>NC_141477.1:6795143-11795143 GCF_009769465.1 Tauraco erythrolophus
TTGCGTTGTCTTTCAGTTTCTGAGTCATTTTCTCTACAAATGACACACCTTAGAATTTGACATTTACGTAGGACATTGTACCTTATATTAGAAGTGCTTTTATATTGCATTTGTCCTAATTTTTGGTGTTACTGTTATATACTGCTAGATTTTACCGCAATGTTTACTTTAATCCCACCATAAAAATATCAGGTCAGGAACGGTAATGTTTGGGAGTGAAGAGAGGGAGAGGGTTGGTATGGTATCTCCAGCATCAGAACTTCCTGCCAGGTACGAGGTGGAATAATTCACCTAGAAGGCAGCCAACATGTCAGAAAGGTTCTTTGTACCCTAACACATTTTACCAGAAAATTTATACTTGGCATCTGTAGAATAACCTGGTTTAATATCCGGTTGAGGAAGCCAAGCTGGTAGTATCCAGTCATCAATGAGGAGTGAAACCATCTCTCAGTGCGTGAAATTCTGCCATCTGAACGCTCAGCAGCAATGCCTGCTGTGGTTTCCCTTGCTTTGTTAACAACCTGGGTATAACAGGAGGTAAAAACTGTTTCAGCTCATGCCCTTCCTTACATTTAGATATGGCTGAAGACCCGGTGAAGAGTGACAAAGTTAGCCCTTGCACCTTTCTTTTACTCACGTCTGTAGGAACCGTCATATCAGTAAAGTCCAGTTGTGCAATTTAGTCGGCTGTTGTGTCCTCAAAAATCGCTAAGTCCTCTAGTCTAAACACCAGTTCAAACCTATTCCGTACAAGAAATATGTCTAGCCAGAAAAGCTGTCTATGATTAACATAAATTCTGTTAGGATTCGTATTATTTTGTTTTAGCCTGAGAAATGCTTTTAGTTTTACCAATTACAAAATCCTGCGTTCCAGTCATGCAGCAGCCACAGTAACCATAAGTAATGCTAATGAGGGAAGCGAGCCTTGCTCTCACCAAAATCACTGCAAGTTTTGTCAGTGACCTTCATGTCAGAAAGAACTGGCCCTGTTACAGAATTCAAAAATAAACCAAAGCTGTAAAAAACCAATATTTTCTTAAGGGAGTCATCCTTTTGTGCTTTCTTTCAGTGCCTAAAGTGCCTTTTGTAGAAAGGTTACTAACCTGCAACAGATGAAAGTTAAAAGAACACGGTTAGAAGGCAAAGTAAAAGGTAGTTATGAACATATGGTTGGTAGAATTATTTCTAGAAATGAAATATAAAAATGTTGAAAAGATAGGCAATGAGTGCAAACCAATGTACCATAAATTGGAAGAACTTCATAATCAAATATTTATGGCTCTCTTTGCAGTGTTTGAAAAATTAAATTATTAAAAGCAAATATTGTGGCAAATAGGTTCCCATCAATCTCAATAAAAGTTACGTTTCACTATCTCTGTCACATTATTACTTTTTTGCTTTCAGTCTTTTAAGATTGAAGAGAACAGTAACAAACTCCAGTAACAAATCAAAGCTTTTCAATGTAATTTACTTGGTGAGTAATTTCTAATTGATTCAGACTGATGGGGCTGCATAGTTTGATGTATTGCCGAAGCGAGAGATACTTTGGACGAAGTGAATTTATAAGCACCTCTCCTCCAAAGAAAAATGGCTGCTATATTTCATTTTGTCATTTTTAGCTGTAGCAATGTTCTTGTATACCTGTCTGTGTGGACTCTTAGGAAAAGAAAAACCCAAACTAGCATGTCCACCTGTCGGGAACCCCACTCCCTTCCCGCAGCAGAGGGAGAGGCAGCTCCCACGTGGGATCTCGAGTGCGAGGAGTGGGACACGACACGTATTTACCCCACGCCGGCAGCCTGGCGTGCGTGTACCGCTCGCTCCTTTTCTCTCCTTTTTTGAAAGTGTAGTTGCTTAGCAACATAATTTAGTCACCTGCAGGTCAGGGTTCAGATCTTGTTAATGTCATTGTGAATTAGAAGGAGGAAATGACTTTGGGGGTTTTACAGCTTCTTTGTGACATTGCTGTTAACCAAGAGGTTTGTATCCTGTTTGGTGGAAAACCTTCACTGACTGCTTGGGTTTTATGTGATTATTTCCATACATATTCTGCAGTAGTTCTAAAGTGAAGAGGGGAAAAGGGAGTATGACAGGAGATATGTTATTTGATATATACATTGTAGATGTTAAAGGTCGGAAGCTGTGCTTTGTACCTAGTGACAAATTACTTCATTTTAAGGAAAATTAAACTCCAGACTTCGGAAAGAATTGTTCCAATGTCAGTCCTGCTCTGTCCTCTTGTCTTTCCCCACAGCACATTCAGGGAGGGTTTCAGGAGAGGAGAAGCAAGTTCCTCTCCACATGCCCCTGCCACTTGATTTCCCACACCAGAAATCCCTGAAGGCTGGTGCCTCAGGGGAGTGATCTAAATTTAGCAACCAGAAAATTCATCCTGAATTTTCGCTCCTTACACTTGCGACCTCTTGGATACCATCTGATTCTCCCTGCTTCAGCCTGCTGTAATAATAGCTCCAGTCCTCCTCTGGCACGGAGAGGTTTCCCAAGACCACTTGCTCCGTTCACCGCAGAGGACCCAACGCATTCCAGCTGATGCAGTCCCACACGCTGAGACCTGCAGGGCCGCTCGGGCTCAGGGCAGTGTGTGCCTTCTAACCTGCCTGGCTGCTTCTGGGGATGCTGCGCACTGATGGGATCATCCAGCTCCTCGTGCAGAGCCAGGGGGATGGGGCCGTAGTGCAAAGGTCGGGGATCTGCGAAGGCTCGGAAAAGCAAATGGGATTTTTGCATGTTCTGGGTGTGAAGGAAAGGCTTTGTCATTTTGATAGAAATATTTGTGTAGAGCTGTCAGAAGGGTTTTTCCTCTTCCTTTGTCTAACCGGTTGAAAGGAAAACACGCATACATCCGTGCATACATATACATATATCTCTAGTGTGTGCGTGTTCTTAGCATTATGGGTGAAGATCCAAACTTGAACAATTTGGTCCAAAATTATATATTTCATTTCATCTTCAGGATGACAAACACTTTCTATTACTATCTTAAAATATGGTTTTCAAATAATAAAGAGTCTTACTGAAAAGTAAAAAGCCATAACATTTTCTTTGGAAAATAACAGAATTAAACATTTTACATGTACTGGTAACATTTCTTTGTTGTTCAGAGCCAAACCAGTTTTATCAAATTCAATCCGAATTCACGGGTGGTTACAATCCTCCTAAAATAGCATTTCTTGGCAAACTTACTATTCACCGATATTTCTTTTTTTTTTTTTTCAGCCAAAGTTCACATTTGATTTCCAAATCAAATTTGTATGCATTGCTCCTGTGTCTGTGGTTTGAAATCCCGTGATAATGGCTGTGTCCTGCTGAGGTTTTCACATACACGTTGTTCCACATGGGCTTTGTGGCTCAATTGTAAGCTGTGCGAGAAGCCGCAGTTGTGTTCTCTGTTCACAAACACGAGTAATCCCAGGATCATTTGCATGGGTGATTTGTGGTCTGGAGTTCATTAATCTTTTGCTGTGACTGTTCATTATTTGTGCTATGTGACTGGTCAGCTAAGACATATGGGGCCAGATTGCCAGCTGCTGAAAATCAGCGTGGCTCCACTGATGGATGGAGGCAGGCTGGTTTCCGTCTGTGACGGATTGGATCCTGGAACAGAGGGGCTTCCTGCTTGTTTGCCGGGCTTTGAGGCAGGCTACGCAAGTTTTTGTAATGTATGAGCTTCTACACAGGTGAAATCCACCTGTGAAACAAGCTGCCTTCTGATACCTCGCTTATGTAAACATTTGGGATCTTGTAAAAAAACCCAGTGTGAGCAGGTGTTTGCAAAGAGGTGTTAAAAAGGCAACCAATAAATAGCTGAACTGAAAAACTTAGTTAGGAACTTTTTTGTTTTTCTTCAGGTGACTCCTCAAATGCAAAGCCTATCATTTCTTAGGTGGCTCTTTTGCTGTTTCAGCTGAGGTGCAGACCATATCCTCGAGTCCACTTCCTGCAAAAGCTTCAGTAGTGACAACAATATTATGCAGGAGTTGTCCTAACACGTAAAACCTGAGTAATACCATAAACCATTATTTACAGGGGTTGATACAACAAGCATCAGTCATTCAGGGTAAAGCTTTTTAAAAACTGATGTTGGCAAAAGCCCAGTGCCATACTGCCAGCTTGTAGTGAGCTTTGTAGAGGGGAGTCCAAATCACTGGCAAAAGGAAATTTTACCAACTTCTCTGTGTTTTCATTCAGAACTGGGTGGGCAGGAGCAGCTATGTAAATCCAGAGTGTCTTATGGGTCCGCCTTCGTATGAATTAACTGTAGAAAGATTTCAGATTCATTGCTTAACTCAGGCCCTTAGAAAATTGTTGGCATGTGAGACATAAATCACTCATGCAACAGGGCATCCACCATCAGGGGTGCTAATTGAGACTAATGTTGCAGTGGGTAGCTGGTGAGATAGCAGAATGGCAATAAAAGCTGAGAGGAGGGAATATTTCCTCCTTCCTTCCTTCCTTCCTTCTGGGTAGCATCAGCACTATGATTTTAGGCTGATACCTGGATTTCTCAACCTCTTCCTATATTGTGCCAATCTTCAGCAGCACCTTTAATTTAGGGCAGACACCAATGAACATAAGACCACCATTAACCCATGATAGCGGTCATTAATTTAGAAGAGTGTGGAGGCAGAAGATTTGTGTTGTTATTGATTGTTCCCCATCCCTCTCTACCTGTTCCTCTAACATTTGACAGACAGGTTATAGTCAATACTAATAATTGGCAGTTACAGGAGGTGAAACTTTGAAAACTTTTGGAAACTTTTAATCCATGGATCTCAAAATACTTTCTAGACATTGACTTTCACAACTGGTTTGCTTGTTAAATGTAAGGCTGGGGAAAAAGGAAGTTATACATCTTGCCAAACGGTTTGTGGAAAATCAGTAGCAGACCTCAAAGCAGAAGCCAGAAGTCTTTCCTCCATCCCTCTGCTCCTTCTCCAGACAGTACATACTGCTCCTTGCAGAACAGTCAGGTGCCTAGTAGTGATTAACTAAAACTCAGTACTCTCATAACTTCTAATAAAAGCAAAGTCAACTGACACAACAGTAGAGTGGGGAGTAAATCAGAAAAAAAAGAAAAGTCACACTGAACAGCTAGATATTTTCGTTTTAATCATGAAGTTTCACATTCCCCAGCTGATACAGATTTGGGGGTTCAAATGAAAGGAATTTTAAAAAGGCTTCATATATTCTTTTATTTATCGTGTATTGTCTCAAAGACATCCAAATCTACTAGCAGCCCAGCTCTGTGAGACTGCCATGCTTAATGTTGGTGGCTAGGGACAGGTTTTGTATGAGTGCAAAAGATCCTGGTTTTTGTTTTCTACGTGTGCTTAGTGCTCCAGGGCACCCAGAGTTAATGAAATCACATAAAGATGAAACGGTTAAAAACAAACTTCTCTGTAGGCAAAGTTTCTTTTATTTTTCTTTGTAAAGTTTGGAGAAGATGTATCAGTTTTGTTTTGTTTTGTGTTTTCCTTAAAAAGAGAACCAACAGGGCTTGAAAGGAAGTGGATCTGTAGAGCTGTCAGCAGAATCTATAAAAGAGACTCTCTGGGAATCCCATCCACCTCTCCACTTGCAGGCAAAAAGACACGGAAAATAACACATCAAAACTACATTTCTTAAATATTTTATGCATAACGTCCAATGTTCCAGCCTTCACAAGAATGCCAGATTGCTGTACTTCCTTTCGTGTTTTATATATGATACTTTGCAAACATCCAAAATAAATTTATACCTTGTATCATCTACCTATAGCAAACTGTCTTAAAATCAGTGCCATATGCAGTTCTATTGTATACTCTGTCTTAAAGGTATAGGCAAAGTGAAGCTGGAGCATCTCTCTCCTGAAGTACCTGTTCTCTAGCTTATACAAGGCAGCACTGTTCTTGAGCTTATGTTTAGGACTGCGATACATTCCAGTGGCAAAACTACAGTCGGGTCTCAGATGAGTCTGTGATTTACAAGAACTGATCGACCAAACAAACATCCTAAGCCTTCAGGAGGTACAGTAGATTGAAAATGAATTTGATGTAAGGTTAATGACTTGGCAAAAACGTAAATGTCACCCAGGAAGTCTGGCATCATGCCTTTATTGTAATCATATGTCCATAGTGATTGTACGTGTGAATGGATGAGGTTAAATACAAGTTTGAAATATGGGATTCCTTATTCAAAAACTAGTATGGAATAGAGACACATAACTCTACGTTTTAGTTAATTTGGCAGTGTAAATTCAGATTAAATCTTTCTATGTTTTGTAATTGACTTCAAGGTTGCTTTATGCAAACACAGTTTGATGTACATATTTTTGTGTGATTGGCACAGAGGTCAACCATGTCAAGTTTAAACAAAGACGAGCATACAAACTCAAACAACGAGCTGTTTGCCCAGCAAAGCAGCATAACTCTTGCAAACAGAAAGTCACTTCTTCATCTTCACTTAGAAAACCTTGTTTTCTCGATGTCTTCATGCACTAGGAGCCCTGCAGACTCAGGTCTTTGAAGTGCACTAAACAATTCTGTATGGATGCAATCAAGTGTATTGTGAAGTACTGTGGTTTTGCTCACTGGTATAAAGACTCCTGCAAGGTAGGGCTTTTGAGATCCAGCTGCCTCAGTCAAAAAAAAAACTATTGCAATTGTTACTCATTTAGTAGACCAGAAGATTTGCTCTACAGCAAACCTTGAACTTCTTGTTTCCGTTATTTGAATTAATGTAATGTTTCTGAGAGGTGCTGGAGAGACAGCAATGTAGCTCAAAGTCCGTTATCCGTCCCATAGCCAGTATAATTGAATTAAATTGTAATTTGCCTTTCTCATTATAAAAACTTGACATGTGTTGGTCAGTGTATTCCTGAACATGACTCTGAAATACTCTTCTTTCCTTAAGAAGGTACAACATAAAAAGCCTGATTTCGAAGATTCCCTCCCCGTATGCAGGACAGGAGGGGGGAAGGGTAGGAGAACTGCCTGCGCTCTGCCTGCATTTCAGACCTGTGCAGGGAACCTGTGTAGCCCCTGGGTGACTCAGAGCAGCCTCATAGGCCACAAGAGACAAAGGAAACAGCAGCAGTGGAGCTAATTAAGGTGTTAATTTTCCTTGTACTTGTGCCTAGACCACAGCAGCTACTTGGAGAAAGCAAGAACTGGCAACAGCTTTCAGTCACTGAAGGCTTTGATAAGATCCAAACTCATGAACTACAGAAGAACCGAATGATGCAAGAAGTGTTAAAAAAGGTGCAAAGAGTTTCCTGCCAAACACTTTTAATCATTCCATACTCTCTTTTCTCACCGAAACTGTTTTCATACAGTCTCTGACACTGTGGGTCATGAGCCTGACTGGGTATTTCTGTGGACAGACATCACAGCTCCACGTAGCACAGAAGACAGGACGTGACTCACCTTGAAACAGAATCTTAAAAACAGGATTTCTGTGAAATCGTTTCGTCCTGTCCAGGTTGTGGCAGACTGCAGCAGCAGATCACTGCTGTCTGGAGCTGGTCTGCTGTGGAAGAATCGAGGAGATGAGTGTGTGCAGTATTTTGTGCAGGCTTTGGATGGATATTCTACTTGAACTTCTTTGTGTCTGACTTCAAGTCTGCCCATACATCCTTTTGGAGAGCGGCTTGCAGGAGTACAGCAGCCAGGAAGGAGGTGAAGGATCAGTGGCTGCTGGAGCTCTTTTAGCTTTCTTTCTAAAACCCCCAGGGAGGCAAGGGGGAAGGTGATGTGGGATCAAAAGTGATAAAGGAGAAGCATTTGCAGGGGTGATTTTTTTTAAGATGAATTGTTTGGTTAGAGATTTTTCTTTCTTTTTTCTCTAATACCCATCTGCTGAACTGAAATCTAAATGTATCTGGTCAGCGCAGAGCATTGCAAACCTACAGTCCAAATGTCCCAGCCGTTTCTTGCCTTTTCTTTCCCTATTCGGAGCAGGAATACTTCCCATAAACAAGTACACCCTTGCCAGCCTCTCACACATGGCACTTTCAAACCTCTTTATAGATTTAAGAATACAGCATCCAAGAGCTTTAAGACACTATTGCTTCAGAAAGAAGAGAAAGCTGCCATCTGTCTCTTCCTTGTTTCTTACTCCAAATGGCAAGAGGATACTTTTTTCTGACCCAGCTCTTCCCATCTTTTACCCCCTAAAGCATTAGTTAGAATTAAATGTCAGTGTGTTATTCACATGGGAAAAATAAGATAATTTATGTACATGCCTGTATAGTGGAACAGCATGTTAGAGAAGGTAACTAACTGAAGGAGGACAGTTCATGTCTCTGAAAGAATAGACTGCTTATTTAAGCATTAAAAGGAAGTAAAAAAATTAAAATAAAAAATCTGCATTCCTCTTTACATGCAGCTTTGAGAAGGTGGAGTATTTTATGCTTAAGAGTCATTTTGTCAGCTGGCTGGCAATGTGTTAAAGATGCTTAAACGCAGGACAGCAGAGCTGTGGTGACTTCTCCCCTAATCAAATGGCATGGCAGAGAGAAAAGCACAAATGTAATTCTGGGGCTTTGAAATCAACAGAGCTGCAACAACAGAGGCTGCAATTTCACCTGTAGCTGAGAGCAAGACAAAAAGAAAGACTATGCTGTGTTCAGTGTATCTCCTTTTTTAAAAAATTGCTATTGCAGCAGTCTAAAAGTAACAGAGCCAAATGTAGATCCTGCATCTTGGAGTGTTCCTAGAGAGAATAGGGGATCATATTAATATTATTTAAAAAAAAAATTAAGAGACTCCTGTAGTTACATAACAAAGTCTTTAATTACTGTGAAAATCAAGTGCTTATACTGAACAGCTTGGATTTCCCACTGGATCAAGAAAGGGTGAATTTAAGAGGGAAAACAGATGAGTTGGGCTCATAGTCTCTGTCATTGCATCTTTTTCTGTTTTTTACAATCACGCCAATGGCTTCTCTGGTTTTAAGATCAGTCTTTGGGGCATTCTTGCCTGTGGTGTCAGAGAGAACCACACCCAAGCTTTTAGAAACCCTCTGCCCAAGCTTTACTCTCTAAACTTTGAAACCTGCCCTTTAAAAATACAATATTTAAAACCTGAGGGTGAGCTGGGGGAAGATAGGGGCAAAGAAAGACTCCCCTGAAATGTGTTTCCTTTGAAGCAGCATCGAGGTAATTGGATGGGTAAGAATTATCTTTCAGTTCAGGATCTTTCCTTGATGAGCTTGAATTTAATACAAACAAGCAGCATACTTGGTGTTGCTGAGAGCTGCTGGTATTCTCTTGGTGCACGGAAAGGACAGGAATTTTTCTTTTCATACATCATTTACAAGTAACTGCAATGACTCCACAAAGTCGGTACAACTCCCTAACACAAAGCAGAAAAATGTACAAAGGAAAGAAAAGGATATTTTGTTGCTGGTTTTTAAACAGAAGTTCTCTGTAGGCAGAGTTCAGCTGCATTGGGATGGAATCAAAGGGCCAGTACGGAGGAATTTTTTTCACCTTCTGGAATTTGGATGTCTGGGTTTTGCGTCAATTATCAGTACTCTTTATTTACTGAACAATGCCTTGTGAAGACAGCAAGGTAATTCGATATTTTCTTATGAAAAGCCCATTTCTAAAGCAGTGGTACTGGAATTTTCAGCAGTTTTCACAGGGATCATTTTCCAGAACTTCAAAGAAAACTGTTCTTGAACAAACAGCCATTCAGAATAGACCTGTGTTTTCTATGATCTGAGGAGAGGAAATTTTCCCTGAGAGGTGAAAATTAGTGAAGCAAAGCTCCATGCCTTCCGTGCACAGCCCAAGCACCATGGCTTTCTCCTTATACCCCCTTCTCACATTTAAGAGCCACTTTTCCTCTAGCAGCCAGTCTCAAAGCACATCATTCCTGTAGCTCGGAAATGATTTTCAGATCAGGCTGAAAGCCAGTCTTCCCACCCATTCTCACTATTTATTTGCTGGAGTGATGACAGGTCCAGCCAGTTATGGAGTAAAAATTTAGTTACTCTTTCCATGTGAGACAACATTCATCAGCACAATTTCCTGCTGTGTGGGAGGGCTCCTGTTCCTGTCCCAAATGTCTCTATTATCCCTTCTGGCTATGGCATTCCAGGTAGGCAAGAAGGCAGATGAGATAGCCTCGCATCTTTCCCAAAAGTGCCTTAAACTTGATGCCTCATGATTGAGAGATATCAGTGAGCAGAGCTTTGTCCCTCCAGCTGAGGCAACGGGCCAAGCAGATACGCAGAGTTTTGAGAGGGACCAGTCACAGAGACTGAGCAAGGGAGAGATAAGAGGTGTCATGTAGGAGAGAGAATAAAAGGAGAATGAGGCAGGCAAAACTCTACATGCAACAGAGCAGAGAAGGGTTTAAAAAAAATCCTTTGTGCTTGTTAAGATTTTTGTAAATCCCAGTCTGCTTGAACATGGTCTCGTCCTTTAGAGAGCAAAACAGCTGGCAGAGGAAGAAGTGGTTAGAAAATTACCTTCTTACATTAACTCTCCGGATAAAAAGAAATTTACTTGTAAAGGCATGGTTTTTAAGATCTTATAGGTCTTATCAACTACAGCTCAATCTACAAGATTGTGGAACCTGCAAGGATTTTTTAGTCGGTACCTCTGAGGTTCCTTGTCAGGTGCCCACAAAGAACTTAAAAACCACTTATCCATCTTTCACCAACATGACAGACCCTGTTGCTATTCTGTTGCCCTCCAAATACTCCTGTCTCAGAAAAACTGGATCTCTTTTAAGAACGCATTGTTTTCCTTTTCTTTATGCAGCTGAGCGAGATGGAGCGATATCACACCATGTGACACAGATCACAAAGTCGGTGAGTTCTTCCTTTCCTGCCTCTGCCTCTGGATAGCTCTCCTATTTTGCTACTGCATTGTCACATAAGTATTAATCAAGACTGTATGTGATGTTCAAATATGAGCTTATTATGTGACCGAGATTAACGATCATTATAAAAATCAGCCTGGCTCTGGCAGTCAAGTGGTGCTAAGCTGTCTGTGATGGGCTGAATTCAAGGCCACACAATTTCTGTTCCGAATAGCTGAAAAATTTCAGGCAGTCTTGAAACCTTAACTTTGCACACCGCTAATCTTGGAACGAGCTGCTCTCAGGCAACCTTGTCACTGTAGTTTTCCAGATTTTCTGATTTCATCTTAGTTAAAGCTTTATTTCTGCAGCCCATCACTTTTAGCATCAGTATGTAGTGTATCTAAGCTTTCTGCATATCAAAAGGGATATGCACAGAGATAAATTGCCAAGGAAAGATATGTTCAAGGGGCAGACTTTAAAAGGCATTTAGATGGTAGAGGGGCACACTGAGAGAAGAAATGATCAGAGGAATTACAAACTGATACATGTTTTGGAATTCTCGGTCTATAAAATCTGCCCCAAGCTCCTTAATTATGGAACAAGTCCACAAGGAAAACCGTAACCTCTTTCCCTTTGTTCAACTCTTTCTGGTTGGAAGGATTTATTAAGCCAGTGTCAATATTCTTCCCATCAATTTTGGAATGTCTGACTCTTTGTTGAAACAAGCTATTAGCAGCAATAAAAAGACACAGGACTAGAATAATTTGTCTAGAGTTCTCTTGTGTGAAATATTCGCAATAGTGTGAAGAAGCCAGTAAGTAATATTATACTCACAGCTTACTTTGGCTCACAGGTGGCAGCAAAATCAATTAACTAATTCTATCCATAGGAATTTATTGACTTCTGACCATTTTAGAAAGAAATGTGACTTTCAGTTGGTAAAGTTACAAAATGCTTGTCTCGTGCTGTGCAGTTTTGTGATGTGCTGCAAGACGGTCCTTCTGTACCAGCCACCCTGGCTCTGGGGCAATGTTCTTCATTCGATTACTCTTTCACAGAACGCAGAAGCTCCACTAACACCGAAAATCTTCCTTACTTGAGTGAGCTGTTAATCTGTATTCTCATTTGAAGTTTCTCAAACTACTAGCTGGCACTGCTGCTCACCTCTAATTACTTTTTCACAAAATTCGAGTCAGCAAAATTTGCAATGACTAGTATGAATCTCATAATACCATGAGCAGTGGGAAAGTGTGTTTTTGCAGATAAGGCACCCCACTCTACTCATTTAACTCAGTGTGATCCCCACACTATGAACCTGGCACCATACCAGGGAAGGATATAGGAGAAAGAGGCCAAGCTATTATAGCGGGTAGATCAGTGCACATAAATTTAGGCAATCGTTTAATGGGAGCTCAGCTAAACAAGGTGTCCCTCACCTTTTGCTCCTTTATAGATGTTTATGTTACTAATTAAGCTGTGGGTTTAGGTCTGCAAAGTAATGAGGCTCTTCCACCTGCTGATGTCAAAATATCTGACTGTTGGCTGATACTTTAAATAAAAGCAGGCAGGAGAGCTAGCTGTAGTAGTTGACTGGTTGCCCACAAGAGTTATTTCAGGCTGAATGCTGGAGAGGTTGGACTGGCCTAGAAATTTAGGCAGAAATGTTGATTTTTCCAGAGGTTGCCAATTGGAATGTTTTCCCAAGAAGACTTAGCATTTGGTAGTGTTCCTCACTCTAGGTGTAGTATGTACTAAGCCTACATCTGGGTTTTCATAAGGGAGCAGATTGTGTGTGTCTGTCTTGTATAGTCTAATTAAAATAGCTTGCATACATATGTCAGTGTTCCCACTGAGTCTTATGGTATTTAGTTAACTGGTTTTCATTTTGTTGAATGTAGACTGGGACAGATTTGTGCTTCTAAGCTTTTGTGGTTGACAAAGTTTTAATTGAATATATAATGAGTGTTGTATTTAGGTAATTATTTGAACCCTATGGCAGTGACAAACTGAAATCTTGCATGCTCTGGTATTTTACTATGTATTTAAATATCCCTGTTTGAGTATTTTGAAGACCAAAAGCTATATTTTGGGCTACACATTTTCATTCTGGACTACACTTGAGTAGGAGATCTCTGAGGAACAGTCTGGGTTTACAGAGCAAAGCTGGCAATACTATACGTTATTCTTGCCCTTTTCTGCTTGTTCAGACTTTGACCCTGAAACAAAGCCATCTTTACAGTGCAGCTGATCACCTTACTGTCCAAGATGAGTTGCAAAACCTAGGTGCTGAACACTTGCTATGAAGTTTTTCAAGGGTAAGACCATTAACCCAGATCTGCTGGCCAAATTCCAGTCTTTGTATTTAACTTCTTATCTGAGTTCCTCTGGTAGTTTCAGTTATCATGATCTTCACCCTCTTTCATCTCTGCCTCTGCCATGTGACATTTCCTTGCTTACTTCAGCAGAAGTTGCAGATTACCCAGCTCTAGTTTTAGTTCAGCAATGAAGCACGCATTTTGGAAAAACACAGTGCTGCTGAAAGATGTTCATGTTATCTTAATCATATGTTAGGTTAAAATCTGGATCAACATATAGAAATGAAATAATATATTTGCATTTCTGAAAGGATAACATAGCTTTTTGCTAACTGCTAAATCCAATGGGGAACTGCTGTATCAAACTATCTGAAATGAATGGGCTATTAACAGAGTAAGTTATTAAAGCACTGTGTAATAAAAAGGATTGTGTGCCCTTATATAAGAAGGATTTCAGCAATGGGTTAATATGGCCTGTATCCGCTGTTTAAAAGCAGATAAAATATCATAGCAAAAATAGGGGTGATACTATAAAAAGGTGACTACTCAACGACTTAATGTGTGAAAGGAAGTAATGAGAGTGGAGAAATCAATATCATAATATAGATAGGTTAGCGGGGTTTCAAGCAATAGGTGATGTAGCTTTTCCTGAGTAGATCACCTGGTTCAAATCCAGATTATAAGGCAAATTCTGCCTTGACATAAATCACTTATTTAACCTCACTGACTTTAGTAAGTAGAATTTGGCTCTGTCTCACTGACAACTTGAATTCATTACTACACACAAGTGAAAAATTTAATACATTATCTATTCAAATTTTACTTATTTTTATAGTCTCAAACTGATAAAAATCTTCTTGATTATTTTTCACAGTCCTCTATCCAAAGAGATTTTTCTGGGATGAAGGGAACTGTTTTTTTCGATTGTCAGCTTTTACAGTCTCATATCTGGTTCATGGCTCATGAAAACTGAAGATGAAGCTACTGGATTACTGTTCATACTGAAGGCTTGCCTGGAGTTTTTTGAAAGCTATTGCAACTTCGAGCTGCTTTAATGGAGAGACTGTCTGCATCAGGAATCCCTACAGCATTTCTGACGAAGTTTCTTCTGGTTCTCATCTCTTAGATTTTGGATTGTGCCCAGAAACAGACGTTTGACTTTTCCTTAAAGATGACTAAAAGTAACATCAAATAGTTGGTTTTACTACTGAGCTCCTCATTCAGACTAAAACTGAGCGGTCAGAAGGAATTTTGTGATTTGCGGTCTGTTCTGAATAGGGTTATATTTAAACAGAGGATTGAATTTCAGGATCTAAGAGGGAAGAACGAAGAAAAGGAAGGAATGAGAAAGAGTGAAATGTGTCATATCCATGATTGTAGCCAAGCTCTACAAAAGCAGTATAAATAGCTTAGACCATTGGTCTAAGTATTGGTCTCTGGGCCAGCTATTAACACATCTTTTATATAGATAAACATTCCCCCACAAGACTAAGACCTATGAAGAAAAGTTCTGTATTGCTGCTGTCTGCTAGAGAGTTAGAAAAGGCAGGCTGATTTTAGTTTAGCCTTAAAATGACTTAAAAACCTGATTTAGTTACTACATTTTTCCCTAATAATGCATTCTTTCAGCGTGTAAAAATGAGCTGCAGCAAAGCTGCCACACAAGCATGATGCAGGAAATAGACCTTAATTGATATTTCAATCAGCCACCTGTGGGTGACTGAGAATTGCTAGTTAAGGGTTCTCCCAGGTAAATGAAAGCTACTTGTTTTCCTTCTCTGAAGGAAGAGCTGTCAGGAAGCTTACTTCTTTGGGAATTTCTTTACTTATATAAGCAATAGTGTTCTTCAAAAAATTGAAGTGTTCAGTGAATTCAGTCCTAGCTTTCAAAAAACCCTGTTTAATTTTGACTGCTAAAGGGAACACTAGATGTTTATGTATCAGATCCAAGCTGATATTACATGAGTACAGCCTCATCAATTATCATGGGGCTGAGCAGAGGGATGATCACACCCACACTTCTGCAGGGAAGATTGGTTTGGGTATTTTTATTCCTTTGTTGTTCAGAAATTCTCATCTGAAGAAAACAAGAAGCTGCAGTTTCGTGGCATTGACGCTGCTGTGACCTCATTGATTGAATGAAGGTTGCTACAGTACAACTGCGGAATCTGCCCAGTGGTGTATGTGGTATCACCACTGAAAGCCCATCATCTGCAGATACCGCACAGTGATAACTGGGATCCCGTGTCTTCCCTCCCGCCTCCCACCTTCACATAGTGCCATATGGTAACTACTGCAATCGCTGACCTTTGTTGGCTATGAGTGTGTCTTCAAACTACCCGCTCTTATTTATTAAATAATTCTTTTTTTCAGCTTCAGGACTTAGTTGCACACCAAACTTAACAAGATCATTTATTCCTGTGGGTTTCTTCCTAGAAGAATTGAATCATAGAATGGTTTGGGTTGGAAGGCATCTCAAAGATCACCTAGTTCCAACCCCCCTGCCATGGGCAGGGACACCCTCCACTACACCAGGATGCTCAAAGCCTCGATTGACTGGCTTGTCCTTTGAAATCTACTGGACAATAAGGACGGGCAGGCTGCAGTGCTGTCTCTGCAGGGAGCAAGGCGTCCCCCTGGCACCCACCGGGTCAAACTGGGGGTCAGAGCTGCCTGCAGGCAGAGTGGTAACACGGCTGCTGCCCGCAGCTGGGATCGTGCTGGGCACGCTCAGGTGGCTGTGCCCATACGGGAGAAGTGTCTCTGCACATGGGGACTGGTTTTATTTGCTTCCAGGAACGTTGCGTTGGCTTTTTTCAGACCGTTGTGAGTGTGGCTCAGACGTGTAGCTGAAGGGTGCCAGTGGCCCAGGGGTAGGTGAGGACTGTGGGCAGGAGTACTCACTCACTGCGTGTCCACCAAGGACAGGGGCAACGTTAACGTCACGGCAGCAAAGCTGTGAGCACTCCGTGAGGCAGGAGGTGATTCAGCCAACCACAACAAAACAGTTTTACATAGAATGTGTCAGCCTTGAGGAGTGGGGGAAAATGCGTCACAGCAATACAAAGCCACGTCTCCTGTGGCACTTCACCAGGGAAGCCAAAAGCAGCACCAGGTGAAGGGCTGGGGGTAGCGTGGGGGAGGTCCATCGTACGTTGCTGTCCCAGGACAGGAGAAGAGCTTGAGCTGTGCTCAGTCTGCTTCTGGATGTCACGTGAAAGAAGAGGCAGTCATGTGCTGAGGACGGGTGGTTGGGGAGGAGTGGAAGAGAGGGAGAAATTTGTTTGCTTCAGTACTGAGAAGACAAATGTCTGTAAAGAGAAGGAAAAATGTCTATTTGCTCTAATACAGCTCATAGACACTAGAAATTTTCCAGCTACCCTTTACCCTCCAGTATCTGAGTTTTGCCTTAATCAGTTTATTTAAATGCTGGTAAAACATATAAGCAAAGCTTTAATTTCTTCTGGCCACATGGTATCTAAAGCTTTCCTTGCAGGTTTCTCTGTCCTTTCTGAAACTGGTAGAGATGCCATCCTTCATGTTCTGGATTTGAGCTATTAAGATCAAACTGAACTGACATGAGGGAGTGTATCAGCAATGAAAAAGTCCTGAATCCCCGGGTTTAAGGTTGTCAAATCTCTGAAACTCCTCCAGGGATCTAAACAGCACAGTATCGCTCATACTGACTGTATGTACAGTAGAGCGTTCCTCCTAAATTTCATGCGGGGCTTCTGCTTTTATCCAGTGACATGCCTGTACTATATATAACACTCTTTTATTCTTTTGTACTAAAAACACAAAACAGGTAGAGTGGTATGAACAGAAGTAATTGTCTAGTCATTTTGCTACATCATATGCAAAAGCCAGCTGATAAATTCTAAAATGCAGAACAAAGAGAAGGGAGGAGGAGAAAGAGATAATTTCTGAAACTCCTATTTCTCCAATGATCTGTCAACATTTATTTTTTTCTTAAAGGAAGTTTGATATTTGTGCCTGTCATGTCCAGTACATTTTTCCAGTAAAAAGGTCTGTACTGTTCCTTTGATTTGAAATTAAATAGATATATGAGGTTTTAGTTTTAAAATAACAAGGTTTTTTGCTGGTAAAGAAATCTTGTTTTCTCTATTCCTGCTCTCTGACAGTTGGTTGGCAGAGAAAGGAAGAATAATAAGTTTTAATTATATCTCCCCAAACAAGCAGATTTGAAAGCAATGCAGGGATTACATGAGAATAAAATCCCTTCAAGCATTAACTGTCGCTGGTAAAAGGATGTTAGATATAATCCTATAAGGTTAGATGTCCAGACATCCTGGTTTAACCAGGACAGACTAATTTTTAATTTAACGTTCTGTCATCCTGATTATTTTCTTCAGGAGGCTCATGTGTCATGTTTGCCTTTGTGCCATACTCAAGAGTGGCACAATCATGAAAATAACACTTTAAATCATCATGCAGCTTTTCTCCTCCAATTTCATCAACCAACATCACATGTCAAAATGCATTGAACATCACAAGGCAGGAGAATAGGAATTGTATTATCTTCTGCATTAAAAAGGAATAGATAAGCAAGAGAACAAAGGAAAACTAATAAAGAGGAGTGGGGAAAATAACTCCAGATCTATACATGCCTTTTTTTCTTTATGAGGAAAGATGCCCGTGACAATACACAATACACTTGTCACTTGCTTGTTACATAGAGCTTGAACTAAACCGGTTCCAAAAAGCTTCAGGTGCTGTCCCCTTCAGACACTTCTTGGTTGGCAGGAAACTAGTAAGCAAATGCCAGTGGAATAGTTAAGAATAAGAAAAGATTTTTTTTATTCCACCCATGAGCTTTCAAACTCCCTCAGACAACAGATGGGTGATCCAAATTGAGTCTAATAAAGCAAGGATAGATATTTTTTCTGAGGCTAGAAGAAGTTTGGTCAGACTTAATGGAGTGTTTATTGTGCCCTTGCAATTTTTGGGTTTAGGCTGGAAGCAGAAAAATCTGCTGAAGTACAGTGTACTTTCCAGCTGAAACCAGAGCAGTATTGTGAATCACATGAGAGAAGCAGATCCTTTGTGATTTCTAGGCAGAAAAGGTTCAGAAAAGCATCTGAACTCCTTCAGGATTTTCTGATCATTCAAGCCTGAGGCTTTGCTTTTCTCAGCCGTCCATCCTCTCCCTCTCAGAGTCTTACTGTGAGAGTCACCGAGCGCTCCCTCTGTCCACCTTCACTGTCAGGTAAGAACATTCATTACCTCTGAGAAGGCACCAGTGCTTTGTAGGATAAGATCTTAAAAAAAACATGGTCAAGAGGTAATGCACAAGGTTTTAATAAGCATCTGACTAAACCAACTGGTTGTTTTGTTTTCAAGACAGACTTTCCTTTATAAATAGTTGAAGTCTCATAAATATATTGCTCTTACACCCACGTGTTCATCAGTACTTCACTTAAGCCAGGACTTTTGTCTGTGATTCATTTGGAATTTCCCAGGTGTTCAGAGGCTGTGTGCACAGAGGCGACATCTCAGCCGGCCTCGAGGATTTTTTAAGATCTAACTACTGTACGACTTACTCTCCCCTTAGGGTAGACAATAGTGAGTTTAATAGATGTCTCTTTGGATGAACAGGACATGTCATCCTTAGACCTGGGCCAGGCACCGTGCACAGAGTCTGTTGGTTGTTACATCCAGGCTGCTTTGCAAATATACAAGCACAGGATGATGTGCTGAAGTACAGTGAAGCATGTTAGTCATGCTGAGGGAGAGTCCTCTGGGAGCTCTTTCAGTGAAAGAAAATACTGCTGCAATAATTAAAGATGAGGTGTGAACAAAGCATTACCACTCTGAGGAACTCAAAAAGCCCTTTCTTAAGTAAAGAACATTCCTGACCTACTGCTAAGGAACCAGTAGTCAGTGGCACTTGGAAACCATTGATCCTCAAACATACATCCACCTTGGATCCAAAGGCAGAGCAGTGAGAAGGCCATGCCAGAAAAGCACTGGAGATCTGTCCTTCCTTCACACACTTGTGAAATTCCAACTGGTGCTAACTGGAGTCCTGCACGCTTTCACGCTGTGGTACATCTACAGCAAGCTGATGCAGTAAGAAATGGAAGGAGCTCTCTCCATCTCAGCATAACCACCTAGAAGCAGTTAAGCACTGCAGTAGAGAGAGACAAGCCAGTTACTTGTAGCAGAATGACAACACCAGGAGACCTCATGTAAGATGCACAAGGGTGGGAAAGGATGGAGGAATGGCCAGGCCTCTTCCATTATGTCATGTGTCCTTGGAATGGCAATGGTAAAATATACAGGGTGGAGCCACAGTATCTCTACTGTCCACCTCCAAACAGGATATAAAGTAGATTAATGGTGCTGGGATCCATTAATCTCTTTTTCTCTCCTTTTTGCATCTTCTGGCAGATCTTGACAGTTGGATTTTGCTGACAATTTTTATCATTTTTATTTTATATCAAACAATGGAAGAAAGAAGCTTTCTGTTCTGTCTGAGCAGATGAGCTCATGGGTAAACGAGCAGAACCAGACTACTGAAATCTCAGTGCTCTGAAGTTTGATGGTAGCCAGAATGACAGGGGACAATCTTCCAATTGAGCAGGACACCCCCCGCCACCCACTGCTAATCGTGTCATTCAAGAATATTACTCAAGATGCTGTGGACCAGATTGTGATTTGAGATACACCTATTTAAATCTGGCATCAATCTTTCCTTCTGCTTCTATATTAATTAATGTCTTGTGGGCTGTATTTCTGCAGCTATATAGTAGGCTGCTTTGGATCCAATTTATTTCACTGGATCAGGCAATTTAGTTCTCTTTGAAGTTTTCATTCTGATTTATATTTGGATGTGCCTTTATATAAGCAAGAATTAAAAATGAGTATTTATGCCTTTTTATTATTATTACGTCTTTGTGATTAAATGCTTGTCTTTAATAACGGGTTGTAACCCAGCAAGTCCTTTCCAGTCCTGCATTCCTCTACTGAAGGCAGCAGGATTCTGGGTCATGCAGTGGGACATGGATACAGAGCTTACAATGTGGTGGCACGGAGAGGGGGAACAGATTTTTGAAGACAGCTTCAGGTGAGATTCCCTGTCAGCTACGAAGCGCTTGGTGCAGTAAGGGCAGTGCTATCAGCCCTGCTGCTGCTGACCCAGCTATTGCACTGTTGGCCACAGCTAGACTTCAAGACAAATGCCTCTTCTGCATTCCCCAACTCCATGCCAGTGCTGAGGCAGAGTCCTGGGGCAGAGTCAATGAGGATAGTTTTGTGAACCTTCAGCTATGAAAGGCGCTATGCAGAAAACCAAACACATATCTCCCAGCCTCGGGCTGGACTCAGGCATGATAGTTTTGTATAACCACCAGCAGCTGTTCCTTTGTTGGCTGGGGCTCAATCTTCATTGAAGGCAATGGAGGGAGAAAGATTAAGTAATGCTGCAGGCACAGCTGCATCTATTTTTTCCCCCTGTGGCATCACCATTTTGCCACTTGTTAAATAAATAGCCTCTGCTGATTCCTTCCCCCTTCTGTGCAGTACAAAAGCAGGATGGACTTGGACTCTGCTCTCCACCCCAGAAAAAGACAAACAGCCTAACTTCTTGACAGCCAACAAATTAAGCAAGGCAGTTAAATAAGGCCTCAACTTAGTCTATTTTATCAACTTACTGAACCTTGGGTTGTTAGGGCATTCCATGTTTTACACCTGTGAGGGAAAGGCAGGCTCAGCCTCAGCTCAGCGTGTCCATCTCAAAGCACTCCACTAGTACTTTTTAAATATCACATCAGACCTGGAAGTGTGTCTCCAACATGTTGAGGAGAGCTTGGGGCACCAGGCAGTGAACATGGCTATAACCAGGGCCAGATACCACTCGGACCTGATTCTGAGTGTGCTGGATTTGACAGTGCTAAAGAAGAATCTATGTGGGATGCGTGGTGCATTTGGGAATTCACTTAAACAGTACACTCCCAGTTTCTTTTCCTCGCCTGCCCTCCTTGTCATCACTGTTAGCCCAGCGTTGTGCCCAAGGGCATGGCAAGCACTGGCAGCAGCACGTAGTTCTTGAGAAATAGAGCTAAGCTTCACTGTCCCCTCTGTGTTGGTTGGGAGGTGAAAGGTTATCACTTGAACAGAAATCAGCAGTATTAATTAGAAGAAGCCTACAGTACATTTTGTTATGCACAAAAAGAACTTGTTACAACCTTTCTCATGACAAACCTTTGGCTAAAGTAATCAAAATGTTCTAGCAATATCTAAAAGGAGCAGTGTGCTTTGAGTAGCACAATTTCTGGCTACTCGGTCAAGGTGAAGCTCTCTCTGAGTGGCTGGACAGTGTAAGTCTTGCTTAAGCCCTCACATATATATCATTATCCCTTAAATCTCCAAATCCCTCTGAAGTGGGCATCCAGACCCTTTCTCTCACCTCAAAGAATCCTTTGAGATTCCTGTCCTGACACTCACACCCTAATTCATCCTTCAGCAACCAACCCAGTGAAACTGTGATGCTACTGAAACTAGTAGTTCTCTTGCCTTTCCTGAGCCAGCATTTTACCTCCATGTGTTTGTGGGCTTTCCAAAGCATTTGTATAATAGACAAGAGTGGTCACTTCTCTCTCTCCCTACATGGGATGTTGTATCTTTTGCCATCAGGATGCCACATGTGCTCATGTGGTACTTCTTTTTACCCAGAGGTAAACCCTTTGATTGTAGGAACAATTGCTGATTTACCCTGGAGAATGGTAAATCAGATCCATAGGTCATGAGTAACACAGTGTAAGGACTTTATCTTCTGTTTACCTAGAGAATGTACTGCTATTTAGGTGCCAAATAATGAGTATAATAAAAAACCTCACTACTTCAGCTGATGAGGTGTCCTCAGGAAGAGAATTCCACCAAAGAGGCACAGAGGATTGAAAAGCACAACACTTTGAGTAGAAATATGTGGAATGATTAACTGGTACTGTAGAAGGTTGTGGCAGAAGCATAAAGAACATGCTGTGGAAAACAGTGACTCTCTTCCATAAATAAAATAGCATTGTGATTTTAAAGAAGCAGGACTTGGAAACAAGCAGATGATGTAAATAAGTAAGTAGCAGGGGGAATGTGAGAATATCAATCAAGAAATTAAGCCGACAGCATAAATAAGCAGGCAGCCATAGCCTGGGGGGTGGATAGAAGAACATGAAGTCAAGCAAAGATGTCAGTGGAATAGTTGAGAGAAAAGAGAATCTGTGCTACGAAGACAAATGGTGCAGTGGAAAGAGTCTGAAAAAGAACTTCATCTCAAATAGCAAATTCATGATAAGCAAGGCTGGCCAACAAACAAATTAATATAAGTGAAGCATAGGTCACAGTCGAAGAGTCAGTATAGGATCCTTGCCTCTGATAAAACTACATTAGCCTCAAAAAGTGATTTTGTATTTAAGTAACTGGTTTTATATCTTGGGATTTTTTAAAATACCACACACTATATAGACTGTAAATGTGCCTAGGGAGGAATGCATTATGGATATAAAACTGTCAGTTATTCTTTACATTTCTAAAATCCTTCACTTTGGAAACCCATAAATGAACTGTAGGAGGGCATTTTTGAGGCAGCAGCTGTAATTTTTGGTTTTGCTTTTAAGCTGTATCATTAGCAAATACTTTTCTTTTGCAACTAATAGTCCTTGTGGGATGAATTTGAATATTAAAAAAGGGGAGAGAAGGTCAAAAGACGTGTGTGGTAAACTTGGTTTTGTCATTTGACATATATTCTTCTATAAACAATCAAACTTTCTAACTATTTCTCTTTGTCCCAGTGAGCCTACCTTAATTCTTTTTCATTAACGAAAACCATAGAAAATATCACCAGTGACAAATTAAGAGGTGTTTGAAGGGGTGTTCTCCGTTCATGAGAAAGCGTATGTGTGAGAGGACAGTTTGACGCGAGAGTTTTATACGCAGTCAAAGAAAAAAAAAGGAAACATTTCCTGTTTTAAAAAAGAAAAGATTCCTTCTTCTAGATTAACGTAAAACTTTGCGGAGAATAAGAAAAGTTAGGATAAAGCAGGTTAGACTGACAGAGTACCCCCACAGCCATCGAAAGCAGTGAACATAATTCGGAATTTATTCAAACCCTTTTACATCACTGAAGCACAGCTTCACGGGTGTTGGCTTGCTCATTGGCACCCCCTTGCAGAAACAAGCCCTTCCATCTTTCTCCAGAACCAAATTTTGGATTTTTTTCCCCTTTAGAGCCACGTACCATTCACAACCACACTCAGAGACTCTAAAGAATGGGAGAATTATGTCATTTCTTTAGGTTTTCCTCTTACAAATCATTACTTTCCTGCATTTGCTTTTGGGAAAACCTCGATTAGGACTAGTTTGAGCCTAAGAAATTTCATGACCTTTCAGGGCTGGGCCCCGGGATTCTCGTGTTCAAAATACAAAGCTTGCTAATAGGTTGTGAGGGCATTTGTTACATCTTTAGTTCTTGGAGGAGTTGTGCATGTTGGAGGATGGATGCCTTGAGTCAGTGCTCTGGAGGCTCACTGCTCTAAGGCCAGCAATCTGCTTGCTCTGTTTACTACGTTGGGTTTTGGTTTTGTTTTTTCCTGAAGAAAACAAAGTGAAATGATCACATTCTGTGACAATGTATTGAGTTTTTCAAATCAGCTCCATTGTGCTGGTTAAGGATTTTTTCTCCTGTGGTCTTTACCTCATGAACTTGCTTGGTGTGGTTAGAAAATCTCTTCTACTTTGAATTTAGTTTCATTCTCCAGAGAGAGCAGATCTCAGTGCTTTGTGGAGTTTGTCTGCAACCCTGTGCAATACAACTTTATGTTTCCGGCTGCTTCGTGCAAACTGCATCTCCAAATACAGACACAAAACAAGGCAGGAGATAGAATATGACATAAATTACAGAAAACACTCGCTCAGAGATAACATTTGGAAGGAATACGTATAAGCAATCAATCACAAAGCTCAGGGGTAAGCTCTCTGGGACACAGCCTTTTCTGTGTTCCGAGTTGTATTCACACAACAGCAAAGCTCTTGTCCACAGTGGGATTTCCAGGCATTACTACAATACAAATAATAATAATAAAAAATAAGGTGTTTAATTCATCGCAATTCCAAACAAACTCTGCAGAGAATTCTATAACAGCAGAAGATAAACGACTTAAAAGGAAAGGCACTGTATACTTGATTCTGCTTGCTCACAGCTGTGATAAAAGCTATTACGAATTTAGACTGGCTTATCAAAGAGCAGTATCGGGTGTATCAATAAATAATTGGTAACGAAAAACCAGCACTATTTATTAATTAGCACCTAGCACTTCTGCACAGATGACTTTGTCTGCAGAAGAGACAGCCTTAGGGCCTGGCCAAGTCCTGTCATTCATCCTTTATAGTTTTTAGATACTGTTTTTTTTGCTTTACCTGAGCAAAGTTTTTAAGGTCCAGGGGGATTCTTTCATTCCCAATCTCAGTTTTTTCCTATTCTTTTTGCCACCATATTAGCACTGAACAGGCAGGTTCTCTATGAACAGAGCTTTTCCACCCAAGCGTTTGAACCAAGGAACGTGGACAGAGATCTCTCCAGGCAGCAGGACAGAGCGGGAAATGGGTTTTCCTGTTCGCTTCCTGGAGCAGCTGCAGGTAACACTTTTGTGGTCACGTCTGTGCAGGACATCATGTTTGGGTCCTCATTTTCTTTAGTCCAGTGCTTTGTATCAAGTTGTCAGTTGTGTGAAGACATTAAAGAGCATCTTTAAAATTTTGTTGAGCAAAATGATGCTTCTATGCATCTAGTCAAACGGAGAATTTTTTTTAAATTCTTAAATGAGCACTTCATTAAGACTCTTTCTCGTTGTAGTCTAGTCCCTGTAAGATATGAGCTTTTTTAATAAAAATACAGTCAATTCTCCTTCCGTGTTGCTAGCAAACAGAGATTGACTGTTTTTAATGTACATTTCAATTTACAGTGCTTTTGGAGGCCATGAGGGAAATATATAGTCCTAACCGCTTAGCTGAAAGTCGTTGTTATGTCAATACAAAATCATTATAATAAAAAACTCCTGTCGGCTCTGAACTTAAAAAATCTAGAAATAATTTGATACGTATTTTATACAAATCCATAGTTTACCTCAGTTGGAAATGGTATTATGGTTAGCTCCATTATCATTATTGCAAACTTATGATCATAATCAAGGCACTCCTGCAGGAAGAATTCTGAAAGGCTCCGCAGCCCCTCACTGCTGACAGGGCAGTTCCATGGGAGGCTTCACATCAAGGCAATGGATCTAGTTAAGTGTATCGTTGAACTAGCTGGGACTGAGATGGAGCAGTCTGTCTGTATGCCTGGGCTTACCACCACGACCTGAACATACCGACTGTTCCGACAAAGCAGTTGACCCTTAGAGCAGTGTATGTTGGAAGGGATCTCTGGAAATGACCTGGTCAGATCCTCTGCTAAAGGTGGGTCAGCTAAACCAGGTTGCTCAGGGCCTTGGCTTGTCAAGATCTGACTATCTCTTAGGATGGAGATTTCACAGCCTTACTGGGTACTTTGTCCAGTGTTGGACTGGTGACATTTTTTTTCCTAACATGGACTCACAACTTCTCTTATTACAACTCTCGTCCATTACCTCTCATCCCATCATCTGTGCACCTCCAACGGTCCAGCTCTGACTTCCCTGCACCCTGCCATCAGGCAGTTGAGGACAGCAAGGAAATCCTCTCACTCTTCTGGCCACATCCAGTTTTCTCAGGCTCTCCTTGTACATCGTGTACTCCAGCCTCCTAACCAATGTGGTGGCCCTCTATTCTCTGTTCTTCTGTGCTCCAGGGACCGTGATTTGGGGTAGAAATTGAGAACTTGACATAACTTACTATCTGGAAAAGGAAATAGGGATCGGTACAGCTCCTCATAGAGAAACTCACCTTTGTATCAGGGATGCTGTCAGGGCCAAAGGCCTCCTGCTTCTGGGAGCGGAGATCTCATGCCTGTTACTCTGGGAGGTTTCTGGCGGGGTGTGTTCCCCCAAAAGAGAATTCAGCCAGGTCTGGGAGATGATGTATTGCAGGGTAGCAAGCAGTTTTCAAGCTGACTGGATCAGGTGATGTGAGAGGAGGGTGGTGATGAGCTGCCAGTTAAAGTAACAGGAGATTCCTCATACCTTTGAAAGGTGGGCAAATGGGTTTTACTTTTCAGTAAGGAGAGGCTGAAGCTGAAAGCTAAGAGAACAAAATCCTCTGTATTGCTGAGCTCCTGGTGAAGCAGGAGACAAGTCCTTTTACTAATGAACTTCTCAAAGAGATTAAGGAATTTTGAAGGCAGCATCTATCTATCTCTAGATTCAGCTCCACATGTGACAAATGCTTTTGCTAGGAGAGCAAACATCTGACCTTTTCCTTCCCATGTCTCCAGCAGCTGCAGTGCTTAGCCAGCTCGTTAACAGTGCCTAGGCATTAACCTCAGAATAATCCAAGAGAAAAGCCCAGAGAAAGCTACAGCCTCCGTTCTGAAATACTCCCTTGTAGGCTAAATGAATGGAGCAGGTACTGTGTTCTTCCACCCAGGAGAGTTCCCACGCAGGTGACTCATGTTTTGGAAACTACCAGTATAATTCTTTTGAAAGCACTGATGTGCATATACCGGAAAGATTTTGGTTGACCCAGTAAAGTCTGTAAGTCGTGTGGGTCCATAGCTTCGCATGCAGTACAAACAGAAAATAAAACACATCTTCCCACCTCCTTTCTTCTCAGCCAGGCACAGACATATGCTTAAAATGTAAGAAGTACAAAGCAAGGGTTTGAAGGGAAAGGTGCTGGCAGGAGCCTGCTGACATCTCTGATGCTCTCTGACATCCTTGGACACTGGTTCCGTGCTGTGGCTGTTGCAAGCACAGCTGCTGCTTGTTCAGCTGCTGTCAACACCCCTGTGCTGCTGGTGGAGAGACTGTAGGAAACACAGAGCTTTGCTTTTCTGGTTGTTGTGTTGAGAAGCTTCCTGAGAGTTGTGCTTAAATACAAGATAGAGCCAGGGCTGGCTCCCAAACTATCCTACATTTTGAATGACAATGGGAGCAAAGGCTTGCAACTCTCTTAAATAAGGAAAGCTAGATGGTGGCAGTGACTGTTTATGTAGCCCCACAATTACTTGTAATCGTGGAAGCACTGACATACCTAAGAAATTATCAAGTCGTAGCTAGCCAGAGTGCAGCCTCATGGTCCTATCCATGTTTTTTCCCTGTTTATGCAGAAGAGCTGCTTTGTTTTCTTCCTTTCCGTTAACAGTTTGGTTTGGGGGGACAATAAAATCTACCTCCAAAATAAAGGCTTTTATCTGATATTTCTAAAATCATTCCCCTACTTGCTCTTTCTAATATTCAGCAATTTTGTTTTAATTCAGACCTCCATATTTAATTGGCAAGTTAGGAAGTCTGGTTACAAACCTGGAGCCCAGCTGCCTTCTCTGGAGGCTGTGTCAAGGTGTGCCAGCACGTTGCTGAAATGAGCCAGCAGCTGGCACACCACCGCACAGCCTCCAGACGTACTGATATGACTTGCAAAAGCCTCTGGATGCTAGTTGCTATTCATTTTACAAGGCTCTTCAATAAATGATCAAGTACTGTTCTGTACTCCCCAGTAATCTGATATTCATCTTCAGGCAGTGATATTTGTCATGAGCTACCAGTTTCACTTTTTGCAGAAACAAAGGCCAAAGAGCTGCGTGGCCATTTCATCTCCTTCTTGATAAAGAAATGTTTTCTCCCATAGCTTTTCTACATCGTGCAGCCATCTTCCACTAAAATTTTGCCAGCTTACATAAGGTAAGGAGGGTTAGTCCAGGTTACTCGCATGGATGGCTTCTAAGAAATAGCTGGGCTGCTGCAGAATAATCTCTGTGTAATTCGATAGATGACATTTTTTCTGTGCTGCTAAAGGTGCAGTCTTTCAAACAACATGGAAAGCAAACTTCGGAGCACAATGCTGTTATCAGACATCTGAGTGCACTTTTGAAAGAGATTGTCCCAACAAATTCTGTTTAGGTAACCTCCTGTGAAGTATGATTCAGGAAAGAAATATGCAAAAACATGCATGAGGCTTTTTGTGTGATCATGTTTCCAGTATGTTTCTCACCTGTTTCTATTTATTGCTTTTCCTCAGACTTTTGTAGGGAAAGGAATGGAAACAATAGCGGTTTATTTGATCAAATATGACTAAATAGTCATTCATTTAGCTCAATCATTTGCCAACCTATAGAGTAAAAAAAGAAAATTAATGAATAACAATGTGTTAAATAAGCTGAGGTCATTTTGAATTGCTGAAATCCCACAGATTAATTGATTTTGTACTTTCCGTGCTTTTTTTTTCCGCACTTTCAAATTGATTTTGTACTTTCTGCACTGTTTTTCTGTACTTTCAAATTGATTTTGTACTTTCTGCACTTTTTTCCTGTGCTTTCTCTTTTCCCTCTTTAAATTCCCTTGTGGCTTCAAATGGAAAAGATGTTTTCTAGTTCCTGTCAGACGAACTTGGACAGTGTGAACATGTGCCACAGCACAACTGTGTCACACGTGCTGGATGCGTGTAAAGCAGCGCCTCCAAACAGACCCTTGTGGAGGTCGTTCTTTTTTTCTCAGGGCTATGTGAGGATGGTCAGAAGAACAACAAACTCATTTTGAATTTCTGAAGTCAATGTGAAGGAGACACAGGGTGATCTTGTGCCTGTCAGAATTTATGTTCCTAGTAATTCCGTTAAATCACCCAAGCAAGGGATGCCCAACTCCAAGGCTGAGGAAAATGCTTCAGAAATGCTATGCTATCGGTGAGTTTCAGTTGTACCTAATCCTTCTCATCATTTCTCACATGAACAGTCTCCCTGACTTCAGTTGGACTTCTCCTGGGCCTTAGTTCAGGAATGGCATCTAAGTGTGCCTGTCAAAGCGCAGCCTCTTGCACCTTCATTTGCTACTCAGCACTTCTTCCTCCAGAGCTGTTTTGAAGAGCTAAGTCCCTCTCCTCCCTCCTCCCCCTCTCTCCATATGAAATGTGGCCCAGAGTAAGAAGGGAAAAGGAAAGAACCGCTTGTTACATTAGAAGTGGTTTGGAATAAAAGCTGCTGTAGAAATGCATGATGGAGATCATTATCACGTATCTCTTACTGCCAAACGTTCTCAGCTGTCGATCCAGTTGAGCCTCTCAGTTGAACGTATCATTATGACTTGCTGTCCATTTGAGATCAAACCAGTCCATCCATCTAACTTCTCTTTTTACTTTTTTTACCTATGAAAGTAAAGTAAAATCATCCCTCTGCAGCGTTTCTCTGTCAATAAATTGTCTGCATTTTACATTAACAAAAACAATCCTTTGACAGTTAGGGAAGGTGATTATTGCTTAGTGCCTCTTTACTTACTACTCTGCTCCTCCAAACTCAGCTGTGTGTGTTAATTTAAGAAGGGAAAAATAACAACAGTACAAAGGAAGAACATGTAATGTCATAACAAACTCAATTTGAGGAGTTTAACTTCCTACAGGGAGTAGTGCAGCAAAAACCTAACTAGATGCTCGTCTACACTGTTAAACTCAACACATTTTTGCAGGTGCCTGGTTTTACACTATGTGGTCAAGCCATCCAGGTCTTGCTAGAAGCATGACGTTGTTGGCAGAAGAGACATTAGCACTTGGAGGTAATAGACCAGACTTTCTCAAAGATTCTTTCCCGTAGGACCAAGGCAATTTTCAGAGATGTTTTTTTAGGATTTAAAAATAGGTGAGCTTGCTTCTTTCTGCATGGGGTATTAGAACATGAGGGGTCTCAGCATTCCTTTTGGGAAAGTGGCTCTTCAGCTGTGTCACCACTATGGTCTTTAGGTCTGTTAATTGTTGCTTCTTTGTTTTATTGAAGACTTGACAAGATGCTTCACTCTCAGGTATTAATACCCAGCAGCTCAGCTGTCTCTGGGCACCAGCACCTGCTGATGCATTTCCAGCAAGTACACAGTTTAGCTTCCAACCTAAATGCATCTGCTCGAGGCAAATACACAGCTACAGACTCAGTTCCTCCATAAAAGCTCGTCAAGAACAAGCCTGAAGGTGGGCTCATTAAAAACAAACATTGGGTGCTATAAAGGGGCAACTAGTGATTAAAGCAGAGCACAGAATGCAAAAAAATTAAGTTATTAAGATGAGAGCTTTTTTTCTCCTGTGAATAGTAAGGAAAGGACATGTCTCAGCTCCGACATCAGAGAGCTCCTTGATCATTCCATCATGCATCAGAAAGCTCCTTGATCAGCCCTGTGATTGGTACATCAGCGTTCAATTGTCATTTCTGTGAATGTTTTCTTGTTAATTTTCATTTTATCATACAGAAGAATCAGAGAAAACACTTACTGTAAAGGTCCCCTGAGGTTAAGATGTATTAGTGTAAAGGAGTGTTGAAGCATTTAGTCATTTTGCTACGGACAAAGCTAAAGGTCTTTGCTCTAGACGTTCATCTCTCGCCTTTCCAGCAGCCTTGCCAGGCTTCTCCCTTCCCCCAGCTGCCTGTGCTGGCAACTGCTCAGCATAACACGGGGTGGAATTTGGCTTTGTACCTACCCCTGTAATTTTTTTGTTGTTGTTGTCCTTTTGTACCTGGCACGTTCGGGAAAAATGCTGATATCTTGGCAAATGTCTGGACATCTTCGCTGTTGAGAGCAGTGATTAATGTGCTTTTTTGTTCTCTCTGATTAAATTAAAACATGTATTCTAACATGTCTTGGAAACATTTATAATTGTCCTTGTGTAGCCCAGCTTATCAGGACGCAGTACCAGGTGTTGTCAGCTCAGCCAGCCGGGATTTTTAATCCTCTATGCCAGCCTCTCTGCTGAAGGCCAAGGCCCAGATGCCACAGCCCTTTGCTCATGCTAAGCAGGATTCCCATGGGCAGTCCTGTTGTCTGGAAGGGCAACTGGGTGACTCTGAGGACCACGACAAAGCCCTCCTGCAGCCGGGGCGCTGAGCGGCGGTGCTGGACGTGCCGTCTTGCAGAGGTCTCTCCCCATTAACCTGCCTGGCTGCGCTGGAGATTGGAGAAGGTGGCTTTTTAGATTTCTCAAGATCTGTGAGTACTTGAAACAAACTTTACTGGCTTTATCTTAAACAGAGCTTTTTGCTAGCTTATCTCAAAGTGTGTTTCAGTGGAGAGTGGTAGCAGCTTTGATGTGGGAAGAAAACACAGTTTCTGTGAAGAGCCTATTCTGTGCCTTGTGAAGAGCCCTCTCTTCCTCGCCTGTTGATGTAACCCTGAGCAAAGTGTCCCCTCTGTCACCACCACTGCCCCTCCGTCGCAGGGTGCTCGGATGTAGGGCTTTGGGCAGGTTATCGTTGCTGAGGTGGCCGCCTTCCCAGTCTGCCCTGACCCCTGCCACTGCGCTCACATCTCATCTCGTGAAGGCAACTCCCTTCTCAAGGCAACAAGTTACCCTGTTTCTGGTGGCCACTCTATCAGAGCTGGGACCAACATCGTGCCAATTAAGCTCCTTCTCTTTTTCTGCCAAAATTTAGGCAAGTGGTGCCATCTTGTCTATTTTCAGCCCCTTTTGAAGGGGCTGACTCTATAGGCTAATTCTGTAGGAAAACCTATCCCTCAAAAAACAAACAGTTTACAGGCTTGGAAGTTATCCTTCTTGTTCTAGAACAAAGTTGAAATAAGTTTCATTTGTACTTTTGCCATTATTGTGTGAGGAATAAAGACTAAATTGATTGATAGCATTTGCAGAATTGCAGGAGATGTACACAAAGGGTCAGCTTTTTCTGCTTCTGCCATTTTCTCATTATTTTCCTTTAAGGAAGGTCAAGTCCATAGAGGTGCTGGCATGTACTGGTTGAATGTCTGAAAAAACGAGTATCAAAAAGAAAGTCAAAAAGCAGGAGAGCGTTTTCCATGATGTATTCAACAACTGGAAAGAGGAATGCATACTTGTGATATTGTTCTGTTGCAACAACTCCTTGGCAAATCTTTCCTGCAGAGGGAAAAGAACTAACAATCCCTAAGTACGATATTTAGTCTGGGGACATTTTTGCACTTATTCATTTGTGTCTCTTAAGTTTCCTTTGCTCATCAGCCCTGGCATCACACTAATTCATCTGTCATGTTTTGAGGGTGTAAGTCTATTTGCTGTGCTGAAATGCCCATAGACAGGGATCTGGTAGGAGCTCTGTTAGGGCACTCATTAGAAAGCATCACATAAACGATGTGTCTGATCACAATAATGGGCACTCAGGGTTACCATTGATTTAGAAGCAGATGTGCAACAGACAACTGAGATTTTTATCAAACGTTTTCTGGGCAGTGAGTTACCGTGGCAGTTGCAGTAAGATAAAACACTGTAGGATCTTTGAGTAGGAGTCTGTTATAATTTCGTAATTCTATAGAGTGTATTGTCCAAGAATTCAAAGCACCCCATTAAGTTTCACTGTGCTATTGGAAGGTGGGTAAATATGATTAGATCCACTATTAGATTGGCAAAATGAGACACCGAAGTGATATGATTCCCCCACTGTGGCATATATACCGCCAGTATTGACTCGATTTCCTCTTCTGTCATGTGAGCCTACCTCCGCCCAGCAAGGCAACTGCAGGGTATCTGATGGCCCCTTTGTGCAGTTTTGCAGTCTCAGGTGCAGCTGTGTTTTCCCAGTGGTGTCTATTTCTGATCTTTCAGAGCTTCACCCCTGTAGTGAATATTTTACATATTTTACTTGATGTATCTAAAAGCAGAGTTCATTAAGCAGTCCTTAAAAAAAGCCCTACCGCACAGTTCATGCCTTCATTAGTGTCTGTATGCTGCTGGTGCTTTTATCAGCCCCCCCTACACACTTGAAGTGTTACCCCATTGAAATCAGTCGTCTGTACCTTTACTCCCACACGGTGCATTTGAGGCTCAGACCATACCTCATCCCTACCCACCTGTCCTAGACTCGGATAGCCCTGATGTTGTACTCTCCTGCATCCCTACCACAGGTCCTTTTGATCACGGAGCAGCAGCAGCTGCCCTCCTGGGAGTCTCCATACAGACAGGTATGGGCCAGAACTTCCTCCTGAGCTGAGTATTTTTATTAAAAATTACTCCCATAGGCTGATTGTTATTGTTATTCTTTTTAATCCTGCTATTGTTTCCCTTAGGCCAGTCAAACTGAGAAGAGAGAAGCTTTAATCTGTGGTTGCTTTTACACTTGCTTGTGTTTCACACATGCTGGGAGGTGCTAGGCTCCTGTGTGTGCTCTCCCAGTGTGCTGCATCATTACATTCCTGAGATTCTGTCTGCAGTTGGGTTTCTCCTTTCAAAAGCGATCTGTATTCTACGGGATAAAACAGCTCTTTCTTAATCCTGTCTTCCTTGCTAGTGTTGCTCTACCTTTGTTAAGATTTGGGATAATCCAGGGCTTCATATGATATAGGTCTTTCTGGTGGTAAGCATTTGGGATGGGGAAGAAAACAGGACAGCTATGCTTGGCTTTAAAGCCAGCCTTAAAGAGATTCAGCTTTCTCTGGGAAGAGGCCAACTGCAGTATTTTACATTTGAGCTCATTCCAGCTCTAAGATCTTGTCTAATCTGTGGACCCAGAGAGCTCAGTGTGGTTGGGAAGGCCAACAGTGGTCCTTCAAAGGAAGCATCAGTGACCCCCATTCAAAGCCAGCTCACCAGGATGCCGTCTGGACTTGCAGGCCAGCTGCAGTTCTCGACTAAGATCCAGCAACTGGTAAAAGCCAAGTGCAAACCCCACCTGCAGTCATGCATAACGGGAAACTTTCCGCTCAACCCCACAGTCTGCTCTCTTGGAGCGTGAACACGTAAGCTCTGGCGATGGGAATACGTGTGTGCATGCACTGTGGGTCCAGACCTTTGAGATTCAGAGCAAGCTTTTTTTCTTCATGTTCTTTCTCAGAAGAGCATGCAGAAGGGGAAAAAGCAATAGGTCAAACAACTCTTTAACTGCTTGATTAAAAAAAGCAACACTGTTGCTGACTTCATCTTTCAGAACCTAGGCTGCCCAAGTCCTTGTTATTTCTTCAGTTACCAGCCCCATGGCAAGAAGACAGTACTGGTACACCCTTCTGCCCTTCCAGCCATGCTGCCACGTTTGTAATGGCGTCTATCAACCAGGGATGGTCTCTGAAAGTCATGGCATCCATCAAATCAGCCCCTTCCTTGCTTCCTGCTGCCATGGCACCCAGCTAACAGAGGTACCTTGTCTTGTCCAGTCTGAACCCATTTAGATACAGTGTCTTATCTCCTCCCCTTTGTTCATTATTTTGTGATCTCTTCAAAGCTGACTCTTTGGTGAAGTTTTTAGAGCATGCTAGAAACTTCTTGCTCAAACCTTACCAATGTTTTCTTTCTCAGCCTTTCCTACAGAGGGCTCCTATGGGAACTCTGTGCTTCATTTGATAATTCTCCACCCTGGTCTCAAATACTATATGATGGATCTTGCTGATTCACCAAATAAATTGAGCAGAATAATTTGGAATTTTTTTTCAGTGATTTTTAACACATCTTAAATCAGCCCTATTGATTCTTCTCTCATGTGGCCCCTGTTAGGTGTTTTCTGAGAGGGGGAAAAAAAGCATCGCTTTTACTCTTTTTTTCTGACTTTTGGCTTTTGTGGCAGCACAATATTTGACTCTCTGCTCCTTGTCTTGCTCTGAAACAGTTTATCAAATCTCCTTCAACAATTACTGTCTGCTCCTCTATTATTCACTTTCACTAGCTTGATTCTTTCCTATCAATCAGCGTTCTTTTCCCTCTCCAGCCTGCCTTCTGTCAGCATAAAAGTCTCCCGCCTTGAACTTCAATCCAGGGTAAATGCAGACATTTAACCCTTCCCACCAGTGCCCAGCCCTCTATACCTTAATGCCAATGCAGCAATTAATTTTCTGTCTCCTGAGTTCAGCTTAAGCTGTTTGAGCTCTTCATCATCTGCTTGCTCTTTCTCTCCATTTGCTGGTGTGGGATTTCTGAGCCCACCAAATGGTCTTCTGCAGTTTTCACTCACCACCCCAATGGCATTCCAAGTTTCATCGACATTTTGGTGAGTGCTGTAAGTTTTTAGGGCTAAAGCAAAACCTGCTGCAGTACTACAGCTCTTCACTGATTTCGGTGTACTTCAAATGAATCTCTGTCACCATGCTATGAATATCTCCTCCATCTATGTAATTGGTTTCAAGTGAGACTGTGGGGAGGTTGTTTTGCTCCTGAAAACAAAAGTTGTGCTTTCATTATGACTGCAGAAGTGGATTCTGCTCCATGTTCTGCTGTGGCCCATGGTGTGTTCTTGTCTTCTTTACCTTTGAATCTCTGCATCCTCCCTCCCCCTGGTTTCACCCTCCAGAGTGCCAGTACGACTGGGTGCACTCACCTCAGAGCCTTCGTGTGTTTACTTTTTAAAGACTCTCAGAGAAATAGGTTTTCATTAAGTAGGAAGTAAAACTCTGGTTTTATCATAATCATTAATAAAGCAATTAATTTGGTTCATGGGCTAAAAAATTCAAAGACCTTTGGTAGGTCATGCTTAGAAGTACATGTCTTTTATATTAGTGAAGTGATAAAATTCAAATGGAAATGAGAAATGTTTGCTGTTCTTTGCATGGCATGTGGAAAAAAAAGTGCTAGGATTTTACTGGATTGTTAAAGGAAATATGTCGAGAGAGGCTATTTTTACTCAGTGCTATTTAGTCTCAGAAGAACACATGAAATATTTCACATTTATCCATGAAAGAAAGGGTAATTTTAAGGTAAAAGACTGTTTATTTATGAAAAGTAAATCATTCTGTACAAGTCCAAAGCTCCATTCATGAAACTGTCCTTGCCGTGGACAGCGGCAGCGGTCTGCGCGTGGCGGTGAGAGTCCGGCGTGAGGCCGTGGTGGGATGGACTCCCACGCTCCGCAGGTCAGTGCCTGACCGCATCGCTCAGAGGGAGGGAACTGGAAAGGAGTAATTGTATCTGTGCTTCCTATCAATTAGGATCAAAGCTACTTAGCTGGCTGAGATATGCCTCCTCTGAATCCTCATTTTGGGTTTCTGTCATGCTTCTCTAATCTCCTACAAAGTTACATTTCCATAAAAAACATTTCCATTTTTCCTGCTTATTTTCTTTAAGTGGAAAGTCTCCTTAATGATGTTTTTTTGGATTCAAAAACTCTTCATCTAGGTCAGCATTTTCTGAATGCCAGTTTCCCAGTTTTTATATTGCTACGCCTCAAATCCTTAATTTTAAACTATAAAAGTCTTGGAACGGTTCTTGCTTTTCTTTAGTTTTCTTCCGAGAGCTGAATTTTTTCTCTCATCATAGTCTCCATTCCAGCTTCAACCCATTTATCAATTTATAAGTCTCGCTTCTTCCAGAATAGTTTTTCAGATACGTATTTTTAGATGAGAGCTGTTCCATCTTTCCAAAATGATCACTTCAACCTCAGCCACTGGAGCTCAGACATACAATATTTAAATTATTATTTATAGTACAGGAACATGCGGGGACTTTCATTAAAGATAAGGCATTAGGCTTGTGCCTTGATGAGTAAAGGCACAGTGAATGATAGTCCCTACCCTGAGCAGTTTGCACTCTTAAGCATGGGTGAACTTGCTGGGAGAGTTTAAGGAGAAATTTAGCCCAGACACATGTTGACATCTCCTGGAGTTGGATACAGTCTCCAGGTCTTGTCAGAGCTACCCAGCCCTGCGTCCCCATCAGTACCACCTCATCTCACTGTGATATTGGTTTTGTCTCAGCACCTGGTAGGCAAGAGAGACAGCAGGACAGGATCAAACAGAGGAATAGAGAACTGGGTGCCATGAGATCACGACAACCCAAGGGAGATGCCAGGTGAGCACAGATGGGCACATCCACCTCCACCACGCAGAGGAGTGCAGTAAAGGGATCCCCAGAGCTGCAGTCGTGGTGGTACAGCTCTAGGGCACGATGATGAAATACTACCTTGAGATAACAGATTACATATACAAATACGGGGAGACAACTCCAGATTCTGGGGTTCTTCCAGTCATTGCTAGAGATCTCTTTTCTCCAGTGTGCCCCTAATTCTTTTGATTCCTCAGCTAGGACCAACTCAGGATCTGTCAGGCTTCTGTAAAGTCTGGTGCACTTCTGTACTGAAAGAAGCCTTTCTACTTGGGTTACCATTTATAGCTCCAATTTTTTTCACTAAGTGGTGTAAATTAGTTCTGTGTGACTTGATGGATTCTCTCCCTCCCCCTTGACAACAGTGATAAAAGATCTGACCCCTTTCTGGCTGTTTGTAAAACCAAACATACAAAACTCTAATTTGTTTAGGGCTAACCTTTCAATTGCTTTACCATCACAATGTGGAACTGAATGCTTTAGCAATCTTGGGGATTGATCGACTGATTTATAATAAAGGACTTGACCTGAGAGAGGTTATCACCCTTAAGTGTAGTAATACAAACCTTTTTCAGATGATCAGGATGTTGTTGCTGACTTCTGTGTGGCAAGGATTTGAGGGACAGCTTCTGAGCCCTGCTGTGGTTGCTGCTGAAATGTCCTAGTAAAATGGTCTTCCGAGCTGCACTTATCAGAACTGAACACTGTAACAGAGAAATGAAGCCGAACAGCACCGGCCAGGGTTTTCCTCTGCTCCCAGGTGTCCAAAAATCAGGCCACGTTCCCTGACCCAACAGGGAGGAATGAAATCTCCTGCAGGTTTGAGGGGATTGGTTTTGGGTTTTGACTGCTCAGAATTAGGATTGCAAAGCAAACCCAATATGCAGAACATTCCTGGTCTTAAACTACCTCTAATCTAGGGCTTTTTGCCCAGACCATAGATCATAAAGCCGCCTTTAGCCTTTCAGAGGCAGCACTGGGTTTAGCCTTCTGTTTGTGCTGATTAGTATCAAGTCAGAGTAATTCTTTTTTCCCCTAGAGAAATCCCCTGTGTTTTACTCATAAACAAAAAAGAAAAGGAAGAAACGTTCTTGATGGTATTTTTGCGATTTGACTTTGCCATCAGAATAGAACTGCACACATACAGCACTTGTCGTCACTAAAACTTACATTTTGAAAGTTCTTTGAAGATGTAAATTACAGATCTTTCATATGAAAAGTTAATGAAGGACTCTAAACAAAATAAAATAGAAATGATGACATGAAAGAGCCTTCTTATGGCTTCAATAACAAGATAAACAGTTTAATATTCCACATACTGCATTAAAAATAACAGCTGGGCTCTATGGAGACGAATCCCCTAACTCAACTACATCGGTTTTCATATTAGCTGAGGACAGTTTAGGAGACTGATGACTCTCTCTTAATTGTCACCTCCTTTTGGCCCCCCGAAACACTGAAGGCAGCCAACGCCTGCTAAGGTTTAGCAGACACCACAAGTACTTTAACAAATACAGTAGTAAAGTGCCATTACCACCAACACTTCAGTAGCCTCCAAAGTGATAGACATGTACTGTATTGACAGCCTGGAATTTTAATGAGCAATAGCTGTTTCAGACCGTATTGATTGTCCTTTTTTTCTCTTCCTCTGATTCAGACAAGAGGAAACCAGAACCAGCATTTCATTAAAAGGAGACTTTGTCCAGTGATTCATATTTCATGAACACTTGTGAGCCAACACGTCCTATAAAATAACCAATTAATTCAGCCATGTTAAGACTCAGGCTGAAAACTGAAAACTACACCACTGCATTTACAGAAGCCTGGGAAGGCACAAGGTTCACAATTTCCTACCATATGAAAAGTTCCCAAGCAAGATTGTGATCCACATCCCTTGGTTCGCTTCACTTCACTTTCTACTTCTCGGCTTTCCTGACAGCTTCTCCTGTATTTATTGTTCTGTGTGACTATTGTACCGTGCTGTTCACAGCTCAGGGTGTTTCGAGATACAATACCTGTTTTTCTCTGAGCGGTTTTTGGTGGTGGTGGTTTTGACAGCATCACAGATTCAAGTTAAAAGTGACCAAAAGAGCAGGGGAAGGAGTAGCCTGCAATAATGATTTGCAAATTGTGTTAATTTCATAGTGGGATTCTGCTTTTTGATAGGATTTAATGCGTAATGAGCTCCTGAGACGTTATTTTTGCTTCAAAGCTTTGCTGAGTACTAGATCCTATTAAATTCTTGCAGTGAACACACCAAAAAATACTTTGAGCTAATTTTAATATTTTTTAATTGAAGGAATATTTTTATTCCAATTTGAATATTCAAGCTGTTTAAAAGTTAACACGTTCTCAAAGTATTCATCACTCTTTGCCTTCCATGATATATCTTTTTTTAGGCAGCCTGTGGCTTTTTTTTTTTTTTTGGCTTTTTGTTTTGTCCTGAATTCGTTTTTCAGACCGAATGGAAACAAATTTAGACTTTTTTTGCTATTTATTTCTTTTAAAGTGCCTGCATGCTGCAGCTTAATCTCCGTTCTTTTTATTGCCGTTTTATAGTCTACCATTATTGTTTGTTTTTTTCCTTTTCTCTCTCCTAAAAGCCGAAACAAAATACAAATTTCCCTGCTAGTCCTTTCTTGTGTCATAGCAGGAGCTAGATTTGTGTGCATGTGTGTCATGCTCAGTAACATATGTACTTCGTTGTTAGTAGCGTGGTTATATTATGTTAAATCTTATGGACCCCGACAGAGACTGACATCCCAGGTCGCAAGACATCTAGCAGGAGACCGAACAACATCACAGTCTACACACATAAGCAAGAAATGTCTTTTACTGCCATGTTTCAGGAAGGGAAAGCAGACGCAGAGAGATTCAATGACCTGGTTCAAGCCTTCTTAAAGATCTGGGATTGGTTCCCGTAGCCACAAGACTGTTTCTCTGATTTATCCTCTCAACCTTATTCCTGCTCTCCGAAATCCCATGGAAAGTTGGAGGACAGCAGGCAGTCGTATGACAAATGAAACACAGCTGTGTAGTTTGTCTCTTATAAAAACTCTGCTCATTTTGAGCACGGTATAGACTAAGAAATTGATGTTAAAGTGACAGCTGTGCTGAGGGTAAACCCTGGCTAAATAAAACCTGTGCCTGAGGAGCTCCTACACGATGACCACTCAAGCGATGGCAGACACGAAGAGGTCCAAAGTCCCACATCTCACCTGCAACAGGCGTTGGGGCTAGCAGGGGTGCGTGCTGGCGAAGCTGGCATGCGTGACCCCGGCTTGCCTGTCGCTTCCTTACGGATGTCAGGAGGGAGCATGCAGCCAGATGCCTTGGTGACAGAGGTGTGTTCTGGCCATGGTTTGCTGCTGTGGCTGCCCAGGGCTCTGCTCCTGGAGCAGCTGGCAAGGTGCTTTTATTCTGGTGAGAGCGACCCTAATGAGTCCGTCAGTCTTTCTCTCTCCACCTCCATGTTAACTTTTAGGAATCAGAGACAGATGGTTAAGAGCTTTGAGATGTTTGGGGTGACCTTGGGGAGGCTCTAACAACAACGTACAATTGCAAATGGTAAATGCAGTAAGCAGATTAAAAGTCTGGCACTCTGGCAAATCTCAAGACCTAGTCTTATGTTGCTATTTTTTCCCCTATGGCAAACTTACAGATTTCAGAATGACTTTGCTGTAACAGTGACTTGAAAATTATAGTGAGTGAGTGTTCCCTTTTAAATAATGGATTATGAGGCAAAGATTAATTTTTGCTCAATTTTCACACTAATTCAGTGCCTTGCTGCCAGCAGAAGCACAAAGAAGGACATGAATTCACAGTGGCTTTCTTTTCTTTCAAAGTCTTAACATGCTTTTATTGGACGGGACTGTTTGTAATAAAGTCCCATCATTCACATCTGGCTGCCTACCTAACCACAGGGCTTTGACATCTCTAGGACATCCTTTGGTTACTGTCATCAACAAAGATAGTCAAACCACTTCTCAGCTTGCTCAACGCCTGTCTAAAGGAAACCAGTCCTCTTCTACTGCGGACAGAAGGTCGTATACCAACAATCCCTATGACAGCCAACACTCTGCAGCTGCCAGGCACCGCTTATTTTTAGGCCAATTGAAAAAGGGAAGAAGACAGAGAGAAAAAAAAGAGAGAGAAGGAAAGACAGACGACTAGGAAGAGGTGAAACCAGAAATGCTATGTCCCAGAGGCATTTATCAGCCCAAATGAAATGGAAACAGTGAAAGGGAAACACTGCTTTGCTTTTCTCAAAATTGTATTTCCAGTTGAATGAGTCGAAAAGAAAATATCCTTTCCTTTTCCTTGTGATTTTGAGAGATCTGTTTGCTAAGTCTTCAGGCTTAGTAGAAGAGACAAGGGGTATTTATTTTCCATACATGTTGGTAATTTATGAGGTTGCTATAAATGCAGAGTTTATGGAAGTAAAATCAGGCCATGAAATAAGAAGGATTTTATTCAAATAATCTAGCTTATTAATTCTTTCTAATTCTTCACAGAGAAGGAGATGAGTAAGGATGCACACAAGGTTTACTGAATTTTAAGAGGGAGAAGATCTGGTGAAAGTAGCGAATGCAGGTATATTTTAAAAATAGAGAAGTGGAAAGATAAGTGAATTTTATTAAGGTTTGAAACGTAATTGAATTTTCTTTTTCCTATTTTGCCATCAAAGATGCCAGAAAGAAGTGTACTGTTCTGGGAAAGGGTCTTGCATTACTAACTAACCTGCCTAAAGTGGCTTCACCTTCTTGTGCAGCAGGGTGTGACTGACGGGATGTAAGTGCAGCTCTTATCTACGACACTTGAATGGGTGGAGAGGAGATTTAGAGCCTTGAGCAAGAAATAAGATGCCACAATTGCTTTCACTGGGAATTAGTATTCCACCGGGAGCAGAAATGGGGCAAACATATTGTTCTTTACGAGTAATATTAACTAGCAGTTCCAAAGAGTGCCCCTCATTCTGTGTGGCTGAGTGTCGTATTATTGTCCTGCTTAGACCTCCAGAAGCCTCCAAGAAGATGAAGGAGTCGGGAAGGATCCTGTTACATGATGTGCTGTAAGAAACAGAGAAAGACAAAGGTGCTGCTAAAGCATCACAAAGTGTAAGGCTTTGTGGCCCTGAGACCCTCAAAAGCTTTCAGGAATCCTTTCAAAATGTTTTTTGGAACGAGTGAGTCAGCAGAGCATGTACCTTCAGTATCTGCTGGCTGGCTTCATGTCAGCAGGCTCTCCCTGGGCATGCCACGCTTCCCAGTGGCTGTTTTACGCTAATGTTTGGATCTGGAAAGGGAGAACACGTAAGAGTGAGGGTGTACTGAATGTTGGAGTTAATATGCTAGCTAATATTGATCTCACAGAACAACTGTTTGGAGGCCTTCACCAAATGAAGTCCTTTCTATTAGCTAACCTCAAAAAAATGCAAATGTCCCAAGAAACAATTCCTTTCTTGGCAGACCCAGACATCTTTCACTGTCTTTTCCCACCCCTTACTCTCGAAGCTTGTAACATCTGAGTATACCTAAAATTTCCCTGCTCTCTTTAGGGCATCTGTTAGCTTCCCCCCACTCCCAAATTGACACTCCGTATGCTTTTGGATGTGAAGGACCAGGGTGCAAACAAATCCCATGTCCTTCATAGCTGAACTGTTTTCCTGGCTAAGAGGAGCAGCTAAGCCCCAGAATGTCAGAGCAGCTGGTGACAGCAGTCACCATCCAGCTCACTGGGCTAAATGAGATGGAGAGGACAGAAGCTAAGATCTGTTTCCTTGAATTAAACTGATTAGGGCTCTGCAGTTGAGGCAAATGCTATAAAACGAGGAAAAAGGTCACCGCAACGGCTCTGACTGGAAGTATAAGCCTCCTTCCCATCTTGGCATCTCCTGACCTTGTGTGTCCGTCTCAGCTACTCATCTCTGCAGGGGTCAGCTGTGAGCCCCAGTGTCCCTGTGAGTGCAGCTCTGGCAGAAGGTACGTTAAAGCCAGCAGTGTGCAGTAGAGGAGCAGCACTGCTCCTGGAGTGTCCGTTGGCTGGATGACACAGAGCAGTTTCACGAGGCAGGAATAGACTGGAAGTCTGTGATGAGACCATGGGATGGAGGGCATTAAAGAAAGACTGGTTCTGGAGTTCCTAGTCCAGTGGTAGCCCTCAGGGGGCTGTGACTGGGGCTGTGATGGCAAGATGAGATGAGCTGCAGTTCATGTAGTGCAGTAGTGCACTAGAAGTATCGCAGTTCGTGATACTTTGGTGTCTTTTTTTGGAATGCTTTTGATAGTAGAGGTGGCATATGACCTTCTGCATTTGAGATCTGATGACTGAGGAATCTCCAGCTATACTATTGGCCATCAGTCCCTATTCTCCTATACAGAGCTATCACCAAGCTAAGAAAAGCCTTAGAGAAAGCTGGCTTTTCTGAGAAGCAATTCCCATTGTTACATTCGCTAAGACTTCTGGGCCCCTGAGGTATACAAGGGAGTGTCTGAGTTGTAAGTATCAAAAGAAATTAATTATTCCATATTATAATTAAGACTTTTTTAATTAGCTGAATAATTAGATTTTTTTCTTGTGTTACAGTGCAGCTTTTCATGTAGTCAAATAATCTGAAACTTCAGAGCTATTTACCTGAGTAAAAGAAATTTCTAGCATCAACAGTTCTCTTTCTGTAATAAAAAGTAGTAAATAACAGCTCTACTGCGGCTGCAAGAAAGGCAGCTCTCTTTAAAAGAAGTCTGTCAAGTCAAACTTGTCCCTCAAAATGTATGTTTTGTAAAAGCCTTCAGAAAATGTTGGGTCGAACTGTTTTAGTGTTATTGTGAGGAAATCAATATTTCCCTGCAGCCTTTGCAACCCCCAAATTGTAGCATGTTGTTTGTGCAGAAGAAGCTGAAAGTGAAACTGTCTGAAAATGAGAGTGAAGTAAACTGGCCTGTTTCTATAATTTGTCCTAAAAGCACCCGAGGTAAACAAAATGGCACACTTGAGCAGTCAAAAATGAAAAATTCTCCTAATGTGAATAGCTGAAGGGGAGTGGGGAAGGAGATTTTTTTGCTTTTCTTTCAGCCTTTGTCCCTCTTCCCACATCCTTCCCTTCTCCTTCAGTGCCTTGTTACTCATCTGCTGTGCTAGATATTACCATGCAGGACATCTTCCAGACCTTGTCCCTCAGTGAGAGCATCAAGGAAATCATGCAAGATCCCCATGTGCTTTGATGCTGAAATTAGTGAATTGCCCACAGTGTCTTCGCCACCATTGGAGAAGAGAAAACCTTTTCATATTGCTCTAACATACCAGCAGTGTGCATTGCACGGAGGTGGGAGCACCAGCTCCATCAGACGTTGTGATGCATTTGGGACCTTTGAGTTGGCAAAGATGGGAACAGCACTGCCGTGCATTCCCAGTCCTCTGCTGTGAGCTCTGCCAGATGACACGGCCATGGGTCAAAGGCTGTTAGGGCCTGGTTAGGCGATTCCAGGAGGAACAGAGTTTATGGTCATAGATACTGCGGCTGTAGACGGGTATTTTAAGCTGCTGAAGCTGAGTTCAGAAAGGAACCACATTGATTGGGAGAGCTTGGCTGAGACGTCTGTCAAGAAAACAAAAAGTCTGGAAGACATGTAATGTTCTCACAGATACACTGGTGTGGATGCAGCAGCTTTACAATGTCATATGTCTGCCTGCATCAGACAGAAAAAAAAGGTTAAGCCAGGTTGTGGGAGCAGGAGGGCAGAGGACAGAAAACGCTGTGCTGACTGACAAAGAGACTGCTCTCTTCACATGCTTTGTGCTTAGACTGAAACATCTTCACAGGATTTTTTTTCCTCTAATCTGGAAATAATTCTGATTTATTTTAAGCCTTCTATTAAGACAAGTCACGCAGCACTGCCTGGCTGGCAGTGGGAGGCTGGGTGTGCGCGCGAACGCCTGCGTGTGTTTCCAAGGGTGCTGTCTGCCTTCTTTAGTTGATGCTGCAGTCCATTATTGCGTTTTCAATTATATATAAAAGGCGATGATGGAGTTTTTCAGCTTTTATAGCACCACAAATCACAGGGTCCTTCGCTGTACAAGCAGCGTCGCTGCCACAGTGTAGCATGGCAGATCACAACTTTCACATGCAGACTTGCAGAGGAACCGGTGCCATCAGGGACCCCCCAAACTGCAGGAGAACCACCATGGGGCAAGCGAGCCCTCGTAGACAGCTGCACCTCCCCATGGTCCTTCACCCTGCCTGGCAGACAAGGAAGGTTGATGTGGTCCTTGGGCTGTGCCGTGGAAAGGCAGGAAGAGCTGTTTTCTGCGTGTTTCACATGTTCGCTAGCACATTTTTGAAGCAGCTGTGCAGCACAAATGAGCAAGGAAGGGCTACAGTGGCCAGGTGAGGGGTCATTCATGGGAAGGGTCGTGGTGATACAGAGAGTGATGCTGGCTACAGCACTGCTTCTAGCGATCACCTTAGTCACACAATGGTCTCTTGCCAGCCCAAAGTAACTTGGTAGATCTGAAGTGAGTAGTCTGGAAAACTGTTGGAAACCAGGGGCTGTTTCACTGAATGATCAGTTAGTTGTACATAATATAGTCACATACCCACTGCTGTATTTGCAAAGCTAAGCCTAGTAAAAAGCAGTTTGGACTGGCAGATCAGGAGTGTTTTCCTTTGTAACTAGACTATATAAGGAAAAACCTGAAGATGTATTAGTGCACGAGCACCACAGTCCTTACCAGTAGCCAGAAAATGCCATCTACCATCCAGGGATCTGAACGAGGACTCGCCGCTGTCAGGCTTGGTATTCTCTTGGCTTTGACATTTGGGTGTGTTAATGCATATGTAAATACCCCAAAATTGTCTGGTACGAGGGCAGCACTAGTAATTGCCAGTTTCCCCAATTTTCTTTAGTAAAAGAGATATTACCAAGCCATTTTTATTCTGCTCCATGCTGGTGGGGAAGAGAGTGTCTGAATGCATCATCAGCCTGTGTTTTACTTGTGGCAGATTGGTGGTAACCCAGCAGTCAAGTCCGTGAGAGTGAGGCTATGAGAGTCTTGAGCGGAGCAGGAATAGAAATCGAATCATTGCCACATACGGCGAACAAGAACACTTGAATTCTGAGACTCCGGTAAGCAAGTGAGTGAGAAAAATAAAGAGAAGTTGTCAGCTAAACTGGATATATTGGCTGCAGTACAAACTGGAGGAGTAACGACCCTGGTGACTGGGATGGTGACATTTGGAATTATCCCATTTCACCCCAGCCATACCCTGGAACTTGCACTCCTTTTACATACTGAGCTACAAGCACACAGGCAAGGAGGATTCCATCATGGTAAAGGATTCTGTTAATTCAGGGAGACAGGGACCAGCACGAGAGAGAGACCACTGTGTTAAACGGAGTTGGTTACCACTCAAGGCTGAGCTTTCACTACAGAACTGGGACTTTAAAGAGGAATATTTGTGTGAAGTGGATTGTGGCTTTAGGCAAACAGCCCAGTTAGACAAATTCTGCTTAAAATCCTGGAGCTAAAGCTGACTGAATGTCCACTGACTGGAGTCTACATGACACTGAGATCCACAAGCCTGCAGCAGGGAGAGAGAATAAGCTACATTTATTGTGATGAGCATTGGGATTTTGAACTGGTTTGGCATCTAAGCTGGAAGAAAAAGAAAAAATCAGATGAGAGACCGGAGTTATGTGTTGCTGGAAAACGACTCCTGGAATAGCTGCTGTGTTATTGCTGGGGGAGACCGAGATCCTACCAGTAACGAAGTGGGATTTAGAATTGCAGTGCTAGAGGTTAGTCATGACTGTGGGACCTGGGAACTCTGCTAATGTAAAGGAGAGGCAGGAGTGGAAGTACATGCTGGGAGGGCTGGAAGGTTTCTCTGGAAAGAAAAGGAACTAGAAACAAATCTAGTCAAAGCAATTGATACCAGTAATAATCACTTTCACTAATCAGGGTCCTGAAGACAAACAAACCCAAAGCTCTGAAGGATGAGAGGGACTTTACAGTCCTGCAGTATGTGGCACTCTGCCCTTGGGAAGGCAGAGAGTATTTTGTCTGGACTGGATAAATCTTGAAAATGGCATTTGAAGTAGAGGTGAAACAGGACTTGGAAGGAACTAGAGAGCCAGGGAGAAGATATGGCTAGGTGGAAAATACAACCCATTAGTGTCTTAATGCATAAATTGGCAGAAGCGTATAACAGCAATGAAAAACAAGATGCTGGGAGCCCAAACTCTTGTTAGATTCTGGTGCACCAATGACTATTGAAATTACTGTTTTGTAAGAGTGTGGGTGCCTACGAGGTACACCAATAGAGGCAAAAGTGTACAGTGGTCTCCTACGGTGCAGGGAGTCCACCAGCTCTGCTTCTACGCCTGCTCCCCATGCAAAGTGCTTACTGGAGAGCACGGTTGAGCTTTCTTGTATTCAGCATCATGTGCAGGATGAAAAACGGGCGTTTCAGCAGCCTATTTCTTAAACAAAATAAGTTACTTCAGATCTGACTAACTGTGGAAGGATAGCGCAGAAACAGAAAGATTCATAATTATCTTGGGTACAAAATGATATACTCCTGTAAAGACTCCTGAAATAGTCAGAACACCTCAGGGCGAGGGTGAGTTACCTTTCTGCAAGTATAAGCGTGAGATAAGTTGGAGTATGGAAAGATTAATGCCTTTGCTTTAATAACAGGGCTTGATCCAAGACTGCAGAAACGATGTAAGTACCCAAGCAAAGCCCGGAAAGGATTGTTGTCCACTATTAATAGCCTGGTGGATCAAGGAGTGCCAGTGCAATGACCCAGTGTGTGTAATTCCCCTGTGTGGCTGGTATTAAAGGCAGATAGAAAGATGCATCTGACTGGATTTCAGAGCGTTAAATGCTGTAACTCCACAAACATCACCTCTTCTTGTTAAAATGCCAGAAATGATGGCTGCAATAGTACAAGGAGCTAAGTGGTTTTCAGTCATAGATCTAGTAAATGCATTTTTCTTTAGCCCTTTAGCAGAGAAATGTTGGTAAAAGTTTGTTTTTACGTTTCAAGAGAAATAAAATTGTTTCACATGAGTTCCTCAAGGATTTCACAAGCTCCTGTAATCTGTCACATACACATCACCCAAATGTGGGACAAATCAGCCTGCAGGTCCGGGAAGCATGTAACATCATGTGTGGATGACACCTGAATTGGGGGAATTCTGAAGACCAAGCATGTCAGCAGACAGGAAGTTTTGGCTTCAATAGCGGAGGAAGGATTGAAAGTCAACAGACAAAAGGTTCAATTAGTGCAGCAAGAGGTGAAATATTTAGGAGCAATACTGATATTGAAGGCCAAACTCCTGAGAAACAGAGTGTGGAATTAATTCAAAAGCTACCCAACCCCACCGCTCTGCCTAGCTAAGAGCACTGTAAGCCACATTTAATTGTATGCAGGATTTTATTCTGATGTTCACTGAAGTGAGTCGTCCTCCAGCTAAGCTTTTAGAGAAAACTAGGTAGTGGGAACAGGGTGCAGAAAAGCAGGCAGCTTGGTCGAGCTGAAGCCGGCTGCAGTGGTGGACTATCTGGACCCAGGAAACTTCTTTGCGTGTGGTTTGCCTCTGTTAGCCAGGAAAGATGTGCCAATTTGGCACAGAAGAAAGATACTGTGTTACAGGGTATTGTCTGTGCATCTCGAATCTTATTGACACCACAACTCCTTGTCAAAAACAATGAATATCTTTAGTCTGGAAATCAGAAAAATTGGATTATATCGCTGGAGGAAGGCCAATGATACAACACACCAGTCATTCTTCCTTGGAATACATTGTGTTCGATAGATCACAAGATGGTACATATCTAACTCTAGGTTGGCAAAATGGACCCTCATGTTAATGACTCGGGGAGTTAGACCTGGAAGAGGACACGTGACACAAGCACCTCCATACCCTAACGGCGGAGGGTGCTGAACATAACTGTCACATATTGCAACCTCCTGATGTGCGGTGGCCTGTGCAGGTTTAATTGTCTCTGTCAAAATACATCCTCAGAAATCTGCTTTACAGGTGGTTCAAGTTCCCACAGGATGAGGCTTGCACAGGATTTGCTCCAGTCCGTGTAAGGAAGAGCCCGAGGTAGTGGGGCAGGTCTCGCCTCACTCGGTACAAGTGGCAGGAATCCCAGCTGCTTTGTCAAGTGTTGCTTCTCAGAAGTATGAGCAAACAAAGGTGAAGGATTTCTTTTCACTAAACAAGTTTTTTCCCAGCTAGGTATAAAGCAGCAACTATACATAGCAGAATACTCACAAACCTCAGGATATGAAAAATTTGGCTTGTAAAGGAATCTTTAAGGAAGTTACAGGTGAATGGCAAAAATCAGGATGTGATGTTCCCATCTAAATGGCTCCACAAACAACTTCAGCCAGCCATGATTATATGGCTTTTAAGACCATGACAGGAAGGGAGATGTGACTCTGACAGCATCAGTGGTTAAAAACTTCCTTATCAGATGAATAGCAACTGAAAGGACTCACAGATTAATGGATAAAAGGATTTGACAAACAACTGCAGCAGGATAATCAACAAATAGCTGAGCAATTAGGGCAAAATGTTCATAGAATAGATAAAAGGTAGAAAATAGTAAATAACCTACATGAAGAATGGCAAGTAGGGGGTCAGGTAATATATCATGGGTTTCTTGGAAGAAGCGCAACTTGGGCTGCAAGTGGGATGGACCTGGCACCAGCACAGATAAAGGCATTTCCATTGTTTATTAGTTCAAGTGAGTTCTGACAATGTGAGGCAGTTTCATCAATCACAGCCAAAGCTTTGGAGAGGAGAAAAAGACTAAGCTAAAAAGTTGTCTGTCTTTTTCAGGATCTTGTAAAGGAGCAGGTGTTAACCAGTCACCAGGCCTGGATCAGCATAGAAACACGGGTTTGCTGTGGTGTGTAAGAATAGCTCTTCCAGCTGTTGTGTTGGTCATCAACGTTACCAAAGTTGGGAATATGCTTGAACAGTGTTGGATTCTCTCTGTTCTGCCTGCTCTGTCAGGGCAAGGTCTGCATGCAGCATGGTGCTGCCTGTGCTGTGCAGCAGGGAGAACAGGACTGGAAGGAGCAGAGCTGTCAGGGATGCTACTTGAGATAGTTGCATCCACCTCCTTGCTGGTTTGTACCCTCTCTGTCTAAGCAAAGCACTTTCTGAAGTCAATATGGGTGGTCGGTGTGATAAAACCATTGTACAGGCCTTGATACCCCAGATACTGGACAGCAGCATGGCCCACAGACTGTGCTCCAGCCTGTATCTCTGAGATGTCCAAGTTTCCTGACTGTCCAGAACTGGATGCACACAAGGATGACTCAAAGCTGCATTAGTCCCACTTTTCCAGAGCTCGTCTTGCTTTGCTGTGGCTGTTAGCAGAACACAGTGTCACCCAACAGTTCAAAAGTCCTCACTTTTGGTTTCCTTTGCTCTTCCCTGCATTTTACAGAGTCCCATCCACTTTATTTTAAAAGCATTGTATTTAACAGGAGACATCCCTCTTTCCCGAGAGACCAACATGCCACTAACCAGTAGTGTAGACACAGCCACACGCTGTTGTTCCTGTCACCTCCAATCATGCAGTGACCACCGTCATACCTAAATCCCTTCCTCCCATCTGCGTTCCTCTGAATTATGTCAGATACTCCCTCACCCCTCAGTGCAGCCTGAGCTTCTCTTTGCTTCCTCCACCCTTGGCCCTTCCCAGCCTGTACAAGTGATCCCGTGGCTCCAAACAGGAAAACTGCCTCGTTATGGTGGAGGGTCTCTAACTCACTACTTTTTCCTGTCAGAGAGACTAGTTTCTGCTGCCATGAACTAGAATCCCTTGAGAGAAAGCAAGCTAGAAAAGTCTTTGAGCAGCCTTTTCTCTTCTGCCCTCCTGGTGCAGGTTGAAAATGAGAAGAAAAAGGGGGAAAGATTAAAAAAAAAAAAAGCAAAAATCTTCAAAAAGAAAGACTTTTCCAGAGCCCAAACTATCAATCTGACAATAGGAGATAATGATTCCACCTCTGTGCCCTTCTCCTGCCGGACAGGAATTTTAAACCCCATGTCTGCCAGAGGTGGTGAAAGACCTCAGAGAGCCACCTTGGCTCTGAACGTGGCGCCTTGGTGATGAGCTGAAAAGCTTCTTGCTCACGTTGCAAACGAAGCCTTAGCAGAGGGCAGAGGTAAAACCCACCGGGACCCGGCCTTCTAATCAGGCCCATGCTGTGAGCTCATAGTATTAATCCGACAGCTGGTGACATCGAGGCAGGAGGCCTGCGTGACCTCGAGCCCATCCAACGGTGGCTTACACTACCCAGTGCTGTGTGTTCCATTTAATAAACTCCATTGATATATTTAATAAAGACACCTCACACTTCCACAGTTTCATGTGTGACCTCTCTGTGGTTGCTACCAAAAACACAAAGTAAGAGAGTCAAGGATCATTAGCTGACGAGGCAAAACTGTCCCTTCCCTTGCTCTTCTATTTTTCTTCTGAATATCAACTGCTTGGGAGGTAGCGATTGCTTGTAATCCTTCCTGTCTCCATTATAGAAGGTACAGGTTTCTATGAGAGCTAGGGGAAAAATGACAACATAATTAACGGCAGTTTGTGCAGCTCAGTCCTGCTCACTGCCTTCAGACTCCTCATGCCAGCACTCAGCTTCTGCCCAGAGGCCGTGATGATGGGCTCCTGAGAGTCCGCAGGGACTGCCTGCTGTTATCACCCCATCTCCTCCCAATTTCGTGACAAGAGAGGAGCGTTTGCAGGTACCAGGACCCAGAGAAAATCCACTAGCAACGCCCAAGCATCCCTCTGAGGGTCCCTGGCTGTGCTGCTCGAGTCAGGGGACTTTGGCTTCTGGTAAGGGTTGCCTCCCTCAACAGGGGAAGAAAGATGGACATATATATCTGTAATTATTTTCTAGACAAGCTAATGAAAACTTTGTAGGAAAAATGTCTGGTTTAAAACCTAAAGAGAAAAGGGTTTCTTTGGTAGATTTTCTGTTAGGTTTTGGGCTTTCTGTTTTTTTATTTTTTGGGGTTTTTTAAATTATTTTATTTGTTGGTTGTTGGGTTTTTTGAATTAGAAATAGTGTCAGTTGTCAAACAAGACTCTTGATTGATTTGGTTTTTTATGTCTAGCTTTCAGCATCCTCAAAGGCCTCTAATGGTCCAGGACACAGAGTATCTGCACTTACAGAAATCAAGCCTCGAGTGGAACTCCCCTGAAAGCGAGGCACCGGGAAGCCAAGATTAGTTTTCAGAAAGTAAGTGGTTTTCATTTTTCGGTTTCTCAAGGACTCTTTCAAGGGCCAAGCAGATGGCTGGGAGATCCACAGAATGGAAACCTGCAGTTCTGACGGGGACAGAAAAGTGCGTGCGGAAGGGGTTGGCTGTTTGGGGTTTCTTTTAGTTAAATCGTCTTTTTGTTTGACAGCAATTTGCGCTATTTACGCAGCTGAAATGCCAGTGCGGTTTTTTGTGTGGAGTCTTCCTTTTCAACAAAAGACTGAGGAAATTGCCACACTAATTCGCTGAGCTTCCTAGCAGCTCTCAAGCATGACCAGAAGAGCAATTTCCAACTTGAAAATAAGGCGGCAAACAAAAGAACAGACTCACTCAGAGACTGATTGAGTTCAGAAAGCCCCTTGAAAACTTTAGGGCAGCTACCCTACGTTCCCGTTGCATTTTGAGTGGAGGCTTGGGGCTGTGCTGGAGACCAAGCCAGCCTTAGCTGCCCGTGGGTTTTTCACGAACACTTAGGGCTGTGTTAGTCTTTTGGGCAGCCTGGAGTGACCATCAGCCTGCCGCGCGGCTGGACAGGCTGCCTCCGTGCCCTGGCACCAGCAATGTGCCTCGGAGAGGCTCCAAACTCTTGTCCCGACGAGGAGTGATGGCTGCAGGTGGGCAGACCATGTGAGATGGGCAGTGCAAGCACCCAGCCCTGATCCCTGCCAGCCAAGACATGGCACAGTGGCACCCCGGGGTCCTGGCAAAACCCATCTTTGTGCCCTGGTAAGTGAGAACAAAACTAAAAGCCGGTATTTCGCCCTTATCTAGTGCACACCATCTGGGCTTGCCAAAATGCCTCGTTCCATTAGAAAAATAATGCCAATTTTGCATCTGCAAGTGGGGAAACTGAGTCAGGATGAGGTGGTCCCTCTCCTTGGGCTGCCCCATGCATTCCCAGGGATCCCACGTCCACCAAGCGTGAGCTTCTCTGGAAAAGTGCACACACACCCCCTCTCTGTGTCTATGTTTGCACATATTTGCTATATAGCTGTCCCACACGTTTTCCTTGCTAGCCTGTCATAACCATTACTAAAATATGCTTATCTCATATATGCAAATAGCAGGATATTTATAAGGTTCTTTGAAATTTCCATAATTGTGCTGTAAAAAAAAAATCTCTTTGCTTATCTCAGAAACTGTTGTAACTACAGTGTTACTTTTATTGAAATCCAAAAATCACTCAGCAAAATAAGAATAGCTAAAAAAAAGACAGTTTTTTACATTTTTTGAAATAGAAGGAAAAGAAAGAAAGCAAACCAGCTTTATTATTTTAAATTAGAAAGTTTAATGCTCACCAAAAAGGATATAAACTGTAAATGTATTTTAGCAGTTCCTAGAGAAAAAGGGAGAAGTTTTAATAATAACACTGTGTGCTCCTATATCATTTTCATTAGAAAAATCTCCGAGCAGTTTCTGCTTATTAAAGAACGGAATGCCTCAGAACACTCTTGGGAGGTACTATAGAAAAGTAAGGTAACAAATATAAATCCACATTATGCTCCATAGGGTGATTACCTGGAACTTCCCAGCCATCTTGGGGATATACAGCTCCCTGTTACAGCTCAGGATTACAAGTCTACCCTCCGTGGCACAGCCTCACCCGGCTGCGACAGTAGCTGTCTGGGGCGATGGAAGGGGCTTCGCTGCATCTATCTCCTCATTTCGTGGGTGAGCAAAACAAGGTCTGGAAGGTTTTTTCCCAAGCTCAAAGGCTGGGAACAGCAATGAGCAACAGGGGCAGGCCAAGCACCTTGCTGTGCTCATCGTGGGCTCCTGTCCTGCCCCGCAGGGACGTGCAAGGAGCTCTGCGGGGATTCCTCTGCCTCCTCCGGGGAATCCTGGCCAGTCTCTGGCCTCACGTGAGTAGGTTCCTCACCAGGTACGGGAATGTTCCCAGACAGGCTCCAAACATTCATCTTGAGAATAGTCTGGAGAGGACAGAAAAATAAGACATTAGCCTAAATTTAGCAAAAGTCATAAAATGTGCACTGGAACAACAAAAGGAGGAAGAGAGGCTGTAAAGGTAGAGGATATTCCCTGGTCTGATGAAGAAAATATTATTAAAAAATCCCTGGTGTTTAATTTCAGAAAATACAATAGACTGACTCAGTGCCCAGAAGAGGAACAGCGTGTTAACATGTCTTAGATAACAGGAGCCAAACCGTTAGCCTGACAGAAAAACGAGAAAGCCCATCAATACGATGGGGGAAAATAATAAATTAAAAAACAGGTGGTTCAAAGATGTGATTGTATCTTCAGCTTCAGTGAGAGGAAAGAAGGGGAATACATATGTATTACAGGCAGACCAGGAACACAAAAGCTGGAAAAACATACACGAACAGAAGAGGCAGACTCGTCATAATGAAGTTAATTAAAATAGCAGGACCTCAAGTTATTTTAGGTCCCAGTGGTAGAAACCCCAGAATTCCAAGCCCCATTCTTCATCAATGAAAAAAGTTTCCTATTTCATCCATGCTCAGAAAAAGGACCTCTTCCTTTGTACACTAGACAGTGAGTCAAGGCAGATGGAAATTATTCTGAGCTTGAAGAAAACAAAGAAGCACAAATTAATGGCTTACTGGCAGAAAGGCAGTCTAAAGCACTTTGCCAAGGCACATTTTATTCCTATGCTTATCCTACGTACATATTTTTTTCTTTAATTCTGTTTAGATCAGAAGTGCATGACCAAGCAGAGATACATATCTATGTTGTGCATAGACTAGAGTGGGCATTGAAACAAACCAACAAAAAGCAGACAAAAGAAAGGGGGGGGGAAAAATCTGTAACGGCTGGTGCAATGACTTAACAACTTGCTTCATGTCACTCAGTACGCAGAAAATAGAACAACCCCATCTTGCCAGCTTGAACTCACCCCGTCGTTGCTGTGTGGGTTTATGTGCATCTGTACTTCCGTCACATGCATATACACACGTGTACATGCACACCCATATATTACTGTTTCATATGAAAAAGCACTCATTGGTTGCGGGGGGTTCTCATGGCCATAGGGACTCTGGCCAGGATCCTTTTTCTAGCAGGATGAGAAGTTTTGCCTTTGTCTTCCAAAGTGGCAGGGTTTCACTCCAGATTTCTTTGCAGCAGCTTTAAATCTGTAGCTAGACTTTCTCTGCCCAGGACTATACTTCAACCACTTATCTGAGAAATCTGGAAATGGTTTAACTGTGCAAATGTCATGCATAAACAATTTAAGACACAATATTAATATTATTTCAATCGTCATTTGGCAAGATGATGGAGGCAGAAGCTCAATGTTTGAATAGTGTTGATTCTTTCATAACTATTAACCCTGAAGACCTCAATGTTATATCCCTTGGGAACAGGTTCTCCCTGTCCTTAGGGGATTAGAGACAGGTGATCATGAGATGTGGGTTCAATTCTTGTTATATGACTTTCAGCTGCTTTCTTAGCTTCCTGCCATCTTTCTTTTTCCCTTGGGTGAAATTACGATAATGACATTTCTTCATATGACAGCAGCTTTAATGCATTTATGTCTAAATGCTCAGGTGAGAGGTGCTATACATTTCAGAGATTATTGTTTATTACCACAATTGTTATTACTGCTATTTCTGAGAGTTTCACTCTCTCATATATAATAAGGGCAAAATATTATGAACGTTTTGCCTTGGTTTGAACTTAACGGCAATTTTATCTGAATTAATTCCTTTGAATAGAATTATTCCTGAACTACATCAGCTGGGGACCAGCTGCTGACCCCAAGTGTTTAAGAACTACAGATAATCATGGATGAAAAGAGACAAAAATACATTTTATCTAAGAAGTATCTACTGTTGTGATAGAGACTGAAATTAAAGTATAATCCAGAGAGAGAGAGGGAGAGAGAGTATTCTTTAATTAAAATCAGCTACCTCAAAAGATAGATATTCTCAGGAGTGAAATTTGCACTGTGCTGAAGGCTTTCCACTTAAATCCTTGATGATGCAAGGAAAAAGAATTCTCAAGGAGTAATATTGGCATTAGCAGATAGCCACTTGTCAGTGCACAATAAGGAAAAATTTGCAGAGAAAAAATATGTGCATGATAGAATGGAAAGATGGACAAAAGAGGAAGCTATCTGAAACACAAAGCCCTGATTATTCAGCAACAAATGAATAGTTTGGCAAAGAAAGAGACCAGAGATAGAGACTTGGAGATAGAGAAAGAAAAATTAAACCAGAAGCAGCAGAGATCAATGGAAACAATCAGCACTTTCTGCCAGGAGATATGTTAAAATGGCTGAAACCGAGGCTTTAGATAACGTGTTCCGAACGATCCATCGTCCCACCTACCATCTCCATGGCAATTAACGGTCCTGGCCAAGGACAAATTATGGTTCAAGCCATGGAGATTGTATGGACACCCCCCGCCCCCAGGAAAGGCAGCAGGTGAAAGGCACAACATCTATTTGCAGTAGTTCTGGGGCTTGCGGTGATAACGCCTTCCTCACCTTCGGAGAGATGCTGCTTCTGGCAACGTGGGAACCACAGAGTGCACGCTCGAGGAGAGCGCTGCTGACGAGCCTTCGTAGCAAATCCTCTTCTGTTCTCGTTTTAGTTACCATCACAGATGGCTTCCTGCAATACAAAGAAGGCTCCTGGCAAGGCAGTTTGCTGGATAACGTTAGAATTGGCTGTGATGGAAGCATTACCTTACAGAAACACCCATTCACCAGCACTTATTTCATTGTGCTCAGCGCAGTAGATTTGAGCAGCTACTTTGTGCTGGCACTGGCTTCCTCGCGCTGCGCTCACATGCTCCGTGGCATCAATCTTGCCTAACAGTCGTCTGCAACCAGGTGGTATCTGCGAGAAGTGGTTATGCTGCAGTGAGGAAAAAGTATCCTTTTTTCCCTTCCTTTTTAGAAAATATTTCAGCAGTAACGTGGAGCAGCTGCTGCAATGGGATCAGAGGCTCTCTGGCTACGTCTCTGGGGACTGTGGGCAGCAGCAGAGCACCCTCCCTGTGCTCTGGCCACCTTACTGCTTGGGAGAGGATGCACATAGCTTCAGTGCCTGTAAATACCTTGTAGCTTTGCTGTAGGTGATGCAGATGTTTTTCTAGAAAGATCCGAAAACCAAATTGTTTGTCTGATATTGGCCACACCATATTGCAGCCGGGCAGGATCAGATACATAAAAGGGGACTTTTTAATGCATCAGATTAAAAAAATCTGTGCAAATTTTGGCTGAGTCCAGGTTCCCAAAGAGCCACTGTGGATCCTGGACAAATTTCAGTTCAAGCAGAAGGATTGGCTAATCACTAAAATACATCATACAGGTAACCTGGCTCTTAGTCCCAGACCTTTAAAGGTGTTTTAATAGCCATCGCACTTGAAGTGCTAAAGTGGCTTGACCAAACTCTTCACTAGTTACCAGCATCTCTTGAAAGGAGAAAAAATTCATGGCAGTAAAAGAGCGAGGCCTTCTTGATGATGTTACTTATGTTGGAAACTGGTGGATCATATTGAGCTGTGAATTTACAAGTTCTCAAAGTTAAAGTTTTTCATGGCAGCTCTCATCACTTCTCCTTTACCCAGTTCCACCGGTCTTGCTCACACAGATGCCACGGTCCTGCGAGGCCCCTCTGAGCACGCAGGGCTGGCTGTTTCGTGGGAGAAGATGAGTACTGAAAGTCCAGCGACGGTGGTACGTGCTGGCGAGCAGTATTCACATATTAACAGATTTCCACTCAAACTGGCAAATAGAAATGTCTATGTTAGAAATGCTGTGTGAAAGCCAAGGCAACAAAAGTCAAAATGTGCATATGAGAATATGTGGTACACACAGTATATGTCACAATGTTTACCATCACTTCAAAACATGCACCCGCCCACAGTTCTTCACTAGCGGCATCCTGGAACTTCTCCAATTGGGATTTGCTATATGAAGCAAAAGTCATTTAAAATCAGCCATTATTGTACAGATCATGAGATCCATGGTACAAGATACCATACTCATCCCAGATGCTCATTAATAGCAGTGTGTTGCAAACAAGTCCAGGACAATCGCATGGGGTTTGTATACTTTTCTGATTGCTGTGTTTGCTCAGTTAGCATATAACATTTTCAAATGGCTTGGATTAAAATTTTTAGCAAATAGTAAATTCCCCAGAAACACAGTTCTGTTGCATTCTGGAACTACTGCAAATGTAGGTCAGAGTCAGTAAGTAGGTTTAGCTAATGAAAACGGGGCTGGGGGAACAAAAGATTTTGTGAAAGGGAAATTATGTCCACTCAGCTTGCTAGAGGAAGACCTGGTAGCACCAGCTCACCCATCTTCTGCCAAAGAGCCTGCTGCTGTATGAGGTGTGGTGACTCATCTCTGCATCACGCTAGCACTACATTTTTAGCTCAGAAAGTAACCACCTGCTAAAAGCGTGGTGTGCTTGGTTGGGTTCCCTCAGTTTCTGGTGCAGTTCTTCCGTGTAGTTAGGGAAACATGATTTTTTTGGGGAAATAAACTGTGTGGTCTCATGTTCAGGAGCTCACATAATTGCACAACTCCAAAAGCCTGGTTCCTGCCATGCTTTTGTTTGTGAAACAAAAAAAAACACACAACAGCCTTTACTGGCCCGATTTGGAGAGACCCACACAAGAATGGCTTTGAGCTGAGATGGTTCTGCTGGGTGAGAGGAGGCTTCCAGCCCTTCAGGGAGAGCTGAGCACCAACACACATCTCCGAGCCCCTGGGTAAGGCCTCACTAGAATAACTGACCAGCAGTGATTCCGGCCCTTCATTTCCTGCTTGGAAGCAAAACACTTGACAGGTTATTTTATTGAACAAAACATTCACTCAACATGAAACAAACATCTTTGTTTTGGAGAATGATAGCCCCACCCCTACACACACACAAATGCACATATTCATTTTTAGGGCTGATATATAAACTAAAAAAATCTGTAATCAGCTCAATTTTATTGGTAATTAGCAGAGATGAGTTGTTTGTTTTAGTGCCAATATTAGTAGCAATGGAAGTTCACTCGCTCTTTCGGTTTTAATTTTTTCATTGCTTCTTTATATTTAGTTTCAAGGTGAGATCAGTATCTGGAAACATGATGCAATTCACGCTGTTATCATTTCATGAACTTCAGCAAATCTAGCCCTGATAATGTATTATAATTATACTGATGATAACTGGATTTGAAAATGCATGAAGGCTGGCGTCAACTGTCACGGTGTGTCTGACCAGATCAGAAAATGAAAACAACAGTTACTGGCATTTATCGTCAGAGAAGCTCCAACTCAGTTCAGCAGACAAATATGGACTGTAAGAATTAAATGGCCTTTCACTTCACATATACACCTAATTTCTGCAGCTTTAGAGACTCGCATCCTAATCTCTGTTATGCTTCTTCCCGTTGGCTTGTTCCAACAGAACCTCTTTAAGAGAAGCTTCCCTACTTTAAAGCCAAATGCGATGCTCCCTGCTGTGATGGATTCCTTCTTTTTCCTTCCTAATTGGAGCCATTTCATCAGATCGAATTTTGACAAAGATAGTAATTGTCATCCAATTTTAAGGTAATGACAAGATCAATATGAATTCTCAGATGACAAGTATTATTACTGGATGAGCACAAAGAAACAAAGAAAATGAAAAATCCATGTTCTAGGGATCAAAACAGTTAAAGGCACATGCTTGCCTTGATCCACGTGTGTGTGAATCCTGTTGACAACAATAGACGCTGTGCATGTGGATGGATGGGGCAGAACAGATGGCCTTTGCCAGTCAAATAGCGAAGGAAAACGAGCACCCAGTGCTTTAGTACGCTGCAGTTTCGGTAATGTGGGAGTCAATTAACTTACCACCAAACAGGCTTGCAGGGAAAATTACCCACAGCCCCATCTCAGAGAATTCTGCTTCTCCTTAACATTTTGTACTCCTTCTGTTTCCTGAATGTCAGGAGTAAATACCCAAGAAAATCCCGGTTCTTTAAGGTAAATATGTTCAATGCATATTTATGTAGGCAGAAGCGCTCGATTATTTTTATAACACTGTTTAAATGAGATGATCTGGTTAGTTAATGACCCAAAAAGTTCAGATAGGTTTCAAATAAGGATCTGAAACGCGTTGCAGCATCTTCAGACGTTTTCCCCACAATAGGGGTTTTGGGACAGATTCTGCCATCTATGCATAACTGTTGCCAGATACTATCGTTCTGTTTTAGTAGATTTACCCTGGAACAAGACACTTCTTCAAGGCATTTGACCCTCAGACTTCAGCTCTTGTTCCACATTTGCTACTCAATATGCATACAAGTTACCTCTGTAGGGCTGCTATGCACACATTCTTCTCGCCATTAAGCCAGACGTTTTGCTTTCCCCCCCTTAAAATGTGAAATCAAAGGAAATAGACACTTTTTTTTTCTTTAGCAGTATTATATTCAAAATACAGTTTAACTGAGGAAAGGGATTTTGGCAAAATAATACATGATTGTCATACTAATTGGCAGCTGCAATGATAAACAACCATGACAAGTTTTAGCTCTGTCCACTTCAACCCGGACAAGTCATTAAAGGTTTCCAAGCAGAGGATTGTGTTACGAAGCCTGATACACACTGGTAGCTACATTGGTATCCCCAGATTGCTAAACATGTTTTTAACCACCCAAATGCAGGTTCAGTAGGGTTTAGATCCATGGAGGAAGGTCTCAGCCAAGCACTGAAAAGACGTTTGTTAGCCTCCAAAATATAAATAAATATTTACAAAGAGAATAATTGACTTTTGATGTTTACTTCAGGCTATGGTTAAGCAGGCAGTGTCTGTACTAAGCAATGCAGTGACCACCTGCCACAAATGCTGTGATATTTGACAGATCCCTTTCTGCCAAGAACTATAATTCCTATTTAAATCTAAATAGAGGAGCCATGAATGCAGATTTCTCATCACAAAGACGCTGATGTTAATCCCCAGTACAGAAAAATAAGAAAAGCCAGAACGTTTTATTGGATTTTATATGGAAGATAATTAAACAGTATTTCTTCTTTACTTGTTATACAGCATCCCATCAACATTCCTGCTGAAACTTGTTTATAAAGAAAGCCAGAAAGTTTTATTACATTTTTATGTAAAAGAAAATTAGCATTTTGTATATTTGAACTTACATTGGAATAACACAATGCAGGTAAACAAAATGACCAAAAAAAAGAAAATAAACAGATAAAAATGTAAGGAAAGCACAACACTGTTTTCATACACACGATTTCACATTCTAAGCATGTGAGCAAATAAATGTTTATGTGCATATGTACGTACGGTATATATTCACGTACCAAGCAGTTCTGAAAAGCTAAGCTCCCAAAAGTTAGGAAACGTCAGAATGAGATGTGCTTGCACACCCTTGATTTGGCCTTTTTGGCTGTGTACACACAGACGTATGCTATTTTTTTTCCACACACACCCCATACAAAATGGTGCAGTGTAGGCAGAAAATTGGCTGGGAGAATGATGTAATCTCCGAGAGAGCTGCTGTGCAGAAACCTGTTTCTTTTCTGCCCACAACCCAGTTTGGTATTTTGGATGTACCCAAGGAAGTTATCTTAGCATGTTTCCCAGCAGGTGGGTGCTGCCAATCCGAGTCAGTAGGAGAATGTGTCTAAGCGTGCATTTCAAGCGTGCTTATTAATAGAGGGGAGGCGGGGGGAGCTGTATCCAAGGTTGCATCCTCGGCATTTAAAAATGTTTCTGTTCAGCCTGTGCTGCCATTTACTGCATTATGTGATGCATGTGGATTTTCCAAACAAAAGATGTTTATGAGGAGAGTATATTTTAAGATCCTTTTCATGACTGTACAGACCCCTCTGCAAGCAGATGGCCTGACAGTTGCAAGAAAACTCTTCGTACGCCAAAAGCAGCATTTAAAATTCTTTTAGAAAGACAGTTTGTTCTCTGTATACATGATCATTTTAAGCAGGTACTAATTCTGTTTGCAGCAGCACCTTCCCTGCTTTCCAGCACTCTCCGGACCCGACAGCGCAAACCACAGCCGCGTAGGCTCCAGTAGCACAGCCCGGGAGTGCCGTGTCGCACCCTCTCTCTCCGAGGCTGCTTTCAGCACTGGGTGATGCAGAGGGGACCATTAAAACTCAGGCTCCACTCACTACTAACTTGGAGTAACATTGGAGGTACAACAGTTTGTCTTTTATACTCAAAATAGGCTATATCCACAGTGAGAATATTTGCTTAGCATTTAGGAGTGCATAGAAACAAGCAGGATTAGCAAAGAACTTTCCAAGGACACGAATATATTTAATTCCATTTTCCTTCACAGCCTTGACTCTTAACTAGCTGTAGTTGAAGTTCGTTAGGGCAAATAACCAGCTGAGAACCAAATAACTAAACTTGAGCCACTTGACCGTTAGTAAGTCTATGTATTCTGGGAGAAATCTACTGGTAATGACTTCATACAGCTGCATTTACTGACCCTTTTAATTGCCTCCTACAGAACCTCCTGCACTCCCATATCATGCAACTTGATAAATAAATAATGCCGTCCCTCTGGAGACAAAAATTCCATCTCTAACCAATCTCAGCACAAGGACAGGGACTAACCGTCCTTACGATTTGAGGAGTTTGTTTTGCTTTTCCTTCACCTAGGTAACTGAGGCTTATTATTTGTAGTGTCTAATACACTTCGAAATATTTCTGAAAAATTTGCCTAATATCCTGCAGCGATGAGTTGCAGGGTCGATTATACACGGCACAAATGTTTTCAGAGTTTTTCCTTCACCTTTCCATGCATATTTGTTCTTGAGAGAAAGCAGAATAATAGCCCCTTCTCCCTGCTTCTGTTATATCATCTTTACTCTTGTGTTTTGTAAACTAAACAATGCTAGTCTTTTTAATCACCTTTTAGATGGAAGCCTCTTTCCTCATGTGTTTAATCATTTTTGCTGAACATTTTTTACTGCAGAAGTACATACATATGAGCATATACACCCCTGGAGCAATCAAATGTCTACCAAGATGAGGTTTTAAGGCTTAGCAGAGGTTTGCTCTTTGCTCCCAAAACAATCCCTGTTCATCTCATTCCAAATTCACTTTAAGAAACAGGGTCCCCAGTGCAGGTGCTGAGATGTGTGTGCAGTGTGTGTGCACAAGTTTACAAAGCAAGGAACAGGACCAAGAGGGCAGGAAGACTTCTCGCATTCAGCAGTTGTGGTCACCAGGCCAGTCCTGACTTGCTGCAGAAATGAAGCCAGAGACTGGCACAGGGTAAGAAATCACTTCAGTATGAGGATGAGCTTCCTTAGGCCCATAGTTTTCAGACATGTCAGTCTGTAGATGATGCTCTGTTTCATCTTCCTGGAGCTCACCCTTACTCCAGTCTGCCTTTGTCCTTCACTCGCAATTTGCAGCACTGCAATCTCTCTTTGAACAGTGATAGTAAGTTCAGATCCGGTGCTACAGCTCTGCTCAGCCCAAAAGGGAAAATGAAGGAGAAATGAGAAGCTGATGAAAAGCCTCAGGGAGAAATATGTGCTCCAGGTGAGACCAGTGTCCTCATGGAAGTGCAGCCAAGGCAGTTACTTCTCTTTTGGCCACCTTCCGTTTTCTGTCCTACAGATTTTCTCTCACTGCTTTCTGGATCCAGAATGCTGTGTGTATTATAAATGTCAAAACTTTTGCTGGGGGAAACCAGCATGCACTCCATCAAGGGGAATGGTCTAGGTGCACATAGATTAGCTGAAGACCCGGCTCAAAAATGTTTTGGGTAGAATTCCCCTAACCTAATTCTAGTCTTCTGAAGCTTGATTATCTAGTTCAAGCTTGTTGCTTAATCTTCTCCCGCAGCTCACAGAGAGAGGAGTCAATTAATCCCATCATAAAATTGGGATCTGAGATAGAAGGGATGGCTTCCTACCTTGAAAATACATCCCCTTCCTTTGGCACAAGATTGTTTAGGTGGTGAGCTAGGTGCTTCCCTTTATGGGCTGTAGAGCTGCATAACTAAAACAAATCCAAAAATACTTGCTTACAGATCCTACTCCTTGGGCCAGTTAAGTTGCTGTTATTGATCTTGCTATGAGCACTGGAGAGCTCTGGGGTACAGGAGGCTCTTACAGACTCAGGCTGCCTTACAGCAGTGGCTGGAAAGAGCGATTACGGGCAATGCTGTTACAGACCTATTGCCAATCATGCTACATCAATAAGCGGTTAGATTTTATATTTACAAGGGTGATATATGGTTATTAAATAAACTTTGCAATATTCGAATTGGTGTTCGGGGGAGTGTCGTGGTTTAATCCCAGCTGGCAGCTAAGCCCCACCGAGCCGCTCGCTCACTCCTCCCCAGTGGGATGGGAGAGAGAATTGGAAGGGTAAAAGTGAGAAAACTCGTGGGTTGAGATAAAGACAGTTTAATAGGTAAAGCAAAAGCCGCGATGCAAGCAAAGCAAAACAAGGAATTCCTTTGCCCCTCATCTAGTTATAGCCTCTAACCTCTTTTTAAAAAAAGTTAAGGCACTGAAGTTTCTTTTTGGTCTTCAAATGAAATCAATATATCCTGTCCTTGGGAAGTTCTTTGTTAATCCTGTTTGCGTTTTTTAAATGCTATGCAAACATTTTGTTGTGGATTAATGTGCTGTTTAAAGCAGTCGAGATTTTAAGATTGTTGCTAATTCAGAGAAAGGGACTTCTGTAACTTTCAGTTCTTTTGGAAACTAATTTCATTCAATACCCTTTTTGAGACTTTGCACTGGAGTGCTAAATGAATACTATCAAAGGCCATATTGAAGAGGATTGTATATAGTTGACCAGGGTTCATACCAGGGACTAGTTTAGATAGTGTCTTACATTGAAAATATGATTCTTCAATTATACCCTTTTATTGCAAAATGAAATTACCTTGAATGCTTGGGTCTAGTAGGCTTATTTCTCAGAACACAATAGTAAATGGTCAAATCCTTTCTCACAGTAAAACATATCTGATTAAAAATGAAAGAGAAAGAGAGAGAGAGAGAATGTGAGAAGCAAAGTCAGTTGTAAGAGCCCTGAGATCAGTAAAGGACAGCTTATAGAAGACTCTCCATTTGAGTAGCCCAAATAATTCAGGACTGTCTGAATGCTTCAAGTAGGAGTGTCCAAAGGCCTAATGTTCTGCCAACTGATTCAGGGACACTGCAAAGAGGGGTCAGAGGGCCAAAGCGAATATGCAGAAGCTCTTAAACAGATTCACGCTGTTCACAGATAGTAATCAAAGTGATTTGCAAATACATCTTCTTAGCAAAACTTAACCATCTTTGAGATCACAATCGTAAAAAATAATTGATACAATTAGAGGACTGAAGCTACGTTTGGTTGTGACTGCAGCAATTCACATTTATTACATTTCTAAGTGTTTTCTTGTCTGCTTTCCCAAGTCATAATGTACATCTGATTTATTCTGAGAATAATAGTGATTTGCAGTCCTTTCCTGTTCTTTTTTAATCTTATGACCTATGCAGATGCTTTAGGCGTGACTTCACTGTGCAGAGGGTTGACCTGGTGAGGACACACCAGGCCTGTCCAGCTCTGGCTGGGATGCTAGCAGGCTGGTCTCAGTGTTTATTGAATTGAGTACCTGCTGCTACTGAATATACACCACAACCTCAAGGCTACCTACTGTGGTGTTTCTAAACAGTTGCTTTTCTAATTTCCAGGATTACAGTGCTTAAAGGTACATAAGGATGACGAACAAGTGGAAAGGATCTTATGTCCTTACATCCACAGGGAGTTTTGTGCCTCTGTCCTGTTGGCATTAGTCATGTAAGCCTCCCATTCATCTACCTGGGGAAGACTGATTTGCTCATCCTTTGGTGTTTTCATCTGGTTTTGATGTGCTAGCTGACCTAACTCACTGATGCTTATGCGTATGAGAATTAATTATAAATTTTGACTATATAAAGCAATCTTGTGGACTCACGCTTCATTAGTCGTCTGATCAGTTAGCACTGCAATGCTAACTGACTTAATTTGCACTGCGGATACCATAGCTAGAAGGCAGCGGACATTTGCGTGGAAGACAGAAAGCAGAGTTTCACCAACTTTTTGCGTTAAATTCTTAGCTTCTTCCTCTTACCTGGGTAGCATTTGATGAAGGGATAGAGCACAAGACTAATCATTGTGTTCCCTGCTGAAAACTTGTCTTGTGATGAAGAATCTATTGGTTTACCTTACCAGAGAAAGCGTGCGATGCAGGCTGCGGTGGTCTATCTCATGGGCGTGGACATGCACCTTGAGACTCTTGTGTGCTCACTTTCTTCAGGGTCATAGTGAAGTGTTCCAAGAGCTATTGTTGAAAAGCATAATACAAGAGTGAAGTGGTCATTTTCTTCTTGTAACCACTCTCTTCCTTATCTTATTTGTAAACTAAGTAAAATGATTCTTAGGAATATACACATCATTTTGAGACCCTGACTCACCACCTGCAGGAATCTTACTGTTTGCTAGAAACGAATCATTTTTGTTTTCAAAAAAAGCCTTGAAGAGGACATTTCTATATGGCGTGCATTGGTAAGAAAGATTAGACAGGCTGTAATCTTGGTCAGTCTGACTTCTGCAATATGGAAATATTACCAAGATTGATGTTAGTTTGCAATTTATCTTATTGCACAAACTTGCACAGGATGAACATTCTCTTTTGAAATACAGATTTCACTAAAACTGGCATATATATGAAGCGATTTCTTTTTCTTTCTTTTCCCCATCAGGCTGATAATAGACTGTGTAGGAAAGTGCTGAAAAACACAAAAGGAAAAAGTTGGAGTAATTCGAATTGTCATGGCAATATCCTAGATTTTTCAAGAAGTTCGGTTCTGTTTAGCTAGTCACTTTATTTTCCTTCTCTAACTTGTCTCCATTCTCTGCCATAATGATAATTTTTATATGACTGTCAGCCCTTGCATTGTGACAGCTTAAATTAATGTTTTGATATTTCTCTCTTTGTAAGAATACAACAAAGAAGACAACTGCAAGGATAGGACAGAAACTGCATGAATGTTAAACAGACATTGTGCACAATAAAGCCAGAAGGAATAATTTTCATTTTATCGCCTTGTAATAAGCTTTTGCAACAACTAATCCTGAAGGACTTTGGGTTCTGTAGGCTAGTGAAGCCCTTCTGTTTCATCTGGATTGCAGTAAACTTCTTACTGGTGGACCCTGGACACTTCTGGGAATGCTTCAGCCCATTTAGGTCAGGGAGATTTAATACCTAAAGCAGGCTGATTCAGCCTCTAGGAGTACGCTAACCATACATGTAAGCTTTGGTGGGATTAGCTTGTTTTACAATCATAATCATAATAGCACTTGTTCACAGCTGAAACTCTTTTGCAAACTAATATATGTTCATCTCATTTTTAATACCACCTCTCCAAAAGCTAAGAGGATCAATAATAAGAATTCCAAAAGGAAGACGCAGGAGGAGTTGGGAGGATTTGATCTGGCATTTAAAAAAGAAATGGTGGAAAGGACTTGTCTTAAGATCTTGTTAAGGTTTACACCAGTCCCTTATCTGAGGTTCAAGGCCTTTAGCAGGCATCGTTCCTGTTCTTAATGTATGCTTTGCAAATCCCAACCCCATCTGGCGTTGCCTTAAATGAAGCTGACTTCAATGAGGATGGTGTTTTTCAATGTTCTTTCAAAAATCCTTTTTAAAAGATCTGAGCTATTCAGATGTGGTTTAATGTTTCAGTATAGCTGAGGATTTCATTACTACTTCTCTCATTTTTATCATTTTCTGTCTGTTTTTCCTCTCACACATTCCTTCAGGACCTGGCCTCACTGAGAGATGACGAATTTAAATGAAAGTAGAACAAAAAAATCAATTAATCCATTCTTGTGGCAGAAGCCACCAGATGATGCTGTTACTCTTACAGCTTCTTAGCATGTGAGCAAGATTTCAGTTTTTGAAGGAATGCTGCATTGTTATTAGTTTAGTTTTACAGTAATCCTCTGAGAGAAGCTAGCAACAGAGTGTGTTTTCGGCTTTATTCTCTATATTGGAATGCACTTCTTGGGACAAATTACTTTCCTTGGAGTTAAATTTCAGTGCCCACCTGGAAAGTACTACTGGAACTAGCAGGGACTTTTGTGATGACTGCAGGTACCACTGCCACAGGCAGGGGAAAAAAAAAAAAGAAAAAAGAAAAACCAAAAAGGCTTAAGGAAAACGTGTTTCACTCAGGAGGAAAGGCCACATTACTTTCCGTTTCATCAAAGGTCAGTACCAACCTCCAAATTCTGACCATGTACAGAAAGGAGTGACAGTTGTCACAGATGGAAGACACTGAAGAAGCAAAGGATGTTCTTACCGCCACGGACATGCTGGACCGTTCGGGTCACAAACCATCCTTGTGACCTGTACCTCTTCCTTTTTAACAGAGTGCTGGTCCCAGAGAGCTTCCAAGAATAGATCAAAGTGTGAGACGTACTATTTATCTTAATGGACCACAAGTGCTGAAAGCCAGAGATGAAAAATTAACATCAGATTCGTCAAATATTTCACTGCTGATGGGATCATTTTAGCAGAAATGACCAATGACAGTGCTTATCCATCAATTGAAGGTTTAATATAAAAAATAAATAACACGGGAGATAGGGCTTCTAGTGGATGATTCATTATGCATTTTAATTAAAAATCTTGATTGTTTAAATGCAAATGAAGCAAACACAGAAATGCCAGTGCGTTGCATCGGCATGCTTAAAATCACAGCAGCAGCAGAGGTTTGGTTCAGTCAGGTGTAATGATGATGGGACCCTGAGTGAAACATATGAGGAAGTTTTACTGCATCTGCAGCAGATATTGCCATCAGCTGTTCCTTACTCTGCTTCTGCCAGCGGAAACACGCCTCCACAGCAGTCATCTGAAGAAAATGAGAGCTCATGCCTCAGCCAAGCTGTTACTGGACAGTGATCTGTTAAACTACAAAATTTTACTGAAGGGCACATGTCAGTGTTCAAACATCTCCAGATCTGCACAAGGCAAGATTAGACTACTCTGCTCATGTTAGGAGGACAGAAGTGGCATGCATATACCTCAGATTATCTTTGCCCTGGAATTTCTAAGCTTGACTGCCATTTTATGTAAAATAAGTTCTGTTACTTTTTACAGATCTTACAAGAAAGAATAAGCAAGCACGTACGGAAATCAAGCAAGCACGTTACAGAGGTGATTGCATCCAGCTTTGCTGAGCCAATTAAGCAATCAAATCAAGGTCACAGCTGAGATGGACTCAATAGATCAATGATGACATTGAATGGCAACATTAATAAACTAGGAAATTAAATCAAAAGGATAAGGTGAGACCGAATTTGTTTTGTTGGTCTTGGGCTGGGGATATTTAAGGGGAAGACGTTTCCTTTTCAGTCTAAAGTCACAGCCAGCATTCAGCTCAAAGCGTACGGCCTGGCTGGCAGAAGGTACAAGTACTCAAAGGATGTTTGTGCCCATTGGGTGCAAGGTCTGTGCTGGTCCTTCCCAAGAGAGACTCCGTAAAGCAAAGGGTGATCCCGACCTGTTTCATTTAAGGAGGAGGTACAACGACCATAGTGCTGCCAGCAGCTCTGCTTCAGTATTTTCTTCCTAAGTCTCACTGTTGTAACAAGTTATTAGCTTGCTGTTCTGATTTCCCTAACACAGAGAAATCTTTCCGCAGAAGAAGTGACACAGATGACAGCCAAATCAAGCAAGTAACAGCTTTGGGGAAAAAATAATAAATCCAGAAGAATCTTCCTAATTATACGCAAGATTTGCCGAGTTTGGTGTTTACTTTTAGGGACCGGAACGTGTAGTGCTGTTTCTCCATTATAGAGTGCAAATATGCAAGTGTGTGTTTGAGATAAGGCAATATCGTCCTGGTATAATGAAAGCAAATGAAAGAAAGAGTTTCAAAATGCCTTATATTTTGGGATCCTTCACCTGTGGAGTTGACAGCAGCTGTAACAGAGTTGCAGGTTGAACACAACTTACAATCTGTTGAACATCTCTGTGGCATTAGCACAGTCAGTAACGAGTCTCTTACCTCTCTTCCCATTAATGTGCACTCACAAAACGGAAAAGCTTTATGTCCAGAAGCTGTCCATGCTGGCTGGAAATGAATGTGCTTCTTCCCATCAAGATCCTCACTCCTCTAAGAGTCCTACTCATGGTGATTAGGATCAGACCTTGCTACAGATGATGTTGCCTAGTGGAAGAGTCTTGGGCCATGTGGTCACCAGGATGAGCACTCACTGTCATGCAATACCTGGTAGTCTAATTGCAGGCTGCTTGTCAAAAACAGAGTTATGTAGGGCAAGCTGTGAAAACTATGTTTATGTTCTGCCTTAATGAAAATTATCAAGTGGACAGTATAGTAAATACTTCAGAAATAAATTCTTTCTTCTTGAGTTCTTTCATGATATTTACTTCTTCACCTCACCTTGGGCAATTAATGCAGGTAAATTCATATCCTGCCCAAAGAGAAATACTTCTTTTATTTTATATACTCCTTAAATTTAAAAATAAATTTTTATTTATTACTCCTTTTAATATGGACCGAAGCCCTGCGAGGGGGTATGTAGAGTCTCTCGTCCTCTCACACAGGCTTCATTACAGGAACAACTAGCCACTTGCCAGGTCACCCCAGCCATCTGCCCCAGAAACAGGGGCATGCCCTCGTTGTGATGGAAGGGGCACATATGAGAGCTGGGATTTTGACGGAAATGGGAGAGGGAGAGAAAAGGAGCTTTCTTATTTGTTGGCTTACGCATCCCCATGGACTTGTAGAGCCCGAAGCCTGGTTGCCGCCTGTCTACATTACAGCTCAGGGCAGAGCATGCCAATGGCTGCTGAGGCAACTGGTGTGAGCAGCTATCACCCAGCACGAAGGACAGGCTGCGGAGCCAGGCCTTCTGTTTGGGCAAAACCAACAACGCCGCTGAATTAAAGACATAATTGAGGTTTTGGCAAAATTGCAACACAGCTGCCCAAGGTCATCTCCACTGAAAGTAGCTGAGGAGGTTTACACAGAAGATGTTAATTGGATTTTCGTTTTCTCTTTAGAAAGGTTCAGAGCTATCGGATCTCACCACGCTACAAGCTGCATGAATATGTCCAATGATATTGTGAGCTGATTATTGTTCATTCTTAACGGCTTTCCATCTCCGTAACAACGGTATTAGCATTAATATTGTGCCCAGGGCTCTGAATATGGATACTAATGGAACTCAATCAGCTCTTAAAGAACAAAAGATCCCTTTTACATGGCACCCTGTGACAGTCAGAGGATTGGATTAGCGGACTTGTCAATCCTTCGGTTTGCAGCTCTTTTTGATGCACTCTTGAATACTTGCATAGTATGTAGAATTACATTATCTGAAAAATTAATACAAAACATTAAGTGAAAGCTATGTACTATTCCCTCCTGACCTGATTATTCTAGATTATTTAACTAAGTAGCCAGCATACTCCCTAATTTAAGTGCTGAATTTCTACACCACAAAACGCTATCTTCTCTCATGAAAGAAGCCCACGAAAGAGCAAGCTCAATTGCCAATTACGCTTCTTCCATGAAATCTCTTCTATCCCCTTCAGGATAGGTTTGGGTAAAAATATAATTGCGGTGGATAAGGAAGCTTAAGAACAGATGTAAATGAAAAATGTTATATGTTGGCATCTGATTGATCCATTTGAAAGGAAGCGAAGGAGAATTTGACGAGATGGTGAGGAGCTCATAGTTTGTTTCGAAGGAACCCGGCATTTTTAACCTGTACAGGGCGCTGAGCTATAATTAAGAACGGCAAGTCAGTGAAAATCTATTTAAACTCCTGACAGCTTCTCTAGATTAGCATTTTTTGACATCTACATTCACTCTGGCAAATCACTAATGTGATTTTTTTTTTTTTCAAAATTATATTATTATTAGCTTTCTGCATATAATAACAAAGTAAAAATGATGTTACAGCCTGGACAGGTCTTTAACTCAAAAGCTCAGTACTTTCAATGTGCTTAATTAGCTGCCTGATTATTGTTTTATTCCGAAAGAAGTTTTGTAAATGTGTTTTCATCTATCAAGCATCTTTAAAGTGAAAGCAATTGTTTGATTCTGTTAGTTGATGAAAACTATAGCAAACCCTGGATAACAAAGCACTGTGATTAATTGTTGTCAAGATACTCATCTCTGCTTTTCTTTTTTTTTTTTTTTTTCCCTGAGATGGTTCAAGCACTGAATAACAAAACAATATTTGGGTAAACTTTGAATTCTGTAAGTCTTTCCCATTAATAATTATTCTGTGAGGGAAGGATATGGCTCAAGCCTGGTAACTTGGGTATAGGTATAATATTTTAAAACGCGGTCAACAGTCTTCCTCCAACTGTGAAGAACTCGCAATAACGTTTAAGTCAGATGCACTGTGAATGTGTTGGTTTTAATTTGATAGCAAAGAAATACCATCATTAATTAGAATGCTTTCAGATCAGTGTTTGTCTTGCATAATTCAACATTTGCCAAAGTTCAGGAAAGATATGCACTAAGTAGAAATTATTACTTTGATAATGCTGCTACATTTCCTCTCCTTATTTTTAATATGGCTTTTTAATTTGGCTAATGAGTATATATCACTAATCATTTTGAAAGCCTATTACCAACACCGACCAATCCGTCAACTTGAGTTAATAATTTACTTTATTTTAAAATTGGAAGTGGACACAGCTGTGGAGGACTGAAGGAAAGGCAAAAAATGCCTCCTTAGCAGATAACCTATTTTCCTCTGTGCACAAAACGCTCCTTGTTCTGTCGGGACTTGTTTCCCCACTGCTGGAACTCCATTGGTAGCCATTAAGCTGCTGCTCGCGACACATTCCACTGCAGGGCATTTGGAAATTAATGCTCAAGGAATTAGAAGAAGACGGTCTTCCTCCCATACTTAATTTTCCTGTGTATTATTAGTAGCTGCCTCTGCACTGCTAATGCCCTTCTCCCACTGTGTAGGCATGAGCTGGCAAGGTCATTTATTTTTGAACGTGTTATACTGGAAAAATGCGGTTGCATCTGAATGATGTTTTGGGAAAATAAAAATCTTTGGATGAGTCATAAGTGAAGAAAAAAAGGTCATTTGAGAAGATTTCAGTAAGAGAAGAAATTGATAAAGAATATGGAAATGCATTCTAATTAGCATGAAAAGTTTGAAGACTGCACCCTGTAGTGAAATTAGTGTCTGCAGCAGACAATGCTCCTCATTAACAAATCGGGACCTCACTTTATTACACTTAAACCAAGATTCTTCACTGTGTCCTACCACTTAAAATATGCATCAGTGACCACAACGCTTGCTCCTGTGGTTATTCTTAACCCTCTGCATTCATGAGCAGATAGACACTTCAGGAGAAGCACCAGTCGGATGAGGGATGCTACAGAGTCATGGAGTGCATTATGCTGAAATTAAATCTTCCTTTGAATGGTGGAAGAATAATAAGGACCCTGCCTACTGAATCATGTTAAACTGCAGCATTTATTTATTTTTAGTACAGTTTTATCTGGTGACAACACAGTCATTATAGCCTTTTGTTGTTAAGGTGTGTGTATGTTTCTATTTGAAAACCTCAGCATAAGAAAGGCATAAACAGTAAAGCTTTTAAAATCAATGCCCTCCAAACAATCACAATGCCAGTTCCCCACAAGTTTTGATATTTTGTCATTGCTGTGGGTCATTATATGGGAAAGCTAAAAATGAAATTCTCAAACATTCAGATAAATATAAATTAGAAGATTTTTCTTTAATAAGATCTTACTTTGATGTTAATCCTTGCCTGCAGTTGAAATATATTGGCTTTTATAGTTGTGGTCCTATTCTTCCCTGCAGATTTTGCATCCTGTACTCCCCTTCCATTACGCTCCAAACCCAGGTGATGAGTCAGCCTCAGCAAGGCCAACTACATGCCCCTGGAAATGAAGAACTGCTCGCAGAAAATGCCGACAGCCCAGGTGAGTGCAAAACTAAATATAGACCAAACTCAACACGTTCCTAGTCAATGAAATACTTTTTCTGATTTCCCAGTGGAAAATTCCACCAAAAATCAACTATTTGCACACAGATAGTTTAACAGATTTCCATTTTCTGATGGCAAAGAATTTCCCTGAAATATGTTGAGTGGCGTTTTATTGCTGCATACAGCCCACGTGCTTACAAAGCAGAAGCTGCATCTCCAACAGCAGCCCCATCTGTCCCAGCAGCTGCCTGTGCCCCTCTGCTCGCCCACCCGTCCCCGCACCACCGCCGAGCCTCGTTACCCAGCACCGGGGCTGGCGGCTGCCCCATGCCCAGTCCCGCCATGCCAGGAGCCAGCAGATGCTCTGCCAAGAGCCTCGCCTGCCTTTTCCCCCAGCAGTTCATTGCGCAGCTCCAGAGTGCAGCAGGGTGCTGGGTACCCAGGCTGATCCCTGCCCTCCCAATGCTCCATGGCCAAATGTCTTGTGTCTACTCCCTTCCCTCCAGACACCAAGCGGCAGCGCCGGCAAAGTGTACCGGCCCCGGCTGGTGCTGCGTTGGTGGCAGGAGTGTGCTGGGTGGCCGTTGCTGGCCCCGTGGTCCTGGTGCCAGGTTTCAGCAGGGCTCTGGTGCTGGCAGGAGGCTCGATTTCCCGAAGCACCCGTGTTTCAACCCGCCTGCAGCTTGCAGCGAGCACAACACGTCTCTGGCAGAGATAAAACCTGACTGGCATATCAAGGGAAGGCCACTTCTATTCACTTCTTTAGTCTTGCGGAAGAAAAGGGGGGTGAAGGTGTAGATAAAGGTAACAAACAACTCCAAGCTCTGGTAGGTTTGAATATTTTGCTGTTTATGGTTTCTTTGGGCTACAAGTAATTCTGTGTCTGTTAAATAGCCAGTGGGGCCTTCCTACTGATAGGGACCGAATCTCAGCACAGAGCCGAAGCCACGGGCAGGAGGATGACAAAGAGCAGGCACACCGGGTACGAGGCAGGCATCCGTCTTAAATTCACTCGACTCGTCGGCTGTTTATGGGCCTTGTTCTCCTCGCTCACACACTTGTATTCCACCGGTTTCAGTACAGCAACTTCAGTGAAGTCCTCACTGTAAGAGCACTTCAGACCCTCCAGACACAGAATAGAAAGGCTTTTCATGCCATGACAGAGCCCAACTTCACACACACGCACCGCCCTACACCCTTCAGCCTCACAGCTCTCGGGTCTATTCGCCATCGCCAGCGTTCTTGCTGTGCAGTGCTGTTAAGCCATTTGGGTAACGTTTGCGTTTTTAAAAAAATAGTTATTTTGTTATCTACTTTGTCAAGGGAGCTGCAAGAGCTCACCTTGCTGAAGTGCTCTGAGATCCCCACCACCACCAGCGTGGTGGCAGCAGGAGCAGGCGCGTCTGGGCAGGGGTTGGGGGAGCGCGCCTGCGCGGCGGAGATGGAGTGGGGGGGATGCTGGAGAGCTGCAGCTAATTACAGTCAAAAATCATAACTTTAGACAACTCTAATGTTTGCAGCTGGAAAGACTTAAAAGCTATTTGCCTCTAATCTCCCTCTGACAATCAATGAATTGAACAGTAAATGTTATTAGACTAATTTACTGTTCATCAAGAGTAAGAAATGAATAGAATAATTTACTATTCATACACCCAACTGTGTGACATGTGTACAGATCAGTTTGAAAGAAAAAGCAACATTAGGGTTCCAATTCTTTTCCCATACCTTTTTTAATTCCAATTTATCTCCATTCTCATCCGTAAAGCTGCTCTGGCTTTGTCCCAGTGGCAGAATGACCACATCTGCTTGGGTACACATCTGCTTTGGTATGTAATTTGTTACCTACCTAACCCTCTCAGTGTTTTCTACTAGAGGAAGCAGTCACCAACTGCAAGTAAAGGAAGGCCCTGCTAATTCTTGCTATTCTACGTAGGAGGCATTTGCCTCCAGTTTTTGGGTAGCTCCTGTGAGGATGCTACAAGGAAAACACATCAATAAGTGTGATCTAAAATGACTGGAACTGAGGTTCTCAGTGGGGTTCCTGTTACCTGCTGACGTGGGTGCCCTTACAACCCTCAGCAATGGTTTCTGGGATCAAAACTCTGGGCTTCTTGGCTATGGTAGGAGGTATGGCAGCCCTGGTGACCTTATCTCCCAACCCAGCACAGGACTGATGTCCTCCCTATTAGTTGTCCTAGGCTAAATCCATTTTTTCTGCAAGTTGCCACCAAAGAGAAGCAATTTTTAGTTCAGAGGAAATAGCTGGTAAATGCACACAGACAACTTCTCACTTCAGCTGTATAGTCTTTCCAGCACCTCAAGAGATCCTACAGTTTTTGTTTTGATAAACAAGATGCCACCTACCATCTGCCATCTCCCATTGCCTCTGTCAGGAAGCGCGGGTTGGAGAATTTTTTCCAACTGGAAGAGTCTCAGCTGTCTCTGCACTTCAACACTATCCTTTCGTGTAATCTTTAAAGGTCTGTCCACAAGCTCTGAAATGCCAGTATTGAAAAGAAAATCTGACAAAACCAAAGATTCAACCTTGAGATTTAGGATCGATTTTGCTTGTAAAACTATAAAAAAAAATCAGCAACAAAGCAGAAAGTACAGTTTTATCTTTTTCTTCCTACTTCTGAGCTGCATGCTTTTTCCCAGGACCTGACAGTCAGACTCATTTTTGTCCTCCTCACACACTAGCACCAGTAAGAGAGATCCCACCAGCCAAATGCCACTTCAAGTGTCTCAAGCAATTCTCTCTCCTCAGAATGTCTCCTTTCATACATATGAAATGTAAGAAGAGCTCAGCGAAGTTCCTCGGGATGAAAGCTTTCCTCCAAGTTGTCACCTGTGAAGATGAGCCCCAGAGCCAGTGATGCTCCGGTGGAATTTGCCCTTTTCTGTGACTCGTAAAAGGGATGTGACGCTTCCTCTGGAACATGCCACAATGAGTTCGGGTTCATCTGGGGCCACGCATCTTGCAGGACCGTTCACCCAGCTGACCCCCACGTAGACAAGTTGCAGACTGAGCCAGGTGAGATAATTCGCAGCACAGTTTTAGCCGGTGGCAGCACAGTCGTGACGAGAGTGCCGTCACTGTTACAGCGTTAGCAAGAAATTGTGCCAACGGCTGGCTGTGATGGTGTAAATAGTTCATGGAGGAAGGAGGGATTATGATTAGCTTGTGCTGGAGGTGGGGAAGACACCTGAGAAAAGATGCTCGTGCCCGTGTGGGAGCACAGTCGCTGCCAGCAGAGACACGGGGCCGGGAACAGCTCCTGCCCTGCGAGCCAGAACCGTCGGGCTGTGCGGGGCAGAGCTGACGGCTGGCTGAGCTGCAGCCAACTCCCGGGTCTGTGCTAGGCAGTGTTTAAAAAATAGAATCAACACATCAAACGATGTGTCATGTAAGTTTTCCATGTCAAGGAAAATAGCCCTAGGCCCTTCTTCCCACATTTGCTGCTACAACAGCCAGACAACCTGGCCCCAAAATTTATTCTGGTCTTTAATCAGGCAAAATCCCTGTGATCTCTGAGGCTGGGCGTCATAGTTTTGGAGAGAGATTATACGGCCTTACTAGAAGGAAGGTGCTTGCCCACTGTTCTTGAGGTCTGTGGTCACCGTGAGAGTCACGCACGTTGTGCACCGCCTGCTGAAAAGTGGAAATGTTCTAGTTTGCCCCAGTCGTCTCTGTGCAATAAACATCCAGCATAGCTGCTTCAGAGCCGTTACTCATGCTATGTTCCTTCTGTATACACAAAAGCAGATGCTATCCAGCACCCAGATGACCCCAAGTGCTGCTTTCATCCTGTGCTAGTTTTGCTTCTTTATTTTTTTCCATGCTCTTTCTGCTGAGGTTTACCTTACCCCATGACACTGTGGCCCCAAGAACAAAGCTGGTCTTCCACCGACCAGGCACAGCGAGGCTGCACAGGAGGCAAGGTCATTCCTACTCTTGAGTTTTATTCCCCAAGTTAGGGCACAAATACAATCTTCAAGTAGCCGGAGTGAGATATCTCCTCCATGCACACATCACGCTTCCCCTTCCACCTCAAGTGGCTATTTCACAGATTTCTTTTTACTTGGGATATTGTGAGATGCCAATGTTGCCTTCAGGAAAGAAGAGCAACCTGTGTGTGTGTGCAGCTGATGCAGACTCCAGCCACTGCCAGCTCCGGGTGCAGCAGGACTATCATGGTGCTCACGAAAGTCTCCATTTCAGGTTCTCAAGTCTCGGAGCCGTTCAGGGCTCTAAAATGAACACACTTTCCAGGAGAGAAAGGACATCAAACTAGGTACGAGCCTGGGTTTAAAAAGCAAACGAACAAACCCTAATAAGGCTTTTAGGCCATAGTGCGACTTCTCTGGTAGGCAATATGGTTTTCTTGTATATATAATAAACCTCAGTAATCAGTATTGCTCTGAGCTGCCACAACCCACTCTCTCCCGTGGTGCAACCTGGTCGCTCTCACTGATGTGTGCTATTTCTGAACTAAAGCATAAGGTTTATCATCCCTGCTGTTCCACCCTGCAAGCAGGAGTAAAAAAAGGTCGACTACTGTGTTCAGGCAGCATCAAATTACTGTAAAACAAGTGAGATACTGCAGCGATATATGGTGAATCTCAGCATCTTCAGTTCTCTTTCAGATTTTTATTATAAATGGGTCACAAACTGTTGCATTCCTAAGAGAAATACGAGCCATCAATCCACATATCCCTTCCAAATTAATATACAGTATGGATTTACAGATGAAACCGTTCTGTACCTGGACATGTCGTGGAGCACCTGGTGTGCTTGATCTGAGCTATGTAATGAAGAGTTCAGTGTCATAAGCCAGCTTCCAAGCTGTCGTGAGGCTTCATATGAAAAAAAGGATGATAGGAAGTGTCCACAGCTACGTGGAGGATATGTCACACACGACTCTGGGCTGGGCATGTGAGAGGAATTGGACACTCATTGATCAGCCTTTTAGTCTCCAGAATCCAAGTGGGAATTACTCAAGACCCTACTGCAGTAACACCACTCTGCACACCGCCCAGGCGAGGCTGCCTTCCGACTGCTCAGGCAGCACAAGACCAATATCAGTCCCTCCTCTGTCAGAGAGGACATTAACCCTGATCTCCCCAAGCTGAAGGCGAGCCACTCGATAGATCTGCACCTATAAACCACAGTGCTCCTTTCATCCATCCATCGAAATGTGTGTACCTGACTGCTGCTGAGACACAGCGCTCAGCATAACACCTTGACTAATCATGCAGCTGCATCACTTGGGGGTTTTGGTCTGGTTTTAATTACTCCTATTGAAATTCAGGCAGGGCTGATGACAGGAACTGCACCCCACTGGCCCTCTCACCTTTTTGAAGCTCCAAAGGGAGCTGGCATCCTAAAGCAAAGGGGAGGTGGGAGGCACGACGCTGTAAGTGGCATCAGTAAGTGGGTATGGGAGTAAATTAAAGAGCAGGAGCGTGGGCTTGTGGCAGCAGGTGAGCTGCGGGAGTTAAGAGGTGACAGCTAAATGCAGCTCCTGTTAACCTGCGCCTTTCAGGCACCAGCTGACCGCCCAGCACAGTCCCCATGCCAATGCCTGCGGTGCTGTGAGATGCTGCTAGTCCCATGAGTGGCACATCAGCCGGCAACGCCATGGGTCCAGTCCCGACCCCTGCGAACCGCAGCATCGCCTGCTCGTGGGCCGACGGCAGTGCCAGGAGCAGCAGTCCTCACCTGCCAGCGACTGGGTGGCAAATTGAAAAAGCTCTTTCAATACTGAGAAAGAAGCTACTTTCTTACTAATTATTTGCCAAACACCATGTCATTAAACAGCACGGAACTGTCTACAAGCATCTTTGGGCCATTTGCATATTTTTTTCCCCGTTTGCGACACACTCCTACAGCACTTCAAGGGCCCTGCACGCTGCAGAGCAGCAGAGCAACAGAGTGATAACCGAACAACTAACAAGTGATGTCATAAAACAATGCACTTAAATAAAATGCATAATTAAAATGAGGGAAACAAAAAAGATGCAACAGCATATAGAAAAAGCACACGCAAAAAAAAAATATTGCCAGTAAGTCTCATGTAGGAACTGGAATATGCAATTTAAAGGAAAAAAAATAGCACCAGAGTGGTTAAACAAAGACGTGGCATAAACTAGCAAGCAACAAAGAGATTTGCCAAAAAAATATAATAAAGTTGCAACAGAGCTGCTCTCTGGCATTAACAAGTTTGGACCATAAAACAGTCCTTCGGTGGCTCCCTGTGTCATTATTTGCTACCAAGACACTGCACTGATGGGCTCAGTGGGATCGCTGGATCCAGCGTTAGATCAGTAAGCAGGAAAGCAGAGCTCCCACCAGATTTCCTGCCTGGAGAGCTGTTAGGATCCGTGCTAGTTCTTTAAAGAGCAGAACTGTGTACAATACTGCACTCAGAATGACCCCGTTAGGAATATAATCTTCTGCTACAAATGAGATGTTTGGGGAAAAAAAAAAACACAGGAAAGCCAAAAGAAAAAAAAAACAAAAGCAAAACCAACCAACAACCAAGCCTGCTTGACTGAAGTTCATCCTAAAAATGCAGTTTTGGAGGAGCTTTGCATGGACTGTATCTCTGCTCTTGGGAAGGCAGAGAGGGGATTTGCCTGTGGCCTCCTCCAGGCCAGGCTCTGGGCTCTCGGGCTGGTTCCAGACCAGCCGGTGGTTGCTGCCGATGGAGACGGAGGGTGCCACGAGGTGCCCACCCCTGCCGTCAGGTGCCTTCACAACCTGGAAAGTCCTTTACTCTGGTTTCTCTGCTTGCTTTCAGCATGTTTTTTTTTGTTAAAACTCAGGACACTAAGAAAGACTTGGAAGCGTGAGGCAGACGTGCTTTCCAAGAATAATGGCTCTTTGGCTGCTGCACAGGAGCTCTGCTCATGCATTTCTGGGAGATGCCCGCAGACTGCTAACTGCGCTGGAAGCCTTTCAGCCTTCGCTGCTGCACATGCCATTATTATTCACTAATAACCTCGGCTCACCGTGTTGTCTTCTGGTTAGTTAGCAGCTATTCTGCAAGTCAGAGACAGGGAAAGAGGAACATATGTTTAAGCAGTAGCCAATTTCTGACCTGTAAAAAAAACCCGAAACCTGGAGGGTTTTCTCAGAGCAATCCCCACCGTTAGCTGGGGAGCGAAGAGGAGGGAGCGTGTCAGCACTGGGAGGGGGTGTCCATCCCACCTCCCACAAAGCAGCTGCTGTTTCTCGGATGGGTTTCTGGAGAGGAGGATGAGGAGGATGTTCGTGCTGTCTCACTGACCTTGGCACAGCTGCTGCTGCAGGGTCACGAAGCAGGCAGAGCAAGGGTCTCAGGGAGCTAAAAGAGAGGAAACTTGACGGGGTGCCTGAAAAATCCAAGGCACAGCATTTCCAGATCTAAATGGAGACTCTTTTCTAAGTACTTAGGTGACAAGTATTTGTACGTCTCATTAAAAGTCAAGGGGACTTAATAATAAAATCCTTGCTACTTTGTTGTTCTTTTCTAAAGGTTAGGAATTGGGCTGGTTTAATTTTGTCTCTTTAAGGTTACTTGCTCACCTTCTCGTTTCTTTTTGGATATTGTAGGATGCTGTTATTTACTGCTCAAGCAATCCCAAGAACTGCTCTACTGACATTTCACGGTATTTAGTATTGACCAAACACTACATGATAAATCTTTATAATACTCCAGAGAGACCATCAAGGGAGTAGTTACAAATATATACATTGCAGCATGTTGTGTTCTGGGTTAAATGAAATATAAAATCGTATCACCAGCCTGGGTACTAATGGCTCTATCAGTATTCCATCACACCGCAGCTGCAGGTATGGTGGTTGCCATTAAGACATCAACATTTGTCGATCGCCGCAGATGGTAACTGATGGATCACTCTTTCCCTCAGTCTGTGGGGAACAGGAACGGCGTTAACATCGGTCTCTTGTCCCATCCACTGCTCAAACCTCATGGGGAATGATGAGCACCTAGAGAGACAGACAGACAGATGGACAGGGTGGCACAGGCAGTGCCGCGCAGCGGTTCAGCATGGTCGCACTCCATCGTCCCGCATCTGAGGCTTTTTGCTCCAGGAGGCTGAGCAGTTTTAAGCTCTCAGAAAGTTCTGGATTATTTTTAAGTTTTGGGTAATTTATAGCCAAGTTGATTTCACCATCATTAACTTCTGTACTTTCAAACATGGTTTAATTTTCTTTGGAAAATGCAGACGTGTGTACAGCTAGATAATACCCTGTTTATTTTACTGACTAATTCATCACTTAAAGTGCAGGACTATAGGTTGGGAGACCAAGACTTATGCACAGTCCCATACCCTTAAATCAGGCCAATAAAAGTTAAATTCACACTGTTTGCAAGCACTTTATGCAGATGGAAAATGTCACCTTGTCTGAAATACTTTATGGCGCGATGCTGAAGCAAAAAAGAAATCCCACAGTGAGAGATTAAAAAGCTTCGCTAATGCTTAGCTGGGAGGCACGCGGTTCTGCGCCGCCTCCTCCCCGTGCAATGGGGAGGCTTTTCTGGGAAGCAGCATCGGGCTGGTGCTCTGGCTGCGTACGGGGCAGCTTCAGGAGCTCCAGTGCCCGGATGCCCGCCTGGGCATCATTCAACCCAATCTGGAGCAGCGCTGAGCAGGGTGGCCACAGGGGACGTGGTCAGCCCTGCCAACGAGGGGCTTGTTTGCTGCTGGGCAAGCTGCCAGGGCTGTTGCATCGAGTCAGGCTCTTGTCCCACATTGCGGCTTTAGTTTCTCACATGGTTGGTGAGACAAGGGTTTAGAGAATGCTCTGAAGTGGACGGTTATGCCGGGTAGATTTTACCACTTAGTTCTCAAGGGCCTTCAAGCCACCTCCGTGCTGTCTCCTGCTACCCAAGAGCCAGGATGGTGCTATGGCCATGGTGGGAAACTAACTTTTATAAAAGCAGCTTAAAAATCACAAAAAGGACATGCTCACTTGGCCTGTGGGCCATTGCACTGCAAACTCAGCATGGCTATAACCCATCCGGCGAGTGCTGGGTTACCCAAGGGGTGTCCCAGCTCCAGAGGAGCCCCGCTGTGACCCCAGCTCCAGCGACAGGAGCCCCTGAGGAGCCATGGATGCACAGAGCCCAGCTCCCCGCAGCGGCCCTGCGCCAGGCCAACACGAAGCCACTGGAGATCAGCGCGCGTGGACCTGTTAAGCTGTGCAGAGTTGCACTTACTGAAGCAAAATCAACACTCTCAAAAGCCCAATTCCCGGGCAGGAGAGATATAAATCGTGGGTGGAGCTGTCGCCCCGCTGCCCGCCCGCGTCGCCCAGGCTCGTCGCGGTCACCGGAGCGGGAGCAAGGCTGGTTTCTGCTGCAAACTTTGCAAGGCGTCTCCGAAACGCATGGCCCCTCTCCACGCCAAAGGGCAGCGGGATCGTCTCGCTCCCTGGCTTCGGCGGCGCAGCCAGCCAAGGGCAGAGCGTTAAATGCTCTGAAAGCGTTTTTACAGTGGGGAAATGGAGACTCTGCAAACAGCTAATGGGTGTATTTCAATTCCCTATTAATTGCATATTTATTACTTGGCTGCTGCAAGGAAACGTCATGTTACGTTGATTAAAGCTTTGCAAGCTGTACAGTAAATATTTTAAACAAAAAAGGTTTTGATCTCTGTTGCTGTTGGGAAGGGTGGGGGGGAAGCTGCCATTAGAGTCGCTATAATTAGCAAGCTCCATTACAGACAGTATTTCCCACAGGCTCTGCAACATGCTTCGTGTGTGTCTGCATGTATCCAGACAGAATATTATTTTATGTATAGGTATCTATAAATTATATATATTTTTATACATTTCTTGCGTGTGAGGAGAAAAGGAGAAAAGCAGCAGGGCTATGCTGCTATCTCACATCTTGCAGACAGGAAAGATAAAAGACTTAAAAAGCAGAAAAGAAAAGGGGATTTACATGCACTGACCGAAGTTTGGGGGGTTTAGGTGACCCACCTGCTGGCCCTGGCTGCCCAGATAACGTGTCTGATTAATGAAGCCCTCGCCCATATGTGCTTCTGTTACTGACTGCCCAGTCTCTGCACATATGCTTTTGGTCTCCCTCACTCGACGGTGTCAGTAACGGGCCGTACAGATGGGAAGATTTCGCTGGGCAAGCTTTGGTACCCGTCACCCAGGCGTGGGGCAAAGATCACCAGCCACGGCCATCCCAAGCGTCATCTCCTGACCATCTGTGCAGTGTCATCAACGTATCCCAACAGCGGCGACACCAGAGGGAAAACAGTCCGTACTCCTGACACACCGAATCATCTTCATCTCTCGCTCAGCCCCCGCTTACCTTCTGCACAAGAGGCTGCGAAAAACAAAACCCACAGCAAAACTACAGCGGTGATAAGTGACCAGCAGAAGTTTTGCTCCTGTGCTCGCTTCAAAGGCACTCGGGTGTGGGTTTGGTGCCAGCCCTTCTCTCCCCAGCAGCGGGTCCCTGGTCCCCAGGGCACGACCCTCTGCCCGCTGCCCCTGCGCTGGCTGAGGGCAGCTCCCTCCTCCCCCAGCTCTTCTCTTCTTGACATTTGACATGAATTAGAGGAGACATCAGTCATACCCAGCCAAACAACCGTGGATACCTGCCACAGGACAGGACAAGCTAAAATGACACTAATATAGGAGAGACAGCTCCAACTAATAAGCCCAGTGATTTGCAGCTCAGCAGAGGCACAGGCAGACCAGAGGGATGTCTCTCAAACAGCCCAAGCTCAGCCCCGGGGCTGAAAGACCAGCTCTAACACAAAGTAGTGCTGAGCTTTGGTAAACCCCTTAAGAGTCAAGACACCCTTCAGGGCACTAATTCCTTACTATCTTCAAATCTGACGTCTGTAATCCCCAAACCAGAGAGCAGAGGCTGGAGGAGGGCTCCCAAACACGCCACATGGGAGGCAACGCGCCCATCCCTCGGTGAGGGGGTCAGAGGGGCCCAGGGCTGGGGCCAAGCCAGCCTTCAGCTTTTAGATCAAGTTAGCAAAGGCTTGGTCACATCACCCAGGCACGCAAATATGGTGTGATTTATTTCACTGCGTAGCCCTGAGCGCAGCCACGGTGCTCTCTATTCCCATGTTGTTTTCCCAGAGTTCATAGCTGCTACAGACAAAGCGATGGGCAATTTTCAGCAGCAAAATTTGTTGTTGTCAAGTCTTCGGAGTTTATTAAGCTGCGGTATTTGACTTGGCTCATTTCCTACAGTGGCTCCCTCTTGGAACTGTGTGATTGCAGGGGATGCAGCAGTTATTAACAGTAAAAGAAGTTTCAATCTCTTATGATTGTACATGAAGGCTTGGGAGTGTGAACCTTCAAAGGCACAAAATATGGAAAGGATAACCAGAAATTATTCAGAATTTATTTTTTCAACAAGAGTTTTTGAAACCTATTTCAAAATTCAAGGGACCTTATGCCTGATTTTTGATACAAAAGTTGGCAATGCTAAAACTAAATGAGCCGTATTTACATCCCACTGATTTCTGTGAATGAACGGGTGGCGGGGAGGGGGGGACACACACACGACTCCTTTTGGCAAGTCCCAGTGCAGAGAAAAGAAATTAAATAAACAAAGCAGGAACAGAGTACTTTCAAAAAGAATCAAACAGCATGGACCATTAATGTTTTAAGAGATAGGAGCTGTACATGAGCCAACCATCCCCAAGATATTTATTCCCTATCTTTATATAGGGAATTGCATTAGAACAGGTAGAATCTTTCAAAGCAGGGAAAATTTTTAAGGGCACTCACTATACTTTAAAGAAGACTTCAAAAACCATCTCCAGCATTGAGCTGGATAAGTTGGAGAGATTTGTAGGTTATACCAAGGGAGAGTGATGGGAATACATACAGAGCAAGTTGGTTCCTGCAGTAAACAAACCTCCCCCAAACTAGCAGCGAGCGCGTCAGCTCAGGAACAAATGGCTTCACATCTAGAAACACGTTTTAAAGACAGACAAGGGGCTGCGTAAACATCAGCCGAGAGCTATAAACTATTGTTGTACAAAGTGAAAGCCAACTAGCCTTGGCCATTGGGTTGGTGAGGAAGAGGACAGCTAGATGCTCCGTTCTTCATAGACTGAGCTGTAGCCTTGAGGAAGCTAACCCCTGCATGCTTTGAAATTAAAAATGATGAAAAGGGAGAAGTTTTCATTACAAAGGAGGACAGCATAACACAGCTATAGAGGCAGAGCTTCAAACAGTGCTGCTTTAAATCTGCAACAAAGCCAGCAACTGCACGGGAAGAAAGCGAATCTGCGCTTCTATTCATCCTGCACCATCAAGGGCAACACGCAGCTCGACTTTCTGCGCATCCCGGCCGGTTTGTAAGAATGAACTATTTTATCTCGAGGAAAGAGACGTTATCATTAATTGACTTGCATAGTGCTTTTCACTAATGGCTGGGTGCTGAAGAACAGAGATACTGTAATCGCACCGAGAGTTTGAAAATTAGCAAAGATTGCCAGGCTTTGTTTCCCCCTAAAAAACACATGTAAGAAGTGACACCCCTCGGGCCCCGCCAGCTGGCAGCACCGCCTGGCAAGTGATGGGCAGGCAGGGGAGACCCAGCACCTCGCCGCTGCCTCTCTGCCCTGGTCACCTTCAGTCCTCACTTGCGCCGCTGCGGAGCTCCGTGCTGGCAGGTGTGGCACGGCCCTTGCGATCGCAGAGCCGGGTTCTCTCCCAGGCACAGGAGCTGTGACCAGGACTGCAGGAGGTTTCCATTCCCATTGCCAGTGGCTTTCCCGTGCTTCTCCTTCCCATGATCCTAGCGGCACAGAGGTAACTGTACCTCCTGCATCCATGCAATATTGCCTCTCACATTAGGATTTGTTATTATCCTTAATCTGAAAAGCCATTTGGGTCATCTTTTTCAGGATTTATTATAATTTATAGCAATAGTCTATATAGCTATTCTATAATATAGAAAAATTATATACTGTATAGCAATTATTTTGAGGCTTTATTATTAAAATGATAATAATTCCTTAGACTCTGTCAGCTTTGAGTCCTTTCAGGGATGGACCAAGGGGTTCAAAGGCTTGTTTGTTTTCCCATAGGTTGGGGCAGATGAAAATCAGAGCATCCCCAAAGGCTACAGTAATTGGATCTCGTTCCTTGTTCCCCGTCGCATGAGCTAGCAGAGAGCACGCCTAAGGCGCTGCAGCCCCACAAGTCTCCAGCCTGACTCAGCGCCCGGCAGCAGGGCTGGGCCGGGGTCTTTGTGTCAGCCCAGTGCTGTTCAATGAAGTTACCAGCACTTCACGTGCTTTCAGGGACACCTTTCCTATCTGTCCCGATAGCCAACATGTTCCCAGACAGCATGAAGGGTCCTTAATGTAATATAAGATCAGGTCCAGGACACTCCATTACCAAGGAGATACTTAACTAACGTTCTGCTTGTAGTAGGAGGTCACAGGAGATTTATCTGAAGAGATGCACACAGAAAGAATTAGCAGACAAGCCATTTCACAACCTCTAATAGCCTCACCTTCTTAGTTGCTCAGCTGAAATGCCTTAAGGGATACGTTTTACAGGAGCTCAAAAGTGAACTGGAAACTGCTTAGATCACACAACTTATGCATTTTAAATAGCAGTGTAAAATATCGTGCTTTACAAAAGCACACTGTTGTACGGAGCGATGAAGACATGCTCTGAGTGGTGATGCTGGAAAAGTTGCAGGAAGTACAATAGAAAAAAAAAACACATACAGCAAAAACAAATCTGTGACTTACTAAAGTTTATGATTAAAATTTAAAGACTGTTCAAGTTTTATTCCCCATAGCTGCAGCTCCCTGGACAAGAAGAGACAGAGAGAGACTGACCTTGAATAATTAAGCTGGTCTGTGGCACCAGATCAATTGCTGGTATTGGCAGAACTCCACAATCAGGCATTTTGAAATGCAAGTGTCAAAGTGCATGTAACTATGGGGCTTTTGGTGCAAAGCAGCCAATATAAAGGAGAAGAGGTGAAGAGTGAGAGAAAACAGATTGTGGAGTTTTAAGCACGGTCATGGGGGAGGGATGGGAAAACTTTCCATTCCCTAACTCTAACAGGGCAGAACCTGCAGCTGACAGAAGCCCAGCATGCTTTTTTTTGCTCCTCTAACCTTGTAGAAGTCACCTGGAGCAAGCTGAGTCTCTCTCAAGTGACTTAAATCCATCACCAGCTCTGGAACAGACTCTGAGCAAGTACCAGTCAACAGTCTAATTGAAAATAAACTTTGTAAATCCAGGGAAACAGCTCTGTTCAACATTAATTACCGAACAAACCCGAAAGCGTTTGAATCCAGGTAGACATTCTCAGACGTGGTGGGCATTTTTGCTGCTGCTCCTGCACTCCCTCAGATCAGATAGCACTAAGGTGACCCACCACAATGGGATGTGGTAAATTTTATAACAGCCAAGAAAGGTTTTATATTAATATCAGCCAAGTAAGACTTTATATTAATTTCAGGAGCCATGGGAGCTCCTATTTAAATCTCTTCCCAATCCCTTGACCTACAACTGTGTACGTGGAAGAGCAGCATCAGGCAGATAAGATAATAATTGCATTCCCAGTGCGACAGTCCTGGAAGATGCCCTTGATACTGGCATTATTCCTAAGGCTCTCTACCAGACAGTTCTGTCCAAAATTCAAGACCCTTTGGGTGGTCTTCCGTAGAAAAGGCAAGAGAGAACAAGCCCAGAGGGTTTTTTTCATGCACAAATGCCTGAGGTCCCATGCACCCCTGCCCAATGGCTCTCTCCAGCCACGAGGAAGGTGGTAAGATGTTGGCACAGCTGTCACAAGGCATCGGGGACTTTCCTGTTCCCTTTTGCAGGGTGACATGTTCAGCATCTACCAAAGAAGAAAAAAGCACAGTAACAAGGGAAGGGAGAAGACATGGTCGATTCGCTGCCAGTCCCATTGCTTTTATAGCAAGTTTTGTCGTGTCAGGTGTTTTCCAGAAAGCTCCAGCCCCTGGAGTCCTGTGATAAGAAAACATCAGCTTCTCTAGATTTAGTTTTAGAGCTCATAGGGAGTTACAATTTCCAGTTTTCTCAAGTATATCTCAAGACTACAAATTCCAGGAGGAAATCAAAAGCAACACAAATAGATTCAGAAAAGAAGAACATCAATTCTTAAACCAAATAATTATCTAAAAGACTTTTTAATCAATACAGGGGGTGGCCATTCTGTAGTGATCTGAAAACCTGGCTTAAAGTAAAGCATGGGGCAACGAAGAAAGCGTGATTATGGGCAGCTGCTAGGCAGATGGGCTGGGGAGGAAGGAGAACAACCTCTTCTGCATGTTCTCCCAACCCATGACCAGTCTTTCCAAGTACAGGGAGGACACTGTACTCATGCCAGTGTGAATACAAAGGAAGGCAGGAGGCAGTTAGGAAAGTGAGGAGAAGAGATGGAAGAGTTTCTCAAAATTTACAGGGCCGGCTGCTGCACCATCCCACACACTCCAGCTCGCACAGACGCTGGCAGATTACAGGCCTTTCAGTGCCTTTGTTCTCTCTCCATTTCATGGGCTTTTGGTTCACACAGCTTCTACAACGGAGTGAAAGGGAATCAGCAGCCCAGGCTCCCCTCCTCAGTGGAAATGCTTTGAAACTTTCAAAGAACCCAACTCTTTCCCCACATCCCTGTGTTAATATGCACCGACTCTGCTCTTGACGCACTCCATTGTAAATGATGTATGAAATGAAATCTCCTCGCTCTCCTAATGCAGAGAAGAAAGGCTCCGTAGGCAGTGCTACAACATTCCTGTCTGGAGAAAAAGACAGCAAAACCTCGGACTCCCTATGAATTTTATTTTTTTTTTAAGTAAGTTGCTGCTCTTCAGTGTTGGTGTTTTTCCCTTTTATTTTTTTTTTACTGAGAGTGGGGATTGGAATCCAGATTTCACAGAGAAACCCAAACCCCTTACAAGTCTTTCTAAGCCTTTCGCAGTGATTATGTGACTGTCCCCATCTCCTTGTCCGAGGGAACAGCAGCAGTAAACTCATTAGCCCCACAAAGCAGCAGAGTGAGAAGACTGGCTTAAAACTTGCGGGAGGGAAGAGGCTGGGTGCATGGGGAGCAGTGGTGGATGTTAAGCTTGATCTGGATTTGAGATCTCCTTCCAGTTCTATATGAAGCTGTTTCAAAACCAGAACGTTTCAGCAGTCTCCGAAGGGAAAAGAGATCAGCACGGACCAGGAGCCGTCATGGGAGCAAAACCTGAAGGTCGGCACTTTAAAGCAGCAAATACACCATGGGCTGTTTCCAGGGACCAGACCCAGATGATGGATTAGTTGAGGGCAAAGGGAAAGTCACTGAAAGGGAGAGCGGAGAAGGTGACTGAGACATTGCAGGAGGCACAGGGAGAGTATCTCCTGGTGATAAATAGCCATATACTGCTCGTGAAGACCTTAGCATGAGTTTACTCCAGACGAACCAACTTCAGCAGCTGCTGGGCTCAGTGGGACCTCCGTGCCTGCTGTGTGTGCCCTCCCAGCTCACCTCTGTTTCCTGTGGAGCCACTCCACCACCTCCTGCCCTGCTTTGGCCAGGCAGAGCCCAGGAGAGCAGCTGTGCTGGCAGAGGACAGGCCAGATTACGGCTTCTCTCCGTGCCTTTTGATGAGACCAGGGCAAGTCACTGGGCTGGTTCCCTCTCCCCCCACATCCGCAACAGCTATCTCATCCATTCTCTCTGGCCAAAGCAACGTACCCAGGCACTGACTGCCTTTGTCTCCTCTGCAGCCAGGACTGACAGACACTCTGTCCTTGGGGCTGACACACATTTGGCCCATGCTCCCGGTGCTGCTCCTGCAGGGTGTGGGCACCACGCTCCGTTTTCCTTGGCCGTGCAGTGCCTCCTGCATGCCACCACCGCAGCGCCGCTGCCACGAGCAGTAAACTGTGCTTAGACCTTATAAAGCTTTAGTAAACTTCTAGAGATGACGTTTTTATAGCTGACAGATGAGCTACCTTGATGGATTATTAGACACCGTTAGCCATCCTTGCTAGACTTTATGTTACTAATGAGTTTTAGGGGCTTTGCTTTCATTTGTCTTTCCCTTTTGTTTGTTCTGAGCAGCAACTTTCAGAATGACAAAACAAAATGCTTCAAGGCAGCAGCTGGAGCTTGAAATTAATAATAAAAGTAGTTGAGCTGCTGTTCGGTTGCAGAATCATGCCAGCAAATGACTGTGTTTCATACCGCCGCGGTTCTTGTGAGCAACTTGCTTTGGGTCCCCATCTCCATGGAGCCAGTGCTGGGCTGGCACTCCGATGCCTGCCGTGCCGCCGATCGCAGAGAGGGTGCATTCGGAACCCACTTTTATTTATTACACCTGTTGTAAATCTGCCCTTTTTAGATCTAGGAAAGGAAAACCTGCATGAGTTAAAAGTCTTTTTTTAAAAAATCTCAAAAAGCCCAAAACCTTTGAATAGGCAAGCAGTTCTGGCATGAGCTCAGCTACAGCTGACCTCCTTACTCTCCCTTATTCATGAAGTTAACAGCAAAAATATCCGTGTTTATCTGAGAACGGCAGCATTATTTCATAGAGTTGCTTTATTTCCCTTTCTCTTTCTGTATTGGAAAAATTCCCCAACATAAACTGAACATTTACTGCAGGCAGATTTTACTCTCATTGTTCAAGGATAAGATGTGAATGGGAACGGCAGGAGGCCAGCTATTCTCTAGTTATATAAAGTGAAAATGATATTTTGAAGAAGATCAAAACCAGTTGCAAGTATTCAACCATTTCCATGATGTGCCATGTTATTTTCACTGCAAATAGGTGACAGCAACGCAGCACATCAACCTTTGTGAGAGAAATGAGATGCAACAGTTTTTAATCAAACTCTGCTCAGGGAACATTAACCAAAGGAAAGCAGACCAAATAATAAAAGTGATTCTGGGGCCGGTTTACCTGAGCTGTGATTAATAATAATAATAACAATAATAATACTTTGTATTCTCAGACTTGGCCTTATCCTATCTTATTTAAAAAAAAAACAAAACAAAACAAAACAAACACCTATTATTCCCTTCCCAGGATTCTGACAGGGACAAACCCAACAATGAAACAGCAAGGGTGCTCCTAGCAGGACGGCTGCCTTGTGTAACATTAGGAAAAACCGAACCCCTCTGATGTTGCTCTGCAGGCAGCTTAGCCATATCTTTTGCAAACACACAAAAACAAGCCCATTCAGGAGTTAAATCTTCAGGAAAACACACACGGCATTTCCTGGCTTGCAAATTCCTGCTTCTTTCAGGGCATGAACGTGTTCATGACGTAGCCATCCTTCCTCCTATTTGGTACCACAGGTGGTAGCTCCAGCAGGATAACTGCTGCTGCTGGAATAAACATCTCAGGAGGCTCAGTTCTGGAAAATGTTAACTGTATAGGAGCTGCTCTGTCAGAAAGGATTTTGCTGGTTGAGTGCTAGCAATAGACACCCCAGCGCGGGTTAGCGTGAGGTTGGCAGCGGACACTTGTTGTGCCGCTGCCCATGACAGCGCGCAGCAGCCAGGAACCTGTCCCTGTGCCATCCCCAGGACCCACGCACACGTGGGAGCAGAGCTTGGCTGCTTGCAGGTATTTCTGGCTACCAGGAATCTGCTACCGTCTGTCCAGGAAGGGAGAAGAGACACAAACCAAAGCAGAGGAGGTTAATCTGGCACTGCACCCCTCCGAAAGGCTCCAGGAGACTCCTGGGTGGCACTGAATACACCATGAACAAGGCACAGATCAACACCCAGAGGGACAGGAGACACTCGAACGCTCCCTGCCCACAAGCCACCACTGTTGTCTGGGATGGGGAGGGGGGATTTCCATCTCTCCACAAGGAAAGGGCTGGGGTAGAGCTCCCCTCGCTCCCAGCCGGTACCCGTGTGATGCCATCCCCGCACACGGACACCAGACGTTCCCCCACACAAGCAGCTCTGCCACTAACGTCACGTCAGGCCCGTCAAGTCAGCCTGAGCCCAGAGGGCACTGTCCAATTACAAAGAAAACCTCAGAAAACATTTAGAGTTGGAGAGGGGCACACAACAGCTTTACGTGCAATTGCTCAGCCAGGCCCATAAACTTTGCAAACCCCGTTCCATTATAATCATGCTAATAATAATCGTTAATCAGTTATTTAAAGTCATTCACAGGAAAAGCTATGATCTTTTTTTTTTTAATATAATTTTTTTTTAACTAGAATAAATCAACCTTATAGGCAAAAGAATAAATACAGGGAGACAGCTGTACAGATCATACTGTCACACCAATCACTGCTTAAAAGCACACACTGTAAACAGCAGACAAAATTCACCCCCAGTGGAATGCCATTGACTGCATGGGCTGGAGCTGCAGCATGGATAAATTGGCCTATCAAAATACATAAAATTTAGAAACAGAATTCAGTGACGTGTGGGAGCGATTTATCACAGCTATGTCACTTAAAATGACATTATCACTAGCAAATCCATTAAATATTATGGGCTCCGTTAAGATTCCTAAGGGGCCAAACAAGAAAGGAGGCAGCAGCGGGTGGATGGGGCAGGAGGGGATTGGCACACTGACCTGGTGGCCAGGGCTGCTGGTGGGCAGCATGCTACTCACCTGGTCCTGAGCCGAGCCTGGGGACCGACACGGTTGGACTGGCGGCCCTCGCCCTGTGCCGGCAGCATGTGGCCACGTGTGTTCCCGACGACGCTGGCAGAAGCGCAGGACACTTTTACCAGACCCACGTTGCAGTGGTGCTACTGGCTCCTGAGACTCATCTCACGAACAGGAGAGTGAGGTCTCATGCTTTGGGAGCCCAGTGTGTCCGTCCTTGCCTGCCGTTTCCGTTGCAGCATCCCAGCTCCATGATGCCATCGTAGAGACATGGCTCTAACCAGCTTTTCATTTTCAGCAGCTGCAGTTTGCAAAATGAGCCTTGCAGGGATTGAGAGGGAGGGAAAGGAGACTTTTTTTTTTGTGACTCTCCGAGTGCTACCATGATCTCAGATCTTTAGAATATCATCAGGCTGCTTCGTAGACCACTCATCAGCGGTAGGAGCCGAGCATGCAGTGATGTCTTAACAACCACGTATGGTATTTAGCTACAGTAGGAGTCGTTAGGCTCGGTGCACGGGCTCATCGGGGAGTATTGCAGAGACATTGTGTATCACAGTATGCATTTAATGACAATAATCGTGTTTTCATGGAGATGGGCTGAGGAATTTTGCCCTAGTCTGGAAGCATCCAAACTTAGCAGTTCTGCTTAGGGACCAGGGCTCGGGCGGTCGCATGGCTCAGGATGGCTTCACTGATGGTCCAACCTCACTGGCACCAGCTGCGGGCGAGCAGACGGCTCGGGAGAGCACACCTTGGCCGAGGCAGAGCACGCCAGAGGAGGGGAGCAGTCGGGATGCAGAGCCAGGCTGGTGGAATAAAAGAACAAACTGTTTTCTCTTGAAAAAAAAAAAACACACAACTTGCTCAATTGCCTTACTAGGATCTGATTATTGCAGATACTGGGCAAGGCAGTGTCAAGCACAAAACATTTGTAGGAAGTAATTTTATTAGGGATATCAATATAAATAAATAGAGGGATTTTTCCCAGTGTGCTTCCACACTTGTTTTGAAAGGCTCTTTTCATTACTCTCACAATAGCTGTTGATTGTATGCTCCCGTTCTCTTACACAGCATCCGTGGCAGTAGCGCACGGTGCGCACCGACTTCTGGCTGCACACCGCCGTGTTCTGGTCCAGCAGCTTTGCAATTTCCCTCTTCTTATTATTTTTTAAAATTGTTAAGGGCAGCAGGTACACAGGTGCACAAATAGAAACATGGCCCCTTCAGCGACGTTGGCGGGGAGATCTGACACCAGCACGGGGACGGGTACCTTGTGTCCTCCCCACCGCTGGTGCGGGGGACAGCCGGGGACACCGGGCACGGCTGCTGTTGGACAAATGGGTCGCATCCAGCCCAGGAGGCCGGTGAATGTTTCCTTGCTGTGGTCACAGGCTTCCACCTAGAAGAGATGGGGCAGGACGAGCCATCCCTGTTTCACGTAATTGAGGTGTCACAATGCATTATTCTGGAGATGTAGAAGAAAAACAATTGCATCTTAAACTGTGATAGTTAATTTATTATTGCAGAACTGAAAGGCAAAGTGTAAGAAGGTGGGTTTTTTCCCCATCTTGTATAGATTTTTATAAAACAGATACATTAATCTTTTTTTTTCCCTGCAGCTATAAAAATAGAAAGTTATCAGTAGAATCAAAACAAGAATTGTAAGTCTTGTGACAACTTATGCCCCTGAAAAACTCCACTAAATATTTCTAGCAGGAGTCACTAACAAACTCGAATTTGTATGACTGCTTGTTGTACTTCTGCTAATTGATGTTTTTACAGTGCACTGTACCTAATCCCTGCCTCTTAAATCAAATTTTATTAAAATTCCTTAGCAGTACAATGAGCAATAGTTACTTGGGCTTTCATCCATTTCTTATTCAAAAATCCCAAAGCATTTTCCATGCATCAAGTAGGCCTTGTAGGCAAGAGTTTTTATTCCCATGTGACTGAACGATGCACGGAGGTAACAAAACTTGGTGCAACTTAAATCATGTCATATGGGAACAAACAGCAAGTCTGGCAAGAGAACAGGCTTTCCTCCCAGCACTCCAGAGGCTTTTCGCTTTGAAACAGAGGCACGCTGAGCGCGTTGTTTGTTTTTACATCTCTCCTCTTCCCTCCTGACCACGCCTTATTCCTGAAAGAAACAAAAATTTCCCAGGCATGACCGATTTCTTGGGAGAAGCACAGAGGATTTGATTTGCTTCTCAGCTGTTTGCATTTCAAGTCTCTGAGGACGGTGTCAGTAACACGGCTCTCGCCCCGTCCCTGCAGCCGCGCGATGTGCTCCTGCACTTTCGGGTTGCAGCAGCAGTGTGGGCTCGGGTCCCATCTCCCACCGGCACCACAGGTCGCGGCACTGCCCCTCGGGCACTGGGGAAACGATGTGGGCTGGGTGCTCTCTGCATCACCTAGATGGTGGCTTGGCTGCAGAAAGGAGTTTGGAGAATCTCAGTCACTTATCCCTTCTCCCGAAAAGCTGGGGACGGCAATTCCCCAGCGAGGGTGCTTGCAAGGAGCCTCCATTGCTCAGCCTCCGGCCAGCCTCCCTGTGCTTGCCTTCCCTGAGCACCCAAAATAAGGTGCCTCATCAGCATGCAGCCCAGATCACATCACTGCAGTCGCCTCCGCTTCGTATAAGTTTGTGGACAACAGTACAACATAAAACCTGAGTGCATTATTTCTTTCATAATCAGATTCTCTCTTTCCAAAACCCAGGTATATTTGCCCAGTGCCTGCATGGCAGACAACCACAACCTGTTAGCATCCAGAGATGCTCTGAAATGTTAGTGAATCATTTCCGTGCCCAATGGATTATGCTGCTAATCAAATCCGACACATGACTAGCCTGAATACCTGGGCCTTATTTGCAGCTGGAAACGTATCTGGCTCGTATTCAAAAACAGCTTAATCAAGAGGTGGCCTTTAGATTAAAGACAAAGTAAAGTATTTTTCCAAATTTTCATTACCGGCTGTGGGTAACAGGAAACTGAAATATATTAGTGAAGTCTGCATAGATACATGATGTAAAAGCAGCATAAATGCTATCACACACTGCCAGAGGGTTTGGGGTAAGAGTTGGCCCTTGGACTACATTTCAAAATCAGACACTGAAGAATTCAGCCAGTAAGATAAAAAAGGCAATAACGTGGAAGTTGAACTAGAGGCTCTTAAGTGGGGCTCTGGAATCTTGACCCTGTCTCCCTTTGCATCCATCAGTCTCATGGCTGCATCTCACCACCTCACTTCTCTGCTAAAAACTGCGAGTGCAAATGGTACATACTGTTGGAAGCAAATATGGCAACTTTGTCCATAATGGAAGCTTTCCCAACATTAAGAAGCAAATAACTCCAGAAAGGGACAATTTGGGTTCTGTATACATTGTCATTTAATAGGACTGCGGCAGAACAACTGCAGAACCCAAAACGACACATTTCCCGATTCTCTCGATGTGGTTAGAGTGCAGCACAAAATGGGATACTAAATTAAATATAGCTATCATAGGCTGATCTTCCTCTCTCAAATATATAGTTATACACAAATACATGTTCCTGCATAAGCACACATATGTCCCAGCCTCTGTGTGCACACCGATCCACCTACCCGCAGAAGAAAGATTTTTTTGGATGCTCTGCTGCTACATTCATTGACAGAGTCTCAGGCGTATTGCACCTATTCTTTTTGGCATTACTCGTGTAATGCAAGATATAAAATTCTCGATAGATGTTCTAAGTTTGTATTTAATAGACCTGGAGGCTCTGAGTGCCTTTTCACAGATTGTGTTCCAGCTGTCTGCCGATATTTGAATGTGCAGGTCTTGGTCCCATGCTGTGCAAACAGGCAGCCTCCCACACATTTTGTGTACCAGGAGTAATTTATGAGTCTATCTATAAAGGAAATAACAGTGCGTTAAGAAGGGGTTATGTAAAGCTCCGAGATTGAGAAGTAGCTCAGTTAACTCAGTACAACTTCCCAACATCACCGTTATGTTTCAGCTGATTTACAAATACAGGAGGCCTTCAGCTGGTGATTCATATTCCTTCTGAAGCAGGCAGGGGGGAAAAAAAACTATAATAACTGTCTCTGCATAAATCTCATGTCGCTGAAAGACTCCTACCTTGAAACCTCATATTCATTAACCATCTTTTGCAAATACGAGTGTCTGAATTGAACTGCAAGTCCCAAGACACCGTGGGATATTCTGGTACCAACCAAATAGAGTAAAAAATAAAATAAGAGGCGCTGGCCATTTATTTTCAATCTCACGCCACAGGGATTTCTTCCAAATTGTCACTTAATGCAGATCCTACAGGCAATGCATTGGAATCTGCATAATAAAAGCCCACGGGCACCCGGCACCGCTGGCGGGAGCAATCGAGGAGCGGGGGGACTGTGGTGGGGCTGTTCTGCCCCCACATCACAGCCCCGGAGGGAATAACCCCCCCACCACGCACGGTAATCTGGACTGGGGCCTCTGGTTGATCAAAAATGTTGATTTGCAGCAAATATGCTCTTCTTTTTTTTTCCTCCTAAAGAGGAAACCAGCTTGTAGCCATCAGAGACACCTGTTTTGAAGACCTGTGTGCAAACCGTTGCAGTCCTGCTTTGCCAACCCAGCTAGCAGATAATGGGGTCTGAACGACCAACCTTCCCTAATTACAGAGCAGGTCGTATTTAGCAGCCTCGCGCCACTTCGTGATTGCAAATAAGACACAAAACGCAAAAGTTGCAAGCTGCTCAGCTCAACAAGTTCAGCATTATTTATTTAATGTCCCTTAGAACATGAATATTTAAAGTGGAAAATGACCTCCAAACAGAAGAAAGTTATCAAAATCCATATGTGCCACCTCTCCACCCAGAGGGCAAGCTGAGTTTGCTGCTCAGCTCAGGTCAAAGGGAAGCAGAGCAGAGGCCTCATCTTTCATCCAGGAAGCTGGCACCCCAGCCGTCCTCATCGTGGCACTGACCTACAAAATGCATCTTTCCACAAATCTGCCTATAAACCATTTGCATCTGTCATCAGCTTGCAGCTCCTTACAGGCAACAGAGAGAGTGGGAGCAAGCAGACGGTGTCGGGTACAATGCCGTAGCTGGAGGTTCCGTGCTCAAGGCTGATGTTGGGTATGTCCCCAACATTCTGCAGAAAAGGAGGTGACTGGGTCCGAAATTTCAGTAGACTGCCAGGCTACCTGGCCAGTGGTCACAGCCCTTGTGGCAATCTGAAGGCTGACCTGAACTGTCAGATGAAAGATTTTATTCCAAATGATGGTTTTCAAAAACATTTCTTCCCACCTTACCCCAAGCTAGTGCCAACATCAAACATTCCTACTCTCAAAAAATATTCTATTCATTTCTGTTCTTTTTTTTTTTTTTAACATCTCTCCTCTCCCAGTTTTCTTGAGACTGTTACTAACATGTTGTGCACCCGTTTTGCAGGCATTTCTATTAAAAAAAATCTTGGGAATGAAGATCTAAATAAAAATGCTGACAATTCTGATTGGTTTCATTCGAAGATTTCAAGACAAAGTCAACTGTGGGCATGGCATTTTTTCCTACATTTCTCAGCTGGCAACATTGCTGGTCTTGAGGGGTTTCTCAGTGGCTTTGGGAATATGTCCAAGACCCCTCGTGAAGCCAGTCCCAGGCCCATGGCGTCAGAGCTCTGACACGGGGCCAAGAGCACAGGCACCACCACCTGCATGGGACTGCGTCATCGCCGCCATCACGCAGGCCAGCGATGTCAGGCAAATGGATCCACGCAGATCAGGCTCATCTAGGAATTAGAGATAATAATATTTTCCTACCTCGTAGGCCCATTACAGGAGATCTTCATTAGCGCTGAGGAGGCAATCAGAACATCACCACGATGAGCGCCACAAAAAACCGTCCGTGAAATGTGTCAATCACTCAGCCAAAAAGCCTGAGCTGAGTCCTACCCTGTCTCCTCCTGTCACACAAGCGAGACAACCCAAATTTAAAAGCCAAGGAACTGTCTGCCATTTTCTCTGGTATTTTAGCCACTGGGACTCAAGCTTTGCCAACTGTTAGCACCTAATGTTGCAACCAGCACATTTCAGCTTCAGCTTGTGAGATTTCTGGCATTTCACTTAAAAAGATACCGCATTCCTAAAAAAAGCCCTTTTTGCAATGGAAGCTTCCCATGAAAAATGATTCACACCCATTTTTCACCAAAGTGTGTTGAAAGAAAAAAAAAAAAAGCCAAGGAGAAAGCAGCAAGCAAGCAGCGCTGGAAAACTTCCCAGGGAGATGAGATCCTGGCTGGTGGCACGACAGCGTGATAGTGTGATTTGCTTTGGTGTCTGGTTTGCAGGGCTTGGACCTTCACGCGTTTCTCCATCTGGCCAGGAAGAGGAAGAGCTGAAATAAACATCACCAAGTGACAAGGCTGCACAAAAGCTTCCCCTCTGGGAGGTGACTCCATCGCCATTTAGTGTAGGGATGTTTGTGCCACCCGACAGAGTGGCTGGACCAGGACCAGGCTGAGCTCTGCGACGGTTCTGTTCTGGACTCACCCATTTCCTACAACTCCTTGAGGAAAGAACTTCTTCCTGGGTGTGTTTTCACATCAATGACTGAAATTCCACCTCTTCCAAGCTGTGGGTTTTTGCAAGCAGCCCCAGCACCCTGCCCTCCTGCTCCCTGCTCGCACTGACGGGATAGAAAGCAGATTTCTGGGCGCAGCCTGACACCAGGCCAATCTGAAAGTTGGAAATCAAAGAGGACGAGAAGTAGATTTCATTATAGACTAGTTAATTCAGCAAAAGACTCCTGGATAAAGGTTGATGACATTCACTTAAGGATAATTTTGAAATAAATAGGAGGATTCATGGAAGAAAAAAACACAGTTGGGAAAAGATTATTTTTGAAGCATAAATATAGCTCATTTCCAGACCCCTTCCTCCACATATCAATTAATGAAGCAAATCATCTGTCTGAATCAAAGATGTGGGAGAAAAAATGTAGTTATCTATTTGAACTACAAAAAAATTAAAGGATTTAAAATGAAACATATAATTAGCCTGTAGGGCTCTCTGCTGTAGGTTATTGAGGAAAAAAAAAAGCTTACTAACTTTCAAAAAATGACTCGACAGCTACAAGAATAGCTTCTGCTCCTCTACAAAAGAGGGAGAAGCATTCATTTTCTAGAGACTGGCAGGTCCAGCCAGAGCCCGGCTACAGGTTTCATAATTCTGCCTTCACACAGGCTTCAGCCTGTATCACATTTTGCCCAGCTTTATGTTCTTTTATTAGTTTTAATTTTACTATTTTTTAATCTTCTTACACCTGCAGGAGCATCTCCCTGCCCGCCCTGCCACACACTGTGGTCCCAGCCCCTCGCTGGGACAGCTCTCCCCATACCTGCAGGAGCCACCTGACTTTCCCTGGACCATCAGGGAAATTAGGAGAGTGCAAATACCAGTGAACAAAACCCTTCATATGTTGGGTCTTGTTTTGATGTTATCCAGTGATTGTAGCCGCTGAACCTCCATCAAGGATGCTGGCTCTCAGTCCCCTGGTATCAGGCAATCAACAGATAGCAACAACACAATACCCAACATATGAGGGGTTTCATTCATTGGTGTTCGTGCTCCTCTGATTGAAGGCAGGCAAGAAGCACTGCACATGGCTATTTTCATCAGACCCCGGTGCTGCAGGACACATAGCTGATGAACACCAGCTGGCAGCGGGAGGACGTGTTCCCACCAATTAGCTGTATGATGATGCTCTGCAATCTCCTCTGAAGCATCTGGCGCGGGCCACTGGCAGAGCCGGCTACGGGATGAATTGGCGCTCTGTTGCGCTGTGGCAACTCTTACGTTATTAAAGTTTAGATTGAAACGAGGAGTTCAATGTCAAATCTACGAGCCCAGCCAAAGACTCAGCAGATGCTGCATATATAAATGCATACAAGGGTTAATATTTCTCTGGACAAGGCTGACACCAGCTTTCATAGATAAATCGCAAGAACATCCCTTAGCAGGCATCTTTCTTCCAGAGATTATCACTTGCATAAACATGAAATACCTATGGGTCACATCTGAAAACCCCTCTTTATCACCACTATTTATTTGCAAATGCAGCAGAGACCTCAGGCAGGACAGGCACCGCTTATCTTCCACCAAGACTTGGATCCATGCCTAACCTTAAGCGTGTTTGTGTTGCCGCTACTTGCATCAATGCAGAAGCAAGTGCAAAACGCCATCGCAGGGAGCTGGAAGCATTTTCATGCGCTCTTGTACTGCTGAAAACAGCTACCCAAAGCAGAGAGAAAACTCCTGCTTGGTGCCTGCTGATGAAGTTTTCAGGTGGGTCTTAGCATAATCCAGCTATTCCCAAATAAATGGCCATTCAAATTCTCCATAGGTAGAGCAGATGTTTCGCAGGCTCAGTTAAAAATTTACAAGTCACTTGATCGTGATCTTACAAAAAAAAAAAAGTGAACAGGAATTTATTCCATCACAAATAAGACCACTTTTACTAAGTTACTTGCTTCCCTTCAGAAGAGATTTAAGCTTTTTCTCTCTTCCTCTGCAATCTGGCTCCCTTTTGAAGTTAAAAGAAAGGAAGGTTCAGGGGCTTTTTTATTTAAGAAGAAAAAAACCCTTCTCCTCTTTGAAAATATTTTTCTTAGACAATTGCTGTCTCAAATTTTAACAAATACTCCCTAATTTGCACCTTGTTCAAAAGCCAAACAGTAACTTTGATTTTAATTTTTTTTGTGTGTACTGAATGTTACTCTGCCTTTCTTTGTCTTAGTGGCAGAAGGGAGAGTCTTAAAGAAATCAAACTACCAGCTCCAATCCACATTTCCTCAATTTGTTATATAATTTTTTAAAAGGAGCCACAAGGCCACTTGTAAAAAAAAAAAAAAAAAAAATCTTTTAAAAAGAAGAAAGAAAACAGCTTTTTTTCACTCATCTTCTTGTAGATGAAGTAGGTGAGACTAAAAAAGGCGTTTCATTTGAAACACTGTATTCAAGCCCAAGAAAAAAGCCAACAAGGTGTCCGTGCTAGAAATTTCATTTGCAGGGACCAGACAGAGAAACAACCAAGAGAAGTTTTTCAAGGACAACGAGAAAGGAAGTTTTGAAAAAGATGAGCTAGATTTAAAACATCCTTTTTTTTTTTTTTTCCCCGGCTGTAAGAGAAGAGATGCACGGTTTTGTTTTCCCGAGGAGGAGAATTTGGGCTCTGCGTGTTTCAGGTATGGTGAGTGCATGAGTGACGGGTGGGACTGGGAATGGGCAGGGAAGAGCTACGAATACGTCTGCCTATAACACTGCCTCATAAATATGATAGGGCTTTAACGAAGGAGCAGTGTTACAGGAACCAGGTGCTCAGGGCTGCTCAGACTGCTCTGCGTTGCTCCAGCAACAAGAAGCTCATCTGAGCGGCCAGCGAGATCTCCCCTGCGAGAACAACCCCACCAGGATCTCACTGCCACGGGTAAACGGGGTGGCCAAAAACACAGGGAGCAGAGAGGGTCGGCACCTCGGTCCCGTCGCACTCGAGGGTTTGCAGCGGGTGCCGCAGCACAGCTGGGAGCAGCCCTGTTCTCGCAGCACTCAGGGACCTACATCTCCTTAAAACTGTCTCATCTGGAGAGGCCGACCAGTGCTCCCACTTACCCTGGACCACGGGCACCAGTCGGTTCTCCACACAGCTTAATGTATGAGTTCCTCTCCATCTCCTGCCGTGCATATGCATACGCACATGCACCAGCCTGCCGTTCATACATATGCATGCCCACGAGGGAAGCATAATGAAATGCATCCAGCCTGTCCTTTCCCAGAGGGAGCAGATCCTCCCGCGGCTGCTGCTCGTGATGGAGCACATGCACCAGCTCCCCCGCACCATCACCAAACCACGCCGATGGGCACACTCAAACCAGCTTTTCCAGTTTCCTCCTCCGAGGTGGGCTGATAGAACCTCAACCGCATGCCCACATCTGGTCCAGCTCCCCGCTGCTCCACAGCTTGAGAAAAGCCCCGAGGCTGCTGCACGCACAGTTGTCATGGTTTAGCCCCAGCTGGCAACTAAGCACCATGTGGCCGCTTGCTCATGCCTCCCCCTCAGGTGGGATGGAGAGGAGAAAATATAACAAAAGTCTGGTGGGTCGGGACAATGACAGGGAGGGATCACTCATCAGTCATGGTCATGGCCAAAACGGACTCGACTTGGGAAAAAAAAATCAATTCCATTTGTTAGCAATCAAATCAGAGTAGGATAATGAGAAATAAAACCAAATCTTAAAAACACCTTCCCACTACTTCTCTTTTCGTCCCAGGCTCAACCTCACTCCCAATTTCTTTACTTCCTCCCCCCCAGCAGTGCAGGGAGACAGGGACTGGGGGTTGGGGTCAGTTTGTCACGTTGTTTCTGCTGCTGCTTCCTCCTCAGGAGCAGGACTTCTCACACTTTTCCTCTGCTCCAGCATGAGGTCCCTCCCACAGGAGACAGTCCTCCGCAAACCTCTCCAACGTGAGTCCTTCTCACAGGCTGCAGCTCTTCACAAACTGCTGCAGCATGGATCCCTCCTGCGGGTGCTGTCCTTCAACAACAGACTGCTCCAGCACAGGCTTCCCAAGGGGTCACAGCATCTTTGGGGCACAGTCACCTGCTCCGTTGTGGGGTCCTCCATGGCTGCAGGTGGATCTCTGCTCCACAGTGAATCTCCACATGCTGCAGGGGAATCTCTGCTCCTGCACATCTCTTCCTGCTCCATCTTCACTGCCCTTGGTGTCTGCAGAGTTGTGTCTCTCACGTCCCACTTCTCTTTCCCCACCGCTGTGCAGGGCCTGACCAGCTCAGTGAACTCTGGCGGCCCCAGTGGGACCAGCTCTGCCCAGCGGGTGCTCCAGGAGTGGGGCACTTCGGAGCACTTTCCAAGTCTGGATTTGGGGAGAACAAAGGCCCTTAGCTGATGCCACCAGACTGTGGGGAACCGCTCCCTGGCTCAGGTCTGTGTGCCGGCTCACCAGGCACACCAGCTCTCTGTGCTGCAGGTTGTTGTTATTTATCAGTTTATGAGCACTAGTGTATGCTGTGGTGGGTGTGTTTGCACATCTCTAATCAGCTAAACAGTTTGTATGTAGCCCTGGAAGAATGGCAAATTAACCCAGGATTCTGGTGCTGGAGACATTTTGTACTGAAAAGATGTGTTTGGTGGCAGACTCACAGATTCTCTCCTGGATCACACATTTGCATCCAGGATGTTTTCTCTCCAACATAAAGCTGGTGAAAACAAAACCAAACAGCCAAACACCCTTTCCAACAAAAATAAACGGAGCTTAAGCATCAAAACATATCTGCGCACTTCTGCTATTTGCTTATAAAAAACAAAAACAAAAGTCAAAGCCTTCAATAGCAGACTTTCAGGTCTTTTCAGCTCAGAACATCATTTCCTTTCAAAGTTTCCTCCGATTTTTTTAATGCTTTCAGGTGAAAACCAAACCAAAATTAACCCTAATGACATTTTTTTCTCTTTTCATTTCTCTTTTCATTGAACACTCCCCCGAGACTGCCCCACCAGCTCTCAGCTCTCCAGGGAGCTGAGGATGCGACTGCTCTGCAGCTCTGCCCAAGGACGTGGAGCCAAGCCCAAGGAGTTTCCGCAGCCCTTTTCCTGCCTCAATCACATCATCTGAACTCTGAAACTACATAAAACATGATGGCATGGCCAGTATTGGGGCTGATCTACCCCTACCTGTTCAGGTGCACCTCTGTTTCTCTCTGGTGCTGTATTTTTTTCCAGCATGTCTCAAGCTGCATCTTCTTGGTGAGGACACAGTAAAGGAATTGCCACCAACAAGCCACGGAGCAAGAATCCATGCAGCCAGTCAAACCTTTTAATGAATAACTTAATAATGCCATGCAAAAAAAAAAAAAAAAAAAGGATTCTGCATTAGTATAGCTTTGCCACGATGCTATCACAGTAAAGATAACGGACATGAGTGAGTTAGTACTGCATTAGGGAATAGGCTTCAGCTGCTTCTTTTTTCATTAGCAGCAACCCCATCCCTCATGCAATCATGAAAGGTGTACTACAAAGCTATAGATGTGTGAGTGGGACAGGGATGGGGTGAGTGGGGCAGAGCATCGTGCCAGGGACCTGTTTCTGCTCCTTCAAGATTCATGGTGGAGTCATCAGTTTGCTCTTTACTCCCTCTATTCTTTCCCTGCTTGGTTTTCACATATTAGAAAACCAGATTTTAGCTTTGCTGGCCCAGATTGTTCCTCCTTCCTCCCCAGCCATATTAAAAGCCACAGGAGGGTGTTTATGAGAAGAAATCTTTGCAGAAAATCCCCTGCTTGGTCCCTGTGGAGCATCAGGTTTGTTCTTTCCTGGCTCAGTGCAGCAGAAAAGCTGCTTTCAAATCCACCTCATGCAAAGACAGCTTTGCAACCCCCAGCAGCAATGAGGCCACTCATGCCCGAGCTGGGCCAAGGACATGCCCGCATTGCCCCCACCCTGCGCAGGTCCCAGCCCCGCTTTTGGTAGCACATGAGATTCCCGCAGTCCTGCATCCCCCTTGGGGAAAGCAGCTTGGGGCTCCACCACACTCTCCCAAAAACATGAGACCAATTCCTGCCCAGCAGCTCGGCAAGGCGGATAAACATCTTGACATAGAGACATTTCTGCAGTTATTATTTTTTCTTACCTTTTTGGTAACCAACCAGGGGAGGCAGAAGCAGAGGTGTCCCCTCCTTGCTGCCGGCACCCTTGTTCTCCCAGGCAGGAGCGGTTCCCACAGCCCCTCTCTGCAACTAATTGCCCAAGCTGCTTTCCTGGCATCCAGGGGAGAAGAAAAGATCATTATCCCTTTCAAAATGAGACTGTGGAGAAAATATACGAGTCCAAAACAGTAATTGTGTTTCCCAGTGCTGGAGGGACCCTTTGCTGCCAGATCCTCAAAGAGCCCGGCTCTGGCTCCGGTTTCTCGGCCGTGGCCGGCTCCGGGCAAACAGCAGGTCAGCACGCAGGGTGCTACTGCTTGCTGTAGGGCAGGGGGAGATCTGCCATTCCTGCAGAAAAGGGGACGAAAGCTGCAGCGATAGCCTCCACCGTAGCCTCCTCCACTGCTCCGCAGCCCCAGGCTTTGGCTGCAGGGTGCTGTGCGCTCCCAGCCAGCACAATGGACAGGATTAACACACTTCCATGGGACTATACCCCTGAGAAACCCCTGCCTGGGCAAGGCTGGCCTCACCACTTCCACCCCAAACACTTAGCGAAAGCCCCACGACACCTCGTCCCACGCTGACGCAGGGCAGCTCACATGCCACCGAACCTCTCCAGCAGGTCCCCACCACCACGCGCTGCTGGTTTCACCCCAGCAGCTGCTACAGCCCGTGATCCCCTACGGCTTGTTTGGTTTGAAGCTGTTGCATTTGTTTTCTTTGACTGTTAACTTTCAAGTATAAATGCGCAAGCTGAGGAAAGTGTTCCTAATGCCCCATATGTTTCGCCTCTGGAGCAGAGATATTCCTTCCCATGCTTTAGACTTTGAAGATGTTACTACCTCTTTTTTTTTCCTCCCCATTGCTGCAGAGCCAGGAGTCGGGCTCAGGGAGCAGCTGAGCATCCTCTGTCCCAAGATGGGCAGCAGGACAGGGCGCACAGCTCCTGACCCACAGCCCCAAGCTGCACCTGCGAGCTGGAGTGCCTCTTTCCAGCGGCTGTCATGAAATGGCTTGAATATAAAAAAGAGAAGAGAAAGGAAAAGGATGTCCCATTCCCTCTCCTGACATATATACATGCACGCACGCACTACTGCGGACTTCTCCTTCACCTAGTATATCAAATGGCTGTGTCTTTTTGAAGTTACCATGGCAGTGAGAGCAGAAGAACAGCACAATTCACGGAAGAGGAGAGAGCAAGGGAACAACACTGGCACAGGGACGAGGAGGACAGGAAGGGGCCAAGAAGATCCTCTGATGTCTGTGAGATGTGGTGCAGGAGAGGCTTTCCCACCAGAGACATTAAAATAAGCAAATAAATATCCAGCCATGAGAGGGCAGACAAAAAGTAAAGAAAAGAGAGATCCAAGCACAGAGCTGGGAAAAGGACAAAGGGAGAAGCAAAGCAGAGACAGAATTTCTACTAATTAAAGAACAAGCGGTACACAGAAAGAGAAATAGAAGAAGGTGAAAGAGGATTTGGCATCAAAATCTAGAATGAGACTAATTCCAGGAAGCAGCAGGTTTAAAGACAAAACGTGAAAAAATGCCGGTGACGGACTGCTTCCCAGCAGCCAGCTCAGCCTCGGCAGGGGCTCTGCACCCAAGGGAGCACCCTGCGTCAGACCACCTCCAACCCTACAAGCCCAAGCAAGCCCGGGCCCATCGGATACCCTGTTGGCTGGGGCTTGCTTGCAGTGAGCAGCTCAGGACAAGGCGTGAGCTTGCAGGTGTTCCTCACCAGGAAAGCCCCGGCCACCCTGCTCAGCCCAGCACCATGCGTGCTCAGTGCAAACCTGGGCTTAACCCGCACCCGGCACATCCCCACCGTGTGTGTGTCTGTCGGAGCAGGCAGGGAAACGCTAGATGCTTCAGAAACCTCGTGCAGAGAAAAAGTGCAGCACAGGCGGAAGGAGGGACAGCTCTCTCAAAGGTCAGACGCTGTTCCCGGTTGCATGCTGGCACGCTGCACAGCTCCGTTTCCTCTCCGTATCACAAGGATATCCGCTCTCACTCCAGAGCCCTGTCCTTGCTGCCTGACTGTTGAGCTAAGCCTTCCCTCTGCACCCCGATAATGTGCACCAGGTGCTCACTTAGAGCCTGTGACCAGCCTCAGAGGCCCTTTGTACAACCGGTTGGGAAAGAACCACTGACCTGCCTTCCAGCCAAGATTAGATATCTTCTAGCGCGGATGTAATCTACCCCAGCAACAAGGACCTGACATTTCCCTCTTGGGCTATTCCACAGATTTCATTGCCGGAAAGTCATTCAAAGCATCCCATTTTTCTCAGCGTGAGTCTGTACTCCCAGTAGAGCCATGCTAAATAATTCCTTTTTGCTCTGGAAGTTTAAAATCTTCATATGTCATTTTGGTGTTGTACCTTATTTAAAATGGTTGACATTTCTTCAATTCTAGGCTTACCTGGAGGGTGTTAAACAGAAGACCAAGAGACTGGAAAACTTTGCAAAGCAAAAATCTTACAGAACAGGAATGTAGGATGAAAACAGCATCCCACGCATATTTAAATACCAGCATCCAGAGCGAGCAGGATTTATGATTGCTTGGCCTGAAACAAATGGTTCCACTTTTGCTGCCGCTAATACCATTAAATAACTAAGAGAGCGAATGTGGCTGATTAGAAAATAGCACAGAACGTTTGTGAGCACTAATCAACTTTACAGAAATGTTAACTTTCAGACCTAAAAAAACCCTTGACAGTGTCCCTGTGAAGTTATTTCGGGTGAGGCTCCGCATACCGGAGCTGTCCCTTCGCGTTAGGCTTGATCCCTGCTCGCTCTGCGAGCACACAGCGGAGCACACCCTTAATGCTTTTCAATTACATGACAAGCAAAGCAACTTATTGGTGCTCTTTATGTTAATGTCCCGATATTTTTCATATTTATGATATCTAATTACATTTGCTCCTGATAGTGATGTAATGTTTAGGTACTGAAGATTGAGAAGACCGCTCTAATGTTAATATATTTACATTATTAAAAAGTAATACATTACATAGGCAGTCTGCTGCGTAGGACTGGATTTCTAGATGAGCTCTCAAGGCAAATCCATTATCTTCTCCCTCCTCCTGTCCCCTGTACAGATTCTGATAACTAGGATTGACTGGCAGTGTTTAAAGTGACTGCAGCTGGTATCGTGGTGCCAAAAGGGAAAAGGTATCTTACACATGCATGAAATTAAATAGGCCCAGGGGTCTCAAAGGACCACACTGCATTACCAGGCAGAGAAATTCAAGACATTAGCTCAGAAGATCAGCATTGCAAAAATGGTGCAGAAAAACAGACCCTCAAGAGGGCTAGAGCAAGGCGGCCTCCCCGTGCAGTGCCATCAGAGGTGCTTTCTGTGAAAGTCCATTAGCTGGGAGAGAAGTCTCGGCAGATCCCTCTGGTTCCAGACTGCCTTTTGCCCTTTGGTCCGGGAATCGTGCATGTCTGATGATCAGCAGGACACACGGCTGAGCCCATCGCCCTCTTCGGATGAGGAGAAACAGTGTATTTATAGGAGAGGTTGAGTTGTTATAATCCCTAAGGATCACCTTCTCGGAGGGGCAGGTTGCCTTTGGGACTACGTCTTCTTCCAACGCTTCCTTACTGATCACATCTTCAGAAGTTCACAAAAGAAGCCAAGACCCAGGCCGGTGCTTCATACATTTTTTAGACATACCTCAAAGTAGGTAACTCAAAGCTAAAATGTGTTATTCAGTATTACGTGTCTCATCGACTCAGGAAAGATGTCAACCACAAGTGAAAACCGGAGGGACGGGAGGCAGAAGCTGTGGCGAGCCTTCCACCAGGGGATGTTCGCAAACCAAGCAGGTGCTGAGCATCTTCATCTTCTGCTGTGATCTGTGAGAACTGAGAGTGATTTGCTCCTCCTGTATAAACGCAGCATCTCAAATACTGCCTCCACATCAAAAACCTGAAAGAGCCTCCCGCTCACAGCGAAAACGCGTCACAAACCCAAGTGGATGCAAAGATGTCCAGCACTAACAGTGCTGAAGGATGTACTGAGAGAATGGCCTCTTCAGGATTCATCTACAAATTCCTAATAAATGACAAATAGATGCTTTAATGAACAGCAACCGTAGCAGCAATGCAGAAGCAGTGGTCTCAAGGCTTGAACGATTGACATCGCCGAAGGAAAAAGACAAGTCTGAGGCACACAACCCTGCAAATAAACACTAGTTAAAAAAAAAAAAAAAGCATAAATATTTGCAGAACCCTTATCAACTAGAGCAAGGTCTACCTGATCACCCATGACCTGCTTATAAACTATAGTTTATCACCTATATATGCTGTCAGCCACACATCAGAAACTTACTGCACAGGGCACACACACTGGAAGAGACACTTGGCAGAAGTGCCCACCGGTGAGGATGGGCACTTTCACCAAAATTTAGACCCCGGACAAATTAATTGCGTGATGGGGAGATGAACAGGTAGACCCTCCAGCACCTGCTTCAGTGTAAGTATTTCCATTTGGTACAACGTGTTCACATCTTTGAAAAGGAAAATATATGAAACTAGGTCTTCCTGGCTATTTCTACTGCTTTGGATGTAATTTCTGTCTCCTTAGAGTGATGTGTGCTTACACCAAGGAATTGGAAATGACTCCTGAGTCAGTAATAGTGGCTGGGAGGAGGGGGGGGGCATGGTTGCAAGTCAGAACTCATCTGCATCGACAGAGAAGTTGTAAAGCAGCTTCTGTGATTTCTACCCAAATTAAGCCTAGCACAAAGGAGGATTCTCAAATTCTTCTTTTAATGAGCACAGAGCTATAAGGACAATTACACTGAATGAAATAAAATTAATTAACGCACATATTTGGGGACTAAAAATGCTTATTATCTAATACGTATGAATTTGACCTAGCTTAAAATTAATGACAGAGCCAGAAAGTACGTGGTGGCATTCAGGTTCTGTAAAACTGAAATAAACATGGTGCAAAGAGAGGAGTTGCTGATCCCTTTAATATCAGCACTGCGAGAGCAAGGAAGAATGGATGAAAGCATGTGCTGTACATAATTTTCATAGAAATTTGCTTTGGTTGAGCTTGTACTCTACATGTGTTTTAACAACTGAACTTACTGGCAGGAGTGAGCTTGGCAAAGTGAATATTAGGTAATACTTCCATGAATATTCTCACGAGCTGAAATTCTCTGTTGGAAAAAGACTAGCACAATGCAGCACTTCACTTTCCAGGATGCCAATAGCACTTAGGTAATTGATTGAGTTTGTGGTTGCTTGTGTCCTGGTGTTTCAGCCAGGATGCCTGCTTTAAATGCTTGATCAGGAATTTTTATTCTTGGAGGATTCTTTCAAGGAGAAGCATCCATCCAACATGAGAAGTATACCATGTGGCCTACTGATTCAATTAAACTGACCAATACACTTAAAATCCAGCATCGAGAAATGTGCAATTAATTAATCACTTGCATGCAGTCGACAGGCCACAACTTACTCATCCAATTTATCTAGCAAGAAATAACTTAATTATGAGGAAACTCAAGAACATCATAAATTGTTTGTGGATTACAGTATGGCAAAGTTTATTAAATAACTCACTCCAAATTACTTGGGCCGTTTTATGTATGACAGAATAATTTTTGCGTGTAAGAACCTCTTGGATGATGTTAAAGGGCAATCCTATCTGGATAGTGTGTGTGAAATCACATTTGGCATCTCAGGAACTCCAGCTCAGCATGCTCTTCTTATTACAGAAATGTACAAATGTGTAGTTTTACTCATCAGTCCAAAAAATGAGCTTAATGGAAGTAAGGCACTGCTGGTCTGCCTGTGCTTCCCGATAACATGAAGAAAAGCCCCTTTGCAGACTAGAGCTACCAACCATAAGCACTGGAAACCCTTAGGCCTACACTTGGAGAACGCTACCGAAAAACACCCAAGGATGCGCAAATGAGAGAAATAAATCCTCGGATCATTGTGTTTAGGACAGAAGATCTGTGCCTAATTATAGTGCCCATTTGCTGAGCTGAGGCGAGGCTGTTTTCGGCAGCGACGCATGCATGGGGCATTCCAGCGCTTCCCCCGCTCCTACGGACGCGGGGGAGGGAGGAGAATTGGATGCACATGGTTCAACAGGATTTGGACAAGGAAGTCTGAAACTTGGCATGTCTCATAAATCCAGCAGTCTCCTATGTCTACAAATCCAAATAAACTCTACATGAAAGGAACAAAATAAAATTTTTCCCTTCTTCTGCATGCATGTCTGTGAGACCCAGGACCCACCTGGGCACAGAACAGAAGGGCGATGCAGAAAGGATAAAATGAAGATCCAACTTCCCATCCCTCTGCAGACACAGTTGCTAAGAACACCCTCGGGAGCAGATTTCCTGGAGGCGGTGATGCTGAGAATGGGGAAAGGACCGCGAGCGATTCTCAGTCCCCACATGCGGGTTCCCAGCTGCTCCTGGTGCTGTGGGGCCACTGCTGGGATTGGCCAGGGAGGATGAGCTCTCTGCAAACCCCAAATTCACCAGGGGTGTGGGGTCAGCGCACGGCGCATGGGAGAGATGCCGGGGAGAAAGTCCTTTCCTGTGGCTGCAACGGGCTGAGACAGCTCTGAGGACACAAAGGTTGTCCCCGCAGCACTGCTGACAGGGACAGGCAATAAAGGAAGGATGAAGACGTGCAATTCCTCACTCAGAAAGCCACGGATAAGAGTTTTCTGAACTAAGCCACAGGTTTATACATGTAACCCTGTTTTTCTACAGGGAAATCTCCCATATATAACTCCCACGTAATTCCTTATTCACTTTTATAATCCCATTTTTCTTCTGGGGAGATTTCTTTCACTCCATCTGCCCTCAGATCCGCATCGGGATACAGGCCTGATTTATTCCTAAGGGAAAAAGACTGCTAGCACTCCTCCCAGATGCTGTGAAGCAGTCCCTTAGCCCTGCAGAAGAAAGACCCTTTCCTACTCGTGTTATTAGCATTCGCTACTACTTGCATGTCATTTTTCCTTTTCCTCTTCATTCTCTCTCTTTTTTTTTTTAACTTCTGCAGTGAATTCTGCTTCAACACCCACATGTCTGCTATTGAAGCCAATCAGCAGGATTGACTCAGGTAAGTTCTTTTATTAGGTACTGATTTCTTTGTGTCTGATGTCTTTATCCAGACTCCTTTGAAAATTCCATTTCGGCTGAGCATATTGAAGCAAATGCCTCTCTCACTCTCTTTCATTAGCAATTTTAGGGCAGCACTGGCAGGTTTTTCACTCCTCTTTCTTGAACTCAGGGGAAAAAAAAAAAGGCTGCAGTGATTTTATCTCTTTTCACTGTCTCCTGAGGATGTCCTGCCAACACTCCCCCACCTCCAAAATCGGACAGAAAAATGTAGGTCTTCAGTAGTCTGATGGGCTGAGATTTGGAAGCAACAACATTTCACGACACTGGCTTTCTCATTTCCTCAGACTAGAATTAGTTCTGCCACCAACATTTTGCCCAGGGCCCCCAACCCCAGGAGTACTCACAGTGTGTCTCTCTCTCTCTCACAAATTATTATGCTCCAATGAGGATGTTCCTAGTAGAGCTCTAACGTGGCTGGCACGGATTCATGTTATATCTAGGTTTTGACATTGGGCCTGCTCCTATAGAAGTCAATGTCAAAATTCCCTGCGAGTGTTAGAGCACGAGGATCAGGCCCGCTCCTCTGATTTATGCAAGTTATTTTTATATGAATTGGATGCAGTATTATAAAGTCTTGAATTAATCTGCATTCTAACACTTTATAGAAACCAGTAAAAAAAAAGATCCCAAATTAACATCCTCCTTAACCTTTATTTTTATCAAGTGTACTAAATCAACTGAAGAATAATTGCTCTGAGGACTATGCCAAATGAGTGCACATTTAGTTTACATATTCCCTAATGTAATATGAATTGATGAACTTTCTGAGATACACATGATAGAAATGATCATGATGTGCCGTTCTTAATTTCTTTCAATTGTCTCTGCAAAAACACTTTGCTCTTAAGATGAAAAGTGCGTTACGTGCACACCGGGCCCACAGGAGGGAAAGAAATGCACTTGTAAGTATTTGCCCTCTTGGAGAAAAGAGAAACTGTTCTAAACAAAGAGGTTGAAATCTGGCTGTATAGCGACTGGCTGGGACCCGGATGGTTGCTCAGGGCACATCACGGCTGTGAGCAGATCAGGGTCCAACCGTTCACGATTCCAGAAACAAGAAATCAGCCCCACCACACTGCCGTGTCCTTCCTTCACACCAGCTGCCCCGTGAACACCCCACCTCAGCCCCCAGCCCACCACTTAGACCTGTCTCAGCTAGGTAAGAAGAGAAAGAACAGTTGCTTCTCCCTGATGCACGAGCAGCCAGGAGCCAGTCCTGCTCAGGGCTGAGTGCCCTCACACCCCACATGGTGAGGAGAGCTACAGTCTCACCCCAAAGAACAAAAAGTGAGCCAGCAATGTCCCACTGCGTTTGATTTGTATTTGTTGCTCAATGAACACAGCCTTGTAAATGCCCACATGCGCTACCCAGCTGTCTCCTGCAGAACCAAGCCCCTCCGTGAGCGTGAAGACCTCACAAGGACCTTCTCTGCTTCTCCTGCTGACCACTGCCAGAGAGTCTCTGTGGCATTGCTTCACTACAACATGCGATTACCAGATGTTTTCCATACCCTATGAGTCTCCCAACCTTGTACGACCTTGGACACATCTTCTCTGGTCCTCAGTTTGCCATCTGTTAACTGGGGCATAATAATGTGTTACAGGTTTTAAAGCCAAATAGGATAAGCAATCATCTGAGTCGGAGTGCTGTATAATAGAGGCCACTGGACTTCCCTGAATTCTCTTTTGAATCAAAGCAAACCTCTTAGAAAACGTATCCTGCTTTGATTTGCTCATAGCTAGACTCCAAGGATCCAAAGGAAATGCGGTAAACGGTGCCAACGTTAATTACCGTCACAGATTGATATGTCTGCGTTCGGCTCCCTGCACGGACTCCCGCGCTTTGCTGAGCAGAGGAGTCCAGCAAAAAGGTTTGCTCCTCAGATAGATACAGACCACGACCAAATCACACCTTACCTTTCCTGTTCGGGCACTGAATTGTGATCGTAACACGTTATAACAGTAATATTGATCAAATGTTCTGGTCCCTACCTTCAACCATATGGTTCCTCCCCTGATCTTGCCAAACTCCGCTCCACGGATTGCGCACCAAGGCAGGGATGCCAGCGCTGAGCTTGATCTTCCCGCTTCCTCTCCTCGGTGCACATCCCGACGGCTCCTGGGCAAAAAGGGGGCTGCGTCTCCATTAACCTTGATAGGCGCTCCTGCAGTGCAAATAATAATGCTCCTGGTGATCACAGAGCTCGCTGCCTAGGGAGAAACTTTTCTTCTCTGACACCTGTGAGCAATCGGGAGCCATTAGCCATTTCACTCCAATACTAATGATGCTCCCTTCAGTCATTATCACTTGTTTTTTTTTTTTATAAAACCCTCCAGTAAAGCTGAATCTAACAGGTCATTAAAAGCCCAAGGAAGCCCTGACTGACTTGATCCCAATTGTTCCTTATGTCTGACAAGATTTTCCCTATTGAGCATTTGACTTGCATTTTATGTTGCCTCATTAAACTGTGCTAGACTTTAATCAAGGTCAAATGGGGGCAAATTTGCGTTTCCAGAATCCAAACAGCTTTTGCCAGGGTGCTGATCTGCAGCTCGTGCTGTTGCATGAGCTCTCCCCACGGATGAAGCCCCGCGGATTTCCTTAACATGGGGCACGACCTGCTGCCCACGGGGCCCATGGAAAAACCAAGACCCCTGGTTGTTTATACTTCATTAAAGTCTTGTTCAAATCCTTCCCCGATGCCTCTGAAGTGAGACGCCGGGACAAGGAGATCAGGGAAGAAAGAACGCTGTGTCACAGCATGAATAAAACATATCCTAATTTTACCAACACTTAGAGCCCCAGTCTTTAAAAACCTGAGATATTTTTTTCCTTTATAAGGTATATGATGAACAGCCGATTACATTTTTGATGTCTTTTAATGATCATAATTAACTATGATCCATCATTGTAATTTCACCACTAAATCAAGGTAGATCACCATAACAGTCATGATAAATCACGCTCTTTGCACAACTGTTCCTAAGGATGAACCAGAAAATGAAGTTAGCGGACTTTGGAACCTCCCTGCTCCGGCGGAAGGATACTTAGCAGCAAGCACATCCCGATGGCACGAACATGATGTGATGAGCGGTTCTTCCTTCAGACTCGTGGGTTTGCATGGCTTCTGCCAAGAGCCATGCCTCTGGCCCTGCTTTCCTATATCTGAGGAAGTTAATCTTTGGTCATCTCTTCCGTTTATTTTCCTTCCTGAAAGCCTGGTGTTTCTGACTTAAAGGAAGATGGTACCTAAAGAACATAGCTCCTTACCACTATTCCCTCTGCAAACCCTCCTGTTAAATAGAACTTATTTTTTTAAATAACATGAATAACTGTACAGTCATACCAGCCACTACTAAAGTCAAAGTCCTTGCCATTAAAGGGCAGGTAAGACCCCTTGGCACTATCCATATTTATCACCACTATATATTAATCTATAAGGAAGTTTATGATGGGGCAATACATCCTCTTGGCCCCCATATCACTTCTGATATTTCATCATATATTGCTCAAGAGCAAAATTCTTGATAGTACCAGCGAGATGGCTTTGCTTTGGGCCAAATTCAAGTCTGAGGGTCTACATGGTCTTTTCCTGACTTTCCTCGTAATTTCAGTTCTGTTAGGCGCTCTTCTACAGCGTTACATGCCACAGATGGCTGCCTACCCAAGAAATGTGAAGAGAGCTCTTGGGAATATAAAAAGCAAAAATCTTACGTAAGTTTCTCAGCCCAAAAGTTGAGCAAGTAAGTGCTGAATTATGCTGTTGACTGCTCTGGGACTCTCTGAAGGAAAAATAAATAGTCATGCTAATGTATAATATTGACTTTTCCATGTAGTTTTGTATGATGGAGCATGCTTCAGGTTCGCCAACCAAAGCTCTCAGCAGCTCCTATAAAAGATGTATAACACTCATCATCAGACAAATGGGGAAACTGAGTTTCGCAGGTGTCAAACGCTGTTGTTCAAGATGCCAGTGGCAGACTTTTGCTCTCAATCCATTGAGCATGGTTTCCTCCTAAAGACCATGAAGGGAACAGAACAAGGTCCCTCGGGAGGACAGTAAAGATGGTAAATTTCCCTCATCATGGTCCAAATGAGAAGTATAGTAAAGGCAATACATCACAGCTAGATTTCCCACTCTCCTGCAAGCTAGCAGGGGGCTCCCATCACTCTTGGTCTCCTTTCTCACATTCATTTTAATCAGGTCTCTGTCATTTTCAGGTTCGGGTACAGCACGCTCAGCTCGACCTGCCTTTGGCTCTGTGTCAGGGGTGTCATATTATCCACCCGTGTTACAACGGTAATGCTTGATAGCCAGGAAGGTCATTTCATCTCTAATAATTCCCCCCAAAGGGGATATGAGGGTAGAATGATTACAGAGTCATATACCTTCTTGCAGAATACCTCAGCCTCTTTGTTGCTAGATTATTTAAATGATAAATGGAAATCGGCCAAGGGAAAATCACTTAGAAATGAATTGTGGTCATAAGCCATAGGAAACACATTAGGGTTCCAGAAAGACAAAATAAAAATCATCAAAGGTTACTCTCTTTCCTAGATACAGCCTAAAAACATCTGTTTAAAGCACATTTAAGATCACATACCTGTTATTAGGGAGGGAAATACCATGAGGCAGGGTACCGGTTCGGCAGAGGTCCATCACTTCTCCAATGGCCCAATAGACTGAAACAATTTGTCGAAACCTGGACCCAGTACTTTGATGATCGAGAAAGAAGGCATGTGTACAGCTAGGCTCGGTAAGCCAGAAGCACTCACATGCTAATCTTAGAATGTGCCAAGCTAAGAGGAAGCAGAAATGCTGCTGTGTAGCTCAAAAAAACCTGAGAGCTGAGATCTGAGCTCTCTCCAACACACGATGACAACACTGTAATTCTAAAAAATCAAAAATGCATTATAATTTTTCTTCACACTGTCATCTAAAGTTTTTCTTTTGCTACTGCCTTTGTTCACATCCTTTGAAATACAAGTAAATACCTCTTACAATCACCTCTGTGTAGTCAGCTGGGAGACGTGAGCAGGGGAGTGCCAGCGAGGATGGCGAGGTTCATCCCCTAACTCTGCCACTGCGCAGCCGAGTAGCCTTGGGCTACCCGGCCCAGCCTCGCAAAGCTCTCTCAGATCTCCTGATTGTAAAACAAGCATTGTAATCATACTGCTGTGGCTCTGCGATGCTTAATTAACGTTTGGGAAGATCTCTGCACGGCACACGCGCTGTCAAAATGCCGATGCCTTTGCCGTGTTGCTTACAAGAGAAGAAAATGACAGCAGGTAGGTCGTGGTCGTGCTGGGCCAGCCTGCGCTGCGCTGAGCAGTCCTCACCGGCACCACGTACACGCTTGTCTGTCTGCTCGTGCCCATCTACTGTCTCTTGACTAATGTTTAAATCATAAGCTCTTTAATGCAGAGGCGTTTCTTGCTCGGGATCGGTGCAGTGTGGGATCCCGGTTGATGGCTAAAACTCAGAGGCATTGCAGGAGTACAAATATTAACAATGTAAACGGTTGCTCTGCTTTGTGGCATAGGTTTAGTTTGGGTATGTGCCGAAATCCATCTGCTTTTCCGCCCTCTCTGCGCTTTTTCGTCATTGACAGCTTAATCACCTTTATGTCTCCTGCTTATCTTGGGGATTTTCTATGAATTGCATTCACTTGCTTCCACTGTGACAATATCTACACTTTGCTAATTAACCGCCTGGTGGACACAGTCACAAGCCACAATAAATATTTTCTGTATCAGAGAATAATCACGATGCTGCCTCTTGACCTCAGGGTTTTCACATCTTTTGATGTTGGTGTGGCTTTTTTCTTTTCTGGTCTTAAGACACTCTTAGCTGTCTCACTGCAAATGCAAACAGATGTTTCACATCTTATGACTCGATGACCCATTCCACAAACCTAAACCAATAAAACTTCAGACACTGATGTTTCTATCAAATGAAAAGTCCATCTACTCCTTACAGCCTACTACAAAAGATGAAAAAAATAAAGGTTAGCCTAGGGGAGCTTAGTCTCCAAAACCCACCAAATCCTTGGAGACTATCAACAATATTAGTAATTACTGCTCAAAGCAAAGCTGAGTTGGCATGGAGACCACCAAGAGCTATGTCTTTAAGACACTAGCTCCTATTCAACACCTATATTAAGTGCTGTATTAAGCACCTGCTGAACGCCAGAAAAAATATAATCGCGGAATTATTTCTAAATGGACTTTTTAGTTTTTCTTAAGTCAAGAAAGGGGGTCATGAATAGAAAGGGCAAAAATCACAGTGGAGAAACGTTTACCTCAGCCTCTCTGGGTGCCATTAATCACCCTTTCTGCAAAGCCTTGTACAAAAACCCATTAAAATTTAAGACAGGAGAAATCACTGCTGTTCCTACAGCTACAGCTATTGCTGTTGTTACTACTCTTAATTAAGGTCTGAGAGCAGTTAAACATTTAAATATGATAAGGCTGAGAGGTGAGCTGACTTGCCAAATGGAGAAAGAAAACATTGTCAAACAAAATCAGGGAGAGAAGCCCAGGCAGTGAAAGGAGAGAGGCAGAGAGATGCGGGATGTACCGGGACCGGCAGCTCCTCCTGAGGAGCAAAGCCAAAGTCCTGCTCTGTCTCAAGCAGTAAATATGAACACAAATGCTGATCCTGAAAAGGTTTTTCTGCTCAGGTACCCTGACACATGTCTCGGTGGAGCTGCTGTTTGTGGGGGACACCTAAGGCAGGAAAGGAAGGAGGTGTTGGGCAAAACTGCGAGGATCCTTCCCTGGAGAAAAGCCCCAGGCCCAGAGCTAATGTGAAATGAAGAGTAACAGCCACAGCCAGAGGCTCCACATTTCCAGGTCTATGAACCCAGGTCTGGAAAAACCTGTGGGTGATGAAGCGGGTTCGGTACCATCACCGAGCACAAACAACTTGATATAACTTGTGCTCAGAAGCAGCTCTGAGCATTACCCGGGAAGTTAGTGTCATAGTGTATAATCCACATGTGCTTTATGATGACACAGTGTCTTCCCTGCTGGATATTTTACCTTTCAAGAAGTAAGACAATAAACTACAGTCCCTGACAAGAAATGTTTTCGTTGCCATTGTTTCAGAAACACATGTTTTCTCATTCACTATCAGCCCTGCCTAAATCAAAAGCGTTGACTTTCACAATAAAACAGATAAGAACGGCTCAAAACTGGTACCTGCCACCTTGTTTTCTCCCTTCATGACGCTCCTGAGGCAGGCCCAGATGCCTCTTCCCAGAGCAGCCCAGAGGATGGGCGCGAGGAGGATGGCAAGGCACCGATGGACCGGACCGCAGCATCGCGGCGAGCTCCGGGCCGGCGTGGGCAATCGCTGCGTGCCGGTGCTAAGCACCTCTCACGCTGTGATGAATGACACTGCATGGAGTGGAGCAGTATGGGAAGTATGCAGAGAAATACATGAGAAATTAACCATTTCCGATCCCTAAAAAGCACACTGCCGAGCATACTCTTTTAAAGTCACCGCGAGCCTACGGTACAAAGCCAGCCGCCGGCAAGTGGGCTTCTGCCTCCGCGATAAGTATGGACTTTTGGCTGCCAAGCTGGAGATGTAGATGCTGAATAAAAATCCAGTGCTGTGCTTTTGACGCTCACAGTTAAGGGCTTGGGATTCTCTCCCCATCCCCTACGATATCCTGGGATACGCAGGATGAGTTGAACACAAATGACCAACAGAACCGTCATCTTCAAGCATCTGAGCAGATGTTTGCCCAGCTGGGGATGAGCGCAGGTTGTGTGAGCAGCTGTGAGCCTGTGCTGCACACCTGCACCCCGCATCCGTGGGTAAACAGTAACCCTGCAGTATTCCTCTGCTCGGTTGCTTGTGAGGTTTCTGGGAGGATGAAAGAGGGGTAAATGGAGGAGCTGTGCTCTGCAGCTCTTCATCTTGTCTGCCGCAGCTGGTGAAGCACCGCGGCGAAGAGAGGAATTAGTAAGGAAGCCTGAGAGGAGCAGGTGGGTGGTGATTAGTTATTTCTTCTCTTGCCCTAGGTGAATCTTTCCTGTGCTAAAATAATGTTTCTTACACGCAGGCAGATAACTTATTCTTTCCATTGTGTACTGCCCTCGTTTTTCCCCACGCATGGTGGATCCAGCCTCTGCCCTCAAAGCAATGGGTTTGTTCAGATGCCTCAGTCCCGCGGGGTGTCAGGGACTGTGCCTGAGCAGAGTCAATGCTCTCATTTTTCCCCTGATCCCCGCTTCCCCGGGAGCCCGGCGAGACTTGCCAGGTCAGCAGCCAGAGAGGGGGCACCTTCCACACTGCCACCGCACACCAGAGCTACACCAGGTGTCCTTTCCCACTGGGCCCCAGGTCAACCAAGGGTATGTTACAGACCCTTCCCAGGAGCAGCTAGAAACTCCATCATGCCTACTGACTGGGGGGACTGACTCAGTCTGGAGTCAGTGCCAAGTCTGGGAAGGATACATCTCTTCACACACTCAAAACCTAGCTCCCACCTTCTGTGGTGCACACAAAAACCTTCACAGGGAGAACTTCAAACGTCTGCACGAGTCATTAGCTCCAAAGAGAGAGAGCTCGTGTGATTGTGTGCAGGGATGTGGTGGGAAGGTGCATGCAGGTCGGCAACTTTCTAGCAACCTTGCCCCTATAGGAAGGATATCCCTCGCCCTCATATGATCATTCCCTTCTCCTCATACTGTCGCTGTGCTGGTCCATTAAGGCACCTTACTCAGACACCAGCTTCCACTTGGAGCCTTTACAACCTCTTATCCAGAGCATGTCTGAATTTTTAAAAGTTCTGCATTATGTCTCCTTGCATTTCGTATTCAGCTGCACAACCAGAGCTGTTGTCTGCACTCTCATTGTCTCAGACCTCTATTAACATAACATCTTCCTTGATCTTGAGGAGTTAAAGCTCACGGTGAACCCTGCTGCTAAAATCAGCATCTTCCCTGGCCACATCACCACTTTGTATAGCTTTCCTATAGCCTCGATCCCTGTTGCCCCAAAGATAACCTGTACATCTCTGCCCGTGTTCTCCATACAACCGATCATCACTCCTGGTCCAAGCTGACACTCACTTTTTTTAGCCCAATGCTGCAAATCTCTGCTGTCCTGTTCCCCAGGAAACACTTTCTTACTTTCTCTCCCTACCCATCATGATTACACAGAGTCCTTGTAAACATTCACTTTGTTGTTCTCCCCACACGTTTCCTTAAGACGCCAGTTTGTGCTACAAAAAAATAGACATTGATTAGACAGCTGGTGTGTTGCAAACAACATCTGAAAAGGTGACTACCATGTCCAGACTAGTCTCATTATCTTCTACTTTTCCATCTCAATGTCTGCATTTCTGTTTGTTTCTTTTCTTAAGTTAAAAGTTTTGGAAGGACAAGCTTTTTGTACAGCAACATGCACATCGGTCCTGCTCCACACCTGGAATCTGTGGCTGACGCCATAGCAGTAACAGGGAAATTGCTTCTTCCCCCTTCGAGTGCACAGTTTTCATGCAACACAGGGATGGCATCTCTCCCAGATGTCTTCTGCTGTCTCCTCCTCTGGTTCAACCCTTCTCTGTTTCTTGGCCAGTGCCCACTCTCCATTTCAAACTTCTTCCCTTCTCTGTTTCACCTGTCCCAAATTTTTGGTGTGCCTCTGGAGTTTTCGTCCATCTGCCTTTCCACCATTCAATCCCCTTGCTCTCATCACTCACAGCTCACTGAAAGCCCACTTGTTTATGCCATCTCCTGGTCTCCAATCCTGCTCTGCTTCCCTGCTGCATTCCCGTTTCCCTGGACTCTCCTGCTTCCCTCTTCGGTATTTCCACTGATTACCCATGTCACTCACTCTCTGCTCATTCCCTTGAAACACAGACATATCTCATGCAGAGAGAAATCAAAATATACGAAAAGAGGAATGGGGGATAAGACAAGACCCATTGCCTGTCTCGTCCAGCATGCTTCCACTGGCACCAGCTGTTCCAGCCAAGACTATTAAAATCCCATGTGCAGCCTTAGGATTCAAACTCCCCCAACAGGAACATTCAGCTGTAATCCCTAATAGTTACAGATCAGTCTGTCTTAAGGCAGGAAGTTTTATGTGTGTGTATGAAAACATTATCATTCAAGACATGGATATCTCATTACCATCCCCAGATGAGGGAAGTACAGCAGGACTTGCTGCTCTTCCAGATCATGGCTTAACATAAGCAGAGGGATCAGGGTCTGCATTGCTCCTGCCCTACTGTGACGGAGCAGGGGGTGCAAAATCCCATCTCCGGAGGAAAGACACATAAACACTGCTTTTGTGTGCTGAGGAACCACATGGTGACTCGCTTCAAGACATCAAGACAATGGTCGGTCCTTACGAGCATCCCAGAGAGCATATCCTGATCCAGACATCCCCAGTACCTGCAGAAGGACCCAACGACTACCACAAATTCATGTTGATTTTTGCTGAACCCCCAACTTCATGGTCTCGTCTGAGTGCACAGCAGGTGAAAAGGGCACTTGGCATCTGGGAGCAGCTCCTCTCGCCCGTGTCACGTATCACTCGTGAGCATCCCACGCTGCCAGGGCCCGGGAATGTCGCTGTAATTGGGGTTTTGCTACAACTCTGGACTGAGCTTTCAGGTTGTAGCAAACTCAAGCCGATGCCTTACAGAGCTCATTAAAAAAAAGCTTTGCATAGCTCTAATTTTCATTTCAACATTTGCTTTACACCTCCAGGCTTACTAGAAAGCTGTATTTGTACCGGCAGAGACCTTAATTTGTATACAGAAACAAAACAAAAAAATCAAAATTAAACATGTGAATTCAATTGCTGAAAAACACCCTTTGACTAAGGGTTCAAATGTAATGACACTATCATTTAGAATAGCCTCATGTGAGTGTGTGCCTACCGAGAGCCGTGAGAGGAAAATAAACCACATTAAAATACAATTCCTCTAGCAGTTTCTGAGACGCAATCAAAACCTTACAACAGGGATTTTTCAGAAGACAGGATTCTAGCTCAATAATATCTATAGATTGGGTAGTCCCAAATGGCTTATGTGGAATTTTTATTCCAATCTAAAGGTGGAAATAATCTTTATGTATACATGTGCGCACATACACTCTTCACCACTGGAATAGCTGAGAGCCACATGCTTGGATCCTTGTCCTTGTACAGCCTGTGTAAAACTGGAAATTTAGGATGCCAGGCAGAGATTAAGACACAGGCACTGATGCCACCCATTTGCAAGCACCCGGTCTAGCTGGTTTCGATAGCAGGCTGCTCTCCACAGGTCACGTCCCAGCACGTGTCACTCCGCTGGGTCACTGGTGTGGGAATAAGGCGAATCTAGTTGATATAACACATGGGAATCCTCAACGTGTTGTTGGCAACATGTCTCACCAAAGGGCTTTGAAGAAACTAAGGAGTTGCGGTGCAAAAGCAAAGAACTTCTCTTGAAATAACAATTGTTCTATAGAAACAAAACTGAAAAAGAGGGATAAACGGTCGGTACTCACAGTGGAGGGGGTTATCTGCAGGGATCTGCACTGCTCGGTGCTGCTCAGCGTATTTGTATTTGAAATGGGAAACATGCTGGTTTGGTCTGCAGCTTCTGGATGGGTTCAACTGGAAACTGTAGAGAGAGAGTGCAGATGTGACCATCGCTGTGAAAGGGCTCCCATCCAAGAAGCCTTTACCTGGGCTGGGATTCCCTACAGCTGGGAAAGAGATACACAGGAAGGCTATAAAATCAGGAACGTCATGCAGGAAAAATAGAAGGGACAATTATTTACTGTTTCCCACAATACAAGAAGCAGGAGACATCTCTGCCTGGAAATGATTAGCAGCAGGCTCAAAAGAAACTGCAGAAAGCACTTTTTCCCGTGCTGCATAGTTAAGCTAAAGCACAAACGCACCCAAAACACCTTCTGTTGGCAAACGGTGCTCTCGGTCATCGAAGCCCAAAAAGCAGTTCTTTTTTATATTAAACACAAATATGTCAAAGAATATTCCCCAGGCACACGTGGGCATGGGTTTAGTCAAGCCTGCAGAAGACAGCACTTCACGACAGCCAATCCATGATGTCAAATCCAGTATCCTGAGCAAACTCCACACATTCACAGCTTCAGCAGTGCATGGACCTCCACAATACCATAAGAAATCCTGGCTTCTCACTCCTTGCCTCCAAGTCCTTGTGTCCAATCGGAGGCAATGACTTTCACCTAATCATCCCACAGGCTTTGGTCAGCCTGCTCCAGCGGTGTTTGCACCCACCAGGACATCCACAAATGGATAGCAAAGTATTAGTAGGATTACTCTCTGAAAACAAATCCTAAATACCCATCCTATCTACATGTCTTCTGGTTTATCCAGCCAGAGCTGCTGTGTGAGTCTTCTATAGCAAAGATACTGGCAGACCCTGAGAGTATCCTCAGACACTCTCCGTGCATTTTCCAATCAGATCTGCTGCTGGTGGCTGGGCTCACCAGTGCACATGACTCACTCCCAGGACGTTAGAAAGCATGAAGCAGAAAAACATCCATAAAGGATTAGATCACAATCCAGTGACAGCACTGACAATTACTAAGGGGGGCAGAAAAAAGGCTCTTGCTAAAGACTTTTGCTAGGATGAGTATTTTGCAGCATTTAAAATTCTTTGAAGATTAAGTGTGTGTTAAAAGATACCCTTGCTCAGAAACAGACAACCTTTGGCCGGTATTATATGATACAGCTATGTGGCCATCTGGATTCTGCCTTCAATCATTTCCATTGATTCAGAGGCATTTTAAAATGCTTAAGTTACTACATCGGATTTAAATTTCAGATCAATGTTGTCTTTGCAGAACTGCTCTATCTCGAAACGTGGCTAAGCAGACCCGCGCAGCGGCGGCAAGGGGCTGTGCCAGGCGCTGGAGCTGGCACCTCGCCGGTGCAGGCAGCCATTGACAGCGTCCTCTTGAAGCTTGTTGTGTTAATTCTGCTTGCAGCCTTCAAGGTCTCGGATGTCTTGGACGGCACAAGGTCTTTGCATGTTAAATTCTTCTCCTGGCAACAGCAAAGATGGCTCCAATTACCACCTTCTTGGAGACTTATTAACTAGAGCCAAAGTCTCGGAGTAGCATGTTTGGGTCTGCGGGTGGTTCACATCTGCTTCCCTTTCATCTCCATGCAGTGCGGTCAGATGGCCCGTACCATGCGTGCTGTCCACATCACCTGAACTGCTGCGTGTTGCAGGACCAGTCTCATCTTGGCCGCTCTGCTCCTCCTCCTCCCAGGAGCTCCGTGTGTCGAGCTGGCCCCATACGGAACCAGTCCTGCTTTATAGGGCATAGCAGAAATCTGCCAAGTGTGGTGCTGCGAACTATCCTCCTCCTCCTCAAACCAGCCATGGGCTGGTGCTAAATTAACTGCTTCGTACAGTGAAGGTGAAGTTCTCCATCGCACCCCCTGCCAGGATTACCCGGTTTGGCCTGGCCTCCCGGCCGTGCCAAGCCTTCAGAGCGTGTTGGGCTGCAGACTTTGGTTGACGTTTGCTCCTTCTCCTCCACTCCTGTCCACTGCTTTGCAAGAAGCCCCTACAGAGGGGATATTAGTTCAATCCCCTGGTGCCTCTTTTCCAGCGCTTGTGCGGAGAACGATGCTAATTACTGTGTTACATCCTGCAGCTTGAAAAGAATTCTCAATGAAGCTGAGAGAATTGGACTGAACACCGAGTAAGAAAGTGAAACTTGACTGTCAGCAGAGCCGTGACAACACCACAGGACATAATTCAGCCACATGCATCTGCCACGGTGAGTCCTTTTCCCCACAGTAAGAGAAACGAAAATTTAGTGATAAGCCAGAGCCTTGCATTGGTAACAAGAAATACAGCTCCTCCTGCCTGTAAGGGGCTGCTGAAGCTGAACCATAAAGGCTTCTGCTAAATTACATGTGGACGGGTCTCAATCGGGATTATATTTTTCCTTCTGTATTTTGGTACAAGAGAGATACTCTTTTTACAAAGCTGGAATGGGAAGAAACGCTTCCTCCTTTCAAGCTGCACACAGTGACTAAAGCTTTGTTGCTCCCTTAAATACCTAACATCAAAAATTCGGAAATCAGAGGCATTATCATTTCCCCAAGCTTTCAGGGCTGTTCTATAGGAGTAAAACTCTGGCTGATGTGTAGGAAGCCAGTAAACCTTAAAATAATTTTAGGAGATCCTTCCTCTTTTCCTGCAGCCTCAAAACATGCATTTAGGGATTAGCATCCAGGGCACCTATCATGACAGTCTTTAACCAGGATCAATAGAAGGAGAAATGCATAATCGATACATTGATGAGAACAACCTGACCTTTCCACAAGAACTGCAGGGACAAGGGAGCATTTAAAGAAAGTATTGGTAAGTTTTCATAAAACGAATTTCAAATTTGCAGAAAGTTCTCAGCTATATATAGATGAGGATGGGGGAGCCGACATCAAACAGCTGCATATGCAAAGGGCCTCTGGCCAGCTTCTGGCCCAGCTCCACCACGCAGCCCATCTCCCAGCTTATTTGCACGGCAGCCCAAGGTGAAAATACAAGATCAAGTGGGGGGAAAAAAATAGAAAAGAAAATAATAATCTCCCGCTGCGGATGCAGAGAGCTCTCAGGCAGGTCGAGGCTCCTCGCCAGCGCAGCGGGGTGAGCCACATGCTCGCAGGAGCCGGGGCTGCCCTGGCCCAGCACCCCCTGCCTCTGGGGGGACAGCCCAGGAGATGCCTTCGCCTCCTCAGCAGAGGAAAATGCAGAAACAGAGGCAAAACTTTGCCCCAGCAGCTCTAGAGCTGCTACGGCAGCAGAAAGGCAGGGCTGACCCTGATGCTTCGAGAAGGCATGCTGTCACTGCGGTGCCCAGGGCAGCAGCAGAATAACTCCCTCAGAGAAGTACACAGCTAATTAATTCCCCACATACTGTGCTCTGCATGTGCTGCTGAGCAGCCACCATTGCAACCAGAAATTAGTCCAAGTGTGAATATGACCGAGTAGGCAGGGGCTGACTTATCTTTCGCTGACTGCCGGCCACCCATCATCGCAGGAACACCAGCCCTAATGAGAATTTATGAGAAGCCACCAGCCTGGGAAGCTCACCTGGGCGGGAGGACGGGTCGTGCACCAGGACCTGGGCTCTTCCTTTGCTGGGAGGGCAGGCGTGTGTTTTGCTTCCCCAGGGGAAAAGGATGAGCAGTGCTAGCATAAATCAGAGCATGGAAGCACTCAGGCTGCTTTATGCACCCAAAACGCTGTGTTCTCCAACAGCTGTGGCCAAACAGCACATGGGAGCTGGTCAGAGCAACCCCTCCCCAACAGCTCCTTTCACCAGGGGTCTGCACCGTTTGCTGTGAATCCCCGGGCTTTGCTTTCCTCTCTTGCTTGCTGTGTGTTGGAAATACGCAGGGATGAAGCCAGAAGCATGGCAGTCTTCGTGATGGTAGGAGAAGACCTGTGTGGAGCATCTCATCTCTGCCTGGGTATGGGCAGGGGCTCAGGTAGCAGCCTGAAAGGCATCCCAGGAGATTTAACTGTAGCAGCAATCAGAGTGAGGAACCGTATAATCATTCCCTATAGGTGATTTTGCAAGCCATTATGTAATTACTGCTTTCCAGATTGGCATAAAAGTACCATAAAACTGTGCCAAACTGAGCTCAGGACTTAAAAATGCTTGGAAACCTTTGATATAGACAAGGAGTAGGACTCTGCTCATATCTGCAGCGCTTGGAGGGGACTCCGTGACAGAGGCTCAATTTCTTATTCTGCTGCAGATTTCCTGGATGGTACCAAATATATCATTTATCCCCATTTCCAAAATGGGAATAACCTATTTCTATTAATTTGCAGCAGCACGGTAAGCTGCTGGAGGCAGCTGTACGTTGCCCAGTACAACAGGGTGTCTAGCCCCGTTAGAATAAAAAGCTCAGCATTAATAAGTGTTGTCAATGCAGGACTTGTAGGACATGCTCAGACTTTGAAAATTCCTAACAAATTCAGCAAAGTACAAGGCTCCGTCTTGCTCTGACAATATATTTGGTTTAAAATCTATTATAGACAGATAAATAGATATTACAAAGTATACGTTATATATACATACACATATATACACACACACAGAGTTTTTCTTTAAAGCATCTCTGTCGCATTTCTTCTTTAAGTGCTATTGCTTCTCCTCTGCAACTTCAAACCCAGAACCAGGTATTTTAAAGCAAGGAAATTATGACCAAAGGTATAAATATGTCTTAGTGTACCACTGACTGACAACATGAGCTTCATTTTCATGCTTTATAACACTGCCTGAATCGCTAAATATATTTCTGTTCTTGTAAGACAGCATTCCACATAACTTTTATTTGTGAATAAAAGGCAGAAAGATGCACGCACGCTACTGGAATCAGGAATAAATTATTTCAGCAGAGTCCATTACTCTGGGAAGCAGTCTGAATAACAAGCCTGAGACATAAATACAGACCAAGACTAACGCTACTTCTTCGCCGGCATTTGCAACATCTGTCCCAGATCCCCAGGTCACCTCTGCAGAGCCTGAGTCAAAGCACCATCAGTGCGAGTCCTCCCGTTGCTTCCCACCAAGGGGCTCAATCTGCTGCCACACGCTAAGCAGCAGCCTCGCGTTAGGGTTTCAACCCCCCAACCATCACCACAAGACAGCTACTGCTGCGAGTTGAGTTGTGCCAGCACCCAACAGACCCAGCGCCAACAATCTCATTGCACGCCTAGGCACACACAGCCCTATGGACACCTCAGACAAGGAGCACTGGGAAGGGTTGGGATCCCTTGGAGTTCCCAAAGAGGCAGGACTAACAGCAGACACTTCCCTGGAGATGAGGGAGAACATTGGAATTTTTGAAGAAAACATAGGGAGGAGTTAAGGAGGACAGCACTGAGAAAATAATTTTTTCATCTAAATATGCAACCAGAAGTATTCTTTAAATAATACCAAACAACAGTCAAGAGAAGCACCAAAACATCCTTCGGTCACTCTGCTTTTACATTACATCCCTTCTTGCTTAAGTCAGGGCTCCCACCCAACCTGCCCAAGGTAGAAGTCGCAGGTGGCTCTGCCGTGCTGCCCGCACCACCCAACCACTGCTCTGCCACCTTTGTGTGCCAGCTCCCGCCTGGCCCGAGAGCACCACCAACCCCAACAGCAGCCACGTTCAGAACCCAAGGCTGCAGCTCTGGCCGGGCTGCCAAACCTGCCTCCAGCTCTTTCCCTGAGATTTGGTGTAACCACGTTGACCACAGCTGACCCAACAGCTCCTCCAGCCACACGTGTGCTGGGGACCCCCCAGCTTTCATTCCTGTCAGGAGTGCCTGGTTCGCATGAGCTTTGAGCACAAAATTGACGATGTATCCAAGCAGCGCCCAATAACATCGACTGGTGACAATGATGTATGGAGTCAGGTTCTCGCTGCTACACCTGCGTTGTAATCCATGTTCATCTTTCATCGAACACGAGAACAAACCCGTCTGATTTACATCTATCATGTCCAACGGTGACTGTGGAACGATCTCCGTTCAGTGCAGCCCTGTTCCAGCCGTGATACTGAAGGTCAAAAAAAGCTACGGGCAATATGTACGGGAGTGCTGCCTGGGTTTGAAGAACCCAAGTTCTGTTGTCTGAGGTATCTGTATATCATTTATTTCAAATGCTGTCCTGGTTCTGAGGACTATATAAACAATCATAGTGATCATATCCTTCCTGTCAATCCACTACTAAAACGCCTTTTTCACTCCAGTCTTCCCATTGGCAACGGATACCTTCAGGGTATCCTTGTATTTCTAGATATTCCAGAAACTGCAGATGATTTACTCTCACAGTCCTAATGTAGCTCAATCCATTCTTGTTTTCTATTCATGACAGCAGTAGTTTGCTAAAGAACATCGGCTCCTATCAGTTCATATCGCTCATGACAACTTTACAGTATCTGATATAATTTCTAATTTTTGTGCCTCGAATGGCAATGCGCATCCCAGCAGCTGCGTGTTCCAGGGAAGCGCGAAGGCACAGTCTGCATCCTGCCACCAGATGGTCCTCCATATGGACACAGCAGAGGAGGACATACTGGTGCTGCATCACCAGTGGCAATTCAGACCCTTCCTCCTCGCCATATTCTCTCTAAAGGCTGTACGTGATGTTGGGAATCATATAGCCCAAGTTCTCCATTCATTTCTGCATGCTACATAGACTCCAAATGTGGTGGAGACCACTTCATCTGGTGCGTTTTTCTGTTTCGAGGACTTGCAGGCAAGTGTGGTGACCCTATTTGTCTGCACCCTCCCAAGCTGGTTTGCTGTTTCCCCTTCGCCTGCGAGCTCCTAAGCAGCATCAGCATAGTGACAAACTCCATGTGGAGATAGATGGCATTTCTCCAGGGAGACACGTGTCCCAGTATGATTTGGAGGCCACAGACTGCATGCCATTTGGGTGGTGCAGAAAAATCAAATCCCTGCCTGCTGCCAACCAGAAAAGACCCTGGCCACTGCTCGTTCTGCCAGTGCAGAAGAGGGAACCCCAGAGTACTAGCCAGATTCCAATTTCTGTAATTACTTATTGACCTGAACGTCTTCACTCGTACCTTCAGGTGGAAAATCTGTTTGACATTCTGGAGCAGGATTGTCCAGACAGAATGATTAGACTGTCACAAGGGGGATTATTTTTAAGTGAAGTAACAAACCCATTCCTGCATAAGCTTCAGATCTGACAAACCTGTTACTGGAAGGTCCTTGGTACTCCTCCCCGATGGTTACTCACTTCCACACACCAGCACTGGATTAGTTTTGACTTTCGTACAGAGACCAAGACTCGTACACCAGGTTTCTTACACAGCCTATGCTACAAAGCATGTCCCACATCCCTCTTCCTCCTCTTCCCTGTGGCTGATGGCACTAAAGACAAAGGAATATCAACAAAGGGTGTGCCTGGAGACTGGTCTCAGAAGAGGGACATGTCTACTTTTTTGCTGCATAAGGAAATGGAGTCTTCTGAGCCACCAGCACACAGCAGAGCCCATTAATAATGTACATACACAGATGAGCTTTCCTTTAAATCAAGTACCAGTGGTCACCTGCGCAGTGACTACTGCAGGAGGAGGACAGTGGTACAACCAGCATCAAGTATTCCAAAATCCTGACCCATGACCTCAAAATGCTTGAGTTCAGCTAAATAGTATAAAGAAAATAAATGTCGGGCTCTTATTTGCTTACCTATTCCTGAGCCTTGAAGATGTGTTTTCTTCTCATGTACAAGACTTCTCATGAAAGCCCATCTACGTGCTGTAACCCATCTACAGGTACATGCTGCAACCACGCCATCCCCTGCTGCAGGAGCTGGATGTGCAGCAGCACCCATGGCTGGTGCAGCAGATCCAACCCCTCTGCAAGAGGCCACTTCAGTGCCACAAGGAGAACACAACATCATCTGCTCCAGCGGTTGTGTCTACTGCTGACCCTTGCCCCAGCCTGGTCTGCCTCGTGTTTTGCTCATTGACATCTGATGAGCTGCCAAGGCAGCGCAAGCCTCGAAGAAATGCATGGTCCTCTGCGAGGGGTGGAGGGAGGAGAAGAGTCAGGCATGGGCCTGAACAAGTGCTCGCTGCCAAGAACCTCCCTGCTAGAGGAACTGCTGAGACTTTGTTGTTTGAAATCCCACTGGGCAGCAAAACAGCTCAACGACTCAGCACCAACTCAGGATAGCTTCCCCACGAAAAGGAGCTCCCGACCCCAGCACCGTGGTCCCACGATTCCCACCGCCCCTGAGCACTGAGGGAGCCATCCAGTCATTACATCCCCTTTGATCTTTTCCGGAATAAAAGGCTAAAAAAGAACAGATTGTTTTCCTTAAATGTAGGGGGAAAAGGAGCAAGGGCAAGAAGGAGCAAAATTGGCCTGCTAGGTTCATCCCAACAGCAAGAAAAAGTCTTTTTAACTTCTCTTAATGAGAACTACTTTTTCCAGATACTACCTAATTATTGCAAATTGCTTCATCTTTTAATTGTTACTGCAAGGCAACTAAACATTGTTATGTTGATTGCTCAAGAGTGGATTGTTAATGGCTTTAATCATCTGATAATCCAGTAATACAATCAATGCAACTCTGCAACTTGTAGGAATAATTTTTGGATCCACATGCTAGGAAACATATATTGCCTTACCATATGTCAGCCTCCGTGGGCCGGATTCTGCCAGTCTTCCCCCAGTGCAGCTGTACGCTCACACAAGGCTAGTCCGGCAGATTTCCGTGGGAACACGGGAGGAGCAATGACTCATTTTATACGGGGCTGGCCAAATCGGGTAGGCAAAGGGAAGCCAACGGATTTAGGTTCTGCATTGAGATGGATGATCTGTTGTCATGGGAGAGAGGAGATAAGTTCACACCTGTGCAATTGTCACCAGGGCTGGGCCCTTGCTATGGCATGGAGAATTATGCTGTAGAGCACGTTTCCTAAGGAGGGTCCTGGAGCTCCAGAGCTGACAAGGGCACAGATGATGCAAACTGCCTGCGGTGGGGAAGAAGGAGGTGACAGGGGACCCTCTTCCAGGGGTCTCCAGAGATCAGGCATCAGAACTTCCAGAGCCACTCGAGCAGCAAAGCAGGGTGTCACGGAGGAGCCATATTTCCTACCTTCATGCCTCTGGTCTCACTGTGGCTTGGGACTGATCCTGGCAGCTGAGGTCTGATGGAGCTGGATCCTGGATCCCAGGCATCTCTGCAGCCTGTGAGATCACTGCTGTGTTCTGCAGGGAGCCCCAGAGAAGAAGATCAGACTGTTTGGAGAGACAGGTCTTAAAAGATGTAAACCTAACAGCGTTTGGCTCTGGAGCAGTATTTAGTCCTCATTAAATGAATCTCGATTCTCTTGGCTTTAAGGCTTTGTGTTATTTTGTTGGCAGAAACTGTTGATTTTCTGAAGTTTGACTGCCCCAGAGGAGCTGGGCTTGACACAGGCAGCCTGCTAGGGTACACGGCCATCTCCACCAGTGAGGAGTCCACTGACTGCTCAATCTGTAGGGAAAGCTAAACCCAAGCACAGAGCTGGGCACTGCCATCACTCCTCGCGTGGGGAGGGAAGAGACCAGCACCCACCAGCGTGGCACCGCGTGACGGTGACACAGGTGGAGGAGGACAGGAGGTCATGTACAACGTCCAGGGAGATGCGGAGCGGTTCAGACAAGCGTGCAGCAGGAGTGAGAGGCACGTGGGGAGACGCAGGCGACGGCACCAGCCAGGAGGAGCCCTGCCTGGGGGTGGAAGCAGTGGCAAGAGGTTTTTCTGCCCAACAGAACGGAGACGTCGCCTGCGTCGCACTCAATCAGATTTTCAGCTTCAGACTGAGCACTTTCGGAAGCTCCGCTGCCCCCCAGCAATGCAGGACAGGACAGGACACCCCTTCCCCTCACTTCAATTGATTCCCCCCATGCCACTGGGAGCGATTCTCACCGAGGATCACGGGCACTGCCCAAAATGCACCTTTGAGGCATAAAAACACCAGTGGAACATGAATCCCTTACAAGTCGCTGGGAGAGAGCTAAGGAGGAGCATCATCTGACACAGGCTCAGTCAAAAAAGTCGTTTCTGACAGACAGCAAGGACACTAATAAACTAAAGAGTTGCTTTGATTTAGTCTTCAAGGAAAAGGAGACAATTAAGAGGCGGTGTAACTCAATAACAGTTAGCAGGAAAAGGAGCTGTCATAAGCAGAGGAGGGAGCCCGGTGCCCAGGCAGCCTGCGGGGCACAGCCACACTCGCCCTCGGGGCTGGAGGGACAGGCACGGGGCTAGCTGAGCCCACAGCCTGTCCCCAGGACCTCGGGGACAATGAGGGAGGGCAAAGGGGCAAACATCCCTTTTTCTCAGGGGGCAAATCAGGGTAATCACAGATCAGCTTCCCTTTATTTTTAACACCAGATAAAATGAAAGGACATTTAACGAAGCACACAGGGGAAGCACCCACTAAAAAAAAGTAGAAAGATGATGCCGAGAGTCAGACAAGCCCCATCCAAGGCAGAGCTTGCCAGAGCAATTTAGCCCCAACTTTTCTAAAATGACCTCAGATCAGTGGGATTCATTTTTACTAAGGCTTGATTTTCTCATGTGCTGGGAACAGATTTTCCATCAGTGGTCAAGGAAGAGGCTGACCGTCACCAGGGGTCTGCAGGGTCAGTCAGGACCAAAGGTGAGGGGATGCTTCCAGAAAGCACTGGCCTTGGAGACTTGCCTGGCTATGGCAAACGGAGCTACACCCAGCGCCAGCAAGCAGCAATCACCTAAAGCAGGCGTGTGAAACGCAAGCTGGTTCCGGCAGTCAGAAGCATGTAACTGAATTAGCGAGATTTATTTTTTTTTCTCTGTCACCTCTCCTTTTTCTTAAAGGCAACTTCCATCCACAACAGAGCAAGGAAAACCTGCTCGAGACAAGCTCTTTTGAGGGGCAGAGTGTCTGGTTGCAAGTTGACACTACCCGGGGCTGGAACAGCCAGAGGTGTGAGATGCTGCCGCCCACCCCAGCACCAAGGACTTGACCCTTCAGGTTGTTCCCTGGTTCTAGGGACCAGCCTCATCACCTGGCACGGGCTCTGCACAGCCCCTGCCTCTGCAAACTGCCCACCTTTATGCTCATGATTAATTAGAGTCCGCAGGAACTCTGAGCTGATGTGTCATCCCAGAGCAGGACCAGAGCTGCTGAACACAACCCTGATTTTACAAATCCAAGCCCTCAGCCTGGCCAGGGCACTAGGTGCAAATGCTATGAGGAACAGGGGAGTCTCATTAAGGGATCAAGGCCTCAGAATTTTATTTTGTTTACAATGCAATATGATATTTTATCTTCAGACTTTACACCAATCCTGCCCATCGGTATCGGCAGCTCATCAACAGAAAAGGGCTCAGAGACCATCGTGTCAGATATCATATCTATCACTAGGGGGATCCTCGGGCGGGTGGCTGGAGCTACACAGATCAACATTTTTATTATCAAAACATCATATGCCTCTCTACATAGTGTAAATAAGACGAACTGTGAGAACAAAGATGTGCTGCTGATTAAAAATACATGTGCACATACCTCAACAGTTCAGAGTCCAGTGGGCAGAAATGTTAAGTGGGGTCCCACTGAGTGCCCTGCGAGGTCAATACAATTCAATAGTTTTATTAACAACTTGGAAACCAGACCAGGGGTATGCTAATCAAATCCGAACATTCTACCAGGATGGGAGGGTGGCAAATAATTTGCAGGACAGAAATAAAATACAATACGAGCTTGATAAATTAAAGAAGTGGCCTGCAATCAATACAAAGAGGTTCAGCAGGACAAATGCAAAAGATTAACTCATAGGAAGGAATAAACAAAAGGACAGAGGCTGTATGGAGATATCTGGCCAAACAGCTATACACCAGAGCGTGTGGTCTGGGGGGGGATGATTGATTGAACAGAAGTCAATAACATCAGGCTGCTGCAGCCCAGCAAGGTAATTATTCTGCTCTTCCCAGCACTCGTCAGACTGCTGTTGGAAGCGCAGCACGCCCAGATCTGGGCATCACGTTGTAACAAAGACAGACAAGCTGGAAGGAGTTCAAAGAATCACAAAAATGCCAAAAGATTTGGAAAACAAAAATCTCTGTATGTGTGTGAAAAATGAAGCGCAAGTGCAAGACCCCACTCCACTTTTGTTCCCAGCCGCTCCCAGGACCCTGCTGAGGCTGGAGGAGGTATAGCCCCGAGAAACTGAGGCTGGTCTGAGGTTGGTCTCAGACACAGCCTGGGGAGAGACACGCTAAATAACAGGATGCTACAGATGGGCAAAAGGGATGCGACATAGATGCAGGGATTAATTAGGGCTCATTTTGCCCTTGGTGAAATTGCAGCATCAGGCCAAAGCTCCAGCAGAGAAAATTTAGGGGAAATTTGACTCTGTAGCATTTCTGAAAATTCAGGCAATGAGAAGCAATAAAAGACCAAAACCCTCTGCTTAGAGGGGAACTGAAACCAACCAGAACACCAGCAAAAAGAAGAAAAAGAAAAAAAGCAGAGAGTGCCCAGAGAAGTCTGTAAAATCACTCTGGTTGGAAATGCTCTACATACCTCCCTGCCATGTCTGAAACAAGCCCCATCACACTCAGGTCCTGCAGACCCTCCTGAGCAGGGGTGCATCCCCACACTGCACAAAGCCCAAAGCACCCAGGAGCCCCACATAAAGTCAGGAGTGGAGCTCACCTGCCCCCCTTACAGCAGTAATGCTCTACACGTGCAGCTCCCACCACCATCAAACCTGGCTGCAATTAAAGCAGAAATGAGCTCTCCGCCCTTCGGTGAGGGCTCAGAACTGACAGAAATCAAAGCTTCTTGGCTGCAGCTGGAGGAAGGACCCACAGGAGCTCCCTGTGCCCCAGACAGCTCTGCCAGCTCCAAGAGCAGGAGCAGGGAACCGGAGCTGGAGGAAGGCAGGGCCTGGAGACGAGCCAGAGCATCGCTCAGCACTGTGGCGTGGAGACGGAGGTCTGCGCCTCTGCAGCACAGTGTGCAGGCTCCTGCCAAAAGCCCAATTGCACCATCTGCCAAATTAATATTCCTATTTTTAATATCTGGTTTAAAGGGAAACATTAAGGGGAGAAAGGAGAGAAAAATAGAACACCACTGCGCTGATTAGATTTCTAAACTGCAAGGAATCACACCAGGCATCGGGTCTGCTTCTATCCTGTCCTCCCACGATCAATGCTCTCTCCAGAGGTGCAGGGCTGCTGGGTCGAACGCGGGGAAATGCACCACTGAACACCATGCTGCTGCTGCCACTGCCACTTAGCGAGGAGAGGAGAGCAGGGAGGCCTGAGAAGATGAATCAAGATGGTTCATTTCTTTGTGAGGAGCTGTCGCCCTGTCCTATTTCCATCCTGGAAGCAGCGCCTGCAACCTTGCATCTCTTGGAAGGCACGTAGGGATTGCACCCTCAGCGCAAAAGGGAAAAGAGTGAAAGCGGAGGAGAGAGAGAAAGAAAGATGGCAAATCCCTCCGGTGAACAGAAATCAAATGCACAAGCCGTATGCGGGGAAGGAGATGGCCCGTGGAGCGGGCAGCAGCGGTTGGTGCTGGATTAGCAGGGGAGAGCGAGCAAGAGGCAGATGCTGGGAGCCGCGGCAGCAGCTGATAAGCCGGGGCAGGGCCTGATCCTGGCCCCCCGCCAGCTGCAGGGTCCCCCCCAAGAGCAGCACCCCCCGGGGCTCGCCCCGGCAGCTCCCAGGCTGAATGGCAGCCACCGCTGCTGATGCTAATGGAATTAAACACTAATATGCTAAATAGAAGGAAGAGTGAGAGAGGGGCTTGGATTTCTCTAGGTAGCAGACATGTCTGAGGTTAATGCCTGCCAATTCTTATTTGCTCTGCGATGTCAAAATCCATGTCCCTGTTAGCCAGCCCATTAGTCCCCCGAGGCTGGTAGCCCATCAGTCCTGTCTTGGTCCTCACCAACACTTACTGCGCTCACACGGGGCAGTGTTTACAGCAGACCTGCTCCCACTGGGCATCCCCAGGCAGGAGCTGGGGCAAGGACCAGCCCGGCTTCCCGAGCCTGGGCCAGGAGTGTTACAAAGCCAGCCTTAACGAGTGCTCAGGGAGTGCTGCTCTTACCTCTGCCACCTCACTTTGATGGTGAGCGGGGTCATCCCGCCATGTCTTTTGTTCTCTGAAAGGTGAGATGAGCTTCCTCACCTTCCTCTTCCTCCTCCAAAATGTTTTGGGGCTGCTCAGACTCTTATCATTGACTTTACACTAAGGACCCCATGGGACAGGAAACTTGTCTTCCGTTTGCCTATAAAACACCACTCTGTACATAATGAATACTAATAATTAGCAGGCATAACTATTAGAGACAAAAGATTGCAGAACCTCATCAGGCTGTTGGTCCATTAAGCTCAGCATCTGCTGCGTGTATGGGCACGGGTACAACGAGGGATCTCCAGCCATGACTCCCACCCACCGGGCAGCAGCTGCAGCTCAGGGCACCGCTGCTGGGGCACTTTGCACCAGCAAAAAGTTCGGCCTGTCCGCCCTTACCACTATAAATAGAGATTTGCTGTCAATAGGTTGTGAAGCCCTTTATCAGTGAGACCTGTATCATCATCCCCATCTTGCAGATGGGGAAACTGAGGCACACAGGACACGCAGGCAGCCTTATGATAGGGCTTGACCAAGGCCAGGCAGCAAGCTGGGAAAGTAACCCAGATTTTCTGCAGCGCTCATATTTCCCAGCTTTAAATTAATCCTAGTATAAGATTAAAAGGGTGAGCAGTGCCTTCTTCACCTCCTCCCAAGAGGGGAGACACTCACTTTCATAGTTTTCTTCCGTTTACATACCAGGCCACAGCAGTGAAATAAATTTTCTCCTCCTGCAACCATCAAGAGTAAACAGTCCAAGCTCAGTTTGGAGCCACATGTTCTTCCCAAATACAGATCACCAGAGACACTGGGATACAGGTAGGAAATTTGTCCTAGTATCAGTTTCGTCTACCTCCAGAGTCAATATTTCCCCAGAAGGTCTCCCCACTGCAGGCAGGATCCTTCCATTTATTTCTATTCCCAGACCTCAGATTTAGCAAAGCACTGAAGCAGGTACTTACCTTTAATCAAGCACATTAGTCGCCCCATTGAAGTCAATGGGACTTCTCAGGTGCTTAAAGCGAAGAATGTGCTCGGAGTGTGCTGCTAAGCCAAGGGAAGTGGTGGCTGATGAAGACAGAGAAAAAGCAGTCAACAAATGAACCAGAACCATCTGCAAATGACTCCCAACTGGGCAGGCTCCCTTCCATCTCCTTATACTGCTTTGCTTGCTGGAGAATTTTTCATTATGAATACAGAGCTCCTGCTGCTGCTACTGCTTTTAAATGGTGCTTAGTAACGCTAAACCCTTGGGGTTTGCCGCAGACACAGCCAGACCCTCCCGCTCGCTGCTGGGGCACTTCCAGCCCCGGCACAGAGGGCTGGGAATGGGAGGGAGGTCAAAGCATGGCGTTCCAGATGGGGAATAAGCCCAGAGCCATCATACAGGAAAAGCCATGATGGAGACACTCCTACCTGGGTTAGACCAGCCCAAACTGTGGCCCAGACATGGAAGTGATGGCCTCCAGGGATAGGTGGTGTTCATGCTACGGGGGAAAATCCCACGCAGCTCTGCATCCCGTTATCCCGGGATCGCTCTTCCCTGGCTGAGTCGTAGCCGGTGTGAGGGCACCTTGAGAAACACCTCCCACAAAGCATTCTCTGAAAGTCCTCCCTCACCTACCCTACCCATTTTGCCAAGCAGATCACCGGCACTCAGCCTCCATCAGCTACCCGGAATCCTCAGAACAAGCACCCGGTGTAAACAGTTCTTCCTAAAAGCTCAAAACTCATGTTTTACAAATAAGCCCTTAAAAATTCACCATTTTCTGCCAGTGAACTACTATAAAATATTCACAACATTCAAAACGAACCTGAATGCAAAACAATTCTTTCCTTTTTCAGGTGAGAAGTCGCAGAAGATGTTACCCCCAGCTCAGGTCCTGGGAGGCAGAGCAGTTCGGAGTAGCTTGTGCACGCTCTCTATTGCTTTTTAAAGACATTATAGGTGGCAGATTGATTTTTATTAATTATTTCTATCGCAGTAACACCTAAGGCTGATCTGATGTTGCTCTTATATTGCGTAGGAGTAGCAAATAATGAGATTATCAGGCTGTGTACTGCCTCTGAAAGTGCTGTATTTGGAACTTGTATCATTTATTGCCACGTACCCTGTAGACAGTACTTATCAGAGCAACACGGAAAGAATCCGTAATATTCAGCCGCCTGTTGCCACCTCCGTGATAAGATTGCAACGGCAGTTCAGGGAAACTCTTGAACAAGTTTCAGTGTCCTCAGTGTTTTCAGAGAGCGAGCGCCGTCAGCCCCGGCAGCTGCTGGGGGGCCCTTCTGCCAGTGCTCCTCTTCCTCCCCAGCGCAAAGACACTCTCCGGGTGTCCAGCACCAGCGAGGACGATGGGAGCAGCAGCGGTAAACTGTGCAGAACGCCGACCCCAGACACGCACAGAGCAGCTGGGAAGCAGCATCTTCAATCGCTTCAGCCAGATACCTGCCCTTATTGAAACACACGTACGTGCCAGGGAAGAGATGGTGTCTGTTCAAGAACAGGATCCACTATGCGTGAAGGGAGAGAACTGTTGACAGAAAGAGTGTAGCTTATTATTTAAATCCCACTTTAAAAAAATGTCTTTTTTAATAAAATTTCCTTAGAAAAGTCTCTCTTGTGTACACAAAGCCGTGGGGAAATTTCCCAAAGGGTACAGCAGAGATTACAAGATACAGCTTAGGCTGGAGCATCAGGGGGTGGATGCTTTGAACTCAAGGGGTTTCTAAAAGCGCAAGGGAAATTCTTCCCGAGACAGACTATTTCACAGTGTTTTAATAGGGGACAAATTACTCTTTTTTTTTTTTTTTCCACTCTCTGCAGGTCTGCCCAAAGAATCACAAACATTTTTCCTCCTTCAAATCATTCTCTAGTGAGAGAGATAACAATACATCTCTGATAGTCTGACTCCACCTATAGATCTCAAAGCACTCGATAAAGTTTCACAGGTTTCACGAGAGCTGTTTTTCAGGGGCAGGGAGAGGTGAAGTGGTTTCACTAAAGAGCTAACCTAAGTAGTTGAATCAAAAAAGACCTTATTATAGTAACACAAAAGCTTCGTTTGAGATACTACGATTTGACATCATCCCAAAAATATAATGCTTCAGGGCATGACTCCATAGCCATTAACGTTTGTGTAAGGCTTTCCATTGACATCGGTGGAAGCTGGGTCTGCCTTTTAAAAGCTATCCCTTCATCCACTCAGACAAGCCTTTTTTCTTTTTTTCTTTTTTTCTTTTTTTCTTTTTTTCTTTTTTTCTTTTTTTCTTTTTTTCTTTTTTCTTTTTTTCTTTTTTTCTTTTTTTCTTTTTTTCTTTTTTCCTTTCCCATTTGCAGCCGATGTTCTCCAGCCTGTTTTCTGGAAAGCGACAACTTTTCCATTTTCACGTAGAGCAACTTTATTTCCATGGTACGCCAGTCTGCTTGGGATGTCACGGCGTGGCTCACAGCAAACGCTAACGTGACACGACAGGCAGATGCAACTCACTGAGCTCTGCCTCGGCAGGACAAGCCAGGGAAGAAGTTTAAAGCAGCTTTTTCCAAGGAAACATGATGGAGAGAGAGGGTAGAAGGCTGAATCCCCCATTTCTGCTTCTGGAAAGAGAGACCTGACATTTTACAGCCAGGTTTCACTAAGGGCACGACACCACATCCCCAGAGGCAACAGGGACAGCGAGGGCACCGTCAGCCGAGCCACGGACGACCACAGCAGCCCGAGCCAGGGTGACGTGTTCCTCTGCAAGACTTACCAGCTCGCAGTCACAGCCGAGTTGTGTGCAAGCTCAGGTTTGCCTCTTGAAACACCCAGGAGACATCCTTTAACAGAGGGACAAAAGGAATAAATCATGTCGCCTACCCAGGCTGTAATACCTTGGAGGGTCGCCAAGACTCTGAAGCACACAGGCAAGCACCAGAAAGACAGATCCGTCCCACATCTGTGATGGCGCGAGGCAGCTCATGAGTGTCTGGGAGGGTGAACCCATCACCTGGCTGGGCTAAGTTGGGAGGAGGATCTGCACTGGGTCCCCAAGGACCCTTCTGGAGGGTCAACCAAAGCAGGAGCTGGTGTCTCCTCACCTCCCTACACCACCAGCTGAGGAGCAGGACCTGGCGAGCCCTGCTGGCAGGTGTCAACAGCCCTCAACGGGCACCTGCTGCTCTGCTCAGACCACTCTCTGGAGAGGAGCTGGTCAGCAAAGTGCCCTGCCTGGACCTTGACTTTGGTCTCATGGCAGCCACGCTGACTTCTTCAGGTATAGTCCTTCCTCGCTCCACTGCTTCATTGTCTTTCTGCATGTGCTTCCTGAAGTCAGGCCTGAAAAACTCCCAGCAAGAACAAACGCATCAGGGATGAGACAGCTTGGCGTAGCTTTGGACTAGAGCCTGCCTGCACAAGGTGTAGTATTCCAGCCACACACCAGCCACCATCACTCCTTGGACGGGGTGAGTATTTATGATGACCCAGGAGCCTGCATTAATTCATTTACCGTCATCTGGAGACTGGAAGACAACCCTCGGCTTCAATGGGTTGTTGGCTCAAGCCCATATACATCAAACTGTATCTGCAACATCTGAGCTGTCCCCATCTGTTACCCTGACTGTGAAGTTTACAGATGAGAAGCAGGAAAAAAGTTATAAAACGCAATGTGCAAGCCCTGCTCTTGTGCAGACATACAGGGCATGTTTAACTTCTCACACACAGCGCAATCTCAGCCGTCCCCGTGGACAACCAGTAACGCAGAGACATCGGCACGCGTGCCAGGCCACCAGCACGCACGGCTCGGGGCAGGCAGAATTAAGGTCAGCTCACATCTCGCAGAGCCCCAGACATGTACTTTTCAGGAGCTTCAAGCAGGTTGAGATAATTAATATCAATATTTATTAATAGTCATTAATATCCATTCTATACGGGGTAGAGTGAAGTCTCAGGACTCCGAGGAGCTCACTCTCGGTGAGCAGGATGGCTTTTCCCAGGGCTGCACCTCTCCAGCCCAGCACCAGCACGCAGAGTGGGCTGCACCATCCCGCTCACCCATCCACCCTCCCAAGGCATGACCGTCTCCGAATCTTCCGGGGCAGCGACCATCTCTGTAAGATTCACCACTCCCTTTGGCTGCACGAAGCCTCCAAGGAACGCAGGAGTTTGTGGGTGCTGGCTCCGGGGGAAACAGGGAGCACTTTTGACGTCCCCCTGTGCCAGCAGTTGAGGTGCCACTGCCACCTCCCCACCGGAGCCACTTGGCAGCCGGCAGAGCAGCCACGGAGCAGGCGCCTCCCGGGAAGGGTCGGTGTCAGGACGAACAATGGCTGCGTGGCGGCGCTGGGAAGCGGCACAACAGACTCTCAACGCAGAAATTACTCCAGGCACAAAGAAAACACCAACAAAGATCATACTCGACAGAGGCAGGAATTTCACAGCAGAAGAGAAGAATAGAGGCTTTAAAAGCTGCTTTCATTTCACTTTGCAGCTCGGTACGCGGACAGTCAAGCACCAGAAACGTTAGGGCTCGGGGCACGCTGCGGGTCATCAGGATTTCCTCATTTATTGCTTATTTCTTACATAAGCTCACTACAAACACAGGAGTGCTCATCCTCTCTGTATTGTTTGGCAACAGCGAGTCTGAACAGGATCTTTTCTTTTTCTCTCTCCTCTCCCTCTGAAGGGCTGCAGTAATGAGTGGAGGATGGAGTTCACTTCTCCGAGAGAGGCGGCTATTAGAGCTGGTGCTAAACACCCACATCAGAGCGGCTGCGAAGCAACGGCTCCCTCCTCTCCTCCCCTGGGAAGTCACCATCCATCCCGCAGCTCTGCTGGGGAAAGACAAAGAGGATGGCGCTACTAAAGGACACTGCCAAAAGGATTAACTCCTCCTGGTCCCATGCATGACCAGATGCCCTTCCCGCCGAGTGTCTGCTGCGGGCAGTGGGGCTGAGGACGGGGGTCAGCCCCAGGAGCTGGAACGGAGTGTCTTTGGGGAGCAAGGCAGACGGGAAGAGGATGCCACAGTCGGTATCCGGCCGGATGCCTCCTGACACCGAGGAATTTAGGGTTTCTGAAAAAGCCTGTCACGAGGCCAGGTTGAGATCTGCTGTGACCCTAAAGCGATTATTGCCTTAAAGTAGGTTAGTGTGTTAATAAATTAATTATGCACTGGGATAGCCAGTTGTCTGAGGAGAGAAGGATTAAAATTACCTCCTAGATAAATTAGGAGCAAGACGTCCTGTGGGGAAGGCAGGATCTGAACCCAAAGGAGTCTCACAGGAAACTGAAAGAAGAGACCAGAGTTGAAACCTGCCCCGTGTGCCCATCACTGTAGTGCGTGCCTTGGTGACGGGTGCCTGGAGTCAGCATCCCCGGTACCCGGTAAGAGCCAGGAGTGGTCCCTGGTGCACAGCAGGATGGGGGACGGGGGCTGAACGCTTGCTGGGGCTCGCGGGGATAGCCCCAGTGGGGCAGTGGCCACCGAGGGCAGGCAGCACCGGCACCACCCAGCAAACTCCCCGGATACCAAGGGGGACGCCGACCGGCAGCCAAAGCTGCCAAAAATTCAAAGCCTGTCACCAAATGATCAGCAGGATGAGATAAACGTTCCAGGAGTGCCTTGTCCCTCCTCCCCCAAGCAGGCAGCGATTACTAAGGACGTTTCCATGAGCGGTGTATGATCTTTATTTTTTTCATGCACAATGACCTTTAAAAGTACTGGCTAAGCTATTTGCATTGCCTGGCCCAGAGTTTCAACAGACAGCAGGAAGACGAGCATTAACCTTAATGGCTAAATCACTTCATGCCACTCCGAAGACAGAACACTCCCATGAGTCGGCAAAAGACCATTTTCATTTGATTATTATATATTTAAACAGCAACAAGCATCTCTTAAGGCTAAAAGTTACATGCCCTCCAAGGCTCCCCTGGTTTTCTGGAGGGCCAGCCCAGGGAAACATCCAGCCTGGGGCTTGAGCAGCACTTTGGGAGGAAGCAGGACACCTTTGAAGGCACCTTGCTGCCATGAGGTAGGGTGGGAGAGGCCATGCCCCGGCACAGACACGCTGCCTGCGACGGCTCCTCTTCTCCCACCGCACATTGGAAAGCCGCGAATTCAGGTCCGACCCCCAAACCACCCCGCAGCACTTGTGACTCCTTCGCGCTGGGATCTCACACATTTTTTTTCAGAGAAAAAGGATTTTTGTAATGTGTAAGTTATATTTATACCCACAGTAAAGAAGCAGCATAAAGAGCGTGTGAACAAAATCACAGCCCCCTCAGCGCGCTGCTTAGGTGAAAATACCTGCTTTGGAGCGAGTTAATTTTACGTTCGTAAACACGAAGCCTAAAAGGAGTAAGCAATGCTGAAATAAATTCCTAGAAATTGCAACGCTCATGGCAAAACGCGGCGTGTTATTCAGGCAGCTCTGATAATTAAAACCTCACACCCAGCCAAGGTCAAAACACGGCCCTCGTCCAACGCATATTTACTTTCATGGAAAGATTTGCACTGATCCTAAGAGATTCCCAGGAAAGACCAGCTCTCTATCCCTCCCGCAGGCACACAGCCACCTCCCACAATGCAGCTATTTCCCAGCAGCTCCCGGCTCTGCCATGATGCCGGGAGGAAGACGAGAGCGAGGGCCGTGGTAACCAAAGCGCACGGCGTGCGTGCTCCGACCCAGCCGGGGCACCCACTCAGCCTCTGCCCCTTTCTCACGTCAGCCTTAACGACTGTTTGAGATCTGGACCTCGCAGAGGTCGCAGCGCGCGCGCAGCCCCAGCCAGGGCTCTAATTCCGAGCCGGAGCGCTGTTATTAAGCCACCCGTGTCACCTCTCCCAGCGGATGGCTTGCAGCCCGTTCTGCTCCGGTGGCTGCGTGCAACTGAGCAGCACCTACATCTCCATATATCTATATGTGCAGAGAGGGGTTGTGCTGCCTACCCATGTGCAGAACAGTGTTTCTCACCAGGCTCTGGCTGCCGCTGCCTTATTTCTCTTCAGCCCTTCTAAACCTGGGATACCCCCAGCAAAGCCATCCCAAACAGAGCTTCGGGCTGCAGAAACCTCTGGGCTGGCGATCCACCCCCCGGCACAGACAGCAGGAACGATGTGGGGTTGTACCTGCCCCAGCCAAAATGCAAATGCAAAATGAGCCCTGGTGATGAGCCCAGACCTGAAGCATGGACGTGGAGGGGGCAACATGCCCAGGGGACACACAGGCACCTGGAGAAGCCAGCTCCCTGCCCAAGAGGTCTGCAGCTGCTGGCAAAGGGCACGGGAGACACTGGTAACATCTCTGGCTACCAGGGGAAGATTTGACAGAGGACATCTGTCAAAGCCCTCGTACTACAAACTACTGGAGAGGAAGCATGTGATCGTATTATTGGAGCTTGTATTGTGCCGCTGAGCAGCTCTATTCTTCATGTCCTTTTGTCATTTAAGAGAGACTTTTGTGACAGCATTTGCCTATCACTCCTAATTCCGTGCAGGTTTGTGAAGTGCCCTATTTTAAAAAAGCACCATACATTAGATTTTCCCATTCTCATTTTTCTTGATGTACAATACTGTCTAAATCAGTTTAAGATCAGGCCTGTACATCATCTCTGGAAATGAATACAAATACCTCTTATTCCAAGTCAAATTAAATAATCAGGAGATACAGCGGCCACTCGCATATTTAATACAGAGAAACACAAAGCCCAGAGCTTTCTGCTGCTGTGACACTGCCCACACCGCAGCCTCTCTGGCCCCAGCGTGGCTGCACGGGGCAGAGCCAACACCAGGAGAAGCACCGTGAGGACAATGCCAGCCCTGCACCGATGGTCACACTCGGCAGACCCTGCGGGAGCTCCGATGGTGCCAGAGCCCAGGGCCAGCATTGACCCCTCTGCAGCATGGCTCTGCCTTGAGCAGCCCTGGGGGCCACAGGTGGTCCGTGCAGGGGTCCTTGGGGAGCCCTCTTGCAGCATTTCTTGTCCTCTCCAAAAGCCAGAGGGATGCAGACACAGAGCATTGCGTTAGCACGTTGCCAAGGGCCTGGGGCTGCCCCTCAGTCACGTTTCAGTTTTCGTACAGGTTTAATCCAAAACATACCTTGGCACTTAGAGTTCACTGCCAGTTGTGCCTGCCTGGCCCAGCACGGGCTGTGCAGGCTCCTGGGTACTCAGCCGTGTTTGCTCCATGGGGCCCTCACCAGGGCTTGGGGTGGACAGGGCACAGCCATACTCACTGGCCAGGAGCAACCATGAGCACCTGGGCTTGCTAAGGTGCTAACAAGGAGCAACTGCCCCATGGCAGCTACAGCAGCCTTGGAGGAAAGAGAGCCTGGGATAGCACACAGAGCCCCTCTTGAAATCCATCACCTCCTTTTAATTAGCTGCAATTCCTGTAATTGGCTGTAAAGAGGAGGAGCAGGCATGAGGGCTGGCAGCAGGAGGCTGGAGGAGCTGCAGGTACCAACCCCTCCAGCTATCCCTGCCTGGGGTCACAGGCACATTTTGGCTGTCGAGTGGTGTGAAGCCGCAGGGCAACGCGGTCCTTCAAGCATGCCAGGGCACCTGCACCCTTCCCTGGCCACCACATCTGCCCCACAGGGCAGGGAGCACCACGGGCTCAGCAAACCCCATTGCTGCCCACACCCCACATCCCCCCCAGCTCCAGCAGCCAGCTCGGCTCCCCACCCGTGCTCTGTATGCCCAGCCATGCCTCCAGCCGTTGGCATTAGCCTCTTCCTTGACTGCTACAGCATGATTTTGTTTGGGTGATGGAAGCTGAATGCAGCAGTCAAGGCTGACACGTAACGCTGATGGATATATTGGCACGTAAGAGTTTTTTATGTTACTGGCAAGCGGCTATCAGGCGCTGCGACTAGCTGCCTGCCCCTTTTCAACTCGCCAGCTAAAATAAAATAAAATAAAATAAAATAAAATAAAATAAAATAAAATAAAATAAATAAAATAAAATAAAGCAGCAGTGAACGCAGCAGGAACGCTAAAGGAGAAACTACCCTGATGGCAGGGTCAGGAGAGCACAGCCTGCCCCAGCCCAGGGCTTGCTGGGCAGCCCGAGGGGTGGAAACCATTTGCCTAAGACAGTGGCAAGGAGTTCAGATGAAAAGGGCAGACCCTTTATCTCTAGGTAAAGGAGGTGCCAAAACTTGCGCTTGGATTGAACAGGACTGTGGGAGCTCAGGGCCACCAGCATCCTGCCTGACGCCGTGCCTGGAGACGGCCAAGCGCACCCATGTCCCATTGTCCTCCTCAGAAAGGACCTGAAGATCTCCGTTGGTCTAACTGGGCGCTGGCACCGTCACGTGGGCCCGCAGAGCCACGGCTTCTCTAGGGAAGGAGCAGTTGCCTTCTCCTCCGGTGCCCGGCTCCCTGGCAGCATCAGGATCACTGCTGCCCGAGTCACAGTCCCAGGCAGCGAGTGAGGGAAGTGGACTCAAGCATGGGACTTGAGTAGCAGCTTTTATAAGCTTTACACAAAAAAAATTACGCCTTTATAAAAGCTTAACAGCAGGTAGGCATAAGGCCATGAGAAACAGGGAGGTGGTAATGGTCTTTTGAAAGTAATTCCTTTCAACCATAAAACCAAGACTTGATGAAAATGATAAGCCATGGGATGTGGCTGCCTGATAGCGTATTAACATAAATGCTTCAAGGAGCAGCCGCAGCGGCCTCGCGAGCCAGCAGGAACAGGGGGAATTAGCAGCCTCATCAGCCGACGTGGGAGCTGCCTCACAAAGAGCCCCCCAAGGGAAGAGGCGCCGATAATTAATTGTTGGGCTGGAAATAGGCCCACCTGTGTGAGCCGCCTCTCCTGCCCCACAGCCCGGGCACGGGCAGGACAGGGAGTGGGTGCTGGGGAGTGAGAACAAGATGTTGTCCTATCACACCCCATCTCATCCCACCTCATCTCATCCCAGCCCGTCTCATCCCATCTCACCCCATCCCACCTGATCTCATCCCACCTCATCCCATCGCATCTCACTTCACTCCATCCCATCCCACCCCATCCGCTCCAGGCAAAATACTCCATCATTGCCCAGTGCTTGCTGTGGAGAGCAGGAGATCTTATTTCTGCCTTGTTTGCCATCTTTGCTCTTCCTTCCTCCTGCTCCCTGGCAGACAAGCAGACGTCCCTGCAGAGAAGGCTCTCAGGAGACCTGCTCCCAAATTCAGATCACCATCCCCCTGAAGAGGTACTCACCTGCCCTCGACTCGTGTCGGCAGCCTGGCAAGGCTCCCCCTGCCCACTCCCCTTCATGGATCCATAGTTAGAAACACAACTTGTGACAAAGGAATTTTCAGAATTCAAACGTCCCCTTACAAAACTAATATTCCAGTTCACTGGTGTCCCTGCCAGGAGGATGCGATTTGGTTGCACAGTCTATTATGTTCCAGAACGTGAAAGGTCAGGCTTAAATGGGATTTTTCATTGTAAAAGTCACCTACATGAATGACACACAGTACCACCACAAGGCATTTGTAAAGCAGAATCCAGGATTATGGATGCACCATTTACTTCTGTTTATCCCCCAAACACAGAACTGGAAAATATTTGCCTCTCCCGAGCCTTCAGCTTAAGAAATTTCCTGGAGCTCTGTGGGCTTTGGGGCCAGGCTGTCAAACAAAAGAGAGACGCCAGGAGCAATTAGCACAGCTGGGGATCGGAATCCTGCCCCAAAAATTCATCCTGCCTTGGGATCCATCTTAGTGGGCACGCAGGTGCTCCGTGGTTGGGTCTAGGTGCTGGCAAGCGGGATGTCGCCTGCAGCGTGAAGGGCTGCAAGCGCCGGGATGCCAGTGTGCCCGCGGGCACTGCCGGTGCTCGCCGCGGCCAGGAACCTCATGGCGCGGGCACACAGGGCTGGGTGCCGCACCACAAGGCCAGGTGAGCCACAACGGACTGAGAGGACACGTCAAGCCTGATCACGCAGAAGTTCACGAGGAAATGCCAGTGCTGAGGTCAATGTGTACCCCAACGGGTTCCCATTGCTCGGCAGCACCCCATCCTGTCTCGTCCCATCCTGTCCCAAACCTGCTCTCCCCAGGTATAAGCCCCATCTCTCTGCATCACCTTTCAGACTTCTCTTCATGCTTCTGATTTTTACTGCTGGGATAAAAGGGCTTTGAAAGCAGCCTCCTCCGAGGACTGAGGAAAAAAGGATCAAGATGTGAGAGTCGGGCTGAGAGGGGAAAGGTTTTGGGGACAAAAGAGAACAGAGTTGCTTTTGCCCTTTCAGGATCACGCATCCTGCTCTGGCTCACTCCAGAAGATCCAGAAGAAAGGGAGAGCCCTTTCAGCACGGAAAAGCAGAGAAAGGTTCAGCACAGAGAGCAGCAGGAGTGAGAGCAGCCCCATTATCTGACAGAAGTAGAAATAAGACTGGGAGAAAGAATGACTTAAAAATAAAAGGAACATTAAAACCGATGTTTCCCAGAGCATACGTGTGTGTGTTTCTTTCCATGAGGAGGGCATTTGGAGGGATAAGCAGGGTTAAAGAGCCTCATTCATCTTCCCCTTACAACTGTGCTGACTCAGAACCTGGTCAAACAAGTTTAATCTTTTTAGCGACAACAAAGAGGAGTGGAAGGAGGGTGGAAAGGAGCCAGCCTGGACGGGCAAAAAGGGAGAAAAAGAAAGCACAGAAAGAAAACTTCCCTTTTATGGCTTTCAGTTAGTCATTCCACCACGGAAATCTGGCCTGATGAGCTTAAGGGAAAAACAATGTCATTAAAGCTGTGGTTCTGCATCTGTCCTTTCCCCTGCTGCTGTCCTGGCACAATGACAGGGACCCGGTGGGGATGGTCCTGGCGCTGCCACCCCGAGCCCAGGGCATGGAGACAGCAGAGGGAGAGCAGCTGGGTGAGCAGGGGCAGGGTGAGGAGGAGGTCCAGGAGGTCCTTGGTGGGGATGGATCCAGAGCCTCCTTACTCCCAGGCTCACACGCTGCCGCCAGCACACGGTGCCGGTGCCCAGGAGCCAGCACCTCCTGCTTCCAGGGCACCGGCAGCCACCATGCAGCCCACCGCCCTGGCATCCAGCTGTCCCTTGAAATACAAACCTCAGCCTCCACCTCAGCCCTGGATATCTTCGAGCTTCCAGGGCCAGAAGAGTATCGGGGTGGGGTAAAGAAACAGCTTTTGCCCTTTTCGGAGAAGAGCGGCAGGAGGGCATCACTGTTGCGTCTCGCTTGAGATGGAAGTGTACTTCAGCGGCACTGCTCTGTAAGGAAAACGGCCATCGTCTGCCAGGGAGAGAATATTTTAAAAAATCAAATACACTGTATGAAATAATCCTACACTGGCTGAAGGATGAGGTCTTTTTCATCCTTAATTTCTGTAATTCCCAGTCATGCTGAGTATGATGCATCCTCATTTATAATGTAAGAGTTAAGGTTGGGGCAACAATTATTTTCAGGATCCTATAATCTCAACTGTAAAATTTCACCCCGGGCTGAAAATGAAAGAGCAAATCCTTCACTTTGGCATGAGCTGTATAAGACACAAAGCAGTTCCACTGCTAGCGAGTTACGCAAATATAAATGCACATTAGATTCCCCACTTAACATTTTTTTTTTCTGATCTTGAGCCAAAAATAAGATCTGAACCGAAATATGAATTTTTCATTGCATGTTTCTGATTCAAGATGCAAAAAACAGACTTCCGAGGCTGCAAGCGTCTACCTGTCTTCACCCACCTCCAGAGCCCTGGAGATGGGTTTGCTGAGCACACACCCTGCAGACAGCTACATCGTCTGACTGCGCCGCCGCCGGCTGCAGAGCCTCTCCGAAACGGCTCACTCCAGTCCTGCTCCAGATCCGTACCTGGCTGCAAATGCTGCCAAAACACAGACCCCCTCGGAAAGGTCTGTGCAACGACAACCGTGTGCGGAAAAGCAGAATCCCAGCTCAGCAGCCGGCATGCAGAGCAGCACCTGCCACAGGCCTGCCCATCACCTCTGCCAGCCGCTCCGCATTGCCATGAGTTCTCCCTACTGAGCCATGGCGCTTCAGCAACACCCAGCCTTGGAGAGGAGATGTTTTCCATGGGAAAGTTCATGCTCTCCCCGCTCCACTCCCCTCCAGACCTCACCAGGACGTCGGGTCTGACGTGAGCACGGTTGGCAAATGCAGACACGTGAGCTCTGCAGCGCGGGGACCCACACGGATCGATGCCAACGGCCGCTCCTCGGTATCCGCCACCGGAAAACACCCACGTGTGCAGGGAAACCTGGCCATGGTGCGGAGCGAGCGCTGCTCCTTTGGCTCAGTTTGATTTATCTTTTTTTCCTTCTTTTTGCTTCTTTAAGATCCTTCTTTAAGGATCACCACCGGGCAAGTTGGGCAGTGTGGGCAGCCAGCTGGGAACTGCAGGCAGAGCCACTGCCCTCCTGTCCAAGCGCGGGGGATGAGGGAGAGGAGCCCAACGAGGCAAAAGTACAGAAGAGCTTCTTTTGGTCATAAAATTTGACGGTGCTGTGACAGGCTGGGAAACATTAATTACCATTATTGTTAAAAAGAGGAATGGTGTCTGCTCTGGAGAGGGATACCCTGGCCTGATCTGGGAAAACATCCCAGGACAGCCCTTATGGACCTGCTTAAAATTCAGCTCATGTCGAAGTGCCACCCTCATTTGGGCTGCAGTAAGCAAGTGCTTAAGAGATTTTTTTTTTTCTCCAAGCAAAGCCAGACCAAGGCCACACAGACACAGGGCTTGGAGGAAGAACAACAGGGGAGGCTTTTCCCTTTCCAAGCCCCACGATGCTTTGACAGACATGGCAAGGCTGAGTCTGCAGGAGAGCCCGAGGAGAGAAGAGGACAGGCAGCAGATGCATTTGCAGGCAGCGAGGGAGAGGGAAGCACCGAATTCCTGTGCAGCTGCAGAGAGGTGGGGGTGCAGCTGTGCCGGGGGGGCAGAGTCTCAGCCCCCATCGTAATTCAGGCAAGAGTGCCCGAAACGAGCTTCAGGCAAAACCCTTCAGCTTAAGAGTGTGAACAGCTGATCTAAACCAGCCTGTGGACGGCGAGGCGGGCAGCCCCAGCTGGCGAGGGGAGACGTGCCCCCCAAACCTGCCTCCAGCACCGCTGGAAGTGACCAGGACCAGGTGAGCACTGGAAGTGACTGGACCCCAGCACTGGGTGTCCTGCAACAGCTGCGCAAGGATCTCCCTGATGATGCACATGGTGTGAGAGGAAAGTCAGAGCACCAACTTTAAACCTGGCTGCAGTATTTATGCACACGTACATAAGACTGAGAGATGACAGAATTATATAATTTGCTTGGTACAGATTTGCTGCTCAATTTTGCAAAATGTAGCGTGTGATGCAGATTGCTATGAGTGTTTGTTTTTAAATACCAGATTAATGGGCACATAAAATTACCGTAGCCTTGAGCTGATCCATTGCTCTATGACATTTAACGTTGGGTTGCATCAGTCATGCCACGTTGCGTTGCATCACATAATGTAATGTGACATGACTGATGAATACAGACCTCCTGCTCCATCGCCAGGGAAGCCTCACCAGCCTGAGAGCCACTGCTCGGACCGATGGCGCAGCTGGTGCTGCCGCTCCTCCGTGGGCTCTCCATCCAGGGCCCTCCCCATGAGGCACAAGGAGGGGACAAGCAGGGTCACTGGAGCCTAAATGTGCCGTAAAGGGCTATTTTTTTTTTAATTTCAGCGCCTCTTGGCTCTGGAGCTGCTCCACAACATGTTCTCCTGGTGCTCGGCACCCTCAGCTCTGCCTCAGCCCCTGCAGAGCCCTCAGCGCGGGCAGGCTGCCGCAGGGTTGAGATGCCTCCAGGCTGGCAGAGGGCTGCACGCCTAAAGTGGGCTGACGAGACAGGGATGAAAATCCACGTTAAGCTGCAGGGAAGTAAAATGGATTGAAGAGAGCATTAGCTAAATCCCCCGGTGAAAGGAGCAAGGGGGTTCGCTGTGCCACTGCCTTGGAAGGACGGGAGATAATGCTCCTCATCAGGCTGGGAGGGAGGCGGCAGTCCAGAGACCTTGTGCCGGCTGGCTGGAAGTGAAGGAGAGAGGAGAGGTGCTAAAGAGCTGTAAAAGGGTGCCCTGCACCTCTGTCCTAAATTTGCTCTCAGCAGGAGGTGAAGAAAATCACAGGGTTTTTTTTTCCCCAAACCCATCAAAAGATGAGCGACCACTTTGCTGTGCGAAGTCCACCTCCGCAGCCCCAGCTGTGCTGCAGTGATGCAACTCATCGCTCCACACCAGATGGAAACATCACACCTGCACCCCGTGAGGTCCCTCCTTCGCCCCCCGGCGCGGGCAGCAGCCGCGGCCCGGAGTCGCTCAGCCCCACAGCTTCTCCCTGAAGGCCACCTGCCTACCACTCCTCCAGGGCTCAGCCCGTCGATCCGATCAAGGAAATGGTCTGGGCTAAAAATAACCCAGATATAATCCTTTAAACTGCCGGGGAGGCAATCAAAATGACGATATTTAGGGATTTGCATGCAGTAGCTAAACGAAGATTATCGTATTTAAATTAGCCAGGGAAGGAAGGTCCACCCGGCAGGGCCAACGCAGTGGTCCGTACGGATGCCAGCAGCGATGGAGCCCTGCTCCCTGCCCCGACCAGCCCCTTCACAGCAGAACCAGGATCTGGCCAGTGCTCGGACTCACCACCCTAGCCACGCTCAGAAGAGAGACGGTTAATTGTAGTAAAATGGGAAGGAACGAAGGGAGCCAAATTGGCATTCAGTACTTGGAACGAGCGCTATCCCCGACAGAGCGTGCATGACTGCCTTCCAGAGCACGGCGAGCGGCAGGCGCACAGGGCACGTTCCCTCAGACACCTCTAAATAAGCACAATTTATTCATCTCCTACCACTCACATAATTTTTCACAAGCGATTATTCCCTACCTGTGCCGCTCTGCCTGGATGCTCAGCAGCAAAAACACAGCTGGAGCAGGGTCAGCCTGTTTTCTGCCCAGCACAGGGTGTAGGCACCAAGACACGTGGGATTTAGGAGTCTCAACCCTGCTGAGCCCAGAGATGCGGGTTGGGACATGGGAGCACAGCAACTGCCCTCGTGACACCCCAAACCACAGCAGAAACGATTGGTGAAACATTAAAAATGAACCAGAAACTTCCCTAAGCCCAACAAAGGGTTAAACTCCAAAATGTCTTGCCACAGGATTTGGCAGATGATAAAAATTTACTTGAGTTCAAGAAGAGAAAGGAAATGAGTAGGAGAAAATTCCCCGTGGGCTGAGGCATCCCAATCCCATCCCATCCTATCCCATCCCATCCCGTCCCAGCTCCTCCAGCCCCACCACAGCTCTGGGGGTGGAGAGAGCCCTCTGGGAGGCAGTGGGGTGTTTGCTTCTTCCTCTGTTCTTCCCAGGGCTTGAGCCAAAGCCCCTCCCTGGGCCAGCAGCTCGGGCTGGCCGGCCCTTTGCTGTGACCTGTTATGACTGCTCTTAAATCCTTAAACCAGCTTAGTTTAAATGTCAGTGAAAGATCACAGAGCAAGAGCACATCCATACTGGGCTATCACGGTTCAGCTGACGGGAGATACTTTGTTATGCCGCTGTAACGGGATCCCATCTCGGGCAAGTCCTCAGATGTTAACGTTAGTTTTGAAAATGGGTGTGGGCAGTCAGGACGTGAAAGGGGGTTGGAAAACTTTGCCCAGGATAGAGGCACCGCCATCGAATTCCTCTGATAAATCCCTCCTATCCCTTTATTCCCAGCAAAGGTGGGTTAAACATCCCTCTATGATCCTATATGCAGTGGTATATTATTTAATACACTTCCAAGACGACTGGCAGGTGGTGAGGGCTGGGGTGACAGGGCACAGAGTCCGTACAGTGGGGCTGGGCTGCTCCCGAGCACAGCCACGGCCCAGCTCACCTCTTCTCTATGATTCTCTGGACACTCTAAATAAAATCCATTTCTAAGGTCTCAAACAATGAATTTTCCCAGCAGATCTTTACGAAGTTATTTAGTTCAAGTGTCTTCGTAATTGTGATGGATTGAGACCAATTCGTCCCAGCTGTAGGGCGGGCAGCAGGAGGGAGTGGGGACGAGCACGGACATCGGCTCGAGCCCCTGTCACCGATTTTATTATGCCAGGGACATTCATCAGAGCCCGGCAGCCGGAAAGCACAGTCCGTCTTCAGCTCAAGGGGGATCGGCGGCGGGGGCACAGCCCCGGGAACGAGCCTGGGTCGAGGGCTGTACGGAGCCAGGCTAAGGATGGCAGCCTTCCCCTTCGGACACCCTGCGGGACTCAAACGGCAAAGCCACCAGTCAGCTCCACTGACTGGCATGATTTAAAAGCCTCCCAAATCCAGTCCTTTAAGGAACAAGATAGAAAACTATAGCAGTGCTGGGAAAAAGAAGTCGCTAAGACACCCCAGCTACTGAGAATCAGCCAGCGGCAGCAGCGAGGAAGCTGCTATAGCACAATCTGCTGTAAGGTTGGATGCAAAATAAAAAGAATTAAATGTATAATTTTACACAGCACTTTAAAAAAATCTATTCTCATTTGCAGAGATTGGATTTCCTCCTTGTCCTTCTCCCAGGTCATTTTCTCTCTGCACGGCCTTATCCCAGTGATTTCTCATCGCGCTTCCAGCAAGTGTGAATGGTGAGTTGCTTTGCAAATTCTGTTCCCTCTAGACTTAGATTATTATTCGCTATTGATTCATCGCATCCATCCACAAAGATGCGTATTGCAAAATATCCAGGAGCGGTACAAGAAAAGCAATACAAAATACCATTAAAAATGTAAAGAACCAGTCATCCGGACAAGACGCAGGATATGAACAACTGCAGGTTCATCAGGCTGCGGCATCAGCTCCCAGCTTCCTTTCAACCAACCCTACGGAATCTGAGGCAGAAGAAGAGAAAGAAGAAGCCAGTGTCTAATCCTGGCTTTGTCCACAAAAGCACTTCCACAGGAGCAAAGGCAGCAGCCCTGGTAGGAGGTCCACTACTCATAGGAGGTCCAACTCCTCGTAGGAGGCCCAAAGCAGCAGGGGCAGATCCGACTTCAGTCCAGACAACAAAGGGGAATACATGATGGTGTGCACCATGGCAGCAGAGAGAGATCCCAAATCTCCCCAAGCCCAGCCTCAGGTATCCCACTCCGTTTTCTAGTGATCTAGCGCAAAAAAAACTCCCACCCTGTGTAACCTCATACTCTACAGCTGCCCAAAGCCATGGATGATGTAAGTTCCTCATGGTTCACCACACTGAAAGACCTGATTGTGAGAGGACCCTCAAAACCAGACCTGCTGGATGCTGAGGGGCTGACCCCTCTGCCACAGCTTCAGAGGGATGAGGTAGCCCAGCTCCCCGTGGGCAGGGCTCAGGCTCAGTGGCCAACCGAGACAGCTCCTCTCTGGGAAGAGCAGCAGACGGCACTTTCCCACCGCCCTCACTCTCCTGGTTCCAATCCAGATGTGCAATTTAAAGCGCGTCTTTGCAGACTCTCCTCTGCAGACATCACTGCGAGCGGCACATCACAGTGACGCTCCGAGGGAATCCAGAATTTCCCTGTCTCCCTTCCCCTGGCCATCCTATCCAGGGCTCACGTTGCTTCTCATCCTGTGCGTATAGAAAACAAAAGAGAAAGGAAGGGGAAAAAATATATGGCTCACTGTATGCTCCGAGCAGAACAACCTACGTACACAGAGCACACAAATCATCTAATTCAGGGCTTTGTTTGCAGGAGTTTAATATTCATAATGCACCTATTTTTATTTTACTGCTATCCATAAATATAACTGAATAATTGCAGCTGATTAAAGACAAAAAGAAAGGAAATGTTAACACTGAGACAAACAAACACTGACTGTGTGGTAAATAGAAACACTCAAGGATTTAATTCCCTGAATAAGAGAAGGGAGGGGGCAGCGAGAACAGAGAGCTCTTGCCATCGAATTCCTCAGATCCGACTGCAGCTCGCGCTCCTGGTTGTACTTTCCTACAAATAATTTACAGTGCTAATGTAGTTTTTGCTGTACAAACAGCCATAGCCCCAGTGTCACACTGGAAGTTCTACCTTTTCCCATCAAACACCAGACTGAATTCACGTCTTCCCTCCCGCGCAGGGCATCGCCGCCTCTGCCGCAGCTTCCACTGCTGGTGGCTCATGTCCAGCTGAGACGGGCAGCCTGGGTCCACTTCTCAGCAGACCAGGAAAAAAAAAAACACCTTTCCCTCTCCCTTTCCATGCACATGGCCTCGGCACGGGGAGGTGCCACTGGTGCCAGGAGATGCGCTGTGCCCCGCTGCATCCCTGGCCCCGTGTGGGGACCATCCTTGGGTCCTTCTTCTTAATGACACCAAAATGAAGGCCTCTTTGTCAGGCAGCAATCTTGAAAAAATGCAATTGATTTTCTGACTTCTGGTCAGATTTTCCACCAAATTTAACACCCTACATGTCGTGCTCAAAATACAGGCTTTAAGAGCACACGGCAGTTATTGTTAAAGTTTATTTTATTATACAATATTACAGCCATTCGAGATAGATTGTATCCCCTGGCAGTTTCAGGGAAGTTTTTTTCCTTGTATTCATTAGAAGGAAAATAAAGTGCTTGCAAAAACTGGGAAATCCCCAATTTCAGTTAAATTGAGAGCATTTCAGGGACTTCACCTTCAAGAAGGCAGCAAGATAATTTACATTCTGACCTAGATTTCTAACCCAAATGTATTTGCCTGAATGTGAAATGACATTTCATCTGCTCAAGCGTTCTATTTATTTAATTAATTACCAAAGAAAAGGGGTGGAGGAAGGCTCTCTTTCTCAGATCCTACCAAAAGAGTTGGGAAGAGACAGGACTAACTCTCTGGTCACACGTAAGCAGAGGAAGAGCAATCCCTGAGAGGTCACTGCACCCAAACATCTGCTCCATGGGCTACACCAAGTCCAAAAGCTGTGCTGAACCTCAAGTCTAGCTTCAGCAAGTGCTTTTGCCTGGTGGGACCTCAACCCCCGGCCACCCTGTGCTCTGGTTCGTGTGACACCAAGAGCCAAGATGACTTTGGGCTTTGGGAAAGCCCAAAGGTGTTTGAGATCATACAAAACACTTCCCAAATGTTTCTGAAAAGCTGGACTCCAAAGCAACATGAAACCAAGGTTTTTGCATTGCAGGAAAAATACTGTCTCCATCTATGGGAGAGTCCATGAAACAGCTCTGACAGTCCTTCAGCCACTGAACAGTTTATCTTCACAGCCTGGGAGCTTCTGGGTTTCTTCCCCAGCTAATTCAACACTTCAGCCCTGAGAAGGGCCAACAGTTGCTGTTTTGCGGGATGGAGGAGAGCAGCAGCCAGGAACAGAACAGGCATAGAGGGAGTCCTGATGACCCCACACCTCCTCAGGCCACCTCCACATCTCCTCCTGAACCCTTGCTTACCTGCTCCTCTAACTCATGGCATTGCCGCTGCCGTTATAAATGTCTAATCTCACCAAGAACAGCTCTGCACAGTCTGTGGCACCCGGTTTCACGTGACAATCTTTCCCTGAGCCTCTTCTCCCTCTGCACGTTTCTGATGGAGTCCTACTGTGTCGGATGGTTTCCTGCTCCGGGAGGAACGAAGGCAGCAGCAGATCTGAGTCAGACAGCGGCCGGACCCTCCAGCAGGCCCTTTGAAGCTCCTCACCTAACAGACTCTGTGAAAGACACGTAAGGAGGAAGAAAGAGCCTTAATATTGCACCACAGAGCTAATCACCATAGAGAAAAGCCTTTGTGCTTTGTGAAGAGCGGGTCAAAGCAGCTCAGCTCGAGTGCAGTCAACAACCCCTTGTTCTGACACAAACAGATGCTCATCACCGAGAGACAGGTGAATGGAAAAGGCTGGAGAGAATGACATAATCACAGAGTAGCACCTTTGAATATGAGTGTGCTAAGATAAAACTTGCCCTTGCCCTCCATCCGCTTACCAGCAGGTCCCTGGAATAGTTATGCCTGGTACATGACAAGAATCTAGTCATTAGCTCTGTATTTGCTGGCGGCCAATGCCTGACCTGCTGAATTCATCTGGCTAAGAGGTTTATTTTCCTCTACTTTATTCCTGACAGTGTCATCTTTCAAAAGGCACACATTTCTCCATCCTAGAAGCAGCTTAGCATGGTCCCTCTGAGGACAGGAGACACTCAGAAAGATTTCCAAGTGAAACGCCTGAAGTGCACCTTGACTCCTCTCGCTGGGGACCTGTTCCTCAGGCTACACGTGTCCATCAACACCATTAAGAGCAATTGGGAGCTAAAAACTCCCTTACGGCAACTATGAGGCATCCCTGAGGAGCCCCTGCCTCTCAGCTTTGCTGCTGAGCTTCTGGCCATCAGGGTTATTCCCATCCTTCCAGCCTGTAGCTTTTCTCCGGCTGCTGCTGGATGTGGCCCCAGCGCTCACATGGCCAAGGCTGTCCCCATCCATGTTTCCGCACCCCAGAGTAACCCTGTCCCTTGCCACCGGCCCATAACCACCCTAAGGTGCTGTGATCACCTTGTTCTTTCACTCTAGCCTTCCTCCCCTGTTCCGCCTGGAGAAAACACAGAGCTCAGCTCCCACATTTGACTCATCCAGGCCACTGGTGGATAATGAGAGGGCGAGTGTTTGTGCTCCACGGAGCTCCCATTGTTCCTGGCTCTTTGTCTTCCCGCCCAATGCTCACTGGCCACCTGCTTTCCTCCCCAGCCTTCTGAAGAGGGATTCTTTGCTTCCCTTTGTTGTTCTCCCTGCCCCAAGCTGCCCGTGCCGAGGCGAGGCAGGCTCCGACCTCCAAAAGGAGTCAACAAAGAGGTAGGGATGCAGCCTGCCAGGACAGGGAGCACCACGGCACAGGGCGGGGGGAAGAGCAAGACTAGGTGGTAGGCAAAGAGTGGATCTCCCATGAGAAAACCAACCAAATAAAACAAACACAGCAGAGGAAAAGTGTGGAAAGTGACCCTATTTCTCATTACGGGAAATATTCATCCAGCGGAGGCTCCTCGTAAATTGTACAGGAGCTTCTTGATGAGAAGGGCGGTGAGCCTGGCCAGTGCCCTTCCCCATCGGCCCTGGCCACCGTGCCCAGGCACCGGCTGGACCATGCACGGTGGCCATGGCTCGCCTCTTTCCCAGCGCTCCCGCGAGCTGCACCTGGCCCTGCCGCGAGTGGCACAGGCTGCAGCCGGGAGACAGATCTGACCTGAGCAGGCAGCAAGACAGAGAGGTGGGATGTCAGAGCTCAGAGCAGGCTGGCAGCACCCTCAGCCGTGGCCAAGCCCGAAACTGGCAGCACGTGTCTGCTGGGGGGATGCAGTTTCCGTATCACTCTCGTACGGTCCAGAGCCATCGGCATCCGTATAAAACCCAGTGCCACCTCTTTCTGCCTAACAGTGGCTCCACGAGGCTGCAGGGGCTCCTGCCCCGCTGCCAGCAGGGATAACGCTTCTGCTGTAAATGAGTGTCCCGTGCCCACATGCCATAGCCAGACCTTGCCTGGCCCATGGGCAGCTGCCCATACACCCCACTCCCCCTCGGACCCCACTCTGGCTCAGGGTGCGAAGCGGCCCCCAGTTTTCATCCCCTTCCCACAGCTCTCCCACCGAGGACGGGGAGCACGATGAGGAGGGACTCAGCTGGCACCAGCCATGACGAGCAGAGCCACGGCAAGACGAGGCTTTGCAAGACCAGGTTTGGTCTCACACTCAGGAGCCCCCTCCAGCCCATCCCAGCAGACAGGGTGACTGCTCTGCACAAGGGTGACACATGGCCCCCACTGATCTGCTTTCAGGACAGAAGACGAGTCTCTCCACAGACATAGAACCAGCGCACCGAAATAACTAACTATCCGTTCAAGCCTGGAGACTGGGAATGTAGTTAAGGGAATAAATTGCTCCCGGCTACCCTGTGCCCTCCTGGCCCCAGCCCACTATCGCGTGTGTGCCGATGCCTGCAGGTCACAGCCCCGCTCGCCCTGCCTCACCTGATGCATCCCAAAATACCAACCTCCTCCGGCAAAAATCACGGAGCTGGATTAACTATGGTAATCAGCTCCACACATTTCTCCTGCCACAGCCAGGCAGCACAGCTCCTGTCGCCCGCAGAGCCAGGCTGGGAGCCGAGGTGGCCCTGGCTGTTCCTGGCTTTGCAGTGAGACCCCTCCAGCCCCTTCCCACGCTGGAAAGCCTGTGTGGATGCTGCACTGCTGCGGGAGATACTGCTGCCGGGGAGCTGCTTTACACAAGGAGCACTTGCATACAAAAAAGCTGCTCTGAGGAAGTTATTTGTTGCTGTAGCGCCAACCTAGTAGAAATCTAGCATGTACCACAGCACACATCGGGTAAGACCTGGCAGTGCGAGGTTTATTTTTGCCTCAGTTATTTTTTACCTCCCTCTGGTCCTTGATTTACCCTGCATGGGAGGATTTGCACATGCCAAAGAGCCTGCAAAGCGCTTCGCAGGAGAGTGCAAGAGAAGGGTAAAATGTTTAGCAAAGACGAAACATGTGTGCGTTCTCTGCACCAACATTTGCTGCTCCTGTATCCCAGAGGGTTGGAGGCTGGCTAGGGGTGCAGGAAGGACTGCAGGGAGCATGAGAGAAGGGAAGGAAGTTGGTGGGGTGGCCACGCTAGCAGCAACAAGCCCAGCTCCCCATCTGCCACCTTCGCAGCGCCGGGGGGGCAGGCTGCAAGCAGGATGGGCAGAGGACCACAGGACGGGCACCAAGAGGTCTGGGAAAAGCATCACCTTGGCTTGCTCAGCCTACAGCTGTGACCTGCCTGGCATGGGGACATCATTGCCCCCAGCAGCCCAGGGACCTGGCGGGGAGACACAGCTCATCAACGGCCTTGGCCATAATGGGAACCAGTGGCCTCAACCAGCGCAGAGGCCGTGTGCTGTGGCTGGGAGGACGCAGGGCCAACCACCCTTGAGGGTTTTGGTGAGCTCTTCGCACCACCGCTCGCAGCGAATCCCGCGGTGTCAGCGAGGCTGCACAAAGGCGAGGGCAGGGGGTTGCCGCTCCCCCAGCCCAAACCCCATCCCATTAGCACATCCTGATTCCCGTTCCCACACTGTTGGCGCATTATCCCCGTGCTGCATCCCGGGGCCTCAGGAAGCAGCCGGCGGGCGAGCGCTCTCGCCCTATTCAAACCAGGGAGCTGCCGCACAAAGAAAGGGGAGCAAAACCCAAACACCCTTTCACCACTCGCCCAGACACTCACTCTGGGTGATCAAAGCCTTTGCCGAGGAGCGGCTCGCCATGAGAGCTCAGCCAGGAAGGTCTGGTGGGACGGAAAACACGCCCGGCGGGAGGGGGGAGGTGGGGGGGATTAGCCCAATTTCCTCAGGAAATGAGACTGGTTGAGTCACAACTATTAGTCACAGTGCCTAATGAATTCTGAGCCCTTTAGCCAATTTCAGAGAAAATTGACTGAAAGGGGAGTCCTCAAGGTATCCAGTTCCTAGGAGCTTCAGGGGCCGGCAGCAGAGCCTGCTCCGAAGGGAGATGCGGGAGCCAGATCTTACCCATCCCATCACTCTCAGGGATCCTGGCTCCAGCCCGACTGATGCAACCCAAAGACAAGGCTCATTCGAGTGAACACCCCAAATTTCCTCACCCCGGTGCATCCCTGGGGTGCAGGGACGTCAGGAGGGGCCGCGTCTCGCCAGAGGGGCGGTGGGCAGGAGCAGCCTGCTGTGCCTGGCAAGGAGTTTGCTCTGCTCCAGCCCACGGTTTGCTGATTTATGTTTAAAACACAGACAATTAAATTACATGGGAGCTGATGCTGCTTAATGCATAAAGGCACTGAAATGCCAGGCCTCATCGGGTTGCCATGTAAATCACCATGGTTAAGCGGGGAGCTGAGAGCACAAATAGCAGGGGCTGAGTGTGCGTCACCCAAAACTCCCTGCCCGCAGCAGAGCCCAGAGGCATCTCATGAGGATAAGCAGGGCAGAAGGGCAGCAGCCCCACCAGGGGGGCTGGGCTGGCACAGGGGGGACTTGACCCCTCCACGGGGGGATTTTGTTTTGGGGATTACACCCCACATCAGGCAGAGCCACGCAGAAAGGAGAGCTCGTCTCCAGCAATTTACACACCAAGTGGTTCAGGTTCCAGTGAACTAAAATCAATACGAATAAAGGAATAATAAGAAGAGATGCTGCGAGAAGGGATGGGAAGGGAATGGCTAAGCATCCTGCTAGGGAAATGGCATAAATCCTGCTGAGCTCCAGGCCGTTCCCCGTGGGGCAGGTTTAGGGTGCTGTCCTGCTTTCCCCCTGCCCTGGCCATGTCACCCTGCGCCGGGTCGAGCAGCGAACCAGCACAAAAACTAAACTTGTAAGATAGAGCCCAGTGCGGGTGAGGAAGCCCAGGAGGAGAGCTCATGGCTGGCCGGGCTGCTCTGGAGGCAGCAATCCCGGATCCCCGTGCTGAGCAGTGACGGAGCAGGGCGCTGTCCAGCTGCCGCTCACATCAGGATCCTTCACACATCACCATCCAGCCACGCCAGGATTTTCTCTCGCAGGGAAGCATTTGCTCCTCTCCAGGATGCATCCATGCCCTGAATGCTGCCTCAGAAACTGCCAGAAACCACCCAAAGAGCTGATGCTTTGCTTCTCTTGCCCTTTCTTAACAACTCCGAGCACCGGACTTCTGCTGCTCATTAATTACCCGTAGTGATGAAGCAGCTTTCCCGTCACGTGTCATATATGAGGAGCTGAGTGCAGGGGGAGGGAAGGCATGGGAGACCGGGGGATCAGCTCCTCTCAGCAGGTTTTCTCAGCAGGAGCAAGGGAACGTGCGGAGCTTTGGGGATTTCACGGGAAACATTAGCACTGCCAAAGGTCACCCATTTCTGTGAGAGCTCCACAATTCAAACAAGCAGCCCTTGCAAGCCAATTAGCAGCAAATGTGGCAGATCTGGATTTTATTTATGGAGCATCCAGCAAACAAAACCGGATTTCAGCTCCATCTAACAGGTCGCCTCTGCCTGCTGGGTGCATTCGGTGTGTCCCAGTGGGCGTCGAGACTTTTACGACACTGCAGGCTGTGCCAAAAAAGAACACTCTGCAAATTACTGCCAGTCCCACGATAACATTCCCCACCCATCCTTGGCCATATGAACTCATTAGGTAGTCGATTTCAGCTGAATTAAAAAAAAAAAAAGGAAAACCTTTTCAACACAGAACACAATTACGTGGTACAGTTTATCACCCACCCAATGTTGCGGTAGCCAAGAGCACAAGCTGCTTCAAAAGAGACCAGATGCATAAACAGGGCAGCAGTTCGGCTGGCTACCAAGCCCGGCAGCCTGGCTGCCATCCCTTGCCTGGGGCATCCCTGTGCCCCTTGCTGCTGGAAGCCGGCTGGCTCTGCCATGGGAAAGCTCAGCCCTCACTTGTGAGACCTTCTCCCAGCGTCTGCTGGTGGCCGGTGCTGGAGGCTGAGAGTGGAGCTGAGCCCTGCGCTGGGCTGGGCTGGCACAGCCAACCTCCTCACGGGTGGGAAGATGCTAAAGAGCAAACCTGGAGTCGATGGCACCCTGGCAGGAGCCCGCAAGCAATCCAGCTGTGCGCTGCGAGGCAGGTGTTTGAGCGACGGTTTAGATCCAGGCATCGATCAAGCCCCTCCTGGTTGGGGGTAGCTACCTGCCGAGGATGTCGAGCTTTCTTTTTGGAATTGGCGTGATGCGCAACAGCTCAGCCCATCCTCATAGCACAGAGCGTGGGCTCGCCTGGGGCTGCAGCAGACCCTGGGGAGGAATTTCCCATGCCTTGGCTGGACTGGCACTGCTAAGTACCGAGGGCTGGAAGCTGGAATTCCCCCCTGATGCAAAACAGAGCAGGAGCCCATCCCCACCGGGGCACCCCTCCGTGCGCTGCAGGCAGGAAAGTCTGGCTGGCCATGGGTTCACACCAGTGTCCCCCCAAACTCCTCCACACCTGAGGACGAGGCAAACTACTTCACCTGCTTTGTCACCAGTTTAAAACCCAACATCCCACTGCTCCGTCCGCACCGTGAGCCGTTGAGCAGCAAAAGCACATGGTGGTGTTGGATCAATCGCTGCCGCTCACCGGTGCGGCTCACACACACATCAGCCCAGCAGGAGCCAGCACCGAGCTTTGTCATCGCAGAAGTACTTTTCAAATATACATATAACAACCTAACATCAAAGATCCTGAAAGAGAAGCTTCTTTCAGATGGTATCCCAGGCTCAGCCTCTACAGAGCGCAAACAGAAGGGATGAATGATGCTGGAAACAACAAAGAGAAGTAAATTGTCTCCTCTGGATGAACTCAAGCTTAAAATCTAAAAGAGGAACTTGTCTTGCTTTTGTCTCTGCTGAAAATCCACCTCCTGCCTGGACAATACGCGACTGTTGGGGAGGCAAGAGGCAGCCGCAGGGCTGGGCTGCAGCCTGGTCAAGCTCTATTTACAGCCCCGCAGCTCACCGGGGAAACAATGGAACCTGAGCACTTACTTTGATCAGCCCATTCAGATCTCCATCATATTAACGTAATATGTTAATTAATAGCAATAGGTCACGCTTCAGAGGTGCCTTTTATGCAACAATCAAGACAACTCTACCAACGCTCATTTGCACTCTCCAGCACCAAGGTACATGAAGGTCTCCTCTCTCCTTTCAAGATGACTAAACAGCGAAAAGCTGGAATCTGGGCTGCAAATGCGCCCACAATGCTGGACTGAAATGGGCTTTGCAGGGCGGCCCTCGGACACCTGCAGGTGGTCAATACAGAGAAGCACCTAGCACACCTGCAATCCTACCGGAGTAGCCCGGGCTGCAGACCCTGGCTGCAAAGCACTCGTGCTGCAGTCCCTAACATGGCAAGTGTGGCACATCACCAGGGACCACATCCTGAGGGCAGCAGGAGTACAAGAAACACCCTTCTCCGAAAGGCAGTGGTGAGCCAAGGCTGGGAAGCACCGAGCAACACCCAACCGTCGTGTGTCACTTAAGGAGAGGCATCCCCAGCCATTATATAAATTGCTGGTTCGCCATTTAACAAGTTAGCATTAATATTTATTGCGGCATGTTCACAATTGTAAAGATCTTCATTTAAAATGTTTTGTGCCTCACACTCTGTCAGCAGGGAAAGCACTATAAGGCAGAGAGCAGGCTTGCAGGCTCTAATGCAAAGTGATGGCTCCAACTTCAGAAGGGAAGCCTATTTCCAGCAGGAACATCTGCTCTCGGCATGGAAAGCGGGGTACCTAGTCAAGAAGGCTGGGAGCAGATGGAACAGGAAAGTTTCTCCTCCTCTTGTCGCAGAGTGAGGTTCACCACCTCGCCAGATTGCCCGGGCTGCATCTCCAAGCTTTCCTCTCTTCTTGCTTCCAAGCAGGCAGGGAGCAGGGAGAAGGAAAAGCGCCGTAATTGTTGGGTGCAGCAAGCGTGAACCCGACTGGGATCTGGTGCTAGAAGCCGTGGCGCTGGCGGTGCCGCGGTTCTCCACCTCTTGCATGCCTGCGGAGCCGCAGCCCGCCCAGCGAGGAGAGGTTTGCATCATCTGCATCGCCGGCGTCAGGGGAGGTGAGAACCGTCGGTGCGTCGGGAGGAGGAAGGGGGAGAGGTTGAGCTGAACCAGGCAAGGGGAAGGTGAGAGGACTGTGAAGGGAAACGAAGATTAAGGTGGAAAAGTGAGAAGAACTTAACACTGAGATCTGTTAAACCTCCCTCTTGCAAAGCCTTATGCAGGTGCTTAACTTTGCAGGCTGTGAGTAATCCAATTAAAGTTGTTAAATCCCGCAGAGACTTAAATTCAGGGGAATTAATGATGGCGCGCAAAGTTAAGCGCACACTTACTGGGAGAAATAGTGTGAAAAAGACTCCTTAGGAGAGAAAGCTTCGTGACTTGGGACTTTTAGAAGTGGAAAAAAACATCATCAAATATATCAAGAAATAGTCTTGCACTGGGCTGGAAGAAGCATTTGATGTGACCTAAAAGTCTCTTCCATCTCTGACTTCTATTAGTCTGTGACAAGACTTAAAAGGTCATCTAGTCCACCCCTTTGCTAATGCAGGATTATTCCCCACAGCACAGTGCCTGTTACTTTGTCCAGTCCAGTTTTAAATGAAAAGCCTTGCAAAATTTCCTCTTCCCAAGGACCATTATCCTCCCAATTCTAATGTGTTTCTTTTTGTCAATAGTTCTGTCAGTATAATGAAATCCTCACTGTGCTAAATTGCTAAAAAAGATCTAAAAGTCGAATCTTCTTCTAATATGACATGAAAGTGCTAGTATAAAAATAGGATTGTATTAGCGATTCTCCGCTGTATTGTATTAACATCCTATTTCACTTAAGAGAGGCAGGACTGAATTATCTGCAGATTCTTCCAGCCACTACTCTCACAAAGGTGTGTATTTGGGGTTCAGAGCTGCAGGATTTCCCATCAAAGCCATACAATAAAATCCTATGCGGCATGCAAAATGCTGAGGCAGGAGTTTAGGGCACGTGCCAAGCACAGAGCCCAACCCTGTTCTTCCCTGCACTCAAAGTCCATAGGGTTTGCGAAGCTGCCGGGGATGTGGGAAGAGGAGGGAAAAGGCAGGTGGGCAAGGCTTGAGGCCCTGGGACAGTAGAAAAAAGGACAAGCAAGAGTCTAAGAAAAAGCAAAACTTAAAACGTCCACGGTGGAAGCGCAGTGCAGCAGTGGGACGGGAACCCCGTTTCTCCCATTCGCAGGTCAGGGCTCTTGGCCAGCCCAGGTGAGAAGAGGAAAGAGCAGGTGGCAGAGACCGTGCAACTTCAATACAGCCAAAATGAGCATTCGGAGCCAATTTTGAGGGTGTGCCAAGATATTCACCTACCAGGAGGAGGACTGATGCTCCCAGCACACTTCAAGGAACGAAGCTCCTGGCACCCTTCAGAAGGGATGGGAGAAGCAGTGGAGGGGTTTGGAATGAGCACGGAGCCCGTGCCTCGGCTGAGAGCCAGGACAGGCAGTGCCCGAGCAAGGAGGGCACTCTGAGCACTCTTGACCGCCTTCAGCACGGGTTTTTGTTCGAAGCCTTTGCCTGCTGTTCAATGGCAGGTACAGCTGCTTCCTCACTGCACCGGGGCTTCAACTAAGTATTTAAACTAGCAACTTCGCACAACCCATCCCTGCCAGAACTAATCCAAGTTTAATGTGTTTTTGCATTATATTGTAATAAAAGCCAACACTAACATAGTTCTGTTTTCTTCCTAAAAACAAAGTCTGGCCTCTGACCTTTGGCAAAGTTGATCGTAGCATCCCATTTACCAGGAATCTGGAAAAAAAAAGTTTATCTCGCTTCAGCTCGGTTCTAGTCACCATTCCCAGCATGTTCTGTAGCCGTGCCCTCCCTGGGATTCACAGGAGTGTATTTTCCCAACACATGCTCCCTCGTTGCTATTCTTTTTTCTTCCCTTTATTTTTTTCTTTTTTTTTTTTTTACTGCATAGCAGAAATCTATTGAGTAGAAAGCCAGTGGGAAGCCACAGCTATTGTATCTCTGGTTTAGTTCCTTATCTGCTGAGGGGTCCTTTTGTGATGTGTTGAGGAAGGACATGCAGACAGCGCCTTTTATCACCAGCACAGCATCTCCACAATGAAAGGAGAGGCAGCGGGGATGCAGATGTGACGTTCAAGTATAAAAATCCACCATATGGTAAAGATTGCTTCAGCTACCGTTTGGTCAACATGTTGACACTTTGGTTATGAAAAGCAATATGTATCTCTCTCTTGGTGGTTTCTGTTCAAATTAAATGTTTTGTATCAGGCAGAGAAACTAATAACGAGCCAGGTTTTCCCTTGACAGAAGAGTAGTAACAAATATGGAGCAATGTGAAAGCTGACTTGAAAATTACTATTCCCAAGACGTGATAAATGTAGAGATAAGATTTGCTTGGAGGACTCAAATGAGACAAATGCTAAAGGTGCTGCTGGTGGGAAGAGATTCCAAGGGGAACAGGCAAAAGCAAAAAGTAGCATTTAAAAAACACAGTCTGACCTGTCAACGTTTCTGTTAACACTGAATTCCTCCCGGACACTCAACACCACTTCAGCCTTCTGCAAAACACCCTCCTTCTCGCAGCTAAGCGTAAGCAAAGAACCAGAAAAAAAGGCCTATGCAGGTGCAAACCATCGTGTGTTCCAGTCAAAACAGCAAGTTGTGCCTTTTTCAGCGCCTTTGAAAGGGATGAGATGCCCCAACACGTATGTGTAGACACGTGTACAGAGGTGGGCAGGGGCTCGGGCACAGCCCCTGCAGCTGGCCAGGGGCCGGGGGGACGTGGAAACGCAATTGCAGCAGCACCAAGAGAATCGAGGTGCAAAAAACCCCCACGAAACCATCCGAGGTTGTTCCACTGACCAACGGCATTCTGGCGGCGCAGCGATTCCAGCCTGGCTCAGGCTAAAATAAACTTCGTGCATCAAATATTTAATACCCCAAAGTCTCTTCCCGAGGCTACGCCCTGCGGCTGCGTACCCCGTGCAGGCAGGCTCCCGGCCCGCAGTGCCGAGCCGCGCACCCGGCATCTTCCGGCGCTTAGCGCGAGTTAGCAGCAGCAGCGATGACTTATTTAAGAGCAGATCAAGAAACATCCCAGCTCTCTTTGGAGACTTCAAAAGCAGCTGAACGCTACTGGTATCCTCCGATAAAGACACAGCTTTGCTGTACTGTCTGCCTCAGGGGAACCTCGCACCGCCAGCAGTGGGAAGGGGAGACGCCGCCACGGTAGGGACATCACGGCAGAGGGGGTACCCCCCACCACCAGCCCCAGCACCGCGGCCGCCGAACCCGCAGCAGGTGGAGGGGAGCCAGCACAACCCTTCCCCTGCCAGGGGCCACATCCTGCCCATGGCCCCGGTGGGCAGTCAGGGTGCCCAGCCAGCCTAGCTGCCCGCTGAAGAGGTGGGATGTGGTTTCTATGGCAACAAGGAGAAAAAAAAAAAAAAAATGTATTTTCCCCCCAAGGAGCACAGCACTGGATCCCCCAGCACGGGCATGGGTGTCAGCGCCGGGCACCTTCCCTGCACCACGGGCCAGAGAAGGAGCACTGGGGGACGCAGAGCCATGCCGAGGTTTGAAGATTGGGTCAAACGATGGAGGAGGGATGGTGCAGACAGCCAGAGCTCACTCCTCGCTAAGCATTTCTCCTGCCTCACCCAGCCAGGCTGGCCACCATTGCCTTGCACCTTCACACCTCCAGAGGTGGCCAGCGAGGTAGGGGGAGGGCTGGGGAGGTGACCCACAGGTGGGTTCGAGGCTTTCCGCCTAAATTTAGAGCAGGAGACCTCACCCCTTGCCTCAATCATGAGCATGGGCAGGTGGAGCTGGAGCAGAAGGACAGCAGGAGCGACATGCTTTAATAGAGACCTTGGGACCAGCTTGTTGGCCGAGGACGGAAACATCCTCCATCAACAGATGACATTTCCCGCTGGGAATGGGGGAACAAAAGCCCCGTGGCCAAAATCTCCACCCCAGGCTGAGGTTGATAGGAGATTCGATATTGATTCACTGGGGCCAGGATTTCATCGTGTGATTTAAACCTAACTCCTCCAAAGAGAATAAGATCAATTTTACAGAGAATCAAATAGATAAAGAACAGCCTTTGAGCCAGTGTGCAGCAGAAGCAGAGAGAGGAGTTAGAAAAAAGGTTCTTTCCTTATCGGGAAAGTTAAAAAAAAAAAAAAAGATAGAAAGGAACCTGGAGAAGGTTGTTTGCTCATTTTTTCCTTTTCCAGTCAAAACAACCCCGCCTCTGTCTGCTCTCCGCATGGGCACCGAGGGAGCAACACAGCAGAGGGTTTCTCATAGCAGGGCTGGATGGAGCTGCCATGGTCCCTGTCCCTGGAGCCGCCCATCCCTGGAGCCATCTCAGCACCGCGGGGGCCGCAGGGTCCGAGGCACTGGGCGCTCACGGCTGCAAGGCCACATGCAATGGGAGACAAGAACCACACTGGTGATACAGCCCCGTCTGCTTGAGCAGCAGAGCTGCCTGCAACAGGGGCTGGGGAGCGAGGGCGAGGTGGGGAGGGCAGAGATTTGGGGCTGGGGAGGAGACAGAAGCTCTGCCGCAGCAGGGGAGTGGGGCCAGGCTGGACCCCCTGCCCTCGGGTGCAGGGAGCCCCTGCCCCAGCTACCTCCACCTTTGTGGGACATGGGCTCCCAGGGAGCAACCCCCCGACCCCTTCTGTCTGGGAAGCCGGAAACCCTCGTGCTGAGCTCTCTCTCAGAGGTTTTATTATCGTAATTCCTTTTTATTTCGGCCTTGAAAGACAATTCATCACCCTGGGGCAGCTCAGACTGGCCCCGCCAAGGCTGCCGCTCTGCTCCTGCGCCATTTCCCCCCCAACACATTGGGCCAACTTTGAGCCTTTTCTGTCCTACAGCTTTACAAGGGGTCAGCCTCGTGTTCATCTGTGACCCTCAGCAGCCATCCCAGCCACCTTCGCTCGCCCTGGGCAAGACAGTCTGTGAGCAGCATGGCACCCAAGGCGGAGGCTCTCATGGGCAGTGATCTCCCTGCCTGTTATTTGACTGCAATCTAGAGGCAATTTTTCTTGGGAAAAGCTTTTAAGTTTGATCAGTGATGGGGTTAATATCGTTTGCCATGTGTCTCTATTTTTTATCTGTATTAAAGTGCCATGGCAGGGATTTCTACAGCAGTACCACAGTGGGGTTTTGTTGGGGTTTGTTGTGTTTTTTTTAAACACTGGGTTGCGATGACTGATCACGCTGCAGCACAGCAGCTACCAACCACGTCCCCACAGAACCTCCCGGACACCTCCACCAACGGAGTGATGTCTACCCTAAAACCCAGAGCTTGTCCCCAAAGAGCCATCCTTCCCGCTGCAGCCCATTCCCATCGCTGAGTGCTGGGAGCGGAGGCGGGAGCTGCGCCGGGCTGAGCACGGCAGCAGAGGTGAGCTCGGTAATTGTACACCTGCCTGTGTTTGTTCTCTGATGGCTCTTTGGGGACGCTCGCTTACATCACGTTCCAAAGAAAGGACAACAACACAAAACAAAAACAGATGCAAGTTAAACAAGTGGAAGGCCCGCTGGGGCTGCCGGGGAAGTTGGGCTCTGGTTTGTGCCCAAGGCGAATGTGCGCGGGCAGCTGCTCCGCACCCGTCCCCACGGCACTGCGACATGGGAGCAGAGCTCGGACCCGGGACCAACAGAGACCTAGCACAGGGACCTTCGCTCCCCCCACTTCCCTGCCCTGCCTGCCATGCTCTGTGCTTGCAGAGCCACGCATTAAACAGAAATATATATATATGTTTTTTTGCTTTGTGCTTTCAGGCCTTTGATCCCTCCAATTTATTTGTTCTTGTCTTTGTGGGCTTAACAGTCAAAGTGTATGATAATTCATTGCTTGTTAATCCAATTTGGCTCTATTTAGCTATTCCAGTTTAACATCAAATATAATATAAAATAATGTCCAGAAGAAACAGAAATGAGATCCGTGTCTATGAACCAGGTCTGAACTTTTGCCCGGTGAGGGCTGGCTGCTCTCTTTGCTAATTTATTTTCTTTCCGGCTTCGTCGAGCCAGTCCTTGCAGCTGAACCCCTCACCGCAGCCGGGGGCACAGCAGGGCGGGGGCTCCACGCCTTGGGGTGCAGCACAGCACCCTCAGGAGCTGTCTCCCGTGGGGGAGAAGGGACAGGCAGCCTCTGGCACAGGGAGACTCTCCGAGGGATGCTGCAGAGCTTGGGACTGCAAGCTGGATCACCAGGTCTGGGCAGTCTGGGGGGGACCAGCAGCTCCCTGGGGAGCCCAGCCCACCTGCAGCACCCACCTCTCAGGACTGGCTCCTCCTAGGTATCAGCACATGCCAGCCTGTGCCCAGCAGTGCCAGGCCAGACCCGCCCAGCCAGAGGCAGCCCAGGCCCAGTGGCCCCGCATCAGCTCAGGATCCGGCCCTCGGAGCAAGGAAGCCCCATGAGCAGGAAGATTTAGCACATCCCTTATGAGCCAGCAGCATTTCCAGACAGGCACGCTTGAACGGAGAATCCCTTTTTTATCTGCAGCAGACGCTCAATCACCCTCCCTCCCGCTGCCCGCCTCAGCCCTTCCCAGCACCGTTATTTATGTAAACTCCAGTGCCACCGTGCCCGCCGCTGCCTGAGCGCAGCAGACGCGGCAGCTCTTTGGGGGCACCGGCGGGGACGGCTGCTGGGGGCGTACAGTGAGGACATGGCACCAGCCTGACATCTCGGAGCCCGCAGCTCCCTGCTAGCAGGAGCCCACAGCCCTGGCCTTGAAGGGCATTTATTAAATCAGGAGCAACCCCAGCATCTACAGGGTCCCAGCAGGTTCTGGGTGAAAGCTGGTCCGGGGTGCCGCAAGGACAGTCATACCCCCGGGCAGCCATCAGCCCTGTTTCAGGTCTCAGCCCGTGTCCAGTCCCAGGGTCGAGGCTCCACGTCTCCTTGCTGCCAGACCCCCCGGCAAGCCCCACTGCAGCGTGGGCAGCCCCACAGCCACCAAACTCTGTCCTCTGCCTCCCACTGCTGCTGTTCAAGGGCAGCTCACCACAACCATTCCCCCCAAAACAGCATCAGCTCCTACCTGGGAGACAAGCCCATGGTGCTGGCATGGCTCTGGGTCCTCAGTGCAGGCAAGGGCACAGCTCGGGGACACTGCGACACAGCCCACTGCCCCACAGGCACCGGCACCAGTCTGCAGCACAGCTGGTCCCTAAGCAGGCTGCAAACCAGCCCAGACAGAGCAATGACTAGAAAGCCCCAGCCTCCCCTCCACAGCCTGGCTTTATCACCTCAACCCCTCCTTTCACCCACCTGCCCAACAACTCGCTAGTGAGGGTGCAGCCAGGGCTGGGGTCCTGCCGCTGGACTGATGCAGACCATTGCCCAGGGTCCCGGTGCCAGAGCTGACCCCAGGGCAGCCAGCCAGACCCCGCTGCATTGCCGGAGCTTTTACTGGGGGTTACAGCGGTGGGGGCTCATCCAGGCATGGTTAGCCCCAGCTGCCCCCCGCTCCTCGTGTGCCCCAGCCATGCGAGTGATGCTTGGGCATGCAGCTCAAGCATCTTCCCACCCCAGGGCAGGTGCTTCCCGTGTCACTGCTCTCACCCCAGTTCCACCTTAGTGTCACCTTGACTGTTAGTGTCACCTTGACTGGGCCATTGAACGAGCAGAGGTGTTAGGGAAGGGCCTTCACCCCTGCTAGCCACAAACCACCCGGATGCTCCGTGCGTAAGGCCGATCCATCAACAGACCATTAATTCAGAGGCAGTGGGTGCTCCTCGCCATCTCCCCACAGCCTCCAAAGTGCTCTCCTGAAAACGCAGGGAAAAGAAGTGTCTTGGTGGAACAGCAGTATGTGTTGGAGGCGTTTCCTGCCCACGCTTGCACCTCTCAAAGCTGTATTTCCCCTGTAAGTGAGGGGTAGCGGTGCCAAGGACTGGCACCGTGCCCGGTTTCATGGAGGCAAGCAGAAGGGCTCTGGCATGGCCAGAGCCACAACAGGGCTCAGAGCCTGCCCGCTCCAGTGGGTCACCCCTAGGGATGGTAATGACCCCTCCTCGGGGCTGGGAAAGCTCCGCCTGAGGTTTGCAGCCTCCGATTAGCCCTGGGAGAAGCGCCTGGGGAAAGGGCTGGTGGCACCCAGGAGACCATGCAGGCGCCCAGCCGTGCGCTGGCTTCTGCAGGACCAGCACCTGGAGCCCATCAAAGCAAACCCACTTAGGCGTATTTAACCAAACACTTACTTTCCATTTTATTCAATAATTGCTTTAATACTAAAATGCATTAGATGCTCAAAGCAGAGAAAAGAAAATAAAATCACATTTAGGTGGAAAACAAAGTTCTCATCAGATGAAAAAAAAACCCATGTGGCAGGTACACCATTTTGAAACAGAATCGTAATAATTTAATAAAGCTGCTTTATCATCTTCATAAAATAGACAGAATAGAATGGTGATTCTTTTTTTTTTTTTTCCTTTTTCCATTTTCTTGTTTACAATGATTCAATCACTGTGAAAATGTACAGAACATATATATCAGCATATACAACAATTTATTCTTCGTATACTCGGCAACGGAGACACCATGACGAGACGTACCGCGCTCAGTCCCGCGGCAGCCCTGCCTGCTGCTGGCAGGCGAGCGGCGCCGGTGCCGGCTCTTCCCGCTCCACGGTGCGAGACCCCCGGCTCGTACCTGCTGCCCGTCGAGGCTGCACGGAGGCGCGTGCTGCTGAAAACCAGTTTGCGTTGGGCGTGTTGGAAGATTATATCCCAGCTTAGATCAGCTGAACATCAGCTGAAGCCGACGGGAGATCCGTCTCGGCCGCGCTTGCAGCAGGGTCGGCTGGGCTTCTCCCCAACGGGAACCGCAACTCACAGGTTGGATCAGAGATTACCCATAGCTGCACGAGCAGCTGTAGCAACAAGATCATCGATTTTCCCCAATGACACACAAATGTGTTTCCATTCATAATTAGATTTTTGCCCCCCCCCCCCAAGAAGAATTTCAACATATTCATCAGACAGTGTGTTCTTTACAAAAGCAACTTGTTTCCTATTCGAAAAACAAATAAAAAAAATAAAAAAGGAATTCACTTCTGCACAACGTGTGATCCACAGGCCACCTCCAGCTTCACAACAAACAGGGAACGGCAACAACCTCAGCAGGATGGTGCTCGGGGGGGGCTGTTTTTCCAGCCGTCACGCCACTCATCATCCCCAGCCCTCCATCATCCCTCCCGGCACAGCCCGGCAGCCTCGAGGGTGGGAAAGGCCAGGGGCTTCCCAGGGAGCGGGGAAGGGTCCCTGGGCCAGCACACAGCGGGATCATCCCCTCCGGACCCCAGCCCTGGGGCTGCTCCAGATTAGGGTCCTCCACATGCTCGGGGGAGAATCGTAGGCGGTTGCTGCTCCCGGGATAAACAGGGGAGCGGAGCAAGTTTGCCTGGAGGAAACCAACAGATCCCAGCGATTTTTCCAAAATCAAATCTGAGGACACGTTTAAGTTATTAAAAAGCACAATAATTACATCTGGAACCACCCTAAACCCACCCACTCCCACCTACCCACCCTGCAGCCTTGAACACTTTTGCATGGCCAGTTTTATCACAATTAGGAAAAAACCAAGACGGACGGCGGTTTGCCCAGGAGCCCTGAACTCATCTCGAGTGACAGAGAGGGACAGTGACAGGAGCAGCAAAATATTCCGGAGTGGGACGAGGCGGCAGAGCCGGGGCCGCTCTCCGGCCCTCCCCTCGGCCCCGCGCAGCCAGGACGTGCCGGGGAAAGGCCCCTCGCTCGGCATCCCCGGCCGCAGCCCGGGTCAGCCCACAAAACTGGTGTTTAAACGATTTTCTTGGAGGCATAAGGGTTTACTGACCTCTTTAATGCCCCCTTTTAATACAGAATTATTTCACATTCCTTCTCGGCTGTGCTTTTATTCAGAGTGGCAAGGAACGTTTCCTCTGGGTAAATTAGAGAAATGTTTCTTTTTTCTTTTTTTTTTTTCTTTTTTTTTTTCTTCCTTTTCAGTTAGCATCTATTTTTCATCCAAAACGCTGGGCTGGTGGTGGCAGCTCCGCAGGCAGAGGGCAACGCTCAGCAGAAATTAAGGGCTGGCACTTTGTGGGTGGCTGGGAATGGTGATGGGGGTGCCCAGGGCCGGGCAGGGGGACACCCACCCTCCCCATCCTTGCGATGGGAACAGGGGGAGCTGGGTCCCATCCTGCCGGAGGTGGCGGGCAGACAATGGGGCAACGTGGGGCCGTTGCCCTGCGAAGCCAAGACGATCTGGCAGATGGGGCATCGCAGGCTCTGTCACTCAGCAAACACATACGAGAAGCTTTCCCCCAAAAAACACCCTCCCGAGCTGACAAAAACAGGTAACATCAGAATAAACCCAGCCTAACAGTTACAGAAAATCCAGTTACTCCAACAGCCCCAAGCCAGTCTCTTTCTTCTTTGCTTGTGTTTATATTATAATACACACATTTGGGGAAAAATAAAAAACAGAAGTAAATGACAGCAGTAATGGTAACACAGGCAGGAAACAATGCTGGAACAGAACTAACATATCCCTGAAAAATGGGCTCAAACTCCAGAAGAGGGGGGGAAAATCCCCAGTTCACTTTCCGGAGGGATGCAGGACATGACGTTAACGCATGTGATGGGAGCTGAATGAGGTAGTCATCAACACCAGCAAGGGAAGCACCACAAATTTCATTTTTTATTGGTTCTTTCCCAATTCCTGGCCCCAGCAAGTGGCAGGGGGGACAGACTTACTGTGGACCTGTCTCGGGCCAGCTACAACTTCAGGCAGGATCAATTTGCCCTGAAAAAACAAATGGCTGGAGCTTAATTTTATTTTGAGGATAATAATGACTGGAGCTTGTTTTCTTGTTGACATTTTTAATTTAAATAAATCAAAGCAACAAATATCTTATCATGATATGTAGACCTAGAAAGACTATTTCTCTAGAAACCACTAATTTCAACTTGCTGGTACAGCAAACATTGGCAAGAGCTATATATTTCCCTTCCATAATCAATTTTAAATTCTAGGAAACATTATTTAGGGTAGGAAAATCTGTCCGGTGAAGGGTTAATAGTTATAACACACTAACTGAAATCCTCCTACCTTACTCATACCTCACTGAGGAATTATCACTGCAAGAGAGCAGAGGGCTGTGAAGCCCCTTCCCTCTCTCCCTTCTACAAAATGGCTATTAAAGTAGCTCAATTTTTCAATCAATTTTATATGAGTAAATTTGTACCCACACAAAAAAAAGTCCTTAATTATGAGAAAAAATAATGAATTGCTTTAATTTTTCTCCATTAAGAAGGCACATAAATTGAATTAGTAGCGTTGTTACGTATCACCTGTCTGCCCCTAAATTAACATCACTATTGCTCATTCCGTACTTCTTTACGATGCAGGGATAGAAAGAAATCACAACAGTCTAAAGTCCATGCCATGGTGACATACACACACACATACTTGGCATAATCACGGTTGGGAAATGCTGACGTGGAAGTGTGTGTCTAATTGAGAAGGTAATTTAGATCTCTTAAATAATTCCATCACTTTGACTTGGAAATGATTGGCGACTGGGGATATCTAAATCTGGGAACTGGAAAAAAACCACAACCTAACCAACTTCTGGAAAAACTTTCCATGCATTGCCTTGAATTTATGCAAAAGAAACGGATAAGGGAAAAAAATTCAGCTCAGTGCATCCAACAGTCGCAATACAGGCAGAGTTTTCTCCCAGTTTTCCTGCAATGCCCTGTCACTGCCCTGCGAGAGCTGGGCGAGGCTGTGGGCGACGGGGGGTCCTGGAAGAAGAGCTTGCTCCACCGGGTCTGAAAACTGCAAGCTCCCCAAGATTTAAGCACGATGATTGTGATTTTTTGTATTTTTTTTTTTTTTAAGCTTGAAAGCCTTTTGCCATCACTAGACGTACAGTAATTTGCAATATCAAATACAATAATAGTACAGATAAGCATGTGACAGCAAAAGGATTCATAAACGCAGGGGTGTCCATAGCAAAACAGCAACATCTCAAAATACAAACCACCTCGTGTTGGGCGAATATTAAAACTCACCCGACTGTCATCTTGAGCAGTCGCACACGAGCAACGGCCGCTATTTTGTCTAGACTACAAAACCGCCGGGGTGATTACTAAAGGTGTCCGAATAAGGAATTTGACATTCAGTTCTTTCCAGGAACGGAAACTGATCTTTGTTTTGAAATATAAAAATATATAAACTCCGAGGAGGGGATGCCCTGTGCTCCTGAGGACCGGGGTGGGGGGTCTCACCTCTGCCCCCTGCCATCCACCACCTCCCCGCAAAAGCAAACCACCAGCTACTTTGCTCCGGCTGCACACCCCTGCCCGCCCCTTGAGACAAGTGGGATTGTCACATTAACGATAGCTTCATTTATAAACAATACATTTAGGGAAAGCTTTTAAATACAGCAATCTGTGAACCATTGGTAAGCGATAAAAACAATCTGCGCTGGGAGTCGTGCGGTCCCTCATCCTCCTCCTCCTCTCGCCAGGTGCCGCTCAGAGGACGATGTCTTTTAGTCTCCGGGCGCCGGGCGAGTCCTTTTCCCGGCGTTCCTGCAGCAGCGGGTTGCCCTCCTGCCCGCCGCCCTCGCTGTCCGCTCCCCGGGGCTCGGCCTCCGTTGGCCGGGAAGGGCCACTGTTCCCAAAGGGCTCCCGTTCCCGGTTGCCGGCGCAGTGCCCGGCGCCGTACGGTGCAGCTGTCTTGCCGGACAACGGGCTCTTCAGGTGGAGGGGCGAGGTGACGGGGCTGACGGCCTCGCAGCCGTTGCCCGCCTCGCGGACGGCACCGCTCACCTTGGGGCTGCCGGCGGCCGGGTCCACCGTTCTTTTGCCTTTGGGGTTGGCGAGCCGCTCGTCGACGAGGGGCTCGCCGCCCTCCTTGCCGAAGGTGGCGAAGGTCCTTTTTGTGCTGCAGTCTGCGTAAGGCTCCGCGTCCACTGCTGTTGCCTCGATGGAGAGGGCGATGACGTTCCTGCCGTGCTCGGGGGACTTGGCGCGGCTGGGGACGGCACCGCGGGGCATCCAGCACCTGTCCGAGTGGCCCAGGATGCGGCACTCCTCCCTGCAATGAAATCCTTCGCTCTGATCTGCGTGGAGAAAACACAAGGGATGGTGAAGGGCAGGTGCCCGCCGCACCCCCCAGCCTGCCCGGGGCAGGGGACCCCCGCCGAGCCCAGCACTGCCCATCTCTCCCACCCCAGCAGCAATCCTGCCCCGAATAGCAATCGTTTTTTAAGGCAAGGCTCGGAAGAGGGATTTTATTTATTTTTTACTGTTACTCTCTGCTGCTCTAAAGACCGGAGCTCCATTTCCAACAGGTTGTGTGTCATCTGCTGCCGCCAGACCTGCAGCCTGGGGAAGGGAGTCCCGGCTGCGAGTCCAGCACAGCGCCTCTGTCCCACGTCAGCACTTTCTGGGTTTAGGAACCAGCGCTAAAAGCCACCGCATTTTAGGCTTGGCTTGACGTGACATTTAAGCCTGGCTTTCTGCAGAAGGCGGGGAGGGAGGAGGGAGTTTTCTTTTTTCCTTGCAATGTATACGCCTGTTTTGTCTTTTTGCTTAATCCCCACTGACCTCCCACACATTGGAGGCTTTATAAATCTCCACAACTGCCCACTCCACTGAAGATTAAATGTGTCATTCCCAGCGTTGGGGCTTTATTCATACGAGAGCAATAAAGATCCCTCCTCTCGACTCAGGGCTGTCCCGACACCACTTTACAAGGCTGAAATATTGGAGCAGTGGTTTAACACTTTCCAAGGACCTTCCCTGCCCAGGTCCGAGCACTCCCAGGTGGGTGCAAACCCTCACGTCCGCTGCTCGCATGCATCCCCGTACTGCCAGCTGACCCCAAGGGATGGCACGGCCTCACCCCCCAGCACGGACGGACGAAGTGGGGCCCAGGGAAGCAGCCGGGCTCAGCCAAGGGCAACGCCGAAAAGCAGATCCAGGAGTCTTGGCTTTGCCGGCCTTTGCTGAGCATCTGACCGTGGCTCCCACCAAACACTGCAGGCTCACGGCTGCTTTTTGGTCTCGACTTTTCCTTCCTTTGACACAAACATGGAATTGCAGCTCAGAAAGCACAACCTTTCGCTACACAAATACGCAGCTCCATCCTGTTGTAACCTACACACACGCGAAGCGGCGTTGAGCATTAACGCCATTACCCGCGCAGGACCATGCTCCGTCGGTGCCGGTTTGACGGATCAAAGCCTGCGAAGGTGCAGACTCAGCCTGGGTTTGCTCCCCCTCCATCTGCAGACCGTTCATTTTGATGCTTCGTACATCTGTGTGCATAACCTCCGCTCCTCAGACACATTGGTATTTCCACCACATTCGAGCACTAGGGCGGCTGATAAAAATTCCCAGCACATAACACAATGCACCAAAATATGAGCAGCTTAACACTTACAGAGAATAAACGAGTAAAAGGCAGACCTCAAAAAAGAAAGAAAAAAAAAGAGGGTTTGGGTTTTTTTTAAAGGAGAAGCAGCCAATTAATTGAAAAATCTATGGGTAAAATATTACCTTTTTCTCCACATCTATTACCTTTTTCTCTACATCAGTGCAGCTACCCAGTGGTGCGGAGCGCGGTGCCGGGTGGCTGTGTAGGAGGTCTGGGCTTTACAGCAGTTTGGGAGAAGGATGCTCTGAGCCCGACATGCAGAACAACCTGCACTGAGATCTAAAAGCCCGTGCTCCTCGACTTTGATTCCATTACTTTCAAGTACTTGAGCAAAATAAAAAAAAAAAAAAAAGAGAAAAATTGCCCAGAAAGTGTTGCTGTCTGTCTATTTATCCACAGCTTAACTTGAAAAGGGTGCTACAGGCGTACAAAGTTGTGTAGTCTGGCTGTGATAGCAGAGGACTTGGTGATGGCTGGAGGGGCTACAGAAATATCTTGGGTTCTCATCCCCGATGAGACACTGATTTATTGTGCCGGGTGACCTTGGGCACGTTGCTGGAGCACACATCCCTTCAGTCGCTCCGTGAACATGAAAGGCCGGATCCGGACAGGCACTGAGCTGGCTGGTCCAGTGTGGGGAGGCACAGGGGGAGCTGCCGCTCCTTGCCTTCCCCACGCAGCCCCACATCCGTGGGACCACCGCAGCCGAGGCAAACCGCGCTCCGCATGGAGCATGGGCAGGTTTGTTTTGCCTCAACTCATTTATTCCACAGTGGCACATTTGACAGCTAAAAAACAAATGGAGGACTTCACCGACTACTGCTCTGCAGGTGGATATTCCTCAAACCCTAGAAGGGGACCCGTGCTTTAAGAGCAGTTTTATTAAAGACTGCTGGCGTGGTGCCTATCTGCTGGGAGATGATCTGCTTTGGACACCAAGATGCTCGTCTGCAAGTCGCGCCAGTGGCAGCTGAAATGGAGGCAGAAGAGGAAATAAAAAGCATTACATTAAATTATACCGTTTCAACCTTTTATTTTATGAAGGGAACATAACAAGTACAAAGGATGCCAGGTCGACAGGCAGAGAGACAGGAGTCTGCAGTCTCCATCCGTAGACCTGAAGACAACAGGTAGCTCCACAGCATGTTCTGCCTCCCTGCTCCTGTCCTCATCACCTGTCTCAGCTTTGGTCTGCAGATACCATGTCATAGAACCATAGAATGGTTAGAGTTGGAAGAGACCTCAAAGATCATCTAGTTCCAACCCCCCTGCCATGGGCAGGGAAACCCTCCACTACACCAGGTTGCTCAAAGCCTCATCCAGCCTGGCCTTGAACACTTCCAGGGATGGGGCATCCACAACATCTCTGGGCAACCTGTTCCAGTGCCTCACCACCCTCAATGTAAAAAATTTCTTCCTATCTAATCTAAATCTCCTCTCTTTCAGTTTAAAGCCATTGCCCCTTGTCCTATCACTACACACCCTTGTAAAAAGTCCCTCTCCAGCTTTCCTGTAGGCCCCCTTTAAGTACTGGAAGGCTGCCATAAGATCACCCCGGAGCCTTCTCTTCTCCAGGCTGAACAGCCCCAACTCTCTCAGCCTGTCTTCATAGCAGAGGTGTTCCAGCTCTCGGATCATCTTTGTGGCCTCCTCTGGACCCGCTCCAGCAGCTCCATGTCCTTCTTGTGCTGGGGACTTCAGAGCTGAACACAGTATTCCAGGTGGAGTCTCACAAGAGCAGAGGGGCAGAATCACCTCCCTTGAGGTGATTTAAAAAGCTCCCTTGGCTTGTCCTGCAGCCAGAAACCATCCTGCTCTGGGGAATGCAGAATCATAGAAGGGTTTGAGTTGGAAGAGACCTTAAAGATCACCTAGTTCCAACCCCTCTGTCATGGGCAGGGACACGTTCCACTACATCAGGTTGCTCAAAGCCTCATCCAACCTGGCCTTGAACACTTCCAGGGATGGGCCTCTACAGCTTCTCTGGGTAACCTGTTCTAATGTCTCACCACTCACCAGAGTGAAGAATATCTTTTTTATATCTAATCGAAATCTCCCCTCTTTCAGTTTAAAGCCATTGCCCCTTGTCCTATCACTACACTCCCTGATAAATAGTTCTTCTCCAGCTTTCTTGTTGCCCCCCTTTAAGTACTAGAAGGCTGCTAGAAGGTCTCCCCGGAACCTTCCCTTCTCCAAGCAGACTGGAGTGTCTGGGCTGCCCAGACCAGCCCTGATCTGGCAGCAGACCCAGAGACCAGCACAAAGCCCTGAGCAGCAGCCGCTTCTCCATGGCAGAATGAGGACCTTCAGCTACTCACCCACCACTGTCTTAACCCTGTACTTCACACAAAATACTGTTTTGGGAACACTATGGCCCAGGGAACACTATGGCCTAAAGAAAGGGAACACTGTGGCCCAAGGAAGGGGAACACCATAGCCTGGGGCTGCACAAGCTGCTCTGATCTGGGCTGGGCTTTGTAACGAGCCGAGCACATGGCCGGCACGCTGCGGGGAGAGTCCCATTGCCAATGAGGCTGTGGGGACACCTGTGCCACACGCAGGCTGTCCGGAGAGATGCTCAACAGCTTGCCCGAGCACGGGTGCCATGCACAGGTGACGGACGTGCAGAGCGGGGCACAGGTCCCGCAGCAGTGACATCCATTTTTCAGCCGGTCTGCCTTCACCCAGCGCAAATCCAGACCTTTGTTTCAGAGCACCCTAGGGCAGGGGGGCTTTTAAAACGTTCCCCAGGTACAAAACGTCCTGGCGGAAGCCTCGTCATCAAGAGGTGAGCGCTTATCCTGACATCAGGCTTGGCAGAAAAAAAGTGTCATTGCTGAACATAAGCCCTCACATAGCAAACACGAAATAAACCAAAACCAACAGCCACCTCTGGCATGAACATGCTCCTCAACAAGAATGGCAAAACCCATGTTGAGCTCCAGATTTCAAACCTTCTCTATTTGCACCATGGGGGACCAGCACAAAAGCAACTAATAAGGATCCCCAGTGCTGCCTGCGGGGTCTGAGCTAGGCAGCCAGCTGCCAAAAAAACAGGAGCTGCAGGAAGACCTGGTGGGAGAGACACCGACACCCACGGCTCCTCCACAGGCAGATGCACAGCCCGTGTCACCGGCACAGAATGGGAGCCGGGGACAACGGCACGGTGACGCAAGAAGCAGGGAGGTGACATGAAACACTGGGTTGCCCTAATTCCCGGGGCTGAGTGCCCTGATGCCTGCCTGGTCGAGACCCTCAGCACTTCCCAGTCCCACCAGGAAAGCTCTTGGCCAGAAGAGCAGGGAGATGGGATGGACAGCCAAGAGCCGGGAACAGAGAGGAGCCCAGGAGGAGCTGGCAGAGGACATGGGGTGGGCACTGGAGCAACAGAGCCTCCAGCTCCCCCCTGCACAGGGCCTCTTCTCGTTAAAAGGACGGACTAACGAACGTCCAGGGTGTGGAAGTGCTTTCATTCTCCTATTCAAAGCCAGCGTACCTGCGGCAGAGCAACACGAAGGCGGTGTGCGAGGCGCCCGTTCGGCTCTCGGAGCAATTGAATTATCTCCAGCGGCATCACAGCGCTGGCCAAAGAGACAAAGTTAAATCGTAGCAAGGTGCAAGTGCCTGGGAATGTAATATTCCTGATAAATGGCCAGATGACATGTGCTGTTATACAATCTAAGGTGCAATTTGGGCGATGACAATAGTCCCTGGAGTTTCCATTTTCAAACAGCCGCTCAGTTCAATCCAATCCATGTCAGAGCAGCTTTGCCGAGGTGAGTAAGTAGAGCTCATTTGTGCTATTACACGGGGAGCAAGGAAAAGGAGCGGAAGAGTCGCTTGAAAATGAAAAATAAGGAAAAAAAAGAGCGACTGGAAGAATCGCAGCCCGACTGGGACGTGCACAGGGAAAGGGGTGCATGGGGGAGCAGCATGGTGAGCGGCCCCAGCCCAAAGCCCCCAGCTCCGTGGCAGTGCAGGACACACGTGCCCATAGCTGGGCTGGTTCCGTGGGTGCCCCGTGCCGGAGCCCGGCTTTATCGCCACATTCCGGTGTTTCTTCAGCAACCGTACGATTATACTGTAATCACGATGACACTGCTCCTGGGTACAGCAAACAGCACGATCATTAAAAAATTCATTTCAAAATCTTCCTGGAAGCTAATAAATTTTACAGCAGTTTCAATCCTTTCTCATTGCAACAAAGAAAAGCTTAGTTCCAGACAAATTAAAAGTAAATTGATTGCCTTAGGGGAATCTATTCAAATATCACTTTTCCACGTTAGAAATCTCTTCCCGAAACAAGAAGAGGAAAGCCAGGGAGAACCAGCATGAGAACGATATGGAAAAGCAAATCATTAAATCTCAGTTCATGAAACTAAGGGGAGGGGGGGAGGAGAGGCGGAATCAAACTTAAAATAAAATGCAAATGTCTCACTGGGGTGCGGGCCTAGCGTTTGTGACGGAATTTATGAATAATAAATATGAATAAATAGTAAACACGAAGGGATCAAACACTGCTGTTGATGTTTACTCATGGTTAGCCATCTTTCATGGACAATGCGCAACTGCATTATTTAACGCTCCTCTTCCAGCTACTTTGGGGTTTCTCTTCAACTCCGCCACCTTAATTTTCCAGCACCCAGCACCCTCGGCACACCGGCGGAGCCCACCTCCCCTCAAGCCCACTCCCAGACGTTCCCAGCTCGGGAGCAGCGACCCACCACATTACACTCCAGATAAAATAATAAGCTCCAACAAAATACAAACAGTCCCCAGCCGTGGTTCATCATCTGCTTATAAATTAAGACTCTGCACCTCTCCCTTATCTCCTGTAATAGCATAATATCAGGAAAGAAGAGGTGGGGAATAGTGTATTATGTTTTTGACCTATGGGCTGTTACAGAGCCTTCTTCGCCTTTCCTAATAAGAAACCTCCAGCCTATGCAGAAATGTAATCCTGGCGTGGCTTCCCCTGCACAATGCTCAGAGGATACTAATAACCAGGGACAGTGACAAATGCTTTTTACCGCAACGAGGAGCCTTTCTTTTCCTCTCTTTCGCCATTGTTCGGGATTTACGCAAGCTAAAAAAAATGCTGTATTTTTAATCCTGGATTGTCTGTCCCGACACAGGAGGTCAACGGCGCTTGGACGAAGCAAATGCCTGCGAGGAATTATTTTAACGAAACAAGGGATGCGAATTAGATTAATTTATCAGGCGACTGCTGATAAGGACCCACGGCTGAATGCAGCTCACGGGCAGTGCTTCTGTAATGGTCAACGGAGAGATGGGATGGGACTCGCTCCCAGCTGCTGCAGACACACACAGCTGCCAAGAAGTGCCAAAGACCCACACTGATTTACACCAGCTGGATGGTTGGCCCATTCATCCCTTCCCCTGCTCTATTAATGACACCTTTTCTTCACCGGAATGGTCCCTGTACCACAAACTAGCCCACCGGCACATCTGGGGTGCCCAGCTAGCGACGCACCAAAGCCTAAGGAGGGATTTGATGGAAAAGATTTTCTCTGGAAAAACGTCTTCCCAGGCATGCTGAAGCCTTTGGGATGAGAAGGTAGCTGTGGGAAGGATGGTGGTCACCCAGGGCAAGAGGAGCTGGTTTTGGGGCACGCTGTGCATTACAGCAGAGCCAGACCCAGAAGGTATTATGGGCTGGGATGCAATTTAAGGCTGGTTGCCCCCCTTTACCTGGGACTGCAGGCCCATCCCCACCTCATTCACATGGCAAAATTAATTCCCCTTCAGAGGGCCGGTGGAACACACCATTTAAACACCAATTAATCCTTTTCTGAGGACTTAAGTGGTCCGTAGAGCTGGTGCCGGCCCCTCAGCGGTGGGGATTTCACCTCCAAAGCTCAGCACTCACGCCTCGATACAGGGCATATTAGCATCCTAACTGATGTTGGGATGCAGGATCCAGTCCTCGGAGAGGAGAGCACTCCGGGATCCAACAGACCTTTTCCATCACAAGCCATTACGGCTCCGTAATTCATAGGCACAGCTCCCATTAATGCTAATGGCAGTTACTGTGCTGCCTGCACGAGTGCAGAATACAACCCTTTGACTTCATTACTGGAATTCAATTTCATTAACACTGGATACAGAGGGATTGTCCTAAATACACTCTTTCTTACATTTTTTTCATGTTAATGTAACCATTTGAGTATATTATACCCTGCAGAGATGGAAACATTTCTAGTCTGTTTAAACACATTTCCCACAATTGGGAGCAAAACTTTGTCTCCGTTTATGTCTTTGACACCAGCTGCCTTCCATTTAATGGGACTTTAGTCACTAAAGCAAATTAATCCAAAGGTTACTTTTCGCCGCTATTGTCAAATCCGAAGCGGAGAAATTCACATATTCTGTCGGGGTAACGTGGGACCAGCCAGGCAGTCACATTCCAACGGCAGCAATTAATTGAATTATTACCCTATCCCATTCAAAACTAGGCGCTGCTCAGAAAAGAGCTGCTCGGCGATGCTGATAAAAATGCAGCCAAACAGAAATAACAGTTGGGGGAGATAAGATGCAATTCCCAGCTGCTTGTACTGGGCCAGCTCCTGGACCAGCGCCTGTCGGAGCAGCATCCCTGCCCCGGCTGCCGCTGTACCAATATACAACCTTTGGGAGGGTCACGGTGAACGCGTCACTGCAGCCTTCTCCGGCACCTCTCTTGGCCAGGATGAAGCGGAACAACCCGTCCCCATCCTCGTCCTCTCCGTGCAGAGACACGGAGGCCAGAGTGGTGGCAGGAGTGGGGATGCAGGTGAGACCCCTGCTTGCTCCCTCCTCCTGTGCACCCGCCAGCGTGGCTCTCCCACCCCTGCGAGGCTTCCGGTGCCTCCGCTCCACAAGTGAGAAATAAAGGAGCTGAGGTTATAAACGCTGATACATAATTTACTCCTATTATCAAGATTAAACACATCTTTGCATGCTTAGCATAAAACAACTGCCTTTCCCCAGATTTCTCAAGGACATGCATAAACTTCATTATTATCTAAATAATCAAAAGAGTATTTCAATAGAATATTTAACTGTCTGCCTACTGGAAACTCACAGCCTTAATCCAACACTGATCCTCTGTTGTCCTTCATGTAAATATTGTTGGGACGTCAGCCAAAGCCTAGGGAAGTGAGCTTCATCTTGGTGGATGGGAATCTCTCGTGTCAGATACAGTCAGCCTGACTAATGAGACCTACAGCTTGCCAAAACCTACAGCCTCGCTGTCTGTTCCAGCCATTGAATGCGTTCAGAAACCCAGTGGCACCAGCCCAGCAGTCTACAGATCCCAATCAACTATCAATAGCTTAAGTGTAAGTGATTGTGTATGAAGTATGAGCCAAATGTGTTTCCTTTTTCAGTTTTAGGACCTCCAGTATTGTTATTGCACCAGTAATGCTTGCACGGAATTAATCATAGACGTACCCACAAGGCAAAACATTATGAGAAGCTCTTTGTACTTTCTAAAAGTGCGCAGCTCTGAAGAACGGAGGGAGCTGGAAGGCTTCCCAGCACGGTGGGGCGTTCCCCACCATCGAGAGATAGCTAGGGAATTTTTCCCTTTTTTGTTCTATTAAACCAAAAGCATTGGTTGCTGGCCATCTCTCATCATGACATTGACCTCTCGTTCCTCCACCCTGGAGCCCAGCGTTATCTCCTCTCTGGTGTTCTACTTAACTCTTTTTTGGATGAACACAAGGCTTCTCCATGCTGGTGAATCCTCTCCTCTGAAGCACAGAGATGTCCCACAATGAGATAATGGCCCAGGGTGGCATCAGAAGATCCCACAGAGGACTGGGATGGCCACGGGGACAGGTCTGCAAAAGCTGCTCCGTGTTGACCAGCACCCAACAGAGCCCACAGTCTGATCCGCTCCTGTTCCTCTCTGCCCTGGCCACAGATCTACACGGAGAGCTCAAATGATGCTCCATCTCCATGCCAACGAGGGATAACAGTGATGCCAGGGGAACACCAGCCGTGGGTTAGACAGGCCCCATGGCCACCAGAAGAGATCATGGCATTGCCAAAGCCTAGGAATCTGGCCCGTTCAATTCAGCCAAAACTTTGTTCTGGCCATTGTTTACCTTCATTAGTTAATAGGGTGATCATAGTGTATAAATATGCATATAAAATTACTATAAGGTCAAGAGTGAAATCTAAAAACACATTATAAGCTTAGGGAAACTCCATTACCTGCGAGTCATGGACAAGCTCAATTTCCAGCAATGCATTCCGTCCTGTCCCATCCCATCCCATCCCATCCCATCCCATCCCATCCCATCCCATCCCATCCCATCCCATCCCATCCCATCCCATCCCATCCCATCCCATCCCACCCCACCGGCCCCACAGCTGTCAGGGCGAGATGGAGAACGAGCCCTCAAGTTTGCCTGAGGCTATAAACCGAAGAGCTGCAAGGAGACGGCTGAGCAACGGGAATGGAAAACAACTGTATTCTCATGAGCTGTGTAAGTTCTGCAAGGAAAGCAGTCGGCTCCACAGCTCCAGCCCTCCCAGCCAAGCTGATGCCAACCCCCTGATGCCCAGGCACTGATGCTGAGTGTGACATAGGGGGTCTGCCCACTGCCCAGGGGTCCTGCCATGTGCTCCCTTCCTGTGGCTCCATCGCAGAGGGCAGGAGGCTCCTGCTGCCCGAGGTGGGCTCTCCAGTGCTGCTGGAGCATGGCAGACTTCTGGGCCAACCTCTGCCTGCCCAGCCTCTGGTGATTTCCGATTTCTCCGAGGCGTTTCTGCAGCGCTGCCCCGAGGTCAGGCTGGATTGTGTTGGCTCCCGGCCCCGGTTCACAGAGCTGTCAGCTAAACTGCACCGCGGCATCGTTACTCCTGGTGATGGTGTGACAGACAGACGGAGCCCAGCTGGATTTTCAAAACCCAAGCACTTTGCAACACTGACAGGCAAGGAAAAAACCACCACCATCCCACAACCCTCTTAGTCTAAGCAGGTTTTATCCGGAAATACCCAACGTGATAGGTGTAAGACCCCACAAAGTCATTCCTCCTGAACCACTGTTCTGACCAAACCTTTTAACCGTCACTGGGAAATAAAGAGCGACAGGTACCGGCCCCAGCCTGCGACACCTGATGAGTCTCGTCCCCACTGCATCCTTAATGCGGCCTTTCTCCAAAGGGATAAAGCAAGGCTGAACTGACTGATATAACTCGGTGCTTTCAGACAGAGTTAGCGTGAGGAGAAGAGTCACGCTCACGACGTCGGAGTTCACCGCAGGGCTGCGGCAGCTGCAAAGGTGCAGCCGGTACCGGGGCCGAGCCACCGGCCAGGTGCCTGCTTCCGCGGCAGGAGCACAGGAGGCATCGTAAGTGGGTAGGTTTAACCCAAACGTGTCCTTCTGCGGTGGGGAATCAGCCTGATTTCCCTCCACCCTGGGCGCAAAAAGGGGGATGCGGTGGGAAGGGAGGCAGCGAGGTCCTGCGGTAATTCTGCTGGAGCCTCTCCACCGGGATCCACCCTCACTGTCTGCGGCACACGGATGTAATGCTGCCTCTTTGCCACTGCACGCTCGCCTCGTCGCTAAAACACTTACACATGCAGCATGCATTAGAATTAAAAAACCATTAAACCTCGGAAAGGAAAAACTTTGACAGGATGCGTAATATACTAAGTATAATTAATTAAATTGGATGAGGCACTGGGGGACGAGAGAAGAGTGGATGGAGACTGCTCTTGGAAAAGGGATGGTAATGCACTAATGTTCAGTATGTGCCATTAAGGAAGAAACAGCCTTGGAAGAGGCGAGGATGAGCGACCGGGGCTTTGAGAGGCGGCACCAGCCAGTTGGGCACCTCGGATGCATAGCAAAGAAGGTGATAGCACGGAAACGTGGCCAATTAGAGCTCTGAAAAAATGACAATGAAGGTGGAAAAGGCACCCGAGAGATGGAAGAGCAAAAACAGCACCCAGGTCGCTAAGCAGCAATACCCTACCAGTGACAGCCTCCTCCAGAGAGTATCTCACAACGCCCCGCAAGGGCTCGGGGCGATGGACCACCTTCACTGCCCAGCACCAGGTTCTTGGGGCCAGCACGGGCATCAGGGGGAGGTGAGAGGAGATTCATCCTGGAAACCATCTGGCTCTCCAGATGAGGTTATTCTTCAGTTATTTGTACCCCCGGCGTGGTTCCCTGGCATGGGGAGCACCTCGGTGCATCCAGCCCCCTCGGTGGGTGATGGCAGCGGCTGAGCTGGGGTGGGAAGCAGCAACCAAAGCCAGGGCCAGGGAGGGAGCACCGAAGGCGGCCCCAGTCCGACACAGCAGGCACGACGTGATGAGACAGCCCCAGCCCGGCTGTTCAGCAGGACGAAGTTTTAACAGGCTTAAGAACAGCATCAGCACTGATCATTAGGCAATTACAACTGCTGAAAGTTGACAAAGCACCAGGACCAAATGAATTATCTCCCCAAATCCTGCAGGCAGGAGCATGGAAAAGAGAAAAGTCAGCGTCAACAGCCTCTGATAGCTCACCGGGTGCAGAAGCAGTAACTAAAAACTAAAGGGCTGCTCATTTACTTGCTGTTTGCAGAGATAAAGGGGAAGGCCAGGAAATGAGGTCTTCAAAAACACTCTCATCGTTTTGGGAGTGGTGGGAGGGAAGGTCCTGGAAACACTGATACAGCCAGGATTGCTCAGCCCCCGGGGACATCTGATTCAACGAGGAAGGGATTGCTTGTGTTCGGAAAGGGAAGGCAGATTTTGGCTGGGGGAGTTCGCCCCTGAATCATCCTCAGCATGGTCACTCACTCAGTTCTGCACATTCCCGCACGGCAGCCAGCACTGGCGGAGGGGACGGTCGTGAGCTCTTCTCATAGAATCATAGAATCATAGAATGGTTAGGGCTGGAAGGGACCTTCAAAGGTCATCTAGTCCAACCCCCCTGCAAGGAACAGGGATATCTCCTACTAGATCAGGTTGCTCAGGGCCTTGTCCAACCTGGCCTTGAACGTCTCCAGGGATGGAGCATCCACCACCTCTCTGGGCAACCTGTTCCAGTGTTCTACCACTCTCATAGTAAAAAATTTTTTCCTAATATCCAACCTGAACCTACCTCCCTCTATTTTAAAACCATTACCCCTTGTCCTATCACAACTGGCCATCCTGAACAGCCTCTCCCCATCTTTCCTGTAGGCCCCCTTGAGGTACTGGAAGACCGCTATAAGGTCACCCCGGAGCCTCCTCTTCTCCAGGCTGAACAGCCCCAACTCTTTCAGCCTGTCCTCATAGGAAAGGTGCTCCAGCCCTCTTATCATCTTCGTGGCCCTCCTCTGGACCCTCTCCAACTGGTCCATGTCCTTCTTATGTTGGGGACTCCAGAACTGGACGCAGTACTCCAAGTGAGGTCTCACGAGGGCAGAGTAGAGGGGGAGAATCACCTCCCTCGACCTGCTGGCCACGCTCCTCTTGATGCAGCCCAGGACGCGGTTGGCCTTCTGGGCCGCAAGAACACATTGCCGGCTCATATTGAGCTTCTCGTCCACCAGTACTCCCAAGTCCTTCTCCTCAGGGCTGCTCTCGATCCAATCACCACCCAGTCTGTATTTATGCCTGGGATTGCCACGACCCAGATGTAGGACCTTGCATTTGGCCTGGTTAAACTTCATGAGGTTGGTACGGGCCCACCTCTCCAGCCTGTCAAGGTCCCTCTGGATGGCATCCCTCCCTTCCAGCGTGTCGACGGCACCACACAGCTTGGTGTCATCGGCGAACTTGCTGAGGGTGCACTCCATGCCACTGTCCACGTCACCGACAAAGATGTTGAAGAGGGCCGGGCCCAACACGGACCCCTGAGGGACGCCACTCGTGACCGGTCTCCACTTGGACATTGAGCCGTTGACCACTACTCTCTGAGTGCGGCCATTGAGCCAATTCCTTATCCACCGAGTGGTCCATCCATCAAACCCATGACTCTCTAATTTAGAGAGAAGAATGTCGTGCGGGACAGTGTCAAAAGCTTTGCACAAGTCCAGGTAGATGACATCCATTGGTCGACCCTTGTCCACCGATGCTGTCACCCCATCGTAAAAGGCCACCAAGTTGGTCAGGCACGATCTGCCTTTGGTGAAGCCATGTTGGCTGTCACCCACCACCTCCTTGCTCTCCAGGTGCCTTAGCATGGTTCCCAGGAGAATCTGCTCCATGACCTTGCCAGGCACAGAGGTGAGGCTGACCGGTCTGTAGTTACCCGGGTCCTCCTTGTTCCCCTTTTTAAAAATGGGGGTTATGTTCCTTCTCCTCGAGGACATGCAAAACCCACCCCTCTGGGGATCTGCAGGGCTTAATCCATGCAGGACCACGGCGACTCCCTGCTCCGCTCCCTTGCAAACCACGGGACGCTTGGCTTTGTCACGCCGTGCTTCTCAAGCACAGTCCTTCACTTTGAGTGACTAGGCAAGCTTTTAGGAAAAACATGCAAATGTGATTTAAAGCCTCTAAGTGATACAGAATATATCACATCCCCTGGGAATCTGTTCCAGGGGGTAATTATTCTAATTCCGAAAATCACGCGTCTCATTTGCAGCTAGAATTTTCCGAGGCAAACCTCCATCCCCCAGCAGTGGCTCTGCCCTGTTCGCTGAATTAGAGATGCTCAGTGGCAGGTATCTTCTCCCTGAGTCCACTCCTGAACACAGGCTGAGATGACCGATGTCTCAAGCCAAGTTCAGAGCACGTCCCCTGAGGACACCATCTCTCTTGGGCCTCATTTCAAGCCCAACGGTCTCAGCTGAAAGAGTCCCGCTGGATTCAACAGGCTTTGAGTCAGGTCCTAAATCTCCAGATATGTGTTTGGAGAGTGAAAGCCAACACCTTCAGCTACACCCAGAAGCTCCTGAGGCAGAACAGTCTCCAGAAAGCACAGGGATGGTTTTTGCACTGACAAAGCATCTCCTCTCCACCTGCCTGCCAGAGCTCAGTGGTCTGCATACAGAGGAAGGGCTGAGGTGGGTTTTTGTAGTGAATCAGTGAGACACGTCTACCCAGTAATGATGGAGGAAGACTGACAAAGCAGAGGTCAGGTGATGAGGGAATTGCAGGTGGAACGATTCATTTTAATTACTCGTCTTCATTAACATGAGGTTCCTGGATCCTACCATGATGACTAATGGGTCAAAATATTTGCATGAGTGAATATGCTTCCACAAAAGGACACGTGGCTGAAGGGTGGAACGGATACAGTATTTTCTTTGGATTTTACAAGGGCGTTTCCACTGAGATGAAGTGACTCCCCAGAGCTCAGCAGCGTACCAGAGGGGAGCAACCCTCGATGTGAGATAAAGATTTTCATGAGGCACAAAAGTGCCCAGAAAAAGCACGGCTGAAAGTGGAAATAAGTGACGAACGAGGTAAAACGTGGCTTATACTTGAGCTGTTTGTGTCTCCCCGGCACTCAAATGAGCTGGATACCAGCGTCGTGGCTACCTGTTCTCCTGACAGCACGGAAAGGAAACAAAAGTTTGGAACAAGCCAAACAAGTTCAATTTGCCTGAATAATTTAGGCTGCTGAGTTATCATGTGCTTCACGGCCTGTTGTCGAGAAAAGCTGAATTGCAGAGGAAAGGTCTGTAAATCAATGCATCTGAGGAACCAAAACTAACCAGAGAGCGGCTGCGAAAGCACCGGCATGTCACAACACTGCCGGACATAAGAGTCCAGGGGCGAGCGCCGCGGGGCAGCCGGCAGCCGCGGGCTCCCAGGATGGCTCCTCCAGAGCCTGCTGAGGGAGACACAGCCAGGCCAGGCAGAGCAGAGCATCGAGAAGCCACGGCTTCCATCGAAACGTGCTGGTGAGCAGCAATGTCAGCAGCACAAATAACGCAGAGAGCGAAAAACAGGAAACAAATGGAAGTCCAGTATATAATATAAACAGTGCCCAGCCAGAGACCCTCCTGGGTGTGCCAGACACTCCCCAAAGATATTTATACCTTCTGCTAATGCATCTACCGCTCCAAAAAACACTTCTGGCTCTCTGACCTTTTCTGGATTACTACTACGCACAGTTTTGACTTGAGGTTTCTAGCCAAATTCCTCTTCCCAAACCAGAGGTGCCCCTTTGTAACTTCTCAGTGAGCTGTGTCAAATCCAGAAGCACGGTTAGGTGAATTGAGAACACCGTTCCTCTCGCAGGGCAAATCCAGAGGCTCCTGGCCTGGATCGGGAGCAGCTCGTCTATTAAACCAGCTGAACGCAGAACGTGCCCACGCAGAGCAGGCAGCACTGTCTGCTGCACTCGCACCAGCCACTCTCCTGCCTTGTATCTTTAATGAAGCCGACACTTCCAAAGCAGTCAGAAGAAATCAAGTGCTTGACCTATTTGGGTTTGCAAGCGATGCGGGCACCCACCTTCCTCGGGCTTCTCACAGAGGTTTCCAACCAACGCTCCTCGCTCTTTCATTTTTCACATAAAACGGTGTGAGAACAACCACAAAACCTTCTCTATTCAGCACGCGCCCAGCAGAGCAAAGTCTTCTCCCTAGAAAGGGCCAGAACCTTCTCGCCTTTAACCCCACCAGCTGCAGGTGTTCAGCACCCCGCAGGATGAGGCACCCCCCTGCCTTACAGCCACCCCCCTCTCTCCACAGGGAACCTCCGGTGCCCGTCCCCGCACCGCCAGCCGCGTGCCGCGTACAGCTCACGGGTGCTTCCCTGCGATGCAAGGTGGCACCTGCGGTGAAATCTCACAAAACGATCCAAGATAGTTTTCTCCAGCTGGGACTGATTGGATATAGCCTGGGCACCGGATGATGTGGGAAATCAGTCGTAGCCGAGCACAAATTGCATGCGTAGAGGTAATTACTGCAGCACAAGGTTGGTAGCACCACTACCCACATGACAGTATATCTCAGCAATTTTCATTTCCTATTGCTTCAATTCAGAGAGGGGTTTTTTTCATCTTTTTTTTTTTTTTTTTTGTGGTTCAATTTTCTCCTTTTCCTACAGGGACTGACGTTAACCAGGGTTTCTTCAGGATAAAGCTCTGCTTTCACTCCAGCTAGTCATTCCACAGATCCAGATGTCCTCCTGTTTACTACACCCAGACCTCAAGCTTGACCCATCTCGACCTGACTCCGCTTCCCTGCCCCGACTGTGACTGTCACTGCCCGAAGGTGCCGTGACACAGCGGTGACCGCCGGTCACCCGCTGCCATGTGCCGTCACCCGCAGCCGGCTGTGGATGTCGGTAATGAAACACAACGTGTGAGGAGCTAATGAAGCTGGTTACAAAGCAAGTCGTTCTCCACACTTGAAAAAGGGTGAAAATACGATCGGGAAAACGGAACAAAACAAGGTTTCTGTTGAAAAATAAAAACACTAAAGAGAGCTAATGCTGGGAGTGGGGAAGCTGATCATTACTATTACAGATACTCAGCATAAATAGGGCCATGTTATGCTTACTGTGATTATACACATTGTGGCTAGCATGTATCTATAATACTTGCTATAAAGAACTTATTTTCCAAACAGACCCAGGGGTTAAATGCCGGATGGAAAGGGAAATCACTGAGCAAAGGCAACACAAACCCAGCCAGAGCACGGCACAGCCCCGCGCTCCCCAGCCCAGCCCCACTCCACTGCGTACCTGCGTGTCTGCCACCAGGAAAGGCTGCCAAACTTCTCTAGAATTCGTGACCCATTTAAAAATATTTACTCCCTTACCTTCATATATGCTGTATGAGAAATAAAATAACAGCGCTCGCCAGTTTTGAATGGCAGCACTTCCCTCAAGACGGATAAAAGCTGCGAGTTCTCTTTGCTGTTTGGTGCCAATTATTGCAGAGTTTTGACTTATATATTATTACGTAGATCATTTAGTAAAACAACCTACGTACAAACCCAGTGGTACGTCTCCCTTCAGCAGTTATCTGTTGGAACCGGAGCAGTTTAGACACTCACCCATATATACCTGATTTTAGAAAGGGGTGGGCTCCTTCCCCTGCATCCCAGGGAGATGCAGTCCCCTGCCCCGCAGCTCTGCAGCGTGCAAGCGTAATTAAGAGAGGTCCAAATGATTACTCTTTATTGCCCTTAAAAAGTTATTTGCACCACTTTTTTGGGGAAAAAAAAAAAACAGGCACTAAACTTATACCACCTGCTCTGCTGCTATGGGTCCAGCGCTGTACCTGACGCAACCCCGAGGTGCCGAGCGCGTGTTTCCATAGAGCAGGACAGGATTTAACCTGACGGCAACCACCCGGGCCCAGGAGGCTGCTCCGAAAGGCACCGTGCCGTGCACCCCGTGCCCACCAAGCCCAGGGTCAGCGCCCTGTGTGCGGTGATTATTCCTTTAATAAAGGGCCCTGTATTTTCCAGCGGCTGCAAAATTGATGCAGGTTGCCATGGTAAGCACACACTTTCCCATTTAGTAGAATAATAGACAGCTTTGTATAATTCACTGATTTCGGATGATTTCTCAGCCCAAGAGCAAGTCGCTCAAGTTACATAAGTCACCTGTTGTTTAGTCAATCTGGCAATTTTAATTAGAATAAATTTTTACGATTCCTCTTTGCGACACTTAGAGCTGCTCTGCCACCAGAATGCAGAGATGTCTGTAAATTATACAGGCTCCAATCACATCTTTTTTTTTTTGCCATTTTAATTACAGTAACATTGCAGCATTAATCATGTAAGCCTCTGTTAAACAAGTAACAGTCATCCTCCATCATAATTAAAAAGAAAGGCCAAGCAAACAGGAGCTTTGGAGTTTACCATATTTCCTCTGAAAATTGTGTTTTAACTTAAGAGTTTCACAAACAGTAGTTTTATTTGGCTCTAATTAGTGTTGTGAAGGAAACACCGAAAGGTTAATAAGAGATGGTTAGTTTGTAATGCAAGTTTCCCAGTGCCAGCCCCAGCAGTTCAGTCTGTTTTCAGAGTCATTAACGATGTAGATTGATTACAGGAGGAGATGGGGAAGTGCTTGCTTGCTGCGTTAGCAGAAGGTTAGGTTTTAGTCATATACCTTCCCTACTGTTAAATATGATGGCCATTACCTTGACCGTTTTGCTCGTCTTAACTGCTGTGAGATAGAAAGTGTTAATGGTTTCCTTAGGGGTTACTGGCAAAAGGAAAAAAAAAGAAAAAAAAAGTCCACATGAGCCTTGTTTTGGCTCGTTTATACGGGAAAAGGAAGCTGCAAGCTTGACTGAACTGTTTATTTATCTTAGAAATACTTGAAAATCCAAGTATTGTGTGGTGGTTTCGGAAAAGGATGCTTTGGGAGAGCCAAGGTTAGCACCGCCCCGTCCCCCAGCTGAACCCGGACAAAGTTCTCCTCTGCGAACCTTCTGCTTGGGCTGGAGTTGAGGAGCAGTTAAGAAAACCAAGCACAACCAGAAGCTGAAACTCTCTTATCAGAAATATCACTTCGTCATATCTCCTGTAAACTGCTCTCCAGTCACACAGCAAAAACATGGGTAAGCAATAACTAAATTTGACAAAACCTCATCAAAAAGTACAATAAAACACTAGAAACCCTCCAACTTTCTGGGTTGATGGTTCATCCATTACAAACCTACACGACAGGGCACGGATCCAAGTTTTAATTTTCCTCTCGAAGTTGCCAGAACGTTCACATCTGGTGAGTGTTTTCTGTGCTTCGATGGAAAGGATTTGAGGATCTAAAGGTTGTAACTCCTGTGACCCTGGGCTGAGTAACTGCAGTGACGGGGACATTGCGGGAATTATCTTTGATGGAAGGAACCTCAAAAGTGAAGAAAGAGTGCCAGGAATGTGGGATATAGGATAACGCTTCTTATGCAAACCAAGGCGGCTACACATCTGTTTGTTATTTAGTTCTGCTGTTGCAGAACAGGATCAGTGTTCACATACTGCTAAGGATATGACTTCAGTGTCACCCCTGCCCCATCAGCAGTTTCCAGTGAAGACTTCTCCACGCTGAGCTCAATGCTCCAGAGCTATGAATCTAAGGAAGAGGCATCACAAGGGACCTGTCTGTGCCAGCCACAGTGTCCCTGCATGGATTAAACCTCCTCGAGTGACCGCTGCCCCGCTCTGCCACGACGCGATGCAGCGGTGAAGGAAGCTGAGCCCATCGCCGGGCAGCCTGACCCACTGCCCAACTCTGCCTGTCCAAGACCAGGGACAATGGCTTTAAACTGAAAGAGGGGATATTCGATTAGATATAAGAAAGAAATTCTTCACTCTCAGCATGGTAAGGCACTGGAACAGGTTGCCCAGAGAAGTTGTGGCTGCCCCATCCCTGAAAGTGTTCAAGGCCAGATTGGATGAGGCTTAGAGCATCCTGGTCATGTGGAAGGTGTCCCTGCCCATGGTAGGGGGGTTGGAACTAGATGATCTTTAAGGTCCCTTCCAATCGAAACCATTCTATGATTCTATGAAAATGGAGCTAAGCACTGCATAGCTGGCCATGATAAGGGTCAACCTGAAGAGAGACTTGTTAGTCTGAGTGCTCGACAGCCTGTTTTCCAGTTACATTCACTGGTCTAATAAAAGACATTACATCCCTCTGCAAGCCAGGCTGGGCAACCTTAGCAGGAGCGGATGCTTGGGGAGGATGGAGAGAGGGTGTACAAAAGCATCAGTAACCACCATACAGCCATCCACGAGCTGACTTAGACGCTCAATAGATAATCGTTTAAAAGTGGAGGAATCAAAAGACAATCAACTCCTCTTCCCAAAGCCCAGCTTACCCACTCATCATAAAAATCCTTCTCTGGGGTTTCAAAGTACTGTGAGAAGCTGACTGCTCCCTCCAGGCTGGCCACCGCAGGAGCACCACTGAGCTCCCGAGGCTGCTTTACTGAGATATCCACCAATAATGCAGAAATCAGAAGAGCTGTAATAATTGACATTGCCCTGTAAAGAAAGCTTACAGCATTTATCCATCTTAAGGGATGTGGTGTCACTCACATATGAATGTTACACTTTATGTCTTGTGCTGCACATATGAATACAAGAAAGAAGGTATTTTTATTAATTCATAGAAACTTCCAGAGAAACGCAGCTGTATTTCCAGCCTCCAAAGCCCTAGAATATGTCACTTAGGTCTTCATGTACGTACAGCTCTACAGAAAGGCTTTTCTGCAGAGTAAAAGGAAGCTGCAGGTGGAACGACTGCTGGAAATCAGCTTAAAAAATCAACAGTTTCTAATACCTATGTTTGCCTCCAGTTAATACCATTAGTCATGTTCTCAATTCACGGCTGAAATGCACCCAGATACTATGGAGATGAGCGTTAAGAACCAATCGGAATATTCTAGATAAAACCTGATCCCCTAAATGACGATGTATCTGAATAATTTGGGATGCAACCAGCAAGAAAAGTTTCAGTGAACATGATGTGCCCGGCTCTCCTTTACATTCAAGCCTATTTCTATACTGTGCGATAGTACAAAGAAGATTTAACGTAAGCATTTAAATACAACCTGTTTCTATTCAAAGTACCCTGCGTCTTGGTGGAGTTTATGAGAGTCAGACACAATTAAACCATCTATGTGAGCAAAGTTACTCAAATGTGGAAATGTATGCGGGATCAGGGCTTTCCAGATGACATTTCACGCCAACCTTTACTGCTGATCTGGCACCAGAAAATGGAAGTGATGCTTTTAGAAGCAACTCTCTGAAGAGACACATTACTGACATTGCTTAAAAACCTTCTCACTTTGATTTTAAAGCTTGTTCGCTGTTTTATGGCTGTAGTGACTATTTCTAACGTTGGCTTTTTTTATGATTAGTGTGTGTTTATTATTTTCATATTTTCTTCTGCATTCTATTTTTATCTTAAACAGCAAATCACTGCTCCATTGAGCCAACGATTTTCCTTCTACAACTGATGGTAAAAATACTGGCCAGCACTGGGAATTAAGACAAGTCTGAAATCTGTTGCTTCTAACATTAAAACCACGTATTTGAAGTAGTTCCTTTCTGATTTCTGTGCTGGCAAGAGCTCCTATGACTTATAGCATGCAAGTATGGCTCAGCTCAAGGCAAGGTGAAAAAGGTAATAGAAAGGATTTAAGCAAATCCAGGTGCCCGTATACACCCACACAAAGAAAACAAGCCAAACCTGCACAGACGCTATGAAAGGAAGAGGGCAAAGGGATTTAAAAAAAGTCCCAGCATGAGCAAAACCAAGGGAGGAATAACTACCTGAATCACAAAACAGAGTATCTAGCCTCAAAGATGCTAATTCAGGTCCTGAGGGATCTAATCAACCTCTTTGTTGAAGTAAAGATAAAACTTTTTGACAGCGAATGCTTTCTGATAAAATGGAATTTTCAATTACCCTGCGAAACATCTGGTCGGCGCTGCCGTTTCCCGGGAAAAGTACCGCCACGCTCTGCAGTGTTGGAAAACATTTCACGCTGAGGTTTCCTCACATCGCTGGGAGGAACAGGCGTCAGGAGCTTCAAACCCGACGGCAAAGCTCCCACGGCCGCCGGCATCGCCCGGCACCGTCCTACGGAGACGATGCTGATGGCAGGTCTCCTGCCCGGCATCACCACACACTTCACCCTCTTGCTGGAAATCACGTTTTCCTTCAGCGCCGGGCTTTCAGTCAAGGTTATACCAGGACTTGGAGAAAATTCACCCCATATCATGGTGAAATAGGCCAAGATACGAAGGGGGACCCCAGGATTTACCCTCAACTTCCAGCAGATTTCTCCAGCCAACTCAAAACTTCGCTGAGATCCAACAGATGCTCTGAAGCCTCCCTTTCTCAAACAAATCTGTTTGGAAGTTCAGCTGAGGATGCCGTTAGGAAAGGAGTGCATATAAACTTCTCGCAGCGTTTAACACCTCCACAAATAAACAAACAATTAAACGGCAGCAAGGCAATTGCGAAAGGTGGAGTGGCACCGGCACCCGCCTTCCTCAGCGTCCCGTTTGGTATCAATTAGCAGGGGAAGGAAAACAATTCTGGGCAATAACGAACTCCAAATTGGGTACATATTAGAGCAATTAACACGATCTTTTCAACTGATGAATTTATAATCAATAATTAAGACCCTGAGGCAAAGAGGGACTGGGCAGAAGTCCTACTCCCAAAATGAGCGCCGTGGCTGAGCTCCAGGCGGTATTTCTGATGACCTGCTGCTGCCCACTAAAGCTCGACACCCTTCACGCTAGTTTGCCATTTTTCTGGAAATCTAGGTCATTTCCAAAGGAAAAGCAAGGGCTCCCGCCAGCGGGACTGGCAGCTGGTGTCACTCCCATCCAAGAGCAGCATCAAGGGCAGTGGAGGGGTAGGTGGCCCTGAGGCCACCTAAGCATCTGCCCAGGAGGTCCCTAGGGCTCCCATGGCCACATACTCACCACCAGTGCCAGGCTCATGCACTGTTTTAAGAACACTAAAGGAGCTTGGACCCACCCATGACTACCTCCTTCTGCAGGAAATCCAGCACCTCAGTAGGCAAAGGCTGGTCAAGCAGGTCCACGCTAACCCCCCAGTGCCACCACAAAGGGACTGTCCTCTACCACCAAGCTGCAAGGATTTCTGCCAACCTGCATCTTGCCTCGGCAGATCCAGGATTGCCCACCGAGCAGGTAAAGACTCAAATTATTATTTGATGAAGTGTGAGAGTTGGCTGCTCACAAAGTGTTACAAGGAGAGGTCCAAGCCCAGCAGACCCTGGCCATGAAGGCACCTTGCTGGGCTCCCAGGCAGGATCATTAACATCAACAAGCAAAGCCTGGAGACTCTCCCGCCCCATTTCTCTGGCATTACGTGAGATGCGATTCAGGCAGGGCCAGCGAATGAAGGCAAAGCATGGGGACACAAGCTGCCAGGCTGCCCTTTGGCTGTGGGCTGTGTGCCTGGGGCAGTGGTCAGTTCACTGGTCCTGCTCATCCTTGGAACTGAACTTGTATTTTCTCCTGTCCTGCCTCTCTGACCCAAAATTGAGTATAAATTACCATTCCAAAACCATCACTTTAATCATGCAGGAGCCGCTGTTATCACCATCATCTCAGCTTCTTGATTTTCCTGATTATTTTCTGCAGTCTCTGCTCAACAAATCAGCTCAGAAAATATTCTCTTTAACCTTTTTTTTTTTTTTCCTCAGCTTCTGTGACAGTAACCACTAACCTCCCCGCCTGCGCTGCTCCTCTCACTGCTCCACGAACACTCCGATAAGCCCGAGTCTCCCCTGCTCCTCCACATGAGACGGCATGAGTCCCGGAGGACAGGAGAGCTCGTCCCCCCGCACACCTGCCTGTCTCCAGCTCCAGCTGGATGGCCATGCAGTGCCGGCACGCCAGCCTCCTCCCAGAAAATAAACCAGAGCCAAGAGCATCAACCCCTTGGCCACTGCGGGACTGGGAGCCAGACACACAGGTTGCCTTTGCAAGTCACCTTCTGGAAATACTCCTGATTTTTCGGGGGAATTTTACATGCAACGAGGAGTTCATGTTACAATGGACCGGACTGTACTTATTTCCATCTGCCTCCTCCAATGAGCTCTGCCTCCAACTCATCGTCTTTAACTTATTTGCATTGTTATCTGGTGCACAACAGAGCCAGCACGCACTTATCAGAAATGTAATCTCTGTAAAACCCTATCTGCAGTCCATTGAGATTGGCTTTTTTTCCGAAGAAATGTGACAAAAAATTAACAGATGTTGCTCAGACCATTCAACGGGACAGGAATCAATTATGAACATTTTTGCTCCTACAGTCATCCCTTACTGCAAGCGCATCTTAGGAAACCCTCTCCCGATCGAAATGAAAAAGCATTTCTTTGTAATCGAAGAATAATAAATGATAGCTATCAGCCTGCATTCTCTGACACGGCGCCGGTCCGCGGAGAATTAAACTGCCACCGTACAGTTATATAAATGTTTAATTTTTTTCATCTTTGGCCACAGTAGGGTTGTCTGGAAATACATTATCGCTGCGGATGCCATCCCTCTCCAATTAGCGTGGCTGGCAGCGTGGAATGGGTAGGTGACCTCCACGTTCCCCTCCTCGCGGAGTCTTACAGGGTTAACTGCGGCCATTTAACAGACTCTATCGAGAATTAATACAGCGATCAGCTTCTCTCCAGAAAAAAAAAACACACATTCAGCAGCGCAGATGGCAAGAACTCTCTCTCCCCCGTTTGACTCTTTTATGACAGCAAAACAAAGGCTTTTAATGATGTTTACCATGAATTGAATTAAACAGCTGAAGACCAGTTCATAATCACAGCATTTTGTTTTCATATCCTTAAGTCTTTTAGCAGTGGGGCTTCCAGTGGAGCCTCAGCTACAGCTTATCTCAAGATATAGCCAAGCGCCCCGAGGCTCCCCCGCGCCCGAGCACCAAACCGCACTCAGGCTTCTTAATTGAAAAAGACAGGATGTTTGCATAGGATGTTTGCATCAGTCAAGACATTAAAAGCGACATTCATGCCCGAGTACAAACGACGGCTTGGGCTCAGCTGAACTCCTCTGACTTCTTTCCTCAAGCTAATACCAGGCTGGTTTCGGAGCACGACTTCATCCCTGCACGTGGGGATGTGGTAAGAGCTGAAACCTCGCCGCCTCTTCAGGGGGCAAAGACACCAAACCCTCGCCCACCAGCCCGAGCAAATCCCTCGTGGGACACCCACTAATTGCCTAAACGCTCCGCTGACCTTTTGGAAACATTGCCCGGACGGCTCCTGTGCACCAGCTCCAGAGAGCGCGAGCGGAGCGCACGGGGAAGGGCACAGCGGCTGCGCTCCGGGGAGGAGCACCGGCAGGGATCAGCCCCGGGCACCGCGCTGGGAATTCTGGCCCTGATCCCAACTCCGCCGCTCGCTCACTGTCAAGCGGATGCTGAGGGCCCTGGGTTTTCTGCTGTGAAGCAGAGGCTGACCCTGACTGCTTGCTTACCTGACAGCCATGGTGAGAAGATGAATTTATATCTACCCAGCACTGGCGATGCACAGCATTAGCCCTGGCAAGCACTAAGCATCCTTATTGTGCATTGGAGCCAGCGGATGGGGCATGCGGAGGTCAGCGGGGTGGTGGGCAGCCCCTCAGGATGCACGGTGGTGGCTCACCTTGCTCAGGGCCCTGGGACCCCATGGAGGGCACGCTGGTGTTCAGCACGTCGTTGACGGCCGTGTCGCAGTAGAGGCCCCGCTGCACGTCGTGCTCGCTGTCCGTCTGGTCGCTCTCCTCGTGGCCGCTGTCCTTCAGACTGTTCCCTTCCAAGTCCTTGAATGTGGAGCTGCTGGGGGAGACACAGCTGTGACTTACCAAGCAGAACACGGTGGCCCCCACCACCCCCCAGAACTGCAGCCAGAGCTGCGGTGGTGGCACGGCTGCCATCACTCAGTGTTGTGCCCACAGGGACAGTGAGGTCCCTCACCATTCCCCAGCATCCAGTGGCACGGCTGGGACGGCTCCGTCAGCACAGGGAACTGGGGCAGGGGGTGCAGGGGGGGGAAGGTATCCTCTGCTCAGCACCTCTGTACCCCAAAACACAGCATCCAGCCCGCACCCTCTGGCAGGCTGCTTCTGCCCGCTGGTCCAGTGCGAGCCGGTGGGTCGGGCTGCTGTGAGTACTATGGAAGCTGAGAGTGAAGCAGGATTTGAAAATAAAACTTAAAAAATACACGTTACAAGAGCTGTTTCTATAACTAGGCTCCCTCAAACAGTATTACCTCGTATTGAAGTTACACAGGATCTAAATTCGAATTTTTTAAGGTTATAGGCCAAATCCTAATCACTTAAAGTTTGAAAACAAACAGGAACGTCTTTCCACAATGGCAATGCTATTCTTATTTTCAAAAATAATCCGCTGGTTCTGGGTCTGAGTCCACGCAGCTTCAAGGAGATGTGATCCACAGCTGAACCCCTTGGCATCCCCTGCAAGCGCAGCCACTGCTGAGGGATCCTGAGGGCTGAGCTGCTCCCAGCTTTCCCCCAAGGGCTGAGCAGCTCCATCACCCCACAGCTCCTGGGCTGGAGGGATGGAAGAGTTTCATTTCTGGCTGCATTGGGGATCCTTCTGCTGCTCCCTGCAGCCCTGCAAGGGGTGATGCCCCGCGTCACCCTGCTGCAGCGAGCCACAGGGATGTCTCGAGATGTGCCTGCCCCAGGTGGCACTGCCATCGGGGTGTCCCTGGGGCCACCCACGCTGTGCCTCCTTCCTCACCCAGCCTTGGCGTGGGAAGCCTGCACCCATTGAGGGGGAAAACACCCGCACCCATGGCCCCGAACTTTCTCCTTGGCTGATTCAGTGTGAAACGTCGGTGGGAGAAGGGGCCGGTGCTTCAAAGCCCCAAAGAGGTGGAGATTTTCATTACTTTGAAAAGCCCTTTTGCGTCTCCACGGAAACCAAGCAGACCACCTACCATCTGATGCTTTGCAAAAGCTCGCGAGGGGGGAGCTCTGAAATACATATAAATTGGTAAACCTTCAAACATTACCTTTTAAATAAAGATGTCCCTGTTGAAGCCGCTGACTTTGATGCCAGGTGGCATCAAAGAATTTTAAGTTAAGAAAGCACTACAAATCTACAATTCATTTGTGTGCCCGTTGACGAGTGAGAGAGGCAGGCAGACAACACAGGAGAAGTACAAATAGATTAATTAAAGTGCTGGATTTCTGGAGATTCACTCACCAAAGATAGAAGAGCTACAACATCTTCATAAAGGCAAAGGATGAAAATGATGCCACAGTATGATACAGAAAATATTTTCTGTTCTTAGACGTCTGCCCAACGTTCCCAGCACCCGTTGTACTTAAGATAGGAGACAAAGCGTGGGGAAACGCAGTCCTACACGGAGCTGCTGTGCGTGGCACGCAGGCACCCCGCGTTACAACGCGTCTACCTTCCCCGCAGTGAGCCAGCCCGTACTGCAGCAGCCGCACGACGCGTCTCCGCGCCTGATGCTGCTCTAAAGGATGGGCAGGTCCCGGGGAATCGGCAGCGGCAGCATTTCCCAAACAATACAGCCTGGGAGCGAGCCCTGCTGCGGCAGGCAGGAGCGCCGCTCGCCTTTAGCTTAGGTGTGAACAGGGAAAGATTAATAGATTTGGGTTTGGGTTTTTTTTTTTCCAGGACGCCTGCAGACTCTCCGGCGAGGAGCGGCGTGGCGCAGGCAAACCATCTCTCCCGCGATCGCGCGAGCGTCGTTAAACATCACGGGCCACGCAGGCAAATATACCTGCCCTTCGCCAGCTCAACCCCAGCGGCTTAAACAACGCGCTCGCCGCTCCCTCACTCCTTACATTTTTAAGACGTAAACAAATGGGATCTCAGCCAGGCAGATAATTGGATTTTTTTACTGCTCAGATCAGATCTCAGCAGTTCCTGCTCCCCGTTACACTCCCACTGCCGCGACGGCTTCTGCAGAGTCCCCAGGCACAAACCCACCGGGCCTGGGCACGGCCCCGGTCTGCCCGCCGCACGCCTCGGCCGGTGCCCAGGGAAGAGAGGGGAGGTGGGCAAAGAGCTGCCGGCCACCTCCTGCGCCCGCATCCTGCGCGGGGAGACAGCCCTGCAGCCCCGCGCCGCGGCTCCTGACGCGCATCGATTGTGCCGCGTCAGCACCTTTCCCGGCCTCGGAAGTAGCCGGGGAGGCAGAGGCAAGCCTGGCCGCCTGCCCGCAGCGGGATGCCCGCCTCCAATTTAACACAACCCGGTGGGGTTCGACCGGATAACCCTGCCATTAACCTCCCCGAGACGTTCCTTCACCACTGCTAAGCTCTGAGGATATCAGTGTTTTATCCAAAGGGTTAAATTGCCCCAAGGGTAATTGCCTGGTTGCAACTGAACTGATGATTTCCCTGTTACCCAGGGAAGAAAAAAACCCAGCAAAGTGCTGGTTTGCTTTGGTATTCAAACCAAAACAGTGAGCGTGTATCCGACCCAATTACCTGCCCCCAAATGAGATGTATTTTGTTTTTTTCTTTTCCCCTGCCTCGCATGGCAGGGAGATCTCACCACCCAAATCTATCATTTTATTCCCGTGCGTTCCAAATAGAACAACCTCTACGAATTTGAAAGTTGTCAGGGTAACAGCACTCCACCTAACTTGCTGCAACTTCCCAGTGCGAAGGAGCCAAAGGGAAGGCAAAAAGCCTCGCCTCTGTTGCAAACCAAGAGCAACGGGACTTAATAGGAAGTAAATACCGGTTTTAAAATCAAATGATGACTCTCGAAACGTTTTGCATATTTAAAAAAGCAAGTAGTATATAACGCAGTAAGGAAGAACATTAAATAATCAGGATTTGGCTGGGCGAAGCCAAGCGCTTTCGAGCGAGCCTACGTACCTTTTTATTAAATGAGCTCTGCTATTCACGTAGTTGGAATCGAAGGAGTAGTTTTCGGTCTGGAAGGAGGAAAAGAAAAGGGAGATGGTTACAGGTCTGATTTCCCCACGAAATCCCTGGGCACAGCCAGGTTTGCAGGGCCAGGACAAAAGCCAGCAGCAAACCCCACGGGAGGGAGGGAGGGAGGGAGGGAACATCCCAGCACGGGACAGACCCCAGCCAGCGGGACAGAGCCTGGCATGGAAAACCCCAATCCCAGCTGGTCTTTCCACCAGCTTTCACCGGAAAAAAAAAAAAAAGAAGGTTGGCTGGTGACCACAGAACAATTTGCAGAGAAGAAACAATGTGACTATGCTCTGTTACAAAACTAATTGCTTTTAATTCCCTGATGGACTCGGTTCTGTGTGTGTCAATTTGACTGAAAGTTCAAAAGGTATTTTTCTTATTAGTGTATAATTAACATGTTAAAATATTTATTGCATAGATATGTAAATGCCAGCAAGGTAATCCCCTGCCGGAGAATTTAATGCGGGCACTTTTCTTTGTCTTACATCATTTCATTTGCAGACAGGGGGCTCAGTTATTAATAAAAAGGCAAACATTGGGTGACATGCTTCAAAGTTGGAGGGGAGTGAAAGCTGGGGGAGAAAAGTCAACGGATTTGTCATTTGGAAGTAAAACCCATGAACTCACTCCACACTTGAAACACCACCTTTCAACCTCAGACCACACGGCCTCGATTTCTGGTGCTTGCAGCAGGTACGGAGCCAAAAAATGCAACCAGAAGGTAGGGAAGAGAATAGGGTGTTAGCACTAAGGGGGCCACAGTGGGAGCCATGGGGTGGGACGTGGTGGGTGCTGAGTGGTGACAGATGCACGGTGGTAGGTGGTGGGAGCTTACGGTGGGACACAGTGGCAGTTTCACGTTAAAACGTGGTGGGAGCCGTATGGTGAGTCCCAGTGGAAGTCGTGTGGTGGGACATGGTGAGATCTGCACAGCCTGGCCAGGATCCTTCCTGGGCTTCAGGGACCCATAAAGATGCAGGTATCTTTGCATGGGCCAGGCACCCCGGTCCATCCGTCCGTCCATCCATCCATCCATCCATCCATCCATCCATCCATCCACCCACTCACCCACCCACCCAAAGTCCCCCCAGATCTGCAGGGATCCCACCTGGGCTCCCACCAGCATCGCCCCTGGCCCAGAGGACACTCCTCGCCCTCACCGGGCACCCTGGGCAGCAGAAGGGGCAGACTCTGCTCTGCCCCGTTCCCTCTGGGCTGACAGCAGTGTCCTCCCAGGACAGCCGTGGGGACAGCCGCCCGCCCCAGCAGCCCTGTCCTGCCTCCTCCCCGCCACGGCTCCTCCTCGCCCCAGCCCCGCAGCCACTCTCCTTCCCAAAGAGCCACTCTGGGATACTATGGCCCGTTTTTAAGGCAATTATGAACATGGTAAAAATAAATGCATGCATCTTTAATGTCTCAATAAATAAAGGAAAGCAGAGTCTGCTGCTAACGTAATCACAACGGCAGGATGCAGGGAGCGGGGCCGCTGCAGCAGAGCCAAACGTGAAATCCAATCGTACCCCGGCAGAGGTTACGCGGCTCTGCCAAGACAATAAAGCAACGGCGGCGCTGGTTAAGTGTGACCTTTTCTGAAATACAGCACGATATCTAATTTACCAAACAGGAGCCTCCCGGAGAGAAACATGCAAGGAGCTGCGAGCCGGGGGAGCCGGCCTACCACTCAGCACAGCTCCGTTATTACTTTCACATAGTAATTACTGCTGGAGAGTCACGCAGGAGATTTACTGCACAAACTACTGGTCCCTGCAGCTCCTGCATCCCCGCTCCTGCAGCACGGCTCTGATGGTTCCAGCTTGGGAGCAGACACACACACTTATTTTTAAAATACGTGATGCCCAAGACTTCAAACGCTGCAGAAAACACTCAATCCTGTGTTTATCCATCAATCCCGATGCTGCCATGCCAGGGGGAGGGATGCTGCCCCACAGCATACCCCCCTCATCAGCTCCCCGGAGATCCCAGCCCCACAAACAGGCTCCAAGGGCAGCTGAGCGACGGAGGGCAGGAGGGATGGGACCCAGTTTGGGAGCAACCTCTGCTCAGCGGGGAGCCCCCTCCATCACCCTGTGCTGGCGGACATGGGAATGGCTCCAGCAAGCTCAGAGCCTCAGCTGGCTCCGTCCCCACGTTCCCAGTCCCTCCACCGTGCTCAGCAGCAGCATGAGACCCCCATGCACCCACCACCACCTCCAGCAGCTTCATCTCCCTGTGCGTGTGCATCCCAGCCCGGGGAAAAACAGGAGAGGAATGGGTGGGTGGGAGGACCCAGAGAGCAAATTTCAACATATACACATACATACAGAGCTTTAAATGCTCAGGGCACTGCCACCGCATGGCCAGGCTTCAGGGACCACGGGGCACCCAGGACCATCCGCAGGGAATGCTCAACCGGTGCCACCGAAACCCCACCACACGTGCTGCCATCACACCTCCTGCCCCAGCCCAGATACAGACCTCGTGCCAAAGCCTCTTCTGTCCAACACCACCGGGAGCTTTGCTATTGATTTCTGACCAAAAAAACACAAAAAAGACCAAATCCTGACCCAGTTGAAATCATCCACCAATGAGCAAACTCCCCATGATTTACGTTTGATGGACTGGAGTTACATCCTTCCCGTGCAGACCCCCTGGTCCACGTGCCTCCCCTTCTCGAGATGCTCTGCCCCACATCACTACTGAAGACACAACCCCACAAGCCCGCGCACGAGCCAGCGGGTTCCCGCGGGGCTGGACACAGTGTCCATTCCCAGGCTTCGGATCTCCTGCGCCACCGAAAGCAGCACAAATACCGCTAATTACTTCCAGATTTCGGACAAAACAAGGAGTGACACGGCCAGAAGGAAGGGAAACGTCCTCCCCTTGGGCTGGGGGGTTGCACCCTTGGCAAGAGGCGCCTGCCCTGCCCGCGCTGGCACAAGGGTGGGCTGCGTGCCCTGCCTGCACCGGCATGTTCCCATCGGCGCACGAGGCAGCCCGGCAGTTTACGAGACCTCTCCTCCACCGTGGGATTATCCGTCAAGGTTATCTCCATGCAGGCTAGGGGATCAAAACAGAAAAATAAAAAAGAAATGAGATTTTTCATGGAGAAGGGCCGCTTTATAGCTCACATTATTCAATCGAAGTTCACTTGATTTAATTCTAGTTCATCCTGCGAAGCGCAATCACTTACAAACAGAGGCAAAACAATGGGGAAGGAGAGCGTCTCCGACATGTCAACATTTTAATCGGGAAAGGATCCACTCCCTCTCTTAATGAGGCCCAAAGAACAAAGTCGAAGCACAAAAAAAGAGGGAAAAGGTAATGTTGGCTGGCGCTGATGAAAGCATGCTCTCCAGAAAGCACATCATGAAGAGGCCAACCCTCATCTTCTTCGTTATTTTGGCAAAAGCAAACACACCGTTACTTTCTCACTGATCAACACGGCTCCAGTAGAATCCGAAGGGAAGCCCAGCCTCTCCTTTCCACATCCAGAGCCAGGTGCGGCAGGGACCTCCCAAACGGCACTGCCCATTCTTATCTCCTGCTCATGGCAACATGAAGACAGGGTGCTGCTGCTTGTCAGGATGAGACCCTCAGCCTCTGTGCTAGCAAAACACAACACATTCAAGCCGTTGGGAAGCGCCAAATCACACCTAGCATAAAGTCTGTGGTCTCAGCCTGCGTTTCCCTTAGAGGAGAGATTCCCTGCTGTGCTCTGGGCTCGGGATTTGCTTCCCAGATGCAGGCGTGTTGATGTCGATGCCATCCAAGAGAGCACCCTGGCTCGGCACGTGGCTTACCAGTGCCTAATTTGAAAAATGCTTTCAACTGCTGCCTTAGCAACACAAATATAAATATAACAACAGACAGGCTCAGAATTGAGCAATCAGCAGGGAAATTTTAAACTTTTTTTTTTTTTCCTCCCCAGCAGTTGCTTTCGGTTGAGGACTGCCAATTCCATTACATTAAAAAAAAAAAAAAGACGTACAAACGTCAGTACAACTGTTCTTGACCAGGACATCGCGGGGGGGGTGACTTCCCTGTCAGCAAAAGGTCCGTTAGCAACAAGGCGCTGCTCTAACGACTGCTCACTCTTTGCCTTAGAAACAGAAATAAACCCCGGAAGATCCAAAGGCGGTTTAAGGGGAATTAACACGAGTGCCAGCAGAAAGGTCCGCAGGCTGCGGCGACTCCGGCCACAACCACCGCTGTGGACTGATGGAGAAACAGAGGATGCTGGCTGGGATAGGTCCCCAGGGTAGGGGGGACGTGTCCTGGGCCATGCCAGGAGCTGGGATCAGTGCAGCTGTGTCCCTGTCAGCCTCAGGGCAGACACCCAGGATCTGGCTCTGTCACACTTTTCCCTCTTTTCAGTTATTTCAAACGTGTTTTTTTTCCAAACCAAACTCCGTGGAGGTGAAAATCCCGCTTTCCGTGCTGTGTCTGGATCCAGGCTCTTGATGGGGGGTTTGGCTCCTCGGTCCACACACCAGCCCCCTGGCAAAGTCCACGCTTGTTCAAAGCTGGACCCATCTCTCCCGACCCAAAGTGACAGGTATCCGTCCCTCCGCCAGCCTCCGCCTCAGAAGATGACTCTAAAGCATCTCAATGCGGGTTTTTTTTGCCCTTCTTCTCACTTCAGGGTGAAAACATTTCTATCTCTCTACAAATTATTGTAAACCTGCTGCAACCTCCTGCCAAAGCACGTAGGGACCCTTCACAAAATCAGCTTCATAAAAATGACACATTTAGCACCACTTTTTCAGGGTTATCCCTTGAGCCTTTTTTTTCCCTACGTGCCTTGTTAATAAAGCTTGCATGTCACCCTTTATTATTAAAAAACAAAGCGGACCTTTCTCCAAGGCTGCAATGCGCATCTCTCCCTTTTGGGTTTCAGAAAATCCTCCCAAAACATTCAATGGCTCCTCATCCTCTGCATCAACCTGCACGTCTTCACCAGGAGCACCAGTCTCCTGACCTTCCCTCCATGCTGCAGGCATCACCAGGGACCACAGACACGGCAAATCATTCCCAAAAATCCAAAGGGCCATCCCAGTGGGCAGGGCAGGGCTTGCAAGACCACTTCTCCTGGTGCTCCCGTATCCTCGGTCCTCTTCTCCATGGGCTTCGGCATCTGCAATAAAACTGTTGCTGCCTGTTAGATCTCACCAGCACTTAATTCTTACTGTTTGAACTATGTTGCGGGTGATACAGAATTCATGTAAATTAAATAAAACCACTCCAGCTGCACTTGGGAAACAGGGAAAATTTCAAAGTAGGGACCAGGTCAGATGAAGTATGTACCAGCAACGAAGGAAAGTCATTATCGTTTAGCAAGCTGCTTAGTTACCCCATGGGAAATAAACCAGCAGGCTAAGACTCCTTCCCGCCGGGAGCAGGCACGGTACGAAACCACACTGAACAGCCCACCCTCTCCTCTGACACCCCAGCTGTGGTTCGGAGACCTCCACAGAGCCTTTGGATAGGACCTGGCTGCCACCGGTCCCCGTCAGCAGCTCCAGCCCATGCCATGGGCGCTGGAGAACAACTCGGGGCAGAGGGGCAGGGGCTGTGCCTCTGCAGTGCCAACAGCCCCGGGTGAGACCGAAGGAAAACGTGCAGTAATTTGGTTCTTATTAAGGACCATTTAAGAGTCAGGCACCTGGAGGAGTTCAATAAGGGTTAAGAGGATCTGACCCCGGCATCTCCCTTTGAGCCATCTCCCTCTATCCCAGCTCAGCGCCAAAGCATGTAATACAGGAGATTGCAAACTGTAAACTAGCAACATCGTGTCTCTGAAAAAGTAAGTGCATTTAGCATCTGATATTGATGTTTTATAATTAGATGTAATACAGCAGATCATTTTCCTGTCCTTGATCAATGAAACCAGGGTTGGTTTTGGGGTTGGGCTTTTTTGCAGACACTCTGATTGCTGCCTAAACCAAATGGAGCGGTGCCTCGCTCAGTTCAGCAGGAACGAGCAGAGACGAGGATGTGCAAACACAGCATCCATTTAGATTTACTATCCCCGAAATATAAACAGAATATTTATTTCTGACCTTTTAAGCACTAATTCCAAATTTAATGAGCCACGATGAACATTCCTCAGAGCCAGACTCCGTGGCTGCTTAACACCACCGACCCTCTAATTATTACTGCAGCTTAAATAAAGGGCACTTGGTTCTGATGGACATTATTAAACACCGAAGGAACCGAGTCCAGCCTCCATTTTCTCTTGATGAAATAAAAACCATTGCAGAGAAATCGCTGGAAAAGCTCATCCTTTAGCATCACCCCGCTCATCAGAATGAGCAGAAGTATCAAACCAGACGGTATCACGGCACAGGCATGCCCACTAATCCGCTCTGAACTCCTGTCCCCTCCCCAAATAAATACAGGCTTTCTCATTTTTTAGGTCTGAAAGTGAATCGGAGGCAGAAGGAGAGGAGCTGTTGTGACGTGATTTTGAAAAAGGGTATAGGATTAGAAACCCAGAGTGATGCCGAGAACGGTAACACACAATGAAGCCATAATTACACTCCTGAAAGCCACAAATAGTGTCACCCGCTTGAATTTGTCAACATATCGGAAATCTACAGTACGGTTACAAAGAGCAAAAAATGCAAAAATAAAAAACCTGCTTTACATTTGATGGCATCTATAACCCAAAAGCTCTTTGGTGGCTGTGGTACACGAGCCGTTCCAGCAGCAGGGCTGGGGCAGGCACCCCCTTGGCACCACTCCCCCAAAAATTGATCAAAAAGCAAAACAGTGACCCAAAAAGGGGGCATGCTTTCTAGGGGAGAGCATACAGACGCCTTGGCTGCCATGCTGGCCATGGCCCAGCAGCTGTCCAAGGCCCACCCAGGCTGGGACAGGAGGGATTTTGGGGCAGGGGGGGCAACGCCTCCCTCCCGTGTGCCCATCGATGGGCACGGGCCGAGCTCACTGGCCCCCCGGGGCACAGCTTTCTCCAGGAGGTGAGGAGGGGCTGCCTTAAGACGCTGAGGAAAAATCCCTGCGGGGATGTAATAGCCAGTAAAGCTAATAAAAGGGTTTTTTCCCATCACCTATGCCTGGGACTTGCAGATGTGTAATGGATCCATGCACGCAGCTTCCAGCACGGACTACACCCCTCCCTAAGTAGTGCAAGAAACAATCTGGATCTAATCAGCAGCCCCAGGGTAATGGGGCATGACTTGGAGATTTGTTAAAAAACCTTTCAGAACTGTCCTTTCCTTGCCTCCTGCCATTAGGAATGAAAACAAATATAACAGAGGAACCTTTTTTTAAATGTTCCCATCGCTAGAGCTAAATAAAACTCCTTGTCATTCACCTTCTGGAGCGGCAGGTCAGACCGATGTGTTTTGTAGGGAACGGGAGAAATCACAGATTTGTCACTAAAAAAAAAAAAGAAAAGAAAAAAATAGAAAAAGAAAAACTAAAAATCACTGCAGCTGAGCTAAAATAGCAAAGGCGTGAGATACCGCTGCTAGCTCGGCACATCGGAGCGATGGGATGCCCGGGTGGCCATCCCACCGGTCGTGTCCCTGGGTGGGCACAAGCCCCGGGGCAGGTGGGGGCATGCTGAAATGGGGCCAGGCACCAAAACGGGCAGTGGGTTCAGCTGGTGCCCAGCTGCCACGGGGGCACCTCGTTCCATTTCTCATCCCAGAGGAGATGAGGATGCCAGGAGGCAGCCCAGGGCAGTGGGTGAGGGGGCTCGTGGTGGCAGTCAGAGGATTTCCCTGCTTTGGGCCTTAGCGGGAAGAAATTTGGCAGGGGGTGCCGAGACCTATGCCAGCAGGTGCCAGCCAGAGAGGGTAGGATGGGCACAAGGGACCTCGTCCCTGCCCCGTGTCTCTGTGCGAGCCCCATTCCATTTCTTCTTCTTCGGCTAAAATTCCCTGGCACTGGTGGATGATAAAAGTGGGGGAAAATCCCACGTGCACCCACCATGTTATCATTGGCATTATGGATCTGTAACCACACGGGAAGGCTGTAACCTCCCGGGTGGGGAGCGGGATGCAAAGCCTGGCTCGGCTCAGCCCAGCTCGACTCCCCTCGACACCAGTGGCTCCCAAAGGTGCTGCTTGGGCTCCAGCATCCTTAGGGACACACCAGCACCAGCCCTTCATCCCCTCTGAGCCATGCTGCCAGCTTGTGGGCACTGGGAAACTGAGGAATTTGGCCCAACAGGAGCCTGTTTTCTCCCAGAACAAACTATAGGGAAATAAATGATAATAAAGTGCTTGGCAGGCACGGGGATGTCTGCTCCGCTGCTAACTGGACGCCCCTCTCCATCCCCACGCTGCCCCTGCCCGACAGCCACCCCGCGTTATTAACAGCCTGGTAAACACGGCGCGTTGGTTATTACAAAGATGCCAAAATCTTACTACTTCTTGTTCCTTCCAGTTAATGTACCATAGCCAAGGATGAATTGCTATTACAAGGAACTAAAAATAAAAATGTTTCAGAGGCCGTAATTGGCTTGTCTTGTTGGGCTTTTTAAGGAGCCAAAGTACCAGTTCCAGGCTATTAGCCCTAAGGTTGTAGGAGAATGGTGTAAAATATTTCTTCATTAAAACTCTACCTTCTCCGTAGAGGTGTTTTTCTTTAAGTTTTTTTTTTACCTCTCCCTTTTCTTCTTCTTTTTTTTTCTTTTTTTTTTTTTATTCTTTTCTTTAAAAGAGAAGTGTGTTATCAAACAAGCTTTAGTTAAAAGAGGACTTCGGAAGCCCAGAGGTGATATAAATAGACAGGGCTCGGTGCAGCTGCAGAACCAGCCAGAGCCTTCACTCATCTATTCAGGTCATTTTTCTACAAAACCTTACGTAATATTCCTCAGTTGCATCTGTAATCTCGGGCCATTTTTAATAATCAGCATCAAATCTTGCTGTCCTCGGGGAGGCGGTGCTCTGTGCCAGCAAGCACCCAGCCCACCGGCATGGGACAGGGACCGCCACCAGAGCAGGCTGCAAATCCTCTACGAGGGATGGGAACCATGGGGTTTCTCTTCCTTCTGAGGCTCTTTGGTGCTACTTGGTGATTAGCTACCACCATTACTCAATATCAGCAACAACCATGACAAAACCAAGCCCATTTATTCAGCAAGACCCTTCTTTGGAAAGAAGCAGATGCCGTGCTGAGAGAGGACTCGGTGGCTTGGCACTGGCTGTCCTGATGAGGATGGTGACGATGCACCAGCAAAACAACAATAATTTATGGTCAGGACTTTAAAATGGGTTTGAAGCCCTGCTGCTTGCAGAGCCTGCTCCGACTGATGGCAGCACCTCGGGCTGCCCTCGCCACCCGCACGGAGCCGGGCACAGCAGAGACCCCTCTGCACCCACGGCTCGGAGCAGCACGGCTTTCAAATAAATAATAATAATATCAATAACGATGATGACCAATCTCTGCATAGCACTACACAGCGGGGGAAGCTCAGCAGGAAAACCACAACAGAGCCTTTTACTCCCAGCTTCCACACAAGGAGAAGGACGACACGTTTCTTTGCGAAGCAACAACTCAACGGGTATTTACCACTTTGATTTTGGGATTGGAAGGTTGCTGCTAGAAGACGACTATTTCTGTTAGGTGCAATTGCTATTTTTTGATAGCGTCTAGGCAATACCTTGTTAAAAAGGGCTAAACAACAGTTATTAATTACCCTAATTAACCCAATTCATAAGACACATTTGTGTGGCTGTCATGACAACTGCTTTGACTAACTTGCCAAGAATAGCTTAGCTGTCCATTCAAATAAATCCCTGATAATTACTAGTCTAGTTTACTGGGCTTCTGTGATAATAATAATTAGTGCTACTGTACAAAAGGTCGCACTAAACAGTTTATGAATGATGCATTTCGCATGGCGATTACATGAGTCACGCAGCACCCAGCAAACGGACCCAGCCACGTTTCCGACGTGGCGAGATGCAGTTAGATGGGAGCCGGCCGGGGAAGCCTGCGGCTGCTCTGCCTGTGGACAGCACGGCGGGCTGAGAGGGAGAAGTCACTAGCATCAAAGGAGAAATAAGCAAGAAGTTGAGTGAAGCTGGGACAGCCACCAACCCACCTCCTTGACCCACCTCCATCCACCCAGCCACCACAAGCCAGGAGATGGTACTGTACTTCAATGGAGGCACTGGTAGACCCTGAAAAGCTTCCAAGCCTGACCTGTTACACGTTAGTATCCCACCTTGCCACCTCATTTCCCTCCCCATCAATGACAGATAACTACAGCTCGCCTCTCTGGTTTTGGTGTATTTCCCCATTATTGGGTTTCAGGATCAACATCAAAGAGGTTGAAGGCAACGTGAGCTGGAGCTGTGGAGCTCCAGCCCTCTCCGTCTCCATCTCTGCAGGAAGAAACCCTCCAACCTGTGGCTCGGGTCTCCCCGCAACCACCTGCAGCTCCAGCACATCCCATGGGTGCTGGCTGTCCCGCAGGCAGGAGGCATCGCTCAGCCTGGCATCGCTGCTCCTGAGGCTGCTGCGGGCACAAGAAGAAAGGGCTACCTCCCCTAGCACCTTCCTGACGTGGCTATGCTTTTGTCTCACCTGCACAACAGGAAATCCAGGCCCGTCAAATGCCATTTTTCTTTTGCTGAGGTTTGCAGGTGAAAACTGATCCATGGGATCCCATCGGACTGTACCCAGGCGGAGGCAAGGGGGGATGGGACCGCAACACCCCACTGCCAACACTGCAAAATCCTGCAAAACTCCGGGCAGACCGGGGCAGCAGGGCAAGGACAGAGGCAGCGTGTTCACATTTAATAGAGGGGACAGCTGCCAGCTCCATAGAAATCGATGAAATTACCCCATTTAGAATAAATTCTGATTAAATACCACATATGGTCCTTATTGTCCGTCCCTCGTTACCTATCACAAGAGGCATCTGCATGTAAACAGGGTCTTAATCCGCAAATATTTGTCTGCTACAGCACTCTCCTTCCTCACCCCCACCTGAACTCGCAATTATTCTTATTGATTGACTTTAAGAGAGCACCACGCACATGCCTCAAGCTGCCACGCGCCGAGCAAACAAGGGAGCGACGCCGGGCTCCGCTGTAATCATTACCGGGGCGAGCAATTGCCCTGTCACACATGGCAGGTTACGGCTTCAGACTGGAGGCAGCAAGGCCAGATGAACGCTTAAAACGTCGTCACAGTGTGAAAAGCGAGGATGTAGAAATGACACCTCCTTTCTCAACAAATCTGTTCCCGGAGCATCTCCCAGCTCCACGGACGGATGAGAAATTTCATCTTGTTAAGCTTGAAGAGCCAGCACAGCCCTTGGAGGGGGGACACGGGCTCGTGTCCTCTTCATGTGCCAAAATCAGCTCCGATGAGGACGTCTTCAATCCAAGAGAAGAAGGATTTGAGGTCCCGAGAAGGATTTTGGTGCTGAAGCCTGAGCCCAGGCTCGCCAGCGCATCACCCGCAGCCCTGGCCAAAAGCACTCGCTGGAAGACGAGGTGCTTTTATCAGACCAACGAGGAGAAATTACGGAAACCTGATGCTGAGCAGAACCTTCCCCAGTTTTCCCAAGTGAAGCCTGCAGCTCGGTACAATATGTTAGTGCCTAATGAAGGTTTCCCCCATATTCTACAGGGTATAATCATTCTCCTCCTAATGAGCATGTGTTAATAGCATATTAATGCTGACAACAACTAAGTGCAGAGAACAAGAGATGAACATATTCCAAAATTCATCTTTTTTTTTTTTCTCCGAACAAAGGAACCCGTCGCCCAGCTGAGCAAGCCCCAGCCTGGCAGGAGCCCGTGGCTCCCACAGCGATGCTGCCAGCTCTGGTCCACGGGCTCACCACGGGACGCAGAGCCCAAATGGGACCGTGGCTTTGGTTTCTCTCTAACCCAATCCCTGCAACAAACTCACATACGGGGAAGGGTCTCAGCCCAAGTGCGGGATTTTCCCCCAGAGAGGGGACCCGGCTGCGGGGTGGCGGGGCACAACAAGAAAGCAGAGGATCCGCTCGCAAACGTCTAGAAAAACATTTCACCGGGCAGACAGGTTTGGATGCTGTTTCTAAGCCAACAGCCGTGTGGATTTGATTACTAAACGCCAATGAAGCTGGGTCCCTGCCAGAGCATCCAGATGTGAATCTGAATATGAAAAGTCCAGGAGGGAGCAGGTGATGGGAGTCACAGGCGCAGGCACCGAGCCCCCATCCCAGTGCTGGCATCCCAGCCCATCCGGGTTTGCACGGCTGATTTTACGTAAGCTCGCAGACATGGAAAGGAATACACATAAAATGGGTGTTCTTCTGGTTTGTCATCTTCAGTTGTGAAGACAGCTCCCCAAAACCCCAGTAACTCCCCAAAACAGCATCCACCTGCCCCACAGGTGTGCTGCCCGCAGCCAAGCACTGCAGGGAGGTGTGGAAGCTGAATTCCCTAATTGTCCGACTCCCATGTGCTCCCACCAGCACATACTTTTAGATTTCCAGATCGATAATCGATCCTCCAATCAATAACAGGGAATTTAGCTACATTATAAAAACAGTAAAATCAGCCAATACTGAGAAATGACTATTGAGTCCTGTGTTTTCTGTACTCACTTAGCCTAATAATGGTGAATGATATTTTCCAAGTACATTATTCAGCAATAAAACCACCGAATTATTTGATCTCTTTCTAACCTTTATGAGTCTAAGCACTCTTTTTGACCCAGATTGAATTGAGGCAACATCTGCAGAGCCTTTCACAAAATTGTACTCGGCGTGCACTATTGTAGGTCCGCTGCCAAAGATAAACGTTATTATTTTAAAACCATCATCCTCCTAATAGAGGAGTGAACGCGCTGCATTAGCATAGCCTGCAGAGCTGGAGCACGGGTGAGAAAATGCCAGAGGGTTTTCGCTTAATGGAATTTTACATACCTGACTTAGGATGGGTTAATGCAATCTACCAACACGGGAATTTTAAAACCTGCCCTGTGGCATACACCTGCCATTACAAAAGATGGTATAATCCGACAAGCTCCAGATCCCCATGAGAACCACGAAGGATTCACGTCCAGATCTGTGGTGGCTAACGGGATGTCGAGACGAAGACCTCGTCTGCGTGGCTCTGACACACGCAGACCTACACCATGTATCGCGAACCTACACCATCCACCAGGTGTAAGGAGGAGGAGTGGCTGGTGGTACCCGCAGAGGGTTTCCATCACAGGATGTCCCACACGCCATCGGGGGTACGACATGCAGCACCTGCCACGCACATCTGCCTGCTGGATCGGCGCTCAAGACCTGCCCAGCCTAAGGAGAACCCACTGTAATTCTGGCCGCCGCTTCGGGGCTCAGTCCTGATCGCTTGTCCGACTGACATAAGCCATTACTTCCTTCCAAATTCAGACTAGAAACTAGAGGGAGACACTGAAGCAAGGACGCTGCAGTCTCTTCTCCGGCAAACCCTGCAACAGGTGCCACGGGCAAGCTCTGCCCCAACAGGAACAGCGAAATTGGGGGCCTCAAGGTCCCTTTGCTGAGCCCTGAGCGATGCCCTCCTGGGGACGGTGGGGACAGGGACAGCCTGCCCATGGCCTTGCAAGGGTAGCACTGCCAGCAGAGCCCCCCGTCCATCGCCAATTCAGAGCACGCTCTAATTTAAATTATAATTACACTTATAAGTACACAGATTACAACTATTTATGCTACAAATAAGACCATCCTGTATTTTAATTAACGGAAAATGATTGGAACTCAACTATAGCCTCTACTGGGAACAATATCTAATCATTTATTGAAGCGAGGCTGTGCCCACCCCCGTAGGCAGCCTGGCAGGAATGGGGGAGCGGGCAGGGTTGGGGGTCCCCCCATCTGAGCTGTCAGAGGGGGTGAGAGGAGGGGGCTTATTGCTGGGGAGCCTGAGACCTGTGCGGGGGAACAGCCCCGTGGGCAGAGCCCGCAGGTGGAGGTGGGCACGGGACGATGGGCAGGCAGGGCTCTGCCCCTGCCACCTGATGGGAATTTAGGAAAGACCCAAGCAGGGCAGGAGCCTGGGGACCTGGGAGGGCACCTGGCTGAGGAGCTTCTCCAGCTCCAAAGCCTCAGGAGGGACTTCAGGAGACAGCAGCTGGAAAATACGGCTCTTCCACGGAGCCGAGCAGATGTGCATGAGGTTATTCAAAGGCGCCGCGTGCTTGGCCTTAACGATGTCTTTGCATGCGGCGCGTGCTTTATGCAAAGTAAATGACAGGGAGAAACCACAGAGTTCAAATCGCTCGATACAACAGGAGCTAATTTGGAAATTACTACAAGAAAGGCCATAAATAGTGCGCAACACCGTCCTTTTGATGTCATTTAAAAAAAAAAACACTTACTATAAATCTTAATTTAAGGCAAAATTTCTTATCGGCCATGTAAATATAGCTGCAGGAGCTTTTTTTATAGGCTCAACAAGTAAGACATGCATCAGAAATATGCATCAGAAATTCAAATTTACTGAAAGGAAAACAAGATGAGCCTCTCTACTTTTACTGCAAGTGAACCATAGAACCCAAACCAATTGCACAAAAACAAATTATAGGTATATATAGTTATATGACATATTATATACCTATTTACATAATTAGGTAAAATATATAATAATTCTATACACACTTATTCTAGGCTTACAAATATATTGTGTGTATTATATAGCATATAGTAGACAATAGATAATACATGTGCGTGGGCAGATGTTCCTGCCCACAGCTGTGGGGCTGGAACTAGATGATCCTTAAGGTTCCTTCCAACCCAAACCATTTTATGATTCTATGATATATAATATAAAGTATGTAATACATAACAATATAATCAGTATATATAGGTCTTGACACCAAAGGAGAGGGGTTTTACCACAAATACAGCTTGGCTACTGCCATCACGCACCACAAACTGGCCCTAATTCCTCCATGGACCCTTACACCAAACCCCCTTGGTCCCACCCAGCCAGGGACCCCGGGCTGGAAAACCCTTGGAAAACCCAAAGAGGTGCTGGGATGGGGTCGCAGCCCTGTATCCCCCATCCCAAAGCCAAATGGTGTTAAACCACAAGCTCGCCTAAGGCAAGGCAAGACGTGGTTAAGCAGGAATCGGAGCTGGCATATTTATCTCTGTTGCAAGGTATTCAAATGAGTTTTTCCGAATGGAGCGATTACATTAGGAGATGTATAATTTGGTTAGGCTGACCTGGGAATGGAATAAAAAGCTGCTGATTTCCATAAGGTTGGCCTCCGACACTGGAAGAGGTCAGGGAATGTGCAGCGATACACAGAACGTTTTGGGAGTTGTTAAACCGAGGGATCTGCTGGGACTTGTGATTTCAGGGCAGATTCGGAGCGAGCAGGGAGAGGTGCTCACCCAGCGCGGTGCGCAGTGCCGGCACAAAAACGTGCTGAGTTACAGTGACCTCCCAAGGAGAAAACAAGACTGGCAACGCACGCTCGCTGCGAAGGCAGCCTTCCGACGAGTCGAACATCATCGCTGATAATGCTTTAATCATCATTTCTGCTGAAAATAAGCCTTGTTTCAACAGCCTGGCATGTCTCAGTGCTGCAAACTTTCTCTAGGTTGGAAATTATCTCCTTTTTTTTTTTTTTGCCCACTGCTCTATACACAGTATTACTCAGAAGCAAGCCAAATCCCTTCCAATTATGTATCACGACATTTCCCCAGCGTTACACTAAAGCAAGGCCCTTCACTCCTAAACGGCATGGTTTATAACAAATTGTCTGTTATACCAGACAGAAACTGATTTCCTCAAACCCAGCATATTAAAGTGAGTACATTCATTCTGGTTGTAACACACAAAATGTGATTATAGCAGACACTTTGGGGGCTTTTTAAGGCTAGCGGAGAAGAGGAGGATAAGCTGGAGGGGAAGAAAGAATTGACAAGTAGAGAAATGACAGAGAAAGAGGAACAGCCACGCTGATTTCATTTCTTACAAAACAAAAATCTTTGTGTGTTGTAGAAATGTGCTTTAGTTAACGCCGCCAGATAGCCAGAGCAAAAACTGCCGTTGCCGCCTGAAACGAAAATTGCTCTATTGTGCTTAGAAAACCATTTCCTACAGCGAGGAGAACGCTTTCCAGGTAGTAAAAAGCGTATCTGAGACCACCGGGGCCCCATCCTGCAACTGCTGCTCGTGCAAATAATCCCTGCTGCCACGAGGAGCCCAAACAAAATCAGTGTGAGTGAGGATTACGCGGGAGTGTATCAAGGTTGGGGGATTAGACCAGGATTATCACTAAAACCAGTAATTCCCCATCTTACTGATGGCCACCAGCTCAAGAGGCGGCGGCTCACCATGGCCATGACCCCCCTGCTGGCACCAGGGCCGGGGTGCCGGAGGACTTGAGTGCTGGTGGATCACCAGTTGCTCCATCTTGACCTTCTTCATCAGGATCTACCAAACCTGCCCCAAAGCAGAGCCGTCCTCCACGCTAATTCCACCTTCGGATGTCCAACCACTCAAACAACGCTCGTCCGCTCCTGTTTCTCGCCTCCTCACCTCTCCCACGCTCGGTCCTGCTGAGTATCGGCCACCGTGGTGGCCCTGGGTGAGACCGAGGGGCAGAGTGAGCCGCCGTGCCCCGGGGGATGCTCCCCATCCCGGGGCGGCACACGATGCTTCGGCACCCGTTCCCAAAGTGGCGCAGATTTTGGGTGCGAAACTGTCTCTGAAACACTGGCGCAGCCCTCACGTGCACGTTGTTTCCTTTTAAAATCACGAAGTCAAAATCCAGGCATGTAAGTGTTACCCAAGGGTGGCTGCTCCACATGCAAGTCATGTCCCGGGGATCCTAAACAGCTCACCATTCAGACCAGTTTCCACACCACCCCAATGCAACATGCATTTTTATCACAGAAGCTGCCTAAAGGCTCCTATTAACTTCGATTTTTAATCTCCTGGTACAACTTCCAGTAATATATATGCAAAAATGACAACAAGCCCTTTTGGTTTCAAAGCCGACTTCTCCTCCGGCTCAGCAGGAAGGAAAAAAAAAAAGCCCTCGGCAGCAGCAAAGCCTCTGACCGGCAATGCCCCTGCAGCCCCAGCACGTCCCGCTCTCCCTTCTGCAAAACAAGTCGAAATACTAACGGGGGCCAAGGCTCCCGCTGTCAGCCACGCTCGCCAGAGCTGCTCGCAAATGCTTTTTGCCATCACTGCCTGCAGCCACCAGGATGCTAATGGCTGTGGGCAGGGGTGCTCAAGTGGTACTGCAGCACCCAAGGGACCACCAAGCCCCAGTGGGGCCAGAACCCCCCGGGGACGTCCCCCGCCACCTCCTGATGCTCCCTTGGCAGCCATGCCCTGGCACACGCAGAGCCGGCAGCCGAGCCCGGCCCCTGCCCGAAGGGAAAAGCTTTTCAAGGGTCATCTCAAACTTTTTTGGCATCATCAGAGCAGGGTTGCAGCACCCGCAGACGCTGCTGTTCAATCCTTTCTGGATCAGCAGGGAAAGCTGGGGAGCACCGACGGACCCAATTACCGCCGGTACAGCGCGGCACTGCCAGCCCCAAGACCTGCTGCCGCGCGTACCGCTGCCGCGGCGCGGGAGGAAACATTTCCTGAAGCTCCACAAACAACCCGTCCTTGGGGACTTTTATTTCAAGGTTCCTGACTGTTAAAGTAAACGAGGCTCACATTAAAGACCAGCTACGTCGCAAATCCACCGCTGCCGGGACAGCGCACGTCTGCAGAGGCAATCGCTTACTCCCAGCCACAACCACGCTACGCTAAGCGACACCGCCAGTGACACGTTTACCTCCGTGTTTTATCTTTTATCAACCGATGCTTTGCCTTCCCATCAGGAAAAGTCACTCCCGGGTGGAGGAGCAGCGGTAAGTCCCCGATGCTGACACCTCATGAAGGCTCCCGGGGGAAACGCTGGCGGCCTCATCACTGGAGGCAACTCAAACCAGCCCAGGCAAATCCCGCTGGATGCACTGCAGGGAACTGTTTGGCTCTGGAAACTCTGGGCAGCAACTGTATGTATTAAATCATCACTACCCAGAGCTGTACCACTAGTGCACTTCATTCACGTCATCACACCGTGTCATCGCACCGTGTCATCACACCATGTCATCACACCGTAACACCTGCTAAGGCAGCGACAGGCTGCGGTGGGTACAAGGCTGTGATGCTCCTCTGTGGAAACATCTTTTCTGGAGTTCCTGTGTCACCCCGCGTGCCGGGACAGGGCTGTCACTCTGCTCACTGGTGAGCCTCCTGACCCTCAGGATTTTTGGGAGCCAGTTGAACGCACTCTTCCAGTGGGATAACTTCTCTTGCAACAGCTGGAAGCATAACGCAGAGGCTCTCTGCCAAAAAAAAGTAAAGTTCCCACCCTACACCAAACTTCCAAGCAGCTTCCAGTTGGGATTTCTCCTTCCTGTGCCCTGGCCCTGCCCTTTTGTCCAAAAGCATCCCCAGAGAGCAAGCAGACCCCTGCCAGGACATGCTGCTCTCTCTGAGAGCACCCACCCAAGAGCTGCTGGTCCCCGGGCAGGACCGGAGAGCCCTCAGCTGCCCTGCTGCAGCTCAGGGGCTGCCCAGGACCCGCTCTACACTCACACTCCACGGCACTCGTTACAAGACACAAATTGATTTCTCCAGGCAAGGTACCAGCTCTTCACGCTGCATCCCACCTGCTCGAGTGATGGGGAAACGAGGCAAGCTGCAGGCACGGCGAGAAGCAACAAGGGTCCTGGCTCCCTCACACAAGGGTGCACAAGGCGGTGGGGGTCTTTGGAGAGCCCATCCCGCTCAACTCCAGGCTAACTGCTGCGTCGGGAGGAACATGAGCAGCACTGCCTTCTGCCTGTTAACGATATCAGCTGAGCTATGATGCTCCTGATGGTCCATCCCTCCCCCCCGGCACCGCAGACCTCCCACTGCTGGCACGCACTTCTTCCTAACGCTGACGTGTGACAGGTTTTATGACCGAATTTTGTCCGTGGCAGTGAATCACAGGCTGACAGGGTGCTCCACTGTTCGCTGCCCTTAACAAGGCACCAGCTAGAGACGCGTTCCAGACGCCTCTCCAAAGGACACCACTCCAGGAAGGCAGGAATTCCTCAGGGACCGCTACCCCCAGCATCCCAACAGCGGCAGTCACCCAGAGCCTCAGGATGCACCCCCCAGGCAGCTGGGCACCCTGAGCCCCAGCCGGTACTCAGCAAAGAGCACGGGCAAATCCAAGCATCGATGGGCATACCCAGTACATGACGGTGGTGTTTTCCACTCCTGGCATGCCCGGGCACAGCACAAGGAGCAAGTGGCTTTGGTAGCAGCTCTTCTGCCTTATTAGACCAGAGACAGGCTTATCCCAAACTGCTCCCATCCAGACTCGCATGCAAAGTCCCTGCTTTTCCCCATCGGAGCAGCAGAGCCTGCTCAGCTCTATGGCTGGATACGTGCAAGTAGAATACGTAAGTGCTTATATCCAGGTCATTCCCATTCGGTTATTGCTAAGAAACTCTACCACAGCTTTTAAACTGACACCAGAAGTTAAACTGAGCTTTACTTTTTGGGACCACTGCTGGGCTGTCCCCGCCGTACTCGCCCAGGCACAGGTGGCTGCACCAGGCTGGGCTGGGGCACCCGTGCAGAACTTCCCTCCTGGCAGCATCTCCGTGGGTAACCTCGGAAGGGCAGCGCAGTGCGGCGAGGGACCCACACGCACGAGGGCGGGAGAGGCTCGAAACACGGGCTGGGCAGAAGAAGGCCAAGTGTCCGTGGTCTGTCATGGAGATCCCGACAACCTCCTCCCCACCCTCTGCTCACTAAAAGCTGCGCCTCTGCTTGGAGCGACCGGTGTTTGGGCTGGGAGCACCCCAGAACTGGCCTGACAGTGGTACGTGACCTCTCGGGAGCTGGTTCTGAAGCCTTAGCAAAGGTTAAACACCAGGGTTCACGGAATGTTTTGCCAGTCCAGATGGGCAGGATCAGGCCCTCTCTGGCAGCGCTCCAGGCTCTCCCGGAGGGCTGAGCTCTGCTCTCCATGGAGCACGTATAAATCTGAAGCACTCCACCGTCCTCAGCAGCATTGTTTTGCATTTACACCAGCACACTGAACGCAAAACAGAGCAAGCCATAAATATTTTAGCTGCTTTTCCAGCTTTGTTATTCTGTTCAAAGCAGGAAACATGACAAACCTTTGATTGTTTTGCTTAATACCAAACAATAATTCAAAGAGAGACAAACAAGCAACACTAAATGACGCCCGTGATGTACAGGAAAGTCGATGAATTAGAAGAACCCGATGAGGATGGCGTGGATCGAAGCGGCCCCTTTCCCTGCCTTCGGCAGGTGCCGCGCATCCCTCCCACACCGCTGGCACATGCAGGCGGTCACAGTGGGGCACTCTGCGCTGCCGCACCCCTGGCACAACCCGCTGCCTCTGGAGTGACAGCCACCACCATCACTTTCAACAACCTTTTAAAAATACTCCTGTGAAGGCAATGAAGGTCTCTTCCCTCGAGCATCACCACGCTCCAAACCCACTCTCAAAGCAGCTGTCTCCAGCCTCCTGGCAGCACGGAGGCAGCCTGGCCCGGCCTGCCCACACCAGCACCCCTGCTTGGGTGCTTCGGAGGAGTTTCTGCAGCATCCAGGGGTGAAACATCCACCCACGACCACGTGTCGGGGCTGCCCCAGAACCACAGTGTCCGATGCACAGAAACCACCACTGCCCGTTCGCTGGACACGTCGCTTCGGCAGCACTTGGAGCAACAGACCCCGCACGGCGCGGTCCACGTGCAAAGCCATTCCCATTTGCCCACCCGCACTCACCTCCGGCAGCGGCATCCCGTTGATGATGAGGTCGGGCTGCTGGGGGCTCTGCCCCGTGAAGGTGTGATGGTAAATGTGGTTGGAGCCGGCGTTCCTGTTGTTCTGGCTCTCCACATTGAGGAAGGTGCTTTCGGAGCGGCGGCAGCCCAGCGGCAGGGTCTGCTGGTGGTAGTCAAAGTAGTTGAGGGATGAAGTGAGAGAGGAGCAGCTCACGACGTTCATTTTATCCGTCTCTTCCACGTCCCGCGGTACCAGGCGGATATCGTTCTTGCTGATTTTCTTCTTCTTGCTTGATTTCTTTTGATGCCCGTAGGAGTATTCTGCGATTCTGGGGGACAGAAGGAAAAGGAATAGCTGAGAGCATCCTGAACCCTGCCCCGCTAAATACACATGTAGAAACCCAGAGGGCTTGGCCCCCATCTCCGTGTAGGCTTCTTAGTCATGCACATTACGTCATGTTTTGGGTCTGGTGGCACGACACAGTCTTTAGCTTATTTTCATATGTATAATGCTTTCAGGTCAAATATGAAAAATAATGGGAAGGGAGAACGCCTCTGTTTTTCTCTAGTGTTTATAATTGCTGGTATTTAGTGACTAGGAGTAAAGTCCAGCCTGCAGAAGAGAAAAATGGAGATGTTAAAATCCATGAACTGAAAAGGGTACCTGCACCCATTTCCATGCATAAGCAGGATTTTTAAAGTGATTTAATTTGGTCCCCGTAATGAAAATTCAAAATGAATAGCGGATTTTTTTCCCAGTTCATTTTCCATAGCAGTAAATAAAGCAGACCGAGAAGCAGCCCTGGCTGGCAAGCTCTATTCTCTCACACTCCAAAGGCTGTTTGTTTATTAATGCTTTATCCAAATTGCTGGTGTTTTGACAATCTCCTGATAACACCTGATAACTTGAAATCTTTTCTCCAACCACATCCTATTCCTCCTTCGCCCTCCAACACAAACACCCTCTTCTGCTGGGAAATGCTTTTGCCTTCTAGAAATCGGAGAACAACTGTGTTTTGCAAAGAGAAATGATCTTTTTTGACCTTTTTTTTTGGTTTTATTTTTACTGCAACCTTGTTTTTCTCTGCCTTTCTTTCCCTCTTTGCTTCCCACCTGCCAAAAGAATCAACTGATGAAGTGCCTCGAATGCCTTCTGCAAAACACCGGAGGAAAAAAAGTTATTGTAAAACACCACCGGAGCAAATAATGAGAAATACAACTGCACCTTGCATTAACTGGGTATGCTCAGCTCAGAGTGACCGTGACTCCTCTTTCCACAGGGACCAACACAGCCCCAGCCAATGCCCCACAGATGAATCTGTGCACGCACAGTGCTGGGCAGCTCAGTATTTCCCAGGGAAGCACATCAAACACTACCCACAGTCAGAAATACACATTTGAAAGTCAGGACTTTGCTCCTCTTCTTGTTATGATAACAGCATTAACAAAACAAAACAAAACAAAAAAGGCAACAAAATCCAATAGCTGCCACAGAAATAATGGGATGAATAAATAATACAGTTTATCTAGAAAGGCAAATATTGGACAAATATTCTTGTTCCAGAAAGCTAATTGCCTGAGCATGAAAATGCCACCAAGTTGAACAGCTCTCATATAACCTAACGTGCCTTGTAAATTAACACATTTTATGAAGACTCTCCCGCAGCTGTTGTGAAGAACCTCTAAATTAAGGCCCTGGCAAAGCCTAAAGGCACGTATCCAGCGCGGGGAGAGCGTTGCCCCACGGTCACGGCCGCCGCTGAGCCTACCTGGGGCTCCTCTACCTCTGCAGCTGGTTCTCCTGCTCAGATGCACACTGATAACAGACCGTGCATCCCCCTGAGTGTGCAAATAAATCAGAGGAAGGCAGGGATTTCTGTTGTGCCAACAATCTATATGCTGCTGACTCGTCTAACAATGCTTGATGAAGCTTTAATTGTTTTGTTTACCTAAATGTTTTAAGTTTGGCAATGCAAGAGCCCAATTATTTCCTGCAGGCATTCATTTTGCTGTCCTTTCTCTATTGACCAATTATTTAATTAAACTGCACTTCATTAATCCCTAAGCCATCACAGTAAACCCAGAGCTTATACATATGTGTGAAGCTATTAGAGGCACCACCACAACGTCATTTTTATCCATTCAGGTCCTATTCTTGTTCAATGGGCCGAGCTGGCAAGAAATCTGGAATACGAGCTTTCACTTGAAGCTAGACATCCCATAATAATACAGCACAGGCCAATCTTTATTTGCAGATGATTTCTTCCTCCCCCAGCGAGCAAGAAGGCTTATGAACGCACTTTACGCTGTGAAAACGGGGTATAAAACCCGAACTCTCCGGCGTTATTTCTGCGTAAATAAAAGTTTAAAGCCGGCGCATCCCCCTGCGCCGCAGAATCGCCGGGGGCCAGCGTGCGTTTCCAAGGTAGGGCGAAATTAATTTCCATCCCTCCCCTCCGAAACGACTCGGTGCCGAAGGAATGGAAAAGTCATGGCTATTTCACTAGTAACAGGATTAAACCATTTATGAGGCATTGCAGCTGCTCTTTTATGGCATCTGATTGATATTCATGTGTGGTTAGCATTTGTCTCCTAACTTGTGTAACACAGAGAATAGTAAAAGAGAGACAATAATCGCCGGGCTGTTACATATTCAGGGGACTGGATTTCCCCTATCAGCCTTTGAGCAGCTCCGGGCGTGGGGCTGACCTCCCCTCCGGCATTTCGGACCCCGGAGCATGCATCCGGCCAGGGCAAAATAACAGCAACGCTGCAAAAAATCCTCCCTCACCCCATCGCTCCCAGCCCGATCTGCCGTGCCGGGCGATGGAGCGACGTATCAGGGGGAACCGCCTGATTTTCACCACTATTTTATCCGGTTGGCCCCATCGTCAGCCCGTGGCGAGGAGCCGCATCGGGCGCACAATAGCTCTTTTGAACGGCGAGCGAGGGCTTACGGGTGCCACAGCGGCCACTCGCCCCGTCTGCTGCGGGGATGCTGCGGTGGGCTGGGGGGGTTCCCCTCCTTGCGAGCCCGTGGAGCTGCACCGGGGACGGGGGGGCTGCCCACGGGAACCGGCCGTGCCGCTGTAAAACTGTTCTCCCCCCCTTTCCTGCGACGAAGCGCGGAAAATCAAGGCTGCTGCAACAGATTGCCAAGCCGCGCGATCCAGTCGATTCGTTACTCAGCGCGGATTTCTGGGCTTCTCCCAGAGAAGAATTTTTTTTAAGCTTCACAGGAAATTTCTTGAGAGGGACGCGAGCCTCACTTTTGTTCAAAGCAAATTTAACACCACCTCCCCCCATCAAGCACACAGCGGCAAAGGGACAAGTAACTGCGGTGGCAAAATCAAAGCAGAGCCGGCAAGGGCACAGAAACAAAGATGTCTTTACCTGCAGTTGTAGGTCCTGATTTCCTTGTTATCCCTTTTGCACTTGACTGCCACGAAGATCATGGTGACAAAAAGAATGGCTGCGATAGACCCCAGAGCAATAATGAAAATCAGGGAGAGGTTAACAGATCCTATGGACTCCTGGGCATCCAGGGCTGGAGACAGGTATATCAAAATCAAGGCAGAAGCCGAGAGAGATGTTTTCCCATGGTCGTGAGCCACCACGATCAGCTCGTAGGCTGTCTTTGCGTTCTCCCCAAAGGCTCTGGTGGTCCTTATCTCTCCATTGACCTGGTCTATCTCAAAAAATCCTCTGTCTCCTTCCACCATTTCGTAGGAAAGTCTGCCATTTTCACCCTCGTCGTAGTCGTCTGCCTTGACCACTGTCACCAAGTAGCCGACCCCCGCGTTCCTGGGGATGTACACCTCCGCGGTCCCGTTGACCAGTGGTGGGGCCGTGATCACGGGAGTGTTGTCATTGACGTCCAGGACGATCACCCTGACAGTGGCATTGCTCTGCAGAGAGGGATTACCCCCATCTTTTGCCAAGACCTTGAACTCAAAGGCCTTCGTCTGTTCATGATTGAAGGACCTCAAAGCATAGATATCTCCAGAGTTGGGGTTGATGGAGACGTAGGTGAAGACAGGCATGTCCCTGACTTGGGAGGGCACGATCTGGTAGGAGACGCTGCCATTGAGGCCCAGGTCAGGGTCCCTGGCCGAGACCGAGAGGAGGTAGGCCCCTGGGGTGTTGTTCTCCTGCACGATGACCTGGTAATAGGGCTTGGAGAAGTGGGGATGGTTGTCATTCTCATCGGTGATCTTGACAGTGAAGGACTTGGTGGCCTGCAGGGAGGGGATGCCATTGTCCTTGGCCTGGATGGTTAGGTTGTACTGGTCCCTCTGCTCCCGGTCCAGCCTCCCATCCACCAGGATGGTGGAGAAGCTCTCGTACTCCTGGAGCCGGAAAGGCACGTTGCCCAGGAGCTTGCATTGCACCCGCCCATTGGCCCCGGAGTCACGGTCCGAGACCCTCACCAGGGCAATGACGTACCCTGGCGGGGCGTTCTCGCTCACCTCCACCAGCTCGCTGTTGACGGAGAGCAGGTTGATGAGGGGCGGGTTGTCATTGGCATCCTGGACACTGATGGTCACTTTGCAATGGGCAGGGATGGAGTTAGGCCCCAAGTCCTTGGCCTGCACATCCAGCTCATAGACATGTCCCTCCTCGTAGTCGATGGCACCACTCACCGTGATGAGGCCACTCTGGGGGTCGATCTGGAAGAGCTCCCGGGCCCGCTCAGAGACGTAGCTGTGGAAGGAGTAGAGGACCTGGCCGTTGGTGCCCTCGTCTGGATCAGAGGCGTTGAGGCGGATGACCGGCGTACCCAGCGGGGCGTTTTCAGGCACACTGACGGTGTAGGCCGGCTCCTCGAAGAGCGGGTTGTTGTCATTGGAGTCGATGACACGGATGCTGAGCTCCACCGTGCCGAAGTTGGGTGGGTCACCACCGTCCAGCGCCGTGATCACATAGCTGTAGTGAGACTGGGTCTCACGGTCCAGGCTCTTCTCCACCACCAGCTCGGCAAAGTGGGACCCATCGCCCCGTGTCTTGGTCTCCAGCCCAAAGAGGTCGTTGGGGGTGATCTCATAGCTCTGCACACCAAAGCTGCCCGAGTCCGGGTCGTAGGCACTCTCTAGCGGCACTCGGGTGCCAGGACTGGCCGTCTCTGAGATCTCCAGCTCGATCTGGTCGGTGGGGAAGCTGGGTGCATTGTCGTTGAGGTCCTTGATCTCCAGCTTGATCACACAGATCTCCATGGAGCTGGACATCACCTCCAGCGAGATGATGCACTTGGGGCTCTGCCGGCACAGTAGGTCCCGGTCGATCTTCTGCTTGGTCACCAGCAGCCCTGACCCGGGGCTGATGTCCACCAGGTGGGGGGCCGAGTTGGAGACCACCCGGAAGGCGGTGGGCTGCCGGGGGTCCAGCACGAACCCGGCGTCCCGGGCGTCCTTGGCGACGTTGGCAATCACCGTGCCGGCCCGCTGCTCCTCCTCCACCGAGTACTTGAGGTTGACGAGGGCCCCGGCGCCGGCCCACAGCAAGGCGGCCCCCAGCAGCGCCGGGAGAGCCCCCATCGCCGCCACCGCCCCCTCCGGCCGCTCCGCCGCGCCGCGCCCCGACGGCCGCTCGCCGCCCGCCTCAGGGGCCCGCCGCCCTCATGCGGGCAGCGTTCGCCAGGCTGCCCCGGCGGCGGGCGGGTGCGGGCACCGGAGCCGCGGTCCCCCGCGCCCACGCCAACGCCGCCCGCTCAGGCGCTCCGAGCCGGCGGCGCCGCGGATGGGCCGGGCATGGCGCGCGGGAGCGGGAGCTGGAGCGGTGTGCCGAGCCGCGCCGAGCCGCGCCGAGCCGCGCCGTGCCGAGCCGTGCCGAGCCGTGCCGAGCTGCACCGAGCCGTGCCGCGCCGTGCCGTGCCCGCTCCCGCCGGCGCTCGCTGCGGCGGCCGCACGCCACTGCCCGCAGTCCGGAGCGCCGGCGGGCGGCGCGGGGGCGGGCGGCGCGGGGGCGGGCGACGGTGAGTTCCGGCCAATGGGCGCTCGGGGGCGGGGCCGGCGCAGCGCGCCGCCGCCAATGGGGCCGCGCCGAAGCGCACGGCCGGCCGGCGGGGCGGGGCCGGGGCGGGGCCCGCGGAGCGGCGCGGTCGGGAGCGGGAGCGGGACCGGGACGCGGAGCGGCGCGGGATGGCTCCGCCGCGCCGGGAGCCTGTTGCGCTGCGGCGCGGAGCCCGCCCCGGTGGCCAGGAGCTGCGGGCGTACCGGCGCTTTAGGGCGTCGCGGCAGCCGCTGCGTGGTCGCGGTCACCGGCGGTTCCTTCTTCAGCACCGCAGGCGCGCAAAGGGCGGCGGCGGGCCCTGCGGGCACCGGAGTGGGCGCCCCGAGGGCTGGGCAGGGCGGACCTCCGAGTTGGCGCTGAGCCCTCCCGAGCCCTTTCAGTCGGTTTCCCTCTGGAGCAGGATTGAGCCCGCTCCGCCGGGCGGGGTCCCTCGGGAGCCGGCGTGAGACCCGGGACCGCCAGGCCCTCCCGGGCTGCTCCAGCCCCGGCAGCGCTCGCCGCTCACGGCTAATTGTTGGAGAAAGCACCATGGTACCGTCTTCTCTTAAAAATTAAATAAAACTTCCATTGTCCGTGTGCCGGTGCCTTACCTCGGGTCTCCGCGCACGGCACTCACGTTCCCAGGCTGTAATTAAAGGGGGCACGGGGAAGATGTCACCGTGCCTCGGGCACGGGGGCGGTGCTGCCCCCGGCGGGTTGCGGGCGCACTGCCGGCCGGTGCAGGTGGGGCGCTCCGGCGCTGGCGGCGCCCAGCTTGAAGCCGTTCAGCTGCAAACTTTCAGACACGCCGTTACCCACCCCCTCCCCACCTCGAGGTTAAAAGAGAGCGCGGGTGCCGGCGCGTCCCTGCGGCAAACCGCCCCGGGAGCCCGCCGATCGATATCAGCGAGCCGGCGCCGCGGCGGGAAATGCAGCGGGACGGGGTGCCCAGCTGGAGCTGACGCGCCATAGGCCCTGTCGGGGCGGTGGGTAGCGGGAGCCGCCGCCTCCCCGGTGCATCCGCCCCGCGGGGACAGCCCGGCCACCCCCCGCGGCGGCGGCCCCGGCCCGGCCCCTCCCCGGCCCGGCCGCGCCGTCGGGCCCCGCGGCGCCTTCCCAGGCACAAGGGCGCCATCTCGTGGCCGCCGCGGGGAGGCGGCGCGGCGGGGACCGGCCCGGACACGGCAAACCGGGAACCCGCCCGGCGCTGGGCGGGCCCCCAGGGTGCGCTGCCTCTGCGGTTCCGGGGCGGCACGGAGAAGGGCCGACAGCCGGCTGGACGGGCCCGCGGAGGGTGGCCGGGACACCACCCCCTCCAGGGACACTATCCCCAGGGACACCATCCATCCACGGACACCATTCTCAGGGACACCACCTGTCCAGAGACACCGTTTCTCGGGACACCATACCCGTGACAATATCCGTCCGGGGAAACCACCCCTTCCAGGGACACCGTGCCCCAAGACACCCGAGGGGATCCCCCCTCCTCCCCGGGGGACACGGGAGGGCCGCAGGGTCCCTCTGCTCCTGGCTGCTGAGTCCCGGAGGAGTGGGAGCACAAGCCAGCGGAGAGAGGAGCCTTTGCCAGGCGTTTCCTCCCATCTTCTGGAAGCAGCGGCGAGGGTCACCGTGACCCTCGGGGGAGGGACACGGGGAGGTGGCAGGTGGGGACGGTGAGAGTGGGCAAACCCTCTGCTCCCGCATTCGCGAAGTCTTCCTTGGGAAAATTAATTCTGATAGCTTGAACTGTGCCATGTGGATTGAAAACCTGGCTGAAGGCTCATAAACAAAGGGTAATTAGAAACAGGGGGAGGTGTTTATGGGGTACTGCAGGGATCGAGGTTAGGTCTGCTCCCATTTAATACCCTCATTAATGACCTGGAAAGAGGGAGTAAACTACACATTAATGAATTTGGCAGATGATGCTATATTGGGAGGTGCTGTGAACTCCAGCAAGCATAGAAAATTAACACAAAAAGGACCTGGTGAGATTAGAAACATGGGCAAGAAACAGCAAAAGGAGCCGTGCCTTGGACGAGCGTAAGTGAGAGCAGCTGGGAGGGAAACACGAGTGGGAGCCCACAGCAGAAGGGGCAGCGACGGCTGAGCCAAGGTGGCAGCACCGCACCGCAGCCAGAGCAACGCCCCAGTGAAGGGCTCAGGGTTCAGGGGACAGCGAGGAGGGGGCCAGGAGGCTGCGGAGCATAGGGGCAGCAGGGAGGGATCAGCCACTGGTGTCCCAGGAAGGCGTGGAGGGGCTGGGAGGCTCAGGTGTGGCCAGAGCCAGAGCGTTGGGCTCCCTGGGCACAGACGCGTTGGCGGCGGTTCGGAGGGAAGCCACGCGAATGATCAAAGGCACGGAGAGACTGATTTCTGAAGGAAGATTAAAAGGCTTAAATATATATATTGCTTTGCTAAGAGCTGTCCGTGGGGAGACAAACTAAGAGCCTTACAGATCTGGTTGGTGTAAATAGAGAGGGAGGGAAGGAATTATTTAATGGAGTACAAGGGGCATCACCAGAAGGGATGACAGGAAATGAAGAAATGGAGCATTTAGGTTGAATGTCACAGGGGAAAAAATCCCCTCTGCTGACAGCGAAAATTATGAGGCTGCGACGTGGTTCCCTGGAGGGAGAAAGTTCTGTGGCTTGAGATATTTAAAACCAGACAGGATCAGTCTGAATATAAAGGCGCCTGAGATGAGCCCCTGGCAGGGGATGCAGAGAGGAGCGAGGACTGGGCAGGGACACACCTCCTTTTCCAGCTCTTTTTCCACTGAAATATGTCTTTATATATCACCTATATAAAAGAGCTGCATTTTTTATTTATTGCATATATGTATTTCTGCTGCTGTAAAGGAAATCACTGACATGATTAACGCTGTGCCAGGCACCTTCTTAGCTGGGCAGGGCTGCAAAGGTGCTGAAATTGGAGAAGTTTCACCTCCGTATAGTTATGGAGGGGGATTAGAGGGGGGTTAAGTGACTGGCATGAGGTGACTGAGGAGGTCTGTGACAGACCCTGGTGTTGGTGTCCCCTGCACAGTGTGACGTGCCCTGGAGCACAAGGTCTCCTGCAAGTTTGGCTCCTGTAGAGCTTCTCGTATCTCAGTGGCTTTCTGCAGGACGTTCTCCAGGTGACCAAGTTGAAGCCAGGCCACAGCTGGCCAGCTGCACAGCACCCGTAACCTTGGCTAATGCTACATCCTTTCACCCTTAGCTAATGCTCAGTTTGCCAGAGGCTGTGACGGGATCCCGTCGGAGCAAAACAGGCATCGATTGCAGCCCCAACCCTCCCCATCTCCTGCCTCACTGGAGGTCTGTGAGTGCTGTCAACAAAATGGATTAATAGTCCTATCATCAGTTCAGATGGATGGCCAGGGTGAGGAGAAAACATCGCGTCCCAGGGAACTCAAGTAGGCACATTAATAAAGATGCCACACGTTGGCTCTGAAATCTAAAAGCTTCGCTCTGCTCCTTGCAACACAATTAGTTTATCCAAAGCCCAGTGCTCCTGTTGTGACATGCCTGCTGATGCCCCCGGCACTGGCACGTGGTGGCCCGGTTGGGAAGGAGGGAATGGGTGACACAGTGGTCCCCATGTCCCCCTTGGCCAAACCTCCTGCCAAGAGCAATCCGTGCAAGACAGCAGCCCATTTCATAGCACCCTCCTCCTGTCATACTGCCACTGGGGATGGTCCCCTTGGTGCCAGCTTGCTGCTCCTCAGCATCAATTTGAGGACCTGGAGGGGTCACGGGGCCAGCTCAGCCCCAGCCCTCGCAGCAAGGTGCCAGTGTGACAGGGCAGCGCTGTGACCTGTCGCTCAGCCAGCTCATCGATGGGTACGGGCAGTGTGTAACAAAGATGTTGGTTCTGCCCATGCTGTAAAATAAAGAAAGGTTTTAATTAGAAGCAAGTGGTGCGACTTGCAGCCCTTTGAGCGCTAACGGGAATGACTTTCCCTTCCAGCCCAGCTTTTATAGCCGTCTCTCTCGTACCTGTCAAAAAGTAAATCTCGGGATCTAAACCATGTATATTTAAAAGTACAGTATCAGCGGGCTGTCAGGCCTGGGGTTTTTATTAAACATTCCTTGTGCGAGGGGTGAGGGGGAAGGACGAGCGCTCCAGCCTCTCCCGGGCACACCGCTGCAGGGGCTGGCGGGTTGTGGGGGCTCGACGCACGCCCTGCCTCCCCCTCTAGCAAAGCCTTCATCCCGGTCCCCTGCCCTGCGGGTCCCCAGGCCACCCCTCGCATCCTCTGCTACAGCAAGGGGGGAGCAAAGCTGGCTCGGCCCCCGCTCCCCCACCACCCCCTTCCTCCAGCTGCGGTGCAGAACTGGAGACGAGACACATGAAAACAGTTTGAAATTTTGAGATTTGTTTTAAACATCAAAGAGAAACTTTATCTTTTTAATTTTTCAGAGCCTTTCTTTTAATTTCACATTTCTGAAGTGTTGTTTTTCCCCTTTCCGGCCCCTTTTCCATTTAGCTACTAGGTGAAGTAAAATAAATGATGTGGATTTATTTTTTTCCTTTCTTTGCTTATCCAGTTCTGCAAAACTTGAAAGCCTTTCAAAGCATCTGGATGTCGGGAGTTACAGTTTAGGTTTGTGCTTTTTTTTTTTTCCCCTAGCGATGTTTCTAATATCACAGCGAAGTACGGAAAAAAAAAAAACAAACTGTAGCATAGAAAAAGGAAATTAAGAAATAGGAGAACTCAGAGCAAAATCCCTAGACCATTCAGCCATCAGACATCTGCTGTGTGTGGAGAAAGGCAAGACCTAAAAAAGAGAAAAATACAATATTTTTTATTTGGAGGGTGTTTGGAAAATAAGGCAAAATATTCAGCTTAGAATTAAACACACAATTTTTTTCCCCATCGTGTGGGAATTCGGCGCATACCCACTCTCAAAAGGTTTTGGAGCGAGGACAGCCTGGCCAGCTCTGCCTGTCAGCCCTCTGAGAGCCAAACTTTATCGAGCATCCGCGAGTCTTGCAGACATCTGTCCGTGTAACTCTGTTAGCAGTTTGCACATCATGCAGATAAGGGACCGCTGTCGTAAAATATTGAGTCTTTAGACTATAAAAAACTGTCTTTCTAAGCTGAAATCTAACTTTATTTGTACTCCCGCAATTCCACCCAAGTCAGCAGGGTTTCCTGGCTGTTAGCAAGGGCAGCGCCTGGCACGCTTCTTCCACCGGAGAGGTTAAAGTGCCAAAGAGAGGACAGCATCACTCTGAGGAATTCGATAAACTCCTATCACTCAATAGTTTAATTCACTTTCACTGATGCAGCATCTTTTATCAAAGATTACATAATGCTGAATAATCATGAAGCACATAATGCCGAGCCAGACAGGCAGTTATAATCAGATTTAAAGCCTCTATTAAAAAACGTGGCAGGTGCAGGGCTAATTCTCCACTCCCGCACTGGTGTCGGTCCAGAGGAAGCCCGATTTGTGCAGCCAGCCTGACGGCAAAACGTGGGCAGCGGGGAGAGATCATAGGATGGTGTTTCGTGGACGTACGCAGGGAGCCGGGCAGGCACAGCCCCAGGCGGAGGCAGCGCAGGGCACGGAGCTGGGCAGGGGCTGATGCTCAGCAGCGCATGCGGGGCAACGCTAAGGCGAGAGGCAACCAGCAGCATCAAATGCTCTCTTCCCAGTACGGTCCATTAAGATGCGAAGCAAAAAACGCTGTGTGATACACGGGGGAGCCGTTAGAGGCGATGCAGCCTTTCCCCCCACCTCGCTGGCCCCCATCCCGCGGACTGCTGCTGGCGGTCACTAGCCGGCGGCTACTCAATGGCCTGTGGCAAACGAGCGTGCTCGTTCCCGGAGGGCACATTATGAAAAGCTGCTGCTGTAATGGGCATCTCTGCCGGCTGTGTCAGCCGGGACCCAGCAGGGTGGGCAGGTGTCCCCCACCCAGGCAGAGGACCGGCAGTGAGAGCTGGGCACGCCGCTGAGCGAGCTGGTCCAGCAGCCAGCGCAGCATCAAGCACCAAACAGCATCCTCACCGGTGACCGATGCCGATCCACTGTCTGCTGCAGGATCACACCCAAAAACTACGCAGCTTGATTGATTTAATCCCGTATCTTCCATGAAACACTGACCTGGGGGTCCAAAAAGGGCTGCTGGACACCCCACGGGATGCCTCTCAGGTGCAGCACACCTGCGCCTGGCAGCCTGCAGGGAGACACACGTTGCAGCCACGCTGGCTAAATATTTCCCATGCAATCAATTCCAGCGCGTAAACCCATCAAACAGGATCACCTTGTGATCAAATGGCCAACAGAGAAAAGTGCTTAATATTACCCACTCCAGATAATGAGCTGTATTTCCAGCACAGGCCCCAAACACACATCACCGTGCCCTGAACGCCGTGCAACCGCCTGCACAACAAGTTAAGCAAAGATTAAAAGCGGGGAGGAGAGAAGAGGGAGGGTGGAAAAGGAAGCACAAGGAAATTGCAATCTGTGCCGCCGGCGTGTGCCGGAGCAGAGCCGGGGGAGGGCTGCAATGCAGCTCAGCACACGATTGCGTGGTGGACCTTCAGGACAGCGCCTTGGATGCCTGCCTGGATTTACAAGCCATGCGTGCTGTTACCCGCACAGGTGAAGAACAGACGGCCTTAAGGTTTACAAGACAGCAATGCCATGGATGAATTAAGAGGCAACCAAACTTCTCTCTGCAGGAGAGCTGCCTGCCGGCGAAGGTTATCCTAGGTGATGGAAGAATCTCTGCTCTTCCTACCCTGCTTACAAATAGCACGTCTTAATTCAGTCTGCAGGTCCTCGCATGGACAAACAGATTGCGAAGGTCAGGGGAATAGAGATACCTGGGGAAGGACAGTGATTTAGAGAAACAGGGCAGCGCAGCATCTCTGGCCTGAACAGCTACATGGCTAACGCACGCACCAAGGGTAGCAAACTGCACAGCTGCTCCCGCAACATCCATTCTGCCTTTCAAAATTGGTCATGAATTCAACTAAATCACTTATTCTACATTTTTCTTTTTACTTTTCTCCCCCCTCTTTATTCCAGCACGCTGCTTAGTCTGCTGCTGATCCCATGGGATGGAGGAAAGACTGCGATGCTTCCTTCTCCCAGCAGAAATTAGATACCTGGCACTGGCGGAGGGCTGACAGCTCCCAAACATTCGCTTGCTTTTACACCCAAGCCATAAGCTTCCTGCCCAGTGTGCCAACAGGCAGGAGCGATCATTTCTGGGATATAGAGCCTCCTGCCACAGCACCGAATGCCAGTTGTGAGATTTCAGCAACGTTCCTCAGCTGGCACAATTTGCCCCAGCTCTGGAGCAGCCAATGGAGATGAGCAGCACCAGCTGAGGAGCAGCCACGGGGCTGGGACCGGGCTCCGGCTCCATCCCACCAAGGTGCCTGCATTGGGAAATCTGGCTCTGGCTCCTCACCAGTATTGATGTAGCAGCATCCCGCAGTTTGGCATTTCAAACACTGCCTGCCTGTATCCTACACCCAGCAATTAGCAGTGCAGGGACTGATCCCAATCCCAGCATGCTTCCCTCCTCCCCTCCCCACTTCTGCAGATGTAGGGAAATGGCAGAATACACCCGTTGGAGCCCCGGCTCTCCCCCAGCATCGCCACGTGGATCGTTTTCACCCACCAAACTGAGATTCACGCGTTATGGCCCCCAGCCTGCGCTGTCTGCAGAGAGCCTGATGTTCCTGCACCGCAGCCGGGCTACCGGTGGTGTTTCGGCCGAGCGCTCGGCGGCGCGAACATCAGGGAAAGTGATTTGTCACATAATGTCGCCTATGAGAGAAGGGAGAAAAGGCTAAAAAAACACCTAACAATCACTGTAATTGTGGCCTCTTCAAATGGCTACATGGTGTCAGACACGACATGGGGGAAAGGGCCGGCATAGCTTATCCTAGCTGAACCTGGGTGGACACAGTTCCAAGCTAGTGATTAATAGTCTGCTAGGATTTGTTTTGGCATAGCGAAAGAACTGAGCATGGTGTCTCAGAAAGATGCCAGATGGACGGCCCGGAGCAGAGCTCCTGGCCAGCCACTGGCCCGCCGCAGAGCAGGCACTGGCAACACCGGTGCCAGCACAGGTGGCCACCCCGAGCTGCGTGGTGCTCGCTCCTTATTTGTGGGGTAACTGCACCCTGGCAGGGACCCGCTCCTGCTGCTGTCCCAGGCCCTGGTGCTCCTCGAGCTGCTCCCAGTGCGTTGCACAACAGGCGTAACGCTGGGTGGGAAGGGCAGCTGCAGGCAGTATTGCCAGCTCCCGTCCTCCCGCAGGCAGCTTTGTCACTGTCCTTGCATCGGGTGCATCTCAACAACTAATTCCCAGACCTCATGTCCGGCAGGAGTGCCAGGACAAAGCCTTACTTCTGCAGCCCAGGCTGGTCCTCCTCCTCCCGTTCCCCAGCCTATGGACTGGCAATGAGACATCACCCTCCGGACAGCTGGAACAGCAGCTGCAGCTCCAGCAGCGCATGAGCACGAAGTCAGTCCCTCGAGGGGTCACCCACCTGCCACGGAACGGGTGAGCAGGGCACCCAGCCCGGGGTGGAGCTGCCTTCCCCGTGGGACCCCGAGCGGGCATGCCACCGCAGCCACAGCGGACCCTGTCCTTCAGAGAAGGACACAGCGGGAGGTGGCAGCCATGCCCGTCCAACAGCTCACATCGCTCATCCTGTTGGAAAGCAAGAGGCAGATCTTGGCTGTCCATGCGATCAGGTACCAACATCTCGGCGTCTGCTGATAGCAACATATCCTCCAGGGTGAGGCTGAGGGTAAAAGCGAGTCCAGCTGAGCCACAAGATATATTGTTTGGATCAGGCTGAGAATCACTTATGTGGTGTTTTATTAACCATAATGGATAGCTGTGCTTGGTAAAATGAGTAATAATCTTGTTTAAGGGATCACTCCTGAATCACACAGTGTCATTGCCAATGCGGCAAACCTTCCTCACTGGTCTGCAGGCCAAAATCTGTCCTGGAGCAAGCGATGCCCAGAACAAAAGAGCACAAATCAAGTAGGAACGGCTTTCTGCCTTTTTTCTTTTTTTTTCCCTCTGAGAATTCGAGATAACATGACAGGTAGCATACTCCATCTCACAGTCCGTCTGACTTTCGCCCTCCATCCCATCTCAGTCCATCAGGATTGCCATCATACCCAGCACTCACCCAGCCTGCTGCTCCACATCCAGCTTGGGTGTTTCCCAGGGACAGAGCTCTGCCTGGGGTAAATGGTGGGTGGCTAATGGAAGGAAATAGAGGACAAAGTAATTTACATCAGCGAAGCGTTTATTCTGTACACTGCTATTTTGTGATCATCTATAATTTTAATCTATTAACAGTAAAAGATGCATCTGTTCTCCAGCTTCCTCTTGTTTACGGGTGATGTGATCAGGGGGGACTGGTCTGCTATTCAGTGGCATTTTTGGAAATTCCATATTTTCACAACTGTGAGCGACCCCTGAAAGCGAAGGGGGCACCTGGGGAGGGACAGCATCCTACCTGACAAAGGAGCTGCCTTTCAAGCAAGACACGCTCAGGAGCAGCAAAGCGTGCTGCGCCGAACTGCCAGCCAGCCTTCGCGGTGCCGAGACACACGGCTGCCATCGCCCCAGCTCTGGCTAAAGAGCAGCGGGTGACGTGCAGCCTGGGCACAGACACCCAGACACCTTGCAAAGCTTGGAACGGAGACCCAGACTGGGGGACCAATGGGGAACGTGTTGGGATCCCAGGGAAAGCAGTCTCCTGGAGCATAGCTCTGTGTGCACATCCTTCTGGGACATCCCCTCCCTGGGATGGGGTGCCCCTACCCAGCACCCAAGACCCTCATGCAGCTGACCCAGGGCTGTGATTCAGGGCACCGAGCTCTCCTGCAGCCAGGGAATAACTAATCATTGAAGTTAAGGCAATTACTGCATTCCAAGGGAAAAGCAGCAGTTACAGCTGAGACCACGTGGCAGAGTTACGTGCTGCACTATGTGAAAAAACACTCTTCCTGGTAGATCTTTAACATACACCCTGACCTAGCGTCATGGTTTACTTTAATTAGCAAGCTCATCAGCTGATGGTGCAGTGGAGCTGGCACTGGGTGATGGCTGCGGGTCCTGATGGAGAAAGCCACCAGCGCAACCCATTGCCCACATGGCCCCTCTGCACCCTATGCAGGGCACCCCTAAACCTGCCTTAACCTGGGAGGGGTGTGGGTGGGGGGCTCAGCACCACAGAACTCAGGTCAACCATCCCTCCTTCCGTCCATCTGTCCATGGGGAAAGGCCTGAGCAACCAGCCTGCAACAGAGATCAGGTTTCCAGCCCTGAAGAATGAAAACACAGCCTGTTGAAATTCCGCCTGCCTTTGCAAACAAAGTCCGTGGCTGCTCTGGGCTGGGTGCCCCAGCCCTGCCACACCGCTGGGAATGGAGGCTCATCCCGGACCTGGATAGGGGACCCCATGCAGCCGGCCTCTCAGCCTCCTGTAAACAGCAAATAAAGGGAAATAAATACTAAACAGGTCTCTTGCAATGCATGTCAATGCTGCGGGGACCATCCTCTTCAACATGAGCCGTTTCCCCCCCAGGAGCCTCCTTTCAACTCTGTTTTCTTCCAAGCCCAGGACCGTATCTCCCCTTCCCTCGCGGTTATCATTACAGGCTGTCCCCCGCCGCTCGCCCTGAGGGGACATTCCTGCCCGCACATGGAAATGTGACACACTCACTTGGGTTTCCAGTAAGTCACCTATCTCCAGAAATCACAGCCATCTCCAGCAGCTCTGCCCGCCAGGGTCCGGCCAATGCCATCGTTGGTGCCCCGAGGTTTTCATGGCTTACAGCACCTGCAGAACTCGAGCTGGAAGGGACAGGGCCGGTTTAGGTATTCTGTCAATTTGCAGCAAACAGTTTATTGGAAACATTTAGCCCTCTTTCTGCTCATTAACGAGCAGAAGTTTAAACATACTTTGTTTTTCTTCATATTTGCTCATTATTTGAAGTTGCACAGGGAGGCTTTAATGGGAATGTTTGAGAGCAGGGACGGCCTGCCCGCTGCTCAAAGGCAGGCAGGCAGCAGCCACAGCACGTTCCTGCTCCAGCCCCGACACGCTCTGCGGGACGGAAACCTGGCAAGGGCTCAGGCTCCTACCGCTGCCCCCCACCCCTCCCCTTTCTGCAGGCTTGCCTGCAAGCAGACTTTGCTCCAGATGCAGAAGCGCTCGCTGAGAGCAATTTAAAAGGGTTTGCAAACACCAGCATGGTTCTTAGTGAAACAAACATCCACCAATCTGCGCCAGGCTCCGAGAGCACCAGCTCTGGGAAGGATCACGTCTCCCCAGCTGGTTCGGACACGGTGCCATGGCAGCGGTGTCAGAGCTGCTTGGCCATGGGCAACCTCCTGCCCGCACAGTGGGCCACATGTCCCAGCCACCCTTCCAGTCCGGACACAGCTGCAACAGGGGGAAAAGAGGAAAGAGAGTGCAGCTGGGGAGATGTGAGAGGACACGCCACCCCCAAAGTGTCCCATGCTGTAGAAACGCCCAAGCAGGGTGGGCAATGGAGTGGGAGGCCACAGTGGGCACCAAGCACAGCTTCTCCATGCTCCCATCAGCGCCTGCATGGATAGCAAAGCTCTGTACACATGAGACCACGACGCAGGCAAGGAAACACGGAGCTGGGCTCTGAGATGTCTCCTTCCCCCTTCAGCCCCCTGCCTGAGCTGGGCCAGAGGGTCTGAGATGACCCTGGCTGATGTAATCAGAAGGGAGATCATGGGGTAAGATGCAAAGCCTTTGTTCATCCTGATTACACCACAAAGGAGCATGGGTGGCTCTGGCACATCTGCCAAACTGCAGGAGAAAGTCTCGCCCCAGGCACAGCGGAGCTTCCCTGCCCCAACCATGGGACCAGCAGCCCCCGCGGGGGTTTCCGAACAAGCAGCCCACACCAACCAGTAGAAAGGTTTTGGGTGGATGCTCCCAACCACTGCCAAAACTTCCGTGGACTGAATATTCCAGACCTGCTGCAACATTCGGGTATTTCACGTATATCGCACAAGCCCAGTTTATTTCAGGAATTATATGGTGATGGATAGCTAGATGCAAGGAAAGGCCATTATACGCTATAAAAAGCTGCACAGTCTTCCTGCCTGCTCCGTGCTCTGTGACAAACCATCTGCTTCGCCTGCACCTCCCTTTGTTTATCCTGCTCAGCTCAGCTGAAATTAAAATTGACAAAAGCAATTTCTACTGATCAAGTTGGAAAGATAAGAGCAACGGTTGCCGCACACACCGCTATAGAAACCTGGGCTACTCCAGCCTTTCATCCTCCTCCTCCTCGGGCAGTAGTTAAGCCTGTGAAGTGCCCAGCTGCAGTGGGAAGATCCTCCTGCTCACGCCAAAGGAGAAACACAGATGGATTTAGCCACGGGAGATCCATCTCGCAAACGCAGCACTGAGAAGGAGTTTTGTTTTATTTGCGCTCCAATCCCCTCCCCTCCGATACAGAAGTACAAAGCGGCCCCTTTGATTAGAAAAGCACATTTGGCTGAATTTGGAATTATTTCCTGTTGGAGGGAAGGGAGGAGAGGAAAAGCAGCATATTTTCTCAGAGAAAATTTCTGGAGTTTTTAAGAACCTTCTAGGTTATATTTAAACTGTGAAAGATCTTCCCAGCTCAAAGCACTCTGCAAAACACGGGTCCAGAGTGCAGACACAGCTGTAGCTCAGCCCTGGCACTCAGCCTTCGAGGCTCGGTCCCCCAGCCTGACGATACACCTGCACAGGGTCATAAAAGCCGTAGGATGGGAGACCCTTGTCACCTCCTTCCAGCTCGGGGACCCTCTCCTTAAGGGACTGGAGCACGATTTCCCCCAGCTATAAGCCCAGCAGGGTCAGCTCTGGCAACATCTCTGCGTCCCTCGGTGCCGCACCGCGTGCGAGAGCCAGGAGCCGGAGGCACGGAGTGCAGCTCTTAAAAGACAGGGAACCTTCATATTTCTACATCCAATTTCTTTAGACATGTTAATAGCACAAGGCCTCTTTTCTCCAAGATGCAGGAGCAGCTGCTCGAGTCCCCACTGAATTAAGCTAAGGGCAAGTTTTATGTTTTGAAGAGAGATTTTTGGGGTCTGGTGGTTTGGTTTTTTTTTTTTTAAATCTGAGAGCAAAAGGCAGACATCAGAAAAACATCAAGCTGCGAGACATACCATTTTCCCTGCGCTGTTATAACTCAGGAATAGCTGAATAAAACTGCAGTCCGTGTTCCTGACAAATTCCCTGGTGGGCTGAGTAAAGGCTGGAAAAATTCCACCCCAGAAGGTAATTGCTTTTTTTTTTTTCTCCTTCCTGAAGTTATTACAGTTGCAGGAAGGCCCTGACGCAGAAGCCCCTTGACTCATCCCTGTCGCAGGAGCAGCAGACCTGGAGCCCATTGTGGGCTGCAGGGATCAGCTTTTGCAGGGCAGTGCAGTAAAGGGACCATCAGATGCCACAGCCCTTCTGCTCACTAAACATCATGAGCGGAGGGTCAGGAGACCTCCAGGGCCAGAGAGGAGACCAAGGGGTGCTGGAAGTGGGAGCAGGAGCCTGACCTACACAGACCGCACCTTCTGCAGGCATCCATGGCTCCATGACCACCTTTGACAGCAAAGAAAAGCTCTTGCAGCTCAGGTGAACCATGAACAGAGGGTGCCTTGACTCCCAGCCAGCAATTTAACCTCCTCCCTCTATTGTGCCAGTCTTACATAGGCAGCCCCATCGCTCCACAGCCCTGCAACCAGAGATGCCAGGCGCTCACTACCAGTGATGACCAGAGATGACGCTCGATCACGCTGCATGTCAGGGGGCAGATAATGCCAATAAACCCCTCTGCAGCAAGGCAAAACTGGAGCGACACCGCCAGTGAATCAATGGAGCGATTCTGGATTTACGCAGGATGCATTACCTTCGGATCTGGATCCGCTCCTGGGTTTGTCCAGGATAAGCAAGATTAGATCTGGATCAATCCTGGGCTTACCAGGGCTAAGCAAGATTAGACCACGGATCAGCCTCCGTATTGATTGTGTAATTTGTCACTACTGTGCTTGGGGAAAAAAAAAAACCCTGTGCAGCTACTGGAAGCTGCACCAGCACGAGGGAGCAGAGATGCCAGCCCTGCTCCCCTCGCTGTATTCATTAGACGTGTCATTCACTCAGCACAGTCATTGTTTTCTGTGATAACGTACTTAAAATTCAGCAGCATGCTCTTCCCCACATTTAAATAGAAAGAGAGATTTACCCCTGGACATATATTATGCATTAAAACGGTATTTTAGGAATTGGAGTAAGAATTCACCTGACTCCTCATTTATCTGCAGCTAATGAGGCTCCTCAAATCAGTGCCCCATGAACACTCCTGCCCGGACGAGAGCCAGAGGGACCATGACACCGGGATGGCACAAGCCAAGGGAGCAGCACGCAGTCTGGGTAGTAACTCAGGGGAGAAGCCAGCCACACATCCAAGGAAGCTGGGTACGCAAAGAGAATAGGGAATGATCCGCAACGCCACTCACTTGACAGCATCTGCCAGCATCGGCCGATGCGATGTGACATTCCGGTGTCTGGGATGGGGACATGACTTCTTCATCTAGACCTTGCTGAGTTGCCCTGGGATTTTGAAGGGTTTGATGATAATAACAACTGGTTGTTTTGGGGTTTTTTGTGTGTGTGAGCTGCTTTTTATGCATCCCTGACTGTAAGAGTTAGAAGGAATCAAAGACTTCGCAAACCTTCTGGCAGCAGTAGGGATCGCAGCCCACTGCGAGTGAGGAGGAGAGGGAAGCGCTCTCCTGGCCTCTGAAGTCTGCTAGTCCTCAGGGAGCCACGAAAAGTTATTTCTGCAATATTGCAACTGGATCAGCCGAGGAGGAGATGACATGAGATTAATAAAATAATAGCGCTCTGTGGGCTGAGCAGGGCAGGATATTGCCCTGGCAGCACTCTTGGCAGCTAGCTGAGCATCAGGCAGGGGAAACCACGGACGCCAGCCTTCTGCCTTCAACTTTCTGCCTCCGGCAGCAAGGACTTTTTCTGTCTGTACCTCTCCTGTGCCCTTGTCCCCTCCAGGGCAAGGGAGGGTCATTTCCAGGTGCAGAGATGACACGCTGCTCAGTTTTGGCTGGTGCAAGAACCCAGAGCCACAGCTTGCTTTGTTTGCAGTGTGATGAATGCACCATGCTTGGGACTCATTTATCCCAATAGAAGCCATCCCCAAAATTCCTCTGCGAATTTTCCCAAGGTATCCACGTCCTCTTCTTATTGACTGCGCTAGTGAAAGCATTATTTGCTGAAGACAAGCATTCTCACATGCGTGGCGGATAACACCTGTGAATCACTGGGTCACACTGCTGCCAGGGACAGGCTGGGGGGCACCTGGTGATAGGTGTATGCCCCCCCATTCCCCCCTTTCCACCCCAGCCTCTGAGCAAGCCTGGGGCTTGTCCCACACACACACCAGGAGCTCCTGAGGGCTCAGCCACCTTCCACAGACACCAGTTCTGCAAACAGTTTTTTGCCTGCTTATTCCAGTAAATATGTTTCAGTTAATCCAATTTGCTCTCACATGGAGTAGCGTCAAACACAGCAGCTGCCAACCAAATATTAAAGATAAGAAAAAAAGCAGCTCCAGACCCTTGCTGGTGGTTTGGGAGAGAAGGCTCAGCATGGGCATCTGCACATTACAGAGGGTGAGTGATTCCCACAGCCCCCTGAGATACAGCTGGGGTGTGCTGGTGACCAGCAGCAAATAGCATGGGGCAAAGGGCTAAATCACATTTATACAACCTCCTCCCTCGTGTTTCTCTGCATTATTTAAGAGAAAACATGTTCTCTTCTAGTCTTTATTCTTTCCCTTTTGCACTCAATTCCTGCTGCTGGTGAGTGAACTAAATCAAACCCTTCAAGCCCAGGCTTCAAAGCAGCGTGAAGCCACGTTCCAGGTCTGATCCAGGTCTAGAAAGGTATCCCAGTTCCTGCTGCGGGACAGAGCCAGCTCTCAGATCAGATGGACCTGGAGCAGTGCAGACCTGGGCTCAGCAGAGCCAGCAGCTGTCACACATTGACTGAAAGCCCAGAGCCCAGCACTTGTAGCTTTGAAATGCAGATCCAGGTCAAAACCCCAGAGAAGAGCCATGCCCAGGGAGCAGACACATGGGCAGCTGTCACTGACTCTGCCCAGGACCATCATGAGCATCAAGAAGGACCAAGACAAAGCAAAGCCCAGGGCCACCATGGTCAGGCACCACCATGAGCCCCAGTCCCCCACCATCAAGCAGAGGGGCCCATGGCACTCACAGTGTTGTGAAATGACAGCATCACACTGGGCTCTGTAGACACCCTGTGAGCAGCCCTTAAATCCCCCTCCACCTCACTGGGGCCTTGCAGAAGCAGCATCGCTTTCCCCAGCAAAATGCCTCCTCCCCTGCACCATCCCAGCAGACACCATGGGCAGGAGATGAGGGTGACTGAGGGGCAGCCCCAACAGAGGGGATGGGCAGGGAGCTGCTTCCCCCTCCCAGCAGGCTGAGCCAGGGGCAGGGAGGGGATTCTTCCCCCCCCTACCCCCAGGCACACATAAGGGCATAAGGTTAGAGCAGCACCAACATCTCTATTGGAAAACCTGCCCCTGCAGAGCTCAATTGATTTTTTAAATTAATGTATTCAGAGCAGCTGGAGCCGAGCTAGCTTTAGGTGCTGTTTGAGCTGCTTTCCCTCTGCCTCACATTCCGCATTTGCACAGTGGGATGAAGTCAGATGGAGGAGCAGGAGTGGAGGCATGAGCACGTCTGGGTGCTGCTGCCCAATGTCTGCATGCCCAGAGCAGGACCTGAGCCTCCTTGCAGACCTCCATCCGGCATACCCAAAGCATGTCCCCATCAAGGTGAGGCTGGGGAAGCAGCAAAGGAGCCCCTAAAACTTTGGGGTACAGCATTGGAGAGCCAGACCTCCCCCACAGCCTGAGGTGCTCCAGCCCAGCAGCCTCCCCCAGAGATCCTTCATGCTTTGGAAAAAAGCTTAGTGGGGAGGATTTCTGCTCTGTCATTAACCTGACATAATGTCTTTTCTGCTGGCAGCTTTCAGGCTCAGCAGGTTTGTTATAAAATTCATTATCAGATATTGCAATCACAGTCACCTTTATTGGGCTCTGCATTTACAATAATTAGGCCAATAAACACTGATTTATAAAAATGACAAACAGAAACTCCCAGTAAGCAAGAAAAATGTGCTTTCTTTAGCAAGTAGTTTCTCACAGGACCGAAAACAGAAGTGTACCAATCACTGTAGCTACAGCAAAGTTAAATAAGTCCTCCTGGGAATATCCACTTGCCAGCCAAGACCTCACCAGGGACAGACCCAGTGTGAAGACCCCATGGCCAAGCAGCCCAGCTTGGGGCAGAGGGTGCATCTCCTTTCCCAGGGGCTGCAGCCCTCTCCTGCTGCAGAGGTGAGCCAGAGAATGGGGGATATGCTGGGGAGGCATTGGGAGAGGATTGCAGCAGGTGGTATAGAGAGGGAAAGAGCAAGGAGGAGATGGGAAGGAACTGCGAGGGAGAGCAGGAACAAAGCAAAGGAGGAGAGAAAAATCCAACGGAAGGGAAAGGCCTTGGCAAGGAGGGGAAAAAATATCCCTGCCAGGTACAGCAAGGGGAGAGCAGAGAAATAGGAGAGAAAAGGTGTGAGATGGAGCTTCAAGGCTTAATATTTGGAAAAAAAAAAGCCTCAGCAGAAGGGAAGGGGAGAGAAGGGAGGTGTCATCCAAGGGGAGGCAGTGTGGGTGCTCCCGGCACACCCGGGCTGTTCCACAGGCACACAGGGCTGGGCTCAGCCTGCTGCAGGTGGGCTTGTGGGGCACAGGGTGGGCACAGCCCCACCGCAGCAGACCCTCAGGGTACGTGGGTGGGAGGCAAGGGCAGACACATCACGCACACTGGACACATGCAATTGTGATCCCAAAGGCAAACACCCACCAGGTCAGGGAAAGAGCTGCAGGAGAAGGAGGCGATAAGCTTGCAGGACACAGAATGGGGCCAGCCACAGCATCAGTGGCCCAGCACCACACAGGGTGTGATCCAGACCTCCCACAAACCCCAGGATGGGCATTCAGAGAGTCCCATCCAGGGATCAGCACACTGGGACTCAGGCATCTCCCAAGAGGGCAATAGCTCAGTCACCCAGGTTTCAGCAGGGTCCCCAGTTACAGTGGGGCATCAGCTCCTGGGACAATCTGCAGCAGTTCCCAGTGCCATCCACAACAGCCCTGGAGCACTGCAAACCCTCCAGCTCACCACTGCTCAGGCAGCAGCCTCAGGACATGGCTGTCTCCAAGAGCTGCTCACACTCAGTGTCAGAGCAGGACAATGCCCAGTAGCATAGCAGGAGCACCATGCCCATGGCCCCAGCAGCCAGCCCACTCTCACAGGCAGGCAAGCAGCACATGCCATGGTACATCATCACCAATATGCTTATCATCTCCCCTCCACACCCCTTTTGCAGCCCATCTGCCATCACACATGGCTGAGACAGAGAGAAAGCTACAGAGGAGGAGGAGATCCCCAAGCTCCCCCACAGCAGGGCACACAGCCCAGCCTGGCACAGGGGCCATCCTCATACAGGAACAGGGCCGGTTAACACACACAGCCCTGCCACAACCCCACAGCTCCCACCTCACCAGCATGCACCAAAGCCTCCTCCTTGCTCCATTGTCCACCTTTTTCATCTGTATTTGTCCCAGTTTCCTCTTGCCAAGCCTCAGCAGTCCACACTCCTGGAGCTGCCCTGCAGCCCTCCTCCACCAGCCAAGGGCCAGCAGCAACACAGCTCAGACCCCCTAAGCCATCCCATCCCCTATATACTCCCCCAGGCAGGGGCAGCTGAGCAACGTTGGCTCCAACCAGCTTTGCTCATGGGGACCACCTGGTGACCCAGATGGAAGCATGGCTGGCTGGAGTGGCCCCCGCTCCGGGCTGGACCCCTCCAGGACCCCACCAGGTGCGGATGAGCATCCGGAGGGGAGCCAGCCCACAGCAGCACCAGCTGATGGACCCCAAAATTCATAAACTTGCAGAGCCTTCCACTGTTGCTTTCCACTTGGGGCAGAGATGGGCAATCGTGCTGACTTTGGTTCATTTTATTTATTTTATTGATTTTTAAAATAGGTGCTTTGTTTTTCCAAAAGGACCTTGGAGCCGTGAACAGCTCGGCTGAACATGTGAGAGCTGAGAAAGAGACAGCAGCTGAGCTCGAGGGGCAGGGCAGGCAGATGAGGCTGTGTGGAGACATCACCGAGAAAGGACCAGGCAAAGCCCCGTCTTCTGAGCCTCAGGATCTCCCCAGGAACCTCAGCGCACCCTGGAGCCCAGGGCATCCATGCTCTCATCGGTGGGATGCTGCGGCTCTGCGCGGTCTCAGAAGATGAGGGAAAATGATGCTTGCAGCATCACAATTAATTGCAAAGCCTGTCAATGGGAGATTTAATGACAATTAAAGAAAAATTAACTGTCTTGAAATTCTTCAGTTTAATGGATTCCTTCTCGATTAGTAGCATTCAGGAGTAATCTTAACTCTGCCTTTACTTGCTTTAGTAAATAAACAACAATAATACATATATCAGGTAACACTAAATGACACAGGAGCCTATATGATACCAAACTGAACTGATTCTGTAGGAAATGTTCCATATCTTCATATTAAACATTTTAGGTTTACTAAGCAGTGGCAACACACTGGTTATTCTCTTCACACAATCCCAACACGACGCAGTCATTTTTACCAAAAATTTTCTTCTCCCTGCAGGTTTTCCATGGTCAAGTTCATGATCGAGGTGAGATCTGGACCCCATAGCCCCTTGAAGAGGAACCTGGTGCCTCTCCCAGTGCCAATGGACTTATGACTGCTGCTGGAGGAGCCCAGAGCACCCATCCATCCTGTGATGGACCCACACATCCACAGCACAACATCTGCACTTCCCCAAGAAACAGGCTGGCCTCATCCCCCTCCTTCCCCCCCGACCTCGGACACACTCATCACAAAATTACCCACTTCTAACTAAGCAGGCTGGCAATTAACGCCTGCATCACCCCCAGCATCCGTCTGCTGCCGTGGACATGGAGCCCAGTACGGCCACTTTGGGCACTGGGGTGGTGGTTACCGCAGGGCAGAGGGAGACCCAACCCCTCGCTCCCCCCGACTCATCCTCTTGGTTTCCTTTCTCCCATCCAAGAGGAGCTTTACAATATTCCTTCAGGTCTTAACAACCCTTAAACTATTTTTAATAAAATGTTTTTCGGTGTCACACCAACACACACGTAGCTTTCAATTACATTTTAGCACTCCCAGTAGGAAGTCGGTCTTTATTGTGAGAAGTGACTTACGATAGTGCAGGATTATGGGTCTGGTCTTTGCGTTACAGATATTTGAAGCCTGGTGAAAATAAAAACTGCTCAGCACACATTCTGTAGATATATTCTAAGCCTCGCGCACGGGGAAGCGTTTCTGAAGGAGTTAAGTGTTTGAAATAAAACCGTGTAGTCATCCAGTAGAACAGAGACATGAAATTGTTATTTATCAAGATGAAACCAGCATTTGGATAAAATTCTCCGGCGCCGTTAATAACTTCTGTTGACGAGGGAGTCGCGGCAGCAGCAGTGAGGTAGACGTCCCCCCGAGCTCGGAGGAGCGGGATTTTTCACGGGCAGTGAGCAAGGAGAAGCGCGTGTCTTTGGTAATAACTTTCCGAGCGGCTCCATCAGGATGGCCACCACGAATTTATCTTTCTCTAGTCTCTCCAAAAGCTTTGTCAGCTTTGAATAATCTGCTGTGGCTACAGACTGCCAGGGTACCACATGGCCACGTGCATCTCCAACATGATGTCCAACTCCCCGAGCAGTTTTATCATAATGATTAAGTTTCTCAACTTAAATCAAGGCTGTCTCTGGAGTTCCCTACGACAACGTGAACTTAAGATAAACAATGAATGATGAATAGGCCAATTACTGAAACCTCCCTTCAGCTGAGGCCATATGAGGCTAGTTGATAAGAGGAGGGACACGTCCACTCGTCTGGCAAATGTTACAGAAAATGGGACGGTGTGAAGCTGAAACGGTTCTGCGTAATCAGCCACTGGCTAATGAGCAATTTCCTTTCATATGATTTTTCTTTTTCTCTGTTTTCTGTCCGGGATGCTGGAAGTTGGGAGGGAGCCGACAGCCCAACCAACACGTGTGCAAATGCTTCGTTATGGGATAACTCTGCCCCCACAGCAGGTCCCAGTCTGGGACACAGAAGCAGCAGGAGATGGCTAAAGGCTGCATGGAGGTACTGCACGTGTCTTCCGAGGGCGAGGAGGCCTTTCCTGAGAGACTCACCCAAACCAGGGGAAGTGACAATCTGTCCATCTACCAGCAGCCTGCTCAAAGCTTTGTGTCTGCAACAGCAAGGGGGGACAGACACCTTGGACCACAGCTGCAGAACCAGGGGACAGACGCCTTGGACCATGGCTGCAGGACCAGGGGACAGACACGTTGAACAACAGCTCAGGACTATGAAACAGACACCTTGGACCACAGCTGCAGGACCAAGGGTCAAACACCTTGGACTGTGGATGCAGCACCCCAGACAAGCTGTACACCAGCGCTCTGGACGTATTTTGGGGCTGGAGCACTTAAAAGAGCAAAGCAAGAGGCATTTCCTCTATTGAGAGACACCCCCAAAAAGCACCCGAGGAGCAGGGGCTAAGGCTGGCGGGGGCAGACACAGCGGCATCCCCGCAGGTGCTGCGGCTCCGTGTCGCTCCCCCCGGCTCCATCCGGGAGCAGCTGCCACCGCTGCCACCATGCCACCCCGCAGAGAGAGCCATGAAGCACTGCGTCCTGCTGTGAATGAGATGATTTACTTACTACCTATAGAATTGCCCAATTAATTCACTATCCACATTAATATTATGGCTCATTTTTAACTTTACTGTCTCCATCGTTCCAATTTAGTGCTGCTCGGAGATGCTGCCACTGACCTTAATGGGTTTTTCATTATAACAAAGAGCACTGTATTAATCACCACAGGGTTTGGGCTGGAGGTTGTGTCCAAGTCCCACTGCTTTGGGGAGCTGCTTTTTAGTGGTTTGAGGACCTATCTTATCTCTGCCGGGCTCCTCACCCCCGTTCACACCGTGTACGAACCTTCACGCAGTCCGGGAGGAATTTCTTGGTGTAACATTTCCAGGCACAGAAATTTTATGCGAGAGTCAAGCCACGCTGTGGATATGATGGATTTTTCTGGGCAAATTGGAGCAAGAAGTAGAAAATGGAAAGGATGCACCAGTCATAGCCAATGAGCCTCTTATTGTCCTGTACAAAAATCAAATGCCTTTTAATCATTTCAAATGTTCTTCTGGGTATCAATTAGTCACACATTAATATCAGTATTGCTTCTCTTCCTCAGTTTGCATCAGATTAAATTCTCCCCTGTCTTATAGACTCGCGCTTATTAGCTTCAAGGAAAATTAGTGATTGTTCCCTCTTCATTGGCACTGATGGCAGATTTCCATCGGAACTGCTTTTTATACAGAGAACCCAATTGCCATCTTAAAGAGTTTGAGGGCTTTTTTCAAAAAAAAATTGTTGTCTTTTAACGGAAAAGCCTTTTTTTTTCCTTTCTCTGAAACTCTGAATGCTGAGTGTGAGCATTGGGGAGGGAAAAAAACACCATTCCTGACCAGCATCATCCCATGGTATCTGTCCCTCTCTGCATCCCAAGTGTCCGCCTCCCCATTGGGATCCAGTGGCTGTCACACAGCCCACAGCTGCTGAGGCGAAGGACAACTTGGGTTGCACAGGGGTGGATATTTATAATGGTCCCTATGGAGAGCGACGGTGCAGAGGGGTCTCATCCTGATCCCTGCCCTGCACGAGAGCCAAAGCACACGGGGCTGAGCTGGCTCCGGGGCTGTGTGTGCATGTGTGTGTGCACACATGTGTGCACGCTCGCTCCCATGGCTCCCCATCCCTCCTGGCCAGCAGTGCCCAATTTTGCAGGCTGCGGCGAAACAAGGTCTCCAGCCCAGCGGTGAGACCCCTCCCTCACCCCCCACCGCTCACCCCAGCCGCTCCATCCCCAGCACTTGCCAAGCACTGGACGGGGCCGATGATATTTATTGAGTTTTATTAACTCCCAGCCCTGGGAGGTTCTCACCTCTTCCAGCTAATTCAGACGCCCGACTCCTGCTGAAGTTACAGTGATTGCCATTAAAAAGCTTGACATTTACCTTACAACAGTAATAAAATAATAATGCCTAATTTGGTTTATGAGTGGTATTTGCAGTGTTTCCTGTGCCTGGAGTGGGGGATATTGTGAAGATCGCTGCTACGCTGATCAATTATGTCTGCTTAACGGCACTGCTGTAATTCTTTCCTGTAATCATAACTGTCTTTCAGTAGAGCTGCTTCAAAGTTTTCCTTTGAAACTGTAATTTTGACAGGAAAAAGCAAATGTTTTCAGATACTTCAGTTTCCGGTGAATAACAAAAGCTTCAGAGATGAAACTTTCTGGTAAAAATAGTGGAGAAAGACAGACCTGGTGTCTGCACAGATTTGCTGCATTTAGATTTCCGAAATATTTCAGACATTTCCAAAGGCTGCCTGCGATTGCTTTCCATTAAAATGTGATTTTTCTCCTCCAAACAACCTGCTGTCTTTCACTTGTCGATATGATTCCCTTCTGTTATTGGCTTCTCAAGTATTAAAAACCCCTGGTGGGTGTTATATCCCCGAGGAGCTCCTGCCACCCCAGGGCCAGGGACTCCAAACCCCTTTGCAGGGAGCTGGCACACACCAGGGCACACGCACACACACATGCACAATGATTTCCTCGAGGTTTTTAGCAACTTCGTTTCTGTCCTGCATGGATTTACCCCCAGCTCACAGGCAGCAATGCCCCGACATGCTCACAAAGCCGGTGCTGGACCCACTAAAAGCAATTTCTTTCTCTGTTTCTCACCCTGAGCAAAAGCCAATGTGGATTTTCTTCTTTTCAGTGCAATTTTAATTAGTGCGTGATGCACTCTGGGTTTTTATGAGCGTAAACAGCTTGGAAAAACAGTGCATGCCAGCTCTCCTACACCAGGGAGCCTCATCCTGTTCAAACTAGAAACGTCATGCTGGATTTCTGAAAGCCTTTCTTGAGATGGGTTCATTGCCATGAAGAAACGGTACGACCTCCACAAATGGAAATTTTTGGATGTAGAAGAAAAAAATTAGTCAGGAAATTCCTGGCTAGGCCGACTTAGGGGCAAGGATGTGCACAAAGCGAGTGCAGGGTGCCACAGCCCTCCACGGGCAGAGCCTGGGCTTCGCACCACCTTGCTGGGGCTGGCACTGCGTGCGTGTGCAAGCGCACGTGCGTGCACGCGCACGTGCAAACGTGCATGCACACATATGCACACCATGGCTGTGCATATGCACAGGCACATGTCCATACACACACACATGCCTGCACACCCATGCACACGCGCACACTCGTACATGCCGCTGTGCCACGTCCCCCCGCCATGCAGACACCCCGCTGGCAGCTCCCAGGCTGCCCCCACTGCAGAAGCCCCCCTGCACCTGTAAGCACAGGGGAGCAGCCCCCCGAGAGCAGCAGCGTCCCCATCCCCAGAGTCCTGGGGGGTCCGGGAGTCCGTGCACAGCCTGGGCACCATCAGTGCATGGGCAGAAGCGAGGGGCAGGAGCAGAGGCTCAGGGAAAAACTGGGACCCTGGACGTGGCCAACGGACGCGGCGCAGCAGAGCCTGGTGCGGGTTTGTCTCCAAAAGCGTGGGAATTGCTCGCGCCCTGCGAACGGCGAGCGCTGCGGGAGCACTGGGGGCTCAGCGGGCTGCGGGGGGAAAGCTGGCTGCCGCCGTCGTGGGGGTGGTGATGGCCCAACCTTCCCCGCCGCATGTGCAGCCCAGAGCTTCTGTAACTCCACCTCGGAGCGGGCTCGCGTCCTCGCACACGGAGGAGACCATGGGAGGGACGGCTTGGGAGAGCCCGGAGGACTGCCGCTTTCTGGACGTAAGTCGGTGCTCGCTTTACCACCGTGCAGCTCATCAGCGTGATAAATGGCTGATGAATGTCTTGAACAGTCAGCCAACCTCTGGCTATCACTGTTTTGTCGTTAATTAGGCAGAAGCATCCAAGACACGGAAGAAGACCTGCAACGGATACCAGGTCTGCGGACTGCTCTTCAGCGTGCTGCTCATCTCTCTTATTCTGATTGTTTTCGGTGCCAAGTATCTCTGGAACCCAACACCCAGAAAAGTAAGTAAAAACTCCGAGTACTGCTTCCCCACCCAGAGCTGTCCCCCGTCCCCGACTCACTGAAACTCTTAACTACACCCCAAAACCCAGGCAACTTTACAAAATGCATTTTCGTAGACCACAAGTATTCATGGCACTTCTAAAAATCTTTGTATTATTCATCACTAGCTTTTACTTTATACAGGCTGCGTTTTTTTCTCTGTCACCGCATTCTTTCCCTAACTGACAATTATAGGGGATGGGAGCAACGCCACGAAGAGTTAAAGTTACTCTTATTTCACCGGCAGCAAATTTTATGACAAGTAAGAAAATATTTTCCATTTCATTTCAATTATCTTGCCAGAAACTGGTGGAAAAGTCATTATGCCACCGCATAAAGAGGAGAGAAAGCCAGGACGCAGTGGTGATTGATTGTCATGGATTATATTTCTTACTTTAATGTGTCTGCAATGTGAGGGGACGGCGAGTCGGATTAGCTTTTGGAGGAGCTCGTGCTAACTGGATTGTGCTCGTTTATTCCCAGCTCCCCAGATGGACGCTGCTGTAAGTGCTGAGCGTGCCGGGGGCAGCATCTCTGCCTGCTCTGGCCAAGATCTTGGCAATTCTGCCAAATCCCTTTTTTTTTGGTCTCATACCCCACACAAGTCACTTAACCTCAACGCCAACAGCCTGCCCAGTGCTCCTCATCCTCCTCCCCTTTGATTCTCTGTGCTTACCCAGGAGGCCCCGCTTTGTGTCCTGGCACCGGCGGGTTTTGCCAACTCTCAAGAGCATCTCCAAAACTCCCGTGTGCAGCCAAGGTGGCCTCTTTCCCGTGGTGGCATCTCCTCTCTCCTCCCTGCCCCACACCAGAGCCACGCCAGCATGGCCGGGCTGCCCTCCCGCCAGGCAAAGGAAGCACCCCACTCGCCGGAAACCTTGTCTTCTTATCAGCAAATAGAAATAAATACCCCTAAAAATAAAACAAAAAGCAATAAAAGCCAGATGTGCCTCCAGGCTGCTGCCAAGACAGTTATAAAGTCTCTACTGTTCCTCGAAAAACACTGTGCGTGCCAGGCATGGGGGGAAGAGGCTGTTAACCCCCGGAGGGGAGGTTTTCTCCGAGCTGGTGGCGCAGAGTTGTTGCCACAGCCTCGGAAGGGTTATCCAGGGTGCTGGTCCATGGCTCCCATGGTCCGACGGAGGATGGAGTCCATCGCTGTTTCTGAAAGTCTTTCACAATGCCAGATAGGTGGGCAAGCGAAGCACGATGTCGCAGGAGAGCAAAGACATTCCGGTAGTGGAGCTGCTTCTCTGGCTGGCCCGGGATTCCTCCGGGAACGGCAGGATAGGGGAGACTGGAAGTTCTTAACACTCAAAAATATAAACCCAATGGAATTAAGCTCTTTAAAGAACAAAAACCCCTTCAAGCTTCCTTCATGCAACCAAAGAATGGAAAAAAATCTTTAAAGAAGACTCGTTCCTCCGAGGGGTGGCCTTGGACATGGCGCTGCCCTCTGCACGGCAGCATCCGTGCCGGCCGGCGCCGCCGGCAAGCGAAGATGATGAGTCAGCTAACGAGGGGCTCGCCACGGCCTCGCAGGGCGACATATTTCATCGGTTCATGAGCGAGCGCCGTTTTTAGCCCCATAAAACATCTCACAGTGCTCTGAGCGGCACGGAGCCGGCCAAGCCCAAATGGGTTAGCTGGCCACCGCGCTGGCAGGAGTAATTCTTCGTAAATGGAGACGCACTCGAAGGTGAGGTGCCACCTGGGATCCTACCCTCCTACAAATGATTTACAGCACTGTGAGCATTTTGTCAGTCAAAACCGGAGGCCTTCCAGCCATTTTAGGCTTCAGACTATTTTTTCCAGACCATAAAATCCATTGACAGCCATATATCTTTACAAAAGCCTCCTGCTGACTAACGGGAGATGCTGCCAAGGCGCACATCGCTCTTCTAATTTTGAAGCAGGGGCAAAGGCACCCGGCAGTTACCGCCTGCACGGCCGGTTCTGCACCCAGGCTTCCTCCAGCAGTTGTGAAACGGCGGGATGCTGGTGCTGAAAACATTGCTAAGAGGCTTTGAACCCTCTGACAGGTAGGGACGTGCAAGAACCAGGGGATTGTGAAAGGGGGTTTAGGTTGGGACTGCGGGCAGATCCCCTGCTCTCGCCAGGGCATTGCTGCGGGGCCAGAGTGCTCCTTCCCCAGCTCCGTGGTGGTGCCGTGGGACAAACGGGGCTTTCCTGTCCCCATGTCACTGTCACACCCCCCTGCCCTGTGGACCTGTGGGGTTTTGCACAAGCCCTTTGCTTCCGCACGACACCGTTTGATTCGGGAAACGAGACTTCCCAAGGCTCACCGGTTCTCACCGCGCCAACTGCACCAGTTTTGTGCTTCAAATAGCATCTGCCACTACTCGTCCTTGAAGGGTCCGGCATCCGCAGGGACTTAGGGCTGCCGGGCTGGCTGAGCGCAGCGAGCACCTGCGAGGAGAAGAGGGCTGCTCCCTCCGGCTCCCCGTGGGGACAAGTGCCGCCAGGAAGCCAGCTGCTACACCCCGAAGCTCTTCAGCAGCCCTCGAGGAGGTCTTTGATCCGCAGGCAATCCCTCATCTCCGCCAGGCAGAGTGAGGCTTCTACCTCTGCTTTTCCAGGAAAAACAGAAGGCTCAGAGATAGAGCAAGCGAGCGAGGGGTGACATGATGGAGTAAGCAAGCTGGGGACACTGTGATGGAACAAGTGAGCTGGAGATGCAGTGATGGAGCAAGCGAGCTGGGGACAGGGGAAAGTGAGGTCCCCCAGGCTCAGGACTTCAGTCCAGCCTGGGACATAAACACGCTCGTGCCACAGAAAGCAGTAGGAAAGGATGAGATGTGGCAAAGCTCCTGGTGCATGTATGGGATAAGCATCTTCTCCCAGGCTTGGCACACACGTCTCCCCGCAGCCTGGCCCCATCCTGCCCTTCTTCCCAGCCCTGGTGCCTGGGAGCTGCCTCTCCTTGTACTATTCAGATTATCGTCCTGGCCCAGAGCCGGAGTGCGGGGAAGCAAGCAGCCCCATGGCAGGGCACTCAGCACCAGGGGTCTGGTGCCCACTACCAGCTCACTCACCCACCGTTCGGTGTGTGAAATGGGGTGGGGGCTGAGCCAACCCCTGTGCCGTTCTGGCCCTGGCAGGTTTACGACATGGAGCACACGTTCTTCAGCCACGGTGAGAAGAAGAAGATTGTGATGGAGATCGACCCACTGGCCAGGACGGAGACCTTCAGGAGCGGGAATGGCAGCGAGGAAATCCTGGAGATCCATGACTTCAAAAACGTGAGTGTGGCAGGGTTTGCTCCCGGGACCCTGCCTGCGCCTTGCAGGACTGATGTGATCCCTTAGGACACGCTGGAGCAAGACCTAGGATGGTTGGGAAGAGCAATGCCCCTACGCAGACTCTCCAGGGATGCTCTCAAAGGAAAGGAGATGTGTATCTACATAAGCTTCCACTGGTGTTTAATAGTGGTGTGGTTCAGTTCCAACAAAATACATCTTAAAAGCAAGACCTAGTTATTGGATTTACCCTTGCAAAGGAATGCAATCATCATAAATCTATCCGAGCCCAGTACATTTATCTGTCTGGAGAGCATTAAAACCTCCTGACAATGTTGTAGGCTCTCTCTGAAACCTAATTAAAATTTGTAGGGAAATACCCTGTGCAGTGACATATGGCAAAATTTTCAGCTAATAGCCTAGCAGGAACTGGGGGCTGAATGTTCATATAACCATAACGGTCAGATGCTATTCTGCATATCTTTATTTATGACAACTAGAGCTGGCGATAGTTATAAGGAGAAGGGGAGCAGAGTAAAAATTTTATGACTATCTGCCTTAAAATATTTGTAAAAAGCCCAATTCTCCCAAACCGTAAAATGCAATATCCCTTAGGAGAACCTGTTAGTGCATCTTAGCATCGCCGCTGAACAGTTTGCACAAAAACATCAGCAGGAAAAATATGAATAAACCCTCATCCAGCTGTACCCTCCGTGCGATGGGGTTATTTATCCTCCCTGACGGCTTTTTTGCTGTTCGTTTTGATGTCGCAGGGAATAACCGGCATCTTCTTTGTGGGACTTCAGAAATGTTTCATCAAAACTCAGACTAAAGTCTTACCGGAGACCACAGAGGCCAAGATCCCCGAACTTGAGGTAGGTGAATAAATCAGGACACCCCTCTGCCCCCGGGGAAACCCACTCCTCTCCCCGGCGTTGGGAGCACAGCCGACGGCCCCACCGCTCTCCCGTCCACTCCAGCCTTCCCGGAGACTCCGCGATAAAGAAATAAGGAGTTGTGACGGCTTCATAAAATGATCTTATTTCAGAGGATTGCTTCCAAAAACAACAAGTGGAAAAAGATGGGATTAGACAGCAGACAGACAAAAACCTCTCGGCACAATACCGGGAGATCAAGAACAATAATCCTGTTGTAGTCGAAAGGTCGCAAGGCAGCTCCGGATTAGCAGGCACCGAAAAGTCAATCGAATTGTTTTCTCCAAGAACTCAGCCTCACGTTCTCAAGCAAAATGAGGCAGAAGTAATGAATTTAAAAGAGCAGCCATGTTTAAGAAATGCGATTTGAGAAAGTGCTTGGCGTACAGCCCGGGGAGGTGGGACGTGCGGGGCCGGGGCCACCTCCCTGTCCCTCATGGACCTTCCTCCTGTCCACGTGCCTGATTGCTCCTCACACCCAGTTAGCTGTTGCCCACCACATCCCACTGCAAGGAGTCTCACGCTTTGCCTGCTGCATGGAAATAGCATTTAGCTCCATGTTTTAACCCCTTTCTGACAGCATACCCTGGGGTGATGCCTCAGCCCCCTGAAAGCAGTTGTCCCCTGTCCCCATTCCTGAGTCCCCGGCGGTGGCACAGCCCTCCCGCCTCCCCATTTGCAAGACGAAAGGTGTTAGCAGGTTGAACGCGCTCACTAAGGAAGCCATGGCAGATAAAACACCAGCAGGACACATGTCTGAAATGAAGCGTGGGCAGAAACATTTCCCTGAATCATGACCCAAATTCCCAGGCACCGATTCTCTGATTATGCCAGAAGAAGCTAATAGATCTTTTCGACTCCCGTCGTAAAAGGGATATGACTTCCCAGACTTTAGCAGAACATTGCCCCGGGTAGAGAGCTGAAACGTAAAACCCGGTGAGATAAATGTAGATTTAAGCTCTAGTCATCTTTCCCGAGAGCCCAGGCACTGCCAGGTCCTCCAGGCGGCACCTCCCCAACCCCACGGCTTTCACCAGAGACCCCGAAAACAACTCAGACTGGGTCAGGTTGTGTTGGCACTTTCCTCAAACTTCCCAAAGCCATAAGCAAAAATTCTATAAATGAGAAATACAGCTCTAGACACCTTCTGGAGATTGCCAGCTTGCTCGATGGGCTACCACCACCACCACACACACACGCTGCCTTGGCAGATAGCTCAGCACAGACCCATCCAATAATCTTTATATATCTCCCTCCCCAAGCGCCTGCCAAAACACACCATGGACTAACGCAACGGCACAGACATGTCATATAAGTTATGGAATACGGCCGCGTAAAGAATTTCTGTGAGAAATAAATTAAAGTGTTCGATTACAAAATCAGTAGCAGAAGGAGAGATAAATTAAGTAGTAAGAGAAAAGCAGAGAGGGGATGTTTTAATCTTGGGTTTTAAATGAGCTGGGGCGCTCCAGAAGGCTCTTCCAGATGGTGGGAACTGCACAGGAGAAGGCTCTTGAAGCATGTTGAATGGAGGGAGGAGAGAGCGGGGTGGTGTTAGCTGAGAGTGGGCAGGAAAGACGAGGCTTGTGATGAGTCTGCTTCCATGAGGACCATCAAGGTATTGCATGTGCACCCAGTGAGCACCCTGAGCCAAGGCGGATGAAGACCAACTGCTCTCTGGGAAGGCAGAGGTGCCTCTGGGTGAGCCAAGGGGAGGAGAAGCAGCCAGCAGTGGGGAGAGGGTGTCTCACCACACCGAGGTAAAAATCTCACTGTTCTTCCAGGGAGAAGAAATCACAACCACCTACTTTGAGCAGTCCATGGTCTGGGTGCCAGGGGAAAGGCCCATTCAGAACAAGGAATTCCTGAAGAACTCCAAAATTTTTGACATCTGCAGAAACGTGACCATCTACTGGATCCACCCAACACCAATAGCAGGTACAAGTAGACATTTCCTTCCCTTAGTATTTGTGAGCCCCCTGACCAGGACCAACCCTGCCACCCACCCATGTCCCCTCTGCCATTTGCCCTGGTGTGACAAGGTGGGACCCCATTTCTGCAACCCTGTTGTGCATTCCAGGCACGAATACAATGTTGGCCACAACCGCAAGAGAACACGGCCAATGTAATAGCAGGGGCTGAAGTTTCTCTCTACAGCCTGCTCCACTCTGCCAGCTCCCCACTGCCCTGCACTTTGCAGAGCAGCCACCCTCCTCATAACCAGGCAAAAAAAATCCCAAATTCCCTTTGTACCTGCAGAGAAGCCAGCACGGCTGGAAACTGGGACGCCTAAATTCTCGTCACTGCATGAACATCAGAGTCTGAGCAGACATCCGCATCCAAATCACACAACGGGGTTGCCACCTCCAGCTGCTCACCACACAGCCCTCAGAGGTCACAGCCTCTGAGATCCGCCGGCGTAATTACCCGCTCTCTCTAACCCACTTCTATCCGAATGAGCTAGTTTAAAAACTCCAACCGAGAAAATTCCCTTTGCTCTGCAGCCGCAGAGTCACATCTCATCCCCCAGGGGTCCCGGTCAGCTAACGGCCATCCATGGTCCTGGCAGCAAGTCGCCGTCAGGGATCCCCGGAGCAGAGGGAGGTGGCTGTCCTTGGCTGCCATCCCCTTTCTGCTTCCGCGGTCCCCGCTGTTAAACCCTGCTGCAAAGAAAATTAACGTCACTGTGGGTCCTACCTAAGCCACTAACAGGTGCTGTTGCTGGGCATGATCTGCCCCAAATCATGTCACTTTGCTGGGGCTCCACAAATCCCCCCACAACAGCGAGCCCCCCATGAGGATGTGCTTCCCTGCACCCCCAGCCCCATACAGGGGATGCCAACACCACCCACTACCCGTGAGCACAGAGAAGGAATGGACCATGTTTTCTCTACCCTCTCCTCCCACCCTATTACCTCCTACAGCCCTTCTCCCAGGCTTGGTAAGAGCAAGAGGTAATGGAATACAGCTGGTTTGCTGGCGAGCTTTTCTTGTACCTTGGCACCAAATTTTGGTAGAGGTGTTAATGCCTGCTGCTGCATTTGTGCCCCTGGTTGTTGACCAGCAACGTTTGGGCTCTTCCTGTAGCTCCTGAGCTGGCTAACCTTGAAGGGGCAGAAGAAGACGACCCTGAGCTGCTCGTAGACAACCAGAGCTGGTTGGATGGGGGGAGTGAACACGAGGTGGAGAAGGATGCGCAGCCAGGGCCCAAGCGTCGGGCACGGCAGCTCACTGAGGAGGACCTGCCCGTCAACGACTACGTGAGTGTGGGGAATTGCACCCTGGGGCGCCCTGGCCATGGTCCCGGGGTGTCCTGATCACGATCCTGGGGTGCCCTGGCCATGTTCCTAGGGTGCCTTTGTCATGTTCCTGGGCTGTCCTGGCCATGGTCCTGGGGTGTCCTGGCTGCGCTCCTTGGGATATCCTGTCTGTGTTCCTGGAGTGCTCCGCCCGTGCTTCTGAGATGCCCAGGCTGTCCTCCTAGAATGTCCTGTCCATGATCCTGGGGTGTTCTGGCCGTGTTACAGGGGTGCCTTGGCCACGCACCCCCCTCACTGCTGGCTCTTCCCAGCAGTCGGAGAATGGGCTGGAGTTTCACCCTTTGTGGGACGAGCGAGGCTACTGCTGTGCCCAGTGCCGTCGTGCCAACCGCTACTGCCGGCGGGTCTGCGAGCCCCTCCTGGGCTACTACCCCTACCCCTACTGCTACCAGGGTGGGAGAGTCATCTGCCGCATCATCATGCCCTGCAACTGGTGGATTGCGCGGATGCTGGGCAGGGTGTAGAGCCCGCCATGCAGCACCCACCGCTCGGGTGCTGCCCTGTGCCCACCTGCTGCGTTGCCACTCATCCGGACGCATCCCGACGCAGCCAACGCGCAGGTGGTTACCTGCTTGATCAGCGGTGAGCGCGCAAGCCCACTGACCACGGCTCCCTTGCCGAGCGCGGTGCTGCCGGTCCTCCCCCGGCTGCTCCCGCAGGGCTGGAGGAGGCCGCGCTCGAGCACACAGTCGCCACGCTGAGCAGTGAGAGGCAAACAATAAACGTCTTGTATGAGCGATTGCAAAGAACATGGAAAGTCGTTTAGTCTCAGTCTGCGACACTTAATGGGTCTGAGCAGTGATCTAATTGCTCGGCTGCCTTGTCACGAGCATCCATAACTCAGGTACCGGGAGTGCCGGCGCTCGCCTCGCTGGCAACGCACGGAGGTCCCTAATGTGCTCCCTGATGGCACTGGTAGTTGCTCAGAACGTCCTGACCTCCTGCTCCGGCGTGTCCTGATGTGTTCTGTAGTTCCTGGTGACAGCTCAGGGGTGGCAGCGGTCCCTTCGGGGGAGCGATGTGCAGTGGGGCAGCGTGCCAGAGAGGTGGAGGCAGGAGCGGGCACAAGGAGTCCCCGAGGAACTGGGCGGCCAAAGCTGGACAGAGCGGTGGCATAGAGGACCTTGAGTGCCATTAGCTGTCCCCAACCCTGGACCAACAAACAGGCAAACCTTGAGCTGTAGGAGGCAAAAAAACCCATCCCTGACACTGCAGCCGCTCGGAGCAGGACGCTGCCTGCAGCCAAAACCCCTGCACACCCCCTGCGCAGCCTTCCTCTGCTCATGGCCTCAGTGCTCACCCCGCACCCCAGCTTCCAGCTTCTCGTCCCATGGAGCCAGCTGCTGCCAAGGAGCTTTAATGTTTCATGGGAGTCACCGGGTGAAACTCCCTTGGTGTCACCGAGGGTGACACACTGCCACAGCCGGGGCTTTCCAGGGAAACACCTGGACGGATGAGCCTGCCTTGCCATGGGTACAGAGGAGGGAGAAGAGGTTAGGTTCTGCTCACTGCCACTGTGCTAGGTACCAGCTGTGCTGACCCTGGGGCTGCCAGGCCCTCTCCAAATCCTTGTGGCTCCCATTGGGATGTGACCATGTTTTAGGGGCAATTCCCCCCATCCCTGACGATGATTGTGCTGACAACACGGGTGAAGTGCTGGGAGCACAGTGCAGCACAGCTCCCTGCACAGGGTCCCCAGGGACACCAGCAGCCTTGAGGACACCAAGCATTTCTGATGAGTCCCCCAAGACATTTATTCCCCTGAGAGGAGAAGTCTGAACACAGCAGGAACATGCGAAATCCACCTGGCCACCATTGCTGCAGGAAAGCGGAGCCCTGGGACCATCCAGTAGTGCTCCTGTCCCGGCTCGGTGGGTCCAGCTGGATTGCCAAGGTGCATCTAATGCCTTTGCCAGGACAGCAGTGTCTCACGTCTGCCTGGCATCTCCCCCAGCACACGCCTGCACCTCCGGGACATCACTGATGTCTCTTCAAACAAGAGTGAGGTGTCTACACAAGCACTATTTAACCAGACAAGGTCTGCACCCTCCGATGGCTGCAGCATCTGTCACTGGCCATGGGGACAAGCAGGCTGGACAAGCTTCCTCGTTCCTCAGGATGGGATGGACAGATAGGCAGTGCTGGTTTTCTGGCAGTAGCTCAGAAACCTCCAGGCTCCCCATGCCACCTGCTGCTGGCACCGTCCCTGCCCTCCCGGCATCACCGCTGCCGCCCGCGGAGATCAGGACACAGATCGGTGCAGGGCCACGTCGCTCTGCGCAGGCTTTCCGATGAGGATGGTCTTACCCAACCCTGGCCCTGCCCTGTCTCCATCCAGCCATTAACCGCCGGTAGCGATCTCCCCACCCCGGTTCCCGTGCTCTGACGCACTCACCTCACTGTCCCGTCCCCACCCAGGAGGCTTTTGGCCCGGCAGGCACTGACAACAGTCCCATTTACTCAACCGGCTTCAACGCAACGTAAGGATTTCCAGCGTTCCCCTTGGCATTCCTCCGCCAGCAGCGAGGTGGCCCCATTCCCGGGGATCCACGGCACCACGGGGTGGTTCGGCTGGGGCAGCTTCCCTGGCACCGCAGCAGCATTTGCCAGAGGGCTGACACTGGTGAAGGGCCACCACACCTACCTGCTGCTCAAGCTCTCGCTACACCTGCCTCCTCCCCGGAGCGGGAGAGGCAGTCCGGCAGCCAGCCAGCTGCTCCATGCCACAGCCCTTGCCAGTTCCCTGTTTGAGACCCAAAAACCCCCTCAAGCTCGGCCAGAGGGGAGCTTCACCGCACCGCTGCAGTATCATGCCCGGTGAGGTAAAGGCTTGCTGACGAAACACCCAAAGATGAGCAGCACCAAACACACACAAAAGCTTAAATCCATGTTTCTTGCCCCGGGGAGAGGCTGGGGAGGCAGGCAGCTCCAGCAGCGCAGCCCCGCCCTTTGCTCCGAGTGGGTGGCTGGCCCGGCACGCAGGCGTTTGCATGGAGCTGAACTCATCCATCCGGCTCCTGGGCTGGAGTGCTCCAGGCCTCCCGCTTCAGCACTGTTACACAACTGCTGTTACAAAGAAAATTCAATTACAGAAGTTATTCGTAAGCACAAGCGTGCCAGTGAGTGTCGGAGAAACGTCAGCTGTGATGGTCCGGAGGTCACCGGCTGGCCTGGGGCAAGTGATCATCTCCTGGGGGGGTTCGCTGCTCTTTGCAGCGACTCAAGCAGAGAAATGTCCAGGGGATGAAAAGAAAAGCCAAGGAGGTTTCATAGAGTAAAATATCTTAAAATTTATTGTGTCTCAGGACAAAAGAGTTCTACTCGATACACAAAATGAGTTAAAGCAGCATATAATACTGACAATCAAGTCACAGCTGACTCGGTGCAAGGACACCTACCAAAGTAAAGGCACTAGGAGCTACATCACCGAACCTCGTTACAGCTTACAAAGAATCGCTACAGCCTGTACTTCAAAAAGTACGACTATAAAAAAGTATATAAAACCCAGGGCAGGGATGAGAGCTTGGCAACGAGCCGAGCCCTTGCTGAGCCAAGGGCTTCAGGTAGGCAGGGCCGTGTTTTAATGCCCCAACAGCCCCATCTCGAGAGCAACTGCGTCCGGAGAGCGACGAGACATCAAGGGGCTGCCGAGAGCGGCAGCTGGAGATGAGAGGAAGCATCGCTTACCCGAGGGAGGCACTGGAGACGAGCACTGGGAGTCCCACGGGGCTGCCGGCACGGTCCGCTTCAGCACGGCACTGGAGCGTGCCGCCGAGGAAAGAGCTGGGGGCTGTGGTGCCCGGAGGAGCATGCTTGCTGTAACCACCGCGGCTACACTAATTATCCCAAGCGGTGGCACAGCAGAGTAGTGTTAGGACAAGTCCCTGAGCGCACCAGGACAGCTGCTACGTTCGTTTCTATGAGCTAGTCGAGAAGATCAGTCGGTTCAAAGCAAGATTTCACAAAGCGGCATCCAGAGGAAAACTGGAGGTAGCGGCATCCTCCCCGGCCGCGGAGAGAATCACCTGCAATGCACAAGCCAAAGTGTTAACAGACAAGGCTGGATTCATACGCAGCTTAAAATCCCGTGACAGACACAGTCTTGCAGGTGTCCTCTATCCCCACACACCCCCAAAAGCAGTACCCGCCACCGCGCTGGGGGTCCCCAGGGACGCCCGGGCAGCAGCCGGGGATGCAGAGGCAGCCCACCGAGCTTACGCTGCCAGAGAGACATACCCAGCCACAGCCACAGCATGCCAGGGGCCAGCTACACCATCTCGTACTGATTGTTTGTGATGTACTGGGACAGGCAGCAGGCGAGAATGATGCCAACCAACTGGAAAAGAGAAAGAAACAAACCCACACATCAGAGGTAGCCAAAACCAGGACACAGTCTTTTAGAGGAAAAGCCTAAAAAATTGCTCCAGAACATCAGCTTGATAAAATCCAAAGATGGAACAGTGGGATTTACAAAACACATCGCGGGCTGCTGCGCCCTGCTTAGGAGGAATGGAGAGAGGCTGGAGCAGAGGACCCTGGCAGGCATCAGCCAAACAAGCTCCTCACAAGAGATGCTCCATGTCCCATCATGTTACATTTTGCTTCATGAAGCATCTACTGTTTTATGGCAATTTTGGAGATTACACAGGTATCTGGAGCACCACAGCCGATTACACCGCCACTAGAGAACAGCAGCCACATCTCCCTGTTGCAAGGACAGTGGGGAAGCATGGTTGCTGTTTTCGCATCAGCATCTGAAGGACACGCTACTGTCGTCATAATGTGGCCTCCCAGCCTCCGCGCAGACATTGAGGGCCGGATCCTGCAGGAGTCTGACCTACACCAGCAAAGTTAGAGGCATGTTTGCATGACGGGTCCCCGCTGGCTGCATGACACAGCCAGGCTGGCTGCAAGCGCGATAAAAGCCAGGAACCAGTTACAATTCCCAAGCCTGGCATCAGCCGAGATAATTTCGCGGCTGGGAGCGCGCAGCTCACCATTTGTGTGTTGGTCACGTCTTGGTGACCCCACGGCGAGCACAGCCCAACTGCGGAGGGGAGTGAGGCGAGCAGCTGGGCACAGCAGACCCGCTCCAGCTCTCGGGCTCTCCCAGCCGCAACCAAAAACACCCGGCAGCACAAGCTGCAGCCAGGGGCCATTGGCTCCCGCCTCTGCCCCTGTTTAGCGCATCCATTACGGGAAACACACGGCGACACGCTCGTTACAGCAGAAGTATCTTGGCAAGGTTCCGCCTTGCAGCTCGTGCCACGGCCTCCGTGTGTCGGATAAGGGGACGGTGAATTCAAGCCCCTCCAAAGCCAACACTGGCCGAGCTCGCTCTGCAGCTGCTCAGTGCCGAGAGCCCAGTGAGCTTCCAGAAACCAGTTAAAGAAGGGCCGGCGGCGCATCCCGCAACTCCCACTGCGGTGCGTTGGAAAACCCTCGGCACCTCGGGAAACCCTGCCGCGGCGCCAGCAAGCCCAGAGCGGTGGAGCCGGGGGCTGGGGCCTCTCGCTTCCTGCCGGAGCAGGGGCTGGCGAGCACGCCAAGGCTGCGGCTCCTGAAGGAAATGTCCTACAGGATAAAGTAAAGGAGAGGTGGGGGGAACGGGAGGGAGAGGATGCAATGGCAGGGCAAGGCGGTGTGTGGGGCACAAGCTGCCAGCACAAGTAGTGCCCCACAGGCGCTCGCAGGGACCCAGCCGTGCAGAAGTGATGCCAAAACGCCTCCCTGACAAAAAGGGAGGTCGGTGGGTAGGAAAAGGAAGGGCAAGATTTGATCCCTGCCAACAGCAAACACTGGGAGTTTGCCTGGCACAGCACAGGCTCCTTTTGGGTTTTCTTAAAGTCAGTTGCTTCAGACAGGAGCTCATCTCAAATAACCTCGACTCATGGAAATAGAGCTGGTGCTTCAGCCCTGGGTCTAAGAGACCGGAGACGGCCCAGTGGCGAGATTAAATCTAAGGAGAACCTGCAGAATAGCTGTTCCTCCCTAGCTGAAACAGGCCGTGCCTTTTGTACACACACCAGACTTTGCACAGAAATTAAATACCTAAACATGCTAGCTTCACTCTGCACTCCTCTGGTGCTGGCCAGCAAGGGACAGTTACCTGGAAGCAGGCGATGCCAAAGGAGATTCCAGCCACAACGCCCATTTTTGACTCCCATCGTTGACGTCACCAGGAAAAAACAACCCTGCAGAGGAGGGAAAGCGAGCACGTGGGCCCAGTGCTTTTCACCCCTCCGCAGCACAAACCAGCAGCTCCCCAGAGCACCGGCAGCTCCAGGGGAAGACGCACCAGCACAGGCAGCTGATGGCTTCTGGCTGCCACCCTCCTGCCTGACCTGGGCAAAGTCATTTCCCTATCAGCACTGCGCCGACCAGACCAGCCTCCTTCGTGTTATCATTACGGAGGGGAGCGCAGCCCTTGGGCTGCTCCCAGGAGCATGGGGCTGAGCAAGGTGACTCATCCGAGGAACGTGCCTCGCATCACTCGGCCGTCCCTGCCAGATGAGGTCACCTGCGCTCACTGCTGGGTCAGGACTTTGCACGGCCCTTGGGAGACGTCAGTGCTGTGGAAATGAACTTTACTGGGAAATTACCTCCTTATTCTCCTGTTCTCCAAAACACACAGCCCTGAGCACAAACACTTGGGCCCAGCTGGTCCCTGATCTCCAAGGAAGGAGCAGGGGGGACCTCAGACAGGAGGGAGGGCTTGTTCCTCCCTACTCTTCCCCTACCTTCACTCCAGGGCAGTCCCTGGGTCACAGGGTGCCTGCATCGAGAGAGCAATTCTCCTTTCGAGGCTCTCAGGGAAGGGCAAGGCCCTCTCCACTCACCCAGCTCTGCCCTCCCCACCTCCAAGACTGGCAGGGGGATTTTTTCTGAGCTCAACTTACATCCACAAACACTTTCAGCTTGGCTTTGCTCAGGTCTTTCAGATCCTCCTCCGAGCAGTCGTCCTGGCTCTTGCAGCAGCTCTGAGGGATGCCCCTCTGGGTGAAGTACTCCGTCCTCTCCCAGTCTGAGTAGTTCTGCACCCCACAGCAGTGCAGCTGGAGAGGGAAGCATGTTTGGGGAGCACGGTCACACCACAGTCCTGACCCCCCAGTTCTACCACCCCTCCTGCAGCTCCCCGCCCTTGTCTCTCCAGGAACTGCCCCATCTCACCCAGCGCCTCCTCCCAAACTCCAAAGCCCTTGGTGCAAGAGGACCCCCAAGCACTGTAACGGGGATGCCAGTAACACAGGGGGTCCCAGGGGATGCCCCGGGGCCAGGCAATCATCCCCACCTGCCACCAGCCAGACGCCAGCGTGGGGCACTCACGGTTCTCTGGATGGTGTCAACGGCCTCGCTGTGCCGATCCGCGGTCACGTTGTAGTCCCTCAAGGCCAGGTTGAGGTTACTCTCAAAGTTGGTCTTAATCTGCAAGAGAGAGCTCTCTGCGGCCGTGCCACCCCCTCCCGCATGCTGGGACCCGCGGTCCCGCGTTAGTCACCTCTCGGTGACGGCAGGAATGACTCCAGCCGTGGCCAGCAGACACTCTCCCGGTCAGCCGGGCAATTAAACACTGTATTAAAGGGCAGGCTGGGATGCGCTGTGGCAGCAGGGATGCTGTGTGTAATAACAAGGATCTACACAGTGCCAAATTCCTCCCCCAAGCAGGCTGCTCCACAGCGCGGGAACCCTCAGAGGAACTTTAATTACAGAAATAATTGCAGAAGATAGACCAAAGCCAGAAATTAAAAGTCCAGAGCTACTTTGCCTGCTCTGGCAGAGGGGCAACATGCTGTGCCAGGCGGACCCTGCACCCAGCTTTGTCCTTATGGGGACCTTATGGGTCCTTATGGGAACCAGGCTGCTCTTTGGGCTGTTTTAACCCCATTTTAGCTAAACTAAGCACCACTCGCAGCAGCACCTCTGTTCCTCCAGCAACATCTCAACCGCCCTTGGGTTAAAACCAACACCAAACTCGCTCTGCAGCATCAGGAGACAGCAGTGGCCACCCAAACTCACCTCGTGCCTGAAGACGAACCCCACGACAGCGGCCACCAGGACGATGAGGAAGATGAGGGACAGGAGCATGGCATACTGCGGGCAGAAAGGGTGGGATGGGGTGGAGTGGGATGGGGTGGATGGGATGAGACAGGGAAGGATGGGGTTGAGACGGGACACGTCGGGATGGGACAGGATGGGGCTGGGATGGGACGTGTCGGGATGGGTCAGGACAGGTTGAGATGGGTCAGGAGGAGATGGGATCCTGTCCTGCCCTGTCCAGGGCCACCCACCAGCTTGAGCATCCAGGTGCTGCCGCGACAGGTGGCGAAGCAGCCAAAGGTGCCCAGGAGGACGACGACGGTGCCGGCGCCCACCAGGACGAAGGGGACGTTGGTGGCCTTCTCGTCCAGCAGGGAGAAGTAGACGGCCAGGCTCACCCTGCCCCAGACACCCACGGCCAGCAGCACGATGCCCGACACCTGGGGAGAGGGAAAAGCCGCTGTGGCTCGTGACTGTCGCGACAAGACGGCACGCTCGCGACACGCCGTGAGGCTGGGGCGGGGCGGCCGCGGCCCGGCACTCACCCAGAAGACGAAGGTGTAGGTGAGCAGGACGCTCTTGAGGCAGGTGATCACCGGCTTCGTCTGCAGCCGCCGCGACGGGGACGCCATGGCCGACGCTGCCCGTCTCCTGCCGGGGACAGGCCCCGCTCGCCGCCGCGGGCCCCGCTCCCCGCCCCGCCGGGCAGGCCCCGCCCCTCCGGAGGCTCCCGAGCGGCGGCGGAGGTTGCCGAGCGGTCACGGAAATGACCGAGCGCGCCCGAAGGCGCGCTGCTCCTCCCCAGCGAGAGCGCCCCCGCCTGGCCGGTGCCCCCCTCGCCGCGCTGACCCCTCCCTGCCCGGTGCGACCCGGTCCCTGTCCCCTGCCCAGCGCTGGGCGATGCAGCTCCAGCCCCGGCGTGGCCCCCAATCCCTGCCCAGGAGGTGTCCCACCTGCAGAAGAAGGGCCAGCCGGGGGTAGGGGCAGCCATGCTACGCCCCAGCACATGGCATGGCCACCATGCTGTTGAACGATGGGCTGCATGCCCGCCATGGGACTGGCACCTCCGTCCCCTCCTCGGGGATGTCCCCAGGCTGCGGGGCACTGTGGGCTCCCCAGCCAGCCTCCCCACACCCCTGCTCCTGCAGCCCAGGCAGCGTCAGCCCTGCACAGCAGCCTCCTGGCAGCCCTCTCCAGCTCAGGACAGCTGTGTTATTAATTAGCATGCTTACCAGCCTGGCCACCACATAATTAGTTCATTCAGGCAGCATATCCCACCCTGTGCCAGCTCTCCTACCTGACCGAGCCAGGCTCATCGGCATCTCCCCTCACCCATGCGGTCCTGCACTCTAGAGCCCAAATCCCGGGTGACTCCAGCTTCTGCCCGACCCCATGGGACATGGGGCGGCGGGTCCTAACGAACGCATTTCATTCCCTCTGCCTCGCGGGGGCTGAACTTCAGCTGGAAAACAGACCCCAGCTGGAAGCACTTTGCCTTCAGACTAGTTTTGGAGCCTGCCGTCTGCAGCGAGGTCTCTCCTTCCCTCCCGGCAGGAGGTAGAAAAAGGGTCCTGGCTTCTGCGGTTTTGTCCTCGCCCTCTCAGGACCCCCATTCCCGGAGCCCGGCAGGGCTGGCACAGGCTCGGCTAGGCTCTTTGCTGTGTCAATACAGGCTTCTGGCTCTTCTGTTTGCAAAGAAAAAAATCTGACAGCTTTTTAAAGCCTCAGAGAAGCAGGAGGTGCATTGGAAAATGGGCGATCCTGGGATTTATTATTTTTGACAATCTCATCGTTTTGGGCCTGACTCACGGCTTTTGAATGTTTGGGACGGGCAGCAAAGGAGAAAAGTAGGTTTGCTCAGCGCAGGCAGCGAGGAGAGGCAGGAGGGTCAGGCGTCTGTGCAGTGACAAGGCGGCGAGGGGGCCAACGTCCTGTTTCCAGCCCCTCTCCATCCTTGCCAGGGCTCGCAGCTGCCCCAGGACCCAGCATGGCAGGGGGGCTGGCCGGCCCCTGGCCCCCCCGGGCCCCCGGCATGGCACAGGAGGCAGCCCCCGTCCTGCTGGTTATTCTTGCCAGGCTGGTGTCATCCACGTGGCATGAAGGTGAGAGCTGGGGTGCGCGGGCACAGCGGGGCTCCCCGGGGATGGCAGCTCAGAGTTCTGCTCCCCTTGGGGGGCTGGCGATGGGGAGGGAGGGGTGCTCTGGTCCAGCATCGGTGCTTGTGGGGTACGGAGTGCCTGCAGGGATGTGCTGCGGGGTACAAGGATGAGCAAAGGGGGTGCTGGGAGGCATCCAAAGAGGAGCAGAAAACCAGCCTCCTCATCACGCCCCTGCCTGCAGAAACACAGCCTTCCCGCTGACTCCCTGCTCCCACGGGGGCCATCAGCCGGCAGATGTCTGCCTGGATGGAGCATTTAGTCCCAAACCCCCCGCAGCCAGGCAGCTGGGTCAAGGATAAAAAGTTCTTGCCCTGTTTGGGGGAGTTTCCTCCTTCCCTGCTCCCACCCCTGTGCCCTGGCCACACTGCTAAAACGACAACTGGGGATGCTCCTGTCCGGTGCAGCTGGGGCTGTAACTGGCCCCAGGTGAGAAAAAGGCAGCGCCTGCACCGAAAGGGAACATGGCACTTAAACGGCATGTCTGCCTGCAGGAAAGTGGAGCACCCCATCCCCGGGGTCCCAGCAGCCCCCCTGGGAAGCAGCTGACACATCCCCACCACCAGCCCCAGGGCTGCCAGCCATGTGCTCGCCCCAGACCCTACCGAGCCATGGCAGCGTGGGAAGGGCGTCAGGGTAAAGGCTTGGGGAAACGAGTGGGCAACTTAACAGATTGTGGGAAGCGGTGGGGAGTTGCTCTGTAGTAAAGTTCGTGTCAGAAAGATTTGTAATGGAGTTTCCTCCCCGTGACGGCGGGGCTGCTGCTTGGATTGGCCTCAGTGGGTATCCCCTTCCCAAAACCTGAAGCGGGGAAAGGGGAGATGGGTGCAGCCACAGTGGGGCTGCTGCTTCGCCCGAGGTCCCTTCCCAGGCGGAGCATCCCCGCCATGCTGGAGCGGGGACTGCAGTGGGGTGGGCTGATGGCGAGGAGGGGGCAGCGCTGGCGGGGGCTGGCGGAAAAGCGGCGGAAACATGAGCTCAGTGCTGGGGAATGCCGTGGCCGGCCGAGGGGAAGGACGCCAGCCCTCCCCCCCTGCACGACACCCTCCCCACCCGCTGTTCCTTCCCCGTGGGGACACGGTGTGGGCCAAAGAGTGGCCCCCAAGGATGGCGCAAGGATGTTCTCCCCTTGTCCATGGGGCCAGGGGTCCCTCTGCACAGCATGGATGGCACGGGGCCAGCAGCTCTGGCCAAGCCCCTCCAGCAGCTTCATCCTTCCCTGGCATGCAAATGAGGGGCTGCATCCCCGCCAGCCTCCCTTAGCTAGGGGCTCCACTGGGACGGCAGGAGAGGGCAGCTTTCTCCCTTCCCCTGGCATGCCTGGTGGCAGGGATGGTGCCATGGGAGCGGGGTGAGGGAGAACTTCCCGGCAGCACGAAGCTGGGGGTCAGTGCCAGCCCACTCTGCGCCAGCACCCGTTTCCTGCTGTAACCGCGGCTGCTCCTGCTGCTGTTTAGTCTGCGGGCTGGTGCCAGCACACACCATGGCGCTGGGGACCCGGCTCACTGTCTGCCCAGCTTAACCCTTGGTGGCAGCCCTGGGGACAGCAGGACGGGGTCTGCCCAGGGATGGCAGTGCTTGCTGGGGAGATGTGGGATGTTTCAGGGCCAGAGGGTGCAGGTGCCCGGGGAGGCATTGTCACCTCTGCTGCTGCAGCCACGGGCCATCACACAGCCCCCTCATCTCTCTCCTCCTCTCCAGGATCTGGGTACTACACGGCTGAGAGTCACACCAATGAAGTGTACGTGGAAGAAGCCCCCCCCGAGCCTGCTCTGGACTACCGCCGAGGTAACAGCACCCAAACCCATCCCTCAAGTCCTCTTGGGGAAACTGAGGCATGGCAGGGCCGGGTGTGCCCCTCACCTCCTTTCTGCCCCCCAGTGCCCCAATGGTGTGCCACGCTCAACATCCACCGCGGAGAGGCCACCTGCTACTCGCCTCGGGGGGGCTCCTACCGCAGCAGCCTGGGAACGCGCTGTGAGCTGAGCTGCGCCCGCGGGTACCGGCTGGTGGGTCCCAGCACCGTCCAGTGCCTGCCCAGCCGCCACTGGTCAGGGATGGCATACTGCCGACGTGAGTGTGCCCCAGCCATCAGCTTGCTGGCATCCCCGCGGGCACCCACAGTGGCCAGTCCTGGGTGCTGTGCCGGCTAGCATGGCAGGGCAGCCATTTCCCTCCCATCTTTGCTCTCTCCATCCCAGAAATCCGGTGCCATGTGCTGCCGGCAGTGCTGCGGGGCTCCTATGTCTGCTCGGCTGGCGTGCAGATGGATTCCCGCTGCGACTACACCTGCCTGCCTGGTTACCAGCTGGAGGGTGACCGGAGCCGCATCTGCATGGAGGATGGGCGCTGGAGCGGCAGCGAGCCGATCTGTGTAGGTAAATCCTCACCCCACCATCCTCCCAGCCCCGCACTGCTGGGGCACGCCAGCGTGGGCCACCCTCTGTCCCTGGGGTGCCTGCAGGTATCACCCCGTGCCTGATGCAGGCATTGCCAGGTGCTGGCTCCTGCACCTCCAGGCGCTGGGACCTCTGTCCCTGCTGCTCCCCAGGTGCTGGCGTTACAGCAGGTCTTGCAGGGTCCCGGGTGCCTGGGCTGTGCACAGCACCCCTGGGCTCACTGAGAGCCGGGCACCAGCCGGGTCCCCTGACTCCCTCTCCTCCCTGCTGGCAGATTTGGAGCCTCCCAAGATCCGCTGCCCGGACTCCCGGGAGCGGATAGCCGAGCCAGGCAAGCTGACTGCCACGGTCTACTGGGACCCTCCCCGTGTGAAGGACTCCGCCGATGGCGTCATCAAGAGGTGAGGCTGGAGGCACTGCAGGCACCGCGGCTGAGGACTGGGAGCCATGCTGGGTGCCCCCTCCCAGCACCCTGATGGAGAAACTCATCTGCTGGGCACAGGGTGATGCTGCGGGGCCCAGAGCCTGGCTCCGAATTCCCAGAAGGAGAGCATGTGATTCGCTACACTGCCCATGACCAGGCATACAACCGAGCCAGCTGCAAGTTCAGCATCCGTGTCCAAGGTGAAGCAGCTCCTCTGGGGCCACCAGCCACCTGTCCCTCCGGCTCCGGGCTCTGCACCCCACGGCCAAAGCCGTGCCCCGTTCCCCCTAGCCCTCACCCAACCTCCCTCTCTGCAGTGAGGCGCTGCCCTGTCCTGAAGCCCCCGCAGAACGGCTACATCTCCTGCACCTCCGACAGCAACAACTACGGGGCCACCTGCGAGTACCTGTGCGAGGGGGGCTACGAGCGCCAGGGCACCTCCCTACGCGTCTGCCAGTCCACCCAGCAGTGGACGGGATCCCAGCCCCTTTGTGCACGTGAGTGGCGCGGGTCAGGGGAGGACCTGCCCAAAGAGATGTGTGGTGCTCAGGGTGTGGGGATGATGCCCAGCGGAGTGAAGGGGTGGGGAAGGGGTGATGGAGTGGGGAAGGGGGTGATAGGGGGTGAAATGGCACCTCCCCACCCGGTGGCCTCTCCCCCCAGCCATGCAGATCAACACAGCCGTGAACTCGGCCGCCAGCCTGCTGGATCAGTTCCATGAGAAACGTCGCCTCCTCGTCATCTCAGCTCCGGACCCCTCTAACCGCTACTACAAGATGCAGATCTCCATGCTGCAGGTGAGGAGACCCTCCCGCCACCATCTCCCTTCCCAATGCCCCCCCCCAAGCACCTTCTCACCACCACCACCCCGCCAGCAAGCTGCCTGCGGGCTGGACCTACGTCACGTCACCACCGTCGAGCTGGTGGGGCAGCCCCCCCACGAGGTGGGACGCATCCGGGAGCACCAGCTGTCCCTTGGCATCATCGAGGAGCTCAGGTAGGGGGACAGGGGGCGGGCTGTCCTGCAGAGCCCAGTGCCTGCAGGATAGGAGCAGGGATGGGGATGAGTCCAGGGATGGCAAGGCATGAGGTTGGAGCTGGGTTCACAGACAGCCCCTTCCTGCTGCACCAGAGGGGCTTGTGCAATGTGGAGACCCCCCTAGCGAGTCCGAATACAGCAGCCCCAGACCCTCCCAGAGCCCACAGCCCCGAGGAAGAGATGGGAGCCACCACTCCAGGAGGACCTGAGGACAGGCAGGCTCAGCCCCAGCCTGCTGTCCCTCCAGCCCTGCCCAGCGGCTCCCCCTGCACCCCCAGGCAGTTCCTGCACCTCACCCGGTCCCACTTCAATGCCGTGCTTCTGGACAAGGCGGGCACCGACCGCGAGCGCTACATCTCCCCCGTCAACCCCGACGAGCTCTTCGTCTTCATCGACACCTACCTGCTGAGCGAGCGGGAGGCGGCACGGCGGGAGCAGAGCGGGGACCCCTGCGAGTGAGGCAGCGCCGGGGAGACCCACCACCCCCTCCACCACTGCTGGCCTCAGGGGACGGATACCTTCCTTTCTGCTTTTCTAGTCGCCCACCGTAGAGGAGGACCAGGGTACTGAGGACCTCTAGGGGAAGGGGAGCCCCTCTCCAGCTCAGAGGGGCAAGCAGGGAATGGGGTCTGTGTGCCAGCGGCATTCCCACTGCCCAGCAGCTGGGAGCAGCCCCCCAGCTGTAGGGTGGCTCAGCCCAGCCAGGACCATGGTGGGAGATGCTGGAGAGATCTCAGGAGAGACCCCAGGCAGGAGGGAGAAGGGCAGCCTGATGCTGGGCTGCCGGAGCAGAGGGCAGCGGGCAAGGCAACAGCACAAAAGCCTCTAACACAGCAGCTTCACCCTCCCTATGGCCATCCTCACCCCATGCAGGACCTGAACCCACTCCCTGCCCAGCTGGGCTCAGCCCTGCCAGGCATGCACTGCTGCCAGGGTCCTGGCAGAGAACCTTTATTAAAAGCAAACGGCCCCATGGTCAGCAAAGCCAGCAGCCCCCAGCCAGCGTACAGCCCACCCCAGGGCTCACCCTCCCCACCCCATGCTTCCCCTTCCACGGGGCACCCTTCCTGGGAACTGTTTTGACAGTAGAACATTAACTCAAAATAAATAAATTTGTATAAAAGTCAGCGCTGGCAGAAGGTGTGTTGCAGAGAGACCCGGGTTACGAATCCTTCCTGGGGACCACTACACCCCCAGCACCCCAAGTTGATCCCACATTGCTCCATCTCAGCCCCACAGCCAGGGCAGGGGCTGGGCTGTGCAGGGATGCTCCAGTCCTGGAGCTGGCAGCATCCAGCAGGAGGAGGGTGGAGAAGACAAGGAGGGAGTGGACTGTGAAACACAGGGGGTGGGAGGAAGAAGAATAGAAAGAAGAAAACCCAACCCCATTTCAAAGCATTTTGCCTGGGGACAGAAGAAGGGAGGGTCCACAGGACTCTGGTTCAGCCTGAATTTTGGTGCAAAGCCTCAGACAAAAGCAAAACCCTTTAAACGAAGCTGGGCCAAGACTTTCCACCCAAGCCTGTTTGGAGGTCATGTTTATTAAAGTATAAGCAAAAAAAATAACCACATTTGGCAGCCCTGCTGGGCCCCGCAGCGAGCACGGCTCCCGAGCAGCAGTGCCAGCTCCTCGGCTGAGTCCCGGTGCTGCTGCCACAGCCTACGGCCTCAGCTTGGCCATGGTGGAGCGGAGCTGGAGCGTCCCCTCTGCCCACGAGCCCGGGTACTGGCGCATCTTCTGCCACAGGCTCAGCTCTTCGCCTGTGGAGTCCATCCAGTCCACAGCCTGCCCGTTGCTCATGCCTGGGAGAAAGGATGGAGGTGGGCAGAGTCACTGCCGGAGCAGCCTCCCACCCGCAGCAAGGCAGCTCCAAGCAAGGCTGCTCATCCCCAGGCTTTGATGGGACCCCAGGGCTACTCACCGTTGCCCACCCCCAGACGGACACCCCCAAGGAAGTCGTTGCTGGCCAGCGGCTCCCGGTCCCAGACTGTCAGCTCCAGGCAGATATGCTGCAGGTCCTCGGGGTTGATGCCGTTGTAGACAAAGGTGTGGTTGTAATGAGGGTTCAGGGTCTTCTTCACCACGGGCGTCTTCCTCTTGGAGGCTTTGTTTTTGTGTGGCAGGAGGTAGCTGGGGGAAGCAGCCCCCTGGGTTAACCGCACAGGTGCAGCTGCCTTCTGCCCCAGGGGCTAGGGCACCTCAGCACCCCAAGGACCTGGCCTGGAGCCCACCCTCCCTGATATGGCTTAGGAACAAGGACCATGACAGCCTGCATGGGGCTGGGTCTCTGCCCTGCCTCCTCAAAAGCCACTCAGCAGATGCAAGTGGTCTAAGGAGGGGAGAGGAGCAAGGACCAGAGTCCGCTCACCCCCAGCCATGCTATCCGGTGGCTTAGTGACCTCTGGGAAGATGATCTGATGGCAGCTGGAGCCCTGCTCTGCCCTCAACCTCCCACCGCGACCCCTCAACCAGCCAAAACCCAGGAGAGCGTTTGCTACCAGGAGCATCTTGTCTCTGGACAGACAGTGACTTTCAGGGAACCAACACAGGCAGCGTGGGGCAGCAGAGACCCTTCTCTCCCCCAGGTCCCTGCAGCAGCTCTGGGAAGTGCCCTGGGATGCAGCCAGGGAGAACAATGCCTTCACTACCACCCCCCCTCACCGGAACCCACACTCACCCCTTGACAAAGCTGTCTGATGTCCCCCCAGATTTGGCAGCTGTGAGGTTCTTGGCTTCTTTGATCCAGACCTGGAGCTCACCTCCTTCCCCTGTTTTGCCTGAGAAAAAAACAAACACAGCAAGATGTAATCAACCTTAGTTTCCACCACTGCTAACATTTGGAAAGGCCCTGCTGAGCAGCCTTCACTGAAGAGGCAGGTTCGGGTCCCCAGCTGGTATCTCGTCCTGCCTCCTCCCTTACTGGCCTGGTCTGCTGAGATGAAGGCAGACAATTGCTCCATGCAGGGCCTGATGGTCCAGTCCCAGGAAAGCACTGGGACCACACAGCCAGCCTAAGGACACCCAGGTCTGCACTGACCCAGGGCAGCCTTGCAGGTGTTGCAGAGGAGAAGGATGCAGTGGCACCACTCAAGAAACCCATCCAGAGCCAGCTCGCCTGGCCATGAGCGCATCCTGCAGGCTACGTGGAGATCCTGGAGCTCCAGCACTCACCTTTCCTGCTGTTTGTGGCCCCAGGGTGCTTGGAAGATGGGATGTACTTCATGGAGACAACCAGCTCCCCCCTGTACTGGGGGAGACCAGCAGCATCCGCCCCAATCTGCAAAGAGGTCAGAGTTACCAAACTGCTAGAGAGGCCAAAGCAGACATGGTGATGGCCACGGAGCACCTTCCCATGCTGGGCTGAAGAGCTGGGCTTCTCCTAGGATTGGTTAACCCAGCACAAATGCTTGCAGAGCCTCCCCAGGTCAGACTCAGACCAGCTCCTTTGGGATCCTACTTTGGCTCAATCACCTCCCATGAAATCCTATTTAGGGGTTTCCACAAGCTGTGCGAGCCCCAGCAATGCCAAGGGCTGAGCTCGCGGTGCAAGTTAGCCTAGAGAGCCAGACTTGAGTCCAGTAGCAGCATCTGCTGCTGTCATCGAGCCGTACGAAGGCCCTCACTGCCTGGCTCTGCATCCCGCAGCAGGATGTCCCGGCCAATTTCCCCCATTTGTTTTCCTGAAGTTGGCTCCAATTCCTCCCAGCTGGGGCAAGGAGCTGGGAAGAGGTGCGCTCTTGGAGCAATCAAGCAAGCAGAATGGAAATACCTGATGGAGCAGAGACATCCTGCAGAATCCCGTAGGGGATATACTGAGGAGGAGGAGGAGGGAAGCTAGGCTTAAGGCAGAATAGCTGCCCTTTTTTTAGTACTGCTGCTATCTGCTCTGGGGTCTCCGTTTCTCCAAGATTTGATTTAGCACAAGCCTTTTGGCAGCCCTCAGCCAAGATCTCTGCACTCCTCTGCCCACAGAGGGCCACCTCCCTGGCCAGGGCCAGGCAAGGGAGGCTGCTGTGGGCAGCAGTGCCAGGGTGGCAGGGCCAGCACCTTGCCGTGCAGGGGCAGAAACTCCTCCAGCTGGCTCTCAAAGTTCCAGGCGTCCAGCGGGACCTCCACCTCCCCCAGGAACGTGTTGCGGCCAAAGCGATCGTGGTGCCAGACCGAGAACTGCAGCGTCCTGGCAAGCAGGAGGGACTTGTTCATCTCGTACTAGGAAGAGAGACAGGAAAACCACCAGTGAGTCGGCAGCGCCAGGCAGGGGACAGGCTCGGCGTACACCAGCAGCCACAGCTCTCAAGCAGGAGAGCAGACAGGTTTGAGGAGCAACGGATGCATGCAGGAGACTTGTTCTTCTTTTCCAAGCCTGCTGAAACCTCAGAGTCCTGAGGCAATGGTGCAGAAACCCGTGCTCTCCAGGCAAGTGGTCCTCCTATGCAGAGCGAGGAGCCGGGCTCATGGCACCCGGCCACCTCACCTCATCCCACCACAAGCAACGCTCTGCCAGCCCACTGAGCCTCAGGTGGTCACAGCGCAAGACCTCAGCAAACCCGGGGCTGTAGGAGCCTGGAAACCAAACCATGGTTCCCACTTCCCTCCTGTCTGCTCCATGTACTGCCAGGCTGAGGGACAGAGCCAGCTCTTCCCACTGTCCTTTGGTGACCACAGTGGGGACCACGAAGGGCAGTGCCAAGTGCTTCTGTCCTGGGGCGCAGAACTGCCTTATCTCTGCCTCTGCAGCTGTGCCACCTGCCCTCCTGCCAGTGTACCTGCCTGCAATGGCCTGGGAGCCTTCTCCATGGAAAGCAACATCCAGGCTAAGCAGAAGGCTCCTGCCCTGGGAGATGCCACGGGAGCCAGGAACACGGGCTCTGACACACGTTCACATATGCAGCTGTGGACCCCACCATGGCACCTGGGGCTGGACACCACAGCCCCATCAGAGCAGTGACCCAGCCTGGGAGGGGGTTTTTCCAGCTTGCAGGAGCCAATGTCTGGACACGGGGCCTCCGCAGAGTCCCCGCCTCAGGGCTTGGAGCCCATCCCTGCCCTGGTTTGTCCCAGCAGCATCCCCAGGGCCAAGTGCCTGCCCGGCCCCACAGCGAGGAGCGGGCTGCACCCCAGCCTGTCCCCGCTTACCTTCAGCAGCTCGTTGTACAGGGGGTTGATGGTGTTGCGTTTGATGGTCGTCTTGCGTTTCCCTTGCCGGGATTTGTCCGGCAGCAGGTAGGTCTTCACATACCTGATGGGAGGAACGGACAGCATTTCACCAGAATCCTCTCTACAACTAGCCCCCACCCTCTGAGTCCCCCAGGACAGCCCCAAACCTCCTGCCTCACCAAGACCCCCTCCCTTACAGCTCCCATCTCAGGTGGGCACCCCCCAACCCTGTGAGCACCACCAGCAATGCCACCAGCCACCACCCCCCCGGCTCTCACGGGTTGGAGCGCTTCCTGCTCTCGTCCCCGTAGGCCAGCTGGCGACACTCCTTCACGTGAATGAACAAGGTCTGTGTCTTCTGCTCGTAGCTCAGGGAGAAGGAGATTCCCCCGGTGACCACGACGTTGCCGAAATCGCCGGCCTCGCTGTAAATGCTGACCATGCTCCCCAGTGTGCTCTGGAAGACATGGCAGGGCTGAGCTGGGGTGGCATCACTCGACGGTCCCTCGTCATCCTCAGTAAAGCTCCTCCACATGCCCCTCTCACCCCTCCACACCTGGGGATGGCCGCTGAGTGCCTCCCACCTGCAGCTGGGACTCCACATTTCGATTCCCTTCAAGGGGAAGAAGCCCCTGCGCCCCAAACTTGTGCCCCAGGAGCTGCCCACCCCGCTGTCGGTGCTGCCCTTCTCCATCCATGCAGTGGAGCAGAGCACGGCCACGCCGCGGGGACTCACCGAGGAGGTACCGCTGCGCATGCTGCCCCGGGCCACTCTCTGGCGATGGATCTCCACCAGGTTATCGATGTCCTCCTCCTCCTCCTCCTGCAAGGAGAGACAAGCTGCCTGTGCGGGGAGCGACAGGGCATGGCCAGCCAGGCAGCCGGCTCCTCCACCCGGCAGCCAGCTCTGCAGCACGCCAAGGGTCTCACCAGCTCCGTGTTGAGGCCGGGGACCGACTTGCTCCTGTCCCCTAAAGAGCCACCTTCCCCCACAAAGTCCTCTGGGCGCAGGTCGATCACCGACTTGGTGTAGTCTGCATGAGACAGCGAGGCAGGAGACGGTGGCACAGTGCAGGACTAGCAGAGCCCTGCGGCTCCCATGCTCCAAGGGGCTGCCGCAGGCTCTCCCGTCTGCACTGAAAGCCCACCACAGCCCAGGGAGAAGCAGCCACCCACCCCCTGCCACATTGGCACCCTGCACCCATGCAGCTCTCACCCGCGGGCCTCACCACCCGCCGAGGATTCTTCTTGAATATCGTTTCGTGCTCGTCAACCAAAGTGCTGCTACGGCTCCCCACAGTGGCATCCTGGGCAGGAAGGGTCCCTTCAGAGCAGGGCAGAGCTGGGCACCCCCCGGGGCTCCCAGCCCCATGCCCCAGGACAGGGCTGAGCCTGCCGGAGCAGCAGCACACACCCAGCCGTCGGAGAACGTGTTTTTAGAGCGGAGAGGGAGGGTCAGGCTGGAGGCAGCGGGTCCTGCCGGCGCAGCAACCTGCTTTCCATCTTTGAGGAGGGCAGCTCTCTCCAGGGAGTTCCTCCTGCAGAGGACACAGAAAGGTCTGTCCCAGGCCAAGAGCACGGCTGGAGAGCAAGGTCTTCCCACAGGCTCTCCGGACCAACCCAAGCTCCTCAGAACACCCCAGCCCACGCAGGACCAGGTTTCAGCCCAGTCAGAGGAGCCAGCTCCATCTCACCAGACCGAAAAGTTGAACAGAGAAAAACACACTTCAGAGGAAGGTCCTCATGCTCTGCCAGGCCAGCCTTGCCAGGCACAACCTACCCAGGTGCCCCCAGGAGCCCCTCACCTGCCCCCCACGCCACCGGGACTAGGTCTGTAGCCATCCAGGCTCATGTTTTCCATGGACTCTGTGTCACTTTTGCCATCCCGAGGGTCTGAGGCATCCAGAAACAAACTGCAGACAAACAAAACCACAGGTATGTCCTGTTTGGTGAGGAGGCTGGTCTGAGAGCAAGCTTCTGCACCACCAACAATCCAAGCAGGGTGACAGCGTCCCTCCCGTCCCTGCAGAAGCCAAGGGGTGGTGCCCAGAGCTGAGGAGACGGCAAAGATGCTCACCTGGGCCCCTCTCGGGATGCTGAGGGGCTCTGCTGCCGGGATGCTGAGGAGCTTTTGGGCTCACTGAGCTGGGCTTTCTGGAGAAGGGTTTGTCCCACAGTCTCTCTTTTGCTGGCTGGAAGGAGAAAGGCATCAGGAGGACTACAGCCCCAAGCCCATTGCCTGGAGCAAGAGCTGCTCCCAGCCAACTCCGCACTGGGCAGAGGCACACCAGGGAAAGCCAGAGCATCCCGGAGGGCCAGGCTGCAGGAGAAGACATTGCTGTGGCAGCCCTACCCGCCGTCCTGTGCCGCAGGGACAGCCGCACCATGTCGCTGCCCAGCCGGTTGGCGAAGCGGTTGACCCTCTGGTCGTAGAACCAGTCACCCGTTGTCTTCTTGAGCTCGCTGCAGGGCAGGGGACCTGCAGTCAGAGGCAGCGGGGGGGCTGCTCCCTGTGCCCCGCTGCCACCCTTGGTGCTGCCACGGCCAAGGACAGCACGGGCACCATGGGCACGTTCGGCAGGTGGCTGGGCAGACACGATGCACTGGGCAGACGACGGGCCCAGCTACGTCCCCAACAAACACAGGAGCAAGACAGGGTTTGTAGGGCAGGGGAGGGCAAGAGGGAAGAAACCTGGGGTGCTTGAAACACAGGCTGTGCGAGGGGCACGGGGGTGTGCTGGAGTTGAGTAAGGGGGTGAAAAGGAGCGAGGTGGACATGAAGGAGACTAAGCGTGGAGCACAACCCAGTTCTCCATTGCCCAACCACGGGTGCCCGCCCTGGGAAGTGACAGCAGAGACAGCTGCCCTGCGCTAGAGAAGACCAGCTGGGCTAGAAAAGGCTGGCCATGGGGCATCAAACTGGGGTGAGCGGGAGGCGGAAGGGAACAGGAACAGTGCGCAGAAGGTCCCCGCCACTTGTCCCCTGGTACTCACGCCTCTTTGGTGCAGACTTTGCAGCGCCAGGAGCTGTTGGGGCTGTAGGAACGGCAGTCCCGACACACCAAGTGGTTGCAGCCCCGGCAGGTGTTGGCCTTGGGGCTGATGCGGCCCAGGCTCTGCTGGCAGCGGGCACACGTCCGCTCGCTGTAGCGCTGGCTGCCGCGCTTGGCTCCTTTACGCCGGATCTCCAGCAGCTCATTCTTCAGGCGCCTGCTCAGACCCCAACACCGAGAGTCGTCAGAGACACACCAGGACCTCGGGGCTGGAGCAGAGCTGTTGCCCCAGCCCCACTGCCCACATCCTCGCCCCTCCAGCCACTTCTAGAGCAAAGCAGGGAAACCAGCACCCTGCCTGTCCCAACCACATCCTCACCTGATTCTCCTCTCCTCTGCTTTGCGGAGCTCCTCATCGCGCTGCAGGACCTGCAGGATCAAATCCTTCTCCACGTCCGACAGGAAGGACAGATCCACGGCCTCCGACATCGTTGCACCCGGGATCGCTCGCCCTCGCCAGAAGCAGCCGGACACGCCCCTGCTGGGAGCCAGCCAGCCGCTCAGCGCAGCCCCACCGCGGGCTGGCAGCCCCACATCAGCCCAGCTGTGCTGGGACCCCACACCGGCACCGGACTGCCGGCCCCCGCTGCCCGCACCACCGCACCCGAGACACCGTCTCGGCGCGGCCGGCGCCCCGAGCGCCCGCACCCAGCCCGCCCCGCCACCTCCGCGGCCCTGCCCAGGGCACGGCGCTGCTGCGGGCTGGGCTGTCGGCCGCCTGCCAGCCCCGCCGCCGCGGTGACCTCAGCCGGCTCCGTGGGACCGGCGCTGACGCCCAGCACTCCCGGGCACCCCCGCGGAGAAAGGAGCTGCCCCAGGCTGCTGCACCCACGAACGCAGCGCGGCCTCGGAAAGCTTTTGCTCGTCCCCCGCGCCCAGAGCAGCTGGGCTGCGGAGGACGCAGCTGGAGCAGCGGCGGGAGCACGATCCGGCCCGGCGGCGCCGCGGGCGCTCACAGCCGGATCCCGGGCGGCCACAGTAGCTCCAGCCCCGGCGGAGCCGGGCAGAGCCGCGCTCCCGGAGCACCCGCTCGGAGGTCTGCAGCCCGCCCGCCGGGCACCCCCGCTCCCCGCCCGGGGCGGTGCCCCCGGCGAGCCGGGGGACGGATGGCGGCTGGAAGCGGGCGCTGCCCGCCGGGAGGAGCCTTCCTGTCCCCGCAGCCGCACCTCGCCCCGGCGTCACCCGAGGACGAGGTGGGCAGCGGGCTGGACCCCGGGCTCCTCTCCGCCGCGGGGGTCCAGGGCCGCCGCCACGACGCCCGCAGTGCGGCCACCTGGGCAGGGACGCGCCGGCTGCCCCGCGCCTGCCCGGCCCCGGCGGCCCCCGGGACACCGCAGCCCCGGCCCCGGTAAGCAGAGCAGCACCCCCCGCCCCGCGCAGGGTCGCCCGGTACCTGCAGCGGCTCCGGCCGGCGTCTCCCGGGAGCGACACGGGGGGGGGAGGGAAGGGGGGGGCGGTGCCGCCTCCTTAAAGGAGCTGCGCCCGCCGCACCTGTGGCACCGACGGGGCGGCTCTAGAGGCGGTGCCCGGCCCCGTCCAGTCGTGCCCGGAGCTCCCGGTACCCCGCCTCTAGAGCCGTGGGCCCAGCCCCGCGGGGCTGCTCTCCCGCCGGCACGGCTGGGCAGAGCCCGGCTCGGTGCCTGGAGCTGGGCGCTCGGCCCCGGCTCCCCGGGCTGCTCCCCCGCGGCCCGGTCTGGGAAGGCAGCTCCTCCCACCGAGCGCACACACGCCGGCACAAAGTCTACAGCCGCTCACTCTGCTGGGGGCAGTGGGCCCGACGTGCCCTCTCGGGGTGTCCCCAGCACGGCAGCGGGTGAGCAGCTGAGACCCGAGCAGCATGGCCGTGGCGCCCTCCCAGCTCTGCAGGCAGCAGAGGATGGCCCTGCAGCAAGGCTCCAGCTTCTGCCCTTGTGCTTTGTGGGCAGAGATACCGTCCAGGCAGGACTCCTCCCACTCTGCCCACGAGAGCACAGGCAATAAGGAAATCGTGAGCACACGTGGCATGGCAAGGCGTGGGGCTCGCATCCATGGAAATGTGGATTCCCACCACGCAGGACAGTGGGGCGACGTGGGAGACCAGCTGGGAGCAGCCCCAACGCGAACGCAAGGACATGGCTCTGCCCATGCTTTCAGCTGCACCCCAGGGCTCCCCACTACGGGACGGGGGAGAACCAGAGGTTCCCAGCTCTGCAGGGAGGAAACAGGACAGCTCCATGGAGGAACAGCCACAGGGACACCAAAGGGCCAGTGGGGGCACCCTCCCCAGGCAGGGGTTTCTCTGCAACAGGGGTACACACACACACAGCTGCCTAAGAGGTGGTTTCTCTTACGCAGAGGGAAGTGGGCTTTGGGCAGAGGATGGTGGCTTTGCTCCCCGAGCCCCTTCATGGACTGCCCTGGGACCTGGAGTCCCCAGGCCAGAACCCCGTGCTTGCACCAGTGCTGTGTTTTAACTGGACACCAACCAGAGAGGTGGGAAACATCCTTATTTCTGCAAAAAGTTGAGAAGAAACCAAGACGAACAGACCTGTTTCCAGTACAATAAAAAAGCACGCGGGTAAATACAAGCACAAAGCCCGCCCCTGGCTTGCTGAAATGAAGCCCGGCAGGAATCCAAGGTTTATTCGGCCCTACGGCTCTCTCCTGTGCGAAAATGGGGCTGAAAGCGCCACCAGCTTTCCAAGATCCAGGCAGCGACAGGCAGAGCCGGGGCAGGGCTCGGGGTGCTCTCAGCCCCAGCTTAACCCATCCTAGGCCAGGATACAGCTCCTGGAGGGATTTCCTGTGGGAGCGCATCCCTGGGTGCTCTGGACACAGGGAGGCACTGCTGGGCAGTGCGGCCAGCTAAGAACGAGGTGACAAAGCACATCCAGGCTGGCAGTGGGCAATCGTAGCATCTCCTGGCCACCAATGCTCCAACACCAGCATTTTGTGTGAGCTGGAGCCATGCTGGGGCCTGTGGCCAGCTAGGTGGGCAGTGTTGGCCGGCACTCAAGGTCCAGCACGAGGTGGTGCACGTGGGGAGCATAGGACTTCACCGCCTCGATGTGCAGGATGCTGGTGCACCACGGCTGCCCATGCAGCTCTGCCAGCAGCCCCCGGATCCGTGCTGCCGCTGCTTCAGCCCACCTCTGCCACTCAGGTCTGATTCTGGCCGCTGGCATCTCCTTCCTGCTGTCCTCTGTCGGGTTCTGGTGCTGCCTCTCTCTGTCAGAGCTGGCTTGCTCCAGAGACCCTCGCTCAGCCCGCAGGATCGGGGTGTGTGGGGTGGCTGGTGCAGGAAGAGTCTCCACGTTGTGGTGGATGTGGAGAACCCCACCTGTGCCCTTCTTCAGGACGCGGCAGGCCACCGGCCAGCCTTCCTCTGAGCTGGGAATCAGCCCCAGGTTCACCCGGTCCGCTACATCCTGCAGCTCCAGCTGGAAGGAGAGGGGAGATGAGGGGGATGCCATGTGAGTCCAGGGGGGCCCGTGGCCGGTTGGCACTGCTCACCTGCCTGCTGTCCCCGTGGTGGATGCGGCAGCGGTCCTGCACGCCATTCAGCACGAGGTTCCTCCGCAGGGCCTCCACGGCGTGGCTGTTCCACTCACAGGCATGGGCAAAGGCAGCCGCCGCATGAACCAGATATGGCAGCGTGAAATAGCCGATGCCTGCGGGCAGAGGAGGTGGCAGCGGCTGAGGGCAGGGTCTGGGCACTGCCAGGGTCTGCGCTCCTCTCCGGAGGGAGGGCGGGATGTGGATTACTACCCTGGCTCTCACTTTGCTCCAGGCCAGAACAAGCCCAGGCGCTGGGAAAATGGAAATTCCACTCCCCTCCCAAACGCAAAACCTGTCTTGAAACATGTTTACGGAGGAGCTTATTTTACCTTCAGTCTTGGGCCATTAGCTGGAGACCTGCCCTGCCCTGCTTCCCTCTGTGCAGAAGTGCCCAGACTACCATCGATTTTGATTAATCTAGAGCAGTTTTGTGAGTGCTGCGTCCTTTCCGTGTGGCACAAACTGGAAGTGCTAACTTCCGAAGCACAAAATAGCAGCTCTCTGGACATGCGAACGCCTGGTGTGATTGATCTCCCCAGTCATCTCCACACGGGACGCTTCAGTCAGCACCAGCTTGTCATGAAAGCAAATTGGTACAGGCTCAGGACATCTGTGGGAGCTTTACAGAAGCAACATCAAGGGTGAATCTTTTCCCTGGATTCCAATGATTCCCGTAACCAGCACTAGTTACAGAGCAGTGCTTTGCAGAGCCTGAGTGCAAGGTCATCCTAAGCGTCCAAAGGCAACAGGGGCACAGGAGGGATGGCAGTGCCAGGTTCGCTGAGGGCTCACAGACAGGGCGGGAGCCCTAAGCCTGGGTATTTTTCCAGTCCAGGCTAGAAATGTCATTTCCCATCCACCTGGATGCCATCAGTACCTGCATCACTGCTCTCTGCAAGCCTGCCCTGCCAAATCCCTCCACCATCCCTCAGTTACCTGCGTAGAGATCCACCAGGACCTCCCCGGAGCAGGGCAGTGAGGCCACCCGCAGCTTCTCCGTGATGTTGCCCGGTGAGAACATGCACTTGGTCACGTCGAATGTGTACCTGGGAGACGCCACCGCCCCAGTGAGGGCAGCCCCTTTCCCACACTGGCCACATCCTGCACCGCAGCTCCTGCCTACCTGACTCCATTGTCCACGTGCTCCACCCAGCCGTCCTGGCCCAGCAGCAGGGTGATACTGGGGGACCGCATGCCGTCTGGCAATACCCGTCCTCGCCTGGCCAGCCGTCGGGCACCCAGAGCCGAGGCGACTGTCTCCCAGAGTGCTGGACCTGCAACGCACCCACTCCAGCAGCTTTGGGAAAGGCCAAGGCAGCTCTGCGGGCAGGATCTGGGCAGGCAGACCCCACTCCCCCTTACCCAGCTTCTCCCACGGTGCAGCCCTGAAGCTGTCCTCACTCAGCAGGACCAGGTCCCCGTGTCGCTGCCAGGCACGGGGCACATCATGCTCCAGCTCCTCTGACCAGCTCTCACCCAGCAGCCTCCGCAGCTCGTCCCGCAGCTTCTGGGCGGGTGTCTGCCGGCGGGCTGCCCTGGAGGGGACCGGGTGCTGCAGGAGGGATGTGGCACGTGGGGCTGAGACCGCACCACCCCACAGCAGGGCTCAGGGTGAGGGGTCTCTCCTAACCTGGATCTGGACCAGCCCACAGGGCATCTCCCCGGGCAGCTGCAGCTGGTCGAGCTTCTCCTCCAGCACGGGCAGGGCCACATGGCCCCCTGGCATCTCCTGCAGCCGGTAGCGCCTGTCCAGGAGCTGCTCCTCTTCCAAATGCTCCCTGCAAGGCCAAGGCACAGTCAGGCCTTCCGCAGCCCACCCCACCACCGGGAAGAGATTCCCTACCAGGTGCAGGGCTGACCCTCTGAGCTCTCCTCCCCACCAGCCCTGCCTGCACCCTGCCAGAGCAGCTGCATGGCTCCCATTCCCCTTCGCAGACTCACCTGAGGCGCTGGGCGAACCGCGGCTCTGTGGCCAGCGCAGGGATGGGGACATCCCTGGCCTCCATCCTGCCAAGTCCCAGGAACGAGGGTCGTCACCAGCTGGCAGGGACATGGCCACCTGCCAGGCAGGCACAGGGCATCAGGCTCACAAGGGACAGGAGGGAGCTGGGGCTGGTGGGGGTCCCTGGCACTGCCACACGGGGGGCATTAGAGCCTTGGCCGCACCCCGGGAGCAGGGGGTGGGCTGCCCTGGCACTGCCATGGGGTGGCCGGGGACGGGATGCCTGGGGGGCGTCAAGTGCCCAAGGGGGATGGGGTGCCCTGGGGGTGGTGTCTCAGGAAATGGGGTGCTCCACGGAACAGGGTGCCCCAGGGGATGGGGTGCCCGGAGCGTGAGGGTGCCTGGGGGGTGGGGAGTCCCAGAGGACGGGGTGCCCTTGGAGCGGGGTGCGCGGGGCACAGGGTGCCCGGGGATAGGGTGCCTCAGGGGATGCGGCGCGCTGGGAGCGGGGTGCCCGGGTGCGGGATACCCGGGGACGGCAGCCCTGCGGCCGCAGAGCTGCCCCGGGGGCCGGCACCCGAGGGCCGGCTGTCCCAGGAAGGGCTCCACAAGGACCCGGCACCCCCCGGCCGGGAGAACCGGCCACCCTGGCTCCTACCGGCCCCCGCTTCCCGCCGGAACGCCTTCCCCGCCGCGCCGCGCCGCCGCCATGTTTGCTGCGGGCGGAAGTGGAGGGACGGTGTGGGGCGAGGGACCGGAAGTGGCGGGGAGGGAGCGGAAGCGGAAGCGGCGTCGAGGCCCGGGCGGCGGGATGGCGGGGCTGTCGGTGCGGGACCCCGCCGTGGACCGCTCCTTGCGCTCCGTCTTCGGTGAGCACCGCGGGGGCGGGCCGGGGGCGGGCGGGAGAGCGAGCCGGCCGGGGGGCGAGCGAGCCGGCGGGCCGAGCCTTCCGCGCCCATCGGGGCTGGTTCCCGCGCAGCCCTCGGCCCCTGCGCTGAGCGGCGGCCGCCGTCTCTCTTCCATAGTGGGGAATATCCCGTACGAAGCCACCGAGGAGCAGCTGAAGGACATTTTCTCAGAGGTCGGGCCCGTGGTCAGCTTTAGGTGAGAACGGCTGCCGGCCTCCCCCTGCCCGGTTCCCCGGGGCAGCGCGGGCAGACCCCCCCGGGCCCCGTGGGGCAGCGCAGGGCCGTGCTGCGCGGAGCGGCCCTCGACGGGCGGCAGCGGGGCAGCGCAGAGCGGTGCGGCTGCTGGGGGAGCTGTGGTAGCTGTGCTGGGGGTGCCGAGGCCACCGGGAGGTGCGGAGCGTAACGGCCCGAGCACAGCAGCTCCCGGCTCGGGGCAGCTGTCCCGCTGCGGCGTGGGGCTGCGGCAAAGGAGACCTCAGGTGCTGTGTGGAGCACTCCTGTCCCAGGGGCTCTGCAAGGATCTTTCCCTGACTTGGCACCAGGCTTTAGGGAGCTCTTGGTTAAGGGCTCGGGAGCTCCAGGAGCATCCAGTCCAGTCGTCCTGTGTCCCCAGGAGCTGCTTTTGTCAGGTCAGGGGAAGCACAGCGCTCACTGGTGGCTTTCCAGGACACCAGAGCTCTGAGAACACTCATCAGGCTGGATCCAGGAGGGCTTTTGGCTCTGGCTTGGGGCCGGCTGTTGCACCCCTTGACCTGACCCCAGTGCCTTCACTCTGCTCCCCAGCGCTATGGTGTAGGATAGCCCCTTCTTGTGTGTTGGGGTGTAACCCCATACCCCCTCCCACGTGTTGGGGGGCTGTGGGCACTGCACGCTGCTCAATGCCTGCGCTGCCCTCAGCAGTGGTGGCTCTTTCCGCTGTGCAGGTTGGTGTACGACAGGGAGACGGGAAAGCCAAAGGGCTATGGCTTCTGTGAGTACCAAGACCAGGAGACAGCCCTCAGTGCCATGCGGAACCTGAACGGGCGAGAGTTCAGCGGCAGGGCCCTGCGTGTCGACAACGCGGCCAGCGAAAAGAACAAGGAGGAGCTGAAGAGTGAGTCTGAATTTTGTGGTGGAGAGCACGCTGTCATGCTGGGCCTGGCCTTTTCAATGTTACAAAGCGTGCCTCTTCTGCGAGGCCGGTGAGGTGGAGACCTCGCAGAGCTGACCTGCTCCAAGCGGTGTATGCAGAGGGATGCGTGGGCTCAGCTCTGTGTTTTCTCTCTCAGGTGATCTCTCTGTTTCCACTGCCTCCCTTTCCCCGTAACGGCGTGGCACTGCTTTTCTGATGAACCTGTTAAAAATGGATGGTTCACGTTGCTGTACGAGGTCACAAACTCTGTTGCAGGCTTGGGCACAGGTGCACCCATCATAGAATCACCCTACGGGGACCCTGTCAATCCTGAAGATGCCCCTGAGTCAATCAGCCGGGCAGTAGCCAGCCTGCCACCCGAGCAGATGTTTGAGCTGATGAAGCAGATGAAGGTGAGTGAAGCAGAGGGCTGTGCTCCCTGTGAGCACAGCTTGTACCACTGCTGCCCGTGCCCTCGCAGCCCCTGTCGCACCTTGCCAGAGCTCTGACCTGCGTGTGTCTCCTCAGTTGTGTGTCCAGAACAGCCCCCAGGAAGCCAGGAACATGCTGCTCCAGAACCCCCAGCTGGCTTATGCCCTGCTGCAGGCCCAGGTGGTCATGAGGATTGTTGACCCGGAGATTGCACTGGTTTGTTCCTTGCCACCTTGTCCGGGGTTGGTAGGATATCGGTGGCAGCCTGTTGTGGAGGGGGGTTGGAAGAGAACTCCTTTCTCTTTCTTCTGCCCCTAGAAAATCCTGCATCGCCAGACCAGTGTTCCTCCTCTGATCCCAGGCAACCAGCAGCCAGTGCCAGGGCCGGGACCGGGACCAGGGCCTGGGCCAGGTCCAAATGCCCAGCTGAACCCACAGAATACCCCCTCGTCCCAGCCACAGCCCATAGTAAGTGCCTACGCGATGCACGTGCTGTGCAGGGGAGAGATGGGCATTGCTGACTCTAGCTCTCCCAGCTGGAGCGCGCGTGCCTGGGTGACGGGGCTTCTCTGAGGTTCGTTTTCTCTCCTGGGTAGGGTGGGATGCACGTAAACGGCGCTCCTCCTCTGATGCAGCCGCCCATGCAGGGAGGAGTGCCAGCCCCAGGACAGATGGCAGCCCCTGTGCAGGGCCCGGGCCCCGGCCCCATGGCTCCAGGAGGTGAGTGCATGGGTTTTGGCTGAACAGTGCCCCGGGCACATGGGTCCTGCAGGCAAGCCTCTCTCTACCTCACCCCAAGCCAGAGAGCTTGGCCTCCTGAGAGCACACGTAGTCGCATACCATGTGTTGTTGTGGCTGCTGCCAGTGGTGGTCCAGAAAGTTGACTTATTTCTGCTGGGGACAAACAGCAAGAAAATAAACCTCCAGGCACTACCTCAAGAGCTGGGAGGAGGGTGGTATTTGAGGCCAAAGGAATTGGTTAGTGGGGCAGGGATGGCTGAGGAGGGGTCTGATCTCTGCCTGTTCTCTCTCAGGTGGGATGCAGCCGCAGGTTGGGATGCCGGGCGCTGGGCCTGTCCCCTTGGAGCGCGGACAAGGTAAAAGAGACGTGGGTTAGTGCTGTGTGTCATGTGAGCCTTGCTCCAGTGGGGGCCCGGGCTGTGGGTGCTGAGCAATGCTGTGCCAAGAGCCCCTGCCAGCTACCTGCAGCCTTGCTGTCCCTGGATCCAGGGCAGCTCCCGCAGCGCTGGGCTGTGCCCGGGCTTGTTCGCTTAGGCGCAAGGCTGTGGTAGCAGCTCTCCTGCTTCCAGGGCCCCAGCCCACGCACCAGTTTGCTCCCAGCTTGTTCTGCACCGTGTTGTGCAGACGTGCCCTGGAAGTCAGGAGAGCTGCTGGTCCCTGCAGAGCCCCACCGAGTGGGACGTGCCTGTGTTTTCCATCTCTCTGTGAGCCTGCGTCTGTCCCTGTGCTTGTGCAGGCAGGCAGAGCTTGCTCTTCTCTGGTCCCTGTCCTGCTCCTTTGCTGCCTGGGTGCTGGGAAGCAGCCTGTGCTGCCGCCGCATCTCCCAGCGCTCCCTGCACCGCGTCCGGCAGAGGGAGCCGGCCCTTCGCTTTTGCTTGCGACAGTGAGTGCCAGGCTTGGCAGGGAATTTCCCGGTGAGCGACAGCTTGGCTTTCCCTCCGCAGGCACGGTCTGTACGGCCCAGCCCTGGAGCCGCATTCCTTATGGTTCGCAGGGTCAAGCCATGCGCCAGGGTTAGCACAGCCGAGGCGTTCCTGTTCTCCCAGTAAGAAGGCACGCAGGCAGTTGACACCCCTATTGCCTTGACTCGTACTGTAGGCCTTGTTTTAGGGACGTGGCAAACCTGTTCTGAGATCCTCTCGTCGTAGGTACTTAGGGGCAGCTGACTCTCATTTTCTTTGGGGTGGGCACCGTCTTCCTGAGAGCAACCCAGTAGTTCCTGTCACCTGGAAGGTTTTGGAGAGCAGACAGAAAGCTGGCACTGGGAAGTGCCATGGGAAGCTGTGGGCAGAGGCAGAAGCTGGCTGGCTGTGCGTTGTGGGGTGCAGCGTGGCCCCGCAGAAAGCCGATTCAGCAGGATGTCCTTCTGCCCTGCACGTTCATGTGGTGAGTGAGGGAAGGGCCATGCCAAGCTGACTGTCAATGTGATGGCAGAGGTGGTCTGTGCCAAGCTGACTGTCAATGCCAGTGATGGCAGAGGTGGCCTTAATGGAAGAGGTTGATAAAGCCAGCCCTGCAGCATGCAGCATCTTCTCTGTAGGCTTTCTGGGGGACTTAAGGGAGCGGAGGTGATCCTCCAGGCAGCATTGTCCCCAAGGCTGAGTGCATGTGTGCATACACTATTTATGTGTCTGCTCTTCTCCCTCTTTTCCTGCTGCTTGCCCAGGGAACCTGCAGCTCTCGCCCGTGGGACCTGCCAGGCCTGCGTCTATCGAACGCGTTCAAGGTATCCCAGCACCCGCCAGCTCCCTAGTCCCATGGAGCTCATTGTGGAGTGTGCAGAGAGCAGCTTTCACCCCGCAATGCTCAGGGCTGGGGACTGGCATGTCACTCTGTGTAGCCTGGCAGGGTTAGGAGAAGGAGGAGGTGGCAGGATTTCCTCCGGAACCGGAGGAGAGAACAGGCTAGCGCCACGCGCAGAGAGCCACTACTGGAAAAGGAGAGCCTGCCTGGAGAGCACCTTTACCTAAGATTCCTAGGATTCAGCCCTCTTTGACACCTCACTACCAGGAGCCTTCCAGGTCTCGCTCTGCTCCTGGCTCCGCGTCATCACGGTGTTGATGCCCAAACTTGCAGGGACTGCCACAGGGGCACCCATGCTTGGTTTGGCCACCTGGTGCCATAAGGAGCCTGAGGTGGAGGCAGAGAGGGAAAGAGAGAGAGAAAATTAGCAGCCAGGGAAGGGGCTTTGGTGCACTCCAGCATTGCATGAGGGGCTGTTTCCCCGGCCTGCATGCCGGGGAGCAGCGAGACCACCCCACAGCCCAGCCCTGAGAGTGCTGGGGGACAGTCTGGGCACAGCACTGGTCATTCAGATCCTCACGAGCTCTTGTGTGTCTCCCTGGCAGTGCCTATGCCAGACCCGAGGGCCCCTATGCAGCGTGGACCTCTACCTGCTAGTGGCCCGCCGCCCCGAGGCCTTTTGGGAGATGCCCCGAATGACCCTCGCGGAGGGACCCTGCTTTCAGTCACTGGAGAAGTGGAGCCCAGGTGAGGGGAGAGGGAAGGAGAGGAGCCCTTGGCACTGTCCCCTGCCCAAGGATGCCCTCTCGCTGAGGACAGAGCTGGCACCAGCCTTCCGGGAGTCACCGCTGCCTGGCCGGAGGCTGTGTGCTGCCGATACTGGGGGCTGGCTCGTGTCCCTGGGGACGGGGCATCCTCAGGGTGATGGCAGCAGCCCTGTGGCATGGGGCCGACAGCACACATCCCTGTGCCAGCCTCGCCCTCCTTCCCTGCGGCCGGCTTCGGGGGTGATCCCAGCGCTCTGCCCAGACCGTGCCAAGCCAGCGTCTGATTCATACTCTCTCGCTTTCTCTCCTCCTCCTGCTTTGCTCTTCTCGTCTCTCTGCGTCAGAGGTTACCTTGGGCCACCCCACCAGGGAGCCCCTATGCACCATATGCCTGGTCATGACAGCCGTGGCCCCCCCCATGAGATGAGGGGGGGACCCTTGGGAGAACCCCGACCACTGATGGGAGAGCCGCGGGGGCCCTTGATGGATGCTCGAGGTGAGAGAGGGGGCATGAAATAGTGGGTGGCTTAAAGTGTGCAGACAGGAACTCAGAGGAGCCCGCTGCCCTGACATGAGACATAGGAGAGGTTTGGGTGGTGAAACAACTGATCCCAGTGCAAGGAGAGACAACCCCACGGGGCAAGGGACTTCCTCCAGGCATGTCCCCTCTGCCCCCAGCTCTGCACCTTCCAGGCGTTTGCTTACCCCCCCAGGCAAAGGAGACAGCGGGTTCACTCCCACGCTCCCTGTGGCACTGCTCCCTTCAACAGCTTGCCTTGTCTTTCCCCTGCAGTCGGAAGAGATCCCCGAGGGCTGGAGCCACGAGGACTGGAGCCGCGAGGGCTGGAGCCCCGGGTGATGGAGGCGCGAGCCCTGGAGGCACGAGGCCTGGAGCCGCGGGTCCTGGAGCCACGAGTGCTGGAAGCCAGGGCCATGGAGGCCAGGGTCATGGAGCCCCGGGGCCTGGAGCCTCGAGGGCCTGGTCCCAACCCACGTGGCCCCATGCCTGGTGGGATACAGGGTCCTGGGCCACTTAACATGGGAGCCAGTGGCCCGCAGGGGCCCCGCCAGGTACACACAACACCTCTGCGCAGCTGGTTGGGCACCGATGGTGTCTCGTAGGTTGGGGCTGGATGTGGGGTGTGAGCGCTCCCTGCAGTAGCTAGAGAACGGATGGTATCCCGCAGAGCAGCACCTCCGGGAAGCACAAGGCTTGGGTCAGGGTCTCTCTGAGGGGATCAGGGCATCTGCCCCATCTTCCCAGGCACTGCCTGTCCGCTGGGGACAGGATGAGGTTCGAGCCTCTCTTCACCTCTTCCTGATGTGCAGGAAGGAGCGCAAATGTTGGAAGGAAAGGAGAACACGTAAGATGCGCGGTAGCCTGTCTGTCTTCATGCTTGGGCATCTTCAGGATGGCTGTGAGGGCATCCATCTGATCATTTCTTTTGTATTTTGTATGAGTGCAGAGACCCCTTGGTCCTTACCCCCTCTCTCGTGCCCGCAGGTTCCTAACATGGCAGGGGCAGGCATGCAGGGAGGAGGCATTCCTGGGGCAGGGGTCCAAGGAGCTGGTCAGCCCGGAGGCTTTAGCCCTGGACAGAGCCAGGTCACCCCCCAGGATCACGAGAAGGTGAGAGGACAAAAGGGAAAGGGTGAGACAGCGGGAACAGCACTTCCTACGTGCCTTACGGTGGCAGGGACAGCCCCTTCCTGGCTCCAGTAACCCATGGCTGCTCTGGCGGGGCGCGTCTCTGATTCCCCCCTCTCCCCGCAGGCAGCCCTGATCATGCAGGTTCTGCAGCTGACGGCGGACCAGATCGCCATGCTGCCTCCAGAGCAACGGCAGAGCATCCTTATTCTAAAGGAGCAAATCCAGAAGTCCACGGGGGCACCCTGACAGGTGACATCCTTAACCCGGCCTCGGCCTGTGCCAGCTCCTCTTCAGTAACTCACAGAGCTGCTCGGGATGGGGCTCTATCCTGCATTTCCTCTCCGTGCCGGTGTTCATTCTCCTCCACTTCCTTCTCGCAGGTCTGGCAAGCGTGTGGTGATGCTGTCTGCTTGGACAGAGGCGATGCTTCATGCCAGCTGCTTCCCGTTGCTGTCTGAGCTGATGCTGTGTTTTGGGAGAGATTTCTCCTCCCTCTTCCAACATTTTCCCCTCCCAGTCATCTTCTTTTTTTTTTCCTGTGTGTATATTTTATGATGTTTGAAATAAAGTGGGAGGACGGTTTGAGTAAAGCCGTGTCTCTGGCTGCCTTGTTTGGTCTCTAATGGAGGCCAGAGCGGGATTGTGAAGTTCTGGGAGCCGTCTGGCCTGGCTCCAGGCTCGTCCAAAGCACTCGCCTTCCTCCCTTCTCCCCAGCACCAGGGCAGGATCTACTTGTGGGATGTTAGGTGCCATGCTGTTCACAGCTGTTCTCAGGGGTGTAAGGGAAGGGCAGGACGGGGAGCTCGGCTTTCTGTCTCTGCTGCCCAGGCAGAGAGGACTCCGTATCCGATTGCTGTATCGCTTACCACGCTGGCCTGCTCAGGGAGCGTGGTGTTCCCCTCTTCTCTGCATATACTGGAGCAGAATGGGTTGCCTTTGCATGAGCTGCGTGAGAAGTCAGCCTGTGTGCTGGCTCTGGGCAGTGGCAGTGCCTCACCCCGCATTCCATGGGGTTTGCTGCCAACCAGCTTTTTTATTGCAGCTCTGCGAGGGGGGCAAAGAGTGGGCTCCCTTCGCACCGCATGGACTGAGTCACCGCGGAGGCTGTTGTAACGCAAACCACGTTTAATTTACCCTTTCATGCGAAGGACTGTTTAAACCCAGAGGGGCACGTTTGGCCCCCAGTGCCTGCTCGGCATGCCCCTCTCCCGTCCCCATCCCCATCCTGTCCGTCTGCCCAGCCCGCTGGGTGCTCCTGCTGCTTCCTGCTGCTCCAGCAGCATCATCACAGCGTGTGCCTCGTGTTTCTCAACGAGGGGGCCATGTGGAGCTGCAGGCCCGCTCCCTCCATGAGGACCCCTTGTAGACTGGGTCAGGAAGGCAGCAGTCTTTGAACCCGGAGTTTCTCCTGGAGAAGAAGCACCTGGCCGTGTTTTGGCACTCTTCAGCAGATGCTTATCCCTGGCCATGCTCTGGCACGGGGAGTGTGAGGTGAGACTGGCAGAGTCCCCTGCCCGCTGGGGTCCCAGCCTGGCTGCCACTTAGAAGTTCTCCTTGTTGAAGTAGAATTTGACCTTCCTGGGGTCCAGGCTGGAGTGCTGGTGGCAAGACTTCTGCAGGCTCTTTGCCAAGGCCCCCGGCCCGCAGAGGAACACGCCGATCACTGACCTGCGCACAGCAGGGAAATCAGAGAAAAGTGATTTAGGAGCTTTCTGGGGTCCCTCCAACCTGCGGGGGACAAGCATGCCTCTCCCAAAGCTGCCCAGCCTGGCCCTGGGTGCCAGTGGGGAGGGGGTGCCTCTCAGCTCTGGCACCCCAAAGCCCCTGCCCGGCTCTCACCTGGGGTGTGCTGCAGCCACCGCTGTGAACTCGCTGTTCCACATGGGCCGCCCAAAGATGGTTTTGTGCCTGAGCCCTGTCACCGTGTCTGTAGCGGTGTCGAAACGGAGTGCCACGTTGTTGGCCTGGGCAGAGCAGGGACAGTGAGGACCCCCGCCACCACTCGTGAGCCCACCTCCAGTCCCTCAGCACAGAGGAGTGTCCATTGCTGATGCCCACCAAACACCACTCCTGGACTTTCTGCCTGCAAGCTGCCTTGGCCACCCTGTGTCCCCCCTTGCAGTCATGCCCAGCCGTGGTCGACTCACAATGCTGGTGTCCCAGCCAGTGAGGAAGAGCCGGTAGGTTAGAAAGTCCGCCTTGCCCGACTCGGCCATCTTCTGCTCCAGAGAGGCAAGCAGGTCGTTGAACCAGGCGAAGGCTCCCGTGTCCCGGCAGAGCCAGTAGAAGTAGATCTGGGATACAGGTGATGAGAGATTGCTTAAGATGGAGCAAAGCAGGAGGGGTGGAAGGATGCAATGTCAAGGACTGGGAAGCCCAGCATGGAGAATCCCACAGCTGGTCCTGTGAGACACTCCATACCTTCTTGGTCTTGAGGGTCTGGTCAGCCTGCTGGAACTTGTACCAGATGGACTTCAGGATGGAGGCAAAGGGGGTGATGCCAATGCCTGCTCCCACCAACATGGCCACCTCGTACTGGAACACGTCTTCGCTGGCTGTGCCGAAGGGGCCATCCACCTCGATCCTGGTCAAAGGAGGGCCTGAGTAAGAGGTATGGCCTCCCCAGATCTCCGGGATGGTCTGTTCAGGTGCTCCTCAGCCTACCTGGGCATCTCCAGCTTCTGCTGCTGGAAGGTGTCGATGAGACGCTCCGTCCAGTCACCGGCCGCCCGGATGTGGATGGAGAAGAAGTCCTCCTCGGGTGCTGACGTGAGGGTGAAGGGGTGCCACTCCAGCAGAGAGATGGCGGGGCAGTTGACGAAGATGTACTGCCCCACCTCCATGCGGAAGCCCTTCTTCTGCATCTGCAGTTCCAGCACTCGGGCAGGGTGCATGACTACCTGTGGGGCAGGGATGGGGGCTCCTGTCCCTGGGCAGCAGCCCCTGCTCACCTCCCCATGGCCACCCAGCACAGAGCTGCAGCAGCGGTGGCTGAGAGGGAAGGTGTTGGCTGTAGGCACAGGCTCCTGCACCACCCACCTTGGTGACAACCACCTTCTGCCGTGCGCGCCAGACCCGGAGGATCCGCTCAAAGATGTAGAGGATGACAGGGGCCAGAACCCACTTCCAGGACTGTGGGGAAGAAGGAGAGCAAAGGGTTGGAGAGGGTCAGGGCTGGAGCATCCCGAGGGCAAGGGAAGGGCTTCTCCCCCTGCAGCCGTCCTGCTGCTGCCCTACCTCTGCAGGGATGCTCCCAAACTCGGGGTCTTTGCAGCAGTGGTGCCTGCAGTCCTCATCCTTTCGCACGAGATAGCGGGCGCAGCGATGGGGGTGCACATCCTCCAAGCTCTTCTCCGTCTGCCTGCGCACCAGCCCTCTGCGAGGGGCAAGGGGTGAGCCTGAGGGCCAGATCCTGCCCCCCCAGCCAGGGCTGAGCCGCTCTGCATGAGCCCCAGGAATGGGGAGCCCACAGCCCTCCCTGGACCCTCTCTGGGGCTGCCCTGCTGCCCCAGCAGGGGTCTGCGGCCGCTGCCCCTCTCTGTCCTGCCTTCAGGGAGCGGTGCGGAGCCTTACGCAATGCCATGGATGACGAGCCCGGCGAAGTAGATGATGAAGAGGTGGTGCGTGTACCAGAAGACCTCGAAGTAGTTCCTGCGGATGAACTCAGTGGAGGACGTCACCATGAGGATGAGCGCCAGCGTGATGATGACCCCTGTCAGCCCCGGGATGGTGGTGAAGGCCACGTACTCGACGGTCTGCAGGGGCGGCAGGATGGGTTAGGGAGGTGGAGGACAGGTGGTGGAGGGGGGCTGGATGCCGGGGTTGGTGCTCACTGTGTGGTTGGAGTGGATGGGGTTCAGCCACTTGTCGCTGCCCTGCAGGTGCATCTTGGAGAGGACGGCAGGCAGGCTGCCGTCGGCAGCTTGTTGGCTGTGGTTGTAGCGCTCCAGGTTGAAGAGGTGGGCGATGGTGTGCACGGCTGGGCATGGAACGTACAGTCACCCACCTGGCTGCTTCCCAGTCCCCGCCGTGCCCCAGCCCGGTGCAGGGTGGTACCTGTGAGCAGGGCCAGCGCGTAGGCCACCAGCTTGTGGAAGGTGAGGTTGTGGTCCAGCTGCTTCCGCAGTGTCCGCCTGCAGCACTGCGGGGAGAGGCAGCAGTGTCAGGATGGGGATGGAGACCGCCATGCCAGCCGTGGCACCACGGGGCACTCACCAAGCAAGTCCCGCGGAGGAAGGAGAGGAGGTTGCGGCAGACGGGCAGCAGGATCAGCATGCTGTTGAAGTTGAGGCACTTGGCTGATGCTCGTGCCCATGCCAAGGCGGACTGGGGAGAGGAGATGAGGGTGAGCGCCGCTGTCCCGGGCTGCAGACAGGGTACGTCTGCCTGCAGCCATGCTGCTCTCCACAGCTCTGCCTGGCAGGGTGCTGTGCTGGGACTGGGATGGGATGGGGACGGAATGACGCTGAGCCAGGAGAAGAGGAGGACTGGGAGGGGTTGGTGCTGGGCTGGGACAAGATAGAGACCAAGACAGGGACCAGCATAGAGTAATGCCAGGCTGGGGACTGGGATGGAGCCATGGAGAGCTAGAAGAGGACAGGATGAGGAAGGGGCATGGAGTGCTGCAGCTCCCACCCCACTGCAGGAAGGCTCCAAGGGATGTGCATTCCTGGGCAGGCAGGGTGCTGCAGGGAGGCCCCTTACCCCGAGGATGGCCCTGGTGTAGAAGTACCGGTCGTCCCGGTCGAAGAACAGAAAATAGTACGTGAAGAGGAAGATGTTGATGCCCAGCCACGCCGCCTGCAGAGGAAAGCCACGTCAGTGTGAGGGACCCCGACCCGGGACCCCCCTCACCCCGCAGCACTTGGGTGCAGGCGCAGCCAGAGGGTGTCATGACAGCACATCCCTCCTGCTTCCTTCTGCACTGCGGCAGCGCGCACGGGGGTGGGACACGGGGCCAAAGGTGGGGAGAGGTGTGGGAGTCTTGCAAAATAACTGTCTTGTCACCCACGGCCGCGGGCATCACCCAGGCACCAGGAAGGAGGAAAGGCAGGTGCAGGCAAAGCCTGCCCAGCTGGAGGGCAGATCCAGAGGGTGGTCGGGGCTGGTGGGGAAGCCTCTGAGAGGGGGAAATTTTGCCGGGAGCTGGCTCACCCAGCCCCACCGCATTGCTGGCCCCTGCCTAACCCTGCTGCACCCCACACCAGCCCCTCTCCCAGCCATCCATTTTTTTTGGAGCTCCCAAAACAACTCTGCCCTGCATTTTTAATTTTTTTTTTTTAAAAGTAATTTAAAAAATTAAAATAGACCAACTTCTGCAAACCCCTGTTTTCTCACGCATTTGCAGCTCCTCACACAGCACCGAGCAGCTGGCGTGGTACCAGCTGGGCAAGCCCCGTTACACCAGCGATGCCGCGGCACGGCACCGACAGCCGTGCTCTCACGGAAACCTCCTGCTCTCGCGTGAGGAGAAGAGGCACATGGAAGGCTCCCAGCCAGAGCAGCTGGGCAAAGCAGTGGCATTTTTAAGTTTTGGAGTAAGACCCTCCTTTTTCCTTTGCGTTGTGTTTTCCTTGAGTTTTCCGAACCCCATCCCTCCCCTGGTTGCCAGGATTTTGGAGGTTGCCTGAGCGCAGGGGATGCACGTCTCTCCCAGCAGCCCAGCCCCAGGACAGCCCGTCAGCACCAAATTCCCCCATGAGCCCCCCAGGACATGCCCAGACTGTGCCCCCCATAGCCCCCCCACATCGCCCCAGCCCCTTCAGGCACATGAGCCCCCCCAAGCCCCACACACTCACGAGGACGGTGGCTGAGAACCAGTGGTTGACCAGCCAGTTGCCCATGGTGCAGCGTCCTGGTGCCCTCCTGCCCGCACCTGCCTGTGCCCGCCGCTGCCCACCCCAGGTTTTATGGAGGCGGCAGGCGGTGTGGCAGCCCCAGCCGCGGGAACGGCACCACGGGGACTTTCCCCTGAGAAGCCTTTGAGGAAATGCCGGGTGTTTTCAAAGGCCACCTTCCAGGAAGGCAGGGCTGATCCTATCAGCCAGCAACCAGCCCCAAAACCAGCCCCCTGCACTGGCCGGGCACAGCCCCCCACAGCCAGGCACTGCAGGGCATCGGGCTGCTCGTCTTGGGTTTTGCAATATTTGGGGACAAAAATGGGCTTTTTTTTAAGGTAGGAATTTCCTGGAGGAGGGTCTGTCCTGTGCCCGGCTCAGCCAATGTGCCACTCCTTGGTCTCCCTTGCCAGCCTTCACTGCCCATTTTACAAGAAAACCATCAAAGGAGGAGAAGCATGCCGGGAGCACGGCACTGCACTTGTGCCAGGATCCAGCACCCAGCACCCTCCAAACTGAGCTGGCTTCACAAATGGTTTGGATGGGGGGTGTCACACTCCTGGTTTGGGATAAGGACCCCCGGGTCTCATCAGTGATACCATAAAAGTCGGCAGAGAGAAACCCTCTGAGACTTGTTGGCAGTTTCAGAAGGCAGGCGTTCTTTATTGCAGCGCTGGCGGCACGGGGCATAATTCCTCCGAACGCGTCTACCTTTGGTTGAAGTTGGTGAAGTTTATGTATGTCAGTTATATACATACGGATTAGATTTCCAAGAATAATCCCACGTATTTATCTCATTTCTGAGAACTAGTTAGAATATTTGTGTCCTAATTACACATGTGTCCTGAGTCCTTTGGGTTCCTTTGTGAGGGTCTTTTGGGGTCTTCGGGACCCTCTGCTGGTTGTTCTTTAAATATCCTTCGGTTGAACAGTCTTTGGAGGATGGGTCCAGGTGTCCTTTATTTTAATTCAAACGATTAACCAGTTCTGGCTATTATTCAAGGTCGATCTGGTCTATTCCCAGTTCAAAGTGGTTTTCCTCTCTTTAACATTCTTGAATGATCTATCGTTTAGAGCTCCCTCTCCATAGTCATTTGTTCTCTATCTGATTTGTAACAGGAAAGCTACAAACGATCATACAACAAGAGTTCAGATGGACATATACAAAAAGAACACAGACGGACTATTCCAAATCCTGGGTACCATCAGCATCCCGTGGCTGTGCCACCTGCCCTGCCTCTCCTGTCTGCCCTCCGCTGCAGGGCAGACATGCTCAGCAGTGCCCAGCGCTGCGGCACCCACCGCTCCTGCTGGGAATAGCAGCCGGTGCCGGGGCCTCCTGCCTGGAGGAACAGGTTGGGCAGGATTGTTCCTCGCCAGCTTGCCGGGTTACTCCTAGACCACAGCCATGCTGGCGGAGGCGTGGGATGAGGCCGGTCCCCGTCCCGCTGTGCTCCTTCATCTTATCGGCTCTGTTGTGGGGCTCTCCCGTATCCCTGCTTCCCGCCAGCTTGGTGCCATGAGCACGAGGGCTGTACAGGCAGCAGGTGTGTGCACCCACACCGGTCATGGCGGGAGGGTCCCCACCCTCTGCGTGAGTCACCGGCTGCTCGCCAGCACGGGGACACGCAGCCATAGCAAAGTTTCTTTACCACTAAAAACATTAGTTTCTTTACCACCTCAGGGCACCCGTGGCCCTGAGGTCACCGTATGTACCATCACGGGCGGTTAGGGGGCATCGGGGCGCCCCGGGGGCTGTGCACTGCATGGCAGTCGGTTTGCCACGGCAGGTGGCTTGGGCATCCCATACATCACTCGCATCCAGGTGCAGGGTCCCGGCAGGCAGGCATGCTCCTGTCCCCCTGCCACTGCGGACACGAACCGGGACCCACTGCCACTGCAGGGCCGAGGAGCGCCTGCCTGCCGCTGGCACGGCTCATTCCGCAAGCCCCCTCCGGATGCCGGTGCAGCCCGGTGCTGCCTGTCCCCATGTCAGTAGCTGGCTGGAGGAGCCAGGTGCTGGCCGTGCCTCAGACGATGCTGTGCCTCACACCGGGCTCGTGGGGTGCCTGGAGCTGCAGAGGGGTTCCTGGCAGGTGCCGGCGGCAGCAGACACAGTGCAGGAAGTCAGCGACGTTGTGCCGGAAGAGCTGGCGGCAGGGATGCAGGTATTGGAAGAAGAGGAGCATGAAGTAGATGGCCAGGCAGTAGCCCAGGAGCAGTTGCACCACCAGCAGCGGGGTGCAGATGTTCTCATAGACATCTGTCTTAAAGAAGTACCAGAGGATGACAAGGGTCGCGTTCTCCGCCAGCCGGGCCACGTAGTACACGGCCAGGCGGCCCCAGTTCTGCGACTTGTCAATGAGGTCCCGGTCAGCCAGCTTGAGCTGCACGGCCGACCAGCAGAACATGTTGATGCCGGCATAGAGGAGGGTGAAGGCGCAGAGCACCACCACCGTGCCCACCCGGCTGAAGTTCTTCTCGATGTTGTCAGGCAGGCGGGTACCGCTCCGCCAGAACTGCACCCAGGGCAAGAAGAAGACTACCAGCAGGTTGGCCAGGGCAATGGGGATAATCCAGTGCTTGAAGACGGTGCTGAAGAGCACAAGGACGGCCACGCGGGTGGAGATCTCCAGGCTGCGCCACAGCACGATGCAGAGGAAGGCCAGCGGCCTCAGCTGGACTTTGTAGTCATCATACTTGACCTGGATGGCCAGGACGTTGCAGACGAGCGCTCCGTAGGTGACCGACACCAGGCAGATGCCCATGAGGACGGCTGCGGAGGGAGAGGGCAGGAGAGTCAGGACTGGGCCGTGTATCCAGCCTTCCCACCGCCCCAAGGGCAGAACGTGGGGTGCCAGCCCTGGGTGCGCAGTGCTGGGTGCCAAGCACTGGGGTTGGCAGCAGGAGGCTCAGTGCGAGCGCTGCTGGGACAGCTGGTGGCCGGTGGTGACAGACCCCGTGACGGGGTGGCTGTGGGGGGAGCTGCAGGCAGCAGGAGGCTCTGCTCCCAGATTTTCTCCCAACACCAATAAACCAGACGCCTTTACCAAACTGGAGCGGTTCCTGTGCTTGAACCCAGCATCAACCCCCTGCCCTGTGCAAGAAAAGCTGCGCAAGCACGACCAGGGCACGGTCTGCGCTGTGAGAGTCCCTCTGCCCCGCCTGGACCAAGAGCTGCACCGCGGTAGCCCACCACTCCAGAGCCCTCCTCGTCTGGGGGCTGCAAAGCCAAGGTCATTAGTAGGGAATGCCGGCAGCTGCTCATGTTCAGTGCAGCCAGGAAAACCGCGACAGAGGAAAAGGGAAGCGTGCGGCTGGTCTCAGTTGTGCCACGCTGGCAGCGGGGGCTGTGAGCTGCGGGACTGAGCCGAGACAGCCAAGCTGCGAGGGAACGACCCGAAATGTGTCCACAGGGATTCGCTTCCCACATCTGCTGCTGGAGGAGCGCTGGGGCTCGTGCTCCTGCCTCCACTGCTCCCACTCCCCAAAACACCCTCGCAGGGGGCTGTGGCCAAGGAGGGGGTTTCTATGGGGCATCTCCCGTGTTCCCCTTTCCATGTGCCTGCTGTGGGCACTGAGGGCAAGGTCTGGGCTCCCAGCATGGCCAGGACAGTGAGTTGGCAAAGGCAGCTCCTTTGCCAGGCGCTGCAATTGGAAAGGTGCAAGAGCGTTCCTGCACGCCCGGCTCATCAGCATGCCAAAGCGGGATTTAAAAGCTCCAGCACATCCAGCCCCCGAACACACAAACACCCCAGGAGCAGGTGAGGGAGCCTGGGAGAGCTGGGCTGGGAGCTCTGGCCATTGGGAAAGGCTCAGAAATAGATCCAACAGAGGGACCGTGGGGAAGGCAGAGCCCATAGCTAGGAGGAAAAACCCAGTAACTAATGCAGACTGGAGCAGCCTGAGGCAGGGACATGACATCTTTATGGGACATGGACCGGGTGATGGCACGACTTTGTAGGACGGTCATCTGCAGGCACCGGGGCTGGGAACAGGGCTGGCACCTCGGTCACAGCCAGCTCTTCCCACCCTCCCAGCCTCACTCCAAGCTGGAGAGCAGAGCGCTGGGCATGGGAAAAGCAAACCAGGAGACAGATGAGTGCCCAACCTCTGCGGGTTGAGCTCCACGTTTAGGGGAGTCCAGTGGCAGCTGTGCCCCCAGCAAGCCCCTGGAGCTTCATTTGGATGCCACACTGGTACACGTGGCTTAAGGAGCTGCCGCCATGCCCTGGTGGGGTCCCACCTGCGCGGCCCAGGGAAGCCCCCATGCCAGGCACCCTTACCTCGGGCAGCTGGGACATACTTCTCCAGGATGCTGATGTAGAGCTGGAGGGTGAGCTGCGGGGTGGAGCCCAGGAAGGCCTGGATGACCGCCATGCGCTTGAAGGCGTTGCGGTGCGTGGCCAGCCGGCGCACTGAGTGGCCCACCTCCTGCTCCATCTCCACCTCATAGCCTTTCCGCAGCCGCCGCTTGCGGGTGATGGTGACGTAGGGCTCCTCCTCCTTCCCCGACCAGCAGTACACCACCAGGGCCTCCATGCACCTGCAGGGACGTGGCAGCCATCACCCTGCCAGCCTCCCCATTGTCCCTTGGCCCCACTCCTTGCACCTCCAGCCCCGCCTTGCCCAGTGCCAGCCAGACTCTGCTCCTGCCAGGCACAGCCGAACTGATTTGGGCAACTGTTCAGCAGCGCTGCGGGCAATCCCTGGCCCTGGGATGCCAGGATGAGGATGGGGTCACACCAGGACCACGGGGATGCTCTGGCGCTCAGGGTGAAGCATGTGGCACAGGAGCACAACAGCTGCCCAAGCGAGGGGTGCAATGACTGCTGCAAGAGGTGCAGCATCCAGAGTGTGGAAACTTTAGCTCTGCCAGGAGCTAGAGCTACAGGGAGGGGTTAATCACCCTCGGGCTCTGTTTTCCCCACTGGCACGAAACAGCATCTCTTCCTCTAAGCGGCAAGAGAAACTTTCTGATGTTGTCTTTGATCTCTCCTCTCCAGTAGAAGTCTTCTACGCTTCCTTCTTGGTGGGGACGGCAGGAAGGGGAGCGCGGGGTGAAGCCGGGTGTGACATGGGCAGATAAGATAGCGCTTCCGCAGCCCCCTCCCCGTGGAGCACGGGCGAACGTGCGGGCAGAGGAAGCGGATTTCTCCCCCGCTGCTCCCCGCTGCAAGGCCAGCGGGCAGCGGGACCCCAGCCCCTCCACACACAGCCATGCCGTGGGTGTGCACGGGCCAGGGGCCATCAGCAAAGGGGACCCATGCGACAGGCTTGGCTCCTGCCTGGGGATTAGCTGGCTCTGGCACCAACAGGATGTAATTATTTGTGAACAGTCATTAGGACAGCAGAAGTTGCCCTGTTTCAGACCCAAATGGAATGAGGTTTTTGGATAAATTCTCTTGCCGGTTCAGGCCAGCACTCATGGCTCATCGCAAACTCTAACAGGAAAACGGTTTCATCCAAAAGGCCCGCCATCAAGGGCAGTCCCAGCTGGCTCCCGGTGCCCTGCCAGGCCTTCCCAGGAGGCTGGGCTCCATCTCCAGCCCAAGGAGCCAACCGAAGCTCCTCTCCGCCAAGCAGCTCTGGCTGGCACTTGCAAGCAGCAGAGCACCATCGTAACCATCTCAGACGGCTGTGGTCAGCACGGTGAGAGCTGCGACAGCACTGTGGGCTGACATGGGCTGGAGTGGACCCACACCCCTTCCAACAGCTGGTGGCACGGAGGTGAGGCTCCCCAGCTGCCTCTGTAGACGAACCGTAGTGAAGAGGTCGCCCCAGCACCCTGCTTGTTTCCGGTGACGGAGGAAGTGAGGTGCAGGCTGCGGCATGTTTACAGCTCTGTGGGCACAACGTGCTCCAAAGCGTGGCTGCTGGGGTGCCCTCGGGGAAGGAGCCCCACGGAGATGGTGGCTCTGCCACGTCGCTGCTGTACCCGCTGTGCACTCTTGCCGAGCGGGATGGCCAAGGTGACGGCAGCCCAGGGAGGCACCGCAGCATTCCCAGGGAGTGAGAGATCAGCACCTCTCTGGCTTGTGCAACATCCACCCCCTCACCCTCCTCTCCTCAGCGGGGTCAATGGCCTCCCAGCACCTGCACCCAGCTCCTCTCCTCTGTGTCCCATAACCTCCACCCATTCCAGGCCCAGGGACGTTTTCCAGGGTGCAGAACCCCTGTTTCTATTCACCTTCAAGCACCCCAGGGATTTGCATCTGTGCTCCCAGCCTAAGCAAGAGGATGGCAAACCCCAAAGGCAGAGGGAAACGCTGACTGCGGAAAGCCACCATGCAAAGAACCCTTCGAGCAGCTGAGATGCAACAGGCTGGGAGAGCAGAGTCCTGCCTGGAGCAGGGGGTCCAGCAGGCGGGGAGCAGGCAGCACCCCCTGGCAGGACCGTGGCACCACCGGGGAGGGATGGCCGAGATGACCCCCACAGGCTGGGATCAGCAGTGTCCCTGGGGAGGAGGGGGACAGGGAGCCGGCAGGAGCCCCCTGGGCACGCCGGGGGTTGCTGCACGGACAGATTTCTGCTGACAGCCCGCCCTGCCTGGCCGCCGGTCCCTGCTCTCGCCCGGTGACCGTGGGACCTGCCGGGGGTCCCGTATCCCTGCCGGGGGTCCCCGCGTCCCCTATCGCGCCGTGCCGGGTGTCCCCGCATGTGCTGCGGGTGGTCCCCGCGTCCTCTGCCGGTGGTCCCCGCCTCCCCTGCCGGGGGTCGCCGCGTCCCCCGCCGCGCTCACCTGATGATGGGCCCGAGCTGGAGCAGGTGCATGAGCAGGACGAGGGGGCGGTCGCGGCTGAGGTCGCGGTGCACGAAGATGAGGGTGAGCTGCACCAGGACGGAGGGGCAGAGCACGAAGAAGACGGTGAGCGCCAGCCAGAAGCGGTCGTCGGAGTGGCCGTAGGAGAGGCAGAGCACGGCGGCCGCCGCCCCCTCCCCGCAGAACAGCGCCGTCGAGAAGACGATGCCGAGCGGCAGCTTCGCCCGCGACGGGACGGCGGCGGCGGCGGGCGGGCAGCCCCCGCTCGGGCCGTCCATCCCGGCCCCGGCCCGGCCCGGCCCGGCCGCTCAGCCCCGCCGCGGCGCCATCCCGGGCTGCAGCGGAGAGAAGAGCCGCGCTGCGGGGCGGAGCGGGGCGGGACGGGGCGGAGCGGGGGGCCCCCGCCGCGCGGCGCCCCGACGGGGAGCCCTGGCCCGGGCCCGGCGAGCCGAGTCGTGCCGTGTCGAACCGAGCCGTGCCGAGCCGTGCCGCGCCCCGGCGGGGCGGGAGCGGGCCGCACCGGCAGCGCTCCGGGCCCGCCCCGACAGGTAAAGGGGGCGGGACACCCCGCCAGGCCCCGACTCGCCATCCCGGGGTCCCTCGGCCAACCATCCCCGTCGTGCTCACCACCCCACTGTCCCGGGACCCCTGAACTGCTGTGCCCTAGTTCCCACCAGGCGTGGAGTCCCCTGCCCCAGGACACCCTCACCTGCACCCCTCCCCCAACACCCCCATCTTTGCCTGGGATCTTCCACCCCAGGACTCCTCATCTCTGCCAGGAACCCCCACCCCAGGACACCCTCAACGTGGCCAGGACCCACCCGCCAGGATCCCTCTGCCAGCCCAGGAACCCCCAGCAGCACCCACTCTGGGTCCCCCCACTCCCTCTGGCCGTAGCCCTGCCAGCCCCCATGCTACACCCTGTGTGCCCCCAGCCTCTGGGGTCCCTCCCAGGACCCCTCTGCCAAGTCCTGGCCCAAGTGAGCCCTGAAAGCTACAAGGACCCCAAGGTGCAGCAACATGGAATGTCTCCCCAGGGGAGAGGTGCCAGGCAGCCCCAGGGACAGTGGAGTCCTGCCATGGGGCAGGAGGGCGTGCCAGTGTGGGTGCCAGCCCTGCCAACACCCAACTTGTGGCTTTTACCAGCCTCTGCCAGAGAGCTGCCTGCACCCACTACCACCAGGTCCAGGGGCTGACCCTGAGCTCCAGCCCTGGGGAAGGGTGCGTGGGGCTGGGCCAGGGCACCCACCAGCCTGTGGCCCTGCACTTTGTAGGGTAGCGTGTGGGAGGAAGGGTGTTGCCAATGCGGGGAGCATTTTGGTATCTCGCAAGCTAAGCAGCGGCAGGGGCACCCCTTTGGGTCCGGTGGGCAGCTGGTGTGTGTGGCTGGCCTCAAGGTTTAGGTAGGATGTTAAGGGATAGATGTGGCTCCTGTATCCTGGATGCTCCTGCACCTGGGTAGGAGGTCATAAAGACCACCTTGGCCTACAGCTGAGCAACAGGGTACTTCTTCCATCACCTTCAAGGACCCACCTTCCAAGGTGATGGGATATGTGGACTCACTGACAAAGCCAGACTCCACGTTGCTGAGCCTGTCGCTCAGCCCCACGTCCCCTCCTGCGTGTCCCACCTGTAGTTCAGGCTCAGGGAGACCAGCTCAGCTCCACAACTCGGTCACCAGTGCGGCAGTCGGAATGCAGGGCTGGCTGTGCTGCTCCCCACATGTATGGCCATGGGGCTCCCCACTCTGCCCAGCACATGCAGTGACCCCCAGCACCAGCCCTGCCTGCCTTCCCCCCAGGAGCAGTGGTGAGGGCGCAGGCAGCTGCCGGTGCGGCGATGCATGTGAGCTGTCTCACCCCAGTGCACGCTGCCTGATGGATTACTCAGTCCAGCCTGGGCACGCTCTGGCTGGCTGGGAGAGATGGGACAAAACACGGAGTGTTTAAGGTCATCCAATTTTCCCTGGTTTAGGCAGCCTGGAAAGTCTTAGGTAGCTTAGAAAGCACTCAATGTTCATCCCTTGGCAGCCAGGCCAGCTCACAAGGAGGTGCCCACACTAATGGCAGGGACCCTGTGTTCATCATCTGCCTGGCCTCGCACAAGCCAAAAGCATGAACCTCCCCCAAACCCCACTTTCCCCCATTTTACCAGGCTGGAAGCATTACCAGGGCTATTGAGCTTATCAGCAGCAGAGCTGGGAATAAAACTGCCTGAGACCTTGGAGGCCGCATCTCCTCCGATGGCAGCTCCCGCACAGAAGCAATCCCGGTCTCGCAGCTGCTCGGCTTTTTCCCTTCCAGTGCTGAACAGCTGCTTCGGGAAACCGCAAACATCATGAGCTCCTAGGGACTGGCCTGACTGGCAGGGACGGGAGATCTATGTGTGACCACTCAGCTCTGGTATGAGCTACATATTTTCAAGCTGTTTTTGGAAAACAGCCTCTCCAAAAAAAACCCAGCGGGGCAGAGGGCAAAGGGAACAGCATCCAAGCAAAGGAGCCTGCCCGCCAGCCGGGTGGCTTCTGTGGACACCCGGGGTGGGAGCCGTGCACAGGCAATGGCTGCGCCGGCCCCAGCACACAGCCTGGCTGGGCACTCAGCCGGCGACGGCGCATCCTGCGGCGCTGCCAACTGTGCCCACACCTCTGTATTAGCAGGAAGAGCAACATGCAATTTCTACCATTTATGCAACTTCCATTTATCCAAATTAAAAGCATCCCTGAGGAGTCTGGCAGGTCACCAAGCCCTCGGCTGAGCAATGCCTGGGCTCCAACTCATTGCATTTTTAATTTCATCTTCCTCTGCTTCATGATGAAATCCTTAAGAGTAACTGCTTAAGCAGTCAAGAATGCCAGTCCTGCGTCCGGGAGCCCCGGCAGCTGTCAGGGGAATGGAGGGATGAAGCCTTCCTACACCAGTTATTATCCTATTTTCTGACCCAAGCACGGAGAGGCAGCGAGTTGTTTTCTGGTTCATGCTGTGAGTCACCCCTCAAGCCTAACCCTGCCTGTTTGTGGCCCAGTGCTGTAAGCAGCAGACTATAAAAGCGATCCGTGTCACAGATAGCATCGGCGACGGATCTCGCTCCCGCTGCCTCCACCACTCCCTGTACCCGCCTGTGCCTCTGCCTGCAAACCCAGCGTGGCTTGGGCTGCGCATGCACTCTGTGATACCCATGTCAGCAAGCCAGGAGGGACTGTGCGGGCACTGGGGACATCCCACCTAGGTGTTTCCATGTGCAGTGGCTGGATCCCAGGCCAGTGGAGCGGGCAGCTGCTGGGGAACCCCTACTCTGAGCACTCCTGGGTGGGAGCGGAGCAGCCCCTGGACTGTGGAGCCGCTGTCCAGATGGGTGAAGCCACCTCCTACAGGATGAGAAACTTCCATGGAAGTGGCCATTGGAGTAAAACCTAGGTGCCAAACCGAGGGGCACAATGCTGGCATCTCTAGGGCCACTTAGGAAAGTGAGGGGTTTGAGATGGGTTGCAGGTTATTTATGTCACCGCAGCTCTTAGAAGCTCATGTGTTTTGCCAACCTCACTGTCAGGAGCTGGACTAGGAGAGAAAGGAGGAGAGAAAGGCAGAGGGAAGGAGAAAACAGTGTTTTCTCTGCACAAAGCTGGCACAGTGCCATGCGGGTCCCTGCCCCATGCCTTGCTTCAGGCACTGGCATTCAGGAGCCTCCCCGCACCCAGGGATGCCCAAGGCACCGGCATTCAGGAGCCTCCCCGCACCCAGGGATGCCCAAGGCACCGGCCCGAGTCCTGCCACCACATGCAGACGTCAGTTCTCCTGTTCCCACAAATGCCTGCCCCAGCCTGGAGAGCATCCCAGCTTCATTATTTTCTCAATCATTATTATTTTAATCCCAGTGTTCACCCAACGCACTCTGACCACGGGGCCATAGCGGCAGCGGCTGCCCGCCATGTGAAATGTGGGATTTGCTTTTCCAGCTTTTCCAGCCCCTTGCACGCCTGCGGATGAGCGAGGGCATTTGTGTATGACCGCCTGGGCTGCGCGTGGGGTGGGAGCAGGCTCCCTCGCCGGCTCTCACTCTCAAAATAGCCATGGCTGCTTTACACATGCCTGCCTGGCAGCTCAGCTCCTGTAAAAGGAGAAGAGAAAAGCTGTTTGGAAATGGCAGGGAGCTCCTTGCCAGGGCCCTTAAAGAGCCCAGGTGGGGAGAGCTGCCACGCTCCTCTCCACTGCCCAGGGCACTGCCACCGCATTAGGACCCAGAGAAGACATTGCTCCCAGAGCCCCTGCTAGGACATGCCAACAGCACGCTGGCTTCCCAAATATAGTCCTGCACTTGGAGGGGGGCAGGGGACGGCCGTGCTCCCCCCTCACCCGCTGCCCTTTCAGATCTGAACCCCCCCAGGCACACACTCCGTGCTGAGGATTAAATATTCAGATGGTGGGGACCTGCTGATCCCCCAAAGACCTCATGTGCTGGATGAAGTGGGACTCACAAAGTGTTTCCCAGCTCGACGTGCAGTGAGCAGGGTACACCGTTGTGTCCCCTCAGCATGGCCACGCTGCTCTGACTGGCAGGGCTGGCAGCTGGGGCGTTCCCAGGATTCTGTGAGCCAGGAACTTTTTACTCAGTTTGGAAATAGCTTTGCAAACGACTGGTTTTCACAGCCTAAACTGTTTGGAGTTTGCATTGCTTTCTCAATAACTCAGCTGTATTTTTCCCTGCTGCAGCAGTCTGTGGAATAGTTTCTGGTTGGGGAAATATTTTCTCCATTTGCTTCGTCATGCGACTGCTTTTGCTGCTCCGTTTCCTCGTCCAGCTTCGCTCCCTAATCCTGCTGGGAGAAAAGCTCTTATCTGCCCTGAGGACCTTCATCCCTCTACATCTCACTGCAGGCTGGAGACCGTGCTGAGCCCACCACTGGGCTCGGTGCTGCCGAAGCCGTGGTGCTCCTCCGGCACGGGCTGTGCCACTGCTGCCTCACGGCTTAAATTCATTAACAAGAAAACAAGAGTTACCTTCTTTGGGTGCATTTATAGGTTTTTGCAACAATTACACATTTTGAAGCCAGGTGTCTTCGGCTACAGTTGCAGCTCAGGCAGTGAGTGATGCTGTAACACTAAACCAGGCAGGAAGGGTTAAAATTACCTTTAATTAACTGATTCCCCCGAGTCCCACTTTGCTGTAAGAGTATATGGCTCTGGCAGCGTGCTAGCCCAGCCAGGCTGTGACTGCGTGTGCCCAGGGAGTCCTGGCAGGCAGGAGGGATGGTTTACGCTCTCCGTTCCCCCATGCTTTGCCACAGGAAAGCAGCAGAAGCACTGTCATACTCCCCGCAAAACTATTTTAAGAGCCCGGGGAAGGCTCGTAGCCATCGCACGAGCATCCACCGAGCTTCATGCACAGCACGGGAGCAAACTGGCATTTCCCCGTGCTGCGGAGAACAGAGCAAACCTTGGCAGAGGAGCTCGTGCTGAAATCCAAACCTCTCCCAGGAATTCACGTGTGCTTTGGCTGAGAAGCACCCGGCCAGAAATTGGGTGCAAAGCAAGCAACCAGCTCCTGGCACCAGCAGTGGGGGAGCAAAGAGAGCTCCAGAAAAACAACAACCTCACCTAAAATAGCTTTGCAAAATGGTTGCTGATGTGATGGTGGGGAGCGTGGCCGGTTTGCACCACGACCTCCGCGCCGGCACTTTGTGCACTTTGTGCTGGCGCAGAGCTCGTGGTGCAAACCAGCCGCACTCCCCGCCACGGTGCCAGCTTGCCACCAAACATCCCCGGTGCCCCAGTTCATCACCAATAGATCTCCATGGCACAGGCTGTAACTATCTTGCGTTTCCAGCCTGACCACAGGGTGTTCACCTGTAATTAGCTTTTGGGATTTAGGAGTTCATATGATCCGGGGTTATCGTTAGCCACCGGAGTCATGCAGGGATTTAAAGGGACGATGTGGCTGTTTGCATATTTACCATGCTGCTGCCGTGGTCTGAGGTGTTAAATAGAAAGATGAGTCCCTCCTCAAAGTCCGTGCGTGTCCTCGCCCTGCTGTGGATGCTTTTTTGGGCAGGGACGATGTGGTCCCAAGCAAAGCGGGACAGTTCGCTTGTAAATATATCCTCCGGGACTTTTTGGTCCTGGCCGTCACCTTGGTTATGGTGCCATCACGGGGCAAGGCTCTTGGTAAATACTATAGGTAGAATCTATAGCTCTGTGCTGCCCACTGCTTTCCCTTGCAAGCTGTCACTCCCCATGTGCAAGCTCCTCCAGCCCTGCCGCTCCCATCCTCCCCCACTCTGCTCCTCACCCTGGGGGTCCAGGGCAAGGGGGTCTGGGTGTGCCCAATGCCGGTTTGGGCACATACTCACGGGGTTTAGGGAAGCCAAGGCAGGGCAGCCCGCCAGCCCACGTCCATCTGCGCTTCTGCTCCGTCTCTGTGGTTTCTTCTCCTTCCCTCGCCTGCGACACTCCAGCGGGCAGAAATAGCCCCAAAACACGTGCCACCCTCCGGGAAGCGATGTCAGAGGCTGAGCAGCCCCGGTGCTCTGGGCACAGCCCTCCCTCAGGGGCTCCCACTGGCACCGGCAGCACTAGAGGGTCCAGTCCAGCACGGTGCTGGGGCACGGTCCGGTAACAGCTCTGTCAAGGAACATCTCCAGTTATCTGCCAAGATAATAAATCCTGCTTTAGAGTTTCTCACCTGGCAACAGTCACCAAGGAAACCCGGACGGCTTCTGCGAGTCCCCGCTGGCACTGCCCAGGGGTGTCCCCGCAGTGCTGGCAGAGGGGCTGTGGCTGCACCCCGGCCAGTGGGCTGCACAGGCGAAGGGCCAGCTTCCCACTGCAACCTGATCCCAGGCCCGGCAAAACGCCCATTGATCTGGGCTTGGCCCTTGCGCCGCCTCTCCAGAGTTGAGCATGGGTTTCACCAGATTTGGGGGGATATTTTGAGTTTTTCCCAGCTGTTGAGCTGGTGTGTGCACTGGGAAGGGGGACCTGGAGCTGCCTCAGGTGCCCGAGGGGTTTCCCAGTCTCCAGTGCCGGTTTGGCCAGGGATTTTGGACACTTGTGTTAAAAGAAGCAGAGCCCCAAGTGCTCAGAGACCTTTGGAAATCCATCAGTACCAGAGCGAGACCAGCTCTCGCTGCCCTTCGGGAGGGTCATGCTGCTGCCCCCAGCGCTGCCTGCCGTGTGTTGCTTCCCTATTTATAGCACCTGTGGCCATTTGTGCCTCTTCCTGTCCCCTGCCCGGCTGTTCCCTGGCAGTGCCACCCTGAGACACACAGACAGGCGCTGACACTTCCAGCAAGTCATTCCGGTCCTGGTGCAGCTAATTCTGCAAAAGGCTTCCCAGCCCCATGCTGCCTGCAAACCTGGCGCTGCTGCTGGTCCTGCAGGCTGCCGGCACTGCTACAGGAGCAACTGGGAAAGGCCATCAGGGTGGGGACAGGACTCTGTCCCTGGGCCAGGCTAAGGCAGCCAAGGTGGAGCCGGTGCCTCGCCATCGGTGGCGTGAGGGTGAACAGCCACACCATGTATTGTTGCATGTGGCCGTGATATCAGTACAGAAACTTCCTGTCGATCATTAACCACACGTGGCTCCCTGCCCATGGCGTGGCTCCGGGGCAGCTCCCATGCCCAGGGGCTGGCACGGAGCATCCTGGAAGTGTGCTGACTGGAGCGAGGGGCTGTGCCCAGCCAGGGCTTGGACCCCCAGGGCCATCCCAGAGCTGTGGAGCACCTGGCAGCGTCTCAGCATCCTCACGGCTGGGGCTCAGCTGGTTGAGGCAGTACTGGGGGGTTTAGCATGGACCGGTGTGAGCCAGTGGGATCCCTTTTTGCTCCCCAGTGTGGCCTTTGGAGGGTCTTATGTCCTTGTCTGTCCAGACTCCACTCCCTCCACCCAAAGCTCCTGCGGCTCAGACATCCCCATGCAGCCTCTTCTCCACACACAACAGCGGCAGCGACGGCGTGCCAGGGAGGGCAGCCCCTCTGAGGAAAGCAGCAGGAAACCTGAGGAGCAACATAAGAACTTTGGTGCTGCAGATCAAGGAGTTGGGGCTTTTGTGGCTCTACTCCCTGCCCTGTTGTCTGAGGGTCCCCACCACCTCCCTGCTCCCAGCCATGCATCTGCTCTGATTGGTGTTTCTATTCCAAGTGGCACAAGATCTGCCACTGCTCTGGGGGTGCCTCGTTAGGGCATGAAATACAAGCAGTGAGAGCTGGTGTCCCCAGACCAGAGCAGAAGAGACCCTGGGTGGGTGGTGGAGCCATGCACACTGCACAGGGGCTGCTCCTTGCAGGGTTTCTTTGCAGAGAAACATCCATGCAGGGATTAGGCAGCAAGGAGGCAGGGATGCTGTTCGTTAGAGGAGACACTAATTCAGCTGGAAACCCCACGTGGGCTGTCAGACCATGTCCCCACCACAAGCCATTTGAGCCAGTGATGAAGGTGTGAGGTTGCCCAGTGCTGTGTAGGTGCAGCCTGGTGGGTAAAGCCGTGCCATGTCGTGCCGTGCTGTGCCACACCACCTGGCACGGTGGGCAGCCTCATAGCACTCCTTGTTGCAGCGGCCACCGGCCTGGGGCGACCCGCCAGGATTAAGGAGGCTGCAAGGAGTAAGTAATTCAAATCCAGATTAGATTTAAGCAGCTGCTACGCAAAGGGGATGTGAGCAGGGGTGGCGCAGCAGGGACGAGTGGGTGAGAGGCTGTCTGGCACTCCGCGATGCAAGAAGGGGCTGCCGGGGTGGGGTCTGGCCGGGGTGGTCTGTGCCTGTGGGTTATTGCCCGGGGGGCTGGGGTTTGTCCCCAGGCTTGGCTCGGTCGCACCAGGCTGGAGGCAGCAGTGCTGGGCCGTGGGATGGGGCACCCCAGGGTGAGTCGCTCCCTGCCATGGGCAGAAAGCACAGGCGGGAGGATGAAGCACGGAGATGCGCCGGGCTGCTCGCTCCGTAGGTGCTGAAGAGAGGCCATCCCTCTGCGTGGGGCTGCCGAGCATGTTCCACCTCTTCTCCCACTGCTGGTCGTGGCTGCAGGCCATACAGGAGCCCATCAGGTAGGTCCCCGTGCCGGCTCCTTGGGGGTCCCCGGGCAGCACAACCTTTACCCATGTGTTTATCAGTGAGGGCACTGGGGCAGCAGCACTGCCAGCGCAGTGCCCATGGCAGGAACCGTGCCCAAATTGCGGAGCAAGGCACACACATGTTCTCGTTGCTCCTTGAGCAGTCTGGAGCGGAGCAGGGAGGGGTGTGCATGCGGGAACACTCCCAGCAGAATTCCCCCTGTGCAAGCAGCTCCGCAAGAAAGCTGGGGAGGATGAACTGGAACACCTGCTGTGTTTGCATGTGTCAGGAGACCCAGGTTAATTCCCTGGGGACGGTGCTGCAGCAACCTGGGCATACTTTGCGGGTGGTGAGGGGGTTTATGGTCCTGTCCTGCCAGCGAGGACACATTGCCGTAATGCTGGAGGTGGAGCCACACACCCTGTTCTGTATGTTTAAGGAAGAAGAAAACACCGCGAGTGACTACTGTGGCTTGTCAACCACAGGAAAATCATTCTGTGTGTGGCTCCGGTGGAGCACATTGCTGGAGACCAAATAGGATTGTTTAGCAACAGGAAAAACCTCCTGAGTCTAGGCAGAAGCTCGTAAAATGTCCTTGCTGCCTCTGCCCAGCCATGCATACCCATAACTCACCGACAAGGAAGGACACCATGAGTAATCCTTAACTGTTTGCATATAAGGAACAACCTTTTGGCTTGTGTGTATCATTGCTTAATCCTATACCACGTGAAAAGAAATCCTTGCTGTGGGAAGCACATTGATGGTCTCACTGCTGTCCTGGACAGGACAGTCCAGAACAGTGCTGCTGTCCTGTGGTGCCAGGGTGGCTCCAGGTGCCTGTGCCTGCCCTCGCTCTCTCCCGGGCACCAGGGACTGTCCCTGCCCTCACCCCAGCTCATCCAGGGCCCGTGTCACCTTCCTGCCTCTCTCCTGGTCGAGGCAAGGCTGCCTTGTGCAGAATCCCTTGCCTGGCAGCCCTGGGGCCAGAAGTGGCCACTGCTCCCCATGGAGCACAGTCCTCCTCTCGGACGCTCACCCTCTGTTGCTGTTCCCCAGGAAGGTGACCCTCCTCGTCATGGGGCTGGACAATGCAGGGAAAACCTCCGTCATCATGGACATAGAGAGAGGTGAGGAGCAGCACAGCCCTGATGCCTGCCTTGGCTGAAGGCAACAGCTTTACAGCCTCTGCAACCAAGTACCTGAGCTTTGAAGGACCGAGATCCTTAAAACACAACCACTGGGCTGGGGGAAGTGTGCAGGGCAGTGGCGGTGACCTGGGCAGCCCAGGGAGTGGGGATGTGCCCAGGGGAGGAGGAGGCACATGCCACAGGGATGTCCCAGGCTCACGGCACCAGCTCTCTGCCCTCTCCCACACGCAGCACTGGCTGGTGAGGTGCTGCCCGCGGGGCAGCCCGGCCAGACCCGCCTGCGGGTGGACAGGTTCGAGGTGACGCTGGTGGACCTGCCTGGGGCCCAACGCTCCCGCAGCACCTGGCGCAGCCACTACAGTGCGGCCCACGGACTCCTCTTCGTCCTGGACTCCAGTGATCTGGCGCGGATGGATGAGGCCCGCAAGGTCCTGAGCCGTGTCCTGAGCCATCCCGACGTCTCCGGGAAGCCCCTCTTACTGTAAGGCCAAGTTGCTGGGATGTGACCCGTAGGGTTTAGGGGTGGAGGAGGAAGTGGGAATCTTTTGATGGGGTTGTGGGGAGCATGGCCGGGCTGCTGCAGGGATGTGGCACCCAGGGGACTGTCGGGGGGTGCTGGGACGTGGGGACTCCAGCCGTGCTCAGGAGCAGAGAGCATCCCTGGAAAGGGGCTGGCAGGGGGGCTCCAGCGCCGGGTAAGAGCTGGGACAATGCTTCGCCTAATGACAGTCAAACCGGGAGAACGCATCTCGCCTTCCCCGCCGCCGTGCGGCGAGGCGCCCGGAGGCCGGGGTGACGGCCGCCTTCCGCTCTCCCCGCGCCCCAGGCTGGCCAACAAGCAAGACGCGGCGACCGCCCTGCTACCCTGCGAGCTGATCGAGCGCCTGTCCCTGGAGCGGCTGGTCAACGAGAACCGCTCGCCCTGCCGCATCGTGAGTGCGGGGCTGCCCCCGCCGGCCCCGCTCCCCGCTCTCCGCCGGGGCTGACCCAGCCCCTCTGCCCGCAGGAGCCCTGCGCTGCCAAGCGAGGCCCCCCCGCCGGCCCGGCCCGCACCACCCTGCAGGGGCTGCGCTGGCTCCTCCGCGCCGCCCCCGCCGCCCCGGTACCGCCTCCCTCCGCCGCTCCGCCGCCCGGCCCCGGGACAGCCCGCCCGCCCGCCCGCAGGTGGGTGCGCGTTCCCGTCCCCGTTCTGCCCCTCGCCCCCCCGCGGGGCTCGCTCCCATACGCCGCCGTGCTCTCGCCCCGCCAGGGACCCGCCGCCGCCGCCCCCCGGGGAGGATGCCCGAGACGGCGCGGGGAAAACGGGGGAGCACCGGCCGCTGCGGCCCCTCCGCCGCCTCCTCCCGCTGGTGAGTGAGTCTTCCCGGGATGGGAAGTGATGGAAGGGGGCTCCCACCACCTTTCTCTCATCCCCCTTACTCTGCCCAGGAGGAGAGCGCGAAGGGCCCCGGGAGGAGGAAGAGGAAGGTGAAGGTGAGGAAGAAGGGCTCCGGGCAGCCAAGCCCAGCCGAGGAGCCGGAGGGACCAGGAGGAGTGGGTGACAGCCGAGTCGGGGCTGCTGGGGGGCTGCTGCCTCCCAACAGAGTGGGGCAGGAAGAGCCTGCACCCACCGGGACGGCCACTCCCCACCCAGGTGAGAGAGGGCTTGCAGGGGGCTGCTGGCACCCGGACCCCCAGAGACAGTCTACAGGGTGGTTTTGGGACCCGACAATGTGGTGATACGTCAGTTCACTGGTCCCCTCCATCTCCGTTGGCTTTGTGTGCAGATGAGCTGAGCGGGGTCACGGGAGTCTGACAGGGAAGAGGAGAGACATCTCTGAGCATCTCCGCAGGGGTTGATACACAGAGGGGATGGAAGAGCGTGGATCCGTCAGCAGCACTCCTCTCACCTGGTTTGGTGACAAATGCATCCTTGCCCAGATACGATGCCTGAAATTTTGTGTTTCTCCATCCAGTGCAGGGCATGAAAAAGAAAAAGAAGAAGAAAATCAAGAATAAGGTCAAGTCGCAGGAACCCGCTGTGGAGCAGCAGCGTGAGGAGGTCTCAAGCACTTTTGGTTGGTATTTCCCACAACAGATTTTGCTGAAAAGCATCGAGGGCTCTGGCCTGCTGACAGCGGGGCGTGAGCTGTGCAGGAGCCCTTGCCCGTGTGATGTTTGGTGCGAGGGCACAGCACAGGCACAAGCAAGTGCTGCTGCAGGGCAAGGTGGGGGCTGTTGGGGAGGCAGATGCTGCTGCCTCTGCCTTCGGGTGGGATGTGGGGAGGCCACATGAGTGAGCTGGGCTGCATCCTGGTGGGTTATTACAGCCCTCACTCAGTGCACGGTGCCAGGCTGGGCCTCGGAGCTTCAGCCCTGTGGCAGTGCCTGACAGCTTCCCTTCCTCCTTAGACCTGTACCGCCGGGCGATGCTGGCTCTGAAGATGAGGCAGGAGCAGAGGAAGCAGCAGTCTGCCATCGTCCCCTGAGCAGGAAGGCACCTCCCAGGGGATGTGAGGTCCCAGGGGACTCCAGACTTCAGTGGCAGTGGGACCGATGCTTGTGCAGGGCTCCTGGGGTGCTTGGCTAGTGCTGGCAGCCCTGGGCAATGGGTCTTGGGGCATGAACAGCATCGTTGTGCTCTGCATGGCTTGAAAACCAGGGATCCGCAGGACCGAGCCAAAAGTCCTTTTGTAAGATGCCTCTCTGGCAGCCGGGCTGCAAATCTGTCTGAAAAGGGACCAGCCGGCCACTTGCTGACCGTGTGTTGGTATTCTGTGGAAGACTCGGTCTGAATCCAACTGAGGCTGCGGAAGAGGGGAAGATTGGAGCAAATATCCCAGGGGAAAAGCCTGTCTCTTGAATTGACCTATGCCCCAGCAAAGCTGACTTCACAGGTCTCGGCCCCTCATTCAGTCTCTGGCTGCTGCCTGAACAAGTTTTATTTCCTGCTGGTGAAGGTGGAAAGGGAAGACACGGACGGTCTGTGGGAGACCTTCACCCTGTTCCCAGCCACATCTGGCGGGGCTGTCAGGAGGAGGTGGAGGAGGGTGATGCCCGCGTTGTCTGTGCGTTCTTGCAGCCCGTCAGCAAAGGCTTAGTTCAATGACAGCTGGTGGTGGAGGCTGCTGGAGGCTCCTTCTCCAGGATCATTCCTCCTGATCCTGCCATCCTCCCAGGAGGGACAGTGGTGACCTGCAGGTGACACAAAATCCTTCCATGTTGCTGACAGCCTGGCACCCTGCAGCCCTGAATGGTCCCTGCTCTGTGCTCAGTGCAGCTCTGAGAGGGGACGGCAAGGAGCATCCACATCTCAACACAACCCGTCTGCGACACACATTGTGCTGCCTGGCTCGGGCTGTGTGTGTGTGCGGGGAAATCAACCATCAGCCCTGGAAAATCTTTACGTGAAGTCAAGAGTGCAGTGGTTTTCCCTTCCCAGCTGTGCTCAGCAGCAGAGCCTGAGTCACCTCTGCTCTGCGATTAATGATTAACCTGCCATGCCTTTGTGGTCGGGGGGAAAAAAAATTGCTGAAGCCCTTCCCTCACCAAGGCTGGAAAGGGAAAAGAAAAGAAAGTCTGGCTACTCTGCCTTGCCAGTCTGCTGTTAAGTTCTAACTCTTCAGATTCAACTGTCAGTGACTACAGGGATTAATTGTAAATAAATTGCAAATGATGGGAGCACAAATTAATACTGGCCTGTAAAGACAGCATTTTTAGTAAATCCTGTCTCTGGTGTGGATCCGTGTGGTGACAGTGCTGTGGATGATGTGGGAGGGCAAAGCAAGGACCTGTGACTGTGGTGGAGCCCCTTCTCCTGGGGTGGGTCGGGGCTGTGCATGCCCCTGCGGGGGTCAGTCTGGGCTGGCAGCCAGGCTCCTTCCACTGGGGCCACGGATGTCTGCGGGACCATGGGGAGAGAAATTATCCCCTCTAACAGCTGCTTCTCACACACCCACCAAGTCTGGTAGGAGGGCAAGTCCTCCCAAACAACCGGCACCCCAAACCAACTCATGGTCATGCTGGTGCTGAGCCTCACTCACTGAGGCTCCAAAATCATGTGGGGAGTGGGACCTGAGTGGGTTTGGGAGCCTTCAGCACAGCCAGCTAGCAGTTGGATCCATCTGCTGCTCCCTGCAGCTCCTGGATGTGTGGCTCCTCAGCACAGGCACTGGCAGCAGCGCAGGGACACCCAAAGCCAGAGAAGATAGATGGCCAGTGAGACGAGTCCAAAGACAGACCTGGCCCTGCTGGTGCTGCTGGGCAGCTGAATGAAACTTTCCCTGGGAGCCAGGTGTAGGAAATCCATTAGGTTGATCTAACGCACTTTCCTCTAACATAGTGACCTCGAGTGAGCGGTGTGGGCAGGCATTGCAAATATATTTCAAAATCAAACCCCTTTATCCTGGTGTTTCCATGGCTGTAGTAGTTAATCCCTACTACGACCAGGAGACAATCCTGGTTTGCACCAACCAAGAATATGATTTTTATCTTCCTTGGAAGGTGAGCAGCAACAACTCCATGTTAAAAATGGTCTATCTCAAAGCCAGAAATATCTCAGAAATGAGATCTTGAGACGTATGTGATCAAAGATAAACTGAAATATATTAATTAATGGCTACTCTGTGCCACAAGGTCATGGGCTGGGCTGCCTCTGCCATGTGTAAAAAGCAGTGGCTGTAGCAGAGAGTGCACACCTGTGGCAGGCAGCGTGGACAAGGCTCCTTATTCCATCCTTCTCCTCTTCCTATTCATCTTATGGCCCGGTAGTTGAATAACCAGCAAGGGAAGGAGGTCTCTGGGATGTATGGTCCTCGGTGACACTGCCTGCTGCCAGCGGGGCAAGGTGCAGCTCTGCCAGGGCTGGTCCCGGTGTGTCTGATCTGCTGGCAGGCCTGCTGAGGTCAGGTGTGGTGCCCAGCAGCACTGCTTGCCTTGAGGAGATGTTCCCCAAAAATGAGGTGGTGGTGTTGAGTGGCACACCCCCACAAATCTTGGGTTTGTCGGGAAGCGCTGGAGCTCCAAATATGCTGAGAAGCACGAAGTGATGCAACAGCAACTGTGCCGGGGAGACACATCTTCTGTCTGCTGATGCAGAAAGTAAAGGGTATCAATAGCATTTTCTGCTGGGAGGACTGGAGCCGGCTGGGTGATACCACCACGTGGTGCATTTAAGCATTTTTATATTATTTAGCACATCCTTCTTTTCAGGTTCCCAGAGGAGCTGTCTCAGGAGGGTGGGGTGAGGCAAAACCTGGTTCCTGCTTCCACGAGCGCTTTCGTGGTGCCTCAGCCTGGGCTGCAGCTGCGTTTATCACAAACTAGTGACACAGAAGCGTGTGTGAGTTTTGCATGTCTGCAGCCCACTTCCCCTTGATGGTGCTCATTTGGGGAATCCCCAGCTGCCAGCGTGGCCACCAACAGCTCTCTCCATGGCATATGTCCTTCTAAGCCTGAAGGATGGATTGAGGGAGGGAGGGAGATTGCACTTGTCTGAGCTTTGCAAAAGTTGGTAATGGTTTGTGCAGAGCCAGGAGGAGACGAAGACGCGTTTCAGCAAGTGCCTGTGGGCATACACCTACAGCAGGGCATGGCTGGTCCCACCTCCTCATACCAACATTGCTTTGCACAGTTGGATTTTTTCCTGATACCTGTTATCATTATCAAAATTTAACTGCCTGGGCTGAAATTTGGAGGGTAGGAGAAGAGGGGTGGGAAGAGTATTGCTCAGTCAGTGCTAAAGAAGCTGCCGAGTCCTCCTGTGTACCACACATCACCAAGCTTTCCAGGTAGCAAGAAGACCTGGAGGAGAGTCTGGCAGACGAGACCATGTGGAGGGGCTCCAGCCCCTCCGGCTGCACCCCCAGCCCTGGTGTGCTTTCTCCCACTTCTTGACGCTTTGCTCTCTGTCCGCTGGCTGGGCTTAGCCTGCAGTTACACTTAATTTTTTAATCTTTCCTTGTTCCTCTCTACCCCCAGGAGAGGATGAGGAAGGTAATGTTGACTCTGAGAGCCCTTGGCTTGTCCCACAACAGGGCAGGAGGTGCCCCCGCAGCAAGCTGGTGTTAAGAGACAAGGATATCTCTCCTGCTGTACATCCACTGTTGTATTTTATTAATAAAAACTCAATTGTGTATTTTTTTCCCCTAAATCAGACTTTCCAGGGGAGCATGAACCATTGTGGGTCTCACTGTTGTTCCCAGCTTTCAGATGCAGAGATTCCTTGGTAGTCAGCATTCCTCATGCCTGCAGCGAGGATGCCCCACGCTCCGAGGGGCAGGATGGGGAAGGTGAGCCCAATCCTGGGGGGCTCCATGTATTGAGGAGCCAACAGCCAGGCCTGACGAGGGAAAACAATTTAGCAAAGAGACAGATTTGTGATTGTGTGAAAAACATGACAGTACTTTGTCTGCTCCTTCACTAATCTCAAATTACAGAGGAAGGAGCCAGGAAGTGGGTTTTGAGAGAGCATCCCAGACACTGGAATTTGGACATCGATTTAGGGCTGTAGAGGCAATTAAGCGCAAGTGCCAGGGATCCTTGATAACAGGAGTTTTGCATGGCAAATACAACGGACCCCATCCTGCGGGGTGCCTGCAGCTGCTCCTCGTTCCCCACCAGCCTCCCTGTAAATCCCATCATGTGTTGTAGGACATTTGTACAGCCTGGCTGATCCCAGGACTTTCCTGAGGGTAGAGCCTGGGGCTTTCCTGGGAATGGGGAAGGTCTTTCACATGCAGCTCTCCCTGCTCTGTTCTGGATGCAAGGTAAAAAAAAAAATAATAAAAATTTTCTTGCTTCACAACAGCGGTGGCTGGTGGGGGGGAGGTGAGCAGCCTCTGCTCCCCGGCTTTGCCATCCCTTGGGACAGGGCTGGAGGAGTCACAGACGTGCTGATCAGGCAGCGCTAAGGTGTGGGGCTCCTTCTCAGGTTACACTGTTACTGGAAGCTTGTTACAGTGTGTACATGCTTAAATAAATATATATTAGCAAGGCTAGTGGATTTTAAATCTTGGCATGGGCGTTTGGGTTGATAAAAACCTGGAGTGATTTTTTTTTTTTTTTTTTTTTTTGAGCTTGAGAAGTTGATTGTACATACGCTTTCTCGTGCTTGCAGCTCCTGCCCTCTGACACGGGAGGGCTGGCTGCCAGCGTGCTCCTGTGGCAGTTTCCTAGCTCTGCCAGAAAAAAAAGGAAGTGTTGGGAAATACTTTCATTTTTTTCTAGATAAGTACACTAGGGCACAGCTGATTTCCACAAGATCATTCAAAATATTGAGCTGAAAAATACTGGCATGTGCTACTGGGCAGCTCTTACTCCCTGTAGCTCTCAGAGGCTGTATACATTGAAAAATGAACAACTGTGCACAGGGTTTCTTTTGGGTTTTTGTTATCAGTTGTAGATCCTCTGTTGTGTTACATTAACAATGAGAGCTGGAGTGCTTGCTGTCATAGTATATTCCACAGAATTGTCTGAAAAACAAGGCTTAATTAGGTGAGAGTAACTCCCCAAGCTTCTCTTGATTGTTATGGAAGAGGTTATTAAGACTTTGCAAGAAAAGAGACAATAACAAGGAGTGGAAATTAAGAAAATATGAAAACTTTCTCTTTCTAGGTTAAATGAGCCCTGTTGGAGACATTATTGCTGGCAGGAGGAGGAAGGATATGATCAAATTTATTTAATGGATGTATTTGTCTCAGGGCACAAGGGAATGTGCCGGAGTCTGAGGTATATAAATTTGTCACATCATGTACCAAATATACTCACTGTTGGTTTTTTTTTTTTTCCCCATCTTATAAAAAGCTTGTTTTTAAAAAGGAAATTCTGTTAACTAAAATTGGTAGTCTTTCTCTTTCATAAATTATCACCCTGTAAGTCGCTGCATATTTCAATAGATTATTTCAGACTGTAAGGGGAAAGTGCCTCTTGAGAAAGACTATCAGTGTATTAATTAGAAAGGCTTTTGCCGTAGAATATCACTGAATATGGGATCGAGAGCCAATTTATTAACCAAAAATTTACATTTTAAAGACTTTTGCTGCAATCAGAGCTCAAGCCTTGTCTGTGAGCGAACTTTCACCTTATTAAACTGCATTTTTATTTCAGTGCAGCTGACTTTAGCAAGACTCAAGCCCAAATCCCTGACCTGTGGCATAAATCTTTTGCTTTCTATGCAAGCCGTGCTCTGCATTAGACTTTACAGCCCACCTTCCATGCATAGTGCAGCTGTAGGAAGAGGTGTCGGGGTTTATTTTGTAGGTCTTTTGTTGGTTTTTTTTGCAAAGCTTGTGTTCATAGGTTGCAAGGTACAGTTGCTGCACAGGCTTGTCGCTACCAGCATCTGAACCCTGTGCCCTCCTCCAGCAAAGAAATCTGCTGGTGGAGTGCTAAATTGACTTAAAATGGACTTGGGGATGGAGAAAAGCATGTGCAGATCCTCTTGCTTAATGGACACTGCAGCGTGGCTGCTGCTGCTGAGTCAACTCCATAGTGCTAAGTGTGGGCTCTGAACTTGCCTCTTCCTTCCTTTTTCCAGGAAGGCTGGGGGAAGCCCAGAAGCATGCCCTGCAAGGTCACTGCTGCAGGTTGTGACTTCCCAGAGGAAGTTATAAGCCTGAAGCAGATGGTTTTGGTGCAGGCTGTGAGGCAGGACTCTGGAAACTGGCACTGCGTGGTGCTCTCCACTGCTGCTTGTCAGGTCCTGCCGATCTGGGGGACGGAATGTGCAGGCTGAGGGAAGGACTGAGGATGACTCCATGCAAATCTCTCTGCAGAGAGAGTTATTGGATTCCTTCCCTCGTGGGTGTTTTGCAAGTATGACACAATCCCTTTTTAACACCCTCAATGGCATGCCAGGTGCTTGCTGGCCCATCCCAGCCAAGACCTACTTTTTCCAGTGCTGGAGGAGGATGACACCTACGCCCTTTCCTGGTGAAGGGGCGATGAGAAATACCCAGAGATGTCAGCAGCTAAAGGCCATGTGTAGGACCTCAGCAGATGCAGTGTTTGGGTGACTTTGGCCACTTTCTGAAAGCGAGCTTCTGGTCCTGTGCCTGTTGGTCTGCCCATGCTGGCAGGGCAACCAAAGCCCACTGCACGTTGGATTTAAAAGTCTCAAGTGAGAGCAGACAGGGATTCTGCCTTGGGATCTGCTGACAAAAGAGTTCTCATTTCTTATAAAACTGTCAACAAATCAGTGAAGGATCTGCCTTATTCAGGAGAAAAGGAGGAAAAAAAAAAAAGATATTGTAAGCTCCTCCTTGGCTTTCCCCCAGAGAAGGGCTTCTGGCACATATTGATGTACCTGTGGGCAAGGACAGAGCCCTGCTAGTCTCTGCAGAGTTCTGCAACCACAGCAGCCACGAGCATGGACTCGGTCTTTCCCAAATGGAGATGGCCTTGGGATGGTTCTCGGGAGGGGGGGGGAGTGGGGGGGTGGGGTGGGAATTGCTTCCAAAGCAGACAGAGGTGACAGTGGGCAATGAGTGTCCTTTACCTGATCCTCTTCCCCAGTGTAAGGAGAAGCTCCACAAGCAGCAAGTCAACAAGGGAGGTCATGCCCCTACGATAAATTAGCTGTCAGTCTAAATAGTTGGATTAACAAGATTTACTTCGAGCCATCACAACATTGAAGATAAATCTGTAGTGCTCGTCAGGAAGTGGGATGGACCTTGAAGAGAAGTAGTACATCTCCAACGACTTCATACTCCACCAGATATTATAAAAATCCATAAAAAGATCTTAAGACATGGCAAGCCGGTTGCACGGTTTTCCAAAGACAGCTCATCCTCTAAGCGGCCACACGATGGCAGAAGCAGCAAAGAACACTGCAAAAATAAGTGGTTTTAAAAAAAAAAAGCCAACACTGCGGGTGAGTGTGTCCCCAGGTTAGTAGGGAGGTTGGCTCCCCCCCCTGCTAAGCTGCCTGCCAGGGACTGAACTTCAAAGGCCTCCATCACTGTGAACATTAAAAACAAAGGTTACAGGACATGAAAACTATTTTGTGAAAGGATTTAATGGACGGTCCCAAGTTGGGAATAGTTCACAGCAGTTCCTTGGGTCTCACAGGTCTGTTCACGCCTTGGTTGGCAGTCTGCTGGCTAACTAGTTTTCCGTGGTAGTTAAAGTGGTGGTGGGTCCCAGTTGAGCTGTATTCTGCAAAATTCTCCCTGGGACTGTTCCCTCATAATCCCCTTGTGGGGAGGGCATGCCCGGATGCAGGATGGGGGCCCCTTTAGTGCTGCCTGTGCCATGTGTGTTATCTGCACCGGGGATGGGGGTTTGTGGCATTAGAAGGTGCACTAAAACCAGATTCACTTGTTAAAGACCTGTGAGCCGATACAGTCGCCATCAAATCAGCAGCTGAATTGCCCAGGCTGTTTCAGGGCATGAAAAAGCCCAGTCAGGGTTGTTTTGCTTCCTCTCTGTGAGGATGGTTTCTGCTGAGATAGGGGTTTCCTCGTCCCGAGGCCACAGGGCCAGCAGCCAAAGGGGGCATGACAGTTGCCTTGATTTCTCCAGTGAAATCACGCCTTTGGCTGTGCGGGGTAGGTAGGGAGATGGATGGATTTAAGCAGTCTGGTCCATGGCAGGACACTACAGTTCTGCTCTGACTGAGTATGGGACACCAAACACTTGCTGGTGCCTGCTTCCCAGCTGTGCTGACTTGCCTGGACTTGCTTCATCTGGGAGACTCCTGGAAGAGGGTCTCTCTCTGACACCTTAGCCACAGCCACTCTCGGCAATGCATTTTAGTTCAAACTCCAGTAAACTTTTAAAAAAAACAAAGACAGCAGCGTTTCAAACTAAATGGGATAGGGACTGCAACATGAACAGTGTGGGAATCGTAAAGACAAGTGTAGCTGCATGGATCATCTCTTCTGCTGGTGAGACCAATTTCCCTTCTTACCAGTTAATGCTACTGACAGGTAGTAATGATACCCGTAGGAATACATTGTGGAAGAGAAGAATAGAGTTTGATTTTTTTTATTTCTACTGGGCCAGGTAAGCCAGACTACCTTGGCCTCAAGAAACAGGCAGGTACCTGGCCCCAAAGGCTGGTGCATCTTGGGCATTGCTGGTCTGATCAACACCCACTGCAGGGCACTGCAACAGGAAAAATGTCTGAGAACAGCAAGTCCCTCTTCTAGCCAACACAAACAGGCTAGAAAAACCTCAGAGAAGTAGCAAAAAAGCAGTGCAAAAGCTGCAGCATAGTGTTGATCTAAGTTTAGTTCTCTGTTATTTGTTTTGTGGGGGAGGGAAGTCTAGAGCTAAACTGGTTAGGCATTATGTTAAGATGTTTAACAATTTCCATTCATTATTTTAAAATGTGATTAAAACTGCCTAGCATTGTTTTCTGGTTTCCTCTGTTGTGGTTAGGCTTTTGTGTGGAAAGGTAACAGTACAGCTGCATGGAGAAGAGTGGAAAGGTTGCACCTGGGATTCAGATGAGCACTGGCTGTCCCCTCGGGAACGCTGCCTTGCTCAGTGGGAATGTGGGAGCATTCACCCTCCCATTTACTGCTGCCCTGGGATCACTGGGATTAAAAAAAACAACCAACAGACTCCTGCCTGCTATTTTGGTGATGCTGAAGGCAGGTTCTGTGAGCTTAGAGATACCATACTGTGTAAAACTGCCAGACAGTGCTTAAGTAGAGCAAATGTGACTGGTTTTAACCTTAGTAAAATCAATACAGTACTGTTCTTGCTTTCAAAATACCAAGTGAAAAATCTCTGTGTGTTTTCCAGATCTCTGGAAGCCCACAGCTGCTCTCTGGGCCCAGTCGCGGTGTGACAAGGTGAGTTTTGCTCAGTTTCCAGGGAGAAGCCTGCTTTAAAATAGGAGCAACGCAGGCTGCCGAAATGGCAGCAGCTCCTGGGCTTTGGGATCAAGCAGCCCACCTGCCCCGGGGGTCCTTGGGGCTGCCGACAAGGGACAGCACCAGGAAAACTCCGTGCCCTGTACTGTTGCAGAGGATATTGCTCCAGGAAAGGCTGGTTTATTACCATGCATCAGCAATGTCAAAAACATAGTAGGAAAATACAGATTTTGTTAGGTTACATCTTGTCTTTCCTGTTTTTGGTAGTTCATATAGAAACAAATATTCTCTGGACTGGGGAGATGCTCCCTAAGGGAGCATCATTTCAGATGAGCATTATTTCCACTCACATATTATCCGAGCCCAGAGGGAAGAGGGTATGGGCTGGCCTGTGTGCTACTAAAAGGCTGGAGGCACCAGGGAAGGCTGGGCAGTTCTGGGCTCAGGGGCTGCAAAACTCCCTCAAGGATTAGGCTGGGCTTGCTGGCTGGGCAGGCTTGGCCACCAAAGCAGTGCCTGGGGGGTGGTCTGATGGGGATGGGCACTGAGCTGCCTGGGAAGAATCTGCAGCGGGAAAAACACCAAGGGACCCTAAATACCTTCTGTGGTCAGTCACGGCTCAGGTGAAAGTGATTCAAGGTGCCTTTATGGTATTTGCTTGAGCATCAGGGCAGTGACTGGACTTTTGAACCAGAGGATTACTGGGAGGGCTGTGACATGGGAGGGAGGGGGTTGCATATATAGGAGGTTGAGATATTAATTGTACCTGGCGTCTAACCATGGCCACGGCTCCAGTGAGGGCTTGGGAGGGTGGGCACGAGGGCTCTAACCCAGCGGCTCTGGGGGCTGTGAGGATGATGATGCTTCTCTCAAGCCCCTCCATCAGTTCATTCTCCCAGCTCTCCCTTTCGGACCACGCACCGGGCCGGCCCCCGGGCTGCTCCCAGCGCACTCCCGGCCCCGCAGGATTAGTCCCTGCGGCTGCTTTTCCTCCGGCGAGAGCCAGCAGCACCCGCTGCTCCCGGACCCCCGCGGCTCCCGGCGCCTCGGCCGGGGGGGGCCGCTGCGCTCCCGCCTCCGGCCCCGTGCCGGCACTACAGCTCCCAGGCTGCTCCGGGGCTGCGCCCGCCTCCCGCGCGGCGGCGGCGGGACAAAAGAGAGGGGGCGCGGGGGAAGTGCCGCCAGCCGAGCCGAGCGCGGCCGGCCGGGCCGAGCCGGGCGGCGGGGCCCCGCGGCGGGCATGGTGCGCGGCCGGCGGCGCGGCCCGCGGGCGGCCTAGGAGCGGAGCCGGGCCGGGCCGGGCGATGCGGCGGTGAGGGCGGCGGGGCCGGGCGCCGCCGCGATGCTCCGCCGCAGCCTGAGCCGCCTGGTGAGTGCGGGGCCGGGGCGGCAGGCTGGGGGCGGGAGGGTGCGGGGCAGGGAAAAGTTCATGATTATTATTTATTATTATTTTTTTATTTTCTTTTTTTTAAATTTTTTTTTCCGCCGGGGGTGGGTGTCGCGGGCGGGGGGGACGGGGCGCGTCCCCGCGGGCGGGGGTCGCGGCCGCAGCGCTCCCGGCGCGCTCCTGCCCGCCGCAACGGCAGCTCCCGCCCCTGCGAAACCTCCCGGGTAGGGCCCTGCCTGCGCTGCGGCTCTTCACGAGAAGTTGCCTTTGCTGAGAAAGCCCAAACCTTATTATTATTTTTTTTTTCCCAAAAAAAAAAGAACCCCAAAACCTGGAGGAGGGGACTTCTGAATCCCTGGAAGCGTACACCTGAAATCGCGTGGTTATAGGGCGGGAGAGAGGCAGGGCTGTTGTCCGGGTGCTGCCTGCTGCTTTTCCAACGGCTTCGTGTCCCCAGATACCTTAAAAACCCTCCCGGTGCCACATAAGCTACTTAGAGATTTCACCATGACCTCATTGCTTGGCCTGAACTCTGTAATTACTCGTTTTTTCCTCTTCTACAGCGAGTGTGGTAAAACCGGTGCTTTAACATCATTTCGGGAGTTTCTGTTTATTTAGCAGTGTCATTTATTGCGCAGTGCGTAGTAACAAAGTTCCTCGAGTTTAAACAACAGGCGCGCGTTGTTGGTGCGGCGGGGACACCCGCGGAGGTTTGGGAGCTGTTTCCCGAGGCACGTTGCTCTTCTTGGCACCCAGTTACCTGCCGGAGTCCTGGACTCTGCCTGCGGCTGCCCGCAAGGCCAGAGCTGCTGCGAGGTGGATTTTCATAGTCGCTTCTGGTTCTGAGTGAGCTGCTTGTGCCAGATTTCCAGGCACAAGGGACTCTAATCTCCTTTTTAAGTCTGGAGGTAGCTCTAGGGGGGGAGAAAAATGGTTAATTTTTCCGTCTGTGCATTCCTAGGTTGGGCTGCTGTTGCAGACTTTGGGTTAGCTTTGTGGAACACACCTACTGCGACTATTGTTTGGCAGCCCTGGGGAAAAACGTATGGGATTGGACAAATGTATCGGATCTAATCTGAGTGCCCTGAGCCAGTGCCCTGAGCTTCTGGCTTGGAATTTATATCTGCCTTCTGTTAAGTGCTTCCTAGCCCGCACTTGCCAGGAGGCTTTTTCTAAGGCCCATCAGGAGGCATTTAGAGTGTGGACTGCCTCTTCTGGAGCCACCGAGTTTGGCTAAAAGCGTTTTTAGGTGGTTGCGTTCCACGGGCAGGTATCAGTGGCCGTGGGATCGCACAGAAGCATGTGGCTGAGCTCCAGCATCCTTCTCACAGGGAAGTGGGACCCCTGTGCAGGTCCCGTGCTGGCTCCCTGCCAGCAGTCCCTCGGCGTGGGGAGGGGACGCGTACCGCTGCCAGGGTGCGAGGTCTCCTCCGGAGTGGAGAAGAAACGGTCCTGGATGCTGAACCCAGGTATTTCTAACCACTCTGTTCAGGGGTGAACTGTCGCAGTGTGTTTGGAGGGCTGGAGGTAGTTTTCTGGCTAGAGAAACAGCTCTGCTTGGGGACTTCGGAGCGCACCAGGGCAGCTGTGGTGTTGCTGAGGGTTGTTGGACACTTTTACACCTACTGGCTTTGTGAGTGGTGTTTGAACAGCAGTGAGTTCGGTTTATCAGGCTGGTGCAGGTGGCACGGGTACCCCTGGCCGTGGGCGGATAGCAGCTCCTGCCATGCTGCTGAGGCTCTACTCAAACCCAGCCCTGTGCGTCTCCCAGGAGCTGGCTGGGTTTGGGTCAGTCCCCCTGCTTGCTCCATGGGAGGAGAGGGCAGCCCATGGTGATCTCCACAGAGGTATCCTCAAGGTGCTGTCTTGTCTGGGTGGCACAGGGCTTCAAGTGATGCTCAACTTGTGACAGTGGCGTCACAGAAAATTCACTGCAGTTATTAAAGGCTGCAGATTATCTGACACCAAGATCCCACAGGGCTACTTAGACGCGTCACCTCTCCACTGTGTGGTCTCTGCCAGGGGCTCATAAATACTAGTGGATATTAAAAATCCTGTTTTCAGATGTATTTCACTGCTTAGGCGTGATGAATGTGCCTTGCTGTATCAACATGACTGTTAGATGGCTCCGTTTCTCCCTCCCATAAACTTTTTTATTCTGGATAGGGTATGAAATGGGATGGTAAAAAAAGCAAGAGGAGCAGAGTGGTGTATGTGGGTCTGCTTTGCTACCCCGGGGTACAGACTGATGCTCTGTGCGGAAACAAATTGGATTCTGAGCTTCGATTTGCACTGTTGAAATCATCTCTGCTGAAAGGAGTGGGGCTGGGATCGCTGCGGGGAGACGGGATTGAATTGCCACGGTTAATCCACTTTCAGGAGATACTGTCAACTTGAAATATAACTTTAATTCTCTTTTGGAAACAGATTCTGGCATTGGAATCTTATTTTGAGTCTCATGCTACTCGTACAGCTGTTACAGGGAGGATGCAGGAGTAGAGGGGGAAGCGTGCTGGTGACCCAGGGGAGGGTTTCGGTGCATCACCTCGTGCTGGGCTCCTTGCAGGGAGTGGGTGAGCGCTTCCAAACTTGACAGACACCTGGGAGTCAGAATTACTGGTCCCTGTGTTGTGCATCAAAGACAACGTGCTTTTTTTCTTAATTACTTTCCCTGGATTCTTCTGAAGCATCCAGACAGCTGTACCTCCGGGCCACGGCTACGCACCGCAGCTCTGCTGATGTCGCAGGGCTGGTGTAAGAACTGAGTAAGAAATGCAGAAAGAAAAGTTACTGTTGCCTCTGTTGTTTTCAGTTTTTCCCCCCAGTTGCTTTTATTTAAGGCTGTTCTGGAAGCAAACCCTGCTCACGGTGCGGGAAGGCTGGAGGACACCTCCTCTCAAGGTGTCTGGTGCTGCTGAGCCCATGGGTCAGTGTTCGCCCGTCATGGTGTTCCCACCTGGGTCTCTTGCCTCTGCATTTAGTGCAGGTCCTCACTGTTGTTTTCCTGATCTTGTTTAAAACCCGGGATAAGTAAGAAAATAACAAACAGTCTACAACTGGCAGCAAAATTCCTTGTTTTGTGTGTTTGTGCAGTGTCTAACACCAGGATTTTAGTTGTGTTATTCCCTTTTAATTAAAATACCTTGGGGCCTGATCCTCTTTGCAGCCCGTGCCCTGGTAAATCCCTGGTGTTTAGCAAGTGCCGGGCTGGTCCTGAGCGGCTGCCTCTCAGGAATGTTTGCTTGACGTTGGAGGTCAGAAGATGCCTTAGACAGGCATGCAGTGCTTGTCCCTGGGCTGGACCGGCATCGTGACTCGATGCCTTTGCCTTGTTGCAGGCTAGTGATGATGTTCCCTTGCTGGTCTTCTCCTGGGGTCTCCATCCGTCTCTGCTGCACGGCTGCCAGTGATGGGGGTACCCTCGGGTTGGTGATGGGGCTGCCTGGGGTCCCCTGCCCTCTGCTGTCCTCCTCTCCCTGGGTCAGGACCTGTCCCTTGGTGTCCCCACTGGAACACCTTGGCCTTGCCTGCTTCACAGCGAAGGGACTTTGCTTTGAGCCGCCCTAAAACCAAGGAGCTGCCTTTGAGACCGACCGTTACTCTTAACTTGCGTGCTTGGTGCTGCTTTTGCACGGAGCTTTTCCATCTGGGGCTCGTTTTATCTAATTAAAAAGCATTGTGTGCCAACGGCCGCAAGGCAGGGCTGCGGAGGGCAGACCCTCCAGCTGGGCTGTAATGTTACCTGCAGCTTGTGCCCCTGTGGGGGCTGCCCCAGCCGGGCTCCCCGGGCACCGTTTCGTTTGCATCCCCCGGCTGTGCCTGCTGTGCTGCTGCAGACAGCACGGAAGGGTTTCCCCCATTAAAGCCCTTGTGAGTGTCACAAACTTCCTTTCCAAATCCTTACCCTTCCCAAAGTGGTGTGGGGACCGATCCTGGCCCTGCGTGCCAAGGATGGGGAGTCTGGGTCAGGATGCCCCACTGCACCTGGAGTCATCAGCAGGACCAGTGCACAGTGGCTTGTGCCCTCCTGTCCCCTTTGGAGTGGAACAGAGGTGGGAGGAAGGCCTCAGAGAAGGTGTGTGTTGACTGAAGAGGTGTGTGCCGGAGGTTGGAGAAATGATTCAAGCCCGGGAAGGAGCAGGGCAGGCTGTGGATGCTGAGTCCTGTGAGGCAGGTCCTACCTGGTGCTCTGACCTATTCAGATGGCTGGAAAGGAGAAATAGCCCGAAGTCACATTTTAGGAGGGAAATAAATTCCCTGTGCCTGCGGTTGGCGATGGGGAGTAGGTGAGGAGGGGCAGGGGCAGGTGGGGAGAGCCCCTGGAGTGCACTAGGCAGCACAGGGGGGATGCTGGAGTACGTCTTGGGATATGTCTGAGTCTGGGGTGGAGGATGCTAATTTACAATTCCATCTTTAGTTTTTGCAGCAAATGTGTAATAAAGTCTATTTCAGGACACAGAGCACATCTGTGATTTTCTTTCACGCTTGCTTTTTTTTTTTTTCAGAGAGTGTGAAGCAAACATTACAGTGTGCGATTGCAGTTCCTATTCTAATAAGAAAGAAGAGCATAGGTAGGAGGAGGAAGCCTCGAGAACCACTTTTTTTCCCCCAATCCAGCCATGCTAACACCTTGAGAGTGAAGTTGCATGTCAAATACTTTGTTCCCGACTGCCAACTTCTGCAACAAGTGTTTTGCTTTCATTAATATGGCAAAAACCCGGAGCGAAGTTTGGGGCTGGGGTATCTCCGTGACACTGGGTGGCAATTGTGCTTGGAGAAATCCCACGCTTCAAAAAGAGCCTGGATTTTAATGAAGTGACTTTACTTTTTCACGAACATTGCTGAAATTTATTTTGCAATGTATATTTAGCGTAATAAGGCATTTCGCGTGCTCAGGGCCAGTTCCCCTATAGCAGCTGCAGGGCAGCCCATGCTTGACCACAGAGGAGACAGGGGAGGCTCAAACTGGGAATGTGGATCTGCAAAAGACTCTTCCACAGGACTGAAATCCGTTTTTGATGACCCTACCTTGGAAAAAAAGGACACAGGAGTTTCTCAAATTCCCTGGAAAAAGGGGACGCAGGAGTTTCTCAAATCCCTGTGACCGTTTTTTCTGTTAAAGAGAAAATTGCAAAGCAGTCTCCTAACCATAGCCTTATTGCCAGAAATAACTCAACCATTTGGCTAAAAATAAAAATAAAACAAAAAGCCAGCTTCGGACAAGCAGCTGCATGGAAATGTTCACGTGTACAGTTGAAGTTTGGAGAGGTTAGAAATCGCTGTGGGGAGGGACTGGGAAGCACTGGTCAAACGTTAATGATAACTGGTGCTGCCAATTAAACCTGTGGCATGCAGAAACTTTTCTGTGGCTAATAACACACGTCTCGAGGCTGTATTTTATTCTTCACTCGAAACTGGTTTTGTCTCCAGTTGGTATTTTGCTAAGAATAATAACGATTGTCTGGGCTGTGCGGGGAAGGCTCAGAGCTGAACTGAGTTGCAGCTGAAGGCATGGCAATTTGGTTTTAACAATAAAAATTGTAAAAGCAAAGCGTCTGGCTATTAATAGCAGGCTTTTCAGCCTTGCCTTTAATTTCATCCTGTTGCCTTTGCTTTATGCACTTCCTTTCTGATTAAAACTGCTACTTTCTGGCTGTAACCGTTGACGTCCTCGCTAGTGGAGAGTTGGGGTTTTTTTTGAAGCGTTAGTTAAAAGCAACCTGGCGGAGAGCATTCTCAGAGTCTCTCAGCCAGAAGAAACCTTCACACCAATGTGAGTTGTTTTTTGCCAGTGACTATGTTTTTAGCAGGGCAGGCTGGGGCCCTGTGAGCATCTTCCTCCCACGGTACCCACGCTTGCATCTCTTATCTGCAGCCATGTGCAACAGAAAAAAACAGCCTTTGGCTGCTCACTCCGTGGGGTGTGGGACTCTGTGTCCCCTTGGGGGGCTTTAGCTGAGAAAACACAGGGGTGGCTGAGTGGGGGGACATTCCTTGTGCTACCTGCAGCCAAGATGCGCCCGCCAGAGGAGCTGGCATCGCAGGGGTGAGGGAGTCACCAAGCAGCTCAGCCTGGCTGGAGTGTCTGGGAAGGGTGGATTTTCCAAGGAACCTGGATATAGAGTGGGCCGAGTGTTGCTATTGACCCATTTGCCTTTCCCTGAAGACATTTGCTCGGGGGATTTTTCAAGGGAGTTTCCTGTGTTTAGTCGTGCGTAGAAAGCGAGTGCTGAGGCTGGAGGGCAGCGGGGAAGTTTTCCTGCATGGCTCCACTGGCTCGGCTGGTGGCTTTGAGCGCCTTCTGCCCAAAAGTGTCCCCCAGGTCCCCCACCGCTGCCCAGGGGAGCGGGTTAGGGTATGGTGAGGAGTGGGCTACAGCTCTCACCCTGTGCCAGGACAGGCTATCCTGAGATAATCTTAGAAAATGCTTCCAGGTTTAGACTGAAATCTGCTTCTCATTGCTCATCTCGGAAATATTTGTGTGCTTGCTGAGGTCTGGCGCTGCGAAGGATGGGCTGGTTTTTGCTGAGCAGGTTTTGCCAGTGCTTTGCACAGGTTGTTGTGGACTTGGCTTGCCTGTGCTCTCCCAGCACCCTGACCTGGGCTCGGAGCTCTGCAGATGATGCCTATTGCTGCTTGGGAGCTGGGAGAATCCTGCTGCTCCCCTGCAGCTTCTGCACCCCTCTCCTTGTCTCCCTCATCTCTTGTAAGCAGATGGTATCTTTATTTTTTCTTCCTAGTTTAACTGCCTGAGCAATACTGAGGTTCCATGGTTTTTAGTGTTTTCCCTCATCTGCCCAGAGATTTGCAGCTTTCTCTAACCTTTGGGGATGGTGCAGACACTGGGCTGCAGGCAGGGCTGATCCCCAGCAGCTCGGAGTGCTGGGCTCTGGCAGTTTGCTGCCTGCTGATATTATTATTATTATTATTATTATTATTATTATTATTATTATTATTATTATTATTATTATTATTATTATTATTATTATTATTATTAAATAATCTGTCTGCTGTAGTTTTGCTCTCCTGGGACTCCCTGCACCCTTTCCACAGACGATTCCACGGCCACGAGGCAGCCCTGGCTGCTTTCAGTGTCACCATCATGCTGCAGTTTGCTGCGTCGCTGTGAATTATCCCACGTCTGACCAGCGGGTTGGTCACTGGTGTTTGCCTGAGCTGCTTAACGTTTGATTTGGGCGGTCAGTATTTTGCTTTTTGTAACAAACTTGACTCCAAGGCTTGTGCGTGGAGCTGTTAACGTGGATTGCTATCACCCGTTCGTGGCGGGAGAGCGATGCCGGTGCTGCTGGAACGCCGCAGGGATGGGCAGTAAGTGGTGAGCCCTCTTAAAACTTAGTTTACTAACTTGTAGCCTGGGGAAACGGTGAAACTTTCTGGATTTAAAAGGTCTCGCCCGGCTCCTGCCTGGCAGCAGCGTGGCTGCTGGGTCAGGAAAAGCCTGTTCTGCCCAGAGGCTGCAGCAACTTTTATATATATATATGCATTAAATATACATGTATGCAATATATACACATTAAATATGCATATAGACAATATATATAGATGCATTAAATATAGATATATTTTTGCTTATGGGCTATTTCTCGGGCTTAGCCAAAACGCAGGGCGCTGCTGAGGGTTGTTTGGCACAAGGTGCCACTTCGATGGCTGCAAAGTGCATTTGGATATTGAGCTGTGTGCCTGCAGGCAGGGCAGGGGGGCTGAGGGGGAGAGGAGCAGGGGGCTTGCTGGCGGAAGGGAAGCAATCCTGGGTTATGTTTTCCTTCCCCCTCATCGTTTTTCAACTCCTGTAGGGATGCTCGCTGCCACGGATGCTGCTCCGAACCAATACTCTGTAAAAACCCTTTTTTTCAATCCATCTCTCTTTTGGGCACCTGTTGCATCTTGCTGGCTCCAGTAATTTTTTATTTGCAAAACTTTAGTTGTTTTGTTTGAGATGGAATTCCAGTCGAAGCCAATTTAGTCTGAAAGCGTGTCTGCTCTCGATGTCCAGCCATATGCGATAGTGCTTGTAGTCCAGAGACGTTTGTCCTCTTCCCCTTAGTGAAAGCTTAATGCACTTAATTTTGATCCAGCTGTTTGTAAAGGGCTTTTTGTTTTCCTCCTGCAGCAGAAAGGAGGGGTCAGCACCTCCGAGGCTATCGTAGCCGGGTATTTTGGGAGCAAATCGGCCTCGTCATTTTTGTTCACGACTTGAACAAGACTCCTGCTAACCTCTTTTTGTGGCCTTGGATGAGCAGTGCTTTGCTGTGGGCTTTTTGCTCCGTGAGTTCAGCTGAGTTTTGCAGGATCTGTAGGTGAAAGGGCCCTCGCTCTGGCCCCAGCCTTGCCTTCGTAGGGCAGCATGCGGAGGGCTTGGTAATTTCTGGCTGTGTATTTCCAAAGGGTCAGCAAAGCAGCATTTAAAGCACGCTGGATACCCTTAATAAGATTTTATAAGACTATTAAAGTGGAAAACAGAGGCAACGCTTGCTTGATGTAATTTGTTTGCAGTGTCGTGGCAGATGCACTGATTTGCAAAGCAGAGAGATCTTATTTTTCTTGTGCAGTAAGGGATCTAGAACAGCTGAGTAAGATGTGCAACAGGCAAGACTAGACAATTTGAAGCGTTTCTTTGGTAGTGCAATCCAAGATCTTTTCAGCAGTAATAAAAATTAAGTACTGCTAGACTGCAGCAACGCCGTGCAACGTCGCCTGAGCCTCAGTTGGCTTAAGAGGAAAAAAAACCAAAAAAAAATCTCACTGCTGGGAAATGAAATGTAGGGGGCGAAAAAAAATCTACTTTGTGAGCAGCCTTGCCATCTTTTGTTACGATTTCTGCGTAATTCCTCCCCAGCGTTCACACAAAGCCAAGCGACTGCTGCCTGTAGGGGTGAGGGGTCCTGAGTGCTGCCTCGGGGCTGGGGGGGCTCAGGCTGCGCTGGGGGCACCAGCTCAGCAGCAGCCCCGCTCTTATGGGGGCTGCAAAGCCAAGCTTAAAATGCAATATTGATTTTTTATTTTTTTTTTTTTTTTTTTGGCTCTCAGGGCAGTGTTTTGCGTGCCAGTTTTGTTCACTCTGAGTTATGGAAGGTTTTTAGTCTTTATTTTTGTTTCCCCCCCCCCCCCTTCCTTCCAGCTCACCTTTTCTTATAAGTGTTTGCTCAGGGAGGGAGTGCAGTAAAATTAGCTGTGATGCCCAGAGGGCTGTTGTCCTTGTAATCAGCCACATTAATATTGTGGAGCACAGCGTTTCCACGGGGTGGTTTCTTCCAGTGCAGTTGAATGGATGGAAGTGGGACTTTCCATTTGACAAATACCATTCCGGTAAGTGCAGGGTGGGAAGATCAGATGCTCAGAGAGGAAGCCTTGGGTTGAAGGAGCTTGTCTGGATAACACCCTTATCCCATTGCCTGTCTAGGGAAGGTGACTGGTGGGATAGGACGGGGCTGGCTGTCAGCCGTCTCCCGGGATGCTCCCTTGTTCTCCTGCACAGGATGGGCTTGCTTCTGCAGCTGATGGTGCCGGATGGACCACACTGATACCCCTCGAGCACTGAGCCCGGTATCCTGAGCCCATCTCAGACCTCATCTCAGTGTCCCTGTGCATAAGTGAATTTTTTTCCCTCCTGGTGCCAAAACCCAACTGCCGTGCTGCCGGTGTTGCTCGGTCAGCCCCGGGCAGAGCGAGCTTTGCTGCAGGCGTGTTACCCAGCCTGGCAGGAACACGAGCCAAAAGGATTTCCTGAAGATAAACAAGTCGAGGGTTTCTCTCCTTGGATTGCACTGATCCAGTATCCTAGTGTAACTGTGCCTGCAGCTCCAAGGATAAATCTGTTGGTTACTATAGTATCTGGACAAGAAAACACTCCAAATTGGGTCTGGAGTGCATGGAGATGGTTTTGCCATGGAGCGAGGGATGAAGTAGGTGATTTCTGCCTCTTCCCCCTTTTATTTCCTGCTACTTCTGTGGAAACATTTCTCTGCAGCATGGCAAGGGGAGGGTTAGAAACCCACAGCTTTTACTTTTTTGGTGTGGAAAAACATAATTGGAAGCAGCATGGAGCGGGGGCAGGACCTCAGAGCTCAGGTACCCCTTGCAGGGGGCTGGGGTCCCCCTGTGATGCCATGTGGGCCTCGGTCACCCCTTGCACCTGGACCTGCCCTCCCAGGAGCTGTGATGGGAAATGCAGGGCTTTCCGTGGGGCAGAGCTTGATGTGAGTCTGGGCAGCTCCAGGTACCAGCCCCTGCTTTTGGGTTGCTGCGGTGATGTGCACCCTGGCAGGGGGGTCTGCAGCCTCTGTCCCAGGCGGGTGGGTGGCCGGCGGGGCTCGCTTCACCAGGGAAAAGGGAGCAAACTGCACTGGGAAACGGGCAGTTTGCTGGCTGGCTCTGAAATGCTGGGAAAACTTAAAAAGGGGCGAAATGTCTGTAGGTGGTAGAGGGCAGAGTAATGTCTGACCGAGCTGGGACGCGTAACATAGTATTTAGGGGTTTTTTGTTGTTTCTATAACTGGAGAGCTCAGGCTTTTGGAGGACCAGAAAGCAACGGGAAAACCAACAAATTATAGCTCTTCTGTCTGATGCAAGCGTCGACAATTGAAACTTAGAGGTTTTTTCCAGTTTGCTCTTACTTTAATTTTTGCCAGAGCAAATCACTGCTCCAAAGAGTTCGCTGCCCTGCTGAAATAGCTGCCGATGAGCAGACATGTGTGCACAGCTTGAGCCGGGGAAAAGAGGGAGGAAGGGATTTGAAAACGGAAAGACCTCATTGTATTTGCTTTGTGACCTCTGCAAAACATTTGGGCTTTTATTCAAAGTCCTTTTTCTGTTCTTGAGTTTGAAGTGTCCCTATGAGCTCTGAATTTGATGTGCTGGCAGCGTGCTGGTCGAACTTTTCTTCTGGACTGCCAAAAATAAAAATACGCCGCCTGCATTTCAAGATGAGCGATGGTTTCGTAACCCCGGCTGCTAACAGGGCAGGGGAAAAAAGAATCGAGATCCTGGAAACTTCCAAAGGTCGGTGGTTATGTTTGAACAAGAGCAACATATTTTTCCATGGAACAGCAGTGCTGAAGTACTGCTGTCCCAATCAATATCTACTGACGTCGGGCTTTCTGCATCATATGTGAACCTGATTTTCTGCAAAGCGCTGCTGAACTGAAGCTGTGATTACGGACGACGGGGCAGATTTGCTGGGGAGATACAGTACTGTGTGATGTGGGGGTAGACTGCCTGCAGATGGGAAAAGAAAAACGCAGCCAAAGCAAAACCCGCACCAAAAAAGCTCTTTTTGGCTGCCACCCCTGGGCATGGCATTCCCCGAGTCCGGGAAAAGGCTGAGCCCTCCTGTAAATTTATTATCTAGGGGGGGAAGAAAAACCCTCTTCTATTTCCTCTCTCCACCCTTCTTAAGTCTTTCAAGTAGCTTTTTCCCCTGTTCTCCCCGCCCCGTCATGTCTCTCTTTTATCGGTGGCTTTGTTGGCTAAGTCAGCTTTTCCAGGAAACTCAGCCTGGTTGGGTTCTGCTGTTCTCCAGCCCATTGTCCTTGGTGAAGGTGACCTTCCTGCAAGCCCATATGGTGAGGCAGCATGTCCTTGAGACAAGCTCTGGCCAGGGTCCTTCATGTTGCTGGACCCACCTTGACTTGCATTAAGGATGGTGTGATCTGGGTCAATGATGCTCTGCTAGAGCACGTCATCGGCTGCTTTGTCATCCCTAAGGAGGACCAGGGACGAGATCTGGGTGTTGAGCCTCATCATATTGTGTCTTGGGGTTAGGGTATTTTTCCTCCACCTTAATTAGAAATGGAAGAAGTAAAAGTATAATGGTGCAGGGAAAGCTGTGAATGCGGAAATGGGGAAAAAGCTGGCAGAAGTGTTGGCATAAATTCTGCTGTTCTGTCTGCACATAACGGACAGGTGGGCGAGACAGAAACATGCAAAGGTGGCAACCAGACCTGTTCAAGCTTTACTGACCCATTTTTTTTATTCCCTTTCCCCTCGATGATCCTGTCCTCCTTCCCCTTGGTCTATCAGGACCCCTTATGTGCAATGGAACCACTTTAAATTGGCATCTTGGCTTCTGCTGTTGCTGGACTCAAATCTCAAATCGCATCAGGTGCCCAGAATTGAAGTTGACTGAAAAAATACTAGTTTAAAAACTGAAGGCATTGTTTGTTTCTTTCGAATGCCTTTTGGTTTCGAACCTTTATGATGCACTTCACTCCTGTTTTTAGACTTTTTACCATGATTGTAAGGACTATAATTTTTTTTTAGTAAAGCTTCTGCAAGGCACAGGGAGTTGGACTTGATGATCCTTATGGGTCCCTTCCAACTTGTGATAGTCTATGGGTTGACCATGATTGAAAAAAAAAGTATTGGTCTTTTCCCCATGGCTTCTCTTTTGCTCTTGCTTGTTGTTCTGCTTGATCTGGAGGCTCGCATGGTTCCCCGCTGCTGCTCCTGCTTGTCCCTGATGGTCACTCCTTGGTGATACTGTTCTCTCTCTGCTTGAAATATCAGTAGGAGCTTCATCCTCAAAAGAGAAGGGATATTGGTTTATAGAATCATAGAATGATTTGGTTTAAGCCAATGGTTTAAATTTCAACCTTTTGCTTTCCCAAGGTACTGGCCTTCCCTCTTCCACTTAGGGATGAGCAATGAAAGTCCCCTGCAGTGGGACCCGAGCTCGGAGCTGTGCTCACCTTCAGCCCTTTCTCTTGGACCTATGGGCTCTCAGTATTTTAAATGAGATGTTTTTTTTCCCCAAGGACTGTGCATGTTATCGACCCTGTCTCACAGGCGAAGGGGAGAGCAGTGGACTTGATCCCAATCGATGGAGTTCTCTCTCTAAATCAGGAGATCTACCTAAAAATGTGGTCGGTGTGGGTAAGCATAGTCTGAGCTGCTAAATTATTAAGGGTTTTCTCAAAGCATCGCTTGTACTTACAGAGAAATGACTAAGGACAAAGAGTAATAGAGAAATTGGCAAGAAAAAATTCAGTTTAAAATATATTGTGTGGGCGATGGGGTCGGTGTGCTGAGCGGCTTTCCAAGACTGCCGGACGGTTTGGGGAGATTTTGGTAAATTTACGGAGCCTTCTTGAAATTGTGAATATGTTTTTTTCTTGGTTCTTCTGGGGTGAAATGAAACGGGAGCTAGAACAGGCTGTTTTGAGGTGGTGTTATTTTTGCTGGCTCTTTTTGTAAATCAGGTCGTCTTCTCTACTACTTTTATGATAAATGGAACAATAAGGGAGTGATTAGACTTTAAACTATTCATGAGATCTAAGCCAAGTAATGTGATTTCATCTTTCTTCTGCATATATTTAATATAAGCCGTGATTTCATTCAAATGTTTGAGCTTTGTATTTGTACCATATAATTATCTCCAGTTTTAGCAGCTTCTTTTTTTTTTTAAAAAAAAAATGCCTGTAGTTTTCATTAGATCTTTTTTTCTATGAGTTATTTGTGTTTACTTTGTGGCTTGAAGATATCTTCAACAAACATGAAAGGAGTTTCTTTCGATTGGTTAGTTCTGGTTTAGATGCTTTTCGAAACTGTAGTAAATCAAATGGTGGTGCTTTGGTTTTTTTCTGCCACTATCTTTTATTTCTGGAAAGGAGGCCAGCAGGTAGCATAGACGCTTGTTTTCCATATGGGGAATGTAATTAAACACTGTGTTTTGCAGCTGCCCTAGAAATAGCCCACTTAGAGTGGCTCCTGGTCAACGGGGGCTGCAGAGCATAGGTTCACCTCTCCTGTTGAACTTGCTTTGACTCTGTTAATTTTTACCCAAGCTTGCTAATTTTTACCCAGGTTTGCAACTTTTATCAAGTGCTGGCCATGCCCTGTACATGATGCTGTGATGGATTCCCAGAAATTTGGGAGGGCAGGAGAAGAGAAGCCTCCCCAGGAGGCAGCAGAGGCTGATGTGCTGGGGCAGGACGTGTTCCTGGGAGGAGGGCACAGATGGAGAGGGGAAGGAGGCACAAAGGGAGGCTTGCCCAAACTCACGTGAAGAATTTTGAGTAGTGCTATGGGCTGCAAATATAATTCCTCTGTCTTGTAATGCTCCAACAGCTTCAAGCCGTAAATGATGTTGGGTCATTAGTTGCATCCATGGACTATTTTAGCCCTGATGTGATGCCTTCAAATTGTACCTTTTCCTAACACCTCAAAGAAAAGTTTATAGTAAAATGCTAAGCCTCAGCTGACCTTCTGTGGGCATGTTGAGGTGCATAGATGGGCTTTTTAAATTTGGACGATGTAAGAAAATAGCCGTTATCCCTAATGCCTTCTTGTCAGAACTGCTGCTTCTGGCAATAAGTGGGCTTTGTACAAAGTTGAAAGTACAGGAGGGTTGGGTTACACTGAAATATGTTCTGTGTCTGAACATCTCCATGGAATTAGGAAGGCCATGCTGCAGCAGCAGCACTTTGCCCTGCAGCGTGTGCCTGCGTTGGTGGCGACGGTGCGGTTATTTATTACTGCAGCCTGGGCGCCTGGTCCTGCCCGAGGTGGGAAGAAAAAGGAGAGCGTGAGCTGCCAAGTCGGAAAGATGTTCCTGGTGGAACAGCTTCTCTAGCCTCGTTTTTATCTCCTGTGATTTGTGTTTGACTCTCTGGCTGTTGTCTTCCAGCTGAGCTCCCTTCAGGAGAAACCTGGTTTGGATGTCCTGCTGAGATGTTGACTCGCTGATGGGACTGGTTAGACACTGGGGGAATGGAGCAGGAGCCCTGAACTGGAGCTGGAAATGTTGTAGGAGAGACCTGCGTCCTTGAGGCTGGTCTTCAAGTGATCCAAATAGGATAGTGACTCTTCTCCTTCTCTCCCTCCTCTTGATTCATGGGGTGTGCAGAGTTCCCCCAGGGGCTGCTTTGTGTCTGCTGGCTGCTGGGAGCTCTTCTGGGTTGCTGGGGCAGGGTATGGTAGAGAGGGGACTGAGGTCACCTGCCAGCATCCCCAAATCCTCATAGCTTGGTGGGAGGATACAGTGTGGCTTCCCACTGCGCGATCCCAAGGCCGTGGGCAGTCTGGCACTGCTGATCCCTATGGATAGCTCTGGTTCTCCCAGCACTTCTGCAAACACCATGCCTCAAGCAAAGAGAGGTGATAAAGCATATATTATAGAATCACAGAATGGTTTGGGTTGGAAGGGACCTTAGAGATCATCTAGTTCCAACCCCCCTGCCATGGGCAGGGACACCTTCCCCTACACCAGGTTGCTCAAAGCCTCATCCAACCTGGCCTTGAACACTTCCAGGGATGGGGCATCTACAGCTTCTCTGGGCAACCTGTTCCCATGCCTCACCGCCCTCAGAGTGAAGAATGTATTCCTTAGATCTAGTTTAAATCTCCCCTCTTTTGATTTAAAGCCATTGTCCCTTGTCCTATCACTACACACCCTTGTAAAAAGTCCCTCTCACATGGGGAGGACGCAATTGTATATTTTCTTAAATAATCTTTTTGGCATGCCTGGCTCTGAACAGCAACAGAATCTCTGGCTTTTGCACCAGCTGACTCCTGCGCTCTGTCGCACGGACTTTATAAAACCCACCAGGCAACGGGGCAGCCCTTGGAATTGTATCCAAGTAATATTTTCTTTCTATTTTGCCATCAGAAAGAAAATTTTTGGTGAAAGGTGGTCAGGAAAAGTCATCTAAATCCTCTCCTCACTAATCTGCGTATTTTATAATTTACCCAAAAGCCTGACAGTTACTCCCTAAATCTCCTCTTAAGTCTCTGTTGAGAGCCATTACTAAGACTCAACAATCTATTAGCAACCCGGGTTCAAGGTGGGCTTGTCAAAGGAAGAGCTTTGAATTGCTGAGCTGAGCCAACACCGCTCGTTGTGGTGTGCGCTCGCTTTCTGGGAGATGGAAAAAATGGAGAGATGTGGCGTGAAATCTTTCAGCTGCCAGCGTGACACCGTGGGATGGGCAGGGGAATGGGAAATGATACGGTGGGAGTCTGATTAGACCACAGAGCCAAGACTTCTCCCTGCACTGCCACCATACAGGGCTGTGATGCACCGTGGAGGGGATTGCCATCATCTTTGTAGGAGGTGCTTCACGTAAATGACTGAAGGGGAGTTGAGGGGTGAGAGCCCACCTAGGAGTTGGTGTGACAACTTGGTGGGACTCCATCAGCTAACACACCACACCTGGGACTTGAGTTCTGTTCTGTTCTGGGGCTTCACATGCTCCACTCTCCAGGTTTTCCATGGCTAACCATGGATAATCTTGCAGAGTAGATACTTGTGTGTGTTTTTTCAGGAGTGTTTTAACCAGAGCTTTGTTGCTTCCGTGCCAATGCGTGTGTTCGGCAATCCCTCGCCCCTGCTCCTCCCTGCTGCTGGCCGACAGCGTGGGCAGGGCAAGCTCCTGTTTCCTCCTCGCGCTGGAGGGATGCTCGCCCGGCACACCCGGCTCCAGCTCCTTCCTTGGGGACGTGACAAGCACTTCAGGCTTGGGGACAGTCTGTCTCTGGTCTGTGATGCTGCCATGGCGTGAATGAATGGCTCTGCCTCCTGCTCTGGGAGTGCAGGTTGGTGAGACCCACGGCTGCCGCCTCCGTGGTGCAGCAGATACATCAGGGAACCCACTTTGGGTCTAGTTTCTGGTTCGGAAGATGTGCTGTTTGCTGCTGCAGGTGGTGGTGAGGAGGCTGGGAGGATGGTCAGCCCATGCTGGGGTGGTGGCATTCCCTGGCTGGGGTCTGCGTGTGGGGAGCCAGCTGTGCCTTGGAGGTGGGTGCTGGTGGCTGCTGGTGGCTGCTGCTGGCTCCGCACCTGGGCGCTGCAGAAACCTTCTGCTCTGAGCAGTTGCCACTGGAGATTTGAGGATGGCTGTAGCGAGAGCGGTCCGCACACCAGCCCGGGTTAAGGTGTGGTGTAAAACCAGTGCTTTAATTAAAGATGCTGCAGACATGGGTGGGGAGCAGGGGGAAGAGCTGCCACTTCCTTTGGGCAGCCCCTGCTCCTGGTGCAGCAGGATCCGTTCAATTCCTGCTGCTCCCGATACATGGAAAGGAACTTTTTTTCCAACTGGACTTTGCTTGCAACTTGGCAAGCTGCCTGTGACAGGCCCTTCGAACAACCAGGATGCTGAGCCAGACCCAGGGCACGCCAGGAGCATCTGCCTGCAGCAGGCAGCAGACACGGGATGGGGATTTGGCATTTTTGGCGCCTGCCCTGTTGGGTTTTCAAAGCAAACGAGGTCCAGAGTTGAAGATTAATAAGACTGAGCAGGGTATAAGCAGTGTCCACTGGTGTTTAGCAGCCCTGCTGCCTGCTGATGCCCTTGAACCAGGAACGGTGACAAATGTCTTCCTCGCTCATATTTTAAACCCCAAAACCTTAACTCTAAGGAAACCTTAGCTTGGCTTACGACTGCTCTTTTCCCCGCCCGCCCAACTCCATCTCCTCTTAGTGGGCATTTCAAATTCACTTTATACTTTGAAGTCCAACCTTGCAAAGCACTTCCCGGTGCCAGCTGGGTCTCCTCCCTTGGCTGCCAGCGTCCGTGGCAGGGACACTTTGTGATATGTGAGGTGGAACGTGGGTGGAACGACAAGCCAATTTTTAAACTATGGCAAAGTTTTGTTTCTTTTCAAAATAGACTGAAGGACTCTCCAGGTTGGGATTAGGAAGAGATGTACAGATGATAAATTATATTCCTAATGACTTGAAGTGCTTGATAAACGTTTTCTCCTTCAAGAAGGAAAAATTGCCTGGCAAATGGCACAGGCCACAAGTACAGGCAGGAGCATGGTGGACATGAGCAGTGGGTGGCCTGAGCTGGTGCGGTGTAGGACAGGCTGTGGTCCTGGGGGGTCAGTGGCCAAGCAGCAGTGGGGACCCTGGGTTGCAGGCTCGGTGTTGCCTTGGTTTTGCTAAATGACCTTACATGCACCTCTTCATTCTCTATGCTTTTACTTGGGCAGAGAAGTGAGGTTTTGAGGTTCCAGCTGCCTTATTTCCAATGAACAGCATGGTGCATCCAGAAGCTGGAAACTATTAATACAAATATTTGACTTTTTTTTGGACGACAAACTAATTTTTCCCTTTCCTGTTTGTCCTGACAGTGTGCTGGGGAAGAGAAGCGGGTCGGTACGCGCACCGTGGTGGTCGGGCACCGTCCAGTTTCGGAAACGGATGCGTACGTGGCACAGAAGTTCTGTGACAACAGGATTGTCTCCTCCAAGGTGAGCTTGCTCCGCTCGTCCAGGCGCATGGTGCACGTATATTCACTGCTTGTGTATTCACCCTGGTGTTATTTGATGGTTGTTTTTGAAATTGAGAAACTCTGAATTCCTTAAGGATGGATGTAAAGGTCCCTTTGCAAGCAGAGCAGCCTGGTACATACCTCACCCCACACCTCCAGTCTCTCTATTTGTCTTTTTTTTTTCTTCTTGTCAATCCCAGTGGGGGCGCGTACAAGTTCCTTCCTTCTAGGCTGGATGAGAGCAAAGCACATGGACATATTGGTTTTGTGGGTTTTTGTTTGTGTGGGGTTTTTTCTCAATGTTTTCTATCATTCCCTTTGGGAAGAAAGGACAGGTTAAGTGTAATTCAGCATGAGACAGCAACTCAGATTTGCAAAAGGCAGTAAAGTTTATTTTATAAATGGACAGAAAAATACAATTCCCTTATTTTTTTTTTTTTGGTTCTGTGGGTTTTTTGCTCTCTTGAGGTAGAACGAAAATAGCCACGCTCTGTTTATCCCTTTGAATAAAAGGGGAAACATTCATATGGTATTAATGCAGCTTTTGTTTATGGTGGAAAACTGTGATGACACCCGTCTGCCTTCTGCTTAGCTTTTTTCCATGACATTCATGAAGCTATTTCAAAAGATTTGAAGCCAATTTGAGTAAAATATCAAACAAGTGGCATCTGATATTGTCAACACAGCTGGATATGTATTACGTTGCTTAGGATTCATGCTGCTCAACATACAATTGGGCTTCAGCTGTACTGTATTTGAGCTGTAAGGAGGTTTTTCCTCTCCTTTCATTTTTATACACCTTGGATCTTGCTTGTTTTTATATCTCTGTGCTGTCTGAGTTTATATTGGGGAAAGTTTTAAGCCTAACTGTGTTTAACTCGTGTACCATTCCCATTGATGTTTCCCTGGCACACAAGAAGGCCCTTCATAGAGGACACCTTCCCGTGTTTCAGTTCCTTCTCCGACAAATGGTTTGGTTTAGCACTAATTTAAATTCTTCCCTGATCTATTTTTAAATGCCTTGCTCTTTTTTTTCCATTTATATTTGTTAAGCATGGAGTCTTCTTACCTTTCCAGTCTCTTTTTATAATTAAGTGGGCATTGGTCCTGGCTGCTTATTATTCTTTGTTTATTCAAGGCAGACTGAAATACCAGGTATTAGACCTATTATTTTCCATGTTGTTCTTAAATTCCACATGTTTTCCAAAGGAAATGATTCAACAGCCTTCTTAAAATGATAGTGAAGCACAACATAATAACAAATCTGTATGGGCAACATGACTTTTTTTAACAGAAGAACAACTCCAAGATGATTTTTTTTAACTTTTTGATTGGAGAAAAAACGAATTATCTCTGCACTGTGCATTACCTCTTCATGAAATCATGTCTCTACGAATTGCTGTCTAGAAGTTGTCTGCTGAAACAGATCCTGTTGGTTTTATCTTCTTTTACCCTCCACTGTCTCCAAACATGTGATTTGGGTTATTTTGACAAAATAGAAATAGTCGCCTACTTTAAAGCAAACAAACAAAAACTCAAAACCCACGTAACTGAGAGACAATTCCAACTGTTCAATGAGCCAGCAGAGATATTGAGCTGGAGCTGGACGCTGAAGCAGGAGCTCAGCGGCATGTCAGCATCCAGCTGCATCATGCTCCTGGTTTTAAAGCTGGGACCTGGCCTTCTGCCTGGAGCACGCCAGGGCTCTCAGACAGCCCACTGCGGTGCTCCTCGATGGCTTTAAGGGAAAATTCCTTTCCTATTTTGTGCTGATACTTCCCGTTTCGTAGCTAGTCCCCAGCCAGCCCTGTGCCTCGGTCTGATTGTCACCCCCCCGCCTCTCTCTGCAGTACACCCTCTGGAACTTCCTCCCGAAGAACCTTTTTGAGCAGTTTAGAAGAATCGCCAACTTCTACTTCCTCATCATCTTCCTTGTGCAGGTAAGAGCTTTGACACCAAAGGCAGGTTTTGTTTATGTCCTGATGATAAGCACAGCTTGTACAAGAATTGAGGTTCAAAACTGACTCTGTGCTTATTAGTGTTGTTTTTTTTTTTTAATTGGGACTTATATTTCTTGCACGCCATCCAAGGTATAATAACAATTAAAATATTTGAGCCTGGCTGAGCTGATGTTTGAATGACTGCTGAAACAATTTGAAAACCGTCTGAACTCTTTAACCGTTAAGATCAGTCAACCAGTGAAAATGTGTTTGATGCTACAGAACTAAGATCTACTTTTTTTATCTTTATTAATTCTGCTGCGTAACTGTGTGTTTTCCTAAGTTATATGAGATTTCTGTATCTCAGTTATAGTGAGTCTCAAGGCAAGCTGAAGAAGAGAGGCTGTGCTCAGTAAAATTCAGAAAATGCATAGCATGAGCTTCAGGAACGTGAAGCTTCAGGAAGCTGCTTTACACAAACCAGTAAATTTTATACACACACAAACTTTTTCTGCTCTGCTTTGTGGCTTTGGTTAAGGGACAAATCCTGAGCAAACCTGAACACACATTTTCTGTTCTGTCAGCCAAGAAGAACAGCGGGCTGTCCGGATGCACTGCAGGGAAGGCGGTTTGGAAGAATCACCGCAGTGCATTTACTCACCTTTTAAATCCTGTGCTCAGGCCTGGGGCTCAGCAGACAACCTGCTCTAGGGCTGAAAAAAGGCATCAAAAACTCTACCCCAGCAAATTCAATGGCACTGTGCAGCTACTGCAAACAGCCTGCTTTGAGATTTCTCCTCCAGGGTTTTGGTGGTTCAGGTCTGGGACATCACTCTCTTCTAGGCTGCATGTTGGAAAGATGAGTGCCTAAAGTGTTTTGTCCTTACAGTAAAGAGTTACGGCTCATAGTCATTTCAGTGGCTGCCATGGGAACAGGGGATCCCAAGATGATGGCCAAGGATAGCTCCTGCTGGCAGTGGTACATGAAAGGCCAATTTACCCTGGCATCAGCTGGCTCTTCTCCACCACTTGATTTCGCTGGCCTTGCTCCATCGTGTCGGAGTGAATTTGTAATTTGCCTTGAACTGAAGCGATGCCGTGGAGTTTAGGGTGTCCTTTTTGTGTAGTTGGCCATTTAGTGACGCAGTGTTGCATTTTATCTGTTGACCCTCTGGCCATGGAGAACATGGGTTATTCTTGATTATATTCACAAAACTAGTTGCAATTTAGCTGCTAACCTGCATAACCCTCTGCCCGAAATGAGTGAGAGCCGAGCCTTGCTATTCCTCCTTGTTTTCATTCTGTGATCTGCAATTACCTCTAAGATAAAGGAGCAACTCTCATGCTCTATTAGAGAAAAAACAAACCCAACGGAACAAAAGCCAACCTGACAGCACTGATACATTTGCTTCCCTGTAGAGTAACTGACTGCCTCCAGGCACTCGTCGTTCCAGAGACGTCACTTGCCTTAAAAAACCACTCAGGGCAACTCCATTCATTTAAAATATCCAGGGTTATACCTTGATAAATGGCATCTATAGCTTATTTAAGTGCTTATCTTTAAATTAAATTAATAGAATTGCCATACACGCTGCATAAAGAGTGAAATATCATGGCCCTTGGGGAATTACCTGGTGCATCTGCTCTACCTGCTGCTGAAACCCTTTATCAAAATGTCTATTACTCTGTGACTCCAAATTCAGCTCTTGTTTTAGGAGAGAGGAAGAGAAAATACATGCATTAAACTTGAAACACCTATTAGCACGCTAACAGGGATACAAATAGCTGATTCTTTGGTTCATCTATTGCAACGCTCAAAGGAAACTGCGAGTAGACTCCTGGTAGAAACAGCTGGCCTGGAGTAAATCTAGTACAAGTGTGTTTGTAGACAGACCAAGCTGATGGCAGTAAGCTAATTTAGGAGGTGCCAGGAATGAAAAATGTCCCTTTTGATTGATGGAGGTGACTGCTGGACTGTGGTCTTCAGTCTCCTAAACAATGAGTTAGGAAGAAACTATTAAGTAACAGGAGCATTTGGTCACTTTTAAGTGGATCTGAATTAAGCTGTTGAAGTCCTAAACCAGCTCAAAAATAGCTTCAAAGGAGTCTGCCTTTGATGTTCTGGCATGTTCCTCATGTGTCCCTCAGCTTTCTACCAGCCACGAAGAGGAAGAGCAGTATCCAGCCATGGGACACGCAGAGAGCATGATCTCCAAACACACAAATGAGTTACTCTGGGGACTTCATCTAATATTTGTGTTCGTACATCCATAATACAGGATTTCTGTGGACAGAAATCGTATCACTTGTTTAAACAAATACATACAATGGCATCTTGTCCAGTGCCAAGAAGTCTCCTGCGGGGCAGGAGGAGGTCCTCTCCTTTGGGCTTCTCAGCTAAAAGCCAAAGTTCCTCTTGTATTCCCAAGATCCGTCTGATTTTTGCAAGATAGCTTTTGGCTGACTGGCCTAAACTTCAACAATGCCACCCCAGTGAGTGTCCATCACATGTGCTGCGTGTGATGTGTCCGTGTGACACTTGGCACCATCCTTGCTCAAAGTCATTCCTCCAAAGTCTAGTTTCTACCAGGCTTTCTGTTTGTACACGTTTTACACCCATCTGAGTGAGCCAGGACTTTGTGTTCCTGGAAATGTTTGTTGTGTTTATCTTGGTTTACGCTCCTGCTGCTTGACTCATACACCACTTATCAGGCTACTTCTTATGGTGTATCTCTTCCACTTTGATATCTTCTGGCTCTTCTCTCTTTGGGTCCAATAGTGCAGGGTAAAATTGCAGCATACAGCATTTTATAAGAGTTAAAAAATTTCCACGTAGCTTCCTCCCAGCTGATAAGAGCAGTCCTGTCCTTAACGCAGCATTTTACGGGCAGCCTAAAACAATAAATATACAGATGCTGCAGTCTGCGAGCGTGCCAGGGAAGCACAAACAAGCGGAGGGAAACAAAGTCCCTTTGTGGGGCCACAAAGCCTTTCTGCTGAGCTTCCCCATCCCTTTCGTCACAGCCCTCGCCCATCTGCCACTCGTGCTCTCGTCCTCTCTGGGGACAGCAGGAAAAATGGCCAATTTTGTGTGTCTGCTTTGGAAAGTGTGGCAGGGGCACAGCTTGTCCTCCTCTTACCTTGTTCCCTCCCAGTTATGAACCTGTGCTGCTGTTCTTACCCTTCGGGGCAAGGCAGGATACAGTCAGAAGAAAGAGTGGTTTCCCACAGCCTGAAGGTTTAATTAACGATGAAGGTGCTTGGTCTTTGCTGCGGTGCTGGCTCGAGCGCCACACTGAGCTCGGGAAGGATCCAGCTGTCCACGCCTGGTGCGGTCACTGTGCTCCAGTCGTGCTCTGAACATCAAATTTGAGAGCTTAAAGACAAAGTATGGATTTCTGGTTTACTGAAATATTCATGTTCCATTCTGCAGTATATTTCATAGGTAATTTGGGCTGATGTGTGTTATTTTTAACCTCTGAGGGTCAGTGGTTCAAGGCATTCAAGACAACTGGTACTGTCCTCCCTCTCATAGCTGACGGTGTTTTAGGGTTCAGATGTGCCCCGTCCTCACTGCCAAAGGGGAGAAGCAGTCCTCCTTTGGCTCAGTGAGAAATGAGGATGTTTTTCGTTTCATGCATTGCTGCTCCCTCTGCCTCATCCTCCTTTCCTGCCTCAGTCCTCTCCAGCACGCCCCGTGGTGGGAGCAGGCTCGTTGGCATCCGCACTTTGAGTAGTTGTGTTTACGTAGCCCATCCCCAGCAGCCCATTCATCCAGGCTTTTGTTTTCCACTACAGCAAGGTCAAATTTAGGTTTTTAAGCTACTTCTGATAGGGTTTTTCCCCACCTGAGGACATGCCGTGGTCTTCAGGAGGAAGTATTGTAGTCTCCTTGAAATGAAGGAGAGCGCTCTTGGGGATGCCTGTGATGGCATCCTTATGTGCCCCTTCTTTCCCTTCCTGCTCTGCTGCACTGTGTCCCCAGTGGGATGAGGACCTTTTTCCCTCTCATTACCAGGGTTTTTATTTCTTCTGCTGCCTGTGAACTAGTTGTCAGCAGTATGTTTTTTCTCTCTGCAGGTGATAGTGGACACCCCGACCAGCCCGGTGACCAGCGGCCTCCCGCTCTTCTTCGTCATCACTGTCACAGCTATCAAACAGGTACAAGTGTTAATGCGGGGGAAGGAAGATACTCTTTGGGACGTGTAGAGAAAATGAAATTTTAGAAATTTTAGAGAAATTGAAAGCTGGAGAGGGACTTTGTGCAAAAGTGTATAGTGATAGGACAAGGGGCAATGGCTTTAAACTGAAAGGAGGTAGGTTTAGATTAGATATAAGGAAGAAATTCTTCACTCTGAGGATGGTGAGGCACTGGAACAGGTTACCCAGAGAAGGTGTGGCCGCCCCATCTCTGGAAGAGGCTGCATGTTGAGTGTGTTTATTGGTCTGTCTTGTTTTGGCCATGTAAAACATCTCTGTACGTGCTGTTGTAAGCAAGCCGTGAGGGTCAGTAAAGGTTACTGCTGCAGTTCTGGCTTTACTTGAGTTTTTCTTCTCTTTTTAGAAATGGTCTCTGAGTCTTTGCAGGATACAGAGACGTGCTCCAAATATAGCCTGCGCTGTGCTCCCGTGTTGGTAAATGGAAGGGACGGATTCTGTTCAACCACTCAGCTAGTCTCAATAATATGTAGTCCTCATCTTCTTGCAGTGTTAAAAGACCTTTTTCCTCCCATCGTATGCACGCACATGTGCCATTTAAAATTTCCTCTACAGAAGGACTGAATAATAAAAGAAGTTTCTTCTGCAGGGGCCAGAAAGGGAGAGCTAGAGTAAAATCCCATCTGCTTCAAATCTGAATGTTTTATTCTTTCAGCGAGGACTGAAGAAGAAAAAGAGTCTTGTCCTGCGTTACCATAGGAAAAGTCGCAGGGTGCTAAGTGTATTATTCATATTATCAGCCTGTTCTTGCCAACGCTGAGAATAATAGAAACATGTTACAGTAATTTAGCTACTTGTTGCATGCGCTGCATATAGATTGTTTTTGTGTGTTATTTTAGTCTGTTCTGGATCTGTCAAATATGCATATGAAGTTTTTAAAATAAATTGATCCAGTCTGAGCAACTCTGATGTTTCATGAAGCATGAAGGAGGTCTGAGGGCTGCTTAATTTATTATTGTTATTTTTTTAATCTCTCCCTCTCCATTCCCACTCACCCTCTTTCGTTAGTGTACTTCGTTATGAGTTTGTTGCCTGTGTTTGTGTGCCCAGGGGTACGAGGACTGGCTGAGGCACAGGGCTGATAACGAAGTGAACAAAAGCAACGTCTTCATTGTGGAAAATGCAAAGCAAGTGCGGAAAGAGAGTGAAAAAATCAAGGTAACCGTTAACAGAGGACTCGCGTGTGGTTATCCCTGAGGCCGATGGGAACAGGAGGGCAGGGGAGGAGGGGGGTGTGCGGTTAGAGCTGCCCCGGCGTGCTCGCTTTCAGATGAGATGCTCCGAGAGCCGTTCCCGATTAAGGAATGAAGCTGCTTTTGTTTGATGGCCTTTGAAAAGCTGTCTTGTGAAGGCTGTACCAGGGCTGACAAGTGACAGATCTGTCAGCGTTTCGCACTGCTCTGGGACAGGCAGTCCTCTTCTATTTCCAACTCTCCCAAGGACACCAGGAAAGTACGCGAGCTTTGACGTTAATTTATCACGCCGTGCTTCAGACGAGTACGGAGCCTTTTGCTCCCTTGAGATTTAGCAGAGAAGTGAACACTGGCTGCACCACGTGGGCGCTCTGAGTTGGTGCTGGGCTGGATTGACCTGTCGGGCTGTGGAGTGATGCTCGGGGCCCCGGGCACCTCTTGAATCCTGATTTCCCTTTTAGCCAAGGTGATTTCTCCTAGGCTTGGAGAGAAGCTAAATCCGTAACTGTCTAACAACAACCAAGGGGGCTTTTCATGTAAACGTTTGCTTTTTTCCAGGTTGGAGACATAGTAGAAGTGAAAGCGGATGAGACCTTCCCCTGTGACTTGATATTTTTGGCCTCGAGCAGCATCGATGGGACCTGTTACGTCACTACAGCGAGTCTCGATGGCGAGTCCAATTTCAAGGTGACGGGGAAGGACGGGGCAGCATTTGGGAGCCGGTGCTTGGGTACCAGGAGTGCCACTGAAGCTGGTGCTTTGGTGAGGGGGTGTGATTAACTGGAGGATGCTCCCACGGAGCCCATCCCCGTGGCCAAGTGGCTGTGTCTACAGCTCTTCCCTCTGTCTGCTGCCAGCGTGTCAGCACCGAAGCACCCTGGGGACTGTTTGTTTTGCGTTTTGTCTCCAACTGCCGTTTCTGCTGGTACAGCCCCAAATTGAATCGATCTGTATCGATACGGCTTTGCTGCCTTACTGCCCATCAGGGGAAGCGTGTTGGTGCTTCCCTGCTCCAGCCGCACGTCCGAGGTCTGGTGCATCGGTAAGGCAGCACCTGCAGCTGCCTCAGGTGCCTGGCTGCTCCCCGCCAATGCCTCTGTTATCTAACGGAGCTTTTCCAGTGAGATCTGGGACTTTTTGAGGCAGTATGTCTAGATTCATTTGGGGAATTTTTCAGCAGCCTGAGAAAAACATCTCTTCTGGGTTGTTTTTTTTTCCTCTCCCTTTCCCTGGATCGAGCAGTGAAATTTAGTATTAGTCGTGTTCAGGATGAATTTCCTCTTCAGTTTGTTTTCTTTCTTTATTCATGCCTCTTCTCTAAACTAAGGAAAGAAGCAACAACAACAAAAAAACAATATGCATCAGAAGACATGAAAATTTCGTTGCTCTTGTGTTTGATAAATATTTATACAGATACTAGCAACTGCAGTAGTAAGAGTGGAAGATACTTTAAAATGACATGATTCATTCTGGCACGCTCTGAAGTCGGTGGGAGTACCATTGTCGATCTGATGTGTGTTGTATGGGCTCTGCGGCTTGTCTCTTTATGAGTCGCTGTTAATTGGTACTTGAAATCTTGTGTAGGAGCTGATGCAGTGCTGGTGCATTGTACTGGTTCCACTAGTGAAGAGGAGCGGAGCTTTGAAGTGGCTCGAGGCTAAAAATAGATAACCATGTTAACCAGGCAATTGCTTTTTTGTGTCAGGTGTATTATGTGCATGAGTTCACTTAACTTTTGCAGAGTCTTGGCTTTTACCAACTTTGGAGTCTGCAAGTGCAATGCTGAATTTCTGTATCAACCACCACTGTGGTGTTTTGGGTTTGGGTGTTTTTTGTTTGTTTTTTTTCTCTTTTTCTTCTTGGTTTGTGGATTTCTGCAGGTGACTGGGAGCTGTCTCCTGTTTCTGGATGAGATGAAGATGAGTTTGAAGGGGTTGAGGGAATAGAAGAGCAAATGCTGTTTGGGGAAATAGGCCTAACATTAGGAACCAGGGTTTGCTGCAAAGGGAGGGTGAGGGAAGCACACTCAGGACCTCCCAAAACCTCACCTGCACTGATATCTGCTGCCTACCTGGTGGGGATTTTTGCAGTACTCGGGGCATATCAGATCGAGGTATGGGAAAGATGCCTGGTTAAGTGAAACTGGAGCAGAATTAAGCAGGGATTTTGTCAGGGCTCTGTCTTTGAAGAGTGAATCTTCAGTCATACGTTATCTCAAAGAACATGTGTTTTCTAAATACACAAAGGGACCGAGGATGTAAAGATCATGGAATTGATTAGGAGTTGGCTTTGAAGTGTCTGACAGCAATTGTAGAGTGTCCATGGTGACAGGAGCAGCGGATGAAAAAGGATGGAAAAACCAAACCCACAGGCGGGTTGAGTTTGGTACTGGGCACTGCAGGGAGAGTTTTGAATTGTGTTTCCCAAAAAGCTGTGATTTACACCAGAGATGTGTGTGCACTTGTGTCTGCTTTCAAGATGAAAAGCCAGGCAGGTTACCAAAAGGCCATGAAGGTGGGTATTTATCATGTCATGGCTACAGCGTGTGTAATGCAAGGGTTCCTCCCGGGATGCGCAAGGAGGGGGACGCAAACGTAAGGAGCAGAGGAAGCTTTTTAATGAATTTGTTTATGAAGATGGATTGAGGCAGCCTGCCGGGCAGCCCGCCGTGACTTGGAGCTCTGAGCAGCTCCTATAAATAGACCCTGGAAGGCAGTGAGCGGATCCTTCGTGGGCTTTCCAGTTAATTGTGAGAGATGAACCTTCGCAGCAGCAGCTGCTAAAAATAGCTTGGAGTGTGCCAGTGCTCTGCCTGATCCCTGGCTTCTAATTACCTTCAGGAGTGGGCAGGCAGGTGGTCCCTGGAGGCACCTGCAGCCTCCCCCCCTGCCCAGCCGGAGCAGCAGCAAGTCCCTGGGGGAAAAGCAAAGATGCTCTTCTTTTGGTGCACACCTTACTGATACCCAGCAGCTCTTTCTCGCTATGGTTTCCCTTAAGCTCACAGATTCATAGATTCATAGATTTCTAGGTTGGAAAAGACCTTAGAGATCATCCAGTCCAACCGTCCCTAATCCCCATTAAACCATATCGCTAAGTAGATCATCCACCCTATTCTTAAACACATCCAGGGATGGGGACTCAACCACCTCTCTGGGCAGCCTATTCCAGTGGCTGACAACCCTTTCAGAGAAGAAATACTTCCTAACATCCAACCTGAATCTCCCCTGACTAAGCTTATACCTATTTCCTCTTGTTCTATCACCCAACACTAATGTAAAGAGCCCTTCCCCTACCTCCCCACCATCGTTTCTCAAGTATTTGTAGGCTGTAATCAGGTCTCCTCTCAGCCTCCTCTTCTCCAGGCTAAACAGCCCCAACTCCCTCAGCCGCTCCCCATAAGTTTTATTTTCCAGCCCCTTGACCAGTTTAGTCGCCCTTCTCTGGACTCACTCCATATCTCTTAAAGCGAGGGGCCCAAAACTGGACACAATATTCCAGGTGCGGCCTCACCAGTGCCGAGTACAGGGGCAGGATCACTTCCCTATTCCTGCTGGTCACACTATTCTTGATACACTTGATAGACTTCAGCCTTCAGCTGTTTTGTGGGAGCGGGGCAAGGGCTCGGGTGAGCTGCTGGTGCTGATGAGCCTTTGTGTGGGGGTATTCTAAGTAATGGGGTGACACGTGGGCTGTGTTGCCGGGGGCTCGCGGTGACGCTGCCTGTCTCTCTGCCCAGACTCACTACGCGGTGCGGGACACCACCGTGCTCTGTACGGACGAAGCCATCGACGCCCTCACCGCCACGATCGAGTGCGAGCAGCCGCAGCCCGACCTCTACAAGTGAGTTGACAGAGGCCAATCTCCCTGCAGACACCTGAGCACCATCGCTTGGGGGATCTAATAAGTTACAGCTCAGGAAAAAGAAGAATATTTTCTTTTCACCAGAGACTGAAAGGTTTCTTGAGGCAGTGATAAGCTGCCAGGCTTCTTCCACACGAGGATGGCAAAGTTGGTGCTGTGCTTCTTCAGGGCTTGGTTTCTTTACAGCAAAACTTCCCTGGTGCAACCCTCGTCGTGGTGTAATGAGCAATTTTATCTCAGTTCAGCTGTAGTAATGGTCCCTGTGCCCGTTCTCGGGCCACTCTACCTCCCAAGTAAAATGTATTGGGCTGAACAACTTCCAGGAGTGAGCGGTCTTTGTGGTTAAGCCCCTTGAAGGAGGTTTGCTGGGGTGTGTTGCGCTCTGTAACAGGGACATGCTGAGGTGTGTAGGCACGGTCAGGTACTGCTGTTCTGCTGGAGGGTGACAGCTGGTGCGTGGCTTCTCCCTGTCCCAAGCGCAACCACCCCTCTGAATGGACTCATCTCTGTGTTTGTTTCCATCTCCTGCCAAGGACTTTTTTTTAATATGTTTCTAGTAGCTCTTTATAATGTTAGTGTGCTTATAATACAAGTTTCTCATACTTTTATTGCAGATTTGTTGGAAGAATTATCATTTACGGAAGCAACCAAGAGCCCGTAGCCAGGTTGGTCTTGCAGCCATCTTGCTGGTCCTCCTCAGAGTGGTTGGGCATCTACATCAGATTTCAAGGGTCTGAACTTGTTCTGCCATTGTTAGGAATCCCCCATTAAATTTAGAACTTTGAGCACCAAGAATAGTCTGTGTAATATGAAATGGAAATACGAGTATATAAAGAGGAAGACAAGCCTAGGTGATCTTTAAGGGCCCTTCCAACCCAAACCATCCTATGAAACTCAAGCAATGCCCAATTTAACATGCAAATCAAGTAATCAGATCTAGAGAACATCTCTTTAGCTTTATAATCTATCTCTGGGTCTAAGTGATGAAGTTTGAGTGTTCTTTGAGTGATGTAATGTTATTACTTCTTTCACATTTAGGTCTTTGGGTCCTGAAAACCTATTGCTGAAAGGTGCTACCCTCAAAAATACCAAGAAGATTTATGGTGAATAGTTATTATTTTATTTATTTAAGTAGTTCTGGTAAATAATAGCAGATGTAGATATTCATCACTAAATCCGGAGAGGGAAGATACTTCTCTACAGCCTGTCTTCCTGGGCTGCACAGTTACATTTGGTATGTGAGCTGATTGCAAAGTTGACAGGGTGAGATTAGGAGATCCTGGTTATGCCTGTGATGCTGCCAAGCTGTGCAGGTTGTGTTAATACACCTCAGCAAGCTCTTCATTATGCCTGAGATAGGAAGAACAGGGAGTTGTTCCCAAATCCTTTGAAAACACGTGCTAGGATCACAATCCCAGCTGCTAGTGACTGAGGGTGACAGCTGTTACGGAAGACTGATGTTTTTTCTGACTGTATGTGATCCATAGGCTCCTGCTTAGTGTTCTGGGATACATTACATTATTTAGCAGCCTCGGAGGTTACTGTAGTTGAACCGTCCTTGGGTAATGCCTCTTTCTTCGATTGGGATTGGAATTTCATATAAACACTGATGCCCCTTATGGCTAAGTGCAAGCTGGGTCCCTTCTGGGCTGCGAGTCCCTTATGAGCCCTGCTTTAATACCCTGTAGGAGTTGCAGTCTACACTGGAATGGAAACGAAAATGGCTTTGAACTACCAAGGGAAATCTCAGAAACGGTCTGCTGTAGAAAAGTGAGTATTCATAGTCAGCAAAAAAATGGGTTAAAAGCTGTTGTGTTTTTTTCCTGGATGACTTGTACAGAAATAATCCCCTAATCTGCCACCTTTTGTTTCAGATGCTCTCTGCATAGAAAAATCTGTATATTTGATTAAGCATATCTTTCAAGAAGCTGCATCATTTAGTAGCTTTTTTACTTAAAAACAAAATTAAGAAATGTTAAAACATATGAACTGACCCTGAATATCAGCACTGTCAAAAGCACTTGTTCTGTAGTTCCCTCCTTAAAAGTAAGGAAGTCTTGTTGCTGCTTATTTGCACACGATTTTCTGTATAAAAATAGCTGCAGGAATTTAAAAAAGAAACCTATTTTTCAGATCTATCAACGCTTTCTTGATAGTGTATTTGTGCATCCTATTGAGCAAGGCCACTGTGTGCACGACTCTGAAGTACGTCTGGCAGAGTAATCCCTTTAATGATGAGCCTTGGTACAACGAAAAGACTAAAAAAGAGAGAGAGACGTTCAAGGTAAGTGGATTTGTATTTCAGCACCTCCTCCAGCTTTATTTATTCTGACGGTTTTATTTAATTGGATAGTGTCTGCTGCCAGCCCTGTGAGTCCTGTTTGCTCGCAGGAATTGCTGTTGTTTCCTTCAGTCTTTCCTGCCACACTTGTGCACGGCGATGCTTGCACAGAGCGGGGCAAAGCATAGATAAATACGATACATTATAGAAATGCAGCAGCTGATTTAACCTGGATCCTTATCTGAACTCGAGGGATCTTTCAGCTTTGAGTAGGTAAACTTAAATTGAGGCCACATCAACGGGCTTCTTAAACTTGCCAAGACGCAGGCAGCCAAGCCTGAAAGAGTGAGCCTAAGTGTGTGGAAATCGGTTGTTTAATGGATTGTGGAGTAGGATTTATAGGGATGTCAAGGCCTCGGTTGTACCCTCGCCATAGCTCGACTGGTCTCAAGCCACTTGCTCCTTGTTTCTAGTTACCCGAGAGCAGAACCTCTAGCTGTATATTCTTAAGAGGAGTATTCTTGAATAAATCATCGTTCTGGTCACTGTGAAGCAGTGAGATGTGCTCTTGTGTTCTACCTTTTTGTCTGCAGAAGACAGTGGGATTTTCTGCATCAGAGGAAAATGGAATCTGGCCCTGTATCTTAGCTGTATTCATTTTCAGGTTGTTTTTTGCTATTTAACCTTAGAAGAAAAGCTGTCTAAAACCCCAGAGATGTTGCAGTAACCTGCCCCTCAGTTACACCTGACGGGCTCAGACGTCATCTTGTTCTCTTCTTCCCGTTGCAGGTCTTGCGGATGTTCACGGACTTCTTGTCGTTTATGGTCCTCTTCAATTTTATTATCCCAGTCTCCATGTATGTTACAGTAGAGATGCAAAAGTTCTTGGGCTCCTTCTTCATCTCTTGGGACAAGGAGATGTACGACGAAGAAATAAAAGAGGGAGCGTTGGTGAACACCTCGGACCTGAACGAAGAGCTCGGGCAGGTCAGAATATGGTCTGTCTGCATCTGCTTGGATGAAAATGTAGATGCAAACATCCTCCCTGATAGGAACCCTTGTTGCAGCAGTCCCTCACGGTCCCCTCAGGGCAGAGCTTCAGCCAGTTTGGTGGCACTTTCCATTTAATGTGATTCCACTCGCTCTGCGAAACAGATAAGGTTATAAATAGTGCATGAAAGAGCAGGAATTGGGTCACGCCAATTGTTTCCATATTGGGGAATATCAGACGCAGCGCTCTGCCTGTCAGGGTGGTTTGCTTTCACTGCTTCGATGAAAAATTAAAAATCCTCTGTCTCTCTTTGAGGATTAATGAAAATGTTCACCCCATTGTCTCTCTGGGCAGGCAACGCCCGTGCAGCCACGCTGCTGCTGGCTTTGCTGGGGCAATTAGACAGCTCAGGTGTCCCTTTCTTATCTGCACCAGCAGAGACTGAGTGGAGGGTATGTATAGTGCCTCCTGCTTTTTATTTTGCTTTAAATAAAAAACAAAAAATGTTTGGAGTAGCAATTAACTAATTTAAATACAGCACCAAAATGAAAATCCCCCAAAGGAGGCAGCAGACCTGCAGCAGCAGCTGTATAAGCGTTAGAGCTATATAGCAAAGGACCCAATAAAGAGGATGAGGGGCAAAAAAGACCCTGGAAACAGATTTTAAGTCTTCAGAGCTGCCTCCTGCCACCAATCCAAAACCACTGAAAACCAAAAGAGCTGCTCTGAGGAGTGAAGTAATAAAACTACACAGTGGTGTAACTCCCATGGGGCACCTGCATCTTTTAGGGGGCCAGGTTAGGACAGCAGATGCACTAAAATGCCCCAGCCTCTTCAGTTTTGGGGGTCTCATTTCCTGGCACGTGGGGCTGGGGTGCAGCGAGGCAGCCTGCTTGCTTGCTTCCAGGTGGAGTACATCTTCACGGACAAAACCGGGACCCTGACGGAGAACAGCATGGAGTTCATCGAGTGCTGCATAGATGGGCACAAGTACAAAGACCGCGTTTCGGAGGTGGACGGCTTCTCTCAGACCGACGGACCCCAAAAATGTTGTGGCAAAGCAGAAAAGGTAAGAAATCTGTGTGTTGATGACTTAAGGTTTTGTGGTCAGCTCCTGGCTGGGTGAATACAGCAGAAGCCGGGAGGGGGTGTTGATTTTTTTTTTTTTTTTTTTTAATTTAAACTATGCATGCACAAAAATCATGAGCAAGCGCCGCGAGGCGGGCTGGGTGCACGGCGCCGAGCTGGTAACGAGCCCTCCCTCGCCCCTGCCTAGAGCCGTGAGGAGCTGTTCCTGCGAGCCCTCTGCCTCTGCCACACCGTCCAGATCAAGGAAGCAGACCAGGTGGATGGGCTGATAGGACACCCAGAACGCAAATACACCTACATCTCCTCTTCCCCAGATGAAATTGCTTTGGTGAAAGGCGCAGAAAAGTAAGAATATGAAGACGTTGGGTTTTTTAATTCCCTCTCTCTGGTGGGAGGGAGGTGAGGGTTATCTGAAGGTGATAGACCCCCTTTTCCCAGTCAAGACTGCAGCTCTCTCTGGGAAGCATGTTGCTCTGCAAAGGGTCTTCCCCGAGCAGCTTCTCAGGAGGCCGTGGTTCACCTTCACTGCTGAGAGCAGCCCTGAGGTGCTGCAGTGCCCGGCCGGGTCAGAGGCTCCTTTGCTGGAGCCCCCATGGCCACAGTGTGTTTTAATCCCCAACAAATGGAGACCAGTTACTGTGTGTGTATTGCAACCAAATTGCTTGCTTGGTGTGCTGTGGCAAAACAATAGGATGGGTTACTTTTGTCAAACCCATGTTTGAATCCTGCTGAAGATGCTCAAGGCCAGGTTGGGTGAGTCTTTGAGCAACCTGGTCTAGTAGAAGGTGTTCCTGCCCGTGGCGGGGGGATGGGAGCTAGGGGATCTTTAAGATCTCCTCCAACCCAAACCTTTCTATGATTCTGTGCTATTGCCAGCCCCTAGGTGTTAGAGGCTGTTGCAGCTGTAGATTCTTGCTCATGGCTTGTAAATCTGCCAGAGACCCAGAGGACTGTGTCCAGAGGCTCTCAGCGTCTGTGTGCTGGATTGCCCAGCTCTCGAGGTCCTGGAAGCAATGCCAGAATGTCATAGCAGGCTCTGCATGGAGCAAGCAAACACCTAGCTGAGCTTTTTGGCTCGGGCTTGCTAACTTCTTTGCTCTCCTCTGCAGTACAGAAGGTGAAACGAGAACGTTGTTAATGTATAACATGTGCCAAAGGGTGTTTTCAATGTTGTTCTGTCCTTTTGTTTATTGACAGGTATGGTTTCACTTTTCTAGGACTTGAAAACGATTTCATGAAAATACGAAACCAAAAGAATGAGACTGAAATGTAAGTGCTGCGGGGGCTGCGGAGGAGCGGCGCTGCCCGTGCTGCACCGGCTCCTGCCCGCCTCGGTCGGGTTTGGTCAGTGCGGCCAACCTGGCGAGGTCGAAGCTGTTCCACGAGGGCTGTCAGACCATGCTGACCTGCCCCAAAACTCTTGTCCCTTTTACAAAACGCAGCACAGCAAAGGACTGGCTTGTAAAAATCTGCTGGCAGTTTCAGTGAGGTCTAAATTCAGGTCCCTTGAGTGCCTGCAATGCCTTGCATGCATCCCTCATCCGCGCCCCGCTGTGTGGATGACTCCTGGGATTCACGAGGTGGTTGGTGACCCTACAGACAGTGCCTGGGCCTCACAGTGAGATACTGTGAGCCTAAACTACACAATATGGCTCCCTTCCCTGTAACTTTTTTTCCCCTCCCGAACTGAAAATAATTAGATTTTACCCTGTGGTCATAGCGTGGGGGACAGCTGAGAATCCCTGAGCTGTCTTTGCAAGCAAGTTTCACTTCTCACTCCCCTTACGGTGAAACTTCTTGTTTAGAAACTTCTGATTGAAACGGCAGAGCCGATGTCGCTGCCTGCGGCATGTGATGCCCCGCTGCCCGCAGAGCCCCTGCCCAGCCTGGGGCTCGGGGCACTGGTGAGCACCCACCGCCTCAGCCTCGGGCTCAGAGCAGCACTGGAGGCTTCATTTTACTCTGTTTTCTTGTGCAGTAGCTGTAAAAAGTACATGGCCCAGTGGGTGCTGCCACTTGTAGGGTGTATTGATTTCTGCAGCTCATTGTTAGTGATTTTCTGTCTTAAATAGTTATTTTTCTTTTACTGAGTCTAAGCTTTTTTTTTTAAGGTACCAACTTCTCCACGTGTTGAACTTTGATCCTGTCCGTCGCCGTATGAGTGTCATTGTGAGAACCACCACAGGTACAGTCAAAACACATTTCTGTATTCCCATTCTTGTATGCACAAATGTGAAACACATCCTCTTTATTCCTGTAGCAGAGAGGCTAAGCTACTTGGTTTTCTAAGCCGGTCTCATTAAATTCTGTACTGGATCTGGTTGGGATGGAGTTAATTTTCTCCGTAGCAGCCTTTAGGGGACCAGCAGCAGATAAAGGCAGAGCTGGAGCACCTTTCCTATACAGACAGACTGAGAGAGTTGGGATTGTTCAGCCTGAAGAAAAGAAGGCTCCGGGAAGACCTTCTAGCTGCCTTCCAGTTCCTAAAGGGGCTACAAGAAAGCTGGAGAGGGGCTTTTTACAAGGGTATGTAGTGATAGGACAAGGGGCAATGGCTTTAAACTGAAAGAGGGGAGATTTAGATTAGATCTAAGGAAGAAATTCTACACTGTGAGGGTGGTGAAACACTGGAACAGGTTGCCCAGAGAAGTTGTGGCTGCCCCATCCCTGGAGGTGTTGAAGGCCAGGCTGGATGAGGCTTTGAGCAACCTGGTGTAGTGGAGGGTGTCCCTGCCATGGCGGGGGGGTTGGAACTAGATGATCTTTAAGGTCCCTTCCAACCCAAACCGTTCTATGATGGGTGGGGACAGTGACCCATGGAGAGTGCCCTGCTTGCCTTGTTCCAGCCCGGTGGTACAAGTACGAAGTCGGGGAAGATCTGAGACCTTCCCCTGAGTGGGATGGGTTTTCACAGGGATAGTAGACAAAAATTCAGAGGTCACCACCCTTCTCAAATGTCAGTCCTGTAAGGTATGGGATGCTGGCTTTACCCTTCCTGAAAAGTTTGCCAAGACTTCTAAACAGGTAAAAATAAACTGCTTTGGCAGCCTGTTGCAGAAAGCTGGCTCAGATGCAGGTAGGGACACCCGATGTCCCAGCCCGAGGCCAAACAAGGTTTTGCACAGGTTAGTGTAAAGGCACTTTTCTTTAGTCCAGCCAGGTTTCCTCCCTCTGCATCACCTTCTGGCTATTGAAGCTGTCAAGTCTTTCTGCAGCTTGTGAATGTGATAAACTATTTATAATTTGCTTTTAGGGAAGTTGCTTCTCTTCTGCAAAGGAGCAGACTCCTCTATTTTTCCAAGGGTGCAGCAAGAAGAAATCCAACAAACAAAAGTCCACGTGGACCGCAATGCTATGGTGAGCACGTGGATGGAATTTGGCTGGCTCCTGGGGTCAGGAAAGCCTTATTCCAAAAATAGAGATGTGACCTTGCTTTGGAGGGAAGTGTTGAAAATCTGAGTGTCACTTCACGTTGTTTTGAAGCCAGGCTTCTTCCCTTTTCTGTTTCTTTGGCTTCCACTGTTTATTTGACTTTTGATATACTTACATGGTCTCCATCACAGTTGTGTCCGAGCATCTCCCAGGCGAGTTAAAAATGGCAAGAACAGCAGCAGGCACTTTGCTGTGGTGGGAGCAGCGCCTGGTCCCAGGCGTGGGGACACGCGGTCCCCGCTCTCCCTGCTGGATGCACGCCCTCGGCTCTGGTCCTTCTCTTGGTTTCTCTGCCATGTTACGTGCACATAATAAGCATAACCACGTTCACTCTGATGGGAAGAAGTTACTGGCTAAACACAGAGAAATTCATCTTTTGACTCAAGCCACCAAATTGTCCTTGCTGTCGGGGTCAGTACTGACAGAAAGCACTGACGGTGGAGAAAAGCACTAACCCTAAAGTGAGGAGCTGCAGAAAATCTGCGTTTAGGGCACTTCTCCACTTTACTTTCTTTCCCTTCTCCTGCCAGGATGGCTACCGAACGCTCTGCGTGGCATTCAAAGAACTAAGTCAGGAGGAGTTCAACAAAATTGACAGACGGCTTAACGAAGCTAAGATGGCTCTGCAGGACAGGGAGGAAAAGATGGCAAAGGTTTTTGAAGACACGGAAGCAGACATGCACTTGATTGGGGCTACTGCTGTAGAAGACAGGTAAAGAGGTGACCCCAGCACTGACACTGCGGTACCCACAGTTTCTCCTTGACGTTGTGTCGTGGCCCCGACTGACCGTGATGGAGCTGAGCAGCCAGGCAGATGCTGGAAGTGTCCAGGGCAATTAATTACTCTGTGGCACAACCCGTTACACAGTGCCCTAGTTGCTAAAATTGGCTGGTGTAGTAGGAATTGGGATTTATTAATGAAACTACAGAAGTACTCGTGCTTCTGTAAAATGAATTAAGCACGCAGCGTTAATTTGCACATCAAAACAAATTCAGTTTTGCGTGCCGTTACAGTAACTGCGGGTGTAAATTAAATTCTTATTCTTGACTCTTTAAGTCTCACAGTATAATGCAGTGTTTTGGTTTTTTTTTGGGGGGGATTGCTGACTTGGAATCCTTATTCCTGTGGCAGCGATCTCTCCAGCATGGGGAAAAATGAATTAACTTCTCTTGAGCTGGTATTCCCTACCTGCAAAATAGGGGTTATATAGATGAAGTGTGGGCCAACTTGAGGAGTGATGTTTTGCTTCTGCTTGCAGGCTGCAGGAGCAGGCAGCGGAGACGATAGAAGCTCTGCACGCAGCCGGCATGAAGGTCTGGGTGCTGACGGGAGACAAGATGGAAACTGCCAAATCCACCTGCTATGCCTGCAGGCTCTTCCAGACCGGCACCGAGCTGCTGGAGCTGACGGCGAAGACGGTGGGCGAGTGTGAGAGAAAGGAGGATCGGCTCCATGAGCTGCTGCTGGAGTACCATAAAAAGCTGATTCAGGATGTTCCCAAAAACCGAGGAAGCCTGATGAAGAGGTGAGTGAGCAAGAGGACCCAGCGCGTGCACGGTCGGATGCAGGTGCAAAGTTTATGGAGAAACAGGGCCGTGTTGTGGCCCTGGGGACTGGCTACTTGCCGACACTGCGGCTGGCTCCTTCTCTTTGCTCTTCATCTCTAGCATTAGCTGGTTTTGAACTTAATTACACAGTTCCCTTAGCGAAGGGTGCGTGTTAAATCCAAGCTTTTTAAGATTGCTAAGCCCCCCCAGAAGGGATTGGAAGAAGATTAATACAAAAGCAGTTTCTTTCCCGTGACGATGATAGAAGTGGCTACGTTGACTTCTTAACGTCTGATTTTATTTCAAACATGTTCCTTGTTGTGTCCCAGAAGCTGGACGTTGAGTCAAGAATATGGCCTGATTATAGATGGCTCGACGCTGTCGCTGATACTCAACCCTTCTCAGGACTCCAGTTGTAGTAATTACAAAACCATATTTCTACAAATCTGCTTGAAGTGCACTGCAGTCCTCTGCTGCCGGATGGCTCCTTTGCAGAAAGCACAGGTATTTACTCTGCCCTTAACTGTCTGAAGCACGTCATTAGGTGATGAGGTGCACTTTTAATCCATCGACTGGGACTTCAACTGGTCTTTAATCAGCTAGGACTTCTCCAGGCTATGTGTAAGCCTCGCCTGAGCTTCAGAGTGTGATGGAAACACACCAGTCTTCCAAATCTGAATGTAAATCCTTTGTTTAATATGCTCGCAGGAAGCCACAAGCCCAAGCCAATTAGAAATAAACAAAACCCCCCGTTTGTTCTTTTTCCCTTTCCAAATTCGTCAAGTGGAGTCCGTGACTTCCTCACACCAGCTGATGGTATCCAAACCTGATAAGTGGCATTTCTGCCCCACGGGAGCATTTCTGGGAGGGTTTCCTGCCCCCCGAAATGCGTGAGAGGTCTCATCTTTGGAGAGCGGGTTCTGGCAGAAGGGAAAGGGTGGGTTGCTGCTGCTTGGGATTTGTTTTCAAATACTGTCCTTCAGCCCTGTGCAGCTGGATCTTGGCTTTTGCTCTGGTTTGTCACGGTGAAGGAAATAACAAGGGGTTTTATTAATCTGAGCTCTCAAGGTGTTATTTTGCTGCTGTAAAAGCCCAGCTACTTGTCCTGGGGGGCTCCTGCAAGTGGGGCAGGTTTTTCCTGAATTCTTTGTTTCTGCTGCTATCCTTTTTTAAATCTTTTAGATTGTGCGAATGGTGAAGAACACGAAAGGCAGTCCGATAACGCTCTCCATAGGGGATGGTGCTAACGACGTCAGCATGATTTTGGAAGCACACGTTGGAATAGGTGAGGCCCCTGGTAGCACCCGTCTGACACCCGAGACCTGTCTCCTTCTGCTGGGGCTCGATGCTGAGGTGCAGTTGCTGTTTCTGATTGCACGTGGCTAAACGGATCCCACTGAGAAACGTGGAAAGTCTGCTGTTGCTTTCTTTGGAGCCAGGGTTTGGTCCCAGAGAAATGCTTGGGATCATCACATCCTGCTCACCTTTGGTAGTCCCACTGGCTTTCTCAGTGGTAAATGCAGATGGTGTTCAGAAACTCTATGGCCAAATTCAAGGTGGCCAGAAGGAAAAGGTGCGAGCAGCAAACTGCTGGGTGATTACTGGCAGTTGTTGCAAAGGCAGCACAATGAAAATATCAAACTTTATTGGGGCTCTCTGGTCACAGCTGCTGGTAACTCAACACTGGGCACCCACATGTGTTTCCTGGGGGCTTATGCTCAGTTCTTTTGTGTTTGCCCTGTCCATACGACTGACATCGGGCTGGAAACTCTCCTCCTTTCTGCAGATCAATGTCAGAGATACAGGAAATACTGGAGAGTTTTTTAATACTGCTGAAGGACCGATGGAAGAGAAAGGGCAGCCTCTTTCTTTGGGGCTGTTGGAAGCGCCGCAGTGCCCTCTAATGAATGAGGCCCCAGTGCGGTTTGTTTGGATGTGGCTTTTGAGTGAACAAAACTGCCTTTCTCCAGCTCTGTTCTGCGGGGATGTCTTGGGAGGCTGAGTGCTTGCACTGGAATAACTAGGCTGTGTTAGATGCGGGCAAGCCCGTGGGGAAACCAATTCCTTATCTCTTATCAGGTTTGCTTAGATACTCTTCACCACACTCTCTGACGTAGGAACTCTAGACAGCAACCTAAAAATAGCTTAAAAACTCCAGAGGCAGGTCTGTGTGTTGTGGAGCTAAAAATCATGCTGAGTCCTGCAGCACGTTAGTATTTTGCTCTCCTGGGGCACTCAAGAGGGAAATATGGCCTTTGTCGTGCCTTGAGACACACCAAGTGATGGGAGCAAACCTAGTGGGTAGCATCGGTCCAGATTCCAGTCCCTTAGGAATTAACCTCTTGCTGTAGCATTGGTCCAGATTCCAGTCCCTAAGGGATTAACCCCTTGCCACCCTTCTGTCTGCAGGGATAAAAGGCAAAGAAGGACGGCAGGCATCCAGAAACAGCGACTACGCTGTGCCAAAGTTTAAACATTTAAGAAAATTGCTCCTAGCACATGGGCATTTGTACTACGTGAGAATAGCGCACCTTGTACAGTATTTCTTCTATAAGGTAAGGATGCGCGGGCAGCTTATTTCTTTGTTTATAATGTGGGTTTCTTTGACAACAGGAAAAATAGTAAACAGGAAAAAAAACCACCAATGTATAGGTTATTCTGTAGCTCTGTTTTCCTTCCCTAGAGCAGGCCGTGTCTCTGCCATCTGCCTGTAAATCGAAAGCAGTGCTTACAGGGGAATGCGAGCATCGTTTTCTTCCAGTGCCTTCTGCAGATACTAACCACTCATTGGGTTAGTTTTGTGCTTGGTAGAAGACAATACCCTAACTTGTTTGGTATTGTGAGATCAGACACTGGTATCTGATAACAAGAAAAATTATTTGGATTTAGATTGAGAAGTCAAGCGCTTCCCTGCTAACCATTTTTCTTTCATTTCCCTAGAACCTTTGCTTCATTTTACCGCAGTTTTTATACCAGTTCTTCTGTGGATTCTCACAGCAGGTAACTTCCACTAACATGTCTATAAAGCTGGGACAAAAAACAAGAGGCACAATGAGACTTCCTAGGAGAGACTGGGCTTTTGACGTCCTGTCCCTTCCTCTCCTCGCTTTAGAGGACAGTAAGAACCAATCTCATTGCTCAGCACTGTATCTGAAGCATAATATTTTTGAGACCCACAACTTGAAAAGACATCTGCATGCTTTCTTTTCCCATCCACCACCCATAAACATGGAGGGACACCTTCCTAAAATAACAAGAGAGGGGTTTAGCTGGTTTGTCAGCACCTGGTTTTACTACTTCTGCTCCTCCTAAGAGGAAGAAGTTTTCAAAAACTTCCTGATCTTTTCTCCTCTGCTGCATTTCCCTGCATTAAAGGTGTCTCTCAAAAGGAAGAACAGTTTGTTCTCTTGTGACAGCCTTTAAGAAAAGACACATGATGAGTGTCATCAGAGACTTGCTTAGTCCAAGCGAGTGTCAGAGGACAAATCCGTGTGGTGGGTGGGCTCACGTTCTTGGAGACAAGAGCTTTGGCTTTTGTGTCAATTTACTGGCTATTGTGTCTGTTTGGGCTCCAAAGTAACGGTAAGGAAGAGCAAATGATACAAGATGTTCCTCTGCTTGTCTCAACAGAAGCACTTGCTTTTTTTTTTTTTTAAAAAAAGAAGCTATAATTCCTCTAAAACAGTCTAGTCTTTAGAGTCACAGGAGACATCAAGTATATTAATAGAAACAGCAGCACAAGAGCAGCTACAGAAAAGCTGCGATAAGGGCTGTTTAATCACTTTTTTCTGGAGAGTGAGCTGGAGATGAGACCAGCCAGTTACAAAGGTTCCCAGCGGTGGGAGTGGTGTCCTGGCCACGGAGCCTGCAGGTGCTTTACCCCCTCCCTGGCATTGCACGGAGCATGACCCCTGTCAAATGAAACTGTCCTGGGTGGCTATAACAAAGGGATGAATCTGTAGGGTATATATGGTGGCAAGGGCTGGAAACTTTTAATATTTTTGTGGGGAGACTTTTAAAGTGGAATTTCTGTTTCTTTTTATCCCTTCTTCCTCTTTGAAGCCGCTGTATGATGCTGCTTATCTTACCATGTACAACATCTGCTTCACATCACTGCCTATCCTGGCTTACAGCCTCCTGGAGCAGCATATCAACATCGACACGCTGACCTCGGATCCTCAGCTGTACATGTAAGTGGCACTGGACTGGGTAAGCCTCTGCACAACTTGGTTGACCACGGTTTAAGTTTTGTTGGTGCAGGAGGTTCAGCAGGTGCCTCTGTCCCACGTCAGTGGTGGGGTCGCCGTGGACTGCAGGAAAGGCTGTTTCTGTCCTTCCTGGCTCTGCTGCTTCTGTGTTAGAGCTGATTCGTGTCCTATTTACTGCCTATTTCTGCTTGTTTATGCTCTCTAACAGCATCTGGTCTAGCAAATTGCACTGCTGTGTCTCTAAATAAAAGTAAACTGTAGGTGGAATTCTTCATCCAGAAGAAGAATCAAGCTGTGAGTGTGGCCAAGACCGTTCATTCATGTTACATTCATTCACATTAGCTTTGAGCCAGGCAGCGTGAGCCAAGCACATGATAGTGTGATGGATGGAGGGGAGATCTAGCTTTCGGGAGAGAAAAAAAATAAATCCGTTCATTTTCAGAAAGACAAATGTTCCTGAAGCCCTGCTCAGGCAGGTCTAAATGGATATCCTCCCCTGGGCTTCCCTCCACAGGTCAGATCCCCGTATCAGAGCCTGTTACTGGGGAACTCTGCCCTTTGATCCACGCACTCAGAGTTTTCAGCCACGTTTCCCATGAAAAGGACATTTTTAAGAGGGTACTGTCTCTCTGTGCTTTGCTGGTTGCTTTCTCTCCTCCCTTGATTGCAACCAAGGCTCCAACCTCCCATGGAAACCAAGATGCTTCCCATCTTCCTCCCACCCCTGCACACACACACACACTCAGGTGCAGCCCTTCCAGGGCTAAGGAAGATGCTTTTTGGGGGAAGCCCCTGTTTGTGTATTGCTGTTGCTGATGCTCTTGCCTGGCTGTAAGCTCAGCGCTGAGCTCACCCCGTGGTGAGAGACCAGGTCAGGGCTGCTCCGCTCAGCACCCTGTGCGAGCCCTGTCACCATCCTGCGATGCTCCGCAGCCGTGGAGGAGTGTGTGCGGAGCCAAAAGCGATGCCTTTGCAGGGACAGCAAAGGGAATTGGCAGGTACCTAAAGATACTATGTGAAAGTTGCTTTAGGTATAGAAAAATCAGCAAATGCAATGAGGGCTATAAGTCTAGGGAGGAGAGGGAATGGGTGCTTTTGAAGTAAGCACTCATATCTATTATTTGTTAAATCTCTGTGTTCCTCCACTCATATAGCAAAATCCCAGCGCATGTATTTTGAAATAAATTGGTGATGGAATACTGCATGGCGCAGTGGATCAATAACAGCAGGTCCCTGTGTGTTCACCTGATGGGCTCTCTGATCTGGGGTCTGTCTGTTGAGGGAAAAGAGATTAATTGTGCGGGCAGATAGCTTTAGTTTGAATATTCATGACTGTGCATGTGCTGCTGAATGCAGAACGGCTGCTGCGCCTCTGCTCTGCGAAGCGCTGGGCTGCTGCAGTGCAGATCTCTGGTTTGGGGCGCTGGGAAGAGCCTGTTTACGACGAGCGCTGCAGGATATAACTGGATGCAGAACAGAGCTCGCAGCAAGGAATTTGGTTGTGTTTCCTCTCCCTGCTATAAAGCCCGCTTACAGTCTGGTTTATCCGTGCTCCTTGCTCATACCCAAATTGCAGTATGTTAGAGGGTTGTCACTGCATCATGCTGCATAGGCTTTGGTAGGTTTTGTTTTAGAAACTGCATTTATAGGAGGCCAGCACCACACCGGTTTGCAAGGTGCATCTTGCTGAAAATGGCTGTTATTGCTTTAACAGTTAGGAAGAAAAATGAGAAAATAATTTGGTTTTGCCATAAGCGTGCTTTTATCCCCCATCAATCTTCATATTTTAAAGAAAGCAATCTGAAATGATGCGGGAAACTTGTTTTTAACTCCCTCCTGCCCTGACAGCCACCCTCAGCTCCCCGGGCTTTGTGTGCATCCATTTGCTGCGGCCTCCATGCCAGATCCCATCCTATGTTCAGCCAAGAGCATCCCACTACAACCCCCATGTTAAAAACACCCACTGTATGACCTGGGAGGTTATTTTCAGCCTGTGCAGAAAAACCCCGCTTCCAGGAACGGGACTTGCAGAGCTTTTCTCAAAGAGGGAGTTTGTGCATCCAACAAAAAGAGGGAAAACACACCACGGATTCGCTGTGTCCTGTACAGCTCCTCTTTGGGTTTTAAATCTGCTGGATTTAAACTTCAGCAGTTAGTGTCAGATACCAGTGCAGGCGCTGCGGGAGAGGCTCGGGACAGTGTTACAGCTGTTCCCTTTGGGCTGGCTCGGATTTTAAGCCAAGCTGCCTAGAGGAGAAGGACAAAACCAATTAATATGCCGGAACCTCTTATGATTTCTCGTGACCAGCAGCTGCATATGGCAAATGTTGTTTATGTCCTGTACGCTGGCAGATATTTATGTGTTTACCTCCTTGTCTCCTACAGCAAGGGCTGTCTCCAAAGCCCCCGGTCACCTGGCTGCGAGGGGCTTTGCAACGCATCCTAAACGTGACGGTGATGTTCTTGTTGCTCTGTCTCTTGGCAGGAAGGTTTCAGATAATGCGATGCTGCAGTGGAGGCCGTTCCTGTACTGGACCTTTCTGGGCGCCTTTGAAGGACTCGTGTTTTTCTTTGGGGTTTATTTTCTTTTTCAAAATTCATCGTTGGAAGATAACGGAAAGGTAATGCCACCAAAAAAAAAAAAAAAAAAGAGAAAGACGAGTGTTTCTTTAGTGCACTGCCTCTTTTGTATGCCTGGCAGGGAATATACACGCTTATTCTGTGCGGTGTGTCTCGAGTCTTGTCCGACGGCGTAGCCTTGCTTTATGGTGCGATTCTGCAGCAAATGCTTGAAATAAAACATTTTTTCCAAATCGCCATGGAAACAGGGCAGAGCTGGTTATACTCACTAGGTAAAAGAACTAGTCTCACACATGGCTTTATTCCAACCCAGTAAGCTTTGCACAGCGCTCTTCCACTCTCCTGCGTGGTCCCAGGCGTTGGCGCAGGGCAGGAGCAGCACGTGTCCTCCCCGGCAGCGTGCCACGGGGAATTCAGCACGTCTTCAGCAGGTTACAACCAGCTGAATTTACCCAGCTCCAGAAGGTGCTGCCGGTTCACTCGGACGCTGTGCAGGGCTGTTTGCGGTGCTCCACCTGCTCCGGGATGTGATTTGGGCTGCCCTCCTCCCTTTGCAGTGGGGGGAGGCTGGTGCTGGGGTTTTGCTGCCGTTGGGAAGCCAGCACAGGTTGGCCCTGCTGTCAGGGCGAGCAGGCTGCTCTCCCTGCTGTCTGCTTGCTCGTGCCTCTTGTGTCGGGACAAGCGCTTGCATCGCCACCTGGGCAAGGTGTGGCAGCTGCTCTGGGTTAACTTGCACAGAAAGGGAGGGAAAAGAGGAAAAAAAAAAAAACCCAACGCCAATAACTTTTTTCCCTGTTTTCTTTTTGTTTATTAGCTGAGTACAGAGCAAAGTGTTAGTGCGGCACAGCTACCATGCATGGTGGCCTGGGCTGTCTCAGGACCCTTTTCCCAAGGGAGTACACAGCGTGTTGTCAGGTCTTGACTGATGGAAAACTTCTTTGCACCGTCACTTGAGACCCTTAGATTTTTTTAGTGGCTAATACTTAGAGAAAAGCTGATGAAATTTATGTGTGTATATGCATACGTTGCATCAATGCCAACATTTATGGCCCCAGCTATAAGTAGTCAAGCCCCTGTATCGTAGATTCAGTGCTTTTCTGTATTTGTAGCTGTTCTGGTTCTATTTGAATAAAACATGGAGCACTGATATGTTCTGTAAATGCCTTGAAAGGTCAAGTCTGTGTGGCACTAAAATAAGATCTGTGGTTATGTCCTGTTTTGTAAACGCTTATGCCTGTAAGAACTGCTACCAGCAATTGTTCATAATATCCATGTATGTTTGATTGACTCCTTTTTCGCTCCTATTGACTTTAATTTTTTTTTTTTTTTGCATTTTTTGAAAACTTTTACATTTCACTTTCTGTTTTAATGTATGCATTCAGAACTTGACAGCCTTTGGTAAGCATCCGTCACATTCATTGCCATCATTTGGATATATACACACAAACAGTATCTGCTTTTATTTGTCATGTGTAGTCACTAGTATCTGCAACCCAAACCAGATGGACAAATACCCATCGGTGCGTTCTGCAAATGGGTCTAAAACAAGACAATGAGCAGAAGCATTGCAAGAAAGCAGAAACTGAGTAAATTACTGAGAAATCATGAAATATAGGTGGTCCAACGATTTGTATCCTCGATTGACATTGCTGTTAGTAGGAGGTTGTACCTGTCACTGTCCTGAGTCTGGGTCACCTGTCTGTGTGGCACTGCATGGCACCAGGGTAGCATAGAGGGCGGCGAGTCGTGCAGGCGCCCAGCGCCTCTCCCACCATCAGTCCCCGTAGCAGTCGCTCCATCCCATCCTTCCCCTCTGATCCCTGCTTGCACCCCGTCCTCATCGTCGTCTCTGTGCCTCTCCAAGGAGATGGGCTGAGACGCCTGTGGCAATGTAATGTGTTTTTCAGGTTTTTGGGAATTGGACCTTTGGGACGATTGTTTTCACCGTGCTGGTGTTCACCGTCACTCTGAAGGTTAGGATCTTCCTTTCTTTTTCAGTCACTTGTTTTTGCAGTCATTTTCCAATGCATGTGTATGTGCTGTGGTGCAAGATCATGCAGTCAGTGCAGAAAATGAGTTTCCATGAATATGTCCCCCCTACACTTAAATCTTTCCTTCTATACATGCAGAACTTGCTGAGTAGCTTCTTGGCCACTGTCCTTTGTGTAGTCAGTGGTCTACGTACATAGAGCGTGCTGGTTTATAAGTGTTTGTTTTAGTTAAATCATTTTCCTATATTTTGCCCTCTTTTGAGAACTCCAGTTGATTATGGTTGACTTTTGCCCATGGTTTCACCCCTTGGCTTTCAGTTCCAGCAAGAGGAGAGGAACAATAGAGACCTTGGGTTTGTCCACCTTGTTTCAGACACTGCGAAGCACTAGAGAGATAAATAATAGCAAATCTGTTTTGTTTCACGGAGCTCTCCAGAACGAACAGTTTGCATAAGACCTTACAAAAGGCCTTTTATGTTTGGTTCAGAACAGCAGGTGATGGCAGGAGGCAATTAGAGTCCCCGCAACCTTTAGACATTTCTTTCCTGTAGCATCAGAGGTTGCATCAAATTTATTCTATTAAAAAGTGTCAGTTACAATTCAGAAACTCACCGTTTCCCTGTTGACATTGTGCCAAGCTGATACTGAAAATATTTTCCCTGCTGCACATATGCAGAGAGGTAGCTGTTTGGAGAACCTTCAGCCTTACTGTGAAAGCAGTCTGAAATTTCGTACAAACACGCTTTGCATCTAATGCCTGTTCTGTCTCTTTTCTTTATTCACACAGCTAGCGTTAGATACCCGATTCTGGACGTGGATGAACCACTTTGTGATCTGGGGCTCCCTTGCCTTCTACGTGTTTTTCTCATTCTTTTGGGGAGGAGTCATTTGGCAAGTACCTTTTCTTCTTTCCATGGTGCCATCTCAGGGGAATGGCCAGCACTGGCTTTGCAGGGCACGTGGCTGCAGCATCCCCTCACTTGAGCTATCCAGAGGTTTACGGATGGCATGGTGTGTGCAACCATGCTTCTTTCCAAAGAGAGGACCTGAAAGCAGATAGATAATGCCGTGGTCACCATCCAGGTGCTGCGTGGCTTTGGCAAGAGGTGGTTTGCTTTTCTGCCTATGGGGGCATTTGTAGACCTTTGTCTTCATTGGGAGGTTCTGGGATAAATATTTCAGGATCTGTTTGTGCGTGTGGATGGGATAAAAAGGAAAAATCGATGGTGGAGATGGGAAGAAATAAGCAGGAGAAAGTGCAGATCCTGCTGCTGAAATTCTGAATCTGAGTAGGAGAAGAAATTCTCCTTGATTTGAGTGCAGCCAGGATTTTAGACTTACTGTCTTGCAAAAGCAGGCGAGCAATAGTACATTACAAATATTGTTAGTGTTTCCCGTGCTGGAGTAGACATTCATGGTGACATTCACTGTATGTCCCATTTTACACCTTTACTTTCCCATGGGCTAGTGCCGTGGGTTGGTGGCTAGATCCTTGGCCCAGCAGCCTGCCAATAAAGATACAGAACTGATGTAAATATTTTAAGTGGGGGTCACGGCCTTTAACTCTTCAGATCTGCAATCTGGCCAGATCTCCATGCTGAAACGTGTGAGTTTTCTATTGGTGTGTTCAACTCGCACAGCTCAATATTTTGGAGTTAACACTAAGCAGCAACTGCTGTGGGATCCTTGTCATCAGTTATTTATGAGGCTTTTTTCACAAGCATCTGTCAGTTCCCCTCCATTATCATGGGAGGGAGAAAGACACAAATAACATATTGGGTCCGAGAGCCTCTGGATTTCCTCCATCAAAAGCAGACCAGAAGCTATGGCAAAGTCCAAAGTTGAAATAAAAGCTTCTGGTTTTTGACAAGGTGAATAATTTATCTTTCAGTGATAGTAGCAAAACTCAAACCCCTCCCCACCCTGATATGAAGCAGATGTGGAAGATGCAAAATACATCTTGTAAGGTGACAGGACAGTCCTTAGATCTAGCGCAGCTGAAGGCAGGAGATGCGCTGGGAGAAGGGTGGACAGTGTGTTTCTGTGCAGACTGTATCCATCTCCAAGGGAGGTGTTGCTGCTAACGCTTTGATCCAAATCTGCCTTTGACTCTGACCTCCTTGGGAAATCTGTGTTAACCCGACTGTATTTGTATCCTTTCTTTTTCAGGCCTTTCTTGAAGCAGCAAAGAATGTATTTTGTATTTGCCCATATGCTGACTTCTGTTTCCACGTGGCTGGCAATAGTTCTCCTGATCTTTATCAGCCTTTTCCCAGAAATTCTTCTAATAGTTTTAAAAAATATAAAAGAGAAAAATCATCAGGTAAGGAACAAGATGATGTATTGTGCGGTATTTTTAGAAAGACCTCTCTTACTTTTAAGGACCAGATGAAGCCTTAACAGTACTGTTTATCGTTCACATCTCAAGAAGGCTTTCTAGAGTCTTGTCTTGCTCTTTCACATGCCAGAAATGTCAAGAAGCTCATCTAAAAATATTGCCTAGATCTGTAGCAAGGAGACACTCAACCCGTGCCTTTCCTTAGTTGCCTTCACTGGATGGAAACCTGCTGTCTTTTATAAAAAAAGTACCATAACCCTTTTCCAACCTGAACTTGATCATCAAACCTGCCATGTCATGTCCTGAAAAAAAAAGCTACTTGTTTTTATGTGAAAGAACACACCCACGATGTTCCCCCTGGGTACGTCCTGCAGGTGCTGCTGCAGGGGGAACAGGGTCAGGTCTGGTCACCTCTGCCCACCCCTCTTAATACCCGAGGGCTCGTACCATGGCGTTAGCCTGTGGTGTGTCTCCCTCTCCTCAAAAGCCAGCTGGTTTCCTAACAGTGTTCCTCCGCTGCTAAGGAGCAGGGCTCGTTTTAGAAGTGAAAACCAGCTCCTGAAGATTTTCTTGGTCACTCCAGTGAGTGGCAGGTGCCAGCACTGCCAGGCTCACAGCTAGCACTGTGCCGAGGATCCCCCCCTGCCCCTCACTCTCTGCTTTCCCAGAGGTGCCAACCATCCCTGCAGCACCGTGTTTCCGCCGGGCAGCCCCCGCTCACCCTGGCCGTGCTGCTCCCTGCGCATCCCCTCCCTCCTGCAGCCCTGTCCTTTCCCCCTGCAACATCAGCTCCTGCCTCAGGTCTGCACGTGGCCCCTGGCCGCTCGCCATCGGGTTTGCGGGTCCTTGGGCAGGGGCAGAGCCCAGCCGCAGGGACAGGGGCCAGTGCTGCCAGCGTGGGGTCACCCCTCTGTCACGGACACCCAGCAGGTGCTGGCGGAGTGGTTTGGCCATCGCTCTCTCCGGCAGCATGGCTGCAGGTTTTGACTAGTGCAGAGGTAGTAACGTGCAGAGGTGGCTTCGGCCGTGCCCTGGACCACCACCGTGGCACCAGCAGACCGGTGTCTGGCTGTGTCCCAGGACACCATGGGCTGAGCTTCCAAATACTGAGGTTCAAAACAGGCTTCTCTCCTTGGAGCTCTTCTGTCCCATGGGGTTTCAGTGCATTTTTGTCACCCGGAATAACTTGCTATCTTTGATCTTTATTTAAAAATTATTATTATCTGAATTTTTAAAAAAAATATCCAATGAAGTAGTAAAGGTTTTCCTTTCCCATAACATTTGAAGTACAAGTTTGGCACAGTATCAGTGAAGTAAAACATGTATCTGCAAGACAAAAAAAAAAGCCCCAAACCAGACCCCAAACTATTAAAGTTGAAAGCAATAGACATGTTAAGAGAACTATGGTTGAATTCTTTGAGCCACCGTGTAATTTCTTCCAATTCAGTCTGATTTAATAGTTTCTAGCTTGACAGCCCTATTGAACAGGCTGGGAGTGAGTTGCTCTCAGCTGCAGGTGTAGGACAGTTCGAGGCCAATGACCTGGGAGTCACTGAACCCCAGCTCAACCCACCTGAGAGATGACTCGTTGTTGCCTTCAGCTGATGGCCAGAAGATCCAGTCCCCTGTGCAATACTTGCCTGCAGAAGTGCTTTATATGTATTAAAAAAGACTCTTGTGAAATCGTTTAGCAAAGTGTCAACTAGAAAAGCCTCTTCCTATGTGTGTACCAAGATAAACACAGGCTGAGCTGTATTTAAATGGATGTTTTCAGTGAGAGCTTTCTGAAGCAGATACCAGCTCCAGACGTCTGTGTTGGCAGACACCGAAGTCAGTCACCTCATTTTTAAAGGTATCTAAGGCCAGGTAGATGATTTCAAATCAAGACCCTTTTTGAGAATCCTGACCTTAATATTGGAAAAAAAAAAATCAGTTTCCCAAGGGAAGTATTAAGTGAAAAACAAGATTAGGGCAGTTATTTAGGTGCCTGAACCCCCAACTTGATAGCTGAGGGTCCCTCTGAAAGGGGAGGATGGACTGAGGCCAGGTTCATGGGCATTTGCCCTTGACCTCAACAGGACTGGGTTTCACCCCGAGTTCCCTATAACACAACGCATTGGCTCTGCTCAGTCTTTATTAAATTTTCTGTGTGGAAATGTTTGCTTTTGGTTTTTTTTTGTTTGTTTGGGTTTTTTTTTAACTGCAAGGCGCATTTGTGTTTTCCTTGGTTTCTGCCTTTCTCTTTCTTGTACTGCAATTTTCTGTCTTTTGTGCTGTTGTGAATTAGGTAACGAAGCGCCTTCCTTCCTCAGGAACATCCACTATCTTCATGCTTTCTCAAACTTCCAGCAATCACAGCTTTTCTTGGAGTGAATAAGGTGATTTCCTTTCTGAGTCACTACGTGTCGCTTGCTTTACTGCTTTTCTCCTCCTTCTGATTCCTGAAAACCCTGGTTTAGATTTGCTTACCCCGCAAAACCCTGCTTTTTTTTCCCCTCCTCTTGCTTTGATTTAAATCTTTTGCTTAGATATTTCATCTGTCTCTTCCCCTTCGGTCTCCTGCTGAACCTCAGGTGGGTGAGCTGGTTGTGCTCAGGATGTCCAAGGGACGTGGATGCGGCCAATGCTGATTACTCTCTCCTTTCCCACTGTAGCTTTGTGTGTTAGTGGACGAGGTACAAACTTCTCTAAAGCGTGGGACAAAGCAGATGCAATTTTGATCATCCTCTGGATGACTTGGCAAACAGCTCAGGCTTGTTTGGTCCAGGAGGAACTCCCCAGGTGCCCGTTTTGCCCAGTCCATCCCACTTAATGCTACTGTTGTTATTCGTACAAGCAAATAAGCTGCTGCTCTCAACCCTCACAACAAGAGATGGTGTTGGACTTGCTGAAGGTGGGGATGGTGGGGCTTCCTCTGAGCAAAGTGCCTTGAAAATGTCCCCCTGGTGTTTGGTTTCACTGCAGATGTCCCATGTATAACTCCCTATTTTAATAATACCAGTTATGGGGAGATCAAAGATGGTTTCCTCCTCCCTCGAAAGCACCTGTAGCATAAACCTCCAAGGCTGAAGTTAGCGTTTCAGGAAGCAGAGTTAGTTTCTGAACACCCTCCGTGTCTCTTGAACCGCAAAACCCAGCCAGTGTTAATCACGGTCGTGTTTAGGGAGTGTGTGTCTCTACATCCCTTAGGATGTGACTTAGCCGTAAAAAGATGTGTGTGTGTCTTACCTTGTTCAGCCATTAGGCAGGGGCAAGTGTCACGCGTGCTATAAGTCTTTTTACCTCGCTGTTGCAGAGCAGCAGGAAGGTGCCTGATTCATTGTCGGCCAGACCTTCTGTCAGACCACTTCTTTTAAGAACGTTCTCAGATGAGTCTAATGTGTTGTAACAGGTACCCTGTCCGAAGGAGTTGGGATGGTTTTAAAAGGCATCGATTAACCAAATGTAACCTCTCCAAATCAATTAAACTGTGGTTCTTGTAATCCTCTTTGACTATCGGTGTGGGGCACCTGTCCTTGTGGAATGGAGATGCAATGCTTGGGATGCATTTTAATTTGGCGACGTTGTCCTATCCAGCCTTTTCAGATCCCATATGAGCACAGATCTTCTCAGACTGAAATATTTTGCAGCTCAAGCTGAAATATTTTGCAGTATATAAACAAATATTTCAATACAATTGCTATTTAATCTAATATTAACACACAGCTTAATCCGAGAATGCGGTCAGTGAATGGTGCTAACACTGATGCATTTACAGTGAAGTATTCAAATCTCAGCTGTTAAAATGATTCCAGTATTGCATCTGAATTGTTCAAAAATCCCTTTTTCTAGGGTGCATGCTGATCTGTCGGATAGAAATAAATAAATTTTAATTCGTCTGCATAGATTGAAACTAAACATGTGTACTTGTCTGTGTATGTCAGTATACAGTACAGCAGGCATGTCTCTGTCTGTATGTGTTTACACACACAGGGAGCATCCTAGTACAAGTTTCCTTGATTTTAAACATCACAGTAAGCCAATAGCAGGATAAAAAAAGTAAAAGTGCCCAATTGAATTCACAATTTCATTTTTAGCGAGATGTTACGTAGCCGCGTGGTGTCCGCTGCAGACATAAAACTGCAGATTTTCTGCAAACCTCCCTTTGTACCCGCACCTGCTTGCAAAGCAATCGGTTTAATCGGAACGGCGGGTCCAACAGCCGGGCTTGCCAGAGCTGCAGCCAAACCTGGCGTAAATCCGGGTTCGTGCGTGCCGTTCCGTCCGTGCAGACACGAGGTGGTGCTCTGCACTGCGCAGACGGGAGCGGGAGGCAGCGGGACCGGGTCAGGGTGGGAGCCGCAGAGCACAGCACACTTTTTAGACTTTATACAGCTTTTTGCAGATTGTGCAGATTGACTTACCATCCCGGTACTTGGTTGTGAATGAAATTTGGCACTTTTATCGTGGTCTAATCGTTCTTCTTCTCCTGTAAGATTTTAAGTATTTTTTGCTAAAAATAACACAGAAAAAGGAATTTGAATTTGGGAATGTAACAATTGCAATACATGTGCGTTTTCCTTCTGATTTTTGCAGGCTGGCCCCTTTGATCTGCCTATGTTAGTCTCGTACAAACGTATAGAGAATGGTTATGTGAAGACTGAAGATGCTGTTACTAATTTGGCAGAAAGATATCCTCTCGGGATACTTTAAAGTGCTCCATACAAATGCTGCGTGTTGTCATACTGTAGGAAAAAAAACCCAAACATGGTTCTAACCTAACAGTTCTCTTTGCTATTACCACGTACGGTAAGCGGCTCTGCTGACACTGCAGTAGCCAGGGCACTGGCCCCACGGTACCTGTTTGTCTTTGGTCTTGTGGCTTCCCCACCCCTTAAAAAAAATAATTCTGCCAGATCACAAGTCTATGTCATTGGAGGCTGAGAAAGCATCTTTAGGGATTCATCCAAAACAGCCTGAATCGAAGTGCGAGAGAGCAATGCCACCCTCCTTTCACACGGGGGCTTCCTCTGCCCGCTGCAGATCTGTTCGAGAGCAGCGGGGAGCTGCTGAAGCCTCTTGCTCTGCCTGACCAAAGAAGTAGCACAGACTTTAAAGCCAATAACAGCCCCCTCGGGCTCCCCGATGGCGCGGGCGTGAGCCCGCTCCCCTGCCACAGAAGCTGGATGCAGCCCCGCGAGCATCTCACCTGGTGCTGGGGCTGCGGCCCCTCGGCGAGGGCTGCCCCCTCCCAGCCAGAGGTTGCCAGATGCATGCGGCAGAAATACTTGAAAATTCAGGAGAAATCTTGGCCGATGGTGCAAAGCATCCAGTCGCATATCCATCCCCTGGGTACAGCTGGAAGCGGTCTGCGGTCCGGATGCGGCAGTGCGGAGACCCGTGGTGCTGGGAAGCACCTGAGCATCCTTCTGCGGCCACTTCGCTGGTGGATTTATTCCTGATGGAGAGTGAAGAAAAGGTGGTTTTCCCTCGTGTTGCGGCTGCTTGTGATGGAAGGAAGCTTTCATGGGGGAGGAAAGAATCTCAAAAGTTGGGCTGTGCCAGACTTTTTGCCCAGGCTGCTGTGGTTGTGCTTACATTATTACTGCGTTGTGCAGTTGCTTCAACACTTTAAAGGCCTGAGAGACAGCGCGGTCCTTGGATGATCCCGGGGACACGGGCTGTGCCTGGAAACCTGCAGGCGTATAAAACTGCATCTTGAGTTATTTGCACTAAGAAAAAAAAAAAAAAGCCGATTTAAAAATAAAAGGAATACATGAACTTGATTTCATTTTACGCTTTATTTGGGTTTTTAAATTGGCATGTTGTTTTGAAATCTACCTGTACCACGGTCGTGGGAACTTTTCTCTTTAGATTGTGCACAGCAGAGGTGAGATGTCCGACTCTCGATTGTTATTTTTTTTCTCTGATACTTCATATGTGGAAAAAAGCAGCTTTTTTTGTTGCGTTAAGTCATAAGCAGTGACAGAGCACCATGTGCCACCGCTGTTTGGTGTGACGGTCCCACCTCGTGCTGATGGCCCCAGCACTCTGCAGAGGAGCTGCTGTGAGTCTCATTCCAGAAGTAACGAGCTCGACGCTGTGGCTGGGTTTGGCTCCTGCTCGCTCAGGCTTTGTGTCACTTACATGCAAAGAAACAACAGTTTGGGACCAGGTGGAACATTCCCATCATGAATTTTGCTAACAGCAGACTGTTAATTTTCAGAAGAATCCAGCCTTGCTCTCTGGCTGCCACCCTTGAGCTCTGCCTTCGACTCCGGTGGAAGTGGGACGCGGATGGGCTGCAGGCGAGTTCTGGCATGCGTGATGAGGATGGAGTGGGCAAAGGGTGTGCAGAGTCCCTATGGCCAGTGGCTGCTCTTCAGTCACCCAGCATGGGGGGGGAACGTAAGGACAGGACCACTGTATTATACACGCTGCACGGGCCTCGACGCGAGTGGTGTTCGTTAGCACCGCGTTAGCAACTGCGGCTCAACTCCTTGCTGCATGCAAGTAAGGAGCTGCACTTCCAGCATGTGTCCCATGGGCAAAGCTTTTTTTTTTTTTTATGGTTCTTTTTCACCCTTTTTTTCCTTTTCTTAGCTCATTTCGCAGACCTAGAATTCAACTTGGAGACCTTGTCCCGTTCTCAACTTTTCTTGCTAAAATGTGGTGCCTACGGATCAAGTGTGCGATGAATACAATGAAGATACGCTCTATAAGCTAAATCTAACCTTTCTCCTTAAATATCCAGTTGCTGACTTGTGTTTACATAACCTTGAAAACGCGGGCAGTGAAATGCCTAATTCCTGTGATTCAAAACCATTCCAAGCCCGGATGGTCCCAAGCCTGACACCTTGCTTCTCGGTTTGCTTTGTGTCGTACTCTACTCCTAAGGTCAAAATCTGTTCCCGTGAAATTCAGCCGGAGGTTTTGCTGGTGACGTTAGCGGGGACAGCGCGAAGCTTGCCATGTACGTGTGAACTGTCCGAATAAAGCCACTTAAACGGGCTAATTTCTGCAGTCTGTTCTAAGACACAGCTTTCCGAACACCAAATCTTTCTCTTCCCATTTCCAAGTGTCCTGTCTCAGGATGGAGCGAGCCATTGCAATAGCTGTACGTTCAAACCCAAGGCATGTGTGCTGACAGGCGGGTTGGAATTAATCTGAAATGTCTTGATTAGCACCTCTTTTGGGAAAATGCAGGTTTTCTTGGGCTTGGATCTTCAGCTCGTGTGCTGGGGTAGTGCTGGGGATTCCAGGACAGCCCAGCTGCCCTGGACCAGCAGAAGAGCCGATGCTCGTCATTCAGCAATGGCAGAAGTGAAATTCCTATTGCTGCAGATGACTTGTGGAATTGGGGGATACAGGAGACCCCTTTTTGGGATTAGAGAAGGGAAGAGAAAGTGGTGATAGCAGCAGTAAGGTGTAAGGCAGCAGGATGCTGAAGTGGCAGTAATCGGACAGTGATGCTGTGATTGTTGTTCATGTACCATAATACACACTGCACTGTTACAGCGCTCGTTAGTGAGCTGAAAGGTCAGTACAGGCTTATCGGTGGAAAAACTTGAAGGAAAAAAGGCTGGGCTTTTTTCATAATAATTCATTGAAGTTTAATCACTGGCTAGTGACACTGAAAGATAAGAAAAGTAATTAAGATTCCCTCTAAAACTGTTGTGTGATAACGGAGGAACTTGGTGTAGTCAAAGCTACTTTTCAAAACCTAATCCTAAGCATTACGAGAATATTATAAATTACTTGGAATTGCATAAAAGCTTAGAATTTAATTTGTATACACACAGTTGAAAAACTTAACCTAATACTGCACCGTTTATCCAGTTTCCCAGCTATGGATTTTTTTTTTTTTGAACCATGTAGTATATAGAAAGTGTAAATTATATACAGGCAATGAGGAGATACATTTTCAGCTTCTTGCAAAAGAAAAGGACTGCAACCTTACATTTTTTTCACTTAAATGCAATTTTATACCTTTACGTTGCTTTATATAAAGGAAATTGAATGTGAATGTTACCTTTTATGAATGCAACTTGCTCTTTTTTCATTACAGAAACTTTTGTTTGAAGTAATCAATAAACTTTGGTATGTTGTTCTGATTAATATATATTTGTTGTCTGTCTTATCTCCTTGGATGCTCCTAGGCAATAGTTCATAACGTGGGCTTTTACAAGGTGGTATGAGGGGCACTGTGGTGGGTAGATGATGCCAGCAAGGCTGTACTTGGTTCCCTGATGCAGAGCAGCATTTGCCTAAGGAAACACTGGGTGCTGCTTATATATTTTTATTTTTCCAGCAAGGTATTAGCAATATTCCGCTGGTAACAGCTGCTGCTCGTAGCTGGCCTGTGTGCTCTAAACCCATTTCCCTGAAAAATAATCTGTCAAATTAAGAGAGTAAATCCTGTGGATTAAGTGAATAAATCGATTTACCTTTTTTGAAGAGCTGAACCCAGAGCTTTAGCTGGCATTTAGGAGCTGGGTAAATAAAAGCACAGGTCTATGTGCCCAACTTCCTTATGTGCATGAAGACTTTTTCTTAATGCCGTGCATTGGTTCTGTGTCGTGGCTCCCTGTAGTAAATAAGCATTTTTTTAGTTCGAAGACTAGAAGCACACAAATGAGGATTATTTGGTTCGTAAAGTGCCTGGAGCTAGTGAAGGCCAGGCCAGATATTTGCATTGATGAAATTCCAACAACGCAACGAAACTGTTAAAGCAAGACTCACAGTGTTTGTATAATACACAAGAAAAAATATGTAAAGTTAATGTATTTATTTTTTCTTTAGGACATGGGTCTGGTTCAAAGCAAAATGTTTGTAATGAAAAACTGACAGTTTGAAAAATTCTGTTTGGGCTGCTTCGATTTCTCCAGCTCCCATGAGCCACTGGAGGACAGATGGCTGTGCTATTTAAAACAAACTATAACCTTTAAGAAGCAGCTTGTACTATTGGAAACCAGATACACGCATCGAGAATCTTAATAGGCTGAGTGAGTGAGAGTGAAAATTGTCTGAAGAGCTGGAAAGGGGTTTACTCTGAGCTGGCTACCCAGGCTGATGGGACAAAAGTAGTAAATGTGACAGGAGGTGGCCACGGGTCACGGGGTGTTTCAGAAAGCACCAAACGAGCATTTAAAATGCCCACGTGACCCTTCATATTAGAAAGGAGAAGCAATGTCATTTTCTAAGGTGATTTTTTTATAAGGACAGCAATGTTTTTGAAGGTCAGGCTGTTGGTGCCCCCTCAGAAGGCGGAGAGGCCCCGGTGTGCCCGTCCCTGCTCCAGCCCTCACAGGAGCCGCGGGCACCGCGTAGAGCCTCCCTTCGCCGCTGCCTTTGGGGCTGGCTCCTTCCAGCTTCATGCGTCTGGGGATAACCTGCTCAGCTGGAAAATACACTGTGGCCCAGAGAAAGGGCGTGTGTGCACCTGTGTGCGTGTTCCCATCCAAAACTGGGTGTTGCGACAATAAATGAGGTGGGTCTGACTGATGCAGAGGGAAAGTGAGAGTTGGAGAGTGGAGTCCTTTCTCTTTCTCACCTTGACATAGCAGTGATGAAATCAGTGCAGGCTTAACTGGTATTGGTGGGGCCAGGGTATCTGCTGGGTGGTGGAGGCTCCGGTCCTCCTGGACCAGCCTAGAAAGAGCCCATGCCTGATGGTACCTCGGGATAGGGGGTGATGCTGCCTCATGCAATGAAACCCTCCTAAAATCCCTGATCATGAAAACCAACCAGAGCTTAATTACTCTTCTGCACAAGTGTTTTGACATCGCTACACTTGTCCTAGAGGTGAGCAATTCCCTTCAACATCAGTTTGGCTCCAAACGATGCTTAGCCAGCTCTGTTTTTCTAGTTCTCAGCATCGTCCTGAAAAAAAACCCACCACCTTAAAACCCTTCTGCCCCATTTTCCCTGTTGGAGTTTGGGTATGAAAGACCAAGCAGCTGCTCTCTGTGGCAGCTGGGGCTCAGGGGCTAAGCAGGGAGCATGGAGCAGATGTGCCGGTGAAGAGAGGATGAGTGGAGGAATTGCCTGTAAGAGCTGATGGGGCCAACATGATGGAGTGGGGCAAAGGTGGTAGCCGTTCAGGTGGTGTAGCAGGAAAAATGGGGTTTGGGCAAACCAGGGAAAAACATTGCAAGAATTGAGCCCTGGAATGGTGAGAGCGGGGCTGTGGAGAAATTATTGGAGAAATTATCCAGCAGCCGCAGGACTGCGTGTGAGAGCTGGGACAGGGCTGGATTGAGGGTGACAGGTTAAGTCGCCCTATTTAACCAGAAACTCTTTTGCCCAGCAACTGTCAGAGGAGGGGTGTTTCTGAAGGAGAGACTAGGAGCTGGGATGGACTGAGCCAACAGTTACAGATGGGTTTTTATCAGGATGCTTTCAGAAGCCTCTAACGGAGTGGTGTCTCCGGCGCCACGGTGAGGCTGGAGCAGCGGCAGCTGGATTCACTGCTTGGCATTTGCCTTCTGCACAGTCCCACAGTGAAACAGGAAAGTGGCAGCTTTTGGAAGTTGCAGAAATGAAACCTGTGTTTTCTCCAAATTATAGTAAAAATGTATGCTGGGGCAAAACAGCTGGTAGGATTATTCAGATCAGTCTCAAGAGGTGATTGCATCACTGGGAGGCCTCAGGTGTCAGTTGTTGCCTAAAATGGAGCATTCCTGTTTTGACTGAGCAGGTGTTTTTATTTTAAAGAGTGATTTCTAAAATCCAAATAAAGGCACCAGTCCTCACAAAGCCTTCTAGCCTTAATCTGGGAGGGGGGCTGTGGAGAGTTTTGAATTTTGTTTGAGGTTTTTTTCCCCAGCCTCTGATCTGGGATTAATGAAATGAGTAGGAGTTCTCCCTATACCTTCTCCCTAAGATTTAAAGATAAGGAATTGCACCCCTGTGAAATAAAACTGCAAATGGAGGTGCTGCAGGTGCTGGCAAGATATTCCCCAGCTCTCTGAAGTGTCTTTGTCCCCCTGCACACGGATGTGTATGTGCCACTCGCAGAGTGCTGAACATCGGGATGGGCCTGGATGGGAAATGAAAAAGAAACAGCCAAGTTTCTGGCTGTCATTGTTTCCGTTTTATCTGTCTCCTTGTTCCCTCTGTCTCAGCTTATCGTCCCTGGGGCACGCAGAGGGTCACGCTTGTCTCTGGAGGAGATAGACAAGCCGAGTAGCTTCTACCAGTGCAAAATGTGAGCAGCTGAATGCATTGCTGGAATAGCTGGGAATTTATCATGAAATGCCCAAAAGGAGAGGCTGTAAGCAGCCAGGTTTCCAAAACAAGAATCTTTGTGGCCATACAGGTTCATAAGGGAGCAATAGTAAGGAAAAGCTGTGGCTGGCTGTGCTTTGGTTTGAGCAAACGCAGCTTTTCCGTGCTGAGAGCTGGCGGATGTTTCGTGCCAGCTGAACTGGCTGGAGGAGGCGCAGCCTTGGGATGTGCAGGATTCCTGCCGGCATCTGCTGCTGCGGTCCCGCCTGGCCTGCCTGGGGCTGGTAGGATGCCTTGGTGGCTTCAAAGACCAGATCCAGATCCAATCTCAATCATTTTCCTTTCTGTTCACTGAGCAAGAAATGGATCGATTGCCAAACCTTAGGAATAACATAGCTGTATCTTCTACTGGCTACCTTTATTTTTCCCGAAGCCGGTGTTAGATGTGGGTGTGCATCACGCAGCAGTGGTGAGTCCCGGTTAGAGCAGGGCATCCTCTGCGCAGTGGAAGAACAAAAAAAGAGACTTTTCAGCACTTGAATGGGCCTCATTTCCACAGGAGCTGTTGCAGTTTAGGGGAAATAGCATTACTGCAATAAGAATTTAGCTGGAATGCAGCGTGGCTGTCTTTCCGTACTTGTAGCCTTGCATGTGGCTATTTTATAACCACATTTTGCTGCTGTGCACCTGAGCTGAATTTTTTTGATGAGTAACTGCCCATGAACTCTCCCTGTCACGCAAGTCGTGTTATGACCAGACAGAAAATTGTCAATTCAAACTGCTAAATTAGTGAGGATCTGCTGTGTTACAAACGAGGAGCACTGACTGAACGGGTAGTTTTCCCTTGAGAAATTCTGTATCAGTGTAAGAAGGACACAGACTACCAAAAGATGATGTTTTTCATATGACCATCGTTAGACCTTGGGTCCTAAATTAATAGCCCTGACTGCTGAAGTGTTGGAAAAAGGTTTCTATTATACTAAGGAGCATAATTAAAAGGTTGTTTTGAAAAACAGGAACATCCACTTCTCTGTGCTGCCTTCCTGGACAGCTCAGGCTCTTGTTGAGAATGAGCTGGCATCGTTTGAACCTCAGCATCGGGGAAACTGAGGCTGATGGGTCAGCCTAGCGCTGTGCTTAGAGCTCTGGCCAGCTTTGACTATAGCATGGCTTAATGTAGTTCTCTTGTATCGTTCAAGGAATTTGCGAGAACGCTGCTTGCAAAGGATGGAAACAGATTTTATTTTTTCCTTAGAGAAGTGCTATAAGCACTAAGGTGGGGAGTGGCTCCGGCTGCGGGGCGGTGTGCCGGGGGACACTGAAGAGTAGCAGCAATTTATTTTTTTAAAAAAAGGAAAAGAAGAGGGGAAAAAGCGGGGGAAAGGGGGTTAAAAAAAGGAAAAAAGGTAAAAAAAAAAAGGAAAAAAAGGTAAAAAAAAAAGGAAAAAAGGCCAGGGCGCTCGGGGCAGGGGACGGCGGTGCCCCCGGTGCCGCGCCGCGAGCAGCGGGCGGCCGGCGGGGCGGTGCAGGGGGCGGGCGAGGGGCGGGCGGAGGCGGCTGCGGCGGCCGCCCGCTTCCCCCGGCCCCGCCTCGGCGGCCGCGCGGGCCCGGGGCGGCGGCGGCGAAGCGGTGCCGGCGGCGGAGCGGTGCCGCGGGGCATGGCCCTCGCCCCGGCCCCGGCCTCGGCCGGTGCCCCGCCGGGGGGCACCTCGGCGGGGGAGATGGAGCGCTACTACTGCCTGCTGCGGGCCGCCGCGCTGCTGGAGGCCGCCGCCGCCGGTGAGTGCCGGGGGGTGCCGGACCCCGCGGGGCCGGGGCGCGGGTCACAGGTGGCCGGGGCGGGCGGGGGTGGCGAAGGGCTTCCCGCGGACATGCCGCTCCCTTCTCCCGCCGCTGCAGGAGCCCGGCTCCCGGCTCAGCCTCCGCTAAGCCGGGCGGTGCCGGGCCGGCCGGGAGCGCGGCAGCCCGGCACCGGGGCGGAGGGAGCCCGCGGGTGCCCGAGTCCTCGGCGGCCGCCGCCCGGCGTTGGGTGGCGGAGTCGGGGTGCGAAGGCGGGCGGGTGGGCTGGTGCGCCGGTGTGCCCGCCCGGGAAGGCTCCGGGAGGGTTTGCAGCACGAGGGTTGCTGAGGACTCTGTTACTTATTTTGATGGATGGTGCGATCCGGGTGGAACGGCCTCGGTTTTTAAGGAAAAGCTGTCTGACATTGTGCTGCTGACATGTCCTTTTATTGTTGGAATGCATTGCTCAAGATGTCTCTGAAGAGAGGGGGTTGTTTTCGGTGAGCAGAGGGATGTTTGCCAGTGCTTGTCCCCTTCTCACATTCCCCGTTGGCCAAAACTAATGAAGTCTTCCCTTGGAAGTTACATCTGAGCCTGATGACGATGCCGTGCCCTTTCCCAGTTTCTGAAAGTAGAAGAGCAGTAGATGTGTGGAAAGCGTGTCTCTGTTAGACAACCCCTCTTCCCTCCCTCATTCCTGAGTCTTTAAACATCACTTAAACCCAGGCTGCATTGGGGAACGCGCGGAGTTGTAATGATGTTGCTGTGGTTGGACACCCTCAATGTGAGAAGCAAATGCAAACTGATCCCTCACCCTCAGGCTTGAAGCTGCCTCTGTGCCTCAACTATGTTTCCTTTGATGGACAGTGATCTGCTCATAAACTGCATGGAGCCCTGACTTTTTTGTTATTTTGTTTTCTTCGGGGGAGAACGGGGTTATTTTTGCAGTGAGGTCTTTCATAATCCAGGAAAGGTAGTGGCATCTGAGGTGACTCCATCCTCACTAGAGGACGCATACCTTGTCAGGAGGGGAAGGCGCTCAGCATTCCTCATTTGTTCACAGCTGGCAGAGCGCTTGGAGCTGTGCCAGACACAAAAAAGACACACTGACCCAAAAAAGCTTCCAGTCTAATTCTACTTGCCTTGACCTCTTTGCAAAGCACAGTTTAGGTTGTGGGAGGAATTTACTGGGAGTAAGTCACAGGTGAGGATTTTATCAAAGTGTCAAGAGATGCTTGTGTACGTGTTCTTCTGGAATGATGTCCACGACAGCATCTACACTCTGCTGTGGGCTGTCATAGAATCACAGAATGGTTTGGGTTGGAAGGGACCTCAAAGATCATCCAGTTCCAACCCCCCTGCCATGGTCAGGGACACCCTCCACTACACCAGGTTGCTCAAAGCCTCATCCAACCTGGCCTTGAACACTTCCAGGGATGGGGCAGCCACATCTTCTCTGCGCAACCTGTTCCAGCGCCTCACCACCCTCAGAGTGAAAAATTTCTTCCTTAGATCTAATCTAAATCTCCCCTCTTTCAGTTTTAAGCCATTGCCCCTTGTCCTATCACTACACGCCCTGTCAAAAGCCCCTCTCCAGCTTTCTTGTAGCCCCCCTTTAGGTACTGGAAGGCTGCTACTCAGAGCCTTCTCCTCTTCAGGCTGAACAATCCCAACTCTCTCAGCCTGTCTTCATAGGAGAGGTGCTCCAGCCCTCAGATCGTCTTCATGGCCTCCTCTGGACCCGCTCCTACAGCTCCATGTCCTTCTGATGTTGGGGACCCCAGAGCTGAATGCAGTACTTCAGGTGGGGGTCTGACAAGAGCAGAGTAGAGGGGCAGAATCTCCTCCCTCGACCTGCTAGCCACACTACCTTGAATGCAGGCCAGGATACGGTTGGCTTTCCGGGCTGCAAGCTCACATTGCCTGCTCATGTTGAGCTTCTCATCAACCAGAACCCCAAGTCCTTCTCCTCAGGGCTGCTCTCAATCAACTCTCAATCCACCGGACCCGTGCTGACCCTTTCGTTTGCCTGCACCCTGCAAATGGGGTAGGAAAATGTCGGCAAGGGTGATCGCGGTCAGTTGGCAAAGGATGCTCCATGAAGGGATGTGATTAAAAAAAAAGTTTTATCCTCCTTGTGCCGGTGTTGGTGATGAAACACCCACGTTGCTCAAACAGGAGCTGGGTGACACAGGGACACGGATGCAGATGGTGAACGTTTTCTCTGAGCGATGGAAAGCAGGTGAAATCGGGCAGTGGGTTTCTCATGAGCGTGAGCCCTGTCTTCTAACCAGCTCTTGGCAGATGACCTTTGTGTAATGCTCATACGATATCAAAATATCTCCACAAAGGCACGCTTGTGTGGTTATAGCTGCAGGATCTGGACACGTGATTTGACATCTACATAGATTCTTAAAAGGAGATATTGAAAAAGATAGAGTTGAGTAAGGTTCCCCAAATCATGAGGTTAAAAATAAACCAGAAGGTTTTTTTTTCCTCACCGCTGTTTCTGAGCGTTCAGCCTGATGTGGGATCATGTTTTAACCATTTTCTTTCACGCATCAGAGTTGGAAACTTGTTGGTTGTTTCTAGTAGAAGGTGATCTGCCCTACAGTGAGACATAAGCCTGTATGAATCCCAAGCCTTTTACAGCCGTTCTCAGCTCTGAAGTGGCTTGGGCTCCCTCAGAGTACTTGGGCCAGCAGCCTCCGAAATCTCTGTGCCACTGTTGGTCCAGACCCCTTTGGGTTGACCACGGAGGAGTAGTAGTCTGGTAACAGTCAGTAGTACGTGGGACGTGCTTCCTCTCCCTACATCACGTTTGTTACAACTGCGGTTTAATGGTTTATCATTCATTTACGAGGACAAAAGCGAAGTGACAGCAGGGCCGCGTGGGAGGGAGGCGACTGGAGTGTAAAGCATGGTGGGGGAAAGAAAGAGTCTTCCAAAGCACCGTCTTTGCCACCAAACCGGAGGATGCTTGGAGCACAGAGCTTCCCTCATGTGCTGGAGATGGGGAGTTGAGAGCTCGGGAATCGCCACTGGTCGTGCCTGTGGCAGGAGTCTTGTGTTGACGTTGGTTTTGGCAGGTAGGGCATGCAGGGAAATCCCGGAGCCACAAACCAGGCAAGTGCCCTCAGCCTCGTCCTGCAAACGGGCAACCTTGTGCCCATGGACACGTACTGCTGTGACGGTGGTGATTTTGGCACATGTGACAAGCACACGGGTCCCACACCCCTCAACTTGCTCCACTGCGGAAGCCTCAATCATCCCATCTGCCACCTTCCCGAACGTGGGAAAATTGAAGGCCGCTGCAAAATTGGGGGCAGAGGACCAGGAGTGTGAGGAACTGTGGTGGAAGTGGCTGGGTGGGGTGGCCTTGTCTTCCCAATCCCTTTTTCTCTCAGGCAATGCTAGACTTGGTTTCACAGCAGGGTTGAGTCAAGCTCCCGGGGCAGAGATGTTCCCTGGGAACCTGCGCTGGCGGCGCTGCCTCCGAGGTGCAATTATCCATCTGCTCCTCCACGGGTGTCTGGCCAAGGGCTGGGTGGTGTGAGACAGACGGCGAGCGCCAGCCATATCCTCCCGCCCTCCACTTTCCATGCCACTGACCTTCTCCTGCCACAGGAAAGCGATGAGCTGGATTTATGATTCTATTTGGAGACATGCTTTTGTTCAACAGGGGAATGACAGAGTTGAGCGTTTCCATTTTCAAGTCAGGAAAATCGTTTGTAGTTTCCCCTTGCTTTGCAGCAGAGTTTCCAGGTGATGCCGTCGTGGGAACCTGGCTGTAGCATTTCCTTTCCTGGCTATATGGGCTGTGAAAGCGAATAAAGTGTCCCAGTGACCGGTGAACTGAATTCCAGATTCACAGGCAGGTAACAGGGCCCGAGGATTTACTGCTAATACATCTCCCAGGAGTGACTTTGTGCACAGAGCTGGAATTTGGCTTGGAAAAAGCAACACCTACTGAATGATGTGAAGGTGATGGATGGATGTGTGTTTTTGTTTGGCTTTAGACGGGCTTTGTGCTGAATGGGCTCTGTTTTGGAGGCTGATGGTGTTGGCTGAGAAGGTGCATACGGGTGGCAGATGCTAAACACGCCGTCCCCTGCGCAGCTGGTGAACGTGCCCCGGTGCTGGTGGGCAAACAAACACCTGCAGACTCTTTCCTGAGTCCCCCATAAGGGAGGAGTGACCGAAATTGGGAATAGGAGAAAATTAAAAGTATATTGAAGCTCCTAAGTATTAGAAATGCAAGAAACTCGATTTTCTCAACTCCCACACTGAGTTTGAATCCACAAGGGTGGGCGTTGAGAAACTTTTATTACATTTCTCGCAATAGATGTAAATTCATGTATAGTTGAGCTGGCTTTTATCTTGCCCAATTTTTGCTTAGTTCAGGATGACATGGGAAGATCGTTTTTCTGATTGGACGTGAACACATCAGAGCATCCAGTATTTTGTTCCCTCGCCTTACCAGATTAGCCACAGCAATAACAGGAAATAACACGTAAGCCTTGTCGCCATTTAGTTTACTTTTAGTTCGCCTTTTTTGAGCAAAGCTTCCACAGTTTGCCAGCTGTTAAATCTAAATTGAGAGAGATCCCCCCCTCCAAACTCCATGGTCCCCAGCACACAAGGACGCCCTGAGCACCCTCCTCCTTGCTGGCAGCAGGGCTCAGCCGTGCCTCCTGGGGACCATTCTGCTCATTCCAGCTCCCAGAATTGTATCAGAGGATGATGTTGCCGTGAACGTGGGATCCTGAGCTGGCTGCGTCTTCTCCTCCCAGCAGTGGTCGGCAGGAATGAGCTTTTGCCGGTTTTGTGTGTCGGTGAGTGACCACAGCTGTGCCATGCCAGTGCCCTGGGTGCTCCCGCTCTTTCGCAGCTGGCATTTCCCCGCTGGCGGTTGCTGGAGGGATGCCCAGAAGCGGGAAGCTCCTGCCCCAGGGCTCACGGGCTCGGCCACGGGGCCTGATCCAGGGTCACTCTGCGCACGCCTGAACGCGCTGCCATCCGATCCCTTACGGCCGTGCCGATCAGCTCCTATTGTAAGGTGATGATTCAGCTGGTCCCGTGAGGACGTTCCTCCCTCTGTGGGACGGGCGCGCTGCCTGGAAGCTGGTCCACAAGGCTGGACTGTGCTGAGTTAACATTTTCTCCCTATTTCTTATCTTTTTTTTGTCTTTCACAGCATTTTCTGTTGCATTTTCACTCTTATCCTCAGTGTATATAAATCTAAGCCTGTTGAAAAGTCATTCTAGTTTTTTGGAAGCTTCCTTTTTTTTTTTTTTTTTTTTTTTTTTTTTTCTGTATGGTTTCTTAGCCGAGCGTGCTCCCAGGTTTGGGTGATGGGGATGTGTGCCTGGGCTGAAGCATCCACTGCAGACAAGCCCCGGAAGCCTCGACGGAGAAGCACAACTACTGGGTCAGAAGAGAGGACCATCTGGTGCCATATCCTGCCTCCTACACCGTGCCAGAGAGGGTGCTTGGGGAGAAGTAAAAGAAAGAGCTTGCAAACAGAGTGAGCCTTTCCTTAAAATATCCTCCCCAGTCTGACAAAGGATAATTTAAGCACTCGTTGAACCAGGCATGGTGACCAACCCGTCATGCCTGGTGAAGGACTAACCCTCCTGGGGTTTTCCACGGCCTTTTTGAAGAGCTGGGTCTTTTTGATGTCTTCCTGCCTGACGTGACCACCTCGGTTTCCCATCTGTGACATGAGGTGATGCTCCTGGTGAAGTTTAAATCATGATTTTTGCTGGGGTGTGCTCACATGTGGACAGATACTGTGGCGATTTGGGAAGAGGGATCTGCGTTTGTGCCCACGTGGCCGAGGAGGTGGTGGCTGTACCGGGGAGCCAGTGCCAGCTGTTGTTCTGCGCAGGGCATGGCATTGCAGGGGCCGAGTCCCTTTGGAACGGTGGCGTGGTGGCCACTGCTGTGTGGCTGTCCTGTCTGACTCCAAAGGAGGTGGTCTGCTGCTGGCCTGCCTCCGTAGTGAGCTCTCCGAGGGCCACCCGTGCCTGGCTGCCATCACCACCGGGCTCCTGGCAGCTCCTGGGAGCTGTAGCCTGGGCACCAGGGTGTGCTGCCAGCACCTGAACCGCCAGCTCCCTCTAAATACATCCTGTCTGTCCACACTCCCGCCACGTTGCTGGGGTGCAGCTCTTCCTGTGGCTCTGCCATCCCTGTCCCCCTTATTGCTCTGATGCTCTTAGCAGGAGGCGTTTGGGATGGCATATCAGCCACCCTGTAGAAGCAGGTTTTGCAAGTGCTTCTGTCAAGTGGAGGCTTCCCTGAGAGATTTGCGTGTGGCCGGTGAAGATTTGCCATCAGGCTATTGACAGAACTGCCTGAGGAGCCCCACCGTCTCCTTGGGATCGATACATCACATCTTCCAGAAAAACAGGTGTATAAAAAACCTCATCTAATGGCTAATCTTGCCCTCCAAATGAAAACCTGGTTTCGACTGGCCCAGGGCTCGGGGGGGTGCAGATGCTCCTGTGCAGCCCCTGGCCATGGTGGGGTGCGAGCTGTCCCCGTGGGCAGGCAGGGACAAGGGCTTGCAGCAGGCAAGGGTATGGAACCTTTGTGCCATAAATATTTTAATGGGTCTTTTGTGTCGCTCCCTTGGCACGGGGGACGGCTGCACCGCTTGGGATTACAGGCTGTTGGACATGCCAGGTTTTAGTGCAGCAACAGAAATTGTTGTTCTTACGGTGAGATGGCTAAAGTTGAATTTGCTCCGTGTGGTTTCCCTGGACAGCAATTTCCCTCGTCTCTGCAGCAGGTACCCTCGGTGACCAGAGTGTGCGTGTGTCGGGCCCGGACGTGTGGGTAGCTGGAGGTGGTTTTGGTGCGTGCGAGGGTGTGTGCAGCTGAGAGCTGCTGCTAGAAATGACCGATGATTACACACCCAGCTTCGGCAGCATACCTGCGATCGCTTGCAAATGCAGAAGAGGACCACAGCAGTTTTTGCACTTTGTACGATTGAGTCTCCAAGTTTCTTTAGCAGATGAGCTTCTGAGGTGCGGAGAGGAGGAAATTTGTTTGATGCAGGGTGTGCATTGCTGCAGGGTATCCGTCACGTGGGGAAAAAGTCCCCACAGGTCTAAATCTGCGGCCAGGCTGTTACCTCAGCTATAAAGGTGTAATTGCAGCATAAGGCTGTTAACCCCCATGTGCTCTGCAGCTCTGGATGACTTCGGTGGAACTGAGTAGAAATGTGTCTTGTTAGCAGGCCCCTCTGTTTTTCTGCCCTATGAATTTTTAGAAGTCCCTGGTGTGGGACCTGTGAGCCAGCTTGCTGCAGACTCACTTGTAGGGAAAAATGATCTTTCAGGTCCCCAGGGAGGAAGACACTGAGTCCCGGCTGGTGGACTTCATGGCTGATTGCAAGACCTTCAGTTCTTTGGTACATTCAGAACCTAGTCCTGTGGGTTGTGGAGACCTTTTCTTACCCAGCTGTCCGGGTTAGTCCAACACCATCCAACAGTGAGTTCAGCGGGGTTTTTAATACCCATCCTTTGATGCCAGCTTTCGCACAACCCATGCAGACGTGGACACCTATGTTGGCCTGACGGATGGGGGCTGCTGGGGTCTTTTCTGCTCTTGTCACCAGACATGCTTGTGGCCCTTTGCTAACCTCATATCCTGTTGGCACTTGTGCCTGTTCCCATTTGCAAATGAGGAACTGAAGTCGTGGGAGACACGATTTACTCCCAGCTACTGATAAGTTTAGTTTCAAAGACAGGAAGCAGCCTCAGGACCTTGGCTGTCAGTCCTCTGCTCAGACCAGGTCCTGCAAATAACCTTTTGGTGAACACAGCTGGCCTTGTTGAGGAGCACAATGCCCTATTCTGTGCTACGCGCTCCCTGATGAACGTGCGGTTCAGCGCGGTGTCTCCGTCAGCGTCGTGCCAGCTGCCAGCCCCTCCTGCCTCCGGTTCCCGTGAACGTTGGGTAAACACCTGCTCTGCGCGGACACAGCGTCGTATCCTCTTCCCGGGCAGGTACGGAGCAGTACAAAGAGATGGGAGGGTGGATCTGGATATGTGGGAATTAGGATCCTATTCCGGATATAAGCTTGTTGGGAAAGCCACCGCTTGGAGACCATGCAGGTGGGGGGCGATCCCTGGGAAGATACTGGTTGAAGGGGTGCGCGGGCAGTAATGGAGCTGCCTGTGTGTCCGTGCTCCTGCCCTGCTCCTTCCCTGCAGCCGGGGACGGTCACTTTGTCACTTGGTACCGCACTCTTGGACAGGCTTTGTGTAGACCTCGTGCAAGCGTGCCCTTCTCAGCAGGGCAGTTTTCAGACGCTATGAAATAGTGGTTTTTTTTTTCCCCTCTAGTAACTCCCTCTGTCTTGCTTTCTGGACGTGGTGTGCTGATAGGCAGGATGGCGATGTTTCTCGTTCTGTGCTGGACTGAAGCCAGAGTCTTTGAAATGGTTGAGTGAGAAAGCAGGGGGAGGCTCGGCTGCTCGCCGGCCAGGACGCGCACCGGGGCGATGGAGACTCGGGTTTCCTGCAGCGTGCCGGGGCCCTGACCGCTGCCGTAGGATGGATTTCTGTTATTCTTCCTGGAGGAGCTTTTTGGCTTGTGCAGATTATTAAATTTCCGGTGAAACTGTTCCCCTTATCCAAAGTGGGTGCCCCAAGTGATGGGCTGCAGGATCCCTTCCAAGTAGATGCAGCAATCCCAACGGAGCTACAGGGACAAATTGCAGGGTGGTGCATTGGTCTTTCTCCTCAGATACAGGACTGTGTTTCTATTCTTTGCCCCAATGAATATTTAATTTTGCAAAGCGGAGCAACTACAGCCTGAGAAGCTGAAAGGGCAGCTCTCAGCGTTGCACTGGGTTCGTGGTTGGGACACTCAGTGGGATTTCTGTTCCCACTTCTGTGCAAAGCAGATGAGATGGGGATGGCTTAATCCTCATGCCCAGCCGAGCTTGTGCTCCATCAGCTGTTCTGGGAGGCTTGCTCCAGCGCTGGCCGTGGACGGGGGTGCCCGTGGCAGCTGGGAGAAGCCCCGCTCTTTGAAACTCCCTGAGCACCGGACCTTCCTGCAAACACTGTCGGCTTTTGTAGGTCCGCTTCAAGGGTGTTGTTGGCCTCAAAGGAACGTCTGGGGGCAAGTGGACCTTCCTGCGGTGGGACAGCCTGAGACAGGTGCTGGCTGATAACCTTGGTTAGCCCAGAAAGTCACCGAGGGAAATAGAAACAGATTACAAACACGCTGATTTGCAGGTTCCCTTGACACCAAATAAATGCTGCATCGTTGGGTGTAGACATTGAAATGGACAAGCAGCTGAGAACAAGCAGATGATGGAGAAGCTCAACATGATCCTTTACTCTTTTCATTTGATTTACTTCAGTTTTGTTTCCTAGACTACAGCAGCAACCCTTGCATGAAAAGCTGCTATTCTTCATTCACAACAAAGCCATATCCAAATGGGTTTTATAGTTGCAAACAATATTTGGTCGGCATTGTGAAGTGTAAGGCGCTGTGACAGCAGCTTGGCAGATGCCTTACACAGCTGCTGTCTGCAGATGCTGTGGGCCTGCAAAGTTTGAAAAAGAAAAGAAAACAATAGTTACCAAAGAGCAAAGCGCTTCAGAGTTTAATTGAGTTTTATAGGAGGAATTTGGGCTCAGACTTTAGCTGTCCCCTCTCTGAATGTCACTGCAGACCTCCTCCACATGTGGAAGTCTTGCTGTGCTTGAATATCCTCAAAAGGGAAGATCTCTAACAATAAGCATCATTCTTACAGCTGCAGCCTGTGCAGTGGCCTTGAGATATGGTCCTGTGGAGAGGACCCAGCAAAATGTTCTGGACTGTGTAACCAAATTATGGGGACAGGACGGATTCAGCAGGGCTCCCTGACAGCCACGTTAGTTTTTCTTGGAGGGGTAGAGAACTCTGTATTTCCATTTTGTCTTTTCCCTGCTTGGCTTCCTGCATCCTCGGAAACTCTGTGTCATGGCAACAATCTCCTCCATAGAGGAGTCTCTGAATGTACTAATGGCAGCAGTATTTTACAAATAGCCAGTTTAAAGCCTATATAAAAAATATTACTACACCGTTACGACGATTTATCATCCAGATGCTGCTTGCTTTTAGTAAGACCCTAAAGCCTGAGGTCACCAACCGTGTGGTGGTAGCGTTGTAGGTCATAAAGTGCTCTGGGATGCTGTGGCATAGGGGGTTCAGGCTTGATTTTATAACAGCACAGCTCTGTTCTCAGTAGCTGATGATCACAAAGCCTCTTTTTAAGAGAAACGAACGGACTTGCGTGAAACCTTGACTTCCTACACCCTGTGCCAAGGGAGATGCAGGCTGGCTGTACTCTTCATAGCCAGTGCTGGGCAGTACCCTGGGGTCTTTTCTGTGCTGTCCCAAGAGTGGCCTTCAAATAAGAAATCCCCTATTTGCTAAGAAACATCAACTGAAGCTTTGTTTGAGAGGCGGCTGTCTTTGGTGCCCCACTGCCTTTCACTGCTCTTTTTTCCAGAGATTAGTATTTGAGGACAGAGGCCATGCTTCTGTACAAGATTTATAGCAACATCCAACTGATATGCCTCAGGCACAGCAACAGCTTGCAAATTTGATGCCAGCACTTGATTATCCCTACCATTTGCCCAGGAGGTTGAGTTTGATGGCCAGTGCAGAGCGAGTGATGAGTTGGCCAAGGAGTGGCACTCATGGGACCACAATCAGCCCATTGTTGTGCCTTGACCTTACCAAAGGGCAGCTGTCCTGCTCGTCCATGGCTTCTTGGATTCTCCTACCCTGCAGGAGACAGGGGGGGTTTGTAAGGGAAATGGTCCCCGAGCCTTCACTGCCTGAAGTAAAGTACTCACTCCTGCCTAGTTTTCCCTCAAATGAGTTATTTTGGGTGCTGAACCTGGGACTGCTCAGAAGGGCCTGATTTTCTGAAGGTGCTGAGTGCCCTCTCCCAAAAATGATATCCCTTGGGAAACGAGAAACTCAGAGTCATAAGGGTGCTGTAGGAATCTGGGTCTCCACCTCTGTGCCGAAGTCAAGGATGAAGCTTTCAGTGGAATAGAGTGTTGGGACCAAGGTCCTTGCTGGAAACCACAACTGCTAAAACTGGTCTCTCCTTGGGTCGTTCCTGAGCGTGGTGGGAACCACCATCCTATGATGCTTTGTACCTCAAACCCGAAAAAGCCAGGTCCACCTGGTGGCATGGTCCTGGTGGTACTTGCTCAGCCGGTGGGCTGTGTGGGACGGGGGTCACCTGCGCCCTGGCACAGCGGGTCCCACTGCAGCCCCCGGCACAGGTAGGATTAAAACGTCAGTTGGTTTTTGCAGTTTCCGTGATGATCACTGGGAAATTGCAGCCAAGAGAGATGTGAGAGAATAAGCACCAGGCTCTGGGCTTAAAGCATGCATTTTTTCAGATGATATTTCTTTTTTCTTTTCCGGAAAGCAAACTTTGAAAATATCTTTGGAAAACCTTTTTTTTCCAACCGTAGTTGTCTCCAGCTTAGTTTAAGGCTGCAGATTGTCAGGTTGTTCTCAGTGAGAAAAGATCTCGTGAAACTTTTTAATTAAGCCATTTTTTCTTTTCTTTTTTTTTTTTTTTTTTTACCATGGAAAAGCGCAGCCCCTTTCCCCAGCCTGTTTCCTGGACAGCTATGGAAAAAAAAAAAACCCAGCACGTCTCAGCCGTATCACTGCAGAAGCAGAAACCAAAGCTGCATTTACTGTAAACCTGTAACTGCATTTGCTTTTGCTGTTGAGCACTTGAGTCAGCGCGGGTGCTATAGTGCAGGGCGAAACTTTGCCCAGCTTGCTGGTGGCTTCATCTGCAGGGAAAGCTGGGGTGGGCAGGGTGAGCTGGCTTTGGGGACAGGCTGCACCCCGAATGCAAACACAGATGAGCTGCTGAACCCCACGCCTTTCTGAGGCTGGTGTGTGTGCACAGCTGTGGGCTTTTGTCTTGTATTTTCAAAGCCCTGCGTGTTTAACATCATCTGCTTCATGTGTTGGAGCTCATTAAGTTGTTAAATGTGGGTTTTATCAGTATGAAACTATTGAGCTGGGAAAAAAAAAATCAAATAATAGAAGAAACCTGTTGCTGCTGCTTGTCCTCAACTTAGGTGAAGCAGTTGAATGAGAGAGAAATATTTGAAATATCTTGCAAGACAAACTTCTTTCTTACCAAGACCGGTTCTGGAGCCTGTTAAAATCAAGAGTGTTTTCTGTAGATGCCAGTGGGGCTGAGGCTCGATCCTTAACAAACAAAAATAACACTTTTATCTACAAGAGGAGAAGCCAGCAGCGTGTGCACAGAAGAGCAGAGAGCGGCCCAGGGCCGGTGAGGGCTGGGGGAGGCAGAGCTCCCCCCACCTCCGGCACCTCCGGGCTGCTGTGCCACAGCTCTGTGCAGCCCATTAAAGGCCTGAAAAATCCTTGCATAAAGTAGAAGTGACCAGAAAGCTTATGGAAAAAAGTGCAATAGAATAAATATTGATTACGCTGGAGTGTGCTGAAGTATGCAGCCCGTGTGATTGAAAACAGCCGAAAGATTATTCCCTAGGACCAACTCTGTAAAATAATCAGTGTTTAAAATTTAATTATCAGAAAGCACAAGGACCTTAATCTGTATGGATGTGCTTTAAAACATTTATTTGCAGGAACAAGGATGTTTAATTTTTAGCTATCATTCCATTTATAGATAATCCAGAAAAATGTCCGTCAGCTATAAGCTCCTCTTGTGTTTATTGAGTCTGGTTTTTGTTTCCTTCTCCCAGTGAAAGGTTAAGTTATGTGTATTGTTCCGATGCGCTTCATTGCCCCTGAAGTGGTCAGTGTGCTAAAGATAGTATTAAAACAGCCTCTCCCATTATTTAATTAAAAATTAATCTAATAACTGAACATAAGAACAGCAGTATTTCCAGTGCACGTGGCCCCGTGCTAGATGAAAACATGATTTCAGAAGCTTATTTGGTCAAAATCAAACACTACAACAGTCTGAAAACCCAGCCTTGTTCCCAGTGCGGCAGGCTCGGGCGCTGCCCTTCCCAGCAGAATCCTCGGCCCGTCGTATTGCCAAGGCTAGGGAGCACTGGGGGAGTTTCCAAAATAGGGCAGTAAGATTAGAAACTCCAAAATATAAAAATTATAATTGATGTACCCTGTTGAGGGGAGGGCACTCAAGCTCCCAGGCAGTTCTTTGTTGCTACATTTGATAGGATACTTTTGCTACTGGATTATGGCATTTCCCCTGTTAGAGTTGTTAGAAACATTGGTTTCTAGGAGAAATATATGGCCCTTGTTACAAAATTTCATATGTAGTTCAAGGAAGCTGCATTTGGTTCAAGTTCCACCTTTGGGTTAACGCATTGATAAACGTGTTTACTTTGGATTTCTCCTTCCTTTTTGACTGCTGTTTTTGCTGTTTTTCCAGAAACCACAATACCCATCTGTGCAAAGGACATCAGTGAGGATTTGATGAAAGAGTTTGCTTTTCTTTCTGGTGAGTATGGTGAACTTCTCCAGGGTCTCTCCCTCTCTGTGCAGTAATTAAGCCCTCCAGACGAACTTCTGTGCTGTTTGGCAAAACGATGCTCCGCACGCGATGTTATCCATCAGGTAGTCTCCAGTGCCACTAGAAATGTTGTTAATAAAACATTGAGGCAGTTTGAAAGAGCATATTAGGTTTCTGTCTCAAGTCATACTTAAACTATTCTTACCTTCAAACACCCCACGCGTTAACAAGCGTTTTGCTTTGAAATGTATTTCTGTAGGTTCCAGACCAGCACCCTGATTTGTCCTTGTGTTTCTGATTTCTTTTGCTGTCCCATATAAAGTATGCTCAGTAAATAAAGGAAATATCTCATACCTAACATATTTGTTTCTACTACTTGTCATGCTTGAAATCGGAGGCAGGATTTGGCCCAGTTTTGCTGTTCTGATGATGTAAAAAACCCACTGTAGCAATGGCAGCGAGTTTTCTGACCTGGCTGGTGGACCTGGGCTTTGCTGCTGGCCCTTCTCGAACGCGTGCCCAGGGAAACATCCTTGTCTTTATTCCAGGTGGCCGAGGGAAAGACAAGGCTTGGATTATCACCCTCCCCGACAACGCTCGCTTCAACGAGGTGCCCGAGGAGATCGTATCTAAAGTCTTAACATACCTGACGTCAGTCCCAAGGTACCTGGCTCCCTTCTAGCTCTTGGCTGTGATGCCAGAGGTGTCGGTCCTGCCTGGGTCAGGCAGGGGATCTCCAGGGTAATGCCACGCGTGGGGCTGAGGAGCATCTTCAGCTCTGAGAGCAAGTAAGAGGGAGAAGACGAACGATACGAGCCTTTGTGGTGCCCAGGCGTGGTATTTAATGTGCTGGTAACAGCAGAGTAAAAAGTGGACATCAGCCCTAGGACTTGTCATCCTGCATGTATCATAAGTTTAGTTTATTAAGTTTCTCATTAACAGCAAGCTTTCCTTAAGCTTTGACATGTGTCACCGCTTAAATATGCCGCGCCACTGCGGAATAATATTTTGACGTGTACAAATAGAGTCATTACCGTGGAAAAAGAGAAATGTTACCAGAGGAAGAGACTAATTACAGGAACAAACTGTTTGGGGTCCCCATTACAGGCGATGGCTCAGCAGCGTGCTGCAGCTCCCATTACCCGCCTGTGTCTCGGGGTTAAGCGGCTGACAGTCTGCCTGTGCCACGCACGGGGCTGTATACTTAAATTAATGACCCTCCTATTTCTTGCTGCTGAGCCTGGTGACTCAGTTACCTGGAATGCTTAATTTCCTTGAATTATGCCTATTTTGGCAATTTTCTTCCTGCAGGGAGAGCAGATTGACAGCAGCTAGATGGGAGCTTTCCATCAGCGGCTGCCTCGGAAGAAATACCATGTGTTTAGCCACCTCTGCAGGAAAAAAAAAAAAAGAACCACCTTTGGTTCCTCTGTTTTCGGATGGACTCTGATGTTTCCTGGGCTCCTGGCCCACAGATCACTGTCCTGACGTGGACAGGAGTGTGTCCATGGTGTGTGCCGGCTGGAGGGGTTTCTCCTTCGTGCTGTGCAGGCAGCCCGTGTCTGTGCGTCTGCGCTTCCCAGCTCTGCCTTGTTTCTCCAGGGCTTTTTGTTTCATGTGGCTGTAAACACCCTGGCATTAGCATGATGAGCAGTCTTGCTGTCCCTGTAATAGGTCCAACTCAATCAAGAAACTAATGAGAGCTGCAAGCTTGCTGGTGATTCAGACATGTTCAGCATGTTATTAGTGAAACCACTTTAATCGTGCTGCTCTGTTGCTGCTGTCACCATAACAGCCTGCCCCAGTACCTGACCAGCTTAAAACCAGGTGCTTTTTAGCACTTTGGAGTTGAAAAGGCTGTGGTGTTGGGGAGCAAGGAAAAGCATCACATAGATGAGGGTGGAAGGCGTGTGTCTGCTCTGGTAGCTTTCTGCATCCCTCAGTGGCACACATCATGGGATCAGAGCTTAGACATCGGGTCAGAAAGTCCTTAAAAGAGGTAAATATTTGACCTGCATGTCAGAGTTAGCTGTGGATGCACCAACACCTCCCTACCACGTACCTGTGGATGGGTACAGGCATATCAAAACCATGCGCAAGGTGCCTTCCCTATGCCACCAGTAGCAAGGACTGCGTATTGTCCTACTGATACTGGCCTGAGGAAACCTCATGGGATGTCAGGTTTGCAGTGTTTTGGGAAGCTGAATTTCATGAAGCATTTTTCTCCTGGAAATAATTGTTAGATAAAGGAGATGGATGCAGTAAGCTACTCTTCGCTCCACAAGGTGAGCGCATTAATAATTGCCCAGATAAATTGTGGCTGCCCCATCCCTGGAAGTGTTCAAGGCCAGGTTGGCTGAGGCTTTGAGCAACCTGGTGTAGTGGAAGGTGTCCCTGCCTTGGCAGGGGGCTTGGAACTAGGTGACCTTTAAGGTCCTTTCCAATCCAAATCCTTCTATGATTCTGTGAATAGCAGAACCAGGAGGAAAGTGAGTCTTGTAGGCAAGTTGATTTTACTTTAGGATTCCTGAGAACCATGGTGCAGGCAGGAGGCAGCTGCAGAAAGTGTTTGTAAGGAAGAGCTGTTCAGAAATATAAGTAGCAGGTCCCCACCTTCCACGCCCCACACATGCAACTAAAAATGTGTGTGGTGGGCTGCTGCCAAGGGGTGCGAGAGATTCTGGTACGTGCAGAAGGGAGACCCTAAGTGATAAAGCAGCACTTTATACAGCCTTGGACTGAAGACTGCTACAGTGTAGACTTTGCAACAAATACTGATCTTTTGTGTACCCTAAAGGAATTTATTTCTTCCAAGGTAAGTCAGAATTTCAGTAGAAGCTTTAAGAGGAAGAGAAGTCAGTAATGGTACAAGTAAGATTGTTATTACAAAAAACGGTCCTAATACAATTAAAGTAAAAGAAAGATAATGCTGTCTTTGAAAACTAAACCAGTCCTGCTGTATACAGCCTCACCTTGAGCACTGTGCGCAGTTCTGGGCCCCACAATTTAAGAAGGATGTGAAGGTCCTTCAGCGGGTCCAGAGGAGGACAACAAAGCTGCTGACAGTGCTTGAAGGAATGTCCTGGGAGGAGCAGCGAAGGACTTCGGGCTTGTCTAGTTTGGAGGAAAGGAGGCTGAGAGGTGACCCCATTGCTCTCTACAGCTTCCTGAGGGGCAGAAGTGGAGAGGGAGGTGCTGAGCTCTTCTCCTGGGGATCCAGTGACCAGTACAAGTTGGGGACTGAACTGTTAGGGACTGAACTGTTGGGGAACAGCGCAGGGGAAAGGGACCTGGGGGTCCTGGTGGACAGCAGGATGACCATGAGCCAGCAATGTGCCCTTGTGGCCAAGAAGGCCAATGGCATCCTGGGGTGTATTAGAAGGGGTGTGGTTAGTAGGTCGAGAGAGGTTCTCCTCCCCCTCTACTCTGCCCTGGTGAGGCCGCATCTGGAATATTGTGTCCAGTTCTGGGCCCCTCAGTTCAAGAATGACAAGGAACTGCTTGAGAGAGTCCAGCGCACAGCCACAAAGATGATTAAGGGAGTGGAGCATCTCCCTTATGAGGAAAGGCTGAGGGAGCTGGGTCTCTTTAGCTTGGAGAAGAGGAGACTGAGGGGGGGCCTCATTAATGTTTATAAATATGGAAAGGGTGACTGTCATGAGGATGGAGCCAGGCTCTTCTCAGTGGCATCCAATGATAGGACAAGGGGAAATGGATATAAGCTGGAACATAAGAGGTTCTGCTTAAACCTGAGGAAGAACTTCTTCCCAGTAAGGGTAACAGAACACTGGAACAGGCTGCCCAGAGAGGTTGTGGAGTCTCCGTCTCTGGAGATGTTCCAAAGCCACCTGAACACGTTCTTGTGTGATCCGACCTAGGTGGTCCTGCTCCAGCAGGGGGATTGGACTAGATGATCCTTTGAGATCCCTTCCAATCCCTAACATTCTGTGACTCTGTGACTCTGTGACATGTGGGAATGGTGCAAAGCGGCACCTGAGGAGGTTTAAACTGGACATGAGGAAGCATTTCTTTACCAAGAGGGTGGTGAAACCCTGGAATGGGCTTCCCACAGAGGTGGTCGATGCCCCAAGCCTGTCAGTTTTTAAGAGTCATTTGGACAATTTCCTTAAGAACATGCTTTAACTTTCTGTCAGCCCTGAATTGGTCACGCATCTGGACTGGATAATCATTGTCAGTCCCTTCCAACTAAAATAGTCCATTCCTATTCCATTCCTATTCCATTCCATTCTTGTTTGGCTATCCAGCTTTTCAGATTTTGGACAAGCTCTGCATGTTTCACTTAGACCAGGTAGTGAAGTACCAAGTGATTTAGAGCCGTGGCTGACAACAGAGTAATGACACAGCAAAGGTGCTGTTGGCTATAAATACCTCTGAATTTAAATATTAGGCAGCGGGTCCTGACGATGTGCTCTAATCTCACCAACTGCAAGGAGTCTCTCAGTCCTGTGAAAAAAATCTCACAACTGCAGACTCCGGGATCTGATTTCAAGTCCTCCTGCAAAACATCCCAAGTCATTATTTTTAGTCTGATGGATCCTGCAACACATACAAAATTAAGGGTAAGGGGAAAAAAAAAGTGACAAGAAGCACCTGGAGAGAAATAATCCTCGATCCGGTTATCTGTCTCCATCTTTCTGCTGCTGGATATGAATGAACTCTCCCCTTGCAGCCTTGGTGAGAAAGCATTGATTTATTTTTATTGTCAGTCTAAAAGGTACATCGCAGGACTGGAAATCTGATAAACCTGCAGGGCCTGGGTTGCCAATAATCACAGACTTGCTCCTCTAGCCCCAGAATAAATGAAAAAATTTCCCACAGTAGGTTTCAAGGCTTTTGGGCAGCTGGGAACTTTCTTCTTTCTGTCTGTAAGGGAACTGATAAAGGTAAATTAGCATGCTTAAAGGCTGCTCTCTGAATATAACCTTGTCCCGACTAAATGGCATGGTTTGGCTTACTTTTATTTACTGGAAGTGCACTACAGTCTGGCTGCCTTTTCTAAATTACTTAGATTCTAGGGTTTTTCTTCGGGTTTTATTATGATGAGAGCAGTGCTGTGTGAACACGATTTTTTTTGTTTTCAGTTGCAGTCCTTTGGGAAATACGGTGAGGAGTTGGGGAATTGTTTCTTATGGGACAGGGACTTATCTTTTAAAGTTTTAGGGTAATAAATAAATATAATATAATAATATAATAAATAAATAATAAAACCAAGCAGTTTTATTTTTACCTCAAACAAAAGGATCCTTTTGCCACCCCCCTGTCCGCATTACTTAGCTCATGGTGGGGGTCAACAGAGCTGACAGAAACCTGCAGAATCGTCTCATGTTGCCAAAACTATTTTAGCTGGAAAAAGGTTTTGACTGAAAAGCCATGCCTGATCCAGCTCACGATGCATAACCTCAGACTTTATTCCATGCAGAAGTTCTGTGCACCACCCATGTGTAAATCACGCTATTCTTGTTCTCTGCTCTTTTCTGCTACATCTTAAGGGCAATGTATAAATTCACGTGAAACCTTTGCACTTTGGATGTGACGTTAGAGATCCATAAGATACTTTTGTCAGACAGCTTGGGAGCTGGGCACCTCCACGTAACTCCAGCCAATTGTTGTTATGAGCCAAAGGGAATTTTATTTATTTTTTTTTCCTCTCAGCACAACTGCTAATTCCTTTTAACTATATTTGTCAGAGATGTGGCTATCACTGGCTTCACTGTCTTTTTTTTTTTTTTTCTGTAATGAAGTTGCCAAGCATTGTCTGCTATGTGATACTTCTGAGTAATCCACCATGTGTTTTCGCTTGCCAAACACCGGAATGACCGAGGATGGTGCTCGCAGTAGGCTGCTTGCACGGGGCCGTGCCCGCTGCAGAGACCTGACCCCCCTCTGGGGAGCCAGCACGTGTGCTGGGAGCCTCTCCGCAGCGCTGACCACCCGGATAGGGTGGCGTGGGACATGGCTATCCTGTATCAGCCTCCACAAAACAAATGTTGTAAATATTACCTAAGTATCCTGCCAATACGCTTCCATCAAAAGACTTAAGTACCAGCTGGCATACTCTTACCTGTGTGCCAACAGGATTCCAGGTTGTGATTCAGCCTGCCCTGAGCATGTGTGTGTTGTCACGGGCTGAGCTGTACCCGGTTAGCCTGGGAGGGCAATGTTTGGATTACAGACAGGGGCTCACCTGCACCTTAGGCCACCTGCCAGACCGGGCATCCCCAGTACTGCTGGCTTGCTTGGTAAGACGGGGAATTTCAAAGCAACTTGAAGGATTTGGGTGCCAAAAGGGATATCAGGAAGCCTGCGCTTGCGAAGTGTTGAGAAGTGGCTCCCAGCAATCGGTGCCTCTCCAGCAGCACCTCGGGAGGTGCCGGGGAAGCCCTGACAGCCTGTTTCAGTCCAGCTCCCCCTCTCCCGCTGCCAGGCTGGCATCGCCCTTCCCTGGCTTGGTGTCACCTCCGTTGCCTTGTGCCAAAACAAGCCAGGAGTCATTGCCTGGTTGCTGTAAGTCGGGCAAGCAGGTAGCAAGCTCCTTCAGAGGGACGAGCTCAGCGGCGAGAGCAGGAAAGTGCTGCTTGAGACAGCAGCTGGTGGAGGCTGCTGGTCTTCCCTGAGCTGCTCAGCAGGAGCACAGCTGCCTCCAACCTCTGCAAAGTTCTCAAGACCCACCTCCCACGCAACACCTGTTTCAAAGGTGGTGCATAACCCTGGGCCAACCATAAGGTGGGCTTCCCAAATTTCTTACCAGAGTCTGCTCAGATGTGGTGGTTTTAGGCTGATCCAGCAACTAAAACTCACACAGTCTCTCCTTCTCCAGTAAAGTAGAAAGGAGAGAAAAAAAAACAAAGGGACTGAGGGTTGAGGCAAGAACAGAGGGAGCACCCACCAACCATGGTCCTGGGCAAAACAGGCAGAGCTTTTCTCAAAGCAAAACAGTTTATTAATGATTACTTAGAAGGACAAAGGGAAACAAAAACCGATTACTTGAGAGGACAGAAAGAAACAAAACCAGATCTTAAAACCGACACCTTCCCCCCCGCCTTCCTTTTCCTCCTGGCTCTACCTCCTCCCCCCAGCAGCACAGGGGGCAGGGACTGGGGGAGTGCAGGTCAGTTCATTCCGTGCTGTTACTGCTGCTTCTTTCTTAAAGGAGAAGGAGTCCTTACACCCTTTTCCCCTGCTCCAATGGATCCCCTACCCACGAGGAAAAATCCACAAACTTCTCCAGCGTGAGTCCAGCCCACTGGAAACAATCCTTCCCCACAGATTGCTCCGGTGTGGGCTTTACCACAGTCTCGGGTACTTAGGGAGCTGTAGCCACTCGCTCCGGCGTGGGTTGTCACTCAGACTCCAGATGCCTCTCTGCCTCGTCGTGCACCCCAACACGACCATCCTCAGGCTCAGGCATCTTCTCCCCACGGGCTGCGAGTGGGTCTCTGCTCCACCGAGGCCGTCCTGGTTGCAGGGGGGCCGCCTGCCATCTCACCATCAGCCGCAGGGGAAACTCGGCTCCGGCACACCTCCTCCCGCTCCATCCTCACTGACCTGCTGTCGATGCAGCTGTTTCTCTCAAGTCTCAGTCCTCTCCAGGTGAACTCAGCCCAGTGGGCACCCCGGGAGTGGGGTGCCCCCGAGTTCCCCAGCTGGCTCCGCCGCCGCCATTCTCCATGGGCGGCGCCGGCCTGACGCAGGCAGCTGCCCGGTCGGGAGCCAGGGAGCGGGGGCAGTGCCCTCCTCCCTTCTCTGCTCGATCCTGGGCGAAGCACCTTTTCCGGTCCCTTTGTCCTGACTTAAATAGGGCAATTCGCAGAGGCGCCCTATTGGCTCAATCCCGAGGGGGATGGCAGTCTGACCTGGTGGCCGGAACCAAACCTAACCCGGTTCCAAAACCGGGGAGGTCGCAGGGAGCAAAACCCCTCTCCTGCCACCAGAACCACCCCCCCTCCACATCAAACCATGACATCAGAGAAATTTTTTTCAAAGGGAATTTCAGCAATTGTGGAAATGACAAAATGCGGTTTGCGTTCTGTGTGCTTAGGTTTGTTTTTTTGGGGGGTGAATAAATTCATATTCCCTCAAAATGTTATGTGATTACTTGGTATTTTCTTATTTCATAGTCAACATGAGTCTGACACCAAATTTATCCTAATCCTGGACAGAAGATTGGACACATGGACATCGGTCAAAATGACTCTCCAAAAAATAGCGGTAAGTCCTTTTAATGTTAATTTCTTTTAATGTACTAAGTCATCATGCCCAGTATGGATCACTTTCAGAAAACACTGGGAATAAGGAGCAATGATGCTTGTGCTTTTTCTCTAGGTAGTGTTTTTTTTTTTTATAGCCCCATAATTAATTCAGTCATAGCTCTGTGCTCCATTTGAGTGCGTAAATGAGCTGTTTGACTATTAACTGCTTCATTTGCTTGTTTTTGTACTTCTTCGTAGTGGTTCAGATGTGTTTTGTGCCATGTTCTGTGCTTTTGATGGGTGGAGAATTTGGCTTCATAGACGTTCTTTCTAGGCACATTGGTTATTAGTGAGACTATATTTTACCTAATTATCGGTGATTGAAAGTGTAAGGTTCTTAAAACAGGCTTCACAAGCATTTGTATGTGGACATGGGTGGAAAAATCTGTTTTAAATGTGTATGTATGCATTCATGTATTTTAAATAGATATTACATGTGTTTATGTGCTACCCATCACTAGATTCTGAACGTATCTTAAAAGTAAGCTTTTTGCAACCCGGCGTTGCATGGTGTCGTATGAAGTCAGAGCATGGTATTACGGTAGTGCGTGCAGGTGTAGAAAAGTCGTGTTTATAGGTGCATGGGTCGGTAGGAGCTAATTGATAAAGGCTTTCCCAACCAGACCATGCCATGTTAATGAAGATATTCTGGGCATATTATTATTGCCTTTGTTTCTGCTTATGACCATTGAAGTTAAAGGGATCGGTCCATCTGGCAGAGAATGAAGCAAACAGTATGTAGTGAGAGAGAAAGCTCTTACCTGATCCTGGTTAGATCTGACAGAGTTAGATCTTCTGCTGTTTTCAGTAGTTAGTACTGGTCCAGCTGAACTTGGAGTTCCAAGTGTCTAGCTTTGATGGCATTTTGCTGACAGGCATCCAGTAGAAGGAAGAGGGTTCCCTTTTTGCAGTGTGCGTAAGACACCGCTGTGGATATTTTGAGTTCCGATTTTCCTGAGTTTTGTAAACTGAATTTCCAAGTAGGGTAACCATTAGAGAAGAAGCAGCATTTAAAAAACAGTTCTTTAAAGTGATCATTAAAATCCAGTTCTGCTGCCAGAGTTTGGACAGGTGCTAGTACTAAGAGCATCCTTTAAGGATGATGTAGTTGCTTTGCATGGTTTGGAAGTTTCAAATGTGGAAAAAAATCCTGCCCTAATTTGTAGCTTCTACAAAAATATCATTCGTTTGGTGTTTAATAAGAAAATTTAATTATTTTGTGACCTTTGAGCATACACCCTATTCGTGTACCTGCATGTGGTGTGTCTGTGTAGAGGAGTGACTTTGCCTGTAGCATCAGGGCTGTCTATGTTGGTGATGTGGAGGTGCTCTGTGCAAAGAAGAATGAGAAGCAGGAAACCTCCATCCACTAAATATTTAGACTTGAGGATCTTTCCTTAAAAACAGGATCTGGCCCTAAAGGGCTGTCTTTTTATCCAGGAGATGTTTGACTGGACTTGCCTTTGTGCAGCTAACACAAAAGATTAAATCTTGATTTCTTTCCAATCATAAACCATAACCCATGCTGCAATAAAAAAAAAAATATCTTTTTTCTGATCCTTGTATAATTTTGGAATCAAGAAGTGCAAATCAGCTCCATTTGAAATACATGGAGTGTCCTATTTTTTCAGCATATGTATGTGCAATTGCAGCTCTGCGGTTGTGCATCTGATCTGGCAAAATTTTGTATCAGACTGTAGAGCTTTTTGTTTAACTCTTTGTGTATGTCTCTAATTGCATGGGCAAAGCAGGCTCGCGCCGGTGCAGCCGGCTTTGGGCAGCGAGGCCCTGCTGCCAGGGTCAAGCCTGAGGTTTTGGCAGGAGCATCTTTCCTTACTTCTCCTACGAAATCCTAAACGCCTTTAAAAACGCGCCTCTGAGAGCCTCTCAGGGCGGGGAAAGGGAAGGGAGAAAGCTCGAAGCTGAGCGCCCGATCCTCGAAGGAACGAGCCGGCCCCGTCTGCGGAATGATTTTTGGCATTCCACCTTAAAACCGAAGCCGGCATCGGAAGGAGAGCGAGCGGGGCTGCCAGCCGGGAGCCGGCAGGGCTGCCCGCTCTCCCTCCCTCCTGCCTGCCCCGGGCGCGGGCAGCGCCGCGGGTGCCCGTCCATCCCGTGCGTGCCGCGGGCCGGCGGGGCGATGGCCGAGGCGAGCCCGCGGCGGGGCGGGCGGCGCGCCGGCGGGACTGCGGTAAGGCTCCGGGCCCGGCGTGCTGCAGCGCCCAAGGACGGGGGCGGGCGCGTTCGCCGCGGCCGGAGGCCTTTTTTTTTTTTTCCGTGTACTGGGGGGAGGATGGAGGGAGCGGGAATATTGGCCGAAGCGGTTTTAATCGAGCAGCGCGGGGAGTATTATTATTACTACTATCTTACGCGCGGGAGTAGCCAGGCTCTTTTTGGGGGGCGTTGGGCATCGCTGTGCTGCGGTGCTGCTTGCAGCGCATCTCTGACATGCCGTGGGAAAGGCTCTATGGGTGGCTCTTGCAGCCAGGGAAAGCCTCGCATGGAGAGGGGGCCCTGGGTGGAATTCGTGCACCGGCGATGCTGACAGCATCTTTGGGGGTTAATTATGCAGGCGGCTAAAATAAAGGTAGCAGAGCGAGTCGGAGTTTTGGTTTTGCTTGGGGGGAAGTAAAAGCTCAAATTAGTAGGACCTGGCGTTTGGTTGTGTGACTTTCCCTTTAAGGGACAGCAGAAAGTCGTTCGCTTCAGCACCTGTTTAAGGACCACCAGTCTCAGTCTCCATGGCTCAGAAACAAACTTACTGGCAGATAATGCTTTTTCTGTACATTTATTGTTTTCCAACCTCATGAATGTCCCAGTGAGCTCCAGGGAAGTATATTCTCTGAAAACTGAATTCCTAAAATTAGGAAAAATCGGATTAAATGGATCAGGATGAGATATTCCCTAAGGAGGCAGTAACTGTGACGCTTTCAGTGCGTGCCCTTTCTTGTGCTTTATTAGCCAGTTTGTCTATATTGATTATATCAGGGCTATCTCCGTGGGTACAGTTGAGTGTGCATTTAAACAAGTTGCTGAACTGGGGCCTTAAGGTACACGCATTTGTGTCCTCAGAAGGGGAGGAATGTTCTGAGCATGGTCTTTGGTCAGCAAGGTAATTAATAGTGGTGAAATGTTGCCAACTGCCTGATTTAGTGGAATTGCGCCGATAGTTTTCTGTCTTTCCTGATAACGCTGCAGAGGGCAGAGGCTTTAGAAGGTCCTTTTAGGTGTTTTATTACATAAACACAAGCTTGTCAAATGCACAAAATTCTTTGCGGTGTTATGAATAATAAGATAAAACATAAGGCGAGATTAAGGGCCCTTTTGTCTTTACTTTCTTGAATGTATTATGGGGAAAAGCTTTTTTTCCAGCAGTACCTTCAGCATCATTAGAGTTCAGTTTGCAGGTAACTCCTCTGCGCTTCAGCCCTTAGAACAACTGGAGTTGTAGCAGTGATTATAAAAGATACAGACTCTTCAGGAATGTTGTCCCTGAGGAATTATTGATATTTTCATATATATATATATAATAAATATATAAATATATATTAACATACATTTATATAAATATATAAAAGTATATAAATAAATATATAAAATATATATATATTTAACATTTCAGCCTTTCTCTTAAGTCCATAAGAGGGCACAGGACATGTTTTGGTTGGTGTCTGTCTTTCTGCAAGCTGATTTTTTGGCTTGTTTGTTTTTCCCATGCTTAAAGTATATTAGGTATCATTTGCAAAGCCGTGTTTCTCAGTTTTTTAGCGACTCTGAACTGCTGACCTTGTTCTTAGATGTATAAGATCAGCTGAAAAATCCCCAAACACTTCCTAAACTGAATGGAAATCAAATCACCTGTCCTGGAAATCCAGCTATCTCTGCAGTGGAACATATCAAGGAGCTAAAGGGATACAGTTGTGTGTGTATGGGACATAAAGTTGTATCAGAGAAGAATTTGCCTGCCATGGCAATGTGACAGAAGGATGCGAGTGTCAGGTTGTGGTCTCTACTTGTATGTTGTGTGGAGCATGTTGGCAACCTGCATGCATGAAACCAAAGTTGTCCAAAGGCACCTTTGCTCTCCGAGAGGAGTTTCACACCTATTGCAGTGTAGTTTTGACTGGCAGCTCTGCTCCCCTCCTGATCACTGGTCCATCTCCTTGGAGCTGTGGGTTTCCTGCCCAAGGGCTCAGAGGAGTAGACATTCAAAGTCTGCAGGTTCCTGTGGGGTGATATGATTTGGACACCCAGACACTTCCTCTGGGGAGTCTGCTCTGCGCACAAAGGGTGCGTGTCAAAAAGGACTTGAAGGAGTAGGAGAGGGCAAAGCAGACTCACCTCTGCTTGAAGTGCCAAAAAGGGTTAAAGGGGACAGGGGATGGAGGGGGATAATGAGATAAGAACAAGGGAGGATGTATCTCTGGTTGGTTCTTCTCAAAGATGTTCCTGATGCATTTTTCAGGAGAGGGTCAAGGTAGGAGCCTAAATTTCAGAGACCTGAACACACTGTTGTGTTTCTGAGCTGGAAATGGTGACTTTCCCCAAACTCTGTGGGACTTCACCATTGGATTCACCTCCAATGGACTCATAGCAATGCAGAAGGACCTAAAATTGCATCCTCCAAGCTCCTTTAAAGCATTGTAAAACCATTGGCTTCACAAGGCTTTGGTTCAGGTCAGTTTGAGCCATCAACACCAGAGTGCAGGGCCTGTCTTGGAGCAAAAGCATCCTGTCCTTTGAGGTTTGAAACTCGTGATGGCTCCTTGGTGATATCTTTAAAACCTTGTTGGGGGATGCTACTGTTGTCCTGTCTGCAGAGAAGTGCCCACTGGAAAATGGCCAGGATGTAAAATGAGGCAAACAGGGACATGAGGGTGGGCATGAGGGAATGACACATGGTGGACTCACAGCTTTGCAGGGACGGGCATGACATTGCTGTGAATGCAGACTGACACATCTCTTCCTGGGATGTCCTAGTGCCGTGGGACGTGCTGGAGATGAAGAGTGTCAAGGACCATCCAGGCCAGCCAACAGGCTTGGAAAGAGCAATGGCAAGGTTTATTGGGTCCAACGGAGAGCCAGCATGGTGAGATGGGAGAGACAGCCAGCTTCTCTGGGACACGCTGGAGGATAGGTGTTGAGCTTGCCAGAGGCTTTCCGGTAAAATATTAATGCTGTAAATTTTCAGTTCATTCAAAATGTCTACAAGCCTGTGCCAGTTCTGGTGGTGCTTTCCTCAGTGGTTTTCTGCATCTCAGGCAGAGATTCTTCTCAGTCTCAAAGTGAGGAACCGCTCCAACTCCTTGAAGATATCCAGTAGCCTGTGGATGATTTTCTTTCTAGTAATTTGAGAAGCTCAAGTTAAAAATCCTGAGTTGAGCAAGGTCTCCGAGGAGAAGCACTTCTCTTCAGAGCTGCATCCAGTAGTTGGGCTGTTGGAGGACCTGCCTGTGGATGTCTTGCAGGAATGCTGATATTCCTTGTAGAGATAATTAAAGAGGCATTGAAGCAGGGAGCCAAACCTGAGTCTCCTGCAACCTCTCACCCACTCTTTCTTGGGCAAGACTGTCTCCGAGCTGCGAAGGTCTGGTGACTCCGTGGTCAGGTTTAGAGCTTTGGCCCATCTGTCGGTTTGATGGTTTGATGGGGTTGGAAGTTGGCTCCTTAGGTCTCCCATGGCAGTAGCCGTCGCTGTGTGCCTGGGGCTGGTGGCCGTTTTGGAGACGTTGTGTGCTAACCAGGTGCTGTGTGATGGAGGTACAGCCTGGAGCCACCACAAACTTCTCCATCATTTCATGGTTTGCTCTTGTTTCTAATGCCAGATTTTTGTCCCTGGCACTGTTCTTGTTGACTTTCGAAGGATATGAATTTGGCACTTCATTCATGTTAATTTCTTCCCCTCCCCACACCCCCCCCGGCTCCTACTTAAAATAACAGCAGATCAATGTATTGGATTTGTGTGGCTTATTTGATCCTAAAAGTCAGTGTCCCTTTCTTAGTGGAGTTGTGGGTGATGGAAGCCACAACCTGACCTTTCCTACACAAGAAAACGTAGCAAACGAGTTACAATGCAGATCATGGATGTCGGATCACAGCTGCAAATCAGAGCTTTTTCGAACAGCACTAATGCATGTTTATGGGCATAATCTTTGTTTTCAAGGCATAGATTAAATGCTCTGCAGTGCAAAATACCTAAACACGTTCATTACTTTCACCCTTGGTATAGATAACTGCTATCATCTTTCTTAGAGGATAAGGGAGAAGGATAATATAAGGAGGAATATATGGAGAAATGTAATCTGGCCTTGCAGGATCTCAGAGAAAATCATATGTCTTAATTAACTTGATTCTTTGCATCATACGCTTATCCATAATTTAATGATATGACTCCTACATCCTTAAAAATTCTTTTTCATTCTCAAGCACCCTTTTCACAGATCTATTTAAAACCGCACCTGCCAACCATATGCTTGAAAAAAGGTTCCAGCAGCGTAGACAGGAAATACCAAATTCTTGCCACAAATTAAATGTTGCCTGGTAATTACCAGGGACAAGAAGAGTGTGCTTGATAGAGTTATAGGATGATTAGTGAATTTGGCAGTAAATTTTTTTTCCCCAATCTGTCTGTCGTTCCCTTCGATGTTCCAGCCCTCTGTTCCCTGCTAAGTTGTAATTTCACTCCCAGGTTATAATGCTGAATGCTACATATTGTGTTAAATTCTGTAATAGTTGCCCTCCAAGGTGCATGGCTGAACTCCTGCCTATTGCAAAGGGAAGTGGGACTGGACAATCTTCCTGCATATTGATGGATTGAGAGCAGTTCTGAGGAGAAGAACTTGGGGTGTTGGTTGATGAGAAGCTCAACATGCGCCGGGAGTGTGCGCTGGCAGCCCAGAAAGACAACAATATCCTGGGCTGCTTCCAAAGCAGCGTGGGCAGCAGGTCGAGGGAGGTGATTCTGCCCCTCTGCTCTGCTCTCATGAGACCCCCCCTGCAGTGCTGCATTCAGCTTGGGGCCTCCAACAGAAGGACATGGAGCTGTAGGAGCGGGTCCAGAGGAGGCCATGAAGATGATCCGAGGGCTGGAACACCTCTGCTATGGAGACAGGCTGAGAGAGTTGGGGCTGTTCAGCCTGGAGAAGAGAAGGCTCCAGGGAGACCTTCTAGCTGCTTTCCAGTACCTAAAGGAGGGATACAAGAAAGCTGGAGAGGGTCTTTTTACAAGGGCGTGTAGTGATAGGACAAAGGGCAATGGCTTTAAACTGAAAGAGGGCAGATTTAGATTAGATCTAAGGAAGAAATTCTTTACTCTGAGGGCGGTGAGGCATTGAAATAGGTTGTCCAGAGAAGTTGTGGCTGCCTCATCCCTGGAATTGTTCAAGGCCAGGTTGGATGAGGCTTTGAGCAATGTGGTCATTGGAAGGTGTCCCTGCCCATGGCAGGGAGTTTGGAACTAGATGATCTTTAAGGTCTCTTCCAACCCAAACCATTCTATAATTCTGTATGCATCCCGTATCTCTAAACAGTGACTCCCTCCTGTTTTGAAAATAAGAAAAGGCTATCAGGGACAATCAGAAAAAAATAGTAAGATCTGAACGATTTCCCCTCTTCAAGGTGTTTGAAAGCTGTTGTTAGACCCACCATGTCAGCTTGAATGTCATCTCTGTTTCTTTTCAGGCATCTTTCCCAGGAAACCTGCACTTAGTGATGGTTCTTCGTCCCACGGGGTTTTTCCAGCGCACCTTCACTGACATTGGATTTCGGTTCAGTCAGGAGGATTTTCTACTCAAGTTACCGGTACGAGCGTGCAGGGGTGTTTTGCCTGTGCGTGATCGGAGGCTGCCCACGCTCCTCGGGTCGGGAGGGTGGCAGTGTCCCACTCTGCAGGCATCTGTGTGAAGAGTAACTGGAGTGTCTCTGCCAGTGATGCCCTGTTTCCACCAAGTCTCTCTCCACCAAATCTCTCCTGTAGAATTTTTCAGCTCCCTTGTGCACAGTTTGCTCCCCACAGAGCATGTCCATGGTGGTGGGTGGTGGGCTTCTCAGCCTGTCTTCATGTCCTGTATGGCTGGGTGCCTCAGTGGGAAATAAAACCATGCTCAGGAATTTGTTTAATGTCTGAAAAGTCAAAAGACGTGTCTAGTGAAGCTTTTGCTATGAATTCTACCTGTAATTGGCATTTTCATGTCAGTGTGATCTCCATACTAACATCGTGTTGGTATTTGTTTCTAAAACAGCAACTGAAATGCTTTTATATTCTCAAGTCAAAATTTCCAAGACTTCTAAAGCCACCTTGATTATAGGACATAGTGAGAATAATTAAGAGAAGAAAAGTACATTTATGGAATCTAAGGTTGACACAATTACAAACCCACAAAACAAACCAATGTTTTCCTTTAGGAAACAATACGATTTTCACAAACGTTTCATTTTTCACTATAAAATGATTGTCATTTGCACAGTTTAGAAAAATCATGACTTATCTCAGGACAGATCAAGACGCACAAAACCTCATGAGTATATATTTATGTGAAATAGGCCAATGCTTCATAACTTATTAAAAGGTGTATTTTTTTTTCCAGATTACTGGTCATCCCTTGCAAAAACCTGCATTACCTTTGCTTTCAGCTCTGTTCTGCAGTCAGATACTGCAGCATCTCACTTTGCAGTTAAGGAAGAAAGCACCTGGGAGATCAGGGTTGGTTTACAAAAATGGTCGAACACATCATATAAAAGTCATGTTAAGCCATAAGCATAAGACGAAAGCCATGCTGTAGAACAATGTTTAGAACAAACCCAGGTTTTAGATACATAAAAGATTTGTAGGCTCAATCTGTGTATGACTTGGGTAGAGGTGATGATCAGCCGACTGATGGTGCTGCCTTGTTTGTAGGTTGTTATGCTGAGCTCGGTTAGCGACCTGCTGACGTACATTGATGAGCAGCAGTTGACCCCGGAGTTTGGAGGCACCCTGGAGTACTGCCACAGCGAGTGGGTCATCTTTAGGACTGTACGTACCGGGGCTGAGCACTGGGGTCTTGGATGTTTGGGATCGATCGAGAAAGGTTTTCTGTAAAGCAATGAGCAATGGGTAGCTGAAAGTAACCCCTGAAGCCAGCTACCTTTCCTCGATGAGATTTACAAAGGACTCAAGTGACATTAGGCACTTGATGGGTTTAAAAGGGAATTGGATGATTAATTCCCTCAGGCTCCTTCTAAAACTGGTCCCGAAAGATCTGTCTTCTTAAGCCTTTATTAAAATTCCCTTAATGATAGATACAAAATAAGCTTTTTTTTTTTTTTAAATACTGATTGTTTCATGTGATTAATATCACAAATGTGTTTGGGAGCCAAGGTGATGAGACTGCTCTCTGCACACCGACCAAATGCAGAGAATTCAGAAAATTTCCTTTTATTTTTTTTCTTTGCAAGAATTTTCCTTTAATATTGCCAGGGATCAGGCATTTAATTCCTCAAGCTGTGCTTTGCCATGTGTTTCTATGCTTCCTGTACACTCTTAGTTTTCACTGGGACTTTGTCTCCCAGATTAACGACAGATTGGATTCCCAGTTACCTTTCCAACAAATTGAAGCACTAATGAAGAACATACCAGACATCCTAGTGCCCCTTGTCCTGCAACGTCATTCACACCAGCAGATGTGGATCTCAGTATGAAGACAAAAGCACAAGACATTTTAGCTGGAATAACTCAAGCTGTTGCTTGTGCCGTTAACTTTGTGCCAGTTTACGCTGATGTGCTGCCAAGTTAATGAATTTTTTAAATTTTTGGGTCTTAGTTTTGTTCTTTTGCATGATGTGTTAAAGCGATAATGGCGTAGCTCTCGCACTTGGAGACAAAAGTGACAAAATGTGTTAGGGTTAATCTAAGAAAAAGAGGAGCTTCTAGACCATGCCTGCATATGGTAGATAAGTGTCCATATGAAAACCCTCTCTCAAAACGCCCTTGTAATATGCTCATAAAACTTTTCTTGAAATTTCCGCTGTTTAAAGAAAATGTTAATGCAATCAGTTACATTTGAGTTTATTACCCCATTTCCAAGAGCAGAGCTGGAGCTGTTGGTGTGTCCTCCAAGGGACAAGGTTTCAAGCCTCGGCAAGGCTGTCCCCTCTGCTTTTGGGGTGACTCGCTACCAGCTGAGCAGGAGACCGGCAGCTCCTCGCGGAAGGGACTTCGTGCTCTTCGCTTCTGCAACCGATGGGAAGATCGGAGCAAAGAGCGGGGCTGGGAGAGCCCCACCTTGCCCTGTGGAAGCCATGTGGCATCCAGAGCTTCCAGTGGCCTTCTGGGATGTGCTGGGAAGGTACCAGCAACACTCATTTCCATCCCACTGTCTCCAGTTTGTTTCTGGCACGCTACTTAGCTCCCTCCCTTGTCCTCTTGGTGAAGCTGTGGATGAGGTGGCCGTGGTGCCAGACTGCCCTGTAACCTGCCGTTCAGGCTTGCGAAGCTGGAAACATCATCGCCAAGAAGCCAAATACATGTCCAAAGCCATTCTCCTCTGGTTAACCCAGTGTGGGTTAACCAGAGGAGAATGATAATAGAAGAGGAGTTACAGGAATTGGGCTCGTCTGCAGATCTCAGCTCTTCCCATACTCTTAATGAGCTGCAGGAATGCCCGGAATCCCAACCTGATTGCAATTATCGTTTCCCACCAGGCAATAGAGAGTTTTGCACTAACTGTGAAGGAAATTGCACAGATGTTACAGTCCTTTGGCACAGAGCTGGCAGAGACCGAGCTACCAGATGACATGTATTCAATCGAGCGCATCCTGGCCCTGCGCACAGAAAAGTACTATCAGCTCAAGGTATGTCTCAGCAGCAAATCTGCCATGTGTTTCCAGCCCCTGTTTGCTCAGAAAGATGGGACTTCTGGGGTTTGACTGCCTGTTTGTTTGGTGCCCACTCCTCCTTCCCTCCCATGCATGCGTACGTGTTGTCAGACAAAATAAAACACGGCGTGACTATTTCTATATGTTACCCTTACATTTGCCATCCACCCAAGTGAATTCCTCTGCCAGCATCCAGCAAACTGTCTCAGCTGCCGCCTCCTTGCTGGCTGCAGGAGTTGGAGCCTGTAGCGTGCTCCTCCCGTGGGCTTTGCACGTCTTGCTGGCAGGAGGGGGGTGGGAGGCTTCGTCACCTGGGGGTTTGTGCCCCGAGTGGGGTTCTCGCTGCTTCCTCATCCCATGGCTGGAAGAAGATACTCGCAAAGAACATCAGCAGGTCTGGAGGGATGGTTTGTCCCCAGGTCCCTCCGCCTGATGTGGCTTCTGCAGGGGGTACTTGGGGACCTGTGCTGGAGAGCATGTAAGGTGGATATTTCTTGGGAGCACATGGTACAGAGCATTCATGATGTGAGCCTTAAATCTCCCCTCTTTCAGTTTAAAGCCATTGCCCCTTGTCCTATCATTACAAGAGTGTGTAGTGATAGGACAAGGGGCAATGGCTTTAAACTGAAAGAGGGGAGATTTAGATTAGATATAAGGAAGAAATTTTTTATGATGAGGGTGGTGAAACACTGGAACAGGTTGCCCAGAGGAGTTGTGGCTGCCCCATCCCTGGAAGTGTTCAAGGCCAGGTTGGATGTGGCTTTGAGCTATGTGGTCATGTGGAAGGTGTCCCTGCCCGTGGCAGGGGGCTTGGAACTAGATGATCTTTAAGGTCTCTTCCAACCCAAACCATTCTATAATTCTATGATTCATGTTTCATCTTTAACAACATCTGTTTCTTTAATATTTTAAGGTTTATTTTCAACTATTTGTGATTGCAATTAATATTATTATAAGATTTAGTGGTAGCTTTAGTGCAGCCAGCTACTGCTATTATCAAGCTGTTGTCTTTGCTGCTCATGCATCTTTCTGGGGAAAGCACAGTCCTGTCCCCAAACCTTCACTTCAGAAACGATTCCCGTGTTAATAGCCATGCTGTGCAGCTGAAGAATGAGGTCCTTTGCTTTATGGCAGCGTTCGTTTATGTAAGTCAAAGAAACGTATTCATTTTCATTTACAGTCATTTGTCATTCATGTAACAGTGAGTTCCTAGAAGGCTGCTTGTAAGAAATATGCAGAACGATATCTGAAGTGTGCTATGCGTAGGCATAAATGTATGTGCATATGTATAGAAAGTATCATTATAGATACTGCCAACATTCCTTTATTTCTTCTTTGAAAATGAAGAGAGCTATAGTATGAAACAGCAGCTGCATGTATGTTGCTGTATGACTGATGGACTTAAATTTCATGCTTAGGACTATAAACAAAGCGTAGGGAGCAAATATCAGTTGTGCAATGTAGTCCTGTATCTGTCAGTAATACAGACTTTCCTCTGTGGAGAAATAAACCATGCCATGTGTTTTCATTTGCATGTAAAGCACAGCAGCGCTCAGTACCAGGCATCTGTTGCTTTTAATGCCTTGTCTATTAATTTCAAATATCAAAACCACTCGTTGGCTTTTGACTGAAATGAAGCTCGTTGGCTTTTTTCTTTTGTTCCTTCCAAGACCATGAAAGATGAAAGCTGATGAGAAACTGTGCACAGATTGTGGTGACAGCAAGACATGGGATCCTTGTCTCTCTCATGACAACCCCAACATTGGGTACAGCTGATTCCTGAAATAATGAGTTGATCGGAATAATTTATGTAGCCGTGATACTGAACAAAAGCTGGTTGCAAACACAATGAAAAAATGACAGAAATTAATTAAGCACAGTAACTAAGCAATTAACCTCTTTGATATATTGAATGGGAAAAAATCGAGTGAACATCTGTTTGACAGTCGGGCTACTTTGTCGTACGTATAGTGAAAGGCTTTGAATCAAAAGGAGACCGTGAGGCTCTGGAGAAGGAGATGTAAGAGGATGAAACAGCAGCCACCTGTGGTCTAAAGCATGCTGCATAATTCCTCTTCCCTTTTGAGTCTTCTGGATGTGGTAGTACCTAAAGGAATCAGGGTTTTTGCCTTGCGGTCACCTTCTGTGATGTTTTAGTGTCAGGGATGCAAATGGGCAGCGGACACTTTGGGTGCAAGAGAGAAGCTCCTGCCGTTGTGTCCTTCTGCTCCTGGGCTGCTGCCCTGGAGATGCTGTTGTGTTTAGGTTGCTGTGCGCAGTCTGGGGCAGGCAGACAGTTAAGCAAGGCTGTGCTTTCTGAATCTTCTCCCTAAAGTGGTGTTGCTGTTGTTTCTCTTGCAATAGCAATCTGGCTGTCTCCTAGGATGGGCTTTTACTGCTCCAGGAGTTGGCTCTCCAGTGGAGCCATGCAGAGGTCTTGCCTTCAGGGCTGCTTACAACTTGGTTCATCAGCCACATCCGTTTTCTCCTTCCTTCTCACCTCTGCATTTGATCTCTTTTTTGTGAAAATAGCTGACTTAATGCACCTGTTGGCTTTGGGGCTGAACCCAACACAGGACGAAGCACCTCAGCCGATGCTATTGAACGCACCAAGAGGTCTCAGCTAGCTTTCAGTCCCAGCATAGCACCACTATGGGATCCTCTTCCTTTGATGACCTTAATGGAGAAGCACAGGCTCCAAGCTACATAAATACTTTCTTGAATATATGAACTTGTAGATAGATATCTAGTACAAACCCACCCGCTCACCAAGAGAGACCTGTGGTAGGGCTGTCCTCCTGCCTCTTGAATCATTTCTTGTCCTGATGTTTTCAGGCGTGCCAGTTTATACCCATGGTGACCAGTCCATGGTTCAGCCTCCTCCAGCTCCAGGGGCTAAAACATCTTGTGGAAGTCCTTTGGTCTGATAGGTAACGGTGCTTCTTTTCATACAGGGAAACTAAGGCAGGAGAAATATGAAATTACTTCTCCTTCCTTCACAAAAAGTAGCCTGAATCAGAAATGTTTTGCATTATACAGGAAGATATTACGGCAGTCACAAAAGAGGGAAACTTGCTTTTGAGCAGCTTTGAAGAGCCTGACTCCGGGGAATGCAGTCAGAACCAACACCATGAGAGGCCTGGGGACTGGGAGACTGTGAATCGGTGAGTGTGGTGTTCCTAATTTGCCTGATTTTTGAGTGGAAACACTCAAGCTATTTAAGTGTAGATGTGTTGTCACGTATCAAACAAGTAAAGACAAGATGCGAGAGTTTTTCTCCAGACCCATCAAATTGCTGGGTGACTTCTATCAAATGACTTTGACCTACTCTAATTTTTTTTTTCCTACTGGTACGATGAGGCTGTGGAGCAGATGCAGATTTCTCCCATGCCAGGCTCTCAGGTATTATTCGGATAAACGGAGAGAGCAACAACTGCTTCACACAGGTTCCGTCTTCCGCAGTGATAATTTCATTAAAATTCTGCCATCTTCACCAGTCATATATACACATCTGTTGACTTCTTCTGAGAGCTTGGGTCCAGAAGTCCTGAAGAAGTAATCTCTAGGGCTTGTCCATCTCTGCTTGTCCTCTATTTGAAAATTGTTCCAATCCTATCCTTTTTCTGTGCTCAAGGTTACTTGGTCAGCTGCGTGAGATGGAGACTGCTTTTGATGGCTTCTGGGAAAAACATCAGTTGAAAATGGAGCAATATTTACAACTGTTGAAGTTTGAGCAAAGTTTTCAAGAGGTATGATCAGGTGCACTTCTGTTGGCAGGAGGAGTTGGAGACGAAAAGGAGGGGAGAGGAGAGAAGTTTTTAGGCTTTTTATTTTGAGAGTGTTAAATTTATGCTGCCGTTCCTTGACTCTGGCAGGGCTAACTGGCTTGGGGAGACCACTGTGCTTCCTCATTCAGGGCTAATTTAGGTATCACTGCCCTGCAGTCGCATAGATTTCGCTGATAGAAGCATCTTTGAATTTAGAAATTAGTTCTTGGACACTAGTTTTATAATTGGATTTAGGAGTCTTAGCTAAAGTGTGATTAATTTGAGTCCGAGAATGATTTTTCTGCCTGTGCTTTGTATCCTTTTGTAGCAGTCTTCTTCTTTGTGTCTAGGTCAAGAATGCCATTGAATTTTTAATGGGTCAGCAAGCAGAGCTGCCCGACACTGGCGACAGTGTCCCCCAAGTGAAACAGAGGCTCAAGGACTTGGGTCATTTCGATGGTATGGCTCAGGTGAGATAATCTTTCACAGAAAGAGGCACTAAATGAAACAAAAGAGGCACATTCTGTATTTGGGGTAGGAGGTGTTTTCTGAAATTACCTGATTCTGGTTTAATTCATTGGTAAGTGGCCGCACGAAAGGATTGATTTCATGTCTTTGCTCTGCACAGTAATGCTGTGATCACTCTGAAAGCCAGGAATAGGGTATTTAATTATCACAGTTAAAATAAATTGCTGAGCCACCATGAAAATCCAGAACAGATAAATGTCTGAACATAGGGGAGGCGTGGGAGTTAATGAGCTGGAAGAAGAATTATTTATATGTTAAGTGCTTTAGCAGTGCTAATAGGCAGAGACTTGTTACCAGGCACATGGAGAGGCAAAGAAGTTGCTATCTTGACATGTCTGTGATTTGAACGTAACATATGGATGAAGACTAAGAGAGGTAGTGGCAGAAGAGTGAAGAGAGATGATTCATGGGAACCCACCTAAGGATGTGACTTCTGTAAAGGGATGTGCTTGGTGAGTGGGGCAGGGTCAGTGGAGAAATCCCGAGGGATCTGGACACAACCCCCAGAGGTGTTTTTGAAAATAAGAGTCCTAGGGGAAAGGTCTAAGGCTTTTTGGCCACTTGGAAGAAATGTTTATGGGGAGGGGGAGGCGGAATAAAAGGCCAGGCAGGCAGGGTGCGACAGGGAAGCAGTCCCAGCTGAAAGCCAGCCCTGGAGAAGACATAACCATTACGCTGACCAAGACGTGCAGACAAGTCAGCATATTCTTTGCATCAAGCTTTGCTGCACAGAGCCTCGTTTGTTTTCACCATAAACTTTAACTGCTCAAATTCCCTTTCATGCTTGTGAGCATCGCGTGCCTAAACTGGACATCAGCTGCGACTTTTTGGCTAGAGTGCAGTTCCTGGAGGCGGCAGCAATACCTTGTCAGCAGCCATTCACAGCATTGATAGTTTGGTCAAATACTGGTTTCTTCTTCATCCTCCTTTTGGATAGCAAAAGTTTTTTTTCCCAGATGATAGGTGCCATTTTATCCTGCGTAAGCCACCCGTTCTGGCTACTCCTAATGGCAGTCATCTCCATGTGCACCTGAAATCTGGTAAGACAAGAAAGTGCATGTTGTTATACGTAGATATTTTGGCGTTGTTTCGTTAAGCGTGCGATCCGTTCTCTTCCTTTCGCTGAAGGACCTCATAGGGAAGGCTCAGGTGGTGATACTACACGGACACCAGCTCGCAGCAAATCATCACTACGCACTCAACTTAATCTGCCAGCAATGCAACGAGCTGCGGCACCATTCCGATGTCTTGTCTGACGAGATCAAAAGGAAGCAGATGCGCCTGCAGAAGACCTTGGATCTTCATACCCGCCTTCAGCAGGTAGAGATCAGAGACACGGTGCCCTGAGAAGTCGATAGTTAGCTTTTCCGTGGTGTTAGCCTATCCACTTCTTAGCTTGGAAGCATCTGAAATCTGCAGCTTTGTTTCAGCAGCTCATGGTAGGAAAGTGTTCCTCAGAGACGGGAGGAGTGCTTCACCCCTCACTTAGCTGGTTAAGTTAGCAAGCAGATGTCTGCTGGTGCTGTGAATAGTCAGCAGAAAGAGGTGGGCATCTCCAGAGGGCAATTCAGAACACCAAAGTTCAGCTGCTGCTGTTGTTCATGCTTTCATGCCGCATCCATGTATTAATTATCTTTCGAGGTTCTCATACCCGGTGCAATAGAGGTGGTGCTTTCAGATAAACTCCAGCCCGTTTTTCTTAGTGATTTGTTAAGAATGAACATAGCGGACTGTAAAACAAGGTGACAGATTGGTAGATAGGCGCAGCTGCTGTGTGCTAGCATGGAAGTGGAGTCGTGTGGCTCCAACGCTCTTTGATATCTTCATCAGCATCAAAGATTCATTTAGGGAAATTCACGCTAATTAGGCCAGAAGGCACACGACTATCATATGCTTGAGGTCTATTAAGAGAAGCAGTGAAGTTTGACCCTGTTCCATTTCACTGTTTTGGGGGACTAGGGAACTTTTTTTTTCTCTGTGTGCTCCACTTCAATACTGCGTTAGTCTGCGGGGACGGACGATTCCTCGGCAGCCTCTCAGCTGAAGGGCAGTGTCCTCTCCTGGGCTCCTTGCAGTCCTGGTTGGTACTAGCGGTCTAGCCCATGGACTCTGCTGGAGCACACCCTGGTCCTGCTCTCCACGCTCTCCCTTCCCGTTCACAGCCCATCACGTTGGAGGTCCTCTGTCGTTCTTGGCTGCAGCATCTTCTCACGCCTGTGCCCATCACAGTGTGTGAGTGCCAGCTGAACCCCAGCCCAGCGTTCAGCCATTACCTGGGCACATTAAATGTAGACCTTTAGACTGCGATTTAAAATCCTTATTTTTTTAAAAACACGAATGCAATTACCGTGATCGTTCCCTGCGGTTCAGGTCTGCACTGAGCCAGGTGTTTATCTGAAGAAACCCACCTGTGTTGTTGTCAACTCCGTAGTGCTCCCTTCAGCTTTCCAAGTTGGATAAATAAAGATTTGCTTATCGTTCCGTTCAACTATGCACTAAATAGTGCTTCTGTGTCAGTTATAGCACTGGTTTTATCCAGGTACAAGTGGGAGCACAACTTGGCTGGGCATGTCGAGGACTGCAGTCACCCTCCAGAAAAAAATGTGGCCTTTCTACTTTCTAATCAAAATGCAAAATAGCTGCTGAGCACTTTAGGAGTACTAATTATCTCCATGTTGAAAATACAGACATGGTAAAGGATGTTCCTCACAGGAACCTTGATATAGTAGGGGTGCTGCTGATGGTCTCGCTGCCTGTGTTTGCCCCGTGCTGTTACCAGGCTCTGCAGTGCTGTGATGAAGGTGCCTACCTGCTCGCCAACCAGCAGATGGATAAGTGCCAGTCTAAAGAAGGCGCTCAGAAAGCTCTCCAGGACATAGAAAGATTTCTTGAAAGCTCTTCAGCCTACTTAAACTATGATCCCCAAGCCCTACACTACGATTTTGAGTCAGTCTTAACATCTGAACTGAAGGTAAGCAACCCCTCTGGTTCCTTGTTACACAACTAAAAAGCAAGATCGGACTTTGTTGTGGTGTTGTCAGCTTTATAGTCCTCAGTTTTGGGTTAAAGTGCAAAATAATGGTAGTTATTTGATCACGGGAGTCTTTTTCACTCTCTACAGTGCCAGATACAGTCAGTGCAGGTCAAGCTCGAAAACGTTCGAAGCATGTTTGAGAATCGACAGTCTTGCTTCAAGAAGCTGTTGGATAAACACGTACGGCCCGTCCAGTTAGTAGCCCCTCGGCCAGAAAATCCACCGAGGTCAAAATCACCATTATTCTCTCCTAAACATGGTAAAATATTTTAAGTTTATGGTATTTTCAGATGATAATTTTGTTTTGAGGCAAGAAGAGTAAGGCTAAGGATGCTTTTGAGAAACTTTGCTGGCTGATACAAAGTTGTTGTATAACGCCAAATGTATGAGAGATGGTTTATTATCTTTCCATTTTTGTGTCTAGCTTCCCATACCTGTGTGAAGAACGAAACTGGTTGCTTGGTATTTATTTTCACTTCCTATTCAGTGAAAAAAGAGAGCTGTAAACAGTTCATACTTCCAGTTCTCCTTTACTAGCATCCTACTGGGCTGGGGTGAATTAGTACTAAAGCGGAAAAAGGGCAAGGTTTATAAATTTATTAGCGTACCTATTCTCTGTGGCAGTCTCCATAACTGTCTTGAGCTGGAACTGACATAAAGTTAGACTGATGTTTGCAAAGGAGCTTGGAGAAATGAGGAGCTCAGATCTCATGAACAGAAACGAGCTGGATGCTTAATTCCCTTTGATTCCTTCAGAATGTCTTCCTTAAATCCCATTTGTGGAATAATTAATGCCCATAAAGGTACGAATTCTGGCTGAACTGAAGTCACTGAGTGTTTTGCCTTGATCGTGGTAATGGGATGTGGCACAACGTTAGCTTTCAATTATGACATTAAAACTTTCATCTTTGACAGGCCTGTTATGTATCAGAGTTAAAAAGTATTCCAAAGCAACGTCCATGTATTTTAAACCAGGGACGTGCTAAGTTATGTGGGAATATTAAATTCAGTGATCTGACTGTGTAAAGCGATGGAACGTTTGTGTTTTAACACAAAATTTTGATGATGAATTAATGAATATTGGCTGTGGTGAATTGCAGCAGGTGTCATGCAAACAGTACAAGTGGCTCCGATTCAGGGAGTGACTAATGTGAAAAACTGAGGAAATGAGGCTGGATGCAGTGAGGGGAACTCAGCTGCTCAAGACGCAGGCCAGTGAAGTGAATAAATCCCAAATTTCCTTTTCCCCAGCCTGATGCCGCCTTCACTAGACCCCCCTGCCCTCTGAACCCCTTTCCTCCATCAGGGAAAAAGCTTGGAGTCCTTAAACTAGAGCATTGCCCGTTTTACCTAATGTCACTTTTCCAGCACTCTAGAAACAGGAAAGCGTTAAGGAGGAATTCTTGACTTAAAGAGTAGGGGCAAATGGGTGGCCACCTCCGTGGGATGCTGTGAGACCATCATCAATCGGCTGGACTGATTTCATGCCTTTATGGGATGCATGTTTTTCTAGCAAAGGCCCTTGGTCACCTGCAAAGCCCAGGTGTCCTCCATTAATCCTCTGCCTGAAAGAGAAGATCAAGTGTGTTGAAACGAGCACAGCCGGCACGCGGGGAAAGACGAAAGGCTCCTCTTTGGCTAGATCATGCCAAGAGAGCTTTTTAATAAGGCCTCTGTTTGACACAAAACATCAAAACGCCGCAGACCTGCTGGCGTGACGTGCAGCATCAAAGACACACACTGGGCTCCACCAGGAGCGCTTTGAGATGGATGAGTTTTACGGCGTGGATTGAAACCAAACCACCTCTGAGCACGTTACTTTGTCCTCATTTTCTTTCTTTCTTTTGTTTCCCCCTCCTCTTCTTTTTCTGCCTGGTGATAGATGCTTCCTCTTCCATCGTTGCCCTGGATTTGAAGCCTATCTGATAAATGTGGTTCTAATTTTGAAACCATGTTTTTTTTTGGGAAAAAAAGAGTAAACCTGTCCTGTCCTGAGCCATTGTGTCATGTCCAGGGGCGTGGACACAGTATGGCAGGCTGTGGCAGAGCCCGGCTGCGGGAGTAAAGTCACTTTTGCCACAAAACACCGAGCTGTGGCTGGTGACCATCCCTCACCTAACTTCCCACCCATGTTCACTTCCTCCCGGGGAGAGTCTCCCAATAGGACCTCTGGCAAATCCTTGTTTCTTTTGGGTCTTCCTGGCCATGATGGGTCACACCCCATGCACGCTTCCGATCTGCTCCCCAGCATCCAGAGCTCTCTTCTGTCTCACTCAGCGTGTTTGCATGGGGAGGTTTAAGGCACTGTGGGTGCAATAATACTTCATCTTACAGCAGCCCCAGCTGAAGATGGGGTGCTCGCTCTCCACTTATCCATTTTTCTCCCTACATCTTCTGCTTTGCAAAAAGTGGCACTTCGATGCCAACACTGTCCAAACCCTCCATCTAGACACAGCTGCTGTTGCATTCATATGTGCTCAATACCTTTTTTTTGCAGCCTAATGGAAAGATATTTCCTTAGTCCACTTTTTTTTTTTTTTAATTTTTACATTGCTGGCCTTTTTTTTTTTTTTTTTGTATTTGTAAATAAGGTGAATATTGCACATCAGCACGTGTTTATGTTTGATCCATCTGCCACTGGGGCTGCACCCTGGCACATGGCACCGTCACCGAGGCTGGAGCCGGCACGCTGCCTTGCCGCTGCCGAAATGGATCATCCTTGATCCCCTGCCATCCCCGGCTGCGGGCTTCTCCGTCCTCTGCCGGGTCATCCCTGTGTGGCAGACCCCGCACAGAGCTGGAGAAGTTCATTATTGCCTTTCATGTTGGGGGAAAAGACCCTTTTGGTGAAGAATTGTCGTATTGACAATTCAGGACTCACGAGTGGTTGAAAGATGTTGTATAACTCGTTGGGGAGATTGACGTTGTATTTTTAAGCTTCCAATTTACCTCAGTAACCCAAAGTTTTACAACTTGTAATCATTTACTGACGTTATCAATAAATTCTTCCAAGGTGGAGAAACAGTTTATACCAGCTGAGCATCTTGCCCTACGTTCATAAAAGGACTTTAAAACAGTATCCCAGTAGGTGATGTTCCTTTTAGTAGTTTATTTGATTTTATTGTTTTCTATCATTTGCTCAGGCTTCACAGACTCTGTTAGGTTTCGATTACAGTATTCGCTTAATGGACGTTTTGGTTTTTTATGATCACTTTTTACTTAATGGCCTTTATGACTATCCATGTGACTTGTGTTTTTTGGTATTCAGTATTGTTTTTTGAGATACTCTTTATTTTTTCAGTTTGCTTGTAGTATTAGCTAACTAATTATTCATTCTTAAAATATCCCATTTTTCTTTGTGACTTATTAGTTTCTATCTGAACCATCTCCTTCACTATAGATGTACATTATATAATTATGTTTTTTTTCTACCCAAGGTGTGGATTTTAATTCCAGTTTGAAATTTTCATTTGATCTCTCTCTTCCTGGGAAGAAAACATCAAGAAAGACTCCAAGTTCTCGCAAGGTAAGAGTTATTAGTGAAATCTAAATGAGTTTTATACACTGAAAAACTGAAACCCTTCTAAAATTGATTTTACTTAGACTTTGGATCTGAAGATGCTCTTTTTTTTTTCCTTTTTAAAAAAAACCCAACACTTTCATATCCGTATGGTTTAGCTTAATTAGTCCAGCACCTGAGATCTATCTTGGATTGTTTTTCCAAGTCACAGATAGTGGTTTCCTGTGTGTTATTCCCTGAACTTGTTCTTTGCGTAACAGCAATGTCTATTAGGAAAACTCCACATCTGCAGAAATTTCCCTTGTGAAAACTGTTCTCTGGTCTTTGCACTAATGAATTATGTTACCAGTGTTTGCAGATTTTATGTAGCAGAGTAATTTCTGGGCATATTTGGCTACTCGCGATACGCTGTTTCCTTTTCAAGTTTTGTGTCACAAAGGATTTCTTAAAAGGAAGCGTATTTCATCCTTCCCCAAAGAGGTCCTGTGCCGACCTCAGGGGCTGGGCTCGTCCTGCCCCTGCAGTCACCTCCCTGCGGCTCTTCCTAGTGCATCCCATTTCTCTTCCAGATAGAAGTAATGCACGACTATCAGGAAAAGCGGAATTCCTTGCAGTCTTTTATTTCAGACAGTGACGACAACTTAGATATACTAAAAGGGTAAGCCTTCACCCTGTTTACATCACTCGAAATGATGGTTGTTTCTGGCCAGTCCTTGCCTCATCCATGCATTTTTCCAACCTGACCGGGATGTCATCTCTTGCGCTTTTGCCTGTTTTATCATCCCTGTGCTGGTTGTTGATGAGATCGCACTGTGTTTTGGCCTTGTTGAACTCCACTGGTTGCCTGTGGGTTTTTTACAGACATGAAAATAATATACTTTTTTTTTCTTTATTTTAGTCATGTCATAAATGAGCTTATAGAAACTGAGAGAGTGTACGTAGAGGAACTCTTCACTGTCTTGACGGTGAGTGACAACTTCAGGTTGCTCATTACTGTTCCCCGGTGACTTGTGAAAAAGGGCACCTGCCACTCTGTCAAACTGAGCAAAAACGGGATGGGGCAGATCTGTCAGATCCCAGGCAAACTGTCAGATCCCAGGCTGGTAACAAATTTTCAAGTTTTCTCCCTAGCTTTTCTTTGTTGGAGGCATCTGCAGGAACAGTTGGTGTCAGGATGAGCTTTTCATCTAGAATGAGGGAGAAGCCTTCTGTTTGTACACAAAAGCACTGGTAATTAGTTTTATCAGTGCCTGGAAAAATGTACGAAAAGCTGGTATTTTTAACTGTTGCTTAATTTCTTTTACCTTTTGGAGACTAAAGAAAGAAGCTTGTGTTTTATCCTTGAGAAGATTCTCTCAGTACTGTGAAGTTCATGAATGCGTAAAGCAGATTTCTTTAGAAACCAGATTATAGTTTCTCCTGATGCCGTTTCAGACACTTCTACTTTATGCCAAAATAACTCTTGCTGACGGCCAAATCAAGATGGCTGTTAAATACCTCTTCCTCCTTACACTTCTGTAAGGAAAACCCAGGAGCGAGCAGGATAGAAATCTGTTGGACTGCAGGTAGTTACACGTAGTTGCCCTGCACTGATTGGGTTTTTCGTTAAACCACACGTTATATGATAAAGCGGTTGGCAGGTATGCAGATCTATTACTGTGCATATCAAGTCTAGATAGAAAAAAACGAACAGATAGACTTAAGTTTTCTGAGAACAGTATTTCCTTTGAAGAGGGAAGCCTGCTTGCAGTGGTTAAATATAAATGACTAATTTTCCAGATACTTATCTTCTACCGCATCCTTAATCAACTACAAAATGCCCGGTTAGTGTAAGGAATACTGATTCCAACCATAGTGAGCATGAGAGATTAATTTGAAAAGCCAAAGATACGCTGTACATACTGAATGCATTTTTTGCAATCATTTTTGCTACTCGTGTTAAATGGACGTCAGTTCTGTGCAATGCTTGGTGACTAGTGTGGCCAGCTCGAGCTATGGCTAATGGCCTTCTTGATGTCTTCTTTGCAGCGACGGTCCCGAGCTCTGGATGTGCCTTCTCCCTGCCCTACAGTTAGGATGTTTGCCACATCTGGTGATTTTTTTTTTTTGCATTGGTGCAGGAGTGTGATTTTATTACGGGGAGCTTTGTGTTATTTCCTAGTTCCACCCAACAATTTGTAGTGCAGTGATGTCCCTTCCAGCTCATCTCTGCCTTGGGAGGCTGTGATTTTGAAAGGCAGGTGGAGCCACAGAGAACAGAAGTCCTGGGACATTGAGGAGAGCGAGACCCTGGTGCTCAGCGGGTCTTGCACAAGAGTGAAAAGCCCATTGATTTTGGTATTTGATCTCGAGTCGTCTCTGCTTTGTAACAAGTCACCTCACGCACCAGGTCTCGTGAGGTTGTGCGTAACTGCGTGCCCCATACAAACACGTTCTCATCCCTGTGTCCCACGGTCATAGCAGCAAATGTGTTTAATTGACAAGTTTTCCTCCAGGACCTCTCCCACAGTCAGGACATAACGAGGAGAAAGTGGCTGTGATTTGTCTTTGGTGAACATGGAGCATCTCTGCGACGTTGGCCAGCCCCACGGGAGCTGTCCCAGGCCATCCCCAGCTGGACCACCACCCCCACATACCCAGGGACTGAAAGACGGGGTTTTCGGGGAAAAAATAAGGAAATAAAAGGAATATCGCGCTTTGAAACAAAGCAGATTGTGTTGAAAGTCTGTTCACATCCCTTTTTCATCTGCCTTCGAGGAGATGCCAAGCCAAGGCCTTACCAACTGAGTGATGAGCCCCTTTTGCATCCCACAGGGCTACAGAGCGGAGATGGATAACCCCGCCATGCTCATCCTCATGCCTCCTGTGCTGAGGAACAGGAAGGACGTCCTCTTCGGAAACATGCCTGAGATATACGACTTCCACAACAAGTACGATCCTGGCCCTATTTCCCTTTTTTATCAGACTGATTTCCTATAATGATTAAGTACCCGAACCATATCTCGCTCACCGCTGCCTTTTATCTCTTCTCCCATCTCTTGCAGAATTTTCCTGCACAGTCTGGAAAGCTGCCTGGGAGCACCCGAGAGAGTGGGATTTTGTTTCCTAGACAGGGTGGGTGACTCATTTTCACATCTGAAACAGACTGGAAGACCAATGTTTCTCCTGATTTGTCGCACTCTGCACCGTCTCGGTTATGTCAGTTGAGTCAAGTGCTCCTGGTACCCAACGCCAAGAGTGAGGCAGGGAGGGCAGGTGGGTGGGCAGCAGCAGGTGGGGGAAAGCAGCAGCTGTGATTACGCCGTGGTCTGCTGTGATTCCCAGCAGTGGTCCTTTCCCTCAAACTCTGTGACTTTGAGTTATGTTCAGTTAGCAGGAGAGCTAAAAGCAAATTTAGAATTTGGGGGCTCACCTTGTTTGGCTGCCCAGCAGCACACGTGTGACTTGCTTTTTGGCGTCCCTCACAGCGAGAAGATTTCCAGATGTATGAGAAATACTGCCAGAACAAGCCCCGGTCGGAGTCCCTGTGGAGGCAGTGCTCCGAAAGCACCTTCTTCCAGGTGAGCCACTTGTTCCTACCAAGGCAGCATCATCCTGGGACACTCGCTGGTCCTAAACACCCTTCTCAGCACCCCACTGATATTGCAGCGTATTCTGTTTACCGTTGCATGAGAAGCCTCACAAAAATAGCAGTTGGAGTTTCTTATAGACAAGGAGTTTAAGGCAGATCCATTCATTATATTATTTTACATGTTTTTATAGAATTTCTTTAGTTACAGGCACCATATGACATTTTCACTTGAAACCTTCAAAGTCATCAAACCGTACTAGTCATGCTGTTGGAATAACTACTTACAGTTGGTGCAGAACTTGATCTGAATTCTTTGTTTCAGGAATGCCAAAGAAAACTAGAGCACAAACTCGGGCTGGATTCCTATTTGCTTAAACCAGTGCAGCGCCTGACAAAATACCAGTTACTTCTGAAGGTATTTCATATTCTGCTTTGAAAGGACCTTGGGAAATAGATATATTTTCCATTTTGTTTCATTAAAGGTTACCTGTGAATCAGCACCAAGCCTCAGGTTACGTATTGCTTATCTTGGCCCTCTGTGATGACTTTCAGAGAGGATGAAAATTCACATACCTGAAAAAGGAGCAAGTGCCTTTAATAAGCCATTTTTGTGGGGAGAAAGACTGAATCTGTTCAAAGATGCAAAATGACAGAAGCATTTCTAAGACAACTGAAGCAGAGATGATCATAAGAGTATGATAAATGAAATGTAGTTTATTGATGCATCTCTTCTCCTTGGGTTGTCATAGTGCCTGTAATCTTTCATGCATTTATCCCTGTGTCCCTCATCTGAGGCAGAGCAGTGCTGTTATTCCCACTTCACAGAGTGTGAACAACAGCAGAGTGGTGTCTTCTGAACCCCACCTTCCAGCTTCTTGAATGAGGGATGAGCACATGAGAAGCTGTAAGTGGGCAGAGGAGATCTGAAATGAAAGTAATTTTCTATCAGTGGTGCAATTCCCAACTCTGTCTTCTGCTTAGTGACTTCAAGGCTCTGGATTTTATAAAATCCGTTCCTTGTGTCTGCCAGTCTGAAGACAATCATCTGCTGCAACCTCATTTAAAGGCATATATGACATATTGGCAGCTGATAGAAAACTTGAGCCTTATTTCCAATTTCTTAACCAAGCAGGAAAACACAACGCAAAGAACTCAGATGAGCGCGATGCTGCTCTATAACCTGACATTGTCCTTAGGAAGACCCACTAAAAACGGGCCATGCTTCAGTGGTCTCTTCCACACCTCATATTGACTGTGGTTTAGAGTGAGTCTTTTTTCCAGTGACATATGAAAAAAGAAACTCGGGCAGTGCAGGTTGCTCTTGGGCATTGGAAACTTTGGATGAGATGGAAAAGTCTGCTTTGTTCAAGTGCAAACACGTGCTCTTCCATTTCTATTTTCAGGAGCTGCTAAAGTACAGCACGAGCTGTGATGGCGTTCAGGAACTTCAAGAAGCTCTGGTTGCAATGTTGGATTTGCTAAAGTCAGTCAATGACTCGATGCATCAGATTTCAATAACAGGATATGATGTGAGTAGATTTGGGTAACAAGAGACCGTGCACAAGGCCGGATGATGCATAGGGAATGGATAGCATCCCAGAATGTAGGAGCTGAAAACTCTACTAGAACAGCTACAAAGCGAACGGGATGGGGAAGCTCTTACAAGTGACAGTCTTCCATCTGATTTCAGGATTTTGGAAAATATCCACATCCGAAGGATGTACCCAGAGTGGCATAGTGCCCACACTTGCCACCTAGTGGTTCTTGAGAGTATTTTTCCAGCATTCACCCTAGTTCTCTCATGGCTCACCTTATAATTCACCCAGGGTGTCCTCATAGCATTTCTCATTCGACATTTGACTAAATACCCTCTGAGGCTGATTTTGATCCTTGCCCATTGGAAGCAGTTGTCTTTCCTAGGGCTTCAAGGAAAGGTGAGGGAATGGCTTTCTAAGCTGCCCATCCCAGTCCTGGTCTCCTTGAGAAGTTCATCCTCCAAGACCTCAGTTCAGGCTCCAATCTCATCTGCCCTCTCTCACTGAAGTAGCCAGAGCCCTTGACCTGGACTTCTGTAGGAGTTGGAGAGTTTTCCTGTCTTCCTAGTTCTTCCGGTCAGTGACTTGTATCCCTTCAGATAGACTAGCTGCAGCCCTGTGTCCGAGACCTCTGCTTCCCTCCTGGCACCACGCCATCACTCCCAAAAGATCATCTGATCCTTCTGGGAAGACCTATTCTTAGAGCGACGTGCCTTGGAACAGGACTGGCCCCATTGTCCGTTATTGTTTGCACGGTCCTCTTACGTTTTAATTGACATCTTTTTTCTTTCTTTTTTTTTTTTTTTATTTGTCCTACTCTCACCAGGGTGACCTGAGCGAACTGGGGAAAGTATTGATGCAAGGCTCTTTCAGTGTTTGGACAGGACACCGGAAAGGTCCAACAAAAATGAAGGATCTTGCCAGGTTCAAGCCAATGCAGAGGCACCTGTTCCTGTATGAGAAAGCCTTGGTCTTCTGCAAGAAGCGAGAGGAGCACGGAGATGGATATGACAAAACCTCATCTTACAGTTTTAAGCATTTTTTAAAAGTAAGGACTTTTGAGTTGAGGCCATTGCCATGTATATGGTAAACCGGTAACTCTGCAGACCCAGAGAGTGTTTTTCCTCTAACATAGAGGCTTGTTTTCTGCTAATAAGGGCTGTAATGCCCCATATGGAAGTGCCATGCCCAGGAAAGGCTGTTGGTTGTAATAAGCTGTGAGGATCCCATAGCTGAAACAGCATCTGGGAGAGCTCATGGACTCAGAGTCACATATGTGATGGCATCTGCCAGGGAAACAGTGCTACAGGCAAGTCCCAGGGATGAGAATGTGCCTTCCCCCTCCCCACGTCTGCTTTCCAGGATTAGGGGTGAGGGCATGAAACTAGGGGTCTTTTTGCATCTTCCCCAGCTCCCCTGGGAGACCAAGGGGCCTCCTCCCAGCCCTGGTCCTCAGGGAGGTCCCTTGGGCTAGAGTCTGTCTGGTGCACAGCCTGGAGAAACTTGGCTGCTCCTGAGCCCTGTTTCCCTGCCAGGAGGATGCAGAAATAACTCTTCTTCCTCTCTCATGGCCTTTCTCCTTTGGCAGCCTCTAACTGCACCTAAAAGTACAATTAGCAGATGAAGAGACTAGACTATGGCAAACTACGAGGGACATAAACAACTGTCCCAAGCCTATAAATGCCAACTATTATCAATAAAACTCCCAAACTGCTCCTCTAGAAGAGACCTTCTGGCATACCATGTGTGATGAGCACTTCTAACATCAGCGTCTTGTCTCAGTACTCTGTCTTGTTTTTCTCAATCAAGAAAAACCCAATATGGGTATATCTGAGAATGGAAAAAAAGTGGGCACTTGGAGGTAGAGCCTTCAGGCCCAGAGGCTGCAGGTCCCGGATCTCAGCAGGGTCCGGGGAGGGAGATGCCGTGAGGAGTTAGAAAGCCATGTAATAGTAAATAAGTCTGTTCAGCTCCAGTGCACTTTATAAATTGTGTATTAAAACCAAATCCCAGGCCATATGTTCAGGTACTGAAATGTTTTTCCAAAACAGCATCATTTTCTTTCCGGAGAGCTTGTTTTCCCTGTAGTACTTGCTTTGCCATACGTGCTTTTGAAAGAACTGACGAGGTGGCGGGGGGAAAGCCTGCTTGGAGGAGAAAACCAGGCAATGTGGTCAGGGTTTTTCTTTGCCTCGAGAGGGCTCATTTTCCAATTGTTTGCATTGCCACGCTGAGAGGTTGGGGTTAGAGGATCCATGGATGCTGCAGGATTACATCCGCACGCATATGTGTTCAGAATTGCTGTCCTGAGGGCAAAATCATGTTTCTGGAGCTTGACATTTGTTTGATTCATCATAGTATCAGGAAATTATTTTTCTTTGCGAGAACGTTTTCCGGGGATTCAGAATTACAAGCAAGCTGTTTGGTAGAAGCTGTGTAACTGGACGTCTGTAAAATAAACAGACCAACCCCTTGGGATATTATTTTACCTACTATGTAAAATATCCAGTGATATTATATATATATAAAACATATAATATACCTCTTCAGCTGAGATGCAGTAACTTGGAGGATGCAGGTTCGTAACTCACTGCCGTGCCAAGTAACCCAGTCTGCCTTGTGCCACTGTGGAAGGCGAAGCAGGTGACCACCATCCCAGGGCTTTGCACTAACCTGCCCTGCTCTACATTGCAGGGAACCAACAGCTGAGGGACAGTAAATCCGCTAACATGAATGAACAGATCTTAAATATGTCTATTCCTGGCACTTTTCTTCGTATGCTCATAGTAGATCACCTAAAATTTCTGATATCTTGATGCCTGGGCAGTTTTGTAGGAGCCTCTGTACAAATTGCCGTGCTAAACAAGATGCACAGAACTGGAGTTGCAGCAGCTGGATGAGGTGCTCTCTAGGCTGCCCTTTCAACATCTTTCATATATTTTTTTTCTTTTTGTTTTTTCTTAATTTTTTTTTAAGTTTTAATTTTTTTAAGTTTTCATAAAATCAGAACGGAGCCTGACCCAGCTTTCTAAGGCATCGTGACGCTATACAGCACAGGATAAAATTTTGCAAAACGTTCAGGACTATGCTGCAGATGTAACCTATGCATTTTTAAATACCGATGGGTGTGTGTAAAAACTGTGAATGTGCAACCGGTCACTGGCCTTGATCACCTTCTTGCAGGCTCAGTCCTATTCAATACAGGTCTCAAGACTTTTGCCGAACGTGACCGTAGAGGACTGGGTCAAGGGAGGGATTCGAGGCCAAGAGAGACGGGGAAATCCTGGCTGCTGGTCAGCGATGGGCCTTTCTGCATCTGGAGGCAAACGCTTTCTCAAAAGTTCAGGCGAGCTCTGCTGTTTGTGCCAGTGAAGAAATGAGGAAAGCTAATTAGCGACTTGCTTCCTATTTCCTGAGGCTGTTTGTGGTCGCTGAAAATGGGCGCTGATGTTTGAAAGAGTAGCTAGGAACAGAAAGTTGCCCAGGTGACCTAATTTGTAAATTGTCGTGGTCTTTCAGATCAAAAGCTCTGAGGATCCACATGTTAACAAAGAGGAACAGCAAGGACAGCAATGTTAAACATCTGTTCTGTCTAAGCTTTATTTGAATTTAGACTGATTAATCTAATCCAGTCTGTGCAAATAATTTGTGATAGATGATACCATTATTATTAGATCGTTTCAAAACATATAAATGGGATACTTCAGCTATTTTTGACCATCAGTTAATCAGTGATAAATTGCTTGCAAATTCTGCTTTAAGTGAGATAGATGGTTTATGCGATATCAGCTATTAAAGCGTTTTTCAGCTTTATGGCATGTTCAGCTGGTAGGTCAGAGGTGTCCTGTTGCTGAAGAATTTCTTGTTCTCTAATCATAGTTTGAGCTCCTCATTCAAGTGGGTCACGTTGTGCAGATCCTGAATTATTTGGGTCTTTGGCATTTCCATCCAAATTATCAAAAGTGGTCTGTGGTAACAGGTAATTAAGTACAGCAGCATTCAGCCCAGGCTGTAGATCCAAAAATTAACCCTTCTTTTGAAAACCTTGGGATGGTGTCTCAACTACAGGGATGGTCAGGGACCAAAAGACGTTGAACTGAAATTCCTAAAGGAGCTGAGGGCTTCTCAAATGGGTTTTAAAAACCGCTGAAAGAATGAAACACAGAATTTAGTGAGTAAATAAACAATAATATGGCAGAAATAATCTGTATAGAAAATAATGTACTATGCATTTATAAAGCTTCATATGAGAAATTTTGTGCTGAAAGAGGCATGAGATGACTTTTCAGTTAGTTCTGCCGATTCCTGAATGAAAAGTCCCCTAAGGTCCATTGATTGGTTTCAGAAAGCTTTTGCAAATACAGCAAGCTGGCGGAAAGTCAGGGGGGATAAGTCAGATAATGACTTTCAGTTGCTACTGAAATTAAAATTGATGAAATGTGTTAAATCAGGTGAAAACAGGTTTGTTTAACACTCTGCAAAAGGTCTGGTTTCGTAGGGAAGAGGGAGAGATTTGTAATATGTTTGATTTTTTGATTCTTTTGGATTTGCAGATGAATGCAGTTGGAATAACTGAGAATGTGAAAGGAGATCATCGAAAATTTGAAATCTGGTATAGTGGGCGAGAAGAGGTCTATGTCGTGCAGGTTTGTAGCTTCGAAAATCTGGATATTTGTACATCCTCATAACAGTGTTAAGGAAATGTCTCCCATAGACCTTTGTGGGATTAGCAGAGGTTTAACTTGCATTTCTTCATCCTCTTTGCCTATGTCAGCATTCACGGAGTTGTCCCAGTGGCCGGTCTTTGGTGTCCAGTCCAGAACTTGTAAAAGTCATCTTAAAGTGGAGTTGGAATTGCTCCTTGGAAATAGAGCCTTTTATTCCAGATGAAATCTCAAATAGACCAGTAGTTGGAAAAAACCCCATATTTTACTGTGCTTAATAGCTTCTGTGAGTTGAGCTGGGGAATGGGCCTCGGCTTTAAGGGGCACGAGCCACGTGTGCTCCTCCACAATTAGATGTCAGATCTGCTCCCAGAGCAAAGGCTTATCCTCCATGGTGCTATTTCCAGTAGTCCTTCCACCCGTCTACAAAACAGTAGCCTGATTGATCTGATTCCTCCCTGATTTTTTTTTCCCTTTTGTAGCATTTTCAATAGAAATTTATGAAGGTGAAATGTTTGCCCAGTGGAGTGTTCACAGGAAAACCCATTGTGACAGTACTGTTGGTTGATGGTTTTTTGCCTTAATAAGTCCTCTGCCCAGCTTTTTTCCTCCATCTTACGGCACAGTAGCCCACTTAAATTCATAAAGCAGATGTATGTTCAGTATATTCAAAAGGCAGATTTGGCCCTTTGGGTGTTTTGTAAAAGAGATAAGATGCACACACAGGTGTGCTTTTGCTGGCACTCCTTGTGCTGTAGCGACGGCTCCACAGTTTCCACCGTGTTTTGCCTGGTTGTAGTGGAGATCATCAGTTTTAAAAGATCAAGAATGTTTAAAATTTAGTAGTGGCTTTAGCTGAAAGAGGATTTCAGGTAATTACAGCGTAGAAAAGTAAGATTTTATTCTTACGTTAAAATGGATGATTCTTAATTTGAAATTCAGACAGCTTTCTCTTCTTCCAGGCCCAGACAGTAGATCTGAAGATGGCATGGTTGAATGAAATACGAAAAATTTTGTTCAAGCAGCAGGAGCTTATAAAAGGTACATTTGATCAATTTCTCTGTGGCGTTCGCTCTGCAGCAGAACCTTTCCTATTTTCACATTGCTAATCTTCAAATCCACTAATTCTCACCAGAGAATTGATTTTTCAGAAGAAGCCTAGTAGCAAAATAGTGGAGTGAGGTCTTACGTTACAGGGAAATTGCATAACTTAGAGCAGTAAAGACCAGGTGCTTATGTGAAAATGAATTGCAGAAGTACGTTATTTTTGGGGTTTTTTCTGTCATTACCTTGGGGATTATTTCACATTTGTTACCATAGGCTTAATTCAACCAGATACATAGCAGATACCTAGTTTTAAGCATATTAGAGTCTTCAGTGACATGCTCACTATTGGATTTGTGCTAACATACCATCTTAATTATACCTAAGCCCGTGCTTTGCCAGAGTCCCTAGGTCCATTTTTCTCTAAACAGAAACCATTAGGGTTGTACAAAAGGTCTAACTTTTAAAATAATGCTTGAAGTGTGATGATTCCTAATAAAAAAAGGATTTTAAGCTGGTGTTTGACCTCCCCGCAGTGGAGAAGCAGCAGCCCGGCTCGTGCATGGACCAGCTCCCGCTCTCCTCCCAGCTGGGCGATGGGTGAGTCCCAGGAGCTGGACTGGGGGCTCTCGCCCGTCCCCTCCCCTCGCTGGGCACCCAGCGCCTTCTGGCCGTGTCCTGGCTCTGTGCTGTTCCCCTCACCCCGTTTCTGTTTGAGAGCCCTGGGTAGGGGCAGGGGGGATGTGCTGCCCTTTGGTGCCGGTGGTCTGGGGACAGGGTCTGTACGGGGCAACCTCGAGCACTCGCCTGGCAGCACAGCCTGAGCTGCAGCTCCTGGGCGAATGGAGACGAAGATCAAAGACAGTGTTCAAATTCAAATTAAAAAAAAAAAAATTAAAAAACCCACGTAAAACCAGTCACTGAGTCCTTTTATTTTATAGAAACATATATTAAAATGTATTGTTATAATTTCTGACCCTGTTTTACAACACCTCGTGGAGTTCGTGTTCATTCACAAAGTAGAACTAAGATTGATTTCTGTTTTTTTTATCATTCAGAAAGCAGCAGAGAGCCTCCATAAGCTCAGAAGAGAACGACTCGGAGCGCACCAGCCCAGTGATGCTGGACAGTGGGCTCCCGTCCCCCCAGAGCAAGCCCCACAGAAGTACGGACCCTTCCCCTTCCTTCGGGGTGCCCTTCGTGGGTGCTGGGAACCCCCAACCTGAGCTGCACGCTGTCTTACAGGCTGGCCGGGAATGTCACAGTCCCTGGAAATCTGCGAGGGGCTGGAGGAGTGGTCGGGTCACCAGTACCTCTCCAACTGCTCGGACACCGAGGAGGAGGATGGGAACCAGCTGGTTAGTAAGAGATGCAATAGTCCCAGAGCTCGGGGTGCTGCCAGTTTCAGTCGTCTCGCTTTGTTTTGCTTCACTGGATAATGGATGTGTCTTGTCCACGTCTCAGCTTTTCCATATCTCAATTTTGGGGAATGAGGAGATGTCTCAGCCACAGTTTCTTGAAATAATTTTAATTAAGGTAGCTGATAGGGCTCTGCCGCATTCCCCGCGGCAGTCAGAAATAACAGCTGTGTGATATGAAATGTAGCTAAATAAGATAATTTTTTCTCACTACCACAGTCTCCAGGAAAATATAAAGCCCTTGCAGACTGCAAGAGGAGAGGATCAGAGGAGCTGCTGGTGAAAAATGGGGATGAAATTCAGCTTTTGCATGAAGATGGTGAGGGACAGTGGTAGGTATTTCAGGATTACTTTGCCTTATCTCTTGGAGCCTGCAAGGCAGTCCCGCTTGCCTGGTCATACACTCGTTGCAGCTTCTGATTAAGTTTTAGACTATTCCAGAAAGCCAAAGAATTCATCCCCTTGCCAAGTCTAGAGGCTGTACACACCAGCTTGGCCCAGGAAAACATGTCAGGACTTGCCTTGCCATGGGGGTCGGAGCTGTGTTTTACCAACATCCCCCCAGCCCCTCTTGCCGTGCTCTTCCCTCTTCAGATGATGCTCCAAGTTGAGACCTCTTTGCCCACCCCGGCTCAGCTGCTGGCTTTGTTCCTCTGGGCTCATCAATAGCAATATTGAGTAATTGCAAGACATTTTCCTCCCTCAAACAGCTGTACGAGTGTTAACTGGTTAAGGCTGTGGACCATCTTTCTGTTGTGTTTAAAGCTGTGGCTCACATGATAACACGTCACAGCTAGTTCTCTCCCTACAGCTGGGAGCATCGCCTGGGAAATCCCCATACGCAGCCTCCCACCTCTTGAACCATTAAGGGGCAATGGCTTTAAACTGAAAGAGGGTGGATTTAGATTAGATCTAAGGTAGAAATTTTTTACAATGAGTGTGATGAGGCACTGGAACAGGTTGCCCAGAAAAGTTGTGGATGGTCCATCCCCGGAATTGTTCAAAGCCAGGTTGGATGAGGCTTTGAGCAACCTGATCTAGGGGAAGGTGTCCCTGCCCGTGTCAGGGGGATTGGAACTAGGTGATCTTTGAGGTCCCTTCCAACCCAAACCATTCTATGATTCTATGATTAGTCTTGTTGTCTCAGAGGGCAACATGCCAACTTCTGATTTTTGCAGCAGTTTGGTGGAGATTTCTGGCTGTCTTTTGCTTCTAGGTTGATTTCTAAGTAGCTCTCGTCAGCCAGCCCGAGATCTCAGTAGGGGAGAGCGCAGCACCCTAAAACCTTGTTCGGGATACGGGAAGGGTGATCTTAGCAGGAGCCTGGATCAGCTTTGTGCAGGCACTAGCACCCAAACACACAGGCACAAAAGCCCAGTGGCAGGTTTCTGGCTGACATCTACAGCCTTTGCATTTCAAGGGAAATTCAGTTTGTTGTTAACAAAAGCAAGATGTAGAATAGCTCAGTTTTGCTGAATGCTCACCATCTCTCACGATGGTTTAGGCCAGCTCCAGGCAAAGATTTCTCACACCAAACTTTTTTGTTAGAGCAGATTTCACTGCATGAATGAGACAGAGAAATGTCATTTATGAGCATGAGTATTTCCAGCTGCCTACGTCTTAGCTCGAATTTACTTATAGCGCCCTGACTACATTCATCCTACCAGTGTAGCTTAATAGCAGAGGATTGAGGAAAGTCATTGCCCTTGGCCCCATCAGTAGTCAAGGGAAAGAAACTGGCATCTCTGGAGAGCGATGCAGGTTTCAGGCAGGATAACTTGTGCTCTGGAGAGTCCTGTTCCTCTCTATTGACTAGAGAGGGGCCCGAGGCAGCTGCGCTCTCAACGTAGGTTTTTTAATTAGGTTCCTAAATTTAGGTGGGAAGAATACTTTAAATGCATACTCAGCTCCTGTTAAAATGCTTCCCTGCTTTGAACAAATTGTTGGTTGCACCAGCAGTAGCATAGAGCGTGCCCGTATCAGACTGCTGGTGGGTTGGTTTGTTTCTTTTACTAATGCCATTGTCGTTCAAAGGTTGGTGAAAAACCTAAACAGAAGAAAAGAAGGCTGGATTCCTGTCCACAGTCTGCAGATAGTAGTGGGTGACTGCAGATTCCGGAATGCCAAAGTCGCAGGTATCATATAGCACGCCTCGCAGAAATATCTTGTAACTCCAATCAGGTCTTTTAAGCCATTTGCGTTACACTTGATGTACTAAATCTGGCTGCATATGCCTCTGCAGGAAAAAAAAAAAGCAAGCAGCTACTCCAAAAAGCCTGCAAAAGTAGTAAATTAAGCTTTTCTTGTTTGTTAACACCTTAAGACATTTCTGTGACTTTAGGCACTAGTAAGTTAAAACCAAGCATTTAAAGAATTTAGATTTCTTTGCAAGAGCACTGGGTAGAAGATCGGAGAGAAGAGCCGGAGCCTGATCAGGGATTCCTGTGACTGTTTTGCCTACTCGCTGCGGTAGCCCAAACCTCATGTACATAGGAGGCACCTAGGCAAAAGTCTCCTCCTGCTGCAAAAGACACCTGCTGTGGCCTGACCCCAGCGCTCTAAAGGCAATACTTCATTTCTGCAGCCTCGCTCTTGCCCTCATTGCTGCCTGCTTCTTAATCCATCCTTAGAATAAAGTCTATAAACAGGTTACCAGGTTTCAGCAGGCTTCTAGTCTCAAAAATCGAATTTCTCCTTTTCTAGCCATAAATGTACATAGAAACAGATAGGGAAGCATAACCAGTGACACAAGAAAATGCCTTAAGAGCAGCCTGTCGCCCGTGCCGTTTATGCAGCATCACCGGTCCATGTATTGTCTCATCACCATGCTGTCCACTGCAAATGGGAGTTACCAGGGTTTGGGATGGGAGCAGCTCAGGCAACCCACATAGATTTAATCCATTAAAAAAAAAGAATCTACCAGTTATGGCCATATGAAACAAATTTTACGAGTAGATTTCTTTTTAAATAATTACCTTTTATCAAAATCTATTGTTTTGATGAAGGAAGTCTTCTGAAAAGGCTTAAAATTCCAGTCAGTTCTTGATGGTTTTCCAGTATATTTCAGTGAAATCCCTCCTATAGAGGAAGGTATTTTTTTATCCCCTTTGTTGCAGGGCAGTCAGATTTCACAGGTTGGAGGTTTTCTGGCTTCACATAAGGGGTAGGTTGTAGTGGGCTAGCAGCACGGCAGAGAGGACTCCCCTTGGCACGCTCCCACCCTGGAGCACCATGTGTTGTATTTTCAGGAAGTCTGGTTATCACATCTCACCGGGTCCTGGACTACAGCCTGTGCGAGAGGTTTCTCCAGCCATAAATGCATCCTGAAAACGGGGTGCCGGCGAGCTCTGCACACTGGTTTGCTTTGCCAGTGGTCGTATCCCCCAAAGCCCGGAGACCTGCAGCTGCAGGCTGGTTTATACAGTCACTGAGTACAAACTAAGGAGAATTTCATGAGGCAAAAGCCCCCCGTAAGTCTCGCACCACCACCCAGACACTTTGCAGTTGTGCTGCCGGGGTCTGGTCGCTGCACCAGTTTCCCCTGTTAAGATTAACTCTGTTCTCTCTCGCTGTTGCTGGTGGTGTATGCAGTCTCCAGGCGTGGTTCTAATTTTACAAGCACTCCGGGCGACGTTGTAGGATGATGCAGGCTGTTTTCTTGCCGTTTCCTAGAGCTATTCCTAGAGCTTTTCAGTGACGTGTCCTTACAGCCGTAATGTGTTTGCACTCTGAAAACTGAATTTTCAAGCAGTACCTTTGCATTTAGCAATTTCGTTTTTTCTGTGGGCTGATCATTTTACACTGCAGGTGACTTGGTAGCACTGACCATTCTGAGACCTGGTCTGGATTGGGCTCTGTTTTCTGCTTCTTCAGAAGATGGAGCTCTTGCTCCAGTATAACAGAGACTGAATTAGGCAGCCAAATGCGTAGAGGGAAGCAGGGGCAGGAGGGAGCATCGTAACCCTCACGTATTATGAGCTGCTTGTGCTGAAATGCTGGTCTGCATGTAAGCAGGGTAAACTCGATTAACACTTTGTGGGGTCCCCAAAAACTAGAGCGTGCTGAAGTCGCTTCAGAGCTGGGGGAGAGGCAGTCCTGCCCCTTCGCGGGAGTAGTGCCGCTGTTACTGCTCGGCTCCAGGTCCCCCCATAAATAAAAATATATCTCCAATCACAGAATGTCATAGCCAGATTTCATACAAATCTGGGATTTGATTTTTTGTTGGGTTGTTTGGGTTTTTTTCAGTGCAAAGCCTTTAGGCTGAATAGGTGAAATGGTTCCCTTATCTTAATGTTTTTTCTTAGATTTACACTGTGGCCATAACAAAAACCTCCCGCCACAGGATGACTGATACCCACCCTCTTACAAGCTGTTCCTCTCTCCTCCTGTGAATTGTTCCAGTGTTGGGCCAGTACAAATTGTAATGAAGTTACAAGGAACTTTTTTCTGCCCGTTTGAAGTTACTGGATGTGTTTTGGGTAAATGCCTCGCTCCGCTGCCATTGCCAGCTTTGCAAACCCGCTCGCTGCCCTCCTGCACCTGGCCTCCGAGGCAGAGCCAACGTGCAAAGCCCAACTTGTAACACCTAAACGACCCCACAGATGATTTTCTTCCTTTCCTGACATGGTCATGCAGGTCATTTTCCTTATAGATGAGTGGTTACTATTGGCAATGCCACCTAACTGTTGATAAAGCAAGTATTTTGGTCCAAATCTTCTTTTGCCAAAGTGTATGTGGGGAAACCTTATTAAACTTTCTGTAAGTCTTGGCCTGGGTATAAGCCAGGAGTTTTTTTGGGGAGGAAAATGACTGGCTTGGAGGTCATTTTGAAACCCAGTTTTCCCTCTGATGTGCCTCTAGCCATAATTTCTGAGATTAGGCCTTGCTGCTTTCTTCTGAATAGACTTATTCTGTCTCCTGTGCAAATCCATGGTGGATTTTTTTTTTACGTGTGCACCATAGAAATAGTTTAGTGTCTCAGGTGATAACGCGCAGATCTCAAAAGTGGAAAAGACTGGAGAGAACTCTGCTCAGAAAAAGCAATATTCAGAAAATAGCTACTCCTGAGGTCTACCCGAGCGTTGCTAGTTGAAGCTGCCTTGCTAAAGGCGTCAGGCATTGCCCGGACGACTGATTGACTTTTATGTGCGTAACGAGGAGGTCCAAGATGATCTCTGCATGTCCCTCGTGCAAGACGCACATCTCGGGGAAGGAAAGAGCTGCAGCATTACGATCCCAGCTCCTCTTTCACAGTGGGGCCAGAGACAAAACGTTTCTGCGAGTGCCCCGGTTGCCAATGTGCCAAAGATCCCGATTTACAGCACTGACAGCGGCTGCGTCAGCGCAGGAAAAGGCATCTCGGCTGCGCTGCAGCACCCGCTTCGTGGCAAACGGAGAGCAGGAATGGCAGAAGTGAGGTCCTTGCCGTAACCCAAAGCAGATGTGTGGCTTGTTTTCACTTCAGCTACAGTCTCCAGCACTGCAGCCTCCCCTCCCAGCGAGGCGAAGCTCTGTCCCTGCTCTCCTTTGCCCTCAGCAGCGATAATGAGATGCCAGCGAAAGGCACTGTGTTGTTCGCTCCCAAATTTTAACATTGGAGCAAAACGGGGCCAGAGCAGTTTCAGCTTTTTTTTCCAGCTGACCTTTAAAAGCTGGGCAGAGAGAAGAGCAAGTTTCCCGGTTCCACTCGCTGCGTGGAGGTTGCATGAGACTGATTTCTTTTAGAAGGAGCATGAAATAGAGTAGCCTGAATAAAAAAGGGGTTCCAATGAAAAATGGAAGCAGTGATAAATGCCTTTACTTATTATACATATATAACAGAAATACAGCTACAACTTCTAAGTTCTTTTAAAGAGCAAAAAAGCCGTATGGCAGAATTTGACTTGAGCCCGAATACAGGGAGTGTTCAGAGCAGGCATGGTGGGATGCTCCGTGCCGGAGCAGGCGCACGCACCCACCTTGTTTGAGGAGGACGCAGGCTCCTGTCCTGCACGCCAGACCCTTTCCTAGTTTGCTTCAACACCCTGCTTGCCAAATTCTCTCTTCCAAACCTTAAGGGGATGCCCTGTGTGTGCGCTTCATGCAGTAAAGCTCAGCAAAGGTTTCCCTCGCTGGTAGTGCCCAAAGTACTGAGCTTGCATGTCCTCTGCTCCTGCTGGCCAGGGTGCTGGGGATCGTTCTCTTGACCGTGGTGAGCCTGAGGCGACCCTTTCCATGGCTCCCCAGGCCACGTGGCTTGAGTTTGCCCAGTAAGAGTATGGTACATGGCTGAACTCATGAGCTCTTGCAGGCTGGTGTAAGCACGTTAGCTGAAACGCGCAAGTTTCGTCTAAGTTGCGTTGAAAACGCCGCTGGTAGTTTGGCAGATGTGGCACAGCTGTTTGCACTATTACTCATGCACTTTAATGGTTGCAGCCACAGGCTTATCGTATTTATACAGGGTCCATTACAGGTAACGTTGAATTCTTTTTGGCCTTTGGAATGTTAAAGCAGGGTCTCTGTACAACCTGCCAGCTTCATAGAACAGCTATTTTTTCAACGCTGTAGAAAACCATTTTAAGCCTGAAAAAATAAGGAGTCTGGAGAAGATATTAGCTGGCCACGCTGTGATAATCAAGTGATAGATGATGGAAATGAGTCAAACCCTGTGGTCTTGCCTTAGACAAGGCTCTCACTGAAGCCAGTGGGAGTTCAGCTTTTAGGGAGAACCGCAGGAGTGCACTTATATTTTTTTTTCTAATGTTATACAAATGTTACATGATTACAGGGAACAATGTATTTCTTGGAATAAGATGCTTTAATATTAACATCATTCTTCATTACTTTATAGATGCTGCCCTGTGTAACACGAGAAAGTTTAGTTCCCCTTGAATTAAGGGTGAACTAGTAGCATCCTTTTTTCGATGCTCTTTGGAAGCTTTCAACTAAGTGTTACAGAGAAATAGCACAATAGTTGGAGTTGTCCTGTACTATTCATCACATTCACAGACCTCCACAGCTTCATCTGCACTGAATGGGACTGGGGTCCTAAGCAGCTTCTCATAGTCATAAAGGAAGCCATTCTCCGCTCTTTCTTTTTTTCCTCCTACGGAAAGTACAGTATTTTTATTACTTTTACCTGCTGTTTTTCCATGACATCCATCACGTTTCATCAGAGAAGTACACTACAGTTTCCTGACACTTTGTTTAGATGCTTGAAATTTCCTCTGCAGGTTGAAGGCTTTACCTACTTATTAGCTGACAACTGTTGAAGTTGCCAATAAAAGAGTTGAGTTTTGGTAAACCAAAAAAACCCACAAAAAAACAAACCCACACAAGCAAAGAAGCTGTATGTCCTGCTTAATTGTTTTAGTGAATGGGTTTTTCTTAAATATCTACTTCAGCTATGTGAATGTAATGTTCTGTAAGAGCATCATCTGGCTGGCTCACGTGCGAAGATGCAATAACGCTAAAGATCCTCTTTTTGCACTTAGGGTCTGACTCCAGCCCATTGCAGTCAGTCCTGTTGATTTCAGTGAGGTTTGGATCAGGTCAAACTGACAACTCAGGGTTGTCGCCAATCACTTAGGGTCCCAAAGTGTCCCAAGGCTGAAACCTGTATCTAGCAAGTGTTGAAGTTTACATTAAATGTATGTACTTTTGGAACACGTGCCATAAATCAAAGTTTAAATGTCCATGTTTGCACTAAGGATGTTCTTGTGATAAGACTGTACTTTTCAGCATCTTTAACAATGATGTATCTATGGAATTTTTGAGAAAGAAAAAAAGAATATTGAACACTCATAATTTAATTTTGTGTTTCCTTGTCTAGTTTTTGCTTTTGTACAACATAGGTACAGGTGGTTTGACTTTCAAGCAGATGCGTGCGAAGAGCATCTGACTGTGTTGAGAGCGGGGCTGGTAGTGTGCATGCGGTAGTGAATTTGCTCTGTCCCGTCAAAATGAAATGTTTTCTACCGTGAACTAAAGGGGGACCTTTATGATCTGACTTTGATTTGTGAACCATGGATTCTTAGACACAGTACCAGGTTGTTAAGATAAAACATTCTGGGGTATTTTGTTTTGGTGATCATTTTTGTAGGGAGGAATTGTTGAACTGCCTAATGGCTGTGGTTGCCCGGGGATTCCCTGCCGTGCTGCCACGCAGCCGTGGGCGTTTCTCCAGTCTGGGTGGCCGGTATTGCAGGTGACCCCATACACCCTCAAAAACGTGACCGGCTGAGTCTGAACTGAGCAACGCTGCAAGACTCAGAAAGGTCCCAGTGTTCTTCAGCTGCTGACCATCATAGCAGAGAGGTTTTAAGTCACTGAAGGTTGTTTCTCTCTACTTTAAAATTGGTCACATTGCACTTGCTAGGTGGGAAAGTAGGAGTCTCTTAAGTTACTGTCGGGGCTGTTTATAGTGGTAACAATTGTGGTAACAGTACACATTTTTGGGGTACAACTGTAAATACTTGTCTCAAACATAGCACACATTGCATATTAAATGGTTTTAATCTTTTTTGTCTTCCATAGTTTTAAATCTGAGCTTTTATTAATTTATGAGGTTGATAAGTTCTGCAAATCTGAATGTACAGTCTGAGATTTTTAACATTTGAAACTTTGCACACAACATGGTATGTTACCTTAAGTATGCTGTTCAACTAGGCTCTTCATGTGTATGTTATAAATTACAGTAGAGAATTTTCTCTGACTGCAAGTTTAAACGAACTATATTGTATATGTACCTGTAAAAAAAGTGTTAAATCTATATTTAAAGATTAAAAACTTGTTAAATAAATTCTTATGAGAATATACAATTCTGTCCAAAGACACCTCTGCTGTAATGCTAGAGAAAAAAAAATTATTCTCATTGTGTTGGTTTTATTTAATTTCTTTGGAACAAATATAACCTTCTTACATGTGTTTTGATTTTAAAATAAGCAGTGGCAGACGAGCCGATTAGCTTCTGGGTGTAGTGGTAATGAAATTGGGAGAGGCACCTTAGCTCTCGTACTGACGTCTGAAATAGCAGCTATTGAAACGCTGCCCTGGCTCAGGGTGTCTCCATCACCAGTCTCCCCTGCATCCCAGCACCAGGCAGCGCTGCCAGGAGGGACCGCTGGGCTGGGAGCCGCGGGACTGTGCCAGTGGGTGGGGGCATGGGGGCTACGTGGGCATCAACAGCCCTTTTGCAGATATGGGGAGGGGGGAGAGGTGGTCTTGGGGGCACATCTCACTAGGTGGGATGGAGGAGACCCCCGTTAGTGGGGTTATGCCTTCGAGGATGTGCTGTGGTCCCATGCGCGGTGCCCACAGCTGTCACAGGGTGCAGCTCCTGAAGGCCATGCTCTTTCCCTGTGCACCCCCGGGGTTTTCCGTGGAAGGAGATATGAGACAAACTAGCACTGATTAGGGAGAAACCTTCCTTCCTCTGGGACTACTCCCTTCCCTGGAAATTGGGAACTGAATTCAGCCTGCTGGAGGCAGCCCTACACAGGACCTCTGCCCAGCGTAGCCGTCCCCAGCATGCCAGCTCCCCTTCCCCATGTCTCGGCGCCAGTGCCCACCCCGGGCATGGGGCCAGCACCTCCCAGTGAGGTTGCTCCTACCTGCTCAGACCAGACACTGGAGTGTCCCTGCTCAGGGGAAACATCCTGCAAACTCGTTTGGGAAGGGAGATGCGCCATCTCCATCATCACCAGCAGTGCCCATGGCTGGGGTCGCTAATTTAACAGGTTTAATACGGAGACAAGGACAGGTAATGAGCACTAAGCAGTTATCTTTATAATCCTAACAAGGGTCTGCACAAATAATTAGCGTAAAGCCTGCCACTACCTTTAGAGGGGTGTTATACTCACATAAGAAGAATATGGAGCTGTAGGAGCGGGTCCAGAGGAGGGCCACGAAGATGATCCGAGGGCTGGAGCACCTCTGCTATGAAGACAGGCTGAGAGAGTTGGGGCTGTTCAGCCTGGAGAAGAGAAGGCTCCAGGGAGACCTTCTAGCAGCCTTCCAGTACCTAAAGGGGAATACAAGAAAGCTGGAGAGGGGCTTTTTACAAGGGTATGTAGTGATAGGACAAGGGGCAATGGCTTTAAACTGAAAGAGGGGAGATTTAGATTAGATCTAAGGAAGAAATTCTTCACTCTGAGGGTGGTGAGGCACTGGAACAGGTTGCCCAGAGAAGTTGTGGCTGCCCCATCCCTGGAAGTATTTAAGGCCAGGTTAGATGAGGCTTTGAGCAACGTGGTGTAGTGGAGGGTGTCCCTGCCCATCTTTAAGGTCCCTTCCAACCCAAACCATGCTATGATTCTATGATTCTATACAGATTTTCAGTCATTTATACAGCCAATTTATGCCATCCAAAAGCAGGAGGAGCATTTCCTGCTGCCCATGATCCATCAGCCTGGTTCATGTGAAATCATGTGGCCGAGTGTGCTGGGGTGCAATGCTTTGCCTGTTCACCCCTTTCATGGGCTCCTGCTACAGGAATGATGCTGGACGCAGGTGCCCAAGCTGGATCCAGCCCCGGGGAGCACAGGGAGGGCAGTGTCTGCTGGGTCCCCTTGCCCGGGGTGTTGTGCAGCAGCTGTGGCCATGCCAGTGGCATGCTGGCCCACGACACACATGAGCCATTCCCGAGCACATCCACACCAGCCTCTGCACTGGGGATTTGGGGAGTCACCCACTTTGAGCAGTGCCAGTGCATGAAGGAATGCGGTCACGGGTAATTAAAAAGGGTTTTTATTTCCTTATTACCACATTTCCACTGCATTCTCTCAACTTTTGACTTCCAAGAGCAGAAATTAGTTCATTTAGAAATGTTTATTAAACCAGCAACGATTTAAAAAAAAAACACGTGTAGATTGCTACGGTCTCTCTTCAAGGAACCAGTCCATCCCTCATGGCATAAGCTCCCGCGGGTTAGGTAAGCCTTGTGATGTCCTTTATCCACTTCAGGTACTTGGAGACCCTGGTGTAGATGCCATATTTACCTGGCTTGGCACATTCCTCGCCCCAGCTGGTGATCCCGGTGAGAAACCAGGTGCCCTCAATCTCGGTGGTGTAGGGACCTCCACTGTCCCCCCCGCAGGTGTCACTGCCCCCGGACGCGAAGCCCGCGCAGAACATGTTCTGCAGGATGGTGGTGGAGGTGCTCTTGAGGCAGGTCGGCCGGTCAACGAAGGGCACCTTGAGGACCTGGAGGATGGTGGCTGGCCGGCCACGGAAGAGTGTGCTGCCCCAGCCGCTCACCGTCCCCATCCCATGCTTCAGCAGGGCGTTGGTGAACTCCCGGTTGCCGATGCAGATGGGCGTGACGTAGCTGTTGAAGGTGAGCGGCTGGTCCAGCTCCAGGAGGGCGATGTCATTGTGGTGCTTGTTGATCGCAGCGTTGTACGTGGGATGGGGAAGGATTTTCACCACCTTACGCTGCTGCTCTGTGTTGTCTTCCTTGTTGGTGTTGTATTCACCTGCAGAGACAAGCATGGCTTGGGGTTGGGAGCCTCCACGGCTGGACCAGTGACCATGCCCTGACGGTGTGATGCCATACCAATGAGACACCAGCCCAGCTGGGTGATTGCAAAGGGATGAGTGCTGCACACCCCAGCCCTTGGGCTGCTCTGAGCTCACTCCTTGTCAAAGGGCCTTTGAGGTTCGCCTACGCCAGCATCTCCTTGGTCCCCGCAGCTGGCAACACCTGAACCCCCCAACATGACGCAAGGCCCATCAAGTGCCAAAGGTCCAGGTGCTATTTTGCCAAGGTTAGCAGCAATGTGGCTGTTCTGGGGACTTATCACCCAAAGAGATGTAAGGGGATGTTGCCCTAGCACCAAAGCAAGGAAAGCCTATAGAATTAAACTTTGTTTAAAATAAATCATTTATTAGCAAAAAGAAACCTGCATTTCCCTTTTCTAAAGCCACACATCCACGGGGCAGAATGAGGGGCCGGGGGCTACAAAATGCCACCCTTCCTGATGCTCACAGGTGTCCCTGAGTCCCTGCCACCACCCGAGGCTCAGCTGCTGGCGATCGCAGGTGATGGGTTTACTGGCAGCCTATTACCTCCCGTCCCCACCCGTGCAACAGGTAGAGGGAAGGGAAAGTGTTCTGTGACCTTGGGCTGGTGAACGGGCAGTGTCTGGCTCTGTCTGTAGCCGAATCCTCTCTCCTGGCCATGATCCGGCTGTGCTGAAGCCTCTCCACTGGGATGACTTTTCCCTCTTGCTTTCTCGCAGCCCAAGAGGCGCAGGGTGTGTTTAACCCCTGCTGTGCTATTTTGACAGGCTTTGCTGTGATCTCCAGGACACAACATCTCCTCTAAACAGCATCTGCAGCGTTCCTGGCCCTGGCAGTGCCCTGTGCCTGCTGTGTCCCTGCGAGGAGTGGTGCAGAGCCTGGCAGGGAGGTGAGGCAGCTCTCTGGGGTCACATTAATGCTGTTGCCTACTGAAGGTGAGTTTGAGGGCTGGGGCTGCTGATGTGCTCTGTGAGGGGTGGGTTGTTTATTTTGCAGTGGAGTATGAATGTCAGCTTCTTCTCGGGCTCTGTTTCTATGGTGTGAATGCAAGACAGATGTGGGGGAGACTTTCAGATGGTTTTTCTTCTGCTACAGCTGCTTCCTATTGCCGGGGAGCTGGAAATATGCTTCAGGGATGAAAGTGGAAAGGCAGAGAAGGAGAGGGGAGAGGAATGTTTCTTCCACACCCTGCTACTGATTTTTGGGCCTCCTAGGATGGTATATACTAAGCTGAACATTTAGTGTGAATGGATGTGGAGGACTGAGATGTTGCCCACGCTGCTGTGTCTGCGGTGCAGGTGTAAATTCAATAGTCCCTGAGGCCCTGCAAAATCGTGTTTTGCTTTCTTGACTTGCTGCCTGTCCAAAATCCCTCCCTGAAAACCCAGTGGTGGCACAGAGCAGTGTGAAGGTAGGGCAAGGGCACTTGGCTGAGAACGTTCCTAAATGGAGGAGGTGTGCGACGTGCAGAGAGAGCCCGACAGGAGAGGTGGTTTGCACACAGATGCAGCAAACATGAAACCTCTGCCCAGGTGAAGACATGCGTTTCTGGAGGGGAGATTGTTTTTGCACGGGGCCTTTCATACTTTCTCATGTTAGTGGGTGCAGGGCTGCGCTCTCGAGCAAAACTGCCTGAAAAGAGACAGCAAAAAATGTTGCATGCAAGCTGTGAGCCTCATCCTGCCAGCACTGGGCAGGTGGTGCCCAGCCCCATGGTCTCAACGGTCTGGCCAGGCACACCCAGGAGCTCGGCCACGTTAAGATGGAAGATGAAGATGCACCTAGAGCCCTCTTGATGAGCTTGTTTCTGTAGATATAAGCTCAGTGGTTCAGGGCTCGGGTAGAATGTCATTTTTGTCACTAATACATTTCGTAGTGTTTAAACAGAAAATGTGATTGATTATTCCATTCCTCCTCTGAGTGCTGCTCGTAGCGACTACTAACCCTGTCCCCTCCTCTACCCATCGGTGTAACCTTCCCACACTAGATGCTCACACAGTGGAGAAACAAATAATCTGGGGAAGCTGATGCTGCCATAGCTGCGACACGTGGCACCACGACGCTTGCCAGGGCCCGGCGCTGGGTTATCAGCAGGCTGCCCAGCAGGCAGGCTGGAACAGCTGGATGCCAAGAGTCGGAGGAAACACCATTTTTCAAGCAGACAAACATTTGTTTTGTAAAGTAGCAGCATCGCTTGCCATGTGGTCTGTCCACGCTGCCCCAGCCTAACTCCCCAGAGACCCTGCGGTAAAAGCACATCTCCCCCACTCCAGCTCAGTTTCTCTGCTTCAATCCATAAATTCTATTTCCTTCTAAAGATGTTAGGAGCTAAAGTCAGCTCTTTGTAAGGATGTAGTCAGATCGATGGAGCCCGTCTTGAATCAGCCACGCAAATCCATTCTCTGAGAGTTGTGTGAAAGCTTACTGTGACCCCCAAGAAGAACAGAAATTTCTAGCAAGGTCTTACATGGCCAGCAGAGATAAAAATCCATCACACCAGCTCATGAAGCACCATCTTAACTGAAGTCTATGGGGCTTTTAAGAAGCCTGGGGTGCTCCTTGGCTCAGGCGAAATTGCCTGTGGTTGGGTTGAGCTGTTTGCAGAGTGGTCCAGCAGCTCCGTGGCTTTGGGATTGAGGCCAGACCCAGGTCACTTCTCCCATTGGAGGTGGAGTTACCCGCAGAGACCAGGCTGCTGAAATGCTGCAATCCACAGAGTGCAACCAGGGCCTCGGTGCCCTCAGGCAACTTGTGCTGCATTGCTGCCCATCGTGGTGGTGTGGGTCCCAGGGTTCCATGCAATGCCCTGTGCCTGGCCAGGGCAAGCCCTGTCCCATGTCCCTCACCTGCGCTGGCCTGATGCCACCCCAGGTGCTCACCTGCCACGGCAGTGACGTTGTCGCCCGGCTGCAGGCAGTGCGCCGCTGTCACTACCCATTTCTCGTTGATGATGGACGCGCCGCAGAAGCCCACGCCGTGGCTGTTCACCAGATGAACCTGGGGGAGCAGAAGGAAATCACACCCGTGGGTTCGCCTGAATCGGTGGGAAAGAAGAGTGGGACATGGGGGTTTTGTTTGGCTGTAGGACAGGCTGTGTTTAGGTCGCACAGACCCAGTGATGCCAGAGATGCTGCTACTCGGGGAGTCCCTGCCCCTCCATCCCTGGCTCTGTCGTAGAGGGTGGCCAATGTTACCCTGTGTACATGTTAGTGGCCCGTTGCACTTCTCCTCCCTTTGCTGCCAGGCTGGGAGGACAGCCAGCCCCAAACAGAAACCTCAGCGTGTCCGGAATACAAGCACTTCCACACGTACCTCCTAGAAGTGTTTTGCCAGTGACTAGATCTTAACTAGGGACAAAATCTCAACTACTGCTTTAATTTGGGCGTCTAACTGACTCGGCACCAATGGGGCACAAGCTGGGATATCCGTTATGCTAAAACTTCTAATTAAATTGATCAACTGACTTAGTGGACTGTATTTAAATGAAGGATTTCTTTACAATTCACTCATTTTGTTCCTTTAGTGTGACATGGCTCATCTCTGTCTATCTACCTTGTGTTTTCCACATATTTACTCGTTTGATGCCTTGTTAGGCAGAGCTGGCTGTGTTTTAAAGAGCTCAATATCCATAGCGAAGAGGACGAAGCCCACCTAGACTTGAGATTTATTGCTAAACTAACCTCAGAGATGGGCTTTGGGTATGTAGAAGTAAAAAGATCTTGTGTTCAGAAGGAAATTAACAGAGAGGGATGGCTGGAGTTACAGGAGAGCTGCAGAAACAGCCAGTACCTGCCAGGGCACCTCGCCTTTCATGCTGTCTGATCCGCCGACAACCCGGGTGCCCGTCTTAATGATCGGTGTGATTTTCGTGGTGGCGGCGGTGCTGGTTTCCGTGACGTTGTCGAGCACCTCGTCATTAGCATTGTCAAGCTCATCAGCAGTGACGTTCCAGTGCTCAAAGGTGTTTATGGCTCGGGTGAGCTTGCTCTTGGCTTCGGGAGCCGTGATCCTCCCGCAGGGGTACGGCACTGGGAGAGAAACAGTTGCGGTTACGACTGGCTGCGCGTCACACTGAGAGTTAGAGCAATGGAAGGAGCAGGAGAGGGGGACAAATGCTGCCTTGTCCCAGCTCCCCGTTTTGGGACCAACACGGGAGATGCCAACTCGTGTATTCCCTGTGCAGACAGATGCCTGTGCCTTTGAGCAGCAGTGCGGGTGATACGTGAGAGAGACAAACGCACGAATAATTTCTGGGCTTTAGAAATGAGTCTTTTAAAAAGAAGAGAGCTTGTGAGAGAGAGAGCGCCCGTCTGACGGGACGGCGCAACTGGGCCGTTATCTCTCGGGATGCCGAGGTGCGTGCCTGGGAGGGCTGCTGGGGCAGGCAGCTGGGCGCTTGGCTGACATTTCCACCGCCAGTACCTCCAGCACAATAACAGTCCAGCTGGGAGAGGGCAGGAAATGATATCTGCCAATCGTACAGATAATCCTCCTTGGCACCAAGGTGAGGAAAACATTAATAAACTCTTTCTGAAGTTGTAGATTTCCTCTGTTAACGAAGATCTCATCTGCGGGCTCGTTGCAGACGAGCTCTTCCCATTTCTCTCCTACGCAGCGTGTGCCCAATTCCCGCTGACAGTGGCAGTCAAAATAGTAAATAGCATCAGGCATTGTCTTTCATCTGAAAAGCTTTCAACAGCACCGTGCAAACAAACATTAGTGTAAAATCAGATGTAAGTGTGGCCTATGGTGGTTTTTTTTTTTTTTTTTTGAACTGTAGGAGCAGGGCTCAATTAAGTGTTGAGTGATAGAAGTGCTACCTGTGGGGTTAGGCTAGGAAATGAAGGTTTCAGAGCCAGGAAACAGTAAGCTTTTGCAGGAAGGGCAATTACCCAACTTGAAAGATGATCTTACTGCTAACAGTAAAACTTTCTGGTCCAGTGAAAGTGATACAGCGTGTTGGGCAACACAGACCTGAGCTCTTAATGATCTCCATTAACAAAAGGACTCCCAACCTAAGAGACTTCCTATGCTGACTGCTGAAAGTCAGCGCTTCTAGGAGCTCAAACTGTTCCTGGCTGCAACTATCAGACCTTCAGAAACTAACTCACCTGTGCGGGTGCCTGCATGCTAGATTAGGTGTGCAAATCTGTTACTCTCAGGTGTTAGAAATATGGTAGCATCAAATGTTAAATTGAGCTTAGATGACAAAATATTTCTCTATTCAATCTCCTCTTTCCTCTGCCAGATGTGCTTCTGAAATGTTCCTGCCCAGTTAACTTGCTGTGTTGCGGTGGGTTGGGATTGCACATGTTGATGCAGTAAGAGGTGCTGTAACAGCCTAAGAGAGGAGTAAAGTTGGGGAATATAACAAGAAGCAGCTATTCTTTAGCCTTTTATGAAGTTGCAACCTCAAGCAATGCATGTCCCCTGCACCCCACCCAATACCACAAATAAACCACAGTCTACTTCCTGTTGAGGATCTTTGTGTGCAGATACATGCTGTTGGGAGGACAGCACCACCACAAAGCTTCACTTGTTTTCATCCAAATCAGGTAATTAGAAGACACTATGTGATGGCCAGCTGTGAAACGGACCATCAGGAGGATTTACAGTAAGAATGATTGTCTTTTGTTTTGAAAAAGCCCAGAGCATTCTTGATGTAGGATCAGGAAATAAACAGTAGCTCCTGCTGGAAGAACTTGAGAGTGAGGTCTGGCTGGATGGACACCAGCAAGTATTCTGATGTAGCTGAACATCACATTTCTGCCTCCAGAAAACTATTGATCCATATTTAGGGACATAAAATGGCTGCAAGTGGGAGAGGTCCCTATGCAAGCAGCCATCTGAAACAATCATTTGCCTTGTGAACAAATTCCTGGGCACCGACCCTCCTTCTCTACCCCCCTAGGCTTCAAGCCTGACCCTACATCTACCGTTGGGAAAGTGCAGGGTCAGGCTCTTTACATTTGCTAAGCAAGAAAATAAGGCTGGTTTCCAACAGGATATTGCATTTCTATGAGACTCATGTATCTAAAGCCAGGACAAGCCCTTGGAAGCTTTCACCCAAATCTCTTAAAAACAGTTTAAAATTAACCTGTAGGTTCACAGGACTTTCCATCTTCATGAAGTCTATAGCCAGCGGCGCAGGAACACACAACTTTCTGCGGCGGGTCATGCTTGCAAAAGTGCTTGCAGCCTCCGTTTTTAATAGCACAAGTGAAGTCTGAAAGAAATTAACATGAAACTGTGAAAGCCCTTTTGAAATACAACTGGTCAGAGATTTGTTGGGACTAGGGTCTTTGGACTCAGCCTATAACCCACTCTGGTTGTTCCAGACTGTGGAAAACAGATGCTTATTTGGAAGGAGAGTGTCCTCCTTCCAAATCCTAACCCCGCTCGCAATGAACAAGTGCCAGGTACCTCTTCAAGAAGGTGGGTTGAGGAACAGCCCTATGAGAGGTCCGGCCAAGCTCTGGCACAGCCTCCTACCTCCAACAGCTGCACGCTGTCTGAAATTTGGCAGCCTGACCACAAAGGACTCCTGCAAATATTTGGTTACGAGCCACGTGATTTCCCCACCATCGTGCTGCTTTCCTCCCCCGTGTGCTTATGGCAACCTAGCCCTGGTGTGGATGCTAGCAGAGAACGCCGTGGGTCAAATGGGAGCAAACCCTGAACCCAAGAAGGGCTTTTTCCTGGGATTGTCACTGGGCTCCAAATTTAAAACCTCAAGCAAAGCCATATGTTCTTCCTGACGTACCAATAAATCATCGCAGCCTGACATGGAAGACCCGTTTCAGCAGGACATTTGATGAAACAGGTCCCAACCTGAGGCATTGTGAGATTCCCGTGACTTGTGCCTGTCCTCTCCCACCCCACCTCTTGCTCCTCTGTGGTGGGACCACCATCTCTTGGAGGTGGGAAACCACTAATCTGCAGACGCCCTTTTAATTCTCAGTGAGTTTTCAAATAACTTCACAGCAGATTAACTCCACTCCTACTTCCTCAAGGACACCTCCCTTCCTGTAGCCATTTTAATGCCATCATTTACTATTTTTGCAGAGCTTCTTTTCACGCCTCACTTCTAGTTCTATTTTTGTTCCTGTCTCACTTCGACAAGAAATCTGCAATGAGACTATTTAAATTTGATGCAGCTTTGAAATGCTCTTTTTAACATACACTCCTCTCTTGCCAGCGCAGAAGCACAACTAGAAAGAGAATCTTTTATTAGTGCAGCGAGTCTAGCACATTATGCGAGCCACATATTCCCTGATTATACTACAAATATAAGAGCTGAATATCCCTCTTGCTTAAATTATCAACCGTTTGGTTTTCATAAATTCCTCCACCCATCAGGAAAATATTTGCCTTTTGTTTGCCTTCAGAATCAAGGTCGCTGGTGATAATTGTAATTATGAATTTAGCGGAGTGCCATTGAGAGGAGGTTGTGACAATCCTGCCCTGCTCAGCACCTGCTGCCCAGCCTGGCAAGAGGAATGGAGAGGGGGAGTGAGAGCATGGGGGCCCAATCCAGCTCGATGGAACACTGTTGCTTTCAGCAGGTGAACATTTTGTCCCTGATTGATGAGCAGTCCCGGAAAGGCTTATGCTGGGGAGATAAAGAAAGGTCTCTGTGTCAACATTTGTGCTGGCCACTGAACAAAAGACCTTGAGACTGAGTCTCTGTTGAACCCTGCGTGAGAGCAGGAATCTCAGTGCTCAGCAGAGGTGGAGCTGGGGATCCACCAAGGACAGGAGAGGACAGAGCGTGTCCCCCAGTAATGCCGTTGCCAACAGGCTGAATTTGCCCCTTCATGCAGAGCCGTACAACGGCAAAACGTGTCTGAAACAGCCCTCTAGTAGGATGGAACTCTATGCTCACTTTGATTCAATGGGATTTCAAGTAGGGTAGAACAACCACAGGACCAGCCCCTGGTACATACCTATCTCACAGTTTCTGCCTTCATACCCAGGTGGGCACCAGCACACGTAGGAACTTACTGCATCCTTGCAAACAGCTCCGTTTTTGCATGGATTGGGGTCGCACTGATCTCCATCTTGGAGAGAAGACAGAAGAATTAACAAAAATGAATGTCCACCATGGCTGGGGCTGACCAAGCGCTGAAGCCTTGCTCTGTGCAAGCCTCCTGTTAAAGATGGATAACAGACTGTACACCTTCCTTCTTTTTAATGGAGAATAAGTCAGATCCTGGCACCCGAGTGCTCAACAGGCATCAGCGCTGCGGTAACATCGACAGCAGTGCTTTGCTTTGCCCAGAGTCCTAATTATGTACCCTGTCCCATGTTGATTAATTCTGATTGTTTCAGCAGAATTCCTTTTCAGTCTGCCTCATGCAATGTCTCAACAAGACCTCATGTCTTGGCCAAGTTAGACAAAGTTAGCAGGTTTGCTTCCTCAACAGTGGTTAGGATTTCCTAATCTGAGTTATTTTAATGTGTGATCTGATCTAGGTGGTCCTGCTCAGGCAGGGGGATTGGACTAGATGATCCTTTGAGGTCCCTTCCAATCCCTAACATTCTGTGATTCTGTAATACTACTGTCTTTGTTGTCTGAAGGTCTGGCCCTCTCCACCTGGGTTTGGAGACGTCTCTGTGTATTAGGATTGAGATCCTTAGTCGTTGCTCTTTCTAAATCTTATACTACTAACAACTGGTCTAGATATTTCTTTGCATGTCAAGGCTTTTATTTTCACAGTTGCCTACAGCTGAGTAGCTGAGGCTTTAATAAAAACACCCAGTATTGTGAAATTGGTGATCTAACCTTTTGGAAGAGTAAATCAGTGACGTTAAATTACAGGGAAGTGCTTTTTGAAATTATTATGCAAAGGCAAGGAGGAAGGGGAATGTCTTGACACATTTGTGTCCTGCCAGTAAGCGTGACTGTTAATGGTGCTTCCAGGAATGGGCTGGAGTGAAAAACGCAGGTGGCAAACAGGGACAAAATGGTTTTGTCTTGTCTAAGGGACGGTGTCAGGGTTTGCACATAAGGTGTGGATAGCGGCTGTTGTTGCTGCCTGGTGAGGGCAATCGGGGCTTGGTACCATGTGGGTACTGTGCAAGGGGTGAGCACCTTGGATGATAGAGGAATACATGGCATTTATTGGTTTTGAAGAGCTAATTGGTTACAGTGGCAGGGAAACAAATGCCATGTTGAGTTTCATCCGTTGGTTTTTCAGAGAACAGTCCTACAATGCAAATGTAACTTTTTTATTTTATAGTCTGGACTGAATAATCTGAATTATTTAAGGCTTTTTTAGTGAGATGTTCTGGGCGCTTCGCCAATTGATCAGTGGGCTCTGTGAACTGGTTTTGCTCTGTGAGGTTTTAGAAGTTTGTTCAAAAAAACCTGCTTGAATGAAGAAAATGTTAAGTAACTTGTTTTGACTTGAAATTGCTATACAAACAAGACGGGCCCGAACTGGGTGGCTGCAGGATTTAGGGTGCATTGACTCTGTTGTTTCAATAAACATCTCCTACTCATGGACTGAGAGATGAATATTATGCATTTGAACATGAAGAAAACAGCTCTTACCAATATATGTTTTCCAAAACTCCATCTGCAAAGAAAAAAAAAAAAGAAGTAGCTTCCTTTGGTTTCTAATTTCTGGGCACCACAGGAGCAAAGGGATGACTCCAAAGCTAAAGCAAAAGACTTGCAGGGAAACAACCAGCTCCGTAATCTCAATGGTGACCAACAAACCTTTAAATGAGTTCCCCAGCCCAGCTGATGGATCACAAACGAGAATAAACCACAACAGATGCTGCTCTTGGTCCCTGCAGGTTTCCCCTTTCTGTTCCCTCCTCCTTCCCCCTCTGCCTTGTGCCTTGAAAGGCTCATGGAGGTGCGGGCTGGGGGGAACGAGGTGCTGCCATTTTGCAGGGGTGATACGCACTGTTTTCTCCGTGTTTTCAAACACTTCTCGGGCTTCTTCGAAGCTGCATTTTTCTTCTATGCATTCTCTCTCGAGGTTCCCAGGAATAACCTCTTCCAGTCTGTTTGAATTGGCTCGCTTGTGCCTCTGCAGAACTGAGCTCGCCTCTTTGCTCTTGATGAAGACTGCAATTTGAAAAGAAATAGGGGCTAGAGAGAAACACGTGCTGTCGTGCGATGCAGCTGGGATGGGCTGTCAGGGCTCTGTTCTCCCAGAAAGCAAGCCCTTTTTGTGGGTTTACCCCGTGGCTGGGGACGTTTCAGGAGTGTTATCATCTGCTTGAGGTTTCTTTGACGTCTAACTTAAGTGCAATCCAGAGGATAAAATCTGGAGAACCAAGAGTCGAAGTAGTCGATGGACAGAAATGACTGATGGCAAGAGGGTGATTAGGAGAGCTGAAGTTTGACACTTAAAATACCCTAAAGCAGATGGTGTGAGTATCTCCTATCATAGATGCACAGCCTGGAATAAGCTACTTGAGAGGAGACAATAACAGGCATTTTCATGCTGTTCCTTGGTGAGGTCTTGTTTGGATAAATAAATTGTCCTGCTTTAACCGTCTCTGCCTGTTTTGGCTGTGAAAGACTGTTTGCCTCTGCAAGCAGCTGCAGCCCTTGGAAGCCACTGGCCTTTTGCTTCTCTCCCTGCTCCTCACCCTTGTCCATGTGCCGGAGTACCACTGTTCCTGTGGCCATGCCATCAGGAGGGGTGACATGAGCCCTCCTCACCCCCTGGCTCAGGTCATGTCAACGAGGTGGTGTCCATCCACCTTCAACTTGCTGGCCAAGCTCCTGAGCAGAAACCACCAGCGGAGAGCTGCTGCCACTGCAGGGACCCCCAGTCTAGGCGGGATGACCGCAGTGGCCACCAGCCTCCCCATGGTGTTTGCCTGGTGAAGAGCACAAGGACATGCAGTCCCATCATGATGCTACCACGAATGCTCTCCTGGCAGGACCATGCATCCCATCAGCAGGGTCAGCTGCAGATGCCTCCCGGTAGCAGCCACCCAGCAAGGTGGCCACCATCCTGATCCACCTCTCAGAGATCCTCACCTGTGCTGAGCACTCTTCCCCTATTCTACAGGTCTAAAAAAGGAGCTTTCACCCAGAAGAGCTTCCTGCTTTGCCTCCCCAGCCTCTCCTCTCTCTTCACCCTCCCTTAGCGCTTGCAGCCATGTCCCTTTTTGTCACCAGATGGCATGGTGGAGCAGCTCTTCTCGGAGCTGCTGGTGGCCACCCAGGACATAGACACTTTTCTGGGTGCTCTGTGCTGGAAGGGGTTCAGGCACCTGTGGGCCTGGCCCCTCTAAGGGTTAAGGAGATCGTAAGCCCAGCCAGACAGGCAGAAAGGAGAGCGTTGTTGTGTTGTTCCTTCCAATGGCTAACTTCTGCTCTTGACCCAGAGCAGATCCCAGCCTCTCCGAAACCACAGAGGATCGGTTTGGTGGAACTCTCATGAGCCCAAAGGGGTTTGCTCTGATCTATGCCATGTCACTGACAGTGTAACCAGCCCCTTCACCTGGAGATCTCTGCAAGAGACTGAACTAATTGTTTTTGCAATGCTTTTAACCAAGCTGACACCTCTGCCCTCCTCATGTGAGTATGCTTTCGGTTAAAAACGGAGTGCATCAAAATTCTGACCTTAATCTAATAGTTTGGCAGTAGATATTGATGGGTAAAGCACTGACCTCTGAAGAAGCCAGGCTTAATTCAAACACTGCAGCTCCTGTGACGTGGCTGGTCCCCTTCCAGGGGTTGTGATTTGCGTGTGGAACATGAGCTCAGACCCCTAAGTGAGGCTCCTCAGCTGAGCAGGGGGCTGAGAGTGTGGAGGCACCAAGGAGAGGCTGGAGGAGACATGCCCCCTTCTCCCCATGGCATGGGTGCAGCCTCCAGCTTGTCCCCAAGCTGGGCAGAAAATGCTCAGGGGAAAACGATGGAGCAGCCTTCCTCGGTGTGTAACCCTGGTGGGTTCCCCGCATGCTTCGTGCCTGGGGAACCCAAGGTGGGCACAGCCACACATCTCCCTGTGTGATGTGAGGCAATGGCATTAGAACCACTTCTTCCTTTCTTCCCAGTGGCCAGGCACCTGCCACAATTAATCCGTTGAAGGGAGAGAACTCATTTTAATGAATGCAGCTTTGCCTCCGTCAGATCCCTCCAGGCTTTCTCAGTTGCTTACTGATCCCACATGTGGCTCTACAAGCAAAACTTGAGTCGAACTGAAGGTTGCAGGCCCCATGGGGTCACAGGCGTGCTACTCACCCTGCCTGGAAACCATCCTCACACCAAGAATATACTCACACATGGCTCATCAACTTCTGAACTGGTATCTGAGAGAGTGAGATGGGTGGGTCTCTGGGCCAAGGGGCTGTGGGGGCAGACCTGTCCTGCCACCTGGGTATAGCCTTTTCTAGGAGGTACACCTGAGCAGGTGGTGGTACAAGTATGAGATTCTGGTCATTTTTCATTGCTAAGCAAACATTTTGGAAAGAAACCTCTTTTTTACTGTTGCAACTGTTACTTGCAACGTTTTACTGAAAGAAGAAAGGCCAGCCGTGCACCAAACAAGTACTCACACTGGATGTGACCCAGCCTCTGCTGGAACTGTTGCTGCTACAGATAAATCAAGCAACAGCCTGCATTACTATGTGTGATTGCCCACATCCATCAACTGCTCTGTCTTGTCTACAATTTTGGCTGCATCTTACAGTCTTTGTTAAATTCGCGCTGGGTTTGGCTTTTAACAATTCTTGCAGTGGCAAATCCAGTGGCTGTTCTACGGATGTGAGCACTTGTTTCTACTCCAGGACAAAGCAGTGGCACACGCAGAGGGGTGGATGTTACTCCACCAGCGACGCTCTCCCCTTTTTTTCCTTCTGTGTGTGGGCACATGCCCTCTAAAATGGCTGAATCAAGCTCTGAAAGCTGAAAATCTGCACAAATTTAAGAAAAATCCCATTCTTAAAATTAATCCCTGTGACACATTCTGCATAAAATCAGCATAAAAACTATTTCATCCCCAAGAAAAGAACCAGAGCTTTAAAGAGAGGAGCTATGAAACGATCAATCCCTCTGAGCTATCATCTCTTATGAAACTGCACAAACTGTCCCACCATCAAGTGACAAACCGTCTCTTCATCTGTGACAGTAACCCCACCACCCTCAAAAGTGAAGGACTTTCTAGGTTTCAAATGAACCCACCTGTACTTTCGGCACCAAGACAAGCTCCCAGAAGACAAATGAAGAGTAGGAGGGGGATATTTGCCATCTTCTTCCCACTACCCAAACCTCTCGCTAACAAATTGTTCGGGTGGTGGAGCTCAGTCGATAGTTCCAAAGTGCAAGTGCTTGTTTATTTACTCTGAGTAACCCTTTAATTTAAGGTCCCCAGATGTGCCAATGCTGAAGCTGGAAATGGCAGGATGGGTGTTACTGGAAGGGGCATGTCCACGTACAAGAACCTGCTAGGTATTTGCAGTTCTTGGGCTCATCTTCTGCCCTGTAGGATATTACTGCCATGTTTAGGGGTTGAGCATGGCACAAGAGTAAATTAATTCAGGTTCAGTGAGCCTTTTCAAAGCACTGGATTTGCCATTCCTATCCAGGTGATGTTGCTGGCCAAGTAAAAGTCCACAGTAGCATTTTCAAAGGCTTCACCATGGTCCATGTTTCATCCAAAAGAGCTGGCACAATTCCCTCGAAGATGACCCTACAGATGATGTTTCCTCTTCAGGACCAGAGATCCTTGGAGCAGTGCTGCCAGCCAGCACTGTGTGGTCCCAGGTGGGTTATCTAATTAAAAATCTGGATGAAGTGAAATGCGACTATTGGTTCGTTATCCAGATCTGCTGGGGCAATCCCTGGAAACACATGGAGTTTCCCAGGTCCTTTGCTTGAGACCACAGGAAGGAACCTGCTACTCGGTGGCTTGGACAGTGGGCTGGTGTAGGGATGGGCTGGTAAAATGTCAGCTCTGGAGCAGGAAGAGCAGGCAGGCTCCTGGCTGCAGGGCAGCCTTTGCCCAGGGCAGGTTCACAGCTGCTCCTGATCCACACTGGCCAAAGAGCAGATGGAAAGGGAGAGAAGATAGAGAAAATGAAATAGGAAAAAAAGTGCATTTTCATATGAAACCATTCATATTTAATGGTGAGTTACTTACAACTTTTAAAACTCATTCCTTTCCTTTTTCTGACTTTCCCTTAATAAGAGCTATTTCAAGGTGAGTGATTGCTTTTGGGAAAATACTGAATACTGTAAAAAATTAAATGAAACATTCACTTCTGGAAAGGTCAAAAATCTCCCCCCTGCCCCTTCCTTCCTTGAGGAGTTGTAGGGAAAGTAGACCAAACTCATTCATCCTACTCTAGGAAGAGCTCATGGGCTTTCTGCCAACAACCTGTTCCTCAAAACCTGCTTCCCAGTTTCTGCTTCTCCCCCTGCTCGGCCGTGCACAGGGCAGAAAGGATATCCAGCATTGCACCTGTGCACATCTGGGGCCTGCAGCACTCTGCCCAACTGCAGAAAGGTCCCAGACAGAGGCATTTTAAAACAGAACTCCATTTCTGAGTGTGTTGTTGGTGCTCTTGCCTTTTGGTGTTGGCTTATGAGGAGCAGCAAGAGGCGAGCGGGCTCTGATGGCTTGTTAAAGCAGAAGAGCTAGAAGAGGGAAGCTGGCAGGTTTCTCTAGTTCCCAGCAAAACAAGATGGATATTCTGCTATCGTCAATGCAAGAGAATCCCACAGTGCGTTGCACGGCACCGCGAGTGCTCACAAACAGGCTAATACCATCCGGTGAGACGCGGGGTATGTTCCGTGTTGGATGTGCCTGCGTCTCGCAAGCTGGAGAGCTATTAGTTGCTACGAGGCTACAACAGCCCTTGGGTAGTTGTTAAAGTGTTTGCTTGAGCTTCTGAACCATAAATTCTGTGTGCTCAGTCCAAGAAATTAAAAATGTTCCTTCGTGGAGCAAATGGGAGAGACGTTTATGGTTGCGTGGGTATTTGGAGTTCCTTTTATGTGCGGAAAGGACCAATCGTCTGCAGGTAAATAGGAGATGCTGAATGTGAGTTACAGCTGTCTGAGATCCGTGTTGCCTAGGTGGAAAAAATCCTTTATTTTCCCTCTCTTGAGCAAACAAAAGGTCCCGAAACCTATAATTCATCTCCTTTCTTCTTGCTCCGTTTGAAATGATCTTTATTCATTACTGACAGTAGCTTTTATTATCAAATTTCCGTGGTAGATAAATGAGTTAGGATGAGGTAATGTGCTGTTGATGTAAATTGAATGCAAAGCGAAGAAGGTAATGATCATCTCTCATTTTCTGTGCACAAGAAAATGCAAATGTGAGAAAATAAATTGAGCTAAAATGCTGAAACAATACGTCTCCTATCAATAAAGAGGAGTGCAGAGAATAGCCTGCCATAACAAAGGATAATTAGAATCTCATTATTGTAAATATTTTACTTTAGAACATAGGTCAGCCAAATTATTTTTGGTTTATGGTGCATATTTCACATGTAATAGTATTCATAACATCATTGCTAATTAATTTTCATAGAAAATGCCAACGTTATTAGAATAAACAAGGCTATTAATACAAATAATTTCTATTGTTTACTACTATTGCTGTCGACTTCTGGGGCACTAAATTGAAAGCAAAGTGTTTCTCTTTATTTATTTTGCAAACAAAATCCCCAGAATTGTGATCCCCACCGTGGGCACTTTGGAGATGAAAGCTTTGCTGCTTAGGTGGATGACACCAATTAAATATTGGATCTGGGTTTATTTTGACTTAGTGTTCTATGCTCTCAAAAAAAGGGCCATTTAAAACACACACCCAAGTCATGTTCCTTCCTGTTAAAAAGGCTCTTTTCAGCAATGAGCTGTTAGGAGATGTCTCTTCTGGTTTGAGGTGTTAGGTTTGGGGCTTTTTTTGTTGAAATATCTCTTTTTTTCGTTGGAACAGAACCGTCACACGCATGTGGCTGCTGGGTGTGTGTTTGTGTCAAAAGCAGAAGGAGCTGGCAGGGCTGCGGGGCAGCGTGTTCCCGGCAGGGCCACCACCTCGGGCTTGGGGACAGCCTGCCTTTCGGAGAAGGTTTTTGCTGCAAAGTGAAATGAAGTCTATGAGAAATTAGAACAAAAAAGGAACATTTCCATTTTAATCTGATAGATTTTTAAAATTTTTTTTTTAAATGTGCTCTGGCTGCACCGATCAATAATGTTAAAGAGCCTGATGGCTTGAGGATCTTGTTAAAGGATTGTTCATAATCTCCCTTGTCTCCAAATGTAGCCTTTTAAGCAAAAAATCCTTGCTGAAAACCTTAACCAAATTGCAATTTACGCTTGTCCTCTAGACAGCTATGGCAAGTAATCTTTCCTTAATCAACAGCAAATAAGCTATTTCTGCAAAAATAGGGAAAGTAACACTTCATCTTTTTTTTTTTTTTTTCCTCTCTATTTGATTACTTTGAAGTCCCTGGCTTTTTCTGGAGCAATAATTGTGGGAAGTTATCCAAACATAGAGGCAGCATAGCCACGGAGCTCTTTGCAGTGCCTATCATTCTGTTGTACTGATTAGTATACTGGAGAAAGTACCAATTCTGTTAAAAGTCCCAGAACACCTGAAGATACTAAGGTGTGTTTTGGATATCGGTGGCGTTAGTGGCCTACCCCAGGTGAGGATGTGCCCTCAGCTTTCACAGGTGGGATGCAGAAGCCTTGACCCCATGGCGGTTGCTCTGGGCCGATGGGATCGCAGGCACAGGGAGATGCTATCGATGACTTCAAATCTGTGCTGTGAGAGGAGAGTTCAGGAAAAAAAAGGAGGTGGATGGCTTGGTCATGTGCAGTGACAACCAGGACCAACTCTGCAGTGATGGTAGCATATGGTTTATGCAGGAGTAGTGTTGTCTCACAGTTCTCCCACCTCTGAAAGCCTCTCTCCTACTCCCTCTATCCATCCCAGGGCTTTCAGTTCCTGTGCTGGGCATTTTTCTTCCACTTTTATGCCAAGGCTTCAATACTTGTGCCAAGAAACAAGCTCCCCTTGCTGAATTCCCTCCAGACACATCCATTGCAGTTATCACTTAAGCTTCGTCCCTCCCATTTTATTCAGTTTTTAATTAAGACTCCTGAACAGGAGCGCAGAGCAAACTCTGCTTTCATCTGGGAGATACTGTGGCTGTGAAATATTTACAGGAAGTAAATAACTGTCAGAAAGTAAATAAGTCCCTGACTCTACACGAGTGTAAAAGTGCTTTGAAATGGTCTCATTCGAATAAAAGCTCCTCATGTTGAATGGCAGTAAGAAACAGCAACACAGACAAAAACTTCCCAATAGAGAAGGTAAACACACTTACTAATTCATGGAGCAGCAGGTTTCACAGCAGCAGCTTTAATATCTTTCTTTGCAGTTTGATTTAAAATAGGCCAGATTAAAAGGAAATCTAGATTTGGTTTGGTCATCACCTTTTCAGAAAGCGGAGTGCAAACATGGGTAGACGCTCTGTGCTGCTGAAGTTATTCTAAATTTAGACTTGGCCATCTCCACTTCAAACTCTGGATAAAGCAATGGAACAAAGCTTGGAGGAGGCAGCAGCTCTTGCAGGTTTTGATAGGTCAAGTAGATCACCAAGCTCAAACATCATTGTACAGAGCAAGAACTAAGTCAAATATAAGCTCAAAAGCTGGCTTGCCGCTGGCTGTGATTGTGGTTCCTCCTGCCCCAGGCTTGCTGATGTGAACATGACTTCTGGAAGTTGCTTTGCAAGAGATCTCTGAAAGATGTTTGTTTCTCCTCCAGCAAACCCATTGCTCCCATCTGCTGATGGTATTAGTAGTGCAGTGTCCTAAAGAAATACTCCTGAACCAGGACTCTGTTTACAGAAACAGGTTAACTCCAGCTAGTGGCATCCAGATAAGCAGAGGGAGCTTGTTTCCTTCTTCACTCATGGGAAAAGATTCATCCTGCCTTGCTGCAATGCCTGTTGTTGGAGGAGGAAGGTGCGTCTCTTGTTCTCTGCCTTTCTGTTTACTAGAAAAGGAGCCTTGATTGAAAGCCGATGCTATATGTCAAAATTTATTTTTGGATGGTAAAAGCCAAGGTGAAACGAGTCTCAACCAGCACACCCAAACCCACCATAGTCAAAGCCCTTGCACTTAACTCCATACTGAGCTTAAATGAATAATATTCAATGTTCTCACTTTGCTCGTTTTCTACATCAACGTTTGTGACTATGCCTTTGTTGATTTTCTTTGCCTTAACAATATTCCATCTGAAGCTTCTATCTTTTCCTTGTACCAGGGCATCCTTGTGCCCTATTTGCCTTCTCCACCTCCCTTTCTTTCTACTATCTTTATAATGTGCCTTCTTGCCCTTTAGGGACCAAGCTCTCTGTGGTATTAACGTTAAAATCTAAGGGGAGCATATGCAGAGAAAAGGTAAGCATATTTCTAATCTGTGTCCCTACTTGATACCACCAGCCAGCTCCCTGAGCTGTAGGTACTTGAAGCAGTGGCACTCAAAGCTTGTCCTCTGCTTAACAAATGTGGTCTTAGAACACCCCTTCCGGCTGATTGACTTGGGAGGGAACTGGAAAAGCTGAGAGCCCTCCCCATAACTGTTGGACCTGCTGCAAGAGGCAGTCGGTATGTTGATGTATTCAGAGAAAGGGACCTCACAGTCTTGATTATCTGCTCATATCAACACATACAATGGAGAAAACCATCACTTTGGTTCCAGAGGGAGACACTGTAATTTTTCTCCTGAAATCCCAGGACTGTCAGAGGTGTATGATGTGGTGAATAGTTAAAACTGAATTGGCCTTTCTAGTGACTCTGCCCTACTTGGGTTTTCTTTTCTGTTCCCCTGACCGAATGCCCTGGTGTACTTTTCTTGCTAACAGTGTTCGCTAACGGATGGTTGGATGCCCAGATCTAACGAAGCCAACAGTGCTCTGCTGTGAAGGTTAATTTGCAGCCAAGTTCACCAAGAGCACTAGCCAAACTCCTCTGCGCTACTTGGGCACTATTTTGAAAATTCAAGGATGGTAGTTGTGTACCCAGTGGTTGCTTCAGAGGGGTGATTTTCACTAGTGTACAGTGGAATCACCTCTCAGATGGAGGAAGGAACCTGCTGACATAAAGATCTGCTGTGACTATTTACAGGTGGGCTTTCCAGTCTCTGGTGCTAAGAAGGCACAGAAGCTTGGGTTCACCTTTCTGAATTTAATCTCCTACCTCAAATTGCTAAGTCTGGGACTGCAGGCTCTGTAGTTGCAGGAAAGAGGTACTTCTAGAGGCTCAGAAACCCAAAAGGTCAGACCCTGGCGATATGGCTGGGCTCCTAAATGCCTTCCTCCCTGTGTTGACTTCACAGGGAATGTACACACCTGTGCTCTGAGTACAATGAGAAAGTGACACCTCAGTGTCAATATGTGTTTGGTGCCTGTAGAGTTGCTGTGTCAGGCCTAGACTTTGTTCAGAAGATACTGGGAGCCTTGATAGTAAAAGGACGGGTGGACAGCAGGATAGAAAGGGGCAGATGAGGGCCGTGAACCTGAGGTGACAGTACAGAATGCTTACAGGTGCTTAATTGGAATTGCACTGGTTGAACGTCTAGTTGAAGGTGCTGGTTTAAACTTTATTGCAGGTGTCCTGAGAGTTTTGCATTTAAACTAGTACAAAGTAATCTTAAGAAACAGCCTTCCTGTCCTTCCTTAGGAAAATTCTCTCTTGCCCTCTTTGCAATTAAGGTTGTATGACTAGTTATGAATATACTGATTGAGTTGAGCCATATTGTAAACTTCTTAAACCAAGTGAAATATCTCACATACATGGAAATACAACCAGTTAAAAGATGCAATGTCTAATATATGACACACTCTTTCTAAATTAGATTCATCTCTTTGAAAAAATGCATGAGTTCCACAGCTCAGGCTTAGATCATAATTTGAAATTGCAGAGGATTATCTTAGAAATCACAAAAAGCATCTCCCAGGGGTTTTTGATGGGTGCTTCTTCACATCAGCTTTTTATCTTGAAAGCTGTGTCAAACCCATGGAAACATGAAGAGTTTGTGGCGTGTACTCCCTCTAAAAAGCATCACAGCTCCCAGCTATGAATCCTGATTCGACAGGTAAATGCTATATATGCTCTTCCTGTAAATGAATATGGGCCTGAGTGTTTCTTCTCTTCAAGACTTTGAGCTTTCCAGCTAAGGTTGCACTGTGCAAGGAATGCAGGATGGGAACACAATTCATCTTGCTCAAGTTGTCCAAGTACTGCTGACTTCATCTTGATCTTCTTGTAGATTTAGGGCCAAATTCTGTCACCCATTCATGCCAGCATGATTTGATTGACTGGAATGGGGCTGCGGGTTTGGCTGTCTCTTAATGGGCCACCTTGCTGCAAAGCTCTGTGAACTGGGAGACTGGTGCCATGATAGCACTGGCTGTCTCAGTCCTTGGATGAAACTAGGCTAGTAGGTAAACCAGCAGGACTTCCCAAACAACAGTCACACCGACCCTGCCGGCAATCTGTGCAGTGAACCTGTGAGGACCTATCCTCCCCTCAGCAGCTTAGCCAGGTCACCACCACTGAATGGTCTCCATTTCTTTTTTCTCCTAATATTTTCTCCTAATATTTTCTCCGATTGGTTTGCTGTGGTGTCTGAAGCATGCTGAGAACTTCCCAGGCACGCAAGAAGGGACTGTGTGTGCCAAAGGAGAGCTTCACAAGGGACACAGTAGGTAGAGACCGGGGATGTGAGACTTCATAAATCACCAACCTTAATTACTTGCAGCCTGGAAAAAATGAATGGAGAGATGTACTCACAGAGTGGAGACTTCGGGGGAAGTTCATGCACTAATCCATAAAAGCCAACGACTCTATTTGTGCCTTGCACAAGTGACTGGAGGCAACTTCCCCAGGAGCCCCTGGCAGTGCTGCTGGATCACCCTCCACCAACAGGGACAGCCTGGACCTAAATGACCACGGTACAAAATTGCACCTAAAATAGCATGTACTATCCCACATATCTCCACTTCTTTTTAGGAGGAGATCTGTCAGCTGCCTCTATGTCATCGCTGGGAGAGCAATGGTGCAACCCACCCCTCCCTTTACATGTCTCCCTTCTCTTCTCCCCCATAATTCTGCTCTCCTACATTTCTCTAAGGCTATTGTAGTACTTTTCAAGTCAGCTTAACCGTAAGCAGTCCTTAATCACAAGCAATCCTTTCAGTGTTAATATCATGGAAAACTCAGATAATGCTTCTGGTTGTTATGGACATTTGGACTAGTGCAAGGCCAGGAGACAATACTGCTGGGTCAGCACAGGAATAAAAAAGCACCTGGGGCTGAGGGCAAGCAGAACTGAACCTCAGGCTTCTGTATTGTCTGCTCCAAGTTTAAAACACTCGTGGGAGGTGAATCTGCAGAACAAAGCTCAATGCTAGTAAATATTTTTGACCTATGCTCTGGCTGTGGGTCATTTACAACACGCTTGAAGATCTGATCTGGATTATGTTCAATTCACAGAAGTTTATTTCCAAGGCAGTTATTTATATACTACCTTCCTGGCTCTTGGGGTTCTTGGGGAAGTGTCTGAACATCAGCTCTGTGAGCAATCACCATAAAATTAAAATTTTCAGTTTTAATGGTGAACAGTTTAAGGAAAGTGAAATGTTTTCCAACAAATCCTTCCTTTCACTTAAAGCTTTGAGTCTTTAAAAATTTATTACCAGCCTTGCTACTCTGCAGCAATGTTAAAAGGCTCATCTCCATCCTAAGAAGGAAAACAATCCGTTTGATTAAAAACAAAGAGCAAATGCCATTTCTAAAGAAGGCCTTCAAGTCAAATTACAGTGTTTGGAAAAATGATCAGTGCTTTTGTCTTCTATATAGTACACAGAAGCTAGAAATGTACATGTAGCTAGAAATGTAGCCGTACATGTAGCTAGAAATGTTTTCTGGTTTCGTTTCCTCCCTTAAACCTCCTTTGCCCTACAGATTTTGTGGTTCTTTCTCATGGCTTGACCCTGTAGGAGCAATGATGGTGTTTCTCTGGGCAGATCCACCAAGTTGCTCCCTAAATTGAGTTCTTCATGTGCTTCATGTTCTTCATTTGCAGACATGGAGCCCCTGGGTGCTTATTGTTCTATTTTCAGTTCTATTTTTCCCTTGTTTTAGCTATGTAGGAAACAGCCTGCTGTAATCTCAGAGGCTGATAACTTGAGATTTGGGAAATCTGAGGAGACTTTGTCTCCCCATGCACTGAACAAACTATCTGTACTTTTTTTCTTTCTTTAACAAAAAAAGAGTAAAAAAGCTTAAAATCTTTAAAATAATGCTCTACATGGTAGCAAATAGTGGTGAAGAAAGATATGATTATTGAATATGATTTCAAACTTAATCTGCATCAAGCTGGAAAAGAACCCCTTGAATGGTGAGTGCACATAGAGCCGGCATTGCTTTGCCTGGGGAGGAGCCTGGTACCTCCTGGGAAGAGAATAATAATGAAAAACTTCATTTAAAATATGAGTTTTCAAAGAAAATAGCTCATGGTAGAAAATTGCCTCATTTGTAAATCTCTGCGGAGTTTTATTCTGTAAAGGTTGTTGGGTTAACCATAGCTAGGTTGTTTAGAAGGACCATTCTAGGTTGTTTTAGTCAGTTAGTAGTGAATGTTTAAGTTGTTCTCATGAGAAAGTCCTGAAATTGTGTGCGCACCTCATCAATGCATGCAGGATTCAGTGGAAATAAGGGCTTCACAGTGGTCATCTGTACCAATGTATGGGGAGAGAAAACCTCTCCACCAAGAACCCGCAGAGAAGAGGACGGGGAGATGGAGACAGTGCAATAGCCTGCCCATGATGGGGCAATGAAAAAGGGCCAGAGCCAGCATAGATACCTCTGGTTTTCTAGAGAACTAATGCAGCTCCTTGACTCTTCTTTCAGGCTAACCCCATGATGATAAGACCAGTAGTGGTTTTGAAGGGTCTGTACAGGACATGGTGTGTTCCCATCAGACATTAAAGCTACTCTATATAACTAAATTGTCAGGGAAATTCTCTAGGAGATGGGGCAATAAAAAGCTTGATAAAAGGAAATATTATCTATTAAATGAGGTAGGGCTTTCTCATAAGTGTATAATTTCAAAGATGAGCAAATACAACACTAGGTAATACACCTTGTGTTCAGCTGAGCCACTTAACCTGGTTTGTGCATTGTATGCTCAACCCTCACTCTTAAGTCTGCTAGGTCAGCCCATGAATGTTTCACCTCTGTCTTGTCTCAGGTACTTAGAGATGTCTTCTAAATGGCCCTGCTTCCCTCTCTCTGGTGCCAGAAGACAACAGATTCTTGGTAACTGAGCCCTCAGCTAAAAGGGCTGCTGCAGTTAGGCTTCATTGCAAAAGATAAGGTGGCACCCAAACTGTTGATGGCAGAATGAAGGAAAACAAATTATCGTGCCTGAAATCGAATGAGTTTTAATTAATGCGTCTAATCTGTGTAGTGAAAGTTCTAAATGCCATTTGTGTCTTCATTGTTGCTCTAAACAGTGACAAGCTCATCAGAGGCAAACAAATTGCAATGTGTGCCACTAAAGCTAAAACATACCAGAAGTGAAATAAGTAATTTAGGAAAGAAGTACATTGTAGGGAAACCCACTGTAGCCCTGAAGTTCATTCATCACATCCCACCTCTGGGAGCTTTAAATATCGGTTACCCACATAGAACTGGGATTTCTACTCACTCCCAAGTAGATGGTGTGAGAACTCCTGCAGACACATTCCCCGTACTCCTGGTTCTCTTGGGAGGAGAACTCTCCCTGTGTGCCCCAACATGGAAAGGTCTGGTTGTGGATTCCTTCTGCAGGCAGCTTCCCGCAAAACCAACACCACTGAGCAGTGATCCTGCCTGGGGAAGGGAGAAGCTTTCTCTTTAGCTGGAGAAGGAATTTAAGCCTTCCAGAAGGTAATTTATTCAGAGTTAAATCTGAGTAATATCTTTTTCCCAGCACAGGCTCTGTAGAAGCCTAAGTGAGCTGAGCTTGGTTCAGACCTTTATTTTTCTTGTCCATATCAGTTTTCCCCTCTGGTTTCCTCTTAAGAACTACAAAATGCATACCTACAGAAAAGAGCAGATCTACATCTTGCTGGTGTTCACATAGCTTGCAGGCTGGAGATGTTCTACAAGGTTGAGACAAGATCTTGTCAGATTTTGTTGTTATTGTTCTTGTTTGGCTTTTTTTAATCTAAATTTTGTGTCCTGTAGGAGGAGAGGAACAGTGATGTAAAAACAGAAGAGTATAAAGCAGTCATAAATAAAACTGGGCTGGAATTTAGAGTAAGGGAAGAGTGGAAACTGCCCAGTAGCAGCAATGGGGGGCGGGTGGGGAAGAAGTGGTGAAAAAACACTTAAAAGCAGAACCTGTTAAAAGCAACGGAATGGGGCAATAGGCAACCTGGAACTGGGGCGAGAGGGGACACAACTATATCTATGACCACAAAATGCAAGATTTATCTAGGCTTCTGCCTTAGGCGCGTTAACGTAAGGGTTTCTTGGGTGGGAAAGGCTCACTGCCAGTTGTAGAAGTTGTCCAAGTCCCTGAAGGTGGTCTACAAAATGAAACAGAAGCAAAATGGGAAGATATCTCTTTGATTTTGCAGCTAGCCCCAGAGCCCTTCATTCCTTTACTTCTGATCTTTTAGTGGAGTTGATTGCATGTCTTTGAGGCCTTTGGTTCTCAGCTGTGGAAATAAGAACTCCGTGAGCCGAGCTGGTTCTGAATCACCTCTAGGAGCAGAAGCAGCGTTCTGGTCTGATCAAAGGCTTATTCCAGGGGGGGTCTTTCTGTAGCATTTTCGCACAGACCCGGAGATATGTAAATGTTCTGCAGAATCTGACACACATGATTAACATTAAGCATATCTCGCCGTTGGTGAATCCGTTCTAATAAAAGGAAATTGAAAACTGAAACATGCCCTCCTGAAAAACAAGCCTGTGCAGAGTCACAAGTAAGCATCGTTTCTCTCCGTTGTTTTTACTGTCCTGCAAATTTGACGCATCCTCATTCTGCTGATGCTTAAGCGTGTGAATAATCTGTCCGGAGCCTCAGCCATTTCTTCCTTTTACACGACACAGAATGGTGTTATGGCAGATCCCTGTAGTCTTCTATCCTGTAACCTCTGAGGTACATTTATTTAGCAGAAAACAATCAGTGCTTTGAAATAAAAATTAATTTAGGCTTGCATGTTAGAGGCAGATGGAAGGACTTATTTTTTGCTGTTTTCTTTTTCCATCTTTTTTTTTTTTTTACCTGCTCCAAACAGGGATGTTTTTAAGTCTTTGGTGTTTATGCTTCAAGCAGATGCAAAGAAAACAGTGACTGAACCAGCTGGATTTTGAATGTATGCAGAGAATCACAAATTTTATGGACTGTTGATGTTATCTGAAAGGAACCTCAAAGAATTAGACTGAATAGGGAATTATAGGAGGGAAAATTTCCTTCCTTCCTGCCACTGTAAGTTAAGGGAAACATAATCTTGTTGAACGAGCTTGATGTAGCTACTTTTGGGATGAGATTACAAGTTTGGTTGACAAAAACACTTTGGTTGGTACAACAGAATATGCACAGACATCTACAAGACACGTAATTTGATTCCGTAGAGCCCTTCGTATTAAGTAGCTAGAGTGAGAAAATGAATATTCTGTGTATTAGATGAATTTAAAACTTCTTAACTAATGGCCCTCAAACCAATCTCTATCAGCTGCTGCTACTGTGGGTGTTCTCCACAGCCCATCTTTTTCTCCCTTTCTGTGATACTTACCAGTTGACTGGAGATGGCACTGATAAAGAGATTCCAGCTCACCAGTCGGGACAGTGCCATGGGGAGAGATGGCAAAGGATGGCCAGTGGTAAAATGCGCTGAGTATGGGTTCACCTATAGGCAAAATGTTAGTGTGGTTCTTGAGCCCATATAGTCTGGGAAGGGGATATTGCCTCTGTGACAATATGATTGCTATATGAAGAGTCTGTCTACATCAGGAGTTCAAAAGGGTTGTGGTTAATCTTGGTCTTCTCTAAGAAAATTTACCAAAATAATAGAAGGATTGATTAACATGCCTTATTGTGAGAAACCTGAGCAATTTGTTAGCTATTAGAATAACAGTTTTGTGCTAACCAAGGCAAGTCTTAACTTTCCACATCTGGAACAAAAGGTTGTAAGGGGAATCTTTTCAATATAGCAGATAAAGCTCTAATGAGATCCTGGAAGTTGAAAAGGGGCATTTTCACACAGGAAATACGAGTGAATGGTCATCGGAACAATAACACAATAACATGTGGAATCCAAAAATGATGTATTGGGAAGACCTGTGGCCCCAGCTATGCAATTTAGGCTGGAGGTTCAAAGCAATTTTTTCACCCCGTACCAGGGCAGGAGTCCCAAGAGCCCTCTGAATTCAACCTCACAGGTTGGCCCATTTCTTTCTGAATATGTGAAATCTGAGAGTCTGGGGAAAATTGTATGGTTTCAGCAGCATCATGGAGACAGAAATTTGCTCCACCACGTGGATCTCTGCGACAGGTGATGAGCATCTCCAGGAATCTGCAGGATCAAAGCTTTAGAGTAGACTTTTTTTCTTTTTCCCGTTGACTTTGCACAGAGTGAAGAACCGAGAATGGTTTTAAAATAGGAACTCTATTTCTTATTCAACATTCAGGACTAAAAATTGATGGAAACAGTAGCAATTAGAGCGGGTGAGAGTGAGTAAGGTGCCTCTTCCACTTCATTTAGTAAAGAAACCGAGTTGTCTCCCCTAGGCACTTGTCTTGCAGCTTGTGTGACTGCAGATGGCTGCCACTTTGAAGGAAACCTGTAATTTAAAAGCAACTCTGAATCATCCTGCCTGCCTTTCTTGGCATAACACCACTTCACTTTGCTGCTCTGCAGGGGCTGGTGTTCACGGGTTTATCTTCTTGACTGGCAACACAAAGAAACCCATGCATCCAGGACTAATGGCAGGTGCCTTGGGGAAGACGAGGTCAAGTATTTCAGTCTACTGCCTCTACAGGAGGCAGCCCATTTAGCAGCTAGCATTACCTGATGGCCAGTGCTCCCACCTAAGCCATCATTATCAACCATCAAGGGAAGCATCGATCTTGTGCTCATTCCCCTTGAGATCAAACCTGTGATGCATATAACTGTTGCAGGGGGAGAAGCCGAATGTTTCTTGGGAATAAGGCAAATGTGAAGGCTCAGCTCTGGCTTGATAGCTTGTAGTGATTCAAAGCAGATTTCTCTGTGCAATACAAAAAGGTGTTGTATTATTACACCTCCATGAAGAGCCACAAAAACCAGCCCTGAAGCCTCCAATTATGTTTCCAAACAAACCCACTCTTATTTCAGTGACTTAGCTATCTCAGAGTAGCAGGACTAATTAATGAGTGGCGAAGGCAGTGCGACTGCAGATTTATCCCTTTGTGCTAGTTTTTATTTCCCATCTGCCATTTTCCTCTTTGCTCCTCAACTAGCTTCAACTCCTCGTCCCTTACATCAGGAGGAATGGGCAGGAGCTCTCTGTACGCGTTCTCCAGTGCCGGAGCTGTGCCTTCAACAGGCAGCATGGGTGGAGCAGCCGTCTCCTTCCCATGGGGCTGGAGGATGCATTTCCCTACAAGTTCATTCAGTTATGACCTGACCTGTGGGCCCTAAGCCATCTCCCACTCTCCAGGTAGCAAACAGTAAATTGCTGCTCAGCACCCTCCTTTGGGTGGTTTCTCTTTGGGCATTTTTGCATTGCCAAGTAGGCTCTTTGGAACCACAGGAGAGAGAGATCTTGTGGAAGGGATCTGAGGAGGTCATTTAGACTGACCTCTCGTTCAAAGCAAGGTCAGCATTGAGTTTGCAAGTGGCTGATGTCTAGAAGTAGCTGAGAGTTTGCTCATGGAGGCCAGAGCCAGTACTGTTTCCTGTGCTTTCAGGGTGTCTCTCCATTTGTTGGGCTCCACATTTCTCCATTCTAGTCTGCCTCCCCTCTGTTAAACTGCCTGAGCACGGAAATTCTTGTTTTTCCATGCCAAAAGTCATTGAGGGACACTAGAGATAGCTGGCTTCCCTCACTGTAGATGGAAACTCTGACGGGCATCAAGGTGGCTGTGTCTGGTTTCTCACCTAAAGATAGCCTGCATCAAAATGAGAGGCAGTCAAAGACCTGGGTAGGTTTTGGAGTGTCAGCTTCCCATGGTTTGGGAAGCCTTGCCGGTTGTCTTTTTAGTCTAGCTACACGGAGAAAAGACTGTTTCATTGGAGGTTAGATATTAGCTAGTTTAGAAGCGGTTCAGCCACTGGAATAGGAAAATGGAAGCCTAAACTGCCCAGAAGGGTGCTGTATAAATTTGCCTCTCAGCTACTGTTAAGCATCGAGGCTAAGTAATTGCCATACCTGCTTCCTCAGACGTGCTTTGACCTCTTGTTTAATTATCTTTCAAAAAACTGTCCATTCCTGAGGTTGCCATTTTTTTGCTGAACAAACTCCTGCCAATGTGCCTGAAAGAGATTATTTTACAGGGAAAAACATTTTCACAAACAGATTTAATGTTCACTTTTCTTTCTTTCCCCGAGGGCTCTCTATCTATTTTTATTCCTTATGTTCCCTTATCATGCAGTGGAACCCAAGGCCCTATTTACTGAGAAGTATTTTGAAAAGCCTAAAACTTTCTATTTCTATAAATAAATATGTCTGTACTACAGGAGTCAGGAGCCCGGTTTCCAAGAGATCTTGCTTTGGCCAAGGCTGGATTACTGGTTGACCTCTATTCTGCCTTGGCGTGGGTGAATATTGGAATTAGGCTTGACATTGTTTTTGCATTGTAAATTCCGATACGCAATGAGATTTGCAATTTGCAAATATTTGCTTTACTTTCTGCATCTCTCCACACCTCCTGGGGGGTTATGGAGGAAACAAGTTACCTTCTGTGAGGAGATGGCTCCGATTCAGGTTGCAAGGTTGTCCGCTGAGCTGAGCAGTGTCTCCATTGCCCCTTACTTGAAGCCTCATGTTATTGTCTGTGCTCTTGAATTAGCCAGTCAGCTCTGGCTGGGCCCTGCGTGACCGCTGCCTTCCAGTGATGAACAGCAATATAAGAGTCTCTAAATTTCCTCCTATGCGACCAAGACATTGGAAGATGCTTGTTTTCTGAGCGTGCAAAGTCATGTGATGAAGAGCTTGGCTGTGTCCTTACACTGCAGAGACAACAGATGCAAACGGTCTGGGCAGGGGGCTGCAAAATCAGAAATGACAACCAGGAGGAGGATGTGAAGCTCCTGGTGAAACGATGCTGACGGTCACTGCTTCTGGCTTGTTTGCAGCTGCAGCTGCTGCCTGGAGGCCCCGGCTCCAGCCCGAGCATGTGGGAGCTGGAGCAAACCAACAGCAGCTTCTGTAATGAGGATGTTGTTGTGGTGATGTCAAAACCATCATGCAAAACTGCATCTCCCCAAATAACTGTCCGGTGGTATGTGTGGCAGGAGCTCCAGCTTTTCTGGGTGCCCCCTGTATGTGCAGGCTCCGTCTGGAGAGTCCGTGCCCAGGAGTACAGGGCTCCAGTGGGACCCAGCACCGAGCCCCCACTCTCGCCCCCCTCGGCAGCCCAGATGCAGCTGCGGGGAGACAGCCGGGCTGGACCGCAGCCGAATCAGCCTTGTCTTGGTTTCTCAATAATTAAATACATTACTTCTCAGCCAGCCTCTGTTGATCTTGAGATTCATACTGAACCCCAGGTGCCTTTCTTATTTGCTGAATAACATTTTTCAGCTCTTTTTTTTTTTTTCACTGCGACACAGGAGGAAGGGCTTTGGGCTCCATTGTGGCTGGACTCTTACACGCAGTCTTATCCCCACATACAATGAGGTGTATTGACTCTGCTTGTCCTGGGGCAGAAAAGGTCCATCCCTCTCACCCTGGGAGACCCTCTTCAGCTCCAAAGGGTGCAGCTTGAGGCTTCTTGGACTGCCACATCTAATAAAATGGCAACTGCTATATGTACCTCTGGTAAGGGATGGTCTCTGCCATCCTTTGGGTAGAGAAGGGTGTGATCCTGCCCCTGTTTTGTTGATAGAAAAATCCAAAGATGGTTGACATGGCATTTACTGTAGAGACCCAGATCTACTGGGATGTTCACAACATGACCTCTTTTGTCTGTCTATGGCACTGCTGGACATATCATGGAGAGTTCAGGTTTCTAGGAGAGCTCAGTTACTAGCTAGGCTGTTTTTGTATGTTTTTATTCTCAAAATTATCCTTTTAAAGCCCCAGATGGGCTCAGGCAGAGAGATTGAGCAGGATGCCTCTCTGTCCCTCCCTCCCAGCCTACCCATAAGAGCAGCAGATAAAATAGAGACCTCATCTTGGGAGTTGGTTTTGTTCACAGCACAGCTTACCTGTTGGGAACAACTTGGGTGAACATGACAGCTGTTGATCTTGCTCTTGGACTTTAGAAGCAATCATGCATCTGACATGACTACTAGACTCCTTGTTTTCTTTACTCCTGATGGCAACGGGGGGTCTATCAGGGACAAAGTACTAAGATTTGCAGGTTTGCCCCAGTTCGTACCTAGGCTGCCAAAAGCTCCTAGGGCTGGTGGGACAACCACTCCTAAATAAACCAGGCAAGGTTTTGGCTCACAGCTGTTAACACCTCTGCTGTGTTTTGGTCTCAGGCTGTTTGGGCAGGAGTTTGAGGTGCCAGTAGAAGTCATTTGCCTGGTGAAAATGCAGATTAAAGAGAGGTCTGACCCCATTAACAGTGTTAGCTACTGCTGGGAAGAGCTATTCTTGCCTCAATCTACCCTCTGGAAAACAGCATTTGTGCATTCAGCTGCAGCATTCGGGGTGGAGAACACAGGCTTCTCGGCGACCTAGTCGGTAAATAACATGTGGCACATGAAATGAGCTAATGGTATTTTTATGTAGGACAGAGACAGGCCAATCATTCATTCACACTCATTTTTACTGTCTGTTTTATTCTCTCTGATTCAAAACAGCCAGATTCCGGCACCTTTTCCTCCATTAGAGGAGCAGACTTCAAAACCCATCTGCTTTTCTCATACTTGAAAGGAAATAATGCCTTGCTCCATCAAACTCCTAAGGCAAATGCTTCTCTGCATCTCATTTCAACACCTCTGAATCTAGTTGCTCACCTCAGTACTTCTAAATGTAAAAATCATGTAGTGATGGCCACAAACCAAGCCCTCGCCTCCACCAGGCACCAGAGGTAGCAGAAGGAAATGCAAGGCTAGTCTAATGTCCACCAGAAAAATGCATGGGAAGTCCCCTAAGACAGCAGACTTGATTAGGCTGGTCTTTGTCCAAACCCCAGGAGAAGAAGGAGAATAATTAATTTAGAGATCAGCTACTACAGCTAGACTGATTTCAGGAAAAATTATCTGGGCAAAAATCTCAAATTTTGCTTACCCTTCTTCCTGGAGTGGTCAAAACGTTAAGCTGCAAGGGAAAGACTTCCGAAAGGATTGTGATTGCAGGTGATACAAATGGCCAAAGCCTTCTTCTGGTGGCTTTAGTCTCTCCACAGCTCTTCAGATATCCTAAGCTGAGGACTTCTTTACCACTGTCACTGGTGTGTGTACGTGTGAAATGGAAGTGCTGCCAGTTTGACTCTTAAATCACTTCTAGGAGCTTCTGACCATCTCAGAATGGTGCCTATGTACATCTTAGATTCCTTTAGCTTTTCCCCACCGTCCTCCTCTCCCTGTTCCAGAGAAAGGGATGCATCAACTCTTAGAGCTATGGACTAGCATACACCTGCTTGAGGAAATGTTTGAGGCTGTAGGCGAAGACTTGGAAATGTGAATTTTTGATGCTTTGGGAAAAGTGAGTCCCTAAATTTCATCAGTAATTCTGTATAAAGCTATGCCAGGGCTGCTTACCAAGGGTTGCTGTGGAAATAGGCAGAGGAACTGCTATAACTGCTGCTGGTGTCTGTGTAAGCCTCCTCTTGCTCTGCGACTAGACTTGGACTCAAAGACAAGGCTCTATAGAAGAGCACTTTTAATGCCATAATATCCCAGGTAACCAGCTGGATTTGCAATTCAACAGATTAATTACGGCACTAACAAAATGCCTGTTCCAGGAAAAAGGGCGTTGGAGTGCTATATACTCTGCAAAACTCAACCTTCTTGGTGAATACAAGTCAAAAGCACAATTCCCTTCAAGGGCACGGGAAGGCAAGTTGAGGTAGACACACGGCCAGCACGCTAAGCAGCAGCATGCCTGCTTTGACACAGAGGCACATCAGAGTCAGGGTATCCTGGAAATACCAGGAAGAGAAGCACAGGAGGAGGAGGAAACGATGCTGGACATTTCCTCTAACATCCGATTGATCGATCGTTTTAAAAATCAGGATCCTACTTCAATAGGAAAATATTTATTAAAACATTTCAAAGTGCTATCCCCACATGCCTATTGCATCATACTGTGTGTCATTCACCACTTGGTATATGCAGACCACTGCTTTCAAAACTGCAGTGGAAGTTCTCCATATATAGATGACTAGTGTATAGTTTTGCATTATCCATAATGTAACTTTCATCTCTTTAGCCTTTCAATTTTCGCAGCTTCATTTTAAGGATAGAGAATCTGTAGTGTAGGGACACTCTTGATTTGATGGGAGCTGATGAATAGGCTAAGATAAATACTGTATAAATGTTTCTTTGAAATAATGTGCTTGCTGGCAGAGTGAATCAGATGTCTGCTGCATGATGGTCGCTGTCACTTTATTAGACTACTTAATTCAGCATTGAAGCCATGCTTTATGGCCAGCTATTCCTTTCCTACTTTGCAATCTGTCATCTACAGCATATTGATTGTGCACCTAAAATATTTGCACATCTTCTCAAAAGTAATTTGCAGTGAGACATTTCAGTTGGCAGAACAACACCAGCAAAATGAAAGTGCAGTGAAATCCCTCAGATTCAGAGTGGGGTCAGTTTTGGTGGGTAGCTGTCAGGCAGCTTTTTGGTGGATCACATGATTTTTATTTGAAGATCTGAGAGAGGAGTGAGAGCTGAAATGTTGAGCTGTAGATATTAAGTACTTTTTGAGTTCTTATGCAGACAGACGCACTTTCAGAGCTCAAGGTTGTCTACAGACCACAGTGAAGAGAGGAATCAGATATAGCTCCTAAAGGCAGTGAGAATTCCCAGTTCACACTGGTTTTAGGAGGTCATCATAGAATTATAGAATGGTTTGGGTTGGAAGCGACCTCAAAGATCATCTAGTTCCAACCCCCTTGCCATGGGCAGGGCAACCCTCCACTACACCAGCTTGCCCAAAGCCTCATCCAACCTGGCCTTGAACCTGGTCATGGTTTACAATGAGTGGGTAGAGGGTTAACTTCTGGCACTTGCCAATGAAAAGATCTGTGCACTCATCCAAAGTTGGAGATTCAAAGTTATCAGACAAACTTAAATGAATGATGGCCTGACTCAACAGGATGAGTCAGGGCTCGTTCTAGAAGGAGAACTCCTTTCTGCTTTTTTTTTTTTTGGCGTGGAGGATGAGGTATCACCAAAGTCTTGCTGGTGCTTCTCAATGAAAACAGAATACTAAAGCAGGAAAAAGTGATGAACTTTCTCATAAAACTTGCGCAGGTGAGAAGAGTCACCCATATCCTTTTCATATTCTTTGCAAATTGCTCTAGGAACCTAGTAATCCAAGAAGACTCAACTGCCTGTCTCTTCTCTGGAGTCTCTTTGTGCCAGTTCACTGCAGCAAAATCTCTTGGGGTAGTTCTTGCACTTTCAGTAGAACTGTGAAATGCTGAAATATGTATTTGCAAAGAGAGAGTTTCTTAGGGAATGTTCTCTCTAACACAGCAGCAGCTTTCCCAGACATCATTCTCTTTTGGTGTACCCAGTTTACTAGTTTCTTTAGGCGACATTTTCTGGGCAATATTTTGAAAATTGCTTTCAGCCTGATAGGTAAAATCAAACGGGAACTCTGCCTCCTCTCTACCACGGTCCTTTAGATTGGAGTTCCCATGTGGTACCACGATTGGCAACCTCCAGAAAGATCTACTGCCATGCTATGGTCAATCTCCTTCTGTCAGCCCAAGAGGGATGTTTGTCTGGAAAAGCCTTGGAAACCCTAAGAAATGCACTGTCTAAACAAATGCTACTTTAATTATTGGATTGGGTCCAAAACCAATCATAATCATAAAATTTGGGATTTGGGTTGCAGCTGTCAGCCCCTTGTTCTCCCTCGACTGGCTCTTTGTGGATGACTTTATTTGTTGCCTGAGGAAGAGAGTGGGTGGAGAAACAGATGGAGAAACGCATCGGAGAACTGAAAATCCTGAGCCCCCACAACCTGGAGCTCAAAAGTAATAATATCACAGTGTTCAGAAAGATTAGTCTTTTGATCCTTTTGGCAAAAACTGCTGTTTCCCAGCTGGTCAGCCAGCTCTGGCATCCTCCAGTCACAATTGCAATTGAGAAATGACTGGAGAGCTGCTTCTGTGCTCAAATCCTTGCTGCCAGATGTACAATTATCGCTACTGAAGTAACAAAAGAGCCTAGCTTGGGAACACAGCAGGCTCCAAGTAGCTTGATTTGCTTTTGACAGCTGTTGCATTGCATTTTGTATCTTACCTCTAATTCTTGACCATGGCTGACATACCTCCTCTCTTGACCTGTGCTGGCTGTGATCTGTCCTGTAGCTGTGATTGCTTCAAATGGCCAAAATATATGAGAGTGTTTATAAGGTCATGTAAGATTTTGGCTGCGGGGAGGGATGAAAAGGGCAAGTCTCATTTCAGTCAGAAGATCTGGTTTTCTTCTCAGATCTATGGCTTGCCTTCTTGCCTGCTCCTTAATTAGCATGAAAATGGACTAAATATTTTAAGCAAATCAGAATTGCAAGAAGCAGCTACGGCTGTGCCTCATGTTTAAGTGTGTGCGGCACTATGCACGTCATCATTGAATAATGAATTAATAAATATCTTTGAAGGAATTTTTAGCCCAGAAAGCATATACCATTTTAGCTTCCAGTCAATTGCCCTATTTACTGCGGTTCTTTTTTAGCAACACTATCAGTCCTGGAAGTAACCTTGTCAATATTTTAGTTGCTTTGGTGTGCAGAGCCATAGCATTCAGTTGAATTGTAATCCTTAAATTGGCAAGCAAACAGGTTTTCTCAGCTTGCCTGTTCCCTTTTTGGTAACAGAAGCTTGGAAAACCTCCTATATAGGATAAGGACGAAGCTTCTTGTCTGACACAGCTGTGAGATTCTGTTGTCCATGGTTAAACCTCTCTGATGCTGCTGATTTGAAGGGTGCAGAGAAACTTTACCTACAGAAAAAATCCTATTGTAGGCACAGCTAACCCTTTCAAAGACAAGGAGAGTTTAATATTTAAATCACCTCTTTTCTCCTCTGCCTGGGAGACAGTTCCTCTCCTCCTCCCCATTTTTAAAGGTGTTTGTAGGCCACAGACCCAAACCTGCTAGAATGTAAAGCTAAATTGTGATATGGATGGCAATCATTTGGACTCATCTTGACCTCACCACATGGACTGTATGGAGCAAGCACCCTGGCCAACGCTCCTCCTCTGCATCCATAATCCATATGGTCAAAGGAAGGATGCTCAAGGCAGACGGGGATAGAGGGAGGGACACCAAGCCAGAGGGAGGTCCCAGGTGGGACTTGTGGTGGCTAGGAGCCTGACTGCCACGCAAGGGGCATGATGCCCTGTCCTTACCCTCACTTAGCCCATCCAGGATGGTGTACAGGCTCCCAGCATGACCACTGACACCTCTCCCACTTAGATGAGGACCTTGTCCGCCCCTGAAGATACAAATCTCTGTGGCTGCAACTTCTGCTCCGAGGGGGTAGAAGAAACCCCTGTGGGTTTCATGTCTTTACAATGGCATATTTGTGTGTTAGTTCTTTGCTGTGCCTCCTGTGCTGTGCAGGGACATGCTGGTGACAGAAAACACCTGTGGGACAGTACTATCAGATACAAGACAGTAGGACTCGCCGTATAATGACAGTGATGACACATTTGAGATTGACAAGTGCATAAAGTAAATAGACTGGCAAATAGTTTTCCCTGGAATCTCATTTTATAATAGCCATATCTAGTGTTACTTCTAATAGAGGAGGTAAAAAGATAAGATGTCTGGGGAATGTGACTTTTAAAAAATTGAGTCCTGTTAAGTGAGACAGGATTTGGGTTTAGTGTTCAGGCTGTGCACGATGGAGAGCAGTCAGCAATGCTGGGCTGCTGCTGGAAGTAGGGTATCAGGTCACACAATTCTGTAAGATGAAACCAACATTTGTTCAGGCCGTGATTCAACTTGGCTCTAAAGTAGGTGTATTAAATCCCATTGACTTCAGTGGGACTATTTGTGTCCTTTAAAGTTACACAAGGGCTTAAGTATTTTGCCGAGTTGAAGCCTCCCATTGAGACTTAAATTCATTCTTCTGCGTAACTTAAAAATATCCCAGCGGCAATATTTAGTTCTAGCTCGGAAAAGCCAGAGAAAAGACGAATTACACTTCTCGATACGTAACTAGTTGCTGTGAGGTGGTTTCAAGACGAAATTACATGTGCCTGATTTACCTAAACACATTCTGAGGTCTACAGCTTTTAGCTTTGTTTCTCTTCAGTTTCTTTAATGTATGAAACAACTAAACACAGTCTCCGAAGACTAGCCGATCATTTAGGCTATATTATTAGCATTGATTAGCCTTGACAACACGGCACTCCCACTCGAATGTCATTAGAAGGTAAGTGACAGCCGCGATGGATTACAGGAGGAAAAGAAACACTCGGCACGGAGGAACGGACACGGTTTTGGAGGCTTCATATGGCAGGAAAGAAGATAAGAAAGAAGTGAACAAAATGTTCAGTACGCTCAGGGCTACTGCATGAGAACCGATAGGATAAAACCTTCTCCTTGGGGGAAAAAATAGTGCAGAGAAAACAGAGTGAAAACACAAAGCTTATCAAGGCTTTGCGTAAACAATGCCAAACAATAATTCCTATTAAAGTCCATGCTGAGACCTCAGCTGTGCCAGTAGACCCCATAGGTTCGAACACCCAAAAGCCCTGCAGTGTGGGGATGCCCCAAGAGCAGGTAGGGCAGGCGGTACCGCTGCTTGCGAAGGCTCCTGCAGCCCCACACCCCAGGAGGCAGCTTGGCTGATGTGTGCAGGGAAAGGCAGGGGAAACAGCCATGGAAAAAATGTTCTATCCATCCTGGGTAACCGCTGCATGTGGGAAGGACTTGGTCACATGCAGGTCATCTTGTAGCACTCTTGTAACATCAAGGATGACCAAAATAACCCATTCATGGTGAACTGGCCCTGGTGAAGACAGTTCCATTCAAGCTACTCTGAGTTGTATTTATTACATGCTACTACGACACACAACAAGCTCGTACCATGTGAATTACTAGTTTAAAATTACCCTTTCAAATTAACTCACGGTGATCTCTATGAGCGTCTCTACAACTAGAATTTGTCTTTAGCAGCCAGGCTGGCAGTGCGGAGCTGTGATTAATGTGAACCCTTGGTGTAACTTCCAGTGTGTTATCTGGTGGCTCTCACAATTCACTCAGCTGATGTAGTTCAGTGAGTTGGTGGTCAGACTTGACTCCAGGTGGAGAACGTTGACATAAATCTTGAGCTAAACCACCCTCTGCTTCTGCAGGGTGGTAGTGAGCCAGCTGATGGGCACACAACTGCTTTTTTGGTCCATTTTTTGGTAAAAAGTGCCTCTTCCCATGGTTAAACTGATAGCCACCAAATAATCTCTTCATTGCAGAAGATCTATTCTGTTTAGCTGAATAATTTGTTACAGTTTCTAAATCCTGGTAATAGCTTTGTGAATATCACATCGCAGAGGAGCTGTCAGCCTGCCTGTCTACTGCAAGCAGGAGTCAAACATACAGCAAGCCCCGTAAGAGCTGTCTTTAAGGGAAAAACTTTGACTGCAAACCCAATGGTTGTGATTTCAGGTTATAACACGTCTGAGTCTGTGATGGTGTTACTCGGCGCAGGAGGGGAGTCATTTGCCAGATTTAATTTCTGGAAGCTAACTCAAATAACTCTCCAGCTCTGGCAGGCTTCTGACAAAGGTTCAGCAAAGGCAGTGTTTTTGCAGGAACTGGTTCGCTGATCTCTTGCCCCTTCAGTTGTCGGTCCTGGTTGTGCAAAGTGATTCGGTCGCCAGTAATTCAGTGCCAGAGTGTTTCATACTCATGCTGTGCAGGAACAGCTGATAGTACCAGGTGGAGAGCAGAGGTGTGATCAGCCCAAGGAGCTTGTACAGGAATTTCAGCCAAGAACTCTCTTTTTTTTTTTTTTTAAACAGCCGAGATATAAATCCTTGAAAATGGCAGTTGATAATGGAAATGCTGACTCAACCGTAGCTGTAGTCACAGTGGCCCTGCTATGACTGCGAGGAGAGAATAGATTGTTGTCGGCAGATGACTACATTTTTCAATTTTAGGAGCAATTCTCTTGATGCGTTAACCTTATTTACACTTGTTTCAGTACACTTGTGTCTTTCTGCTGAATGTCAAGGGCAGCTCAAGAATTAAACAGAATTAACAATTTCTTCCCATGTCCTCCACTGTAATGAAAATGCTTCAACTTTGACGCAGTGAAGGGGTGGCAAAAGGTTTTGGCATTGAACAGTAGCATGGTGTTACATGGATGGCAGCCAGATTCTCATCTTGCACATATTGCTGTGTATGGAGACAAGTCCCTTGAAGTCTACGGCGTCACAGATTTGCCTATGTAAACTCAGGACACGATATTATGCACAGTTCAAGGAATCAATTGATAAGCCAGCCATGTTCTTCTCTGGTGTTTTAGGGTGTCAGTATGGTTGGGTGGGTGGTGGATGAGGTCTCCAAAGAAGATCGAAGGAGCTAGGCGTATGGTGGTTGCACCACACCGTCTTTTTAGGGTCACCAAAGGTTTTGGATATCATTCAAAGTCTTGGTTCAAATTTCCAAAGGTGCTGCTGTCCAAGCACCTTCCAAGCCAAATGTAGTTTTCAAGTGTCCTTATTAAAAGGTAGAGAAAAACAGTGGGGAAGGAGAATCTTAGCAGAAGAGAGGAAGAGAATTGGAAAGACAAAGGAAAAATAAAATAATACCAGCAAACTCATACTGGTCATGACATGAGCTTTAATAACTCACTCTCAGTGGCCAATTTCCATTTGGCCATTTTTACATAGGAGTTTAAGTATAGATTTGGGTGGCTAAATATAGGCGGTCTGATATCTATTATGTGAAATCTCAGTTTGAAATTATTCAACATCTTCCTATTATGTTTGGATAATCAGTGTTTTATTGTGCTGTGAAACTGTCTGAACAAAAACCCTTTCAGAAAGTGCTTCTTTGCTGTTAGTTGGATAACTCGGGAGAGGTTTCCTTTATGAAAAGCAGCCGTCAGATACCCTTCAGAAGTTGAACATCTTTGCAGACTCTAATGAGAGAAGAGAGCTAACCAGGATGTGAGATCTCGCATGCCCTCTACCCCCTACAACTTTTTCTTTTCGGAAAGGTGGACTAGAAAGTGTTTCTCTTTCTGTAACAGCTAAAACCTGGTTGTTAAAAGCCTTGTGCAGGGTTTTGGAGGAAACTGCCATATCCAATTCTTCATCTTGAGCCTGCCCTACAGGATTTCATTTACCCAGATAACATGAGCGGCGAGTTGTGGAATATTCACTGTGCAGTCGTATCATGCTTGAGATTAAACCCGAGCTGATAAATGAACCCTTCACTTCTGAATGTAATTGCTAACCATTAAAGCCTTAAACTGGCAACAGTCCTGTAACACACAGTCAGTGAAATGGTAATAAGCTGTAATCACAACCTGTACTTTTTCAAAAGAATTCCAGTCTTATTGTGCCATATATAGGCTGAATGGTTATTCCGTGGTGTACTAATATAGTGTATCACTTCTTGTCCATCCCAGCATGGACCTGCGGAGCTGCAATCCATTGAAAAGGGTCTTTGAAGACTATAAATATCCCAGTGTTGCTCCCTGTTTGTAAACGAGAGCAATGGAAGCTAAATATATGCTGACTCTACTGTGACAGATCCTGAAAGCGATTCTTATTCATTTTGATTCTTGCCCAGAATATCTTTCTTGCAGTCCTACTTCTGAATCGTTGAAGAAAACAACACTGACAACTCACCCTTTCCTGAGCTGCAGACAAGAAAGGCTTGGGAAACGTTACAGAGCTGGCTAATTGCAAAGTGAAAGAGAATGTTGGTTTCCCTCCTTTCTGTACAAAATCCAGACTGCCATTAAGTGCCAAGGCCAGGGTCCTTTGCTGATTTAGATTGGCACTCTTAGGTTGATGTCATCAGCACTATTTGGTGTTCATTGGCAAGAGGATCCAGCCTTGTAGCTTCGTTAGCCCAGCCGAGGCTTTGGCCTTCTCTGGACAGCACAAAACTGTCAGGAGCTGCTTTATCCTCACCATCCGCACCATGAATTCCCAGCTCAAAAGATGATAAAATGAAAATCTGAGGCAGGTGTAAGAGGGTGAGGAAGTGTCTGAGAGGAAGGTGTGCTGGGGCACAGCGGGTGTTTGATGCTCTGGCTGACGGATCCTCTCTGCAAGACGGTCAGTTCTAATGCTGCTGTTAGGAACTGGGTGTGTAGGGGCAGGAATAGGGCTGATGTTGGGCTGTTCAGGGTAGGACTGCAAGAAGCAGGAATTTCTAAGAAACAAAACACATCTAGGATTTTATTTGTTGTACACAACATGTACAACCTCCCAGGGAATACAACCGCATTTACACTTTAAGGTCAAAATCCAAAACAGGAGAGAAACAGAGGTGCTATTCCTGCTGTGGAAACAGTGAAGATTACAAGGGGGAAAAACGTAGTAGAGACATGAAGAAATTCAATTTGTTCCTTTAGTTGGTACTGACATCCCAACAGCAGCCTCACTTCTCCCCTGCTTTCAGGTATTTCAGCAGCATTGCAAAATCCCAAAGCCCCAGAAATTGCAAATTTCCACCTGTGGGTTTTTGCTTCTGCAGCTCAGGAAAGGGAGGCAAGGGTGCAAAAACAGATGGGAGCTGTCAGCCAGCTCAAAAATGACATGCCTCAGGAGGTGTTTTATTTATGGAGACATTTAGATCAAACAATCACAGAAGATCCTTGATATCAACTGGAGAAGAGGAATTTGGTTCCTATGGCCCAGTTCTGCCTTCTTCCAAACATTTCCTTTAAGCTTGGGGGAGGACGAGAGGGTGGCAGAGACATCCAAGCTCCCATTGTCCCAGGAGAAGCCTGGGCTGATGGATGGCATCCTTGATGTACAACGTTAATATAAGAAGGAAGGGACAAGGCACTTCTCTTCTTACAGTATAAACCAGGGCAGGGTTAATTTTGAGGTTAGAAAAGTACTTGCGAAATGTTAATGTCAGATGCCCAAAATATTGTTAAACACAAGCGATTTGCAATTTAAAATATTACCAGCCTGCTATTTTTAGTGCCGAGGAACCTTTAGTCATTCTACATTTAGATGGCTTATCAGAATTAAATAAATAACAGCAATGGTTACTGCTCAAATTAGGTCTGTCTCGGTTTCCATGGCATCCAATCTGTTATCTCCAATATTCTTGCCAGGATTTGTACTGGGGCTCTGGGACAGCAACATTTCTTATAAGGCTTATAAGGAATTATCCTGTAGCAATTTCAGCTATATGGTTTCTATGAAACCCTGGAATAAATGGATTTATTTAAGATGTGTTGAAGGTTTTTTTCTTTTTTTTCTTTTTTTTTTTTTAACTGTTGTCTATTTTTAGCACTGCTGCCTGCTTGTATGTGGTGCTGCTTTAACTCTTTCGTGGCTGTGTCGATGTGCTGTCTGGCAAACCTGTGCGGTGGCAGTGCCTGTTGCATTATCCTGCGGGAGCAGAAGAGGACTTTGACACTTTGATGCCATCAGCAGAATATATTTGAAAACCAGGGCTCAGGAACATGGGATAACATGAGTCTTTGCTTCTGCCTTTTTGGTACCTCACAGTCCTTTGAAAGCAGCTACACAGGAGTATTTCCACTTGTTCTGAGACACCAATTGAAGTCAGCCTCGGAGAAAAGATAGCAACGCTTTGTCTGAGCCCGACGACTTCTGTCTGAGGCCAAGACAAAAAAATATTGCCTACGTCGGGTTGCTGGGTTCAATGTAGAGGTAAATGAGTGAAATGCAAAGACCTATGTTACATGGAAAGCCAGACTGGACCGTTTAATGATTCCCTCTGACCTAAGACACTGTGCAGCTATGCATTAAAAGGCAGTTATAATCCCAACTCAGAAGAAGACAGTGTGCTCAGCAAGCTGTATAGATGCAGAGAGCAGGAAAACGTATTTATGCCATAACAGCTGTGTATTTCCCCATAGCTCTTCAATTAATATTACCTTTTACGGGTACGTTTTTTAGTTCCTTGGCCCTTAGAGTTTTCAAGTGAGGGTTTCATTAATCTTTTGTTTTGTAATGTTACTTAGGATATAGATCCTGTTCCCTTTTCCCCTCCGGTAAACACTAATTTGTTTTGAGTTTATTTGCATCCTGTTGTGAAGAAATTTTGGATCCGTGGCATTTTAAAAATCAATGGCTCACTGGGTTTCTAATTTCCAGGTAATATTCCCAAACAAAATGTACCATTACGTAGCACCGAGATTTATGGCAAATCATAACTAATTCTAAACAACACGTCTAATATTTTTATAAGAGTGAACAATGTAGGAGAGGATAAACTCTTTTACAGTGCTTTTTTTCAGTAGATCTCAGGAGGTCAGTGAGGACCATAGTGAATAATTTGGTGTTCAATGTTTACTTACTTCTATCTCAGTCTTAAGAGAATGATACTACCGCTGCCCTGCAGATCTTCATCTGGCAAAAATTGGCATCCTTTCCCCAGGCATCAATGGAGCTGTGCTGATTTATACGAGCTTAGGGTGCACCTCTGGCGCACAAAACATTCCTACCGTACCTCACATGGAATTTGATTTACTCTGAACCATGATTGAAATATAGCTGTGTGCTTAAAGTAGGCAAGAAATGATAAAGTGCTTACTATTTATAGAGTCACAGCTACCTTACAGAGCCAACCAAGCAATTCCCAAGTACAATCACAATACAAAGACTTTAATATTTTAGTGCTCTGTCACCCTGTGGTCACTATAAATTTGCTGTGGCTGGGCACACGGCCCCGGCACAAATCTATTTGAAAAACACTTACCTAGGCAACTGCATTAATGCAGAGGCCAGCTATTCATGGTTGCACACACAACCTCTTGACCCGCTCTGCGATGAATGGAAAAGGACTAAGCTGAACCTATGAAACACCGCACGGCACCGGGCACTGGGTGAGATCGTGATTATGGACCCAGCAGGTGCTGGAGCACTCTGCTTCAGCTTTTTGAGTGGAAAAAAAGGGTTAATGATTAACACATTAATGGTACATGAGCTGTTGTAGTAGCGCTGTCAAGATTCCTGTTACTGAAGCTGTGGTGAGTACAGTACTGCAGGCTCCCAAGTCTGTGCTCTGGCCAGAGCATCTTTTATTCCTGGACTCTGTATTTTAGTGCAATAGTTTGCTTTTTCTGTTGTATTTCCTTCTTAAGGTGTATTCTTACATGAGAATGCCCTATGCCAAGGCTTGAAATGCTTCCTGTCCTACAACTCGTCTGACTACGGAGGTGGCTTTGGCATGCAGCTGTGGCACTGGGAAGAGGAGGCAGGAAGCTTCTTGCCACTTAAGGAGCGTAGCAGTGCCTGTTACTGCTCCTATTTGCTGGTGCGGCCAAGTTCAAGAAGGCAAGTTTTTAGCTCAAATTCATTGGGAAAGTTCCAGAGCAAAGGAAAATAAAGGCAGTTGTGGCATCTCTGTATCTGCTCTCCCACCTCTCTGCAATCAGTGCAGTTTTCAGCTGGCTCTGGGTGTGCTCCTGTGGTTCCACCCCAGTAGCGCTGCCCCGCCGCGACCTGGCACTGGGTGGTCTGAAGAGTGAGAGAAATAACATTTTCATGCAGCTGACATACCTGGGAAAATTTTTCCATAGCTACTGCAGAACAGGGCATGGGCTGGTCAGCTCCTACCCTCTCTGTGCTACTTAGTAAATCTTCTTCAAGCTCCTCTTGTCATGTCCACAGGGATGCAACATATCAAGAGAAAAATAATGCGGAAATTGTATAACATTTACTGTGGCTTTGAGTTCCTCTAAGCTGAAAGTAAACACTGAGTAAGCCGCTTCTGAAAAGGAGGCAAATACTCTTGCAAAAGCTCACCCATTGCAGAAGGCCTAAGGGACAGCCCTGTGTACCATAAAGCTCTTATGGGAAAGCTATGGCGTGCACGCATTTATTGCTGCCAAACCAGGGACATTGATGGAGCATGGTCCCAGCCTTGGAGACCCCTTTGTCATATGGGAGGCAAGTTGTTGCCTCTGTGCAGAAAGTTGTGTTGCTCATTTTGAGGTTAGAGAAGCCCTGAAGATCAGAAGGAATTAAACCTGCCAGGTTATGTGTTGATAGCACGTCTCAATAGTTGGTCTTGCCCTAAGAGCAGCCCAAATGTACCATGAGAAGCTCTGTGAGAGGAGCCAGACCAGAGCATCCTGTGCAACTGGGAATGGCATGACTCCTTGCTGCATGGAAATATTTGGAAGGTAGCTTTCTTCTGCTGGAAAACAAACAGATCTCCTTTTCTAGGGAGAAGACAAGACAGGTGGAGGTGTGTGTTTTGGATAATGACCATCCCAAAGACAAAGAAACTGAACCATGGTTAAAAGCAAGCAAAAAACAGTCTCAGAAAGGACTGATTGGTGGCTGGTCTCTGAGTGAGGGCGTAAACGGATGAAATTCCACTATCAGCCTTTTAAAGGAAACCCAACTTCTTTGCGTATTTTCCCATCTAGACTCCAGCCACTAAGTTTACTTCCTGGGAGGTTTTAGTTCCATTTAATGAAGAACTCTTTGGTTCAGTCAGTATAAATGAGGGATGAAATAAATGCCTAGCTTCTGCAAGACACAAAACTTTCAGGTTTTCTTTGGTGCCACAGTTTTTAAATGTGACTGAAGAATAGTTGTCCTATATCAGACCAGAGAACCATCAGCTCTGTGTCCTGTGTCCAACAGTGACCAAAAGCAATTCTGTGACAGAGTATAAGAATAATACAAAAGTGTAATGGTACATACCTAGCTCCTTTCCCAGCTTCTGTTTATCTGTGGTTCTAGGATTTCCTGAGGAGAAGGTCTTTGTTTTTAATGGTCCTGATGGAGTTTTCCCCCATGGATTTGTCCAATCACTTCTTTAAATCCATGTAGGCTTTGAGCATCCACAAATCTACAGGGCATGGCATTCCACAGGTCCGTGCTGCTGGCAATGGCCTCTTTTTTTGTTGGTTTCGAACTTTCTATCCACTAATTTCAGTTGATGCACTGAGAGATGGTGAGCAAGTGTCATATAACCACCAGCTGAAATGATAGCCCCTGCCCCCATGTCCTTACAATTTAGCCTTTTGACCAACTGTAAGAGTTACGTGAAATAAATAAGCAGTGGGAAAAAAAAGATTTGGAAACCATGACATCAGCACAGAGCTGCAGCGGCCACATCCACGTGGGGTAACGGAGCGGCTGTGTAGCCATTGGCGAGGGAAGGATGGTTCCCACGCGGTGCGGGTCACTCTGCTGTGCCTCTTCACGCTCCTTTTCCGAAGACATCTTCTTCCTCTGCTGGGAGCAGGCTCTCGTTTGTGAATACCTTTGCTGTTGCAAATATCAATATCGCTGCAGCATTTGGTGCTTTCCAGTTAATGCACTGAACACCGGCAGAGTGAAAATTGATGTGCAGATTATATAAACCAACATTTGTGGCTTGGAAGGAAAGGTGTTAACTCTTTCTGACTTAATTCATTCCGGGGCACCAAGGGATTGAACCTGAAATGCAGCAAATCAATAATATAAACTCTTTGAGCTTTGAGAGCTAAGAATAAACATCAACCTCAGATTGAGTCAAATGAACCTGTGCAAGAGGCACGGGGGAAATGTAACAGTGGTGTGCTGTTATTGCAGGTCAATAAAGGCTAGATAATGTTTGGCTTTCATTACTGATTAAAAAGATTTCCTTGCAAATGTTGTGAGATTAACACTGAGCTTTCTGTGTGCGCTGAAAGGGTAATGTTTAGAAATGATCATCCTGCACTATCCCAGTGGAAACGCGAACAATGGCGCTGCAAACATCGCTGCCCTGGCTGGAGCTGGAGCGGGTCCTTCTGCCTGAGTCATGGATGAAGTGGGCACAGGCAGTGGGACAACCTGTTTCTGATGATGGTTTTCAGCCTGTGTGACAGCCCGGTGAGCAGAGGTTTGGCCTGATGATGCCCCGTGCCCACCAGCAGCAACAGGAACCTTTCCCTGGCTCAGTGGGATGCAGGACCTCATCAGCTTTCGGGCAGACATGGTGCCTTATACCGTTATACCAGTGACACTCCAGTTATAGCTGAGGAGGCAATTTCTTTACATATGCCTATTTTTAGGTGCTTATAACTCAAAAACATTACCCTCTTGGTGGGAATTTATCACACTTGTTCTCAGCTCAAAGCTGATATATAAGACTTGGCAAGTCTCCAGATAGCTGAAGAACAGCTGCCTGGGACATTTCCCAACTGCGGTTTTCACCAATTAAGAAGTTTGTTTTCATACAGTTTGGAGGATTTTTTTTCCTTTAAGATCTTACCTCGATAACACGCTGCGCACAGGCAGCGTGCAATTTGCAGCCTCATAACTTTGGTCCTAAGGCATATTTATTCAGAGGTCTCAAAGGCATTTGTTCTCCTTGAGGAGCAATCGGGAGATATATTGGATCTATCAACATTTAGTCTATCTAAATCTAATCTATAGCTCTATAAAATCAGGAACTGCACACCCTGAAATAAAAATTGCTTGCCTTTATTGCCATGACTGTACGGCAACTCCAGCAGACTGCCGGAGACTGTGCCAGGTGATGAAGCTGTGGGTGCTCCGGTGCCAAAATTGGCAGCAAACTGCTTTGTGTCTTGCATTTTTTCCTTTTCCCCTTCCCCACCACCTCAGTGGTAGTTATACCAACACCCCTTCAGTGCTGTTCCTCTGGGCTAGAGCTTTCTTCCAGTGTTACAGTAAGCAAGGCTTCGTCGCCTTGGATGCTGTGCCTGATTTACATAATTTTCCTCGTATTTCTGTGACAGGCATGTCTACAAACAAGAGCTTCTAGTTGGCTGAAAGGCAGGGGTGCAGGGCCTGTTCGTCAAACTAGGAGTCAAAGTAGTTTATTTTTTTAAATAAAGTAGAAAGAGAGTAGAACATTTTCCCTTGGATTGAGTTTTTCATGGCTCAGAGAAAAAGAAGTTATTTCTTAGCACTCAGCAATAACACTACTAGGCTGAAATCTGATCTTTTTGGAAACTGCCTGGACTCAGGATTTGCATCCTTACCCACAGAAAAGAAGACAGTCAAGGCATTTAACAGCTGAATATTTCCTTTAAACATATTGTTTAAAGCTGGTCTACATTTCTCTGGATGTTCTGAAGCAAAACCTGCAGGCTGGGAAATATCTTGTTCAAGGCAGAGCAACCGAGTCTCTAAGAACGGTGCTGGGAAGTCATAAAGCTGTTTTCCATTCAACACTCTTGATGTGTTTTACCCTCTGTGCTGGTGAGATACTGACCCACTTCCCAGCTGCGATAAGACAGAGACGTCCCAAAGACCCTGGGAGGGTTTGTGATGGGAACGGCATCAATAAAGAGCCCTCTAAAAAATTTTCAGTGCCATTCCTAGAAATATTGCTGAAGGAAAGGATGCTAAAGGGATTTGTTCTGGCAGGAATTGGGCTTGCAAAGTATGTTTCATGTTCCTTAAACACAGAAATATGTGTATGTCAAGAGTGCAGGCTGGTCTGTTTGGGGATACAGAGAGGACTAGGCTATGATGGGCAGCCTTGACAGGGAAACACAAGGTCAAAGGAGTTGGAGTTTTTTTAGTATTTTCCTGTTAAATTGCTTGTGCATTTTGGGGCCAAAGAGATTCAAATACCTGCAGGGTGCAGACTCAGTGATGGTTTGTGGGCAAAGCCCAGGTGGCTGTGCAGGAGCAGAGGCAGAGCTGGGGAGTGTGGTCCAGCCCAGCTGCCCTGCAGAGGGGTGGCAGCAGGCAGGTGATTGCCCACAGCCTGAGCAGCACCATCCCTGGGGTTAATGCTGATTTGCCTTGTAATCAGCCTGAGTGCAGCCGGTGGGAGGGCACTGCGGTGCCTTGCTGCTGAGCCCCTGCCTAGGAAATGAGGCACATGTGTGGAAACGAGGGGAGAGGACAAGGGGTAATGGCTTTAACCTGAAAGAGAGGAGATTTCGATTAGATCTAAGGAAGAAATTTTTTACAATGAGGGTGGTGAGTCACTGGAACAGGTTGCCCAGAGGAGTTGTGGCTGCCCCATCCCTGGAAGCGTTCAAGGCCAGGCTGGATGAGGCTTTAAGCAACCTGATCTAGTGGAAGGTGTCCCTGCCCATGGCAGGGAGGGTTGGAACTAGATGATCTTTGAGGTCCCTTCCAATCAAAAAGATTCTATGGTTCTGTGACAAATGTCTCTGGGACGTGAGCAGAAGAGGTGCTGCAGATAATATGCACAGCTAAGACAAAAGGAGAGGAGGAGGAGGATGATGTTTGCATCAAAGTAACTGGGGATGTGCTCAGGTTTGACTCCTGCTTGAGAAGTAGATGGGGGAAAAAAAGAGTTCTCAAGAGGCAGGTGCAGCAGCTGCTCCTGAATTAGAGGTCCCTGCTCCTGGGACTGCAGAGCATTTCAGCACCAAGGAGCAAGAGAAGGTGAAGGTCTCCTTTCCTCTCTGCACTGTACGGTGGAGGCTGCCAGACACGTTGGGTCATAAAAGGATCACACACTCCTTGTCTTACCACCAATGGAGCAGCAACCAAGGAGAGGTACAGTCTTTGCTGTCACTAGGTCATGCTAGAGGCTTGCTTTGCCTTATGTTTTCTGCCTGGAGAGAGTCTTCTCATATTTCCCTGTTAGTCATGACTTGTGCAATATCTCCAAATGCTATCTGTGCTCTTAACTTAATAAAACTCCTTTAAATGATACGAAAACTTTTCATCACTCCAGTCAGATGCAGAATGGATGTAATAAGCCATAACAGGCTTTCTGGAGTCCCAGGAGAGTGAATCATTTTTCCTTTTAAAGCCCCACTATGAAATAAATCAGAGAGTTTCCTCAGAAATAAATATCCTGGGTTACAGTAAAAGGTCTTGAAAGTCTGGCTGATGTTTGGAAGTCTGTAAAAGTTTGATGGTGCAGCCCGTACACTGGCTTTCACTGCGAGAACTTATTCCTTGCCAATTTTTTTTTTCTCTGTTGTGTGAGAAATTTAGCCTGTTCCACCAATTTCCCAGCATATAAAAGGTGCAGCTGGCTGAAGGGGAGCGAGAGGCACAGTGTTGTGGGAGCTTGTCCAAAAATCCCATCTCTGTCTTGAATCACAGAGGTGTGAAACCTCCACCCGGGAGGTTTAAAAGGTTTTTCTGTCCATATTTGCTTGCTTTCCATGGTTCCAGACTCAGGATCCAGTTCAAGTAGTTATCTCTGGGTACTACGGCCATGAGGTAATTTCCCATGTGATATCTATTTCCCTACCTTTTTTTTTTTTATATTATTGTTCTTCATTAAACTGACACTGTTTATGGTTTGGTATCAAATGGACGCAAAACTCACAGTTTGCATTTAGCACAAGCCCAAGTTTCTGATGAGGTTCTTTGCTACTGAATTGTTTGGGACCAAAACAACATATTTCTTTATTTTAATCCTGACCTGTCTTCTTTTGGCAGTTAGGATTTCCCCACCTCCTATGAATAAAACTTGAAGAAAAGACTTGTGTGGCTCCCTGCAGCAGGAATCAGTACCTTTCCAGCACCACAGAAAAACCACAAATCTCCCTTTTCTGCTGGAAATATCTCTTTGCAAAGGGTTTGATTTTTATTATACTTATTCTTCTTCTTCCCCCTCGACACCATTTGGGCCATTAGCGATCTCAGTATTTTCTATGCAGTTCTGCTAGATATTTTTGTCAGTCTCGAATAAAAACGGTGCCAGATGGAAGCCCCATGCTCTTCATAGATGATCATTTCCAGCATTCTTCTGCGAGGTTGTATAACATATGTCCACAAGAAATTAAAAATGCTGTTTCCTTGCATGAACTGTATATGCTCAAGGGCACAGAGAAGGTTAAGAAAATAACTGAGCCAGGACTACTCTGTACTTTTTAAACAAATTAATTTCCTAAATAGAAGTTATATTAACATTTAGATTGGTTGCTGATTTGTTGAGGATGGTCTTATTGCTAAGAACACCTGTATGAAGCAAAGCAGTCATGAAACACACTGGCAATAAGAAGGAGTTTTATGTTGAAAATCGTAGTCTCTGCTATTAGGAGGGTGCTTTTTTCTGGTTTGATGTTTTTGTTGTTGTTGTTTGGTTGGTTGTTTTTTTCCCCACACATGCTCAATGTTAGTTTAATGCTATTCCTGTTGATTCCTGTGGGAAATGATCATTGACTTCCTCCTGAGCTGGAGGAATTTCCATACTTTGGGCAGGACTTCTGAAAACAGTCTCTGTATTGGTGTAGTAACTAGACTGAGATTTCCAATGCTGGGATTTGGATGCTCAGTTCCCATTAAATGAACAGGAATAAAACATCCAAAGCTCCATACTGGCTCTGAGAAGGTCTGCTGGGGGCAGCTGCCCCAGCAGGTTGCTGTCCTTGCTCGCCATGCTCTCCTGCTTTAGCACCCAGCCTCTCTGTCCTCTTCAAGCTCATCTCCTTTCATTTACATCTACACATTGGGTCATCTCTGTTGTTTCAGTACTATCCCTTTGTATCTGTTTGTACGGTTTTTGTGCAAAGTACTATACATGTTCATGAGAGGTAGCCTCATGAAACCTGCTAATATTTAAGCTACTGAAAGAAACAGGGACTGCAAATAGCTGCAATAAACTCCAAGAAAAATGATGGAGCATCCCTGTTTTTTTAAAGTGTGAGGCTAATCATTTTATGAACCTTAGTAGACTAAGTATCTTGTGTTAGTGCATGTGCAGAAAGCACTTAACTTCTTTTATCGTGGGCATTTGGCAAAAGGAATCAGATCTCGGTCAAAAACTTGGTCTTTGTGCTGACATAAGTAAAACTGTTTCACTTTGTTTTTGGGGCAGGCAAGAAGAGCACACGGCATCAATTACTGTGGGCTACCTGACGGGTGGTATCTTGTTGAGGAGAGGTAATTAGGTTGCTTGCAAACACGCTATGCAAATTTTCAGTCTGCTTTCCTAAGGAAAAAAAGTCTTGTTGTGATCCTGCTGTCCTTCTCGGTTGAACTCTTCGGTCAGCTCCAACAAAATTGGAGAAAAGAGCAGAGGTTGCAAAATATTGGCTTCCTCCAGATTTCAGAGAAACAGCTAGTGAGGCAGAAGCAGAGGTTCCCTCAGAGTAGACAGCGGTGGGAGCTCAAGTCACCTTAGACAACAGAGCACAGAGATACCCATGCTTGTCGTCTTGGCTCGGTCACTGCTGTAATGGATGGGGCACTCACCTGGGGTGTGGGGAGAGGCCACATCAAGTCTTTGTACTGGAGAAGGACCTAATGCTGAAGGTTTCTAGTGTTGGGTGATCTTCTGACAATACAGTTGTCTCTTCTTCTTCTTTGTTGGTACATCCCACTGGTGTAAGTGGTGAAGTTCTCCCTGGGAGGAAGATGTGAATTGAGAAAGGAGGGCAATGTGTCTTGTCCATTCTGATTCTCCACTGCTTGTTGGTGTTATCCTCATCCATTTTCAGACATAATGCGTGTGCCACTTGGGACAGCATTGGGGTTTTTGCAAGGAGGGAGGTCTGTTTTGCAGATGTGGTTTATTTTAATACCTCTGTGCTTTCCTGGGCTGTTTGCTGGGTCCTGAATTGTCAAGTGCCAGGACAGATGTTTTGAGGCTGTTGAATACCGTGGGAAAGGAATTGTGAGAAGACAACTGGCTTTTCACTGTATATTCAGAAAGTTTTCTGAGAGGTGGTGTGGTGGAGCGTTTCCCTGCCCATGGCAGGGGAGTTGGAACTAGGTGATCTTTGAGGTCCCTTCCAATCCAAACCATTCTATGATTCTATGAAGTTGAGAGACTGGGGGCCCTCCGTGGATTCTCTGAAAATTAGCTTATTACTTGACTGTTAAGCGTATTGTATATACCAAGTAATTAATTTTTACAGCAAACTTGCCTAGGACTTGGGCAAAGGAGCAATTAATTCTCTGGAAATAGATCCATTATCATAATTGCTAATGGATGCAAAACTCCCTCAGAGACAGATGGACAAAAAAAACCCCCTTTCATCTCTGTGATTACGGTACCTGGAAGTCAGGTCCCGCATACGTGACAGGTAGTTAGCCCATTAAAAACCTCATCTAGTGCTAATTGTGGCTGCTGAGCTCCGGCATGTTAGACAGAGGAGAGAGCACAGGTGACTCCTTCCACCTCTCCCACAGCTAGCACAGGAGCTCCCACCCCATCACCTTTCCCTCTCTGTGGGGATGTTCTTCCCCTCATGGGCATAATTGGGGTTTTCCTGCTGACAGCAGGAATCAGTGAATGCAATGCTATGAGCACCTCGAACTCGAGAGGCATCCGAACCCTCAGCGTTGTGGAAATCCAGCGTGTCCCGTGCTGAGAGGGAGGAGTGGGGTCCCTGCCACCAAGACGCACAACCGAATTTGTACAAAAGATGGGTTTGTCTCGCTGCAGCCCAACAAAATGGGGCTAATTGAAGGAGGCACAGCCATGCATGGGACAGAATAAGACCTTGGCTCCCTTTGTTATGGAATGACAGCTTTGCCATGTCATCCTGCAACAGATCTTGTATCTCCACCTTGATTTGTGGTTTAAAGGATGTTTGGGAATGTGAAAAATGATGATTAGTGTTCCATTCAACCCAGCCCTTGGAAAGCAGCTAATAGAGAGCTTTCAGCACCATGCAGCTGCCAAACACCGTGGGTTTCCCCGGACCCAGTGGCTTTCGTGCTCTGCAGGTCTGAGCCTCCCCCTGTCTCCAGACAACATCCTCAGGGCCCTGGCTCTGCCGCCCAGCAAACACCAGCTGGCATTTGCAACTGGCTAATGTACTACCGGTGCAAGCTGGGAAGGGGCAAAGGGAATAGAACAAGAGGCTTTTATGAGAGTTGATTAGTTGTTATTTAATCTATAGTGACAAAGACATTGTTAATGGAACATGGGGAGGATGATGAGATGGGCCAGACCTCAGGCCTGAATGCTTGCGACATCTGAGAATGCTCTTCTGATCCATCCAATGTGTCATGAGCACCGGTGTTGTGCTCCTAGACCATCTTCTTGCATGGTGTTACATGACATTCTTTTTTTTTTTTACTTGAATGAATACTTTTTTTTACTAATATGATTCAAATTTAGCACAGGTCCAGCTCTGCTTTTCTAGTAACTAGTTGACAGTGTAGGAGAAAGGAGATAGAAGGAAGAAAAGAGACAAACTGGGAATTTGTAAAACCCAAAAATTTTTGGATGGAACCTTGTTTTCTTTGTCTTTATACAGCAGCGCATAGCAGGGCTGCAGTCCAGAATGATGACATCTAATTGAGTCAAAAAAATCATGAAAGTAATCAATAAGTAGTGTTAACCACTGTAATACTGCTCTCCCCTAACTCGGGAGAATTGGATCTGTAATTATAGCTGGTGGGAGATGAACCAGTGCGGCTGCTTCACACACAGGTACATGAGCAATAGGAGCAGCTGTGCAAATACTGCAAGGTTTTGATCCTGCATGACAAATGAGATACAAGGATAACAGCTCTCCAGAAGCCGACGTTCAGCATCAGAGGCCGTGGTGTAATTAAAACAAATCCCAGCCTGGCGAGGGCACTTACGGTCTCTACGCTACTAGACACAGAGAAATCCTGAATCTTGCAGTCCCAATGTGGTTGCAACTCTTTCCAGAAATCACAAGGCAGGGATGAACTGGCCCAGAAACACTTCCATGGAGGTTGGGAAGCCAGCAGAATATCGATTGAACCAAATGATGGAATACGAAGAATTACATTTGCTAATTTGGTGAGGCCATGGAGGCGTAGCGGGCAGGAGGGCTTTATCCCAAGCCGTGGTGGAGGAAGCAGTTTCTCTGCATTGTGGGATTGCAGCCCTTTGGGACATGGCAGCGTTTGGCAATAAGTCATGAAATACTAGTTGCAGAAGGTAAAGACTTCATTTCTGAAGTACAGCACGCTGTTTGTAAACAACCTCAGTGCTTATCCTTAGGTCTGTAGGGATTCAATGTTTACGTACCACCAAGGACTGCAGTCCTTCAAGGAACAGACATCGATACCTTCCGTTAGACTGTGTTCAAAAGCCGCGGGATGGATGGAGAGGCTCAGATGCCAGCAAGCCAACCTGCCCCTCGGCTGGTGACAGGGACTGAGCTGCACTATCCAGCAGAAACAACAACCTTGCAATTAGCAGTAAGTAATGTTCTGAAGTGTCATCACTAGGTTATATTCAGCTAATAAGCAGTGATATTAGTCTTGCAATTGCAAATACTGTTAAGTCATTTTCTAGGGTGTGTTTCACGTGGTTTAAAAATGTATCTTCTTTTTTCTATAAAGTTGAGAAGCCCTTTTCTTTGTTCCTGAGTCCAAGCTAAGTGGCCACACCATATACAATCAGGCTGTATAGTCAGGTATGGAAAGTGAATTCTTTAAAAAGTACCCTTTTAAAGCATTGCACGTTAATTATGAATGCATCTGAGTTTGACCGAAGGCCATGTACTGTAGCAAGCTGGGTTCAGTACATCCAGCGAAGCAGGAGAATTGACATGATTTTTCGTGACTGTACAACCAAGTAGAAATGTACTGTCGGCATTTGGAAACAATGATAGTTTTGGGAGGAAGGAATAAGCATCAGTCTCTCTTCTACAGGCAATGACACCCTAGGCAGGGGTCTTGATTCCCAGAGTCATGCTGCACGATGCTTCACAGGCTTCATGAAACGAGTTTGGGCTCTTTCTGGAATGTGGGAAGCACATTGTTTGTTTAAGTGGGAACTGGCCTTCACACAGCTGAGAGCATTATTGACCATAAGAAGTTACTTCAGTATGGTTGGATAACGAAGAACCATAGAAAAAGTCATAAAATGCTTTCTTGGTACTGCAACGCTTTATGTTGCTTCCTGGATGGCTCCAGGAAAAAAGTTCAGGTTGCACCACGCTTTCTTGTACTTGTCCATGTGACTTTTTGACACTTTCCAACCTTAGTTTCTTGCTGATGGGTGCTGGCTTGATGTACTTGCTGACCTTCCTGAATTCCGAGCAGCACAGTTAAAACTGAGTTTGGAGAGCAAACATTTCTGCTAGAAAGAACCTGTTCTTCCTGGGGACCAAAGCTACCCAGATAGTGTAATGGCATTTTTAAGTTCTGGCTAGGTCAGGAAGGGGAAAAAATCTGAAACCATTTTCAGATTGGTACAGGGCACAGCTCAGAAGATGAAAGAGTAGGCGCTTCACTCATGGAAGTGAACGTAACAGTACTTCATTAACGGAAGTTTTGAGGAAATGAATCAGAAGTCGTTAGCAAAGAGCTCTCGGTTCATCCCTTCTTCAGGAAGAAGTAGCTCTTCTAGGTATTTTTAATGGAAATTGTTCTTATAACATTGCTTCAATGTCAGAAATAGCAGCTGAATTGTTTCTCGAGAAGCATTATCTTGCCACACTAGACGTCAGTAAATACAGGTGTATCTAACTTTTTTGCTCAAAGGAGAAAGGAGTTTTTAGTTGACTCAATTCCCTTTTTTCAAGTTATTGGCTGCCGCTGTTCGCTTTAATTATCTTTTAATGGAAGAACAAATATGACAATCTGTTGTACCAATTAACACACTAAAAAAAATCTTAAACCGCTTATAGACAAATTCATTTAAATTTAGTGGAATGAAGTCACTTGTACAGTTGACTTCAATCCACTTTGCAAGGACGGCATCCAGCGAGGCAAGCTCTCTTGCAGAAGAAAACATCTGTTCCTCCCGTGCACGTTACTGATGCGTTTGGCTTTTTGCTCCAACAGTAACCGCTGTGATTGGTAATAGTACATTAAACACTCAAGGTTTTCGTTTAAAACCCTGTGGCTTTGCCGCGTATGGACAGTGGAGGGGAGACACGAGGGCAGGCAGAGTGGCCACTGGCTTCAGGCAAGCAGAGAGCCTGAGCGTGGCTGTGAGGTTGCTGGGGACGATTTTATTCTTCTGAGAGCAAAATTATTGCCCCAAGCCAGCAGGGTGCCGGGTGACGGTGCTAGTCACTAGGTGGCAATGCGACATGCAGGGACACAGCAGCAGCGGAGCGATTCTCCAGCCCTGGGGAGGCTGCTCAGAGCATCTGCATCCTCCCCCCGGTTCCTCACCTCTGGGGAGAGAGCTGTTTTCTGAGGACCCGACAGTGGTGTTGAGCCTGAGATCTGCTGTGAAAGGAGGTGGGTGGTTGGTGGCTGGCCATGAGGAACTGTGCTCAGTGCCTCTGGCTCCGTCGCTCAGCCAGGGTCCAGCAGGAAAGAGACAAGGGGCACAAATCTGCTGGTGGCTGGGCAAGGTTGTACATGGCACATCCTCACCTCCCTGCCCTAAAGCAAGGGGTTCCTCAGGCACAAACCCCAGCCTCCTTCCCAACCAGTTCAGGCCTTGTGGCTCCCCCAGCTTTTCCCTATGAAGACAACACTGTGGCTGTGTAGGAAATTTTGCTAAAGTTGACTGATGACAGGCTAGCAGCACAACTGCACATAAACTCATGGTTTTGAGGAACCAGACTGAAAATGCTTCTGAGGAGAAGCAGGTGGTCCGAGTATCTCGGGCAGTACCTGCTCTGCGCTGTGGATGAGGGGGTCGGATGCCCGCACAGTGCGTATCGCTGTAGGTGAGCACCGCTTTGGCTGCTCCCTGCGTGCTGGCGCTCCCGCCTCGGCAGGATGGTGCTGTCCCTGGCTAAGAGCAGCATCCAGCCTGTGCCTTGCACAACAAGCTCTTTACTTCAGCTTTTGTCATGAGAAGACAACGATAAGTTGCTCGCCTATGAACATCTGTTTGCATGAAGGTCAATGGGCTGTAGTTCTGAAATGAGGATTGTTCCAGGACCACGTGTTTCATTTGCAGTAATGTTATGGCTGAATACTTCTCAGGAAACCTTTAAGCCTATTCAAAACAACTTTCTGCTTAGGCCAAATGTCATGATGCCATCAAACTTCCCCTTTGACTGTTTCCCACGATGACTAACATGTTCTTAATGCTAGTATTTGTTTTGATTTGCTGAGCATCTTCAGTTATCGGTGTCTATGAGTTTTCCTGCACCAACAGTGCAAGTGTTCTGCTTTAACATTACATTCAGGAAGGAGCAGTTCCCCAGCAGAAATTATCTGCCTCTCTCCCTTTTATATAGGATTTAAATGCATGCATCCATGTTGATGTCCTGTGGTCCTTAATCACAGAAACATTGGTCTGGAGGAGACCTTAGGAGCCCAGGCACTGGGGCGATATGCCATGGCCATTGCCAACCCGTCTGTGACATCCCCTGGTCCCCTCTTCTCCCTCCTGACTTCTTATTGATGGGTTGGGAAGCTGGAGGAAAGGACGGGTGGGAATACAACAGCATCACACACGAGATGGGTGCTCAGGAGCTTTCCTCTGCCTCCAACAACCTTCTTGCTGGGAGAGGTTGTTGCATCACTGTGATCCTCGGTGAGGGTGACAGCTCCCGCCAGCTGAAAGCATATGGGACGTGGCACGGAATCTGCTTCGCTAATTATGAAAGTATCTGCTGTCATACTATGGTGGTGATCTCAGCTCTATGTGCAAATGTACTGTGGATGTCCTGGAATATCAAGTACCACAAATAAGTAGAATTTTTGAAAGGAATTTGGAGATTTTGCAGATTCCTCAAGCTGCTTCTGGTGGAGCGTTTCCTGGAATCAGTAATGAAATCAGTCATTTTGCTACACTCTCACGTTTAATGCATAAAGTCTTGTGGTAGCAGCTTTTAAAAGCTGTTTGTCTCATTAAAGTTCAGTTAACTCATTTCTGAAATTAGAAACTTTCATGATTAATGACTTGTGGTAGTTTGCTTTAAAGAAGATGCTTGCTAATCAAGTGTTTGGTTTTTTTTTTTCCAAAATCACTTCTGAGGCTTGTATTATTGCCTTAGTTATGACACAGTGACAGTGATACTTGGTACTTCAAGAAAAATAGTTGGTAATGATGCAATTCGTGCCTACAAGAAGTGTGTCTGAGGAGCAATTGAAAACTACATGGCTAACCAAACACAAGGAAAATGATTTTTGGTGAATTTTCCAGCTTTAGCACAGGAACTCTTGCTCATTGTAGCAGAGATCTGCCAGGCTAAAAGGCTGAAGATCACGACTACAAATAATAGGTCACATTCATCTTCACTGGCTTCCTTTAGCTTGTGTTAGCGCCTCTGACCCGCGCTGACACGTAAATAATGTAGGCGCTAACCTGTTCATCGTACGTGTGCTCACAACTGGAATCGTGAGTCAGAAATAGCAGTTTCCCAAGCAATTATTTCCAGCGGCACACAAGTGAGGATGACAGCGCTGGGGGTGTTACCGCTGAAAGGGCATCGGGATGGCAGCTCCCTGTGTTTTCACGGCACGGATGCTGGAGTGTGGCTGCAGGGTTCCGATCGTGATGACATCTCTGCTCCTCCCCGGCTCCAAGGAGAGTGTGTAAGGGATTAATCCTGGCTTTTACAACATCTCATGCTAACTGAGAAGTGCTGTGACCCATTCTGATGATGTCCCTGAGTGGTCAACACTTGATAGTTTTAAGATCTTATTTCCAGTCAAATTCTGAAGCCTTTATCCTGCAGCTGGATCTGGGCAGTGGTTTAGGGGGGAAGGTGCAAGAGCATCATCCTGTGCAGGGTCGCTGCTGTTGCAGCCCCAGGGCTGTGCCCCACAGATGGTGCATCCCTAAGGATCGCTCCCAGCTCCCTCCTGAGCCCTGCGCTGGCCGAAGCCCAGGCGGTCCATCCTCAGGGCCAATTTCCCCCACAAACACATCTCTTGGATGAGAATCCTGTTGATCACTCTCTCAAACCTCAGAAGTAAGCAGCCAAGTCCTGTTTACCAAATAGATTTACCTCCTGTGGGAGACAATGATTCTTTTGTTAAAAAAAATAGAAGACAAAACCCTGTCAGAGTCTGGATCTCTAAGATTAGTACTTTCTCAGAGGAAAATGTTTTATTTGTTCCTCCTCTGTTCCTTTTGTGTCTTTTTTTTCCTCTGTTACATACCTCCTGGTTTGTCGTGATTCCCTACTTTGAAGCTAGTCATATCAGGCTACTCCTCGTTGTATGTTATAGTGAGATTTTTAGGCAATACTTAATTCAGTTATCTTGAAAATTACAGACTTGGCCCTTGCAGTCATACTCCACACCTCTCCTCTCCCTTTGAAAAGGAATCCTACGAGTTTTCTGAAGCAAGAAGTGTTTGTAAAGTGACTCCACAAGTATAAATAGCTTGCAAGCAAGAGCAGCACCTGCCATCCTTGATATGTCTTGCACTTCCCACAAATCACTCGTGCAGGCTGGGTTTGATCACAGCTATTGTTTGTGCTAAGCTTCCTCCTACTTCTATAATCCTTCTATTTAAATGGATGGGATATTTTGCATATGGTAAGGATTTTGAGGATATAAATCGCAGCCAAGTATGCTGTGGACATGACATGGTGTACGTGTGTGTGTTCTGCCAAGGGCAGAGAAATGGAAATGTCGACAAGCACCGCACTTTAAATGGGAAGAAAACGGCTCTTTCGAAAGCGCCTGAGTCGTGTACTTTGACTCTTATTGCTTCTTTTAAGGAGTTGCTGTTGCTTTCCAAATACAGCAGCTATGGGATGGTCCTTAAGTCTGATAGGATCTATGGTTTTTGGCAGGCTGGCGGGTGCTGGGCTGTTGCCACATTAGCCCAGGGTAATCTCGGGCACATCAGCCTCCCCGCTGCCTGACGTGTGCCTGCCCAAGGGGTGGCAACATGCTTTGTCACCAACTCGGGTGTCCCCATATCCCTTACTGAGAGAGTGAACAGTCAGGGCTTCATGTCTCTCCAGGGCTGTACCTGAAGCGGTTCAGTCCCAATCTCACCTCTGCTGCTGGCAGTGGCTTTGCAAGAGGGATGGCTTCTGCCTGCCCGTGTGGCCTCTCTCACACCATGGTGATGCCTTCTTCTATCGTGCTTCCTGCAGGAGGGGTTTGAAATGGAGCAAACCTCAGCCCTTCCTGTTTCACATCAGTGGAGGGGATGCCCCATGGTTACAACGGGTTCAAGCTGGAACCTGCACTTAAAGTCCAGGATTAGACAAGAATGAGGGAAAACAAATTAAATCAGTTTTTAAATTGAGAGCATTTGACAGCAAGAAGCTGTGCAGGGAGCTATGGCCAGTGACAGCAGCACCCTGGGAAGCAGTGACCGATCGGGGTGTCCTGGGAGGAGAGTGCCTGCCGCTAACGATGCCGGAGGCCCTGCTACCGATGGCCTCTCAGATGGTGCTACAGGGATCTGCTGCAGAGAAAGCGCTGGAAAAGATGCACAGCAGACACAAGTGTTGGAGTCAACGCTTTCTGTGCAAACCCTTATAGACAGCGCTGCGCGAAGCTTTTTCTCTCGGAGCAGCTCCCCTGCACCCAGGGGATGGCTTGAAAAGCAAAGCACTGAGCAGGCAGTAGAGGAGGGGGTGGTAATCAGCTGCATTTAGCAAAGAATTATTAAATAATATATTTACATTATGTATAATTATAAAATATACAATAAAATATATTTTATTATATATACAATTAAAATCAGTTTAATATTTTCCTTTTTTTCTCAAAGAAAATCCCAGCAGTGCTACCAATTGCATTAGTTGTACAGAATACACTCAGTAAGACCTCCTAGACTAGGAACTGAGTGCAATCCCTTCTCACTGAATTCTTCTCTTTATCTCTTTGGTGGAGATGATGATCTTAGTTTTCCCCATGTTGAGCCAGTAACACAAAGCAGTGAGGAGTTATACTTTCAGTTCAGTTGTTTTTCTCTCTTAAATAAAATCCACCTTTTCTGTAAGTTCCTTCTCTAACCTCAGGTTTATGGGCAGGAATTTTTACTTTCAAAAAAGTGACCTTATTCTCCAACATTGAATAAAACTCCAAACAGTATTGTTCTGGCCTCTGACATTTTCTGAAAATGTTTGTTTTATTTGGCTGAAACGCTATTGTTTGTTTCTTTCTTTCCTTTTGAAATATAACACCTACTACTTTTGTATGTATTTTTATTTCTTTCAGTTTTATGAAGCCAATAGATGGCCAAAAAAGAAGATGCCATGATTCTGCTCTACCTTTTAAAAAAAGCTCTAGATGCATAGTTGTATGTACTCGTGTGCTTTGCAAAACAAAACAAAAAAACCCCAAATTGCTACTTTAGGATTTACAAAGACTTGAGTTTAACTGTTGACATGATATATTCAGATCGTTTGACATTTGGTCGGCAGCTTGTTCTGAGAAGCATAGATTTTATTGAACACACTGTTCGAGCACGCCGCTGCTTCTCTATTGTCGTGTTTTCCTCCGATACAGCCAAGGTCATTTTTATATGCCATTGCTTGTAACTGCTGAAAGGAGAGACATATGTAGGGGTTACTCATTCTAGTTAATGTGAAGTTGTCTGCTGTACCCAATGTGGTTTAGTTTTCCCTCAAGCTTGAAATTGCACAGCACAAGCTTAAAAACTGCTCATGCTGTGAGGGTTTTCCTGGTCTTCCGATGTTTAATCGGACCCTGAAACCCTCCCCTTTTTGTGGGACAATATTCCGGCTGACCAAGGCTTTTCTTCCAGATCCTGTAAGGTGTGAAGGAGGATCTGGATAGTTCCTCCAGCTCCAAATGTGCTTGATGGTTTGTGGTGGTGGTGTTAGGCTGAGGAATCTAAAGCAAGGAGAGGGGCTGCGGCACGCGGAGCAGGCGGCTGGTGGGGCGGGTGCTGGGGGCACCGCTCCCCGCGGGGGCACTCGGAGGGAAGGCGATGCCGGTTGCTATTTAAATCGGCAGCAGATGTGTCGATATGTGTGTGACGTTCCTCAAGATGGCTCGGGGAGCCTGAAGTTTATAAGCGATTCTTCTCCTGACTCCTGCTAATTTTAGCCTTGGAGTGTTTACAAACAGAGCAGCATTTGTCTCTGCTCCTGATCCAGGAGGATTTCAGCCCTGTCCCTGTTGGCATATTCCCTAGGGAAAAAATTAAAAAGGGATACAAAATAGTGATAGCTATTAAAAGATGCTGAGGGAGCATTCAGATTGGAGGCACATCTTGTGGCTATAAATAATATATCATAGTGTCACCAGAAAGTAGGAAGAATATACACCTAGGAATAATTTTGGAGGAGAGAAGTGGGGAACAGGGAGCTGAGCCTAAAAGCACAGCTTCTTAGTGGTGCTCCAAGGCAGTATCCAGCAATGGCTCAGGAAAAGGCCAAAGCAGAATGGCATGACAAGAAATAACCAAATTGTAGCTACGTTTGACAGCTGTCAAGAGCGCTGAGCCTGGGTGCAGTCCTACCTCAACCAAAATGCCAAGTGTTGGTGCACACCAGTTACTGTATACAACATTCCTGATCTGAATGCACCATTTAGCTACTGCTTTGAAATGAGGCAAGAGCAAAAAGTCAAAAAAATTCAATTATGTCAACACAGCTTTAGAAAGAGAGCTATGGAGCTTTAGAAAGAGATTTTAAATACAAGCAAACCAGTTTAAAATTAGTTCTCGTTCAGAGCCATGACCTCCAAACATAGTTCTTTGAACAGAAAACACCTCCTAAAGTGTTTGTGGTTTTCTACAAAGGATGAGCAGGCAGAATCCTCCTGGGTTGGCGGGGCAAGGACCTGCACTTGCTGCCAGTTTGAAGGAGGAAGGCTGTAGCTACATGCTCTGTCTCGAACAAATCCAAATCCCCCAACTCAGCTGAACTCTGCTGTGTAAAAAAAAGTTGCCAGGTCATGCAATACTTGACTTTCAGAGCTAAAGCTTTGCTTCTCCTCAAAGATCAAGCGAGCTACTAGACCACTGTCACAGCCAGCCACCTTGTGCTATGGGAATTTAGCAGGTCATGAGGTCTCAAGCACATCTATAAAAACAAAAGGGAAAAGACTTTCTCTTTTCTTTGCTTGTGCTCACTCATGGCACAGCACATGTCATTCAGATTAAAATGTGGTTGACACATGAGAAATATCAGCTGCCATCTGATTAAGACATGTGAGAGGTTTATGAGGCAGCTACAAATTCAGCTCGGTTGGAAACGAACGGGAAGTCTCAGAGCCGCATGGCGTGACCATAGTGCTGTGCCCAGAGGAAACGGGAGAAACAGGGCATAAATGCTCAGTGTAACATGGGTGAGCTTCACCTTCCGATCCTGGATGAGCACTGAGCCTAGCTCACGTCTTAGAGAAGGAAATGCTAGAAAAAATCCGTCAGATGCAGCTTAAAATTGCTGCGAGTTAAAGAGAACTGAGGCATCTGGGATGAACCACATAGAGGTTTAAAGGGGAAGACAACGTTGTGCAGGAAAGGAACAGAAAGTAGCAGAGGGGTAATAGGTTCATGATAGAATAAAGCAACTTATTGTTGTGGCTATACGATTCCAGCGCTGCTTGGTGCATAAGAGCATGTTCAAACTAACAGAAAATATCTTGCCTTATGCACTGTAGGCTTCTTGCAACACTTAGAACTTTCTTTTAAGACAAGTTTCTTGAACTAATTTAATGCCTTTCCATTATTCCTTCAAGGATCCACTCTGAACTTTAAGCATAACTGTTTTTTTAGATTTCTTTAAGCCTCAAAATAGGTCTGAAAAACTAACCATTACGTTCCTCTCTCTGTCTCTCAGGCTTGTAAAAATCAAATAGTGATTCATTTTTACCACACCTAAGGAAAAAGTCAGGCATGAAACAATGTTATCCTATGATATCACTTCATGTGCAAGCCTGTAACAACATTAGAGGTATAGTTGGCAAGTTTCCTTTCAAATATTGCTGTGTGTTCTTTTTCTTGCTGTTGCTCTATTAGCTTTCTGTGTCTGAAATTCTGGTGTAACTCCAGGGAAGGCTCAGATCAATCACCTAAAGCTCATCACAGCACTTGCCTGCCTATTACTGAGGTGGCCCAAGGTTTCTAACATCAGGTCTTCCATCACACTGGGACTTGATGCCCATCTGAGTTTAGCTCTGGATTTCAGGCCCAGATTTGGTATCGTACACGTTTTGCCTCCCCAGCCTGTTCTTCAAATACTGTTTTCTCTCAGCTCCACAAAGGCCGGAGCGAGATCAGCTGCCACTGCCAGTCTGCAGCTTGGTGGAGTCAAACATCAAAGCTCCCATCAAAGCTCCCGTTCCACCTCGACTTCAAAACCTTTCCAGTTTTAAGACTTGACCAAGTAGCAGAAGGAGTTGTAAAGGGAAAGCTGTAATGTGCAGGATGAAGGGCTCTGTGAAGAAGTGCATTTTCCTCTTACTTTAAACAGTGACAAGTAGCGAGCAATGGCCATAGTTTGATTTGTGCTTCTTGTTACTGTGTTCATGACGGGTGTGGGACCACTTTTGCCTTTTGACTTGTGCTATGAATAGCAGAAGAACCACTCCCGGGTATTTCATCTTTATGCTTTTTGTAACAAACCTCTCGCCAGCTCTGGAGAAGGGACCTTGGGCAAAAATCTGTTCTGACATCAAGGCACCTGGTTTCAGTCTGGGTACTGAATGCTTTCCTTGGGGTTTTTTTTCACTCCACCTGCAAAAGTTCAGTCTGTAGGTGGAGTGGAAAACAAAAACAAAATCAAAAGCTACCAAGTAAAAACTTTGTTTAAATTGAGTTTGTTCCTCAGTTCTAAGATTGCATGTGAAGTATAGTCTTTGTACATTAAACCACTATTTTGTAGGTTTTTCTAGAGGAATTAAGGAATGTAAGAGGAATTATTTATTTTTTACTCAGACACCAAAACTAATCCCATACTCTATTACAGAAATGCATGCCTTTGTGAACTATGATCAATCTAGTTTAGCAAATGAGCTAAACTGCAGAGAGAAAAGATCTGCAAGACTGATCTATTTTAGACTTTCAATAATCTGGAAGACTTTGATCTCCAGCACTAAAGGCCTCACATCAGTGTGGTGCTGGACCCAGCAGCCTTGAGCAGGATTTGCTTTGCAGTTCACAAAGTTTGATCAGCCAGAGGGATCATTGCATTGCAATGTGAGATGTTCCAGCTCCCAGGCGCTGAGCACATTTCCCAGCCCAGAGAAGCAATCCAGAATGCCAGGGTCGCAGCACAGAATGCTTGATGTCCATTAATTTTAATTTAAATGATTCACAGTAAATAGGTGAGAGATTCACTATGTGAATACGATCATTACCCCTTTCCACTAGCGTCTGCTTAAGGCTTCGCTGTTTATCAGACTGAATTATTTAGAAAAATTAATCTGCAATCTCCATACTATCCATTAGCTGGAACTCTATTTGCATATAGCAGTTGGGTTTTGGCAATCAAAAAGAGGAAGATTCTGCACAGCAAGCTGTCTGCCAAAAAAAGATCTTCTGTGTAGCTTTTAAGGCTGCGTAGGAATAGGAATGGCAAAAATAAGATGGGGTCTAAATTAAACATCCGGTAAAACAAGGATGTGCCTGCTAGAGAAGAGGCTGTGCTTTAGCCCTGTATTTAGTGTTAATTTCATCTGTAAACCTTTGTGGTTTTTGTTAAAACACACAACTGGTAGTAAAGAAATGTGTCCTAGCATGCCAATCAAAGTAGTGGCAGGCCAGGTAATAAGGAGATGTGAGATGGATTTATTTGGACCAGTTTTATAGGCATCATTACAAAACAGTGGCAACAAAACTTTAGACATGGCCACTTAATCGTTTACTTATTTTGTCATAATGCAATAGATACCTCTAGATGCCAGTATGAATATAAAAATATAGTTTGAAATGAGGAATAAGTACTTGTATTCGTGATACTTTGCCATGTCTGGAAACAGAAATTTAAGGCCTAATCCTGCTCCACTGGAATGCAGGGAGAGTTTTGCTTCAGATTTAACTGGGAATATATCAGGAACCATCATGACAAAGCTAATTTAAACTTGCTGGACTGCTTTAAAGGCATAATGTGAAATTCCTGCTACATAAAGGAGCAGAATCTGGACCCTTTACAAACCACTGCCTGACGAACAGAGAAGATTTCAACTTGAGAATAAGCCAAAGAACCAAGGAAAAATTACACTGAGGAGCAATGCTGCTACTGTATCTATGTGAGTTCCAGAATTCCTCAGGGGATATGTGTCTCTATAGATATTTTACGAGGATAGGAAAAGCATGTTCATGACTTGAGGTTGGTTTTTTTTTTATGGACAAACCGTACAGCTATTGGACATTAAGCAGCAATAGTGGTGTTGTATAAAGGCACTTAGAGTTTACAATTTCAAATTGTAAATGATACCCAACTTCTCCAAGCCTGTGCCAAGTCAGAACCTTCTGGGAGATGTTTCTAGGGGAATAAATACCCTCAGCGGAGGCACAGCTCTGTGCAGCACGTCAGCTCTGCCGTGCCTGTTTCCAGAGAGCGGCCCTGAGCCGCAAGTATTCGCAGAGCCCAAATATGATCCGCTGCGAGTGGCTCTCGGCTGCGAAAGCCTCATGTTTCACTTCACACTTGGAGCTTGCGAGACCTTGCTGTGCTTGGGGCAATCCCGTCTGTCCCTCTGGGCAGCAGAGTTCAGGAACCATAAAAGGGTATAGATGATGCTTCAACCCTTCGTGCTGCCTTGCTGGCTTGTTGCCACTGGGCTTAGATGACTCCACCACAATCTTGGGAGGAGCACGAAAAGTGTGTAATTAGAGCAGTTTACTGTATTTGATTTTAAATCATGCTCCTCCCACCAAAGGAGGTCTTGAATTTCAACCCTTCTAAGCCACTCAGGTGGAGAGGGAACACCTAAACAGCATTTGCAGGGGACACATCAGACTTTGTATTCGTCACTAAATCTTCTTCCTCCATGTATCTGATTTATCTGGAGGTGCAGAAGTCGTTTCCAATTCAGAAACCCAGAGAATGGTGTCAGTGAGAGGTACGAGCTCCGTGTCAGAGCCACATATAGGTACGTTTCTGCACAAGCCTGGCTGCGGTATGTAGCTTGTGGTGTATCAGTTCTGCCACTGCAGCATCCGAGTGCTTCTCAGCTTCCAGTATTATAGCTGTAAAGCAATGAGGTGACACTTCTCCCAACTACAGTTGGGAAAGGGATGTACAGAGGTAATAAGGCTCAAGTTAGTGTTTAAATATTTGTGAGTTAATAAATTTTATTGCGAAGCCAGACCTTACGTGATTTACCCCAGATCCAGAGATGCTCACACCAAGGCAAGGAATCAATGAGGGAATCTGCAGACTTAAGTCAGTGTCCCAGCCCCAAATAATACCCTCTCCACTAGAATACTTGAGCCATCAAGGTAGCTTTAAAAGTAAAGGCTGTGCAAACTGTACCCAGGCTGCAATAAGCCCTCATGCAAATCCCCTTACATTTTGTATGCATAACATCATATTTTATTACTGTTTTAATTGACACTTCTAAGCCTTGCAAACTAGTAAGGGGAAAAACGAACTCGCTGCAAAAGGGCAGGGTAAGCTCTCTCTGCTCACAAGTAGGTACAGTTTCTGTGCAACATGCTGAGCTGCTGCCACCTTCCAATGTTTAGTTTGAGTGTAGAGGCCTCATTTGGTCAATGTAATAACTGCTCCTGTAAAATCCGGCAGATCTCCTGGTAAAGGTGAGAACAGCTCACACAAGGCAAGTTCACTGTCAGTACTAAGCACAGCATTTATCGGTGGCCTCTGGTGCTGGAAAGATCTCTGACCAGAAGTGGGAATTGTGTAACTCCCGGCAAAGTCACTACAACTGCCTTTGAAAAGCAGGGTCTAGGTGAGTTGGACAGCTGAAATCTCCTTCCTGGGGCTCACTTGCTACTTCTGACAACACTGGCTTGGCTGAATTGCAGAATCTCTCCTTCCCCACTTCTCTGCTTCCAGTTCTTCGGTTTCAGTGGTCCAAATTTGACTGGAGAGAAATAGCCAAGAGAAAGCTCAAGTTTTTGATTCTCCTGGCAGGTCTCTGAAGTGTTAAAAGTCACAGAAAGGCTCAAGTAAAACAGCTTTATATTGAGAGCACCCTAAGTCCACTATCATCAGAGGGCTGACTCAATCTCAATGAAGCAAAGCTGACCCTGCCAGGACAACTCCTTGGTTCCAGAAACAGCAGAGGTTGTTCACGGTGCAGACAGATGCATGGAGGACTGGAGGAGCTCTGCTCGAGGACTTGAGGTTCAGTTTTGTGCTTTGTACGTTTCTTAGGGGAAAATCATTTAACAAGTCCAAGCATAAAGGTCTTCCACGTGGCAGCTTTGATCCCATCTCTTCAGTCTTAGCTTAAACAGCCCTGATTTTCCTAATCACACCTGATCTCCAGCCACCTGAGTGAGGTGGGAATGAGGACTTTACCCCACGCTGCGGGCCAGCTTGTGGCTCATTACCTCGTTTGCCAGGTGATGCCCCCTTTCCTGGCAGCCCAGCCACCTCTCCCTCGGGGCAGGAGCGATGTCGGGACCCCACCGGCCGCGGTAAACCGATCTGCCTTCAGCTGTCCCCGGCGCTGGGCTGGAGCAAGGGAGGGTGAAGGGGGAGGAATTCGGCTCCGCTAAAAATAGCGGCCGCGCAGCCCCGGTGGCTGCTGCGTTGCGGGATCTACATTTGCGGACGAGTTGCCCCTGCTGCCCTGGGGGTAGGATAAGCGGAGGAGCGCTCAGAGGCCACGGGGAGGGCCGTGCCCTGAGCATATTGCCTTCCCCCGGGGGGATCCGCCCTGCCTTGTTCCCTACTGGTGTTGGAGGAGTCCGTCGTGTCCCCCCCTCCAAATAGGCCACTTTGGGGGGTGGGGGGGTCTGGCTGCCTCACCCAGGGGCTCCCCCAGGCACTTCGCGGCTCGCCCTTCCCAGCGCTTTATTTTGGGCGCTGCTGGGCGGGGCCGGGCTCCAAGGGGCACCGGCTGCTTCGGGTTTCCCCCTCCCTCCCTGCGCAGCCCGCGGTGGGCACAGGATGGGCAGCCGCGAACCGCGCTGCCTCCCCCGACGGCGGACCCGGTCGTAGGAGATTTTTACCCCCGCCGAGAATAACGAGGGGGAGGGGTAGGGGGGGGAAGCAGTTTTGTCACACAGGTGAGAGGAGCTTTGGCTGCTCTTGCGGGGGGTCTTTCGTCCACCCCCCTGAGGGGGGGATGGGGGGAGAGGCCGTCCTACACCCTGGGGCCGAGCAGCAGGGCGGGAAGCGGCGCCGGCTCTGCGTGTCCCCTGGTTAAAGGGAGCCTAGTGCTCCGCTTTTCCTTCCAGGTCCTCCCCAGTATCCCGCGGCTCTTCCCACTCCCGCGACGGCAGCAACAGGCTGCCAGGCTCGGGACCGGGCGATGCCGGAGGCCACAACCCCAGGACCGAGCCTCCCCTTCGTGGGACTGGAGGGGTGAGAGCGGCTCCCCAAAGGGAGGGCAAGTCGGGTCTGCGCCACCTCCAGCCCGGCGCTGGGGCACTATCCTGGGGCTGGAGGGCAGCAGGGATGCGCGTTGTCCCCCCCTTGGTACCGCTTCATGGGGGTCCGGGCTGAGTGATGGGGAAGGGGATGCGCGGCCCCGGCGGGGCTGGAGGGGGCAGCTCCAGCCCCCCTTGCTGCTGGCGAACGTAAATCTGCCGCCTCTTCTGCAGTGCCGGGGACTCGCGTCCTCCTCCTCCCATCCGCGGCTGCAGCTCTGCTGCTCCATCCCGTTATTATTAGGGAGGATGCGAAAAGGAGAAAAAAAATAATAAAAACCAACACACCCAAGCAAACAACCAAAGTCCCCCCTCCCCAACTCACGGTACCTCCTCCCCCCGGTCGGAGGGACTTCCAGGACCGGCTGCGCTTCCCTGGCCCTGGGGAGGGGAGGCGAGGCGAGGCAGAGCCGGGGAGGCGGGGGGAAGGAGGGGGCCGGGGCCAGGCAGACACAGGGAAAATCGCTTTTGTCTCCGACACGGCGAGCGGCGCAGGGGCTCGGTGCTGCGGCTGCCGGAGCCCCCCGCTCACCGCCCCGCTCCCCTCCCGCAGGCACCGCGGCGGCGCCGCCGGGCTCCGAGGCACCGCGCCGGGGAGCGGGCAGCTCGCCGGCTCCTGATTTTTTTTTTTTTTTTTTTCCCCTCCCCTTCTGTTGGTGTTATTTCTGCCTTTTCGGCGTAGAGGATCCCCCACACGCACGCACGCTGCCTCTCGCCCGAGGGTTCTTTGGGTCCAGCCGGAATCCGCGACGCTCCCGGGGATTTTCCCACGCAAGCTGGGGTCTATGAGCGGGAAGGTGATCAAGCCCAAAGAAGAGAAAGATGCTTCCAAGGGTAAGGCAGGCGCAGCCGCTCCGATAAACAGCATGTTCCCCGGCCCGACCGCGGACAGCCCGACCTCACCGGGCTGGGAGTGGGGGGGCACCGCTCCGCTGAAAGTCCATAGCTCGGGGGACCCCCTCCCCTGGCACGGGTGGGGAACGGGTGCCCGGCTTGCGGGGCGCTGCACCGGCACCCCGGCACGGGGCGGGGGGGGGCCCGGCTCAATGCGGCACCGGCGAAAGTCAGTGCTCCCCCCCACACACACACACACCTCCGCCGGGGAGAGCCGGCTCGGCCGCGCCGCCTCCCCCGCCGCGGGCCAGGCGGGTGCTCGGCGCTGCAGGCGGCCCCGGCCGAGGCGTGCCGGGGCGGCGGAGCGGGGAGCCATCGCCATGGAGACGCGGAGCCGGGGCCCCGCCGGGGCCGGGGTGTGTGTGTGGGGGGGTTGCATGCGGACCCCCCGGCTGGGGCATGGGGGGCTGCCCCAACCAGCTAGGGGCATGCAGGAGGCGGGGTGCCCGCTCCAGGGGTGCATGCCGGGGGGGGTGGTGTGTGCTGTGCTCCGCTGCGGGGGTGGTCGCAGGGTGTCCCTCTGCGGGGGCGCATGCACAGGTGGTTCTGCCCCCCGTCTCGGACGGGCTCCGCATCCCCGCGCAGCTCTCTCTGCGGTGTTAACCGCGCTCGGGGTGGTAGGAGTACGTTCGATAAGTAGCTGGGGGGTGTGCGCTGGGTATCTCTCCAGCAAGTAGTTCTTTCCTGTGTATTTGTAGATAAATTTGTCTTCTCAAACGTACGTCTGGGTGGGGGGCTGGGGGAGTACCCGGGGGCAGGGTATGACCTTGGCCTCCCCGAAAGAGGAAAAAGCTGCTCCTTCTTTACTAGTTTTAGAAAACGTAATGGGCACTTTCCTGTCATTTACTTTTTCAGGAGCCCGAAAGTCCAAATCAAAACAATTCATCCTTTCTATTATTTTTTAAAAACTTTTTGGTTTCTTGATTATGAAAGTTCGTGTTTAATGCTAGATTTTTGAGACTTCTTTTCCTTAATATTCTTTCCCCCCCAACTCTGTCTTTCCAGTTCTGTATGTTCAAAATCTTAGCGTTTTCATCAGATTTTTTTTTCCTAGTTTTCAGGACAACACAGTAAAGTTCACCATTCAGAGGCACTGCAAAACCTTACATTTTCTAAATAAATATTTTTTTGTTTCTACGTTATTTTCTCTGATGTTGAGTATTTTTCTTATGGTGACCTTATTGACTAAAATGCTCTTTAAATAATTTATTAAGCAATGCAGAACAAAAGATTCCCGCCTTTCTGAGGAATTATTTTGCATGATTTAGAACTGCATTCTAATCCTCCACAAAAAGAACGTGCTGTACTTGTGCTATACTTGCTTGAAAGCTTGTTTTCAAAATCAAACTTCTATATTCCATTTTGTGCTATGACTACAAGTTTTTAATGACGTATTAACTTCGTGTTTGAAATCGCCTGTGTATAGGTTTTGGGACATGCATGTGTTTCAGAACACTGGGGCAATGGCATTTGTATCTGCTTTTAATGAGTCAGTAATGACTTAGACGCAAGGCTTTGATTCCTGTGGTGACAGTGTACCAGAACGTGTATATTTTGAGAATCCCAAGGAAAACAGTTGATGCTGATACTCTGCTTCCAGGAGACGCTGGTACGCTCCTCAAGCTCGTATAAAAACTTTCCCCGTTATCACAAAGTAGAGAGGCAGCTTTAGATGTAGCAGGAGGAGCCGGTACATGTATGAGGTGGTTTGGTACTTCTGTAGAAAAGTGAGGGATGGTTAAGGTCTGTGAAGTACGCTTTTAAAAAGGGTCCAGGTACGATGGTAAGGAGGTGGTATTTGCAAGTTAATGTATAGGCTGTATGAACTTCTTCAGCCCCTTGTGTTGTAGGTTAACATACAAAATGTCTTTTCCTCTGAACCACCTGAATTTTCTTTTGGTGATTGTTAAGTATTATCACTCTTAATGGGAATGTTTAATTTGGATGTGGTCATAGTAAAAACAGGCTGGGTTTTGTGTGATGTGTGTGGCTTGTGTTTTTGGTTGGTTTTTTTTTTTTTTCTTTAATACAATGAAACAGTCATTTATCTGGAAAGGACGGGATGCCATTTCCTGCATATTTCTGCAGCTATACTGTGGCACAGGCTGTACTTCAGTCCTGACAGAAGCCTGTATGTTTTTGAGTTAGATAACCACTCTTTGAAAGAACGGTGTAATCAAGTTTCAGATGAGAGTAGCTTATTGTGGTGATACGTTAATGTACCCCACATTCTGTAAGATATACGATGTAATTTCAATACCTGCTGTAAATGCAGGTGTCCCAGGGCTATATTTGCATAATAAACGTGGAGTACTTTGTTAGTGAGAATAGTGTCAGCCTTTTCCACTCCTGAAGCTTTCTTCTGCATTACGGGGTCATGCATGAGATGAGATTTTGCCCTGGTTCTCTACAGAACTTGGGGAGGGCCGTGTTCAGCCCTAATTTAAGGAGCTGCTTTGTCTAAGTTCTTGAATGGCACTTTCTATAACCAGCTTTTGAGGTGGGTCTTTGTAGAAAAGTCTGATTTATACAGAACCTTGGAAGACTATGGATTTTGGTAGGAATCAGCACGATCCAGTGCAAGTAGTTGCTATCTTGCAGCGGGTATTTTCAGCTAAATTACCTTTTCTTGTAAAGCCTGTGGTGGTGTCAGTGGAGGTGTAACAGAAGGACCCAAATCTATTTCTTTAAAAATAGGTTTTTTCACACCTTTTTCTTAAGCCAAAGAGGAAAGTAAGTGCTCGCTTTGGAGTTTGTTGGCCCCACTTACAAGTCCTGCCTAGAAAACCCAGTGATGACTGTTTTGCTCAAAAATTGTCTGCATTTAAAACTAGCTGTGGATGTTTGAGAATTAACTGTCCCAATCTAAATGACGCGTATGGATTAACATAATGAAGTCAGGGATGTGTGCCTTTACTTTCTGCAAAAAGCTGCATTAACTGTGACTATATATGTATAAGATTATGACATTTTTGGGGGGTTTTCGTTTTTTTTTTTTTTTAACTGTGTGAGTGTTAGAGAGCCCAGGTAGCCTCCAAGCTGTCTCACAAGGGTAGATTGGCAGCACTGCTGCTCAAGCATGGTAGCTGTTTGTGGTAGCAAGCAGCTTGTTTCGGAGAGCAGCTTTGTCCCTGCTGTGTTGTTGGATTCAAGCATGGGGCAGGTTCCCTTGTCTCTTCCCACTTCGTGCTCTCTCTGGGATTAGCAGGAGTATGAGGATCTGGCTAACAACAGCTCAGCATCCTGTGGTGGTAGGCTGATGGTCGGTAACAGCTCTTCTTCAATGGAGGTTAGTTATGTGCTCAAGAAGTACCCCAAGGTACGTTCCCACTGGCAGCAACGCAGTTCCCACCAGTTGGGTTCTTTTCCTGCCATGTAGCTGGTGTGCAGAGAGCCACGTGTGTGGCAGGACAGGCGAGTTTCCCCAATTCTCCTTCAAAAAGCTTCTGTTTTGCACTTTGAGAGCAGTATATTCAGTGATCCCAGTGAGCCTTGGGTCTGTATCAACACAACCTATTTTGAGTGAAATACTTGATAACCTTTTATTTGCAGGAGAGGCATGGGGCAGTAGGAGAATATGGGGCATTAGAAAGTGAGCCAGGATCTGCTGAAATCCTTGTGCTTTGGATCTGGGCCTTAAAGAGCTTGTGCTGTCCGGTGTTACAGCCAGACTCTTTCCAGAGGCTGCTTTGCAATTTGTGTGGCTTCTCCAAGGAAAGTCAACGGACGGAGTAGAGAATCTGAAACTAAATCTGAGGAATGGATTCATCTGTGTTTGTTTTTCATTTTACTGGTCAGATTACGTACGACTGCCTTCCCCATCGAGGCAGATGTGAGGGGGGGTGTGTCTTTTCCTGTCACCACGCTTTCAGTGCAAGAAACTTTGATAGCTTTGCCCTGAAGTCTGATAACCTCAGCCGTAAGCAGTGAGAAAATGCGGAGTATATTTTCCTCTCTAGAAAGAAAAGTAGGAGGAGTATTTTCAAAGCTGATAACTTCTGAGCCGAGAAGAATGTATTGAAATAGTGACAGTAAGGGTGAAGACTTTGGAAGCATAGGTACTATTCTAATTTAGTGACAGCAGAAAACAAAGCACTTAAAGAAAGCACTTGGCAGGAAAAAATAGAAGTCAGAATTTTGAGGTATCTATTACTGCTTTTCCTGGCTTTATGGGAATATAGTATAGTGCAGCTTATGATTGAAAGGTCTGTAGAAAAGCTGACAAAAATAAAGAAGCTGATCTCAACGGTTATATTTCTATAGTACTGAATCATGAGAAAGTAACTTACTTCAGGGACTGAAGAGGAGCAGTGCAGAGGCAACATGTAAGCTGACCATGTCTTGGTCGGAGTCCACTGAATCAAAATTAGCAGCAAGTGCAGACCCGTGGGAGAAGGGGGAAGGGAGCACCGTACTAGCATCTTTATCTGTTGCTTGGCCAGCTCAGGTGGGAGACAGGGCATTTCTTTGTCATTTTATCAGAGGTTTGGGTGCCAATTCTTTTGCATCCCAGACAAAAAGCTCCAGCAAACTTCACCAGCAGCCACCATTTGACATATAAACTTGAGTCTCCGTTCAGGCGGATGTTTGCCAGCAGTAGATTGGGTTTTATTGTGGTCAATTGGTGCTATTGACTTACACATCAGAACTTGTATCATAAATGTTTAATGACACTAAGGAATGAGTAGTTAAACTCAATGTTTTTTTGTTCACTTCACATTAGAAATCTCTGTGTCTCCTGCCTGAAATCCGAGATTGCAGATCCACTTTGACTAGATGCCTGCATCGCCCACTGGAAAGCGACAGCCAAAATCTGAAGCATGACCCACCCTATGCTGGATATTAATGCTGCAGGTTACAATAGATACTCAGCTCTTGGCTGAGGTCCTGATCCATTCAAAATTCCCATTGACACCAGTGGGAGTTCTCTGTGTCTGCCTGTGGCATTGCCTCTGATTAGTGGGTGGTTGTTAATGTGCCCATGCTTGGAATATTTACAGTAACTACCTCCTGTTATGACTCATTATCTGTGACTGGTTTTGGTTCCACAAACTACAGTAACTCTTTACAAAAGATACATTTAGAAAAGAAATATCCTTCCCTCTAAATCCCAAGACGGTAGTCCCTGACATCTGTTGGTAAACCACCAGCAATTAAAAAATGGAAGTGGCCTTTGAGATTAAGATGCCAGCAAGTTCATGCTGATGCTCTGTAATGGTTTTCAGTGTTAGCTGAAGAAATCCTCAGTAAGGCAGTATTTTTAGGGTTTACCCAAACTTTGGGTTTTGTGATACTGTCAGTTCTTGTATGGATGCTCTCCATGGCAAAGAACTTGTTGTTCTGAAGGTAGTAAAAGATAGTCATCTTTTTTGCTTCTGGAGGAAAACTTACTAATAGTTGCTTCTTGGCAGATGCCAAATCTCATCTTCAGAAGAAAAACTCCCAGGCAGATGAAGCCTGAGGGCTGAGTAGCCCCACAGAGCATTGCAGGGGGCTGCAAAGGAGTGAGTACCAGCATCCACAGCAGATGCATAAGAATTTGTATGGCTCAGGCTTCTGGCATCTCTGGTGTGTGGCCACCCACAATATGCTGGAGACTTATCATTAAATGTATTTGTGCCATTTACTGTGATTTCCTGCAAGGCATTGGTCTTACCCCTACGCTTTGGAAATTTTGTGCTGCACTGTAGTCTTGGGTCAAATGAATGTTAATTTTCTTCCTCTATTCCTCATTGTATGTTATTGCAATTGTGTGTCTAGGAAAAGAGATGGCTCCAGAGTTATACAAACCACTTCCTCAGGAGCAAAGATGTGGCGAATTCTGTTCCCCAGCCTCTTCCCTGCAAGCAGTGAATCCATGCTTTTGTAAAATCCTCAGTGAATCTAGACGTGTGGCAATCCTGCATACAAACAAAACATTTGTAAATCTGGGACAACAAGCTTCCCATCCTAGATGACCTACAGCTAAGTATTTTCAGACCAAGATCTTTGTGAGTTAATGCATATCGGAGAGGAACTGCTCTGTTGATTACCCTGAGATTAGAGGTGTATGGTTTTTGGTATGATTTGGTTGTGGATGCTCTTATAGGTTCAGTGGTTTCAGATCTATTTTGTGGGACTGAAGCTTTCCTAGCCACTTGGACCCATTTTAGTTGAGCCTGGCTCTAGGGTCTGTGTGCCCCAAACATTGTTTTTCTTTACTCAACTATGTCTGTTAGCCTAACAAAATTCCCGACTTTTCCCAAAGCATGTCTTGGCCAAGCTTACCTGAAAAGACATGTTAAAAACCAAAATGAAACAACTAAAAGAGTATGTTATTTACAATATTATTTTTATTTTTTTCGTGTATTAACTTGGTTAAAGGCTTTCCCTGAATTGTCTGGTCTGGTTTCTTGCTCAATATTTGTATTGTTTTGCTGAGAGAAATGAAGGCGAAAATAATTTGAATCGCACCCTCAGGCAGGTAACAAATCAGTTCTTTTCATGAAGAGAGTGTAAAGTGAGACCGTTCTCCACTTAATTAGTTTTGTGAGAGTGATGTATAAGGCAAGGTCAGTGCTAAAGGAAGAAAGGGCTGGCATGGATTGAACACTGCTTACGTTATTCGAATAATTAGAGCATCTATTGCAATGGCTTGAGTTGCCGTTGGTCTGAGTTGCACCATGCGTACGCCGTGCAAGATCGACTAAACCCGAACTAGTGGCGGTTCGTTACCTTTGAAGCTGTGGTTGTGGCTGTAGCTGAAATGAAGGCATATTTGTAGAGATTGCTGCGTTCTGTGGCCCAGGTAATCTCTAGATGTTTTTCAGCTGAGGCTTGACATAATTGACATAAAGCTTTGTTGGTTGCTTTAAAAATAAATTGTTTAACCAGTACTTGGTATTTTTGATACATATGCTTTCAGTAATCACCTGAGTTAGGACAAATTTCTTTCATCTTAATGGGATCAGATCAAACTTACGCATCGTGTAATCCTCATCTGGCCTGAGTGGTCCATGTGCATTTGCTGGCTTTCGTAAAATGACTGCTTCACCTCTCGGCATCACTCGTAGATGCCAGCGTAAGGAATCCAACAGCATTGCTGTACTGCTCTGGTGAGCCTCTGTCTACCTGATCATGTAAGCTTTAACAGCCCGTACTGGCAACACAGATATGGGGTTTCAGCAGCAGCAGTGGTACCCATGTGATTTTTTATTTTTTTTTTTAATTTTTCTTCTGATCTTCTTCCTCCTCCATCCCCTTAAAACATACTGTGCCAAGAGGGAAAATACTCATGTGGTGAGTTGACCTTGGCCAGCTGCTAGACACCCACCCAGCCCCTCCATTGTTCACCATCCTTAACAAGACAGGGTGAGAAAAGGAGATGGAAAAGCTTGTGGGTCAAGATGATAAAGCCAGGGAGACCATAATGGGCAAAGCAACCTCGACTTGTGAAAAACTAATTTATTGCTGATTAAAATAGAGTTGGATGTTGAGAAATAAAAACGAAACCACCTTCCCTACTCCCCTTCCTTTTCTCTAGGCTCAACTTTACTCCTTCATTCCCAACTCTGTACCTCCTCCATCTGCCCCAGCAGTGCAGCAGGGATGGGGGTTGTGGTCAGTCCGTAGGAGTTCCCCTCTGCCACTCCTTTGTCCTCACACTTTTCCCCTGCACCAGTGTGGGTCCTTCCCATGAGCTGCAGTCCTTCAGGCTAAATCTGCTCTAGCATGGGCTCTCCATGCTGTGATTCCCTCAGCAAACACTCAGCTGCTCCAGCCTGGGGTCCTCCACCTGCTCCCCTGTGGTCTCCCCATGGGCTGCAGGGGAATCTCTGCTCCAGGGCTGGAGCACCTCCTCCCGTCCCTCTTTGCTGGCCCTGGTACCCCTGTGGCTGTTTCTCACACGTTTCCCCTCACTCTTCCTTGCCGGGCAGCGTTCTTCCCTGTCCCCAAAGTGCTTTCCCAGAGGCACCACTGGCATCGCTGCAGCCGGGGCAGCCCCGACCGCCCCTCGCAGAGCCTCCGGCTGTGAGCTCTCCAGTTCCAGGAGGTTCATAGGTTTTATTCACACACTTGTTTTAATTATAGAGTTTTTAGGACTTCTGATTTTCCCCCCATAGCCTGTATTTGCAAATCCAGTGGTAATTTGTGCTAATTGAGTTTTGTTTGATTTTTCTTTTAGTTTTGTGTGTTGGATCCTCAGAGTTTTTCCTCTTCTCTATGAGGTGACTTTTTCCTCAAATTTTAGAAGTGTTTCTGGCTTTTGTTAAATGAAGGCAAAAAGTGTAGAATGTTGTTTTGCATGAGATAAGAAAGATACAATGAAAAGAAAGTCTGAAAGAACCAGAAAGGAAAGCTGAACGGGAGAGGGACAGGGAAGACAGCGGGTGGGAGAAGGGAGCGCAGCAGAATGAGCTCCAGGTGATCTGCAACATGTCACCTGCTCGTGTCCAGCCTCAAACGCACTCTTGCTGGCCCGGCAGACACACAAGTGGAGACAGAGCTTCTTTCTGATTTTGCTTTTTTCAGGAATTATCAAAATTGAAGGAGGTGGTACACTTTTTTTTATTATTATTGTTAATTCCCCCACTCCTTGCATGTCTGTGTAGTTCACTGGTGCTGCCCGCAATGTCTGTTCAATTGCTTCCACACGTCAGTATACTGTCAAATTGCTTACGTAGAAACGTTTTTTCTTTGAATTTTACATCTGCTGTGAATTTCTGTACCGTTATCTCTTGTGTTCAATAGACATACAAATTTCTTGTGTTGCTCTTGCAGCTCAATCTGCCCAAGCTGTGCTACAGTGCTGCCTTGAAAATGTTAAATTTTTTAATTGTAGTTCTACGCAGTGCACCGACTGCTGTCGCTTATACTTTGTTCCTTCAAGTGCTGCAAGAGAATAAGAAACTGTGATGGAGCCAATTGCCACTGCAAGCCATTGTCACTTCTTAAGGGGTGTGGAGCTGGAAATAACTGAACCTTGAAAGTCTCTTTTCTAGTGAAATAAAGATGTGGCAATATTTTTTGGAATTATAGTATTGGTGGGAATCGCAGGCGTATGCATTTCCTGGGAGAATCGTGATTTGTAATTGTTTGGGACCAATACATAGTGCAGGTGCTCCCTCCTACCCGCTGCTGCAGATGTTGAAGTAATGTTTCTTCTGGCTGTAAATAGAAGGTTGGTCTCTGCAACCACACTGATGTACAATCAGTGCAGGTTTGTCATGTGCTCTACTTTACGTTTGCTTCTCATCTTGCATACCAGCAACTGAACACTCAGAGTCTGCCAAAAATAGCTGTTTTCCAGTGATGGGGCAAGGAGAACTGGAATGACTTTCGTTTGCTGCTTTTCTTTTCTCTTCTTTTCCCTCTGCCCCACGTTTGCTTTCTGAAGAAAGGATGTTATTTTTTTTAGTTGATTTTGGTGGAAGTCAATAAAAGGTGGTAAAAGTGAAATAAGTCAGGAGGGATCAAATTGCAAGTCTCTTGATCACCTAACAGGAAGGCTACAGCAGCAGAAAGACTGTAATGCCAGCCCCAGGAGCTGAGAAAAGATTTCTGAGATGAAGTGTGACCTGTTTATCTTCTGTTCCAGTGTCAGGATACCTCCTGGCCGGGGAGGCTGATCAAGCAATAAGTCTATTTTAATGTTGGAATTTGGTTGGTATCTGGCCTGTTGAACTTACAGGCTTGTGTTACTTGGCCACTGGGAAGCTGCATCTTTGGTATCTTTGGCTGGAAGAGGGGTTTTGGGCTGATTTTGTTTGGTTTGAGGTTGTTTTTTCTTCTTTTCAAAATATCAGTGCATAAACTCGTTTTCAAGTTTTGTTTTTATAATTGTGTCTTTGGGAGGAATTTCTATCACATGATTTCCTGGATGCTGGGAGTAACAAACTGGTATAAATAACAGTCTTTTCATACAGAGTATCCAAGTAGTAGGCAATGGAAAGGAGTGAAAGCTTTGTGGATATTCATTCAGTAACTCATGTACAAGGAGAGAACAGCACAGAAGACAGGAGAAGGAAAAAGCACAATTTTACCTTAGTAGTGTGTTCAAGAACAGTAGGTGTTCTTGTTTAGGACACTTAAGTGGCAACAATGAATGGAGAGCAGGATTATGCAGGGCTGCAAAAGTTGTCGATTCTGTTTCATGACAACTTTCAGGGGTTTAGCATTTGTATTTGTTCCTCCATTTGGGACATAAGCAAAACTGCTTCGAAGCTACTCAGGAAAAAGAGGCATACCGGAATTATTGTAAGGAAAAAGACCTGTCAGGTGTTCCATCTGTGTCCTTGTTCCACCCTTGATCTGAGAAGCCCTCCAGTCAAAAGTGAGATGCTTTTGCAAGTCTTTGAGTGTGACTAGAAAAATCGGTTAGGTACTTCTGAACAATGTTAGGAGTAGATTTTTGGAATATAAGAGGTTTTTTTTTAAAAAAAAAAAGCCCACCACAATTTCAAGTCAATGGTGTGGAGGATGGCAGGAAGCTTTGCAGTGAGGCAGGGAGGTTTTGTATATGTGCCTTTTGGACTGAAGTGTCTGGGTTTTATTTCACTGCACATTGTATGGTAAAGGATGAACTTTCAAGTGCTTTGTGATTTGCGGAAGGAATAAGAGATGCTGGGAAGAGAATGCAAGGGGGAGAAAGTGAGATGGAGTGGCAGGAGAAAGTAAATCCCGTGAAACTTTGAATGGTAGAAAATTAGCTTTGAAAAGGCTTGGGAGAGCATGAGGAAGCTGAAAAATGTAATGGAAGAGGGGATATTATGGGCATAATTTATCACTGTTTCCGGGAGTGTAATAATAACCTGGCTATGTATTTTTTTACTGCAGTGTGGATTTATGAAGACCATAAAGGAGTGATGGGGGTAGCTGAGGCAGGAGGTGATCAGTGGAAAGGGTTTCTGTGGAGCCAGGGTCAAGGGAGAAATGAAGTTAGCAATGACACAGAGATGGAGATAGAGAGGGGCATGAGGAGGAAAAGTAGCTTATGAATTTGCTGCAACTTTAGGGCTTTTCATAAGAAGACCAAAGATACGAGTTTATCATGACTGTTGGCAGGAGCTGGCAAAACTTTTAGCATTTGAATCACAGAAGCTGTTGCAAATACTGAGCACATAAAAAGAAATACCTTTACGTAGCGTACTAGGGTAACTCGCTGAGTTGATTGCCTGAGTTAGCTTTTCCACCAGCTGGGTGTTTTGCAGATTGTCAGAAAAGCAGCCAGTTGAGACAGAACTGGGCTTACAGATTTAAAATAAATAAATAAAAAAAAGTTAAATAGCTGTGTTGAAAATAAAAGAAGGGAGACCCAGCCTTATGTGGTGCCTAGTGGTCTGGTCAGTTAGGATCTGAAAAAAATTCTGTCATCTAGTCTGATTCTTTACCTCTTCAGTGTACTAAACTGGGAGTATCTTTGTGTTCCTCCTTAAAATCTGTGTCCTACATGTATTGGTTCAAACACCCAAGAATGAAACTATTTGTATAAATGAAGTCTTCAAATCATCTTCCTTCTATGCTGTAGATTCCCAGAGTCTGGCTCTCCTTTTACCATTTAAAAAAAAAAAAAAAAAAAAGGAAAAAGAAATCATCTATCCAGGACATGCAGCAGCAGGTTGAAACAAGTGCTACCCTAATAACCAGTCCTGTGAAAGCTCACATGTTGCACCAGTGTCAGTGAGTCTTGTGACCCCCAAAAGTGGAGTCTGGAATTACTACTTAATTTTTTAAAGCTGAGGAACTCTGTCACAGGACGAATACATTGACTGGTGTATTGAAGGTACTGTAGAGGTACACACAAATTTCCATTGAATTCAAAATGTGTGTTTCTACCAGACTTACCTGAATACTTATCAGATAGAATTGTTTGGGCTTTGGAGTCCAAATCTAACTTTCAGTGATAAAGAAGCTTGAAAGAATATTTAGACACTTAAGTATTTTCTAATGGCATAAATAGGGTTAACTTCTGTAGTAGTATTGAAAGCAAAGAATCTCCAACAGCTGTGTCATTGAAACTCTTAGCAGTAATACCAGGCTGTAGTGAAAGCACAGAGGTTTAACAACCTAAAATAGTGCAGAAAACCCCTTGACAATCTGTCCTGCAAGGTGCCAAGCATCTCTACTTTTCATTTTTTCATTTACCCAAAAACTCTTAGCGCTCTGGTTTGGTCCCCCTATCGGTGAACGTCGCGTGTTCCTGTCATGTCATGTTCCCACTATCGCAAATTCTTACATTAAACGTATTTCAGAAGGAGCAATTGGCTGTGTATGAGGAAGACTGAGTGACAGAAGGCTTATAAAGGAAATCAAAAAAACGTAGCACACTTTCATCCCTCTCGTTCAAATGTGTACGAATGAGCTGTTTGTCAAGGTAGTACCTCTGTCACCAAGAAGAGAAGGTAATGCATTGCTCTTCTTTCATAAAGTTGTTAGAATTGTTGCTGTTAATTCATCAGCAAATTATTACACTCAGTGTGAAACAATGACCCTATTCTTGTGTATGTCTTTTCTCAAAGTGCTTTGGCCTCCTTGGCAGGATCTCTAATTACTGGTTTTATTACTGCTTTAAACATTTTAAACTATCATAGTGCCTGGGAAAGGTGTTTGAATAACTACAGGTAGGAGACTTTGATAGCTCATCTGTGCTTGTTTGGGTGACACCTTGGAAAGAACAGAACTTGAACCAGTACTGTCTTGTCAGGTTAGATTGAAACATGGTCTGTGCTGCTCAGTATCATAGAATCATAGAATCGTTAGGGCTGGAAGGGACCTTCAAAGGCCATCTAGTCCAACCCCCCTGCAAGGAACAGGGATATCTCCAACTAGATCAGGTTGCTCAGGGCCTCATCCAACCGGGCCTTGAATGTCTCCAGGGATGGAGCATCCACCACCTCTCTGGGCAACCTGTTCCAGTGTTCTACAACTCTCATGGTAAAAAATTTTTTCCTAATATCCAACCTGAATCTACCTCCCTCTATTTTAAAACCATTACCCCTTGTCCTATCACAACTGGCCCTCCTGAACAGCCTCTCCCCATCTTTCTTGTAGGCCCTCTTGAGGTACTGGAAGACCGCTATAAGGTCACCCCGGAGCCTCCTCTTCTCCAGGCTGAAGAGCCCCAACTCTTTCAGCCTGTCCTCATAGGAAAGGTGCTCCAGCCCTCTTATCATCTTCATGGCCCTCCTCTGGACCCTCTCCAACTGGTCCATGTCCTTCTTATGTTGGGGACTCCAGAACTGGACGCAGTACTCCAAGTGAGGTCTCACGAGGGCAGAGTAGAGGGGGAGAATCACCTCCCTCGACCTGCTGGCCACGCTCCTCTTGATGCAGCCCAGGACGCGGTTGGCCTTCTGGGCCGCAAGAGCACATTGCCGGCTCATATTGAGCTTCTCGTCCACCAGTACTCCCAAGTCCTTCTCCTCAGGGCTGCTCTCGATCCATTCTCCGCCCAGTCTGTATTTGTGCCTGGGATTGCCATGACCCAGATGTAGGACCTTGCACTTGGCCTGGTTAAACTTCATGATGTTGGCACGGGCCCACCTCTCCAGCCTGTCGAGGTCCCTCTGGATGGCATCCCTCCCTTCCAGCGTGTCGACGGCACCACACAGCTTGGTGTCATCGGCGAACTTGCTGAGGGTGCACTCCATGCCACTGTCCACGTCACCGACAAAGATGTTGAAGAGGGCCGGGCCCAACACGGACCCCTGAGGGACACCACTCGTGACCGGTCTCCACTTGGACATCGAGCCGTTGACCACTACTCTCTGAGTGCGGCCATTGAGCCAATTCCTTATCCACCGAGTGGTCCATCCATCAAACCCATGCCTCTCTAGTTTAGAGAGAAGAATGTCGTGCGGGATGGTGTCAAAAGCTTTGCACAAGTCCAGGTAGATGACATCTGTTGGTTGACCCTTGTCCACCGATGCTGTCACCCCATCGTAAAAGGCCACCAAGTTGGTCAGGCACGATCTGCCTTTGGTGAAGCCATGTTGGCTGTCACCCACCACCCCCTTGCTCTCCATGTGCCTTAGCATGGTTCCCAGGAGAATCTGCTCCATGACCTTGCCAGGCACAGAGGTGAGGCTGACCGGCCTGTAGTTGCCCAGGTCCTCCTTGTTCCCCTTTTTAAAAATGGGGGTTATGTTCCCTCTCTTCCAGTCATCGGGGACCTCGCCAGACCGCCACGACTTCTCATATACAATGGCCAGTGGCTTGGCAACTTCATCCGCCAGTTCCTTCAGGACCCGCGGATGGATCTCATCAGGTCCCATGGACTTGTGCACCTTCAAGTTCCTCAGATGTTCCCGAACCTGCTCTTCAAGTACAGTGGGCGGTGGTTCATCGTCACAGTCCCTGCTAGTTCTTTCCACAGCTTGGGTGGTAAGACAAGAGGCTTTATCAGTGAAGACTGAGGCAAAAAATTCATTGAGTAACTCAGCCTTCTCTATGTCCCGGGTAGCCAGAGCACCAGTATCCTTCCGGAGGGGGCCTACATTCTCCTTGGACTTCCTTTTGTCCCCTACATACCTATAGAAGCTTTTCGTATTGCTTTTTATATACCTTGCCAAATTCAATTCCTTCAGGGCTTTAGCCTTCCTCACTTGATCTCTGGTCACTCGTACAGTTTCTCTGTATTCCTCCCAGGCTATCTGTCTTCGCTTCCACCCTCTATAGGCTAACCTCTTCATTTTCAGTTGGTCCAGGAGCTCCTTGCTCATCCACGCAGGCCTCCTGGTCTTTTTGCCCGACTTGTCCTTCGTCGGGATGCACCTCTGCTGAGCTTGAAAGAGGTGCTCCTTGAATGTGGAGTCGTGCTGAGTAATATCCTCAGCAGGAGTGTGATGTTTTTGCATTTCATGGTGCTGACCGCTGTTGTGATGAAGGAAGGATGAATATTTTAACTGAGGTCTCTTTCTTTTTTTTTTTCTCTTTAGAAAGAGTAGTATCTTTGTGTTGAATCAATGTGTTTTAAAATAAGCTTAAGACAGCTAGAAAAAAAATGTAAATTTTATATTGAGGTTTGATTCTGCGATGTGGGATTTCTGCATGTAGGATGAATTGCCATGATAGTTCCAGTGATTTTAATGGAGACTGAAATATATAAGACAAATGGATTTGGGTCCTGAAATCTAATCTTACAAATCAGTAGAAAACCCTGTTGGTGAATAAAAGGTAGCAGAATCCTGTTGGTTTCAAAGTTCGCCTGAAAGATGCTGCAACTGAAACAGTGTGGCATGAAATTTTACCATATGCTATGCTGGATGGCCTTGGAAGCAGCTGCTGCTTCTCCAGTTCCACCATATTGTGATAGTTCGTTCTTCAAAATTTGACTTTTGGAATTATGGTATCAAAAGTGTGTAATTTAGTCTCTTCCACTCTTTTTGTGTTTCTCTCTCTCTTATTTATGTTTTACTGTTATCCACAAGCATAAGGATTATTGACTCGAAGGTCTTGAAGGATGGTTAATGCCTTGATACACACGGTGGGAATAAAGAGTCTTTAAAAGGTGGTGGCATCGATTTTTGACCTTGACTGTCTAAACCACCACAAAGTACGGAAATGTTAGTTTTATGTGCATGTGACACCAAGTTGGGTGGGAGTGTTGATCTCCTTGAGGGTAGGAAGGATCTGCAGAAGGATCTGGGCAGAATGGATCAATGGGCTGAGGTCAATTGTATGAGGTTCAACAAGGCTTAGTGTCAGGTCCTGCAACCTCATGCAACACTACAGGCTTGGGGAGGAGTGGCTGGAAAGCTGCCGGGTGGAAAAGGACCTGGAGGTATTGTTCAATAGCTGGCTGAATACGAGTGTGCCAGCAGTGTGTCCAGGTGGCTAAGGTGGCCAGTAGCATCCCAGCTTGTGTCAGAAATAGTGTGGCCAGCAGGACTAGGGAAGTGATCATCCCCCTGTTCTTGGCCCTGGTGAGGCTGCACCTCAAATATTGTGTTCAGTTTTGGGCCCCTCACTACGAGAAAGACATTGAGGTACTGGAGTGTGTCCAGAGAAGGGCAACGAAGGTGGTGAAGGGTCTGGAGTGCAAGTCTTATGAGGAGCAGCTGAGGGAACTGAGGTTGTTTAGCCTGGAGAAAAGGATGCTGAGGGGAGATCTCTCTACAACTACCTGAAAGGAGGTTGTAGCAAGGTGGGTGTTTGTTACTTGGGAGAAGAGACCAATGATAGGACAGGAGGAAATGGCCTGAAGTTGTGCCAGAGGAGGTTTAGACTGGATATTAGGAAAAATTTCTTCACTGAATGGGTTATCAAGCACCGGAACAGGCTGCCCAGGGAAGTGGTTGAGTCCCTGTCCCTGGAGGTATTTAAAAGACGTGTGGATGTGGTGCTTAGGGACACAGTTTAGTGGTGGGCTTCGTGATCTTAAAGGTCTTTTCTGACATAAATGAGTCTGTTCTGTTTTCTAATCCTTATTCAGATTTGCATTATGCTATAAGATGTGTCTGTGTTTTACCATGTAGAGAGAATGGCTCATGCTTTATAAATTCAAGCTAATTCTACTTTGATTAATGTAAGTTTATTGCCAGATAAACAATATCTTTACATGGAACATGTCTGTGCTTGTAGGCTTAATACCCTGGCTGCACTGATATGAAAAATCAGTGGGTTGGCTGATGATTAGGTCCAGCTAACATGGCATCTTGGAGCACCAGGCAGTTTGGAGCTTACAATCGAACTGTGGGATGAAACCAGATCTGCCTAAGTTTTGAACTTTTAAGTTTGGTAGCAATGAAGCAGGCTGCCCTAGTCTGCCCAGCTTTATTTTCTAAGATGTAATTATTCCTTGATCACTGACTTGAGTAAATCAATTAAAACTGTGTGTGTGTAACAAGGCTTTGACGTAAGCTAATTGATCAGGACATGCAGGCATATGAGAAAGGCGTGGGGCAGATTTTAAAGTAGAAGACTAAAACTTCATAAGCTTTCTTTTGATGTAGTGTGATAGCAGCTAAGTTCCAATCTTCTGTAACAACAGGGCTTTCACTCGGTGCTTTGCGAAGCACTCCTCTTCGCCTGTACTCAGGTTAGTCTCTTTTCAGCCTGTCCTATAGGAATCAGGTCATGCCTTGATCCTTTTCCCTTCATCTGGAAGAGAGGTTAAGGGTATGCGTGAAAGGAACCTCAAGCTGCAAAGACTGATGGTTGTCCATCTCTTTCAGTAGGCTGATATGGTTCACTAATTATTTCCTATGCCTTGGCTACCTCTGGAAACTGGTCAGTTTTGCAGTTTCTCTGACCCTGTGGAATGCTATCTGCAAGTTGAGATGGGATGACAAACATGTAAATCTTTCCTGTGGTCTTATAAGGGCCTCATAAATCATAAGGACCTAAAACACTGGATGGTACACCAAAAAGGAAGTGGGCATCTTGCCGGTCTTCTCTGCAAAGTTCCTCCCTTATCCCCAAAATGGGCAACTGGTCCTACTCGCAGTGTCTTGACACACAGCTCACATGCTGCGTCTGCTGCTGGGCAGGGGAACAGCTGCTCAAACTGCCAGGGCAAGCACACGTGCATGAGAAGAGGCAAAAAAATCAGCTTCTGTTAAGAACCCAACCTTCCAGTTCATCACTCCACGATATTTTTAGAGTTCTAATAGTTTCTTGCCCTTGTGTTTCCTCCCCAGAAAAATAGTATCTTTGCTCAAGCTGCATGTGAGCTATTGAGAATTGATGAGTTGTTGGTTGTGATCCTGAATCCGAAGTGATGGTAGGTATCACTTGCTGCAAGCTCTTCCCTTTCAGGTCCCGAGGAAGAGCTGATGAAAAGCAGTATTGCTAAATCTTATTTTTAGCTTCTGTCCTATGTAGTGGTGGCTTTGTTGTTGTTGTTTGATCCTTTGGGTTTATTTTAGATTTGTATTGTTCCTGTCAGGGCTGTTCAGAACAGCACCATGCTGTATGTGTTTTCTCTCAGTATTACTTGGTGGTCCAGCCTGCCTGGCCAAGTGCCTTGTGGCTGATGTATCGGTGCTGTTGATGTGACTGGCGTGCTGCTCTTCTTGCAAGGTATCTTGTAAAATAACCACAACGCCCTGAGCAACATAATTTCTTGATATTGATGTAGTTATTGCATTCTCTTCTCCAGCCCCTTGCAAATATTGCTGTTGTCACACTGACGATGTTTTATTGTCCTGGAAGAAACCAGCTGAGGTGATTCTGTAATGCAGATGGTGTATAGATACATAGGTGTCCTTGATAGACTCATCCCACAGCTTGATGTGACACTTACCAACCTAGTGGGATATTTCTTCTTGGTTTGGTGTTAATGTTCCCAGCATGCCTGCTCTGCTTGGTTGGGTGAGAGGACTTGCTTTCCACAAAACATCTGTCTGTAGTGCTCTGTGAAAGGTGCTTTTGTCACATGCTCATTGAAATTGTTTCTCCTGAGAACATTTGGCTTAAACTGCTCTTTAAAATATTCTTTATTGATTTTGTGTCTGTGCACCTTTACTTTTTTGGCTTCCCTTTAAGTTTTCCTTCCTTCCCTCCTGGTTTTATTCTTGCTCTAGGCCAGGCTTGCTGTCAGACAGGCATGGGAAGCTGATGCAAATCCTGTGCCCATGGTGTGGACCAAGCTCTCTTGTCTTTGCTTCTGTTACCATTAATGTCTTCCTCCATGTCTTCCAGCCCCTTCCCTCGTCAAACTGACAGCGAAATTGGAAACCAACTACAACTCTGCTCTAGCAGTGTTTTGCCCAAGGTGCTAACAATCGACTAAAACTGACTCGGATCATGATTTCAATTGGTTTGATTTTCACCATTGGCTTTAGGAAAAAAGAGCTATTTCAGTCCCTCATCATCCTTGGTCAATTTTATTAATCCGTCCGTGGTTTTAAAAACCTCAAAGACTTTCAGCATAGAGAGGTAAACGTTTCAGAGTGAGGCTTACCCCGAAACGCTGATGCACTGGTGGCTTTTGGTTTCTAGCGGGCAACAATGTGCCCGTTTGGTCATGCAGAAAATTGCCAGTTTGAGAGGACATGACACCTATCGATTACTGTAAGAAGTAGTTTTTCATATGAGATAGGAGGCATTTAAGTGTCAATTTTTTACTTTTGTTTCAACTGTACTACCTATGGTATTTTTCTCCTTGGACTGCTGGTCCTTGCTTTTAGAACCAGTGGAGGATTATTCAGTGCCCGTAACCACAGAAATGAGTGATGACATGTGTTTGTGCTGTTTTGCTGTGGGACGAGAGTAGTCAGTTTGCTTTAATTTTTAATGCCTTGATTCTTTGGCAAACACCAGAGGTGTTGAAACTACTCACTCATGCAAAAAAATAAATTATGTATGCATACAGGTTTGGTGCCTGAAGGCGCTTTCATGGGGTGTATCTTCAGGCGTGCAGCTTACAGAGCCTCGACTCCTTGCACATACACATCTATACAGTGAGAGGACAGAGATATCCTTCTCTAAGGGTCCATAAAGGCTTTCTGCAGTGTGTCACCACCTCCTGCCACCCCAGCTGCGGTTCACTCTTCTCTTAGTTGGGCTGATACAACAAATTTTAGATAACTGGAATACCAGTGAGAATTGCTTGAGTATCAATACAACAACAACATCTTGAATAGCAGATATTGAATTAAAAATATACAAGCAGCGTTGTCTTTCTGTCTCTAAGGTCCAGTTGGGTGCAAACTTTGGCTGTCCCACGTTTAGTGGCTTGAATGTCCTTATAGTTCTAGGATGGGTTTGTCGAACTGCGGTTGTTTAAGCTTGTATGAGATGTGATCAATAACAAAGGCAATTCAGGCACTGGTTAATTCGAAGTTTCATGTCCTTCATTTCCATGAGACATATTTGTTCAGTTACGTTATCTGCTAATTGTATTTCTGAACAATTTCTTGCAGAGACCTGTAACTGTGTGTTCTTGATACGAAAGCTGCTTTATTCTCCAGGGGAGATAATCGGTTAGTGACTTACTGAGCTCAGCTCTTGCTGTCTGCTGTTGGCCTCTGTGACAAAACTTGAATTTTAGTGGGTAGAGCAGAATTTTCCTGTGTTTTTCTCTCCTTTATGAAGGAAGTGCTTACTGGGAGGCTTTTCCTTGCAAATAGATGAGTTGGTTGATTATTTTTTTTTCCCCCTACCCTAAGCTATTTAAAACCCATAATTCATCAAAAATTATTTTTTGTGCTATTTAAAAATCATCAAATGGAAATAGCTATGATCCATACAGTCCATTATTAGAAGGCTCTTCTGAATTGGAAAACCATATCTGTTTGAAAATATATCACTGCAAAACACAAATCCTGCTGGCTGGTGCTGGACTGTGGGTTTTAGAGGTGAGGAGGAGTTTCTGCTTTCCTGGCATGTGAAGAGCACCTTCTCTCACAGCCTCATCAGGAGGAAGAGCTTGTGAAAATGAGTATGAGTCCTTTCCAGAAGTAATGATGAGGCCAAAGAAGGCTCTTGACTTTTTGTTATATTAGTGGGCTGAAATGGAGGATGGGAGGCCTTGACTGGCCCAATTTCAGCCTTGACATTTTGGTTTGACACCACAAAGATCTTGATGGCACTGAGGCTTCTGGGGCATCACAGGCAGGACCTGCTCCTCCACTAAAATTTTGTTTCGTTTTCCTGCATCACTATTTATGAATCTTCCCCTGCCACGCTCCAAGTAGCAATGCCCCCCACCCCGACCTCGTTAAGGGTACTGGGTATTTATGGGAGATGTGGGTGAAAATGAAGTTTTTGGGGTATGAGTGGGGTGTTCAGGGCAGTTCACAAATCTGTCCCTGTGATGCAATAAACGTTGTGTTGAGGCACTGCTGTGGGTATCACCTATTCTGGGTAATTTTATTCATCACCTTAGTTACCAGGGGTTTGGTAACCATCAGAGAGAGGATGATGGTTGATGGTGAATGGTCCTCCATGGCTGCAGCTTGGTCCAGGTTTGAGCTGGCCGTGCCATCCCCCATCTGAGGCGGTGTGTCTGGCCGAGGGCTCCACCTCTGGGGAGGAGTGTTGTGCCTGTGTGCTGATCAGCCCATTTCTTCGGTGTGGAAAGCTTTCACCTCTAATCTTCTGTGGTTCCTCCTTAATCCAAGTTAATGGGCTTCTTCAAGGAGCAGCTGGGTAAATAGGCCGTAGTATACAGGTCATATGGTGAGATGATTTTGTAGTCCTCTCTGATTGAAGTAATAATAATTAAAAAAAAATCCTTATGAGACTCTACATAACCTATCAGAAATGACGTTTTAAAGAGTACTTATCCAAAGTCCAAAGAGTACTTATTAGTGCCCTCTGCCTGAGAACAACAGGTATGGTGTAATTGCAACCCTTCTGATGAGATTTATCTTTCAACCTTTCTATCTTCACAAAGGTGAAGAGCTGGCCAAAATAGCTTTATAGTTGACCGTCATCCTAACTTCTAAGTTCCTAGCTTTTGAATTTATACCAAAATGTAATACCTGTCCTTCTGAAAGTTTCTGTGCTTTTGTTGTTGTTGTGTTTTTTTTTTTTTTTAATTGGGTACACACATATTTCTATGGTCAGGGTACTCCCTAAGTCAGTATATCCATGTATTGAAGGAATAAATATTCTCTTCTCTGGTTTGGAGCAAAAGGGGTGGTGGAGTGTATTCCTACACTTGTGGAGCCACTAGAGTTGTTTTCAAAACCATTAAATCCATTTTTTTCAGAGTAATACACATAATGTGTGAAAGCTTTCCTTAATTGAATAGTAGCTATTTAATATTTCATATTTCAGAGTTTTCTTTGCTTTGTGTATACGGGCTCCACTGCAGTGCTTTCACACTGAAAGTAGATCCCCAAAAGACTAGATTTTCCAGGCTGCTTAGCTAAGTAAATTCTTCTCATTAATAAGGTCTGCACAACCTGGTGCAACTTTTCAATGACCATATGCGTCCTCAAAATGCCCTTATTCCTTATATTGGTGGTTATACAAGAAAATCCATCTACATACCACTCCAACTGTTCATTTTTTTGTTTTCATTTTCACGTAGCAGTGTTGCTATTAAATAGTGAGATACTGATAAAACTTCTCAACAGATCAGGATTAGCTGGACAAATTTGTAGCTTGAGCACTGCGCAGGCAGGCAATCTTGAAAGCAAAACATCAGAGGAGAATTGGGCATTTAACTGCTGATGTTCAGACACGCAATACAGACTCAGGATTATACAGTTACTGCTCGTCACTGACTTTTTTTTTTTTTTTGCCTCTGTGTCCTGAAAACACTTCTGGGCATCTTTCAAAATAGCATCTCTCTGTCCCTAAATACGTTTAGAAAAGCTGAGCAGCTGAAGAATCTTAGCATAAAATCTTAGTGCTTTCCATTGGAGAGGAGAGATTACTTTAGAGTACCTTGCAAGGACACTTATTTTCTTTTCCAGTGCTATCACATATTCATTATATCCTTTTCTGGGAACCAGTCTCCCTGTCAAGTTTGTCTGATGGTTATGGGGTTTTCTTTTGTCCTCAAGCTTTAGTGATCCAGTGTGTTTTACTTGTCCAAGTCTTTATTTTTCTATTCCTGGTAAATATGCTCAGGCTAAATCCACAAGTCCTCAGTAATGCCTGCGTGATGGAGTTGCTTTGTAAATACAATGTGTTTACCTGGTTATTGGATGTTTCTTGTATGTGTGTAGTACTTCTGAGTATTCAGTGGCTACAAGGAAAACAGAGGAGAAGGAGAGTGTCTGGAGGTGAACAACTCCTCAGCAAATGCCTGTGAGTTGTTAAATGACAGCAGTAAGACTGAAAATTGAGAAAGACCAAGAACCTGGAGGTTTTAACTGTTGCCTTTGACAGGAGACCCCTCACTACACACACAGCTTTCACTTTTTTCCTAAGTAACTTTGTTCTTACTACAAAATCAACATTTTTGTAGGGGTTTTTTTTGTTGCTTTATACCAGTGAATTTAGCTTTTGAAGAATGGTCATGCTAGGAAAGGCCTGCAAATGTACAGGTCCTGCCCAGACCATGGGATGCCAAAGTACCCTCTGTAGAAGGGAGAGGGAACATCTGCAATGCACACCAGGATGCTCTGCATCTGTGACTCCAGCTGTGAATGGGCTGGCACATCTGCATGGCAAAACAGCAGTTCTGTGCAGAGTCCCTGCCTTGGGACCTGGAGGCTGTGTGTCTGTCAGCTGGCTGCTGTGTCCCGTGGCTGAGCCCTTCCTCCAACTGGAATATACGGTCCCCGTTTCGAGAGGAGCTGGCACTTGCCTGCAGCGTTCTGCGGTGCGACGTGTGGTGCAGTGCAGATACACCCCTAAAGGTGCCAGGAAAACAAAGCCACACAGGTACCGTTGATCTTATTAAAGTAGAGAGATGCAGTTTAACAGGAAAACCCTCCTATATCAAAATGCTAAGTTTTTCAGCAGCACATCAAACCTGCTGCTCAACAGGGTCTCTGTGTGTCTGTGACACCACTTGATGAAGGTGCCGATGGGTTTCTTGTCCAGTATATCGTGCGCTGTCTCTGGTCCTTGGAATGCACAAGAAAACAGAATAAAAAGAGGCTTTTGGGCAAGTAGCTCTGACAGGCTGAGACAGGCATCTGGCACAAGAAAGGCGAGGGAAGCGGTGCCTTGGGGAGGAATGTCTCCAGCCGTTCACTGCTTCATGGGTCCCATAGCAGCAGTGCCCTGCGGTTAATTTGGAGCTGGCTTTGCAGGCAGGCTGCTGCGCTGCGCATCAACACCAGCTTCCAGGTGGATTTGCACACCCCAGCTGATCCCAGGATGTTCCTCTGGAATTTCTCAGGGATTTTCACACTGTCTGTCTTCAGACCTCCTGTTGAGAGGCTGTCATGGGGGTGAGTGTCCTCATTTGTCAGGAGAGCTCTAGAGCTGGTGCTGGCTGACCAAATCCACCCGCTTTCCCTGGACTTAGTGGAGAGCCTTGACTCCTGGAGCCAGAGCGTGGCTGGAAAGGCCCGTATCCTTGGTGTCTACATGCTTTTATGATCTATTATTTTTTCAGCTCACTGCCTGCTGACCCTTTTCACTTCCTCAGGTGCTACCTTCTTGCTCCACAGCTGCCAACCCTTCATCTCTCTCCCTCAATGCCCTTTTTTCCTCTGCAGGTGCTCCCTATCCTTTCCCTAAAGTTGCCTAATTGAATAATATAATTACATTAATTAAGAGCAATTGTCTCTAACCTGTATTTAGCTTGGAGTTTGCTTCTGCTTTGTCAGATCTGTTGAAAGGATTGTGTGCCAAAGACTTGTCCAGTCTTTCCTAATAAATTAGTTAAATAAATGACACAATCCTTTCTTTCTGTCCTTAAACCACCATGGCTATAGCAGTGCTGCACCCATAGACATTAATTTATTTGTCTGACTGTGTGCAGAACAGGCCCATGACTGATGCAATTCAGTGCTTTTTACTTAATTTCTTACAATTGTGCTGGTTAATTGGAACTTTTGAGAGAGCTTTTAGTTGTTACAGATACACAAGAGCCTCACTATTTGTCCGTAGTCCTGCATTATAACAACTTCAATCATCAGTCCGTAATGTCTGCATGTTAATTACTCCTTTTGTGAAATGATGTTGGCAAATGAATCTTCATCAAGTGACTGATGAGTACATCTGTGACTTAGTAATTTATACTGAGGTTAATAAGGCCAGGTCCTGGTGGGAATCAACTGGTGGTCTTTGATGCAAAGGTAATGAGTCTGGCTTTCTGGTTTGCATGCCTCCATTTTTAAAGATTTGCTAAATTAGTAACCAGAAGCAGATGTGAAGGATATTATCCACTCTGTAGATGTTAATTACATCTGTGTAGAATAAACAAATCACACTTCTTGAGAAATACAGGTGTGTATCTTCTGTAACAAAATGTTAAGAAGGTCTTGTTCTCTTTCTGGTGATGATGCTGTGTAGTTATTAAATACGTGTTCCAACTGGGGCTGGTGTTTCAGTGTACCTTCTGTAACAGCGATGCTGTTGTCGGGCTTTCATCAGACCAATTTTATGTTCTCTGCAGTTCTCTTGCCACTCATGGTTCACTTGAGCAGGCTTATTTGGCATCTGAGCCTTGTGCTAATCTGTGCACAGATGTGACTGTGGCCAGGGGCTGTGAGGCAACTGTCCAAACCAGGGAAAACTGGAGTTCTTGTTCTGTTTTTATTTCATAGAGGTATTAAAATGGTACCTCTTTCATAGTGGATCCTTCAAAATATTGGTGATTTGTATTCCACAGTGAAAACAAAGCCAAAAATGAAAGCCCATGTGGGTTTGTGTGACCATGTAACTCCTCTGACTTTAGAACAGAACTGATCTCTTTGGAGCAGTAGCTCACGAAATTGCTCTATTCTAGCTTGTTCTGCTCAGAAGTTGGGCTAAACCTTGGTGCTGAGTCCTGCACCCAGAGCATGGGTACTCCCCTTGCAGGAGGGGGTACTTGCCCTTATGAAGAAGACGGTATGTTTCATGGTGGGGTTTGAATTTCATGCCTTGATTTAAGAACATTCCCTACATATCTTATGGATGTTGACGATCTCAAAGATGTATGAACGTGGTGTTCAGATGGCACTTATCTGCATCAGGGGGATTAAAAGACTGGCTAGAGCCATCTGTCTGCCTGAGGTGACTGTTGCTGACTCCGTTTGTCACCTGTGGCACTAACTTTTAAATCCGAGAATTGGAATTACCTGACATGCTGGAATAGAATTTCTGCTAGGTTTTTAGTGCAGCAAATCATGTTTTGCCATAACTTACAGTTTCCCTGTCAATCTAAGTTATAGATACTCCTTAACTTTGGAATAAATACTAAATTTTACTCTTGCAATTACAAAGCAGTATTAGTATATAATTTTAATCAGCTTTAATATAGAATGTTAGGAAAAATGAGTAGGATTTAAAATGTAAATGGCACGTGTTTAAATGGTAGCTCTTTACTATATAATTATTAGTCTGTATGCCCTGCATGTTCTAGATTACATGTAAATGCTTTTTGTACTCTAAGTGAGAAGTAATTGGAGGCAGAAGATGCCTTAAATGTAATAAACCAAAATTGATTCATTACGTTATTATATTCATGCTCAAAACCAGGTGAAGACTCTCAGAAATATTTGCCGGAGAGAAGATGACTTGCAAAGAGATGGAGGGGGGGGGGAAGGAAAACCAATTGGAATAGTAGTGTAATAGCTAGTAACGTATGGTCAAAGTAATGCATATCAGAAAAAAATACTTATTTGTATGTAAAAGATAAGGATATTTTTAAAACTTAGAGTTCTAGTGCTATTACTTGTTATCGTAGTGCTGCTTATTGCTCCAGCTGTTTGCCAGAGGTCCCTTTTATGATTGAATGGGCAGGGATTTGGGAATGATTTTTATTTGGACAGTGTCCACTGCAGTTGGCTTTGGGTCACTGGCTCCCAATCTGACCTACATCTCTGTGGTGTGGTACCTCCACAAGCAGGTTCTGCTGGACAGCACGGGATTTGTGCAGGGCAGCACAGGTGTAGTAGCTTCCCTGCCTCTCCACAGCAGCCTGGTTTGAAGCCTTTCTGCTGAGCGTGGCTGGTGTTGGCTGGGGATATTGACTCCATCCTCATGTCACTGCTGCAGTAGAGCAGTTGCAGAGGTGAAAGCTCATGGTGATAAGATGGACTGAGAGTGGTGCGTAGCATGGCCAGCACTGTCACACGAGGGTGAAGAACCACCAGGGCTTGAGAAACAGTGGAATGGGTATCTGAAAAGCTTACTGCCCCTCTGCACTCCCTTTCTATGCAAAGGCTCAGTTTGGCACAGGAACCATCTCTACAGCATAAGTAGAAATGTCCAAAGTGAACAGCGCTTAGCCACAAAATGGATCATACACCTCTTCGTTGGTTTTTTTTAATGGCTTTAAATTGAGAGTGAGAAAGATCATTAAAAAAATGGTTGTATGCTTCACTGGGTGACCAAGTGACTTTGTTGCTCTAACATTGTTATGTAAAAGTAATACAGCTTCTAAGGACTAGTATATACAGACATCTGTGTTACTTTGCGTTGAGAAGCATGTAGGTTAATAGTTCAAATAGTTTTCGTATATGCCTGTGGATTATTAGATTCTGGTACTTAGCATAATTAGGAAGCTTAGCAAGCACTTCTTCCCAAGCTGTTTTGACAAAGCTGTAGATAGAGGTGCTGAAATACATGCACTGAAAGGGAAAATACTTTTGATACGATCAGTACTTTGCTGCAAAGCGTTCAAGTGCAGGATGCTATGCAGACCTGACTTTGCAGTGATAGTGACTTTTTAAGTTGGTGGATAGGGACATAAAAAAAAAAATTTCCAGGAAGCCTGTTTGGCATAATAAAAGAACAAGCAGAGACAAACCTATCGGTAAATATTCACCAGTGGAAAGGTCTGAGCAGAAGCTTTTGTTAGGAAAATGCTGCCTTTCACAAGACTTGGTCCAAAATGCAAGAGTTTTGTTGGTGATGGATATCTGCAGTCATTTTCCAAGGTGTAAAAATATCTCTGAAGTGAAATTATTTGGATTTATCGGAACAATACGAAATATAACAAAATGATGCAAATATATCCAAATAGCACTCTGCCTTCGTAGTTGAGATTATGGCTCCCTTGTTAGCTTGCACTGCTGAACATTCACCATAGCAGCAATTCTTAGCAAATGCAAGGTGAAGTATAAGTCCTTAGGCTTTTAGTTTTGTAGTTATAACAAATTACGCTCAACCTCTATGTTTGTGGAAAATATGATGTCCTAGTTTGGTTTCTTAAGGACAGTGCTGTGCGTGCTCACATGGTCTGTCAAACATTTTCACCCATGTAAAGCTTGAACTGGACAAAGTCAATGGGACTCTAAAACATACAGTTCCTACAAATTTTATGGAAAGCATTGTAGTGTAAAGGGAAAAGACCCAAACTAGCACCTTCAGTGAGAGAGAGGAGGATGACACCTCATGTCTTGCATTCAGAGAGCTGGTGAGCCCCCCGATACAGTTGTGTCCCTGAATCAGCACCACGTGTGTCCAACCAGACAGGCCAGGATACAGGGGAAAGTGGAAAAATATTGTCGAGTAGAATCATAGAATGGTTTGAATTGGAAGGGACCTTAAAGATCATCTAGTTCCAACCCTCCTGCCATGGGCAGGGACACTTTCCACTAGACCAGGTTGTTTAAAGACTCATCCATCCTGGCCTTGAACACTTCCAGGGATGGGGTACACTTCCAGAATGTGCACAGACACTTATAGGAGAAAGGCGTTGGGGGAAAAAAAGTGGCCAGTTGACAAAAATGAAGTCATGACTTCTGTATACAGAGCAATTTGTTTGGTAGCTGTGCTATTAAGCCTTGTTAATCTAGATAAGTGCTCTAATCCCATTTAAGTCCATTGCAAAGCTCCTGTGCTGACTTTAATGAGACTAGAGCTTGTTTCCTCACTAGTTTAGAATTTTTTTCTTGGAGCTTCTGTATGTGAGGAGGGAATGGGGAATTAAAGGAGAGTATGTTTGGAATTGGAAAGCAAATGCACAAACGCTTTTGTATAAGAGGGAGAAAGGCTCTTATCTTTGCTGTTGAGGAACAGAAGTATTTACTCACTTCCTTCACCTGTACTTTTAGGCTTCGCCTGTATCTCAGCTGAGGAAAAATTCAAACATGACTGTTTTCCAAGTACTTCAGGAACTGAATACTGAACGCAGCATTGGTATGACCCAATGTGGCCATTACATTGGAAGGAGAGTGCCTTTGTGTTATACATGTTAGGGCTTATTTCTCTCTTTTACAAGCACGGGCATGGGCGCCCAAACCCATAAGTGGTGGACATTGGGTTAGGAGTTTCAGGTTTTGTGTTAAAAAGGAGCTTCTAGAAGTCATTTTTTGCTTTTAAACCAAAACAAACCTCTAACCCTTCTGTAACTTGAGAGTGCATAAATGATTGCATTTGATGGAATTAGGTCTATCTCTGTAGTGATAAAGAAAAGCGTTCCAGTGAAGACTTAGAAAGTATTTATCAAGGGTGAAATATTTCCTTGTGCACTTAAGTCACCCTTCTCTTTCCTCTCCCTTAAATTATACCTGCTGAAAACCATATGCTACAGGTACAATCAGTAAGTTACTCAATTCTGTATCTGATGATCAAAGCATTTTACATCTTCCTTCTGTTATAGCTGTGAGTTTGTCAAATAGATGGATATATGAGTAGATTCCCAGCATGTCTTTGACGCTTGACTAGGGTTTGGGGGAGAAAATGTCTTCGGTGTCTTCAAGGAGTAAAGCAGAATATTGAATTTTGCTTGTCAGTAGTGATTGTTATATTGTGTGCTGTTCAGTAGTGTCTCTGATGGAAATGAATGGCTTTCAGGCTTGACCTTTGGCTGGCTGAGGTTGCATTTGTGTAGCAGTGATTTCAAACACTAAGCTGGACGCCCTGTACTGTAGCAGTGGAGAGCCTGCTCGGCGAGGTGAGTGCTTCTTCCTAGATACTGAGCACTCCCTGCTCCAAATTAAGTTAAGGATTGGACTTGAAAAGATTATATGTGCACAGAGCAAGAAGCAGCCACGTTAATTGACTGATGCGCTTTGTTTAATTTTTGATTTAGTGAGAATGCTAAAGTGATGACTCAGTGAGCCATGCGAAGATGTAATCTGGAAATATCATATATAGGATGAGTAGTCTCTTCTAATATAGTCTGATCTGAATATTAGATTTATTTCATAATTGATTTCCTCTGCAGGAAGAGCTACTCGTGTCCAAAGTATTGTAATTAAAAAGAAAAAAAAGAGGAAGGAAAAAAAGAAAAGCAGATCACATAGCCTGTGGCCGCTGGTGAGCTAAACAAGTGGTGTGATTTGCTTTTCAGAAGGGCTGTTGCAATTAGGAGAGCTGAGCAAGTGCAGGCTGTTTCATAGGAGAGATAGTGCCTCGGTGCGAAGTGCTGGCATGACTTCAAGATTGCAAGAAACCACAATGTTAATTTATCAGATCAATTCCATCTTGAGGAGCATCTGGGGGACAGCAGTGCAACTTTTGCACCCCGGAATAGTTTTCACTTATTAGACCTCCCAAATTTCTGGGAGGTTTTTGTGTGCTTGGAACCTGTCATGAAGAGACTTAAAAAAATAAACAAAAAACAAAAAACAACAACAACAAAACCAACCAAACAAAACCAAACCCCCAAACAAACAAACCAAACCACAACCACACCCCCCTCACCAGCCCCACTCTCCACCTCTCCAAACCCCCCAAAATCCCCCTGAAGCCAAATACTCGAAGTGTTTAAATGCAAGCAGTTACTGTGGCTGCATCTCTGAGGCTGTGTAATTCAAATAAACACGTATGAAGTACAAAACCTGCCATTCCTGCACAAACTTACAATTATAATGGCACATGCATATGTAGTCTTTTCTGCTCAGGCTTTGCTGCTTGAACCTGCAACTCCCTATGTTACAAGTGGATTTTTGGTGCCAAACCTGTTCTGTGCAAGGAGGACGTGCTGACGCTGTTAGAACCATAATGTTTCCTGACTCCTCATTTCCACAACTGCAGGACTTAAACACAGTGTAATGCAGGTGATTATATTACTGTTTTATCTAGATCTATACGTGCATGTATGATTGGAATAACAGTGACAAGGAGAAAGCGCAGGAATCTGCCAATAATGGAGCGACTCAGGGTGATGCAGAGAGGGAAGCTGGTGGGACAAGCCGTGGAGCTGTGGATGCGCGGTGAGATGTACGGCAGCCGGTGCGGAGCTGCCAGGGAAGATCGCTGATGGAGGCACAGTTTCCTCGCACGTTGTGGGAGGCTGCAGGCAGCTCTGGGGTTGCTTACAAGAGCAAAGTGAAAATTTGTGTTGGGAGTGCACTAGTGCTGTAGCCCCCGAAGACGGGAGTGATTCAGCAGCAAATGAAAGCCAGTGAATCAGGCGCTTTACATACGACACTGCTGTGGGTGTTGTAAGAGTGTGAAAATCAATGAATGGGACATCTGAATGATTCAGAAGAACAAAGTTTTAATGGGGCAAGCATTGCTTTTCATAAGTTTTTAATCAGTCTTTGAGGTGGAAAAGTGTTAGTCAGACTTTGTAAGATGATTTCAGCAGTTTAGGCTCACTTTCCATGGGAAAGGCAAAAGAATCAACATTTCGAGTAGCAGAAGTGGTAGCAGGACCATCTGTCTCACTATATGTGCTTTAAAAAGCAAGGGGCCATGATTTGATGGAGTGGTTTATTGGTTTGACTATCTAAATGATAGTGCTATTCCTCTTCAGTGTATCACCAGCACTATAACACAAGAGACCTGATCCTGAAAAGCACGCAAACAGCAGTGGCAAAATTAGAGCCATAGGAGCAGTCCTTTTTGGTTGAAGTCAAAGTTTGCCAGCTTTGAACTTTATAATTTTCTGTTTATTCTGAGCAAGAAAAGATTAGGAGAGAGTTACCATGAGTTCAGTGAAATTACTAAGAGCGTGTAAGACAACGAACCGTAATGGTGAAGTACAGTTGGCAGTAATAATGATGTGCAGCCACTTCTGCCTGGATTTCTTGACCAAGATCTGTAATGACTGGCTTATTTCTTTCTTCTATTATTACCATGCTGTACTTGAAAATTTCCTTTACAGAACTGCACAAATTCTTCTTTTATTGTAGTCCTGGTTTTCCTTAGCATCTGAAAAAAATCATTTTAAATACCCAATGGGAATATGTGCCTGCTAAGATAAGTGAATTAGAAATTGAAAAATGGTCAGATTTATTTTGCTTCTGCGTGCATTTAAAATTAGACTCGATTTAATGATGTTTTTGCAGTTTGACAACAAGTAATTTTTGCTAGTGAATGTTTTCAATGCAAAAGTCGCAATCGTTCTATATTTTTGCCAGCCTATTGCTATTTAAAAAATAATGGGAGATTCTAATATTGGAGGCAAAAGTGGAGTCGAAGGGTGATATTTTTCTCTTGAGTATTTTTTGGCATGTTTAATAAGGTAATACAGAATGTCTTTATTCTGGTGTTTTTTTCTTTTCGATACTATTTAGGAAATCTGCATGTGTGTCTGATGTATAATATATGAAAGCCATAATGAGTGGAGATCAGTAATCTCTAGTCTCTGCCCAAGGCATCACTCACCATGGTATCTGAGCATCTAACAAATCAATTTGCTTGCCATTCAGTCTATTTGACTTCTCTCTGCTACATCAAAAATCTGCTGAAGTTAATAGAGAGGCTCCCATTGATTTTGGCAGTGTTTGGATCTCAACCTGATTTAGTTTTTCTTTCCCGTTACTTTCCCCCGTACTCTTTCTGATCCCTCGTCCGAAAGGAGTCAGAAAGCTTCATATTCAGAGGCAAGCTGCATCTCAATACGTGCCTAAGCCAGCAGCACTTGGAAGGATCTTCAGCAAGGGAGATCTGCTGATAAAGAAGCACTAAAGGAGCCCACAGCAGCTGAGATGGATTTAATTTCTTCATTTTCCGTCTCATAGCCTGAGAAGACTGTGGCTGGTGGGGCGTTATTGGAAACTCACAGGTCGTGCCTGTGTAGAGGCTTATAAATTGGGATCAGGGCTTTGGGATGTGATGCTACTGTGAAACAGAATCGTGCAGGGTATGGTGGCATGCTCTGGGCATGCATCTGGTTTTGTCAAGGGATGTTGCAGGACCAGCGTGTCTGCTTATGACTGTGTTAATTCAGATGACTGAGCTGAGATAACTTTCTCATTCAGCTGAAAAAGTCCCAGCTTTGTGTCGTGGGTAGTGAGTTGTGTAGTGTTTTAGTGGCAAGTGGTGGTAAAATGCCAGTCCCTCTTGTGGTAGTCTGTGAATGAAATCCCCTGGCAAGACCCTTAGGTCTGAATGCTGCCTTCACAGAGGAAAGACTTATCTTCCTAGTACCTGCTGGCTGTCTTGTAACAAGTTGGAGACAAGAGGGATTCATTTTTCTTTGTCCCACCTGGAGAGCAGTGGCAGGGATGTGGGGAGCTTGGTCTGTGTGCCAATTGCCAGAATTTTGCTGCTGCTGAGCTTCCGAGAGCCCTGGCCAGAAGAGTGACTATGTTCTGTACAGCCCTCAGCTGCTGCCCAAGTGCACTAATGAACTTCATCCTCAGACCCGTAGGACTGGTATTCCCTGTGCAGGACTTTTAAAACCAGAGTGAAACTGCCTCCTTGCAGTGGAGAAACTGCGGAGCTTCTGCAGCAAAAGGAGATGCCCCTAACGGGGACAAGAGGTGAGTTATTCAGACTTGAAACATACGTAGACATAAGCACCTTTATTTTATTTAGGCCAGCTACAAAGGCATATGGAAGCTAATGAGCTCTTTGATCACACTTTCACTGAATGATATTCCCCTCCACAGTAAAAGCCAAAAAAGCTTAAATAGGAGGACTTGTTTCATTGGAGCTTGTTTCATTGCATCTCCTGGTAGGTCTGTGAACCAGACCTTATCTCTTTTACATAGATACAAACATAAGAGAAATCTCACCGGCATGTACACCTACCTATTGCAAGGTCTGGGGATGATGGGGCACCCATGGAGGAGAATGCACAAGTGGTCGATGTATTTTGAAACCTTGTAAAGCTCTAGTAAGAAACAGGCATACACTCATATTAGCATTCAAACAGGAAAATATGTTTGGTTAGTCTGGTAGCTCAGAAGTTGATGAATATATCCACATGTTTTTGCTGCTGATTGCCTTAGCTAGGAGTTAGTCTTAAGTTGGCTACTGTAGGTTATAACTTTCTGTGTAATTGAAAAACGTGCATGGATGTCACACCAGGCTGAACGGTCTCAAACTCCTTAGATGATAATCTGTTTTAGTAGTAACAGGAATCCCTATGTCCCTTTTTGTGAATTCTTCTTTTGTTGCTTTGGGTTCTCAAGACTTCAACAATATTGTCATACTATGTTTAACAGAATAAATTGCTGGTGACTGGGCTTGTCTCACACTTTTGGGTAGGTAGCAGAATGTGTTTCTTTTTTGTGTAGTTCGTCTTTAGATGGCTTGAAAGTTTGAATTGTGTTTTCCTCTAGTACAGAAATGCATGTACAAGGAAATCTTGCAATAAATGGTAGTGAGGCCGCTTGGGGTTTAAACCGATGTCTCAGTTCCTAAAAGCAGTTGCATGGAGGGCAATTAGAAGCCCCAGTTTGAATATAAGTATAATCTTTTGACAATGCATATGATTTGACAGCTCATTACTGGTCTGGTCAGCCAGGATGTACATTTGTGAAACTCACATTCTCAAATAAACATACGTCCCAATAAAACTGAATAAATAAAAGAGCTTCCTTTTGGCTCAGTGCCTTCAAGGTCATGTTTATGTAACAACGTTCAGCCCGAGCTTGCATTTGCGCTGACTGTAGTTCTCCATTGAACTGTGAAAATTCATCTGGGGAAAGCTGGTAAGAATAACTATAAGAAAGTCCTTTGCCATTGTTGTTGCATTCTACGGTGTAAAAATTGTGACTAGAAATAATTAGGGGAGAATATCTGATGATGTGATAGCTATAATTATTGTGCATGTATTGCTACTTAATTAGTAAATCCACTGCTGGCATGTCTGCAACTGGATCCCACAGAAGTGCTGTTGCTTTTTAGACAGGTGGTTAATAATGCCAGGGGTTTTCATCATTAACTTTGTACTCGTTTCACCCTCGTCCATTCCCCTTGTAGCCTCTTGATTTCCAAGCCCAGAGGTGCCACATTACACCCTTCTGTTATTAACTTTGGATGAGTAGGATTCTGTTAGTCTTTCAGTGTTGAATCTATGATATTACTTGTGTGGTATGGGATTGACTTAGTGTAGAACAGCAGAGTAGTCTTTTGTCAAAGACACTTTTCTGTAGTGCAGCAGATGCTAAAAATCAGACACTGAGGTTTACTTTATTCCGTAATAGTGGGTAGCGTAACTGAGTTCAGCCAATTAGAGCTGATTTCTTAGAAGCTTTTCCATTTATAAAGGCCTAGATGACATTGCTTTTCAGTGGGATAGTGTCAAGTGAACGATTTTATTCGTTTAGGTGTCAATCCTTAAAATTTCTACCCGGGAAGTACTCATGTGTTTGAAGCCAAATTCCGTTGCTCTTACCTTCTTTTGTGAGAATAGTTTCAGCGTAACTGACAGAACTGCTTGCAGACTGAAGAATCAACGTGATTGTAATCCAGATATTACGTGAATACCGGCACTCTATCTGCTCTCGGGGAATATTGAAGATGTGCTGCCAGATGTCACAGCAAAAGGGAAATGCTAAAACATGCTTTGGGAAACCACAAAGCCATGATATTGACTGAGAACTGCAATATAAATAGCCTTGCATGCAGTTAATAAAAAAAGAGAGCTTAACTTCCCTGTTCAGGCCAGCCTGATGACATTTATGGCAAACCTCAGGTACTTCCAGTTGCCAGAAAATTACTGCTTTATGGTCGTGCATGCATCCAGCCCCTTATTCTATTCGCTTAACACATATACCTTGCCAGAGATCATAACTTGTAGAGGCCTTAGCCGAGATCAAGGCTGCATTGAACTAGGTATCATATGAATGCACTAATGTAAGAGATGGTCCCTGCCTTGAAAAGGAGAGTTTAAATAGATAGGACAGAAGAGAGGAGAGGGGAGGAGGGAAGGAGAGGAAAAAAAAGGGCAAGTGAGCTGTAGCTGATCACAGCACTTAGTGGTAGGTTGCAGCAGATCTGTCGGTGGCTGTTAAATGCGAAGATACACAGCTGCCGAGGGAGATGATTAGCTGCTGATCGCTGGGCACTGGGAGGGTATCAGTTCATGCATCCTCACTGCTCATATCACTCCCCTGGCACTTGTTGCTGCTGCAGAACGGACTGGAGTGAACCTTTGCCCTGACATAGGGCATAAGTTTTTACGTCCATGTCCTCTGATTCTCAGTCCAGTGTCTTATCCTCTGAACTGCACGGTCTCAGATGTATTTGTTGAACAGTTAGTCAGGCTTGTGGTGTGTTGCTTTGATTTGTTTGGTTGGTTTTGGGCACTTTGATATCAATATCCTTTTTTAAAAATGGGTTGATTACACATAAAGGCAGGTGTAAGGTGTTGATTAGACCTGTAAGGCAGGTGAAACCACTTTTAACTTGCAATAAACCAAAAAACTCATGAGAAAATATTTTGACATAAGAATTTTTTTGGTAACTATCATTAGTGATTTGGTTCATTTTGTTCCATTGAGATATCATTAAACTCAGCATGCTTTCAAGAACTGCTTATGTAACAGGCAATCACATACATGTTTTTAATCTCCTGTCATTTTCCTAAACCTTTAAAACATCTGAAGGAGCAAAACAGCTCTGTAGGGAGTTTTTCTCAAAGACAACTTGGCATCCAGCCTCCGCAGAAAAGCAGTGGTGTTTGCGTACTAACACTTGACTCTTGGAAAATCTCTTTCCAAAACCAAAACTGAACTGAAGAGGGCTCAAACACAAGATTGCTCAGGTGACTCTCTCACAAAACTGTTACAGTGGCTTGTGTCTTGGGACATAAGGGACACGTTTGCTTGCATTGTTTATATATTTGTAAAAAACATAAGCAGGATAAAAACAAAGGAAGGAAACGTGAGTCCTGCTGTCATGCCATGTTTTCCTTTTTAGAAAGTAGTATCTGTGCAGTGAAGTTTAGCCATGATGTAGGTGTGTTCACTGTAAATGCTGAAGCAGTAAAAGATGATTTTTAAATTTGAATTCTGCTTAAAAAGTTTCATGAGAATAGACAAAAGTTTCATGAGAATAGACAAAAGTTTCATGAGAATAGACAAGAAGTTTCATGTCAATAGACACTGTGCAAACACATGAAGTCATATTAAAGCAACGTATCCTGTTTTCTCAGCTTAATCTGGAAATGGAGTACACTTAATAATGAATTCTCCAACTGCCCAGGCAAGCAGTTGTACAAAAACAAAAGTATTTGATTTGTCTATGGCTCTAAATTTTTAATGAAAACTCAAGTCAGTCTCCTATGTGGAACATACCGCCCGAGGACTTGTATCGGAATGATATTTTTCACTGAGTTTCATACTTCCGTGGAGGAGAATGCTATGAATACCTCATGATTAAGTCACTTTGTATCTTGCCATACAAGACTGTAAGAGTATAAATTATTCAAGTTTAGTGGGTGTTAAGAGACTTCTGCATCAGTTGTGCTCTGAATATAGAAACTGTGAGGCTTATTCAGCAAAGAAAGATACTTGGAACAACTATTGGTGACTTTGATTGGCAATCTTGTTTTTAAAAAGAATGAAAGGGTGTGACTAGTCAAAAATATAACTGAATGAGCATGTGGTTTCTAACGAAAGTCATTTGCTTTGTGCAGCTCTTCGCTACCAGTGACAAAAGCCTAGCGTTAAAGTAGGACTTTAGGTTTCCCTCCAAGTTCTTTAAATACATTTTGGGTAAAAGCATTTATAGTTATAAACCACAACCAGTTTCTGTCAATCCTCCTTGGTGTCATCGTTATCTTTGTGTCAAGAAGCTGCACTGGAGATTGAGGCAGACTCTACTGGTGTGGAAAACTGCTGTCCGGCGTTTGGGCAGAAGATGACACAAGGCTGATTCAAACCAAGCAGATGTAATTTTGGCAGTGAAATGCCTACAAGGTCTCTTATTACTTTCACATCTGTGGTGAAGAAATAATCACAGTGAACATGAAAACAATGACCGCTAAAGATGAACTTGTGAAAATACTGTGCTGCTTGTTAGAGAGTTTAACTTACAGCAAGAGAAATGCGTTAGAGAAGGAGCAGTGCCACGAGTTTATCATGCAGCACCGAAGGGAGATGTTGCTGCCCTGTCGAGCCACAGAGCAGGGATGTTCCTGGCTCATGGCGAAGCTGCCGTGCCCCCTCTTCCTGCCACTTGGGCTGGAGCTGGATGGGGGTGGGCGGTCTGACTGCACTGCCCGCAGGCAGGCAGGAGCTGCTGGAGCATCGCCCTGTAGACGGCGCCCAGCAAGGTGATGTTGCTTCTCAGTGCTCTTCCGCAGGGCTGTCCAGCAGCTAATTTAAAGTTGTAATTGGTCCTTGGTGCCTGTTCATGCTTTGATTCTTTGCAAAAAGCCCATTTGTACAGTAGAAGTAAAAAAAGCTCAAGAATTCCTGAATATGACTACTTTTGTTTGTCAGCATAAGTCAATGGAGAATTCCCCTCTGGAAACAGGGCTGATAACTCTCTTTGCTTGTTGGATTCTGCCTCCCTGGAGTCATTGCATGAGCTGGACGCACCCTGGGCAGTGGATTTTGGATTGAGCCCTATATGATCTGAGGATTGCGCAGATATTGTGTTGTACACCCACAAAATGTTAGCGAAATACTATCCGAGCCTTAATTAGGAGGTTTATAGCTAAGCATAGGGACAAAAATCATTGAATGAAAGATTTGCTGGTTTGCAGGTTTCATCTGTTGCTGTGTTTCAAGCCAGCATTATAGCACATGTATACACTGTACGCTCAAGGCCATATGATCCTTATAATCTTTGCTAAGAAGTTTTAGATCTCACACTTCACAATTAAAAAAAAAACACCAACCCAAACAAACCCACAAAAACAAGACCAAAAAAACTTGCACAACAAAAAAAACCCTGTGATGGAGTCTTGCTGTAGAAAGGGCCATCTAAAATAGAATACCTGCTTGTAATTATCTAGTGAGGACCACTGTCTCCTTTCTGTAAGGAAATTATTATGTATGTACTTTGTCAAGGTGGTCTGTAGACACTAAAGACAGACTGCTGATTTGCATTTAAGATGGCTCAATAAAGTAAACTTTATGAAGTACTGAAGTTTTATATAGACTGGTGCCTGTTTCTGTTAACTGTGAAATGATTTACCATTTACCTTCATATACCTAGTCTGTTTTTCCCATTCCAAGGCATTACTGGATAGCTGCGTGACTGAATGGGTTGCTTTATTCCCATTTATGGGATCTCATTGTTGTGCTTGTTTTCAAGTCAGCTTAACAATTGTTGGTTGAAGGTGGCATCCCTCTCGTCTGTATGTGTATGTTTTTTTCCTGTTCACTCAGAAAATAATATCAAAATACATGAGGTTTGATTGCTTTGGGAGTTACACTCAGATCATACTTAGATTAGAGAATTTTAAATGCAAATCGAGGGTAGCTATTGTTCAGTGCAGAAAGCTGCTTTGTCCTCTTTGGTACGTGAGGATTTCATTTGGTGCTTCAATAGAGGTTATTGGATCGGGCTGTTTGTTGCAAGACCTGGGTTTCACAGAAGGATATTATTAGAAGGATATTAAATTTTACTGGTTTTTTTTTTTTTTGCAAGATCTGCATTCCTGTGACATGAACAAACTTCTTCAGCGTCCATTTAATGATTTTCAGTTTTATGAGAATTTCTATATGGAACAGTGCCCTTCTTGTGCTTGTGTTTCTGAATTCCTCTCTTCTCTGTTGTTTTAGTACTACATTTGCATGGCTCCTGTTGAGTCCATAAAGGAATTAAGTGCCCACGGAGAGACTGATTTATTTTTTTAGTGTAAGACTTGCTTCTATTCTAGGCTGGTCTCTATAGCCACCTGTCTGATTTGGCTTTTCAGTTGTGCCGTCAGAGCTATGCAACTTACCTATTTGGTTCACGTTTACTCTTTTCAGTCTTCTACGGTTAGTTTTCATAGGTAGTTCATCTCTTTTCCATATGCTGAATACATGTGATGTACACAGCCATGATAATGCAGTAGTAAACAAATTCTGCATATGATGAAAATGGATCCTTTTACTTAATCTTGCGTTGCAGTGTGTGTGCTTAAAAAGGTCATACAATTTTAGTTACTTGTGCTCCTTTTGGCACTGCCAGCAGTAACTACAGCTTTTCCTTCATCCACATGGCCTCGTTGCCCCGTTTCCTGCCATTTATAGTAAGCGTCCACCTCATCTTCTTTGTGCTATTGAGACCAGAAAGTAGATGTGGTCTGGCCTGCCCCTCATATGCCCACCCTTGTTCCTGTGGGTGTTATTGGCACCCATTCGTGACAGCTCATAATAATATTTTTGAAGGTGGGCTTGTTTTTTTTCACTTTTATCTGTATCAGGAGAAATTCCTTGCACGTTTACTTCTGCCTAGCTGCTGGTGATGCAAATCAGTGAAACCTTTTTTTTCGGATGGCTTCCCTTCAAGCAACACTGCATGATAAAGCATTTGTGGGGATGAAACTCTTTACTTTGTTTACTTTCTATGACGCTGCAGTCTTTTTGGATAAAAATCATCAGAAACGAGGAGCATGTTATGCACGTGCACATCGCAGTGGGGTCAGGAGACCATCAGGGTGTTGCACCACTGTCAGGGATGTCGAGTTGTGGCCATGAGAAAACTGATCATTTTCCTCCCAGCTCTTCACCTCCCTGCAGGACGAAGGAGCAATCACTGTTCATTAGAAGGCTCTTTCACGACATTCTGCATGGATTTTAATTCTTGCTTTGGAAGAGTAAGAGAACTGTGGGGAGCCTTGCAGATCTCTGAATCTGTTGTCCCCAGGAGCCCAGGTGCTGCCAGCACGATAGTTACATCTCTGTGCTGCTGACTCCGGCTTTATCTCCAGAAACAGGAATTATGCCCATGGATACCAGTGTATTTCCCCTGCCTACAAGAGGCTCCTCACCAGAGGATTAAATTTGCCTTGGTGTAAACAATTAATAGGAAAATTTGTTTCCATTTCAGGAGTGATAAGATGCCTTCCTTCTGCTTGGGAAGTTTGCAGTTTTGATCCTTCCCTCAGGCACTGAGGGTTACAGTTGGGTATGTGCACCTACAACTTATTTTTTTTTAAATCTGTTTGTGCATTTTGTGAAGCACAGCTTTTAAAACAGAAAATGAAAACTGACACATTGGTGACCACTTCACACAGTGGCTCTTCAATAATAAATAAGTTATTGTCTGATTAATTTTAGCTGTGAGAAGCACTTGAGTCCTCTCCATTTTACATGTTTTATCGAGGCAGAGCTGCATGCATGTTAGGTGAATGAGATGCCAGGGCAGGTAGTGGGGTGGTCATGGACCGTCTCCAAACGGAATCTCTTGGTGTGGCCTCTCAAAGTGCCCCAGCTTGGCTGGGGAGGCCAAGCTGCAGGGATGCTTTGGGATGGGTGAGGAGCGTGACAGGAAGGGACGGTGGGCAGAGGGTTTGCACCCTGCCTGTCTGGAAAGTCAGCTGAGTGCCATGTTCCCTTGGGGTCACTTGATGGGCAGGAGCTGATCTGTGCACGTAGCTGGGATGAGCAACCTGGCGTTTTGGCACCATTTGACCGCTACATACCTACAAAGGTATGAATTCAAGTGCTTCATAGCCTCAGTGTATGTGCAAACGTAACGGCGTGTATCTACACACTTGACGTGTGTACTTCAAGACTCATTTTCTGAGAATTTGGCACCTGCTTATTGATTCGTTTTGAATTACACGCCCCTTTCGTAAAGAATTTGTCGGCCGACTGCTCTCCTCAAGGGCCTGAGATCCCTTGCTTGCGCACCAGTTCTTGGAACTGTCTTTTATTGTGGAGATGTGAGTATTTTGGGGTAGTCATTTTCCATCAAGTCTTTTGTTGCTGCACAAGAGTATTGTATCTTACTGATATTTTTCCCAATGAACATCTTGATGAGTAAAAGCGTAATTTGGCAGACATCTGCCAGCTCACAAAGAGGCACTGTTTACAAGTAAAGAAAAGTTATTTGGTGACATGGTAATTCTGCAGTATAATGTATACTGCAGCCTCAAAGAGCTGCGAGCTATCACGCGTTTAAAAATAGAAAGCCAGAGAATGTATGGATTGCTGTGGGAAATGCACTTGAAATCAGTTAGCTGACATTGAAAACTAAATTAAAATGTATACTTCTTTTTTAGGAAGTCTAGAGACTGCAGTAAGGCTACAGAAAAACGTCACAAGGAAAGAGCTGGGTCTTGTTCTTATATCAGCTTTGGCTGGGAAAGCAGAGGGAAGAGCTAGGAAAGCTTTTTCCTTAGTGGTTGTGGCTGACGATATTTAATGTGAAAACTTTTTTCTGTCTTTTTTTCCTCTTCTACTTTTTGAGTACCCTTAAAATGGATGGATTTTCTGTCTTGCTTTGTTCCCTTCAACCCTCTATGTTAGTTCTGTCTGGCCAAGTGTAGTTTCATTTTCAAAGTCTTTTCTGCCTCTTTTGTTGAAGACGCCTTGGCGTCTGTTCTCACTTGCAGTGGGTTGCCACATTCGACACTTTGTGGATTTTTTGGAAGACATTACTGCTCTTCAAAGACTCATGGCCAAACATACGCAGAACGTGGGATCTCAGAGCAGGTCCGACTAGAAACTCGGACAGAAGTTTTCTGTATTCGAAGGAATTCAGCAGGAATCACATCATCTCTAGCTTGTACAGTGAGTCCAGCCAGATCTTTAGATAATGGATCTTTGGTCCTAAGCTCTATATTCTAAGGCTAATGACAGCAAAAGTCTATTTATCTACTAATTTGGTAGTATAACGATTTGCTTTTTCAGAAGAGCGTATCTTGGAGACCTCTCTGGATTCAGCCCTTTCTTCTGTAGATAGGGCTCCTGTTAGTCCCATTTGAGCTGACTGCTATTAAAAAAAATTATCCTAACGAGTACAGACCAGACACTGTACAGCCTGGCAGTGTGGTTCTAAAGCTTGGTCTTTTAAGGAGCAGCAGAGACAGTTTAGAAACTGCCATCTCTTTGTCCACGGGTGACAAAGAAGTGCAGGAGAAGTGCAGGAGAAGTGCAGGAACGGGTATGGTGTGAGCACAGTTGCTCACACGAAATGCATCTCGAGGGAGATGCCTGACTAAGAAGGAGATGTTACAGCTTAATCCCGTGATTGGGAAGCTACGCATTGGAGACTCACTGGTTAGTAAATAAGGGTACTGCCAATGCAAATAAAATGAGTGGGAAAAGTATGCTTTGAAGAACATCTTGAAACATCATTGGTAGTGCAGCCAAGATTCCTGGAGATGCCTAGCATATACCATCAAGGACAGACTACTGCATCCGAGGAGGAGCCTTCCAGGTCCAGGTTGTGTCCCTATAGGTGCCTCGCCTGCCTATCTGCAACAGCCAAAGCGGTTGCTTTGCTGTGTGCCTGTAGGTATATTGGTGGTGGTCTTGTCAGTCTGGGAGAAACTGGGATGCAGTTGTGTCATATGATGTGTTGTGTCTCTAAACTTGTGTTTAGAGATTTTATTGTCACTTTGTAAGGTTTCTTTTAATGCATAAGGTTAAATGAACTGACACAGTTCAGCTGATCGTTCCACAGTATTTGTGCTCCCCTCTCCTGTGTGTAACGTTACAATGCAGTCATCGTTTTATGCTGAACTTTTAGTATGCTCATGGCAGGTGGCTTGCGCAGAACAGAAAAATTTAAAACAATTTTGGAGGAGGAAGAGTCTATTTACTGTAAAACTATTTAGGCAAACAGTGCCTTTTTTTTTTTTTCTCTCTCTTCTGAGGCTTGGAGCTGATATTTGGCAAGTAACTGGAGCAGGTCAACAGTGTCAAGTGTTCTTACAGCCAGAGTTTGCTGCAAATGAAATGACCTTTTGAAAAGAGCTTGCAAAATGTGTTCAATAGATTTAGTTAATGAAAAGATCAAAATTCACATTTATTGAGATTAGAGTGTAGTTAATTTTGATGACACTATATCTGTAAACATATGTTAATTATAGAATGCTTGATCACAGATGGTATTTTTTTTAGACTTAATTTAATTACCCAACAATAAACATACACATCCAATTTTCAGTCGTCTGGGAACACATAAACATAGATGAAGAAATGGTTTCAGAGAGATGTTGTGAGTGATCCAATTAAAATTGGTAATAGTTCATTTGTAGGTCCGATTAACATTTAAAATTCTTTGAGATTTTGAAAAGCCGTTTCTGGGTTGGCACCAGTAACAGGTTGGTTTTACAATGAACTTTTTCTCCCTTCTTTGTGTGCCTTTATTCAGAGATGAGATAAAAACTGAACAACTAATTGCGTGCTTGATAAGAGCAGGCTTTATTTCTCCACTGAGAAAATAAACTGCTTGAGGGGAAAAAATGTTATACATTCAAAGTTATTAATTGAATTTGCATGATGAATTCTCAGTCTGTGTATTGCTCATGACAGGATGTTTTCAAATGTTCAGTAAGTAAAAGTTAAAGTGAAATGGCTGTTTCCAATAAGTTTTTATTCTGTAACTGAATCAGTCTAATTCTATTAGAGAGAGATGTCTGTATATATATTCTGTCAATATTACAATGTTTTTATTTGTGTGGGTTTTTTTTAATCTCTAAAATTAATTTACAGTGGAGTTCTGCACATACTTTCCTGCAAATTATTTTAAATTACAGGACATTTAAAGATTAGAAAAATCTTCGAACTTTTACATAGGTGAATTATCTACTATGCATGGCTTAGTTTTATGACTATGGAAATACATTTTTTTCAGAATTGTGGAATTGCTGAGCATAATACGAAAAGTCAACTGAACATTTCAGTTTTGTAATTTTCATTTTGAAAAAAATGTTTTTTAAAAGAAAGCTGAAATTACAGTTTTTGCAGAAACTTGAAAGAAAATTTAGACAATTCTACTCAAGTGACAGCTCTTACTCAAATAAGATTTTACTTATTTTAGTTTTCACATTTATTCTGTACATGCTTTGTTGTAATGGATTTTACTAGTAATTAATTGATTGGAAATTAAGTAGTAGACTTGTAACTTCTGATGAGGGGTATATAAAGTGAGGTGTGATTTATAGGTCTGCCAGTTTCTTGTAATTTAAGTTCTTCCATGCAGAGCTAACTTTAGGAGAGATGAAATACTTTGAAAGGAAAAACAGGAAGTAAATGTAATGAAAACTGATAGTTTACTTGGCTGTTCTTTTTTTTTTTTCTAAATTAATATATATAATAATAGGACAGAATAACACCATGCTGTGCAAAATCATATCTCCTACCCTGTTACCAGAAACTCAGGAGAGTTAATTGAATTTGCTATTCAGTCTGTAGGGCTGAAAATTCCTGAAAGCTCATGTGGTGTTCTCCTGATGTGATTAATTGGTTAGAGAAATAATAGCTGGATGGTTTTTCTTTTGTACTAAAGCTATAGCATATTTTTCTCATTTTATCTGGTAAATTCTTTAACCTTTATAACTCATTTTTTTCCAAATACGAGGCATAAAAATAAGAGAGTATTAGCTCAGTTTTTATTAGCTATGTTAATTTGTATTCTTTAGTGCACTGAAACAAACTACGCAATTGCTATCTATATGCTAGTATTCATCTCTTAATGTATTGCAACTTAAATTCTTAATGGCTTCTCATACATCCTGGGATCCTTTTTCTTTTTGACATTTTCGAGGCAAATGGTGTCCCATAGACAAAGCAAAGGCACGTATGTCTGTTTAATATTTTTGATCTGCTGCAGCATATGCAAAAGTGCTTTCATGTAGCAATTGGACCACTGTTCCCCCTACTCAAGAACTCCTAGTGTGCATTTAACTTTATTTGCCATATTTATAAAATGTGGAGATTCTGGCATTTCCCCTTATTTCTTTTTATCATTTCACTTTCTTGTTGTCTTGGGAATAGTCGCTCAGACACCACTTTTTTTTTTTTTTCTCTCTGTCCATAAATGTACCAAATCCTTTACTCCACAAGAAAGACAAATGAATGCACACTTGAAGCTTTCCAAAGATGATCCTGCTGCTTTCTGGCTTTATGTTTTTAATTAAAAATTTTTTTAAAACCCTAAACCATATTTGTAGCAAGATGTAACAGCTTCTAAGTAGGCACATGCTCCTTTTGGTCAGGAGTGCTTGAACGTTTTTGGGTATTTCCTCTGAAGAACCACCAGTGCCACTCCTGCTGCAGAGGTGGCTGTTCCCGGGAGGTGGGCTGCGGACACCAGGGCCATCTGAATGTCATGGATGAAATCCCAGCACTTCTGAAGACAAGTGCTCTGGACTGTAAAAGACTAGAATTACACCCAAGGTCTTTTATTTGGTCTGGCCTAAAATGTCACCACCGTCCCTTACAGTACACAGCTTCTTGGGCTCTGTGGGAAGGGGAGAAGCTGCTGATGAGCCTGGCTGTGATTACAGCTGGGTGCCTGTGTAACCCCCCCGAGCGGCTGCCCCTCGCCCTCTCCCAGACACCCAGCGAGGGGTCCCTGGGCCGATGGAGCGGAGATGACGTCGAATGTCACAGATTGGCCACTGCAGGTCTGTGAGATGCCATCGTGGCACCTTTGGGGCTGCTTGAGGAGCCAGACAGCACCAGCTGCCATGAGCCTGTAAGCAAGACTACCTCCAAGAAAGCCCCTTCCCTCCTCAGGATTCTTGCCAGCCCAGACAGGATGTTTTTAGGGCAATGCTTTTTGTCTGCTTTTGCTGTTACTGTGTGCTCGAGTCGCTGATTTCTGCTGGTTTCCGTTGTGAGAGGGTTTTCATCACCTCTCCCAGGCATTCATGCTCTCCAGCAGTCTTGTTCATCTCTGCCCATGAGGCTGGCTTGCGTTTTCTCTGTCCTTTGTTCCATCGCTTTCCACATGCTTTCCAAGTCAGATGTTGTGCCAAGGCTTCCCATGCCATTGGCATGTTTGTCTCTTGAATTCATCTGCTGATTTATAGAATCATAGAATGGTTTGTGTTAGAAGGGACCTTAAGGATCATCTAGTTCCAAGCCCCCTGCCATGGGCAGGGTTACCCTCACTACATCAGGTTGCTCAAAACCTCATCCAGCCTGGCCTTGAACACTTCCAGGGATGGGGCAGCCACAACTTCTCTGGACAACCTGTTCCGGTGCCTCACCACCCTCAGTGTGAAGAATTTCTTCCTTAGATCTAATCTAAATCTCTCCTCTTTCAGTTTAGAGCTGTTGCCCCCTGTCCTATCACTACACGCCCTTGTCAGAAGTCCCTCTCTAGCTTTCTTGTAGCCCCTTTAGGTACTGGAAGGCTGCTAAAAGCTCTCCCTGGAGCCTTTCATCAGCTACTTTTCCTCTTTTTTTCACATCGTTGTTGGTAAGACAGCATTTTGTTCTGCTTGTGTTGAGCTGGGATATTTTTCTGCTTCTGTGTCTTTTTGTCCCAGGTTTCATCCCTCTTCATTGTCTTTCAAGTACTGAAATTGTAGACTCTGGAAAGTCTCGTTAGAGCATAGTAGTTCAAAAAAAAAATCCCCTGGAGTCCACTGATAAGCCAATAGTCATGTCCTGGTAGAGTTGAGCAGTTATCCACAGCAAGAGGAAGTCCATGTAACAAATATAACCACGATCTGCACTGGCTTCCACTGTAATTCATTTATGGTGTAGTTCATGCAAAATATGTCAGTGTAGTTTATTAATAATCTAAGTATTAGTTTGAGTGTTTTTTTCTAGGCACTACTTAGTCTTGTTATATTTTTTTCCTGGGATTTTCTGGACAGAAATATGTACATACCTTTGAGTTTACTTGCTTGTAAATATGTCTTATGATATGCACAGTAAATATGTCTTGATTTTTTTCCACACAACCTTCAAGTCAGTAACGCTTACTGGGTGCTCAAATATTTAGAAATCCTCCAGAAGTGTATAAAATAAAGTTCCTCCCACACAGAACTTCCAAGGCGATATGCCTGTGGAAATGGAGACAGCACTGCCATTTTTTGCGTGTAGATTGGACACAAGTAAGTTAATTGCTGTTTCTGAGGCAGAGAGGAAAAGTTGCAAGAGTTTTCCTGGTGGATTGGTTTGTGGAAGACATGGCAGCCTGACTTTTTCCTGTCAATGAGGAGTGAGCAGCACCACTCCAGCTGCCAGAGTGTGCTCTTGCTTCCTTGTGAGCTGGGCAATGACTTCGGCACATACTAAACGCCTCAGAGCAGCTCTCTGGCAGCTACAAAATTTGGTTTTGAGACTCCCCCTTCTCAGTGCAGTTTGGATACTCTGGAAAATATCCTCATCGCTGGCTCATTTCTTGTCTCACCAACCTTGGCGTTCAGTGCTTTTCACTCCTTCTGGCAATTTAATGAAAAACTGAATAGCATGACCGTGCTATCACGGTAGATTTTGTTTTACTCTGACAATTGTCCCCCCAAAAAAGTCTCTTTACAAACACACCTGATAGTATTTTGGCCGACAAGAATACTGTAAGTTACTGAAGCATAAGCTCATTTTTGAAAGTTGCATGACTGTAACTCCAAGCGAGCATGTCCAGAGGCTGCAGGCAGGCTGGTAATGGGTAAGAGAGGGCAGAATCGGGCTCTTTTTCTGTCTGGTGGAGATTCAGAAAAGCTTGATTGCTCTCTATAGAGCTGTTCTCATCAAACATCTCTGAAAAATCAAAATAGTATGGTCTTGAAGCTGTATTAACTCTCCTGTGGAGTATATGCTAAAATTAATTGACTGATGTGCAGTTCTGTAAGGGCAGCTTGTCGCGCTTTGGACCGAAGGATGCCAAGGCCACCACTGTAAAAATGCCTTTGTTCCTCGTGGTACTAAAGCTTCCCACAGTTAGTCTATTACTGCAGGTACTTGGAAGTTAAAAACTAGAGATATTTATTCTAACGACATACCAAAACTGTGTGTGTGCCATCTTTTGACAAGGTTTGGTGAATGTCTCATTAAAGGAGATGCTGTCGTGTTCAGATTTGCGCTGTGCTGGCTGCCCTGCAGGTGCATGCTGTGTATCCTCATTTGCAAACCAGGAGGAACGAAGCTATTTTGATTCTTTCTCTGCTCCCAAAGCTCACAACACTTCTTTGCTTGGAACTGTTTTTGCACGCTTTATTTCAGTCCTGAGAAACCTGAAACAGATTATGTTGGCAAGGGAAATATTCTGCTCTGTCAAGTATTACAGCCTTATTGTGGTATCAGCGAGTCATCTTGAGGAGGAGGCTAAAATTAATCCTAGCACTTCGTCCGACGTCTTCATCTGGAAACTCGAAGCCAATGCAAATTGCAGAGAGGAGGTCACATGAAGATATCAGATGATTACAAGCTATTTATCTCGGGTGCCTCCTCAGCTCCTCAGAATATATTAGGAAAGTGAATAACGAATCCAAAGGCAGACAGGCAAGCATAGGTTTCTCTTTGAACTTCAGAGGGCTTGTATAGCTTACTCTTTACTGACTCTTTATTGATTTTTTTTTTTTTTTTATTTTGAGGGGAAGAAGTATCTTTATATGAAATTGGCATAAATACAGTAGCATAATTATGCATTCTGGACCAGATTATTTCAGTGCTATTACTCATGAATTCCTGTGGAGTGAGGACAAGGTCGGATCCAACATGTTACGTGTGCTCATGCTGCTCCAGCCAAGTGAGAGTTAACTGAAAGAGCATTTCTGGAGCTGACGTGCCTGAAAGAGTTTTAGCAGGTGCGTTTGTGCCAGACTAAAATTCAAGTATTTGCTTTCAGAGGAAAAGATGCTACGGGAGGAAGCGCCACGTTTTGGCAAACTCAAGAAGAGAGCCGATCTTTGTTTCTAGCGCAGAAACGCGAGGAGGCTGTAGCTACGAGATCAGTCTCAGGCATGCTTCAGGTTGTGGGAGTGCTTGGACCAGGATCTTATGACGTTTCTGAGCATGATGGGTGTGGACACCACTGTCCCTGGCCTGCAGGAGTGGCCTGTCAGAGCTGGTTCTGAGCACCTCGGGAGGAGACGGGGTGTGGGAGGGCAGGGGAGGAGAGCAGAGGGCTTGGTGTGGGTAACGTAGTATCTGGCATTAATTCGGGGAAGTATTTAAGCATCTGTCCAGCTCAGCACGTGAGTAGGTCCTTTGAAGTCAGTTGGACTATTTACTTCCTTAAAATAACATAAAGGACAGACTGACTTGTTTTTTTTTGTGTAGAACTGGGGCCTTTGGGACTTCTCTGTATGTAATGGGGAGCAGGCAGGCAGGAGCGTGGCTGTAGCACTCAAACCTTTCAGAGCAAGTTGAAGCTTTGCCTGCAACTAGGAGCTGCTGCTGGCAGTGCCTTCCTGGGGCTCCTTGTGCTGGTAATTGCCAAAACAAATCTGGTGACTCTGGCTACTCCTGAACTTGGCCATTCCCAAGGGCTGATGGTGCAAGAAGTTTGGGGAAAGTTTGATGAACAGATGAATGTGAACAGAAACGGCAGGATGTTTGTACACGCTTCATATTGTGCGTGGTTGCTGAGGAGCAGATTGCAATGGCTGTGAGGCCCACTGAGAACTTCTGGAGCTCACAGCAGTTAACATCACATGGTGATGTTCTCAGAAGATCTCTCTTTCAGGATTTTCATGCTCACCAGATCTCCAAGGCAGTCTGTGAACTGTTAAGTAGAAAGGCTTAAATGAAGCGACTTGCAGGGAAAAACTGAACTTCTATGCCCTTGGAATGCTTAATAAAAGAGAAATGGATGCTCTTGAAAATCTTTTTTATATAGAAAAATATGCCATAATGCTGTTTTTTAAAATGAGCAACCTACCAAATAAAAAACAAACAAACAAAAAAAACCTCCAACAAATCAACAACCACAAAACAAACTCCAACACACCAAAACTTACAAAAGTTCCTTCAGAAGTGCCCTGCTGCTACAGCAACGTGCAATACTACTTGGTATCTCTATTAGTCATGAATATGTTGAGAGAAGTAAGGTACAGGGAGCAACAAAAGCGTATCATGTCCTCATCAGAGGCCTTTAAATACATTTCTTGTGCAACCATGAAAAGGAAAATGATATCTTTAAAATAAAAAAAACAAACAACACCTGCCCCCCTCAACTGATTGAGAAGTTTAAGATGCAAACAAACCAGTGTAAGGCTCTGTCTACTTCTGTAGGGAATTACACACTTTATCAGACAAAGCTGATTTCCCCAAAACGCGTTATAATTCATAATGTTAAAGAAATGAATGACTGCTGCTTTTTGAGAAGTAATAAAGCCTGGTATTTGGTAAATGTATGAATGCTGAGAAAGCTTTTATTTTAGTGTGCTATGCTACGGCCTTGAAAGTCCACGTCTGTAGTGGTGAGAATGGAAAGAAAAATGTGATCTAAGACTTTAAAGGTCACTTGCTCTATAGGGTATGGCGTGGGACAGCCCTGCCGCTGCTCTGTGGGGTGGGACTGCACAGGTCCTGGGTGGAGAGGCCGTGGTACCTGTTGGAACCCTTCTGATTGGTTAGATCTGGTAATTTTGGTCAGAATTTCCAGACTTTCCAGTTTGATTGCAGTGAGAAACACGATAGGAGAGGGGAATGAAAAAGCAGAATTACTGATGAATTATTGGGGGCTAGTAAGCTACAGAGGCATTTCCAACAGCGTTGATCATCTGTGTGATGAGAGAGATCCAAAAAGATTTGGACAACCTTTTTTTTTTTTTTCTTGCACAGATTTGCTCATGGTTAATGACAGTGGGAAACTGTCTGAAGTACTGTGGCTGAGTGCAGGCTCCTCAGCACGTCATCCTGGAGAAATGTATTTTTAGCAATATTGATTGGGTAATGTTCTGATTAATGACACTCAGGCACCTGACTGACCAGCTCCTCAAGTGTTAAATCCCCTCAAAGTTCTGCATTAACTTTGAAGTTAAGAGTGGCCTTCCTGGCTCCTGCACCCAAGCTTTTAGCTTTGAGTGATCTGTAGAGTGGTGGTGTCAGAGTGCTTGGGCCAAAAATATCAGTCTATCTAGGGAACTAAAGTTGTTTGAGTTTTTTCTTTTGTTGTTGTTGTTGTGTTTTTTTTTGTGTTCTGCTATTGTTTTTTTAAATAAAAAGAAGCTGCTAGGATTCAGATGAATACATCACCTGAATTAATTACATTGCGTTGAAATTTACATGCGATTCTCTTTGTTTGGGATGAATGGTAGAGCTACGGTCTTGTCAAGTGTACTTAGAGGTAAATACTAAAGCGTCTGCATATATTGGAGATGTTATATGGTTATTTATGCTAATGAATGAAATGTGTAAAATGTTACTGATTTGACAATGCTCTTTCCCTTCTATACATTTACTTCACTGAATCTAAAGGGGTTGAAATCTAGTCACCTCTGTAAAAAGAACCTGTTGCAGGCATAAATAACTTTTTTTCCATGAATACCTTATCTGTAAAATTCAAAGTTTCAAACGGGGTAATTATAGGTAATGATGGTAATGACCTTTGATTAAGATTGGATATTGTTTAATGAAATCTTACTAGCAAGCTTAGATTTGTGTTCCAAAATACAGAACTAATAGCACAATATTAAGGATCATTACGAATTAGCTGTTAACTGAAGGCACAGGTACTTGCACCTGCATAAAGATGGTATATTGTACTGCATCATTCTTGCAAATCTCTTTTTAAACATGATTTTTGGAATTGGAGGTACTTGGATTGACAGTCTCAGTGACTGAAGTTTCTCTTGAAACTCCTCCGATACTGGCAGGACAATGCAGGCTGCCACTGCCCACATCCTTATGAGCAGAGTATGGCAGGGAGGATAATCCAGTTTCTTTTTTTCAGTAGAGTCCCTGACCTCTCTCCAGAGTTTCTGATAGACATCCTTGTTAGCAGCGGTATTCTGGGGAGATCGTATTTCTCATCTCAGTTCCTAGTATAGTGATGTTTATCTCCATTCGTGTCAGCCACCGAAGACATAACGGAGAAAGGCTGTTACGGCACTGCAGGTGTAAGCTGCAGTGAAGCAGGTGACCAGCAGGCAGAGGCTTCGTGTGCCATTAGCCAGGGGACTCCTTACAATTTATGCACCTGCGATTTCAATTGCAGATTATTTTCATTAATATCCCCTGTATAAAGTAGTTTTAAAGTGCTGTCATATCAGCCCATTTGAGTAATGACTTATGTGCTAATATATTCATGTTAGAAATCAGTCTTTATGCTGATTCTCCTCTACCTTCTGGTTACTACTAATCCCGTGTTTGCTGAGTCCGTGGCGTACTCTCCCTCTGTAGCTGTATGAACAAAACTGTGCCGAACAAGGAATGTGTGTCTGCAGGTGACACTGTTCAAACAGGCTTGCTACGGGTGCTCCATTTCTCTCTCCGTGGTAAGCACTGTGTTACATGTGACATGATGATTATTTAATGATACACTACTATTAGTTCATCCAGTTAATTTTTTGACTTGACTTCTGTAGGCCTACTCAATGAATTTAATAGTAAGGCTGATATTTATATCATACTTTTCATCCAGGATCACTGAAATGCAGTTACCTTTGCTTTGAACTGCAACAGCTAGTAACAGCATGTAAGCAGATTATAAAAATACTGAACAGAAATGGCATCGTTCCTCCAGAGATCTCAAAGCACACAGTGAAAGTGATTATTTATATGCTTCCTTATATGTAAACAGAAGCCAGATGCAAAATGGGTAAGTGAATTGGCAACAAATAGTGTGTCAATAGTTGGGATAGGAAAAGGATCTGAGACTCCAATCCTATTCACCTGATTCTCTTAATCTCTTCACTGCCTTTCCTGAAGCTGCAACTGAAATCCTGGAAGAAACTTGATGTAGGCAGAATATTCTTATGCATATTATAGCATATAGGACAGTGTATTGACAAATGCATTGCTATTAAATTGCTATGAGGCTTGTAAAGACCACTGTGATCAGGGCTGTAGCTTTCTTTAATCCACAGGAAATGTTCAAATGAATAATGTTCCTGTTAGATGGCATTTGTAAGACCTTTCTTTGATTTCTGATTGTGGAACAGTAGTATTTTCTGCTTTTAATAATATACTGAAGAAATAAATCCTTGTTCCTTCAAAAAGAAGAATTTGCTAACTAGAAGAGTTGAATGCTGCAGTACTGCAGTAGTGCAGCGCTAGGCATAAATAAGTTGTAGACTCTGGCTAAGCAGTGGCAGCTATTATCATTATTGAGTGGGTCCTTTACTGTTTGTGGCTCTTTAGGACTGGGTTGGGTTGTGATCTCTGTTTGTTTCATCTTTTGCACCACTTAATCTTCCAAAGATGTTTTTCTGTCGTGGGTTATTTTCCTTAGAAAGCGGTGTGTTGAGCAGTTGCAGAATTTATTTTTTTTACATAGGCTCAAGAACCAGAAGAGAAGAGGGAGGAGAGACAGGGATTTGAAATCTTTCATCTGCATTGAGCCATTGTGAATTTAGGATCTAGGGCAGAGTGTTAAAAAGAATTAATCATTAATGAGCCAATAAAGAGTATTAAAAGACAAATTGGCTGAACCTTCCTGACCTTTTCCCTTTCCTTCTATGGAAACAAAGTATAGAGTGCCAGATGATAAATAGCTCCAGCCCAGACACTCTTGCAGGATTAACATTATAAAATCTCAAATAATAAAAGCATCCACTTTTTAGCATGTTAACCAAATAAAAGCCTTTTCTGTTGTGCCTGTTTTATGTATGCAGAAGCAGACTGAAATAAACGACTGCCTTCAGAGCAGTCTGCTATGCTAACTCCTGCTTTTTCTTCCGCTTTTCCTGCCATCCTCCCCAAGAAATTGGTTAGTGGACAAGTATTTCCAGTAGCACTTTCTGCCAGAGTGGCCAGGTACCTGTACCTTCAGCTCTGCCTCTGCCAGGGTGGATTTAATTCTCTCTTTGTCCCCACTGCAGCATGTTTGCCTGCAAGCCTCGTCCCTCCTCGAGCTCTGCCAAGGAGCTCTCAAGCTGCCTGTCCCTTGCTGCTGCCTGGGCACTGCTGTGCCAGGTTCATACAACCACCACCCAAAAGGATTTTGGTGCAGGTGGCTGCCAAGTGCAGCGGTTGTTAACGTTGGAGAGCAGGAGGCGTTGCAGTAAGTGTCCATCAGACGGAATTGAGCTGAGAAGCATGGCCTTTCAAAGCAAACCAAGTACGATTTCTGCTGTTGCATCCTGCTCTCAGCAACGATTCAGATGCAATAGTAAATGGTGCCTGCTCCCACGATTATTAACAAGTTATGACTTCAGGTGTTAAAATCAGGAAAGAGAAATTAAATTATGTTGTTGTCATCTCTAGTGAATTCAGCCTGATGTTTCAGTGAAAAAGAATTCAATGCATGGCGTCTTTGTTTGAAAGTTTCATTTTTGAAATGGATAGAATTTCAATTGAATGGATAGAATTCAATGACGTGGATGATGGGATTGAATGTACCCTCAGTAAGTTTGCGGACGACACCAAGCTGGGAGGCTGTGTCGATCTGCTCGAGGGTAGGGAGGCCCTTCAGAGGGATTTGAACAGACTGGATCGTTGGGCTCAGGCCAATGGCATTAGCTATAATAAGGCCAAGTGCAGAGTCCTTCACTTGGGGTATAAAAACCCCAAGCATCGTTACAGGCTCGGGGAAGAGTGGCTGGAGAGCTGCCTGGCGGAGAAGGACCTGGGGGTGTTGGTTGACTACTGGCTTGATATGAGCCAGCAGTGTGCCCAGGTGGCCAAGAAGGCCAATGGGATACTGGCGTGTATCAAGAATAGTGTGACCAGCAGGAGCAGGGAAGTGATCCTGCCCCTGTACTCGGCACTGGTGAGGCCGCACCTGGAATATTGTGTCCGGTTTTGGGCCCCTCGCTTTAAGAGAGATATTGAGCTCCTGGAGTGAGTCCAGAGAAGGGCGACTAAACTGGTCAAGGGGCTGGAAAATAAAACTTATGAGGAGCGGCTGAGGGAGTTGGGGCTGTTTAGCCTGGAGAAGAGGAGGCTGAGGGGAGACCTGATTACGGCCAACAAATACTTGAGAAGGGATGGTGGGGAAGTGGGGGAAGGGCTCTTTACATTAGTGATGGGTGATAGAACAAGAGGAAATGGGTATAAGCTTAGTCAGGGGAGATTCAGGTTGGATGTTAGAAAGAATTTCTTCTCTGAAAGGGTTGTCAGCCACTGGAATAGGCTGCCCAGGGAGGTAGTTGAGTCCCCATCCCTGGATGTGTTCAAGAAAAGGGTGGATGAACTGCTTAGGGATATAGTTTAATGGGGGATTAGGGATGGTTGGACTGGATGATCTCTAAGGTCTTTTCCAACCTAGAAATTCTGTGAAATTCTGTGAATTTTAAATGCTGTTCTTGCCAATGCGTAAAGCTGGATCAACATTCTTAAACGTCTAGTCCTATGAACTACTGTTGAGTTTTCTGGATGAAAACCGTGTAGAACCTGCCATTAAAAGAAGTGGCTCCTGTGCCTGAACTGAATTTGAAAAGCATTTGAACCATGAGAAGGCTGTCATGGTAATCAGAATATTTGGGTTGGGTTTAGCACTTGAGTTGCTTAGCCAGGTTATGAGAAGATTTCTGATTTCTTTACTCCTTCCTATCTGGGAAGAGAACCTGGTGGATGTATTCCCTTTGCAGAGGGCTGTAGGGTTTTGCCAATATGGAGGTCCATTGGTGACTCTGCAAGAGATGGAGAGCCGTTTATGGTCTGCGGTAACATAAAGCTGCTGCCAGTGATCTCTGCCTCTGGCATAAACGAGCAGCTTGTGGAGCTAACATGCTCCAGGCTGCAGTTGGAGGCAGGTAAAATTTTAAACTTGACAAACATGAATTCTCTGTGGGTCGTTCATGCATCATGAACCCGGGAGGTTCATGAATACCTATCTCAGGATATCATTTGACTGAAAGGATAAATTTGAGTTCATGCTGGTTTGCTTTGTGCCTAGGAAAACCGTGGGAAAAATGTAATACAGGTTGTAGCTCTCTTCCTCCTCCTTCTCCTCCCAGCCCACCTGAGCTCCAGCAAAATTCTCACAGGGAATCTGATGCATTTCCTCTTCTGAGTCAGAAAAGACGAAACAGCACTTTTTTTCCCGTATACCCTGGGAATTTCTCATCATTACTTGCAAGAATTAGGATGCTGGTTCTTCTCGCTTAGGAATAGGACAATTCCAACATTGTGATAAATTAGTGCCTCTGTGACTTGGGAAGCACTTGATGAATTACGAATGTTTCACATTTGGCCGTTTTGCTTTTTTGCTTCTCTTTGGGTAGGTGGGTGTCTACTTCATGGTCCTTAAAGCAATTTGATGGGTCCTGTTAATAGCCATGTTCTAGAGCTCAGTTGATTTAGTCAGCAGATACTTGTGATTAAATTGGTGTCTCTGTGACACGTCATGTGCCTTTCCAGCGAAGGGCACTTTGTTTCTTTTGCAGTTGATTGGGAGCACAGAGAACTGCTCTTGCACAGATTTGGTCGATTATGCTCATGGAAGACCCGAGCCTCCAAGGTGCACGGCTGGAGAGGTAGTGTCTGGTGATCTCTGAGACTGAAGTTGCTCAGGTGGAGAACTCATTTGAAAAGCTGAAAAGGGTTCAGGAAAACACTCACTGGTTTGCAGTGGTGCGTGCCAGAGTGAATCAGCAAATCCCGATGTTCTCCCAAGTTCTGTGTTTGTATCAAAGGTTTAGGAAGTATGTTTAAGTGCAGGTAGGATCAAGCTTTTATGGTAGGAGTCGATCTTTTGCCCTCTGAGGGTGCATGTGCCACAAGGGGTAGAGATATGGCTACCAGAATAATTTGAAACTAAAATATACTTCTGAACCACGTCCAATAGTCTTCTAGAAAAAAAGAAATTCTGAAGATACAGGCCAGCAGCTTGAAATTGCATTTGCTGTTACAATTCAAATGTATGTTAATTCCTCCCTGTGTGGCAATTCACCCATCCAAATGATAAACTGAGCTCAAAGCTTTCATGATGATGTCAATGTATAAAGGAAAGAATGAACAGCGGTGATGCCAGAAACTATGTTAGTTTCTGTTATATTATTGCGTATTCCCCATGGGACTTACTTAAAATGTAGCAATCAAGCAGCACTAACGGGTAATAGAATACATGCTTCAAATCCCTGTGTTTCAGGTCTTATGGCCTCTTGAGGTGAGGGAGTGGACTATGTGTTTATCTGTACATACCATTTCTTTGGTGCTGTTATATCTGGTATTAAAAAAAAAAAAAAAGCAAACTTGTTCTCATACGTGCCAAAAGTGTGGAAGGCATTTTGAAGTGATGCTGTAGTGTAAATCAGAGGCTGAAAAAAGATGCTGTGCTCACAGTTGTGACTGCTACCGGGAAGTGTTACTCAGGATTTATGCAATGTGTCTGAAAACCCATGAGACTGGAGTGCTTGAGGGAGGCTTCAGTGTGAGTAACAGCTTCATGTCAATAATCTGGAAAGTTGTAGGCATGTGCCACACCATCAAACACAGCGTTACCTCTGTTCTGGATTTGAAGCCACCCATGAAACTACTGTTTCATGGAGGCTCTTAGGAGAGTTATCTAACTGTAATTTTTTCCCTTGGAGGTGATGCACTCTTACTGCTGTATGAGGAAGATGCAAACATTTTATATTAGGAGGTGGGAAAGCGCCTGCTGAAGTGATGGGAACACTGCCTCGGCAGAATGGCCGTGTAAGCCGAAGGAGTTGAGTATCCCACATGCCTTCTTTACTTCCCTACATTTTTCTCCTGAATTTTCTTGATAGGATGAGTTTCCAAGAAGTTACTATGGTCTATTGCGTTCTTTCCAGCTAGTTTTGTAACAGCTCTGCAATTAAAGTTAATCAACATATGCATACAATAAGCCTTCCAGTAATACTATTTAATCATGAGGAAAACGTTTCTCCAGCCCGGCCACATGCAGTACTCATAAATTAGCTCAGAACAGTGTTTCTAACGTATCACCCCCCCTTAATCTTCACAGGGGAATTTTCTGCAAAGCTATTAGTGACTTAAAGGAACCAGTTTGGCTTAGAAAAAATACGATTTTCAAACCTTTAATTTCCATGTTCTTTACGCTGGGAGACCACAGAGGCAGGCTGCTAATCCTCCGAGAGTCAGCATTTGTGAATCAGGTTTGTGTTCTTTTTGACTAAAGAAAGCGAAGGAAAAGGAAAGCATTTATACAAACCACACGTCTGCTTCACAACTGTATTTATCTGCACATGAGAACTGCTGATTCAAGCCACTTTCTGGTTTCGAGACTGTGGGTGTGCTTGGAGCGCGGCTAACGCCGCGTACCTCTGGGCGCAGCGTGGCCTGTGGAGTGCTGTCTGACGAAGGTCGTCTCAGCACCCTCGTGGCTATTGTAACACGATTAATTTGTGTTGAATTTAAAAGAGAAACTAGCAAGGGATTTGGAGGTCGATACATCTGGTTCTTCAAGTTCTTCCCAGGAGATAATAGAGCCAAGATAAAACTAAGGGGATGGAGGCTGGAACACCAGGAGCGGCAGTGCTTTGCTATGTGACTTTTCCTGGCTTTCTGAAGCTATACGAAGCGCAAAGTATTTTCACTGAGCCCTTTTCTACAAGGTTCACTCCATCCTTTTATGTAGATGGGGTTTCATTACTTTGTGCTAGCCACATCTTCTGCAGACTGTGCAAAACCTGGAGCGTGCACCAAAAGATGGAGAGTCCGTTTAGACCTGTGATTTGCTTGGCACCTTCCTCGCGCAGAGACAGTGGTTAGCATCCTGGCACCTAGAAACGCGTGGTGAAGGATGACCTGTCTGAAGTGTTCCAAGTGTGTGTTTTGTGTTGGGTTGTGGAAAGCACGAGCAGTTTGGAAGGGATTAACGGGCTCCTGTGTTTGGTAGTTTGGGAAACAGTGCGAGTAGAAAGGTAAGCTAAGGAGAAAGGTGAGTCTCTTGCCTTTTGGCTGGCTGATGCTGGAAATGTCTACAGAGATTACAGTCGAATGGTTTTCCGGAGATTTGCTTTTGTTTTGAAACCATTTTGTGGATAATGCAGCAAGCTCTGAGGAAATGAGCTGGATGCAGACTGACGGTGGGAGCTCTGTTTGCCTCCTTGGCTGGCAGAGGTGCCTGCCCACGTTACACGCAGGCACCGCGCTGTCACCTCGTCCGCCTGGACACAGGCATTGTCTCTCACAGAAAAATAATACTGCAAAACATCACGCTTCTTCATGCCTAAATGGCAAAAAGAGAATTTCTATATGGTGAGCCTGGCCAAAGGAGATTTGTTTAATTTTTATTTTTTTTTCTCCTCTATTACACTCATGTTATTGTGGAAGGAGCCTGCATTGTGTAAGCTCTCAGCTGAGAAAAGATTTGGCATCATGTGAGTCAAGTGCCTTTTGTTCAAAGGATTGCAGTTTGCATACTCAACAAAAAGCATCTTTCTCCTATTTGGACAAGATCAGTGAAAACTTCTTGAATTGTGTTCTTCTTAGTCTTTTAAAAATCTTTCTTAAAAGGAAATTGTCAAGCTACTGAGAGGAAAAAAAACAGCAGGTAGACCATGCAATAAAACATAAAGAAGTAAAAAATAACTTCAAAAGCTGTATGTGAAATTTTCAGTCTTTGAGCATCTTTTTCATTATTTATGTGACGGGAAGTCTTCCCTCCCCTTCCCCCCACTAGATCTATGGGAAAAAAAGATGAAAACTTGGTTCTGAAGAGTAAATTTTTAATTATGTTCCTTTTTGAGCTCTGCATAACAGATAGCAAAGTAAAACCAAGAAAATAATAAAATAGAGGATTTTTTCCCACCTGTTTTTATTGGAAGATGTATGGTTATAATTTACCTTTTCTGGTGACACATGAGAAATGAAAATACATTCAAGAAATTTATGTAGAATTCTCCAAGATAATATTGTGCACTAGCAGGGTTTGCAATGAACTGAGAAAATTTTGGGGTCCGTCAGTCAAACGCTTTTTCCATCTCATCGCTTCTAGGGACTCCAGTGAGTCTACAGGTAAGAGAAGCTCTGTGCTTAACCTCTTACCTGGAATTTCCTTTCTCATGTTTTCCACAACAGCTGTCAGGTACAAGTCCACAGCGGCCTAGTGCTAATGCTGCGGGCTGGTTTGAGAAATTACTTCTCTACCACGCTCTGGGAAATGCAATTGTCTGCATGGAGCCAAGAGCACTGACAAGCCAGGCAGGATAGCTGAGATGAATGAATTTAGGATTTCCATCAGGTGGAAAACTCTGGCGTTTCAGATAGTTCTTAATTTAGGATGAAAAAAACTAAGGTTTGGAAGGAGAAGACCAAACCTTGATGTTTGGGTTGACGCAGCCTTTGAGCAATGCCTGCTTCGGAAACGTCACGCAACATCTGTTTCTCTTACTCCTTGGGTTGGTAGCGTACCCAAGACTTCCCATCACCTGAAAGCAAGCTGAGGACGCAGCTATAAGTAGGATAAAATTCCATTGTGTAGAAAACAAAGATTCTAAAGTTAATTTTAAATTTATAATGTTTAATTTTTAATTAAAAAAAAAAAAGAAATCTCAACAATTTGGAAATGGAAGTGTTTCATTTCATGACATGGGATGAGCAGAAGCATTCTTACAAATCAGTTTGATATTAATTTGTTTCCTACTGTGGCATATTGGTTTCTTTGCTGCAGTTCAGGAAATTAAGCTATGCCCAGAGGAGGACTTGGAGTTGTAAGGCCCTTGCATGATTTCTGTAATGCTCTGAAGTCAGGTAAATCCATATGATTTGGTCAGAAGAAAAAGGATGTGCACGGTGACAGCTGAAGTGCCTGGAACGAGTGAAATAAAAGCAACTGGAACTTGTTGTCATTCAGTAATACATCGATAGCAGTAAGGAAGTGATGTGACACAGTGAGAATTGATTCAACCCAAAATGTCTTAGGGCTGTGAAAAAGTATTCTAATGTAGCAGGAAATAATGCATTTAATTCCCTTCCATGAATGTAAAATTTGAGGAAATTTCTCTAGCTGAAAAGTTAGGATTTCGTTTTCTTTCAGGAAAATAATGGGTATTTCTGCCCCTCAGTCTTTTGTTTGACAAGACTTGCAGATTCTGGTGTGGAGATATTTAAAATTTCCCTTTCATTTCTAGAAATTGTCTTCTGGTTGTGCCTTCTGCTCTGATGCCTGACAGATAGGTTACCTTTGAGTAACTGGCATGTGGTATAACTTGGAGCAGCCCTGAAAATACATGTAAAAGAAATGCTTTTGTTTCTTGCTCTGCTTATATTGGGCTTAACTGAGCTTGACAACTGTGTGTGAATTTTTATTTATGTAGCACTCTGAATGAAATACTTGAAATGTACTGCTGCCAGGCATCACACTTTAATATATATGTGTTGCTGCTGGGATGATCAGTTGTTTCTGATCAGGCTACTAAATGTTGCCTGATCGTTCGTTGCCATTGCATCTGCTGGACTGACAAGCACAGAAGGAAAAGTCATCATATGTGCATTTTATTTTTTTAAGAAATTCTCTCAAATTCAGTAATTATTCCTTCTGCTTCTTCATACTCTTACATTTCTTGAATCTTCTCTTATGACTGGAAAATCAATTCCAACATTTAAATGCGATGCAAAAACTCCATGGACAGAGTGAGGGTGGGAGTGTGCTTGCAAATATACTTGAATAGTGCACTAGTGTACGAGTCACAGATGTGACTTGTCTGATGATGCAAAACAGTGGTAAGCAAAGCACTGTTTTTTGTTTTGTAAGCTCCAAATTCCATCACGGCTGAGTTGTCTGTGCCTTACAGTCAGACATGTCAACTAGTTCCTAAAATACTCAAAATGGAAGATAAGCTCTAAAGAGATGGATTAAAATTCCGTTCTCCTTGTTTTGGTTCCGAAGGGTATCATTGCTCATCCTGTCCTTTCCTGTTTTACCGGGCATCAGATGGTTCAAAAGATGATTTTAATTCATTTCAGTTTTGCTGCTGTACTTTTGACGCTTCCTGAGTAAGATAGTATTTGACAGGGCTTGAAGTGAAACTTTATTCTATAAATATCCTTCCAGTTTTAATAAAGCAAAGGACGAATTCCACAGGCAATTGTGCCGCAAAGTTTTACCTTGCCCTCTACCCTTCTGTCAAACCATGAACGTAACAGCTGAACCATCCTTGCTCTGCAAAATATATATAATGGCAGCTTGAGGAGATGAAAAGAAATCGTGTGAAGAGCTTCACTTCCACCCTGGGCTGTGTATTTCCTTTCCATGTGAATCATTTAGGACCCAGTCCCACAAATCTGCTATCACAGGAACAGTTACCCCAAGAGTAAGGGAGCTTCCATTGACAGGGAGAATTGTTCACAGGTGTGAAGATCTGCTAAACTGAGTCTTTTTTTGCCTTTTATTTCCTATCGTCATGATGCACAGAGTAGCTGTGTTTTTCATGAGAGGAAAATGCAAGGGTCCTGTTGTCAGTGGTCTTTCAGAGAACGTAAGTACAATTGTGCTCAGCCTGTGGAAATTTGCCATGCTACCTACCAGGAGTAAATATTTGTTGGATTTTTTTTTTTTTTTAAATGTGTTCTCAGTAGAACTCATTTTGCTTTCACCTACGTTTGTATGTAGCCCCTGAGGTCTTCACCAAGGGTGCAGATGTTGCTCTTCTGATCTGCTGTTTCCACTCTGGGCTTGCACAGTTGGCAGGGTGGGAAACCAGCTGGCCATAGCTTTGATTTTGTCCTTACTATGTTCTTTGTCTGGTCAATCCCAATTGTTTCCTCTCAGTGCACCGTCTCCTGCCCCCTTTGCTCCCTGCAGCTCAGTTCTCATTTCCTTCCTCAATCCAAAACACGCTTTTCCTCATTCCACCTTCAGCTGTTCCCATAGCTTTACGAAGCCATTGCCGCTTTGTCTTATTTATTGCTTGTTTGCTAAACAGCTGGAGTCATGCTGAACTGTGAAATGATTTCTCCTTTCTTACAGTCACAGTCTGTAATGTATCACGTCTTTGAGACAGTTTCACGCTCTAGATCAGGGAGTTTTTAATATTGCGCTCCTGTCTGGAGTTTTGCTGGGAATAAATCTTGAATGCTCATGGATATCATCTACCAAAACAGCCCTAGCTTGGGACATGAGGAATTTGTGTTTGAAACAGTGTTAATGATGCTATATCGAGTACAGCGTGGGTCACAGTGTAGATAAACTCTATCTGGTCAACTTTTTCTTACTGCTATGGCTTCCTATAATGTGATAGATGCTGGAGCACTGCAGCCACCTGCATTTCCTGCAGACCCAGTGTGGGGCAGCTGCCCTTTGTTGGACAAGCAAAGGATGAAACATGAGATTGCAGTATGCGTTTGTATCGGTTGGCAACAAGGGCAGCACAGGGTTTACCATATCATGCCCTGGGCAAAGAAGCCATTTGGAAAAGTTGTGTGTAAGGAATAACACAGTATTCATTTCCTCAGTCTAGTTAGTCCATGAAAAATCAACGTGACTGGTGACGGCATTCCTAAATGTGAAAGAATGTGAACAGAAAGGAAGACACTTCCTTTAGCATAACACAACAGAAACCCCTGAGGTTATTTAAAACAACTGGGAAGCCAAAAGACAGGGCAAAGGTGCAGAAAAATCCAGACACACAGCTCTTCCCTGACCTACCGGTCAATGGGTTTTGTTGTCTTGCTCTTTATTTAACCTAAAGATTTATGAGAGAAATTAGTAAACATGATGCTGACACCCGTTAGCTGCCTTTTGGTCTTTGTACCTGTGATGAGAGGGCACCAAGTGTTACTGAGGCATTAAGGAAACTGATTGACTGGCTCATGTGGAGCCTTAAGTCCGCTATAGCTTTTGGGGCAGCTCTAGGTGAGCCTTCTGCTGCCTGCTTGGAGTATCTGGAGGTCACTGAAATGCAACTGAGTGTTGAACAAAATGTTATAAGGTGAGGGGACAACCAAAAGGACCAAGATTGTTCCCTGTGGTCTGCTGTGCTGGTTTTTGAGTTGCAAAGTTGGTGTCCCATTGGAATCGAGGAGCTCCATCACCTCAGAACTGCTTTCGTCCACGTGCAGAAGGGCTGAATGCTATTTCTCCCTGAGTGGAGCTTTGTCTTCTGTCTCTTTTGGCTGCTACGAAGCCATCTGGAGGTGTCAGCTTGCACGCGCTTGCTTGCCAAGCCGTGTTTCATGCAGGGACCAGGCAACACCTGCGAACCATTCTCTGTACAAACTACCAAGTGTTTTGCAGGTGGCACTTGAAGTGTTGATGTTCGCCTGCGATGGGCTAAACGGTTTGTGTCATGCCTGCCCCAGGAGCTTGTCTTTCCAGGTTACAAACCAGCATACGCTGACTTTCAAATCCTCTGGTCTTGGCACCTTGCACTATTTGGGAGGCGACTGGCAGCTGGAGTTCCTTATCAAATTGTCTCAAAGAAATGAATTCCAAATCTGACAGTTTTTTCTGGACACCAGAGATCTTGTACTGTAGGAAAACATGAGAAGCTACCTTATTCTCTCAAATCTTAATTTAAGGATGACACTTTGCAGTTTTAAGTAGACAAAGCATTACTGAGACTATATGTGATAGTGATGGGTGTTTGTGCATGTATGGGTGAATCTTTGGGGTGATTTCTGTTTCATTTCTTAGTTCCATGTGTGAGGCGTATGTGATGTGCTTTTGGATGGGACAAAGTAGAAGGGCAACAAAAAATGGCAGGATTCAGAATACATATTACACTATGGCATAAGAAACTAACAAAACAATGCTTCAATTTCTATAGTAATAGAAAATTTACTTTGTGTTTTGGTACAATGTAGGAGACTTTATGAGTCTCTTGAGAGAGGAGAGCCTTTCTACTAAAGGCAGAATAATGGAAACTTGATGGAATAAAAATTTTATACTCCTAGTATACACCTAAGGAATAGTGGCTGGGAAAATAATTATAAGAGGATGTGAAAAAAATCTTAACTTGAGCGTTTCAATAGTAATTTGAATCAGTCTCTCGAATGATCGCATGGAACAGCTGTCTTCTGTGTATGTTCATGAGTTCTTAGGGGGAGTTGAAATAACTGGTATTGCTTTCTAAATTTTCATAATACTGTGCTTATCAAATAGCACACAGTTTGCCTTGGGTTTCTTAACTAGTTGTGCACAAAAAATAGCTTCTCAATCTTGCAAAGACTGAAGGCTTGAGGGTAAAACTAAGATGACATAGAGAATTTGAGTTACTTTTATTGATAACTGTTCTGGTCATCAGTTGATCCATGATAATTGCACATGTCCTGCTCTCGTCAAGAAGAACAGTGGGCTACACGTGTCATATTGGCCACATTTTGATGTCATCCTTGTTTGATGGAGTAGGCACTGCCCTAGAAAGTGGAGGATGTTGGGTAAGAGAAACCTGATCGCCTACTCTTTGCTGTCACATAAGCAAGTAGAAATCTTTGCAAGGTTGCTGTTGACTTCCTGTGTGTTCAAGTCAAATACGCCTGTTTGATGTGGTTTATAGTGAAATCAAAGCTACCCATGTCTCTGAATACGTTGTCTGGATTGAGCTCCTCAGAGGACTTCAGTGCAGAGGCTTCAAACTGCTTTAGTTTTGAAGGTTCACACCAGCACATTCGTGTTGCCCAGCAGCATTTTGGGGCTACAGCACAGCTTAGGTGTTTTGAATTTTATGCAAAATATACTTCTGAATGTCCAAGGTCTTGCTTGAGACCTTGCCCCTATGTTTGCACTCTGTACAGGGTGGCTATGAAACAGCTCTGTTGAACAACTACTGTTGAAATGCAGTCAGCCTAGTAATTTCTTTTAGGGAAAAAAAGAAGTATTTTAATTATATTTAATATTAGTCCTGCATAGACACAAACGCCAGCATGATTTATTTCATTTAGCAGTATATTCCTCTCAACTGAATTATGTGTAATTGTGTAGACATGGTCACTTTAAATATTTTATGGGTTTGTATAACGTAAGACAGAGTGCAGCCTGTAGGGCCAGAAAGAAATATTGCTGTATAACTTTAATTTTATTTCAGCAGTTTAATAATTCATTTTAACTGGATTTGAACATCAGAACGAGCTCATGGATAGAGTGTAACCCGCTGCTGTAGTTCTTGAATAGGCAAATCAGATGAGTGGAGTCTTGAGTAACCAGCAAAGATGAGCTACGCATGCGTTCAGATTGTTATCTGATGAGAAACATCCGACTTGTTTCAGAGGCAAAGTAAGGTTTGAGCTGACTAGAAGATTTCTTACAAGGTAGCATATGTCTTGTGGAAAATACACACTTGCTGAAATGGAAAGTGTTTTAATGAAATTGGAGGGGCTCCTCTGGAGACATGTCTTGTTTGCTGCTGTTTTCCCTGTAGTCAGGATTTTGCTTCTGGAAGTCCTGGGGTGGGGGAAGAAAACTAGATGCATCGCCTTTTTGGGCAGTGTGGTACCCTGGTCCCACATGGTCATGACTTCCATGAATCTTTCAGAGATGGAACATAGCAATTGGGTCTGCGCTCTTGTCACTCTTGGCATTCCTGGAGTGTCGTAGGATGGCTTTCCACCAGCTGGAGCAATTTTGGACCTCGCTGAATGCGGACAGGGTAAAACTTTACACCCTTTCCGTCTTATTTTTGAAAGGAGGCAGGAGGGGCCAGCAACATGGTCATCTGCTTCCTGTTCCTGCTTATCATGACAAAATATGTGAAGTTCTCACTTATGGGCAAAGCTACTATTTTGCAGTGGACACTGGACGCAGCTGAACCTGATGAGTGTTACTGGAAATGGTGAAATGTGTAGTGTTATAAGGGAGGAATTGTTCTGTATGTGGTGACAGTTGTGGTTTAGACCATCTTCTTGTGATCAGTAATTCTTAATTGGGTGTGAGGCTTCATTCAGTGAAGTGCTGAATACTTTTGCCATGCAAAATGCATTAAGGACGCTAAACATCTTTGCAGACTGCTGGTTTCTAACTAATATGGTTCGTGACCCGTAGCTCACCTGATTTTCATAGTTGTTATAGTAATTTGCCTTGTAAAAAAAAAAAAAAACAAAACAAACACAAAACCAAAATGTCTGCCGTCTTTATCAAGAGAGAATATTTGTATTTATTTGCAGGATGAGTATTGGTTAAGTCAGATGTCATCCTTTTCAGGTTTTGCCACTGATCACATCATAGGTGGGCTTGAATATGACTTATTTCAGTGAGATGATTAACAACACAGCTTCAAGCGCAGTGCCCACAGCTGCCTCTCACTTTTTACTAATCCAGTACAAAATCTGTCGCTAACGTGCTTTTCATCTGGAGTCGTCTGCCTGAGGATGTCCGATCTCTTCTGATTTTTACCTGCTTAAAAATGTTTAGTTGCTGAGGTAAATGGCTAGAACTTGATGTATAAAGCACCATGTAAATAAAACAGTCGCTCATCCAAGGAGTCTGTGCAGGAGCCGTGTAAGTAGATTATAGTAAGGGTTATCGGGAAGCTCATCTGTATCTTGGATTAAGGTGGTACTTTTTTTTTTCACTCCTCCTTTCAGGGTCACGTGTGACATAGTAGCCTTTTGAGGCTGATGCAGAGCAAGAGTATCTCACCCAACGTCTCTCCTGTTAATAAAAGCATATTATTGTGGATGACCACGATGCAACCGAATAGATCCAAGATTTTGCATCTTGCTCTGATAAAGCAAGAGATGCTCAAAACCTCCATGTTTTCAAACACATTAAACACTTTATAGCCTATTGAGTTCAAAAATTTGTACTTGCAAGACTTTTTATTTGTGAAGTGTTCCTGGAGGGGTAAAACTGATCATACTTTGATACAATACAGCCTAATACTTTTTGCCTTTACTTGGAGTAAATGTCTGGATTTTGTGTCAGTTGCTTTCATTTCTCTGAAATCATTAAAACTGCCTCTCAAGACCTGAGATGTAATAGGTCCAAACAGAGAAACTGTAATTAGAGAAAGACAGGGAGGTAAATGGGCAGAAACGAGCATGAGTTCCTGCGGATCAGGTTCCCTGCTTCTGAGCATGCTGTGTCATAGCAGCCTTTGCTTTCCATGACTCTGTGTCTCTGTATGCTTCAGCCTTGGTGCCCAAGAGTCCAGATGGAAAACATCCCTGTGGGGAGGTGCTTTTATCCTCCTCCAGCAGATTCCCTGCTGACAGCTCCTCTTCTGGAGACCTGAGTCTCCATCCTGGCAGGGAAAGGGTGATAACCATCTCCCAGTCCTTCAGATTTCTACCTGATACTTGACAAGATGTGTGTTTTCAGTACAGCCTGGCAGGTTTCTGTTCACCTTTCTCTTATCCCATCCTTGCAGGCACCATTAAGCCATTTCACCTCTGCATCTTACCTTGGTCTACCTGCAATGCAGCAATGCTGCTCATGTGTTTATATGGTCATGTATGAAGGGTAGAAAGTGTTTTTTTTTCCAGTATATTTAATGCCCCTTCTCCTCAAACCAGCTGCCAAAAGTTGACGACTACTGGGGAGACTTAAAATCCAAAAAAAGCTACTGATTTGTTTTATAGGTGTAGGCCCTTTGGATTAGAATCAAACAAATTGTTGATGTTTCGGTTTGTGGACTGATGGCAAAGATTGGAGGGAAAGAAGGCAGATAGGGGAACCGGGTGGATATGAATGCTTGTTGCGAAGTTTCTAACTAAGAAACTGTAATTTTAAGAAGTTATGAAGGGTTAAAGAAAACGTTTTCCGTAACAGAACAATAGAAAATGGACTCAAGTTTCATCAGAGGAGGTTTAGAGTGGGTATTGGGAAAAATTTCTTCACCAAAAGGGTTGTCAAGCTTTGGAACAGGCTGCCTAGAGAAGTGGTTGAGGCACCATCCCTGGAGGAATTTAAAAGATGTATAGATGCCATGCTCAGGGACATGGCTTAGTGGTGGACTTGGCAGTGTTTGGTTAACGGATGGACTTGATGATCTTCGGGGTCTCTTCCAACCTAAACAATTGTATGATTCTATGAACTGAAATTTTTTATTTATTTTTTTTTTTTATTTTGAGGCTGACTTTAACAAATCTAGATAAACCTCAGAATTGTTGCCATTTCAAATCAAAAGTCAATTAAAATCTCAAATCTAAATTTTGAATATTTTTGGTTAATTTTAACAGGTATTTCTCACTGAAAAAAGTTTATCTGAAACGTGTCACCTACTACTTATGATGCTAGACAGCATATTTTATGAGACATTTGTGTTTTGACAGAGCAAGCTCTGTCATACAATTTGGTTTCACATATTTTTATACCAACACTTAAATGTTGGGCTTGAACTACTCAGCTGTAGGAAAATATATTTATAATCTCTTCACAGTCACATATTCTTGCATGCTGAAAGAGTTGGTTAGAGTAATTTGTAACTCTTCCAGATAGTTTTAAATTATACATGTTTTAGAAGGAAAAAGGAACTGCAGACAGGAGCTCAGAAAGCAGCTTTTCATCTGATCATACGAAAAGCAACTGCAGAGCTTCCAGTGAAGCTTGCCAGTGACTGAATGTTGCTGTTGGAAGGATCTCACACTTGGATTTGAACACATTGGCCAACCGTGTTGTATAGGTGGCCAAAAGAATGAATTCTACTTTTAGAGAAAACACCTGTCCCTGCTGCCTCCGGTCCTGTGCTGCGGATTCCTCTTGGCAGCAGAAAGGGATAGAACAAGTGTGCTCTATTTTGAAAAGTATTTTTGGCTCTGCAATAGTCTATTCTTACCTTCCAGATGTACCTCTTAAAATATTTTTTTCTTACTGTCTCTCCATGAAGTCTGTGCATGCATCTCCCACGTGACTTCCAATATTTTCATCCTTGGACCAAATTCTGGCTGAGGGCAGAGGGAGTTTTGCGAAAGCAGTGTTCGGGAGACGGAGTCGCTGAGCGAAGCACCAGTTTCACTTGGAAGCTGTGTCTGCTGTAGGTTAGGTAAGGTAGAAACCATACGGGGGCTGTATCCTGGCGTGAGATTTATTTATTATTTCTGTGGAGCCCTCTTTCTATAGAAGAGTGAGTTGTTTGAACCATGCTGTTTGTTTATGGTACAGTAAGTAACTGGCAAGTTTTGTGATTGTTTGAGCTGGACTCTTTTGATAACCACATTTCTGATAGAAATACTCAATGTTTCAGAAGAAAACTGTCAACGAGCTTGTTTTAAAGTCTTTGAGCAAATATTTCTGACAGTCACCTTTACCTCCAGGATTCACAGAATGTGAATATGAACACAGCCATAAATAATAAAATTATTTGAGCAATTATTCATAGGAAAATGAGCTGATATGTTTGCATGGGGCTAAAACTTTCTTCATCACTGAGATTGACCAAAGAAGTTGGCTCCAGCTGGAGCTGTCAAGGAAAGACATAGGGCAAATGAGCTTGCTTCCTTTGTTCTTTCTTTTCCAAGCCCAAAGTTAAGATCTTAAATTCCTTCCTTTGCCTACAAGTGCTAGGAGGAGTGTAATCATCTAAGTGATAAGAATGTTGATTAATGCTGCCTAGGCTGCTGCTAACACCTATTTTAAAAGGTGAAAGCTTTTCTATGTGTATGCTCCTGTGTATTATAATGGAACAAGTAGTCAAGAATTTGGCATTTTCCTCATGACTCCTGGTGTGTTGAGTCATCACACGAGCCTCTATTTGCTCTTTGTTATTCATTTATTTCACTACCTTATTTAAAATGACTTGGAAGAAAGGGTATCAAAAGCCTCTAGCTTTTTTATTCAGCATGTTCTTTTTTTCCCTAGAAAAAAATAATATATTTCTATTTACTAAGCAGTGAGCATCCGCACAGTGCCAGAGCTGAGCTGGAAATAGAACAGTGACTTCACCAGCTAGTTTTATAATGGAAAAACTGCAGTTAGCATATATTTTGCAATGCATGTAGTTGATAAAGCAGTGTGAACAGCTTTGCAATGACTGAAACTTCATAATTATATCAACATGAAGAATGAGCCAGTATTTAGATGTGGAGTTAATTCTTTGTTGCTTTCTTTCTGGAAGTCTCAGGACCATAAGAATTTAACAATCTGTGAATAAATAACTGCTATTTAGCTCATCAGAGATGGTGTTGCAATACTTACTGCCTCTGAACATGCTTAAAGCTTCTAGATGTAAAAGGAAAACTGCAATTGCAACTACATAATTGTCTGGAAAAACTATTATTGCTTGTAATAACATTATTCACAGTTTAATATTCACAGTATAATAGAGTATACTTGATTTTTGGGGCAGAGCAGTGACATGTAAAAGCACTCTCTTCAGTTAAATTCTAGGAGACAGCAAATTTTTAGAAGGTTGGAGGGAGCTATTACATAAGGACAAATATTTACCTAATGTAATCAAACTCCTCTTTAAATCAGAACAATAGTGGGAGTGCAGTTACTATGGTTCTGCGTAATTTTGTGCTATATTTGGCAAAATTTGGCAGGACTACAGCCGCAGCTGATCATCTGATTTTGAAAGGGAAGAGAAGAGTATGGCAGGTTTGCATTCCTGATCTGTCCTCGAGATGATGGCACAGGCTCCCTTGCTAACCGTGGGCAAGGAAAAATAACCCCAAGAAGTATTTATCAAAAAGCTCCTTGCAGCACTACGGAGCTGTGATGGCAAGCGTGATTTTGAAAGACGCTGTCTTTGGATGCATTCCTTCTCCTCCCTTTCTGTACCTTGCACAACTAGCTTAAAAGAACACCTGCCTCAGTCTCCATCCTGATCTCTCCACACCTTTGGCCCAGGACATAATTCCTTATAATTACATAATTTCAGCCCAGCCAGGGGCCACCAGTGTCTGCCCCAGCAACGCTGTCAGACGTTGGTCTCCTGTTCTACCACCACCCTGCCCAGCCATAGGTCCCACTGAGCCGGCCTTGATCTGCTTGTCATCTTCCAAAGTACTTCTTGCTATAAGCCTGGTGAAACTGATGGGTAAATAATTTTCCAGGTTATGCCCTTGAACTACTGATTTACTGACCCCCAGTATGCACTGGAGAAGGTCCTATTCCCCTAAGCTTTTCTGGGAAGCAGAATTGTGTCCAGTGATGGACATGTGGAGACATCAAATTAAGCATCAAATAGTAAATATGACTGTTTTTACAAGGGTTTTTTGTTCGTTTTTTTGATTGATCTCTTGCAGTTGGGCTCAATGCATATTGCTTAGGACTTTAAACATGAGACTGCAATAATTAGTAAGAGATAATTAGCACAATCTCAGCAAATCATCCAACAGCTTCAGCCATCTGATGTGACACAGAGTCTTTGCATACTTAATACGTAACCTTTCAGAGAGAATTTTGTGCTTCAGCAATGCAAAAAATAGAAGTGCGGGAGTGAAAATGGTATCTTTTCTTGACGACAGATGACAGACATTTTTCCTTGTCTTTCACCTGTTTCTTCGTCATATCCGGTTTCCACTTGCGTTAGAAAGACTGAAATTACTGGCAGTTTGGAAAGTGCCAGGAGTGCCCATCTGGGCATTATATGTGGCATGGACAGTACCTCGTTGTCTGTATGTTTATGTAACTGATGCTCTGATAAACTACATACAGCAGTTGGCAGACAGGAGGAATAAAAGTATATGGTAAAAGGAAGCACTGTATAAGATGAAGCTGGGAATACGATTGTTTTTCATAGGTGGCATCAAATCTTTGAGGCACTTGCTCTTTTGCATTTTTTATGTTGAAAAGAGCATACCTAATTTATGACTCAAATAGACAAGTTAGATACTGTTAAGGCAATGAACAAAAATGGCATTTATATGTAGCATTTGATAAAATCACGAAAGGTGAAATCGCTTGTTCTTTAAAAGTTGTCATGGCTCTAAACTGATATTTTTTTTTCATATCTTTAACTGACCATGTTTTTTCTCTCATTTTATTGTGGGAGTACTTTAACCTCATCTTTAAAATACTTGAACTTTATCTGTATTGAAAACGCCAGCAGAAGTACTGAAATATTGAGAATATAAGCAAAAGAGTTACCATAATGCGTTCAGACACCTAACTTCTATTGGTCCCTAACTAATTATGTCAATCTTTTTTAATAAGCAGTGCTCCTTGTAGTTTATTGTGCTAGATAGGCTGGACAAGGGTAATCACAGGGTCGTTGGTTCAGTTCAGTGGTTTTCAAGCTGAGCAGAAGTTGGGCCATAGAGACATGCTGTGGAGAAGCATAAAATACTGTATTTTGGGAGATGGCAATCATACTTTTGTTGTTGTTGCTTGTATTATTCGGAGTAGCTAGGATGTTTTATCTTCTGAAAAAGGAACTTGTGCACACAGCAGTCTAAAAATTGATAATCGATCAAACTAAACATTGAATCCAGACCCAGGACCTTCCAGCAGTAAACTTGGCTTGGCAACATGCCCTGATGAAGTTGCTAACCCTTCTGTGTTCTAGTTCAGCATTTTTATTTGGGAGCAATTATGTTTACCTAGATTCTTGGGAATAGTTGGAATTAGCTCATATTTGTCTGTTGTCAAGGATGTAGAATACATGATCAAGATGTTGATTTATCTGGTGATTCAGAGGAGCAATTAACTCTGAACATCCTGAAAGCAAGTTCTGAAGACCAGAAGTTTTGGTTGTACCTTCAGAAGACATTGGTCAGTCTTGGCACTTGACTTCTCTTCCCCAATACATGCATGTCCTTCGTCAAGGACGTGCAGTCTGTCTTTCTCCATCTGCTTTCTTTCCCTTCATCCAGCCCGCCTGCTGCCCCTTGGTTTTTTTTTTTTTCTGTGAGGTTTAATTCTTCTTTGCCTAGGGTAAAGTCTTAACAGATCATTGTAAATAGCGTTGCCCCTGTACATTAGTAGTAGAATGATTTGCTTGGTTTGGTACTATTTAGCCTGACTGAAACAAGCTTCTGGCATATAATTACTTATTCTGGTCATTAAATCCCTGTTAATAATGTACTGTATTAGATGCCATCTGTCTATTCAGAGATACTCCTGTCTGCTGAGTCATAAGTCACTGTGTCAGATGCTGGGGTAGGTCCGCGTGTGTTACGGATGCGCCATTTGTGCCTTTCTTGAATCTGGGATAAGGACGGACAGGCCACATCTCATCACTTCTCTTGCTCCAGAGAAGTCGTGGGAAAGCGACTGGATTCTCAGTATGTCACAAGGGAAACGGTGTTATTGAACAGGCAGGATTGGGAGAAGGTGAAATTCATGTCAGCGTCTAAAGCAATTTATGTAAGAAATAAGGTGAACATGTTTATCATTATTGATTTGGGAGGACCTTTATTAGGAATGACAGTGGATTCTTCATTAGCTATTATTTTAAGATGAGATTTCTCTTCTGAAGATGATACTGTAGAAGATCCAGGTTTTAAGCAAAGTTCTCTTTGGAGCGATGGGAAAGGATATTAGGCCCATGAACTGAATCTGCTTCACGGGGCACAAACCAGGAGGTTGTCAGGGTCATGTTTAGGACGTTTCCCTCACTCTGGTCCAGCAAAAACAACCCTGTTGAGAATTGCTTGTTCATTTGTTTATGATGTATGTTATGCAAAAATTCAGCTTAAATTACCAGAATGGTTGGTTCTGGTTCAGCATTTGTAATTTTTCTTAAGATTTGAAGATTTATGAATGCAGTCCAAAACTCACACCTTGTAGAGACTCTTAAGTAACAAAACCCTGAGGCAGGATCATGTTTGTAAACATAAACTTTACCCTGGACTCTCTCGGGGACTTTTCTCTGTAATTCTTCCTCCCTGTGGATAGCAGGCTTAAAAAGAAACAGTGCTTTGATATGAATTTTTCTCAGTTGAGGTTTGGGAACCAGTTTACTCAAGCTGCTAAAAGGAATCCACAAAATAACTTCATTAAGGCTCCTAAAGGTTTTTCACTGATCTCTTATAAATGCCAGCTTTTTCAGAGACCTGTATTAGAGATTTTGGGTGAATTTCCTACTAATCTATGTCACTTGCCTTTTGTTCCTTTAAAGATAACATTTGTCGTGATGTCTAGAAGATATTATTGGTCCAGTCAAAGAGAACCTCTTCCAAAAATGTTACCTAAAAATATCTGGTGAGATCCAAGAAGAAACCAGACCGAGAAAGCAGAAACATTTCATTTTACCTATCCATGAAGAATCCATTGGGAGATTTTTATTGAAGGACTTCTGCAACAACTTGTGCAGTAAGCGAAGGAGAATGCGTCATTTCCCCTGGAAGACAGGCAAATTGAATAAAAGTTATATCTCAAAGGTTAGGACAGCCTGGGTAGCTCATCAGCTGGATAACCATGTGATAGACCTAGAGGCAACTTCAGAACTGTCATCTCAGCTATTATCAGTGGAACTAGCTGGGGAGCCAGCTGCTGGAGTTAGCAGACTACTTGCTACAGGGGCATCTGGTTCTTGCAGTTTAATGCAGCCCATCTGTGCTGCCCATCCTCTCCCACGTATCCTGCCCAGGCAGGCAGTAAAGTAGAGAAGCCTCCTGTTTGGGGTATTACACTTCAAAAAGTGGATGGGTTTTAAAGTATAAGTATAGAATCATAGAATCATAGAATGGTTAGGGCTGGAAGGGACCTTCAAAGGTCATCTAGTCCAACCCCCCTGCAAGGAACAGGGATATCTCCAACTAGATCAGGTTGCTCAGGGCCTTGTCCAACCTGGCCTTGAACGTCTCCAGGGATGGAGCATCCACCACCTCTCTGGGCAACCTGTTCCAGTGTTCTACCACTCTCATAGTAAAAAATTTTTTCCTAATATCCAACCTGAACCTACCTCCCTCTATTTTAAAACCATTACCCCTTGTCCTATCATAACTGGCCCTCCTGAACAGCCTCTCCCCATCTTTCCTGTAGGCCCCCTTGAGGTACTGGAAGACCGCTATAAGGTCACCCCGGAGCCTCCTCTTCTCCAGGCTGAACAGCCCCAACTCTTTCAGCCTGTCCTCATAGGAAAGGTGCTCCAGCCCTCTTATCATCTTCGTGGCCCTCCTCTGGACCCTCTCCAACTGGTCCATGTCCTTCTTATGTTGGGGACTCCAGAACTGGACGCAGTACTCCAAGTGAGGTCTCACGAGGGCAGAGTAGAGGGGGAAAATCACCTCCCTCGACCTGCTGGCCACGCCCCTCTTGATGCAGCCCAGGACGCGGTTGGCCTTCTGGGCCGCAAGAGCACATTGCCGGCTCATATTGAGCTTCTCATCCACCAGTACTCCCAAGTCCTTCTCCTCAGGGCTGCTCTCGATCCAATCACCACCCAGTCTGTATTTATGCCTGGGATTGCCACAACCCAGATGTAGGACCTTGCATTTGGCCTGGTTAAACTTCATGAGGTTGGTACGGGCCCACCTCTCCAGCCTGTCAAGGTCCCTCTGGATGGCATCCCTCCCTTCCAGCGTGTCGACGGCACCACTTGCTAGGCTGATGACCAACTCCTGAAGAAAAAAAAAAAAACTTCCACCTGAGACATGGAAATGAGCTTAGCAGAGTATCCTGCTTGGGTACAACTTCCAGGGATTTTGCATATTTGTCCACTTAATATGCTCAGCAAGTGTTGGCACGTTCCTTGTGTAAAGAATGAAGACGAGCAATAGCACAAGCAGCAGCCATGCGTTGTTTGCCCAGTGTGACCTCGGGTAGAGCTACCGCAGGGCACGGGGTGACTGTGTCCCTTGAGTCGCAGTAACTGGCTGGGTGCCTGTTCTCAGCCTGTGGTGGACACAAGGTTAAATGCCCTCTCTGAAGCATTCATAAAGATTTAACCAAGCGTATTAGTATGTCTATTGCAGCTATTTTGTTTTGCTTCACCTTTGTGGTGAGGACAGAGTGCATGCCTGGGCAGGTACTGCTCCAAGTGGCAGGTGGTAACTCACTGATGCATAGGAATTCACTTGTGTGTCTGGCCTCCAAGAAAAATTTTCTAAGTCTCTTCTCTTGATGGATAAGACCCTTTTCTAACAGCATAAATAATTCTTCCAGCCTTTGACAATACGTGTGAGACAAAAAAGTGAAATTGAAGGAATGAGATTAATTTCAAGCATGTGTTCTCTTTAGGGGGAGGGGGACAGGGGTTGGGGACACGGACCAAAAACCTTTAAGCAAGAGGAAACATGGTCAGAACCTGAAGTTTTGATGATAATTTCTCTATACTTGAAAGCACAGTTGTTCTCTAAGGGACAGAAGTAGTGAAGGGGTTTTTGGCAGGTTTGGAGCCTCTGCTCTTAGACTCCTGTGCTCAGCTCACTCATGCTGTCCTTCACCCTAATATCTCTCCCTTCTTCCTCGGGCAGGGAGAGCTCAGAGTCTCCTGCATGCGGGTTAACACGGCAGTACAAGTGGTGACTGCTGGATGTTTCCTTTTGAAATGGATACGGAATGGTTTATAACTGCCTTGCCATCCTTTAGATGCTATTTTGAATCTCTCTTCTTTGCCTGGAGTTTTGCTTGGATGGAACTTTTACAAACTTAATATTTTTGAAGCACATTCTCATCTTAAGACATGGTTGAAATGTGCAAAAAGATTCACAGGAGAAGTGAAGTAATAGAGGGATGGATAGCTGGACAGTAAAGTGTCTAATGTCTTTTTCAAAGAAAAACAAGTTAAAAAAGAAAACGCTGATACTTTTTCTGTGAGCCTTGCCCTGAATCCTTGGATAGATTGTCTGCATTCTTGGATTAGGTAGGATAAACCCCTAGATAATATACAGGAAGAGCAGTGAGTTGTAAAATGCAAAATTTTTCTGCAACAGGCCAATTAGTGTTTTGCTTCTGCATTATTTATAGAAGCTCAGTTGAATTTGATGGATAAATATTCCTTCTAGAAAACCGTGCTTGTATATGTACTCTACTTTTGTTGCATATTGTGAAGGTCAAATTTAAAATCTGCTCTCAAATGGACACTTTGCTGCACACTCTCCGTTCTACTGTTACACGTGTGCATTTGTTGTACCGACTTGATTCCTTGCCAGATCCATTCTTTGTCTTTCTGTATATGAAATTATGTTTAATCACTTTTATACTAATATCCTGCCTGCAGATAGCTAGGTTTAAAAATAGACTGGCTCAGCTGTGTAAAGATGAGATACCTGAAATCATCCATATAGGACAATTGATATTGCTTTGAATGGTGGGACGGTGCCAGCACAGCCTGAACTATGAATCAGAAACTGTACTCAGGGGCTTCAAACCAAGCAGGGCACATCAGTTTTAACTTTGTTAGACTTGCCAGTTATCGGTTTTATGATGTAGTTTTCCCCCTCTCACTGCAGAGGTGTTTATTTTGGGTACCTTTGTGGTCCCTTTCACTTCATCTTAGTGTCTATATACGCAAATCTACCCTTTTGCTATCTCGGGGAGGCTTCAGGCGTGTTATGTTTTTGTTTTCATGCTGCTTCAAGAGCTGGATGGGATGACTTGCCTAAGGTCATACCAGAGTCTTGCTGGCGCTTGGAATTCAGTATAGTGTTGGAGTCACAATCCAGTGCCATCTCCACATGGCCTCTCCTGGTGTTACAGCAGCTCATCTCTACATGGCTTTTATTTGGCAGCAAGAAAAATCTTCATAATGGTTTTGTTGTATTTATTTTTTGCTGACTGTCTTTTCACTCTGTAGGACTTCTCTGTGTATGCTGAATCTTGAGTTGTTAATGAAGTTAAGAAGCAGTGAGTGATTGGGATACAGGACAGGAATCATTAGCATTCTTCTGTAACAAAAGCTTGAGTGAAAATGTCAGCTTAAGCTCATTTCCACAGTATTGTTATGCAAAACAATGGAAAAAGCCTCTTCGCCTCTGGTTTTGGGATGGGGAACAGTTGTTTACAGTTTGTCTACCAGTAGGATAAATCCAGCCCCAGATGTCTAGATTAAAGTTTAACCTTTAATCCAAGACATGATCACAAAAGCCTTGGATTATAAAAATGTATTTTTAGAGTTTCCTTCCCCAGAAGCTTTTCTGTTGTTTTTCCTTTTTGAATTACAGATGCTCACTTGGGGGGGGGGGCGGAATTTTACAAACATGGCATCTGCTGCCAGTGATTCTGGAAATTGCTACTGTTTGTTGATGGTTTCTTTTTGCAAATAGCACAGATTAATTTCTCTGTGCATCCAAATATCTCTTTCAAGATGCTCTAGCTACTCCAGCTGAATGGCAGGCTCTTGCTGTCAGCCCACCACACCTGAGGGAGGTGCCTGCTGTCTTCTCACCACTGGTAGTAGCTGGTCAGGAATTCTAAGGTATTTTTCTCCAGAATCTTATAAAACAGTGTAGGAAGGAAGTAGAAGGCATGTGAACCTCATTGAATGGTAGGCTGACAGAGCAGACCTCCTTTCATGTGAGGTCTTGTCCTAAACTCAATGTTGCAAATCACTTCGTTGGAGATAAGCACCAAGACAGTGATCTAAAACAAAAGCAGGATACTTGTTAGGCAGATCTGTTTTTATTTTAACACAAATCCAGTTATTACTTGCCTTGTCCTTAGACTGTTCCCTGAGTAGCCACCATCAGCCACATCGAGAGACTAAATTGTGGGCTTGGTGAGTTTTTCATTTAGCCAATAGATTTGTTCTTATTTTAAATTTCCCTTTGGTCTGCGATCACAAAATTTTACAGTAAGGAAATCGATAGGAATTTTTTTAACTTCTTGGAAATCTCTAACCTGGAATAAAATATTCCTTGCACTTGTGCTGTTGAGTTGCTGAATATCCCCTTATGGGTAGTACAGCATTAACGCACCGACGTGGCTGGCAAACAAAAGGAGAAAATTGGAACAGGATCTAAATACGTGTGTATTTGCTGTTACAGCAGTTTTCTTTAATAAATGCTTCTGGCCAGACTGCAATACCCTATAGCAGATTTTAGCCAGCCGTGGAGTGTCTGTCTGCATGCAGCCTCATCTGGATTGGTGCCCAAAAAGACCAGGAGTCTGGGAGCCGTGGCGCACTGAAGGGCAACAGCTCCTTCCTGGGATCCAAACACAGCAGGATTTGAGAGCGATGAGCAGACTGGGCGGTCTCTGGCCTCCTAAAGGCAGCCAAACTGTGTGGGTTGCCCAAAAATCGAGAACTTGAAGCATCTGCTAAATCCAGTCCAGTGCCCTGGCAGGCAGAGCTGCCTTGCTGCACAGCGAGGGCAGCCTGTACCGCTGAAGCTGTAAGTGCGTGTTTCCTTTTCAATTTCACTTGTTTTATTTCTCTGTCATAACCAGAGGTTAATTGAGTGGTTGTAGTTAGCGTTTTGTTGTCTGGGTTGGCTTTTTGCAGGCTTTTTATGGTGCCCGGGAGTGTAATCCTTTTCCCTTGCTGGGGTCGGCTCTACAGCTGAGTCAGTCAAGCAGCATTTTCTGCTTCTGGGCAGGGAGTAGATGCTGAAGAAGCAGCAGGTCCTGGACTAAGATTATTGCAGAGTGATTTCCTCCCTTACCCATTTCTCCTCTCCTAATATTGTCCAAAGACAGTAGCGGTGCTATGTGTATCAGCTCTGGTGTGCCCTTGGCTTTGCTTCCCATGGTGGCTGGTGGTTCTCCCTGAAATCTCCAGTTGAGTTTGGCTCAGCAAGAGCCTTTCATTGCGCTGGAATTTGCTCACCTCCCTGGCTTGTCAGAGCCCAGAATTGGAGGTCCTGAGCTGCTGTAAGCTCTGACGGTCCATAGATACCCTATTCCTTGGTATTCTTTTCACTGAGCTAAAACTCATTGAAGTAGATTTGAGACAGATGTTTGTGAACTAGGATGCTGTAATGAGAGCTAAGGACTCATGTGTTCCTTTTGTGATGTCACAGCATCAGGATTTCATGGAATGGAAGAGAGGCCTTGAGACACAGATCAAAAATAATTACACCTGAAAAATTCATTAACTCCTTGAGAAATGCCTTTGCCTGGGAGCTCTTCCCTCCTTCCTTCCACCACGTTTATGTCAAACCCTCCCAGTTGAGCAGATTTTGAACCAGGTCAGGGAAGAATGAGTGGCCTTTGAATTTATTCTATTTTTTGCACAAACTATAGTGTGAGCAATACTTGATACTTCCTAAATCACTGATGGCCCTGTTAACTGTTTGGTAGGTGATGCTGGTTTATTCTTTCTAATACTGTTGGTTTATAAACAAAACAAAACAGCACTCAACACTCCCATAGCTGGAAGTGACACAGTGTTTATCTAAACTACTCAGGGTCTTAAATGCCTTGGCAATTTAAGAGGACCATGGTGGTCTGGCAGTGTAACCCAGCAGTGCTTTATAAGCATGGCAACTAGAGGTTTGCACAGAAGTATTCCTCATGGAGAGCAATGGGCCTCAGATTGTTAGAAACCAAATGTTTGCAAGCAGAGGCAGCCAGTTACTTTGGGATGTGCTTAATCTTATTTTTTGTCAAAATGAGATGTGGTAGTGGTTGTTTTTTTTTTCCCTCAAAATCAGTTTAGAAAAGGTAGAGCCTGTTAGACAGACAAATCTAGGACCTGCAAAATCAGAGCCCTCTTGTGCTAGTGGGAAGGTACAATTGAGCTGGATTCCTGGAAATGTCCTCTTCCTTGAAACTATTCTGAGAATACAGGTAGTACATACAGAGTTTGGCTTGTGTAATTGAATGAGGGTGAAGGGCTGTAGCTGATGCCATAACTATAAATAGAAATAAATACTATCCTTAGACTTATTCTAAATATGAGCTGTTTATTCTCTGGGAAATACTTTCCTCTGATGTTTTTATTAGACTGTTGGAGAAGTTGCATGGTAGCCTTCACTCAAAAGTCAGAATTCAATAATGGAGTAATAACATGGTCTCACAGGGCAAATCATTTTTTACCAACTATGCTATCCTGAAGATAAAGACATCTTAACGTATAAGCACCATGAAGACAGGCAAAGACGACCGTACTGAGCAATTTTTATCTAGCATGTAACTGAAGAGATACAATTTAGATATCCCTGGCATAATAAAGTAAACCCCAAAGCATCTCAAGATCATATTATTATTGAGGAAGGAAAAGATGCGGCAGATACTCCAAAAGCTAAATTCTGTTTTTCATTGACAGGAAAAGTATTTTGTTTTGTGAGAGCAGGGACAGCACAAAACAGACCAATACCTCCTGTGTGTTAGCTGGGCGTATAAAAGATTAAAAAAACCCCAAACAAGCCCTCAACCTACTCAACTACCTTTACTTGTAAGCTTGAAGAGGTGACAAAACTATTAAGGTCACACACAAATATAACTCTCTTTTCTGAAGCAGTTTTGGTCACTCTTGGATAACAAGGTAAATGGAAGGTGACGCTTGCCTTGGTACCCCCACCCTCCTCCACCCACCCTAGTCTACATCAGAAGATGATGTCAAGCTATTTAGTTTCCCTTTATTTTATGGACTTCTGCCATTTACACTAATTAAAGGCCTGGACATGTTTTTATCACTGGGTTCTATTTTCAGTCTGATGATTGTTCTGCGATACGACAGAAAGGATGAGTACTGCTACAGTAGAAACAACCCGAAAAAGAAGTAATTCTTGTGACAACACGAATTGCATAGCTTTACACGTAACATAGGTTAATTTACAATGGAGGAAAAAAGAAACACCATTTTTTCAGCTGATAGATCCTCAGTTGCAATACATTTTTAATACTTCAAATACAAATATTTTGTGACTTACAGTATTCTCCTCGAGTTCTCATTTTATGGTGAATGTGCACAATTATCTTTACTAAGTGCTATCATTCTCCACTGAAAAATTTGCAATTTTTATCTTCAGTCTCATTTATTGGTAGTTCTTCTCCTTCTACACCCAGAGTATATTGTTCCAAAGGTATTTTATTTGAAGCAGAGCGCAATTTAGATTCCACTCTGTCAAATTAGTTTCAAGAGGGGATTTTCTATTAAAATGGTGAAGGAAATTTCCTGTAGTGAGACGTTAGGAGTAGTATGCAGTGAAGAACTAGCACCAGGCAACCTGGCCTACTAGTTCAGCTGCTCCTGAAGCTGATGGAGTGAAGGGACCACAGGTATATGTGTAGAAATTGCCTTCTCGTGTCACCCGTCTCCTCTGCAGTGGCCTGTGCTGACGAGGGATGGAAGAAAGGGAGGGGAAAGAGGGAGACAAAAATCCATCAGTGCTGTTGTACACGCTCGAGTGTTTGTGTAGCTATCTATTTCAGCTCACGAGGAACCCAGTAAATGCAGTTATGATGTATTGTCAACTGTGGTTTGTTTGTTTTGTTGTGTTTATTGTTTTTTTTTTTTAATATGTATGTATTCTTCTGCCCTACGATTTACTTTTAAAAAAGGTTTTGGGGAAATGTGGGCCTTGCAACGAATGTGCAGTGTTAGATGACTGGGCATCCATGAAGGAAAAAGAGCACCTAAACTCAACCAGTATCCTCATAGCAGTATGGTTAATTTTTTTAACAAAATAATCCAGATGATATTACTGTCCAGTTTGTTGATTAACACATTTTTAAACGTTTTTATAGAAAATGCAAGAAGTGAGAACCTTTTTCTAGTTGGATGCTAATCCCTTAATCAGCGTATATCTAGCATTTCTTGGAATGCTTTGAGAGTTGTAGTTTAACAACCTCTGTCAATAACTGTACCGAACAAAACCTGCATCCTAATTTCTCTGGTGAAAAGATACTCGTCTTGGGAACTGACTTGAAGCTGATTTGATTTTAAAAATCCATGCCATGCTCTTGTTTCAGCTCCAGTGTGTTAGCTGTATGTTGGTAATGGCAAGTGATTTTTTTTTTTTTTTTTCCTGAGCAGATAATTTCCACTTCATACAAGTGATACTGTATTTTTATAGTAGCTAATCTTTGTCTCATTCATTTTTAAATGAGTTTCCAAATGTTGTTCTGTGCTGATTGGGTATAATTTTTAACTTGGCATTAGAACTGTTAATAATGACAGTTCTTTGTAGGAGAATTTTAATTTTTAATATTGCAGTTATTTTTAACACAGAGACATGTAGCAGATCTCATCTCTCATCTATATATAGGCTTTTTTGCAGGAAGGATGTGTCTTGGCAAACTTTAGTTCTTCATTATTTTAACACAGTTAAAGGAAGCAACACCTGTAAAGCTACTTAATTACAGAGCCCACACAATGTCTTAGTCAAAGAGCCACAGCTCTTTTTGACAAAACAACAACAAACCCCAAAAATGATCATATCTAATATTTTTGCCTTGAACCTGCAGGTAAGCAAGTTGCTTTATTATAGGGCCAAGTCCCTGCTGTGTCCCAAGGAAAGATATGACAGAAACAACCAGTAAGGGGAGGGGAAGTGGAAGAAAATATTTGTTGCAAGGAGGAATTGTGGAGGATAAAGCTGCTCCTCTAGGGAGGGTGGGTACGAAGACAGTTATCTCTGTAGCCCCTTTGTAAATCAGGATCCAGTAGTCTGTGACCTGAGGATCTCATACACAGTGTGTTGGATAGATTGGGTCTCAGCCTGAAGATAAATCACTGATTTTAAGGGGTGTGGTACTGAAATTCTTAGAACTGTATCAGCTTGATCCAGAGGCTGACTCAGCCCACTGTCCCATTGACGTAGCTCGTAGCCAGTCCTGCCTGGTGTTTTGTTCTCCATGCAAAACGGACAATAACTTTTCCTGCTTCTCTTTCCCAGGTTCTTTGTGAGCACATCCTCCCAACATGCTTCCTGAAGTCAATGTGCAGTTTGAGCTTCTCTTTCAGAGGTTTTTCTTCCAAGACCACTCACGTTTTTGTGCAGAACCTACTGCTCAGAGGTAGCAGTTCAGTGCTGACCTCTTTGGGTTCTCCTCTCCATTTTTCTCTTACACATATGCTTTTTGTCTGAACCACTGCTCTTGTAACATATTTACCTCTGACTCTTTGGGGCAAGGCTTTCATTGTTTCTCCACTGTTTTTAAACAGTCGTGCATATTTGTGGTGTTTTTGCAAATGATGTAAGTACCTGTCAGAGAAATCATTTTACTGAGCAGCAAACTACCTACTCATCCTCAGTACCCTGAAAGTACGAAAAATCATCTCACATCACACAAAAAATTGGCGGAGTTTGGAAATGCGTCGAAAGAATATTGCAGTTGTAGCAGTACTTGCCATACTGAAAAGAAAATTACGCTGTTCTTAGAAATACAGCTCACCCTTGTTGTTCTTGTAACAGTCATGTTTACAACCTGTTTTAGCTTGAAGGATTTGTTGACTGTTTTTAGATTCGCAGCTATTATAGTAACAAATTGGTGGTGATGTCACGAAGCAGTTTAAAGTGCCTCTTTCCAGTCCGGTACCATCCTGATAAGAAAACTGACATTAAACATTAATGTGTGTGCTTTTCTGATGAGCAGAAAGAGTTGTAACAGTATATTACTTTTTAATTCGTGATTAAGACTTTAAGAGGGTGTCTTGTTCTATTATCTATGCAAATTGGTGGCAATGATGGCAATAAATCAGAAGAGAAGGACTTAAAATAAACCGCAGCAATCGACTTGATGCACGATTGATTTCTCATTCTCATCAAATCCCTGGATGCTTTGTGGTTTCTCTCACTGTGACAGAATTACTTCCCTTGATCTATGATACTGAGTGATCTGGATTTATCCTTCCCCCACACACACATTGTGAGTGTGCTCAGGACTAAAACTAAATGCCTCCAAAATAATGTTTGTAATAATTGGAAAGGTATGAACTGATCAAGACAAATAGATAGACCCATCCAGAATTTGTTTTTAGAGAAAAACAAGGGGGTTGGTTTGTTTTGGGTTTTTTGTTTGTCTGTTTTTTGTTTGTTTCGGTTCATTTGCAGAAAGTGATGTTGATTCTTAGACATTCCCTGCAATACTCTGCCTCCTTTCATTACCTGGGCCACAACATGTGTGCCTTGGACTGGAGCAAAATGTGGATGCAAATTGAATTAAGTGGTGAAAGGAGTGACATCAGAGGGATGTTCCATCTTAGGTTCGTAAGAAGAGAGATGACTGTTCTCTTAGTACACATTTTTTTTCTTCTCTGAGATATTAGATCATTTTGTAGAATATGAAATGTTTTGTACTGACAGCAGAACTTGATATTCGCTAATAAGTTAATGACATTAAAAGGAATATATTAAGTGTAGAGACACTTTTGTCTGCCATTAATATTTCTGGGAACAGAATTAGGCTCGTAATTCATAATATGCATTGAAGCCTTCATAACATATAAAGAAGAAAAGAAAAGAGCTGTTAATGTATTTCAAGCGAGTGAATGCTGATAATATCCAGAGCTAACTCACCGTGTCAGTGCTGCTCATATTTTATCTTCAGAATAGAGTTGGACCTGCTTTTGAGTTATCGTATATCAGCTTATCCACATTGGCTGTCAATATACGAACTCTTAGCCCCTAGCAAATAAAAAATGTGTGATGGAGCTTACACCTTCTTCAGTCCTGTGCTAAGAGAAGTCACGGTACCAGGAGCTGAGCTTCTACACAGTTACTGTGGTTCCGCTGGTGCGCGGTCCCTCGTTAAGCCGTGCGGCTGAGCCCCTGCCCAGTGGTTGCAAAAACCGTGCTGAGTCTCTGGGATTGCATGTCTCTGTTCCATGTCTCTGCTGAGCCCGTCAGAGCTCTGCAGAGTTTGCCTGTGTGTGAGGTTGGGGTTAGGCTGGATAACTTACCTCCACAGTTAAGTTCCACTGAAGCCTTTACCTGAGGATTTGTCCTAATAATTTTCAGTCATATGTCTGTTTCTGATCTTTTCACGTAGTGAATTCAATTTTTGATCTCTTGAAGTTTTGTTCAGTCTGTAGAGTTCTCCGTAGGATTAAAGATAACTCATTCAGATAAGATTTTTGACGTAAGAAGAGAACTGTTCTGCTTTTAACTCCATTCGCTGTGATGGACTATATTCTGTGTATTACGTTCTTCCAATTTATCAAAGGCAAAGAAGAGAATTTGTTTTACTGGACTGAAGAGAAAGCCCAGAATGGGTTTTGGCATGTTGTACATGGGTGCAGTAAATAACTATCCCTGCTAACAGGGAGAAAAGAACAAAGGGATTTTGATAGACAAAAAAAAGGGAGAATGGAGAAAAGGGAGGGAGCGGGGCACCAACAGAGGCAGAGCTGGTGAGATAACATGGTTACATAGAGTAGCTGATGCATTTCTTGAATATTAGTGATGGATTGAATTGCAGCAATATATTGAGGAGCCTCCATGAATGAATGACTTAGCTTTGTAAGTTTTTTATTTGACAGGCAATGAGAAAGTAGAAGTGTGTTCGTGTAGGCGAGTCCAGGGGCCTCAGAGAAGAGAAGGAAAAAGAAATGAGGCATCTTGAAGAGTGTATGTCTGTGCACACACATGCATGAGTGGCACATATGCTGGCACATGTGCAAAAAGGGAAGGTTAGAAACAATTTCAATGTAAGGGGATTTCTGTTTAGAGAAGATAACATCTTGCACAAGCTGGGAGCTTGCATGCTTTGTTTTTTTAGACCTAATGTGCCTTCTAGCCTGAGTAGGAAAGCTGTGTAGAGCAGCTGTTAGGATTATGCGTCAAAGCGTTACAACCAGCCGTTATGACATGCTCTACTAGCTCTTCCAGTGACTAAAAGAAATCTTAACTGTCTCAGAGAACAACAGTGTTAACGGGACGTCCAAAGACACCTTCCAAATCCCCTTAATTATGCCCACTGATAGTAACATATACCATTACACACGCTCACATTCTTGGCAGCATTAAGAGAATATGTGAATGTTCTCGTGGATGTGCTTTTTGTGCCCTGTTTCTGAAATACTGCCCCCAAAACAGTAGCCGGTATATCTGGCAGAATACTTCATCCCAGACCTTGTGCTCTGCCTCTGTGCAGCCCAGGTGACCAGCTTCCCAGTGATGGAAAGATGATGTCAATCCTGAGTTGCTACTAAAATTATGTTTCATGTTGCCTTCAATAAATGTAGGATTATGGTTTCAGTGCCATAGGGGTATGAGGTTAAATGAAATGCTCTGCAAAGGAATCAGGTAGTGCTCTCACTCTGAGATGCCACAATGGAAGGAGCACAGGTTGCTTTTGAACAACTAGAGCAATTAAAAAAAATTCAAGCCATGAAAGCTCAAATTGGTTCTTTAATTTCATTTAAATGGTTTCTTTAAAGTGATTTTAGTATTGAAAGTTATTGGACTGTAAAAGAGACCAACTGCTTTACTTGACTTCTCGGAAGTAATTACACACCACATGCTGTGCTTCCATAAAATTAGGTCTGTTTTATGAATGCAAGGTGGGAAACTACCAGGTGCAGTGTAGAAGTTTAATTGCTGAATATGCAGAAAGTCTGCAATGAGCTTTTAAAATTTTACAAGCAATTAACTGACCTAAGTTAACAAAATCTTAAGAAACAGCAATTTCACAGATTAAGACTGAGATTTTCGTTTCAGTGCTCTTGATGTGGGAATCAGTGGATGTGTGGGAGTTTGTTGTTCTTGTGTTGTTTTGGTTTTTTTTTTGTTTGTTTTGTTTTTTAAAGGCTAGAACATTTATTTCTGTAAAACAATGGAATGCCTGCGTTGAACATAAACCAACAGAAATTGGGTCATTTCGCTGAAGGATGACATTCTATTGGTTCCATGCATCTTGCTTGCTTTACTTGCACAAGTATTCCCACTGACAGCAGGAGATCTTTTGTCTGTATGGACGTTACACTTCAGATTCAACCACAGCCCAGAATATGGGCTGAACCTGAGGATTATGTTTTGTTATTCCTCGAGGTATCACTAAACTCAAATTCAGGAAAGACAACAGGCTTGCATTATGTAAAATATAGTGAGTCCATCTTCTGTTCGAAATAGATCTCATGTTATTACCAGTCTCCTCCTGCAAGGTGACTCCAGGGTTTGATTTTCCCCTCCCATAGATGCTCCTGAAGCAGTGGGGTCACAGAAGTCACTACCAAGTGGGCTTGAGGTGCCTGTGCCACCAGCCTCCAATTTCTTTTTTAGTACCTCAGATATGGTAAAAACAAGCTTGCGTCTTTGTCTTCGCAGAAATGTGACGTGACAAAGAAGAAATTGGTTTGTTCTCACGAGAACTTTCTTGCCAACGATGGGAATCTTTGGAAAGTCTGCGAAGACAACAGCGAAGCATAGAAATGTGCCTGCTAAGCAGAATTCCTGGATCTTTTAATCTGCCACTTTACTGCTCTACCCACCATTGTCTGTTAATACTTTCCATTTTGACTTTAAATGAAACTTCAGCATGGAGCTGAATACATAATTGCATTTATTTTTCGGCTCTGCACTTGATCTAAAATAGCACATAAAAACAAAATAGATACTCTCTGAATCTAAAAGAAAATTTGTCAGCGTGTCTCACTGACAAGAATATATATTTTTAACTCAAACCAAAAATAAAATAAAAAACCTTTGAAGCAACTCTGTCTTATTGAAATGAGTTAATTGCTAGAGAAACATGATTCATAAAACAAGAACACCTCTGGGACGTAGCACTTTTTCCCAGTAGTTCCTGGATGAGCTGATGAACTTTGGATTGTGGATTTGAACTCATTTCCTTTCTCAGCCTGAGGGAATTTAAATGCCTTTCTGCTCCTTCCTTGGAAAGTATCTAACTGCTGACCTGCTGAGTTGGTCTGGGCTCGGGTGAATATTTAAGGAAATCAAGCAATGTCGAGAAGACAGATTGAAAACTGTCCTTCTCATTTCCCTCGTGGTACAGTGTAGTCGTGGCACCTTTCTGGGCAATAAATGCTGCGAGTTCCAATCTGCTCAAGTGTGGGCAGGATATCGCATTGCAGATGAGTGCTCCAGCCCATAGCCGATGTGAAAGGGGCCGCTGATACCACTGCTCCCTTGTCAGCCAGGCTGAACCTCTTTTTTTTTTTTCTTCCACTTAAAACTACTTGGCAAATTCAACCTGAATTATAGCTTGGCTGAAGCAGCTTTCTAGGCAAGCAGTGTGTTAAGCAGACCAGCCTTTGTCTCAGAAAAGCTGCGAAGTGCACCCAACGCTTGGCCATGGTGCAGAAGACCAGCCAGGAAACCCGTGAGGTGGAGGTCTTAATGCATTTACTCTCTTGGTAATGACTCCTCTGAAATGGGTTTGCTGCATCTTAATATCCTGGGCAAGAAGCACCTTCCCAATGGCAGAACGTATCTCGTTATGGAGAAAAGGTAGAAGGGGAAAAAAGCCTTCTTAACACCCTGCTTGTCGTTTCCCACAAAATTAGACTTTTAAATGTTACTAGGCACAGGCTGTGAACTAGTGTGACTAGGTATTTAGTAGTGAACTAGGTATTTCAATGAAATGCCTTGCTATCAGTGGCACTGCTCGAGGGAGAGCGAGCATTTGTCGATGTAAGGAATGTGGCATTAAATCATATCCAATAAGTTCTTCTTTCCATGCAGCATTACGGACAACTCCATTAAGGACTGTAAGTCATACGGACGTGTAAGTTTAAGCTTGAACCCTTTCTTGGGGGTTTTACCCAATATGCTCAGATTGGTGGATTTTGAGTTTTACAGTACCTTAAAGCACACGTGTTCTTGCAAATCTGTAACATGAAAGACACGTTAGCCTACAGATGACATAGACTATCTGTCAAGCTACTGCCAGAACATTCCTCTGAAAGTCTCATATGAAGCAGGAGCCCATGGGAGAGCCCCCACTCTGCTGGGGTAGCTGTGGGTGCTCGTTTCTGTTTCCCTGTGTCAGAAGAATCCCTGATTTTTTTCAGTCTGTGCATAGCACAGTCAGGATATTTTGTCTTTTGAGCACTTGCAAGTTATTCCTGAGGAAACCAGTGTTCGGTGGGAGAAGTTTGGGAGAAATTCATGTTGCCTGGGATTTAATAGAGGGAGGCTGAGAAAAAATACGTATCGTATTTTTTCGATACGTAAAAGCTGAAAAAGTTGTGAATTGGAGGAGAAAACTGAGCATCTTGTCTCAGGGTTTTTCAGGAATGTTAGATGAAAATTCAGCCTGTTACCCCCATTTAGGAAAAAATGAAAACAAACAAACGGAGGAGACTCATTATATTTGTACTGCTTTTTTCTCAGATCTGCTTTTATTTAAGAGGGAAAAATGCATCATTTTAGTTCTTATCTACTTTCCATGTAGTTGATTAATTCATTCATTAATAAAGCTTAATTTATATACAGTGATAGTAGCTGGCAGGCTTGCTTTCTTCTCTTTCATTTTCACTGAAAGATAAAGCTGGATGTGTTTTATGTTGCCCCAGCTAAATCCTCTCTAATCAATATATCCTGCAAATCACCTGACTAATTTTATCTGGGAGTCATTTGAGGAGGATAAACTACAAAGCCTGTGCTTTGACGTGAGCCGTCGAGTGAGCAATATTTCACACAGGCAAATGGATTAGAGCTTTTCACATACTTTGCTTCTTGTTTATTTAAAGTGCTACTTCCTACTGCAGGTTTTTTCTAAACCTTTTTTTGTTCTTTCGCTTTTTAAAATCTGTGTAATGTCATTAGATCACCTGGTAGGTTTTGATACGTGTTTATTACTTTACGTTTTAAGCCTATAGGTCAGGCACCTGCATTTCCCAAGCCCTGTGTGCCAGCAGAGCAGCAACGGGCAGTGCTCTTGCCTTTTTAGACTCTACAGCTTATGGAAAAGCATTTCGATATTCTTGAGCATTGCACTAATCCTGGCACTTTGTGTTTAGCCGTTGATACTGCCGCTCCATAAGCAAGTTATCACCTGAGCAAGATGTTGCCTTGTTGAGGTTGCCTGAGAGTTTTTCCCTCGTTTTCATTTTCCTAAAGCACTAAGTGGGGCAGGGATTCAGGTAACTGCTTTCTGGAGATACTCAGAAGCTGCAAAACTCTCTGCAGCCAATCGAGGTGATCCTGTTTTAATAAACCTCTGAGCTACTTCTGCTTAAATAGACAGCGGTGGCAACTGTGTGAAATCCAGCTTAAATGCTGATGCCCCCAAATTTCTCTTTGCTTTGTATTGGCTGTGGGCCAAGCAGGCAGGAATTAACTCTGTGGCTGTTCTTTCATTAAGTGTGACAAAGCACTCAATTTATTGTTAAGCTGGTGTGGGAATTTCCTGAGGTTAGATGTAGGAAGTTGAGAGCAAAGTCTACAAGCAATCTTGTATAACTCAATAAAGAATTCATTCAGACTCAGGAGCAGTTATTTTGGTGCATATTGCTCCTTAGGAGAGCCCAGATTTAGATTAAGGAAAATATATCTAAAAATGCTATGTGTTAGAAGTGAAGTGCACAGTGGATTTTTTCTGTCTTTGTCAGCATTATCTTGCTCTCTGGAAATTTGAAAACTTGTGAAGAAATGCTTATATATTCAGTGTACAAATAGTGCAGGGTATGAACAGAATTTTTATGTTGAGTGAGGACCACTTCTCTCCGCTGGGTCCTGTGCTTCACTTCCACGTCTATTGAGTGAAGGTATCTTTGCTTGCTGGATAGAAGACTCTTGCTAGGCTGATGGTTACGGTCATGGTCTGGTGACACATAGACTTTAGCTCTCTGTGTGCAGGGGCTGCCTTTGTAATTCCTTTAAGAGAATGTATGCTCAGTTCATGACTGTGGTACAAAAATCCTGAAATCATGTTGTCTGTCTGGTGTTTTCCAAACTGAGGTGTGTCTATCATTGAAAATCCCCTTGTGGTCGGCGGAGAGGTAACTGCTCACTTGATCCTACATTCTTTTTTCATTTCAGAGGCTGAATGGCAGAGAGAAAGTGAATATAATGCTAATTTAGGGAAGTTAGAGGAGTTTATTTTTAAGATAGAAGAAACACTTGGAATTGCCTTAAAGGTTTTTGATCCAAGAAAAGAAAACCCTACTGAGGTTTGAGCACTGGGGCGAAAGAAAAGCCTGCAAAAGATTTTGTTGTTCTCTGTAGATACTGGCACGATTTGATCTATATGGTTAGATTTAAAGTAATGGCCAAACAGACTTGAATAGCACATGCAATCAGTGGCATAAAAAAGGGGTATTGTCTTTATACTTGTATCTGTGATTGGACACTGCTGTCTGTCTGTGTGCTTCTGCATTTATCTGTTCATTTCTTAAATTGCCTGATTGTTATATTGTAGTTTATTTTGTAGCTTTCTGTAAGTCTATAAAAATTTTAACTTAATGCTAAAAGACGATTTAGCAACATTTTTCACAGTTTTATTATCTTCATGCTGTTATGTATCCTCAGCTTCTGACATCTAAAGCTGTACCAATTCTAGTGAATTTTTTTTGTGACAAATATTAAAACTGGACAATCAGAACAACAGATGAAACTTATGGACTTAGGCCAATCCAAATCAATAGACCATGAAAGCAAAACCCAAAAGATAGTTACAGGCTGAACTGCATTGACAGCTGATGGACAGCGCTCTCCTGTGCTAGTCTGATTGAAGTTATATTTGCCCTTTGCATAAGTTGAAAGAGAAAAAGGCTTAGAATGGACTTGTCTTCAGCTTTCGTCTTCAGTAAATATAAATCACCAGTGGTGCTTGGACTGAAATGTAACGGCGGTGGCTTCCGAGGTGCAAGAAGAGGGGAAAGATGTCATTATTTTATCAGAACGTCATACTGCCTTCAATTTCTACCATATCATCTTCAAATTTGACTTCTAGGGTGGTTACTGAACCGTGTTCAGAAAGAGTTTGTGACCTTTAGCGTGTTTTCAACGCTATGCAGAAGCGTATTACCTCTATTTCCAACGGGGCTGTTCACAAACTCTTAATTAAATAGGTTTATGATTTGCTGATACTAAACTGTGTGACACTTTCTCTTTACCAGACAGAAGTCAACTGCACTGCAGTTGACAATAACTCAATTTCTAGCACAGCCACAGAGCATCAGTTGCTCTCAATTTGGCGGATTACTTGAAACCTATGTTAAGCTCAAAAGGGAAATCATGAGAAAGTTTAAACATTACGAATACTATGCAGAGTGCTGGTGTTACTAAATAGATTAAAGATGTGCTCATCTCTGACCTTCTGGAAATGTCAAGGCGTGGTAAAGTAGCAAACATTGGACTGTGTTTAATAAAAGTCCTTATGAAGTTCCCTCCTGGAAAGCACACTGTTAGAACATTAGCCGTCGTATTGTTACTGGACAGGATGTTGTGATGAGTCTTTACATGAAATTCAAATGCAAGCGTATCAATCTTGTTCTCTTAAAGTCCTTCTCTGCTTGCATCTGCAAAACATTCCCTGCTCTGTAACCCCCCCCGACAGACTGGTGCGCTGCACAGATCTTCTCCATCGGGGCGATAACGCGTGTGTCCCGGCTGGCTCGAGGCCATCCGATAGCGAAGCCTCTTACCGCCGCATCCCCGTCCCGCTGCCAGAGCACGCGTTGTCACTGTCAAGAACCCTGCCTTATCAACAGCTGCCGTCTGTGCCTGTGCCCAGGCTTCCTTGGAAAGGGTTTTGTCCCGCCCAAGGGAGGTCTTGTCCTGCTCTTTGTGATTGGGACAGGTGTGGAGCTTGCCGCGTTAATAAAACGTGAAGGGCAAGAGTGGAGATGTGATAACTGCACCTATTGAGATGCAAGAGGGTTATATTTGCCTCACAGGTCATCTTACCGTACGCGGAAAGCTAAAGATGGGATAGGGGATTTCGAGCATCTGTAAAATGCTGCTGATGTGGGAAATGCTTGTAAAACAAATTTCAACAAAATGCCGCTCTGTGCTTCTGCTGAATGCTTGCGTCCTGCAACAGTTTGCAGCTCTGTGTTTTGTTGCAGTTTTAACTGTCTTAATGGGGCAGAATGCGCTTTAAAAAGTGAAATCGAAATTATCCCCAGAAGAAACAGGAGAGCAGAAGGGATCAGATAACTTGGCTGTTTTGAAATGAACATTGTTGTATGATCAATACTAATTTTGAGAACGCAGTTTGCTTTTAGCCTCCCTGGAGTCTTTTACTGGTGAATGACAAATGGTTGAAAACATCAAGCTATCCACATCCCCAGTGGTAGTTCAGCAGCCTGACTGGGCAGGTCGCTGGAGGTCTAGTGTTCAGTAACATGCAGTTGTCCAGAAGCTGGTCCCAGCCACGCAGAATCTATCTGCAACAAACCTCACGTGTGCCTTATACAGGGACAACGGGTCTCTGGAGCCTCTGGATGAGGAACAGCGTCATGTGGGGAAGGATTAGTGTCGAGCCCAAGATCAGCTGGAAGCTGCATTAGAAGAGCTAGATGGGGTCTACAGAAAACAGAAATGGTACGTTTCAAAATATACAATATTCCTGTCATCTCCCTCTGAGGCTTAAGGTGACAGTAGGTGGAGTTGATTGAGGAGACGAAGGATTGATGTACCAAATAAAGCGTGAGTGAAAAAAAGCCCTGGAAAAGGCTCTAAGTTTCTTATAAAAGAGATGAAAGTAACAATGTACTTGGAATGTAAAGGAGGGCGAGATGAATGTAACCTCTTCCACATTTCAGCTCTGTTTAAAATAAATCAACCAACCCTACAGGGTTGGGTTTTTTATATGGTCAAAATTAAATGGCTTTTTGTCTGACCTGAACTGAAATTTGGTTTTACGCTTTTCCGACTGGTGATGGTTGTAAAAATGTTAGCTTTTCATCCCAAAACAGAGGGGAATATTCCTTCTGTGCTCTCAAACGTTTTCACTGGGCGATTACATCATTTCTGCACACCTTTAATGCAAACCCCATAGTGCTCTGAGAGCTTTTCTCCTCTTGTGGTGTTGGCCCCACTCCTGGCCACACTCCCAGTTTAGCTGTGTGCTCCCATCATTACTGGCATAGCTGGACAGGGTTCAGCAAGGTAGTACCTGGGCAGCACCTGATATAGTGGAAGGCCCATTGGTTGAAGTAGCAGTTTCAGGGTATTGGGAAACATCAAAGGATGGCAGATACCTTAAAGCCCTTTGAGATGAAAGGCCCACCATGCTCTGTGATCACCTAATGGCTATTCACACTTCTCTTCTCTTCCTTGGCTGTGGGGTTGCCAGGCTGCGTGGTAGATGACAGAGGAGGGTTTCTGTTGCTGGAAAGCATGTCCTTATCTTCTCTCTTGTGTGGATCATATGTTATTTTACCCCTATGGAAAGCAGCCCTTCAAAAACATCTGTCCTTTTAACTGTATGTAGCCTTATAGCCAACATTGCATCTGTCTAAAATGTGTGCTACTTTGTTAAAATGGCCAATGTTTAATTGCTGGCATTGTTTTTTGGCTATAGTACACAAGCTGAAGCCTGTTCAGTGGCTGGAAGTCAGAAGCAGGTTGTTGCTGGGTTCCCAAAGCATTGTGAATGCTTTAGTCACCATTAATGAGATCTTTTTCACTTTTTAAACTGGAATAAAAGTCCTGAGAACTTAATGCAAGCTCCTGATCTTTTATGTTAACTCTTAAGCAGATAATGGTGGAGAAGGAGGACAAGAGATTTTTAGCTGGTTTGTTTCTACTTGTCCTAAGCTTAGCTGAAGTTGGCTGTATTGCTTGGGGGAGTTCTCCTGCTTGCTAAGCACTGGAGTTTTGCAAGTGCTGTTGCCTGGACTGGTTGATGTTCTGGTTGCGAAGCAGGCTCAGAGCAAAGATGAACCAAGACTTGAGAAAACTGGAGAGACACTGTTAATTAGAGCCTGTTGTTCAGGGTATTCTCAAGTGAAACCATCTTTTTCTCCTGGAACGGGGTCTAACGAAGAAAAGGTTATTTGCAGGCATAGGGAGTGTTATTGGCTTGGTAAGGTAATGTCTCCTTCCTCCTCCATCTTTCACTGAGACTTCTAAGCCTGAGGATGCTCTCCTCCTCGGGAAGGTTGGGGTACGCAGCTTCCCACGGGTGTCAGTGGAGAAGGGGCACTAGGTACCTCGCAGGGTTGGAGCCCACGTCTACCCAGCAGGATATGACAAGTTGCAGAAGTTATACACAGACAATTAGCTTAAGGGAAAAATCTATGATCTCCGCCAAGATAATGTACTTAGCTGGTTAATAGGAGGCCTGCTGGTCTGCAGATGCCGAGTCATTTACTAATTGCCTCGCTTGCATCATTGCGTTAGATCCTACATCTGATCTCTAGTTTTCTGCTATGCCATAGAGCAAAAGGAAATCTTGTGGTGCCTCCCATCTGCTGGTGCTTGTCGACCTTTGGAGTCCAAGCTCTGTCTGGGGAAACAGCACTGGGAGTCCAGGAGCGTTGCATCCTCCAGCTCTGCTGGGCCCAGCTCAGCCTCCTGCTGATGGAGAAACCCGCTGTGTGTCCACAGGCTGGGCATGATCTGGAAAATAAACAAGGTCATGCTGGGTCAGTCTTTGCTGGAAATGCATCTCATCCTCTCATTGTTGTCATCTTTAAAAAAAGAATGTTAAATTAGTGATGAAAGAGATTTTGGGGGCCTGGGGGTGTATTTGCAGTACAATGGACAGTGAGGCAAAAGCTGCAAAAAATTAAATGTTCATACCCTTTGAAGTCAGGCTAGGGTACTGTGATTCTGTTTTGATTCATGCCTGCTGGCAAAAATAAAGCAGGTTGTCAGTGAAGAATGCCTTTCTTTAAACCTATTTATTACAGCTAAAATATTCAACCCACTGGTTGGTGTATCGGTGCTGGCAACTATTGCAAAATTAGTAATCCCTCAGAGCTGCCAGGAGACAAAGCGAAGGGCCTGGAGTGAACTCAGTCCCGTGTTGTTTGTTACTCTTAGAGCGATGTTCTGCAAAGACCTGTAGGAACATTTGTCAGATGAGTGGTGGGTCTAAAGCCCCATGTCTTACAGCACCGTGGCTTGTGGTTCAGTTGTGGAGCATCTGCTCAGACTTCCTCCCTACGGATGCTTTACGATAACGTAAACCTCATTCCCGTTGAGCACCTTGTTACGCAGACAGCTTCTTCCTTTAAAAGCTTAAAGGAAGAAAGGACATGACAAGTACCTGACAACATGTGAGACACAACCGGTCTGAATAGCCGGCAGTTCTGACCGCTCCTCAATTATTGCAGGTGACACACACTGCCACGCAATGCCCCCTCTCACCATTAGCTGCCAGAGAGCAGCGCCTGGGTGGCAGATCCAGGGTCTGGCATTACGCTGGGGGAGCGTTCTCAGTTCGTGGCGATGCACTCAGTGAGGGACAGACTCTCTGCAAGGCCAGGAAGTCTCCAAAACGCACGTGTGCCCATTAATGGCTCTTGTGCCAGTGAAATGGGTCGCTGGCTCTCCGAAGCTGAGTGTCGCTGCCTGTCTTGTCTTGGGGGTTGAAGATTTTGCTGCGCGCGTTTTTGGACCCTGATTGCCGTGATAAATGTGTTGAATGGCACTTTGAAGAATATTCTCATAAGAAAAAGAAAGTAGATTCTGTTTTAAAAATATCTGAGGTGCACAAGTAGATAAGCTGCTGAAGATGCCTATGTGGCATCAAGTTTAGAGAAACTAGATTTATACGGACGTCCTCTTCAAGGACTGTCTGAGATACAAATGTGCTTACTGCGCTGCTGAAGGCTTTGTTTGTGAAGCGCTGGACGTTTTGGTGGCTTTATTAGAATGTTCCATCTTCACAGCGTGTTTTCAGCATTTTAAAGAAACAGATCCCAAACACCCTGAGCTCACTGTTACCTCCTGTGAAATGGCTTTCTCCAAGAGACGTAGCCAAGGACCTGAATGGATAAACTTTGTGTGACCTGATCTGTTTGGCCCTGCATGAGTGGGGGTTTGTGCTGGATGGCCTTCAGAGGTCCCTTCCGACCTTAATTATTCTGGCTTTCTGTAAAATTATTTTGAGTATATTTACTGGCAGAAGCAACTATGTTTAAAGCAGGATGGGCTGTATTTAATTTGCCTAAATTCATTTGTTCGCTGTTTAAACCAGATTCCATACTTTGTTGTTATATTTCTTAATGCAATTTCCGTTTTGAGCATCGCTAATAGCATGACAAGCTTTTTTTTCTCCTTGAGAACTTCCTGGGAAGTCTCAAGTTGCATAGACTACTGTCTGCATCATCTGATGCTTTTTGGGAGTATTAGTGACTTTTGTTTGATAACCTCTTCCTAGCAAAAGTTTGTCCTCATACTCCATATCAGAAGCCAGATTGCACAGGCCAAAACCTCACCATACTCCATCACCCCAAAAGAGAGTTTCTGTAGACTGGGGTGAAGGCATCCAGGGAAGTGCACAGAGCTGCTGCCTTGGTGGCTGTTTTGCTGGTGAACGGTTCTCCTTCTGCTCTGGCTGTTTTTGTGATGCTAAACTTAGCATCTCATTGATGCACGTCTATAACTTTCCTTCTCACCTTTTCTAGCTCACAGTCTCTGTGTCTCCTACAGAGATTTCAATGTAAACATTCGCAACCAGAGTGCGTGGATACAGTGATGTGACAGCCAAGTGGTTAATTATAAATGAAAGAAAAACCCCTTTAAGCTGTGCCAGTCCATTCAAGTGCTTCAGATTTGTCTGATAGCCTGTGTGATCATGCTTCAGTTAACTCTGTCACAGTGGATTTTCCGTGGTTTGCAATCCCCCCAATGTTCAACTCTTGTTCATTGTTTTTGACACTGAATTTTGTTGTAAACCTTTGAAGTGGTCAGAAATGATGAGGGGAGAAAAACAAAAAGAAGTTTTTTTCAGTCTGTCTACTAGGTCTTTGAGACAAAACCATGTGTGGTGTTGGTTGAGAATTTGTTTGGAATATGGAAAGAGTTTCCACTGGCCATCCAAACAGTAAATGGTAGGAAACTGTAGTGAGCAGTGATATACTATAATTAGATACCGATGTTGTAACTGTTTGAAAATCGATAGATGTGAAGGGAATGGGTGCTATTTTTAGACTAGTACTCTAGATGAGAGAAGAATAAAATTCTAAACCAGATTTTGATTCACTTATAGGCACATGAGAGAATCCACAGACCAGTGACCATCTCTTTTGAGACAGGACCGAATGTCTAGAAGAAAACCTGTGGTAGCAGGTGCCCATATCCCTGCAGCTGGGGAGCAGCCACAGCTCTGAAATGCAACCAGGACCTTTATAGGACTCGTGGGGCACTTTGAGTGCAGGGCTGAATGAAATCGTGCTGGTTTTTGCCTGCCTGAGACCATCCCCAGCTTGCCCTCTTGACAACTGTCTTCGTGCTCTGGTCTCTGGCGTCTGTCTCCTCCTGTGCTGCCCGTCGCAGCGGGAGAGACAGAGGCTGCTGTTTGTATTACAGCTCCGTAAATCGCTCGGGCAGTGAGCATTTTTATGCCTGTGATTTAGCTCTAGAGGAAAGTGCTGCTGAGGACATGACAAAGGATGGAGCAACACAGAGGGCTGATACCGAGGAGTGCTGAGAATTCACATCCTCTTTATTTTATTTGATTGTTTATAGTGTAATGGTGGACACTGGTGTATAAACGTACAGCCCTGAGCCCTTGGGCCTCAGTCATGCAGTAAGGATGGATGCAGCCCGGATCTAGGCAGGGAGAGGAGAGCTGTCTTTGCACCCAGGTCTGGGAGCCCTCCTTGCCCTCAGTAATTCTCGCTGTAGCTGGTGTCTGTCTTAACTTACGAGAGCTTCCTGCGTGAGGACCGGTTTGTAGGCCAAGATTTGTAACTATAATCACCTTTAATAGCTTATTGAAAAAATACAAAGACTAATTTTTTAATATATTTTAATTTGTTAATCTTTTATTATGGCAAAGCTAGAAATCTGTGGGGATATAATTGGAGAAAATAGCAATTGCAGGGCTTGCTCATACCAGTAGCCTCTTCCCACAGGTACAATATGTTATCGCAGTGTGTCTAAGACATTATTTTAATTGGTCTGATGCAGACCTTCCCAAGATGAATGATTTGTCTTCATTTTATTACTTCGTTTCTACTTCATTACTTCATTTGCTACCTGTCATAAAAGCGGAGACAAGAAGGCCAGTGTCTGTATTGAGGATGCAGAAGACTAGTGCTTTTGTAAATCATTCTGATGGTGGTGAATGTTTTTACATTTGTGATCTGAGCTATGGAGGAAATTGCTGCTCAACTTCTGATGAAACAGAACGTAGCACAATAAAAGAACAGGAAGGCTCATTCCAAGTAATGGGGAAAAAAGCTGTGGCGTGTCCTGGACTGTAACTTGTGGGAATGTAGGAGACAAAAAATAAAACTTGTAACTTTTTCCTCCACTTTTTCACTTATTATAAATTCATGTGCCCTGGGCAATGACAAATAATAAAAATAACAGTGAAGCAAGAAATGCTGTGCAACGAACTACGTCATCTTTAGTTCTTCCGTTTTCTTTCCCCATCTCACCAAGAAGAGAACACAGGCAAAGCGCTGCTTTTCTTTCCAGTGTCACCAAAAGCATTTAAGATTCACTGCAGTTCCTTGGCCCTGCTTTCTGTATGATGTGTCTTGAACAATTTGAGAGCAGTTACTGAGTAAAAACAAGCATTTTATTGCTGGACAGATACTGGTCTTTGAAGACATGGCAGAAAATAGTAGATGCCATAGATCTCTTGCCTGTGTTATGCGTCTTCCCGCTGTACATAGACCACCTACCAGACCACCTTTTTTCCTCCTGCCATTCAAAGTCACATCTAGCATCCTGAAGGACTCCTGTTAGGTGTATGGACTCTGAAGGGAAAGAGAATGGGTTGGATCCTCCTCTGACTAGGGCCAGCCCAGCAGTGCTGGTAGCATTCCAGTTGGAAAGGCTCCTGGACGAGCGGTGTCAGTCTGCAAAGTTTGATCTTTCGTTCTTGTGTTCTTTCTTTCATTTTTTCCTGCTATTCTTTCTTCTTTTATACAAAACTGTCAAAATTCATGATGTTCTGATTCTGTACAAGTTTGCTGTACAAGTTTATTTTGCAAATTAAACATGAAATCAATCCCCACCATTCTATCATACCATTTGTGTACAAGCATCTACAAATATGCATTGACTTACCCTGCAGTAACCTTTTTTTTTTTCCTGTGAGCTCACAACTGTGTATCAGTAGTGACTTTCTGTGTCATTGTTTGTCTCATTCGCTGTGATAGGGACTGTGATCATTCCCTGTTCAGCCAGAGACCCGGATAGTAGTAGTAGCAGGAATACTTGAGCTTTATTTTATTTCTTTTACATGCCACATAGCAGGCTACATTCAGGCAAACAGAAGCCAGTCTAGTTTTCTTGTGGGAAGTAGTCCTAGTATATCTCCTCTGGAAAGCTACTTCTCATTGACCACCAACTCCCCAAGGTGGTGACTGCAGGACTGGCAGAGAGGGTTCACACCTACATGGTGCAACTCCCCAGGGTGATGTCTGCAGGACTGGCAGAGAGGGTTCATTCCTACGTGGTGAAAAGGCAGACCTGCTATAGAGGAGGAAAACGATTCTTCTCCTATGATTCTGCGAGCTGTTCCATCTCCTTCCCTCTCCCCAGGAAATCCCATCCTGGGGAGATGAAAAGTGGCTTAATTTCAACTCAGACATCATGGGTGAAACCTTAGACAGAAGTGCTAAAGTGGAACTTCACAGCAGGGAAAAATTTTGCCTTGCAAATGCAAAGGGGCTATCCTAGGGCATAATTCCTCTATCATGTACCTTGGGGCAGGACACCAGCTTACACCCCAGCTGTAGATGATCAAGCTAGGCAAAGAGAGAAGCCTTGGTTGCACAGATGTGGAGGTCATTTCTTTTCTCTGCCAGTAGTTACAGCCCTGTGGCTGCTCCTCAGCTATAGCTCCACATCTGTCTTGCACGTGTTGGCCCTTGGGACTTGCCTTGCCTGGGCCTCTGCTCCAGGGGTGCCGGGCGGCTGGAGCTACACCTCCCATCCTACGCTGTGCTTGGCTCACCTACTGTTGAATTCAGCCTTTGAAATTGTTCAGCCAAACATCCTGCTTGCTTTCAGTAAGCAGATAGCATCATGCTCTACAGGGGTCTTCCTGCATGTGCGATGTTTTGCCGTAGCTGAAGCCTTGTATCAGCCATTATTTTTCTGATGAAGTGGCCCGGCAAGCCCCAGACTCTGTACGTTTACTTGAAATCCCTGTGCTGCTCAGAGCCAGAGAAATGCAGGCGTTGGAGCGTTTCTGAGTGCCACTTACCTGGCCAGGCTGAGGCAGTGTGATTCCTGGTCCCAAGCAGCTGTGAGATATATAGGCTTATCTGCCCCTTGTCGAAGAGAGTGTCTTATATCTGTGTGTATGCAATGTGATGCTTTATTGTTGTGTACTCACAGAAGGTGGTTTTTTCCCCTCAGTTCTATGGTGTCCTGTAGACTGTATGATATTTCAGTGGCTCTTCAAGAACTTAAAAATGTTGCGTATTTTCCTAAAAACCCATTCTCTGATTCTTGCCGTTCTCATGGGAACAGGATCAGAGGTTCTCATTATATTGTGCAGCCATTTTCTAATTCCTGCTCGAGTTGTAATTGTGCCATTTCTTTTTCCTGACAGCACTTTTGGCACTGTTTACTGAAGGTGAACTTGCAAATATGTGACATCTTGAAAAAAAATTTGCCATTTACTGTGTAGCAAATGCCTTGCTCAAAAGCATCTTGAAGCTTAATGTGTGGATGACATTGCACGACTAGAGGCCTTAGCTAGCTGACCTTTAGCATCCCTCTAAAAATAGATCCCTTTCAACGTTGGCTCTCTTTCAGTGGCAGGTGGGGTTGTGCAATGGGTCTTCATTACCTCCGGCACTTTCTCAGTGAAGCATGTGAAAACTAGACATGTTTTCAGTGTCTGTTGTATAGTAACATCCTGTATTTCTTGTTGGAAATACTCCCCATTACCTTATACTTCAAAACGTCTTAAAATAAATATTGAACACAAAGATCAATGCCTATACCTTTTAAAGATACATGCTATCTTTTGATGGCAGCGAATCTAGGTTTGAATTTATTGATTTGGTTCAGCCTAACATTAGAAAAAGTAGTTCAGAACTAATATTTCATAATCATCAGGGTTTATGGAATGTAATGATGGGATTGAGAGCCCTCATTTTGAATTAAAGCATGGATTAATTAATTAATAGACTGAAGTACAAATTCAATTCAACGGAACTTGAACCAGAATTTCTTTTCTGTTCTTTAAGCTGTATCTAACGCCACTTAAAAGAAACTAATAGATGTGTGCAGCTTACTTTTTATCATTAGATACAAAAGCATCAAGTTCTTTTTATGGCCATCTTTAGTGGGAGGAAAAAACCCCACAACAAAACAGTGGGAGAGCTATACTTTAAAAATGAAATAAACCTTCTGGTTTTGACTGTTGTGTAAACAGTGTATCAACAATGATGAGATGATTTGAAAGTAGGAGCTGTGATTGATGTTTCAATGTAAGTGGAAAATTCATTCCAAACAAATGTAATCCCTTTTAATTCTTACTGAAAGTGGCATTCTCCCCTTGTGCCTTTCTCTTACCAGATTTCTAGGCTCGAACAGCTTTAGGACTGTTAGGGATTGGACTAGATGATCTTTAAAGGTTCTTTCTGATCCAAACCATCCCCATGTTACATTTTAAACTTAATAGGTATCTTATGATCATTTCCAATATTACAGGAAAGGTAGTTGTGGTAAAGATTTATTGTGAGTCTCAGCACCATAATTGCTGTTGCTGAGCGTATAACATAGTTATACTTGGTATCATTCCAATTAATGCATGTAGTGTAAAAAAGAAAGAAAAAAAAAATGAAAACAAAGATACATTTTTAGGAAAACATACTTAAGTCTCACTGCAGGATTGTCTATGTTTATCAGTCTTGTTGGGGAATTTTGGAAAGCACTGTTAAACTGGGATTTAGTGTCCATGGCTGCTGTTGACATTCTGTTTCAGCAGCTGGAGTTACTGTAATTGCAATTTCCATATTGTATCTATTCAGACTCAATTAGAAGTGTTTTGTTGCATAGTGAAATATGAATAATTCTCTCTCTCTTAATGGTGCATACAGGAGTGGGCAGGTCTAGAGTGGGCTGTTTGAGAATGAAACATCCTACTAGGCTTGATGCAAGGAGCTTCCTTGGGTCTATCTGTCTGTATGTCAAGTAAAGTAAAATATAGTTGGGTTGTGAAATATCAGATAAATCCTGCCAGACTGTATCAAGCCACCTGGTCCAGCAGCCTGTCTTCTGCAGCGTTCAGGCCACGCTGAATGGCATGACTGGTGATTGTCAGTTCGGGGATTTTAGTTTTTATCTCAAGGAGGTGCCGTGTAGTCTACTTTATTATTTTACTTCTCTATGTTCCAACATTGCGTTTCTCTTCAAGCTGTAGTGAAAATGTTTCTCTGCTTTTAAAGATCCGTCATTGCCATTTAGGTTTTCAGAGTGTTATTTGTACAGGGGAGATCCATGAAAGTCACTGGCTGTACCATTTATATCACCAATTCAGAAATTACAGTACAGGTACACTCTGTACTTTCATCAGCAACATAGGTCAGAGAGGAGAATTTTGCTGTTGTATCTTTTAGTCCTTAATTATGATACTATGTATTTAATGTCATTTTCTCTACCCTTTTGTTGATGTATTTGTCCTAATTCTGTTGTTTTCTATGCGTAGGCTTATGGATTAGGTAGGACCACTGTCTGCCTGACTGGAGGCTCAATCTAATTATAAGTAAAAGAGCAAATTCACAAGAAACTAATTATAACCCTTCTGCTAGTGATACTCTGTGATACTTTCCATGCTCTTTTTGTATTGCATGAATTTCTGAGCATGACACCCTGAAACAGCCTTCCAGTAGGAGTGATGGAATCAAACCTTGTTCTCGAATGTGATACAGTGATGCATGAAAATGAGACGAAGAATCACCAAGCAAAATCAAAGGGATCAATCACATTAAAAAAGAAATCCCAGTGCAAAGTCCCTGAGTGTTCCGATACAAAATTAACCCCTTACGATGTTTGCGTCCAGGTTATTCTTTTGGTCATGTTTTAGAAGTATTTCAACTTTGTTATTTATACTTTTTTGAAGATAGTTATTTTCTGTATAACAATAAATTTATGGAGTGTCATAAATACACCTAAAATAATCAAGCTGGAAATATGGATCACAGTCAGCTGGTGTCCTTCCTGAATGACCAGCATCTAACGCAGTCTGCTTTTTATACTGTGCAAGTCAGCGAGGCAAAGAAAGAAGCAGATGTCTGTGCAATAACAAATTCGTGCAATTATATCATGCTGTGTTCACATTCCACTTTTACCAGAATCAGGTCGGTTTTGCAAAAAAGTTTTTATGTTGCCAAAACTCATTGTGCATCTTTTAGCTGGTTTTATTCTCCTTGGAAATACCGCTTCAGAATAAACTGGGTAAAGAGCTGAAAGCAGGTTAGACACGCAAATAGTGAAGATGTATTTATAAAGAACTTACTAATTATACAAAAAAAAATTTGCAGCATGTTACTTATTCTGAAGTACTTTCCATTCAGAATGGTTTTTGTGCTATAAAGTTGGTTGATGGTTTGATGTCTTTCAAATAAACAGAGGGCTGTGCTGAAGTATTTACCTCAAGCTGAAACAGAGCCAAGAGCTGCACCATACAGCAGTGAAGTATGTCTCCTATCCATCCCTCTGGAGTTTTAAGTTTTAGTTGTATACATTTTCTGTCAAGTTGCAATTCTCTCGTTTGTTATGTCCTCCAGGTAACGTAATAGAGAACAATCTGTGCACTGCATAAAACAGTTGACATGTTCGTTATCCCCTCTTCCCCGTACAGTAGCTGCAGTCAGGTTGGGTAATTCAGCAGGTCTCAACTGGTAGGCTTTTATGTTGTAAGTGCTTCAGGTTTATGATGAAAACTACGCTTGTTGGATGATTTCTTCCCACCGTAAAGAGAGAGCATTAAAAGAGCATTTCAAAACTTGTGTAACTTGCAAGTGGCAGTTACCTCCACATGTGTGTACTTGTGCTTCATCTCGACCAGGCTTTCTTAGCCAAGAAGCAGTGGAAGGATCCAGAAAAAGCTTTCCTGATGCATTGCTGGTTTCCTTCGCTGATCTCAGCGTACTGACACTCACCCCCATGAGTGAATGATTTCTTTTTTTACTTCCAAGACTTAAAATAACCTCTACTGTTGCTAGAAGTTTAATAAATAGAAATAAATTAATACGTAGCATTTATTAGCAGAAGATGTGGATAGCTTCTGGCTAGTAAAACTGCTTTGTCAGGGAGAACATAAAAATGGAGCAGAATCAATCACCAGGAAAAACCTTAATGTTGCTAGTGGGTGATGAAGAAGGTTTCTCATGTGCACACAGGAAGAACGCTGGCTGCGCCGCCACTGACAGGTTCAGCCCTGGGTGCTCCTGACTGTTTGGGTGAGGCTGGCAGCGGTCACGCCACTGAGTTGTCACCTACATCCATGCCAGTGAGCATGTGCCCTCTGGGACATAATTTTTCTACCAAAAATTGTTTCTCCCAGTTCTTCTTGATCCTATTCTGGAGGAACCACCTCCGGAGATACAAGGTTTGTTGCTGTCTCCCTGGCCCACCCAGGTAAATGACTCCTGCTGAGGAGGATGGCAGCGATACCGGTGCTGATACTCGGTTTTGTTCTATGAAAATTTGATGACTTGGGTGTTAGTTTGAAATTTAGTAAGCTGGTTTCCTCCTGAAACAGGCCAATGACAAGGAAGGCTGGGGCAGGACAGCACCCAGCTCCAGGGTCCGCACAGATCAGTCTGCTGTTATTTTATGCTCACGCTTGCTCTTAGGTTTATACATTGTCCTTCACGCAGAAATCCAAGGCAGCTTGAAAATTAGTTCCATATCATGTGTAATTCCTAATAGTATAATTTAAAAAATCTTTACTCAAACAAATAACCTTTATGTCTGGATTTAGCACTCCCAATTGTTCCATTGTTTAACTGACAATATGTTTCTGAGCCGAAGAGAAAATCGACTTGACTCTTTCAGTGTTGTGATTTTAGGTGGTGTGATTTAGAGATAGGTGAAGCTCCATAGGTGCCTGGAAGCTCAGGGGCAAGACTTACAGGTATGTGACCAGGTCTGCACAGTTCAGGTATGCCCTGGAGCCAATGCAGGGAATATGCAGCAGCCAGGAGAGCACGCTGGTACAAAGAAGTCTGCACCCCTCTGTTCTCATTTACCTGCAAAGAGTGCAGCAACTCGACTAGAGGATTAGGAGCGGAGAGCATCAGCGAGCACAGTGTTGCACTGCTGCTGCATCAGTGCATGCACGTTTCTGAGCATGCACAGTTTGCTCTGATGGGCTTTCATGCTGGCACAGAGCGTGATCCGTGTTACAGACAAGTCCTGAAAGGGAAGCTAAGGAAAAACAATCTGCATATGAGTAGATACACTTAAAATCTGGAAAATGTTTTCCATTACATACTTCACTGATTCTTTGTTCCTTTTTTTGACTGTTTTGAACGTTTCCACCGAGCCACCCTTGCCTCACTCATTTGCTTTTTTTTTTTGTAGTGCGTATACAGTTGATTTTATTTTCGTAAATGTTTTGAAGAGAGATTTTCCTGTGTAGACGAGGTATATTCATGATGGATATATTTGTCTGCCTACTCTCTATTAGACTGTAATTATTAGAAGGCAGAATGACATGTGAAAATTGCATATAAGGGCAGCTGAAACATCAATAAATCTAGATTACACCTTGCTCTTCTCTTCAGCGGGGGCTTAACTCAGTTATTTTTTAAATAAGGTGTCAGTGTACATAGCTATTTAGGAATGTATTTGTGGAATGGAAGAAGGTGGGAATCATGAGGTATGTCCTAACTTTTGCCTCTGAAACACAAATCTGTTTTTTTGATGGTAGCCTCAGTGAGAATCTTGTGTTACCAGTTTTCATTTAGAAGGCTAGATAAAAACATAGATCCTTTTCTTTTTTTATATATTTTTGTACATGACTTTAAATGTGTAGATTAACTTATTCAATATTTGAGTTAAGTATAAAGTGCTTTGTTTTATTTTTTCATTGTAACATCTTTTGTCATTATGCATAAAACAAAGGAGTGATTGCCATGGATGGGCAATCCTGCATGATAATGCCAGAAGATGGCACAGAAACTGAATATAGATAGACATGAGGAAGACAATGTTATTTACTGAACTGACATGGAGAAATTACAGAACATCCCGGGGTCACAGAGAATTGTGAATAACGCAACATGTGTCTACGCACAGAAGTGATTATCTGTATGGGAGAGCCCAGTGGGTGAAGGAAACATTCCCTTCATGCAACTGCACAGCTGCCAGTGGTTTAGTTTCAGAAGTTTACCCCTAGCCTCTGATAAACAGCTTATATCAAAAGCATTCAGGCCTGCAGAGAAAAAAGCTCAAGAACCAGACAACTTTTACTTTTTTTTTTTTTTTTCTGTTTCTATTTAAAGGTTTTCCGTAACTGAGAGCAAGGTTAACATCCCAGGTCAGACAAACTTAAATTAAGCTACTCTTTGATTTTTCTGAAGAAATACTTTCACAATGTCTCAGTGGCACAGTAGGTACAATCTTGAACTCTTCAGTGTTTGAACTGTGGCAAGGCAGGGAAAGAGAAGGAGATGTTTTAGATGGAAGAATTTTATATCTTTTCAGGTGGATTTTTTTTTTGGAACATTTGCCAATGGTCTGTTTTTTGTAGTCTAGATAATAGTCTGGTTTGGCAGTCTGAAGTAGCAGAAGAGAGCAGAACTAATGCCAAACGTGCTTCAAGTGCAGTGGTGACCTCCTGATGGCTTCTCCTGAGCATCCCAGCTCACGTTCCAGGGCAGCATCACTGGGGCAGTGTTGACTTCTACAGATGCTGCGCTGATTTTGCCTCTGGCAGGAGCTGCTTTGGTGGGTAGTGTGTGTAACTCCGTGACTTCATTGCAAGACGTCAGGACTTCAGTGGTTGGTCAGATTAAAGAAGTACTGATTATTTCAATTGTTGTACAGATCTTGCATTTCTTTTGATTAGATGCTAAATGAACATGCCATAAAGCTGAAAAGCTTCTGGGAACAGTGGGAGACATTTAATTGATCAAGCCTTTTAAGTTGTGTGGGATGCACCCAAAATCTGTGGTGTACGGAGAGCCTCGATGTAAAAACAGCTGTGCAGTGCCAGCGTTTCCAGCGGGAGAGGAACGTGAAATAGCAACTGTGGTGTCTACCATATCTTCTTTCCAAAATCTGGTCCACAAGAGGCATTTTTTACTCCAGGAGACCACTTTGGGGAATGTGTGCAACGACAGATGGCACTTTTGAGTGCTTTATATATGTGCATATTAGTCTGTCACTTTCGTTAATATGGGACAAGTGGGAGCACAGCCGTGTGCTGTTCATGTCGCTGTGTTACCTTGATCTCCAGCTCCTGGGTCTCCAGCTGACTACATGTGTATGATAAAGAACAAAGGAGAGAGAACACGGTGCTGCTGCTTACTTCTGCCCATGAATGAAATAGGGAATTTTTGCACTAATTGTCTGTAACTGCCTGAAAGTTGATGTTGAGATGCGAGTCTAGGTGTGTCTGGTGCCTTTCCATCAGCCTGCTTTTGTCAGAGCAATTTGGAAGTAGGTGAAGGGAAAAAATTGCAAGCTACAATACATTGACATAAAAATATATCATCCAATGAACAGCTTCATTTCCTAAATTGACTTCTAAATGGTAAGACACAACTATATGTGTGGAGCTCAACAGTGCAGTTCCTGTTGATGGTAGAATTCAGCAAACCAGTCCTCGGCTGTAGATGTTGCAGAAAATGTGTTTGCAAAGGATTCACAGAGGCGTGAAAAACTATGCTGGGTTGGCTGAGGAAGAGGAAGGGAAAAAAAATTGAATACACTGCTTGCAGAGCTTTAGTGGGAGGGGTTCCCGTAGCATTGCAAGCTGGTGGTGGAGCTTCCTGTGCTCCTGTGGGAGGGAATCATGACAAATATTTTCTATTGGGAAAGTGGAAGTAATGACATATGTCGTGTGTGTACTTTTTGTCTGAGATGTGCATGACTGTAAAGAAACAGATGGCTCCTTTGATTCTAATCATGGGCATGTGGCTCCTCTGTTTATGAGGCTTTTACTCCTGTGCAGATATTTTTTATAAATTCTTTTTTAAGAGGGAAGGAAGTGAAATTGCCTTACATCAACTTATTAAAAATTACCAGGAATAATAAAGATTATTAGGAAGTCTGTGTCCAGTGGACTACAAACATGTTGCACAGAGCAGGCTTAAAAAAAAAAACAAACCACAAACAAAATGTAAACGCTAATTTGCAGAAGGATGTTTGTATCCTGTGTTCATACAGGGAGCTAAGGCAGCCTGGGCAGTTCTCTCTGGGGTTCCTCTGCACGTACTGAGCTGACGCGCACCGTTGCGGGGTGCAGACCTGCACCGTGTAACACATGCTCGTGCCCAGACATTTGCAGGACATCAGAGCATGAGAATTGGACTTGTCTGACTTAAAAGTATTCGTGTTTCTTGGGTTTTCCCACTCCAAAATTTTCCAGTTGCTGTTTGAATGCATTCCTGAGAGCATTTATTTTTGTTAAAGCGAGATGGACGTATGATTTGAACTGCAAGTTGGTCTTGGATAGTGGTTTTTGTTTTTTTTTTTCCCATGAAGTGAGTCTGCCCAGGAGTGATCAAATGGAGAGAAGGTGGAAGTCCACAGGTCAAGGTAGGAAATGTGGTGCCTTTTCTTCTCCTCCTTCTACACTGAGGAGTTAAAACCCCCGAGACCAGGGCGATTCGGTGTTCTGCCAGGCTGTTCGCTTTGCCCTCCGTGGTCGTTTTTCCTTTGGCTTGTGCCTGCAGGGCTCTGCCTGCATCTCTTCCTGACACCCCAGGTGTTTCCTCAGTGCCTACCTGCCAGAAGCGATGTGTTAGCTCCAGTCCTTGTCCAGAGGTCACCTCAGCCCTTTCCTTTGCACCCCATAAGGGTGGGTTGTAACATTAAGATATTCCTTCGGCAAGTCCTTTAGCAGCTCTATTGCTTTGAAACAGTAACTTGATACAGAGACCATTAAAAAACCTGATAATTACAGGCCTTTATTTCACCTTTTAAACGTACCATAAATAGGTTTATTCTTTGGCTTTTAGTACTTCTCTGTTGAAGAGAAGCCTTGGTTCAAACGAAATGAGTTTCCTTACAGTTCTAATGAATGTAACACTGCAATCAGCCTCTCATGAGCCTAATGGCACTTCATCCGTAACGTGTGATTCAGAGCAACCCTAATTTCTTCAGTCTCACTGAAAAGTAAGGCAGATTGGAGTACGTTCCTACAGCTAGAAACATAATGTTGCCGTGTTGTTTTAAGTGCCCTTTGGACAAAACTAAGATATATCTACTTTACAGTGACAACATTTAAATAGATCCTAGTGTTTAGTGTGCAGGCTGGGTGGCCTGCTGATGATTTTGGAGACATGATTGTATTGCACCTGATCTGCTGGTGTTTTGAATGCTCTGTTCCATTTTTCCAAGAGTCTCCTTCACCCTCAGGGATGGTGTAGGCGGGGAAAATTGTTCTTAGAGTCGGGCATTGAATGCTTTTCTGTACAGTACTTCAGAAACTGATTGGCTGGTCTCTAACCTATTTTTATAAAAACATTCTAACTGCACTCAGTTCTTTACCATCATGAATTTTAGTTTTGTACTTAATTATGCTGATACTTTCTAAATGCTGTGGCAAGTGATGATGGTATTGAAATCTTAAAAATGGAGAAAGTGGGAAGACGCAATTGTCCCTTTGGATTATTTTGCTTAAGAACTGAACTTCTTCCACGTTTTGAGTTTTGAAGGTAGAGTTCAGTGATCAGTGGCTTGGGGAGAGGGAAGAAGCATTCAGTGAGGAGCAGAAATGTTTGGAGGCTGCTGTTTCAAGTTTGTTCCACTTCCTTGAAGATGAAATAGGACAGATACTCAAGACAAAAAAAAAAAAACAAAAACAACAGCAGTGATAGAAAATGCACATTCTCTTCATCAGGCTTATTCCTGCAGTAGTTCTGCTGGAAAATTAAGGGTAAAATAAGGGCACTGCAAACAGGTCATATCCATCACCTCAGTGCATGGCTAAATGATTACTTCTTTGGGGGTCCTCAGACATTGCTAAAGGTAACTTGGTCAAATTCAGAGCCTGGAGCATGAAAATACCTCTGACTCTTATTCTGCTTGCTCGTTTCCAAATTACTCCAACGAGTCGGGGGAGGGGAGCTGGTTCTTAATTTGTTTCACTGAAATAAGGCCAAAGTCTTACTAAGATAATGTACAATAGTATATCTTCACTGCGTCCTCTTGATTTATTTCTTTCTATGTTTTAATGCCTAGCAACTATGTGTATACAGAAAGAAAACAGAAAACCTTAACTAACCTGAATTGTATGGATTTTCTTGGCCAGAAAGAAAATTAAAGGAAAATGGAACCAAGATGTGGTCACAATTTTAATTGGCATGAACAGGAAAATCTTTAGAAGTGAAACCTGAAATTTAGTAGCAGAGAGGAGCAACTTCTTCAAATAACAAAGTTTAAAGTAAAAACTAATCTCCTTGATAATGGAGCATTTATTAAAAGGAAGGTGGAGTTTGAAAAGAACACAAGCTGCATTTTTTCAGAACTTGTATCTGGTGCCATGAATTTGTCTTGTGCAGCAAACATTTGGTAGTCTCCCAGATGCTGCAGCTTAATTGTAAGAAGTAATTTTGAGAGTATTATCTGGAGGTACTTGCAAAGCATTGGGGCCTTTTCTCCTTCTGACCTGTGGTTCTGTCTGTGCTGAGCTCAAGGACAGAAAGCTCTCAAAAGTATCTTTCTGGTTGAGAATTTCTTTACACTGTTTCCTGCTGTCACCACTGCTTTGGTTCCTTTTCACGTTCATCTGGAGACCCCAAAGTATCAGAAAAACTTGTTCAGAGTGTGGTAAGTTCAAAAAAACCTTTGGACTGGCATGTGCTAGGAAAAGATTTGATGAGGGAGAAAAGCTGCAGAAAACCCTCAAGACCCAGAGAATTCATAGGTGAACAAGGAGAGATTATGAACTTGGAAAGCACTGAATAATTGTCAGTCCACCCACATGTTTAAGTGCCTGTTACAGAGAATTTGGGCTCAAGAAGGAGACTATCTGAAGTACCTGGAAGATACATCCACTAGGAGTTACCCAGACATTCCTCAGTTGAAAATAGCTGGTGGCAGGGATATATCGAAGCACGGTGTTGTACAAGGCTGTTAGTCCTTGTTCCCAGGCATCAGCCTGCAGCTGGTGCTGGAGCACTGGGCTGGGCTGACCCTTGTTCTGAAACAAGGCCAGGTTGGATGGGGCTTTGAGCAATCTGATCTAGTAGAAGGTGTCCCTGATCATGGCAGGGGGGTTGGAACTAGATGATTTTTAAGGTCCCTCCCCACCCAAACCATTCTATGATTCTATGAAACAGTACCACCACTCCTACACAAAATGCCATCTTCTCATCTCAAAGGCTTTTTTTTTGGGGACAATTTATCTGCATTTTATTAAACCTATTCCATTACAACAATAGGCATGAAGATTATAAAGACAGTGTTATGATAGAAGTGGTTGGGAGGAGCAAAGATACAATAGTCTTCCACCATCTGCTGTCACAGAGAAGCTCACGGCTTTGGCATAGTGGGCCATGACGGAGTGAGAGGAGGCACGGTCCATCTTCTGTGTGCAGCAGCACGGAAAGGCAGGGCTGGTGTTACACGACTAGAGGAATTACAGCAACGAGCATCGTGAAAAGAAGACCGAAAGGTTTCACAAAATGTCTGACAGCATTAGACTGCATGTTTTGAGATCCTTTGTGAAGAGGATGTGAAACTTTAAAGAATTTCTTGGTGTGATGATGGTAAAAGGGATGTGAGCTACTCAGACCTCCTATGCAGGTGGCTCTGTAGAAGTGTGTAAATACTATGATTTGAGATAAATACTATGATATGATAGAGATGCCATCCAGAGGGACCTTGATAGGCTTGAGAAACGGGCCAGTACTAACTGCATGAGCTTCAACAAATCAAAATGCAAGGTCCTTCACCTGGGTTGGACCAATCCTAGGCACAAATACAAACTGGGCACAGAGTGGGTTGAGAGTAGCCCTGAAGAGAAGGATTTGGGGGTGTTTATAGATCAGAAGCTCAACATGAGCCGGCAGTGCACTCATGTGGCCCAGAAGGCCAACCGCATCCTGGAATGTATCAAGAGAAGCGTGGTCAGCAGGTAAAGAGAGGTGATTCTCCCCCTCTACTCTGCTCTTGTGAGACCCCACCTCGAATACTGCGTCCAGTTCTGGTGTCCCCACCATAAGAGAGACACAGATCTGTTGGAGCGTGTTCAGAGGAGGGCCACAAAGATAATCCAGGGGCTGGAGGACCTCTGCTACAAGGACAGGTTGCAGGAGCTGGGATTGTTCAGCCTCAAAAAGAGAAGACTTCAGGGGAACCTAATAGCTGCCTTCCAATACCTGAAGGGAACCTACAGGAAGGCTGGGGAGGGACTTTTTACAAGAGTGTCCACTGATAGGACAAGGGGAAATGGGTTTAAGTTGAAGGAGAAGAGATTTAGATTAGATCTTAGGAAGAAATTCTTCAGTATGAGGGTGGTAAGACTTTGGAATAAATTGCCCAGAGAAGTTGTGGATGCCCCCTCCCTGGAGGTGTTCAAGGACAGGTTGGACGGAGCCATGAGTAGCCTGGTCTAGTTGAGAGGCGTCCCTGCCCATGACAGGGAGGTTGGATTAGATGATCTTTAAGGTCCCTTCCAGTCTGTGCCATTCTATGATTCCATTCTATGATACTATCTAAAACCCTGCTGCATCACTTTGTTCTCTTGTAAAGTAGTTGCTAAGGAACATATTAACTATTCACATTATGGTAGGAAAATAAGAAAGAGATATTAATTATTTAGCTGGTTACTCAGGAGGCCTTCTAAATAAGAACTGAGAATTTTAGAAGTGTTTTCAGAAATAAAGATACTGGGTGAAATTATTTTTAGTTATCTCTGAGCAGTCCCTTTGAAACCCAGTCACTTCCTAGGAATACATGGAAGGATCTGTCTTGGGTAGTGAAGGAAAGCAAAGATGTGCAGCCTTTCTGTAAAAGACAGAGACTGGCCACCCCAACAGGGAGGATGTAGGATATGTTGTCACTTTTAGCTGAGGTGAGTTTCCTTTAATTCAAGTTAGAGACTTGTATTTTGTGGGCAGAAAAGTTCTGGTTCTAGTCCCAAGTTCCTCTGTGCACATGCCAGGTGCTTCTCCCAGCATTGGTGGCTTAGTTACATGAGATGTAGTGGCTTGAAATTAAAATAAATAGGTAAAAACTGTTTAACAGACTTTTTCATCTAATGTGAACTCCGAGTTAATTTATAGGGAGGTAGATAATGAGGGAAACAGCCTGCTGCAAGCCTGCAATGTTGTCAAAGCAGTTACGACATTATTAAATGTTGAGTGTGAACCTGAGTTTCAACAAACAGTTTTTTTCTGTTTAGGAAACAGCAGATATGCACATAGATTTATTTATCTATTTATTTTATTTTTTTTTTTTCCATTCTTAGGCAATTGATTTTACTGTGTAGTAGAGGCTCAAAAATCTGCTGCACTGCTTTTTTCCCTTTTGTTAGGTAACTTAGCACTATTTTTTTTTTTGAATTATGGTAAGAGAATACAAGCTATTTTGTGTTAAGCTATTTCATTTCTCTGATGGAGGACTCAGAATTGGTCTTGTTCAAGGATTTTGTGCTTCACCTCCAGCTACTGAAATGGATTGATCTAGTTCAAGGACTAGACTTAATTATTCCAAACTTGATGACTGGAACACCTGGAAAGGTCACTGCTTAAAGGCTAAATGCTGCCTTGATTGTCTTTGTACCTTCTTTTGGTGTCCTTTTTATTTTAAGCACAGAAAGATTTTTCTCCCTACCTCTGGGCGACAACTCTCTCTCCACAACTGGTTTTTATACTGACAGCCTGGGCTGCACACCAAGGTCACAGGTTGGTTTTCATAATTTTAATAGTATAATATAATATATTAAATATATATAATATATTCAATAATATAATTTATATTTTCTGTATTTTCTTTCCTATATTCTTAAACTATCTCTTCTGCCAAATATAAGAGGGAGATCATCAGTTCTATCTGTAAGTTTATGTCCTGCATGACTATATTCACACTGCCCTCTGTATTGTTGTAGAATTTCCTGTCTTATCGAGTGAAATAACCTTTTCCTGGATGAAAACAGGGACTCAAAATATTACAGTATTCTTGTGTTTGAATAGATTTTAAGGCCTGAGCCAATCAAGGTTTTCCATTTTGCTGTTTCTCTGAAGTTTTCCTGAGACAGAAGAGGCATTTGGCACAGCAGGTCATCCCTGATGGTGTCTGAAAACAAGGCTGCAGTCGTAGGAATATGGATGGAAGCTGCTCTAATGAGTGCAGCTTACATCAAATTGCTTTAATGAGTCAGTGCAGTTATGTTAGCCTTATTACATTTCTGAATTAATGGCTTGGAAGGAAGTTTGTTAGCCTGCTTTACTTGAAACCAAACCAAACAACAGCCTGCCGTATTGTACAATGACATGAAATAGCAGAATTTGAATTTAAATTTGCCTCAGACTGTGTGTGATCCTTTCTGTGAATAAAACAATCACGTACTGACACATAGGTGTTAAAGTAACGATCCCAACTGTTGGGATGCCAGTTCTGAACGTATGACTGCAGGTGGCCCTTTCAGATCAACAGTGTCTCTCTCTTAATTTTAATGGCAGTGAGCTAGAGCCCCTGACTGAACGCAGCCCTGCCCATGGTCATGTCAGACATCCCATCCCTCCTCCGTGTGTCAGGACCCGTGCGTGCGCACCTGCGCAGGACGGCCGGGCTGAAGGCTGGCTGCCCTTACGGGGAAAAAAATGGGGTTTATTGCACACGTGGTGATTTGCTGAAGCAGAAGCTTTAATGCGGTGGGTCTTTGTCTTGGTGGGGTATGATGCAAGGTTGGGATAGTCGCCTTCCATCACAACAGCCTTGTTTTCAGCTGATCAAATGTCAGCTAGCACAAGGTTCATCAGTGGAGCATCTCGCTTATGAGGAAAGGCTGAGGGAGCTGGCTCTCTTTAGCTTGGAGAAGAGGAGACTGAGGGGGGACCTCATTAATGTTTACAAATATGGAAAGGGTGACTGTCATGAGGATGGAGTCAGGCTCTTCTCAGTGGCATCCAATGATAGGACAAGGGGAAATGGATATAAGCTGGAACATAGGAGGTTCCGCTTAAACATGAGGAAGAACCTCTTCCCAGTAAGGGTAAGAGAACACTGGAACAGGCTGCCCAGAGAGGTTGTGGAGTAGTAATTTTTTACTAGTAATTATACTAGTAAATGAGTTTTCGTAACAACCTCTTTACACCTTGATAGACTATCATATCTGCCCTCATGTGAGCTGTCTTGATATCATGGAGGAGAGGGAGGGAGAAGTAGCAGTCCTGGAGTGGCAGCAAATGGCCCAGGTGAAAGAAACTGGTATTACATCAGATCAGAAGGATGCAAGTTGGTTTGCACGCTGGGAGCATGGGCCAGGCCTGTTATATTGGATGCAAGGATTTCTACTGATTTTGCAGGGAGCTGACATTCACAGAATCACAGACATTGATTCACATCTGTTCAAAAAACATTTCCTCTCTTTTGCTCTCTATTCCTGTGTTTCTTGATCTGCTCCAGAACATCCTGGGTTTGCAACTAAGCAAATGCTTTGCGGCTAGTGTCTGTTTTCTTGGAAAGGCTTCAATTAAAAAAAAAATAAAAAATGTACAATTTGAAAATGAGGAATCTTGGGCTGGAAACTTTGCTTTTCTGTAGAAAAAGTTTGCTTTGAATGTTTTAGCTCATTTTCTGTCAGGTGCTTTCTCCTACTTATGTCCTTTCTGGCAAGTCCTATGTCAGATGCAGAGAACAAGAGTGAAAGGAGAAAGAACAAGAAAATACATAGACATCAGAGTGCCAAGGACAGCAGCAGAAGTTTGCAAGTTTTAATTTTACTCGGATGTGAGAGAACTGAAAACCAATTTAAGGAAGAGCACATGGGTGCAAGGCTTGCTCCAGGCTACCATTCCAGGGGTGCAGCCCATGGAGTGGGGCTGGAGGTGAGGAGAAGGTGGTGGCCGTGGTCCTTGGGGGTGGGCAAAGAAACTCCGCATCTGGCATCGAAGCAGCTGAGAGGATGGGTTCTAGAAGAAGGCCAACTTCTGAGCCTGAATAAGGGCAGAGGAAGCTGGGCTTGGTTGGTCGTCTGCAGCAGACTGAAGGAATGAACAGTCACCAAAACCCTGAAGGTAACTTGTGTTGCTCATTCCTTCTGTGGCTGGTGAGGGGAGTGTTCAAAACAGGACCAAACTCTCATTACTTATGCATTACCAATCACCTGCTGAACAATAACTTTCTGTCAGTAGCAACCCAGATTCACACCAGGATCTGCATCAATTCCCAGAGCTGTCACTTCTTTCTCTTAATAATTTATTTGCTTCTGTAATTGCTTTGCAGGGTTTTCATGACATCCGGGGAGTGAGTCTCCAGCACAGATCTTATCATCTGAGCTCTTCCATGGGTTGTGTTGCATGCTGAAACATGCTGATAGTTATTAAAATTTGCTGTTCTCCTGGGTGGTCAAACCATGCAAAAAACAGTAGACAAATATTCTTGAGAAACAGATTATCAATCTGTTCCTGGCTGTGCAATGGGCGAACCAGTTGTGCCTTATTAATATTTTCATGATTTTGTGTTTAATTGTCAAATTGCTGGCAGAAGACAATGAGTAGATCTGAGCACAGTGAGAAAGAAAAATCCTCCCTAACTATTGGGTTAAGCCTCAAGTAGTTGGATCAAAGGCATCTGCATTTAAGCTATGTGGTGCTTACCAGATCCACAGTCCTCTGATAATTTAGGCTTGATCACAGCTCCCTATCAGTCTGTGTGTGTTGGTTTCCTTGCCTTGCAGTGAGGGGATGAGTGCTGCATGCTCAGTCTCATAAGCTGTAGGAACCATCAAGGAGTCCCAAGGTTTTGGCATACCCATCAGCTCCCTTCCCACAGCGCTAGACAGAGGGAATGCAGTGGGATGGGAGGAGGGGCTGGCTGCGATACGTTTGAAGAGCAAAACGGGTGGTGAATCATCTTTTAGGACTATTTCTATCCAGGAGGTGCATACAGAGCTTTCCAAGCTCTTGTAAGAGCACGCCGCTCAAATGTTTCAAATCAACACTCCACTGCTTCCCTGCTAACGTTGTGTCACCTTTCACTAGACTCCCCGTAGGTACATCTCTACCCATCTCTGCGCTCTGACTTGCAGCAACGCGTTGTGCTTATGCAATACGTATTTGTTCTGCCTGCCTGTCTCAGGGGAAAAAACAATCCTTGACCCTAAAATCTAGCATGATTTGGAAGGTTGCTTTTCTTCCGTTCCATTCGGTCAGAGTAATGTGAGGAGTGTTTATTGATAAGGTTGCTGGGGAGAATAGCACTTTTGGGAGGGAAAGTGGAGATGAAGTGTAGGCAGAATGCCTGTCCTCTTGTGCGACCCGTCCCTCAACACCTCCTGCATTCTGGCAGCGTGCACCCGTGTGCGGGGAGGATGGAGGTGGGCCCTCCTTTGGTAACCAGTTGAAAGCAATTCCCTGAGGAGATGCTCCCTGTGTAACCTGGAAGTAGCTGAGAACCAGGCCAAGAAAACTTCCTAACAAATACACCACCACAGACGTCATCTGTGACATGTGGCAGTCTCAGGGATGGGAGGCTGTTTTTAAAATGGTACTTAATGTCAATTAGGTGACCTGTCATGGTCAGAATAACCAGTGATGCATGTTGGAGTGATTTGAAAGGAAAAAAGTTTAAGTGACTTCATCAAAACTGGTTTTCATTTAGACTCGTCTAGAGGATGGATATAAGATTACTGTCGTCTGGTTAAATTTTTGTTATTTTTGTATTTTAGTAATAATAAAATTGTTCCATCTACCCTGTGTAGCACAAGGGATTGTTTCTATGGAACTGTAGCATCTCAGTAGGACTTCCTGGACGTCCTCTTATCCTGTAATATAGATACAAACCCGGGCAGCCACAGAGCACATATGCTATATATAAACCGTCTTTGCAGTTTGTCTGCCTTTGGCGTCTCATCATTTTACCTCTTCTTTTGCCAATTTGCTTTCCTTTATTATTTTTCAGCTTTTCTTGAAGAATGTTTCCCACTTGTCATTCAAGATAATCCTAAATACAGTTTTCTACTACGTGCTGATCCATACTGAATGGGTTTGAATTGATTTTATTGAATATATTGCAAATGAGAAGCCATCCTACCACACAAGTTTATACATGGAGCTTCCCTCTTTTTGGAGTCCTTTGATAAATTTAAAGGGGCCAGTGATGTCCTACAGTTTCAACTGTTAATAATAGTACAAAGCAAATTATAAAATCAAGTTGGATATGTATACCAAAATAATTTTTATGCTGTCCTTACTCTGGTCACTCCAGTGCTCTTTCCCTGACATTAGTGATATGACAAGGACACATTTGAAATCTTTTCCAGTACAACTTGTCAAACATGAACTGCTTCACACGAACACGTGCATTTGCTTGTAGAGGTGGCGATTGTTGCTGCCTAGAAGTCCCAAGATTCAAATAACAACCTCTTTCAAATAAAAAGCAAACAAAACTCCCTTTATTCACAAGTAATTGTTCAGGTACTTGCACTACAACTGCATGTTAATTCACCACGTATTGTCTTCAAAGAAGATAGAAAGATCTGATGGTATTCTTAGTCCTGATGTTTTTCTTTGTTAAGTAGCTATTGTGTTAGGTGATACCTAGCTATGTATCTAAATATATATATATAAATATATATATATTTATGGGTATGACTAAATCTATACATGTACCTTTTGCAGGAAAAGTGTACGTGTTTTAGTACTTGGCAATGTTGGTGTCTCAGTGTTTCACAGCAAAAGTCCCCCCATCAACTGTATGCTGTGCATAATTCATGCTCTGCAGGGAGCGTATTCACTAGCCTAAGCCAAACGGACAAGGTAGAAGACAACAGAGCAGAGCTTAAGAAGTTATATCACAGAGAAGGACTAGAAGCCCCAAAGGCTGCTACTAGATTGCTGGGCTGTCATTCTTTGCTGAATGATGAAGAGAGTGTGGAAAATGATTGGCACATTTTTCAAACGTATTTCACATCTTCATCTTCGCAACTGTAGAGCTTTGGACTTAAATCCCCTTGGACTGAAGGAGGAGGACTGGAGTAGCAATTGAATGTCTGTCCCTGAGGGTGGATTTTGGACTTTTTCCTTTAGCCATAATGAGTTGACAAGGATGTAATTAAATTGGTGAGTATAGATCACTAGTACTGTGCAGAGCTTAAATTAACCTCTAAAATATTGCGCTGAAAAGTCGAGGAGATTAAAATCTCTTGTTTATCGAAATCTCTGTGGTAGGCAGCACAGCAGCCTGCTCTTCCTGCAGAAGCTGCTAGTTAAGCATCAGAACAAGGCAAACGTTGTGGGAGTCTGTTACATGTCAGCATCAGTAGTACAGACAAAAATGTTGCTCCCAAAATAAAGCAGGAGTAGGGAGAAGACTCCTTCGGGGGAAACCGTTGTGACTGTAGTAGGGAAAGATTGGTGAGGAGTCTAGGGTTTTGCATTATGTAGATAGCTCTGGCAAAAAAAAAGAGGTTTTTAGCATTATCTTGCTCTTCTCCAAAACCTGCCGCTGCCATTTCTGTTCTCTGCCGTTGCCTTGGTCCTCCTGGGTCTCTGCAGGGACATGACCACCAGAGAGTGGGAAGGGCGTAGCCAGGCACAGGGGGAGTTGGGGTGGAAGGCTGTTACCTTGGCTTCAGACGATTCAGGTGGAATTTCACTTGCTGTGGTAGCATTTACACGATAAATATAACCTTGCAGTAAAGTAAATAGACTATAGCTGCTCAAATAATAGCCGTCTGCTGCCTGCAGCACTGTTTGTCTGCTGGCCTGCGTTGCCTGATGTGTTTTTAAAGGAGCACTTTTGACTGTTAATTGGTCACTGTACAGTCTTTGAGTAACTATATTGGACCAGAGCTCCTGTTTGTCCAAGAGTATGTGTGTGCTTGTAGGAACTCTTACAGTATCATCTCATATATCTTTTAGGTATTGGCGTTTCTTGCTTTTGATACTTTTGCTGTGAAAGGGAATGGAAGTGTTACATTCAAGGAGCACTTTATACTTTCAGCAAGATTATTTTCTATGACATTTTTTTCATTTGTTCTGAGTCAAGACCTGTTTCTGAGTTTCTTAGTAAATAATGTTGGAAAAAAAAATGCATTTTCTTAGTCTCATTAGCTCCAAACTTTCTGAAGAGTACTACTTGTGCTCCTGTTAGGACAGGTTGAGGGAGCTTCTTCATGAGATAGTTCAAGTCATTACAAAGCAGTCGTTTAAAAATCAACTTAAGGAAAACATCCTTCCTTAGGAAAAAATCCCCTGGTGAACATTAGTTAAAATATTTACACTAACAGTCATCTGCATGGAGCAATCACTTATGGCTCTGTTATTCTTGAATTCAAAAAGCCTCCTTCTGCTTGTGTATTCCACTGAAGGTGGCACATCTGTTGGAAATCTATCATGATTTGTGAGCATTTACATCAGCATCTGGCAAGAAAAAGTTAGTTGTGAGGGCGAGGAGGAATCTGCTCTCAGAAAGGTTCATCTGGTGGCATTTTGCAGCATCAAATGGCCTGTCTCAAAAGAAAAGCAGCACCTTGATCTGACTAATTTGATTAGCATAATTTGATTTGTGACTGTAGAACACTTGATCTATAATTTAAAAAGCAGAACTTAATCAGTGTGGAGGGGGGAAATGCTGTAGGTTAGAGCTGATCCAGTAAGCAGTGACACGTGCCATGGAGGCATTTGTTTGAATCTGAGGATTCAACCCACCTGGAGATGCTTCTCCAAACTCAGTCCCCTTGCAAACCCTTTGTATCCTGGGCCCCCTGCCTTTGCTGCCTTGGGGCAAGGTGGCTGCAGTCAGCTGTGACATCTCACTGCTTCTTGATGGGGATGCAGAAGAAGATGGGGCTGCTCTGCACTTTGGCTGCTCTTGGTGGAGATCCAGGAGGGAAGACAAATTGTCCAGCAAAAGTAATTTCAGAGCAGTGAATTGTTTAAGGGAAAGCATGCTGGCAGCTTGACCAGAAGTTCTTGTTGCTGCCATAATTAAATAAATAAGCAAGCAATTAAATAGAAACTGTGGCAGCCTCAGAAGCAAAACGGTCCCCTGCCTCCCTCCTCCTCCCCCTCGCCGTCGCTGGCGGCAGAGCAGCGCTGCAAGCTGGCTGCGCTTCACATGAGATGTGGCTAAATTTCTCCAGAAAAAAACATCCAGAGGGACAAGACGCGATGCTCTCATTTCTGACATCTTAAGCTTGTCACAGACGCTGAGCCTGTTTCACCCAACGTGATTATCTCTCCCTCTCTCAAGGAGGCAGATGCCTCGGCTAGGAAAAATATCGTCCCCAGCCTGTCATCTGGATTCTATAAATGGAAATAGGCCTTTGCAAAGCCAAAAATTATATTTAGTTGCAACTATGGGAGAGGGAAAAAAAAAAAAGAAGAAAAAGAATAAACAAAGTCCAAATCCTTCAGAATTGCAATAGGAACAACAAAGCACTTAGGTTAGCCCTAATCATCTGCAAATGTCGGTGCATTCATTAAATGTAGACTGCATAAATAGAAGTTATTCTTCTGTTACTCCTTTTTATCTCTACCGAAAGCGTTCACCTGCCAGTCAGGTTTCTGTGTACAAGCCATAAATATTCAGCTTTTTCTGGAATGGTTTTTACCCAGTGTTTGCTCATCTGAACTCTCCGTATGCCAGCAGCAGCAACAGCAAAACGCTGTGAGCTGGAGGTGTGCGTTGAGGTGACGTAGCCTTGGACAGCCTGCAAAAGCCGTATCTGACCAGGACTTATTAGCCCTGTGATAAAGAGTGAGCCAAAAATAAAATTAAAATCTTGCTGGCTTAGGTATGAAGGAAATTCAAACGTCGTCCATGGAGCAGGAACAACTCATATCTCGTGTTACTGCTCTGTGGGATAGGCATGAGTGGCTATGAGATATTAGTTATTAAGGATTAGGCTTTAATAGCTTCCTGTGTGTAGTGCTGACTAAGCAGACTGAACTGCTGGTGTTTTAAAGGCCGTTCGGGAGAAATCGGGGAGACATTTTACAGAGTGTTTCACTAAACAGAGTTGGATCAATCAAAAAATGTGGACTTGTCTAGTTATTTCAACTTGGGGGAAAATGTGTCCTTTTGAATTAATGTGTCCTTTTGTAGAAAGTGATGAAATTGGTTTTGGGCAAATCCCACCCCCTGCATTGTTGTTGCTTCAGTTTCTTCATGACAAACAGGAAAAAACAAGTCTGTGCGGTGCTGTAGGAATGTGTGTGGAGCAGAGTCTGCCTGCAGCAAGGTGATTCCTGCAGCGGCATGGAGAAGTATGAGCAAAGGGAGTGTGGGGAAAATGAGGGTGTTCCTTAGTCCTTTCAGGTTGGATTCGAGCAGGATGGGTGATAGAAACATTTAAAATCTTCTCTTGAATTTATGCGGGAGCATCGGTGTTGAATCCCTGGACAGGGCGGGTTGTGCAGGCTCCTCGTGCTGGTCAGTCTGGCACCGTAGGACACCCAGTTCACAACTGTTCTGCACCAAAGGTGGCTGGCCTTTTTTTGTGGTTGTAAGCAGATAGGTTTCCTTAACTTGCACACGGGCTTTGAGCTCAAATTAAAGTCCTGTGGCCTCTCATGGGACTGTGAAAACCCAACCAAAGCTTACAGTGAAGAAGGATTTTGTTTGTTACTGTTGCTCTTTAGGTATGAGTCCTCAGCGGGATGGGGGATTGAGGGATGATCACCAGAAGGAGGTGGGCAATTAAGTGTGTGTTGTCTGTGGGCATGGAAACCTGTGCAAAGACAGAGAGAAGAGCACAGCAACGGGCACTTGCTGTAGCCTTTGCAAACGTCAGTCCAGCCAGTTCAGATGTTTCCAGGAGTCCTCTTGGATCTCTCAGTTATCAGAGGGTTCTTTGAGAGCACAGATGAATTAATTGCAAGAGGCTTGGTGACATCACATCAAAGCATAATCGCATTTGCTGTCTCTTCCAGGAGGTGCAATTAGTGATGAACCACACTTGATATTTTGCTCACCCTGTTCTAAAAATGCATGGAGATCATTGATGGTCAGGACCCTGCTCTTTTTTAATTCTCATTCTGAAGATGTGTGCCATTGCTTTTGAGGCCCTTTAGGTTGCTGGCTTCCAGTGTGGGTGTGTTGCTTCCAGCAGTGAGGATAAATTGTGTGTGTCATCCTACCACCCGCTCGCCTCCTCTCCCAACTCATGAGATTATAGTCGCAGATCCATGCAGACCTTTCTGACCTTGCCCTGTGCAGAAGAAGCAGAAAACCTTTCCTGTGGTCCCTTTTCTCCTACCTGACCTGACCTTGCCTTTGGGGAACAGAAGACATGGTCAAGGGCTGTATTGCTTCTCCCTGGGCACTGACTCTGCCCACACTGGGTTTGCAGGTCCAGTGCAAAGATTGCAGAGCTGGGTGGGCTCTAGGACTGGAGGAGCTGCCAGGTGTCCAGGTGGCGCTAGTCTCGTGGAGCTCCTAGGCAGGTTTATGGGTGGCTTCTTGGATCTCTGAAATGCTAACCAAGTCCTTGGGAAACAGCCTGTGAAACCCCATGAAGAAATTAATGGAGAAGTTGACTCTGGACAGTTTTACTGAAGACTTGTCTGAGAATGCTGTTACACTGCCACAGGTTCATTAACATATATTTGTGTTTGCTTTTCTCCTCCTTCCTTCCCCTTCCTTTCTCCTTCCTACTACTGTGATTGCCTGGCCTTCAGTGGAATTTGGTCGCCATTCATTACTTCAGTTCTCTACCCAGAGGCTCTCATTTTTATTTATTTTAATATTCTAATTTCTATTGTAGGATCAAAACCAAAGTAACATTGACCAAAAAGAATTAGAGGCAATAAATTTTTCAGAGAACTAAGCCTTTGAAAATTAATTTTTTTGTTCAGTTTAATTTCATGGGTGCACAATTTCTATTACATGTAGGCCAATTGACTTGCACCAACTGTAAAAAATATATTTATTTTAAGTCTTGTAATGTGTTATTTATGAATGCGTTATAGTTACAATGATTCACTTACAGGGCTATTGTGACAACAGCACCTTATCTTAAAAATGGGAATTTACAATAGGAAAGAGTTAATTAACAATAAGAAAGAGAACAAACTGAGAAGAGGCATGCAAACTGACGGCGTTAACAGAATAATAGCCAGGCTTTATATGGGGTTGAATAGCGTAGTAACTGAGAAATCCTAACAGGGGAAAAAAGACCGAACTTCTATAGAAACTTGGAAATTAATCTGGTTTCTGCAAATCTTATCTGTCATAACATAATCATTGAAAAACTCCTTAGACTTTGCGGGCCTGATTCAGAGAGAGTTAAAATTCTGGTAAAATACTGGTAAAGTAAATGGGATTGTCCTGGTTTTAGCTGGGACTGGGTTAGCTCTTCTTTTTAGCAGCTAGAAGAGCTCCGTGTTTTGGTTTTACTCAGAGGCTCGCTCTGAGAAGAATGCTGATAGCAAGTTGATGTTTGTGGTTGGACGTGAAACTCCAAGGACTTTTCAGTGTGCCGGAGTGCAGAAGCACGGCAGGATAAGGGGGGAGCCTAGTTGGGACAAGGGGGACACGATTCTCCTTGTGATTTGTGGTGGAACTTAAGATTGAGGGCCAAACTGGCCAATTAGTATTCCATATCATACAGCGTCATGCCCAGTATAAAAGTGAGGGTCAGCTGGAAAGAAGGGCTTTGGCGCTTTGGCTCTTTTGCCGCTTTTGCTCTTCTAGGCTTGCTGCGCTTTTGGTCTATTGTTTTTCTTTCTTTTTCTCTCTCTCCCAGTACTCCCACTCTCAGAGTACACTCTCTCTCTCCCTCTCTGCCCCTCTCTATTTCGGGGCCTCGCGTTCGTCCGGGATTGCAGCTTCGGGACAAGACGGGCTTTGCATACGAGGGGGTGGTGAGCATCCACACTGTGTATTAAATCATCTGTATTAAATTGTTCTTATCTCAACCCAGGGATTTCCCGTTTCTCCTTTAATTCTCTCCATCGTTCCTGGGGGTGAGGGAGGGGGAGTGACCGGCTGTGTGGGAGGGTCAGCCTAACCCACGACAGGATCCATCACAACTTTGCAAAGACCAGTGGATAACTTAATCCTGCATGGGACTAACTTGGAAGTATCAGAATACATTTGCCAGATGCAAGATAATGTCAAGTAATTATTTAAAGCTGTAATCGTGCCACAGCATGTCGGAGGATAATAAAAGGTGCTGAAAGGGAGTTAAATGCGTTCAATTTAAATAGATCATTTAAATGAAGGAAAGCAGTGGTGCAATTTTATATCTAGATGCAGTGTTCACCTAACAAGAAAAGTGGCAAGGACAAGCCAACTCCTGTGGTTGCTGAGAAGTGGTAGAGACTCTCTGGTGGGCTATAAATACTTTGCCATCCATTCTTTGTTTCCAGCATTGGTTTACTACAACTGCGTTTGTGGTGCTTTTACACTGTGTGTTGACAGTCCCTTTCCTGCATGGAGTATGTGGTGCTAAGGATATTTGGTTAAAGCTTGGGTAAAAGGTGTGTTGTCAGAGTGCAGCCAGGGTGTAGCTGGACACTGCTGAGTACACCCAGGCTCAGGAGAGTGTTTCAGCACTGGAGAGCACTTGGTTAAACACCTTGTTTATGAAACTTGTGCCTGTTTACGTTTTTTGCCCTCAAAAAGCTTCTGTGGAACTTTCAGTTACTTCACTTCTTGTCTTCTGGCTGTTTCCTGTGTTTTAGATGGTTGGGTGATGGACATCTACTGAAAGGAATGAATACTGGGGCTTTGGCCTCTTTCTGCCTAAAACTTCAGCCAGATTCCCATTATTTTCACTTTTCTGAGAATAAATACATGAGATGCAGCGAACGTATGACGTGTCAGCTCTCCACACAGTTTCTGTGTTGTTCACCCACAGCTATTTCAAGTGCCCTTCCAGGCAACTGCCCACAGCAGGACACTTTGTCTAGACATGATGTGAAGCTAAAGCTGTTAGTCAGACTCTATTAATATATGATATGCAAAGCATTCCTGGAGAGAAACTTCAGCACAGATCTGTCAGATATGGCCGAGGGAAGCTCTCTTTTGTTGCCTTACCTGGTGGGAGAGAATGACTTCTGATGGGTAAGGGCAAGGTCTGAGCCCCAGTGTCACGAGCAGCCTGGCCCAGCACCAGCTGCGGGAGCTCTCTGGTGGTTGAGTCAGCCTTAGTGTCAGCTCCTCAGCTGTGAGCCACAACAATTATAGCAATAATTCAAGTCAGAAAATTGACAGAACTGTTTAGTGTATGAGAGAATGACAGTGAGTCATCTCTGATCATTGTGTTTAGCAGCCTGGAGATCCACAGACACCCACATCTGCATGACAGTTCAGGACAAGGAGAAGCAGCTCAAAGTCACTGTCTCTTTCTTCCAGAGAGGGCTTCATGTGGGTTTCATCCCAAAAGACCGAGGCAATGAGAGGTAGGACCTGTTGCAGACAGGAGCTTGGGAGGGTAGGACAGCATGTCAGTTATCTGCAGCCTGGCCCTTAGTGTGGTGGCAAGCTGGTGCGTGCAACAGTGACCACATGAGCCCAGGTCAGTTGTGTATCTGGAGTGAAACAAGCAGTTAAATGTGGACTAAAATGCTAATAAAGTTTTGCAGAAATCTCTTTAGGATTTCAGTTTGGGAGCACAGTACATTGGTAACATGGAAGTTCCAGATTAGTAGATTTAAAAGTGTAAAGAAAGGTAGATTTGTTTTCAACCTGCAAAGACCTCATTTCTTAAATGACTTCTGTGAGAACCCGTTAAAAATGTATTTTGTGTTCTCCAGCAGTCACTTAAGATGCAAGTGGAGTCATGGGGGCTAATATTAAAAATACTGTAAGTGCTTATGTGGCACACAGGGCAAGCACCAGTAGAAAGACTCCTACCACTGGTGATTAGGAGCTGTGCGAATACTGCTGAGCACACAGTTTACAAAATTGAACTGTCCAAAGCAACACAGAGCTCAGTAATGAGTATTTGCAGGACCTACATACTCGAGCACTTGTTTTGACAGTTGTACGGGCCAAACATTCAGCTACTGCAAATTGCTCTGAAGCATTTCTTGATTTTTTTCTTTTTTCTATTTAACTGGAGCTGGTACGAATCCACAAGTTCCAGACTTTTACAGCAACAAAAAGTCCTTTCCATGTTTTAAAGCTTTTGAACCAACTTCAAAATAAATTAAAACATTTATTCTGGAGCTATGTAAAGGCCCAATAGGCATAAATACAATAATGACATGAAATAGTGACTTGTCTCTAAAGTGGATGGTTTCAAAGCAGTACAAAAAGTGATTGTGGTATCCCCAGAGGCAGATCCCCAACTTCGATGTGCAGTACGCGATGTCCTTACTTAGTTTGAAAAAGTGGCTTTTTCTTCTACTAAAATAAAGACCACTTACTACACCCTAAACACTACAAGCTAATTTATAGCTCAGTATTGAAACAATATCTTTTTTCTAAGATACGTTTGTCTTTGCTAACTTTGATATATCATTATAAGCTAGGGGACTGCAATATTCACTTCATACACTGGAATGTAAAATGTGATGGGTTTTTTTTTAAGAGCTCTGCTATGCTTGCTGCCTTGGGTTATTTTTTTATGTCATTTACAGTGCTGAACACCAATGTAAGCACATTGCGCAATGGAGTGTAAAAAAATATATAAAGACAATAAACTCCCCTTTTATTTCTGCTTTAAGAGAACAGCCTTATTTGATCATTTTTCCTTTTGATTTCTGAAAAAGTTAATTCCAAATAGTGCATTGCAGCTTGAGTGTTTACGAGTGCACGTTTATGTGTGTGGTAGAAGCTCCTGCTCCAGAACCGTTTCCCACAGCTGCCAGTGGATGGTAACTGGGCAAGCTCACGGAGCAACAGCCACCCAGGCACAGAGATCACCTGTAGCAACATCTGAATTTCATGCTAAGTTGTGTGGAAATGTGTGCTGGTTTGTGAAAGATTTAAAATTTATCTCTTTTCTACGACCTTGTCACAGTGCCCTTCCCATTGGTGACGACGTGTCACTCAGTCATGAACAACTGCGAGATAAGTTGGCCTTGACCGGACAGTTTTGAGCAGACCAGCGATCTGCTAGGCTGGAGTCGCTCATCTGAGTTATTTACAGTTTGGCTGAAGCACACTACCTCTTGGGTTTTTAACTCTTTTTCCCTAGTATGCAAACACTTAGTATTGAAATTCCTTTCGTATCAGGCTTTACTCTAGAGTGCTGGTGCTTTTGTGTTCCAGGTTGCGTGCACAGCCATCTCAATGCACCTCGGGGCACGCAGGGGTCCTTGTGAATGTACCCTAAGCTATAACAGTGGCAGATTTCTTGGTTTCTCTTACTCCTTACACACCTGCTCAGCGAATTGAGTGGCTGTGCACCATCGGTGCTCCTATCCAAGCAAAGGCAGCTTCAAGCACTGAGAGGAACAAGTCAGTCTTGTAACGTCATGCTTAAGCAGCCTGTCTTGGCACCACCACTAGACGCTGTGTTTGTGGGGTAGGTTGGCTTCTCCATTTTGGGGAGCCAAGGAGGTCCTGTTCATCCACCCACAGGGCAGGGAGAAGAGAGGTGCCGAGACATCTCCCTGGAGAGTCCACTTGAAGAGGCAGGAGCTGGTAGCTTCATGCTTGCTGAGGTGGAGTTAGCTCCGATTTCTCTGTGAGCTTCTATCTGTTCAAGCTGGAATAAACGGGCAGCGAAAGTCCTTCTCGCGTGCTCCCCGGGCTGCCAGGTCAGTGTTGGGAGCCGAGTCGCTGCACGTTCGCTGCTCACAGCAAGGCAGCGAAATCCTGCCCGCTGCCCAGCGCTCATCACCTCTCTCGCCTCGTCTTTCATACGGTCCAACAGCTGCCTCAGTGAACTGAAAGACACCGCTTTAAACATTAAATAATAATGTAACATTTAAAGTCGTGCTTTGTGAAAACCGTTGTAATGCTGGTGCAGTGAGGCTGCTGGTGTACACCAGTACATACGTACTAGTGCATAGTGGATGTGCTGCCTGCTCTGTGGAGGTACCACAACACGGCACTGAAGTAAGTTGTTGGTAGTTGAGAACAGTCTCAGTGTACAGAGCATGTAGCTGGACTCTACAAGCATGATCATTAAGGTGGACAGTAACAGGAAAACAGGTAGTTTAATCTGCTAATTTGTCTTGGTGCTGATTAAATTGATTCACAGTGAAAAGCAAAGCCCCTCTGTGTATATACGGCACGTGCATTGTAGCTACACTATATAATAGTGATGGCATAATTGTATATGGTTTTATGTAATGTCCAAAGGAGCTTAGGTAAGTGTAGAGAGGGGAAAATACGTTTTCAAGTATGATTGCTGTACCCGTGTCAAGTGAAGGCTTCTGAAACGTGGTCCTTTTATTTCAGGCAGGGCAGGGGGGAAATGCAGTCTTGTGAGTATTGTTGCACATCGTTCTCAATCGATACGCTGTTCAAGTGGATACAATGACTTAACACTTCACGGGCCAGATGGGGAAATAAAAAGCTGGCTAATTGTCAAATTATTTGAGGTCCATTATTCAATCACTGTGTTGGCAATGTGGATGTTAGAGCTTTTCCCTGGCTGGCTGGAGGAAGCTGTTCCAGCAGCAGCTTCTGCAGTAGCAAATACACTGGTAAATAGAAGTGCTGGTGTAGGCAGAGGTTTCTCTTGGTTGTATGAATGACTCTGTTGAGACCACAGTTGAGCAGTATTTTGCAGGGTGAATAACTTGCTGGAAATTTTTTTGGGGGTTGCCTCCACTTGTGGATGGAGGTGAATTTAACTAAAGCTTTAGTTCAAGAAAAAAATATAAGGAAATTGTTGCAGCCTTTCATTTGACTGTTTTAAAAGCAAAATGTTTTGTGTACGCGTGTGTTTGTATGTACAGAGATCCAATTTGTATAAGCTTAATTTTTAACCTGGTGAAAATTAATTAAACTTCCACCCTTTAAATGAAAAGGAATGTTAATTTCATTAACATTTAAAAAATTAGATTATTTTGCTTTCATTTCTGAAATGATGTTTCTGCTGCTCATCCAGCAGCTCTCATCAGAGCCACTCGCCCCTTTGGGCAGCGCTGCCAAACCAGAGGAGGGTCCAGGGCTCTGCCGCTTCCCAGGGCCGTGGGAACACGCTGCGCACCTCTCCGTGACACGCTGAGGTTTTTTCCTACTGCTGATTAGTTTTCTGTGCTTTGCTTTGAAAGATTTCCTCTGAGGCCGTTTCTCAGAACAGCTCTTTCTGTAATGAGTTTGAATTTTAAACCACTCCATTTCTTGCCTCCTTCCTTTTGTTAATCCACAGTAAATGAGGCAAATAATTGGGAGGTGTCACCTGTCCTTTCATGAATGGTGCTGCTGTTCTTGTCCCCTTCTTCCAAGTGAAATGCCCAAGAGCTGCAGTAGCAGAGTCTCTGAAACAGAGTCTTAGTCTATTGTGCTGCTGCTCATCTCCTGCTCCCCGAGAGGTATGGTTGATCCTTCTCTCAGATTTCCAGGAAGGCTGCAGTCTTTTATTTGGTGATTTTGTTGCCTTTTCCAGGCTTCTATTCTTTATTCTTCTCTTCCAGGAGGATTCTGAATTCTATTAGTTCTTTCATTGTGCTTTTGTTTTTCTTTTCTCCCCACTGCTAGGGAAATTTCTGTCTCCTTTTGTAGCCCTGCTGTTGTCAATAGATGCTCTATAAACAGGAAGAAAAAAGCCAGAGGCATTCCCCCTTCTCTTGGCTTCCTGTGTCATTTGAAACTATTCTCCGAGCTCCAAATAGGGCTAGATTAATAATTAAATTCTTATTAAAGTTATGTTGCACGAGAGCATTCTAATATTTCGTAAGTAGCGAGCTATAGCTCTCCAAAGCGCTCTCAAAACCTGTTTGCTTCCAGCTCATTCCTGGGCCTTTCTAGCAGTTCTCCTGCCACCTCCTCTGCTTGCCAGACTTTCACCACACTGCAAGGATATTCTCCTTGAGTATTTGCTTTTTCTCCCAAAATTTCTCAATGGAGAGAAACAACAGTTCACTGTTGTGCATTATGTGACACTCAGATATTCTCTGCGTTAAGCTGGTCAGAGTGGGTTTTGGGATAGGTAGGGGTGAGTGAGGGGCATGAGCAAGCTCCCATTTCCATCCGAGGCAACTCCCATCTTCTCGCGTCATCCCCAGGACTCCCTTGTATCTTTGCAGCAGAAGGATGAATGTCTGATCCATGGACTCTGTTAGGTGGCAGCCAGAACTCGCTCTGAAGGTGCAACATCTTTTGGTGGCCATGCAATCCAGATGGGTTATCTTCTGAAGGTGGCCGAGCAGGTCCTGTTGTTTCGGTATCCTCCCTTGAGCCAGCCTTTATTTCTCCATGAAACATCCCTGGTGAACCTCTGGTGTGCCTACAGCTCTGCCATACGCTGGTCCACGTGCCTCTTGCTCTTCATACGCACGCTCCTGAAAGATGAATAGTACGCTGTAAATTACTATCTTGTCTGCTGTGGTGTGTGGAGCAGCCCACCTGTTTGGAAAGCAGCCAGCTTGCGTTTATTTTAGATGGGGAAAAGCAGAAAGGCACTCCGAGTAGGCAGGGAAGCGATGTTTACTCATTCCGTGGCAAGCACGGCAAAGCGGTGAGCTGAGCGGCAGGGTTAGATGAGAGCGGGCTCACGTCTCGCTTGGCAAAACTGCCGATCCTGGTGGCTGGGGAAGGAAGGGCAGCGGGTCTGTGCGACAGAGAGTAAATGGTGGATGTTACTTAGCCCTTGACGAGCAGGAAAGTGGATCTTCTCTGTATTGCAGCTCACGTGCAGGAGGCCGAAAGCACCGCCTCGCTGCATCTGGAGAGGAACTGCAGTTCTCCCAAACCACGCTCTTGCTTGTGGGCACAGTACGATCACGGTTATAAACAGCTGCATCACTGAATAGTGGCCAGATTAGAGTTAATCGAAGGCTGTTTGGGTAGCAGATGGATGCCCGGAATAGCTAGGAAATCAGGCTATGTGCAAAAATGTTAGTGCCCTTTCCGCAGGGGAAAGAGGAGATGTGTTCTTAGCGGAATTTATCAACAAATTTTTGATGTTGGATGTCATTGTCTTTATTATACATAAGGATCTAAATGCAGCCTTATCTTGGCTAGTCTTTTTAGAGGATAACAGCCTATTACTGGTGGCAGTTAATCCAATTACTCTTTTAGGTCAAGGAGGAGTGTTCTGTGCAAATTTTTTTAGAATATCTGAAAAAATTATTCTGTGAGATTGACCCAAAGAGAGCGTATTTCGGAATTTTTCAGCAGATCAAAAACTTTAGAAATGCCTGCTTGTGTTGAAAGAAATGTGTTCAAAAGGGCTGCAGGGTTTCGATTTTGATTGCAAGACAATAGTTGCTTATTTTAGAAATGAAGATATTTCACAATGGGAAGTAGTTTCAAATCAGAAAATAAAAACACTCTCTAAAATCATCAGTGAAATTCTTTGATGTGGGGGTGAAGATAGGATTGTGCAAACCTTAAGAATTAATTCAGAATGAAATGTTTTGCCCAAAGCAGGTTTTAACTGCATCATTTTGGCTTACTTTGTTCCTGGTTCTCTAATAAGGATTTTATTGAGTGTATAGAAAGGGACTGTGCAGTAACCACCAATGACCCATCTAAAGCAGGGAGGAGTGCTGTCGTGGGGAGAAATTTGTTCCTTCTTTCTTGAGGGAGAAGGTGTCACACTTGATGAGCCAGATTGGACATTCTGCTTTGCTCGTGCCTGACCAAGCCCAGGGAGCAGGACTGTGGCACTCTATCTCCTCCTGCAGCCTTCTGCAGAGGGGATTTCTGTTCACTGCTTCATTTTATCTAGAAAAGAGGCCCCCAGGTAGGGTTAGGATTTGGCAAAAATCTTTCAGGGTGCTTCTGCTGTGACTGTAGCAGTTGGGGACTGTTTGGATGAGGTTTAAGCCAACATGGTTGGCTGCGGCTGCTGCCCGGGTACCAAAAAATAACACAATGAACAAAACTGGTATTTGATGCGGGGTGGGGATCCTTCCCCAGGGGCTGGGTAAATGCTGAGGTCCAGCCTGCTCCTGCCTATATAAACATGGGGGAATCTCTGCCTTACGCGGCAATCACAGCAGGAGCTGGGCTGTTGGCTTTAACGTAAGGATTATTACTTGGACATTGGTGGTGAATTTTAAATATTCTTGTGACGTTTATGCCATAAATTGGAGTCTATCCTCCCTCTCCCACCAGGAAGAGCTTTAGGCCATATACTGTTGAATCCCAAAAGCCTCAACGCCTAGTAACCAGCACAACTTAATTTAGATCAGCAGTTTGAAAAATCATTAGTTCAAGTAGTAAAAGCCCCCTGTTAAACACGGAATTTGCTTCCCCAAAACTGCATCGGCGCTCTTAGAGACAACTATTGCCAATCTCAAAATTTATGCTCTGTTCATGCATGCCATAAAACTGTCCTTTTAGTATCAGTTCAAAAATAAGCACAAAGAAATTGTTGCTATAGAGCAAAATTTATAGTATTGGTTTGAGAACAAAAGACCAGGCACTGCTTCCCAGTAAGGAGTGAGCGAGTTGTATCGCTGGCAGGCTGTCAGCCATCACGGACCCCGTCCAACAGCAGCCTCCAGATGTAAGGAGAGTTTTCATTTCAAGCAGAGTTGAACTTTTGAAATATCATCTAAAGAAACTCGAGGTAAAAGTTGTGTCTTCCATAAGGTATTTCTGCTGTTGTGTTTTTTAACTTTGAATGAGCTGGGGCGTTTCTAGTGTGGTGCCTGGTTTTGGGCGTGAAAAGGGTGGGCCAAAAGGAGAAACTCTAGAAATAGCTTGTTGTGAATAAAAATTAGAGAATTTGGCTGCTTGTGTTTCCTGTGGTGTCTGTCTTCATTGTGAAAACTGCAAGTCAGTGTCAACCAGACTTCAAAGTTGGAAGCACGCAGATGCGAGCTGAAAGTAAGATTTTTGGGTGACACAAAAGCACTGGGACCGTTTGGTAAAAATACTTCATTGGGATTTTGGCAAAGCTGGATAGGGAAATGGTATGGATAGACTGTGTTGCCATTAAGTGTGTCACAACCCCAGAATAGAATTCTATTTTATGTTTTAATTAGTTTGTAATTACTACTGTGCCCTGAGTTTGTTATGTTGTTCAGGTGGCCAAAAAAAAAAAAAATCACACCTTCAACTGGAATAAATTAGGGAGAAAACAAAGCAGTAATGAAAAGAAGCAAAGGGAATTGTTACTGCATGTGTATACCTGAGAGCTTTTCATCAGCTCCTTCAACTGGGAAAATGTTATTGCAGAAAAATACTCCACTTTCCTACCCGTTCCCTACCCTGCAGGCAATCACTTGAAGCAAGTTTTTTGGAGAGGAGTTTTTTTTTTAGTTTGTTCCTCTAAGGAGATGAAAGCAACTTGATATCCTAATGTTTTCCCTAAAAAGAAAAAAAAAAACAACAAACATTTCCTTCATAACCCTAAACAGCCTCAGGGGTCTGGATAACTTCCCTGGTGACCTTTCCTTTTTGTGGGTGGAGGAGGCAGATGATGAAGGAGGTGCTCAGTGAGCATCGCTATTTTGATTCACAGCACAGCCTGTGTGCTGCTGCTTTTATTTTTCCAGAGAGTCGTATTGGGGGAATGTTTTGGATTTTTTTTTACAACTTGCTCCCTTGTGCCAAAGAGGGGATTTTTTTCACTTTGTGGGTGCTTGATTTAAGAGGCACTCTTAACACTCTTCATGGCTTGAAGATCCAGTGTAGAGCTATGACATTGGTCCTTCCAAAATGCCAGAAAAACTGATTTGTTGCAAGTATAAGTATCTTTATGGAGCTCACAGCATGTAAAACTAACCAGACTAAGAAAAGTAAGGGAAGTGAAGGAGGAGGAAGGAAATTTATGTTTTAGGTAATAATCTGAAAGGTCATGGAAGGAGGGGATGGATCCATGGAAGTATGAAATTTTGTGCTAAATTGTGTCATACATGTAAGAAGAACAGTCTAACAGGAACATGGGGATTTTTTTTTTTTGCCTGGATATTAGTACATATTTACCCTGTGGTTGCTACAGCCTTTAGCTAACAGAGCTGAAGCCTCTCTATGTAAAACCTGGGGGGGGGTGGGGGGGGAAGATGCTTCCTTACAGCTTTATTAAACCCTGAATTGCATCAAAGATTATTCAGCTGGAACCTGAGCCAAGGCCTATGGACAGTGTTGACGTCACGGTTTCTGGCGATTCTAGATGGGACTGAGATGCAGTTGCACATGAAAGACAGACACAAAAACCAGCAGAGTGTTTAACTGGTGTGTTTAAATAAAGGAAACGTGTTTGAATTTATCTTGAAAAACATCCTGGTGCCAGTAGTCATCCTAAAGATCACTTTCTCTCAGTAAGGCTTATAGGAAAACGGAGTTTTTTTCCTACTGGCTTGTTGGCTGTAAGTTTTTATTATTGTAATTATTTTTTTTTTAAACTAAGGAATATGCAACAGGGTGATATTTAGCAAGTTGAATGTTTTGATGAAGGAAACATAATAGTTACTGCAGCTATTTTGTGCTAAATGCTAAGCAAATTCCTCTCATGCATACACAGTTGCTGTGGTTTTGGTCTCCCTCAAATTATGAGGCGGAGGGAAGAAAAAAGATTTTTTTTAATTTTTTTTTTTTAAAGCTGTGAAGTGTTTATTTATCATTTTCCAATTGAGATCTTTACTTGTATCTCATTGACCTGTGTCCATGACGTATGAAGTCTTGTTCCTTTCCATGGGAAGATGGAAATGTAAACCGCTGAGATGTTTTACCCATGAGGATGGGGAGAACATTAGTGTGAGCAGCTGCTGAAGTATGACAACAGGGGCATAGCTGAATACTGGAGGTTGGCAGGATGACTACGTGTTTGCTTTCAGGAAGGCGGCCAGGGAAACGTTGATGTGCCTCAATGAAGGTTTCTTTTAACTGCTCTTTGGAACTGCATCCATGTGATGGAGTGAAGCTGGGCACCTGCCAGGCTTCTCATGGGTCTTCTGCTGCCCTTGTTGAGCTTGGTGCTGGCTGATGATTACTACCCAAATTAGATGATTTAAAGCTAACTTGTGTATCTGTGCATTACGTGGAGGAGGGTAAGCATATCCTAGGTCCTGCAACTAGCAGAGTCTGTAACGAAGGGAACAGTTGAGTAAAAACAATGTCCTCTGCTCCACATAGCACAGTGTGTAAATACTGCTTTGGATCTTTGTTAATTCCCTAAAATTTACCCTTTCTCTCCTGTTCTGGTGTATGTGTGATTCTTTCTTAAGTGTGGTTTTTATCCCATTAGCAAAATCCCAGCAGATTTCTGGTGATATTTCTCCCTTTTCCACAGTGCTTGTTCACAGTTGCTTAGTCATCAAGAATGGACATCATGAGGTTTTTAAAGCTGTTTAGATTAGATTCTGTGTTGTTGAAACTTCCCTGTGGATTGGTTCTTGAGACCCATAATTGAGGTCCTGTAGCTGTGATTTCAGTGGCACCACGAGGATGTCTGGCTGTCAGCACAGCAGGGAAAAGGAGGCATTGGGGTCAGGGGGTGTTCCTAGTTTTGTAGTAAATTCTCAGCCTGACGTGAGGCCATTCATCATGTTAAGAAAAGGTTTTAGCTGTTCCCTTCAGAACACTGACATCAATTAAGTTATCCATACATCATTCCAGTATTAAGGCTTTATTAGAGCTGCGGTTCCTAGGGTTTGCTCCAGATGTCAGTGCTATGATGGTCCTCAAAACCAAGAGTCACTTCCACCTGCTGTCCTGGATTCTAGTAACCTGACATGGTTTTGTTGATTTCAGCATGTTCTTGACTTATTGAAGGCGTGGTTCTCTTTGTGGCTTATTCACGTTTAAATAAATCTGTGTGCTGGTGGTGATATGAGCACATGGGTGGCTGGTAAAGGACCAGTTATATCTTCTCCACCTGTCTTAGTGAGCTTGCCTGAGATAAGGGTGGACCTACCTAATGATGTCAAGCAACTATTTGCCAAACACTTGGTGAATGGAATCAGTCTGTTTGCAGATGCTGTGAATTGTGAATAGGTCCTTACGCCATACCTCTGACTAATCACCACGAGCTCCTTCTCCCCTGCAGACTCTGTTTAGCAGGTGCTAGCCTGATTTCTGCTTTTTGAGAGTTTTTTGTTTGGTTGGTTGTTTTTTGTTTCGTTGCTTTTTTTCCTCACTGAAGTGGCAGTCCAGCACCACGCAGCATTGAACCTTGCAGGTGATTCTCTGAGCTTCTGCAGCCAAACAGGACTTCTCAGAAAGGACTCTGCCTCTCGGAGGGTCAGCCCAGGGACATGCCTTTTGCCTGAAGCTGAGTTTTGGACAGCGGGGCATGCTCTGCTGTGTATCAGCCAGCTTGCTGGCAGAAGGTAGCTGTGCATTTCACTCCGCTGGCTATTCATGTTTCATGGCGCATGTTATCCTTTATCCCTGTAAATGTCAGAGGGATGTGCCGTAGGGCTCCCACACCATTGACGTCAGTGGCACTGCACAGAGCTCACTGGTGGCTTTACACAGATGGCTGCGACAGCAGCTTCTGCGTGGTGCCTTTTTGGAGGGGTGACCCATCAGGGCCTGTTGGTCTTTAGCTCATCTTGGGTGTTGACTGCTAGTAATTACTCCCAGTATGTTCCATGAACACAAATGTACCCTCTGAACAAGCCAAAGTAAAACTAGTATTGTTAAGGAGCAACTATATGGCAGCCCGGACCTTGCGCCCTGTTGACCCGCTGCTCATTTTTCAACAACTTGTGCTTTCCTATTAGCTCATGCATCCCTTTTAATGACACTTTATATGGATTATTAGTGTGTGTTACTGATGTTGTGTGCAGTCTAATGAAGCAACGACAGCCAAGGTGCAAAGTGTCTCCTGCGGATTAATGAGGTCTTGAAAGAAGGTGACTGCCCACTGTGACTGCCCACTGTGAAAAAACAGACTGTCAAGTTGAATCACTTTTTTATCACCTAGATGTGACCCTTACTAGTACCGTTCTTGAGAAAAAAAAAATCAAGTGCATGAAAATAAAAGAGGATCATATTTGTTTGAGGGGATCCATACTTAAATCTGAGAGTTTTTAAAAATTATTTTACATTGGCAGATATTTAGGAAACAGTTAAATTGTTTGAATTAATGGCCAATGTTCTAATGTTTCTAAACCCATTTAAACTGACGTAGTGTTAGTGCATCTGCAGTTTTAGACTAGCCTATCAATAGCTACTTTCCTGATTGTTGGAATTTTAGTTTCCTAATATTTGGATTTTTTTTTTTTTTTTTTTTGCTATAGAGTTTGAGAATCTCAGCTTGGTTCTGGCTGTGGTTTTATATCTCTGCATCACACTATAAATAAGTAGTAGTGGTTAGAGACTGTCTTTTGAAAAAGCGTTTCATTTTTGTTCTTGAGAGATGATCTGTGCCTTAAAGTTGTAAGCTGAAGAATCTCACTATCTCTGCTATTAAGGCTTCATTTTTTAGGTAGTGGAAAAGTGTTTCAATTCTTTCTGGTCATGTGATGGTTTGAGGTAGCTGGAGCTTTCTGTATGGTATATATTTTATCTTTTTACTGTTGAATAGTCTGACCCCATGCAGAAAACATTTCAGACTTGGTGTCGTTTATATGATTAATGGCAGTATTGATTTATAAGATCAACTTTAAAAAATGTCTTGCTGTTTTACAAGAAAACCATCAAAAGGATTAATGTGCTTTTTCTTTGTACATCTACTCTTCTGTTCATTGAAAATGATGATCAAGTCAAATGTCATTGGATTATCATCCTTGCTCTAAGGAACTGTGTGTAATTACGTATCCTAATAAAGGCATGTTCTGTTTACTTTGGGGAACAGATGCACTGATGTTGCATTACCTGCAGATGTGGAATGATTACTCCCTGATGTTAACGTAGAGATTACCTATGGCTAGGCAATAAAAGCATGCTTTGTTTGCTTTTTTTTTCTTAGTCTGCATGCAGAATAGATCTAGGTGCTATAGCAGAATAAAGCAAAGATGTAGGAGAGAACCTTGTTGTTGCTTTTTGGAGCAGGGTGTTATTCTACTATTTATTAAAGTTGCATGAAACAAGATAAAGTGTTGATGTTTATGAAAAGCGTTGTTTAGAAAAGTAAATATTTTCCCCACCCTTTTTCCACCATGACTAAGATACTTTAACTTTTATTTTCCTTCCTATAAATATTTCTTCCCCTCCTTTCTTTCCCCCACCCTGACATTTTGTAGTTGATTTAATTCTCTAGATTGCATTCCTCAAGCTCTAACTTGAGTTCATTTTGTTATGTGGTGACCACAGTTATGGATGACGCTCCCCCTGGCACACAGGAGTACATTATGTTACGGCAAGATTCGATCCAATCTGCGGAATTAAAGAAAAAAGAGTCCCCTTTTCGTGCTAAGTGTCACGAAATCTTCTGCTGCCCACTGAAGCAAGTGCACCTCAAAGAGAACACAGAGCCGGAAGGTTTGTGGCACTATGGATCCATGTTCTGTTTGTTTCTCCTCTTTTTATTTTTCCATGTATGTCCCTAGAGTGTGCTGTGTGTTTTCCAGCCTGCGTCAGTGTAGCGCAACTGATGCAGGAAGCGTGATGCACTCCATGTCCCCCTTTGCTTGCCTGTTAGTGTCTGATTCGGCTATCACGGGACATTATGATATAATCCATGTACGGTATCGTTCTGGGCAAGAAGTGACGCTGCTTTTTCTTAAATAAAGTTTGTTTCAGCTCTCATCATTACACACTGCCCTTTTTTGGCTGCCAAAAATTGCTTGCTACTTAAACGGCATCAATGCCTGGTTGGTTCTTTCCAGTAACGTTTCTGAAGCTGCACTCTTGCTGAAAATATGGCACTTAGACTCAGATTCAGCTTGTCCCCAACACCTTTCACTCCATAAGGCTTCTGCATAGCGCTAGAGAATGCTCATGACAGCTGTACTTTGGTGAAGCAGGATGAAGTTTGTACGTAATGCACGTCCAGTTGCATTTTGGAAAATGAAATGCATGCAGAGCAGAAAAAAAAATGAGTAGAATGTTTTCCTTTTCAGATAAAGCAAAGGTATGGTTTCTTCTATCGCTGTGTTTATTAATATGAAATTGCTAATGGGGTATCTATATCTTTAACTTGTTCATCTAGTCTACGTAAGATTAAGCTATTTTAAATTATATTTTTAAATATTTTCTTTTATTGTTCCATATGTGTTTTGCATTACTGCCTCATATTCCATGGTAAGCCTTCTACTTTTCGCATAAGCTCCAGTATCTGCCAAGATAAATAATGCTACTGCTGGTAGATGTATTTTAAGATTAAATATTCAGGGCTGGATTCTGCCACAACTGAGTCTGCAGGAATGGCAAAGTGAGCAGGTTGGAGTCCTTCCTGACAAATCACTTGTATTATTCTCTCTGTAATGATGGGCATCGGTTGCTGAGCTGTCACTATTAGCCCAAAATATTTCAGTCAATTGCTTTCTCCTGTTACATACCCCAAATTTTGCCTGAATATTCTTTGCACCACTTCTGGGAGATCTATGTCTTTTATATAAAAAGTATTTTATTAAAATAGCATTTCTCTCTCATCTCACCGTAAATACAAAGTCTGACACAAAACACTGGTGTAAGGTGTGGAGAGAGGTTTTTTGTTTCAGTGATGATCTAACTGAATATTAATATTGGGTTTTGAAAACACGAAGTCTAATTCTCCTCTCAATTCTGGGACTGACTTGATAGGAGTTGTGTTTTTATAATTCTGAATTCAGTGAACATGAAGGAAAGTTGAATCCCACAGCGCTCTTCTGGATTAGTGAATATAATGAATTTCCTATCGTTTGTCAGGATTTGTGTTGTTCATGAGTAAATTGTGAGCCCGGAACTGTTCATGTCAAGCTCCTCTAGGAATGCGTTGACAGCTGAGCTGCTGGGGGTGCTCAGCATCCTTGGCAAGTGATATTTGGTGAAATGAAAGGTTTCATGTGACCCATAAAGAGAAGGGCCCTAAAATTGGCATCATTGACTCAAATGCTGTATTTCACTTCTTGGTGTCCATGTGGAACTCCGGCAGAAGCTGATGGTCGTTTCAGCGGAACTTACACTGGGAGCTGGATTGCTACTGGGAACTAGCTCTTGGCTAGGTCTGATGACTTTCAGTGAATAAATCAACAAAATAAATGGTAATGGCATGTAATGTTCAAGAGGAACAAGAGAAGTGGAGTTGTGCCGGGCCTTTTCTCTCCAGAGTGTGAGTCTCCTGGGGATTTGGTTTGGCTCGATGTTGAGGAATTCAGGATCTGCTGGGAGAAGCTTACAAGGTGCAGGCTCTAAGTGAAGACCTGGGGAGCATCAGTTCTGCCGTATTGTTGCCTGGAAGCCAACAGTTGCTCTTCTTAGATTCTTCAGAATTCTACATCCCTTGTCTCTCCAACAACAGCTGTGTTACTCCTTCCTCCGTGGCATATGGTATTGTTAATCATTCTTCCTGAAAATGTTTAGTTCTAAGAGGAAAACTTTTCACTTTTTACTGCAGTATACAAGGATGAATGTCTCTTCCCCTTCCTCTTTTTATTGCTCCTTCTCTTCTCCAGGAATTTTGCATTACTAGACAGGGCACAAGAAGCTATGGTCATTTTGACATCCCACAACCATCTGAATTGATGGGAATTCATAGGGGTATCATTTTTTATTGTTGCATGATTTCCAGATGTGTTTCTGTGAAAGATGTTGCCTCTAGCATGAGAGGGAAAGTATTTGTTTAGGAGTCCTTTTAGCCTCTGTTGCGGCTTGAATTGCCTGGGCTGCATAAATATTTTTCTTCCAAATCTGTGAATTGCCTGGCAGTGCTGTTAGACCCACTGAAAGACTGCTGTGTGTCATCCACAGTGGTTTGTTGGCATGAAGCTTGAAAAATTTTGGGTATGAAATTGTCTGAACTGTGCTTTCAGAGCAAACACTAAACCAGTCCATTGAAGTTAATGGAGTGGTTGAAACAAACCCTACCTGAGTACCTTCTAGTGTGAACCCAGCAGTTAACAGCTCAATTCTGCTATGAGGATGAATGAAAATAAATATTTAAACCTGTAACTGTGGCAAAATCTACACATTTTTGAAGGTACTGGGAAGTACAGCAACTAAGAAGCTATTAGAAAACCTCTCCAGGAAAATGTCATAATGGAAGTTTTATGGAAAACTCCAGACTTGAAAGACTCTCAGAGAGTATAAAAATGTACTTTTTTATCTGCTGAGTAATGACATGGGAACACATAGTAAATCCTGCATGTTTCTAACTTTGTAACTCTTTGTCTAAATATTTCATTTAGATAATGGATTCCTTCTCTGCCCTTTCTAACCACTTTTGTATGGGGTTAATGCTTGGAGTGAGTCATTTAACACGTCAGGATTTGCACCCCCTAGGCATGTATGATGATACCAGGTAAAAGATTTTCCTGGCTTTTTGTTAGGGGCGTTTGGGGAACGTTCTACTATTTGCTGAAAGACTTAAATACCACCTTACCCTGGTATCTGAACCTGGTGGCCCATCATTTCTCTTATCTCAGGTCCATTTCTAAAAGCAAGAGAAGGAATGAGAAAGTTAGATCCATGTTTCCTAAATTAACCTGTCTTGGTTTCTTGTTCTTTTCCTGACACCCTATCTGCCTGCTTGCAACGTCATCATTTTTCACAGCACCCATATGCCTCAAATACACCTTAGCGGAATAAGTCCAGGGCCGGTACATTTGATATCAACCTGGAGGACACATAGAAGGTCCTTGGTCCAGTTAACTGTAGCAAGGACCATCTTTTGTGTTTTTTTTTTAAGTAGATGTGGAAGGAAGGAGGAGAACAATAGGAAATCACAACAATATTATCTTCCCAAAATGTAGAAATTTCCATTTGGGTCCAGTGACAGCAGGATGACGTCTGCCAGTCCGGATCACAGTTCGGATAGGGCGCCGTCTTTCCTAGTGCTATGGGAGACTTTGGACTAAGTTAAAAGATGAACTGCTGCTTTAATCTGCATCATTCCAGCTTTGTTTTATCAAAGTCATTCTACAGTTTACGCTGTCGTGGATCTCTCAAATGCAATAAAACAAGCGGACCTGACATCCTTACCTGGATGCTGGGTCCTGTGGGCATTGCGCATTGTTTACAATTACATCCAAGCCGCAGCAAAATACAGGGTGTTTTTGTAGCTTCCCTCAAGCCAGGAATACGCTGCTAGCAGGAGAAGGGCCATCTGAAGTACGTTTTGCAGCTATTTGTTCTCTTAAATAGTTTAAACATAAGCTGCTGCTATCTGTATAAAACATGGTTACATAAAAAGAAGTCTGCTCCTGGAAAACTAATTTGAGTTGTATTATTGCATCCAGAGGAGGGAATATAATGAGAGAAATGTTTTTTAAAAACACCCATTGGTTAGTCACGGTCACATAATCAAGAGTCTTGGCCTTTTGCCCACAGTTCTGTTTTCATGTGGGGTTCTCCCCCCCCCCCCCCCCCCCCCCCCCCCCCCCCCCCCCCCCTTTTTTTTTTTTTGGTAACGATTAGTCTCCCTCCAGGCATATGTAACCTTTTTACACAGAAAAGCAGACAAGCATGGCAAAATATGTATTGGGGATGGGGAGAGGGAAATCTGGGATAGCAGCTGGTAATGAAGAAAGGCAGCTTTCCTCAACCAACAGGAAATCTGATTAGATAAAAAATGTTAAGGATGCTAATGTGAAACAAGCAGCTTTGCAGTTGCCCTTGACAATGGCTTGTTATCTTCATCCCTAGCAATGGGATGACTGGCAGAGCCAGTCCCGGGGGCGAGGAAAAGGTAGGACATTTAAGTACATTAAGTGGGAGGCTGACTCTTCTGCCTACTCCATGTACACACGCGGTTTTGTCACCAGCAGAAACTCTGAGTCTTTATGTTGTCATACTGAACGTCCCTTTGGTGCTCCAAGCATCGTGTCACCACTGATAGTGCTGTTACTTGGCACTCTAATTATACATTTTTCTTCTAGACCAACTCAGTCCTATTAGCCCAGCTCCTTCATTTAATTATGTTAATACATGTGCATTTCTGCATTTTAGAGGAGAAAAGAGAAGGAGAAGGAGAACCTGTATTTGAAATCGTGGAGAACTGTGAGAGGTTTTTAAACTTTATATATTGTTCAGATCTAAAAAAGCCTTTGTATTCCAGTGGGGAATAATAGACATGAACCATGGGAAACATAGGTACATTTGCTTGTGCTGGTTGTGTCTGAGATGACCCGGCACGCTTGGCTGTGAGACACCAGCGAGGAGGTTCAGCATCTGTACTGCGGGTGTGTTCAACCTCAGATTTAATCCGGACCAAGAGACTCCTGAAAGGAACTCACTGCTTCATTGAATAGGGACTCCTACAAAGTTACGTGGTCCTATTTAGAAACTTTATTAGGTTTATGGTCCCTTGATACCAAATTAATCACATTTCATAGTCTTTCATGATGTTTTTCATCATGTCTTCTGCTTTCAGTGGAGGTGAAAAGTGAAGACTTGGTATCCCGTTTGCCAAGGTTCTTGCTGACAGGAGTATTTAACCCTTTCATGCTGCAGCTAAGCTCTCTGGCCTGGAGCAGTTCATCCCAGGGAGGGCAGGCAGCCCGCTATCGCTCGGTGATGGACCCTGCAGCCCTCAGTGCTCTCATCATCACTCTTTCCCTCAGCAAACCTTGTTCTTGACTCTGCTTTTGCCTGCACCTCTCAGGTGTCCTGTGGGGAACGTGGAGGTTTCACCTTGCCTTTCTCCTGAGTTCTGACACTGGCAAGAAGAAGCAATGAGCAGTGCCTGAGCCTTGTCCAATACTGAATTAAAATAAACTCTAAATCCTGTCTGTCTGGATACACATGGAGTTGCTGTAGCTATGGGACCATATCTGTGGTGAAGGATGATCTAAAAGGAGTGACCTAGACCACAAAAGCCAAAGGTCTGAAGCTGCCATGGTTATAATGGCTTTTCCACCCCAAAGAGAAACCGACTTTGACTTGAGTGATTAAATGATAACCTTCTATTTAAGGGCATTGGGAGGCAGTGGTGACAACTGCACTCTTATTTTCTTCAGATGCTTAGTACATAAAGCAGAATAGCTCAGTCCTGTAAGTGGCTGAGCCCTCTTGCCCTGATCTTCCAAAGCCTTTAAGCACACGATTAACTTTAAACATGTGAGTGCTCCCGGCAGAGTCAAAGGGGTTGGGATGTATTTAATGAGCTTACCTGAATGCAGTCTGGGCCTGGCTCGGGTTCAGGCTCAGACAGTGCAAATCCAGAGTAATTCCACCAAAATCCAAGATTTACTCAATGTTTACTTTTCTGCAAATGAGATCAGAACCCCCTCATAGAGTTTAATTTGATTTCTTTTTTTCTTACTCCCTTAGGAGTTTATATGGTCCTTATTGCCACAACAATTCATGATCGAACATGCATGTCCTCACAGCACTGCTGTGAAGTAGGGAAGTTTAATGTTTCCCATTATAAAGAGGGAAGTGGAGGACCTGATTCTCAAAACAATTTGGATGTCTCATCAGCATTAGTATCAATAACACTGCCTGCTGAGCACTAGGTACTTAACTATTATCTTTGGAAGATTCTGGGATGTGACACTCCTAGCCATGCGGAAATATCGCAGAGCTGGGAATTCAACATTTTCCCTTAGATTTAAATTTAGAATATGAGTTTTTTGTCTTTCTCTTCAGCAGTGGCTCTGCAGCAGCCTGTGCCAGCTGAACTGCTGGCTGCCTCCAGCCCTTCCTTCCTCTCACCTCCCACCACGTGCTTGTGAGTTTGACCTGTTCTTCAGCAGGCTCCACCACCAAACGCCTTGTTTTCTCCCTATGTGAGTTAAGGAGTGGCTCGGCACTGGGTGAGCCCAGTGCTGGCCGTGGCAGGAAGGGTGGTGTGGCATGGTGAGGGACAGGGGACAGGAGCAGCCAGCATTAGCAGGTAAAGGTGACAGGTTAGTAGGCTCCTACTTCATCTTTAACCTAAACTGTTATCCTTTACTACTTCTTTAATTTTCTGCACTTTATTACTTTTCACCAAGTACTTTGCTCTGTGCTGGGTGTTTACACATCCAGCCATGTGCTGCCTTATAAAAAACATTTCTCTTTAAGACAACCGGACAGGATTTAAAGAATAAGGTTGTAGTTCACTGTCTAAAGTCCTAAGCAGGAGGCATCTAATTGTTGATAAAACATTTCTATCAGCAGGTACTACAAAGATTACAAAGTGTATATTGAGGAAGGCCTTTGAGGTTTTGAAGAAAAGTCACAGAACGTAGCATTTTGAATGGCTTGCAAATCCCTTTGGTTCTTGAATTCACATGTACCTGCCACCTCCAAGGAAACAAGTGTGAGGGCTTTCCCTAAGGAAAGGCTTTACTTAGCTCCCGAGAGGCTTGGAGAGCAGTCTGTTATATGCAGCTGTGATTCCTGTATCCTATTGATTTGCTTTGCTAATTCCTTTTAACTAATACACCCACCAGGTTATTCCTACCTGCCTGAAAAATAGACTTTTTCAAAGGTCTTGCTGTCAGCTGAACGTGACCTGAAATAAGGATTACAGCTGGAAAATCCTCGCTGTGTGTGCACACACCTCTCAGTCCAGGAAATAGTGTGCACACCTTAGTCTGTTTGTCAGACTTAAATCTTCAGAATAACGTAGCTAGAGGAAATGGAGATAAAATATAAGGAATAAAGGTAGCCCAGGCACGCTCTTTCTGGTAGAAGAAGGATTTCAAACTTAACAGTGCCACTGCTCTTTCCAGGCTGCTGCCCATGCCAGTAGCTCACAGAGGGGGAATTCAGCTGGTGTCCGGCATCGATGGACCGATGCTCACCCTGCAGTCACTTCTTACTCAGCACTCTTCAGGGGAGCCGATGGTTGTCATAGTTCCTGCAGACTGTGTCCTTTGGTCAAACCTACCGTTATAAAGTACTTTTGTGTGTACACCTGTTACTGAATCCCTAGTCCCCTTTGGACTATGTTCTTTTTTCTGCTAGACACTTTCTTTAGTGCCCAGATGTTTCCTAACCTCTGTAAAGCATGGTCAGATTTCAACCTTCTAGTCAGTGCTGATTTTCCAGCGCATGCAGACATGCCTTTCTGGGTGACTGTTGTCTTGGAGTCACCAAGTGGGTAGTCCCACGTCCGTAGGTAATGGATACAGCAGGAGAGGCCCCAAGAGCCCTCACACTACTTTTATCTGCCATCTCATCTGGCCACAAGTCACAAATTGAAAATTAAGTGGTTGGTTGAACTGGGTTTTTGTGGTGGAAAAATTCAAAGGTGCAGCAGGAATTGTGAATTGTGTAATTGTTAGCCAAATTTGCACTCTGTAGCATCAGAGAAGTTTAAGTAAGTAATGGCATTAGCAGTTTTAGTGCTTTTATTTCAAGGCAATGGGTTTTAATTCTCAAGCTGGAGCTAGCCTCACCACTGAACAGGTCATGACAACCTAAAGAGAACTCTTATCTCTTACCTTTCCTGTGTACTCTTCAAGGCAAATCTTTTATCTATGCCTTTTGCTATTTTGCTCTCATTTCAGAATAAATATTCATTATGGAGACTGTATCTGGCACTCAGCATATCTGAAGTAGGACGCTTAGACCAAATGAGTCACAGTGATGTTCTTTTCTCATCTCATCTTTAAAGGACTCTTTCAGAGCTTCAAAGAGTGCTCCTTGTATGGAGGAAGGCCTTTGTCTTGCTACCTTTTCATTCCATGATTCTCCTGAGAAAGCATCAGACTTCACTCGTCAATCTGTCCTCATTTTAAATAAGATGATGTAGTTCTTTATTAATAATGAAGGTTCTTCTTTGTACCTTATTCAACTACATGGCCCATCATAATTATTGCACGACCCTTTATCAGTGGTAGTGTCTGTAGTATTTAAATATTGGCCGTTGGATTGAGAGCATGCCAAATTTTTCATGCTGTTGTACTTAGGACAACTCCAGAAACAAGGGGCTGTTAAACTTTTTAGCGATCAGTGGAAAGTTGTTTCCCTTCCCAAGGCAATAACTTACAAAAGCATTTAGGCATGTCTACACAGTGCAGCAGAGCGTACAGAAGAGATCCCCTAGCTACAGTCCCACATCTATGCAACCCAGGGCAGAACTGTGCAACAGCGTTGGTAATTTCAGGCATAATTAGCTTGAGTAACACACAGTATTGTGTTGCAGCATGTCTGTGGTTTCCAGTTCCAGGGTTAGCTCAGCCCATATCGAACTCGGAGATTTCTGCTCTTCATTCCATCAGCAGTCCAGGCTTTCAGCAGCTGGTACCTCTGAGTGCACAGAAGGGAAGCCACAACTCGTGGGAAGGCTTATCAGAAAGCCTAGCAGACTTTACCTCTAGGATTATCTGGAAAAGAGGAGGAACTCAGTCCTACTTGGAACTCAGTCTTGTCTCCACGTGCTCCCTCAACTCTGTGGTTTAATCTCATGTTTCTCCTTGTTCTGGATACTGCTCTGTCAGAGCTGTGGATGTTTTTGGAACAAAGCTGAAGAATTTGCAGTGCATTTTCTTTCAGATGTGTGGAGAGCACACTACACAGTAATGCAGGCTAGTGTTCTTTTATGATTACATAAGCAGTTAATTTTTGGTAGTAGTACTTTTGCCTCTGTTTTTCATTCTCTTTTAAGTGTCCTGACCTGTAAAGCTAAAGAAATTGAAGAAGCTTTACCCAGACCTCAGTGAGTACAACAGCGGTCCAAAGATTGCAAAAGGCCAGAATTTTCCTAGAACACTTATGTAAAATTATTGAATGCTTTTTCAGTAGTATCTGAGTGTTTAGGAAAAAGTCAGTGCTCAGACTGTTTCATATTCATTTTTTTGCCTACTGGTATCTATCTACAGAGTTCTCCTGCTGTGTGCAAGTTCTTTGATTTTGCTTATGTGCTTAAGAAAGACCCAGCTTTTGTAGGACAGTGCAAAATATTTGCACATCTTTTAAGCCAGCTCTTGTCCTCCAGAACAGAAAGGTGTGCAACCAAGCAGTGGTGTTCAGGAAGACTAAATAGGTGATTGCTGGGTATTGATCCTAGTGTGCATGTTTGTTTCTTTCTACCATGTGTTTGAAAACACTGAGACTTTTTTTTTGCTTCTGAAAGACTAAAATTACAGAAGAGGTAGGTTAAACCCTGAAGATTAAAAGGGACATAAACTTGCAGAGGCTCTGACCTGCTGAGATATATCCAGCACATGGCTGTACATCCACTTGAAGTGACACAATGTTCCTTGAACTCCTGCTAAAAAGAAAATGATGGTGCATTTTGGAAACAAATCCTTTCTCGGGTGTCTTGGATACTCCTGATCTGGAGCAGTCTGCCACAGTTTTCAAGTGCACCAAGTAATTCTTGCATGTTGATTTAGCAAGGAAAAAAATGAAGACTATATAAAACGTACTGCGCAAGAATTCTTTAGGTACCAGCTGTCTCTTGCACTTGACATTTCCACATTACACAACAGTTCCTTCTAGAAAGGTTATTGATGTGGCTATGTTAGTTCTCCCTATTATACACTAACTGGCCAAATTTAGCTCTCACAACAGAATAGTGACCACTCTTCAGGTTTGTGCCAGCATTATTAAGCCAGATTTTAATTTGATTTGTGTGGCCCTTGGCACAGAGAAGTCAGAAGAGCATCGGTGCATAGAGTGGTGACTGAGTGTGATGTTGTGAAAATGTCTAAGCATCTTGATCGTTTTGCTGAAGCCCCGTAGAGAAGACAAATGAAGTGGCCCAGCCCTGCTCCTTCTTAATTGCTCTGATTGAGGTTTGGGTTTCTTAACAAATATTTACTAATTAACAGCTTAACCTTCCTCCTTATGCTTGCTTTTCCTTCTTGTGACAATATACCTGTCACAAGGTTTCTTTCCTTGGATCTCGTGGAATAGGAGGCACATTTCATTGCTCAATTGCATTTCTTACAACCTTTGTGAGAAGGTTAGAGGTTTAGCCAGCCCTAGAGCCTCACATCCTTAGAAGATGAAACTAAAAGGTTTCCTGTAGAAGGTGAAAAACATCTATAGCCCTGAATCAGCAGAATTTACTCCATAGAGTAAGCTGGTACTTTAGCATCCGTTGAAGATACATAAACAAACAGTCATGAGACTTCTGAGGGCATGGAGGTCTCCGATGCCAGTAAACTGTGGGCTGGTGACTTCAGGAATAGGGGTGTTTTCACTCATATCTCCTGCCTGACCTCATGGCTGTCATTGGTTTGGAAGCTTTACCAACTTTGACTTCAATGTTATGAAGACAGATGGGGCTGCAGAAAAAGACTCTGCCATGGAGACCATCTGCAAGATGAGAATCTGGGACTGCAGTGAATGTGATGCTAAGTTTCCTGTCTTTTGAAAAGCCATTAGCAGCATAAAACATGTTTGTGGTGACTGTCAGCCTGTTCTCTAAACCTGCATTTCCTCTGAGCAGTCATACTGTTTTTCATTTCTGCAGCAGGTGATGCCAAATATTGCACTTAATTAAAAGACTTATTAAAAACGTAGGGTTTATTTCAGTTGTGCGCCTTTGCTTAATTGGTGCCTGCTCCTGTTTCCCTTCCTCTGCAACTCCAGCTTGTTTGAGTCAGTAGTTGAAGACCAACTTTTGCTCTCTAGTTGCTCTTACCTCTGGTGAGTATAATCATTCTCTCATTTCAGGCAAGTGGCAGCGCTGACATCAAACGTTGCTAGTGTCTCTCAAATATTGTTACTAGAAAATGTTACAGCTTCACGTAGAATGTTCCCTTCTAATGATGAGCTATCAGCATTAATCCAGTAGAGTTCATGTGGCTGGCTTTTTAATGATAAATTTAGATTAAATACACTGTCAAAGCAGTAGTAAGCAAAAATTTGAATGGGATTTGAGCTGCCAAATGCAAGTAAGCAGTTTCTTAAATCACCTGGATATTAAATTAGGTAAATGTAAAAACGGTGAGAAATTTTGCTGGTCTTTGTACTAATAACAAAGGAGCACGTTTGGGAAATTACTATTTTAACTGAAAAGAATTTCATGTAGTGCATTTAATAATATGTGCAGTGAAATGTTCCATTGGTATGATATGGTTCTGGATATATAAAAAAAATGCAGTGCTACTTATTTTGAAGTTGAGGGAAGCTCTGAGTCAAAAGAAGCTTTCCTGCTGGTGCTGAAGAACATATTCTTTATGATATGCAATTGCTACTCAAGTGGAAGTTATATATTCTCTAAAATTCACATGGATGCTCTGCTTGAAAAATTCCTTTGCCCCTTGATAGTTTCCTGCCGAATAACAGACAAGGAGGTTATTTAAAATCATTTGTCTGCTAGGTTACTGAGCCTGTTACCTTCAGGGCATGCTGATTAGCCTTGAGGAATACTAAGCAGATCACCAAAAGGTTCCTGAATTAACGTGGACTCCTCCTCTTTCAGAGTGATGACCTGCTAACCAAAAATTAGTAGGTTGTCTTAGAGGATGGCAATTTCTCTTGCAGAGGTTTTTCTTGGCTACTTGTTCTCTGGCACACTGAGGTACATGCTTTCCTAAGGGTCCTGTTCTGTGCGTAAATAATATTTCTTTCAATCTCAGAATACAGGAGAATATCTTCAGGATGTAATAGCAGCAGATGCTCAACTTGTGTAGGCTGGTACCTTTGGGAACCCTGAGAACTGTGATGAGTTGATAGGTCATGTCTGCTGAAGACGCTTTTGAAGATAAATGTACTCTTCATTTGCTGAAAAACACTTCTATTCCCCATTCCTATCAATTTTAATTTGAAAGCAAGTTGCAAATAAGAGTGGACTAATTATCAAGATGAAAGATGGATTGAGTAGAGTGGCAAACAATGATAGGAAAATGGATATAAAGAGCAGCAAGGAGGAGAGGGTAGATTTTGAACCGTAAAGGCATCATGGTACTCAGGAGAAGAGGTTGAGATGGAATAAGGTGAGTCTAATGATGAGGGAAGAAGCTGGTGATATGGACAACTGAGCAGGGTGCTTTTGGATGAACTTGTTGTTTGCAGGTGAGATCCAAAATTGAAAATGAGAGGTACCCTTGAGCTCCAAGAGATTTAGAAGACTACTGTATTAGGTATTTGAAGCCCCTTCTGGATGGAAACCTGAAAGTGCGAGAAATTACCTGGATAGGACAGAGATCTCCAAAGAAAAACAGATTAGTTACTCATCTACAACTTTGGTTTCAGTAACATCATCTTTGTTATGCCAACACTGCCAGAGAAACACGGTCTGTTCTCCTTGGTTTGTTCTGACTCACTCTGTGAAGACCGGACCCCATGAATTGACCAGCCAGATGCACAAACAGCGTTTTCTTCTCCAACTCCATATTCACAGCTCTATACACAGATGTGTGAAATGATTTATTAATTTAAATTTATTAATTTAAACAGTAGATTCCAACCACACAAGTGATTGTCCATATCCTTAACTTATGTATATTTAATGAAGTACATCGACAGCTGTAGAATACTGCCAATTTTTTTTTTTTGATCAGGTGTATTTATGGGCAGATTCTTTAATTTGCACATGAAAATGAAAGCGTGTGCATAATTGTTCATCAAAGAGACTAGCTGAGGAAAATTACAGGATAGCACTATGACAATTTGGTCTTGATATAACGTGTCTCATGGCAGAATTTGTACTAACTCAAGAGAATTGAAAATGTGCCTTTTAAAAACTAATGTCTCAAAAGGGCATTGTAAAAAAAAAAACAAACAAAACCCAAACAACAACAAAAAAACAACAAACACCCACGAAACAAAAAAAACAACTCACAACCCAACACTCCTGCCAGGTGGGGTTTTTTTAGTGTTTTGGAGTTGGGAGGTTTTTTTGGGCATTTTATTGCTAACTTTTAAAGTCAGCTTATTTCCAACAGAATGATGTTGAGATGGATGCTTGCTGACATTCTTCTTTGTAAGTCCTTGGCCAGACTTTTATTTATGGGCAAAATTGGAATTCACTCATCCTGAGATGGATGCAGCGAGAATGGTAGTTGGCTTCAGGTCAACTTACTGCCTGAGTTCTGTAATACATCCCCAAAGATTTCATCATATACCTTTGAAAGGCACCAGTGACTTAACCTGGTGTTGCAGAGGATCTATATTTAGCTCTCCTCTCTTACAGGAGCTGTTTCTTATTCAGGTGCCAAACTCTCTACCTTCATTCCTTGTTTTATTTCTAGCAATCTTTCTGTATAACCTGTGCCTCCTGAGTCATTCTGTTTCCCTCTGAGTTGATGTCTGAGCTCGATCAATCGTTGCTCTAAGAAGTCCATCTTCTCTTTGTTTAGTTCTAGGGAAAGAATTCTGGCTGGGAGGCAGAAGGAGCTTGGAGGAGAAGCACCTGGTAAAATACTGTCAGCTTTTCAGTCTCCTGGAGTTGATGTCTGTGGTGAACATTTACTTTTAAGGACATAAATCTGTAGAAATATTTTTTTTTTATATAATCCATAAATTAAGGCTTATAAGGAAAAACACACAAATCTAAACTCACACACCAGGTTTCTCAAGAGACTCCTATTGCTGTAGGTTAGTTAGAAAGGAAACTTTAGTTAAAAGATTCAGTTGTGCTACTTTGATTTAGGATGGGGCTCTAGGGAAGGATCAAAACAGATTGGTTCTTGCAGCTGGTAGTTTGAGCAAATTCACAAATAGTTTAGGACTTCTTTACGGTCTTTAAAAATCTAGTGACAACAACGTTAGAGTGTGGGAAAGTTGATGTCTGATTTCCCCATCATTGTAATAACAAGACTTGTTATTTCTTGTGTAGGATAACTTGCTCAAATTGGCATTGCCCCATTTGAAGTCAATGGGTCTTGAAGCTGTGAAGCAGAGAGATTGCAGGAGTGGTGTGAGTATTGGCTGAGAACCTGGCTCCTCATGCTTTCTTCTAACTTCTTGAGAGACTAAATACTCAAGGTTGATTTTTATATGTAGTGCTGCCAAATGTTCTAGGAATCCTCTGCCACTCCATTAAGCTTAGCTGCAGTGAAGGTCCTGTAAAGAACAAGTGATAATGGCTTTGCCTGCTTCAGCTACTCCTAATAGCCCTTCTTCTCAGTAGTCTATTAAAAAACGAATGAGAGGGGATGTGGGAGGAACAAGAAGAAATCCATATGCCCAAAACTGAGAGATCTTATCTGGAACTGTGTCTTCTGAAGCTTTTAAGAGTGTCTGTGACATGAGCCCTGAAGACTTACATGAGAAATACTTTCAAAACTGTGTTTCATTAGACAAGAAATGTGGTTCACCAAAACAGGGGTTTGTCTGTGCAAATGTGCCATCGAATTGCATGGGTCACATTTTATTATCAACTTTGCATTGCATAAATGGATTACTTTCATTTGGAATCTAAATTAAGTCAAGAAAATACTTTCTACTTTTTTTCTCAAAGTGTTTCTTTCTTTTTTTTTTTTTTTTTTTTTTTTTTAAATAGCATAACTTTATGGATTCCCTTGTCTGCTTTCCAGCTTTTATAATGGGAGATCTGAAAATAGTTAGGAACTTGAGACAACCTGAGACTAGACTGGCTTTAAAACTTGCGTTCTTAAATAGTGTCTGGCTGTGAGATGACTTTAGGATGCACAGTGTCTCTCTTAACCACTTTTATTAATTGTACTTCCCGAGCTGCTCTGTACTGAGTAAATTCCTACTTTAGGGGAGATGCAGCTAGGAGGATGGCTGACTACAGCCACCACCCATATTTAATGCTTAAGAAACTATGAAAGCAGATCAGTGCTTCCTCTGTAACAATGTGAAGGTCTCTTGAGCAGTTGTAGGAGTGTTTACTGGAGTCTTCCCGTGTGGACTTCTCTTTTCATGGTTTAGAGAGGTTCCTCATTATAAGCCGTCACATTCTCCATTGTCTGTATAATGGGACTAGAGACCAAGTTGGAAAATTACCCTAGTTGTCTTGCAAATTTGCTCTAAACCTTTCCCTAACTCTTAGAGATTGCTCTGAAGACTAATATATCGACATACCTTTCAGAGTATTTGTCTTCTCAACAAAACTGCTTGAACTAGTAGATGATGTGAGAGTTTTTTTCAACATAACGGAGAAAACTATTGGAATATTAGAGAAAGGTGTAGTTTGGGCATGAGTCAGAGCTTTGCATATTGGAAAACTTCAGATATTCAGGAATTGGAATCCATGGGTTGTCTGTCCATCTCAACAAATGAGCTAATAGCTCAGGCAGCTCAATCCCTTGTCATGTCCTCTCAGGGTAATCCTGTGATGCCATTTCACTTGTTGCATTTGGTTGCAGGGCAAGGAAGTGAAGTGTAATACGTGTATCACGTTCAGTGTGGGCTGAATTGATCCTCTTCATGCTCCTTCTGCATAGGAGGACTCCGTCTGTGTTATTTTTAAAAGCCATTTATTATGTTAATGGTTGATGCAGAAGTCTACTTTTTTTATTCCACTCTACCCAAAGATATCTTTCCTTTGACTGAAAAGTACTTTCCCTGGACAAAATTTAACGTTTTTCTCTAAAAAAAATTCTTCTACCTGGAGACCAAAATCAGGAAAACCAGTGAAGTCTCTTGGTCTCTTTCACTGCTTACAAATAATCATCTTATAGTTTAAAAATGGCCAAATTTTATGTTTTTCATATGCATATCCAATTAATAAGTTTGAGCTCTATTGCATATGAACAAATGCAGGTTAAGATCTTCTCCAAAGTCTCTTCTACTCATATCTCCGCAGAGTGTGTTCACCTTCAGAGTGTTTGGCAGAGAGAAGGGTATCAATGAAAAATACAGTTACTAGGTACAAGCCATAAGCAAAGGAAGAGCCAGGAAATTAAAGTGTGTAGGAAAATTCAAAAAGTCAGTGTAACTCCAGTGTTTTACAGTGGTTGTATTTCCTCCTTGGTTGTCAGGTTTGTGAACTAGAAGTTAGAAGATTAGTGAGCAGAAACACTAGCAAATGTTCTCTTCACAGAGCAGAGACTGTTGTGCTTGCTGCCTCGCACTGGCGTGGTTTCAGCTTTAAAAGATTCAAAGTGTATTGACTGGGTAAGCTCCCCTGCAACTTTAATTGCTGTTGTCCCAGGGCAGTGTATTTCCACTTAAGGATGCGATTTCAGTAAAGTTATAGACTTGGTTCTTGCTTTTATTAGGTCATTCACACATTTTGATGTTTGGAAGGAGCCTTGCAGTGACCTTAAGTTGTTCTTTTAAGAATGTGACATCATTTTTTAGTTCCCTTTGCACTAAGGGCAAATAAAAGTAAGGTGTAATTACATTGTGTGCTTCCTTAATAATTAACAAATATATGAAATGGTTTAAGACAGTCTTGAGATTTTTTTTCTGTAGTCTCTATACTATAATTAAGTCTATTAGTGTTGAATAATGGGAAAGCCAGGAGTATGTTCTTCTTTCTCATAGTGGATGCAGGAAAATGTCAATGCAGAGACCAGATTAGATATTCTGCACAGTATATCAAATTGTTCTTCATGGCAAAATCACTTGATTAGGATAATTAATGCAGAAGTGTTGTGACTAGATGTAAAAAGTGCTGAATAGCGTCAAGTTTCTAATAAGTGCTGTAAGTTCATGTCTCCTATTAAGCAATGGGTGGCAGGAATTCAACAAGGAGAAAAGATCTTTCTGTGCATGAATTGTATATGAATTGAGCAGCATTCTGCATAGAAGAGTACTACAGCAGGACGCGTGGAAATAACCTCACCCACAAAGCACAGTAGTAAATTTTCTACTTGGATTTCAAGCCTGAGAGGATTAGGTTTTTCTGAATTGCAAGTGGGCTGCCATGACTCAAGGCAGAAGTGACATCAGATCATCTGAATAATGGAGGCCACAAAATCTCTTCCAGACTGTGATATTAAGCCCAGCACTTTATCTGACTCAAATATATCACTTTGAAAGTCCTCATCTTCAAGATGCACCATCTTCTTGGTGGTCTGTTTTCCTCTCAAAAGAGAAAATTTCTCTGAAAAATGGTAAATGCAATCATCTTCACTTACCATGAAATTTCTTTTGTCTTATCCGTATTTTAACTGTATTTTCTAGACAGACTGGGTTTTGGTAAATTGAAAGAAAAACATAAAGATTTTCATTAAGGTATACACAAAATAGCATGGTATGTTAATGGAAAATTGCTTTGTGGGGAGTCCTGTAGAAGGGAAGTTCCCCAACTGTGTTTGCTACAGCTGCAGGGCATCTGTCCGAGGACAGTGTGTGCACCGGTGTCACATGGGGAAGGGGGGGACAGTGGGGGCACCTGTGGCTTTCCCACCTTTGGGCAGGTTCTGGCAGAGCCCTTGGAGAACTCCCCTGAGTACCAGCCTATGTTTGGGGTAGGTTGTTTAATGAAGTTTTCTCCAAAAGCATTTGGGACTCAGTAGGAAATTATTTCTAGCTAGTTCATGAGCCTAAATTTGGAAGATTGAAATCCACTGACAACATTGACAACAAACTCATTCGTTTGCCTGCAGAGGTCCGTCGGCAGAAGCGACGTGCTAGGAACTGCTCAAGGGTTGGTGTGTAAGTGAGAGTCCTCCCGTGCCGAGGTATCTAGAGAAAGAGACTGACTTGCCCTTCAGGCAGGGCTAAAGTGGTTTTTGATAACTGAGGGACTGAGTAAACCAAGGCTGTGCTTTTCTGGAACAAAGCCATTCTTAAATTAAATTTCTAGTATGTGTCATTTTTTATTTCTCCTCTTCCCTTCTCCTCCATTTTAAAAGTGGATAAATACAGTGGAGGGAATGGAAATCATGAGTACAAAATTAATGCTCTGACAATGTTCCTGTACGTTCTGGAGTCAGAGAGCAAAGGTATCAGCAGGCTTTCCCTAACGGCTTCTCAAACTTGGGTCTTATCTATCTTATAATTTGAGAATTACCCTGTCTCCAAGGTCATAATCATAATCTCTATGATTACGGACTGCCATATGTGCAGGGAATGTTACCAGAATACTGTGACCCTCAAAATCTCCTGTAGATTTGCCCACAAGAGGCGTTTCTTATCTCCTCCAGGCCTGCTGTCTTGGTACTCTCCTCTCTCTCCATCTCTGGCATGTGAAGAAGACTTTTAGCCTTTGTGCTACTGTTCTTGCCCCAAGAGAGATCTTCTAAGCGATCAATTTGCATTTAGATCAGGGTAATGTAGGATGAGAAGGTGAGGAAGGGTCGGGGAAAGAGGCCACATATGTTTCAGATTTAATGGTGTGGTGAATTATGAGTAACTAATTGGAGTGGTGTGATTAAAGGCAGTTAATCAAAGCAGGGAGGTGTGCACGTTTACTGAAGGGTTATTACTGTCTTTGTTATCCAATGGAATTCAGATTGGCAAATTGTAAGGTGATTGACAATTCATTTTAAAATTACACGGATTTGAAACCCCATAGCCCCCAATCTGCAACACAATAAACTTCAACAAATTTAAGTAAAGGAACATACAACTATAAGGCTGGAGAAAGGCTGGTACAGCTAGTGAGCAAGTGAGGAAATTGCCTTTAAATCCATTTTAACAAAGCAATAGGAAATGGTTTTATTAGGGCTCTTAGAGAGCTTTGCATGCTGTGATTGATCTGATTGTGTGAAATATTGATCACTGAGAAACTTTAGCTATAAGGAGACAAGTACAGGTTACCAAAATATGCATTAAATACATATTTCAAAACACTGATTACAGACTGGGACTTTAGAAGAAAGGAGAAAGAAAAATAGGGAAACATTCAAATTTGACTAGCAGGAGAAATATTACTCGTACTGTTTTAGGTTATTCAGATTGGGACTCAATGGCTTTTTGTCACCAAAAAAAAAAAATATATCTTGATTAATAATATGGAAAAGTAGGTTTTAGTTTTACAAATGGTACTGAATTGAGAGTGGAGCAGATAATGAGAAACAATTTAATCTGATACATGAGGAGGATTAATTTTGAGTACCTGGGTTGTAATAGGGCAGCACAGTTCAATGCAGATAAATGGAAGATAATAAGCTTAGGAGTAAAGAACTCCATAGTAAATGACTGCTCAGATAGATGCTGCAGCAAGCTGACTCAGGGAAAAAAAAAAAAGAAAAAAAAACACACAACGAGAAGTTACTGGAGAAAAATTGCCTATTCAGCAGCAAAGCCAAAGAGAGGAAATGGGATATCGAACTGCTGCTGCTGAAGGGGAATAGCAGAGGACTTAAACCACTGTGGTTAGTGCTCACCACTGTGCTGTATCGCTGGTGGTGAAAAGGCAAAGTGCAAGTTTCAGAGGGAAATGCAACTCACATGGATGTAAACGGTCCTTAACGTTCAGAATTCTCTGCAGAAAAACAAATTCCTGGTTTTGAGAGAAGCAGGGTATTTGTAGTTTTGTAGCCCAGTGGTATGTAGACATGTAGATTTTTTTTTTCCCACCAATGCCAGGTGGAAATTTTGATCCATCTAATTTTGGGTTCATAGAATCATAGAATGGTTAGGGTTGGAAGGGACCTCAAAGATCATCTAGTTCCAACCCCCCTGCCATGGGCAGGGACACCCTCCACTACACCAGGTTGCCCAAAGCCTCATCCAACCTGGTCTTGAATACTTCCAGGGATGGGGCATTTACAACTTCTCTGGGCAACCTGTTCCAGTGCCTCGCCACCCTCAGGTGGTTTCATATGCCAATGAAATTCAGAGCAAAACTGGGGAAGCTGCCAGAGGAAACCTCCACAGAGATCCCTGGGAGGTCCAAGGGGTTCTCTCCTGAGAACTTACCTCTGGCATCATGAGTGATTCATTTTTACAGCCATGACTCACTGGGCCGAAGTGTAGGGCAGTATGATGGAAGGAACCAAGGTACAAGGCTCAGAAGAGGGGAAAACATAGTCTACGCTATGGTGAACTTGTGGAAGCCTTGCTTTTGGAAAAAGTTCCTCTGCCCTCTCTACTAAGTAATCTGCAATGTTTTGACTGTCAGTGTTTTTATTTTTCCTCATTTCAGAATGTATTGCTGTGATGACTTTATCCTATTTAGGTTTTCTAACACATTCGTAACATATTATTAATGCTGTTGTAACCACAATGGATACAAAGTCAGACATGATTTGAAGGAAAAGACAGTGGTTTTAACTCATACTAAAAGATGCTGCTTCTCTTTAAAGTTCTTGCTCACTTTATGCCTAAAGAATGCCATAATTGTCCCCTTTTTTCAGTATTTCCTTCCACCTGACAAGACTTCTATCTCCTTTCCTGACATTATTCGGTTCCATATGCAGCCTCAGCTCAGGATGGCTGTGAAAATCATTCTGTGTTTACTTGTGACAGAAATAAATAGCACAGATCTCATGCTTACGCACTGTGTAACGTTCTTGAAAGGTTAGCACAGGTGGCAGAGCCTGTTCCGTAATGGAGATCTGTAAAGAGGATGCACTTTTAGTTAAGACTGAATATATTCTCAGCTAGACAGTAAAGCAAAAAGGGGTGATGATGTAATGATGTTACTGTAATTGGATTATGGTAATATCTGTTCATGGTTTAGTATTGTCTTGTATAAAAACAGCTGTTTCATTCACACCCAAAACCGTGATAATGTAAGTAGATACTCCCAGGTATTATTTTGCTGTCAAATAGTAAATCTACCTGAGGGTCAGTTGAAACACATGATTTTCTATCCGTTCTGAGGCTTCTAGTAGGAGATCAGTAGCCCTTGTTGCCATGCGTTAGAATGTGTAGACTTCTTAGCCGTGAGTGCAGTTGGCCCGGTACGTATCCTCTGCATGTTGCTGCAACGTACACTCACCAAAAATTCCGGATTACATGTTGAAGTTTAGCAAGTGTTCTAAAGATGTCCAACTTACCTTTAAGGATAAAATATTAAAGGTAAAAGACAGGAAAAACGCGCTAACTTCTAGGGATACTCCAGCATTCCAACTTAACAGCAATTTAATTAGAAAGGCAAGTAATTAAAGAATGAACATTAATTAAAAATCAATAGTTTCAGCAACTGTCCATGTTCTCTTCCTCTGCTGTTAACATATGTATTTTTAAGGTCAAACTCTATAGAATAGTAATTCTTATAATGCCTCAGATACGCCAACTGTCGACACTGAACCTCATGGAAATCTACGAGCTGGTACTGTTGGGGACAACGTGGCCTGGTGGCTCTTGCGCAGGCAGGCACAGCTGCCTGACCTCGGAGAGAGGGTGGCCTTTGTCCCTGCTTCCTTCTTGCTGTACGTGTCCCTCAGGGTGCCTAAAGCCCGGGCTGGACCTGCTCCTTCTCTGGCTCCTCAAGCTGGAAGAAGGGCTGCTACTGGCAGACTCACTTTCCATGGCCCATTACAGCAACACGAGGCTTTAAGCCAGATGTGTGAAATGGGTGTAATGTAAGTGCCAGTGAGCTGCAGCAGAAAGCCTGGCTGTCCTTGGCAGTGCTCAGGCTGGGCACAGCATCTTTGTTGATTCATGTGGCTCTCAATGCACACATCAGTTTGAACACATGAATGCCCAAGCAGGTTTGCTTATACCCTCTTTTTCTCCTAATTATATTTTTATGACTTCAGCATTCAAAAGCAAACTTTATTTTTATAAAGCCTTGTGCATGTCTAATGAAAGTTTTGACATGAAAGCTTTCTCCGTCCACAGGTACCTGGGGAATCCAGAGAGTGTAGGAGCCCAGCTGCTGTACTAGGGCACTTCTCAATTATACATTTTTTCGTCATGATCTTCTAAATCAGAGTAACCCAGAATAGTTTGACATGATCCTATAATTACTAAACCTTGTTCTGCCTTTTCACCTTTGGAATATATGGCTGAGAAGGCGGTTTAAGAGAAGACTATACAGTAATGGGTTTGATCTCGTATGTTTAAATCTGTTATTGCAGCTAAGCAATACTCACAGGGGACTCCCTGAGGAGGTGTGAACCAGCTCGTGGACTGGTTGATCTCTGCAGGTTCAGCAGGGCTGGTACAGACTCGCCACCACAGAGACATTGAGCTGGGTGGCCTTAGTGAGATTTGCTAATTCTGGTTATTGATACAGTCTCATAAATCAAAACTCTGGAGTCTGCCACAAAAGTCTATCAGTAACCCAAAGGCCAGTGGTTAACCTGCATACTGATTTTGCAGCGACACGAGGGGACTCCTGATTTCCACAGTCCACGGAAGGTAATCACTGCAAGGAGAAAGTAATCAGCAAGAAGGGAGCGTCAGACCGCGCCGTACGGGTCGTGCCCGTGCCCCGTGTGCCATGCTGGCTGTGGCAGCTCCCCTTGCTGCAGGCTCTTTCCTGAGCCACGTTCAGCAGTGTTCCTTGACACCAGCTCTTCTTTGGCCCTGCAGCACCAAACATGTAGCAATTATTCTAACACTGCCTTATGCAGAGTCATGAGGATGATTATTACCCAAGGCAGTTTTATATACATTACAAATTTCTTTTACAGTTATCACTTTAAATTAGGACAAAACGCTCTGCGATTCATGACTTGATCCAAGGCTCCAGCCAAAGAAGCAGAAATGTGTGCAAGGAGGGAGCTGGTTTTGTTCAGCACTTTCATGCAGACTTTCTACTTTCATGCAACTTTATGGTATGTCCAAGAGATGTGAGTCGAAACAGAATTTTTTTTCCAAAACATGAATACCTCTCTGATGTGTGATGTGGACAAGGGAGAAAAAAGAGTTGGAAAAATCCAGAAGAGACTCATCAAGGGTGGGTTTTCAGGGTCTCACCTTGGAGCTCTGGCCATGGAGACTTGGTGCCATTATTACTCTGATACAACAGGCATGGGATAAATGTTTCCACCCACGGAGCTCCAGTTCAAATTTACTGTCATTACGCATCCATCACACCGGTCTTCTTGGAACCTGCCTGCCTTCAAACTCATGTAAAAGACTGCAAATCAAGCCTCACCTTTTTTCATTTCATTTCGTTTCATTGTTTTAACTTTTTAAAGAAAATTTTGTTTTAAAATCAATACAATCAGAGAGACAGTTTTAATAACAGAATATTCAACAGTTACTAAAGCCTCCTTCAGCAGATTTGAGTGCAAGACTGAAAATGAACTGTTATCTTTTCAGTTATACTTACAGAATGCAGATTTGAATTGCAAAAAGGCCATTAAAAATAGCTTGTGCAATTTAAAACAGACTGAGTCAAACTGACAAAGCAGAAAATAACATGAACTAGAGATGCACTTGTGTGCTATATCATGTTAATGATTCTGTTTTCTAAACCAGGAACAGCTCAATAATATATGCTGTTTCCAAACAAACGTATGTTTTATTAAAATAAATTAAGATAGAGAAAAATACAGCAGTGTGGGATGGGAAAGAAAACAATTATTCAGGAAGATTAAACTTGATATACAGCTGAGGCTTGTGGTGTGACCCCACTGGGATTTTGTGTAATGTTCGTTAAGATTTTTATCTGAAAATTTTACATCTGGACTCAGTCATTTTGTATGCAAGACCATGAGCGTTACATGACAAAGATACAGCACAGGAGGAAAAGTTGTCTGAATTTTGTACATAAATACTTGCTTAAAAGCTATTCTGGAGTTCCAGTAATCTAACCTTTGAGACTCAAGGAGACAGCAACAGTAGAACACGAAGAAGTTGTTGTCACATGTCCGGTCTAAAGGCCAAAGCATTTTTACTTGGAATTAATCTACTCATGTAACTGCTTGGGTACAGTAGATTTTTGATGAAACAAGTAAGTTAAACCCCTCGTGGCAGCACCTGTGTTACACTGGCAATCAAAGCAATACCACGTGCCTCCTGTGTCTGGAACTAGACTGATGATGCCTCTTCTCCAGGAGCCGGGCTGTGTCTGCGTTCTTCATGGTGAGGCAACGGGTGGTTTTTGCACTATCGACTTCTGCAGCCGAAACAGGCTCCAGAATTTCACTCTGCCTGTGATAGCACCATAAAGGTTTATAATGCTATTTTTGTTATGCAGGCTGATATCCATATGTTATGGGCAGACATGATGCCGCCTGGCACTGTGATGTGATCATTCCTTACATCTGCATTTTATTGTACATGATATGCCTGTGAGTGCTGGATGCCCAGAGATCCCCCCTCTGGCTAATCTGTCATGTTCCCTTGACAGCTATTAAACAAGGATTTATCAACATGACTCAAAGATACCTTTCTGGCACTTTTAATATGTAGAAATTTCAATAAGGAATCTCTCTAGCTACTTGCTGATGCAGACCATGCAGCAAAGTCAAACCAGATGCCCTTAGGAGGGTTTTGATCCAGCATCTATTGAAACAACAAAGCTGGGTCTTCAGAGGAACTGAAGAATGTGTCCAAAAATGATTGAGTGCACGGTTTCTTTCTGCCTGCCATGATGGTTGCTAATTTGGCTCTAGCTCAAATCACCCAGGTTGTGGTTAGGAAGAGTTAAATGTATTATACCTGCTTGAATCTAGCCATGTTGACCAGTTCAGACTGCAGAGGTGTGACCTTGGATCTCTTTCAAGATGCTGAATGTGACCAGGTCTCCCAGGAGGGCAGGCAGAAGATGTCAGTAATGTTGCTGGTGCACATCTGGTCTGGAAGTTGGCTTTGACCCTGAAGTTAACTCTGAACCCAGTTCCCTCAGCTGCAACTGGCTTTGGCCCTTGCAAACAATTGCTGCTTGGAGACTTCAGATGTGGGAGGGTGTTAATCTGGGTGACTGGGTGAGGTTTATGGTCGCTGTATTTCTGGCCATTGACAAACGAATATGTCTGTAGTTAAAGCTGATGAGTGAGATGTGAATTCAATTTCCCTCAGACTCTGGCTCTGATACTATGTTGGCCAAGGCTGTTAAAGACTGTTCAATTTGGAGCTGGGCATTGGTTTTCTAAACTTTTATGCAAAGTTCAGATTTTTCCGTAAACATATAGAGTTTAAAAAAAAATAAGGTAAACTTGAACTGGGTCTTCTAGAAACTGGAGTTCATGTGGGGATAGCCTTGACTCCTGGTATCCATAGGTCTCCATGGAAGTGCCAGTGGTCAAAATATCTAGTTGTAGGTTAATTGCAACTAGCTTTTGGCAGGGTTTTATATCCAGATGTTTTAGGATTTAAACCACTCTCATAGTATCAACTAGAGCTGGCAGAAGAGAGAAGAGGAGGTATCATTACTGCAGAGTTCACATACTTTTCTTTTCAGTGTCTGGGGTAGGTGCACCTCCACTTCTACCTGGTGTGGTAATTCTTTTATTTTCCTGTTAATGGTGATAAGCCTTGCAGAAAATTTTCTGATACTCAGTTGTTAGATATACATGTCCCGTTGTACATAAATAAGTATGTGCTTGAAAATGAAAGTCCTGATTATTTTAAGTGTGGTTATGGTGTTGTATCACTGTCTTCAAAGGGCTATGGCCCATGCACTGAACTTCATATTTCTCTCCTGTTTACTAGCCCTTCCTCTGTCTGCGTGGCTTCCAAAGACTCTTTGTCATAGTGTAGCTCTGAGTAGCACCACTCTCATCCTGGGCAATGCAGCCTGGCTACTGCGTAGTGATAGCCATAAGAGTCAGGTGACTTGGAGAGCTGTGCTCAGGTGTAGGATAATGGATATCCTCCACATGTAGTAACACGGGCAAAATTGGTGAAAAAGAAACTTGCAAAGATAAGTATATCAAAGACTGGGAAGCGCTTCGGTGCCGTGCAGATCAGAGCTAGGGAAGAGCTCAGGCAGGTTGTGCTGCTCAGCATTTGAAACGAGGAATGAATCTGTGCTTCAGTTGTTAGGAGCCAGTTAAGAACTGTCACCTAAAACCTCTTTAGGTAATATTCAGGCTCTTAAACGTGTCTCTAAGCCATTTTTCTACTAAATTATCCCATCCATAACAATATTTGTAGACAGAACCATCTATTTTGCTCTACTGGAGTTAATTCTATAACCTGTGATAAGTATTGTGGTAAGTCTGTTATATAATACAACATTAAGAAAAGCCGAACCAAGAAAATAATAGTAAATATACATCATAGATTCTTGTATAAATGATACAGTAGAGGAAGTAGAGGAAATTTCAAGTACAAAGATGCCATCTAATTTATTTAAATTCAATTGAAACAGAACAAATTAACTGCATTGTTCCCGATTTTCTAGGAACAAACACCAAGTGCATTGAGGAACCTTGGATCTATGACCTTATGGAAACTTGTTACCTTGCCATGACTTGTTTGTAAACTCAACTACAAGTTTTTCACTTGACTGTTGTGGACGTTGTGTTGAAGCTGAAGTTATTTTGGCTGTAACCCTAAATCTGTTGTGTCAAAGGCTGTTGCTGTGGGCAGTTTTAGACTTGCAGATACAAACTATGGCAGTCTTCAAACCTCTTCCCTGCCAGTTCCCTTGGTGGTAAGAGCGTTTTTGCCTGAAGAGCAAAACATTGTTTGGTTTTGTTATAAAGATATATGGCAGGGCTGGCAATTAAATTCAGTGCTTGGGTTAGTGAAAATAAAGCAGTACAAAGCAGAATATCAAGTACAACGTGTCGTATGCGCTACCTGGTAAATTCTGACAAAGACTGGAGGTGAGGAAATCTGAAATAAATGTAATAGTAATTTAAAAATCATTCAGAAGCAGATTACTCTGAAACATGATTGCTGAGCTCCATGTTACATGAGTGGTCTGTGTGTCCTACTGATAGGATACTGATAGGACTGAGAAAACCCAAGCGTCAAGGTAATACCTTGGCGATGTAGGAAGTGTCAGAGCAATGTGTTGGTGAGGGCAACAGCAGACATTATGTTGCCCCAGGCAGCAGTTGTTTTATGAGTCAGCTTCAAAAAAAAAGAAGAACAGAACATGGTTTTGAAAATAAGAACTTGCTGTAGGACCCAGTAAATCAAAGGTTGCTGTTAATCAGAGACATGGCACATAAACGTAACTTTTTTTCCCCTCTTCCTGAGAATCCGGAGTGAAATTATTCCATTTGTGGTGCAATTGATTCCCTTTCTCATGTCAGTTGTTCCCACTCATTGTGCCAAAGGATGGGCATTTCTGATGGGGCTTAGGGGGTGTGTGTGGGGGGCTTTTTCTTTCTCTGTTTCTTTTTGTTGCTTAGCAGCTGAGCTGCTGATGGTACACTGAGCGCGGCAAGCGCGGTGCACAGTAGGAATGAAAGCTCCATTTGTCATCTTGATAAATCTTATTTGTAACACTTCTGTAAAGGATGTGACAGATTAGCTGAAGGAGAGATTTGGGGATATAGGGTAGCACACAAAATTTAATTCTGACTGATTGGATGTCACAATGCAAATGAAGCATGGTCGCACATGAAGTAGTAATTGCGACTGTGTTGTCCATTGCTTTGTACATCCTTTGCGTTCTCCCTATCGATTAAAAGATGTTGCTATAGTATCTGGAACATAAGTTTTCTCAGTGTCTCTTCTCATGTTTTATTGATTTTTCCTGCTTAATAAAAATGACAGTCCTTCCTTATTTCTGAAAGGAGCCAGTTGTTTATAGCTTGTACATACGTATCAGCGTGTTTTGTAACAGCTTAAATTTCACAGCTATGTAGATCTTGTTGACAATGACAGAAATAAGATACATAATTCTGTCTGAGGTGGGTTTTCCCTTAGTTTCCACTGCTACCACCATGTGGAAATCACAGTGTGGTCGTTCTGTGCCATTGTATCTACAAGCTTTTCTTACCTACAGGTAGCTGGACAGTCAGTCTTGCCTCAGCCCCATCACTTACTATGGACGTATGTTAAGGGTAGAAAAACTCTTCATTCATTTTTACTGTGTCGTCATTTGGGGCATAAGCTGAAGGCTTGATGAAATCGAAACATTTCGTGATTTCTTCCTCATTTTGGTAAAAATATTAATTTCAAAAGATATCTCAGGGAGAAGGGGGAATCTGTAAATGAAACTTCTCGTTTAAATATATCCTTTGAACACCATTTCCAGGTGTTGAAACAGGAAAATAAAAAAATTGACCATTGTAAGGAACTAAATTTCACCCAAAAATAAATTAGCGGATACACTAATTTGACAAAAAAAAAAAAAAAAAGGTGGATTTTTTTTCATCAAATTCTTCTAGTCTGTCCATGTTTTGAAATGGTTTGTGTACTGGCACATCACACCTTTGCCACTCGGTGCTCCAAGGGGACTTAGAAGAGGCAAGGTAGGAAGTAGGGAAAGGCTGTATGAAATTACAAACTCCTTCCTTTATCGGAGAGCAGATACACATTTCTTCCAGTGGAGTGGGTTCATTAATTATAAGACTCTAACATGCAAAGCCATGCAAAAAGATCCAGGGCTTTATCTCTGGTTATTTGTGTCTCTATCCACAATTAAGTCAAGTTATTGATAGCAGAAACCATGGTTTCTCAGTTTGCAATACTAATTATCTGTTCAGCACAGGATCTGTGTCTCCATCCCTTTGCAGGTTCTGTTTATGGACCTGACTGTGGCTTCTAGATGTTACCATATTACAAATATTGCATTATTTGATGATGAAGATGGTAATTTCATCCCGTCCAAGCCCTAACGTGCAATTTGAAAACAAATTACTTGTTTTTAACTGAGTGCCTAGAAGCTGTCGACAGATGTAGGAGTATTTATTTTGCAAAACTTCCACCGCTTCTCTTCCATGCTATCAGTTGTTTAGTGAAACGAGCAGATGACACTGGAAATGATGAAGCATAAGCATTAGATTTCTCTCCTCCAACCTGTCTCTTGGGCCACACAGAATTTTTTAACAGTGTGTGCTTGCTAGCTGAGAGCATTTATTTTCCTTTGGAACGTACCAAGCTGGAAGTGACACGTTGTGTCCGTGGTTGACAATGCCACTATGGAGAGTGGCTTTATCAGCTTGAAAAAAGGTGGGTGTTTGAATTTGTCATGGGCCACCCCTCCTGGCAATTCAGAAGAAGCAGCACACTGATAGTGTCAGCTTTTGGAAAAGCAGCAGCACGGTAGGGAAAGCATATCATGTAATCAGGAGTGTGTTAACTGTAGTCCAGGACATTGGGATTTTATTGCTGGCTTTGCACCTTCTTGGCTGGATCCCCTTGGACAAACCAGAGCACTCACACCCAAGCGGGCTTGGTTTTCTTCCCTCCACGGAGGAGCTGGTCTCCTTTGATTAATAACATGGGGATCCTTGCAAACTAGCCTGATAACTTAAACTTTATTGAGGTGCCTAAAATTTTCAAGAGGAAAAGGAATCTCCTGGGTGATAAACCATAATATTAGGAACAAACCCTTTTTCATGAAGAGCTATGGTTTGGAGATGAATGAGTGATGTTCGATAATAGGTAGTTGCAGCCTGGTTAGAAGAAAAAAGTGTTGCATTTCTTAAAAGCAGGAAGTTTTGGCTTTTTAATTCAAAACTAGATACAGTTCTGAAGTGCTGCAGATTGTGTGAAAACATTGAAAAAACACATTAAAACAAAACTTCATTTTAAAAGAAAATGTTTTATTTGATGTCAAATTAAAAAAAAAAATCAATTGCCTGGGAAAGCTGAATGGATTCAGTTGTACATGGTATTGTGTGGAAACAGAATAGAGGAAAAAGGAAGGTATTGCACGTTCTTAACATACTTCATACTCACTCAGGGTCAGCCATAATTTGGCTCTCAGCATAGCTGTCACTGATTTGTAATCTAATCTTTCTGAGAGCACTTGTAGGTAATTCTGTAAGTCTAACATCAGATTCTGCTTCATATTTTCTATCTGTGAGATTCGTAACTGGACTTCATAAAGATAAGAGATTAACTTTTATAGTTACTGTGCAACCAGGTTAATTTAACATCTGATTGTAGAAACCTAAATAAGATGTCAAGGGTTTTTTTATTTTCTTTTTTGTTTGTTTGTTTTTGGCTTGTGGACATATACACTGAGAAAACTAGAGCTGGAGAAGTCCCACGTGTTTACCGTTCAGCTATTTGATCCAGTAAATGAACTGTGGGTATGCTGATGCATGGCAGCCAACCTAATATCCAGAAAATTATAGTGACCTTGTTTGCTCTTTGGATGAAAATGGTAATAAAGTCAGGATATTTTCCCAAGAAATAATTGTGTGTGCTGTTTACTAGGATTGATTTTGATTAGCAACCAGTTGCAAAGTTAGCTGTAAAAATAATGAAACTATGGTACTTAGAGAATACATGCATATTTCAACAAGTGATTCAGGTAGATGAGCTGAACTATATGTTGCAATGTAGTAACAAGGTATTATTTAAGGAGAGCAGATGAGATAAAGTAGAAAGGCTTGTGATAGGTAGCAGGCTGCTGTGCATGGTGCCAGTAGGTGGAAAGTTGTCGTTTCCCTATGCACTTGCTCTGGTGAATGATAGCCCGTCTCATTTTTATGATAAAAAAGTAGTCAATATTCACATGTGTCCTTGGCTTGTGGAATAGTTTGTGGCTTTCTGTAGCAGTTTCAAAATGACTGGTCAGCCTGGCATGTTTATCCAAATAACTCATAAACATAATTCAGACGATCCCAGTAAAACATTTTATGATATTCAGGGCAAGAGGTTAAGAGAATTCTATCTGTGGAGGCAGTGCCTTTAAGCTCCAGCCAAAATTGCAGGATTATTTTACTAAATGTGGATATGAAATGATTAAGAAGAAGGGCTATGGTTAGAGATTCATTTAGTGGACAGGTCAGGAAGAGCTGTCACAGCTGTCCCTATGAAGCAGGTTGGAGGTGACTCCAACTCATGGAGCAGTTGAGCCTTTCTGAGTTTTGCTGGGTTTTGACAAACTGCAGAGGACCTTGCTCCAGGCTCAGAGTAGTTCAGTCTTTTGAGCTGTTTCTGTGCTGAGGCTTTATTGTGCTGATATGGTTGAGATTTAGCAGATCTGCTCTAAGAGGTACCCTGATCCTCAAAACCACTGCTCACAACTCCTGGAGAGACATCTAGGAGAGAGACATCTGAACCCAGCCTAGATGTGCTCAGTGGCATTCAGCCAAACAGCTGTTGGATATTCAGGTATGTTCTAGCCTCATGTGAAGATCTGTAATTGTCTTTTGACATTAAAATTCTCTTGGCCACATCTAAAAATCATCTATGATCTGATGGGTTAAATGGTTGCTTTAGGAAATGGCTACTAATTGTTACGCTCATCTGATTGTCCAGTTTTACCAAGTTTATTTTAAAAAAAAACATAAAATGTCAAGTGTCTCACAGATAAAAGGATTGTCAGCTGTAGAGCAAAGCAGAAGTCTGTTCTCTTGTCACAGTGCACTGGCTCCACTGCTTGTTCTGCAGTAGAGCTGCAAAAGTGCTGATGTCTAAAGAGTGAGTCTTTTAATTGCATTTAGCTATTTAAGCATTACAGATCTTAGCATCCCTCACTGAATTCTCTGGGTGTTTTTCTTCTCATTTTATCCACCAAGTGTAATTAACATTATTACTGTGAGATGTTCATCTTAGTCTTGCTTTGTGAAAAATTGATGCTGGTGTCATTTCGGTGTTTTATCTAGTGGTTAGTCAGTGGCTTGCAGAGTAATATTCCCTGTGGGAAGGTTACGTTTACCACGTTTCCTGTAGGTTTAATTGCAGCCAAAGATAAAAACAAATGCTGGGTGCTTCATAAATTGATTGGAAGAGCACAGCAAAACATGGAGTGGAACATAAAAAAGAATGTTGTTTAAATTCTATCTCCCAAATTATATTGAGTAACCTTAGCCTGGTTGTTAAAATACTGTGTTAGCAGTAGCAGAGGTGGGAAAACAGATGTTTTGTATTCTTGGAGCAGCATCAGCATAGATCATCCTTGTGCGGTGCTTCCCAGAGTCGCCCCAGAGCTCTGTGCAGGGCGAAGCAGGATGCAGAGGGGTTCCTGCTTGGCATGGATGCCCCAATCCCCACCTTCAGCCCCGCCGGCTGTGGCAGCTGGACGCTGCAGTGTGCGGCATCGGGGATCTGTGCATCTCACATGGCCTCATCTGGCCACCCTGCATAGTCGTCAGGAGCAAACCAGCTCTTCCTCCTCTATTCCAGAATATTTTTCCCTCCGTTGAATTCAACGAAAGTGTCTGGCTTTCTTGTAGGCACAACCTACTGCTTAAACTACGGGAAAGCTGGTAATAAGTATTTTCTTGACATTCATTTATTAGAATGCTGTTAAGCTTGACACAACAAGAGCTAAATAGTAATCTGCCTTTCACCTTATTTTCATCAGTTCTCTGACTTAAGGTTGAAAAGAGTTGGGAAAACTTGTCAGCACTGAGCGTTGAGTCAAATATATATAGATATTAGACACAGTATCATCACTGCCTGATTTCTCCATACCAGCCACTTTTCTTCCTCGCAGTGGGGTGAAGTATTTGTGCACATCTCCAGTGGCACTTTGCCATTTTTAGCACTTTAAGTAGGTACTCAAATTCCCCATTGACTCCTTTGGCTGGATTTCCAAAAAAAGAGTTACTATTCCTGTACATCAGTCGTATGTTCAGGTGGCCACCTTTGTGAGCAACAGCTGCGTTGATGCACAGAATATGCTCTTGTGTACTTTAAGTTAAGGAAATAGATGATAAAAATCAGCATCCCACACAATTTCCTCATATGACCTGTTCTGTTTAGTGTTACCTTGTTCTATCCAGCTTGGGTAGTGTTGTTTATCCCATCTTTTGGTTTACAGGAGCCTAAAAATAGCAGAAAGTGCATACCTCCATCAGTCTAAGTGATGTGTCATCAGCACTGAGAGAACATGCACCGAAGAGTAAGACTGCACCATGCCCTGCTCTCCATCTAGGGCAGTTAAAGCTTGAGTTAACAGAATGAGCTTGGAGGTGTTCCCGTTTTTAAGAAAATCCTGCACTTTCAGACTTCGAAAGGCAGCAAATTCCCCAGTAAATTCCATATTCCATCTCTGTCTTGAACACGCCACGTTGAGCGCTGAACAAGGGCAGAACATGAGACCTCCTTCTCCATTTCCTGTCAGATAGTTGTGCTTAGTCTGACCTAAGCTACTTGGCAATGGAGAACCAGTTCCCACCCATTTCAGAGTTATCTGGAACACAAACCAGAAAGAATTCTTTAAAGTCAAATATATCCCTTAAATTTAAAATACTAGTTAATGGAGGAGAAGGTTTAATAAGCTTCATGTATTATGCACCACGAAGCTAGTTGGTACTTATGGTGACACTAGCCAGGGTTCCTTGAACAGTCATGGAGGTGAACTTCAGAGGAGGCAGCTTCATCCGGGGGTGGGTCTAGAGTTGCGTGAAGAGTCAGATCAGCAGCATCACTCTGTTTGAATGTTCCTCCCAGAAATTAAGCCCTGACAGCCACAGCAGCGGGGTTGTGTCCCAGCCATGTCAAAGCTGAAGGTACAGGGAAGGAGTGGTCACCGTGAGCAAACGGTGTATTTTGGAGTCTGGCTCCAAAATACAATTGAATACCCTGTTAGACACCATCTGGAGAGGATGGACCTTTTCTTCCAAGAAAGGTGATTGACATAAAAGGCAGTATAAGAAGTTGCAGAAAAACTAATTTAGAAATACAGTGGGCATGTGTGATAGAACTTAACTGCCATTGATAGTCAGTTAACATTTACCCCATTCACTGCTTGCTTCTAGATAAAGTGAAAACTTCAAAATGTCTGAATTAATACCTTTTCCTCTAATAACTAGCAAAGAGATAAATCCTTTTCCCTATGAAAGAGGTGAAAGTCTGGCAACAAAATAACAAGCTGATTAAAATTATTTGCTATTGACTAAAGGCACCCCAAATCAAGAGATGGTTTAAATGCATCAAGTATAAAAAGGAGACATATCTCTAGACTGTAACTCTATCCTAATTTACTAGTTTTAAAATGAAAATTGAGAAAAGGCTAGAAATCTGTGTACTTCTGAAATATGTATTTCAGGATGTGTAGCATATTATTTTCGTTCTAAAGTAGCTGAAAGACAGCGTGGGTCTAGAGACATCCCAAAACCAGCCTCGTGTGTTGGGTGGTAATTTAGTGTAGCACAATCCGCAGTTTGTCTGAGATCCTGACATTAGGGATGATATGTACTCGTTGTTATGCTCTTAAGAAATACCATTTGCTCATCTGTGCTTAGAATTTCTAGATGGAAAATTTTCACTGAAATGTAACTCCTTTCGGCATTTTACTGAAACATCTGATATTTGTGATTATTTCAACACCCAAGGGAGTCTGCGTGCCCAAGTTTAGAAATGCAGATGAGACCTAATGTTTCAGAAAATCAGACACCTTTAAGTCCTGGAAAGTCCCATACCTAAGAAGATCTCTCAACTGCTGCACTGAATGTTTGAAAATGGGGCTGACTTTCCACGCCAGATTCCTCTAAGTTGGTAGAGGTCCTGGTGGCACCTGTCTGCGTGGTTCGTCCCTGCGAGAGCAGGTTCTTGTTGCTCTGTCAACTAGTGGCTTTTGCAGGCTGAGACGATCTCCTTGTGCTGGAGAGCTGCAAAGCTGCTGTGGCACGAGGCTCCCTGTTCTCCGAGTTAGGCACGCAAGCGTAGATTTAGTTACCTGACTTTGAGCACTTTGTTTATCGACAGGACCACAGCTTTTTGAAAAGCCTCTGGGTGGTGACAGCTTTCAGATCATGGTTGTGTTTAAACAGAAGGTAGAGGAAAGGATGCTCCATTCCCCATTTCAAATCCCCTGCATCAAATGCTCATATTTTCATAAGCAGCCTGTTATCGGAGAACAGAAAAGCACAGGCTCCTGTACCACACAGAGAGCATCTCCTCTCCTGCTCTTTCAGTTCCCCTCTTGGCCAAGGTGAATTTTCCCAGTATCCCAAACAGAAGATGAAATTAGCTGCTTTTTTTCTTCTTCCTCAGCTTAACTTTGTCCTGTTTTCTGTTAGTGTGTTAGTTGGTGCTCAAAGAGATGAGCTGCTCGCTTGCTGGGAGCTTGGGGACTCACCTCTTCAGAGGAATTCAGAGCTCTCCTGTCAGTGAGCTTGTAGCGTCCTTAGCAGAGCTATTTGGTTGTTCTTGCTGCTGCTGTTGTTTTAAAATTGGTTTTAAGAAGCTGTTCTTGCCAAGTTATTGGTTACAGAGCCGTGTGTATGATAGTAGAGTCTGAAACAGTATTTTAGGAATGGTTTCTTAACTGGTTCCTGCTACCTTCTCTTACTGGGTATGGAGCACTGCAAAATGTGAGTCTGTTTCCAGGGTATGTAAAGATAAAATAAAAAGCAACAGTACACAGAGTCAGATTGGTAAATAATGCTGAAAGGTATATTTCAAAGGATCTGTGAGCCTGGGATGTTCAATCCAAGCCCTGAAGTCAAGATCTGGTCTAGATTTTTGAATGTGCCGCAGTCTTTGTGGCGTGAGGACGTTTGAGCAGAAAAGGGTTCTGGCAAGTGCTTACTGTGGTTGAATCTGCTCACACCTTCAGCAGCTGTGCAGGTGCACCACTAAATATCTCTATTGAAAAAGGTAATATGACTCACGCCGTAATGCGCAGATAAGGTGTGACTGGATTGTCTCCTGTCTTTTCCTTACCTCTCTAGCTGTAGTACTTTAAAACGTGATGTCACTGGAGTCATCTGCCCATTTATTTACGGGTGTCTGTATTCGTCAGTCATTACCATCATATCCAAGAACCAGAGATGGGTGACTCCTATCTGTCTGCCCATGTCTGACGGATTTCTCCAAGCCCATCCATATAAAAGCTGACTACTTGAAAGGCTGATGTATCCTTTTGGATCTCCAAGGTCACTGAACCTGAGTATCTGCGTGAAGCTTCTTTCAAGTGCTGCAGCTCAGAGCAGGGTTGCTTAGAGCAGGAATGCTGATGACTGACAAGAGGAGAGGGACCAGATTTTTATGCTGCTGTGGGCCCACTGCAGAGCATGAAATACACTCTCGGGTTTTATCTTGTTCACTTTTCTAGCGCTGCTGACTGACTGCTGGGATGCTGTTCCCTGAAGCCATGCTTCCAACTTTTCCTCCTTGTCTCTACAAAGAGAATTAAGTGGGAGCAGGACTCCCTCTAATGCTGAGATGCGGGGTTAGAGCTCTCACCGCTGCAGTTGAGCACTTAGTTACAGAGTTGCTTAATTAAAAACTTGTAATTAAATTACATTACTTTGTTTTACAGCTCCTTCTTTGCAAAGGAAACGGAGGTGGGAATGTTTAATGATGTGGAGTCAGATTTGGAGTTGATGAGTTGGAAGCCAGAGGAACAGGATGGAAAATACCACTAAGTAGCTGGTTTCCAGGCTCAATCCCTGAAAATGATCCTGAGTGCTTCCTGCTGAAGCACTGAGGCTCTGAAGGGCTGCAGTGAAACAGGTGCATTTTCAGTGTCTTGAAGCCCCAGGTGCCCGATGTGAGTTGTGGTACCCACATTGTTAAGCCCTATGGAATACTATACTGCCCGGCTTGTGGCAGAGGACACAGGTGGCTTTTTTGGGTTGTTTCTAAAGGAAGGCTGCCACCTGGGAACCTGTGTCTGCATGAGCTCCCTTGGGAGCTGGCAAAGCTCAAAGTGAGCTCTGGAAGCATGGCTGAACCTTGCAGTTGTCACCCTCTGTCAAAGGCCTCTGTGACCGTGAGCCTTCCCTCAATATGGGGCATCGTGGGCAAAAAAAAACCCCAAGTTCAGGCCTCTGTTGCTCAAGTAAAGAACAGGGGAGAAGGAGTCTCTAAAGATAGTACAGAGTACAACAACCTATGATGGATGCATCAAAAAATGGGCTTGTTGGACAAACCTTTCTTCCATAACTGTTCTGATATCCTCTGGGATGTATTTGTTCTGTGGATGGAGAAAGGGCATCTATTTCTGGGACCATCAGCCAGAGATGTTTTACGAGCACAAGATTTGTCCAACAGGATTACATGGCCCATTTCCCTTAATATCTGCTTATACCTAGACCAGACTGGAAAGGGCAAATCTGTTTCAGAGAAAATTGGCATGTTTTAAAATTTGGTTCTATTCAGATCTGGAACAAAACACAAAACCACACAGTCTCCAGTGGAATGAATCCATAGTTTTGGGGCCTGGAGTCTGAGGCTGAGGGTATCCAGGATATGAATCTGAGGCCAGGTAGTCAAAAGTCTCTAAAAAAATAATAAATAAAAAAAGAGGAAATAGCGAAGAAAACTGATGCACTTGCTGATGGTAGGACTTCACTGGTAGTTCATCCAGCTGACGTTTCTCTGCTGAGGATTATTATATTTACAGATCAGTAGAGTCTCTGAAACCCCCTGACTTGTTCACCAACATCCTCCCTTCAGCAGCTCTACAGGCAGTGAAATGTACTCTCGTGCTAAACCGGACAGAAGTTATCCAGGTTCTGAACTCTGTGGGTTTTGTGGATTTATTTTTTTCCTTTGGCTCAAGATTATGTAAAAATACAGTTATTGTTATATTTGCTGATTTCAGATGAATTCATAATAGGACTAGCTGGAAAACACTAGTGATGGTTTTGCAGAAACTCCGCACTGAAATTCCCTGAAACAGCTACGTTACTGGAGAAAAATTATGAAATAGCCTCCTCTAGTGGCAAATGTTTTTTGAGGTTTTTTTTGAGTGCTTGAATCATGCTTTTTCCCTAGTGAGGAAAGTAGGCCAGAATGATGTCTGCAAAATAAGTAGTAAGAGTTTTTTTGTTTGATAAAGGTTTAAGCTTGTGCTTCTGTTAAACACAACCAGCATCTTTTATTAGCAAACCTTTTCCTGTGTGATCAGATCCCTGTCTGGATATACGCATAGTGCCTGGACCGTGTATTTAATGAAAATGAAAGCCCAGTGGTTGATAGTGACACACAAGAGCCCATTTAATCTGTTTGTGTTTTTCACTCAAGCTTTTCTATAGCGTTTGGTGCAGCGTCTTGTCTGTGGAATGGAAATTTCAGATAAAAATGAGGAATTTTGTGTTTAGATCAACCTTCTTCAAGGCATTAACTCTGGTGGCTGGTGATGCAGAGCCTGGAGAGCGTGGCAAAGATGGAGACTTCCATCTTGTTTATACCTGTGTGAATACAGTCCAGCTTCTGTGTCCACGTCAGGAATTCCCAGGTATAAACATGATCTGAATCCACTTGCAAAGTGTTTTGTTTCTATTGACATGCATACAGGGAGGCTGACTTTCCAAACAGTGCATCCAACTCCCGTTCAGGGATGTCTGCTCATCCTTTTCTGCCCAGGGCTTAGGTCTATATTTTCAGTAGTTTACTTTTGCATGTTATCGCAGGAAAATAAGATAATAACGATTCACACTGTTATAAAACATCAGCAGAAATGAAGAATAAAATCTGAAGGATTAGACTCAACCTCAAGTTTGTGTCAAATTAAATGACTTTCAACCCATAATTTTCCTTTGGTAAATAATGAAATCATTATTTTAGTAGAGCTAATTTATTTAATTACTATAAAGGAAACAACTTTTACGAGCACTGATGTGTGTATTGATTTTGGCTGTAAATGCTAGCAGGCTGCTGAGAGAAGAGCTTTCCTTGTGCGTTGTGTTTGCAAATGGCATGGATAATGCAGAAAGAGAGGAGCCGGAATGGGTCGGACTTGGCAAGAGGCACTGTCATTTCAAAACCATCTGCTCCTTACTGAAGGCTGCACCCACTGTGGTTGGGCTGTCTGCCATTTGGCCAGGACAGGGCTTTGGACACTTCATGCTCAACTCTGACCTGGACCAAGGTCTTTGGGATTTCCTCAGGTAGGGAGGTAGTCACCACCAAACTCAATTAGTCTGGGTCTCATCTCAGGGGGATGGAGGTGGAGTGTCTGCTGATCTCCTCATCCCTGACATCTGCCGGGTGTTTCCTTGCAGTCTTTTAATGGGGTTTTTCAAAAGCACTTTAGGGAGTTTGATACCTGTGTGTCAGGGAAATGTAATGGGTTTTATGCTCCCAGTTCTCTTAGGTGTTTTTGCAAACTCCATCACAAACACACGTATAGAATCCAGGTCTCTTACCTCAATGGGCAAGCTAGTGTAGGGTTAGTTTTAGTTTTGGTCTGTAATGGAAAACAGGGAAAACTCTCCTTTTGGCTTTAAGAATTGATCTTCAGCACCTGGAGTAGCAGATATGAGTAGGATCAGGCTGTCACGAGGGCTTGGATTAGACATTTGCTGTGTTTTCTTTTCCATGTTTGGCAAGTAAGTAAAAACTGTGTTTGAGTTAGAAGTTTGCTGGTGTAATTGAAATTTACTCTCAGGTGTAATGGAAAAGGAGGATGTCGTCACACAGGTCTCATGTAAATACACAAGTGGCTATAAGAATGCTTGTAGCTCCTTTTTTTTTTTTTTTGGTTAATATTTGCTCTGTGTTCGTCAGCATTTGCCTGCATTACGCATGCGTCTTTCCTTGGGGTATGGTAAGAGCCAAGCAAGGAGCAGGAGTATTACTCCGAGCTGCTGCAGTAATCCCGCCAAAAACCTCTGCAAATACACAGGACTGCCACCGCCTCCCTGGTGCACGGGGAGCGTGGGTCAGTAACCTAGTGTATATTTCCCTTATTTTCCCCATATATCAGAGATGGAAACAATTCAAGATACCTGTCCTTGAGTGTGTCAGTGGGATGGTACCTCTGCTCTTTTGGGAATGCTTGACAAAGAATTCCGTCAGCTAATTCATAATACTGCTGCTAGACCTAAGGTAGCCTGAACATCCCTGCTCAGTACCGCACTGTGCCAAGTAGACATGGCCTTTAGGTTTTCCCCAAGGGGCCAACTCCTGGAAGTAAATATTTACTTTCCCAACCATAGCTGCAAAGTGACGTGATGCAGATATCAGATCATTCTAGCAGGGCAGCTTCAGTGTCATCCTGACCCTGTACAACATGTCAGGCAACACAAACAAAGGCTGTTGATTTCAGAATGAGAAAATTGGAGTGACTTTTGATCATATCATAGAATGGCATAGGCTGGAAGGGACCTTAGAGATCATCTAATCCAACCTCTCTGTCATGGGCAGGGACGCCTCTCAACTAGATCAGGCTACTCAAGGCTCTGTCCAACCTGGCCTTGCACACCTCCAGAGAGGGGGCATCCACAACTTCTCTGGGCAATTTATTCCAAAGTCTTACCACCCTCGCACTGAAGAATTTCTTCCTAAGATCTAATCTAAATCTGTTCTCCTTCAACCTAAACCCATTTCCCCTTGTCCTATCAGTGGACGCTCTTGTAAAAAGTCCCTCCCCAGCCTTCCTGTAGGTTCCCTTCAGGTATTGGAAGGCAGCTATTAGGTTCCCCTGAAGTCTTCTCGAGGCTGAACAATCCCAGCTCCTGCAACCTGTCCTCGTAGCAGAGGTGCTCCAGCCCCTGGATCATATTTGTGGCCCTCCTCTGAACATGCTCCAACAGATCTGTGTCTCTCTTATGGTGGGGACACCAGAACTGGACGCAGTATTCGAGGTGGGGTCTCACAAGAGCAGAGTAAAGGGGGAGAATCACCTCTCTTGACCTGCTGACCATGCTATATGTCATTTTGCAGCTTTATCGAAATGTTTTGAATAGAATATACAATAAATGTTGTATTCCGAATAGAATACAATAGCTTAAAGAGTTTAAGCTAGTACTTTGTCAGTCTTTTCTGTGTTATTCTCATGGTGTAACAGCTGTAGACCTTGTAAGCTATTTAGAGGCAGGTAACAAAGTGGCTCTCACACTTCTCTGTTTTCAATCTTACGTCTGACTGTGAGTCCTGCTTTTGCAATTGAGCTTCCGTTGGGCGCAAGAACTTGTAATAAGTATTATAAATTGTTGGGACGATTTCTGACACTTGGGAGTTTGCAGCTGTTTAGTTTCATATGCTGAAAAATCAGAATATAGAACTTACTCTTTCTGTTAAAACGTTGTTTGAGTTGCAGAACACTTTTTAAACATGCTGTACTGTGCGTCGGCATGAACTACACAGATGTTTGCAACTGCAGTGCTTGCATTTGTGCAGCCTTGCAATCAGCATGTAACTCCAGGTGCCTCTTGGAACATGCAGGGTCCTTCCATAAAAATGCTGGGTTTTGCTCCCTGGGACTGTACCACCAGGTGGCAGATGAAGCCAAGGAAAGAAAGTGCTAGTGCTGGCACTGACTTCACTCAGCTTCCCCTTAGTAATAAGAAACGGAAACATTTCCTGCGTCAGAATATTAAATAGTTTCACTCTTTAAGAGGTTTCTTCTTTATTTTGGGTTGTGGGGCAGGGTAGTACAGTCAGGTCGAAAAGAGAGAAAGTAAAAAAAAAAATACAACTAATGGAATCATAGATACTTCCAGGCAAATATACAAATATATGATATTTTTAATAATCTGAAATACATATAAAATAGGGTTAATTGGGTTGCTTTGTTTGGGGCTAAAATTCAAACAGCTGAATGTCTCTGTGAAAATATAATGATCACTAATACAAAAATAGTCTACGCAGAGCAACAGGCTCTCAAAGCCCAAATGGGTGTTTTGTCTGGCTGGGCAGTAGTTCAGAGCACTCTCTTCTCTGTGTTCCCCCTTCTCCAAGAAGGCAGGAACCTTTTAGTCATTGTATTTTCCTGGAAGGTTTCTGTTGCAGCATCTGTTCAATGCTGCAGGATGTTGCTGCAGGACTGCTGAGAGCAGCTGCACTTGCTTGTCTATGTTTTGCATTTGGGATTCTTTGGGCATAACAGCAGCAGCAGAACTGGAGCCTGAGCTCTCAGCCTCTTTGCGCCAGACAAACCAGTTGAGGATTTTGTTATTGGATTCCAGGGAATAAGGTCAAGTCTGATTGTTTGTGGTTTTTTTCCCCTGGAGGAGATCAGTTCAAAACTGCAAAGTAGGATTAATTGAAATAGGAATGCCTAATAGTTTGTAAGATTATGAATCTGATCCCATGTTGCAGTCATGGAAACGGGCTATTTTTCTGCCACAGCATAGCAATACTATGTGTCATTTCTCTTGTGACCATGCTAGCTTCTTTGGATGTGCTTGGGCCTTTATTTCAGCATGCATCATTGCTTGGAGGCAACCTAGCCAAAGTTGGTCGGTTGTAGAGAACATGCCCAGAAGGTAGAGCACCAAGATGGTAGTGTGGCTGTGATTTCTGGGAGGACAGTGCTTGATACAGTCCTTGCTGCTCTATCCCCATACCAGCCAGCACGGTAACAAGTTTGCTGAGGACACTAAGCTGTGTGCTGTGGTCGACACGCTGGAGGAAAGGGATGCCATCCAGAGAGACCTTTATGGGTTGCAGCAATCCCAAGCACAAACACAGGCTGAGTGGAGAATGGCTTGAGAGCAGCGCTGAGGAGAAATACTTGGGGGTGTTGGTGGATCAGAAGCTCAACACGACCTGGTAATGTGCATGTGCAGCCCAGAAAGCCTGGGCTGCATCAAAAGCAGCATGGGCAGCAGGTCGAGAGAGGGGATTCTCCCCCTCCACTCTGCTCTCATGAGACCCCACATGCAGTACTGCGTTCAGCTCTGGGGTCCCCAACATAAGAAGGTCATGGAGCTGTGCCCAGAGGAGGCCATGAAGATGATCTGAGGAATGGAGCACCTCTCCTATGAAGACAGGCTGAGAGAGTTGGGGTTGTTCAGCCTGGAGAAGAGAAGGCTCCAGGGAGACCTTCTAGCAGCCTTCTAGTATATAAAGGGCCCTACAAGAAACCTGGAGAGGGGCTTTTTTCAAGGGCACATAGTGATAGGACGAGGGGCAATGGCTTTAAACTGAAAGAGGGAAGATTCAGACTAGATGTAAGGAAGGCACTGGAACAGGTTGCCCAGAGAAGTTGTGGCTGCCCCATCCCTGGAAGTGTTGGGGCAGGTTGGATGAGGCCTTGGGCAACCTGATGTAGTGGAAGGTGTCCCTGTCCATGGCAGGGGGGTTGAAACTAGATGATCTTTGAGGTCCCTTCCAACACAAACCATTCTATGATTCTATGGGGCTGCAAATCCTACAGGGACCTGCCAAATCATCTGTTCTGGTCACCTGTAAAGCAAATAGGTATGACACATAATACCATGGGTAAACTGATTAAAATTGTGCCTTAAAGGGACTGGGTTTTACTCACTTCTCTCTCTTTTGGAGGGCTAATTTGAGCTCCTTGGATAGTTAGAAATATAAATTCCTCTCCAAACCCTCTTTTCTTATTTCTCTTAGTTGTTTATTCATCAGTCATCCCCTAGTTACAACGTGGCAATCTCCAGTGAGTACTTCGTAGCAAATGTCAGCTTGATTTTTATTGATACATAAGGAAAAAAATGTAAAATGACTGGTTTTTTACAAATTCTACTTGCAAACCTCTTGCTGCAGGTGCTATACCACACTATAAAATTGTGCTTTTAAACTGACACCCCACAGAGGTAACTGAGACTCTGGCAGAGGTAAGGTCTTAGCTGGTCTAAACACACGGATCTCAGGGGAGCTGTGTTCCTTTGCGCCAAGTAGTTCTAGTCATGTGCTCAGGGCACATAATAGACATAAAAGTGATCAAAACAAAGTAGAGATTAGACAAGAGTATTTTCCTTTTAGTAATAAAAACAATAAAACAAGTTAATATGCAATGAATAACTAGATGGTAATAGGGATTCACTGGACACATGACGTTTTCAATACGCAACTCCAATTTTATTGTAAAACCGTAATAATGGTTCTGAATAGCTGAAACCCTTTCTTGAGGTAGCTTAAGAGCAGAGAATACTGAAATTTTAATAAGAACTTTGTAAAATTTAGGCAGTTGTCATTACAAATTCATGTAGGCTTTGGGAAAAGGAGTTAAATGCACTGGTGCTTGTGGAAAAAGAACTACATTTACAAGCAGATTAACCTTGTTTATAATTGCGAGGCAGTAAGCAGCACCACTGCTGGCTTTTGACTGCCTGTCAATAATTGACATGGGTGACATAAAACCTATCGACTCAAGGTCAGTAGCTTGAAATCAATAGAACTCAGCAGGCGATTAGAGACAGGCTCGAGCATATTCTTCCACGTGGGTTTTTGACTTCTTTTTGTGAAAATGGTGCCATTTCCAAGGCGGTAGGTCTCAGAATCAACTTCATTTTTTGCCCCACTGCAGTTTTCTTGATGTGGTACTGTTTGTTTCTGGCAGCAATAATTACGGATGTTTTTAATAGTTCAGTGTATTTGGATATCAGTAATATTCACAGCTTGATCATAAGCAACCGTGGCATAATAAGCATTGAATATTCTAAAATTGTGCAATTCCCAGCATGATTTGTTTCTGCATACTTGTTATTGTGAACTCCAAGTACGTAAGCAGTAACGTGTATTAGTAAACAGTGAAATATGACTTTGGGAAAATTGTTTATTAGTAATAAATTGGCACACTTCGCCTTTCAGATCTAGATTCAGCAAAACATCAATGCTAAAATATGTAAAAATGGCTTAAAAATATGTTAAAGTGGCTTCAGTTGCTAGATGTCATTTTACCACCTAAAGCCCAGCATCTGGAAGATGTTTACTTGTCTTTGACTTTAAGGGTCTGATCCTCAGCACGTCTCATGCATTTGCAAGTGATTGTGTTAGAGGCATTAAGAAGTTGCTGCTTCTCAGCTGAATTGCAGAGATTTTCCTCCTGATAGGCAAATTGGTACGTGTTCACTGCTGGTCCATTACACTGCAAAATAAACCAAGCTCGTGCACACGTGACTTGTAAACGTGTCTTGGAGGGAGTGGTAACTCCTGGTGAAGAGGCAGAGCCTTTTTAAATAGCTCTTCTAGATTACTTGTAATTATATGACTCCACAATGACCAAATCACTTTTAGAGGCAGTATTTGACTTCAAAATCTGACTCCGCTTCTAAATTGCCTAAATCTCATTACTTACATGATATGTGAGCATGGGCTTAACTTGCTGTGCTGAAGAAGGATGAGTTAAACAAGGTCTCAGACAAGTTCAGCAACAGAAAATTCAAATCCAGCCCTTGATTAACACAATTGAAATATAACTGTAGACACATTTTGGACCACAGTGTTTGCAGTACTGTACGTCTTCAAAACCAAATCTCAGTGTTTTCTTCACTTGTCAAAATTGCATTAGGAGTAGTTGGTTTGGTTGACCCCAACTAAAATATCTTCAATGTTTTCCACTAAATCCAAATATCAAACAATGAGCTTTTCTGAAATGCAGAGGTAAAGCTTAAAAATCTCAAAAGGTAATTATTTCAGAATTGTTAACAAATGTAATTCTTCTAAGTGCTTTTTATACTTGTAACATTTATGGTACATCAATAATGCAGCTTATTTAAAGAAGAAAGAAAGTATGATACATATTCTACCTCGTGAGTGTTATTGAGCTATTCATATTGCAAAATGCCTCACAATAAAGGGTATCAACTAAACCAGGCACCAGGCTCCTATGGCTGGCGTAATGTACTACGGTATCCTGTTACAGGTGTTCTTTGTAATTCTAGGAGGCAGAAAATAAAATTTGACACTCAAAAATAGTAAGTTTAAGTAAATCATGTAGGAGAAACGTACATTTATGTCCAAGAAATGGTTAGATGTTGCCAGAACAATACAGCTACATTATGAATCTTTAATGATCTCTGAAAGTCATAATGGTCTGTCACTAATGCCCAATAATGATCTCTCTATACCGCGAGTATGGGCTTGATGTTTCTGGCCAGTACCTTAGAGAATACTTTAAATATGCCTTAAACTTTCTCTGATCTGCTCCCTGTGTATCTGCTCCAAATGTAGACTGCGATTGTCTGGGTAGGAGCAGCTTGTAAGGCAGCATGGCTTTGGGATTAAGAAAGTCTTATTCAGGTAAGATGTATTTAAGCAATATTTTTACAGGAAAAAACTAGAAGGTATTTCCTGGCAACTAATCCTCTGTAGAGGTGATAAACTATATAAAAAAATTAAAAGCTAATATTTACTAATATTGAGGATGTTATTGTTCTTTGACTTAATGTATTTTCTTTGGTAACTGTGAAAATATAGTATTTAAGAAGGAAAAGGCAAGTGTTACTGTTATTTCCTACTGATTGGAACTGTAAATACACTGACTATGCTGCTGAGCAGGCGAATATGTGTCCTGTTTGAATATGTTTCAAATGTCGCACAGGTTGATTTTATGACCTTTTAAACATCCATGCCACATATTTAGTTAATTTTGTACCCAAGCTTTTTGTCAGGTATAAAGCTTGCTTTAAAGAAGAAAAAAAAAAAAAAACAAACAAAAATTATTCCAGTTCTGTTCTAATTGTCTTTCATGAGTACTATGCGTAACATTAACTGAAGAGAATCTTGTTATGGTGTTAATAACTCAAAAACCTTTTGAATACAAAACCATCATCATTTCTCTATTCTTTTGCAAATGTTTTAGCTAAAGGCTAATGATGGTGTAATTTATTTTTCTTTAATAATGAAAAAGTGTGTTCTCTGTAATTGGTATCTGAGATGATCAGATTACTGTAAGAACCAACGCCCTACGGCTAGAAGAGAAAAACAATCCAAGGACTCTTGGAAAATGCCCTAATATCAAACAATAATGTGATAGGCAGCGTGTATAGAGAGTTAGATATTAACTGTGAGAGTTAGATATTAACTTCTAGGACATATATCATTCTTTATTAGAAATAACTTAGTAAACAACTTTTATGACATTGCATGCGGCATCCATGTTTTTTTCTCTTTGAAATTAATATAGCAAATCTAAGCGTAGTAAAGTGCAGAATGTGAAGTCAACAGCCTGAAATGTTTTGGCAGGTTAAAGACACGTTTACTGTATGCAGTCACTTAATATGTAATCCAGATTATTACCTACTAAATGCCTCGCTCTTTTGAAAAAGTGGTGAGTTTTTATGGCACAATCGCGGTGAAGATGAAGCGGGTCTGAAACCGTTGAAGATTTTACTGTGGGTTAACTTTGGAGGAGTGCGTTGCCTAGCCATATTATATTAAAAAAAAATGCTGCTGGTGGATTATGAACCTTACTGTTTGGTTGTAACCCTGGTGTAAAGGCTCCATGCGCCGTGCCCCGGGGCCTCGCACCGGCGGCCGGTGCATCCGAGGGTGCCACAGCCCCGGCCGAGCTCCGGCTAAAGGTAAAAACGCGGAATTCCGTGCAAAATCACAGCGGCTCTCCCTGCTTGCCCAAACCCTGCGCTTTCAAGTTGGCTGTTAATTACAGCCGGAGGCACCACGTTCGTTTGCTGTAATTAAATATCGCCAGTGACCGAAACAAAACTGGAAAAGAAAGTGAATGACCTTGCTGGGGCAGTTAGAAGAACTAACTCTAGGTGTCCCTCTTGTTTCTGGTTTTAGCAGTAATTTTATACGTTTGAGTTTTTGACTGGAAAGTACTGGGAATCGGTCTCATTTGTTTGGTTTGTAACTGTTTACAAATTGATGTTCTACAGCATGCTTCCTGTACAGGAAACTATATTTTGCCAAAAGCCTCCTGAAAAGACTTTGCATCAGAACTTTTTAAGTAGGCTAAAATCTATGGCAATAACAGTTTAAAAATATAGTCACTGAGTAAGACATTTCATATATTGCAAAGATGAAAAAAAAAAAACCAAACCAAAAAAAAAGGACTGAGGGAGGTGGAAATTTCTCCGAGGATTAACAGCTCTACTCCAGTTCCCTGGTGTTTGTGCATCTTTGAGTTGTTGAAACATCTTGGGTTTGCTCATATTTGCAAGTCAGAAAGAAAAAAGACAGAGAAAAATGCCTGTGTTTAAGTGTCCGTATTACGAATGTCAAACTCGTATTTGCAGAGGTTTGAGATGTCCAACCCCAGTTACTGTCCGAAGAAATACAGATACCAGCAACCTCTGGGAGCTGTGTCTCTGACCTCAATCATACGAGGGGAACTGCCTGGGAATCCCTGCAGGCCTTGCAAGCGCCTGCAGAATTTCATTAATTCTGTCTGACTACGTTTTACCTGGGCAGGGGTATGTATAGATGCCATTTTAAAATTAGACTCTTTACACTCTCATAATTGGCCCATATAGGGTACAAGAAAATACAAGGATGTCTTCCTTTCTTACGGTTACGTAGAATGAGCTGAGTGGAATCAGTCAAGTGATAGCATTGAAAGATCAGCCAAGATAACTTCTTACAAACCAGCAGGCTTAGTTGTGTGCCTCAGGATCTAATTCTGCTCTTTGTCCTTTCTTTCCCAGCAAAAGCTCTCAGGCCTTGGAATGTTGTGTTGTAGATGAAGCTCAACTAAGTTTATTTCTTTGTAAACAAGATTAAGTTGACCTCAACTGAAGGATAAGGACATAGAGATACTGATGGGTTTTGTGGCTACTGTTCACTAGAAGCATGTTGTAATTTTTAATGAAACAAGGAAGGAAGATCCTGGCAGGAAGAGGTGGAAAATGAGAATGATAAACAAAGGGAAGAGGGTTGAAGGGAGAGGACAGAAATCCTGATGATATATGATGTCTCTCTGCTATGAGTTTAGCTCGGCGTGATTTAGCAGTATGGCTGGGGAGCTGCGAAGGCCATACATACGGACTGGGAACGTAACTAAAATCGTCATGTTATGTTTGTATCTACTGCAGCTTAATCTGCTAGTTTCGTGGTGGTTTTAGTTAGAAATGCAGGTACAAGTTGGACAGTTGTGCAGTCTCTGTACAAGGAAATGTGTCCCTGTTGTAGTTCAGCTGGACTTAAGCAAGGAATAACAGTGCTCAGCTGGGGCAGCTTCCTGTCCGTTTCTCTGATTTCTGAGCATTGTTTCTCTACATAGCAACGAAACCTTTCTGTGCTTTCTGATGAGGTCTGAGTCCCCAGAAATGTACCCAGTCGCCTATCGTGAATATTGGGAGCAGTAGCAGATGTTCTGCCATTAGCCTCCTTCTACCGAATTGACTTCTCTGAATTTCTTCTAATTTACTTATGTAGAATTTGCATACACCATTTTTCTCATCTCCAGACCTATTTAAGTCCCATACAGCAAATGCCAGCTTGTGGTTCTTGTTCCTGTTTTGCTAGCTGATGTCACTTGTGAGTGTTGCTCGCAAGAAGAGCGCATCTGACTTGTGCTAATGAATTCCCCTCTGTTTACTTATGATATGTTGCATTTTTCACCTCAAAACCCCTGTGTGATTTATAGATGTCACCTTTGCTCTGCTCTTGCCAGCAGCAGCTCCTGCTAAGCCAGGAGATGCCATGAGGCCAATTGCTGGAAGGTATGTTTGCGTGGGAAGTGCGACCATACGACGACTTGGGCTGTTTTTATATTCACGCATATTACTGAGCACTGCCAGAAGCAAGACACTGAGCTACATGAACCTTCATTAAGTGATTACTTAGTTTTGATGGTGGTAAATATTATTTATTATAAAGATGCATTATGTAGATTACAGTCTGAATCACCCCGCAATGATAGTTGAGTAAGGCAGAGGTAATGTTTCCCCTCATGCAGCTGTGAAAATAATGGTGCTTCTTTGGATGGGAATGAATTGCCATCTGGAGATGCCTTTCTCTCTTCTTTATTGGTTGTACAGCCCAGATATTTGGTCAGATGAGCTTAGATAAACCTAACCGCCACATCACTGAACTTAGGTCAGGAATGTCTGGTTACATCACTATTAATGGCATGATTATTACATGGTGAACTGAGACAGAATGTAGTTTGGGCTCATGGCCCTTTTCCTAATCCTCAAGGATATACCTTCCTTCTGGTTACTGAAACTGAGACCAGCATTTTTGCTCAGGTAAACCGGTTCCAGTTCCATGACGGTGAGTGGAGCAAGGCCCCACTTGCACGTGTACAGAAGCAGCAACCCAGTGCAGGATCTAACTCCAGCTCCTGGAGAGCCCTGCCTCCATCCAAGACACAGCACTTTTTGCTCCAAGTCCTTTTCATTTGTGGACCAGCTCTGCTCTCATTCATACTGTGTGAACTTGGTGCCATGATCTCAGCAGTCAGGTAAGTCACAGAAAACCATTGCCAGGCTCTTCTGATCCCAGCCCAGGTAATTTGGTTTCAGTATTAGAAAATAGATGGATCTTACATTGTTAAGATAGCAACGGGAAGAAGGAGGCTTGGCATCCATCACATGATTGCAGCGAATTGGGCTCTGCAGTTACGTGAGGTCAAGCAATGGGGTAGAAGTTAGTTTCCAAGAAAAGCATGGGCCATGGCTGTGAGAAGCTGGTAGAAATCCTTGGGTGCAAGTGGGAGGAGGAAAACTCTCAGAGGCTTCAACTCAGTGGAGACCCAGTGAGTCTGGTTTTGTCAAGCTCTTGACAGAGGGTGAACTATCAGATCTTTGAAAAGGTAGAAAAAGATCCACTTGAGTAAAGTGACAATCTCTAGGCGACTTGCTTTGGGTCTGCGAAGGACTATCTACAGTGTTTTGTCATGTGTAAAGTGGCCTTATGTTAAGTTTGACAGTGGCATATAGCCCACACTTCTCGCGTGTCCCATGCTGAGATGTAAATATTTCAGGGATGATATGCTGTCATTTACATTGATGTTTCTGAGAGTCATCATGCTGAGAGGTGAATGAACAGATACTTCTGTGCATACTGATGTGGGAGGCTCCAGAGAATTTTTCACCATGGCTTTGCGGTGGGCAGAGAGAAGTCAGTCGGTCGCTGCTGCAAGTTCCTGGCTCAGGTTGGGCCCCCAGAGGCACGGGAATAACGTGTTCCAAATTTGGGAACCCGCAGAGCTGTGGGAGCTGATCTCTTCCGTTTGTTCTGTGACCTTTCCCAGCTGATTGGCACTGATCTTTTATGCACCGGATAGACGATCTTTTGTGGTTGACATTTCGGGACGACTGAATATGGATTAACCTAGGCAAAAATATTTCCATTTTTCTGCCTTCAAACAATGCCCTCCTTTTCCAAAAACGCCTGCACCACCAGCTCAGATCAAATCCCCTTTTGAGTGAGACAGTGCTGTAAAGGAATCGGAATTCACAGCTGGGAAGGGGCAGAACTGGGATTTCTCTCATTAGTATTTTCTCTGAGAATCTGAGGGGAAACTGGTGTTCTTGGTGTGAGATGTCATGGCCGTTCTCAGCATTTAGCGGGGCACGTCAGGCATGAAGAAGAGGCCCACGTTCTTGTCAGAGTCGGTGAACCTTGTCCTCGCGAACTTGCGCAGATGTGATAAGAGAACAGGATGAGGATATGAGAACCTTTTGTAATGCATCAGGCGCATAATTATTTTTTAAACATCTTAGTAGTCTTAGTGAGATGAGTCACATGCTGAAGACAGGGACGTGTTTCTCTGCTTTGCTGGATGGGAGCCAGATTTGGCACATCCAGTCCTGTGCACCAGTTGTACCAGGGTCTCTTCTGGTGTTGGGATTCATGATCCCGTACTCTGAGAAGACAAAAATCAACCAGCTGCCTAATCCCTTGAACAATAAGTGAGCTCTTAGATAAAGTGGGTCCAGGTGACGTGTCTACACTGGTGTCACAGGAATTTGTTTTGATTTTTTTTTCCTGTTACTGAGCACTCCACAGTGCACTTTTGTGAAGAACCATGGCACCAGCACACAGAGGAACATCCATGTCACTATTCACAAGTGCTCTTATGCTCTCAACGTAAAAAATCCTTCTGTTTATAGCAATACAGCTCATGTAAAGTTCTGCAGCTGGTTACTGAACGTTAATTTTAAGGTAGCCTGGTCGGTTTGTAGACTAAAATATCCTCAAATTTGAGTTCTTGTTCTGGAGCTGCCTGGAGGCCCAGCCCTTCCACTAATATCTTTTTCCACCTTGCGCTCAGAAATAAACCTCTAGCTGACTCTTAATTTGGCTCATATCTAGGGTAAAACTAGGCTTTCAGGGGTAGCAAACTGGCCAGCAAACTGTGCTCATCCCTCGAGCTGCGAGCAGGCAGACACTCGCCGTTCTGCAGCACTCATGTCCAGCCCCGGAGCTGGCTGCAGAGGAAAGGCTGAGTCATTTCCATGGGATGTTTCACGGAGGAGCTAAGTGATGCGGGGCTTGGGTCTGAACAGCTCTGTTTCCTGGTGAATAGTAATTCTGTTTACTTAGAAGAGGAAAAAAAAAATCACTGGGGGCCTCAGTGCTGCTGTGTCATATCCGACTGGATGAACTCTTGTTTATCTCAACCTGAAAAGAGGGAGGAGCAGTTCTGGTGGCACTTTTCAGAAAATAATTCTCTGCTTTTGGGGGGCGTAGGCAGTGGAAATAGTCCATAGATTTGAGTCCTGAAGCTTTTTTATTCTGCTTGTTCTGTAACAGCAGTAGCACGTTACCCCAGCAAGAAGAAAAGAGCCTCGGGAGGGACTCCTGACACCCCATGCCAGGCTGAAATTTTGTTGTCACACTGAAGCAGTTGGGTCTTGTAAATGCAGAAGGGTGGTTTGGGGTTTATGCTGGGCTGAGCGAGGTCTGGAGCTGGCTCGTGATTTTTCTTCTGGTCTTGATTTTCATGCAGCATTTGTTTTGCCCAGCACCTCCCTGTTTATAGAAGACCTACCATAAATCTTTTGGTACTTGTTTATAGGGGAAGAGGAAATAACTGAACATGCTGTTTAGGCTGAGGATGGGATATTTTGACCCAAGGTGCTGGCAGTAAAGTTCCTGCTTTACAGCAGCACGTCATGAGGCTCGTTACTCTTCTACAGGGCACAGAGGAGCTCGAATCCCTTGGCGAGTCACACGTTGGGCTCATGAGCCGATCACTTGAACAGGCAGCTGGAAAGTGCTGCCTCTCCTCCATCCGTTCCCTTCTCCTGCTGCAACACTTCACGGATGCGCCACTCTGCGCTCCATCGCATCTATTGACAACCGTGTGCCCAAAGAGCGGAGGCCATCAGCAGCGCGGGGAAAGGAGCTCCTCTGCTCACGGGTGCAGCTGGCTTGTCAAAACTTGCAGCTTGTTTCATGACAGTGAGGTCTATAGACGACTCATGATTTTTCTTCTGGATTGTGCAGTGTTGGTTTTGCCCAGCATTTACCTGTTTATGTAGGTAAATCTTTTGCACTTGGGGTAGATTCAAACTCATGGGAAACAGCAGAGGTCTGGGACCTGCCACAGTGCAAAAGGTTCAAGGAGGATGGAGCAAAACCCAAAAGTTTTGTGCTTTGCTCTGATTTGGTGAAGGAGCCAAGGGTGCTGGCCTGCAGTTTGGGCCGAGGGTGGGAGGTTGATGCCTTTTCTTGCAGGAGCCAGGCAGCGAGGGCAGCGCGCCTTGTGTTGGTTTAAAACCGTGTCCTGTGTTAGTTGAAGAGCCGGTCCTGGTTTGGGGAGGTTGTGGTACCAAATTACAGGCTTTACTTTTGCCCAATCCAGGCAACTTCTGGAGGTTCAAGTACATTTTAATCATCAGAACTGTGGAAATAATCTTCAGCATAAACTCAAGAGATGACTAGAAGGAAAAATATAAATCAGAAGCGGGTGACATCTTTGTCTACTTTGAAACAGTGGATTTGCTGCTGGGTCAGATCCCAGCTCCAGGTAGAAGTCCCTGACAGTGACTGTGCACAGGTCTGTTCATGCTGATTTCTTAAGAGATGCTTAATTCTTGATTGAAATGGGGCTGGCAATTTACTTTTTAGTTTTAAGTGTGCCCCATTACAATAATCACGCACAAAGAAAGAGGACATCTATTCAAGGAGTGTCTGGTTGTCTTCTACATTCAAAAAGTCACTTTTAATGTTATTTTGTTTTATTTTACCTTTTTAGCATGGTGGGGAGTGAACAGCTCTTGCTGTTCAAAGGAAATAAAGCTGTTCCTTCAGATGTTTTATGTCTGTAACACTGAAGTAATCCGAAGACTGGTCTTGTACCAAAGGCATTTTCCCAACAAGATCTTAATTTTCATGTGCAATTTATAGTAAATGAAGACATGTTTGTAGGAGTACCGATAGATGGAGGGGTTGATTGTGCAAAAAAACTGGAGGACTGTTTTTTGAAACTTAAATCTGATTATGCATATATGCTATTTTTATTCCTCTCTTTAGTTATCTGTCAAGGAACATTTGTGCAAATGAATTTTCTTTATGGATTTTAAGCATGCAAGCTGGAATGCTGGCATAAAGATATCCTAAATAGCACTTTTATATAGTGCTCTTCCCCAGGATTTTCAAGGTTAGCCGAATTCTGAGTTCTGGTTAGTTATTGTGAAAATGAGATGTCATCTGACCTATAGGACAGATCACAATGAGGAAGCTTCACTTTGATCTGAAGATCAAACGCTGCTTTCCAAACTAAGAATATTTATGAAGTAACGTGTGAGTCTCAGGAAAAACAAGTCTCACTTGTGACTGTATTGCAAGTGGAAAGATGGCAAAATTCATAGTATGTTACTGGTGAGTTGAGCAGGATGAGTTATTACTAATAATATCCAAATGGCTGTCTCCGGGGTTGGATTTCACATGTCTTATGTGGACTGGCACATGATGGTAGTTGTGGAACTTGTGAATTACAGTTATTTTTACCCTACTGTTTAACCCAAATAAGAAATTAAGAGTATTTATTTATTATGAACATGGGGATGCCATGAAGTGCCTCATAAACAAAGGTGAGTGAGTGTGTGTGTACACCTATACATGGATACATATATGTCTTGCAGAAAAGAGGGATTGTGGATGGGTGTGTGGGGCTGCCAAATTCAATGTCCATGTCAGCTGTCGAGGTTTCAGGCTGTGATGGCACATGTTGCACTTTGTCACACATTGTCTTAAAACTTATGCATTATGGTAATTTCTGTTATTAATGCCTGGCCATGCAAAATGTTTTATTGGAGCAGGAGTTCCCAGTTGGAGGAAACAGATTTGGACCTGTTGTGGGCTGTTTCTCATCTAGGGAAGGACTTTGATGTTTGCAGAGGTACAGCGAACTGCTTTTGCATTGAGCTCTTTGAAGTGAAGACGCTGAGTGGCATGGTTACCACCATGCTTGCCTAGGACCACAGTGTGCAACCGCAGGGAGGGAGGAAGGGAGGGAAGGAAGACCATGTGGCTTTACCAAGGGTATATGGAGGAGAGAAAGAAGGGGCAGGTATCCTGAGAAGCCTGGCTGAGTTGGGAAGCTCATCAGAACTCTGGTGCTGTCACACCAACCCACCTGCATTGGTTCTGTCTCCATAGCCCCAGGGTAGCCCTGGGTTTGGCCCAGGGCACGCAGGACGCAGCCCCCTGCTTGGCTGGCTGAAGCCCATTGCCATTGCAGTCCCCGCTGAGCTCAGCTCCTGCAAGGAACCAGCCCACAGCCTCTCTGCTCCGGTGGGGTGGACATTCCACCCCACCTCAGTGCCTGCAAGTGATGGCAAATCCCCTCTGCCTGGGGATAAATTTTTTCAATAGTTGTTTGCCTTCAGAGTTGCAAATTTCTGTTTTGTTTCTAGCCTGAGTCGGCTTTATTTTAGGCTTCAGCTGTTGAAAGCGTTCTGAGGAGCAGGGGATGGGTTGCAAAGGGACCCCCAGGACCTCCTGCTTCCCATGTCCTGGGGCATGAATGTGTGTAGGGTTCGGGGTCCCCTGTGCAGGGCATTTACTGAGTGTGGTGCCAGGCTCTGACACCGGGCTCTGCTCCCCTCGTCATGGCACCCCTGCCTCTCCCTGGCCCAGTACCCCCACTTAGCCAGGTAGCCAGCTGGCATGAGATCCTGGCCTCGAGGGACACAAAGGCACCGTGGGGGGACGACAAAGGGAAGAGGGAGAACATGGCAGTAACAAGGAAATTGCTCTTTCTCAGGATTTTCAAGTCTCTGCAAGAAAACTGGAGCCGGGGGGGGGGGGGGGCGGGGGGGGCGGAGGGGGAGAGGCAAGAGGGGCAAAAAGCCTCCAATAAACCAGTGAGGCAGAGAGGGGACCATCCTGTAAGAACGAGGGCAAGGCAGGGGAGAGCTGTGGCTGGAGCTGCCCTGCCTGCCCCCCTGCCGCGGGCCAGGTGCCCTTCCTCACTCTGCTGCCGAAAACCCGGTGCCAGCTATTTGCTCATCGCGGTCACGTTTGTTTGGGTGTCTGCGCCTCCCCGGGAGGCGGCTCCGCCACCAGCCGGTCCCCACAGCCCGTGGGGCCGCCGAGGGTGGGCAGCCGGGGGGCAGCCGGGGTGCGCCCGCTCCCGCTGCCCGCCCCCAGCGCTGCCCGCGCCCCGCGGACCCCTCCGCAACTCTCCGCACAAAGAGCCACCGGGCAGCTCTCCCGCTCGCTGCCTTGCTCGGGAAAGGAGGAGGAGGAAGAGGAGGAGGGGAGGGTGGTGATAAGGGGCTCGCTGCGTCGCCTCGTTTCTGCCGCCAGCGCTCAGCCCGTGCGGTGTGTGCCAGCGCGGGCAGCCGCTGCCGGGGGAGCGCGGGCGGCTGCGGCAGCCCCGGCGCTGAGCTGCGGGCGGCGGGGGGGCTCCGGCTCCTCACCGGCTGGGGCCGGGGCTTGCGGTGCGAAAGCCGAAGGTGCCCGCGGAGGGGGAGGCTGCACCTGGAAGGAGCGGGGGGAAAGAGGCTTCCCGAGGCGCTCGGCAGCAGCAGCCGGGGCTCCAGGCGTCGGCGCCTCCTCCCAGTGTCTCCATCACTGCTCGCTTCGGATCTCTTCTGAAGGGAGAAGAGGAAAAAAAAAAAAGGATCCAGAAAAAGCCCTGCAACCGGAACAGCCCCTGCTGGGAGCCTAACAGGTGTTTGCTGGGATTTGAATGGGGAGGGGACGGGCGGGGAGAAAAGTTAACTGGCGAAATTGGGGCTAGGAGAGACGCAATGATCTTGCACCAAGTGGATGTGCCATGTCCGCATGCGAATAGCGCGTCTGGAGAAGCTCGGAGGGATGTCTCGCAAGTGATCTGCTCCATCTCCGTAGAAACGCTCACCTCTGCCTGCAAACTTTCCCCTGCCAGAAGTTGGGAGGAATAAGAAAGCAGCAGAAAATCAAAAGGGGAAGATCTCAGCAGACAAAAACGCTCAAGCTAAACTGTTGCGTCCCGAGCCGGGGCTCTGGTGTGAGCATCCCACCAGCGTCTCCTGGGCTTCCAAGCCAAGTGACGGTGGGTGGCCTTGGCCAAGGCGCCCGGCAGCGTCCCCGGCATTGGGGACGGGCCGAGCAGCATGCTGGCTGCGGTGCCCGCAGCCGGCGAGCAAACCCCGCGTGCCTGACCGCGCGCCGGTGGTGCCGGAGCGGTGGCGGCCATGGCTGCAGCCATCGCCAGCTCCCTGATCCGCCAGAAGAGACAAGCCAGGGAGCGGGAGAAGTCCAATGCCTGTAAGTGTGTCAACAGCCCCAGCAAGAGCAAGGGAAGCTGCGACAAGAACAAGTTGAATGTGTTTTCCAGGGTCAAACTCTTTGGCTCCAAGAAAAGACGAAGAAGGCGACCAGGTTGGCAAGGGTTATGTGTTTGGGGGGTTGGTTTGTTTCATTTAATGCAAACTGGGGTGTGCGTCAGGTGTGGGGAAAGAGGGACCAGTGCCTCGGGGCTGGTAAAATGTAGGCATTGCCCTTCCTGGTGTGTATGATCTGATAGACATGGGTTCCCCATGCCAGTCCCTTCCCCTTTCATGTTCTTCTGGTTTATTTGGATAACACACACCGTTGTTGTCTGCCTCACTTGCACACCTGTGCACCGGTAATTCAGTAGCCTGTCTTGCACACACACATGTACAAACACATGTGATTAATTTGCGGGGCAGATGTTTGCAGGGGAAGTTCCCACACATGCACCTTCTTCAGTTGTATGTTAAATCACTTGGTGGTCTAGAGATGTGATGTTGTCTCCCTGCTTTGCCCGACGCCTGTGCCGTCCTTTATTTGCTGACTGCAGACGAGGCTTTTTGCTTTCGCTGGCACCTTCCAGAGTTTTGCTTCAGCGCCCCGTTCCTTTCTAGGAATCTCATACATGCAGCTGCCCTGCAGACGCGATGCTCTCTGTGTCAGAGGTGCAAAAGATCAGGCATGAAGACTCAGTCCCTGATCTGAGCGGGGTTTTTTGTACGTGGGAGGAGCAAAACCCACTGGTAATGTCGCTATCGCTTTGCTGTGCTGAAACATTGATGCCGTTAGCCACTTAACCTGTCTGCCTTCCTCAGCAGCCACAGAAGAGGTGCCTGGCTCGCAATTTGCAAGCAGCTTTGGGATGTGTTATGGCTAAAAAGCCAAAGTGAGGGTTGGATTAATTTCCTGGCAGAAAAGTTGGTCGATGAGAATTGTGCATCCGTCGGTGCCCTTACTAAAGGTTGCTAATAGGAACTAATACACTTAACGCAAACTATTGTAAGCTTTTGCCTTCAGCTCCTACTAAAATGAAGTACAGCAGCAGAGTTCCCCGATGCCTTTGATTACAAACACAAGGGGTCTTAGCCAGACATTGGCTGTTGGAAATGACACATCATATCTTCACACTGTGTTTATCTCTGAATTAAGTAAGTTGTTGTGGAGCGAGCTGCGGAGATGCATCGCCTCCTGACAAGCATAATTGTGTGAAATGACTACGATGCAGATGTCATTGGGATTCAGTGGAAGTAGACCTTTTTTGCAATTACTCCTGGTGCATTACCTAGATATCTTGAATGACAGACTCGACAGCAGATCCTGTTGCTGTTTACTTTTGGGTCTGGAATGATCTGAAACCATATGAGATATCTCGCTTTCTAACTGTGAATCTGAGAATGGTTATGAAAAAAAGAAATGTATCCAAACTATGCGTTGTTTTGATCTTTCTTCTTCTAGCTGATGAGGTAATTACCTCAATCCTTATGGTAATATTTATTTTGCAGTTCCACACATTGCAGAATTTCAGGGTTCCCCCCTCCATTTTCCATATGTTCATTGAGTAGTTTATCACTTCGGATGCTCTGTACTCTTTGGAGCAGTGAGGAATGGGGGGTTGTTTGTTAGAGCTGCAGCAGTTCCTGTGCTAAACGTTTGCTGCTATATATTTAGGCTCTCGACTGTCACTACGGCTCTTATTAGCGCTATCGTAGTAGTCCTCTTTTTCCTCTCCATTTAAGAACTCACACCTTTTTAAAAGGCGGAATACGCTCTTTGCCAGCTCATTTCTAATCTTAAATGAGATAGGGCTGAGCTCCTGAGGCTGAGCAGCACACCATCGGAATTTATATTCACTGGAAGCACGTTTTACTCGGCTACCTACGTTGCAATCGAAAGTGGCATTTAATCATTTTAGTAATTGATTTCAGAGGCATAAATTTGATCTCATCCTAAGTGAAAAGTGTTGCAAAGCTGGTTGCCCTGCTCTTGTTTTGGGTCTTTTTCATATCTCAGCCTTGAGAAGAAACCCAGAGATTTGTTTTTAGCATCCTGCTCTCTTGGAATGGCACATCAGGATTTCCCACATTAATCTCACTATTGTTTTTTTGCAGAGCCTCAGCTTAAAGGTATAGTAACAAAGCTATACAGCAGGCAAGGATACCACTTACAGTTGCAAGCAGATGGAACAATTGATGGAACAAAAGAGGAGGACAGTAGTTATAGTAAGTGACATGGGAATAAATGGTGTGTTTGTGACTTGTGGTGTCTCGTTCTCCCTGTACAGTTCCTTTCAAAATTGTTGTCCCGGGATGACTGAGTGAGTGGAAGCATTAACACTGCGCTCCCAGCGCAGAAGTCTTTCAGACTTACTGGGTCTGAAAGAAACGCAAATAAAAATCACTTGTAGAAATAATGAACTAGAGGCGGTAACGATGACACATATGACAAACAAAGCAAATGTTATCTCCATGGTAATCCAGAGAAGTTCATTGCTGTCCTTTGGATTTTATTAGATTTTTTTTTTCGACAGGGAAAATTTGCTCGCCTACTCAGAGCGCCTGAAATAGAATAATGCTATCTCCGCTCTTAAACAGGGGCTCATTCAAACAGAGCCGTGTTATTTCACACAATGAGAGTTCATCATCGTTTTCAAGTTCATATTTCCCTCTTAGTATTTTTTTTTAACCCCTCTGAACTTAATTATACCTTCAGGTTTCAATCAGATTTCCCTCAGCTTTTCTGTGAGAAAGCTTTGGATGCTTTTGGTTTGATTATTTTGTTTTTACAACTTTGAGAATTAACAGAAAACAGGAAAAGATGACTAGAGCATAGATTTGGCGTGTGTGAATCAAATAGTTAAGCATTTCCCATAGTTGTACTGTTTAGCTTAAACTTTCTGTTCTGAAACGAGGAGTTAGGAGGAGCAAGGGGTTTGAGAAGGTATCTCGGGCCACTTGGACCACAAAACAGAAAATCAACAGGCAGACATTAATTTTAAGTATTAAAAAGCACTGGTTTAAGTGCCATCCTTTTCATATGGAAAACATTTGGAGGTGAAACATCGTTTCATTACAGGGCACCTGAATATGGGCGAGTAAGCACTCAGTGCAATAGGAAGTATCCCATCTTACTTGTCCCATTGCTTGCTCCCACACTTTTCCCGCACCTTCCTTAATCCTTTTTGCATCCCTGTATTAAGCTCTGAGTGGCAGGAGGGAACGGGTTAGGCTGCTGGAGGAGGTCTCTGCAGCCACTGAAGGTGCTGGCCTTGGGGCAGAGCACAAGTTTAGGATCCGTTGGGAGACCTGAGGTCCTGCTCCAGGTCCCACCTTTGCCCGTGGAGAAGGCAGCACAAAGACCAGCCCAGTGCAATGCTGAGCGGCTGCTGCCGTGTTACTGAGTTCTTCTCAGTGTGGCCACAACATCTCCTCTAAGAACCATCCTTATAGACCTTAGACATTGCTCTTCCTTCAAGCAAATGATCTAATGTTTATGTTTTTAAAAGTCAGTACAGATCATTCAGGATTTCAAAGTAATTCTGCTAATTATCTTAAAAAAGAAGAAGAAATAGGCAAATCTTACTTTTTAAATCAACGCATTATATTATTATGAGCTTTTAAATACCAGAGCAAATATCTGAAATTCCATCTTTTTTCTAAGTGATTGTTTCATTCAAATACTTTGCTTGCAATTCTTCTGATAGAGATTCTGAGATTCAAAAGAAGACAAAATTTATAGGAATCTGTGCTTCTGCTATTCATACAAATGTGTCTGTTTCTAAGATATTTTTGTTTTCACTGTGTCCTTAAATTTACCATAACCTGACAGATTACAAAGCAAATCAGAAAAATTCCTTGCTGCTGGATACCAGCCTTCCAAAATGCTGAATACTTGAATATAATGGAAGTTTCCCAGAAATGGTTGCAGCTGGGCTGCAGTATCTAAGTGTTCAGAACGGAGGAGGATTTTATCATTAAAAAACACATACTTTTGTATATATTCCTCTTTTATGTAACATAAGCATATGGACCTGAATGTCCCGCAGTCCTGAATTTATTTTAATTGCAATATTTTTAATGGAGCTAGTAAGACAGATTTATGCTGTGGATCAGAGTCCACATAAGGGGCTTCCCCCAAAGCCTCGCTCACATGAATGTTGAGTGGATCAGGCCCTCTAAAATCCTTTCTTCCCATATCTGCAAAGACATCTCTCATTTAGCCCGTGTTCCTGCACTGTGGGGAAGCCACAGGACTTGTATCCCACTCCAAACTTGGGGGGACTCCTTCTCCAGTCCATTCTCTCCTCCTTTGCACCCCCTGAGGGATATCATTGCTGTTCCCTTTTGTCACCTTCACTGAATGTTTGCTCAGAGACCACTCGCTTTATGACCACTGCGATAATAAAAACTCCCCTTAACAATAAGGGGAACATCCTCGAACGCAGCCGTGGCCAGCAAAGTGGTCGCACAGGGCCAGGACTATGAAACTGCATTTTTTAGAGCAAACCGTAGCCACAGTCCACCTGGTCTCCAGACACAGCAGTGGTCAGCCTTGTTTAAATTTCAGATATTTTTCTTCCCTTTTTATAGCAGGGATGGGGAGAGCTCATGGCCCCCGATAACCAGCTGCTCCTTCGTGCTCCTGACAGCATCCTGAGGCCAGGAGTCTACCATCTCCATTGCTGGCTACCTTAGAGCTGGGTGGGAAGTTTGCCTGAAGATCCCCTTTGGCTCCTGACTTGGGAGGAATTATTTCAAGCTCTGCAGACCCACTGCTTCACGCAGCGTTCACAAAAACAAGGTCGCAGCCACAATTGCAGGGAGTTTAAAAGAAAGCTGAGGTTTTGGAGCACAATTTAGGCAGGAAGTGAAACATGGATTTGAGGAGCCATGGCACTCACCAGACCTTGGTTTTAGCCAAGAGTCCGTGTGATTTGAGGAAGTGCCTCGTGGAAAGGATTTCCTGGCTGAGAAACAGATTTTGCCTCATTAAATGTGTTAAATAGGGCAAAGTTTTAAATCACGGCAGAATTTATTCCCCAATTTTAGCAAGACAGGAAGATTTGAGGACTGACAAAATAAGGAAATATAGGAAACAATATCCTGCAGAAAGCGTACGAAGGTCCAGGCGGCCAAGCCAAGGATGGCACAGACCTCACAGTAATGTACACGTTCATAAATCCAGCTGTGGCTCGCTGCCTGTTATTTAGCAGCTAAATTCTCTGTCAGCTTGTATTGCACAAGGGCCATAGCAAAGATCACCTCTCCCTTCGGCATCGCCAGGTTTTTCATTACGATGCGTACTACGTCCTTGTTTTAAACAGCGCAAAGGTAACAGGGAAAGGCTGGGATGCAAATAACTTCGCATTACCGTACGCCAACACAAACTGATCGTAGCAGCAAACAATCTATTTTCCCGTAGCTGCTTTGCCACCCCTTCAGCCCTATCTGCCCACATGAGGGTCAGCTCCTAGAAACGCGGTAGCATCTCAGAGCCGTTGTCTGCGGCACTGGAGGCTGGCAGAGCAGGGGGCTGCGGGGCTCTGCTCTTGCCCCCGTCAGTGCTTGCTGGTCATGGACAGGCCACTCGCTGTTACAGAAGCTGGACTTGGTGCTGTGCAAGGACCGTGGGAGCAATGGCTGCTGCTAAAGGGGACAGTCCCCTTGTTTCGGTGCAGTGCCAACGGCCCCTCATCTTGGAGGTGGCAGCTGGGGCAGCCTTGGCTGTGTGTCTGTCTGTGCTGGTGTAGGACAGATGGACTGTGCACCCCTCTGGCAGCCGGTCCCTGTCCCCCTCGCTGCAGTCGGCAGCAGAGCCAGCGTCACTCCCCCGCAGCCCTTTTGCAGCTTCTGATGGTCTGTGCCACAGCAGCTGCCGATCCCACCGATGTCTAAACCAGCTTCTGAGTGTGCCTGACCCTCGTCTTGCCTCAAAATAGGGCATGTATGTTTATGGCAGGAAAACGTGCTCAGCTGCTTTCCTCAGCAGCTGAGCACCCACGGCGGTGGGTGCCCCAGCCCTCCCGTGGCAGAAGTCGCTCAGCTCCGTATCTCGGCTCACTTTGCCAAGCACAGCACAGCCAGGAATCGCTCACTAAAACCAGTCTCTGCAGCTTGTGGCTGTGAGCTGTGTCTTCTCAACCATCCCAGGCTTTGCCCTGTCCTCAGCTCATCCACTGGCAGGTCCATCGCACTGTTTACAGTGGAGCCCGTACTCATACCCTTGTGCTGAAAATACCCAAACGCTTGCCTTCCTCGTAAATATGCCATGAAGAAAGCACCTTTCAAAAGAGACCTCCAGGTTCTGCCTGGATACTGAGCTTTAAATCGTGCTCTCCTGCCTACACAGAGATCAGGTGCTGGTTTTTGGGCTTGAACTGCAAAAAAGGGCTCTCCAAGGGAATATTTACTGAGTCAGATAGGGAACGTTTTCTCCCACAAATGAATTCAAGCATTTGATAGAACGAATGAGAAATCCATTTCCCTCACTGAAAATCCAAGTTTTCATTGCCAAAAACTGCACAGAACTGGAGAATTTTGTTTTGTGAGGAGAAAGCCATTTCTGTGGATTTTTGGGCTTGCAGGCGAGCGCGAGGAGGGGCTGTGTGTTTGTGTCTGTGTGCACACTCGTGTGTATGAGAGGGAAAGAAAAACATAGGTATGATTTTATTATCTCCTCCATTTATTTGTTAGTTCTGGATATTTCCACCTGCTCTGCTGTATTCAACCATTGTAGGAGATTCAGTACCCCAAAGGTGCCTCGACCTCAGAGCAGAGCCCCCGTAGCTCACAGTGTGCCAGCGCAGCCGGGGCAGGCTCAGCCCAGCCCTGAGCGTGTCCCTCAGCCATTGCCCCCCCGCCCCGAGCCCACAGCACCCCCCCTTCACCCAGCCATGGGGCCGAGATGCTCAGGTCAACCTGGGACAGCACACGGAGCTGGAGGTCCAGCTACCTGCTGGAAGAGAGTCTGTTTTCACCAGAATTTTGTCCTTCATCCCCAACACAGTGTTAACTTCTGGCCGTGCCTACGTTTGCTTTTTCCTTTTTTTGATACGCTCTTGACAACCCCACACCCAGAATTCAGGATCTGTATGGAATGCTGGCAAGCTGCAAACATTCTTTTAATTATACGTGCCCATTTGGGGTTTGTCTGGCTGAAAAAGCAATTTATAACGGGTCATAATTCTTAGCTTATACTTTTGAAAATAATAAAAATATTTCAAATTCATAATTCAGTTTTAAATTGGCTTCAGACAGCGACCATAAATACCAAACCTCAGCCTGAAGCAGACCGGAGTTTTCCAGCCAAGTAATAAACCATTGGAAATAAGAGCCAGTTTGGCATTACTTCATCTTATCTCCACGTTTCTACAACAGACCAGAAAGAGATGGTTTGGGTTGTGATAACAGTTCTTGAAAATTTTTTTAACTCCTCTTTTTTTTAATCCTACATGTTGAACACAGAGTACTGTATTCAACTCATTATTACTTGTGTTCAATTTTAAGATAGCTGTGAATCTAAGCTATGGCAGAGCTTTGCTTTTTCTTTCTTTATAATTTGCCACTTTACAAACCGGAATCTTCATTTTTTGAAGAGACGTTTCTCTGCTTATAAATACTGCCACTATTAGCATGTATACAAGCACAAACGCAAGCAGAATGTTCGAAGCAGCTCAGTTTTGAAAGCGCAGATTTGGGACTTGATCTAAAGAATATGCTGTCATTTCATTTCATTTATTTAACTCTGTTTTTTCAAACCCATTCTCCTCTCAGAAAGAGAAGAAAAAAAAAAAACCCAATGAGTTTTGAGTGGAAACATTTTCAGATGTTAATGAAGGTTTTTAACTTTTCTGAATTTCATCTTGCGCTTTCCCTTTGGTCAAAATTGTTGACTGAATTTGATCTGAATTTGCCCAAAAAAAAAAAAGTTTTGATCATTTTGTTTTAGGATTTTTTTTTTTTTTTCACTTATTGTCATGAAAAAAAAAACCACAAAACACATTAAGTATGCTCAACTCTACTCAGCAGACTCTGGATTCTGCTCACGAGGCAGGTAAGTCATTTTAGCTCTCAGTACCTCCAATTCACCATCTTCAGAATGGGGGAGATACATTGATGTATAATTTCTAGAAATTGCTGTAGAAGACGACGATAGTAGCAGTATTGTTCTATAGCACACACAAAAACAAATATATGCATGAATGGGTATTTTTTAGTTGGTTCTGGTAGTTATGGCTTATTTCTCTGTCTAATCTGCATACTCTAAAGGATTAATTTTGCTCTCCATCTCCTTTCTCTCCTAGCTTTGTTTAACCTCATACCTGTGGGTTTACGAGTGGTGGCGATTCAGGGGGTTCAAACAAAATTATATCTGGCAATGAACAGTGAAGGATACCTATATACATCAGTAAGTAAACATTTTAAATTCCATTCTCACTGAAATTATGGTAAGAACCTAGTAAATGAATAATTTACTGTTCCAAGAAATCTACTTATAACCGATAGCCATGAGATTGGGCAGTAAATTCAGTGTAGTGGTGATAGTCTGGTTTTAGTGTATTACTCTGTTTCCATTATAGATATATATGGATGTACAGAATGAAACTGCAGTGCCTTTGTTGCAAACTAATGATCCTGGTGAAATAAATAAGAAAAAACGCCACAGCCAAAACCCCAAACAAAAAAGATGCTCTCTCTCGGTCACTGTGGACTGACTGGGCTCATCAGCACGGGGTACAGAGGAAAAGGGACAACTTTGTGGATCACACACATGCCTGAACATGGTTTATATCTTCTCATATAATCTCTATTACTGTTATTAAAAGGGATTAGAGAAAGTAATTTTTTTTCGGTTTGACCAGGATTTTCATATAGAAATGGAATTAGGTGCCAAAATCTTACGATTTGAAGTTGCTGAGTGAGTAAAGAAATGTTTTATTAGCAGTTTTGATGAAGAATGTCGGTTAGTAATTTTCAGTGGCATTTCTCAAGAGACAAAACACTGTTTTTATGAAAAGAAAAAGGACATATTTCAAAATAGACCATTTTTCAATTAAAAACATTTAGTTGAACTATGTTCAGGAGTTTTAATTATAAAGTCTTAATAGATTTTTCCCAAGGAGGAAAACAGGAAAATTTAATTTATTATCTACTACAAATTATTATCTACTATGAACGATTCCCTTAAGGTGCCTTTAATAGTGATAACAATTAAGTAAACTTATTCAAATCTCTGATTCCTTTTGCAATCCTGACAGCTGGGACAAGGGGCAGCTTTGCATATTTTTCCTCTTGTAGCTGCCGGAGCAAAAGCAAATTGGAACTGGCTACGCTTTGGGACAAAGTGAAATTTCAGTGACCGGCATCGAACTCCGCTCTTCTTTTTGCTCTGGCTATTTGCTCAGTGCGGTTAATCCACCGCTCTGTTTGCAGGGCTGTAGCCACGCAGCCGGATCGTGCAAAGCTCCCCGTAATCCCGTGTAGTCACGGTCCTGTGGCTGCACGGTGTCATTTACATTTGCACTGCAAACGTACCTTTGACTGCAGCGTGCGTTTTCATTTACATTAGCATCCTCAGGTGCTCTCTGGCTGCCCGCTCGCTGCGTCGTGCAGGCTGCTACAGGCTCAACTCTGCCTCAGGGACCTGATTACAGCCTACAAATACTTGAGAAAAGATGGTGGGGAGGTAGGGGAAGGGCTCTTTACATTAGTGTTGGGTGATAGAACAAGAGGAAATGGGTATAAGCTTAGTCAGGGGAGGTTCAGGTTGGATGTTAGGAAGTATTTCTTCTCTGAAAGGGTTGTCAGCCACTGGAATAGGCTGCCCAGGGAGGTGGTTGTGTCCCCATCCCTGGATGTGTTTAAGAATAGGGTGGATGATCTACTTAGCGATATGGTTTAATGGGGATTAGGGATGGTTGGACTGGATGATCTCTAAGGTCTTTTCCAACCTAGAAATCTATGAATCTCGTTGAGTCGCATCTCGAGGTGGGATAGAGAGGTTTGTACGTAAAGCGAAATTCCATCGTTACGTGCAACAAACAGGCTCAGTTTGAGTAGGTCAGTTCTTCCATTGCAAGATACGTTCTGGAAGAATCAGATATATTTTTGTAAAGGTGCAAAAATTCTTGCGAAAATGCAGAAAATGGGATGGGGATAGATTCAGCTGCGGTTAACCTACAACGGAGCGGTAACTTCTCATTGTGAGGCATAACCCCAAAGTCAAAGAGACCGTGGAGAGAATGAAGTATTGCTTCTAGTATTCCTCGATGTGAGGAGAAGTGGCAGGATATAACCCTTATTTTGATTAAGTCCAGCTTTTAGTTTGGTAGGTACCAACGCATCTTAGGCAGAGCTCAGAGATTCACTTTGGTTGTAATTTTTGGTATTTGATTAGGGATAGTTCTTCATGTGATCTTGTATGTTACCATGAATAGTGTTTTCCTTGAATCCTTTAGTAACTGTGAATTTAATAGTTTATGCGATTGCAAAATTAAATGAGACATCCCTCTATTTTCCCCTTGATAACAATGGTCATTTTTGCTTCTTTATTAGGCAGCTGTATTTTCTTACATTTATTCTTCTATTTTATTCTTCTTGAACTTGATGGGCTTGGCAAGGCCTTAAACAGAATTTTGTCATGTTGTTGTGTTCCAAACTCGTGTTTTCAAATACTCTTCGCAAAGATGGGTGTCCATTTAATGTTGATCTACCTTTCCAAAGAAAGTTTCCACCCAAGTTCTCAATAATCTGGGTTTATCACCTGGCGCCTTCTGGTTTGGTTAGTTTGTCCTTCACAACAATTGCAAGGAACTGTCTCGGCGGGCAAAATCTCACTCATGTTTCTGTCGATGTGCCCAGGGAACAGACAAGGGCTGGTGAGGAGCATCTGCCCCTACTTCAGCTGCTGTGCAAAAAAGTTGCCACAATTGCAGTTCCAGCACTGTGTTTTAAGTGTTTCTAGCACTTCTTTTGCTGATAATGGTCCTTTCAGCAAGGGATACAGTCTGACAGTCTGATACAAGGGAAATTAGCTCTATATTTTGGGCTGAGTTCTTGGTTGATGTAAAGGAGTCCCAGGAGAGCTTAGCTGATTTATACCAGATGAACATTCACCTGTTCAAGGGATGCCAAGAGGGAGTTTGGGGGAAACAGATCAGCTCAAGTATATGACATCCATCTACACATTCTGAGGGTTTCCAAGCCCTTACAGGGATGTGTTCCTGATGGGATTTGTCAGGAGCAGACAGATGGCAACATGGGATTGATCAGGAGCAAAAACCCCACAAAACACTGTCAAATTCCTGAAGCAAGAATATAAGGAAAAATAGCAATGTACTTGAATTGTAGGTAACTATAACAGATAGTTGTACCATTTCCAGAGAGAAATGAAATTAGCATTGATGATGCAATGTAATAGGCAGAGAGAATATCATGGTCTATGCCATCATCACTTGCTTTCGGTTTTATTGTGACTCTAGTGCTTCAGTCATGCTTGTGTCCGTGCAGAACCATTTCCTTCAGATTGCATTGCTGAAGGTTATGGATTTATTTGGTAAATGGTTTGAAAAACACCCTACTGCCCTGCCATCCCTCTTCTTCACCTCATGCTACTGTCTGTGCCATGCACCTGATAGTGCCTTGTACCCCGAAACACTTCCCAAACGCTGCGCCTGATCAAGGGGCCATTATGTCCGCAGCAATTACCCCACTGGTAAATGGGTAAATTAGACATCTGACTTATGGGAGGATAAACGGAGGCTCAGCGAAGTGCTTTCCCACACCTGTGCAGGAAGACACGTCAGGGTTAACACACCAGGTGTCCTGTTTCCGTGCATCTTGTGCTAAATTGCAATATTAAATCACAGTTCCTTCTCCTTTTAGTGACTGTGGTGAATTCTTCTGGTTTGTCCCTTGTGGTATATTCTTTTAGGTTTCGGCTGTGCAGCAACAAGATTGACTTAGTTGATTCTGAGCATCCTGCATATGGAGAAAATACGTCCTAGCCACAGTCCATTACAGATGTTGGCAAATAGAGAGAATATCTGTGGATCCTGTTTCCTAGTTTGTTGAGCTCTGGCTTTGCCTTGCCTCTTCCTCCCTCGCAGTCTGCCAGGATGGAGGTTCAGGTCTCTGCCCTCAGAGGTAGTCCGCAGTGTGGTTTGCTTCTGATTGAGTGACTGTTCTCAAGAATGAGGTGAATTTGCTCTATGAGGAGATCACTGATGTATAATAAACCTGCAGAGAACAGATATCTGCAGTTGGCTGCCAGAGTTTATAGATAGTTTGTGGCGTCTGTCAGTTAGAGCAAAAATAAGATCTTTAATGTGATGATGAGAGCTCCTTGGGAACAAGGCAGCAACTCAGCTAAGCAAAAAAAAAATATTAAAAGAAATATGTAATTATCTACATTTGTTGTAGAAGTGCGTTAAAAGTTCTGGAGGGCAGGGAAGGGAAGTGACCTTGGTCCCCCGTGCTCTGAGCAGCATGTGCCTCCTCTCCACACTGCCTGGAAAACGTGTCTTCATATCACAGAAGAACACCACAATACCACATTTGAAATGTTTTGGGATTTTTTTTCTGAAAAAAAGTCAGTTTCCTACCAAAGTCAATGGGAGTTGTGCGACTGCATCTCCCAAGCTAAACCCAGCCTCACGATTTTATTTGGGGGCACCTTGTCAGAAGCTATTTGAAGCTGTCTGTCTTCCTGCTGTTTGCTGCTTGAGCATCCATTTAAAATGAAAGCACAAGGTTTGGTTCATCCCTTCTTACACCAGCATCAAGCTGCTGCAAGATGAATTTAACGGTGTTATGGCACTGCTGTCTTACGTAATGAATCATGTTCTTTTGTATTTTAGGATTGCTTTTATTTTATCTTATCTTATTTTTCTTTCTGTGAACCACCACATCTTTCAGATGACCACCATCTATGCCACACTTGAGTTTTTCAGCTTTCATACCCTATGAATTCCTTGTGTTCTTTCGTTGTCTTGAACAAAATAGTGAAAAATATTTTAAGGATCTGTTTGTCAGACGTGTAGTCCTAGAGCTATTGCATTCTCATTAAAGTGATTGTGATGGGATGGAGGAGGCTCACAGCCATAGAGAGTGGCAGCTGAGTGAGGTTCATTAAAGGGGAGGCATGTATGTAGGTGAAGAGAATTAGGTGTACTGCTTGAATTGTACAGAGGCTGAAACATAACCCAAAATACAGCAAATTTGAAAAAAACAACCTGAGAACATCTAGCCATGTATTTTCCATGAAAAAAAATCATATCAGATTTTTTAAAATCATCTAATGATTGTCAGTGAAATGCATATTTCTCCTATGGAATGTTTCAACCCATATCATTGTGTGCTTGTTCAGCCTGTGTACATTGTCAGAAACAGTAAAATTAAATGTGCGCTCCTCATTGCATCCTTCTGGCCAGTCTCGGGAGCCATGCAACTCAGTTTGTAAAGAGGGTTTGTTTTCCATCTTGTCTTGTTCTTGGTTCCTGTGATTTGCCAAAGCGTTTGATTTAATAGTGTCATATGCGAGTAAGCTTACAGCTTCTCCCAGGTTGGGTAGAGCCCTTGTCTAAAAGTAGTTCTTTGCCCTGACTATGTGTGATAGGGCCCACTCTGTCCCTCCCTCCTGCAGCCTTTCAACTCATTTATTGGAAACTCAGGGCATTCAGCCCTTTGTAGGATGGGTATTAGGAAGTGTGCTACACGGCAGTTGTTTGTGCTCGCTTTGTTAGCTGTTCTAGGATGTCCAATATGTTTGAGTTAACAGAGCTGTTGTACGTGGCTTAATTTTGCCATTTCTTGTCTGATGCACTCGGTACAGAGTTAGCATGGGTTTAAGGAGCACGTTGATGTAACACCCTGTGCAGAATTCTATATATAATTTACCCTAAGAGATCATTCAGCTAACATTGTCCTCTGTATGCGAAATAGATTGTCATATATAAGTTTGGTACCTGCACAGAAAGTAAATATTGTATGAAGCGTGCATGTTGATTATAGCCAAGAGAACTGAAATGTGATTAAATTCTCAGAGTGATTCAAAAATTGGTTTTGGTGAGTTGGAGAGAAGAGAAGTTTGTGCATATTTGAATACTGAGCAGTGCAGTGGAGACCTGCTGTAGCTAATGGGAATGGCTGGGGCATTTATAATGAATTACTGGCAAAGAACATTTTTCCACCTCAGGGAAATAGCACAAACCAAGAGATAGGGGAAATAATCAAAAGCTTCATCTAGTTAAATTTGCATGTCAGTATAAATCATATTTTACCATGAATGCTCAAGCGCAGACTATACCTTAATATAGTTCATTCTCTTCAGATACAGGTCTTAGATACAGCCGCAGCACATTTTTCTTTTCATCGCAACACCTTGCTCTATGCTGGATAAACGTGCAACATCCTCATAGTGAGGAGGGCTGCTCTGGCCCTCCCATGACCCAGAATCGTGCTGACAGCCCTTACTGCTCCCACTGCCCCACAGCAAAGGTGGGAAAGGGGGCAGGTGAGGTCAGAGGTTGGTGCTGGGACAGGAGCATGCTCAAAGGAGGTTCCCAGGCTTTGTAGAATCATAGAATCATAGAATCATGGAATAGTTTGCGTTGGAAGGGACCTTAAAGATCGTCTAGTTCCAACGCCCCTGCCATGGGCAGGGCCACCTTCTATTAGACCAGGTTGCTCAAAGCCTCATCCAACCTGGCCGTGAACACCTCCAGGGATGGGGCACGCACAGCTTCTCTGGGCAACCTGTTCCAGTGCCTCACCACCCTCAGAGGGAAGAATTTCTTCCTTAGATCTAATAAAAATCTCTCCTCTTTCAGTTGAAAGCCATTGCCCCTTGTGCTGTCACTACATGCCCTTGTAAAAAGTCCCTCTCCAGCTTTCTTGTAGCCCCCTTAGGTACTGGAAGGCTGCTAGGAGGTCTCCCCAGAGCCTTCTCTTTTCCAGGCTGAACAACCCCAACTCTCTCAGCCTGTCTGCATAGGAGAGGTGCTCCAGCCCTCGGATCATCTTTGTGGCCCTCCTCTGGACCTGCATCAACAGCTGGTTGAGAATGAAGGAGAGAATTATTAGGAGACTCAGCAAGCTGAAAGTCTCAGAGCTTATACACTGCTTTTCTCTAGAAGTCATCCCCCAGGCATCTGAAATCCACTGAGGTGCCACTGCAGGTGGTGAGAGTTGACGACACTCAGCACCTTCTAAGATACGGCTTCATAAGAGGAGCCCAGGCATGAGAACGTGATGCTGCAGGACTGTGCACTGCACAGATCCTGACAGACCTGCAATTAGACACCTGTGCAATGGTTTCCTAACAGAATGGCTGTTAAATATCAGCAGTGGAATTGTTGTTTGTGCAAGAACAGTTTCAACGTCCTACGAGATAAATAATATACATGTGAAGTAGATAAAAGACTAGAAGTGCATCCACTCTCTTTGTTAGTCATTTGCTAATCAATGCCCAAGTCCTTGGGCGAAAAAACAGAAAGTCTTTATAAGCTCAGACTTCATGTGTTGCTCAGAGCGGAAATTTGGGACTGGGAAAGCTCAGAAATGTGGCTGAAATGGCATGTAGCTCACAAGGCCCCGTTTTTCAGTCCATTGCGCTGCACACTGGGGTCACAGTGACACAAACCCAGCGTGATGCCAAAAAAAAACCAAAAAACAAACCCTTGATGGAATTTGGAACAGGACCCGAGTTTGATAGTTTGGCACCTGGATCACACACCGCTTGCTTCCAGCATTGCATTTCGGCCCCGCGCCAGCAAACAAGGAGTACTGAGTTCCAGGACTTCCAGGCTACTCACAACTCTTCACTGTCACGTTGCAAAGCATGTTTGGCAGGCGAGAGCTGTAAGCAGATAAGGTTTGAGCAGACGGCGTGAGTTGCGAAGTGCGAGAATAAGAGCATTGCTGGGTTCTCGGCGTGTTCAGTTGGGATCGTATCTTCAGATCGCTGAACGACGGGTTACATGGCTATGATTCAGCAGAGCCAATGAGAAACATGCCGCTTTTCTCTCCTAAATTTGGTGTGGGTGCTCCATGTTGTGACCAGTGGCATAGGTACCTGTGGGGTGATGTGTGCCTGCTCCCTGTAGGGCTGGGCTCTTGTGCAGTTTGCTGTGAAAATATGTATATTAGTATTTACGTGCATTTTTGAGTTGTTGCAGCTTTTTTCCTGATCTATCTTCAAGATCAGAAACAAGATAATTTTCCAGACTTACCCTGGTTTTTTAGAATGTGGCTTAATCGAAAGAAAATACCATTATGCAACCTCAGCTTCGTTCCTACGCTTGCCTTTCCTTCCAGAAAGCTGTCTGCCTTCCCTTCTTCCACCCAGAAGGGCTTCCCCTCCCTCTCGTGCTGCAGGTTGAGTTAATGAGCAGCTCTTGTCACAGTGACTCAGCAGCGCTTCTGCTTGGTTACTCTCGCTCCGTAACCTGCCGACGAGATGGCTCACCCCGACGGCGCTCGCAGCCTCCTATGGGCTGTAAATGCCCATGTGAAGATGAAGGTGTAAACAAGGATGCTGGAGCAATCAAAGACACTCCCCAAAGCGTCCCCAAACCAACGGGAGTTGGTTGGCACTGGAAAACAAACTCATAACTTGAGTAGAAGCTAACCCAAGATGACACCGAAAGATTCATCACATTTGTTAAATCTGCAGGAAGCATTTTCCACTCAGCACATCGTTCAGCTGGGAAACTCGTCGTAATGGGATGCCGAGGATGGCATCATTTTGGTGGGTTCATATATATCATTTAGGTAAATTCTTGAAAGAAAAATGCTGCGAAATACAATAACGTCACGTTTGACTTAGAAATGTCCTGAAATCACAGCTCACCAGAGGCTGGGGAAGTGCGCTGGGAAAATATCGGGATAGAATTCTCTTTTTCTTATACTCTCCCATAGGCATCTCTAGTTTGTCAAAGACAAGTCAACGGGGTGAGAAAGATGTGCCCTCACTGGTCAGTCCTGTTGCAGCATCCCACTGATGTTTTCTTTATGGGTCAGTTTTCAGGAGACTGTTGCTGCTCTGATGAGAAATACCCAAAAGTGTTCGTTAACCCTGATTGCAGGATCTGCAGGAAAAAAGTGGTTGTGGTGAGAGTATGGGACTGGGGTGAGAATGGGCTGCAGGAAAAGCTGAAGGAGGAGGTGGAAGTGTGCCTGTTCCTGCACATGCATGTTCCTACGCCCGTTCTTGTGTGTACCTGTTGCTGCAGGGCAGGACCTGGAGCTTTAGCTGTTTAGGACAAACAAAATTTGGCAGCTCCTGTGCTAAAAGTAAGTAAAGGGCAATTCAGTTCCCTGAAATGACTATCCATCAATCCAGGCTGGCATCATCAACAGATCTGTTGTGTGGGGGTATTCAGAGTGACTTTATTAAACATGTTTTTGTGTCTTTTTACCTTCATGTAGCCCTGCAGTTGTGACAGTGCTAAGAGGAAGGGAATTCAGTTCTGTTCCTTCTTGGCAGCCTCAAGAGAAATGTTTACTGCTTTCTGGCCGCTTACATCCTTGCAAACCCACTGAAAGCATCCTTTTCCTGGCAGAACTTTTATTGCAAGTGATGAGGTGCAAAAACCGAGGCTCCAGCTTGACTGTAAAAGCTCACGTTGCATTTGTAGTGTTGTCAGTCAAAAGGCATCTTTTGAAAAGTCTCCTAAACAAAACCGATGGGGAGTCAGTGGGCAAGAAAAAGGAGTTGTTATCCCCAAGATTCTGAGTTTTATGGTTGCTTTTGGGAACTGCGGCATGACTGGAGAGGGTTTCCAAAGGAAACTCTGTTCCTTCAGTGGCAGAGAGCCTGAATGCCATCCTCTTGGCAGGACTTCTTAGTACTGAAACCAGAGACACCTGTACGAGTCCTAGAAAGCAGGATAAACACAGTGTGTGGTAGAGAAGCTAGGCAGGGACAAAGGAAACCGAAAAGTTGTCATGTTTAGGTTGTGCCCTTGAAGCCTTGGTTTCAGAAACTAACATTTCCATAGATAAGCTAATCGTTGGAGGTAGGCCTGCTCAATTCCTGGATGGAAAAATCTAAAAAGGGTCTGGGAAAGAAAACAAGTCTGTTGAATAAAAATTGTATCAAGAAACTTGCATTTCCATACTGAACTGCCTTCACTAGGATTAACAAGGGAATCCAAAATTTAGAATGGATTAGGGAGTCTTGGGATATAATGCCAATGTGATAGGGATTACCAGCAGATTGGATAGCTTAAATTATTGAACAGATAAGACCTTTCATATTTTACGTTCTGTGGATGCCACAGGTGCTACCACATTGTTTTTCATTTTTGTAATTTTACCCAAACGGCACTGAATATTGAGCGGTACCGTTCTTCTAAAATTAAATCCACTGGGGAGCTAAGCAAAACAGGCATGATAATCGGTGAAGTACAGTTCTGTTTATTTAAAGCCTCAGGAGGGATCTGAGCGCGCTACTTTGAGAAGCACAGCACAAGAGGCTGTCTGCTTTATACAGCAGTCTTCCCCTTTCCTTACTCTGATAACACTGAATGCACGTTAATGAGGAAGTCAATTTAGACGCTCCATCCTCATCCCCAGAGCAGTTTTGGATGTAAAAAAAAAATCCTATTACGAGATAGCAGTGTTCTTCTTGAACCCGAGTGTTGGTGGGACCTCGCATTTGAGCTGCCTGGCAATGGCAAAACCTCAAAGGACTTGTGAGGGCACGTTTCCTCGAACAACAACTCCAGAACTAATGTTTTAATAAAATGGGTCTAGCAAACTGAAAAGAGTGGGCTGTTCCTCACCCTGCTGGTACTTGCGGCCTCCAACTAACCTTGAAGACCTACCGTATTTTTATAAGGAGGATGTCTCATGGAGCTGGTACACAAATAAGAAGCAGAGTTTCATAAATGTGAAGGTTTCAGTTCAGGTTTTAGGCAAAAGTTCACGTCAATTCTCATCCTATTCTCGTTATTTCACACCAGCGTGCTCAGATCTAGAGGAGCATCTGCTGCCAGCTGAGCCATATTGACACTGACAGAAGGCACAATAAGCTCAGAGTAAATAAGTGAATGATCTGAAACAGAACAAAAAAGCCAAAGAAATTCTAATAACTGGAATAGACTCAGTTTGAAGTGCAGAGCTGTTCCCTTCACCTGACGAACTAAGAGTTTAATGGGCTTGATATTGCAAACCCTTTCTCGTGTAAGTAATCCTTACTCAAGCAAGCAGTTTTCATTGACTGCATGCCAGAGGAAGAATTAATTTATCTGAATAAGATTTTCAGGATCTGGACAAGACAGCCATTGATTTGCAATATGAAATTTCTCTGTGATTAAAAAATGAACAGAGCATTTAGGAGGCCAGGGAAGCTTAATGGCTGCAATAAGTTCCCCTTTGCCTGGAGACGGGTCCCAAGGCCTGGAACACTGATCAGGAACAGGGAGAGCAGCAGACCTCAGTCTTGAATGCCCAGAGGGTTTATTCAGTGTCATGGTGAAAGACTTGAGCCCTTGGATTGACGCATTCTCTGGAAATGAATGCCCAGAGCTTCGCTTGGAGCCATGCAGTAGCTGGAGTAATGCTTTCCTATGAAGTAACTCTGCAAGTGCAGAACCAGGTGTTGTGTTGTTCACAAATAACCCCTCTCTTCAAATGCCGTACACTTTTGGACGTTTGCTTTTAGGACTTAAAGTTTTCTGGCAGACGCATGTGAAAATCTCTTTGTTCTCCAGGCATGGGGCAGCGTCAGCTCCTTTCTCCAGGAGCGCTGTGATAAGGTTCACCAGTGAGCACAGCATACTTTCTTCTGACACCTTTCTGCGAAAGGCAGTGCATGCCTGGTGTCACGGATGAGCACGGATGACTGAGTTTGTGTTACCGCCGTTGGGCGTCATGAAACCGGAGCCAACTTCACTCACCTATTTTTGAAAAATCTTGACTTTAATTTATGCTTTAGCTGCCTCTGTGTGAAACAAAGATTTACTGTGTACTCTAGACGGAGAGACTGGGAGCTTGCTCCATGGGCAGTAGAGTTCAGCGCAGATTTCCTTAGGCTTTTTCTTCGGGTAATTATTGCAGCTGTGGCAGAAAAGACCTGAAAGAGCTTTATGCAAATTGTTGATTTCTACCACGTTTGTTAATTGTTTCCCAAATTTGCATTTCTAATCAGTGAGATGCCAAAAAACACCTGTACCCTCCAAGTGTTGCGCTAGCAGTTTATATTTCCTTTAATTACGCCTGTAGGAACAATACCAGAATGGCAAGCATTTATTATAAAAACTCGTAGCCCTTACAACTAAACCATCAATAATATTTTTCTTCACAAAATTATGTCCAGCAGCAGTGGCAGGGAAAGGGCATTCCCTGCTCATCAGCCAGTAGCCGTTGCACTGATAATATATCTTCCCGAACAGCATCGATCTGATAGCACTCAAAGTACGTGTTTATGCATCATCTCTATCGCAGAGCCCAGGCAACACGATGTCTAGAGGCCATACAGTGATTTCCCCACGGTGAATTCCTGAAGATCTTGAAATTTCAGGCTGAGGAGGAGACAGTCTAGATGTAGCTTGGGAATATCTGTGCTAAAAAAAACAACCTCCTTTTGTATTGTTAACCGAGAAGATGAGCATAGTCACCCTGGCTTGGTTGTGAATCATCTGATGAAGCTTCATTTGCTACCCAACGGCAAACCCTCAGCACTTGCAGCCCTTCATTTTATTATCACAGGAATGACAGTAAAAGAAGACAAGTGATTTTTTTCCTTCTCATTTAATACCAGGCTTTCTGTTGTTGAGCTGTTTTGTTTTCCTCTGGCTCTGACAGTCTTCTAAACAGCAGTTGCTTCTCTTGTGAAACAATTGGAGTTAATGTGGGTAATTGTGATAGTTACGGCCTTTACTTTTTGATATAGCAATTATCCAATCTGTACGTTTCACTGAGTCAAGCAATGTTGGTAAAACTAAGTTGTCATTAGGCTGATCTCTGTGGAGACTGTGACTACAGAAAGGCCAAATCCAAGCATCTCTTTCTCAAAACAAGTGTTGAGTAACCTAGAATTGAAAGTTTCCTCTGCCTTGGACCCTCTCGGGTTGTATCTTCCACATCACTGTGTCAGCTGCAGCAAGGTCACACACGTTATGAAGAGAAGAGTTTGCTCCTTTGCTGTTTTGGCATTTTTAAAGGTCTATGGGCAGAAAGTCTTGTGAGGTTTTACAGGTCGTGTAGGTCTTAAACCCAAATCAAAGCACTTCAAGCTGAGGTAGAAGTTGCCATTTCTGTAGGACAGCAATAAATATGGCAGGTACGTAAAGAGCCCAAATCACTCTTTTAAGTAGAGAGTTTTGTGAGTGTATATTGATTACTTCCAAAATGAAGTAATGTCTTTTCCTTCCACCTTTCTGAAAAGTGGGTTCACAAAGCTACAGAAAATTTCATTCCTCTCTAACCTCCAAGATCCTGAAAGCCTGATTAAAATTTTATTTCCTTGGAAAAAGTCTTCTGAAATAATATTTTTGCATCACTACCAACCTGATGCTACAACCATTTAGTTTCTTAATACAATGATAAGAAATATATCTGTTATACAGACATGACATGAAGATGTCATGTCTATATAACAGATATGACATGACATACAAATCTATATATAGAGAATGACATACAAATCTATATCTAGAGAATAAACAGAGGGAGACAACACCCAAACCTTTAAGCAGGGTTGTGGAGCTCTGTGTAGTTATATACTGGAACCTGGAATAAAACTTCAGCTGAGATTTGGGCATGGGGGACAGGGGAGCCTCCAACAAACAACAGAAACAGAGGTGTGCCAAAACTCAGGGCTTTTGTCCAAGTCCTGGTCTCGCCAAGCGTAGAACTTGGCTTAGGCTCAACCTGGATTTAAGACAGCTTACTTGTGTTTGGTTTTGTGGTTTTTTTTCTTTCCTTTTTCAAATAGAAATCACGACGAAGCTAGCTCTGTGTTTTAACTTCATAGCATGAATTTAATTTCATTGGTGTGAGCCAGGCTGCTCTAATTCTTACCTGTTCCTAGACAGGCCTTGCTGCAGAGGAGGGCGAGGTGGGCTATAACCAAAATGCATGGCCACACGTGGTGGTGAAACGTTCACACTGAGTCCTTGGTGGCCTGACCTTTTCTCACAGAGGCTCCTGATGAAGGAAAATTCAGTATCTTTCGCTGCTTCTCCCAATTGATGAAATAGCTGTATAGAGGTTTACGTTGTGCGTAATGTGCAAGCAGCTCAGAAATTGGCTTGCATCAAAATCTGACATCTCAACAGCTCAGGCGTTATTGAAAGAGGAGGTGGGGAAAGATCTGAGATTAAATGGAGAGCTAAACGCTGCAGGTAGGCAATCTCCTCTGTGCTGAGCCAAAGCAAGTCCCGAATGTCCATCAGCCAAGTCTGTTCTCGTGCACTTAAGCCCACATAGGTCTTGTAGAAGAGAGAGAGAAACTGGTTAAAAATAGCTGAACTTTTCCTGTTTGGTTTGGTTGCATCCTGGGGAAAGGATAAGAGCAGCAGTAATACTTTCATGTCTTCTGTTTTTTAAATCTCTGAACATGAATCACTGAGACCGCAGTACGCAGAAGGATGACAACGTTAGTGCTTGGCCAAGCTGTGGACCGTCAGTGTCAAAGCCATTGCTCACTCCAGTGAGGTCAGGTTTTCACGCTGGTATTTTCATTTGCAGGGCTGTGTTTGTAAGCTTTTGGAAGGAGATGAGGCATGCCCTTCTCCACCAGCAACTTTCCTCTAGCCCTTGATCTCCTTTTCTTTTTATGAGACTCTATGAGCATGTGACACAGGCTAGGGAAGCAACCACTCAAAAATCCCATTACTCTTCAAGCTGACCTTTCCCTGGATGATATTATGATCCTTTTGTCCTTAGCAAGCTCCTGGCATCCTACTTAGCAAACACCCAGACATGCCAATGTGTGCATAGTTCAAAGTACAGTCACCTAAGCCTGGAAAAAAAGAAAACACCTCTTTAGGGCCCAGTAATTGATGCACAGTAGAGCTGTTATCACCGTGGGGTGGAGCAAGAAACCTTTCCCAAGATCTTGGCTATTCTGTAGTGATTTTTTCCCCCTGCTTGTGTTCATTACAGTGGGTGAAAGCAAATTAAGGATGTGCGTTCAGCCCTCTGCCTGCATCTGCGTACCTGGCGCAGTCAGGAAGATTGATTGATATCAGGCATGTAGGGATGAGAGAGGACTGGAGATCCACATCCAGTGCTCCACACTGGCAGTGCAAAGAGGATGGGCATTAGTTGAAAACCTACAGGTATTTTTGTGCCTTATTAAAATTGTGGTGGCTTGGTTTGGATATTAAAGCTTGTCTATTACTTCAACTGACTCTCCTCCAAATTCTGTATAACAATTCTGGGAAGATGTGGCTGGCAGCAGATGCTGAGTATTTACATTTCAGAAACCATTGCTTGTATTTTATCAGTGGAGTTGGTGATAGGACCTCAAGGACATCTGGTGGGATGTAAATTTAGATTCACCTTTTCATGTACTTTTCTTCTCTTAAATAAGGCAATTTTCCTATGAAGTGCTTCTGAAGAAAAATCTGAGATGCTATCTGGAGAGTATAATGTTTCAGTTGTAATTAATCCTGTTACAAACAGGTGATGTATTATGATTTTTTTACTGTGGCACAACAGTGAAGTGTATTCTGTAGGGCCTTGGATGTATTTAATAATCGCTATAGAAGGAAATTATAGATGATTTCGAAACCATGGTGACTCAAAAGTTGTGGTTTCATTTAAGCACAGGTAACAGTCAGTTAAAAAACTTTCACATCCTCTTTCCATCTTTTATTTTCTGTATTTCCTATTTCTTTTTCCCTGAAAGTTAATATAGCTACTGCAACTTCACATCAGACTGTTGAAAAGCAAACAAGGTGTTTGGGAGAATTTTATTTGAATTTATTTCTTTACAAAATTTATCACAGAGTACATCAGAACAATGTTGCCTTGTTTTCTTAAGCGTACATACTGTGTTTGTGTGCCTGCTTGGCCATCTGGTGATATATCTGACTCTACTCCTAATTACATTAAAATCCATTAACCAATTCTGACAAATTAGAGCAGACTGAGTGCAGTTTTCAGAGATATTACGTTCATACGTGTTTCATGAAACAAGGCAGCTGGGTAAGGAAGACAGAGCTGGCCTGCTCATGGCCATAAGGAAAGAAAAGTTGCAGCACAGCTCAACTCTTATCAAGGGAAGCCACTGGGGAAGCAGGAATGCCCTCACATTGGGAACCAGCAACACTTAATGCTTTATTAGACACTAGAGAATCCAACTGCTCAACCCAGATCCTGGGAAATGAGTCTTTGTTCCAGGTACTGCTTGTGAAACTGCCAGGTTTTAAGGCCCAGCCATGAATTATCTGCCCTGTAGCTGTTAGGGCTATTGGTTATCTCCGGTGTACGGGATGTTGCTGAGGATATAACCAAGAGCAGTGTCCATAGTGCAGCCACGGTGTTGTGATTTCCCATGGGAAGAAGGGTCAGAGTCAGAGAAGTCTTGTTGAAATATTGAGTTTGTCCAGAGGCCAGAGTGCAGTAAATCAGTGTTCTTGGCTACGTTACCTACTGTACAACAGTATTTAATAAGCAATCTGCATCCAGCAAGCTGATATATTTGGAAGTTGTTCACTCTTTGGCTGTAAGGCGTGCCAGAGCTCTACCTATCTGTATTGTTGCTTGTAATGGGTAAAGAAGGCAGAAAATCAGGGTTAGGACAGTGTCTATAATCAAAGACTGTAGGAACACGTTAGTGATATTCACCATTATTGCAAAGGCTAAACACCAGTCATAAGCAAAGATTTGTTTTAAGACAAGTGAGGATTTTAATCATAAAATCATTCCTGAATCAATTTGTGGGCTTTGTCTTCCTAGCTGTGGCCCTGGTCCTACAAGCAGAGAGCCAGCATCAACCTGCAGCATTTCTGTTTCCAGGATTGGAAACCGGGAAAGCATGTATTTGTGTGTGCACATGCGCGTATTTTACATGCTTAGCTTTTTCTTTAAACCCAGCAGATCAATCAAAGTACCATATTTCTTTGTAAAAGGAAAGACATTCTCATTAATTTTCATCCCCCACATGCAGCTTATTGCATTATACTGAAAAATCTCATCTGAGAAATCCTTTCATAATGCAATATGTTGCAGAATAAAAAGCAGAACCATTTACCCCATGGATATTTTGTCTTTCGGGGATTTGGACAATACCATTAGTCTGTTGGTTGTAGCAAGCGTTTCTTTGCTAACCCAGGTGCACTAATGTAATTTGTCAAAGTGCACAAACACAATTTGCTTAGCACTGGCTTTGGGTGCTGGGGGGCATGTGTCTGCTCTAAAAATCCTCCAACTTCAATTTGATATCTTCATCTGCCCTCTCCAGCATCCTTGCTGGTATGCTCAACACCCACCTCGTTTGGAAAATGCCTGCAAGTTTAGACACTCAGCAGAGTGTCTGGAGGTTAAGGAAATGCAACTATCAAAGTAGTAGGTCCCATTTAAATATTGGGAGTGTCTGTTAAAGACATTATTCCACCTTCAGTCCTTGGTGCTTTACCTCTGCCTCACATTCCATTCTCCATGTAGATCCAAGCAGGTAAGTGTTTTAGCAGCTCAGTGAGCCTCAATGATCACAGAGCATTATAGCAACATAGTGGTCGTGCCTGGCATCCGAGCTGTCCCGGGAGCATTAGCAAATATCCTGCTGAGCTGGTGGGTAGGCATCCCCCCGAGCAGACGACATGTCCAAGCCACCACCAGGCAGCAGAGTTTGTGCTGAAATGCAGACTGAGGGTGCCCAAGGTGCAGAATTCAGGTTTCCCATTGGATGGGGTAAGTTTTCATCCTTCTTGGGTAGTGCAAGCTAGGATAAGGAATGTATTTGCTCAAAGAGCAGCAATGCATATTCCCAAAAATTTTATGTTATGAAAGGCTGGTGCAGGCACTGAGTGTCCAAGACACCTCTGTGTCCTCCTTCCTGTAGCACAGAAATCCCACCATGTGCATGAGTTCACTAGGTCAGTAAACACAACTGTCCCAGTTGTCGCTGTGCAACTGTTTGGGTACCCTTTCCCACCCCAGGGAGCTGCCGGACCTCGAGGCAGAGCCCAGGCAGCCTCCTCTACCGTGAACCCCCAGACCCCCCAGAATCCCCACTCTTACCCTCAGGTGTTTTTTAAGCTAGTGCTCTTCTGGGTTGGGCATCAGTAGTTCTCTGCACAGCCTTTATCTGGGTAAAAGACTAAAAACCTCATCTGCTGTTGGTTACTGTCTTGGACCAGTCAGCAACACAAACATATGTGTCTGCTGATGGTGCCCTTCCTGAGATGATAAAAGACAATCTAATTCAAGGTAGGGCAGGGTTTATTAACAGAAATAATTATTGATGAAAAAGAATGATTAGTTGAGAGAGAATTCTAACCTGCACAGCCTCATCTTATCTTTTAGTTTCTTTTGCCTTGATATTTTCTGCTCCAAGAGTAAAAACTTTAATTTAAGCCCTACATTTTTGCATGCATGCATATTCAGGGTTGTAAATGAAAGGAGAGTGACAGTTTTGCATTTAGTAACTTCCCACCCACACACCTCTTCTCTTTCTGATGCTGACACTTCAGCCTTTGAAACAGCTCCCAAGAGCAGTCCTCGGATGCAGACAAGTGAGATCTAAAGAGGGAACCTGGATCTGCTACTGTTTGCACATGCACCTGGAAAGGGCTTTGAAGAAGGGCACTTCTCTGGAAGAGTAGCTCAGAAATTGTTTCTCATTAACTCGGGAGAAAGCCTAAAGCTAGTTTGAAGAAGAGACTAAGTGTGTGAAGTTGTCCAAGGGCTCGTTAAGACCAGGGAGAGAAGCTAAAAGCCTGGACCAGTGCCATTAAAGGTGAGCTGGGCTGTCCTCCTGCCCACAGGACAGGACTCTGCCTTCGGTGGGACTCCGGGCAGGTTTTCAAATCACAGGGGCTCCTGCTGGCTTTTGCCTATCTGTTTCTGTGGGCATGAGGTGGATTTGTGGGTACCCGCTGCCCTGCATCCCCCCACATCCCCCTGCATCCTCAGCAGCGGACAGCGAGCCAGTGCAGCTGTTGGTTATACCCAAACCCCTTCTCTGGCGTGGTCCTCACCTTGCAAGGGGGAGCAAAGGGTGAGTTACCACCTCTCAAGCACAGGCTGTTTCCTCAGTTGGTACCAGAGGCTGTGTTTGATTTTTCCCTAACTTCAATGGTTCCTTCTTCTCCTCTTATCGCATCTTTTTTATAAACAGCTTGTTAATTTTTACTACAGCTGACTTCTCTTTTCCTTTCTTTCTGCTGCTTCCCCTCTTTCCACGGCAGCTTTTCCCAATATTTTATTTATTATATTTTTTCTTCCCCCCCAGTTTATTACATCTCTCTCTTTGCCAGCAGAGAGGGCAGATTTCCTTCCCATCGCCCCCTCCCTCCTGTTCCCAGAATCGTTACAGGCCTGGTTCAAAGCTTGCTGGAGCCAATTGCAAGTGTGCGACTATAAAAATAACAAAATACATTTCGCATTTTGGAACAAAAGGAGTGCTTTGAAAACCTGTTTCTTCTCCCACTTGCTTCAGAAGACACCCTGGCTTGGAAGGGCTTTTCTTTTCCAAACACTCTGCTCAAAAATAGGCATTTATTACAAAGAAAGTAATTTTCAATTTGAAGCGGGGGTGGCAGGCATACATATTCAACTCAAATCGTATATATTTTGGGTAATTTAAAATTACCATAGTTAGAAAGCATATGTGGTGTGAGCCCTAATGATCCTTAGCCACTCACAGCAGAGCAGTTTCATGAGCTCTGTTTAAATTAGCATCAGAGTGTGTTTGCCTTTGGGAAATAACATTCCAGGTTCTCCCAGGTAAAAGGATGTGCTTGAATTGCCTTTGCAAAGCCTTTGGATGAGCTGCTTAGGAATGCGATCATTTCTGTGAAAAAGAAGCTGTATCGTTTAAGCAGAGTCATTTTTATTCGAAAGTCAGCTTGTTAAAAAAAATAAGTGGAAACGGGCAAAAAGCGTGCTGCCTGCAACCAAAGGCGTGCGAGTGTTCCAAGTCTGAAAGTCTGACTAAGGCTTGGGCATTATTAGATTTGTTTTTTTCTCCAAGGGGCCAAAAAAAGGAGCCATGGAAAAATCCACTGATAAATATAAGGCTGGAAACTGAGCAGAGAATTACCAAAGGGGAAAGCCGGTCTGAGAGAGGGGGGAGAGAGAAGGAATTAATAAAGCAGCAGAGAGAAAGAAAGCAAGCAAGCAGAATAATATAAAATTTGATATAGGGCAAGTATATTCTAGATCAGACAGCCATCCGTCACATCTGAGGTTGGATTATTCTTAACTAAGTATAGCTGGGCAAAGTATTAATTTAGGGGTTTTTTTGTTTCACGTAGAAAATCACTCAGGGAAAAAGAAATGTTGGGAGAGAATTAGTTAGTGATGGGGAAAGTGTATGTACTGGAAGTTGAACCTTTTGACACAAGTGGATGAGCCAGGTGAACGCAGATATTAGTAATGAGGATTAATTAGGGCCATGTTCACTGTCTTCTTTCTTCATGGGTTTAAAATGTTCAATAATTTCCCTCCAAGGAAATACATTTTCTCCAGAACATGTATATTTTCTGCCTGTGCACATGTGTATATTTCACTCTGTGGTCTGCAATGCAGTTTTGCACTGGAAAGTTTAAATCATTTTTTATACCAGTTTGCGGCAGCATAATTTCTCCCACCGAAGATACTTGCAAATCCTTTATCTGACTTTTCGGCAAAGAATTCATTTGTTTACCCAAAAATGACTTGTTCATTTTGGTTGAGAGACTTCTCCTTTTCAACGCAACACTGCTAGGATTTGAGTTTAGTGGCAGAACTGCTGAAAAGAGACAGTTGCAAAATTCTTTGCAGCTCTATGGGAGAGCCAGAGAGGGAGCGTTTGAACTCGCAGCAGGGTTTTGTTCCTCACTCATCCTCGGCTCGCTCACGGAGCTGCTGCTGCCACCACCACACGCGTGGGTCCCAGAGGCAGCATCGGGCCAGGGTGCTGGCGGGGAGGGCGAGGGCATCGCGCTGGGCGGCTGTGCTCACTGCCGTGCAACGGGAGGGCTGGGGATGCTGCTCTGAGTCAAACCACAGCCCTGCGACATGGGTACTCATCACTTATTTATTTGCAAAGTCATTTAATCCACCCTTGTGAAGCAGCGCTCGTGTTTCTGAGCGAGGGCCTGGAGGTTAAACAAGAGTGACTGGGAAGGGCTCATGTCGAGTGGTAAGTGGCAGTGACCAGGTGGCAGCTGCTTTGTCTGTGCTTGGGCATCCCGTGTGCATGGGCATGCCATGTGCGCAGGCATCCTGTGTGCGTGGGCATCATCCCTTGTGCATGGGCATCATCCCGTGTGCGCAGGCATCCCGTGTGCGCGGGCATCATCCCCATCCCGTGTGCGCAGGCATCCCATGTGCACAGGCATCATCCCGTGTGCATGGGCATCATCCCATGTGCACGGGCATCATCCTGTGTGCACGGGCATCGTCCCGTGTGCGTGGGCATCATCCCGTGTGCGCAGGCATCCCGTGTGTGTGAGCATCATCCCGTGTGTGTGGGCATCATCCCGTGTGCGTGGGCATCATCCCGTGTGCGCAGGCGTCCCATGTGCGTGGGCATCATCCCATGTGCGTGGGCATCGGCATCATCCCGTGTGCACGGGCATCATCTTGTGTGCGCAGGAATCCCACGTGCCCTCTCAGTGTGCACAGTCCTTCCAACCAGCTGAGGACAGCTGTCACCATCACAAGCAACAGCCCCATGAACATGAGTCTTGGCATGTCCAAAATGGCAGAAATTACTCTTTAATAGCCACTTTATGCTAGAAAACCTTTAGCAGGGTGGCTGGGCACCCTGGGAATAGATGAGTTACAAAACATCAGGCTCTGCTAAGATCCTAGCAGCTATCACTGAACACACCGATGGCAGGTAATGTTCAGTATAGTTCATCCTGTTTGATTTTTTTTTTTCCTTCCAAGCTAAATGAAGGTGTTCTCTAAAGTTTCCAACCTTGCTTTGGCTGTAAAAGTAATGGCAGATATTTTGGGGGTGGTTTTATGCGGGGAAGTGCACACTTTTCAAATTTTCCTCAACTTGAAGATGATTTGAAGGCGCATGTTGAAATTTTCCGGATTTTTTTACGTGGAGCTCGACACCAAGGAAAAAAGTATCAGCATGAGTGGAAAATGTTTAAGATTGTTGAAGTGGTGTGAAGTATGTGAGTAGAGGGTTAGCACAGAGACTGTTTTCTCCAACCTAAATTAGGTACACAATCAAGCCTTCCCCTTGAACCAAGCCGCACTTGATGGTAAGGATCCATTTATAACTGGTTTACAAAGTTAGTCCATGATAGCTGAGGATTTGGACTTTTTCAGTGATGTTTGCCTCAATGTTTGTAGCCTATAATAAAAGTTTTAAAACCTTCAGGAAAATTGCTATTATTTTTGATCCAGTGGGAAGGGGCAACCCCAGAGCCAGGTACCGTGATGCTGCTGTCAGCTCAAGATGCCCCAGATGGCCCAAGATCAGCTGCTTCTTGGCTAAGTGTCTCTCTCTGGTCCCACCGAGGGGAAGAGACGATGTAAGTAGGCGAAAGAGGACAAACTTCAGGGCTTGTCTACATGGGAGCAGTTGGACTCATAGGTTGTCCCCAGCACGTCCCAGACGTGACGTGTGTCGCGCCGTTGGTGCCAGCAAGGCTAACCCCGCTGCAGGTCTGTGTTGCTGCCAGCGTGGGTGACATCTCTCTGGTCCTTGGCACGACCACACAAATGATGACCCAGCAGCTTGTAGAAATAACATTACTTTCAGAGCCCAAAGTGCTACTGTCTGACCTACTGTCTGACCTATTGAGCTGCAGGAGGCTATCCCTTAAATCAGGGAAGACAAAGATGTAACTAGATTCAATACAAATTTTTAAGTGCTTTTTGTTCTGTCTGATGGTTTTTTATGAGACTTTAAAATACTTTTCATCTCCCTACTAGAATTACTTTTCCGTATCAACTGATGAGTTTACCTGAATCTGTGCTTTTTGTACCCAGAGATGGATTTTCTGAGTCGCTGTTGCTCAGGATGTGAGCTGTCCAAGCTCTGTCGTTATCTCCCTTTCAGGAAATGGTGTGGAACCTGCAACATCTTATCAGAGACTTGATTTTGTGAAAGCAGCAGTTGCTTTTGCATCTTCTTCTGGGGTCCCAGTACAAGGGTTAAACAAAAACATTGCATTAGCATTTCTCAGCTGGATGTGAGCGCTCAGAGAAACCCAAAACTCATCACAGTCTTATACTGGTTCTTGTTACATCAGCAGAGCATATTTGGGTGGAGGTTGGAGGTTAAATCAGCTCAGCTCTAGCTGACAAAGGTGGTAATTTAATAGTGGCGATTTGCTCATTTAAATGAGGCAACGTATTTTTTCTCTGTAAATTCTGTCTCATTCTTGTTTGTTGCTGTTTGTGTTCTGCTTGTCATTTGCTCCATAGTACTGATCGCTCTGGAGCTGGATTCCCATTCCCACTCCAACTTTCTCCTGGACTTTATGTTTCTTATAACCATCTCAAGAAGGAACAAATTGCATTTCTGTTGCAGGGAAGAATGTAAGGAGGTTGTTGTTTCTTGAACAACAGAACAAGCACCATCTTCCTGGCTTGGTGGTTCCTGGAGTGGTGGCGTTGATTCAGCTCTATTTGAGGTCTCACTTGCCATGAGATCCGGTTTTGGCGCTAGACATTGCTTCCTACGTATGGTTTGCACCTAACAGTCACCTTACCCACCTGTTTGAGGCAGAAGAACGAAATGTAGCCTGAGGAAGGTCTCGTATCATGACCACACAACCTGGGGGTGACCAGGGCTGCCCGCTGATTTAATCTCTCTGTAATTAGATGTGGTGTCACAGGAAAGAGTGCCATGAGCAGAGTCAAGCAAGGTTTTGCTGCAGGAAGAAGGGTGATTTTGCTTGTTTCAGGTGCAGCCTGTAACAAGGTATTTTTAGGCCCTGTTTAGGATGACCCTCATAAAAGGCAAAGTTTGTCTCATGGACACGTTACTCTGGCTCCCAGGGAGCAGGAGGAGCAGCAGGTGGGGTGAGGGCCAACTTCCCTCCCTTTTCTAGAATTTCACAATTTTTCAGAATTTTCAGGGAGGATTTTAAAATGCTGATGGCTGATTCATTGCGCTTGTACTCATAAAGCCACCTGGATGGTAGCACTTCTCCTCCAATCTCATCTCAGCCCTCCTGCAAACCAAATTACCGTTGGTCTGTGGTACGTCTGTGCCTGGTGCATTCAGACCTCTGAATATTGATAACACACGGCTGATCCTACAGTGTAATACATGAACAGTTAATGCGAGGCCAGAACAAAACTGTCTTTCCAAATCTCAGGTCTGACCTGATCTTAGTCCTAAATACCCGGAGAGCAGATTAAGCACTGAATTTGGTATGGCCTTGTGCTGGGCCTGCGAGAGCTGGATGGTTTACATGGGGAAGGCAGAGAAAGGAAGGTATCAGCCCTGTTTTGCAGCATGGGAGAGGATGCACGGGAGGGGAGAAGGCGGAGGTGATGCTGCGGTTGGTGACGGATGGGACGCAGCGGCGTATCCTGAGGGTGCTGGGTCCCCCCCATGTTCCGCTTTCACAGAGCAACCTTGGAGATGGTGTGGTCCACTTAGCACTAAATCGTTCTTTATTAAAAACAACATATGCTTTCTGGGCATTTCATTTTCTGTCTCGCTGCTGCTGAATACGTTGTTGTGGTTACAGTGACCAGTCATGCACTTTCCTGAACCATTAGCTGGTAAAAGCATTTTCTTTTTATGTCGAGAAGTGATAAGGGCTAAGTTACAGCCTCCCTGAAAGCGCTTTCCTCTGGGAAACAGTCTCCTGCGTATCAGACAACAGGCTTGCTCTTCTAGGTCAGTCTCTTTATAAGTAATTCTGGGAATCTGTCCTTTTTTTTCCCTGGTGATAATCAGAAGTGGCTCCATTTCTGTACGCTGAGCCTCTGGACACAACTTGCAACCTTCTGGTGATGCACTGCGAGTGGGACTGAGAGGAGGCAGAACCAGAATGGGGCTCATCTGGGAAACCACTGTATGAGTTAAGATTTTTCTTACAAAGATCGATTTTTGCAATGAAAAAGTTAATCAAGCCCTGGAGATCTTCCTTACAATTGAGTTACAGTAGTTACTGCAAATCTCCCACTTTACTATAAAAAGAACCGCTCCACTCTTAATTGGGAAATGTGCTCTAAGTGCATGAGGGGCAACATTTCAAACTTGCTGGGATCTGAACAGCATCAGTAGAAATCATTAAATACAACAGATGTTTTCCATCTGACAGTCAATCCAAGGATAGCGGTTAGACCCTTTAATGGAACTTAATGAGACACTTAGCAGTCCATTTCCTACTGCTCCTGGCTTTTACTTACAGCATCATCCCGTCAGCGTGGAGCGTCTCGCAAGCATAGCTGTCAAGGTCACTAAGCTCATCTGAACACAGCAGCGGTTCGAGCCCAATGCCTGCACACAGTAGCATTCCCACACTGGGTTAAAAGGGTCTTCTCCCCACAACAGAGTTTTTATGACCTGTAATAATGTTTTCTCTGCAAAGCCCTTGAAATATTTGGAAAGCCAGGTGCCATCTTCAGTGCAACAGAGCAGCATCCCTTGCTGCAAGTGAGAAGAAACCTCTTCCTTCAGCAATCAGCTTTCCAACCCCACCTCACCCTTCTCCTGGGGTGGACATGCTGGGAGCAGAGTTTGGGGTTCATCCCACACCAGGGCAGAGGATGGAGAGGTAGATGGCAAAGCCAGGAAGCAGCACTGAGAGCGACCCCCACCTGGGAAGTGGCAGAGGGAAGGGTGCCAGGTTATTTGGGTCGGGGGTGGTCACTAAAATCAATCCTGGCAATACTGGGGCTGCAAAGGAGTCAAGCGGAGGGAGGAGGGGATTTCTCAGGTTCTCCACAGGTGCAATTGCATGTTGAGTAGAAAGGCAGTGAAACAAAATGGAAAATTTTGTGTAGACTGTTGGCAAAGATGCCTGTTCTGGAGTTCACCACAGCTTCGAGGTCACTGAAAACGCTGATACTTTGTCTTCCTGGTCATAAAAATAAAAGGGATTTTTTTTTTTCCCTAGAAAAGGCCAAGCAGTAAAGCAGACAGAATCAAATAGTATTACAGTTCACCCTCAGCCAGGAAGGAACAGCTGAGACTAATCAGCTTTCATTTAAAAGTATAGCATTCCCACTAAGCTCTTGTTGCTGCCGGTTTTATAGTCTTACCCTTATTAATCACAGCTATTATGACTTGGAATGGATGACAGCTTTAGGAGGATACTTGGGGAACCAGGATCAGGGATACTCTGGATGAGGTGCTGTATAAAACCGGACTACTCATCCGTAATGACAATCAAAGACTTCAGGAAAACAGAGTTGAGGAGAGAAAGCCTGGGAGAAAGATGACTGGATCCAGAAGAAAAGCTGGAAGTTTTGATTTCTAAAATTCCTGAGGCAAGACTCTCAAAATATTGTATTATGGCGAAAAAAACATTTCAACATCACAATTTCAGTTTTTATGTTGTGTAATAGCTTAAATGAAGCATTTTAAGGATATTGAAAGATGATTTCTGGTATTTTGTTTTATGAAAAGATCCATGATTTTTATTTTTTTCATGTTTATTTGAAATAAGAACAGATTTTGTAGTCCTGGGGTTTCCCATGGGGCTGAATTTGTTTATGTTGGCTCTGATGATACCTTATCATTTGATAGAGATGTTGCAAAAATAAATGAATGAGGGTTTGAGGAGCACTTGGCCTTCAGAGAAGCCTGTGGAGGAGTTTGCAGTTCTCATTGCAGCTCAGGGTTTTCGTGCTGTGCCCCAGCTGGGGATGGCACAGCAGGCAGAAAGCCACATGCTGTATCCGTGCAACATATTGGATAGAGCAGAACTTGACTGGTCAGTGCATTTATGTGGGGTGTAGGACAAGAGACTTGGACAAATTATGTTTCCCAAGATCTATATTTGATAATGTTTTCAATACGAACAACTATCTTTGGTCATCCTTAGCAGATGGACAGGATTTCTTGGGAAATAATAACACTCTGCTTTTGCTCATAGCCAGCGCTATAGATAAAGATGTGTCATTACATAACATTCGTGTGATTGAAAGATGATAACTTGCTCTAAAAACAAGTAATTTATGAATTAGTGGCCAGTGTAGTCTATATGAAAGACTGTGAACTGTCCTGCGCAGTGAAGTACTTTGCATTATACATTTAACAAAGATAATCTACCTTATTTTAAAAATAATTGATTAAATTACTGAGATAGATAGAAATATGTATTTTGTACAACTGCTCTATTGATTCCATGTTCAGCCTGTTAGTGATGATGGTGAGGAGTATGAACTCTTACAATCTGCATAAGAAGTTATCCTAGATATTTCACATTTATAGCCCATAAAAAGATCTTGCCATGTGTGCAAACACCTGAAAACTCAGAGTGGATCAAAAAGTCTCTTATTTTTTTAGTAGCCATATTCCCTTCAAAAGGGCTTTCTTGAAATTCATTGTAAATTCTTCCTTTCGATCAGCAGTCATTGAGTTTTTCTAGCTTTCCCTATTTTTATTCAAATCTAGAATAGGGTAATATTTAGCTACGTTTGTAGCTGATTTTGTGAAAGTGATCACTGGAAAACGTGGAAGAGACAAGGTAGATCTTACCTTTAACTCCTAGGAAGAAGCCAGTTAACAGTAAAAGAAATCAAACCACAAATGGGAGTTCTTCAGCTTTGAAAGAGGAGATTTCAAAAAGCAGTGTGATTTGTCCCCAATATATCTTTCCCATGCTGAAGAAGAGATGAAAAAGAAAATTTTTCCTTTTATTTTTCAAATATAATAATACAATAAAAATAGGTCATGCCGTTTAGTATGAAACACACCATGGTTTCAAAAAATCAGTGCTTCTAATTTGTGTATTTCTTGTGGGTTTTATCACTCAACGCCCACGTTACCTAATTATATACACCTCAAATCAGAACGTAAGTATAGCTTGGTTATTAAAATCTGTCATTGCTGTTAGAAAACAATTTCACTGCTACACACGCTTTGTTTCTGGCTTGCCTTGTCACCACCATGGCCACCTTAACACCTGTTTGCCCCCGTTTACCCGTTTTTTTCCTAGACAGGTGGGAAGGAGCTCAGCAGGTTTTTCCTGGGGGAAGAGGCAGCCCTTCGGTTGGGATCTCTCTGAATCACCTTTCCAGAGCGTTTAGCAAAACTAAACGGGGAGGACCCAAAGCATATGTTACTGAGATCTGTATCTGTGCGAGAGTTTCCCAAATGCTCTGATCTTCTTTCTTTTGAGGGATTAATTACCTGTTAGCTCACTTTTCAAAGGCGTTCTTTACCGATGCTATCTTTCATCTTTTTTCCCCTTGTTCTTATGCATGCTCTTTCATACTTGTCACTGAGGAATATTGGGACGGAAAACTTTTATCTCTTCCAATATTGGATTTTTCTTCACGATGTTATTGCTGTGTCTGCAACAACCCAATTTCCTCCTCCTCTGTACGTACCTTTATTGCTGAGTTATTACCCAGGTAAATTTTCTCTCTTGTCACTCTGCCATTTGACACGAGGTGATTAATTTAATAACAGAGCTGATTTTTTAGAAGCTCCCTGAAAAGGCTGTCCAGTCAGGTGATAGACAAAGGCGTCTCCCACGTGCGGTGCAGTGTAGCTGTATATTGAGGGCTTGATTTTAACTGCATTTCCCTCCTTGGCAGTTGTGCTGAACCTTGGCTACAATCCCCCAACTTGGGATATATTGCCCAAGATGGAAGAGACAGCAATGAAGAAGCAAAGGAGCTATTCATTAAAGCTGAGCAAATACAGGGGGGGAAAAAATGAGAATATTCACTTGATTTAAAAAATAAATTAGATTTAGCTGTGTTCTCAGCCCCTTTGGCATTTATTTTCCAATACTCTGCGTCCCATCAGACTATGCTAGTGTAAATGTTCTCAGAAAGCTCGTTTTTAGCTAGTATACTGAATTATTTGTATGACCCCCAGGGATCAGTTCCTTGTAATTACACAAATAAAGTACTTGACTTACTTGTAGCTACGCGCTGTAACTGGTGCAGTGAGCAGTTCTTGACGCACATTAACCGTGTTTTACTGGTATATAGTGATCACCAACAGATCCTCCCACCAGTTTCCCCTTCAAAACTACCATGGACTCATTTTGGCAGGGGATGGAGCAGCTTTATAGTGCACAGTGCCTAATTAATTTTTAAAACCATGGTAGCACCTTGCTGCTGGTGTAGCCAAGCTTTCTTCTGATGCCAACCAGGCACTGGTGCCAATGGTTTGCCATTGCCAAGAGGTTAGCAGAGTGCTGCCAGCCTCAGGGTGAAACAAGCTTTATCAGGTAAAAATACCCCCAAAATTCACCGCCCCCTCAGTCTCTGCAGCCAGACAGTGCAGGTAGAGGCCACCAGGGTATTGTTACAGGAAACTCGTGCCCCAGAAAGCAGTAATGAAGTTGCAGAAGAGTCAGTCTGAAGATGCCCCTGCGTTCCTTGATGTGTACCTTCTCTAAGAAGTCAGAGGGCAATGCAGCTGCTTCAGCTGTACATGTATGATACAGAGGGAAACTTGGATGTGATGTAGATACAGAGGGAGTCTCCTCTTTGCAGGGAAGAGTGCTGCTCTTCTGCAGAGGCAGGAGGCTTGGACCCTCGTTAGCAGCTACTCCTGTGCCTTTTAACTTTGTAAAAGGGAGATGTGGCTGTATCCCTTGCATGAACTGGAGGGAAAGAAGGCAGATAGCGGAACTGGATGGATACGAGTGGTTTTTGTGAGGTTTCCAACTGAGAAACAGTGATTTTAAGAAGTTATGAAGAGTTAAAGAAAACATTTTTCATAACAGGACAAGAGCAAATGGCCTCCAGTTGTGTCAGAGGATGTTTAGATGGGATATTAGGAAAAATTTCTTCACCAAAGGGTTGTCAAGCTTTGGAACAGGGAAGTGGTTGAGTCACAGTCCCTGGAGGTATTTAAAAGACGTGTAGATGCCATGCTTAGGGACACGGTTTAGTGGTGGACTTGGCAGCGTTAGATTAATGGTTGGACTCAATGATCTTCCAGGTCTCTTCCAACCTAAACAATCTTATGATTCTATGAACTGAACTTGAGACTGGATGCTCTTCTGCTAGTCCGAGCTAAATCCTGTGTGCAACTTCCAAGTGTGAAAAGGTTTACAGAAAAAAGACAAAAGACAGGTTTAGCAACGTAGCAGGAGATAGTAAGGTGACCACAAGGACTGGGGCTATTTCAAGACTTTTTAAGGGTTTAAAAGCTGATAAGCCAAGAGACTCCAAACTCCTCTTGGCCTTGATGTGCAGCAGAGCTTGGTGGAGTCAGGGGAAGCAGGAAAAGCCTGTGCTAAAATGGCAGTAGTGGTGCAAGAAGTGTTCTGGGGTTTTAATCCACGCTGGGAGATAAATTCCTCGTTAGCCTTGGGCAAAACATGTCAGAACTTGGTTTCCATTTCCTCCTTTGTAAAATCACTCATGTGGGAATACCATCCTAGCTGGGATGTGCTGCCAGCAGACATGTCCTGTTTCCAAAAGCAGGGAGGGAGCACAGGGAGCCAAGCCCAGTGATACACCAGGAGAAGTACCTTCCTAAATCACGGCAGCACTTTCACGAGTTTACCCCGAGTGCTGAAGTTGCTACTGAAACTAAAATGCACTTTGGCTCTAAGTTGTTAGTTTTTTAAGTTTTTGAACATTACATTGCTGCCTGTCTCTGAGACCCCTTCTTTCCTGCTGCCTCTGATGAATATTTTTCGTCTTTATCATCTTTATTTTTTGATCTGGAGTTTCTTACGGCAGGTAGGTCCTTCTTGCGTGTCTGGGACATGCCCAGCACATCCAGAAAACTGAGAGAGTAAATGAACAACAATATTGTAACAATCTCTGATGAGGAAAAGCTAATTTATTTATGTACTGGGGTAGTAGGTAGCCCACTAATGGATTAAAAATTATGAAGGGATAATAAAAGCAACCCAGTCTAAATGCTTTCTCTTTTTTTTGCAATGAGAATTAAAAGTGGGGGTACTTAGACCTGTTGTGCTTTGCTTCTCTGTGTGTCAGTTGTAAAAGTAGGTTATTAGTAAATCACTGAATCACATACAATTGTATTTTAGAGATATCATGTTAAAACCCTGATGATGAGCCACCCTATACATCATTTGGTGGTGAGATTATAAGCTTCTTTTATATAATTCACATGACTTATTTAAAAATATATAAATCATTTTTCTGTCTGCAGAAGTAATTTGGCCCTTTGCATTCTTGTCTGGTATCACTACTGACTGCAGCTACTGGGAGCAAGAAAGGTGATTCACTTAAAAGATTATTTTTTTTCTAAGCCCACTTCAACTATGTAAATGTGATTACACTCAGATATTATTTAGCAGCCTTCATTTTCACAATGGAGTGCAAACATTAATTACTTCTCACAGTTGTAGTTGCTGCTGTTTTACAAAATAGGAAATTGGATATAGTGCTTTGCTTGTTTTAGTATGTGCAGCTCCCCAGAGCGTTTCCCTGAGAAATGAGGCTGTTAGGAAGAGTCTTGTCCCAGGCCACGCTGCGGAGCGTCAAACTTTAATTAGGCATTTGCGGTGCCCTGACCCCAGCTTGAGCTGGCTGATCTGAAAGGTCAGATGAGGCTGTGTCCACACCAGAAGGCAACATCTAGACCATCACTTGGCACACCTCTTTTGTCTTTTTCAACAATAAGGTTTCGGTGACAACAATACATGAAAGATGAGCTCTGCTGCAAAGACATACCATCCTTCTGTGTAATTACCTTTCTGTCTAGACAGGCCCCTGCAACCCGGATGTTGGGTAGGCAGCCGGTTGGGTTAAGCTGGACTTTCATAATTCACTTTGGAGTGAGTTTGGCAAGCTTGCTTTTCAAAGAGATGTCGTAGGCCAGCAACCCCTGTCTTCTCTCATCTGAGAGAATTTGAGAAACGATTGTGCTCCTTCATGGGATGAGGTATGTCAAGAGCAGAGGCCACCTTGGTACCAGCCTATGCTGCTGCCCACCATGGTGACCCACTCAGGGCACAGGCAGGCAGGGGAGTGTCTCTGGTTGCTGTTTGTGATGGTTTCTATGCCCCAAAAAAAGAGGCAGAAGAATCAGGTACATCGAGAGAAGAGGTGGCAGCCTCTCAGCCCTTTTGGAACAAAAACACCAGGACAACTTGGAGGGAAGGCGATTTCTCCCGGAGGGATCGCTGCCTTTGGGGCCAGCAAAGCTCCTCCTGTGTTTGAGCCCTGCTGTGTTTAGGGAAACAGGACTTCATACACCCCGTCTGTGTTTGAAGAATAAGAGGCTTCATTATGACATTGCCTGCTAGCAGAAACAGTCTCTGGAGTGCAATAGTTAGGCTAAGCTGACCATAAAAAAGAAATGCTGTAGCCCTGGACGATTTAAATAACTGTTGTGAACGCACATTGCCTCACGCTGACCTGCTCACAGTTATCCCATAAAGCTTCACGCGGATCTGTAAGGCCTTTTGCAAAAACTGGTGGCATTCTGCTCATGCAAAATGTTATTTAATAGATGGGAATTCATGCCAGCGCTGTCTGAAATGTTTTCTGGTCCAAGCCTAATTAAATTTCTTCAGGAACCCCATTGCCAATCAAACATGTCTGGTTTGTTCAGACTCCGATGCTTTGGTTCGTTTGAGACAGTCGTGTGAAAGACCAGCAGCAGCCCAGGTAGCAACACCTATTAGTAAGTTGGCTGCACTTCCCATTACCAGATACTATTTTCAGCTGCTCTGTACTGTGTTAGAATTTAAGATTTAAAATCTATCAGTTTTCCATTTCAGGCTGAAGTTTGTGGGGAAGTTTCAGCTCTACCACTGCAATTATTTGCAAGAATTAGACTCGGAAAACACATTTTTTGTCCATTTATATTCAGTCAGAGCGTTGGGATGGGACTTTCTTATGTCTCCGTAATATCTGAGACAAGAAATTTTCATTTGCTGTGAGTTCAGTATGTACTTTTGCCCCTGCTGTGGTGGGGAAAGGGAAAAAAAAAAAGAAAAAAAAAAGCTAATGTTTAGCATGAGATTCTGCAAATCTCTCCTTGCATATATCCAATAAAAACAGATTAGAGTTTGGCAGATAAGTTTTTTCCCAACTGAGTTTGCCTTGAGCAAAAGAACTGGGGGGGGCGGGGGCGGGTTTGATGGTTTGGTTTGGGTTTTTTATGCCTGGGACACTTGGGGAACAGCTAAGAGAGGGGAAGGGCAGCAGTGGGGCAGGAATGAGAGCAACCGCAGGGACTGGAAACAGAAGGTGGAGAGAGGCTGGTGGGGCAGAAGGTTTCCATCTGCACAAGTGTGCGTCTCCCTTCCCGTGCCAGGCTTCCTCAGTTCAAATGGGATTTTTTTTTTTGTCTGGAAACCCGCTGACTAAATAAATCTTTACTGCTTTCTATGAGCTTGCCCAGACGAGGAGAAGCATCCCTCTTTACTGGCTGCTCCTCTCGCTGCGCACCCAGCAGTGCTGAGGAATGACAGAGGGGGTTTCTCGCCCGAAACACAGCGCTCGAGCTTTGGTGTATGACCTGTGCCATTGCCCCCGGCATAGGATGTGTTCTTCTGCCGTTGGTTATACTGCAGAAAAGTACCAAGTTCCTCCGAGGAATCCTCCCCACGTCCCTGTTGCAAACTCTCTGCCTGCGTCTGGATGCAGGTCTGTGGGTTGCAGGACGAGCATCGACGTTCTCCTCCGACACGGGACGTGCTGTTACCCCCCTGCCATGTGCCCCCACCCTTGACTCCTTCCCTGACTTCAGCCTGAGCAGCTTTAAAGCCAGAAGTGCTGAAACTCACAGCAGAGGACTGAGAATAAGGCAAAGGTGGAGGGAGGATCGGATCCGAGTGTGGCAACGGCGTGTTTTACCTCCGTTCACAGCGCGGATATTTTGGCTGTCTAGTTAAGCTCTCAGAGAATGCAAATTTGTCAGCGGCAGCTGTAGGAGCTTGATGGTGGAAGAACAAAGTAGGAATTTATAATGTGCACATAATTGTAAAGAGAAGGATTTTTTTAGCGAGAGATCAGCGGTAGCGCAGAGTAATAATCATCTTAAAGGGTGACTCTCTAGAATTAGTTGTTATTTTGTTTGAGTCCTTTGAAATCGTTTCCATACTATATAATTATCTTAAATTTTAAGTGCTTCCTGCGGTGATAATGTCTGCATTTTTGCATTCTTATGTAAATGCTTTAGCAGTTCCCAGTGTAGAATTGGAAATGTCATTCAAAAACAGGTAATGGCTTTGCAAAATCTAGGGGAAGAAATTAATCTCTTTCTTCCACATCGCTTTACAGTTTGTATTCTGTGCTTGTGTGGCTGCGTTTTGCGCTCTGACAGAAGCTGCCTTTCAATAACAAACATCCAGAGATGGGATACACTGAAGCAAAGAGCTGAATTTCACCAGTCTGAGCTTAAAAAGACAAGAGACCAGCAGCCAAACCGTTACATCCTACAGAAAGAAAATAATGACTCTGTATACTCAATTAATCTGCACTCAGACATCCTAGGCGAAGCCAGTTAAGAATAATTATAAAAACATTCCACTGTAATGAAAGTCTGGGAATCCCCAATAAGATGATAATTTTTATGTGGTGTCGCTGAATTAAGCAAACAGGAGTAGCTGGTTCCTCTGATCACCCGTGGAAGTGGTGGAGGGCTGAGGCTGGGATTGAGGGGGTCACTCTCGAAAGGTTTCCTGCAAGTCACGCACCCCAGAAATCAGTCTCACCAGTCCGGGCACCTGAAGCTCTGCCAGCCCCACTCTGATGGACGTTGCTTCCAGTTTAGCGAAACACCAACTTGCCTGCATGTGCAGACCCCCGAATCCTGGGGGGTTGGGATACCCATTGAGCTAAGGGTGCTGCTGCACCCGTGGCTAATTTTCCAAATGCAAACACAATGCCTAGGGCAATATTTGACACTCAGTCTGAGTCCCCTGAAGGTGCTGTGTAGAAACAAAAAGGAATATGGACAGGTCGCTCTGGAAAGATACATTTGCCCGTTTGGACAGTAGATTATTTTGCAAGAGGGAGAAAAGGAAGGAGCCTACAGCTTCCCCAGGAGGAGAGGGTCAGCTCGTGATATGAGTGGCCCGCTTATGCTGTGAAGCTGGTAATGGTGGAGGTTGTACTTGAACCAAAGAAACAAGGCAAGAGGGCTGCACTGTACAGAAGTGCAATGATTAAAATATGAGGTTTAAAAGGCACTGTGTTTCACTAAAAAGCGAGGGCTGAGATTTCAAAGCCGGCTAGGAGTTCAGCTACAAACCTTCTACTAGTTTCAAAGAAGGATTTTTGTCTACCTTTGCTGAGCCGTTTTGAAAATTGACATACATCCTCACATATCGTTTGCTTTTAATAATTTAGAGCTCAGTCCTGGAGCACTAACTCAGGCAAAGTCGTGATTCATTTCAATGGGAGCTTTGCCAAAGTAAGACTGTAAGGTTTGAGGGCTGTTCCAGTGAAGGGGAAAGAAATCCCTGTAAATACTGCAAAGGAAAAACTGTATCTCAGATGTATCCAAGGTAATTTCTTTCCATTTCAGCAGTCAGACTGCTGATGCCAAGGCTGATCTGGGGCAGACTTTCCCTGGCTTGGACAAGAGCAGAACCGAAATCCTCTCGTGTGCAACACTTGGTATTGAAGCTCACTTGATCAATCTCACATTGTGATGGGGGACAGCGACTCGGGGCCACCTGGGGACAGTCTGCGCTGCTCTGCTGAGTCACAGTGTACTGGGATGGATCCATCCTGCTGAGGTCTCCAGCAGAGCTCACAGACTGGCCTCACCCCCCACAGTAACACTGGAGGAGGACCAGGACCAGCACCTCTGCACCTCAGTTGGTAGTGGTCTAGCGTGGCCTGGTCCCCTGTTTGCTTCACCCACCATGCCTCCTACCCCTCTCCTGTCCCTCTGTTCCCACCTGGGTCTCACCTCTTCCCATTCCCGTCCCTCCCAGCCCAGCCCTCACCTCTCTGCGGTGTCCCTGCTCGCCTCTACCCCCGTGCAGGACACCGTCCCCGGCCAAGCCTCGCTGGGCCGGCAGTGGTCTTCAGGCTTCGGGCACCACGGGCAGCACAGGGCATGACAGTGCTGCCTGGGACACTGCAGCTCTTCTTGCCATGCTCAGGAAGGAGCAGAGGCTTTAGCAGAGCTGGGTCTGTGGTGTAGGCGTCAAACACGGCAGATCCAGGCTCCTTTGCTCCCTCATCCTCTCCGCAGGTTATTTATCCCAACTGTGCTCATTGGGCACAGGAAAATCTAGACTTTGGTGGGTTTTTTTAAGGGCCTGAAGGTAGATGAGATGAATCAGAGCTTGGACTTGCACACACAGGTCCAGATTAGGACTCAGATCCTCAGGGATATTTAGATAGATGAATCCCATTTATTTCATTGGTAGTCTTTATTTCAGTAGTAGAATTTAAAAAGCATTTAGTTACCCCATTTGGTATCCACAGGCTTAGCTTCAAAACCCTCAAATCCCAAATATGTCCAAAGAGTCTTGCTTGCCTGCAGGAAAACTGCATTTCTGAACTTGCCAGCCCATATTCCTCGTGCAGACGTCAAAAGGCAGGTGACAGCATTTCCCCTGAATCCTTCATCTGCTGTGCCTTCATCCCTCAGCCTTTCTCACTGCTCATTAGGTTTTACTAACAACGGGTAGCCCTAGATGGTGAAATGGAAGGTCAACCAGTGGGTAAACTGAAAGATGATGGACCTTTTCTGATGGACAAGCTCACCTTTATACTTTCCATTGCAGGGTGGTTTAGCTCTCTGCTCTCTACCTGGCTGGCTATTATTTGCTGACTTGGAAATAGATAACCAGATTCTAGAAGCAGAACTGATCCAAGGCAGTTTAGATTCTCAAGGAAAAACACAACAGTAGTTTTCAAACTAAGCCTTGGACACCTTTCAGATTCCTCCTCACAATACAGTGCAAGGCATCTGTTAATCTAGTGCCAGAATTTCTTTGTTTTAACTGTGCTTAAAAGGGCTTTCTGTAGCAGAGGTAATGAGGTTTGGTTTTAAAATCAAGGTGCTCGCACCATCCAGCTCTTTGTATGATTGAGGGATGAAGACTTCTCTGTGCTAGAACCCTCCTGAATCCTTTCAGGGAGTTCCCTCTGTTCAACAGGTAACACTGTCAGAGAAATTGTGATTGAGGAGTAGGTGTTCCTTGACTCAAACGCTCAGGAATTCTGCGACACTTGCTGGTGCAGATGTGTAAGCCAGGGAGCAGTCACACCTATGTTTGAATTTAGTGTTTCGCTACTTTTTTTTTTCTGTGAGATAACCCAGAATGGCAACAGCTTTCCTGTCGAAATACTGTAATACAGAGATCTGCGACATTTGGCTCATGGAGCAACTGTTCCACACCATTCCCAGAAATCTGCGATTGCAGTCCAGGCTATCTTAGGTTAAGGTTTTAAATGGCACCTCCCAGAGACATTTGAGTGTCTTCCAAGTTTAAATTGTCTTTGCAAGTGTTTTACCAGGGACCAGTGCCTCCTCTGCTGCTTAGACAATAGCAGCACGGTGTCTCCCAAAAGTCTGGCTCCAGAGTAATCTGTTACACAGCCCAAGGGCAGCAGGGAGTCGTCAAAACAGCCAAATGACAGACCCTCGCAAGGTCCCTATCACTGTGTGGGAAAGAAAACAGAGCTTTATAAGCTTATCTCTATGCTTAGGCTGTCTCTTGGAAGGACAGGGGTTCCTATTAGCCTGTGTATTTGTTTTAGAGAAAACTTCTCATATATCACTGAAAGAGAAAGCATGTATTCCTAATTTCATTAGGACAGTTGTTGGAGGGCTTTTAAGAGGACAGATATTATTCAGCCTGGTCTTGATGTTAACGGCATAGCCATATCGTGAAGTAGGTGTTAGAAATGTTTGTTTCTTTCTGCACTTATATGGCTTGATGAAGGGCCCCTATTTGGAAGTACCAACTCTAAAACCCAAAGAAACTGCATTTTGGAGGCAGCTTCGTGGGTCTGTCTGATGTTTCCCTGTCGCTCAGACAGGGCTGGATTTGGGAGGGGCTGAGGAAAAGTGGACGTTGCTTATAAAAATGCATATATGTCATTTACAGAGAGAAATTTAGCCTGTTTTCTGCATACGTGTCCCTTCTTAGGTGGGACCTCCACCTGCTGAAACAGATGTTTTCTGCCAGTCAGCATCAGCTCTCAAATAAAGGGTCACTCTTCAATCTCATCTCCCTTGTGTAATCCTTGATTATCTTGTTTTAAAAAGTTTTTTGCTATCTTAAATCTCTCAAAGCCCTCAATTAGCCTGTCATCTAATACAAACACCCCTCTGAGATCCTCTTAGCAGCGTATGTTCAATAGCATAATTTAGGAAGCCATGAGGGCGGAGGAATTCCAAAGAGCATCACCACTCTGTATCAAGAAGCAGGGCTTGGCTGCCAGAAATGTCCTGGCACTGTCAAACTACCAAGGTTTAAAAAATATCCATCCATGGCATTCACGAAGAAATGGATTGCAGTAAATCAAGCTCATTTGAAAAGGTCTCATTACCATTTGTTCTTACAGAGTCGCTGGTTTGGTCAGGGTGGAGCTAACCAACTCCTTGAACCTGTGACCCATTATGTTAAGCTCAGTCTTTTTTATTTACAGCAAATAAGCTGAATCAATAGTGGCAAATATCAAACAGCCTCGGTTACTTAAAGCAAGATGTATATGTTTCTTTGCAGATGACTTGAACGTTAGAAAGCGAATCAAAACGCAGTAAAGGCACAGGTAGTATTTTCCTTGGTCATAATACGTTTTGCATCCGGTCCTGAAAGAGTCACTGCTTTTGTTCAGTGCAATGACCTGCTCAACTTTCCCAACACTGACATTATCCAAGTTAAAAATTAAGCATGCAATGTAGTGCTTTGCAGAATAAAAACCTAATTAATAGGCCTATTAGTTTGGTATTAATATTATTTTTAGTAAATAATGCCAGTCCAAAGACCATACAGCATTTAGTACTTTACAGTGCGTTCCCAAAACATGTTTGGTAGCATTGGTAACGGCGAGGCAGCGATTCCATCCCAGGCAGTGCAGGAGGATGGGCTGGGGAGAGAAGAGCAGCACTCTGAGAGCACCGCTAACTGCACACTGGGAATAACAGCAAGCAGGACGGATGCCTTTCCCGAGAACTCCAGCGTAAAAGGACGGTATTGAATGGCCAAGTATTGGCTCATCCATAGCACCACAATTATGCATCCACATTAATAAAATATGCAGGCCAATCGGCAAGGCTGTCCTTTCGTGCGGAATAGACTCTAGGCTGACAGTGAAGCATGGACCTGTTTGATGTAATGTGGCATTATTTCTTCTCCTGCTGCTCGTGCTGTTATTTATCTTCTGCTTGCAGCTTCTCGCCGTCAGTGAGCGCAGGCAATTTCTAGCATGCAGAAAAAAAAAAAAGAGCATCTGTCTCTAAGCACTTCCTCTGGGGCAGACCCCCATCTTTCTTCTTCAGCGTCAGCGAGGTGGCTGGTGGGAGCTTGGGGAGGTCCGAGCTGAGCTGAGGCCGTGCTTGGGAGTATCTGGCCAGCCTTTGGGTGGAAGAGCACTGCCGCCATGAGCTCGCCATCAGAAACATAGGATAGCACCTCACCATCCAGGCAAAGAACGAGGAGATCAACTTCCACATCGATTTCCCCATCGTCACTCCCAGCAGTTGTACGGACAGGCTTTCAGCCAGGTTGCAGGTTACCACAGAAACAACATTCTCCGTTACCACGTATTCCCATGGGAGGGACTGTAGCACTTGTTCTGACTGTTGTTCGTTCAGCTGCCTTTCCCCCAAAAAGAGAGAAACCTTTGCATGCTTTCCTTTTTTCCATAGACTTCTAGGAGCATCCGCTGCTAAAAGGGTCATGTCCCTGCTTGTAATTAAACAGCCAGATTTACAGCTTGCTGCAAACACTGATCAGATTATTGTTTTTCAGCACTTTAAGATAAATCTGCATGAATTCATGGGTGACGGGCTGAAGGAGATCTGTTCCATCTCCTTACCCCAGGGCTGATGTCCTGTATCTAGGATACAGCAGTAAATCCCACACTCTTCTCATTAGCCCTGATACTTCTGCAGAGCCTGTCTGGGGAGCTCCCCGGTGCCAGGAGAGCTGCAGCCACGGAGGTGCCAGGGGAGTGCTGGGTGATGTCAAGCTCCAGCATCGCTGCCCATCCTCTCTGGAGGTTTCCCAACGCAGCTGTCGCTGCCTGCTGAACTCAGCCCAGGTTACCCATCTCCCGCAGCCCACTAACCGCCGGCAGTGTTTCGGGGTGGTACGGCCAAGGCACTCGATGTGGCAGCAGAAAGGCTGTGCTGCCCTTCCTGCCCCTCGCTCCCAGGTGTGTGTTAACCAACGCCGGCCAAGTCACCTCGTTCCAGGAGCGCATTAACCCATGGCTGCCACCCCGCGCTCTGCGGCCCCGGCAGCTGCAGTGTGGGTTTCCCCCAGGGACAACGATGATGGAGACGAATACAAGAGTAATTGTGTAAAAGGGCTACTGGGACAGGAACATGTTTTCTTCCTCAGCTGCTCTCGCCAGCTCGCAGCCATCTCCCCTCGCAGCGGCCGGGCTGTGATAAAGCCACATCTCTTAGTCTCATCTGCCTGATGGAGCGGCTTTTCCTCCGCACGTTCTCGCTGCAGCTTGTTGCTGCCTGGTGAAAGGTACCAGGCTTTGCACGGTGTCTCCATCCCCGTGTCCCACGGAGGCAGTGGCATACAAAGCCAAAGGGAGAGCTGGCAGGCAATTAGCAGCTCAGAGGAGCAAACGATCAAGTAGTTCCCTCAACACAAGGCAGCTGCAGGGTCTCATGAGGCTCCTCTTAGTCCTTCAGCATCTCATGCCACTGGCCGCGACAACAGGCTCAGAGCTTGGCCATTAAAACGAGAGGGATGCAAAGCTGTCTTTAACTGAAAGCAGAACCCGGGCCCCATACTTTAAAAGGAGTTTTTCAACTTGGATAATCTTTTTTTTTTAAAGTACTAAGTGACACACTTAAGCTGAGGACATTCTGCACAACAGCTGCGTGAGAGAGATTTGACAATACCAGGATTTGATGTCAATTGTAACTGCTAGAAATCTGATTGAGACGGCTGGCAGGTTATCTGTGTAATAATGGGTATGTTCTAAAATAGGTTGCTTCGCATCTTTGGGGCTCTCTGCTCTAGTTCTGGGGAAGAAAGCTGTCCTATCTGCCTTTTGCTTCCTTCTCCCTTCCTTTAAATTTCAAGCTTGGGTACACTGACTGATCAGAAGGTCAGAAACACCATAAAATTGGACTGTATTTATCAGAGACACAACTTAAAAGCTAGAGAACTTTTGTACAAATGCACAATAGTGAGGCTGAACAGCAAAGACCGTTTTACTTTGTCATAAGACAAACGACTGAAAATATCTTACCTCCGTTACGCAACCCAATGGTACGGCCTCTTTTTAAATGTTGTGTTTCAGTTCTGGAAATGATAGAGGGAAAAAAAATTGAAAGGATTCAGTGAAGGGTAATGAAAATGATTAGAGGCACGGAGAACCTTTCATATGAGGAGAGATTTAAAAAGATTAGGCCCGCTTAGTTAAGACAAGAGATGAATAAGCAGAGACATGATAGAGAGATGTGGAGTAATGAACGGCACAGAAGAGGCACACTGGGTACTTTTATGTGCTGTTTTCCAAAATAAAAAGTCGAGAGAAGAAAGCTCTGAAAAAATAAGACAATAAATTTGCTTATGATAAAAAACAACAACAGACACATTTTAAATATGTTTTCCGCAGTGCTGGCTTCACCTGAGGAAGCCGCTGCTGCAGGGAATAGAGGCGGCGAGCTTAGGAAAATTATGAAAAGGAGTGGCTGCTCTAGGGAAAATCGTGAGCCTACTGAGAGGAAAAGGGAGTTCTCCTATAGCTCTGAATGGGAGCAGGATTCACCAGCTGGCATGATCCCAAGGCTGCTGAAAGGAACCACCAGCCTCGGTGGGCTCTGGGTACTCATACACTATGCACAGCTACTGATGCACTAGATAGTCACCTGCTTCTGCTGCCTTCAGTGATGTAACATGACTTGTTTTTTTGTCTAGGTTGAGCAAGCGGGATCTTTCCCAGCATGTTTTCAGGGAGCACATCTTTTCCAACATCCCTGTTTTCTGTAGTGTCCATGCAGGTCATGTATTGAGGCAGCTCTTGCTTTTCAGTTGACCTGCCCGCTGGGTAGCTCTTGGTGCTTTGCTCAGACAGGAAGGTTTAGTTCTTCTGCTTGACTCAGTCACACGGGCGGGAGGATCATGAGAAGCTGTAGCAGATCAGATCCAAGGTCCAGCAAGTTCACTGTCCAAAGGTGATCGGTGGCACATACTTAGAGAAGAATATGAGATCAGAGTGTAGAAGTATGGAGAAAACGTGCAGAATGCTTCCATCTCCCATTTTTCAACTGGAGATTACCTAGTCAGAGGCTATAGTGGTGTTAACCAGTCCTCAACCAAACCTGCGAGTACAGTCCATGAATCATGGGATTTTATCATGCAATAAAACCTTTGGCTAGACATTGACAAAGTTATTCTGATCTTTTTTTCTAACCCCAAACCCATTCTTACACTAGTAGAGAAGATCTCTCTCCAAAGAGGCTCAATTGCAGATTAAATATAGAGACTTCTCTTTACAGATTTAGAAGCAGTAACAGGACTTTTGCATGTGTGAAACAATAAAAATTACATATGATTAAAAAAACAGCTTCTGGGTAATGGTAGGATTCTATCACACAGATTTTCTCTGTTAGTCTGGTTTAGAGCCCTCAGACAACCTGATGGGCAGTTACTCCTTAATGAACCTTCCCAAGTTTCACAAAACAGGCAATGTTTAAAGACTAGTTTCTTCCTTTTGTCACATCAGAATTTCACTGATTTTGAGCTAGGACTGGCACGTCTGGTGCCCTAAAGCCACAGAAATTAAAAAAGGGTAAGTACAAGCATTAAAAAGTATTAAAATATTTATAGAGGGACTTGATCATTCAGGAAATTGCAAAGGTTTTCCCGTACCATGCTTCCAGGATTGTCAGGGATGCAACATTCAGTGCAGCTCAGCATTGACGCAGGAGAGAAGCATTTGGGGGCAAAGTGGATCTGCTCTCTTTCTTATTCATATCAAGTAAATTACATCCCATAACTTTGTGGGCCGGATTAGGAAAGGTGCCTGTGTTTGACATCTGTGAGGTGTTCTCCTGGGCATCTTGCAGAACTTTTAAACCACATTACGGGCTTTCTCTAACAGGATTAATTTCCTCTGCAGTAATCAGAAGAGTGTCTTCTCTCTGTACGTATCATGCATTAGTTCTCTTGCCCCAATTAAGGAGTGCTTTGGTTAATCAACGCAGCTGTAGAAGCGAAGCATCACCAAAAGTCAGGGGAACAATAATATGATCATGCATAGTTCCTATCTCAATTAAATTTCAGCATTGTTTGCAGTCACTGAGTCGTTTTCCCCGGGGTCATCAGGCAGCACATCCATTCCATGGGCAGAGCACGCTGAGAGGTGACGCACCAAGCTTTAAATAGGTTTTTATTGATGTGCCTAAATGCCACTTAAAAATCTGGGCAAAGATGACTTGGACAAGTTTTCACAACTGAGTCACGGACAAGGCTAGAAAAAGAGTAATGAACAAAACTTGAACCTCTAAATCTCTGTATTTGTAATTAATATGTTTTCTGCTTCAGTTCACTGTGTGCATTTTTCCCCGAGTTTGTGCATTTGATTTGTTGTGCAAAGGAACGATGTCAAGGGAGTAATTACAGGATCTTTTCAGTGCTTTTCTCATAGATTCAGAGAATACCTAGTGACAAGCCAAAATCTTACTCTGGAGATGCTGGATATCCAGCTGTGTCCTTGGGCTCCATTTTAGTCTTTCTGGAAGCTTTGCCCTAAGTAAATTTACACACCACTGACAGTTTGTGTTTCACTTGATAAATTCCTGCTTACTGCACTATCCCAGGCAATTCCATGCTATGGAGCTGCTTGGAATCACCTTCCAGGAAAACTGTGCCTTCCTGTTGCTCCTGCCAGTAAGTAGGTTTCCTGATGAAAGAATTTAGTGTAACTTTTCTATATACATGCCTTCAGATTGTAGTGAACTCAAGGGGAATTACAGCCTTCCACAAATTCCTGTTCAGCAGTAGTTTTTAGTTCAGGCAGCAGTTTGTTCAGCTTTGCAGCACCTCTTGAGGGCCTTGGGGTGCCTACGATGTCTTTGCAAGAACTCACCTGGAAGAGGCATGGCCAGAAGGAAGCTCCTCACTGCACTGATCTCGCATCTGTCTTGAAAAGCCCACACAGCTTTTTGATGAGTATGTCTTTTGCTGTGACTGCTGACTGTTGTACACAGTCACGATTACATGGTCAAACAAATTCTCATTCTACAAGACCTGTACGTGTTCATATATTGTGAGTTGCTCCCACTGAAATGGCTAGAATTCCTCAAAATAGGTAGATTTAGGCATAATGGACAATATCATGGGATTGGAACCTGTCTGTGGGAACTGTAATATATCTGATCCAGAATAAATTGCTTCAAGATAATTGTAAGTTTCCATTCCTATAGCAAATGGCTTCTGATGGCTTCATGGAATACCGGTTTCTTCACACTGGTGATCTAAAGCTGTTATTTCTGATAACATTAAAGTTGGAGTATTCGCATCTTGTGCTGTTGATATCACTGCACATTACAGCGTGATGATCCAGAGGATATACCCTGGAACTTTGTGCCAAGATGGAGAAAATCAATCTCTGCTAATAAAAAAAGGCAGGCTCAGTGGCGCAGAAAATCACTACTCTGGAGCCTTAAAGAGGCTCCTTCAAAAATTCATGATTATAGAATGGAATCCTGGGCTACATTATAGTGCTGAAAGAAATCAGGATATGAAGGGAAAAAAATCCAATTTTCATTAAGTGGAGAAAATAAAGAATAAATACCATATGCAGACATAGTCATTGATCACATGGAACATAATAATATGCTCAATATGTAAGACCATATTCCAAGTTTCCCAAGTACCCAATATTTTTCCCAAATACTTTTCAAAGTTAAGTTTTCTTTCCTTGTTGTTTATTCATGGTCCTGGCACTAAATCCACCTGAATAAAATTTCTGATTGTTCTGGTCAACTGCTGTAGGGTAGCTGCAGGACATTCAACCTACAGTGATACACAGACATTTAACAAACTCAGTATTGACCTAAGGACTTAAACTTACTGCTCGTGAAGTATTTGGTGATGTCCCCTGCTGACGATATTCGTGATACAAATACAGTATGCAATAAATAGGAGAGAACAAATATCTTTGCCTTCCTTATGTGCGCTGTGCCTACAGCCATCCTGACAAGAGGCTCTTATAATACGGCAGAAACGTGGAGACACTAAGCACCTTTCTTTAAAGCAGATTTCCCATTTTATGTCTATGGGAAGTCTGAATTCCTGCATCACAATCATTTGGGGGCCAGAATAATTAATCTTCAATCCTGCAGTGTAGGTGGGTGTGATGGCTGGTAATCTGGATGGTCTTTGGCTTGAAACACAGCTTTTGCACATTTAGAGCAGGAAGAATTCCAGCTTCGCTTTTACAGTATTTTAGCTTTCAGCCTTGGCAGACCCCTAATGTTTGTATGGAAGAGACTGGATTATTTTAGATATAATCTAGTCAGCTGCCTGGAAATATAGCTACTGTAAGTGTATGCTACAAGGCCTTTTTGCCACATTATCAAACACCAAATTATTCTCTTTTAAATTATTTTTCACATATTTAATGCAGCTGCAGATCTGTTCATGAAGGAACATTTCAGTAGTGCAGCTGATCAGCTCAAAACCAAGAAGCAGCTCCTGACAGTTCCTCTTCTTGCTTACTTAAGCATGGCTGAGTCATGACTACAGTGAATCCAGACTTTCTTTAACTTTTATTTATTCATTCATTCATCCATTCATTGTTACTGTGCATGTGTGAGGGACTTGGGTGAGTACAATTTACTGTCGTGCAGGTGCCATCATCTCTGACTTCTGGGGTAAGCCAAGATTGAAATACCATTTCACACAAATACCTATTTTTCATCTGTTTTGTTTAACAATATATTCCTAACATTAGATTTCTCAAAACTCATTTGAATTATTTTTATTGCAAAAATGAACAAAGAGGACAGCTGAGAGACAGGAAAAAACTGGTCCTAGAATTCAACATTTATTTATGTTTATAAATTTTCAATACGATTGACCATATGAGCTGGAAAAGATCAGTCTTAATAGGGGCATTCAGCCCTCTCCCAGCTTACACTTCCTCTGTAAAGTATTAAAGAATTTGCCAGCAAAGATAACATAATGGCTATTTTGCACTTCCGGCTCTGAACTGTATTTTGAACTGACATGCTGATAGTAGCCTTGTCCGTACCCAATTGGGTTGGCACATGGGCTTGCCAAGCTCAGAAAAGTACATTTTAATTGTGATACCCCCCAAATCAGGAGCACGTTAGCTAGCATTCCTCATTCAGAGCTTCCCTCTGCACTTCTCCTCCCCTGCTCTTTTTTTAATGAGGAGGAAAGACACACGCTGGATTAAACTAAAGGCAAGTGATGGGTGGGAGCAAACACTTGCGAAAGGTAAGCAGCTGCTTAGTATTCAGGAGCAAGCAGAGCACTTCAGCTTCTGCAAACAGCTCAGGTGGGATCAACTTTTATTTGGCAAGGAGGATGCCTTTGCCTTCATGCAGCACCTTTCTGCAGCTGCAGCTGTAGCCAAGGAATTAAGCAGCTGTCAGTCAAGACAAAGGAGCACAGTTCTGTGCCAAGCCAGCCAGGTGAACGAGGTGGTCTGCTTTAGTGCTGGAAAAACTGGGAGGGAATTTGTTGTGGTAACTGAGCACGTTATAGAGAGGTGTCTGTGTTTCCATGCCCCAACGTTTGTCGTGAGAAGTCACCGCTCCAGAGTGATGCTGCAGGGAGGGGACTGCTGCCTGTGATGCCCACGGGGGATGGCTGGTGGGCACCATCAGGCTGGCGTCTGGCTGCACACGGGCTCAACTGCGAACTCACTGCCAGCAGCTCAGAGCTTCCACCACGGCTTGTTATCACGAGCCTCACAGCCAAGGGACAAATCAGGGCTGAAGGAGCTTTCTAGTGACTTTCTTTCTGTCTCCTCACCCTGCTTCACGGGACTCTGTGGGCTGTTGGCTCCTGCTGCTCATATTGAGGTTAACTTGCTCCCTGAGAGAGCCAGAGTAAATGTTGTGGTTCTCTTTGCAATCTGACCCTCTGCTGCTGTGTACAAACAGGCCTTTTGTACCCGAAACAGCTCCAAATGACTGTACATAAACCATAATCTTCCGGTGGGAGCACTGTAGTTTCCCATTTTGCTGCTAATTGGATGATGCACTTGCAATAGTCTTTGTTAACATGGCCAGTGCTGGGCAGGGTACCGTGATGGAAGTCTTTTATTTAGAAATCTTGCAGAAATGCAGTGACTGTCCCTGTTTGACAGCAATTGAAACCAATTGTCAATTAACTAAATAACAGCCAATTAGCTTGAAGGGGAAAAAAAAGAAGAAAATTGCTTACTTCATGCTCTTTGTTAAAGCAAACGCCAGTCAGAGGATGGGAGGGTTTTTTTCTTTCTCCTATGGAAAGACAAAATGGAAAAAGATGTGCAGAAAATGCACAGTGATTTTTTTTTCTTAAACACCATCTTTTTCTCACACAAGAATATTTGACAAACTAGATAAGAACATCTTAAGCTCCCGAGACATTTAATTTCCTCTGATTTTTTAAAATCGAAATTACAGTCATTATGCAAGCACAATTTTCCCCCCTTTCTTTCACGCTGCTGTAGGATACTTTACACAGAAGGGCAGCTCAGCTGAAGCTGGCTGCCTTCAGGAGGAAAGACCAGCCAACAGCTGGCTGCTGTGCGCTGCAACCACAGGCAGGATTGCGATATTAACATTTGCATCACCAGACCAAGTCCTTCCTCTTTCGTATTTTATGGACTTTTAGGGGTCCATAGGTGAGACATTGTCAGAACTTATAACGTTAAAAACCTGAAGCACCCGGCGGCATTAGGAAGCAGCTGCAGGAGAGTGGTGCTGTCAGGTCTGGCATTTTGGTGTTAGGTCCCTCCAAGACCCATGTTTCATGGCTGTACCCTTTTTTGAATCTGGGCAATAGTGCTAAAAGGTATTGACGGGGTCAAGACCATTGCACAGTGCAAGCCAGTCACTCCACTGGCAGGAAGAAAAAGGCTTTCTCCTGGGTTATCACTCTTTATTTTAACCGTTAGCCCAATGCCATCTCCCCAAAAGAAGCAGAGCAGCTCAACATGAAGACTAAAGCTCGATCCTGTACACTTTCAGCTGTGGTAACGTTTAACTCTTGCCAGTCCCAGAGCAGAGGCTAATGTCTGCAGTGGTCTCTGACAGGTTGGCTTTCTGTGGATGATACGCCGGGCAGAGACAGAGCATAGATTAGACCAAAGAGGCAGCTGCTAGAAGCTAACTTAATATTGCTGGGTTAGTAAGAGACGACCATTTACTCGTGGCATCCTGGCTTTGAATTTTTATTGCACTTTCTTCATGAGCAGTTAAGGCCAGCAGTTAATGCATAAAAGCATTACATGGCCTCGCTTCTCGCCGGTGGGGCTGGACCGCAGCCGGTCCCTTGGGATTGGCATCAGGGCTGCATCTGCCTAATGTCCATTAGTTGCACGAATCAATAATTCTTCACTTAGACTCTTTACTCATTGTTCAAAAAGATTTTATTATGCTGCTTTGAACTGCTCACAGCATCATTTCACAGGTTTCAAATTGTGTTACTCTTTTGTTAATACTTTTGGGGCCTGTGTTTTGTAATTGGATAGTGGAGGATGAGAGGTACGTCTTTTAACCGTTGGGAAAGCAGTGGATTGGATGCTTTTTCATTACCTGACGTGAGATTCAGCACTGCACATATTGATCTGTTACTTTCTTACAGGAACATTTTACACCTGAATGCAAATTCAAAGAATCAGTATTTGAAAACTACTACGTGACGTATTCTTCAATGATCTACAGACAGCAACAGTCTGGCCGGGGTTGGTATTTGGGTCTTAACAAAGAAGGAGAAATAATGAAAGGAAACCACGTGAAGAAAAACAAACCTGCAGCACACTTTCTTCCCAAACCCTTAAAAGGTAATTGCTTGGGTTTGCTGCGTCTATCTGAATGGGCATTATCTTGTGTCAGAGATGTTTAATCACTGTGCATACATATTTGAAGGGTTCAGCTACTTACATCACAGGAGTATAATGTTCTGTAACACGCTTTTAATCTAACCAGAGCTGCTTTTTTTTAGGTTTCTCTATGTTACCTCTGCATTTCTCTAATCTAAGCAAATACGCATATTTGTTTGTGCTCAAAGGCCACAGCGTCTCCGTTACAGATAACGAAGGCTCTACCTGGAACGGCTCAAACGTCTGCTCACAAGCCATCAGTGACTTGCTGTACAGCTTGTCAATCTGTGCCTTATGTTGCAGGATGTTTGTCTGGTTTTGCCTGAGATAAAGCTCTAATGCGCGGTGCTTATTAAACTGCAATTAACGTGGCATCAGCATGTGACATTAAAGGTAATAACGCATGTGGCATATGTACACCGCTGCGTATTAAAAGCCAGGACCTAAAGTCATCCCAGTTAACTGAAGCCCCTGAATCAGGACTGTGGACAGACTTGGCTCCCTCTTTGGTCAATGCAAAGAGGGAGATCTCAGTCGATGTATGGGGGTGCTCCTTTTCTCGAGAAGAACCAGCTTCCATATGCTCCTTTCTTAAGAGGAACAAAGCCCTCTATTTCTGGCTTATGCTCTTATAAGTAGCCTTTTAAGGCAGTGTGTCATTTTGAAATCAGAGAGGAGATCTCAAAGGTACATAGCCCTGGGTGCCTGCTGGACTAGTTTGGCAGTCTACATTTAGGACAAGGTTTAGGCAACCGATGTCGAGGTTGATCCTCACTTCTAATGTGTGTGGAAACAAAGGAAATAGAAGAATGAAAACCCATTTTCGCACCCACCTGCTTAGGCTATGTATACAAGTAACAGGTCAAATAACAGCTGCCAACAGCGCTACTTCACCATTAGTAAGGAAATGTTGATTTATATCAGCTTAGGTCTATCCTGCAGAGTTTCCTAAGTGCAGTGGCTAGGTGGGTGATTTGACTGGGAGAGGGAGGGAGCTGTGGTTATTCCCTTCTCTGAAATGTCATTCCTCTGAAGAGGAGCTCAGAGGTTCTTAGGGAGTGTTTGAAATGGAAGAGGTCTCCTTGCCATGTTTACTTCATTCACTCCCTACATTGACTACTGCTGAATGAAAAATCCCAACGTTTCGCAGATGGACTTTGCACCAACCGACTGAGTAGCCCGTAACGCGTGCTGATGTGCTGCCTCTCTTTTGCTTTGCAGTGGCCATGTACAAAGAGCCTTCTCTCCACGATCTCACAGAGTTCTCAAGATCTGGAAGTGGGACCCCAACAAAGAGCAGAAGCGTTTCAGGAGTGCTAAATGGGGGTAAATCCATGAGCCAAAACGAGTCAACGTAGCCAGGTTCAGGCAAGCCAAGTGCTCTCTAAACAGAACCTTACCTCTGGATGCAGTTGAATTCTTACTAGCAGTCTTTCATCCAAACGTTCAATTGCCCAGGACAAGCCACCGAACTTGCATAGGTCACTCGTTTATCAGCCGTTAGATCTACTGGTTGTCAAAGGATATACCCCAATAATGTAGAATATGCTTGTGCATATCACAAGGCACTTGGATAGCCAGCAAACATAACTGCGGAATAAATCTCGGAGAAGAAATGTCCAGCTCTTTCTCTCTCTCTCTTTTTCTCTCTCTCTTTCTCTCTCTCCCCTATGCTTTGTGGAATACGAAACAAAAACATTTCACAGCATTCACTGCTGATAAGAATTTGCTTTCCAACTCAGAAAAAGACCACTTTTGCTCTTCAAAGGAAATTTTAATGCTTGTATGTTTTATAGGGGCAAACAAAAAACAAATATGTAAACTCTGTTGTTTCCTTGGCTTACCGTTTTATATCTAAGGCTTGATAAAAAATGTATCCGTTAATTTGGAATAGTGCAACTTTTTGATTTCTGAACTCCAATGGGTCTTTAAAGCTATGTCTTTAAAAAAATAATTAAAAATTCAGGGTTGGAACTGAGAGTTGGTGTCTCAGGCTCAAGCAAACAGTGTTCTTGTGCTTTTAAACACAATGAAATATAAATTTTTATAGATTTGTAGTTTCTGGTAAAGTTCTTGTGCTAACCCCAGTCTGTAGGAATCGAGTTGTTTTGTTATCCCAAGTGGAAGTTAACAGAAAGGGATAAAATTATCCTCCAGTGTAGATTTCTCTTAATTCCATTTTGTGTGTCATGTTAAACTATTGTTGTGGCTTCTTTTCTAAAGACAGAAACTGTGGAATTAAGGTGACTTAATTTTTTTATAAGAAACGTCTTATTTGTAAAAGTCCTTCTTTCACTGTAACGGGCACGTGAATATTGTGTAGGAGGAAGCGTTAGGACAGGTTACCCCTAAACAACATATACTTATACATGCTATTGGAAACAATTGTTTAAAAAAAATGTAGTTAGGTTTCCATTTAGGTCATCATGTCTGTTGCATGGGAGAAAGTTGGAATATTGGCATAGAGTTGCATGATGTGTAAGATTTTGTGCATTAATCATCGTTGGATTCTGTGCTCCAAAACTGACATAGTTCTGTACGGGCAGCTCTCTGCCTCGTACAAAAGAGTTGTTTATTATTTGTTGTATACACAACCATGCACTGAATAAACTATTTATATTAAGATGTACTTTTTAAAAAAACTTGTTTGATTATATGATGTACATCGGTGATTAATTTCAAGGGAAAGGGTTGGCAGTTAAATTACAAAGTTCAAAATGTTCAAAACGTTTCTATGTAATGGGTTATTCCCCTGTGATGCTGTACACTGTACAAACGAGGACATGTTGTTTCTTTTGGATATTGTTAGAACTGGTCGTACATGTCCAGCTGAGATACTCAAAACATAGTGACGATGAAGTGCCACGAAGTCTGGGTGACGGCCCCTCTCTGCCGCGCGCTGCTGGAGCCCCAGTGCGTTGCGCTCCTCTGCTTTGAGCTTCTCCAGCTCCTCCATGTCTGCTCTCCCTGTTAGAACTTCCATAGTGCAGCCACGTAGCGTTACCTCGCAGCAAATCTCGCCACTGCCCTTGGGACAGGGGGTCCCAAAGAGATCTGGGAAGTCCAGCACTGCTCGTGCCAGGGTGGGACCTTGAGGATGCTCGGCGTTTGCTGCGCATCACTGCAGGGACACTTCAGGGTCCAGCTTTAGCTGGTCTTGAGGAAAAAAGGCTCCTAAGCCTCCTGCCTTTGTGCACATGCTCTGGAGAGAAAACGTCCCCCTCTCCTGCCTTTTCTCTCCAAAAGCATCAGTGGGAACTTTTCTCATCTATAACATCCAGGCAGCTCTGACAGGTGAGCTTCACTCATGAAGGTATTTTGAGAAGTCCTAGGAGGAACAAGTTCTTATCACGGGTGGCTGAAGAAGTAGTTCCGGAAGGGAATAATGGAAACGAAGGCAAAAAGCTACCTATAAATGTTAGCCTGAAATTAATATCAGGTGTTCTGCTGTGTCATGGTTTAATGACAGCATGTGCTGTCTGCTCTGTGTCCCTCCCACTTGACCAAGCTGGAATCAGACCTCAGACCAGGCTGGGGCAATGGTGGGTTTTAAAGGTTGGGGCTGAGAGAGGAGGGAAGGAGACCGAAGCCCTAGATGTGTTCTTTTGTGGTAAATAGTAGGCAAAGAGCTCCACCTTGCTGAGCCCCTATATTGGAGTAAGGTGTTTCCCTCCTCAAATGCCACCATCTTGCTGTCCTTCAGAGGGCCTGGGGGTCCTCAGCCCACCCCTTTCCAAAGAGTGAAGAAGGTGAGAGCACAACCAATGCCATAGAAATCTTTAAAAATTGAAGATGTGGCCATGATTTCTCCAGAGGTTTTGATAACTCAGTGGGTCCAGAGCATCTGTTCCCTCCAACTAAGCATGTTATGCCCTCATGGAATATTTGTCTTAACCCTCCCAACCCCAAACATAAGACTTACTGGGGTGCATGTTCCAAAAAAGGAGTCCAAGTGCCTTAGGAACATGAAACCTGATTAAAAATAGGCATATTTGTGTCAAAGCTAGTTCAATGCTGTGTTTACTATCCCAAAGACAACTGGGGGTCTGCTGCTTTGCTTTAGAGCTGCAGTTTTACTGTTATTCCCCATCCCCAGCACCTCCAGCCTTGAAGGTCATCTGCAGTGAAAGAAAAATGCTCAACTCATAAATCGTCCCCTCTGAGGTCTTGTAGTCTGACCCATCTTTCGTATTGACATTGGATCAGCCGTGAGCGTTCGCTGCCAAGTCCCTCGTTTCAAAGGTTTCTAAAATACCAAGCTAACAAAGGCCACTCTTGGATTAAAGATGAGAAGAGAGATATAGTGATAGATGAGCCATAAACAGTTGTTTCTGACAATTATGTTAAATTTCTGTCAATCCTGTTCAGACAATAGTTTTTCCTTCAGATTACTGTGGGCTGAAAGAGCAATACTCTTGATAGAGTCCTGAGGGTGGACAAAAGCTCACGTACACAATGGGCAAAGTGGAGAAGTATGTCCAGGGTTTTACATGTAGCCATAGACTGAGATTTAATAAGGAGAAATAGAGTTAAATGTGCCTTTGCAGACAGTGAAGTGAAGGTGCTATTCTGACCCAGCCAGCAAAGTCCTTTGGGTAGACAAGAATGTGGCTTCAGCAGAGGAACAGATTTAGGAGCCAGACTCTGGAGTACCTATTTATCCTTCAGCACCCATAAATTAGGAAGTTAAACAGATGTCTCCTGAACAATACCGTCCTTTAAGAAATCCACTAGATGTTGGAAAAACGTCCGTACTGATGGTTGTCTATCAAAAGAAAACTTCTAGCCCCTTCTAGTCAACCCACTTTGCTCTGCCACATGTACAGTGGCAGATGACAGCAAGATGCACACCTGGAATAAGGACAAAGCCCAGGGGCTGATATGAAACCAAAGCCTACGCTGGCTGTGAGCCGCTAACCATCTGCAGAAGGCTTGTTCTCAGGCCCTTCTGTTATTTCCCATGTGGTGGCTGATGCCTTTCATCTGCCATTTCTCTTGTCCCTGCCTCTCCAGCCACACTGTCCACAACTCTGGGCAGCATACCATGGTACCACAGGCCTGGAGTAGGCTCAGGAGGTACAAAACCAGCACAGCAGCTTTCTGATGCACCTGGGCTTCACTTGGCAAAGCCCTGAGCCACCGCAGGGGCTGTGCAGAGACCTTACAAAAGGCTGACAAATACCACCTGCCAACCCAATAGAAAACAGGTCACCCATGAAATTGGGAGGAACACGGCTAGGAGCACAACTATTATAAGGCAAAATTGCTGCCTTTTTTGTGATCCACCTGTCAGAGCTGCTTTCTCGGAGGTCTCTGCAGGGGTTCAGGCATTGCCTGCTTGGGGTGCATTGCCTGTTTTGGGGTGAGGCAGTGTGGGAAGAGCTCTTCTCTGTATCACAGAGATCTTTCTTTTTTCTTTTCCTTTTCATTTACTTCATGCTACCTCATAGCATGGTTGTATCTCTGTAGCCACTTGCTCAGCCATGTTTATCGCTGGCACGATGGAAGACAATTCCCTACTTGGGGAAAACGCCTCCAGGTTACCCCAGGGAAGAACGGTGCCCCTTCTGCAGCACTGTCTGGTGTCCCCACCACTGGTTTCCAGCCCATGGGCCAGGTTTTCCAGTGGAATAAAGATGGTGTAATGAGCTCAGGGATGCTGTGGTACGCCAGGCCTCTCCCCAGCTGAGCACCAGCACCAGAGCCAGGTCTGGCAGAGCTCTGCTGTGTCTTGAGTATCTCTGCATGGAGACCAGAGCCAGATCTAATGGGTTTAAATGTCTCCCTGACATATCTGTGACCAGGACACTTTTGCAGGACAGAATCTGTATGTAACAACCTCCTATCTTCTAATAAATAATTCTCTCTAAAACAGACACCCTCTTGTCTGGGCTCTGATTTTTAATCACTGCAGATATTTAAGGGCTCTCCACCCTGCTCACCGGTGTACTACACCATTGCTCAGCTTTCCTTGGCATACAGACCCTTCTATATGAACATTGTCCTCTTCCTATGTCTTCCTGAACCAGAGAGGGGCAACATGAGTGGTCAAGCCAAGACCATCACAGATGAGTCCTTCAGTTTGCTGTAGCCTCAGCATGGTCCATGGAGGACACAGAAAGTAGGATGTGTTTTACCAGCCATTCGCTACTCAAAATATTGGAGCTCGGTTTCCTACACGGTGTAAGACCAAGACAAAAAAAAATCACTATGGTTTTGTCTGACTTTGGCTCTGAAAAAAAAAAAAATGACGTAAAAGAATAGTAGGAAGCCTACTTAAAATAATTTGATTTCTTAGGAAAAAGCCCTACCACACAATTTACCCTGAATTACACCAGCTTGGGGCTTTTTTCAGCTCTTTTTGGAGGAGATGTTCTTGACAACTTAAAATTCTCAATTCACAGGGTAAATTTTTAAAAAACTCTCTTCCCTGGCATGAGTGAGCAGAGCTGTGGGGCTCTGCCCTTTCCTGGCAGGCTGACACCGAGATTCATGCCTTTTGGAGAGCAGGGTCCTGAAACAAGCTGGATTTGCTGGTGCATGATGGCTTTTATTGCTGATGGGCTCCAGTTGCAGAGCTTACCCTGCTTTGGGAACATGCCACGTCAGTTTGGAGGGCACTCAATCACCTTGCCCTTCTGCAGCTCCACTCATGGGGAAGTTTAAATATTAAAGGAAAACCTAAATTTGAAACACATTTTACATTAATCAGAGAAATTGAAGTAATAAATTATTCCACCTCATCAGGAACTGGATGATAGTTGATAGGGTTCCCTTCAAAGATCATTATTAACGATTTGGAATTTAAGATTCTTAAATACCACGTATGGAAAATTACTTTCAAGCATCCGTAGGCCTAATTTTTTCCCTACATATGTTTGGCATTTCTCACCTAAATTCAGCAAATGGGGGGGGCAGGGTGAATGCTTTAATCTCCCGTGGGTTTCTCAGCATTGCACATTTTCTGTCACTCACCTTTTCTGAGCTTGTCCCCTTGCTGAGGACAGGGTCACAGGTCCACTCTCCACCAAGGGCCATCACATTTGTATGTGGAGGAAGAATGGTCCCTGTCCTGGCGTTTGCAGGGCACAGAGCTGGTCGATTCGATGAGATGTTAATCGGGGCTGATCTGAGCTGTTGATGGCATGTTTTGGGGGGGCACACAGCAGAGTGGCAGCTCTCATTCTTACACCCCGTCTTTCCTCCTGCCTGGAGATGTCTCAGCTCAGAGCACTCTCCTAGGGGAGCCTGGGGTGAATTTAGGGGCTTTGCAAGGAAAAGAACTGCTCAGGCACTGATGGCAAAGTGCTGCTTGCTGTGGCTGAACGGCCGTGGCGGCAGCAGCGCTGGGAGGACCATGGTTGGCGCCTGTTAAAAGTAATTCATTAGTGAATAGGCTGCAAAGCGCTGAAAAGTAATTTGTCATGATTTGTCACCCACACCTTAAAAAAAAAACTAAGGCACAAACAAAAGCCCTATCCAGCTGGGGTGAGCAGATCATTCTTTTGCCTTTCCTTTGTGTATTGATTTAATTCAGTTATTGGACCCAGTTATACAAAGCAGGGCCCTACACTTGGAGTGGGGGCACAGACTCCATTGTCCAAACCTTTGCAGCAGGGAAGTTTCATATGGACAAGAACTCCGAGCTCTTTTAGTGTTTTCCAACAACACTACATATATTTTGAAGAAAACCATGGTGAGGTCTGAGCTGAAGTCGGTGAAAACTGTCTTTTCTTTTTCCTACTGTGAGCTCAGGATGAGCCCTACGAACAAAACCTCAGGGAGACAAAGCCATGGAAGGAAAGGTTTTCAGACACCCTCTCAAGGGGAACAGGAAAAAGAAAAGGTAGAAAAGCGTTTACATGAATTAGTGTTGTACTCGGAAACCCATCAAAGGACACTTGGCTCATCCCTGGTGCTGCACACAGACATGCTCCGGGGAGGATGTAATGAGAATAAAATGTCAGAAGGAAAATGACTCCTGTGCAGGGGTATTTCTGCTGACAGTGGTTTCACCACATGTTCCTCCAGGTCACTGTTTAGCTCTACCAGAGATGTTTTAGAGCAATGAAAAGGACAAGGCCAATAAAGGGAGCGGATGGAGCTTACGGATCAGAGAGTGGGACGTATTCTCCATGAGGGGCAACAAAACCACTGCCACTGATTGAGTTTGGCAGGACTCAGCTCACACCCTGACCCAAGACCAGTACAGCAAAATAATATGGCACAGTTCAGACTCCTCTGTTGCAGATGGCTCAAGGCCTGATCCTCATCTCAGCTGCAGAATACACCATGGACTCCGGTAAGTCTGGAGCTGTCCCATGCTGATTTGAAGTACTTTTACCCAGAGCAGCAATTCACCCTATTGCTGAAGGACCTCAGACATTACCTCATGCATAAGTACATTACCGTCTTAATCTATGAAATATTTTTAGATAACAAAATTAACAGGTTCAAAACTTAATTAATCCTATTTCCTTCCCAAATGGTTTCCTTCAAATGGTACTTGAAATAGTTTTCCTTTCTCCCTTTGTCTGTCTAATGCACTGATGAACATTTCCTTCTGAGCTTCTCCTTATTTTAATTGTTTGCTCATCCAACCATGCCTTCTGATAATTAAGTGAGTTAATAATATAGAGTGATCTTTAAAAATTAAACTTCTTTCCTTGTTAAGCAAAAGCAGAACTTTTGTTGTTGTTTAAAGGGGTGGCTTTTTTAAACTTTCCTCATTTAAAAGAACAATTATTACCTTCAGAAGTAGCAGCAACATTTGGGAACCCACCTGCTACAGAGAATTTGGTGAAAATATTACTTTGCGCTAAATAATAGAAAGGTTTTGTATTAGATAATGCAATGAGGTTGTCTAGGGAGTTTCAATCAGTGGATCTTATGATCACTTAATCAGGGTAGACTGAGCAAAACAAAGAGAAAGAGAAGGAAATCATAAACCAGTCAGGAGTATGGATGCGGCTCTTACCGGCTAGTGTCCTCTTCTACTTGGATGATCCCTAAAACTCAACCTATGAACACATCACCGGTCTCACCTTCTCGGTCACTAATACTTGGTCCTGCTGTACCCTTTTCTGCAAATCTATACAACATTCAAGATCCACGATATGGCGCCCAGGCACGTGTCAGGTCCATTGCATCCCTGCTGTCATGCAAAGCCAGCATCTCATTGGTGTTTCCTCACTGGAGGTGACTTGCTGAGGGTCATTCTCCTCCTCAGAGTGGATCCTCACAACATGTACATTGCAGAGCAGGAGACTGTACCTACCCAGTTACACATGTGGCTCCAGGAGAGCTTTGGCAGCTGCTCACCCGCAGCAGAGCGAGGTCCCAGCACATCCCTTTGTGACATGTTATGGAGCCAACTCTAAATCATTTTCATTTTCAGTGGAGACAAAAGCAGAATTCTTCCATCACGGTCTACAGCAGACAGATAGCAGCCCACTTGGAGCTTAAATTCTGCCAAGGAGGAAAATGTCTTCACACAAGCACATTGAAAACATATTACACATAGACATATGCAAACACATATGAAAGATACATACACATATATATACATTTTATATATATATTATAGATAGACAGATATAGATGGATGGATCTATGTATATACAGCAGCTCATGTTTGTCATAAGAGCTCCCTGGCCAATTGCCTGAACTGGTGAGAATGGGTCTGGCACCAGCAAGCTCAAGGAGTGCCTCGTGGTGTGAAGTGGGCTTTGAGCAGACAGCGATCCACCTTGCCAAGGCAGTAAACTGGAAAACGTTTAGGAGATGAAAACCCTGCCAGCCTTGTTCATGCAAGCACTTTCACAAGCCTCATATTCCCTGTGGTACTGGCTGACCCACCTGGTACAGTGAGCAGGAAGGGACTGACACTTTGCTAGAAGTCTTGTACTCAATCAAAGTTTGCAGTGAGAAAGGCTTTGATCAGTCAGGGTGAAGTGGAAGTGCAATGGTGGCAAATTGCTCAGCAATGGCATGAAAGAGGAAAGCAGACTCCCATCCGCCGACCGACACAGCAACAAGGAGGGGAAGCAGCTGCTAAAACTTCACAAAACACTGCACAAAGATCTGAAGTCTTTCAAAACTGCCATGGAAATGCCGTTTAAGCAGCTGACAGAGATTACAGAGTTGGATGGAGCTTGCCAGGCAAGATGGGAGAAGAGTGGGGGAAAAGCTTAATCGCCAGCAGGGTTAAAGGAAATTAAAAGTATATGTGCAAAAAAGTGCTAGGAAGAGAGTAGGCCTAGGAATAACCGCTGAGTGGGATGGTATTAATGATGACTCAAAAGTGGCAAAGAAGTTATTGAAAGTTGGGCTGCCTACAGATCTAGGCGTTTGTCTTAGTACCAAAAGTCTTCATTAAATGCCATAAAACTTCCAGCCATCTGGTTCTGAACCACTGACTCTGCTCTGATTGCCCAGAGTGCACAGTAAGTCACGTCCTCGCCCTCCTGCAAAATGGCTCCAAGAGGAAAAAAATCACTGTGGTTACAGAAAGGTCAACCAAAATGAATGAGCTCATCAAGCCCGAGCATCCTGGAACAAACGGGCCCAGGACAAGTGGCTGAGCAGCAGCGGCTTTAACCAGTTTTAATTATCATCCAAACCTTGGGCTAAAACCATGTTATTGCTCTCTAGCCAGCAGGAAATCATTGATTTGTAAGCCCAGTTTGTGATCAGAGGGTTTGTGGTAGGTCACATATACAATGGAGAACAGTGCTCTGCCAAATACCTCATCTGTGTCCAAGTGGACTTCAGGCTATCACTGTGAATTCATCACTAGAATCGACTAAAAGTTTAGCAACAAGCATGTACATTCCCCTGTCCCATAAATATTCTTGGAACAGAAACATCCAAATAGCTCAAGTATTGCCTTCTTAAAGGGGAACGCTGTGCTATAAAATAAAGCGAGGCGTGCCTAAAACAGCATGAAAAAGAGAGCACAAGAAAAGAGCAAAAGAAAGACATTGTGGGCATGAAAAACAATTGCACATAAATTATTTTAAATGTCCTTTTGTTTATTAAAAAAAAAAAAAAAAGCAATTTGAACCACTATGTGGAACCCTCGAACTGCCGACAGAGCTCCGCCTGGACCACGCGGCCCCGTCTCGCTGCACCGCGCATGCTAAGAGCAGATGAGGAAGCTAAAACGACAAGGAAGCTTCCTTATTTTGGAAAACGTGATGAACGGCTACAAAATAAGTATTTTCTCCTTGCTATATAATAACGCATCACGGGGATGAATGGGACTGGAAGTCAGCTTGACTGTGCACAGCTTGGGAGCACCAAGGCCGGGCACTGGATCTGATGGCCACAGTCTAGTCTGGCTCCACTGCTTGAGAAAGGGGCTTATTGGGGTGAGCATACCTGGCATTACAACAAACGCTGGTCAGATAGATTTGTCTTTTGCCTACATAAAACTAGCATCAGATACAGACTAGTAAAACACCACGTTGTATTGTTCCCAGCTCTCTCTCTAACGTCAGACAGAAAACAAACCAGCCAGTCACTGGATGAAGGAGAATGTCGGTGCTGTCCCTCACGTGTTCATGGACGCAGGGGCTTTTGGGGTAACCTTTACAGTACTTTAGGTATTCAGCACCAGCAGCCAAAGAGGACGGGAGGGTGAAACTCCCCGCAAGAACCCAGCCTTCAGCCTCAACGGCTGAGCACTTATTTGAACAGGACCTTGATTTGTTCTGATGAAGGCAGCTGTCAAACCACTCAGGGAGCCATGCTTCGTAAGTAACCATGATATTTAAACCCCACAACCTTTTAAAAAGTGTACGATCTGGCTTAAAGGGCAGCCTTCCTGAAATAAATGACTCTGAAACCTCTTAGGTCAGATTTTTTTTTTAAAAATCCATAATGGACAGACATCACATTATTTTACTATGAGAAGATTAATCTCTAATATCTGGCAATTGATTTGTAAGCTACATTTATTTATGATGTGTTTGTGCAGCACCATGCACACCCTTACCTATTATCCAGCTCCCAAGGAGTTACTTAGTGCAAATAAATCAATGCAATTTATTGATTAAATTATATAAATACTCCTGGAACTCAGACAAGCAAAAGTTTCTGCAATCATTCTCAGGTCTCTTGTTTATGGGCTGGGACCTGGCAAATCATGGTCTGAAGAAAGCCAAGGAGGCTGGTGAACTCAACATGGATCCTGCAGCTGCATTCCTGTGACTGCCTGTACTTTTTTGCCTGATAAAGGTCCTCATTTGTGTTACTGGTGCATGGTGCAGTCCAAGCGACAGAAGGAGAGGGAGGATATTCTTCTCTTTTGACCAGGCTGCAGGACATCTGCACAGCATGATGTACTCCTTTAGTGATGGGTGTGATGACTGTAACAGGCTGCAGTCTCTGAACTGGTGCCTGAGCAGGTACAGAGCAAATGGGTGGCAAGAATGTACCCACAAAGTCATGGAATGGTTTGAGTTGGAAGGGACCATAAAGATCATCTAGTTCCAAACCCCCTGCCATAGGTAAAGACACCTTCTACTAGATCAGGTTGCTCAAAGCCAAATCCAACCCGGCCTTGAACATTTCCAGGAATGGGGCAGCCAGGACTTCTCTGGGCAACCTGTTGCAGTGCTTCGCCATCCTCATGTAAAAAATTTCTTCCTTAGATCTAATCTAAGTCTCTCCTCTTTCAGTTTAAAGCCATTGCCCCTTGTTCTGTCACTACCTACCCTTGTCAAAAGTCCCTCTCCAGCTTTCTTGTAGCCCCTTCAGGTACTGGAAGGCTGCTAGAAGGTCTCCCCAGAGCCTTCTCTTCTCCAGGCTGAACAGCCCCAACTCTCTCAGCCTGTCTTCATAGGAGAGGTGCTCCAATCCTCGGATCATCTTCATGGCCCTCCTCTGGACTTGCTCCAACAGCTCCATGTCCTTCTTATATCACATTGCTCTTTTCCTTCAGCCTCTCGCTTTAAAATCCTCCTTGTCATCAGGACATCCTGTGCAAATCCTGGCCATGAAGACATGGCATATATCCTGCCATCTTCCTCCCTTCCCCTCTGTCTGGCTGCTGTTTCTTGTCTCATGCCCTGGGATGAGTTTTGGGCAGGCTCTGGAGTCAGGCAGCAGTTGCCCGCTGCAGTCCTGCCCTGCTGGGGCACTAAAGAAAGCAAATAAATGGTACATGCTGGGAGAGATCAGCTCTGAGCATCTCAAGTTGAACATCCCAAATTAATTGACATTCTTGACTGAACCTTTCCATGTCTCTGCTCCTTATCTAAAAAGTGATAATATTTCTCCCCAGCCTTACTGGGCTTCACAGAGACAAATTAATTAAGAGTTTGCACGTGAAATAAACAAACACGACTGGAGTAATGGGTGTCATGGAAAAAACCCAAGCGGAAACAGTATTTTGTCTTTCCAGTGAGGCTGAGCAGTAGGCAGTAAACAAGGGCTGGGGCCACACACTGAACGACGGGAAGAAAACAGATTTTTGAATCGCTGCCCACGGATTTGCATCAGGCACTCTGCTCCGCCACTGAGGCACGGCCCTGACGGGAAAAACAGCATTTGATCATATAATGAGCCATCGCTGGAAGCCCAGGAAAGGGGCTGCATTTCAGGATAAGACTTTTCCTGCTCCTCGTACGCTTGACTTTGCAGTTCGAACACTGTCACATAAACTCGTCTGTTAGTTTATATAATTTAATAGAAATTTAATAAGGTTTATGAAGCTTATCTGTACTATCGCAGCTGCATGCGGGACTGGGTCCTTTGAAAGTGCATGTTAAATGTGCAATGGTTCAAATTATCCTGACAAACGCAAAACAAAGATCTTTCATAATTCACTGCATCTGGCAAAGATAAGATTTTACATGTCATAACAACACGTATCAAAAGAATTATGTAAAACTCACCCATAATTTAAAATGTCACCGGAATCGCTTCATAATTAGGGCAAGGTCTTTAAAAGGCTCCCTGTGGAAGTTGAAACCTCTGTGACAGAGACTCAGCTGAATGCATATAGGTAAAATACAAGTGTCAGAAATGGTACTTGCATTGTATGGTGGAAGTCGAAGCACCAATGGCACTAACACAGCCTCAGTGCTCAGCAGCACCAGGTGAGCTGGATGTAGCCTCCACACCCTGCAGAGATGCTCTTGCTAAACAGCTGGGCATGCCCCATAGATCGTAGCTTCTTTTCTAGGCAGAGAGATGTCGAGTTTGGGCATGGCACACTGAAATCGCAGCTTAAAGACAAGCTTTGGATGCCCTGAGACTTCACAGGACATCGTGGTCCTTCAAGCCTGTCTCCCATGCCAGGCCAATGAGATGGGTCACGCTGAGGGTGGAGGAGAGACCGCGTGCTACCAAAATTGGTGGAACCTAGAAATGTCTTATCCTTCATTAACTTGTGTGTTCAGCAGAGTTTTACAGGAATCGAAGGGAAGAAATTAAAAGCGGATGGCAGTGAACAACTTAGTGACATCTAACATCAAAGAGCAAAGAGTTATTATTTAGACCTGTCAGATCTCAGCTGTACCCAAAAGGAGAGCAGGCGTGACCTACTTGCAGAATTAAGAATTCACCAGGAAACGGGTTTTAGGATTCAGGAGACAGTCCATCCTCCAAATCCAAATTTCTGTTGTGAAAACCCAGTGTTGGCTTATGACAATGCTTGAAATGCTCCTTTATTATTTGAGTGAAAAAACACCTTCCTCCTGTCCCAATGTCTGGCATCTCTCCAGTTGCACCCGGTCACTTCACGGTGTGTTGCAGATGGTGCTGAGCTGCAGCAAAAGGTTCTCATGCAAGCAGGGACTCCAGCCCAGAACATCGGCTCACACGTGGCTCAGCACAGGTAATGCGCTTTGCCAGGAAACTCAGGGGAAAAACCCAACCCCACCTTCCAAAGTGCAGTGAGCAGTGCTGTGCTCTGCTATACACAGTGCAAAATGGGGCTGAGATGTGGGGAACTGGAGGGAAGGAGTCAGGGATGGGGCTGTGGGGGTAAAGGGGTGGCCGGAGCTACCAGGAGCTGCAGTGATGACGTGCCTGCTCCACGCTCCCCTCTAGATACCTGAACAGGACTCAGCAAGAACTGGTGAAGAGACACAGCCTTAAATTTGCAGGTGCAAAATTCCAATTTAATCTTGCAGGTGCAAAATTTGAACTTGCCAAGCAAAATTTTTTGCTCTGCTGGTATGGGTGGATTTCTGTCCCCCCCTAGTGAGTCTCTCCTTCCCCACCATACCTGCAAAATGCAATATCCTTGCAGGACTATCACAGCCACCGAGCTGGCTGTCCCAGCAGTGAGCCTTTGAGGGATCCACCTGAGCACGACTCCAAACTCTGGGCTGATATTACAACTTTCTTTTCTTATGTTCCTTCCTCTGTGTGCAGAGAACAAGGGAATATTTGTCCGTCTACGAGGAGGGCCTAACCCTGAGCACCTGAACAGCACTTGTCTGGAGTGAACAAAGGATGAAGTGCTCAGCCCATGGCCCCATTTTTCTCCCTCTCCTCTTGGAAAAGCCTAAATTCACAGGAACGGGCTTTCTCTGGGCTGGAGAACAAAGCAAGGCAGTGTTACGATAGCATCAAACCCAGATGGACTCCTGCAAAAAAGCAAGCTTGAAGCAGGAGAAGGGAACAAAAGGGGAATGTTTCAGTGCTGAGGGGCATCAGAACTAACCACAACTGATGGAGAACTCCCTGGAGGGAGAAAAGACATTCCAGTGATGCTGAGGAAGGGATATCCTGGGTGCCAAAGAGGTGTTGGAAAGATTGCTCAGGTGTGGTGCATGGAGGGGAGGAAAAAGATGTTTAACTGATCCATCTGGCCACGCACATTTGTGCTCAGGCAATTAGAGACACTGAGTTTGGAGCTCTTTTTTCCAAATTTGAATCTTGTTGCTTCAGCTGTTAGGTTAACTTAACCTGAAGAAGTGGGTTGTACCCCAGTGTTGGAAAGGGAAAAGAAGGGATAAGGGATGGAAAGGTGGTGTTTAAAGAACTGGAGGTCTAGAGCTAGTAGTGTCTGTCTCAGACCTCAACAACTGTAACATCAGGGCTCTGCTCCCAGATGCAGATGTTAGAAACATCTGTGCATCTCAGGCTGCCCAGAAACCTCAGCAGGGGAAATTTCCAGATATTGCTCAGTTTCCCAAAGCTTGCCAAGGCCAGGAGCCAAATACACCAGCCTAATGACAACCTGCTAAGTTTGATTTCTAGCTGCTGCCGGTCCTGCTGTGTTCACTGCCCTCCTGCAGTCTCATCACATTTCCTGGATATCCCTCTCCCCAAATCTATGGCACTGGATAAAAAGAAAACATGAAAACCACAGGCACCAAAGCAGCAGCTAAAATTCCAGCTCTCAAGACAGAGGAGAGAAGCTGAATGAAACAGTAGTAAATCCATCGCAAAACCCAAGTAGATCCTAATTTTCTTATTTTTAAGCTTCTGACTCTTAAGCTTATTTCGCTGACCTCATGGTTTGAGATTTATAAACCTAGGTATATTAGCATCTTGATTTAAGCTAACAGATAATCAACTTCATTGCAGCACTGCATTTGGCCATGGAAAGCCATCCGTTAACCACAGGCATCAGGGACATCGCAATTCAAAATAAACAAATGTCCAGGACAAGCCCCAGAGCTCACAGCTGGGCAGAACTGAGCTCCACTTGAAAAAAAATAAACCACAAGAGACAAAGGAACAGGGCAAGAGGGCTCATTCGTGTTCCTCTGAACATTTATGGAAAGGTGGGAAGTGAGTAAATCCAACGGAAATCAGTAGAGGTTTTCTCCATCAGCTGCAGCAACCTTTGTAGCAATGGGATTCCCTGGGGATTCACCCTCCTGCAGGTCTGCCTGCCGCTGTGGGGCTTGGCACCCACATCACTCCTGGGATACCAAACAAAAGCCTCCTCTATGCCTTTTCTCCAGCCTCTGGGGACTGCTTACAGCCAGCTGCCACCAGCCATGTCCTGGAGACACTGGGCAAGGAGATTTTATGTATTTCATGTTGAACTGCTGAAGTCTGTATCTCCTTTGTTCCCGTGCTGGAGCTGGAGGCACGATGCTGCGGCGGAGGACCAGGCTGGGTGAGTCAGCCGCTCCCAGCGCCGGGGATGGTGGTTTCCCCAGCAACCGGAGATGGGAGAAGAAGAAAAAAATAACACCTTTGGAAGAGCTTTTTCCCTGTAAACAGGTTCTCGCTCTTCTCAGCAGCCTGCGTGCAAACCTGCACACACACACATGCTCCTGCCACTATGGCAGAAAGGCTTGATTTGATTAGCTGTTGATTGTTGTGCTTAATTTTTTCATTATTTTTGAAGGTGAAATGCAAAGCAGGCACTGGCGTGATCAAAACCAAGCAATCTGAGACCTCCACATATGTCCTTTAAGGAGGGAAAGTGAGAGACGTCACAATTATTTTTCAATCAAAGGGTAACTATTAGCAATCCCTTATAAACACATCCACGACACTGCAAAGCTGAGTTTAATCAGAGACGCTGAATCTGGGCTGTAGCTGGGTGGTGAGTTATACAAAAAGCAGCAAAGAGAAGCACAAGGAGAATTACCAGCTATGTAGTGAATTTTATATTTGGGGAACATCCCTCTGTAGCCCCAAGGGCTTTGCAACCAACCTCTGTCTGTTCCAGAACACTTAGAAATGCTGGTGGAGATTGCCTTGTTTTCCTCCTGCTCCTCTCTCCTGCCCCAGGAGGAAAACTGCATCTGAAACTCCTTTCTGTCTGCATTAGAATCGACATCCCTCGGTTATCCTCATCGCATCTAAAAATAGCACAGGGAAATCCGCCTGAGATCAAAGCGATTCATTTCCAAAGCGCTGCGTGAGGACAGAGCTCCTGCGATTCTCATTCCCGTCACATCCGCACCAGTCGGATGGCAGGAATCGCACCAGCGCGTTGGAAAGGCGGGGATGGCTCCCTGCCTCCCCCCCGCCTCGCCCCGCCGGCTCCCAGGAAAAACAAGTGGGAGGAAAACGATTCGGTCGGTGCACAGGGGCTGGCAAGGGACAAGGAGAAATGGGTCTTTTCTGCACGTTTTGGAGATGATGCTCCGCTCCAGGGTGGGCTTCAGCAGCCCTGTGCAAGGTGGAATGGGAGTAGAAAGACCAGAAGAAGAAAAATAGCCTCAGCACCCAGAGAAAGGAGCATCCAGCCACCTCAAAACATGCCAAAGGAGCTAAGATCATTGAGTGTATGAAATTAGAAATAAGGGGCGAGCCCAGCTCTCCTCCTGCACCCAGTCTGTCCCAGGAGGCGGTGCAGGACTCATCCATGCTGCAGGAGGATGCTGCAAAGCTTTCCTCTGAGCTCTTTGTGCAAACCCCCACTCTGAAGGCTTAATTATGGTTGCTGATTAATTGAGCAACACATAAGCAACGGAGTTACAGTATTATGTCTTTGGGATAGCTAACCTTGTGCTTTTTAATGCAAATCTCAGGATGATTTGGCAGTTTACCCAATAGATCCTGATACCGGGATGTGCCCCAGGAAAATTTCATCTTTTTCTTTCTTTTACATAATGAGATTTATTATCAATAAAATTCTGCAGGAAAAAAAAAAAAGCATTAATGAGAGTAAGTGAGCCACTTTTAGAGGCTCAGAAACTAGAAGACAAAGTAGAAAAGCTGCTCACATAAAAAGTAAAGGTGTAATTTTTTAGCCAGTTCCATGATTTCTGAACACTCAGGGGCAGCATCACCTGAGGGTCGGTACTTCCCACAAAGTGCATTGCAGGGCTCTCATCCACGTGGGGCTTCTGTTTCTGAGGAGTGGCAGAGACAGCTTCATGCGGCTCCGGCTCAGGGCACGTGGCGCGGTGGCATGGTGGCCCTTTCTCCCGACGTGCTGCCCGGGCTCACGGGCGTTTGCAGCATCCCTGTCCTCTGGCAAGCATCAGCTCTTGGCTAACGGCAGGCAAGGCTTGGTGCTTCACTAACAGCATCTTGCCAAAAAAAAACAAACAGATTTTGGGGAGCTGAACTGGACGTGCACTAAGTAAAGATAGATACTCTGTGTCATTAATGACTTACATGGTTTGACCGTCAATTATTGGGATAATAAGTAGTTCATCATAAAGCTGAAATAAAAATTGCCTGAGGTTTTCCAGTTTCACCAACATCACCTTTCAGCTGGGCAAAATATTCAGTGAATAGTTTGTTTCTCAACTATAGCTCCTTATATTTTTCTGCCTAGTGAATTACATCCTGAAACTCCACTATTCATAAATATAAGTCACTTCCCAGTTTACAAATATAGTGCAGCCAAAAACTATCCTTGCAAATCCTTCAGACATCGATCCTGGTATTTGCTGAGCCCAGTAAGCTGCCGCGTGTGCCGCCCAGCCTGCCAGCCGAACCACACCGCAGAGGCCATCCCTGCTCCCAGGCTGGACAGCCTCAGCCCACCCAGGATTTCCAGATGACCAAGCAAGCACTTTTCAGACATGTCCTTTGATCCGAGTGTCCCCCCCATATCCCCATCCACATGTTCTCCCCCACCTAACGTCCTCAAGAACTGGGTTTTATTGGTCTTATCTGAACGTCTTAAATGCCCTTTCATTGGGTGTGGAAAGACAAATATTCCCAAGAGTATTTTTGCAGCATTCCCTCGAGTGCAAATCACCGCTCCCTAACATAGATGTTCAAAAAAACCCCAAAATCTTTAAAAAAAAAAAATTCAGGATAAAAACCTTCACCATCCCAGTTTTCATCTCTTTTCAGATGCTTGAGGGGTACAATGCTTTGTTGAGGAAAACTGCTACTCATCAGAAGAATATTCCAGTGAATGGCAAGGCCATCGCAATGCCCCGCACAACGTTCTCAAAGACATCAACACACATTACTACTTACGTGCAAGAACCTCATTATAGAGAGAGAAACGACAACAGACTGACCAGGACGCAGGTCTGAGCTGCTGACTGCAAATGCTAATCCTTCCCTGTGAAAAGCACAGCTGTAGCCATAGCAAAGGGATTTTGGGGAAAAAAATTACTTGGAGGTAGAGGAACGCACCGAGCCAGGGGGCTCTGCCGCAGCACAGTGTTCCCAGCTCCCAGCAGCACGGGAACTCCTCAGCCTTCCTGGCGCTGCACAGACAAAAGATTTGGCAGAGAAATCACTGCTCGTAGCCCCGTTTCTGCTTCAAAACACACAACCAGGGGCGTTTGCTGCCTGACCACTGTCCAGGGAGGGGCTCTGGTCAGAGGCTGAATGCAAAAACTGCATGCCACGGTCCTTCCCTTGCTTTCGGTGAGTTCTGTCAAGGGAAGTCTGGACAAGCATGAGCGAGATCCTGTGCTTAAAGGCTGGGATGTGAACGGGCTGCGTCTCCGCTGAGGCAAAGCTCTGAGCTTCAGGGGTCAGGAAACAACCACCGGCACTCAGCTCCCCCCACCCCAAACTTACTCTCCCATTGCCTTTTATAGTTTAACGCATTTTTATATGGATTTATTGTCTTACCTGTTGGAGACATTTAAATATCTGAGAGACTGTACTTAAGAAACCCCTTTAAGTAAATATCTTCTTCTATATCATTTTCATGGCAATGAGGCAGACAGACTAATTAAATGGAAACGTGAAGTTTATTTTTAGACAGCCTAAGCTGGTATTGGTTTGTAATTAGAACATTGATGAAGAACTGTGGGAAGGACTGGTGACCGAGTCATTGCTTAAAAGGTCTGAAGAAAGTTTAAGCATATTTTTTTCCAGATTCTTCTCTATTAGCACTGCAAATGCCACATACTTTCATAGCTTTGACAGGAACAATTTAGCTTGTCCCAGAGCAGACCTTAGGCACATTGGCCGCAAACTGCATTTCAATTGCAAAGAAAGTGTGCAAACACACTGTAATTGAGAATGTCAGAGACTCCCAACTGACTTAAATAAAAACGTCATCAGACTAGAAACTTGGTGTGTCCCTCATATGCCATAAAACCAGTCAGTATGGCATAAGACCACCTCTTCCACACGAACTGCATTCACCAGGTCAGGCACACACCAGGAACCCCCAAGCTCTTCATGAGGCGTTGGGAGGAGGGGAGGGATGCTGTGCTCGGCGGCTGGCGGACCAGCTGGAGTGGGCTTTGTGTCTGCTCATGTAGACGTGGTTATTCCACATACCAGGTGATTTCTGACTTCTACCTATGGATGGAGATGGGGACACAGCATGCCCAGCTGAGGTAGAGCCCTTCTAGAAATGCCGTAGGAGTTTCACATCTACACACCAGCGAGTCGGAGAATGGTCTATTTTGTTGTTCCAACATTCTTCTTTATTGCTAAAATTCATTACGCTGGCTTTCATAACTATGATACTAAAGGCTTGGGGAAAATCAATGCTAATAAGAACTAAACTATATGAACATTGAACTGGAGCAAAGGGGTATTTTGCCTTTGATTAAGTCATTACCAATCCCCTGCAGTATCAAATACTTCTCTCTTAAATTGTCCATGAACAAGAGTATGCCTTGAAATACATGGATGAAAAACGTTCCCTCAACAAAGGAAAAAACAATCCATAATCCATCTTTGGGATTGCACTTTTGTTTGGTTTGGGATTTTTGTACGTAATTAGGACAGTACTGTCCCTTAGCTAAATAGTGCCTGGGACAGAGTAGTGAGACACAGCAAAGGAGGGAATCGATAGCAGGTTTAGGATTTAGAATTAGTCGATATCCTAAAGCTGAGAAAGTCACTGATGAGTGTCCTCTTGTCAGTTTACAATTAAATGCCTCTAAACCATTCCTGAACCCTCTAATATCCATTCAAACAAACAAACAAAAAAAAACCAAAGAAAACCAAACTTTGCAACTTGAGTCTGGCAGCAGCAGAGTCTTGTTGACCTGTTGACCCTACATGACCCTTAGTTGCTGTAGACGAAGCATAGACCCTCCAACATCTGCCCACAGAGCAGGGACAGAGATATGCTCCTGCCTCACGTCGCTGCTGGTAGAGGACCAGAGGAGTTCAGGTCTGTTCTTGTCAGGGCCATGCCTTCTTCTGCTTTCAAGAATTAATGTATCAATAAATAAAGAAATCGGGTCTTGGCACTAGCAACCCTCCGCGGTGCCAAAGAGTATCTTTATGCTGGCATAGCTTTCATCCAGCAATTAAGCCAAGGCTATACTGACCCTCCTCTACCTGGGCATGAACCACTGAATTACAGACCATCAGAGAGAGCAGTCTCATTTCAAATATATCAGTAATACCCGATGGGAAATGACTGCCCCATCATGCATTGTTAAAGCAGCGTCCTTCAATATGAAATGAAGATCAGCCAGGCACACCATATTAAAAGCTCATTTCCTCCAAACCTACTACAAATGCCAGAGCTACATCGTCACTCGCTGCTCCAGCTGGAATAGGCACATCCAGAATCGAAGGGGACAACTGGCACACACCGCAGCCACGCCGGTGCCTTGCCACGCTTCTGCAACACTCACCCCGACAAAGTACTGCTGGCAGCCAGCCCACTCCTTGCACTGTCCTATGTGACTTCTGAGAGGGTAGGGGGAAAATTGCCTATGGAAAATTGGGCTCTACAGCAAAGCCCCTGCCCACTAGCATCTGTTAGAACCAGAGGCTCTCTCAGCAGCCTCCGTTCCAAGCTTAAAACCTATGAACTTCACTGTGCATGGTGGAAAAAGGCTGCAAAGATCTGCGTCCAGAGGCATCACAGCAGGGAACCCACCTGGAAAGGTCTGGGCTGTTGCACAGGTGCTTCTTCCCCCTGTGCAGCCAGCACAGGAGGGGACCCAGCTGCTGCCACCTCTCCTCCCACCGTGGCATCCTCTCTGCTGGCTCCATCTTCTCCCAGCCATCCCCTACACAAGCAAAGGGATGTGCCAGGACCCTCTGCACGCCGCAGATGGTCCCCAGGCATCTGGCAGCCCCTCCAGGACTCCAGAGCAGGATTTTGAGGCAGTTCTGCTCATTATAGCCATTAATGTGTAGAACAGACTTGAGCTGCTGTACATCCCTCTCCTTCCTTGCCCTCCACCCACGCACTCCCAGGACGGATCCATTTCACGCTCCTGCTCACACCTGCGTTTTGCTGAGCTCCCTGCAAGAGAGGCAGCTTTCAGCAGGACTGTTTGCTGTCACTAGCGTCCTATAGCAAGAGGATAAACACCACATGCAGGCGTTTTGCGAGTAAGCTGTAGAACAAGATTATTGGTATTATCTCCATGTAATTGTGAGTTCTGAATTTAGTGATCTCCAGTTTAAAAAAAAAAACAAAATAAAACAAAAACAAACAAGCACAGGATCAAAATAGAATTTGGCAACAAGTTTGGGCTAAAAATTTGATATCTTGAAATGGGAAAAAAAAAAAAATCTGTGAAAACTTTATTGCCCTTTACTAAGAAAGGAACTCAAATTACAGGAAATGTGGCATGAGCACAAGTGGGCTGCAGAGCACAATAAACCACACACTGATATTCGTGTGCCGTGCGCCAGTGGCGATGGCTGTGCCTGCACGGGCCGGGCAGGTAGCACCGCTCCTGCCACCACATTTTCCAGGATGTGGTGTGATCACTAAAAGGTTGGTTACCTGGTCCTGGGAGCAGTCAGACCTCACTTATGAATGCCAATAGGTGTAAATGCAAAATATGTACTATTTGTACATTTTGCTTTAATCCAGGAAGAAACTTTGTTAACTCTTAATACAAAATGTGCGCAATTTGTATGTCTAACTTCAACTTATGCAGAATCTTTATTAACCATTTCTACTCCTGATCACTTGGTGATCCTCAACAGGGCTGTGGGGATGGCTGCCAAGTGAAATTTCACACTCATAAGTGCTCTGTCCCACTTTACACTGCCGAGTGGCAATGCCAGCAGTCTCTGTAGGTGTCAAAACCACGTGTCCAATTATAACTCCCCAACAATCACGGCGAGGAACAGGCAGATGGCTATCATACGCTTAAAGTATCATTTCTCCACTAAAGCATCATTTGTTTGCCCTGTCAAACTAAATATTTTCCTCTTTGATTTTTCTGTGTAAGAGTGAATTAGGAAAACCTGCCGGTGCCACGGAAACATTCTGCGGTGCCTTGGCAGGGCCCCCGCCACAGCAGCCGGAGTGGCTCGGGGGGGTCCAGCTGCCCAGGCGGTGATCAGCAGCACCTGGCCTTTTGGCAACCCATTTGGGCACCCCGGCTGGCAGCCGTGGATTTGCCGGAGGGGAGATCTTGGTGCTGAATGCGTTAGTGGGATTGTCTTGACCTCCTGAGTGACATCTCCATTTGACCGAGCAGCCTGCAAGAGGGGTGTTATTGCCTTTCCAGTGTCAGGGCTCACGCAGTTTCAGTCTGTCACCTCCACAAAGAGGGCTTAAAATAAAACCACAGTAGATATTCCTTTCTGATTAGAGCTAAAATTATGAGTCCAGATTGAAGCAGGTTTCCCTGCAGATTCAGAACAGCTCTTCCTTCTTCTCTATCACTTGACAGCAAAAAACTCATAATTGGAGATAGAGGGGAATAATCAAAATCTGAAATATTTCAGTGGGGTTTGGACTCAGCCAGAATATCTAGCTATGGCCAAACCCTGGCCAAGAAGTGGCTTGTTTATCCTAAATCCACTGCCCTGACAGCTGTATATGCTCCATGGATAACGCAGTTACAGTACTGTGTCCTGTGCACTTGTTCTCTCCAGAAAGTTGGGCTGGAGCCTCCCTGCTCGAGGCGGGTGAGAGGCTGAGGTCTGTGCAAGCTCCAGGAGAAGGAGAATTGGAGGAGGCAAAGCTCATCCATGCCAGCTAGATCCAATGTAAGCAGCTGTGTTGCTTAACCAGTTTGTGTCTTGAAATGGTGCAATGACGATAACTCCCAATCCTCTGTTTTAAACATATACACAAATTATTGCAATTATAATGAGCCATGTAAGAAACTGCGTGATGCTAAAAAAAAAATCCATGTACTCTCTCTTTTAGGCACGCAGTACATGATTATGAGAAGTTATGTCTACAAAGTTGATCTAATAAGCGAACATTTATTGGAAGTTTTTAGAAAGTGCCTGGTTAGAGGAATTTCCTTACAAGAAACTACTTAATCATTTTACCTTTCACACATCTGTTAAATTGGCAGTGCAGTCCAAACAGAAATAATTTTGCTGTACTTCAGAGTTACCCAGTTTTAATGAGTCTCTGGAGGTACAGGGATGGATTTTGCTGCCAACTACCACACAGCCTTATATTGCAATGGAAACATCAAACTAGAGGAACTCGGTGTGTCCCTGCTGTCAGAGTGCTATGCAATAAAGCTGGCACTCACAAAAAGGGAACCAGAGGCATCAACGATAGACGAGCGAAGGAAATCCAGCAGTGAGACCCAGACCTACTTTCTCAGCTGAGTTAACAGAATATTTTTCTTGCTTATTTGAGAACATGAATATATAGCGACATGTTCTGTTCAGAATAAATAAAAAAAAAAGTGCTCTATTCAGACCAGAATAAAGGCCAAAGACAGAGGACCCTTCCAACCTATATTCCATGATCCTAAGGACTTAAAGAATTAAATTTTAAGTAACTACTGTTTAGGGAAAAGCAGAAAAAAACCCCACTAGACTGCAATTTACTTCACTTGGGACAAAATATGCAGCTCTTTGACAAATATAACAGTCCTTTGACAAATCCAATGGTCAGGCAGTGGGTATTTGCACCAGTAACACTATACCATGAAAGCAGGCACAGGTATAGTGGTGGAGACCCCCTCCGTGCAAAATAAAATGTCTTGAAATTATTTTGAGGACCTTAAAAAGCCACAGGAATGATTTCTCCTCATACACAAGGAAGACAAGCTATGACAGCAAAACCTCTGTGACACGGACAGTGATCCCAGCTGCAAGCCCACGATTGAAGGCACATAGTAGGCAGGGCTGCAAGACGTGCAGAGCCTCGTAAAACCACAGCATGGTCTCTTCTTCTGCATGTCCTCACATATTAACAGTTTTTTTATAATCAGCTGAACAGTTGATAAGAGTTAAAAAAAAAGATCTAAAGCAGCTAAGCATGGGATATGATCATTCCTGTTAGTGTAGCTCCACTCAAACAAGAACTCATCCTTAGGAGGGTGAAGTACTCTTCATCAAAACCTAATGAAGAGAAATACTCTTCCTGTTAAAGTGAATGCCCCTTCCCCATTGTCATTTCTGCCAAAAAATTCCTAAATCAGTGGCGAATTTTCAATCGAAAATCAGGGTTCACCTTAGTCAGTGATCTTTGTGCACTCAAACCACAATAACACTTTAGTGAAGACTTTTTATTTCCCTCTTTCAAAGGCTCCCATTTAAAGACATGCTTATCTTTAAAAAATAGGAAAAGCAATCAACAGGATGCAGTAATTAAGACAGAATAGCAGGCTTATGCTTCAAATCTCTAACAGGAAATGGAAGACTAAAGACAAAATTAACTGAATAATTTCCCAAGCTCAATATACATTAGATAATTATATCTAATAAAGAGAGTTATCCACTGATTTTTGCTTGACATCAAGAAACTGGGAAGTCATTAGAGAGAAGAGACTTGAGATAATCAGCTAAAAGCCTTTAGCTGGATTTTGAAAGTTCAGAGCAGAAAGTATGCTAATTTTTTTGAACCTTCAGAAGAACTTCAGAGAGTCTTCTCCTATCAGCAAGAGCTGCAAAACGAAGGCAGAAAACCACACATTCAAACTAGAGAACAAAGAGACGCTAAACTCCTTCTGAGATGGCTGCAAAACAGAGCTGGCTCGTCGCAGGCTTTGAACACAAAGCTCCCGTGATGTCTCCCCTCGTACCTTCCCCCTCAATGCCTGCAGCTACCCTCCTCCCAGCCTGGGGAGCACACACCAAAGCAACACTGAGATGCTCCATGGTCCCAAAAGCACAAAAACACTGTGCTGATGAGCCACAAACCCTCTCCCAAGCCCAATCCTGTGCAGACCCCGGTGTCAAGGATCTCATGAATCAGCATTGTATCAGCCATGAGGACAGCACAGCCGTGCCCTAGACACAAGACCTGATGCTCCCATGACTGCAGAGCACTGGCACAATTGCATCTTCACATCCAATGTTTGAGGTCTGCCCTTTCTACAGAGGCGCCCTTGTCTGGGGTTGACGAAAAGCACTTCTCTGGCAGAGGACAATGACACCGACACCAGCTCAGCCTTACAAAACCCACTTGCAAGAGATGAAGGAGAGTGTCAAGCCCTGTGATGAACCTCATGAATTGTAGTCACTTGTTCGAATGTGTTTAAAGATTCGTATTTGGCTGACAAAGAATCCCAGATTTGGTCAGCTGCTGTCCATTGGGCGCACAACTGCAAAATTTACTGCCTCTTAAGTCACCTTTCATTAAGGATCTCAATTAGTTGGTTCGTGAGAACAATTACAGTACTACTGCTGAAATCAATAAGTACGTTTCAGAGCAGATGGATTGTATTTTCTTGCCTAGGTTCCATCTACAGAGGCCAAATGAGGCTATCTCTGGAAAATCTTATAAAGCCTCAGAGCCTCTTGGTTAGAATCTAGTTAGAAGCAAAAATTCCCCCCTACATTTAGCCTCTTGCCTTGCCAGGGTGAGACTGCAGTACGTTTCTTAGCATCTTATAAAGGGTTACCATCGAATGAAGTAGGTTTAAGAGATTCTGATTAAACCCATTCATCTCAGATGAGATGGAACAGAATCAAAATCAAATCTGGGGAACAACATAGTCGTGGAAGGCAATACGTATCAGGCAAAAATTAGGATCCATACACAGCAGCCTTCAAAGTCTAGAGACATACCTGGCAAATGCCCATTTCTGTAGGATTTAATACATTACAGCAAGGAGAAGAAAAGCAAGGAAACCATCAGTGTATCAAAAATACCTTCCTCATCCTCCTCAAACCATGATGAATACATGCTAATTCAGGAATTAATCTCATCCCAATTAAACCTCTTCACTACTGATGAAATCTCTCTTTCCTGAAATCCCTTGTGTAGCTCCCCCAGCACCAGGTAGGACTCAGCTCTACAGTCAATGGCCTCACGGTGGGTTCATGAGATGACTGCTGCACTGGGAAGTCCTGCACATGGCATGTTTGCTCTGCAGGATGATGCTGCTGTGACCCTCCATCATCCCTGGTGGCCTCCCTGACCTGGCATTTGAGCTTCCCAAACCCATTCCTATTTTCACAGGCTCAGATGCATCATCAAGTGACTGGAGTTTATCAAGTCATCTCTTGCCTGTTGAGCATCCCAGCTTTTCATGAGCGCAATTTCTCCCTGGCAAAGAGAGGTAGTGGGACTTCTCTTGGCTAGATATGGTGTGGAGGTTAAACTAAGTCTCAATAACTTGAATTTGCAGGGCTAAAAGGGTGGTAACTGCGAGTTACTACAGGTGTAGTAACTACAGGTGTAGTAACTGCCAGTTACTACAGGTGGGAAGATGTGCACAACTTGGGTCATACTTCTGAATCTTAATATTCACAATGAACAATGTTAATACAGCATTCAGAAAGTCTAGCAAGGAGTGGGTCCTTACTCGTTAGTCCCTATATGAATGTAGTATCTGGACAGAACATCAGAATGACCTTCCCTGATTCCTTTTAATTCTCTATTATGTGTAAATATAATGCCTTACATTTTGAATAATGATATTAATTCTAGATAGCCAGGTGGGGACACTCGCAGTTGGCAGCTCTGAAGTCATTGCAACACTGCTTCAGGCTGAGCCTTTTGCAATCCAAGTACATCCTTGTAAATGGCACTTTTCCTAGAACAGCTGCCTTGGCTTCTGCGCTGTCAAAAAGCGTCGAAGGTGGGACAGGAACAGGCTTTCAAAGCAAAAAGATCATTCCAGCTATGAATGTTCAGCAACAATGAAATGAATTCATGAATGAAATGTCATTGCTATACCCAGGGCTATATTTCCAAGAAATTACCATTTAGCACGGTGTGTGTTTAAGCAGCTGTTATCCAGCTTCTTGGGCAAACTCTGACCTCCAGGTTTTCTAACCCATGGTACCATTCAGGGGCTTCATTCAAGAGTAGACTTACACGATCCGACCTTTAACAAGCGATGTTGAAACTGTCACCTGAAGAACATCAGATTTTGTGTTATGGGTTGGAAATGACACAGGAGGAGAAAAACCTGAGTGTAGTCACTGAATAATGGATGGTTAAAGACAGCAGTGCAATTTCAGCACATCAAGCAGTCATCTAATCATCCCACCACATGCAGGGTGGCAAAGCTTCCCCTGAAAAGCCCTGCAGCCCTTCAACCCTCCTCTGTCAGGCTCTGACTGTTGTTTTGCAGGGCCCTGCAGCAGCGTGTAGGTGCATGATACACTTTTATCACTGTTATTGCCTGATCCAAAGCTAACTGTAGTCAAAGAACAGGTTTGCATGACTTATGAGGCCTTCTGGCTCAGATCTTGAGGGTCTGGAAGATCAGTGCAGTTCACCTTGCCCATCTTCCTGGTCAGAAAAGTCTGAATCCAGTCCAAGCCGAGTTCGCTGATGCCAAGCAAAACCACAGGCTCCCAGACGGGCACCCTGGCCAGCGGTTCACCGCAGCGTGATCTCTGTTCACAGCTCTTGGCTGCCTCAGCATGAGAAGCCAAGCATGGACTAGACCCAGCCTAACCACTGAAGTGAAGCAAATCATTCACCAGCTCAACTCTGTCCAGCAGATCATAGAATCATAGAATGGTTTAGGCTAGAAGGGACTTTAAAGATCACCTAGATCAAGCCCCTCTGGCCTCACACAAGACAACCCCCGCAAACTGAGTAATGATTTTTTATAAAAGTGCCTTAAGTAACTGAAGTTTTTCTCAATCTTGTTATTAATAAAGGAAAAAACAACAACAACAAAACCAACCAACTAAACAAACAAAAAAAAACCACAAAAAACCCACAGAGCACTCATCTGATACGGTGATAAAATCTGAAAGACTATGATGTCAATTAAAGCAATGTAAAGGAGTTTATGATCTTCTGGTGAGAGTCAGCCTGGTAAACACAGACGGCATCCAGGCACAGAATTTCTTTCAAAACCAAGACTTTAATAAGGCTGAATTCTTCAATTAGGCTGAAAAACGAGGAAGACAAGAAATGCTTGGAAGTAGTCCACTCTGCAGAGTAGCCAGACATCACTGTGCAGGAGGAGAAGGGGTGTCTCAGCCCCTGGAAGGGGACAAGTCACACCACAGCCACAGCATTTGCTCCTGGCATCCTCCACACAGGTATTTTAGACAGCGTCATCACTGCAGTATCTCAGAATGGTGGTTTTTAGCCATCACACAAATTCTCCCCCTGCCCTGGTTTGGGAAGGGAAGGATGGGTTTCTCGGTGTGCCCTGACCTGCCCTCTCCCCTTGTTGGTGCCTTGCTTAAGGGGGACAGGGCAGAGAGCCCGTGTGGAGAGCAGGCAGACAGACAGACAGATGACCTCGCTGCAGGCAAGCTAAGTCAAAAATGTCAGGTTTGTATTTAGCTGTGAAACCCCCTCGGCATCCAAAAAGGCTTTTAACTCTTGATTAATCTCTTGGGAATGCTAAATTTAAGCAGTTCTCTACACTTCCTTCATGAAGCAAAATCCCTGCTATTGGCAACAGGAATGGCCAGTTACAGACATCTAAAGTTAGAGAAGTTTCAAGCTAAATCAGAGTTTGAAGCCTAAATTCTTTTTCTTGCAGTGAAAAGCAGGGAAAACATTTCCTGCGAGAGTACTGCAGACTCACATGGCATCAAACCTCCTTTTCTGTCTTGGTCTCTGACTGCCCTCCTGCATCGCCGATGCAAAAAAAGCAGAGGAGTGAAAGACAGCAAGAGTGTGAATAATCTTATACAGTCAGTTGAACCCACTCCCACAAACATTTTGCTTCACCAAGAAAAGCAGAAGGGAAACTAGAACACGCATTAAACAACAGACTCACTTTGCTGGCACAGTTTTAACAGGAAGACATACCCTCAAGACAGAAAGCCGTGTCCTGTTTGCAGAACACAGTTAGCTGAAAGGTGTTTATTTTCCTTGGTTCTGTTCTCCATTTGCCCCTGAGGCAATCCATACATGTTCTGAAAACCAGTTTCATTTAGCTGCACACATATCTATGTATGAGCATACACTCGTTGTACTCCATTTTCCTGCAAAATAGAAACGCTGAACCAAATTATTATCTATTTTTACCTAATCATCCAGGCATGTGTATAACACTGATAGAGCTATATCCATCTATACATCTCTTTTTATAAACAGCAAGGCAGACTCTGTCCTAATCTGGGAGTCTGATCTGATATGTTCTAAAATAAAGCCTGCAAGACCCTATTTTTATACCCCAGGATTTCTTGCATGACATCTTAGTGCCGTAAGTGGATTTCAAATCTGGGATAGGATTTTCTAATCTCCCACTCTTTTTACTATAAAAAAAAAAACACTGGAAGAGCCCCACTCTGTAGAGGTTTTAAAGGCAGCAGGATTTCTAGGTGTGGTACATCTGTACCTGAAGTCATCCTGTTTCTGCTGTTGCTGATTGCCAGTAAGACACATGCAAACGAAGCTATAGGATAGAGGCCTTCATTGACTCTGCCAATGAGTGACAATAACCTCAACTTCTCTGTGACTCCCTTTTTTCAGATTTCCTCACCCTCATCACACTATGACCACATCTGCAACTCTGCCTGAGAGGAGGGGTCTCAGAGCCCACAGAGGGGCTCCGTGATGCCTCAGTTTGGGAGCACCTGCCCAAGTTCTAGCTCACGATGCACCATTTCTCCATGGCACTCCTGCCAAAGGAGAAATCAAATGCTGCTGGGGAAAGGGACACCCCGGCGCTGCAGTCGGACAGACCTCAGTGAACACAGTACTTGCTGTGATGACTCCTTTTGCTACCTGCAGGAATCTGGTCTAGCCTAGAGCCCACCAGATGTGGTGGTCAGTGAGGATGCTCGTGCATTAGCACTTGGGCAACGCAATCTTAAGGCTTTAGCGCAGTCAGAGCACTGGAAGAGGCACAGCTACAAAATAATTCCCGCTTGAGTTGCACTGATCACTCCTAACACTATGACCTTAACTGCTATGTATAAAGCGGTGCACAATTATACAGCGTGGAATGATCAGCTTTAACCTATAAGTTAAAGCACGAGAGCATCAGCCATTGTCCGAGCTAGACAGAGTAATGGTTTACTACATGGGAACTGGAAAAAATGCTAGTTCCTTAATACATGCCCAGAGATGGCGAAAAAAGAAGACATTTCACTCATTATATAGACACATCCATTTCTTCATACTCAAACAGGACTCCTCTAGTTTTGTTCTAGACCTAATTAAATTTTAAATGAGATTCCAGCACCTATAATAGCTTATTCTGATTGTTCTTTTTATATCATACAGGCACTGAATATTCATTGTGTTCATGTGATTAAGTACCAAATCAATAGATATGACTAGCGGACCTGTTAGATTTTCTGCTTTGCCTTATAAATACAAAGAATGAAGTCATATCTGATGTACAGTTCGGCCTCCCTCTTTGAAGAGTTGCTGTGACTGACATGGCTGGTGATCACAAAGAAAATGTGGGAGAATGAGTAATTTAATGAAATTACTGCGTTTAGGATTAAAGTAACCAACAGGGACTGTTACAATATGGGACGAGTTTCCAAGGCTTTATCATGGAAAAAGAACAACGTGACTTGAAACAAATACAAGGGTCATTGCTCCTAAAGAAGCAAATTCTGGAGTCTGCTCCATGGCAATGGGCGCCTGGGTCGCAGGAAGAAGAGGACCGCAGCTGTTAGCCTGGTACAACCCCAAGCAAATGATGCTTATGAAAAATAAGCCAAAAGAGAAAAGGGGAAAAAAAAGTATTTTTCCAAGCGCAAATCACACGTCCTCACCCATGTAAGGCAAAGAAAAAGTCCCTATGTCTTTGTAGGCAAAAGAATCTGTTGATTTAGCAGAATGAAAGAAGGGAACCTGTGATGATATTCCTATTCAAGCTCATTGCAAAGACAAATGTTTTTAATTTCTCTATCTCACGTGAAAGTCGCTGGCTCTGACCATGATGCAGACTCTTCTCACCAGAAGCACAAGCAACCCTCCATCAGCTCACAGGACCTCGCCTGGCCCGCAGGTCTCCACCACTGATACTGCTTCATCGTCCATCACCAAAATCACAGCACTAAAAGAGGGCACACACTTGACCAAAACATTTCTAACCTTACAGAAGGATGAAGCAACTTCTTGAAGCCATGAGACATGCTGCTGGCAGCTCGGCTTGCTGAGAGCAGCCAGCGTGTGTGCACATCAAATAGAGGAGAAGCAGCTCCTTGGCATGTTGGTTTTACAGTCAGACATATTGTTCCTGATTTCAATAGCCTGAAAGGCAGAAATTCCCAGCCACGCCCAAACGATTTGGACACAAAGAAGTTCAGAGCACCCCAACACCACTGATGGCACTAGGCAAGCCATGCGTGGATGGTGCTTGTGCACAGCAAAGGGCAGTGCCGAGCGGAGGCATCGGCCAGTGTCAACGGTGTACGGCCAGGCATTGCATGGGCTCTGGGCAGCAGGACACCAAAGTGGCACCAAAGTCGTCCAACTTGGACTTAAAAAACTCTTCAGTCTCCTTCCTACATGACTCACAAGTGATCTGCAGCCCCCGTGTTACAAACCAGATTCTCCCTGTTTAGGAAATACCGCCCGCACCAGTAAGGCTGCCTCGCAGCAGTTGATGAGCTCGAGTTGAGCACTGCCGGCTGTGTTGCCTCCAGCTTCCAATCCAGTCATTTGAATCAAACTTTACATGTGCACTTGCAGTTCAGAAATACATTGTCAATAACGATAACTAATACACTGAAATTACGGCTCTTGTTCAAAGTCACATGATGTTGACTGAAGGACTACGCCAAAGTAACAACAGCAAATTTTCTGTTAATTCTGGAGAAGGCACATGAGGCAAGAAGGAAATAAAAGTGTTATGTTCATGGCAATCTAGGCATTATTTAGTTGCCCCGGATTGCTTTTTCAGTTCACATCTTCCTTGTCGGCAAACTACAGCTAAAACTTCAGTCATCTTTACTCCTACTCTACTTCAGCAATGTAAGACTCTTAATTTTTTCACCTAGTTGGGATCTTAGATTTCACCTGACAATTTTTCATGCCTGTTTTCCTTTGACTAAAATATTGTGAATTTTGTTTTCAAATACAGTTGGAGGCTTTGGCTTCCACTTGGAGTAGTCGAAAATGTTTTAATTTCTTTTCTTACCACGGACCAGAGAGAAAGTGATTTCCAAGAATTTTGAGAAAGAAATTGGCTCATGCTTGCACAATACCCCACAGAGTCTGGACCTGATCAACAAATCAGATCATTATAGCATGACTCACCATACAGAAATAAATGCACTTTAAGGTAGCTTGATTGGGAAAATTAGATTAACATAAGCAGTCTGGATTTTTGTTGAATGCCAAAGGACATCCAAGCAGTGAGGAAAACACAGCACAGGAAATCTTTCAAACACACACTTTAAGTTACCTGCAGAAAGTTAGCCGAGGTACCATTGCAAACCTGTGGAGAGGATTTATGTGGTCTAAAATGAGACAGGCATCCCATAGGAAAAGTTCTGAAATATTTTTCATTACTGCATAGACACTGGTCACCACTAAATTTTAGTGACATGTTGCTTCCCTTTATTTACCTTTTCAAATTGCTCATAAATCAATGAGGAAGCATCTCCAGAAGGGCCCATGTTTTAGTAGGGTGTTTCTAGATTTGACACAGCACCCACTGAAATTAATAAGAGGTTTCTAAGTGACTTTGCTGGGTTCTGGATCAAGTGCTGGGCCAAGACTAATGATGTTCTTGCCAATAATAATCAGAGCAGCATCATAAGAAATGGGTAAGAAATGCAATTCCACCAAATCATTTTAAAATAACCCCCAGAATGTTGTTCATGGCAAGGTCCAATCTAGAAATCTCTAAATTTCTAAACCATGCCTAAAGCTACTCCAGCCTCCTGGCATGACAGAGAGGGACTGGAACAACGTTATTTGCAGGGAGGGCAGCATGTCCTCCTCTCCCATTCACGTATGAAGTTATCAGAGGATTGGGTAACCTAAATTCACTGAATTTTTCACAGTATTTTTCTGACCTTTGAATGGAGACAGGGTGGGAAGGGGCAAAGAGTATCTTCTTTTTCAAGCAGGATATTTGACTGAGCTGAGGCTCAAATACTTTGGTACAACTCAATTACTAAATACTCTGAGCCAACACTCCTGAGAGCCCCCAGTATCTTGCATCGCTTGACAGGCATGACCTGGCTGTACCTAGTTCTTGGGTTTCCAATCCTTCTTTCTGCAAGGAGGGTGGAGGAACATGTAGTCCCTGATTTCAGTTGCTTCTTTTGTTCAAAAGTCAAGATGATGCTACAAGTCCCACCGTTCCTCGGGAAGCTCCAGACACATAGAGCAGCACTGTGAGCAAGCTGCAAGGTCCACTACATGCAGCAGTGAACCAGTCTCACCCTGTGATCCCGGTAGCATCATGTGCAGAATTAAACAGCTTGCTTTAAAATTAAGAGCAGAACTTATTAAGAAGCTACCAATGAGTCACGTATACCTATGGTGGAGTTTATTAACAAAGCTTATGTGGCTGACTGCCTTATTTAAAACCACTAAGTCATCTATATGTGCTATAAAAATCTCCTTCAAGTCCCATGGCCAAGTTTTCTGGTAACACTTCTTCATACCCATGCAGGGAGGTCTGTTTGCTGGGATGCCAGCTGGTTGGCAGCAAGTTCCCCTGCACCTCACCCACTCACATACAGTATCATGAAGTCCAAATGCATAAAACTCTGCTTTACCAGTGGTTCATCTCTTCCCTTTCCACAGCCATTAAGAGCCATTGCAGAAATAATAAGATAGGGGAAAAAATTATTTCTTCCAAAAGGCAGTGATATAAGACAAGCATATAACCAATTTTTACAGAAAGTGAGGACCAAATTGGATTCTGTCTGGTGACTGAAGAAGATGTAATTCTCTGAAACTTGAAAACCCCAGGATTTTTGTGGGGAAGTAACATCTCTTCCAAAGGGCAGAACAAGGACAGCCCAAACAATGCAGCCAGTCCTGCAGTATCCCAAATACCACATCAAACCAGGGATTCCCAAATATACTTTACTCCTACGCTGCTGCTATCTGCAGTAGCAACTGCCTCGCAGATGCTCTGGATGACGAGGCATTAGTCGTCTTCACCAGCATCCTCCCCCACTTATCGCTGCCAAAAGAGGCAGCCCTCGTTCAAGCAGTAGCATCAGCTGTGTCCCTGACATCAGGACCCAGAGGTGTGCTCACCACCCATCGCACCACAGCCTGTCTGGGACCCAGTTTTCCCCAGGGAACAGAATGGTGAAGGGAAAATATGCACCTCCTTAATGCCCTGTGTCCTGTGAGGTTGGTTACTTCCTGGAGTGTAATTCTCTGTCATTGCAGTGTAATAAAATATGACATCGCTAGCTCCAGATCCTTGATATTACAACACTGCTCTATGACACAACTGCTCTCTGCAATAGCTGTAGGAAACGCTCTTGCTCTGGAAAAAGCATAGAGGATCAGTCTGGCTCCTGCCCCAAGTCCTGACTATCAAGCCTAGATGTTGTCCTTTCCCTTCACTTTGCAGCCCCTCATTGCTAGAACCTTTTTCTTTCATTTCTCCATGAATCCCATGTGGGTTTTCACAGCACATGCAATCCTGCTGTCTCCTCTGTCAGCCCAATCCCATCTCTGGACTGTTCTAAAATGCACTGCCTCTTCCAAATGGAGTTTTGATTAATCTGGGATTGAACGACCCTGGCCATCTGCTGCCGTCAGAAGAGGGATGAGGCACCTCATCATAAGTGATCATTTCTCTGGTGCCCTCTAAGGAAAGGCGAGGGGCCAAACCGCACAGTCCTTACTCAGACTTGCCCTACAGGTTTCACCCCTCCATCTGCACACTTTTCACAATTCCGATTTTTCTGCAAACTGTCTAGTTCAACCAATTAGTGCAGAATGTGGGGTCTGCTCCGTTTTATCTGTTCCGATACAATAGAGAAGCTTTGCTTTTATTGATGAATCTGACACCCCAGGCAGGATAGTAATTACGTTAAAAATCCTGTTCCAACTCCCACTGATGCATCTATTTCTGGAAGATGCTTAGTCTTGTTGTTTAATTCCCTGTCTCCAGATAAGTTGGAGTGTGAAATTTTATCTACAGAAGTGACTTTTACCTAGAGATCTATACTGTGCCTCTCTTTAGCTGGTGAAAAATCAGTGCAATTTCATTTTCTCCTCAATTTGTATCAGCTGAGAATCTGTCCTCTTAATACTATGTTAAATTATGCTTTCATCAGCTATTAACTTTCATGCCATATTCAGGTTGCTCCTGCTGTTAAACACCTTGGAGAGGCTGATACAACTGAAATGGTGTGAGTCACCTCTTCTACAAAGAATGAAAATTAGAAATCAACTGGAGGAAGATCATGCAAGAAGAGGGTGAGGGGGGTGGAAGGACAGGGGGAGAGGTGACAACATTGTTGGGAAAAAAAAAAAACAACACACAAGAAGACAAAGAGCACTACCAGCTACCCCAAGAAGAATTAAGCAAGAGTGACCAAGATGGGATTAGATACTGTTAATTTTCCTTAAGACTTCTGTGGTCCCATATTAAAATTCAACAGGGTCTGGTTATCACTTTGAGTAATGAGACTATTAAATAGATCAAGCTGTGGGGCAATAGCAGCAGCTTATGCACTCGGGCCTTTGGGGGTGAAAGAATTTCCTTTTAAGTCTGGAAGGGTTTTTTAATTATACTTTCTGAGCCTGTCCCCTGTATATTTGAGGAAATCAGCACTTTAACGCAGGAGTTTCTCTTCCCAGACAAGGCTGAATTTGTTTCCAGTAACTCTGATGTTTGCCAGGTTTAATGACGTTAGGTCTTGCACAGGGAAAACCTTCCTGTCTTTTGCAATATGCTAATTATAAATGGGATGTCTCAAGTGATGGTTGCCTCTATTGTTGTATTTCAGAGAGTATTTCCCTGAAAAGCTGCAGACCTGACTCTGCTGTTGATTTGCAGGGTTCTCACCTACCCATGGGGTATCTTTAGACCATGATGTCTTTGGGACAAGGAGCTCCACCTCCGGGGGTTTGCCAGTCTCATTCTAGGCTGGCGCTCATGCCGTGGGCACTGCGTTAGTGTGTTATGCCCATTACGCACTACCCACCTACCGTCTCTCTCTCTAGAGATCACTTCTTTTTCTCCTATATATTCCAAATTCCTAAACCACAGCAAGAGTGGCGTAACTGCAGCAAGTAGGAACTTCAGGACAAGCAGGGAATCACTGCCAGGATCCCCCAAAAACAGCCCCAGAGACTGCATGAGCTTTGTGCAGGTGCTGTTATGCTATCCCTCATATCCCAGCACGGCGTTCAGGACCCAGGATTACCTCTCTGCAAAGACCAGTCTGCAGGAGAGAGCTCCAGTCTCACCAGCATGCTGGTGTGGCCAAGGTGCAGCACCAGGGCTCTGGGATCAGCTAAGTTGTTCAGGGTCCCTTGGAAGTCAATGAGAATAAATGTGTGGGCTGAACGGCCCTCCAGAAGAGCTGATATCTTCCTGCAGTCTACCAAGGAAACTAGATTTTTAGCTAAAGTTGGATAAGAAGAATCCCAGCCCATTTGCCCAATGTGTCCTTGCTGGAGCAGAGTGACTTTTGAACTCAGGTTTGTTCTTGAGCTGCATGTGAGCACAAAGAGCGCGGCGGCAGAAAGCACATTGACCGGAGAGAGCGACAGCTCCTAAACCACTGCTTGATCCTCTTTGACCTTTCTTTCCCGGGAATCTTCATTTGGGGCTGCAGAACAGACTTGCTGCTGAGCCATGCCCAGAATTAGGGCACTTATCTCAGCAGGGCTGCTCTCACCTTCTGGAGGTGAGCAGTGGGGCCAGCATGGCCTCTCCCTTTCGATAGGCGAGTTTTCTTATCAAAACGCTTTGCCCTAAGATGTTCCAGAAATTCCATTTCTATTTGATTTAGATATAGCGCTTTCTCCTTTTTGAATGTGAAAAGTTTGATGGGGGTTTTGTGATGGTGCCTCTTCAGCTGAGCTGTGCTGGAGAGGAAAAATAAATAAGCCCCATCTACAAAAACATGCTGCACTCGTTTTCCTCCTACTACAGGTTTCCACCAAGCAGGTAAATGCAAAGAGCGGATACAGAGTGCAGCGCGTGTGATGTCGGCTTTTGTTTACACATTTGCAGTCCTGCTCTTGGGCTAAATCACCATGTTTCCTTTGCTTCCCTGAGTAAAGGGAGATAAGAGTTCTGCTTCTCTCATTTTCCTTATCTCATGGACGTCCTCTTTGCTTCACTGAACAACCTCTCTCTCTTAACCGGCTTCGGCACGCTGACGGCGGCGGCAGAGGGGCAAGGAGAAGGTGTGCAGGTTTTGGGTTTGCAAAGCAGAGGGGCTGGTCGCTGCTTTTCCACTGACCTCATATATATATATTATTTTTTTTTTTCCACCAGTTATGGAAAACAGATTATTTTTTTTCCACTTTCAGTGGTTATCACTAGATTTGAAATACTGAGTAATTTGCTCAATAGGTAGATGTGTATCTGCGTTGGGGTTACAAATTGAGTCCCTGTTTTGTGACCCACACAAGCAGTAACAGACTAACTGTACAGTGAAAATGCTTTCCTCTGACATGTGAAATTAATTTATTTATCGGTAGAAATCAAAACAAACCACTTTGAAGTGGAAATATTATTGTGCCCTTTAGAGTTTACTTTGATGAAGCCTACAATACCATTCCTGTTAACCATCTGTTTAAATCTTAATTAAATGCTGTTTCCATATGCAAAACAATCACATCATCCTCTAGAATACAAGGTTCTATAATTATTTCAAAACAGAAATACTATGCCTTAAAAATCATGTCTCCTCTATCAACAGGATTTGTTGTAGGCTGTAAATTATTTTTAGTTTTATTTGAGTCCTAGCAAGGAAGCACAAGTTATAATGATTCTTCATGTGTTTGTTATAAAGGATTTCCATTCTGCAAATATGAATTGTTCTTTCTCTGATGAGTGGATGATTTAAAAAAAAAAAAAAAAATAATTTGAAGTCTTCACAGAAGCTGAAATGATGCTCAGCAATGGGACCAGTTCCTTCAGCCTTTCCCAAAGGCCAGTCTAACGATAGGGCAGCTCAGTCCATCCCAGCCCGCTGGTGTGCAGTGCCAGCTATTCGAGAAAGACCCTGGAAGTTTGCACCCAGCGTGACAATGACTATTTCCAGTCGTCTTAATTCATCTGCTTAAGTGGCTCCCTCCCACAAGGAGTCGGATATTTAGGCACCTCTCCAGTACAAGTATGGAGGAAGAATTTTGGCTTACTTAACACGGACTTCAGATCTCTGTGGCTGGAAGTAATTTGATTGTCAGAGCCCGGCCTTTTCCTCGGAAACTCCAGCACAGAAAGCTGAAGGAAACCTCGAAGACAGGACTCATCGATTTAAATGTTTCTGACTTCAGGTATTATCTGGCTTTCTACAAGTACCTTCAGGCAGAGGTATAAGAAACAACATATCATCACCCTACCTTTCATTTGATTCCTGGAAATATCTTATGCCAGTGAGTCACCTCCTTCGAGCTTAATATAATCACACACATTTGCCAAATGCCCTTTTCCAAACAAGACTCAAATGTGTGCAATGACAAATTCAGTTAAGAAACTGAAAAATATTCCTTCCTCTATGAAAAAGTAAATTTTCCAAAGCAAAGGAAAGCGTTATCTCTGTTTGTCTCTGTCCTCCTCCAGGATTCCCATCTGAGACTGACTTAAGAATTTCAGGTCAAACTTTACTCTCACATACACCCACCTAGAAATACTCCACTAACCACAGTCTTGAGATGCTGACCTAGAGAAAGCAACAGGGTTTGTGGAAAGGAAAAGCTTGCTGAATTCCTGGTTTTGTGACACCACGCCATGTGAGCTTGCCCCTGGGTTTGCCTGGGGAGCAAGAAAGGAGGAAAGCAACTGAAAACAGAAATATTCCTCCCCAAGGGGTGCATGTCAACCAAAACCCAGGGATGAAGCAGGCTACTTGCCCTGACCATGCTGGAGTATTCTCGTCTGGCACATTTTACCATCACCTTGCACCTCCAAGAACCTGCTTTGGTGAAGCTCTTAGGAAGCCACAATTTCAACCTCTTAGAGGGTGTCTCCCAGATCAGGACCCTGCCGGTCTCACATCCCACCAGGCAGGAGAGCTCTACTGTGTCCCTGCGTGGAGCTGGGAAGCACAGGCAGCCTCAGCCCTGCAGAGAACAACCACCCTCACCAGTCTTGGGACCATGCTGCTGCCCCAGGAAGGCTATGCGCTTGTGAGGGAGCCTCCTAGGACCCAACCCAACTGCTGGCAAGCACTCTGAGTGTTTCTAAATCTATTAATTAAAATTCTCCATTTCACTCATTTTTGCACCAGGTGATTTAAAGATCATTTCCCACCAGGACCCAGCTCATGCTGCAATTTCTTTCCAATGGGGCACTTGTAAGACTGAGTCACTCCAGTATCACTTTCTGAGAACACTTGGGGGGGATCAGGGTCCCCTCGGGTCCTTTCCAGCATTTCCATAAATGTCGACTCCCCACAGCAGCGCTGCGTCTCTGGGTCACAGGCACCAACCTGGCGTTGGATGGTGCCTGCTGCTCCTGACAACGACCCGAATCTCCAGCTCAAAAAGGCTCCTTTTGCTAAGCAGAGGCAATCCTACATCTGTGATATTTGTCTGGAGGACTCTGAGGTAATGCCATAAGCTGCCTCTGCCAAGAACACAGCTGGCAGGGAAATGTCGCTTACAGCTGGTTTTGTGTTGCCTTCCTTGGTAGTCAAGTAATAAACAAGACAGGGACACCTCTCCCTCTCAGGCACACATGGATCTTCATTCTCCACTGCGGTTGCCATTTGCAACCCAGAAGTCTCACAGCTGCACAAGAAGGGAGTAAAGCACGGGCAGATCTCCAAAATTACTGTCCAAAATTCCTCTCGATGGCCGCAGGATGCAATTCCTCCCTCCATAAAGAATCATCAAGAAGTGATTGTTCTCCAAGCCAGAGCGGAAACGGAGGTCAGGCACAAGAGACTATCCCAGTGAGCTGGGTGAGCTCTCTGGAATCTTAGAAAACTGATTCTTGGTGTTTCCCTCCCAGTTACATGCTGGCTCTGGCAGTGCATGCCCTTTCCTTTCCCTGTTTTGTTCTGTCTAGAGCAGTACACTGACAACCTTGGGAGAGCTGGAATGAGCTTTCACTACGTTAAGCTATATTTTAAGATGGAAGTTTTCACCCAGCGTGACGATGTGCATGCTAAATTTTCCACACCAAAAAGTAGCTGTTTGATGAAAACTGGAACTGCTGACAACAGTGGCAGTATAAAGCCATCTTAGTCACTTAAATTACACAGTGGCAGGCTCAGATTCTCACACTGAGGAAAGGGAAAGTGATGATTTGGAGCATACAATGAAAGCAACACTTTGCTTCTTGAAACGGATTAGTTTTCTTTGAGATTAAGCCAGTATCCAGAACTGCACAACATGTGCTAATGTTACTGGCAAAGTCCAGCTTATAACAACAAAGTGGTCATCCAGTAACGCTGGATAATACTGTGACTCTGCTTTAAAGTACTTGCCTAAATCTAACAGCTACAGTTCATCTCTCAGCAAATGCAGTCTTTTCTTGCTACAACGTCCTTGAATCACTGAGTTGGCTTCAGCCTTTATTTATGTTCCTATCCCATGCACGCCAGCACATTCAAGCTGGCCTGGCACAGATGCTCCAAGAAAGCAAATTTTCAAGTGTTATGCATGAGACACACTAGGGAAGGACACCCTGTCCACCAGATGATACTCATACCTCCAGGCAACCAGTAATGGGTCAACCACAGTCTTGCCTCAATACTACTTGCAATACTGATTTCTCAACCTTGATGGTACACGGAATAAGAGAAAAATAATTTAAAAAACCCACATACTAGTGTCTATAGAAAACCCTTTCATAGAATCATAGAATGGTTAGGGTTGGAAGGGACCTCAAAGATCATCTAGTTCCAAACCCCCCTGCCATGGGCAGAGAAATTCTCCACTACACCAGGTTGTCCAAAGCCTCATCTAATCTGGCCTTGAACACTTCCAGGGATGGGGCATCCACAACTTCTCTGGGCAACCTGTTCCAGTACCTCACCACCCTCAATGTAAAAAATTTCTTCCTTAGATCTAATCGAAATCTCCCCTCTATCAGTTTAAATCCATTGCCCCTTGTCCTATCACTACACACCCTTGTAAAAAGTCCCTCTCCAGCTTTTCTGTAGGCCCCCTTTAAGTATTGGAAAGCTGCTATAAGATCACCCCAGAGCCTTCTCTTCTCCAGGCTGAACAGCCCCAACTCTCTCAGCCTGTCTTCATAGCAGAGGTGCTGCAGCCCTCGAATCATTTTCGTGGCCCTCCTCTGGACCCGCTCCAGCAGCTCCATGTCCTTCTTATGTCGAGGACTCCAGAGCTGAACACAGTATTCCAGGTGGGGTCTCACGAGAGCTGAGCAGAGGGGCAGAATCACTTCCCTCGACCTGCTGGCCACGCTCCTTTTGATGCAGCCCAGGATATGATTTGCTTTCTGGGCTGCCAGCACACATTGCTAGCTCATGTTGAGCTTCTCATCCACCAGCACTCCCAAGTCCTTTTCCTCAGGGCTGCTCTCAATCCATTCTCCACCCAGCCTGTACTTGTGCATGGGATTGCCCCGACCCACGTGCAGGACCTTGCACTCGGTCTTGTTGAACTTCATGAGGTTCTCACAGGCCCACCTCTCCAGCCTGTCAAGGTCCCTCTGGATGGCATCCCTTCCCTCCAGCGTGTCCACAACACCACACAACTTGGTGTCATCTGCAAACTTGCTGAGGGTGCACTCGATCCCACTGTCCATGTCTCCAACAAAGGTGTTAAATAGCACTGGTCCCAGTACTGACCCCTGAGAAACACCACTCGTCACAGGCCTCCACGTGGACATTGAACTGTTGACCACAACTCTTTGAGTGCAACCATCCAGCCAGTTCCTTATCCACCGAGTGGTCCATCCATCAAAACCATGTCTTTCCAGTTTAGAGACAAGGATGTCGTGTGGGACAGTACCAAATGCTTTGGATAAGTCCAGTTATGCCTTTGGATAAGTCCAGCAATGCCTTTCCTCAAGGCATTGCTTAAAGATTCAAACCTGAAGGGCACTTTGAGGTCTAGGGAAAGGAGAAAAAAATAAAAGGTGGTTTTAACATTATCTTTCATAAACTAGCCACCATCCTCAAAAACACATCATCCAGCAGGTGACAGAGCCCGGTCACAGTCAGGTCTTATTCCCAGTACCTTCAGCAGGGAGAACAGGGCACTGTGACAGCCACAGCTGAGTGTCTCAGTCCCGTCACACCCGCGCAAGACTCGTCTCTCGCTTCCCGAAATCAGTGGCAGCTCCTCACGCCTGGCTGGCTGCACTTTGCTCCAGGCGCAATCCACACTCACACTCCACAGGTGCCTCCCATTCTGGTAAACTTGATTTATTTTTGTTGCAATAGTAACAGCTATCACAGTTGCATTCAAAAGCAGCTCTTACGTTAGCAGGAGGCAAAGGGAAACCTCGGGATGCCGCAGAGGGTACCTCCTCGGGGATGTGCTACCATTATCCCATTGCCATGGTAACAGCTCCTGCTGGTGCCACTGTCCCCATGCAATTGAATAGGAAACATCATCATGCAGTGTCCAGGAACTTGCTTGCTGTGCACAGACAGCAGCTGCTGCTCCGGCAGCCTTCACAGTCCTCCCTGGGAAAAACCTTGGCTGGATCTATCAGTTCTGCAGAACTCTCATCACCAACGCACATTCAAAGAGAGCATTAAAAGCATTTTGGGGATTCCTTCACCTCCTGAAACCTCTGCTGCCTCGAGAGATGCCCGTCCTGGCAGCAAGTTGAGAGCAAACAAAAGGAAATGACATTTGACAAAGCCTGTAATTAAATCATGGAAGTTTTTGCTACAGGATATTATTAACGGCCAAAAACACAAACAAGCTCATAGAGAGCTGTCGTGGTTTTAGGCTGATCCAGCAACTAAAACTCACACAGTCTCTCCTTCTCCAATAAAGTAGAGAGGAGAGGAAAAAAAAAAAAAAAAAACACAAAAGGACTGAGGGTTGAGGCAAGAACAGAGGGAGCACCCACCAACCATGGTCCTGGGCAAAACAGGCAGCGCTTTTCTCAAAGCAAAACAGTTTATTAATGATTACTTAGAAGGACAAAGGGAAATAAAAACCGATTACTTGAGAGGACAGAAAGAAACAAAACCAGATCTTAAAACCGACACCTTCCCCCCCCCTTCCTTTTCCTCCCGGCTCTACCTCCTCCCCCCAGCAGCACAGGGGGCAGGGACTGGGGGAGTGCAGGTCAGTTCATTCCGTGCTGTTACTGCTGCTTCTTTCTTAAAGGAGAAGGAGTCCTTACACCCTTTTCCCCTGCTCCAATGGATCCCCTACCCACGAGGAAAAATCCACAAATTTCTCCAACGTGAGTCCAGCCCACTGGAAACAATCCTTCCCCACAGATTGCTCCGGTGTGGGCTATACCACAGTCTCGGGTACTTAGGGAGCTGTAGCCACTCGCTCCGGCGTGGGTCGTCACTCAGACTCCAGATGCCTCTCTGCCTTGCCGTGCCCCCAACACGACCATCCTCGGGCTCAGGCATCTTCTCCCCACGGGCTGCGAGTGGGTCGCTGCTCCACCGAGGCCGTCCTGGTTGCAGGGGGGCCGCCTGCTATCTCACCATCAGCTGCAGGGGAAACTCGGCTCCGGCACACCTCCTCCCGCTCCATCCTCACTGACCTGCTGTCGATGCAGCTGTTTCTCTCAGATCTCAGTCCTCTCCAGGTGAACTCAGCCCAGTGGGCACCCTGGGAGTGGGGTGCCCCCGAGTTCCCCAGCTGGCTCCGACGCCGCCATTCTCCGTGGGCGGCGCCGGCCCGACGCAGGCAGCCGCCCGGCCGGGAGCCAGGGAGCGGGGGCAGTGCCCTCCTCCCTTCTCTGGTCGATCCTGGACGAAGCACCTTTTCCGGTTCCCTTGTCCTGACTTAAATAGGGCAATTCGCAGAGGCGCCCTATTGGCTCAACCCCGAGGGGGATGGCAGTCTGATCCGGTGGCCAGAACTAAGCCTAACCCGGATCCAAAACCGGGGAGGTCGCAGGGAGCAAAATCCCTCTCCTGCCACCAGAACCACCCCCCCCTCCACATCAAACCATGACAAGAGCTCAGGGAAAATCATGGAGCACATCTCCATTGCACCGCAGCATGCTGGTCTGTGGGCAAAGATCTGTGGAAGCTGAGGAGAGGAAAACTGGTGAGGGACCCCTCTAAAAACACCCTGCTCAGATGCTGTTTCCCTTTACTCCAGCTCCACTTCCCCAGGACACGGGAAGAATCACCACCCGAGCACACCTCCTGCCCCTCCCCTCTCTCCCTGACACACACATGCTTTGGGCACACCCCAAAAGCTGGGCTGCTTGAGCTTCTGCTCCCCATCCAGGCCATCACCCAGGCCCCTACAGCAGCTCGAAGCTGGTGAGAAGTTGGGCTTTGACCGCTGGAGCAGCTGCTCTGAGACTTGTCTACATGGAGGTACCACCAAGGTAACACTGGCAGGACACGCTTTGGGTCTTGGGGAAAAGAGAGTGCAAAATAGGGAAAAGAGAGAAGGGAAAAATGTAGGTTTATAGACAAGTTCATCATTTAAAGAAATTCAGGTAATTATTTGCAATTGCCTTTGCCTCTAATAATTATTTTTTTGTAGACTGACCCAGAAAAGAGTTTAGTTGTAACAAGGATTTGTTTAAAGATACTTAACAAGAAATTCTCGTAATTGTAAAACTTTTTCCAGTCTGACTCAGAGACAGCTAGCCTGAGGTTTACCTCATAGAAAATTCAGGCTACTTTAGGCTACTTTTAGATTTATCTTCTGGGTTTAATGTAGTATTTTTCTCTTCTCATTACACGCTGTAATCATGACTGTAATCAGATGCAATTCTAGCTGTAAGAAGTGAGCTCAGAGCACAGTATGGCTTGTTCTTACCCTCCAAGTCAAAAAATTAAGGATTTGCCCCCACTGTTGCAAAACAGCAACTAAGGAAAGTTCTTAAGTTCCTCTTCTGTGCACAACAATTGCATTCCACAAGGGCATGAACCCATGCAGCAGCAGCAACACGGTTGATGGAAAATGCTTGCAAAAAACCCCCAACCTTCCCAACATTAAACTGGCTCTAGAACTGACGTATTCTTCTTCAAGTAAGTTGCCCTTAGAACTATTTCCAAGCCTAAGGAGGAACATTTCAAAGGCAGTGAAAATCAGTGACCCCAGCTACCTTTGAATATCTCCCCTGCTTCTATAACCCAAAGCTCTTCCCATGCTTCCCTTGGGAAGTTAAAGCAGGGAAAGGTGACTTCTGATTTGATCATTGAAAAAGCAATTTCCCCACTACGAATGCAAACACACACCTTACTGAAGCCAAAATTCATAAGAATATGGAAAAAATCCACCTCTTCCCAGCAGCTTTCTGAATTACTCTGAGGTTGCCCAGGTCCCTCTCCTGGCTCCCACACCTTCTGCAAAGCTGCCCCATTACCCACACATCGCTCAGTGTGTTCGGGGAATCCTCGTCCTTAAGAGCTGGTGTGGGAGCTAAAACAATGACTAACGGCGGCCGTGCCACGTCTTTTCCAGGGAGGCTGAAATCCCTCCTCTGATAGTCACTTGTTCTCCCACTTGTGTTTGCTGTACTATTTTTCGCCTCACTATTTCTTTTCTATATTTGTTCATATGTGAATCTGGTGCATGCATATGTCCATATCCCTCTATCATGCTATAACGAGTTGTCTCACACTGTAGCTTCCATATAGCCGCTAAAAGAAGGAGTGTTCTAAATAAACACCGAAGGCAGACTCGAGAGTGAGGAAGAAGATTTTTGACTGGAAGGGAAGGGAAAAGCAAATTAACTCGTGTTCACAAGGAAGCACCGGCAGAGCATCATCCCCAAGGGTGCGACCCAGCCTATTTCAACAGGCTGTTTTCTGTTCACAAGGCAGACTTGGTCAGTGCTGCGACAAAAGTCACCTGGAGCTGGTGCTAAAGTGCTAAAGAAAAAAAAAAATAGAAGGAAAGAGGCACATGTGAGAGCTCTTAGCCACATATGCCACAGGGATACAGACCAGTGGAAAAGACATCCCAATGAAACAATCAGGCAATTAAAAAGGAAGTTTTTCTAATAATTTTCATAGTGGTTTCTAAAAAGCAGAAAGCAACAGAGATGCTGATGGAGAGGCTGAGATAAGCCCGGGAAGCCTGGCTCCTATCCAGGAAAGCAACCGAGTGCGGCTGCCTGTTACAATCCAATGCTGCGTTTGCCGATGGCCATGACTGCTGTCGTCAAAGGGTTAAACACCAGCAGTGCAAGATAAAAGGAAAAAAATGAAGTAGCAAATAAAAATCAAGGGGAAATTTGATTGTAGGCGGCCAATGCCAGTAACCCAGGGACCCTGAGCAAGCCGCTCGCTGGGAGCCGGGTTAATAAGGAGGTCCCACGGTGAGGGCCCTCAGGGGCGAAGAGGGCTTCCCCTCTCGCTGCTGGAGGCTGTGGGGCTGCAGAGAGAGGATCCCCCTTAGGATCATCCACAGGAGGAGAGATTTTTTTTTCCAATTAGCTGTTAGTGATTCTGAAGTCGAGAAATGCCTGTTGAAATCATCATGAAAGCAATGTGGTTATGGGCTCCAAAGACAAGCAGTTGTGTTCCTGGAAGCACCGGGCGCTGCCCCTACCTCAGCAGTTACGGAAAAGCGCCAAACAGGGCTCTCTAACGAAACCAACCTGTATCATTTTGATTTCCTATTTACCTACAGCAGAGAAAAAGCTTCCCTATGGATGAAACTTTGAGAAATAACTAGAACAAGGAAGGCAGAGAGGATGAACACAAGAAAGACACGGAGCTGCTGGAACAAGTCCAGAGGAGGGCCACGAAGATGATCCGAGGGCTGGAGCACCTCTGCTATGAAGACAGGCTGAGAGAGTTGGGGCTGTTCAGCCTGGAGAAGAGAAGGGGGCAGCAGAAAAACAGGGCTCTGAGGGCACTTGTAATAATAGAGCAGGGGGATGGTACAATGCAGAGTTGGGTCCACAGAGTCATTTGTGAACATGGACGAAATCCCTCTTCTATCCTAAATATCAGAGCTGGTGAGGGCATACCTGTCTGGCAGCTGACAGCGCACTGAATTCAAATGGTATCCACGGGGGACTGGGCTCCATTTCTTAAAGTGATCACTGCCACAGACCCACCACTCCCATGAGGCTTTCTTCTAACTGAAATATATAAAATGGGCACTTTCTCTCAATCTGCTGTTCCATGGAAAAGTAACCATGAATTTTAAGTGATTATGTATGTACCTACGCTTATACACACACAGCAGAACACAAAGAGACCATATTTAAAAAAAAAAAAATTACATCAGGGAAGAGACTTATTTTGGCCTGTGAGATAACTGAGCTCTCACATAACAACTACCAATTGGGATATTTAACATCCTTCCTCCCCCATTTAAAATAAATAAATAAAGCAGACAAGCAAGCCTGCCATCCTGTCAAAGCCTCTGGGAAACAGGGACAGGCGAGAGGAATGGTGCAAATCAATCTGCATTACATTACCTCACCAGAAGGACTTGAAGGGACTACAGAACATTTTCATTAATCTTGTATGCCGCTGCTCCCGTGTCATCCGTAATCGCATGAAGATGAGATGAAGCCAGCAGCCACCGCCAGCACACGGGCCAGAGGAAAGAAAGAGGGGAGACAGGCCAGACCTCTCACCATGACCAGGTGGGAAGAAAGGGAAGGGGACCTAGTGTCCAGTCCACGTTCTTCCAGGTGAGCAAGAGTTTTGCTGTGACTGATGAAGAGAGACTGATGAGAGAAGCACCTTTGAGTCCTGTGGCTCCCCACCTTTCTGGAGAGTCAGGAGTAAGTACTGTGTTGGACTCATCTTGCTTATGTTGGAACACCACTGCATCTCCACACATCCCAGTCGAGGTTTGTGGGTTTACAGCTCCATGGGGAGGACAGTGTGGAGGGTCAGCCTGGAAGAGTGTCCAGGGACAGCAGGAGCCCATTAGAGTTGGCCACCACACAGCAGGAGAAGTGACCATTCTCCTGCAAGGGCACGGGGCACTCTGACATGGGCAAATACCTTACATGTACCCAAAACCCTTAAAACACAGGATCCTCCCCTTGCCACTTTACCTGAGGACCATTTCAAGGTGATGATTGCCAACAAGAAGATTCCCATGCCCACATTAGGCTTTGCTTTACTGCTGCACTGTAGAGTCACCACGCTGTTAGCACCAGCACAGCTCCCAGCAAGGAGAAGGTGGGCTTGCTTATGTAGGCAATGGAGCATTTGGTGTCTCAATCCATAACCATAAGCTCCTTAGCAGGCCATGGACCTGTGAATGAGTTAACCCCTGGCAACACAAGTCATCCCAATTAAAAAATAAATCAATCTGTGCACACAGCCTCCCGCAAATGATTTAACTCTGCCCCCCTGGGTTGAATCCTGGCTAAATCTGACACACTTTCAAGTGTCCCCCTTTCAACACACAGTCTGCCTCTTCGTTTGCAGCTGCCACAGTGCGAATTGCTCCAGGTTTACGCCTGGAGAGTCTTGCTTCTATTCATGTGCCCATGGCATTAGCACAGAGACACACTGAAGGTAGCTACATTGGAGCTTTTTCAACTAGAAAATTTCTAGCTGTCCTAATTTGGGGCTGTGGGTAGTCAGTAGGAGTGGGTAGGCACACACACACAAAAAAAGAAAATCATAAAAATACTGAACAACCCAACACTGGAGTATTATCCCATAAAACAGCTCCTGCGTGATGCTTTCAGTTCAAATCCAGTTTGACATTAATACTTGTCTTAACTTCCCCAGGGAAAACAAACATGCTGAGACTCAGGGTATAATACAAATCTGAAGGTTTGTTCATCAAGCTGGGTTAGACTTATAATGGGCCCAAAAAACTGGCAAAAGTACCGAGCTCTAAATCTTTAACTCTAGTAACTGTCAGGCCGAAGTTGCAAATGCACCAAGGAGTCACCTGGCATACAGACACCCACCCTGTGTGCTGCACAGGCACACTTTGAAGAGGATAAGAGGAGTCAGAAGCAGGCACAAAAGGAAAGTGGCATCATTCCCCATCCCTTGCACAAGCAGCCTCAGAGCAAGTGTTATAGGTTGGGGATCTCTCCAGAATTACTGTCATGTCCTCACTGCTGGAAAACTGAGCAAAATTTCATGTGCTACTTATTGAGTCAACATTGCCCTCTTGTTCATGGAAAAGCTCTAGAAGGGAAGCCTCAGCATCCTCCTACACACCCATACAAACCCTGGTATTCACTCTCTCCGTCTATCCCTCCAACCTGCCCACAGGCACTTTTTGGCCCATGTTGATTCTGAGGAGCCCGTTATGGAGACACGCTAAAACCAGCTAAGCACCAGCTGATCACAGCTAGGCCACCCACAGTCTCAGCACATTCATTTCCACATGAATACACCTGAAGAAAGAACTTACAGTTGTTTGTTGTAATTCTGAATTTTCTTTTCTGAGGATTTTCATATCAGTAAAAACACAGTTTTGACACAGGCATGAAATCCAGATGCAAAATACAGTGAAATCAAATAGCCATGAGAATACGACTTTTCTCATTCACTTGAAAGTAACAGAAAAGTACCAGCAGCAAAGTTTTCCACATCATTCCACTGGCTCTATTAGCCAAAGTTTTAATGCCTCTCATTAATCAGCTTTGAAAAAACAATAATAGCTAGTATGGAAATTGTACTCCAAGAGCTACAAAATTAAGTTGGTACTACAAATAATGCACTAACAAACAACTTCAAAAATCATGTTCGTCCTTGTCACTGAAATAATTACTGCTTCAACCAATGGGAAACTCCTTCCCCTCGGTAACCATGGAAATATTTAAAGCTTGCCAAAGCCCTGCAATTATGGATTTCCCAATAGTTTCCCATGTGATGTGGAACTCAGTGTATCGCGCACAGAAAAATCAGAGCTTCGTGCCACAGAACGCAAAAACGTACTTCAATTATCACAACAGAAAGTGATAACTGGTCGAAACACAGAAACTGGTATTACTCAAAACCAATAGAAGACTGCCACCAGCTTGCAGGATGTGTTGTATCTGCCTCGTTACAATCAGAGCCGTATACTGTATGTACCAAAGGCTGTGAAACAAGGCGATCCCACTTTTGCGAGCGTGAAGCTATCACGGTTATGAATCCGGATGAGGCTGCAGGCAGCGGGGCCTCCGTGCAACCCATCAAAGGCTGCTGGAGCAAGGCGAATGGAAAAGACTCCATCAAAATTACTTTGGCCCCTGATCAGCTACCGGAGCTGCTAACCTGAGGACACAGCACGGCGAGAAGGGCTCGTTCCCAGTGGGAATGGGATGAGGCTGAGGCGGTGGTGACCAGAGGAGACACCTGTGCCGAGGACAGTTCTATCCTGGTCCTGGATGCATCCGCACTGGGCTTCATAGTCATGTAAAGGGAAGCACAGCCCATCCTGGACACACTCCTTCCTTCCTCATTCTCCCTGTTCTCTCTGGTGTTCCCCTTCCTTCTTTTCCTTGCAGCTTGCCTCTAAGAAGATCTCTGTCACATTCACCTCTCTCACCTCCTCCCTGCCTTCCTGGTCCCCAGAGCCAGCACATCTCCACATCACCCATCTTGGCCCCACAAGTGCCACCACATGGTCTCCTTCAGGTTCAGTCATTCCCACCCCCACATCAGTTCCTGCCATCAACATGCCTGGGAACAGTCGCACAGGATCACGTTGTGCTGTCCAGAGAGCACCTCTCAGAGAAAAATGCTGCCTCTCCCCTTTCAAGTCATTTTACTTCTCCAGCACAGAGAGTTCAGCCCAACAAAGGGAACCGTCCCATCCCCTCCCCACACTTTGCTGCAGGAGCAAACTTCACTAATCATAGAATGGCATAGGCTGGAAGGGACCTCAGAGATCACCTAATCCAACCTCCCTGTAATGGGCAGGGACGCCTCTCAACTAGACGAGGCTACTCAAGGCTCCGTCCAACCTGGCCTTGAACACCTCCAGGGAGGGGGCATCCACAACTTCTCTGGGCAACATGTTCCAGTGCCTCACCACCCTCAATGTAAAAAATTTCCAAATTTATTCCAAAGTCTTACCACCCTCGTACTGAAGAATTTCTTCCTAAGATTTAATCTAAATCTGTTCTCCTTCAACTTAAACCCATTTCCCCTTGTCCTGTCAGTGGACACTCTTGTAAAAAGTCCCTCCCAGCCTTCCTGTAAGTTCCCTTCAGGTATTGGAAGGCAGCTATTAGGTCCCCCTGAAGTCTTCTCTTTTCAAGGCTGAACAATCCCAGCTCCCGCAAAACTGGGCTAAAACAACAACCTGAAAAAAGAGGGTGCTGAAGGGATCTGCTGTCGCCAGAGGAGCAGCCCAGCCTCCTCCGGAGCTGCACAGAGCAGAGGAACTCCCCATCACTTCAGCTCTGCCCGGCACAAACGACCCGACTCCAGCTCTTCCGCAGGGCACATGTGATTTCCGAGCAATAAAAATCTCCAGCAGACTCAGCGGTCGACTTTCGCAAGCAATGCCAATCTATGTATTATTTATCTTTGACATTTTAGATCACTGCAGTTAAAAGCACTTCCCTCAATTTCCTTGTTTTGCCTCTGCTTGTATCATTATCCCAGGATCACTTTCAGTCTAATTGAGCCTGCATGTGCCAAGTGAAAAGAAAACCTTAGACATGCTTGATATAAAAGTTGCCACTCTCTTTGTGAGAAGCCATCATTCCACAAATCCTTTAAGTGCTGGACCGTCCTAGCTCTAGGAATATCGCTGGAGGGAAAACACACTAATTCATTCTGCTTCTACACATCGATGCAAGTCAGTAAGTACATACGAGAAACATCAATCCTTTAGCTGTCAGTCCTGTCTCCTTGATTCCCTTCTCCAAAAAAAAAAGTTCCTCAAACATAATAGTGTTGAGCAACACAACAACACGCCTCGCAGTAAAGCATTTCTTCCCCTTTCACCGCATCGCTTTGAGAGCCTGAACTTTGCCTCCTGCTAGGTCTGTAAAACAGGCTGAAGGAAGCACTGCCACTGCAGATCCACGGCACTTTGGTTGCTGATTTGGCCTTTTTTTCCCCACCTCAGAACTGCCGTTCGCTCATTTCAGACTTACATGAAAAAAGCACACACCAAATCCTGTCTCTCCAAGAGGTACTTCATTGTCTGGTTTTTTGCTCAAACTACAGAGGTCTATAATAGAGTTCATCTTGGGGGCATTTTGCTTGTGAAATGACCTTGCTGGTCTTTTTATTTTTCGTATTTTGTCGACTCATTTAGAAGACCGCCTCGGCCAAAACCCATGCTATGGCTGTACAGAAAGCACGCACAAAGCACAGCAGTTCCCGTTTGTTTTCCTCTGTCAGCATCAGCAGAGACGTCAGACAAAAAAAGAGGCAGCTGCTGAATGGCTCTTCTTGCCCTGCGACATCCCTGACTTCATGATGAGGCTTCCTTTGGGGACAAACCTTTCAATGCTAAGGGAGTCATACGGTTTCACATAGCAGCACATTTCCCCAAAGGTTCCTAAGAGCTAAAATGATTCCAGAAACTATGTTGCTTTCAAATACACCCAAAACCACCACCAACTACAGACCAGGAGAGTTTGGAAACCCAAAGGATGCTGACTTCCTCCACTTCTTCTGACCAGCAGGCAAGATCTGTCAGGACATCAGCAGAGACTGACGTGACACTCTTGTTAGACGTGGTATTCCATAAAATGCCTTAGAAGCACGAAAACCCCAGGTTTGCCCATGAGATGAGATGGTATCTGACTACGCAGTGTCCTACCACAGAGCAAGTCACGCCCCACGCCTGCCTGCGGCTCCTTGCAGAGTTGTGTGCATTCCTACCCCAGGAAGTGAAGAGACTTTTGTGGCTGACAGGGAACAGTGATTATAGAGCCGAAAGCATCAGGATATGTAAATGTGGAATTAAGCCTTTATTGAATTTGTGATTACTTCTCAATAATGAATCGGACAGGTCTTTCATTTAATGCACTGATTACAGGTGACTCACCTTTCCAGATAAATCAGGGTTTAATCAAAGAATAACAGCCTAAAGCAACGTCATTGCTGAGCTGGAAACGTGGAAGAGGCTGATGAGGACAGACCTAATACAGCATCTCCTGCAACACAAGGCAGACTTGAGTGACCTGTATCATCCACCTTTACAGGGCTGTGGTCCAAAATCTGGATTAAGTTAGAAATAAAATAAATATGGCAAGTGGATAAACTGAAGAACACGTTAATATCGCATCAACTGACTGAGTCTCAAAGCTTCTCTTACATAAACAGAGAACAAGTGGCCTTGATGGCATAAGTACATGCACTTGCTGCATAACACAAACCACCATGGTGAGCACTGACTTTTGTGGGCAGAGATACCCTGAGCATGGATAATTACATAAACTAACAAACCACAATGTGAATACAAATTAATTCTCAAACCGGATTGACGTTTAAGCCTTCAAGAGTACAGATATTTTTGTATGTGTCTAAGTGCACTAATATTTCCATTTACTTCAGGGGGACAACTCGCAGACTTTAGATTAAGCCTGCTCTGAAGTGTTTGCATGCTTTAGTCACACCAAGTATCATTTCACTGCTAAGATACTCTCGAGTGGCTCATGAATTCAGCAGCCCCTAGACTCCAGTGCTGCTGTATCTATCACCAACCCTGCATGACACACAGTAATTATAGGCTGCTGTCAGACAAGTAACATCCTCAACAAGTAGAGCTGAGCTCTTGAACATCAGTGTGCCAACCAGACAAACACGGAGCTCCTCTAAAAAGAGAGATTAACCAAAAGAAAGCAGGCGAAATCCTGCTCTCATTTACCCCTCTTGGGTGGGCTGCGTGGATTTGGCTGCCAAGATGATTTGGCAAGTTGTAGCCCTCCAGCAGTACGGACTTTTTTGCAGAGTTCCTGCAAACAGAATGCAAAGGCACAAGCTGAGGTGCTCCGTCACTGACGTCGGGGCAGCTCTACGGATGCTTTACACTGTATCTCGATTTACGCATGATTCTAAGTCAGATTCACAGTTCTGGTTGGCTAAAAACACTCACCTTGAAAATCTTTCTCTCCCACCAAAGTCACACAGTGCAGTTCAGGATGGTTGGCTTTTTTCTTAGTGAAGGGGGAAAATATTTTTTCATTTCAAATAAAAAGCAAGAAAAGGGACTTTTCTCAAAACATTGAGTGGAGACATTTAGTTTGGAAGTAAACTATTAGATGAAGTCTTAGAAACCAGCTCCCTGAAGACAAGGTAATGGGACTGTGTAATTCCCATTCAGAATGAAAATAAATCAAAAACTGAAACGACATATTTCATTCAAAGTCTCGAACAGGAACGCAGCCAGGTTTCACTGATTGCTGTGCCAATAAGTTCTCTGATAGGGTACACTTGTTACTGAGGCTATTCATTTTTTCCCTTTTCTTTTATTGACAGGGATTCCAGGATTTAGTGGGAAACTGCCCAGCTGCTGAAGTGTAGAATATGGAGAAAACGGGTCTAATTTTGCTCTAACATCCAAGACATCCCTAGTGATTTCAGGGTGGTCAGGTCCCATATGACCCTACTCTATACTTTTGCGACCATACCCTGGGAAGACAGAGGAGCTCAGCTTTGGAAGTTCAAATGAAAGGAAGGATATTGCAGTGGAAAAAAACCTCAAGGTCGTTTGTCCACAAATAAGTTAGGAAAACACGTAACTAGCTCTCTGTGTGAGCCTGGGTCCAGCAAGATAAAGGCAGATTTCTCCACCACAGAGACTCCTTGGCAAAGAGTAAGAAGGAGGAGAATGGGAGATCATTTTTTTCCCCAGATAAGACCAGTCTGAAGATGCACACACAACTCAGCCAGCTGTACTCAACACTTCATCCAGCGACCCACCTCGCTTCTAAGCCAGCCTGCCCAGGCTGGATGTAAACACAGGCAGCACTCCCAGGCTTGTCCCACAGATACAGGCAAGTCCCCAACGGGGGCTGGCTCCAGATTCCCAGCCAGTCCCTGATGCTGGGAAAGGGGAGGTCTCTCTGCAGCAACTGCACTGATTGTTTACAGAAAAAGCAAAACAGAAAGCAAAGCAACCCAGAAAACATAAAGCAAATTTTGAGAGACACTTAATACAACAAAGCAGCTGGAGACAGGAGAAATGACAGGGCTTGTCCTTGCGGTTACCCTCGGGGCACTAGGAAAACATTGATGAATCACTAGAAGAGGCTGGAAACATACTTTTGGCATCTATCAGCTCTATGGGCTTAGCAGGAGAAGGAAGGAGAGCCAGCAGGGGCTAGCACCAGGACTCACCCACCTCCTGCCTGCTGCCAGGACTCCTCTCCACCAGCACCCCTTGGTCCCGCACACTAGCTGCAGGGACCCAAGACCACTGCAGACCTCGTCCTTATCTGCTCCCATCAGGTGACTCACACAGGGGGTAGATCCTGTCACATGACCTGCAAGCTGAGATGAGGAAAAAAGGGTTGTTACTGGTGCTGGTGCAAGTCAGGAAGGACAGCCCGGACAGCCTGGGGCGGGCAGGGGATTTTGTCTCGGTGGCTGCACGGTCAAGATTCTGGGACATGCATATCTCACAAGCCAATTTAGCTACCAGCCGCTTGAGTATTTAGCCGTTTTCTTGGACAAATTTTACATCACAAATTTTACATTTGCAGAGTCCTTCACTTGGGCTATAAAACCCCCAAGCATCACTATAGGCTCGGGGAAGAGTGTCTGGAGAGCTGCCTGGTGAAGAAGGACCTGGGGGTGTTGGTTGACTACCGGCTTGATATGAGCCAGCAGTGTGCCCAGGTGGCCAAAAAGGCCAATGGGATACTGGCATGTATCAAGAATAGTGTGACCAGCAGGAATAGGGAAGTGATCCTGCCCCTGTACTTGGCACTGGTGAGGCCGCACCTGGAATATTGTGTCCAGTTTTGGGCCCCTCGCTTTAAGAGAGATATTGAGCTCCTGGAGCGGGTCCAGAGAAGGGCGACTAAACTGGTCAAGGGGCTGGAAAATAAAACTTATGGGGAGCGGCTGAGGGAGTTGGGGCTGTTTAGCCTGGAGAAGAGGAGGCTGAGGGGAGACCTGATTACGGCCAACAAATACTTGAGAAGGGATGGTGGGGAAGTGGGGGAAGGGCTCTTTACATCAGTGATGGGTGATAGAACAAGAGGAAATGGGTATAAGCTTAGTCAAGGGAGATTCAGGTTGGATGTTAGAAAGAATTTCTTCTCTGAAAGGGTTGTCAGCCACTGGAATAGGCTGCCCAGGGAGGTGGTTGAGTCCCCATCCCTGGATGTGTTTAAGAAAAGGGTGGATGAACTACTTAGGGATATGGTTTAATGGGAGATTAGGGACGGTTGGACTGGATGATCTCTAAGGTCTTTTCCAACCTAGAAAATCTATGAAATCCCGGAGTATTTGCCTACCCTTGTGAATCAGTAGGCAATGCCAGAGCAGGTCCCAAGTCCAAATAAGCTGAAGCAAAATCATCCCCCACCCATAGCCTATGGAGGAGTGCTTCATCCCATCCCCAAAAAGGCCAGTTTAACCTCTCACAGGTGGGTGCTTGGGCCCTCAGTCACATTTTGAAACAGAAGCAGACCTCTGTGCTTCATTTGGATGAGAGAGGCTTTTATATACAGCATCAGTTTGTGACCATATGCTACAGAGTAGCTATGCCTCTATTTATACAATTATTTTATAGGGCCAAGGGTAATAACAAAAGATGAAGTGATTCAAATAACTCTAAGCAGCACGTATGCAACAAGGGTTGGGCTTTATATGGAAAAAAAGACTCTGTAATAAGAACAGAGCTTCCAAGTTTTATTTCATGTAAATCAGTCAACAGAAATCTCAAAGTGTAGTCTGAGAATTTATAAGCCTTATCTTTTTTTTTATTTAGTACTTATTAGTCAGATTTGTAAATCAGTGGTGTTATTTCTAAACATTTTTTTTATAATGTGTAGATACATTTCTTGACTTAAAGCAACAGTTGAATCTTTTTGTGTCTGATAATGATCTGTAAAGTTGCGGAGTTAGGCTTTACTGGCTATTTTATACATCTATAGCGATATACAGTCTAAAGACCAATCTGTAAAGAAATGCAGATGTAAAAAAAAAATAAAAAAGAAAAAGAAAAATCCTAGCATGTAAGGCAATAGGAAAGTGATGTTTTTCTCACCAGGAAATAATTTTACAAATGGAACCCATATTTCTGTAAATAAACGTCTGCCTTCTCATTAGCGTCACATCACCCTATACTGAAATATACATCAGAGAAGTCTGTCAAAGCAGTCACAAAGGAAAAACAAGAGCAGAGTTTAAAAGCAAAGCCTTCAAAAATCGTTATGCTTTTCAAGTCTGAGCAGTAAATAGGACAGGAGAATGACAGGAGAGTTGGCAACAGAATCTCATGACTAAAAAATTTCTAGTTTTTTTTTCCTTAAAACAAAACTTATGTTTGGTCAAGTGTCCGCAAGTGGTTTGCGGAGAAGGGAGATAGACGTAAGATCCTGACATACTGTAGAATCACAGCCCTGAAAAAATGCAATCAAGAGTCCCAAGCCAATTGTCAGCCAGCAAACAAGCCCAGCAGACACGGTTGGTGGACCATGGAGCACCTCAGACTCCAAATATTTTCTTCTCTGCTTCTTGAGAGGCAAGGGATGAATTGAGCTTCTAAAAGAGCACAGGATCAATACCAAAGAAAACATAATTAGAAGATATTAAAAAAAAAAAAAAAAAAAAAAAAGATCTGAAGTAATGTACTTAGAAATACAGAACAATCTGTCATTACTGAGCAAGCCCTTGTGCTGCATTGCTGAGTCACCCACGGGTTCGCACGGCGGCAGCAGGTGACATTTGCAAGGTCTGTGCCTTGTGCTTGATGAGGCTCCGTAAAACTAACAGGAAGATCCCAGGGCACAGAGAGGGACTCATCCCTCGATCTACGCTGGAATTGAGGGAACCCTGTTTTCCTACAGAGTCAATGCCCATGCCCTGTAATGTCCGTGTCTCTCCCAGGCAGCTCCTCTGTCTCTGCTGCAGTTAAGTCCTACCCAATATCCTAATTTCCCCTCCCCAAATACTGGATGTTGGCTTGAGATTTCTGAAGCAAGATTAGATACAGCACTGGAGTTTGCACTTGGGGGGAATTACTCCCCCTTGAGAATCAAACGGGATGATATGGGGGAAGCTCTGTTCTACTTTCCAGGAAAAAAAAAGACTTTTAGTGATCTGCCCCCACAGCGCCCCAAGCATTCCCCTCTCGATGGAAGTGTGCTTATTCTGACAAACTACTGAGTGCTCCGCTCTCATGCAAAAATGTGACTGAGCATGAAATCTGTAGTTCTGAGCTGATGCTCTGCTACCTGTATTGTGGCTTTGCTGGGAGACACCAGAGTGCTCAGCACCTTGCAGGACTGAAGTGTCTGCCCTAGATTAAAAATAAAACAAACAAAGCAAGCACTGCAAGCTTCCCCTTTAGCCCTAGATATTCATAAATTGTATTACTTTAAAAATTCACTTCCTATCACTCTTATAAAAACACACCATCATTTTATTTAAAGTTTTATTTTACAGTCCACAAAGAAAAACTTCATACTCTGTTTTGAAGAACTGATATTTGGCATAACCTCTTCCTCTGGCTCCCAGCCTCAGAAGAAACTACAAACAAGTGGTGAAGCACTTTAAATAGTTTGAAGTGGCTTTCACAGCAATCTCAGTGTCTCATAGCAAGACTAAGCAACCCGGGGTATCCCTGCCCAGCGCAGCTGCTGCGCTGCCTGTCCTAAAGCCCAAGAGCCTTTCAGAGCCTAAGTAGCAACTCCAAATTGTTCACTATTATTAAGAATAGCATTTTTAAAAGCACTTAGTACTGGTGTGAACCTGCTGCTGTTGAAGACAACAGCAGAGCTGCCATCCACTCTTGCAAGCAGAGAGAAGCGATGTCAGACGATGCCAAGCCGGATGGTGCAGCACGTTTCGTCTCCCCGTGGCTGGAGTGAGAAGCACGCACTGGACCCCAAGCCCATAGAGACTGAGGATCGTATTTCAGAAATTTAAAGTTACTCTCTTTCTTCCTCTGGAACCTGCCAAACATCTGACCCAGCATATCGGGAAGTTTTGAAATAATGTGACAAATCAGAAAGTTGGAAGCTTCAGGCTTTGCACCTCTGTTCCAAACATCAGTTCAGACCTAGATTTTCCCTATTATTTCAGGCATGTTATGCTCCTTAAAACTGAGGTTTGATACTTAGCTGGCTGTGATTTTTCTCCATTCTTATCAATATTCCCATCCTGCATTTTCCTGTTTCATTTTCCCACTGCTGTTAAAAATGCATCATTTCCCAGGATGTCATTGCATCCTCCATGAAAAACAACCAAACAAAAAAACCCAAACAAACAAACAAACAAAAACCCACCGACACCACACATAACCAAAACAAACTGATCGGGTAGATTTCACCTTAAAACAACACAGATGTTGTTTTCAGGCCAGTCTAATTCCCTGCTTTGAGTCTCTCCCGGTAGTTCTTAACCAGCTTTCCTACCCACTGTGCCAAGTGTTTGGAAGGAGAACATAGGGCAGAAGTTGCTGCTCCAAACTCAGGTGCAAACCAGTAGATGAGAGCTCAGTCCAGCCAGGTGGACTCTCCTTCCAGGCTGCAAAACAGCTAAATCCACGCTCAGAGCGTAGCAGCTCACAGGCTTCTAGTTGTCCCTACAGTGGCACCTTTGCTGGATCAGACCCAGGGTCCTCAGCACTTCGCAGTGCTGGTTTTCCTTCCAACGCTGAAGACGTTGGACAAGCACCAAGGACAGCTGGCTGTGAGTTCCCCAAAGTTATAAAACATTAATGTGTTATGGTGGTTCATGAGATACCAGTCCAAGGACTGCACCAAAGTTGGCAAAGATCCAAGGCTTGGTACAGACTTGTTCTGGGATCACGTTTACTTCTGAAGACTGATAACTTCAACATCCTTCACATACTTTTGACAAATCAGTCTCTATTTTGCTCTCATAAGAAAGTAAGGACATAGCTCAGTGAATTAGTCTGGAGGTGTTTTTCCACTGCCCATATGTTGAGGCAGTGGCCACGTCCAGCCGTTTCACAAGAAGGGAGTACCAATCTTGCAGAACAACATGGGAACTGGGAACTTCTTTTATGCCTGAAAGCCTTACTTTAAATATGAGCATACACTTCTCAGAAAAGAAGTTGGTTTTTAACTCGTAACTCGCTGAGTTTGGGGTTTTCACCTTGCCTTGACGAAGTAACGGGTTCCGTGAACAAAGCACACACTGTGTGAAGAAGCATCTTCTGGAAAGCTGAATTTCCGTTTCACCAAAATTCTCTCAAAGCATGCGTCTGGAAATCGCTGAATTCACCCTTTGTGAACCAACAATCATTTTGACCACCTTAAACTGGTACCCATAAGGAAGCAAACCCAGAAAAGGTCACTTCAAAGCAGAGCTAATTCCAGCTCAGGAACTGCTGCCAAACTTCCCAAGCAGCCTTGAGAAGGAGCACAGGGTAAAGCAAACAAGACAAGACATTATGGGTTGATACAAGTTACATAGGAAGTTCTGGCTGGCCCTTTGCCCACCATTAGCTACTACTGTGCTGTATTTTTGCGCACATTTAGGCTAAACACTTCAAAAAACATACCCAACAGGTACAGACGCTGTGCGGCTTGCTAACACTGTTAACAAACAATGTGCTAAGATTATTTGCAAAGAAAGAGAAGTCTTTGAGCAGGTAAATACTGTCACTAATCTGGGGCAGAACAGCTGCACAGCACATTCCTCCCACGCTGCTCATGAGAAAGCAGTGTAATAACTTCTACGGAGTTTAATACATCCCCATGCTGATGGAAAACTAGTTCCAGACGATCTGAAGAAGCCCCGAGAACACATGGATCATAATATAATGACTAAAGAATGTGTGCTAATACTACCTTAATAAAACCAAAAGCCACCAGGTTATGAATGATCAAAAATAGTCATAGAGATGGGAAACCTTGGGGAGTCTCCCCAGAAGAACCCAGGGGAGAGAGGTCTCCTGGGTTTGTAATCAACTCCTGTTTTATTTCCTGTCTATACCTTGAAAAACAGTTCTATTCTCAACACAATAAATCCCAGCTGTCACCACCATATATTTTTACCCCTACATGCCAGAAGCGGAAAGCTTTTTGCAACAGAAAGAGTTCTTTCCCATTTTACCAGCCAAAGTTTCTTTTTATAATATTATTTCAATGCCTTTTTACCATTTGGGTAACCCTCTGGCAACTACTCCCTGTCTGTCCCTTACTACACACACATCCTTTTTCTATTACTGCTACATCATTTTTAACTGGTGTTCTGAAACAATCACACTATCTTTTCAATACTATATATTTTAGCCTTTTTTAATACCATATTTACTTTGATTGCCAAATCAAATGTAATGTAATTCTTTACATTATCATGCAGTGCTTTCTATGAGCACTAAAATCACTTTGCAGTTTCAAAGGCAGGGAGAAAACTAAGCTCTGCAGCTCCCTGCTTTGCAAACAGGTCCCAGCTGTGTGCCAGCTCCTGGCTGACAAAAGATGAAACTCCGGCTGGGGATGCACCGTTTGAGAGGATGAGCAAACTTCAACATCAGAGATGGTCAGGAGGAGATGAATTGTCAGTCATGCAAAACCCCAGAAAAACAGCTCAGCCAGAACTCACATGTTATGTATCAAAGACAGAGTTCAAACACAAATTGACTAAGTAATTTGCGTTGATGCAGTGTAGTGGGACCAACCTGTTGCAGAGGGATTGAGGACCAAAGCTTGCAGAGTTCCAGGGTGGTCTGACCCAGGAGGGAAGTGAACTGGCCACTCAAAAATCGTTATTAATGCCAATTTCCCAGGCTACCACCAAGGGCTAAATTTATCACTGTCAGCAGAAGATAACATAGGAAATAACCAGCTGTTGGGAGCCACTCGATGTGCAGTGTGACCGATTACCATGGGAATCCAGCAAGACTCAGAAGCAAGGCCAGCTGTGCTTCTTAATCCTCTCTGCTGAATATTTTAAAATTTTAAGCTGACTTGAGAGTAAGAGCAGAAAGTGGCAAACCACTGAGCTTCCCTACCTGAGTCCTAAAGGAGGAACAAACAGTATCTTTATCTCACCCAGAAGGCTGGGAGCAGGTTGCTTGAGAGACCGGGTGGCAACTGAAATCCATGAGGTTGCATTAGGAAGGAGCTGACCCCAGGGCTGCACTTTGGCCGTCAGAGGATTGCACAGACCCTCCAGATGAAGCTGATGATTCCCCAGCAGATGGTTTTATCAGTCCAGGCAGACTTCAGCACAGATTTACAGACCTACAACAACAGGGGATCTTGGAGCTTTTCCATGATAAAACACCACAGTGCACCTGGAAGCATCGCTGTAGATGTACAACTGTATTCCTGTCAAGCAGGTGATTGAAAAAGTGAAACCTCTAATACTGGTCATGGTCATCAATACATTTTTATTGGGGCAGTAAGCCCAATAAAACATTATTACATTTGCTGATCGTTATGTGGATTACATGGCTAAGGTGCTGAACTGAAGGGATATTGCAGTAGGCAACCACAGCAAGGTCTTGGTCAAAGAGATGCTTTTATGTAAAAACATTCAAATATTACACTGGAGTTGTGGACAACCCAAACCTCAGCTACTTCCCAAAGACAGACATGACCTCCCTGCAAAATGATACTAATCACGAAGAGCAAAATTAGAAGAAATGCAGTAATTGGAAAAGTGATATAAAAACGCAGGAAATATTAGCAGCCAGCTGCCTCGTACCCAGCATCAACATACCCTCCCAGAAGGAAGGAAAGGATAGAGCCGATCTCCAAATGCTACAGCCTTGGAGAGGGAAGGGAGGCAGAAAGGCAAATAACTGCATTGTCGGGTGATCGACCCCCTTGTGAGCACATCTATCACTTGAGGAAATTCTGTATTATGCACTGATTGGGTACAGGAGGATTTTGCTTGGAAGCAAAAGGCATGCAAGGATTTTGATACATGGACATAGTAAAATATTAGTGATATTAAGAGTGTTATTTGTTGTCAGTTTAAAGTACACAGCTTCTTTACATAACTAAATAAATGACTCCATTATTCATATTTTTACAGCTAGATAAATATTTTAATCCCTGTTTACTGCCAGTAGCTTTAACTACTGCTTTCTGTAATCCTTTTATAAATCGTAGTTGTAATACATTATATCTGATATAAATTCTGAGCTTTCCTCTGATACTTTCACTAATTTAAATTCCAGTTGCCTGCCATGTTCTGCAGGCCAGATCAGTCCTATTGCGGATCTTTTGAAGCGCCCCCCCTCCAGGTGAGTTTGTAGCCCAAGTCTGCAACGAGGATTTAAGGCAGAAATATTGCCAAGAACAGAGGCACCTCTGATGGTCGGCATTTTCCTGAAGCACTTTCTACAGAATTTTTCAGTGGAATTTGAACTACTTTAAAAGAAAAAAATACAAATATGTGAATATATATGGATACTCTGTAATCAAGCGCCTTCCTGTGTCTTTGAGCAGGTATGTCTACAGCACAAGTTAGGGATGACAGCAGGAGATGACACCTAGGGTTACAAATACACAGTGTCACAGCCCAGAACTGTGAGGACCAGCCTGTATCACTGACCCATTACAGCACAGGTCATTGAAGAATTGCAGTGTTTTTCACAGCATGCTCAAGTGATACTGAATAATGAAGATCAGCAACTCTGTGGAAGGAGGTAAATGCTCCAGAATTAGTGCAATCAGATCCCTTTGCCCCTGAATTGGTGCAAGTTGCTCTGTAAGACTTATATAGCAGATAAAACCAAGAGGTTCTTCAACAAGCACAGAGCACTTGAAAGGAGCGGAAACCTCAGAACTCCAAGCAGCATCATGTCCTCAGGTCCCAAGGTCGTTGTTCTCAGGAGCAGCGGTTTTCCTTAAAAGCCTGCAGCAGATACTCATTTGGGCTCCTGTATTTTTAGGGGATTGTTGGTGCTGTTCCCACACACAAGCTGAGCTGGTCTCCTTTCAGAATATTATCTTCACTTCTGACACGTTTCCCATTCCTAAGCCTATGTTTCTGCAGGTATCCGAGACCATGAAGACCCTGGGTAAAAGTGGAAGCCCTTGGGCTCCTCATAAGCTACCCAGGACATCACACACCACTCATAAGATGGTCGGCAGCTCCCTTAGCATTTAATATCATTAGCTTCAGCACACCCTTCCATGGCTTAAAAAGGTTGCAAACTCACAATGACAACTCATTGTGTTTGCAAAGCCACTCCATACTCAGGACAGCATTAGTCTCACAATCAAACTTCTGCTCATCTCAGCTGGAAAAAACAGTACTTGCCAGTCATTGATGTGGGAAATCCTCTGCAGGCTCAGGTCAAACACTCACAGTATCTCATCTCTTCTGTGGACTGGCAAAGGAAGCCACTGGCATCTGCTGTTTTTGCCTATATAACAAGAAGTAAGAGCGCACGAGCTTTTCTTGCATATTTTGAGACATTATGACATGTGCCTGTTGCTGTTAGTGAATACAGAACTATTAAAGTGTTTTGAAGCAAAAATGGCTGAGCACATATGTTTGTTATCTGACTTGCTACCTTGAATAAATTTAGACCTATATCTTTTAGATTGTTAAAGACAGACGGATCCCACTCTAGAACTGACTCTTTGGAGCCAGCAGGAGTTTTCCCTGCGATGCCAGTAAATACTTCTGCTCTCTAAAGCGCCAGCCAAGTGGCTCAGAGGACCCTGGTGCTACTGTAAAAGCCCCTCTGGCACAGGTATCCTATGGATCAGAGATCGAGTGAATGCAAAATGCCAAAAAAAAACCCTGCAAAACTAACACTGAATTAACCAGCCATTGGCAATACCTGCCAAGAACAGAATATTCATCTTGAACATAACTGCCTCTAAAGATTACATATTTCAGTTGCATAAGAAACAAGAAAATATGAGAATTTTCTGACGCACTTGGATGCTTCACTTACCACAGTGATGAATCAAAACAATGGCCTGGTCCAGCATTTTGCATGAGACTAAATACAGTGCTGGATCTATTGATCCTTTACATGAACTGCTCTTTGAACCTCAAGTGAGTGCCTTCTTGCACCTGCTCGCTTCTTGCATTTTAAGCAGGAGGAGGGAAACATTTAAATGTCAGATTCTTCCAGGACGGCTGTTTCTCTGGGCACATTTTTCTTCATCTTTGTCATGACAAGTGCTAGCATTCAGGCTAGGTTTCTCTCATTGTTTTGGTTACTGGTGGTAGCCTGCAGAACTTTTCAACACCTGGGAAAAGCTCCCATGAGGTTGGATGGAAAGATTGCCAAATTATTTAATGTCCCCAGCTACAGAAAAGCCTTTAGAGAGTTAGTAACCTGCTGCTGGCAGCCCAGCACTGAATCCTTTCAACTCAGGGGGGTTTCTCTAGACAATGTGGTCCTGTAGGATCTTTTCTGTCCGGTTTCGACCAAGCCATGACATGTTTCTGCTCTGCTCAGTCCCAGCAGTGGTGCCTGCAGACAGGGAATGCTCTAGCCAAGCATCCCAAGTTTTGACATGATTGGGGTCCTCATCCCAAGCTCCTGCAAGCACTGTGGTGTGACGCTCCTGGTTGCACTCTTTCTGCACCATGAAGGCCTCCTGGTATTTTAAATGTTTGAGTAGAGAGGGATGTTTCTGAGCATGGATTTTTGATGCATTAGGACCTCATCAAAAGGGAGAGATGAAAAGTAAAACGACTTCTGAAAGCTTTGATTTTCCAGGTGAAATTTCCATAGCAATCACAGAAGGGAGAAACTGATGTATTTGAAAATCTGATCTGGGGATAATTAAAAGCATTGTCAAAGTGAGAAGTAGGCAAAATTATGCAAATAATATTTAAAAATTCACTGGCCAGAACCAGAGAAGAGTAACACACCTGTGACAACACTGCAAGAGAGGAGGGTATTGATTACATTAACAGGGAATGACATTGTGCAGACGTACAGACTTCACTCTGAATATCTTATAAAAGACTTACAATCCAGCCAGACAATGTTCATGCTTTAATTTTTATCCAGCTCTGAATTTAAAATATCTTTCTCTCAGAAAGATAATTAAAGTATTTCAGACACGCAGTTTGATTCACAGAACTAATGAGATAAAAATCCTGACTGGTGGTAAAAAAAACACGCATTAAATCAATGGGAAAGTTTCCTTTGAAGGATTTGATATCAAATCAAGATTTGACCCTCCTGTGAACCTCATATGTTGGAGACATCTCAGCCAAAGCTGCTGGCTTTCTTTGACAACTTGGGTCTAGCTGGGCCAGAAAGGAAGATCTGCAGATGACAGAGCAGGGAAGAGTTGTCATCCAGACAAAACAAGAGCACAGGGCTTTCTTGGGAATTTCTTCTGGATTCAGCAAAGGAACACCTTCTTCCTGTGTTAGATGTTGGTTCTGACACTAGATCTTCCCCAAAAATCTCATTTTTCCTCTTCTCACACATCCTCTGCCACCTCTGGTGCTGCTGCTCCTGCTCAGCCCCCACCTGCAAATACACCTTCACTCACCTTGAGTCAGCCTCATGCATGTGCAGCAGCATCACCCTAGGTTTGTGGGTCATCCGCAGCTCCCAGTAACATTGATGGCATCTGCATCCTCTTGAGCCCTTGGTTACAGAAGGGATGAGTCACCCAGCCTCTGCTGCCACAGCTTCTTTCAGAAAAGCAGTGATGGAATTTAATGTCACAGACCAGAACTGTGAAAAAAAAAAAAAAGAAAAAAAAACATGAAACACAACTTTAGATGTTTGAAGCCCAGACACAAGGGAGAGGGTGGAAGATGATGCTGCTGGAAACAAAATCATTAAGCATGAGGGATTCTCAGCAATATCCATTCTGCCCCTTGCAGCCCCCATCTCCTTTCTGATTACAACTGCATAACATCAATTTCTGGGCATTACTCCATGGGATGAGAAAGCTGTGAAAGACTGTGCATCATGCAAGAAAAATATGGTTTTTTAACACAGTGTGCTGATCACATCTGTCCGTTGTACTCCCAGCACTCCAGCAAGGTGGTGGGAGGGCTGGTGGATGCTTAGCTTGAGGGTCCTTTCCAAACTCTCCAGCACACACTCATCCTCAGCCCTTCAGGTGGTGGAAATCTACTCAGAAAACCCCCAACAGCAGCAAGTCTCAATCATCTTAACAAGCAGGTGACCCCAGAAGCCCTCCTGCATCAAGACCTGGGAAGCTGTAGCCAACCCTTCCATAACATTGGTGTGTGTCCTGGGACCTCCTCTTTGGCTTCTCCCAGCACTGCGCTGGGCAAGGGGAAGGAGCCATCATAGTGATAAAAATATCCTTACCATGACAGCAACAAGGCTGCCTGGTCTACACAGCAGCCCAGTGCCCCGGAGGCAGCAGGTCCAATAGCGCCTGCAAAAAAATAATAATGAAAATTCATTCTTTGCAATAACACAATGGAAAGCGAGGAGAGTTTTCAATATAAGTAACAGAGCCCCTAGGTTAACAGAGATTAACAGCAAAGTGGTTTATTAAGTGTGAATCATTTCCTACTTATTGTCCACAAACGCATTAGTGCGCTTTTCTCCCCTTTTCTGTAAGCCAAATGTGTAATTGGCATTATTAGTTTCCTCCTCCTCTCTCCCTCTCCTTTAGTTTTTAATTAGAGCGTAGAGGGGGGAAACGCATATCAAATATGAAGAAGAACTGGGGAGGGAGAATAATAATTCTGTTTCAGTTATTCCTACACGAGATGAGCCAGATTTTTGTAAGAGCTCAGCCTCCACAGTCGGCACCGGATCTGAGCCGAGGCCAGCACTGGGTGTGCTCCGCGGGGCTGAAACGCTCCGGAGATAGGGCCCTCACCCAAGCACGGAGTGGGTGCAGGACTCTGCCTTGGTTTGATCCCGGTGCTGGAGCCAGATCCTTTCAAACCATTGGCCTCACTTGGAAATTGTGACTCTGGAAAATGAAAACTTCCCACCAGCAAAGCACTGCTTTAGGTCAAACGTCCCTTTCTTTGCAACCTATTATGAGAGGTACCTTCACGTGCTGAAGGGAACCATCCTCCATGCTCACATATCTGTCACCTTCAGACACTCTGCTCAATGTGGATGCATCTTCTTGCCCATCCTGGGCTGCATCCAAAGCAGCGTGGGCAGCAGGTCGAGGGAGGGGATTCTGCCCCTCTGCTCTGCTCTCATGAGACCCCACCTGCAGTGCTGCGTTCAGCTCTGGGGCCTCCAACATAAGAAGGACATGGAGCTGCTGGAGTGGGTCCAGAGGAGGGCCACAAAGATGATCTGAGGGCTGGAGTACCTCTCCTATAAAGACCAGCTGAGAGTTCAGCCGGGAGAAGAGATGGCTCCAGGGAGACTTTCTAGCAGCCTTCCAGTACCTAAAGAGGCTACAAGAAAGTTGGAGAGGGACTTTTTACAAGGGTGTGTAGTGATAGGACAAGGGGCAATGGCTTTAAACTGAAAGAGGGGAGAGTTAGATTAGATCTAAGGTAGAAATTTTTTACATTGAGTGTGGTGAGGCACTGGAACAGGTTGCCCAGAGAACTTGTGGCTGCCTCATCCCTGGAAGTGTTCGAGGCCAGGCTGGATGAGGCTTTGGGCAACCTGATCTAGTCGCAGGTGTCCCTGCCCATGGCAGTGGGATGGGAACTAGATAATCTTTGAGGTCCCTTCCAACCCAAACCAGTCTATGATCTTATTTGCTCTCTCCTGAACCTTCTTTTTCCCCACTCCCTCTCAGTACTCTTTCAAGGCTGGATCTCCCCAGCCAGACTCTCGTTCCATTACCCAACACAGGTACAACCAGTCTCACTACTGACAGGGCACGCACACACCCCAGTCTCTTGCCCCGAGCTGAACTGCACTTGCCGAAGCATATCACAAAGTTACATGCACAGACCTTGGGCCAGGGGCTTTCTCTGCCTCCTTTTTCTTCCACCTCTAGTTTGAGAAAAAATTAAGATCGGAGCTGAGAAAGCTGCAATGGCCTTTGAAATCCTGTTTAGTTTTCATCATTCATCAAATGCTTAAGGAGTGTTTTTGAGCAGGAATACACTTCAATGTAATTAATACTCCTGAAGTATATTTCAGGTGGCATATAGTGCTTGCAAAACCGTCACACGCATCTATGGAATCCACAAGATACAAATGCCATATCAGCATATTTACTCCAGTAATTTGAATGTTTAATTCTTGGTTTCATTGATAAACGTGATTTTATGACAAACATTTTTCCAAAGCAGGCATTAAACTGCCAGTCACTTCCAACCTGGTCTCACAACCAGCAGGTTTTTCAAGGAGTGCATTTGCCAAGTCAGTGAGGAACGTGCTGAGAAGGGTTTTGGACCACTCTGATGCTTACTGTAACTCATGGGGAGATGGGGCTGATACTTCCAGAACTGCAGAAGGAAGTTATGAGTGCAAAGCACCAGCCACTCCAGCTCCGTTACTAGCACAGACAAGACCAGCCCCTCCACCATCCCTGGAAGGAGCCAGAAGAGCCTGCACAAGCGGAGACAAGCACCATCTCCCCACGACCTGCCCAGCCCTCCCCCCAAGGCTGCCAGAGCTCCTGTGCGCTGGCATTTCAGAGCAAGGTGGTTGGTGGTGTTCAAGAATTACACTTGACAAATGAATTTGTCTCAGCTGTGGATTCAGCACACGCACAGCCCATTTCAGGGCCTGTCTCTAATTAAATGTAAGTGAAAGTAGACATGGATTAGAGAAACCCAGATCTCCAAGAAAGACGAGAACTTGTACTTCCTTCACAAGTTTCCATCTCTCCCTATTTTGCAGAAGCCTGAACACCCTGTCAATCCTCTTAAAGACAAGCTATAGACTCTTCTGAGGCAACACACTTACAGGAGGTAGCTGATCTCAAGCACATAATTCATTTTAAATGGTATTAATTCTTTCCCTCAGAGTGCTGCAGCTGTTCCCACCTACCAACATGCTACCTGTGTGCACCACAACTCACGGGGGAAGAGGAGGGTGTTATCTAGACATGTGCTGCTGACTGTAGCTGCATTTTGGACTCCAGTGCTGCATTCTTTTACTACCACTAGAAGGTCCACTGAGATAGCTAAAACTTTGCTGGCAGAACCCCAGGCCAACAGTTTTACACTGGGGTAATTTTAAAAATAAGAGAACTCACAAAATATCATAGAATCATAGACCGGTTTGGGTTGGAAGAGACCTTAAAGTTCATCTAGTTACGACCCCCCCTGGCATGGGCCTGGACACCTTTCCCTAAATCAGGTTGCTCAAAGCCTCATCCAATCTGGCCTTGAACACCTCAAGGGATGGGGCAGCCACAACTTCACTGGGCAATCTGTTCCAGTGTTTCATCACTCTCATTGTAAAAAAATGTCTTCCTTAGATCTAATCGAAATCTCTCCTCTTTCAGTTTAAAGCCATTGCCCTTTGTCCTGTCGCTACATGCCCTTGTAAAAAGCTCCTCTCCAGCTTTCATGTAGCCCCTTTAGATACTGGAAGACTGCTAGAATGTCTCTCCAGAGCCACCTTCTCATCTCTTCTCAATATCCCATTGAACTGTAGGGAAGAGGTAGGAAATGGCTACAAAGAACCGGTTCAGTTACCTCACCCAGAAACCCTGGAAAACCTTTTCCCTTGGTTGCTCCCTTCCTGCCTTCAGAAGTGCCACCTCCAGTCAGGGAGCATCAGGGACAGCTTTTCCCTGTCCAGGCAGAGTTAAGCACCAAGTCAAACTACAGGGGAGAAACTTTCCTGGTGTCCCTATTTCCCGTATGCAAGAGGGGAGGGAAAAGGTGGCTGTCACCAAAGACTATGCAACTTGCTCACTCTCCTGGCTGTCAGAGCAATGGAGACATCTGACTTTAAAAAAATAATAATAATAAAAAGAAAAAGAACACAGTGTACTCTACTCCTGGAAACCAGGGAAACCCTGGAAACTTGCATCCTCCATCTATTATATGCAAGCTCCATATGACAGAAAGCTTAATGTCAGAGCTTTAGAAAAGACCTTTTCCCCAGTGCAGATGCAAGAAAGCAGAGAGGCAGGATTTCTGCTGACTCCGACCAGACTTGAAAGAGTCCCCAGGCTGCTGGTGGCTGTCAGGCAGTCCCAAGGATGAGATGGGTTTGCTTCTTTGGAAGCGAGTTCGTGAAACCTGGCTTTTGCTTTCATCATCCTCAAACACAACTGGTTCTTGTATAAGCCGTGACATTTTGGGAGGTGATGCCATCACAAATCTGTAGGGTTGTTCCAATACAGCCGAAACTCTTTATGTGCAGAGCAGGAGGGTGCTAAGAAAAAAAAGCAAGGGCCTGCTAACATCTCCTTACTCAGCTTGGTGCTGCAGGGAAGCAGGGGAGGGAATGAGCTTGTCCTGCCGTTCATTCCCCGTTATCACCTTACATCAAAGATCTACTTTTGAAGATATTTCCCAGCCTTAAAAAGAAATAGCTTCCCAAATCAGAAATCTGTTGCCTCTCCTAAAACCAGACAAAGATTGAGGCTGGTGGGCCTGTGGGAAGTTCGCCTGCTTCGCAGCAATGACATTTAGGGAGGAGGCAGGGCAAATGTCAGGAGCACTTTGGTACACAGAGCTGTTTGTTACCCTGCGTCTGTGCAGCTAAGCCAGATAAAGGCTACGCTTCAGAAGATGGTATCTTCTACCATCCCTTGGATGTTTATTGTCCCAAACCAATTTAATTATTCCATTTGATTTGTGAATGGGAAAAGCCTGCAGAATTAGTAAATTAGTAGAGTTTGACCAGCAAAAGTCCTTGTTTTGTGTACTAAAAGGCTTAAAAGCACACAAGCAAAATGTAATGCAATAGGGAGGACTACCAAAACCAGACATTACTGATCTGCAAAGTGCTTAGAAAGTTAGAAGTCTCTTCAACTTTTGATAGACAAAAAGTTACTCATCATATCATTAAAGTCTAATAAGGCAACTTCAAAAATGCCAGAGCACATACATTGTCTTGACGCATTATTCTTTGAAGATGGCTTTTGATGCTTTTCTAAACAGAATAATTTTTCTGCACAGTATTTGATGTTGATGTGCAAAACATAACCATAACATTAAGAGTAGAGACTCAGCGTTAAGAAGAATTCCCCCTACTTGTGACCTTCTGATATTCCATAGGTGATTGGAGAACATAAAAGAAACCTGATAACTCTCCCCACCGCAACCTTCAGCCACAGACCCTCTTCTAAAACTTGATACCTAATCACATACATTCAACCTCTACTCTACCTCCTCAGCAGAGCCTACATTTAAATATTTTTCTCCTTCCCTGCTCATGTTCCAGGATGGTCCACTCATTACGGCACCAGCATATGATGGAGACACATGAATTCAGGTCCCTGCTTTGCAGATTACCTGTGTGATCTCAGACACATCCCAATGCCTCACTGGTGACAGGCAGAGCCGAGACTGGCCTGAATTTCAAAGAATGGTTATTATTGGGTTTGTGAGCATTTGTTTTGCCCGATGTGTGCTGTGGGGGCCTGCCAAAGCATCTGCTGGCTGTATCCCATGGGGAAATGCTGCATATGGCACATTCTGATTTGAATACCTTAATGACAGGGAATAGATTTCTTTTCCTGTCACAGGATGGGCTTTTCGAGGCAACTTGTTTTCTCCCTTTAGAGAAGCAGGGAATCATGTCCAGGACACCCAATCCCCAAAACATGGCATTAAGCACAGGGAAGGGGCTGCTCCAAGGCAGAACTGCTGTGGGGCTCCCAGCCGGTTCTTCTGAGCATCCCCAGCACAGTTCAGTTTTGCAGGCTGGGGCCAGCCCATGCACCCCATCTAGCAAACATCCCTCCCTCTTTGCAAGCCTCCACCCCACCTGGATAGGAAAACACACTGTTCTCTGGGCTCATCTCATACACACCTGCCTCCGCACTGACCACCTCTTTCCCTTTCATTAGATCCCTCTTCATCACAATTTTCTGTCGTCCTTTTGATTTTAACTGTGCCACACCACTGTCCCCCCTGCAGTGCTCACCTCCTCCTGTGAACAGGAAGGACCCAAACTGCACCTTTGTAGCCCAGGTCTGAGCACTAGAGCTCCAAATCCAGCCTTCTCTCCAGGGATTGAGCTGAATATCTCCTGTCAAGCATTGTTACCTGCAGCCAAGTCCAGCCCAATCACAGCTCCCAGCCTGCCCGGGAGGGATGATGGCCATAAAATCTTCAAGAGCAGCAGGCTGGGGTGCTTGATGGATGGCCCTCCTCACTGCTTTGGCCTCTGTGGCACCACAGTGGAGATGAGAATGGTGATGTCATGTTATAAATATGATGACTCAACTGCTGAAGTTAACCCAGCCCCACGCTATTAGTGCAGAAGGTTTAACATCTTCCCCAGCGCTGTAACTGATGATGAGGGCAGTGCTGCAGTTGTGTCCTTCAGCACCACAGGGGTAGTGTGGGACACAAACCCTGCAGAAACTGCATTCGAGCAGCTATTTCTATAAGGCAATTTAAATCTAAGTCCTGACTGTTGGGGAAGGAGGGTTCTTTTAATGGATTTCAGCAAAAGAAAACCAGAGCGCTACTCCGAGGAAACAGCAAAGTTACCTGGCATCACATGCTGACTGCATTGCATACTAAGTGGAGGTGAGAAGTACAGCCCCCTTTGGCTGCTTAACCTGATTTAGAGCTCAGTTTTCTATTTAATCACTGTTAAAAGGCAGAAGCACTAAGGACCATGACAGGCCTCCTCCAGTGAAGCTTTCCTCTGAACACCATCACCTCCAGTGAGGTCAGCCCACTCCTGGAAGGGGTGATGGAGGCAAATTCTGTGGCTTGTTAGAGCAAAGCCTCCTTCACACGCAGTCTGAGCTGATCTGGTGCTCTACAAACATGGCCACGTGGTTCCCCAGCTTCTGTGTCGGTGGGAGAGGTGGCCGTGGGAGGTAACGCTGCAGCTATCATAACAGAAACGTTCCTAACTAGCAGAGAATTTTAGCACTAACATTAAATAAATAAATAAATATTTCCTCTCTCTAGAGTTTACCTGATGAGAAAATATCATGGTTGCATGCATTGAAACTCGAGATAAGTCCAAATGCTATCAGGTCTTCTTATCTTCTATTTGAATTACCTTTTGGTCACTTGAGCTGGTTCGGAAGTGGATTGGTTTAGGGGTTTTTAATTGGCAGGAAAAGAGAAACAGATTTTGTTGAAAGCCTACAGCAATGCCATATTTGCTTTGTATTTAAAGTTAAAGTTTCCATGTCTCTATTTTTAAAATAACATTTCCAAAAATTACTTTTCCCTAAATAAAGTGTGGGAGTTTTTTTTTTGCTTTATATCACCACACTTGTATAACACCACAACCACCACCCCCAAGTGCACAGCAGCTGATTTTCCTGGCCATGATCACCTCCTGGGGATTTTCCTAAATCATATTATTTCTGGTAGAGAATGATTTAGAGAGAAAAAATTAACCACCAGCATATGCGAATAAGCACATAACACCCCAAAGCATCGTGTCATAAACCAGTGACCTTGTGATGACAGTGCACCACACTGAACTGCCAAAAGCCCCTCACAGAGCCCCCAACAAACCATAGGTTGGATTTATTCTGTGCTAAGTAGGCTAAAGATGCCACTTTTCTCTGCACAGAGTGAGCATCTTGTCTCAGTCACCACCATACACATCCCATGGACATCCCTGTTGCAGTTCAGCAGAGTCCTCTACCAGAGGCTACTTAAGATGCCAAAATATGACACAGGGCGTGGAAGGATGGAGAGCATTCAGAAAGCAAGAAGCAGAATTAAACTGTCAGTTTTCCCCAGAGAGAGGAGCCTCAAGGTTCCCTACAAGATCATCTGCTCTTTCATGTATTTCCTGAGGGTCTGGGAGAAGAAAGCAATGAGCAGCAAGGCAGCAACGCATGCAGGTGACACTGCTGCTCAGATTAGTCCAGATCTCTGCTCTGCTTGAGGTGGTTTGGTCCACTGGAGTAAAACTGACTATCCAAAATTACAGCCCCTTCCCTGCTACTGCCAGTGAGGCCCGTTTCCATGAGATGCATGCCACCCTCCTCGGGGGAGAGGGAAAGCCACAGCAGGGCTGAGTGTATGTAGCATAAAAGCAGGGACCAGAGCTTCAAACACCTGGATTTTAGCACTTAATACCTCTTACAAAGGGGTAAATGAGGGTTTTTTTTTTTTCTGTTCTTCAAGAAAAAGAACTCTTAGGAGAAAGTTCCTTCTACCTCTTCCATGTATTATCTTACAAAACCCTACAGACATTCACACAAATGTATTTCTCTACCTTAAGCTCCTTAAGACATTGCTTAAGAGGAAAAAGATCTACACAAGTAAAATAGTTACATTCATACATTAAATATGATGGAACACAAAACACATATGAGATGCCTGTGAAATATTTATGTGCACATTTATTTTCTTGTAAATACTTTCTCCATTAAGATTCTGGCTTGATCCTTTGTATAAGATGCAGTTTCGCCTGCGAAGTGCAGCCAGTGGAGAATGGCAAATATAATTTTTCTCTCAGTTAAGAGGATGACAATGATGCCCAATACATCAATGAAATTTCAGTCTGTGTTAACATCACTGATGGAACAGGAAATTGGATTCCACTGGCTAATCCATTGTTAATGATTTCACTTCATAAATACACTTAGTCTTCATTATAACTTCTTGCTGTTGGAAATAGTTTAAGCTTTGGGAAAATATTCTTGGAAGAATCAATTATCAGCATGGCACCTTCTAATATTTTGATTTATTGATTTTTCACAGGTAAGAGACCTCAAACCCAGGCTTGGCTGGAAGAGATCGAACAAGTGCTGTTGCCTCAGCCTCCCAGCAGCAAACAAGGCAAGTTTTCATAGGTTTAAATCCCGTCTACGGGAAGGGCCTGGTGCACTGCAATTTCATGGAATAGGAACTCTTGATTATCTTCATTAGTTCTGAACAGCATGAATTCAGGTTGTACCACAAGCTCCTTGTAGGAATGTGATCTCAGAGCAAAACCCTTGTGCCAGGGACCTGCGCCAGCAGGACATGGGTGATAACGTGATACCACAGCATAGATGTATCTAGATGTGGGTTATTAATCTTCTCTGGTATTCTTTCCTGGCTCTAACTTGAAGGCCTCTGTTTCTGTTCTTCATCTCAAACGTTGTTCAGGCTGACAAGATTTGTTACAGCAAGAAGTTCTGCACATGTGTTTAGAGCTACATTTTAGATATACTTTAAATAGGAGGAGATAAGTCCGAGGGTGTCTGAGCAGTGAGTCAGGACCTCACCACACTTGCCACTAAACATCACATCATAAATAAAGGTCCTGTTCCTCCCTACTCTACTCCTCTGTCTTAACAGCCTGTCAGATGTTCACAGCAGTAAAACATCTAAGCTGTGGAGGCAAGGTCCTTAGAGGGCTAATATCTCCCTGGAAGGGTTAGTCACTTGGAGCATGAGCCTGAAAGCAGCATAACCTCCTCCAGTCAACTGAAAAAAAAGATATCAGAAGAAATCTATGAATTAAACAAGCTAAGCAAAGGTGCAGATGTTTTGGTGATGAGAGAGCATATCAGATAGCCAGACAAGACTTTAAGCTAAATTCAGTCAGTGCCAGGTGGAAAATGGGATTGCCCAGGAATATGGTTTATAAATAAGTATTGACCCCTAAGATTTCACAGCTTTGCTCTGGTCAGAGCCTGTTGAGAACCTCTGGGATTTGCACCAATTCCAGCCAAGAATAAGGGTCTATGCTGAAAGTGCTTGAAGGTAAAAGTAAGTAATATATAGTGCAGTATTTCCAAACACAAAATAAAGTTTTGTGTTTCCTACCAAGCTCCACAGGAGATTTTCAGTATTATGCATTACTTGAATTTTAGAATGTTTCAAGTAAATGCATCACAAATAGCAAAGGAAATGTGTTTCAATAACACAGGTGTCCACATGAATATATGCATGAATCCTGGCACATATTTTTATTTTGCTAAGAATTGAAAAGTTGCCCTCTGGCATCTCTCATTGCTGTTTGCTGTAAATCTCAGATGAAAATGCAAACAGGAAAGGACACAAAACTCATTGGTAATCCTGAAGAAACACTGAGTCAGCCGAAAAGGCTGAGATTACCAAAATCTGCCTGAAATATCCTTATGCCAATAATTAAACAGCAGATGGACACCCCATAGTTCTGGGGTGCCATTCAGCCTGGACATCCCAGATGGAAACAACTCACACAAAGAAATGCACTATATTCATTAAGTTTATTGCTCCCTGTTCCCTTATCACAACAATCCTCTCTGCCTTAGTCTCTCTCTTCTTGTCCCTATCATCTTGCCCAAGGTTTGCAGGCCATGTCTGTGTGACATGTTCATTTTTGTTTTCTGTGCTAAGTTGCTCCCTGCTTGACGGGTATTTTGCTCTAGATGGATCTCTGATTTGCTTCTTTCAACTCTCCCTGTATTGTGTTTGCATTTTTTAAACAGAATATGGTACCAGAGAGAGGGAAACGGATGCTATTTTAAAAACAACTTAATGGCTAAACTATTCATTTGATGATTCAGAAAGAAGCAAAGGTCTAAGTTTTCCCAAAGAACATCAAACGCTCTGGTTATAAAACAGCATCTGGATTCCCCATGGAAACATGGATCTGATGGGAAGGTCAGTGGTAAAGAGACCACCAAATACACACAACTCTACATTCAGTCCAATTTTAGCCCCTTGGAGCAGGGGAATCCCAGATGCTAAATCATTCTGCCAGAAAATCGCTCCCTTTCCATCAGACAAGTGACTATACTCGGTCACATTTTATTCTCTGGCAGTTTGTGGCTCAGCACAGCTTTTGCAAGGCTACCAGTGGCCCAAGAGATTCTGTACTTGACTGAGCAACAGCCATGGCTTTTTCCCCTTACGAGAATTTTATCTTTACTAGAATAGAGTCTAGCAGCCAGCTTTAATTCACAGGCATTTGCAAACAAACTGATGCTCTCTCTACCTGTACTCCAGGCTTGCAATGTGCTCGTTTGGGTGGTGTTTCCACTGACGCAATGGGGGTCAAATAGTAAAAGAAGAGGGCGAGCACTTACTCAACAACACTTTCTACATCCAGTCTGACCTATAATGGAGATGCAGTGTGAACAGCATGGAACATGAAATAAAAAAGAATTTGAAATGTTTTAAAACAAATGCAATTTTTACCAGAAACCACAGATTTTGTCCGCAAACAGCCCTGAAATGCCCAGTTCCTTGAGGTATCAGACCACAGCTAAAAACCTCTGAAGAGGTGCATGTGAAATAGAAAAATACAGGTAATAAGGCTTTCTTATCTGTTTTACAGCTATTGACTGCTCTGACAGTGATACTTGCTCAGACTAGTTTTCAAGCAACAAAGAGCTAATGTCCCCGCTCTCCCCTCCCCAGCTGGGCAACCACAGCTCCCAGGTCTCAGCTGCCTCTTTACTCTGCTGCAGGGAATTGTGCTGTAATGAAGAAAAGTCCTTCTCTACAAAGACATGGCAAAGGAAGCACTCAAGGATTTACCAAATCACACAAGCTTCTGTTTCTGCTCTTAAAAATCTTGTCTTCTACAAGGTTACTGTTCATTAAACAACTTGCTCTGCTTGATACACAGAGTAGGTGTTCTCTTCTTCTAGGCACTATATTCCTTTAAGATGGAAACACTAACACCCATACCTGTCACCCACCCTCCAGAGCTCCTCAGGGAGCAGACTTACCCCAGCCAAGCATCCCATAATCATCAAGGTCCTGCCACCTCTGCAAGCTGATCCAAGGCTGGATTGAGCCACTGAGCTCCTGCACCTAGTGATACAGGCCAACAGACCCCATTCACTACTGCTCTACAAAGGAGCAAAGCTCCTGCTTCTGGCTACATATATCCCTTATCCCATTTTGGCCTAAATGAGCTCGTTAGCTTAATCAGCAGCCTCTACTAATCCAGCCCATTTTAACTGAAAAGGATTAGAAGCGATAACAAGCACAGAGCGTGAGAGCTGCTGTAGGGAGATGGCTCTGAGTGGCTAGAAGAGGTTGAGTTAAGCAGGTCTAAGTGAAAACCCTGCAGAAACGGGCAAAGTGGAGGGAACAAGCTAAAGCCCAAGCACCACACGGCAGCACTGCTGCTGCACCTTAGACCAGCTCCAACAAAAGCATCCTGCTAGATGAGAAAGGCAGGATTCGTTTATTTATTTATTTATTTATAGTAAGTAAACATTTTTTTTCCCCGCACATGAGTGGCTCTGTGCAAAGCGGTGAGTTTCTGCGCGGCCGCCTCTCCCGGCGCACGCGGCACTGGTAACAACAGCTCCTTTAATCCTGGCACGGGCAGGGGAGCGAGCACAGTGCCGAGGGTGCCCGTGGGAAGGGACTGCAGAAACAAGATCGAGCAGCAAAGAGCCGCACAAACAATTTAGCAGTAGTTCAAGCATCTCATTAATTTAATTTATAGGGAAAAGCTGTCAGTCTTAATCTTAGTTAAACCATAGGTGAACCTTGTGCCTCTGAAAACCCCAAAGAGAAAAGCTCCACGTTTTTCTCATCCAGTGCCCTGTGGCCTTATTAACCCATGCCAGAAAGGTGGGAGAAAGCCAGCGTAATAACTTCCTGGGAAGCCCGGGACTTTTCTAGGCAATACCACACTGCAAGCTATGCGTTTGCAGCAGAAACATAACAGCAGCTGTGTTTCCATAATGTCATAGATTGTGAAAAAGCAAAGCAGCCGAAGGATAGAAGCTGCTCTCCTGGTCCTGGCTGGAGTACCAGCCCTCTGCTACGTATGGCACTTGGACCTTGCAGTTTTTCCAGATTCTCTTTCGTGCCTAAGATCCATCAGTTGGTAATTGCAGCACAGGTGGGATAACAGGAGCTTTAACACCTCCTGTACTGCCCTGTTCAGCTCTTCGCATCTGTTTGTGTATTTTGATGGACTTGGAATGAGGGCTGCATTTTTATTTTCCTGCTTGTTAAATGAGACAAAAGGCATTGCCCAACTGGAAGTTTCTCAGGCTTGTGTTTGGCTGGGACAAGGCTAACAAGCACTTCCCAAACAAAGAGAGCCCTTACTGGAGGGCTGCCTGTTGCCATGACTGGCTGTGATGATACTTTTTCCTCCAACCAGCTCTTGCTCAAACTCCCAGCAGTCCGGGTACATCTCCCACTTGCAAATTTATTTTCTTCAAGTCACCCACTGAAAAAATGTGTTACCAAAGGTGAATCGGACCTGGAGGAACTAGAGATAAATACACTGTAAAATCACTTTCCCAGGGCAAAGCTCCTTTCCTCAGGCTGGGCCAGCAGCAAACACCCTCTAGGATCAACCCAGGAAGGATGCTTCATGCCAGCTCCTGCCCAGGCGGGCTGTTGGTCCCAGGGTGCTGCCGGTGCAGTGAGTTCTGTGGCTGCCTCCACTCCCTGATTCATTCTGGGCAAAGCAGCTGGAACACGACCCCATCTGCAAACAGCTGTCCTGGTACAAAGTGTCTATGCATCTGCAATGCAACCAAAATACCTCTCCAAGATTTCAAGGAAGCCTTTTCTCTGGTTTGTGCTTGCCACAGCTCTGGAAGCAAGGGAAAAATCCAATCTAGTTCTCAAAAGCACCTGTTCTGCCCTGCCAGCTCCAGCCAGGCGCTCCCCTGGCATTACCAACTTCGTGCAAGCAGGAGGCAAACCCTGCCACCAGCAGTGGGGCAAGGGCACGGCGTACCCACCCTGTCTTTCTCGTGCTTCTCCCCTGTCAGGGTCCTGCCAGCTCATACACCGAGTATTGAATGTAATATTCACCCTACACTGGCACATAAAATCTCTGTATTTCAGCTGTACGTGTTTTTCATGTCCTCCTTACTCGATGCTTTGTTTTAAGAGTGCATCCTCCACAGTAATTTCATAGGTTTCTATTCCTAGCTTCAGGAGAGGGAAGGGAGAATCTAATAATATTGATGAATAACCAAGCTGCTGCTAAGAAGTCTGCCTTTCCTTTTATTTAAAAAATACCTGCTAGAAAAAGTAAAAAGGATGTGTCACTGCAGACTGTAACAAACGAGGTGAGTGATAGATTAGGGGCCATGTTCCCAGGAATATTGTTGACATCAGGGAAGGAAAACATAGGACTGTGTCTTCAAAGAGCAGGGATGGTCTAGAAAACAGATCACTTCACAACTGACACCCTGGGAAGGGTGAACCTTGTTGAAAAGCACATTTGGCTTTTCTTTCCTTTGAACAAACACCCACTCATTTCCTGGGGTTGTCTTACGCATTGAGATCCACTCACCAAAGTATATCGGAATAAACAACACTGGCAAGACGGGGCTTGTGATGACTTTTGGGCTGGTTGGCACGTGTCTTTTCCATGTGATTCATGCTTGCGACTGAGCCTTCCCTGTGGAAAAGGCAGTCTATCCCTGCCCAAACTGCACAGCAATAAGCCACCTTACATCCAGACCCAGGGTAATCAGCAGAATGGGTTTGAGAAGAATCGCTCTCGAGCAACGGGGGACCTGATAAAATGATGACGGAAGGAAACAGCTCCTCAAAGTTCGTGTACAAAGGGGGAAAAAAAAAAGCAATAAGGGAAAAATATTATTAAATTGTAACTGATACCTTTGGGGTGAACGTACAGCTGCTGCTTTATTATCTCCAGGAGCAACATTCAATGTGTAGACTACAGCAGGGAGATAAAGGCCACTGCAGTTTTGACAAAATACACTGATCGATCTGTAAGTGCAGGGAATGGAGCGATGAGGAGAAGTGGGCCCCTGTGCTCCATTTGCCACCCCAAGCCCCAGAGCACTGCTGGGACTCCCCAGCACTAAGCAGCAGTGCTGCAGCACTGCTGCACCAGCCCTGTCTCTAAAGGTGTTGTCTCATGTTCAGGATGAGCAACAGTGATATCTGCCATGAATTTAGATGGGCACAAGGCAGCCGATGCAGGAGCCAACAGACGGGTTTCTCCTACAAGTGCATTCCAGGAGACAGAATTCACAAGAAAAATTAAGAAATTAAAGACTCAAAATCATAAAAAAGAAAAAAATGTTGTATTTCTATTAAATAATCCTCCCTGGTCCTAAGTGAAGGGAAACTGCCCATCTACAAATGACCTCCTTGATGACTGGGGCTGTTGCACACGGGCATAGCCAGGGCTCTGCTGCAAGTGTGTCTAGCAGATGGGTGTTTATTGCCCTGGGCTAATGGGAGCTCTTTTGGCCCTGGCAGCTGATGCTGTTGGGCCAGAAGTGCTGGTTTCACACTCTGTTGTCCCACCAGGAAAGAACCCTGATGCTGCCTTTCACTGCTTTCACATTAATTTTAAGGCCTTTTCACAAACCATGAGAAATTTTCTGGATTGAGCAGAGAGAAGCTTTCCTAAGGCGGAGGAAATGATCGGGGCGGGGGGGGATGGGGGAAGGAAATGAGCAGTGGTGTTAAAGTTTGAAAAAAAAAATTGGGAAAAATTCAGGTGCTTGAATAAAGCCGTGATTTCTCGAGGAAGGGCTGGCAGAGCCATCGATGCTCACGGAGCTCCGCGGTGCCAGGAGAACTGGGGCCGGTGGCGGGACCAGCCGGGCACAGCCCGCACGAGTCCCGGCTGTCCGCGCAGGGAAGCATGGGAACACCTTCCCAATGCGAATTATGTTATTAGGCCTATTACTTTGTAACATCGAGAGGAAAGATTAAAAAAAATCCCTGGCAGAAAGGAAAGAATAAGAGGCGGATAAATAATGCATAAAACAAGAGACAGCTATTTCTCGTAGCCTTTTAAAATAACTCTTACATGGGTATAATATACCATAAATATCAAAGCTGCAGTGCAGCCCTTATATGACAAGTCACAGACTAGTCAGAAAACACTTTCTGAGATCTGAATCATGGCCACTTAGCTATTCACTTTTATTGGGGAAAAAAATAAGAGAGAAAAATTAATAGCATCTCTCAGCAGAAAGTTATTTCTAGTCTTCTACTTTGCAAAGGGAACTGTCATTTCATTATTTTGGTGGGTGTAATGGCACATGCTGTACCGACCATATGCAATCAGAGAATTAAATGCTGGCTCAGACATGAAGACATAATGAGATACACACATTTTTTTAATGAGAAAAATGATTGAAAATAAAACCCAGTACAGTGCAAAACACAGATGTCTTCGGCATTATAAAAACTTTCTGGAAATGCAGATTCTAAGTTGCCATTGTTGCAATTGTTTAAGACTCTTTTAACTGCAAATTGCCATTTTTAACTTTTTGTTTAAAAAAAAAAGGTTTGTACAAGATGCATGGCACACATTCAGCAGGCCAAGCCATCGCCAGTCGTGAACTGGTGAGGCCAACCTGGGAGAACCTGCTTGTGACAATGGAGACTTGTGATATGGATTGGCTTGGGGTGAGTCTCCATGGACAGAGTGATCTGGGACCCTAAAGAGATTGGAGTCCTTTCTTGTCAAAGGAGGGCTTGTAGATGCAGAGACGCTCTCCCCGAGTGCTCCTGACTGGTTACATGAATCCAAATTTAATTAGGGAGCCCCATTAGACACAGCCCTGACTTCCATGCAGGAAACCTTCTGCTCTTGGCTGCGTTCCCTGGCTGATAAAGGAGGATGCACCAGGACTGAGCAGGCAGGAGCTGTACTCCTGGCTTCCACTGTGCCACTGCCCTTCTCTGCCTCAGCATCCCCACCGGCAAAATGGGTACAGCTCCAGCGATCTGAGATCGCTGGGTGAAAAGCTCTGCCAGTCACTACCACTGATTTTGGTTAAGTGGATGAGCCACTCAGACCCTCTTCTAGTGGGTACATAGCTGCTTCATCCTCTCCTCTCCTCCTTCCAATGCTCTCTGTCCTGTGCAGTCTTCACCAGTGTGACAGCCTCTCCTTAATCTGTGGGAAATCCCTGCCCAGAGATCACCTCCGTGGTTCCCACCTTGCACGGCCGTCACTGTTACCCCTGGGGCTCACTTTTCGTCTGATTGCCGAAACGGGAAGGGATAAGCGGAGAGTCGAGGAGGAAGAGCGACGACGAGCAGGTACTCACCACACTTCGCGGTGAGTGGGGGCTCCGCAGCTGTGCCAGCAGCACGAGCTTATAAAACCCAAGGGCAGAACGTGCTGTTCTCTCCGGCGCTCGCAGCGCACACGGAGATTGATCCGTTTGTGTAACGTGGAGCTGAGCAGCGGCTGCTCCAGCCCAGGCGCACGTCACCGACAGCAGCTGGTACAAAGAGCTTCCTTCCAAATCCATTGCTCTAAGAGCATCTGGAGACCGATGCCAGCTCCAAAGGCTGCCTTTCCCCATGAACACTAAGCTCCGTTTGCCATTTTTCTCGCAAAACCATGTTACCTTACCTTAATTTTGGAGAGGAAGGGTACTAAAAATACATGCCCTGTCCTTTTCATTAGAGCAGAGAGGAAATACAACGGTGCTTATTGTTGACTGCAGAACCCTGATTTTTTTAGCTACTCATAAAATTTTACCACTGCAGAGTGATCCCTGGAGGGGTGTTTATTAGAGGAGTCTGAACTCATCTCTGGCTGAAACTGGCTCTGTCTAGCTGTCATGAGCCACATGTGGTTTCAAAGCGCCTCTGATAGCAGTCTCCAGAACAATGTAATCCATAAGTTTACATTAAATATTTATACGACACTACTTTGTGCTCTTCTTGGTTTAATTGGTCTTTGAAATTCACCAGAACATATTAGCAAAGTTCATTAATTAACATTGTTGGTACCGTTTAGCGTGAGCACTTTGCTAAACAAACGTCTGCACAGGCCACCTTACGGCAGTGAGATGGCAAAATCTTGCCTTGGCTCATGCCAGTCTCAAGGAGAACTGGGAGCATAAGTGGTCTTTGGAGCTGTGACCAAATCAGCACACTAATTCCAGGCAGGAGTACAGTTTTTCAGAAATTCAATATGGAGAAGGGCAAACGCAGTGTCCAAGGAGGAGAAAGACTGTTCTGAGACTGATGTCTTGGTTGCTTTGTGTTATTTTTTCAGAAAACTCATGATATTTCAAATGAAATAAAGGCTTTTTAAAGCTATAGTATGAAATTCCCCAATTAAAATAGAAGGAAAGTGTTAGAAGTTAAAACTTTGCAATACAGTGAGAACTAGCATTTGGATTTGTTGGTCTGAGTTGAAATGAAAACCAGCACGAGACACTTTGGCAACTCTAAAACATTTTGCAGATTTACGGTTTCAATAAAACCACTATTGTATAAGACAGAAGGCTTCGATTTCAATCTAGAGTAATCTCATTGTCTCTTGCAGACGCAAACATCACCAGGAACAGAAGGTGGCCCGCCGTGCCCCACAGCCAACAGTGTCATTTACAACCGAGAAATTCATCAGGTGCGGAAACACATGAGCAGACTCTAATATTCCTGTTGGAGGACCTGCAGGAAGGGGAATAAAAGTGCACCAATATGGACAGAGACATTTGGAAAAGTGAAGACAGATGTCCCCAGAACCATCTACCAAGTTTAAGCACCATTTTCGTCCACAGAAGTTTCTCCGGTCCATTTTCCCAGTAGCATCATGTTGAAAATTCCTAGAAAGAAATTCTGAAATGACAGAGAACTGCATCAAAAGCCAAACTAAATCAAGGAAGAAGAGAACAGACCTTTGTGTGACAACCAGGGCAGTGAGAAGGTACCGATGAAAGAACTTGCTGTGTACAATCTGGAACACGCAGCCCAAAGCAACAGCAAGGCAAGGATTGACTCAGTTACAGCTGCCTTTCAGCAAGAAGAAGCAGATGCCAAACAGTTGGACCAAATTGCAAGGAAATATTACTAGGACATTGCACTAAGGGCCAGGAGCCAGATGTTGGGCTATAAGCTGCCTTGCAAGAGGCTAGGACTGCCAAGAAGAGAAACCGCTTTTCCCTGTGTAACTCCCTGAGAGTGTGAAGAAAAGAGATTTTGAAGTCTCAGCAGCAAATACCCACCTTCAGCCTCGGTGCCTCCAAACAGGAGCCACTAGCCACTTGGGGAAAAAAAATCAAATAGAAGAAAATCCAAAATTTAGAGGTAATTTTATGGAGACTAGCTAGTTAAGATAGATTCAATAGAGTCCCTTGTCTTTTCTACACATTGTGTCATCTTGCTCATTTATCATCTGTATCAGAAGATGAATGTGTTGTTGGCTTTATTACTTTGATTAGTATTATTTTTTTCCACTGATTTTTATCTTGTTCCTTACATCTGCTAGGATTAATTTTTAGGGTACACGCTACAGAGGACTGTCCCATCACCCCAGGGTGGTCTCTGCACTGTAACGAAGTCAGCAGCAACTCTCTGCTGAGATTTTCCTGATGGAACTTTCAGCAGCTTGGAATAATTCTCCATCACTCTGGATTTATACATTTCTGTAATCACACACATTTAATGAGGTGGAATACTAAAGCAGAAAGTTAAAATGCTTGGATTTTTTTTTTTTAATCCAATTAGGCATCATTAAAATATTTACATATCGGGTTCAAGTTTTCCCAAAGGGCTCTCTTTTACAAATAACTGTAACATAAGGTGTGGGTCACAGCAGGATCTATTCCATTAATTGCTTTTGGAGAATTTTAGCATTACCATATTTCAGAATTAAAAGCAAGTTAAAAAAAAAATAGTATTAACTCAGAATGAAAAGAGGAACGCCCAGCCATCCAGGCAGTTACAGTTTATAGCATCTAACCAGTTGGAGCAGAGGAAAAAGCAAATCCAGAGTAACGTGAGGACCAAGTGCCATCTTGTGGGTCCAAGGCACCGCACAGGATATGGCATTGCAGGGCCACAGATGGGATTTAGGAGTCGGTCAGACACAGGGTGGATTTGTATGCTGTAGGCATCGTTACTGGTATTAAAAGAAATCATTTTCCTGAACTCACTAACATGCTCTCCCTGTAGAAGACTACAGACATCACCTTCAAGATTTACAGTTACCCTATTACTCTGGCTCCCACAAGAAGTCCATAAAACTTTTACCACCCAGTTCTTGCATCACAGCCATAAATTCTGCCTGTGTTTTATCTCAGCACAGACCAAGCACTGACTGCAAAGCCGTGCAGAAGCTGCTGTTGTACAGCAGGGACTGTTCACACCCCCGGCGCTAGGCAGAGCCAGGTACCGCGGTCTGGGGCTGGAGGACAGATTTGCCAGTCTCTCCCTTAAGAAGCCAAAGTCCCTCCCCCTGCATCGCTCCCCAAGATAAGCTCACATTTCTCCTACCTCTTCATCTCACCAGTTTAAAAATCGTGCTGCTGTGCTCAGTGGAGGGGTAACACCAGATCTCTGGTACCCCAGAGATGTGCATTGTTGCTGAGAAGGTCGCTGGTTGCTCAGTGATGCCAGACCAATAACCTGATTGTTTTGCTAAAGGGACCACGCTCTATTGTAGAGTAAAATTCTCAGGGCTAGGAGAAGAAACACCTGAAATTAGTGTTTCCCACTTTTCAAGTTTACCAACAATCATGCTACACAAAAAAAAAAAAAAAAAAAAAACCAAACCTGCCGATGGCCAAGAAGAGCCAAAAGTTATTCCAATTAAAATGTTTCCTGTACCTCTTGGATAAGCAAGGCAGAAACTGACAGTGGAGGCCTTATTCCTCCCATCTCTTCTGCTTATTTTCCAGAAGTAGATGCCTCCTTCCCAGACGATTTCTGTGATCCGTTTCCCCCCAAGATCCAGGAGCTGCCAGCAACCCCATGGAGTGAGAGGAGTTTTGCAGTGCTGTGCAAGGGGAGACCACACACACACAACATGGCAACTGAGAGTACGTTTACCCAACAAGGAGGAATGCATAACTTTCTCTTTTGTTCATTTGCCCATTATTATTTCACCCTACGTTCTCCCCACACCAAGTTTTGTAGCAGCCAGAGGACAGACCAAAATTCCTCAGGAGATGGTTTAGGACAAGACCCACAAAGTGGCTACTCCAGCTGAGGAGTGGGGAATTTAGGAGTAGGTCTAGAGTTCTATGCTCGTGCTGTCCAAGGAGGAAAGGCCAGGCCAGACTTCCCTCACGGCTTGAAATCTTTACTGAAACAGCCCTGTGGCAATTGCCTGAGTGTAGAGAGATATGATTCAATCCGTTTTTCTGGTAGAGCTTCAAACAAGAGACTCTATTAAGAGGAATGAGAATAAGGTCTGAACTGACTTCCAGCCTGCCCTCCCCCACGCACACCACATGAGCCACACGCTGAACAAACCAGCTCTGGGATTCCTCCTCCGACCGGAGCAGGACCAGCCTCTCTGCTGTGCTGCAGGTACACCACGGACCAGTTCTCGCTGATGTCTCCAAACCCAAAACCTTTCCTTCATGAAATGAACCAGAGCTCTTGAACTTGCAAGATAGCAAAGGAATACATAATTTAAAACTTGGAGGAAGTGTCCATTTAGATTAATGCTAGGCTGAAAATAGTCCTTCTCTCCGATTCACTGGATGACTATTATAACATTCGGCCCAGTTTAATGGAGTAATATTCCAGTTACACGAAGTTTCTCAGAAAGAAATGTACTATCCCTTACCCACTTTCTACTCCATTTATCTGTAATGGAGATGATTACTTTAAAAATATCTTTCTTTGGTAGACTCGTATGCAAGTCATCTCTCTTGGCTAACTTTTGAGAGACATATTGTGATGATAAACATAAAGCCATCAACTTTGAAAGCAAAGAAAGGTGACCCGTCTATTGATACAGACAAATCAGACTGGGAAAGAGTCCAAGGAGAAACACAGAAGGGCTTTCAACCCAGATCAGCAAGCCCTCCCATTTCTTTCTCCAGAGATGGAGGTCAAATCAGACAGGCCAGACTTGAGCAGTGAGTCTTCTGGTGCCTCTGAGGGGACGAGAGGTGAGCTGAAATGCTCCACAAGCGTCTGAGGGCTCCCGCGTGGAGGCATGGGCAGGCACAGCCACCCTTCCTCCTTCTCCCTGATCATGGCCAAGGGCAGCATCATGGGGTTTATAGTTTCTGGCATCCCTGCCAGACCACACACCTGCTCTTCCTGCCCGCTCCTTCACTTACAGCATTTCCCTTCCCTGTGAGGGAACTATATCTCTGAATTACGCTGGTAAAGCCAACAGTAGGTATGCTTCAGGCACCTGGTGACCCAAGCACACCTATGTGTGTGTATATCTCCTCTCCTTGGAGATCCCCAGCAGCTCCAACCCCAAAAATACTTTAGGAGATTTCACACCTCTCTGGGTGAACATTTAAGTCCCTGCTAAACAGCTCATCTTTCTTTCAGGACAGTAATACAAGAACTGTCTCCCTGGGTTTTCATTCTCCCAGATGAGCCCTTCACTTCCACAAAGCCTCTTCCAAAGGAAAGATGCTCTTGCACTGATGTGCTCAGTTTTCAGAGCAGCCCAAGGACTGTGTCCACAGTTCTGTTGTGGACTAACCTGGTATTATCCTACAAAGTGGTGAAATGCTTTTGTCCATCTTTGACAGATGAGAGGCAGACTCAGAGCTGGAACCAGCAAAGTGCCTATAAGAAGGGTCCAGATGGATCTGGGGTAATTGCAGCTAAAAATCACCATTTACCCCTTAGCCCTGACAATGTCACCTCTCTGTGTGACTTCCAGCTTCACCAGGTCCCTTACAAACCCACTGGAGATGCCCAGAGCTGCCCATGTTTGAACCACTCACAGCCCAGGATCCTCCAAGGAGAGCAGTGTTTTCAGACATCCCCTTGCATGTCCCAAGTGGAGGCAGCCGGTGTGCCCAGCCTACACCGACAGCACAACAGCATCTCAGACAGCTTTTCCTTAAAAGGGGGGGGGTAAAGGTGTCCCCATTAGCACCACCACCACCATGCTGGAAGAGCAACCTACTCAACAGAGGCCGGGTTGGATGTATGGTCAGAAGGATCTTCCCTTCCCATCCCTGGAAGTGTTTAAGGCCAGGATGGATGAGGCTTTGAGCAACCTGGTCTAGCGGAAGGTGTCCCTGCCCATAGAAAGGGGGTTGGAACGAGTTGATCTTTGAGCTCCCTTCCAACCCAAACCAGTCTATGATTCTAAGGATGTCCCTGCTGCCTGCAAGCTGAGGCCACAGGGAAAGATGTGTCTCAAAGGTCGATATTATTTTACTAAGGTAACACTTTACTTCTGGAAAATAACGGTAGTAAAATAACACCTCGTTGGCCGAACGCCAGTGGCACAGCTGGCAGGGCCCCAGGAAAGCCGGGCTCTACCCCAGCCCCACGTTCCCCCTTTCCTGTTCCGTCTGGGCAGTCATTTAATGAGGTTTTCAGGCAGAGCTCTAACACGGGCACCCGTGCGCGCAAACGAGCCCTTCGGGTGCAAGGCCGGGCTGCGAGGTTAATTACACCACCCGAACCGCACCACTCGCCTCGTTACTGCACAACACCATTACCGTCTGAAACCAGTTGCTCACCTTCCCTAATGAGACCGGTTTTCACAGGTATGGTTAAAAGCCACATTCCAGGAGGAAACGAGACCGCAGAGGAAAACGTCCTCATGTGAGGTTTGCCGCCAGAGCAGTACATATACACTGCTATGGGGAAGTGAGACCACGGCTCCTCCCACGCCCAGGTAGCCCATCTCAGCAGGAGGAGGTTTGCACCATTTTCAGGGCCCGCATAGGAAGGAAGGAGAAAAAAATCAGCATGTTTCAAAACTTGATCGAGACTGCCACCTACTAACACACAGCTGAAACGACCAAAATTGTGCCGTGTTTCCATTGAGAAAAACAGAACAGAAGCAGGAAAAAAAAAAAAAAGCTAGAATAATTGCACTTGTAAAAGTGTTTAAAATGAAAAGCATCTTTCCTTTTTCTGGCTGTGATGGTGAGAAGGCTGGTCAGGCTGCAACCCCAGGGTGCAGACACTTCTCCTTGGCTGAAATGAGAGCTCCCAGCACCTAACTCAGACTCAGCTGATTATTTAATGAATTAATTTAATTATTTTTTCTTTTCTTTCCATAGATTAAAATGGTTGGACTCGATGATCTTGAGGGTCTCTTCCAACCAGATGATTCTATGATTCTATGAAATGTCCACATGCGCATTATGGCTTCCTAGAAGAGGCCATCAGAAATAGTTTGACACTTTTGGAGAAGGACCTGCTCTCCAGCATTTCAGCTGTTTCTCTTCAGCTATGGTAGGCTATGTGATCATAGAATCATAGAATGGTTTGGGTTGGAAGGGACCTCAAAGATCATCTAGTTCCAACCTCCCTGCCATGGGCAGAGAAATCCCCCACTACACCAGGTTGCCCAAAGCCTCATCCAACCTGGCCTTGAACACTTCCAGGGATGGGGCAGCCACAACTTCTCTGGGAAACATGTTCCACTGCCTCACCACCCTCAATGTAAAAAATTTCTTCCTTAGATCTAATCAAAATCTCCCCTCTTTCAGTTTGAATCCATTGCCCCTTGTCCTATCACTACACGCCCTTGTAAAAAGTCCCTCTCCAGCTTTCCTGTAGGCCCCCTTTAGGTACTGGAAGGCTACTATAAGATCACCCCGGAGCCTTCTCTTCTCCAGGCTGAACAGCACCAACTCTCTCAGCCTGTCTTCATAGCAGAGGTGCTCCAGCCCTCGGATCATTTTCGTGGCCCTCCTCTGGACCCACTCCAGCAGCTCCGTATCCTTCTTGTGTTGGGGACTCCAGAGCTGAACACAGTATTCCAGGTGGGGTCTCACAAGAGCAGAGTAGAGGGGCAGAATCACCTCCCTCAGCCTGCTGGCCACGCTCCTTTTGATGCAGCCCAGGATACAATTTGCTTTCTGGGCTGCCAGTGCACATGGCCGGCTCATGTTGAGCTTCTCATCCACCAGCACTCCCAAGGCCTTTTCCTCAGGGCTGCTCTCAATCCATTGTCCGCCCAGGCTGTACTTGTGCATGGGATTGCCCCGACCCATGCGCAGGACCTTGCACTTGGCCTTGTTGAACTTCATGAGGTTCTCACAGGCCCATCTCTCCAGCCTGTCAAGGTCCCTCTGGATGGCATCCCTTCCCTCCAGCGTGTCCACAACACCGCACAACTTGGTGTCATCTGCAAACTTGCTGAGGGTGCACTCGATCCCACTATCCATGTCTCCAACAAAGATGTTAAATAGCACTGGTCCCAGTACCGACCCCTGAGGAACACCACTTGTCACTGGCCTCCACGTGGACATTGAACCGTTGACCACAACTCTTTGAGTGCGACCATCCAGCCAATTCCTTATCCACCGAGTGGGCCATCCATCAAAACCAGGTCCTTCCAGTTTACAGACAAGGATGTCGTGTGGGACAGTATCAAATGCTTTGGATAAGTCCAGGTAGATGTCAGTTTCTCTTCCCCTATCCATCAATGCTGTAACCTCATCATAGAAGGCCACCAAATTAGTCAGGCAGGATTTGCCCTTAGTGAAGCCATGTTGACTGTCACCAATCACCTCCTTATTTTCTATGTGCCTTAGCATAGTCGCCAGGAGGATCTGCTCCATGATCTTGCCGGGCACAGAGGTGAGACTGACTGGCCTGTAGTTCCCTGGGTCTCCTTTTTTCCCCTTTTTAAAGATGGGGGCTATGTTTCCCCTTCTCCAGTCATTGGGAACTTCACCAGATCTTCTTGCTCTTTCCCCAACCATGCGAGAGAAAGAAGTAGCAAGGTTTTACTGGTGTAGTGGGGGCCCCAGCCCTGCCTGCAACCTCAGATACCAGTGAATCTATTTGCTCAGATGCTCTGGCAAAGCAAACACTTTTTGAGTATCACTGACACACATGCCTTTACCTAAAGGTGTAAGAAATATCCCTTTGCCTGGGCCATCAGAAGGGCCATCAGGACCAGTCCCTACAGAGCAAAATTTACATAATGAGATAAAAGGCTACCTTTAACATGAATCAATCCTAAGTACATTTAGTTTGACATAGTGGTTTAATGCACATCGGACATTGGCACAGGAAGGATCAGCAACGAACCGCTCCAATTAGGCTGATTTTCAGATGAAGCTCTACAAATTTCTACAAGCAGATTAACACCGGCTCTCCAAAGAGCCCCCTAATAGGACTAGCATGCAGGAACAAATTAAGCCACTGCCATAAAGAGGATATGTAAAAGTATTTTAATTCAGAGAGCTAGGGCCTGTTTCAGTACAGACACACTCTTGCTTCATTCAAATGTTAAATACATGCATGTCCAAGCTGCCGGTTAATTTGGGGCAAACACTGGAGCAGGTGAAATGTTTTCCAAACAAATCTTTCAAAAGAAAATGGATTTATAACAAGACATTAATTCTCAGGAAAAAGAGGCTCTGAACGATTTTTGGGTCCCTTAGTGGAAGAACGAACCTGAGCTGAATTCTCTCTGCTAAGGACATACTTGTTTGTGCCCCATGTGTTAATATAACATATCTAACATACCTTAGTGGGTCCTGCAGCAGAAGCTATCCCCTGCCAGCCAGCCTGCACAAGGGGACAGCTTTCCCACACTCATCTGCACCAGGCAATTAGGGATGCTCTAATTGCAATCCCAGGAGCTGGACCCTCTCCACTGATCAGCAGGTAGAAGGGGATGAGAGAAGGAGTTCCTGAAGGTATGGAGCTATAAAGGCCACACTGGTGGCTCCAAAACTAGTGATGTTTTTGAGCCCAAAATCAATGACCAACTTTTTCCAGCATAGGTGGGACATTTGGAGAGTCAACTAACACCATCATGTCCATCCCAGAGTCTGCTTGAATCATAGAATGGTTTGGGTTGGAAGGGACCTCAAAGATCATCTAGTTCCAACCCCCCTGCCATGGGCAGGGACATCCTGCACTATACCAGGTTGCTCAAAGCCTCATCCAACCTGGCCTTGAACACTTCCAGGGATGGGGCATCCACAACTTCTCTGGGCAGCCTGTTCCAGTGCCTCACCACCCTCACAGTGAAAATTTCTTCCTTATATCTAACCTAAATCTCCCCTCCCCTCTGGAACCCCTCTGGTGCCACCTACGGAAATTTGGTTTCTTTGATCATGGGGAGGCTTTCACTGAACAAGGTCTGATGGCACCGGATGGGACTTGCCTTTCTCAGAGGGGAACGAGGGTCTTAGCGCAAAAGCTAGCAGGGCTCATTGACAGGGCTTTAAACTAGATTTGAAGGGGGAGGGGGGGAATATCAAGAATGATAAAGATATGCTGGAAGTACTTGTAGAACAGAAGAAGGGAATTCCAGCTGCTCCAGCCAGGAAGTCAGATTCATCTGGGGCTCAACTTAAATGCCTTTACGTCAATGCGCGCAGCATGGGGAATAAGCAAGAGGAGTTAGAAGTGTGTGCGCACCTGTTGGGATATGATCTTATTGGCATCACGGAGATGTGGTGGGATGAATCCTATGACTGGAGTGTCAGAATAGAAGGGTACAGGCTCTTTAGGAAGGATAGGCAGGGGAGAAGAGGAGGAGGAGTTGCCCTCTATGCCAAGGACCAGCTAGAGTGCATGGAGCTGCACCTGGGGACGAATGAGGTCCCGACTGAGAGCTTATGGGTTAGGATTAAAGGCAGAACAGGGACAGGGGACGTAGTAGTAGGGGTCTGCTACAGACCACCTGACCAGGAGGACTGGGTGGATGAGGCCCTCTACAGACAGACAGGAGCTGCCTCACGTTCATGAGCCCTGGTCCTCATGGGGGACTTCAACCACCCTGATATCTGTTGGAAGGACAACACAGCAAGGCACAGGCAATCCAGGAGGTTCCTGGAATGCATGGATGATAACTTCCTTCTCCAAGTGGTAGAGGAACCAACGAGGAGAGGTGCTACGCTGGACCTTGTTCTCACTAACAATGAAGGGCTGGTGGGGAACGTGACGCTCAAGGACAGCCTTGGCTGCAGCGAACATGAAATGGTAGAATTCAAGATACTTAGAGAAGCAAGGAGGGTGCATAGCAGGCTCACTACCCTGGATTTCAGGAAAGCAGACTTTGGCCTCTTCAAGGATTTCCTCACTGGAGTACAATGGGACGAGGCCCTGGAGGGAAGAGGGGCCCAAGAAAGCTGGTTAATATTCAAGGATCACCTCCTCCAAGCTCAGGAGCGGTGCATCCCAACAAAGAGAAAGTCAGGTAGGAATACCAGGAGGCCCGCATGGATGAATAGGGAGCTCCTGGACCAACTCGGGCACAAAAAGAAAGCCTATAGGGAGTGGAAGCAAGGACAGGTAGTCTGGGAAGAATACAGAGAAATTGTCCAAGTAACCAGAGATCAGGTTAGGAAAGCCAAAGCCCTGATAGAGTTAAATGTGGCCAGGGACATCAAGGGCAACAAGAAAAACTTCTATAGATATGTCAGTGATAAAAAGAGATCTAGGGAAGATGTAGGCCCTCTCCGGAAGGAAACGGGCGACCTGGCCACCCAGGATATGGAGAACGCTGAGGTTCTCAATGACTTCTTCGCCTCAGTCTTCAGTGGCAAGAGCTCCAGCGGCATGGCCCAAGTCACGGAAGGCAAAGGCAGGGACTGTGAGATGAAGAACCGCCCACTGTAGGAGAAGATCAGGCTCGAGACCATCTAAAGAACCTGAAGGTGGACAAGTCCATGGGACCGGATGAGGTGCATCCGCGGATCCTGAGGGAACTGGCGGATGAAGCCACTATCCATCATATTTCAGAAGTTGTGGCAATCTGGTGAAGTTCCCAATGACTGGAAAAGGGGAAACATAGCCCCCATCTTTAAAAAGGGGAAAAAAGGAGACCCAGGGAACTACAGGCCAGTCAGTCTCACCTCTGTGCCCGGCAAGATCATGGAGCAGATCCTCCTGGCGACTATGCTAAGGCACATAGAAAATAAGGAGGTGATTGGTGACAGCCAACATGGCTTCACTAAGGGCAAATCCTGCCTGACTAATTTGGTGGCCTTCTATGATGAGGTTACAGCATTGATGGATAGGGGAAGAGAAACTGACATCGTCTACCTGGACTTATCCAAAGCATTTGATACTGTCCCACACGACATCCTTATCTGTAAACTGGAAAGACGTGGTTTTGATGGATGGCCCACTCGGTGGATAAGGAATTGGCTGGATGGTTGCTCTCAAAGAGCTGTGGTCAACAGTTCAATGTCCACGTGGAGGCCTGTGACGAGTGGTGTTTCTCAGGGGTCAGTACTGGGACCAGTGCTATTTAACATCTTTGTTGGAGACATGGACAGTGGGATCGAGTGCACCCTCAGCAAGTTTGCAGATGACACCAAGTTGTGCGGTGTTGTGGACACGCTGGAGGGAAGGGATGCCATCCAGAGGGACCTTGACAGGCTGGAGAGATGGGCCTGTGAGAACCTCATGAAGTTCAACAAGGCCAAGTGCAAGGTCCTGCGCATGGGTCGGGGCAATCCCATGCACAAGTACAGCCTGGGCGGACAATGGATTGAGAGCAGCCCTGAGGAAAAGGCCTTGGGAGTGCTGGTGGATGAGAAGCTCAACATGAGCCAGCAATGTGCACTGGCAGCCCAGAAAGCCAACCGTATCCTGGGCTGCATCAAAAGGAGCGTGGCCAGCAGGCTGAGGGAAGTGATTCTGCCCCTCTGCTCAGCTCTCGTGAGACCCCACCTGGAATACTGTGTTCAGCTCTGGAGTCCCCAACACAAGAAGGATACGGAGCTGCTGGAGTGGGTCCAGAGGAGGGCCACGAAAATGATCCGAGGGCTGGAGCACCTCTGCTATGAAGACAGGCTGAGAGAGTTGGGGCTGTTCAGCCTGGAGAAGAGAAGGCTCCGGGGTGATCTTATAGCAGCTTTCCAGTACCTAAAGGGGGACCTACAGGAAAGCTGGAGAGGGACTTTTTACAAGGGCGTGTAGTGATAGGACAAGGGGCAATGGATTTAAATTGAAAGAGGGCAGATTTAGGTTAGATATAAGAAAGAAATTCTTTACATTTTTAGGTGGTGAGGTACTGGAACAGGTTGCCCAGAGAAGTTGTGGCTGCCCCATCCCTGGAAGTGTTCAAGGCCAGGTTGGATGAGGCTTTGGGCAACTTGGTGTAGTGGAGGATTTCTCTGCCCATGGCAGGGGGGTTGGAACTAGATGATCTTTGAGGTCCCTTCCAACCCTAACCATTCTATGATTCTATGATTCTCTTTGAGTTTAAAGCCATTGCCCCTTGTCCTATCACTACATGACCTTGTAAAATATCTCTCTCCAGCTTTCTTGTAGGCCATTACCCAAGGTATTCCCTGCTAACAAAGAAGCAGGAATCAGTGTCCATTTCAAGTTTTTGGAGACTTCTCACAGGGAGCAATAAAGATTTCCCCCCTTTTGGTTAGCCAGAATGCCCCAAGAACAATCAACCCATAAATCAAAGCATGGAGATTAGACTATAGGCCCAACCATTCCTGTACTCTCCCTGTTCTCAAAAAGCAGACATAGAAAGAAAATTTCTACCAGGTCTTTGTGACTTTTCTTTCTGTCTTCTGACCAGCTAGAAGCAGCTGTTTAAAATTTACATTTCCATTAAAATCAAAGAAGGATAAGAGGAAATTCCCAAAGTTTTCTCTTAGCTATGGATATAACTCCTTGCTGACAGGTATAGCTCCTTAACATGTATCTTAATAGACCCATTAAGGAGGAAGAAATTTCCCTTTATTCCCTCTCTTTGAGTAGAAATTAAGTACCTAGCTAGGCATTAACCTCTTACATAGTCATTCTTTGGGTCTAAGACGAAGCATTTCTGTAAAAAGGGGATTTGGGGCTTCCTGGAAAGGAGTTTCCCCATAGGAGAATTCAGCACAGGGCTCCAGAGCCCAAGTGGGTGCCCTGACCAGAGAACCACCCTGACCTTTTATCACGGCCAACTGGGTAGAAATCACTTTCCTTGTAAGCAGAGGATGTAGCTTTTGCAGTTGGTGTTCAGCTGATCTTCTTTTTGCTCACACTGTTGAATAGTTTAAATTAATAATTATACCTCTCTAAAAACAACACGTGCATCATACAGCAACACACATTCTGTTATACGTTATATACACAGAAAGAGAGCTAGAGCCAGGTATCGTTAATCTTAAATATTTATATTTTCCTGGAACAAGTAGTTGACAGCTGCTAAGCTACTGGCAAAGTGTCTGCCTTAAGTATTTTTCCCTTGTCTTTTGGCACTATGCCCCTGTCTTGGTTTCAGCTACACGTTGCAGAGACCATTCGGAAAAATAACTACATATTGTCTCGTAAAGCGAGCTGGAGAGTACGTTCTCCCTCCAATCACGCCTGCAGCTCATTAACAATAATGTGACTTACACATATTTGCATGGATAGGGGAAATTAGCTCCTCTATGGATGAAATGACTTTCCTGTCCTTGCTGAAGCCCCCCAGCACACCAGCTGAACCAGTGGAAAAAGCGGTTCGAGGACTGGTGTTTGGATTAACAGCAGGAAACAGAAAGGGTTTACACAAAAGCTCAGAGAAAAGTTGACTTCTGGGAGCACTTCTATATAATCTATATTTCATTTTGCCTTTACTGTTTTACGCTTGAACGGTGCCACTTTGCTGTGTTTTGACTAAGTTTACACAAGGGTCAATGGCAGTTCAGGAGGAGCGATGCCCAAACTCAACTCCAGCAGCTGTACCCACATGCCTCTGATTCCCCTTCCTCCTGTGCCACCTTCCTCTGCCGTGTGGTATTGCAATAACGACTGCAAGAGAGCACAGTGATTTTAAAAAGGGGCGTAGGGGGGCAGCAGGAATAACATTTTGAGGTAGGGATGGATAAGGCCTGATTCCCATTGCCCTGCACTGTGTAGAGTTATTTAGGGAAACGCAGAAGGGACTGGATGCTCTGTGCTTCCTTGACCTCAACGGTGTTGATTTTGTGCTACGATGGACTCGGTTTCACTGCAAACGTTAATAATGCAAAACAAGCAGAGGATAAAACAGTGCCTGGCCTGGGGACATACAATCTCCAGAACATTTTGCAGCCTGCACCGTCTGTCCATGAAACGCTACAGACTTGCGCCGCGTTTCCTTAGCCAGGAAGAAATGATGTATAATTATTGTAGCTGTACGAGTGAAGTCATGGGGAGCCTATGAGCACAAATGATGAGCGGTTTGATAATAGACTGACGAGCAGGATGCCTACAGCCCATTAAAGACCTAACAAAAGGCCTACATGAGGCACCTGTGGTATTGTACAGGGAAGACGTGCAGACTGGGAAACGCCTAAATATAGCATTTAAAAACGTATAGAGTGAACTGAACATGTGGTATCGCTAATAACTGGCGCTCTAGTGCGTGCTTGGCATATGGATAAAGTAATTAAAACCAATTAAAAAGTGCATGAGAGACAAGTGACAGAAGATGCTAACCAACAGGAGAAGCAACAACCGCAGCACCAAGGACTGATGCAGTGTACCTAAACAGGGGGCAAGACCTGGATTCTCTGTATCGGGGTGATAGCAGGAAGCCACTCTGCTGTTCACTGCTTGAAGACCTCGCATTGTGCTCGTGACTTGCATCAACATAGGAGCTGAACCGATAAAGAATACAGTAAGGGCAAAACTGAGTGATTTGGAGGGAGAAGTGGGCTTGGAGCAGTCTGCATTAATACTGAACAGAGGGCAAGAGGCCAGCTCGAGGATACCTCGGAGCAGTCCTGGAAAAAGGAGACAAGTCACAGCTGTGAAGAGAATATATGCGCCTCACAAAAACACTGACGTGTTTTATGTCTTAGCACACAAAGTCCATCCAAGAGCATGTGTTCCATTAACTCAATGTACTGAATCCATGGCTTTTCCCTTCCAGTTTTAGCAATTTTGGAAAAAAATATCTTTAGCCACTAGTGGTCGTTCTTGTCCTGTGCAACGATAATTCCCAGACAGTGCAGGGAGAGAATACCGTCAAATAAATTCTGCGAGCTTATTTTCATCAGGTACAAATCAGAGTCAAAATTTTAAAGTCAAGCATAAAACGGTAACTCTGCTCAATCATCAGGAGATGAACGGGTGTTACATTTACCTCTTCCTGTAAATTATATTCAGTGTCAAGGAAAACACAACAGTTTGACAACAATTAGGTATCGCAATGAGTTGGAAACACTGCAGCTAGCCAAGCAGATGCTGCTTTGTTGACGGAGCTCATGTAAACACTGATTTTGATGCAGCTCCTTTTATCCCGTGCGCATGTACATCCCCCAACCTAATGACAGACAATTGCAAAATCACAGGAAAATATGACGCCCTGTTTTGTGGAAGTTTTGTGTGTTTGCTGAGTGCTTATACAAAGCAAGTGCTCAAACAAAGCAGATGCTGCTTTCCCCAGCTTCCCTCAGACAAAGTCTCTGCAGTATACAGAGTTAAAAATTTAGGCCCAGATTGACAAAGGGACAGAGGCTTTTAAGTGCTCAGCTTTTAGGTATCCAGCTGGTGGAGCAGAATTCACAAATATGAGTAGGGCATTGAGGAGGTGGCTGCAGAGCATATTTCAGTGCTGCACAGAGTTACCCTGGCTACTCTGTATGAGCTGGTTCAGGCAGTGGAAACAGTAGAGCCCCTAGCCTTTCTATAAACGCCACAAGGTATACGAAAGGTGTATATATATGCCACAACTACAATTAATAAATTGAACTTTATATGTCTAACTGACTGCACTGGTGAAAACCTCAGTAGCTGTGGACTCTGAGATGCTCTGGCTGCCAGGTATAGTTTTCATGGGTCTGCAACACAGTCTTATATGGTTAAACTCTGTCAATTTTTTTTTTAGGAACATGTGGTTTTGGAGGGTTTAGATCTCAGCTCCCTTTTGGGATCTACATTCAAAAAAAGTTCCGTTCCTTCCCCAAGCTTTGTTCCTTCCTTTAGCTGATTCACTCCACAGCTTAAATCCTCCTTCTCCAGAGAGTCACATCTACCTGTTTTATGCCCAAGCTGGACAGAGTCACCCAAAAGGGACACCAAAGGCACCTCCCACTTTCCAACTAAAGCACCACATTGCAGACACTTATCACCTACCCCACCGGGGTTAACTTTCAGTGCTATTTCGACTCCACCTCAGAAGACAGACAGCTTTCAAGAATCAATGCAACTCTCTGATGAGAGTAAATGCAAGCCCTGCGTTTTGTGGAGGGTGTATTTTCCACATTTATAACAGTGTTATCAAAGCTGTTCCACAATCTTAATCCCAATGGCTAGTGGTAGAATACTCTTACTGAACAATTTTGCTCAAGGAAGTGTTAATAAGAAATGAAGGTAAAAACTAGGGGAAAGAATGAATGCAGTAACCTCCTTCACTTGTTCCAGTTTCCTGCATTTTACAGATGATAAACTGAGTTACTGTAATGTGGTGGGTTAGGCTGCTCCAGCAACTATACCCTACACAGTCCCCTCTCACCCTCCCACACCTCAGGGATGAGGGAGAGAATCAAAGAGGAAAAAGAGAAGAGACCCGAGAGTTGAGATAAGAACAATTTACTACTACCGCTACCAATATATATATATACACAGATATGTACAAGGATAAACATATGCAAACGAGTGATGTACGGTGCAATTGCTCACCACCCCTTGACCGAGGCCCGTCTCGTTACGAAGCTGCAATCCCGAAACAGATAAAACTCGATACCGCGATCCCGGATGAACGGGAGGCCCGAGACAGAGAAAACACTCTGAGCACCCGAAAGTAAGAGTCCCGGAAGGGCAAAAGCCCTTCTTTCCAGCTGACCCTCACTTTTATACTGGGCATGACGCTGCATGATATGGGATACTAATTGGCCAGTTTGGCCCTCAATCTTAAGTTTAGGTACAAATCATAAGGAGAGTCGTGGACCCCCTTGTCCCAGCTATGCTCCCCCCCTTATCCTGTTGTGCTCCTGCACACTGGCAAGAACCCGGCAGGCTGAAAAGTCCTTGAGACCTCAGTGCCAACCACAAACATCAGTGCACTATCAGCATTCTTCTCAGAGCGAGCCTCTGAGTAAAACCAAAACACGGAGCTCTTCTAGCTGCTAAAAAGAAGAGCTAATCCTGTCCCAGCTAAAACCAGGACATGTAAAAACCTCAACCTTTAGTAATATGTCATATTACTCTAATTATAATCACTAATCAACACTGTGAGGATACCATACTCTTTATCCTCTTTCTGTTGGCTTCAAAATAACATTTCTGAAACTACAAAGCCACAGCTTAATTTTAAAGGTACTTCAAAACTATGAAGATTTTAATTTCACATACATAACCACAAGTGTGTATAAATGTATGTACGTATATATTCACACATACACACATGCAATTTCCTTTCACATGGGCAGGAGCTTTTCAGCTTCCTTCAATGGAGCCAGATATCACCAATAAAGGAAAATCTCTTCTTCAGGAAAGGAAAGCAGGAACTCTCTTTGGGGCAAGTGCGACATGTTCCCACCCATTTTAAACATCTTGCAGTGCTTCCACATTTCGCCCATCGCCCTGGTTAAACAACACATGAAGCCCATTACTCATGGATGCACACTGAGAGCGATTGACTAAGTGAGACAATCCGATAGAAAATAGGACTTAAAACAGACTAATATCACCTTGAACAACGTGGAAAAAGGTTGCTAAAAAACTGACCTAAGATTTGATTCAGCTTACGCTGCTGTCATTAGGAATTTCTCCACTGAGTTTGCTGGGCTGTGAATTACGTCTCAAGACTATGAAATGAGAAATGGAAAAAGGAACTCTGGGTTTGCAGAAACTCTCATATCGTCTTCACCATGACCCTCCCACAAGCCTTTAGAAGAATGTGTTACCACTACACAGACTACAAAAGAGAGACAGTGAGCACCAAATTTCCAAGTGTCTTCCTCATTCAGGTACGGGAAACCACACTGCAGCAGATTCCTACTTCCCAAAAAAGTTTTTCTCTTCACTCTTTGGACTTCTGTGAAGAAACATACTGAATACACTTCCATACTCCAGTGGCAGATACAATCACAGACGTTCATACCATTCGTGCAGTAGATTTCTAGACACCCTGTTCACTGACTTGCAGACTGTCCCAAAGGCTATGCCTCATTAAAGAAAATAAAAAAAAACTGTTAAAAAAATTAATTTACTTTAAATCCAGTTCTGCATAATTCCATTTTAGTGCAATCTATATTCACGCAAGCTTTTAAATATTCTATTAAAATGGATCCGTCATCAAATAACGTGGAATCCAGCAAAGTAATAGCTAAGATCTTAGTGCTAAGCCTCCATCAGAGTCACAACGGTGCCTTGATACCCCCTTCATTTATTTCCAATTCTGGCACCTGTAACCATGGCAACATACACTGAAATCTTTCAAGCAGAACAGAACTGACAATCACAATAAGAGCACAAAATACCTGAGGTGGGGAAAAAGAGGAGAGGCACAAGCAGGTAGTTGTTGAAATTAAAAGCTAATGACAAGAAAACAGCTGGAAACAAATGCTGGCTCACATGACCATATTCTCTAGGCAGATGTATTTTTGCAAACCTGGTCTGCTTCGTCTTATTATCTGCGCAGCTATGGAAAGGGAGGTAAAATAAATATTGTTTCAGCAAAGAGTGGAAGTGTGAACTTGAAAAACTAAGTTGCATCAAAAAGGAAGCAACTGTTTATTTGTTGCAGGCGAGTCCGGGAGTGCTCAACATTAGCCCATGGAAAAGCAGGTATTTTTTCCAACAGCAGTCACAAACGTGCTTCAGAGAAACACCATCCAGCAAGAAAGAAAGAGAAGTCACCTTTTAAAGTGATTCTAAAAGAATAATTCTATTAGCCTACATCAAAGAAAAGGTTTGAAATGAGCATGAGTTAATAAACCATATATGTGTAAACTGGGATAACTTCCTAGACATTTAAGGGATCTAATTAGCATTTGAATGCTGTGAAGCAAGAAAGGGAAATTCTATCTTTAAACTGTAACAATCGAAACTAGAAATGAGATTGACCTGTGTGGGAGAGCCTGGCAGGACGCAGCTGCAAGGTTAGCCTCGAAGGTTTATGGGGCTGGAGCTGAAAAAATACAAAGATCAAGGCCATCACAAGACCCGCAGGGAAGGCTTGTAGTTTTTATCTGTTACCCCAAGAAGCTGAATTTAGAGGACAGAATTAGAAGAACAAGAGATGGACTGGCACCAGCCTTCCCATTGCAGCATCCCACTCACTGCCGTAAGCCATGACTCAGGCATCAAAACCACCAGGAAAGTCAGTGAGAAAGGCATACTGAAAAAAAGGAAAGAAAGATAATACAAGACAAAAGCAAACAAGATGTTAAACTAGACAGTCAAGGGAAAGAGGCAGCGCATCTAGGGATTTCCCTGCTAAGAAGCTATAACCTCCAAGAAACCAACATGAGCTATTTCACCAAACCTTGCTTTGAGATCGCGTAACTGTTGCCTAAGGGGCTTCATAGGCACTCAAAAACTGCATGTTATATCTAGCCTGCTACAATCCATGTGGTCTCCTTTCAGATACCTTTTTCATCCTTACACATCAGAAGGAAATATAAAAATACTGCAGCAGGTATTAGGCAGGATAAATCCTATTCTTGCATGGGATAGAGCGACAGAACTGGTTGCAGACCCTGCAAAGGCCTGAACCCGCAAACGTGTAAATACACACCGGGGAAGTCGGGCTTCCCAGGATCAGACCCTGCAGCCAGTTCTTCTCTCTTTTTAGTGCCTTGTGCATGAAGAGGAGGACAAAGAGCTGTGGTGGCTTTGGCATGTCCCTGCTCCATCTCTCTGGGTAACGATGGTGGAGAATTTGTGTTGTCCTCCTGCTCAGAGCACATCCACATCACACTGGGTCAGAAGACCAGGAGGAGACTCCTGGAAGAAGGTCACCACTGGAAAACCAGAGCTAGTCATGGGAGCCTGAGGAGGGCCTCTCACTCCATGGGGTGACTGGGACCTCACTCCTCACAAAGCACCCTATGCTCTGCCTTGGGTTGTGTCTTCCCTTTTCTGTCATCTATGAGTGCTTGCGGAGACTCATAGTCCATAATCTTGTGAAACAGCAAACGCACCAGGCACCTCTTTGTTCCACCACGGTGCATGGCTGTGTCTCCGTGATGAAGCTCCTGCTGTCACTGGGAATTGTGTTTCCCAATGCTGATGATCCATCAGCCAAGGGCTGCAGCAGCAGGTGGCATGGAGGGAACTAGGAGTGCTTGCTTTTAGGGTAAGAAGCAGAAGGTTGATCCATTCCTCTTTTCCATGGTCTTTTTCATTCAAATCTCGTTGTGCAACAAAGACCAGTGTAGGATTCAGTGGAAGCAGATGAAGATCTGGATTTGAAATTGAGAACACCGATATGGAGAAGAGCCAGGATGTGAGTGAGCATTCACCTTCTGAGAAAAGAGCTAGTGTCTCCTTTCTCACCTGTTTCTCAGAGGGAAAACATAACTGTCAAGCCACAGTACATGAAAAAGCTGTCATTCACTGCCATGTAGGAAGCACCTTACTCTCCTTCCTCTGGGGAATTTACTCAGTCACTGGATTTCATGAAAGAATATTTTTCCTCTACCATTGTGTCTCATTGACTCCTATTTTCTTCTTTGTCATTCGTAAGACTCTTTTTCCTGACCTCTAAGAATGTTTTGAGCTTTCCAACCGATTTCCTCTAATGCCTTCTGGTTAATACGGGTTCAGCACCGGCAGGTTTGCAAGTAGCAGTGGCTCAAAGGTGTGGGAGCAACGGGAAGGGATAAGAAAAACCAGACAAACTCAAACCAGAGGGCAAAACCTGCTCCATCCTGCAACCTTCCTGGACGTGTTTTGCTCCAGCCGGAGCTCACAACGGACCACTGTGCTCCACCTGCTCAGAGCTGCACATCCACACATCTGTATCCCACGTATCATTCAAAGTCTCTGCTTCCCAGAGCAGCCACATTTCAGCTTGTGTATCTGACTCTTCTCTCTCCCATGAAGCCTGAACCCACAGGTGCCAAGGCCAGAGGAGAACATCGCAATCCTCTCTCATCTGAACTCCTGCATAATGCAGTGCTTCACCCCATGACTCCAAGATCTAGTTGAACAATTTGCACCACTACAGAATTTTCTTGGAAAAGACATCCCACCTTGAGTGCAGGACTTTAAGAGGTAGAAAAGGTACCATGCCCTTTGGGAAGCTGTTTCAATGGTTAATTAATCTCCCTTTAAAAGTGGCCTGCTTTCTTTTTGCTGACTTCTTCAATTTCTGGTTGCATGATCTTGTTATACTTTTGTCGTGGGTTATGTTGAACCGCCCCACACACAGCCGGTCACTCCCCCTCCCCCACCCCCAGGAATGAGGGAGAGAATTAAAGGATAAACGTGAAACCCGTGGGTTGAGATAAGAGTGATTTAATACAGATGATTTAATACAATGTAGGTGCTCACCACCCCTCGTATGCGAAGCCCGTCTCGTCCCGAAAACTGCAAATCCCGGACGAACGCGAGGCCCCGAAATAGAGAGGGGCAGAGAGGGAGAGAAAGAGAGAGAGAGAGAAGAAAAAAAAACAGCAGAGCAACAGCGCAGCAAGCGCAAAGAGCAAAAGTGCAAAAAGAGCAAAAGCGCAAAAGCCCCTCTTCCCGGCTGACCCTCGCTTTTATACTGGGCATGACGCTGCATGATATGGAATACTAATTGGCCAGTTTGGCCCTCAGTCTTAAGTTCCACACAAATGACAAGGGGAATCGTGTCCCCCTTGTCCCAGCTATGCTCCCCCCTTATCCTGCCGTGTTTCTGTACTCCGCACACTGAAAAGTCCTTGGAGTTTCACTTCCAACCACAAACATCAGCTTGCTATCAACATTCTTCTCAGAGTGAGCCTCTGAGTGAAACCAAAACAGGGAGCTCTTCTGGCTGTTAAAAAAAAAACTCTGTCCCAGCTAAAACTGGGACAACTTTTAACAGACATGTAGTAACAGTTTTTCTGTCTACTAGGGTGCTGACAGACCAAAAATTTTAGCTTCCCATTTTTTCAAAGAATCTAATTAATGTTCCAATAAAATAGACTTTTTAATTTCAAAATCTCATTAGATCACTTTTATAGAAAGATATCCGTTTCTTCTTGGATTGTTAGGAACTATAGCAGCAAACCCATTTGCATCCAGTGTTCCTAGATTTCCACATTCACTTTCACCTAAAAGCACAAGTGTGAAAATCTTAGCTGGCTCTGAATTTTAATATTTTTATTTCACTTTGCACCTTCAAAACTGATTCATCATTATTTGGGGTAAAATTGCAGGTTTAATTGCTATAATGAAAATGTTAATATCCTGGACTTAAGTAGTTCTGACTAGGAAGGAATCTGTCAATGTCCCAGTTATAATTTTCTTTTTTTTTTAACTTTACATTCTTTGCCATCCCAAAATGGGAGAAAAAGTTTATAAAGCCAGAAAAATACTCACTAATCTAAAATGTTCTGGAGCCATGAAATCAGAATGCTTTATCTCAAGCTTGACTTTCTCAGAAAGTATAAGTGAGCAGGCATTTCAAAAGAAAATATCCTCTAGTGATCAAAAATGAAACTTGTTGATTGCCACTATTTCAGATTTCTTTCCTACTTTGTTTTAAGATTGGTTAGATTATTTGAAATCTACTTATTCCTGTGAATATCTTTTAGTTTGGTGAACTGCAGTTTTCTTACAGAAAACATTTCATCAGCTATTTGACTTGTTCTAGTTTAGGAACTAAAAATACACCAAGGCAGCCTGGCAGGAGTTAGCACAAAAGGATGCTAAACTGACAAAAATGCACGTTTGAAACCCCAACTACAGCAGGATACCATCAATGAGCAGAGGTTTTCCAAGAGTCCCACAGGGACCAGCTCCTAGCCCGATACCTCACCAAGTTTTATCAACAGTCTGCAAAGAAATAGGGACATGAGGAATGTCAGAAGGGAAATAAAGCAGCCCAGCAGAAGGTGATCTGGATAAAGCAAACTGGATGCAGGGAAAAAAAAAAAAACAAAAACACAACTTAAAAAAAAAACCAATTTATTGCAATGAGATATGGTCCTATATACAGGCAGAAAGTACCCAGGAGCCGAGGGGCTTTTTCTGGGAAGCTGTGACTCTGGGGCACAGGGACCCAAATGCTTGAGCTTGAGCTCTCAGCATGGGCTGTGGCTCAGTACACAGCTGTATAAGGAGGAGCTTTTCCAAGGGCTCGGATCTGCTGGCATATGCCCCTACATCCCCTCCCAGCGCGCTGCAAATTTTGCTGGCCTCCCAGCAAGCGGTGGCCTGTGGCTCAGCACGTCACATGCCGCCTGCTCTAATTCGAGCTCGTTTCGATGCACCACGCGCTGCTTCTTGGTGCCAAGAGAAAAGAACAGTTTGAAGCAAGATACCTCGGACCTACCCAGAGAGGAGTCCGGGTAATCAATACGGCCCACGTTAAAAGTAATAGTGTAATTGGTTACGATTTGTCATCTGCAGGTGCTGTTAGGGATACAGGAGAGAAAGGGAAAATAGCAATAGTCACTTCATAAAGGCATGAATGCCAAGAGAGACAACTCTGAAGTGAGAAATTGTATTGTTATTCACTTCCACCAGCTGCTTCTGACTTCCCAGCCAGGACAGTAGTACCGCAGCAGGAAAGTATATGGCTATCAGCATTCAATCCCACAGCCCTGTGAGCCCCAAAACAAGTCCGAAGACCTGATTCCCTACAATCACATGTGGCTGAAGCCAGTACAGTAAGGAAGTGTAATAGCACAAGGTCAGCTCTCTGATTGCACTCCCCCAGGGCTGTCCCCAAGAGAACAGAAAGCCCTAATAGCACTGCACACATAAAATCTCATCTGAAAAGTACTGCCATCTTGTTAAAATCATCAGGATTGTCTTACTTGGACCAGCAGGCACCCTGTATGTAACTGGAGTCCCAGAAGTTGTGCTCACTTACACGTGCACACTTGCTCAGCATTATAATTATACCTGGGTGTCTCCCACCCAGGTGTCCCTTCCAGCCCAACACCACCACCCCCACTCCACCAAATCAGGATATGGCAATGGAAGGGCACCACGTCACTGTCACTTGTTCTTTGTCACCCTGGAAATCTTCTGTACCAGGATAAAGCAGAAGCAAGGAAGCACAACTGCCACCTGGCCTGTTTCTGCTGTAGGACTGGTGTAAGAGGCAGGAGCAGAGCCCAGGATTAGAGCTTTACAACTGTCCAGCTGTTACCTTTCTGCCAGTGGAAAATGTTTGGTGTTTCTTTCAAGTTATTATATTTTTAACTCCTGCTTTATGACTTCAGAATTAGGGCTGAATCCTATTAGGGAGACAAAAGCTCCTTGTAGTTCGTACACGTCTAATAGTGTGAGAGATAGAAAGACTATTATATTTGGCACAATATTTAGAGAAATTAATCCTCAGGCGCTAAAGATTTGAGGGATTAACAGACTGAGTGACAGCTCAGCTCATCCAGCCTACATCCCTGGATTGTGCGGCAAAACCATTTGCCTTCAAGTTGAACATGTTCCTCACTTCCACCCGAGTCAGCACAATTCCTGGTTTTGTTGCACTCAGGTCCCCAGGGGAGATCAACAAACTAATAAATCCTCATTTCATGGTGGTTTGCAACATTGTCGTGCTATGTTCATTTCTAAGATTTGATATGTGCTCTCCTCCCTTTGTAAAGAAAAAGGCATATCCCATATATCAAAGGAATTACATTTTTAAACCTTCACAATCTGATTAAAAAGTCATTGAAACTGTCCATTTTCAATGAGAAAAAACACATAGCAGTCACGTATGTGAACATGTCTACAAAGTACCATCCAGACCCTCCGAAGAATTGCTTGGAGAAGACATAACTAGCAGGAGACCTTAGCTACTGTCATTCATCCCTTGCACTAATTTCACTCAGCAGAAACATGACTACTCCCCTGGACTAAATTGAGGTGGAAAGAAGAGGGGAGACATGCTCACACCTCCAATTACTGTAAGAGGTCCTACAGTGGACAGTCAGGAAACAAGAAAAGGTGGCTCCAGTACTGGAAAGAGGCACTGCCATGACCGTGGCATCACCGGGGAGAGGCTCTCCAGCTGAGCAGACAAGACCTGATAGGGAAGGAGAGGCGATTTCATGGTTGCCATGGCAGTGGCAGCATGGGGCCATGGCAGGAGAGCTAGAAATATTCACCGCAAGCTTATTCTTGTAGCTTCATTAAAAAAAAAAAATCTGTGAAAATAGTTGAAATAAATTTACAATTAATATTTCCAACTTCTCTGCACTTTGGAGTCAAAGAAACACATGAGTGCCAGCACATTAGATAAGATGTAATTTTGCTCTGAGCTGTGCAACTTTGTAGTAACCAAGGAGGTTACAAGGTGATGTCCAAAAGGATCTTGCAAATCACAGTGCTAACATGTTTCTAGCCTTTCAGGGCTTAAGATACTGCAACAGGAGAAGAGTTCCTCCAAGAAATGCTGTCACGTAGGCGGCTGGCAGAAATCACCCAGTGTTTTCCAAAATTGAGCCATTTGCTGCCCTCCACACAAATTCTTGCAGGGAAACTGTGTGTGGCACAACGTTTTGCCATCTGTCTTCCCAATTATTGGCTTATTTCCTCAGCCAGTTTTGGAAGGTAACGTCCACTTGCAGTTCCTGGAGTACAGGAAAGTGCTCAGGCAAAATGTCCTACAGCATCATGTGCCGATGGAGAATGATGGATAAGCTCATCAAACAATGAGGAGATGCTTTAAGAGCAACTGGAACATGATGACCTGTAACTGTGGATAACTGCATGTCACCATGAGATGCCACTGCAAAGGGTCTCCTGTGGGTAGAAGATCGAGTCTAATTAGGAAAACCTCCAGAAGAACTGGGGATTTTCTTGCAAGCAGAAAAAGTACCTTAGGCTGTGGATGACTGTCACCACTAGTGACTACTTCCCTATCTAGCATTCATAGGACTCACAGCTCTTAACTGCAGATCAAATTAGGATCTTTACAAATAACCATAAATTTAAATCTCTATAGTGTAAGAATACACCTGAGAGCTGCCCTCTCACCAGGCAACATGAGCAGCTACAGCACGGTGGTGGGATGGGGAGGAGAGCATCCAGCACTGGTCCCTTCTGCCCAATCATCTCCACATCTCTGGGGTGTCTGTGCATTACCAGTCCACTGCGGTGTGATGTGTGGGATTAAAGGGAGAACACGAATGTGCACTCAGTCTTTGGTAATATATAATGTTTTCTTTTCCTTCCTTAAAACTGTCCTTTGCCCTTAATTATTAGCTCACAAGCCTGTTGTTCAAAAGCTGAGATTTCCTCTCTGGATTTCCTCCCGCTTTAGTTCAAATCACATCTAAAGGTAGAGCCGTGCTTTCATGAACAGAACCATTTCTTTTGCTCACATTGCCAGCATGGTTAGGGCCTTATCAAATCTCTTTCTTACTGTAATATTTCTTTTCAAGGTAGCTCACTAACCCTTACCTGTTTTTCATTTTGACCTGCAAATAGCAAAATACCATCAGCTGGAAAAGATAATTACTCACTTGTGAAAGTAAGTGTTATTTTTTTATTCTATGATACAGGCAATACAAATGTCACTCTAAGTCAGGTTGTATTAAGTAGTTTCATGTCACATGACACAGTGTGAATTGACACATGCTGTGCTGTTGTATGAGATCTAGGGTTGCTTGTTTGAAGAGACTTTTTTCTTTTCTATTTAGGAGAAGATATTAGGTACTATAGATATTACATGATCCATCCATTAGCTAAAAAATACATCCAGATAAAGGTATAATTTCTGATATTCAGGCCAAAAGAAAACCTGAAAGTGACTGCTTACCTCTAACATATCTACTGATAGTCAGCTTATTCCTTACTGTTTATTAGAGAGAATAAAAATAAGGGGAAGACACTACATCTGTAAGGAAATACAATTAATATAGAAAATAAAATCTGAAAGTCCATGCAGATTCCAAAAGTCAAACTAAATCAGGGAAACAGTAACTTTTGCTTTATGTTAGTAACTGGTAGCACACTCTGAAAAGCCTCTTATGAGTTTCAGCATTGTTTCATTTTTCAATTAAAAAAAAATGGAAAAGTCAAGGAGTTACCAGCAATAATTCTCACTCTGCTAATCCACACACCAGATCAGTATTACCCGATATCTGTCCTACGCCTGATACCAGCTTCATCACTCAAGTTTTACTAGAAAAGATTGGGATGAGGCAAAAGAGTTAATTCCTCATTTAAATCACACGTAAGAGCATTTACAATAAATAACTGAAATCAGAATACTTACACTGATATTAGGACTTGACTCAAACCCCCTTTCAGTCAAGCCACAGCTACCAACACAATTAAAATCCTAATCAAACTCATTAAAACCATGCATAAAACCTTGGCAGCATTTGTTTGTTTATCTAAGATTTTCCAGAACCTGGTACTTTCCATGAGTCTGGAAAGCCTCAGTGTATCTCTCTTGTACAGGAAGGCTGTTACAACCAAAGAGGAACAGAGGGGTTCTCCTGGCCACAGTCTGATTATTTTGATGTATAAGTCAGCATCCTCTCCCCATTTTCAGAACTAAATGACGAACTGGATTGCTCAACAAATCCACCTCTGAACAGGCTGGTTACCCTCAGCAGCATCTGCTTCAGATGCAGTGAGCCTTGCAGAAGTCTTCTTCTCAAGGCAGTCCTCTTCTTCACTTCCATCATGCTCCCCACCATGGCAATAAGCCATGTCACGACAGACATATTTCCCATCCTCATTGACCTCCAAGCACACAGTCTCAGCTTTGGATTCATTATTACTTCTAATTCCATCCTTAGGCCCTTTCTTACGTTTCACCTCAGACCGCCCCTTTGCTACCTCTAATATTCTGGAAGCAATGATTGCCTTCATCTGTGTTTCCCATCCATTATAACGGAAGGAAAATAAAAAGCTCAAAGTAAAACCTAGGTGCAACCGCTCCCTTTCAGTTGGTGTTGCATCAAAGTCATGGATTTCAATATCAAATTCCACAACACGTTCACCTGAAACCAGGCCCAAGCTGACTATGAATATTCAGTGACTTCCCGGTGAACCAATGCTTAAAATTCGTAATGGATCCCCGAAGCAAAGAAGTCTCACAAAGCTTTTGTGAGAAAGTTTTGCTGCACTCTGAGATATGAAACACTTCAGCTGAAGATGGTATTAAAAATATGTATATTTAACCAGCTCAACCTGAAGGGTCAGTATTCCAGATGGTGAAGACAGAACAGTATCAAGAGCCTTGAAAGGGCCTTGATCCAAAGGAGGATAGAGTTCTGCTGGCACAGAATCATGGAATCACAGAATGGTTTGGGTTGGAAGGGACCTTAAAGACCATCTAGTTCCAACCCCCCTGCCATGGGCAGGGATACCTTCCACTACATCAGGTTGCTCAAAGTCCCATCCAACCTGGCAACTGAGAACTGAAGCAAATAGCTGTAGGTTGTCCACATCTCCTGTTCTGACACAGGGCACCTGGCAGGAGAGACACATGTTGGAGACACAGAGCAGAAACCACAGGCTCTGAAGCCAGAGCTCTGTGAGATGGCACAGACACTCGACCTTGACTCTGGGGATCAATCCCAGTTCCTCCAGAATTAGTAGCAACATCCGCGATTTCACTGTCATGTCCCAGTCCTAGAGCTCTGTCAGCACATCTTGATCTTATTCAAAGCCTGACCAAAACTTCCATGAAACTCAGTTGAGGTGTTGGGATGCTCACAAAATAAAAAGCAGCACTGCGTGAACCCTCTGCGCTGTGTCCCAGCAGGGGGCCTTGGGTCGATGCTGCGTGGTGGACCAAGCTCACGACCTCATACCAAACCTTCAGCCTGCACAGCAACGATTTGGAAAATGCTTTTTGAGCATCATTCTGCAGGATTCCCTGCGTAGTTCACGTGCTCCCGTGTGCGGAGCGACGCGACCCCCTTGCTGTTGTCAGCCGCCCCAGAATCCTGTGTGCTTGACAATGCCTGCGGTCGGGGTGTTGCATTTGCAAGCAAAACACACTCTTACTTTCTCAATATTGGCTCCTTTATTGTGGGCTCTTATAGCTGACAACACAGCAGAGAACTTCATAAAGAAAGTCTCATGATAGCTGTTATTTATTATGCAAATACTGCCTGCCATGGCAACATTGCATGCAGTAGTTTGCTTTATTTGCTCTGGTACATGCATATTCAAATTAAGGCTGCGCACATTGTGCCTGCGCATTACAAAGATTTTGTTTTCCTTGACACTTACGGGAGAACAAACTGCAATTAATACAGCCTGTTTCAGCAGACAGCACCCAATTAGTTATCATCCATTTTCAGATTGGGACTCTAGACAAAAAAACATGGAGCTGGCTTCTTATTCAAAAGGAAAATACATCCAAACTACAGGTTTTCAAAGACACATTTAACTCACAATGGCCAGGATACTCACTTGGCCTTTAATGTGAAATGGAGTGTTAATTTTTCTCTGTCACCTCTTAATTGCTTCCTTATTATACTGTTCAAGCAGTTAATTGCTAGACTGAGTGAAAGAGTGTTTTCAAGGGAAAGGAAATGCCACAGCATGAAAGAAAAAAAAAATAGAAGCAGCCACTAGTGTAATTGGGCCTGATACAACGTGAGTTGTGGTATCGCCTTTAATGGTAACTGCAAAAATTAATAGGAAAAGCCAAATTGTTTGCTATTGCAAAACAAGGCAGGAGACATGTCAGGAGGTTTTGCGTTCAGCTGCCACGCACTTAGCGGGATCACACTCTCGGCAAGTCAATCCCTCCCGCGTGTTTGGACACAGAGCATTTCCTTCTGCTGCGTCTCTCGCAAGAAGGCACCTTCGTTATTTGTAGTGCAGGAGCTGTTTCGCGGATTCACATCTCTCCTTCGACTCACGGTTTTCTACGCAGCTGACAGGAGCATCCCAGTGCCTCAAAGCTGGAAACACAAGGACGGGAAACGGCCGTGCAGATGCAGCCTCCGACTCTCCAAGGCCGTTGTCCGTGACCGCTCCGCTGAGTTCTCCAGAGCCTCCTGAGCAACCCTGCGCAGCAGACTTGAAGAAAAAACTATCAAACGTTTTTCTGCCATTTCTGCAAATGCAAGGAATTGAAACGACCGGCCTCACGTTTCCAAAGGCTGTGAACGTACCTGACAGCTGACAGCAGCTGGGTTCCCCTTTCTTGCCTTAGCCCAGCAACACTGACACTCCCCAGAAATAATGGCCAGTCCTTTTGCTAAAGAGACATGTGAGTCAGTAGGGAAAGACTTTACTGATGCCACCGAGGGAAAACAGATACTCCAGTTGCAAAGGGAAGAATTACAGGCATTTATTTAAAGGACAACATGTGATTTCAGGCTCTAATGACGATCTTTGCATGACAGTGCTAGAATTCATGATTAGTATTATTTCCTCCATCCTCTAATTTTTATTAGAGAATAGCAATTATTGATGGAGGAAGGAAACAGAAAAAAACAGATGCCAATGATACTTTTCCATGGTAGATTTAAATATGCACATTAATTCGTAAGAAAGTGAGTTAAATACGAATTTTGAATTAATTTCCTAAATGTAGCTTCTCAGTGGACAATAGAAAGGAGATGATCCCGTTATCAACTTGTGCTTATTAGCATTCAAACATGCTGATTAACTCATTAGTAAGACTACATTTGAGCCCTCCCTTTTGTTCCCTTATCTAAACTGTTGGTCTTCCATTTATTTGTTTATTTGCCAGGAGGAAGAAAACACATTTATTTAGGACTGAGAAGAATGAATCAACCCTGTCTGAAGAATAGCAAACTTTATACAACAGTAAAAATATCCCCTTTCATTTTACAAGAGTTTTTGAAGTAGTACTATCATCTGCTGAACTGTGTGGGTGAAGATAAGCATGTGCCTGATAGGTTTGTAATTTCATCAGAAGAAATTTATAAGCAGCAAATATCAAAGTAAAACTTAGGTTTCCACCAGCAGATCTCAGAGTTGCACAGAGCACTCCAAAACAATATTCTTAACATCTAACAGAGACAGTCTGGTGAAGCTCTACCTACGTCCTGCCAAGGGACCAGACTGCTTGCAATTCCTGTGGCACATTGCTGCTCTCTAATACCGCAGGCATTAGTCTCCCAAATTCTCAGACATAAAAAAAAAAAAAAAAAGAATGTGTAAAAATGCAACTTATAATCTCAGACCTGAGATAAGGGTTTGGCACAAAGCAAGCAGAAGGTGTGAGGTGAGTGTGTCTTCATCACCTGCAGCTACCATATCCAGTAAGGACAAACGACGCCCCTCTACAAGGCCGCAGAACCTGCCCATTTGCTCTGCTTAATAAGACTGTTTTCATCTCACCGGTACAGCCAAGGCACCACTTTTAGTCAATAGAAAAAAATGAAACAAGGCAAAGTCTTACTTTGCAGGACTTAATCAAGCTTCTACCACCGTGCTGAAAAAGGTAAGGAGACCCAGAAGAGCCCAAAGCAGAGGCAGCAATAGCTGACATGCAAGGAAACAGCTGCAGAGGAAACGTATCACTGTATTAAACTTCCTGGGACACTGACCCTTTGTCACAGGGAGAATCCCCAGCAGAAACCTCAGTTCATCTTCCCCACATAACCAGCAATGGAGAAAGGACCTGTTCTGTCCTTGTGAGCCAGATACCCATCTGTGATGTGAATGACTTACCAGCTCTCACAAAGGTGAATCATTTTGTAGCAATCGCAGCACCAACTCCCATTCCTGACCATGCAGAGTCAAGATATTCTCGTCAGCCATCAGGAAAGTTTCAAAACTCTGTAGGTCCTTTGAGTGATTATTTCAGTCCCTATTTAGTACTTTATTGGACTAAATCTCTGAGAATTTGCACAATAACAGCGTTGCAGTACCCTGAGATTTTCACTTCTTTCCCTACAGCAAATGCTGTGTCTTGGCTGTATCCCAGCATCTCCATTGTCTGCATGTTTATATGGTCTTCACTTCCACCCGACCTATACACTTCACAAGCTTCAATTTACTTTCTTCTGCCCCACCACAGAACATTTAATAATAAAACGCTGAGGCATCGGATAAATTAAATATGCTACTGCAGATAACACAGACCATCTTCCTCCTCTGGCCTTCTAATGTCTTCCTGTTTAAACATAGGAAGAAATTGTTAAAAACACTTGAATTGCATCAAGTAATATCTCCCTACCACTGGTGTAATCAACAAGTCTTTATAATTCAGTCTAAACACACCTAAAGACCTCATTTTGCATTGCAGAATTTCCGAAGCCTTTATTTGAAAGTGTTTGATCTCCATATATTGCCTAAGTATATGTACACGTTACCACCCATGCAGTATCTTGTGTTATTATAGTATGGTAACAACCTATATATGTCTGCAATTTAAGAGGACGTAAATATGTTCTCTGAATAGAATGTAATTAAATTGAACAACCTGATGTCTTATTTTCATAGAAATCCATTTTATTAAATTCTCTGTTTCCATTCCTAATATATTAAGTTCTTTACCTAAATCTCTCTCCCTTTTCTCTTTAACTTCCAATTTGCCTTTGTCTAAGGATACTGACAATGTCCTATATAGCCTTGAAATCAATTTAGTGAGACAGTCTCTTTGTACAACAATTTTTCAATCTGTGACATTTGCATTTCTATACCTTTTTTTAATTCACAAAGAACAGCATGTCTTATCCGAAGGAAACGGGAAAACTGAGCTCCAGGAATATTAAAATCTTCTACAAATTGGTCAAACGATTTAAAACGTCCATCCTTAAACAAATCTTTAATACAAATGAACTCTTTTTGTTGCTAGGCTCTAAAGGCTCCATTTTTAATACAAGTGGAAGGTCCTCATTATAACACAATAGAGTTAAGGGAGACAATTTCTCATTCCAGCCCATGAATTTATGCACTTTCCCCATATTTTACAGACTGAGAAATAGTTGTTAACATAATCTTTTCCTGTCACACCATTTTAATGTATATTTTTATGTCTGTGTTATCTCTCAAGTTCAAGTCTTGTATATATAAATCCTTCTACAAACTTGTAAAGGAAATTACCCTTGTCAGGTCCTTATCACTCAGAGTTGTGATGCATTAATCCTACTCTTCTGTCACAATTCTTGCCGACCTGCTGCATTTTATTGCAATAAACCTTCCATTTACCTCCTCTATAGCTTCAAATATACCACGATCTTTATCAATAAAAGTCTACGTTTCTCTCTATCTCAACTGTGTAAATGAAAGCATTAAATAATAGTTGTTCACACAGAAAAAAAAAACCAGAGAAGTATTAGAAAGAACTATAATTTAAAACAGAACTTTGTTCTACAGGATTTAGAGCATAATAGATATAGATTCCACGAGGTAGAAACATTCACCTAAACCTTCGGATCTCACCAAAATAGAGCCGGACTGTGTAGAAACTGCCAATCTAACAAGGATTATGAGGTCCTCTGTGTCACACTGAAAAGAAAATATCTCTACCAGTCAGAGAACTACAGGGCAGATGGATTATTTAGGATGAGTTATTCTCATTGAACATTGAGCTGCTAAAACACAGATGTCTGAGCTAAGCTATTTGACTATGGTTTCTCCATAGTTAATGGAGGCAGACAGCAGGTCTCCCACTCAAAGCAGGTGGGATAAATTTCTCTCTAGAGATACAGGGCCAAAAGCTGAAGGACCTTGGATGACAAGATTAGACAAAGTGCCAGACTCTTAAGCTGACTAAGCAAAGCGGAAAAAACTTGGGTCCCGCGGGTTTGCTTCCATCAACAACTCCATCACTTCTTCCATGTGACCACCTGTTTGGCATCTATACCATCCGGCTATTTCTCAATAAATAAGGTATCTCTTGAGAACAAAAGAACAGCCTTAAACTCTGTACAGTTAGTAACTGCATATCCACATGGAAACCTCTCAGTTCAGGCTCATGTAACGTTCCTGCTCAGGTTGTCTTCTGGACTCAAAGTTGCCAAGGTATCATACCTCAGTAAAGATGGTGAATTGCAGCTTTTCTGCTCTAAAAGCAGGAGAACATCAGCAGTTCATGACAGATGGGAAGTGAAAACACTAACAAGGCAACAGTAAAAATAGGGCTGTCAAAGCATTGACAGGGAAAGTGGTGTCTGAAGAAACTATCCTTTGACACCTTCCTGCCATAACCTCTTCCTCTTCCTACAAATTGGACATCTTATCAGCAAAGGACCAGATTTCAAGAGATGCTAATCAGCCAGCACCAAAGTCAATAGGCACCGAAGGTGCTTAGCACAACTGGTTAAGAGAGGTCCAGGTCCCAGAGAAAACACTGCTCAGCTTCCCCCAGAAGCACTGCTGAACACAGGAGGTCAAAATAGCCCCAAACCAATTTAAAAATCACACGATTCTACATGCAACTACTTTTCCTTTTCTGCTGGTCTTCACATTTTTGAGCATTTCTGAATTGAAAATGTTCTCCAAGTAGGCAATTGCAAACCTTTTTTTCTTTTAAGTAAAAGAACTAAGACTGCACAATTGGATGACGCCAGGAGCTGAGGTGCATGGAAGTTACAGGATGGTGCAGTAATACCCCCCACATTCACACGGTCACTGAGAAGTCTTCAGGTTTTTCCCCTAAATTTAGAATAGGTTGAATCACTTCCTATTCTGAGATCTTCACCTCTCTCTCAGAGATAATTAGTTATCCTGAGCTACATCTATCACATGTCTATATTCAGAATCTCCATAAACAAAAAAAAAATCTAAGTCTGCATTTTCTCAGACACGCCTGATGGTGTCAGACAAAACTCAAGACTAATTCTGGAAAATGTAGACATGTCTTTTCTGAGAAACGTGGCATCTCATACCTTTGCCAATTATCCCTTTTTGCTTTAAAAATCTGTAGGTATTAGTTCCACGAAGAAAGTGGCTGCTGATGCCTACACCACGCCCTATTCAGAAGTTCAGACCCAGATTTCTCTCGCAATATGCTCCTGATCAAAGAGTTCATGCATGCTGTCGATCTGCAGTAGCAAAACCAACCCAAAACCAGGTTCTAGTCTCTTGTTCTAGTACACTTCTGGAGCGACTGCAGTGATTAATGCACTCCAGACTGAAACAGGAGCCGTGGCGAGCAGCACTAGTGCAGTCTTAGTGCTGGCTGATGCAAGGGCTTTATAAAGCTACTTTGGTTTGACTGCAGGCACAGCACCATCATTATCAACAATAATCATGAGCATCTAGAATCTAAGCTTGAAAACATAAATGCTAAATATCCTAAATAGCTAACAAGGAAACCATCAGAATTAACTACTTACACAGTCAGATAAAGCAAAGATGAGTGTCAAACTGTAAGATAATGACAAATATTAACCTGATACTATGTCACAGAATTACAAAAGTATGGAAAAACTGCTCAACACAAGGTCAGATAAAGCAGGAAACCCAAGACCATATCCAGTCAGGTTTTCAATATCTCCAAGGACAGAGACTCCATAACTCCTCTGGGCAACTTATTGCAGTCTTTGACTACCATTACACTAAGAAATGTTCTTCTTATGCTTAAAGTGGCTGAAGTTGAACATAAACACTACTACATAGTCAGGACACAAGAAGACCCTCCTTTCCAGCTCTCCACCTCAAGAAAGCCCAACATCATCTTTGAAAGGTGTTTATCCAACCTGTTCCCAAAGACTTTCTGAGACAAAAATGTCACAACCTCCCCTCTCTGTTTCAGTACTTCACTTTCCTTCCACTCATTCAACTGCCTTGCCTTCTGACTGCCATTAGGCTGTTAGATTTTACTTCCTCGCTTTAAGTGTTTAATGTGACCAAACTAAACAATTGGGACCAAATTCATTCCACTACTGTTCTGTTAAAGCCAGTGGATTTACTTTAGGATTGAATTTGCTCTTCTTATGTGAGAAATAGGGGATTCAGAAGGAGATAAAAGAAGAATGGAAAGAAAAACTGACCTTGGTGGTCATATTTTCTTTAATCCACTAGGGCCACTCGATGAATGCATGCAGCCAGACCAATAATAGTGCTCGCATTTAAACTCGGGTGGGTGTAAATATAGGTAAGGGCACTAATCAGCCAGGTGGCTACATGTTACCCTGAACAAGCAATTAAGTACAAGGGCAATTTTCTCCCAGAGGTTAGTTATTTCATAGCCAATTACCCAGGCAGCTTCACCCCACTTTGAACTGTGTGTGGAGTAAGAGCCATGTCTGCATCTGGACCTTCAATAGATTCCCTGTAGCTTTAGCCATCAGCCCTATTCATCTTTTTCTAAAGTAGTTACAGCATCCACCTGCCTTTCAGTATTTAACTCCTTCATTTGTAAAGAAGCAAGCAGAACATTTGAACAAAAAGATATTTTTATCTTTATAATAGGCAAGGCAATTTTAGCACTATATGTCTATAAAACTCAGCATTCAGCCTTGTGTAGTATCTTCACAAAATCAGTGAATGCACTTTATTAAACATATACACTCTCTGCAAAGCTGGTCTTTCGAGTGAGAAATCTGTATTGTTTCGTGCTCAGAATATGGCAGGTCCAAGGAAGACTGACTGAATGCACAGGAAGAGAATACATCCCGCTAACACAAGCTAGCGCTGCAACCTATTTATGTAATGCATTAATAATATAATTACACCTCAAATATTAATAGAATACGCTGAATATCTCTGAACAGATACATATCACAGGCCGTGTATGTCTGTGTGCACATAAGCAATACTTATGTTCTATTCCCACAAGACACATTGCTTTATGTTACAAACACACAGGCAGAACACGTACATCTGCATCTCTGTGCACCCAACCCGCACACACGGGCTCGAGGCAGATGAGTCCATTGCAAGAATAAAAGTGCTGTGGACTCCAGAGGCAGAAATCACGGTGCTGTCCCACCCCTGCCCTGCTGTGCACCATCCTTAGAGCTGAATTGTAACGTATCATCAGATACATTTTTCCTCCAAAAACTTGCATCCCACAGGCCACAATTCAGCAAAGTACTAGAGCATGTGTGTAACTCTGGTGAGTATTCCCATAAAAACATGTGTGTAACTGGACCAGGTTCTGCCTATGGATCACCAATACAGAAATCTGCTGTTGGAGCTGCCACCCCCTGTGCCTCTCTCCCACCAGTGACACGAAGAGCCTGGAGAGCACGTCAGAGCTCAGCTCCCGCGGACTGGGATCCACTGAACACCTCACGTCCCTAGTGTAGGTAACAAAAAAACATCTCCCAGCACTATCCTGGTCCATCCAGAGGAGAATCAGGGAAGAGTTTAATGTCCTGGTGCTGTGATTTCAGAAGCATTCCTGAACCCCTCATTCTGAAAATTGTGTCCTAAATTACAAAGTAGACAGAGCAAAGAGGGTAGAACTGGAATAGCATGAAAGTCCATAACTGACATTATTAAATTCTCTGAGTTTTCCTTTGCATCCTTTCTGAGAGATTTTCATCCAAGATATATCTCAGATCTTTTTAAGGAGAAAAAAAATCCACGATGTGGAAAAATACCCTAGACAAGCCACACATTCCTCTTCCATAAAAGAATTAAAAGATACTGGAGGAAAGGCAAGACGCCTTGGACTTCTCAGGTTCTAAGTTGCCAAGTTCTTGCTAAAATAAGAACATAAAAGCAGAACACAGAATTTTGAACAACAACAACAACAAATAATCAGGAAAAAACATTGACCATGTTCAATAGTTGCTTTTCACTCTGGACAGTTAATAAATTGAAATAGATATTTAAGCAAGAAAGTTCTTTTTCCAACTGTCATGCTGTTTCCACACCACAGGAGCCGGTGTGTGTGGAGACAATCACGCCCAGCACTGCCAGAGCCGCAATCCTGCTGGATGCCCAGCAAGAAGCCGCCTCGCTCGGCCTCCCGGGCCCATCCCTGCGGCACCACATCTCCCCATGCTCCCGGGCAGTGGGGCTTTCCCGGGGCACAGTGGGCACCTCTCGGATGTATACCCCTCAAGGTATGTGCTTGCTCCAGCAAAGAAACGTCCAAGGCAGGGCTCACAATTTCTTTACCTTCCCCGTGGGGGAAATGTCTAGCCCCAGTAAATGGGCAGTAAAAATTCTCCCTCGGGAAGCTAGAAGACTTAGCCCTTTGCCCCGCAATCTGAGGCAGAGATACCATTTGGCACAAATCAGAAAAGACTGAAAAAAAAAACCCAACCCCACAATAAAATCTTCTCGGCTCATAAAAAAAGTCTACCTAGAAAAAACTGAAATTTCAATGTTTATAGTCAGAATCATCATAGAAGAGTTTGGTTATAATTTGGCTGCACTAATTTCCATCCCCCTGCCTTTGCTATTTTCCATGCATTTCTCAGTAACAAGCCTGTCATTTTAAACATTATTTATTTACCAGGCAACCACACTATTGTTTGATATGTAATAGAATATCTCCATGAATTTTTGTTTGCTAAAAAATAGCAACATGAAATGAGAGTAAGTTTTTAAATCTGTTACAATAAGTAGCAAAAAACCAAAACTAATCAAACCCGTGCTGGCAATTAGTCAGTTATCACTGGTAATTAAGTTCTGTCCACTATAGCTATTGTTATTTACATAATAAATTTATTATTTACATAATAAGTTAGAATGATATAATTTAGGCAGAGAATTGTAAAATATATGCGAGTTATAGAGTTTACATTTTAAAATCAGCTGCTCCTAGAATATATCTGAAATCAAAGTTCAAATTCACTTTTAAATTGTAACCCTCCCATGTTACAGATTGAAAAAATATGTTATATCAAACATCCACATAAATTATAAAAGCTCCTTTAAAATGTCAAGTATAGATCCTACTGTGCTCAGGATGTCAGCATAACTCTAAAAATACAGAGTGACGAGGCATGGATACAATTTATAGCGGAAATCAAGCACGCTTTTCAACTTGCATGCACAAAAAATTGTGGTAAATCAAACAATTCTTTCCCTTTTTAAATTGAAGTTGAACTAAAACTGTATTAACGTCACACAAATCGTCCAGATTTGTGATATCCGATTGCAGTTTTTAGGGAGCCAGAGCCGTAATGCTGCAGTAGCTTCTTTTTTTGGTGATCGTTTGGCTGTAGCATTAAAAAATTTAACACTGCAGTTTTGCAGACAAACGCACAAACTCGTAGCTCTTGAGGAATAAAAAAGAAGAGGTGGGTGGGATAAAACAGAACACACTGAATTAACCCAAATGTAGGTACGGTGTGATTTTCATACATGGAGACAGAATTCTTGGACTTGTCTCAAAAAAAGGCAAAACCTCTGCTAGGTGGCTATCTTGCAAACTCCAACTGTAACTCCCTCAAATAATGAGGTGAGTTATGGGAGAAATCATTGGTAAATAATACGGTTCCTAGGCACCTAATCCTGACTTTTTCTTTCCACAACACTACCATGCAACCATCAGAAACCTCAGCCTAGTTCTTAGCACCTCTCTGAGGTCGTTCCCCTTCAGGCAGCCGCTCTCCAGAGAGGGACAGAGAACAAAACATTTGTCATTGCAGATTTTCCTCCTTTTCCATCATTTCGTGCCAGGGTGAGACCTACCAGCCGTTTCCAAGCGGTGCCAAGCACGCGGCCAGGCACGCTCCTCTCCCCGTGGGAGATGCCCACGAGATGGCAGGCTGAGATGCTGTTTGCATTTCCCAGCCAGTGCTCAACTGGAAACAGTTTCCCCTCTCAAATGACAGCAGCCCCAGGTAGCAGGGGTGACATTTGCTTTACATTATGATACACACTAATTAATCATTAGCAATCCCAGAAGTATGTCGACTAAAAATGCTTTGCTATGGCTCGTCACAGTAGGGGCTTTCAATATTGATACTATTACACACACATATGTTCCACGGCTGGATGTTATATACCGATGGATTTAGTGGTTTAGGCTACAGAATATCTTTTAACTGCTGCTAATTATTGTTCGAGCAAAATCCTTATAGTCGGTAATGAACTTAGTATCTTGTACTTTATGTGAAAACCTCTTGAGGTTAGGTCACAAAAGGATTGCTCAACGGGTGATGAAATAGGACTTTTGCAAACTAAAGCTGCTGAAAAACTGGTTGGAACATTTTGTGCCATAGTCCAGGCTTTTTGGACAGGTCGACAGATTTCCACCTATGTGGCAGTGTCTATGCCAACAGCCTGGGGCCACCTCCTTTCAGCCCACTATCAACCACGGCCACAGCTGAGCAGTGCCTCAGCAAAGATGACCGGAGACCTGAGAGCACTGTAAAAGATGACACCTAAGCGCTTTTCAAATATGACCAAAGCTTCGTGCCACTTTGATGAAGACACTGAGGCGTTTTGATTCACCTCTACTACCAGGTATGTAGGCACATCTGGGATGGAAAGTAGGTGATGAAGAGCATAGGGAGGTTCACATCAATAAAGCTGAACAGGAGGTAAGTACTGTGCCCGAAAGCACCAGCAGCCCTCAGTCTAGTCTCACGTGCCTTCAACCCCAGTCAAAAGTACCCAGGACAGTCAGAATGGAGGAGAAGAGATTTAGACCTTGGTTTCATGCCAAGTATAAGATGGGCTTTTTTGGAAAGGTAAACACAAACATTCTGCCTGGGAACTCTTTTCAGGGGCAACAAAGCTAGTGACCTATCTCATTGTTTCACCTCCTTACTGCTACACACAAGCAATCCAAACTCAAATGTCCCTTACAGATCCTGCCACGACAGTCGTGCTCTCAGTAAGTTAATCTTCAGTGATCCTAAGGAGACAGCCACTCTGTAGTTAAGGATATAGGCTCCTACCTTGGCTATCACGGTTCAGGAGTCCTTCAGCAGATCCTTTCGAATGGTAAAGGATGTTCAGGTGCAGACCAATGAGGGGAATCACAAACAGATAAAATATTCTGTAATCCAAAAAAATCTTGAGCACTAAAACCATTTTTAAGGAAACACTGTACTCACAATAGCATTAGAAACACTGTAGTTGGTGCAGGGAGTTCGTTCAAGGTGGTCCAAAATGATTGAGCTCTGAAATTATTAGAGAAGATGACATTCCCATAGTGCCAAGTCAGGGCCTGAATAGACATGAGGGTTTTACCCACCATCCTTGTTTGGGCTGCCATGTATTTAACACTCAAGTTTTCCACTGCACCTTCTTTATTTAAATATTGCAGTATACAACGGAAAATAAATCCAACAAAACAAAAGCTCTTGTTTTGAAGAAAGCCAACCGAAAACCACACACCAGGTAGACTGACACCATTACAAGCTTCTCTGGGGGTCATTTGCATTGGATGAAAGCTGAACTGTCTAGAAAAATCTTTTCTAACACAAAAATAAAGCCTTTGAATCTGCTAGTTTTGCAAGACAAATGTTGAAAGGTGAAGAGCACAGGCTTTTGCAAAGGTTGAGAGGTCAACAGCGAGGATGCTTCTCCTCAGGGAAGTAAAGCTGAAGCAACCAATGAACATTTGCTTCAGGATTTTTCTCTACCTCTACATGTTACCTGTGTGTCAGAGGGACACATGCCAGCCTGGATGTCAGTCACTTCCACCTCCACGAATGGTCTGCTAAGCCCAGGAGATATGTCCACGCTTGTCTTACTCCCTCCTGTAAAAGCTCTGGCTCACATCCTGGAAATCCTGTTTCTAATGTGAACAATTCACTGGTACAAGTCAAGACTAGGTCAGCATTTAACAGCTAAAGAACTGGCAAAACCATTATTGATCTAATGGGTCAGGAAATTAGTCCTGTTCAAGTAATGGAACTCTATTAAAACCACAGAAAAGAAAATAAAAAGAATAAAGAGGAGGAGAGAGAGAGAGGCAGAAAAAGAGAAAGGAGAGACTCTCAGTTCCATATGATTTCAGGACTTGAGTTTTTTAACAAAAACACCAAATATCACTAAACTTTTGATACAGCTGTGACAGTTAAGATTTACAATTTATTTGACTACTTGCACTTTGACTCCCACTAAGGAAGAGTTTGAAGATCGTCTACAGTAAGACAAAACTACAAAAAATGGGACTTACAAGTTCAAGTCCCCGGATTCGCAAGGAAGCTCTTCACATGGGCTTGTGATATCTGAAGGGGTGAGCACACCATCACCTTCAGGATCTGCAGAAGTCTTGGTCTTGCATTTTGATGTTCCAAAGCGCCAGAAGTCTGCAGCCCTGCAGCTACCTGGTCCTACCCATGGCTTTTCCCACGCAGAATTTTCTACAAGCAGAGCAAGGAGGAAAGCTGCCTCTTTCCCCATATGGCCCCAGTCGAGGCTCACAGTGTTCACAAAGCTCTGCAGCACTCAGACACGTCTGCGTTCAGCAGCTTACGTCTCCTTTAATGTTTCTTCTGCATAACCAGCAACCCTCAAGAAAGTTTTCTAATTCAACAATAAATTAAGATGTTGTCATATTTACTGTGCCATTCCAAACACGCATTTGTTTTTTTAACTTGGTCACTAGAAAGTGAAGAGAAAGCAGTAGTCAAGGAAGAACATTTTTACTGCTGAATCAATTGATTTTCAAGCCTGTATTCCTGTTTTAAAACTTTTGGAGTTAAACCTCATTCTATCTTCTCCCTCTCTCATGCCAACCATAACACTTATTTAAAATTCCCTCTTTTCCTGACGTATTACAGGTCTGAAAAGCCCCCATGGTAGTTTAAACTTCAGCATCTTTTCAGCAGCCCCCTGATTTATGAGCTTACGGTTTCTACATTCTAGCTGCTTTACACTGAAGCTTGAAAATGTAGCAAGAAAATAAAAAATAAATAAAAAAGAGAGCTGACTTCTAGCAGCGGGATAGTATCCCTCAAGACGTGCAGATTTTGTTCCCTTCTCACTTGTGAAACAGATGGCGTTTTATGCTTAACACAATCAGTACCATTCTCTATCTGTTGCCTTCTAACCTTCCCCACCTGTGTGAAACCCAGCCAGAGCTTAATGAACATACTTGGAGCTGTCTGGACTGAATTAGTCCCAGTAGGAGTTACCCTTCAGGTACTCCACAGTCTCTCATGGCCGTGTAACTGCAGAGGAATACAAGAAACCTTTACACTGTGGCTAATTAAATAAAGGTTTGCCTCTGCTAAGTGCATTTTTTCCCCTTCCAAAAGCAGGTAATGTCTAGCGTGTTGAATTATTTTGGAAGTATTTGCCACTATCTTGAACGTTCTGGGAGACAAGTGCCATGAAAATTGAGTCAGAATGTGATTTTAAGCCACATTCGTCTTTCATTTTTAAAGCTTTTTTAACTTCCACATACCAAATAACAACAATAATTACCTTGCAAATATAAAGTGTTACCAGAAGAATTTTTTTCAAAATTCACATACAAGACAAGACGTTTTGTTCCTAAAATTTATCACTTGAATTTGCATTTCCCCACTTGAAATACTGCAAAAATTATCTTTCTGGCAGCAGATTCTTTAAAATGAAGACGAAATTACAACCTGCTTACTTTGACCACATCCCACATCCCAGAAGGCAAAACTTAAAAATGTCTGAAAGACATGAAAAAGTAATTTCCTTCATGTGAATTATAAAATGTAGAAAATTGTAGTGAAGTAATTCAGCATCCTGAGATTGCATCCAAAGTACCAATGGTGGGATCTTTGAGTCAGCTTATATACTGGAATTTTTGCTGCTGGCTTCCATTCCTCTGTCTGACGTGTGAGGTAACTCTGTCTAGTTTCCAACCTGAAGAAACACAAAACTTCCATTAAATTAATTGCACCATTGACAAGAAGGGGCAAAGTGAGTTTTGCAAAGCTTGTTTTGACCAAGGATGGGATCTCATTGAATTGCAATCAAGTGGATGGCCAAGCTTTCTCAGAAATGGTCACTAAACCAGCAAATTATCGGAGTTCTCTCTTTTCAATTTCCTCATGCTGAGGTTTAGCTGTGAATCCTTTCTGTGGTATTCAGGTGCACACAGATAAGACAGACTCACATTTTCTTAACACACAAAGGAGAATTCCCGGAAACTGAGCCAGCCACTGTTGATGAGCCAGTATGGGGATCCAGAAAGTTAAAATTAAGTGTTTATCATCGAGAAACAGAAGATGCCTTCTCCTACGACTTCACCATGAAACACAACCAGGAAGGTTTGCAGTTACTGAAAAGGAGCCATGTCAGCTTCTTCCTCTGAAGGAAAAAAAAAAAAAAAACAACCACACAACAACTTATGTCCATGATAGTGACCATGGTATCTTTACTATTGGCACAGAGAAGAAGGTGAAAACTGCATTACCAAGATCCAAAAGAAACAACATTCTTATTCAGAATGGAAGAGAATGACACAGACAGGTACTTAACAGAGGTAGGAAAAATGGGTTTCCAACAATGAGTACTCTGGATTTGCCTCTTCTCTTGGGTACCTCTCTGCACTTCCACGTTTGGTTCCCAACACAGTGCAACGGATGGGAACCAGTGAGGTAAGCAACGGCTGTCAGAACTGGTCTGGGAAAAGCAATCCAACAGACAGACAACAGCAGGGAGATGGGTGGGAAGAGAAATGGCATCAGTCTGATTTCTATAGGAGAAATTAATCTCCTACAAGGAAGGAGAGCACCAAACTACAGGTCTGATCCAAAACCCCAAGGACATCGAACACCACCAATGATAGGGCCTTTGCTGGAGGAGGCAGCATCTGATCCTTAGTGATTCAATACTAGGCTCCTTAGAGCAGCAATGGTTCTTGCTGCCATCTTGGGTTTGCAGTGTGAATATATGACTGGATGCTATAAGCAAATTCTGTGATACAAGTCCCTTTCTCCTCCGCACCAATGTCTGGATGTCCTCTGTTGATGCCTGTCTTAATCAAGTTGGATCCTTTCTACTCCCTTAGCCCAGGGTCCCTTGCAACTATTGCTGACTATTTGCTAAAATGATTGTACAAAGACATCTGAGTTATTTGTGTGACAAATGGGAAGATGATACCACAACAGACTTCTCAAAAATCCTCCTAGGCCAGCTAGAGTAAAAGAACGTGAAGATCTGTGAGTGTATGTGAAGGTGATGAACTGTGCATAAAGAGTTTCCCCATATAGAGTACTAGGTGACTTTTGGGGTAGGAAAAAGCTAAAGAGGATCAAAACTTTTTTACAAGAAAACTGACAAGGTATGGGAGTGTTGTTTAAACTAGAAAACAAGGGGAAACTGAGCATAGAAGACAGACAGAGGCAGGCTGTCAGCTATGTGTAGGGAACAAGATATCTGGTTGTAAAGGAGGGCAAAAATCACAGCCGAGCCCCGCAAGCGGCAGGCGGCCCTCCTGGGGCACGTTCCAGCAGTGCCACTCAGCATCACAAAAGGTGGTCAATAAAACAGAGCGCAGTGGTCAAACAAATGCCAGCAATCCCTCTTCCTTACGCTGCCGTTTAGCTGAACTCCAGGAGGGATTGGACATCCCAAATAAGAACAGAGGGGGCACTTTGCTGGGGGCACAGGGGGAAGGGCAGCTAAAATAGAAAAGCCTGGTCAACAGCCTAGGGACTTCGATAAGACAGACTAGTGATGTAGGATGGAAGGACAGAATTGGATGAGCCACGAACCAGCCTTTCAAGTGATTTGTCACCAATACTTGAAGTCATGTGCCTGGAGATTTTTCTGACGTTTCTAAGATGTGCAGGCTAAATATTAAGGAACCATCGCTTTGGGGACTCTGCCTGTCTCTGATTCTCTCACAGGGACTCAGAGGAGAAGGTGGCCAGACTGTCTGTGTAGGGCTTAAAGTGAAGAGTTAGTCACCTAAGTCTCACCCTGTGTGACAGGACAGGCATTCCCGTGGTATCAGACTTTATCCTTAGAGTCATGGGAATGGCTTTAAACTCCAAGAAACCCACAGAACAAATGGAGATATCCTTACACCAGGAGAGAACAGACCTATGGAAAAGATCTGCACTGATCCTACGCGTACCATTAGGGTGCAGAACTGGGGAAGAAAGAGACTTCTCTTTAGTTATTCTACCTGCTAATTCTAGTCCTCGATCTTCTCTACCACACCAAACTCCCAAACTCTCTGCCTGCAGTGTCAGCTGTCCTATCACAACCCTGGCCATGACGAGGTAACGTAGTTTTAGAGAAGGGGACTGCAAGAGGGCAACATTCACGGGGCTGTAGTGCTCTTCGTAGAAACGTGCCAGTTGGATTATAAACTGAGATAACTATTGAAAGTTACCTTTCTTTCTTAAAAAAAAAAAAACAAAAACACAACAAGGTGCTCCTCTAGCAGTGAAAATGACATGCAGAAGTGAGCTGAAGAACTATAGCTGAATCACTAAGTACAAAGGGGCATAGTGTAATTAAGTTCAGTGTCCTTGTGGGAGGGAATGCAACAAAACCTAGCACTGTGACATTAAGCTTTAGAAAGGGGATTTAAAAAAAAAAAATGAGGAAGCCCGTCAAAAAGGCCCTGAAGTCAGAAGTAAGGAAATTAAAATCCTTCAACTCAGCATGGAGGCTACTTAAGTAACCATAATAGAGTCCCAGAAGGAATGCATAGCTTTTCAAAGAAACACGGAAGGCAAGAAAAATAAAATTAGCATGGGAAAACAGCAAGGTTCAAGGGGTTATTTAAGCCAAACAGGTAGCATTCAAAAAGAAGTGAAAACCTACCTTAAGGGAAGGCAATGGAAAGGAACACAACCCATGGAAGGTTCTCCCCATGACACAGATGTGTTTCAAAAGTTGTGGGGACTGAGAAATGAGCTAGGCTGAGGGGGAGGTTAAGGAGGAGATAGCTAAGGAAAGAAAAAATGGGTAACTGGAAAAATGGGTACCAGAAGATTTCAAGGGGTAGTAACAGTGAAAAAGATGATTGCAGAGAAAATAAGTTATTTCTCATCAGCGCGGAGGACACTGTGGGGACACAAGTTGCCCATGGTGAGAGAGTCTGAGAGACATAGAAGGGATAAAAATACATAAATTAAACCCCAAGAGATCCCTAGAGCCAGTTGCAATAGGCAACTGCTCCCCAGGATGGTGTAGCTGGGTGCTGATCACAAGTTATGATTTTACATATGGAAAGTGGCAAAATCGCTGCACTCTTCCCTACTCTTACATGCTGCACCAAAACTCCTTGATGTCTCATGTAGCCCCGAGTGACTTCTAAAAATACAGACACCTGAAGTCCCTGGGCATGCCTCATGATCCTTCCAGACCATGAACAACATGAGGCACCACTTCTAAATGAGCCAGGTGAAGGAGAGCCTTCCTCACTTTAATTTAGTTGGGCTCCAGCAAAGCGCCCTGTCCCCAGCTGCATCCAACCTGCAGTACAGAACACACTCCTTTGAGCTTTAGTCATTTGTGTGGTCTTTTAACTAATTGTCCATTGCGTTATTCAATGACAGTGCACAGTATTTACTGGATTACTGGGTCTGTACTCCCTTAAAGACACAGCTCACTGGTTTGGGAGCCAGCTGCACTGTTGCAAAGCAATGAGCAAACATTTCTTTTTATCCCCTCCAGTTTTGAGCTACACAGTGACATTCTTTAAAAAAAAGCAAAACAAAACAAAAACAAAAACCAAACACAGGAATGGTGGTACTAAAATAAAAACCCAGTCAGTTCTAAGTAGCTCTCTTTTATCCAATATATTTGCCAACAGTCACAAAACTGGAGGTGGTCATGGCTCATTAGAGTGCCTCACACAGACTCCAGCTGAAAATAGGCAAATTGTCTTTCCATGAGCAAAACAAGGGCCATTTTGGTGCATGTCTGTATGTGTGTCCAATATTGATTTCTGCACACACTAAAGGACTGACTCATGGTGTGTCCAGCTGCAGCATATGGCTAATTTCTGTGGTGGTTTCTGCTTTTCAAAAGACATGTGCCCTCAGAGAAAGAAAAAAAGGAGTAGAGTACATGGTGGCTGCTGGCTGATAGGACCCCACAGTACCTGCTGGGAAGATGATGGCAGCACACGCTGCAGCATTTTGAGTCCTGGAGCAACCAACCCAAGTAATATCCTTGGGCCAAAGATGAAAGACAATCATTGTGGTCGGGTGGGATAAACCAGAAATATCGAGAGACACCAAGGTAAGACAGAGAAGGAAACAGGTATTTATGGCAAGTGGAAAAGAGCTGCAAAATAGCCCTCTCCAGTGGTTTGCAATTGGATGCCATGCAGCTGGAGAGCCCTCCATTGAGCCAACTGCTAATCAGGAAGTAGCTAATCAGTTGGGTTGGGGGATAATTATGCAAGGGCGTACATGGTGTTGCTACACACAGTTAATCAGTGGCTGTTTTTCATGCCTCAAAGGGTTGCCTTCTGTGGAAGCTATTTCTGTCCATGCACATGCATGTGGACCCAAGGAGAGGGAACCACGCTGCACATTGACGGATAACAACAACATGTCTTAGTATAAAGTCACAGAGACTAATTTGTGTTGAGGACAGCAAACCTGACTGCCTGGTAATCCTCTGCAGATAGCTGCAGGTTACCTGTCCAGCTGGCTTCCCAAAGTGCGGTGCTGACATTTTCGCATTGATGCAAATGAATTTAATAAGGACTTACATGAAGAAAATTTGGAGTTTCCGTCTATGCCTCTAGAACAAGCTCTCTTTTATAAATACTTCTGGTTATTACTGCAGCCAAATATTGAGCATAAAAGTGGCTGTAACAGCTCAGACAAAAGGTCCCTTCAGCCCAGTTACTTGTCTCCAAGAGCAGTCAACAACACATGTGCTACACAAGAGGACATGTACAGGGCAAGCACGGAGCGGTATTTATCCAAAATACTCCTCCAAGGTTATCCTTGGGGAATTCCAGTGACAAAGGCCATGTCTTCTATTTAAAAACCCTCTGTGAGGATTTTTGTCCCACTTTTTTATAAGGGAATAGGTATTCCTCAGTCCCCTTTACTGCCTATAGTTCCAGTAATCAACAGTACAGCTACTAAAAAAAAAAATCCTCAATGTGAATATTACCAAATGTGATCAGAACCAAGCCTCAGATCCGGTTTGGTGAGAGCTAATACCTCAGGATCCTGTGCTTTTGTTAGCCAGATCTCTGCTCTGCTGATCATAGGCTAAACCTTATCCATGGTTACACCATGTAAATCAGAATTCCAGCAGAACTGAAGGAAACTACACAGGAGTTATATCACTGTCATAGAGCAAAATTCAGTTCAACTTTAATCTTTTTATCAATCACATAGCTTACACGTCAACTAATAAACTCACTCTGGCTACACTTAACCAGAGTCAGGAGCAGGGGGAGGTTATTGCAAAATATCACTGAAACTCTATTTGTCCAGCACTAGGTTGGCTGCCTTCCACGAGGAATGCGTTTAGTTAATTGAAAAGGTTTTGGTTAAGGTTTGCCAGCAAGAGATCATAGAGTTCTAGACAACACATACTGTGAGTATGAACTCCATTCAACCTTTGGAATACCTCTGTGAAGGCAGGAAATTGAAATATTGTGCTATATTGGCAACTAAATGGTCATTTATCATCCATGCTAAGTTTGGAGCACAGTGAAATGATTTTCAAACTCTCAGAGGGCCCTTATTAACAATTACAAGGTGTGTCTATATAGATATAGATTATGCATGGAAATACAGTTTCAAGAAGAATATGAGGTATTCAACAGCTGTACCTACCCTCCTATTTGCCTTAGATCAAATTTGGACTATGTTCAGAGGCACAAACACTATATTAAAATACAATAGAGTTAAGACACCTACTCACAAAAGCAAGGAAATTCACAGTTAAAGGGGAAAACACACCATATGTTCTGCAGTACCTAGGAACAACAGGGAGCATTCAGCTCATCATTAAAGAGGCACCCAGTTGTGCCTAGGTATTGGAGAACATATGGAACACTTCCCTGCTCATGTCTGAATTTCCTTACTATTGTCAGCTTATGGATCAAGCTTGACTTTCTACTATTTATTATTTGTTTTTAATATAGAGTTCAGGGAATTCTTTAAGCAGTTGTTTAGTTTGTAAAATACCGTTTTATTTTTATAATTATCAGCCCCACGGACATACATAAATTATTGCAAGCCTGCTTTTAAGAAGAGTTCCGGATCACTGGAAACCACAACTTGTAAAAATAAAGCAGTGAGTTGCTCAGAGAGTTTCCAAGCAGACACCTATGGAAGGTTAGAGCTGGCAGGACTGACCGGATTTACTGTAACTGAAAAGCAGCTCTTTCATTTCATACTTCAGTCCTTTCCTTTAAACCACCTCAAGGTTTTAACTGCTTAAGACAATATAATCAATTCATTGCACTGCAAATATTTATATTTTAATTACTAGACTGCTAGGAGCCCCCAGCCAGAATTGCCACGCACCGTGCTTGGAACCGTACATCTATTTAGGAGAGCCAAAGTACTTACAGACAAAGCAGCCAAGGAGCTAAAAGAGAAAAGATAATGGTTATTGTCCCCATTGTAGAGCTAAGGTTTCCCTCAAGCAAGAATGATCTGGGACTAGGATGAACTGAACTCCGTAACAACTTAGAATGAGCACTCAGCATCCCGCTCTGGCCGCTTCTGCCTTTATTTAACACAAAGTTAAAGAGCAGTTAAAGCAAAAAGTGCTTCGCACAGAGGTGGTAACCCCCTCGGCAGGGCTTTATCCACATGGATACCAGTCTCTACAGTAAGCATTGCCAGGAGCGGGCTCTCGCTGCAGGCCTGGCACGGTGATGGACTCCTAATGTTAGCACGAGAGGGCAGCATTGCTCATGGCACTCCTCTATTCCCACACAGTAGCTGCCTCTTGCAGGGGGAGGTGGCACCCAAATGTCCCTTATCCCCAGGGAGGTCCCTGTGGAGAAGTGGCAGAAACACTTTGTTTAGAATTTGCATGAAAATTAATTTTGCCTCAACTTTTTTTTTTTAATTTAAAAAAGTAACAAAATGTTGAATTTTATAAAATGTCACTTCTTTTATGAAACCATACATAAATCTGGTGTCTTTGAAACCACTCCAATCTTGTCAAAATGCATCTGAATTTGGTCTTCTCACTCAAACTATACCAAGGGAGAGAATCGCGAAGGAGTGGGGTTTGTGTACACATATGAGGTCCCGTCTAGTCTGAATTATAGTATGATCTTGTATATATGCACTGGAGAACCATAGGTCTTGTTTTCCTAGGGAATAAGCTAAAAGAGTGAGGAGTTCTTCACGTTTTGTCTTCTGAATCCCTCTTTTCCTGTCTCCAAATCAGACTGTTCTTTTAGTAAAATCAAAATTATCGAAGTAAAATTTTGTTGTTTCAGAAACTTCCAATTTTCCATTTTGCCTGACTTTGTTCAGAAAGTAACAAACTCTTTACAGACTCTGAGCTTGCCACATATTCCCTTGTCCTTACAAGGTGCTGAGCCCATCAGTGCTGCTTATACAGTTTTTACGATTTAGGACTAAACAGTGACCTAAGAAAATCCTGCACAGCCGAAGACAAATCTCCACAGGGCCTATGGAGTCATTAAACACATTTCTTGCCAGCTTGGATGCTTTCATTTCTGTCCCAGAATCAGTTACACCCTGAGATGCTTAGGTAAGAAGGATGAGGAATCGATCTGCCCTTCATTGCCTTTCCCCTACTGCATCTAGGAAACCCCAGAGAAGCCCATTTCAGAAGCTGTCCTGGGGACGTTTGCTGCCCTCAGCCAGTAACCACTACCCTTGCTTCATCCTCACCCAGCCACACATTGATCAATTCTTGAGTTCGCTCCTCATAGTTTGGCCAGAAGAGGACATGGGGAATAAGCAATTACCAAGGAAGAAAAGTCTCTTTTGCCTGACAGGTCATTCTCTGGGGCACAAGTGCAGCTTCCTGACTGAAACAGTACCATCATCCAGAAGAATGCCATGGAGAAAGATCCTGTACTCGTGGGAAACTGCTCAGCCTCTTCTTGCTTAGCAAAAGGATGGAAGGAGGTTGCAAGAGATTGGTTTTAGCCAGCTTGGAAAGCTAAGACTGAGCCAAACTCAACCAACCTCCCCAGGCCAAAGTAAACCTGTGAGGGCTGTACTCTTAACTCAATCCATGCATAAAATGAAGCAAAGATCTAAATTAAAACAGTAAAACAACTCAGTCACAGTATTGCAACTCATTTAGGTTCCTCCTTCAATCCTTAAAATATCTTCCTTCCCCCCGACAGAGCATTAAAATGCTCTTATGATCTGATTACAAAAGCTAATTCCTATTTGTAAAAGTAGTTTTAACCAGGATAATAGGTTAACAAGAAAACTATATACTAATATCATGAATTATCTGACCATGCTGACATTGTCAGGACTGTAAGCATCCCTGGCAAGCTGAAACATTTCACGTATTTGCATAAAAGTTAGGATGGAAGATTAGTGAGGAGAGCACTTACCATGAGCAGACAGAGACAAAGGAAAGTGCAGACAGCAGTGGTCTTACACTTAATTTTCTCTTCCAGCCTGCTCAGCTCTCCTGGGAAGCAATGCCTTTCCATTTATTAAAGTCCTTGAGAGACTGGATACTCTACAATTCAGATTTTAATAGTCTGCGTTGATGTTGACTACCCAGTTATTAAGTTGTCTTCCAGAAGTTCATCTGAACCCTCCATCTGAAGAGGCTGTGGAGCAAACACATCAGTGTTCCCCTTCAGATGCCCTCTGTTGCTTTGAGACCTGGCAGCGGTATCTCTAGGGAAACCGCTGTCATCGCGCTGCTCCGGGAGTGCAGGAGAGAAAGGCTGAGCTCCAGCTGGGGAAGCACAACCTGCTGCACCCTCTTCTGCTGAAGGGTCATCTGGATCTCAAGGAACGGCTCCACCAACCTCCCTTCCTTGGCACTATAAGCTGACACGACTTCAAGATTCAACTGGCACAGCAGAGAACATCAACAATGTTCCTCACATTTACGTGCTGAACACTCACAGTCAGAAAGCCTTTTAAGAGCGAAGGAGGCTGGCAGGATCCCTCACAAGAGCTGTACTTGATCTTTTACCCCCTTTTAGAAAATAAAAAAAAGGCACCGATGACTCAAAACCTCAGAGGTGTCTTTCCAATCAGTAGCACTTCTGTACCTATTTAAAATGCTGAGAAACCCTTCTTGAACACCTGAAACACACACCTCAGTGCAGACACGGGACCGACAGCTGTCTCTGCACAGAAAGGCAAGCCAGCACTAGCCTAACCCCATGGTTAGATACCCATCTCTCCACTAGCGCAAGAGCAACTGTTCAGGGGCTGGACTTCAAACTCAGCAATGTCACACACCTGGCAGAGAATACTCCTACAGTGGCTTAAAATGTTGGGGTTACTCTGCTCTAGAAGAGTCTCTGAGGCTGGGTATCAAACATACTGACTGTAAAAGGGTGCCAGATGTCTCCTGCCACTCTGCCAGCCTGCACAGGACAAGGGGTGGGATGTTGCACACTCTTCTGCATGGCAGCTGAACAATGATGAACCCGATCTTGCACACAGGGCAGCACAGAGATGGCAAACCCTTCCACGTCACCACTGTCTGCACTGTGCAAGGAGTAGGAGCAGCTTGCCCTGTCCTAAGTGGCAATTAGTCAGACAGAAGTTCTGTCAAGTAACAGGGCACAGAAACGTAACCTTTTGTCTGATGAGATTTTCCAAATTGCCAGTCATCTGGAAAGGGTATGTGCATGCAAGGGTCATAAGTTTAGCAAAGGGTATATTAGCAGCGTGGCAAGGCAATAAACTATCATGGAAGTATATGCAAATATTAGCTGTGTGTAGATTTGAGATCTTGAAATAGATTCACTAAACATTTAGGACTTTATTAATAAAGGTCAAAAGGGTTATGCTGAAGTTCATAGGCGCATTTGTTTTATTAATTGAGTCATAAGTTCTGGCAGTCTGCAAATAGATTTCAAAACATGCATCAGCTGCTTTTGATTGCCGTAAGAGATCTGAAAATCTGCCAGTAAGTCTGTTTGCAGCTCTTAAATATTTTGGCTAAAAACCTGTTTGAAACTATTAGCAATTACTTTCTTTTTTTAAAAAAAAAAAGGTGCAAGGAGGGGGAGAGAGGGAAAAAGAGAAGCACCTATTTGTTTAGACTCAGAACACAAGTTACTGATGTGTGCTCCTCTGAAGGAGGCTGATTATTTTCTAGACAAAGTTTTGCCATTTCCCTGGTGTCCTGAGCCTTAATGCCTATCATCTCATGCAGCTCCAAGTATATTTCAGAATGAACACTCAGTCAGCATCCTGCTGGAAAAGTAATGTTCAAGTGAAAGGAGAAGATGTCTCATTTTCCTGCCTTGTTGTAAGTCTGTTGAGCACTCAGGTCCTGCAAGAAGAACACAGTAACGAGTGAAGCAGTGCAAAGAAAGCCAGGGACAGCACTGCTAAGATCTGTCCTGAACACATGCCAAAGAAGTGCCAACAGACTGAGGAGAAGCTATTTTTCTTGCACAGTACCAAGCTCAAAATGACCATGTCACAACTCTGAGGAGAGGTTTCAGCTATGCAGATAGTGTTTCAGATATGAGACACTTGAGCTTCAAACCCGGTCTCTCCTACTACCGCACCACACTACCAGGATTATTTGTCAGCTGCTGTTCTAAAAGTTCTTATATCCCAAAGTGGCCAGATGCCAAAGACAGAGCTGCTCAGCTTGTCCTACTATGAAGGGGACTTGACTCATTATAGTTCATCCTAATGGCGTAAAAGGTTACAGATTTGGCATCCTTATTTCCCCTGACTGCAGAATCAGCCTTTGAAAGCCACTATTCCAACTCCATGCAGCTGTTTGGTTCTACTCTGTCCACATCCCATTCCAGTTCTCCTGCCTTTTCCTCTTTTTGTGTCTTCTGGAGGTTAAGCAGTTCCTATAAGAACACAAAAGTTGGTCTGAAAATGAATGTAAATTACCACATTTTGAAAATAGACTTAAAGTTTGGTTTCCTGAGCTCAAACAACTTCCTGGAGCTCGGTGCTCATGAGCACAATCTGTGCTCCAGATTCATACAGAGCATGCATCAGGTGCTGAGCTGAGCAAGAACCAGACAAGGGATGCACCCAGAATCAACCACATCAACTATTGTCTCTGGCACCTCTTAGACTACTTCATTTGAATTCAGTGTGAATTGCACTATTTTCCAGCAAAATTTGTCAGATCTCACAATATAATAAAACTAACCAACCAGGTACCTTGACTGCGTCAGCTGAAGCTGAGACATTCCCTAATTTTGTAGCACATTTATCTTCTAGCAGCCCTTGCAAGCAGCAATATGCTGCTCCCCTCTCCACATTCCCTCTCATCACACGGAGCTGTGGCGCAGAAAGGCTAGAGGAGAGCATGACTGCATTTAGCTCCTCATGAAACCAGGCACCAAAATGCCTTCAGCTGCTGGGGCACAGCTCATTCAAGGGGTCTGTGGCAGCGCAGGGAGATCTGTGCTCAGGTCCGTGCTCCTTACCCATGAGGCCACCTCACTTCTCTGTGTAACTCCGTAAACAACAGTAAAAGATCTGATCATGGGAAATCTCGGAATAAAGCTACTATATAGCTCGAGGGTGCCTCTTGTTAACAACTGTAACACAGGCTACATAAACTGCAACGCTCAAGTGTTTATTTAGCCAAGAACAAGGTTACTGCCTTGTAAACAGGAAGCACCCTCAAGCTATCCCAGCCACATTCATAGGACACCCAGGCTTTGCTGAGCTGCCCTGGAATGACAGCATTGTCCTGGGGAGCCTCCGGGATGCTGCCTTGGTTTGGATCTCTGTTTGGGATGGTACCTTCCCCTGAATACCATCTCGTTCGTGGCACACATAACCACCTATGCTGCCAAGGCACTGTCCAAACCAGTACCTTAATGAGATACATATCAAATAAATACATCTGTTCAGAACACACACTGTTTATCACTTGAGCTTTTAAGTCTTTTTTGTTACGGAGTTGTCGTTGGACTTCATTACCATCAGCCCACAAAATGGATTTAATCCTTTGCTGATATAAAGCACCACATGTTTTACTCAAGGGCTTTTTCCAAATCTGGAGTCAAGGAAGATAAACCATCCTGGCCATCAGCTATGGTGCAGCAAATACCTTTGGGATCTCATCAGGTTTTAGCAGCTTTTTCACTTTATCAACTTTACTTCCTGATTCCATACACTTCACCTTCAACAAATCACCACTTGAGCAATTTTTTCCAACAAGCAATTTTACAGTATCAGTTATTTTTTCCAATAAAAATATTTTGCCCTATGGTTTCAGTCTTCAGCTTCTTTTTCATCTGAGCTAAAAACAAGTTAGTTATTTGCAAGACTTTTATTATTGGTTCAACCAACTGAAAATGTTTTGCATATTTTGGCCTCATTAGTAATCAAGTCAATGACTTTTCCCATAAAAAAAGCCAGAAATGATAAATCTGTTTATGACTGCTCATAGAGAACTCCATGTGCATGGGGGCAGAAGGAATATCTGATTGAGGAACAGCACTTTACCCAGGAAGAAAATTCAAGGAAGGATTCTTTCACATGCAGAATCAGTTGGTGTGCACAGCAGCCAAATGATATAAGCATTTAAGAATCCATAAATACTCTCACACAAGTGAGACCATAATAGTTATTGGGTCAAAAAATCACCTTCCAAAAAATTTTCTACATTTATGTCTAGGGAATAGAACTTATGCTTTCAGAATAACTGTTAGCAGCTATGTGATCCTCTTCACAATTCTATTTTAGATTGGCCCGAACCTTCAAAAAGTTTACATGAGATTTTCCACCACCCCAATCTTATTTCTTAAAGCTAACAATAAAAACCTCTAAGGAAAATCCACTAGGGCATGGTGGCATTCTTAGCTATGCTGGTGTCCTGTGGTATTAGAAAAAGACCATACCTACAAAGCAATATGGCCCATTAGAGATTTAAACTCTGGCCTAATTCCACCTAAGATTTAAGGATGCAAGTCAATGCCTGACTCAGGATTTTCTGTCCAGGTGGATAGATGTTATGGTTGGCCACTTCACGGGTTTTTTTTAAACAACGGGTGAGTTCACACTATGTGAGATATCGCTACTCTAACAAAAACTGTGCCTTTCTTTTAATTTTGGGGTTTCCAACCAACTACCCATGGTTCTAAAAGAATGCTCTTGTGCAGTGAACATGGAAATTCAAGTTAAAATACTAGAAAGTATGCAAACAACAAATATTGAGCTTGGCTGCTAACAAGACAGGGAGAGGGAATATGTGCAGCTATTTCCATTCATAAAAACATTTGTGGGACTCATGTATTCTGACATCTCCATTTATTTTAAAGGAGACAAACATATTTCCATTTCTGCATGTTGCTACGCACAGTAATTGGGATCTTACATTAGGAGGGGTTTATTTATATTCAATTTAAATGACGCTCTTTTCACCAATCTCAATCACTACAACTGGTGCACTTTACCATTAAAGCATAAAGACAGGGAGAGTGTTGAGGGGCAAGGACTGACAGATCTCTCTCTTGTAATGAGAGCATTCAACACCATTTGTACCAGCAAGTTTATTTGAGGAACACAGTTTGTCCTGTATACAACAAGGTCCTTACGTTAGTCTTTTAAATTTATAGCAGCTTTACATTTTTCAACAATTCCTGTCAAATTGCATGTACTTATTTAAAGCTTGCCCAATGTCTGGTATTTATAAATACTGCCATATATTTTAAAGCAAGAGTCATTCCCAATTAGCTGAAGTGTTTAAGAAAATCATCATATATTCTGAATGATGAAAGATCACAGAAGGAGGTCTCCTAATGGATGACAGGTACAGGAATGAAAGCATCTAAAGACTATGAGCCAAAATCTAAGAAGTCTCAGAATATCATAATTCACTTTAAATTGCACTCAGGTCACAAAGTCAAACAAGACCTTTGGCTCAGAAGGTATTTAAAACTATCTCTCTTTTTAGAATGGAAACACACACACCCCCCACCCAAAATGCCAATTCCTATAATTGAGGTATCTGAAGTCAGCTGCATATGGAGAACAAATAAAAATAAACAAAAAATAAATAAGCATGCATTTTTTTACCTCTGCTTTCAGTGAGCTATAAAGAGTCTAGATAGGCTCTAGTCATCCCTAAAGATCACCTAGACTTCTGTTTGATTACAAAACACTGAAAACCAGACAGGTTAACTCATATATTTAAAAGATTGCATTCGCTACATCCTGTAGTTACAAGACTATTTTTAGGCTCTTCAAACACAGATGATTCTTTAAATAATCTTTGTCACAAAAATAACCTAAAGTAAGATCAAAGATTAGGCTGGATGAAATTTTCCAAATCAGATTCTCATTTGATTGACACAACAATCTATATTTTTGTAGAACCTGCAGTTGTAGTACAGGAATATTGTACAGACCTACGGTGGTCCTGTCTGCAGTTTAGGTGGTATATGTTGGTATTGTGCTGTACCACAGCAAGATGCCTTTATTCCAAAAAGACTAAGCAATAATAAGCTTTTACCATTACTTTGAAAGTAAAGAAATTTAAAACATGAAGACGCTTGAAGAGTTAGAAAGAATTACCAAATGAGGTATGCATGTAAAGACAGAAATACAACCTACCTTTACTCACTGTAGTATCATCACAACACCATAAACACACTGTAAGGTTTGGACAACTCCATAAACCTTTAAATGGATAGAAGTAAAATTAACTGCAGATTTAGGTCTCTGACAAAAAAAAAAAACACCACAACACACATGTATCTGCCATATAACTCTAAAGCATAAACCTTGAATAAAGCCTATCCTTCAGTACCAGCCTCATCTCTGTCAGCTGGACGCCTCATAGATCTTCTAAAGGTTGAACAGAGCACAGACCTAGTGGGCATACAAAACTCTCCTCATGTAGAAATTTCATTCAATGTGGCTGGTTTGCCTTTTTCTGCATGTTTTTTCCTCAAGATATGTGTGTCAAGAACAGTCACTATTATTATGGGCCAAAACTCTATTCAGGCAAGTCATTTCAGGGACATATGGTGCTATTTTAGATCAGCATGCATGGGAAGTTGAAGGTGACCATGCTGAAGAAGTTTGGAGAAACCTAAAAACAGAAACCTCTCTAAGGTTGCCACAGTTAATCAATACAGAATAAAGACAGCACAGTCCAGTCAGACACACAAATACTGTGGACAAACAAATAAAGTGCACAGGACCAACAGATCCAAAGAGAATCAGTAAAACCAGCTAGCTGGTCTAGACAGCACCAGAATCTCTCAATGTGAAAAGAGCCACTGGATCACTTAAAGCATGGTCATGCACAAACCTCATCCATGCATTTGTGTCATCTGCCCATATCACAGCAGAGAAGCAAAAGAAAGCACAGCCATCTTTATCCAGAGACCAGAAATGGGCAGAAACCAGCAGAGGATGTGCACCCCTTGGCCCCTACCAGCACGCTGGTAGGACTGTAATCAATATAGATTCATTTCCAGAGCAATGAGGAGACCAGAGGGAACCCCAGACTCAATAACAGCACCATCCTTGCAGACTCCACCACACTGTGCAGTGCAAACACACCCCTGCACCACACTCAAGGCAGATAATTAATCTTTAATGAGGTTTCATATGAATGTTTAAAACACGTGCAAATGTTACGTGCTCACCCGTCTGTATCCAGGCACGCGCTTCGCATGTGCAGAAGGAGACTTTGTAAGTATGCTTTTTATTTCCCAAGAGCTGCACCACAAATTCCATAAAGTGTTCATTTCATACAATCTCAGGATATTTGTCAAACAAGATAATACTATGAAGAGCCAGAAAGGGCATGAAAAACCAGTGGTAAAAAGAGATACGATTCATATTTCTAGTAGTGGATCAGTTGCAATGGAATCTGTTTTTCATCATGACGTGGTACCAAAGCTGCTGCAGCTGCTGATCACACAGAGATAGTGCTGTATTTCAGCATCCTTCTGAAAGCCTCAGCATTTCAAAGCGAATTCTCTTTCTCTTCAGAAAAAAAAAAAAAATCAAAGCAGCCCAACACCTTACACAAGTTACATACCACAGCTTCCGCTGCTCCAACTGCAGCAAGGACAACATCTGAGCTACTGGATTACACAGTTCTTACCTTGCTGATTGCTCTGCTAATGTCAGCAAGCCCATTTTGGGTAAATGAGGATTAGGATAAGGCAAAACCATCCACTTGTGGATCAGAGGCCCAAGCTGCTGGGTTAACACTCAGGGAAGGTGAAGGAAGAGAGGACATTGGTCACACTTGCCGTCAGTCACCCCACTGACTGGTACAAAACACAGTTTCCTTACAGGTGGGCAATCCCAAATGGAGCACAGAGGCCTTTTCCACTCAGTGTTTTACACAAAGTTTATTTATTTCTTACTCCTCAAAAATGACCATACAGGTACATGAAGCCACATGTGATATACAGAGATTGTTTCCATTCATGTGTATTCTTTCAGCCATTTCCTGCAACTATGAAAGTTTTTTTAAAAAACAGACAGAAAAACACCCAAAACTTGTGTTTGTGTTAAATCCTGTCTCCTGATTTTGGGAGCATTTCTCACTAGAACAGTTAAAAGCAATACTGTGAAAAATATTTCATGTCTATTTACACAACATTTCTAGAAGTCTCTGAAGTTTTAGATGTTTGTTTGCCTTCTGAGACACTTACAAATTGGCCAGAGAAGGTCCCAAGTTCAGCGATCCTGGGAGACGCCACGGAGGTGTACCCACCAGGAGGAGCCCCAGAGCTGGGTGCCTCTCGGATTACGCTCAGCCTGGCGTATGGATTTTTCCATTTCAAAAGAATTTAAAAGAAGTGAGCACAATTTTCGATGCACATATAAACCAGAACTACATTCCATTTTTGGTTTATATGATACTGTTTTCTCTGTCTTTTGGAAATTTGTTTTTCTCCTTAAAAATATTTTGCAATTATGATGGTTGTAAAGACTATTTCTAAATAAAACCTGGAAAACTGTTGCCTTTCTGAATCTGCTGGCAGACCACGAGCACCTCTGCTGCCATTCATTGCTTTCCTCGAGCAGAAAGAGGCACCAGATCTTCCCATGCCACATCTGCAGAAGACACTCCAGAAGGAGCACAGCAGTATATTAGCATCATGCCAGTCTCAATTTGCAAATTCTAGTGTAACTCAGACCCACGTGAGAGCATGTTAAAAACTCCCATTTCCTTTGGGGGCGGGGGGGGGGGAGGGGGGCGTAGAGAGTCAGCACATCCACAGTAATATTTTCGAGTCAAATGAAAAAACATAGTAGAAATTAAAGTGCTCAAAGTTCCTAATTTTCAGATAATAAGAAGCTGAGAGAAGCATTAGGTAATATCTTGGCCCTGAGAAATACTCTTCCCAACCATTAGAACAAATCTTTCCAGCTCTGCTACACAGGGTACGTAGAATCGAGGCTTCAGAGGTCACGCATCTCCCAATAGTTCTCCCCGGATCTTTGAATCAACTGAGAATGCAGCAGGAACAGCATACTGAAAAAATCACTGCACTGACTTCAATACCTAAATAAGGCCTAGAAGCCCAGCTCTGAAAACCTTTGAACTAAATCGTAGCAGTGAACTTCAGCCCACACCCAGCTGACATCTGAACCACTGAAAAACTAGTCCAATTACACCCCAGCTCGGCAGCGAGACAAGGCAGCTGTAAGAATGTATTAGCCTTTTGCTATCACCTCCAAACCATCTGAAGTCGAAGTCACCAGCCCTTAAATCAGAAGCAGGAAGGCAGCACTTCCAGTTTTCAGCAAGTCAGAGACGCAGCTAAAACTTCACCCTTAAATCTAAAATGTTTGGGCTTACCTGGGTGTCACCTTTGCTGAAAAGCACAAACTGCAAGGATAATACTGCGTCACCTACAGGGTTTCATAGGGTTTGATGCATCACCAGAAAAGTCTCAGTTCAAAAGATGGATTATCAGGTATTATCAGTGGAACACGGCTACAGCACCAGCCTGCTCATATCTCGGACACAAACCCATGCGGCTCGTAAGCTGCCTTGCCACTTCAAGTCGGGATGTAACATGGTAATGCTAAGAGTTCATCCTTCTGCTGTTTGCCAGTTAAATAAGGACTCCCTTTGATTTTAAATTACTGAAAGTTCTCAATTATACTAAGGCAACCTGATTAGAAACAGTTTTTATAAGCAACATCATGTCATTAATATACTGACTTAAAGAATACAATAAATGCGAGAAATCACCTAGGTTTGGCTATTAAGAGACAACCTGCCTGCAGCAACGTCTGCAAGACATTTTATTTCTTCTCCTTTACAACTGATGTAATCTTTCAAGAGCTGTAAGATTTAGAAAGCCACACAACATTGCCCTTGTTTTCCTATTAGCGTACCCCATGCAGAGAAAACCGGCAATTATCACCTTTGTGGAATGTGGTCTGCCTGTGTTACATTCGCTTTGACCTCCAGCGCGGGTCAAAAGATGTCACTTTCTGGAGAAGGCTGTGGCTATTGTGTCATCCAAATAGAAAATACTGCCCTGTGCCTTGCAGAAGGCCCAGGAGCCTTTTAAAACCTGCTGGTATAAAGCAGAGGAATTCCCGCATCCTCCCTCTTGCTGTGTTGCTCTACAGCTGGCTTTGCAAAAGGGCTTGCGGAATATTCCTACCTCAGGCGTCTTCCCAGTCCTGCCAAGAGGTATCATGGTCACCTTCAGTTCTTTAGAAACCTCTCAAACCCACCAAAAACAAGGTACATTTATAGGTGCTGCAAAATTAGTCACGTTATATCTAGTGATGACTCCGATTCAGCTTTGCAGTGCCCAAATCCTAACCTTTAAAGACAAAACACCCATGACTTCAAACAAACCAGGATTCACGTCGAAAACATGCAGAAAAAGTACATTAAGAGAAAAAATCTGAATACCATTTTTCTTCGCTCAGCACCACAAATTAAACCAGCTCTAGCAGTTTCTGGTCCATCTCTGGCAAACCTCAGTATTTGCACAAATAAATCTCCTTCACAACACTCTCATATCAGTCACACAATTGCAGTGAAGCCAGCCAATCTGTTAAAACCCAGAAAGCCCAAGTTTGCACGAGTACTGAGAAGGCCACCATCCAGCTCATCTTCATCTTCTCTAATGTCTGCAAGAAGACAGACTATGGAGCACGGTGTCTGCGCTGGAAGCGCCTCTGTGGGGAGGTTGATTAACTTAATGATATTTGTATCGTCAGTGGGTTATCTGCAACTCAATCAAAGGACAATCAAGGTTTATTAGTGTATTTTTAAAAGGCATTTAGAGCACGGGTTGGGCACTTATTGAATAAAACTAATAAATAAGATCACAAGAATCAAATCATTGCTCTTCAAAAACAGGACTTTCTGTGGCAAGGAGCGATTTACAATCATTACTGATTTGAAAAGGAGTGAGAAGATGAAAGAAAAACATCAGCAGAAAAAGGAGCAGAGTAAGCCATTTTTTTTTATTTTTTTAAGAGGATTTGCTATCAGTGTATAAACATCACATAGGATCCCAGGATGGTATTATTTCTCATTGCAGATGTGTAGCACAAGACTGGCCTCCTCAGTTGTCAAAACTGGTTCTAATATTTTTCTTGTTTGGATTGTAACTTGACCCACACCTTCAATTCATGTTTTGCTCATGTATACCTTTTATGCTGGATGACTTTACTTGTCTTCATCACCTCAGCAGGCCAGAAGGGAAACATTTTAAAAAGCTGTGGCATTACTCAAGCTGTGAGGTGGGTGACTCAAGAGAAGCGACATCTTAAAACATTCTGCACAGGGGCAACTAAAAAGTCAATAAGGAAATACCATAGTTAGGCTCTTTTTAGCTTGCTGAAAGTGTGAGACAGCAGTTCATTTCCTGATCACTCATGTGGAAATGGTAAAAAATAATTAAGAGCAACGACTAATCACCAAATCAAAGCAAATATTAAATAAGCAAACTTGCTTTCTACCATCAAGTTCAGTCTGCAAATGAGCAATGGCATTCAAAAGTATAGCCTTTAGACCAATTAAAAAGGGTACATTAAAAGAAAAAAAAAAGATTTGGTTTATGGCAGCATCATGTTAGAATATCAGCAGCAGGAGTTACAGGAACTGTTGGAGCCATGTGGTCAAGACTGGAACAAAACACGAGGAATTGCTTTAAAGTCAGAAATAAAATACTATACCAAAACAAAAAAGAAAAAAAGGTGAGTGTACATGGGAAACGCAAATTATCCCCTTTACTCACACCCCATCTCAATTATATTCCACTGCTGCTTCTGAGCTGGCCGTATTGCGATGACAATAATTGGATGTGTGGTCCTGATTGGCCTGTGAAAGCTTTCATTCTATTTCTTGTCCTCCACATAGGGCTTGATTGGTTTTCGGGCTATCCTGCAGGGCATTAGAGCTGCAGATTAGGAAAATATATTGTCCCTTCTTTGGTAACGAGATGTGCAGTCTATCTAGGAAGAGGCACCCAAGCTGCTCACGGGAAGCAGTTTGTCATAGCACCAAGGAGGCACGTTGCTGGAGCAAATGAAATGAGCAGGATGAGCAATGCCTAGATTCATGAAGCTCTGTTAGATGCACCCCTCCTTTTTCCCCCATGCCTATTTTAGTTCTTCTCCATTATATATTTTCAGATCCGCCTTAGAACACTGGTATTCACCAGCCCTGGAGCTCCCAGTTGGGCTGCACTCATCTCTGTTTAAAAGAAGATGGATTTCGCCCTGTAAGGGCTTGCGTGCACTTCACAGGCTCAGCTCACCTCAAAAGGGCTCCACTGAAACCCATCAGAGCTCCCCCATCACTGTCTACTCTATCACAGTATCTTTAACCTGCTCCTCTCCTCAGCCCCATGTGCTGCACATGTACTCCAGAGAGGAAACGAAAGTTTGGTCCACAAAAGTCTTTAGGTTGTTGGGCTCAGAGTTCAATCTAGGAACTTTTACGAAGGCTTTCTTCATCGTATGGTTTAGCCCTCAAATGAGTTTTCATAAGCACTATAGGAACATAATTTGGGGGGGAACAAGTGAGCATCACATTGATACAGAAAACAACATCCTACTTGCTCTGTTGGTAGAGCCTGAACTCAAAATACCTACTACCTTCAAGTCTGCCTGGATTCACAGGTCCATTTCCCATTCCTTTTCTCCTGGGGCCTGCTCCTCACCTCAGACAGGTCCTTACCACTCCCTTCTCCCTAACATAACCTAAAGATGAAGATTCAGTCCCCTGTTGCTGAGCATGATTTGGCCCTAAATTCATTCAACCACCTCAAACTCAATGATTTGGAAATTCCAAACAGCAGCTGTTGCACTACCCCTTCTTAACACACTGCCTTTGGTAAAGCTGTTTACTGAATTCTGTCCCTTTCTTTCACTGATAGTGTCATACTTACTGCTAAGATGAAGTCCTTGATTTTTAAAGAAAACCTTCATGTGTTTGCAATTCCTGTCTGCTGAGCATCAGTCTTTTAAAACAAAGCATGAAGGACCCACGTAGTATCTTGGTGTCAGACAGGGAAACAGTGGTGGTTCTTGCAAGCAAATCCTGTGGGCAGAAGACAAAAACTAGACTGACTATGATGGAATCTCTTTTCCCAGGTTCACAAAGTACTTTTGCTAGGGAGATCCTCAGCAAAGAGTAGCATCATACATTGGACTACATTCAGCCCTGATGCAAGATCATTGAATTTAATGAGGGATGAGTGTAGTCTATTAGATGATAAATTCTCAGAACATAATTTGAAAATAGAAATCATGTGATTAAAACTTCAGAGGGTTAACTCACCATGCAAAGCAAAGCTTATTACAATTGTTTTCAGGCACCGTAAGACTGCTCCTGCAACTGCTGCTCAAGCCACTAGCCATCTGGTTGTCTTTATATGGATCCAAAATATGTATTTGCTGGGCCATTTGTACCGTCAGCTAACTCAAGGCAACACCTGGGGACAGCAGTGCTGAGACAACACTGAGAAAGGAAACATCAGCTTCAGGGGCAATAAGCCTTAAAAAAAACAGAGAGCTATCAGGGTGGCCATGAGGATAAGGCAATGAAGAAACACACAGATCACTCACAATTTGCAAAACACATGAACTCCTCCCAGTAATCCCATTTCCCCCCATTGTTTAGAATAACTTCTAGCAGGAGGACAAGATGCGAAAGGAAAAGAGCAGCACAGCAATCCTCTACTGTGTGGGTGAGATGGGCTGGTTTGTGAGTCTGGTGTTGTGAAACTGAGGGAGGCAAAAAGATTCTTGGATTTGTAAGTGCGCATGGGCTCGAAACTGAGCCACTGCAGCTGTACTCTGACCCAGCACACCATCGCAGTTGGTTTCTGATTCCAAAGCATCCATGAAATCCCATTGCTGCAACCAGGCCTCCTCATGAACACCCTCAGGAAAGACTCCTCAACATGATGGAGTCTTGTACAAAGCTGCACTATCTTACTTGGATAACAGGAGATCTCTTGATAACATATAAAACAGGTATTTTTCTACTACATAATCTCAGCAAAAGTGTTACTTACCCTTAATTACATTAAAATAAAGGCTTATAACTTAAAAATAACAAGTCCCACTAACCTTTCTTGTGAAAGGACCTTGAACCAGTGACTGTTCATATGTCACAGACTACTCTTACAGTATGATGGGCTACAGGTAGTCTTCTGCAACTTCTAGCCCCTCTAGGTAAGATAAATCCAGGAAAAACATAGCAGAAAGCCCAGCTAACACAGACATCAGCATCAAGACCGACCATGGTCATTTATGCAGGACTAGGATGGAATTGAGACCAATACAAAATTGCTGGATCAGACTGAAAGTTGCAGGTGGTGTTTACCCGGGGTCCCAAAATGTGAAAGAAAGGATGTAGAGTAGTGGAAAGCTGACATGAAGCCAATGGGAGCTTCTGCAATTGATTTGGTCATACACAATATTTATCAAGCCAATAGAGGTTTTTCAGAAGCGTCTTTTCCCAAATTCCAAACCAGAGAGGAAAGTTGTGTTGGAAAGGTATGGGCTGATGTAACAGACTGTTCTTCAAAATATCTACTATGGTATTGAAAATGAACTTACTTCTTGCCTTTAACACTTCTATTGGACTTGCTAGATCAGAAAATAATTTCCCATAACAATTTTTCAGTTCCAAATCAGACTGGAGTGGCCAAAGAGCATGCTTTCAAGCATACCTCTCACTGTTGTTATTTCCCATAGAACCTAGCCTTGGCTCAAATATTCCAACAATGCATGTTCATCAGGCTTGCATTGGTATTCCATTGCACATAGGCCAGAGCAGCTTTGAAGGCCATAAAACATCTGAGATTATTTTAGGCTGCTGTGTAGCAAGCCTACTGTAAGAGTGAAGCTATACTCCACACCTCAGAAGACGGAATTCATCACAGGGAATGTTTTCCTACACCAAAAGCAATCCTTGCCCCTTCTCCGAGCTGCTGCTCAATGCCCTCGGGATGCAACAGTTCCACTGCTGAAAAGGTACTAAGAACAGTACTTACTGTGCTCGTGGACACCAGGCTGCACATGAGCAGCAACTCACCCTTGTGACAAAGAGGCCCATGGCCTCCTGGGCTACATGAGGAAGAGCCTTTCCCCAGGAGGTGATCCCTCCCCTCTGATCAGCACTGGTGAGGCTACATGGAGAATAGAAGGCTCAGGGTGGGGCGGGTCTTATTCTAAATAATTCCATGATTCTATAATGGGCACAACCTGAAATACAGGAAATTTCGTTTAAGCGTAAGAAAATTTTACGTAAGGATGACTGAACACTGGAATAGGATACCTAGACATGTGGAATCTCCATCCTTGGAGATATCCAAAACTCAATTGTACATGATCCTGAGCAACCCGCTCCAATTTACCCTCCTTTGAGCAGGAGAGTTGGACTAGATTATCTCTAGAGGTCCCTTCCAACATCAAATATCCCGTGATTTTAATGTGCTTCTCTAATATAACTTCACTTGCATGACTGAAAAAAGCCCCAGATTCAAGCTTAGCTGTAGAAAAAAAAATGCAATTCATCATCCTTTATCCAGGATATTTTTTTGGAACATCATGCATTTTACTGCACGCTTGGGAAGTTTTCTGGAACAGGAACAAAAGCTGTCCTTCCAAGCACATGATTAGAAAGCCAGATATTAACCCAAATGCTTCCTACTGGAAAACTTATTGCCCATGTGCGCAAAGCAGATGAGATTGGGGAAACAAATTCTTCTAAACTTTGGGATGAAACTTCCCAAGTTTAGATTTGCACCCACTTTTTGGAGCTTGAACATAGTTTAGCTACTGATTCCAAGGGACCGTTTTCCGAATATTCATCATTCAGCTAAATTCACACCAGGAACCAGCAATGCATAAAATGAGACTCTCATCTTGAAACGGCAGCTATTTTCATACCTACTGCTATTGTAAAAAATGCTGACAGGCTGGTCTTTAAAATCAGGGGAAAGATGGTACTAGCCCAAATTTATTATTACAGGACCAGCTTTCAAGATGTGAGGTTGGCCAAAGGGATGGCGGGGGGAACATCATCAAAGTGAAAGAAAGAAGGAAAAAGAACAAAAAAACCCCACAACACTGAAAAGGAAAGGGATAAGTGGTGGGCCTTTACACAAACATAAAAAAGTATTCCTGAGTTTCAGAAGACTGCTTTTTCTTACAGTTGGTTGAGTGGTTTTCAGTTTAAAACCAAACTGACATATGTTTTTTTCAGATTGTCAGTGTTTTTTCACACACAGTGTTCTTTCCAACTTTCAGACCTTTAGCACAAGAATAACCTCAGCGTTTTCCCCATGTCTCACCTGGCTTACCTCGAAGTGACAAGTCAATCTCTGTTCCTTCCAAATAGGATTTAGGGCCTTTGGAACCTGCTTAGCTATCAAAATTCCCTTTCTGGGAGTCACGTTCCAGTGTGGCCTCTATGCTTTTCATCAGCTGGATGGCTGAAGAACCAGCAAGAAACTCCATTCAAATAAGGTGAGAACTAAAATTATAGAACCTCACTTTTTTGTTCTTCCCAAAGATAAAACTTAAATTTCATTTTATTTTCAGATATGAAAGTGGATCAATGTGCAACATAAGAAGGTTCTGTAAAAAGACGTTTTGCAAAGCACAATATTTTTCTAATTGTTGTAGATTAATTAATGGTTATTCCTTCAAGACTTGCTCTCTGACCTGAAACACAGAGCAAATCAAACCTTTCTTTTTTTGCATTTAAGAGCAGAATTTTACTTCAAAATTAAACTTTGTGCTAAAAAATAAAAATATAATATTCTTTATAAAATTACTTTTAAAAAAAAAAATTGAAACACACTGAAAATGTTTCCCAAAAGTTTTGTTTTTTTCCCCTAAGGAATATTGCATACACATACTGAAAAAAAAAACAGTTTTTCAGTATAAAATTTAAATTATAATGTTTAATTACGAACATCATGGACATTTTTTGTTAAACATGGGAAGAAGGTTCTTTTCATATCCTATAAAATGGGGGGCAATCTTTTCTATTAGTTTTTTTTTTATTTCCACAAAGCCCTATTGCATTTTTCAGTCAGTTAAAGCAGTCACTGAAAATAGCTTCTCTTTTACTTAAAAAAAAAAAAAAACCACAAACCAAAACCAACCCCACCACATCTCAGATATCTATCTCAGACATCAAAACTGCTGTGAATAAGGTAATGGTTGCATTGCAGAGAGATATGGCTGAGGAAAATTAGTCAAATTGGTTGCTTGACTTCAGCCAATTTAGAGTATCTCTTAATAAACGGAGACCAATGTTTACTTTCTCTCTGCCTCCTCTCATTTTGAGAAACAGAGACTTTTCATTCACATCATCAGGGTGGCACAAAAGGCCAGAGGAAACTGTACGGGAAATAATACAGAAAAATTTGGGGTGATGTCACTACACAGAGAAATTTTTATCCAGAAAAGTGAATGAGGAGTTTCAGCAATGGCCCGTGTCTCACTTCAATATATTCCAAAAATACTTGTATAATTTTAAGCACATTTTGAAGAACGCTTATTACAAAGAAGAATAAGACTGTCTAGAAGTGCATATATAGAGAGAAGTTTATTTTTAAAGATTGAGACATAACAAAAGCTGTTTTAACAAGTAAGCCAGATCTTTAAAAACAGTCCCATCTTCAGCTGGCTCCAGCCAGCTCCATAACTTCTCCCAGTGTATGGCAGCTATAGACCTGACCCAGGTTCCCATTAACTCATTGCATGAGTTTTATTCTTTTATTAAAGTCAGAGTGCAAGAACATGCTTAAATAACTGAGACCCCTGTAGGAAACATGGAAGGACATATTTCAGTGTGCTAAAAGCAAGCAATGGTCAATGTTTTAATGAATCAATTATATTTCAAAATGGACTTCTGTTTTGTTTTACATTTCCTTCCCTTGTAAATGGCATGCCAACTTCAATACTTCACTCAATAAATGACTACTAAATGAGTGCAAAGTTACAGGCACGTTGGTCTCTATGACAGGCCATACATAATCACCATAGAAATATATAATTACACCTGTCAACCTCATCTCATGCAATTGATTCAATAACTAACAATGTCAGTAGCAGGCTAAGCTTAGAGGTCTCACTGTGTGAAAATACTCATACATGGCTAAACATCTTGGTATTTTAATTGCCTGTCATACTGCCAAAGTTCCTATATTGTACCTATCTCCACAGCAACAGGCAGGAATGAGTAAAGCACATTTAATAAACGAAAAAAGTGAATTTATAAGCTTGCAGTTATTTTATGGCTCTTACAGACACTGCAGAGTATTCTGAAGACAGCTGGAGATGTAGCTGTATTTGAGGAGAACAGGTTTTTTTTTCTTCTCTAGGTAGATTGCGTGTATGTGCATACTATGAAATAAGACTCATCATATAAATCTGAAAATTGTTTCTAATTGCAGCTACCGGAGAGGTCAGCTCATGCCTGGGAGTGTACACATGTCCAGCTTGACAAGACGTTTAATCTCGACACACCAGGAAGGGTTGTGTAAAAACAGCTTCTTAAAGCTCCAAGGGCTTAATCATGACATGTTTGTTAATAATAATTATCAATATGATTCAATCTAATATTCTAAATCACTTGTAAGCTACGCTGCACTGAAAGGCTCTGATGTGCCCAAACGCTAACCCCACTGAACTCGATGGCCAGGCTCCCAGCGCCCTCAGCAGCAGCAGGATTTACATCGACCGTCTGGCAGTCTGCACTAATTGCACATGAAGACGACAAGGGCAAAGTCTTTGTGGCCTGAACTTTTAACAGCGACAGAGTAACACCAAACAGGCTGGGTCAGAGAGAGGTACTAAGCAGAGATTCACAAGGAGATGAAAGACCGACAGCCACTGGGAGCTGATGGGAAAATCAGCTTTTCCCCAGGAAACAGAAAGAAGCTAACAAAATATCTGGCTGGTAAAAAAAAATAATGTGGAAAATGAGGAGGTAAACAGGTGTAAAACCTGCTCCACACATGTTAGCGATGGGTAGTTCTGGAGGCTTCCACATTTCAGGATTTTAAAATCAACATTGCAAGAGAAATTCTGCTCACGTTTTCCCTAGAATAGAGAAGCCTCCACCTGTATGAAATTTCTATGTGAAAAGTTAAATTGCTTCCAAACAATTCTTAATATCAAATACTAAAGAACAAAAGTAAACAGCATCATCAAAGAAATCTTTCCACCACCAGCATAGTAACAGAACTCAAGTGTGTGAGAATACACAGATATTTAGTTGAAATAAAGTAACATACCTCTACCACATTACTTGCTCCGCAGACCTGTCTGGCTATAATATTTCTCTCCGCTGGCTGTTCTTTGGGCCTCTTCACTCTTCCTCTGTGTTTTGGCTCAGTTTGGCTTTATTTCTTAGACTCATCCAATAATGCCATGAACTGAAATCCTTAAAAAAAAAAAAAGGTGCAACTCCAAAGTCATCACAGAAAAAAGAAAAAGCAGTGACAATTTTCACCTACAAAAAATTGTTACCAAATATTTGGCAGTCAAACACTCAAGAGGAGCATTCAGTGACAGGAAGATGAGCCACAACATCTGTGCTTATTGCTGCAAGGTTTGATATTGAATGAGCACAGGAAGGGGATGGAGGGCAAATGTTAAAGTCTATGAATACAGAACACAGGAAAGTAGGAAAATAAAAAAAAAAAAAAAAGCTTCACCTTCTTGCTTTAATTTACTGTAAAAAAAAAAATGCCAGAACTTGGAAAACAGCTAAGTGGCAAACACCATTTTTATGAGTTTATCACCAACCACCTCATGGAACTTATCTCCAAAGACAGGATTTTACAAAACAAAAGAGAAATAAAAGTCTCCTGTAAAGACCAGCAGAGACTCTTTTTTTTTCCCCGGCTTAGGACTGAGAAGCTGAAAAAGCCTGGTAGTGCCGTGCAAACAAGCCTTTCTGTTGAAAACTGGAGCAGCAAAGAATTTATTCATAACAACATTCAATGGCCTGATCGAAGTGGGATTTCTCACATGAATCTTAAAGTTCTGAAGCATTTTCAGACAAGTCTGTACCAGAACTGCCATGAGCACAGCAGGATTCATAAATGCACCCTAACTTCACCAATTGCTCTGTCTTGCATAAAGACAACAGGTCAGTTGGGAGCAGGAAAAGCCAGCGGGATGCATAGGAGGTAGATGGAATGCAGAGCACGCTGGATAGGTGTTCTTCAATGGGCGGACCTTCACCTGGCCAAGCACTCACCCCAGCTGACTCCCAGGCTGAGCAATAGACTCACTTGCTGAGAGCCAAGCCTCAGTACTGCCACGACCCAGTCTGCTCGGAGATGAAAGGTACCCTGCTTCCCAACACAGCCAAGTGCTTCCCTACATGCAGGACAGATTTCTCACTGAAATAACTGCATTCAACTTGCTTCCACTGTCCTTGTTGGAAATAACACTCAAGTTAGAAAAAGATAAATTAAAAATAAAAACACCACACAAAAACCCACCAGTGGTTCCTGTGTGTACATAAGGAGGTGGAGACGCAGATTTTCAGCTGGCAGAAATCAGCATCATCATGTTGAAGAAAACAGCACTATGCTGATTTTCACTGTTGGGGAGCAAGCCTATAAACAAATACACAACTCACATTTGCCTCCCTGATTTTCAGGGTAGGTACAGTTGCCACCACACACTGCCCAAGCATTCCTGGAGCCGCTCCAGGACATCAATCTAGCATACTTTCAAGCCTGTCCTTGAAGAGCTCAGCTGGCCAGAAGGCTTCCCAAAGGGTGTATTTTCTATATCGTTTCAAAGCAAAGAAGGCAGAATAAGTCTCAACTCAAAGAATTTTACAGGGTCTTTTATACTCATTGTAGTACTTAAGAAACAGGAAGGGTATCACAGCTCTGAGTGGTTCATAACCCAGATGATTCACCAAATCACATTCCCAAAGCCTCCCACCCACACAGAGTTACTATCTTCTCTGCCCATTCAGCCCAAGCAAACTCCAAAGCAGGGATACTTCGTAAAACCTTTATAGTTTTTCATGTCAGCATTCGCAGGAAAAGGTCTTCAAATTTTTAAGAACTGCTTTTTGTATCAACTTAGTTTATTTTTAGTTTTCCTAATTAGGCTTGTTTTTCCCTTGCAGCCAAAATAAAGTAAAATGAAAAGATATTGTTCTTTTACAAATAATGAAAATATCAAGCTACTAAAGTTCAAAATAACGATTACTAGGAATCTCTTTCAAGTGAAACATTTTTTCCAAAGATAATTATACATTTTAAACACCGTTCACAGAGCAATTTGAGCTCCTAAATGAACAGCTGAAGGAAGCAAAAGCCAGAGGTCCCCCTGAAGAGAAAGCACTGCTGAAGTGCACGTGGGACTAGAGCAGGAGTTGAGGACAGGGTGTCGCTTGCCACATCCTCAGGGAAGTAAATCAGAGCGGCTGTCTGACTGCCAGGAGCACAAAGCCAGTTTACACCAGCAAAGGGGCAGCCCCAATATCTGCAGCTGAATTTTCGAACCACAGACAGGACCTAATTCAACTCCCATTAAAGTCAATAAAAGCCTCTCATTGATTACACCAGCAGCTGGATCTGGGCCATACTGACGTTTACTAGAAACCAGAGACAAGGTCTGATTACTTTTATACTGTTACACATCAGATCTTTATTCACTCCATTATTTACCGGCTTGCAAACAAGTAAGAAATTCTGATCACACAGTCATACAGACCTCCATTTGCATCCCTGATTGTCATGATGAGAGCTCCAGAGAAGGGTTTGAATATGTATTACACAGAGCCATAGTGCACAAAAACCTGCAGGATGCAGTAAAGCAATCAGGCAGCATAAAGAAATTGAAATGAAATTCCTTGGAGAAAGGGATCATTAAGTGCTTAACAAGCATCTCTCCGTTATATCTGTTTTAGTGATGTTAGCATAATTTTAATTGTTACCATCCAATCTGTTATGATAGCTTTAGAGTTATCAAGATGCTAAATATTTTATGGTGACATTTGAACAATCAGAAAGATTAGCCGCAAACCCCGCTACCCAGTAGCCCAATGCCTGTGAATAGACAAAAAGAGGGATCTATTTTCTGTGTGGAACAAAGACAAGACAGAAAGATCAACACAATTAAATATTAAACAGAAATAATTACATAGGCAGCTAACTAATAACTCAAACACCCTGTATTTTATTATGCATTTCCAACCAGCCAATTAAGTTATACAATATTCTGAATGTGCCTCACATACCCTGCTCCATGATATGTAATTTAGCCAACTTTCACTTCTGGTATAGATGCTTGTTGCTAAAATTTACACTGAGCCAAGGAAAGCTTGCAACATAGGGGGTCCTGCTTTGTGTTAATTTGACAAAAAGCATAGTTGTTTCTTCTAAGAAGTCTCAAAGTCCTAGAGTCATATATAATGCTAATGGGATTGCCTGGTGAACCTTCACTCTCATTTAAGGCACTGACTTAAGATATAACATGCTTGGCAATTTCGGGCCTCAGCATCACACCTACTAAGGTCATGGAGCCAGAGCAATGTGCACAGTCCCAATCTGCATGCAGGCATTTTTCAGATCTAGGGTTCATGAAATCAGTGGATGTTAGGCACAAAATATAACAGAGTATCTGAGCTACACGGACTTAAATGGGCTCATTCACTTGCTTTAAAATGACACACCTGCTAGACATGTTTGCTGAATCAGGGCCATAAAGGTTATTTGCAAGTGAGCCATAATTAAATGCAAACTATTGCTCCCAGCAGAACAGTAGCAAGTAATAATAACGATAATAAAGCTAAATGTTATCCAGAACAGAGGTAAAGGACATAATTATTGCCATATGAAATATGGCAACACTAGGGTTTAATATGCTTGTAAGAAAAGCTTGCAAAAGCTTTGGTAACACAGGGCTGAGACTTCCATCTGGGCAAGTACGGATCCAGGCTGAGATCTGACACATTTTCAACTTCTTTGGAAAAACTCAGAACCTAGCAGCATATACTGCCCTTCGATCAAACGATACTACTATCTAACAATTTTCATCTTAATAGGTCAACTCTCTGTCTGATGAGAATACAAACGTTTTTAGTTATTCAACTCATGCTCATAAACAAGTATTCAGAAATCATATATCTCAGGAAAAACGGTATTCTTTACCTGGGAGGAGAAAGAACAAGCTTCAGGTTTTCAGATTAATCTGATTAGTTAGGACATAGCAAGGCTCAGGCTGGCAGGGCTTAGAAGGGCCCTGCTAATCCAGGGTCACACTAAGATACCAGAGGATCTGAGTATGTTCAGCTCATCAACGTCAGGCACTGGCCTTTGTAGCCAGTGACACCTAAAGACCTACAGACTCTTCTGTGTGGGCTTTCAAAGGCAGTAGTGATGCAGAGCTGAAGAGGACACACTCTGAATTTGGTCACTCAGCATCAGCTTCTCTTCTGATATCAGAAGCTCAGAAGCCACCAGCTCAGTACTCATCAGGAAAGAGACTTTCCAGCTGATGCACGGTGTTCTCAGTGCATGTTTCCTGCTAACTTGAAAACAGGAATCACAAAAGGTCCTGTCGAACTATGAACAAGACAAGGGCAAAGGTTCAGGGACAGCTGCTGATCCACACATTCCCCATGATTCTTAAGAGAAATCTCTTTTATTTAGCAATTGTATCAGCTCCTGTCCTTCCTTCGGATGGAGTTCCCAGAACAACATCAAGGTATTCTACTGTGGTAACAGAGCTTGCTCTGTGGACTGTTACTGAACCTCTACTGGTGATGGAGCTTCTGAGAAAAGAAACTCTCCAATGCTATGAAGGTTGTTGCTAAGATTTTTCTTTTTTTCAGGCTCAGACAGTGATGTTTCTTTCTTTTACAGTGAAAGGTCAAAGGTCCGATTCCTGCTGCCAAAGGGAGCAGGGCAGTATGCTGGGTTAGTCCATGGTAAATTCATCAGCGAGACAACATTGTTTTCCAGCTCACTGTGGACATACTCAGGAAATTTATGGTAAGAGTTTTCAGGCAATTTCATAGTCATTGACACCGGGCACTAGACCAATACCCAAACATTGGTCTGTGCCTGACTGGCAGTCAGTAGTCACAGGGCTAGGTGACCAGAGTGGCTGCTAGCCACTTCCCCTGGTATCTTGAAAACAACAGTACCAGCTTCCCTCCAGAAGATGTGCTAAACGTGTTAATTCTGAATTATTTGATTCAAAAGGGTAGCAACAGCTTCATAAGCAAACAAAGCTTTAGAATAATTAATAATTACAAAAAATATTTTTTATATTATGCTGGAACAATACAAGAGGACTCTACTCTGACCATCTCAGGAGAAAATTAACTAGTAATTGGGTATCTTCCTTGATACTTCTAAAACAGTTCTGTGTTGCACTCCTGGCAGTGAGCTAGAAGCACCAATAGCCTTGATACGGCATGGCACTTTCTCCAATACTTTTGTGCGTGTTTAATAAAAAGAAGAAAACTTTCCAAAGGCAGAAACACAATAATACAGTGGAACGTCAGGTAAGGGGGCTAAAGACGAAGGATTTGGGAGGCCACTCGTAAAAGGAATGCCCAGGGTTCTGAGAAGAGGTGTTTATGTTCAGCTCCTGCAAGTCCCCGCCAAAGACCCTACAGATAGTGCAGCCTACAAAGAAGAAAAGGAACATAGGGGGAGACCGTAACACCAGCATTATCTCAGTGACTCTCACAGCAAGCTCTGACTGTGCTGAACACTCATGTGGTGTCTGCCTGACCTTTCTCCTGACATATCACTGGAGATGGCAAGGGGAACCCACGAGCCATGCCGAAGACCATGCTGCCACTCCAGGACAAGGGGTGCAATATTTGCTGTCTACATCTGCAGGAGCAACTCGGGATCCAAAGCTGCTTCCTGGATGTCTGGATGATTTAGAAGCTTTTTCTTGAATCACGTTTCTTGTAACAATTTTGCAGCTACTCCAAATCACAAACACTTCAGCCAAGTCTCAAGAGTCCCATTCAAAAAATGAAACCTCTTTAATCTTTTCAGCAGGAAAACCAACGTAAGTGGATAACTACTCTTTATCATCTGAGCTGAAACTGGTAAATACTTGTATCAAAAGAAAGCTTCAGAGCAAAGATATTAGCTAGAAAGAATAAAACCAAAAGAGTGAAATTCTCCAGCCTTAATGTTAAGTCTGGAACACTTAAAAGATTAAATAAGTATCTGATATATTATTTTTAGCTAAAGAAAAACAGCATTGTCCCTATTAGACATTTCAATTTACTTAAAATAATTGTGCCTCAGTAGTTTACAAAGGAGTGATTACATACAATGTGACAATTGTATTACTTATTACCCTTGACATCACTTCAGTGAGGGTCACTCTAGTTAAATATTTCATTTGTTATAATGTCCATCTTCATCAACCTATTTTTGAAGCAATCTGAAAATCTTAAAACATTTGTTTCTTTGTCTTGCAAAAAAGAGGGCCCTGTTCATTTGTTCCCTTTAATACCTAGCAAATTGCTGTAGCAATTCACAAAATCCTTAAAAGAAAAGGGCATGCGAGAGAAATTCAAAGTAATTCATTGAAAACATCCTTTTCTCACTTTTTTAGTCCTTTCCACTGTTAAACACTCTGCTTAAGTCCAGTCTCTGTCACAGAGGCAAAGATGCTTTATTAACAGCGTCCTCATAAATATTCTGTGTTTGAATGAACAAGATGAAGAATACTTGACATTTAAACGCTTCTTACACTTTCATTTATAAAGCGATTCTCTGATATCAAAGCATGGCTCCATAGTTACACCTGTAAAAAATTACAGCCTTCTTATATTCCTCCATATATATCTTACACATCAGAGATACATCACCATTTTCTTAAATCCATAATGAACCAAATTTTATTTGTTGAATCATAACGACCAGTGTAATGCCATTGAAAAGTGCACAGCGCTAAGCTTTGGTATCTACAACTTACCTATAAATCTTCACAACAGAAGTAGGTTTATGTCCTGGTCAGACTATGGAGAGCTGTAAATTATGGCTTATTGCATGGAGCACTGGGGAGTGGAGGAAATATTACGATGGTGTAACATATATCAAAAACAGTAATATCTCTTTCTCAACTGGATTATTATGCATAAGATTATTTAGGGGCTTAGAGGTATTGAAATTATGTGTATTTGCTCCTATTGTGGTCCTGATTAATTTCTATTTCATCTGCCATGGAAGAGAGACTATGGATTCCCAAGAAGACTTCTCTCTCCATACGTGAAATAGATAAAGTCACATTTCGTGCCTCCTGATGTTTCTCCATGAGAAGGTACACGAATTATGATAAATTTGTTTAAAGTCCAACACCAAGCAAAGACGACATTTTCCTATGCCTGGAACCTATCATCACCTTCAACTCTTCTGAATATTTCTGGCTCCCGCTTTTTTATAATGAGACCTTAGACAGAAGGTACATGAAACTCCTGGAAAGTCAAGAGAAAGTGAGTTAGGAATAGGAGGAGTTCTCATTGCGCTGCTAAACCCAAAGTAGTTGGGTTAGTGCAGTGGTAAGACTGCTCTCTGAATTCTGATGATGATTTCAGCTTGCCCTGAAAGGCCAGTCCAGTCTGAGGCTTTCTCTAAACCAACACCATTTGCTAACTGGAGTCAAAGATAGGTTACCTTCTCTCCATTCTCAGTTTGATCGGTGTTACTGCTTACAGAAGCACGGGAGGGAGCGAAAGTCCAGATGGTTTCCCACCCTGCAGAGAAGGTGTCTCCACACCAGCAAAGCAAGTACGTTTCTTTCTCAAAAGCAAGAACTCCAAAGCAATATAGCAGCTTTCCACCAAGTTGCAACGAAGGGTTTGCATCTGTACCAGAGTCTGACACTGATTCCTGCAAAACCTGAATTCTCATTAGCATTCCTATTACTTTTTCTGTAAATTGGGGAAAGCCCTACTAAGTATTTTGAGATTTAAGGATAAAAAGAATAACTAAAAAAAATGCACTGCATTAGTATTAATCAGTTATTATTATTAATAGCACCATGTCTCTTCATATGGTAAATATTACTTCCTGCTTCTTATATCAGCATGAAATGAGCCACAGCATGGAAATGTCATTGTGCAGATCTCGGCACAGGCAGGCTGACCTCAGTTCTCAAGAACTAATGCATAGCTTTAAAGCAAGTCACACCAGAAGCATATATTACTTTATGGGTTTCTCCGTAAAATAACCCATCCTTCTTTGAGGCATGGTTTAAAGACAGAACCCACAGGACATAAATCACAGCTGCTAAAAATACAACCTCCTTTAGGACATCACTCCTTAATGGCAGCAGAAATCTTCACAGGAAAAGGCACCTGCCCCAGTGACAGAGAATAATCACCTTCTCAAAAGCGCGTGTTGGATGCCTGCTGGAGTGAGCAAGTTCAGAATGCCCAGTTTTCCTTTGGAAGGGACAACAAGTTAGAAAATGCAAACCAAAAATCTCTATTTCCTCTCAAAAAATATAACTACTTTTCAAAAGGGTGAAGTGTATTATAAATAAAGACGTAACAGTGCACTAAAGTCTCACACACAACTCCCCACTCCCACACTCCAATTACCAGTTACTGTTAGAGTCATCTGCCTAATATCTGCCCAAATAAGTGAGCCACCCTCACTTATTTGCTTTACTTCCCCGAGCTACTGATAAGAGACGGATTCAGGCAGTTAGTTGTACATAAGAGGTCTTTCTCCAAGTTTCTTCTGATGATGCGCTGGCTCATCAGGTTTCTGCAGCAATACTGATTGCAGTATCAATGATTTTGACCTAATGCCGATTTTCTCTCCTTTTCTACCAAAATAATGGTGCCATATTACTTCAGCCATTTTCTTTGGTCAACAAGATTTCCCAGCTGCTATGGGAAACGTTAAAATGTTGATACACAGTTTCACTCCAAATTCGAATAAAATGTCTAGTATTTATCCTATTTTTAAAATTTGAGAACTTTATCAGGCTTCAAGCTTTTGATGAGCTTAAAACACATTACTTCAAAGTTTTCCTTTCCTCATCCCATTCACATTCAACTGAACATTAGAATAATTTTATGGAGTATAATCTATGTGCATCCACAGGATACAGAAGCATTCAGCAGAAAGAGCACAGTTCGAAAAAATCCCCACAGATTTTGTCAAACCAACATCATCTTACCATAAAATTATTTTACAACAAAACACCTGACACATTTTGCTGATAATACCAAAACCAAGAAAAAGACTGTTATCAGATATTGCTGTAAGAACTGGACAACACTCAAACCAGACAGCAGATGTGGCACCAGCTTTGGCACCTGCTTTCTCCTTTCCCTCCAAACTGACTTGTGTTACACAGAGCTCAGCTCTGTAGAGGCTATGGCATACATTCACCTTTGAGTCACAGCACAATAATCCTCCAGCAGAAAGCTGCTGTTGAAACCTTCTAAACACCTGAGGAAAACACGTTTTAGGCTAAAACCAGTTTTTTTCTCTGATCTAAATACATTGATGCAGGCTTTCTGCTGTTTATTTACCTTGTCTTCACCACTCTCCTAGAGCAAGTGCTTGGTGTGCCAGACTCGCAGTTGGTGGGTGCCAGCAGAACTCCACTAACTTCACAGGGATGCAGCCGACTTTGAGGATTTGGTCCATGATGCAGAGTACCACCAGTTCAGAATGAAACCTCTTCCCAGGCTATGGCAGAAGGAACTGTTACTTCATGCCCATGTACCAAGGTTGATTTGCTGAAGTTTATAAAGCATGTCATGGCTTTTAAGCTTTCCCTCCCCTTACCCTTTATTGAAAGGCCTTAAATTCCAAAATAATGATCCAATTCATGAAGAAAAAAAGAAAATATCTGCATCATCCAGGAAAAAAAAAAAAGAAGAGAGAATCTCAGTTTGATACAAAGCCAGTTTATCCATGAGTAAGGCTGGACAGTTGCAGAGAACATAATAATTAAAGCCTAACAGCTCTGACAGCGAAAGATACAAAGCTGAAAGGGAAACTATTCATAATACCTAACTTGGACCACAAAATGACATTCCTTTCCCTACCAGTTTTCCCACTCATATGGCAAATGCTGTCCTTGCTGCATTATCCTGTATTCGTAGGCACAGCAAAATTTGTTTTGTCATATGTTTTTGGTGATTTTGTTGGGTGTTTTTCTGTTTATGCATTTTTGCAATTAGATTGCTTGATATCAAAAGTCATTGCCACACAAAATGCAGCAGAGATAACAAAGTTAGCCCACAACAACCACGTAAGGCTAAATAAATAAATAAATAAGAACAGTTTATTTCTATTTCACAGCTGGAAGTGAAAAAGATATTGAGAAAGCTTAGGAAAACATAAATAAAGATAAGAACAGTCATCCAAAAAGCTGTGTCTCAAAGGAAATACCCTGAAGACATTATTAAAATATACTGGATAATAGGCAGCCATCAGGTTTTACCCAAGAGCAGCATTAATCCTGGCACATCTCCTGCCTTCAGCCATCTCAGAGGACATTCCTCCTGTGCATAGAGCCAGTATGTACGCAAAACTTCCTTTGGAAATGCTGGCCAGGTCCCAGAAGCAGTGAAATTATCTTGTCAGCAGGACTCCCCCACTTGGGTGCAATATCACACTGACAAAGCGCTCATGCTCCAGAATTCTCCTCTTGTCTGATTGCCATCATTTCAGAAATCTCTGCAATAGGAGCCTGGAAGTGGCTAGACATAAAGCAAATTGAACCAAGCCTTGGATGGGGAATTGTCCCAGAAAGCACCCATGCTAGACATTGTACAATCTTGAACCAGATGCTTCTCAAAAATGTTATCCTACTGGCACCATCCACCTAATTTCCATGTCTCATTTAAGATCCCACACTTCTTACATAGTCTATGGAACAAGGCAGATGCCTTTCTGATTTGTCGGGGACTTTATTCGCCTTGTGGAATCTTCCCTGCTGACTGCTGAATACTCACATGTATCCAAAAGTAGACCTTGTCCCCATTTATACGGACTAAGGAGGAAACAAAGGCCTCACATGAGAAATAATTTCTTATGTATGTCTTCCTTTCCTGCCAATATCCCAACTAAACCAGTCCCATTTTCCTTCAGTCTAGGCAATAAAGACAACAGAAGCTCTCAACCTAATCTTGATCTCACCCTCCCAAAAATGGCTAATACTGAAGCTGGCCACAAATTATCTCCCACCATGTCTTTTCCACTCTTTCCAAGTAGGTCTTCATATCTCCCTTACTCCTCACAAAAACCCCACCATTGTCTTTAGCAACTTCGCTCTGTGACTTTAAACTGTGACCAGTTTAAAGGCCTCTTTCATTTTTGTTTTTGTTTCACATCTTGAGGAAAGAGCCCTCAAAGATTCACATTCCCAGAAGACTTGCCATGCTGCATTTATTCACTCACCATGTTTTGAACATGCAAGGAGGAAATAAAAAGGAGGGAGAAAAGATGGCAGGCAGCTGTAGGAACAAGTGAACCTGCTACATCTAGGAACAGAGGGCAAATGTACCAGAGACTAGGAAAGCCCTCGGGCAGGCTCTCTTCTCAGAGACACACATTCAACAACCGGTGAAATATGTAAGCATGGAAAAATCATCAGGAACTCACAAGTCAGGATTCTCCCCAACTTTTACACCTTGTTATTATTACCTGACTAGATGGCTTCTCTCCAAGGAACAGGCTCCTAACGTACCCACATCGAGATTAAAGACAAAAGTCGACTTTGATTGCAGCAGTACAGTCCTGTACCTGGCAGTAACACAAGTACAAATCACAAAAAGTGTATGAGCACCCCACACAGACAGCCTGCCTGATCTTTCTACAGCAATTCTACAGCTTTCTACAGCAATTCTGCAGTATAAAACATGACAACATCCTCATTGGAAATTACAGTGCCCAATACCCCTACTGCAGATAACAGAGCACAGATAACAGAGTATCTTATAGATCCTTCGCTATCCACTGAAATAGATACAGCATTTTATAGCACTTAAGTCTGCCCCTTGAGACATGACTGCCACTCTAAAGCCCAAAGCTTCAGCTGAAGTTCACATCATTCCCCAAGAGCTTCTATGTGGCCTACGGTAGAGAGGTACCAGAGATAAGTGTTTTTAGCCATTCCCTGCTCCCACGCTCCCTCCTCAAATTAAAAGCCTGTGGCAAACACGGAATACAAACAAATTCCCCGTGTTCAGTGGCACACACCACATTTCTGCCCATTATTAGATGTGACAAACACGAGAGGGGGCAGAGCAAAGGGCAGCACACTCAGCGATCTTGTCATACAAAACTTCAGACATGCTCAGTGCAGTGTGGGATTACTCAAGGCTTCACATGCGGTGGGTCAGAAACACCAGACATGCAGCAAAACAGCTTCCCGGGAAACCTAGATGGAGAAAGAGGAAAAAACATTCCCATGCACATCCTTACAGGCACTGACATCAGTGTGTCTTTCAGGAATGGTTCACCACTTTGATCTTCTTAACTGTCACCTTGTTACCTTAAAACCATACCACTGGGAAAGATTTTGTCAGGTGCAGCAAGAGATTAGGCTAATGCCAAGAATTTTGGGACAGGAAAACCTCAAGTTCTCTCCATCTTTTCCATCATTTGTTCAAGATGAGGAAACACTGCTGGCACATCCCATTAACGTCCTGCTCCCCAGTGCAAATCGCAAGATGGTTTGCACTAGGGGCTTTCAGCCTTCAATAAGCAGAAAGCACAATCTGACACAATGTATTCCCCCAAGCACTATATTGTCTGCAGCGTCTACCTCTCCCGAACTGCCTTCCCTGTAAACATCACCCTGGGTCCGATAAGTACATGGAAATGAAGACTGTGCCATTCAAAAGAGAGGGGAAGGCAGGTTCTTGCCTATCCCAAGCACAAATGGTTTCTCCTTTCCCCTTCCCTGGGAGTGCCAGGTAGCCGCCTCACACTGTGCTGATGCTCCATTGTTTATTTTTCCAGCATCTTCAGAGAGCGGCTTTCCCATGCGGCAGCTCCCTTCCGCAGGCTCTGTTCTCACGCAGACAGAAGGCTGCACTGCTGCTGCCTTTTTGATCTTGAGACAGAGGTGAGGGGGCTAGAGGGGGGGATGCAGTGGGAATTCCCACCCTAATGCTATTGGTTTGCTTTTCAAGATGCTCAGCAGCCCTGCACATGGCAATCCTGTGCAGCAGAGGCTTTCTTTAAGATGATATCCTCACTTTCCTCTGTGACCTTTATTCCCACTGTTTGCTTTCCTCTGAGGTTGACTCCGGCCGTAACCGATACCAGAGCATCCCCGCCCCCATGGCTCGTTTGTACTGGCTCACAGGACAACAGAGTCTCCATCCTCTCAACTGTTTCTCCTGCTAGCAGACGCTAAATACAGAGGGAAGGGTGAAAACCTCTGGCACAGCAGTGTCTATGTGAGTAACCGCCCTCTCCCATGTGGTTTTTGCAACTTGCCTCAGCCAAAGCATGCCAGGGATGAAGGAGATTGCAGGATGACATGGCTTTCTTCATGAGCATTCTCCTTGTGCTCCCTTGCTGGCACCTCCTTTCTCCCAGAGTTGATCCCAGTTATGCCTTTTCTACCAGTTCCATCTAGGCAGTAGAGCCCAAAAAAAAAACAATAAAAGGGATATTTAAATCGCTTTCTACCAGAAAACAGGCAGCAGCCGTGGCTGTCAAAAGAAAATCAACTCCATTTTTTCACAGGGATTACAGGGAAGCAAAGATAATCCAGTCACAAAGTGCAAAAGTCAAGATCAGGAGAGGAGAATCACAGGCCCAGCATGCTCTCTACATGCTCCTGGAGAAGTCAGATCATTACATTTCACTTGTATTTCCTCCACCTCTTAGAAACGGGCTGGTGACTGCTCAGAAGTATGCCTTAGACTCATATTGGTATTGTGCTTCGAGATCAAAGGACGAGAAAGGGTTTGGAAGTGCTGTTACAGAGTTGGACCTGAGGTCTTCCAGTTGCTTCCTAGAAGTGACACTAGGGCAGTCCATGAGGAAGAAGAGTTAAACAGAGGTTTAGACTTACAGTGGACAGGATGGAACAGGAAGAGAAGATGGGTGTAGACGACTCATTATCTGAAGACATTTTGACAGTCTTGCTGCAGTTACTGCCTACTGATTCAGTTGCTAGTGCTGCACAGAGGAAAAGAATTAAGTGCATTTGAGTCCATCTGAGTTGCTTTAGACCTGATCCAAGCCCCTGCCTCAGCCACTGCCTTCTGCTGTCCTCTACCTCTCTACCATGTTGCTTCTGTTTGCACAAGCCGAGTTAATTACACTTCATGTCCGTAAGTCCTTCTGAAAGCCTCAAAAATCAAGAGTGCATCCCCAAACCACCGAAAAAATCTAATTAAACTGGGTTTTTTTGATTGTGTTAAAATATTATCCAATATAGAAAAATAAAGGTACAATGTTTGTAGAAGAATTGAAGCAAAACCAAGAAAGCCAGAACGAAGGTCCTCAATTTGATTCCAAATCGCTTCAAAATTTGTCTGTTAAGAGTTTTCACATTACCACAAACTTTTTGAACACGATTAAACTTACATTTCTACAACACCGACAACACTAAGAGTTTACAAACTGGTTTTCCTCTCATGGCTTCTAGTCCTCAAAATGTGTATTTTTCCCTCTGAATTTTCAAAAGCTCGCTATTTTCTCTGCAGATCTTTCTCGAAAATTGACTGCTAGCTCAGCATTTCCTTACAGCGTTTCATATTAAATTATCATTGTGGTCATCTTTAGCAGCTTTAACTTATGGAAATTGGTCAAACCACGGAAAGTCACACCTACAGTTATGCTGTATATAGATACCCAAGCAGACAGTAGCTCACACCAGGTAATGTGTGGGAGGAAGTGGCTGTTCCCGCTTTTAGAAACCAAGCAGGGATCTAAATAGATCCAACAAATACAGCTGAAGTGGCTTTACATGGGAATTTTGCGGCAGTCAGAGGTTCAGATCAGCATTTCAAGTGGAAAGCAAAGTAATTATTATAGTTTGTTACCAGTTTGCAAACAGCCCATTTCCCACCATAAATATTAAGTGTATCCTGAAGAATTCCACGCTGTATCCACTGCAGCCACAAGAGGAATAAAAACCTAGCAATAATATGGGCGGATTACATGTAAAAGCTCAGAGAAAATCATGTTACCAAACACCATATTAAAACACATCAGAAATCAGCTTCCCACCCAGCCCAAACACAAGGGAAATAAAAAAAAAAAAAAAGGAAATAATAATTCAGCCACATTTTATATCCAAGCAATCCAAAAAGGATGCTGTACAAAATGGCCTGATTGTACCAGCAGCACTGCACGCCCTCGCAGTTTCATCCCAAGTCTTGCAACAGCTAGTCCTTTTCAGGAAGCCTCAGAACCTGCAGACACGTGACACCCAAATCTAGGTTCTGTATGAACAAAGAACATGCACCATAATAAAAATAAGTTTCTAATTCTCCATTGCAAAATAAACCCCCTTGAAATAGGCAACAGAGACTGACAATAAATATGACAATACATCCAACAATTTAAAAAACAAATAAGCAAAAAAACCCATCCTCATGAATTTTGAGCACTTCAGGCTGGCAAAGATGTACAAACTCCTTGCAAAGGTGCACAGCAAGTAGGCCTCTGAATTCCCATGTCACAGATACCACTCTTGGGCTCAAACAGCTAGAAAATGGCTGGATTCTGCATACTTCTTTCCACAACTCATTCCCACTTCTCTCAAGTGCTGCTTGTTGATGGTGGAGGCCCTAATAACAAGTCTGTGTTGATACATCCCCAGTAGGGTGTGGCAGTTCTCCATAACATGCATCACAGTCCTCTTTCAAGAGAAGGAAGGGTGCTGGCCATTCACATAATAAAACAGGGATTTAGCAGGGAGCAAGACTGGCAAAACACACCTGAAGTCAGCAATGCCTCACAGCAAGTTTGATGAACAAGAGGAACGGTTGTTAAAGGTTTGGTTTACACATGATGTGATGAATCTGCAGCATTGGCTCCTGCTCCTCAACATGTCCATTGCCTATATCTTATGTTTTCAAACAAAATCCTTTCTGCGCTTTTCCCTCTGGCATCCCTCCTGGCAGGAAGAGTTCCCAACAACCATCTACAAAGTGACTTCATTGTTTGCCCTAACCCAGCCTTCAAAGTCTCCCAAATGGCCATGCAAACAAACAGCTTGTCATCACTTAAATAGCTGTTTTCCTGAGAGAGGTCCATAGACCAACGTTCTCATCAACTTCTTACACACCCCCATCTGACTATTTCTGTTACCTCTTGTCTTGGGCTTACTTTGGAAGTGGCCTGAGGATAGGATCATTTTATTTTGTTTCAGTGTATTTGCTGACATCCTGGACCATGACTAAGATTCTCTGGCCTCACAAAGCAAGTAACAAATTCTAAGAAAATGCACCCAATTAAGAGTGATCTCAATGTCTGTAGACTCTCTGCATGTGCTGTTAATAAAAACTGGGAAACCCTCTTGATTTGTTCATATTTTCACAGACACATGGTAGTTCCTCAACTGATATATAGCATGACTTGGGACACATCGCCATGACCTTTTCAAAACACACAGAAGAAATCTGGAGTCACAAAATTAAACCATTCAGGTGTGTAATGGGCCAAGTGCTATATACAAGTGAACGACCACCGATAGAGCTGCTTTTTGATACAGGTTTGTCTGCAGGACCACGATATGGCTGCAAAATACTCCATGTTTTATTCTGTCACCCACAACAAAAAGTTTTGCTTGCAGTGACTTACGTCACTATTTTCCTAACCACTCACGAGCCCTATTCCCACACCTCAACTGGTTCATCTTAGGTCTCACAGAAGTGTGAGACTCCTCAGCAGATCAGTTCTCCCACCAGTGAAGAAGGGACAACACCTCGCTCATGGCTGTTAGGAAGGTAAGTTCACCTCCGTTTGGTATGTGTTATTTGATGACAAAGCAACAGGAGGGGAAAAAAAGCTGCCTCCAACATATTTAGCTGCGTTCAGGAAGTGACACACCGGACACCTGAAACAAGCCCACAACACTGTCTCCCTAATGGCCAGTTAGCAGCCCTAGCTATGGATATGACAGGACAGCCATTCCTGTTCTCAGCAGGCTCTCTGCCAGCTCTGCCACCAACCCACTGTGTGGCTAGGACAAATAATCTTGCTTCTCTGTACCACCAGTTCTATTTCCATCTTTTTCAATCCTAAGTTTTTTGGGAAAGGACTTGTTTCTATCTCTTTTTAACTGGAGGCAGCAAAAAGACCTCAAAGTTTATAAGGGTCATTAGACTCTATCATGGTATATAGAAATAATAATGAACATTTCAACATGCATGCTATTCCTTTAGCTCAGAAAAAAATTATATGATAATGCAAAAAACTATGGCAAAGTGAAAAAATATCATCTTCGAAATAAACTACGAAGACCTCACAGGAGGAGAAACATGCATTTGGAGATACCATTTCTCTGAATGTCATGGCTACTGTTGAATAAAGTTGACATGCAAATCCACACACTTGTCCTTCTTTTAAAAGACAACACGTTTCTCGGAGGTATCATAACAGTTTGTGATCTTGCAGTTGCTATGGCAGCTGCTTGTGTGTCAAACAACAAAGTACTGTGTGTAGTTGGATAAATCTCCTTAAGTTATATCTGTCCCAAGTTCCCAATGCTACACTAAGTTATTATTCACCCTTAAAAAAAAAAGAATGTAAATTGAAGAAACATGTTTCGACATTGAACAATGATATATAGAAAATATCTTCTCCATAAACATTGCCTTTCATGGCATTGTCATCATGTACCTTTGCTGACTTTCTCATGTCAAATTCCTACTACATGATTGCCAAATACATGTAATTTATTCAAATAAACCGAAGTGATATTAGGATGACGTCTCAGTACAATAAAAGCAATTGCATGAATTTTAAAGTCTGCTAACACAATAGGCTCTCTCACATTTGGTATGCATTTGCTACACAAAAATGATGGTTTAATATAAAATAAAGTGCCCTGAGATGTACCACTGTATCATTCTATGTCTTTCATCTCCTGCCTCCGAGAGCCACAGAATTCCATGGAAAGCAGACTTCTATTATCGTACTCCAACCATACAGAAAATGCATGTCGCCCTCCACTGAAAATAATCTCGCCAGTGCCCAGGCTCTCCATTTCCTTCTCCATCCCATTGCTTTTCATGAAGGACTTCCGGCAGGAACACAGATGATTTGCAGTTCATTTGCATACTACAGGGAGAAGCTGTAGCACACTTCACAAGTGCTTCATTTGCTCCAGTTGCTCACTTTATCTCAGCAGGGATAACCAGCACATGAGCCAAGAGTCTTTTCCAGATGAGAGGTATCTGCCAGCAATCAGCTGACATTTTTTCATTTTAAAAAATTCTGTGTTTTTGCGGTAATACCTAAGCACAGATCTACTCTGAGAAGACAGCAACAAAAAACCAAACCATCTCCCAAAGGCAAAACAATAGATTCAGAGATTATTGAGGAGTGAGGCCCGGACACTGAAACAACAATCATCGTCTCTGCAAAACTACTGAGGTTTAAGTGCTCGGTTCATTAAAGCAGAGAAAGCCAAGCCGTCATTTCTGATTTCCTCACCAAATTCCTTTTACATTTTGTAGGCAAGAGAAGCCACATTGTTCACAGTTGGGGTTACTGTCAGCCTAAAATCATCTACAGTAACAAAACCTGGAAGCGGCAGAGTCACAGGCAGTGGCACTGCAGACGCAAGGAAAGGGAACTCATCATCACGAAGGGTGATGGCATCCCATCTCTTCTAGCCACGGGCTAAACGTGCCTGGGACTGAGGGCAGAGCTCCAACGAGCAGCCACTTTGCACCAATACAAGCACTCACAAACCTGCACGTGCACCAAAGCAAACATTCTGTAATTCTCAGACCCAAAGCGGATGGCTTCAAAGTTTGTGGAAAAGCAGGAGAACCCTTTGGGAGCCAAAGACTTGCTCTTAAGGGTACAGTACTATTTTGAGTGTGTTTGATTGTATATTCTCCTCAGTGGACCAGGCCTGAGCAGCATTTTCAGAAGCACAATTCTTTGGAGCAGACAACTCCTTTATGGAGTAGGATTTTAGCTGTAGCAGCCAAAGGAGGATACCAGTATGATTTTTGAAGACACCCTTTCCACACTTAATAGCGTCCCCGGAGAGCTGAGAGCAGCTGAAATCTGTCGAGGCTAAAACCAGCAAAGTTAACTCTGCCCTCCCGGAGGCACAGGGTGTCTGGCACGTCCTGACAGCGAGCGCCGCAGTGCTCCCTCCACCATGCATAATGGAGAAGACCTTCACCTTTTACTGCTCTTCCACTGACACCGCAAAATGAGATGAAAGAGTCGGGTTTATTTTTACATTTTTATGACTTTTCCCACCCCTTTGCTACCACGCTCGCAGCATTTCCCACCCCGACAACTGTGCCCTGACAGACCCTACAGGAATGCCTATGCCCAGGAGGGCAGAGTTACGGTTGCTATGGCAACGCTGTCTCCAAATTTCCCAGCCTCTATACATGTAACATATTAACCTTATCATTTAATTGCTAGATATGTTTCAGGGTGGCACATGGGCAATTATTTTTAAGTAGATTTGCGAAGGAGGAAGAGTAATTTTGACAGGCAGCATTCATGCACATCAGGGCTATTTTCTCTTCATTACCCTCCCACTTGACCTACAGCACAGAGGAAGCGCCTTCTTCCCTCCGCCAGCTAAAATACTCCCAGAAAGTCCCTGCTGAAGCCTCCATCTTCAAGTCTGCCTCACAATCCAACCCAAAGCAGTGACCACTCTGTTCACCCCTTTCTTTTTGGTCAGTTGGAGGCCTCGTGCATGGCCAGGGTGGGCTCACACTGTCTTCCACTCAAGTTCAGCCAGGAGGACCATCTTACAGGATGGGGTCCTAGCAGAAGTAAGTCCCGCAGCACACAGGGCCTGCCTTGCTTAGCCCAAGGGTGTTCCCTTAATAATCTGTTACAGCAAAGAGCTCTCACAACAGTCCTTGGGAGGCTGGCAAAGTAATACATCAAACTGCACTTCTTACACAAGGATGCCAAGGAAGTGAGGCTGGGACCTGCCCCCTTCAGTTACCCATAAAGCAGCATAAAATCAGCCTCCGGAGCCACTGCCTTCCAACTGGGTGCTGGGACTGGGACCCACAGGGCTGAGAGGCAGCGGTGGGATGGCTGCGTCCCAGCCCACCACATCACAGGAGGTACAACGCAGCAGGAGGTGTGAAGGAGAGCCTGGCGCTTCGCCGCCTCCCACCAAACCCACTGCTCACAGCTCCCATCCGAAACCGCTACGAGAGAAAACAAACCACACACCTCCTGTTGATCCCAAACTTCCTGAAGCATGTGACTCCACCAAAAACTTCTTGTTTTCAACATACCTCCTCTGTATGGAACTTCAGAGATTAAAAGTCTGCTTTGACCCCAGGGAGTACTGTGCACAACTCCTTGGGCTTGTGGACTATTAAAGCTGGAAATTGATTTTGTTGGCTCTGTAATTTTCTTGCCCATTTGCGGGAGTGAGACCCAACCACTTATCTTTTTTTTTTTCTCAGTCACTTATTATGAGCACATGGGGGAAGAAGAGAAGTAGGAGGAATCTATTTTATTTGCTCACCACTTTAACTTGTTTATTCTAGAAAATAGCATCCAAACACATTTTCCAAGAAAACAGCATGACACTAACTACCATCAGCAGCAGGTGTGGAGAGCTCTTTGCTCAGGAACTTTCCATGGGCTGGCAGAAAGATCAGCTTCTGCCAGTAAAGGAACCCGAACCAATATAAAAATAAGAATATGTGAGCTTATTCACAGTTACTGTGACCAGTACCTCCTCACTGAACCACTTAAGTCTGCAAGGCTAATGCAGTATTACATACAAGATGCTTCCACAGGTTGCTTCTCCACATTCTCAATTTCCCAATTGAAAATTTGAGATTTTCAATGTACCGCTGTATGTTATTGTTGTGTATGTAACAATTCAAAGTGTTCTACAAAAACTGCTGTTAGAGAAGCAGAATTCACTTCTACCTTCCCATTAGCGTCTACAACCAAGGCTGTGTTTTCTCTTTGAAAAATTAACCTCTTGGCTGTGTTAAAGGTAGACAGGTCACACCAGCTTAGAAAGTTTCAGACACAAAGCTGACTCTCAATAGCTTTCTTTGGACACTGCCACTTCTATTCCCAAGGCAACAGAGGACCAAACGGCAGAAGATAAAATTTGTAAGTTGGTTAAATTTGGCTGCCTCTGTTCCCATTGTGTGTCCACCATCACAGTAGATCTTTCCAACTTCTAGATGTTCTGGACAATAAATATTTACAGGAAGGTCATTAGGGCATGGCAAATCCTGACAGAAGGGTTATATATCATTCCTCAGCCAGCAGCACCCCACAGAGGGATGGATCTAGTAGTACATGAGGTGTGTGAGATACCCTAAGCAGACAAGGGCGAATTCCTGATACTCAGGTCTGTTAAGTCACACCTACTGTACAGATTGTCTTAGATACTGGTACAAGGGCAAGGGAACTGTGGGCTCTTCCCACCTTTTCCGAAATTGGGCTCAAAGGGCATGAGACAGAAGCAGCTGGAGTCAAACTCACTTTGAGACAAAAACCCAAATTCACCAAGCAAGAACTAACTGTTCCAGCTGAGAAAATCCCAACTTATCTCAGACTTCTATAAACAGCTCACAGACCAAACTCTATCATGTAGCCTTCACTGGGCGGGGGCTATTTAACAAGGAGCTGAATGTATGTGGTAGGAAGGCTGGAGAAGAACAGAGCAAATACAACAATCCCCCTTAAAAACAAAATCTTTCATCATTTGAACTGCAGATAAGAAGCTGCAATTACTTGGCAGTCATCAAGGTGGAGTGGTAGAAGCTGCAGCAGCCAAGTCTGGGCTCCTTCCACACAGCCTACTCTCCAGTCACTGTGGGCTGTGAAGCAAATAGCAAGAAACGCAGCACTATCCTTTCAGGTTCCATTTACGTGGGCATGGGTTGGACAAGTGAGAGGAACTTGGGTAGGCTGACAGCCCTGCATCGCCCAGTTTATAGAAAGCAGAGCCAGAACGTGCAAACATAAGGAATACACCTCCCTGCATTTGCTATGCCACAGTTTTCCTGTAAAGAATTAGCAGTAGAGAATGACCACTCTGCCTAACAAAAGCCTGCCTGCTCTGTTTACCCCCTCCTCTCTCTTCTGTCACCACATCCTTCCACCTCGCCACCCAACCCCTCATAAAACCTCTAGCTGCCTCTTAAGCTCATTCATACACCCTGCTTCACTGCCCTCGCTTGGCAGCCTCTCTGTTTAGTGCAGTCAGAAGCAAAGAGCTCTGCCGATTCTCACGTTAAGCGTCCCTTGCAGTGGGCAAGGCACCTCCTCTGCGGTGCACTTCCATCCACCCCAGCTCAGGAAGTCACTTGAGCATGACCAAGTGGAACCAGCTCCCACTCCAGAAGGGAATGCAGGAGGGAGGGAAGGAAAGCGCCGAGATTTCCATGGGGCACTTCACTTCTGTGGGCCACTGCTGAGGCAGACACTCTCCAGCAGAGCTCCCGGCAGGACTGGGGCCCTCCCTTCCACAAATCTTCACGGTCAAAATGCTCCAAACCCTTTGTTTCAAGTCTCTCTCGCATGATCGTATTCCTCTTTCTCCACCACCCTCCTTGCACATCAAAGTTGAGATATCTCCCCTTCTACCATGACCCCTCTCTGAGAGATGTCCTACCTAAAACCCACAAGGCCTGTGAGGAAAACCCTTTGGAGCTGGCCATAATCTCCCCAGAAAAAAAAACTTATGACACTGAACACAGCTTTGCTTCCTTGTAGGGACTGCATCAGGGTTGTGATATGGGCTCTTTCCTCTGTGGATGCACCTCATTAACCTGTTTGCCTATTTTATGGCAGCCATATAATAGTCTGATCATTGCAAGGATTTTTCTATAATAACCTCCAAATCCTCTCACACCTGCCTCCTGCTAAAGTACTCCCTGTCCGTGCAGAGACACACACTCCCTCTGTCCACTCTTACTGCTATAGTCATCTGGACAGTCTTCAACTACCTGCAAAATTAGAGAAATAGGCACTCAAACCTATTTTTGATAATGAAATATAAATTGCCCCACAGCCCTACATGTTTGAATGACAGTCTGCACATTACTCACTCCTTTCTCAGCCAGCCACTGCCTCCTCATCTGTAAAATGGGGCAACCGCACTTCTTGCATCTGAGTGACAGTGTTTGCAAACATCAAGAAACGACTCTACAGAAGCCAAAAGGGAGTACTCTATTTGCATGCAAATTCATGTAAAAAATTAATCCTCACGTGGTTCCAGAAACATGCTGCATACAAATACATTACTGCAAGCCTAAGAAATTTAGCTTAAGAAATGCAGCCAACTGTTTTCTGCACCGACTGGGAGGGAAGGGAGGTGGGGGGGGAAATCTGACAATGCACGTTCCTTTCTTTAACTGCTAACTCCTCATTCTAAACCTAATATTGATCCTTAATTTTCCATTGGCATTTGGACTGCAAGAGAGCAGGGGACAAACAGGAATGGCAAAGACAATCCATTTATTTCACCCTTTCTTCATTCCTTGGGTCAGCTACTCCCTCTCTGAATCAGTGCTAGACCTGCTTGAATAGCTGAGAATGAACCTTCCACAAAGTGTGGATTTACTTTTACTAAATCCTCTAAGTATTAAAGCTCTTCACACCATTTGGTCTTGAAGTGATGCAAGAGCGAGGTGTGGACACCAGTGACAATAAAGAACCATCTGGCAAAGTGAACTCCAGGCAAACAATGACAAGCACAAGTGAAAAGAATTGCAATGATTTCCACAAACATGTGAAATACTATAAACTGTGTGACTTAGCAGCTTCCTCCTCCTAGCAAGTAAATAAACATGTCTGCAGTAGGCTGTTTGGTTCTGTCTTTTATATGAGCTGAGAATACACAGAGACTACCCCATTTGCATTTTGCCTTTAAAAAAATATATGCAGATTGGTGAGCAAGGGGGGAAAAAAGGCAAGAAAGAAAGAAAAAATAAGAACTAACCAGACTTCACTTTTTCTTGGTTCTTTACTGTCAGGGTGATGTACTGGAAGTCTTTATTTCTTTCAGCTTGGGCCCCTCAGTAGTTCATTCTCCTTCCAGCCTGTTCTCATGCCTTTCTTATCACCTGCTGAGGCCTTGATCATGGACAGAGCAGACAAGCAGCAGGGGACAATTAGAGAGGAGTTCAGACTTTGATCATTTGACCATATGTGAATACAACAGCTGACCACATGTTTTAAAAGACAACTAACTTAAAAGTATTAAAAAAAATCACAAAGCAGGCATAGATACTTAAATTTACATTTTAATTATCTGGCACAATGGTGCATTCAACTTTGCAGAATATTGAATTTTTTTCCTAAATGTATACATCTCCAAAAGGAAAACCAGCACTTTTCTGCTTCTCCAGAACCTGCAAAAGCGCACTGTCACAAAAATAAACATTTGGATGATTTAAAAAATAAACAAACATATTTATCTAGTAACCTGCAGTTCCTACTGATGGATAAATCCACAAATAACTTCTGTCCTGCAGACAGCCCAATTTAAATGGAATAACCCAGTATTACTTTACACTTAAAATCACCATGTATTTAATAGTACACATACATACCATCCTGCACTACTCATATAAGTGAATATTTTTTTTTCAGAACCTCTGTTATTCTTCAAAACTTGATACAGAAATACAACAGGATTTAAATGTTCAGCTGTTGTAGGGACTCAGTTTTGACGGCTCACCCATCTGCTTTTTCTTAGGAGAAAAAAAAAAGATTAAAAAAAAAAATCTTCATTTGCACAACGGTGTTACTTTTGTTAAACCTTTAAGTTATCAAAGCAGAACAGGTCCAGTTGTGAGTGTTTAACTGCAATCGCCTGGCCTCGAGTACTTGGAAAAAATCATTGTTGGAAATTTTTGTATACAATAGAAGCTTTATCATCATTTGTGGAGATACACCATCCACTTATCTTCTGCACCTACCAGGTAATTAACATATTCATGAAATGGCTATTTACTCTCAAATAGGAGGATAATAGAAAAATAACACTAATTGTTTTGACAGCAGTTTGCTCGGGAGTTATCTGAGGCAACAAATGTTTCTTTTGTAGTTGTAGGAAGGCAGAAACGCTCCTTTCTGTAAACACTTCTGACTTCGGCTTTCCTTTCTGAATTTTGGACACTGCCAAGGAAAATCTTGGGAATCAGTGAAAGGAGAAGGAGGAGGACTTGAAAATTAAATCAGATTTAGTTTTATTTGGACAATAATTGTTTGCATATTTTTATTATAATGAAAACCACAGACTAACAACATTTTGGAGAATGAGACGTAATATGTTTTGCAAAGTACAAGCAGAACTATACCACATGCTAACCAAATGAAACAATGATACTTAATGGTGCATGAAGGGTGCGTACATAATTTTTTAAGTCTTGGGCTATTACGACACACAGTCTTTCGAAGGCTATTTTTTATGTTCCTCTGACTGGACTATAAAATGTCTCCTTCCTGGTCCAACTCTGCTCCTAATGAGGACAGAGGGGTGAGTGCTGACAGCAGGTCAGTGAGCACACGCTCTGCCTTCGCCTTACTGCTGCAGCAGCGAGCCGTCTGCACGCAGGACCGGGGCCTCCGGCAAGAAGGGCACGCGTGGCTTTGCTGCTGCACCTCCTGCTCGGCCATGCCCAGGCTGACCTCACAACACCACCAGCTTCCGTGGCTTCACTCCGTGCAGCACCGCACCCAGACGCCCCGTGAGCAACGCCTCAAGGTGGCCTCGAAAGCGGCCAAGGCCACTCCAGCACAGAGCCATCTCTCACATGCTCTCACCTCCGCCGGCTGCCGACGCCAACCCTGCCAGCCTCACCAGCTACCTGGGACCCGCCGTCAGCCACAGCAACCCAACCGTGCAGGACGGGAACGTGATGGCCATTTTAACGACATGTTGCGTCTCCTTGTTGAGGTTCAGAGCCAGAAGAGAAGGAACACAGCACGCAGCTGGAAGAGAGGAGTAAGCTCAGAGAATCGAAAAGGAAACCTCTCCAAGCCTGGCAGTTTATCAAAAGGAAAAAATAATCAGCGCGATGTTTGTCTGCAGCCTACCAAGCCTCTCTCGCTTACAATATTAGAAGATATTAAAGCTAATCAAATATGAATTATCAGCAAATTTGCCACTTGTTTTTCAGCCTGAGGCTGGGAGGTGAGTGGCAGAGGGTTTCTGGGCTTTCCCAGGTTATCCTGGAAGGAATTTGGGTTTCTTTTTAAAACCAAAGTTTGCCTCCTCAGCACTAAACAATGGCTCCAGCACTCAGAAGCAATTGTTCTCACTGAAAATCTTCCTGCACCTAAGGGCTCTCCGCAATAAAATATGAATGCAGTATTAATTAAATATAGATGTAATTTCCTCCTCCTTTTTCTCCTTAGCTGCTATCAAGAACATTAGTGCAGGCGCCTAAGGAAAGCATTGCTAACGGAGAACAGCTGCCACACTAATTAAGCACCGTGGTCTATTGGCCAGGCGTGGGCCCAGGAACCAGCCACCTGACTGCTCCCCTCGCAATTCACACACAGTGGCTCCGGGCATGTGGCTTCAGCTTGTGCTCAGCTAGATGCTTTGCACTCGCTCAACTTTAAGCACAGGAGAAGACACCGTTGACTTCAAAAGAGCCAGATGACCACTGACTCCCAAAGGGGTTTGGTTTAGCTCTCTGGATGCAAGAAGCATTGTCTCTATACTGAAGACGCTACTAATTGTTTGCAAAGCATTTGGAGCTATGCTTGGCAGCATTGCCATCTTTGGGAAAGGCTAACAGAAAGCTACTGCCAAGGAATAGCATCGTTGTATATGAGCTGCCAAAAATTCCAACCCCAGCAGACAGTCTGTTCAGAGTGCTCTAACAAAACAAAGCAAACCCTGAGCTGATGGCTCTGTCTTAAACTGCTGGGCCCATCTCCACCTTGGAGCCACTGAAAAGAGAGGGTGAAACCCCCTCAAGAACAGCAAACCCAGTGAGCAAGAGGGAAGGATCCTGCCATTAAAAGATCCTTTGCTTTCGCTGTCAGACTAAGAGGACTCCAACCTCCGTCTCCGTCCTGGCTGGGCAATTTGACAGAAGCTTTTACCACTGAAATTGTATCACTGGGACAAAAAAAAATTTAAAACAAGATTCAAGATTGAAGGGGCCAGAACAGGGATAGGGGATGACTGGGACCTCATAGTCCACTGGCTACAGCACTCACATATGATTGAGGAGACCTGCATTCCCAGCGCTGCGCTGTGGCTGATGAACCATTTCTTGTGATGCCATTTTCTGTACCATGTGCAAGCAGCCTTCCTCCAGCACCACCACCACCTGCTTCCAGTTTAGCCAATTACCATTTAACGTTCTCCATCTGTACAAGAGGAGCAATGGTACTTCCTGACCTCACAGGTATGCGTGTGTGTCTGCATGTGTGAAGATAAATATATTAAAGATTGGGAGGCATTCAGGTCCGGGGCCAAGGGGAGCCATATAAGTGCCAAAGAGACTAAGACAAATGAGGGCCATATAAATAGATGGCTGGAGAGCTGCAGCCCTGAGGCTACAGGCAAGAAAGGGGCAGAGGCAGAGACCAGCGCAGGAGAACCGTGGGAAAGTGCCCTGTTTGAAGTATCTAACAGAGCACACGAGTGCCAAAGGAACACAGAATGAAGCCCAGCTCCCTCACACTGGGAAACTGTGCTGACACCCTTGCCATCAGGAGGCAGCCCATGGAGGACGTGGGTTTGTCAAAATAAGCCTGGCTTTAGATCAACAGCTGGATAATGGAGCCCAGTCACATGCATAAGCCCTCCCATGGCTCCTGGAGAGACACCAGTGATGTAAAATGAACCACTGCACTTGAAACAGCTCTCAGCAGAGACAGGTCCTGGGCTCGTCTGGCACTAAACCCTGCTCTTGCTGCAGACAGTGTGAGCGGGGAAGCAAGGACTGAGCGAGCAGAGGTGTCCCTGCTCACCCTACGGGTGGTTCTGAGGCACAGGGACAGGCACCAGGGCAGAGCCATCCCCTACCCGCCTCTGCATCCCCAGTCCTGGGTGGACTTCAGTCTCCAGCTCCGTCAATCCTGCTGCGAAATGCACTTCATAAAGTGTCATAAATCATAAAACACATCTCCCCCTCAGATCCACTGCCTCTTCTGCAGCTACTGAGGAGGAAAAAAGGCACCTGGGAGAAATCTGGCCCACAAAGGTTCACAGAAGACTGCACACAGCGCCTTGCTGGCAAAGAAAGAAAAAAGAACAGAGGAAAGGCAGAGACTGTAAGGGGTTAGAGGAAAAAGCAGCAACATTATTTGAGAGCTCCCTGAGCTTTTCTGCCTGGCAAGCTTTGGGGATCTCTCACAGCTTTCAAGAAGACAACAGCAGCATTTTTCAGGGAATAAAAACCATAACACCGAAGGGCCACAGATTCTAACCATCAGTGTATTTATAAAGGAAATATGATGATGATTTTGCCACAGTGGGTCTTTAAAGCATCTCCCATGCCCCCAGCTGGCTAAGCAAGGGGAGAGACTACCAGGACCTGCTCTCAATTTCTGCACTGGTACACTCAGATACTGTTAAAGCAGCATCTCTTCTGGGCTTTATTATTTAACCTATTTACTAAGGCAGTACCTGGAGGCCCTCTCAGGTCCTCAATAATGTACAAACATGCAAATAGTCCAACCCCCAAAGATATTTAAAGGCAAACGACAGAGTGTAGTGAGGGAGAGGAAACTGGCAGAGGAGTAGTAACAGAATATACCTCTTTAAATTCAGAGCAGCTGAGACCAGAGTCACACAGCTGAATAAAGGACAGGAGATGCACTTTAGTGAGAGACCTCAGTCTAATTAGCTTATCAAAGTGTAGGTTCATACACACCTATGTGGGAACCAAACCGTGATAACACCATTTCCCAGTCTAGCAAAGGCCTAACAGAAGCTGAAGTTAAACACAATCTGACTAGGTTGGAAGTAATTTACCCCAAGTGACTGCTGCAGATCCATCACCACAGTTTTTCAATGAAGACAAAGCAAATTGTTTAGAAGAGCACCCGCATTCAAGCAAATTCATTCATTTCAGAAAAATCTTATTGCCTGTTTTTTTAAAGGGGTGATCAGACAGGGTGATCACAATAGAATTAAACCCAAATTTCTCTGCACTCCAAGGATTAATCAAACTGAAAGATGTTTAATAGTGGGGTAAAGGATAGCAAAAAAAGTACTAGAATGCAGCAACAATACATATTTGCTCCCATTTATTTCATAGGAAGAAAGATGAGATTTGTATTTCTCCCCAGGGTCTTAAACTACTTCAAGATAAAAACAAAGGTCCTCAAATATTCCAGACAAACAGACTGAAATATACTGATATTTAGTTTTTGCCTGGGGCTTAGAAAACTTCCCAGCACTGCCACACTCCATAAGTCTTCAGTTTAAACACTCCCTCCACTCTTCCAAGAAAATAAAAGGAAAGAGATCTGAATTCACTGAAATCGATACAGACGCAAAGCAGAGGAAGCTTTTTCTAGGAGAATGAATCTTCCCTTTTGCTCTCCTCAAAGACTCCTGCAGCAAAGCCAAAATCCCACACATCCGTACAGGGTGATGGGGCAGTTTAGGAAACAGATAACCCAGACAATTTTGGCCTGCTTGATGCTGGCTGCAGGGACTCAAAGGTATCAGCTCTATCCAAAAGCTACCAAAACTACCATTAACATGCAAGCCTTGGAAGAGTGTAGTTTTAAAACATGAAGTCATTTGACCATATGACCAAATCTCGCACACCCAAACCCCACCATGAATTTTCTGAAAAATATATCTTAGAATCATAGAATGATTTGGGTTGGAAGGGACCTCAGAGATCATCTATTTCCAACCCCACTGCCATGGGCAGGGACACCCTCTGCTACACCAGGTTGCCCAAAGCCTCATCCAACCTGGCCTGTATTCTGGCTCCAGACCTTCACTCTGTTTTGGGTTCGATTTTTGGTTGGGGTTTTTTGGGGTTTCTGTTTGGTTTGTTTTTTTAGGGGGAGGGTGGTTGGTTTGTTTTGGTTTTGTTTCGTTTTTTAACTTTTTTAAGAGCATTAAAGCTCTTAAAAGCCCCCAAAAAAAACAGAACTGGGGGGGGGGAGAAGCAGCACATCACAAAAATTATAACCCCAACTCAAATAATTCCCCTGGCTGGGATGAGCTCAGCTGGTGGCACAGGAATTCATCCAAGTAATTCCACCATGCTCACCAAATCATGACTGATCATTTTTAGGGCAGGCCTTAAACACACCATGGGTCTTTCATGGTCTTTACCTCACTTCTGTTCTTGTATTAAATCTCTTGAGTTGCAATGCTAAAGAAACAAAAGCAGAATGAGGCCCCTTTTTCATGCACTATATGCGACTGTTTTCCCCACAGTCACATATACAGCTGAAATCTGTTGCATTCTTGTATTTACAGCATTTCTACAGTGTAAGAAACTTTCTGTTTCTGTTCTTTCTGACGTAGAAGAAATCACAGTAGCAAAATCCAGGAGCTACCTTCACTTTTTAAAACTTAATAAATCAAACATTTCGCGTAGGCTTAGCCAAAAAAGTTCAGCCAAAAAAAACCTGAAGAAACGCACAGTTGCTTAAGCCTCAGAAGACATTTAGGCTGTTAAAACAACGATGCCTCCACTGACTGGGGAAAGCATTGAATTTTTACAAAGAAGTAGGACTGCCAGCTAGAAAGGAGATCTTTTACAAACCACTCCAGGGCAGCAATTGGACGGGCATTAGGGATTTAAGAGAGATAAATACCACGTACCACCCTCTTGGAGCTGGTCTTTCATTATTGATTTTGAAAGTAAGAGTCCAATGCACTAGGAGACAGAGCCTGCTGCCCTGGATCAGTCCTGCCATTTCTGCTCTGCACCATTTTAACTAAATCCATCTCCACTTCCTTGACTGTAAAACAAGGATAACAACAAGGCATGCCAGAGGCTGTGGCGAAGACCACTGGACTACACCTTTTTGCCTTCTGCCCAGCGAAAGGGATCACAGGAGAAACCATCTCTTGCCCTCCTGTTGTAGTGAGATGCAATTCAGTAGCTCTTAAAAGTTTTATTTCAATTTTTATCCCCCACCAAGACCAGCAAGGCTGTACTCGTTTGCTCAAGTCACTCAGACGAAAGCATCCTCACCTCCGGCTGCACCCTCCACACAAGACTCCAGACAAGCAGTGCTCCTGGCTAAAGGCAAACGGAGTTGGCGAGTTAGAGCTGCATCCCTACACAGCCACACTGAGTCAAGGACTGGTCCAGCTCATAGGGCTGGTCCCTGCTCAAGCGGGCTTATAGGGAGCTCATTTCCCTTTGTTTGCCCTCACAGGCCCAACAGCAGCATACAATGAAAGGGCACATCCCCAACAGGGTCAAGTGAGCCAAGACAATAAGGAGAACGAGATACACAGAGATCTCCCCTTTGTGGTGCTGCTCTTGATTTTTCAAGCGTCTGCAGTTACAGAAAGAAGACTGTAAATTTGAGGAGAATTTGAAATGTGGCTGCTTTTCCCAGTGTTTGCATTTTAAAAAGAGGTGGGGGGGGGGGGGGGCGGGGCAGGGGGAGAAACAAAACTCTTGGTATTTGTTCTTTGCTTGGTTTAATATTTTAGAAAGCCAGACTGAAAATAAGCATGGCTAATAGGAGCTGTCAGACTTCCACCATCACATCTCTCTGGCTCCTCTGAGTGACACCCACTGACAAGGAGCTCCTGACCAAGCTCATTGACCAGAGAGGGAAGAAAAAAAAAAAAAAAATCAAGGCAGAAGGTGAAAACCTAGCTGAATCTGAGGGAATTGTAAACCTCCCACAGCAGCGGATCCCTGACAGCAGAGATCCCACTCCGGATCACCAGATCCCAGCTCTGGTGTCACATCACCCCAGGGCAGAGACTCGCCCCTGCCAGGCAGCTGCGAGAGGCTCTCTGTGGCCCAGCCACCGCTAGAGGAGGTCCGAGTGCCACAGAGAGAGGGGTGCGACGCTTTCCAGCGCTTTGGGAGGCAAATGACAGCCCAAATTATCATAAATAGACTTCGCGCTCCCTTCTTACCTTTTAGTTTTTAAAACTGAGGAGTCTCCTCAATTTTACTGAGATTCAGTACTAGTTAATGGGAGGGAAGGGGGAACCCAAGACGTCTCCAAATCTTATTTAAAACCCAGTCTTATCATTTTTAGACAAGTCATCAGTAATGATACTAAATCACGATATTTCAGAGAATTTCAGCTGCAGAAATCAAGAGGCTACAAGACAGGCAGTTATCTATTTTCTTTTTAAAACAAAAGCTGAAAGTTTCTATTCCTTCTATTCCTTCCTATTATCCTCACAGAAATTCTCAGAACATGAGCTGAATGCAAAATAAAAGTTGGCAAGCCAAGACAGCAGGACAGCCTTCAAAAGGACTCCAATTTAAACATAAAAGATAATCTTCCCATTTTTAAATCCATCTTATCATTTTGGGTGGACCCAATTGCTAATTTTCGAGGGTACAGGACTGCTTATTTTGTGGGCAAGGCAGCGACATCGGCAGAACAGCACAAAAGCTATCATTTTGAAAGATAGAAGACTGCAGACCTCAGCCAATTTCAGACTGTGGCTGCAGCTTCAGTGTCACATCTTGTTTACCTATCAAGTGTCCTTAGAGCCTTAAAAAGGAGCAGAATGGTTGCTAAAAGTTTCAAGCCTATCTCTCCGCAGAGTACATTTGACTGTATCTCACTTCACGTGGTGGTATGCTGGCATTTAAACTCCTCACCACACTTTGAGCATGTTAAAATCCAAGATCCCACCACCCTGAAAGACTCACCAAAGACGCAAGACTCACCGTTATGCGTTGCTGCAGTGTGGAGCACTTCTTTGAGGACAGCTGATGGTTTCATTCTCTGCAGGAGATGCATGGATGGAGTTCCTGAATAAGGGCCACTCCAGCTAGTCAAGAAGCACATCACAAAAACAGCTAGTCCTAGAGCTCCCTTACAATCCCCAGAAAAGGAAAATTCCCATGGTAATGCCTTAAGAATTCAGCTGGAGAGAATGGGAGAATGTGCATTATTAAGTAACTGTCAACAGCATGAGTAGGTATTGTGCATTATGCCAACTACAAGTCTAATTATTTATGTCTATATACATAGAGACACACACATACATAAACATGCACAGGCATACACATATACATTTAGGGAAAACAGCTTCCATTTTTTGGCACTGCAATCCCCTCTGCGATTTGTTTCCACTTAGGAAATCCATGCATGATCTCCCTATTTCTTCTACATAAAGTCTCTGTTTAAAAAAAAAAAATAAAAAAAAAAATAAAAACCACCAAACAAAAATGTCTTTCAGTTGTGAAAGCAAGTCCTTCTGCAGAAAACTACAGCCCAGAGTGTTAGATTGAAATTTCAGAAAAAAAAATAAACAATATACACTTATTCTAATACAATATATCACAGGGATTATGTTGGGGCACCATAAACATAAAAAGATCATTGATAAGACAAAAAACTTTTCAAAGCATTGAATTTAAAAACCTTGTTAAAGAATAAGTCCTTCCCCAGCCTCCGGAGTGTTTTCCCACCTGTAAAATGAATCACAGTAGCCAGAACTCAAGAATTAGGATGCACTAGAGCACTACTCTTTAAAATACATTTGAAATGCTAATAGCCAAACTAGACTATAAGTCTGTTACAAGAGCATATTTTCTGAAACATGATATTTTAACACAATAGTGGCTATTTTTGAACTTTAAATAAACAGTACTACTTAACCGTAAAATAAACTCTACAGGCTCTTGCAAATAGCTCCATCAACTTGGATTAAACAGTATACATTTCATGTGGCAAGAGGTACACCATATTTAGCGCTGAACTTAGCTATTTTAAAAATTAATTAGGCAATTATACTCATGGGGAAACTGTTCTAGTAATTTAGCTGCTTAATCAAATCCCAGGTACCAAATTATGGACCTGATCCTGCAGTTCTTATTCAAGTCAAACTCCTATTGATGTCAGTGGGAGTTTTGCCTAATTAAAGATCAGGACATATGCGTGTGCAAGCTTGCTTTTAAACGTTGGCTTTGAATTTAGTCTTAGGAATACAAGTACGGCTCTGAATCCCAAATCGCTGCCTACAAGTTTCTCACGTGAGACTGCGGGTATATTAATATATATTTTTCCTAAGTCTGGCTCAAATTAACTTCCAGCTAAAGTCTAGAGATTTAGCTAAAGAGTCTTACAAGGCCCAATGGCAAATTGACCTAGTTTTGCTTTTTTTTAAAAAACAGTTAGATACTGTTGCAAAACAAGAAGCAGGTTGTAAAAATATTGGCTTCGCATCGTGCTCAGCAGCACTCGCTGGGTTTGTGTCGTCGTTTTGCTCAGCACGATCCACACAAGCTGTCTCCAAGGGGCTGGACAAGTAAGTTTGCTTATGTCATTCCCAAAAAGGACTGTCTCAAACACAAGGATTCTGGGTGGTGTTCCCAAGTCTCTACTGAACAGGCTGCAACACAGTTAAAGAAAGAGGAGTATTTGGGGGGAATGAGGAAGAACAGTGTCCTCCCTCACGGTCTTCACACCAGTCTCCACAACCAAAGCTGCCTTTGTGGGATGTGCTTGAGGCAGGAGCAGGCTGGACTCACGGGGTCATGTGAAAGAACTGTCTTCACCCCTGGCTGCTTATTTTGACGTTCCTGATGATATCAAACGTGATGCCTTCTGAGCGGCTGTACTGACATACTCTGCTGATCTTTCCTCTTCAGATGCCTTGGTGATGTGTCAAGGGGCATACACTGAAGCGTCACAAGCTAGGAAAAGGTAAACAAAAAAAAAAAAAAAATCAGTCAACAAGCAACAAATCTGGGTGAGCAGAAGATTTCTGAACACTGACAGTTGCCTGATTAGTATTAGATTCTTAAAGGAAAATGCCTGTCTGACAAAAAACAGGAATGGGCATATACCCTTTAACCCTTCTGCTCAACAGTAAGGAAGAGCAGTAAACCTCTTTTTCATTTAAGTGAAATAGAAACATTAGTACGAGAGCACTGGGTTGTCTGTGCACTTGCAGAGTTACACCCTTAAAGCGGGAAGGACAAGAACTTGTATGTGTCTGAAGATAGAAGGAAATCACATTTCTGTCTAATATACTGGAGCAATTGACCATGAAAAGGTTACATGTTAGGAAATAATTATCTCTAGACACAGCTACTGACAGGGTCAGTGTCCACAAGGATTATTTCCTGCTAACCCAGTGCCCGCTGCCTGGAAGGGAGGTGGATCTCTCCCAGCCCTATCCTGCATCGCTCCCCGGCCCCACATTCCACTGATGCTAATGGCACTTGTGCACTGAGTGGCCTAGCAGCTGAAGCAGATAACCAGGAGTGAAGGGGTTAAGTGCCTGTCACAATAGAAACCTCTGGGGGCACTTGACCTTTTCACATTTTTTATTCAGGAATGAGCATTTTGTGCCTGTTTGAGGAAGTTCATCTACATTTGTCCTCATTCTTCACTCTGTTTGCGTATTGTCCCTTTCCTTCACTCAATGCCCGAGTGTCCCATTAAGTACGAGCAACCTCTGTTGATGAATATGAATTTAGGGCAAAGTTACAGAGGGGACACAAATACTGCACATCGATCAAGCGACTTACAAGGAATTTTAACATATTCACGGCATATGTTTCTGCTGAATAGCTTCCTACACATATAATACTCACCTGTCACTACTTTAGTGTGAAGAGGAAAAAAATCACACGTACATGAGAAGCACTACACTGGCTGGAGCAATGGTCTCCCGAGATGTTTGAATTCTAACAAATGCTGACACAGAGTATTGACTTCCACATGCTAAACAGAGCGCAGCAAGAGAAAGTACAGTGATACCTGCCCTTGGTCTTACATTCAGCAACTAGACTATGGACTCCCCTGTCCCAAGAGGGAGAGTTTGCAAACCTCTCTGACTGCAAATCAGTCAAGGAGGATAAATCCAGAATGAGTTTGTCACCGTCTGTTTCATTTAGAGGCAGATCTTCTAAAAAGGTACAAGCAATATTTAAAAGCTTGATCCTGCTGGGATCAAGGAGAGTTTTGCATTGGCTTAAATAAGAGCGGGCTCTAGTCTCAAAGCACGTGTGTCCAATTTGTTAATGTTTTGGGTTCAAATAAAAAACAAACCTCCAGTCTTCCCTGCATGGGAGTTTCAACCACATTCTTCCACTGGGGGAGAGCATCAGGGCTTAGACAAGAAAGAGTTTCTGAATGATCTAAGTGAATTGTCCTGAGGAGACTGGCATTACTGTGAGCTTTGAACACAACTACAGAGGGTCTTTTATAGATGTACTCCAGAGGGGAGATCCTTAGATGGGTCCTTTAATGCCTGCCCCCATATGCAATCCAGATGAAATTCTTTATCAGATGGGGCCCGGATTTCGCTCCCATTAAAAGTTCTGCCACTGAATTCAGTGGGAGCAGATCTGTTTGTCTTAGATGCTTATACAGCTTTCCTTATCTCAGTGCTTCAAAATAGTTATCCTTCATTCTTTTGAGACAAGGTTATACTATTTTCTCCACTTGACACATGAAGCTCATCCAGGTGATGCAGTTGTGCATCACATACAGATCCAGGCCAGGAAAGGGACTTAACTCCAGTTCTCCAAAACCTTAGACCAAAGTACTATCCCTCACCCTGCCACCATCATGAAACCACCTTTGCTAAGTGGAAGCACAGAAGTCAGATTAGAGCAGCCAGCTTCCTTCTCCTTTTTGAACAAGGAGAAACAGAACCACATGAGAACACAACATTCAAGTATCTCTCATTTCTTCTTTTGAATAAGTTTTTCCAACTGATCTCCTTAAGTAGCATGTCCCTGGCCTTTCTCAGCCACTACTGCCTGAACAGGAGTTTGGCCATCAGCTGCTGAGCTGTGCTACAGGTCTAAGAAATGTCCAGCACAAATTGTGCATCTCCAGTAGCAGCTTTCCAGGACTTCACAGTCCATCCTCAGATAAAAGCACTGCTCTAGTAGACCAGCAGCTACAAAACCAGCACTCTAGCAAAATGCCAGGGACCTTTATTCACTGTCCACAGTGTCCCAGAGGTGGCAGACAACAGTTCCTTGTCACCAAATTGTCCTTGAAGCACACTCATAAAAGACCTTTTGGGAGGATTCAGTGGAGAGTAGGAGGCAGGTCCTGGATTAGAATGAAAAGTAACTGAAGGCACTTCAAGCTCACACAGAAACATCCCCAGTCAGTGAAGCCTACAAAATTTCTGAAGTGCTGGAAGACCTCCAGAAAACTCCCTTTGCATAGTCCCAACTTCCAAGGGACAGGTGTGCTCCTCCAGTCACCACTCGGTGACAGTCTCACCTCAAATCTCCAGCGATGTGTGCCAGGACAGGGCCAGGCAACAGGGAGGAGCAGGACCGAAGGAAGCTGTTTGCTCCAAGGACTCTTGCTCACCAGCATAGCCAGTCCATGCCATGTAAACACACCTGTGTGTGCAAGATGTCACAGCAGTCTGCTGGAGAGGCAGCAGCATACGCTTTCCTGGCAGCTTCATGTCATACCTGTCTATAAGCCATCCTGCACACTGCTGCACCTGACAGCTACTAATCTTCATTTAGCCCACAGCCACTTGAGCATTAAAAAAAAGAAGGCATTTTGAAGGTAAAACCACCTCCCTGAATGTTTGTCATTGCTTACATTTCTGTTAGCCCCTAAAGGGCTTCAAGTGGGAATCACACTAGCCAGTCCCATGCGCTGAAGGTTTTGTGTGCACAGAGGCAGAGCAAAGGCTGTTAGCAGCAAAGAGAACCTGAGGAAGACATGGAGGAAGAGCCTCTGGGAGCACTCAGAGCAGAACCCAGGTTCCCCATTTCCAGTCCAATACTCTGCCCAATGGCTCCCTCCTCTCCCTTTTCAAGAGTACTGACCCAAATACATAAATGAAAGCAAACATGGGTTGTTTACTTCCAAGTATGAATGGCATGGTTTCCCCTGGGCTCCATGTTTCTTGGAATTATTTGAACTGGAAACCAATCAGCCTGTATTCATTATTGATTTATTTTCTAAAAATCTCTCATCCCTAAAGTAACAGTGCCTTTCCATGTCTCAGCCTGCTGTTTAGTGACACAGTAATCTAAAAGCTATTGATCACTTGGGTCTCTACAGCCATAACACATCTTTCTAAGTGCCTTCATGTAGGACTATATTTGCAACATAAGTACCATAAACGGCAGGGTTGCTAATGCAATCAACAAAGATATTAATAGAGATGTAACACTTGCGTAGTAACGCAGCATGGACAAGGGCCAATAGAGGCCAGAATCAAGAGGGAACAAGTATGGTCATTGTGACAGAAGTTGCATTTCTCTTAGAGCACAAGATAGGTTGCAACCTAATTTCAGTCTAAACAGGAACTCAAGCTTGGACACACACTGGTCAAACTTCCCCCTGCCCTAGAAGAGAAGTATCAGTGCTGGAGAGACCAAGATGGTCTCGTTTTGCTCCAGCAGATCTACTTGACCTCAAGTTTATCTGTAGTTCACAACATCCTGCATACACCTTTGCTCTTCTACAGTAGCAATCAGGATTGGTGTCCCTCATAAGATGGACAGCAAGAAGGTGTTTAAACCTCACAGGAGACCTGCTGTCACAGAAATGCTGTGCAGTCCAGCTCCTACTGCTTTGAAAGGATGTCGTTAACAGGCAACACCTTGGAAGTCAAGCTCTTCACTACTTTTTTTCCCGTGCTCCTCCACAGTCTATATGACCAAAAACAGAAGAGCTCATAGTTTCAACTGATCCAAGGACAGACAGTGCAGCAGCTTAGATAACCAGAAGCATTACTGCAGACCTGCCTCAGAGTCATGCAGGAAGATCCTATGTTATTTAGATCAGGTCCTGTTGCAGCAGAAATTTAAGTACATCAAATTGAGTCAGAATCAAGGTCTCCAGAGGGGAGAGTCTAGTGCATTACCCAAGCCCAGACATCCCATAAGCTACAAATTCAAATTAGAAACATGTTGTCCAACACAGATATAACGTGTCTGCAAGTCAATAGTTATCAGCATGCACAGCTTTGCCCAGCAGAGCAGTAGTGAACTGCAGCTGTCTGCTCCTCTCAAACGAGAGCCAAGATGCTCTTATTTTACATGGCGTAACTCGGCTCTGCAGTCCGGACTCTGCCCCACACTCTGTGCAGCAGTGTTGTCTTAGTGACTAGAACAGCACGTTTCCTCCAAAAAATGATTCCAATCACGGCAACAGGACAGCTCTCCCAGATAACTATCAGGCAGCGTGCCTGCAGACAGCCCTGCTCAGTAACCTTGCTCGAGAAGCAGCTTTCAGGAGACATTTGTAACCATTTAAAGTTTCCCACCCAAGAAGTTTTGCACTTGTCAGTTTACCTTATGCCACAGGTTTTTAATTTAGTGGTACGGGAAGAAACTTTATATGCCTCAAATTTTATATGTTAATGCCAGATGTGAACACACTAGCACGTGTCCTCTCTCCACCGTGTTCTGTACTTCTTGGGAAAGGATGCTGTAATGCTGCAGCTCCAAACACTCAGACAATCAGCAAAACTAGTGGCAGACCTGAGGCCAGAAGCCTGTCTTTCCAACTGGAAAGGCAATCTGCTAGCACATACTTCCCAGCCTTCTGAGTGCAAAATATCCCTCGGATGCAAAAGGATTAAAGACAAAAATTTGATTTGCTAATTATGAAAGATAATAAGGAAATTGCCGAAGACCACACACTGTCTATTGCAACATGAGAACGCATTCCAGCTGTTTCAATGTATTGAGAGTGGAGATTATTAATACAAGCAACTTTTAAGTTAATGCAGGTGCCAGAATTTTTCTACTATGTAGACCTGAGATAAACGAACATGAAAAGCTGCAACTTCTTTTGATTATCATTGTTGCACTACAAATCAATGAGCTCCTTTGTGTATTTTACTGTTGGGTTTTTTCCCTGAAGTTCAATATTTTTCCAACTCTTATGAGTTATTTTAGTGTAACTCAATACACGATACCTGTGTTTGCCCTCCTGGACTGTCAGCACTCTTCCCAACGCATCCCTGAGGACAAGCCATACAAATTCAACTCCACTAATATTATAAAGCATTAAAAAAAATAGCATTACTTGTTAATGGTGTTGAAGAGTTTGCACACATTAAATGATAAGCAACATTTTTTGCTAGCAGCAAGTATTGCTGTCATTGGCAGGGCACTCTTCCTCCAAAGCCTGGGCTAGAAGAGATGGCCAGCCAAGAACTCTGCCTCCCTCAAGCCCACCTCTCATTTTCATGTTGATCCTTCAGCAAGAACTGCCCCTGCATGTTCCAGGGAAGCAAGATGGGTCCTGGGGACAGCCAGGGTGAGTGACCAGCAACCATCTCTTCTCAAGCTATGTCAGCAGGCACTCGCTACCTGCCTCAGCCACCAGCTTGAAACACTATAAACTAATTCGTTTCAGAGCAGAGTCCATCCTTAACAGGACACTTGTGCAATTCAGAAGCACATGTGTTTTCCCCCAACCAGCATCTTCGAGCACTCGCTCTGCATTACAACCTTCAGCAAAGCAGGGGGAGAAGGGGCCCAGGGCAGCGCAGAAGCCACGAAGGGGCCCATTTCAGTTTGATTTGTTGCGGCACTCTAGATGCGAGATGAAATCTGAGAGATGAAAACTGAGCAATTTCTTGCTTCTCTTCTTTCTGGACAGTATATTAACACTATAAAGAAGGCTGAACAGTGGGGCTTCCCAACTCCATTATTGTCAAGGTCTGTTTCAAAGGCAGTGGCTGAAATGCCCAGTGCCGCCTTTGTTGATCCTGGACCCAGGTCTCCTCCATGTTGCACTTCTGTCAAACCACAAGCTGAGCAAATTAAAAATCAGCTTTCCCTGGAGGGCTGGAGGAGGGGCTAGGCAGAAGGAATATTGCCTGAGCCTACACACAGTGCCCACTACACTCACACTACTCTCAAGTTCCTTGTGTAAAAGTAGGGGAAGCAGAAAAGCTGCAGCAGATGCCAGTTCTCCTACCTGAAGTTCTACACCTTCCTCTCCGGGCACCAGAATGAAGCCAAGCCATGGTCTGGGGTGTAAGCGGATGCTGCAGTCCAACCAATATCTGCCATACTTGCCACCAACCATTCTGGTCAGAGAGGAATACAAAATGCAGGGACTCTTTCTTTTCCACCTCCAGGAAAGGGTTGATTTGTCCCCAAGACCCATGACAAGCTTGTTACAGACCCTTTCAATTCGAATCAACCTGTCAAGAAAAGAAAGTGTAGAAAACGCATTAATTAAACAGCTTTACTCATGCAGAAAAGCTGCCAGCATGAGCATTTTAAATTACCTGGGCACACCTAGTAGATTTGCATTCCCTTGGCACAGCTTTCCTCTGGCCCACAAAGCATCATCCACTTCATACTTCCATCTGAGGAAGGAACAAAAGAGACTGACAGCCCAGCACCACCTTCCCTGCTTGGGGGCTAGCGCCCTTTCCAAGGGATTTTGTGTCAGTTTATGCAGAAACCTTACTCCTGCTAGATGCAGGGACAGGAAGTTTGGATTCTTCTATAAAACTAAAGACCAAGGCAAAAAGAGGCCTTCCAGAAACAAAGGAGGCGGAGCCGCGGCTGGCAGGGGGGTAACTGCATGCCATTGTCAAATATTAACATAAAATAAAGCAGTAGAAATGGACGTCCATCAACAGAATTAGAAGGAACTAAGTGAGTTTAAGAACAAAAGGTTTACTTATTTAAATTACAGGAGATGAAAAACAGCTGGGAATGCAATTTATAGCACAAAGTACAAAGCTACAACTGTTAAATGCAATTATATTTCAAAGTACTTTTTTCCCCCCTCCATTTTAAGCTAAATATGTACAATTATTTTAACTAAAACAAAACTAATGACAATGTAGCCTTTAGATGTTCCATCCCTTCCCTCAATCGCTTTCAAATTCAGCTCATCCGTTTACATTAACTAAATGGTTCGATTCCCTCATCCAAATAGAGGTCGGCCTTTCAGATAGGCAACTAGAGCTTGAAGAAAGAAAACCTCTGTAAGCAGATCTTTGGTTGTAAAAATTACCTCCTACTATTAAATTCATGGACGTTAGATTGTACTTTCATATTTGTCTTTATCACTTCTCTGCACAGAGTGGGAAAGTAGCTAACTAATTAACTTTACTATTCGTTACATTTGATTTGTACATTTGGTCATAGCGGGGATGCCTATCAGTAAACATATTTAAAGATATTCAAAAGTTTGAGGCTTTAGGGTTTGGGGTTTTTTTCTGCTTGAGAAAGAAACCACCAGTGTTCAAAGCCTCTGGGCCAACAGGGACCAGCACTAAATGTAGCTTGCATCAAGGGCTAGGTTTTCAAAACCACCCTGTACTGCCCTTATTGTGCTTCCACTACAACCTACAACAAAAATCTCCAGGTGAAAACCGTCCTCACCCAAGACACTGGCTTGTTTTCCTCTACTTCTGCACAGCTGCCGTTTGGTTCCACTGGGCTCAGGAGCAGCAGACTCCAAATCTCAACAGGCAGCTCCATCACTGGCTTCAGTGAGTCCTGCCTATTAGTGATATTTTTAATTCCAGGTGTTTCTAGCACTGAACCACACAGTTGGACCCTGACTTGCAGAGAGCTGAGCCACATCTGTCTCTGGAAGCTGCCCCTTGTGTCTTACCTGATTAGACCCTTTATTTAGAAGATAGCGGGTTCCACTTCAGCATTACAAAGGGTTTACAGCCATCCAACAGAGGTTCATCTCTAATGGTCACTGCTTAAGGCCATGGAACATTCAAAATTAAAGCTGAGAGGTTTTCAGAAAAATCCAAATGCTGGTACAATCAACTTTCTCACGTTATTAGCTTTTCACAACAAAAAAGCTCAGGATCTTAGTCACACATCGATATATTCTATTTCTTAAAGTTTCTTTCTATCGTAATTTTCATGCTTAAAATGAAACCCTTTTATCCCAGTAAAAAAAAAAAAAAAAAACCAAACAAAACAAACAAAGAACCAAACAAAAAACACCAACAAAAACTTATTTATTTCAAAATAAAATGGCTTGCAACTCCTTGCTGCAACAAATTTTTCTTGGTTTATGTCATCTCAAAAAAAATGATCTTACTTGTTTCAGATGCCAAATGATCACAGGAAAAAATAAAATTCATTACTTGGACAAATGTTTTTAAAGTTAGGAACATATTTTGAGTGTTCTGAGCTGCAACAAGCCATTGGTTTTGATTCACCTAGAAAAAAATTCACTGAAAAAAGTATCAGCCCATGCTAACGAGGTATAAAAAACACATGCACATATAAATTAGTTTATGTTCTTGCTCTGACAATAGCCTGTACCAGATGTTTCGGAGAAAGACATAAGAAGCCTTAAATTAGACAGATGTGAGATAATCTGCCTCCCACCATGGGTGTCTTCCTAATCCCTTAAAACCTGAAGCAGAGGGTTGAGTATCTTTCCAAAAACATTGGAGCAGCTTCTGTTTTTATTAACTATTACTAAAGAAAAAGCTAAGCAATGACATGTTTTACAAGTCCTGTTTTCAGTTACTTACAGTTTTGCAAAACTTTGGACTGAGAGTTTCATACCATGTACCTTTCTTGAACTAAATTTTTGCATTCTCTATTGATAGTTTCTGCAAGAGATGCTAAGGTACTTTTAAGAAAATGGCTCAAGGAATATACATCGTTCTATAAACATTATAACAAATTCTTGCTGACCACCTCAAGACACAGATCCCAACAAAATAGTCCCTTACACTTCAGCAGAGGGATTTTGCTGGTGACAGGGATTTTGCTGTGCCTTTTGCTAATTAAAAGAAAGAAAATGAAGGGGGGAAAAAAAAAAAAGAAAGAAAGAAAGATCACATTTGGTCAGGTTGTAAATCTTCGGGGAAGACAGACTCAGCATAGTTCTCTTAAAACACCATATGCACAGAGCAGTCTCCAGCCTGGCTCAACAGGGGCTGGGCTGGATTTTCTCTTCCCCTGCTCCCTAAAGCAGCAGACAGAAGAGTAGAGGCTCAAGATGTCACCACTCTCAAGATCCCGCTGCTTCTAGTACCAGCACAACATGAACAGGCTGCAGAAAAGATGGGCAGCATGAACCACATCTGGGAGAGAACAAACTAGGCAGAAACTGAGTGGGAGAATTTGGAAGCTGATAAACGCAGATGAGGAATCGGTGCAGGGGCTAGGATGTGGGAGCATTGCCTGAGGACTCAGGCATGGCACTCATGAGAGAGAAGCAGGGAGGAGGTGGCTGGAAGAGCCATCACGACCTGAGGAAGACCTGAAGGTGATTCAAGACAGAGACAGAAGCAGCAAGTGCAGGGCTTGGTACTGAAGTAAAGAGCACAGGAGAAAGCGTGCAATGGGACTGTCCCAGGCAAGAACTGGAAGAAACCCAGGAAGAAGATGTCATGATCGAAGAGGCAGGAAGTGCAAAGAGACGACTTTACTGCAGAGACTGAAATGGAACCAGAGGTTCCTCCATCAACAAAATATATTGTATTCTTAGAAGGTTTCAGTCTTCCTCCACCAATTCACACAGGAAGGCATTTGCATGTTTTTCTGGTTGTTCTATTACAATTACAGGAAACATACATAAAATCTGTCAGGACACTGAAGTCTCAATTACTACAAAGTTGCAATGCTTTGATGTAAATATATCAAAGAATTGACCCCTGGGAAAAAAGCCTGATCACCTGAAAACTACTGCAGTGCCTCGTGCAGAGGTCATGTCAGTATTACACAGACAGCTCCAACACCGACGTTTTTCCATTTCTTCACTTCCATACAAATCACAATGGAGTTCATTTTTATTGCTGCCTTTTTTACTTTTTAATTCATCTAGGTGTTTCATTCAACACCAAGATCTTAGCAGGGTTCACTTCCACCCAGCTCTGGTGGCCGTGAGCTCCACAGATGAACACTGAATCCAGCTGCTAGATGGAACAATGGGTCAGACAAGGGAGACAGGGCAGTGAGGACCACGTTTCACATGCATGGCTCATCTGTACACACAGTTGTACTGGCTTAACACAATATGCACTCTTAAATCAGTTCGACCAACAAAGGGTAAACAAACAATGGTTTTGTTTAAAGTAAGTCTTATTCGGACCTATCTTAAACAGATTAGGAACAGGTTAAACTCAAGGTCTCTGCTGGACCACTGGACACTGTCTTTTGGTTTAAAAGTGAAAATATACATGTAGGCACTCCACAAGCAAGATGGTTTTTGCCAACATACTTCAGTAAAGTAAAGAAGGCCAAATGCTGAAGTACTTGCAACCACAAAAAATGGACGTCAGCTCCTAAATTTTAGCTGCAAACAAGATGTGGACAGTAAAAGGAGGTGCAAAAACAGTTATTAGTGTCCTGAACAAAAAAAAAAAAAAAAAGAAAAATAAGAAATCTAGATCCCAGGAGACTACTGCCAGAAGAGAGGCCTTGTTAAGACATTGTTAATTTTGCAAAATGAAATATGAAGTATTCAGTATAATAATTCTAGATATACTGTGCTGAACAAAAAAAGAGGTTGCTTTCTTTAAAGGGATGCATTATCTTTGCGTTTTACTGGGTTTGTTTGAATATTAATTTGTTTTTAAAGTCATAGCTCTACAGAAGTTTTTTTTAATGTCTGAAAGTCAGAATTCACAGCATGAACATATGAAAAAAAAATCTTTAAAGGAATAGAGTCTTCCTGTATTTCCCTGCTACAGTCTATAGACTATACACCAGAGACAGCAAAAATCTCACCAAAACCAGGAACGCTTTGATAATAAATAAAAGCTTTCCTGTCATTGGAAAAATATTTTCACCACAAAAAGTAATGTATTTTTAATTATTATGTTGAACATCTCTTCAACACGGGCATGTTTGTTTCCGAGTGGACCCTTAGGACAGATGCACTGCTCACAGGGTGACCTCCTCCACTCAGACACTGGGGAAACACCACCAAAGCCAGCTTCATCTTACACCAGTGCAGCATAGTTGCACCAGGGGCTCTCATGACTGTGCTTTTATCAGTCTAGGTAAAGCAGGTAGTAGAGCTCAAAACTCAGAGAAGGTCTTCGCACATACACCAAAAAAATAGTTGAATCTGATTCATTTGAACAGGGAAGCAGCCACTTTATCCTATCTTCCCCTAACATGATATGAACATGTTCTGCACAACAAGATTGGGTGAAACACATTTGATTTGTGTCCTTTCGAAAGGACTTTTTAAGCATGGGGGGGGGGGGGGGGGGGGGGGGGGAAGCAGTATAGTGAAATAGGAAAGAGAGCTTCATACAAGGTCCACAGACAGTGGTGCTGAGGGCAGGCACAGCAATGATGGGGGACAGGCTCAAGAGCACAAATGGCACACCACCGTGCTGCTGGGCCACCACGCCTCTCTGTAAATCCTCTCCCCAGAAGGAAGAGAAAGGATGTGATGGGAAGGATGAGCCCATATGATTTCAGACCTTGGTTATCCCTTTTGGACAACCACCAACCTCCTTAGCACTGATAAATCCATTGTCAAATTGTGTGGGGCGATTACTCTAAGCAGGAGCATGACCCTTGTGTGGATTACCTGGGGAATAAAGATGGTTTAATAGTGCCCATAGATGATGCAGACTCCACTATTATCGATTAAAGCTGAGTTGGGTTCTCTGAATTGCATACCAACCTTTTTTTACACACTTCTTTCAGGTGGGTAATTTTTTTTTTCTGGCCTGGCTACCTTTTAAAGCTTATTGCTGATTTTCCACTCTGTTGCACCAAAAAAAACTTGCAACACTGTTACAGACCATAGCTAAGCATCTGCAAGTTATAAAACATTTAAAAGCTTTACATTTAACCTATCTATTGGCAGTAAAACATACTCCAACACAAATGCACTATTTGAGACAGATGTTTGAAATATGAATGAATGTTTGAATATTCAGTTTTAAATACTCATGATAAAAGAAGCTGCGGAGACATGCCATTGATCTAATACTTGTTTGCACATTCCTTAGGGCTATGCATGAAGCATAATGGGATTTCTATGTTCCTAAACAACAAAAGGTGTAAAAATGCCTTTTCAGTTGCAAACTTTGTTCATTTATTCCTGTGGCAAAAGAATGCAAATCTTAAGTCATTTTTTTGTGCACTGACATCAAGTCTTTCTCACACAAAAAGTTTCTTAAAGAAACAAGAAGAAAGTTCAGAATAAAGTCATGCTTCCTCCCTGACATGTCTCTATAAAAATAAAAAAAAAAAATAAAAAAAAAGGAAAGAGAAAAAGAAATTTTACTTAATGTGAATATACCTACCAGCTAAAAGCAAAGGCTACTGAAGTGAGTCACTCTATGCTATCAGGCATGTAGGTCATTAATAAGAACAGGTTTGCAAGGTCCAAGCAAAATATTTATTTCGGTACAATCAGCCTTCAGCATATCTACTGCACGCACTTCTGCTCCAGCTCTGCAGTTAAGTGACAGAACCTGTTCGCAGGCAGAAATGGAAACACAACTCTACATTGAGGCATATGAGGGTAGCTTATAAACATGAGCAAGAAGTTTTCTGTAACAAAATAACATTCCCTGTTCATCTCTCTAATTTTGCTTTTTCAATGTTTTACTTGTAGAGTGGAAGGGGAGCTATTTTTTTTTACTATGAAATTGCAGATATTTAAAATTAACACTAAAGCAGGAACTGAAAGAATGGGGTGGTGAGATGCATTTTCAAGAAGGAGTGTAGGAAAACAGTGTTAATGTCAGAATCAATCCTTGAGCTATGAATAACTTAACTTCAAAGCTGATGCTACTGTCTGACTGAGCACCCTATGTCTTCAAGGAAGATAAAGCCACATATGTAGTCAAACCAATGTTTAATTCAGATTACGCAGAACAATACGGAAACTTGACTGGAGCCAATTAAACTAAGCTTTCACTGACTGATAAAAATGCCATTTCGCATCCTTTCTGTGCACAGCAAGGAGCAGTTTGAGAGCATTACAGTTCTGAACCCACATTTATTGACCTAAGACATTTTTGTACTTAATACATCAATACCAGGATTTCAATTATGACATTTGATATTCTCCTTTCAAAGTGAGAAGAATCTTTACTTCTACCAGGGACAAACCCCCCATAATCCTGTAGGGACTATGCAGAAGTACAGAGAACCATTTCAAATGAAAAATGCAGTTTCTGTAGCAGCCCACTGGAAAAAAAGGCGATGTTGGGAAATGCAAGATACTTTGCTCAGGCACCGTCCATACATTGAAGTGCTTTTCTCCTATCAGTCTCACTACTGAAATTCAAGAATCCAGGCCCTGTTCCTGCCCATGGCCAGACTCTGCATAATCACACACCCACCAACTGACCTGTGGTGCCTCATGAGAAATAGCCTGGCCTAGGGCCCCACCATACACGAAGAACAAGGACAGTTGTCTCCCATCTCACATCCCTGTGGAGTAACACACCACAAGAAGTGGCACTTGACAGCTGAGCTGCCCAGAAACAAAACATTTTAGGTTGACTTAGAAACGCGTAATAAAACATTTAAAAGACTTCAAGATTAAGTACTATGGCTCCGCTGAATCATGGCTTTCAGAACGTTACTGGCACTGTTGGCAGGGAACGCAACAGTATTCAAATCCAAGAACTGACAATTAATCTAATTTAAACATTTTGGGATTTGATTCCATGATAGCCAAACATTTTATAGGTAACCCATGCATGTCTGTAAAAGACTACAAATCAGCACAGCTGTGCACCCAGATAGGCTGATCACAAAGCAGTCAGATGGAAACAACAGCATCTGAAACTTGGAAACAAGCACTTTCATCCCTGCAGAAAGAAGTCAGAAGATTACACTTTGGATTATGTTCAGCTGCAAGTCTTCCACAAAGTCCTATTTCTGAAGAACTGGCCCCAGCATCCCTTCTCAGTTCCTAAAAGATCTAGTTTCCCTGTGCCTCAAACCCCTATCTGTAAAACAAAAGCAACTTTATCCCTGTCCTATACACTGCCCACCTGTCTATAAAACTGCAAGCTCTTTGGAGTAAAAGAACTGCAGATAAGGCCTCACACTGAGGTTGTGGCCTTTAGGAGTAACAAATACAAATAAAAATAAAAGCAGTGAAAGACTGTGAGCAATCCTTGGAAGGGAGCAGAAGTATGAAAGCAGCTGCATTACCTTAACTAAGCTTTGCCATTGGTATCAGACAAATGGCATGCAAGCAATGTTAACTGCCAGCAGTAACCTTCACCAATAGGCAGCAAGAAGTGGAGGGAGAGAGGAATTGAGCTACTTTCCAAGAAATTCTGTGATTTTTCCAGCTAACCATCAGCTGTAAAACTGAAGAGTCCAAGCTGGTTTATGTAATAAGAGAAAACGAATATTATAGGCAGTCAACATATTTCAAAACACAGTGGTGTACTTTCTTTGGTATTTCTTCTCCTTCTTCACCCTCATCTCCACTTTATTAAAATTTAAACCATACATCATTGACATCATTTCCAGGGACAAGGTCTGTGCTGACCACCCCTCACTCCTCTGCCAAACACAGCACCCCGCCATGCAGATGTCCCAGTCCCCTCTCGTTGGCACACACATAGAATCATAGAATGGTTTGGGTTGGAAGGGACCTCAAATATCATCCAGTTCCAACCCTCCTGCCGTGGGCAGGGACACCTTCCACCACACCAGGTTGCTCAAAACCTCATCCAACCTGGCCTTGAACACTTCCAGGGAGAAGGCAGCCACAACTTCTCTGGGCAACCTGTTCCAGTGCCTCAGCGGCCTCAGTGTAAAAAATTTCTTCCCTAGATCTAATCTAAATCTCCTTTCTTTCAGGTTAAAGCCATTGCCCCTTGTCCTATCACTATATACCCTTGTCAAAAGTCCCTCTCCAGCTTTCTTGTAGGTCCCTTAGGTACTGGAAGACACATCAACCAGAAGAGAAATTAACAAAGAGGAGAGTAGGGTTTCTTCAGAGCTCTTGATAACGGACAGTGGCTGAGTCCTACACAGAGGGTTAAAAGGAGAGCGATAAACTCTGTTGTTGTCAAGAAAGAGAAGAGCGCTTAAAAAGCCTTTCAAATAAGCAATTTCCCCTCTCATCAGTATCCTCTTGACTGCTAAGCTCTCTCTTTTGTCTCCTACCTTGAATGGTGATCAGCAATGCATGATTGGCCGAGAGGCATCAGCTGTAAGTCTCACAACACGAGCCAGCTGAAACCGCTGCGGAAAGGAGAGACCAGTCCCCTAAACACCTATCACTTGGTGGAGGAGAAGGAAGAAAAGTCAAAGCACGACAGCTTCGTTTGCCTTGCAAGTTTTGGCAAAGGGTGTAGGGTCTGCCATCTCCCGTATCAGGTTTATTTACTAGCCCATCTCTGAAACAAATCAGGATTAAACGTGCACGTGCCAGGAATCCCACTGCCAAACGAGTTTCCACCTACAATCCTTAGTGGAAGTTTTGCCTGCATCCTCAAGGATGAAGGTCAGTAGCGTTTCTACTCTCCACATGCTTCCTGTCCTATCCTCAAACAGCTGCACTGCAACCAAGAAGTTCCTTCCTTGCAAAGTGTGCTGTATCTTCTGGTCACACTCATCTTGTGCTTCAGCTGGCACATGTCTAACAGCACCCTGTGCAGTCAGAGCACACACCAAGTTAAAGGTCAGCAAAGATCAGCTTCATGCTGAGTCAGAAGTGCCACAGCCAAAAGAGGCCAAATTTATTCTTTTAAAACCTTCGTTTCTCATTAGGAATGTTTCACCTGTGGTACTTTAACATTGCTGTTTAACCTGGCTGCATGATGAAGGGCTTTCCAGAGATGATGTTAGCCATGCAGAGACTCTAAATCACTTCTTCACTAATCCAACTCCGTTCAAGTAGAGCAAGTAACAGAGTCAAGGCTGAGAGTTTTTATGAGATGACAGAAATTTGCAGTAATGTGGTGCATAAGCACCCATCTTACAACAACCAGAAGGAAATGCAGAGCATCTCTGTTCACAACAATCAGCCACAATATTTTTTGGCTGTATAACAACTTTCATGCAAGAGTGTTTAGATACATAGCTATCTCCAGTCTAGCTAGTCTTAGAATGCCGAGCAAACCCTCTCTCCAGCCAGAACCACCACTTTGCCCACTACAGAGATGGCCTTTAACATCAGGTTTTGTTAACTGGATTTTAAAAAAATAACATCTTGTAGCAACTCTCTCTGCTTCAGCAGCTTTAGCCAGGGCAGTTCCCTTTCCTCCAGCATAACTTTGTCTTATTTTGAGGAAGCTGAAGCAACAAAGAAAGGTGGAAATGAAGAGTGTGAGTGTGCTCTTCTAGGCTTTGGAAGGTCTAAAACACTAAAGGCCTAAAAATGTTAACAGAATGACAGTACAGGCTGTACAATGCCAGCAGAATTGAGTTCTGGCCACAGAACTTCTGTGAGAAGATGGGAGGAAACAAAATATTCAGAGACTACCAGAATGTGTACCCCATCCAAGACATGTAACATCATCTGCAGAAGTGCAAAACACTGAGAAGCAAATGAGACCAGTGAGGGCTCTGCTCTGAACATACCAAGAGTATAAGTTGGTATGACTCTGCAGTCACACACATTCTCTAAATAGGACATTCTCGCAAGCTGGCACCCATCACCTCCCTAGTTTCTCTATGGTGTCTCTGTCACTCTCTCAGCTCAGTGTTGTCATGAAGATTTTTATTTGCAAAGCGTGTACAAGCCAGAAGCGGTTACAAAGGAAAAATTAGTAACTGTGTCCACAGCCCAGGGTTTGCACCACATGCTGTAGCAAGGCACAAAACCACATGTGGAGCAAGAACTGAGAAGTGCTGTGTGCTTACACAGTCCACGTACACCAACCTACACATCAGACAAAGAAACCTGGCACGTGTGCCTTGTTACACGTACACAGGGAGACTCACCAACAGTTGCATAGGCAAACTTCTATAGTTGACTTGATGCAACCCTAACACAATTAATGCTGGGGACTGTCCTTGCTATTGCCCCAAGAGGGTAAGCAAATGCTTTGAGAGCTGCCAAGCCACTCAGCTTCCTCAGTTAAAAAGCTGAGGGCCTTCCCTGCATGTTCAACTATGTAGAAAAGCAGTCTTTTCCTTCAATTTTTATACCAGGAGCTAATTCCCATCACCAGTGTGTGACTGTGTTACTTCTGCAAGGGCCAGATCCCCCTCTCTCACACGTCTTAGAAGTCAGAACAAAGTTTTAGCTGGAACCAACCTAGCTACCATCAATACCAGCTACTACCCAAACTTCAGTGAGATGTCCCACTTCAAAAGCATCTTCCAGAAGATGTGAAATGAAGAGTGCCTTTTGGTCCAAAGCCCAGCAAAGCAAATGCGCACAGTAACTTATTAGTTCATGCCTTTTCTTCAGACATTTGTAAGATTTTACATACTTAAAAACCAAATTGCCTCTTCTGTGTGAGGTTCTCCATGTCTCTATTGGTACTTTCACATGATGCAACTTTCAAAGGTTGTTTTTCCAATTTACACAGACGTTAACCACAATTACTTACCATTCATACTCTCATAAAGCCCACAGTGCCACTGGCTATGTGCGGAGCACCACTGGGCTGAGCAACACAAAGGCCAGAGAAGAAGAGATCCTCCTCTCTTCCTCTGGATCCTCTTCCCAGTAACACGGTGGGTTACAAACTAGGTGCTCCTTCCATTAGGCATTGGGCGGAAGCGCGATAATCATGATCCTGAAGCTCCCTAGCTCCCACTGGTTTCAGTGGTTGTTTGCAGTGCTCAGATCAGAAAAAGTATTAATCTTGTCCTCTGAAGTCTATGCTCAGGTACACACCAAAGCTCCAAATTTCCTTAATCACCCCTGAAAGTCAGCTGTCCAGGACAGACACTTCACTCTCTTCTAGAAAACACTAATTTTCAAAGATATTTTGCTGGGGGAGGGGAAGTACAGAAACACTAAATTTTGTTTAGAAAACAGGAAAGGAGCATACAGAGTTTAAATAAAACAAAGCAGAAATTAATGCAGTCTTACTTTTTGCATGTGGTCATTTTTCTAACGGAAAACGTTGTTGGGACAATTCTCTGAACAACTAGGACCTGACAAAGATGTCACACATTAAGCCATTTACACAAATAATTACAGATCATTTAGATATTAGTCTTCCTTCTCAAGGCATCACAAGGGAGTCTTCAATTTTTGAGCACAAGCAACTCCTATTAACATTAATGAGAACTACTCAAATGTACAGGATGGACAGTAGATCTCTTGAGAATCTCTGCATTCATCGTACCTTGTCAGGGGAAACAACAAAAACGTGACAAACGCAGACCCTAAGTCAAGGAGAATTCAGCCACTGAACTGCCTGACTCCTGGCATTTCACATCACTTATTGCTCCCCCAACCCCTTACGAAACATTGCTGTGGTGCTACTCATCACTCCTGCACCGCACACCTCTGTTGCCACTCACCCTGGAGCTGGTCCTGCTCCGGGTTACGCCAGGCAAACTCACATTCCCTCCACATTGAATCGCTTACTGGGGATCCCGTTTCTGAAATTCAAATTAGCAGATCAGATCCAGATTTTCAGATTGTAGTTTTTATTTTGGACCTGTCTGAGTTTTATGCCCACTAACAAATACAGCATCGCAGCTGGTTTTGCCAGCAGTTTCTGAATTGACATATGCAAAGGAGAGCAGAAGTGTTAATGCTTTTCCACACAAGTGGAGCAGCCATATCGCATAGACAGTACCATCAGGTATCTTAACTCCTTCTTTTCCACCTCCGCAGAGTAGTAGAGTACTGCACAAGCTGCTGTTCTCAGCTACGCCGGTGAGGAAAACACATTTCCATGTGCTGTACCAGCCTCATTCCTGCTTATAATTCAGCAGGAGCTCCAAGAGAAGGAAGATGCTGGTGCCACTGTCAGAGAGAGGAGTGGCCATCAGAGGCTTTGAGCTCTACACCCAGTTTTCCTGTTGGGAAGGAAACCTCTTTTGTTGGTCTCCCAACCTCCAAAACAGTGACTGCACTACTTCTCACACTTAGAGAAGTGCTGAGAAAGCAGCCAGGCCTTGGGAAGGGCATTTAACAAGCAGAAGTGCTTGTTATCCTTGTGTGTCTACACTAGGCTTCTTTTCATATCCCTTACAATGCCTCTCCAGTCCCTTGCTTTTATTTCACACCCAAATCCCTGTGGCTCCAGCTCACATCAGTGAGGCTGATGGAGGGCACTCTCCCCAGCAAGCATGGCCAGCAGTAAACTTCATAGGGCTTAACCAAATTGACAGAATTTCAATGGGAAGTCAGACACTTCAGAGTTATTGAAGACGGCTTTAAAGAGTAGCATGTTACAGCCTGAACCTCACAAGTATTATAAATTATCACAGTTAATTTTTCACTTATATTAGTAGGCGCTGTGCTCAGTAGATAGAAACAGCACTGGCTTCCACGGCTGCATCTCCCTGCCCAAACTGGATCGCTCCCTATAAATGCCTCCTGTGATGTGCAGCGCTGTTTCATGTCCTAAGAAGTCCTTTGCTTACATAAACTGCTAATCTAAATATATCATTTTCCGTGGCCAACAATGGTTGATAAATTGTGTTCCCTTGATTTGTACCATTCCATAGTCATTATGAGACTTGGTAAAGAACTTTCTCCACAGCAAACTTGAGCCAGATCTGAGCTGCTTCAAAAGTGCTGATTCAGCTTGCTGGTAGTTTATCCCTTGGAGGAAAACACAATTGTGTAACCTAAGAAGATATTACAGATGGACACTCCAAAGAGGAAGAAAAGCAACACCTACAGAATCTACTTAGCTTCTCTTTTACCAGTTATAACAAAAGTAGAGCTTACCTTTAAAAAAAACCCACAACAAATTAAAAGATATTATTTCAGAGAAAAAAAACAGCTTCCAAGATCACGATGCCATATTAAATTCTTTCCCAAGCTCAATAAACTATGACTTATAAAACTTGTAAAATCTTTACTAGACTCTTGACAGCCCCACATGTGTCTGTGGCAAGAAGAATGGAACCTTTTGCTAAACATCTGCTAAATCTTGCATCTTGGCGAGAACGACTCTACCCGATAGCAACACGCTGTCTAACGCTTGCTGACTGCGGTCTGGGACTGTGATGGAATCTGTCTTTCTGCATCAAAACACCACGCTGCTTTGCCATGGTGCTTTATCATAGCCTGTATTTGCAGCAGCCGTTTCCAGTAATACTGCATAATGGCACATCTCTTAGGCCAGTTGCACCTCAACAGTGGCACATTGTTCATCACAGACTGAAATCATACAACTGACAGCTACGTTTTCAAAGAGGATGCACGCATGGCATCTCCATTTGTACATGCTGTTCTGGAAGTTAGCAGTCCAGCAGCTTTGCTTGTGAGCAGAGTACAAATCTAGAGGACAGCTGAAGAACAGCTACTAAGTTTAGTCTAAGGAAATTTCTGAGACAAGCCAGAGAAAATAAATACGCTCATTTGTGCAATAGGTCGGAGAGATTCCTCTATGGAGTATATTCAACAATATTCTCTCATCCTATAGAATGGTGACTTCTGGTTTTCCAGGACGGATCAACACATACGTTAAGCAGTTCTACTCATATGTAACCAAGTACTCTGAAAAACTCATAAACCTCATGTTTCTACGTTCACACTGTCCTGTCATTACTTGAAACACAGAAGACACTCAAATGGGGACAGTATCCCCCCATCTTTCTGGGGGCTCTCATATCTGCTTCAGAAGCATTTTGCAACATACAGTACTAGAAACAAGGCGTTTGGGTAGTGGCAACTTAGGCCTGGTCTAGCACAGCAATTAGACATTTCTTATTTGATCCCCTATGAAAAATCTTTATGAAGAATCTTTCCTTGACACAATTGGCCTTTTCCTTCTTTGAAGCCATCCTACAACTCCCAATAAACCTCTCTGATTCAAAAGAATCCAAGTGTCCTGTGTCAATAGTAGTTGAAATAAGTTGCTAAAACAGTTAAAGACATGGAGTTTACAAAACCTCCATTTGCATATGCTCAAAGAAGCTTTTCAGCTTCAAGGAGAAGCTAACAATTTCACATAGTCATGCAGGAATGCAGATCAAAATCATTGACTTTTTCATAGTCTGCTGAGTTTAGTTTCAAAGCACAAGTCAGAACACCTTTTTGCCATTTAATACTTTAAAAAAACATGTTTCTTCCTGACAGTCCACCTGATGCCATTTATAATAAATAGGTGTTTCCCCCTGTTGCACCTCTGCACAGTCATATCACTCTGTAGATACTGGACTCGTAGGTTTCACTAATTTTTGACAATCATTTCCTTTCCCCTGTTGTGAAACCTTTTATTTTCTGAGGCTATCCCTGCCCTAAATCTGGAAAAAAAAAAAAAAATCTATATCTAACCTGAATAATTGGCCTTGGAGTACAGCGATGATCAAGATATTTTTCCTGGCTTGCTCTTCAGCATGTGGTGCATCCTTTCTCCCTGTATATCACAAGCACTTTTCCTTACTAGGATGGATTTTTTGGAGCTGGTAAGTCTTCTTGACAGTCTACTCAAGGAGACCTTCCAGAAAAAGGTGCACTATACCTCCGTCTTTATTCCATACACCTCACTTCTCTCAGATGGCAAGAGGACAGAAAGACAAAAAGCATGTCTACATTTGTACAAGACAAAAAAAGATCTGTCACATCTAAAAAAGAAAAAGCTATGGCAATCTGGGAACTCCAGTGCATTGGAAGATGAAAGATAAATCATGTTATGTGAATGTTGCACATGTTGTTGTTATTATCTCCAAGAGGAGGACCCCATTGTGCTAAATACTACATACACTCAAAGTAACAGGCAGTTCCTGCCCCAGAGGCCTCATAACCTAAGATAAAAGCAGTATTGTTGTCCCCTTTTTGTAAAGGGGAAGTGGGACACCAGACAATTCAATGACTCAAACAAGATACTCAACGAAATGGCAGACCTGCGAATTGAACCCAGATTCAAGCGTCCATCCCGTGATTTAATCCATGCAGCATGGCTCAGAATCACTTTCAGTTAAGCAGCAACATCTAAGCTCCAAATTGGTACCCATGATTATTTCTACTTATTTAAGGAGAAAGCAATACCTGACCTATTGTTCATTTCCCCATTAATTTTAGATTCCTGTGGGAGAGTCATATTTTTAAATGTATGTCCAAAAGATACCACACAGCCACAAAGAAACGATTTGTATTCACAGTTAATTCATTTGACATGCATTTATAAGTGGAATATTTGAGCCCTACCTTTATATTCAATTCTGTAGGCCAATGCAAAGGATTAACTTGAAAATATTTATGCTGTTTCTAAACATAGGATAGAGTTATAAGACACTGCAAGAGCTTCTAACTGTTGAGGCACAGAAAAGGGGAGAAGTCTCAAAAATACCACAGGTTAAAAAATTATGCAAAAAAGCAATCTGAAGATGTTTGATAGGTGAAGGAAGGGAAGTTGCTACAGGAGGTATCAGAGGCTAAGGAGCAAGAAGATGGAAAGAAGACCCAAAGGGCAGTCAATAGCAACTTCAGGAGGAAGAAGAGAACAGAGAAGCCCTGATCTGAGCTGTGTCAGGCATGGGAAGCGACTATAAAAGTACTTGAAAGTTCTTGTTGATAATTTACATTCCTTAAGTTCAAGTTTAATTGTGTATTACCATGTAATTACTGCCAAATGGGGAAAGAATCCCTCTCCAAAAGGGTCCAAATGAAAGGCTAAATTGTAAAGAATAACGGACTACAACAGGGCTGGGTGTCTCGGTACAGCCCCAATGAGGGAATACAAAGGCTTCTGCTTCTGTGTTACTATTTGGAGTTACTCAAGGCAGGAGAGCTCTAAAGCCATTTGGCTGCTGAGCACAAGCACAAATACTGGTTGTACACACAGAACTGGACCGGGACTACACAGCACTTACTGCATGAAGAAATGAGAGTGCCCAAAAAAGGAGGCTTTGCTAAAGAGAAAGATGAGTCAAAGGATTGGCCTATTAAAATCAAATTACTAAAATATTCAAATTCAGAGAGCACTGACATCTATCTTTAAATATCATCTAAACTGTAAAAAAACCCAAACAAACCCAAACAAACCACACCCACACAAACCCAACAGCAAAACAAAACCAAAAACATTACATGCAACCGCAAGCAGCAGCAGTATTATGCTTCACAGGTGGTCACAACTTAGAAACTAAGCCATTACAACCAGGATAGAAGCAAAGCAACTATTATGTTGCCCAGGAGTGTTACATTAAGAACTGAGGTGCTCAAAACTCCCTGAAAAAACAAGGCATTATAAGTTGAGTACCTAAAAAAATAAATCCTAATGGCAAATTCCAGCTTCGTTTCACAGTATAAAATCAGTTGTGAAATTACACACTTAATATACCTAAACGCTTGCCCATTTAATATCTGAACCCACATCAATATTTCAAGAGTATTAAAAATGTTTTCTTCTCTTGGAAAATTAGAGACTAAAGTATTCCAAGACTTAGAGCAAGGAGAGAGACAAGTTCTTCAGAGGTGCACAGAACGATATCAGACTTTCTGAACTGAAAAATAATGTGAGAGCAAATTCACTAATGTAGAGCAGCTGAAGAGACATACACTGTGAAACTACGATGTGTAGAAGAGTTTTAGAAAACCTTAGGTGGAAGAAGACATTTGCACAGCAACAAGGCTAGACAAGAAGCTGCACCCTGGGGAACCATGAAGTTTGTGCAGGACAAAGAAAATGAAAACTCATAATGAAGTTCAGACACTTTGGGACGGGGGAGAGTGATATAGTCTCGCCAAACTGGATGGCTCTACTAGGCTGGAAAATGGCCTTTCACACAATCCAAGAGTTGCCTGAACTGCAGCAAGTTCTTCCAATAATTTTAAAGAAAATACTTGCAGACTGAATTCTACTCCCGTCCAATGGGCTTCACATACCTTCATGAGACAGCAATCAAATTTGATTTGTTCTCAATATGCGATCAGAGATTCAGCTTTGGCCATGTCTTAAGAGAATTAGTCATAAAAGGTCAGAAGTATAGGAGGAGGGAGCAGGGTTCTCTCATCAGACTGGACTGCTACTGCATTAACCTGGAGGTCACCAGAGCGATTAGAGCAAAAAGTTAACCATGTTTGAGAAAACACCGGATTCAACTCTTTAGAGAACTGATTTTCATTCATCCCTCTGGAGCAGAGACTGGGAAGTGCCTCCCACAGCAGCTCTTGGGACCTAGTGGAGTCACAGCCAAATAAATTGACACCAGAAACTGAGATCACGCTGAATATTTTGAAAGTGCATGTAAGTGGACTGCTTTTTTCACTGATGGTGTTAAGCCATTCTCCTAGCCCAGTTGTGATCACCGAGTTTTAAATCACTGAGTTGTGTTTACTCCCATGGTCTTCTCTGTCTTGAAAGAGCACATTTCTTTCCTCGTTTTTAGGAAGGAAAAAAATAGATAGAGCTACATATGGTGCTGGACACTGTATATGGCAAATTGAGAAGGGTAAAACTGTGTCGGATTACTGAAGCTGTACAGAAAAATTTCTTTGTTAACGTCTGACGTTTCAACTTGGTCAGTTCTGACAGCTTTCTGGCTTTTCAGTGAGAAACCCTAAACCAAATATTTTCAAACAGGACCTCAAGAAAATTAAATTTGCAGAGTTTTTCTTTGGACAGGCCTTTTAAAAAAATAAAAATAAAAAAAAAAAAAAAACACAAACATAAACCCAAACTGGAATACAGGTTTGTTTTCTCCTCAAAGAATAGAACATTTTCTTGTTAAATGGCTTCAAAGACTAGCAAACATTTTTCTGAGAAATTTCCAGTAACTCCAGAGAGTAGTTCTGGAAGCCTCACTCTTCCTATGCAAACTTCTATCCAGTATCAGCATCTCCATACAGTGATCTTAATCCTCCACTGAATGAAAGTATATGTGAAAATTAACAGAAATTTCTGTCAATATGTTCCCTTTCTCCAGGGAATGTTGCACCAGCTCAAAGTCTGCCTTCATTGCTGTGTTATTCCAGTTATTATCTGGATAGCAACATGTAATTCTTTCATTACTAAGTTTGAAAGAAATATCACTCATCTCTCAATCTTCTTGGTAATACATCATCTAGTATCTGGGAGGAAAAAATAAAGACAGACAGAAACATCGTATTCTCTCAGGAAAAGTCAGATCTGGGACGCTATACTAGGAAGAAATAATTGGTCCCATTATTATCGTTGTCTCTAGCTTTACACTTAAGGGAGAAATATGTCTGAATAGCTGGTTACATCAGCAATGCAGATAGAGAAGAAATTCCCACAGTGTGAATAAGTCTTCACACACTTAGAGAACGTGACCACACACAATACACATGGCTGTGGAGAAGAACAAAGCAACCTCAGGAAGTGTCCCTGATTGTTTTCGGCTGATTAAGGACATATGCCAACAAGCCTCTAGTTGTTCAGGGAAGCTTTGCAACTTGGGTAGGTCAAATTTACATAACGCAATTAAAGATATCGAATGGTTTGGGTCTATAAAAAACTCGCATCAGAACAATGTAAGGTGCAAGTTTAAGACAATTTTGTTGTTTTGGATCAGTTCAACCAAGGGGCATCTTTATCTTTTGAGTTAAAAGAGCAGGGGAGAGATTAAAAGTCAGCTTAGCTAATGTAAATAACCAATTTATATTAACGTCAGCCATTTGTTTTAGATTCAAAACACACACAGACCTCAAGCAGTAACAGCAGTTTTAGAAAATAGCATTAAGCTGGGATGAACATCAGGCCTTTGAACAAAGATACTGCCTGCTACTTTTTTCAAAAGTCACTACACAAAGACGTAAAGCTTTTTGGGTAAAACAAACTTCCAAAAGCTGCACTGAAGTTAACAGGAATTTGCCGGGTTGTTGCTCTTTCCAACAGAGCAGCCAGAAGTGCCTGTACCAAGTGTTGAGCAGGAGCAGCCATCACCAGCCCCAAAGGCTTCCACCGAGCTAAGAACTACAAAGCAGGGTGAAACATCACTCCTCTGGGTGATGCTGATGCTGGTATCACCTCGGAGCTCATCAACAGGAGAAGTTTGAACTGTGAGTTAACCAACTGCCAGCATCACCTCGGTGTTGGGCCAGGAGTACCAAGGGAGCCTTTGAGAACAACTTACCTACACAAGGATCCTTCACTTCTTTCCTCCCTCCCCAAGTCAGCCAGCCTAATAAAAAGGTATCACATTTCCCTACAAATCATTCAGACTTGTGTCAAGAAGCATTAAAAAAAAGCCACAGTAGTTTTTTAAAAAAAGCAAAACTAAACATAGTACTTGGAGAAAAATGTAAGGCTTCCTGTAAATTAAACTGAACCTTTTTACATAATAGATCGCTCACAGCTATTTGTAAGGAAGTGACAAAGCTGCTGCAGATCTTAAGATATTGTAGCGAGGTTCACAGATGCACTTATGTAAATATTTTCTGACAACTCAGCTGCTACCGAAAACATTTTTGAAGTTATCAAAAAGAATTTAAAGTATTTTCCACTCTAGTCATTAACTCTTTATTTGCAAAAAGATGACACCAGAACTGTTAAGCAAAATTATCCCTTCTACAGAAGGCACAAGCCCAGACACCAAAGCTTCTAAACGTGCCACCAAAATATGAGCTCCAGCACTGCTGTCAGAGGGCAGGCCACACCAGCTTGTTGCCCCAAGCCAACAAGAAGCAGGTTTTTGCACTCAGAGCGATCATGCTCCACAGCCCATGTTCAGTCCATGCACCATACCACACAAGCAGCACTCTAGAACTGTACGCTGGTCAGGCAGATAAGCCAGGAGAGGTTTCCCAGTCATTAGGCTGCGAGATACAACACTATGCCAATTTAGCCAAGGCAGTTGGCATTGTATGGTGAGACAGCAAGAGTCAGAGCCTGGCCATGCTCAGCTTTAGCAACCTGAAAAGACAGAGACAGAAGGCTTTACCCCAAAGCCATAATCTCTTTCTTGGCGTTACAAGGCAGAAATACTACGTGGCCTGGCAGCGGTCTATTAGCATACGTATTTTATCTGCTGTCACATATGCATTTCTATTTAGCTACAGTTTCTTTTGGAGCCTATTTTTCTCTCCAGACATTTCAATTGCATAATATTTTTTTACTGTTAAGCACATACAAAGAGACATCTATTAAGTGAAGACTATATAACTTAGAGACAATTAAGAGCAGACCATTAATGGTTTATCTCTCTAGCAATCCTCCAGGAATCATTAGTGGTCACACCAGATTCTATTAGATCCTGCATTTGGGCCTCAGATTTGAGACAAAAAGCTTTGTGAAGACATGTCTACAGATAGCTTTCCCTACTGGGTACTTATCCAAGCCTCCTCAAGCATGCAAGACATAAGATATTACTGCTAAGGTCAGCAGGAATTCACATTACTAAAAGGAGTTTCACTGTAGCTCTGTTTCAGATGGTACAACAACTTGGTTCTTGAGGCTTGCTACCAGTTGCCTGGGTATTGCCCAAATAGCACACCCTTTGGGGGGTAAGGGCAAAGGACAGGACTAACTCTCATTGCTAGGGAAGATGAAGTGATAGCAAATTGCCAGGAGACCGCATCTGAGGTACAAAAACTGCTTGACAGCTCCTCAACCATGTAATGCATTCCTCTTCTGAGAGCTACACAGGGCAGATCTCACAGCAGAGCAAATCTTCAGGGCAATCTGCTTGCACAGTTCAGTATCGCACAGCACTAGGGATGCTTAAAGAAGTGTAAAAGACAACTGGACATATTCACAGCACCATCTCCTGACCAAAGTGTCCAATTAAAAATCACACATTAGAGAAAAAAAATGGCAATTAAATCAATTTACCTTTTTTTTTGGTGTAGGCTCACATATCAACCCCATACAGAGATTTATGCAAGTGCTTTTTATTCTAAAAGAATTAATTAATGCCTTTTTAGTTGGTTCCTTTTAATTGTTATTTGATTTCCCTGAATGGGTGAGAAATATTTATAATACCATTCACTGCTCCAACAGATCAGGCAGGTCACACGATCCTGAGGAGATGAAACAGATTCTTCCCTCCAGAGGAAAATCCACATTTAAAGTCAGAGAAGGTCCATTCTGGAGCGCACTCTCCTCACTATAAAAAGAAGCATGGGCAGTTAACCCTACAAACACCCTGACAGGTTTTTCCTCTGCTGTCTGAACATGCACATAGAACTTGGAGTGCTCTGGCCCTGCAGCTGTGACATTTATTTTCTATAAAGGTGTTCATGGTATAGAGCTTCAGTAGCAAACATTGCAGTGGATGTAACTCCAACTCTTTCTCCACACAGCTAGGATAAAATCTTGATGATACTGAAGTCCAGAACAAAACTTCCACTGACTTGAGTGATGCCTGAATTTCACCCTAGTTTTAAAGGGATCTCATTTCGGGCTGGCAAGATTTCAACCCTTTTTGATTCCCAGAAGCTCAACCACAAATCCCTCTTCTCCTCCCACACAGCTGCTCTGAAGCTCCCTGAGCTCCTCTAAGACAGCAGCTGAGCAGACCTCCTTGGGAAGACACAGGGCTTTGCTTGGAGGACATCCCCACCTCCACAGACCATCTCCCAGCTCCAGAAAGCCAATTTGTAAAAATCTTGAGGTTAAGAACAGAAATCCTCTTGTGAGCTTCACTCCCAAGCTCTTCATATCACTGCCCACAGCAACTCGCTCCTTGCTGCTTTTCCCACACCACAGCCAAAGAAGTGCAGACTTGAGCCAGGCAAGACTACTGACCTACACATGGGCACAGCCCAGAGTCTGGGACACAGAAAAGGACTCCAGGAGGCAAAGCACTCAGCGCTGGGCTCAGGAATCTGCAACAGTCCCATAATGTCACAGCACTGGGATCTAACTCAGAGCCTGATCCTCCCCCAATATTTGTTTTTAAAGAAAGCATGCATTAAAAACAGATAAAACAAAACTGCAGTGACAGGAACAAGACAAATCAAGTATTGTCCAGCCAAAATTAAGAATGCTGCTTTTAGATGTCCCCAAGTGTCTTCCAGATACAGAGTTTATCCCAACCATCTGGACATCAAACACAGAGACAAGGCTGAAATGGCCTAACAGAAGGGCAGATGTCAGAGAGCAATAAAGCAGCATTTAACAGGACAAATAAATGCAGCCTCCTGAGAAGAAAGCATCATTGTGATTGGAAGGAGAAAGGAATGAAAGTCAGGGGAGGTTTTCAGATGAGGAGCTTACAAATATCAACATCCACCAACCCTCCACAGGTGTTGCCACATTCATTTTAAGTTCCTCTGACAAAATTTGGTAGTCCCAGCAGAGTGAGCAGTTGGCATATCAGGGGGACAAGTGCACAGCACGGTTAGCAGGAGCAACTGAGCCTGAGAAAGTGGTGTCACACTTGGTTTAACACGGCTGGAACATCGCACCGGTGGCAGCGACAGTCAGTGTGTTCAAGCGCCAAACACAGCGTTAGCTGGCAGGTTACGGAGGAGTTAAAGCCCCGTTCCGCAAAGCCTCGCCATGTGCTTCATGCTCAGCCACCCCACTGGCTATGGAAATACTCCCACCCACGCCAGTCTTCAAGGGATGAGGACTCTATGCAACTTAGTCTGGTAGAAAAATCAAAATTCCTGGGGCTTTTTTATTTCTGGCCAGTCTCATTACTTTTTACTCATGGTGCAGTAAAGCCTAGAGCAGTTTCAGTCAGAAACTGGAGCTGTTCTGCACTAAGTAGTTACATTCATACAGGAAAAGACAGCCCTTGACCTGAGCATTTGCCTCCCTAGTACGAGAGACAGCCACAGAGTCACAAAATCTTTCTTGAAGCGCAGAAATCCCTTAGGGAGAACATGAGGAGATGAGATGATTTCATAGTTTAAACACAAGGCAGCGCAAGTTGTAATATGAAGGAGCCAACTCTTAACTATTTTGTCCTGATCGGAATAGGCCTCCCAGATCAATCCAGCATTAAGCAGTATGCTCCAGTTGGGCACTGGCAGGATTTCTTCACCCTGTAAGCGTTCAGGACAACGCTGTCCCACCACTCGGCTCTAGCCCCTCACTCCCGCAATGCTACATCAAGGGCCATTTGTTGGCATGTCCTTGCTTCCTCCTGAGCCATACACAGGAGAAAAAGTAAGCAAGTTGTCTACCCTTGGTGAATCTCCTGTCCCTTGTGGAATTCCACAAGAGATCCCATCTGGCAGTACTGATGTCCAGTCAGAGTCAGTCAGTTTGGATCTGACCATGTAGTCTTACTCACGATGTGAAAGATCTCCAGAACTTTTTAATAGCTTCTGCTTCACACATGTTACACATCTTAAGGCCCTCATCACACCAATGCATTCAACAGGGAGCTGCCATCACACTCAACACAACAGGACAGCAAAAGTCATTCTGTTTGAGGCAGAAAAAACAGCTGAATTACAAAGCACTTCCAAAGACGGACCGTGCAGCAGCTCCCAGGGTTGCGATAGGGCACTGGAGCCCTTTATGATCACAACTACGTGTCTGCAGAAGCGAGGGTGACAGTCCCCAGAGTCTTTCCTCAGCAACATCATGACCAGCTCCCCATAGTGTTATCCCCCAAGGTCACTGCAGCAGCAAAGAACAGAGTTGTCTCAGGAAGAGCCTGCCACAAAGCACAATCCAACACACAGCCCCACAGGCTCTGGCTTCCTAACCTGACTCCATCACCTCCCTTTAGGTAGAGGACAGCTCCACCAGCCCTGCGGTCTCATCCACAGAGCAGCCCTCCCTTGGGTCCCCAAGGTGCCTCCTACCTTTCCTGTTTGGCAGGACCCCAGAGCAGTTGTGCCACCACTGTGGAGGTGATTAGGCCCTTCCTGAACCCTTTGCAGGCTGCTGCCATTGATGTGCCCCACAAACGTATTCTACTTCACTTGCCAAAAACATACAGGAGCCATAAAAGAGGAAGACGTCCTTCAATAGCTCCTAAAATGACTTTTGCTCCCTTCCCTAAAAAGCTGCAACATAAATTAGGGCAGAGATGGGCTGCTAGGGGAAGCTCCTTTGTCCCTGTTATGTTAGAAGAGAAAAATAATTGTTGGCTTTCCATCAGCAACTGCTGCAGTGCCAAAAGGATTAGCACCTCTCTGTACTTCTTTGTGGACAGCTATGATCTGCTCTTCTCCAAGTCACTGTTTCTTTATTATGGCATGTATCAAAAGAGCACCATTGTTTAGAATATGCTCCTTATTTCACATTGGAAAGGGAAAAATGATAGGAACACAAGGGCTCAAAGTTTGGAAGATGAAAAGGAAAGCACAATAAAGACAGTCGTCTTTGAGCTTACGAGACTCTGACATGTCACAACTGCAAGCACTGAATCATCTCCCTGGAATACCTTGTGAACCACCTCCACTTCAAAAATAAAAATAAAGCGCTAGGTTTCTTTATGTTCTTGACAAAAACTGAAGTGTGTGGCATTGAGCTGTGTCACATTAGTTACCTTACAGGTGACCTGGGAGGGGTTTTTAGAAAATCGATTTCTGTTTACTTTCATATGTTTCTTTACAATGGATAAATAAAGTCTGAAGGATCCTCCCCTCCCTCAAAATCTCCTTCTGTTCTCACTTACTGCCATCAATCTACTTTATTTCTCAATAGTATCAGGAACACTGAATACAGTCTCATCCCTCTGTATTGGCTGGTCTCACACACGTATTGTGATGTTTCCCAACCGAAGGAAGTGCTAGGAACATCAAGCCAAAATGTGTCTTTCCCCCAAGCGTTTAAGAGAGCCCAGTATTAACGTCTGATTTGCAAACTAAAAGGCCAGCTCTGATGCCTCCCACCCAGCTGCTTGCAGTAACAACTTGCAGAGCTTCTGCAGGTGCTCACCCTCCACGTGCTGCCACACTGACCTGCTGGCAAAGCAGCTTCTGGTGCAGAGCTTTGCATAAGCCCACACATTCAGCTTTTCAACAGCATGAACCATCTCAGGTGGAGTACTAGACACTAAATAGACAAACCTACCATTTCTCATTGGGAGGGACAGAGACAGTGCCTAGAAGATTCCTGTCTCTGCTTCCAAGCAAGAGACATTTCAGATGTGTTGAAGCTGCAGCAAGCATACACAAATCCATTAAGCTAGTGCAGTGAGCCCAGCATCCAGAAATCAGAAGTTATTCAATGTCAAGATTTCACCTGGACCTTAAACTTCATTGTTTTTGTTGTGTCCATTTGAGTATGAGGTAGCATTGGCTTCTCTCCATCAGACGGCTCAGAAAGATGAGCTCTGAATGCACAGACCATCACAATAGCCCAGCCTCCACTCTAATGCAGTACACAAGACTTCTCTGAACCCCTCCTGCTCCAAATTCAACAGCAGCTGGATGGGCACATCTTAAGCCTCTGCAGCAGGTTTCTAGAAAAAAACATCCTGCCTTGGTATCAAAATTTCCAGTGACAATGAATTCACTGTATTCCTCAGCAAGGGGTTCCAATGTTAAGCACTCCTAACGTGAAAGATGTACCTTTTTTGACCCTGCGTATTCCTAGCTGGAGGAATTGAGCTGCATTATACCTTTCTTCACAAGATCAAAGAGCCTTCTACTATGAAATATCTGCTCCCATGTAAGTACGTGCAAGCCATGAGTATCTAAAAGGGTCTTAATTTGCTTGATTCAAAGCTGTCCCTTGGTGCCTTACCTGCTCTCATGGCTGTTCTGAGTCCACTGCAGTGCCCTTCTTAAGAGGGTGAACACCAGCACTGGGCAGCATTGCAGCAGAAACTAATCCAGTAATCCCTTATTCTGAATAAATAGCCACTGGCTGGTAGCCCTTTCCAAGCATTAAAAACATGCAAAGACCTCAGTGATTTACCATCCGACCTTTGCTTCTATACACAAGAACAGAGAGGCAGTGGGATTTACTGGGTTGGCAGGTGAGCAGGAATGCACAAATCCTGGGTCCCGGTCTCATTTTCTCCAGTGACTGACATCTCTACTCCTCTCATTTCTGCTGGCGATGGACAAGTTCATGGCCACTTGAACTCGCTGGCGGTCCCTGTTAATGGTACACCTTCAGGCTGCACTCTCCCTCAGGAGCCAAGCTGCCCACGTTCAGGTCCGTGCACTGTTCCCCATCCTGCCACCATGCCCAGATGTTCACTCTTGCAGCTGCCAGCCCCTGGCCTACTCCCAGAGACAAGTTATTAATCAGGCACAGCCAGCTCTCCCCAGTTTTGTTTTCAGGGGCAGCTGCTGTCTCTCATTATGGGTTTACCCTTGGACTTATCAGTAATAAACAGGGAACTTGGAGGCACAGACCCTCTTGTCCCTCATGCACCATGAAGTAGAGGGCAGGGAGCTGCAGCAGAGAAGGGCCCGGCTGCTGCTGGGTCACTAGCCCACGGCTGCCTGCAAAGCATGGCAGGACTCCCCCGGGTGACCAGCTGAAGGAGTTCTGAGAGCTAGAACAAAGCCCAGAGCACTAACTATCTAACTGGTAATTACTTTCTGGTGAAGACTGAAAAATGGGTCATTAAAACCATATTAAACTGTTTTCATTAATACAAAAACCTGATTTACATTTTTTTTCCCACAGAGCCATTATGTTCCAAACGCGCTGCACGGATGATTTGTTTAATCACAACCACATGGAACAGCAATTTTAAGGGCCTGTGACAATCACTTTTTTAACCAGGAAACCTGGCTTGCAATAATTGTCATGTTTTCTGTTAGCCACCCTTCCCACTGCTGTCATAAACCCGCTCCTTTCTAAACACACTGCCTTCCTAGTTGCACATAAAAGCAGCACAATCCACTGATACAATTAATAACACTGAATATTTAGGTCAACGTCAGTTCTATTAATTTTATCTCTTAAAGACTCACACATTTTCTAAACAAGTCTAGCCCTTTGGGGGGTTAAACTGTAATTTGCAGTCTGGTTGTGAGTCCCTATCACATAATAGATCAATTAGGTTGAACACTCTAGTATATTAATCTTATTCACACATAGTAAAGGCAAATATGGCTAATTACTGTATTACAATATTGCCTACTTTTCCCAAATATGTATTAAGGAAAAGAGGAGTTTATTACATTGAACTATCAAATAAAACGATCTTGATATTAAACTGACAGAGAAGATGAATGCCTGTATTAATCCATCTTACTCTTCCTAAATCAATATCCATTGGAAGATCTGTTTATCATTACTAATGTGTTGGATCTGTAGAAGAGGCTTTCTCTTTCATTTCAATAACTCAGCATTTCCACTTAACACACGGCTTCTCCATCACAGCATTCTATGAAACAGCAGTGTGATTTCTTTTGCCATGTCTATCAGCTTTGTATACGTACTTTCAGGTTATGAATTGATGGGTATGAGCTCAATGACTCTAGAGAAATGCAGGTAGTGATCCAAGCCTATTTTCTGTGCCTCTCCCTGCAAACTCGCATGGCCAGAGGGCTTGTCTCTATGATGAAATTAATTGAATTCAGTTTTTAAAACTACCGAGTTAATCAAGATTGGCACAGCATCTAACCGGTCAATGGAAACAAGGAAAAAAATCATGGTCAGCATTAGGTTTACCCCAGGCAAGCTGAGGTGAGCCTGAGCAGGATTTGTCCTTGTTTGCATTCACTAATTAGCACCAGCTAATTTATCCACGGGCTTGTAATAAAATGGGGCAAAAAAGTATTGTAAGAAGTCACCTAGACTGCCTTGAGGCACTGTGCAAAATGAGTTTCGATGTGACTAAATATCCTAGCAGAGACCTAATTCTATTCCCTGTTCTGCCACTGATCTGCTGCGTGACCAAGCCACTTCCTCTTTCCCCACCGTGGCCATTTCCCCAGCCCCTGTCTCATTTAATTCCCCCTCAAGACCCTGGAAGACAGGAATTCCCCCTCCCACCCACGTGGCACCCACCAAAACGGGGCTTGACAGGAGCTGGAGCTCTCAGCATCACTGTAGTCAGGTGTTACACACTATTAGTAGTGAAGACAGGGCACCAACTAAGAGGACGGCTGTGCTTAGTGCCTCCTTAATCTTTTGCACGTTTGAATCTTCCAGCAATAGCTCACAAGCTGTGAATTTGCTAAAGTGGAAATCAGGCCAATAAAAATAAAGACAAAAATCTAAATGCTTGGGCTGCTGCAACAGAAGTCTTGTATGAAACACCTGACAAAAACATAGAGATTAATTTGCTCATATACAGACAGTAAATTCAACAAAAATATGTTACTTAAAAAAAAAAAAAAAAGGTGCTATTTCCTCCATCCTGCTGCAGCATATGGAACAGCTTGGATCTCAGGACATTCCATGGGACACCACTGCAAACAGGTTCTCCAGCTTTTCTAAGAACACACAAGGGTTTATGCTAAGCACCTCCACATCCCAGAAGCCACTCTCTCCAAGGCGGCTGCTATACCACATGAAACATGTTGGCGTGTGATTATTTATACGGTCCCACATACATGCACACTCCCACATACAGGAAAGAGGCAGAGCCATGGAGGACACAGGAGCCAGAATGTTGATTTCCTGTCTTTTGCTGACATCATTAGTTTACTATTTGCTATTGGAAACCTCCTTGCTTGGAAGCATTTCCCAGACTTCTTGCATCTCTCCTCTGCAAGCTTTGGGAAGATACACTATTCTCAGGTGATCCACAAAACAAAATGTTCCATAATTGATTCTGCTGAGAGCTTATACAGCTGCATGTATTATAAATTATTATTTCTGCCTTGAAATGCATTACTACATAGTCTGAGGCAACTTTTTTTTTTTTCCATGGCTAGAACTGTTCCCAGCTAGAGCTGCTTCAAACATGTAGCTGTTCCATAAGCAAATCTCATTTCTTAAGTGGGTCAAAGGTCAGGAATACTTTGGGTTCTCCTTCTCACCCCATGGGCCTCTAACTTCTTTTAACTAGAATTTTTTTAATTGCCAAGTCTAAGGAATCCATGGCCAGAGACATCCAGATGTTTGTTCTGAAAGATCCAGAATGCAAGGAACAATGCAAAAAAACAAATTTCCTATTTGCTTACAGCAGAATCAGATGATCTCTGTGCTCTATTTACCAGAATTTAGTTAAACGTGTTACTGTTGTTTAGAAGAGTAATCTCAGGAAGAAAAAAATCAGTCTCTCAGTTCTAGAAAACCTGGGCAAATGATCACTTTTCTCTCCTTGATTGTAACAAACTGCACCAATTAATAGTTTAACTACATTATATGGAGCCAACACTTGGATTAATCACTCTGACAGAAGTGTAATCAGCAATAGGATTATCATCTTCATAGTGCCAGAAGTTTCCAAGGACCCAGACTCACCCATTCAAAAGAACAACACTTATGGATACCTGGAGACAAGAAAAATTCTCCAGAAGAATCTCCCAAAGTGATGCGTCACTTGCTTCCCAGAGATACTTCCACTCAGCAGCTGCACCCTAGAGCGCATGGTCAGTGTTCTGCAAGGAAGAGCTGGAGGAAACATCGGAAGGAGCTGGAGCTGACTTATTTCCATCTCTGCTCAGGGTGAAGAGAGCAATCAGCTCTGCCAGAATTGTAATTTCAGGCAAGAATACACATTCTCTTCAAAGGACAACAGCATTTGAGGAACACCAAAGGCATTCCACAGCCACTGGAAGGTTTGCTCATGTCACAACCAAAGAACTATCAGGCTTGCAAGCTTCCGCCTTTGCTATATTCATTTATGTATATTTCATCTGTTTTCCTCTGAAATTTGGCATCTTTCGCCTGACCCGAGATGCTGATTCTACAGCAATAAGTGTCAATGAGTCTTGAACTCTGTGATCAGCCAGGTATGAGCACATCCAGCAAGTCCCTGGTGCAGAACAACTCCGAGCAGAGGCTTACAAGCTAGGTACATCTGTTGGAAATTAGCTGGTTTTTGGAACTGCAAATATAAGGTTTTCAAAATTATTTTTTGTATGCTTTTACAATTTAAAAAAAAAAAATCCCTTTGATGAAAAATGTTACATTTGCAGGGCACTTGCTTGTGACTTACTATCTTCAGGTCTTTCCTACTACTACAATGTATTTTTTTTCAGGTAATGTAAAGATTAAATCAGAAAGACACAGCCATGTGAACTGTTGCTACCAGACATTCAAAAGAGCAGTTTTCAAGATTTGCCTTTGTTCTGCACTGCATATTATTTTTCAGTATGCGACCAACCATCAACACAGCAGGAGATAATTTTTGAAGACTCTGAAGGAGCCAAGCATGTCAATAATGCAGGAATCAAAAGACGACTCACACGGAATATACAGGAGTTAAACTCGTGGGGGTATGGGTGTGAAGTATTCTATAGAAGAAAAATTAACACTCAAAGGAAAGTTAAACTAACATGAAGGTTTGCAAGGAACTGTAAGAGTTAATGCGCTCCTCCTCTATTAAGCACATCAAGACTGTTCTTTTCCTAATGAGTTAACCTCTTATTATTCAAGTTTAATGGGGACATATATTTGTTTAACCCTATAGCCTCAGGAGTCAGAATTTCCTGGTGTTAATTATATGGCATATATGCAGACTCTTTGCAAGCAATGTGAAATGGCAATTCCTGCCAAATCTTGGAACTAGGAATCTCAAGCAAGCTTTCTTCTGCTTGACAGAAGTACACCTGAAGGTTGTAACTCCCCACAGTTCCAGGAAGCCCAAATCCTGTCCTTACTGCAGGGCATGTGTGCAGGTTAGCACGCATCTTTCTTCCTATAGCTAGTTTGCTGTTGTGCAAATTGAACGGGCATGGTGCTGCCAGGAGAGTGCTTCACAGATAGCAGGCCAACACTGCCTTTCCTTTGTCAGGAAAGGGAAGTGATCCAGACAGATCACACACCAGTGTAGAAATTCCACCTGGGACTTCCTGTTTTAACTCAAACATAGAAGGAATTGACTATGCATGCACAGCACACTCTGCTCTAAGAGCCCTGTCTGCCGGTGGTGGGGGGGTGCAGTTCGCTGTTGGTTGGTTTGGGATGTTCGTTGTGTTTTGTTGTTGTCAGTTTGTTGTATTTTTTTTTCTTGAAAGAGGGAGCTGTTTAGTACCAAGCCTCTCAGGAAGAGCAGGATCCATACTGTAACAAGATCTCCAGCAACACCACAGAGTGCTGCTTTGAGCAAGAAGCCAGCCCAGGGGATCAGGAACCATTAACTATGTCACAGAAAGAGCAGTGGGTACTTGTAGCCCTGTATCAGCTCTGACTTGGAATCGATCTCCTCTCTACACCTTCCAGCTACTTCACTTGACAGTACTCAACAGGAATAAGAGATGCAAGGGCTTAGGGATGAAGACTGTTATCCATCTCCTCCAAAGACCTGCTGGATGAGATAGGACATATCCCTTCCCTTCTCCCATTCTTCAAGTCTTCTACTTCTGGGGAGTAGAGACACCCCATCCTTTGCATGGAGCTGGCTTTGTCAGCAGACAGACAAAATGCAGAGTTTCACCTCCACCCATTGCTACCCTTGCAAGCAAGCCCCATCTGACTCTCTGCCCACCCTATGTGGGGCCTGAAGACACAGTTGTGCTTCCAAGGACCTGCAAAACAGGAGACGGCCCAGCAGAGCAAAGTGCTGCAGGTCTGTGTTTCCAAGATGCTTGGAAGCACTTTGGCAGGAAGCTGGACGTGGTGCCCTACAGCATGATGGCCACCATCATACAGCCCACTCACCAGGGGATGGATAGATGATCCCAACTGATGTGTGCAAACACACACCACATCAGACACTACCAGTTCTGGAAGAGAACGAAACATTTAGCCCCTCAGAAATCTCCTCCCTGGGTTTTTGCAAATAAAAGCAGACACCTTGGTAAACACAAATATCTTCAGAGCCAAAGTTACCCTGGTTGTTCATTTGTCTGTTTGATGATCGTGCAAGCCCAGAAGAGCCTAAATCCCATGACAGTAACAGGATAGATGTATGAGTATGCAGAGGGATAGATACTTAGCAAGCTGTAGCAATACCCTCAACAGTGATCTCCTAAAATCAGTCCCTCAGGCCACTCACCATTATCCCAGCAGAGAAACATTAAGTCACAAGTTGGGGGTGGACACAGTAAATATCTTATTTCTTTTTTGTTTCATGATGCAAGTCACAGTTTGTTTAAACAAAGAACAACTGTTGTCTTCAGCAGCATCACTGATTCAGCACCTCCACTTCACCTTAATTCCTCTTCTAAACCTGGACACTCAAAATGAAGGAGGCTATTTGCAGCAAAGCAGCCACCAGTGGAGGCTGAATATTCGCTTCACAATATGATATCCTGAAACGACAGCAAAGGAGTATGAGTTTCTACTAAAATGGGAGATCAGATCCAATTGCCTCTAGTACACAATGACACATGAACTCTGACCTCCTGTGGGTCAGGGAAGAAGCTGTGCTTCACTCTCTGGAAGCCAAACTACACCCTGAAGTTGTGTCCTTCTTTGCCATTTTCAGTTGCAGACAGCATCACTCAGGAAAACCAGCCAGAACACATTTAACACTCAAACTTTGTTTCCCTTGCAATAGATGGAAGGTACACACACAAGCCCTTTTAAATCAAATCATGGAGATGTTCCTGGGGCTGGAAAAGTGAGACATCTCCAGAATCTCACCAGCATCAACAGAGCAGAGCTGCAGGTCCAGTGGCAGCCTTCTCATGATTGTCACAAGAAACCACCATACTTCCACCCACTTATAGATCAGCTGAACCTACCATTGCCCTACTGTTTCCATCCTGCTTATTGCAATGAATAAATATATCAATAATTAACAGCAAGTAAGAAGATGATTTGCACTTCTGTAGGCCCCTTCCTCCAAGGAGCTCATTAACAGCACAACGGCCTTGCAAGAGCCCTTGTTCTCCCATTTCACAGGTAGGGCACTCCACCACATCCAGCAGTGGAGTGCCTCCTCCAAGGGCCCTGGAATAACCCACCAGTAAGTAGAGGCCAACGTTGAATGCCCATGCTCTACTCAGTAGGCTGAACTTCACTTCGGGGAAAAAATGCCAACAGCACTGGCTCCATTCCCAGCCACCTTAAGAGCAGCTATTTCCTTTAAAGTTCTCTTGTAAAAAAAGCAGGTTCCTTTTTGTCATGCAAGACAAGATTTTTGGGGTGGTGGGCAAAGTCAAGCACAAGGGGAAAGCGATTATTTCTAAATAACCATACAGCCATGCATGGCTTGTGAACCACGGTTAATTTAACGCCTACACATGCTCATTAGAGCTATTCATGTGCCCACTGCAATCAGCTTGTTTACACACCTATCAATGACAACTTTCAGATTATTACTTTAATTAAGAAAACTCCGTCATTCATTGGGATTATATTACCAAAACACTTCCTTTTCCACTGGGGGAAAACTAGCACTTACCAGAAGACAACAAGCTAGTCATTACAGCTGCCAGTTGCTACGTGAAATTCATGCTTCAAGGAGAAAGAGACACAGGTACCACAAGGTACAGAAGCGCCCCCAGAAGTTTGTACTGGGCCACCAGATCCTCAAAATCTGTTACAGATGCTCCTCACAGGCCTCAGCTTTGGAAAGAGCCATCCAGTAATGCCAACAGCATCAGGGGCTGCGAGGAAGCCAGCTGGGAGCCATCGGTGCCCAGCACCAACCGGTGCTCCTTGCTCAGGCCCCACACCTCGGCACTGACTGTCTGGTCACCCACTGGTAGATGAAAGTTAAATACAAGTTGACCTGATTTTATCACAGTAATAAAATAATTCCTTACAGATCTTGTTAGACACCAAGTTCACAACAAAACTGCCTGCAAGTCAAAATTATCATCTGATTATCTTCAGTTTCAGCTGGAGCGGGGCTCAGCTGCAAATGAACAACTGATTAACAACTGGTTAACTCCATCAGCATTTCATAACATCCTCAAGTACTCTCTCTCAGTGGCATGATATGTGACATTATTTCCCAGGAGGGGATTTTAACACTCTTAACATTTTATAGAGCTAAAAAGGCTGTGTTAATAAAATGCATAATTGAAATTTACCCATCTTTTCATACCAAGAAGCTATAAAACTTTTGCACTGTCTGTCCTAAATATTTTTTGTATTCTACAGCTATAACTGTTTCCCCAAACAAGTTTTAAACTGACACATAAATCAGAGTATTTCTTGAGGGGCTATTTCTGTAAAGGCAGTCAAGTTAATCTAGGTTATGGCATCTGACTGCAAAGTACCCTACAGATTGCTTTTATACATTTGCCAAATACTTTCCAAAATGCAGCATGGAATAAGTAATAGATAAAGAACAAACTCTGAAAAACACTAAAAAATAATAATATTTGTCCATTTTTTCCAGCTCACCAATTCTTCCCTGGGCTTTTTTCCATGAGCAGTTCCAATTTTCCAGTATTAATCTCAAAATCTACTTTCCCCCCTTCTTTTTTAAAATCAAAACCTCAGCTAGTGACACAGAAGAGAGTCTCACACTCTCAGCAGACTGTAATAACAAGCTGCTGAAAGAAGGAACCGTGTATGAACTGGTGTGAAGGAAGGCACCTAGGTCTCGGAGCAGGCACTGTGCAGTCTGCATGACAGGAGTACTCCAACCAGCCACCAGTGTCTCTTCCATCTGATTTTCCTCTACATTATCCAAGGTTTGTTCTACAAAAGACAGAACAAACTAAATCACTTACTCTGGTCCCCCACCACCACCTTTCATTTCAAATTTGTACTCATCTTTAATGCTGACGCAAAAGTCTTCGAACTAGCTGGGCAAATTGTGCACGTTGCAGCCCCAAACAACTGCAGCTTGGATTCAGTAGTAAAACATCCCCCAACTTTAGTGAGCCTCTATTTCCTTCCATGCAGATTCACTGCTCTAAAGAATTCACATCCCGAGGGAGTGAGCCAGAGCCCTCAGAGCATCAACTTCTGGAGCAAATGACTTTATATTAATGAAAATCACATCTATTCTCTGTACAACCAAACCCTGTCAAAACCTCTTTCCAGGTTACTAGAAGATGGCCACAGAGTCATTTGTTAAGTACATCTACACTAATAATTCAGAAGAAGCGGAGATCCTGAAGAAGCCCACCAGAGATAACAGGTCTGTAGCAAGGCCCAGAACAGATGTGCACTGCTGCTACATTTCAGAGCCAGATTTGTCTTCAGGAAGTGTCCTAGACCTATTAGCTCTAGACCACGACCCACACAGATACTCAAATAAAGTTCTTTTCATTTCAAGGCTCTGGCTCTAAGCACCCATTCCTGGGATCAGAGCTTTGCCCTGGACATACAATTACACATATACCCCCAGGTTAAAGAGCACTGAGTACGTGCAGGAAATCTGTGAAGCCTTTTCCCATCCAAGAGGCAGGAACTTTGCTCTGAAGATCACCTGCCTGCCGAGAGGGCCGGCATCCAGCTCTCCTGCTGCCAAGGTGCTGCTCCTGCAGGAAAAGGCAAGAGCTTTGTGAAAAGATGACACGCACTTGCTGGTATTTTATGCCTACAGAGTCCTCGGTAGATGCAGAACTTAAGCAGCTTCTGAAAACTTCCCAATTCTTTGTCTGCCAGGCAGGAGGGGAGGGATATCATGACCAAGTTACAGGAGTCTCTTGACAGAAAAATCCTTCTTTGAGGAGTTCACTAATGCATAGAAAACAGCCCAGGATCTGTAATTCTGGTACCGTAGCTTGGAAAGGGTGAAGAAACACCGGTCTGAAGACTCTGATGGACAGAACAAAACAAAACGCAAATATAACCCACATTCCACAACAGAACTGCCCTAAACAATCTCCACTGATCCAGTCTGCTTCTCCCAGTGCCAACGGGAGCTCTGCCATCAGCTTGGATGGGATTAGTACTCAGCTCTAGATAACTAGCTCAAGTGGAAACCACAGAACATGCACTGCAACTGAAGCCACTGGAACTGCAGGCAGAAATAGAAAGCTACGGGCCAAATTCTGTCACCTTTATTCAGCCCTCCTTCCTCCACCTCAAGCAAGCACAATCCTGGCCACTAAACCAGCCCGTTTGCTGCCTAGCAGATTCTTGGTCCTTGACGCTGGATACCAGGGATTTACAAGCCATGTTTAGACATAAATAGAGATCAGTCTCCAGGCAGGATCGCACAAGGGTAGACTAAGCGAGGCAGCCCAGCACTGATGACACCGATTAAGGTGTCCTTGGAGGAGCGAACCAGCAGGAGACTAAACCAGCTCTGGCACCAATGCCAAGTGCAGCGGGAAGACTAAGACCCAGTGAGCTGCCCCAGCATGAGAAAGGTTAGATGCTCTGGGCACTCGCAGTGGCCCAGATGTCAGAGCGGATCAGTGCCGGGGGTAGCAGGGGTGCTGCAATCCTGGGTAGGGCTGGATAACAATGCAGGGCACAGACAGAACAAGGGCTGGTCATTAAAGCTTGAATAGGCAGAAAGGAAAAGGAATCTCCTAATCATTTCCTTTAGCCATCCCAGCTCCCCTCCCATCCTTTCCCCCCTCCTGGCCTTTTGAAGATGCTTGCTAATAAGTGTTAACGAGTTGCCTGACAAAGGAGGAGGAGGAGGGGGAGGGGGAAGACACTAGTGAGGAAGAAAAGGGACCAGACAGAGGTCTGTGAATGCCATGGCAGATTCTGCATGTAAAGGATCCCCGGGACAGGACTCCCACCCCTGGCAGGCTCATTTCAAGAGTCTGACTAAGCTGTTTTAAATGTTATTTATTTATTTTCGCACACCACATGTCTCCTTTCCTTTCTTCCAGTCCATCTGAGATACGCCTGCAGCTTGCACACACCAGCTCACCACTGCGTCAGTGCTGCCACCTTCTTCAGTTCCACCACTTGTTTTTTCTCTCTCTCTCTCCCTCCATTCCAGACCTCTGACATGAGCCAGGACACAGCTGCACACACTAAAACACCCTGGGCTGCCCTGTTTACCCTGCCCTTTCTGCCAGCCGCAACAAGAATCTGACTCCACCACAGCCCAGGCAAAAGACTCATGGAATACTCTCTGTATTTTCCAACCACCTCTACAGCAGCTGCTCTTTCTACCCTGGAGGGTTCATAGTTTTTCTCAGATTTACCCCTTGCAGTCTTAAATGCTGGTGTTCCCATTCCCCACAGCACTGACCTTCTGCATGGAGGGGCTGTACTTCCCACCAGAGCTTCTCTCTGGACACAGGATGCTGCTGCTCCTCTGCCCCTCTGGGAACTGTGGATTTGCTTAGTATTTCGCATTACTTTTGCACTGGACCAGCAACTACAGAAGGTTGTGAGAGAACAGAGAATCAGGCCCAGCATCTTTTCCCATGAGAGATTTTATCTCAGACAGCTTCTGGCATGGCTCCATTTACACGGCTCCAGTCACCCAAGCTGATCAGTCTGCCTTCTCAGTTGGGAACTGCAGCACCAAAAGGGGATGCCAGAGCCTGAGGACCACAACCACTTCACTCTCACCTTAAAGAGGGGAGCCCTTTGTTGCAAAGCAGTATCTCAGCCCTTTTAGAAGCACCACGAGGACTCCAGAGAAAGCGCAAAGCATAGCTTGCCTCACCCACATCTGTAACAACAGCCTGAGATACAACTCTTTGCAATCAAAGCCTCCAAGCAGCAAAGCTGCCTCTCTAGTAGGCCCTTCTGCTAAGGGAGTCTTTTATATAGCCCCCCACTCCAAAGCAACCAGTTCATTTCTCCCAGCTGACTCATTTCTACTCTCCTAAAAATCACTCCCTGCTGCATAGAACTTCCTCTAGTTGGTACCAATGGGCTGATTAACTCCTTCCCTGCCAGCCACTGCAGGTTTATCTAGGTTATGACAGCTCCCCATCTCTATTTCCTCTTCCCAATACCTCCAAGATGAAAAAGGTCTCTCCCTACCATAAACACATATAGGTCTCTGTCTACAGAAGGTCATCTGGCTGTTCACTTCCTTTGGAAAATCATTGCCCTCATTTATATTCCTAAATGAAAATGTGAGCTTCCAAACATATGAAGTGGTTCGACTCGAAATGTTAGCCCTGAGGAATCTCCCCCACCTGCAACTGGGCCTATTGACTACAGACCTCTCCCCCGTTGTTGTGCCAGCAGAGAGAAGGTGAAGCCAGACTCACTTCTGCTATAACGCCATTAGGAGATATTTGTGCCAGCTGAATCAATGGAGTTACAGAGTCAATGAATTTGATCCATAATTTTGTTTCCCACAAAGTAACAACAGAGACCCTCAACATATGGATAGTTCTTAAGGAAGTGATTTTCTGAGAACAATAGTGAACTTGAAGAGACTGACAATGCCTCTTTAGTGGTTTGGCTAGTAGAAAAAGGTTATCAAGTTGTCCCACGGAAAAAAAAAAGTGAACTCTGAACTAGACATGCAATCTTTGAATTGCCAGAAAACCATTGATTTAGTTATCTAATCAGATCACTGTGTTTTTACTCATTCATGCTCAATTCATCAAGAAAAGCGGTTCATTAGCCTAAAGAACTAGGCATAAAATTTATATATCGACTACTCTGTTTTATTGCCAAAGCCTACTGTATTATACTTCGGTTTTATGTGCGTTATAATAAAAAGCATGTGTGAATTCTCATATTTTAAAACAGTTGTGCATCCGTGTGGTTTGAGTTAATGCTTTTGAAAACATAGTCTCCACACGATCCTATCTGAAAATAGAATCTGCCTACGATAAAACTTTAACTCTTGAGACGTAGTAGAATAGGATTTTGTGATAAAAAGAAAGACATATTTCGAAAAGGGACTCTAGCCATGTGCTCAGAAAATATTTTTAAAAAATAAAACTTCTAAGGAGGCAAAGTAAAGACCAATTCACTGCAGTACAAAACAATCTCACCTCCACCAAGGAGAAGAAATATGTTAGACACTACAGCATGGGGAAAAAAAATTTGCAGTCCCCAGGCAGGTTGAAAGGCTAGAGTGAGTCCATCAATAATTAATCTTTATATCTTACCCAGGAAGGAAAAAAAAAATATTTCATCCCAAGTACAGGTTAACATTATTATACAGTTGCATATGAGTACTATATACCTGGAAACTGGAAACATGCTGCTGGCAAATGGCAGAATTAATCCCTGTATTCTTCATATATAATGAAGTCCGCAGTTGCAGGAGGATTATTAAACTAACATTTGTTCCCGTTTAACTGAGTCTATTTATCAACAGTAAATATCAGCAGCAGAGATAAGAATAATATCCAGTTTGTATTTGTCAGGACACCATCGGAGAACAAGACCTCCTGGAAATAATGAAAAGAAGATGAAGGTAAATGAAGCTCTAAATATTTGTGCAACACAACATTCACATTACTTACATGCTGAAGAATAGTACTTATGTCAAATGATGGGTATGATTTTAACCACTTGTATTTCCATATTTTTTACACTAGCTCTGTGTACTTGGAGGATGCACTAATGCAAGAAGCGGCACGTTTGCAATGCTCAGCGTCTGCCATATAAATAGAATTGATACACCATCTTCATCTGCTTCACTGGCAACAGGTGCTACCATCTCCAGTCTTCAGCAAAGGTCAAAGGCATCTTGCTTAGAAATCCTGAGCTCTATTATGCTAACAGACTTAAACACAAATGTTTTTTTCTGCTAAGGGAGAATTCTGTTTAACAATCAATGTCACAATATGGCCTATTGTTAGAACAAATTACCCAGACCATTAATTACACAGCTATCTTTCCATCAGCTAGAAAAAAATACCACCAATTACATACACATACTAAATAACCGATTGTTGCAGTACGGCCAAAATGAATGGTGATGTAAAAAGAGAGGTGTAACTCCTCTGGCTCTCCTTAAGTTAAACCAGGATGCTTTTGGCCCATTTGTCTAAGGAAGTCAGCGCTCTTTTTAGGTGACTGATTTTTAGTGACAATTCCTAAGTAGTTGTCATATCCTGAAGTTGCTCACTCTGCCCTCCAGGGACAAGAGGCCTGCTTGAATTAATATTTGTGACCAAGCTGTGAGAGCCTGACCCAATTGCCCTCCTGCCCTGCGGTGCAGAACCGGTGCCGAATCACCATCCTGATGAGCTTGTTTGCTTGTAGCACCTAGATGTTGTAGCACCTAGACGTTGTAGTGATGGGCATCCTTGAGTCCAGCCTCTGCTTCTCAAATCTCTCTGTATGGAAAACAAAAAATCTGCAATTAAGGACCAGAACCTGGAGCTTCCAGTTCCCAGGAGAGACACCTGAGCTTCTGAGCCCACACTGGACCACACCCTGAGGCTCCAACAATAGAGATATTACATTAATGAACTTCGTAGCAAACCATCCGCTGCATGGTGACAGAACCTCCAGTCCCTGGTGACATTGTGTCAAAGCTTCCGCATGCTTCAAGCGAGCCAAAGTGACACTGAGCCATACAAAACACAGTCATCTTCAGAACATTTCTGGGTAGTCACAAAATAAATAGCTAGGACCATATATCCTTTTTTTTTTTCTGCTTCCAACTGTTAGACTTCGTTATTCCACCCAAACAGCTGCTAAAAGGAACCCGAGGTTTCGTATCTAAAGAGCAGCACAGAAAGTGGATGACAACCACTGCAAGAATGGGGACCTCATGAAAAATGAGTGTATGGTTCCCCCTGTGACAAGATTTGAGAACTCCAGCAAAGCCTGGAAACCCTTCTGTCATGTCTGGTTACAACCGCTGCATAATATGTCCCCCATGTTCCTCTTTTGCGCAAGTGGGAAATCTTTACTCCTAAACGAATCTAGGGCAGCATCTAATGAGACAGCCAAGCAAGCCCAGCACCCTACCTTCCACAGAGCATTCACAGCAACAGATGAACATATCAGTGGCGTCTCTGCGGGAAAAGGCACAGACACACTTTCTCCTGCCCCTCAGACAAGGATTGCTAGCTGAGACTCAGCACCACGCTACGTTACCTCTTCCTGACCAAGGCTGACCTGGGTTTAACCAGCTCAGAACAGGCAGCAGGAAATGGGGCTGCCTGCACATGCCCTGAGGGATCTAACCTAGCCAGCATCTAACAAAGACTACAGACAATATCGGATCTTCATTCATGGGGCTGGAGCTTCCAAAGTGGCATTGGAGAAGCAATACCTTCACCTGATGGTTCCCGCCTGGGCTCACACTAAAAAGTCGCGTGATGAAAACAAACTACAGTTTACGATGGCTCTGACGCTGTTTCTCTTTGCAACCCCTCTGGTTAAATCCTGCTCTTATGGTTTGCTGTTCACGATCATGATATAAATGATTTGTGGGTGTGTATTTCAGCCAATCCCTCGCAACAATTATAGGAGTGGATTCACTGCTCAGAGAGCACTATTACGCAGTGAGTTTGGAGACCTGTATCACAGCACACTGTGTCACAGCTGAGCAGTACGAATAAGCTCCATCAAATACCTGGTTTTGTCTTGGTTAATACATCTATTCAGCAAAGCAGGGGCCATCAGGAAGATTTAAGCATATACATAAAACTAAGCATACATCTGAGAGCTTTACTGAATACAAGTCCCTTGCAGCCTTGTGATAATCATGTATGTATCTTTGCAGAAACAAAATGTTAATGAGCATTCGTCAGAATCCTTTTTGCTTCACATTAAAAATACTCTTTGTGCAAGAGCTCCCAGGAGAACAAGGAAGAGAGGATGGAGATTTCACAGCTCTCTCAAGGCTTTTATACAGCATTCATCCTATTTTGTCCAACTCAATAGCGGCTTCTGTTTTAACCACAAGTATATGTCACCACCACCACTACCCCCTAAAAAAGGCAGATATGGATTCACACTAAAAATTACTGTGATGAAGATAAACTTGGCCGAGTGTCATCATGTAAAAGAGGGACAGAAGAGACTGAGTGGAGGCTGTAAAAGAAAAACAGTGGGTGACCAAGAGTACAGGCACAGAAAAAGAGCAGAAAGCCCAAACTATTTAAATAAGCCCAATGACAATCTTAGATAGAGATTGATTTTGGGTAGGAGCTGGCTGAAAGAGGCTTGGAGTGGAAACAGAAACTGACTCTTGATGTTTTGCTTACTGCAGTGTCCAGGAGCTGGTGCATCCTCTTGCTGAAGATGTAGAATTGCATCAAAGTCATTCCTGTTTCCCCTCTTACAAGCAAACAATCCGCATGCCCCAAATTCTGAGTACGCACCTGATTCAAAAGCAGTGACGCTCTGGAGCAGGCAGCCAGAGTGGTTGTTTTCCCTCAGGGAGCAAAAGGGACATTATGACTAAAGATAAAGACACTGAGGCCACAGAAAGTCTGCATCTGGACTTCAGGTTCATGCTCATACTTTAACAGGTTGCAACACAAATCTAAGGCCTATGGTGTCCTTGACTCCAGTGAGTCAACTTTTACAGACAGTCAGGAGTGTGACACCATCCCCTGGCACTCAGCCATGTCCTGGGGCTTTTCAGCTCTTCACAGACTTTTGGGTCCCATAAAGTTTGTCAGCCCTGGCTGTCAAGGCTCCCTGGGGAATGTCCTCCACCACCCTTCCCATCGTGGGCACCCTGCACTTCCCGGCTCTCGCAGCCACCTTTCAGTACAAAGAAACTCAACGGGGCTCGGTTTTCAGGCTTTGGGCTTGAATTAATGGCCACGTGTCACTTGGAGAAACGCACCATCAGAGCAAACACTTCCCCAAGTATTCCAAGGGCTTTGCAGCATCTCCTGACAGGCATTAAAAATAGGAATGTTTGAAAGACCAACTGTGTCCTCGGAAAGAGCGGCCGTTCTGCTGTGATAACGCTGTGCAGGCAGTGTCTCTCGCACCACCTTTCATGCAGTCCCAGAGGTGAAGCAGGACACAGATTCCCATTATTAGCAGCTCTCCAAAGTAAAAGAGACAAATTATTGCCTGGTAGTAAGTATTAACGAGAAGAGTATTTTGTACTCGAAGATTTTTGTTTACAATCTTGCATTGCAAAAAAGATTTTGAATAATCTCCCAGCCGAAGGAGCAGAGAGACACAGGTACTAATGTGCTCATTTGAACCAGGCACAGCTCGGATCCTAAAGGCTGTCACCATAGCACAGGGCAAGCAAAGCCACCAGCTCACTTTGTACAGATCTGCTTTTCAAACACGAGGAGCCTGGGCAGTTCGACCGCAGCCACCGCTGGAGGGATTTAGCAGTGCTCTTGTTTGCTGGTTTACATCACTCCCCAAAGCCAAGGCTCCCACTTCCCAGGCCTGTCTCCTAACTGCGGGAGCGCGGTGCCCTCCCGAGCCCTTCCCACCCCTCTCTCAATGCCCTAAACTGACTGATGGAATTAGACTTGTGGAGTGAACTCAGTTGCTTTTGATCTCTATTCAAGGTGCCATCAAGGGATCTTAATAGGTAGTATCTTAGCAAACGCTTTAAGGCCTGAAACCGTCATTAAAGAAACTCCTGATTCTCACACTTGTCTGAAAGAATAGAGGAGCAAGCTGGCTTCAAATGCCAGTTGACAGATGGGAAGACATATGGACTATAGGATTGCTGATCTAAAGAGTCAGAGCCATGGTCAGGCTGAGGAAACATACATCTTTATTTTGATGTTGACCTCAAAGGGAAGAGGCCTGAGTCAACAGAAAGGGGAAAGGGCAGAAAATATCACAAGTCTGAGGCCAGGATTGCTTTGAACTTGAGGACAAATATACTAAACGGTACCAAGTTGACAAAAAGGCTTCCTGACACTCCGTGTCTACAAATTTAGCAGTCTGACCCATATAGCTGCCTGATGCATTTTCAGTAACGAGCCGAAGTAAGGATCAGTAACGCTGATGCAATCTCTTGTGGCACCCAAGAAGTTTGTCATTTCTTCCAGCACCAGCTATTCACGGAGCCCCGGCACAGAGTGGGACGGAGGCACATGGGGGCACTTTGAGTTAAAGCCCCCATGATCCTTCTGCCAGATTTTGGGGAGGCTATGGAAGTACAGGATCACCCCGAGCCACAGATCAGTGGATCCCTGCAGATCATTTCTCCTTGAATCCTGCATTTGTTTCTGTACTGGCTCAATATGGAAAAATGTACGACCCCATCCCAACTCATTAACATTGCACATAGCATTTTCTATAAAACTCCCCCTGGGACACTTAACTGTATTCCTTTCCAGCACTGAAAAAATGCTCAGGATAAAGTTTAGACATTTGGAGCCTTCTGCTGAATTTAAATGGCTGTGTGAGGAATCCATGAAACAAATGAAGGGACAGATATCCTATTGTCTTCCCAGAAAAAAAGCAGGGCCTTTCAGTTCACTGTCTTTCTTCATGTCGTCTTTTTATCACAAGTGTGCACTGACGAAACCACTTTAATGCAGTCTGTTCCAAGAGATTAAATTGAATGTCTGTGCAGAGTTTCAGGGCTCAGCAGCATAGCATGGCAGCTTCGTTTCACATCTCCAGGACACTGGGCAGGCATAAAAATAATTGCAGACTCAGAAATGATCAAGGAATGTATCCCGGCTGCAACAGATGCTGTATTAAAAGGAAAGACAAAAGCTAAAGTGCATAATGAATTAAAAAAGATTTCTTTATCAAACATGTCATTTGTTTGAAGGACTGAATTGCTGGCATCAGATGTGGCAGATCAGCTTGTTACCAAAGTGAAACAAGAGGACGGCTACGCAATGGCAATTGATGAGTCAATTGAAATCACTGATGTTGCTCAAATGCGCATCTTCATTTAATATGTCAATGGTCAGAAGTTAACCACGGACCTTCTGTTTCCGTCGCTGCAGAAGCAAACCAAAGGCTACAAAACATGCTGTGCTAACGCCGAACCTCAGAAGCCCTAATATACTTAATGGGAGCTGACGCTCCAACTACAGTTGTCTGTGAAAAATAATTTCTGACATACCCTTAACAACTGAACTCGGGCTCGTGAGCATCAATGCCTTGTCCATCAAACCCTTCTCTGAGCGGCATTAAAAGCGAGATATTAAAATGGCATTAGATTACCCAGGAACACAGTCGTCTGTCTAAGGCTGACACCTATTCCTTGTGCTGATTGTTCAGCTTTCTCTTTACAGGGATGTTGTTGAAGGGAACAGTTTGCTAAGTACTCAGGCAGTTTGTCGATTGATAAAAATACAAATAAAGATTGGTAAAAACAGAGAAAACAATTTTCAAAACTCTTCCCTTCTCCAAAACAAAAACAAAACACAGCAAACAAAAAAAAAAAAACCCACCCCAAACATATTTCCTCCATCCTTCCTAGCCATTTCTAGGTTACCTGGACAGAATTTCTTGGTCTTGATACAACAAGCCTAAATAATCTCGTTGAAAAATCTTTACGAGGTTGAATTTTCATACTTTAGAAACTCAGAACGAGAAAGCAGAAAGGGTGACTTTATATAAGTCAATTTTCAACAGAAGCACCCGTCTGGATTTTTCACTAGAGGAAATAGCAAACTGACCGAGAGAGTGTAAAACCTCCCTCGGGGTCTTTGGGACATATTTTGAAGATTTTACTGCAGAGAGGCAAGTCTCCTCTGAGCTTGGTAAATAACCCCCTGGCTAAACTTGCTGAGAACATGCAGGTTTAACAAGTCAGGAGAAGCTTTCAGTGGGGTTTGCTCTGTGGACTGCACTGCCACGGCTTTTTTCTGCCCTGAGATTTCCATCTCCTCCGCTGACGGAGGCAGAGGGGAGCGAGAGGTGAGCAGCCCGGGGGTCTCCCCCTGGCACCCACAGGGCCGAGCTGGCAGCAGGAGCAGTCGCTCAGCGCCTAAGGAGACGGAGAGAAGGCCCCGCGCCTCTGCCCACGGCCAGCGTGCAGCCTCCATCCAGCTGCAGCCCCATGCCTAGTAAACGCTCCGGGATTTGTTAGAAATGAGGCTTTTCTAATGTGCTGAAGATGACAGACCTCAAGTTGTCATATATTAAAATGGTGCATACATTCCTTCCTCCAAGTAACCAATAATGGGACCAAAAATCCTTGCCAACTCCAGTCTGTCCCTCCTGCCAAGGATTGTCTGAGCTCAGCTCATCCCAAGTGCCCCTATTGGGATCCAGATATAGATTAACACAGTTTTGCAACGCACAAAGGCCATAATCATGCAAGGCTTGATCCAACCCAGACTGGAGTCCGTGGAAAGGTCTGCATTGACGTAAGCGGATAGAGAGCAGCACCATCGCGCCTGCTGCTGAGAAACCAGCCCCAGTTTCCAAACCGAACACAGCCCCAGAACTCCATCTGTGGCCTCCAAGAACGGAGGGGAGCGTGGGGGAGCAGGAAGGCAGTAACATCTTCCTGAAGGTCCTCCTGGTCCCGAGCCCGGTGGGGACGAAGCTGCCTGCAAGGAGCCAGCCCGCTACTTCCCCATCGCCGCTCAGGTCTGGATTGCCAACGGGCTCCGTCACTGGCCACGTCCCACAGCCCCCAGCACGGGACCAGCGCCAGCGATGCCCACGCACTGCACCCAGCCGATAACCGCTCACGGCTTCATCGTGGGAGCCAAAACTTGTGTAGCACGGAGGGTACCTCAGCCCGAGCATCATGCGCCGCTTCCCACAGGGTGAATCCTGTGCACGTCTCCAGAGACTCACACACTTTTGTGGGGGCTCTGCCTGAACAGCCTGCAAATGCCAAAGGCTCAGCTGGGTGTATTCACACACAGGAACAAGGAGCAGCTTCTCGCTGCTGCACCAGTCTGGCCGCTTTTCACTCCCCCATTCCTCCTTCGCCAACCCACATCTCTTTTGTTCCTCCTTTCCTCATTCCCACGTTTCTGCACTGCTCTCCCAGGCATCCCCTTGCTTTACCCGACAGCCTGCCCTTCTGCGCTCTTCTCCAAGTTTACTTCTCAGCCATCATTTCTTTGGGATTTGCTGCAGTCATACGAGCACGAATCGAAATGGGGAAATACCAGCCTTGGGGCCCTCTCCCTTTTACAGTCTCTGGTACTGGTACAGCGCTTGCAGGAGACAGCACCGAGCCAAGGGGGGTGGCATTCATGCGTGCGCTAGCCCCCAGCTTGGGGCCTTCTACTCTATCACAGCAATAAAAAACTGCCCATTCAAGGCCTTTGTCTTAAAGATTTCCATCCTGGCCACAGCAAGTGCAGATTTATTGGTGGGAGCAACTGCGGGAGGAATAGCAAACAGCACGCGCGTGCGTGCCTATGTGCCAGTGCGCGGGATGCCGTGTCTCTGCCCAGCACGGCAGAGACTCAACGACGGTCCAGATTAAATATGTAGCTCATATAAAATGGGTTTCCTGGTGCATTTAAAAAGGAATTATAAAATAAATCATTTGGCATCTTCTTTCATGACGCACGCAGCACAGGCAGTGCGTCGCGGGGATGCACCGATGAGGGAGAACCAAAGCCAAGAGAGATGGCTGACTACTCGGGATCCGAGGAATCAGACACCTGCCTTATTATGAACAGTGATGCACAGCGTGGCCTCTGCTTTCTCACACGCAGGCCTCTGCTCACGCAAGCTAAATTGCACAACCCGTATCCGCCGCTGCCTGCTACCGTCCTATTTAAAGGCGCAGCCTCACACCCGCCACGAGAGCCCGGCCAAGGGACAGACCCCGGGCTTCCCACCCCAAACTTCCTACCGCAGCCTTCCAACCCTTCCACGGAGGCACACAGAACGCCTCAACACTTGTTGACACTTCAAAATAATACATTCATAATAATAAAATCAGCAGCCGCATCTTTCGTTGACTTCTGTAGGAATTATGCTGGAGAAAGGATGGCAGGACACGACTCCAAGCATGCTGAGTGACATCTTATATTTTCCAAACCGTTCTTAGATTTTTTCATAATATCTAGCGAGCAACTTGCTGACAGAAGCAGGATGGTTCCCTGTTTGTCGAGCAAGAATACTTTGTGATTCAGTAGAATACCAAATTTGGTAGAATGTCTTCCACTTTGGTAGAAGATATTACAAACAACTCTGCATTTTAACACGTTTTCGCATTACACATCATTCATTTTGGGGAGGGAGTGGTGTTCATTTTCTGCAGACAGCTAGCAACGCTTCCAAGAATGAAAATGTTCATCGAAAGATAATGAAAACCAGACATTTAGCAACATTTTCATTTTGCATGTTTAAATATTTATAACTATGTTCATAAAACCACATGTTTGCTCTCCTAATGCTCTGGTGAGTATGTTTATGAAACGCAGTATTTCTCCGATGTCCCTTCCTTGCGTCAGCTTCTCTGCCGGCCACGATTTACTCGCGCTGCGGCACCGGCGGCTCGCTTTCATGTGAAAGACTGTCCAAGATTAAGAACAGAAAATTACTGAAAAGAAGGAAACATATTTTCAGGACATTAATGTCTCACCGATGCACACGTGATTTTTAACTTTGTAGGGGGCATTTCTGCTGGCTTCATTCTTTCACCGCGATTTATTGCCAATCTGGAAGGAAACTATTTCTTAACCTATGATAAAACAAAGAAATCTAGAAATATAAGTGTGATAAAACTATGATGCTGTTGTAAACTATTGTTCTCGCTCGAATACTTTTTTCCCTAACTTGGATGAAAATTAAATGACAACAAAGAATTTCGCTGTAATACTGCAATTGCTCGAGTTTGTGTTATAAATTTCTAAAAAGCTGAGCAAGTGGCCACAGCCTGAAATTGGGACTATTACACTTGGCAGACCCAGATGGGAGCCCACAGTGTTCTTCTCTGTCCCCTGATTACAGGCATCCTGACACAGCTTATGGATATGGTCCGTTCTGGTGCATTAAACGTACAGAGAAACCACGGCTGCAAGGCAACGCTTGCAAAGCTCAGGAGGGACCCAGTGCAGGACCCCATGAATTCTTTATCAAATCATAATTCTTAAAATGTCCCATCTCAGCTTGTAATTTCCAAAAGGAACTAACAGCTATGCAGGTCTTTTTTTTTTACCTTCTTTTCCTTTTTTTTTTTTTTTTTTTAAAAAACATCTCCAACGTGTGATTTTTGAAAGGGTCAGGGAACTCCTCTGAAATCGAGTCCTCAGCAACATAAAGTGAGCACCTATAGAGCAATTTTATTTTAATCTCAGCCCAGCATCCTCCCGAAGGTACAGGGAGTATCTTCAAGGTGCAATTTCAACTCCTTTGGTCCTTTGCCTGCCTTCTCCTTCCGCATCAGCAAAGAACGAAAAGGAAACAGGAAAAAAGTAGCAGATTGCAACGTCACATTGCTATCTCATTTTAAAAACAAAATGAGTAGTGAAAGTCATTAAAGTAAATCACTCCACTTACTGCATTATTTTAAAATACTTCTGCAGGCCAGGATTAAAAATTAAATATATATTTTACTGCTGCAGTGTTACCAATTCTTACAATATTACTAATAGCCTCATTTTTAAAAATATAAGTCAAGCTCCAGAATCAGGCAATTACATGAAAACTCCAGCTCCGCTTTAAAACACAGGTATATGCCCCTTTGGCCTTGCAGCTATCGGCAGAAAAAAAATAGGCAAAATAACATCTGGTCAGTGAGGCTCACAGCACTGAAAAAAATAGGAGAAAAAGTAAAAAAAAATAAAAATATACCAACTTTCTTTTTCTTTCTAAATATTGTCAAAATTAAGCGAGTCCATTTCAGGGGGGCTTGGAATGTGATTTTTAAATATTTATGATTGACAGTTTCATCAAGTTCCTGCAGCATCTTCTTGCTAGAAAGAATAAATATTACGGGCGTCTGGAGAACATTTGCCTTCCTCAGCACCAGGAGCCCTTGCACCAGTGAGCAACCAGAGTCCAGTCCTTGCAAACTCTGCATGCATCGGAAGACTTTAGTCACCTAATCTGCTGCATAGAGATTTTTCTCTTAATTAAAGATAGTATTTGAGCCCAAATTCCCACTTTTCCTATAGTTAAGACTGAGTTTCTCTCATCGATCTCAACACAAGTTTTACTTTTTTCTTCAGATTATCAGTAATTACTGAGAAGCTCGAATCCATGGATTTAATAGGATGCTAAATGCAAACAAAAGAAACGTTCATTTTCAGTTTAGAACACAGAGAAGTGGTGGAAACTCTAAATTCAACTGCATTCGATTAACACAGGTGAAAAAACAAACACAAAACAAATGAAAATAAGGATAAAAGTGAACAAAAAGAACAACAAAAACTGCCCAAAACAGTAAAAGAATTACGTTATACAAACTACAGAAAGCAGCAAAAATGCTTGGAAAAAAACACCAAACCAAACACAAGATTTTTCACTAGAATGATGTCTTAGTGAAACTGGGAGAATTCTAAAGAAGAGATAATCTTAGAGATAACTAAAGAAGAGCAGGTAATTTTATTTAAAGCAAATACTATATGATTCAGCGCCTCTTGAGCTGCTCTGGCTGTAGCTGTATTTTCCAAGGTGGTTATTCTCTGTGGCAAACAACTGCAGCAAGCCCATGGCTAGCAGAAACCAAAATCCTGACTGTTCCTACCCTGCTGTGACCCTGACAGCTAAAGGCCACGTCCCAGCCTGTGAATAAAGCACAACTCTCATTTCTGCTCCAAAACCCCCTCCGCTCCCTCTGCAGCATGGGGAACGGTGACAACCCCGCACCTGCCCGGGCACAGCCCTCTGCACAGGCTGCAGAGCACAATGCTTTTTTCCCCCCTCCCCACGCCAAATCCTGTCCATGTTCCACTTTTTTCCTGCCCACAGACTAGTTTCTGCGCGAACACTGGCAACGCTAGAAGCCAGGTAGGGCACAGCCTCCTCAAAAGCTTTGGGATCTCTGCCCAGCCCCTTGCTTCGCCGTGCCAAATGCCAAAAAAAAAGACCTGCCTAAAAGAGCCATTTTCTATCTGTGGGACTACTGCAGGCCCAAACTGGGATTATACGACGCTCTGAAAAAGGACAAAACCATGGGAATAGCCCTATTCTGCACGTATCCTTTATGCTCCTCAGCCATTAAGCCTCTCCAGCTTCCCCAGCCTCTTTCCAGCCGGCAGGACCACCGGTGACTTTTCCCCTCTCCGAGTTTCCCGGCTGTCCCAGGTCAGGCCACCTTGCCCAGCGTGCACAGGAACACATCCCCAGCGCGCAGCCTGGGTCTCCCTCTGAAGGAACTTCACGTATCGCCCATTCAACCATTTCAAAGTCGAGCTTTGGCAATTTCAAAGCTGCCACTATTGAACAAGTTGCCAAAACAAAATCATTCAGCTAAACTCTTTTTTTCCCCCCCCTCAGCCCTTTTTATTAAAGTTTCTTTTCATGCAAACATTTGAAATGGAGAAACATTACTGACCCGTCAGCTAAAAGAAAACCTAAGCGGCACACAACCTTCTTTACTGAGAATAAAAATTAGCATCTTAAAATTAAAATATATCTGTGCCTCCGTAGGCGACTGCCTTCACTGGTTTCTGCAGAGGGTTTTTCCACTGCTGGCACAGAGCAGATGTCTGTAATGCCATCCTAAACTGCCTCCTAACCAGTCTGCAGGGCAGGTCCTTCTTTTGCCATTCTTGCTCACCAGTGCGAGCACTTACACAAGCATTTTTACTGCCTGCAGTTCTGTCCAGGTGAGTAGGCACTTGCAAGACGTAAATTATATTTTTAAACCCCACAAATGGCATTGCAAGGTTAACCAAATGTCTCAGTTCAGGGGATGCACAGATTACAGTCAGTACAATACAAATTATTTCCTTCTGCACACTCCACAATAAAATTAGATTTCTGCAAAGAATTTAAGGCTTCCTCTAGAGTTTTACCTCTCCAAATCAAGGGTGCATCTCTGCAGAGGCATTTTCCATATAGTTTTGATCATACTAACAGCATAAATAAAGGGGACAGTTTACCAAACTGTCATGAAAGTTAGGCTCAGCTAAAAGAGCCGGTGTTAAAGTGTTGGTGCTTTTAACCTGGGAACGTTATATTAAAAAAAAATAATGCAAACACACAATACTACACCCTATCCCACTGCTTTGGAGCTTTATAGCCAACAGAGTTCCTACAGGAACTTAATTCCTCATGCCGTAACGCCGAGACACTTAAACACAACCTGATCAAATGCCTTCAGGACTCTGCCTTCACACTGTGTGCAACCACTAACTGCTGAAGGCATGCACAAAGCTTGAAAAAAAAAAAAATTATTTTCAGAGTATTACACCAGACACAGAGATACGCAAAAACAATGATACCAAAGGAATCAAAATATTCGTGGCTCACAAAGTGTGGTAGAGAAAGAACAGCTCCAGCTCATCCCCTGCCTCTGCTCATCCTCTGCTTAGATTCTTTATCGCACAATGAATCAACTTCACCCCTTTTAGAAAACCATCCCGAGCTCTGTTTATTTGGGGACAAATCCACATAATCTTGCTCATACAAGCAAGCACAGCAACTTCAAGGGGGCTGCCAGCCTGGGAGAGGACAGCAGAATACGGCCCCTTTTTGTGAACAGTCCTGGGACTCTTCTGGGGTGCGACACAAGATCCATTATTAATGACACACTAAAAGCTGAGCTAACATGGCACCTGCTCCGCCAGCCCTGTGACGCTTTCACCCGAGCTGCACGCACAGGGAACGCCCGCAGGTCCCCACTGCCAGGCCCTGGCATTGAAAATCGTGAGCTGTCTCACCCTGACTCAGAAAACCAGCCTTAAAGAAAACTGGGAAAAAGGATCTTTCCCGCTCTAGGACTCTCCGCACCTCCCTGCAATGGACAAGGGTCAGGAACAGAGACTTTTGGCTTCTCTTTAAAGAAAAATCCTTCTTATTTGTCCATGAGAGCTGAGGACTCAGCAGGGTGAGACAGTGCTTCCCTGGCCTTCAATCCCAAGGTCTCAGGGCCAGCAGCAGCCGGGCGGGCAGAGGCACCACACGGAGAGCAGTGCCCACCGGCACAGCGTGCTGTGCTCGGGGGATATGGCCCCCTGCCCCGCCTCACTGTGTCGGTGCCAAACCCTGTGCTTTGCAAGCATTTCACAGCCAAACAGGTCCCAGCCCTTTTTGTGCCCATCCCAAACCCATTCCTCCACCCTAAACCATACACCCCCCAGCTGCCTTTGCCCCATCCATGCCCCATTTTGAGGGGGGAGGTGGGCTGCAGAGTGGTCAAGGGGGGCCCCTGACCTCAGTGAGGTGCAGATAATATTTTCCTCCCCCCTTCTCCATACTGGGTGCTAGCCCAGGCTGGATGGGGTGGCACCAGGGTGAAGGACAGGCTGCCTACCCAGGGGGAAGCCAAATGATCCAGGATGCTGGTTTAAAGTCCTTGTTATAAAGGTGGCTGCAGCTGTGCTGCAAGCCCAGGGAAGCAACTGCGGGGCACAGGCCTGAGGGCAGGTCCGCCAGCACGGCCCGAGGGCCCCGGGGACCCGCTGGAGAAGCTGCGGGGCCCGGAAGCCCCCCCGCACCCAGACCCCGGCGGGGCCGCTCCTCCGGGACCCGAGATGCCGCATCCTCCCGGACGCACCCGGGACGGGGCTCCTCAAGACGGACAACCCCGGCCACAGCAGAGTCCCCGGATCTGGCACGGCGTTTCGGTGACCGACAGCAGCAGACACCTCCGCGGCACCCGTCCCGGGGCGCCCCGCCGCTCAGCCCTGCGCACCCGCGGAGCCTTGCGCACCCCGCGCCTCCCCGGTCCCGAGCAAAGCAGTAACGAAACCGAGCCTACCGGCACGTTTCCAAGCCTGGCGCGGTCCGGAGCGACGCAGACACGACCCAGGTGGGTGTCCGAGGAAAACCCGACGGCGCCCGGCAGCTCGGCTCCTCCTCGCCCGCCGCGGTGCGGTGCGGCCCCGCTCGCCGCCCGGGCAGGGCCCGGGCCGGCAGCGCTCCGCTTCCAGCCCCCGGGCTCGGCTCTGCGCACAGCGAGAGAGAGATTTCACAGCATAAAAGAAACGGACATCCATGTCTGGCCGGGGCAACTCGAACGGAACTATTTTAAGGGATCAGACTGGGCAACGAGGAGCGAGAAACCTGCCTGTATCGGGCTTGGGGTTTGTTTTGTTTTGTTTTTTTCTAAATGTGCAGTCGCAGAGGAGACCTTTCTCCTGTCTTTTTCTGCCCGATATTTTTTTTTTTCCGAGGGAGGAAAGGGTAGATTTGTTTAAATTTAATTTTTAAAGCCTGCAAGGTTTTCTTGGGTCTCTCTCTCGAGCGGACCCTGCAGCAGACTGGAGGGGACAGGCTGCCCTGTCCTCCCGTAGTGCCCCAAGTCAAGTTCAAGATGGACTCGTCTGGGGTCTCTTCCAGCCAGCGGAGGTGCGGTGCCCGTTGTGCGGGTCCCTGCCTCCCCCCCAGAGCTGGAGTCAGCCCTCGGTAAGGTCCCTGCTGTCTGAGGGACGACGCGGCTGCGGAGCCGTACGCCCGGGCTGGCCGCACCGGAGGCGGAGTACCGCCGGAGCTCCGGCCGGCCGCCGGGGCCGCGGAGGTTTGCCGAGGGGGCGCGGTTTCCATCGTCTCTCTGGCAGCTTGGGGCTCCTGGGCGGCACCGGAGGAGAAGTTTCTCGGGTGAGATTTCTCTGCTCGACCCCTTTTCTCTCCCTAGGTTGGAGGAGACTTTTCGGCATCCTAGTCAGAAATAATAATAATAAAATAAAATAAAATAAAATAAAATAAAATAAAATAAAATAAAATAAAATAAAATAAAATACCAACAACAAAACCACAACCGGACGATAACGGATAAAGTCCGGCGCGCCGCTGAGGGTCTGCCCGGCGAGCCGGGTGCCGGCACGACAGGACCGGCCCGGTTTGCCCGGCCCCCGCACCCCGCGATGCATGCAAGGGGTGCCGCGCCGCCCCGGTACTCACCGTAGGGGCCTCCCCGTCGAGGCGGCCCCGCCGCCCCCGGCGCTCCTCTCCGTCAGCGGCGCCGCGCCTCGGGCTCCGTGCGGTCGGGAAGGTGGCGGGGGAGCAAAGCCATTGGGCGACGGAGGGCGGGGACAAAGGGACAGGAGAAAAAGCGGCGAGGAAGAGGCTTCAACCGGCACCGCCAGCCCGAAAACAACGGCCCGGCCCCGGCGGCACCGCCGAACCGGGCCCGCGACGGCTCCCGCGGCTGCCCCCGTTCCCCGGAGGAGGTCAAAAACGGCTCTTTCCAAAACAATAAACTTTTAATGCTAAAGCAGTTATAACCAAAAGCTGTACAGAGTTGAATTTTTTTTGTTGTTTGTATTTTTTTTTGTTAGAAAACAATTTTTTCTCCCCCATAAATATTGTTCAGTTCCCGGCACTTTGTATCAATAATTAAATTACGAACGATAAATATGGCATCATGGATATGTATTTACAAAAAAAGTTATTACAAAAAGGCAACTGTTATACTAAACGTCACAATCTGGGTAGAATAAACACCACATCCTCATCCTGAAAAATACTGACCGACCCCATCAGACGAGAATACATTCACAAGTGTAATGCTTGGAGAGAGAGAAGGAGAAAGAGGAGGAGAGCAGAGAAAGAAGCAGCAGAAGAGCTAGAGAGGAAAGTTCAAGACATAACAGGACTTTGGCACGGTTTAAGACTGTAAGTTTAAACAATCACCACTAAGGCGAAGGAGAATTTTCATCCTCATGTCAACATCCCACCGAAAGAAGGAAAAACAAAACGAATTAAAAATAATTAAAAAAAAAAAAAGAAGTGGGGAATCAGAGGAAGAAGGACTCGGGCAGGGAGAAAAAAAAATATCAAAGAAACCACTGTGACTGCAGAAAATGACAACAAAAGAAAAAGAAATCCAATCCTGAGAAAAGGACGTGGCTAGTCCAGCGTCTGGGCTTGCAAAAGATAGTAATAATTATAATATAATAATAAAAGACCCCCCCTCCGGATCCTGGCAGTTAACTAGGTGTAGCCCTATGCGGTTGTCGGTGTGGAAACTCCATTTCCGTGGCAGCAAGCTGCAGTTGGCTTGGTTTGTCCTTTTATTTTTTTTTTTTTCCTTGTTCCAAACACATTTGGTCCAGTCTCTGGCCGGGCAGCAGCTGCCTTCACACATACCACTCATTAAAATTGGGGGGCAGTCCAGGGTTGTGGCCGGGGTTACTCTGAAGGGTGGCCGGCGGCGTTTTAGTGGAGTCCTTACTGCCGGCGGAGCCCACCGCAGGGGGGGTGGAGGACTCGTACCCCGAACTGGCTGCAGGGGAAGAGTCCGACCCCTGGGATTCGTGCACCTAAAACCAAGAGGCAGAGATGGGAGCGAGCTCGGGGTCCCTGCTACCCCGCTGAGCTGGGTTGGGATGCTCCCCCATGCAGGAGGGACACTGGGGTCCAGTGGCTCAGCCCCTGCGTGGCCACCCTGAGCACCAGTGGCAAACGCCTGCCTCGGCTCCTGGCCCGCTTCGCTGCGGCATCCCGGCGTGGGGGCTGCAGCATCCCAGCGTGGGGGGCTGCAGCATCCTGGCGTGGGGGGCTGCAGCATCCCGGCGTGGGGGGCTGCAGCCACAGGCCAGGCTGCATTCACACAGCCCTCCAGCACCAAGCCATGCTCTGGAAAGCAGGCAGCTCTTGCACCAATGCAATAGGAGCACAAAAAGAAACTACGCCATTTCTCCAGACTGTGCTCCAGCCACGGCCTAGACAGCGGGGACCGCTCGGGTCACACCGGGAGCGTGGAGCACTGTGGCAGGAACCGCTCAGCTCTGCCCTGCCCCGGGGAAACAAGCCCTGAGCACGCCAGCGACTGAGCATCCCTGCTCAGGGAGGAAAGGGCTGGGGCACAGGGGTGATTACCTTCATGTGTTTCCTAAGTGAGCTGGGGTGGGTGTAGGATTTGTCGCACACCTTGCAGATGTAGGGCTTGTCCGAGGTGTGGACGTGCATGTGTTTCTTCCTGTCGCTGCTGTTAGCGAAGCGCCTGTCGCAGCCCTCAAACTCGCACTTGAAGGGCTTCTCACCTGTGAAATTCAGAGAGGGTGAAGGAGGGCCGTTCCCCTCTCCATCCCTGCCTGCGTCCTCCCAGGACAGACTCTCCCCCGCTTGCCCCACCTCAGTGATGCACAAGCAGCCCGAAAACTGGAGAAAGGGAAGATGGACAGCAGGGATGTCCATGTTTACATGTCGGATAAATTCAGGTCAGCCTTTGTTACTTTTAATTCACCTCCCACCAGACCCGTGCTGTGCTCCGGCGGGGAGAGCGGCTGGGAGAGGCCGGCAAGGGAGAAGACCTGAGATAAATTCAGCGGCTCGGACAGTTTTACAAGACGTACTGAAGGATACAAGCCAAAATACGTTTGTTTCCTGCCTTCCCCCGCTCTTCCCTCCACGCGTGCAGAGGGCTGAAGGGAAAACGGGGCTGTAAATAAAAATACTTTGGCAAAAGTATCGCTGATTTAATTAGGAAAGACACCAATCAGGCCTAAAAAAAAAATAAAAAGGAGCGGAAGTCACCGAAAACGAGATTTCATTAGCATTTCTATGGTGCCCTCGGCAGAGGCGCGCAGGGGGCCGAGAGCGGCGGCAGCGCCCCGCACCCGTCCGCGCACCCGTCCGCGCAGCCCCGCACAGCCCCGCGGGAGGTGTGTGCCTCCGGGCCTTACCTGTGTGCGTCCGCTTGTGAATCTTGAGGTTCTCGGAGCGGGCAAAGATCTTGCCGCAGCCCGGGAAGGGGCAGGGGAAGGGCTTTTCCCCCGTGTGCACCCGAATGTGGTTCACCAGTTTGTATTTCGCCTTGAAGGACTTGCCTTCCCGCGGGCACTCGTCCCAGTAGCAGATGTGGTTGTTCTGCTCCGGCCCCCCGACGTGCTCCATGGTGACATGGGTCACCAGTTCGTGCATGGTGCTGAACGTCCTGTCGCAGCTCTTCTTGGGCCGGCTGAGCTGGCTCTCGTCGAGCCACTTGCAGGACAATTCTTGCTTGATGGGCTGGCGCATGTACCGAAAGAAAGCCCCGGGGCCGTGGTGGTGATGGTGGTGGTGGTGGGCCGCCACGTTCATGCCCATATTCATGTTCATATGGTTGTAGTTGTGGAACTGGGCGCCGGCGTAAGGGTCCGTGCGGGGGCTGGAGACGGCCCGGTAGGGATCCGGCCGCCCGAAGAGGTCACCGCGCAGACCCAGATGCATCTGCCCGTTGTCCACATGCCCGTTGGGGGACGTGTGGCTCGGGCTCTGCTCGTGGAGTCCCGGGAAGAGCAGGTAGCCCGAGGTGTCCGGGATGCCGCCGGGGCCGTGCAAGCCGCCAGGGGAGCCGCCGAAAAGCCCATGTTGCGCCGTGCCGGAGGCGGCGTCCGCGATGCCGGAGCCCCGGTTGCGAAAGAGAAAGTCGCGGGTGGAGTTGAAGGCGGCGGCCCCGCCGTAGGAGGGCACCTGGCCGGCGTGGTGGTGGTGATGGTGGTGGTGGCCCAGGGCGCTGGCGTAGCCCGGTGCCTGCGGCGTGAACGCCGAGCTCTGCCCGGCGGCGAGGTCGTGCGGGGCCGCGTTCAGCTTGAAGGCGGCGGCGGCGTGCGACGAGTCCCCGAAGGGGCCCAGCCCCATGCCGGCGGCGGCAGCGTCGCGACCCGGCATCTCGTGGTGGCGAGGCGCCGCGAAGCTGCCCACCCCCAGTGCCGGGAACTGCGGCCCGCCGTCCAGCAGCATCGTCATGGGCGCGGGGCCGTCGGCGCGGCGGCAGCCTGCCCCCCACCCCTCCTCCCGCCCGCCCCTAAAAAAAAGTACAAAACCACCCCAAAACGCACCCCCACCCCCGCCCCTCCACCCCCGCTGCGGGCAGGCGCGGCCCCCGGCCGCGGGCGGGCAGCGAGGCGAGCACCCCCCGTCCGACACCACAAACCTCAAAAAAAAACCCAACCCAGACCCAAAAAGACACCCGCCCCCGGAGGCGCCCGCCCCCCGCGCCGCGCCGGGCAGGGCCGGGCCGGGCCGGGCCGGGCCGGGCCGGGCAGGGCAGGGCAGGGCAGGGCGGCGCAGCAGGGCGAGGCGCAGCGCGGCCGCGCTGCCGCTCGGCGCCGTCGGGGCACTGACGGGGCGCCCGCCCGCGCCTCGCACATAAACCGACTCCGGGGCCAGGCCGCGCCGCGCCAATGGGGAGCCGCCGGCCGCCGCGTCACCTGACCCGTCGCCCGCCGTCCCATTGGCGGCGCGCCGCTTGATTGGCACGCGCCCCGCGCCGCCGGGGACGCTGATTGGGCGCCGGCGCCTCGCAGGTAAAATGGGGGGGGAGGGAGCGGGGGGAGCGGCGGGGAACCCCGCGGGCCCGGTACCGGCGGGGCGGCCCGGGGCCCGGCGCGCCGTTCCGAGGGGCGGGCGGGCACCCCCGTGGACGCACGGTGCGTGTCTCCGTGTCCCGCTGCGTGGCCGTGCGCGGTGCCCCCGCCGCCACCCCCACCCCGGTCCGCGTGTCCCGCCGTGCCGTGCCGTGCCGTGCCGTGCCGTGCCGTGCCGTGCCCCCCCACGCCGCGCGGGACGCTCGCCCTGGGCGGTGCGGGGGGGAGGTGTAAAGCCGCTGCAAAGCCGCCGCGCTGCTTCAAAAATAAAAACCCGTTAAAACCCGAACCGGCGGCTTTGGGGCTGTTTTTCTATTTCTAATTAATTTTTTATTTTTTTTTTCTATTTATTGACTATAAACGCGAGGGTAGAACCGCTCCGAGCAGGGCGGGGACAGCCCGCTCCTGCCCCCCAGCCCCACGGGAGACGCGGGGCACAGTTTGCCCGCGCCGGAGCTAACTTTGCCGGCCCGAGTTCAGCTGCCTCTTTCCTCTCTCGCTCCCCGGCGGGGAGGGCGGCGGGGGCAGCGCCGGGCGGCGGGGGGGTCGCACCCCCCTCCGCGAGCAGTGGGGCTCCGTCCCTTCCCTCCCCGCCGGCTCGAGGAGCGCGGCCGAGCAGCGCCCGGCACGGCGGCTCCGGCGCCGTATTTTTCGTACACTTGTTTATCTATTTTTTTTTCCCCTCCCGTCTCTCTTTTTCTTTATTCTTTAAAAAAAAAATTAAAAAAAAAAAAATTGATTTTGTTTTGCAAAGGCAACGTTCTGCCTTGGAATAATTATCAGTTGCAGACAGCGCTATAAATCCACTCATTTTCTGTTCTGGAAAGCATTTGCAAAGAACTATGGGGAGTAAGAGTGGAAATAAAAGGCAAGAAAGAAAGATGGCTGTAATTGTAATATCCTGAGATTTGCTGAGCCCCCAAGTCTGGCTATTGGGCAGGTCTCAGCCTCGCCGCCGGCTCTCTGCAGGAAACGTAAAATCTGATCAAGTTCAGAGACGCATTGAGATCCCGCTTCAAGCAGCGCTTTATAACCGCGGCCCTTTCACATCGTTCCCCCCAGTCGGCCCCGGGAAAGACTTCGCATTCTTTATTTCAGGGTTTGCAGGGAGGGGGGGGGGGGGGGGGGAAGGAAAAAAAAAAAAAAGAAAAGAAAAAAAAAAAGCCACCGATATAAAATCTCCCCGAGAGGTAGCACCGCTGCCCGTCAAACACTCAAATTTCCCAGGCAACTGCCGCCAAGAGCAGTCCCAAAGTTGGAAGGTGAGTCCCTCGCTGCCGTTAGCGCACGATCGCAGCAGGATAACACGAGGTGGGAGCGGGGGGGACCCGCCCGGGGGGGGCCGGGGCCGCCTGCGCTGCGCGCCCGCGCTACTCCGCACGGCTCTTGCGCGGGGGGGTGGGGTGGGGGGAGTCCGGCAGGATTGAAGGCTTCTCCGCGGCGCGGCCGGGAGCTGGGGCAGCCGGGGCAGGGCCGGGAACACCCGGGCACCGACTTGCGGCCCCCGGGGGCCGCGCTCCCCACTTCGCTGCTCCGCGGAGGCTCTACCTGCCTGTCTCCGGAGGGCCGCGGCCGGGTAATTAATTACCTCCCGCACGTGTTGGGTTTTCTGGGCAACAACAACCCCCCCAAAAAAAAGCGAAAGAAAGAAAGAAAGAAAGAAAGAAGAAAAAAAAAAAGGGGGCATAATTCAATTAGCTCGTCAGCTGAGCGCCGGGGAGGGCAGCGCCTCTGAAGTCGCCGACCTGGGGCGACCGAGGGCGACTGACCCCTGCTTGCGCAGGAGGCCTCACGTGTAGCCCCGGCGCATTGTCTGTCCTAATGGGATGCGCCGGGGCCGGGCCGGTGACGGCGGGAGCCGGGGCCGCGCCGCTCCGCGCTGTGCTGCCCGCCCAGGTGCCCACGCCACGCGGGGCTGCGGCTGCCCCAGCCGGGCAGCGTGGAGAAGAATGGAGCGTGTGCGCTGAGAAACCCTCTGGCCCGGGGAGATGAAGCGAGCGTGGCTCCACGGCGGAAAAATATTTTTTTTAAAAAATAAAAAAGTAAAATTTTTTGTTTTGTTTTGTTTCGTCCAGAAGAATCCCCGCGCGCCGGGCGTGGTGGCACCGCGGGGCTTCGGCAAAAGCATCCCGGCGGGGTGAGGGAGGGAGGTAAAAAAAAAAAGCGATCGTAGCTTTGGACGAGGACTCGCCGTTTCGGGGAGGATTTGGTGGCTTTGCAGGAAGCGGCGCCCGCAGCCCGGCCGCGCCGCAGTGAACTTGCGGGTCGGGCTACACCAATTAACCTATAAATCTTTTTATACGTTTCCCATTTCGACTCCGCCAACTTTGCCTGGGTGTGTGCGCCCAGCGATATCCGTACGGGCGTACAGGCACTATTTACACCCCATCCTTTCCTGGCTGGAATTTGCCGGCTCGGGGACCAAAAATGGCATAAAACGCGTTTATTTTTTTAAGGGCATTGTCGGTATGGCCTATGATTCCCCCCCCCCCCCCCCCCGTGCTTTCGTAATTAAAAAAAATGTATAATATATTTTTGTACGTATTTTAGCACGTCGGTAAATTCCATTTCTATCATCTCTATTCAGCGGTATTTCTTGCCGATCCCAATTTATTTTCCAGAGGAGGGGGAACGACGCATCTCTCCCCTTTTTAAATCTATCTCGATTGCAACCGTGCAAACAACAGCAACCGGAGAAGTAGTCTCTCAGGCTCCCCTTCTCCCGTCGTGCTCCCAACGCGAGGGGAAGGCGGAGAAAGACCCCCTGCTTTACGTCAAGAACAGATATTCCTGTAATTCTCCTCCACTACCTTTTTTTTTTTTTTTTTTGCCTTTGAGATAATTTGAAAATTTAACAGCCACAAAAAATGTAAAACCCCTGGAAAACGGTGCAGCTCCCTTTTCTGCCGGAGCCCCGCCGGTGCCCCGCGGACCTGGATCTCCCCGCCGGGCTCCCCCCCCTCGCCGGTGCTGCCCCCGCCCTGGCCGGGGGACTCCTGGGGCTTAACGCTGCCCCGTTCCAGCACCCCGGTACGATGCGGGGAGCCCTGCCAGGGGGAAAACCGAAAGGTCTGGGCCCTGCAGCGCAGGAGGAAAAAAATGGTCCCCAGTGGATGCCCACTCGTTACGGCGGATTTGGCAGCGGGGCAGGGGCAGGTGAAGTTTCAGCAACGGCCCCAGGAGCGGGGGTTCGGCGGCTCCGCGGGTTTCTCCCGTCCCTTCCACCGAGGGTGCGAGGAAAAGGCAGAACAAACCCGGGAAAACGGCAACAAAAATCCCCCGAGCCGACCGACCTCTGAGCCGGCCGGCGAAGGGAATATTTCATACGCCCTAAATGGCTTTTAAACCGCGCTGTGTCGCGGGTAAATGAATATCCCTAACAAGCGTAAAGACAAGTAGTTTTTCTCCTGCCATAAACATATTGCATCTCCAGTGTAATTAAATGCAAACCAGGAGCGAACGAGACATTTCCATTGTAGCTGTCACTCAGCGGCGGGGCAATCACATGTACATTTGAACTTCAGAGATACGGGCTGGAGTAAACAGGTCTGAACTTCGGCAAGGGGAGGGGCGAGCAAGCAGAAAGACCTGAGTGGCGAGGAAATGTAGTTGCCAGCGGGCTCTGTCCTGCAGCCCGGGGAGCCGGGGTTTGTCGCGTTTGGTGGTGATGGGGAGAAGTTCCCCTCAAAAAAATTAAAATCATCGTTTCAGCTGCGTGGAAAACAAGCGTCGGGCTGGGAAGCTAGTGGGAAAACCACGAGGATGAGTTAGAGCTGGTGTAGAATTAATGGGTCCGGTCACCCCAAAGACAGCCGAGGCAAACCCAGGGGCAGGGGACGGCGGGGGACGCAGCGCCGCGGGGTGCCGGTGCGTGGCCCCGCGATGCCCACGCACTTAGAGGGCACGCACCGGCGTGGGCTGCGCGCCTGCGGGCCAAGTGACCTTGGGGAAAGCCACGCTCTGAAGAGGGAAAAAGCCCCCTGCAAAGCCGTCAGTGCGATGCGCGGTGCAGACCCGGGGGCAGACGGCGGACGAAACCGGGCTCTCGGCACCCCGGCCCGGCCGAGCGCATCTTCGCCCTCCGGCCGCCCCCTTGGAATCTTGGCATCCCCCCGCGCCTCCGAGCGGCGGAGGGGGTGGGGGGAAGTGGCGAATATCTCAATCAGCGAGGAGGTGACCTGTGACCCGGAGGGTGGCTTCATTGTCCCGCTCTTGCGGGGGACACAGACTTTAGGCAGCCTTTCTGCGTGACTGAGCCCTGAGGGGCAACCGCAAGCCCCGGGCTCCGGGGAGGCATCCCGGCCTCCGGAGCCGCCGGCCCGGCATCAGCTGCCGGAGCAGAGCCGCCTTTTCCCCGGCTTGCCGGGGCCGCTGTCCCCGCGCCCTGGCTGCTTCTGAGCTCGCACCAGGGGTACCCGGCCCCCTCCTGCCCCAGCCCTTGCCGGGGGACAGCTGGGCAGAGCCTCCTCCTCCGACGGCGAGCCGAGGTGGGCCGGAGAGGCCCCGCCGGCTGCCCCCGGCGGTGCTCAGGCCGGGGTTTGACCTGCAGCGAGGGCGGCGATGCTCTGGGGATTCCATGGGGATAACGGGAGGGGAAGGGCAGGAGGGGCTGAGCACGGATCCCTGGAGGACCCCCTGCCCCGCTTCTTCGGCCCCCCAGAAGCGTGCCGGCCCCGACGAGCAGGGCTGAGAGCGGGGCTGCGGCAGCCGCCTCCGCCCGTGCCCGCCCGGCGGCGGCTGCCAGCGGGGCCGGGAGCGGAGCCGGGCACGAGGCGGCGCTGCGGAGCGGAGCGGCCCGGCCCCGACGGCTGCCGGGGCCCCGGATGGCTCCGGGCACCCCCCGGCGATGCCCCGCGCCCCTGTCCGGGCACGGCGGGGTCGTCCCGCGCTCTGCCCCGGGCGCACCGCGGAGGACGGGGCAGCCGGAGGAATAGGACTCTGTTCCCAAACCAACCTCGGCCCAGCCCGTCCCCGGGACCGGGGCCCCGTGGCTGCTCGCGGGCTCGCCCGCCTCTTCCCGCCGAGCCGCCCCGGGGCCTCTCAGCAGGTGCAAACCCCGGTAACAAACTCGTTCCCCCGGTACAAATCGTCCCGTTTGAACCAGCACCTCCAGGGGCCGGAGACGGAGGTGTTTAGCTGCCTGGGGCCAAGCGAGGGAGCTACCAGGCTTCGGGGGATGGCCCCAAGACCGTCCTGGGGACCCCCCAGCCTGCAGCAGGTCCCCGAAGCGGCTGCGGGAACACCTGCGTCCGCTACGCTCCGAGCGCCGGGATGTGCCAGAGCTCGGCTCGGGCGCTCTCCCCTCCGCCGGGGGAGAACGCGGCGTTTCCTCCCGCTTCCAGCTCTTCTTCCCCAGCACTAGGCACAGCCGTGGCCCGGGGCCGGCGTATCGGCAGCGAGAGATCCCGCTCCCAGCGGCCCCGGGCTGGGAGCTGCGACCGACCGGGATTTCCAGGAGCGGAACCGTCTAGTGCCGCCCCGACGGCAGACTGCGGGGCGGCCTGGTGGAGCAGAGGGACCTCCGGGTGGTCACAGGTGGGCTCCGGCCGAGGAGGCCGGGTCGCCCCGACCCCAGTCCGCGGGGTCGGGCCGCGCGCTCAGCATCGGCTCCGGTAGCGCCGTCCCAGCGCACCGACGGACACACCGGCGGCGAGCACCGAGGATGTCTCCCGCCGCCCGGTATCCCCTAAAGACGGGGACACGATTTCGCCAGCCTCAAGGACGTGTCAAAACAACGTGTTGAACGATTTAAAGGCTTTAAAAAAAATTGAAACGATGGCTACGCCGTTTATACGGCTTGCCTTTCGCCGTCCTCCCTCTGGTCGCATCGCCCAGCAACTCTCCCTTCAGCCACCGGCGGCTTTCCTCAAGGTGCTGGAGAGAGACCGAGCTCCCCTTCACCCCTCCGTCCCCGGCGACCCGTCCCCGCCGGTCCCCTTGGAGGGATCTGCCCATTCCTTTTTCTCCTTGTTTTTTATTTTTTTTCCTCCCGGGAAAAGCGGTGCCGCCGCACAGCTGCGGGTTAGGACCCGCTCCCTCTCCCTTCGCCAACGCGGAGAACGAAGCGCTTCAGCGGCGCTTCAAGCCCTCAGCCCCGACGGGGTCCGGCCGTCCCGGCGGGCCGTGGGACGGCTCAGGCCGGGCGGCCCCGGGTCCCGGGAGGAACCGGGCGCACCCTCACGCGCTTCTGTGCGTTAAATAGCCCCGCAAAGGGAGATGCTTTCTCCGGTGAAATCCCCCTCGAAGCCTCGGGGCCAAAGCGGGGTGAATAACAGCAGCGGGGCGGGGGCTCTTGCCCAAGTGTCCCCCCTCATCGCCGCGTTTGCTCCCGGTCTGCCTGCGACCGCGGGGCTTCGGGGAGAGCCTGCTCCCCTCTCGCTGCCGAAATCCCCAGATTTCGGGCCGGTCGACGACCCCTCGTAGGTCTGACCTCCCTTCCCCTATTTTTCCTATCGAATACCGCGAGGTAGCGCGGTTTTTCCTCCGCCCCGCGCAGGCCCCGCGCTGCGGGACGCGGGCGCGCAGGGAGCGCACCCCCGGAGCGGGCGGCAGCGACGGGGACCCCCGGCACGATTAACCCCCCTGTGAACGGTGTGCTTGCCACGGGGTGAAGGAGTCGATGCCTTTTAAAGAACTTTGATTCCCCACCCCGAAAGGTCAGTTCCGTAACGAGAACCTTGTCGGGCAGAGGCGGGGGAGATCGCGGTAGAAAAGGTGCCTCAAGTGATCAACCTCGGAGCGGGCGGTGCCGGGGGGGAGGGAGAGAGGGCTTTACGGTAACCCGGGCGTCGATAGGGACTGCACAAAAAAAAAAAAAAAAAAGGAAACAAAAAGGCGAAATAGAGAGAGAAGCCAAAACCATCCAAAAAGCAACCAAGCAACCAGAAAGCCCCATCGCAGCCCTTCGATTGCTGCTCCCAGCTGAAGGCAGCTCTGTGCCATCGTTGCCTTTAGCTTCCCTCGGCGGGGCTGCGAGCCCGCGGGTGAGCGGTGCGGGCAGGGCGCGGGCAGGGCTGGCCGCGGCACTTCACATCCTCTCCAATTTTCAAAGCCAGGAAACAGCCATTTCCCGCTACCTTCGCCCGTTCCCCGATAGCTTTCGAGGCGTTCACGTTTATTTTAAAAACTCTTCTGAGAGCTGTAGTAAATTGCGTTTGCTTGTAGCTACAAAGGAGAAAGTTAAGCATTTGTCTCTGCCGTTGTATAGGCAGCCAGTTGTTTTAATTAAAGGGTGGGGATCCGTGATATATACACCAGATAAAAGCAAATGCACAGAATAAACTAATTAAAACATTGTGTTTGGAACACATTTTATTTCTTTTTTTGATCTTAGTTGTGTTTTAAAGAAATGTCAGCGCACTATAAAGCAACCTTATTTCCCTTATAGTGTGCGGCGCTTTTCAAAGGCTAGTGTGATATATTTTAGAAAAGAAATCCCGCTGTGAAAGCTTGCGTGTCTTCTCTTTACCAAACTAAGCTCTTGTCAATCATGCCAAGGCATATCCAATCACCAAGTCCCTTTTTGGAAAGCAGCTCATCCCGCTGTGCTTTTATATATCACACCGCAGCGTGTTTAGATGCATTTTTACTATCACTTCAGGAGCGGTGACTGATGAGAGCGCAGTTACTGTACCGGCTTCCCCAAACGCCGGAGTTGCTAACAATTTGCCTGGCTATTGTGTGCGTGTCTTTCTCTCCCTCCTCCCCCTTTCCCGTCTCACGTTGCCTCTATTTGTCACGGACACTAAGATGCAGGGGAATATTGGGGCGGGGGGGATAGGAGCTTCCGAGGTGCCCATCACCTGCCTGGGACACGGTAACGAGAGGCTCCATGGCCGGTCAGTCCCGGGGAGGAATCCCCCGATGACACTGAGAAAAAAAAAAAAATAAAAAATTGAGGGCACTCCCCTTTGCAACGGAGCCCCTCGCTCCGCCGCACGCCGGGCTGGGGGCTGCGGGGAGCGGCTGTGCAAAGCTCCCGGGTCTCCCCGTCCCGCCGCTCCCGAGCCCCCGCGGAGGGTCCCGCGGCCCGTCGGGGATCCGGCTGCGGGCGGAGAAGCCCTTTCCAGGGGAGGGTGAAGCGGGGGAGCACGGCGAGGTGTGTGCCGGGGTCACCGTGGCTTGTCGCCCCCTCCCTCCCCCGCGCAACCGGCCACGCCGACATGGATCGCCACAATACTGGCCGTGTTTCCTCCCTCCTTTGAAGGCGAAGCCCCGAAATCGTTGCACGGGCTCAGCGTTCACCTCTCGATTCCGACGGCAAGTGAGAAAAAAAAAAAATAGACATTTTTTCTTTTTGCTATATTTCTAGACCCTAATTGAAGACAAGTGGCAAATGGTTTTTATTAACCCCCCTCCTCCTCCTCCAACTCCGGGTGTTTTCAGACAAACTGTGCAAACCTCTGGCACGTACGAGAAACGTTCAATATTTCGCCGTTTAGTAATATATTATTATCGTCTGGTTTTGTTTCTCTTCCCAGGTGCAAATTTTGGGGACGCGGCTGTGCTCAGACCTCCCCGGCGGGTCCTTTGATGTCCCGGTGTCGGAGACAACAGAAATGGGAGCCGGGAGGGACCGGCAGCCCCGGTGCCCTTCCGCCTTCTAAGGCGACCTGGGCACAAAGGCTGCCGATGCTCAACCTATTTACAGAGATTTCCCCCCCACCATCTCTTTACTCCATCGTTCTATCTCACAAGATTTCGCACCCCTCGTTTGCAGGCGAGGGCTGCAAGTTTTCCTGGGAAATTGGGGTCTCCCCACGGTCCTTGGGCAGATTCGGCCGGACCGGGAGACACGAAATGATTTTGCCGTTTTCCTTGAAAACAGGACAGATGCGGACATTTATTTCTATTTTATTTCCCGTTTAACGCACAGGGCTCGGTGGTCGCTGTATCGCAGCCCGCCCTGAAACGACGAAAACTAAAGGTGCGGATGAAGCCGGGGCTTACTGGTGCAGGGGGAAAAATAATTAAATATAGATATTTTATATCCTTAAAATCCCTGGCACTTCGGATGCCGGGAGCCCCCCCGTGCCCTGCAGGAAGAAGCACTTGGGCATCTGCGCTGACGCTCCGCGCCCGCGGAAAGCCCCTGCGCGCATCCCCCCACCCCCGCACGACTGGAGACCCCCTCCAGCCCTAGAGGCACTCCATCCCAGCACCCCTGGCACGACGCTCGGGATTGGTGGGGGGTGAGCAAGGGGTGCTGCCGGCAGTGCCCAAGCCCCTGCCCCTCTCGGCACCCCCCCACCCCACAAAGGGGTCTGGAGATTCCAGCCTCACCCCAGTCCTGTCGTGTTTCTCCTCCCCATGTAAGCAGTAATTAGCTGTTTTCTTTGAACGCCCCTGGTAGTTTTCCTCCTCATCAGACAGGGTAAAGGTCTTCCAGGTCCAGCATTTGTCATGCATTTTCCCCCTTTCCCCCTCAAAACCGTCCCTTTGACCCTCCTCAAAAGCGATGCTCTGAGCAGGGTCTCAGCCCCCCTGGTCGCAGCGTCAGGCCATAGAAGAGGAGCAGCCGGAGCCCCCCACGTGTGCCAGAGCTTCTGCTGCTCCCCACAGGCTCCCGCTGAGCCAGGCTGGGCTCTTCCTCCCTCCCCAAACCTCGTCTAAAGAGAACTTTCTGCCCCTTCACCCCAGCTGCCAGGAGGAAGATTCGGAGCCAGGCTGGGGCAGGGACAATGCTGAGAGGGGGTGGTTGGAGGGGCAGAGACCTCCCAGTCTCTGGGAACAGGAGGTCACTTGGATAGACATGTCCTAGGGGTTCCTCACCCATTTAGGACACTGGAGGTCCCGACACTGGAGAGCAGAGCTCTGATATGGCACTTGGCAGGCTGGGGCTGAGGGGCAGCACCCCACATTGAGGCCAAACCCCACTCGTGTGCTGACGTGAGCCACAGCTCAGCCTGGAGCCAGGCCATTTGGCAGCCCCAGTTTCCACATGCCTCAACTCAGAGACATTGTCCCTGGGACTGGCAATAGTGGCAATGCACAGATACAACACAGGGGCTTTGCCTGGAGCACTCCAGGGGAGCAGCCCCCATAGCTTTGTTGGCACAAGGAGAAGGGACCCTGTAGCAAAAGCACCTGCTGGGATCACAGCAAAATAGATGCCAGAAAAACCTCAGCATTACCTGCACATGCCTGCCAAAGGTAAAAGTCACTGCCAGGTCTCCCATATAAAAGAAACTCTCTTAAAATAGTGTTCAAATATTGGTGTTTCAGAACAGTACTGCTGCTTCATCCCTTCCCCCTCCAGTTCTTTGCATTTCTTGAACCTTTACAGGGCACAGAGATACATTTATAGGAGTTTTCTCCTCTAAATAATGAATTTAGCAATTGTTAAATAAAAAAAGCAAAGGTAGAAATAAGCACACAAAACTAATCCAAAATCTTGGAAAAAATACAATAAAGCCTCCATTCCCAAAGATCCATGCAGTACACATAACTCAACGCTAAAATAAGTCTCCTCAAACGCAGGGGAAAAACACCCAGCTCCCCAGTCAGAGCTAGTAAACATCAGAAATGACCAGTTTTATCAGCCTCCTCCTGAGCTGCTGGGAAGGTGCTGTGCTGGGCATCCCTTGCAGCACCCAAAGCAAAAAGTGGCCAAGCACGAGGCTGACTGCACCCTGCTGCAGTGCAGGATTTCACTTCCCAACAGTAACAGCAGTATTGATCTCTCTAAACTGTAGGATTTGGACCTTAAGGTCTTTAGATCATTTTTCTACATGCAAGGTTTTTCTCTTTCCCCAAGTGCCATGCTGGGGAAGGGAAGCAGCTCCCAGCCACAGCAGCTCCCGCTGACGAGCACAGCTGGCAGGAGCACACAGTCCCCATCTTGAAGCAGCATCTGCACAAGTTACCAGTAGGTTTGTACCAGTCCCACTCAAAATTAAACACCAAAGCTGCCCATGCAAGGAAACACTCACTGGGAGGGACACAGCAAAGTCCAAAAGGAATGATTAAATACCTCTGAAAATCTTCAAGGAAAGCCTGATGCAAGCCCAGCAAAACCAGTGGGTTGGAGCCATGCAGAAGGCACAGCCATGCCCCTTGCTGTCCCAACCAGCAGCATCCAGAAAATGCTGCATTTTCCTGTTACACACATCCACACACTACAAAACCCACTCCAAAAGACACAAGCCCAGGTTTAACTTATTCAAGGCAGTGATGGTCCTCACCTGCTGACAGCTGAGGCAGTGCCGAGGTGCTGTGCAGGTACGAAGTGAGGCTGATTCAGCTGCCCTCGTTCGAGCCTGGGGTCAGAGTCTCAGCAGAGGTAAACCCCCAGCCCCACACTGCTGCTGAGCTGGGATGGTTTGCACCCGTTGGCTTTAATGAAGATTCAGCTGGAGGACAGCATGTGAAATTTCAGCCTGGTATCTAGAGATGGGAACAGGATTTCTAGCCTTACACTGGAAATTGTGTTTATTTTTTTACATCCATTTTGAATTTTCAACATGTTCATGTTAGAATGATTCATTCTTAAGTGCAGATTTTGTTGCTGGAAATTATTTTACACATATTTTTAGTATGCAAATAGGAAACTAAAAGTGCTTAAATCCATCCACCTGGAACGGCACATTAAGGAACAACACCCAAATGGCTACGTCGGCTTTCTTCTCCATGGGGTGTAAAATAATTTGGGGTCCTCAAGTCCTCGCTAGGAAGAGAATAATGTGTAAATAAAATGCATAGCCTGAGCTCTTTGGCAGTTTCTAAGTCTTGCTGATATTGATGGCAATTAGATGCACAAATATGTTTGGGAACAGGATGTGTGTGTGTGCTCTCAGCCCCACCAAAACCCAAGCAAGGACGAGTTTTTCAGAGGTGCAGATGTTGGCATTATTTAGCTGATATTTTACAGATGCTGCTGTACAGTTCTTACATGTTTCTTCATAAATTCAGTGTAATTTCATATTTGTTACTGAACTCCAGACAGTAGATAGAAAAATTATTTGGGTTTGAAAGTTTTCAGGGTATGAAAGCAGATGATACTCAGATCAGCTGTGGCAGGACTATAATAATATATATCATTATAATAATTTCCACTTTGAGAATTAGGAGCAGCATAAAATGGCAGCATAAAATCGGTGTTCAGAATATAAACTCGGCACCAAGTTCTTGCTGGAGCTGCTGCAAAACTGCACACAAATCTCATCACAGGAGTAGTGCTATTGTTTTTAATGGATTACATTTTATTAGATTTTGAAAAGTGTTCACATCATAGAATGCATGCAGGAAGTACTGTGTGTGTAAAACACAGCCGCATTAATTATGAAAGCTAGTAAATGAATCATACATTACTGCAAATATATTATGCATTGCTTACATCGCTTTGCCATGGCATGTTTGCACGATAGAAATAGAAACTAGAAAGGAAGGCTGGAAAAAAAACCTAAGAAAAAATAACAACGTTAGCTGAGGAGGCAAGAAAAAGGGGAAAAGTGCAGAGGGAAGTTGTGAAACCAGTATGACCTTATTTTTATACGAAGCCAAACTAATGGTCATTGTGGTATTTGAGTACCTGGGCTTTGCAAACCTAGGAGTCGAAGAGAACTCATGGGGTGAATTCTCCGACGAAGTTATGTGTGATTTTGATAACAGAATCATACAGCCTATCTCACAGAGCATCACCAGACCTCACAGATTTATCTCTATTTTTCACAAAATGACTTTTCGTGCCTGTTTGCAGATTTTTGCAAAGAGTTGGTGGCGTACTATATATGGAGAGCGAACTGGCTTTTTAAGATGATGACTGATTTCCTGCCAAATTTGCTTTAAGAAACCACTTCAGTTCTGCGCACGAGACTTTGTGTTGCTTTGATTTATTACCCAGGATATAAATGCAGAGCTGTCTGGTTATAGCAGAATTCAGAGCAAAATTAAATTTTTCTCCTCCTGGAAGAACATAACTGTTTCACGCAGCCAAAACACATTATCTTGTCTGTAAAACTCGCTGTACATGGGGCTGGGAGGAGAGGCAGAGCATGAGCCTGCGGAGATAATACACATTCGGCTCAACTCACGGCCAAATCATGACGCGCTGTAAGGCTGCAGGTCCATCTTGAAGACTACAGAGCAGACTCCTTGAGGATGGGAAAATACAAACCCTCTGGCACCCCTGAGCTCAGTCTCACTCCTCTCGCTCGGGTTTGTGCTGACACGGAGCCTCCCGCTCCCGGCAGGCAGCTGCCCGCAGAGCTCACGCTGGCGAGCTGGGCTTTTCTTTCTGCAGCTTCCTCTCCCAAGCAAGAGGTATTTTCCAAGTTAGTTATCCCATTGCTCTCCTTCCCTCTGAACCTGCTGGGCTGTTTTGATGTCTGCTGGTGGAAAGGGGAAAGCCAGGCTGGCGGAGCGGGGCAGAAACCGCATCTTGCAACCAGCGCCGCTGGCCTTCCTCCTCCGGCTGCTTTTGGAGGGCCCCTCTCTCTCGGTGGCATCGCGCTGCTCTTGGCACCCCACCGGTCTCATTCATCTCCAAGGCTCTGGTGCAAACTGCAAGAAAAAACAGAATATGCAGTTGGTATTGCATCGAAATCTTACCAGGCTCTGCCCAGGCAGCGGGGATGCGATCCTGCAGTCCATTCCCAAAACCAGCCTTCACTGGATTTGAAGAAGAGTTTTATTTTAGGCTCAATTTGGCATGCATATGTGTAACTGTAAGAGCTGCTCCAGCCCGTCCCTACTCAGCACTCGCTGCCATGCCACATTGCTGTGAAACACTACGGGGACAGAGGGAGCTTGGGGGTTATTAAACCTTACGAGGGACTTTCACCTTTGTCGTATACTGAAAGGACCTGTCCATTAAACAGCTCGTGTTAACGAACACTATGGAGATGTCGGCTGATTTGTACTAGAGAAAGTAAAAAAAAAAAAAAAAATCTTTGAAAGAAGGAAACTTGAAACGGGGAGTTTGGGATGAGCTAAGGCCAAGGAGGAGGAATGCCGAGAGCAGACGCGAGGGCAGGCACTTGGGGCTGGCAGCCTTTCTGGTAACTGTAGCAGATAACACTGTTCAACAACCTCTGTTTGGCACAGCCAAGGGACTAGGACTGTTCTGGCACCTCATATACACAAATAGTTCCGAGAAATATTCAGGTTTTGATGTCAGCTCTTAGTGCCCTCCAAGTCTGAACGCTCAAGAAAGTTGCGTATTCATTTCAGTGTTAGACCTCACGTCAAATCTCTGAGATGAAATCACGAGAAAACGTTGGTTGGAAGAGACCTCTGGAGGTCTCAAGTCCAATCCCCTATTCAAAGCAGGGCTAATGTCAACATCAAATCATAATAAGCTTTACAGTACGCAATCTGGAAAAGCCATGAAGGAATGACTTTGCGCTCCCTCTTCCCAAGTAACTTTGGTGAGATCTTCCACATGAAATTCTACCTTTGTCTCACTTTGGCTGGATGAACTATGCTAGGGAAGTCCCAGGGACTGTACTGAGCACAGAAATGGATTTTCTAAGCCTATAAAGCTTTTGCTGCCACAAGTATGATTCACCATCCATTCCTAAAACCTCAAACGCTGACTTTGGTGGCTGTCCTGGAGAAGGGCGTGGGCTGCCGTGTTTAAATGGTTTGGACTGGGAAAGGGCCAGAGCCCACTGAAATCTGTCTCCACTGATCCTGGTGTGTTTTGGACCAAGCCCTGAAGGAGAGCGATGGGGCCAAAACTCATGGTGTGTTTTACACCTAGAAAAACTCCTTCTGTGCCAGGCTGCCATGCAGCCCCTGGCAGGGGTAAGGATACGTCCCAGGTCCCCACACAGCTTGCCCTGGCCGCAGACAGCCCTGCCCACCCTCCTTCTGAGAAACAAAAGGAGCAGAAAGTGCAAATAAAAATCTAGGAACATTGCAAACAGATCAGGCAACCCAAAACCTTGGGGATGGGTTGTTGCTGTTTGTCATACCCCTTCCTCCTCGTCCATCTTCAGCTCTTGCTCCCAGTCTTCCAGCGTCACCCCTGCCAGGCAACAGCTGCAACGCCCACGCTTCAAATTTAGAGACTTAGGACCAGTGGAGTGAGTGTGGGACCTGCAGGACTCCGCAGAGAATCTCTCTTCCTCGGGATGCAAATCTGTCCTGTTTACGACGATCAGCTGGAGAAATCATGTGACGGGGGATCGGTTGGGTGCCCTGTAACACCTTCCAGATCACGTTAAGTTATGAACATTGCAAGGAAAAATGCTGGGACGTCAGTGGCAGGCAGGGACCAGGTGATGGCCACACCATGCAATGGCGAGGCGGGTGCGCGGGCTGGCATCGGGCTCCATCCGTCCTCGAGGATTTGGAGCAGAACCAGAGCTCTGCTCCCTTCTGTCTTTATATTTCCACCACCTTAGAGTCAGTAAGAAAAATAAAGCCTTTGGATGATTTCCGCTTGCTCCAGGCAATCTAGAATCTTTGCCAAAGAGTTACATAGAGGCGGTATTAAAAAATAGGGTTGTCTCCAAAGTCTTTTAAATCCAGAGGCTGCAATCGGCATCACTGCTGGCAGGCAGGCAGGGAGGGAGGGAGGGAGACCGACCTACCCATCAGGACCTCGTTTTGCGACTTGCAGAGCCTGTCAGGAAAGATCGATAGTTGGCATGGTAACAAGCTCATTTCCCGAGAATAGAGCTCCTTTTTATTAAATTTGGCTGGCTATTGATCAGTTCCTGATCCACGTATCCAAACATGACAAGCACTGAATGAATCACAGATTTTGATTGAGGTGAATAAAAAAAAAAATAATATCATGAGGCAGCTGGGGACCGTTGCCTGCTCCTGAGGGCGACCTGCCAGCCACAGCCAGAGCCGGGCACGGTGCAGGGGCTCCTGGTCTGGGACAGGGATGGAAAACAAGCACTAACGTAACCTACTCCTATGGCCATTTCAAGACCTGTTTTCCCCTGCCATGGGTGTCTCATAGAGCAGAATCCCCATCAAGCAGCTTTTTGTGCTGCATGGGATTTTATTCCCCTCCCCACTCACTCTCCGTGGCTCTCAGCTGTCCGTTAATAAAAAGTGAAGCTGTGCACTCCCTCTGCACAGCTCCTGTTCCTCCAAAGCCAGAGGTTTCCCAGAGTTTGCTCTTTGGACCTTGAAACTTTTCCCACCCCAGCGGTTTCCGGGTTCCCACCACACCCGCAGGCAGCACAGCCGTGCCAGGCTGCGAGGAAGCAATTGACCCGGTCAGTCCACGCAGATTTGCTGATACCATCTCTAAAGTTCGTGTTAAACTTACTTACCTTGGTCCTCCCAAACAAAACTGTTTGCTTTGCATCCTTAAGCTCATGGCCACTGCCCAGGGTGGCGGCTTGGCTGGTCCTTGCCATCCCAGAGGTCCACACTCCTCCTGTTTGCCATCGCAGAGGGCAGGTAGCTCCGGTGTGGCACGGTACAAAACCTTCAGCCTTTCCATGGGAGCGATACAGTCCATCAGGAAGATGATATGCCTGTTCAAATTGCTTTAACATGCATTTACATGAGAGATAATAACAGCTCCAAAGACTTCTTCCAGCCTATTAAATAACACTCACTTAAAATAGTGTCTGAATTCATGCTGAAATGACAGACTATAATAATCCAGTCATATCCATCCGGCATATACAGCCGACTGTAGATGCTTAGAAAAATTGCAAGAAGTATTTATTTACATGATATAGTATATGATAGCTGATTTTTTCAGGTCATCTCCTGTGACTGGTCTGATGCAGAGAAGTTGCAGCAAGAGGTCTTTCTATCTCCCTCTGTCAGATATTTTAAGAGGAGAGGAAATACTCTGACCACACACATGAATGTGTTAAGGCTTCCAGAAAATGAATGGTTTTGCAAACCAGGATAAAAAATTCAGATACAATCCTAATACCCCAGCCATGCCCCTGCAGCTCCTGGGGACAGCTGCCACATCATAACCAATCAATTCATGGCGAAGGCCACCATTTCAAAGAGCTACACTTACAGAAGTTCTTAAAAATCACCAAAAATTGTAACAAATCAATGTACAGATTTCAAAAGGGTTCAGGCTCTTGGGTCAGATAATTTGTAAGACTTTGTTTGGCACCTGAGGTGTCTGAACCCCTCTTCCACTGTCTCCACAAAGAGCAGGAGCCCAATGCAATGAGCCATGAGGCAGGTGACTGTTCCTCTGAGACCCAAGGAGCTTTATTCCTAAGCCCTCCATCATTGTATGCCACATGGCACCAACCCACAGCGATGTGTCACAACCCCTGACGTGGGTTTTCATGCATCTTGATAGTGTCTGTCCCCTCTCCACCCATGACGGTTCTGCTCTGCACTGGCAAAGCTGGATAAGGGCAAATCCTCCTTGAAACACTGAGCTGAACACAGAGCAACTCATGAGGTATCTTAAAGCCTTCAGCAGATTAAGCATCATACAGCAATATCACCATACACACTATGCAGTCAGCAATATCCACTCTGCTTTACAGGTGGAAGAAGAGTCAAAAGGGTTTATCTGCCTGCAGCCACATCAGTGATCTTGTGCCATGAATAGGACTCAAAATCACCGATGCTCAATGATGTGCTTGGTGCACCATGCACAACCATTCCTATATACACATTTCAGGGTGCACTGCTATGGCTCACGTTCCTGCAGGACCATCACTGTACCTCATCTGGGCTTGCTGACACTGCTTGAGCATCAGCCTGAAAGGTCACAAGAAGACAGGCCAGGAAGCAGTGGTTGCCTTTTCTCAGGCTTTCGAGAGAAAGCAATGCCTAGAGAGCAGAGCTGAGCAGCCCTCACGCTAGCTGGAGATGACAGAGTGCCCCAGGTCTGCAAAGTCACTGACATTCTCCTCTTCGACTCAGAGCAAAGGATGAACTTTGTCATCACATTACTCATGTTTTTTCCAGATGCTCAAAGAACAGGAAGAAATCAGGTTAAATCAGTAAGTAAGTGGACAAGAGCGATTCTCTTTGTCATCACCTCCCTCCAAGGGCAATTTTGGAGGAGAAAGAAGAGTGCTGCCTTGCCCATTTGAAAGCTTAGCAAGTCCTGCCAACATTTCCCCAGGAAGAACATCACGTTCCTGTTTGTTCTCTGTTTCAAACTGTGCTCCCAGCCCTGTGAGTTCCCCTCCTGAGAACATTCAATCCAGACAAAGCTACCCAAGCAGCCTAAACACCTGAGCACACCTGAAGGCAAACACTGCCAGACGTATCTGGAGATACATCAAACCCACCATGTCATTTAGCTGCTCCTGAAGTCTGACTCTGTAAGACTCCGGTTTGGAGTCAGGCATTTGGTTGTGGAGCAGTGGGCACGGTTTGCCTTGAGATTGAGCAGCTGAGCTCCGCGTAGAGCCTGGGAGCAGGGTGAGCTTCACAAACCACAGTTGTTTTTTTTTTCCCCACACAGCCCTCGGCTACCTGGTGCCAGCCCCTGCCCAGCTGCAGAGCTGAAATTCAGCCCAAACAGCTCAGCAATCCCCGGGGTGCAGAGCTGCGGCAAAAACCCAAGCGTTTCCCCTTGGCAACTTACCCCAAAGATGCTCAAAATTAAGTTGGGAAGGGTGACACTTTCTGCTTACGAATTACCACCCAATTATTCAAGCAGCCAGTCAAAATTCCTACGGAAAGCAGCGGCGAACGTTTGTGGGAATCGGCCATTTGCCGCTTTGAACTGCTTTTGCCAGAACAGTGGGATTGCAATAGCGTCTTGTGCTTGATGCCGGCGGGAGGCACAGCGGTGCCCACCGGCTCTCCTGGCAGCTCCGAGGGGCTGGGAAAAGACCCTAAACCCATGAGCCCACTGAGGAGCATCCTTGGTCTCCTCTAAACTTTCCATGGCGGCAACAGGAGAGTGAGAGCGGAGGGACTTAACAGCCCGATCTTGCGCTAGGGTTTAATTTAAGTTAGAAATAACATCACTCTTTCTCATCTAGATCATATTAGGATTTTGAAAGGGCAGTCACGCAACTTCCCCCGGCAGTTATGGCAGAACCGCGCTTGGAAATGAATGGAGCTCGTGGAAGCATTCAGGACCGAACAATCGGATTTATAATTAGGCCTAAAAAGGGAAGAACGCTGAATAAAAGCAGCACAGCCAATTTTAGAAGAAAAGGAAGTTCTGGATGGAATTCATTGGGGTAGAGCACTGAAGTGGAAATGGAAAGTGTTCAAAGATAAATGAGTTTAGGCCTAAGAGTTTGCTTGACATCTAGAAAATGTACTAGGAACACAGTGTCAAGAAAAGCTAACGTGAATAACAAAGAAACACAAGAAGTGAGAGAAGAGAGGAAAGAGCCATAAAACTTTGGGACAACAAAGAGTTGCAATTATAGAGGGAAATGTAATGAAGTGTAAAAAATCATAATGAAAGCAAAGATACAGAATGAAAGGATGATTGCATATTTGCTTAATGCACATCGGAGAAGTGTCAAAGACATGGGGAACAAGAGGTCACTAAATGAGAAAATAAAGCCTCAGAGGAAAGGCACCGAATTTATTGCTTTAAATACAGATTTATTTGCCTGGGATTTACCACTCGAGGGCCGATGACAGAGGCAAGCAACAGAAACATTTTCCTAAAGGAGAGGAAAAATTTCTGAAGGAAACAGCTTTTTTTCTTAGACAACTGATCCAGCAACACAGCCTAACCCACCCACAAAACGCTGGGATCTAATGAGGCCTCAGAAGCAGAGGGAAAACTCAGTCTAACTGGCCCCCAAGTACGGGGGGGATTAACGTTTGCTTACCAACACCCTTTACTGGCACCAGGAGTCCTGTCTCAAAGTGGCTCAGCTTTGTAGGTCATCTGCATCAGAGTGGGGTGTCTCCTCTCAGCCCTGATGAGGCTCCTCTCCTTTTTGGGATTTTTTCTGATAGGATGCAATCGGTGCCCAAAATACCTTCCACATTCCATTTATCGCTTCCCGATACCCTTGCAGCATGGGAGCTGCACAGAGCAGGTTAATGCTGTGGCCCACAAAACCTTCTTACCAGGATCAGCAGGACAGAGCGTGATGAAAACCATCCCAGGTTCTCCTGCTCAGTGTCCCATGGGCTCTGTCACCTCCAGCAGCTCCGTGGTTAATAAAAGGCAAACACAGGGTTTCCCAGCTGTGCGGAAAACTGAGCTTTGCTACTGAATGAAGTACAGACAAACCTCCTTTTCCTGGGAGTACATCCCTTCCCCAGCACGAGGCACAGCCGCGACTCTGCACTTACACATCTGCGACCGGTTTTTGACTCCAGTAGAAAAAAAAAAGCTCTTTCTGCAGAACGGTGTCCCCAGCTGTCCTCTTCCACACCCTGGGGTCCCACAGGGCTTCAAATACCTTTTTCTGCCCTGAAATGAAGAATGGCCATGAGCTGGGGGCCTTGCTTTGTCAGGGCAACTGGGAGAGGACAGCATGGAGGGAAGGGGCCAGCACCCTGCAGGCAACAGGCCAGTTCCCAAAACCATGGCGCAGGGCAGGAGTGAGAAGCTGATGGAGAACATGGCTTAGACTGCTCCATCGCGAGCCCCAAAGAGAAGCACTGGATGGGACATGAGGAACAAGTCCTCACCTTATCTATATGTCCCAGTGGTGGAAGCCCACGTGGGTGCTGGATCACTGCAGCTGAGTGGTTGTGATCCCTAAGGAAGCACGAGGTACCCCTGGGTTGGCCCAAACCATCCCTTCCCTCCGGGACTTCCAGGGCTTGGTGCCATCAGGAGCGGGGCCAAGGAGGAGCCCAGGACACCCATGGAAAAACCAAAAGGGAGTGGGACGAAGCTGCCAAGTGCATTTTCCCTCAAAAACCCCACAAAAAGCAGAGTGACACCTTGGGAGCAGGATCCTACTGGTGCATTTATCAACCAAGCGATATCTAGACTATTAGTTGTTTTCTTTAATTTAGGACTAATTTTGTCCCACCAGTTTAAATTAAAGCCCCCAGTAGGATAATTCCCTCCCAACCATAATTTTGTTACAAGCTTTTCATTAATCCAATCACAACTTCTATAATATTATTTGGCAGCTGATTGAGACTACAGTAACCACAGGGGTTCGCGCGCGTTGTCTCATTTCTGATTAAAAAAAAGTAAAATGAGTCCAATTAAAAATTCTTTTAGTACTGTCTAATATGTGAAACTCCCCAAAGCCAGGACGGAAACATCATCATTCCAGCCACACTGTCCGTCTGCGGGTGACAGCAGAAGCTACACGCTAATGTCAGCTGCACGTAAGTGTCTGTCTGTCTGTCTGTCTCTCTGTCGCAATAGTATATTTAAAGAGAATTGCCAGGGTGGAAATAGCCACACTTAGAAATATTTGTCTATGACTTCGAAGAATTTTCTCTGAAGTGTTTTGGATTGCCCTCGAGTCTCTTTCAGCTCCCTGAAGTCTGACTCGAAGCATCCCGGGCCATGATGCAAATACTCAGCACACGGTAATTCCCTGCAAATCTCATATTCACGGCAAGGAATGGAAAGGAGAGAAACCCAGTGGTGGAAAGGTCCTGTGGCAGTAATAACATAAAAAACGTCGTCAGATGGAGAAGCTGCAGCTCAGAGAAGGGCTCACATGGAGGAAAAAAGGAAAAGAATAGAAAGCAGTACGGATTTTAAAGTGAATTTGAGTCTTAAAAATTGTACTTTCTTCAAGTCATATGCAATCACTCCCGTCGTGGTTTAACCAAGACAACTCCTGATAGAAATTTTTCAGGCACATTGAAGTATAGATGGAAGGTGACAGAAATCTCTTGAAATAAACACAACAAAGGAGTCAAAAGAGAAAAATCAAAATTAATCCAGGCTTTATAATAGAAATATTAAAGCTGATGGGATTGGTTCCCTTCTTCTCCATGAGCAAGAGCCCCCAGGCATGGAGGGGCAGCTTCAGCCTCAGGGGAAGAAGGTTTCCCTCTCCACTCTGTAAGCAAAGCCGTGGCTCGTGAGAAGCATCGATGGATGGCACCACGGACTGGATCACATCCCAAGAGCAATGGCAACAGCTTACGCCTTTGTCTTGTGGTGGGGCAAAGCCCACCCAGAGGCATCGGAGAGGGTGCTGGAGCTGGCAGAGGTGCAGGCACCTACCCATGCTGAGTGCACGGTGGAAGGGGACGAACAAGGAGGCACAACAGAAAAGGCATTATTTTCCCCAGCAAACAATAAGTGCAATGGCAAAGGGAGGGAGAAAGGCACCAAAACACTCCTGAGTTTGGGCCAAACATGGCAAGTGGTTGCGGAGAGATAAAAATAAGGCTGTATTTTAATAAAACAGAAATATTTTGCATGGACATTTAAAAGACAAAACACTCCTTCTCATTTCGAGGCTGCGTTTGCATTTCAAATTGACTTCAGCCCAAATGAGAAAAATTGAAAGATTTAGAAGAATCCAGGGATGACCCCCAACGTTTGGTTTCTCCTGGATGAAACCCTCTCATGTTTGCCACGCACCCTTTGAGCAGGTCACGCCAGGCTGCCTGGCAGCATACTGAGCTCCAAGCAGGTCTCCAAATGAAAAAAACCCTAGTTTTCAAGCTATTCCCACACCATGCTGGTGGGAGGAGGCAGGGGGCTGTGGCTTTGCCTCTACTCTGTACACAACATGGCCGTGCCATGCCCCAGTCCCTCTGTTCACAGCATGGGCGTGTGAAGTCTCGGCAACTGCTCTATTGAAAGAAGTTGGCATCTGCATCCTTCCATCGCCAGCAAGCCCCTCGATTCCTAATTTACCTCTCATTAAGAAGCATACCTGCAGTGGCTGGATGCCAGCACATCTCAACGGGCAGGAGCGTTTAATCCATCCCTGGCATCACCTTACAGGCAGAAGGCAGAACTGAGCAATACCAGAACTTCTATTCTAATTTAACATTTTGAACTGCGCTTTCCATCCAACTCAGGCACAAGTCCAGATCCAGAAATTGCCCCAAAATTAACATGAACAAAAAATTTCTCTCAGGGCTACCCAACCGCTTCCTCTTGGGAGACCTAGGACATAGAGAGCTGGTAATATCCCATGGGTATTCCTACCCTTTTTCATTTTCCACATTTTCCTGTCCACACTCTCAGGGGAATTAATCTCTCTCTGCTAACCAGCCTGGCTCTGACAAATCTGCCTTTTTCCCAGTGAAAACCAATTCTGCCAGAAAATGCAGAAGGTGTGGTGGGAGCCACAGCCACATCCCTGTTTGCCTGCTCCTGCAACCACCCCGGCTGTGCTCAGTCACAGTGGGAAAATCAAAACCCCTGGCTCCAAGCTGAGCACGGTCTGGTTCTCATGCTTGAAGATGGCTGCATAGATAGAGGATGAGTGGTAATGCCCTTTCATGCTCCCTTATGCTGAGCTGATAAGCTCAGGAATTAACAGCTTTTCCACCTCAACCCCACATTTTTCCAGTATCTTTGTTTCTACCCCAGGTTAGACACATCAAGGCTTCCTTGCTCAGAAATGAATGCTGGGCAGCTTCTGCCCTCAGAGAAGGTCAGGAGGGGTTACCTTTACACAACAGTGTCGTTTCACTTTCCTGCTACCCAAACCATCTGAGCAGATCTCATTTGGTCATTGCAGCTCTTCCTTTTGTATCCTCAGCTAAAAGGAATTCACTTCTGCCAGACTTGAAAATGGCAGGAGCAGCCATTGAGGTCCATATCAACAATTATGGGTTCAGAGGCTTCATGACCTGGTTTCTGCAGATCTTGGTCAATGATGATAAGAAATGCCCAAGAAGTGCTGACTTCATGCAAAAAAGAGTATGATGGAGATTGATGGAGGCAAGGGGAAAGCAAGAGGAGCAGTGTGTGAGCCAGGCACCTAGGACCTGTATACATGGGGCATATATGCAGCAGGCAGTTATCTTGGTCTAATTCTTGGACTGAGAGGTGATGCTAAGTGCTAGGATACCCTAAAACCTGGGAGAATTTAATCCCAACTCAAAACAAGAGCAGCCACAGCGAGTTGCACGGGACCGTGCAGCTTTCCTGGATCAGGGTCTGGGTGGTGAGAAGAGGCAGCAGAGCTGGAAATGCAAGGTCAGAGCAGTTTAGCCCCGTATTCAGAGGGACTCCAGTCCTAGTCCTTGTCGAAATTAGTCTTTGCATGGATACGTATAAATAAATCCAGGACACTGCTTGCGTAACAGTAACATTTTGCAGTATCTGGCATTTGCCGCTAGTTGAAGGCTAAGCAAACCATGCTTCAGTGGAGCATAAAATTGCTTTTCCTTTGGAACAAGCAGGGCATTGTAGTAATAGGCAAAACTGTACATCGTGTTAACGGCTGTATTTTCACATTATTGATTTACATTGCGTAATGCCATGCAAGACCTGCTTTCAATGATATGTGCATCTGTCATATCACAATAACTGCGCAAGGCTGGGTGCTGCTAGGAAAATGAAGCACTGGGGATCCCCAGGCATATTCGCATCCATGTGCCCATCATGCGGAGGTGATGATTAGGGGGATGTTGTGGTAATGAGCAGGCCCCAAGTGTGCGCTATGTAAATCAAGGCTGCCCGGGTCAGCTTCCACTTAGTGTGCACATCCAACTTTTTCAGCCTGCTTGCTCTTCTGACAAGGAGAGCGTATGGAAATGGCTTCCCCTTGGCAGCTCTCCTCGGCTATACGTGTTTCAAGGCATCCAAGATGGATGGGTTACATTTTTTTCTTTTTTTTTTTTCCCCTCTCCTTTCCAACTTTTTTTCTGCTGGGGCTGGATCTCTGCATCCCTGGTGTGGGGCTCTGCGAGGATCACCAGCTGTTGGCTGAAGGAAAGCAGAGAAGTATGAGCCACAGCCACTCACACAGGAAATGTCATCACTAAATACACCTTAAAATAAGAGGGCAAATACTCTGCAGAGACAGGATTTTGAATCTAAGGGAGTTCACCTCAAATATGCAATAATAAAGGGTTGACATCAATCTGAAACATTTTTTTAAATCACTATCTAGTTAACGTGAAGCTTGGGTTTATATTATCTAGCCTGGTGGTAAATTAGGTAAGCTTTCATTTATCCATAATATCTGACTTCATTGCTTACATTGGCTCCAGGTGCTATATATATAATATCAAGGAATATTAGAATAATATTTTTCTTTATAGAATCACAGAATCATAGAATGATTTGAGTTGGAAGGAACCTTAAAGATCATCTAGTTTCAATCCCCCTGCCATGGGCAGAGACACCTTCCTTTTTATTTGGTTATTTCTAAATAGACTAAATTGTCTCATCACTTGAGGAGGAAGGACAGTCCTGGACTCAGCTTGCCAGAGCAAGAACTGAGCAACTAGACTTTAATTCCTACCTCAGCTACAGACTTTCCGGCCTCAGGCAAGCCACTTAGTGTCTTTGTGAATCATCCCCTCCAGCTGCAAAAGGGCTCGGCTTTTCTCTGGAGGGTGCTGAGATCAGCAACACGATAACGTCTATGGAGGGCTCAGCCACCCAGAGCTTGCAGAGGGCCATGGGACACCAGGACAGATACAAATCAAACATCACTTAAATATTTGTCTAGAATGTGTCAGATTTGCCAATTAGAGGTTTTTTTTTTGTCATCAGGTAGTGACAATTTGGAATATTTAAATATTCATGTAAGACTCAACTCTTTCCTTCAATGTTTCTAGAGCCCTAGAGATGCCTCAGGTGGGGAGCGTGGGGTGCCCTGACGTTCCTGGCCACCTTGACCTCCCGTCCACACAGCGACACGTTATGGCTTTTGACAGCAGCATGAATGAGCAGCTTCGGATCCAAAACACAGGCGAGAAAAGCAGTGTACCAACATACACCAGCCATGAAGGGCTAAAGGAAAGATGTTTCGTTTCTACTGAGAACATGCAGGTATCTCTGTGCTGTGATGGATGTGTTGATTGTTGCCCTCCCCAGTCTGAATGCAGCTCAGCTCTGTCCCTTTACCAGCACCTCACAGGAGAGACATAATTCCAGAAGATTACTGTCGATCCCAGCTACCTACTACAACGTGGAAACATTTTTAAAACTCAGGACAATGTGCCCATCTCCTGCCTGTCCCTGCTTCGATGGAAAACCAGGGTTAAATGGCAGCTCTCCTTTTCAATTCACCTTTAACTGGAAATTAGTGGGTTTTTTTCCTTCCTTCCAGAATTCTCTTTTTTTACTCTCTCCCAGTCTTAATCTCTTCTCTTTGTTTCAGCTGAAAAAGTGAGGGACATTTTACCAAATTCTTATTTCACATGGTCCAAGATAAAATCAAAGATATGGTATAATCTTTATCATTACTGCCACGGACCAAAAGAAACAATTTAAGCTAAGGAAAGTTTTCACTCTTTTATCATTGACATTTTCTTTTCTAATTGCTCTAGTGCACTGATTTCTTTGGAGCCTGCTTTATTCTCCAGACCTAAAAGTCATTAATGATTGAGACTCTCACGTTGTGCGTTGGTTTAAACGTTAGTTGTGCCATCAACAGCTAACAGAAGCGATGTAACTCTGAACTTGGGTCTCAGAAGGTAAAAGTCTTTTCAGTTTGTCTTTAAATACTCAGATAAATCCCGTTAGCTTTCTCCACACCATCAAAGCACTTGGATAGCATAAAGCAACTGAATACATAAAAATGTATCTAAACACCTTGTAAATCCCTACACAGAGCTGTTGCCGACACTACTTTTAACCCTAGGAAAACATTTCACCAATTATTGATCAAATACAATACAGCTAAATTTCACCGCCAGCACATCGTTTTGATAATGGGTATGGAAATTATCCATTCAATAGCTATTCAGAAATAACTTAGAAAGATTGGTTTTCAGATACTTCTGAGAATCCTAGAATAATCCCCTATAATCACCGTGGTGAGAATCCACCAACATTTTTCCCTTTGAAAAAGGCTGTTTGGGGCAAGAGCGTTGGTGGTCTCTGCCCATCCTCCGTCGGATACGTTCAAACAATATATCTGAAATCACCAGCACTTTGCTGGCAGAGGACCGAGGGGTTTCATACTCTCCCAGGAGTTGGTCGAGAAAGTCTGCCAGCAAGGGAAGAGACTTAACAATCCCCGACCAGCTTGGCTTCTCAGGTGCGCCGCAGCAACCTGTCAATATAATTTTTCTTCCTTTCTCACAAGGCAAACTTGCATTGTTTTCTATCCAGAGCCTGGAAGGAAAAAAAAAAGAAACAACCCACAAAACAAAACAAACAAAATAAAGTACCTAAAATAAGCAATAACTACACTTTGCAGTTCCCTGCTGCTCTGCGCCAGCTGCTAAATGCGACTCAGGAGTATTTTAAGATGTTTCGATTTTATGATCTTTCTGGCTTCTTGGATGAGACCGAGAGGATTCTTTCTTTCTTCTTTTGGGCAAGATACTATGTTCTGTGTTACTTTACTGATTTCATAGATGTAAAATCTGGTCTTTCTTGCCTCACTAGAGGAGATGAAGTGAGGGGGCTGTTGGAAGAGAAATACTTCCCTTCTCGAAAGTGGTAATTAGGCACTGAATATAAGCGTAACAAAAAGAAACCCCAGATATTTCTAAACCTTTCCCTTCCCCTGCAGTAACTCAGCTCTTGCTCCCTTATGAATTTTACGTTGCCCAGGTACCACAGAGTCCTCTAGCCCAAAGAGAACTAAATTTCTCTACACTTGCATATAAAACCCTCTGGGGATGTCTTGCCCTCCTGCCCCCCTTGCCACCCTGCAGCAGAGGCAGAGGTGTCTCTGCTCCTGTGCCACCCCGACCACGGTGGCTGTCCCCAAAAGGAGACACAACCTGTCCATCTAAAGCAAAGGGCGCAGCTACCGGCTAGCAGCACCTTTTGCCTCCTCCCAGGGCCAGGCTGCTTATTTCTACGGGTAATTATGCAAGGGGTTAATTCGGGACATAAAAGCCTCCCCTGAGAAGCCCAATTAAAGACCGTGAGGCCCAGCTTTCACCCCATAGGTGAGGACAACAAACACACACGTGTGTTATCTGAATCACTGGTCTCTGTAGCAGTTTGCCACCATCCTAGAGCAGCGGAAAGAGAAATGTGTCACCAGTGAGGCAGCAGCCCAGGGAGAGGCTGTGGCACCAAGACTCACATGTTGCCACTTCACGCTAAAACAGCAAAGTCATCTTTCCTAGCCCAAACCTGCAGGTTTCATACCCCAAAGGGCAGTGTGCAGGGGTAAAAGAAGGGTTAATACTGCAAAATACTAGTCTGAAAAAACCTTTCTCATAGCTGCACATGGGTCAGTTTTCATTCAGAAGCGAGTTCACCGAAAGCGAAGAGCAGCCACGAGATCATGAACACGCACCGCAATGGCCCTGCGCCGGCCAGCCCGAAACCTCCACAAAGAAGGCAAAGTCAAGACGCCGTTACCTGGTTCATAAGCAAAACCATTTCCTGGTGGTTTGCAGGGTGACTCACACTCCAAACCCACCCACCAACAACATTCTGGATCTCTAATGATTCAGGGAGAGACTGGCAGTAGCCCAGGACTGTCACATGATGTCACCAGACAAGCCTTCAACAAGCCAAGTCTGCCCATACAGCACCCAAAGCCAAGAAGAGGGTTGATTTGGGTGTCTGTGTATTTGCTATACAAAGAGTCATCGGTAACGGGATCAGGAATGTTTTGGGAGGGTGCAGAGGACACATACAGTCAGGCAGAGCTGAGAGAGCTGGCAGCACCGGGACACGCGATGGATGAGCTGCGTCCTCCTCTCTACCTGCTGGGCTGAACCTTCAGCTGCGAGAGAGGTTGGACATGAAGAACATACAAATCCCTCAAACCTCAGGGGTTTCCTTTCACAGGAGGAAGTGTGGACTTCAGCGACAGCATCTGGCAACCCCAGGCAGCGTTCACAAGCCATGCTACTGGCCAAGACGTAGGGCACTGGGCAGCCAGTGAGACCCACCAGCCCCAACACTTGGGTAATCCTTGGAGCAGACTGGGCGGCACTCGGGGCAGCCTTGCTGCAGGTCTTTCTTATATCAGCTTTACCTTCAAGACAAGGTTATTGACTTTTCCAGTCCAGTATTTAACAACCCCCATTCATGCCCACTTCTCCCTTCCTTTCCACTTCGTTCCCTTTGTTGCTCTGTAAAAGGAGAAGCAACAGGGCACGTATATCTGCAGAACAAAGCATTATCATCCTAATTATAGTTTCCTGGTGTTTACTTCACTTTCACCATTTTATTAAAAACAATTAGATGAGAAGAACCATCTTTTTTAATCTCTACTCAATTGTTCTCATCTATCTCCGAATCCAAGGAGGTCTTTTCAGAGGCTATTTTATTCATAATTACATGTGTTGGAACAACTGCTCAAAAAGTGAGCCCAGAAAGGGTTCTGATAACATTTTCCTAGCAGCCTTGGTCCTGTTGCCTCTGAAACATGTCATGCTAATAATTTAATAATATTTATGTGAAAACAAGGGCTTATTTTCAATAGTCTGTGTAAATGATGGATGTGGCCATGCCATCAGCGTTGGCTTAACGGGTTGAGGAGGAGTTGGAGTTGCAGTGAAATCAGGAGCCAAAGACTTTTGTTTCACTGCCAGACTCAAATCTCCAAACCCTTCTGCTCCCAAAACTCTTCCTAGGAGTTTGGCTGCAGGCAGGTATGACTGTGAGGATAATGCAGCAAGGGATGGGGATTTTACAAGACAAAGATCCCAGCTCCATCCATTTGCATTCAAAACTTGCAGGATGCTGTCACTGGTGTAAACTGGAGGATGGTTGGCCCCATAGTCTAGCTTGGCCCTGATGCTCCAAGCCTGATTTAAGCACAGACCACTCTGGCTTGAAAGATGCCTGCTGGATTTTTTGCATATGTATAATTCTTATTCCAAAGCTTCTCCCCCCACCCCCCCGCCAAGTTCTCTGTTTACCCTATAGGCTTTTATTTAAAATAGTACAGCCAGAGCACTGCAATTTTTCATTTGAAAGAGATTTTTAAAATTTATTTTATTTTTCACACTAGGGAAAACTTTAAAATGTATCATATTCAGTCAATTGGCTCTTCATGTTTTTTTCAAGCTGCCCCTCCACCACCTTTGTTAATTACCCACCATTTGAACAAGGGTCTTCTCCTGCCTTGATCCTGCCATGAAATCACGATGCTATATTTGTCTTTCTAACATCAAAGTCATTTCCATGGTCACCAACTGTGATGTCATAAACACATTTTTAATGGCTTGTTTACAGCAGGGAACAGAAGGAGAGAAGAGATTATGGGTGGAAGGAAACTCTTATCGATACACAACAGTTTTAAGCACAACTGTGAGGCTGAAGCATGCAGAAAACTTGAGGCCAAAAAAAAAATTCCTTGCTGAAATAGTTTCTCTTCTGAAGCTCATCCCAGCACAAAAATCCTGTTTTAAGCTACTAGCGAACAAGCAATCCCAATAGATTGCTGTTATGTCAGTCAGCCCAGAGTTGCGCAAGGTGCTTTCTAAGCTTGGGAGACAGCAAATCCATGCTCCAATCCATCCAGCTTGCTGAATAGATGAACACACGCAACACATCCTCAGCAACTCCTACAGAAGTGCTTGGGCAGGACACAGTGGGACACAAACACTATTGGCCCATATCATTTCATTTGTCTCAGGTCACGACGAGTCAGAATTCCCTCAAGAGACACTCATTTCACTTGGACCAGGAGGTCCTTTTTTGTACAGCGATGGCTGTGGGACCCTGCCGCTGTTCCTCCCTCTGCATGGAGAACCACCCCATGCAGTGAACCATTTATGCAAAAGGTTTTTCTTCTGGAGAAAAAAAGTGGAGAGGGACTTTTTACAAGGGAGTGTAGTGATAGGACAAGGGGCAATGGCTTTAAATTGAAAGAGGGCAGATTTAGATTAGATATAAAGAAGAAATTTTTCACTCAGAGGATGGTGAGGCACTGGAACAGGTTGCCCAGAGAAGGTGTAGATGCCCCATCCCTGGAAGTGTTGAAGGCCAGGTTAGATGAGGCTTTGGGCAACCTGGTGTAGGCGAGGGTTTCCCTGCCCATGGCAGAGGGGTTGGAACTAGATGATCTTCCAATCTGAACCATTCTATGATTCTGTCAAAGAAAGACAAATGCCAAGACCAGCTTGAGCTTTGGGCCACAGGAATAGCAAGGTCCTTCAGGCTATGTGACCCCACAGCCCAGCCTAGTTCTTCAAGACGCCCAAAGTGATGTGAACTCCTCCTAGTCAACTCCCTGCTTTGGTAGTAGGGTTGGGCCATAGCCCAACTGAAACAGGGGGGTTGTCCAGGTTCCTCAGTTATACTGGAAAGAAAAACCCCACATGTCCTGTGTTCCACAGGGCACAGCACAGAGATGGTCTAACAGAAGTTCACCAACGCTTCTGGTCTGTTTTGAGCTTTACTGATCCCACTTCCATATGCCTTGCCTTTATTGGTTCCCAGTACCTCAAAGACAGCATCAACTGTTGGTTTTCGGTGTCTCCCCAAGGCAACTCTACTCAGGTGCTGCCCATTCTCAATAGAATAATTGGATAGACACAGACATGCTCTGTGCTGGAGGTTGGCTGAGGCAGGGCCCAGTGCAGCAACTCTTGTCCCACCCCAGGGCCAAAATTGGATCCTTCAGCCTTAGCCAGTCGCAGCTCAAGAGAGGGTGGGAAAAACAATTAATGCATAATTTCTCTTAGCAGTAATGCAGATGTTTCTCACAGTCTCCAGAGGCCAAATTCTGGTTCAGGCATTGGCCAAGCAACTTCTCTTCAGGTGACAGGACACTGACAAGGAACTGAGCACTTCGCTTCTATCCTGGAAGTCATGCGAGAGTGCCCTGACTGATGATTTTGAGATAGCCCTGGCAGATCGAGATTGCTGTGGTCAGCCAAAGAAACCAGCACTGAGCACAGCTCTTCAGTGTAAAGAAGACCAAAACCTTGTTGCCACCTTCTCAGGGGATATCAGGAACGGCCAGGGAAGGGCTGACGCACTCCTGGGTCAGCAGAGGAGCTGTAGCAGTGCCTGCTTGGAAAGGGTTTCCCAAACTGGGGTCCTAGTCAGCTGCAGAGCATCCCTGTGCAGCAGGTCCAGTGTGCCAGGACCAGGGCTGGACCAACAGTACCCCGTGGGTGAGCCGGGCTCTGCACAACCCGTCGGCTACCTCCGCACTCAGCCTCTTCCAAGCAAAATCCTCAAGTAAAACATCGCAGAGACTACAGCAGGAAGGATTGGGGCTGCTTGAGGATGTGGAGCCATCTCTGGCGCTTGGCTGTCTAAGACATCATGACAAGGCATCCCTGTACATATGCTTTGAGGAGATTATCTCCCTCCTCTGCCCAAAGAAACATGGAGGGGTTGAGGGGGGGGAACTCACTGGACGATGAAATTCCTAAATCCTCATCCCATGAGAAGAATTAATGTAGCTCTTTCCCTGCTCCAATACCGGGAGCTCCCCAGTAGGAGATCCTATTGTACGTTACACACTAGTGAGGGTCCATCTTTCAGAGTGCTCTTTTTTCGGAGCGAGCGCAGTCCCTGGCTTGCAGGAGCTGGGATTTCGCACACCCTATTCATCACCGAGGTGGAGAACAAGCGAGCCACCATTTTGCTGCAGTCCCACAGCAGGAATAAAATGGTGGCATAGATGAAAACTGCCAGATCAAACACAAGCCAGTTGTCTGTCACCACCTGCAGCTCTTCTCCGCCTCACATGTAATGCTGAATTCTTAATCAGGTTAATATTTGATTTCTGGGTGCTTAAACAAACAAACACATAAAAAATCACCACAAAAAAAAAACCACACTGCAAAAAAAAAAATAAATACTGTAACAGATGATTAATGTTGCAGCCACGAAGTACCGAGATGCAAACTATCGACATTAGAATTTATGTTTCTCCCACAAAAAGGCAAGTCCGCAGCTCTGGTGTTTATTTGCACAGGTGACGGGCTCACCCAAAGCCACCAAGAACAACTAACTACACAGATTTAACATACAAAGGGCTCGATCTCTTTTCCGGTGTCTTCCCAGAAATGTTACAATGGTTGACAAAGGCAAAAGTCTTCATTTAACTGCTCTTAAACAGCCCCTTCCCCACGTTCCACCAGATCACTGCTTAAACACATAGACCTTTCGAAATGCAGTTCTGGAGGATGGCAGGAAAGTTGGCAGGTGAGGGGTTTCCAGGGACGACAGTTAATTCAAATTAGGCAGGAGAGAATTTGCATTTTTTCTTTGTGATTTGCACCTTTTTTCTGCTCACACACACAGCAAACTTCCCCTGAAGCCGAGCCTGGGCACTAGAAGAAGTCCCAAGTCCCTGAGACTGGGACAGAGACACGTTCCTCGTGCTTAACGAGATCAGCAACAAAATGAAATTAATTTCTGTCCATAGACAATCCTGCTCTGTATTCAGCTTTGAGTTTCAATATTAATTTCAATATACTACACAAGAAATGGATTATTACAAACAACTTTTTCAACCAAAAATGAAGCGGTGTAACAGCTAACAGCAATTCTGCCCAACAGCATTGACTACCTTTAAAATTAAAGCATATATCGTCTCTTTAGAGCACACTTAAAATTCCTTATTTATTTCTTTTACAGTCACTGACGGGAAAAAAATATTTCTTGATTTACACTTTTTAACCAGTTTGATTTATATAGGCTGTAGATTTGCTGCATTCTGCTCTTCTAATAACACATAATTTAATAGAGGAACACATTTTCAGTAAGATTCTGTTTAACAATTACTTTTTACCTTTATTTCTAAATATCCTAATAATAAAACGTTGCAAAATGAATTACTGAAGGGATTTTTTTTTTTTTTTAAGGCATTTCACTCATTTGTAAGACATCTGTTTGCAGCAGTTTGGGATTTCTTGCTCTTTCTTTATCTTGTATATATTTTTACATCTGCTATTTAAACTATTATTTAAAAAAAAAAATACCCGAAGACTGAAGAAGCAACTTAAGAAAAGACTGACTAAATGGATAGAAAAAAAAAATAAATCCCACCATACTTTTCTTTACTGGAAATCCTTGACTGGTCAGATGAAGCATCCATCATGCAGGCAGTCACTGTACCCAGTCCAGTATTTTATTTCAGACTACCAGATACTACAGATCACTGGTGACCAGTACAGAAATCATAAGTCTTTTCGGCTCCCCAACTAGTAGAAATCGTTGTATAGAATGCTCAGTACAAGCAATGGACCTGATTTTTCTCCCATTTTAATCAAAAGCAGCCTTTTGCTGGGTTCAGTAAGGTCAAAATGAGGTTTTAGAGAAGCTCTTTGGATGTCCCAGAAACAGGCACAGAAAAACCTTCCCCCCTTCCCCAAAAACACCCACGTGTGCCCAGCCCCGACACCGACAGAAAGAACGAAGCAGAAGAGTTTCCATTGCCAGCATTGCCACTTTTCAGGTAAAGATGAACTTCCTTAAACACGAGCTTAAAGCTGGGGGAAAAAGTTCAAGTTGGATCATTTCACAGCATTATCTCTGCTGGAGAAGGTACAATGTGAGCTGACGGGGACTTTTCACAGGCGAGAATTAGGAGCGGAGCTTTTTCATTGCTTGATCTCTCAGACTACAAAAGCCCAGTCCTGCGAAAGGGCAGGCGTTGCCACCATATAATAGTCCAGGTTTAGCCTAAAACAGCGATGCTGCCTATACGGCGTTAAATAGGGAAGCTGGTTCTGATGTATTGTGTCCTCGCTTTTCTCTTTTTCAAAATACAGCAGAAATGCCAAATAAAACAGGAGATCTGAACAGCTCGTGCCCACATTAAAGACTGGCTTGCAGGTAATTCCCACAATTTTCAAGAGCGGGGTAAAATCTGGCTGTAAAGTGGATTTGCATGAAACAATTGAAAGACCCTAATGAAATTTTGTCTTTAGTATTAACCAACGCTGAGGGACAAAAACCCTCAGCAGAAGCGATCAGCTACAGGATGGACAACGTGTAATTGTACCTTAACCGGCAGCAGAGGCTGCTGAGACCTGGGTCAAGCTAAAGAAGCAGTGGGATTTCTCCCAAGCTGGGCTGGACCCAGCCGTTTCCCTAGCTGTGCTGATCAGGACATCCACACTAGCAGAAGACACTCCCCACCCCCCCCCATTTCCCTCTATGTGCTGCTGCCTTCGGCTCCCCCTAATTTTTGCTGTGCATCTTTTACATCATTTTTACAATATCTCTAAAAGAGTCTGACCGGACTCTTAACATTAACTCAGGCTTCCTGACCTAGCTCTCCTTAAGGATTTCAAGAGGAATAAAATAAAATAAAATAAAAAATCAGGCAAAAGGAAATTCTGGCACCAAGCAGCTCTTCCACAGAAAACATCACGCAGTTGGGTTATTGTCCCAAACTCCTTACCTCTTGCCCCAGAGACCTGCATTCTGCTTTTGGGAGCAAGCCAGAACTGAGAGGCAAAGGGGAAGGCAGGAGGCACAGCAGTCATCCAGGAGTAGGAAAGGTCATCCCATCCTGCAGGCAGCAGGGCTTACTTCCATTTTATTATTCATTTTAGCCAAGCACTTCCATATGAATCTGCCTGCAAAGCACTAGGAGAAAGATATGCTTTGGGGAGAAGCTTGAAGGAGAAGGCAGTGGTGGAGAGATATGGAGGGTGTCCCAGGAGGAGGTTATCAGTCATTAGACATCACCCACAGGTGAGAACAACTATTCATCTTTAGCTTCTGTTTCTAAAAGCCATGAAGACGTGGGGGAAAAAAAATGCTATTGTGTTAACATTTTTCACACTAGAATGTTAGAAAGAATGTTTTGGAGCACTCAGTTTATTAAATAGGACATTTGGTTTAATAAAGAGAGGTCAAAGTGTCAGAGGAGTGTTATGCTGGAAGTAAGAAGGGATGATTAAAATTCTCCTGTATATTGAGCAGAACCAGAAAATACCCATCGCTGGGCAGCCGGGCATCTACACAGCACCCTGGGAGAGCCCTCGGATGGGCAAAACACCAGCAAAACTCAGTGGCAAAAAAAGTCCCTCTGATTTCAAAGGCAGAAGGGTTAACGCCGAAGTTATTAAACAGAAACCATGAGGGAAAATAGTGAATGTCTTTGCTTTGGCTCGCTGTGTTTTTCTGGGAAGGCTGCAAAAGGAAATTTGTTGGGGGAAACAGTTTACGCTGCTTCTGGAGGCGGCCATCTGGGATGCTGAGATTAGTATTTTAGATTTCTATTATCTGAAACTCCACTGGCAGACTTGGTAAAAAGGAATTTATAAATTCTGTAGTGGGGTTTAAGTAAAACTATTTTATCTAGGGACTAAGAAATATGTGTAATTACCGTAGGTGGATAATGCTTTTTCATTGCCATTCACCAAAATTAGTTTACCAGATATTATTCCTAAGAGGTATAATTAAAATCAACATAAAATCCAGAACACAGTGAAAATAAAACATTAGAAGATAATGTCTTTAAAATTACTAGACCAAACAGTCCTCTGCACTGCGGTACAAGCATAATCGCTCTCTGGCTAGTGGTGTTTGTTTTCCCAGTACAGGGATGCTTTGAACTCCCAGGCGTCTCGGGCGAGCTGTTACTTTGCAGCCCATTGTAAGCAGCAGTTATTTAATACTACTCTGTATTACACCTCTTCTCTAAAAAGCAAATGAGAGAACTTTATTGACTGCAGGGTCTCGACACCGTGTTTGGTCTCTGCGTTGTTTCCCAAGGTCCCGTCGAGAGCAGACTGAAAACCTCCACATTTTTTCAGGCAGGTTCAGATCTGGACCCATGTACCTGCCATTACCTCCTGCCCTGGCAAAAGCTCCAGGGATGTAAATGGGACTCGTGCCAGAGGGAAAAACAAATGTTGAATCCCACATTGAGTAGCAGGAGAGGCATTTTAGAGCCAGGTACTTGCGCCAGATGTTTAATCCTGTTTTCTGCTCATACAGAACACAGAACCTGATGTTAGATGCCACCTCTCATTATGAATGTCTGGCCATCCTTGTTAATGAAAGACTTTGTTTTCTTTTTGCAAATGTTATTAAGCAAAGAACAAACTGATTGTCTAAATTGATTAAGCAGATTCATTCCAGTGAAAAATTTATTATTTGCCTAGTTCATTTCATCAAATCAATTCAGAGGAAAAAGGCTCCATGAATTAAACTAATCACAAATATATATTTTAAAAGCCAGCCGTTACTGGCAGGATACAGTTAGTGCAGTCAATCACTAGGACAATCACTGAATTTTAAAGCAGCGTCTTGCATCGCTTCTCAGAAGCTTCTTTGCCTTTTCTTTCAGAAAATTGGTGTTATGGGGACAAGTTCTGCCCCTATTTAGTACGATACACTCCCATTAAACTTCTATGGGTGCACAGGAGTCATTCTTGGGGAAAAAATCTGTAATATTCAACTGGCATTTCCTATAAAATAGCAATCATACACTAATTAGAAAGCTAACTCTGATAGATTAATAAGAATTTCCGAGTGGTTCAGTACTAGCTCTTGAAAACACATATTTTTAAAAATAAAATGTCATTCATTTATTAGACTGAACACACACATTCATTAGGCTCAGTGACATCGCAGTCGGAGAAGGCTCCTGTATAATCTTTTGCAGGACACAGATGGAAAAGTCAGCCTAGAATGCTAATATTCAATTCAATTTAAAAGAAAGATCAACCGTCACATTTATATTTCCCTAGCAAATTACACACAGGGTTTGGGCTTTTTGTGAAGGGATCTATGTACACAGACACACACGTATTTCGTAGGTAACTTTGAAACCATCATTCAAGAATCTATTTTTATCGTCCAGATCTTTGCAAACAGGTTTGCCACGGATGGCTGGCTAAAAGCACCCAGGTCTCACTTAACAGTTGATCTATTAAAAATCATTCTCCAGCTTTGTCATCTTTATATCCTTTGAGCCCAGAAGTGCAGAAGCGTTGCTGCCAGGATCCTCTCAGCGTGGCCGTAACTCCTGTACCATTAACAAGGGTTAAGCCAAACCACTGTGAGTACGTGGTGCGTGGTACCGCCTGGAGATACCTCTACCGTGTTTCCATCTCAGTCTCAGGTTAACAATTCAGAATAATATTTTCCTACAAAATGCTTATATTCAGTCCCACAGCTCTTTGATGATGCCAGTTTCAAGTGACTCTAAATTGGCCTGTCTTGTGCTGAACTTTCTGAGAGCAATTTGACCAATACCCATGGTTCATCACACGGGCACGTCTACACGAAGGAACATTTTATAATTACAGCTCACTGGTCTCCTGTTCCTTTTGCAGCAGCTTTTTGTTAAAACCAAGAGAAACTCAGCCCCTGAGGGATGAATTCATGGGGCAAACACTTGGTGGCACAGCTGATGCCTCGGAACCCACGCTTGCCATCAGGTAGATGTTGGGATCTTAAACAAGAAAAGATTTTATAACAGCATAGTGTGAGAGCAAAAGCTATAAATGCTGTGGCATGAGCAATAATTTAAAAGAACATGGCACAGGCAGTAACAGTAACCTCAAAAAGCTCACAGCTAAGACAGTAAAAGAAACCTCACATACAGAACAGTGTTACAAAAAGAATGTAGTGCTTTGAAAGATGCAGTAATGACAGCTCGGAAGACTTCATCCTTCTCCTTCCCACCAGAGGGGAGATCCCCCATCCCCATCCCACCAGGGTGGGGGACAGCAGCATCACGTCATGAGCATGCTAGGTCTGCCAGGCCCAGGGAAAGGAAAGGTTCCCCCCCACCATGGCTTCACCTGGAGCCCCCGGACCATTTCCCTGTCCCCTCTCGCCAGGTGTTAGCCTCAGCTGCAAAGAGCACAGAGAAGGGCTGAAGCCTCTCAGATGAGGCCATAACCCACCAGGGCTCACCGCAGGGCTCCCTGCCAAGGCACAGGGATGGTCGGGGAGGTGCCCACCCCAGCAGCACCCACCGGCGCCCCACGAGCTGCCCCCACCGAGGGGCTGGGGACCCTGCCAACATCGCCCGCTGCCGTGCTCCTCCTCGAGGTGTTCACGAACCTGTTCTTTGGATAAGCAAATGTTTTGATTAGGGATCATGGAAAGGAAGCAAGCAATGACAGCTGAGGAAAAAATCCCACACTCTCAATGACAGAAGTTTCCTTCAAAACCCTTGTCTGCTACATCGTGCTAAATGCCCGCAGTATATATTTACACTGTCACTTTCAAGTGTTCTTCCCATCTTGTACTGAACTGGGGTCTATAATGCCTGTTTAATGGCACCTTGTACGCTGCCGTGCCCTCGCTGTGCCAGCTGACTAATGCCAGAGGCCACCAACAGATGTGCTTGGGATGGTGATGGCCGCGTGGCCAAAATGCCACGAGTCGAGCGCGGCCACGCCGGCCACTGAAGCTCCCACCGGCTCCGCAGCTAAAGGTGCCTCCTTGGAGTGTGTCCCAGGAATTACCTAGGAACACACCATCTCATCCTCCCTTTGTTACATCCCCTTGCATTTCATCCCCGTGGGCTCAAAGGGTCCAGAGGAAATCAAACCCCAGTCCAATTCTTTTTCTTCTTTTTACACTAGTCCCGCAATGCTGCAAGGCCTGATTTGTGATTTCAAGGGCAATACCAGGTAGTCTTGGGATGAGCACAGCTAATGAAGCCTGATGCCTCCGATCTATGGGTTCAGAGTTAGCAAAGCAGGGGACAGGGACAGAGAAGCAGCTCAGAAGCAAGCACTCCATCTCCTGAAACCAGACTGAAATATCCCTTGGCAAGAGACAACCCACAGCCTAAAGACCCCCACCCCTAACAGACTGTTCTTTTTTAAAAGTAAACTGGAGGAGGTGGCAAAGTCAGAGGCACGTGCCATTTCGTAGAGCAAATACTGAAACAGATGGAGACAAGCAGCAGCCACACACCCCTCAGGTTTCCCCAGGACCCCATGTGGGCAGTGTCTCACCACACATCAGGTCCACCAGACCTGCTCCAAGAAGGGCGACGTGATGGGAGGTTTTGGTCATAGGCTGGAGCTCACCATTCCCACCGCCGGAACGGCTGCTGCCAGGAGATGCTGATGGCCATACCAGGTATTTAATGCAATTCCCTGCGCTTCATCACTTCAAATTCAAATGTAGTCTCAGCAGAAGAAAGGCAGATTTATCTGGGAATGTTTAAATAACTGCCTTACCAGCTACCCAGTGACATCCATGCTCGACTACTGAACTGCTCAGAGAGAAAAAATCTCGACTAGGTCTTTTCATTTAAAAACCCGTGTATTTCCCATTCTGATTCTTTTTAGTATCCCAAGGAATAGAAAACACTTTTCAGATCATGTTTGCCAGCTGAGCCAGCCTCCCCTTCCATATGGCATTAAGGACCAGGCTGTGTTTCTGGAAGGCGGTAAGGATGGAGCTCCTGGTAGGCAGCACCCAGGTTTCTGGGGGGCTGCAGGGAGGGCACAGGGCAGAGCGGCGGTGCCAGGTAAGAGCTCTGCCAGCTCACACTGCGCCGGCTGACAAAGCCTGCTGCCGTCTGGGGAGTAATGCAAATTGGAACTGACAGAGAAATGTGACAAATTCATTATTAATGGCACAACTATTTTTTAATACGTAGAAGGCTGTACTAGATTAATAAAAACAGGCTTTTATATTCTTATCCGACAGCAGTGACGGTGTGTGATCTCTAGAAAAGCGAGCGCTGCTGATGTCGGCTCTGGCTCTGGCTGGCATCGGGATGCTGCGGCGGATTCAGCAGGGACAGGATTTCTCTCCAGGACATTGCAACTCCTGCACGCTCCAGAAGGTCACGCAGGCTGGCTCCGTGGCAGGGTGAAGCGCTCACACAAAAGGTCAGCGTGCCGGGGAACCCCGCGTGCAGCTCCTCCTCGGGGGGCTGCAAACCTCTTGGTGCTCATTAGCATCTGCCTTCTTTAGCTCAGCCTATAGTGGGTTTTAAGGGAGCTTGTTTATTTTCTAAATAAGGAGCAACCCGTGGGGTTATCAGGGACAGAGGGACTTGCTCACTCCAGCCCACCCATCTGCAAATCACAGCTACATCACACAGGTGGATTCATCTCTCTCTCTCTCTCTCCACCTACCTGTACGTGCAAATGCACATCCACAAGCTCTAGAGCAATCTATATCTCAGTCTATATATATGTATACATACTTTTAAAAATACATATATTTACTTTTATCTTTACTCCAGGTATTTTTACTTCGGGTGTACAAATAAGACCCATCAGCACGTGATATAAATACTTCATTTAACATCTCATTAGCATTAATTCACTCTATCTCTGCTTTTTGGGTTTTTTTACTTCTTTTCAGAGGAAAGAAAACACAGTGCCAGGGTAAAAAATATCAAACAAGTCTTGAAAAGGATGAGTAATTAGGCAAAAAGCATTCACCCACTCCTATTCTTGCCCCCTTTAAATCTAGGGGTAGTTGCAGTGCATGGGCCACTTACAAATGCCCCTACGCAGCTTCAGAGGAAATATGTGGCCACAGAGAAATACCACTTGACTTTACAGGTTTTCCTTTTAGAAGAGACACTCTCATTTCTTTAGAAAGAATTTGTCTGATAACTGGCTGCTTTTTTTCAGCCTCCTTAGCATTTTCCACAACTCTTTTGCATTTGCCAGAGGCAGGTTACATCACCCCTTGCTGCCTCCCTCGCAGCAGGTACTAAAGGTCTCAGCATTGTCCAGCTGACATGTAGCATCCTCATGCAGCATCCCGCAGTCCTGGGGCTTGGAGGACAAGGCAGGTTTCTACCAACCTCGGTACAGACACACGGCCAAGCCTGGAGCTGCCCAGGACAAAGTGAGGGCAGGGAGTGCGAATCTTAGAAAAACAAATGCAACACTGAGTTGTAGCAAATATTATCCAGCCGCGAAAATGCTGCTGTGCAAACCAAAGCCCCGGTCCCCCATCCCTGCTCCGAGAGGGGGAGCCCACCCGTGCACCGGGATAGCTGCGGGGTGCGCTCAGCCGAGCACGGCAGCTCCTGAGAGCAGTCGGAGGCTTCCCAGGAGGGAGAGGAGCAATAAAGCATGTGGCACGCTGGCACCGTGGGGAAAAAGCGATGACTCCTGTGAGCACCGCAGTTTGCGGGGTTTGGGGAGGAGCGCCTGGCACAGGTGCTGCCAGGCCAGCACTGGGGATGCGAGGGGCAAAGCGTGGGGTGGGAATGAGCCACCGATGAACATTGTCACCTGCTGTCCTGCCAGCACCTGATCCCCCAAACAGAGGGGAGTGCTCCTGCCTCGGGGAGCCCAAGAACAAGACCCCTGCACATCTCACTGGGATGCCCTCCGAGGCAGGAGAGGCCAATTCCTGAAGCCTGCTCTGGGCCACCAGCTTCTGCCATACAATAAACAGCAAACTCCATATACTCAAAGGAAAAGCTCCCGCAGGAAACTATTTCCCTAGATGTTTTAAGTTAAATGTAATGCAAAATAAGAAACAGTTCAGATGGGGATGGAGCCACAAGGGCTGAAGGGTCTCAGGAGCCAGGGGCACCTACATCCCTATGGAGGTGCAAGTCCTTTGCCCTGGCTTCTGCCACATCGGTGCCAGCACCTCCGGGAAGCCCTGGTGTGGCCCAAAGCAGCCTGGAAGATGTCGTTGCAACTCCATTTTGCCTTGCCACCACAACACCATTGGCTCTCCAAGCTAACTGGGGGGCACTGGCTGCTGGGACCATTCCCACCAGGCCATGGCAATCACAGCCAAGAGGTCGTACCCAGCGAGAGGGGACACACAAACGTGGCATCAGCCATGCCGCACAGCCAGGGAGCCAGGACAGCAGAGTCTTCTTGGTCCTCAGCAGCTGAATTAAAAGCCGCAGGGTGAGGGCAGCGGCGTTGGGATCCTTTGAGTCGGCGGCAGCCGGCTGCTATTAGCACACAAAAGCAATGCTGAGCAGCCGAGCTGGACAAAAGGGGTGTGGGGCAGCCAGACAAGAGTGACGGAGGGTGGAGCGAGACAAGAATGGGAGAGGAGCTGCGCAGACAAGAAGGAGGGGAGGGAGACACGCACGCACACAAAAATCAGAGAAAGGGAAAGACAAGGGGATAACAAGGGGGGAAGAGACCACATGGGAAGGGCGTTCCTCACCTGGCCCACAGGTCCTCTCCTCGCCCCACACTGGTCCTCTCACTCTTTGCTTGCCCCATGTGAGGACTCCAGAGCAGAGCATCAGGCTTTTGGGTTGAACCCCCAAATCCGAGAGGATTTTCCCTCTCACCCAAGTTTTGCGTCGCTACCGGTGAGGCTGCGATCAGTGGATCTGCAAAGGGACCTGGAGTAACCAGGTGTGTTTCTTGCCAACAAATATATATTCCTCATTCCTGTTTCCAAAAATGTGCCTTGATGATGCCACAGCCACCGGCTCTCGGCTGCAAAACCAAGAGCTGGTCCGTCAGTTTATGGACAGGCATGGATCAGCTACGCAAATAAGCCAAAATTACTACTCTTAAGCCCATAGAACACAAGATGATGCTGGATCACTCAGCCTCACCCCACTGAGCCCCCCGCTTCCCAGAAGGAGCCTGAAAATCCCTCTCCACTTGTTATGTTTCTCCTTTACAAGCACCCCACGAAACTGGGGAGTCCTGGGGTAGACGCTCCCCTTTGCCCCATTGCCAAGCAACACCAGCAGCCTGGTCGATATTTTAGGAACAGGGTGGCACAATAATAATAAAACCCAGAGGAAGGGAAAGGTGCCCATCAGAAGATGCCGTAGAGCTAAAACACACATCAGCTTTAATTTCCCTATAACGCCCCTATAAACGACAGAGTAAATGACAGAATAAATGTAAAACTCTCCTGTCGTTCTCGAGAATATTTGAAGAGTTCTCGTGTTTCTAGTGTTTCATAAACCAAGAAAGCCAGAAATGGAAAACACATTTTTAAAGTATGAACTTGCAGGGAATTCAATCAAAATGCCTTTTTTTTCTGACTGAAAACATTTCTTTATCTTTAGGAATGAAAAATAACACCACTGGCTAACGTGTCGGAGGCTGGCAGTGGGCTCAGCTTCACCTTTGAGCTCCGGTGCCCCTCACACAGCACAGCAGCCAGCGCTCGTCCCGCTTCCCGTCTTCTCCCATCTATCTCCCCGATTCCAAACTATTTTCAAGACTCTCTCTTTTCTATTAATTTTCAAGACTATCTTCTTTTTATTAGAATTTTTATAGTTTTAGGTCTTTCTTCTTCCAGAGCACCAACCCTCTGGCATCCTCTCTCTAAAATAAAAAAACGTCACCACTTCTCTTTCTAATGCTGCTGCCGCACTTTCGGCCACATTTCTCCTGGTTATCAACACCACCACAAGAGCTGATTTCTCAGAAAGGCCCATTTCTAATCTCTATACACTGGTTGCAGCAGCACATGATCACTCAACCCACACCATCCAAACAAGAAACAGCACCGGACTGGTCCTCCTTGGGCCAAAGCTCTTCAGAGCAAAGGAAATATCTGAGATGACCAAAAACTGGATGAAAGCAATGAAAAGCGAGTGCTGATTTCTCCAACTCTCCTTTTTAAACCTTCCCATGTCAGTGAGAAAAAAGTCAATGAAAAAAAGAGAGAGAAAAGGGAAAGGAAAAAAAGAAAGGGAACTTCTTGGATTGATCAGGAATGACTCACATGCATGTTCATAACCAAAAACAAGGATCACTGAACAGTTAAACCTTGACTTTAGCTACAGCTTAGCAGGAATAAGGATTTCATTTCCAAATGCTAACTTGCACACTGCTATTTATTTCATAAAGCTGGGGCCATCATCATCTCTGGCTTTCCAACAGGGCTAAAGCAGACAGTTTTTGGGTGCAGGCATTAAAATGTTCACAACACCTTTAAAAGTGTTTTAAACCCCCCAGATATATTGTTAGGTTTCAAATGTGCAAAGTGTTAACTTCCCCACAAAAGCGACTTGAAAGGAAGATTTTTGATCAGCACCAGTATTGAGAATAATTCAGTTCATATGCGTTGAGATAGCTGAAGGAGACAAAATATTTTAGAAAACTGTTGCCCAGGATCTTTTACAATTTCAATTCTCTCCTCCTACAGAGTTACGAGGTCTAACCCAAGGATAAGCTGCAAAATGTCAGGCAGAAACCGGCAACAGGAGAAGAAGGAGACAGCAAAGACCCCCGCTCATACACCCACATGCACGTGTGCTGGTGCAACACATTCCGCGTGATGGGGAATTCCTCCCTTCGGCACAGATAACTCTCTGCATAGGCTCCACAGTTTGCATTTTAATTTTTTTATCCTTGCCTTTTGACTTCCAACACTAAGCATGATGGGAACACTACCAGTAGGTGATTTGGGAGCTAAAATAAGTGATGTGCTTTGAAACAGGAGAGAAGAACTCGGTTCATTTGGATGTAAGTATTGATGAAGAGAAGGGGAGATGGGCTGGGTTTTGGGAAAGCAATAGGGGCATGGTAAATGTTGTCTCTGGGCTAATCCCAGCATCTTTTCCTCCTTTGCATTCAATCCTGTGCAGCTCAGGAACACACCAATTGGATTTTCCCCATGCGGAGGCCTCCGGAAAGCGGTTTAGGTGCATGATTTCAGACGCAAAAACTTCTTCCCAGCCCAGGCCATCACACAGGAGCCAATTCCTGAGCAGCGTGGGGACACCTCAGTCTTCAAATCTTTCCCAAACTCCATTAAGATACCCCGAGTCTTTGTGATCTAACCGAACATATGTCACGCTTCCTCAAGTTAATAACAGATGCCCCAGGAAAGACAGCTCTTGAGGTCAGGGATTTTTTTCTTTTTTTTCCCCTCTGCTTCTTTTTGCTGTTGTCTTTCCTTCCCATTTGGAAGGGGTGGGAGAGTCCCAGCGCAGCCCCCGAAGCTGCCTGCCCAGCCATCCCTCGCCCACCTCCCCGGCCAGCAGCCCCGCAGCTGTCAGAGTTCTGTTTATCTTACACAAGTGTCCCCTGAATAACGAAAAATAAATAGAAGAAGCAAACATATGACTCTCCTTATCACAAAACCTCCCCACCTCCTCCTCGCCTTTTTTTTTTTTTTAATTATTATTATTTTTTTTTCCCTCCTCCTCTGGCGACATAAAAAGAGGCTGCGTCTGCCCCTGTTGAATGTAAATGCCTTTGAAGTGGAACTAATCATTTCAAGGATAGTTTGCGTTGTCCTAACAACGCAGCTGAATTGCGGAGCCCCGCTTTTTGTTGAAGATATGTTTTCTTTCTTTCAGCCCAACCTGATGATGATATACTGCTTTCACGCTCTGTCCTCCCGCATCGTAAATCTCCGCTGCCGCCTTCCCCGGCCCGAACTCCCCACGCCAGCGGGGGACCGGCTGCAGCCCCGGTCCCCCTCCGCCACCCCTGCCCCGGGCCGGGCTGGACCGGGTCGAGCCCCGGCCGCGGCGCCGCCGGGCAGCGCATCCCTGGGGTGGGGGTGGGGGAGCGCGGCGCTGAGCGGTCCCTGTGCCCGCAAAGGGGGGAGACGCAGCCCCGGGAAGTACACGGCAGCCCAGCACCCCTCCCTGGGCACCCCTCCAGCCATCCATCCCCCTCTGGGTACCCTCCATCCTCCCCCCCGCCAGCATCCCCCTCCCCAGGCCGCCCCGGCATCCCCGGCTGCCGCCTGCCCGGCCCCGCAGCTCCCGTTAATGCCATTAGTGACAGAGGTCGAGTTTCAATCGGGGCTCGGTGACACTGCGGGGCTCCAGCGGGTGCCTCGGAAATTCAGGTCAAGCGGTGGGGGCTCGGGTTTCACGGTCAAGGCTACCGGGAGGCAACCTCGGAAATGCCCCCCCAGACGGACAGACAGACAGACGAACGGATGCATGCAGCCGGCGGCCAGTCAGCGGGAAGCCAGTGGGCACCCTGAGGGCCCCTGCCCAAAAGCACAGATTTTCTGGACACACTCCCCCTCCCCACAGCTCTTCTGGGCTTGGATGCTTCCCCCACCAGGTCCCATTCCTGGCCAGGATCTCTGTGGTGGGGCAAGTTCTGGGTTTAGACCTCCCAGCTGACATTTGCCGGCTGACAATTCTTTTTTTTTTTTTAAGAACACAGAAACATATTTTATTTACTGCCTCCTATAAATTATTTACTAGCCAGGCTGAGGTAATTCCATTAAAGCCGCATGTTTTGCTTATACTAAATAGTTATCAGGGGACTGCGGGGTATTTTTTTGCCATCGTAAAGCCACACAGTTGCCAGAGAGGGGGGAAAGGGGGTCGGAAAGGACCGACCGCTGGAGAAATGGGCCTCAGGAAGCAGCACAGGAACAGAAAAGAGAGAAACAGCTTTGCCCCCTCTGTTTATGAGGCCCTGCAAGCACAGAAAAGGCCACCTTCCAGGTGGGAACAAGTGCTGGGCTAGGACCAGCCCCAGTTCATCCCTCCTTGACCCTGAGTTGCACCAAAGATGAGGCAGAGGGTGACAATGTTGCGCGGTGGCAATCAAAGCCACCCTGGGCTGCATCAGTGCTTCCCAAAATGTGTCTGCTCCCACCGGGAGAGCAGTGGGGTACCAGCAGCAACGCTTCCCACCGTGCTGGCCTTGGGACAGCTCTGCTGAGATGTCACCCCGGGAGGCCTTGTCCCCACCAGTCCCCCTCCACAGAGCCATGGTGGGACATCGTAAGGCCCTCGCTAGAGCTGGGGTGCATGGGCAGGTGAAGGGGCTTGGAGGCAGCCCTGAGTCATCCCTCTACCTCCACGCCCTCCAAGAATGCAGCTCTTCCCACTACAGCTCCACCTACCCACATGGACACCCAAACCCACAGGCTCAGCCAATGGCTGATGCTCCCCCAAAGCTCAGCTGTCGGGGACGGGACTGTTTTAGCACTCACAGACCCCCCACGCTCATCTCCCTCAGGCCATTTGAAGTGAAGCAGCTCTCAACAATCCCTCACGAGTGCAGCTCTGAGAAGATAAACACCCAAAACCATGTATGCTCCTTGGAGGGGAGAGAAAAGCGACGCAAAAGAGTCAGATGGCAGGGGGGTTGAAACTAGATCATCTTTAAGGTCCCTTCCAACCCAAACCATTCTATGACTCTATGAGATAAAAGAAAATTCCAGGTGAACATCAAGAAACTCCTTTACCGTCAGAAAGTGGAGTATGAGCAATCACTCCCACTCTATCAGCATCTTCCCTTAGAAGAAACTCCCAGAGTTTCCTGTTTTAAAAGGGAAGGTGTGAGGATTAAAGAGGCCATCTCTCTCTCTCGAATGTCTTTTTCCCCACCCCGTGCAGGGCTGTTTGCTAGAAAAGACGCAGAGGACTCTGTCCTGCAGCTCTAAACACTCAAAACACAAGTCTGAGAAAAGTAAAGTGTAAAGACATTGGAAAGCAAACTGCCAGCTCCAAACGGGCAGTGCTGCCTCCGGTTGAGATGGGACGTATACGCACTGCTGGTGTTTTCACGTGTATTTAAACGAGTAACTCAGTCGCACAGGGACCTTTACTGCAGCTGAAGTTCTCTGCGTTCCCCGTCTGTTACCTTCTAGTCCACAAACTCTCTCACTCCCCTCAAGCCAACGCGGGGCCTGTGAAGAAAGGAGCAGAAAGGTGTAATAATGTTCACCTTCACCACCAGAAAGGTGTAATAATGTTTCTAATCGGTGAAACTGAATATTTTAAGCTTACTTCAATTCTCTCACTTCATTTTCACATGGATTCAGTCACACTTTGTTGGCGTTTTTCTGCCCTAATAGTCTTGGCTCAAGAACATTAGTAAGTTCCTGATATAGCATTTTATATGAAAAGCCTGGAAAACCTGTTCTAGTATGTATTAAACCAAGGTGTTGCTGATTAGTGTGGATATACCAACTTCTAGGAGAACCTGAATGCTGAAGATACGGCTCACAAGCGTAGTGGGCACCTGTCAGCCATCTCCGCGCCATCTCACCGCCCTGGCAGCAGATGAGTAGAAGTATCATTACAGGGACTGGGGTTTTCTGTAATTTCTCTGGACTTTACGGTAGCCTCAGAGCAGCTGAGCAGCAGATGCTTCAGCATTTCACCTTGGTAGGCAGATACATCCCAGCCATAAGCACTTCCTGGCTGCGTGTCTTGTCTCACAGGACTTTTCAATGCTTTTAAAAGTCAGATTTAATAGCACTATTTATAGAGCAGACACTGAGCAGGCAGTCTTTCCATGTCAGGTCCTCCAGGTCCTCTCAGACATGAGCTGCTGTACTGGAGGCTGAGATTTTTCCCTCTAAGAGGACAGCCTGTGGAAGCAGACCCTGGCTTTGCCCATCCACAGCAGCCGCTGCTTGATGTGCACCAGAGACCCAGGGATGCTGGGGAGGTTCATGTCTTGGGAACACGAGTTGACATCTCCTGAATTGTAAGTTAAGCTCAGAAATCACACAGATCTTTCTGAAGAATGTATTTAGTCCTTTCAAAAGTTTCTGGCTTTTTGATTCTCCAAATCTTACTTTTGACCCTAAAAGCAGAGATTCTTATATATGGCCCAGAACTTTATGGTCACCTCTGACAAACCTCAAAGACTGGTAATATTGTAACTCATTTCACAAGTATCATCATAAGAAACCAAGTTTCTCTCTTTTGTTGAACATATTTGTGACATTTGCCACTGCCGGGGACAGATACAGAAAATACGCTCAGGATTTGTGATAGTGCAAACCAGAAGTACTTGCGTTGGTCTAGGGTTTGGATCCAAAGCTCCACAAACACAGCAGCTCCAGCAGCCTCCACTGAGCACTTACAACCATTCACAACTGCAAGCAGGCCGGCGGAGTTTGCACGAATGTTCACATCCTCAGAGGGACATGTTTGAGACTTGGGTTGTGAACGGACCCAGAGCTTCAGCCAAGGGATGGGTTCCCCCCGTGCTATAATGGGGTGCGATACCATGGGCATCCCTGGCTGCAGGGCTCTTGGATCGGCTTGCACCAGCACCAATCAAGTCCTAAGCTTTCTATACCCACATACTTAAACAGAAGCTACCCAGTACGCCTCTGCTTTCATTTAAAAGAAACCTACTTTATAATGTTTTAACTAAGTACTTTGATTTCTGTAGCCACACTACCTTGGTAACTATGGAAATTGTTTATGAGAACTGGTAAACCCACTACTCTTTAGTAAATGTCATACCCAGTTACGGAACAAGTGCTTTATGATACCAAAAATAAAAAGAGTGCAGGAGTTGCCAAAGTATTTGAATATTTAATTTAGCGTATTCCCTCTACGTCTTGAAAATGCACACAAAGCAACTACTCTTACGATATGAAACGTTAATGTAAAGTACGCATACATTTGGCAACATGTGCTTTTGTTTTTCCTCCTTCCATATCATCTTTTCCAAAACTATCCTGCAGGGAGTTTGAAATTCTCACCCGGCCCTTCGGCAGCTCTTACCGAGTTAAGACAGAAAAGAGGCAGCAACAACAACAAAAAAAGCCACCTCCAAAAAAGCAAAAGCCTTGACTTGAAATGTCCTGGGATAAATTTTAAAAGGTTTGTAAGACAAAGGAGTGCAAACAGCATATAGTATGAGAAAAGCTTAATGCTCAAAGAAACACCCTTCAAAATTAATATATCTGTTGGAGCTGCAAAAGCTCCTTTAGTTGAAGCCTGCCTGCATTAACACTTTCAGACAGCCCAGCGCCTCCGAGACTCGACTGAGCAAATATTTCAGATATGTTTTCTTTATCATGCTGCAGATTGTCAATCTTTACATAGCATCGAGGGTAGATTGTCTTAAGAAACTACGATGTGAATCCCAATAAGCGAAATTAAGGAAAAAATACGTTTACTTAAAAAAAAAAAAAAAAAAAGAAGAAAAGGAAATTTGCTATTTTTTCTACTTTAAATCTGGCTAGATTCTGATCAGTGATGGTGATCCAGGACACAACTCTTCCAGGCATAAGATACAGTGAAATATCATTGCAGCAGACTACAAAGACATCGCTTGGGGTTTTTTACGCTGAAAAAGTCTTGACTAGATCTCGGCCCTTAAAGAGTGATGCTCATCCTCCCGTTAGAAGAGCTGCTGAATGAAAGTAAAAACATTTTAAGTGCAGCAGCAGGAGAGTCCCATCTGATCGCAAACACGCTCCGCTCTCCCCGCTAACATCTCGTAAGTGATGATAACACGTACGCGGTGGCGCAGCTCAGCGCTGCCCACTCCTGCGGGCAGCCCGGGCAGCCTCCCCTCTCCCTGGCTCTAATTTCGACTCCTCCATCCCCGCACCCTCCTGACAAAGCAGTTTGTAGCACCGAGCTCCAGTGAGACATCTGAAATCTCCCTCTTATATATTATATATAATATATTATATATTGTATATTGTATATAATATATAATATATTATATAGCATATAAGCATATAGCATATAGCATATAAGCATATAGCATATAGCATATCGTATGCATTATGTATTATATATAATATAATATAATATAATATAATATAATATAATATAATATAATATAATATATTATTTGCCTGATACAGATTATATATTATATATTATATATTATATATTATATATTATATATTATATTATATATTATATATTATATATTATATATTATATATTATATATTATATATTATATATTATATATTATACATTATCCTATATATATTATATAAAACATATATTGTATATTTTTATATATTATACTTATATATATATATATATTTTAAATCTCTCCTCATTCAAACAGTCCCAGCTTGAGACAGCCTGGAATATTACTGTGCCTGTCAGGGAGATGCTGAGAATAATACGGGCGAAAAGGCTGGCCTGCTCCTGGTCGGGGCTGTGGCAGGGAGCACAAAGAGGCTGGCGGGGGGCGAGCGGGGTACAGCCCAGCATTTCCGCTCATCTACCTACCTACGTGTCTAGTCACTGGTGAAAAAGGCTGCAGCAAGGCGGCTTTGGGCTGGCTGACACCGAGGAGCTTTGAAGTCCTCTGCAGCGGTTCCATCCTGCACCTCTAACAGTAGGTGGACGCGTCCCCTGGGCACCGTCTGCCCATGCCGCATCATGGTGGCAATGCAGGCACCCAACTCGGCACCAACGCACTTACCCACACCAGCTGGGACTGCCGCAGGAGAGCCCTTTATGGGGCCATGACAGTCCCCATCTCTCCAAACCTCTTCCCAACTCTCCAAACTTCTCCCCAACCCCTCCAAACCTCTCCCCACCTCTCCAAACTTCTCCCCAACCCCTCCAAACCTCTCCACACCTCTCCAAGCCTCTCCCCAGCCTGGTGATGCTGCGCAGCAGTGGGTGAAAGCAGCCAACAAGATGAGGCTGCTCAGCTCTTCTACACGTTGCACCAGGATGCACCTTCTGCAGGCTCACATCCCCAGGGAAGAAGAGTCTCCCAGCCAGGGTGGTGGGGATGAGATTTGGGAGCCCTGTGTGTGTCAGTGAGAGCAGGCTGTGCAGCAGCATCCTAAGGGTTAGAGCCAGGACACATCTGCAGCATGGCAAGGAGGACAAGCAGCCTCAGCCATGGGGCAAGATGGTCATGCTCTGGAGCGGTGAGAGGCATCATTGTGGCTTCCCATGCTGGTTGCTGCATAGAGAAGTTCCCTGTGGAGAAACTACCTCCCCCAATGACATCTGCCCTTTCTGAGCCAAAACAAGCTGCTCTGCATTTTTCCATACATTTCCCTAGATCTCTCTTAATTTAACAGGCCCCACCGATATCCTCAACAGCACTGTACCAACTTACTCCAAGAAGGCTCCTGACCATATCCCAGCTTATCCTGAAGCAATGGCACAACCTACAGCCTTGGGAAAGTACCTGTGTGGCAACTAACCGTGGTACAAAGTGAGTTGCAAAGGGGTAACTGGGAGAACTGGGCACAAACACTCACCGGTCGCATATGCAGAAGCTGGCCGCAGTTTCCTTGTCGCTGTTTTTTTTTTTTCTCACTAAAACCACCAAGATGAGGAAGCGATTCACGCCTCACACCAGCCACAGCACTGCGTGCGTTGGTCCATGTGGACCAGGCTGTTCTGTTCATGCTCTTTACCTACCTGAGCTCTGCCCTGGTTCTTTGCCCAAAGACTTCTCCAAGATCATGGTTTTTCACTGAGCACTGCAAATTTCCAGCAACCAACAACAGGCAAGGGACCCTGGCCAGCGGCGTGCAGATCCAGACCCAGACTCAGAGCAAAGATCCCTCTTGATCTCTTTGCAAACGAGATGTTTTCATGAAAAACGCTGCCCTCACTCAGGTACCACCGAGCTGAGCTGCCGCGGTCCCACGAGCAGAGACCCAGGGTCAGGGTCCCGCTGCAGCCCCCCTCGTCCCTTCCCTCTTGGGTCACGGGGAGGATTTGGGAAGGAAAGAGGGCAGGATCAGGCCCTTAACTGTTAGAATTACAGCTCATGTCTTTCAAGCACTTTTCTACCCATCTGAGAAATTAGTAATTTGTGCCTGAGTTAACTGGTTAGGTCACTCTGAATCATATCAGAGTATCATTCACACAGGACTGACTCCACGTCCTCCATATTTCCTCATTTCTTTAATTCTCTATCACAATTATACACTAAAGAATTTTCCAATTAAGACAATTTACATAAGCAAACGTGGCTTAGTGTAAACAATAAGCATCATGCTATTGCATGAAAATGTGTAATTAATCCACAGATTTTCCCAAAGACTATTGTATTAAAAAAGAACCTGTGGCAACGCTGGTGCCTGCCTTAGTTTCCCATCCGTGGTGTTGAAATGGGAGCAGCGGCGGGGCTGGCGTACGTGTACGCTCCATCCTGACAGCACCCACGCACGCGCACCGCCCCCATTCTGCCTTGGGTAGCCAATGCTTCATGCTCTGGGATTTACCTCCCAGAACAGTAGGCTGAAGGAAAAAAAAATAAAAAATCACATCACTGACTAACCTTTAGTGCTGTCAATCTATTTGTTCCTCTTCCAGATCGAAAAATTACAAGACAAATTGTATTAAAGCACCCTTCATAAATATTTTCAAAAGGTGAAACAAAGATCAAAGCAATATACAAACCAACCCCTTAATTTTTTTTTTATTTGTTTGCTTTGTTTTATTTGTTTCACTTGAGGATCAGAGGGGCATTGGGAGGCAGGCTGTGATGATTTGTAATGATTCCGTCATTCCAATGCCATCCCAAATCTTTCTTTGCGTTTTATTTTTAAATGTTTTCTATTATGGGGCAACAAAGAGCTATTCATTGTGCCTAGCGCAAACCTTAGTTTTGATTAAGTGCTTCTGGTAACCATTTAGGGTGCTAAAATCTATCATTGCATTTAATTATCCTTGTTTTTTTATAGTCTTCTTTATTGCTCATTAAATTACTAAAGATGCTTCCGCGGTTTGTTCTTAAGGAAGGATCCAGCAAGCAACACACACTGGTGAAAGGTTGCTCAGGTTTCCGCAGCATCTGAAGCTGTCAGTATAAATTCACTGATTTTGTTTTATCAAAGGATAAGCAGCTCTTGTAAAACCCTGGCACTTTGGTCACCAAAGTAATAGTCACATAAAAGAGGCCTTTCAGGTACTCGGTTTGGCAAGCAGCGTTATTCCAGAGTACAAAACATTCGGAGAAACATTTCTATAATTCAGAGCTGAGCAAATCATTTTGGCTACGAAGACGTGCAGCGGGTTGACACTCCGTTGCTTCTCTCCTCAGCTGGACAAGAGAGAGAAAATACAACCAAAGGCTCGTGGGTCGAGAGGAGGACAGGGAGAGATCACTCACCAACTACCGTCACGGGCAAAACAGACTTGATTTGGGGAAAAAAAAAATTATTACCAACCAAATCAGAGTAGGATAATGAGAAAGGGAGAGATCACTCACCAACTACCGTCATGGGCAAAACAGAATCAATTTGGGAAAAAAAAAATTATTACCAATCAAATCAGTGTAGGATAATGAGAAAAATTAAGTCTTAAAAACACCTTCCCCTCACCCCTCCCTTCTTCCCAGCTCAGCTTTACTCCCGATTTCTCTACCTCCTCCCCCCAGGCAGTGCAGGAGATGGGGAATGGGGGTTGTGGTCAGTTCATCACACGTTTCTTCTGCTCCTTCCTCCTCAGAGGCAGGACTCTTCACACTCTTCCCCTGCTCCACTATGGGATCCCTCCCATGGGAGACATTCCTGCATGAACTTCTCCGACATGAGTCTTTCCCATGGGCTGCAGTTCTTCACAAATTGCTTCAGTGTGGGTCCAGTGTGGGGTGCAGTCCTTTAGGAACAGACTGCTCCAGCACGAGTCCCCCACAATGTCACAAGTCCTGCCAGCAAACCTGCTCCAGCGTGGGGTCCTCTTTCCACAGGTCCACTCGTCCTGCCAGGAGCCTGCTCCAGCATAGGCTTCCCATGGGGTCAGAGCCTCCTTTGGGCACATCCACTTGCTCTGGTGTGGAGTCCATGGACTGCAGGTGGATCTCTGCTCCATCGTGGACCTCCATGGGTTACAGGAGCACAGCCTGCCTCATCATGGGCTTCACCATGGGCTCCAGGGGAATCTCTGTTTCAGCACCTGGAGCACCTCTTCCCCCTCCTCCTTCACTGACCTTGGTGTCTGCAGAGGTGTTTCTCTCATGCATTCTTACTCCTCTCTCTGGCTGCAGTTTCTCCTCCACAGTTTTTTTCCCTCCTACTTAAATACATTGTCCAAGAGGCGCTGCCACCATCACTGATGGGCTTGGCCTTGGCCAGCGGCAGGTCTGCCTTGGAACTGGGGAAGCTCCGAGTAGCTTCTCATAGAAGCCACCTCTGTAGCCCCTCCACTACCAAAATCTCACCACACAAACCCAATACAACATGGATGTGAAGGCATTTGTTTTCCCTGGGCCAAGTTCTTTTGGCATCTTTTGCAAATAATGCTACAAGATCTGCAACACACCCAGGTGCATGACCAGGGGCTCCGCATGGGCAATGGATTCTGCTGTCCTTCACAGCTGAGCCCCCACCGAGGCAGCCAGAAGATGTGTGTACCAGCAGGAGACCTTGAAGATGCCAAAGCCCTGAGAATACTGGCCACTGTTCCTGCACAACATGAAAAAGTGGCCCCAAAGGAGCCATGCCAGTATCCTGATAACACCACACCTGCGGATGCCATGGATGAGCATCCTTGGTGCCGGTCCCTGTTGCCAACTGTAGCCCCTGCAGCCCATGGTTTGACCACAACGCGTGGTTCTTACCCCAAATCACAGACATAAGCAGTGACCCTTTGAGTAAAAACTCCACCGGAAAAGCTCACAGTTAATTTTTATTACTGTTACTCATTTATAACTTATTTCCCCCTGACCTCCGCTGCTCATTGCTTCCTCCTGGCTCCCTCGTGCTGGGACTCTGTTACCCTCAGAGATACTGTGGATGGATGCAGATGGAGCATTTGCTCCTCCTGCACGTGCCTCCCCATTCCCCTGGGATACTGCAGCAAGGACAGCTGTGTTAGGATGGTGCATTGCTCGGGGAAAGCCAGCAGCCAAGCAAGGAGGATTTTTCAGTCTCCCACTAGTAGGACTGATAGAGCAAAGCCACAAAACCACAGTAAATTCTTTGCTTTTTTCCCTTCAGACCACGTGAAAGGATGCAATGGAGTGTCAAATAAATCCATCGTGGGACACACCATGTCCCAACAGGCAGTCTCCGCACCAATGGCTCGTGGGATGTCCTGCCTCAGCCCAAAAGCCACGTGCACCATGAGAGACTGAAAAACCTGGGATTTGCCTCCGAAAACCAGCAGCTACTACACACCTTCACCTACCTTCTCTCCTACAATGAATTAAATAGTTTAAACTCACGTCCCCTACCCAGAAACATAAAGTCTTCTCCACGCTATGCGAAGGCTGACACCAGCAGCATGAAGCATCTTCCCAGCCTCTTCCAGCTGACCCAAAATCAAGGCCTCTCTCTTGCCCCATCCAATGCCAGGGTGGCAGTATTTTGGCAGCACGGAGTAGCCCGAGACATCAGGCTTTGCCTTGCAGCTTGGTGAGCTTCAAAGCCAACGTGCACTCCTTTTCTGCCAAGTTAGGGGAAAAGCATTGATCATATACACACCTAGCATGTGGTTATATTAATTCAGTAATAAGATTACCAGCTGATGTTAGGACAGAGCGGCGGTTTTATCTCTGTTTGGTTATTTTATGCAAAATTGAAGCCACATTGGTATTCAAACATTATATTACACTGCGTTTTTGTAATCTCAAATGAAAGCTATTCAGTTAATTCTCTGAGCTTCATTATGTTCTCAAATTACCTTTAAACTGTTCTTATGCTGAACTATATTTACTTAACTACGAAACTGTGAGCAGCCCATGTGAATACAGCAGGGATTTCCTCCGTTCATAAATTTATGCACTTTACTTCTTATCTGCTTAGCAAATAACATGGCTCAGAGGTTTTACAGGCTTCTGCTTTCTCGGCTGTTACCTTTTCGCGTGAGGTTGTCTTAGCTTTCCATTTAAGCCACCTTCCAAGCACATCCCAAGCCCCAGCAGTTGGCACTTGAAGCTTCCATGGAGCAGGATCTGCCATGGCTTTAGGAGCCCCATGTGTGTGAGCTGGAGCTCTGTGTGCCACCAGGGCAGAGGGACGTCAGTTTCCTGAAAGCGAGGCTCTTGGGATGGTGAGTATGCTTTAGCTTTTCAGATGCAGGACCCATTATGGCCAAAACTGCCATCCTCACCAAGATGAAACACTTTCCTTCCCTCTACTTGTGTGTCCAAAATCAGCCATGCATAAATAAATATTCTCCCATCTCTGGTATCAACCCGTTCTGACTGAGCAATGAGAACATAATCCGAACTGCCACGTCCATCACCGCAGTATTTTGCCCTGTGCCAACACATTTGTCTCCCACAGGGCAGAGATGTTGTAACCAGAGCTGTGGAGGAGACCACCCTGAACAGCCAGGCTGAAGCGGGTCCAGAGGGATTGCGTCACACAGCTTCAGCGGCACAAGGATGCTTGGCTCGTGCTGCGGTGCTCTCCATCATGGCTGGACACATCTCCTGTGTCAGTGAAACATCAGAAAATATCAAATCCTAGCTGGAAACAAAGGAAAGTGAGCAAGAAGACAGAAAAACATCAGGAAACACCATGCAAGGTTCATCCGTGTCTTGCTTGTGACTGCAAAACCAAACCCGAGACTGCTCTGAATGGCCCTGCTCCACTCCCTTCCATTCAGACCCCACGTCCTCAGATCCTGAGCCTACCTTCGGGGACTGAAAGGCACAACGAAACAATTAGCCGTGCTCCATAAAACTGCCTCCATTTGGCCACCCACAGCTCTTCTCAGCACCTGGAGGACACCAAAAGCTGGGCTGGTGGGAGCCCAGCACAGACTGTCCTCACCAGCTGTGGTGGCAAGGGTCCCAGATGACACGTCTGAAGGTGGGATCACCAGGCAGCCAGAGGTCCATCCCTTTAATCAAGGCACCAGCAACCAATCCCAAAACTGGGGCCAGTGGTTTTAGGAGCACCACTGAGTGACCTCCAGTCATCCCTGCGGCTCTGGAAGGCGACCCAACACCTCTGCATTGTGTTCAGGCATTACCACCACAGCAAGCAGCGCTGGGAAGTGAAGCCCCATCACTTGGGGGAAGGAGGGGAAGAGGCACGAGAAAGAGAATATTAATAGGCAATTACTGTCAGGACAGCACACGCCGGAGAAGTGATCGGCGCTCTCTTCTCTAGAAAGCTTTCCCTTCAGTGTCCACTCCTATTTCTCCTTGGGGAAAACCAGGCAGGAAAGCACAAACCTCCTAAGTGTTGCCCAACTGCTGACGGCAGAGGCCCAACCTTCTCCAGGGGCTGTCCCCTCCACCAGCCACGTCTCACCTCCGGGTCCCCCAAGCCACCCCCCAGGGGGCTGCTCTCTGCAGGCTGGGGGTCCCGGAGATGGCAGCAGGAGGGGGGATGGCTGCCAGCACAGATAATGGGGACCTCGGTCTGGAGCTGGTGCTCCGAGACGAGGTGTGGACATCAGAGCAGGGGTGGGCTGCAGGGGTGGTGGAGCTGCCCAGTGACACCAATGTGCCACCTCCACAGCCACACAGGAGCTGGAAGAAGCACAGCTGCCATTCTATCAGTTATCTGCCTTAAACAGCTCCTTCTCCCTTACGATTGCTGTGCTGCATTTCCACGCTCCGAAGGGCAGGAGCAGGATGCCGAGGCTCTATTTAGCCGAACATGGCCTTGGGAGGATGGTGCCTGCAGGTGGGAGGGAGTGTTTTACTGTGATGCAGTCAGGGTCTTAGCAGGGATTGCGGCATTTTAGCAGCTCTTGGGAACTCCCGACTGAAATACAACGTAATTGCCATGGTGCCTCCCCGCTGCAAACAGCCACTCACCCAGATGGCATCCCTGGGAAGAGTTGCTGCGTTATCGCCCGTGCTGTGTTTTCCATCGTGCGGATTCCGCAGGGTGGGAGCTCCTGCTGCTGTGCTGGGGACACAGTGCCTTTGTGGTGGGATGCAACCCCCATGCGCCGATGCATGTTAACCCTCAGCGGATGCAGGCAGCACTGGCAAACTGCTAACCCCATCTGGTGTCACCCCCATGAGCTGTCCCGACCCACCTGAACCCCTTCACAGGCTAGCGGGGTTTCCGATCTCCTCACTCCTCACCTCTCTGATCCACCCTCCCTGGCTGGTCTGGGCTTCTGATCTCCCAACTACTAATCCAACCTCCTCCCCAGCTGCTCCAGGACTCTGATAGAATCATAGAATCATAGAAGGGTTTGGGTTGGAAGGGGCCTCAAAGATCATCTAGTTCCCACTCCCCTGCCACGGGCAGGGACACCTTCTGCTAGACCAGGTTGCTCAAAGCCTCATGCAATCTGGCCTTGAACACTTCCAGGGATGAGGCATCCACAACTCCTCTGGGCAACCTGTTCCAGTGCTTCACCACCCTCATTGTAAAAAATTTCTTCCTTATATCTAACCAAGATCTTCCTTCTTGAGCTACACCAGGCCCAGCCTATTTCTCCTGGCTTCCTTAAGCCTCTGAGGTCCCCTCCTCAGCTGCTCCCACTTGCACCCTAGCTGTCCTCCAGCCACCAACAAAGCCCCAGCTGCAAAATGGCTTGAGCCCTGCCCTGCCTGCAGGGTGGGCACTGCTGGGAGATGGGGCTCGGGGGGGCAGGTGGACCCCCAGCCTGGGCAGGATCCTGCTGTCTGGTGACTCCATGTACAGGGCAGGTGCCAGGGGCTTGCGCACAAGGAGGATGCCTCAGCAAACACCTGCACTTGCGTTATATTCACCTTGCAAAGCTGTTTGTGTCCCTGAAATCTCCCTGTTGACTTCCACAGGCACCATGTATGCACACTTTGGACCCTGTAACTTATCCACCTGGACACTGAACCCCATAACATGCTGGCACGCTTGCAGTGGGTGGCCAAGGGAGGACGGGCTCCCCATCGCTCCTCGAGAGAAGCTGAACCCCCACCAGAGTCCTGCGCTTGGCTGGCCCCTACAAAGAGAAAATGAAAACAATTTGCAAAAGAGCTTTTTCACCCTCTCCAAGGGCTTCTCTCCCTTTTTCAATGGAGGTGGGGAGTCTCTCATGCCCACAGGACTCCAGGAATGGGCCACTGAGCAAAACCACAGTGGGTTCACAGCAAAATTCCAAGTGCTGGCATCGTCTTGGCAACATGCAAGGGAAAACGGCTTCTGGTGTGTAGCGTTTTCTTCTGCACCAGCACAAATCATTGTCATGACCATAAGCTCTGCACCACCACAGGCCAGGAGGAGAAGATGGGTGGAAGGACAAAGAGCTTTTGTGGAGAGGCTCTCTTTCTTTTCAGTGATGTGGACAGAAAGAGAGGAAATTTCCAGGTTGGATCGTGGCACAAAGGATTATGCTCAGCTCTGATTATGAGAGAAAAGGATTTGGCACTGCAGACAAGCAAGGACTAAGTATTTTTCTTTCTCCATTGGCAGATAAGTGCTGGAACTTTTCCTGCCCTAAATAAAAACATTTATAAATTATTTCTCTTAGGCAAGAAAAAAATCTAACTGTCAAGGGAGGTGGTGGAAAGCTGAGGGGGGGAAACAGCATCACCATCGTTGGAGCTGCATGAGCTTCTCCCGGGAGCTGAGAAAGACCTTCCCCACATCGCTGCCTTCTGCACCGCAGACAAACTGCACCACTCCAAGGCCAAATGGCGGGTGAGGAGTAATCTCCCTTCCCAAGAACGTTTGTCTGCTACTCGCAATGCATTATCAGCTAAAGCAGTTTCATAATGAAGCAATAAGACTCAATGAAGTTGATGTTATCATAGGATAATTGGCCATGTCAGGCAGCCAGATGCCTCAAGGCAAAAAGCAAAAGCTGTTTAACGTACCAAGAAGGTCAATCAGCAGATAATGTCCATTTCCTCTGAATTTATTGCCACTGTATTGGCCATTTCATTGAAGAGCTTTCAACAATTTCATTGCTGATGGCATGTATATATACTTGTTCTCATGTTAAAAATGCTCTAGGGTTGCAACAGCATCTAAGAACTTCTCCAGTTTTTAAAAATAAACCGGCGACACAGCCTGACTACGGCCTCACAGAAGCCAAGCTCTGAGCAAGTAGTAATTACTGCAGGTGGGACAAAAAAATGAGGCTTCTGAAAGTCTCATCTTGAAGAAAACTTCAGGTAACCAATGGATTTCTGCAGTTCCAGCCATCATAACAAACACAAGTTGTGCACAGGAACCCGCTGCCAGATGGTCACGGCAAGAGAGAAGTCGCTGTCCATAATCCAGCGCCTGCGCCCAGGGGCTGTCACACACAGAGCTGGGGAGAGCTGGGGAAAGTGGTCTGGCATCACCCTCACCCCGTCCCAACACAGGCTGCCACGAGCACCCAGAAGACGTGAAATGCCTCTAGAGACAGCGGCTCCCATCCCAGCGAGATGAGCCCATCACTGCTGGCAGTGAGGACACGGGGACACGGGGACACTGGATTCGATGGGCTGAGGTCTGGGCTGTACCGCCTGCAGGATCCAGCTCTTACTAAAAGCATATTTCTTATTCACACACATCGCCCCATGGCACTTCCCTCCTCTGGGCTCTAAATTGATGGTAACCACCACCTGACAAGCCCCAGGGTAAATGACTCCCATCTCCTGGTCTCCTCCAGCAGGTTGGCAGAGCTGGGGCCCCACTTTGCAATTACATGCCCCAGCACAGTGTGATTCGCTTGGAAATAGGGATCCACGAGAAAGAGAGATGGCACAGCCAAAAACCAGGCTTTGTGTAGTCATACGAGACAGCTGATCAGATTAAACAGCTATAACCGTTCAGACAAAAGCCATGTTCCCTCCAACCCAGATGAAAGGGAGGCTGTTTCACGGAATGCCTGGCTGGCACTTCACAGCAAAGAAAATAAGAGCAATGATATCTTTCCGTAAGAAGCACATCGCAGGGCAGGACACGCTCCTCAGCCAGATCTATGAAAAGAAGAAATTGAGGCAACGAGAAATGACTTACAATAGCTGTAGGGAAAAGGAGACTGTGTCCCAGCCTGCTTCAAGGCTGTCCCTCAATACTGATATTGTTAAGCACAGTCATGTCCCTCCATAGTACTACAATCATAAAATCATAGAATCATAGAATAGTTTAGGTTGGAAGGTCATCTAGTCCAACCCTCTTGCAATGAGCAGGGACTTCAACTGGATCAGGTTGCCCAGAGCTCCGTCCAACCAGACCTTGAATGTTTCCAGGGATGGGACATCTACCACCTCTCAGGGCAACCTGTTCCAGTGTTTCACCACCCTCATCATAAAAATTGTCTTCTTCATAACAAATGTCTTTCATACTTAACAGGGCTTATTAATAAAAGGCGGTCATTTCCCTTCTCATCTGCAAATAAAGTGGTATTTCTTGGAGAGGTTCATATATGAGAATAAAGAGGGAAATTTGTATGTTCTTACAGGCTCTTCCATCAACCACTGGAGAAGACATGGGTAACACCGTGGTAAACCTGTCCAGGCCAGATGGACAAGAAAAAAGGTGCATAAGGCTGAGGAAGGGTCTATACTCAAAGGGATGACCCTAGCTCATGGAAACTGCTACCGTCTAGAAAAAGAGACAGCCCACCAAGGGTCCCAGGGAACTGAGCAGAGGACCTGGAGCCCAAACCCCCCTCCTTGAGCTGCAGTGCTCAGCACAGGAGAAATCGCTGTGGCTTCACGTCTTTCCTATGGAAGAGGAGTGAGCATCCACATTTTCACAGTCTCTTTTTGCTGAACTCTTCTGAGCTTTACAAAGCAGCAGGTTCTGGTGTTTAATAGCCTAAGCCTCTCCAGAAAATGGTCTAAATCGGCAAATTTTCACCCATTTTTAATTTCTTTAAGCAGGAAATCTTTAAGCAGATCGGTTGCTGGAAACTGGCTCTAGCCATGCCCTGCTTTTCAAAAAACCCACCCACAAGGTTTGGAGTTCAAGCTTCCTGCAGCAAAGATCACCCTACAGTGCCCACCAGCATCTCCCAAGGCTCTCCACGCAATGGACTGCGGGATGAGTTCTGTGGGGCTTCAAAGATTTCAAGTTTCCCTTCTCCAGAAGAGATGGCAGATATCAGCAGGGATCAACATTTTAAACTACAGCCCAACAAGAAATCCAGAGGCGGTGGTGATGGACTTAGTCATTGATGGACACAGAGGCACCTCTTCGAGGCAGCATGCAAGACTCCTGTACCTGGGAGCTCCATAACCCAGCCACCCTTCGTTAGCTAATGCTGGTGGAGAGGACAGCCTGGGCAGGAATAATAGAGATATTGGGACCCAAACAGGCTGCAAACAAGTCTCCGGCTCTGCAATGGTATTTCCCTGCCAGTGAAAGTCAGATTTGGAGAAAAATCTCTGATTAAGCCTGTTTGTTTCCTTACTTTGACTTTCTCTTCCCCTCTCCCAGCTGACAGCCAACTGCACCATTCAAAGCACCAGTCCTGGACGTGTTGCACTTCCACTGCCTGAATCACACACATCTGTCTTCAGCCAGACACCCCCAAATCCACCAGACACTTTCCCTGATACCTCCTTTCAATGCCCATCATCACCTGCAGCTCATGCTCTGGGCCTGAGCACCTTCGGAGCTGGCACGCTCAGGGCTATCCCCATACACAACGGGCACCCCTTTCCCTCCTGCACTCACATGTCTGGTCCAGACAAAACCCAACACGGAAGAGGAAGACAAGAGTACAAGGTTGCTTCTTTTCTCCTAACCCTACTTGAAGCCCTGGTAGCAATAGCTCCTGTTGGCCTTCTGTAGAAATCCTGACCTTGCTCAGGAATCCCGCACAAACTCTCTCCGATAAAACAGACATCTGCTACTGTGACGTTGGACAGCCAGTGTCCAAGGACCAGCTCCAGGCAGCTCCCAAGGGGCTGTGCAAGCCAGAAAGAGGATTTCTCACAGCAGAGGCCTGCAAAAGGGCTCCTCCTCTCAGGAGACTGACAGACCCCTGCCCTTTTTCAATCCAAATACCTTTTTTTTCCTTCCTGATATCAACGATCTTGAGTGATCCAGAAATTCCTCCAGATAAAGCGGCACAGAGGCTCTAATTCAGCACAGAAGTTGGATCTTCTAATTGTATTAGGGATTTATACACCGAGTTAGAAAAATACCATATGGCCCCTGTAATGCAGGCTGGTTTTTCCTTGGCAGGCTGTGTAAGCTGCTAACGGCAGACAAGGTCATAACGTGTCTCCTTATCACTGCTTTATGTTCCATATCCCAGTCCAGCTTTTACTGCACGTCATCCAGCAGAGAGACTGGATGTACTCGTTAACCTCTCGCCTTCTCAAAGGATTCCCATTCCCAAGACTCGTGGCAGAAGCACGGCCCCTGGATTGCTTTCAAAGCCATCACTGCGTGTCTGGGTTGAAACCTTCCGGTCAGGCATTCTCCTGGTACCATGGTTTAATCCCAGCCAGCAGCTAATCCCACCCAGCCGCTCACTCACTGACTGCCTCGGTGGGATGGGGAGAGAGTTGGAAGGGTAAAAGTGAGAAAACTCGTGGGTTGAGACAGCTTAATAAGTAAAGCAAAAGCTGTGTGCACAAGCAAAGGAAAACAAGGAATTCATTTGCTACTTCCCATGGTCAGGCAGGTGTTCAGCCATCTTCAGGAAAGCAGTTACTTGGGAAGACAAATGCCATCAGTCCAAATGACCTCCACTTCCTCCTTCTTCCCCCAGCTTTATATACTGAGCATGATGTCTTATGGTCTGGAACATCCCTTTGGTCAGTTGGGGTCAGCTGTCCCGGCTGTGACTCCTCCCAACTCCTTGTGCACCCCCAGTCTCCTCGCTGGCGGGGTGGGAAGCAGAAAAGGCCCCGACTCTGTGTGAGCACTGCTCAGCAATAACAAAAACATCCCTGGGTTATCAACACTGTCTCCAGCACAAATCCAAAACATAGCCCCATACCAGCTACCATGGAGAAAATCAACTCTACCCCAGCCAAAACCAGCACATTCTCCACCCCTTATTCCATACCATTTACGTCATGCTGAGGTCTCACACTATCCAATACTTTCTCATTACTCACCACCACTCTTCTCGTCCTTTGACATAATACACAGATAACATTCCCTTAGTCTACAGATCACCCCTGTGAAATGTCTGTAAAATGCCCACAAACGTCAACAAAATGTCCACTGAGTTGATTTAGTCCATGACTTTGGGCTCCGTCTGTTATGGTGGTCACTCAGGACAGGAGAGGTGGTGTGTTGCATGGAGTTACTGGGCACCAAAGCAAGCTCAGGTCGAGTCACTGCTGCACTTGCACTGCTTCTTGTGATGCTTGTCGTCCATTGCTTCAGGTGGTTCCTGCTATAGTAATTCCAATAACATGCAACTCAAATCACGGATTACAAAAATTTAAAGATATATCCATTACAATCTCCACTCTTGGTCCCTTTGGACCAGACCATAGGGTTTAACACTGCAATGAACTCCTCCCCTTGTCCCTGCTCCAGCTTGGACTTCTGCACAGACTGCAGTCCCTTAGGGGTGTATCTGCTCCAAGCAGAGCCTTATCTGTGAGTCACAGTCTCTTCAGGAGTATATCTGCTAAATATCACTTCCAGTTTCCATCCTGGCTCATAGTGACTCCTTGTCTCCATCCTCCTTCAACACACTTCACCCTGCGCATCCTCGCTGGAGCTTCAACCCAGCGAGCAGAAAAGACTCTCCTTGTAAGAGGTGCCCAGCCTCCATGGACCCCAGGAGTGAGAGCTGCGCTGAATTGGCCCAATAAAAACAACAAATCAAACCTGTCCACTCATATATATCCGTTATTTTGGGGTCAGTGGTGGCTGGTTTGCCATCCCTGCTCAGGGCCATCTATGCAGCTGCTCCATCACCTTCCCAGTGGTGTCACAAACACATGAACATGTGGCATTTCAAACCAGACAGTGTTCCTGTGCCATTTCCAACTCCTGCCAGTCAAACCAGATGGAAATCAATAAGGATGGGTTCGTTCTCCTCTCTTCATCAGTCATTTCTAGCCTGACACAATACACATCAGCCCAGGAAACAACTTAACACAAGTAACCAGAGCAGAAATGCAAACACTGCATGATCTTGATTCTATGATTCTATGATTCTATGATCTTGCTCAGCCTAAACAAATCTATTAAATATATCAAATAAATTAGTAAAATGAATGGGCTGGCCCAAGAAAAGGGAAAGGGCAGGGAAGGGAGGACACCTGTTCTCAACTATACCTCCAAATCTCTCCATCATCTCCCTTCCAAGCCCACTTTGGCCCACCTAAGACCACACAATGTGCCCCAAGGAGGGGACAACACAAGGACTGCTGACCCAGCTGCCCACCCCAGTGGGCAGGTTTCCTGCGTAAACATCTGCTGGCAGCCGGATGTTGTTTTTCAGCTTGGCTTCAGGAGTTACCATTGTTTCACAGGAGAGGAGCCCTGCACTCCTCTTAAATTAGTCACCTACAGGTCCCCCTGCTCGGTTTCACCCCTTGATGATGTCCGTCTGAAGGGCAGAAGTTGCGTTTGGGAAATTTTCCAGATTTCCAGGAAAGGGAAAGTGATTTTTATTTTTTTTTTTTTCTCAAGAAAGCAATCAGATTTCACAGGGAAAAATAAGCTGGAGTGTTTGGTCCAGAAGCGGTTTCTCACCAACACATTCCAAAAACAGAAAATAATGACAGAGGCAGGGAGCAACCATTCTGTCACAGCTGCATTGCCGGCTCCCGGCCGGCCCCCTGCGTTAACTACATACATTCACTTTATGAAATCACCGCAGCAAGCTATAAATGATGCATGAAAATTAAATGAGAGAACTCCAACCAAGGCATGAATCCCCAGCCACGCGGCTGGGTCGGGCTCGGGGAGGGCGGCAGAGGGGCAGACAAAGCAGAAGCAGAGAGAGCCCTGCGCTTTGGGGAAACCAAAACAACCTCCCCAGCACTCTGCTTTTGAAAGACAAATTTGCATTTCAGGAGGTGGTTGAAAGAGTATCAGTTTGGAAGGTATAAATACAGAGGGAAAATCAGGCTTTATCCAAATCACAAGGTGTGTTTAGGAAGACTGCCTCTAAGTTGAGATTAATTTTAAATAGAGGCATTTTCCATGGCTATGAGTTCACTTACATGTACCAAAAGCCCCGGCGCAGCCATGCAGCAGCAAGTGGGAATGGCATGCAAGACTCAAGGGATGGCACACAGGACCCAGGAGACGGCACACGAGACCCAAGGGATGGCACGCAGGACCCAGAAGATGGCACACGACACCCAAGGGATGGCATGCAGGACCCAGGAGATGGCACATGAGACCCAAGGGATAGCACTCAGGACCAAGCTCTTTCCCAGACACAACCTAGTTAAGACTTAACGACTGCATGTGGGCTTAGCCTGTGTCCCATCCTTCCTCCTTCTCCTACTTCTTGACAGCTACAGGCATTTCTACTACAGCACCGCACATAAAATCATGAATGTGAGACATTTCTAGAGGAGGACTGTCATCCTAACTGGTTCACAGCTGCCTGGATATTAGAAATAACCTGGACTTTTAGGGCAACCCTTCTAAAACTAGGGGTTGCAGTTTGAATCCAAGCCAAGGTAGCTCTTAGGAGGGCTGCCAGCCCAACTGAAAATCACCTGCTTACACCAGGATTTAGGGCCATTAGCTTCTTAGAAGCAAGACTTGCAACTAGAAGGGAGATCAGAAGAAGAAATGCCATGAGATGCTCTGCCAGGTTTTGTATTATTTAGCATTAACGTCCAAATGGCTGATGGACAACACATCCTCTCCAGAGACTGGGCAGAAGAACATAACTCCAATTCAAGACTCTCACATTTACTCCCAAACCTCAGAAACTCCACAGCCAGCATCAGTGTTGGCCAGGGAAGGACGACAAGAGACTGGAGCTGTGAATGCTTTGCGGACACAGGACTCAAAGAGATGTCTAAGTAGGGGGTAGAGAAGCGATAAGCTGAATCTTACCCACAAAAGCCTGGATTCCATACGCAAGTGCAGCTCCAAATGAAGCCAACAGCTTGTTCTCCCATTACATCTGCAAAACTAAATTGCTCTAATTGCTCTAGATGCGATAGTCAAACCTTAGACCCTAATCTGGCTGCCTAATACTCTTGCTTGGTTGAAAATAACTCTTGTGAAAGCAACCAGCTGGGACAGAGCTTATCAAACAGCAGCACGGAGCAAGACAGGTCTCACCCCACAGCCCAAGCCGGGGGGACCCTGCGGGGATCCCTGCTCCGGAGGCAGGGGCTGTTCCCAACCCCTGTTGACCTCCAAAACTCCTCTCCCTGTGCCCATGACAAACTCTTCAAAATCCCTGCCTGGGCACCCCCTTTATAGGGTATCTTTTGACTCATTTCCTAAAATCTACACATCTCTTGGGACAGCGTGCCATGGGACAGCCAGCGCAGGGCCAGTCCGGTCAGCTCCCCTTCCCCTCCTGCCCCTTGTCTGGCCAAAGGATACAGGAGGGCAAATCCCATTTCTCCCCACATGTACAAGCCGTGCCTGGAAGAAGCAGGCGTGGCGCTCAGCTGGATCCCTAGAAAATGCCATAACACAAACAATAAATACCCATCATCATCATTTAAGATTCCTGCTGACTGCATAACATGGATCGCGGCCAAGCGTTGACGACCAAAGTTGCGGTGCCTGGAGTTAAGCATCCAAAGAAAGAGCCAGACCGTCAGGGCGCTACTTGTGTTGCCTCCCATCAATAACAGGAGCTGCCCATTAACAGAAGACAAAACATGACGAGAAAATGAGTGCATATCCAAACAGTGAGGCCGCTTGTTTAGGTGCCAAAATACTGACGTAGGTACCAGCTTTAAAAATTCCTCAACCTTTTTGTTGCATACGGTAAACAAACCAACTGCACCCAAAACACTTGACACGCAAGAAGACAGCTGCATATATATACTACAAAGAGGGGTGAATCATTTAAAAAAAAATCCAGGTCAAAATTAAGGTTTTTTTAATCAATGATACTTTCTACAGAAAATATGTTCTTATGAGAAAAGTATTTAGGAACTAGCAAGTAGCTTTTTTTTTTTTTTTTTAATCTGCAAAATATTTAGTCTCCTTTAAGCATTACAGGTAATATACAGGTGAATTGGCTGGAAAATAATCAGTTACCAAAATACCCCAAAAAAGTTTTATTTCCAAACCTTTTTTTTTCCTTTGAAAAGCAGAGAACAGATTCTCAGCAAACTCTAATTTACAGAGAAAAGGGCAACTATGGATGAAATGGATAGTTTTCTGACTGCTTTTTTAATACTCCTAAAAATGTGCTGAGCAGAAGAAAAGCAACCCAAAATCATAAACCAGAGCCTCATCTTAGGAAGTATATTAAAACCAGACAGACAAGATACATGCCAGCTTTATTTTTGTGTCCCTTCAAAAATGATTTTCGACTTCCTTTAGCTTTCAGAGTGCTCTTTCGCCCTGTGCTCGGTCGCATGCGGTTACCTCGGTCACACCAGCCACATCACAAGCCCTAATCCTGCACATTTGTTCTCAGCTGACGCGACACATCCCAACATCCAAACCGTTTCAGAAAACACAGCTTCCCTTTAAAAATACGTTCCTCCCTCATTGAACGCAATGCAGCTTTAATAAGAGATATGTCATATTTTACGGGATCATGGGGTGGGAAGTACCCAGAAACACAAGCGCTGCAGATGCTTTGCCTCCTCTCCTGAGCCTATGAATGCTCAGGTTTGCTGTCCCAAACTGCCACCACCCAGTTGTCCCCAGCCTGGCTGCCTGGGGTGCTGTCAGTGCAGATGAGAGTTTCTGGAAGCTGACTTGGAATTGGCTGTGTATTATTTCTGAATAGCGTTTTGATATACAAAATCTAAGCTATTATTTGTTATTTTCATTATTATTATCATTCTTCGATTATTATTATTAATAATAATAATAATAGCAACTTGTGGCACCTCTGCTTACCACTGTCCCTTTGGTCATCACAAAATCCTAGATGTGAGGCTAAAGGTTTTACCAGCCATCCAGTGACACTAACTGCCAAAACCGGAGCTGCCCTGGGGCTCATCCCCCATTCCCAGTACCGGGGGAGAGAGCGGGTCCATCCCAGCTGTGTTTCTGAACTAAACTCCGAAAGACGTTCAGGAAAGGGGTTGTACACAGACCCAGAACTGCACAGATCTGTCGACAAGTGCTGGAACATCCCTCCTGGCTCTGACACGTGCACTTTGCTTGGCTGTTGGGCTCCTCGGCCGGCTAAAGGACAGTGTCTCAGCGATTCGGACAGCACTTATGCTCCCAAATTAGACCCCAGCAGCCCTTGAAAGGCACCTTCCGCACACCTCTGCCCCTCCGACCGCAGGAACAGCTACAACCCCCGGAAAACTGGGAGATGCAGCCCCAGGAGTTCTGCATCTGCATGGACCTGAGAGCCTCCCCAGCACCCCCACCCCCGCCGTGGGCACCCCCACCCCTCGGGGCACACTGGAGGAGGCACCCACAGCCCGCGGATTTTTACCCCCCCCGGTTCCGCAGCCCCGGCAGGAGCGGAACGTCGCGCCGTTCCTTAGAAGGCGCCCCCGCCATATTAATATGCAAAGCACCGAGTCGGCTAATCGCTGCAAATCGTTCGTTTCCCTAATTGCCTTCCCGGGGCAAAAGTAGCGGCGGGGGACTCACGTCGGGGTAGGGTGGGGTGGGGGAGGAGCCCCCCGAAAACGGCGTTTGGAGGAAGGGAAAAGCGATCGGGGCCCGCGGCCGGTGGGGCAGGACCCGCCGGGGCGTCCCGCGGCCCCGGGAACACGGCGGGGCTGGGAGGGGGCGCCGGTTCCGACGGGGCTTCAGCGAGCGCTGCCCGCGGGTCTGGCGGCGTCAGGGCGGCAAGAGGCACCGCTCAGCCGAGCGTCCGCCCCGGGGCCGAGCCTTGTCTCGTAGACCCACGCGGGGCCGTGAGGAGCCGTGCCGTGCCGTGCCGTGCCGTGCCGTGCCGTGCCATGCTGTACCGTGCCGTGCCGTGCCGTGCCGTGCCGTGCCGTGCCGTGCCGTGCCGTGCCGTATCGTGCCGTGCCGTGCCGGGAGGCTGGGGGGATGCCATACCCGTCCCACTCAGCCCTGGGAGCCCTATACATGTCTGCCCACACATGAAAAGCTGCCTCGCTAAATCCCAGGGATGGGATTAACTGTCACGGCAGTGGAGTGGTGGGCACCAGGGGCAGCAGGTCCAGCAGAGGGACAGCAAACCCACCCCAGCCCCAGCGTGGAGCTCCATCTCTGGCTGGAGAGCACGGGAAGGAGGTTGCACAGAGCTGCGTGTGACTGGGCCAGCACCAGTAGACAAGTGAGGGTGGTTCTGGAGTGGCAAGGCTCAGAGAGTCAAGTCCCTTTAGATCCAGCACACTTAGGCTTTTTTAACTTTCACAGGCACAGATGGAGCCCGTCTGCCCACGGGGACTTTTATCTCACACCAGGACAGAAGCAGGGCTCTCGGGACAGCTCTGGCTGAAGATGTTGCCTTCCAGGTGATCCTTTTTATTGGGGCCACCATCCACTTCGGTGCTTTTTGGTTCAGTTTGGGTTTTTTGTTTTTTTCCTTCCAAGGTGGCTTTTGCCAAGAAAACGTTAGCAAGCAGGATTTGTTGAGTAAATGCACCTACAGGCTTAAACTGCAGGTGTTTAAAAAAGAAAGAAATCAAAGTGTAAATATGTTATGATGCACACCTAGGGCCTGATCCTGTGGAGATTTACTCCTGAGAATAATCCTTACCCGGGCAACGGCAGCAGCGCCTTTGAACTCAGCCAGACTACCTGGGAGAGCAGGGAGCACCTCATAAATACCCAATGAAGGCTCAGACCCTGGGCTGCCTGGGCCAAGGTATAAAGAAATTTGGAGAAGGTATTACCTCTGTGGAGTTCTCGCGACTTCTAGGAGCGATGGTGACTTCTAGTGCAATCTCAGTCTGCCACCAGAGACCACTGGTCCTCAGCCCTGGACGCACCCATGCAGACACGTCCTACACCAGCAGCTCAGGGGCAACCTGATTTCCATTCTGTTTTCCACGGCCTTGATGTCTTGCTGCTGCTTTCACTCCACTGTTCCTCTATTCATAAAGAAAATAGTTTGGTAGATGGGAAAAAAGCTGCCTTACTGTTTTCCAGTGAGGATAGAAGGAGGTTTGTCCCTCATGGGTCCCTGGAGAGTCCGTCCCTGACTGAAATCCTCAACTCGATGGGCAACTCTCAGGCAGGTCAAGGTATATTGAACAACCCCATGACAAACCATTGCTTCTGCTACTGCATACAAATGTAAAAGCAGATTCAAGGTGCTCTGATGCTCCCTTTTGTGGTTCCCACAAGACACATTCAGATCTAGTAGAGACAGGAGGCAGAGATCCTGCTGTCCAGAAAAGATTCATAGTTTTCTAATTGCAAGTAGTTCCAGGTGACTCACCAAAACCTGTCCTCAGCACAGTGAAAGACAAAGAGAAGTGGGACTTTGGTGAGAAAGGAGGCTGTTGCTAGGGTTGGCAGAAACTCCTGATAGCAACGATCTCCAGCCTTAGACATCTCCTGCAAAGCTGAGCATCTGCTTGACCACAGGTTAAGGAAGAGATGAAGATGTCTTGGATTCAGTTCCTCTGCCCTAGAGCTCACGGTGGGACAGGGCTGTTGAGGGAGCTCTGTATTGCTGTAGCCTTGTCTGTGATTCATCATCAAAACTCTGGTTGACAGCTCTTGGGAGAACATGAAGGACATCTATTCAGGATGGGTATTAGCTGGAGCTGTCAGGTCAACCCATGTCTGCGAGGTGTCAGCTGATGACATGAATCAGCCTCCACCAGTCTGGAGATGGACGCTTTTCCTTCCACACAGAAAGTCAAGAAGAGCAGGATAACATAGCACCTTTATGGATGCAAAAGCCCCAGCCACTGAAGACAGCCAATGGTACAACGTTACAGAAAATAGTCTTCCTGCTTCCCACAACCAGTTAGCATCCTGGAACTCATTGATACAGAGCTGTTGCCAACCTGTGGAAAAAAGCACCTTTGTTCAAAATCTTCTCTTTTCTTTCCTGTTTTGGGCAAAATCTTCCCCCCAGCCTGCGCCGTGGCTCTGTGCTGGATGTCCTGCCCTTGCTGCCCAGGCAGGAGCAGGAAGAGCTCTGCACAGGGACCCAGTGCAGGGTAGGGGAGCTGTGGGCAGAGGGGAGAAGAGCAACGGTGCCCTGCACCCAAAGAACAAATATTCTGACCTAGAACAGGACCCCTGGGCGTAACCTTTATGTTTCTTTGATATTCATTTTTCTTGATCTTGGCAATTTCTTTTTCTGCAGCCTTGGGTTTGATGATGCACACGCACTAACTTCTTCTCTAGCTTCCAGGTAGAATTACAAATGTATCTCCTTGCAAAATTATCAAGTCTGGAAACAAGTTTAGGTTAGCAGGAAAAGATTGCTATTTATTTTTCTTCTCCCTGGTCTCAGTGATGATAATTCTGAATTTGTTCCAGAATAAGTTACTCGCAATCAGGCCTGTTGTCCCTTGGTACAGATTTGCCCTCCCCAACAAACACTTCCATGTTGTTGAAGGTGTGGGTTCTGTCACCTTCGCTACAAGCAGTGCGAGCCCCGCCGCGCACACCGGTGCGTGAAAAGAATGAAATAGAAAAAGAAACACTATTCTGTCGTCATTCTGAAAGCTTCATTATTAACTGATAATTAGCAACCAGAGCCTTAGAAACATCGTTGAAAGGTGGAAGAAATGTATCCTGGGAGCAGAGCACCACGGTGTTGGAGGCTGCTGCCTTGCTCGGGGTGGGGGGAAGGTTCGGGGAACCCCACCTCTGCCACCAGCAGCAGAGCTCGGCTTCAAACCATGGTCCTTCCCCTGCCCAGAAGGCATTTTGTGTGCTCTCACGTGACCTTTTCTAGTTCTCTGAAATAAACGCAGCCCAGAGCCCGTGGTTTGCTGCGGCTGGGCGCCTGCTGAAATCTCCAGTCAGGCTTTTCCAGGAGATTTGTTTTGGAGTCTCTGACAGGATTGGCCAAGAACGACAAGTCCTCATGTATCACGTCCAGCTTGTACCGCAGGTCAATCGTAAATTATTTACAACTTGAATTGCGTTGTCTCTGTCCTACAGCTACAGGAAACATGGTGATAATTTCTGTTTACGAGGCATATGATTTGGCAAGATGAAAATCTCAGACTTTGTTTTTCAACAGTCCAGTGGTTTCACATCAAACACGTTGAACTTTCTTCTCTAACGATGTACAGAAGAAAGCCATATTTTTTTCCTTGCTTGGTCTGAGCCCAGAAAGTGAAGGAGGACATACAGTACCATCCAAAACAAAGCCTAACTGCACCAGGGATATGTTCAGCACAGCGAGTTCACAAACATTGCTGCACAACGGCTTCATGCAGGCAGCAACTGGCTCCATTTCTGGGCTGAGAAAAAGGTGAAACGTAATGTAAGGTTGGTTAACCCTCTCCCATAAAATGCTTTCATACCAGCAGTGTTTCCATACACACAACCTTGGCCAGAGCCAGGGCAATGATTTACTTCTCCAGCAGGCAGAGCGAGGGCACAGTGCATTCAAGTTTATCGACATGATCTATTTCTACACTTCAATTTTTTGTCAAGATGCAATATGAGGCCAGTAGACATTGGGAAGTCCCGGAGATGTTTCCTGCAAATACAGCGCATCAGAGTGAATCCAACAAGATTCTTGGATCTAACACCCAGAAAGAGTTGAACCTACTGCACAAAATCAGTGCACAGCAAATAACACAACTGCCTTGACTCCTTGCACCCATGGTCCACCCTGCACACCCACCCATCTCTGCTTGGGAAGTCGTGCACAGACAGCTCAGCCCCAACGGTCAGGGTAGTTGTAAACAGGAAAAAAGCTGCTCATCTGCAGGAGAGAGCAACTGAGCAGTGAATCAGCTTCTGGAGGGGCCATGCAAAATTGTTTGTAATGTTGACTCTGTCCCTAAGGATCACGTTCTTTTTCAGACAGTGGCTCTTCTTGGAGCCAAAACTGATGAAGTCTCCTAGGTGAAGCCTACATCCCTGCTGTGCCACGTACTAGACTAGAAAGTCAGAAGGTCTAGTCCCAGCCTTAAAAAACCCTCCTAAAGAAGCCAGGCAGAGATGCAACGATACTTTTTACTACCCAAGGCACTTACAAACGCCCAATTACTGCATACATTTGTAAGGAGATAAAATTAAATCCAGATCCCACCTTCGGATTAGGAACTCTCAAACCGCCTGTCCTTTCTGGCACTCACAATGCGATGCCTCTAGGAATCATAGAATCATAGAATGGTTTGGGTTGGAAGGGACCTCAAAGATCATCTAGTTCCAAACCCCCTGCCATGGGCAGGGACACTCTTCCCTACACCAGGTTGCTCAAAGCCTCATCCAATGCTGCACTGCCCCAAGAAGGGGGAAAATACCAACATCTGCTAAAGACCCTGTTCTTTATACCGCATCTCCTCGGGAGGCTGAACTTCCCTGTTGGTTCTTCTTGCCTTTTCCCAGTTATAAGAAACAATCCATGGCTGTTCAAGGAACAGAAGCAACACCACTGTGTGATTTACATGACCAAACGCAACCGAGTAAAGGTGAATTTCAAACACTGAGTGTCATTTTGATTTAGAGGACATCAGTCATCTCAGAGGAATTAAAAATAAGAAGAAATAGCTGCCTGCTTTTAGGTATCCCAAGAGAAAGAGTGGAACAAACCTCATCAAGTAAATAATATGCTTAGCCTCAGTTTTAATTTAAACCATATTTTAGTGTCTCAGCATAGCAGGAATTCCATAACATCATTCCAGCTCCCATCGTTGCTACAAATATTTCTGTTCACATTTGACATGCAGCTATGCAGTACTTGTGTTAGCAACTTCTGTACTAGGAGATGGCTGGAAAAAACATGATCTTCAAAAAAGTTGTTTCTTTTGACTGTTGCTTCTAGTTCAGTTTGAATTCAAGACCTAATGTGGAAATGGCTATTGCAATCATCAAAAATTATAGTTTTACCAGCAAACCAATAACCATAGCACAACAATTCACTGAGAATGGATGGCAAGAAATGACTGTTCAGATCAATGGGCCCAGCACAGCAGAAAAAGTCACAGAGGCCGGTGACACAGACGTGCAAAGAAAAAGAAGATCGATAAAATATCCAAAACAGAGAAAGAAAAATATTTTGCAAGATTCACAAGTATTGCAGGCAGGAAGCTTGGCTTTATCCTGATTTGGGTAAATACGCAAAGAGCAACGCACCAGCCTGCAGTGTGACCAGGCATACAGATCTACAAGGAACATCAGCATTTTTGGTCAAAACTCCCAAGCTGGAAAGTGGAGCTCCAGAAACACCCTCCATGGTGTCTTGCTGAGTGTGTGGGGGTGTAGATCAGAGCATCAGTTTACACAAGGTGACTTTGTGAACGGGGACAGGCCCATCACAGGTACTGGCAGGCAAAGACACTCCTCATGGCGGCTAATAAGCCATGTTAAATCAATTTAAATCTCAAAGAAATTGCCCCCACTCGTCAGGAAACGCAGACTCACAAAGGGGATTTGGTGCCAGAGGAGCAGAAAGTACAATATGCCAAATAACGGGCTGGGAGTAAGCACGTTTCACTTCAAGTTGATGACATTTCTCTAAAACTCCTCTCCAGCAGGCTTGGAGACAAATCTCAAGTCACTGGATCAAATTAAATGTCCCAGAGAAGAAGAAACACCTTCTGGAAGTATCTGCATTGTTTCAGAAGTCTAGATCATATCAACATCCAACATTGCCTAGCTCTGAATACACAAAGGCGCTTTGGGAAGTGATGCCCAGTGAAAAATAACTGAAAACTATGGGCAGAGGATAAAGGGAAAAGAAAAACCATTTAACACTCAACTGTCAGGTTGCTAAAAAACAATGCAGGCAGAGATAAAAGAGAAAGGGTTGAAAGCTTTCGAAGTGAAGAGGCAGCACACGTTATTTGTGTTTAGTTAACTAGATAAAAAGCACACTGGACATACATACTTGATTTTCAGCTGGGGAGACTTGAACAAACCAGTAAGTCTCAAAAAATAGGAAAAGCAGACAAGTCAACCCCAGCAGCAGCACCAGCCGGAGCAAGCCTGGGTGGGAAAGGGGTACGTGGGGTGGCCATGGTCAAGCAGATGGTTGGATTAAAAAGCTGGGAATGTTTGTCTTAGAATGATTGTGTTCTTATTTGGGTTTTTTTAATGCTTCTCACCTCTGGAAGCACAGGGATGCTGGCAGCCTGCTGAAGCACTTGTACAGAAACAGTGCTGCAAACACAAGGAAGATATTTCAGTTTGCCTGAGTGCATCTCTCCATCCCCCACAAAGATGGGTCTCCTCTGGCATGCTCAGTTGTCCAGATACAGGCCAGGTGCAGTTAAAAGCCATGGTCCCAGTAAAAAGCCATGGTCCTTCCCTAAATGAGAACTTCCTAAGCAAAACGGTAGATGCAAAACGGTAGATGCAAAACTATGGGGGGACTGCAGCATGAAGGATGTGAGCGGGGAACCACCAGCCAGACCTGCTCCCTGATTTCCTACAAGATCTTGGTGAAGGTAAGTGGAATGCAAGTTGGGTATGATTTGTATATATTTTTTATATATATATTATATGTGTGATAGAATGAGAGAGAGAGAGAGAGTGTTTCCAAGCTCATTCTTAATCCATTTCCTTTGTTTGTTTGTTTTAAAGAGATTTATAGATTTGTCCTCACAGCAGCCCAAGTCCCTGGATACGCTGAGTTTTCTGTGGCTCAGACAGGCCTTTTAAACTTCTGCGAGATAATTGGCACAGGAATTTACTTGGCTAAATGAGAGAGAGATTTTCAAAGGCTGAAATGGCAATGAAGCACCTAACTCCCATCGGCGTTCAGAGACATGCTCTCCTTAATCACTGCAGTACTTTGGAAAGCAGAAAGCTTTGTCACAGCCGCACTGTGGTCTCCTCCATACTCTGGGCAATAAAGGATACTACGTTTACATTTTGTCTTAAAAAAAAAAAGAAAAAGCCCTTTCAATTTGGGCTGAGGAACGTGGTTCCTTTGCTGACTTTCAGAACTGCTCTGATCGTGACCCGGAACGCCAGCAGCAGCCAAGGGTTCATCTCTGCTGCCACAGAGCCGCGTGGAAAAGCCATGAGCAGTGTTTTCTTTGAGGGTAGCCTTGTTTGGAGCTATCATTCTCCTCCGTTTTCCTCTATATTTAAGCCTTGGAAAACACCAGTCCATCTATTCCTCACCTGAATTTCTAATCCTGTTTGGAACCAACTCCATGACAACCAGCTTTGATAGGAGAAATACAGTGTGGGCAACATGACTCCGGTCCAACACAGGGCTTTTCTGCTCGGTTTGGTTTGAAGGCTGGCAATACCAAGGTGGTCTATTGGAGGAGGCCAGCAGTAACCCAGCTTGCCCTGGGAGAAGCAGAAATTTAGGCTCTCCCAACTTCGATGTCGTTTGGACTTGCTCAGCTTGGGGCCATGCCCAAACCCACCTGTTTTACCTTCAGTCTGCAGGCTCTCAACTACCAGAAATGGGGAGCGAGACATGCAGAAGTCGTTTCATTTCCCAAAGGTCCTCACTTTGCTATCCTGCTGGTCCCACCACGTTTCTGATCTGCAGCTGCTCAGCAGGCAAGCCGGGGAGCTCTGCGGAAGGCGGGAGCTGCAGGGAGCCCACGAGGGTGGCTGGGGACAGCAGCAGCTCTGAGTGACAGTGGCTTGGGAGCCGGACTGGGAAATCACAGACTGATCTGCTCAGCTGCCACACGACAAACCCAGTAACGATTTAGTGCTGCTCCACCCCACCAGATGCAAAATTGTTCCTCTTTCCTTCTCAGAAGTGCACACTTCTCCATTTCATTGAACCCAGGGCACCCCTCCGACCTCACATCAGCAGGGACGAAAAAGTTTTGCTTTCAAGGACCAGTGGAAAATCCCCTCCAAAACAAAAAAAAAAGAAAGAAAAATATTAACCAAAAGAAGTACAGAGCAGTTTCACGAGACCACTGGAAGAGGTGGAGGGGTCTCCTCTCAGCCAGGACCTGGGGACCCCCAACCAACATGTGCAAACTGAAGGTCAGGTCCTCCACCAATGAGACCCCCTTTCCAAAGAACTCTGCCAGCCCCGTAGCTCACGTCAGGATCCCGTTTCAGCCTCCCCAGCATTCCTCACCAAATTTCTTTTCCTCTCTTCCTCCCCGCTGCCCTAACCACCAGCTTCCCCTCTCTGTTTGGACTTTAGTAAAGCAAGAATTTTCAGCTGAATTGTAAATTCATCAGATACGTGGTTTTGGTCACCCTGAAACTATTAGCTAGTCTGGGGCAGATTTGTTAAATAGTTTGGGCTGGAAACTATGCGTTCAAGGATGGTGGGGGGATAGGGTTGCTTCATGGCGGAGGCAGGCGACCCACAACACACAGATGGAGGCCACGCACTCGCCCCCTCTCTCTCTCAGGGCTTTTTTTTGGAGCTTTAGAAAGTAGAGCAGGTCCTGTGGGAGCCCAGGAAGCCAACCACAGGATTTCCAGAGAGCCTGGGATCAGGTAAAGGGCAGATCTGTGCAAACCCCACGCCTCAGGTGAGGCTGGTTAGCGAGCAAACCTTTGTTTTGGAAGAGCTCCAGTTGCTACGAAAAGCTTTAAGAGCCACGAGAAGGGCAGGACCATCCCTGGGCGAGGAGGGCAGGAGGCCAGGAGGTGGGACCATGTGTCCACATCCCTGCTCCTGGCAGTGGTTTGTTACTGACATGAGAGGGGAGGAGAGCCCGAGGAGAGGGCATTTCCCCAGGAGACCCTTTTCAGATCGCTGTCAATTAGCAGAAAACTCAAAGCTACCAAGAGTTGAAGAAGGAAGAACGTAAAATGGCCTGGCTCATAATCATGTTGTGCAAGAAAAGTAGGATTGGTGACATCAGGAGCATCCCATTTTGAACTAAATTTCCCAGTTCTGAGAAGAGTAATAAGACAGGGGACTGGTGACATGAACCAGCCCAGAAGGTATCTGATATTTCACATCCCTAGAAAGAGCCTGTAAGTTGGTATCGCAGTGCAGGTATCAAGGAGCAAAATCATATACAAAGAAATCAAAGCCGACACCAAAACTGGTGCTTTATCTTCATCTGCCTCCAGTCTCCACCATTTCCCCATGCACCAGAGACCATGGCTGTTCCCCACACCGCACACCTTGCGGCACGGTTTCTGTGATGCCCTGAGCTGTGCTGCCTCAGGGATGGGCAATGCACCTCGTACGGCTGCTTAAGCTAGAAATTATAGTGACTTATTTCAGTGCTTCCCAGGAGAAGGACCTTTAGAACATGGTAACCACTATAAGCAGCCCCACAAGAGCATTGCACGTGCCCCTACCTAGCAGCCATCCCAAAAACTCATTGATTTTCACTACAATATTAGGTGCTGGTGTGAGGGTGGGTCTCAGTTTATTCCCTAAAGGAAGAGGAAAGAGTTAAAACAATCTCCATCGTAGGGAGCTGTAGCATTGTCTCGACTCCGGTATTTCTGACACCAGAGGAAGATTTTCACGATCCAGCCAGCGTTGGTTTTGTTTTGTAAGACCTTGATCTGCTCCTTTTCTGCTGACAGCATCGATGGGAGAGTTTCGTACCACATATCTGGGCTGCAGGAGTCTGGAAAGTTACTGACTGAAGGGGAAAAATGCTGAAATCCACAGAAAAGTGAAGGGAAGATGCAGGGAGAAGAGGCACATTTTGCTAATTTATTTTTTTTTTTGCAGTGCAACAGCTGTGCTTACATGAAAAGGGTCATTAACTGAAGATGCACAGAATACCAGCATGTCTACTGAGGCTTTATACAATTTAGGAGATCACTGCAGAGTACAATGCAGAATAATTTAAAATTCACAAACAAATCCTATAAAATACCTTTGTAGGTATTTTAATAGTCCAAAACAAGTACTGTGTACTACTCGATAGGTACAATTTTTCCTTTTTACTAAATTCCATATGTAAAAATCAATCTGTTCTTTTTAAAAACAGAGACTTTTTTTTTTGCTACGCTATTTTAGAAGAATAAAGACAGCTCCCACTGAGATGTCTGTTTAAAAGTTCAGTACATTCTGCTGCCTTATTTTATCTAGCAATGATGAACTAAAAGAACACCGAAAATTCAATCATGACGGCAATAATATTTGAAAAGACTATAAAAAAAGAATGATTTAGGTGGGAAGAAACATCTTTTGCTGAAATTCTGAACTCTGTATTTCTGTTTCATTACACGAAAAATAATACAGGCCCCACGCAGGAGACGTGTTCGGTGTACTGCTTTGATGGAAATAAAACAGCCTTTTAAAAGCACGGTGAAATGAAAGGTGATTTTTAAAAACCACACAGGTATTTACATAGAGCCATTTACTCAGCGTTCGGAATCGTGCCGTTCCCTCTCTCTAGTTTAGCCATCTCTCGGATAGTTTGCATAAGTATGCATTTATTTACTAATCTTCAAAGAGTCCCCATTTTTCCTAGCTTTCCACTGTAGTCATTAGAGGTCACAACCCTGTAGGAAATATGGGCTGCCATGGTAACACAAAATGTCTGCTACAGGCTTAGTGTAATTCCTCCCTAATAGAAAAACAACAGCAGCAAATCCTGCCTTTGATAAACGGGCTTATATCTTGTAAGAAGCCGCTACCTAGAAAGGTGTCTATCACTTCAAAAAAACCTCTAAATGAAATAAACGTTATAAAAAAAAAAAAGGGGGAAAACAAACTCGCGTATTCAACATGATTAAAAAAAAAAATAAACGCCACTAAGGTACACAAAGGAGAACACGGAATTAACCCGACGTACCAATCCGCAACGTCTCGCTAAATACGGCGGGTGCAGTTTGCGAGGCGCCGTGGTGCAGCCCCTCAAAGCGAGCCCAGCTCGACTCAACAACAAGTGTCCGTGAGCACTCCTAACGGGATTCCTGGCAAAGGGAAAAAGCTGTGTTGCTGTGTGTCTGAAAAAGCCAAAATTCCGAGGGACACCGTCACCTCTCTCATTGCAACAAGGTAGCCTGGCCTTCCCTGCCTGGGAATTCCTGCGGAAAAAAAAGAATGCATCTGGTTCCAATAGATAACTGGGGTTTGGGAAGGAGGGGAAAAAAAAGGCTCTGTTTGATCTGATGGTCCGTGGGCACGACTGGCATTTCAGTGAAATCCCCCCTGGCCGAGAGGACGGGTCCCCATGTGGCCGGCTCGCCAGGGTGGGTATTTCGGGAGGGCTCCAGCCACCCCTCGCACCTGCACTCGACATCTCCTTATGCTTTCGAGTCCTGTGTGCTGCTCCCCAAGGCTCCCGTCTCCTCTCCTGCCTTCCTCCCGCAGAGTGCACACGAGGGACTGGTTTTCTTTAATACCTCAGCCAGGATTTTCCTGAGAATGTGTTTTTTTGTGCCGATTTCCACACTTCCTTGGTCTTTTTCAAATACTTTGCGATTGCTGATGGGGCACCCCCTGCTCGCCGTCCCGTACCACCATCGGGGTGCCGCTCGGAGGGGATATGCCATCGGCGGGGCTGCAGCAATGCAGAGCCTCCCCCCAACCAAATCCTGTTTCTCGTTGTCTTTTGTTTACATTCCTCCAGCCAGTTCTCCATCCAGAGAGCAGCAGTTATATCTCCACCAATTTGAGTTAATTTTTCAATTAAGCATTACCTCTGTTCCATTCACCGTACCCTTCGTTTTGCTCTTTTTTTTTTAAAACAAAAGGCCTTAATTTTGCCTGATAAAATATGATTCCTCTAAACACTTGCAATTTATTGCTTATTTGTATTTATAGTTAGTGCACCCATCTTTTTAGGTGCCCTATGTCAAGACAGACAATTTGAATTTCTCAAGGTTTGCATCACTTTGCAGCAACACAGAGGGTGCCGAATCCCATCCACCAGGGACACCCCTCCAGAGGAGATTCTCCGCAAGGGAACGAGAGGCTCCTGGTCCTGCTCTCTTCCCTCCAAGGATCCCACCGCCACTCCAGTGAGGGAAGTCAGAGCCCGAGAGTCACCGCAACCGAGCCAAGATGTGAACCCCCGTGATTTCCCATCGCGAGGTCTCCCAAGACCCCATGGCTGAGGATTCGCTGCCCACAACAGACGCCTTTCTCATGGAAACGCCATCCACCCCGACGGCAAGTTTCTGGGGCGGTTGGAAACCAGCCCCTCACCTACTGTGAGCCTGATAATGAGGAACAGCATTTCAGGCGAGGATCTAATCCACAACAGAAAGCCAAGCTCCGTTTATCGAGCCTGCTGCTATCCCATGGCAGGCATTCACAGTGTTTTACCAGTTCCACGCACAAAGAAGAAATGCCAAAAAATCTCTCTGCCTACACCCTTTCCAATTCTTTAGGTTACGGCATTAGGGATTTTTATCTTCTTCCTCCTCCACCACCACTTTGAAGTCTTAAGTGTCAGAAGATATTTCAGATTTGCCCCCTCTTTCCTGCCTGCCCAGGAAAGTTTGGAGATGCTCTGTGCTTTCAGCCTGTGCCCAAGAAAAGCCACTGAAAGTATAATTAATATCTGCAGGTGTTAATGCCTCTTCCCTTACGTTAGTCCAAAAAGGCGGCTTGGTCTGGAAAGCTCTGCTTTGCCTATAGCGTCATCCCCAAATACTGCTGTGAACACCCAAAACCATGTCGGATGAGCCATGTTGTAGATGAAAAGTGGTGTGTTCCCCGGTATGGGGGGATTATCCTATGCCAAGCAAGTGAGTGAGCTGGTTACAACCCCAACAGGAATTGAGGGATGTCCCCAGACACAGCTCTCTACGCAGCGTCCCCATATCCCTGCATTGCCCCTCCACGAGCTGTCTCCACCTGCTTGCTGTTTCTCCGTAAGACACAAGCCCTCCTTGTTATCTGCTCATACCGTGCCCAGAGACAAGCGGCATCCACAGCATGGCACCAAGCCCCACGTTAGAGCCCACTGCTCCCAGCACTGCCACTGGGGACAAACACTTACCAGGAGAAACCCCTTACGGTCACTATGCACCTGGTCATGGTGCACAGCAGGAACGAACCCACAAAACCATTTCGCTCTAGTAAGTCCTTTGTAGGGCTGCACTGGCTACTGTCAGCATCCTCCCCAACCTCTCTGGAAAGTCTCAACAGCAGCAGCAATGAGCAGCACCAACAATCCCTCACCGAGCACGTGAAGCCATCGGACCGTGTACGCTAGAGCTCACCACAGCCCCTGTGCTGCTGGGGGAGAGCCCAGCAGGCTGGAAGGGGCTCTTGTTCCCACCTGTCCTTGCAGAGGCAGTGGCCTCAGCACTGTGGTGGGCAGATGAGCACCACACCATCACTCAGACCTCACATCTGTCCTGGCAATGAAGAGTTTTCACTAGAAGCTTCAATACTGTCTCCTATAGATGGGTGCTCGCCCATCAGCAGTGCAGGAGGGTTTCTCCTCTGCCCCCTTGAACGAGAGAGCAGAAAGCATTTGCTACATTGCGTCTCATCTCCTACCACCACCAGCATTTCTCCTGGGAGGAAAAGTAGGACATTTTGGCACTCTGCACCATTTTATGTATTACTCTCTGGAAGAGGAAGATCTGGAGCAAATTTCATAAGTATAATTCATTCCACGGCATTGATGAAAATAAACGCACTTCTATGCCACCTCATCTCAAAGCCAACGGGGAGCTCCTCGCTTCTCCATCCAGCTCCCAGCTGACTCCCACATCCGCACGCAAAATCCAGCAGCTGGAGACACCGCACGGGTTGGAGGCAGTCCTGGGGGACCCCAGCTCTGCAAACCGGTGAACGAATTACCCTACTCTATTCACAAAGTTTGATTACACCCGCAGCTGATGTAATATCGATAATGTACAAGGAAACACAAGAGAATCCCAATCGCTTCTGCAAGCTCCTCGTGCTGGGGAGCTGCCATGTGGCACCACGTGGCCTCCACCAGCGCCGCCGGCCCACCACAAAGTCTCTGCACAGCACAAATTAGCAAGGCAGGCAACCGCCGTAAAGAGGAAGGCTGCTGCATCTCAAAACGTACTCGGGTAATTTATTTTGACAAGTGTAGCTTGGTTTTAATCATCGATAATTCTTCCGAGTGAAGCATCTTCGGGTAAGTGGGCTGTAGTCTACTTTGTAAAAGTAATGAAGTTGGAGTAGTAGGAGGGCTCGCTGCAGCGTTCTGCTGTTAATCAATGCTAATAAATGAGGAGAAATCACTGGTTTGTGTATGTAAATTACAGAATTTGCAGATAAGCAAAGTGTAAATGATTGAGGTTTGGTGTAGATGAGGTACTTCCACTTTGTGCCAAGGACAGATAATAGCAAAGTACCCAACTCACTTGAGTGTATTTTCCAATCCCACTTTGTTCGTTAGTCAGGGCTGTTTGGGCTTTGTAGTTACAACAAAGAGATCAGCTGCTCCCTGGTGAGTGGGCACTCTGGTTGGTAGCCACGGAGGAGACTGGGAGGAAGCTGCTGTATTTTGGGTGACCAGAAGGAGGTTCCTCATACCCAAACCTGGCTAAGTCCTGACAAGTCACCTTCATTAGAGCATCATGGCTGTCATTTGTTTCCATCCATATGGCAGCAATGGTATTTGTTATCAACTGATCTTCAATCCAAGGCGCAGGCAAAGCCTCCTACAGGGCACGGGCCACTTGTGGTGCAAAACACCACCCAGCAGTTCTGACATAGCCACCACCTTCCAGAAAGCACATGGCCATGGTGAAGCAGACAGAGCAGACAGTGACACGCACGCAGAATAACTCCTGGAGGTGATGCACACTATGAGTTTCACTCCTGCGCGTCGCTATAACCATCCCATTGCTGCAGGAGCAGGAGAGGTGGTGTTCATCCCTGTCCCACCATGTGACAGCCCCTCCCAGGACCTCCCGTGCACAAATGCCATGGTTGGTATGAACAAGCTGCTCCTTTGCTCGTGCACTGGTCAATGTGAAGCAGTTCCCTTGCTTGGCACTGACATTCTATTCCTCTCGCAATCTTACGAAGCTCTAGGACTCACCAGTATCCCAAGGGGCAAACCTACTCACCAACTCAGCTATGGCAATACCAGAGTGGAAGTTCTCCCCGTTTCCATGTGGAAAGCAATGAACACCAGTTCTCCCACGTCTGTGAACCCCTGGCTCTGTTTTAGCAGCACCATCCACAGACACAGTCATGAAGAGACTGGTAACGCTGGTGTTGAGGCAAGAGGGAATTTCTGCACCATTTCTTATGAAAAATACACGTGACGTGGTTTCCTCAGGAGCTGTTGACTTCAAAGAGGCAGTTTTGCTCCCAAGTTTGCTTTGAGGCACCTGAGCCAGGGAGATGCAGTAACCCCCATGGCAAGGGGTTTTGGGTGGCCAACATGAAACAAGAGGAGCAGCGTTTGGGGCAACCAACATGTCACAGGTCTGGTGGCAAAACCCTGGCACGAGAGATGCTGCCAAGAGGCTGGGAATGTTGCTAAACTGAGTGCAACCACTTTTTTTATTTAAATGTTTTAATATTAAAGCAACCTTTTCTATCAACAGTAAAGAAATTCTGCTGTATTTTTACCTGCTGTTTTGAAGGCTGCTGCACCAAGTCATTACTTTAAATTTCCATCTTTGTCAAAGCAAAATGTTATGTCATCGACATCAAAATATCTGGAGAATGCTAGCTGACGTTTCTGCTTGCCAGCATGTTTGGGGAGCATTTATACGTTTATTTGCCTGGAAGAAATACGGTTTTAACTGATTCTCAAGTCGCTCACTTTTCAAAAGGTATTATCAAAACACCGGGCAAGAATCTCAGCACAAAACTGGGAAGGAAACCAGAGCAGATTTATACTATAGGCACCGATCTCATATATCAAATCAGACCTGCATGTAACAGCCCGAGTCATTGCTGTGCCATTTGTATTTCTTTGCATCGCTTTATTCTTCAGGGAGCAGGGGAAAAAGGGCCACTTTTTCAAAGAACAATACGAGAGCCCAGCCACAAAAGGCTCCTCCCAATGTAAGTAAGTTATTTCGCCTGGGAAAGCCCTTTTTCCAGCAAAGCAGGTTGGAAGGGAGAGGCAGACTCTTCCTCGGGAGGGAAAAGGCCGTCTTGTGCACGGGCTGCTCCCTGTTGTGCCGGCGCGAGGGTTTACACGGCCACTGTCGCAGGGCCAGAGCCCCCGGCCCGGGCAGAGCCTCCCCTGCCCCGAGGGGCTGGAGGTACCCAAGGGTCAGGCAATGGGGGCACTGGGAGCATCAGCAAGGGAGCAGCCCCTTCCCCACGCTGCCCTCCGTCGTTTCGGACACAAAAGGGGAAAATAGAGCATCGCATGAAGGTCTTTTTAAACCAAAAGAGAGTTTTTTGGAATAAAATAATTCTCTTCTGGTCTCTTCAATTACATTTTGCATCTTGGGGAGAAAAAAAATAAACGTGAAATTACTTTTTCTCACTCTGAGGGCTAGCCAACACGTTTACCAATTTCACTATGAGACGGCGGAGAGTGTTTTCTCGCTCCGAATCTAACCAGTTTTGCTATGACTACCACGTCCCAGTGCCAAAAAAGAGCGAGGAGGGGGGAAAAAAAGAAAATCACCTGTAAAGAATTAGGTAACGGAGTGTAAAAGGTCTCTGCCATTCAGGAAATACTTCCTGCTGGATTTAATTACAGATTGCAACTAAACACCCCCCCCCGCTTTTTCTTTTCTTTTTTTTTTTTTGAACTTCAGACATACAATAACATGACATTTATTGAATGTGCTAGCGTTGCAGCAGTAGTGACAGTAGAAAGCCCGGAGACCCTTGTTGTTTATAATCAACTTCCAAAATATACTTTATACACCAGATTAATGAGAGTTTTATGGAGAAAGCACATTTTATCTGTCTGCGTTAGGAAGCAGCAATTACGGAATGAAGAGCCTTTGCAGGCTGCGGAGAACGGTGCCGGAGACCTGCTTGGGTCCCAACGCCATGCTGGCAGCAACGCTCCCCATCCTCTCCCCAGCCACGTCCTGGGGGCAAATCTGCCTTTTACAGCCCACGCAAGCTCCCTCCCTGCTTAGCAGCTTGCACAGATATTGGCTTCAGCAAGTCCCTCTCACATTTGGTCTAAATTGGGTATTTTCCCCTCAGTTTCTCAGCTAAGATGAGCGGTCCTGATACAACAGTATTAAATGTCAAACGAGCGAAAAACAACGTGCAAAGCCAACGCAACTCTGCATTTAATTTAGGCGGTGTCAAAGCAAGGAGCAGAAAGGAATGGTGTTTTTTTTTTTCTTTGCACATTTTTATAAAACCACCAAATACAGCTCGTACTTGAGGCTCCTGTCCTAACTACCTCACCAGAACCCATTTATTCCCTTATTCCCTATCAATATTAGGTTAATCAGTGGTAAGTAAAACAATGCAACGATATCCGCCTACATTTGAGTCGCTAATTATATGTGGCAACGTTAGAACTGTTCCTCCGTTGTGCATTTAATTTGCCCACTTTGGAACGAGGCATTAGGATTTTATTTCTAAATGCATTGATTAAATTGTGTCTCTGCTTCTGCAGCCAGAAATACAGAAGCTTTCCTCTATGCGTAGGTAATGAGGCATCCAACGCCCTGGAATTCATTTAAAAATTTGTATTTTGTCGTAATTATCACCAGTCGTTGTGCATAATAAAACAATTTGTTATAGATCACATGCTGTACGTACGAATACACTGAATCGGTATCGAGCGCGTTGCTTAAACTCACAAAAGGGAAGAAAACTCGGAGCCCAGGCAAAAATCTGCTCCCCGGACAGTGTTATCCTGTCTGTGCTGCAGGGTAATTTACAGAATCTGCCAACATTTAGGAGTCTTTGGCTTGACTTTTTTGGCTTTTATGAGCTGAAGAACAGAAGCAGGGTCACTGGAGAGATTAAGTTTCCTTTCTGCACTAACGTTAGGGAAGGAGGCAGAGAGAGAGACACGGCAAATAAGTGCTCCGCTGTACCCTGAAAATTAAAATACAGCTGGATTACTACTCTAATGATGTGCTTTGCCAGCTCTTGCAGGGTTCACAGCCTCCCAACACACAGCCACGAGCGCGGAGAACTCGTACCCTCAGCATTTAAGCAAACGAGGAGTTGGAAATGGTTTTGCTTGGCTTTTTGCTCCTTGATTTGCTTTTTAACAAAACAAAAAGCTGCTCCCTTTCACGCAGAGCACGCTGGAAACCAGCAGTAAATTCATCTGCTGATATATCCATCTGCAGCGAAGCTGGGTTCAGCGAAATGGCAGTGCGGGTTGAGTAGCACGAAGGCAGATTTTTCCCCTCCTCTGTGCTACAGGCAATAGAAATTTGGGCGACAACTTACTCCGCAGCGCAGCACCCAAAGCAGGAGCAGAGGTCCTCCTGTCCCTTAAAAAACATACACATGTGGGATAAGTAAAACATAAAATCAGAGGCATTTGTAGTAGCCAATTTTCAAACCTTTTTTTTTTTTCTGTATGTTGTAACTGTAAATCAAGGTGGGAAATCAGATTTCACATTCTGCCTGCATGTTTTAAATATCTGCAGTTTTGATTAATCTGAGTTGCCTGGGAAGAAAAGGGGTAATGTTTACCTCCTCGCCTCTGAAATGAAGAAAGGAAATCTTATTTTGCATTTACAGCATGATACATAGGCAAAACTATGAATGTGTTTCCTATCTTATCTTTTTTTCCCCCCCCTCTTCTCTGCTTCCCAGAAAAAAAAAAAAAAGTTGGGATTTTGATTCTATTCCAGAGCAAAATGTTATTCATTGTAGAAAGAGATTTTAACCTGATAAATTAGCTTTCTGCAGATTGTGATTGAAGTGCTTCATGTTCACATTTGAATGGGTTTTCTTTACCTACACATTTTTGTTAACTGGTTCAATAAATTATGACAGACCTTTAAAACCCAATCGGAGCTGTAAAGGATAGATTTATGATCAGCCAAACAGCGCAGCAGAACGTAAACGCACAATATTTTAGCACTTTCAGTAGGAGCACTCTTTTTGTTGTTATTATTAATTGTATCAAAAGAATAGCTGAAGTCTAACACTTTTTAGGCATCGTTTTTCAAAGTAAACTGCAGAAGCGGAAAGAAACTGTTTAAGTCCAGAAACTATTTTGCACAATTTAGCTGGAAAAGCTAAACTAGAATAATGTAGCAATAATAGACTCAAAGCATGGAGTAATTTAAAAGTGCAACAAAACTGGAAGAGTAAAATTAGATATTCAACAAATGACTTTTTCAACTAAATTACTCAGACTAGTTTATGGTATTTCAAGTCTCTCTGCTTCTTTCCACACTTTCTGATAAAGCACTTGCAGCCAAAACAGCGACGACTTTTCTTTTCTTGTGAGGCAGCTGATGGGATCAAAATGCTGTTTTGTAAACCACCGAACAAACCAGGTTCGTGCCCTGCAGTTTGGAAGGTGGTGTTAATAAACGGCGGGCAGACAAAACGACTGTATCCTTATGTGAGCAAATTCTGAGATACCAAAAGGATAGTAATTTTTTTAAAATATCAAGTTATTTATATTTGAAGAGTAAATCCTGTATGAATAGTTGTTTAGGTACCTGCTGCATTTAACATTGTTCCTGAAATCTAAAATAGATGTGTAAATTATTTTTTTTTAAATTGAGATCTGTAGAAAATACAAACTAATTAACCACATGTATCAAAATTATTAATGTAACCTCAGCTATTCAGTTGCCTTGCACTATATAATATATGATCCAATAAATTAAATAACATAACAAAACTAAAAATAAGGCTTAGGTCTCAGTACAAATTAAACTATAAACCATTATATTCAGTACTTGAAAACACCCCGTCTTTCATTTCTAAAGTATAATTTAAAACCCAATAAAGGTGGTTTCATAAAATAAGGACAACAAACTTGTTCCAATTCGTTGTGAAAAATAATTGAATCTGACAATTTTACGAAAGGACTTTGTATGGGCAGAGCTACAAAGGCACAAATAAAAACCAGCGATTACAAAATAGCTACAATCATCTGACCGGCGTTTTACGTGCTAGATGCTTGTAAAAAATGGAGATTATAAACGTGCGCCGGGCACCATAAAACCCTGCGTAGCCAGGAGAAGGAAAAACCCCCCAGACTGGAGAACACAATCGCTCTGTGCCCTCCCTACGTCGCAGCCATTCACACTGAGAAGGCTTTTAACCAAATCTGTCTATAGGACGGGGTTGGAAAACAGATGAAATATATGTTTGTTCTGCTCTTTCATCCCTTTCTCACGGCGGTGGGAGAAGAAAAACTTCGATGTCATGTTAGTCACAGGGCAGAGTTTTTTCCAATGTCTGTGCCTTGTCCTGACCACGACACTGGGCTGAGCGACCCATAAATGAGACTGTTTGTCATGAAAGTTGCTTTCCCAAATGGAGAGAGGGGGCTTGTCCCTACCTGTGCCCTCCATTCCATCCCACAGCTACGGAGAAATCCTCCTACACCCGCTCAGGGGGTAAACGCAGCCAAAAGGAAACAGCAAACTTGTGTTTAAAAGTGGTGGCAGAAGCGATACTGAGTACTGCGGAAAAGGCAGATAGCGCTTCCAAGATTTATATCATTAAATTAATCTGTTGCTTATTCTCTAATAATCTGTTTGCTCTTGAACTAAGCAAGCACACACAACCCAACTCTACTTTTGAAAAACTCTCCAAATCTTAAACAAAATTAACTGATGGAAGTTAATAAAAAAAATGACCAAAAGAAATCCCCAAAGCAGCCTCCCCCGCTGAATCAAAGCATCACATCGGCGCAGTGAAAACACTGGAGATTCGCATAAACTTCAAGGACGTTTTTTTGTTGTTATTTATTAACTATGCTAAGCAAGAAAGCTACAGTAGAAACCGCCGTAGTTTATATAGGTGAACTACCAAATCTAGCATCACTTTTTTTTTTTTTTTTTTTTTTTTAATACCTTGGTGCCCCCTTTTGGTCTATACAGTTCAAGACATTTTTCCTCATTTAAAAATTTAATAGTAAAAAATACAGTAACTTTTCACTGGTGAAGTCTTAATCAAGAGTCTCGCGGCTGCTCCACCTATAGTGACAGTCCTGTGTCCCCACTATCGATTTAGCCCCTGTGAAATACGCACAAGTAGCAGCTAAGGTCAAAGGAAGGGGCTGATTTCTGTTAGAAAAATTGCCCCAGCACAAAATTCTGCTTTATACAGTTATCTTGATAGATGGGAGGGGAAAAAAAAAAGAAAAAAAAGAAAAGAAGAAAGGAAAAAAATAAAATAAAGAAAGACCCATTCATTACCTTTGCTACAGTACGCTCACTGGGGGAAGGCTGAGGCTGGGGTGCAGATGGTAACTTTGCCTTGCTACGTTTGTGCGTGCGACACTGAGGAGAGAAAAGCTCCCGAGTGAGTAGGAGCCTTCGGTCAGGTCCAGGTTCTCGGCAGACCGCGTGCTGCTAACATCGCACCCAAACCTCGCCCAGCGTGCTTTAAGGAGAAGAAAGCAAAGTTTGATATATATTAATTAGATAAAAAAAAAAAAAAGAAAAATCTCATCCTGACGACTTTCATATTGCGGCGCTGGTAATTATGCCACAGAAACAAGATCTTTCCACGTTCAACATCACTGTGTGAAGACGAGCTTATTTCCAGCAGGGATATTGAGTCCTGCCATCTGAAGGGCCAATCAAGTGTGAAGTACAGTATAGTTTTAGACTCAATTGAAAGGAAAAAGCTTGACTACTAGTTCATAGCATGACAACTTTCATGGATTAGCTCAGACCCTATTCTACTCCGTGAAAGGGTATCACAGCATGAAGACAGTTTTCAATGCACTAAACTTTAATAGCTGACTGGGGGAGCCAAAGCTTCCTTTTGGTCTCTATAGAAACAGTATAGCCAAAATTTGAGGCAAAATTAAGATTCTTGGGTTTCAGTCCTGTATTTACCCTCCAAGATCCCTATTCACAAAAAGTCTTCAGACTTTATATATGTATACATCCACAGTTATATAGATAAGTACATACGTGCATGTGCATGCCATTTTTCCAGTATTAGAGGGAGTTAAACCTGATTAACTAATTCCCCAGAGCCCCACCACTGCTTCCCAGTGTCCCCAGGGCCCTGGGAGGAAGCAATGGGTGTAGACAGTCGCCCGAGGAGGCATCACCAGAGCTTGAAGGCGTTCTCCCATCCCAGCTGCAAAGCCCGGCACCCTACACCTCCTAGTCCCTCAAAGCCCTCACCCCCTTAGCATTCTCCAGAAAGCCAGAGACTTTATTTAGGCATCGGCTCCCAGAACAAGGCACAGCCAGCACCGAGCATCTTGTCAGGGAACGCTGAGTTTTGGTTGTTGATGCCAGAGGCTGATGGAAATGTAACCTGCAAGGAGTTTGACGGCGTTTGACCCAGCAGAAGTTCCCTGTTTGCTTTTTAAGAAAAGCACATTTTTGTGATGAAGCGCTGAGAACGAGGAGAAGAACACACTCCCGTGACAAACTCTTCCGCAGCGCCCCTTGCCCAGCCCGCGTGGAGGGTGCGGGTGGGTTCCTGCGGGCGTCATACCCACGGGACACGGGACCAGCCTACGTCACCTGCACGTACACATGGCACACAGGCACAGAGAGAACAGTGCCAGCTCCTGCGCAGCATTAACCTCGTTTCTTGTTTCGCACTTGACCGTCCGTTCACTAACTGCAGTCCCCCGTAGACGTTACCCCTACACACTGACACGTGCGCAAATAATTTTTCTTTTCCCACCTCCCACACATCCTCTCCTGCCAGTCCTTTCGGCCGTGCCGTGGGGTGTCGGGGCCAGCATCCCTCGGGATCCCCCGGGAAGGGTGTTACCTGCAGGTACCCACGCCGTGCTCTCCACCCGCTCTATTCAGGTTTGACACCTGCGTCTGGGCAGCGGTGAGGGCGATCTGGCTTCCTCGGCAAACTTGGCTGGGCCACAGATGCTTTTCTCCCCCCCTCCCCTTCCCACACCGCCGGGATGTATGGGTGCCTCCTATGGAGAGTCTACATTTCACTATAATGCTCCTACCCTCCCTTTGTGGAGCACTAATCCTGAGTCACCAGAGCCAGAATCTCGCCTTGCATGGCCAGAGAAGCGATTCCCCCCCCCCCCCCTCCACCCCCAGTCTTTTTGGGTTTGAAGTTAATCCAGCTCTGGGCAGAGTCTCCCTGCAGTGTCCTTGCCATCAGTGCCATGAATCCCTGAGCAGGCAGCGGTTTTTGATGGGAACCTACCTCACGGGCAGGGCCATCCTCGGGATGCTGACACCCTGGGCCATCTCTCCTTGGCCATGCAGGGAGCCAGTATGAGTCCAAGGCCATGACCTGCTGAGCAGGGACCTGCTGTGGGAGCACATGCTTCGCTGCACGGGTTGCAACTGGTTGCACATGGTGGAGTGACACTGCCAGGGCTGTCCTGCTCCTCTCTCCTGAGGCTCCCTGGCACATCTGTCCCCATGGTCAGGGACTGTAGGGGTCCCACAGACCCTGCCATCACCCTCCAGGCCTCACCTCGGCAGCACCCCAGCAAGATTCAAAACTTCCCACAAAGGTGAAGAAAGCCCAGCATCACCAATCATCTCTCAGACAAGCATTGTCCAAACCCTTCCCCAGACACCCTCCGCTGTGTACATTTGCTAAAGAAGTTCTGCAAAGGCAGATTTTGAGTAAAAAGTGCTCCTACTCACAAGGAAATAGAGATGACACGTTACCTCATTGACACAGCATGATTCAGAGCTGCCACACGCTCTTTCTTGTTCTACATCCCAAACAGAGTCACGACATCCCAGACCGGCAGCTCTTCCATGCTGCTTGCTCTCCTTCGGGAGCCTCCGTCCAGCTGTTCCCAGGTGAAAAGTAAGGTCCTGGGGCCACAAAGAGCAGCCAAAATCAATAGACACCTGATGACCTTAATAAAACTGAGTCATAACTGCATCCCCTGTAGAGCCTACTCCTGCCCAGGCATCATTTCACAGGTCAAGCGCATGGGTCCTGTTTTCCAAACATCACATCCGTGTGCTCCAGAAGACGCTGATGGGCACCTCACAGATGGGCAAACACCGTCACACAGAAGAAAAGGCATCAGCACCGTTGCTGTGTCATAATAAAACTCATGTTCCCGTCTTGAGGAGGTGCCTTTGGATCAGCCAGCCCTGCTCAGACACCTGCTGTACAAAAAGCCTGTTGTGGCACTGGGCGGCTGCTGGAGAGCTTGGCAGCTGGTTGGAGCTGAAGGGAAAGGTGTCTGGGCACAGCCCTCATGCTCCAGTGCTGGACCATGGCCTCCAAGGCCATCTCTGGCTGGAGAAGTCTGGATCAGCAGCAGCAATTTGGTGGAAATTCCGTCCTTGGAAATCGAGGCCTTTTCGCATCCCCTGCTAAAAGGGATGAAATCCCTGCAGTGTCGGCATCAGCAGAACTGCCTTTGATGCTCAGACCCGCTCATGATTAGGACTGTAAGCAGAAATTAGAGAGACATTGCTTATGGTTAAACAATATTTCCTCTGTTGGTTAAACACTGTCTACTTCTCTCTCCATTAGATACAACATCTCCAAAGCTCCGGGGTCTAATAATAACCCCAAACGGAAACTTTTTCCTTTGTGCAGTGCTCAGCTATGGAGGGAGACAATTTGCAGCTTAAATTCTTTCCTTTCAACAGGTTTGAGAAAGACATGGTGCAGCAATTACACGCACTGGACAGGTCTTGTAGGCCGTGATCTCTTCCTGAGCAGCCAGATATCGTTCCAAGGCTTGAATCAGACCCAATGCAGAGCCCAGTCATTTCACACTGGGCAGAAAGTCCAAAATTTGGCCCATCCACACGCACTGACAGCTCAATCGATCGCTGGGCTCCTGCCACCAACAGTCCCATGCACGTGGGAGGACAGATTCAATGGTCCTATTTAAACCTGCTCCCGGAGCCCTCGGGCCCTACATGTGTAACTGTGTTAGATGCCATTGATGCTGAGGCCGCTTCTTTGCAGGACGTCAAAGCATAATGGAGCAAACTCCTCATGTGTGAAGGGAAAGCCGGCCCTTTGCACCAAGGAATCCTCTCTATTCAGCCAGGGAGAGGTTTATGTTTGGAGTCGAACCAGACAAACATCAACGCAGCGAAAGCCTACAGCCACAGGAGAAGAACAATGGTGACAACCAGCCAGGACATGTTGCTGCCACTCAGCCCCATCCCTGGGGGACATGAAGAGAGGAGGATTTGGGGTTTGGCAACAGGACATGGGTTTGCCTCCTTGCAGCACTCAGAGGGGAAGGAGTTCAACCAGGCTTATACAGGATGGGTGAAATCGGGCTGTGCTGTCCTCAATGCTGGGACAAGATGTTGAGAAAGCCCAACGTTGCTGCTTCTCCAACTGAAGGAAAGACTGCATCTGTTTGAGACGGCTCTGCCACTGCCCTGGCACAGCCGAGACAGCTGAGAGCATGAAACATCCCACACTGCACAAGTTCTGATCCTCAAACCAGCCCTGGACATAACCTGATGCCAACAGGACAACGTCCAGAGGCGTGCGGATCCGTTTCGATTTTGGTTGAGGGCCACCTTTGGTTGGGGGCAGATTGTTCATGAGATCCAAACCAATCCATTTTCTATGGGATGATACAATCCTTGCCACTCTGCAAGGTCCAGAAAGGTAGCGGCGTTGGCCTCTTACAGTGCAGTTTATCCTTCCCATCCCAGGACTTTGAGCCAGGAGCACGGCTGCATCCATTGCATCCCCACCAGCAGTATCCCTTCCCCGGGATGGTGGCACAGGAGCGATATTCAGGCTGGGGGCTCAGCCTCAAAGTGCACACTGTGCTGAAAAGGAAAGATACACAGCTATTTGGCTGCGTGTCTGAGAGCACTGACGAGGCTTTGAGGAGCTGTCACTCAGCCCAGACAGATGGATTTTCTGCTTGGGAGCAAGACAGCTCCCCTGTGCCAGAGCACAGACAGAGATTAAACAGTCAGTGGCTTCTCCTGGTCTCCAGTCTTTTTGCTGAAAAGATTTCCCATGCACAAACGGGCCCTTCCCTGCCTGCGAGAAGCCCCACATGGGGATGGGGATGGGCTGGTGCCAATGCCAGCAGGCAGAGGGCACAGGATGGGCTGGAGCAGCCAGTTTCCGCATGTCTTACACAAGGGAATCACAGGATGGGAAAAGCCAGGAAACAGCCGACCGCAGCCATGCACTGACCAGTGTCAGCTGCCACAGTCACAGGAGGGCACTGGACCTCACTGGGGGAAGGATGCACAAATCTCCCCACGTCTCCAGGTACGCGGCGCGGGCTGATGCTGTGAGACCCTGTGCTGTCTCCGAGGAGAGCTCTGCACCAGCTATAAAACATTGTGGAAAGTCTCATCCTGCTTCGGTTTCTTCTCCTCATTCAGCTGCAGACTCCTAAATGGACACTGGTCTGATAATCCTTTTTTCCAAGGCACATCTGCCTTATTTTTCTCTTTGTTCAATCTGTAGCTTAGCCTTCCCTCCGGAGGAATCATCTGAAGGATCTCTCATACTTTTTGCTGCCTGGTTTTGCAGCAGTCGGGGCATAAACCGTTTGATAGACTCTGAAGGATTGCCTTTGTTTCCCCAAAAAGGTGCTATTTTGTTCACAAATACTCTGAGGAGCTCGACAGTCTCTCTTCCTACCACTCTCTTTTCATCATTTTTAGCACAAAAGCTAAAGCTTTTGAAATCCCTGTTTCATGTCGGTACATTAGATGGCTGAATTCCTCCCACATTTGAAGCCTGAGTCTGAACACGAGCCTACCCCAAAAATCTCAAGTTTGCAATTTAAGCAATTTCCTTTGATGCATTATTTAAACATACATTTTAATTATTAATTGAGACAGCTTAGTGCTGTCATTTAATAGCCAAACTCTGCATTGGGCCAAATCCTCACCTGCTGCAAACACGTGCTGCTCCCATCCCAGCGCCCGGCCTTCCTCTCCTGCTCCTACCAAAGTGCTTCATTAAACTATTTCAACAAGATCCTCTAATTTGAGTTCAAAGAATTCAGCTAATCAAGTATTTAAACATTTTTGTACCCCAAATTAATCAATTTACAAAACATCTAGAGAAAACAAAACGGTAGTTTTGTGCAAAATTGTGCTTTGCGATGCATCACTGGAGGGAAAATTGTGCCATTGCTGTTGCATCTAAGGAGGAAACCATCACCTGGTACTTTCCTTGCCTTTATGAAAAGTAGATCTCCTCCACAGATGTTTTACCAACTTTCCCCTCATATTTCCTAACCTGTGTAGCTGCAGCTGCAGTTCCCCCAAGAGAGGATCGGTGGGTTTCACGCCCCTGTCCCATGTAGGTCCATCCCTCCTTGGTGCAACACTGTGCTGGGACCAGAGCTGGCACTCGGAGCAGAGCTGAGCCTTACCCATGGCTTCTGCAGTGCAGGCAGGACCCACGTTCTTGTTGACCTCCTGCCTCACTGGGGCTAGAAATTGTTCCTCCTCAAACATCCTTTCATCAAGGTCCATGCTTTCCCCACAAAGTTTAACAGATGGGTACATCCCTTGGGGCAGGCAGAGAAAGGAATGCTGCAGCCACTCCAGGTAGCTGGGAAGGAATAGGAAAGAACAGGAACAGGACGATGGCTTGGGGTTAGCAGGAGAGGGGAGCAGCCCTGCAGAGGCTGCAGACATTGGGGTGCATGCAGGGACTCGCCCCATGCTGTGTGTGTCCCGCTCTCCAGAGACCACCCTTGCTCTCTCCACAACAGCAGCTGGGGGTTTTGGCCACCCAAATCCAGGCTTTGTGCTGAGTTTGGGGTGTTGAGTGAAGCACAGTGAAGGTGGGCTGCCATACCCAGACGGGTCAGAAGACAGCCCTGCCAGCAGAAGGTGCCCAGCAGTACGGTCATATTTGCTCAGCAGGATCTCCTACATGTCCCCACTGCAGCCCTCAGAGGGGATAGTGAGAACATCAGGTGACTCAGCAGCCACCCTCTCCATCCTGGCCCCAAACCCAGCCCCTGTTTATCCCACCACATAAGCAGGAGCCCGGACCAGCCGTGCCCATTCCACAAGCACCAGATTCACATGCATGCCTCTGTTTTGGGCATCTAACCAACAAAAACCTCTGCTGTCCATCCAGGGCTTGGTAACGATGCTAAAGGTGCCCAGAAAGCAGCTCCCTGGCATTTCCCAGGCCATCCATTTTACACTGCCCTGTCCACGCACCAATAGGCAGGAGGAGCTGTTGCCTGCACCCTCGAAAGCGCAGAGGCTGCGGGAACAACGGGCTTTGCTGCTGCTGGATACCCTCAGAGGAGCTGGCTGGTTGATTTATTACTGCTGTGCTTTGGGTAGAAGTCACACACTCCCCAAATGATAATTAACTGTCATACTCCCCCCCAAAAATAAATCACACTAACTAAAAGCACGTGGGCCACCCCGACGTGATGCGCTCTGCGCCGTTACCCAGCGCAGCGAGAGGGCTGGACCTCACAGACCAGAGATGCTCACCATGTTCACCAGCACCAAATTCATCTGCCCCAAATCTCCTGACTTTTGTTTTAGCTCCCCAGGGTGCCAACTCCAAGTAGATCCCTGGGACAGTATGATTTCTCTGAGCGATGGAATAAAACACATCCTAAGGAGCGCTTCCATTTTGGCTCAGTGGCGTTGTAAAGGAGGGTTGTTGTTATTGCCCTTGGCCCCCATCGGCTGCCCGTGTCTGGCTCTGGCCAGATATGATTTGCTCACCCTACAGACACATGCCAAAAGTTAAGGCAACCGCAGCACAGATTTCCCGTGCTGCAATGGGATGCTGAGAAGCCCACGGCACCTAAGAAGCCAGTAAATTAGCTGCACACAGTAAAACTGAATTTGGTTTCCTCTCTACAAAACCATGAAGATATTTATATATAATTTATCTTTCTAAGTTGTCATGTGGCAAAAGACCTCTCGCTGTGAGGCAAGCTTCTCTTCCTACTTAGGGAGAATTACGTGATTAAATAGAGACCTGAAAAGTTGTGAACAAGCATTGAAGAAGAAAAGGTTTCCTCTTAAAGCCTTAATGAAGTGGGTTCATTCCTCCTCCAACATCAACTTAGCCTTGTGTAGTTTGTTTTCACTCTGGTTAATCACTGACCAAAGCTGTAGTGCGGACCACCAGTTCCCAATAACCCATAAAAGGCAGATCAGAAGCTATTGTTCTTTTCTGTAGGGCTTAGCAGACAACAGCTGAATAAACCTGTTCAAAGTCAGAACAGTCAAGGAGGAACAGAAGCCCGGCCATCGGCTGCGGGGAATCCTGAAAAGGAAATTCATTTATTATGACATAATTGATAGCGTGCACGCAAATACGCGACGCGGACCTGATGCAATCCTGGGTAATTAAATACGGAGCAATTAATGGGTCACAGTTAGAGAAAGCAACGTCGTTGCAAAGGGGGAATTTGCACCCGCTTGTTGCCTGTGGATGCTGGAACCTGATGGGTGCTCCTGGCATCCCGGCGACTGAGATTTTGGGAAAAGTCCTTCCATGGGGAAGAAGAGACAAAAAGAGAAAAATCTGTGCAACTTGGTCTTTGGAAATTACACCCTGTAAAACTATTGGAGCTGAGAGAGAGATGGGAAGGGCTGGAATGTGCTGGAAGAGACACGGAGCGGTTGCTCTTGGAGAAGGTTTATGGGAAGTGCAAATGCAACCTTTGACAGGAGGGACATTTTGTCTTATTGTTTCATTTGGATTCACAGCACTTTTGAACATGCACGTAGGGAGCTTTGGCTGTACAAGGGGTCTCTGGTGCCATAGAAACCCAGCCCTCTCCTACCACCACCTACCCAAAAGGAAGGGCTTTGCAAGAATAGAACTATCTTTTGAAATAAAGAGTCGTCAAGTAAAGCATCGAGATGGTGCTTTTGCTCCAAATTTTTTTCTGCCCCTCCCTGAAGCAGCAGGGTGAGACCCTCACTGGTGGCGGTGCCCCTCTCCCCCAGTTCACAGCAGTGACTCCATCACCCCTTTCTACTCCAAGATATTTCTCATCAAGCAGCTCCCTGAGCAGGAGTCAGGTGAGAAAACAAGCCTACAATGACAAATTTAAAGAATTTAAACAAACCTCACCGTGAGCCCTGAGCAGCTACGCTCGTGATGGCTTGACGAGGAGGGACACGTTCTATCCAAGCCATGGAGTGAGGTCTAGTTCAGCTGCTTCTTCCCTTCCCCAAAATCTTTGAAGTCACTTGAAAGTGGCACCCCTGTCCCAGCGCCTGCTCCTGGGGCGACTCCTCGTGATTTTATGGTGGGATGGGAGGTTTCTCATCCCGATGCCCAAGAGGAGACCTTCCCTGCTATGTCCTTCCAGCTGGTCCCAATACCACCAGGCTCCCTCCATCTGCTCTGGCAGCTCCTTTTCCCTGCTGGGTGTCATTTCTATTCTCCACACTGTTGACAGCAAGCCCTGCCCAAGTGCCGTCCTCCGGTACACCAGGCACGGGACATGCTTTCCCCACTGCCTTCCCCACACAGCTTAATATCCACCACAGGAACACTCAGCACCTTCTTTTTCAGCTAGGGCAGAATGATTTCCAGCATCACAGAGAGGCATCCAAAAATAAACAGCAGGACCCATCCCAGTGAGACTCAAATGCCGGACTCTGCTCTTCCCAACGGGTGATGCACTGAGGTTAACGGGAGATTTATGACACTTGACCACACAAAACTTGTGGTTGCAGTAAAAACAGTAGCCCTGAAGGGAAAAGCAAGCACCGGCGGGGCTGGGTGAAACCCCTGAGGAGTCGCCCTGGGAGCGGCACAGGCATCACATTTTGGAGGTTCCTCGGGAGAGACACGGCACTGCTTTGATCTTGGTGGGGGAAGGAATAAGTGGAAAGCTTCAGCAAAAACCAGGAGGAGTTGAAGCAGCTTTTCTCCCCTTTTCTTCTCCGAGTTAAAGCAAAACAAATAAATGAAACGTGTCGGTAAAAATAAAGATTAAAGAATAATAAGCGGAGGCTGACGAAGAGCAACAAAGTCGTCGGCTGAAACAAGGATTTGTTGTTGCTGCCGGGAGCAGGCAGGGAGGGAGGGGTGGCGAGGGGCGAGCTGCAATTTGGCGACAGCGCCGCAAACTTTAAGTTTTAAACATCATTTTCTATTTTTCAGCAGTTTATTCCTCTCACCTGCACGCTCCGTGGGGAAACACTGATTGCTTTAATTCTAACATTTGGAGTGGAACCCATTCACGAGACTTTCTGGCTGTGTGATTCAAACGAGCCTTCTCTTTCCTCTTTTTGTTCTCACAAGAAAATCAATTCACTTGAAGAGCCTCTTAATCCCATTTTTGCAATCAACAATTGCCACTTGTATATCGCTCTAATAGATTAAGAAGTGGGATGATGCGGTTGTCTGGTCTAATTCAACCCTATTCAGGTAACTGCAGCCCGAGGCACTTTGTAGTGCCAAGTGTAGAGCTCTACAGGAAGACTTTTGCTATCATAATTTCCTGTGGAGCTATGCACTGCCCCCACTGAGTAGCCTGAATTACTTTGAATTAGGCCCGACAACCACAGAGAGCAGAAATCCAACAAGCAACAATAACCAAGTCTTTGAGCATGACTTGCATGGGTTATTTTTTTTTTTTCCTCCTCCTTCTTCTTCTTTTTTTTTCTTTTCCCTTTGCATTCGAACAGAAAGAAGGAATTTCAAAACGCGCATCTATTTAAATGACAGCGACCTGCCATAAATCAAGTGGGAAACAAAAAGGGAAAACAGTTTAAGTGAGAGAGAAGTTGAAGCAGAGGAAAAATTAATCAAAACAGTTTTCAAAAAAAACTTCATCGTAAGAGCCCGTGAAAAAAAAAAATAAAAAAATTTCGGGCCTACGGCATCTCCATGGCAACAGAGAACAAGCACATGTTGGACACCAAAATCATAAAAGGTTTGTTTTGCAGGGATGAAACAGAAACAGATGGATCCATGCTTAGTTTTAGTTTCATTTGTTAAATTCGCGTTTCAGGCAATTTATCAGCCAGTATGGCCAACTATTAAAGAAATACCTAAAAAAATCATAAAACCTGCATGAGCTTCACCAACAGTTCTGCAACACGCACCTCAAAAAGCTGAGAAATGCCAGAGTGGATTTAAAGCCATAAATATAAGGCTTAAAACACGGATCTGACTTGAAAAATCAGACCGACGTCACATCAGGTAGAACAACAGCCTAACAGTGCTTTTCAGATACGTGCTTCAATCATAAAACCATCTCTACAAAGGAGCAGTTCCGTGTGCGGAGAAAAAGCCACCAACTCGGCATATGTTAAATCGTTGTTTGGTTCCAGAGAGTGAATAAATTGGACAACACGGTTACAAATGCAGCATCTCGAGGGGAACAAGTTAAAAACGTTCTTGGTAGCAAAACTCTGATCTGAGAGGGGTGAAAAGAGGTTTCTTTCCTTTTCCTTTTTTTTCCCCCCTTTTTTTATGTTCCCTCTTTTTTTTTTTTGTCATCATCCCTTAATTATTACCAACATGGCAAAAAATGAATTAAATCTAAATAAATATCGAAGGTTTCTCTTCTTAAGAGTTTCAATCACTATTCCTACTCTTTTACCTTTCTGTGTTCAGAAAATAAAGAGAACAAAGCGGGAGTCCTACTGCTTCAAAACTAGCAGAACAGACAAACAACAGAGCACAACTGTTCCCTCATGCATGCCTGGGATTAGGATAAAAGCAGAAAAGACTTCTGAGAAAAAGAAAACAACAAAAGAAACAGGAGTGCTGACAAAACTTTTTTTCTTTCTATTGAGGCAAAAGAGAGAGAAAAAAGGAGCCCAGCTAATAAAAAAAAAAAAAAAAAAGGAAAGAAAGAAAGGGGGGAAAAAAAGAAAGGAGAAAGAAAGAGAGAAGAAAGATTAACAAACAGAAGTAAAGGGTTTCACCTCCTGTTTTACTTTTTACTTTTAGCCCAATCTGGTCAGGGAAACAAGGCGCAGGAGGAGAGCAGATCCTAACCCGGGGCACTCGAGAGGAGACGACCACGATGTGCTGCCGGGTCATCGGCTCGGCTCTCGGCCCCGCGGGCACAGCGCGATGTCGGCTGGGCTCTGCCTTGCCTCTCCTCACCGAGGAGCAGCTCAGCTTCATGCTTGGATGCTCTTATACCCCAAACTCTTAAACTTTTAAATCAATTATTAAGTTTAAAAAAAAAAACACAACCCAAAACACACACAACGGAATTGTTTTGAATGGCCCCAGAGGTCAAAGCAGCTAATAGGGCAAGAATTTAAGATCTTATGAACGACAAACTTCAATCGAACCAGTTAGTCTTCGTTAAGTTGACCGGCGCTGCAGCTGGAAGTCGGCGCCACTTCGCTGGGAGCTGTAAGTACCCCGAGAAACCCCAAACTGGGACACACAACATGTTTGCATTGGGCCGAGAAAGACTAAAGACTTTTCCAAAAGACTTTTCCCCAGAGTTTTTGGGACTTCAGCAAAATTTGCCAACCGAGGGCCCAAAGTGGTTCCTGGTGCCTCAGGGACATCATAGATGCCCGTGGCGCAGCTTGATCCAGCACCAGCCACTGCATAAGATGGGTTGATACCCTTGGGCTGCATGTGCCAGCTCACAAGGGGCTTACCTTGGTCCCGAATTCTCAAAAATCGGTCCAGATCTTCCAATTGGCCACTTACTGGCAAGTCTTGTGACTCAGCTAGGTACCTCGAGCTGTTCAAACCCTTGCTTACGAGACCGCGGTTTCTTTTGTAATATAACCAGATACGCTCATCTGAGTCATCTTCTGATTTGTGAGCAGCAACGAGGAAGATCAGCAGCCTTTGAACTGCCAAACGTGCAGGGCAGAAGCAAAAGCTGCCCTCCTCTCTGTGCCCGCTCTGCGGTGGCCCCGAGGAAGGATGCTGCCACCTCCCTGGGAAAGGGACCAAGGCCTGCCCAAAACAGATGGCAAGTGTGGAGCGGGAGGACCTCGAACCTTGCCAGCTCCTGCACAATCACAAACTTCTCTTGGGAGGGGAAAGGCTGCAGTAAGACGGTGTGCTTGACACGGCGCTGAGCCCTCAGGGATGCTGCGAGCAGGATGCAGCAGCACCCAGGCGGAGGCAGGCAGTGGGATTTCTGCTTTTTTCAAGATAAAAGTCTTTGGTCAATGGCAGGGTCCTCTGCACAGGTAGGGTGAGACAAACACTTTGGGGTCTAAATGACTTATTCGAGGTTGAAGGGAGGGAAAAACAAAATAAGCAAACAAAGAGGGAATTCAGGCTGTGGAGAAGCTGCTCTGAGCCACAGCGTGGGCAGGATGCCGGCCACCTTGCCCCTGGCCCGAGATCATCTCGCTCACACAACAGAAAAGGGGCCAATGCTGTTCAGATTTGAGTCAAAACTGAGCTTCTGGAGACAGTAGCTTTGCTCTGGGATGTCTCAATGCGAAAGCTCTGGTGGGTACATCAGTTGGGATGACCCAGTGCTCACAGACCCTGGAGGAACCAGCACAAAGCAGGCACACAAAGCCAACATACCATGACAGCCTCTAGAGAAGACTCACCAGCAGAGCTGACCACAGCTTGGACACGATCTGATTACACCTCTCAGTGCAGACTCCACTTGGCCCCATGCACCCACACCTCTCCAGAGACAGATGACTCAGGAGAGGCCACCCAGACCAACACACTGTAAATCTACAGGATCTAAATCTCATGGGGATGGAGCTGCTAGGTTACAAACAGACCTTTGGGGAACAGGCATTTGCTGCTTCCGTCCCTCCTGGATACACAAAGCAAAGTCTTATACGAGATGTTCAACCATGAGGTCACATCCATTGACAGCACAGGAGGATGTGATAAGGAAATACATGCTTTGGAGGTGAGCACATCTACAAATGTAAATTGGCACCGTCAGAGGCTTAACCTGAGTCCTTCTTCCTGAAGTACAGAGGGCACGCTGTGCCTTCTATCACCATTTACACCAAACATTGTCCTCTGTGTTACAGCAGTTGAGAACCCAGTACCAGAAATTCAGCCCAAGCCCACTACGCGGACATTTCACCTATCAGCAGCATGGGATCATGGCCCTGCAGAAGGAAACATCAAAGCCTGCTACTCTCAGGAGCTTCTCTGGTGGGATATCTCCCACGGCTGGGACAGAGCTACACCAGCATGACCCCAGCCCCCTCCAGGAGCCCAGCCCTGGTTTGAAGGGATGGTACTTGCCCCGGATTAGCCCAGCTGGCCACTGGTTGTCACTGTTGCACCATCAAAATTGAGTTATGTCCAGTTGATCTCAGCTATATGTAAGGTAATCTTCAATGGCAGGAGCTCAGAAACATTCCTGGGAACATGATGGCATCGACACTCTTTGGTTGCAATGCTGGATCAGGTGCCTGTTACTTGAACTGATCCTGACATGCAACATCAGAGACACCAATGGGCACAGACTCCATCGAAGTGTCCAGCTCTCATCATATCTGGCTCCTGAGGTTTCTCCTAACGTTAAGAAAGCCTCACATGCATGGTGACAGCAGTAAGCTTTACAGAAGTCACCCAGTGCTGCCACCTAAACTTTGCATGGTACCCCATCCCCACGGGCTCCTCTCTCTGCCATGTTCATCTCCAACACCACAGAGAGCACATTCCCCTCTGCGCCTACTGCTCCATCCTCTTCTCTCCTTTTACTTTACTCTGACCCCAGCTCATGCAATAACAATTTTTCATCCAGAACAATTCCTCCAAAACCAATGAGATTGAAACACCAATCACAAAACCATCCATAAGCACTAAATTCAACCTGCTCAGCTGCACATACCCCACTGCTACCTGTAGCACATTTACTCATGGTTTCTCGCCACCTTTCTTTAATTTCTGAACTTTTCTACATCCCCTTTCCTGCATGCATCTTTCTGGGGGATAAATCACATGTGCAGTGCCTGCCACTGAGGTGGGAGCTGTCAGAGGGCCACCATCCCTGCAGGCTGTACTGAGATGGTCTTGGGCTTTAAGGAGCAGAGGAAAGGTAGAGCAACTATCAGGGACTTGAAGTGAAATGAAAATAATTACTTGCAATCACTTTTTCAAGTTTAGTCCCATGGAAAGCCTTAGGCTCAGCTCTCAGAAGCGTTGCTGCATCATATCCCGTAGAGAGAAATGGTTACGTTCATACTGTTTCTGCAACAAAACTAACAGTTAGCAGATACCTAAATAGCAAAATTCAAAGGTGATGATAGTGATTAAGACTCATTATTCCCTCTGCATGGTCCAAAGCCTCAGTCTTTTTAGAAATGCTATTAATTCCTATTCCACTGGCAGATTATTCAAGGGTGGTGAAACGCTGGCACAGGTTGCCCAAAAGGTGGTAGGTGCCTCATCCCTGGAAACATTCAAGGTCAGATTGGACGGGGCTCTGAGCAACCTGATCTAGTCAAAGATGTCCCTGCTCATTGCAGGGGGGTTGGACTAGCTGACCTCTAAAGGTCCCTTCCAATCCAAACCCTTGTATGCTTATGCTCAATCACACCGTACTCACACGCACTGAACACAAATACGCATTTACCTTTTCAAAGACTCTCTAGGGGCTTTTTCTCCATTCCCACCAGATTCCTAAGAGACTCTGAGAGACTCAGTGAGTAACAACTACCCTGCTGTAATAAAAATCAGCCTGCAAAGTGAGGTTTCAGTGATTTTTAATGAAGTTATCTTTTCTTGCAACATTCTGCTTTGCTGAACTACACACCTTACAAGCCTTCAAAAAGCAAGTGGGAGAACCAGAGCAATCCCATTGAAAAGTAAATATAAAGACCAAACATTGAAACTTCCCCCCCCTTTACAACTGGCCTATATAAAAAAAATAGGGAATAAAAAAGATTTTTTTTTTTAAAAAAGAGTAAGATATCAGATGTTAAACACTCCAAGTGTGAGATATTTGGTCTTTGAACCCTCTGGCATTTAGTCTGCCAGATCTTTAGCAAACACATTTTTGCAGCCCTCTGGGCTGCTGGAGACGCTCCAGGTTTCACAGGCTGAACTTGCGGAGCCTGATGTTGGTGAGAGCACGTTCCCACAACACCCACCCCACGGGGTTCATCAATCTGTGGGCAGGAAGGACCGCAGCCTGGTGCTCCTCTGACCAAAACTGCCACATGATGAAGAGGGGTGTACAAAGCTGTACAAAGCAATAATGGTAGAGAAAAAGAGGATGAGACAGAAGCTAGACTGGAAAGAAGAGGAGATAAGGTAGAGCAGCGATGGCTGTGCGCAGAAGGGTATGATGGTGACATGCTTGGAGAAAATGCACCGATGCCACAACGCTGGCAATCATTAGCGTGTCGTTAGAACCATTCCTGTCGTCAAAAGCACGAGCACGTGCTGAAGTGTAGCAGAGGGCTCAGTTCCCCTCGGTGGCCGGGGTGCTCGAGCACGTGCTGAACTGCTTCGCTGCGCACGACTTGTGCCATGGGCAGCTCTGGCCCGGGATTTCTGCAGGGAATGGCCTCTGTCGGCATCCAAACTTATTCCAGAGCCAATGGAAATTTTGCTCGGTGGTAAATCCACCTTTTTGCCAGGATTTCCCAAGAAACCAAATCATCTCATTCCATGACTTATCTCCTGGCTTTTTAATCCAGTATTCAAATCACACACACAAAATCGTGTATAACTATCAAGATTAATAATGTAATCAAGTCTCATTTGGGCAAGATATCATCTTGCTTGTACTAATATTTGATTTCTATTACAAATTCCTCATGCTGCTAAAACCTTCCCCTCCAGACTAGTCCATAACATTTGCTGCTGAGGATGTACATAGGGATGGAGATGGAAAACACCGACTCCCTCCCAGAGGCAAATCTCAGATAATTATTTAGTGCATTTGCATAGAGATAGTTCCAGTTTTACAGTAGGCTAAAACACTGGACTATGTGCAGAATTAATCTGGCATAATGAAGATAATTTTCTGGGCTTATATTTGGCACATTTCTTTTACAGGCAGATGTCAAGGACCAGAAAGGTTTTCAGGCATTAGCATCGCTGCTGGGCTGGCAGCTCATTAGCAACTGAGCACTTGTTTCAGCGACGCTGATGCCACTACAAGTGTTGCATAAACTCCTGTTAGGTGATCTGGGCTGGATGCCACACGCTTCTTTAATAGCAGTTGTGTTTTTTTTGGACAAACAGATTTTATTCCTTTCATGTTCAAATATGAAACACTTTCATGCCACATAAAATTATGTTAAAACGCCCAAACTTCCACACTGAAGTTTATTTTCACCAGAGAGGCATCAGACATGTATAGATAAAAATGGAAGGATATTTCTGAGTTGTATATTATAAATGTTCATTGAAGTCAAACAGAGTGGCTTTCACTGACTTCAGCAGACACTGGATGAGATCTTTGAAGATCAAAGGGTGCAATTATATCTTACTTGCTGCTGTGAATCTGAGTCTTAAGCAAATTATTCTGTTGGTCTCTTTTTTTTTTGGTGAGAATAGCTTGTTCTGAAAAAGAAAGGACAGCCTTAGGATTGGAAGCCTGCAAAAAGTCCAAAAAAAAAAAAAAAAAGAAAGAGTTGCTATCCCCCCCAAAAGACATCTGAGATACCTGCCAGGCTCCTTTAGGGTGGGAAAACTTATCTTTAGAGCCATATTGCAGCTAAAAAGCACCAGGAAAAACGAGCTTTGCATGGAAGTGCACCCAGCCCCTCTCCATCAGCAGGGACTTGCCACCATGGCATCGCTGGCACCCACACAGCCTGGGGACATCATGGCTGCCAGCTGCAGGGTGCCTGTAAGGTACAAGCTGTGCACCAAGAGCAGCAGAGGTTGGAGGTGCAGCAAGACCCATCATCCTCAAGTCACACAGTAGGTGCTCTTTATTTTTAAAATGAGGGGGTAATCAGCAGGTGGGGGCACTTGCCATGGGATGGGGCAGGTTACAATTAAGGGTAGCTGATTTTCCAGAGAATGGGAAGCACCAAGTGACATCAATGATCTGAATTACACCAGGGCCAGACCAAGTCCCAAGGATTCCTCTGCTCTTGCAGCCCACCAGCAGGTAGGGTGGGCCCTTGATTTCTGCTCATTACCTGAATTACGCTCTCATTACACTCACATGAAGGGAGACTGGCAGTGTGCAATTATTTAGTTCATCAACTAATCCTTTCCCATCCAAGTTTCCACTTGGCTTCATTTATTGTGAAATTTTCTGATGTACCTTATAGACAGCTGAGCATTTCTCCTCTCAAGGATGCTGGTCACCACTGACCTAAAAGCACAGCTCATTTCTCCAGTAGTGGGCTGTCTCGCATAGACAAGCTACAGGCTGAGGACATGGCAGTTGATAGATCCTCTGCAAAATGTAATCACACAGCTGAGGTACATGGACATGACAAGGCACGGGGAAGGTGTGGACTGGTCTGAGTACCTGGTTTGGTACAGGGCTCTGTACCTGCTGTGATCTAACAGAAAAAAAAACAAACGCTTCCAGAGTTCGGATGGCTCCAGACCTTCAGATGTCCAGTTGCCACCTCCAATTTCCACATAACCATCTCAGGGAGGTTGTTTGGTGTAATACCACAAAAATCCCCGCAATCAGAGGCCTGAACCAACCCAGCTCCCAGGGGACCTCACTGGATATGGGCTGGGGACCTGAGCACCCTCCAGGGCAATGGGCATTAAGCCAGTCACAGCAGTATTAGTCTGAACTTTGGCCAACTTGAACAAGTCCAGTGTCTGGATGTTGAGCTAAAACTTAGCTGAGCCTCCCACCCTTCATCCCCCCTCCTCATGTGCTTCCTCCCATCCCAACCAAACATCGTCTCCTACCCCCATAGCCCAGGCACCCGCCCTTGCCATCCATCTGTCCACAGCCACAGGCATCCCAGGGACACAGCCAGCAGCTGGATCCCCAGATCCCCACCGAGGGACTCAACGTTCTACCACCCTTGAGAGCTGCTGTGGGTTTTTGCTCAGATGACACTGTCACCAGCAGAGCTAAGCAAGAACTGCAGCTTCAGCAGCAGCAACCCCCGCAGTGCACCAAGACAAAGCCAGAGGCTTTAAGGAGCTTTCGGGACTCAAACAGAAACTATCACCCGCTCCAGAGAAGCAAGAGCCACTCACGGGGACTGTCCCTTGCTGGGTCCAACTTGGGGACCCCAATGCCACCTCCCTGCCAGGCAGGAGCCTCTACACCAGTGCCAGGGCAAGCGTGCCAGCTGCAGGGCAGGAGCAACCCAAAAATCCCACTTTGGGTGAAGATGGGTGACAGAAACCCTGTATTGCAACAAACCAATATTTTTCCCCCCAAACAAGGAATGCTACAAGACAATTCCCAGCAACCAGCCCTCATCATACACGTGTGACAGCCACCAACCACTCCTTGACATAGTTCACGATGATCAAGTGCAAGTCACTGACAAACAGATCAAATTAGGCGGGATTAATTAATGAACATCTGTAAAGGAGTTTGAAGATGACGAGGATTTGTAGCTGCTACCTGTTGGACTCCAGCGCACCTCCAAGGTCACTTCATGGAAAGCCAACACACCATCCCCTCTCCCTTCCATGGGCAGTCCTGCAGATATGAGCCACGCTGGGTGTGGGAGGGCTCCAGAGGCACAGTGCCATCCCCAGGCACAAGCCCTCGCCCGGCCACCCCACGGCTGTTTAAACCAGAGTGGAGAGAGCAGAGATGCTGATTTTATTCCCCACGATGCTCCTTCATCCCCACACGCCCGCATCGCTCCCAAGCCTGGGAACTGCGATTCACCTGCACCCCAGCTGACGGCAGGCAGAAGTGAACAAAATTTGCATTTATATAGCACTCTCCATCTACCAGCATCTCAGTGCTTTGATTTTTTTTTTTAAAAAAAACCAAACAAACAACATGGTAGAGATGAAAAACCACTCAGGAAAAGCGCTGCCCTCCCCTGCTCCTTGCAGAGCCCTTTGCCTTTGCTTTCCTTTACAGACTCACCTTCCACCTGCAGCTGGAAATGCTTCAATATAAAGGGCAGCCTAGATTGAAATAAAGCCCCAAATCTCTCCCTGTACTAGTGATCAAACCCTGTAACTATCAAACCTCCTGGGAGGAACACGGGCAAAAAGTGTCCCTCTGCTCAAGGAATAAGAGTAAATTATTGTGATAGCGCAGCACCAGTTGCACTGGAAACTCCCCCAGCTTGGACGGCTACGGAGGCAGGAGCAGAGCCAGCTGCCTGTTTGACAGCCAGATTTTAAACAGCTAACATGGCAAAATTAGTATAATTAGCCCCAAAGTAGAGAGTTCCTGTTTAAGTGTGTTTTACTGCCTCGTGTCTGAACGCTTTTCTAGACCAAGCTCGAACCTCTCCTTTCCCCCGGCGGGAAACCCCCAGTTTGTGTGTATTCATTAAAATCCTGTCCTAATTGCTCCCTCATCAGCTATGAATCTTAAGAAGCTTAACTGCCAAGTGCTTAAATTGTGTTTACAGACAGAAAATAGAATATTCGCTAATGGCTGGATGGTGATGACTCAGGATTATTGCAGGGGCCTCGCACCTAAGGCTTTGGAGACAGGCGGTAACGCTCGCGCTGGGATGTTTCTCCTTAAAGATGAAAGTCGGGGTTTGTCCAGGCTGTCCAGCACAACATACAACCCTGCGACACTGCTGGGGTCCCCTGCAGCTGGGGAAGGCTGGAAAGGCAGCTCGCACCCCAAAAAACATCTTCCCAAGGCACCCACCTGCCCAGCAGAGACCAGCTCGCCAGCAGCTCAGCACAGGGTGCTTCCAGTTCCACACCACCTCTCCCATTTCTGGGTGACACGCACATCAACGAGCTCAGTTTTTATGAAGATTTAACCCAATAGAAACTCACTGCTGACCACAAATACTAGTTTCATTCTTTAGAACTCCTATCCCCTGGCTTTCGCTCGGCAGCGGCTGCTGCGGGGCAGCCCCGCGTCAAGTAGTTGATGTATTTATGAAGTCCTAACTTCCAAAAAATATTGCCAGCAGCAGGCCATAATTCTCCAACGTGTGACCTATGGTTTTTAAATACTGACCCGAACAGACTGGCTACTGGGAAGAGATGGATTTTTTTTTCCTTCCCGAGTTCTCCTCTGAGACATATTTACTGAAATACTTTATTACCTCATCACTGAGCATAATTTAAAACTGCAGTTAAGCACTCAGTGTTTAAGTAAAAGCATGCATCATTCTGACAGCGTTTGGTTGCGAGGGTAGAAAAATTTCATGAACGTTAGCCCCAAAATTTCTTAAAATTCCTGGCTATCAGCTCTGCAAAAACACTCCGACTTCAGCACGTTCACCGACGTGCGTTTCAAAGCTTTAGCTCCAGCCTTCCGTGTTTCAAGGTAACTGTTGTGGATTGGCAAAATGTGTGAATTTAATTAGTGTAATCTAAACAAAAGAAGCATTTCAGAGCTGCTTTAATCCATATGAGACCAATATGTTGATTTGTCAATGTGAATTTAATTAGTGTCTTCAAGTCTAAACTCCAACTCCCCCTTCTTTTATCTAATTATCACATTTATAAAAAACATTATCACATATTCCTCGGCCTAACTGTTTCGCCACGCACTCAGACTGAAGTCCCAGAGTCACCACGCACTTCTAACAAGCTCAATATGTTTCGAGAGCAGCGCGCTGGGCTCAATAGCATCCCATACAGCAACTGCACGCTTCCTCTGCAGAGGCCGAGGACAATCCGGCTGTCATTGTATCTTTTCCCCATCCTTGCCATGCAAAGAAAGTGAGATCCTTCTGGTGTAACCAGCAGTGAAATGCATCAATTACGCACCATTCTGGGGACGGCCACCACGAGGCATTCACTTATATATGACTAATTGAGCAGAGAACAATTGCTATTCATTTCACAAGTGGTTCCCAAGGGCTGCGAGGGGGCAGCGGGGGGGATGGCATTAATTCACTCTTCATCAAGTAAACATTGAAGTCATAAGCACAACCCAAACCTCTCTGGGGTGGTTAAAGATGTTGTCATTTCTCCCTACAGCCCATATTTGTTAATGCAGTGAGGTGGTTCCCAAGGGCAGCACTGCAGCTGTAAGTGGGGTGCCGGGCCCTGGGGAGCAGATAGCAGGAGTCAGGGCTGCAGCTGGGCTCACACCATGACCCTGGCAACACCCTCGGTGGCCGGAGACCTGGGGCAAGGTGCTGTACGTCCATTCAGGCCACCCAGGAATGGACTCTTCCATGCAGAGGGAGACAACGAGGGAAGATCCCACATGGCCACCCTGAACTCGCAAGAATGCTGCACCCACCCTCCATTTCTCTGTGTGCCAACAACACCAGGCTCCAAAACATCCTTTCCATCACTTGCCAGAGGTCCCCAGCCTTTAGCTTTTAAGATGATCAGACAAACTTACATTACAGTGAGCAAAAAACACATAGCTGGGCAAACTCCCGTGCTGGAGCCATGTAAGGAGTGAGTGATGGCTTCTACCTGCACTAGAAGCAATGAGTTCACATACCCTTGGCTACGACAGCACTGTGACGTGCCTTTCCCTAAAGGAAAGAAATCCTTCTGCAGGTTATTTTTCAGGGAGTGCAGCAATGTTGTTCAAGAAGGTTAAAAGCTTAGGCCCAGATACTATTTTTCTTTCAAAGTTAGGCAGATTTCCTTAAACACAACTCATCGTAGGTCCTCCAAGACAGACATGCGATTAGTGATCCCAGATCATTTTGTTCCCCCTCACATTACAAATGGCGAAAGATCCTGAATTTCCCTCTTTTTCCCATCATAAGCTAAAATCCAGTGGTGAAGTCAAAGGCTGGATTCTGCTAAGAAAACCAGCCCTCCTCCCCAGTATGGCAGCACCCATCCTCCAGGTCATTCTGCTGCCTGTTCTCCTCAGGCAGGGCAGCAAGATACAGCACAGCAACACGCCGAGTTATTTTTCTTCCACATATAATTATTGCATTTGAAGATAAACTGGCCTTCTCACTCCAGTTGTGATTATCAGGCAGTTTGGGTAAGCTATACTGTCGAGGATCTTAACCACTGAGCTATTGAAGAAAATAGCATGAAGCTTTACAAGAGCACTTGCATCAGGTTTCTGCTCAGAAACAGGCAGGCAGCTCTGCTAGAAGAGCAAAATCCTTGAAATGCTCTTTACTGCACTTGAAAAAAATGAAATGATGCCTGGATTGGCATTCATCTGAGGTGCTTGGTTATCTTGCAGAGATCCCGCAGCCTGTGCCAGGGAAGGAGAAGAGCTGAGCTAACAGAGGAGAACTGCACCTACCTCAGAAACCAGGTGTTGGAAATCAGAGAAGAAAACTTGAGAAAACTGGTCTGGGAAAGTTATTTAAGTCAAAATTCTCTGAAAGTCTTGACCCATGGAGGATTGAGGAGCTGTTGCCCTCTAGAGACCTTGCCTCATGCACGTGGTCCTTGTGAATTTCGTCTCAAGTCAGCTTGGGCAAGGGGATAGGGCAGAGCAGGAGATTTTTGGGAGTTCATTTACACAGCAATATGAAGAGCAAAACCCTAGTATCACTTGGATGGAGAGAAAGAGTTAGGGAAGCATCCCAGTGAAGCCAGATTCAACCAATGAACAGCCAAACTGCTACAAAGCTTTCTGGAAAGCAAGGAAACTCCAGGACAAGGCCAGTGCTAGCAGCAGGAGAACTGTGTAGCCAGCCATCTCCTCCAGCAACTGAGCCCAAGTTGCCCAATAGCTAGCTTGAGGAGCAGGTATCAGAAATCATAGGAAATGGAGCTAGAAGAGATGCCCTAGTCCATTCCCCCACTTCAAGACAAGCCTACATGTCTGCAAACGCTTACCATGCTGTTCTCAAACCCTCCAGTGCCACAGATGCCCTTGGCAATCTCATCCCTGGTGACTCCTTACATCTAGGAAGGGTTTCTGAGCACAAAGCCTACCCATTCCTACCACAGCCCAAAGCCCTGACTTCTTGTCGTAGCCCTAGCAGATACAAGGAACAAATTATTCTTCCTCCCTGCAGCAGTTTTTCGGGTATTTGACTGCCACATGTTTCCTCCTGCATGTATGTGAGATGGGGTGGCAGGAGAGAGGGAATCTCCATCAGCGAGAGCCAATCTTTGTCATGCAAAAAAGATGAAATTCTGCTTTTTGGCCAAAGTGAATTTTCATTAATTCCCCCAGCTGGAGGCTCACCGTTTTCCAGAGGAATTTGGCCATTTTCCCAGTGTGCAAAGCCTCTGTGGGTTAGCACCAGCAGGGTTTCATTTTCACGAGATCAACCTCCAAATATGCAATACAGCCTATTGTCTAAATACAGTATGAGCACAGCTCAAGCCACCTGATCGGGGCCCGGTTTCCTGGCATTTACTTTCCCCCATCTGTTGGCTTTTAGCATAAAGCGGAGCGTGAGTGCCTACTAATACTAGTCTCGCATCTGAACGTGCTCACGAAGCCATAATCTAACATGCAGAGCATATTGGACCGAGTTCAGTTTATGCAAAATGCAAGGCACATCCCCAAGAAAGAACTGGAATTGCTTTGAGGGCACATTCTTTGCCCAGACCCCTCTCTGCTACACATGCATGTGCTGGAGACCTCTTTTTGGAAAGAGAGAAGTGCACGTAAATGGGAGCTTCCCTCAGGCTAACTCTAATCCTGCTTCATTTCTCATCCGACCCCCAAACACGTTCCAAATGACCTCAGAGTAATCAAGGCAGTTATGTGGAAGACACGGAGTTCTGAAGGATGATCTCCCAAATTTCCTTGCACATTAATGACTTAGATATGCGAAGGAGTGATGCAGCTCTGCGCAGCAGGACGGCTCCCTGTAAAGCCACACTCTGTCCTAAAGCCAGGCTGGTGTTTCCAATCTGCCCACAGCTTTCACAACCTCCCAGGATCCTCTCCATGCAAGGGCTGTGATAAATCTGAGCTTCTGGGCCAGGTGAGAAAGCAACCCTCCCAAAAACGCAACGGATGGGTACAGAAGCCAAAGGTAACGTTTCACCATCAGTCATTTCCAAAGGAGCCTCTCTAAGCATCGCAGCTCAGTGCTGTCTCGGGAAATTGGGACTGTGAGGAGTTGGGGTTTCTCCTCCGCCCTTGACCAGTTCCTTCATTCTTCTGCCCTGTGTCACAGCCCCATGGAGCGGGGACCCCTCGCGTGCCACCACGCAGCCTCAGGGATTGCCATGCTCATCCTGGACCCAGGTTTCTGAAGGTCAGTTTCCCCATAGCCCGGGCAAGGAGGGATCATGCTGATTAGGTGCTGATTTTGGTAAGCTTCTTAGACCCAACCCACGAGGCTTTTCTGGATTTGTGTGCCTGTAATTTCAATAAAGGAGCTTCTTCCATATGTGCACCTTCTCAGCATCTCAGTTTGCCTTTATCTCTTTGATTCATCCTTAAAAACAGCCATAAAGGCTTGCTTCACATTTCATCCCCTATTTCTCAGAATTGTCTCCCAAGGACAGAGGCGCACCAGCTCCCTTCTCAGGGATGGGCAGGGCAGAGCATGACTGCACTGATGGAGTTCGTACATCCACGTATCTTGACTTGTTGCTATATGTAGTACTGCTCCAACGGCTCAAAGCCCTTTGAGCATCCAAGCAGCAGTACTGCACTCTTGATGGGTCCTGTTCAGGATGTTTTTCTTTGCTTTCTCCACTCCCAAAAAAGCATGCTATTTTCTACTTTATATTCCTCAGGAATTTCAGACAAGGCCTTACCCACATCTCTGTACGTAGGCAGCAGACAAAATCCCTTCTGGCCCCAAATCTCCATTCATCTCCTTCTTCCTCCAGTACCACACGCATGTTTTGTCCTCCCTTGGTGTTGCACATGCGTGAGCAGCAGGCGGGAGCAGGAGAAGCCAAGCAGGCACAAGACAAACGGGCAACATGGAGCTCAGCAGGAGGGCTGTGAGCTATGCTGACGCAGCATGGTCCCAGGGGAGGCACCATGCAGCAATGGATATGATCCAGCAGCTCCTGCCCCAGGCCAGCCCCAACCCACCACTAGAGGCTTGAAGCCAGTGAAGAAGAAAAGCAACTCACACCATTTTCCCCCCACACCATCATATACCTATCCAACACCCTTCCTCACTTGGAAGTCTGAAAGGTCCAGCTGAAACAATCCCAGCTCCAGCAACTCCACTACATCCAGCGCTCACCGCTACTTACTCCTTCTGTGGGACCCTCTTTCTCCCCGCGCAGCAAAACACCCCTGGAAATACAAGCTTTGCAAAGAGGGTGTCAAGGTATCCCTGGCCTCCCAGCAGCCACTGCCGGGAACAGAAATGCCTCTTTGTTTACTTGTAATTTCCTCACCATCAAGACGCATCATTGCTCATATAAGCCATGAGCTGCCAAAAGGTCCAGGGACGGATCCAGCACCGTGTGGGGCTGGTGGGGAGGGCAGCCCACAACACACAGACAGCGGTGGTGGGTCCATCCATAAGCCAATCCCATGGCACTCCCGAGGCTGGGGCAGACGAAGGAGCTCAAAGGGAGCAGGAACATCCCAAGATGAGAACGAATACCCACCAGAGACCCCTCTCTTCTCTCCACTGCTCCTGCCCAAACCCCAAATGTTCAGGCATATTTTTCTAGACATTTCACATTCAAGCTGGAGCTAAATGAAAAGGCACAGGTCCCTAACATCTCCTTTTTGGCAGGGCAACAGCACAGGCGGCTGCCTGCTCCTGGCACTGGGTCCCCAGGACAGGGTGTCATTCCTCCGGAGAACAGCACTTTGGCAGAGAACACCCCATTCCTCCAGAGAAGAAATGAAAGGATGTGGGTTTGAATGGCAGCACAGACATCTCCGTACATAGCTGTGTGCTGTTCTCATCCCCACGCAGCCCCTACACGGGGAGCTGCTGCACGAGAGGCGCGGACAGTGGCTTGCCAGGAGCGTGCTGCTGGCTACTACAGCAAACCGGGAGAAAGCTCCGCGTGGCCGGGCTGTTTCCCACACCTACATTGGGTACCTCGCAGATCCCAGCCCTTCTTGCACCAGGAGCCATGCAAAGGTTCACCAAGTGGTGCCACACCCCCAGAGAGCCTCTGCATGGGCATTGCCCCACCAAAGGTTGGACCTGACTTGACCAAGCACCTCTCCAGGCACACAGCAAAGGGCTTTCTGACCTTCCTGTGCCCAGGGTAGCTCCCAGCTCCCTGCAGACAGGGTCTCAGATCTCCCTATTGGCACCCATCACATCTGGAAACAGCTGTTGATTTGCAGTATTGGGCAGCTCGCTCACCAGCACAACCCGCCCTGGGAAGGTCTGCAAGCTATGCAAGACCAGCACTGGGCACACACCGCTTCTTCCCCTTGCCAAACCCTTCCTCTTAAGAAAAAATAAATTCATCTTTCAAAGACATAACAATTGCCAAGTGGTCCATTTAACACCATCATTAACGGAGCCAGATGGTTCAGTCTATCCCAGGCAGAGAAGCACATGGGATATGGCAGAGGGCAACGTTCCTCAGCCCTTGCGTTGTTTGGTTTGTGCTGTACACCAGACAAACTCAGGGAGTTGGCAATCACTGACTATGGGAAGTAGTTTTTAACTCTATCAACTAAGAAAAAAATTTCCAGAAAAAAATGGAAGTAGGCTTGGTCACCCTCCAGGTGCCACCCCTCCCCTTTGTGCCACTCTGCCATCAGAGAACGCCCCAGTCACCTGCCACAGGCGTGGAAGGGAATCAGCCATGCACAGCTGAGCGGGAAATCCCAAAGAGCCCATGGGCACGAGCTCCTCCAAAGTGGCAAATCATCCCCCAGAGCCTGGGATACCAATGTCCTCGTCAAGTGGAGCTTCCCCTCACAACGCTCGGAGGCAGCGAGGGCTGCTGTGGGTTCAGCCCGGGGTGGGATGGGAGCACAGCACCCACGATCTGGCCCTGGCACTGTTGGCTTTGGAGGTGCTGTCACTCCATCGCACTTATGGAGCAGAGGAGAAACTGTTGCTGACTTGATTTTTTTCCCCCCAACAAACGGTTTTGGTTAGAACCTGTCCACATCCACCACCTTTCTGATAGTAAACCAAACATCAAATTTTCAGTTGCCAAAGTGTTTTTTTAATGGTGAAGCCATCAATGCCCCCCTCCTTTGAGTTTCCCTTGTGCTGTTGCTGGGCCCTGCCTCCGAGGAGAGCTCTGCAAGAGCTGCAGCTTTCGAGCCAGCAGGTTCACCAAGCCAGAGCAGGAAAGGGTTTGCTGGTGTAAGAGGACAAAAAAAAAAATAAATCCACACTGCAGCACCTCAGGCCTCCTCAACTAGAAGAAAGCCCCATTTTCCCTAATTCATCTCAAGGTGGTGCTTTCCACTTCACAACCTGTCATGACAGCTACGGGCACCACAGCCCATGCCGAGGTGTGCAGATAAACCCCCCAGATGCAGGAAATTTCACCTGGAGTGGGAATCTTCCCATAGACTACAGAAGGCTCTGGATGAGGCTCTGGCCATCAAGAGCAGTTGGATTTGGTTGTATCGTCACCTCCAAGAGCATCCATTGCTTTTATTAGTTATTTTTACTGAGCAGTGCTTCACCTGGGCAGACACATGCACATCCCTGCTTGCAGGCTCCAGCCCAGGTAGGAGAGTAATGGCATCACAGCTTAGGGAGTACTTAACCTGCAGGGGATCGGCTGAGCATTTGCACTGCAGCATTCGGGGGAAGTCACATCAGCCTAATATTTCTCAGTAAATATTTCTCGCTCTGCCAAAAAGAGAACATTGCTGTAAAACTGGATTTGCTCCCAGCTCTGTCCTTCCCTACCCCAGCAGCCAGCTTTGGGTTTTCACAGCTATCAAAGGCATGTGCTCTGACAAGGAAACCTCACCAGCACGAAGTCAAAGTGGGAACACAGTCTAAGCTGGCCAGCAGTACTGCTCTCTGCCTCCTCTGCACTGCACCTGCAGCATGGGGTGCCCCTTCCCACTCCAAAACAGCCCCAGGCTGTGACTCTCCCACACCTGGGAGTGACTCCACCACCCACCAGATGCAATTCCCATCCCTGTTTAGCAGTGCCTGGTCAGAAACAGAGTAAGGTGGATGCCCAGGTTGGGTTGTGGATGCCACAGCTGCCCCCCATCAGCAGCCTCATGCAAAACACACCGTCTGGTCATCAGCTCTGAGGATCCCAAGCGCTGGCCCAGTCCCGGGAAAGATGCTGGGAGTTTTGGTCATACCCCACTATGGACAGTCTCTACAGAGGCTGACGTAACACTCCTTTCTAGCAGAGTAGGGCTGCGTCCTCCACCAAGCACGAGTAAATATTACACGCTTTTGAAATACAAAACGCAGCATCCAGCCCTCAGGTTGGAGTTTTTAAACCAGTACAGCGTGATGTGAGCCAATACGTGTTACAGACGTGTCATTCCATAACCAAGGCTAAGCAATGAAGTTTAGGAGTTAACAGCTGTAAAAGTAAAAGGTGCTTTCAAATAGCAGTTTTGTTGCAACAGCATCTTTCCACTCCAGTGTAAAAAGAGGCGGCTGGCGGGCACGGGACTGAGTAACTCACACACTTGAGAAAGTGCCTTTGCACACATAGCGTGCGGAGAACCCGAGCTCCTGGAAAAGCCTGCTTCAAGTCAGACAAATCAGACTTATAAACTCGCCTGTTTTGGGGAGGAGGGAGTGCAGGGAGGGGGCTAATGGTTGCTTTATTGCATTAGGCAGTATCTTCATTAAGGCAGAGAAGAGTAACCGAGGGGAATGTGCACGTAGCGTGACTTCTTTGCTAGAACCCCACAAACCACCAACTGGCAGCTCCTTGGCTCCTGGCCACCCAAATCCAAGGGACCATCTGGCAACTGGTTCGGTTATCCCTTCCCAGTTAACAGATGTACACTAGATGGTGTGGGAACAGCGTTTTACAGAAGCAATTAGTTTAATCCCCAGCTAAACAGTTTAAATTCCAAGTGATTTGGAGGAGGGAAAAAAAAAAGAATCCCCCCCCACCCTGAAAAAAAACCTCAACTTGCTTCCAATTTCAGTAAGAATAACTAAGGAAAAGCCAATTCTGCTGGTTTCCCACTGAAGCGTGCCCATGGGGCTTGTTCCTATTCCCAACTCCACGTGCTGGACACCAAAAAGCTGCCAGATTTATTGTGAGGCTGCAAGCGGGTGGCTACCGCTCGCGTGGCCGTGCAATAGCCGCACGTGCTGTCCCGTAGCCAAAACCCAACTGGGAAGAGGTTGATCTTTGAAACGCAGCTCTGTGCTGGCTTCAGCTCCCGTCTGACCTTGGGCAGATCATTTAACCTGGTTAAAATGATTTGCCTGGCTCACACGCCTCCCCGTCTCCAGAAAATGGGGTAAACGACATGGTCCTGCTACAGGGAGGGGTAAGGTGGAATCAATTTGGGTTTGTGAAGCACTTGGAGAGTCTTGAATGGGAGGAACCATAGAAATACAGAACATCATTATTAATTACACTAACTGATTAATTATTATTAAATTAGGACAATTCTGTTCTCTTGAGAGGAGAAAGATATATTTTCCAGCCATTTCTTTCACTTGTGTCCTTAAAAGAGTGACTTTCCGACTGGAGAAGACTGAATGGGGAGCTTAACCCAAATAAAATAAATTGTCAGTAATTTCTGGTATCCCCTATGCCATTATTGAACAATTTGCATTTGAATCAGGGCTTTTTCCATCACAATCCAGCTTCACCTGATCCTGCTCTATAATCACCATCCCCATTTATGAAATCCCAGCATGTTGCCGCAGAAATTATGTCACAAATTCATCATTATGACTTCCCCAGCAGGAGCAATTGGAGCTGAAGATTGGCTGTAAAAGTTGCATTTTTACCAGACCTGCTTTAAAGATATTTTAATTTTTTTTTTTTTAAGGTACAGAAGTGAGATTAGCTACCGTGGGGAATTAGGCGATCATGTCATGAATATCCCAGGGATACAAGATTACACTCGTGAGTCACAGGAACCATAAAATATGATCAAGAGACTTTATGGAGGATGATCTTTGAAATCAACTCCTAATCTCTGAGCCGTTTACATAAAACAGACTATTAGGTTGGTGTGTTTTTTTTTTTAAAAAAAAAGTAATTTGGAATTCAAAAGTGAACCAGACTGATAATAGGGAAGTTACATCTATTTCCGTCAGGAAGGCTTATCTACCAAACCACTCCAAACGCCGAGGCTTACAGGTTTGCACACTCCTCTGATAACATGATAATTAGTCAGGTACCACGGCAAGAAACATTCAGAAAGTCAACTTTGGAGGTAAATAATTTATATTTAAATATTTTAGACTCTTCCCACTAGGCTACGCCCCTCTCTCTGCCACTTGTGAGAGGCTGGTGTGTGTTATATTTCCTAATGGGAGCCACCGAAGAACTCTGACACTGGGGAAAAACCTTAAAACAAAGACTATTGATGCTATAAGCAATGTATTTTGCCAGCAATTGTCTTATTATCCACCTTAATTATTGAAAATAAACTACATTGGAATAAAAAGCTCTTTCTATCACCACTAGAGCCGAGAAAAATTAAAAAACACCTTATAGAGAGTGTAACACTCGCTTTGGGGACCACACACTGATGTGTTTGCACGAGCTCGGGGACAGGCTGCCACCACGGTGCGGCCCCAAGGGGCTTCGTGTTTGGTGAACGCTCTCCCCTCGCGCTTCCTTACCGCTCCACTCAATGCCTCTCCATCGCTCCCATGGCATTCCCCTGAGGACAGGTGAGCCCTGTGCACACAGGGTGGGCACTACCATGATGCCAGCACTGGTCCCGCCCCTGCCATGACTCTGTCACCCTGCTCCGCTTCTGCTCCTGCCACCTCGGGACCAGCCCTGTCCCAGCCTCTGTATTGCTCCGGAGTGGGGGACAATGAAGATGGGGCTGGGTAGAGGGTTCCCAAATATCTCTGTGGCATTAGCAAGGGAGAGGAGGGGAAATGTTCTGGTTTTTTTTTTTAAATAATTGTCAAACTCCTCAGCTGCTTGTCCAGTAGCCTCAGCATCACCGTGATGTTTGGTGGTGTAGCCCATCACACCTCGGTAGATTTACGTAGCACTTGGCAGCACTATCCTTGGAGGTTTTATCAGCACTTGGAGGAGCAGCACGAGATGTCAAAGGGAGACCGTGGTGCAGGCAGGGTTTGGGGTGCCCTGGACAGCAGAGGAGCAAGGTGTTGGAAAGTGGGGGAACAGAGAGAAACCCAGATCTCCTCCCAGCCATCCAGAGCACGCACCGGGTTCCGCTCCCACCGCGCTGTCCCATTCACAGCCCCTTCCAGTTCTCACTGTGATCTGTTCATACCTTCCCCCCTTTCTCCCAGGCACCCACCCCTCCAGGCAGCTGGAGCCCACCCGCTCCTGCAGGTTTGGGCGGACGAGCCTGGGTGGTTTGAGAAGCGGCTGCTCCCGTGGCAGAGGAGATCAAAGCTCCCATGTGCCAGCTCCTCACTGCGTCAGCTGTTAGCTCAAACTGCCATCAATTCTCATTTGCACTAACACAAACTACGGCAGCTGGAAAATTACCCGGCCATAAATCACCACCGCTTGGTTGTCAACCATTGGTTCTCCAGTTGGACGCGCAGATTTCTCCTCAGAAGAGAGGAGCTTTCCACCTTTTCGAAATTACAAATGAGCAGAGTAGACAGCAGATATGTCCTGTATTTAGTTACAGCAAACCTTTCTGTGAAGTTGTTAAGAGTCTGATGGGTTAATTAGTTCTTTGCTGTCCTAGAGTGCAACGTTTGACCAGTAAGGCAGACACCATCCATTTTAAGCCAACTAAAAACATTCAGGATGAGCAAGAAAGCACAAGACACTGCCGAAAAAATAGCAAAAAGGTGTGATGCGGACAGGAGGTTCAGCCCTCCCCACGTCCCCAGATGAGGAACCACCAGCCTTCAGGTCCCCGCAGCCATAACCAGGAGTTGTTTAGCACTGGTGAGCCCGTTACGTTGCAATTGTACCCTACTTCCGAGCAGCAACAAGCAATAATTAATTAGCAGCAAACACTCTAATGGCTGTTTCATCCTCACTCCAGCAATTAGACTCTTTCAGCTGAGGGGTCTGGCCCAGCGCAGCACAACTCGTTACTAGAAAGAGCAGGAGGAACCCTGAGAGTCACTCAGGGATGGAAGAAGGGGGAAATAAAGAGGCCTGATCCCACATGCCCCGTGGCAAGATCCCGAATTGCCGACTAATTAGATCGCAGCCAGCGCGTGGTTTCACATGCAGCGAGCACGTTTCTGGACGCTTCCTGTCAGTACGTAAAGAGAATTATATATAGCACGTGGGAGCAGTGGTTTAAAGTTAATGACACGGCACGTGGGAAGGCATCCTGCGCTTCCTGAGGGATAGGGAAAGCCCGGCTGCTCCCGCAGAGCACACGGCACAGCATCCGCCATGCAAAGAGGGATCAGAGGGAACCGCCACCCGACGGGCTTGGTCTGTGGCCATGGACCTGCTCAGGGGCCTCCAAGGGATCTTCCTTCAGGCTAGTTTGGGGTCAAGTCAGAAGTTTGGGAGGTGAGAGGCATCCTCCTCCCTGACAGAGACAACCTGAGAGGACAGGGGACAACCTCCTTCCTGTCCCAGAGACAAGCCCTGCTCCAAGGGAGCCTCAGAAACCAACTCCCACCTCCCAGGTGACCACACAGCCCACTCCCTCCCAGGAAACCCCTACTCCAAGGCAAGTCCACCACAGCTACTGCCACAACCACCCCCCTTTCTCCCCACTCCCTCCAGACAGTTGAAGCTCACCAACCATCACTCATTTAACTCACACCTCATCCTGCAGCCTAGGACAGAAGACCAGCAGAAGCTCCAGCAGCCCAACCTACACACCCCAGCTCCTCCCCTCAACACACCTAAAAACCCTCACAGCTTCAGACAGTCACAGGGTCTTATGGGCTCTGCTGCTTAACCACCCTCAGCTGTGCAATTAGTACCAGTTCAACCAGTTTACCTCTTCCCCTTTTTGATGCTGGAGATATTTCAGCTACCCCAGAACGAAGCTGTTCACGCAGCCCCCAAGACACACACTAGACTGTTTTACCTTCTTTTCCTCTACCTCTACTTCAGCTTCCCTAATTCCCACGGGACTTTTTCCCGCAGCACGAGCTCACCCTGCAATGCGTGAAGGACGATAAGCAGTTGTTTCAGCTGAAGTATCTGCCTTTCTTCTTTTTTTCCCCCCCCTCCCTCCTAACTAATGCAACCTCCAAAGGAGGTGTTTGGAGAAGAGAGGTGGGAAAAAGCTGGAAGCCAGCTGAGCCTGCGCGGAGCCTGAGAACTCACAGCTGCCTGCGTGACCCCACTTCCCCGAGCCGGGCTGGGAGCTCCCCGCTGCCACCCCATCTGTGGTCCTCCTGGATGGAGCCCTGGCCACGTGCAGCCATTTCTCCCTGCTTGAATGCCACAAGATCTATCCAATGCTAACGACGCTTCTCTTTCTGCTCCAGACCACCAGCAGTGAAAAAACCAAAGGATTTCTCCTGCTGCTGCCTGGAAGATTTCTCCTGCTGCTGATCCAGAGAACATCTACTTGATGCACCTCACATATCCATGGCAGGCAGAAGAGCGGCCGAGAAAGACCAAGAGCTGAATAGCTGTAGCAGGCAGGATGGGGATCATCCTGAGATGCCAAGTGCCAGCATCAGTAGGAAATTTGTTGGGAAAAGTACCCTGTGCTAACCCATGGGGGAAACTACACATTGGCCCATGCCAATCTGATGGATTGTCTCTTAGTTTGGGTTAAGCTTAACCCCAAGGACACGACCAGGCCATACACCATGGACACCTGTGAACGTGAAGGCATGAGCAGCATCTGCTGGATGAGCCAAACCAAACGCAGCCACAGCTTCTGCCCACTTTGAGGAAACCACTTTCTCTCTGCCGGTCATAGCACCTCCAAGGTGACAGTATTTCCCTGCAAACCCTCCCAAAATGCCCAGATGTTACATCCGTATTACAGAAAACCCCTAAGGAAGAGGCAGGGCTGTTGCAGCCACGGTGGTCTCAGGATAGCGGTGGGAAAAGCTCCCCAGGCAGAGGGAGTGTCTTACGAAGCCAACTAAGACAGCCAGGACACCCGGCTGCAGGTCGCCCTCCCCAGACCCGCTCTTCTGGCCAGGCTGCCGAGGATGCTGCGGTGGCCACAGCCCTGCCCACCGACACCCAGCAATGCAGGGTCTAGCCACAGTGCCCAGAATACATCTTTATCTCTTTTTGCCTGCAGCTGTCATCCTTTGGATGAGCGTTTCCAAGGTGCTGACACCACACCAGTAGCTCCAGCACAGTCCAGGAGCATCAGCTCTCGATCCACCCACCAACCGTGCTGCTGGGATTTCCTGTACTGTCCTTCTCCAGGAGAAATTACAGCCTCGTTGAGAGCTCGATTGCCTATGTCTCTTCTCTATTAATGGTAGCTCAGGAAAGAGATAAACATCCTCTGGATCTACAAACATAATCCTCATCCTGCAGAGCCCAAAGGACTTTTGCCAGGGCTCCCATGCCTTTCATCAACTGCAAAGCCTGTCAAGGAGCAGCACAGGAGGGAAACGAAACCAGAAAATATGGGAGGCACATGTGCACATCTGATTAACCCGACTTTTTATGATAAACAAAGCAGCTCAAGGGCCCTGTTCTCTCTGCCCCTGTAATAAATCTCCGGGTTTTACTGTTTTATGATGTCAAGCATCTAAGAGTTTTCCCCGAGTCGCAAACAGAACATAAATTACCTTAGGTAAACTCCGCAGATGCTGATGTTATCCATAAAAATCCTGGCGCTAATAACTTCACAGAAAGTCTAAGGGCTTCCCGCTTTGTATGAGCAAGGCTAATTAGTGTGTGTCACCTGTAACGAAAAGGCATCTAGATCAGGAAGATAAAGTACCCTACTGTGAACTCCCTAACTGTACTCACTTTGGAGAGCAAAACAGACGGTGACCCTGACCTGAAGTTTTGGGTGCGGGCTTGCAGCATCTCAACAGAACATGAAAGGCATCCATCCTGCTTTTATCCCAGCGAAGTCAAAGACATCCCACCTGGGTGCAAAGAAACCGTATTAAGACTGCTCCATGTCTCCAGGAGAGTTGCATCGCTGGTTATTATCCTAGGGGAAAGCCTAGGCTGTTGTTAAGCCCTTTCCCACCCACTTTTTGCCACAGAAAGTCTGTTCTCCACAAGCGAATCACACTGCCATCATGACTTCGGCCTTAACGAAGAGGCTAAACCAGTCTGATCTCTTCTCATGTACATGGGCCCTTGGGCACTTGCTGCAAGGGCCATGCCATCTGGGACCCCCTCCTGGGCTCAGTGGCTGCAGAATTGCACTGGAAAGCTCTGGGAAATGGGGTCAGACCCTCTTCTTCACACTTCTCTGGCAGCAGGAGCTCTGCTCAAGGCAAAAAGGTGTTCCCAAATGTGAAAGAGAAAGGGAAAACGAAGGCCATGTAACCCAAAGCCACCCACACCACCCTGAGTGCCTTTTCTAAAAATGTGGAATGGTTAGTGCACACAGTTCATACTTAGTAAAAATAGGAATACTGAAATAGCTCAGGTCCATGACATGAGTTTAGCAGACATTTTTTAAGACTCAGATCTAAGTTTAGTTGAATTAAACAAGTCATAGTTGCAGGTGAAGCACGCAGCAGCTTCGCATTTCTACTCTTAAGCCTGGAAGCACCAGCAGCTGTTCCACAGAAATGCTGTGATTTCATTCCTGCTTGGAAGTGAAAATGCAGAGTAACATAAGACTGGTCAGAGAAACAGTGACACCTGCGCTGAACTTCACTACTTTATTTCCATTAGCTTCAGTGATACAGCTCATGGGAATGGAACTGGACATCTGAATAGCTGGTGTAAGACTATGGAGGACAGATCCCCATCCGGAAATCACATGTCTAGGAATAACCCATTCCTTACAGTTTCTGACCAGCATGACTTAACCTTTCCCTGCCCACTCCAGCAGCCATCTGCCTTGTCCTCAGTTTTTATGCAAAACATCTAATATTCCTTCCTTTATGTGTGATTTTCAGAGCTGGATCTTCATGTGGTGATTGTTGTTAAACATCTCACCCACAGGTTCCAGAAGAGATCCCATGTCAACACTAGCAGTTAACTACGGGCAAAGTTTGGTTTAAATTCCTCTCTCCCAGTCCTTTGCAACAGATCTCTGTAAACATTTGAGCTATTGGCAGAGCAGTCTTAATTCTGAGACAAATTTTAAATGTGAACTTGGAATGCGTTATCAAACACAAAAGCACAACTGGTGTAAGGAACATGAAGCAAGCCCCTGAAGACAAGTTTATTGCTGTTCATCAAACATCTTTCCATCGCAACTCGTCATGAATAAGCCATGTGTTCCCAGCTCCCCCCAGCAGCACCGTTCATAGTCCTCAAGGAGGTTTACAGAGGTATGGGCAGGAATCCCCTATACGTACTGCACCTGACCCCCCCCCCCCCCCTCACTGTACATCAGCAAGGCCTTGTTCTGGTATTTATGCTGAGGAACGAAGATGAGGCTGTAACTGTTCAACACTGTTCAAGCAAGTGGAATGAAATGTAAAACATCAGCACTGAAATCCCTCCTTCCTTTGAGGTTCTGTTGTAACTTGTCAAGTTTTACTTAAGGTATGACAAACATGACATTCTGCAAAGTCAGCGGGATTTGGGTGGTTATTACAAGAGTAATGTCTTACACGAGAGATGCTTTACTTCGTCTACAGCGAATCCATTGCTGGGAGCATCGCAAAAAATGCAATGCAGGTGTCTAAACACGCACTTCAGAAAAGCTAAACAGCCTAATTTTTTTCTTTTTCATAGAGGGCAGGAAGGCTTCAGTATCTGCAACAGAACAGGGAATGCTTTACTAAGCCTGTTGTTCTAGCGAGAGTAGATGAATAAGTTATTTCCATGTGACTCCAGTTACTAGTAATCTAAGTGCTCAAAAAAAACCCCTGTGTCCCCATACTGGCCATTTTATCTTCAAAACCCATGGCTGATTCAACAGAGAGCGGACAAGATACTCAACCACAGTTTAAAAACTTCCCAAGAGTGCCGAGAGTCACTACACACACTACAGCCCATTCTGTGCCCAATAAAAAAAAAAAAAAAATCATCAAGAAGTTTGTCTACTACTTTCTGGCTCGGGCTTATACCACCTTTAAACTGATTACACACTCATAACAATTCATATTTAACTTAGAGCCTGGTGGGTTTCTCTAGAAATGCAAAGCCAAGAGAAACTTGCAGCTTTTTCTTTGTCAAAAAAAAGATGGCATAAAATTCTTTCCAAGGGTTTATGTCCAGATCCTCTGGAAACAACATGAATCTCAGATCTGGGGCCAGCAAAAATACTTAGATGTAGAGGACTTCAAGAGACAAGAGCGGTAGTTGTCTCTTAGGCAGGGGGAGCGCAGCAGCAAGTCTCACAGGTGTCCACGGATGGGAAAACAATGGACAAACCATCCTAAAGCATGTCGCCGCTCAGGTACCGGGCAGTGAGGATACTGCCTGCCCCAGCTCATCCCTGTAGCATGTAAATAAAGAGCATCCTTAAAATTCACTTTAATTACGCTCAAACGTACAGCCTGTGACAGACCATTACAGCACAGTAATTGCCTTTGCCATGACAGTATCCATCGATTTTGAAGAAATGAGACCAAAACTCAAGCCTTTTTCTGTTTTAGATATTTTCTGTGGCTCCACAACATTTTGTCTCCACTACAAAGACTGTTGAATTATGAATTATGCCAGATTTGCATGAATGGGCCCTATTACAAAAACCAAACCAAGTTCTCCCATAATAGCTCCATGAGAATGAATGATTTTACTTTTATGGCTTTGGCTCTAGACTACTGGCAAGCTTCAGAAACTTGCTTAACCCAGTTTCGACTTTTAGCTCACTAGTAGTCACAGTAAAAGCAGAGAAAGCACCATAAATATAATTTTACAACTCATTTTACTTTGCCTCTTGTGAAATGTGTATTTATTAACCTGGCAAAATTTCCTGCTGGGATTTTATGCCAATTGTAGCTCCAAATTATCTCATGAATTCATTTCCCTTTAAACATGTAAAATTCAAAAGCAGCTCCAGCCAACAATTCCTTTTTTTCCCCCCTTTTTTTTTTTAAAGTATCCCATAAAATCCCCAAACTTTAAATATAAGCTTTAATAGGAAGGACTTTTTAAACAGAGCAGCACCAATTTCAACACGAGCATGAAATCTTTAACAGAGTGAATGGTGTTCTTGAACCAGCAGATATCCGCAAGCTGATTTCTCTACTGGCAGCTGCACAGTTTTCCACCTCTGGGAGAGAACAGAAAGGAAATGGAGATTTTGGTGGTAGGAGGGGAAACGTTTGGGAGGCTGAGTTGCCATCAAGAGCATACCTTACCTCACTTGAAATAATCTTTATTGTAGCCAGCTTCTCTTGGTACACTAATGCTTGGCTCTTTTTATTAAGTTGTCTAAAGTGTCATTTTTATGCCACAGGCACTGTTCAAAAGATACAGCCTGGTACTCATCCCAGCTTAGCCAGGTGATCTGTCCCACACTTCAGTAACCTGTAAGGAACAACTATGCATATTGGTGAGACTTGGAATCCTCATACCAAAGCCTACATTTTGGAAAGGATATTAAAATATTAACTACAATTACCTGGTATTTGTATGACTACGAAAAGATATGGAGTCACTTTGGGTCTAGTTAAATTGCGGGCTTAGACATTGAAAAGCAGCTTCCAGCGATGAATGTTTCCATATGCCAGTTAATAAGCTTTGAGTATTTCACCCATTAATCCGAGTGAACATCCCCTTATTCATCTCCAACAGATCCGTAACACAGCCATTTGAATTACGTGCCTGAAGGGAGACTCTGCTCAGCTTCAAGCGCAATTCAAGATTTTGGGGAGCCTCTTAAAAACCTTGACATTCCTGAGAAGAATGCCTTATAACTGAAGAGGCTATTACGATACTCCATCTCATGTAATCCAGCATTTAAGCACAAGCTCTGCAGAGCAGGAATAAAGGCTTCACCTTTAAGAACCATCCATTCCCAAGCCCACTAGATTCCTGGCTGAACTTCCCAGCAAGCTGCACGCAGTCTTCACAGCTTGAAGAACGATGAGATGTGCACTTCAGAGGACTAGAAGAAGGAGAACATCTCCGCTGTTTGATAGAAAGTAATTGTTTGCCCAGCAAAAAGTATTTTGGGGAAAGATGAGGCACAGGTAATGGCAGCAGCAGCTTCAGAAGCCTCTGCCCACCCTACAGCCATGGATTCAGGTGACCTACCAGTCCTCCTGCTTGCATTGACAATTTGCAGTCAAAGTCTCAGCCAAACTGCTTATAAACAACACTAAATTCGAGAGCTATCAACTGGTCAAACTCATGTGATCTGTGTCCAAGTAGTGAAGGCCTAATTAACAAGAAAAGAAACAAGTCAGCTAGAGTTGTGCAGTTTTTATTTGAACAAAAACCAGTGTCGATATTTTTAATAAAGTCTACATTACACTAAAAGCATGTACATTTGTAAGAAGATATCTAGTTGTAAAGAAGGTGCAGGATAATATGTACAATCATAGTTAAGTTAAAAAAATTCACATTTTACATAGATTTACTTGACAGTCCTATGCTTTCATGGTATATAAATGGTAACCAAAAAGAGGTAACAAAATAAAAAAAAAAACACACAAGGAATTTCAGCTGGAGGACTGTATAATCCACTAATTTTTCAAATAAAGTCGTTCACAGAATTTTTATTTGTCCTAAATCAAATTTTGGATATAATTTTTAGAACTATTAGAATTAACATGTTCAATGAGTATACTGATGTAAACATTTTTCCAATGGTGCCATTTCCTTCCACAAAAATACGTATTTTAGGCTATAGTCTGCTCTTCAGCTTTTACAAATTAGCATAATTACACAGGATGTTTTTCAATACACAGTAAAAATTATCAAAGAGCAAGGGAGATATGTTCAAAAGACACTTTGAAACTTTTCAGTCCACTTTCACAACACTGTAAATCTTACTTACAAACCAGAAGCAGGCAAAAAATCCAATAGTCCCTAAAATGAGAAAGTGAAAATGGTTAGTTTATCTTCCAGTTTGCTCTGAGAGAACAATCTAACAAGTATTTCCCAGCAAGACAGTGTAACACTGTAATCCAGCTCACTATCCAGAGTAACAGCACTTGTTAAATTTAACACCACGCATTCATCTCTAGGCTGTTACTGATTTAGATGAAAGATGACTTTTAGGACCAGGCTGCTAGAGGTACACATAAACCACTGAAGGCGATGCCACTATCACCACTAGCAGGCACACGAGCACCATTTAAGAAACTGACTTTTATATGCGCAAAGTCAACACCTACCTGGGTTTCTTAGCTCTGCAGTAGTTCACAGCCACCTATGAATTATGCCATAAAACAAGGCCTTGGGAAAAGTCACCTTATCCGGTTTTCTGTTCATCATGCTCTATTTATACTCATAAAAAGGCGTATATATACTGTGTATATCCTGTTACTTCCTTTTGCTAAAGCAACGCTCTGAGTGCCACAGCAGTTGGGAGCAAGCATCAAACAAAACTAGCACTGACACAAACCAAAACACACAATTTTGGGTAACGTATATTCAAGCCACAGATTTTCTTGTCACAGGTCACTACAAATAATAAAAACAGCCGCTAGTTTGGGCAACTGAACAAATTCATGAACAAAGAAATCTGAAGGCTATTAATTACAGAGACAACATCTCAAGTGCTAAAAATAAAACCCTTGAGCCACAGCTGATGGCAGGCTTGGAGAAAGCACGAGTAGATGCTTGCCCTGTTCTCATACGCCTTCCTGGAAGTACTGCTGTTAGAGTGCTTGAGTAGCAGACCTGTGGTCTGGTTTGGTACAGGCTTCCTTGATTTCTTGCCAATCCAGTTCCTCCAACAGCAGGAGGAAAAAAAAAACCCCACAACTAACTTCTGGAGGAACTTTGGGCCACACATCAAGTCCTGTGGCTTGAGTTAGCACAGTGCAGAGCAAGAGGATGGAGAGAGATGACAACACTGGATGAGATCAGTCTATACCAGTTTTCTATCATTAAGCTGAAGAACAAGTCTGCCATTTTCACCCCACAGTCACTACTATGGGGCAGCTGCAAAGACATTCTCCATCACATTTATTATTAGATTAAGAACTTAGTATGCAAGGAGACATTGAGTCCTACACAATTAAGTCCTAAGCATCGAAGAGAAGCGATGCATTGTTCCTCATGCTTCTACCTAGGAGTAAATGCCACACACGTGAAGCCTTACCAGCTAAAAAAAGGGAAGGTCTCAGTTTCAGCTGAATTCACTCTCCGACACAGCTACATGCCAGCCCTGTGACACTACAGGCACTTGCAAGATCATGCCCTCAGCTCCTCCAGCTTTACATCCATCCCCTTCTGTTTGTACAGCCCATGTCTAACTCATCAGCTCCAACTTTTTTACTATCTCATTGTGACCGGCTTACTAACTAGGAGGTTCTTTATTAAGCACTTGTCTTTTCTACACGCATTTCTGTCTCTCAGACCACATCTACACATTTGGTAAGTGAGAAACTGGTCTTTGGATGCTTATTATCTATACGCCAGTTCTTGTGTTCTTCGTGCTACCATGTATATTTGCAGTTGAAGGCTTTTTGACAGCCTACTATTACATGCCACAGATTACCCTTTCCCTCCAAGTTTGCAGTTATCATCCTCTGAAACAGTAGGAGACGGCAGATTTACTGCTGCTGATAGGAGATCAGACACCAACCACAGAAGGAATTTAATTCCTTTATAGGCTTGACATCGCCAAGTCTTCGCAGTTTATAGTCAATTCTCACTCCTTCCTACTGTGTCCAATACTCCAATATCAGCATTGTTACTCTAAGCCTTACTCTCATGGTTTTTTCCTAATAACAGTTCTCAGCATCTGCTTTCTAGTTGTTCTTATAATATAGCCCACTTTGAGCCTTTTATGGCTTTGAAAGCCATGTTTCTTCCAAATGTTTAACAGATGAGGTATCTGAAAAATCTATCTGCTGCTCTAGAACAAAATTCTAATATCATAACAAAAACACAGAACTTTAACACAAGAATGAGATTTTCCACAGTTTTCTGAGCATGCTGTAACTTAATATGGGAACATACTCTAAATCCACAGTATTTTCCTCCAATCCTTGTCACACTGAATCTTTCTGATACACCAGCTTTCTATAAAACGTTTCTCAGTCATAGCAGAATCTGAAGACTTCACACTGTGAACGAGCATTTCAGAATCTACAAACAGATTTTCACAGGTTTCAGTAACATTGATTTTCAACCTCCCTCTTAAAAAAAGGAGTCTGTTTAGCAAATCAAAGACCAAGTACCCCCCGCTCCTTTTTTAAACTTTGTGAGAAATTTTGCCAATGTACAGGAACTAGAGTAAGACTGTGTTTTCTACCACAAGCAGTAAGTGGTAATGTTCTTCAGACACCAGATTTCAATGACGAACTCACAAGCTCAGGAGAGAAAGGCTAAATTCATCACCAAGAGACAGCCTTATGTAGTCAGTACTCCCCCTGGGCAGCAGTTTTCTTCTGCTGTTGCTTCCACAGTGCTTTAATCCTGCATCGATTAGAGCTTACTAGTACCGTAATTTCTCTTCCCTCCCATGAACAAATTTATCCTATGAATTCCAGATATGGATAGCTCTATGGAACTGAAACTTCAAAAGACAGCGTTCAAACTTAGATCTCAACATCTGTCAAAAGCACCTCTCCTAAACTGTGTACTTGACACTCAAAGATTAGAATGGTTTAAAGGTGCTGGTAGAATCACAAGTAGGTTGAAAATCTACCTCAAGAATCCAACTGCACATTTAGAAGTGGGAATTAGTCACAGCAATTCAACCAGGCGTTTTCAGTGCTCTCATATTTTTTATTTTTCTTCAGTAACACGGGCCAAACACTCAGACTAGGAACTTCCAAAAGCACAGGTCAGCACAGAGTTGTCCTGATATTACAAAATCAGTATTAATAGACAGACATTAATGTAAGTTAAGGAAACATTATTTATTTAATTTGCACAACTGCTTTATCTACAGGACTGCTTATAGTACTGCAGCAAAAAGCTTAACTTTTTTTTGAAGAACGTAAGTAGTAGGGTGCCTGGTTCCACTGAAATTCAGTGGTTTGTCCACCTCAGACCACGGGGTGCTTGTGATGCCATGAGCCGCTAAATGGGCCACAAAAGGTAATTCAGTCAGAAAACTTCCAATTTTCTATACAGCAGTAAATATCCCAGTTAGAAAGGGATTTGCAAATCAATGACTGGAGAAGAAGAATAACTCTGAACTACTTCGGCTTGTTTGAAAATTCTAGCTAGAATATGTTTTCTACATCTGAGCCTCATTTCACAAGTTTGCCACTTGTTCCAAATTTTAACACTTCATACAGAAAAGCGTCAATATCCTGGCTCTTCAGGCCAGCGCTGAGTAGTGTAACAGGTTCTCAGATTCCCCTTTTAACTACTTTGACTAAGGCCCATCTTAAAATACAGGTAAGTGCACGATCACTTTCCTACAACCGTGGCTCTACCCAGTAAAACCGCCATTATTAGTTGCACTAGTTAAAATACAACCTGCCAGCTCAAGTGATACGGCTTATAATGTATTTTCTTGAAAACCATTCTCCACTCTTCAGTCTCGAGCATTTTTCTATGCAAATCTTGCATCAAAATTAGAATCACCCCTTACTGAAAACGTGCCTCATTAGAATAGTAGGACTATTTAGGAAAGCCTTAGATAAGATCAGATCTTGCCTATATTAGTTTTTTTCTAAACACATTCAAACTGAAACCCAAGTTTTGAAGCACTATTAACAAGAAGAATATCTCTTCAGCTTACTGCTTCGCTGACAGACATCAATGAACACAACATGATGGAAAACAGATATCCAAAGTTGCTTTTTTTTTTAAAGCCCTTAAAAAAATTCTAATAGGAAGTACTTAAAAAAAAAACAAAACACAAAAAACAACAAACCCAACCCCTCCCAAACAAATAAACAAAAAACCACGAGTTGAGGCCTCTAAAATTGTTTTCTGGTTGGTCTAAACACCTTTCCATTGTAAGGTTTGTACAGCTTTCATATGCACATCTCTATCAAAGGACACAGTGCAGAGACATCAACTGACATCAATTCCTCCAAAGACTCTGTAAAATCTGTTTGTTTGGTTTAATCTAATATCACAGACTAGTTCTGCGGCTGATGTTTACTCTAACCAATCCTAACTTCTCACCATTTTAAATTAAACGAAAAAGCATCTGAATGACATACATTTAAGAACTTACTTTTGCAAGGTAGACCTTTCTTTTTCCCCAAGTGACCTTCCTATTTAAAGATTCAGCCTTTCTAAATAACCCTACTAGTCTGGGAAAGTGATGCCACCCACGTGCACGACAGCCCACTGTACGTCACGGATCATCCTGGGGAGGTACAGCTAAAAGATCATTGTTGTGGGAGCTATTTAAAATTTGAGAACTCGGTTGTGAAGATGTCTCGAGTAATTTTTCCAGCCAAGATGCAAAACATGTCTAATACATCCACTTATATTTACTGGGGAGACAGTGACGCCTCAGGTGTTTTTTGATCTTTTCGTCCTCCAGTTTCTACACTGGAATACTGTTCAATATTCTGGTCTGCAATATGTACCACGACTCAGCAACAGTTTCCTTATACACAGAAAGATCTCAAGCCAGCATCTAACTGGGTAAGGGAAAGTTATTAGTAAACTAGTTTAGGTTCAAAATTAAAAACAGAGATTATTGCACAGAACAGTGCCAAAACACATTAAGCAGACTGTTGTGCTCTATTCGTTTCTTCTAGCTTTATTGTTTAATGAAGAAAAAAGAATTCAAAGCACGAACAGATTGTAAGAAAGCAAATAGAAAAGCACTCTGCACTTGGCTGATACTTCTTACGTACCTTAAAAGCTCTCTGTATCATACTGGTTTCAATCACCGCACAGTGGTGGGTGCTTCAGAATCTCGGATTCTAAACACAATCTACCCAGAAGATCAAAACTCAATTTTGAAAATGGCATTAACTCACAAGTGAAAATGATGTTCAAAAATAGAGGTCACTGTAAAGCAACATGCTTTGACTATGTTCAGCATTTTTTCGTCTCCTAGCATAGAATGCATGTAATCATGTAGCTATCCTCATCCAACCACACTTATTATTTCTTGAAAGATTAGCTGCACTTCGTACATTAAAATCAAATTGTCTTGTTTGGGTGTGCACATTAATTGTCAGACTTCACTGGTCAGATTATATTATTGTCACTGTTGCCATACAAGCATTCAGTTCCTATTTACTTACTCATTATGATCCCTTTGGTAATGCCCACAGCAGCAACACCACACCACCACGGAGCAGGTACTGATGCTGCCCTTTGTATTTCTGCCACAGTTGCTGAGACCGAATATGCACGAACAGAGAAAATCAAAATACCTAGTGCCAACGTAAGTGGAACAGATCAAGGTCCCATTTTGGGAACACACAGCCAGCGAGAACACTGTTACTGTGCACAATGTCTACAGCTACATTAGTGAACTCCCTCACCTCCATAAACTTGTGAAGGACTGAGCCATTATTTTCCAAAGCAAGGAATTAAGAAATACTTTACACCTAACTTTACTTGACTTGTCTAGCCATAATAGCTTACATTTCAGTCAAAAAAACAACAAATTATCAAACTAAATATAGGCAATAAATCCATCAGAGTGTTTTATCTTAGCAAAGATTTATTACGAACCCCACATACCTTCTACCTTTCTAGCGACTAGCTATTCTAGTCAACTTTAAAAGAAAAAAAGTGACCACGTAGCTAGCAGCTTTCTTCATGGACTACAAATACAGCATAGCCACCACTATCGCGTTTCTATTGGGAAAATAAAATAAAAAACCACTGCAGAAGTAACAGCAGCACAGTTTATTATTGTACTTTTGGGGCCTCACTGGCCTCCACATTAAGAACTCCAGGATCAGCACATCTGAAGCTTTTAATACCATTTCAGCAGCTGCTGTGACAATTTCAATTATCATTTGATATATGAAAAGGATATTTTTAATTCCATCAATTTGCATCTTGTAAGTGAAATTGAAATTGGCAGAATAGCAACTAACCTATGTTAAAACCCAGGCACACATTAACATATTGCTTTAGTTTAAAAGTAATTAAAACATTTTACACTATAGTTTGTTTGGGCTTGGATTTTTTTAAAATATATATATACACATATTAAGAGGACATCTGGAGCTCGTCTGTTTTGCCAGGATTTAAGCAGGGTTTTAACTGGCAATATGCCAACTTCCATGTTTGCCTTTCAATAATTAAAAATTAAAAGAATTAAATCCTCCTTTCCCCCCCCCCACTTCTTTTTAAACTTTTTTTTACTTTCTTTCGAAGGGACACAAATAGGTGTAAATAACAAACACTAATAAAAATCTAGCAATAACTGCTAGTTAATGTTATCAAATATAATTTCTACACAGTACTTGCTTTGTTCAAACCCATACAGTAATTTTCTTCAGCTTTTTATTATCAACAGTGCTTTTTTGCCTCGTACTCATCCAGTATTAGAAGCAATAAAGGAGGTGGTTCTCACTGCTGAACTAACAAACTTGAAGTCTAATGCTAAGACTTACTTTCATTACTTATTTTAGCTACTCTTTAACTGCTTCAAGGGAGTTAAATGATGCAGTTTATAAAGCCAACACAGCAGGTTCAATAATCAGGTAGAAGATGTTAAGAAGTAATAATTCGAACCATCGTGCAGTCCACAAAAAGATCCCCTATTACAAATCTTAGGAATGAATGCAAGTTTGGCTTTTGAAACAACCCCATTATGTATGAACAAGCATTTTCTCTAGTTCTACCACTGCAGTCCTTCATGATGCTAACCACGGTGATACATAAAAGATCTGACTTCACATGTTGAATCCACATATACAACAGCAGCAGTATGATCAACACCACCCACAAAATGCTCCTGCCTATTTTTAAGAGCCAGTACCCTTCAAAGAGCTTCTAATTTCACCTAACACATTGTAAATCTGGCACAGAATTCACAACAAATCAACCTCAAAATTATAGTTTGAGCCAAGCAATTATGAACATTAGATAATTCTGTAGAAGACACTTGGTCTGCATGAGTAACATCATAAAAGCTGGACTACTGAAAAAATGGAGAGTCGTATTTCAAATAGGCTCCTCCAGTTAAGGTACATTCCTGCCATTAAGAAGTGGTTCTTAAAAGCAGGTAAGACCATCTCTAACAGTACTAGAACTCTCGAGTGTCAACACTCACTTCTTCCCCAGCACCAACCTGCTTCACTCACCAACAGTGAAAGATGAAAACATCTTTTATTCTCCACACGCAGAGCACAATTTCTCTAACTATAGAGCTTCTAGAACCAATTATGAAATCCAGAACCAAGTTAAACAACCCTGATGTCAAAGTGAACAAGAACACCATTTTGAAAATACAGTGGTTTGAACTCACTGCTAATATAATACGCAATAAAGAAAAATTAATTATACTATAAATAAATGTAATTTCAAGTTAGGAAAAAAACCCTTAAATAATATCTTGCTGTGATTTATGGTTTGTGACACCATAAGAGTAACACTGCCTAAAGAGTCATAAATTGTATTTAACACTTCGGGTAATCTAAATTAAATTTCACCTAATGTTTCTCACTTAAACCCAGAAACCCCTGCATTCATTTTAGTTTGAACAATGTACTTACCTGTGAAAAGGAAAAAAATCAAGACCATGATCATCGTGTAACCAAAGTATAAAATGGTGCTAGCAGTTCCTGTTATCTGGAGTTTAGAGAAGAAGTAGTGAACTGCATAGATGAAGAGATAAACTGCTGTAAAGCTGCTCGTCAGAAACGATCGCCACCACCAATGATAATCCTGAAAGAAAAAGCAAATCATCCAGTAAGAGACTTTACATACTGAACAATATAAATTAGCTGGTTAAAAAATAACATTGTCTTATGAAATACAATTAATTCTTCAAAATGTACCTCAAGACAGAAAAATTCCAACACAGCACATAGCTACTTTTTTTTCTTTCTCAAAGTCAACTGTATTGCTATGAACATGAAATTATTCTAAGATCAAGGCCGTTCATTTTTGCTTATTTGCTGCGAGCAGCGGATTTTGAAGCAAAAGGCACATTTCAGAAGAGTGGCTGAGACAGGCATGTCACAGGCTGACAACACCAGCCATTCACAGCATCCAGCACATTGCAGCACACATGAATACCTCAACTCTTATTTCTAACATCTTCCAGCTCCAAGTGGTATCTACATTAAAACTGTACTTTTTACCTCTGCACACAGGTGGAAGTAGCACAGCAAAACTGTAGCCTCAGAACACGTAATTAGAAGAATTATGAAAACTAGGAACAGGAAACCAAACATGTAGTACATCTGATGAGACCTAAAATTAAAAAAAAAAAAAAGAAAAAAAAAAAGAGTAATTCTTGGTTGAAGTTCTCTGAGTTAATTTACAACATTACCTGGCCAGATGCTAAGCCAACAAAAAAAGAAAAAAACCTCCACACCACTAGGGTAACTTTGTCTATACCACTGTTGGCTGATTTATAAAACGTTCTTTTTCTCTCTGAATGTAGTCTGTAAATAAAACCACTGCCTTACAGAGCGATGCTCCAAGTCCTCAGTTGTACTTCCCTTGAAATACGCTTCAATCAGCTTTCATAGAGAACAGTTACGGGCAGTTTCCAGAAACGTTTATCACTTCAGGTCTCCTTTAGCTTCCCTAACACTCACATCACCTGTACTCTTCCCTAGTTACAACACCCACTTCCTTCCTCCTACTGCAGCAAAGTTTTCCAGGTGTCTCTGCATCTCCTCACCACATCCAACCAGATGCTCCTCTATTCCCAGTCTACCCGCAGACTAAGTCTGACTCCAGTCCAAGGGGTAACCAAACACAAAAACACTCAGAAAAATAAATTCAATGGAAATACAGTTGTTTACTTTTAATCTGGCATCTTTCAAATACAGGAAGTAACCAAATCAACTTTATTTAGTGAAGGTGACAATTACTGCAGTGTATGACTTGACAGAGCGAGCAGAAGCTGCACGTTCCCTCCATGCTTCCCTTCTATAACACGAATAACAAGAAACAATTTGGGAATTCAGTCATTTCACCTACAAAAGCCCAGAGTGTACCTGTTTGTCAGCTGATCACATTTTCCAGCATAGCTATGTTACGCGGTTTCTACTTCTGTTGAGACTAATGTCAAAGGCTAACACATCTGAAGTATTTGTATTTAAGAATTACTTTAGAAAACTGTTGTGTAAGAAATCTCAACATAAACAGAGGACACCTTAAACACCTGGCACCTTCAGGTTAATATTTTCCATTGAACAACAATATATTAAACATTTCATGTTTACACTGTGAAAGTTATTAAAGATTGCACCGGTTTAATTTTCCATGTACCTGCTTGACCAGGTTTTGCCAAGATTTAGGAGTGGCGTAGCTGTTTAACAAAGGGTGGAGTCCTTGTTTTGCAGAACATGGAATCCCAAGATCTTGACCTGATTCTGGCTAAAACTGCTAGCTCATATTAGTTGAATAAATCATAATACAGTTACACAACGTATTAGGCTCCACCTAACCCCAACAGCATGAAACCATGTTTGTGCTGCTCGGAGCCAGAAAGATAAAACAAGGCAACAGGATTCTAATTTCACACTTTGCAGTTGTCAATAAGAAGAACTAGTGTAAGTTCTAAGCACAGGAATAAATATGCAGATTCTGGAAATTCCACAAAAGTCTGCAAGAAGATCAGAAATCTTAAAAATTGGTTTATTCCTTATATTAATTGGTTTGGGATGTTCAAACTCACTGTGCATTTATTATCAAACCAGCATAACTAGAACATGCAATAAAAAAACAAAACCAACAAAAAAAATGATACTCACCAAATACTATTCAGAATGAAAAAAAGTTGAATAAAAATACAGCCAAAGGGCAAGATACCACCCATTATGATACCAGGCAATGGCTTTGTGAAGAAGGACTGCTCCGGAATTTGGCGAGGAATCTGGTTTGTACGAACTGGGTGTTCAATCGGCTTTGGAAGAAATTAATATAATTAAAAGATAAGTTGTTACATCATAAATAAGATAACTTTTCCCTAATATTATCCTCCAAAGATTCAATAAACATAACTTTATTTTCATCCATAAGCCACCACAAGTTACCAAACCAAAAAACTACAAAGTTCATATCCATCATTAGGAAAAAACACATATGCTTTAGACATTCCAACTATTGGTCAGTAAGCAAGTCAGAACATGAAGGAAAGAAATCTGTGCAGTCCTTAATTAAAAAAAAAAAAAAAACAGCAACCAAAAAAACCCACAAACCACCACCTTTTTCTTAGTTGTCTGGCGTTATCCCAAACTAGTGAAGATCAAATTGAAGTACTGCTTAAGTAATACTACAAAAATGAAACCACTGAGGTATTGCTGAAACACAAAAGGCAAGCAAGACCTCTAAGAGCACCAGTAAATTCTGATTGTAGTGAATGGACAGGAAAAAAAAAAATAATTAGTGTGACATTACAAGCATATACTCGGTTTCAAAACCATGACAAAACAAAACATCATTTCACAATCATAGGGCCATAGATGTTTCAGTCCAACCAGTTCTTTTATGCTTAGGGATTCAACGGCCCAACTGCAGAGGACAGGTGCATTTCAAATTTGTATTCAAAGAGCCCTACCTTCTCTTTGAAGCCAAAATATGCACCAACAAAGGTTAGCGGGACTGAAATTCCAAACCACATAGCTAGGATAGCAACCAGAGTGCCAAAAGGGATGGCAGCTGAGGATCCTTTCACCCACAGAATGAGATTCATAATGAAGAAATCGGCAAAGACAATCCTGAAAAAGATCAGAAAAGATATTAAAATGTTCGAGATAGAAAATATATCAATTAGTATTAAAAACCATAAACAAGTTAGAAGTCTGCATCAGAAAAGTGTTGCTTCTTGCAATCTTTCACTACTCGTCCCTACAACAATCTTTGTATTAACACCTCATGGAGCTACACAGCTAAGTAGCCCACACCTTTGGAGAATAAAGACTGCATGAGTCATGACATGTCTCCAGACCTGTTCTTCCCTCCCCAGTTCGGTGTATCTGCCCCATTTTCTAAATATCCTGGGAAAACACCAGAAAACAATTCCAAGACATGTGATGAAGATTTCAAACATCCCATTCTGAAAACAAAGCAAAACATACTACAAAGGAATCTCATATAAAAGCCTGCTTGAATTGCCGTTAGTCATGGAGTCAGGGATGCAGCTCAGAAAATTCAGCCTCAGGAAGGGCCCCTGCAAAGTGCACCACTGTCTAGGTTTTGTTAAAAAAGTGCTCCTGAGACAGAACTTCAACTGCCCTGAAGTGAACATGCATCCTCCACTGTAATTTAAAAAGGAAGGAGGAAGGATTAGAGCAATAGACTCCTTTCTTCCTAGGAGAAGCCTTACACTTGCCAAAACTGGGGGAACAGACTCGTTAAATAAGCACACCCAAGCGACCCCTGGTGTAAGCATCTTGTTGAACAAAAAAATAAAAATTAAATCCATTTTAGAAGTCTTGCTAATCTTTATCATCTGCTCAAGCTCGTGACACAGACCCCACTTACCCCCTCCAAAGTTAGAACAAAATACTGCAAATATGAACTCCCATCAGTCTGGTGAGACTATAATGGCCATAGGCTTTTGATGATATTATGCAAATTCACTGAACTAGCAGAGCATAATCAAGACATCTGCTCCTATTCTACCATCCCCAACCATTTTACTTCCTCTGTGAAACTTAATTTATTTAGGAGTTTAAATGATCAGCATGATATTTCTTCCACTGATAAATATTTTCTTCTCTCTCAAGATAATATCTAAATGACAGCAGGGAGACTGAAGCACATTTTGTTTAGAAATAAGATTTCCTCATAGAAATATTACACTCAGCTGTTATCGAATGCATTACATTTTGTTTGATGAAATTCTACTTTACTCAAAACCAAGTCATGTTTTATTCATTCTGGGCTTTTTGAGGGGGAGAAATACCTTAAGAAATTCTTTACAATCTTTTCCTCAACTTTTGCCAAGGACTTTGGTCAAGGGAAGGCTTCATGTACCCAAACTTGCAACCAAGAAATAGGGAAGACTTGCACAAGAAATTAGTTCCTGCTCCCTTTCTTCCCTGACCTAATTCTCACAAAAGGTCTTGAGAGCTATAAGAAAACAAATAGGAGAGCTACCACCCCTCCCAGGCACGACAGTATTGGCCATAGAAGGAGACACACCACAGTCATATCCAAAATTGGACACTAGCTACATTTATAAAAGATTATAACCAATTTAGCATCATTCTCACCAGAAGCACAGTAAACATCAACTAATCTCATATAGCAGTATATAGCTATTTACTTTAAAAAAAATATGTAAATTATATTTCCCGTGTCCTTTTCAATAACATAGTTACAAGAAAACACTAATACTTTAACTAAGGTAGTAGAGGTTCTGCATAAAGGGCTGTCTCTCTGTTTACAGAAGAGCACTACAGACACTCCAAAGTTACCACAAAACCACGTGCTTCCCAACAAAGTGACCGTACCTATTAACAGTTAAAACAGGATTATCTGGAACATACTGGTACCAAACTGGAATGACCCTATCACTATGCCTCATGTTCTGCTGTGATCCTACCTTGCAAGAGAGTCACATCATTCCTCCCACCCCCACAGCTGATCACAAAACACGATGCTTAGAAGCTGTGTTCTAGAGTACTAGGCTCCAGCTCCTCAGAATCCACTTTTCTTTATATTCACAGATAGGTAATACACAAAACAAACAGCAACTTGGAAAACAATGAACAAAATGATCACACAAACCAGCATCAAAACAATTCACTATTCTCCCTCCCTCTTTCCCACCTCAGATTCGTTTATACTTAAGAACAAAGAAAAGAATGAGAAGAAACAGTACTAACCCAGGGCAAAGCAGAGCTGTAAGCAAAACGTTTGTCTTCCACTTCTCGCCTCTAAACGCTGAGGGAAAAAGTAAAAGCAATTTCAAGTTTAGAACTTTTTCCAACTGTTTTGCAGTACAGCAGCAAGAAGCAGATCTGTTGTCTGAGACACCAGCTCCAGTCTGAGATTTATATTAAGCCCAGCAATTCTGAATTGAACCTGCTGTGTGACATTAAACAAACGTGTGTACTTACTCTTGTACATTCTAGCAGACACATAACCAGCTGGAGTTCCCAGTAAGACCCACAATACAACTGCACAGGTCATCAAAGCACCACGGTTGGCAGGAGAAAGAAAACCAAGGCAAGCTAGGACTAAAGAGACAAACAAAGATTTAGTCATTTGTGGACACATGTCAAAATTCTTCTGTAACACATATCACTGTACAGGTGTATCTCTTTCACTATCAGATATTTAAATAAAAGACTGTATGTGTAAGTTCTCCTATATCCCCATCACATGACCATACCCCTAATGTTACTGTTTCATTCATACTAAAGCATTATTTCCACCTCATCTTTTAAACAGAAAGTTTCTCTTAGCCAAAAGACTGGAAAATCAAATGCCACACAGAGACGAACAACGAATTTGAACAAAATTTCAGCTTTAAGAAGCCTGCTTCCAAAATCCTACATTCCTCTTGTAAACGTACAGAGTCAATACTGACGCATGCTAAGGAACAAGAGAAGTTCAGTGTCTGGCATAAAGGACATCTAAGAACAGCAGGTCTGAAGAAGTCAAAACCTTTGTCAGAGTGAAGGGTATTTTTGCTGGGGAGGGAAGCTGTCAGGGTTTGGTTTTGGTGGGGTTTTTTTGGTTGGTTGGCTGTTTTTTTTTTAAGGTAGAAATAAGTGTGAAGATAGAAGATCTAAGTTAGAAGCATGGGTCACTGGCTTGGAATTCCACAAAAGGCTCTCAGTCACCCTGATGGACAACACCTTACTCAAGAACGTGCTATCTTGGAAATGAGCCTCTTTATTAAAAGAAGTCTGCCTGCATCTGCACTCACTGTAGAGGCCAGCCCAGAGATGTTCTCAGAAAAGGAGTTTGTCAGTGATCTCTGGTGGGAAGTTTTGTTTCTAAACAGAAAAAGGATTCCCTCCCCTTAATTTCTTTCTATGCTAGACTGTTTGCATGGGAAACTATTGCAGTTAAGCAAGTCACAAAAAGTGGTGCCCAACACAAAGACAAGCCCATCAAGAAAATTCTATTAATCTTATAGCATCACGAAATGAATAGGAAAAAAAAGCAGCTCCTCTAGGAAAGACCAAAAAATCTGAATAAAACCTGGAGAGTGGAATTTGAAAAATTCTTCTTTTGTAACATCAGTATACGTCTCAATCCTACTGTAAAGTAGGAAAAGGAATAGTGATCTACTTTACTGAAAACATATAATAAAACACCAACCTGTGACAGGTTACACCATCACATGTATGTACAGCTATTTATGGGAGGCTCTCCTTATCTCAAAGTTGTGTCAGTATTATTTCACTGGCATGCATTCTTGCTCTTATTTCTGCATGGCTGCAGGCTGTTGTGTCAAACATATTAGATGGAAAGTGTTCTGAGAACATTAAAGCTTTGATTGCACGTCTTTGAACTTGCGTTACTGGATCCTTGGATAATTTACACCATGACAAACCGGTTTTGTTTTCTTAAAAAAAAAGCCTTGTAACAAGGAAGCTTCATTTCTGCAATCATGAAGAATCTGAATTAGCCCAGATATTACAACATTTTGAACGACACTGCTTACAACAGCGTTACTAAAGCGATCTAGTTTATCATTACAAAACAATATGAATATTTTATTTTCCTAAAGGAAGGGCTTCATTTCCAAAAGCAGGCTTCTATCATTTGTTTACAAGCATTGCATCTTTCTTAAACTATTACACTACAAACACATCATCTTAATAAAGTTACTTACATAAAGTGATAAATGTCATAATGAAAATTTGCGTTCCTTGGCCCAAAAAGACAGACAGTAACATTCCCTTCCTTGGAGGTCTAAACACATCTCCATGAACCAGCTTCCAGCCAAATTCCTCTTGGGCATCTTCCTGTATAAAATCAACAATGTCTTGAGCAAAGATACATAATGCAGTAGTGAATTAACACAAACAAGATGCAAATACATATTTAAAGTTTGATTAACTTCCAGTTTAGATCCAAAGACAGACTAATTGCATCTGATTCATCACTCATTGATTTTTATAACCCCCTAATGGTTCAGTGAAAGAAAAAAGCAGGATTTATCAAGAAAATCCTCATCTCTCAGAGCAAGAAAAAAAATAAAATGTAATTAGTCAAACCATATAACATCATTCTAAATTTAAACTGAAACAAAGCATTCCATTTAATTTAACTTGGATGATAGCATTTCAATCTAGTTCAAGCATTTATCTTTTTTTTGCTTCCATTACAAAGCACATCTGCCTCAGTGACAATACTGGAAAAGAATGAAATGGTTCCTGTGCTCCAGAAGAAAGTCTGCTCCCTAGAATCACTAGGAGCAAGTACCAACACTCTTAATCTCATTGGCATAGGGGTGATCCTCAGCCCAGCAGCTCTAAGGAACCACTGCTGAAAAATAAAACTTTTCAATAAAGTCACTCAAAACAGACACCTCCTCTCACAAAAATAAAAACAACAACAAACAGACACAACCGCAAAAAATCAACCCCTCAAGAAGACCACTCTCTTCTTCACATAGTTAAAAGCTACAGGTTTTGTTCAGCCTAGGAGTACTGAGTTTAGTTCAACAGACTGCTTACCACTAGAATTGCAGCACACAAGAAATAGGGTAAGAAAGAACACAGATCAAATAGGCGAATGACAGAACATCTAAACTTAAAACAGATTATGTAATTATATTTTTTTTTGCTGGAAGACTATCTTTGTCTTTCCCATACTGATACCTCTCCTTGCATTTGTTGGCTAGAAATTACTCTCAGAAGTCTGACACACTAATATAAAAATTAAAAACCATTAAAGACAACATAATATTTTGATAAAAATACCCAGCACTTATGTCTGCAAAGAAAATTATAACGGATATCTAGGTATCATTCCAACACATCAGCGCTCTTCCAGTAAAGAAAGGTTTGTTTGGTCAAAGAAGCATAAAGACCACACTTTCCTGTAAGTCATAACAGTTATTTCAAGTTCAGATGAGAAAGTTGTTGAGCCAAGACAGAAGAAAGACTTTTCCCAGATAGTTGTAAGTAAGGAATGAAAGAATTCAAAGGTTACCATCTGAAGCAAATCTTGATCTGTTTTCAAAACAGTGAGCACTAAACAGAAGTAAACACTTAGTACTTTAGTTCCTGACAGAACAAGGAAAATGATGTACAAATCTAAAATGGCCGGTATCAGATTTCTTATCAACGCCTAATCTGGCAAACACACTCACAAGACACACTCTGGTTTTAACACAAACTTTAAAACCTATAACTACATAGTAAACATCTTGGTTTAAAAAAAATAGAGAGAAACCAAGCTTGGCAGATTGAGATCCCTATTTTCTATGGGCTTATGGGCCAGAGTGTTCCTCTCAAAGCTCAATTTTTAATAAAATTCTTCCATTACGGGTCAATTAGCTCTGAGTCAGAGTATATTCCAGACTTTTGTTTAAAGAATTCCGCAGTATTTTATATCACTAACCTCTACCATTCAAAGACGAGGATAAGAACTGTATTGTAATCCAAGTAGGAAGCTACACTTTATAGTTACAAAACAAGTATTTGAGGAAAATCAAAAAAGATACTTCTGAATCTTGGCCAATATGCTAAAAATTACTCTAAGTTTTTAAAAAGCGTTTATAAACAAAGCTTCAAACCTCCACTTTCATTTACATGACCATAAGATCCAAGACAGGACTCCAAGATCATTTATATGACTAAAGCATATTTTGTAGCAGAAGTAGGTAATACTGAAAACGCTGCTTTTGTAGCCTTCAGTCTTCACCTTGGCTCTCGCTACCAGCCAGGCAAAGAGAGAATATTACTTTGTAAACACGAACACAGGGACAGCCCAACACACACTTCTTAAAGAGGTACGTGTAACATGACAAAAGTTGTGACACCACTTTTTGAAAGAAGGTAAATTTTCACAGGCGTAACACAACCGATGCAGCAGGAACGCCTTGTAGGTGTAAGTAGCGAATTGTATGAATTTGTCAGTGTTGCTTAATTCTCAAAGAAAAGTGTGTTATACATTAGTTACCCAAATGTTAATTCCAACTACCTAGTAATTACTGCCCACCGGCAGCAATCCTTATCCATTAATGTAGCCCAGTTCTCCAAATATTCTAACAAAGATTTAAGTCCCCTACACTCAAGCAGTCATGATCAAAGAGATTTAAAAAAAAGAGCACAAGAGTTTTACCTCTCACTGGTGAAAAGATATTGACATGAATTCCTTCAAGTTCAGTTTAGGAATCTCCTCTTAGTCGTAAGACCCTAAAACTACTCTAATGATTTCTAAACACTTCATTAATGTACGTCTCACTAAATCTACATCACACTAAAAGCCACTTGGCATCAGCTGAACATTGAATGTGCACACTGAGACCACCATCACTGGCTTGTGCATCTGTCTCTTCTCAAGCGGAATCACAAGAATTCCCCAAGTGTGAGATACAGATCAGTTTCACGGCAGCTTCCTCAGCCCAGGTCCTCTTTTGCACAATTATTTCACACCTTTTTAAATCAGCTCCTGGAACTGCAATAGATCTTTAAGACTCTCATAACTGGCAAGAAAATAAAAAATCGTGTTTTTTTAAAAAAATCACACCTATCCCTGCTGTTATCCATAAAAACTAAATTAAGCTTCTACAAGTCTTGCTCTTTATCACATTAAGAATGACCAACTAATAAAGACAACACAGTATAAGATATTGAACGTAATTTAATTGAGAGATCAAACAGGAGCTTCACAAAAACCATCAGTTAAAGGATGTGAAAAATTCTTCCACTTTAATTACTGTCTGGATTTGCATTAACAAAAGATATTTAATATCAAAACCACAAAGAAGAACAAAAGTACTTTCAGATGGTTTAGTTTTGTGCATTTTAAAGTATTTCTTTAACCAGACAGACAGTAACGACAGTGAAAATTCAAACCTTTGCAGTATCTGACATTATTTAGTAGCCTGATCTAGTTGAGAGGTGTCCCTGCCCATAACAGGGAGGTTGGATTAGATGATCTTTAAGGTGCCTTCCAGCCTATGCCATTCTATGATTTCTCATCTTTGGCTTGCAGATGCTATTTTAACAATGAGAAAGGGTAATTTTTACTCAGCCTTTCACTTAGTCAACTGGTCAAGTCTTTTTAACTCACAATCAGCTACATTTTCTTCCACGAAGGCAGCAAGCCACTATCAGGACCTGTCGCTTTCCCATTTTAAAGAGCACATATTTCAGAAGAACTCGCAACAGGTTCAGTTGGATGGCAACAAGCTCCAGGCACTACATTAAGTCAGACAAACCAGGCTCAGTTTGACACAGTGATCATCAGGAGAATTAAAAAAAAAACCAAAACACTAAATAAATAAAAAAAAAAAAAAAAAAAAAAAAATCATTCATTCACACACCCCCCAAGTAGTTCTAACAGAGCTAGAGATCAGTTGTGTGGCACATGAACTGCAATATCATGATTTCCTAAATGGAGACAAAGTATGTGATCCCACTACACTTTTTAGCTACAGACAAAAGGCAACGTCAATTTGTATTAGTCTATGTTAATCAGAATCTCTCCTGTAATATTCAGAATGATAATTACTGATCCTAACACTAATTTCACTCCATTATTACCCCTTAAATTTTTGATCCATTTTGCAATAAACATCTAATATAGATTAAAAAACAAACAAAAAAAAACCAAAAAAAAACCCACCACTTTTGCTTTATGAAGTCACATAGCATCATACTTCTCATGAAATTCAGACCACAAACTTTCCAAGCTTCACGAGTCACGTGCTAGCACACTTGCTTTCTGGACAAGCTATACTACAAACTACTATAAAGAAATACAACCTTGGAATTGGAAAAATTACAGCAATTGAGCTTCCTAATGCAGCTTTATTACAATAAGGACAATACCTGGCTGCAGTAGTTTTAAGCCTGATCTCTTGAAGAGGGCAGAAAATAGTTATCAACAAAAGTTCACAAGTTTGGTTATTCAGAGTATAAAACACATTTTTAGAGAGAAAAATATGCCCAAGGGGGCAGCAAAGTCTTTGCTTCTGTGCTAGATGTCTCTGCAACAGATACAGTGCAGGTCCTGTGCCAAGGCCATATAACATGACTTAAAACGGGGCTGTGTTAACGAGGTATCTTATGTATAATCCCAGGTTGCAGTCACGGAATCACTCAATGGTTGATGCTGAAGGGACCTCTGGAGATCCTCGTGTCCAATGCCCCTCCTCAAGCAGGGCTATTTTAAAGCAGGTTACCCAGAACCATGTCCCAATGGCTTTTGAGTATCTCCAAGGATGAAGATTCCATAAACAACACACTGGCTGCTTAGGTCAGTCTCATACCACCAGTTACATGTCCAGACTGATTCCATAATGCAACCATAGGGCTCAGGAACAACAGACGTATCTTGATGGTGACCCAATGCCAGAACACTTTCCAGTGTCTGCACTGTGTCTTGTGGCTGTTGGTATACTCTGAAATCACTTATTATAAAAAAGAGGCTTTCCTTATGTGAGACCTTGGCACAAAGGGACTTACATTTCAAATAGGAGTTTGTTCAATATCAAAAAGTTTCTGTCAATCGCTCCACATACTTCTAAAACCTGAAGTCTGTCCTTGCATATTACTAGTTCATCAAATGACGCTAGAAAAGTAAGACTGTCACATCTGCCCGTGTATGCCTGCTGTTAGAAAAGATGAAATAGCAATAAAGCTATTTTTAACCTCCAGATATATTAGCATGTATCAAATTCTTGGTAGTTATACATCTCTTTAGATTGTATTCAAAACTAATTGATAGACATCGCTATGGCCAGAAAAACATGCTCATGTAAAAGCTGTACATCCTACTCACAGAAGAGTCAATCTGGTTGTATCTTGCAATATCTTTATGAAGAGTCCTCAGAATGATCATAGCCACCATGCCAGATAAGAAGAGAACAATTACCAGGGAATTCATTATACTGTAGATAAAGAAAAAGTCAAACTTACAGTCTGCTTACTCAGGTTTCTGGACATGCACTCCCGTTCATACTACATGTACAGCTCAAATCTGAGAAATAGTCTTAGATATTCAGACTTTACTTAAGTCATTCAGACTAAAATAGTATTTTCCCACCCAGAAAAGATACACTGTTTTAAGTTGTGTACCTTCATGATTTCTTAAAGAGTCAGAAGTGAGAAGAATAGTATTTTACGATACATGGTTAATTCTCAAGACAGTTCTGTATAGCTTTTCTTTATTTTCCTCTTTATAGAGCTCAGAAGTAATTTCCCTAGTGAAACAGCTACAGCTCTTAAAGCACGATTTCATATCTATCAACCAGTGAAATCTCCCTCATGCCATTTAATATTTCATAGACATATTTCATCAGATTAACCTTTTCGAACACTTTATATTGCAAAACATTAACATTTCAACATAAATTATATACTTACTTGATATCATTTGCATGGTACCGAGGAAAATAAGAGCTTTCCATACACATCTTTTACTCATTAAAAAAGCTCTTCTTTTTACTGTAAGCAGCTGCTGAGTACAAAACATGCAGTACACACATGCACCTCTCACTTGGCAGTTAGAGAAAGCCAGACAGTAACAATAAGAACGTTGCAGAGCAGCAACGTCTCAAAATTTCTACAGAGTGGAGATGATAAAGTAAAATGATGGAAGCTGCTTTCCTTTTGGATGCTAATGGTGCATTCCTTCGGTGAAATGCAATACTACAGTTGCTCCCAAGAGATAGAAGACTGATAGAAGTTACTTCCCATATGAAAACAAGAAAGTTTTCTTGCCTGAAAACTAACAGACTTTGTTCTACCACAGCAGAAGTTATATAGCCCCAGAAGCACAAATAAGAACTCTTTGTGCTCCCCTACAAGGTTATTCACTGAATAAGTGCAAATCTTACCTAAACCACTGGATGTTTGTATGTGGCATAGACTCCAAAATGTAGTCCCATCTGGAAGCCCACTTAATATTATTCTTTTCCTATAAAGAAATAAAATATCAATTAATAGAAACAAGTACAAGTTTGTTGCAGTCTCTGAGAAGGAATAAGCACATTAAATCTCTTCCACAAACCTTCCATTCAGCATTAATATCTAAGCTTGGTATCAACTCCAGATATTAGGCCTCCCTCTTGCATTACTTCTTTTTTATCTCTCGAGCCTCTCAAAGAATATCTTGTTTATTGAAATCTTCCATCCATGTCTTCTACCTTCTCCCCTCCTACCAACTGGGCTTCACTAAGCCTCATCTTTCCATGATTCAGTATGTAGCTGCCTGCAGTTCCCAAATGCACGCTGGAAAACCATCATGCTGTCACTACAAGATACTCCCAAAATAGCACACTAATCCTGAAACTTCAGCTTTGTTAAACATACTTTATGTTTCTAGTTTCCACTGGAATTTTTCTCTCTCATCATTTTCCATTTATTTAGCACAGATTTCCTCATTCCGGCCATAATGGTGTCTGATACAGACTACTTTCCACTCTGATATTCCTGGCAGACAACTGTCATTTCCAGATACCCCAGTGAAAGATTTAAGAAGAAATCATTTAGCAACTTTCACCTTCAAAAGATGCTTCCATCCTCTCTTACCTCCTCATCTAAACGCTTCATGTGAGATCTGTACAAGTGATGACTCTTTCTGGCTCCCAAGTCCTCTGCAGCTTGCCTGACAGGATGTACATCTGCTGTCCTGCTATCAAATTTGGTCACCTGATCAGCATGAAGTTCAGCAGAACTTCTTCATTTATTCATCAGGTGGTAAGTTTGTACAGTTAATTCTCAGAATTTAGACTATGTCTCCAGCCTAGAATTTTTAAGTTCTGATTCATGTTCTGGATCAAGAACATGTAACAATGAAGAACTGCACCAATACAACAAGGTGGCTGCAGTTGCTGTAAGTTGCTCTTTATCAGCCCAACGAGTAGTTGATCAGTAGTTCACAGCTAGTCGGGACAGAATTTCAGAAGCGTGGTTTTAAAGTTTGTTACTTGAACACCAAACTTCTCACACGCTTACGTTTTCGTATGCTTGTGTATTACACATTAGAGGAATGACGGTGTCTACTTCACACGCACACAGAGCTAAACTCCTTACCCACTTCAATGAATTAAAGCAGACACCAGAGCTTTCTCATCAGAAGTCAGCTGCCATGTTAGAAAGCACCACGAAACAGATGTTTTACTTGTTTATGTATTCAGGCTTTCTGAAACCAATGTTCTCCTATTTAAAAATACTTTTCACTGATAAATACTCCCCTTTGAAGTTATTTTGAAAGTACTGATAAAAAATAAAACCTACCAGGTACTATTCCAAACCAAGGCTAACGGGTAAAATAAGAAATAAGCCGGTTTGAGACGTGCTGACTGCCATCTGCTGGAAGCACCTCAACCCGCGGCGGCAAACCCACTCCCCAGAAAAAGGGGGTAGGAACGCTGCACGAATAACCCGCCAAAGTTCACGTTGCAATTCTAAACTGCAATTTATCATCAAGATTTAAACACAAATGTTAACAGACAGGAGGTTCATTCATGTAGTCAAATTAGAGAAGCTAAGGAGGACTGGGTATCTCAAGGGAAAAGTCACAAGATCCAGAGCCTTGCACCTCAAGGTCATTGGTTCAAATCAAATTCAATTTGGTAGAACGAAAGCTGTTACCACATGACAGCTGCTTGACTGCCTACACAAAATGAGCTGGTGGTCTCAAGCCGAATCCTTTAAGATCAGTGTCTTACATCAGAAAACCACCACGCTCTCCGGACAGGCTGGAACCAAGGTACAGAGGTTTGGAGTAGATTGAACCAAATTCTTCTCACCCCTACAGGAGGCTCACTTTCACTGCTGAGGTAAAGACCAAGTTGCATGAAGGCCTAATTTCCTCCCGTCTAAGTCATAACAGGCAGAATAAAGCACTAGAGTATTAGTAAACATCAGTCTAGTAACTCTAAAAGAGGAAGGGCCACCTACTCAAAAAAAGCTAATGAATAAAATAAAAGCAATACAAAATGAGACAATACCTACAACTTCACTATAAAAAACAGCTTTACAATATGCTGAAATAAACAACACAAAAGCATCTAGAAATAGAATACAAAGACTTCTTCAACATGAGACTCCCAGTACCCTGACCGAACTCTGAAAACACAGAGCACACCTCAAGGAAGACAACTCTGGCAGTTGTTCAATCTACTACCTTTCTACCAGTAAGAAAACGGGAAAAAAAAAAAAGTCTTTATTTACACATTCCAAGTGTCACTTAAACTACAGTAATGGAAGAGTAATAGGCTTTGGGAAAACAGCTTCACAAGACCATCCTTACAGAATTTACACTGCTTTCATCCAGTTATGGCTATTAGTAAATTATCCAGCTGTTTTCAATTTCATTCTTTTGAAGAATTACGTATTCATGTAACAGAGTCAATACTTACTTCAAATGTCACAGAGTAAGTGTAGATCAAATTCAGTTTATTGGTGAATCCTCCAGGAATCTCCATAGGTGGACCTTCACAACTTAAGTTGTTCTCATCTGTATGTTTGTAGCTAAGGGGAAAAAATGTTCAATAAAATTGCATATGCTCTAAAGGATGAATTTTCACAAACTCTTTTCTAAGGTGATTAAAACAAGTTTTTATTAAAAAAGCACAAAATACAAACAAGGAGAATTGTGTATATCATTTTGTACCAGCTATTCAACTTTTTTGAGGATCTGCTTTTTTGGTTCTTCTACCAACAAAGGTCAAAGATCTTAAAATATATTTTTATCAATATTTATGTTTGTAGCTAGAGATAATATGAAAAAAATGAAATCATGTCTATAATTAGGTATCATTATTTAGAATATCTATAACAGCCTTAAAGCCACACCAGAATTGAACACTCGTTCTCAAAAGCACTTCTGGTGAGAGCTAAAATCTCCATGGAAAGCATCCTAGAGATTTGGATCTTGGATCATTATCCTACATTCAGTTAGTTATCTCTTCACACTTTGAGGCATTTAAGAACATTGTAGGTAAAGTTGTTTGCCAAGCATGTGGGAGACAAGAACCACAGACCTCTGAAAGGTCACAAGCTGTAGTTTCACCCTATCCACTTTTCTGCCATGATCAGAATGAAGTCCTAGTCCTAAGCTAAAATGCTGCTCGGTTAACCGGGCTGCGAAGTCTGGAGATCTTTAGCTGGTAAGATGTCAAGTTTTAACACAAAATACCCCTTCTCTGCCACCATACCTCTCCCCTCCGTATTTTAACAGGAGTGCATTACTGGTGAGGGACTTGACCTCAGTGTGTGCTCATCAGTAAGGAAGACAAGAATTTCTTAGCAATCTCTCACAGGTTCTCACCTTCCCTCCAGTTTCATAGGGAGAAGGGTGTCTATTTTATTTTATTTTGGTGGAATTGGTAGTGTCTCTTTTTTATTACTATTATTTTTCACACTGGAGCAAAATAAATGACTGTGGGAACCTTTCCATTTTTCATTCCTATACAAGTGGTCTAATTTCTCCTCTCATTAGTCTTGGGTACTCTGAAAATACAGAACTCAGAACAACATTCTCCACTCTGAAGTTCAAACACGCAAACCCTTCTCTGCAGTACCTTAGAAATACTGGAGCTGTAGAAGCACAAAGTCAAAGAAACCTTAGGATTGCTTGAATTCACTCCTGTGAACCTCCTCTAACACTGGAAAATAACTTCCCTCTTACATGGCAAGTCGTATTTACCCAGTTTAGATAAACAATTCTACCTTACATGCATTATTATATGCCAACAACTAAGTCAAGCCACAAGGTAGTGAAAACTTCCATGAAAGGCCTAGGGTGCTCCAACCGCAAATACTCCCCAACAGGAGAACTTCAAAGTTGAAACAAAGCACCAAGCAAAACACCAGAGTCAGAGAACTACAACATTGAGGTTCTGTGCAACCCACCCGTGCCCTCTTGTGGTCTGCATCACTGGTGACAAGTCAAACAAATTTTTAACTACCCAGGATGCAACTGATACAGTATTAATCAAAAATGGTGAAAGAAGGTAGAATCTTCCTGCCACCATCTCAGAGCAGAAGGAATAAGCTTGCACAGCAAGTATAATTCCCTAGAAACACACTATAACATTGCAAGAGTAAAAAAAGTATTCCCAAGTCATGTTGTACAGTGCACGCCTGTATGACTTGAGAGACTGTGGTGGCATAATTTAAGAATGTATTTAATCTCTGCAGAAAAGAGGAAAGAGTTTAGCTAAAAAAAGAAACCTACTTGGAAATTTTATAAGTGGACTGCAGTTTTCAAATATAGGTAAGTATGAACTGTGTAAGAACTGTCTGACAAGAGGCCAGAGTAATTGCTTCAGTCTGTTTGTGACCTCTGAATTGCTGCATCTCCACTCTGGTCAACACAGAAATGCAGAAACTAAGAAGCTACTGTTTAAGAAAATAAGTAGTCTTCTTGGGAAATTAGTGATCATCTTCTGCTGTTCTGAATACCAGTATTAACTTGATATTTCACCTATTCCTCAGTATCCAAACCAACACATGAAAAAGTACACCTGTACAAATACTGTATATTCACACCAAGTACGTTTGTGAGGCAATACAAGAAGAGAGATGACATGGGAAACTGTCCCTCAGTTAAAACACGTCTTTTAAAGAAAGTAATGCACACCCAGATGCAAACCAATAAAAACATGAGAAAGAACCTCACACAAACAGTAGAAGCTAAGAGTCTGCACAAGCAGTTTTTCCATCAGGAGGGACCTCAGGGAACATTTTAAAAGCAAAGGGAAACGACACTTACAGTTGTGGAACTGCTTTTTGTAAATACAGTTCCAGCCATGAACCCGTACACGGAAAGCTTTATCAGAAGTCAGAATAACCAGTTCCTCAGAACTTACTGACACCAAGTACCATTTCTAAATTTGCAACTACTGCTAGCACTCCCTAGTACTAGAACTCAATGCTTTAATCATCTAGTTCCAACCCCCCAGCCATGGGCAGGGACACCCTTCACTACACCAGGTTGCTCAAAGCCTCATCCAACCTGACCTTGAACATTTCCAGGGATGGGGCAGCCACAACTTCTCTGGGCAACCTGTTCCAGTGCCTCACCACTCTCAGAGTGAAGAATTTCTTCCTTATATCTAATCTAAATCTCCCCTCTTTCAGTTTAAAGCAATTACCTTTGCGGTCTCAGTCTCGCCATCACCAGTCTTGCACCAGGCCAGTTTTCATCCTTCCCGCTATGGTACATGATTGTTATGTCAACGTGGTTGAAGAGGTAGAAAGTGTTCTTCTTGTTAAACTCTGACTGCAAAACATCATCGAGAGATTGAGAAACTTCTCCAACAGGAGAGGGCGCAAGCAGCCAAGAACTTTAAAATAAGACTACTGTCCAATGAAGGGGCAAGAAAGAAGGGGAAATATTTCAACATTCACGTTTTGAAAACATACCTGTGGAAAATATTTGCATGCTTTTCTACACATTAGTTTGTGTTATATAAATACAACTCATATAATAAAGCATCACATCTGTGTTACTAGTAAAATTTAAATGTATTTGACACCATTTTTGTATTTACCACAAAAAGCCGCCAAAACACATTCAAAGATTTATTCAAGGTACAAGTAATTCAGATTCACCATTCCTTCCTCCCAGTGCTCCTGATAGACACTCCGAAGCTTACAAACCAGGTTCTGCTTCAAAAAACTACCTTTCACCTTCAGTAGTTGTTCTGCTTTGTCATCCCTATCCTTTCAGAATTTGGAATGAATTTATATTTATTTACATTTACTGTATAAAGCTCAGGTGATACCAGAGCCAATTAAGGTGACACTGCTATTGTTTAAAAAACTTGAATTTGAATTAGGGGACCAGGATGACAGACTGCTAGTTGAGTTTCCAAGTAAAAAAAAAATCCTTTATTTATTGTGTATATTAGCCATGTTCCAACTGCCATACAACTTCATCTCTTGCCCACTCCCAGGAAAATATGAAGGTGTCTTGCATTGAATTTTTCCAGATTCCTCTTCTTTCACTATGAACGAGATTCCCAATGGGAGAAGACTACAATCATACCTGTGTCATGCTATAACCCCATCTTTAGGTACCCGTTTCCTCCATTTCCAAAGTAACAGCTGAAGTGATAATATAGCTCACTTGCTGCACCAATGCAAGGATGAACTGTAGCTGTGCCATTGCATGAGCACAGCCCCTTTCCTGCCCCAATTTTTAAAGAGATAATTGTGTCTGCTGGAATAGTATTTGGGTATACTTCTAAAAGAGGATGACATTCCCCAATTCAGCCCAGAGATTAGTCTCATATCCATGATGCTATGTTCTTATTTGCCCATGTAACAATCATCCCTCTAGTGCTATGCCATGCAACATTTTCATCGCAATTAGAATTCACAAACTAAAATTGACACTGAGTATGACAGCTACGCTGGCAGAGCATCCACACCACAGCTGGCACACACGATTTGCACAGCACTTCATGGATACACAGCACAAGCTCCCTAAACACTCACCAGGAAATTCAACCATTGATGCCTATGCACAAAAACCTCCCCATAAAAAAAAACAACTTTTCATCCAAGTTGCTGACTTTGCTACAATCCTTTTCTGTGTACCAGGTAGCTTCCAACACAATATACATCAATACCAATTTAACATAAAAACAACCTCACATACAAAAGAATAAAGTTGAACACCTAAGTGGGACAGGGTATTCACTTCACAGACCATTTTCAACAGTCTAGGGAGCCTGAGAAGTAACCGAGTTGGAAGGTGACCATAGACAGAGTAAACTGAACGTTCATAATAAACACATCCCTTCCAAGAAGCATCAGACCTGCTGAATACAAACAAATTGACTGGACTGTATACAAGCAGTAAGTCATATGGCAGAACAGAGAGATCTCTCCTCACCAAGAGGAGTGTGGTCCCTCACCCTAGGAGAGATAAAACCATATCACTATTATCCATAACTGTACTAGTTCACCATGGAACTCCCAAGATGACTGACACATTTCGAATTGTTGTCAATGCAATTCTTTCCCTGCCACAGCTGTGCTTGTTATCTTCCAGCCATCTGGGAAAAACCCTGACACATTTATCTTGTAAACTGTGCCAGACATAACTTTTGCAACTAGAACAAAGTGCGCATTTCTAGGTCTTCACTAGAAAGCTGCTATCTGAAATTGATAAAAGAAGGTCTTGCACATAAACACGACATGAACAAAGAATGAATAGGTACAGGGGTAGACACACATGAAATTTCAGAACAAAAACTTAATTTTCTAAGGCTTCTCATTGCTTTACGTACATTGGCCAAAAGACCTACACAAACATTTTTTTTGGACAATTGTACCAGTGAGACACTGCATATAGAAGCAGCATACAGCTTTGCCTGTGCCCACATTCTGAACATCAACCATGTTTACAAGGGTATCTATTCTTTCCCAGGAAAAGAAAGCTTAAAAATAAAACTGTAAATGAAATTACATCTGCTATACGAACGAAAAAGGTTCGACCACTTACATTTATAACACAAGCATCTTTAACTCTACCATCTGGAGTAACAAAACATCCTATGGGAAATCCCGGATTACAGTATTTTTGTCCATCTTCCACATCATAGCACCACGTTACAGGCATGTTATCGATAATCCTAGACAGAAATCATCAAAGAACATGTCCTCAGAAAAGGATGCACCTTTTTTCACATTGACATTTAACATTCATGTAACGCACATAGTTTTCAGCAGTGCCCACAAGATGCACAGTAGAGGACAACTACCACACAGAAGGAAGAAAGCAACCACTTAGAACATAGAGAACAATGTAGAAAAGCAGGAAATAAACTCCCAACCTCAAGCACACATCTCAGCTTACCAGTGATGCTGATAATTCAACTGCATTCCTTTCTTCAAAAAAGCCAGTTTGCTTTTATCAGCGCTGTTTCCTGGGTCGTAGGATCTTGTACAAACCTTCTTGCATGTTTCTTGCTTTTTAAAAGTGAACTGTCAAAAAAAGCACACAAACCCAGTAACTTCAGTTTTGCCTCAAAAACCTTTTAGAGTCTTTTTTTCAGGTAAAGCTGACTTTTTTGAGATACTTCATTTCCTTGCTATAAAAGTTTCTAAAGCCAGAATTTACTGTACCACAGCTTTAACTTAAATGTCAAGATTTATGTATATCCAGCACCAGTAATCCCCTCCCTTTCACACTGCTAAAAATCTCTTCAATAGTCCAGATAAACTACCTCCAGAAAAACCTTGAGGACTAAAATTTGAAAATTACTAGAAAAGGTATTACTTTTTTCTTTTACCAGTTTGTTTTATTTTGGTAATCTCATCATCTGCTAAACTAGACTTTTAACTACACCCTTTTTTGAACATTTCCTGTGAATTTTAGCTGTGTTTCCCCATGACAACTAAGTTATTAGACAAGGCTGTCAAAAATGCAAAACGTTACACAGCATTAAGTGCAGACACCTTCTACCACAAACATGTTCGTGTTTGTATATCAAACTGTCCTGGTTTCAGCTGGGACAGAGTTAGTTTTAATCTTTAGCAGCTAGAAGAGCTCTGTGTTTTGGTTTTACGAGAAGAATGTTGATAGCACACTGACATTTACAGTTGGTACTGAGATACCAAGGGCTTTTCAGCTTGCCCTGGTTTTGCCAGCGTGCAGGAGCACAACAGGCTGGGGAGGAGGAGCATGGCCAGGACAACGGGTCTACAACTCCCCTTAGGATTTGACCTTAGGATTGAGGCTAAACTGGCCAATGGAGTATTCCATATCATGCATCAGTATATAGATGAGGGCTGACCAGGAAGAAAAGCTTTTGCTCTTCCAAAGTCTCTCTGAGTGCTTTCTCTCTCTCATTCTCTTTTTGAGCCTCTTGCTCGTCCAGGATTGTGGTGTCAGGATTTATCTGTTTTGGAATCGTTTGCTGGGGTGGGACAGGCATTGGTCATCAGGTGGTGAGCAATTACACTGTGCATCACTTGTTTGTACATATTATCATCATTATACATACACATTCATGTATTATCATCGTTACTTTTAATTTTTTATTATTACATTGTATTTATTGCAATCCATGAGTCTCCTTCCTTTTTCCCCCGTTAATTCTCTTCTCCTTTCCCCAGGAGAGGAGGAGGGTGAGCAAGTGGCTGTGTGGCGTTTAGTTGCTGGCTGGGCTAAACCACAACACAAACTTCTATTCTAACTCAGTTAGGATCTACCTGTTCATGAGCTAACCTACTTAAAACATGACTGAAAATTCTAATATTATCAAGGCCTAAGTGCTAACCAATAACAGCATCTTCTAATTACCGTAGTGTGCAGCCATTTCAAACAAGTAATGGTTACAATACTTAATCTATTCAATAGGTATGCAGCCCAAATGACCCATCATGCTATGTATTTAAAAGCTTCTTGTGGTCAGCAGCCATAAGACTTAAAATTACACTAGCTCAGAGAGTCAAAAAAAAACAGACTTCTAGGAGCAGTTTACACAAGTGAGGAGGCATCACCTCCTTAACAGCCCTATGAAAAGATGTGACTAGATCCCTAATGACTGAGTAGCAGTAGACTCAGAAACTATGCTGCCTCTTTTTCTCACAGGGATTTGGATTATCTAGCAACCCTCACACACAAACACAGCCCAGTTTTCAGTTTCACTATCAAATCCCAGTCTGGAAACTGCACTTGAACAGTAAACAGCTTTCAGTCATTAAGAGATGGTGTTTAATTGTATCTCCTTTACTGCTAATCATTTTCCCAAGTTGATTGTACAGCTTTTTAGAGATGCTACATTTGGTCATTGCTAATGCAGGGTATGAGGCAGAAAAATATCACATACCTAATCTACAAAACACTTCCACACATTTATTTGACAGAATATTACAAGTGACATGTATCAACAATGAAAAATTTGGTTTTAGCCAACAAATGTTAAGTGTGTACAAGCAGGGAAAAGCTAGAAATTAACCCCTACTTGACTTGCCCTTCCCAATCTGGAAGTTGGCCAATAGTACAACCAAGCACGCGAAACAGTTTCTGAATCACCACTTTACAGGCTCCAACACTACATTTAAAACACTAATGATTTCAGATCACCTAACACACTATACACCCAGCTCTTACAGAACTGCTTAAGATACCGTTTCTGGACTTCTTTACCACAGAGGAACAGGAAAGGAGAGTGATTACTGGCCCAGCTTCCGAACTTTAATTAGCCACTCTAAGATGTCCTTGGGGTGGGAGAGGTTTTCTTTTCATTACATAAACACTATAAAGCTTATATTAGAAGCAAATAAATAAAAACAATCACATAATGATCAAATTTTCAGTCATGTCTATGGATCACAGCCATCAGAATGACAGCTATCAAATTTATACAGGATCAACTTCAAAGGATAAAATAACCTTATATGGAGACGATGCTATTCTCTCCCCAAACAGCACTTGTCCTAGATTTTCTGACGGTCTTTTCTCTTCTGTATCTTGACAGAAGTCAAAACTGTAAAAGAGTGGAAAAGATTACCTTTAATTTTTAATTGACATACAATGGTAAATATCAGCCTAAAACAATTTCTTAAGTTATGTCCTTAACATGGCAGTTTCATGCTTCTTTTGGCACGTCAGCCACTGTTAGTAAAAATTTGAGTGCTTCTGCAGAGAAATTTGGCATTTATTATACAGAAATACTTCTCTTTTGATATCAGTTTCAATCAGTTGAAGTATCTTTAACAAAACGCATGATGCTTAGTCCAAGTGCCGTTTTCAAATGGCAATTTAAACAAACAACAGAATCTTTCGTATTAGGAAAAAAGAGACTATGCCACAGACTGTCTGTTTCTCTTGCAAACAATTTCACAAAAACCAACGACACTCCTTTCTTAAAGAAGTCTTTACAAACAGTACTTAACATGAAACACATTCCAAGGAAGGTTAAGTGCTTTTAATTTTAACATGCCACACTGCCAAATGCCATTCACCAATTCAACTATTGTAGTCTGAAACAGCTGAATATGGGAGGGAGCATGTAACCGTTCTGGATCTTCATCATTTAAACACAGGCAGCAGCAGGTTATGGAAAAAAAACAGATACCACTTATCTTTGGTGAATAAATACTTTTCTTCAATCAGTGCTTCTAAATTCATCAGCTTCCATGAAGTTTAATGCAAATAGAGACATTGTGGGCTTTTCAAGCTAGTCCCTAGCCTTGCTGCTACTGTTGCACTGCACAGGACCAGAGCTACAACACCTGCAAGTTTCTCTTACCTCTATGCCCAACAGCAATACTGCAAATCATATTGTGTATCATTGCTTTGTAGGTCCATAAATACCTGCAAATGCAGGTCATAGTTTTCACAGACAAGAATCAAAATAAAAAAAAAAAAAAAAAAAAAATATCAAAACCACAAGAAGAATTAGATACAGAGCTTTGGTGGAAAAAGGAAAACTAACAATGACCCTTCTTCCAATTTCTTTTAGTTGCTAGAAACAAGGGATGCAAAACTCATGTCTTCCTAGGTTTGTCTAACAGGAAGAACTTTCAAATACATCAAAGTCAACACTAAATCTAGTACTCAGCTCAAAAAACGCACCCATTAGAAGCCACCCAGCAGCAGAATGCACCACTAGAATGCACCCAGCAGCCGTGTCTTTATTAACCTGTTATTGTTAACAGAAGACAGTCAGGAAGCACAGGTGTGGCCTTCATCCTTTCCTCCCTCTGGCATTTCATTCCTGCTGCCAAACACGGGATTCACTTTTCCATACCAACACCCGAAACATCACTTACGAGAAACCCGTGTACTGTACCAGGAGCTGCATCGCCGCGCTGCGAGCGGAAAACAGGCTTTCCAAACGCTTCGGGAAGCCTGCTCCCATGTACTTACGCATCATACTCGTACGGCAGAACCGATTCAACCGAGTCCAGCCTGTTCACGAAGAGCTCGATTAGCGACTGAAACGAGGAGGGGAGGATAAAGTATGAGAATACAGCCTTGCAAAAACGGACGCGCAGCCGACACGAAGCGCATGGCGGGCTTGCAAGAGCTGTTCCGAGCTCAGGAGCTCGCTCCCCCGCGGCGGAGTTACCACAGGCTGCTGACAGGCCCCGGCCGCGGCCGCAGCGCCGGGCCGCGCCACAGCCGCCCTCCCGCGGCAGCGCTGCCGCCACACGGGGCTGCGACAAGGAACGAAACTCCGGCAGAGGACCCTCCCGGCGCTGAACGGAGAGCTCGGCAAGGAAAAAGGAAGTTTTCACCATAAAAAAACCCACCGGGTGCACCAGGGAGAAGGGAACTGGGGTCGGTTGGCTCCCCGGGGCAAAGCTGCCGCCTGCGGGAGACCGGCCGGGGCCCGCACGCAGCCGGGCAGGGGGTACGCGGCGGTCCCCCTTCTCGCCACGGAAACCCGGCGTGGGACAAGGCGGGAGTCGCCCGCGTCGGGCCCTCCCGTGAGGGCTCTCACCTTGCAGCCCTCTCTCTCCTCGCCCTCCTCACAGAAGCTGACGGGCGCCAAGCCGGGCAGGTAGAAGGCGGCACAGAGAGGCGCCACCAGCAAGAGGCCGGCCACCAGCAGCCTCATCTTCCAGCCTCAAGGAGCAAAGGCACCATGAGCCGAGGCGCCAGCTTCGACTCCCCTGGCCAGCGCCTTGCACAGGCGGCCTCAGCCGAGGCGGAAGCCGGTAGCGGCGGCGTCACGATGGCGCCGCAATTTCGGCGCCTGCGCGGTGAGGAGGTGAGGCGCTGGGCGCCATCTTGAGGCAGGGCGCCTTGAGGCACGGCGGTTCGCGCCTCGGCTGCGGGATGCCGTCTCCTCCTCGGCGGAGAGGTGGTTTACCTTTTTCCTGGCCTTTCACGCTCACCTCATTCCGTTTTCCCAAAGTGCAGCAGAGAAGACTTCAATTAGATTTTACCACCTCAAAAATTAGGGGTGGAAATCCAAGACTTTGTATTGCAGCCTTTATCTGCAACCCTGTGACTTCTAAGAATGATGTTTAATGATTTTGTGATGTCTAGCTCAGCAGCTCGTGATGTTTGCAGCCAGGCACAGCGGAACATGCACCAGTTCATGGTGTCCCGTGGCCCCTTACGACCACAACGCAGCCACAGCAATGCCATGAATGTGATGCTAAGCTCCAGGCTTGCTCCTTCGGGTGGCAATGGCAGGAGCAGCGCTCAGGGACAGCTGCAAAACCTGTCCGAGAAGCAGGGTAAGTACAAGCTCTGTGCTACCACGGCAAGACATCCACTGCTGTCTAAGACATTGTGCTAAAGGCATTGCTGTTAATACCAGGTAGACACCACCTCCATCTTCCTATTTCCCATTTAGGCAAGCTGTTGCCACTCTGGTTTCCAGCCTGTGACATTACGTTTGCATTACCCCTGCAAAATGTCCATGTCCAACAATTTTGCTCAACTCGTCAATCAGTAGTGAGTTGCCCTTACCGTAGGACAGCACCAGGCAAAAGGAGACAGTATTAAAGGGTCCATAGTAACTACTTACTTCAAGTCTTTTCAGCTGAGCCTGGAAAATTTGAGTTGTCAATTCAGGCAGCTCCAGCTATCTCTTAGGGACTTGTGATCCACCTTGTATTGCTAAACTGAAAGGGGCCACAATTAGATCTTGAAAAGGTGATTTGGGAGAAGCACATTATTAAATTGCAGTTTAGAAATGGTTGACAAAGTCAGTGTCAGAAACAATTGTTTTGTGCTGCTCTCATCCTCTCTAGTTTGAGTTTTATAGAGGAAAAATGCTGAATATCTATAAACAGCTATCGACTGACAGCTGCCCAGAAAGTTGTTTCTTGTCATGAAAATATTAAACCTATCTTTTCAGATACTAGTTTTTTACTATATGTCTAGAGGGAATTACATTCCTTTTTTATTCATTCAGAATGAGTCTTATGTGGTCAGATTATTTGTGTTTTCCTTAATCCTCATCCCTCAACTCTGCTGAACTCTTTATCCAGTTTAAACCCAAAGCATGATGAACTTGGTAAAAGGCCAATATATTTGATGAAAATACACAGCGTGGTACAAGGGAGGTTCAAAGTACTGCCCTCTGTATGAACAGGTTTGTAGTGTAAATTCAACTACATTGTTAAACATCATAGGATTCACCTGACAGTAACATTTTAGGTGAAAGCTACCAAAAAAAATCATAATCCTCATGGAATGTTGTCCACCTTTGCCATCCAGTGGTCTCATTTTTATCACTGTAAAGGCACAAAGGGATCAGTTTCTTTATACGTATGTGAGTTTGTAAGTAACATACTTGTATAACTGCATTTATGCTGCTTTTTAAATTGTAAGGAAAATTTTCTAAGCTGTGATAATGCAAGGCAAGTACATGCAAGGTTTCTGTAATTTTTCTAAAAAATTCAAACTTACAAAGAGGAAAAAAAAAAAGAGGAGGGGAAAGAATTAGAGGAATTATACATTCTCTAATCCTCCAGGAAAAAGATGTGTTTCACTGAACTTGGAGCAGGACCATACATAAACAGTGTAGTGGAATATAGTAAAATACTGCTCCAGTTTGCAATGTAGATGGAACTAAAGTTTTGATGAGAATCATGACAAAGATATCTTTTAGGACAAAGGATAGAAGAATTTGGCCTAGTACAAGATTTTGCCCTAGTACAATTACAGTAGTTATGTTCAAATGCTGTTTCAAATGTAATTATGTTCATGCTAATCCCTAGCTCCATGTACAGTATGTGTTAACAGAATGTTAATAAAATGAAGCCTGGAGTTACCAATGAAATATTTTACCCTTTTAATCAGAGGAGGAAAAAGAGCCTTTAGTTTACATTTCCTTATCTTTCCAGTTACGTGGGAGGTGGTCAGCAAATACACTGCTATAGGTCATAGAAGCACACAGAGAGACTTCGCACATAGATGGAGACTATTTTTAGTGTGTTTCTTACAGGACTAACGATTCACTTCAGTTTTCACTATCCGTTGCAGGGAGACTCTGAGGTTTATATTCTTCTGTATTGAAATGAGAATTTGAACCTTTTTTCATATGATAATCAGATGAGTATCTTGCTATGCCATTCTTCAGCAACGGCATTGTTACCACGTGCAGTGCCCTCCCACTTCGTTACTGAAGGTCATCTTTCCCTTTTCCCATGCACAGTAACAGCATCCAGAAACTCTTAGCGTCTATGCGAGGAAGGTGATCATCTTTAAGTACGTACTACAGTCTAGAGAAGCGTTTGAGAGCTACCTTCTTTTGTATTCTCAACAGATCTATGAGGTAGTCTGAAGCATCGTTGCCTTCTGTTTTCCCTAACACAAAGAGCAGTTGAATATCAGTATCTGAGCAGAGGAGACCGAAAACCTGAAGATAAGAATAGAGCCTGATATTCTTTTATCGGGATGTGACAGTTATGCAGCTCTGTGACTGTAACAGCACTGGGCAGTACTGGTCGAGTCTATAGACTCTGTGGCACCTCCTAGAACTAAAGGTCTGTAGAATAACATGAGGGAGAACAGAAGTCACAGAGGAACTGAGCAATGTCCATCCCATGTGTTAAGAAAGTGGATAAGGTAATATGCTGGTGGACCACCTTCTTTGTCTCCTATGTCTCTTACAAGACAAGATGGCCTAGGAAACTACACTGCCATTTCTGATGGCTTCAACCCCACTCATCCCCTCCTACCTGTCCGTGCTGCTGGTACAAATAATAGTGTGGGAAGGAGTCCGAAGGGCAGTAGATACAGCTGGGAAAGGCGGCATTTTTTTTCCTTTTAGCTTCCAGCAGGTTTGTTGTGGAACCCTGCCAGCCCTCAGGACTTCTCAATGAAGGCATGCTATGGTGCCTGTAAGGAAAGGGATCTTGCTATGTACAAGCAAGAGCCTGAATAGGTGCCAGGCAGCACTGCTTACTGTACCACATGGATACCCTTTGAAAAGCCCTAGGAAAAACCACCTGGTGACCTGCCAGAGCTGATGCAGGTGCAGTACAGGAACACAGAGTGGCTTTGGAGACCAGCTCCTTAGCCCTGACAGACATCCCTCAGCAGGCACATCTCCAGGAATGTGCAGGACACATTCCTGGATGTGATTCCTTGATGCCAATGAGGATGCATTGGCATCCTATTACTCAAACCTGGGATCAGGGGCTTCACGTGAGGTTTTGTTGTAAATCCTCTGGTTAATCCCAGTGGGATTTCAGCATGGGAACCAGGTATATTAAATAATTTACCTGAGATACATCTTGGCACTGTTCCGTCACAGCACAAGGATGACTCAGGAGCTATACAGCATCCTAAAACTTTCAAGAAACCTGCAATTCCTTAGCTTTTGCGTCTTGTAGAAATCAATGCTAAGGGTCCTTCTTCAAGGAGTAGGAATGTGTGTTACAGGTCCTGGATACCACTTTTAGGTGACCATGTTCACTATGCTTCTGGAATTTGTATACAAGTTAACAAATAGAGGCAGTGGGACTTGCAAAATAGCTACCTTGTTTTAACAACCACGAAGAACACATGATCAGACAACTTCCCTTTTATCACTTAAGAAGGTAACAGAAATATCCATTTTTGGTTTTGAATTAAAAGACAGGTAATTAGATGAGGTGAGTCCAAGAAAATAGGCCTTGTTGACTGATTAATACAAGTTCAGATAATCTACAAATCCAAACTATGAAAATTTAGCCAATTTTGTACGTACAGACTTCCTGCTAACTTTTCAGCTGTGTGGTTTAGTCAGCAAAACAAAATACCTGCATCGAACCTCAGACGCAATTTAAAAATTGAGTTGAACCAACCCAAAACGGTGTTACCAACAACACGTTTCATTTTACACTACCGTTATTTCAGTGTAAGACTCTGAGGAAGGGGTATTGACACGCACGTGTATTAATTACATCAACTAAAACCGCCTCGAGGCCGTTTTCGCTGACCGGAGCTGACCTCTGTTAACAGACGCTTTCCCAAAGCTAAACGGACGCCGGTGCGAGAGATTTTGCTTCCAAGTAGCGAAGCAGCCGCTCTTCGGGGCGTTCCGCGCGGAAGCGGGGTGAGGAGCTGCCGCAGGAGCCGGCGGACAAACAGCGGCCCGCCGCCGCGGCAGCCCGCCTTTCCCAGCCGGGAGGATAACGGCGCGCTGCCCGGTCGGGGCTCACGCCCCGTCTGCAGGCAGGACGCGGTGCCCCAGACTCCGCAGCGCTCCGGCGGGCCTCCCGCAGCGGCGGGAGGGCGGAGCCGCCTCACGGCGGGGGCTCCGCCCCGGGGGACCCCGGCCTCCCCCTGCCGGGCCCGCCGCCGCTTGCATCCGGGGCCCCGGCCGGCTCGTGACGTCAGCGCCTTTATAAAGGCCTGCAGCGCCTTTGTTCGTCCTCATTGCGCAGTTGCAGGTCGGCGCGAGCGGAGGTGAGCGCGGCCAGGCGAGCTGGGCAGGCCCGGGGGCGCTGGGGAGCGGGACCGCGAGGCCCTGCGGGTTGGGAGCGGTGCGTGAAGGCGGCGGAGCGGCGGCAGGCCCGGCCCGGCCCGTGCGTGAGGGAGCTGTGTTCTGCGCGGCTGCGGGCCCGAGGCGCGGCGGAGCCAGGCCTGCCTCCCCGTATGCCTGGCGCTATGTCGGTGTAGGGACCAGTGTGGCTGTGGGGAGCCGGGGGGGGGTCCCACCCGTGTGGGGCGCGGTGGCCGCCATTTTAGGTGTGGGGGCTTCTGCTCGGGGTCCCGCCGCGTGGAACCCACCATCCCGGAGGAGGACGAAGGGAGGGCGGTAGCGGCTGCGCCTGGAGGGCCGGGCGGATAGTTCAAAATGCGGTTTAGCTGCGCGGTCGGGTTAGCGCCGAGGCGGTCGTTGGGCGCCGGGAGGGAGAAGAGTCTTTGCCAACCGTGGCCGCCATTTTGTGGAGGTGCTTGGAGACGGCGGAGGGTCCGACGCGCCCCCCCTCGCTCCCCCCGGTCTCCCCCTTCTCTGGCCCGGCCCCCGCCGGCCTCCCGCCGCCCCGGGGGCCGCTTTGTCCTCGCTCTCCGCGTGTGCCGAGGGAGCGGCGCGGGTCCTCCGTGCGCGCTGCCGTGGGCTTGCCCGCCGCGGGGCTGGAGGCGTGCGGGTAACGTTTGTCCGCAGGCGCCAGGCGTTGCGCCAGGCACTTGGAGGTTTTGCTTTGTCTTTGTCTGATTGTTTGCCGCTTTTTTTTTTCCTCCTTTGTCCTCCCCCCTTGCCTTAGCCGTGGCCTCGCTGTGTAAACTACAGTGATAGTCTGGAATCTGTTCAGGCTGACGCGTTGTATAGGCCAGGACTTTAGCGTGGTGTCTGTGTACTTCAAATAATTTTAAGAATGAGCTTATTTTAGAATACGGGCCCAAGCTGACTATCAAGCTAGTATTTTGGTATTATTTTGATATATTAAGTAAATTTCTTGAAACATCTATGGCAGGATTTAGAGGGGGAGTTCTAGGATTACCATAGAGGACAAAAAGGCCACAACCAAGAAAGACTTTTCACACTCAGCAATGCTACTTGATCATTAAGAGAGTTCTCATCAGTGCTTTCTTGCACTTTTCAAAGTTAACTTAATCTCTTTGAAATAGACTATGTAATTTGAAGAAGTAATTGAAGGCAGTACTATTTCTAGTTGCTGTAGTCTAAAAAATATTTTTTTAATGTCTGTTATACCTCTTAACTGGCATTATACTCAAGAAAACTTGCTTGTTCTTTTAAGGAGGGAAGTCACTGATATTCCATGAGATGGTATGGAAGTCTCTATTGCAGTCTGATGTGTTGTCACTAACATCCTTATGCTTTTAATAGGTCATTTGTGGAATCAAAATGGTTGAAGCAGATCGTCCTGGGAAACTGTTCATTGGAGGCCTGAACACGGAAACTAACGAAAAAGCCCTTGAGGCTGTATTTGGCAAATATGGACGCATTGTGGAAGGTAAAAAGAAAAACCTTCTTTTAAAGATACTAAAAAATAAAAAGTAAAAACATAGCTGTGATGACTTCTTTGGCATTGATCATCTGAAATGATGGTGCTTTCATGTCCTCTAAGAAGTTCTGAGCTTAAAAGGTTAAATAAAGGTTAAGTATTACTGCTTCATTACAGGAAAGGGTAATATGTCTTTATTTCTGCAGTCCTTTTGATGAAGGATCGTGAAACCAACAAGTCCAGAGGATTTGCGTTTGTCACGTTTGAGAGTCCAGCAGATGCAAAAGATGCTGCCAGAGATATGAATGGAAAGGTAGGAAATAAGACCAATTATATGTCACTGCTGTTACTGATGAGCAACATTGATCTTTGGGGTAAATTAACTAGTAATAAATGTTGGAAAGACAATGGATTAGAAGATTCTGGAGACAAGTCATAACTTCAGATTTGGCAGAATGTCTCTGTGTCCATGAAGCTGAAATCACTTTTTCCTGATGCTGGATTTGACAGTAGAAAGTCTGGCTCTCAGTTATCTTTTTTTTTTTTAATTGGCGATGGAGGGCATTCTAGTAGTCAGCTCTTTGTTCTTGCATATCTTCCATAATGTTTATCTTTTATTGTGTTTGAATGCAGCACTGTGTAAATCACACTTTAGGGAAGTGACTTACCTGGAAAATACAAATGTTTCCCTTAATATGGGTTTAATGTGACTTCCCTACTGTGCTGGAGTGTTGATGCTCTGTCTGGTAATCTGTAGATATCCTCATATGTTTGTGAGTTACATGCCAAGCAGATTGATGATGCATCAGGAGTGTCTTGCCAGTTAATGTGAAATAGCTTTGCAGTTAGCCAGGAAGTGAATTTGCTTGTTTATACCCTACAATGCAACAATCTGGAAGGAAGTAAAAATTGAATGCATATGTAATGTCTTTGAAAAGAAGTTGAGAATTTGGAGCAAAAGTTCTCAGATAAGCACCAGGATAGTTTGTCAAAAGATTATAGGCTATTGTGATCTGTGTTTCAGCATGTATTTGTAAAGCTAAATGCAGGCTTGCAACTTAATGGTCAACAGCTACTTATCTTCCTAGAGGTGCTGTTTCTTAAGGCAGTGAAAGCTGTCTTCTCCGTTAACTTCAGTTTCAGACTCTGATCTTTCGTGTGTAATCTGAATGGTTGTGTTAAGGTCACAGTGCATTGGCCTTTTTCTAAGCAGTATCTCTGAGATGCCATTCATGTAAGGTGAAGAAGCCTCTACTGATTGTGATTAACTAATCACTTGGGATTTTAATAGCCGTTTGTCTTGACAGTATGAGATGTTGAAGTGAAAGAAAAATGTCAGTCATTACAGTCAGTAAGTAAAGCGTGATGAATATTTGCCCTTCGGGAATAAGAAAATGAGCTTGCTGTAGTGTTCACAGTGAACGCAAATAGTAAAACTTCCTCGTTTTGTGTTTTAGCAGACTTTCTGCTGTGTGTACTTAGTCTCTGGGTGCTTCAGGACAACCTCATGGTGATTAGTGTTACTTTCTTTGGAGACTTGCTTCCTTTTCAAACGAGTTAGTAGTTTTTGTCAAGGCAGAGAGTGACAGGTTGGATAACCTCTGTTCTGTACCAGCCTAAACATCCTTAAAAGGTGCTCCTTTTATTGAATTTTTCTCCATTGTGTAGTTTGCTACGGTTCTGAAGACTTGCTCACTGCAGTTCTTAAACACTGATTTTCTCTGAAGTAGTCAGTACACTGAACCCTTGCCTAAGGTAACTTCAAGCACTGACAACTAATTACCAGACCGAAAGGAGTTCAGTCACTGATCCTAAGTGTTTGTGGAGTGCAACTTTTAAATGAAAATTCTCTGAAAATAAACAACTGTTCTAAATCTTGAATGTTGTGGCATGTGTTTGGTCACATTGGAAATGTTAAATAAAGTAATGCTTAAAGTAGCAAAATGAGACGGAGTGTTTGTGGCTGAGGTAATGTCTACGTGTTCTGGAATGCACCATCTGCATTACTGTCAAGAAATGCTGGAAAGTACTGCCTTGTGGATCATCATTCTCATAGTTCATCTTCAACATTACAAGTTTAAAAATGCCTTCATCTGCTTCAAAATTTGAACAGCAAATAGCGTATGAAAACAACATCCTTACTCAGCATTTGGCCTAGAATGACCTTTTTAACATAAACCTTTAGATGCTTCTGTAGTTCCAGTCCTGTACTTGTGTAGCTTGGTTCGACTGTGGATATGAGAAATGAAGATGTTCGTGAGATAGTCGCTTGTCCTCATCCTCAGAAAGCGTTCTGGACGATAAGTACTGCTTATACCTCAAAAAGAATCTGCATTCTAGATCTGAGGAGCGATGTTTGAGGCGTGCTCTGTGGGAAGAGATTGTTGTAATAAATCAGAACTTGGAGTTTTTCTGTCCCTTTGGAAATGATGGATTGGAGTGTTCATGAGAATTACAGGCACTTAAAAAGAAGCAGCAGAAGCACTGTGCAGACCATAGTTCAAGCAGTCTGTAAGGAGTTAGTTGACCTGGCTAGCCATGGGGAAGAGTTCTGCATCGCCAGCGTGTTGCTTATTCTGTCATTCCAAAGAAGTTTGAAGTTGCAGCCAGTAGAAGAGGCTGACTTAGATTCTGCAAGAATAAATTTAGGTTTAGTTTTTTGCTTTGCAAATTATCAGGAAAAACATATATCCAATGTCTTGGTCCTTTCTGAGTGAGGGGAAGGAAGGGTTAATTATATTTCATTCTAAAATGGGACAAGCGTAGACTAGTCTAAGCTTGCTTGTTGAAGATTAATTTCAGTCCTGCAGAAGGAGGTCAGGACATAATGGTTTTGAAGCAGGGGTGGAGATTTTCCACTTAAATTACTTTCTTTGCAGAATTGGATCAATGTTAGCATGTCTGAGCAGCACTGGAGAAATTTTAGAAGTACTTTATCGTAGCAAATTATTAGCCACTTTTAAGAAGAACCTTAATTGCGTGGTAGTCAAGTCCACATCCTGATGTCATAAAATACACGTGCTGATACGGACACAAGTGTGAATACCCTCAGTTTGTGTTGGCCATTCTGTGCAGTAGGCTATTCTCACGATCTTTTGGTTTTAAGCCTTGAAGACAAAATGGATAATTAAAGAGAGAATATGACCTTAGAGGAAATGTCTGGGACAAGCCAAAGATGTAATTCCAGTGTAGACCTGCCAAGCCAGCTGGGCTGCGTTAAGAGGTTGGAAGCAAATACTACGGTCCAAACAACAGTCTAAACTGTACTCAGCACTACAGAAGGTTGTCTTCCTCTAATCAACAGAAAGTGTTCTCAGTTCTTTTGCTGAAGAAGCAATGAAATACACAGAAGCTCAGCCTGATAAGAAACGATCTTCAGTTCTTGAATATTTGGTGAAAGGAAGCCCACTTGATGTGCCAACAAGGAACGTGCAGAAATGGTGGAGTCACTGCAGCATCAGCAGTAAAATGATCCATTGGAGAGGAAAGCTGTATGTGGTGTTAGGTTGCAGTTTCATGCAAGTTTCTGTTAGAGTTTTTGTGGAGTACTTGATTTCTGCCCCACTCCCAAAACTTTCCAAATTTCGTTCATCTTTTCTATTGGAACGTGGAACAATTTGCAGGACAGTTCTCTAATTTTGTTTGGTCAAAATTCTCTGGCTCACTGTACAAAGCTGCTGTATAGGTTGTTCATTCCACGCATAGGAGTTATGATTGCCAATTTATTATTATCCTTAAATAACTCGTATCTTAAATGACTTTCCTGCTTCTTAGCACCAAGGTGACTCCACTTCGTGGGGCCCATATCATACCAAAAATGCTACTGTAACGCTCTGAATCAAGGTTATAAACACCAACTGAGTGTTCATGTTGACAACTGGTGCTTTGGGCTCATTGAAAAAAATACTCCTTATTCTGAGATGGCTTGTGTGAATTTTATCTGTCCAGTGAGATGATACCTTTCTTCTTTGGCCTAAGAACCTGTAAAATGAAGTTGTCCCCCCTGCTTTAAAATAGAACAAACTTTGACAAATATCTTTTGGTTAACAAAAAAAAAGAATCTTCTTGGACCTAACAAAAGGTCTTATTGGACCGTAAGCATAGCGTTTTAAGACTGCTCGCATAAAGCAGTTTCAAAAGAAACCTGTCTTTTGCCTAGGTAAGATGTGTAAGTGCATGGCAGAAGGAAATAGGAGGAAAAATTATAAGGAAAACTACCTCCTACATAAAAAGGAAAGAACTTGGACCTAGCATGCAGGTTTTCAGAACCCATGCTAGGAGAAGGGGATGGTGTTTGGTTTCCAAACTTAAAATGAGCTGTCAGGAATCTGCCATGAAATTGAGGACAGCAGTGGTCATGATGGCAAAGCAAGCCCGCTGTTCCTGTTTCGAGAAGGGTGACTGAGACAGATGAATGACTATAGCAAAATAGTGTGATACAAACTGAAAAGTTCCAGTGATTAGAGGTACTAATGCTCACAGCTGGAATGCTTCAGCTTTTCATGCCAAAAGATTTTTTGAGGAACCTCCCATAAGTAAAATATTTTTATTAAGTTAAAGCCAAGACCAATATGGTTTTGCTACTGTTTCTTAATTTTTTTCCTCACAGTGGATCAAGTTGGGCCTGTGGATATGCACATAGGTTTTTCAAACAATAGCTACGACCACATGTGGTGGCAGAATACATGAGCTACTAAAGTGGACAATTTCAGAGCGTGCTAAATTTCAGTGGAGAACAAAAAAGATTCAGTATCTCAGTAAAAAACTATCACCATTTCAGAGTCAGCCATTACTAGAAGTCATGTTCATCTATTGCAGCAAAGAAATGCAATAAACAACACTTCCTGCCGGTGCAATTCATTAACTGTCATAGAGTTAAATATTTAACTGCTAAAAAAGGCAAATAAACTCACGTTTGCCAGGGTAGATGCTCAGTAACCTAACTTCAGTAGAGCTTGTGATCTCAGCTCTGCTAGAATTACCAGATGTGTTGTGTCTGAAAAGACTATAGAAATTTGATTAATTCGGTTGAGTTACTCAGTATGTCTTACCACCTGCTTGTGTTTGAGGTATAATAGTTGGCTGCAGCGTTCCTGTTACTGCAGGTCTATATTCCAGAAAGAGCTTCCACTTTTTTCCCCACAAAAAAACTCCACACCACAAAGCACCTCCACTCTGGAAAAGGAAGTAATAGAGTAAATTGTGACAGTCACCTTTTTGAAAACCCAGCTTGAATCAGTAGAAAAGAGGGGTGAATTATCATGCTCGATCTGCTTTGTAGATGCTGAAATTACTTCTAAACACGTCAGTGATCACCGTTGTATCAGGACATCAAGAACATGTACTAAACGGCCTCCCCATTGCCAGAAACCCCAACTGAAGCTAAGATACCTTCAGCTTAATCCTGTAACTCCTGGTGCAGTCCTAGTTTGGTACAAAAGTCTGTGGCAATTAAAAGTAAATGGGAGATCATAAGTCATGTTTCGTTTACAGAATAAATGACATGGGGCTGCCGTAATCATTGGACACTTGTGTTTTCGCTGAAAGTCCTTTCTGATGCTGCTCTGTATTTTGTTTTTTTCATCAATACCACAAGAATGAAGTACTGTAGAAATTAGGCCCAACATGCTGCTGAGTACATGGGGACTAGTACTGAAGACTGAAATGAGTTCTAGAGTTGCTCTAACTTTATAAGATGGAAGCCCTATAATAGTGAAGCAAGAGGGGCTTAATTTAAGAAATACAAACATGACTGAGCCGTAAGTAAAGCAGCTTCTTCTTTAGTCATTAGATGGGAAAGCAATTAAAGTGGAACAAGCAACCAAGCCATCCTTTGAAAGTGGTGGTAGGCGTGGGCCGCCACCCCCTCCACGAAGCAGAGGTCCTCCCAGGGGCCTTAGAGGTGGAAGAGGCGGAAGTGGCGCGAGAGGACCACCTTCAAGAGGGAGTCACTTGGGTATGTATTTACCTCTCTCATTATATACTTGGACAACATACAAGACAATCCCATTGGAAGATGGCAGTAATCCTACTGGAAAAAAAAAGTCAAAACAGCTGAATAGTGCACTCCTTGATCTTTATTAAAATGATGAAATGTGATCTCGGCAGTTTAGTCAAATTTTTGATTAGGCAAGTACACCTTAAGAAAAAGCTTTCAAATATGAAGATTCCCTTCTACAACTAACACTCCACTTGACTTTTGGCTATGAAAGAAAAGCAAAACTCCTGCCCTGCACGTGAGAAAGGAAGCTTTCTGGTATTCAAGTTGAAAAAGTGATTCTCTTCCACCAGGGAAAGGGAAGTGAAGTACCTTTCATTCTTACTATCAAGAGGTCTAAACTTATTAAATTCTAGGACTGATCATTCCAGATCATAGTGGGAGTTATGGAAGCTAAGCCTTGTTTGTTGTTATAAAATAGTAATGTGTTGAGTTGAAGCTTTCTGAAGTGGAAGGATAGTACATTACTTGATACTGGATATTCTTTTATTTAAGATGTAGCTACTTATTCAGAGACTTCTCAGTATCAAAACAAAACTGTCGCTTAAAAAGCAAGCAGCACCTGAGCAGTAAAAGCTATAATGCAGAAAAAAAACTGTGGAATAGTGAAAACTACTGTCTTGAAGAGTGTGTAGTAAGTTCTACAGACTCTGTAGCACCTTTGTTCCCTCTCTGCAGGATCTTCTCTAGTACATCTTCCCAGGTGGCTCTTGTCTTCTGAGAACAGTAACTTGTTCAGCATTAAAGCTGTGACTGATTACAGATATCAGCTGTCTTTCTCCCTTGTGTCACACCTTGTGGCTTTTGGATAAGTTCTAGAAGACAGTTCTTGACAGGAGTTTAGGCTATGTTAACTTGGTGGGCTCTCAGTTCTGCCAGAACCATCTAGTAGTGGCCAAAACACAAGGCTTTGAGGTCTAATGTTAGAGGTTTGCTGTTGATCATATAGTGGTAATAACAGTGCCTAGGTTATTGTAGTTTAGGCTTTAGGGGCATACAGGTGAATATCACAGAAGTAACAAGTTGGTTCATGGCTTATCCTTCTAGGATCTTCTCGAGGGCCACTTCCCATGAAGAGAGGTCCACCTCCACGAAGTGGAGGCCCTCCACCTAAAAGATCTGCACCTTCAGGACCAGTGCGTAGCAGTAGCATGGGAGGAAGAGGTAAGGACTTGGTGCATTATTTTGTTGCTTAGGCAGTGGTCCCACCTTAGTCTTTCTTCAGGAACTGTTGCAAATCATTGATTCTAACTCAAATCTGCATCTATCAGTTCTTTTCATACCAATATTACTCTGTGGCTATTTGGAACAATTTGGTATGATCTGATGAGCGTGTTCCTTCTAGTGCCACTTTAAAACTGTACAAGCAGAAATGTAAAGTGTTATAAATGTAGGCTCTACAGAGATACATTTAGATTGCTATAAACAGTCTGCTAATACTTAACTTGCCTTGAGGAGTCTTCTATGTGGCTAAATGCTAATTAAGTTTAAAAATGTCAACCGTTTACTCTTAAGCTCCTGTGTCACGTGGAAGAGACAGCTACGGTGGTCCTCCACGCAGAGAACCAATGCCATCACGAAGAGATGTCTACATGTCTCCAAGAGATGATGGCTATAGCACTAAAGATGGGTAAATTCTTTTACTATTATTTCGGCAGTGTTTTGTTGTTCAGAGAGGGATTCTGGTCTCTGTTCTTTTGAGGTGTGACACATAGCTAACACCTCAATTCTTGTTCTTTGTAGTTATTCAAGCAGAGATTATCCCAGTTCCAGAGATACACGGGACTACGCACCACCTCCACGAGACTATGCATATCGCGATTATGGTCATTCCAGTTCACGTGACGAGTACCCCTCTAGGGGATATAGGTACCTACTGTTGGATTTTTCTCCCTGCTGTTTTATTCTTGCTGCAATCCCACTGATTTTATACTAAGTCTTAGTAGTCTTTCCTCCTATAGTGATCGTGATGGATACGGTGGTGGACGCGACAGAGACTACTCAGATCATCCGAGTGGAGGCTCCTACAGAGATTCATACGAGAGTTATGGTAAGAACCCATTTTGAGTATCATGTAGTAATTTGTACACGTCATAAAACCTGACTTTTACTAGCTTGCTCATGTTTTAGAGGGAAGTGGCACGTTTTTTTCCCCCCTTACAGTGAAAGTGCAGTTGTTGGTTGTCATTTGATCATCTTGTTAAATAAGCTATAAGCTAAAGAAGCAAAGTCTACAGTTCAGAATTGCAACTATCTCTGGAAAATATGGCTGAGTTTCTTCTCTAAAATAACCAGCTGTTTTGGAATACCCCGTTAAGAGCCTGCCTGAATAAACACCGTCTTCATTCCTTCAGAGTCTTTAGATCCACTCACTGCCTGATATGCAATCCCCACTTTAAATGCCGTTAACGTGGCAGATTATGTTAAGAACATCTCAATACATACAAAAGAGTAGCAGTAAGCATTTAATACAGCAATTCTGTAAATTCAGATTGACATTGTTATATATAACTTATGGTGTTGCCATATTACCTGACCATTGACCCTGCAGGTAACTCACGTAGTGCTCCACCTGCACGAGGGCCCCCGCCATCTTATGGTGGAAGCAGTCGGTATGATGATTACGGCAGCACACGAGATGGATATGGAAGCCGAGAAAGTTATTCAAGCAGCAGAAGTGATGTCTACTCAAGTGGCCGTGATCGTGTTGGAAGACAAGACAGGGGTCTTCCCCCATCCATGGAAAGGGGCTATCCACCTCCTCGTGATTCTTACAGTAGTTCAAGCCGCGGAGCACCCAGAGGTGGTGGCCGTGGTGGAAGCAGATCCGATAGAGGTGGAGGCAGAAGCAGATACTAAAAACACTCTTAAACTTTTGGACCAAGACACATTACTTCTCAAAAAAAAAAAAAAAGAAAAGTGGAAGTTGTTCTATCTTTACTACCAGAGGACTACTAAAAGGAAAAGTTGTTTTTACCTTTTTTTATTGTTGCCTGTTAAGTTTTCCCCTCCATGACTTTCATGCTTTTGTGAGGAAAAGTTAAACCAATGTTTAATTTCATTTCAAAATTGTTAACATTTCTTTCAAAAAGCAGATGTTAAATGTATAAAACTTGAGCTGTGTACTAGTGTTGTAATTTTCAAAGTAAAGTTTCCCTGAAATGCCACACTTCCATCTGATTTTCCTCATGAATGGAACAAGCAGTTCTTAAGATCTTCCACACAACATCCAGCCATCTAACATGGAGATGGATTGTTCTACATGCTCAGCATCTCATAAAGTATTGCTTGTGATTTGGAGGGTGGTGGGGATATTCCACACAAAGTTCAGTTTTGCCTAGAATTGGAAGTCACGGTGTTCTCAGTACAAAATGCCTTCAGATCCTTGTGTAAAGAAAAATAGAGGATATCATTCACTTAATCCGAAAAAGCAAGTGGATAATACTATTTTCTGCCTTCCTAACGTTTCATGGGGAGTTTGAAAAGATTTCCCCTCCAAATAAGTCATGTACATGTAAGTCAGCTACAGAATACTGTAAAAATAAAAAATTGACCAATTCCATCAAAGAAGCTGCAAAGCGATGCTTACTCATACTGTTTCAAATTTTTGCAACTCTGTAGTGTTTCACTTTTAAAGGAACATCTTTGATTCCAAAGGAGAAAATAAGATAAGCAAAGAAGTCTTTCTCTCCAACTTCTCAAAGGCTTATGGCTTCATAAAAACAAGTGAATCTTTCAGCATTCCACAGCTGATTTAAAGCATCAAATGCCTGTGAAACAGCAAAGATGGTAAGCAAAGCAAACTAGTTTTTCAGTCTAAGTCAAAATTGAAACAAGTTATCTTCCTCTAGTACAGTAAGACAAGCTGCACGTTATGGCAATGGAAGTGCTGTCTAGATTTAAAAAAAAGAAAAGAAATACTTCAATACATTAGAAGTTCTCCAAATTCAACATTTCTTCTTGGATAAAAGCATTTATGGCACCAATTTTGAAACAAAAGATGTAATGCAGCTCACTGTAGACAGAATATTGCTGTGTAGGGTTGGGAGGGGGTATTACGTGCCCAGTATCTTTCAGTGAAGATGCTTAACGAGGCTGCATATACTATATTAAACAAAATCAAAGCCTTAGGAAATCAGGAATTGGTTTAGATTGACAAATACCAGCTCGGCTATTGGGAGTTTGAAGCAAGCCATTGCAAACTTGACGTTTAGTTGGATGCCTCACTCTGTTTAGTCTGACACTGCGTTACAGGGATATCTGGTACATGTGGCAGAACCTGTGGCAAGTTGCTATGACTCGGGTAAAGCCATGAAGTTCAAAAGATGCTCTTGAATGTAGTAGACATGAAGACCTCCAACTAAAAAAAAAAAGCACAAACGTAAAAGCTTTGTACTACTGTTTAGTCCTCAGTAGATTTTGTCTTTCAACTTATGGATTTAGCATGGCAGTGCACCATTGAAAAGGAATGAGAATCCATAAGCCATGCAACCTGTCACTAAGCCATTCCAGTCCATTCCAATCCAGTGAATCCGCCACCACTTAGAAGAGAAGTAGTAAAACTTGGAACAGAATAATCTGCAAACCCAAGCTTGTGACTTTTTCAAAATGGGGGGAAGCACTATAGGTTGACTCACGCTGTAAAAATGTACTTTTCTCAATTTCTTGTATCTTCTCTTGATTGCAGGGTGATAACTTCTAGAAGATACCACTGAAGTAATGCTCGTTCATCTGTGTGGATGGCAGATATGAGTGGTGCCTGTACCAATACATAAGGTAAGTATTATACAAGTGTAATAGCTAGGAGGAAGTTTTCTGGGGGTTCTGTTCATAGATTTGGATGGACATTCTTGGTGGCTAAACAATACTCCAACTTCCTGTTTGAATTTTGGAGGAGGTGTAAATAGGCTATTTAAGCCTACTAAGGAGTGACAGAGATTTCTTATCTGCAGAAATGGGTCCAATTTGGGTATGGCCAAACATAAAATACTACAAATGCACTTCAGATCATGCTGTAGAGAGTACTTAGTCTAGGAATCTTCATAAGACCAACCATAAAAGTCTGAATTGGAATAATAAACATCAATACAGACACTTAATCAGTCTTGTTAAATGTGCGGAACGTGCAATTTAATTACTATCTTGAGTATAATCTTTGACAAGGAAGTGATCTCTGCAGAGGCCCGTGGATTAAATTGCAGACTTCCAGGTGTCTCCAGAATGGTTTAAAACTTTTTAGGTCACCTGTGTTTCATGACTTCGAAGCCTACTCTATTAAAGTTATTTTTCAAGTAGATGTAGGAGCAACTGACTTAAGACTTTATGTGGAAGCGTGACTGTCTCTGCTTCTCTGATAGCTCACCGGGGGAAAAGAAAGTGGTAGCAGTTGTCATGCTAGTACAGCTCTTCAGAAAACTTTTCTACTAAACAATTATTAAAAAAAAAAAGGAAATAACTTCTAACATGAACTTTGAAATGGTGAAAAAAAAAAGGGGTAGGTGATACAGTGTTGTCCATCTGACACATGGTCACTGATTTCAGGGAAGTTCTATTTTGTGTGAAGGATGGGTGGGTTCTGTTGCATACCGCGTGATGTTTGTCATCTCAGTTGGCTTACAGTTTATTCTTTAGAGTCTCAGCAACAGCAATTAAATGTCTGCAATGCTTTTGTCAGAATATGCTTGTAGTATTTTGCAAACACTTCCAATAAATTGCTACTGTTGCCTTGGTAACTAAAAATATGCTTTTATTTCACAGTACTGGATTGTATTTCAAATCTAATACAAAACCGTCATGGGTATTTTCTGTTCTGAGTCAAAGGAAGCATATAATTAGGTAAAATAAAAGCTGCTACCTGACCAACTTTTTATTTTTCTGTGACTTGATAAAATTTAACCAACAAAAAAAGTGTTACTTTCTTCACGTTTCTTACCTTCACGTTTCTCTTAAGCATGACTGTTGAAATATTTAAATCACAAATCCTACTGGAAAGGACACCATTTGAACTGTCGATGTCTTTTTAAAGATTAAAAAAACCTAACTTTTCTCATTCAAAAATCGCCGATGTCAGTAGTATGGCACAAAAGTGGATTAGGGAAATATGTCTAAAAGTAAGGTCTTATTCCTTGCTCCCCCACCAACCTGAAAAAATGAGCAGGAGTCAATTTTTAAATTTACAGTTTGAGGCTGATCCGGGTCATCAATCCTCTAATAAAGAGATGGGATGCTGTAATATGCAGCAACTTTAAAAGGTTTTGCCAAATCATCGTATATGTTGTGTCAGAATGTTTTCAGTGTTTTTATATGAATGCGCCATGTTAGCTTCAATCCTCTGTATTAGCTGGGAAGCTGAAGGTTAATTACTCTTGGCAAGTGGAAGAGCATCTCTCTTGGCAAAATTGTTCTTTTCTCAATTCACTAGATGTGTTTTGCCACTTACTGGTGGTGGTGGGCCATGTTGTAATTAATAAATGTATTAAAATGCCTGCTTTCTCAGCCTACTCTGCTGCTTAGAAACATTTCTAAATTCTTAAGCAGTTATGGTGACAATGTTAATTTAGGGAGCAGTAAATAGAACTTAAGCGACTACATGGCAGGCTTGGTAATGCTAACTTTGTGAAAAATAAGGAAGTAATTGTACTAATTCAGCAAGCTGTTCACCTTTTCTTGATCACAAGTTTTATTTAATTTGTAGCACATCATTACTTACAGATTAGTAGTATTGTGTATGCCAGTCTGTGACAGGACTCCTGAGTATCATGCTGAGATGGTCAGGAGCCGGTGGGATTTTGTGGTAGGCAAGAGTTTGGAGAGGGATAAGCACAGGAATGGTGGAGGCTTTACTTAGTACTTGCTCTGGAGATGGTATTGAACAAGAAGTGTGCATAAATACAAGTAGTCCTCAGATCATTTTAATTATTGGAGTTGGCTGTTGATGTGTTTTCATACTGGTGGACAAATTGAATCTCATCCAAATGTATACATTGTATATGTAAAACCAATCAACTCCAAAATGATTTAGCTTTCTTGTCTGCTTCTGTTTCTGAGCATGTACTAACTTGCATTTCCCTTTTTCAGTTGTGGTGACTAGAAGAAGGCAGTGCAGCAGTGGATATGTGTTGGAAAATCGAAGGATAACAAAACGCAACTGATAAAGCTTGGCTTTTGAGTGTGGTGTGTTACCCAGTATTTGTTTTAGAGGGTTATGTTATCATTCAGGAATTGCCTTTGAAAGTAGCACTACTGATCTCTTGGACATAAAACAATCATCAGGTGGAAGTTGGCTGCTGTCTGCCGTAGCTAGCATCTTCCAAGAGTCAAGAGCGAGCCTGGTTTTTAGTCGGTGTACATGCATCAGAAGATTCTGCAGCAGAAAAATACTCCGGGGTTGCCCTTTACATAGGATGTTTTCCATTTTTGCTGGAAAAAAAGAGCAAGTTATATAAAAGTGAGTTAAAAATTCTTCACCAAGAAACTATGGAAAGTTTTACTGTATTCTTACATAAACAGTTTTATTGTCCAAGCCTTCTGGGCGAGAGGAAGGAAGTGTTGATGTACTGAGACGATATTAGTGATGAATCCCCAGAATAATGAGTGTTCTTGTATGTACCAGCTTCTTGCAAAACTCCAGACAGTGCTGCATCTCTTGTAACAAGATGCTTTCTTCAAAACTTTGCCTTGGTTTTGATGCATTTTTATCTTAAGTACATGTTGATGTGCCAATGTATGAGAGAGGAATCCTCAGGCACCAGTATTTCATGCAGAAAATTAACTTCAGATTGAGTGAAGTATTTCAGCAGTCGTGGCTAATAAACTTTACATTGACTTCTGTGTTAGACATAAACTGATCTCATTTGAACAATACTGAGTTTATAATGAGTAGCTAAAGAAGAAAAAGCATGTGTACTTTGCCTAGGGATTTAAAACTACCTTTGGGATTTGGGATAAGAATATCACTTTAAACTTCAGCTATGGACTGCAGATTCTAGGAGTAAGTCTGCCTGTATGTAGCAGATGGATAGAATTGCAGTATTTCCCAGGGCTAATAAATTTACTGCTAACAAAAGCATTATGGGTTTTGTTTGTGGTGTTTTGGTTTTTTTTTAAATAAAATAACTTGTTACTTGGCAACACTTGCATGGTAGAAAAGATTGCTAGTGTTACATATTGATGGAAGTTTATTGTTACAAAATGGTCTCAGTGCATCTTCTGCAAGAAAGAATAATCATGCTGTAATATTAAGAGACTTTTTTCAGCAGTAGCTGTTCAGGCTAAAACAGATCATCCTAACTAAAATCTAATCATATGAAAGAAGATTGATGCCTGCCTAGAATGGTAAACAATGAAAGTGTAAATTAGCTCATGCGTTGACTCAAACTTCCATCATTGGAAGTCACCAGTTTAAATGCAAGGCATCAGTAGATTGTGCAGCAGAAAATACTCCAGTGTTGGTCTTTGTAGCGGATGTTCTCCCTCCATGCTGAAATAAATGAGCAAGTTACATAAAAGTGAGTGACATTGAGGAGAATCACAAGAATGTTTTTGGACATCTGAATGCTCTTGTGCTGTTACCATGCTGTTCCTGATGGATATGCCGTCAGAGTCCTTTGATAATTTGGTGTAGACCACCCCACCACCTTCTTTTTTAAAGTAGTACTGTGCTATGTAGGCATCACTGGTATGAATCAGGCTGCAAATAAAAGTGTATTTGTAACTTGGGGCTGGAGGTTGACTCTGCAAGAGATGATTGAAAATTCATTCCATTTGTCCCTTTCAACAAATAACCAAAGTTGAAGCTTTCTGCAAAGACCATACCAGAAACTTCCTCGCTTGGTGGCTATACCTTCATACCCTGGGTTTGCCACAGAATTAATTTTAGTGTAGGGATGGGTGAACAGCTGGTGTGTTTTTAGATGGATCCTTTCTGAAAGATACAAGGTTGACCTTGAGGTGGCTAATCAGAAATGCCTGAAATTTGAGGGCTTTCTGAATATGCATGTGTCTCCAGGTCAGTCTTTGTTGCAAAGTGTTCGAGGTGGGGGAAGCATTTTCATTCAGTTGTGGTTGCAACCATTAACATTGCTTGGGTGCAACAGCTGCATGTGAAATAGTTGTGAAATTAAACCTGTCTACACAAAAGAGGTTCACTTCAGAGGAGGGAGTGGGAGAAGCACTCCTTTGCATTCAGCTTTGTAACCCTGAGTTTCATGAAGCAGCTGTGCAGTTTTCCCTGCGTTGAAATACTTCTCTGGCTCCTTACGTGAGGAACTGGTTCTGATCAGATGGCAGAAGTGGATGTCTTCCATGCACAAGTGATTGCCCCCAGTAGATGAATGAGCATCACCAGTTGTTTTGTCTACTACAGATTTGGGAAAAGAAAAAGCCAGCGACAAAAGTGGAGTCTGCAAGTACTCAATTCCACAGAATAGTAGTGCTCATGAGAACTGGAAAAAGAAAAAACCCTACTGAAGTTCTTGTAATTAGTCATAAATTTGAAATGTTTTGCACACATACGGAGAGTTGTAGATGTACTTCACCAGATGGCAGTGAGTTTGGTGATTCAGCTTCAGCCAGCTTTATCATTCACACTAGCTGCAGCTATGTACTACTAGTATTTCCACACAACAGAGAACTGGAGCTCAACCCAACATCCTCGTAAAGATCAAAAGTCTGTCTAACCCTAAAAGGGCAGTTAGGATTTCTTATTAGTCGCTCTTAAAAATGATCCTTACAGAGGTCTCAGTACCAATTGTAAGACCTGGAAAGTGGAGACAAAGCCATGCATATTCATTATAGCTAAATTTGTCTTTTTGCTGTTCTGTTTCTCCCTACCCATAAATTACTCGCTTAAGTGAGTGGAGAGCACTGATGTCTTGAAGTTGCTTGGGGCAATGGCTTTAAACTGAAAGAGGGGAGATTTCGATTAGATATAAGGAAGAAATTTTTTACAATGAGAGTAGTGAGGCGCTGCAACAGGTTGCCCAGAAGGAGTTGTGGCTGCCCCATCCATGGAAGCGTTCAAGGCCGGGTTGGATGAGGCTTTGGGCAACTTGGTGTAGTGGAAGGTGTCTCTGCCCATGGCAGGGGGGTTGGAACTAGATGATCTTTGAGGTCCCTTCCAACCCAAACCATTCTATGATTTTACGCTTCAAGTTCCAGGGTTAGGAATTTGCTCAGAATATCCTCACAGAAATTCTGGTCTCTAGGGTAGTTTGTTCTTGTTTATTGCTTCAATCTATGATGCTCTAGTTAACTTCTTTGGCATCAGGAACTGAGAAAATTGCTTTGTTCTCCATCTGTTCTGGTGAAAGGACAATTAGAAAGGGTAAGAAAACTGCAAGATGACTGGACTTTTCTAAATTAATATGACTAATAGTGATGGTTAATACTGTCCCAGAGCAAGGTGAAAAGCTCCTTCTTCATACAATGGATCCTGAAGAGCTGGTGGAAAGGGATGTTTTTAAAAGGACAAGTAAAGTAGTTGGAAAGTTTCATTCTCACATTTGGATGACCTAAATTTATGAGCTTTTCAAAGTTATCCAGGATGTTTGTTTTCAGAGATTATCATCTTCTAAAAATCTGTTTTGGATTATAGGTGGACTTATTGTAGAAAATAGTTGAAAAAAATAATATTTTTCTACATGAAGTGCATGTCAGATCTTGAAAGTAGAAAATACTATAAAAGGCAATTTTGATAAATACGTTTGCCACGTAAATTTGAAAAATTTATAAGTTAATGTGATACTCCTCCCAATCATCTTTAGTGTGAAGTTCAATTTTAAGATCTCATTCTTTAGAGTATTAAAGACAAATATGCATTTACTTCTTCGGGCCACAAGTTAAGACCAAGTTTACCAGATGATAGGATGCCAGCTGCCACAAGGAGGAAGTCACTAGGTAAGATATTTTTGGTGGAATAAGCATTCACACAGAATACTTCTATTTTCAATATTGAAAATACGTAGTTAAAGATCTGCTTTTCACTGTCTAAAGTAACAGTGCTAGAAACTATTTAAAAAAAAAAAAAGTTTCTTCCCGTAGAGTAACAGTACTTCTGGTTCTTGAGATTTGTTGAGTTTCTGTGCCGAGAGAAAAAAAAAAAAAAGGTAGTTTCACACTTGAGCTCTGCAAGCAGCAGCAGAGGCAGGAAGATGTAATCACGGATGTGGGTTCCAGCAAGCTGCTGCACAGGAGAACTGCGCTGGCGGCAGAGCTCTCCGCCATGAATCCAGAAGAACAAATTGTAACGTGGCTTATTTCATTAGGAGTTTTAAATTCCCCGAAGAAAATAGTAGATGATCCGGAGGAGTTCCTGAAAACTTCTCTGAAAGATGGAACTGTGCTTTGTAAACTCATTAATCGACTTCTGCCGGGATCTGCAGAAAAGGTAACTTTTTTTAAGACGTATTTCACTAGCCTGAAACGGAGCACTGCTCCACAAAATAATGTCCTGGTCATTCTGAGGTATGGTTTTCTTTGGTGAGATGAGCAAGGAGCATCAGAGAGAGGAGTGTTGTACATGTCAGTTACTAGTTGTATCTAATTGAGGGTGAAGTATGGTTGTAGCTTTAGTTCTCAGATTTTGCCTCTACATCCAGAAAAAGACCCCAAAAGGTTCCAGTTGGCCGAGTTACGCATGGTCATTCCGCGGCAGGAAATACTGGCCCACCAGAGATCAAAATGTCTTGGGTTTGAATAGAAGGATATGCAGGTTTTGTATTTACGTAAATACCCTTAATTACAGTTGTGAATACATTCACTCTTTCAGAACTTTTACTGTAAAATACTTTGTTAGTCAGAAAATACACTCAAGAAGCAGATTAGGTTAGGAATAAATAACAAACCTTGCACCCATGCCATTCCGAGCCGTCCCGAGCCCGGCAAATCCATCAGCACTGAAGCCGTTTGAGCCATGGGAGTAGCTCCGATGGCAGTTTTTACAAGGCATATATTCAGACGGTCCAAAAGTGTGAGAAGTAACTGCAAGAGGAAAAAAAGGAAGGAGTCCAATGAGAGATAGGAAATGGCAACGCAGAAGAGAAGCTGTTTAATTAAATAGCAACCAGCCCTGGTTCTCCACCCTGTAAAACAGGAGCCTTTATTTATGATGCAAAAAACAGGTTTGCTAGCTCCTTGTCTTTGCTCGTATGTGATGGTCGGGGGGGCAGGGTGCTCTTAAAGGTCACTGATTTCCCACTGGCACTTCGGGCACTGTCATATGTTGACATTCAAGACAAGATGCCGACCATGTCGATGTGTGCATCACTTCCTCCAGGGGCTCGCTCTTCCTGCCTCGACAGCTTGCCTGCCACCCCCACCGCCCCCTCAAGAAGCTTCCTTAATTCAGTATAAAACGCACATGTCAATATTCATGCAGGCCTGCTGAACAGAGGCTATACGGAGGGTAATGCAATGATCTCCGTGGATTTTCTTTCTTTAGTATTGCCCGGAGCCTAAAAATGAAGCTGATTGCATCAGTAATATCCAAGAGTTCTTGAAAGGCTGCGCACTCCTTAAAGTGGAGGTAAGTCAACTTGGATCCTTTTTTTTTATTGTCGTAATGTGCTTGTTTAATCAGCCTTCTGAAAGGAAGCCAGACACCAGAGGGACGAAATATTGGTAGTCATTCCTCATCTTTTGTATTAATAACATAAATTAGAGCATGGGTAATTTAATATTCTGTCTGGAGAATTTGGAAATGGAGTGTATCAACTGTGATCTTGACAGATTCCTCCTCGTCTTTTGAGACACACCTAAATGGTCAGGTAGAAATACGTGCAGCAGTAACAGGAGGTCTGTCTAAACAGAGTTAAGCAGTGTGGTCTTGTTTACTTTTTTTTTTTGTTATTACAGAGAAGGGATTGCAGGTGTTAGCCTTGCTTTAATACGAAGGTGAAATATTCTTAATACTGCAATGTTTTTCATCCCCTTGCAACTCTTGTGTGAGATTCTACCAAACACATAATATTAAATTGATCCTTACACTTGAAAACAATATTAATGAAGAATGGACACCTTTTCAGTGGCTATTCCTGATCCTAGCTATATGCTGACCATTATTCTTAGGCATAGCTCATATTTGCAAGATCAGAGTCTAAATTAATTTCAGAGTTCAGCTATTTTGCCATCAAATTTTTCACTAAGTGCATATGGATTTAAAATGTAGAGACTTTTGTATCCCACTTAACTTCCTACAGTAAAAAGGAAACCTGTAACTAAGAGCCGTCACTGTCTCGTTTGAAATATGCTCAACATTGTGAAAAAAATATATTCTGAAGACAAATTCTGCCAGAAGCAGGGACAGCCTCCTTGGGCATTACACAGAATATTCATGCACCGCAGTGAGAAAAGTCCAACCTGTGGTACCTCTTCCTGCGCTTTTGCTTTGAAGGTCTGATCAGGCAAAGAGCCTTTCTTCTCTTCGGAGCGTTTTAGCTAACCAGCATGAAAATCTGCTCATTCCAGAACTGTTTCACTGGCCTGTTGTCTCCCAGTAATGCATTTCTCAGAGCCTGCTGCAGCAGCCCAGTTTTAAGCGCAGATATATATAGAATCACTGAAGGCCTATCGCATCAGAAATCAGTTGTTGCCAGTCTTCTGCTGTTGATCGTGTGACTTCCTCCATTTTTCAGAGAGTTTTATTTTTCTATTTAAAAACTGATCATAATGGTTGTGGTGGAAAACATTAAATAATAGGAGTCTTAAACAGCTAAAAGATAGGACAAGAGAACAGTCCTCAAATGCCCTCATAGTTTTCAAAGCCAGTTCTGCAATATTGCAGTCACACTCCACAATTTTCAGATGCTGGGAAGTAGCAACGTTGTGTGTCCAGCTCTGGGTGTTGCTCTGATCCTCCCTGTGCCTTTCCTTCCTTGGTTTTAATTTAAGAAAAGGTTTCTGACTTCTTTTTTTCTTCTGATTTATAACCACCTTAAGCTTTGAGATATTCTGACCCTTCAGTAACTTCCCTAGTGCTCATGTGGTTGCCCCTGTCTTGCTTGCCATGAAAGGAGACCTCAAATCTCTCAAGCTCGAGTTTAAATTTTGCAGAGAAAAGAAAATTTTATTTTTTTCCAAAATATTAACTCATATTAGAACACTAGGGAAGATGGAAGAGGAAGAATCCTGGCTCCTCTCAGGCAGAGGAATGCTCAAGGTAGGACAGCTGAGATGGTGGGCAAGACACAGCACAAGTCTGAGTGCTTATGCTTCCCTCTGGCTCTCCTCTTCCCGCATTGCCAGCTTTTCTGAGTGCTCTGAAGGCAAAGCCAGAGGAGACATGAAAACCCTCTGCCATCTGTTCCTTCTAAACGCTGCCCTGTTTGGACCCTCTTGGCGAAGAGGCTCTACGAAGTGGACCTACAGGAGGTCCTCCCTCATGTCTGATGCTTCCTTTGCCTTGGGAAGGGTCACTGCCCTTCAGAGGGGGTTCCTCTGCAACACATTTACCCTGAACACGTTTGGAGCATCAGAACAGGCAGGGAACCTTCTGCTCCCAAGGTCTGTTGGCAAGGAAGTTGCAGTGATGTTTTATGTGTAAGGAAGAGGAGCATAGGATCTTTTCTGCTCCAGTAACCTAGCTTGAGAAAGGAGTAATATGAGGAAAGCTCTTGGCTTAACGGGTTTGAAATCCCTGTCACCCTACTGCTTACCCAGACTTTGGATTTGACAATTACACACTAATGGTTCTGTCAAATTCTGCCCTTCTCCAAATGCCAGAGAGAACTCTTGTTCCTTAGATATGAAGAAGTAGCCTGGGACCGGATCCGAGCCACTTCTCCTGTCTTCAGACTGACAAGTGCATGTTAAGGTCAGAGATTCTGTTCCTGTTGCAGATGTGAGCAAAAGAGGATGTTCTGAGGAAATTCAGAGCTCGTAACTTCTGCTCTGGATACTGACTTGTACAAAAGGGCCTCATCCTGGGCAATCTCAAGCATGAAAAACTTTTAAGGCAGCAGCTACCTTCATACTGTGCCTTAAATTTGCTTTTGTTGTAGACGTTTGTACAGCTGCCATTTGGATCTGAATACATCCCTCTGCTGAGCATTGCTAGCAGGGAAGGCGATCAGTGGGGAAGGTGGGGTTTCCACCAGCATTCGGTTGAAACCTGAGTCCCACCTTCCACTGAACGGATACTGGTTGCCAATCTCTTCCAGTGGGAGGGCATGTAAAGATGTAACTCCCGCAAAGCTACGCATACGCACTTCCCTCCTACCCTTCTTTGTTGTCCTGGTAACTCAATCTTAGGAAGAGGGAGAAAGACACAGCAAGGCAAACAGCACCTTCTCCTGTTTTCATAGAATCATAGAATGGTTTGGGTTGGAAGGGACCTCAAAGATCATCTAGTTCCAACCCCCCCTGCCATGGGCAGGAACAGTGAAATATTTGTTTTACAGGAACAGTGAAAGATTTGGACGTAGCGGAAGGGATGGAGAAGGATGCTCCGTGACCTTCCTGTTTCGAGGTGGCTCTGTTAAGTTGCAGCAGCTCTACAAGCTGGTGGTGTGAGCTGGAAGAGTCCATCTCATTGCAGGGTATAAATAACCAAACTCTTCCTTAGCTTCAGCCTAGGACTGAAACCTGCAAAGATTTGCTGCTTGAAATGTGTTAGTCCTGAAAAAGAAGGCAAGCAGGGGAATAAGTACCTTCTTCTAACTAGACAAGTGCTGTAATTAGGTGAAACAATGATACTGTCTCTAAAATATCCCGACTGCTTTTCAGTGTTAGAATTTGATCCAAGCCATAAGAATGTCTATCAGCCCAGCTCTCCTGAGACAAGAGGGCTGAGCAAGGACGTGGGCACCTTTTTGGAGCTTAACTGTCTTTAGGGGGTTCTTTGGTGGTTTGAACTGAAGAATGGTGCAGATAACCTGGTTTTGCTTCATTTACACTGTGGCTTCAACCTCTGAGCTGTGCATATGACCCAAGATGTGGTCCAGTGAGTGAGTACTGCAAAGGCAGTGACAGCTGGATGTAAGCAGGTTGAGATGGAAAGTGGAAGGCAAGAGGCTCAGACCTGGTGGCCAGGTGGAGTCTAGTTTGGAAGACACAGGGAAAAGATCATGAGGAAAGAGAAAAATCAGGTAGGAAAGAGAAAAAACAGGTAGAAAACTCCCAGCCTAGCTTGTTCTTGAGGACGCAAACAGGAACTGTTAAGTCTTGACTTTTGCTGTTGACACCACTGTGCATGTAACAACAGCAGCTCAATAGCTGAGCATCATTTACTGCTGAAGAAGCATAAGACCTTCATTCAGCAGCAGCATTTTATTGCTAATATAACCACAAAACTTCTGGCAAGAGGCTGAATTTTGTGAACTAAGAATGGTTTCTGCAAGATAAATCAATAGCTGGATTAAACCTGGCTGTCCTAGAAGGATCATAGAGCATGCAGCGTGTCATTGCCACCATGGGCAGAACTGAAGCTCTTTCTGCAGTTGAAGGTGCTTGCAACCTTCACCTGTCTGTTTGTACTTGGATGGAGGTCTCAAGAAGGCAGATGAAAAATCACCACCTGCCATGGCTCCCCATCCGTGTGCTCCCAAAGCCCGCTCTGCTTTGGCTTCACTCCAAAGTGGTTACCTTTCCTAGCTGCGCACTGCCAAATGCAAGAGCTCCTGCCCAGCACAAGCACAAGGGAATGGGTATGTCTGAATTCGGTGTCCCAGACCTCTGCCTTGCAGGTGTACGAGGTGTCTCTGACACACCTGTGACCCTGCATGAGGTTGGGACCTACAGCTGGGTTTCACCCTGGCTGTCAGGACAGCGCTCCGCTCCCTTTCCACGCTGCAGCCTGCTGTTGCACTGAAGCGTCCGGGGATTTTCACGCTTCCCGCAGCAAAGTGTTCCCCGAACAGATGGGCGCACGCAGCACAGGCGCCGAGCTCGCCGTGGCGAGGACATGCTGTCTCTGAGAACTCGCTGCCTCGACTGAACTGTGCCTGTCTGCAGGCCCTTCTGCAACGTGGTGCAAAACCACTGTAATAACCATTTCAATAACCTGGATTTTCCTTTCTTTTCCTATCCTTTCCTCTTCATTTTTCCGGTTCTTTTTCCTTTCCTTCTTCTTTTTTCTTTCTTTCCTTTTTCCTTTTCTTTCCCTTTCTTCCTTTTCCCTTCCCTTTCCTCTTGCCCCTCTTTCCTGATTTACTTTTTCCCTTTCCCTCCCCGCCTTTCCCTGTCCCTTTTTCCCTTCCCCTGTCCTTCCTCTTCTTCCCTTTCCCATCTCCCTTTCCCCTTTGCCGTCCTTCCCTCCCTCCCTGCCCCGGGCTGCCCCGCGCCTCCCGCCCGCTGCCGGCGGAGGGAGCTGCGGCCGCACATCCCGCCCGCGTCCCGCAGCGAGCGGCAGCGGCGGGGCGGAGCGGTGCGGCGGCGCCGCCTGTCACTTCCCCTTCCCTTTCCCCTTCCCTTCCCTTCCCCGCGCCGCGATCCGGCTCCGGGTCAGAGCCGCACCGGCCGCCCCACGGCCCGCAGCACCGCCTGCCGCCGCCATGCCCCGGGGCTGCGCGCCCGCCCGCCCGCCGCCGTGAGTACCCACCGCTCCGCGGGCACCGGCACCGGGCGAGCTCTGCCTGGCCCCGGCCTCGCCGGCGTCCCCATCCTCCGGCAGCCCCGCCGGTGTCACCGGGCGGTCCCCGCGGGTGTCTCCAGTGGGTCTTCAGGGCTGTCGCCGGGCAGCCCCCGCGGGTGGTACCCCCACCGGGCAGCCCCGCGGGTGGTACCCCCACCGGGCAGCCCCCGCTGGTGTCCCCGCTGAGCTTGCCAGAGACGGAGCGCGGCTCGTTGCTGCCCAGAACGCCGCCCTGGTGTTGGGGCTGGCTGGGGGGTCTGAAAGCGTCGCGGCACCGACGCCGAGGGGTCCGAGGGCCGGGGGGGGGGCTCTGCGGCGGGGGGAGCCGCCCCGCACTCTGTCTCCGTCTCGCCGGTTCTCGCAGAGCCGGCGGGGTCGGGCCGCGCCGCCGCTCCCGCTGAAGGCGGAGGCGGGTCGGGCAGGGGGCAGCCGGGGTCGGGCAGCGCCCGGAGCGCCGGCACCGCCGGCAGTCTCGGAGCGGGCGTGGGACGATCTGGTTCCAGCCTCTCGTCCCTCGGGTTTGTGTCGCGGTCGTGCCAGGCTTTGGGCTTCGCACCCAGCTTGAGGTTTGCCGGGGTTTTGTCGTAACTGTGGAAGGGGTTGGTGCAGGTAGAGCAGCTCGGGCTCGAAAGACAACCCGGCTTCCCGTAACTTTTCTGCAGCTCCCATCCGAGTACTGAGATTTTGGGTGCTGATAACTTGCTAGATGCAGCTGGGTTTGGTTTTTCGTCCTTCCCGAAGAGGTGAGTGCTCTTCGGGTCACTGCCCTGCGAGCACCGGCCCCTCCTCACCTTCTCACCTTCTCGCTGTCTTTCGGAGGCGGACGGGCGGTGCAGGTTTGCTCTCTCCCGGTGTGATGCCTGACGGAGCAGCCGGACTGTTTCGCCAAGGGGAGCTGCAGCCTGTGATTCTGAAAGCAGGAAAAGCATTTAAATGGAGATCCTCAGATGACAGGCGTAGATTTAAGCGGGGTTTTACTTATGTCCACCAGATCTTTCGCAAGCTAAAAGCAAAAAAGCTATTCCCTCCTCTGTTTTTTGTCTAGCCTTGCAGCTTGTCTTTTAGTTAGAAATGGAATTATGGATGGATTGTGCTGGAAAAAGTAATTTTTAGCTGATAAATGAGGACTTTTCTATATAATGAATTTATTCTGGAGCAAGCCACAGAGTACATTTACATTACAGTAGCTGATCCAGAAGTTTTCCACACTGTTCCACGGTAGCTATTCCAGACAATTTCTCTATGAAGAAAAGCCCTGAGAGTTGTTGCTTGCTTTTGGACTAGAATTGTTTTGCGTATCCCTCCTGCCACCATTTTCCTCTGGATTTTGTCAGCCTGATGCCTCTGAGCTTACGGCATTATTCTGTGCATTGAAAGATCAGGGATGTATTTTACTACTTTAGTCTTTTTTTTTAAAAAAAAAAAAAATGATGCCATTCATTCAAGGCAGGACTTGTTTTTCTGGACTTACTGAAGCGGAAGAAAAGGATATGACTGAGAAAATGACACACCAGAGAGATGCACGCAGACATCCCAGCCTCGCTGTTTACTTTTCTCATCTTCTTGGCAGGAGGGTGAAGGCGCGTTACTGTAACGTTGCATCCTCCAGCAGCTGCCAACAGGGTCAGCGCACGCCCGGGCTCTCCGTTACCGTCTCCCTTTCCACGGAGACGCTAACGTCGCTGCTCAGGGCTGGAGGCGATGCTCAGATAGCACCGGCTGCAATTCCAAGGCAGGAAAACTAGTTCACACACCACTTGGCAGAGGGGATGGGGTCTGCGTGGTCCGAAGGAGCAAACCCAAGCGAGCGTGGGCGATAGATCAGCTCGGAAACAGCCCGAGGTAGGTGGGGGTGTCCCTGAAATGTGCAGAACATTAGATGTAATCAGAGCTGTGGAGCTACTGATTTTAATATTTGTAATGACAGCAGGCTGTTCCTTTCCTGAGCGTGGATTAAATTTCTTTAGGGTGAAGCCTTTCTCCGGGTATTGAGTGGCTGAGTCAATTTTTAAATATACTCTCAACAAAGAGCAGCCTTTGTACTGCCCGTGTTGGACTTTGTTGCTGCACTGATGTGTTGAAAGGAAGAGATGCCGTGAGCATCCAGAGGATGTGGAAGAGGTCAGTCCCCTTCCGATCTGAAATATGCCGAGCGTACTCAAGGAGCTATATGTGGAAAGCAAGGAAAGGGCCATTTTAAAGGGCATTACTGCCCTTAAGGTAATTATTACTCATGTGCTTATGTAGCAGGATACACTCTTTAGTGCTTTGGAAGTGTTTATAAGTAGATGATGTTTGCCAGGAGAGCTTTAAAATCATCTTTGCTGTTCATTCATGGATTTGTGGTCTCCATCTGCGAGACAACGTGTATTTGGGGGTTAGCAGATGCCTCAGTGGTACCAATAACAGGGGCTTTATTGCATCACTTATCTTTGCTTCATTAATGGTAGGATTTGTACAGTCTGTATGAACTCGAGAGCATTTCTCATGCTGTAGAGGGGGTTGCAGTGTTTTGGAAACTCAAATTGCCCCTCGTTGTGCTGGTGGTGATTTCTGAAGGGCTGGTGGTACAAGCTGCAGGTTGGCAGTCACACAGAGTAAGCCCTTGCTACCTATGTATATCTGGTTTGCTGTGGAGGCTTAGGAACACAAAATTCTTTAGAGTGGGATTTTTGCGCAGAGAATGACTGGTTTTGGATTCCTGTAAAAAACTGTACATGTATTACATATGCCATATTGCAATAGCAGAAAATTCGGTGTGTTTGTTTCTTGTGTTGCGGAAGATGTGTGTGTGTGTATATACATAGACATGTACAGCCTCAATCTCTTCAGCTTTCCGTAACAAAAATAGCAGCAAAATCTTTCCTTCCCTCAAGGCGAGCAATAACCTTCTCCGTGATTTTCAGAGGAGTCTCTTCTCTGCAGACAGCACCGATTTCTTCCTTCCCTGTCCCCAGCGTTATGCTCTAAATGCTGCCCGGGTCCCCCTGCCCTTCCCACGCCACCTGCCCCCGGCACCCCAGGAATTCACTTGCTAGAAAGGAAATGGGACTTGTCAGCCCTGAGTAAACACCCGTCCCCTGCAGAGACATACGGGCTATGGAATCCTCGCCGTCACCCTCTTCGTGGGCTGCTCAGATGGCCGGAGTAAGATGTTTTGGGTTCAACTGACCAAGGTCCTCTTTTGTAGGTGTTTGATCCCCATGATTTGTACACCGGAGAACAGTTCTCCAAGGTCCTGAGTACATTAACAGCTGTAAATAAAGCTACCGAAGGTAAGAAAAAAGGGGTTTTTCTGTTGCCTTTTCAAATTCTGTCTCGTATGTGTGCTGGGGTGGGCTGGTGGTGGGTGTTTTTTTGGTAATTCTTAGTTTATGAGGATTTCTAGAGCCTTGGCAAATTGGGCTGCCAGCACTGACCGCTGATGCTGGATGGTGGGATCAACATTTCGTGCTTCTACCAACTCAGAGTTTAGATGTAGTGTTCCACTGTGTGCACTTTGCAGAGCTTGATTATTATTGCTTTGCACTAAGGGACCTCTGCTCAGTTTTGACAGTACTAAGGGACCTCAAATTAGGTCATTGTAAAGGAGCTTCAATGTAAATCAGCATGCACCTCCCAAAATGCAAATACCAGATTTTAAATAGTGCATTTTAAAGCCAAAATCAGATCCATCTGCATGGTATCGTTACTGAATGCCAAAACAAACGTCGTTGCCAGATGCTCAGTCAATTGTATTGATGTTTCTCTCTCTCCTCTCCCTGAGTCCGTGGAGTAAGCTCCTAGATTCGGGAATCGAGCTGGTGGCTTGTCATGCCTCCCTGGGTGCTGGAGCAAAGCAAATCAGATCCTCTTGTTTCCATCCCAAATACGTAGCTGTTCCCCACGGGTTGCTTTAAACTGATACTCAGTCACAGTAGCTGTGAAAGGAGAAGTTTGATGAGGAGGACAATGACAGTGTAGTGCTCTGGGGAGGGGTGAGAGGACCAGGGTCTCTTTGCCAAGGGGCTGAGGAGCAGCTCTGGGCTGAGCTGGAAAGAGTTTGCAGGGTGGAAAGCATTTATGGCCCCCGTCATGCAAACGGATTTGCACAGAGTCCTGCACACCCACCAAAGTCCAGCACTACGAGGAGACGTGAATTTCCCAGTTGCAGATTACTTTTTAAGTGATTAAAAGGGGAAAAATTCTAAACCCAAACCCACGATTTTCCTTTCATGGGAAGGTTTTTCTGTTGGCTTACTGTGTTTTGGCCAGATTTGGTTTGCGGTGGTTTTCTCAGTTGTTTTGCTGCTCTTTCAACTGAGTTTTTGCTTTTGAGTCCTTTTCTGCTAGTACAGAAGCTGCTTGGGTGTTCCATGAAACAACTTCATTGCTGGGATTGGACCCTCTCCTCCCTTTTTCCTCTTTTCTGTGCTGTTCTGATACAAGGTTTTATAAAATTGTATATGTAAAAAAATACGTAGTATATTTACACATTATATAAACTATTGTACAAATTATTATGTATATATTATATAAACAGCAACAGACATAAGAATAATATAGTAATATACGATGTATAATAACATATATAATATCTAATAATAATATTATATATATGTACACACACACACGTGTGTGTATGTATGTGTGTACAATGCTGCTCTGAAGAAATTCAGGTTCTTAGACTGCCTTTCTGCAGCCAGTGCTCAGCTCTGCTGCCAGCTCGGTCCCTGGAAGTCCGTGATGGTAATTCAGCCTCAGCACATCTCCTTACAGCCTCTTACTCTCCGTTAAATGACAGTACCCCGTGACCCCGGGTAGAAAGCTCTTGTGGTTCGATATGATGTGGGATATAAAATGCAGGTTACCTTTGCAAATGCTGTCATTGTGATTGACGTTAGCTTCAGTATTCTGAAAGCAAAAAGAGTGAGAAACTTTCCTGCTCTCTTCTTGCAGCCACCTGTGTCCCCGCTCAGTCCATGCGATCACTGGGTGAAGCTCAGGACAGGGCTTTGCTGGGGAATAGTTTGTATCACACGTTACTGATGGGGCTATAGGAAAGCTGGAATCCTCTTGGTTTCATGGCAAACATCTGTTTGAACATATGCATTCCCCGTTTAAATGTTAAAAAGCACAATGCCTGCGATATAATTAGCTGCTGAGGCAGAGAGCGCCCTTGGGAAAAGTACAGGGTAAAATAAATACATGTCTAAAACGTTTGCTTTTTGGTGGCTTGGCCAAGTTCCTGAGAAGCAAAAGGCTGTGTCCTACAAATTGCCACTGCAGATGGTCCGGTTTGTCTGTCTTGCCAGAGGCCAAGGGCTGAAGGGAGCATCAGGACAAGCCTGGTACCGGCTCCTGCAGCTCCTATTATGGCCAAGGCTCCATCGTGCCTGTGCATCCCAACACCCGCAGAGCTGCTGCATCCCAACACCCTTGTTGGAGGCAGAGGGAAGTAGGTGACAGCTGAGGAAATGTGGTGAGAAGGTGTTTCTGAGCATCCATTTGAAGTCCAAATCCTTGTATCCTTGTGGATCTTATGCAAATAACTAGAGGCATCATTTATAGCAGATAAACTCAGAGTTCAGCAGCTGTCCATCAAATAATCACAATACAGATCTTGATGCTTTTATCTGAAAGAGAGGGCAGGGGAGGAAAACCAGCTGTGCTGGATCAGGCAAGGCTCATCTGCCAAAAATAGGGTAGGAATGTGAGCAGAAAACCCAGCTATTTTAACCATAGTTTAAGCAACATATGGCAGCAGTGTTCCACGCTGGACCAGACATAAAATAGGATGCTGTCATGATGCAATATAAATGATACACTTCCCTGCCAAGCTGTCAAAGTCAGTTTTACATTTGTTTCTAGGTTGCTGCAGATATTTATAAAAGCTTTGGAAGACTGGGAGGGGCAGGGAGAAACATAAAATCTCTAGTAACCGAGTCATTTCCGTGGGACTGTTGCTGATGGCTTGAATAAGCAGAGAAGTCTGGACTCGCTGTTTACACCCTCCCTTTTTAGAAGGAATCAGAGGAAGAACATCTCACGCTGGCAGTCGGCCACCCCTCCTGGCCGATGAGTCGCCAGGAGCAGCCGAAAACCACTCCTGCACAAATATCAGGATGCTTCAGAGAGAAAAAAACCCCACCACTCTGTGTTTGCAAAGTGGGTTTTCCATGCGGAGGGGTTTTGCTGTTGCTGCAGCCCGGGGAGCTGGGAATTCACCCTGCGGTCGTCAGGCGGCTGTGGAACGAGCAGGGCAAGACAGAAAAGTGACTCACGGACAGCACAGGAGATGTAACGTGGATGTTGTCCATTGCTGGAGCGTGGACTGGGTGGGCTGGTGCGTGGGGATGGTGTGGTTGGGGTTTGTAAGGCGGCAGCGCCTGGAAGCTGTAGTCACAGACCTGGAAGGCATTGGAGAAAGACAAAGCAAGTCCGTTCTCCGGGAGCTCGCAGTTTGCGTTGCTCCAGGTCCAATCTAAGGGTGAGGTGTTTTGCTATTGAAACAGAATCCTCTGGGGAGAGTAAAAGCCCAGCTGAGTTCCTGTAATTCCCACCAAACTTCCCTTTCAGAATGGTTTTTCCATGTTGATATTCAGGCTGAAGGAGAATGGGAACATAGCCGTCTTGGAGTTTGTGTTTTCTGGTTCCTGTGCATGCTCGGTGCCTCGATTGCCCTCTGCCCTTGGAGCATTTTTAGAGAAGAACTCCAAGCGTTATCCAGGGGACTTGCACACCCAGCACAGCGATGACCTCAGACTGCTCTTCTCTGTCCTCCTTTTGAGGTCCATGGGCACGCTACGTCCATACTGAGGTCCATGGGCATGCTAGGTCCATACTGAGGTCCATGGGCATGCTAGGTCCATACCACAAGGTGGAAAACAGCAGCTCTGGGATATAGAAATGTTCTTAAATCTGAAAAGAAGCTGCAGGGCAAATCTCAAAAGTACTTTGCAGTTTACTGAAATGGTAATGTCAGCCGGTGCTTCATCCTGAGCACTGTGGCACCTAGAAAGGGGGAGGTCTGAGTGTTGTCCCATGGTGTGGTATGAGGTAGAGTAGCATAGAAGTACTAGGAATTTCTGGGTGGTTTGAATCCCGTGTTTTTAGCGTTCTGCAGTGTTTGAGCCAGATTCTGGGGCTGAGTGCTGCCAGGTGCTGCAGGAGCCGGGACTTCTCTTGGTGATGAGGCCACTGACTCAATCTCAGCATGGAGCAGTTGTGACCAGGAACCTTTTTACCCTCTGGCAAGTTCTTTGGTATCAATATGGAAACAAATTGCTAATCGTGAAAAACAGATACATGTCAGAGCAGCAGCGTTATTTCCAGCGTCAGGCAGGTGGTGCCAGGAACAGGCCCAGAGACTAGTTTGCGAAACGATGAGCTTTGAGCATGTGAAGGAGACAACTCCGAGAGCTTCTGGGGCAGTCTGAGCCTTTCCGTGGTCTACTGGTCTCCTTGGCGTGGATCTCCTGTCCTTCATCAGCACGATCTGAATCCCTTTCTCACATGGTAGTGGCAACGGTCCATGAGCAGTAATCAAAATTGTGCCTAGCCTCTTTCAGCTGTATAATGAACCCAGAAGGACTTCTCTGAATAGAGAAGCGATTGTGTTGACCAGCTGTTCAGCATTCTTCCCCACTCAGCAGGGAAGCCCACGCTGCAGCTGTGGAGGTGACCTAAGCGTGCTTGCTTGCGAGCTAAACTTTGAAACACCTTCAACAACGCTTGCTCCAATCCCAGAAACGTTCCCAAATGGACAACAGCTGAGCATTATTCTGTTTTTCTACCATTTTAAGGGGGATTTCAAAAACATACCATGATCGGATGCGTGGCAGCAGAGCTGGCATAACCTAGGAGTGCCTTGGAATGCGATTCAACTTTTTCCATTGTGGAAGGGATAACCCAGGCCAGCAAAACCATCCTCACTGTTGACCAGGAGTACCCACGCTGGAGATACATTGCACTTGCTATTCTGCTCTGACAAATGCTCTGTCAGCTGTTGTGCCCTGTTCCTGCTTTCTTTGCGGGCTTCACTGTTTGCTTTGATGCAGAGGGATGGTGGAGAGTTGTGTGAAACTCAGATGTTTTTTCCTCACCAGATCAGCCGTCAAAAGGGCCATGTTCACATCTGTCATCTCTTAGCTCTGCGGCTGGAGGTCCCCACGCTGACTGCAACGGCACAGCTTCACAGTCAACGAGGCAGTCCAAGCCTGTGGTATCCTTTATTTAACATCTCATCAAGGGTTTGAAGGCTGTTGGGGGTAGAGGGATATGAGTGGTGCCTCTGGGTCAAGCACACCAGAGGAGTTTGTTCTCCCCTGATCTCCACCACGGCTTTGCTGCCTTGGCTGGAGAGAGTCTCGTGGCATCTCCAAATCATGATGCTCCTCTCTGTGGCATGAGAAGAGCGAGTCTCTTATCTGCCCACCGTTGCACTGTGAAATTAAATCAGTGCTTGGGAGGGACCTTGTGGTCCTCTGGCAGGAGTGCTTACACAAAACAAGATGTTATTGCTGTTATAAAGAGCAATACTGAAAAACAGCTGTCACAACAAAGAACAATAGCTTGTCCTAGTGGCTTCTGCTTTTTTGGACTGTTTACTGATGTTTTTCCATGTTTCTTTCCTTAGGAGATGACCGAGAATGGCAGTCATCAGCTGGTGGTAAAGGCCAGGTTCAATTTTAAGCAGACCAATGAGGATGAACTCTCTGTTAACAAAGGAGACATTATTTATGTCACCCGGGTTGAAGAAGGGGGCTGGTGGGAAGGGACCTTGAATGGAAAAACAGGCTGGTTCCCAAGCAACTACGTCAGAGAAATCAAATCCACCGGTAAGCAAATTGCTTTCAAGGGCTGCTTGAATGACGATGGTATAATGCAGTGTAGATCCTTGTGCCTTCGGGAAATTGCTGCTATTTATTAAAGACCATTTGAGTCCTCGAAGCAGCAGGGCTAATGGAAGGATGAACGAGGCCAGCAGGGTGAAGCCCAGTCTTTCGTTCGCATGAATTGTTTGAGAGCTGCTTCACCCTCTTCCCCGGCGCGTTGTGCCTTTCATTGCTCCCCCGAGCCCCAGCAGCGCGGGAGCGGGGCCGTCGCCGGAGGACGAGGCCAGAGATGTCTGCGTGGGTTCCCTTTGTCCTAAGGAGCTGCCAGGTCGTTCCGGTGTCTGAGCACAGAATTAGCTTTTTGTTAGAGACCTTGGTCAGGCAGAGTGTTTACATTTGATCCTGGCAATGGTGGATGCTCATGGTCTCAGTGAGGAAACCAACAAAAATCATATGGCCACAGGGGACGGTGCCCTGGTTTTGTCCATAGCGATGGCTGATTTCACGTAGCGCGATTTCCCCCAGACGCATCTTCTGCTGCGAAGCTGCAGGCGATGTTGGGAAAGGAAGAGGGAGGGAAGGATCCATCTGCTGACATCTGCCTTTACTGAGCTTTGTCTTGAGCGTCCTTAAAGTTTTCTGTGATGTGATTTCAACCAGATGTGGGATGGTGATGACATGAAGCATGCCCCGGCTAGCTGCCCTGTAGCATCACGTACCCATTCAGGCAGCTCACCCCGTTGTGCTTCCAAGGCCATTGTGTGACAGTAATCTTGTTTATTTTCAAAATCTGACTTTTAATTCCTCAGTGTGCCTTGAAGGCTTACCTTAGACAGAGACCTGCTGCGTGCTCGGTGCTGGTTTTATGGCTCAGGATCAGCTGTGAGACATCAAGGGTGGTCTGCAAAGTGTACGGCCCCTGTTAGATGTCCTGGCTCCTGTACTCACAAGCGAAAACACAAAGGAGAGAATAATAAAAAAAGTGAAGGAAGAGTAAAATTAAGAGTGAGTGTTCAGAATTAGGCCAGTTTTTATTTCATTCTTTATGAAAAATCGTTAGGATATCTCATCTCCCACTGTTTCCCTCTGGGAAATGCTGTCTGAGCTGGAGCAGGACGTGGCAGCAGAGATTGAAGGCTTGTCTGGCACGACCCAGGAATCGCTAATTAAGTCAGTGAGCGGAAAAGAGAAATGTTTTTTAAAAAGAGAGAGCAAACTTCAGTCCCATGGGGAATATCAGATGGGAGCTGCATGAAACAACCACACCTCATTGAAGCGAAGGGCGAGTCTCCCATTGACCCTGATGTAGCAGCCCATCCGATTATTTTTTTTTTTTTAATCTGCAGAGCTTTTCCCTCCAGATCCTCTCTCCAGCACCCATTTCACATGGAAGGAGGGTTCATTCCCCCAGTCTCTGCTTGTGCGGGACGCGTGGCCACATGGACCATCAGCTCACCCTCCCCTGCCCCTGGACCGCTGCCCAGGGGCTGTAGCCTGGGAGGAGCCCTCGCTGCCAGCCAGCGGGAGCTGCTGTCCTCGCCTCCGAAGTGCGAGACTTGTCACTCTAAATTGAGTTACTTGTTTTTTCAGCAGCGTCTGTACTTGCACTGTGTCCTGAGCGTGCCCTTCGGGTGGAAATAACTAGCTGTGTGGAGCAAAGCTCCTCCGAGTCTTTAAATGAGGCACAGAGCTCCCGGCTGGAAGTGACAAGGAGCTCTACAAGGGCAATAATTAGACAATACATCAAGCTGCAGTTTCCAGGGCTGAATTCATCATGCTGCAGTTTCCAGGGGCTGAATTTATCAATTTCAAGCTTCTCCCCTGCTATTGGTGTGGAAGTAATTGCCTTCCGTGAGCAATGGCAGGGAGAAAGGAGGGGCTGGCTGCTTGGCTTGGCTTGGCACGGCACAGGGGCGTTTCGGTACGAGGTGTGTGGCGTGGCCAGGGCTGGTGGTGCAGCCTCATGCTGCCGACCTTTCCCAGTCCGGAGGGGTAACGATGCCAGGAGAGCTGGCAATCCATGCTGCTGGCAGGGAACAGGCTTCTCTGCAGAAGGAAGGATGGAGCAGAAGCGTGTGTGTGCATGTGCATGTGTACCACGCTGGAGGCGTCAGTGGGGATTTAGCAAATGCAGCAGATGATGAGAGTTGACTTCCAGGTTTTTGGGAGCTTTTTATTCATATCTACCTTTGTTCAGTGAAGGATTTTGCATCTCAAATGGTGGCGGGAGTCAGGGTTAGGCGTACTGATTGGTGTTGGCTTCAAGTACCTTGTGAATCACCTGGAACAAATGGCTGTATCCAGCGTTTCTGGTAGACACCTGGTGTGAAAACCCAAATTTTGTGGGCCGCGTGAAGCTTCCCCGTAGCTCCAAACAGTGCCAGACGCTGGGCTGCTGCCAGGGATTTCAGAGCAAACCTGTAAGTTCGTTGGCAGAGGCTGCTGCCGGTGCCACGGGAGCGACTCGCTCAGCTGCCGCCAGTGCCACGCACGCCTTCGGTTTGCTCCTGGTTTTTCTGAAGCAGGCTGGCAAACCTCACAGGTGAAGTTTTGTGTTCACAGAGATGAAGTTGTGTTTGCTGGACATGATGCAGCAGTGACTTTTCCTGCTTGAATAGTGAGAGCTGTGCACTGTAATTTATTGATAAATTTTTTTTTGTACAGATAAACCACTCTCTCCCAAAGCATTAAAAGGACTTGAAAGCACTCAACTGACAAAGAATTATTACCCTGTGGTAAGTTTTAAAGTGCTGATCATACATTTTAATAAGTAGCATGTTATTAATCTTCTGAACTGGCTCCTTCCCTTAGAAATCATTGAAGCAATTTGTAACAATTGGGGATGTGACTCTGTATTTAAATGCAGCTGTTGCCGTTTCCTTGATTGAGGGCTGTCGAGACAGAAAACCACAAATGGAAGTTATTGCAAGATGTCCAAAGGAGAGACTCAAAGTAGGCAACCGAGATAACGTAGCAAAGGTGGCAGCTCTGAGATCAGTGTTGGGGAATAAGGGACGATGTCTCTGGTCCAGTCCTTGCCGTTGGCTGCCGGCTATCTCCCTTTGATGAAGATGGGGAGATAATGTCACGGTGTGAAGCAAGCCAAATTAGGGCTCTGATCCATAATCCCTTCCTTGGGTTTGGCTGCAGATGTTGCACCGCGGGCTGCCTGCTCTGTGCCTCTGCCAGCAGCCACAGCCTTTGGAGAAGGGGCAGCTGCCACGGCTCACAGCCTGGCTTGTTGGCTGGGCTTGGCTTTGGAGCAGGTCAGCCTGCCAGGCCGCGAACGGCGGCTGCGGAAGGGCTGGAGAAGCATCACCTCCTCTACTGTCTTGCCGCTGGAGCGGTGATGGCTGGCAAAGGGGGGCAGGTATCTTCCTGCTGCGTCCAGGCTGGAGCAAGCCCTGCCATGTAAGAGGGTTGAAATGCCTGCATGTGAACGTCCCTGGCTCTCGGTGCCGGAGGGGAAACGTGCTCGTCAGCATGTCTAAATATATTTCAAGCAAAGCAAAGCAGAAATAACATGTCCAAAGAGCTGGGAACCACTTTCACTGTCTCCAAAGCTCTTCTGCACAGAGAGACCCAAGTGCTGACTTGGAGCATGCAGGCGGTGGGTTTGTCTGCCCTGGTGCCGGAGACAAATTGTCTGCTGAGGTGGATTAGCGGGACCAAACCCAACTCGGCACGTTCTTGAAGTGGCAAGTGAGCTGTGGCCCGGCTCGAGCTGCCGCAGGAGCCGTCCTTGGTCCCGGCCACTGTTGCATTGCAGTTGTTGCCTGCCTTCGTGCAAACAGTGCTCCCGGGATGCATGCACAGGTTGTTGGTTTGCATACCTCAGCAGCCAGTTACGCATGCAGGGTTAGGCGAGAGCCTCTCAGGGGTCAAATACGAAACTGGGGTCAGAACTGACATTGTCTTCATGCTTTGCCAGAGAAGAAGAAGCAGCCCTTAACACCTGCTTTCCAGGCCTCCCCCAGTTTGCAAAGAAAATCCCCAAAATTGGACCCCCCCAGGGCTTTCCTGAGCATTCTGGGTTCTGTGTTAACAAATGTAATTTATAGACTTAAAATACACTTCCATGCTTTTCCACACTTGGAAGCTGATGTCATGTTCCTTTAACTAGTCAGTAGTACTAAGATCTACTCAGTGCTCTGTCTCTCACCCTAGGTGTTGCAAAATATTCTGGAAACAGAACGAGATTATGCGAAGGAACTACAGTCACTTCTGGGAACTTACTTAAGACCCCTCCAGTCTTATGATAAGTAAGATATAAGGGCATCTGAGGCGGAGACAACCCTGTAATATCAACCACAGTTGATACTACAGGATACGTTACTTTCCTGCTTTTGAATGCTTAGGGACTGTTACTGCTCTTCTTGTAAAGCCTTGCACCTTCTGTGAACCAGAAAAAAAAAATTCCCACGTTGTACAGGTTTCTGCTCTTCCCTGTTCCTCGGTTATCGTGCAGGCATTGGGCTGTGTGAGAGATGGGCATTTCCCATTACAGCCCATCCGCTGGCTGGCGTGTGGCTGTCCCGGCATGCATGTTTCCCTGTGCCTTGCATGGCTTCTTCCCTTGTAACGTGCCTTGTTGTGACTTCTCGGGCCCGAGCGGCGTCTCCTCTTCATCTCATCATTCCGCGCGCCACGATGTGTGTTCTCCGTGGTTAGATTGCCTCTTGCTAAACCCAAACTGCTGCTGAGCAAGAAGCGGCCCCCCTGGCACCCGCTGTCCACACAGCCAGTGGATGAAGCACCTCCGTGCTTGGGAAGAGCCCGTAGCCATCCCGTACGGCCTGGGCAACGCCAGCAGGGCTGGGGGCTTTGTCAGGGCTTACCTGCCGAAACAAGCTGATGTGTTTTCCATCCGTGCCGGATGTAGGAGTGTGGTGCAGAGGCAGCACACACTGCCCTGCCCTCACCCCGGCAGCGACAGGCAGCGTATCAGTGCCCATCAGCAGATTCCTATCAATGGTTTCACCCTGCGTGAAAGACCCGGCGCGGTTAGCTTTGCCTCCTGATTATCGCTCCAGCTTTACAATCGTCTTTTCCAAACGGTGCCGGTGCGACAACCCCATCCACGCGGCTGCGTTTGGGGCCAGGGTCCCTCCGGCTGAGCATGCTGCGAGGGGGACCGGGCAGCCCTGGGGACGTCACGGGCAGAGGGCAGATGTTTAGACATTGTCCAGCCCAGAGAGATGGGAGAGCAGTGTCTTGTATTTAAATCTCTCCTTCTTCCTTGTGTCTTCACGTGGGTAGATTCAGCTGTGAAAATTTCTTGTGCTCTCAGCCGTGTAGGCAGCAAATGGCTTAAATGAGGGTGGTATGAGAGCAGCTCTGAGGATGGCAGAAGCAGTCATGTTAGTTTTGGCTGAGAAAAATCCAACCTCGCTCAAGGAACAAAGCAACCTGTACCTGAGGGGCCGCTCTGCAGGACCCTCCTCCCATGGGGAAACCCACAGCATGAATCCCTGAAGACAAAGCTGTCTCTGTGCCTGTGCACACACCTCCCTCCCTACCCCTGGCTGAAATCCCATCTGTCTGTGTCTATGAGACAGCTAAACATCTGAGAAGATTAGTGTGATTAAGTGATTAAAATCCAATTAAGATAATCTTTGACAGCAGACGTCTTCTCTGGGAGGCTGTGGTCTGTAGCTCACAGATGATGGATTTTGTGTTTTCCTGTGTCCCATGGTGTGTGTGGGGAAAGATAAATTCCTGGGCTTTTTCGGAAGGACCTCTTACAGATACCATGGGGATGCTCCTGAGAGCAACTTCTCTTTGATCCTAATTGGTGGTTTGATTCTTTTAGGCTCAGTGCTGTGGACATCGCGTCGTTGCTGGGGAACGTGGAAGAAATCTCTGCATTTCAGCAAACTTTGAACCAAGCCTTGGAAGAAGTTGCGAAGTAAGCTCGTGCCGCAGTGCCAAGGGTGTTAAGCTCTTAAACTGCAGCTAAAAACAATACAGAGACACATTCATTAACGTTCCTCCTGACTGCTGTCTTAGACTTGTTAAGTATAGAAGAAAATAACGGGATTGAGGAAAGGCAGCAGGTAGTGCTTTGGCAGGAGGGGAGGTAGGAGAAACTCTGACATTTCTACTGTTCAGGCATCTGCTGAGTGAGAGTGTCACTAGACCTGACATGGACGTGTCGCTGGAGCAAAGACGCCAACACGTGAAGGCAGGCGTGAAGGTGGGGATTGCCAGGGAGCAAAGAGCAAATTATGAGCCGTAATAATTTCCCTCTGGGAGGCTGGCAGATGTGTTCAGCCTTAGCCCAGCCTCTCGTTTGGAAGGGCTGAAGAGAGATGGGGAAAAGACTGAATATTGGAAATGTGTTCAGGCTGTGGCTTCCCTTTCTCTCTCCATCACTTCTCCCATATTCCTGGGTAGCCCGGACAGCGGGACCACCCCTCCATTGCACCCAGTGCTTTCCAGCACATTCTCGCCAGCCGCAGTGGGCTGGGGCATCCCGCTGCAGTTGTGCTGGTGGGACAGGACAGGCTGGGTCACACCTTGTCCTGGGCTGATCGCGGGATGTGATATTTGCCATCTGCACCACAGAAACCCAGACCTGTGTGACGACCTCCTCCTTCCCAAGTGGCAGGCGTGGGTCTTTCGCTTGGTCCCACAGTTATGCGGTGACCCGCGAACGTCCCCGTTGCAGCGGGTGGTTCCCGGGCAGGTACCCAAGAGCGCCGGAGCTGCGGGGTGCAGAGCAGGAGGCTTAATGCTGTGGCTGGTGTGTTGGCATCTGTAGGCTCCCCGAGAACCAGCAGCGCGTGGGAGGCTGTTTCATGAACCTGATGCCCCAGTTCCGCTCCCTGTACTTGACCTACTGCGCTAACCACCCCTCTGCCGTCCACGTCCTCACGCAGCACAGGTGAGTGAGGGGGAAGGAGATTCAGACTGAAATCTCTTTAAAGAGTTACTTTTGTTAATACTTGGCCTGGCATGGCTTTTGGCCTGTATTTTGACAATAGAGCAAGGGGGGTAACATGGGATGCTGCTGCTGGGAAAACTGCTGGGGCTTTGGGCTCTTCAGCATCATCTCTCAGGTCCGGCGTGGAGACAGCTCATGCTGCTTGTCTTCAGAGCTGGTCTCACCAGTCCTGTCTCACAGGACTTTCTTACCTTGGGAAAAACAAGAGGCAACCTCAGCCCTTGCAGCAGCATCTCCTGTGATTGTTGCCTGCTGAAGGACCCAGATGCTGTTTCAGACCCACAGCTGAAGTGCTCACACACTGGCCCACGGGCATACATTTCCCCGTGGCACGGCGGTATGGGGCACGTTGTTGCAAAAGGAGGGTGGTCGTCGAGTCACCTGGAGTTACCCAGTTCAGTCATTGAGCTGCTGTTCAACCCAATGGTTGATTTGCAGGGTGGTTGGTAGATCGCAGTAATAACATCTTCCTTCGACACGTCCGACGTGAGTAGACACACGGATTTGTGTAGCGTCACGCTAAAGAGCATGCCAGGCCAAAAAAAGGCTACAGCTGTGTCCTCCCTAATGCAGTTTAGCTGTCCTCCCTGCAGCAGTGGGAAAGCCAGGACCCTGGCCATTCTGTTGAAGTCTTCCCTTTCTGTAACAGGAGCTCACAATATATTCACTTCCCTGCTGAAATCCAGATTTAATTCAGCCTAATGAAAAACATGCCTCCCGTAAACAGCTCATTCACACGGTTCCTCAGCCTGACCCCTTTTTTTAAATCAATCCAAGAATCAGCTTGGGCTGACATGCACGAGCCGTGTTTTCCGGAGCAATGTACGTGCTTATCACACCTGCATCGCAGCTCCCAGCTGGCTCCCGGCACGTCGCTGCGGCGTCCTCCAGCGTGGCGTGAGCCTCTGCGGCCCCTGCTGTCCGCCTGGCCCTGTGCCACCCCGCCGCGCCAGGGGACCGACTGCCAGCACTGATGTACCCCACCACCACGCACTATCCTGCCCCGTGTCCTCAGGGAGCAATGGGGTCTTGCTGGGCTGGTCGCTCACAGCTCCCTGCCTGCCCTGCTGGGTCTGCGGCGAGGGATGCTTGGAGGGGAGGCTGGGCTGCCTCTAAAAAGGCGCAGCTCGGAGCAGGGCCCCAGCCATCGGGAGAGCGTGGGAGGCAGCAGAACACAGCCCTCAGTGGTGGTGAACCCTCCTCCTTGTTGTTGTTGTCTCTATTTATAGCGATGAGCTGGAGAAGTTCATGGAGAGCCAGGGTGCGGCCAACCCAGGCATTCTCATCTTAACCACGAGCCTCAGCAAACCCTTCCTGAGGCTGGATAAATATGTGACACTGCTGCAGGAGCTGGAGCGGCACGTGGAGGTAGGTGGGATGTGGGGCTGAGCCTGTCAATGCTGCAAGAGCTGCCCCTCGAGCTGCAAGAGGCACCTCTGCCCTTTGGTATTTGAGCATCACATTGCTAAAAGTACTTGTCACCCCTCCAAGGAGGTGTTCCACCACTGTGGGACATCACCTGCCTTTCACATTAAAAATGGGTCAGCGGTGGAGGAGCCCCGGAGGGAGTCGTGGGAAGACACTGCCGGCTCCTCGCCCCAGCCCTTCCTCAAACACTGGCCATTTCCAGCACAAGTAAAAGCAGAGTTCAGGGTCAGGTTAGAACTGGTGTTTATTTGCACAGTGGGTAATAAATCAGTGGGTTTATTATCATTTTATGAGATTCCTGTCCCTTGCTGCTGGCTCCTGCAGCTCATGGGCGCATCCTCGCCCCTCGCCGGAGGCTTGTGCCGCGCAGGCAGACATCGACCCGGCAGCCAGCGCAGACGCGGGGGCGGAGGAGTGAGTGCCTGGGAGCAGGGAGAGCAGCCAAGAGGGACAGAGGCTTCCTCGGTGGGTGGCAGATCCGCTTTAGGACATTTTTTCTCCCCCGGGACTGTAAAGATCTCTGCCGCTGGAGCTCTGCTGCTTGCCTGCCCCTGCGCTCCAGCCGCAGGGATGCAAACCTCAGAGGTGGTGCAGGGAGGTCAAGAAAACAGAAGTAACAGTCTATTTTTAACCAGGTTTACTTTTTCCTCTCTTCCAGTATTAATTACCAGTTAATTACTCAGCATGCTCAGCCAACAGGCAATAGCTGTAAACTGAAAGAGAGAAGATTTCGATTAGATCTAAGGAAGAAATTTTTTACAGTGAGGATGGTGAGGCGCTGGAACAGGTTGCCCAGAGGAGTTGTGGCTGCCCCATCCCTGGAGATGTTCAAGGCCAGGTTGGATGAGGCTTTGAGCAACCTGATGTAGTGGAGGGTGTCCCTGCTCATCGCAGGGGGGTTGGAACTAGATGATCTTTAAGGTCCCTTCCAACCCAAACCATTCTATGATCATTCAAATCCACATCTCAGCCAGAGGATTAAAAACTCTGTGCTTGAGCCAGGGGTTTTTGTATGTAGGAGAAGAGAGCCTGAGAGCCCGCACTGGGGGCACACTACCAATCGGACCTGTCCTGCTCTCACCTGCCTTAGCTGAGCTGCAGGAACGGAGCTGAGCTCGGCTGCAGCCGCCATGCCCGTCCGGAGGCAGCGTGCTCTTTGCAGGGTGCTGTGTGGGGGTCGGCAGTGGATTCGGGGACACACGTGTCACCTCTTGGTGTCTAAGCCGAGCGTGGGGGTTTTGTTGCATGAATCAGCCGGGTTGAGGTTTAAGCTGCGATGCCGTGGGAAGAGTTTGGATGTATGCAGTATAGACGTATGCGGCGTGGCTGTGTACCAGAGCGTTCCCTGCACCGCTGCGCAGCTGGACCTGGGGCAGGTCTGTCCAGGGCAGCCCTCGTCCCGAATTCAGAGGTGAGTGATCCCAGGCAGCCTCTGACAGCTGCAGGCACAGCTCCATCACAACCTTAGGATTTGCTCGGCGTGAGGTCTGGATGGTGAAGAGCTTATGATGTAGGGCCTTAGATGCCCGGGAGAAGGTGCTGGGAGAGTACTAGCATACAGCTGCAGTTGGAGATAAGGGGCTGCATCCTGCTTTCCCCTCCCTGGCCTGAGCTCTGCTCAGACATGCCCTCCCTTAGACCCAGAGGTGAAGTTCCCATCGATGCTCATGGAGATGGAAATCTTGATGGGGCAACGGCTGAAATACCTTGCATACCAGTGGAGTTTCCTTCCTGAAGGTGAAACCAGAAATCCACCCTGTACCTCTGCCTCTTTTGATTGATTTTTCTTTGCAAGCCAAGTTTGTTCGAAGTAAAATCATACCCACTCTTGCTCTGGCTGCTTTACGCTCATTAAATTGGTATCAAATGAATTTGATGATTTGTTTAAACCGTGTCACATGGAACAGGGTGGTGAGGAAGATATCTGGGGGGATTTTGGCCCCGTGCTGCCCGAGCCCCACATCACCCAGCACCCTGCGAGCTCTGCATCCCTGGGTGCAGGAGCAGCGGGTGCTATGCCAAGTGGGTGCCGGTGGCTGAGGGTTTGAGGGTTTGTTCTCTCCCTTCACTAGGAGGCGCATGCGGATCACGAAGAGGTTCTGAAAGCCATCGCGTCCTTCAAGTCTCTCGTGGTAGGTGGCAATTCTTAAAATAGAGCACTCTGTTTCAGGGCTGCGTTTCGCGAAGAATGAGTCAAGACTGACATTTGTCTCCTCATTAGAAAAAAGAAAGAAAGAAAAAAAAACACACAGGTCTTTTGGAATGGAAAAGACAGGTTGTAAAGAATCTTAATTTCAAGTTTCAAGCCGAGAGCTGCCCCTCTGGCTGCAAGTTCCAGCAGTCGCACGCTGGCTCTGTGGTCCCAGAAGCAGAGACAGAGGATGGACGACTTTCTCCTCCGCTGCAGAAAGCCATGAGTGGGTAGTGGTGGCGGCGGGATCCCTTTGATCTCCTTTTGCCTCCATACCCTAATTGTTTGCCACCTGAAACTAGACCGCCCCTCGCTTGTTCAGATGCGCTCTGAAAGGTTAACACGGGCGTCTGACTCAACTGCTGGTGCCAGCAGGAAGGTCCCCTCGGAGCCCATCGAGCGACTCTTGCTTTTGTTGAGGTTTGCTCCCTGGGCTTCGGGAGGCTTTGACCGTGTTGCAGGTAATTTGTGGCTCCCAGTGCCATCGGTGAGGAACAGAGTAAGCGGCAGCAAAGGGATGAGTCAGAGGTAGCAAACCTGTTTCTGTGAGCTGTGTTACCTGCACCCCTCAAAGTCCTACTGCACCGAGATGAAAAAGAGCGGGAAAAGCCATCCAGGCGCGCAAAGGTTTTACCCAGCAAAGCTTTTTTCGGTTATTAAAAAAGCTACAGCCTCTCTCGCTTTGTCACCACTGAATGCCTTTCACTACAACCACTCCAGATGTGGTCCAACTTCCTTCCTTAGCGCGGCAGATGCAAGTTTTCGGTGCTCAGCAGCGGAGATAAAAGACGAGGAGGAGAAAGTTCATAGAAAACAGGAAAGGGCGATCGTGTTACATTTACTGAGAAACTCAGCTCCCTTTCCATTTATTCTAGTAGGTAATAGGGGAATAATTCAGTTAAAGTACGAAGTGTCATTAGCCTTTAGGAATACTCGTAAGCGATGGACGGTTCTAGTTGAAATGTGTACTTGGGTGCTGAGCAATTTGATGTAATTATGGTACGAGGCTTAGGGAGGATTTGAGGTTAGACGGGCAGAGATGCCCCTTGCGATGGACGCGTGGTCCCGTGGTGGGAGCAGGGAGGCTCCGGAGCGAAGGCAGGGAGGGACCGTGGAGCCGCCGCGATTTGCGGTGGTGCCTCTGCACAGACAGCGGTGGATCTCTGTGGGTTTTATAGGGATGTACATGCTGGGAACAGTGGATTCGGACACTCTGGGAGCTGTCAAAGCACTCAGCAGTTGCAAAACAGGAGGAAGCCCCCGCAGTTTGGCTCAAATTTGTGTGTTTTCAGACTAGACCCAATCCAGCTTCTCTCTTTGAAGACCTGGACAGTCAAAGACTTTGTATGAAGCTGAGCTAGAAAGGAGGAAAATCTCTGTCAGAAATGGGTTTGGAAAAAAACCAAGCAGCTGGTGAAAACTGAGCCTGGGTTTGGCCTTGCAGCGATTTTTCCCTGTTGGCAGAGGGGTCAGTTAAAGCAAGTTTTGCTTGGATTCGCAGGGCTGTCGTTGCTCAGTCAGCATTGTCCTCTGCTTGCTGAAAGCTGCTGGAAGGACTGGCAGCTCCTTGGAGCTCTACCAGTCGCCAGCTGCTGAGCATGGGTGCAGCTGTTTCAATTCCAGCACCTTCAAAAGTTTCTTTTTTGTGCTACTCTGCTGTGCCGCTGAAATATTGCGGCAAGTCCCACTTCTGGGGCTGCAAATTTTGGTTAGAAAATATCTGCCCATCTGATTCGTGGGGGGCTTTGCATTGCTGCAAGCATAACTCTGCTGTTTGGGCAATGCGGGCAGAATCTCTCTGAGCCACACAGAATCAGAGACATCTAACTCTGCGCTATCTTGGTTTGGAAAATGTGACCCTGTACTGTCAGAGGTAGAACTGGTTTGGAAAGATAAGTTTTCTCAGTGCAGTTCGCCATTTCTTTGACGTTTTGACTTATTCATTACTTCATAAATCGCTAGGTTATGACTTTTTTTTTAATTAGCTTTGTGTGCTAGAGCCAAAGCAGGCTTTCCTGATCCCTTGGCGTGACCAGTCCCAAGCCCACGTGGCTGCAGGAGCGTTGCTGGTGAAACTGCCTTTGTTGGGATGGTTTGGGTTTGCTCCCACCCTTTGGCTAATGAAGCTCCCTGCTGTGATTCCCAGTTGCAATGCCAAGAGCTAAGGAAGAGGAAGCAACTCGAACTGCAGATCCTTTCCGAATCCATCCAGCGCTGGGAAGGAGAGGACATAAAAACGATGGGAAACATCATCTACATGTCCCAGGTTATGGTACAGTGTGGGGGAAATGAGGTGAGTGTCCTGCCTAAAGATATTGTGCCCTAATGCGTCCCCTTGCTCGTGGGAGCAGCGATGCAAGGCTGCAGCTGCTCTCTCCAGGCCAGCAAAGTGCTGACAAATAAATAATTTTATCTGGAGAAGAGCTATGCAATGGGACTGTGCACGTCTTTGGAGCCCAGCACACCGGGGGCTTAACTTAGGGCCTTTGGTGACACACTTTGGAAGCGAAAAGAAGCATCTTGGTGTCATATAGCACGTTATTTTCCCTCCTTTCCCCCTCTGTGACTTACTCTGAGAAGTGAGAGTGACTTGAAAGTGTGTGCATTAGCATAAGCATTTTGCCACGTCCTGTGCACAGCGCGGCAGCCGCTGCCACATCCCGTTCCAGAGCTGACTGTGCTTTGGAAATAACGAGAGGGATTCCCGTGCTGTCGGTCCGAAAGCGCTGCACCAGTGCTTGCTGCAGCCCTTCACCAGTGGTGTTAAAGCCATGCGTACTGTGGGCTTGGTGTGGGAAAGTGCCTGCTATCACTGAATTGCTTGCTTGCTGTAGCAATTTTTCCCTGGGAAGGGAAGACCTGTAAAACAAAGCCCTGTAGAGTCTAGTTTGGGATGTGGGGTGCTCGAGGACATACATAAGGTCTTAGTCTTCCGAGGCACTCTGAAATGATTGGAAGAGGACATCAGTAATGTCATTGTCAGGATTAGTCAGGGTGCAGGCAAAACATCTGCAGGAAAAACTAGTACAGAAATGAGATGCTGCAAAGAAAAGAAGCCGAAATAATTGGTTTGGGGGTGGTGTCTGGAAGGTTGCGATTCCAGCTGCAGCAGGTTCAGTCTGATGGAGGGGAGTGCTGGTGATGCATTGCAGGCTGGGCTAACCCAACCTCTTCTCCCTGCAGGAGAAAGAAGAGCGATATTTCTTGTTGTTTCCAAACGTTTTGCTGATGCTGTCTGCCAGCCCACGGATGAGTGGGTTCATCTATCAGGTAGGCAATGCTTAGTTTGAAATTGCGAGGCGTTAGGTGTGAAAAAGGAAATCAGATAGCTTTTATCAAATTCAAATCCTCTGTTTCCTTAAACCTGTCTGTTTTGATGCAAAGGCCCTCAGGCTGCCCCAGGACACTGGGGTGCCTCTGTCCTGCCAACTGGTAAAACACCATTTGGGAAATGTGAATGCTGTGAAATTAGAAAAAAAAACCAACCCAACCTTGCAGCGTGTTGTCCTACATGCTGTTCTCAAGAATGTTGTGTGCGTGTGTAAGGTGTCCTCAGCCAGCTATAGGGTTTTGGCCCACACCACCAGCCAGCCAGCTGTCAGTGTTGGGCCATCTCTGGATAAAGCTTCACTACTACAAAGCCCACTGTGAAGAGCCCAGAATTTCTACTCCGTGAGACACCCCAAACGCTGCATTTCTTGTGGCTTACCGTTTGAATGGCTGCAGTCACGCTGCTGGGAGCTTGGCAGTTGCCTCCTCCACTTGCCTGAAACCATTGATACCCTCCAGGAGAAGGATGCTCTGGTGTTGATGTGTCATTTGTGGTAGGCAAGGGTGGGAAGGATTTGGGAAGGATTTGACTGGGCATGCAGTTCAGCATGCAAAACGGAGGGACAGGGAAAACTTTCAGTAAAACCAGGGGAAGTTCATCCTCCTGACTTGGTTGTGAAACGGGTTTGCACCTAGTGAAGGGAAAGGGTGGCAGATGAGCCGGGGATGACTCAGTTGTTGTGGGAGCCTCTTCTCAGGAGTTTGACCTAGTTGTGCAGGGAAATCTAGATCCATGCATTAAAGGAGACTCTTCCTGCAGCCTGAAGCCTTCGCAAATTAGTTTTTGATGGCAATTCCCAGAGGGAAAGGGATCAGCAGAAGCAAGGAGAACAGTGTGCTCTGGGAAGCAGATGCAGACACTGACTCCTCCTCGATTCTCCTAGGGAAAGCTGCCTTTGACGGGAATGACGCTGACTAAGCTGGAAGACGCCGAAGGGAACGAGCACATGTTTGAAATTGCAGGTCAGTGTAGCCCCTGCCTGGGGACATCCTCCCAGTCCCAGACAACGTCCCACTGGAGGTACTGGTCCTCCTTCTCCCTCACACACTGCACCTTGCTCTTTTTGCTCTTTTACTGTGCATCTGTGTTCCTGAGCATCTCCCTCCTGGTTGAGGCAACCTCCTCCCAGTGCCCTCGGGCTCCATCTCTGGCACTGGGCTGCTTTCGGAGACCGTAGTGTTTTGTATGGGACAAGCCTGCTGCCAGGGCTGGTCGTGGCCCCAGTAGCACTGCTCTGTGCCATGTGTGCCCTGTCTGCGTCCAGGGTCCATCCCATGCAGCTGTGAGCCCCTCATTTATTGACAGATGGGTGGCTCTGGCTATCAGGTAGCTTCCCTAATGCAATGCTCCTCCCACTTTTCCTCTTCAATTTATCTCCTTACTTGTAGCTATACACGGTTGCTGTGCTCAGTGATTTGGCTGCAGTGCAGCTGTTTGTGCTGGTGGTATTTGGTATCAGGGTCCTGTTCATCAAGGAAATGTTGCCTTTGCTTACTTTTAACCTTAAATAATTCCTCACACGTTCGTCTCACCAGTTCCCTTTGCTTTTCTGTGCTGCTCCCATGCTGGCTGGCACTGGGTGCCCGAAGCACGATGTGCAGTCACATCCATGCCTCCGGTGGTGAGGCACTGGAACAGATTGCCCAGAGAAGTTGTGGCTGCCCCATCCCTGGAGATGTTCAAGGCCAGGTTGGACGAGGCTTTGGGCAACCTGGTGTAGTGGAAGGTGTCCCTGCCCACAGCAGGGGGCTTGGAACTAGATGATCTTTGAGGTCCCTTCCAACCTAAACCATTCTAGGATCTTTTCACCAGCCTTTTGCAGCCCCTGCTTTGCAAGCTGAGGATCCGTTTGCTGCTGTGCTGAGTTGAGCTCTCCCTGTGTTTTCTCCTGGGTCTCTCTGGCTTGTTAAAGACATTTCTTTAACCCTCTGCCTCAGGGAACATGACAGAGCGGATCACCGTATCCTGCAGCACCAGCCAGGACTTGCACGAATGGCTTGACCACTTGCAAAGGCTGACCAAAGGGACCTGCAACACCGTATCCAAAACGCCGTCCTGGGGTGCCCATTCGGTAAGCGTCTCTCCTCCCCGGCCTCTCTGCCGCCCGGGCTTCCCCAGCGCTGCCTGCCCGCTCTTTTTGGGCAACGTGCTGTGATATCGAGGTGACATGTACAGCTGTGAGACACGTCCTGCAGTTTTGCTTGTAACCGTGTTGTGCTTGTGTCATTTTACGTGTGTCCTGCCCTATTTTTGTTGCGTCTTAGATGTCTCAAAGAAGTTCATGGTGAGCCCTTGTCCATCCCCCTCTGCTTGTTTAGTGGCTGACAGTCTGTGTTTGCTTCTCCTCTCTTTTCTCAGACATTTAGTTCAGCCGGACAGATCCGTGGGCCTTTGGAACCCCCCAAAATCCTCAAGCCCTGGAGCTTGAGCTGCCTCCGTCCCGCTCCTCCGCTCAGACCATCAGCAGCACTGAGTTACAAAGAGGTAATGTTCCCGCGTGCCTCGAGAGGACCGTGGTTTTGTGGCAGTCCCAGTGGCTGGGTTTCTTATCCCAGTAGCAAGGGCACAGACGCTTTGGTTTACTGCCCTTTTGTTAATGGGGATGCTGAGAGAAGAAGGTTTTGCCCCGCTTCTGCAGATGTGTGATGGATGCTCGTTGAGGGCTTGTGCTGCACATGAAGCACAAGCATGTGTGTTTGCAGGCTCAGCCCCGTTCTTGATGTTTGCTGTCAGCTGCTGGTTATCACTGGTCCCACAGCGGGGTGTCCTACAGCCTTGCCATGTCCCATCGGTGCTGTGATGGAGCTCCTGCTCCTCCTCCTCCTCCTCCTCCTGCCTTGGTCTGAGTGGTGGGTGGGAGCTGGGCTCCCTGCCGGGATGTGCTGCATCGAGAGGAGCCGTTGCAGTGGCTCAGCATCGCCCAGGATGGAGCAGCAATGCTGCACCAAGAGGCAGGGGAGAAGGGCCTGTTGATATTTCTCGTGTCCTCCACCCTGCATTTTGGTGGCTGGAGCAGGGCTCCCTGCAGCAACCGTGGGGTTTGACTCTCCTTCGCCACCCACCAGAGTGTTTTACGCACCCATTACCCCGCTGGGACACAGCAGCCCAAGGGATTGCTTCCCCCACACAAACCCCAAGCCTGGGAGGTAGGAGGTGACATGGGGAAACCCAAAATACAGCCCAGCTCCCATTCTCACCCCCAGCTGTCACTGCAGTGCTCTCCTTCCCTACCTCACATTAAACTTTTGGGATTACTCACCGGTAACTGGGGTAACGTTCCTCTTACTGAACGAGCACTCCGGTTCTGAGTCAGCCACCTTTCTGGGTACAGCAGCCCTGGGAGCGTAGCTGCCAGGGCTCCAGCGGGGACAGGGGCGAGGAGGGGGCTCGCACCCCCTGAGCCCCCGCAGCACTGGGGGATGGAGAGCCTGGCAGCCGCGGGGCATTTGTGAGTCCGCTACTCCAGGTAGAGGTTTTAGGTATTCTCTCAGCGTTTTGTTACGTTATTTCTTTAAAATTTGTAAAATGACACATTTCAGTGCGGGAATTAAATTCTCAAAAACCAACCAAGCAGACTGGAAACAACCCTTAATCTTTGGCTGGTCCAAACCCCTGTCATAGATTAAACTGTTTCTTGCTTGCATGGTGAGCTAAAATATAGGAAGAAGCTTGAATTAGAGGATAAATTTTTCTGCATGAAAGTGCAAGGCTGGTATCTGTGTATAAGAGAGGTCAAAACCACAGATGGAGTGATGTCATTAATACCACGGGCCTTTGCAGTGTCTTGGTTGTCTCCTGCCGCGCGTAGCGGGACTTAAACTCTCTGCATCGAAAGCAGGCAGAGGTTTTTTCCCGGGGCGGGATGCTGCTGCAGGTGGGATGGCTGCGAGGTGTCCGAGGACCAAAAATGTGCTTTGCATGGGAAGAGGCTGTGCTGGCCGCCTCGGTGGAAACCCAAAGGCTGATGGTTTGACCAGGGCTGGGGCAGAGCTGGGCGGGTGCAGTGTGGTCCCAGTGAGTCCAGCCTGTGCCAGGGGGCAGCTTCCCTCCCAGGGGAAGGACTCGTGGGTGTGAGCCTGCATTGACAAAGGTGAAATAAGTTCCGTCGTTGGCCCGAGCAGATCTGCATCTGCCTCGTCCCTCCCTCCGGGGTGCTCAGTCACTAAGCAGAACTCTTATTTTGCTGCTTTTTGGTTTTGTGTTTTTTTTTTTTTTTTTTAATTTAAAGTAGGGCACAAAATGAACTATGCTAACGCCTCAGTGCAAGTCACCTTCCTGTAATGATGTAATGAAGGAATACAAATATCGAAGGTTATTTGCAGGGAAGGGAGTGGGGGAGTTTGATTACGAGATTAGAGATTTTCAGACATCCAGTGTTATTTTATTTGGCTTCTAGCAGTGTAGGATGGGATGGCAGAGTCTTGTGCGTTTCCTCATACCTAGCTGTGCTCAGGAAACCCCAGAACCTGCTTGCGTACCGCACAGCGCTCGTGTTATTTCCATTGAAATTGGGTCATTTTTCCTGTTCTGTTTCCAGTAATCATTTGTAATGACAGAGCAGGTGCTGTGGGTAAAGCGGTGTGTCCGGATTCAGGTTAAAAAGTGGAAAAGATTTACAGATGATTTCTTCTACTTTTTTTTTTTTTTTTTTGAAGTGGCCTGTTTTGTATTACGTGAAGGATTTATAACATCAAGATTCATGACTTGGCTGGCCAGACCTTCAGGAGAGCTGCACGGCTCCCTGTGCCGAGCATCCCAGGGATGGGACCATCCCTAGGGTGTGCAGGGAGCTCCCCGTCCTCCCCGCCAGCTGAGCAGGGAGATGCTGCTGAGCTGATGCCTGATGATCTCAGGTCTGCAGTGAGGATGGCAGATCCCCTCGGGGAGGGTCCCCTTTGAGAAGACACAGTCCTGGGGACTTGTCACCAGGGTGGGCAGAGCATCCCGTCATCCCAGCTGGGTCAGGTTGAAGACCACGGGCCTGGAGTTGAGCACGGGACTGGCACCAAGGCGTGTAGCACTTTTAGGTTGTTTAAGTTGTTCTCTTAGGCAACCAACATCTACAGAAACCTACTACTAACCGAGAAGGCATGTTCTCTATTTTGATGCGTTTAGAGTGTATTAATGCCCACTTACCATGCGTTTCACATGTCATTTTTTTCAGTTTTGCATGGCACCGTGCTCCTTTGCATGTTGATAGTGCTCTAAAACCAGTACGGAGGGTGTGCCACATTAATCGCAAGACTAACATTTAAATGTGTTTTAGAATTGTGGATTTAATGAACTTGGTCAATAAAATCATCAGTCTCTCACACTCATCTTCTCTTTCTTTGCATATTCATTGTAGAGGATGTCTTATATCTTAAAGGTAAGGGTAGATACATCTCTTTGGCTTATTGTGGCAAAGAATGCTTGTTCCTGTTCACGCTTCTCGTGCTTGCATGACCCTAATTTTGCCTGGCTGTATCAAGAAGTTACCGTGAGAGTCCGTAGTAACTGGCAAATACATTTCAAGATAACTCTTGAGAAGGATTTAGCATTATGGTCCTTAAACTTCCTGGCATGCCTCTTCTCCTGCTTAAAATCCGTATTGCATGTAACTAATACACTAATTCTCTCCAAACAAGCGCAGCTTGTAACGCAGCGAAGGAGGTAAAAGCTTGTGTTTCTTACTTGTGGAGTCATAGCAAGCACTAACTCTGTGTGTGTTTGTTTGTTCTCTGGGTATGTGTGTGGGGGATTTATACTCTGGAACAAATTGTCTGCACTTAGAAGCAATGTTATTTGCCAACTGTTTTATACTAGAAATGAAATCAAGTCAAGGAACTAAACAGCATTATAGGGTTTTCTAACGAAGACTGTGGAGTTGGTAAGCAGACTCAAAATGCTGTGAATGTGTTTGAATTCTTTGGCTAAAGGTTCTTAGCCGAGGGCTGAATTTGCTAGAGGAGCTCGTCCTGGCCCAGACCTGCAGGTGCAATTCCCACTGCTGTTCCAGGGAGCAGCAGACCACGGCTTCCCACCTGGGAAAGCCAAAAAGCGTAATTTCCCTCGACTTTGTCATTGTCTGCTTTGTAGTTGTGTAATGTGTTGTGCGCGATGGGGATAGCTGCAGGCAGCTGCGCGGCTCCGCTGGTCGAGCTGCCTTTGGTTCTGGTTAAACACAAGAGTCTGTTTCTCTGTAGGATTCGAGCAAAAGTCCAAAAACAATGAAGAAGTTTCTTCCTAAAAGGAAAACTGAGAGAAAACCATCTGATGAAGAGTTTGTTATTCGGAAAAGTAAGTGTTGTGGTTTTTCACTTTTTTTTGGAGATCTCTGTGTACTCCAGGAGACTTTGAGCAGAGCCTTTCTGACGGTGCAGGATGGGACCGGGTGCTCACGTTGTGAGCAACTCTGTGTGCTGCTGAGCATGGGAGGCTTCTGAAAGCCCACTGGTCCTCAGCCTCTGACAGATTCCCTCCCAGTTATGACTACCAGACGTGCCACCACCCTCCTCGTGACTGCTAGCACAAGGTCACGGGTTGTGAGTGGTCTTGTTCTGAGTATGAAGCCAAGGAACTACTTCCAAGTAGTTAAAAACTGCAGTAAAGCTGCACATCAACAGTTGTCAAAATATATCTGAGAGCTGGGACAAACCCTCACCTTGGCTGTGCCAGCAGGTCCTGGAACAGTTTCCATGGGGGATCAGGGAACAAAAAAAAGGGCCTTATCCCTGCAGGGATGTCCATCTGCAAAGAGGGCTGTCCTGACAGATCCCTGAAGCCCACGTGAGACATTCCTCGAGGGTTTTATACGAAAGGCCATGGTGACCCAGTGATGAGCTGCTGCAGGGTACAGCTTGAAGGTCAGTTGTCTCCCTCAAGAAGTGGGAACTGAGCTGAGGCTGGAAATGAAGACTTCACGTTTCCAAGTCCTGCTCTGACACAGCTGTACCAGACACCTTGCAGGGTGTCTGCCTGCCCATCTCCGGGCGCTCCCTGCGCCCAAAGTCAGGCATCACCCCCTGAGTTTTGCAGAGATGAGCAGCTAGAAGTGCTTTTTCGTTTTCAGTCGTGGTCCTTGATGCCACAGGACATTGCAAAGGCCAGAAAACATGAAGGACCTCAAAAGGGAATTAGGCAAAATCCCAGACACTTTCTTCTCTTAAGGGACTTGGGAGCAAAGGCTGGGAGAGATGATGCCAGAGCACTTTGCGTTTTGTCATAGCTGCTGTTTGCAATGTCTTACAGGTACTGCTGCGCTGGAAGAAGATGCTCAGATCCTGAAGGTGATCGAGGCATACTGCACTGGGGCAGGCTTCCAGCAAGCTCTCAGCTCAGGTGGGCACACAACCACATTGCTGAGTTCTTACTCTGCCTGCAACGCTGATAACCCCTCTGGGAAAAGAAAAAAACAGATGGTTGCATCATACAGCAACGAGACTCATGCTAGGAAACCGTGTGGTGTTCAATCTTCAAGATAAGGGAGCTTCATCTACCCAGTGGTTTAGTTGCCATTGTTTTTCTTCTAAACACAGAGAATGAAGCAGGTAGGAGGGCAGATGAGACACGGCTATTTCACCAGCACTTGTTAGGAATTAAGCAAACTTAGTGAGTGCCTGTGGCTGTCAGCACTGAAAACCTGATGGTAATCTCAGGTTGCATATAGCTTTAGAAAGGAAGCATGAATATTATCTCTCAATCAGCTGCGTGCTTAAGAACAAGCTACTTCATAAGAACCTATCTAACATCTTCGACTCTGGAAATGCGGCTATTTATCGTTGCTGGTGAGATGTTGAATTAAATCACTGAACTATCAAATAATGGCACATTTAAAAAAGGGAGACCGTGTTTCTTCTGAAAGCTCCCGACCCTAATGGAATGATTTCGTTTATAAGTCATGACGTAGCCTTAGATGCAAGGAGCGCTCCTGAAAACTCTCCACTTGCTGCTTTAGCTCCAGGGTGGCACAAGCCCGTAATTAACCATGGCAGACAGCCAGTGGCCACTCAAGCCCCGCGTCCCCAGTGTGTCCCCGGGCTCGCAGAGGAGCCGGGAGAACGAGGGCTGCTGCCTGCAGAGCACCCTGGGCATCAGCCAAAGTCTCCCTTTTTCTTCCTGATGAGCAATTCTTGTACACAGGCTCCCGTAAAGACTCCATCCCCCAAGTCCTTCTTCCTGAGGAAGAGAAAATCATCGTGGAGGAGACACGAAGCAACGGCCAGACTGTCACGGAGGAAAAGTAAGCGTGGCTGCTCTCCGCTCGCAGATTCCTGTGTTGCTTTTTGGGAAGATGCTAAAAACCAACGCCCTCGCCTTCTGCATCTCCGCAGCGGAGCGCGGCTGCTGTCGCCGGCTGCTGCCTGAGTCCTGGCAAGAACCACCAGCAATTTCGGTTGCATTTTTGTCCCTTTTTAAGAGCAGAGTCGCCTTCCCAGCAGCTCTGACGTGGCTGTAGCCCTCTGGGAGTCTGTGCGTCGGGTCCCGAGAGCCAATTTATCGAGTCCCAGAGCTTGTCCAGATGTAGCTAATGGGGTCAGGGAGGCCAGAACCAAACAAGTGGTTTTATTTTATTTATTTAATTTTATTTTAATTTATGTTAGTTATTTTTCTATTTTATTTTTAAACTACTGACATGCTGGGCTGCTTCGACCCCTTGGGAACCTGCCTGGCACCCCGTCTGTGAGTGCTCCCAGCTTGTTACGTAGCTTCAGCATCTGGATGACAGCGCTGATGTGCTCCTTTTCTAACCCAGACAGCACGTTCCTTTCATGCTTGTTTTTTTACAGCATGTCCTCAAGGACTCGAGGCCGTTTTTCGAAAGATGCTCAAGCGTCTTCAGTTTTAAAATCATTGTTATTTATTGCAGTAGCGTAAACAAGGAAGCCAAAGCCACAGACCTTTGTTGATAACTTCAAGATAGCTGAACCAGGTATTTTTCTTGAGTTTTGAGAAAAGAGCCCTGAATTTTGGACCTGTAAATGCTCCTGGGCTGTTTCCAGAGTCCCCTTGCAGGCAGCAGTGATAGCAGCAGCCTAATGTTCTCAAAGCAGAAGCTGGAAGCACCTTCCCCATCAGCATCTCACTCACAAAAGCTCCCATGCAGTTGCTGTTTTGCTGCTTTCCAGCTCTTTTTATTTCTTTTTTTTTTTTTTTGTCATTTCTCTTTGCAGGAGCCTTGTTGACACGGTTTATGCACTGAAAGATGAAGTCAAAGAACTGAAGCAGGTAATCGGAGTGGGGTTGTTTGTGCTGGGAGTTGAGCAAAAGCCAGCCAGGCTGCGCTGGGTCATCGTCTTTGACTGGTCAGTGCCCACGAAAAGTCTTGCCGATGCCGGTCCAATCCTGCAGCTCCCTGAATCACCGTTAGTTTTCTCCTGGTTTAGCTCCCTGAACGTGCTCACCGAACGGTTGCTTGAGCACCAGAGCCAGCAAGAAGGAAGGAGTATTCGGTCTTTGTGGTAACATGAAACTTTCTCCCTACTCTAAAAACTCCTTCGACTTGACTGTTCATTTTGTAGGGGTCTGGTGGATAGTAATTCTTGTAGACTCAGAGGAAATGTGTCCTCCTCCCTCCAGCCCCAAGCTTGGAGGTGGGAGAGGCCACCCCAGGAGGACAGGGTCCTCCAACCTAAGCTAAAATTAGGCTTCCAGGAGGATGCTTCTGCCAGCTCAAAGTCACTGGGACTTTTGTGCAGGTCCGTAAGGTAGTAAGGGTCTGCTTGAGTGGATTGGACCACAAGTAACCCGTAGTGTTCATCCTCACCAGCCCACGGTGACCTGTCAAGTGTCCCTGATGTTTCATCACCTCTCAGGCACCAGGCACATGGAAGTACCTCGTGCCATAAAGTGCACTGGCTTTAACTGGATCTTTATTCCTTTATTTTTCACCTCGCAGGAGAACAAAAGGATGAAGCAGTGTTTGGAGGAAGAGCTTAAATCCAGGAAGGACTTGGAGAAGCTGGTTAGAAGGCTGCTGAAGCAGACGGACGAGTGTGGCAGGGAGGACACGGGGCGCAAGTCGTCCCTGATCGCCTGAGCTCGGGGAGAAGCTGCTGGCAGTGGTGCGTGACCTCAGGTGTTTTTTGGGAAGCGGAACTGGATCCTTTGCCTCTTCTTGCTCCTTATTTTGTCGGTTTAGGGAATTTTGTTACAAAAAGAAAAAAGTTACAGAGAAAAAAAAATAGTTTTTCTTCCATCCAGTAAGGAAATAAACCAGAAACAATCACAACTAAACCAGTAAGCAAGCGGTCCATGATTCACAATTCATCTGCAGCAACTAATACCTCATCGTACCTGCTACTGGGAGCAAATACAAACTCTGCTAGTGATTGCTGCTCACAAAGGGTTTGGCAGCAGTTTCCTAGAGGAAGCTTAAGCACTTTTTAATGCTTTCATTCTTTTCAAAAGCACCGGTACCTATTTATTGAATGAAAACATTATCAAGGCGGCATTGAGCAGAAACCAAAAAGCACCGCGCTCCTCGTGTCAGATAATCACGACTGGGGAAGCTTTTCCCATCCACCTCCTTATTTTCCCCGTTAGTTGACTGTAGCGAACTAGAGCCCAGCAATACTGTGGTTCCCGTGTGGCCTTGATACTGATTAAAATGTGCAATTAACGTGAAGACATTTGAAGTCCGTGGGGAAGTCAGATGCGGAGCACCTGTCAGAGCGCATGGGAAGGTATGTTGCACAGTACTGCCTCCTCCTAACAGCTCGTGATCAGCACAACAGGTAACTGCTGTTCTGCCCCCCCCAGCCCTTTTCTTACGCATGACCTGTAACTCCTACCCCCTGCTTCGTTTTCACGTTGAGCGTCCAGGTATCGTATGAGTTGATAGTTTTGCTGTGCTTCCCCTTGCAGGACACGCTTTTCTCTTGTATGAAATGTAGACAGTGCTTGGCAAAAGAAACCAACCCCCAAACGCGTTGGTTCCCTGCTCCTTTCTGCCCGCCTTAGGCTCTCCATCGCTCCTTCCCGCCAGATGGGAACGTAGCCAACGGCCACTTCTCCCTGCATTGCCCCGAAGGGGCTTTGGGCTACGAAAAAGGAGTTTTCTCTTGGGATAGGAAAGCTATTTATGTTTATGCTTTGACAAGAGCTGGAACGCTCCTGGGGCAAGGACGTGCAACACCCTTCCAGATCCCTGCACAGCTCGTTGAGCACAGCACGCAGGCAACATGCATATGTATCGGCTATCTTCATGTTACTTGGTGTTATACCCTAGTTTAGAACTGGTGTTTTCCTTCCTTCCTTAGCACCGTTATAAAAGTAACCTTCTGTTAATGATAAGTCTTACGTATATCACAGGGCAGCACGGTCCCAGGGCGTGCAGACACACCACAGCTCATTACAGTTGTACTGTTAACGTTGGTCATGAAGGACGTAATAGAGGCAATAATTACAGCTCCCTCCTTGCAATTGAAATTTATCCAGAACATAGCAAACAGTGTTTGGGGAGAGCTAGACTCCAAAACATCACAAGGAGTATAAAAAGAAAACCTCTTTAAGCTTTTTCTAGGACAAAACAGAGGTCTTTTTTTTTCTCTGGCTACATTTGCCATCTCCAGAGCATCCCAGCTGGAGGGTAGCTCCCCACATCCCTGCCCAGACATGCAGTTGAGTCGTTTGGTCAGTGGTCAAGCCCTGCTGTGCTGGTTAATCGTTTTCCAAGATAACGACCTTCACCGCACACTGAGCAGCTCACGCCACTGTTCCGGGGTGCCATGCACAGGCACCCCAGCCCTGCCCTGGCACCCAGCCCTGCCCAGGCACCCTGGCCATGCCCAGGCACCCTAGCTGTACCTGGGCACCCCAGCCCTGCCCAGGCACCGCAGCCGTGCCCACCCAAAGGTGGGCTGGGGACCAGGCTCGTGACGTGCAGCCGGTGCAGGGAAGCAAACCAAGGGCCATTTACACTCCAAGGAGAGGGTAGAAACGTTTCCTCGCTGCCCCCTGGTTCAGCTGGAACCCGTGCCGTGTACATGTGCATGTTTGTAAGACGTAATGTGCTGGAGGGCACACTGGGACTTTTTGGATCAAGCGTTTGTCAAGAGCTAGAAGCCAAAAAAAGACAAGAAAATAAAATAAAAAGGAAAAGAAGCCATGCCGGATGGACAGCAATGTTTCCATATTTACTATGTTTACAGTGCTTTGTAAATAGGTTCCAGAGAGTCTGTCTTTAGATGGATGTTGTGTCGGCTGCCTTCCAGTTTATCTTTGTCATGTAGGTTTATTTACTGTAACTACTTATGCAAGGTCAACTTTTCTAACATGTTTTTATTTTGAACAGTTTTTTAATCGACATTTTCAACAAATAAAGACGGATAAAAATCACTTCTTAGCTCTCGGTGCTGCTTCCTTTGCTTCTACCACAAAAGCAAAACCAGTCCGCTTGCTCTGCGCATCCCTGGCTTGCTCAGAATGCCGGCGGCTGCATCATCCACCCTCCGGTTTACTGGATGCGGGTGGGGATACTGGTGAGGATGGTGATGCTGGCACTCGAGCTGTTGCTCCCACCATCACCCAGACCTGCAGCAGGGAAAGGCACCTGATCCCAGGGGAAGGAGATGCATTTCCATCCCTCACTTGCACTTTGCTAACAAGGATGCTTTACGGAGAACCAGCTGCTCTCCGCTGCACCAGCATGTTGCTGTAGATAAGCGACTTCCTGCCTGTTTGAGATTTTTTTTTTTTTAGTTAGTTAGTGTGTGTTTTTTTTCTGGAGATTAGGTGTGGTGACAGGATTTCCTTTGGTCTACCGCTTGGACAAGACCTCTCCTGCACACTGATGTTTAACTCTTTCATAGAGACGAGCTGTGCGCTCAGCCTGCAGCCAAAGTGAGAGGATGGAGGGCAGGAGGGCCAGACCCTGCTCTCCCTCCCCAAACACAGTAGTCAGAGTGGGGAAAAAGAACAAGTAAAAGACACTCTGGTCTTGGGTGCATCGTGGAGAAACACTGAAGTCTGCAAGGGAGCCCTCTTGAACTCCAGTGGCACTTGGGGGAATTATTGCAGAGGCAGAGCAGGGCTGCACCTGGACCTGAGTACCCCAGAGCCTGCATGGGGCAGAAGAGCAAGGACACATCTCCCAGGCTCATTTTGAGGGGAGCATCTCCATTCTCAGGTCCCTGTAAGGCCAGATCCAGACCCTCCATCCTGCCCTCCTGCTGACTATGAGGTCCCTTTGTCCCCCTCTCTTATACCATCTTCCCAGATGACCCCTTTGCATGACCCAACTCCAATGCAGGCAGCACCAGCATCCTCCAAGCAGTGGAGTTTGGTTCCAAATGACCATCAATGTGGAAAAAACAGAAAAAAAACCCCAAACAACAGCTCAATCTGCACAGCACAAGCCACCACCACAGCTGGGGATGCCCTGGAGGTGCCCATTCATGGTGGCCTGCTTCTGCTCACTGCTCCAGTACAGCACTGCTTCACGGCACAGCTGCCCCCGAGCCCAGACTAAAACCGGGGGAGAAGTGTCCATTGTCCCCGGGCAGGGGTGCGTGCAATGGGTTTGGCCTAGAAGAAATGGAGACCCTGCCAATGAGGACCCTGCCCTGGCCAGGGGCAAGGGCTGTCACCGAGCAAGGGGTGCTGAGGTGAGGCTGGCACCCAATGCCTAACTGGGAAGGGGGATAAAAAAAAAAAGACCCTAAAGTAGCACACGGAGATGCTGGGACAGGTTGGGACAGGCTTGTCACCCACATGGCCACTCTGCACAGCCACATAGCACATGGACAGCTGTCCTCCAGCTCCTGCTGCTCAGCAGTCCTCAGGTCAGCAGCATGACCCCACTTGGAAACTGGCATCTCAACCTTTTGAGAAAAAAAAAAAAAAAAATCTCATTTCTTATACAAAACTAAAAAAAAATAATACACTTCCCAGTGAATTCAGTGTGTCTTGAGCCATGTAATCACCTCTCCCAGATGACCATGCTGCTGCGTGCTCCTGCCACTGCTCACCCATCACCCCTGTGCCAATCCTGCTGATGTGCTCCACGTCCTCATCGCCCTCATCCCCTTGTCCCCTCTTTACTCAGAAAGGAGAGCAAAAATCAGTCCAGAAACCATAAAATCCACAGCTCAAGGAGTGACAGTGAGGCCCCACGTCAAGGGAAAAAAAAAAAATCAATTAAAATAAAATCAATGTATTGACGACCTTCAAACTTTCCACAAGGAGAGGAAACCTGCACCCGCCACGGCACGGGGCAGGGGCTGGGGAGGAGAACAAAGGTGCTCGGGAGAAGGCCACGGCTGGATGGTGGCAGTCGCATCTCCTCCCCTCCCACGCGCTGCCTCACGTCTGAATCCCACGGGCTATTTTTGGCAAGCAAAGAAACAGAGGCAAGCAACAAAAGCCCGGGGAAAGGCAGCAGTGCGGGCAGGGGGCTGGGGCTGGGCAGGGGAGGCGGCAGGTGGCATTTGCTGCTCTCACCGCAGGATTGCTTGAGTTGCTTTATGCCTAATTTTTTCTCCCCTATTGAACTGTTTCCCCGAACCGCACGTGAAAATCTATTTCTCCGTGCGATTTGCAGCCTCTGGATCTCTTCTCAGTGATTCAGGCCTGGGTTTACAGCCCAGCACACACCCTCTGGCAAGTGCTCCTGGCCACCCAAGCTGGGGGCTGCAGGGGGTTTCAAGGCTGTGTTCCCCGTACCTGTAACCAGCAGCATTTCTGCTCCTGACGGCTCTGGGCACCCAAGAAGGGCCACAGCCATGCTCCTCGCAGCTCTCCCCTCCTCTCCCCAGCTGCTCGCTCCCACCCAGCTTTTTCCCCTTTCTCAGCCCATGCTGGTTTGTGTGGTCTTTGGTCTCTCCTGTGGCTCCCACCCACGCTCCCAGCGCAGCTGCATACCTCCACTTCCACCAGGGAGGTTTGGACCACAGGATCTCACCTTGTGCAGCATCCATCCATCTGTCTCTGTGCTCCAGAGTAGACATGTCTCTGCAGGCTCCATGACCCTAGGGCAGGCAGGAATAGTCCTTTTCCAGCCGGGTGTCCTAAATATCCTTAAATTAACCCCCACCCCTCTGCTCCACAGCTGTGTCGGGGGCACAAGCCTCTGGGCCTCACTGCCTTCCCAGGGCAGGGTGATCTCTAATCCATCTTCCAGCCAAAATGCCTGTGGTGCTGCCTGGTCCTGGCACCCAACATGCCCCAAGAAGTGGATGGGTGCCCCTGGAGGCTTTTGGGACTGGCTGTCCCCACCGTGCCACCCCCCAGTTCCACTGCACTGTCCTCTCGGTCCCCAGATCATGAGCGAGACCCTGGGAAATCCCATCCTGGGATCAGCCACTTGCCTGAGAAGGGTGAGTGGTGTTCAAAGCATACAAAGCATCCCACCTCTTAATTTGTAAATTGTGTTAGTCAGAGAGTGACAGTGGATGAAACCCCGCACTTGGGACAGGGGAACTGCAAGCATTGAAGTATGCTGCAGAACACAGCTGTGGCCACGCGCAGTGCCTTGGCACGCAGTCCTTCTCCATTTACCAGTGTAAGACGGTTTTCGTTAAATAAATAGTTTTTATACACAGTGTTGGACAAGAGTGGTCCGTTCCCTGCTGAAGTCAGGCAGTTTAGGAGAGCAGCCAACACATACGTATTAAATTGTAGTACAACCAGACTGGCTCTGAGCTCTCTGCCGACTTTGGGAGGGGGCCATGCCGGGCACCCAGCACTGCAATGAGCCCTGCAGGCTGTCCTCTCTGTCCCGGCAGCAGTGGCACTCAGGCACCCTATCAGGACCAGACCTGCAGCCTCCAGCCAAGCAAACCCTAAGGACTGCCCAAAGCTCTTCCACTTGCAAACCTATTGGCTTCCATGAGTATTTCTAAACTTTTACATTCTGACAGTTGTGATCTATAAAACCAAATACTTCAGCCTTGCCACCTTTGGCATCTTTAGATGCTTTTAAAAACCTGCAGCATCAGCATCCTTGTGCTCTGCGGTTGCTCAGCTCACCTTCTCTGCAGGCCAAGCTGGAGAAGAGGGTCAGGAAGATCCCAGTCTGCAGTGTCATTCAGGTATCCCCTGTCCAAGAGTGGATCCTGCCCATCTGCACAGTCCTGCTCTCCTGAAGCTCCAGGAAAAGTGCTGCTGTGGGCACATCCTTACTGAGGACAGCCAGAAGATGCTCTGCACATGCATCTTGGAGGGCTTGGGAAGAAGCAGTTGGTCCTGCCACCCCCGCGCTTTCCTGATCCTCCTCTTAGGGTAGGAAGGGTCTCAGGAGAGGAGGAGCCAGGTCCAAATTTGATGGTGGTGGCCAATGCCCCTTCCACAGGGGAGTAAAATGGTCCACAGGCAGAGGTGGGAGGAGCACAGTCTGGCAAGCAGATTCGGGTCACCGAGAGCAGAGCACCGCTGGTGCCAGAGTAGGCTCTGGCTTGGAATCAGAAGTGCCCTCTCGGCCACCGATCGCCCCTCTGATGCAAGGTGATTGTCACAGAGCATGAACCTGGCCAAGGCAGTGTAACCCTAAGAAATAAGGCTGGTTGAGTTTCGTAGATAGGCATGGGTGGAAAAAAGGGGGTTCTCAAGATAAAGCAGACAGTTAGGACGGCAACGATGCATCACCAGCAGCCAGCACGTAAGGAGAGCGCTTGGCTGATTGATTCCTTTAGAGGAGATGTTCCTAAGCCTTTGAATGTTTTTCCGTTGATGTTTCATAAGCAGATTGGTATGGGAGATACGTATGAACCTAGCTTGGCTTGAGGGCCCTGAGCCATCCTACGTTGTTAGGAAAGAAATGTTGATGGTAGAGTTTGCTAAACAAAGCTCTTGTGACATAATGGAGACATCCACCCTGCCAGGCACGCGGGGCATGGTGGATCTGGACACACAACACTAGTGCGTACCAAACCGTTGGCAACGAAAGAAAAAAGCAAAGTGTGAACAACGACAGCTTCAAACTTTTTTCCTTTTGTGTTCTCAGGGCCCCTTGACCCTCATTAATAAATAACAAAATATACAAATTAAGAAACAAGGAAACCAAAGAGGCTGAGGAACATAAATATGGGAAACAGGGAAAGCCACTTTGCTCAACAAAGTCGGTCTGGACCCCCAGCCTGGGGAGGCCCCCTCCTCACTACAGCTTGAAGATGCCGAAGTAGGTGCTGCCATGGCTGTAGTTCACTCGTGTTGAGTCTGTGACGTTGACAAAGACCATGTCGCCTTCCCGGAGCTTGAAAACACCTCCCTCCCGGATGGACTGGAGGTCGCAGAGAGACATGGAGGTGCTGTGTGTGTCTAGTCCCTTCAGCAAGAGCCGGTCCTCTTCCATGGGGAGATACAAATAAATATAGAGGGTGAAGGGTGCTGAAGTCGCCGCCTTGGTGCAGAAGCTGACTTGGGAGTAGATGTAGTAGAGCCCTGCTTCCTTCACCTTCAGTTTCCCCTCCTGGTAGGATATCGAGTTGCTGTTCATGGGGCCATACATCGTCGTCTTCCACTCTAGCACTGTGGGGGGAAAGCATGGCAGATGAGCTGGGAGCAGGAGATGCCCAGTGTGGCAGGGTGATTTTGGGGTGACACCCAGCAGACATTTGGCATCACAGCTTCTGTCTGCTGCAGGTGCGGGCATGGGTCCTGCCCATCCCAGGACACCATCACCAGCCCAGGAGAGCAGAGTCCCCTTCCCCAAGGCCACAAGATGTTTAACCAAAGTTTCTAGTCACTGGCCGTGACACCCTTGAATCGATTACGCAAGCAGAGAAGTGTTTTGCTTCCTTCATCCAACCAAGTGGAATGCTTAGGGAGGAGGATTGCACACAGTCACCACCACGGGCCAAACACCCCCGTGTTCACCCCTGCAGGGTTGCTATCTCCACGGCTTTAGCTGGCACAGCCTCTGAGCCCTCAGAGCACTGCCAAAACACACCTCAGCTCCTGTCTTCAGAAGCACCCACCCCAGGGCACATGTTTTTTTCCAACTGGGTGCTGCTTTTCCTCCAAAGTCCCTCTTCCACTTGGCCTCTGGAGAAGGCAAGACTTTGCCAAGGAAGCACAAAAATAAACATCTCACAATTTCCGCCCCTGGCAGGGTGCAGAGCTGGAAGGTTTTTGCAGGGCAAGTGCTGCCTCCCACCACCGGGACCACTGCCCACGCAGACCTGCTGCAGCCATGGCTTTTGGGGCGCTGTCGGTGTCATCAGAGTAGCTCATGAACACACACTCCTGCTGGAGTCAGTGCAGATAAGTCAATAAAGAGACCACAAAGCCATGGCCGTAGGGGCTGAACTCAGCTGTGACCTCCGGGAGGGATTTTGGACCTCTGCTTTCTCCAGCCTACAGAGACACCTGTGAGCAGTGAGGATGAGCAACTTGGCTCCAAGAGGAACAAGTCCGACTGTCCCAGTCCAAAGTCCCCACAGCGGGATGACACGGGTGGTTCTGGGGGAGCCACACAGCCTGTGGTCCGTGCCTGTGTATCCCATGGGGACGTTCCCTCTGTGCCCGACACCAAGGAGCAAAGCTGAGCTCCAGGCAGCTGCTGGTCTCTGGGCGATTTCAACCTCTTTTATAGGCTCAACCAGTGCTTAAGCAGGGAGTTTGAAAATGCAGCGAGTTTCTCGCTTCTTTGATCTTATCTAACACTAAGCTTTTCACAGGTAGACTGAGCTCTGGGTGAAATGCTGCGTCAGAGATGGAAAGAGCAGTTGCTGATTACTGGCAGTTACTCCAGAATTAAATCAAAAGTGCTCCGATTGCAAAATCCTTGCCAGATTGAGGGACTGACCTTGCCAGCTCTGACTTGCTTCGGCAATCCTTGGTCTTGCAGGATGTCCCTTAGCTAAGGCAACACCGAGCTGCGAGAGCGACCACCGTCTTTGCAGAGGGATGCACGCATGCGAATGGACTCACGTGCATTTCTCAGACCCAGCGTGGCTGTGGCTGTGAACACGTGCAGCTCACCTAAATCAGTCTGGAGCTATGTGTTTTGCGACTATAAAGGCATCAGTCAGCCCATATTGCTACCAGGACTGCTATAGGTGAGAAGATGACTGATTAGGTCAGCAGATACAGTATGCTGGCAGAGCCTTCCTGCAGCAGCTGCTCCAGCAAGACGTGGCCAGAAGAGCAGAAATGTTGCGTTTTGAGCCCCCCCCCCCAAAAAAAAAGAGAGGTTGGTTTCCTTAAATAGGAAGAGAAACAGTTTTCCACTCATAAAAAGCACTGTAAAGATGAAGCCATCGTAGCGCATTTCTAGAAAGACATCTACAAGGACAGCCGGCATGGGATGTGCAAACCCCGCGTGGCACAGGTGCGCATGGTGACGTGACCACTGGGAAGTTTGCCATGCTTTGAGGATGTTGTATTGTCCCTGTCCCTGCCCTTACAGAGCCACGGGGCCAGACTGCAGGGTCCAGCCAGGGGACGCACGGTGCCATGCCCCACTGGCTCCCTGGCCAAGGCAACGCTGAGCGGGTCTGTCTCACCTGAGACTGCCTTACTGCTCTTCTGACCTGCCAGGTGGGCTGCAATCGGCTGCCTCTTCTCTGCTGCAATTCAGAAAGGCCAGTGTTATCAATGCCTTGGCACCCACTATCCCCCCCAGCAGCACTGCTCCTCTGCAGGGACCACAGCACCTCCCACCCTTCGTATTTCTCTGTGAGCCAAATCCAGCTCAGAAACACAGACTCCAAAGTCCCCCCTCCCAGCTTTGAGTGAGGCAGGATCTGGCCTCTGCTCAGCAAAGACACTCAGTTGCCTTCAAAGTGGAGCCTCTGAGGGATAAAGCCCAGGGAGGAGACTGTGCCACCTTGCCCACCATGGGAACATCAGCTGAATGTGCCCACTCCTTACCTGTCACGGACGTCTCGTTCTTGTGCATCAAATGGGGATGCTCATGGCCTGCAATGCAAAAAGGACACAGATTTAATTCTGAATTCATTTTCATTGACTTTAGGCAACGTGGCACCCAGAGCTGCCTGCCCTGGTGAGACAGCCATGCCCAGTGCCCCCCTCTGCCAGCCCCATGCTGTGCACCCATGGGGATGCTGCAAACCCTGGCCCCTCCCCTGCCTCCGTGTCCTGCCCTGGGACACTGGTGGACTGTTGTAGGGTAAAGGGAACCTCCTTCGCTTCCCAAGCCAAGCTGTTCCTCCTGCCCCCAGCAAGCCACAGGTGCCCTGACAACACCAGCCAACTCACCTCTCTGCATTTCAAACTTGGGCTGCCCCTTGCTGGCTCCTCCATCCTGAAACAACAGCAAAATATATGAGTTTTTTTTTTAAGATGTACAAATCAATTATTTTGAAAGCTTCTGTGTAAAGGATGCTCTGGTCACTGCTCAGGTTGGTGCTGTTTGGCCCTGACAGCCCTGTCAGCTCTCAGCAGAGGGTACCCAAAATCGCAGAGCCCCTCTAGTACCTTCCCCAGCATCTCATATGGCCATGGGCAGCACAGGGATTGTAGAGTCCATGGCCTTAGGTTTTATGCAATTAAAGTGATGTGATGGGGAAAGTTTATTCGAAAAAAGAAGAAAGAAACAAGGAAAAAAACATCTCCTTTTCATTGAGAACCATGTTGGAGAGCCATGCTGTAGGTGCTGCCCAGAAGGTTTTCAGGACTGCTGAGCAGAGTCCATCTCAGACACAAGTTTCTGTTGTCTGTTGGGTAATGACGCAAGCCTGAAGGTTTCGCTGAGGCTTTTAATGTAATCAGGCACTGACAACGGGGAAGAAATGTCCTTCTCCTTCCTGCTCTGGCCAGCACAGCCCTTCCTAAACATGGAATTCAAGGGCTGAGCAGGCTGAGAGCACCTCATCCCTGGCTGGGCAGCCTTCAGCTGCTCCAGGAGGATATCGCAGTGCAAGTTGGCTCTGACCTGCTGCACCAGCTGGAGGTGCCATCCCTGAGCCAATGGGGTGGCATTTGCACAGCATCCTCCTCCTCCTCACCAGCTGCCGAGAGCCGTGCCGCCTGGCCCAAGCCTTCCACCTTCATCAATGCCCGGGCAAAGTGAGTATAAAAGTGCTGCCAGTGGCAGGTGGCCCCAAGCATTGTCACGGCCACCCAGCACAGGATCAGAGCAAGGTGCCAGACAGCAGAAAATCAATGTTTTTCAGACTGGGATCGGAGTGCAGAACCAGGATAGCTGCAGCTCCATCCCTCCCACTGCAAGCCCTGAGCATCCCTTGGCATGCTGCAGCTGGACGTGCTCTGACCAAGACCGCGTTGAGAAAATAATTAATGAGCTTTCTCAATGATATCAATATAGTGTAAAAATATAGTGGAAAAAGAATATAGCATAAAAAAGGGCATGTGTTATGCAGCCCCAAGGTAAGGGGCAGCCGTGGTTTTAAAAAAAAGCTTGGAGTGAAGCTGTGTGTGTGAGTGGAAGCCCCCCCTCCACCTTCAGCGGGGTCTTTATCCACCTAACAGCAGCGTACCTTGCACTGGAGGTCCTGGAAGCCCTTTAAAATCTTTTCACAGTCCAATAACGTCGACTTCTGACCTTCTGCCGTCTGACATTTCTGTACTTTCCTCAGGAAGATGTAATCTTCATTTAAGCTCAACACCTCTTCCATCTGCCAGTGGGGGAGAGAAGAGAGGGTGAATGGGATGTTAGTGGGAAACCTGCAACAGCTGGCAGCAGAGCCACGCTGTGCTCCTGCCAGCCGTCACTTGCAGCCTGGAAAGCTCAGGGTGGGTTGTTCAGCACTGGGATGTGCCGGGCAGACACGCTGCGGGTACCAGGTGCTCCCACCAGCCGCCCGGCACAGCATCTGCACCCGCAGGTGCTGGGAATTGCACCCGCGGGGCAGATCCTGGCTGGCAACGCTGGATGAGAGGAAGGTTGCTCAGGATCCCTTCCTATTTTCTTTGTCACCTTGATAACGGATTTGAATTTCCCACTCTGCCTTTTCCAAAGGGCAGGTGGCAAATATCTGCCTGCCCGCCTTTACAGACAGCAGCACAGAAATCTCAGCGAGCGGCTTGGGGCTCTCTGCTGCTGCCACACCGGCCCCCGCAGGCAGCTGGGATGCTCGTTTTTCGTTTTTTCCAGCTAGCTTATGGACTAAAAGAGCTGCCAAGAGATCAAAATGGCTTGTGGGTTGAGGCTGAATTCTGCCACAAACTTCAGATTAAAAAAAAATAAAGTCAGAAAGTAAAAAAAAAAAACAAACAACAAACAAACCTATAAATAAAACCACCGATTTTTGAAATTACACCTCTTTTTTGTAAAAATCTAACGTGCAGCTAAACGGTAAAGAGAAGTGCAGACAGACATGAGGACACAGAGCCTGGCAGAGAGCTCTGTGCAGGCGGCGCTGGGCTGCGGAGGGTCAGCTTTGAAGCCCTGCCGTGAGCTCTGAAGGCAGCTGAAATTCTCAGCCACCCGTGACCGCATTTCGGCTGCCTCTGATCCTCTGCCACGGCCCCATGTAGTCACGTTTCATGCTGCTAGAGACCTTCTGCTCACCCTTTTGCCCCAGGTTGCAACCCCCGTGCAGCAAAGTCCCCTTCCATCCCCTCAACTTTTAAGCTCCTTTAGCTCAGGATTGCTCTCCACTCTTGAAAATCAGCAGGCACCCACTTAAATTTCGACTTAAGTTGAGGCAACGTGCTTAAAAATCAGTAATCTGGTAAGGAGAACTCCTTCTGGTTTTTAGACACATTTCATTTCTTGAGCTGGGAGTCTTTTCTGGTTTGGAGGAAAGTAGCTTTAGATCAGTGATTTTAAGCATCATGTGGTGTGGCTGCAGTCATGGCAACCTCAAAACCACCTTTTCAGTTTTTAATTTTTTGGTAAATATTGTCCCAAGTATGGGGCAGGATCAACGACACCGCGCTTCCAAAAAAAAGATGAAATATTAATATCTGCTTTTTCCTTCCCAAAGCAGAAAGACAGTATCTGAAGTGAGATGTTCTTAAAATTCACACACGTAAATAGTAAAAAAAATTAATTTCTGGACCTCGCCACCCTCATGATTACTGTCACAGTGCTACCAAGTGCTACAGCACCAGAAAAATCACCAACGAGCCTACAATAGCCACTTGTGTGTTTAAGCCACATTGTCTTCTGCCTAGGCTGGCTGTCAACTGCCAGATTTGCTACCAACAGCTCTTCTTGATCCATCCGTTCTTGTTTTGTTAGTGAAGGGAACACATCTCTTCCTCAGTGTACATCTTAGTGGCAAATTAAAGCAGAAATGAGAACATGAGTGTAATAAATCCCACTCCCCTGTCTATCCAGTGGCTGGCATCGTCTTCTACCATGTTCATCCCTTTGATGAGCACATCTCACCGTGGCTGAAGGCAAGTCATGTTAGCAATCCGGCAGAGACAATCTTAATTCTCCACTTACCTTATCCATCTTCATGTGAAGATACAAGCAGAAGAGTACAGTCCCAATCGTCTGTGCTACAATAAATACAGCGAGGATGCCCATGAACATTTTCATGGTGCTGGGTCGAGGTGTTGCAGGACTGTAGGGTTCGTTCATCCTCCGTGCGCGTTGCTGGGGCTCCTTCAAATGCTCTGCTTGCGCGTAGCATGAGAACTGTTGTGTGAGCACCCGCTGCTCAAGGGATACGGGTTGCAGCAACCTACACTTCCTGGAAAAAACTCTTCGTAGTGGGTAGGTTTGTTCACTACCGTCTCCCACAACAAAAAAAAAAAGGTTGCTTAGACTTTCTTCTTTGGTGCACTTCCATGCTTTTTCCTACTGTTCTACCAGAAGCAGAGAGAAGTTCTTATTCCATATATTCATATTTGCCCTTGAAACACTCCAGACTATGCTCTGGGGTTTTTTTCCTGCTGTGGATGAAAGTCTCATGGCAAGTTGTCTTCAAAGAAATGAAGACTGTGAATCCATGGGCAGAGCTGCTGAACTCCAGTGCGGGATTCCATGGGCTAGGAAGCACTCAGAAAGTCGATTGTTTCTCAAAAGGGGAAGAAAGGCTTTTTGCTCTCTGTTTCCTTTATGAGAAGGATGATTTTGCAGTTAAGGCACTTGGCTGAGACAGGTGGGTTGTGCTGGTTTCTGGCCTTCTCTCATACTCCTCATGGGTGAAGTCTCCTGCCTGGATAGGCTGGATGATCCTTATGACCATCTCTATGGGCACTGGGATGCCACCGTGGGCACAGCTTTCATGCTCCTCAACAGCCAGCAGAGTTTTGGGTCTTGGCCATCAGTTTGGAGAGACAAGTTTTAATCAGCTTTGTTGGTACCCCAGTGATCTGCTCATCCCACAACCAAGGGAACAAGCTTGCCCATGTGCCCTCCATGTCACACTCCTCTTGAGCCAGCAGCAGGTTCTGCTGAGGTCCTGCCCCTGAGCCTGAGCCTTCCCTGCCCCGACTCAGAGCTCTTCAGGCATCCAACACTTTTGCAGCCATGCACCACCAGCACAGCACAATAATTTAGGGTAAATGCAGAGAGGTCTTCACTGCTTACAACAAGGGACAGACCTCCTTTTTCCACGTAAAGAGGGTAAATTTGGGTTTCTGTGGGGTAAAGGGGAGGAGGGCTGTGAGGTCATACTGTGAGGAGGGCTGGGGCGCTGGTTTGAAGACAGTCATCAAGCCATCATGTAAAGTTGTTTTGAAATTATCACGCAATGCTCTTATCAGATGTGCATGCAGCAAATAAAGGGTTGGATCCTGCGAGAAGCAGCAGGGTGCTGAGCAGGGCGCTGCTCGTCAGCAGCCCCAGGAGAGGAGGGTACACAGTGCCTTGTCAGAGCTGCTCAGAGCATTGCAGGATGGAGTCCAGCGTTCGCTTTTGCTGTCTACCCACTCTCTCGCATCCTGTCCTGTGTGGTTAGAGTGCTGTGAGCTGCAGATGCAAACGCTGGTAACGAAGCGCAAACATCTCTGCAACCGAGTCAGAGTTCGACCTTGGCGGGTCACCGTGTTCCTAAATATAGCGTCCAAATCACAAGCGTGGGATGGCATCATGGGCAGCAACTCAGCGGCTGGGCAGAGGACAGCCTGTGGCCGAGGCCCTGGTTGGTGCTCTGTCGTCATATAACCCCTCACCCTGTGGGGACTGTCACCCCCCCACACGACTAGGGAGCTTGAGACAGGGCTTCCAGGCCCAGGGCAAACTCCTCAGTGACACTTTAGCCTTCTAGAGGCACGAGGGGCCCCTGGGGTCCTTACCTTAGGTGCCCATGCCCTGAGGGCTGCTCATGTGTCCTCACCATCCAAGGGCTGCCCATGTGTGTCCTCACCATCCAGGGGCTGCCTGTGTGTCCTCTTCACTCAAGGGCCGCCTTGCTCTCTAGCTCCCTGGGGCAGCACTGGGGTCACAGCCCCCACAGGAGTGTCCTCCTAGCAGGAGTGGGGTGACCCTAATAGCATTGGGGATGCACCGTCTCTGGTTGGCGAAAAAGAGTCCCCTTGGCCTCAGTGGGGTTTTGGACTCAGTCCCTTGGGCTTGCAGTCCCCCTGAGTGTGGGATCGAGCCCACGCACAGCCTGGGGGCACTGCCAAGCCACTGTTTTTAGTCCTTTTTAGCTTAAAGTGGGCATTACCTCCCTGCCCATGACAGGGAGGTTGGCTTAGATGATCTCTAAGGTCCCTTCCAGCCTATGCCATTCTATGATTCTATGATTACCTTTGGAAAGGTCAGCCCTGGACCCCAAGCAGGGGTCTGGTCTGGCACTGAGCTCCTAGACACTGTCCCTGCCACGGCAAGCTCACCACAGTCAAAAAGCCATTTCGTGGTGGACATCCCCAAGGACACCGCAGACAGCTGAGGGCCACGAGGCCACGGCAGGGTGCAGTGCCCAAATCCCCGAAGTCCACATGCTGTGCCTCAGCCCCATGGCAATCACCAACATTTTCCGGGGCTCTTCAGAGTTTCCTCTGAATTTAACACTCACATTTGGGGGAAGTCTCTACACGAGAAACAAAATTACACAAGAAGTCATCGCATAATGCTTTACTTTCCCCGAATCCTGAGTGTCGGGACTGTGAGGCAGCCGATTACGTGTGAAACCACAGCAATGAGCATTGCAGAGAGCAGCGAGTGATGCTTTGCACAGCTATTCCTGAGCCCTGGCTGTCCCCAGCAGATGAAACCTTTTCAAAGCCATTTCTGGATAGCCACCCGTCACCGTTTCACCGAAACGAGAAGAACCTGTAGGTAATGCCAGATACCCCGAACACGTCACCAGCCCCATTGCACGCACCTTACTGGGGAGTCTGGAGCCATCAGCAGCCTTGGAGGGGCTGCTGGGCTCGGCAAGGAGGGTGGGGAAAGGCTCCGGTTTTAGGTACCCAACACAAAACATCGTTGAAGGGTTGGCCGGCTTGTGCTGCAAACCAGGAAACTGAGAATCACTAGTCACCGGCACCATGACGGGCAAAACGGGTGGAAAATATGACAGCGGGGATCCTGGCAGAGGTTCGTCAGTGGGGAGGGCAGGCTGGTGGCTCCTCTTCAGCAAGCCGTTGCTCCACATTGGCAATCCAGCCCCTCGCTGCCCCGGCTGGCAGGGAGCAAGCCCACAGGAGCTGCTGCCTCCATCCTCACCAACAGGTCCTGCGGCTGCTCTGGCTCAAGCCGTTGATGCCCCATTGATGCCAGTAGCACAGAATCTACCAGGAGGTGCTGACTAAGCTCTGGGGAAGGGAGAGCCCCATTGGGCCATCCCATCACCATTACTGTTCACAGCCAGGCAGCCCAGGAGGACAGAGCTGCCATATCGGTGATCCCTGAGGAGATGCTCTGTCTCTGCCTCGCTGCTTCACATGGATGGTAGGGATGGGAAGAGACTCCAAATCCTCAAAATCCGCTTCATCCCATGCCACGGCCAGGTAGCATCATGGCTGCATACCCTTGACCGCTTGGGTGCTGTAGGAACATGGGGGAATGTAGCAGAGGCAGGATACAGCCTTGGGGAAAGAGAGACATGGTCCAGAAGGATGATGGACAATGGAGAGAGGACTCAAAGCCTGAGGGAAGAGCCTGCCTCCATGGAATTTTGCCAGGGAAGGTGAGGTCACACCTTCATCTGGTGACAAGCCCACCAACAACAAACCAACAGGGTTTTCTTTCACCCCTCAAACCCTCTGAGCATAACCATACCCATTCACATGCGAACCCAAACTGGCACGGTTCCTCCAGGCAGATAACGCCTGGGTGAGACAATGGGAAAATATGATCCATCATTTGCATTCCTATTGACCTAGTTGCGGTATTTCCGCTGATCAGCAAATTGTCTCCACTTGTACTCAGAGTTTTGTTTACCGAGAAAATATCCGGTTGCCAACCCCAGTGATCTGTCAAAGGCTGGGAGCATTTCTGAAAGCAGCAAGGTGAAAGCTGATGAGAAAAAGAGTGATTATTTTAATTTTTTTTTTGGTGCCCGCTGCGGTTTCGTGACGAGTTCTTTAAAATGTGCTGCTCTCCCCGCGTGCTCTTGACAATTAACAAAAGCCGGGTGCTGTGCAGTACTAAGAACAATACATTCGAAAAGGAGATTTTTATTCTGAGTCACAAAAGGAGTTTGCCTGCGATGCTGTGGGAGGGATGCAGAAGGGAACCTACAAGAGAAACCTAAACTAGTCCCTTCAGCACTGGTCCATGGGCAGAAGGGAAATTTGAGCTTTTCCACCATTTGCTTTGTCGCTTCTTTGGATTTTTTCCCTCTTCTGCATCCTCTGAGCTCTCGCGTCTCCAGGACAACCCCGTCACTGGAGAGGAAGAGGGAACAGACATAGCCAGAGCACGACAGAAAGCATCATCAGCATCCGGAGAAGGAAAGGTCACGTTGCAGTTTCCGTTCATTTGCTACCTTGGTATGAATGCGAAAAAGCTCTTGGAGTCCAGAGCAGCAAGAAGCAGCCTCAGGGACAGGAGGAGGTGTCGACGTTTTTGATGGTCACGTCTCTGTGTGGAAGAGCAGAAGATGGCAGTTGTAGCCACTATGGTGGTAATGGCAGGTTGCAGCGCGACCGCTTGCGGTGGTCCTCAGCCCAGGGAGAGGTCAGCAGAAGTCCCAGGCTCCAGCTGACACAAACGCGAGCTGTCCCAGGCTCCTGCTGCCCAGCAGTTAGATCAGAACAGGGTGTGGAGCACCATCTCCACTGCATTTCCCCTGGAGATGTGAGAGGACATCCACCCCTTCTCTGTGGCACAAGAACCATATGCCCTTCAGGGCCCTCCATCCTCTGTGGGGTCACTGGGGCTTGTTTCTCTGACTTCCCTGCTCTCCACCCACCTCAATTCCCTTGGGAAAGGCCGGCTTGGGGTGCACCCATGGATGGTAGAGCAGATGAGGAGGGATAGAGGGAAAGGGGCACAGGGGACAATGGTCCTTGGAGCAGGGCAGCTCAGAGGGACAGCAGCATCCCAGTACCGTCCCCTGCAGCCCTTTCCCATTGCTCGTTGCTATGTCTGGGCTGCACATCTGGGCAGCAATGCCAGCCTTGCTGTGCTGAACCATGGAGAGCACCCGGCCTCTAAACTGCTGATGCTGAGCCTCGTCGAAGCTGTGAAACCACAAATCGCACTAGAAACTTCTTGCTGCGACAGCTGCACCTACTTCTCCTGGCTGCCTAAAAATAGAGCCTGGCGTGGGGAGACCCGTGGCCCCAGCCCTGCCAAACAAGTCCCTGCTGCCTGAGTCACAGCGAAAGGGAGCTGGAGCATCCCGTGCGTCCCCCCGTGCTTGGCCAGGTACCGAAAGCAGCTCTCCCCGGCACGGGGCGCGAGGGCCTGCGACCATCAAAGCCTCAGTGAAACGCCCCGGCGAGGTTCTGCACTTTCATGCTGAGAAAAGAGAGGGTAGGAGCAGGGGAAAAGCAAAACCCGCAGGAGGCTGCAGGGCTGCTGATGCCAGTGGCTGCCTCCCACGGTGCGCCACGATGGGGTGGGTGGGGAGGGTCCCACATTGCCTTTGCATCGCTCCTTCCTCCTCCGCCCACCCCAGCTGGATGGGACTGAAAGGCAGCCGAGACGGCATCTTCTGCATTTGTGTGGGACTCACAAACAAAACAAAAGCCTCAGGAGGAGAGGAGGGATGCTGCCACCCAGCCTTGCCACGGCAGGACCACCCACCCCTTGGCTCCCACCGCCCCATGAGTGTCCCTGGCCACGTGAGTGGGAAACATCTGCAGGTCAGGGTTTGCATTGTGCCCTAAGGAGGGTTTCATAGCTCTTGGCCAAAATTTGAGAGGTGATGCCAGGTGCAGCGCTGGGATGGATGGGATCCCAAGGATTTCAGGCAGATCCTGTCGTGGGAGGTGGGTGAGCTGCCATCCTGCACAGCCTTTCCCTCCATGGCAGGAGGTTTGCAGTGACTCCTGGTGCTGGCTGAGCCCTGGGCTGGCTGTGCATTGTTATCCCATCGGGGCCGCATGGCACCGACACATCTTGCATCAAATCATCTGGAGCCTGATTGGAAATTACCAAGAGATGGGCAATCTCCCAGGGTTGATTTGGCAGCCGCTACTTTAATCTTCTGCCTTTCTCTCCTGCGTTAAACCACAATCCCCCTGCCAAGGCAATATTAATGCAAATTACTCATCATTTTCAAAACCTTACACACAGCAAGCTCCATAAGGCTCTCATTGTAGGATTTTCTTCGCCAGTAGTAGAATCACCTCTGTGGCTCTTCGCTGCATCTGCTTTCAGCCTTCACTGTCATTTCTCCCCTTTCCCTCTGTTGCCCATTGAATCCCCAGGGAGGCTGCGCCCATCCCTGAGCATCACCGGGATCCCCCTAGGGTCATGCACAGCCCCATGGTGAGTATGAGAGAGCGAGGCTGATGGCGATGGCAGAAGATCAGCCAGCAAGGGTGAGCCACCAAAGGGGTGATGGGCAGCCAAGGAGCACTGCTCTGACCTGAGGGCTTTGGAGAGGAAATTCTCACTCCCTCCTGGGGGTCACCATCCCCATGGAGAAAGCAGCTCCTGGGGGCAGGAGGGATCTGTGCTTGGGTGGAAATCCACGCACAGCCACGCTCTCTAGTCACGCTTGGTCTGAGAGCCCAACGAAGACGGTGCACACACAGTCGGAGGCAGCAAAACCTATCTTGAACCTCTTGCAAAGCGACGCAAAGGCAGAGCAGCGATGCCGCCAATGGCAGGCAATAGATGCTGTGATGGTAACCCACAGCCTCCTCGGCTCGGCTCCGTAAGCTGCCGTGCTCCGAGCCAGGCACGTAAGCATTGCAAGGAGCCTTCTCCTGCTCCGGCTGCTGCAGCACGACGGCGTGAACGCTTGCCCTGACCAGCTGGTTTGCAGCAGTCCCAGCTCCAGCTGGCTCCTGGGCCCGGCTGCAACGGCCAGAGCTTTGGGGCTTCTTCTTGCTCACAAGTCCATCACAAAATCCCTGCGAGTCTGCGAGAGACGCGGCGGAGAGCGGTTGCTAAACCAACTCTGCCATCTACTGACTCCCGGGCTCCCCTCCCTGCCCCGGCCCTCCCTCCATCCCTGCCGCACTCGGCCACATGGAAAGTTGTCCCTGAAAATGAAGGGCCTCCATGTGAAGTGCCCAGACCTTCGTCCACACCTTATGGGAGAGTCAAAGCTCCTGTAGAGCTACAGAAAAGCGTGGTTTGTTCAAACACTCTGATTTAGGAGGGGATGGGGCTAAAACCCCTAAAATTAAGATGATTATCCACATGCAGCTCCCCGAGGATCAGGTCACGCCAGAGGAACAAGGTTCATCTGCAAAAGGCTCCTCCAAACGTATCTCATGCATAATAAATCAGACTCAGATTTCCTTTAAGAAAGGAGCAGCAGTAACAACATGGGATGAACCGACCTGCACTCCCCCATTCCCTATCCCCCCTCCGCGGGGGGAGGGGAGGAGAGAAAATGAAATGCCGCAGGCGATGCCTGCATTGCCCACAGCCAAGTGCACCAACAGCCTCCCCTGCCCTGCGCCCGCAGACGCAGGCACGGCTCCGGAGGGTCCTTGGGCTGCAGAGCGAAGGGTCTCGTGGGAAGAACAGCAAACTAAAGCTGCAAAAGCTGCTGCCGACATGGCAACATTCTTAGCGCCCAGGTCAGGGACAAGGTTTGCTTAAAGAAGAGAGCAAGCCCAGCTGCCGTAAAGAGCAGATGTTTCAGAAATTTCTCTGTCTGAACAGACCCCAGCTGCAGATTATCCTTTGCACAGCCGAGGCAGCAGTGCCTGGGGCTGGCATGTGTCTCCTGGAGGTCCGACAATCTCCGCTTTCCCTGCGGCTTGTGGGAGCAGGGCTGGTGCAGAGTCCAGGGCCAGTGGAACGGGTGCTCAGCTGCAGCATCCAGCAGACACGCTGGCAAGAGCAAGTGGCAGCCCCTGGCCAGCCCGGACGCCGTGACCAGAGGTAGTGCAAAGCCTGGGTCTGAGCTGAGCTCCCACCTCACTCAGCCAGCTTCGCTGATGGCCACAGTGGTGTAGATGACCCCCAGGCAGGGGTGCACAGCACCCCTCCTGTAGGGACTGCTGCCTGTGCGCAGAAACCTGAGCAGCAACATCAGCTCAGCATCGCCTCGCTGGTAAAATTAAAAGGAAACAATACACGTAGAAGTGGAAATAGAAGAACATCTCTGGTGCTATGGAAACCATCGTGCCAGCGTGGGAAGGTACCTCCTGGACTAAATCCTGGCTACTGAGTCCTCTGCCTCTTTCCAGGGCTGCAAAGCAAGAGAGTGGCAGCTGCAGAGATCAGGGTGAGACACCCTGCCATGAGGACGAGGACATAGTCGTCACCCCAGCCCCAGCTCATACCTTACTAATTTCATGCCTAAGCAGTGCCAGCGGTGCAGAGGAAGCTGTGTGCAGTAAGTGGGAGTGTTTAAACGCACCAGGAATTAATTTTCTCTTTTGCTTTCCTCCGCAGTGGAGTCACAGCACACACCACGTGAGCAGGACCTCTACAGCCAAGGTGCCTGGTGGGCCAGCACACCACGCTGCTGTGAACACCATGGTCTCAGCCCCAAATCTCACCCCTACAGCAGCAGTCCCAGCAGCTCAGGGGGCTTCTGCAGAGGAAAATGGTGGCAGACGATGACAAACATCAAGTTTGCGTTGTGGAGGCCACAGGCTGCCTCTCCCTGCAGTGCTCTGAGGATGCACCAGATGGAGGATGGAGACTTCCCATGGCAGTGCTGGAGCAGGATGATGCTACCAGAAGCACCAACATGAGAGTCTTTAAGATATTTCTCTTTCTAAACAGTGAGAAAGCTAAACCCACAGTCGCTGTTCCAAAAATACATTATTTTCCAGAGAGAGATATTTCCTTTTCAACAGGGTCACCAATGGCAAAAGCCTGCATTGCAGCTCCAGCTCTCCTACCCACTGGCCCAGCATTTCCATCACAGCCAGACACACTTGTCACCAAGAAGACCTGCTCTGAATTTTTTTTTAGTCGCTGCCCAGAGAGATGCAGGTCTCCAAGCACCCTGCTAAGCTGCCTGTGCTATGCACCCTTTCTGCAAAGGGTGTCCCACACTTGAAAATGAGTAATGAGGTCAATAGATGTGGCTACACATCGCGCCTGGGGATGGTACGGTGTTGGATACACCAGCTTCAGCGTTCCCCTCTGTTCTTTTCAGCCCAGAGAAGAGGCATTTCCAAAAAGTGGCTCCAGCCTGGGTGAACCACAGCCCCGGCATGCAAGCAGGGCATCTCCGGTCCTCCCAGGAACATGACGACAGATAATGCTGCAGCCCTGGGCCCCTGTGTCCTGCTGATGCTGGAGGCAAATCTGCTGCAGCTTCTAGGTAGAAGTCACTCTTACCAGCAGATGCACGGCACTTCTCAGAGCTTGCAGCCTGTTTGCAGAGGGCTGAGAGACCTCAGCTCATCTCATGTTTACCACAGGGGCCAGGCTCATACCCAGGCAGCTCTGGCAGCGCGGCTGCCGTACTGGGAGCTCCATATCCAGCCCCACTCCCACATCTGCTTCGTGATGTGGGAGCTCTGCTCCAGCTCCTGTCCGACCATGCTCAGGCTGCGATGGGTCAATAGCTGGAAGCCCCCTGGGAAGCTTGCTGGGTGTGTTAGGTGTCTTCATCCTTCCCAGATCTTCATCAACACTTTATGGGAGAGACAAAGCTCCTGTAGAACTACAGAAAAGTGTGGTTTGTTCAAACGCTCTGATTTAGGAGAGGATGGGTCTAAAAACCCTAAAATTAAGATGATTATCCACATGCAGCTCCCGAGGATCAAGTTACGCCAGAGGAGCAAGGTTCATCTGCAAAAGGCTCCTCCAAACGTATCTCATGCATAATAAATCAGACTCAGAGCTATGTGCCTCAAGAGTGGGTGCTGGTTATGTGTTTAGGGAACGGATCCTGACATTAAATTGCAGAGCCATGGGATTTCAGCACTCCTGCTGATGTCCAGGCTCAGCCAGAGTCCCAGGCAGCACATCCCCACCTCACCACTATGCCAGCTGATGAAAGCTGGCCTGGCGACACCCAAATGCTGCTCAAGGTCCACCTTTTTCTTTCCAGAGTCGCTCCTCGTAAGCCCAGGCTGGGGGAAATGCAACGCTTCTCTTGCTTCAGTGAGTCACCGAAACCCAGAAGCTGTAATTCCCTTTTAGCAGAAAAGCAACGTTTATTTTAAAGTGGAAAACCTTTGGCCTAAAAATCCCCTGCACACCTGGAGGGAACTATTACACAGACGTGATGACGTCGGAGAGGCTTGCATGCTGAAATGGTCACTTGTTGCCAAATAGAGTGAAAGAAAAACCCCAAACACCTTGTTCAAGGAAAATACCCAAATGGCACTAACCATAAGGACAGAAAAAAGGACTCCATTTCCCCCAGTATTCAGAGAGGGGAAGAAGAACATGCAGCTGCCAAGAAACTATGACCATTTTGCTGAGCCAGAAGAAGATCTGCCCACGTAAGTATTGAGTGTTGTCAGCCCTGTGACAGTAAGTAGGGGAACCGTACTGGAAACAGGGCTAAGTGGTTTGAGAGAAAGGAAAGAAAACCCAGAGCACATCCCAGCCGGTTCCCTCAGCATCAGCCTCCCCACGCCCTGCCGCATGCCAGGAGTGGGTCAGGATGTGGATCCTGTTGGCCTTTGCCACCTGGGCACATAGGTGGAGAGATCTGGAAGGCAATACACTGGCTTTCTCTCGCTGCCTGTGTCCGGTTGCTTACGATACCTTGGATAAGTCAACTGGTCTCAAGTTCGTGACTGCCGAAATGAGACATCTCTGTTGCTGGGAAGAGTGAAGATCCAGAGATGAAAACAGCCAAATATATCCAGTGGATGTTGGAAAAAATCGCTATTCCAGCTCTCATCTTCAGAGCACTGTTATTTCATAGTGGATTGTATCTTGAGGTGAGGCTGCAGGATTAGCAGATCTCTTTTTTTCCTCAAGTTGAGTCTGTGTTGCCTGTGACAGTAACCCGTGAGGGATCTGCCTGCCCTTAGCTTGACCCACAAGCTTTTTCATCTTATCTTGTTGAGAAGGGGGAGTGAGAGAGCAGCTGGGTGGGTGTCTGGCAGCCAGCCGAAGTCAAACCACCGCAAGGTCCCAGCCCTTCCACAGCCCCATTCACTTCCCACTCTGCAATGCAGCTCCTGAGGAGCATCACTGCCCTTTCTGGCTTCCTGACCAGTGAATTCACCCTAATTCTCAAAGAACTGAGCTGAGCCACTACAGCTAATAATTACATAGAGCAATATTGAGTCTCCGCGCTGCCACACACACGCATCTTCCACCTCTACTAACCATCCCCCCGGATGGTGAAGCTGTCTGGCGGTGCCGCATGATGCAGAGACAGTTTCTAAGCGACAGCCTGGATTTGGTGCAGGAAGGCAAATTTCCCCCAACTCCCTCCTGCGATGCGTGAAATAATAGCGGGATGTGCAGGCTCTGGGGTGGTCGTCAGGATCTTTGAAGAGGGGACTCAGGATGTTTCTTTAATTTCGCAAGGCAAGAAGATCAATGGAACTGAAAGTAGGTTCACACCACAGTGCCCACCCATGCAAAACTATAACAAACCACAAAACCAGGCAATTACATGATCTTCTTCTCATGTTTACCAGGTTCATTTTCTGAGTACCGGTTGCTGCTGACAGCCTTAGAAGAGTTTAGTGGTAGAAATGACCTCTTGGTCTGCTACTGCCAGAAGAACCACTGAGCTTGCCGCAGAGGGTAGAAGCACGCGATTCAGGTCTCGAAGAATGAGTCCTGGTCTTCACATAATCCTGCAAGAGTTTTGGTGCAAACCCAGAGCTCTCACACCACCTTCCCTCACATATCTGAGCACGAAGGGAAAAGATGTAAAGTGAGTTTTCCTCTCTGCAGGGCAGGAATCTCCCAGGAGGATGGAGCTGCGGTTCACGGTGCCTGCAAAGAACCGTATGGAAAGGCCATATCTGATTAACAGTAGACAATGGACATCTCTTAAGACCCACCTATGTTCTTTTAGCCCATTTCAGGAGCTGCCAAACACTGTCCCCATTGAAATCTAGACCAAGTTCTCCAGGTTCTCTCTGGTCATGGCCAAAAGCACTATCACACATGGCATCCAGCAGAGGAGAAAGTGGGTAACTACAGAGACCACCACAAAGCCCATGTGATGTTCCTTCTTCTACAAACCTCCTGAAATAACCAGATGCTTTTATTAAAAACCACACTGAAGTGAAGGCGAGGTAAGCAGCAATTTGCAGTACTGCCTCTGAAGAACAAAGTGTGGGAGCCCACCTAGACGCACTGACATGTGAGCTGTCTCTGCCACGCCATGGGCTCTGGAGCTGAAACCACCTCTACCCATCAAGGATGGTGAAGGCCAAGGCTGTGTGTATACTGAGGTGTGCAAGCCAAAACCCCACTGGGTGCACACATCATGGAGCCATGCCAGGTCCAGACATGGTGCCCACCTTGGTGCAGGAGATACTTCTCCAGGTCAAAAGAGGGGTAACACTGCATTCAGGAGGAAGCACAATTTACAACCTCTTTGTACATGCTTACCCCTCCTCACGTGGTACAGGAGCAGCAACATGGTGTGGAGGATTGCGGGGCATCTGCAGCCTCTGCTCCTGTGTCCTCCTCACAGCCTGTGGATAACTGGTGTTCATGGCATGAGTTAGCTTTCTCCTCCTTCCTAGGAGGAGAAGGAAATTTCTTCCCTAACAGCCACCACTACAAGCCTTTGCAACGTGGTGGCTCCTGCCGGGTGGCAAGGCACCAGCCAGTCATTCATAAAATTGTGCCTCAGGTAAGAAAAAGGCCAGAGCTCTGCACGGGAAATGAAACGCTCTTGAAGTTACATAGCTGTCCTGGGGATATTAACATGCAAAATTAATGAAGAGCCCTTAAGTGTTTCATACATCAGCCCAGCATACAGCCTTGGTGAACACTGAGCTCCACTGCTCAGCAGCTCTTGAATGTGACGAAGGCCAAGGAAGCGCTCAGCAGATGCGGGTCCTGAATTTCTGTGTCCCTGCAGGGTTCAGCAGTGGCAGGGCAGGAAGTCTCGCCTGGATCGGCAGCACATTGACCAGCGGTTTTGGTCCCCACACAGCGTTAGAGGATGCAGGATGGGGTTGCCTGATGCTCAGCACACACTGGCGCATGGGTTGAGCTGGATTACGATGCGAGCACAGCCCAGCCAGAGCTCAGGAGACACCAGGAATAAAAGCCATCCTACATTAAAATCAAAGTGCCCACCTCCAAGTGCCCACCTCCAAGAGTAGCTGATAACTAAGGAAATTAAGGACCTATCTTGAGCCCATCAACGTTTGCAACTTGGGCCTCCTGGAATTACCATACTAGCATCATGACATGGCATTTGGCACCCAGGAGCTGCATCACGTGTCTACCACAAACACCAGCAGCACAATGAATCCACCCACAAAGGAGTGGCAAACTTAACTGCACAGGTGCAAACACATCACATGTCCTCAGGCATGCAAATTACTGCTAATAGCACTAATAATCTCAAGCTGTTATAATATGCAAAAGCAGCCTGAGGTGACCCTCGCTGTTTGGGCTGCTCCCGCTCTCCTTCTGCCGCAGCGGTGGATGCAATACAAGGCAGGAGTTAAAAGAAATATCCTGTAAAAGGGAAGAGACACACAGAGTGTTTGTGTGATCCAAAGACACAGAGGACTATGCACACGTGGTGAAAACCTGCTGCAGCCAAAAAAAATCCATTTAACAAGGCCAGACCAAGCATCCTTCTTGACTGAGACAGACTGACACAGCTGGATTTCCCAATTTAGGAAGAAATGAGTATACAGCTCAGGAAGAAGAGATGCTTGTCCTCTGACCCTGCCACCCACATGCCAGCAGCACCCAAATCCAATATTCAAACCCTGCACACGGTGGAGTGTCCCTGCAGAATGCAGGATCACAGCAAAATCACCAATATGATGTTTTTTTCAAAGAGAGCAGCTAGGAACATGGTGGGGTTTTTGGTTTGGTTTTTGGTTGGTTTTTTTTTTGAAGAGACTTTGGGAGGTCTAAGCTCTGAACCAGGCCCTGAAAAGAAACAAAGAATAACAGGTCCTGTTTATCTAGGGAGTCAATGGCAGCACTGAGCATTCAGGAGACACAAAACCAGGCTCATTTCCTATATGGAAAAAAACAATACCTTCCTTCATGCCATAAAGACTTCAGGCTCTCAGTATTTTCACTATATGCCAGATGACTGAAATAGAAGTACTTGAGTTTAGAGCCATTAAAGAATTAGACTGAGGTTCCTGAAGCTATTGCTTTGGCTGAGGTTTCAGAAGGGCTCTTAGAGGAGCACAGTAACAAATCAAATCCAAATGCAGCCTTGTGAGAAGGGCTCATAGTTTCACATCCAACCACATTTGGTCAGTGAAAACCTGAACACTGACAGTTTATCAGCTGCACGACTTGCCCAAACCTACTTCTGAATAATCATAAATCATAGAAGTAGCTGTCAGCTGAGGCAGTCTCAAGAACGCACGTCAAGAGCCAACAGAACAGCTTAAAAAATCCTGCAAACGCATAGAATGATTTGACTCATTTAATTGCTTAAATCAAGCCAAAATCCAATTTAATAACACCCTTATATACAAAGAATATATCACAAATAATGTGCCAACAGACATACACGCTTAACTCAAAGAAGTTAAACTGGTTCTGCAGCAGATGCTCGTTTACATATGCATTGATTTAATTACAGATTTCCCTTTCTCCTTTCAAGACTGCTAAAAAAGATTCAGAACACAATCCCAGAACCCCTCAAACTGAGCCAGACTGACTAGATGCACTAATTTTTTCCTTTCGTCGTGCCTGCAGAGATGTGCAACATTTCTGCTCTTATTGACATAAACAAAGTCAGAGGCACGGGCAGGACTGCCACGGCTTAAACTCCTGATGCACCGCGGCACACGAGGAACTTTGTGTCTGTCTTCCTAAGCACAAAAGCCAGAATGAAGCCAGAAAATCTTTGGGGTTTCAGTCTGCATTAAAACAGATTTCAGTGCATGCTGTAGCTGTGTATATGAGAGATGAGGGGGATGGATATGCACAGGGGAATAAACCCGGCTCTAAGTTCCTGGTGCTCTCCAGTTTGCAAAGCCACAGAAAACATTTTTCCCAGGCGAGGAGGAGCAGTAGGGAAGGTGCTTATTTCCCTGAAACCCCTCCCTTCCCAAGCATTTCTGCATGGAGATGGGCAGCAATTCTCCTTAGTCACTGTTATACAGTTGTTTTGTGCCCTACAGCCTCTCAGGATGGGAAATGTGCCTGGAATAAGGCCAGCCTGGCAGCCTGCTGCAGCCCGGGCAGCGCCAGCGCCCTGCGGGATGGTGCCAGAGCTGCTTCCCAGACTGTTACTTCTCACCAGCATTTCCAGGCTGCTTTTCTGTGTAAGCAAGGAAAAATAAAAAACAAGAATCCCTTGTTTTGGGGATACACAGCCTGTGGGCAGACAATGGGTTTCCACGCTGGGAGGCGGGTCACTGCTTGCGGCTGTGCCGGGAGGACGCTGCACAGGGATGTCTTGCGGGATGACGATGCGCAGTGCATCCCTCCACTTGCTGCCTGCCCGTGGCCGTGAGTTGCAGCGTGGCTTTGCCTCCTGATCTTCCCCATTGTCACACCATCTCGTGGGTGTTCCTGTGAGACAAGCGGTCTGTACACAGCCTGGTTTTGAATGACAGACCTAGAAGCCTCCTCGCCAGAGCCGGCTCATCCTCCAGCCTTGCCCGGGTGTAGGCAGGTGTTAGTCACACACTGACCCGCTTTGTTCAATATGTCATCTTATAGATAATGCACACAGATTTTACGCCTTAAACCATCTAATTATCTGAATTCTCCATAATATATTTTTTGGCAAAAAATGGGACAAACAGTGCAACCATGATCCTCCTCCTACATATTTGGATAAAGCCAGAAAAACAGTCCGAATCGCCCAGGGCAGGCGTTAGGCAATCGTTTCATGCTCTGTCGGCAATCGCAGAGGTCAACGAGAGGGTGTTTAGATCCTGCATGGAGCAGAGTGGAAACGCCTCCTGCCCCAGCCCTTTTACTCAGAGTAAATCACTCACCTTCGTGCTACGCAGAGACCTCGGGTGCTGCGAACCCGCAACGCGGCGCGGTCCCTGACGCTGCTGTTCAAGCAAATCACCTTTGTGATTCACGAGCAAAGTAACACCCGGCTGCTCTTTGTACGCTTACGGCCAGCAGCATTGGTGCAACCTTAAAAGAATGTTTTGATGCCAACCTTTTCTTAACACATGGCACAAATCCAGCACCAACAAACGATGTGTGGTAGGTGGAACTGTGATAGTATCATGTGTCTCAAATGTCTTAGTTATGTGACAGCTTGACTAAAGTCAGGAGATTTTCCTTTAAAATCCACGTATTCTACCTTAAAAACCACCTCCTTTATGCATGAAAAAGTCCAGCTGGAGGACTTTCCTAATTGCCCATCATTTTTAATTAGTCCTTGTGTTTTTCTCTGGAGTGATTTGAGTACAGTACCCAGATTGCACACAACGTTCCTCATGCTGGTGAGCTGCACACCATGACTTTTGTTAAATATCATTTATGCAGCACATACTCGAGACTCAATGATATTTGAGTAGTTCCCAAGAAGCAGTATCATTCCTCCCTGCCCTCCTGAGGACTTGACTTTTCTGTGTTCGTCCATACTGCTCTACAACCTCCACAAATCCAGAGGTCCTGGTTTCCAGAATCACAACCAGATCAAGTCAGACATGGGGGGCTGCTCTCTGGGGTGAGTTGCTGGACAGGGTCCACAAAACTTTGAGACAAACAGACTTTCAAGGCTTTCATGGAAAAAAATCTTTAAAGACCAAGAAAGAGTTGATCTTCTATAAGGCCAAAACAAACGTTGTCCCTTGACCACATCATTCAGTGATTTCTGCAAGACTTGGGCCATCTCTGAGCCTATGAACATGGCATAACAGATGGAGCCCATGCGGGTGGGGATCCTTCTCCGCCACCACCGGAGTCACTCGCAGCCATCCAGGCACGGGGAGGCAACGCGCCACAGGCAGCCAGCACAGGATTATTTTAGGCTGTGCTCAGTCACCAGAGATGCCCTTTGGGTGTTCGGTACATTCAGTTTCCTTCCATCCGCTCAATTTGTTTTGCCGTTTGGCAGAGGGATTCACCTAAAGTGACACTTGTCTTTCTGTAAATATGCAGTATTGGGAGCTAATTGACTGATTTACCATGCTGAGAGTAGAAATCTTTATTTTAATTGTGCTGCATGGGATAGAGCTGTTACTTTATCCCTCTCTCAGGTGGAATGGTAATAAGCAGGAGATGGAATCCTGTTGTATTTCAGTACGAAATACTGCTTGGTGATATTTATATGGCCCTGTGTTGTGCCTAATAAGTCTCCAACATAAGAAGGACATGGAGGTGTTGGAGAGAGTTCAGAGGAGGGCCATGAAGATGATCTGAGGGCTGGAGCACCTCTCCTATGAAGACAGGCTGAGAGAGTTGGGGATGGTTCAGCCTGGAGAAGAGAAGGCTCTGGGGAGACCTTCTAGCAGCCTTCCAGTACCTAAAGGGGCTACAAGAAAGCTGGAGAGGGACTTTTTACAAGGGCATGTAGTGACAGCACAAGGCACAATGGCTTTAAACTGAAAGAGAGGAGATTTAGAATAGATCTAAGGAAGAAATTCTTCACTCTGAAGCTGATGAAGCACTGGAACAGGTTGCCCAGAGGAGTTGTGGCTGCCCCATCCCTGGAAGTGTTCAAGGCCAGGTTGGATGAGGCTTTGAGCAACCTGGTGTAGTGGAGGGTGTCCCTGCCAATGGATTGGAACTAGATGATCTTTAAGGACCCTTCCAACCCAAATCCTATGATTCTATGATATGATTCTAATATTTGCCAGGTGCAAAAAGAGAGATGGTGAAAACACAAATTGCTCTGGTCAGACTCAAGCCTGGAGCCTGTAAAGCCCCGGTTGGGGTGATGGAGGGAGATGGGGATATAGAGATGAGGATGGAGGTGGGGAAGCAGCCAGCTTTCCGGGCACGATGGCTCTGCGAGGCCACACTTGCTCATGGGAAGCGCTGCATCAAGCTTAACCTCCACCGAGAAACCAGGATGCGAGGGCAGCATGCAGCAGCAGCATGGGAGCTGACGAGCTCAGCCAACTTCATGGTGGCCTCTGGCTGGACCGTGTTTTGGGTAACACCACATCTGAGCTGGCTCACATCCAGTTTGGGTCAGCCAGCTCTGTTACGGTTCCAACCACCTGAAAGCATCCTCCAAGGTGGCCCGGAGAGCCCTGCGACCCCATGCCACAGCCCACCCACTGATTTCTCACCCCTCAGCTGCCTTTGCACCCCCTCAGCAAAGAAACTGTGATCTGGACAATGTGACCACAGCCGAGCTGCTTGCACAGCAATACTGCCAGCGCAGTAACACGCAGCCCTCTGACATGGTGCGAGATACTGAAATGAGGAGAGCATCCTCCTCCCAGTAACCAAGGCACCAAAACCACCAGTTTGTACCGGTTTTCTGCTGAAATCCTATGAGTTTAATGACATATGATAACCCAGAGGGGAGTACCAAGGTGTCAGAGGACCAGCAACTAAGTGGATTAGAGCACCGAGCCCAAAACATGCAGTGTTTTAAATCGGATAGTAGAAGAAAACAGGGCTGATTCATTTGCAGAACAACAACGCTTTTACCCTCCCCAGGAAATTGCTTCTTCCAGTTATTTCAAGTTTGCCTTCATTTGTACCAAGGCCACATTGTCACTTAGTCATAAATCTCCCCAAGGGGAAAAAAAACGTGAACACTCACCCACTCCAAAAAAAAAAAAAGTAATGGACACTTTTACTGACAGCAGCTTTGGAAAAGGCTGGCAAAGCACTGTGCTCTCTGGGCAAGGGCACTGATGGGGTGGGCAGGTTTGGTTCTGGTACCCCCCTGCTTATTGCAGCTTTGGCTGGATGGCTGCTCACGGTGCCTGGTGGCAGGGCTGGCAGGCTGTGAGGCTCTCCAGGCTGCTTGGAAACGCAAGCAGCAGAGCCAGCCCTTTGGAAGGGGATAGAAAGGGCTTGGCTCAGTGTGGCTGCCACTTTCCGGGGGGTATTTGGGAGCTCACCCACCCAGGAACGAGTTGCTGTCACATTCACAAGGGAAGGCAAGAGCCTCTCCAGTCAGACCACAAACTCTTTCTTATCCTTTCTTCTGCTCTCCATGCTGGGGGGAAGGATGCCAGGAATTCACTCTTCCCCCAAACTGCTTGCTTTCTTCAGTGCTTTGAGAACTTTCCTGCATGAACCACTTTTGAGACTATTTTTCTTAAAAAAAAAGTTAAGGATTTTGGACACTTGCAAACATCACTCTCATTTCATGATCTTCACAGCATTGTGCAGGGCCCAGATCACAACTTTAGTTCAGATCACTACAAACTCACCAGTGCTCCAGCCAGATCTCAGCCTTCCTGTGCGACTCCAAGCCCCTCACCAGCAGCAGGACTGTCCTGCTTAGCAGAGCCTGCCAGAAAAGAGGCTTAAAAACCACAAGACGGTCAAATACTCCAGTGATGAGCAAGTGTTTACCAAAGGCTACGTGCCACGTGGGTACATGAGGTGTCCCTTCCTCGCCTGTGATGAGGCAAATTCATTGACACCTGAATGAAAAATGAAAGCAACAGCAGCTTGGGTTCCCTTCTCTGGAAGGGATGAGGGATATCAGCTCCAGGATGAGGACCACCAGCTGTGACCACTTTCCCAGGTGACATCGGTGTTAGCATCACTGCGAGGTGGCAGTCCCCTGGCCTGGGGCTGCCAGTCCTCTCGCGGTGACCCCAGAGACAACCCAGCTCCCCAGCAAAGCACGGCCACCTCCAGCTCGAGTGCACACAGGAGAATTGTGTTTCTTTCAGCTGCTCATCTGAAATTAGAAATAACATAAATGCAAACATGCTGTGACATCTCCATCACGTTTTTGGGACATTTAGGAACTGGGCTGACTTGAAGTAAAAAGCCAGGTTGACAGGGAAGAGAAGCAACAAACTACAGAAGAGGCCATATAAACTGTGGCTCAGTTACCCAGTAGCACTCCTGCCCTGGTTTTTTGTGTTTTTTTTTTGTTTGTTGGTTTGGGGTTTTTTTTAAACCTTTAAGTTTTTCTTTAATAGCAAAAGGCTCTCTCTTGTTTGTCGTTGCAGTCCGGGACTATTTTTAACACTGCTAACAAGCAACTAAAATGGGGTGGAGTAGCCAAGGCAGCTCTGCTGCTCCCAGCCACCCAACGAGGTTTATCTGACCATCAGAGGAGGGGCTGGACCACGGCCATCCCGCACAAGAAGGCAGAGCAAGGCATCTGCAAACGTGAGACACGCGGAAGAAAGTGTCTGTGTCCCGGGCCATGCATGGTGAAAAAATGTACAGTAGTTCCTGTGACTTATTAAAAACAAAGCCCCAGACTCCTCACATGTCTACGTGTCGAACACTTGGGTATTTTTCTCTGCATTAATCTCTGAACAGAGCTCAGGTAGTTTGCATCTCATCTGCCCATCAGAAAAAGACAGGAGAAAAAACATCGGTGTAAAGAAGTTACTCCTGGACTAGAGCTTTAGACCTGGTACCCAAATAAAGGCAAACAGTGATTTCCCACAAGGCCAGTAAGTTACCAGAAAACGTAATACCCGGCCCGTGTTTGTCCTCCTGCCCTTCGGAGTGGTCTCTGCAAAGGTGCAGGAGCGTTCGGGGAGTCGGAAGCTGTTGAAACGGGTACATCCCGCATCCCGTCTCCTCCCGTCGTCACCGGGATTGCTGCATTCAGGGAGGGAACTGAAAATAACTGTGGGAAGTACCGGATGGCAGCTGCTGAACGCAGTGTGCCGTCTGCCAAGGCCTTCCGAGCAAAAGAGTGCGCGAACTGAATGGGAATGAGGACGCCGGCATCGGAACATGATGGCAGCACTAGCCTGAGTGGAAAAGCAAGAAACACTCCACTCCAGACAAACAATATCATAGAGGAATATATATGTGTATATATATTGGTGTTTTTTATATATATATATATATATATAAAAAATAGACACCCAGATATAAAAGCCTACATAATGTAGGGAACTGCTGTGAAACATTCAAACCTCTATTCATACTAACTCATCAAAGGCAAATTGCACTGAGGGGTCAATTATGTTTATTGCAGAAGAAAAGTAAGGTGCCTGCAAACCCAGGCACGCTCTGGTGCGTGTTGCTGCGGTGGTGTAAGACAAAACGCCGAAGCAGTAGAGCCTCTGTCCCCAGTCCTCTACCCCAAGGTCATCATTCTTCTAACGAGAGCAAGCACCTGTGCACCCAGCACAGAGCCCGACACCACGGCTCGAAGTGCTGGTGAGACAGGTCTGGGATAAGACACTGGCCCTTGGCACTCTCTCCCTTTCCCCAGGCTGGCCGCACAGCGGGTGGTGAGGACATGGCGTTGCCAAACCTTGCAGCAACGGCTCAGGTGTCAAGGCAGAATCATTGACACCTTGTGTCCCTGCAATAAATGACATGCATTTAAAAACATGGGTTTTTTTTTCCCTTTCACCATCTAATCCCACTTGGTTGATTCGCCAGAAACATGGCCTTTATAAGTCACCTTGAATATTCCCATCAGTCACTTTGAATATTCCCAGCTGTGACATGCACAGGACCAAACTGTTTCAAGAAGCATTACACGTTGAGAGCATTTAAATATAGTTATATGTCTTTTCAGACTTTAGAGAGAAATTATTCAAGCATTCTCCTTTAGGAGGGATGGCAGAGGGAGACAAAAATAGCATTTCACTATTTTAAAGCAATAACTTCACCGGAATTACAGCACACATAAGTAAGACGGAGTACAGCTTGGAAATCTTTGCTTCGGCCCATAGAGGAAGTCAGATCATATTACCACATAGCCTTAAAAACCAGGGAATTCAGTGATACGGAATGACAAAAGAAAAATACTTGGAGAAGTATTCCTAAACTTAAAAGAGAAGAAAGGCAGTTTTGTAGATATATTAAAAACGAGTCATTTTTCAGTGCTTATGTATAGGGAGACAGGATGTTGGTCTACCCTTTATTAATTTAGTTAAAATATTTCCCCTTGCACATGATCTTGGGTTGGTCTAGCTCGTGTACGTTAGAGCAAACTTGTATGATACAAACGGAGATTTTAAATATTTTTCTTTTTGAATCAGTACCACAAACATCTAACCTTGCTGAACTCAAATTATTTATAAAATTACACAAGGTGTTATAACTGAAGTAGACCAGTGGCAGCACAGATATCTGGTGTCAACAGAGCCACAAACACTTATACCAGCTAAGGATTTGTCCTACAAAATCACAAGCTCTAGGATCTCAAAGGTCAAATTTCCTTAAACAACTGGGTAGAGCTGTTAATTGTGCTCCTTTATAGTAAATTAACGTACAGCTAATGAAGAAGGAAAAAATAAACCCGTCTATTTTATCCTTAGGATTTACAATAATGGCTAAGCAGTCTCTCTTACTGCAGGGATTACACACACAAACCTAAACACCAGTCACATGAGGTTTTACTCACAGTAGCTTCAGCAAACGTATTTGCCAAGGGCAAGTGGTGAAGCAAGGGGGGGAATCTGGACGTGCAGTGCTGATGCACAGCTCATGGCTCTTCTGCTGCACGGAGGAGCATCGAGACCATCCCCCGTTCAGCCGCTCTGAGGTCTGTGGGATGCAGCTACCAGGAAGGGATTGATTTTTGCTTGTTCAGGTGGCCAAGCCCTTCAAGCTCAATAATTTAAAATTCAACCCCACAGGGTTTATTTAGAAAAAGAACCTTTTACACCTGCAGAGAGGCTGGGAAAATAGACCATTCCCACCTCCAGCTTTTTGCTCAATCCTATTGTAATTGCATCCAGTGAGGACTCAGATTTCCTCCCAGATCTAGCGTTAATTCACCGTTTTCTAGAGGATGATTATACATTATGAGAGGGCAAAGCAGAGCCTTCAGGCATATGCATATTCTATAGATTCTGATGAATGTCCCTGTGAATTGCAGGTATGGTTATAAATTACTGTATTTCCAAAACATAAATATGATAACGTGCTTTGCTGACCTCTGGTTGTCTTGAAGTCTCTTGCCCGTGCTCTAAGACTACTTTAAACAATATGGAGGTATCAAATCAAGCTAAGAAGCTGCAGCACTGAATTTATGCTAACTGCATCCCTGCGCTTATCAGTTATCAACAGCATTGATAAGAATTGTGTTTTTTATCACAAGATGGTAAACGAATAAACACAGAAAGATTAAAAAGTGCCAAGAGTCCTTTCAAGAGGGCTACAGGAAAAGCCTTAAGTAGACGATGTTTCTTCACAACAAACATACTGTCAGGTTTAATATCACAGCTATTAGAAATTATTTACTGAACAGAAAATTATTATTTTTCATTCCCCAAATAGCAAATAGTACATGTATTCTTCCAACTGAGAGAAAAAGCACAGAATGGTTGCAGTTCATTTCCTCTTGATTCACAGTTGCAAATAATAAAAGTTCATAGCAAGAACTTTTTTTTTCAGAATAAAGTAGAAACATCCAGTTGCTAAAAGTACAAATCTCGTCTTCTGTCATGAATCTGAATACCTGAAAGACACAGCAGTATCAGGACGGTCAAACAGCGTGTTCCATGTAATGTCTTCAGATGTTGTGCAAACAAAATTGCAAGTTTGGGTCTGATGCAAGAGGGCCCTTACCAGAATAACCAGAATGACCCATCCAAAGTATCCCCAAAATATTGCACATCAAAGAACCAACATCAGGGTATGACAGTCTCAAGGGACTAATAAAAACATGGAAGCCTGAATACTTTAGCAATAATTTCTTAGAACAACTCTCCTAGCAGTGTGGTGAGTTTGTTGGTGAAAACTGCAGCATTGCTAGCACATGGGTGCAACAAGAACCTCAGCCTGAAGCTGGGTGCTTAAGATACAAAAGGGTGTCCTGTCTTTCTGGGATCCGAAACTTGGACAGCCAGTGCTAAATAGGCATTGTGAAGGGGCAGGTTGATGGTACAACCACAAAAAGTAAGGCAAATGGAGTTAGGAAATCATATATTTCATTTTAACAGAATGCTTTCCCTCTTCTCTGTTCATGTAGTTATGGGAGATGGTGTGTGTATCAGCAGGAAAAGCAAGCTTTTGAAATATGGTCTGGAAGCAAGCAAGGAATCATCTTTAATTCTGCGTGCATAAGAAAGGCAGCTGTCCTTCATAGGTGAGTATTATTTTGTTCCAAACCTGCTGGTTTCATTACTCACCTGCAGTGGCATGGCTTACACTGGCATTTTCTGAGCCTTGGTAAGAGCTTGTTTTCCTCTCTTAAAAAAAAAAATAAAAATACTGGAGACGAGCAAGAGCAGAGATTCAACACAGAGCTAAAAGTAGGCACTAGCTGCTGAAGAAACCTTGTGCTTTTGCAGCCCAGCCTATAGCACAGGTGCTGGGGAGCTCTGTGCTGTCTGGCACAGCAACTTACGCTTCCATAAATACAAATATCAGCTGTTCTTAAACACGACACAGCGCAAGGAGAAGTATATTTAACAGATAGAGCCAAGAAACAGGGACTCCCACAGCCAGCCTGGATGCACACATCGTAGGGACTTGCCAAAGACTCTCTGTGAACACGGGCCAGTCATTTCTTATCTGTTCCTTTTGGGTTGCTTGATAAGCACAGGCACAGCGTTACACACGTGCTGTTATGAGACTCCCCAGATATCCAGGGAAGCTCTGTAAACATCCTGAAAAAAGACACTTTTTGGTGATGTTGGGGATCATTGAGCTGTTAAGTTTCCTTTTCAAGTTTTTCCCCACTCATTTTCTTTCCGAAATTTTGAACAGAAGTCTGCTGTTGTTAGCACTGCTTCCCTTTCTCCATCCCAGGGCTAGTTTCATGAAACATCTCCTTTTTTGGAGGAGTCAGTTCCTTCGGCCTCGATGGGCTCACATTGCCCCCTTGGGGGAAGAGGGCACCTAACCTTGTTCTTAAATTAAATCCTAGACGTCCAGACAGTGTCTGTAAAGTAATGAGGCTGTCATTTACTATCTGTAGAAAGTCCAGGGTGCGTGCCTGGGCAACACAGGCACACAGTCTCAGCTAAATCTATGTACCATGAGCAGAAGGTTTGTATTCCAGCTGAAGACCTCCACTCTCTCCCTTTTCCATGCACAGACACTGATAGGCATTAGACATCCTACCAGGAGTAGGTTAGTAAAACACCGACAGTTGGGGTCCTCATAACAACATAGCTTCAATGTAGCCTCAAAAGAGGAACTGCGGATAGGACTGTCTGCAGATACAACCAGCAGTTTTAGCCCATGTTCTGCCAAATTCCTGCTGATGCAGATTAGAAACTGGGTGACCGATTGGTAGTTCACAGCTGGTTATTTTTCAAAACCTAAGACTCAGGATTGCTTCTTCGCATACCTGGTCCCTTTTATCTAGAAGCACCAGGTAGGAGGTGCTGTATTTTTCCCAGTAGACTCCCTAAACAATTTCACAACCTTTTTTTCTTGGACACCAGTGCCAAGCTGATTATCTGGGTAACGCCCAGGAACAGCAACGCCAGCGTAGCCTGACAGGGCACCAGGGCTCTGGCCATGAAGCCTCATAGAATCATAGAATGGTTAGGGTTGGAAGGGACCTCAAAGATCATCTAGTTCCATCCAAGAGAGCTTCTCAAAGACAGAAATTACTCACAAGGGAGCAATTTTATCCAGCGGTCCTAGATGCTGTGGGGACGTAAGCTCCCAGGAAAGGACTTCAGTCACCAGCTATCTTTCTTCTGTGTGCCAGCAGTACATAGGACTGGGACTCCTACTAACTACTGTTAGTAATAAATAAGCAACAATCATTGCTCCCGTGTGAACCGCATTAGCTCTGGGAAATCCGCTGCAGAGAACAATTGCAGCCTTTGACGCACAGGGCAGCATGCTTCATGGCAGGCAGCAGGTAGTTGGGAGACAGGGCAAGGCTGGCCCACCAGCCCCGTTACCCCAGTCCTTCCAGCTACAGAGACTGGGGAAGCACAGAAATCCCTGGCCGTTCTGATACAAGCTGCAGTTTCTCATCCTGTATTCAGAATATCACTAATGCCCTGCACAGTAAGATGGGCTGCTCAGGGCTCTTATCTGGCCACCTCTTTCTGGCCATAATATGGGAGCATCCAAGCACACACAGTGCCACCCTACCTGCTACCTATAAAGCTAGAGATCCTGATAGCACTGTGGATGATGTTTATATTCATTTAAAACATCCTCCTGATGTCAGGCAGAAGGTAAAATATTGTGCAAATGCACAATGTATATTTTGATTAAGCCATACTATTATAGCTAATCAGTCCCAAGCACCACACTACACAGCATGGGTTAAGTATTCAAAAAAATTTCTATGAGCTGGGCTGAAGATGGCCCCGATTTGAGCTCCTTAGGAACAGATTGTATCATTCTGTCTCTTTACATAAGACGCCATCAAAGAATAAAGTGATAGTATTTTCTTACCTCCCCCAGGAGCTGAACTCTGACTTATATTTTGTAACCCGGCAGGTCCAGTCATACAAGCAGAACTTGAGAGTTGCTTCATGGTACATTCTTGCATGGATGTTAGGCACCTTTCCTGTTGCAGAAGACCAAGAAGAGAACCGTATTTCCTGTCAGAGATCGGTTCATCGCCCGCGTGCAGGTCAGGCAAGGCGTGATGATATACCGAACTGGTAAGACTGGGAGTCCCAATCGAAGGGAAGGGCCATAAATCTGCAGGTTGAGTTGGATGACTCCGCAGAGCTGATGGCTGGTATTGGCCTGCCATACCAGCAGCAGAAAAATTCAGACCAGAATTTGACATGCTTGTTGCAGAAGATGACGGATATGGTTTGGAGCAATGTGAAGAGAAATTCCACTGATGGGGAGACATGCTATCTACTTAAAAAGAGAAAGAAAGCATCTGAAGTCTCATCAATTCTTACTCTTTTCCAAGGCAAATTCCAATGGACTTCTAAGGAAATGCTACCAGACTGCATAGTCATTTTTACAGAAATACATATTGACTTTAGTGCTGCTTATCTTAAAGATGGACCACAAATTCATACTAAAAGCAGACTAAACAACCACTACCCATACTTTCAAATCAATATTACACGTGCTTTCTTACAGGCCACTAGCATAGGCAGATTCTTAACAATTGCAACCTTAGACAAATACATTTTTTGCAAAGATGGCAAATTAAGTCATAATGTGCTTAATGCATCTGACAGTGATGGGTAATCTTGTCTGGAAAACAAGGACCCAGTCCTGCCAGCAGGCCCACAGAGAGCTTGGGAAGCACCCCAGCAAGCAAGGGATTTACCCAGGAAGACCCAGCTACATAATCCAGGGCTTTGCAAGCATACTTTTCTTGCTTTCTGTTTATGCACAATTCCAAATCTAAGCACACTGCATCTTAAACTCCTCAGTGAAAGCTAGTCCCCCGTGTCTAACTCAGTGTTTACGCATGGAAAGTGGCTCACCGTTCTTCAGGACAACAGTCTCGCCCTTGTGCTTTGTGCTCAGGTCTTGTGGGTTCCTGGCATTGCTTAGAGCTCTAGAAAAATGTTCATCCACCACGCTGTTAATATCCCCTTGGAAATATGTAAACACAACACTCTGAGACCCCCATTCTGTTTTCACAGGTTCTTTACACGGTTTTGGAGAGAGCTTCCTTGTTTCTTCCATTTTCAATAACCAACAGACCCTGCCAAAAAGAAACAACAGACCAGTCAAAGAAATACTATTCGACTTTATGCGCACAGTGGTGAGCCCATCTTCCTCCTGAAACCGGTAGGGCCAGAAGAACTGTTACTAATTAGATTCTTTATCTGGGTTTCTCCTTCCATGTGCCTTTTCTTTACTGATTTTCTTATTATATACTTCTAATATGAAATGCTCTAAGTATAAAACAAAAGGAGAAACCTTTCAATAAATACATTGCTAAATTTCACAATTGCAATGGTAGCGCACTTTTCCCAATCAGACAAATTGATTTGAATTAGCCTTTGACTCATTCAATGCAATATCTTTTGCTGGTGAGCCATAAGTTTGATATCATATGCAACCTTAGTAAGGGATACTGCATCTTGAAAGCAGTGAATGGCTCAGAGATGCAGAGGGCCTGATGAAAACAAACCTTATATGAGTTACCTGTCAATGCCATAGCATTGGCTCTATTGAGGAATAAAAGGGGCACATCTATCCACCAGCTGGCATTTCTCACCCTGCCTTCATCCATCTTTATAACCCTGGACTTAGCACCCAGTACTGTGCAAATATGCCCTGAGCATGGAACTGTGCCGAAAGAGTCGAAGCACTTAGACAAGTAATTCAGAGGTGGCATTAGACCTGGATGAAGTTCAGGGTGAACTTATCAGACTGCTACGTCCGATTCCGGGTTTTGCATTGTTCAAAAAACATACTGACAGAGTGAAAAAAAATTAAAGAAGAAAAACTACTAATTGGAGCTTAAAATAATAATAACTTTAGACAAGGTAAAGTTTGAAGTACCTTGATTACTGTCAGCACAGACCTCCACAAGGAAAAGACTTCTGAGAGTAATTAATTGCTCCTCCTGTTAGAAAAAGACACTCAGATTAAATTATTGGAAATTCAAATTATGGCAAATTCAATTAAAAATAAACAAACAAAACCTTTTTTTGTTCGAAACTACTTACCTAGAAACATGGTGGGTCTGCCAGTTGCTTAAAACTTTGGTAGCAAGACTGCTAAAACACACACTGTAGCTCAACTAGAAGTTATGAATTTAAGGCAAGAATTACTCTAAAATAGTTTGCAGGAAGTCAACAGAAGGCTATAAAACTCCTTTTTGTTCTCCTTAAAAACCTCTGCTGCCAGATATGGTAAGAATAGGACAAGGAACGTCACTGCTTGCCCTGGAGAAGCATCGTTTTTATGTATTTGTGCAGTTTCTGGCCACAGGGGAGCTAGTTCTATAACCAGAGCTCACACGTTCTGCTCTAATCAAAATCATATTTAGCAAATGCTCAGGCTATGCTGTTTCTGTGCAATTTTCCAGCCTCATTGTCAGCTCCTCACGCCGCAGACCATAACTGATTTACCTTGGTAGCAAAAAGAAGTCTGTTATTTTTCAGAGACCGGAGAAACTTTTGGCCAATAGCCAAAACCTAAGGAATCGTTAGATTTGTGTTTCCATCCAACTAATCCTGCAATACGCAGCATTGCTTAACCTATTCCAAAACATTTATCTGATTTCTTTTCTAATCGCAAACCCTAAGCTTCCTAAAAAACATTGCACTCATCTGTGTCTCAGAGGGTATCCTGAAGTACCTGCAGAGGCTGCCTCCAAATGGTCTCAGTATTTCTTACACATGAAAACACTGTTCAGGCTGCAAAGCAAAGTGTTCAAACATTAAGAGATACGAGGATTAAGGTTATTCAGCCATAATCTATTCCTCTTTGCTTAAGCCTTCATCTACAAACTTCTTGTCCATGTCTGTCATTTGTTTCTATGATTAGTTTTACTTGTTACCTCTACCTCCTCCATATTCTCTGTTCAGTTCTTCCCCCTTCATGGTCCCTCGCTCAGCTAGCCCTAATCCCCTGTCATCAACTACTAACATATGTTCAAACTCAAGAGCTCCTCAGTCTTCATCTTAGGATTTCTATTGCTTTGCCCTTCTTGCATCCTTTCCCCAGCTTCAGCCTCTGGTCCACCTAAACACAGTGGTGGGGATGGTACACATACAGGTCGGTCACCAGTTAGGAAATACAAAGGGATGTTCTCTAACAGTTGCCTGATTCAGAAGACAACATATTTCAGAACTTTAAAACTGACCAAACTTTCCCAAACACAGAAAACTTAAGCCGAAAAACCTTCGTCCCGATTTACAGGCACCTTCCCAAGGCCCACAAGGGGAGCAGAAACTAGCACAAACCAGCCAAACAACTGGAAGAACTTCAAGCACAGGAAGAGACATTATTTTTTTCAGTCTTGTTTTAGAAAGCAACCCACTGTTTAAGTTAAGAAACTTTCTGGTTGCTCAGCTGGAGGCCAGCGCTTGCCATTGAAAATTCCAACCCAAGCGGTAAAAGTTTGGCAAAGTCATCAGCGACCAGACGGCCTGTGAAAAGACTGTATCAGGCCATCTCAGCAGCAAGCAGCAAACCAGCTCTTCCTGCACTGCTCCACCACTACACATCAACATACAATTTAAAAAGCATTAGCTCTGGCCCAGAGCTCTATTTTTCCTGTTCCTCACTCCGTGCAAACCAGCCATTCCATCTTTGTACCACTTTATTAACATGCTGAACTTGCTCATGACATTAATTGTAAGCTCCTTTAGCACTGTTTATTGGTGTGTAGCAGCTTGTGTGAATTGTGACCACAGCAGTTACAATGCTAGAAAAATAATACCTTTTTTTAAAATAAAGAATGGCCATTTATGTGTTTGTTGGTTGTTTTTTTTTTTTCTCTCATTTCCCTCAAAAAGCTCTTGTGCTCTCCAACATGCAATCATAAGGCTGGGTATAACCCAGTTTACACCTCAGCCCTCTCAAGTGATCATATGCACATGAGGAATCTAATGTCCCAAGAGTCAGGACGTAGATTTGGAGCACTGTGGTCTTCATTACCTGAACTTCCCATTCTTCTGTCTTCCAGCAGGAAGTCTACAAAAAAAGGCAGAAATCCTTCCCATTTGTATCTGCCACAAACTGTTGTCAAATTGTAGTAGAAGTGGAGCTCAGGATGAAACAGGCTCAGCTCACCTCACACTGCTCTCAGAATGGGTTAAATCTGGCAAAATAGCGCAAGTAATAGTCCAAGTTATTTGTCCTTCAGGTGGACATGGTCAACACAGGCTTAAGAGCCATGGTTGTTGACTGCTTCCCACATGTGACAATACTTTACAATATTTTTCACATTCCCCACCAACACTAGCAGTATTAATTTCCCATCACTGTAGCATCAGACAGGGAACTAACTCTTTGCTCTCTATTTCATGCAGCCCAAACCACTTTTAAAAATATTAAAAATAAATAAAATCAAAAATTTTCAACTTCCCAAGTAACAAGCAATAATTTAACAAGCAGGCATTCTCCTTCATCAAGTATCTTTCAAACAAGGGAACACTTGAGAAAGCCAGTGAACATAGGTTGAAATTACCACCAAATTCTCCTACCTTAACTCACTGTCACGAGTGCTGTCACACCAGTAAGATTTTCCAGATGCGGGACGGTCATGCTGCGTCCAGCAGGGTGGGATCCGTCCCCCGGCAGGCTCTGTGTGCTCTGCGGTGACTGCAGGAGGAGACAACCAACGTTCATGAACTCCCTACATGCTTTCTAGCCTCTAGCTGCGAGTGAACAAGGCGTTTCCTTCAGCCTATCTGTGAAGAATGCATGAAATGCACTCCAACGAGTCCATCGGGTTAGGAGGTTTCAGGAATGAGGAAAATAGGATTGTAAGTAGGTTGGTGGTTTGTTTTATTTTTTTTTTTTTATGACAATGTGTACACAATAAAGACGACAGTGTCTGGACTTCGGAAGAGTTTAGAGTAAGATGATAAACAAGTTATGGCAGAGAACCAAACTTGGCCAGGGTCAGAAAGGACTTTCTTATGCCTACAGCACATTCAGCATTAAGTGTGTGACTACAAACATCTGCAAGAAGGAAAAGATCACCTGTCTCCATTCTCAAATAAGCTGGATAACCAATTTTCTTTCTCTTCTTTGCTGGATCCATTCAAATGACTACAGAAATCTTCAGAAAATCAAAATACCATTCTTGTTCTGTAAGGGCTATGGCAAGAAACAAGTAGTTTCGGGTTTGTTTTTTTTTTGTGGGGTTTTTTTTTTTTTCTGTAGTAAGTTAACCAAAATTACCAAATTGCAACCACTCCAGAAATGCTGAATCAGAGTCAAACTTGCCAGTCTCTGTTGGAAGAATACACAGGGAAACAGTCACCAAACTGTCTCTTGTTCTGTACTTCAAGAGTTTGTTTACTCAGCCAGTCAGAAAGTAGGAGAGCACAATCCAATTCTCTCTGCCTAAATATGTATGAATCCGCCCTCTGCCATCTCCCAGAACAACTTAACTACCAGGCTCCGAGATTTCCTGGGACTGGGCTTAGTCTTTTATTGACACTCTTTGTACAAACACATTTTCAGTGTGAGACAGACTGGATTCCAGTCTATCGACAGGGCAAGTGTCCTCAACATCTTGCTCACTTGTTCTTTCACCTCCTTTTCTAAATTGTTTCATAGAGCAGAGAGTTCTTCTGCTAAAGGTTTTCAAGACCTCATTCAAGAATTTCCTCTTAGGTTGGCAGTTGAAGCACTCATAAGCTTGTCAGATGGCATCAGTTTAAAGATCCTCAGTGAACATCCCAGAGAACTACTGGGTAAAAATGGAATTATCGTACCTGTTCCTTTCTAGTATAGGAGTTGAAATAAGCAGTTTCCAGTGCTTTTTAAGCATTCAAAATGTTAAGCTTTGAACAACCAAAAAAAAAATTTTTAAAAAAATCTTCATTTTTGAGAATAAAAATTGAAATTGTTTGTCCTTAACATATTAAAAAAAAAACCAAAAAACAAAAACCAAAAAAACCCCACAATCTCAATTGTAACTACAGTGTCTGCAGTCATTCTTCCTGCTCCATTTATCATGCAAGGTCCATTCACACACCAAGTCAGGATGAAGTCTGAGACAAAACCCACAAAGAGGGAACAAACACCTCGTCCCACTGCAAACACAGCTCTAAGGACTTGTCTACCCGGCTCCAGTTGGAAAGCTCTGGCACGTTAACACACCAGCTTTATAAACCAAGTCACTGTGTACCAAATGCTACGGTATTTTTTGCTGAGGAAAACAGGAAGACAAATACATGATCTCAAAACTAATCAGAAAAGACTTGTTTTGTTCACGAGTTTGTTTATTAAAAAGGTAGTATAAAACACAACCCCTTTAAGAAACAAAATTGAAGACAAATCAAGGGATTCTCAGATGCTGTCACAGGTCTAGATATTATTCAAATAGGATTTTTTATTTTTTTTTAAACCTTGGTTTTTCTAAAGGATAAATGAAAATGATCAATTCAACTTATAGAAAGAAAATAACCTGTCAAGAAAAATTCCAGGTCGACTTACTGAAAAGTTTAATCTAACAATATACTTTCAAATTACAGAATGAGCATAAAACAATTTGCTGCAAAAGATTTCATAATTCTATAAATATTTTACAGAACTTTCAGAGTATCCTGATGGTAAGACTTCAAGCCTTGTATAATGAGCACTAAAATACACACAAGTCAAATCAACACAAGTACACAACTTACATAATTCATTTATCATACTGCAGTATGGTTCCTCAAATTTAGAAATAAAAATAAGAATTTCAAATCCAATTAAAATCTATAGGTATCTATTTTTTGAATTTTTTAAAAAGAATCTGGTTAAGTTATACGGTTCAAGAATTCCAGGTATGGATATTGGTTTTACTGGAAAATTTAAAGATAAGTTTGGGTTTCTATGAAGCATCCAACACCTTTTAAGTTTTCTTAAGCAAATTAAGCTAAAGTATTCGTAATTGTAAATAGATTAACCTTAACTGAATAACGTCTAGGACATGTTTTAGCTAAAATGCACTGCATTTAACACACTAATGATTTTAAGTGAATTGCAATCCTTATACAAAATGTAAGTTGTACGAGGGACTGAAATTCAATTAAAAAAATTAAAAAGTCAGCAGGAGAAACAGATAAACATTTTGATGCAAAATGAAACTAATTCTCTCTTTACAGCTGCATATGAACATTCGAGAACCTGCTACAACTTATGTGTCTTTTCTTCTGGGGCTTTTTGTTCAGATGTCTACCTTGGCCATGCTCCTCTCTGATGAATACCTAGAACTCCATACAATTACCTTGCCAGCAAACCACTAAATAGCATTTGATTGTAAAGCAAACTAACAAAGTATCTTGAAGCTAAGCAACTGATTTTGCACTACATGGCTAAGAAAGTGATTATCCACGCCAAATTATGCTGAAGTATCGGTTAATACTCTTTCCCTGCTGTTACATTTAAGTGGCTTCACATCCACGTTGTTACACTGTGTGAATTAGTAGAAACAGCCATTTCTCTAGTTCAAAATCAAGAAACAATGATTATCCACAAATTGTTTCAACCTGCTGCTAGTTACTGATTTCATAATATAGGGAGGAAAGGAGACGACTCAACTTTTCTTAAAGCAAACCTCTCACCAGAAGCCTAGGGATGAAGGAACATGTAGTATGCTGGAACACTGGAATGGAACCTAAGAAAAATTAGAAACTGAGCAAAGAGGTTGATTTTGTCACTTCTAGTGAGCAAGACAGGTCATTAGAAAGCACTTTTAATTAAAGAACAAATATAGTGAAAATTGCATTGGGGTTTTAACTTCTTACCAGTTTATTTATGCTGCTGCTCAAAGAAATGTAAGTTTAAAAAGCAACTCAGCTTGTTCAGCTTCAGATTTGTTAAAATTTGGTATTAAACATTACTGCTTTATCCTACAAGATTTTCATGATGAAATTTCAAAATAGTAATTTTAACTTTTGTCAAAAATTTTAATTTATGCTCAAATTTATAAAAATTTGCATAATTTTTAAAAGGAAACATCAAAAGAATTCTGTCTCAATGAAGATCTGCTGAAAAGAAAGCCACAGCGGCATTAACCTCTCCATAAACTACTAAATGCCTCAATAACTCAACGAACAGTTTATAAAAATACATTTTTACATTTTACTGGGGAGTAACAGAGGTAGGCAAAAGGAAAATATCAGTTTGAGTGTAATGCCACACTTCAGAACAACGTATTTGCATGGAAAAACAGCTTTTATTTTCTTAAGAATCCTAGTTAATAGGAAAGCCAGTAAAGCATTTGGTCTCAGTCTTTGTCGGTGCTCTACTTCAGTGTGAAGTCTAGAGAAAAAGGTGAAAAGACTTAACATCACACTTGACTTTTGAAGCAAGCCAATCAAATTTGTACATCAATCGGAGAGAGGAAGGTTACTGCACACAGAATGATTCTTTATTTTTTAAAGTCTTTTTTCAAACACTAACACTAACCTCAGTTTTTATATCTGATACCATGATAAGGCTTCATAGAACTGTACAATATTTATACATTTGTCAATAGTTTTCCTATATCAGTTACAATTCCACTGTAAAACAGCTGATTTAACTGTGCAGAGTGTTTTATGACTAGGCTCTCAAAAAAAAAAAGCTAACAAAACACAATAATCTAACAGATCTAAAGCCTGGAGTCTAGAAGCCGGAAGATAAAAAGGAGCACTGAAAGCAATACCCACACCACACTAAATCACACTCTTCGTATGGCAAAACCTTCAGCCCTCAAAGGTCTGTGGTGCTTATTATCAGTAAAAATAACTAAGGCAGAACCAACACAACCTGGAGACGTGATCTGAACATGCCACTACGTGCAGCTACAGACCAGGCAGTATTTCAGATTCCTTGAATGGTTCAACCCTCTGCGTTGCTGAAACGTACAATTTGCACACTTGTAAAGACGAGACAATGGTCTGTCTTAGCTGGCAAGTTACAGCTCTTCTTTACAATGCAACCCGAAATTGGAAATTTGTCACGCCAGCTTATAATGAGCCCCCAGACTTTTAAACCCTGAATTCAAATACCATCTCTGTGGTAAGCCCAGATCTTTCGTCACAAGAAGATACAGTCTATAACCACAGTGGCAAGGGTTAACTTAGATGCTCTGGTTGGCATAGCTATCCACACATATCAATTACATATTTAAAAAAACCACAAAAAACTTAAGAGTACCATATAGACTTCTGGGAAAAAAGTATAGATGGTAATCTCAGAGCACAAAATTCAAAAATACCAATTTTCAGAGTATTCGCAATACTTGACAATGGAAATACAAGAATTAGCATCTATGGTTTCGTGCAATCCGATATGAATTGAAAAAATTCAAAAGATCCTCCTTAAAAATGCGCACTAGTAACGATCCATATGAACAGTGTGTTACGAATTTAGCACCAACATTTTAATTGTTTAGTGCCTAAATCCATATTCTTCTATCCTTAAGTATCAAAATAATGGAATCCTAAATTAAGAATGACTATGCCCAAAAGGGCTGCCCCAAAGTTATTTCTGAAAGCCTGCCACTTATTAAGATACCTGAAGTCAGAATGTCTTCTAAATCCTTGCTTTGGAAATATTTCTCAGACGGCTGGCATTTGCTTTCTCCATATAAAAGAATATTATTTGAAAGTGTATTTTCAAGTATTCCAACTTTTGCACAACAAACCATAGTTCAAGTTGTCAAAAGCCTTTAAATTTTATGAAATATGGGAGATCCTCCCTGCTTTGAAGAGCACATAGGCTAAATTAAAATGTTGAAGAGAACACACACTCGCCATCTAACAAAGCTAAACAAAAACTTTTACTCTAAAATTAAAGCAAAAACTAAACAAAGCCAACACATCAATTAAAAGCCTATTCTGCATACCTACTGCTTACAGACCACGAGAGTTTAAGATCAGGCTTATTTCATTATGGCCTAGAACGTGTGTGCTCATGCACTTCTAGTCTCCTTGACATAATTCCAGCCTCAACAGAAGATCTAAGCATCAACAGAAGATCTAAACAGGGGAAGAAAAAAAAAGTTTCCTGAATGCTGTGATTTAATAATCCATCTTCAGTCGGTTTGCCTCTACCTTGGTTATGGCAACCTTGTTTCTCTTCCACTTCCTTTAAGTTTGAGACTTGGTACTACTCATCATTTGCTACGTAATGCAAAGCCACGTATCCGATGCATTCACCCTATACATATCACAGCATCTGTTCCATAAAATGATCCAAAGTACTCAGGACGAGAATAGTTTTTAAGGATGAGATACCAAGTTCCAAGGACTACAGGAGAATTAACAGTAAAATCCACAAATCTTGTAACAGCTTTGCATTACTTAAGTTACATTTAGTTACTTAAACTTAAGGGTTGGAACATATTTCACACTTACATAATGAAACACTGACAAGCATAGTTAGAACAAAAGAAGCCTGATGAGTTTTACTGCATTCTTGGCAACTTGAGCTACTTTACCTGAACAGCCAATTAATACAAACTTTTAGAATCTCATTAAATACTGCTTTTAATGAAAACTTCAAAGCACACAGTTGATGACATTCTAATATGCATATATTCATATGAATATTGTCTGCAGTCACCCTGAAGAAAGGGATAAACTCAAACATCACCCTAAAAACCACGCTTTCATAAAGCATTAACGATGTTATGTATCTGCTTCAACATCACTGCCTGCAAGGCTGCTGTCTGTAGAAGGAGCACCATCTTCATTAACGCCCTCACCATTATTCTCTCTCTTATGGGCTTCACCCTTTACATCTTCCTTAGACGAGTCGTTAGCTTTCGAAGGTTGTCTGCCTTCAGGCAGTTGAACGCTACTTGCTGCACAATCTGCACCAGATGTAGTTTGCTGCTCCTTTGCATCAGCATCCTCTAAAAATGATCCCCACACCTTGAGCCTTTCTTCCCTTTCTCTTGCGGTCTCCTCCACCTAGTAAAGATATGTTTATACACATCATGACAAAGCAATACTTGTGAAAATGAATGTTTGCACAGATAAAATTACACAAACATTTATACTGCAGTAGTATCTCAAGATTTCAACAGGCCCTGTTGACTGTCCACTAACCATCTGTACATCCAGTGGCTAATCCTCTAAGCTGACATCCCCAACACATCACTTGTAACACCAAACAGGTCCTTTAAATTTTTGCTAAATTGAATAATTAAGGATGATTTTTTTGAGACATCCTAGCAGTTTTTGAAAAGCAGCAAGATAGGCAGGAGAAGGGTATGAGGATGGGAATGATCAAGCGTTTCTCAAATTAAAAAGAGATTTACAGTTTGGAAGAAATATTTGATAAAAATAGGACCACGCAAGGCTACCTGATAATCCGTTACACCATCCCACGTTTCAGCACTGAGCTGACGGCCACCAAACCACCTTCCATTTAGGGTGAGCTTGCACAGATCAGCTTCTGTTGCTTCTTTAAAGGACACAGAAGCCACGCCATCAGGGTGTCGCTGTATGGAGAGACGGCTTTCATTTAGTGGTTTTCTAAAGAGCGTATTTATTCCACCATCTTTTAGATTGTCTTACAAGATCAATCAGGATAGAGCTCCATCCTGATCACACACAATCATGTTTGAAAACTTCAATTTGCAAGTTTACACATTTTGTTCTATTGGTAGGCAGAACACAGAAAACGAACGTTTCAACTAGTTTAGCTACAAATAAATGTATAAACTTTGAAACTTGTAACCAAGTTATTGGAAAGAGTTACAGTTTGCCTTCACATAGGCTGAAGCAGATAGGTGTAGGTGCTTATAAATCAATTTCCAAACCAGTTAATTTTAAAATACTGAAAGATTAGGTTGAGTTTCCATGAAATAAAGACACAAAACCAAATAAATGCTCCATGCATATTTAAAGAATCCTAAATGTCTTGCACATTTACACATTACATCCATTCTGGCAACATAACCTGTAAAAAATACCTACATCAAATATGAGAACCTTCTTTACTTGACCAAACTTTTCACACTCTGTTCGCAGATCTTCTCTGATTTCGTTTAGCACTAAGGGATCCTCCTGCAATGCAATCACACAGATTAATTTAAATAGAAACATTTACTTCGCAGCTTTATTTTTGCTCAACCACCACGTCGTGTTTTCAAAGCCACTTGGAGTTGGCAGAAATTTGAATTTAATAAATGCTACTTATTAATACAGCTATTCGGTGCTGGATTCTCCACTCTAACACAGTTACTGTCTACTTCTCTTTCCATCCCCAAAAGGAATATTGTCGGGATAGACACACCAAAAAGGGCCGATCTGAAAAACATATTCTTACAAACACCTTTTTCTTGCTTTTTGGAAATAAATGAATGAATTTTAAGCAAATGCTTGGCACAGGAAAAAAACCCTGCCCTAGTTTAATTTTGTTCCCATCTGCTTAGAATTTTGCTAAGATTCCTATGGCAGAAAGTTCAGACAACGTGAACTGTAACAGCACAAACTACAGCAGCAAACTGCATCTTCCTACCTCAAAGTCCTTTGGGTGAAACATATTCCTGATAATAACGATGCGTTCATGTCGCATCCGAGTTGCACCGTCTTTCTTCTCAGGCCTCCAATCCAGCTGTCTAATGAAATGAAGCAACAGTAAGAAGATATTGTTGCGGCTCTCTTCAGTTTCTACAAGTATTTGTTGAAAAAAAATCATTAATTTCACATTTCTTGCAAAACATCAAACTAAAACATGCACTTTGATACAAAGAGTTAAGTTATTTTTCTAAAAAAATGCAATAATCATTCAGTTTTACAGCTTCTTGTACAAAGCAGTTGAAGTTTTAAGGTACTTAAATGCTTACAGAGGGAATATAAATTATTTAAAAAATGAAAGCATTTTCTCAAACACTGAAAAAAAGAATCTTCAAGTTTTAATTCCTTCCTAACATCAGCCCAGATACAGGAATGACCTGCTGCCAAGTATAACAGAAGTGGCCGTATTTTACCATTTTGTCCAAACCTACTTTGCAAAAAAGGAGATCCACTACTCCCTCTGTTAAAATTTAACTGCTTTTATTTAAACAAACGTGGAAGAACACCTCGAGTCTTGCACAGGCACTGCTGCAAGATGTATTTTGTTCCACAGTGTACAGAGCCACTGCCACAAACCAGCAATGTAATTCAGCACATCTGTTCTGTGACTTTGCCTTCTCACGAAAAACATTACTTCTGGAAGAAACACCTACTTCACACCTTATTACAAAAAAAGGACGCATTCACTTACACTTCTAAAGCTCAAAATCTTATATTTGGGAAGTAAAAATCCTAAGTTCCTTCTTGTATCTGCCACTTCAGCTGAAGAAAGCTTGGATTTCCAATGGAGATAGCAGCAAGTAAATGATGCTCTTCAACTCAAAAGCAACACCAACTGAAGTCAGTTTATTCACACAAATTGCTGTCAAATGCAAGCTCGTTATTTTCATGCTTCTCTCTCCATACTGGAGACTTCTTAGAGCAATAACTGGCAGTGTATCTCTGAGGCAGATACATTTCCAGCTACTTTTATTTTTAATTTATAAGATGTTGAGTAGACTTTCTTCCCTTTAACTACAGCAAAATACTTTGCATTACTATTTAAAACATTTAGTGGGATGCTGCTTTCATTAAAATATTAAGAGTCCTACATACTTAAAACTTTTTTCTTCTTTAATCCACATCTTCTTGGTTCCGAAAGGCAGAAAAACAGTTTTTAAGTGACGAAAGCAATGAATCCAGGTACAATTAAAAAAACAGCATATCTTATTGTCCCAGTTTTAGCTGGGACAGAGTTTTTTTTAACAGCCAGAAGAGCTCCCTGTTTTGGTTTCACTCAGAGGCCCACTCTGAGAAGAATGTTGATAGCAAGCTGATGTTTGTGGTTGGAAGTGAAACTCCAAGGACTTTTCAGTGTGCGGAGTACAGAAACACGGCAGGATAAGGGGGGAGCATAGCTGGGACAAGGGGGACACGATTCCCCTTGTCATTTGTGTGGAACTTAAGACTGAGGGCCAAACTGGCCAATTAGTATTCCATATCATGCAGCGTCATGCCCAGTATAAAAGCGAGGGTCAGCTGGGAAGAGGGGCTTTGGCGCTTTTGCTTTTTTTGCACTTTTGCTCTTTTGCGCTTGCTGCGCTGTTGCTCTGCTGTTTTTTTTTTTCTTTCTCTCTCTCTCTTTCTCTCCCTCTCTGCCCCTCTCTATTTCGGGGCCTCGCGTTCGTCCGGGATTTGCAGTTTTCGGGACGAGACGGGCTTCGCATACGAGGGGTGGTGAGCACCTACATTGTATTAAATCATCTGTATTAAATCACTCTTATCTCAACCCACGGGTTTCACGTTTATCCTTTAATTCTCTCCCTCATTCCTGGGGGTGGGGAGGGGGAGTGACCGGCTGTGTGTGGGGCGGTTCGACCTAACCCACTACACTTATACAAGAGAGGCCTGCAGGAATCTGCAGAGACATTTTAGTATTTACTCCAATGGAAGCTGGCACCTCTTGCCCTTTGCTACTAGCAAAGTATGGTACAAACAGCGTGTGGACAGCTGGAGTGTTATGTCCTTATAAAAGCAAGCCCAGATACGGTTACAGGACTTGCACACTCACACACTGAGAAGAAAGTCTTATCTCCCCAGAGTCACAGTATTTTCTTCTATACCTGAAAGGATCTTGGTTCCCTATGTACTATTTTAGCGTGTCAGTAACGAAGAAGTTCATTATGTCAACATTTAGGAGCTTCTCCCCTCCAAATGTGTATTATTTAAGCTATTTTGCTGTCAGATAGGACTTGAATTTTTGCATAACTCTTAGCATTGCATTTGAAAGAAAGCAGCACTTAGAATTCAAGCAATGTTTTACTGAAATAAAAAATACAAACTTCTGCTGTTGAGACAACTTCTTCTTGTAGTCTTTACATTTCTTCTTCTTTTTGCTTGCATCATACTCCCCCTTCAGCTGAAACTTTGCAACTTCAACATGCAATTTATAGCCTCTAATTTCTGCCTCATCCAGAAGTCTCAATGCAAGTTGAACTGATTCTCTCTATTTGAAGATAAAACAGAACACAAGCTTTGAAGCAAATGGCACAGTCAAATTATTCCAACAGCATTTAATTAAGAATATTATGCTAAGAATCAATTCCCTGTCCCTGAAAGCCAGAATGCCGTATCTCTTCCAAGTCTCTTGACACAGAGTTGACAATACTTTCTTTATCAAAACCCGGTGTTTATTCACCCCTGTTATAGCAGACTAATGCTCCCAAAAGCAGCTGCATACATTTCATTCAAATACGTCATGAAAACTAATCTGCAATGGTCAGGGCAAGCTGATGAACTTAAATGTGACAATAAAAAAATTTCAGGGGGCTGGTTTTCTATAAAGCTTGTACCGCTCTTCCAAGAGTGGGAGACCTTGAGGCTCTTGAAGTCGTTTTTAACGTTTCCTAAAAATCCTTTAGAGTGAAGATTGACTGAACAGTCCTAACTACTAACCAGGCAGTTGATTTAGTACTGCCTGGTGCTTCTTGCAGAGTTAAAGCAGATTGCATTTGCAAGCACTAACTTTCCAAATTATTCACACATGAAGGAAATCGTACTGCAGTCTAAACTTTTATAGGTTAATACAGAATGGAAGAACACTTCTGAACCTGGCCAGCTCTCAACTAAAGCTGTAAATACAGGACTACAGTATGTTCCTTCCTGTCTGTTTATTTTTGTATTCTCGGCCATGCAGTGGCATATTTTCGAAGTACAAGGTGAAGAGGTCCCCCATTTTACCGCATAATCCCTGGCACCCAAGACAGGAACACATGGACATTTTCAGTGGGAGAGTCGGGGTGGATAAGGCGTGCACGAATGAGCTGCACAAGTAGGTAAGCGGGCAGTTCTGGAATAAATCTTTTAACACAGACACCTAAATTCTGAGTTATACTTCAGATATTTCAAGAGTCTTCCGAATGTGATTCTGAAACAGTGGCCACAAATATCTTCAACAGGAAGGAAAACTGCATTTCAGTGCACCACTAACCTTTAGATAGCAACAGAGGCCGTCTCCTTTAAGATTTCCTTCCTTATCTTTGTAAAGTTTGATTTTGTGTTCTTCTGTCTGGGGATCTCGCATAATGATACCGCATTTTGACATGACTTGTATAAATTCATCTTTTGTAATGTCTGGAGGTAAACCTGCAAAACAAAGGCTTGAGTACATCCAATTTTTTTTAAAAAATCTCACCAGAATAAAACCCCCCACAGTGTTTCTTTAAATGAAAGATATCAAACTTAAGGCCGAAATTTTACATACACCATAAGAAATCACTGCCCTTGGGACCAATATTTTTGATACTGTCTTTTAAACATTACTTCATACCAATATTTTGAAAATCCTTTTACTTCGTAATAGGTGTAACATACAGCAACATCTCTGTGCTCCCTAACATGCAGACCTAGAGCTTTAGTGCCATACGTTGTACCAACACTGCAGTGGACACAATGGCCCGTGCAAATATAACTATCCTGCCCAAGTTTTAAGCTTCCCTGCGCCTCTAGGGATTGGAGACAAGAAAAACCCTCAACCTATCAACAGATGACTACTTTCTCCACCCGCAAATTCAACCAGAAAAGCAACTGATAATGTATGGAGTTTTCAAAGTCTTAACTTTGAATTGAGGATAAGGAAAAAAAAAAAAAAAGGAGGAAAAAATTATATCAATGTTCCACGCTAGTTTGGCCTGGATTAAGATTTAAGATTTTTGAGAATTCCAGTGTCTGCATTTCTGTGACTGCTCAGAACCACCAAATGTACCTTTGTGCATGCACCTAAAGATAGCACTCCAACATCCAAAACAGAGAAATTCCATAATAAATGTACAGACAGCTTCATTTGAGCTTCCCCTTTACTTGCTCATTCTATTCCCAGCTTTTCTTTTTTGCACTTACTGTTTCCTCCTTCTTATCCAATAATTTAATTATGTATTTATAAAATCAAATAAAAATTAAAGATGAAAATATTAAGTGATGTGTATAGTCAATGCACCATCTTCCTTTAAACTTGTTCTCATTATCCTATTCCTTAGGAGCTTGCAGAAGTTGCTTTTGTTGGCTGTAGCTTACTTTAAAAAAAAAAGTGACTCAGCTGACACAGCTCACAGAATATCATGTTTAAAAGATAAAAGCATGGACATTACTGATATTACTTTCCCACATCTGCAGTTTAAAGGTCACAAAGACATTATGCAGTCAGGAACATAACGTTCAGTAGCTTGCAAATGGCAGACTGAATAAGCAATATTAGAAGTCAGTGAGACATATATGAGTCTCTTTTACCATCTTTAGCTCAAAGTAGATAAATACACGTTATTACTTACCAGTCACATAAACATTTGTGTTTCTGTCTTCTTCAACATGAAACCATCCTAAAAACAGAGGTTTGTTTCAGTTATGCCAAAATATTAAACATGGGAGCATACACTAATGTTCACATTTCATCTGATTTCTAAGAATTTTTGCTTGCCCACAGGAAAAGCTCTGAACACGCCTTAATTTGCTTTTTTCCACCTTGCATATGGACTTAGGAGGATACCTATGAAGCACCATGTAATTTTAAAATCATTCTGGGAGTTTTCAGAACAACCTGTGTCTTTGCTGTACCTGATAATGGTAACACTGAACAACTGTCAGTTTCCACTCAGCACTATGTAAGTTGCAGCCTACACAAGAAGGAAACCCTCTGTCACTTACCTGGCTCAAGCTTCCTTTTTTCTGTTTTTTGTTTAGGATCTGTTTGTCCTGGTCCTTTCTCATTTGCTGATGGTTGCGTTCCTGATGTCTTAGAACTTACTGGTTGCTTACTTTCAGTTGCTGTGCCAGAAGCAGATGAACTGTCTGTATCATCTGCGTGGAAGCCATAGTTGGCATGATACGTTGCCAGGAAATCTTCTGTTATCTGAAAAGAAATTAGAAAAATTAATCCAAGATTTCAAAGAACTACAAAATTCAGATTTGTAAGTGTTTTAACATTAGTTAGATGATGGTCATTTTATAATCCGGCAACATAGAAAATCACAGTGTTTTAAAACTGTTTTTAAATCATCTTTGTAAAGCCATAAGCACAACCAGAATAATCAGTTCAGGCATTGCCTGAACTAGACTAACATACTAATTCCTTACAGCACATGAAGTTTTTAAACAAACATTTCACAAGTTCTGCCTTTTTCAGCTTTCTGCTTTCCACATAAATCAGATTTGCCTGAAGAACAGAAACCAACCACTCCTGACCACGCTGAAGAGATAAAGTGACACTGAAGGTAAACCAACAACTCATCCACAGATGATGACTGACTGACATTTGTAGGCATCTGCCTTCTCACAGGAACATTTTCACAGATGACATATGCTTGTGTTGATAGACAATAAACACTGCACTTAGATGGAGAAGTGTCTTAACACACTGTTTATCAGGCTGTATGCTCTACTTTATATCCTACTAACAGATAAATAACTAGCTGGCTCTTTCTAGAGAGATACTAAATTTGGTTAAAACATAAGACTGGCTAACATCTATCTTTTAGAGACCAAAACAAAACAACCCTCACAAACGACACTCAGTATTTCCAGCCAGGTAAATTTTCATACTATCCACTAGCAAGAACATGCAAAGAGATGACATATCCTGGTTGATTTTGCTAGCATCACTGTGCTTTGAAGTATTTTCTCAAGTTATACATGTTGAAATGGTTTACGTCGAAAGCTGAGCCTTAACCTTTGAAAATTTTACCTGACTCTGACCTGTGCTGCACTTGCTTCATCTGCATTCCAAAGGGAACCAAACTTAATGTCGTTAAGTTATTGTAAGAGAGTGGCACGATGGGCAGTAGCAAGTATCAAAGATAATAACACAATCTCGTATCTTCCATAGTGATTCGAAGCTTGATGTTTCAACTCTAAGCTTTTATCATGACAAATCAAAAATGCCGAACTGACAGTAACAGGCTTGTTGTGAATAACACGAGACGCCGTGGAGCCCCACGTAACTTAAAAGCGTAGCTCGAAATAGCTCCTACACAAAGCAAGATTTGCACCACACCTCGACCAGGACTGTACAGACATGACACAACACAGTGTCAAGAGGAAGGCAGAGCACAAGCACCCTAGTGAAGAAAAGACACCGTGTTCCGATCGTTGTATTTGGCATGACCAATCTTAGCAAATCCTCAGTTTCGCTGCTGATGAAATCCAGAGAATTAAGAAGCTTTTAAACTTTCATCAGAGAACCTACTAATAAATTAGTGATTAAACCTGCGACGACTAACCACCCTCCTGCAGCAGTATTACTTTTCAACTTCAGGGGGAATGGCAGTCTTTAAAATTTAAAGCTAAATTTATTCTTAGCAAACTACCTGCCACGGACTGTCAGATTTTGCCAGTCAATAACAGAGATTTTTTTTCCCATAATATGCCATTATCCTACCATATATACCATTACAACTACTTCCATTTAAAATGCATTTTTGCAAACATAAAGGAATTCATAAAAAAGGCTTTTATTGGAACTTGTGTCACCCCATGCCTGCACAGAAAGCAAGCAAGCACTCACAGAATTTCTGACTTGGGACTTCAATCCACTTCTGGCAGAGAACATCACAGAAAGAGACCAGTGGTATCTCCATACCCACACAGTTGTACAGTCTGGGGCAATTAAGCTCATAGGAAAAGAAACACAACACTGCAGGACATGCTAGCACGTAATTAACTACTGGTCACACTGAAATGGAAAGGAATAGATTAAGCAAATGAAGAACAGATACCCTATGCTTACAGAACACGCCCAAGGTCTGTTTTTTCATAGTAAGTGGTGAACAAAGGCAGATGAATCCAACATGCAATTTTGTGCTGCGTCTGTGAAGGACTGTAAAAGGCTGATATCTGTCAACATAGCACCATTGACAAGAAAATCATTAAATACTACACAAAGACGCTATCACTTAGCAAATATTTGACTGTCTCCAAATTTTTGCGAGGCATGTTGACAGTTAATATCATTAACTTTTTGCACTGCTCTGCAATATGCTGTAGTAGAAGTTCAGCAGGCACTCTGTTCCCAGAGTAGCAGTGCAATAATAGTCTGTAGATGATGACTACTTGGATCGGTCAGAATATTTTAATCTTTTGTCAGAGAACAGAAATAAGGAATTTTATTACTGCTCATGGAGTAGAAAAACAATCACAACTTCTGGCTCCTGCAGTCTCTTAAGTCTATTTTGATAAAGCGTTTTGTCGAGTAATCATGAGCAAAGTAGATATCGTATCTAGCTCGGTGACTTATCTATGACACAGCGCTTCACAATGATTCTTTGCCAACTTCTACTATACATTCCGTTTACTAATGAACTTTGCTGTTCCCACATCATCTGCCCAACCCTTAATGTCATCTCCTCTCCAAGACAGAAATCTGAGATTAGAAACGTATTTAGGAAAGACTAATGTTCCTGAGAAGAAGAGATAAATTTTAAAAAAAGGTGAGAAAGAGGGGAAGGAAAAAGGGGGAAAAAGAAGAACCCTTTTAAAAGTTACTGCTCTTACTGGATACAGCAGTCCATGGGCAGCCTGGGATACTCATTACTCCACGGCTCCACTTTGTCAGTCCGGGTTTTTCACATGTTTTTACCCCTCCATAAGCCATCTGCTACATGGACACCTTATTAGGCTTATACACGTATAAACTTGGCACTACAGGCTTCATTCTCACTCAGATTCTCTGAATTGCAATGAATTCAGAGTCACAAGTAAGAACTCACATGTTACGTTTATCAAGTATATGCTATTAAATATCTTAATATTTGTAAATTGAGTAAGTGCCCTCATTCATTGCCACATAGTAACAAAACTACTAGTTCACTTGCAGATCAGTAGACTGGCTCAACACATTAAATCTATTAAATCTATGTTCCCTCTCACCTTGAAGAACCATGTTGTTACAGCAAGTTCATTTTTCATATTTCAAATATTTGATAAATAAAAGCCAAGATGAAAAACTAAAGCGTTTCCATTCTGTGGAATGTATCTAAGCCAGATACACTTCAAGTGCGCTTCCAAGACCAAAGCAGAGGGAACGAAACATCTTCACACATGCACTGTTTTCAGATAATAATAAAAAAAGGAATATACTGCTCCATTTTCATCTAGACCTCTTAACAGACTAGTTCACTGCCTTCCTGTTGGCAGGGAAGAAATGACCACCACTGCTACTGTGATAAAGAAACCTGAACATAGAATCATAGAATGGCACAGGCTGGAAGGGACCTTAGAGATCATCTAATCCAACCTCCCTGTCATGGGCAGGGACGCCTCTCAACTAGATCAGGCAACTCAAGGCTCCGTCCAACCTGGCCCTGAACACCTCCAGGGAGGGGGCATCCGCAACCTCTCTGGGCAATCTATTCCAAAGTCTCACCACTCTCCTACTGAAGAATTTCTTCCTAAGATCTAATCTAAATCTGTTCTCCTTCAACTTAAACCCATTTCCCCTTGTCCTGTCAGCGGACACTCTTGTAAAAAGTCCCTCCCCAGCCTTCCTGTAGGTTCCCTTCCTGTATTGGAAGGCAGCTATTAGGTCTCCTCGAAGTCTTCTCTTTTCATGTCAAAGGCAGCACCGATCCGTTACGATCTACAAACATAACCGTGACTTCGCGCCAGGCCCAAGCAATCCTACAGACTCGCAGCCAAGGCGAAGAGCCAACCCACCGCTCTTCACAACAAGGAAGAGCAGAAGGCGGCCGGCGCGGTTACACATGGAGACACCACCAGCTGCCGCGGCTTGCCTGTAAAACACAGAGCGCCACGGAGATCGTGCAGCACACATCTACTTCGCTGAACCCAGACACGGCAGACGGTGAAGAGACCCGGCATCAGCCGGTCTCCGTTCTCGCCCTTCCTCACGGAAGCGCCGGCACGCCGCGGGGAACGAGCTGCCCGGCGGCGGCGTGCGGGAGGCAGGAGAGCCGCCCCGCGCGGCCCCTCCAGCAGGGCGGCTGCCCGGCGAGGCGGCCGCTCCGCACGGCGGGCGGGGGGAGGCGGCACCGAGCGGGCCCGGCCGCCGCTGCGGCGCAGCGCGGAGGCCCCGCACCCACCTTGGGGAACCAGGCCTTCTTCTCCCGGTCCCACTCGTAGGCGGCCCCGTCCGCCGGATCCACGTAGGTGAAGGGGTCGGACTCGCCTTCGCCGCCGGGCTCGGCGTCGTACTGCTGCTGGAGCTGCAGCTGCCGGTAGAACTCCGCGTTGCCATCCTCGCCGCTCATCCTGGCCCGTTCGGCGGGCCCCGGCGGAGGGGGGCGGGGCGGGGCAGGCCGCGGGGGGGGGGAGGGGAGGAGCGCCCGCACCGGACCCAGACACCCGCGCCGCCGCCGCCGCCGCCGCCGCCTGAGGCGCCCGCTCGCCCCGCCCCTCCCCTGCCCTCCCGGCGGCGGGGTCGCGGAGCGCGCGGGCACGCGCGGCCGCTCTCCGCCTCGCGCAGCCGGTGACCGCCCCACAGGCCCTCAGCGCGCAGGAGCGGAAGTGCCCCCTCCCCTTACCCCCCCCCCCTCCCAACCGGCGTACGGGGATTTTTTCTCTTCCCCGCCCCTATCCGCACCGCAGCCACTGAGGCGCGGCTGGCTCGTCACGTGAAGGGCGGCGGAGCCAATGGGAAGCCGGGAAGGAGGGCGGGAGGTGCTTCCTGGGGAGGGCAGGGGGCGGGGCGTGCGTTCCCGCCGCTGGGCGGGCCGAGGCCCGCAGCGATGGCGGCACACACTGCTGGCGGCTCGGGTCGGGCTGGGACACAGATCGGCGGTCCCCGCGGCGCTCCAGGCCGGCCTTGCCCCTCTCCCGCTGGCTGCCGCGCTGTGTTGTCACAGGCAGGGCCTGGTAAGAGGGCAGCTGCCCTGAGGCTCTGGCCTTGGAGGCCCCTCTGGGCCTGCTGAGGGCCGTGCGCGGCGCCTGGATGGGCCGTGCGCGGAGACCGGCGGTTTGACTCGCGATAAAATAAAAGCGTGCCAAGGGGCCTGAAGCGCTGACAGTACTCCTCACTGTTACGCCCTGGGCGACACTGAGCGGTCGGGTCGCTGCTGTCAGTTCTGAGGTGCGGTGCAGCTGTAGCAGTGGAAGGCTGTTTTCATATCCTACTGGAGGCAAGAATAAAACCAAAAAGAGGGAGATGACACAAAAACGGCACGCTGAATGGTTCATTGGTTCTTGGTCCTCCCTTGGTACCCATTTCTGGTGCGAATGATTTGAACGATGAAGCCTCCTGGGGAGAACGAGCTGCTGCTTCGGTCTGTCCGGGTGGCACAGGTATCGCAGGACGGGTGTGACGGGCTGAGGATGTCCAGCTAGGGCTGTCGCACTCCCTTCAGAAAAGGTAGATACATCGGTACGATGCAAGGGATGAGGCTTGTCTTCAAAATTTTGAATTGATTTGCATTAATGAAGTCTGCACTTAGTTACTAATCAGTGTAGCACTCGCTCTGTGGATACTTTAATATTTTAAACAAAATTTTCTCTGCTCAAATCAGTTATTTTAAAAGACCTTCATTCAGTGCCATCTAGTGGTTTTCACAGTGTAATCCAGATCACGTTACATCAAAACCAAATTTAATTGCTAGAGTATGTATTTAGAAGTATTTTTATTTAGAGGATGAAGCAGCACGCTATTGAGGTTTTTGTTTTGCAAAATTCCACCCGGAGCTCTAAAACCTGGGCATTAAAACAGCACACGTGTTTTAAATTTTAAATGAAAATTTGGCTGAACAGCCCCGTCGAAGCTGGCAGTGGCTGGTTGCCAGTGGCAAAGCGATCTTTCCACTCAGAAATGAAAATGACACTCAGTACAGAAGTTTTCTGGAAATGAGTGTTCCAGAAACAAGTATGTCGTTACTGTCATACAGACTGGAATGATAATAAAATCAAAGACAAAATCCTGGGCTTGTGAAGCTCTGTGGGCAGAGACGGAGTGCAGCTAACTGGCTGGTCAACAGACCGCCAGATGAAATTGCTGAGGACATAAATATAGACCTCTAGTAACCTTTGGCTGTTACATGAAGAACATCCAGCCTGGTTAATGACATCCTTCATGCTTCAAGAATTTTCTCTTGGCAGAGCTATTACGATAGTTGTCCAAAGATTGTTTTGTGATCACTCATGAACTGACAGCTCGGGAGACATTTGTTCTCGCTGTCAAACAAGTATTGGATTTTGGTGAGGATCATGAGAGGCTGAACATGAACTGTGCTTACTCACAAAAACTAGAAATGGATATATGTTTAGAAGTAAGATAATCATAGCTTTAAGCATTGTAAGAGCCATACAATTTAAGTCTTAAACTGCTTGTTTGATTCTGGCAGTTTTTTATATCCATAACCTGAGTAAATGTCGTGGAGCCTGTGCCCACACGGTACAGATTTCCCTAGAGTGCACATCTGCCTACAGCACATCACTGGGGCGCTGTCCTGAGGAGCAGCAGATCCAAATTTAAGCTTAGTCCAATGGAAGGGAGAGCATGCTTGTGTGCAGCAGGGTTGGTGCGTGGTCAATCTGATCTGCACACTTCAGCGTAGCTATGAGGACAAACCGCCTCCAATTCCCTCACACTTTCTGCGGATAACAGCACGTGGGACGGCAGCTGCTGCGGCACAGCTTCTCGCCGTGTTGCCACCATCTGTTCTCCTCCTCTTCCATAAAGACAGCAAAGTGAGCCAGCTCGGGGAGCTGACTGGGCTGGAAACTTGTCATTTTTGGTGATCAAGACTGCTTTCCTCTGGATCACATCTTCGAAACGGTATAATTCATGGCTGCGCCAGCACTGCTGCTGCAAGCTGCGTGTTCTGGGGATGGTGCGAAGACCTTGGGTGTTACACAGCTCAGCTCAGCCTAAGCTGCCAAGAGACAGTGTTTTAAATCCTGACAAAATGAACAGGAAGCATTAGCATGATGATTTTGTATCCGTGTCTCACTCTTCCGTGTGGTAAAGTGGAATCTTCGTTCATCAGAGCTGATTGTTGGTCTAGAGATACCGCAATCTTGGTTTTCATAAAGTGGTGTTTTGCGATCTCTTAGAGGGGAACCAGCACTTCACTCGCTAATACTTGGTCAGGTAAAGCCTTAACACTCTTTTCTTGAGATGTTAAATCAAGGAGGCAGTGGCTAGTGATTAAGTCACTCCTCTTTGGGCTTTCCGTAGGGCTGGAGCCTGTAGCTGTTACACAGACTGGAGAGAATGAAGAGGAGTCTTCAAGGTGCAAAAAATTACAAGACCAGGTCCAGATGTGCTAAAAATTCTGTGCCTTTTCCTATGCTGACAAAGGAGATTCCACAAACCAGTTCCCCTTGCATTGAGGGGACCATGGGTTACACAGCCCGTAACTAAACACTGATGAGAGCCCGTATTTTTTTTTAAATAATAAGTATCACTGATCAGAATGTGTTAGTGCTGTAGCTGTGTGTAACTTCAGCTCATTCTTTAGTTGTAATATTCCTAGCAGAAACACATGAGTGTCAGCGGGTAGCCTGTATTTAACTATGTAAAATAAACCAGTACTTTCTATGAAAACAGGAAGGTGAGCTTTAAAATGGCTGTAATTTCAGAACAGAGTTCAACATTCCGTGCCATTTGCCAGAGTTGCGGTCTGTTACACTATATCCGTGCTTTGACATGATTTTGTTCATTTTTGTGGAATTTTTTTTTTTTAAACTAAACCAGGATCTTCTTGCTAACACCAACATTGTTATGTTTATATGTATTAAAGCTGTTAATGTGTACGTCTCGTGCACAAAATAACCTGTAAAACCGGTACATCCTAGAAATTATATTTACTCAGTAAGACTTCACATGAATGAAACCTTTAATGGAGTCTTGCCTTTCAGTACTTTGTGCCTTTTCTCTACCTGTTCTTTCACTGTGGATGTAAATAGTTAAACCCTAATTATTCATGCCAGTTCTTTGCTAAATAACACCCAATATTTCTGTAAATAGCCATTATTCCCGTATGCTCTCACAGAATTACACTTGCATTACCTAGGGGTGAAAGAATTGGTTTTTGGAACACTGCAAAAAGATTGCAAAGGAAACAACCCTTTTCCCTTAAACCCAGTTACGGTAACGTGGAGACATTTTATGGATAATTATATTGGGGAAAATAGATGGAATTAAAAGCATCAGATTGTTTAGGTGAAAATAAGTGTTAACTGGTATTTCACTCCAATACAATGTCATGAAGATTTGAAAGCACAGAATTATAAAAGCATGACGTACACAGAATAGTTAAATTATGGCTTGAAATACTGCCAGTCCTTACCCAAAACATGTGCAGCGTATAGCAAAAATATCAATTTTGTAACAGAATATATTAGCAATAGACAGACCGTCCAGTTAGAGAAGGAGTACACAACCAAAAAGTAGGTGCATGCAAAGCAAGGAAAATGGTGAATTAGGAAACCACAGTTTTTAAGGGCTACTGTGAAGTGTAGCCAAGGATTTTTGCAGTGGGAAATTTGGTCTCCAGCAGAGACAAATTGTGAAGTCCAGAAACATATGGCAGATTTCTTTTCCAAAGGCTTTAATAAGGTAGACTAAAGAATGATGTAAGGAACTGTAATGTTTGTTGATTTTTCTTTTGGTTAGAATTCCCTATAGTAAAATTCAGGGAGATAAAAGTGGGCTCACAAGTTTGTAGGCTCACTTTGCTTATTTCAGTCTCACCCTTTAGCTCCATTAAGGAAAAAGAGAAGGGGAAAATATCAGTGCAATATGTTTGTTAGGTCTGTACATATCTCACTACCAGGGAATATGCTGTATTAAGACAGAGAGAGTAAAAGAAGGTCTCTGGAGCCTGCTTTGCCATAAATTGTATTTCTGCGCTGTTATATTTCCATTTATTTCAGTGGTCCTTCCCTGATGTACAACTGGTACAATAAAAGGGATAATCCATTGGAAAATTAGTGCTTATAGCCTTGCAGCTTGTAACATGAAGAGTGTAGTAAAATAAGGCCAGGCCTGAAGGGATTAACAAGGACTGTCATTAAACTGGTTTAAGATGACGACGGAGGCTGTATTCCAATGCCCTTGGGATTTATAGTTTGGGTTTATTATCCTGATTAGGACAGTTAACAGAGAGAGAGACTGCAAATAGATTTTCTCATCTTACAGCGGACTCAAATAGTGGTGCACAGGTGGATGGGTTTCCAGCCATGTCTCTGTGCAGCTGGAGGGGTGTTGTATCTTCAAGGGTTAGTTAAAACTGAACTTCTGTGACTAACAGCACTCCTTTGTTTAATTCGTATGTTGCAACCTCGCTTCTGTGCTTTAACGCACAGATTCTTTTTTGTGATAGAAGTCCCTTAGTTTAAACAATGGAAAATCTATTGTGTGTTCTGTCACCAGCTCCCAGAGAACAAAATTTGGTTCAAGGTACACAAAATTCATAAAAATAAGTGTAATTCAACGTTTTTGTAACACAGGGTAGGAAGACTTGCATCCTGTATTTCCTGATGGGAACATGGTCCCTGCCAGCAGCTCTGCCGAGCTTTTTAGGGATGCACAGGCTGCCCATGATAGGCTGTCACTGACTTGCCTCTGCAGGCAGAGTCACAAAATCAGTGGATTTGACATTAGAAGGCCTGTCTCATAAAGACAGTCTATCCTAATATTAAAAGGGGATACTACTTGAATAACTTGAAGAACGAAAAATTAGTACAACAGAAAAATCCAATTCTCCCAGGACACTTGAAAATGTGCAGGCCACTTAGCTATGACCGTGTACACCAAAGCAGGAGCGGGTCTGTGAAGGTGAACGGTTAGTCTGACCCCCCATGCCTCACATTTTTGGGGGCCTTACTTCAAACTTGCTCTGGTCCAGTTCTGTGGACTGGGCACAATTGCATCTGAGAGAAATCCAGGTTGTGAGCGCAAGACCACTCTGGGAGGCAGAGCAAATTAAGAAAGGAGGGAACGTTCGAGCAGTTTGCTTCAAAAGTGCACTGTAAATCCAAACTAGAACTCTGGTACAGATCTACCCCCGTTTCTTGGTGTTAAATCACCACGACAATAAAGAACTCTGCACTGTTGAGATGTTTTACCCATAGATCACAAAGAATTTTAGAAGTGTGGTTAAAAATGAGTGTAGCTTTTTAAGTGAGATGATCACCTGCTGGTTCCCTGGACTTCCTTAGGACCCGAGAAGGGCATCCCTTTACATAGCAGTCAGCGCTTACCCAGAGTTTCAGAGTCACTGGCAGAGCAAAGGCTAGTGTGCATCTGGCCCATAATGCTTTTTTTTACTACACCATAATACAAACCTCAGCTTTCTTTCGGTTTAGCATGCTTTCTGATGTGTTTACCAAGCTTTCTGATGTGTTTACCAATTTTTAGCATTCAGGACAAGAAAAGAAACAAATCACAAATCTGCCTGGTTGATCATGTTGTGCAGATACGTGGTTCTGCTTGTTCGCTGTAGATGCAAGTAGTTGACAGGGGGACCTCTCGGTCACAAGTCAAAGAATAGGTCACCAAGAACAAAACTATCCTTACAACCAATTCTCACACCAACTCTGCTGACTCCCGTCCCGCCCAGTCCAGGAATTCCAGTTAGGGATCCGCATTCATCCTTGGGAATGCTAACAATCCCTTTGAGCTTACACTGGAAAGTTCGGCTGTTGCAGCTTCGTCTCCCGCACAGTTTGATCTCTTTGTTGTATATTAAAAAAAAACCAAGGAACTCCTGATGAAAACTGTTGCACAGACAGGACAAAGCATGGCATCTCTTTCCAGGATCCAGTAGTAGTGACTTGATTGCAAAGGGTCAGCTTCTGTCCTTCTTCATCTCAGATGGACTAAACGCTTTCCTCTTCCCTTGTGATACTATAATCCGTCAGCAGCGTAACGCTGATCTCTGAGCCGTGTGTGCTGCCCGTGACCGACAGGGCTCTGGTGGGTGTGTTACTATGGGTGGCACTGGGAGGCTTTGCATGAAATTTGGCCGTGCAGCACGAGACTTGCTTTTTAAAATGTTGCCGGAAACTTTTACTCAGCCAATAAAGAGCAAAAGGATTGACGCAGGAATTGCTGAAGGCCAAGGCACGGGAAAAAATAGTAGCTATCAGATGAAAGGTGGAAGCATCTACAGAAGCATGGTATGTAAAGGAGCGGTATAGGTAGAGGATGTGGTTAGGCAACCAGCAAAAGGCAAACAAACCAACAAGGACCAGCACTGTTTTTGCAACTCTCTTGCGGGATTCAATCTACAAGAAAGTAATGAATATCTGGTATTAATAGCAATTAGTAACACCTTTATGTAGTTGATGCTGATTTTTGAACGGGTCTAAAAGTCTGAATGCATTAATAACCAAAAAAGCAAAATGGGAACAAACAAACAAACAAAAACCAAAGAAACCAACAAAAAACCAAATCTATTTCGTAATGTTTTTAACAAAGTATTTCCAGTGCAGAGCACATTCCCTTTCTGTTATATATTACGTGGCAATCTCATCCAGACTAGAATTTAGAAGTACAATAGTTCATGTGACAGCTCACATGGATAAGGTGTCAGTGTTTGTGATTCAACGTCGTAACTCCTGAATTTAATAAGATCATAATAAAGCAAAACAAACCCCATCCCTCTTTAGGAAACCGTGTACACTCACAATTGAGTCAATGAGTCATAAGCTTGTGCTTAAGTGCATAGCTGAATTTGGATTGCTAATATGGGCTGAATTTATGAAGCTTTTTACTCTGTTATCATGTAAAGGTTTTGCAGTCAAGAATTCAGACTCAATCAGCATGATAGATTTTGGAAAATTGGACACGTTAGTACTTGGTCATAGCTTACCTGTTTACGGGCATGACCGTGTTCTTCTGCTGGCATGTTGGATGTACTTTTATATAAAGTTCTGGCGATAAGAAAATAGTAGACAGAAATGACAGCTAAAGGTACAATATAGAACACCAAGAAGCAAACCAGGGAGTGAGCTTCCTGCAGGATCTTCTCAGATACAGGATAGGGAGCACATGCCTCGAAAGTTACGTTTTTCTCAGGATTGCTGAAAGAATACAAATCTGAAAAAACAGCCTCTGGGATAGCAAATATCATGGAGACAATCCAGACACAGCCAGCTTTACAGCAGGTCTTCAGGAGCGCATCTGAAGTCTGCAGTTCCAAAGGCTTGACGATGGCTCTGTACCTAAAACCGACCAACATCACTGTCAGAATAGACGCAGTAATAATGCAAGCACTGGCAATGCAAACTTCTTGAGGATAAAGCCATCCCTGTTCCTCCTAAACTAAAGTGGTAGAATTGTCTTGAAAAAGAAAGCAGATGCTAGCTCTTCATAATGAAGACAGAAATGTAAAAGTTAATTTTAAGCATGTATTTTAATGAATTGGCTGGCAGGACTTGTCATTAAAGCCTTCCTAAGTAAAGATGACTTCTACTGTTTGGATTAGAATCAGTGAGGGCAATCGTCTCTCCTATTTTTATGGTGCTGCCTAGAAAGGTAAATGAGGGAATTAGTATGCAAAGCTGGTAAAGGTATGAAACAGGTTAACTATTTTATAAATACATTAAACCAAACATGGACACCCTTCCTTTCTTCCATGTTCTTAAGATCCCAGTGATCTGACTCAAAATAATGCTCCAGTATTCATTGATAATTACAAAACAGGAGCTGACACTGCTGTTGATTCATGGCTGAGATTCTGCAGCATGTGGACTGAGTCAGATATATGAGAAAAATCTGGGTAAATCTATAGACGTGTGAAAATCTGTGTGGAAACAGGACATGGAAAAGGACCAACTGCCACGAAGGTGGATGAAGCACAGGAAACAATATACCCTGCTCCCAAAGTATCAGTGATTCTCGCAGAAAGAAGAGAACCCTCCAGGGAAGCACAAGACTGGCAAGAAAAGAAAGGCAGTGAAAAAGTGTCCATAAGATAAGATAGTTTAGCTGTACCATTTTGCACAACCTGAGGATCTGGTCTTTTTCTCCTCTAGGCAAATTTAAATAAAAAACTGCAAGCTGGACTGCTATTTGTCAAATAAATACCATTTTTATTGACTTCAAGCTCTTCTAGCATACTAGAACACGATAGTCTGACATTGCACACGACTGATGTTCCGAGCTTTCTCAGTAAGTTTACAGAATAGTTACCCTGTGAAAATTTAGCATGGAGCATTTACATAACAACTACCATGAAGAATTAAATACAGAAACAACTGCCTAATCATAGAATCATAGAATATAGTTGGGATTGGAAGGGACCTTTAAAGGTCATCTAGTCCATGATAGATTCTGAATTGACGTCATACAGGACCAAGACCTTGGAGCTATGAAGGATAGTTCAGTGAAAACATAAGCTTAATATTCAGCAGTAGTAAAAAAACCACATCAAACTCTGAAAAAACAGCAAAAAAGCAAAACGTTAGGAATTATTAGGAAAACAATGGAGAGCAAAAGATACTATTGTACATTTACCTATATCTCTGGTTGATGCAACCCTTGAACACCATGTGCTGCTCTGCACACCTTAACTCAAAACAAAAACAAACTAAGGATGGAATATAACATGAATAGCCTGGAGAGATGGGTAGAGATCACTGTCCTTTCTGGCACAAGAGCCAGGGCCATCAAATGAAGCCACGTGCAAAGCAAAAAAAAAAAAAAGTTGTTTATGCAACAGGCAGTGAAAGTCATTGCTAAACAAGTTCAAGAAGAGTCTGAACAAGGATCTAGAGGAAAAATCCATTGAGCTTATCAAATAGACAGAAACCACATCTGCTCAGGTGATCATCTGAAGGCTTAGGGCATAAGTGTAGTGTTGGATAGTGGTTTTTATTCTTCCTATGTGTCTTTTCTTGTCCTTATGCTACCACTGCTGGAGGCTGGCATTGGCCTCCATGGCCCCTTGATCTGACCCTGCGTAGCCATTCCTGTGTTGGCTGATATTTTTTTTGAGTACAGTAACAGTAGCATTGCTTAAATTCTGGACACATGAACTGCTTGCTATTACATACAATCCACAATTGCTGGCATGCAAGATGAAAGTCTTTTTCTCTCAATACAAAATTCATTTTGGCTTTTTCTGCTCTTTGACGTGCTTATGCTGATTGAACTGAAATCTCATCTTGTTCATTCAGAAAATAAGTGCATGGAAAACTGTTCAGCAGCTCCTGACTACTAACAGTGCTGTCAATGTAACCTGAGTTTAACTTCAGGACCTCTGGGCTAAAGTATCTCTGGAAAAGATAGAAGAACTATAAGAAAAAATATTCAAATTGTGTCATGTCACACTAGATACTTATCAAGCTGAAAATTACTGTAGTACTGCAGTAACCATCAAATCATGGGAGTCCTTTGTGCCCCAGCCTGTGTTATCTTTTGCCTTTTTACCCCACATATCAATCTTTCATGTTGTAGGATTTTAGAGCCTTACGGAGTGCATAGGACAAAGGATTTCCACTCACTCATTTTCACAGTTTTATTTTTCGTCTTCCCTGGCTACGTTAGTGCACCACTAGGTAGCACCAATATACTGCCTTTTCCCTGCCTTAAGCAATTTCCCTTTTCTCTGGAATTGAGAAAAAACCTGGACTGTACTCCAAGCTAATAAAAGGTCAAAAGACTTACAGAGCCTCTCTCACTTCTCTCCATTAAAAAGAACTGAACTGCTCCAATTTTTCTAACACACATTTTAATATTAAATGAGAGAGTCATCGTTTTTTGTTTTGTTTTGGTTTGGGTTTTTTTTTGTCTATTGCAATGTGCCATTTAATATTGTGCAAAATGATCATTTCTGCTCTTTTATTCATTTCTAACTTCACACCTGCAGTATCTCCTGGCAAATCAGTCACATCAGACCCACCTGTCAGCACTGAGAACAGTCAGGGTAAACACTGATACTCCAACTGAGGTTAACTGGATAAAAGACAGCAGCTTGCACCCAATCCTTCCGAAGAGCCAGGTATCCGCAATATAACGTGTTGCATCTACAGGCACACAAGTTAATAAAAGCAGTAGGTCTCCGAATGCCAGGCTGGTGATGAAGATGTTTGGAACCGTCTGCATGGATTTAATCTTGAAAAAGACTTTGATGAGTATAGCATTTCCAAGGAGACCCACTGAAATGATCACAGCGTATGTAACGTAAATTGTGCACAGTATTTCTAGTCCTGGAAAGGAGTCTTCGGTCCATTTTTCACTTGTGGTTTCATTGTCAAGGATCAGTTTCAGTTCTGTACCATTTGGAGATGCACACAAAGTCAGATTAGCTGAATGCAAGTATACTTGAGACATTTCTTTAACTGTTTCTTCTCCCCAGGCTGGACTTAAATTGATGAAAAAAATGTTTAATATTTAGCTTGAAGCATATCAGCAAAGTCAATAGAAAGATACAGATTTGTGCCTGAAATTAAGATTCCCGTTGCACATTAACTACTTTCATCCCCTTCTAGGTCTCAAAACATGCCTAGGAGAAATGCACACAGATCTTGTTCTGAACTGTGTAGGAGGTGGAGAATTTTTTTATTGGCTTTTCAGCTAGTGGAGCAGAGAGGGAGGAGGAGAAAAAAGAAAAGGGGTTTCTTTAAAGATATTAGCTGAAAGGATAGTTTTTTTTCTTGGAGGTATCTGGCAAGTAAGTACTATATTGTAATTACTGTAGCATTAGGGTTTGCATATTACCCAGCAAATGTTTGTTAATGTTTTTCAAAATATTCTAAAAAGGAAATAAAACGAAAACCTGAACTAGTTTTCTCAATAGTACAGAAAAGCATAAAATATACTAATGTAACACGAAACTCTGCAGTATACCTTAATGGCAGATAAAATATCTCAGAACATAGATAATATTTGCTGAAAAAGCCATAGAGACAGCCTGCGCTTGTCTATGCTCCGATTACTCTTTCTGTGACAGAAATGCAGTCACCTTCCAAAAGGCAATATAAGATCAAAATTTATGGCCATAATCCTGCTAACACTTATATCAAAGCTTAGGTTTGTCCCTTGAAACAGTCTCATTGCCATCAAAACCACAACTTACGCTGAAGTTTGAACTGGTTTATAGATAGTTGCTATACGAAGCCTGTTATATTGCAATAGTCCCTGTGTTTATTTGCTTTGGATGGTACAACTGATGATTCAAATCTTCTGGGAGAAGAATAACCTTTCGTGATGTTATCTCAATCAAACATGTTAGTACTATGGGTTTTTTTATCTTTAGATTAGGCAACAGTCAAATCTTAAACTTTGCTCTGTGATGAACTCCCAATTAACTTTAATGTAAACTAAGGTACAAAGAATGTGACCTATTTCTCCTGAAATCAAGAAAACAAATCTAATTTCTAAATAGTGGAAGTGGAAAAGATATCAAAGGACTGAGCTTTATGCCTTGAAAATGAAGATGAGTAGCTGGAGTATTTTTTCCTCCAGATTGTTTTTCCTCCAGCTGTGACATTCGAATGGAGAAGGTACCTGCTCAAATCACAAAAGCAATCTTGGAGCCAAGTCCCTTTATCTTTAACTGCACACACACAGGCACACAAATTCAAGTTTGTTTTATTCACTCATAAAAACTCCTCTAAGTAAGTAGTACACACGAAAAGTCTAATTTTCCCTCTCCCAATCCTTGCAAACACAACTATACCATAAGTATCAGGTAGTGATAGACCAGATGGTACATGGTAGATCAGATTGAAGACCAATGCTATGGCCAGGTGGAAGACGGAGTCACTGATACAAAAAGGATGCATGGGTTAAAAATTCCAACTATGTTTTTTGAAAGTGCTTTCAGAAGAGAAGTTCTTGTCACGATCCACCATAATATATCCTTTTATGCAGGCACAGTATGTAGGTTGCTCACAGATTTAGGTGCCTTTGAGGATGCCCGATTATGTTGTCCACCCACACTGGCGTAGTACTGTGCATTATATTTAATATAGAGTTCAGCAACTGTAGCAGATTGTGACAGCTTAATGTCAGATGGTTACATAAAATGTTTAGATTTTCTATATAGGAGAAGTAGGGCATCACCAAACATTGGGAACTAATTGCTTTGCACCATCAAGGGTGGCATCTGAATGAAACACCAGGTGTTTAGCTGAAACTGGAATTTATCCGAAAGAAACTTGTTACTTGCCTTGAATTGCGCTAGAGGTTGGTTGATGCACCAAAGTTCAGCTAGCAGCATAGGTCCCAACTTCTTAAGGTCCCGGAGCTTTCAGAGAATCCGAGAGATTAGGGCTGATAACGTGAAATCTGAGGCTTGGTTTATGTCACTCAGTCCTTCTGTAGATCAGGATAGAGCACCTGAACTGATACCCCTCTGGGTAAGAGATAACCCAGAGGACTGGAGACTCTTGAGCTATGAGATGCTCCCAACGGTTGGTTTGGGGGATGATTCAGGTATGAAGGGAAAGGTGACAGACCTCCCAACCCATATTTAAACCTCTTAAGGACACCAACATGTCCCACAGATGAAAGCAACCCTGGAAAACAGCAAGGGCCTTACTCCTGATACTTCATGTGCTGTTTATTCCAAACTGGACCTGAATTCGTATATCTGAACCTGGATGCTCAGTCTGATGCTTCACACTTTAGAAGCCTGCATTACCTGGAAACATAGAGATGTTTTTCCTGCTCTCACTCTAATAGACCACAGTATATATGTCAAATCCAGCTCATAGCAACATTAAATTCTACTTGGTTTTCTCTTTCTTCTAAGAGATTGTATTTTTCCCAGCTTTCTGCCTCCTTGAGGGAATCTGGCAGAAGGAAGCTCCTTCGTTTCTCACAGTTCTTCCTACGGTCCTTGTATTACGGCAGGTTTTAGCTAGTTGGCCAGGTTCCCTCTTTACAGGGCATAAGATACTGTCTTGGTTGATCGTTAGGAGATGAAAAATACTATTTTGAAAAAGCACACAAAATAACATTCTCTAGACCCAAGGAAATTCACAAAGACTGAATGACAGATAGTAAATATCAAATACGCAATTTGTTCATGATGGTAGAATTTCAGTTTCTGTTTATTAAATTTGTGTGCCCTGCATTGGTGTAATGGGTAGAAACCAGGCAGGAGAAAACACACTACATTTTTAACTCAGATTCCAATAGCTTTCAGTTGTGCAAATCCATCTGAAAAGGAAGAGAATGGCTTTATTATTCCAAACAGTAAACAACTCTAAGGTGTTTTTTTAGAGCTCTGTCTTCTGGTGAAGAGAAAAGCAATTTGGGTAATTCTGGCTATTGTTTAAAATACCAGAAAACACACAAAACATTCACAGAAAGCAAATGTTCCTTTTGAACTTGATACTGAAAAAAAAAACCCAAATAAAATATCGTTTAGCTGTATTTTTAATGCAAATTTTCTGTTTTAATGCAGTGTGACTGCACACATTTCTGTGTGCTGTGCAGTGTCACCCACTCAGAAAAATCTCTTCAAGAACCATTTGCCAAAATATGGAGAAAACAGCCAAAATCTTAACTCCCATTAAAGAAATTGATTTTCCAAATTTGTAATTATTTTGTGTAGCACATTTTTATTGCTTCGGTATACATTGGTCATGCAGAGTTGATATTTATTTATATGAATACGTCAAAATCCATTGTAGCTAGAGCACTAGAACACAAAACTGATATGCACTGAACTGCAGCTATATTAGCCAGCCTGGGGTTTTTTTTAGGATTATTGCAACTCATTTTCTTAGGTCATTATTTCTATCATTTCTGCATAGAACTATTTAGTTGCCTTAATTCTTCTTTTATGCCTCAAACTCATTTTGAACCCTTGCTTTAGTTGTCTCTCTTAGCAATTTTGCCATCTGTTTATTGTTGGCTGATGTATCTTTCTGTCTCTCTGCTGAGCAAACTGACGTCTATGTTCTTCGAGTGTTAACGGCAGAGAGATACTGAAGTGCTTGTCTACCCTAGTCCTGAATTTTGGTAGACTCTGTTGTGGTATCTTCTCTTATGAAAAGCTTTTCTCAGATTAAGATCTCTTCTACAGAGGAGCCTGATTGCTATCCATGTGCCCAGATCGTTGACCACAGAGCAGGATTCTGCCATTGGGTCACCACAGGCACATTCCTATTGCCCCACCTGGGAGGGAGAAAATTGATTTGAAGTCTAGTAATCTGCCCAGGTCAATGTAAATCCTTCCTTCCCAGCAAATTTTAGTAGCCTTCCTTTTAGGTCGTCTCCTTTTGATGTAAAGATGAAGGAAGACTTTTTGCTCCTCCATCAAGAAGTCCTTGCCTGGAGTCCTTTAACAACTCTAGCCTATAAGCAGTTATAACTAGAATTGTGTTACCTGAAATATCTTTTTCTTCCTGTTGTTTTCTGAACTGGCTTTGCCACCTTTGTGTTGGGAAGAGGAGTCCATGCGCTAGAGACAACAATCTCAGGGATGGACGGGTGCAATTGCCTCATTTCTGACTTGCATCTGTGTTGCAGCTTTAGTGTCTTCTCTTTAAATTGAGATTGCCAATAGTGTGACAAGTAACGGCAAGGTGAGGGGACAAAGAGTACCATAACTCACCCCAGTAGCAAGAATGAAGGTTTCATCTGACAGCCGTTTGATGGGCTGTATGATTGTGCGACTGTTCCCAATCGATTAAATGGGAAAGCCTGAACGCACACCTGGAGCAAGCACCGATGTCAGAGACAATGGTCCATGTTCAGAGCACATTACTAACACATCCAGGGCTGTTTCCAGTTCTGCACTGTCCTACTGCAACAACAGGAATGAGTCATTTCCATGTGCTAATCTGAGTCACTTCCTACATAGAGAGAATGTCACCTCCCCATCTCTCCAGGCTTCCGTTTCCGAGCTGCGGTGTCAGGCAATGGGGAGGGAGGTTGCATAAGGCACTGCCCGCCTTGATTTCTTCACTTGTGAGCACAAGGGCTTGGTTTCAGGGTCTCACAATCTGATGTTTTTCACCACTAAGTGGGAACATCGTCCCTATTTTGGTTTTGTACCATTGCCCAGGGTCCTCAGCAGCTGAAGACAAAGCAGCTACTGAACTATTGAAAAAGGAAAATATCTTTTTAAGACGCTTCAGTAACAGTTTACTTGGCTGTGTCACATTCATAGCAGAGTGTAACCATTCATTGTCGAAGACAACTCGTTTAGGAGAAAAATAGGTTGCATTATTCCTGGATTTATCTCCCTGTCGCCTGTGTGGAGTTGATTTTACACCAAGGGCAGAGGGAGCTGTGCAGGCACTGAGGCTCAGGGCATCAAATCCTCCAGTAATGCTTGACTGGAATTGTGTCCTTGTTTTTTGGAACCGAAGGTGAGCTATCCAGTTACACTTTCAAATACCACAAGACTTATCAGCATGCCTAGGAGCAAAAATAGTGCAATCCCAGCCCTCAGTGTCACCAAGGTGAGATGGAAGGTCAGTTCAGATGAGCTGTCAGGAGCTGCATTCAGTGATAACAGCAACAGGAGGGATACTTTCTTGGTTAAAATTGAAGAAAACAGCTTCTGATTTTGTTACAATGTCTAAATGGAGACTATTCAGTGGAGTTAGTGGGACTTAACCTGCCTGTGACGGGATCTCAAATGTTCCTGTTAATCAATGGCTCTGAACACCTTTTATCCTGTTTCTCCGTTCTTGCATCCCTTCCAGACTCGTTTTCTAAGAGTTTCCTCAGCCAGTTTCAGTATGGGAAGAGCTGGTGAAATATTGGTGTCATTTCTCAGCAAAGAGAGAAAAATAAACACTGGAATGTATCCTTGGATTTCTTCCATTACAGGAGCAATTGGGCAACGAAATAATAAAGCAAGCATAATTCTTTTGGGCATCCTTGAAACTCTCAATGGTACATTTAATTTAGAAGCATTAGAGTGCCATTACATGCTAAATACCTTCTGATACCTAAAAGCACAGGGTATTGTGCATTAAGACTTAACAATCATCTTATGCAATAGGTAATTATCTTCCCAGTATTTTGATTTTTAATCTCAAATTGTTTCTTTCATTGTCCCAATGGTAACTGCCTGCTAAATTTAGAAAGAATTTTACATCTTGGGCATTAAGTATACACCTGTCTTGCTAACCACTAGTATAGATTCATAAACTGTCAGAAGAAAACTTAAACAAGCTGTACTGACCTGTAACTGTCATCTTATGTAATATTTATCTTTCATATGGTTATCAAAGTGCTGTACATACATTGAGCTAGAAGGCAGCTGTAGCCACTTGTCCATGCAGAGACTTGAAGAGTCTCCATGGACCCTTGAGTGAGCTGCCTAGACCTTAGAGCTGCAGCCACTGACTCACGCTATGATGGATGGTGGAGTTTTGTGCCGGTCTAAATAGCAAGATGAGTGTGGGAAGGGTTTTGCCCGAGTCACCACAGCTGCTGCAGTGTTTTTCCTATCATTTTTTGTTTCTTTTGCATCGTCTAACCTATTGTTAACAACCCACTGAGATTTGACATCAAATAATTGTCTTCATAGATAAATATACTTTCAGAAATGCCTCTTTCATTGGTTTAAAATAGAGCACGCATTTCCTGGCATATGTATCTCTAAAAATAAGCCATCTAGGAGTAAATGAGAATGACTTAGAAATCAAAAGAGCTTTAGATTGCTGCTTTCTCAGAGAGGGAGCAGAGTCAACTGATACAATCGAAACCGTGGGGAGGAGGATGCGTTTGTGCCGGTAACACACCGCTGCCCGTCAGGTCACGTTCAAGCCGGAGCTGTGGAAGCTGTTCCCATCACTTAGAATTATTAGGATGTGAATCACAGGCACATAGGAATTTTTTATTAGATTTGTCTTTGTGCGTGTCCTCTCCCTATGAAAACCATCAATGCATGATTCTGTGACAGAATGTCAGCGTAAACGTGCTGGAGAAGAGCAAATGTAATGGTGGCGGCACGGAGGATATTATTTCAGCCCAAAGAAAATTACACATCTTCATTCCAACTGACAACCTAAACAATACCATGCTTGAAACATAAATGATACACTGTTTAGCTGGAAAAGCCATTAGGCACATGATGGATAGTGGAAGTGAGCTAACCACCTTCCCAGAACAAATAGCGCTTCGCATTTTACATAAGCAAGTTGACAGGTTTTTAAAAATTTACTTCCAGATTTTGCTTTTTGAATAGCAAAAAAAAAAAATCAATAGCGAGAATGGTGACCTGACATCGCTCCACGCCGTGCAGCTTGCTCTTCTTCTCGCTGTTACACCTCCAAAGCAGGAAACACGCTGACGGATCTGCCCAAGAAATGGCAGCCTGAGAAGTTTTAAATATTCCAGCACTTTTCTCTCCAGCTTGTCCAGCTTTTATCCAAATATTTGTTGCTCTTAATTGTTTAATAGTGTTATTAGGACATTTAGCAAAAACTTTAGAAAATCAAGATATATTTCATCTTTTATCAGGAATGCAATAAAACAATTGCAGTATGCAGGAGACAAGGCCAGTCTCATGTTGCTCTCATATTGATCCTCTTTTACCGCCTTTTTATTTTAAATTAGACTAATAGAAAGTAGAGTTGGGAGGGCTTTCAACAGATCTTCCAGTCCATCCTTTGTCCTTAGGCAAAATCAACTTTACTTATACCAATTTTGGGAGACACTTGTCTTATTACTATGAGTGGTTTTTAAGACCTGCAGCAATGGCAATTCCATGTGCTCTCTAGACCATTTGTTCCTTAAAATTAGAAATTGTTACCTAATGTCTAGTCTAAATGTAAGGCTATTACCTTCTGTCCTGTAACGCATATGCAGAAAGAATTACTGTGTGAAGGCGAACAGTGAGGGTCAAAGGAGGGTGGCAGAGAAAGAAACAGGGTCAGAGTGTTCATCCACTGAGACTTAATGATATCAGAGCAGAGACAAACTGGTGTAAAAGGGACTCGGGGGAGGACTAAAGCTCCAGCTCCTCCGAAGACTTCTGCAGCCTCCTTCCTCCCCCTCTCAGGAACCCCCCGGGGTGTGCCGCAGCCAGGTTCGGGGTGCAAGGGGAGTCAGACCCAGCTTTAGCACACAGCACCATGGCACAGCACATCCTGCTTCTCACTGCAAAGCAGGGAAAACTTTTCCTCAGCAGCAGATTGTGGAACAGAGTTCACTAATGAAAACAAGGAATACAAGCAGAGGATGATAGTTCAAGTGTCCAACATCCTGAATTGTACATTATATTAAATTTCTTTCTCATTGAAAACAATTTCAAGTTAGAAACAAGTGGTGGAACTTGTTTGCGTGTTTTTAATGATAATATTTATCCCGGAAAGCCAAGGAACTGAAGGTGATCTGTCTAATTTCAAGTAGGCTGGCTGTAGCTCCTGTACATTGAAATACTCATCTTTTTCCACTAATTGCTGTGTGGGAGTTATTCACAGAATGAAAGAACCTGTTGTGTTTGCTATCGTGCATACCAGCTCTAAGACACCGCTCCATTATATTTTTTTACTCCTCTGTCATCAGTACAGGTCAGCATTTTACTGTATTAGCAATCATCAGAAAATCTTTACTTGAATGACACAGAGAAAGGATTTCAACAGAAACTACGGTTCAGTTGAGCAGGCAAGTTACTGATTTGAACACATTTGCTGAAATTAAGCCCCTCTTCAGTAGGAGAGGAAAGTTAAGTCTCTCTTGTGATCTTATAACGTGGAGCTTATCTCCTGCTATATTCACAGCAAAGTATTACTAAAGGGCAAACTTCTTAATCACCACCTCCAAAGATGGTAGGATTTTGCCTGCTATTGTTCTGGTGAGGTTTTTCTGCAGGAGAGATAATTTGAAACTTATATCGTAATCATGGATATCTATTAGAGGTGGGAATTTCAGTTTTTGTTGTTTCCACATTCCATTTGAAGCTACTGGGCAATGTTTTCAAATATTGAAACATGCATCTACATCTCTTTAGAGATCTAAATCCAAGTCAGCAGTGCCAGCACATCTGAAAATAAAAATGTACAACTGAAAGGACCATCTTGGAAAGCTGAGTCCAATTTCTTAATGTATAAGTTGATCAAAGTCCATCTCAGAAAAAGCAAGGAGGTTTACTGATTGAAGAACCTAGACATCTGTGCCTGAGACAGTCAGCCAACAGGCTCAAAAGTATGACTTGAAACTCAGTATTATGGGTATTAGGTTCTGAGGATAAGTATCAGATGAAGAAAGGAGCAGAGGGATGGCAGGAGGGTGTAAGGAGGAAATAAAAAAAAAGAGGACAAACTATGAGAAGATCTAATGATGGGGAAGAGAATGTTTCCAGTCTCTGTTTAATCGGAGGGCTTATCTTGGAAACACAGGGGGACTAAATCCTTATGTGTTCCATACTGCAGCTCCACTGAAGCCTAGAGAGTTGAATCATGGGACGTTTTAGCTCTATAATTGTGTTCTGAATGATAATTGTACATTAGGAGTAATTATTTAGATAAATGTTTATTTCTACATGCCGCAAAAAGAGAACCATCATTAGATAATCTGAAGAAAACAAATTCAGTATTAGTGAAAAAATCTTGCTTTCTGTGGATAGCACAGCCCTGTATCCATGGGTAGTATTCTTCGTGAAGAAGGATGTTTGGTCTCACCATCTTCTGGAGGTACAGCACTGGGGCTGTAGTGAACTTCAGCTATAGAAAAGAATTAGGGAAAAATTTTCATTATAATAATTTTGTTTAATAGACAGAAACCTGTCTATGTAGAACTCACTGATTTAACGTCTTTGGGGAAATAACAAAAATCAGCATGTTTCCAAAAACAACCAGGAATGTTTGGTGCTGAGGTCAGAATTCCTGTAAAGGCATTCCTTTTTCAGAATATGGGTCTGCAACAATTTCTCCATCTTGAAAGGCAAAACCTCCTGCCAGAATTCTTCTCGATTAAACAGGCTCACAGCAGGTCCTGTTCAGCTTTCTGTGATCCCCAAGATCTTTGCTTTTTTGAGAATGCATGAGATAGATGATAGACTATAGTGCTCCCTAACTGGAGTACATCCCATGAGAATGTCAGCGAGCTGGCCCAGGGTAGAATCTCTCTTAGGTGCCAAAGGTGGGGGCTGAGCAGAGAGTTCCCTTCCTTTTGGAGAAGAGCCGTACCAGGATCTTAAGGGCTTTCTTACTTTCCTTAGTACAGCAAAAGCCATCTGTAATGTAGTCATTAACCCCAAACTGAAGTCTGGCGCAGACACAGCATGAAAGGTTTCCTATTTATTTCCATTGGTTGGGATTTGACAGTCACCATATGGAACCTATTGCATTCTGGTCTATGCAGCGCATGTTGTTTTTCTTACCAATCCTAAAATGTATATCTGGAGAGCTCCTGGGAAGGAAATCTGAACCATTGGAAGTTGAACTGGTTCCATTAGGGTTTAGACTCCACAAAGACTGGGACTGTGATTTGTGGTTTAAATGCCTTGGTGTAGATCCAGCAGTTGCACCTGACCCACTCCAGTCTGAAATCAGAGAGTGGAAGGCACAGGAGTAAAATTCTGCACAGTGTCATATCTCAAACTACTAGAGACCAGGGAGGAGAAAGGTCCATGCTTGCTTCTTGTGCCATCCTTGTACCTGCCCTGGAGCCACGGGTCTCTGTGCAGCACCGTGCACAATTCCTGCTGTTAATTTTTACACTAACTCTGTCACACTTGTGCAGGTGGGGCTGGATACCAGCAATTTAGTCTTCTATTTCCCCTTTAGGGACCTAATCTAGTAATACTAATTCAAATAAGGTCATACCCAAGAAGAGGTACGCGCCGGAGGGGAATGGCAGCCTCACCCTTATTGTATCTTACAGCATCGAGCTGGCTCATGCTCAAGGAAGAATACTCTATGGGCTCCTTAAGAGCGTTCTTGTTGAATTCTCCCTCTGCAGACGGAAAGCTACATATTCCTCAGCAGCACAGAATGCACAGGACTGCTGTGTACAGGCCATATGTGTTAATACACCATTTTTAGTCTGATTTCCTGAAAAGATCAGCTTCTCCTTTGTAATATCTATTCATAGTGTCAATTGATTTTGATGGACACACAGAGCTACTGAAGTTATTGAATTCTTCCACATATCTATGAAAAATCAGCGTAACTGGGGTAGCCCAGAATAAGCCACAGCCCGTGTTATTTCTTGCTGAGCTGCTAGCTAGCAGAATCTTACAATAATTTTGGTTGGAAGGGACCTTTGGAGGCCTTCACTCCAACCTCCTGCCCAGAGTTGGATCAGGTTGGTCAGGCACCTGTACAGCTGAATTTTGGTGCTCCAGGGAGGGAGACTCTCTCCATTGCCTTTCTGGGCCACCGTCACCTATTTAACTACCCTCATCATGAAAAAAATCTGTTTCCTTATAAATAATGGGGATGTCCATAGCTGCAATCTGTGTCCATTGCCTCTTGTCTTCTTCCTATGCACCTCTGAGAAGAGTCCATCTCTTCTTTAAAATCACCCCTCAGATAGCCAAAGACAGCAATTACATGTCCCTTCTCCTTCCCAGGCTGAGCAAACTCAGCTCCTGCCCATAAAAAATAGCCACTAGTATGTCCAATATCATGCATAGATTTCCGAATCTCACCTCTATGAAGACTGGAAGGCCACCAAAAGCATAGCTCACGTAAGAGAATACTTAATGGCAGGTGAGAACAGAATTAGAGACCAAGCTGAAATCTTTTTTTGAAATCTATGTTTTTTACTGCGTGCTGTCACCTCGTTGTCATATCATAAGCAATTAATGGAAGAGGATAAAGACCTATTAAAGAATAATTATCCAATGGAATGCAGAAAGGCTGTTGAGGGGAGCCTTATTTCTTAATGTAGAACGAATGTGAAACCAGTAGCAGGCAAAGACTTTTGAGTCAAGCTAAACAAAACCCCTCAGTGCTTACCAGAATAATTACTCAGACGAAATCTTCCCCAGCAAAAGTGTCCTTGGCACTGCTTCACTACTTCTTCCTTCATTAGACAGTGAAACACAAAGATAAAGAACCCTAAAGAAGTAAGAAGAGAAATTCACAGGTTTTCAGGTGGATTCTCCAACCTGCTGTCCCTTTTCTAAACTTTTTCTATGCCCCTCAGTTACCAGTGTGTTACGTGTGGGCGGAGAGATGGTCCCTGGGCCAGCATCATGTTGGCCCAGAACTGCACTGAGTCCTTTGTGCGTATGAAAGGGTAGTGAGAAGAACTTGCTGCAGATTTGGTATAAGAATAATCTGCAAGTCACTGTAGAGTCTATCAACCATTTTTATGCCCAGATGAAAAGGACTGTGCCAGCTCCTGAAAAGTTGCATTTATTGGGATCCATGTTTCAGAGGCATGACTTTGTGTCTTTAATAGTAAATCTATCTATCCCAGCAATGCCATCTAAACAGCACTATCATCCCACTGCGATGGAGCTTTCCTATTAAAATAGCTAAACACTGTAACACAAATCTATATGAACACTCCACTTCTCTCATGCTTGAATTACATGATGTTACAAATTTTTATTTTTATTTCTATTCCACGGCCCTAAACTGTTGCATTTATAGCAGTATTCCATTCAGAAATTACCTTGCAAGGTGTTAAAAATGCTGAAGAGATACAAGAAAAATATCCTCACTGCTCCCCAGGCGAAAAACACAAAGCCCCAAGTTAAGCCCAAAAGGAACATCAAGCTGAAAGCACTTTTGAGATCTTGGAGAAAACTCTGTTTCCAGGCTCTGGATCTCTTTTGTGTCCTTGATTTCAAGGAGTGGACTTTAAGGAGAACAGTGATGAACATGGCTGTATTCATCAAAAATGCTAAGAAGACATAGGCCACAACGGAGATGTAAAACACTATATCCTCCTGAATCCAGCAGCTGCAAGAAAGGGAGGTATGTATTCAATAAGGAGTTTTAAGAACAGTGAAACTAATGAAGCCTGGTTCCAAAATATGTGTCCCACAGGGTTCTCCGATACTGAATAAGGCGCATTCCCTAACGCCCATTACTTTCCCCCAATGAGGACATTCCTGGAATCTCTCCACTTGCTTTTTTATGGATGTTAAAGAAATTCAATAACTTTAAGACTTCAATATCTCTGCCAAATTCAGATAAACCTGACAATTGTTTCACAACCTAATAACGTATATGCACAAAGACACACTGCCTTAGGAAAACTGAGTTAAATACAACTTAATTAGGAGTCTAAATAGTAGCATAGCACAGAGATGAGCACTGGTTAGCTTTTCCTCAGACATTAATTAGTGAATTTTACTGCCTTTTTGCTGAAGGTAACAGTTTTCCCTCTGAGGTGTCATGGGTGTGTGTTGCCTCTCTGATGGGCTAGAATTTAAATATTCCAGGTAATCTTCACCAACAAGTGATCATATTGTGCTGAACAGAAAGCAAGTGAAAAAAATAGAAGCATTCTTTGCTATAAAACTTTTAAAAAAGGTTGAAAGAATGTAGTGTTTTCCCACTGGAAAAGAGAGGAGGTTGAGATGATTTAAATAAAAGAATTTGAAATGACGACGAGACAGTGATGTGAACTGACATGTAAAAAACAGAAGCAAATGTGCAAAACACTAGAGCAATTATTCTGCCTTTTGGTTTTACCAGAAATCTAGAACATGCAGGGGCATATATACAAATGTCCCATCAGGCTGAGTTAATGTCATGTAAAGAAAGAGATTTTCCAGAAAGGAAAAATAGAGTTGACTGGCAGAAGCTCTCCCTGTCCGCCAGCCCAGTCCACTGCTGTGAGAGTTACTCCATGTAGTAACCGTGCATCCAAAACGATCCAATGAATGAGAACCACTAAAAGGAGAGGGTTAAGATGGGGGAGGAAAGACAAAAGTAAGATAGAAGTTGTTGCCTTCTGGTTATTTTTTGTATCTTTAAGATACTCCAGGGACCATCAAAAAGCTTAAAGTATTACACTTACAAATTGCTGAATGGATTACTCTCAGAATGTGATCCATCGCCATAGAAGTCTTTATTTATAACGAGCACAAGAGTAATTACAATAGCTGGTAATCCTAATATGGAAGGCAAGAGAAAAAGAGATATTCAGATTAAAAAGAAAAAATGGAGAATATGGAAAGATGTCAGATAATCTCTGATGAGCAATTACAGCAGGCATGTACATCGTAGGATCAAACTCTATCCCTAAAGCTCATTCTGAAACGAGTGTAATTAAAATGTGTGTCATAGCAGGTTTAATCTCCTTATTTATGTAAATTACAAATGAGTAGGCATAAAAATATCTGTGTTTGCAAAATGTTTGTGAGTGTTCAAACATCTCCAGAAGGGATCCAATCTGGTAAAATAAAACTGACTGATTATTACAAAAAGCAGAGTGTCAAAAGATAAGCGGACCACAGCATTTTTTGTTAAGATGTGATAGAGACAGACATTTTCCAGACAGTGTTTTTTCAGTCTCCCCTTCCACTCATTTCCCATTTCCCATATTTCTTTCATTTCTGGGTTTTCTGTTGGAAACAGCTGCCGCCAACACCACCATCACGGATGGCTGCCCCTGAGGACTGTTACTTGCAACATCAGATCTAATGATAGAGGAGATGATAACTCTGCACACTATTCAAAAGCCTAAAAAAAAATATAAATTTTAAACCGCATCTAATGGTGACTCAAAAAATACAGACCAAATTCTGCCCTGGGTCAGCACCTCTGATGGCACCTTTTCTAACAGCTGAGCCAGTGTCTTGAGTCCTTTCTGTTAGGTTTCTCCCAAGCAAGTTGCTGATGCTCAGTGCTTGGAGGAAAAAGGAATCAGTGAAGTCCTCAGGAGAGCTATGAACGAAAGCCACATCCTCCTCCCTGCAGGGAAATCCTGCGTAGAACGGCAGCTAAGGACATGGCAGCTAGGGACACGAGGCCTGGAGGAGGAGATCAAAATCACCTCTGAGCATCCCCCATGCAGGGGTGAAGGCTGTGGGCAGCTCGTACTTCCTCAGGCACACTGCTGACATGAGCTACCATGATAAGTCAATCCTGTAAAGAGCAGGACGGGTAGGGAAAGCAGTTCCTTACCCTCACTTTTGCCTTTCTTTGCGTCTAACTGTGCAAGGGAGCAACGGGCACTTTCTGCTAATGACTCCGTGGGCAGAAGAAACTTAATCTAAACCTGCCTGAGGGAAGAAATCTACTCTTGCAGCTTAGGGTGTGCATCGCATTTCTACTAGCTCAGTGTCCTAACTTACTTTTGCAAGTATTCCCCTATCTTAGAGAAGTTAACAAGCACAGAAGTGGAGAAGAAATCCTCTTACTTACCCCAGCCAGCAATACAGCATTTTAGGATATACTTTGGGACATAAACATTGAAAACTTTGACGAGAGCCAAGTACAAGTGAATAGACTCCAGGCACATCCACGTGAAAGCTGCAAGAAGGAAATAGTGAAGGAGCACGGCCGTGGTGATACAGAGACCTGGCTGGTTGAATGAGGAGAGCCAGGAGTTGATGAGGAAGACCATGTTGAGCATCAGCAGCGCAGCACAAAGATTGAGCAGGATTTTTGAAGGATTGTCTCTCCGCAGCTTCCTAAAAAGAAGAGGAAAGTTACAAGGTTATCATTGCATGAGTTGTGCTGGGTACATTCACTAAAGCAAAGTAGCACAAATATGTGTTCAGTGTATTAAAATTTGCTCTCTGTTGTGGAAGTTGTGTCTGCCTTAGTGTTTTACGTCAAATCATGTGTGTTTTTGAAGCAGATCTCCCAGCCTGAAAAAGCAGACCATCTATGTACGTGGAGACCTGCTGGGTTTTTCACACTTGGTGGAGGAGAGACAGACTTAATATCATCTTTTTACTACCGCATCGAGTATTGTTGTTGTTGCAATATTAGTGGATTATGAAAGCAGCCACAGCTACCTAAGTTCAGGGCTCCATCGTGCCAGGAGGTACTGGCACATACAATATAAAATCAAACCTATCCAAAAGGACAAAACACAAGAAAGACCAAGAGAAGAGAAGAGAAACCGTAGGTTTCCCTATTTTGCTGTTGATATCATCCAATGTATGGTCTATATACAGAGAATATTCCAAATTCCTGGTAGCATCCAATATAGTCTGTATACAGGGAATATTTCAGATTCTTGATGTGATATCTTACCCATGTCCATGAGTAAGTTTATGAAATGATAGAAATTTAGGAACATCAAAGTTGCTAAACAGTTCAGAGTAGTCCTTGTATTGAAGCGTGAGGATTTGAATCCCTCTTATTTCATCACAGTCACAGGTCAAAATAAAGCAATATTTCTACTGTAACCTCTCACTCTTGCCTCCTATGCATCACAACATCAAATATTACCAAACATTCTGATAGTTACTGCAAATTCATTATTGCCAAAACATTAAAAGCGATATGAGAAAAAGGATCAGACTTACTCCAGGGTAAGATATGTCACCAGCGTTACACCCAAAAATAGCGAAGAAGCACCACATCCTGCATAGCTTATCAGAGTTAATATACGATCGTGTGTGATATCTATCTCTGTCCGGGAGAAGTCCTATGTTACAAGATAAAGAATCACATTTGTTTGCCATAACAGATAAAGAAAATTGCTTTCCACATTTTCACGTTGATAAAGAAATCGATTTCTGTTCTGCTTACTGCTCCTCTTGGAGGGTTTCCATTAGTGTTTTATGTGTTTCTTATTGTATGGTCCTATAAAAGATCCAAACTAGTAAAAATACACAGTATTTAAAGTTGTGAAGCTAGAAAAGCTGTACTTTAGAAACCACATTTCAACAAGGATTCCAGGGTCTTGCCAAAATTATTCCACTGGGAGCTCGCTTTGTAGGAGAAACTTTGTTTTAATGGCAGCTGCCATGCTTGGGAACTGCACAGACCTGCTAAATATCTTGGAGGATCCTCCACATCCAGAAAGCATCGTTCTGCAAAAATCAGCTGGGAGCCTGGGCCCTGCTTCGCCACAGCTGCTGCTGCTGGGAGCGATACTGAGAGGATTTAGTTGTTCCCTGCCACAGTTTTTCTTCTATTTGGTGAAACTTTGAGCCTCAAACTAGTAACCTGCATCTCCAGCGTAGAAGCGACTTTGTGCTGTTAAATAACCATGGTGATTACCAAAGTGGCAGTGCAAAAGATGTGGGATCTTAAAATCAAACCAAATTCTCTTTGCTTGCATAGAAACTTTATCAAGTTGTCTGAAACCTGTTACATCTAGATTCCTTCTCGTGGAAGTCACATTTTTACTTTGGAGGGCTTTGTGCCTCTCTTGGAGCAGGTTAACGCTGGGCAAGCATCCGAAGGCAAAGGGATGGCCTTACCCCATCATGTAGGTTGTATCCTACTGGGATTAGACAACTTTAATCTACTCGGTTTGCTTTGAACTTGCCTAACACTTGGCCTTGGTTGCAGCCCGTTCTCAGCCAGTCGTCTCTGAACTCTCATTTTTTGACATTCAACTTTTAGAGGCAGTTTTCTCTGTATTAAAATACTGGCTGCCTTTTCTGCCCTATAAATAAGGGACAGTAGTTAATGACATCTCCCATATTTATATTAAACTTCCCTTTCTGCTGGAATGTAGATAAAACTTTCAGAAAGATGAAATGTCACTAGTTGCCACTGGCAGGTAATAAATTTAACACAGTATCTCCAACGCGGCAAATAGCACATTAACATGGATTAAGTTACATTGCAAAGATGTACAAACTACATCTGTAAAATGAATTTGCCTTGAAGCAAGTGACATTTAGAGGAGTTTATACAGTAAAAATCATTATAACTCTTTTGTTTGTTATTACTGATTTTGGCAAAATTGCAGATATCGAACAGCTTGTATAGATATGAATCTCCCATCTCTCTCCAGAACTAGTGATGACTTTGTTTAGTGCCATAGGACTTTTCTGGAGATGATTCACGGAGTACGTACCAGTAGGACTCCAAAATGGGTAAGATGGTTACAAAAACAGATTGTGTAATTCATATCTGTATATTCCATTTCACACCCCGATGTATTCCAACCACCCAGTCCATCTGTGTAATAGAGAAAAAAGGGATTTTTAAGCAGAGTTAGTCATGCTCAGTCATTTATAGCTCTGCAGCACACTGAATGTGTGAATATGAGCTCAAGTTAGTACAGATTGCAGGGTCATTTAGCAGAGCACAAGTGAGATTTCACACAGGAATACATCTTACATAGTTGCCTGAGAACCTCAAAACTTGGAAGAAAGCCTTTGGTGGAATGAAGAAATATTTAAAGTCATTTACATGCCTGCACATAGAGAAAGCACGAAGGTAAGGAAGAGTGCGCTGGACTAGGTTACGCTGCAGGGTGTGGAAACACAGAAGGCAAGAAACATTTAGAGGGCAGAGGATTTATTTAGGCAGAGTCTGGCATTGAAAAAGCCAGATCTTCCCTGGTAAGATCAAATTTATGACCCTGCTTATGTGACATGTAGGACATACTCAGAAGTGAAGCTTCTGATTTAATATATATATGTATTCTAACACCAATAATTGCAGAGAAAACCTCTCCCACGTGTTCCGAGTTAACCCAATACACAGTCATCTTTCTGTGTCTGTTGACTATCTGAGCTGTATTCAAGACTTGACCACAGCAAAGCCCTCACTGACTCCCCTGAATTAAATCAGAGAAGCCATCTGACGTTTCACTGCATTTCTGATTTTTTCTTAGACTAGGTCTTCTTATTCATGTAGATGCACCATTGTACAACGCCTGGCACGTATCCTCTGGTACTAACACTGATTACTGAGGTATCAATGTCAATGGAAACCAGTAACACGAACTCAACAGGACAGCCTCAAAGTTTCAAGCTCCAACATCAGGGTGTCAAAGGGTCTGTGACGCTGCTGACAGCTCTGTGAATAACACTTACTGTTCTTCTGCAAGTCCCAGAAGACGCAGTGAACTTCTGCGTTACCCTGAAAGTGGAGAAAAAAGGAGGCTGTGACATTTATTCTGTACACTGTCTGCGCTCACAGACGGTGCATCTTGCCTGTAATCAGGATTTATAACTTATTTATAACTAAATAAGCTTGATGTGATTTCCTCTGCACTGCTTGACAAGAAAGTCCACTGATCTCTGCGATTATTTGCGTGGTGGTGCTGCATAGGGTCTGTAGGTCACCGGAGATGCCAGCAGTTCAGGGGCAGTTGGACACTTGGTCACTGGGAACCAGTTGGGATATTGGCCAGCTCATCCATGACACTGAAAACCAGCACTGGAACCCAAATTCATCTTCGCCTTTACCAAGGGAAGTCCTGGGAGTCAGTGATCTTCCCAGTTTTACCACTCCTTCTGTATCTTGTAGTCTTTTAAGGACAGAAGAAAATCTGACAAGTTGCCCTGCTTAGACCAGTTCCTATGTCTAGTCTCATTGGTTTCATGTGGTATCTGAGCTGTCATACTGAATTACTGTTGAAATTCAAAAGTTACGACTAAGACCTAGAACAACCACCAGAGATTTTATACAATAATAAAAAACTCCACCAATTCTCAATACAAGAAAACCTTTATTTTAGAATTTCAGTGTTTCCTCTCTCTCTCTGAAACCAGGCAGGGAGGACACCTGAGAGAAAATCAAGCTTGCCTGCATATTGCAAACAGCAGAACAGATTTAAATGGGTATTCAACGCAAAGTTTTCTCTTGGGAACATTCTGGTTTATTACTCATGATGCTGCAGCAAACTTTCCCAAGGCACCAATTCATTTTGTTTGATTATTAATAAAGTTTAATAAGGCACAGTTTCAGGAAGCCACCCGAACAGATAAGCTGTTACGACGTGTGATCTGTAGACTGTCAAATATAATTAGGCAGAGAGCCAAAGATGTAGGTTGGGATAATATCTCATTAAATATTTAATTAGCATATTTTCAAAAGGTCAAGGATAAAAATCTGAGAGGTGCCAGATGGCCCGGTAGAGTAAAAATGATGGAAGAAATTTCTGGGTATGTATTATTTGCTAGAACTGAATGGAAAGAGCGTATTGCCATAAAAGCAGCATTTTCAAGCTCTCATTATCTTGAACTTTGATCAAATTCATCTTATTGAGTAATTTTTTTCTGCCCTGCGTTTGCAATATATTCGTGTGCAGGCTGGACCATAAACATTGGCAACACAAAATGCTGAGGTGGAACTCAGTCAACAAATTTGTCTCGTGCCCATTTAAAACTAATTTATTGAGTTTCAAAACATCATTTTGAAACAAAACAAAGCAAAAGAAATTTTGAAAACATCCATGCAATGTTTCCCCCCTTTTTTTTTTTTTTTAAATTTACCTCTTTTTGTGACTAAAACAATTTGCTGAATTCAGAGCAACTACAAATCATTTCAGTCAAATTCAAAACTTGCCATTTTTTAGCAAATAAACTATTCCTTGAAAAAAATTGTCCCGATCAAGACAAGGAAACAATTAAATGTCCCTCGCTGCTAAGCATGGATTTAGAGTGGAGACCTGAAGGAATTAAACACCGAGATTTGGGTGGTCTGTCAATGTTTTGGTTGATATATCACAGAGAGGTCAGGCAGGAAAATGTTTTAAGCTTATTTGTCCTGTTACCAGTTTATTGTAAGTGAAATAGGATCTACCTCAACATGTCTCTGATGAAATGAACACATCCTACCGTATTTTGGTCTATGTGCTGAAGAGTAATAGTCACAGGTTCATGAAGGTTCTGAACTGATGTGTTTTCAATGCTGGCACTCACAACGTAAGTATTCAACCTCTGCTTCTTTAAACTGTCATCCTGCAGTAGGAAAATATGCCCATGTAAAATATTCCAAGTAATTTCAGTTTCCAGCAATCCCACTCTTCCCTGCTGCCATTTTTTTTTAAATTGTATTTCTTGGAAACGGTGATCAGCTAAACACCATGGGATGCCTGATGTAATTTAGCCACTTGCTACTTCATTAGCAAGTGTAGTTGCAAATTTTGGGACAGTCTCCACATCAGCTGAGGCAGAACAGAGTTTCAGATGCATCAGCTGGATTGGGAAAGCTGTATAATCATTTCAGTACATCAAAACATCCAGTTGTACATCATTAAGCTTATTAGACAGTAGACACAATTGTGAATGCTGCTTCTGTGTGAAGCACACTGTATGCTCCACCATCCCGCAAGAAATGTCTCCCTTTTTAATTACACACACTCACCCCTGCCGAGTTAAGAAAACATAGCAAATACCAGAATAGTCCTGAATGCTGCGTATCAGCACTGCTATTATTTTAAGGGAAACGTAAGTCTTGACATTATTTTCATTATATTTGACACAAACTATGCATGTTCCTTAAACAAGAGCTTACTATCAGAGGAAGACTAGGGTACATTCTTTTCCTACAGAAGAGCGGTATTGGAATAAAACGTAACCTACAGAAAATGAACAAAAAGTTGAAGGTCTACAGGCATCTCTCAGAGCATCATTGCTACAGCAAAGGTTTTGCTGCCTGAGTACATTTTCCCTGCGCATTTCTTAGTGCTCCATCAGTCTGATGCCAAATGTGCCCAGAACAGATGATGCTATTGACTCTCTAAGAACAGCTGAACCAATTACTGCCACGTTAGCGTTTATTAGGAGTCATCATTACCGCAAAGAGGGAAGTAGTGCCAAAAAATTTAAACTGGATCTTTGAATGCTTGACTGGGTCAGAATGCTCAATCCCTAAGAATTTCTTCAGTGATTCTGGCAAAAACACTGAGGCCAGGGCCTTTTTGAAAGGGTTTTCTTCAACACTGATCTGCAGGAGAGAGAGACGACATGCTCAGAGTTGCCTTCCTCAGGTCAAATACACAACGGTACAAAATAGCAGGAGGATTGTCTGGTTTAGCCAGTGGTCCCTGCGGTGATCCTGTGCTCTCACCTGGAGATCCACACCTCTGTTGTAGGAGGTAACGCCAATGGCCAGTCCTCCAAACATGCTGGGATCTGGACGCAACACCAACAAAGCCAAGGAAGTGATTATGACCGATGTGTTTCGTTCTGAGTAAGTCATCTTATAGCCAATCTCCTCAGTTGTCTCCAGGATACTTTACGAAGAGCAACAGCAAGGAAAATAAATTAAAAAAAAAAGTTACATCTCTTGAAATGTTCTCCTGACTTCATAATATGCAGTCAGACAATCAGCTAAAAACCTCTGCTCTGATTTATGATCACAAGGAGCAATCACTAGAGCAGAATGTATCTATTTTGGGGTGAATGGCATTTTGTCTGTCACAGGGTCAGGTGATGACAAGCAATTGAGTTAGCATGTTGGAGTAAGCCAAAACTCTAGCAGGTGGAAGATACCTCACTCCAGGGGCAACGCAAGGTGGTTCTGGGGAGACCTGAATCAAAATTCACCCCCAGTCAAATACGGCATTTCATCTGGAAGGCAGTAACTTGTAAAACCTGCTAACTGATTATTTGTAATCATCTAATTGTACCCTTGAGTAAAGTGTCAGAGCCAGAATAATTCAGTGTGCAAGGGAGCTCTGGGGCTCTGTCACCCAACTCCCCACCTCCCCCACGCAGGGCATACTGTAAAGGTAGGTCAGCTTGCTCGGGGCCCTGTCCAATGAAACTCTGAATATCTCTGAGGATGAGATTTCAGGGCTCTGCTCTCAGTGGAGTTTTTTTCTAAGTAGAGAGAACAGGCTGAAATCTAAAGGAAGCTGCAAATTAGGGTTGTTTAACACTCATGGGTATTAAGACTCAGAGACAGCTCTGCGTCTTGTTTGGCCTCCCATAAGGCTGTTCAGCAGTATGAAGGAAGGGATAATACTCTATTGAACATGTGCAAGACAGCTGGCCCGGATAGACTAAAGGAAAACCTTCCTGTCCTTCTTTGGTCTGGTGTTATCTTCATGCATCATCGGTCCCAGACACACAGGAGCCCCATGGGATCCTTTAGGATCTACAGCTGCCCTAAAGCTGCAAAGCTTGACTTCCCCAAAATATCTGGGATCCAAAATTTCTATTGAGGCATGAAGGAAGGAGCATAATAGCTCTTGTGAGGATATCATGCTAGCACTCATCAGGTATCATCACAGTGGTCATGCTCTTCTGAGGTCTGATTTATGGAAAAATTAAAATACCTAGGATTGTCCTGTCCATAAAAATTGTGAAGACATTTGCATTACAATTCGTACATACCAACTCCATCTCCATTAAGGATCAGGAATGCAGGGTCTGTTAGAATATCGTCCTTGTCCCTAAAACCTTACATTTCATGGGAGGAGAATTCAAAGTAATGGATACTTCATTTAAAAAACCCCACAGCCTATTTCAGAAGGCAGAGGTGTTGAGTGCTGGCAGCTATCACACCCCCATTCCCCACACTGCAGTGCAGTAGACTTTGAAGAGGGAGCATGCAGCCAAAAAGATCACGATGCTACTCAAAGCTTTCTCTCTGGCAGATTTTCCAAGCTATTTTTGGCTACTCCTCCTTGCGGACTCCTGAGTTTGAAAAGGCAATGCATAGTTGTCCAGTGGAAACAACTGGGCTGTTGCGTAGTCTATGCCCCACCTAGAACTTTAGTGGAAAGTTCATCTTTCTTGCTTTTGATATTTCTTATTTTAATATTTCTTATTAAAATATTGTCTTATATTAAGTGAGAGAAAATTACAGATAGGCAGTTTTTAAAATGAGAGATGCTGAAAGACCTTTTAATGTGATGAACAGAGCATCTCTTACAGTGTTGGTTAGCGTTGGATTTGCCACTGCAAAGTAGAATAATCTTCCCTATCCAGAGCCTCAGGCTGTGCGGTGGGAATGGATAAGCTGCCTTGTCCAGATCAGAAATGAGTAAACTTTGTGTACTTGCATTTGCCTTTGTAAAGGCTGGCAGTAGTTTTCTGAACAGTGTGCTGCTCAGCCACAGAAGCCAGACGTTTCGAAAACAGGCAGTTGAGTTACCTTGAAGATCTCAAAAGAGAGAGATGTTTTCAAGGTTATCTGGCAACCTCGATTTTAGCACGTGTGATTCTCACATAACAGACGTAGGATCCAAAACATAGATTTTGAAGTCTAACATTGAATAGCTATGTTTGAAAAATCTTTATCAGCACAGGTACAGCACTCTATCTGGTGTGCTGGTGGGACAGATACGTGTCTCAAGGCTGACCTGCCAAGCTGTAAAGATCACCTCTGAGATGAGGTGAGATGGCAGCCAGGCAGTCTGCTTGATCTGCCTCCAGGCTGAGATGCCCAGAGAAAACAACTGTGATGGTGACTTCTGCAGAACTTGTTCTGGTAAGACCACCTTTGACAACACAATAACCAATTTCTACTGCTAAGAACCGCAAACATGTTTAAGATCCAAGCACAGAAATTGCTAACTCTTGTGGTGATATTTTAATAGACTGAATGAATTATTCCAAGGTGCCATTTTAGCTTAGAAAACCACTTCTCGGCAAGTTATCTCACTTACCTATTGGTTATTTTTCTAATGTTCTGATCTTCTATTTCTTGCAGCAAAATATAGTCTAGTATAGACAATACAGTCTCTGCAAGTGTCATACTCATATCTACAAGCCTTACAGTATCAGAAATTTTACTTAAAATTATTTCTATTTCTTCTATATGCAATGTTGCGTCTGGCAAGAGGTATAAAATATGCTGTGCAATATCTTGTGCGTTCTCTGAAAAAAGAAGAATGTACAGATGATTTATATGGCATAGCTACATGTCTAGCTATATAGCTGCATGTCTCTATGTTAAAGCAAGCAGTTAGTCTGCTTCTCCTTCCTTTCTGTATGGTCATAACGCTTCTATCTATTACAAAATTATAACCTTAAGAATAAGTCAATAAGACCTCAACATGTCAATGAAACTGGCAAAAACTTCAAAACAAAATTTGGATATCTCAGGTTGTATTTTAAAGAAAGAAATCAATGTACTCTTCATAAGAATATTACCACCTGCTTTTGGATTATAAAAATCACCTGCAAGTCATATTTAGTTTTAACTTTGGTCACGTTTGCAAGTGTTTGTGTGTTCAAAACTACACAACATCTATCTCTCTCCTGAAATGCTGCTTAACAGGTAGAGTAGCAAAAGCAAATTCTGAATGGTATAGTTTGAAAAGTTGTATTTGCCATTCATCATCTCATCATCCTTCTATGATTTTTTAATAGAAGCAGAGTTTTACACCCTGGAAATCAGACAGACTGTATGCAACTGCAGATATCTTTCAATGATCTATTATTTGATGCCACTGCTGAGTAGGTGGATAAGCTATGGTATTGGTTTTGTTTACCATTCAAACAATTTGCACTGTGTGGTATAGCTTGAAAAAAGATATACTCAGGTGGTAACGATATAGCTTACCTTATAGCTTACATGAATTACAGCACAAACTTCAATTCCATACACTGATTTGTGCTTCTTTGTATGAGATCTACAGAACATGAACTATGAACTATTTTGATGTGGTAACAGAGAGTATAGACGGGCAAAACTTTGTCACATTAGTCATTGGTTATTTATTTAGTTCTAAACCCAAGTGTTGGATTTCAGACAAGTCTTCAAAGTGATAGCCAGGGAATTTTGAAGGACCTGCAAAATTCATCTAAATTAAAAACACTTTAAGATGACCAGGTGAGCAGGACGCACATAAAACCACCTCATCGCTTCAGTTCTTCACATGTCCAACATGAGCACTGCCTAAGTATAACTATTTTTACTTTGATTCACTGTGTCACTGAAGTATCTGGTGCTTTACCTTCTGTTATCATGATATCATGGAGGTCTAAAATATTATTTGGAAGTTCTTCCAGTAATTTACATGCAGTCATATTTGGTTTCTTCCAGAAAGTTTGCTCAAGTTCAATATTAATTGCACTGAAAAATGAAAACAGTGTACATTGTTACAAGAAAAAAAAATAATTGATATTCCTCATATTTCCCATTTAAGTAGCTAAGGATGTAATTAATTAGCCCAATTTTGAACACTGACTTGCAAGTCAGATCTAACTCAGCACTCATTTAGCAGACTGGGACCAGAGCCTAAGTGCCAGAGCAATTTGAGATGCATCTAGAGGTGTTGGAGGGCAGAGAGCCATGAATGGATGGCACAAAATGCTGCAGTGCATCTGTTTCCCCTCCTTGCTCAAGCAGAAAGTCAGCTTCCTATTACGCTGGCTTGCACTGGCTGCAGGTGATGGAAATGATGCAACATTCCCTTTTTCCACAGCCTATGCTGGACTGGCCCTGTGTACTAAGCATCTTTCTTGGCATGGCACTGCTGTGCACCATGACAGACCACCATCTGGTTCCCCCGCACACAAAGCCCGGCTCTCCCTCGTTTCCCATGCAAGAGCCAAAATCAGATGATCTCATCACTCACCAACTCCTTTGAGCAGACTGCAGAGGGTTTTTCCTGCAGCTGACGAGCGCTTTGGTAGCTGGACTCGTTAGTGGCCAGGAATAATTCCCCTTATAAGTTGTGCGTGAAAAGCTTTCTGGACAATCCCTTAGTGCTGAGGAAGAAATATACAAAAGCTCTTTAAAAAGATATAAAAGTCAAAAGAAGACCCACCCAGGGACCCTGCTGTTCTCTGAACCTCCTTTCCTGATGGAACTCAGCTGTAATTTGCAGACTGGATAAGAGTATTTTACAAGTCTATTGGCTGAAAAAAAAAAAACATTTTATTTCAATATTTCACCTGTTCTTCTATGACCTTCTTCTCTTTTGTTTGACAAGGTCTGTTCTCAGGTAAAGTGTTAGTGTCCCAGCATCACAAACCGCATTTAATGGCAGTACATCCTGTAGGCTTCTCTGATCTATTTGAAGGTGCTTTCACACTGCCCCTCATTATCCCATCAATGTCTTTCCCCCAGGCTTGTAATTTTATTGCCTGCAGCTGATCTTTTCTAAGTCTTTGGTATAAAATGTGGTTTTGAATTTCAGGTACAGTCTGTTAGCTCTTATCTCCGTCTTATTTCTTTATTTTAAGGAGTGATAGAGATTGTAACCAAACCAACAAAGAGATTATTTGCAATTTGAGACTTGATCCAATATGCACTGGCATTAAGAGAATGTCTGCAGTGGGTTTGCTTTCAGTGTTTGGCTCAGGTCTCCCTTGATAGCCGGGCTCTGGGGCTCCTGGGTTTGCAGCTGCATCAGCCTGACCTTCCCTTCATTGCAAAGGTGCTCAGACCTACTTCAGCACCAGGATTCCAATTTTATCTTACCTCCGTTTTTTTAGAACCAAAGTTTTTGATCTTGCTGTCATTACATGATGTTCTACAGCTTGTGCATCAGACGAGGCCAGTCTGGCTACTTGTAGGGACGTTTTCTAGCCCTAACCTCTCCTCAAAGTTTCAATTAGATAAAACACTTGTAGATAGAGTTACAAAGGATTTCAATGAGGTTTTAACGAAATAGTACCTATTGGCTTGACAGCCACATCTTCGGGTTTCACATACAATGATAATGGTCCCTCTTCGTAAGTGTCATTCAACAGCTGTTTGATCTTGAGACGCAGCACTTCTTGCATTTCAAGTGATGCGGCCTTTAAAATGGCCTTACAGATGTAGCTACAAACATAATACACAAACAAGGCTACTGTGTTAGTAACATTTCACCACTATAAGGGGCTACAAAATTAAAGAGTAACCCAGAAAATTATATTGAATCAGATAATTTATGTATGCCTTTTGTTCACCATAAGTACAATCCTGTGGCAAACGTCACCGAATGCTGCTTCTTATGTGCACTAGTACCTTATCACTGGAAATGCTTTCTAAAGTACAAGTTACTGGGACTACAGGTACAAGAATCTATTTATAGTTTCATGGTAAATACCTCAAAAATTTCCTAATCACGTTATCTTGGCAGAGGAAGATCTGTGTCACGAGCAAGCCTTCTCAACCATGTTTTAAAGTCTGGAGTGCGCTAGTCATAAAACAATGAGGTATTGGAGTACTTCTGTGTCCAAACAGAGGTGGCAGACTGCAATACTACCTGGAAAACCAAGATTTAACTAAGTGCTTTCAGTGGCTCCAGTGGATTCCAGCTTTCCTCTCCTCAAAACAGCTATTCTTACAGATTGTTGTCCAGAAGATACCAAACCTATCTTTGCTGACTTTAGGAGGTTTGGAAAGACTCTATCTCAGCCTTTGAGTGGCTTCAGACATGGCAGAAAGAAGCAAGAAATCAGCTCTCAGTTGTGGGTGGATCACCTCAATGGACCTCTAATTTAACTGAGGGCTAACAAGTGAGATTTCCTTTGGACTGGGATGTTTCAAGCGTTTCCAGCTCACTCCTGTTTCTACAGTGTTCCCCACACAGCATGGCCTCTGTAAACCTCAGGTCAGAAGGCAATTAGGATTTCCTGCAGAAGAGGTGCAGGATTCATACTGGCAGTCTTCTCGGTCACTGTCCACTCACTGTTCTGGCCCCAGTGAAGGACACTGCTCACAGCCAGCTCTTACAGTGAGCACAAACCTCCTGGCTTGCCATGGAAGCACTTTGAGCCTCTCCAGATATGCAGTGTGAGAAGGAAACCTTGGATGCTCAAATACATTTCCCCAAGTCAAGAATTACTATGGATCTGACTCCACATGTGCTTTTTTGTTTTAGACATCTAAAGGTTTCACAGTTACTCTGAAACTAAGACAGCCGAGGAGGGGTATAATTTCTCCTCAACCTAAAAATGAAATCAATATGATCTGTGGAAACCCAGCTAATAACCATAGGTCTTACCTTTGTGACATCTGCTTTGCCTTCATCGTCAGTTCACATAGAAGGACACAAAAAGTTAGAAGCTGGTTAAAATCAACTGGCGCAAGTTGGATTTTAAGGAAAGCAAACAGTAGAAATTCAGTGTGCTTGCTTGTTAAAATAGAGCTAATTAATATTGCTTTAACCATTATTAGGACCTGACTCTCTAGAGTAGCTTTTGTTTCACAGAACTTCTAGAGGTACATCAGGATAAAACAGAACCTCATAGTGCATTGACGCTGCCTCATGCCGAGACCAGGGCGGGTCTATACCTAACACCGTTCGATGAGTGTGCTCTCCAAGAGGCTATTCCAAAGTAGACTGCTTCCAGGTAGTGCTGGGCACATCCAGCATTCCTTTGTCTGTACAGAACATATCAATATCTATTGAGACACAGTGACTCTCCAGCCCAACTATTTACATGGGGTATACCCACCACATTGAAGGTCAATATTTAATAATTTCAACAAAACACAACAGCATCAGCATTTAGACCATGCAACTACTATATCCTTTATGCAGAGATACGGAAAAGTAAGGTTTTTTAATCAGAAAATAACAAATTACATACATGAGCCCTCTTATAGACACTGCTTTGTGGATAATTACCCCTGCAAACGAAAGAGAACAGAATAATTATTTCATAGTAAGCATATAAATATAATATGCCCCATTCTGCTATCACCTGAAAAAAAATAATCTTGCAACCTCAGTGAGCCGGACCTTGCAGTAGAGACATAATTTTGAATTCAGCATAGGTATATCTCCATAAATCGCCAAGAACAAGTGCTGTAACAAGATCTGGAACTATAGTATCCTTCCATTGGACACTGCCACGCAAGAGCCAGTGTGGACCTACTTACACAAACTAGCCAGCCCTCAGGGGTCTGCGACCCTCGCTCTGCGGATGGATGTGACCCCCTGAACTCCTTCACACTCACATGCAGATGCTGAAAGAGGGCTTCAGCAGTACTAACGTGAATGAACCCTGCAGGTACCTGCACTCTCCCGAAAGTACCAGTTTCTGTACTTTTTGAATTGCCAGGATGGCATACCAGATACATCAGCCCACACATCGCATTGCTCACACACTGCAGAGGTAGCAAAGGCTTCATCTTCATCATGAACCAATTTACATGGCCAAAGATGAGGCAGCAGTTTGGCAGCAGCGACTTGCCTTGCATTAGGCAGGATATATATTTTCAGGTGAATGAGCCCAGTAAACAAACTGCGGGTGTTCCGCACAATTGCAGTTGTACAGATCTGAGGTTCTGGTTTACACCCTTGTCACGGGACTGGTCAGTTGTGAAATGGATATTTGGAACCTGGCTGCAATTTCGCTCGAAGGACAAAGGGTCAAGGTGACACCACTATACAGCCAGAGGCTTACCTGACTTTCAAGTTTGTCACAACAAATTCTTCTCCAGTAAATATGATCCTAAACTGGAAAGAAAACAGTAACATTTTTATTAATTTGATTGATCGATACTTTATCTCAATCTGCTTGTAAATTTGAAATTGTCATCAAACGTCTGAAATGCCGCATTGTTTCATGGATTCTCATTTCTGTGTTGTCCCATAAGTTTGCGTTCTGTAGCAGCTGTCCTCATCATCTGATACTTGCTAGAAATACAAGAGAATGAGAAAAGAAAGCTACTCACCCAGTTTTCAAGACGCTTCCTTGCATCATAGTAATCAGGAGCTCTCTCAGTTTTGTAGAAAACAGAAAAGTTCATGTCAACGTTGAAGAAGCTGACTGTAAGAAGAGAACATAAGCGAGATGCAACCTGTAGTTTGCACAGAAGGGTGTCTGCACCCCTTCCCATCTCCTGACCCCTCTGTTCAACCACAGTTGTGTTTCCTGTTGCCACGGTCACCGAGGCTCTTTGGGAAATCCCATAATCCAAGTGTTCAAGTCCAGATTACTGCTGCATTGCTAGAAATTTTATTAAAGAGCCTAAGGGCCCAAACACATGGTCAAGGTACCACAGCTTAACAAGCAAGTTGTGGTTCATATTTGTGGGTGCACTAACTTGGCTTTTACTGCCTCCTAAGAAGGCATAGGAAGAGATAGGAGGACTTGCTGACATATGGTACCTTGTTAAGGAGCAAAAGCTTAAATATGTGACTGAATCCTAAATTGTCATGTGTTTGGTGTCAGTCAGTGTCAGTGATGGTCACGTCAGCATTTAAAATGGCCTCGTTTAGTACTTACGTGGAATGGTACCATTGGTACTACTTGTCGTAGATAACGGGAGCAGCGGAGGAGCCCTTGTTGACAATGTTTCACTCAAGCCCGCTGAAAGGAACATAAAAAGGCCTAAGAACCCCAGTGGCAAAAGTGTTAGGAAGAGCACAGTCCAGGTGAGAGAGGGGTATGAGTCCTTCCGCAAAGGTCATCGTAACAAAGAGCTGCTGTTGTTCCACGGGCCTCTGCAGGGTGAAGGCAAAGGGGGGAGAATACACCTGTGTGTGCTTTTTTTCTGTATTTCTCCAGAGCTAACCCCAGCGTAACAAGGGAGAAACAGGATTTGCAGAGTTTAGATCACAAGACCACCAGAGTTTATGCAACATTATCTTTTTTCATTGCTTGTGTTGAAGAGCAGTTCTCTCTCTGTTCCGTTCCCTCCTTGCTCCTGTAACCTGTGCCAGCCTTCAGGAAAAGGCATTTGTCAAACACTGAACGCTAACGGGTTAACGTGAGATGAGCATTGATATTCATGGTCTCTGGTTTAATGATAACCTGGCATAAGGATTCCCATTAAAAACGCCAGCCATCCTGCCTGTTGTTTTCCAAGTAAAGAATTCTGAGAATTTGTCCGTAGCTAATTTTCCTTGAAGTGAATCACCTTGTCAAACCAGATAACGGTTTTTGCATTTCACACGCAATCTGCCACATCACCAAGCAGACAGGGACAAAACGGGTGATGCTTGTCACACGTACTACAGAAAATTGCCCTGAACCGAGTCATCGTATAACATTACAGGCCTTGGTGACGGAAGAAAAGCAGGATCACAACATTTTGCTCCAGAGGCACAGTTTCCCTGCTATGCTGGTAATTTGTGGGTTTTTTCTTCATTCACATGACTGTCAGCGACTTGACATTCTACCTCTGACTAAGAGAAATAAACTTAACAAAGGCAAATGTCTGTGAATAAGGAGTGTGGCTGGGAATAAGTAGGATAAGGCCACGCTTCATAAAACATTGTTTTTTCTTCTGTAGTTCAAGGTAGGGAGAATCAGCCATGCTTAAAAAATAACAGCCCACCCCTGAGTCATTCAAATCAATGGCAACATGTCCATCGACAATAACAGAAAGAGAGGCTGTTAACAACTTGAAGCCTCCTATTTTTATCCTAAATAGCTTCAAATTATTTTGTGAGGTCTAAAGGACAGCTGAAGTTGAAAGCCCCTTCTGAACAGGCACAGTTCAGTACACAAGCTTCTGCTCGCTAGACAAACAAGCAGTTTTACCTTTTAAATTAAGGCACAGGCTGTGCACTCAGCACAAAAATCAAACCGGAGCAATTTCTGAGTTCCAACTTCGCAAACAAGCAAGAGGACCATAAAGCAATCAGAAGTCCAGTTCCAAGTTGCCTCTTCAAGGTCGGCTCTTGCAGACTAAACTCAGGCCCTTCAGTCTTCAGCTCAGACCTTCAGCCTCCAAACGTGGTTTCAGCCCCAGTAGTATCATCAGCAGAGGCAGCAGGCTCAGAGCTGGGGGACAGCTGAGCCAGGAGGCTCCTCCACCCCCAGAGGCGGTGGGTCAGGGAGCAGGAAAGGTGCACAGGCTGTTCCAAAGATCGAGCTGTCCTGCAACCTGCTTTTGCAGAGCAGTGCTCTTTGTGGCACAGTCCCTGCTGCTCCCAGGGTGTATAGAAAGCTGTAAAAATAGCAAGCATGCTTTTCCCATGATGCTTGATGAATCTCAGATTTCCATTTGGACATTTCTCCTCTTTAGTCAGGCCTTTTGCTTCTGAGATGGTACTAAACTGTTGGAAAACAGAATTAATTTGCTTTGCTCTTGCACTAAAATGCTAGCAAGTGCAGGAGCAAGCTGCCACATTGCCATTTCAGATGCGTTGCCTGCAGTAGGTCAGAAACACGACCTGACATAACGGGCATTTGCTGATTCTTTATTTGGAAAAGATCCACAGGCTTAGATCATCTAGCTGCAAGACAGACCTAGATATTCAATACACAGACCTCCTACCAGTAGCCACTAACACTATTTGAAATACACATGAATATGCAGAAAACAAGAAGCCAGGAGTATCTACTAAATTAAAAGCAAAACTCTAGACACAAAGGAAAACAACTCATCTAAAGAAAAACATTGAGTTCCTGACCTGCAATGCTGCAGAGAGGCCAATATTCCAGCATCCCCAGGGGCTTTAATCCCACAGTTTAAATTTGCAGTGGAAACCTGTGTGCCTTCAGGTGGCATGAAGCTGCAGAGATGGGTTTGCTGAGCACCAGTGGGATACTACAAATAACGCATCCCTATTTCCTAGCTGATAGGAAACAAGTGGCTTGTTAGAAGCTTTTTTTAAGAACTGCTGTCATATAGGAAGCATGATAAGAATGCAAATGGGATGTCCTATCACTGGAATAAAGGCTTTTTTCTTTCCTTACGGAAATACAGACATGATATTAGGCCATGATTTATCAAGCCAAAAGCCAAACTATTTGTAGAGCTCGGGTTTAACTTGTCCTCCTGGCTGTTGCAGTGCTGTGGATCCTCTCTGGATAGTGGGAATCTGCGTATTGTTGGGTGATTACAGGCTCCACTCTGTTCCTATTGTTATCAAAGTAATGTTTCAAAACCACTGCCTCAGGGGTAATGTATGATATCACCCAGTGTGATATCACCCAGTGCCAGTTGGGATGAATCAGAAAAATGTGCTAGGGAAAAAAAAATAAAAATAGAGAAATGGCCGAATGAAACCCAAACCCATTCTCATCAGGAAGGTAACTCACACGCCGTTCTCATCCCCTGACAAATGAAGCATAATTACAACTTCACAGATTCTAATTTATTTCTTTCTCTTTCTCCTTCTCATTATCAACTGAAGAAAAAAAAAAAATCTGTTTGTTCTTACATGTCAAGGATCATTATCAGCAGGCAGGTGTGGGACTAGCCACCTCCATCCTGTAACTTCATTTGCTTTAATTAACAGGCATGTAATTCCATTCACGAAATGCGGGCTAAGGAGTGATGACAGATGAGGTCTGAAGCTAGAAAAATACTGCACCATGGACGTTTTTAAAGTTCTAGTCATGGGTTTTGATTTGATAATTTAATAAATGGTTTATTTGGCATCCTGTAAATATGCATAGTTTCCAAGAGAAGAGCAGCAAAAATTAGACCAACCAATGAGAGAGCAGTAATAAATATACTTTTTATATTATTAGCAGTCATTTTCAGATATTGTATATTCATCTCTCTCCCAGATTATTTAAAATTGAGAAGAAAATCAGAAATCAATGTGTGGGTGAAGTAGGGGGAGGAAGCAAAGAAGACTGTGAGTCAGTGAGAGGATGAGAACACACACTGTTACTTCTACTCTTTTAGCAAAGGCCCAGCTGAGCTGGAAAAGTAAAGGATCATCTTCAAGAACTCTGGGGAAAAAAGCAAAGGCAGAACAATAACTTTACTCCTGTTATCAAGCAAAGCCAGTGCAGTTGCTGTGATAATTATATCACCTAGAAAAAGTCAACACACCTTCTTAAGGCTGCTTCCTGCTACATTCATATGAGAAGTTTCACTCACTTTGCCTAAATGAGCCCTGGCTTTCCAAAAGTAATGTAGGATTTCCAAAGCAAAGCAGGTTGCCCAGCTTCCCAACACATTGCATAAACTGCTGTCAAGGTGAACCAAGCTCTACCAACTGAAGCAATGCACAAGTCTATAAACAACATACATAAATACGAGAAGCAAACCTTACAGCTAGTAATTGTTACAGGGCATAAGTAACAATTTCAGTCATGACGTTGGTGTTGAAATGACACTTCCCCATGACATTTCATTACATAGCAACGCTTTGGCACAACTATTTCGTACACGCATGCTTCGGATGTTCTCACGTAGACTCAAGATGTATGACCCCATATGGACAATCCATATGAACTACAGCCAAGTGCAGCTTCCCCTGACAGAGAGGACATAAATCTCAGTACATACTTATACCATTCACTGTTATCCCTATCTAGTGTATCGTCAGTATGTCTCTGTGCGATAGCTAGCTCATGAATTTCAGTTAATTAAAGTAAGGAGAAGATTTATAGGAGAAGTAAAGGGCTTGCCAAGATCTGACACATGACAGATTCTCAAACTGGATTAAATTTTATGAACATCTGTATAACTAGGACTTCACAACAGTCATCTTAGTTACTGCTCTTGGGAAAAAGTCGGACTCCAGTAACCCTTTTTCCAGTGTGGATCCAGCGACTTACGGGACCACAGGCAAGACTGACCTCAGTGCCTGTTGGCATAGTTTATCACTTGAGAGATACATTGCTGTTTCTTCTTGCCAATAGCCCTTGAATATTTGGGACAACATTTTCCAGACTGAATGGCCAATTCAGGCTGCACTGAAGAATCACCTGGTTCTGGGGACTAGTTTATAGGGAAAAATTCTTTGACCATTGAAATCCTCTCTCTAATGTGCTTTGTCTCACTACAAAGCTGCTCAAATTCGTCCAGGTTATTGTTTTTGAAAAATCAAAGTCCAGGAACAGTGAGCGGTGGCTTTGATTTTAGGTGCTAAACTTTTAATCAACATGACTAAGCTTCTCACAACTCCTTGCCAAGCCCAGCACACACCTTTCCCACAGAGTGAATGGGCCCAAGGGCAAAGGTGTTAATTGGAAAAGGGAAACTGAGCCTTCCTCCTTCATCCTCATCACATCATGTCCCTCCCTCGAGTCAGGGAAATAGCTCTGGCAAGAGGCAGTGCAGAAAAACGACTGCCTGGATAAAGGCAGTGGGGCAGGGAGCCAAGAGACAGATGGGAAGGTTGTAATTTACAGCAATGGTTATTAGTGTCTGAGTTCTTTGGTGCAGAGCGAGGGGATGTGCAATGAGTGAGGTGGGGGAAATCCCTCTGAGCACAGGTTTCAGCAGCACTCAGTGATTTCCTGAAGCTCTTCTCATTGCCTTGGGCCCTGGTTTGATGAAACCTGGAGCAAGAGATGAGAAAGTGCAGTGGGAACTGTGGGGAAGTCAGCAGGTGCTGCACTTGATGGAGACGTGCTGTCTGATGGGATGCTCCTTGGATTCTCAAACTGGACACCAAAAATGACCAATTACTTCTGACTGTGCCTCTGCTTTCCTTGTGAAGCCATCAGCTTACAGAGGATTAGTAAAAATGCATTCACTATAATTGTGGTGCACCTAAATATTGTGGCATGTCTTTAGCTTCATGTAAATTAGTCAATGAGTCAATCTCAGTCCTCTGTTTTAATACTGTGGAGTTTAAATACCGTGTAGTACATACAGACAGCAGGACTGAATGATGAGATAACCCAAAACACTGCTGAGAGTGTTTTTCAATGAAGCAACGTCCATCTAGGGCACACAACAGACAGGAGTCTTGAGGAAGAGTGATTACTATCATCTATCTAATGGCTCTAGTTAAATATTGTTCAACATACTGGAAAAAAATTTCAACATACTGGAAAAAAAAGGTCTGACCTACCTTGCTCAGTGCCAGGCCAGCTGAGGACCAGGTTAGTGCTTCAGCAGAAGGATAAGCCACTAAAAGGTTCATCTAAAAGGTGCCACCTGCCAGCAGCCTCCAGAGGATTTTGGTGGCAGAGCCTGCCCCTGCCAGCTTTCCCTCACCCACCAACTCTATATCTGCTTCAAGAAGAGCCTGCGCAGAGTGAGGAGGCAAAGTCATGTGCATGGCTACAGCCCTGCACGCTCCGGGTCTCAATCACAGCAGCAGTGACTGGGAGGCTACTAGACAATCCCTGTTGTTGTCCTCGGCAGTGGAGGTTCACTGCTCTCCGTGTGTGATCCCCAGCAACATGGAAGCCCCAAGAAGAGGAAAACATTGCAGAGACTCACCACAGCGCAGGTGAGGGTCCACAACGGGAAGGATGCTGCTAAAGTTCCAATGTTCTTCCTTCCAGCTGACGGTATTGCCCATGGCGCAGTCCAGCAGCTCTTCCCGACCCATCACACGGTCCCACATTTGGAAGTAGTACAAGCTGCCAATGAAGCTGTTGCTCACCCGCACGATAAAGCCATCCCTTCTTTTGTGTAGATGACCCAGCAGCAGGCTGCCATTGGGCTTCAGGCACTCAGCGCTTGCAATGGTTTCAGTATGCACAAGATCACCATTGCAGTAGACCTCCAGCAGTTGTTTCCTGGTGTCCCATGAGCAGCACACGCTATACCACACAAAAAGGGCCAGATCGATCTCAATGTCTCGTCTGGTGCCAAAAAGATACAGTCTCAACTGTTTGTTTTCTCCAGAAAGTCCAAGTTCTATGTCATTTATGTCAGTGGAGGTGCTGTTAGCATCATAGGAGAACGCTGCCCAAGAGCTGACGTTGGCAGTCCGGTTTAGATCAATGCAAACTGTGAACTGACATAGCTGAGGGATGCTGTAGTTGATCAGAGACACATACTTATCATTCCTTCCCAGTGAATCCAGTCTTTCTCCATGCAGATAACGTGTTTCTGTAAGCAAAGAGGGTAAAGAAAGGAAATAAATTGTCACATCCAAAGAAAAAGCTGCAATATGGCCTCATGCAGGTATTTCCCTGAATTACGAATTAAAAAGTTTAACATTTCTTCTATTTCTGGTTTCTACTGCCTGTGAAATTCAATTCTGAGACCATCCACACTACCAGTAAAGAGAAGATGAGTTTAATTCTACAAAGGAAATGTCAAAGTCCTCAAGACATGCCAAATAGGAATCAATAAAGAATTGAAGTCCAAGGTGCACATGGTCTAGTATAAGTACAGGTGTCCACTGCAAAGGTCTTGGTTCAGCACATGCTGGGTAAAGAGCTGTTTGCAGATTTGGCTCTCAGGTGACATATCACAGCCCTGAACTTCAGTTTTTAGGTCAAGGTGTCTGCTAAAGATAAAAATCCTAAAGACCATCCTTTTCTCAGGCTCTGCAGAGTTTGTCTAGGCACCTTTTTTCTTCATCACTTTAAATTATCTCATATCTTTACAACCTACTCAGAGGTTTTGCTGACAGAGGCCAGAACCTCCCTGTGTAGTACTAACCACAGACCTACACGGGCAGTGAGTAACTTGCCCACATGTGCCCCCAGCTGTAGTAATGCAGCTCTGACTGCAGAGTAGTACCTGCAATGGCTATAACTCAGCCAGCCTCGGTCCCTGGAGGAGTTTGGCAGAGGCACCAGCAAGCTGTGGAGGGTCTTTCACTCTGGTTATCTAGTTTTGCATTTACATTACGTGTCTGTTGTATATCTGGACAAGAAGCAGCTCAGTGTGCTGCTAAGACACATATCTCCATTCTGGCTCCTGGATTTGCCATAGTCTCCTACTCAGCGAGTCCCACTGCAGTCACCACCAGCCATGACAAAGTCCCTTCCCCAGGCATGAACCTCTATAAACCTGCATGAAGCCACAGAGCAGCACCAGTCCACAGGCAACATGTTTAGGCAGCAACACAGTCACCGAAGACAGGAGACAATCTTTCCACCAGCTCCATCTGCCACCAACAAAGTGTTTCTGTAGGGGGTGAGGTGGCCCTACGTGCACCATCAGAGCAGTAGTTAATCAGACTCAAATTGTAACCCAGGCTCCTCCTGTACAGGTGATCTGCATTAACTTGCCATTACGCTCATGTGTTTCTATGTGCTTCACTAATTCAGGATATATTTCTCCTAGGTAAGAACTGCCATTATGTTGAGTCTTTTATAAGCACATCTAGATGCTGGTTTTATGGCATTTTCCTCAAATGAATTTAAATTTTTCCAAACCTGATTGCCAGCCATGCAGATCAGGTATTATAAATCCCCCAAGTCTAACCTGACCAATAACTCTCCAGTGACTATTTGCACTTCTAATAAAGGTTATACACGTCGTGGACTGCAGAAGTAGCTGGAACTTCTCCTCATCTGCTTCACATGCTTCAAATTGGAGGCAAGTAGGAAACGATCCACCCGCAGAGTCTAATTCTCTGTAGGTGATCTGAAGCAGTGCACTGCTTTCCTAGCATAACCTTGTGCACTCAAAGCACAAAGAGAACATTTCTATTACATGTAACAACACTCCATCTTTCATGTCTGTCTCGGCTCTAAAACCAGCTCTACTGAACACCTCAGTGTTGTGGAGCACGCACCCACATCCAATCTCGCTTCCCCTACTGCAACTCAGCTAAGACAGTGGTTTGTACCCAAGGTAATTACTTTCTCCTTGAGTGGGAATATGTAGGACTCAGAACAGCAGCGTATAACATCCGTTTGGTGGAGGTCCCTAGGTGGGACAGGAGTTTAGCACCTCTCCCCTGGCACATCAGCCTCTGCCTTAGTGGGAGCAAGTCCTTGTGCACGAAATCACATGGCTAATGCTGGGGCTGCGGTGGAGCTTTAGGGGATGCAGAGAGGTGGGTGTAGCTACTCAATTACAGCTCAAGCAGTGAGTAATTCATTACAGCACAAGAAAATGCAACAGCCACCTTCAGCCATACTTTCCAGCAGCTGCAGGGCCCAAAAGGGTAAGAAGCCAGTTCCCATGGGTTCCTTCAAGAGATGGGACTCCCTGTGGGATGTATGACTGGGAGAACTGGCACCCATCCCATGAATGACCACAGCACCGCTGCACCCCAGCAGAAACACACCGAGAAATCACCCTTTCAGGGGTCAGGACTTCCAGTGTCTTAGAGCAGACAGATTAGGAGCCTCTGGCCAAAACTGAGAGAAAGTGAGCAAATCTGGCAAGATCTAGGCATTAATGCAGTCTTTTTATTATGGAGGCTTTACTTGGGAAGAGCTCATTTTTTCCTCGATGGCATGGTGTGCTGGAAGTGACCCCAGTACAACAGGGTACATTTTAGAAGCATGAATTATCTCTGTGCTCTTCATCATTCTTGAGTAGAAGTCAAAGAAAGAAATAAAAAAAAACCAACATAGAACTAATTGTTGTTTCTCTGGGATGTGCAGTGGGGCAAAAGGGTGTTGAGTGTGTTCAAGAAGCACAGCTCGCTGTGTTTGACTCAGGGCCTGAATTATTACTGGGGAAATTGGTTCCGCCAGTAGCTTTATGCTTTCCCAGAACATCATGGGGTAAATGCACAGCTCTGATTTTACAGTTACCAAAGTAAGACTAGAAAAAAACATACAGAAATGTGAGAAGACATCCAGGAAGGAAACTAGTGAATAATAACAAAACCAAGAGGCTTTTCACCTCCAAACGTGGACAACAGTTGTGATGCAACCAAAACCTGACATTTCACTCCTTGCCATATTTTCTCGTTTATACTGACTCATCGGTGGCCCAGACTAAACCAGCATCCCAGGAGAGGTTGTGCATCATGCCCAGACCTGTAGGTCTGCAGGCCAACATATGCCCAGGGATGTGTGACAGACAAGGACCCAGCACCAGCTGCAGTGAGGAGGGAAAGGTCCAGAGCAGGAGTAACTGCTGCATTGGGGCAGAACGAGAGGAAAGTGGGCTCCTGTGTAGATATATAGAGGTACACTGTGTGTGCACAAACCAGAAAACCAGCAGACACGCCCTGGGCTGGGGGATGCCCAGAGCCCCTTGGCAACACCATCCCTATGGTTAATCCTGAGGGGAATTACTGTACCTGCCAGGAGGAAAAGACGAGCAGTAACCATCAAGATGCAAAGAGCCTTGTGAGAAGAGTGCTGACTGGGGCCACACACGAACCTCTTCATTCTTTAGGCATGTTCTGAAGAAAGAAGTCGGTGATCGCTCCCTTACCATACGCTCAGCTGAAAAACTCGAACTGCTTTCTGCGGCTTGCTGAAATGGCGTTCACAGCACGGGGGCTCAGAAGTCCTCACTCCCCGTGACCAAGCTGAGACACTAGATCAGTAGGTCTCTCTAAAGGCCACAGCTGTACAGACCCTTTGATTTCTAACAGAGATGAGGTTTACACGGTCACACTCTCTGTGCATGCTTTGTCCATCTGTAACAACTCTGCAAACCTGTTAGCAACTTTCATTGTGCTTTAACAAAAGGAGTCCACGTCTGAAGTGGTGAAGTTCCTACAAATGTGGGGAAAACAAGAAAAGCAAGTCCTACCAGTGAGGTTAGGCTGGATGTGCTGACCCACCATTATACTCTACAGACTCTGGTGGGATGGGAGACCGGGATGGGAGACCGGAGAGCAGTGGATCAGGCAAGAGGCACTCGGAGAAGGAGGACACAAGGCTGCTCACAGACAACACAGTCAAATGAATTATTCATTCTTACTGCTGGCCTTTGTCTACAAACAAACTTTCATCAGTTTAATTGAGCCCTGGGAACATACTCGTAATTGGGGAAAGGTTAGTTCTGGAGTATAAACATACATTGAACACTTAAAGCAAAATCCAAATATGCCATTCCAAGTCGGAAGGAATTTGTCCTATTTTGTGCTTCAGTTTGACTAACGTTGTTTCGAAGATGACTGTGGTTAAACCAGAGCAACAGAGTGGGCAGACAGCCCCAGACTCTGCCCGCTCCCCTGCACTGCTCTGCTTTCTCTGTTCGCTTCGCTGGGCACCAAAGGCAAAGGCTTATTCTTGGTTTAGGACCACACTGGGTTAAATCTTCAACTAATGTATATAAAATGGTGATGTATATGAAACAGCTGTAAGGGAAGGACTAGATCCTCAGATTGTCCCCGTCAGCCAAGCTCTGTTCAGTGGAGTCACTTGGCTTCACATCAGACACAGCCCTCGCCTGGGGCTCCCCGTGAAGGGTTACTGCGCTCTGACCACTGGCAAATGGAAATTGTCCCTTTGTGTCCAGACACGTAAAATAAACGTTAGAAAATTATTTAAAAACTGAGCTAATAACAAGTCTCTCCATTTCCTTTTAAAACTGCACTTTAAAAAACTTAACGGAGTTAGGAAATTTCATCCAGTTTTCCATTTACTGCTGTGACAACAAATCTCTCCTCCCAACCTTCTTCTCTATTACTTCAACAATGATTTACTGACTTTTGCAGTAACATTAAAGGAACAGATCATTATGCTTCCAGCCTGTGATACCTTCTTACATATTTCAGGTGATTCATACTTTTTCCTAAAAAAAACCCACTGTAGTCATTAAAAGGTGCTGCTCAATAACTCACCTCCCTGTGTAGCACAGAAACCAAAGTAGATTTTTGCCAAGTGCTCCACACTGTTTCTTTTGTCGGATGCCAAAACACCGTTGAGGTGAAATACGATGAGAAAATCAGGTGGGATGTTGTGATGCTTTCAGTGGGTCAGGCAATGAACAGCAAGGGATATCTGTTCTGAAACCGCATTTCTTAGGTCCTGGAAAACCTGCTGTGACAACAAACCTCTGCTCCCAACCTTCTCCTTTATTACTCCAGCAATGGTTTGTTGACTTTTACAATAGTGTTTAAGAAAGAGATCACTATGCTCCTAGCCTGTGGTACGTCACGGGGTTGTATCAAGTTTTGCCTAGAGCAAAGTCCAGAACATGAAGCATTATAAAATGCAAATTAGAAAGAAACAAGTGAACTGAAGAGTTCCCCTGGTTTCTGATTCAAAAGCGACTGCACTAAAGGACATTAGTTTTAATTTTCCCACAACAGCTGTCTGGCCTCTATTTGTGGTATACAGCACTATAATGCAAAGATCAACCAGTATCTTTCTTTCTTCCTGCAAGATATTAATCAGTCATTGCCAAGTTCAAAAAATATTACAGATTGCTTGCTACTGAGAAAGACTTAGTGAGTTGAGACCAAGGAGTGAGTGGCACCAGGACAGGATGGTCCTGCGTGACTGTCACTTTGGCTGGCTAGAGGGTAAGTCTTGAATTTTGTGAGTCAGCTCTGGAAGGACGAAATGGTTTGCGCAGGGCCCTGGAGGGCTTGCTCCTGTCTCCTTCAGGAGTGTGATCTTAAATGCTTTGGCAGTGGCTCCCAGCAGTTCAGCTCCCTCCCAGGGTCTGGTTAGGGACATAAGAGGAACTGGGAGACAGCCTGAAGCTCCCAAGGCTGCTTTACACTGCAGTTCACCCTGCTCCTCCAGACACTCTAGTCTCCGAACAGGATGGAAGTGTCTCTCTCTTCTGCTCTCCTAAATAATCTAGTCATCCGTCTTCACCCTCTTCCTGACAAATCTGTCTCCTCCTCTTTATTTTCCCAGTATAAAGACCCTAGGCTTCAGGTTTCTGCCCTAAAGACGACTACAGCACCCCTTAGCCAAAACTGCCCCATACCCAGGAATTCCTCTCCTGCCTTGTCTTCTCACTGTGCAGCAGCACAGACCCTCTCACAGCCAAGGAGCCATGGCCAAGCACCCTCCTGCCATCTACCAGCCTCCACTGGCAGGTTTTGTTTTCTTTCTCTTATGGACAGATCATATTCATGGAAATTGCTAGGCATGCACTGTTTGCCTCATCAGATCCTTCCTGCATAGTGTCTAATATTAACACAAACTCTTGCATGGAGAGCCTTTCTTCAGGCATAGAATCATAGAATGGTTAGAGTTGGAAGGGACCTCAAAGATCACCTAGTTCCAACCCCCCTGCCATGGGCAGAGAAATCCTCCACTACACCAGGTTGCCCAAAGCCTCATCCAACCTGGCCTTGAACACTTCCAGGGATGGGGCATCTACAACTTCTCTGGGCAACCTGTTCCAGTGCCTCACCACCCTCTGAGTGAAAAATTTCTTCCTTATATCCAAGCTAAATCTGTCCTCTTTCAATTTAAAGCCATTGCCCCTTGTCCTATCATGGGACTGAAGAGGACTTTTCAAGGGTTGGTGCTTCAGAAGTCACCTTTTTGTACCTGTCAATTTTTTGTACCCATTAAACCACTATCATGGCACCATGGTATGGAAGGAGTTTTTACCGCAACCCCAGAGCAACTATTGAGAAGATGAAGCTGTCCCCTTTCTCCACTTCCTACGTCTTCTCTCTGTTTCCCTGCTTTTCACTTTAGTTTGGTGCTTTTAATTATTCAGCACAAGTTGATTGTCAGCTTCGCTTGAGATTATTGCAAAGGGTCTGGAATGCCATGTGAAGGCAACTCCTCTTCAACACTGAGTCACAGGCAGAGCCTGATCTAATAACCAGCATCCTGCATCCAGTTCTGGTCAAAACTTTTCTGGGAACTTTTAGAAGAGGACACTTAGGACTCAGAGCAGGAAAAAAATCTGTAATTAAGGAGTACAATGAAATGAAGAGAAGCAGAAGATGAAGACAGAAAACATTCAGACTCGCTGGGGCTGTTCAGATAAAAAGAAATTTTGCTTTACTTTGGATGTGCAAAGATTTTTGCCAGGAGGTTGCTATGGTGACTTTTCAGCTCTCCCAAACCGCCTCATACTGTAATTACGTCTCAAAGCCTGTAAGCTGGGAATCTTTGATTCTATGGATGAAGAATGTGGGTGGCTGACTCTTCAGGATGTTTTTCAACCAGCCATTTTTATTCTAAAGCAAAACAAAAAGATTCATATACTTGTGCCTTTAACAGCTGCTTACAGTTTCTATGAAACCTTCTGGCCTCGCTGGCGGCCATCCTCCCAAGATCTTCTCGAATAATTTTTAACTAAAAGACCTCCCTTTGGGAACACCTCAGTCCTGCATTATGCATCAGTAAAGGTTATTTAGAGGATGTTTAGCTCTCAATTGGACTGAGCTTTCTTTATGCCACCGGACATTTAAATTTGGTCCCTAAACTAAAACATGCGTAACGATGGGAGCATTTTCACATTTCCTCAGCTTTTGTTATTTGCTACAGTTGTCACTGACTGAGTGCTGAAAGCACAGAAAGCAAATATTCTCCACGTTCTCTTATCAACAGACCTACCCAGTTCTGCACAGCTCCCCTGAGATAACACACCGTTAAAAAGACTTAAAGCCTGAAATACGTATCCTTCCAATCAGAAATGATCAGACCACTGTTGTTCAAAATAAACAGTATAAAATATTTAACAGCAAAGGGATCCAGTGTTAAGTTTCAAGAAACAATTGCTGTTCTTTTTCTTCAAAACCAAAGCATTAAGGTGCCTTCATGGCCACACAGGACAGAGACCTGGCTGCCCGGGGGGGCTGGCTGAGCAGAGGGAGGGCTGGAACTGCCCTCTGGACACTGATCTCTAAATAACATGCTTGATCATAACCATAATCCTGCAAATTTTATTGCAGAAGATTAGATTTGTTCACTAAATAAGGGCAGGGAAAGATTGGCAGGGTGTTAATCTTCTCTTTCAAAACCTTGAAGGATGTAAATATTATCGAGTATATTCTAAGACAGCTGACAGCCCACAGAAACTTCTAGGTTACAAATTGGTGTTAATACAAAATTGACTTTTTTCACTCCTTTTTAATTTCAAAGCTAGGAGAAAATCTTTTTGACCATGATTTATTGAATCCTGCAGTAGGTATTTTAGAAACCTGGGTAAAATCCTTATGAAGTTGTAGGCGTTCAAGAAATACAACTTAAGGAATAGAACCACGCCTTCAGATTTACTCGGGTCCTTTGCTACAGGTTGATTCTAGAATGACATACGTTTCGTCTGTCAAAATATCCCAAGCAGGTATTTTTAGAAGGAAAAAAAAAAATCACACTTTTTACATTCTTTTTTTTTATTTTAAAAGATGTATACTTTTAAAATTCACATTGAAACAAGGATTTTGAGTGACCCAAAAGAACGTATTCTGAAACATGTTTTCCTTTGTCTTTCTTGCTTATGTTTCAACAAGGCAAGTAGTAGAAATTTTAATGAAATCAAAATCCTGTCCCCCCTGCAGAGTAGTTATCAACGGCTCCTGAAAGAAACTTAGTGTCAGCGAACATTTTGCACCTTGTTTATCACAGTCTGCTGTGCCATCACCTCACGTTGCCTTTCTACATGACAGAAACGCTGGGTGAACTTCCAGAACATGATGTTCTGCAGGATCCCGGCCACTCTCACTCACTTCTCACTGTGATGCAGCTCCGCCATTTCGGCAGAGTTCCCTGGGCACGGGCTTTCGAACGTCTGTCTGTGCAGCCCTCACAGGGCAAAACGTGCCCCAGTTGTTTATCCACCTCCATCCAGCTCATTGCCATGCAATTGCTGAGATGCTACTACCATTTTGCTCACCAGGTACTACAGCTGGAGCACTGGGCATAGCATGCAGCTGCCTACATGTGTGGCCTCATGTAGCCACACACGAGCAGTATCTTTTGGCTTTTAGCAGCCCTTAATCTCTTAGCAGCTCTTTATTTTTTCTCCTTGACTGCAAAAGGCACAGCTGTAAAAATTGCATCTGGACTCTGTTTTGCAGCTATTCTTGGTCTTGCTCTACCTCTGAAATCCTCCCAGGTCCAGAATCCTCAAGCTGGTGTCCAGGCATTGAGCTCAGGGCTATTCCTCTGCCCCAGCTAAGCATCTTTCCAGACGTTTGTGCCAGGGGCATGGCCACAGCACACGGCATCTCATTGAGGTTCCTGATGGCTCCCTGTCAGCTGGAATGGCTCAGCCTTTCACCTGTCAAAAATATTGCATTACCCCCAAGGATCAAGCCTCACCAACATTTCTCACAGCAGATTAAGCAGAGAACCTTCTGCACAACCTGTGATTCTCTCTGCCGCATCGCGCAGGTGGTTGATCGATCCCGTCTGCTGCTGCTGTTACAGCCACAACACATAATTGCTGGGACGGAAAGTGCTACTTCCACACAACACATCTACGCTCCGCTCCCTGGCTTAACGGCCCCAGAGTGACTGCAGCACAGAGATGGACACAAATTACTACATCGATCTCATAACTGATTTTATTGGTAGTGTTGCCTCCTAGTCCTCTGGAATTATGGATTAGGAAAATTGCCTTGAAGTAATTTGATGTTATGAGACTTTGGAAAAGGACTTTTATGGCTTGAGTGGTTAATGTCGTGCTAGATTCATGCTGTGGGACATTTAAGTAATGAAAGAGGAAAGAGAAGGAAAGCTGAGGCAGATATGAGTAGCTGTGGTGGGAGTTTAAAAGACCGAGAGATAGATTTGCATGAAAAGAAAAGACAGATTCTAAAATTACCTGTTTAAACTTGGCTTGTCTCCACAACATGGTATGATTAAAGACACTTGGTCTGCTCTGAAAGAGCAAGCCCAGATACACTGCTCTGCACAAGCCAGTTTACCACACTTCTGTCTGGAGCACAGGACAGATCAGAAGTCCCAATCATGTCCAAAAGACTAACGTGAGTCCCTAATAGGTACTGTGATCAAATTCCCCCGCCTCTGTCACAGCAGTCTTCAACACTGTGAAGTACTTGATTGCATTTAGCTGCCTTTGACGAAGTTGGCTTTGCCTTTGGAGCTGCCCCCCAGGAAAAGGGGATGCTTGTAGACACACATGCACAGATTGGCCTCAGGAGCAGACAAATGGGCACAGGGATTTGGACTTGGTAAGTTGGAGGGGATATTCCCCATTTTCCCTGAATTCTTCAATTTTCCCCACTGCAATCTCAATCCCAGGTGTCTGACTACTAGGCAATAAGAATAAGTAGTGCTTCTTTCTGCTGCAAAGAAACTTAATTAAGTACATCCCAAGACACTTTTTACCTGCAGAACTCTGTGACTTCAAACTTTGGCTTGAGAAGCATGAAGAGTGGGTCATGAGAGTAAGGGTTCAGCCTAACTAGACCTCCTACAAGGTGAGCACAGCAAAAATATACAATAGCAGAAGGACCTACAGTCACATACCACAATGGTTGTGCAGAGAAGCCACCAACACAGCTTTTGTTTTGCAAGGTATTCGTGACACATAGGAGGAAATATTTTGTATGGAATTTCATTTACATCTTATTCTGAGCAACTTTTTGTCCTTCCTTTGTCAAACGTGTAATCATATTACAGCCAGGACAAGATGTGCAAGCTCTTAATTACACTGGACAAAATTTAAAGAACTTAATTAATGACTCTGTCAAAGAAGTGACAAACATTCATTGGCTTCAGTGGAGACACAGTTTACTCACCACCCAGTCAGAGGTGAACCCTGGCAGTCTGATGCACGCAGATGTTTGCAAATCAAGGGCTGGCCTGGGACCACTGGATGTCACTGTTGTCCCACACAAGTCCTGCTGACGGGCCTTCTCCTGGGCACACAGCAGGTGGCTCTGACAAAGAAAACGCTGTCATTGAAGCAAGAGTAAAAGCAGGATAAAAAGAAGCAAGCTGCTTATTTTTCAAAAGCAGCTTTAAGAAGAAAGAGTAGAATTGCGAGAAACAGGGAGGGAATCTTTTCAGGGTTCAGTGCTGTCCTCCAAGGATGACATGAACTCATCTCCTCTGGGTTCACAGCTCAGAGCCCAGCCACTCTCACACACGACCCTGCAGAAGGTAACATGTGCCAAGCTGACACATGCTGGAAGGAGCCACGGATTGCGTCGCTGTCAGCTACACGTTACTGCGTAATGTATGAGCCTGAGAGACTGAAAGGCTGTTAAGCACGGCTCTTGGTACGCTGTAATCCATCTGCAGAACAGGAGAGCTGATCTGCAGCATCAGTTAGTCCTCTGCCTCTCCTTCAGCTCCTTTTTAAATATGCTCCTGGCCAGGTGCTAGGCCCATGTACAGTACAGGAACAAAACAGAAAAACAAACATGAGTACTGTCCACTGGTTGATATTTGCTACCATTCTTTCCCAAGCCAGAAACACCTTTGGGAAGAAAAAGTAAGGACCACAAATTGGGCTCAGATATTTCTTAAAGTCACCTTTAAAATACTTGTGCCAGTGAGACAGAGTCCCTCTTGTACAAGACCACCAAAATTACAAACGGGAGATTTGGCCCTGTACCATTAAGCTGTGCCAGATTACACTTTAAATCCCTCCTTCCTTGCTAAAATCTTAGTGATATTCATCTAAATATGATGGAGTAATGGTAGTAATGCCTCTTATCTGAGCCAAACGCTGCTGTCCAGGCAGGAGCTCAGAAAGACCTCCATATGGTCTGTAGAAGGAGATTCTTTCAAGTTACTGAGGTCTGATTCTGTCGTGGACCGCTGGTATCTCGTCTTCGGGAATCACAACCCAGAAGGCCGTTGTGATTCCCCTCGTATATCAGAAGGTTTGTTTCACTCCAAAGGTCTATACCACAATCAAAGACTTCTAACAGAGAGCTACAAAACACCGCTCTCCAGGGGCTGCTACCACTCCACACTCTAGGAGGGAAATGCCCCACTCCCTCTTGGGAGTGCCCCACCTTTAAACCTCCCATAGGTCACGTGGTCTCCAGCTGACCACCGTGACTCACAGCACCTGTCTCAACAGGCACAGGTGCTTCCCATGTAGCAGCCAGGAAACTTCCCCGACATGATTCTTCCCTTTAACTTGCTCAGGCCTGGCGGTTGTGGTTTCAGGAAAAAGGATTCCCTGCTCTGAATTTTGGATTGGACCATTGAATTGGAAACATGTCCTGGACCCGCTCTCTGGCTGTTCCTCCCAACATGCAATGGGACTTTCCCTCCTGCTCTTTTCGTTCAGTAAGCTCGATCAACTGTGCAGAAGGGCACTTCTGATCAGTGGTATTCCCAAACAGGCTTTCTGCTGGGATTCTGAAATTCTCCCACATTTGCAGCTTCCCTCAATGCATGTGAATGGAGGAAAATCCTGATCCTGAGTTTCCTGATATATGCACCTACATTTAGAAGTTACTTAAAGGCTGGAACACTTACTGGTTATAACTTGAGGATTTCTACATGGTTATGATGCTGCTAGTCAAAAATGTGAAAGCTCCAGTTACTCTGAGAGCCATCAAAATTGGGCGGTTCAGCAGCGATAACAGACGAAATATTTCAGACAGCCAGCTGGGACCAAAAGCAGACAAAAGCAATAGGAAGAAATCTTGTTCCATAATAGCTCATGGACATACGGCTGCAGATGTGGAGGAGGAGCAGCCCATCAGTGGCAGGATTTCCTCCATAGCCACTGCATCCAGCTGGGACTCGGAGCTGCATGAACTATGTGAACTATTCTGTTAGGAAAGTAGAGATGACACAGAAACTCAAATAGATAAATGTCATAGCTGAGATATTTCCACAGCCTGAATTCAGTGTGTCGCATCATCCCTGCTTTTCTCATTCCCTGTGGCTGGGGAATTTCTTAAAGCGATAATAACATTTTCACTAGACATGAACCAAAACCCTATAAAAGCTTTGCAGTTAAACATAATGGGGTGAGATCCATATCTCATGCAAGAGGATACAGATTTCTCCCTCTGCTTACCACCAGACCTGGTTGTGCAGTCAGGGGTCCAAAACGCAGGGACTGTTCCCAGCTAACAGGACAGCACATTGTCACAGCAGCCTTCGGTTCCCCCAGGACAGACTGAGCTGCTAAGAGGTGACAGCCCTTCTCTGTAACATGTCTTACAGGCTAGGATTTATTGCTACATTTATTTTATTAACGAGCAGTGCCAGGAGTCTTTTTACTTAGTCTCCTCCTTATCAAAGAGAAGGTATTTTGCCCATTAATTATGGGTACTAGATGTGAGTGGGAGGAAGAGCTTTTGTTTTCTCTCCATCCAGCCAGTTAACAGTGTGTATTGGGTGAGAAGGAAAAAGAGTCATGCAGAGGTAGAGCCTGGTAGATGGAAATCAAGCTCTGTGGCCTGCCTTGAAGATGCTGATGATTTTGGCACATCCTCATGCAGGTAATGTGAGTCAAACATACAAACTGTGCTGGCAGATCCCAGCGACTCCCCATTTCAGGAGCTGGAAAAACAAGACATGCCTATCCTTCCCACCTGAAGTTCCTCCAGGCTGGGGTTGTAAGTGGTCTTCAAAAGGAGAAAAGGAAGATGGTACCTTGTTGTAGAGTGGATAGATGAAGGCCTGGGGGGTGGTCAGTGGGAGGGCTGATGTCCCGGTTGTCAGAAGGCTTCCTTCCCTGCCTGCAACCGCCAGACCACAGTCACAGCAATGTTCATGTCACCAGTGTTGCAGAGGGTAGAAATGGATTTGTCCTGTGGCTTCTGACTCCTGTCCATGACTGTGGCTGACAGTCTGTTTATCTCTGCTAGCACAGGGCAAACCTCAGGCAATTCAGTGGTTTGATCCAGACGCATTTATTCTAAGTGCATCCTCATGCCATCCGCACTCTGTTCAGAAAAATTTGATTGGAATTTCATAAGCACCCCTTTAGCTCTTTTAATTCCTCTGTAAATAGGCAACTGCCCCTACTTAGCAACTGCCTGACTCATTTCCTCCCTGAGCAATCCCCTGGTTCACTCAGCAGTACTTCCTCTTCACATTTTCTACATCTTCTGATATTTTTCCTTTTTCAGCTGAGGCAGGCCATTAAAATAGCAACAGGATTGCACTGTGTGTTTGTAAATCAATACTAGCACCCCAGAGATCTTCTCAAGTCCTTTCTCAGAATCATTCCATTTTCAGTTGTATAATTACAGTTAAGTCTGAGGCAAGAGAAAGTATGCATTTTAGTAGTCTTTAAAAAAATAATCTTTATGAACATGTAAATTTCTTCAATATAACTCACATTTATGTTTTGAAATACTTCTGAAATAATATTGACATTAACAATCTCATCAGAGTAGGAAAAACAGGCTTAAGGGATGAAAGTTTTTGTCATCTTTGTAGTCCCACCAGATGCCTATCCTAGAGGATACACTGTTCTTCAGTGCTGTCCTCGTTTTAGCTGGGACAGAGTTAGCTCTTCTTTTTAGCAGCCCTCTTCTACAATAGTTTACATTAATTATTCACCTAGAATTGTCATAAAGATAATTTTTTTGCTGTAAAAAGACAATAGAATTCTAATACATGAAAGCCCAAACCCTGTAATGACTGAGTGGAACAAGATGTGCTGTGCCAATCAAGATCATTTCAGAAAAAAAATAGCCCTGGTTTTACGTAAGGAAGGAGTTTGGGATTTACCAGCTGCAGTAGCATTGCTTGAAGAAAACTGAAAATAGCAGTTACTTTTTCATCATGATTATGTTTACCATAGACATGTCATTATGGAAGGTGCTGTATGCTCACACCACGTAGTCTGCTACATACAGCAGATGATGATCTGCATTCCTAAAGGTGACCCTGTCCCATTTCAGGACAACGACCTTGTTCAGGCTGTGGAGAATAAGGCTGAAATCTGAGACTTCACTACATGTTCAGTAAAATGTCCTTTCTGAAACCAGAAAAGTCATGATCAACAGCCAGTGATATTTATGAGATTGCCATTCATGCTGGCAGGACCCCAGATTGTTTGTGCTGCTCATGGGTCAAACCCATTCTCCAGGAACAGTCAAGGAAGCATCTCATCCAAGAGCACCCCAATTCAGCTTGTCACTGCTCTGGGCAGAAATGAGCCGCGGCCAAAAGTGTGTCTGAAACTCCTGCGGCCCAGGAGATGCTTAATCTAAACCTCGACCTGAACTCTGCTGAAGGGATGTACTTTTCCAGCCCCTCAGAAGGTTTGATCTGCTCTGCCTAGGGCGTTTGGGAGCCGAAGCTAGCTTTTAATTGCATTTTCCCAGCTCACTGCAAATTGAATTTTGCTTTAGCATTTGCACATGAGAAGGAAGTGATAATTGAAGGGAGGGGACCCTGCTTGAGACAGAAGTGTGTATGTTGAGCTGGTTTATAGCAGGTAATAAGTAGGGCCTCACTGGATTGTTCTCGTTATTACGAGAGGCTAAAGACACAAGCCAGATGTTTACGATACTGAGCCTTGTTTCCTCAAATACAGAAGAAGAAAACCAGGCAGGGCTTCTCCTATCACATTTCCAAATCAGGGTCACTAGAATGGCCTATGCCCAAGACAGTCTGTCCTCCTGTTATTTCAGGAGTCCATTAGATGACTCCTGACACACAAACCATCCAGCTTGCCTCAAATCCTCCAGCCTTTACCTTTGCAAGTACAAGCTTGACACGCAGCCCATTGCTTTGGCTGGGAAACCAAAGAGAAACATGGAGCCTTAGCTCTCATTACAGAAATAGGTGGTAATTGGTCTTTCTATTCAGTTTCCAAGACCACAGTGGTTAGTGAACCACCAGCTTTAACCAAGTCTGCAGTTGATGTGCCCTCCACCACAAGAAGCATTCATAATTCCTGACTTATTCTGTTCTGTCACAGCCTGCTGGAGAGGAATTCCAGATCAGATGCTACATAGCATCCTTCTGTGCTGCATCCTACATTTAGTCACTCACACAGGCATGCATCATATTAATTTCTAGTGTTAAACAGCGTAGTGTGTTCAAGTGGTTTCTTGAGGGCTGTACTGTGTCAAAGGCTTTTAAGGAAAATCATCCCATGGAAGCAGGATGAAATCTGAGTGCAGAATACAGCTTTTTGCTTGTACCTCTTCTCTCTGGAAATGAGGTATTGTCAGAAAAGCAGCAAACAGGCATGAGTAGTTCTCTTTTATTTCTGCAGGTGGCATCAAGCATTTAGTTTAGAGACACATTTGTTCTTTTAAAGCTATTTTGAATATCTAAAAGGTGCTCTCTGTGCTATTCTACCAACTCTTCCCATACCACAACCTATATACTGGAATGGTGCATAGACAAAGCAATAGGGTCTGTTTTGACCCTCATCCCTAGATGGTGGTGACATTAGCTACATCTCACTGAGGTGATGATGCTGCATCCACCAGCTCTGAGTCCTGTCTCTCTGTTCTGTGCCAGTCCCCCACTCCTATCTGTGGGATTTATTTTCTTACTGCCTCATAAGCTTCACTTAACTTTTCAAAATCTTCATTTTTTTCTTAGTTTCAGGGCCTCTTTCCTCTGCTCAGCTTCTGTGAGCTAATCTCCACAAGAAGTACTCCCTGGCTGATGAACACCACAGCCTTGCAGGACTGGGATGTGCCAGCTGGCAGGTGGAAAAGTCTCGTGGTGAAACCTGCTTCTCCATCCAGAGTGAAGGGGATCAAAACTGACAGTAGCTGAGGAGAGGAATGAAGGGCACAGGGGAAGGCATGATGAAACTGTGGAGCCTTCCCTCTTGGATAGGTACCTGTGCAACATAAGACACACAAATAGAGGTAGAGAAACCACATTACGAGGATGTTTGGAGGCAAGAGTCTTGTGCTACATTGCACAGAGCCTCTTGTAGCTAAATACCCTGCTCAGCTGCACAGCACATGGCCTCTTTCCAGCACTAGGACCCCACGGACCAGCCCCAGCTGGTCAGTGGTTCACCCATCAATCCTTGTTGTCTCTGGGATTGCGGTGGGAAGCGAGGTGTGAGGCATAGATAGCCCCAGCCTGGGGGAAGATTGGACAGAAGCCAGTGGCATGAGCGAGTGTGGGATTACAGCCGAGGCAAGCCAACGGCTCGCTGCACCCAGGAGGGGGTATCGCTAAGCAGTGCCCCGTCCCCAGCTCAGGCTAACCTGCACGCTCACGCCGATTTGGTGAACCAGGGGAAGCACCAGGACTACAAGTGGACCCTGGTCAAGAAATATAAACTAAATATCCTTATTCCTAACCACTTGCCATCACCGTAAACTTCAGTGCCACAGTCACAACTCCCAAATTTGCAAATTGTAAGCTTCCCCACAGCCAGGCCAGGTCCTTTGAGTTTTTGAGGCTCAGTTGGGGATTATCAGTCATTGCCAGTTACCTTTTGGGTGCTCCTCACACAGATGGCCTGACTGGCTGCATCGTGTCAGAACCAGATTGCATTTCACGGCAGCCTTTTGGAGCTGTTACTCTATCCCCAGGCTAACATATCTCCCATACTCGCGTGCAAAGCAGAGAGAGACAGCTTAGTGGCCCCAGCCCAAAACGTTACGACTTATTAACTTAGCAACACATTTTATTCACCACTGGCAGCATCGGCTGAAGAGCAAAATGAGGAAGTCAGGTTCATCCTTGTCTCCCATGTTTCAAAAAGAACATCCACAGCACTGCGCAGTCACGCTCAGAGCAACCAGGAGCTCCTGGGCTGGACATTGGAGGAAATAACTGGAAATAGGTGATGCTATACCTGTCCCATCCTCCTCCAGTCCTGCACTACAAAGGACTGTGCTGTCTGACAAGACTGTACATAGGTTTTGCAGTACCCCCACTACTGTTACATTGGACAGCTGTTAGTACTGCGCTTGATTTTCTTTGCTGGGCTATCCAGGTACTCAAGGTACGTACACAGTAAAATTAGAACTGATGAAGATTTTCCTTGCTTTCCTTGTGTCATTGAGACACGAAGTCCTGGATTATTTCACTTATGAAGCGTTTTCTGGCCTACTTCGAGCGTGCTGCTGTGTAGTGAAGCATGTACTTGTTACCATATGTCATAGAAACATTATAATACTTAAAAGGTAGATGGTGTCTTATAATTTCAAAGCACTGTATAACCACTAACTAATTGAGGTTCATGGCATCGCCTCTAAGCAGATAAGGAACTACCACTGAAAAGTAAGTAGCAGCCAACGCGTATTACCCTGAGGTCTGAACTACAGTAGTTATTTTTCCAGGTGTGGAACAGCAAAATAATTGAATTTGCTCAGATGCCACTGTATATAATAACTGGTAAATGTCAGTATTTAAATGGCAACTTCAAATGGAAACCCCCCACCCCCATCCCCTCCTTCACCCACTCGCCTAGCAGAAGTTGCACAGCTGAAGTGCTACTACCATCGCAGCACTCGTCACAACTTCTTTTCACACCAGTAACGCAGCCCCTGTACTGCCTTGAGTCAGTGGGGTGCAGGCTCTCTGAAAATCATGCCCCTGGGAATCCCTGAGAAAAGACGAGGCTACAGACCTAGTAGGCTGAGCAGGTTGTTGCCAGACTAAGAGGAAGAACCAGTATTGCTGGTGGAAAGCAAGCACCTCATGCTCAGAACCACCGAGGCACTGGGTGCTTCTTTCTTTTTTGTTTCCTATAGCAGAGCAAGCTGCAAAGGGCCTCTGCATGAGCCGCCTGCTCGATGCAGTGCTAAAACACCTTGAAATTGGGAACCTCAGATGCCAAGCAGGTGCTGCATCACACAGTAAGACAAAGGAGAATCTCTAGGGCTTTTCAAACTTCTCACTCTCTTTCTTCTTCACCAGACAAACCATGCAACCTCAACAAAGTGCTTGCAGCAGAATTTATACACATACAGGTATTATCACACTGTGTTCACAGTAATTTATACTAGGCCACTTACCACAGGATTTCAAGCCACTTAGGGCTCACCACTGTTGACTTGAGCCAGAAACCTTCCCACATGAAAGCAGAAGTCATGGCAAATAACTAGAAGAAACTCTTATTAGCAACTCTACAACCTGTGCTAATAGCAGTCATACCGAGAGCCATTAACTCCCAGAAGACAAGAGCCCTAGAGGTTTCTGTTAACAGGGTAAGAGGGTTGGAGAGTACTGAAACGGAAGAGTTTGCTGAAAAGCTCACCAAAGTATGTGCTCAATGCTTTACTGAAGCTGTTTTGCTGGCTACTGGGCATTCAGATGGTTGGTGGCCGTTGTTGTGCATGGCTCGCTGTCCTTGGGTAGGGAGAGAATTATGGTGGGTACCCTGGAGGGTTCTCCTGGAGTTAATATCACTGATATGATCACTCAGCATTGCCATAAAATGTCTCTAAAGGATTTCCACATGCTATTTTCATCTCATTTATTTCAGTAATACTTAAATGTCTTGCTAGTTTGGCACTTAAACTTTTAGAAGAAAGAAATCAGGCTGTCCTTTGCAAAGATGTAAATAAATGCGAAGCTAGAAGGTAATAGATGGGACAGAATGGATTTCTTGGGGGGCCACAACCGTGCATGTTGCTGAATCCGTTACCCACAACATCAATTCACTCATCATGATGCACTTACCTATTATTTTACACTCAAAATGCTACGAAGAACTGAGCTGGTGCTCATTACAGACGGCTACACTGGAGGCCTAATTGCAGAGTACCTCACTGATTACATTAGAGGGGGATGTAATAACGGATTGGCCGTGCATGCAGAGTGGAACTGGCATACTTTTAGCATCTGCATGATCTGTATCCCTCATTTAGAAAACTCTAGTTACCGTAGATGGGCCTTACATACACCACGTTCACCTAGTCCAGCCAGGGACATCTTATTGCCTGCCTCTTAAAAACTGATCATTTTATAATAGTTATTTTGGTTAATTCCGTTCCTTTTTCATAAAGGGAGCACATATGCTTTTTCTGTGGTGGAAAGCCTACTTCTGTTACAGCTCACAGCCGTATTTTGAAAGTTATTTCTGCAGAGAAAAATCTGCATGCACATTGCCTAGTGCTCAGTGATCCCCAAACAGCAAAGCGCTCCTCGGTTTGTTGCTTCAAAGCTGAGATGCTTTCTTTAGATCTTAATCTTGAAGACTTCCCAAAACTGAAGTTAAATACAGATGCAAAGCCAAAGGATTCATGGAATGGTTAACTTTTGGAGAAGAGACAATTAGAAAATGTTCAAGGAGAAACATCTGGCCTTTCTCTTCCTGCTCCATGCCACCATTCAGAGATTTAAATGAAGAGTAGTCCAAATGGGAAAGCATGAAACCTGCTTATGACAGATGCTAATGATTTGTTATGGCTGTCCCTGCAATACAATTCACAGTTTCAGGAATAAATGGCACTCCTGTGATTCTGTAGTAACAACTTCACAAAACACCCTACCAGGCAGGGAAGCTGGCCACAGGATGGGCTGTTGGTTTTGTTTTAAGGCTCTGGACTCCAAATCCAGCCACTTACCACTCCTTCCAGAATCTGAGGTCCTTAATAGCACAGCTCTTGTTGGGCTAGTGTTTACCACAAACTGTCTAATGGGTCCAAAATTGACTTGTAGGTTTAAAATCAGAATTAAAAAAAAAAAAAAAAAGAAGTATAAAAAGAGTTTTGTTTGTGTAAGATGAGCAGAAGTCTGATCGGAATCTGACCCTGCCTCTCTCGCTATGTTTGCATGGATGTGTGGGTGCAGAAAGGCAGAGGAAATATGTGAGAGAAGTCATAAAAGCTCCTAGATAATGCCTCTAAAGTATTTCTAAGCCATCGCACAAGTAACAATATACAGAGACTTAAATTCAGACACAAGGGATCTATTTTACGTGGACAGAAGAATACTCATGTGGAATACGCTTACAAAGAAGCTTCTTTAGGCAAAACAAACAAACAAACACTGGAGTCATTTATCTCCTTGCCCTCTTTTTGTGCTGGAATACAGGAGCTTCACAGTGTCACAGTCCAAATCCGTGGCAGGGGCCTCCCGCCGTCCCTGCCGACTTCATCTGCAGAAAGAATCCCACTTCAGCCTGTTCAGCTGGGCAGGACTAGAGGGTCCGTTCATGGGAGGACCAGGTGGGGTCTATGGAAAAGCAGCCTGTGAGACCAGGGTTTTTCCAAGCCATGTAAGAAGCCAGTGGGAATTGGTAAAGCAGCAATCCCCAAGCCAAAACAGGAAGGAACACCATAGATTTCAGTAACAACTCTACTGCTAAAGCCTCTTCTCTAAATACTTTTCTTACAAAAGGGAACTACTCTGTGTTTGCCCAAGCGTATTTCAGTATAAAATTGGTCTTTAAAAACTGACTAAGTAATCCAAGAGCTAAAATCTCTCTTGATACTTCTGAATAGGGCCCATAGCTTTTACCCCATATTGAACTTGGTAAGGTTGGATTAATCAAATGGGGAGAGGCAGATTCAGCTGCTGAATTAACAGATTGTATCTCCCAGACAAGAAATGGAACCACAGCTTCTTGACACTGTGACTGCAGCCAGCACCCATCTGTGCCAGACGCGCATATGGTCTTTTATTGTGCAGTCCTAACAGCATCCATCTCACAGCAAGGGCGTCTTCGGCCTCTGACAGAGAGGAAAGCAAATTGGACCCAGTCATCCTAAAACACAACTTGTTAGTGTCCACTGCCATGTGTAGAGGAAGAGTCCCCTTAGAAGCTGCTTGGAATGGCAGCTAGATGGCATTGAGATAAAGAAGGGATTTTCAGGCAGGTAAATTCCAAAATACTGCAGGAAGTTGAAATTTGGATTAAAGTAGCTCCAACTATTAAGAGTATTAATAAAACCATTATAGGATTTTTGAGTTTTGGTGGATTTTTTGTCACTGCTGCTGAAAAGCAGTTCCTTCCTCCTCCCCCCTTTGTGAGCAGGGTAGCATAACTCTCACTGCCAGGTTTTTCCTTGGCTGGAGTTTGCTTTCCTTTGGCATGGGAATGGCCCAGCAAAAGATTGCACATCGCCTATACCAAAGCTGCACAGGGAATCAAGACAATGTAATGAGGCTATTAAATTAGGCCTGCCAAGAATCTAGGAAGAGCAGGTGGCAATATGAAGCAAAAGGCCTACACGGAGCATGGGAAATGGGAGCTGTTCCTGACAAATATCATTCTTGCTACAGGCAAAGCCACTCTTCAAACTCCAAGCAAACATCTTACATCAACTTAGGAAAGTAAAGACTTCAGACAAAGCTTCTATCCTTGCACTAAGAACCTTCCCCATCATCACTACAACCTGCTCTCTATTTTTGCTTTTTCCAAAAGCAGTGAGGCAGTTATCAAGGACTCTCCTCTGCTCTGCCGCATAGTAAAATTAGCATGACTGACTGCTCTTCTTTTTGTCCAAGGAGACTTCTTTGAAAACTGATCTCTCAAAAGAAGCCACCTTTGAGCTGTTCGAAAGAAACATCTAAGCAGCGTTGAGTTACTGAGAAATATTTTCACGCTCAGATAACTGAAAAAATATTCTGTATTCTCAAATTTCCCATAAGTACTCACTTCTAGGCAGGGATCAATCAGAAGGATTTTTAGATCATTACATAGATTTGAGGAGCCATCTGAGAGTCTTCAGGAAACATCCTCTCAGTCAGATGCGCAGCACTGTTAGCATAATCCTATAACTCTCCACAATGATGTTTTATCTCAGCACCACTTGGAACAATACAATATTCATAAAAAGCCACTATTGGAATATATTATCTCATCAGCACATGATGATAGATTAAATGGTTTAGTGTTAGAACTGATAAGGATTACCATATCAGTGTTTAGCTTGTTGGAATTGTATTACTAGTGCCATTGACAGTAATCACATCGAAATTCTGAATAATTTCAAATGATTCAGTAATAATTACCAGATTGTGCTGTAGACAAAGGGAAATGCTGGAATCCGCACAGCCAGTGCAGCATTTGTGCAATGACTCAGTGTGATGGGATTTGTACCTTAGGAAAATTGACTGAGCTGATTTACCTTAATCTTTTCTTCGGGAAATGTGCTACTCCAAATCAGAGCAAGGCAAGACAGAAACAAGTAAGAGAACTATTTCAAAAATTATCCAGCTGCTCTGCAGAACCTGCAACAAATTCTAGACTGGATTTGGGCTCTTTGGGGCAAGAAATAACCTACCGCTGTCTCTATTTAGCTGCTATCACTGCAGGCTCCTGGACACTGTGGCAATACAAATGCACAGCTAGTGACAACAGCATTGCTTGAGCACAGAGTATCTCAGTTTAGCTGAATAGATGCAGCTTTTATGCACACTGTTTAGGCAGTCACTTTCACAAAATTGGCCCAAGAGCTTAACTTTTATTATTTACCGTTATTTGTTCACTATCTTCAGTGTGCTCAATCTACCACACACACATGCAAATACAGTAACTGTCAACCTCCGAGAGACCTTCTGCTTGATTGAAAACCATGGAATAAATAAGCAGGTACATAAACACTGAAAAGACAAGAGATGGTGAGAATCATATCCCTATTTTGACCCCAGTAATAAATAAAATTTGGGTGGGAATATGTATGCTAAGGCAATACGTAGGTGTTATTCCATGAGATGAGAACTGGTGGGCATGCACAGGATTACAGACAGAAAAGGAGTGAACCTGTTTCCACATGTATTACATGCACATGTTCTTTCTCACTTTATTCTTTTCTGTATAAACTGGTTTCCTGTCCCTACAAAACTATTACACAGCAAAGGATGATCTAAGATACAGAACTGATGTCACGCACTGAAGAGTCAAATCTTTTCTGCCAGCTACCCAAGACAGCCACATGATCACCGTGTCTTCCCTTGAACTCATTTATCTCTTGTCACTGCTTAGTACGCGCTGTCTAAAAGTGGAAGGCAGTTCTGCAATCTTTGCTTTGAATAATGCTTGTTCTGGCCAATAGTCCCAAAACCCACAAGCAGGAATTGTAGAATCACAGAAACACAGAGCTGGAAGAGACCTCAAGAGGTCATGCACAGTCCCTGCCACCTGCCCCCTGATCAGAACCGGGCTGATATTCATCCAGCTGCAGATCTCGTGTTGGAACTTTACCACTTCCCAGCAATCTATCCCACTGTGCTTCCCAGTTCCTACCTGATTATCTTTTCCTTAAAGTGGAACTTAATCTTCTCTGACTAAAAACAAGTCTATTGTCTTTTATTCTCTCCACTTCAGTCAAAGCAAGCAGGTTATCACCCTTCTTTTGCCTCTTCTTTAGACTAGAAAAAAAAAAATCCCAACTCTTTAACTTTCCACATTCGTTTAACTTTTCCCATTCAATTTTTGTTGACTTCCTCTATATCTTCTCCAGTTGGCTTGTATCTTCTAGCGCAGTGCCCCGGCAGTAGTCCTGCTGAAGCCTTGCTATGGCTGAGCGAGTGGAGGACTGCTGTGTGTCCAAGAGGCTACTCTTTCCTCCATGCTCTCAGGCAGGGCGCTTCCTTTTTCACAGTGCCATGGACCATTGACTCATGCTCATCTTGTGACATCCCAGATTATTTTCTGCTCTATCTGCTATTTAGCAAGCTGTTCTCTGTCTGGTCTTTCTGCAATTAATTACTCCTGTCTAAATGTTTTATCTTGCATCAGTCCCAATTTCTCCTCATTTTCTCCTGGACTATATTTCTAACTATCAAGATCATTTTGAATTCTAAGTTTGTCCTCTAACATATCAGCAGGGCTTACAAATCTTACAGGGATGCTTTCCATTCCATCATCCAGGTAACTAATAAACATACTGGACTGAGGACAAACTAAGGGCTTGATTCTGCTTCTCTTATATTAAGCGATATTGTCTGATAAGGAATTATTCACCCGGATAAATACAAGTCGACTTGAGCTAAGACTGAGAAATTAGATCCTTAGAGTATAGATGTATTAGTAACACAGATTGTTGCAGGCACTTGTCCCAGCAGGAGAGTAATAAACAAGAATGTGCAGTTAAAGCCCATTGGAAAGAAGGCTGGATGGCTACAGTAATTTTCATGCCACCAATTTTGTTTCCATCGGCCATGGCAGTTATATTCACCACGGGAAACACACTATAATTTGTCACAATATGTGCCTTACGCTTTTGGATTTAGAACATTTTGAAATACTTTTTCATAATTTTTCAAAATCCTATGTACAAACATACAGATACATCTAATTTCCCTGGTTTCTTGTTTTAGCTCTTACTCAGCAAGGCTCCAACATAAATGAAGCTGAATTCACATGACCATTTTACTATTAGATACTTCAATCAGGATCTGTAAGCTCACAGAAACTTTGGGTGTTGTTTTTCTGAACTAGAATATAAAAACTGTTATACCAGATTTCAGACTAAGTCCAATCAAGCACAACATCTAATACTGTGCAACACTGGATACTTCAGGAATCAGTGTAAGGAATGGATTAATCAGTGGGCGCTTCTTCCTCGAACAACCTCCTCTGATCTACCAATGACTTAAGTATTTTTTTTGAGCAAGTTTTTTTTTTTTTTTTTTTTAGCTGGGTTATCACATGTGCAAGCTTCTATTCGACTAATTTCAGCTACTATTATTTTGACCAATTTCAGTATTTCTTAAACTGAAATGGATAGAATAAACCCCCTGGAATCTCAAATTGCATGCAGCACCAGGGCTCTATTGATTTTCATCTCATAACACCAACATGTACCCATCAGGGATTTGGCCTGAAACATTTTTGAAAGATTTGTCAGAAAATATCACATGAAAACTAAAAGGACAGAAGAAATGACTGTAAAATTAAATTATTCACTTTTCCACAGGGACAATGGAAAAAAAAAGACAGTCTTTAGAGGATTAGAATAAATCAGCCACTGCAATCAAATCTGCAAATGCTGCAAAATTGAAAGATGATTGCAGGTGCTGCTGAAGCCACACAAGGTCAAAATTTTAATGAAGTTCCAGTAAAAACGCATAAGCAGTAATTGAATGACTGAACTGAAAATCTGAGAAACAAGGTTAAATAGGAAATAAGATGGAAGTTAGTTACAATTGCTGAAACACTCTTGAACTGCTCGTCAGAGAAAAAGGTAACGCATTTTCCACATTGGGGCAGCTCAGTTCCTGTGTGCCTAAAGATAAAAGATGTGCATATCAAGGAGAATGTAGATGTATAGAGAGCAGGAAGGGACAATGCTCCACTTCCACCTCAAGAGTCCTTTCATCTCTCATGAATTTGTATGTGCTTGGCCTTTTAATTTTAACTTCACAGCCTCCACTGTCCCACCACAAATATCCTGAGTGTGCAACACTCGGGTTATTTCTCTTCCTGTAATTTATACCTTCTACTCTGAAGCTTTGCATGTGCAGAATATCAGACGTGTTAAATCGCAAGCACTGAGGCCACTTGTATATGTGTCTGTTGAATTGGAAAGAACAGAAAACAACGTCTCATTTTAAAATTAATTTTAGCTGCCCATTCTATTTGTATGTGTTCCTTTCAGCAGAGTAATTCCTCCCATGTCAATTGTCTCACTTTTCTCAGAGGAACAAAAATGGATAAATAGACACGGAACCCTTTTATCGCACAGTGTGTTACAGAAATTCTGTCAGTTCAGGAAAATATATGTAACCTAATCGAAACTCAAGGCACCTCAAAACATTCATGAGCGCTTTGTTTTTACAGATATAGAAAGTACAGCCTCATAAATACACATTACTTACAGAGCTTGCAAAAAACATTAAAAAAATTACATTCTATCAGGTAGTTTTTATTGTACCCCACCTATTGTACTTCATGCTGTAGAGAATCAATATAAGTCATTTTTGTGATATTTTCTGATAGTTGTTGATGAAAGGAAGACAGAAAAAGACATGGATACAGAGCAAGGAGTCAAGAAATCTGGACTGGGTTTGTTTGTTGTGCGACTTTGTTCGTGACATAACTAGAGACTTTGATTCAGTGACTCAGTTTTCTCATCTGTAAAATGAGGATAACATCTGAATGTCTCTCAGTGGAACAGTGACGTTTAATTCCAGCATGTGTATAAAGCACATTGAGACTGCTAAGTGGCAAGGTATTATTACTACATATTATAAACACAAACTTGAGAAATTTGGCACAGAATGTTTATGGGTTTTTTTCCTTTTAGCTGCCCTTTTGTTTTAAGTAATAATTGGCATTCTATTAACACCGAGAGGAAACAACAGACAAAGGATTCTCTGTACACACATGCTAAAGTGGGAAAAGCCAATATAACAAGAAACAAAGAACAGGGCAAGTCTGTGGTCTGAACATTCAAGTTAAAATGGAGCTCTGCTCTGCATTTTGGTAAGGTTCCTTCTTACTCTTTTGAAACACTGCATGATCTTACTGCTACTTTTTCTGCATTCTTCCCGTCTATGGGCTAATTGTGTGGCCCTCTGACAGGTAAACTTTCTGTTGATTATTTCAAAGGGAGTTTTCTGCATGAGACCCAAAGAACTTACCCTTTAATATAGCCTCGGATTCTGTTTTATCCTCACTCTTCCCAGAGCGTAAAGCCAGAGGCAAACCAAGAAATTATTCCAGAATTCATTGATAACCAAGCAGGTGGCAAACTAACAACTAGGTGACAAATTCAAGTTAACATAAAATATCTGGGAATTCCTTCCGTGAGGTTTGAGTAGTGTTTTCCCTGACTAGCAGGACCACCATCTGAAAATGTAGCCCGCTTCGGCTTTCCTTGAGCTTCCTTGTTGGAAAAGTGAGTTTACAGACCGTTTGGAACCGGAGCGCTGGCCGAGAGGGCTCGCTTTTTGAGAGCTCCCTATCCGCAGGCGACTCGACATCATTAACGGCGGGATAACGTTTGCAGTTCCCGTGGGGCCACAAATTACACCCCCATCGAGGCAGCCCGGAGGGCGCCGGGCATCCTCTCGGGGCCGGGCCCGCAGAGGACCACGACGGCTGCCGTAGAGAGGCCGTTTCTAACGGCTTCGACGTCCCTTCCCGCCGGTGCTCGCCACCTGCTGCCCCAGGCGGGTTGCGGGGGAGATGGAGGAAGGGGGAGATGGAGGAAGGGCAGAAAGCGCCTTTCGCGCTTCTGGTCACTTCGCGCCACTGCCGCTCGATGCCCGGGCGGCAGCCCCGCGCCTCGCTACGCCCCGGGCGCGGCAAACCCCGCCCGCTCCCGCCCCCCCTACCCGGCCAGCGGCCGCACCGAGCGGGCACTGCGAGGGGCCGGCGCCGGGCGGGCGGGCGGCGGTGCCCGGCGGTGCGGTGCGGTGCGGTGCGGTGCGCTGCGGTGCCGTGCCGTGCCGTGCCCTGCCCTGCCCTGCCCTGCCCTGCCCTGCCCTGCCCTGCCCTCCCCCGCGGCGGCGCTGGCGGGCGGCGCGGAGCCTGCGCACTGCGGAGCCTGCGCACTGCGCTCCCGCGCCCCCCTTCTGCCCGGCCGCCAGTCGCGCGTCCCGGCACTGAAGATGGCGGAGAGCGGCGGCGGCGCGGCTCCCCCCTTCTGCTCTTCCTCCTCCTCCTCCTCCTCCTTGAAAGGGCTGCGGGAGCAGATGGGTGAGAGCGGCAGCGCGGCCCCGCGCCGGGAGGGCAGGGAAAGGCAAGGCGGCGGGTGGGGGCTGTCCGTCCCGGCGGGGGCGGTCTGGGCACCCCCGCGCTCCCGCGGCCCAAGGGCACGGCCCGCCGTTGGAGCCGGCTGCCCGCCGCTCGCCTTCCGCCCCGCGGTACGCCCGGCTGCCGTGCCGGGGCAGGGCGGGGAAAGGGGCACCGGCAGCGGGGTCCGGGGCCGCCGCAGGCCGCCGGGCTTTTGTGTCCGGCTGGCGGCGGGCTGAGGGAGCGGCGCTCCTCCCGCCTCCTGCCGCCGGGGCCGCCCGGCCGCAGCCCCCTCCCCGCCCGCCGGCCCGGACGGCTCCGTGACACTGCGGCGGACCCTTCCCCCCCGCCTCCGGGCGTTAATCGCTGACTTGGGACCGCTCGTAGGCAGCGGCGGCGGCGGCTGCAGGGCTGCTTCGTTACGCGAATCGCCCGTTTTTCGCCGCTTCTCGGTTTCTCTGGCGGCTCTGGCGTTCAGGCTGGCGGCTGTGGCGGGTGGTTTGTCCCAGAGATGAGTGCGGTGGCTGCGCCGAGCCCCAGGTGCAGAGAGCAGGGACAGTCTTGTGGCACTACTCCGAATCAAAGACTTTATAATGCCTTAATGTTTTTTTTTTTTTTAAACTTTTTGAACTAGCATCTTAAGAGGGCTAAAGAAACTCTGCTTTGGTTTTCTCCTCGAGTGTGTTTTATGTGCTCGATTATACTCAAGGTCCTTGATAATATCATGCTCTGAAATGAGTATTGTGCGTGCATGATGTACGTTCCAAGCATAATTTCATGGCACATCTCCACGTGTTAGTTTTGTGGGCAAGCCATTAGAAAAGGTGAACGTTTTCTTATCCCAGACTGAAAAAAAAAAATTAAAAAAATCGTGGTTTGGTCTAACCTATTTAACCCGAGCTATGTACAAAAGCTACTCGGACAGTCTCTCACTTGATTGTTTTTAATGTACCTGTGTAATTACATAAAGAAGAGTGCTGGCAAAAGGTCCTGAATGCACAATGCTCAGCTGACAGTCTTTCTTCTTCAGTGCGTTGTGTGTCAGAAGTATTAATTAATTACTTTTTATTTCTCTTTCAAAATTAAGACAACCTAGTGCTCCAGAAAGATAATGATTTGCCAAAAGATAGCACTTCTCTACTACACAGACCATGTCTGTTTCATCCCTGTGCCCCCTGCTAGACCTGCGGAATTTTCTTTTGTGTTTTGGATGCTCTTTTACTGCGTTTCCTAAATTTTTCTAAAGCAGAGGGCACCCGCATTTGCTGACAGCTGACATGACCTGGTTTTAGTCCCAAAACCAGAGCTGAAATGTTTCTTGAACCAGGCAGCTCCATCTCCCTTTAGATATGTACATGTTCTAATATGCACATCATGTTAAAAACAAAACCAAAACCCCTCACTAGATCCTGAAAAGACTAGACTTCGAATTTTTTTCCCCAAGGGGGTAGAAGTCACTGAACCAGAATCTAAACTTCAATTTACATAGAATGTATTTCTTGCAGCTACGTGCTAGAAGATGAACTTATTGCTAATGTGAATTGAAGCAATACTCCCTGTGAGTGAACAGGCCACTGCAGTTCTGCTCCTGACTTCTGGTCTGCAGCACTCCCTCACTCTCTGGGGAAAGCAAATGATGTTTAGAAATCCTCGCAATCCAGTGGTTAACAGTGGAATTTGCAAGATAATTGCCACTGTATTTGGAGAAGTTGTGAGCAGCAACCAAGTCTGATACCACAGCTGTTTGGAGAAGATGTAGAGGAAAATACATCAGGAGGAACCTCCTTTGGTCCCACGCTACCATTCAGCAGCTGTAGAGAGGGACATAACTTTCTGACTTTCTAAGCTCAGTTGGCTGCCTGGGGAACTTCTCAGTTCTAAAATACCTGCTGACTAGAATACTTGCACCCAGTTTCTGCTGGTCTGTGGGCAATTATGTGCTTGGCCATCTTAATCCATTTGGAGAACAAACATCTATGCAAAACAAATACAGTGCGATACACCTTCAGTCATTTACCAGTGAACTTCTGGTTGGGAGTCTGATGTTCAAAGACAATAAATATAAATTTACAGCATCTTACTGAGAAACCGTGGCTCGCTCTGGTAGTCTGACTAGGCAGTGTATGTATACCTTTTGTAAGTTACCTTTTGCATAGGTTCCTTTCGTGGGTCCTTGTTCCCTGCTTCCACTCTCTGTAATCAGTCTCTTGGTACTGGCTTGATCTGTGGCTGATTGGTGCTCGTTAATTATTTTAGGCCTTGAAAGTGTAGAATCCTGTGGTGCTGCGTGTTACTAACTTTCATGCCAATGTGGTAAGTTTGAAGAGAATCTTTTTCTTGCCAATTCAAGCTAGTATTGAGGTAAGGAAAAGGTGTTTCTCTTTCTTTGAGTATCAACTGTAATGAAGATTCTGCAGGCCAGATCATGCCTTCAGTGTCAGTGCTACGACTCCTTTGCAAGAATTTTCTGCCCTTACACACCTGTCCAATCTTACTTCCTTTAAGTGAATGACAAAAAGCAGAATTTGCTATTACAACTAGAAGCCAATTAATATTTCTATCAGTGATGCAAGAACATCACTTAACACTGAAAACTAATTGTGATTGTACATTGTGACACAGCCGTGCATAAAGGGCAGTTTCTTAGTCCATTCTTGTGATCCATGCTTGCTGCTGTCATCCTTCAGGGATGAAAAGGAATTTTTGCTCATATTCTGATACTATAAGCACTACTGAGCTTATTAAGATTTGAGAAGAGGGGAATAGTCAGGTACTTGTGGTTTACCCAGTATGTGAGGTTTTTCTTGAGTGGTATAGATAATCAGAATAAAAATACGTGTAATTCAAGCTGTTGTAGCCTACGTTGATTGTTTTATCTTCATTTTCACTGAAATACTAAAAACTCCTCTCCTGTCTTTCGTAGTATCAGTGGTAGAGAATGTGTATTTGCTTTTGTCAGAGCTTGGCCTCTGTTGCTAGGATTTCCACTAGTGTATTGAATCACTGCTGCGAAGGTTGTTCAAAACAGTATATTAAGATGCTATATGTGTATTTTCCTTTCCAAGATCTAGACGATATTTCGGAACCCTGTCTCAAGACATGGAACAAAAATGAAGTGCCTTTTTCAACAAGTCTAGCTGCAGGCGTAATTCCCATTACCTGCACGGCCAAGCCCAGTTTGATTGGAAGTTGTCTAATAAAATAACATCTTCAGTCTGTCAGGTCAATTGTTTCTCCCTGGATAAGTGTTGCTGTCTGGCTTTGTCCATCTTGCCTGGAGCACAGTTCCTGGTAACTTCTTTACCAAATGCATGTATGCAGAATTAGCATGGAAAAGCTGGATGGATAACTAATAGTGAAACTTCATTGCTCAAGCAAGTAGTCAGGAACATGCACATATTTGCCTGGTCTCTAGGTAATAGTTATAAAACGTAACTTAACACAACTTTGTACCAACACCTATAGAAGTACTAGAGAACTTGTTGGCAGAGTCTTACAGAATCATATTATAGAATCATAGAACGGTTTGGGTTGGAAGAGACCTTAAAGATCATCTAGTTCCACCTCCCCTGCCATGGGCAGGGACACCTTCCCCTAGATGAGGTTGCTCAAAGTCTCATCCAACCTGGCCTTGAACACTTCCGGGGATGGGGCAGCCACTTCTCTGGGCAACCTGTTCCAGTGCCTCACCAGCTTCAGAGTGAAGAATTTCTTCCTCATATCTCATCTAAATCTACCCTCTCAGTTTAAAGCCATTACTCCTTGTCCTTTGCCCTTGTAAAAAGCCCTTCTCCAGCTTTCTTGTAGCCCCTTTAAGTACTGGAAGGCTGCTAGAAGGTAGGTCTCCCTGGAGGCTTATCTTCTCCAGGCTGAACAATCCCACCTCTCTCAGCCTTTCTTGGTGGCAAAGTCCCACAGCAGAAGCTGGTGAGTGATGTCTAGATGAAATCATTTGGGATCTAGGAGCATCTGTCAGTCAGACAACCACTGAAGTGTCCTCTGCATCAGAGCTGCTTGCTGGAAGAGAAATAATTTGCTTTTGAATTTGGATCCTTAAAAGCCTTTGAGTTTTACAGAGTGGTTGTGAGTAGAGGTGGGCTTCAAAACTTGTCTGGGAAGCTGCAAGACAAGGGAACTATTCCTTTGCCAGATTTCTGATAGCATGGGGGGTGCTACAGTAAAAACATCCTCAGTATTCAGTTGTTGTCTGCCCTGCTGGTGTTTGTAGGAATCACTCATGGGTGTTCCATCTGTGGAGTGGAGGTGGCCCAGTGACGGGGGCATTCATCTGTGTTCAGTTTCTTGTTTTGTCAAACTCCTGATAACTTTGGAGAAGGTCTTTAAGGTTTTTCTGTGCTTCATCTTTTTTCCCTGCATGGAAGTAGTAGTTACGCTGCTTTACAGAGTGCCAAGGTGACAAATGCAAAGAACTGCACCGAAATTGGATTTCACGTAGATCCCAGTGGAGAGAGAGAACGTTCCCAAGTCAGCCTGAGAACTTAATGTAATTGTAATGGCTGTGAGCCTTAATTTCATTTTCTTCTTGTTTATGGAAATGCAATAATATGCAGTAGGGAGAATTTCATGCTGATTCATAAAGATGTATGCTGTGTATTAGGTGCTTAACATTCTGAAGATTACTTCCAGTTGGAAGTGGTTTATGAAAAAGGCGTTACTCTAATTGAAAAGTTTAAATTATTGAGATTTCTCCAAATGTGTTCAAGAAAGATCTCCTCCTTCCTGTAAAGCAAAAAAAAAAAGTAATCTCAAACCTATATGCAAAAACAGCATGTTTTTTGAAGTTTCTTATACAGAATGTTCCATTCTCTACATGTGACGTCTTCAAGTGATAAAATTAAAAAGATAAATTTGGATTCCATGCTTCAATTCAGACGGAAGCATTAAAAAATAAGGTCTTGCAAGGATCACAACTCCAGTTGTGAGAGGCCAGAGATACTGTGACTTGTACTGTCCCTAACTGTGCACAGCCTTAAAATGTGATTCAAATTAAGGACTGCTGTTCCTTTATACGCTTGTGTTTTTCAAAAAGAAAACAGATAGGAATATTTAAAGTTCTGATATGTTATTATTAATTCTCAGTTCTTAAAAGTGATGAGAGAGTTGAGAAGAAAAGTACTGAGCTACTATGAGATAAATGGAAGAAATATTCTGGGTTAGTCATAATCGTAGGGCTATCAAATGCTGCTGTCCGTCTCTAAACCCAGTTAAATAACTGGAGATGGTTGCAGTCCTGTTGTGAAAGGATACCCTGAAAAACAAAATTCTGACCACGCAATTTTAATGACTTCTCCGAATATGACTTATCAGATGACTTGCAATATTTTAAGAACAGAGGACTTCAAATTCCTGGTGTACCACAAATAAATTAACACCATTTAGCTTCCAGTTACGCAGCTTACAACCAGGCAATTCTTGATTGATGATATGCTTTCAATGTGTTTGCATGTGCCTGTCCAACAATTGACAGGAGTTTGGAGTGTAGTATTCGTGGAAGAAAAATCAAATGTTGCTTGATGTGTTTTTGTTTGAAAGAGAAGCCTCACCTTCCCCGCAGAATTCCTCAGCCATCCACCTGTGTGCCTGGGGTGTTCACGGTGTAGTTAAATGGACACACAGGCCTTTGCTTCTAAGGAAGGCTGGGCTAGTTGCTTGACATTTGTTTTCTTCTAAATTATTTTCATTTTCCAGTCAGTTTTGAGCTTCTGCTTTCCAGGTGGAAGATCCCACAGTTGAAGTTGCCTTTGAAGAAAACAGTTACCGTGAGTTGTGCTCAGAATCCCTGTCTTTCTTCGTAGTGTTTTCTGTGTGCATAATTGACAGGGAACTTCCGAAATACTGTTTTATGAGTACTTAACCAGCTTAATTTGCTTACACCCTCTGGTGTTCAAATGCACTGACCTGAATCTTGGGAGGGAGCAAAGATGCAGCGGTGGCCTGTGAGTTGCCTTCTCTGTGCAAGTGTTTTAAAGCTTCCCAGACTTAGAATTTCTCCCAAGTCTGAGAGAGATTGGCTACAAGAATATAGAAATCCTGTGGAGATCTTTAAATATAAAGAACATAATTTAACACCACACATTTATTCGTTTGAAAGTTTATCCTCTGCTTAGTTTTGCCAAGGGAATTTCTTAAAGGAACACAGTTTTGCAGCACAGTGTTGATCAATGATACGTAAGTTGTGTTCTGGACATTTAAAACCGAGGACGGTCATCTCCGGACTGTGTCAACAAATGTCGCCTTACTCACTTTTGGATTTCTCTGAAAGACTTTCTGCCACCAGGTACTGAATTAAGCAAAAACATAGCCTCTGTTTTTCTCTTTTACCCTTTTATCCTGCTGGGTTTTTTTACACGCTTGTCATTTTTCACTTATCCATTCTTTAAGCTCTTTGGGCAGGGATTGATTCATGATTACTTTCCTGGGGTCTTACGTTACTTGTAGTGGAATGCCTCAGAGCTTTTATTTTTTAAATATTTAGATTAAACATACAGTTTTAAGAAAATTTTCAGTTTAATTCCTTTTACATTTTGTACCACTGTGTTCTCTTTAGCCGGTGGGTTTGCTACACTAAACACGCTGTTGACCTGTCAGTGTCGTATAGCACTGTTCTGGTGCACAGCTGTATTTGAGTGATTTGATTTGAGTCTGGAGGCTGGTCTCTTGGTGGTAAATGCCAACACAGTCCCTCTTCTTCTGCAGCAGACACGGTGTTTGAACGATATCTCAAGTTGCCATAAGAAAATCATCAAGTGTAAAAGCCAAAAGCAGTGGTTTTCACTGCTATCGTGTAAAGGAGCTGTTACACTTCGGTCTAAAGAAAGCTCAAAATGTTGTTTTCACAGGATTTGCCTCGAGTTAGTTGTGGCTTGCAGTGCTAGGCTGTGTTCTTCGCTGGCATTGTTTGGGCCCTTGTGTTAAACAATAGCCAGCCTGCAAACGAGAGGACAAAAGCATTTACAAGAACTTGCTTCCAACAAGCAAAAGCAAGCAAACTGCTCAGGAAAGGGGGAAGTAGCGGATAGAAGTTAACTGGTTGCCAGTGTTGGGGATAGTGCAGTATAAAAGAAAGAAATAATACAATGAAGAAAACAGATGTGAAAGAGAAGAGAGCAGAAGTTTGTCTTGAAGTTACTTTTTGTGGTGGCTCTGCAGGAGTGCGAACAGGACTCAATTTAAGGCAACCTCCAGAGTTGGAGGAGTAAAGCAGAGCTAGCTGATTTCTGTCTGTCTAGCTTTTGCCAGCACTTGAGCTGGAATTACAGTGGGAACTAAACTGCTCAGTGCAGGTTAGAAGTGGGACTGCTCTGACATGTGTTAAGTCAGTTCAGTGTGAGGGACAAAAAGTCAAATTTTTTTTTTCCTCATGTGCTCTAGGAGTCTGAGGCATTGGAAAGTGTTAGTAAAGAGAATTACCTGTACAGCAGAGCAGATACTAATAATCTTTCACCATTTTACCTTTTTTGTGCTGTAGCTGTAAAACTTGTGTCTAATTCTGTCAGGTTTGAAGCATTTAATCCATATACACCTATAAATAAACATTTAAATTACAACACGTAACTACTACATTTCACAGTGAATCTGTTTGAAATAATGTAAGGGCATATTTATTATATAAACTGCTTTTATTTTAGTCCAGAGTATTAGGATATTTTGGAATTTCCGCTACGCAGAAATGGATAAATACTGATTTCTGTTACACTTGGGAAGGTTCACAAGGGACTTTTAGTTATCGTTTATTGCATCAGCATTACAGTCAGTGTCAAATATATCTTTAAAAGAAATCACTCAAGGCGGGTGAAATCAATTTGTTTGTTTTGCAGTTGGTGAGAAGAGTTTGTAGTTGCCAACCCACAGAAACTTTGTGCAGAAATACTCTCTTTACATTTAAAATGCAGCCTTAATGTATTCCAGTGGAGAATTTTACAGAGAGTACAAACACCTTAGTGCCTTGCTCTTTCACTGAGAAACATAATGAACACTCCAGCCTTTCCAAACCTCTGGCTTCCCTGTGGCTGTGTCTTACTAAGACTGTGCTTCTAGACAGCAAAGAAACAACAGCAATGCATGGCCACTAGCTAAAGAACGCGATTGGGACTGTAAGGCTTGTATATCCTTTAGGTAGGAAGCATCAGCTCTGAAGAGAGGTGGTTGTGCAGATAAGCTTGGTAAGCATAATACTATAAACAGATTAATAACTAATGCCAGATAGAGCAGGGAAATTATCTGAGTTGCATTAAAGCTTGAAGAGAGTTGGCAGCATGTGAATTGGAGAAATTTCCCCTTTTTGTGCAAAAAGGAGGGCCTTTTTGTACAAATTATGTTAGCATATCTAAAGAGATGGTGGAAGGTTGTGTTCTTTAAAAAAGAAAAACCAAAACAAAAGTGACAAGTGGATCATGCAGAATGCAAAACCTTTTCAAATTCCTTTAGGAAGATGAGGAAGAACCTTGGGGAAGAAGAGAATGGCAAAGGGGAATGTGAAGGTAGCAGAAGGCCACAGTAGAGTATCTGCCGTGGTTTGGTTTAATTTCTTTCAAGTCATGGATAATAACATTCCTTACTAATAAAGAACCCCAAATGATGAAGCCAGGTGTCTTTTCCAGAGAAGAGGGTGGATTTAGCTTGTCAGCCCTGTGTACGCAGTACGGGCAGTGCTTCTTACCAGCCTTATAATGGCTTCTGCAAGAGTTGGTGACATCTCTTCTTCCTCTTTAAGCGTTGTACTGGCAGTAGAGAGAAGTGTAAGTCTTGGCTGAGCAGTGTAAGCAAGGTTAAAATAAGAAAATACAAGTGACAGCAGGAATCAGCAAGGCCTCCATAGGAGATACCTTCACAGTACGTATCACTAGTGTTTGGACTAAGAATGGTGCTCACCTGATGTGACCGTCAGACAATCGCATAGTATCTCTGACTGTGGAAAGTTTTTGAAGGTGGTTGCCAATTCTTTTAAGGACCAATTTTTATTCCTTCATCTGTGCTTGTATTACATTCAAGTTTGATTTAGATGGTGTGCTTCCCCTAGGGAAAAGTTTACAGAGATCAACCTACAAATTAACTAGCAACCTTCCTGGTGCCTCTCTGAGTGTGCCCTAGGCTGAACAAATACTGTAACATGTCTTCAGCCGTATCTTTGTAGGTTTCCGTACAAGAAAAAAGTAGTGTTTTGTTAATGATATGAATTATTTATATTTTTTTTATGTTTCCAGATATTAATCTGAGTATGGATGTTTAAGAATAAGTAAAAACTTACATTCTTGCAAATATATCCCAAATACTTACTTGAGGAGCTGCTAATTCAGATACTACAAAGGAATGCTTGCGTCAAGCAGTTTTCCAGTGAGATCAATATGTGTAATGAACTGAAAAATCATCCTAAACTGCCTTGAACATTGGGAAGAAAACCAGATTGTTGTAGAGAATTAGCTGCAGAAATGGACTTAAGGGGAGGAAAGCATATAAAGGCAATAAAATAGGTATCTCATGCAGAGAATAAATACAGAATGAAAGTGTGTAAATAGAGTCTGGAATAGGGATAAGGCAACAGGAAGCTCTTCTGGCCTGCTGAAGCTGAGAGACAGCGTGCACTGGTTTCTGGAGATCTGCGTGCTTCCCATCTGGTGACTGCCCAGACAAAACAGGAGAACCATCTGCCTTCCAGCTGGTCCGTCAGAAGGTGCCTACTGGGAGGCTCACGTGTTTGGTTGTGGAACTTGTCAGTCCTTGCAGCCCAGAGATGGAATGTGAGGATCAACTGGGAAGAACAGAAAGAAGGGGGAAGGCAGGGAAAAGAGGAATGCATACAGAGACGTCTTTTCTGTTCATCATGAGAAACTTTCTGTGTTGCCTACCTGTATGTGTGAGGGTCCATCCTTCTTCTGATGTCCTTTAAACAAGACATAATAGCGTAAAACCGATTCCCTATTTTTAAAGCGTCTAATGTATGGTCTTGCATCCATTTGTCTTAACGTATGTTAATTTAATGAGTGGAAACCAGTTTAAAAGAGGGCACACAGAAATCTCAAACTTAAATTCTGACTTCCTTCATCTTTCCTGAAAGCGTGTACAAAAAGTATTGAAGACAAAGGACCTGAACAGTGTTACTGAAAAGGATGACTCTCTGCTAGACAAACAGTAGCTGCCTGTAGTGGAGCAAGACAAAAATGGCATCTTGCAGATTTGACACAATTTGCTATAAAATCAGAGATCTCTTGCTGGGAAGTTCACTTTTGGTTTATGGATTGCTTGTTGGCTTCTTGTTACCTGCTGTAAGCTTTTATGAAAACATTTAGATTCATAACAATGCTTAACATTCAGGAGACCTCCTAAGTTTTGTTTCAGAGGCTTAGTCTGGATTTTTTTTTGTTTGTTTGCTTTGCGTAATGAGTCATTAAATCATAAGAACCAGAAGGATTGCTGTGAAAGTTGGCACATTCTGCTCTCCTTTCTGGTTCAGCACGGGAAGGGAAGAGCGAGTGGGGCAGCATCCAGCCAGGTCACAGGTACCGGGAGAGGCGATGGGATGGAAGCCCTGAACCTCGCTAGGTGAAGGGACGGAGCCGGTTCAGTCCCTAATGAGGTTTACTAAGAACAGCAGCTGTGTGGGTCCTCTGACGGTCTTGGCAAGGGCCAAGGGTATTAACTCAGTGCAAGGATTGAAATAGAAATAAAATTTTATTTTTAGCACTGGTCTCCTCAGGGCATATCGGAAACCTGATCGGCGAAGGGAAGTGCCGTCGTGCTGGGTGCAAGGGAGGCACCACCTTACCTGCGTGGTTAACTGGTCGTGAGCTGGAAGGTGAAAAGGGAGAGACGGCCTTATCTGGCACGCTGCCTCCTGTAGCAGCCGGCTCCTGGTGCTTCCTTTGGTTTGGTTTGTCCATCAGACGCTTGGCCAGGCACATAGTGCTAAACGGTGATGAGGATGCAGAAGGAAAACTGCTTCCGAAATTAACTAACCATTTTATGTTCCAAATAACCCTGTTTTATTATGCATGAATGCAAATGTTATTATTGGCCACCTGTGTGGCTTGTGCTTTTGTTAGTTTTAGCTAAAATATTTGAAGGTAGACTGCTGTAAAATAGGCACACGCGTTATGCTGATCACAAATTACAGTTGTGAAAGCCTTTAGTGACTACTGCGAGAGGGGAAGCTCAGAATAGAAATGAAATTTAATTTGGCTCCAGGAAGTTTGCTGAATATGTCCATGAAGGCATCCCCCAGCAATACAGCACGTGACACAGGTTGCACTGAAATGGTTGTTAACTGGTTTCCTGTTCTGGGGTATCCTGATTAATTGCAGAAGTGTTAGACTTATTTTAAGGAGATACTTAGATTTTGTGGAAAATTCTTTTCAGTGAAGCTTTGCTCCATAGCAGACTGCTACATTCATTGTGGAAAACTAGGCAAAAAAATTACAGGCATCTGTGTCAAAACAGTATTTAAATGTATTAAAAATCAAGATTTTTTTAAAAAATCATATTAAAGCAAAATAAAATGTATTTTTTAAAGGTGGCAGAGTACAACAGTACGCAATTAATTTTCTCTTGCAGTAGTACAATGTTGATTTTGAAAGTTAAAGACTTTTATCATAAATTTAGCATAAAATTTATGGTCTGTAAAAGCTGTCTGTTGACCTGAGACTTGATGAAGTTGAACTCGTGCATCTTGGGGATGCATCTAATGTGATGGCTGTTCCCCTTTTAATAATCCCCAGTTCACTTTTAATTCTAACCTTCTTTTCGTTAAATGGATTGCTTCTGTGTAACATGAAGGTGCACTCCTAGTGCCTTTAAATCTCACAAATTACAAATTGGTAAGCATGTTGTTTCTATGCAAATAATGAAGCATTGAAGCAGTAAACATAAATACTTCATTGACATACAAAAAATCTTGGCATACTTAGCCAAAGGATTTTGTACTTCTAGACTTTTTTCACCTCTGTGTCCTTCGCAAGCTGTACTGTTCCTGTAACCCATTTTCCTGTTCTATAGAACCTCAAGTAATTTTTTGCAAGCTTAACTAATTAAGATGAGCTAATTGCTTTGCAGATATGACACATTTTTTAAATGAGTGCCTTCTAATTATGAACATTATTTAAGTGTTTGTTTGTTTTTTAAAATGAATAAATAAATACCTAATCCCATACGTTCATTATGACCGGTTTGTTCAGCAAGATTTCTCGTAACAACATACTTATGCAAGTAAAATAAGATTAATATTGTACCCGTTTAAATTGCAGCTTGCTTCTTACTGTAACATCGCTACAGAAATTTGGATGTTTAAACTTTTGAGAGTTGAGGCAGAATTCCAGTGTTGATCTTAACTGAATCTGGTGTAGGTTGTAAGGGTGGATTTGTTCTGTCGGGCTTATTTCCCAGCTGAGGTGGGCTGAATTGGCCCAGTCTGCCTGTACGCGTCCGCTCTCTCCTCCATGACTGAAGAAAAGATGCAACTGGCTTTCTGTATTTGTCGTAACTTAAAATGATATTTGAAGAAGCTCATGCTCTTTCAGTCTTTGTGATCTGCAAAGGTGTCATTGGATACAAATGCAGGTTTTTCTGAGAGCAAAAATATAACACCAGGGCGGTAGGCTGGTTTTCCTCAGGCTGCTTTCACATCTAATTGTGTTGAGAATATATAGTTTTGTTGTTCTCCACGTGGTGAATTTTTGCACTGGATTCCCATCCCCGTGATGTGCAACAGTGTACCAAACCAGCTTTTTGACTGACTTTTGGTCTCCATGGTGAAGTTACAGTGAGCCCTTTTTTAGCCGTTCTCTTTGCCAATTGGTAATCTTACCGTGTCGCAGCATATCGGGTCTCTGACTTCTTTGGAAAGAGCCTCGGAGATGTGTGGGGTGGAACTGAGGAAGACTTTTCTTTGGGGCCGCAATGAAAAATTAATTCAAGACATGGCAACAGCTGCAGGTGACAATTTAGATTGCTGAATAAGTATTGTAATCGGTGTTTATCACTGATGCCACATGGGATTAAACACTTTGAGGTGATTGTTCTTGGACACGGCCTTAGGAAGGGTTATTAACATAACACCACTAGTTGTCATGGCAATGCGTGGAGAAGAAGGAGACTCTTCCTTCCTCCTTTGCATTCTGCACTACTCTGTTAAAGGGAAGCCTGAGATCACTGGCAAAGCTGTTGTCTTCGTTTTTTAAATGTAGCACCAAATTCTACAATTTGTCTTTGCCATTATGGTTGAAATCATGGCACGTTAGGTGTTGCTTTTGTGGATTCCTTTCCGTTTAAACAGGCATTGACTTCTCCTTTCTCAGGTTTGGTTGATTGCCCGGTGTGTTCTCTTGCTTCCCCCAAAGTTGGGCTTTTTTGTAAGAGCCACGTTGGTGTCTCGGTATCTGTCAGCCACGGTGAGAACAGAGTGTCGCTGCTGTAAGGACACTCCTGTTCAAAAGCTGTGCAGGAAAATGGGGTAAGGCTGTTTTACAGGTTACCCGGCCTGCTTTCCCTGTAACACTTCACCTTCACACCCTAAAAGGTGATTAATTAAAGTGAAAGTGCATACCAAAATAAAGAAAATCTGTGCAAAGTGATACAGTAAATTAGTGTCCCCGACTTCTTAATGGTTTTGCTATTTAGCAAAGTTAATATTGCGAACGTTTCGTTTCTATATGATTAACTGGGAGTCATAGCCCTGCAGTTCACTTGGTGAAACTCAAATAAGGTGAATGGCTCTCTGCACAAATGCTCAAATTACTGTGCAGTAGCAAGGAGTTTTTATTAAGTGTAAGTCAGACTCATAGCTTTGCTAAACTATTTTTCTTCTTAGAAAAGTTATTTAATAAGTTTGCTTATTTTTTTTTAAACTCTGTAGTCTTTTACTACACATTTTAAAATGTATGGTTTTGTACCTGTTTGGGTTTTTTTTCTACAAAGAAAAGCTGTGCCTGGTCTGAAGTCTCATTCGACAAATTTCTTCTTCTGACAAGTTGAGCAGTCCCAAGTTAGTTATTTAATAAAAGGATCCGCAACCTCAAATAGATTATTTTATTTATTTACTTTAGATATTTATTTGTTGAGGTTTGTTTGTAGAGCTTTTCTTAATATGGAATGATTCTTTCTCACAGTTGCTGCAGCCCAAGCCATAGCAGAAGAAAGAAGAAGCCAAAGTGGCATTAGCCCTATTGCAGTCCAGACCTCAATAAATATAAAGACAGCAACTAAACCAGGTATAATTATTGGTCATTGTTCTTAATGAAGTACTGGGTTCACAAGGGGGAGTTAGTAGGGAATAAATAAAACAGCTTTTAAAAAGAAGCTTGATGCTTTTTCTCCAGGCAGTATCAGAGCATGGAGCATCTGGTAGATGGCTCGTAGATTCATTGAGGGTCTGGTTTTCATGAAAGGCTTTTGCTCTTGACTCGCTCACAGTTCAGTTGGTGAAGTTAGCTATCTGTCAGCGAGGCATAACAATAAAGATAAATGTTTTTTTTGTGCTCTGATCAGGTTACCAGCTCACTTCTTGCTGAAATTCAAGTTTTTATACCTGCAGAGACTTAAGCAGTCTTGGTTCTGCTTAGCTTGCAAACTAGCTATCCTACAGCGCTTTGAATTTGTCATTATGGGTGAACTATCTGTTCTCAGATTGAGTTTTCCTAGATTCCTGTAATTCTTGATCATAGGAATTAATATGTACAAGAATGAGGATCAGAGCTGAATTTGGAATAAGGGTATGTTCTCACACTTCTGACTTCTGCTCAGGCATTCTTTTCACTGTACACGTTGAGACTTGTAATTTTGTGTCTGCTTTCTGCTGCATCTATTAAAAATAGTGGATTGGTGGTTGTGAGGGAATGAAAAGAGGGAAAAAGAAGGATATTCAGCTTCCTGTGAATTTTTCAGATGACATCTTTAGTCTCTATATAGAGCGTGCAGTGCTTTGGTGGTATGTGTATCTCAGGAAGTTCCATAGTCCTTTCAATAGTAAAGACTTACAATGCCTTTATTTAAATTTGAATGTTCAAAATAACTGACAATGAGGTGTCTTGCATTTTTCTTTTGACAGTGATAGACGGTTCCACTCTAAGAACAGAAGAAAGACAAAGACTGGCCCGGGAACGTAGAGAAGAGCGGGAAAAGCAACATGGTATTCTCATGTTTCATTTGAAATACAATTTCTTAAAATGTTTGTGATAAAGGAATAACTTACTCTCTTCTTATTCAGTCACTTTTTTTCACTTTCTGGGAACAACAGACAAGGTCTGCTCTTGGTCTTGCATCAGTGACCTTCTGTGAGCCTGAATGGAGAAGTACTAGATTTGTTCCATTTTAGAGGAAAACATGCCACAGATTTTTAGCTTCTTGAAGCTGTATATCACTTCTGACCTTACGTTTCTTAGTGACAGCCAAACAAATTTAGCCTTAAACAAAACACTTCTGAAATGGTTACTTTTAGCTTAGCACTGCTTCCTGTAGCCCTGAAGACTGAGGTTTGGGGAACACTGATACAGAAAAAAAAACCAAAAAAAATTTAGCTGGTTGAATGGCTTGATTGCCTTGAACACTGCTTCCCTTGTTTCTTAGCACTCTGAAGCGACTCCTGGATTGAAATGTCAGCAATATACACTTTATCTTAGCAAAGAATCTGAGACCTAGAGAAGAGCATAAAGCTCTTGCCCAGCTTTGTGCTGTTTGTGACGTGAATCAGTGCATGTATATGCAGCAAGAGATGAAAGGGTCACAGCATACCCTGCAGTCCTGATTCTTGGTCTCCCAGCTTATGAGGAGTGGCGTCTCTCTGGCCTGCATGTGTGCTTCTTAACATAAAAGCAAAAACACAGAGGAATGAGAATGACTGTGTTATCCTAACGTGGAGAGAGGATAATAAATACATATTTATATATGCATAAAAATTCGGAAGTATTTGGGGGGACCTTATGTAAATACTGGCTGTGTGTTTTTCTTGTAATTATCTGATCTCTTGGTTCGTTTCATCTGTCTAGCCACAGAAACACTTTGACTGGGTATTCAACCACGAGCTTTTTGTCGCAGGACTTGAAGCTTCCAGTTAAACTGCGCACAATTGTTCCTAGGCGGAGGCTGCGGAGAATCTTGGGTGCAATAACTGTGGGGTTTTCCCATCTTGTTGCTTGGTGGTTTAAATCTTCTCCTTATATCTTTTTCTAAAAAGATTAAAATTATAACAGAAAATTCTATCCTTTGATACTCAACTTACTACTTGCTTGTATAGGCTTCACTATTATCATGGCAAGAAAAGTATATGTGGAATGTAGCGTATGTGCATATCCTGACATTCCTGTCTAGACAGTGCAGTCTAATGGCAGCAAAGGTTCTAATTCCTGCCCACCCTGGGGACAGAATTAAAGACACCTACATCGTCATGTGCAGTGTCATCCAGCACGGCAAGCTAATCTTGCTATATGTTTTAGCTTTAAGCAGTGATAATTTTGCTTGGTAGTCTCTTGCCTGTAAGTTGCTTAGTAGTATCAATGAATAGTAAAGTTTGATTTTAACTTTTTCTTAAAATTTTACAGCTGCCAAAGAGACACAAATCCTTGAAAAGGAGAGAAAAGCAAAACTCCAGTATGAAAAACAGTTAGAAGAAAGGCAGAGAAAGCTAAAAGAACAGAAGCAGAAAGAGGAACAACGGAGAGCAGCAGTAGAAGAAAAGAGAAAACAAAAAATAGAGGAGGAAAAGGTACTACGCGTCAAAGTTCTGTAGTTTTAGAGAAACTCCTACGTTGCTTTCCTACACTACTGTGCTCTGAAGTGGTGTGAAATAGAAAGTTATGGAAATTGTGAATGTATTAGAACATAAAAATATTTTCCATATTTGTAAAGCGGGCTATATAGACACCTGTCCTCCTTCCTTATCCCAAGCCTAGTTTTAACTATCCCCAAGGTACTTGGGACTTTAGGAGCTGTGGTTGGTGTTTGGCCACTGGTTATTTTTCACGAGCAAAAACCCCACCCCATATTCCTAGATTTCTAGATTCCTTTTGGTGCACCTTGTAGATTCTGTTTGTAAATCAGCATGGGTGACAGGTCTTAGACTTCCCTTGATTCTGTGCCTTGCTTCCGGGGAGCCCCACTGTGGCCTAAGAGGCTCACATTCTTTCAGTTCTTCCAAATTACAGTTTGTGACTGTATGTTGCGCCATTGGGAACGTTATCTGTGTAGTTACCATTTGCTGCTTTGAGCCATGTATTGACTATTCTTACTTGACTCTTTGCCTTTGCTTTGGCTGCATATGAACCAGCAGAGCAGTATTTGAGTTGTAGAGTTCGTGGCAAGACTGATAGAAGCTGAAAGTAGATATAAATATATGAAGCTATGCCATCTCCTTTGAAGAGTAGGTCTGCTAGTGCGTATTAAATGCGGTACAAGTTTTGAAAAGGTTCCTTTCCAGGATGTCAGCATGACACGCACGTGTGCATTCGTAAGCTCGTTGTAAGAACTTGCTTGGTCATTGTTGAAGAGCCTATAAGCCTGGCTGGCTGTTTCCTTGGCGTCCAGCCATTGCTACTTCATTGTATCAATACATCTTTTTCACCCTTTTGACTGGCAGTATTCTACATTGATGTTTGGTTATCTGTACTCAGCTTCTGGGCGTGTTCAGATTGATGCTCCATTTGAACTTCATGGAATAGTTTACATTGGTGAATAACAAGCAGAAATGTTTCAGTGGGCCTTAACTGCAGTCCAGTGCAGTGTCATCTCTCTAAGCAACTACTTGAAGCAAAAAGCATCCCTTATGCTTCAGGAGGTGTTGCCCCTAAGCTTATAGGATATTTATTCTTGTAATTTTGAGGATAGTGGATATGTTTTAAGTGGCCACTGGGGTGAATAATCAAGGAAGACAAGGACTAGCCGATTAGTGTTTGATTGGCGTTAACCTTGTCTTTTACTTGGTTCCTGGAGGAAGATGACCTTGTGCGTAGAGAGTTACGCACGAAGAATCCAGCAGGTGGGAAAATCATGTGCACTTGACCTGTAAACCTTACTTTCGCCCAGAAAGTGAGAACAGATCTTGACTTTTGTGCTCTGACATTAGAAAAAAATCACTTTTAAAGAAGCTAAGCTATCTTAGGGCAATATTTGCCAGCAAGACATCATCTGCGATTGTAACTTTAGTAGATAGAAATGCATGGAGAAATACATAGTCTCCAGCATTCTCATTTGGTACTTCTGCCAAGTCTCATCTAATTAATCACCTTCCTTAGGTAAAGTAGAAGCAGCAGCACAATAGCAAATACTGTGGAAAAAGAATCATAGAATGGTTAGAGTTGGAAGGGACCTCAAAGATCATCTAGTTCCCACCCCCCTGCCATGGGCAGGGACACCCTCCACTACACCAGGTTGCGCAAAGCCTCATCCAACCTGGCCTTGAACACTTCTAGGGATGGGGCAGCTGCAACTTCTCTGGGCAACCTGTTCCAGTGCCTCACCACCCTCTGAGTGAAAAATTTCTTCCTTATATCTAATGTAAATCTCCCCTTTCAGTTTAAATCCATTGCCCCTTGTCCTATCACTACACGCCCTTGTAAAAAGTCCCTCTCCAGCTTTCCTGTAGGCCCCCTTTAAGTACTGGAAGGCTGCTATAAGATCACCCCGGAGCCTTCTCTTCTCCAGGCTGAACAGCCCCAACTCTCTCAGCCTGTCTTCATAGCAGAGGTGCTCCAGCCCTCGAATCATCTTCGTGGCCCTCCTCCGGACTCGTTCCAGTAGCTCCATGTCCTTCTTGTGTTGGGGACTCCAGAGCTGAACACAGTATTCCAGGTGGGGTCTCACGAGAGCAGAGTAGAGGGGCAGAATCACTTCCCTTGACCTGCTGGCCACGCTTCTTTTGATGCAGCCCAGGATACGGTTGGCTTTCTGAGCTGCCAGTGCACATTGCCGGCTCATGTTGAGCTTCTCATCCACCAGCACTCCCAAGTCTTTTTCCTCAGGGCTGCTCTCAATCCATTCTCCACCCAGCCTGTACTTGTGCTTGGGATTGCCCCGACCCACGTGCAGGACCTTGCACTCGGCCTTGTTGAACTTCATGAAGTTCTCACAGGCCCACCTCTCCAGCCTGTCAAGGTCCCTCTGGATGGCATCCCTTCCCTCCAGCATGTCCACAACACCACAAAACTTGGTGTCATCTGCAAACTTGCTGAGGGTGCACTCGATCCCACTGTCCATGTCACCAACAAAGATGTTAAATAGCACTGGCCCCAGTGCTGACCCCTGAGGAACACCACTCGTCACTGGCTTCCACGTGGACATTGAACCGTTGACCACAACTCTTTGAGTGCGACCATCCAGCCAATTCCTTATCCACCGAGTGGTCCATCCATCAAAACCACGTCTTTCCAGTTTAGAGACAAGGATGTCGTGTGGGACAGTATCAAATGCTTTGGATAAGTCCAGGTACATGATGTCAGTTGCTCTTCCCCTATCCATCAATGCTGTAACCTCGTCATAGAAGGCCACCAAATTAGTCAGGCAGGATTTGCCCTTAGTGAAGCCATGTTGGCTGTGGTTCTCTGCCTAAGAGGCTCTTGAAGACATCTAGCCATGGCTAGGCTTCATACCTCTCTTCTCACTGTTACTCAATTATTCTGTAAAGCTATGCAACTTACTGTGTTAATGTCTTGAGCTGATAACTGAGTGTCTGTTGTTTGCAAAGTGAAGCTTGTGCCTTTAACTATGATTTTGAAGAATTACTGCTCTGCAGATACCTCCATGGAAATACCATCTGCAGATTACGTAATGTCTGGGTACTTTGGCACCTTAGGTAAACTCTAGTTCGGGTTTCTTTAACGGAGGGGAAGCTAAGCCTTGTATTTCAAACGAAAATTTTTAATTTCATCTTTTGCCAGTGAACGGAATTCTTCCTCCCTTCCTTCTAAGTTTACTTTGTCTGTTACACACTGCGACTTTTTTAGCTTGTGTTGTGAAATGATGTCGAAAGAAGGTGAAAGTCTTGTGTCCTCAAGAGGGAGAAATGTTCAGATAATGAGTCCCCTTGGTTCTTACTGCAATGTATCAGCAGTAAATACTGCTTCTAAAGATCACTTGGGATATGACTATTCCAGAAGAGAAATCTGTTGTTGACACATGTATGGAAACGTGGCTGAGAAGAAACAGCCTAGCATGGTTATGGTTCATCTTTATGCACAAGAGCTGAAGTTCCCTCACTAGCAGTTACTCGTCCCAGAGGCAGAAGAAAAAACTTCTTTCAGACCTCTTTGTCCTGTCACCAGTGGTTGCTGAGTTCTGGAGCTGATTGATCTTTTTTGCCTGCATGTCTTGCTATTTCTGGTTTCACCATATGTCTATTAATGCAAGTATCTGTTAAGACTTGGGTCAGTGTTTATATAGTTCTCTGAAAATACAAATAACCTTATACTTGGCATTTTATAATGGAGAATTTTTATCACCTTTTAGAAATAACTTCAGAACATAATGAAAAGCAATTATTTTTGTTCAGTTTGGCGTTCATCCCTATTTAGAAAATAAGTAGTGCTGTTTACTGAATAGGAAATCTGTTTGGTGGCTATTTTAAGTAAAGAGCAGAATAGATTATCTGTGCTTTAGCTCAACCTAATCATGTTTGCAGTGTTTTGAAACGATTAATTGCCCTTAACATTCTTTGCATGGTAGTTTTTGTAACAAGAACTTTGTACCAGGCAGTATAGGTAAAGCAGATTTTAGATCCTACTGGGGAAAAAACCCCAAACTTATATTTTGTCTTCTGGCAGAGCTGTGCTTTATAGTTATAAGCTTCATAGAGATGTTGTTTGATGATAGGAGCGATATGAAGCAGTTATGCATCGTACCTTGGAACGGAATCAGCGACTGGAAACACGACAGAAGAGATGGTCATGGGGAGGATCAGTAACTCCAGATTCAGAGAACAAACCAGGTAAGTAGCAGCTTTTCTAGCATCACTAAAATCACAGAATATTATATGTGAACACTGGCAGGTGCAGCACTATGCATAGGGACCTGGGCATCCTTTCCTGTCTTGGATCTGACAACGGGATCTATGGGTAGCTCTGGGGGAAAGAATCATATCTGTACTTGCTCTGTAATGCTGTTCAGACTTAGAGCTATTTTTGATTTTGGGAAGAGCTAGAGAAAAGCCACATGGAAAATATAACACCTGGCAGCATTGCATTGCCAGCCCCCAACTGTCAGGTAAGGGGAATTGTAATGTATGATATTAAAATAATTCTGAGTCCTTCAAATGCAGTACATGTAATGGTGTGCTAAGACTGATGATAAATAGAACAAAAAAAAACGGTTGTGCTGCAATATTCCATCTAAAATGTTTTAAAACACACTCTTAGAGTTACAGAATGCTACTGATTATTCGAATGACCAGTAATGGGTAAAAAGATGCAGTGGGCAGTGTCCAAGTCTCAGAGAACAGGTTCTGTTCTGGATTAGGTAATGCATTTTAACACTCTTCAGTTTGAGCTCAGATTGTCTCCTATTTCACACAGTTAACTGTTTCTGCTTGTAAACGTTCTGAAGTGAGAACAGTGAATCTGGATTGCAGTGAGAGGGATCTTTTCATGCACGACCTAACCGGAAAACCTCGCCAATGAGTAACCTCACATAAGTTATTGTCCAGGAATAGAATGAAAAATGCTTCAATTCAGCCTATCCTCTGAATTAATGGAGTTGTACTGAGTGTATTTGAGTAGTATCTTGTGTCAGCTTGAGCACTGACTTTTGAGTGGTTTTTTGTAACATGTTTGAAAGTGCATTGATATAAATTATCGTTATGATATCCAGCTTCCCCATGTTTTGGTTAACTTGCATTCCTTGCTATTTGACCTTGTGACTTAGCTTACAAACCTTCTTCTTCTACAGAACCACGGACCGCAGATGAAGGTGGAACTGGTGGTATTGATTTCTGAAATGTTCTTTTTCTGTTGTTTTGCACTCACTACTAACCTTTTAAACTTGAGTTCTTGTTTCTCTGAAGCTAAGGAGAACCATCTTCTAGATCTTTTCCTGGATCTTGGCCAGCTGTTCAACAAATGTGATCCCTAAGTAGAAAGCAGTCCCCTATGTTTTTAACTGTGCCTTCCAGCTAATTGAACTACAGCTGAAGTCATGGCATCCTCAGGGAATTTTCAGGGAAAGGATATGTGCATTTGGGGTTTTAAAGATGACTGGATACAGCATGGGGGAGGAGAAGAGAAATTCTTAGTGGTATGTGTTTGAGTATAAATTAGTTCAGTAGTCTAAGCTTTTTTTTTTTTCTGAAGGGCTGTTTCGAACCCTTTCGTTGTTTCCTAATTTGCAAAAAGTACATGGTAGGGCTTGGTTTATTTTCTTTTTGCTTTGTTTTACCAGCGATTTAAGTAATGTTTGCAAAATCAAATGATGTTTTGCTGAAACTTTGTGAAAGGGAGTGGGTCCTTTGTGCAGTTAGATACTTTTTCCGTGAAGAGTTTTGCAAAATCAGATCTGTCCAATTATCTAAACATAATTCTATACGTTAAATGTGTTTTTGTTGTATTTCTGGCACTTTCCAGCGCACAGGCTGAGCCATTCATAGAAATGCTTTGGATCACTGATATATTTATCAAGGCCATATGTTTAATAAGCACAATTATTTCTTGTAGCTAGTTTAAGATGATAGCTCTCAGCTGAGACCCAGCTAAATCTGAATTCTGAAAATCTGTGCATGCTCACAGCATTACTAATTCAATACAGCTGTCTTGTAATACTGACAATATGAGACTTGAAAATGCAATGAAAGTCTGACTGAGTATGATTTAACTGTTGCAGCTTATTCTGGCAACGCAGGAGAAGCATGTGCATTTTATTTAACTTCTCTCTTCCCTTTCTCTGGACAGCATGAATCCCTAATTTTCCCCAAAATTATCCCGTTTGACTGGATTGGTTTACCTGTTTAACATGTGTTCCTTGGATACGTATATACATCAAATTACTGTATTCCACATTACCAAATGTCATTTAACCTTTAAACTAAGAGATCACATTTGCCTTAAACATTCAGGAAAGTCGTATTTCTGCTCTCCTCTATTCTTTTCTTCCTTATCTAATTTTAAAGCTAAACTTTATAACAAACATAAAATAACGTCCTTTGCTCTCTCATTTATGTGAGGAAATGAGCCTTGTCGGTCATTTTGATCGTGGAAGAAGACTTGAACTACAGCACTGCTGAGGCACATTAAAAATCAAGTGTCTTCCAACAAACATGCTCCTGATGTAAAAACAGGTGCTTAAGCTGTACCTTACGCATCGTAAAGTAACAACAGGAAGAGCAGATGAGCTCAGCTACTGTCGATCAATTTTAATAACTTGGTGGCAATTTTGAAAAAGCTGTGGAGATAAACAGAAAATGCAGTATTTGACCGAGACACTTGTGCCTCCACACTGTTTTAAATTTGTGTTCATCTTTACGTTGAGGTTTCAAACATACAGCTGTCTTACCTGGGCTGGATAATGTGGAATCATGATTGGATTCATGCTTCTCATACTTATTCCTGTTTCAGGATCATCCTTAGCTTTTTAACTTTCTGGAAGCTGCTCACTTAATTGTTATTTAAAATCTACCCAAACCATGTAGGATGCCTAAGTCTAGCCGGCTTTCTAAAAAAAAATCCTTATTTAGTCTCTTTCACCTTATACTTGCATAATTGCTGGAAAGGCAACAATTACTTTCTGTTTTCTGAAAAGTGACACCATATGAGCTCTGCTACGTTATGTCATTGTGGCTAAGTAGTGCACCTTCTCTAACAGCACATCTAGAGCAAGTTTCAATACAATATTATTTTTCCACCATCAGTTTCTGTGGCAGATTTGGGATTAAAAGCTCCATTTCTTAAAATGAAAACCATTGGGGGAACAGATTTCAATTATTCTTTACACTATTTTAGGACTAAATGCTTTCTTGTCTGTTATATTGCTGTGCAAGAAAATATAAAATCAGACACATTCTTCCATGAACTGGCTGTGTCAACATTAATATTTAGCAACATTGGTAAAGCAGCATTTGTGGGTGATAGTGTGCTCTGTAAAGTAAACCCTGTGTAATTGAACGTTTCACCAACCATCAGCCGTTCTGCACTTATGTACAGAATGTGATTCATTGAGACTGCACCAAGTACCCTGCTGGTGGCCTGAAATTTGAAAATTGATGAAAGCCCCAGAGTAAAATGTTACATTAATGACCTTGCTGTCAGTGCTAAGATGAAGCATGCAGGGTGTGGGTCTGCCAAGAGAAATGGCTGTGTAATAAAGCGTCCTTGATGACAGAGTCCTTGTAAATGAGGGAGGTTTAGTGATGACTGCTGAGCAAAACTAGACGTTCAGGTGCATCTGTAGTGGAGACGTGCTATTAGAATAGAAATTGGGCTGCCAGAGTCTCTCCTTTCTGAATAAAGAGCTTCCTTGTCCTAGTAGAAATCTGGGAGGAACTAAGAGACAGATAATCTTATTTTATTTAGCCTAATTTTATCCAGCCTCAAATAGGCGGTGCTCCAGCACCCTCTCGCAGTGAAACTCAGAAGCTAGGTTGAGAGCTGCTTTCTCTAATGACAATTTTCTTAAGATACTGTGTTTCTCAGCTCATTTCCCAATTGCAAGCCTTGGTGCATGGCAAGTCATATGCTTTGTTTGGCTTTGCTGCTTCAGTTTGTTTTCTCCATGCCATTAAAACCAATACAGACATTTGGTATTATGTGGGACTATGCTATGTGCTTCATCCATTTAGAATCCCTTGATGTAAGCAATTTAAGTTTCTCCCAAAACAGAATCATAGAAAATGCAGAAGAGTAACTTACCTGTGTAACCACACTACCTTACTGGAAAATATCCTGTCTGTCTTTTAAAGCCTTTTTCCTAGTGAATTGTCCAAAGCTTTCAGATTTGCAGAGGCTGTCTTGTGATGGAGGTAGGGAAAAAGTTGAGGCCATCTGATCATATATTTGCAAATGTATTGATCGAAAAAAAGCACTGACTACTTAAGATCTGAAGTTTTCTGGAAAAAGAAAACTTAAATATCTGTGTGAATACCCTTTACCAATTAGATTTTTTCAGTCAAGGCATCAGTTGGGATATTAGCTCATGCCCTCACTACTGCTCTCTTATTTCCCTGTAAAATAGAAACTGATACTGTTTTTTTTTTTATCTGAATAGTCATATGTAGTCTGTCATTTTTTTCTTTTGAATCTTCCAGTAGAAGTTTCATCCCTTGTCTCTTTACTAAACCTCCAGAGGTTTACTTCCCACCTCCAGAACTTGTAAACTTGCTGGAAAAGAATTGCTTTGATCAGTGTATTTTTCTTCAAGGCAAGATTTAATTTTCTACCCTCTAGATCTTAGAGACCAGTAGGTCTATTTGGTGATAGACCAAATCTCGTATTTTGTGCAAGTGCTGATTTGAACCAAGAGAAATTTGTATGAGGCTTCTCCGTGATGTTTGAAGGCCTTTGACTTGCACGCTTGAGTTCTGGCAGGAGCCAGGCTTTCTTTTTAAGAGCAGACGCTAGAGGGTAGTCTTTGTCTTTCAAAACACCCAAATACATTAATGATGAGTTTCCCAATTTTCATATAGAAAACCTCTCAAAGCTGTTTTAGTTATCCCAGTACTCAGGCTTCATTCATAAAATGCCTTTTTTTTGTTTGTTTGTTGTATTTTGTTATGAGAAAGTATCTACTGATTCATTCATTTCTTAACTAGATTCAATAGATCCCCCTTTCTCCCTCGTAGTCCATGGGGACTTTGCTCTTGTTCACTGCGACAAGAACATGCCACTTCTGTAGCTTCAGCTCTGAAATCTGGTTTTCACTTGACATGGTTTTGCGAGAGTCCCCTAGCTTGGGAGCCTGGTTTGAGTACATGTGTCAAAAGTACAATGCAGAGGCAGGGCTGTCCATAGGAATCCGTGTGTCCTGGCTCTTGTGTGTAGAGCTGCTATAGCATGCTGGCCAAAGGGAAAAGATGCTGCCTCTGTGGTGAGTAGTGCGGCTTTTTCCTTTGGTGCTTATGCACTAATGAGTTCACATTAATCATCTTTGCTGTCCAGTGTGCCAGCAAAATCAATTACTTGTGTTTGATGTGTAGAATTTCTTGTGTTTATTATGCTAGTCCGTACTACTTCGTGTCCATTACTGTTTTTTGCTTATCGAGTTCCCATAGCAACAGGTACATGCTTTTCCAAGGCTTTCACACTCTGGAGTAGTGTTCATCCTGAAAGTACATTATTTGACATTAAAAAGCAGGTATTTATCTGGCTTGTGGTAAACTTGAAATTTTGCCAAGTGAGATGTGATTTTTTAAATGTATATATATGTATGTGTGTGTGCATGTGTATACACATACAAAAAAATGCTTCTTGTGGTGAATTTTTTCGGAAGAGTTAGAAAACTGGTAAGAAACATGAACTTAAGGAGTAGCTTTTTTGAAAAAACTCAGAAATTTTTGAAATAGTCAGAGCAACCCTTGGGAAGTAATTGGAAATAGGAAAGCTTTCATGCTTTCATCCCTCCAAAAACATTTGTTTTGTTTTTGTTAACTAGTGATTGAAAAACTCTTTTGACATACCTGTGTGGATGGAACAAAAAAAAAAAAAATACTGTTTTTCAGGTTTTGTTGTTACTTTCTCTGTCTTGCCAGTCTGGTATCAACACACAACCTCAGTAGCTTTTGTCTTTACATGTTAGGAGCACAAAGTGTAAAAACCATCCGTTTGCATACATATACTTAAAACCTTGGCATTACTCCACTAAAACAAAATGCCTTTTTTGTGCACGTTACAACTGTTGCTAATTGTATCAAGTCTATTCAAAGGGGAAAAAAGAAAAGTATCTCTGTTTCTCATGAAGCAAAACTAGAAAGAGCTTTCAGGATGTAATACTTCCAAAGTGAGCTCATAGCAATGTGTGAAAGGTTCTTCCTCAGGTGTGAAGATGGATTCTAAAGTAAGCGCTTCTTTACACAGCCAGCAAGCGGTCCACCTCCACAGCAAACCTCAAACAGACAGAAGCTGTCATGAATAAACGGTTGTCATCATCTGCAGCGCTTTTAAACACTTCTGATCGAAGTAAGTGTTTGTGTGTCTGCTGGTAGCAGGCGTCCTGCTTAACTGTTGTTTGGGGAGGAGATAAGAGGTGGAATGACACTCCTCTTCCTCCCTTGCTCTGTGACTCACTTCGTATTTTGATCTCAAATGCATTTCATGCAATTTGTTAATCCAGCTTGACTGTTCAGGGCTTTGACCCAGTTGATGTGATCTCTGTTAGAGGAGAAGAGTAACGGTAAAGATTGCTGTTTTTTTAATTTATATTTCTGTGATTGTTTTACTAAAGTTGAATCTTGGCGAGTGATGATTCACAGAACATTTCACATCATTTTTACGGGTTTGCATGCCTTAAATCACACCCTAAAATTTCAGCAAAATAAAAATAGTACAGAAAATAAGGTTTGCCTTGTTCTGTTAGACAGCTTCAGTCATTTGATTTCCTGTGAGAAGGAAAAAATCAACATAGTTTTGACATCTTTGTGTTGTGCCAGTCCTGTACTCTATAGACACACACTTTCTTTTTAATACTAGAATTCTGCCTTAACCAAATAGAGAAGGATGCATGAAAAACTCTTGACACCTGTGGGAGTGTTTTGGGTGGGAGGAGGTGGTTTATTTTGGCCTGGAGTTCCAGAACTAGAATGCAGCTCTGACATAATTTCCTAGCCCAATAAAGTAGTGTAAGCTTGATACTACTACTCAAATTATGCATTTCCCAGACTGTTAGTGCACACCACTGCTTGCAAGCATTCTGGGTTACTTACTGTACCAATGACTATCAAGAATAGAAATGATCTGGAAGCCAGCTGTTCCTTTGATTTTTTTTATTATTTTTTTTAAGATTTTCTGAGTATTTGCACTCTACAGATTCTCTACCAATTTCTGTGGCTTCCAGTCTCATGTTGAATTGCAGCTTTGGGGTGAAGGAAGCTCCTGACTGCAGCATGTCATGTTTAAAATGTGCACCATGCAATTAGTCTTAACAGGAATGTAGAGAATGGGATAGATCTCTGGTTTTCCCACCCTCTGGTAAACTGGTACACAAATCTCCTCTATCCCTCCTTCCCTCTGCCCCGTCCCGATACCTTCTGTAGATCATGGCAGTCTGCCTTCTCCAAATGAAAAATAAATAAATAAATAAATCATGAAACACAAGGAATTGTCCTAATCTACTTGTTAAAAAAATAAATTATTTGTATGAGCATATATCAGCTTGTTTTAGCCTCAGATTTCCTTGTGAGGACTCTTCCCAGTGTTTCATAGGAGCCTGCCTGTATCTCAAATGTTTTTTTTTTCCTAAAATGATGAAAAGTATTATTAAGCTAAGAGCTGTTTAATATTAAAACAAGTTTAGCTAGGTCTATGCTGCAGTGTTCTGTCAGTCTGCAGCCTTTGATCAAAGAAGCTGTGCTGGAAGAATCCCTAACATGGACACAGCTAACAGTGATTTTGCTGGTTCACGCTGGAAGGTGATGCAGCAGAAAAACTTGTACTCATACACTGTATGCCTGGTAGGGGAGTCAGTTAGTATATCTATACTGGCACAGCTGCAGAGGCTCTGAGTCACTGGAGGCTGCTTGTGATTTAAAATGATATTTATATATAATGTGTCTGCAGGGTTCAGCTCTGAGTATGAGTCAGAAACAGGTCTGTGAAGTACAAATTAAGCCGCTAACAAAGGAAGTCACTAATTATCAACTAATGGGAATTGCTTTCAAACTTACTGTCATACTTCGAAATCCTTTGTGAATCCTTGTTCGCTTTGGAGGGAAAATTCTCAGGTGGCCTGATGTACAAGAAATTTGGACAGGACTCCAGCTGATCCACGTGGTCAGGATGTAGAGGTCAACTAACTGATTGAGATCACTGCAGCAAGTTAGAGTGATTCTGTGTTCTTGGTCTGGCACTCAGAAAGAAATGGCTGTTTGTTAAAAGATGGCTAAATTGAGACAACAGAAAATAGTTGCAGAATTAACCAGATTGCTTCTGCTGTGCGTATGTGCCTGGGAAGGTGGAGGAGCAGAATGCGGAAATGAGAGGAAGGTGCTTGTCCCTGGATCAGTGAAGTATTTCATCAGCTGTGTTCGGTGTTAATTCAGAGCTCACTCTCGACTCATACAGATTGGGAGCAATGGCCTTTTAAAATTATTTATTTATTTTAAAAGGCATAGAAGGATGTCCTTGATAGGTCAAACAAGAAGTCTGTTGAGACTGACATCCTGCTGCTGTGATCAGTAACATACAGAAATATAAGAAATAATGCTTTATATAGAGTAATTCTTCCCTGATCCAGTTTTCCTGCTTCTGAAGGATTCATACTATAAAGTGACTTAATTACTCTTCTGTATCTTAGGGATGTGGGGCAGGTGTTGGAGGGGACTTCTAGGCTTTTCAACATGATTAATCCATGCGCTCTCACTTCCAGGTACCACAAAGAGAAGTGCCTCATTAAACAGACTGAATAACAAAGTTCCTCTACATTCCCAGCAGTCAGCACTCAAAGGTTGGCAGGTGGAACAGAAAGGTGCTAGGAACCAGTTTGTTTTGAGAAGCGGGAGGCAGTAAATGGGATATTTGAAGTTGACTTTAAACCATATTCCAGTTTCGTTGTAAACGTTTTTACTCAGGCTTTCGCTGCTGTGCGTGTGGTCTGTGCACCGTGGCATAAATATCGTTATGCTCATTGCAGGGCCAGATACTGGGTAACCGTGTCTGTAAAACAGTCTTACTCCTCTGAAAAGTGGAAGGGTGGGGGGAGAGCAGACAAATGGTAGCCAAACCATTCAGCTCATGAGATAATAGTATTTCGTAATGATAAATTGGTGGGTTTAGATGATTTGTTGGCAAAAGCGAAGCATGGGAATGGCAGTTTAGAAAGTCATATATATAAATATCTTGTTAAAAATAATCTTCCTTACGCTTGGTCTCTAGGAGGAACAGAAAAGAAGAGGAGCACATCTTTGAATAGAATGAGTAGTAAACCCCAATCCTCTCCAGAACTAGAAAAAGTGAAAAAGGAAGAAAAAACAGGTGGTTGTTTCATAAAGCTGAATATTTCTTTTTAAAGCCATTCATAGTATAGTTTGGATAGGCTTATGTTCACTAGTTTCTTAGTTTTGAAATTTTTAGGAATTTTAATGGCTTTTTAGTTATCCAGTGGTAAAGATAAAATTGTAAATGGTAAAGATGAAGTTTTTCCCTTTGGACAAAAAAGAAATCCTGTAAGAAGGACTTTGACTTTGTTAAATGGCACTGTAAGTAGATAGCAGAATATCTCTCTGCTTAAGAGAGAGACTTACTGGAAAGCTAGTAGGTTTAAATGTAAGGGACTAAAATGTCACTGGTATGTTCACTTAGTTAAATCTTACCTTTGCTTTTTAAAGTCTCTTTCATTATTCAGTTTAAAAGCAACTTCTCTGTTCCTGCTGCTGGCCTAGACTTTGTGCATGCAAATGGAGGAGGAAGCCTATTCTCACTTCAGTTTCTTTTGGTCTCTGTATTCCTCGCTGGGTTACAAATACTTCTTTTCTAGGAACTCTTCCTAAAGCTGAAGCCTAGCAACTTTTCTAACATGTTTTTCCCTTTGAGTTAACAGTTCTCAAACTTTCCTTTTTAGCAGCTATTGCCAACAGTGGAAATGATATTCTGCTTCAGAATCTTTCCTGTATGGGAGGGTGACGGATGCTGCTCATGTGAATTTGTGTGTGCAAATGATGCCTGACGATACCTGTTTGCTTTGACTTGCAAGCCTTCTGTTTATTATGGCAGAACAGCCTTTCCTACAATCTAGACAATACAGCTCCGAGCTGGGTCAAAAACTTTCATACTTTGACTTCAGCATTCATTTCTGTTGTGTGCATGCCAGTCTTTTCACATTAAAATGATTACTGTTAAACAATCCAAGGACAAGAAGTGCAACATAAGAGATTGCAGTGTTTAACCCTTCTGTGCTTTTAGTTTGGATTTCCTTCTCCATGACTTCTGTATTTTTCTTCCAAAAGCATTATGATTTGCAACAATGCTCACAAACTGCCTTTACTTTGTACTGCTCGTCTTTTTCATTATGTGATTTCATGTTGGATCCTTTTGATTTGTTCCCATCATTTAGCTCGTCGCTCCCAGTTCAGTCCTCTGGACAGTAGCGTAATCAGTCGCCTCCTCGCCCCCACACAGGCCTCCTTAGCTAGGAGTAAAAGTGCTGCTACATTATCGGCTGATGGACAAGATCCCTCAGGTAACAGGAGGGCAGCAAAGCCTGGAAGTTTCAGGCAGTTGCCCTTCAAGGAAGAACTTACATGATAGTCGCTAACTGTGCTACACTTAAGTGTGGATCAGACAGTTAATAAATATATGGTTATGTGTAATATTGCTTATCCAGTACTTTCTTTGGTCAGTAATAACCAATTCATATGCTATATTGCATGTTTGCTTTACGAATCCACAGAATAATACTGGCTTTTAAACTCCAGTGCCAGTTTACTTGCTCTGGAAAGAACCCAATGCTGGTGTTTGTTATGGGTTTTGTTTGTGTTTTTGTTTTAACTGACAGAGACCTGCGTTTGGGTGGACCCTCAAATTAATCCAAGACATGTTGGTCAGAGAACAGTGTTAGGAAATTAAAGGGAAAAAACCCAAACAAACATACCATTTCAAAGGAGGCTAACAGGAATAAGTGCAAAGCCTAAATTTCTTCAAGAGGAGAAGCTCTTGTAGGAACATGACAGAGGGGTTATCTTGACATTAATTGCAGGGAGCCCTGAGCTGCTTTCGCTCAGGCTGATTGTAGAAGTAGAGGCATCCTAGAAGGAGAAGATACTGTAGAGAAACCTGGCTGGCTCAAGCTGTTTTATATTGGTCCAGGCTGAGCTGATAAGCCCACGCTGTGGCTCAACTTAGTACTAGCACAGGAATCTGCATCGTGGGCAAACCCTAGCGGCATCCCATGTCTATTATAATTGTTATTGGTTATAAGAATGCCCCACTAAATGCATATCTGGAACCAATGTGGAGTCCTTTCTCCTCTCTTACCTTACAACTTGCGTTCCCAGTATTGCTCGTTTCTTCTTAAGTATGTTCTTCCATCTTTAATTTTTATCTTATGCCACTTACCTTGGTCCTTGTTGGTAATGGTGACGTTTCTACACTGCTCCCCTTTTGTAATAATCAGTTTTTACTTTTTTGGTTTGTAGTCAGTGGTCATATTTCTGCACACCTGTCTGTGCCACTTTTTATTTTACCATGAATATTTCAGTTCATGTCATGTGGGATAATACCATCTTTTTCGCTGTTACTGACAGCATGTGACTTATTCACGAGTGCTGAATTAAAGATGACTTTTACATTTTTATCAGTTTACTTAAAGGTACTTTCTTCGTTTCAGTAGAAACGTACCTGTGCTTTAGCACAAACTATACACGAACAGAATGCAGTTCTCCTTGCACAAATGCTATAAATATAAAAATAAAATGTATTTTCCATAAAGTTACAAAATTAAGTGCTGGCATCTGTCACAATTTATTCAGACTATAGAAGAATCCTGTATCTAGTTTCAGATGTAGATTTTTACATCTGTGTATGCTTATCCAGCTATGATTATGTTAGTGAAAAAAGCGATTAGAAGATACAGTTTCTTTCAGTATCTTATGTGTGAAGAGATTGACACGTCAGGTAGTAAAGGTATTTTAGTTTAGCAGTTGGCCTTTTTCTCATGGTAGGTTTCTTTGACACCACCTATTTTGATTTGTTAGTGTGGATCAAGGGCACACATAAATAGTAATAAAGGGGTCAGAGAGGGAAAGTAGAATAAAATCATGTTGCACAAATGCTTATTTCACAAGAAGAGTTTGTAGAGTAATGCTCAGATACTGCTGCTTTATAACTACTCTTTGAAAAGAAGGAAGATTTCCTCCTTGAATATGGGGGAAACATGCTTAAAATTTGAACCTGTCATGAAGAACTTGTAAAGAAAGATGCTAAGCCATTAAAACTGTAGTACTTGTGATTAGATGCAGCTTGACTAAAATGAAAGTAACACTGGTGTGTTGCAAATTTAGACGTCGTTTGGAAAAGCATTTTATTTTTATCTACTCCAGACTGCTGCTTTCAAAATGGTTTTATTCTTGGTGCTATTGCTTCCAAAGTACTAATCGTGTGGTGGTGGTGGTGGTGGTGTCTGTGTCCGTGACCCATTGCAATGTGCACTGCCTGTGGCGTTTCTCTGTACGGTTTCTAACACGCATAATCTTTCTTTCTCTCTTTCTCCCTCTTCCTTTTCTCCTGTTCTTATGCTGTGCACTTGGTTTTCGTTTTGTCTTGTCAAATTCCTAACTTTTATAGAATCTCACCTCTGTCCTCGTTCAGCTTCAGCCAGTTCCATCAATTCCCCAGTCCCAACTCCTAAAGTGCCTGTGCGCAGTCGTAGCATCGACAGATTGAAGTCCTCTGTATCTTCATCAGATGCAAGTTCACCAGATTCAACCCAGGTTAGTTGAAAGTCCACAGGAATTAGGTTTGTATTTATCTGGGGGTCAGGATGGGATCCTGTTTCAACAGTTTGCTTGCTCATTGAAATGCTTAATAGCATTTGCTTAAAAAATACAGTATTGAAATAAAATTGGGAATTTATGGTCCTGGTATCTTAAAGGCATATTGTTTGCTGCTTATGGTTCCCAAAGTTGAATTTAGGTAACATATTGACCTGGGTCTGTGCTTTGGAATGTAAAGAAAACGTAAAGTACATCTTGTTGAGAAGTTGCATGTTTGTTGTGGTAGTAGCTCCTCTGCCTGTAATGTCTTCTAGAGAGTGAGCATTATTTTATTTTTATTTATCTTAGAAATCAGAGACAGAAAAACCATCTCCAGGTTCTGGGTTAAGACGCCCTCCTTCACCATCTGTGTCTGCCCGTAGAAGATCCCCTTCTCCTGCTAATTTGGTGAAGCGACCTCCGTCACCTTCTACAGTTAGGTATGCGTCCAGGTTAAATATCTTCTTTTATTCAGAACAAAATGAACCATGCTTCCTGTCTCAAGACAGGAGTTTGGATGGCCTATGCTATGCCATGTCTGTACACATAAGGACTTCATTTTTGGTCCGATTTCTCTTTTCCACAGTAGAGAATGTGGCTCTTACTTGAACCTTTGTCTCTCTTGTGCTGTCAGAATACACCCTGGCTTTCTGTACAGTCTGTGCACTAAAACCAACAGGGAGCTTCTGAATAAACTGATCTGCTGGTATTAGTGTAGGAATTTTCTTGGATTGGAGTCACAGAGTTCATCTATTATGTAAATGGAGGTCTGGGCTAGCAGATCTGTTTTGATGTTAGCCCACAAGTAGTGAGTCCAAGTGCCCAGGTGTATTTGAGTTTTATGAGGAAGGCACCAGTAGTTCATGGGTGGATTTATTTTTAAAAGCGAGATGTGTAATGTAAACACTAACTGAGGTAGACCGTCCTGAGTTGTATGTTTGAGGTTTTCAGTGTTAGCCCTGAAAAATATTCTTTATTTCAACAGGCAAAAGACTCGCCCACCTTCGCCTAGCGTGTCAAAACAAAGGCCACCATCTCCTACTCCAGTCTCTAAACCGGCACCTATCCAACGTCCACCTCTCACACCAGGTGTTATAAACATTACCAAAAAGAAAACCGAGGCAGAGAGCAAACCAAAGGATAAGGGCACAGAAGGAGCAGGACAAGAGCAAGGTGCTTCACTAGCCTCAGACAGGGATGCAGTAGCAGCTAGCGTAAAGACCAAAGAAGGTGAGTGTTTCTCAGCTACTAGCGCGCTCTTTTTCGAGACATCTCCAGTGTGTGCTAGGGCTGGTGAAATAATTAGTTTGTGAGGCAGACCACTGGAGGGTAGGATGGTTTAAGGCAGAAGCTGTTTATTACACACAGTAATTTTATGTGGTGTGACATTTGGGTGTGGATTTTAGTGCAGTAGTCAGGTTATTTGACTTGGAGATTTAAGTCAAGAGTTTTCAATATTATTGCTTGTACTATAATTTTAAGAAAAGGAGAAATGCTATTTATCTTTTGAACTTCAGCCACGCTAGCTGAGGGCTCTACTAGCTTAGGTGTGCAAAGGTCTTTCAGTCTAGGTGGTAGTTCTTAAAATTGCTTTTATAGAGACCTGCTTAGAGGAAGAAATCAGCTATTGGTTCATCACAGTCTGAGAGCCAGTTTTCACAAAGCTAGAAGGCTACCTCTGTCACAACTCCAGTGAGCGTATAATCATTGCTGCCTCAGGAAGAAGTGGTCAGTGCACAGGTCACACTGAGAAATGATCTTGGTAGATTAAGGAGAGCCATATAATGGATAAGCAATTAGTCTCCTAGTCGTCTTCATCATGCCAAGTAAGCACAACCTCTGTCCTTCTTATGGGAAGAAGGTCATCTACCATCTCCAGAATAGAATCTAGGAGAGCCTTTTGATGAGCTCTGGCAGGCACTACTCTGTGGAGAAGCACTTAGGAGAGACTTAACAGGAAAAGGAGGGATCTCTGGAATTTAAACTACAGCCAGTGGGCAGTACTGGGGGTAAAAATCCTTCAGACAGAGGGTAAGTGGGAACATACGCTTGCTGCACACATTACTGCATGTACGGTTCGGGTTGTGCCTTCCTCAGCTGCTGCAGTTTGCTGTTGCTTCTGAGCCTCTTCCTAACACTGCTTGATGTTGGATGTGAAATAGCCTTAGTCAGCTGAAGAACTCATTTATGGTACAGTTCTCTGAGCATATGTTCCTCTAGAAGGAAGCCTGGGTGTTGTAGTCAAATGTGGATGTTTGTATGAAGTTGCACGTCCATCTTCGATGTCAAGTCATTCATCTTTGCAGTCAGAATTTCCATCCTTCAATGTGCTACATTACTGTGAATAAATGTCTTGCATGCCTCAGAGGCAGCGAAATCAATTGTCATCAATGTCATTGGTCGGTTGAAACCTCCGTAACAACGTGTCCTATTTCTGCATCTTCCAGTTGTTCTAGAACAAGAACACAATTCCTTGTTCCCTGAGTGCCCCACCTGTCTCCTCTCCACACTGACTTCTGGAACTGTATTAACCCAGCTTATCTGTTTCTGTTTTATTTTATTGCTAATCTCCAAGCTGGTAATCTTTTTAGTGGTTCATAATGGGGCTAAGTCAAACTCTTTTTCTTTTACATGTACAAGATAAGGAAATAGTGGCCATGTTCTTCAACCTAGAGATGATTTTGTGTATCTCTTTGAATGTTTTGGTACAATGCAACATTGCTAAGTGAGGCAAAATCTTTTTTTCTTAAAAAGAAAAAGTTGCTTTCAAATTTCAAGGCAATTTTCATTTTACATGTCTGTTCACCCTGTGGGTTGGTGCAATACCATATTCCAGACAGCTTCTGAATTTAAAACGCACCAGTGAACGGCATGTGGCAAATCAGTCTCTAGGTCTTGTAGGTTCAACCTAATTTCAGCTTTGTGTACTTGTATCTTCATACTGCCTCTTCTTCAAACTGAACTTGATTGCCTGTTGCTGACAGATAGCAATCAAGTTTTTGTCTCGTTTTTTGTGTCTTCCTACTAAAATATACTGTTCTGCAGTAAAACACTTTTTATTTTTCAGTGGCTTGGAGCAGTTGTCATTTCTGGCAGCAGCCTCTCGCAGCTTCTCTGAGAGTTAAAAGGCTTGTTTCAACTTAAAGCATAAGAAGTGCTCCTTCATGAGCTCTCACTTTATGCATGATGATAGGTAATAAACTATCGTGGAGCCTCACTGTTTTGTATCTGGGTAGTGAAGGCTTTGGAATATGATTCCTAGATTAATTGTGAATAAATGTCTTGCCTTGAGATGTATTGGAATCTTCCCTCCATCCAGCTAATAATACAACACAAGCACGTTTGTGTTCTTGCTGTCAAACTGGAAAATAACAGTCCAGTAAGGAACTGACACTAGCTTCTCCTCACATAGCAGATCTGTGTAATATTCTTATCTTCTAGAAATAAATTATAGATTAATGGGAGAAAAGGATGAGGTTCAATTTCCACCTCTTTACAAGTTGCAGATCTTCTGCATCCTTCCCACTCGGTTGACAACCAAATATTGCTGAAGAGGAACTGCATAAGGGCAGTCTGTATTCCTAATGGCTGCAAGTATCCTAATAGTGCCTCTTTGCTCTGAAACCACAGGCTAGAGTTAAGGAAGGCCAACAGATCAGCTGTCAGTCCTGTAGATGCATTTTACAATTGTTCTGAGACATTTCTCTTGCCTGTTTCCCTCTTTCCCCTTGCATCACAAAAAGATCCTTTGAGAAAAAGTCAGTTCTTATCAGAAATGACAGTGGGAGTACAAGGAAGATGGAGCTGAGTATAAAACACTGGAAGAATCTTCTTAAGGCATGTTAGCAATCATGTTGGGAAGTCCCATGTCCTGCCTGTGGAAGTGGACTGCACAAGGGGTGTGTGGAGATGAAAGCACTGTTGAAGTAACCATGTGGGAAGCATCAGTAAAGCTTCAAAAGTGAAAATGCAATGGGGAATATCCCCCATAGACTTGACATCTCCTGCCCTCTCTTTTGTTTTTATGCCCCCTGCTGTTTCTGTATCTGTGGTGTACTGAATTGTTACGGCTAATTTTCTTCTGTCATTTTCGATACCAGATATTCATCATATTTCAAGCTATCATTATCATGCTCTAACCCTAAAACCTATAACCTAAAAGCCTAAAACCTTTAGGCTTCTTGCTGAGGATCAAGTTGTCTTATCTAGGTTCAATTTTGAGAGGGGAGGTAGGTTAAACCTGACATTAAATGTCAACCCATTTTGATAACGACTGAAATTCCAGTAGTGTTGAAATAGGACTGCTGCGTTGGTTGCTGTGCAAGTGCGTAACAGAAGATGGCCTCTGCTGTAAACAGTGACTACTCTAAACAGGCAAGACACTCAAGTGGTAGAGGACAAGAGAGGCATTTTGATTTCTTCATGGTTATGTACTGACAACAGCAAATGAAACCTCCCCCTTTTCTTTAAATTGAAAAAAAAAACCCACACACAATGTTGCCAAACATAGGAAGAAAAGCATTTAGTACATGCAAGGCTCAAGTAGGTAGATCCTGCTAATGGTTCTTATAACTGCAAACTGGTCTTTCCTGCTCGGGGATGATAATGAGGAGGAGAACCTCTTCTGACTGAGTTCAAATTTGGAAGTGTTGTGGCTGATTCTTGTTTGACTGTATTTTTGCTCAAATCAGAAGCAATGTGTGTCTTGGGGAAGTGCAAGAAGAGGTCCAGCATTTTTCAGCGTTGGATAGATCTAAATTTTAGAAGACTTCTCTTTGACTGCACTCCGTGTGTCGCAGTGTTTTTCCTAGGACTGTAAGAACAATTTTTATGCACAAACCACTACCGTGAATCAGCTGCTATGGATGTACTCTCTGAAATTATGCCCTACAGCTGCAGGCATTCATTATGTGTCCATGGGGCTTAAGCAGATTTCAGGTATTAAAGTTCCTAATGATGGCATTGGGTTTTGAATGATTTGTCTTTAGGTCAGAAGCAGAATAACTGATGGAACCCTGATGTCATTGTTCATTAAAATTACCTCGGCTTGAAGGCTTTATAACTGTTAAGCAAACATTTATGTATGTGCTGATTTGTGAAATATTAAAAAGAAGAAAGGCAGGTCCTCACCTACATTATGATGCTACTGCTCTACTGACACCAAGAGCTAATTCTCTGCCTGTTCAGATGATCACTTCTTTAGCCACATTCAAACAGTAATATTTCTAGAGAGAGGAATAACGGATAAAAGTCAGAGTTCTTTCAATATATATTGAGAGCAACTGGATGGCAAGGGTGTTTTTTTCCGTAATGTGTATTTATAATTTATATAAATAATAATGAATATATGTATAAAATTTATAATACAGAATTTATAATATCTCTGACCATAACACTGGGCAGGATATGAAGAAACATAAACTGCAGGACTGTACAAATATCTGCTAATCTGGTGGTTGGAGCTGTTTTGATCTCCATGAAAACTGGAAATTGATTTGTTGCTAAAATGTGTAGAAATATGGTATTACTGAAGTCATTAGTATGTGCCTGCAGGGACAGATAACATCGTGATTATTTGCACCCTAAGATACTCTATAAATATAAAGGCATGAACATGAATGTTACGAAACAAGAGTAGTTAAAAAAAAAATTCCTCTTTAGGAAATGTGTTCCTGCTTTATTAGAAGGAAGTTAAGTGTATTTCCTAAAGCAGCATTTTTTTCAGTTGTCTTTTAAGTGTTTTCACATGTTGCAGAATAAACATGTCTTTTTAGAAATATGGTTTTAAGTGCTATGGTAATTGGAGAATATCTTTAACTGTATCATCTGGAATGTCTGGATCAGTGTAGTTGAAATGAGGTGCTGGTTACTTCAGTGTCAGGGAGATACTGTGGCTCTGCATCTCTTCAGGACTCCCCTTGGCTCTTGTGGGCCTTCAGATACGGGGTATACTTGCTGAGTGATGAGCACTGATCAAAATAGCGAGTCAGTTGGCCAAAGAAAAACCTCATCTCACAGCGATAACGTCTGTCTTAATTTTAAGTTACTGGGGCTTTTTAACAGCAGTTTCTTTTAACCTTTGCAGAATCAGGTAGCAAAACAGTAGCAGGGACCACCACAGCTGAAGAAGCTGCTAAAATCTTGGCAGAGAAACGACGTCTAGCACGGGAGCAAAGAGAGCGTGAAGACCAAGAAAGAATTCAGAGACAGGAAGAGGAAAGGTAACAATTCAGGAGGGGGAAGGGATGCCTTCAGTGGTGGACACTTCTGCTGTATATATTTCCTAAGCATTAATTTAAGACCCTGTAAATCTTAATGCTGTTCCTGAAGCAGAGGGACAGGCACTAGCACCGTTTGAGATGGGACAGGTTGCTGTGTGTATCATTAATGTATATCTCAGTATATATGTAATGCATGGTCCCTGTGCAAATTGCTGCTGCATTTTCCTTCCAGTCAACACTGGTGCTTTTATTTCAAAACTAGAACGTGCTTTTTACACCACTTGTATTTGTTTTGTTGTCTTGAAATAGTCAACCTATCTCGATGAAACTTTCCTTTGATGAACTCAGGTAGTGGTTTGATGGTACATTAAATCTCACACTAGTGATCCTAAGTCTGGATCAGAAATAGTGCAGCCAAGTAATTCAAAGTGATAAATCAGTGTATGGTTGGCTCACTGCATAGAAGTTGTTAAAAATAAATTATTAACTTAGTGCTGACTAACTTTATTCCGGATCAGGGGTCATTTGTCTGTGCTTCTGTGAACATTATGGAAGGTTAGATTTTGTCTCTTTTCCACTCATGGATGTAAAGGTGTCATAAACTTGCATATAGTCTGCTACAGATGTTTTATCAGCAGTACAGTTCATTCAGATCTGTTGTGTACATCTGTGTGATTTGACAGTGTATACCTCCAGTATATCCAGAATTTGGACCACAGAAGAAAGTCTTTTAAAAAATCCAACTACATTTATGTTTGATAGTGATTGAAAGCTTCATTCATGTCGTGGATGCAGGTGGTATATATTAAATAGTTGTCACTTAATCCAGATTGCAGTCAAACATTCCATTATTGGAGCAACCTGCCTTGGCCTTGACCTAACCAGCAAAGAACATTTATGTACTCGTAGGTCGTTTCTTCCAAGTTACTCTGCTTTTTCTTTCGACGGGTCTGGATGGTGGCATTTGTAAATCCACACCAAAAAGTATCTTTGCACAGTTAGTCTGTGGTTGGATAACTTAGAACTTCCGTACTTTCCTAGTCTGTCTTGTGTGCATGCACGCTTCTAAAGAAATAAATACCTAGTTGGTAATCTGTATCTTGGAAACACTAGAATCAGAGAAGAAGAAATGGCCAAGAGAGCAATTGAGGAAAAAGCACGACGAGAGGAGGAGCTCTGCAAACAGGAGGAAGAAAAGAGACTGGCTTATGAAGAACAACAAAGACAAGCTGAAGAGGAGAGGATCCGCCGAGAACAAGAAGAGCAGGAAAAACTAGCAGAGCTTCAGCACCAGGTCTGCTTATCCGTAGGCTCCAACTGTGTTCCTCGTGCAAGCTGCTGACATGTTTTTGAGGGGGTTGTCTTTGATTTTCTTTCACAGAACATTTTTGACAAATCTGTCAGGGACAAGGTAAAGCAGAGTTCATCCTGTCAGAGATGGATTTGAGAATGTCTTGAAGTCCTTTCCTTGCCCTAGTCTATGTGATTTTTTATTTTTTTTTTTTTTTTAACATTTCATAAATTCAAGTGTGGAGCAGAAGCAGATTTTTTTTTAGCCATCTGGGATGCTATTTTGCATATGTAAAGTATTTGTACTGAGCCCACTTTACCAGCTTACTACTATGAATTATAAGGAGGTGGTCTGTCTGGAAAGTCATCTGGCTTGGTCTGATTCCTTTAAAAGAAAGATTGGTAGTGTTTCCAGGTCTGCTGTTCCCGTTGCTAAATAGTCTTCCACAGCTAGTATCTGTTTACCTTTACAAAGGCATCTTCTAGCTGAAGGGAGTTGTTTTGCAGAAAGTGGACTTTCTTTAAATGAGATTAATTTTGAAAATTAAAACAGTTTTACAGTGAGCTTCATTGTGTTTGGAGAGCTGTGTCTTATGGATAGCATTGACATATGTCTGAACATTTCTTTAAAAGCTTGTTTAAGTTTATAACAATTATTCAGAGGTTAACTGTGCTTCTGTCTTCTTTCCAGTCATACTGGAACAGATTTTCCAGTGTAGAAGGAACAGAAGATGCTCAGCACCAAGTATCTTGGTAGTAAACCTGACTGCCAAGATTTTTAAGTTAGCCTTGCCACGTTTAGAACTTAATTGCTGTCTTGTTACTTTATAAATTATCCTTTAGAGACAAATCTTCAACGTGAAGTGTAATTTGAACCCTGAGTAGTTCAACAACATCCGGAACATTTGCATAAGCACAGTATAGCCATGCACATCATTTTTCTTTTCAGATCAGTTTCTGAATGTCACAGTAGCATATATTTCATGTCAGTAGCCGGGTAATTGGCATGTAGCTGCAATGTATGGTAATATTAGATAGTGATTGTCTGATGTTCCTGTCTGTGTTGAACCAGAATCTCTGTAACAGCTCCGCTTTTGACCCTTGAGAATGAGTTGTGCCCTGAGTGCTCTCTTCTTTTTGTTTCATTTTCAGAGAGAAGAAGCTGAAGCAAAAGCTCAAGAAGAGGCTGAAAGACAGCGGTTGGAAAGAGAGAGAATTATGCAGCAAAATATGCAGGAAAGACTTGAAAGAAAAAAGGTATCCTGTTTTGAAAGCAGAGAAGTTTCTTAGCCTAAAATAGTGGTTAAGATGTTAAACTGAACAGACAGACGGTCTCGGATGCGTTTAAATAGTAGTGTGTTCTTTAAATAAAGCCAGCTCTGACTTGTGAGCTTTAAAAATGGTGAAAGAAGTAGTAAATTTATGAAATAGGAAAATGTATTGTGATTGATGAAAATTTAAATGAGATTACTGAAATATAAAACTCTGTATGTCATTGTAAATGTTTTCCCTGTTTTAACAGAGAATTGAAGAAATAATGAAAAGAACACGAAAATCGGATCAAAATGAATCCAAGGTACTTGTTTGGATCTGTATAGTGGCAGAATTGGCCCTTCCCGAAGAAGGCTTTGCTCTGTATCCTGTCTTCCTCTGCTATCCTTAGACAAACTTGCTTCCACATGAAATGCAAAGTTCTGGTGGACCAGAATGATTTTCAGTAGCTTCCCATTGCACACATTCTTCTGCTTTGCTTGTTCTGACCAAAAGTCTTTGATGCATTTTTGTTCAAGGCGTATAGAAACGGTGTGATCTGGTGCTATTGCTTGCAGATTGGTTAAAAAACCACTAGTTAGTGATGGATTTTCATTTTTTTTTTAAACCGTATGCATTCTGCTGGGGCTATTTTTCCTCAGAAAACTTAAATTCCTGGCGTCATCTGTTTGCTTTAAAGCAAATCTTAGATGCCCCTTGGATTGCTACAGTAAACTGGATGTATTTTTTTTTTTAATGTAGTAACCTAAGATTTGTGGTAAATTGTGCGTGTTATATTGAGAAGTAGTAGTTGTTCTCTGAACATTCAAAACTCAAGTCTTCATATGGCTGAAAATCAATAAATGTTTAGCACGCACCTTGGAGAAATGTGGGGAAAAGGAACTCGGGGATACTTCACAGGTAGGAGATGAAAGTGGGTCCTGCACGCTCCTTTACAGGCTCTGGCTCAGCAGAGCATGTGTTGCTGGGTGACCTGGTTGTCTGTTAGCCCCTGGACTAGCATGGCCTTCCGGCTGGACCTAGAATAGTCCTGCATGGGAGCTGTGATGGAACCATTTGTGAAACACTAGATGGTAGTGAGTTATTCTGAATAACGCTCCGGCAATTCAGTTGCAGAATGAAGGGAAGTCTGCCTCTGAGGCTATCGAGGGAGAGGATATTGAAGAAGAGGAAGAGTTGGGTCTTGAGAAGACTGATCAACAAGGTAAGGAAACTTGATGAGTCAGGTCTAAGTGGCAGTCAGTGTCTCAGGGATGTTTAAGCATTGTTAAAAATGTCAATCACTTAATAACACGGATGGTCTGAGACACAAGTCCCAGAAACATCAGGAAGCATCTGCTTGAACAGAGAGGAGGTCATTGCCTGTTCCACACCACAGGAGACAGTAAAAATTATTAAATGCAAAAATGATTTAAGAGTGAAATGCAGGCAGCATACTTTCATTTTACAAGTGTATTTTTAAAGACAGAAAACAAGTTTCATGTTGTTATGGGCAGCTTGTCTATAGACAAATTAATCTATCGAAGCCACATGTCTTGAGTTTTGGCTAGGAAAGGTCATTTTGGCACTTGTATTTTATTCATTTAGAATAGTGATTCTGTTACTGAAGCTCTTCTTTTTCCTTTCTTTTTCTTTCTTTTTTTCCCCCCACTTTCAGGAAAGCTAAATGGCATTGACTTACCCCAGAAAGTGGAGGCAGAGGGTTGTTTAGAGACTGTGCATGGCTTGACCTCTACAGAATCTGAGGAACGAGATGTGCCAGAGTTGAAGGCCACTGAAGTGTTTATGAATGGAGGTGATTTGAAAAGTGACGAGGGGTCTCTACTTGTTACTGAATTAAAGGATTCCAGGTGAGTCTGTGTAGGTGAGTGTTTTACTGTCAGAGCAGTTAGCCATCACACGAGAAATCCCTCTCTGTGTTTAAATTAAATTCAGTGCTGTATGTAGTGTTGCCTCAAATTTTGCTTTGTGTGCTCCAGGCATGTGGCGTGTGCGTGCTGCACTTCACTGCTTCACGCAGAGGCAGGCAGCTCAGGACAACTGTTTGTTTAGGTGGCACCATTTAACAGCACTGACTTTGCTAAGAAGTGAGACACAGCCAGCAACCTGTTACTTACAAAGAGCAGCATTGGCTTGAAATCTTCTCCCTTGAAGTGGCTAGCAGTTCTTTTCATTAACAAAGCATTAAACAAGAGGGAGGGGGACAGCACTGAAAAGGCAGAATAACATACAGAAAGCTCTAGAACGGTTTCAGTTCCACTGAAACACCAGATACAACACGAAAGCCTCCTTTAATAGGAGGGGATTTTTTTTAGTATTTCAAACTTTATCTTTTTGAACATAAAGCATTTCCATCTCCTGCTAGAAAATCTGTCCTCTGATTCTTGTTCCATTTGCTCATCTAAGTGCTAATGAGTTAGAAATGACATTGTGAACTCTTTTTTAAAGCGATGATAAATTAATCTCATTCCTCTAGTAATGGAATATAAAGACATTCTCATGATTTTCTTAAGAAGGAATGAAAATAGACCACTCTGATTTGGGTTTAGATTTTGAATCCATTTTAAATATTGCTAGTCTTCCGAGGCTCAGTTTCGTGTCTTGAAAGTAAAAGGAAAAATGCACACTACTAAAACAGAGTTTTAATGGTGCAGGCTTTAAACTTGTTGCTTTCTTATATCAAATTTCTGGAGCCAGACCTTACCTGAGAGCTGTTAGTACAGTAAAAAGTGGCTCTATGTTGTTGAGTCATTCTTCCCCGCTGGCTCTTGGAGGAGAGATCACACATGGCAGCTGGAGGAGCTTGTCTGGGAGTGCCCTTCAGCATAGTCAGTGCTTTGCAAAGTGTGCAGACTGCTAATTGGCTCTCCTGTAATGAATCTAAAGGTTAAACATCCAGAAATTGTAATGCAAGTATCCATTCTGTTTTTTTTTTCCTAGTCATCCTGCAAAAGAAATGGTTATCGAGGAGTCAGTGAAATTGGGTGTTAATGATGCTGATCGTACAATTGAACTTACACAGAATCTTAATGGAAAATCTGGTTCATGGACTTTTGAGGAGTTTATTGACATTGGAGTACATTCCAAGTCAACCAAGCTGAGCTCAGGCAGCATTTCTGCTGGTAACTGTAATCAAGACTTGAATGATGCTGCTACAATACCTTCTAGTCCCAAATTGGCTTTTGAGGAAGATGGTGCAGTGAATTCATTGACCAAACCTATAGATGCTTCATCAGGTAATCCAAGCTGATTTCCCTATCATCTGTCTCTTGCTCTGGCTAGATAATTAACTTCCTCGCATTTTCCTCTCCTTGCCTTAACTTCAGCTTCTAATTTTCAAGGCACTGTTTCCAATGTGTAGACCAGAGGGAAAGCTCTTTCTTTAGTGCTTGTAACTTGCATTCTGTCAAAGGATTCACCAACCAATGCCTTTTTAGGGACTTGCTCTAGGCAGCAGCTAAGGCCCGATATTAAGGCTCTTCCAAAGACACAGTTGAGCCCCTGTGAAGCTTCTGTACCTCCTACCAGCACTCAAGCCCATCTGTTGTACTCTCGGCTGCTTCTGAGATGTCTTAAATGGCATATGTTACTTTTGAAGATACTAACAGTTTCAAAGGTGTCTGATGTTACTCTGCAGACAAGACCCTTCCACTCCTAGGCACATTCTGTAAGTTTTTGATGCTGACCTGCATGGTCTTACAAGTTCTCTTCAGGCTCTGGCAACGTATTAGCTGACCTCTCTACTTATTGTAGAATAGTCTTTTGCTTCGCTGAGGAGGTAACACCAATCCTAAATTCCACAGACAGTTGTGTTACATTCTAGGAGGAGTAATAAAGCTACACACAGAATATTCTGAATTTTCTGAAAGAAGCAGGGCTGCCCCTGAAGCCACATGTACTTGAGAAGCCAAACCCTGATGCAGTACAGCATAGTGTGTCAGAGAGGCTTCAGTGAGCAAGTTTATGTAAGACTAAACTTCTCTGGTGCTGGAGCTAAACCCCAAGTGGACATACTCACAGCAGGAGATCTCCTTCCGTGAGATAAATGACTGCGTGAACAGGTGAAATGAATGGTAGTGGAAAAAACAAGACTTGATATCCACATTTTCTTTAAGTGATGTGTAGCACTTTTTTTTTTATTAAAGTGTAGCACTTTTCTAGACTGAACTGTTTCCTGAGTCTCCTCTGTCACTCTGCGTCTCGTGAATTGTAGTCCCATGGACATAGCCTCATTGAGACTTCCCTTGAGGCCACAACTAACTGGGCCATGGGAATAGACAGAATTAATGTGATACTGCTGATCACATTTGGTTCTGATCAAAATTACTGACTTTTTAGTGAAGACAGAGTTGCCTTTTAATTTTGAACTTGAAAATGTTTAGACGTAATACAGTTTAAGAATTACGTACATAACTTGGAAAACTAATGCTTGTAAATAAAAAAGTTACTGTGCTGGTTGTGGACTGTAAGTAACCAAGTGGTTCTGTGCTCACTCCCTGGATGTAGACTGACAGTGATGATAGATGTAAGTGACATACACACAGTTATGGTGGTTAAATGTTTTCTTCTCTTTGCTCTTTGGACAGAACTGTGAACACTAGAGACCTGGAAATAATCTGATTGCACTTCAGTAATCCAGTGTTTTACCAAGTACCGAAGGCCTTGTTTTGAAAAGCTGCTTGTTTACCTTTGTCCATCTTCAAGTTTGCAAAAAAACCCAAAACACACCAGGGGAGGGATGACAGACTTCTAATTTGCACCTTGAAACATTTCAGGGAAACTATTTGTGCTGGTGTTCCTTTTCCATTCATTTAGCTAATTGTTAGATAAGATTTCCTTGTTCAAATATCACTCATTTCCCTTTTACAGAGTTTACAGTGGCCTGTTTGAGTCTGTCTTTTATTTTCACATCAATACCATGTACAGCAACGTGCCACTGGAGGCTCCCCACGTAGTTACTGGCCACAGTTTGCATATTCCTAAAATGGCACTTGATGAAATAAAAGACTCATTCAGTGTGTGTTAAAGCTGAGCACCCTTTGTAACATTCTAGAAAAAAGCTGTTACTTGTTGGTTCATGTGCTCTTCAAAAACACAGAATTGCATATCTTTGATTTTGAATGGAGAAGAAAAATTCCTTATTTCCTAAAGTGAAAATACTGGCAGTTTCAAAATGTAGTGTTGTACCATCGCTAATGTGTTTTAATCTGTTGGAGCACATCAAAACGTTTTACAGCATATGCACTAATATATTATAAAAATGTTGAGTACCTAGATATGTCTGTCGTAGTGCAGTTTAACATGTCATGCTTTTAAAAATGTTTTCTTTTTGAATTACTTATTTATCTACACTCATGGAAGTATTATTTTATTGTGTACATAACAGTATTAGACCTCTGAAGTCATGTTTTGTTCATGTTAATTATTCTAAGTGTTCCTGTTCCAGCTTTATAACAGTGGCCACAAGCTGCGTATATATTTCCTGTCCCCTAAAGCCTGCGCCAAGTAATCTATTTAACCTAAACTTGCCTGCTTTTTCCAGCATGAAGAGATTAACTAAGCATCATCCGAAAATTGCTACTAAAGGAAATAGTGCAGCCTTGTTCTTATGTCTCCTGTAACAGCCATGCTGGATAAGTGATGACTGTAAAGCATGGCTGTCTCAAATCCTGCTGTGAACCTTTGGCTGATACTTCAGTTCGAATGAATCATCCAAACGGCAGCTGTGTTTTCAGTGGTGAAATGCAAATGGTTTTGTTGGGACTAAATGTGTTCTTCCCTCGACATGGCAGTTACAATAGGAAACCCTCAGCCTTCTTACTCTCACCGTCGGCTATTCAGAATACTGTCGAACTGTTTTAGACTTTAGAGCAGTGCCTTAGGTAAAAGGAAAAATGTATTTTTGTATGATAGCTGCTTCATTCTGGCAGAGACAATCATTCTAACAAAAAAGATGCCGATATTTTTTCTGTGCTGATGTTATTTGTTGGATGGTCTGTTACAGCTCTGTGTAAATATGCGCGCACCGATAAATAAACTTTGCAGTTGAACAACGCTTTATTTCTGTAATGCTAAACATTACCTTACTAGGAGTCTCCAACCCCTTGCCCTGCTGACTTACCTTGAGATGCCCTCTGGTGCTGCTCTAACCATGCCACACTGCACATTCCAAAACTAGTAGCCTCTCTGGCAGTTGCATTTGTGTGGCTGGGAAGGTATTTATTTGTACTAACACCTTCAGATCTTGCTGTGTTTGCACGTGCCAATGGTGCGGTCATAACTGTTGAATTCTAACTTGCTTTTCGTTGTAAGCCTTTGTCTTTTAGTTGTACCACCAGCATCATTATGTTCTGATGGTGAGTCTAGCAGTGCTCCAGGGCCACAGTGGAGCAGTGACTGTCAAGAACACAGCAAGATGCTGCCTTTTGTCTTTCTTGCGAGGGTTCTTTGTTTCTGGAGATGCTCGTGAACAAAAGGGAATGACTAGAGCAGCATCTAATTGATAAATATTTCTGTATGGTATCAACCACTGCTGTGGAAAAAAAACCCTAAACCAGCGTTCAGGTTGGTGAAGGGTGGTGGTAGATCTGTGCATGGATAGTGGCTGTGCATATGTTCTCCAGAGGGCTTTTTCACACAGACTGTTCTTGGCAGATGGTCCGGTGTCAGTTATATATTAAAAAAAAACCTCGTTTGTAGAAATCGTTGTCTTGGTCCTCAGATATTTAAGGGTGCTGTGGCAGAACAGCTGACACTTTACTTTGCCAGTATCAATGCATCAGAGTTGATTTCACTGGCTCAGCCATAAGAGGAGTCAATCGTGTAAGATGGCAAAATGAAAAAAACAAACAAACAAAAAAACCCCACATTTTTCAGACTGTAGGACTCCAAGCAGGCACTAGTCTCATTTTTATTGAGTCATAAAACATACACTGACGTGGTAGGAGAGCTATTGTTGTCTAACTATTTTTGAGGCACTTCTGAATGCACGTGCATTTTGTCATAGTTGAAAGATTTACTTCTTGTTAATGGATTAATAATTGTATATAGACAGCCTTACTTAAGCAATGACATAAAAAAAGCTGACAAGCTAAACTTTTGGGCAAACCATGCAGAAATCAAGACTAAAATAAGTTTTTGGAAACTGAACTAAAGCTAAATTGTACTGCTAAAACATTGTTATATGTAAGATGAAGCCATTCCATACGTTTGCTGCAATTTGGTGTGGTAGGGTAATCTAAGGTATTTATTACTGTGCCGCTGTTAATGATGTGACGTATGTGATGTGCCTGTGTTGGTAAAAGTGCGGTAACGGATCTCTCTGATCCCAGGTGCAATCTTTGCATCTCTGTCTCAGAGGTGCAGGCGTTGTCAAACCTACTTCATTTAAGTGCCAAGCTTAAATGTATACCAGACAAGTTTAAAACTAGCCTTAAGTTTAAGCCACATGCAGATTATGTAGTATGTGGACCTCTAATGCCAAATCTAACAGCATTTCAAGCCTTTACACTGAGAGTTACTTGGAAGCAAAGTTAGATTTTTGCAACACTACATGCTTTTGTACTGCAGGAGCTTCAAAAGTCAAACCCAGTATATTGATGCTACTTTAGTTTTTATACTAAAATGGAAAAAGTTAAAGTTCTTAACATGCAAAAAACTTCTCCTTTACCAGGGCTGTTTTGGAAAGCAGGGCTCTAAAATCCACATTTTACAGCAATTGCTGTCTGCTCCTTACAGTCGTTTGGGACACTCAGCACAGTAAATTTTTCCATTATGGCAAACAAAGCGCTTGTTGGCCAGACCACGGGCACACTTTGTGCATTTGAAACAATAATCGTGCCAGGATTCATCTTCGTAGTTAACCACGCTGGTTCCTCTTCCAAATCCTGCTAGGAGAGAAAACAATTATAGGACGGCGATAGTAGCTTTTCCCTTGGCTGGGTTAGCCCACCAAGCAGCAGATCCCATTCTTACTGCCTCCTGTGCTTCTGTAGCCCTGCAGACAGTATTTGTATGCCTAAAACACTAGCCCAAATTGCAACTGAACCACATTGTTTGCTGCTCCGTGATTCTGCTCTTGGAGAAACAGGCGGCTTAGCATAAGGCATGTGCGGCTTGTCTCTGCGATAAGCTTTTTCTCCTTGGATCCTTTCTCCAGGAAACAGTCAAGCTGAAGGAAAGATCAAGGTTGGGCTAAGCACCCTAGCTGGGTGTTAAGGGCTCAGATCCATCCTCTAAAATGCAGAATGGAATGCAGCTCTCATGGGACTAGCAGGCTACTGCCCACATTTCAGGGCTGAACTTTGTGATCTAGTAACTAGTAACCGTGACACGTTAAATATATCAGAAGTGAAGCAAATGTCACTTTGAGGCAGTAAAACATGGCCCTTTTTAGACAGAAAATTCCCAGACAGGTGGGAACAGATCTAGTTGGGGAAGTTTTGAAGGTGGAAAATTTGAGCCAGGCAAAGGGTGAAGAGCTCAGTTGCTAACTCAGGCTCCACCCAGCAAGAGCACATGGCTTATAGTTAGATCACACGTGAATTGCTGGGATTGGGCTTGGGATACTAAACCTGCTTCTGGTGTCGGCAGCCTCTGAACTGCATGTCGCTGTTCTGACCTTGAGCACCCATTGCCCTCAAGCTGCCTTGAATCCAACATACCTGTAATCGGATTCTTGCAGCCAGCGCACTTCTTGGCAACACACTCCTTGTAGCAGTCAACACAGTAAAACTGATCCTCTACAGCTGTGAAGCGCTTCCCACCCAGTTGCTTCTTACAGTTGGAGCAAATGAAACACTCCGAATGCCAAGGCTGTTCCTGGTAAGTGAGGCCTCCAGAAGTGATGGGCTAGGAGGCAAAGAGCAGAGCTGTGTTTCAGAATGTGTAGGGAGGAAGAGAGGTGATGCAGGCATGGGGTGTTGAGTAGGAGGGCTTTGTCATGGAGATCATCTCTTAAAAGTTTTCATTAAGTAGTGCAGTGCACTTGAGTTCATCTAGCCTGAAATCCTGTGTGCCTGGAGCTTTTGTAATAGTTTATTTTACCTGCAGTGACTCTGGAATTCTACACTAATCAGTTGCAAAAGTTGTGAAACAGCTATTTTTTTTTAAATATTGTTTTATTGCTTCAATACACAATACTTTAACTAGAGAGCTTAAACCATCCCCAAAGCCAAGTGCAAGGCCAGCGCCCACTTCGTTTCAGCAGAGTGGACATCAGGTACCCCTGCAGCCCCTGCCTGGAGGCTGTCATATCCAAGAACCATTAGCTCTCACATTATTATACCACCAGCTGCTTCAGACAGTATTCTCAAGGAAAGAACATAAGCATTGGTACAGCTCCAGTATGATCTGTCTACTGGTTTACTCCTAGCGTCCAAAAGACATGTGAGGGCTAGTTCTGGCAGCTGCCTTTGCAAAGTGGAAGGACTTACGTTCTTGCATTTCGCACAGGTCTTGGCAAACTTATGCTCATGGCAGGAGACGCAGTAGAAGTCATCACCCTTGGGGAAGAAGCTCCCAGATCCAATCACTTGCTTGCACTGGCTGCAGGTGAAACAGTCCTTATGCCAGACCATCTTCTTGTACTCAACATTTTGGTCTCCTACAACAGACAAATAACTTGTTAAGTGGGATTTCAAGTATGTGACAAACTCCCCACTCTGTGCAATGTGCTGTACCTGTAGGCAAGACCTGTCCATCCCTATGCCTAGGATTCAGTTGTAATGCGGACACGGGATGAGCCATGAATTTCTGTATCTGGCTTTAGCCAAGGCCTCCTAGATTTTCTTAACATATTTGTCAGACAGGTGCCTAAGCCTTTTTGAGAAGAGGACCTTGATTTAGAGAGCAAATCTTTTGGTAGAAATGGTTTAAGACTAACTGCTAGGGTGAACAATCCACATGAGGGTTGACTGCAAAGCAGCCTTTCAACACTTGAATAGAATGGACAGGTGAGCACAAAAGTCAAAACTTGCACCATTTTGTGGTGTTCTAGCCTTCCGGTATGATGCCCATACCCCTAACTGCAGCCTCCACAGCTTAATAAACCACCATGGGTTTGCCGGAGAGCAGAGCTTGGGAGTTGCACCCGTCACTGGCACCAGTACCTGCAATAATAGGCTTGAAGCAGCCCTTACACCTGGGCGCATCCTCAGCAGCAGTGCAGTTGCTGCACCAGACCTTGTTGTTCTCCCTTAGCATGAAGGGCTCGTTGACCAAGGATGTGTAGCACTTGAAGCAGCGGAAGCAGCTGTCATGCCAGTAACGGTTCTTGAAATGCAGCTCCTGGAATGAACAGAAACGGAGTGAGCATTAAGCCCTTCTCTCTGCTGAGCAGCCCTCAAACCAAGCTCCTGTCTCACCCGCCTTGGCAGGAAAGGATGGATGTGTTGGTTCCTAAGCACGTCTGTATTCAGTGGCTGGAGGTGCAGCTCATCTGCGAGCCGTTACAGGAAGGACGTTTAACCAAACTCACTGACACAATCACTTTCTCTTTGGACTTTCAGGGTAGCAGAAGACGCTTCAAACCAACAGGTTTGAGATTTGAAGTTCTGTAAGTGTGGGCTTCTCTGGTTGTCACGGTCCCTCTAGTTCAGTTGTACATTATTATTGCCATAATAATAATAACATGAAGCATAATAACATGAAGCAATAAACATTTGACAAACTGACAAAAATCAGACCATAGGTTCCCGAGCACTCGGCCCAGAAGATGAGTTTTCTGCAAGGCTGGATTACCTGCAGTACTCTTTTCAGGACAACTCAGCATTTGCAGCAGTTCATGTGGTTGAATCTAGATCCTGAAATTAGCTCCTGTGCAAAAGCAGCCCATCGTGAGCATCCCTGCTGCAGTGCCCCAGAGCCTCTGGCTCTTTGCCCAAGGAGCACATGGCCCATCAGCCAGAGGACTCGGAAGAGAACTTGTTTTTACACAAGACCAGAGCCAGGAAAACAAATGGGAGAGTTATCAGCATCTGCCTGTTGTCTTCTCGTCACCAATTTAATGGCTCAGCACTCACCTTGGAGTCAGCTCCTATGGGTTTCTTGCACTCAATGCAGGTGTTGGCACAGATCTTCTCGAAGCACTTGACGCAGCAGTGGCGGCCCTCTTTCTGCACGTACTTCTTCCCTTGGAGCGAGTCACGGCAGTAGTGGCAGTCGAAGCGCTCCGACATGGTGCCCACAGTGTAACTGCCAGGCCCTGCAAGAGGAAAGAGCCTGAAGTGACGGCACTGAAGCCCTGATAACTGCTCCAGCTTCTTGGGTCTGCACAAATGAAAAGTGTCAGGAAGATGGCTCAGCAATGAGAACGTGGTGGAGTCACGCTCCTCAAGAACTTATTGGTAGAGAAAGCAGCTTTGGTGCCAACACCATGAAGCCAGTTTTTCTATTGGGCAGCTCAGTAGTCTATAAAACACGAGAGCTCTCTGCCAACTGCACTGGCGTTTTCCAGGTGCCTCCAGCTTTGTCTTCAGAGCCAAGGTTAGGCTGATGAACTGTCGCACACGCTCGGGGAGGCTGGGTGCAGTAGACAACCTTGGTCTGGTCACAGCAATCGCAAACTCATACATCTGCTAAACAGGGCAGCTTGGATGTCTCCTCCCAGGTCATGAGTTGCCATTTAGGACGGAGAGAGACATAACCATAAAGCTCATCAAAACGCGGGCGCTGGATTAAGGCCGCGTGGGCCAACATGTGGGCTGTGCTCTGGAGCTCAGCAAGGGCAGCTCTGCCTCCTGGAAGCGCTGTGCTTGCCGTGACAGTGAGCGCTGCGGTAGCGACACAAATATTTCCAGTTCCCTTAACAGCCGTTCGAGATACGATTTCTGCCTGCGGAGAGGCGGGATGGGCTCTGGCTGCAATGTTTGCTCACCCTGGCCAGGAGAGCAGAGTCCCACACCAGCCTTCCCCGTCACCTTCTTAGGAGGAAGGATACTGCGCTGTTTTATTTACATGTTTCAGGCCAAGCAAGGATGACGATACCTAATCACTCACGGAGAGCCCCTTAGTTCATTATGGCCCTGGCTGAGGTGCCACATAATTTGTGAGCAGAAACGGCCGCCAACCATGCATGGAGCAGAATAGTTTCCATGTTTCCAGGCTAAGCCCACAGCCAGCTGCAGCCCTCCGAGGCCTTTTGTGCTGGATAGTTGCGCAGCTTCCAGCTGCCTCTTTTCACCGGGCTTTCACATATGAAGGCGGGAGGAAAAAAACTGAAAAGAGCTCCCTATTTGTAAAGAAACTTCTACAATTCATGCCAGCAGGGCTCTGCAAAGCCATGATTTTCCACCATGGCCATGGAGCCAGCACATCAGTCAAGACCAGAGGATTTTCCACTTTGGCTGAAGGTGCACATTCATGCTTTCTCCCCAGACACTCACCCCAGCCTGCACACCCGGTCTCAGCCTCTCAGACCACCTCTGCTAATGACTCCCTCCGTTTCCCTACGCCCTTCCGCAGAGGAAGCCAGCAACGCTCCCACGAGGGCCACAAAAGTTCCGTCAGGGCTACATGAGCCCGTGCAGTCCCAGAAAAACGCGGCTTCATCTCTGCCCACGCCACTCGTACCAGTGGGCAGAGATGGAGCCCCCAGCACCACGAAGCGCCATCCTTCCTCCACGGCCAACAGCCCAGGACACAGCCTTGAACTTTCTGCACCACCAGCAACTGGATGGGAGACATGTCTGGCAGTGGAGGATGCCAAGAGGAAATTTTAATTATTCTTTTCCCTGTAGAACTGTAGCACCAGCAGGGAGCAGGAAAGGGAGAAGGACGGGTCAGGCAATACAAATTGCTGCTGCTTCCTCCATCGCACAGCTTCACCTCGGGCCACCCCACCCAGCCCTGGAGCAGAGAGGCTGCTTTGCTGCCTGCTCCTGACGGAGCTCGGCAGCACACCAGCTGCCTGTTCCAGCCGTGCTGCTCCAAGCCCCAGCACAGAATCTTTATAAACTGGAAAAGGGCTTGGGGGTTTTTGGGGTGTAGAGAGGGTACATCATTCCTGGCAGTGCCCTCATGGCAGGGGAGGGTCAGTGGGATCCCACCAGGCTCACCCATGGCTGCGGGATGCTGCACAGGTGGAACCGCTGCGGTGTTACGTCACGAGAACCTGTTTACACAGCTTTTTCTTGGACACCCACCCACCCCAGTAATTCTAGATTTGCCAGCGACTGCATGGCCCAGCCTGGCAGTGTGAGAAATCCCCTGGCTGGCACAGGAGCCCCCCCAGGGCCGAAGGATTGTTGCCGCTGGTTCTGGGAGGCACGGGGCTCTGCAGCAGGGCACCAGTGCACGCACGCCTTGCCAGGCCAGCACACATCACACCCAGCAGTTCCTGCCCGTGGCTCAGCCCTGTCCACAAGCCCAGGCACCGCTGCAAGAAGTGAGGGGTGGCTGCTGCCTTCACCATCCCCTTTGCTGACCCAGTTTCTTTTTCTCTGAGAGTAACAAGCTGTTGGCAGCACACCACGAGCACCCCCGACACAGCCAGCTGCAAAGACTGAGGAGGTTCCTGCCTGCAAAGGAACGTTTTGCTGTTATTTCAGAGCTCTTCTTCTGCCTCATCTCTGGGCTCAGGAAGCTGCTGGATGGGTGGCAGCAGAAGATGCTGTGGGCACTGATCACGAAGGAGCTGGTTTTTCTCCAGTACTGTCTGCAAGCCAAAGAGAAACTGGAACAGGACACAGGAGATGGGACTCATACAGTTACTTTGCCGATTTTAGAATCCAAGAGTCATCCCACTGCCTCCTCCTTGTCACCCTTTCAGTAACTTTAGGCTAGAACAAGTTGGAGCATTTCTCTTCCAGAAAGCAAGACAGACAGTCCTGGAGAGGAACGTCGCACAGGGACGCTGCAGCAGAGGTGGGGACCAGGTTCACACCCTTCCCCTTCCCCTAAAACTTACAGCAGCAGGAATTGCACTCTATGGGGACCGAGGTCTGGAAACGCCTCCTTGCCAAGGTCAGGAGACGGCCATGTCCTGCTGACAACTACACCAAGAGTTGTGTTTTTGCCAGTTCAAGTAAATGAAACAAATAAACAGCCAGGAAACGTGGAAACTATGTGAGCCACGGCCAGCTCTGCAGAGCTTTGTCAAGCAAGTGAGTTTAATTTAGAAGAAATGCAATTGCACAGAGTCCAGGGCAAATAGCATCAAAAGGTTCCCGATCTCAGGTTTAGGGTTGCTTTCAACCAGAACATGTAATCAGGAACACATGGCTCAGGGAGTAATATAATCCTTCGTTCCCGTGTAACCCGTCATGCGCTAACGTGAGACACACATTTATCACAGCAGCTTTGGGGCTCAACAGACAATCAACACCCGGGCCTGGCAGCCCCAGGAGCTGGGCTGTACATGCAGACATGCCAGCTTCTGCCTGCCTTGTGCCATCTCATGGACCAAAAAGCCCCTTCTCATACATAGGCCAGGGCATGAATTGGATTCCAGCTTTTCCAGGAGCTTTCTGCCCTCAACAGTATCATCCTTCATCTGGATCTGGGAAAGGCATCTCTATCCCCTTGCCTGCAATGAAGATACACTGACCATGTTGTCCTAGCAAACATGCTGGCTGCTCATGGTCTCTACTCACCTGTGCCATGCTGAGAGCCCACGTCAGCCAGACCGTTTCCTACAACCCTCCCACAGGAGCAGCCCACCCAGGGGCTGGTGCACAAGAGCCCTTAAAGCAACTGGTAGCAGCTGTGCTGGGACCACCAGGTCATTTTCCCCAGAGTGGAGCAAATGTCCATGAAGACTGAAGAGCTCTGTTGCCCTGGGGAAAAAGCAGTTAGTATCCTACTGCTGCTCCCCTAAGCAGTCCTGTCCCCTCTCACAGAAGGTAGACAGAACAGATATTTGTTGTGCTCTGAAAAAAACAAACAAACAAACAAACAAACAAAAACCCATCTTCTAGAGCCTGGTTGGGAGCAGGTCATGGGTTTGGAGATATTAATCTCCTTAATGACCTATTCACCCTCCAGCTGCACCACATCCCCACAGCTTCTCTTGCCAGAGCTTCCAGGTATGATAGGCCTGGCCTGTCTTTACTGTCTGGAAAATAGACAAATCATGAAACTAAGGACACACTGGATCCATGAATCCTCCTTGCGCTTCCTTGGGGCCTTTATTTTAGACTGTGCTGCACAGCTTCCCTGTGCAAGTTGTGCAGCAGCTGCTGAGCTCACAGTAGGGTTTCACACCAGTGGCGTAACTGTGCTACAGCAATGCAAAACTCGGTGCTCAGCGTAAGCACTCACTGCTAAAACCCTAAGTGCTGTACCGTGTGCTTCATTTCCCAGCGGTGTGCTTAGAACAGCAGCAGTACACACAGGTGGTTTAGCTTGGAAGTTATTGAACACGGGTTCTTGGCTGTATGTTTGCAACAGACTGCAGCGTCTCTGAGCTCACAGCCTGATCAAGTGTCTCCTGTTTAACCCCGGGAGAATCACATACCCTGAGAACAAGCACTGATCCAAACCCCATTTCAGTTTGACTCCGGGGCCACAGAATGGGATTTAGAAGACAGAGGAAAATTATGTACAGACTGGAACTATTCTCTAGCCCAGGCTGATGTTCATGTGCAGACGATGTTCTGCTGGAGAGAAGTGGGTGAGAAGAGAGTGCTGGCTGCTGGGGAGAGGGGTAAGTGCAGTACCTGCCCATGCTTAAATAACCTAGAGGACACTCAATAAGAGCTCAAGAAAAATCCAACAATACTTCCAGACACTAACCCCCCTTCAAGCAAGGTGTCCCTCTCCCACCAACCCTGGCAGGGTGCTGTCTAAATGTAGCTCCCTGGTGGATTTGGCTACAGCTCGAGGGCAGCTGGCCAGACCAGTGGCCTTCTCAAGTATCAGGGTATTTGGCACAAAGACCCACTGGAATTCAGCCCTAACATTTACCTGACCACAGAGGTGCCAGTTAGCCACTCGTCCCCAAAGAGCATCTGCTGCTTTTCTAAAGCAGCCCCTCAGCCCTTGGACAACCATGCCTTCCACCTTTCAAATAAAGATCTCAAATGTTTGGGCTTTGCCACCTTCCACACACCTCAAGTCACACTGATACCATGCTGTGGAGCAGTCACAGGGCTGTCCCAGCTAGTGGTCACAATCAGGGTTACGGCTGCTCCCTGCAGCATGGCAAGCGTTAGGATGGAAAGGAAGATACAGACCCAAGGAGTGCCACCCCACAAAAGCTATTGCATTAACACAACCCCATGCCTCTCCTGTCGGTTCTGGTCTCCCATGGCCCCTGGGCTGGTTCCTCCCAGTTCAGGCAACCACAAAGCAGCATCGGCAGTGGTTTGCACAACAAATGAAACCGAAGCACTCTGCAAAGGGAGCTGAAGCATAGCTGATAAGCAAAGCACTTAGCACAGGATATGTGCTAATGTCTCTCGGGAGTATGTTTAAATGTGATAAACCACCAAGGAAGAACTTGAAGTGTGGTCTCCAAAAACAACCAGGGAAACTGCTTAAACCTTAGGGACTATTCCACCACTTAGAAAAGAAGGGAAGGCTGAAGGTATTAACCCTCTGCCCTACACACAGCTGCATACTCTATGGCAATATGGAAGGAAAAGAGCAATCGCATTTTGTCTCTCCATCAGTTTTCTTTTTCTCTTTCTTTACTCAGACTGAGTACACACAGCCCCCGTATCGCCAGGCATTGCCTACACCTGCCTATTCCAGCTCAAGACCTGGCACCCTCTGGTCTGTCACCTGAGTTACTATTCTCAGCGTTCCTCTATGCAATGTCTCGTGGTTTGCTATAAATACCAGGGAATACCCTTAAAAGCAGGGTCCCGTTAATCCGATATATGAAGCGACGCTCAGGACTGCACCTGAAGGTCAGCACCACGCTGCCCTGGACAATAAGGAAAGCAAAAAAATCACTTGCAGGTCATTTTTGCCGGGAGGGCTGGCAGTAAGGAGTGGAGAGCTGTGCTCTCCCATTGCCAGGCTGGGGCACGTGCGAGTCTCGTACTCTGTAATTCAAAAATTAGTCTGTTGATAAAATGGAAGCTTCTTTATTTAGAACAAGAACAGCTCCAAGTTCCTCAGGCAGTTGCCAAAAACATTCCCTGCGGTCCTATTGCCACCCTGTCTGAGCACATCCCAATCATTATTAAATCTTCACAGATCCCCAGGGAAGCAGGGATGTGCTATTAAAAACCACACTGCTCCAGCTCTGCAAACACTTCCTTCGGGGCTAACTTTTACACTTAATCCAGAGCTCAGCTAAGGCTACCAAGGCTCCCGGTGTGCACAGCACCACTGCCTGGAAAAAGGCTAAGCACTTGGGCAGAATTTAAGCAGTGAAGTCCAAACCTTTCAAAACTAACCAAAACTAAAGCAAAAATCCTGTTTAGTAGCCAAGTCGCCCTGCAGCTGCCTTAAGCTTTGACCTCAATTATGTTTCCAGCTATGCACAGATCTGCCCCCACCTCAGTAGCTGGATGCCCTTCTCATGCCCAGGTGGCCCCAAAAGTGAAGCTTTCTCCTGCTCCAGGGAATCCACCCCCGGGGCAGGCACTGTAGTACCCCCCTGGCTGCCCCACAGAGCAGGGCTCTCTGCAGAGTACGGGAGTGGACACTGCGCTATAACTTGGTGGTGGCAGCACTCCAGCCGCAGCATCTGCTCAGAAGACACTTCAGCATTTTGTATTACAGCACATCAAATCCGTGGGTCCTTGCCCCAGAGAACACTCTCCTGAGGAAGATCAGAGAGAAAAGAAAGACACAGCTGGATGTATAATGAAAGGATGCTACAGCATCGGTCAGTCTCATAGGCTGAAGTTAAAAAATAGATGTCAGATGTCTTCTTATGTTTTAACTGAATGGATTGCTCTTTTGAAACAGCTTTGAGATGTTTAAAAATGATACTAAAGAAGCCAGATTTTACTCAGAAAGTTACCTTGCATAATGCATATCTGCATCACACAAGCAAATCCTGAGTAGTTACACGCCATGCCAAGAAGCCTCATGCTCACGCCTTGTCCTGGGAGGCTGAGTGTGAAGTTGAACAGCATGCTGTGACTTTCCTCCCCAGTTTTGAAGAGACTCTATGTTGCCAACAAAGTCTCACGAGCACCATTGTCCCCTGGCTCCTGGAGTGCAGCAGCTCAGTTTGATGCCCACAGGAGCTGTGCCCCAGACTTGACACCCTCTCCCCAGGAGTGTCCACCCCTTGAGCTATGTCTCTTCAAGAGATGCAATGGTCCTGCCACTGCACATTGTGATTTAGGGCTGTAAATACATGCCGGACACACACAAACATGGTTAGCTTCTAAGAATCAGATAAGCTTTTAAAAGTCCCAAAGAGCTTTCGATGGGTCTGTAATCGGAGAGCTGGAGGAGATTAGTCGCGGATGGGAAGACACAATAAATCTGCATTCCATGGGGACACGCAAAACGCTCTCTCAAGATTTCAGTTAGTGTTAATGGGAAGGAGAAGTTAAAGTTTTCTTATTACTGGCGAGAGTCAGCCCGTTTGATGTACAAGATGAACACAGAGAGGAGGGAGTAAGCACAAACCTCCCACCAGAGCAGAGCAAACCACCTGGGTTTACACGCTGGGCTTCTGCACTCTCCCCTCTGCTGTGGGTTTCCCCTGCTCACTGCAATGGCTGCCACACCAAGCCTGCTGCAAGAGCATCATCCCCCGTTTTCACCTAGTCTTCCTCAAATAACAGCTGAGCCCCAGCCTTCCCACAGCAGTGGATACAAAAGCATTTGGCATCCTGCATTTTAAAAAACAGATGAGGCCGCCACCAGCACCGCGCTCCCCGTCCCAGCCCCCTGCACTGGGTATAAGCCTGTTTGCCATCATTGATTACAGCTGCAGATTGCCGAGGTTTTAAGATCACGTTCAAAGGAATTATTTTGGTGGTGCAGGAGCCCGTTAGCAAAACCTTCCTCCCCATTTACCAGGCATTGCACACACAGGGCTTCTCCCACAACACCCGGCAGCGCTTCCACTTTACCTGTGTGCCTGTGGAAAGCCATGATTAGCAGCCCAAAGTCACCAGCAGCCCCTTAGGTAGCAGAGTTCACAGTCTCTTGGCTGATTAGGAGCTGCCCCGTTTGATAACATACATTTAAACGGAGGCTATTAATATGGATGGGACTCCTACCAGATGTCCACTCCCCTCCCCAGAGATCACAACCTTAATCCCCCTCGAAAATTCTTACCATTTTAGGTGATCCGAGGGAGAAGAATAGGATCCAAAGACCTCTAGGTCCCTGTCGGCAACATGTAAATACCTGCCCAGCTACTCAGCACCCAAATTAGTCCCAAAGGCAGAGTGCACCTCAGGAACTTGACTCCATGCTAGTACTATTTGGCCTTGGCTTTAGAGCTGGATTGTGTCTTGTAACAGTCCTCAGCTAAATTACAGACCCAACGTTAATTCTGCACTGCCATTGCTGAAGGTAAGAGGTGGATCACAGCCCTAGGAGGGCCAGAGGGGCTGCGGTCCTAGCAACCAGCAAGGGGCTGTCCCCTGGCTGTAGGGCCCATAAATGCCATGGGTTATACCCCTGGGGACCCAACTGAGAGCCCACAGAAGTAATAGAAGGTACCTTCATGAGGGAGGTTAGAGTCGCCTTCAACATGATGGTCACGATAAAGTCTTTACTGCCAGTAAAACTACCATACCTGGTCCTCCTCCAGGTTTTACCCTAAGGAACCTCAAGGCATTAACTGTTTAACGTGAGCAAGTCCCTGAACAGCAGCACTTAGAAAGCTGGTTTCACGATTACAGGGCTTCTCTAGCATCTAACAGTAGGGCTGGGCTCGTTCCCCGGAATGGAGCTTACAGAGAGCACTGCCTCTCTACTCAGGCATCCACCAAGCTCCCTGGAAGACCCCAGCTCTGCAGCTCCAACCAGCCTCTTTCCACTCAAGTCACGACAGGGAGTGGAGGGAGCTCCGGTTCAGGGCTCACTCCCATAGGGACGCACAGGTTGTGGCAGCTCCATGGCCGTGTGTTTGCTCCGGGTTATGCACTGGCCGTCAGTGCACGCTCAGGGCCAGGGGCCAGGGACGCCCAGCTGCTAATCCTGCCTCGAAACTGACTCACTGCATGGCCGTGGGAAAGTCAGTTCACCTCCCGGACAGCCACTGGGAAGAGCCAATGTTTATCATTCCTTCTGTGGAGCCCATCACAGCGGTGTCTGGCCTCCGAACAGCCATCGGCATCTTCAGCCCGAGCGGCCCTGCTGCAGCCAGAAACCACTTCCCACTTGCAGAGGTCCTGAGAGCTCCTCAACCTCATGCATGTGACAGGGCACCAGCACCTGGCTCAGTGACACCCTGGGCCTTCGTGCCCATCTTAGGGCTCCCAGGTAGCACATATGCAAGGTCAGCATCTCCCCTGCATCCCGACATCTCCGAGTTTCCAACGCAGCCTGGAAAAGGCCACACTTGACAACGTGCCATCCCAAAAGAGTGCAGCATGGATCCACTTGCATAGCAGATTGAGGCTGGGAAACATGCTAAAATACTAGCATGCTGAAACACTTTGGCTAGGAAAAACCTAACATTATTCCGTCCCAGCTCGTCTATAAACTCTAGCAAATTGTTTGCATAATTCAGATGGTAACAGGAACCCTAACAACTGGTATTTTCCTGTGCTAATCTTGCTGCGCGCAGCGTAGTGTTTACAGACATGAGTTCATTTTTGGCAATGCACGTAGAGTTTGCACCATTAACCATTCTCATTCCTTTGTAGCTCCCTATGCGAAGCGCTGGCACTCTCCCGCCCGGCAGTCATGTCCTACTTCCCCCCGGATACCTTGTATTTCAGCTAGAAAGGGGAACCTTTGGTCCCTGTCACAAAAGGCGGAATAGTGTTGCTGTGCAGTGTCCGCAGCTGCCGTGTCCCACCCCAGAGGCAGCTGCAGTTCAGCAGCGGTTTGGCAGCACTGAGGCACGCGGGCAGTAGGGACGCACACTTGGCCATCAAAACGTTTCACGTGCACAAACACACGCTTTTGCTGCATGACAACAGGCGTGGGCTCGAGGAGGTGGGAGAAGGAAAGCTTGGCCAAAAAACAGGAGGGAGACCTGGCCCTGCTGACGCCCACAATGAAGTTTCACCATGAAACTCCCCGGAGCAGCATTTCCTGGCACAGCTCGCTCTGCAAAGCCTCTGGCGTTCCCCTGGAGCAGTCTATAATAAAAAGGCTGTTTTGTTTGAATTTGTGGCCTCCTGGGCCAGCGCAGCAGGGACGGGCTGGAGAACAACCCTTACTGAGAGGACAGGGCTGCTCTTGGTTTCTCGGCTGGTTTTAGCCATATGACCTTGGACAATTCCTGTCTCCTCCCCAAGCCCCTCTTTATCCTCGCAAGCCCAGGTGATTAAACGCACCAGTGGTGCACAAGTGCCAAGGAGGGATGTTGTTGACCTGTGAAACACAGCAGGGAGTAGAAGCACCCAGGAAGGAGAGGGTGCCCCAGAAAGGAGATGTGCCAGCACTGCCTGAGCCCTTCTCTCTCACCAGGCACCATGCACCTGTGGGTCCCAGAGGAAAGAGTGCTACAAACATGTCAGTGAATGCACAGCAGGGCATGCAGACTTGGGTTTTCATGTTTTTGGCATTAAACCTGTCCTGTAGGTTTTCAGGACTCCGGGTAGCTGGTCTGGACACACTTACCCCACTGCACAGGTCTGACTGCAAAGCAGCATGGCTGGGGCATAGTGTCATCTGCTCGGATAGACAAATGATTCACATTATGGTTTCCAGAGTATTTTCTTGCCCTAACAATCCTGCCAGGAAAGGTCTGGGTGTCTCAGCTTGCTCACACATCCTGCTGTCACTCAATGGGTAGAAAGTTCTAAATAGAGCTGGTATAACCCAGGCATTGATGAACTATTAGTCACCATCATCAAAGAAAGAAGCAAGCAGCAGTAAATATGAGCAGGAGGGGAGCACCTGTCCACCTCTTAGGGTAATGCTGTACCTTCTGCTTCCAGATATGCTGCTTAGCAATTCACGGTAAAGCTGCACAGAAAAGCACACTAGTCATGTGCCAGGCTTCCCATAAAACAAGAGCCTCATATTGCTCCCTACCCGTCCTGCCGTGCCGGCAGGTGCTGGACTCACTCCACACTCTCACTCCAGCTCGAGCTGCTGCTGCGATAGATAGCACAGGACTGGCACGGTCCCATCTGCCAGGGCTGCACCCATCAGCATGGGGTTTAGCACTCCACATCCAGGTTTGCTCCGACCCACCATTTGCACAAACACTTCCTTCTTTTCAAGTAACAGCACAGCAGATTCAGGAGTTCTTTTATTTCAAATCTATCTTAGGTTGCATGAAATGTGTGTTGTCCCACCGCAGAGAGCACTCCTTCTGCCCAACCTGTTGCAGACCGCAGTTAAACCTCCCTTGGCTCTTGTGAGGCAGAAATGAAACAAAATAAATTTTTCAATATTTATTTAAAAAAAAAAATTAAGACAGAGTTTTCAAGAAGCCAACCAATAAAGGAATTGGGCTTTAGGGAAGAGAGGACACAAATACAGTTCTCTCCAAGAAAAAGCCCACCTTTGCACTCGTGGCTGGTCCATCAGTAGGACAGAGGAGGTGCCAGCCTCACTGCCACAGAAATGCCAGGCAGGTTTTGGTTCCAGGACTGTCACCTGGGGCTGATCCAGCTTTCCAAGCACTCAGTATCCCGTGTGCCTCCTGCTCCCAGGAGCAGTCTCTGTGCTGGTGAAGGGTACCATGGAGCAGTGTTTGCAGAGCAAGGACCACGGGCAGACAACTCTGGCCAGAGAGGGCTGCTGGGGCGGGTGCTCCCCTGCTTCCCAAGGCTCTGCGTGCAACCCATGATCCACAAACCCAAAATGGGAAGTTTCCACCTAGTCCTTTCAAACAGTGGAGAAAAAAAAAAAAAAAAAAAGCCAGTTCGGTTCAAAACCAAACAGTTTCTTGTTAAAATATCACAAAAACACTTCAGGAGACTCAAACTTGGCTCATTTCCTGCGTTCTGCACACTAGGATGTGCCTCAGCACCCCTGAAATATCCTGCAGGCACTCATACGAACACAAGACAGGGACACTCTGGTTCACACGGGATGTATCCACATCTGGAGCAAAGCCAGCAAGGACATCGCTGCAGCAATGGAGGAGGTGAACACACCAGCCATAAGGCAAAGCCCTGTGCCCTCAGGCAACGAGCGCAGAGGGGACCGTGGAGAAGGAAAGTAGATGGTGAAGGTGCCCAAGGTGTTTTCCTTTCTTCCATGCTGAACTCCAGCCCACGGCTGGGTCAGATCTGTATGCTGAGCCTTTCAGTGCCAAGGAAAGCTTTCAGGATCAGCCGTGGAGGTAGGGATGGAGGAACCGGGAATAGATTCATAAGGAGGCAGACACTGGGTAACCCTCCATGAACTCAGATATAATGTGTGCAGAACGAAAGGGGGAAATGAAGGAAGGATAAGAAGATGAGGCTGTAGCAACAGACAGGAAAGAATGGCCCAGAGATAGCAGAGCTGGAAATAAAGCATCTGAAAAATAGCAAAACTGGGAAGAGGTATAAGCTGGGTTTTTCCCGTCTGCCTCCATCCACAGGCTGGACTGTTTCCAGGACTATTCCCATGGCAGCTCCAAATTTATTTCCCTGCTGCCATCTGCTCTGCAGCTCCCCTCCACACACGCTCCTGACTGGCACTTCTTCCCATCACCTGTTGCTGACATGGCAGACCTCTGAGTGCTGCTGAAAGCCAAGTGACACCGAGGCTTGCGGGGGAGTGTCTGTGCATAAATCAAGAGCTGCTTTGTAGACCCAAAGCTTTGTTCAGCTCCTGTCCCCGTTCCTGGCTATGCTGCAACTGGCAAACAGGAGCTGCAGCACAGCGGGGCCCAGGGAACCAGTAGAGACCCATAGCAGCAGTCCCAGGGCACAGAGGAATTGGAGAGGACTGGGATCAGAAAAGACTGCAGCAGTATTAGGTGCTGCACAGGAATGGCTTTGAATCAGCTGCACCAAGAAAGTCCAGTTCCTCCTACCCCTGCTCCCTCCTCCCTGTGGCTCTTTGTTATATTACAGAGAAGATGGCGTGTCTTCCAGCAGCAAGGATGCCGAGTGCCTGCTGTGATCCCTACAGTTAGATTTAGACATTCAGTACAAGCTCAAAAAGGGTCAGTCCCAAAAGGCTGCAGATTTATTTTATTTTTTAATTCTTAGAAAGACAAATGTATGTGTCTTAAATGCACTAGGTTACACATGGGCCAAGCTTCTCTTTCCAACTCTGTCTCCCACGTCCTTCTGCCTTGACTCAGTTTGCAGAGGGGAGCTGTGAGTGTGCAGGCAGCAGGCTGGGAGGCTCAGCAGGCTTTTGCAACCCCCTTGCATGAACTGCAAGGTAGAAAAGGACAGGTCTCAATGTGCCTGGACATTGGCCAAACCTAGCGGGACACAAAGACTTCCTCTGCTCTTCCTGGGAAAGATCCACATATACTGCCAAGACCAGTCTGATTCAGATATTTGTAAGAGCATCGAGCCCATAACTGGTCTAAAAAGCCTCAAACACAGCATTCAGCTCTTCCTTCCCAGCAGCCTTATGGCTGTGTCATGCACAGGTCCACTCAGCAGTGCCCAGTTTGAGCAAAGCAGCCTCAAAGCACCGCAGCCAAATGTGAAGTCCTCCTCGGAGGTCATCTGCCCTGAGAGGAGCAAAATCAGCTGGTTCTTGCAAGTTCATTTACCATCAAAGCAGCCGAGGGTGCAGGACTAGCACAAGTATTTACCAGGGGGGATGAGCCTCAGGCACAGGGGAAGCAGCCTGCGTGTCCAGGCACGCAGGAGCAATGGGGAAGGTCTCTCCGTTAGCACCTCGGGGCCCCAGCAGTGCCACGCTCTCACCCGCGCTGGCCAGGCCCCTGCATTCAGAACTCCCACGAGGAGCTCTGGGATTTCTGCTCCCTGCAACACGCAGAGCTTTGGCTGCAGCTACGCAGTGCTGTGCCCTCAGCGCTGGCAGGGTTGCAACGCCTCCCAGTTACCAGCAGCACTTCCACCGGCGCCGATGTGGTCCTTGGAGGAGACTTCCCTGGGGCCAGTCAAGCTGCACCACAACTCAGTTATTCCTCAAGTTATTACCCCAAAGCTTCATGCTTAGGACAGCAGAGCTGCTTAGGGTGATCTCAGCCAACTGCAGGGGTCTGTCTTTGTTCAAGTTCATGTGAAGAAGGAATGACTGTTGGAGTCAAACATGAGGCAAAGATTTGCCAGTCACAGCTTCCCCTCCATGGCTTAGCCCTGGCTTCAGAGCTGAGAAAAGTAACTTAAGTCCCTGTCAAATAAATACCACACTGATCCCAGCCAGGCAGTGTGGCAGGAAAGATGAGGTCTGATGAGCAGCTCACAGCAATACAATCTTACCATACCCATACAATAAGGGCTCGTGTCAGGGCTTCATCAAATTGTTAGTGAGCCATCACCGAAATAATATTTCACAACCTCCATTAAGCTCTCTGCACTCCTGATGGCTTTCAATTACATCTTGTAGGCATGGCAGCTGGCTGAGCAATGCTCTCTCCCAGTGATGTTAAACAGCTCACTGTGGAGAGTACAGAAGGAAGTTCAAATGTTAGTTTGCACCACTGCTTGAAAGCTGGGTCATTCACCTTCCCTGGAAATCTGCTCGTTACGAGTCAGAAATTAGCAGCTACCCAGACATCAGCTACAACACACATGCTCTACAGCATCCCACACACAGGTTTCCAGTAGCCCTGTGTTCATTCAACAGGATCTGGCAGCAAGAAGGACTTGCAAGATGGGCATTACAGGCTATGCCTGAGCTTTTCCTCCAAAGGCTGGGAATGCTTTCGTCATGATGTTTTCTAGCAAAACGTCTTGTTCCAGAGAAGTTTCTGGGCAGATGGTTCTGCAGACCTCCTTCCTCTGCCCCCTCAGCACAGTGGGCAAAGCCAAAGCCCACACAAGTTGTGCTCTGCAAGACCAAGGAGCCCTTAAAGACCTTCATTTTCAAGGGAGGAGAAGAAAGTACCATTTGTGAGTGGACTGCGATTCTGGCAAAACACCCTCCAGAAACTCAGTGCACAGGAGACACTGAGGATAGAAAACTTCTGCTCAAGTGGTCAGTCAGTAAAGCAAATGCTGCTCAGAAGAAGGCTGGGCAGAAGCACACTGCCTGGCTAAGCGTGAAGACAGGCCACCACTTCGATGAGAAGGACATGCCCTTCTGAGTGTTGGCATGCCAGTTGGGACGGCTCCCTGGCATTCAGCACACCATCAAAGCACTGCCCGAGATTGGCGCTGGCCCCAGGGCCATGCCTTGGGCACTGATTTAGAGCTGACAGGAGCCAGACCTGGCACGTATGTCCAGCAGGACAACCAGCCCGTTATCCCGGCCGCGGGACAGTCGCCTCAAGCAAGATTAGCGTTTGGCTATCTACACCTTCGGTTGTTGGACGGCACTGGTGGCCGAAAGGACCAAGTCACCCGTGTTACGTGGCCATTTTAAAAATAACCTTCCCCAAAGCCCCGCAGTGCATAACCCTGTGTCTGTCTCGGCTCCAAGAGCCGAAGGAGATCAGCTTGCAGGGCTGATGGGTATTTTTGGGCACTCTGACTAATTGTCAGGACATATGCTGGGCATTCTTTACAAGGAAAAACAAAGCTGCAAGATCTCCTCCAGTGAGGCCTATGGGGTTGGATTAGTCACAAAGTTATTCTCAGAAATCTCTGTTTTGGGAGGGTTTGATTTCATTTCCAGCTTCAGATAGTGTGTTTTAAAATGGAGGAAGGGGTCAACTTCCCCACAACCTGATTCTTACAACAAAGCACCAACAGCAACAAGGGCAGGAGAACAGAAAACCCTTCACCTCAGAGCGTCTCCAAATTCACAACTGCTTTTTTGACACCGCATCACACGGGCACTCGCTGTCCGTGCCAAGGAACGTGCTCCAGGACGAGCCAAGGAGAAGACACCCACTGGAGGAGTGAGGTGGCCCACAAGCACCCGCTCACTCATCAGATGGAGTCACGGTGCAGACTTCTGAGGCACCTTGCTGTGGTCCTGCATTATCATGTTTCCTCTGCTGAAATAGATGCCATTTAACTTTCCCCTTTGCCCAGGCTTAGCTTGTGGCCAGAGTTGACTTCAGCCACCGTTCACGTTAATATTTTGTACATCAGCCCATCGAGTCATTCAAACCCTGCTTGTTTAACAACCACACATCACTCTGCTCAGCCAGGCTTTTGCCCCTTTGCTTTTGCAGGAAAGTTGGAGCCCTTGCCAGACGAGGGAACTATTCGCACTGATCCTACTGAAGTTGCCTTGGCTGCTCTTTCCCAAACTCACCTCCAAGAGGCTAAGGACTCAGGCAAAACCAAAGAAGTCAGTCAGACTTCCAGAAGACCCTGGAGCCCTGATAAAGGAGTATTTTGCCAGCTGTGTGCCTCTTCCTCCCTCCACACTTAGGGGAGAGGGACTCCCAGTTTAGCAACTCCAGAGCCTCGACGCACTGCGGCCAAATGTGAGTCCTCCGCAGAGGCCATCAGCCCTGAGAGGACCAGAGATTGGCTGGATCTTTCAAGTCCATTAACCACGAAAATATGAATTTATTTCAAAAGGAATCTGATTTGGGTTTTTTTGTGTTGTAGTTCCTTGCTTCTTCTCCTCCCAATGGCATCTTTCACTAGTCTCAGCACCTCAGCAGCTCCTCACTCATACGCCAGCACTCATCCAGCTCAATTTCTCTACACTTATTAAGACAACAAATAAAGCACCTGTGCGCAACATCTCCACAACACTCCAGGACGCGCAAGCACAGAGCAGCCCACGTTTTCCCATCGCCATGCAAGGCCTGGGTACACTCTACCTTTCAGTCTAGAAGCTGGTTTGATGCTTTGAGCCTCACTGCTGTCTCATCCCGTGGCACTGGCCCACACACTTGTGCTTTCTCCTCTCTCTGGCGTATATCAAACTTTGCTCTTTTCATTCAGCAGAAACCCTGCACCAAAAGCACACACATCTCAGGGTGACAAGAGCTCTCTGAAGTCTCCACCAGTGCTTTCTGCATATTTTTCCCCCCAAGCTGCACAGCAATTTCCACTGAGGATAAGTGTTGTCAATTCAATTTCTAATAACGGCATTAAAATGTATGAGCCATTTCTCTGGAGTCAGGGATAATATTTTCAAAGTGCCTGTGTGATACAGGAATGTAAATCTCATTTTTCATAAAGGGATAAGGATCCCGGGTCTCCCTGGAAATCATGTCAGATCAGAGCTGGGCAAGGTCCACACTAAAAAGCGTTCTCCGTGGGGTTGGTTAGAAAACATTGATTCCCATTTTATTTAAAAAAAAAAGATCAAAAAAAAAAGGAACAAATATCTTCAAAACTGTCATCAGAGTTAAGAAACCAGAGACACCCAGCCCATGGGCAGGAGTCCAGCCCTGGTTTGCCACATCCCAGCTGAGTGTCCTCATCTGCAGGATGGAGGCTGTTTCCAAGGCAGGGAGCCGGGAAATTCTCCCCACAACACTCTCCCACCCTAGTTTTTGGATAACAGAGCAAAACTTCAGTTGCTTTTGTGTCTTTGGAAATATTACGACCAGTAAACTTACTCTTAGGAAGAGATAGTTCAGCGCAAAACAGTATGGAGAGGCAAGGTTACTGAAAGTTGCTAAATTTAATTTCCTCCCATTTGCTGAAACAGCAGATATCTTCATCTCACACCTGCACAGGGATGGGTCAGGGTGCTTGGAGGCAAGAGAAGGTCCCCTCTCCTCTCTCATGCTCCCAATGAGGGTCTCATACCAGCACTGCACGTTACAACATTTCTATCAGTGCTTGCTCCTGGAGCAATGGGCAAAGTCTATGGACTGCTACATTTATTAAACACAAATCTTGAAATAAGAAAAATAAGATACTTAGAAGAGTGCTTGATTTTAAACACAGAAATAAACAAACTGCAGTTGGTACAACCACTTATGTGTTTGATTAAGCCATCCTCTCCTCCGCGGCTGGATCCAGGCCCAAAAAAATGATTTTGTTTTCTTTTTCAAGTAGTAGTGAGACAATAAATCCAGGGACAATGAGTTACACAGTCTGCAAAGAGAAACAGCCTTTCTCAATACAATTGCTGCTAGCTGTCAAACTGCTGTCCAAATCAAACTATCAGAGGATCAGCTCCATGTGACAAAAAAGCAGCACTAATTACACACAAGTGCCAGAGAAAACTGTCAAAAAGCTAAAGCAGATGTGAAACAGTAGCTTGCTTTTTTTTGAAACCAGCTTGTGCAGCCACATTGCATGAGAGCCCACAAGCACCCGTGTCCCGCTAGGAATGCTGCAGGACAGTGGGGAAAGGGTGAGGCTTCCAAATCATCGAGGACTTTTCCGACAATAACAAGGACTTTACTGTCCCTTTGATAAAGTTACACCTCTTGAGCCAAATTGTCTTCCCAGCTGTGCTAGAGCAAGCTCAGTAGCAAGCCTTGCCTGCTTTATGCTGGTGTCGAGCAAGGTTAGACTTGGTCCTGGCCAAATCCAGGATCTGCAAAGTATAGCAGTGTTTTTAGTTGCCCAGAGACAGCCAAAAAGCAAATACGCCTTGATACCAAGTAGGTGAAACATTGGGGTGGGGACACGCTGCTGGAGAAGGACATGGGGAAGAGAGTGCAGGCCTGCAGGGATGCCTGTCCCCCTCCCAAACACTAACGCCCACTGCTCAGCCTCATAATAAAGAGGCAACATAAAGGAATATCAAACACCGCATTGAAACAATTCACACACACGTTAGACATGCTGTGCCTCATCTCAAAAGAGTTGCTGAAAGCAAAAGATGAAGTGCCATGGAGAAGTTTATTAGCTGCCTTTCAGCTCAGTTAGGGGCAATATGGGGGACATGGTGGAAGGAGCTGCAGCACACAGCAGAGTCATTTGGATGGACTCAAAACCAGCCTTTGGGATTGTCCAGGCACATGGCTGAGTGCACTACTGTCGTGGGTTAGGTTGAACCCCCACTCACAGCCGGTCACTCCCCCTCCCCCACCCTCAGGAATGAGGGAGAGAATTAAAGGATAAACGGGAAACCCATGGGTTGAGATAAGAACAATTTAATACAGATGATTTAATACACAGTGCAGATGCTCACCACCCCCTCGTATGCGAAGCCCGTCTCGTCCCGAAGCTGCAATCCCGGACGAACGTGAGGCCCCGAAATAGAGAGGGGCAGAGAGAGAGAGAGAGAGTGTACTCCAAGAGTGGGAGTACTGGGAGAGAGAGAAAAAGAAAGAAAAACAATAGACCAAAAGCGGAGCAAGCCTAGAAGAGCAAAAGTGGCGAAAGAGCCGAAGCGCCAAAGCCCTTCTTTCCAGCTGACCCTCACTTTTATACTGGGCATGATGCTGCATGATATGGAATACTAATTGGCCAGTTTGGCCCTCAATCTTAAGTTCCACCACAAATCACAAGGAGAATCGTGGCCCCCTTGTCCCAACTATGCTCCCCCCTTATCCCGCCGTGCTTCTGCACTCCGGCACACTGAAAAGTCCTTGGAGTTTCACGTCCAACCACAAACATCAACTTGCTATCAGCATTCTTCTCAGAGCGAGCCTCTGAGTAAAACCAAAACACGGAGCTCTTCTAGCTGCTAAAAAGAAGAGCTAACCCGGTCCCAGCTAAAACCAGGACAACTACTAACTCTCTGCCAGCTATAAAAGGCAGATGCGTGCAGGTGAACTCATGCCTCTCACACAAACCTCACCTAGTTACAATTCCTCACATTAAAATCGCCTTATTTCAAATGCTGACCTGCTCCAGCTGTTCGGGTTTTATGAAGACTTCCCTGGAGCTAATGGCTGAATGCACTGGTGGCTGCGACAGAGCCGCTCGCGATGCTGAGGAACTTGGTCATGGCATCAAAGCATTTCCCACACAGCTCCAGAACGGAACTGAAAGAAATCCACCCACAGGCCTGGATAGAACTTGCAAGAACACAGAGACAGATCACTCCATGCTTGTAAAATTATAATAAAAGACTTCCAAAGTACAAAAATACCCCTGCTGAAACCAACATCCTTTTTATACATTCAGTCTTCATCCCATGCTCTGGAAGACTGTGAGTTTAATCCAAAAACGGATTATGTTTTTGCATCATGTGAGTACGTTCATGGGTTACATTTCAAGGGCTCAGCTTTTTTCTGCATTTGTGCTGTTGATAATTGTTGTCTGTTTTCAGTCACTGACAACTATTTCTTAAAAGATTCAGTGAAATCCATTAGCGAGCCTCTGGTAAGTGGCTTATGCATTGCTTCGTCAAGACAGCTGCCAGGTGATACGCTGATGTACTTCTACATCGTTTCATGTATTTGATAAATCAGCAATGGGGAGCAAAAACCAAGGAAAGGGAGCAGCAGAGACCACTACCACACCTTTGTCAGCCTCCTCTTGCAGAGGGACAGGCACTGCTTCTTTCTACAGGCAGACTTTTGTAGTTAAAAGACTCTTTTCTTCAAACCACATGAATTCATTAAATGTAAGTGCAGCTGGAAACATCACCACCTCAGCACAGAAAAGTGCAGAAAGCTCTCAGAGCCCGTCCTGCACCCCTCTGGTTGGGATACCAAAGATACCAAGTGCAGCACATCCTCCTTGTCCTGCCTTCCCAACCTCACAGCCAGCAGCCCTGCAGGAGCTCTCTCTAATCCCAGCCTCCCTCACCCAGGTCTCAACTCTGCAGCAGAAAGCAAGAAAGCCATCTCTCCGCTTGCAGTGGCTGCTCCCACATGGCCGTTGTGCCCTGGCAGGAGGTGACTCCACTGGTTGTCCAAGCGTACATCCTCCTGACACCTAGCGTCACCTGCGGGCTTTCTCCTGGGAGCAACTGCAGGCACAGGCAGACACAGAAAGCTGCCAAACCCTACCGCTAGCACCAGCCCTTCAAAAGTTAAGTCCTGAACTACCTAAACTGGGGACACTTCAGGGTGGAATAATGGCAGAGCTCAAACTTTCAAGCTCCTGCCCCAGGATCATTGCAGAAGATGGTGAGGTTTTTCCGAGTCCTTTCTCCAGCCCCTGGAGCAGCAGCAGAGGAGAGGCTCTGCCCGTCAGATACACCTATCTAACTAGCTGTTTAAAATAGCCCTTATCTACAAGTCAAGCAAGTTTTCCCCACTATCCTTGCACAGGGAGAGGTTTCCAAGATAGGCGAGATAGAGGAGGAGCCACCTCTACAGCACATTAACCCACCCCAGAGGCTCTCCAGCCCACAGTCCCACCAGGAGCATCATAACCCACACTTCCAGGAATCATAAAAGCCCAGGCTCAGCAACCAGCCTCACACACCATCCCCTGCATGATCTTGTTTACAAGGCAAAAGCTCTCTGGCAAAACAGCTTGCACAACGTTCAAACAGCGGTGGAGCAGACAGCGTTGCTGGTGCTGGCTCCCTTTCCATCCGGCTGCTCCAGCTCAGGCATCGCTGCTCAGAGGATGAGCTCATTGCTATTTCAGGTTGAATTTGCACTTGGCAATCTCCCTGGTAACCAAAACAAATTACTCATTGGTTTATAACAGATTTATCGGTTGTTTGTTTCAGTGTCTAGTGAAGTACACAGAGAGCTTCACCACATTATAGCACCAACACAGCCTGGGGTCTGACGGTGTGGAGGAGGACGGTATTTACAGCCATTGCTATGGAGATGGACTGTGTTAGCACTGGAGGTCAGAGGGAAAGCTGACTTCTGGGCTGACCCTAGTGACATGAAACTGCAAAAAGGAAGTGTGAGGCATGACCTTCACTCACACACACCGCAGGTGACCCTGCATGGTAGACTCCTGCCATCCCAGACACCAGACTGGTGTTTTAGCTTTCTCCAGCACATCGGAGTAACCAGTGAGATGCTGTTTGCAATCCTCTCCAGCCAGAAATCAAAAAATCCTTTTCTGAAACAAGCATCAGCAGGGTCTGACACTAGCATATCACTAACACCAGCCATCATCAGCTTCATTTCACGTGTCAGGACTATGAGGACACAGGACAGTTATAGGACTTGCTGCCTGTTTATGCTCTTGGGCAGGAATTTCCTCCAGTTCATCATCACATGCATCAGCACAAAGAACACTGAGAAGCCAGGGAAGAAGAACTAACCTCAGGGTATTTGCCTGCTCTAATCTGCATGTAGAGCCCTTGAAGGAGATCAGCATGTCTGTTTTTCTGTCACACCTAGACCTGAGCCAAGATGTAGCTCAGAAGTTGTCCGCCTCTTAGGTTTAACAAAGAGTTTGGAGTGGTTTTTCACTGAAGGTGTTTTTGCAAGAAAGAAAAACTGCACCCCGACCAGCTCAGTCCAGCAAGCTGAATTGCTGATCAAGATACGTAACCCATGGCTGAGCCCCCAGTCCAGTCTTCTGAAACAAAAGCAGGCAGGTTGTGTCCTCTACCCACTGTAAGAAACCCATCCCACCAGAGAGAGAGATACAGAGGCAAAGTTTCCACCTTCAGCTAAAAATCATTATGGTGATAATGGTATAAGAGAGTGAGAAGATTACAACAAAAGGTGGATGATGTGCTCATGAGTCCAACAAAGCAAATCTGGACAGAACTAAACGGATTTGTATCCTCACCAAGTGCCTTTGTGCCACTGCAGCAGGGTGAGCATGGGCTACTCTCTTGTCCTGCTCCGATGCCACCACCCAGGCGGTTTCCAAAGGCAGCACTGAAATACGTTATACATCAAGTGGCATTTACCTGGCAGGCTGTCCCAGACGGGAAGGGTGACTGGCTTTCAGTCGGCAGAGCAAGGGTAGATAGGAAACAGTATTTGCATGTGTTGAGTGAAATATATAGCAATGTGTATTTTTAAAGTGAGATGAGACCAGAGAGGGATATTCTTGCACCCTGCACTCCTCATCACTGCCTCTCCTACGGTACAGTCAGAAGCAAGACCAGGTCAAGACAACACTTAGAGATCACCAGGAAATTTTAAACTGGAAGCAAATCAGTAGGAATTACTTAGATTTCTGAATGAGGACCACACAACCCTGTGCTTCTGGAGGTACTGTCTGCATTTGCATTCCCTCAAACCACCAACTGCCCTGTGGTTAACACTGTACCAAAGAGCAGGACGTGGTGCCAGGTCCCCAGGATCATTTCAGAATCCTAATGCTGCCTCTGTGGGGTGTTCATCTGAACAGACGTCAGCCAGAACAACTCATCCAGCCCATCCACTGGATTAGGTAAGTCAGGCTAGAAAAATCTCTGTAGTACCCAGCAGTGGCATGAGTGCACACAGCTGTCCCAGGGCAGCACGTCTTCTGGGATGGCAGGCAGTCCTGGGCTTGACACACCTATGGGATATTTTAAAGAACTCTTTGCTATGTCAGTGCAATGAAGAGGGGCAAACAAGAGGCACATAATGAAGAGGAAATGGCTTGCGAGTCCAAACATGGGGTAAGACAGAAGCTGGAAAGGCGGGCAGTCAGTGCCTCAGAATTGACTAATTCCAAACCTTTGCTCCAATGTTTATTATAGAAAAGAGCAGATAAGAAAGGCAGCTGATGGTAACAACTGCCAGGGGCAGCCAGTCCCAAGTTAAACAAATAGCAAATGCCTTGCAAGTAGCCTGCCAAGTGAGAATGATTCCCACAGCTTGGGGCATTTCTTTAAAAGAAAGTACATTATTTTCTCCCACCCCAGCATCCTATCAGCAATGGGGGAGCTATATTTAGGGTGGTTTCATAGTTGCTCTTAAGAGGATCTTTGGTCAGAGACCACCAGAAGCCCATGAAAACTGAATATTCCCAAATGAAGGCATTGGGGAAGAGCTGGGAGCCAATTCCCTACAGGAAAGCCAACTAACAACCACTGTGGGCTGGATCGGCCATGGGTTTAGTGTGATGAACCACTTCTATTTTTCTTAGCAAAGGAAGAAAGGCACATCCAGCACACTGGTTCCGAGACAGAGTTTTAGAGAATTGAGTGGATTTTTCACTGTTTCTGGCCAAGCAAAACAGTGGAGAGCAATTCTTTCTTGGCCAGAAGCTCTGAAGTCCTCTGCTGCTTAAACACTAGTGTAACACAAGAACTCTCATGTACTGGGGCAGCTGCTTTGACATTAAAGCTAGCTTGAAGTAAAATAGGTGGATCACAGATCTCTGTACCAACTGTGCCTCCCAACAGGAGTCACTCGGCTCATCTACCACATGCAATTGCTTGTTAACTGTGGTCTCTTAAACCCATCATTTCAGTAGATAGACATCACTGAAGCTAGCCATCATTTGATTTGAAGCTCCTCCTATCTCAAAGCGTCATAAAGCATGAAGGTTTCTGATGTCTTGAAGACAACTGGGAAGATTTTCCAGGAGGGAAAGCTTTTTTTTAAAAATAAAACCAATCAACTTTCTCCTGTTCTTCCTCTCCATCTAGATCACATTAGAGACATCAGAATAGACTCATTTCACTGTAGCTCTGCAAGTCAACAAGCAACTGGCTCTAAACCATTTTGGTTCAAATTTTTAAACCTCAAACTATACCTGTCATGTGGCCTCCCATGGGAAAATTTTAGTCTCCTCTTTTCCACTCCAGTTTGGTTTCCCCTTTCTAGGGGTGGAAAGATATTAGAAACAAGGAACCCAAATAGCCACCCTGCAGTGCTTGTTGCTAGCAGGGAGCCAATTCACCACAGGAAGTTTTTTCGTGTAGTTCATTAAAGGTCTGGGTGACAACTCGTATTTACATTTGGTCTCAACAGATAACAAATGCAGCTGTATCCAAGAACTTTTTATCCCTCATGTTTAATGACTGTTGACTGCCTACTCATGTGCCAAACAGTCAGCTCTGCCAAGCAGGAGGAAGGTAGAGATGCATCCCAAATTAAATCAGTCATCAGGGTCACCTCAAGAAATGAAAAAGATCAAGCACATCCGTGGAACGAGTGGGTCTTCTGAAAAGAGCAATCTCAAGTCAAGAGGTTTTGAATTCCCTATTTACAAAAATAATACAATTCTGTAACACCATCCAAACCAAAATTGTAACTCTGCCTTAAAGTTTCCAGTCAGGCGCACAGCAAAATACCAACCCTTCCACCCTGGGCTGCAGCTCCCTCACTGCCAGCAGCCCTGTCCTGGCTCTCCAGCCTTTTCCAGGGCACTCTTTAATTCGGCCTTTTTTGAAAGAGTGCTTCCTCAAGATCCTGTTTATCGCATTCCACCATGGCTATAATGCAATCCTTGCCCTGCTTTTGAATAACTCAGAAGTCCTAAATGTCATTTTAGCCCTGTCTTGCCACAGGACACAAGCCCTATCTGCCAGGGGGGAAAGAGCTGTTTCCTCAGAGGGACATTAAATAGCTGGAGAAGCACAAGACCATCCATCCATCCGTCCCCGAGACGACACCGCGCTTTCTTGGTCTGACAGCAGGAATTTGCTCTGGCAGCATTCTTGGCACCACACGTCTGAACTGCTCTGAAAGCATCGGGGGCCAAATCCTGCTCAGTACGTGCTGCAGGGACGTGTAGGGAGGGTGAACGCTGACCCACCGAGAAGGCTTTTTCGTGGCTTCCCACATACCAGCTTGGAGCAGCGCAAAGCCTTTGCGGGAAATACTTGGAGCAGCAAAATGAGCCAATCTCTGGTAGGATAAGAGATTTTGGCTACGGGCCTGGGGAAGGGTTGGCTATGTGGTACGCACAGCACCCACATCCCCTGGGACTGAGGGTAAGAAGCCGGGACAGGGCTGTGTTCTCCTGCCACTCTTCCCCTCTTTGCACCCTTCCTGTTTCACGGGGCTCAGCAGCACCCAGGCTCAGCAGCACCCACCCACGGGCTCCCTCCCAGCACATAGACCTCATTTTAGCCCAACTTTGTGACTACATCTAAATACAACAGGGCTACTTCCCTGCACCAAGCAGCTCACAATACTTCTTTAAGGTACTTTATTCTACCAGTTTACACATTTCGGAGCCCATGTTTCTGCAGTATTTTTGCTTAGCCTGCAAGCTCCCTTTGGACACAGGTGAAGGCTTAGCAAGAACTGAAAAAACTAAAAGAACTGAAGCCAGAACTTTAGTTCTTCTAAAACCATGCTGCAGAAGCGGAAGCTCACATTTATCTAAATAGCCTTTAATCCTTTAGAATCCCAGTGTCTCAAGAGCCGTCTGCTTAAAACTCGTCTCCAAATCAGGGTATCTAAATGAAGCATGAGGTCTTTCTTCCTCCCACACTCCCTCTGCCAAAATCAGACATGAAATGACTGATCTCAGACATTTCTGCTTTATTACTCTCCCTGTCTGCATCTTCCGTAATAGAGAAATGACAAAAGATCCCATTGAATCAAGCTGAAGTATTTCGCAATGCATTTTTATATAATATATAAATGCATTTTTAATAATAAAATCGCAGGTCAGGTCTGGGAAGGTTTATTGTATAAACATTATTTCCATTACCTTTTTAAGGAAAAGTGATTCCACATAGCTAAAATTACAGAATGACATCTGAAATCTCAGCTCTGCTACCTTTGCACTCCTACATGTGGAGAGCAAGGTGACAATGACTGGGGACAACAAGGGTGAGAGGCGGCCATCAACTGCATAGCTCAGCCCTCCACACAACTGCTGGTGACACCTGCATCTCAGTGTGACCCCAGGAAGCCAGTCAGAACTTACCCATTGCTCTCCAGGAAGCTGCTCTGGTTTAGGAGCATACCCAAAGCCTGAGCAAACTTTGTACATTGCTGGTGGTGAGGCTTACCTTGCCGCTATTAACACTGTTGGGGCTTCAGGTCTAAGCAGTACAACAAAAAGGGAAAGTCCTAAACATAGGCTGAATAGGATTGTCTCATCAGCAAGGACCAGAGAAATTTTCCAAGGTTCTTGAAGGAATTGACACCTAAATTGACACGGTTCAATGTCCACGTGGAGGCCAGTGACGAGTGGTGTTCCTCAGGGGTCAGCACTGGGACCAGTGCTATTTAACATCTTTGTTGGAGACATGGACAGTGGGATTGAGTGCACCCTCAGCAAGTTTGCAGATGACACCAAGTTTTGTGGTGTTGTGGACATGCTGGAGGGAAGGGATGCCATCCAGAGGGACCTTGACAGGCTGGAGAGGTGGGCCTGTGAGAACTTCATGAAGCTCAACAAGGCCGAGTGCAAGGTCCTGCACGTGGGTCGGGGCAATCCCAAGCACAAGTACAGGCTGGGCAGAGAATGGATGGAGAGCAGCCCTGAGGAAAAAGACTTGGGAGTGCTGGTGGATGAGAAGCTCAACATGAGCCGGCAATGTGCGCTGGCAGCTCAGAAAGCCAACCGTATCCTGGGCTGCATCAAAAGAAGCGTGGCCAGCAGGTCAAGGGAAGTGATTCTGCCCCTCTACTCTGCTCTCGTGAGACCCCACCTGGAATACTGTGTTCAGCTCTGGAGTCCCCAACACAAGAAGGACATGGAGCTACTGGAACGAGTCCGGAGGAGGGCCACGAAGATGATCTGAGGGCTGGAGCACCTCTGCTATGAAGACAGGCTGAGAGAGTTGGGGCTGTTCAGCCCGGAGAAGAGAAGGCTCCGGGGTGATCTTATAGCAGCTTTCCAGTACCTAAAGGGGGCTACAGGAAAGCTGGAGAGGGACTTTTTACAAGGGTGTGGAGTGACAGGACAAGGGGCAATGGATTTAAACTGAAAGAGAGCAGATTTAGGTTAGATATAAGAAAGAAATTTTTCACTCTGAGAGTGGTGAGGCAGTGGAACAGGTTGCCCAGAGAAGTTGTGGCTGCCCCATCCCTGGCAGTGTTCAAGGCCAGGTTGGATGAGGCTTTGGGCAACCTGGTGTAGCGGAGGGTTTCCCTGCCCATGGCAGTGGGGTTGGCACTAGATGATCTTGAAGGTCCCTTCCAACCCTAACCAAATTTGTGAATTTGTGATTCTAAATCCCCCAGTGCACCTGCTATGTTGCTCACCAGCCTGGGCTGCAGCTCCAAGGACACTGTTACATCTTCCACAGCCAGGAGGAAATGGCCTGCCTTTTGTAGGCAGGGTCTGTACCTTGGGTTAATTAGTTAATTATATTCAATTCAGTCCAGCTGGGTAATAATGATTGGATGCCATACTGCTGGACAGGGAGTACACTTAAAAGGACGTAATTCGCACAGGCTACTGCTAAGGGGACAATATTATTCCTGGCTCACATCATCAGCTGTGTCCACTGAAGCACTGGAAGTTTCAGCCGTGTCCCAGCTCCCACCCAGTGGTAGGACCTGTGTGTGCTGACTGCAAGGATGTGTTTCCAAGATGGAGATAGGAGGAGATAACCACAGCCATACTACCCAAGAACCACACCAAAGCAGCACAAGTTTCCACTGACACGCACACAGCACAGAAAGGGCTGTGACGTATCCTATAACACAGAACAACCTTCTTTTCACACAGGGACTACACAAAAGAAAGTAAATTGCTTCTTGGAGGCAAGGAGGCCAATTACTTCAAGCTTTTGTTATATCTTAGTGCAATGGGTGTGGACTGTAAGTCATATTCCCGTGATATGGGTTGAAATCAGAGATAAAGCACATCCTACAGCATCGTTCTCCTATTCATGAACGCGAACAGGGACCTGACAGGGCTCCCAGAAACTGCTTTGTACCATATGTCTGGGTTTTCCATTCATGGTACAGCTAGATGGAAAGGCTGCTTCCGAAATAAAGGCCAGCCAAGACGGGCTGGAAAGTGTTTATTTTCGAGTGTTTTGAGTATCCTAAACATTGTCTCCTTTTGACGAGCTGCCATTGTTTACATCCAGGCAGAGAATTATACCAGCATACGTGGAGGCAAGCCATCATTCACAGCAGGGAATAACTTCTCCTGTTAGAAACACTGCAAGAGCCTGATCCTACAAATGTCCTCCAGCCAAAATTCCCCAAGAGCTGTGCAAGTCAGAAACCAGCTGTAAAACTGAACTGGTTCCTTACAGCCACGGTCCAAAGATCTGAGCAATTAACTTTCTGTTGCACTGAGCTCGAGGGGTTTTTTTTGCAGTTGTGGTGTTACCTCTGAAACACCTAACCCACATTTTTCTAGCAGGTATTAGTCAAGAATGAATTTTTATATACTGAGCTCTTTAAGGAGAAATTAAGAACTGTTTTTTTATTCAAGAATACTGTATTTGGGGGGGTGGGGAAGAGGAGGGTGTTGTCACTAACGTGAAGTACGCGGGTGCTTTTATCATTAAATAACAAAGTTAAAATTTTAAAGCCATATTTGGTTGCTTGATCAGCTATTTGCTTTGTACATCACGGCTGAAGAATGTAATCAGTTTCCTTTCAGAAGTTTTTTTGTTGTTGTTTTTAAAAAACACTCTTCCTCTCTAAACGAGGTAAAAGACTAATTGGTAGATGGATTGTTTTAATCCTTCCCCCCCCCCTTTCATGTGCTAGACTTCAGTGAGTTAAAAAGCTACATCCATTTCTAAACCACAAACTAGCTTCTGCTTACACAATACAAACTGGACCAGAGTCACACACATTTACTTATCTTTTGACCAGTTGCTAAAAAAAAGACTAATGACAGAAACACCCATCTTGCAAACACAGGGGCAAATAGTTTCACTCATGCAAATCTAGAAAGGTACAAGGGTGCAGTATTTGTATGAAGGTATTTGTATTCACGTGGGGACAGTCGCAAGTGTGGTTCGTCAGAAACTCTGCAACTGCCTGATATTCCGTAACACAGAAAGGAAGAGGAAAATGTGATAATTATTAGGTTAAAGCTTGTATTTCCATATTCCCCAATTCTGTTACTCCCAGCCTGCTTCCTCCATTCAGAGGTATCAGTCCTCAATTTCCAAGAGCATCACATCACCTGAGAGCCCACGAAACAGCCACTGCTTTAGCTATTTCCTCCGCAGCTGTCATTAAAAGCACAGGCACATCTGGTCACCTGCCTAGGAAAACACACAGCTGACAGCTCTTACACAGCTCTGTACCACTGCAAACTCTCCCTAAACACCCACTCGGCTGAGAAGCAAAAAGAAAAGCTATATTTATACTCCAGTGGCTGCCTGTACTTTCAAAGCCACCAACTTCCAGGAGGGAATACTTATATTAGAAAAAAGAGGATGCAAGAGAAATCAGAAGCAAGAATTTAGATAAATCCCATAAACACCCCATAAAACAGAGGCGCTTTCTGAGGTTAATTCAGTGATACATGAAGAAACTGCTTGCTAGAAAGAGTGGTTTAGAAGTACATTATACACCCAGAGACTTCCCATTTCCCCCAGCCCTGCTCTCACAAACCCTTTCCCCAGCAGAGCAGTGACAAGGCAGAGAAAAGACCCAGCGCAAGCCCTGAAATCCGAAGATCTGCAAAGCGTGGGATGCTGAAACGCTCCCTTGCCCTGCTCAGCGAGATGATGCTGGAGAGGGAGAGACACAGGCATGTGCTTACTGGCTGCCGGAGAGCCTGGGAGCTGCTGCGAGGCGTCTGCTGCCTGGAGGAGGGAAGGGATGGACTGAACTCCGCGTGCGGCTGTGCGCAGCACCTTGGCAGCGGGACGGACGCGGGAGCGCTTCGGTCCAGGGCTGTGCCTCCAGCCTGGCAGAGGTAGGGCGGCTGGGCTGGAGTGTCCAGCTGGCGGGACAGCGGCTGCTTTGCAACTTATAGCAGGGAGGTGCATTGCAAAAAAAAAAAAAAAATAAAATAATGAATCAGTCCAGCCAATAGCACTGTAGGGAGCAGCTGGAGCTGGAGGGAACAGCCTGCTCCTCCCAGGGCCTCTGCACGGTCCACAGAGAGAAAACCCAACCAGCAACAGCACTTTGCCAGCACAGCCATTCCCCTGCTTCCCCACAACAGCAAAGCGCTGTTACTGGGACCCACCGGACTCCCCAGGCTCAGCAAAGCCCTGCTACCTCCAAAGTGCCAGGAGTCAGGCTCCCAGACTGTTTTGCACAAGGAAAACACGGCTCAAAAAACTTTGTTTGTGGGTGGATTTGTCGCCAGCCTCCCATCCCGTCCAAGCTACTCTCTCTCAAAGCTAAAGCTTCTCCTGGCAGCTCTGTTACAACGTGTGTCACCTTCAGGTTCATAGACAGTTTCCAGGACAGAAAACAAACAGAAGGGATGCGTTTCAAGTCAGCAGCCTGCAGGGAGGGAAGGAACCCAGCTGAAGAGAGCACAGCAAAAATGATGCTGAGAGTATTTTCTTGAAAGCAGACATGAGAAAAAGTACTATCAGGTAGCAAGTCATTCTTATTTTTAAACAAATCTGCCTGTTTGTGCAGTCCCACACCAGACAAATCTGACAACATTCACGTCTCTTCTTTTTCCTCTCCTTTCTCCATCCTTTATCCTTTTTTTTTCCTGCTCTTATGTCTTCCAAGTTTCTCCTACTTTCTTCCATGCTTCTGCTACTGGATATGTGGTCCAGCAAGTCAGTTTGTTTTTTAACACAAGGTGCTTGGGTTGGAGCTTTTGCACTGCAAATAGGCTTTTGTGGTGCCTTGGAGAGCCACAGAGCTTCTGACTAATGGGAGGAAAGGCTGAGCATCCCAGTGGGTGTGCTGGATACACCTCTGGTATCCCTGGAAAGCAGAGCATTATACTCGGGCCAAGGAATTTCTGGTTGTTTAGTAAAACGTAACAAACATTGCCTAAGAGCAAACACACTTTCTTTACAAAAACGTTTGTATTTCTGTGTGTCTCTATTCTTTCAACAGGCAAGTCCCACAGATTCTTCCAACACCACATCACCCATATTAACGACATTCCTAGCAGGGATGAGAACGTTGGGTTGCCTGGAGGTTCAAGGCTCAGACTGTCACCACTTGCCAAGAGCAACTTCAGGCATGCATAAAATACAGATGTGAAACACCAACATTATTTATCATTATGGACTGAAGTTTACATTTGATTTTTCAAAGGAATCCAAATACCCATTTCTAGCTCGTTTTTCCAACAGCTCTCCCAGCGAGTTTAAAACTTCTTTACCTCAGCAAGAGCTTTTCTCTAGTGGCTGTCTGTAACCAACCATCAGACCAAAAAGAACACTAGCAAAAGCCCCCTGCCCCGAGGTGTGATGTTGCTTACACGATTGCGGCTGCAGAGCTCTGGGACTCACAAGAAATTGCAGAGACTAAGACTCCTCAAGGATGGGACATTCTGACCAAACATTCCCAATTAGATAAATCAGGCCAAGAGCCTCAGGAGAAACAGGAGTTGTAGAGTACGGGGATATAAAGACAAACTAGGTGTTGCACAGCTGTAGGAAAATGTCACCAGGGGTAAGTTGTTCTGCAGCCACCTCCTGCAGAGTTCCTGCCTTCAAAGGAAGGAGTTGCTTCTGGCCATAAGCAAAAGAAGGAGGACATGAGAGTAGCAAGGGCACTGCCCCAGGAGCACCTGTACCAGTGGAGCTTATTTAATGTCCCTTCACTAGAGACCGGTCATTGCCCCTGCCACCACAGGAGTATTTGGGGACTGACCCTGCACCTTTGCAGATGCATCTGGGAAGATCACAACCACATTATACATCCTGGAGAAGCATAAGCATGCTAGTAAGCAAGCAAGCAAGCCTAATAACAGGTACCTGCAGCTCACCAGCAGTGTAACAGGCATCCCATAACTGCAGGGAACATCATCAAGCTGCTATTAGGATCATCTGCCTCTTATTTAAAACATTAGATGCCTTCCACGTATAACACACTAGAAATTTTCACTGCCAAATCCCAAACATCAGCTACCATGGAAAACAACTCCAAGGCACTATGTCTGTCAGCCTAATAAAGTAGCAGCTAAATAACAAATTGATCGATTTAACATGCCTCTCATTGATTACAGAAGAGCAAGTTGCTATTTGAGTAGCTCATTGCTCTTGTTGGATGACAGCTCAAGGCCTGATCCTACACTTGCTGCATCCTCCAGATCCCCTTTGGCTTCCCTGGCTGGCCCCACTGGCAGTGTCACGTCCAGAAAAAAGCAGCAGAATAAAGATCTGCAAAGGCAGGTGGCACAGAGCAACTACTCCACCCCACCTTCAATATTGCTGTTCCTGACAGCAAGTGAGTGTTTGCAGGATCAGACCTTAAATCTGCAGACTTAAAATGTTACACCTGACAGAGAAGAATTTAAGCACTCTTAACCTCATGCATATCAAACCAGCAGCTTTATTCTGTTTGGAAAAGAACAGTAGATGATTTAGAGAGCAAGGACAGCACGCAACTAGAGTCAAGGAAAAGGCACTCAGGCATTGCTGTATTACAGATACAATATAGTGCTATAAAAATCTCTGCCCAAGCATTGGATTAAACAAGAATAAACCACAAGAATGACACAACTCATTTCAAAGGACTGAGACGACTCTGAGTCAACCCCATACTATCACCATTGCTTGCTAAGGAACATAATCAGTTACCACGCACATTGATTTTTGGCAAACACAATAAATAAATTTAAAAAAAACCCAACAAACTTCAATGCTCCAATATATCCTTGACTAGTTACCCAAACAAAATGAACTATGAGCAGAAGTACTTAAAACTGAGTTGGTTGAATTACTCACACAAATCTAAGTGCCAAGAAACTTTATTTGGAAATAGTGGAGCTTGTAGAGCCATGCAGAGACACTGCTCTACAACCAAGCACTCTGCAAGAAACTCCACAGAGCAGGACACAACCCCAAAGCAAAGAGCTCACCACAGAGCATGGGCTTGTCCACACCGGTGAAAAGAGTTCCATTTTGCACCATCCTTTGGGTCTCCGTGCTGTTTTCATTAAATTACTCTGCAGGCACAGAGAGGAGGAGAGTCTTCCCCACAATAGGGCCTGTTTTTGCAAGCTGATGCTCTGTGAAAAGAAGTCACACGCGTTTTGGGGTGAATGCATGCAGAACAACGTTTACACACCCCTTGGGTGGGTTCAGCTGCCCTGGCTTCCGTGTGCCAGGCTGGGACTGGAGGTGACATACCCCACACGTGGTGTGACCGGGTCAGCGCCGACAGCGGTATCACGCACCGCGTGTGAGGGGACAGGGCTGTCCCACACACCTGTCCTCCATGGGACACCACAGCCACGCAGAACCTGGCTCTCCATGCCAACAGGGATGACCTCCCCACTCACTTCCCCATCCACACCAGCTTCCTGGGGTCACTACCCCATTCTTTGCCTGACAGACATTGTCTGTATAAACACAACCACCTCCCCCCACCAGCCTCCAAGAGCAGGAAATCTTCCCAGCAGAGGCAGTCACACATTCTGGGTGCTCTCACACACTTCTGCATCACTTATTTGACTGCCCATGACTCCATGTGAAAGCTGGAGTCATGCCCCGTTTTGTGCTCGTTGTTTTCCCACTGGCATATGAAGCACCTGTGACCCACACAGGGCTCCTGGATGAAAAGCTGAAAGGAGAAGAGCTGTGTTGGAAAGCTGATCCCTCAAGGCCCCAGTGATGGCTCACTCCTCAAGCCATCCTCTGACTTCTTCAAAGGTTGGTTTTAGCCCCAGATGTACAGAGGGAGACACAATGTCCTGCAAAAAGGCGTTTAAAGAGATCTAAGAGGAAAGGAGGGGTGAGAAGAGGAAAAAAAAGAAAAACAAGGAATGAGATACAGCAGTCTCCAACCCTCTGAACCATCCCACCCTTTTGTCGCTGTGGGGGATAACTTGTGGCTAAATCCACCCCCTCTCCACCCTTGCAGGCAGCTGGGGCTCACCTGCGACCAGCTAATTACCTCGCAGGCCATTAGCAAAAGGTCTCCAGGCAGGCGAAGTAATGGAAAAGCTGAAAACATTTCAGAGTCATTCCTCTCAGGGAGGAAGTCAGGGCGGGGCTGTGGGGGGTTTTATAACAGCGTGGTTAAAACATCAGTGATGTAAACCCTTTTTCCATGGAGTTTAAACACTTTAACGTGCTACTTTCCAAGTTGACGCGAAGGAAAGCATCGCAACCTGTCGGCCGCATTCTGCAGGGGTGCCGGGAGCCTTGGTGGGGAGCAGCCAGGCTGCCCAGTGCAGCTCTGCAAAAACCAGGCATCCGTCAGCTCTGCCTTTGCATCCGTTGTAATTCTTCCTAGCAGTGTGGTTTGGAAATCGTATACATGCATGGGAGTGAGGGGTGCATTGCTGCTGAGGGGCATCAGTGGATTTCTCTTCATGGGTGGTTGTGCAAACCAGCAAAGGATCAAGCAGGAAGCCTGGGAAGAATACAGAGCGATAAGGAATTGACTGGATGGTCACACTCAAAGAGTTGTGGTCAACAGTTCAATGTCCACGTGAAGGCCTGTGATGAGTGGTGTTCCTCAGGGGTCAGCACTGGGACCAGTGCTATTTAACATCTTTGTTGGTGACATGGACAGTGGGATCGAGTGCACCCTCAGCAAGTTTGCGATGACACCAAGTTTTGTGGTGCTGTGGACACGCTGGAGGGAAGGGATGCCATCCAGAGGGACCTTGACAGGCTGGAGAGGTGGGCCTGTGAGAACCTAATGAAGCTCAACAAGGCCAAGTGCAAGGTCCTGCGCATGGGTCGGGGCAATCCCAAGCACAAGTACAGCCTGGGCGGACAATGGATTGAGAGCAGCCCTGAGGAAAAAGACTTGGGAGTGCTGGTGGATGAGATGCTCAACATGAGCCGGCAATGTGCGCTGGCAGCCCAGAAAGCAAATTCTATCCTGGGCTGTATCAAAAGAAGTGTGGCCAGCAGGTCAAGGGAAGTGATTGTGCCCCTCTACTCTGCTCTCGTGAGACCCCACCTGGAATACTGTGTTCAGCTCTGGAGTCCCCAACACAAGAAGGACATGGAGCTACTGGAGCGAGTCCAGAGGAGGCCACGAAGATGATCCGAGGGCTGGAGCACCTCTGCTATGAAGACAGGCTGAGAGAGTTGGGGCTGTTCAGCCCGGAGAAGAGAAGGCTCCGGGGTGATCTTATAGCAGCTTTCCAGTACCTAAAGGGGGCTACAGGAAAGCTGGAGAGGGACTTTTTACAAGGGCGTGTGGTGATAAGACAAGGGGCAATGGATTCAAACTGAAAGAGGGGAGATTTCGATTACATATAAGGAAGAAATTCTTTACATTGAGGGTGGTGAGGCAGTGGAACAGGTTGCCCAGAGAAGTTGTGGATGCCCCATCCCTGGGAGTGTTCAAGGCCAGGTTGGATGAGACTTTGGGCAGCCTGGTGTAGCGGAGGATTTCTCTGCCCATGGCAGGGGGGTTGGAACTAGATGATCTTTAAGGTCCCTTCCAACCCAAACCATTCTGTGATTCTATGATTCTATGAAGTTCTGAATTTAGTGGGCAAAACTGTAAGACACAAAAAAGGGTTGTGGTTGTATTGGGTGACACACGTGAAACTACTCAGCTTTCCCCATTCAGTGTCAAAATATGTCTGCAGCATAGTCTTACACCACCATCAGCAAACCTGGATCAATGGATCAAAACAGATTTTCAAGAGATTTGATAGTGGCTGAAAGACTACTATCAAATAAGCCCGTGAGTACTTACAGTGAGCGTGTTATTCGAGGCATCACCGCGACTCAGCTTTTCCTGAGTGACACCAGAATCTGCACATCGAGAGAGGATCTAGTCAGAGATTGTTCCCACCTTTAAAAAGCAACTGCAGGGATGGCTCAGCTATCGGATTAAGAGGAGCAGCCGTGTCAGCCTGCTTGGCGTCCTTTGGCAGAGGCCAAAATGCTTCTCCCAGTACAAGTTGCTCCTCTCGTGCATGGAAAATTACCAAGGTGACTCCCATTTATAAAAGATGATGTACCAGGGCCGCACAAAAACGGACCCATCTGTTGACTCTCCGGCCCCAGCAAGGCTACATTTTGAAACGACAACAGAAATGAAGGTTTCCAACTGTCTTTCCAGCAACAATATAAGTTTTCAAGGAATGTTGGCAGCGGTCACGGCTATTTATCTGCAGCCCGCCGGGGCCTATTCAAACACACCAGGTTTTCTGCCAAGGGTAGGGCTTGAGGTTTTCTGCTCCACGGTCATTTGAACCTCAGCATTTCCGTCCACATTCATGCACTGGGTCCCAGTGTCATTTCCGCTGCCTGCTGGATCACAGGCAGGGATGCAGGAGCAGCAGGCAGCTTGTGGCCATGGGCATCGCTCCACCTGGGCATGCACCCACGGGACATGGTAGCCCTGCGAGTGTGCATGCCTCTGCCTCTCCATCCCCCCACACCAGCCTCGTCTGGTCCCATGGTTTGTGTAAACCCTGTTTAATCCTGAGCAGAGCCCACAAACTGAAGTGCAGGGAATAGTGTGGGCAAATAACTTTGCTCCTGCGGAACTACTGCTATGACAAAGTTTTCAGCCACCTCCTGCTGAAGTCAAGTTAAGTTTCCATTGACTTCAACAACTGCTGGGCCACAATTTGCTTAAGTGTTTTCAGACTTTGTCCCTTCCAGCAAGCACCTTGGCCAGCCATTTAACAATAATGGAAATCCATCAAATATTTGAGTACTTGCATAATCAAAACTGATAAAATTTGAGATGAGGTTTGGTTCTTGTTCTTTAACTGTTGGTCAGCTTGGTCTTTATCAATTATCAGTTACTGGGTGGATATATATCCAGAGAGATTTAACAAACAAAGGATGCTAATAGCAATGAGGTAAAGTGATAGTAACATAATATAAGGTTTTACTTTTGACAGAGCAAAGGGATTTGTGATGGTATGTGTTACGGACACCTAAAACATGTTTATCTTTATCTTACTATACATAATTACCCTAACAGTCATCTTTTTTTTGGTGTCAGGCTCACCAGGAGTTTCATGTTCCAGATTTGAAAAGATGGCTTCCAGGCATGAGACTGAGATTAGGCCCCTTTATTAATTTTAGCTTTAGATTTTATTCTCAGAAAAAAAATTAATTCAAGGTACCCACAGGGTAACATAAGTAAAATAAATGTTTTAACAGCAGAGGAGGTTTTTGAAGCATGACAAATTTCATCTTGCTTGAGTCTGCAGCTAAAATCAAACTGATTAGAAAGCTGAGGACCATGAAGAAACACATAGAAGTGGATTAGATGATGAATGATGAAAAGCGATAGATGAAACGCAGCATGGGCTGGGACTTACAGCATTAGCCTACAGCTCAAGGAACCAAAATTAAACTCCTCGTTCTGGTACAAACTTCTTGCTTGACTTTGGCTGAGTCATATAATGTCTGTCCATCAGGCGCTACCTGCCTGGCTCCAGGGCTGCTGGCTGTGCTATGGACATGCTCCAGAAAGGAGCGTTTGTGCTCAGTGCCTGCAGCCCTTGCTTAGCTAGCTTGCGGCTGCCTTTGCCCCGTCTGCAACACCAGGCTGGGGCGGTTCACCTGGTCTCACTGTGCCTCGGGGTCCCGTGTGTACAAACAGACATAATAGCGATTTTTGCTTCCCACACGTTTCCTGGGGAGGTGTGTTATGAAAGACTGCGAGTGGCTTGGCTTCTGTTTAACATGTAAGCTTGGCAACGACAACAGGCAGGTAGAAAGAGAACAAGCTGTCGTACATAAAATCACCCCATGGAGAAGATTCAGGTTCAAAAAGCAGAGCTGGAGACATGGCACCACTGCAACAGTCTCCCGCAAACCTCCTCTGCTGCCAAAGCCTCTTCCAGCCCACTCCGCCCAGATGTGGGACGGGACAGGAGATTCACACCCCAGCCCCCCAGCTGCCCACTGTCAGCGTGTCCACGTCTCTCTGAATGCAAAGCCTTGAGCTGGGAAGTCTTAATAAATGTTCTGCTGGCTCTTGACATGCTGATTCTGTGTGACTCAATTAATTCCAGTGAAAGTCTTATTTAGTAGGATAGTTAATGGCAGCTGGAGCTTTGCAGAGGCTTAAATTCGGTGCGCTCCAAGATACCGACTCCAACTACCCACGTGGTGCCCATGGCTGCACCAGGAGCAAAGCAGAGAAAGAAGCTGCATGTCCGATGACAAAGATATGATCAGTCCCAGGAGATGGAGCTGAACGCCAGCCCAGCTCATCAGACCCAAGTGCCTCTGGCTAAATCAGAGTCAAGTCTTTTTCTCATACATAAATGCTCTGGGAATCATACTTACTACCCAGGCTTATGCTGGTGATAACACAGAGAAGCCAGGTAACACCTTTCTGCCTTTTCTGCTTGTTCCTTGGGTCCACCAGCACTGGCTATATGAGAATTTTTACTTTCTCTGTCAGATCAATCCTCCCTTTGCTAAAAAATCTTGTATTAAAATTACAAGGCTATTTGCAGAAGGTTTAGTCACAAATAAGGTTGCGATTTTTTTATTCTCTATGCTAAACAATTTTTTTATTCCCTATGTCAAACAAATCAAGCTAATAGTGTCCCCTTAAACTATATGCTTTGTGTTAGCTTCATGGTTAGCCAAAAAGTAAATCTGCGTATGCTTTTCAAAAGCTTTGTTTCCCAAAAAAGAACAACAACAAAAAAGAATAATCATGGGAAAATTACAGAGTGTTTGGCACTAAGGAAATTATGAATGCAATTTCCTGAGCTCAGTGTGCTGATGGAGCTGCAGTAAATAGCCATCAGGCAGCTTTCTCTACCAAAAGATTTTAGACACGATACCTGGCTCTGAAGGAGATTTGCCTGTGCTGGACTTTTGCTCTCCTTCCTGGGATTTTCAGCTGATTTAGTTCAGCTGGCACAAAGGGAGCATGGGTGTGTTTCCTTAGGTTCAAATCAAGTTTTCTGGGAATCATCTGTTCATGCGAAATGAGCAAGCTCACTTATTTGCTGAATTCTGCTAAAGAAAAGTGATTTAAAGATGGTTTGAAGTCAAAGCTGAAAGAGACCCAAGAGAAAGATTTCAGATATATGCATGGATATAGAGAAGCTGTCTTCCTGCCACTTCCAAACTGAAATAAGTATCTTCAGTAAAAAAAGATTGTGATTTTTTTTCCCTCAGCAGCTCAAGCGAGGGTTGGAAATGGAAAAAGGAACTGAACCAACAGCAGAGAAAAATATTTGACATTAACAACTCTGGATCTGAGGAATAACACGAGAGTTATGCAGAGGCTGTTTAGATTTTGATGAACAAGCCTCTCTCAGGAGAGTGATGTGCTACAGCGAGGGGTGACAGAGCTGTCTCCCAAGAGGAAAAGGGCTGTGAAAAGTGCATTCACTTCCCACTTCCCTCGTGCACACCTGAGCTGCTCCGTGACAAACGCTGCTAGACTGAGTTTTGGAGGCTCATCAGTGCCTCATGTCCCCGTTCCCAGAGCTGCTGGCTGGGATGCAGGTGATGAGCGGGTGCTGCTGTGATGTGGCACCGCAGCCAGAACAAGCTCCTGCTGCCGAAACGAGTTGGTCGGTGCCCTGGGTGCTGCCAGGCTGACCCCACTGCCAGTGCCACGGCAGTGCCCCTGCCTCCCTTCAGAGAGCTTTCTGCCCCTTGAGCAACTCTGAGAGTGTCCTTGGCAACTCGGAGCCACAAACATCAAGTGGTAGGAGCCAAGAGGGACCAGCCAAACACGAAACCTGGTAACTGGGCTATAAATATTTACAAGCTGCGCCTCGGCTTTACTCATTCTGCTGCATCAGGAGCACGGCCAGCCACAGAAATCCAGGTATTAACTGTCCTGCTTGTTGTGGTCCAGGACTTTCAGCCGGACCATAATCCCCAACTTAGTGTCCTGGGTCAGATCCACTCCTGAGGAGGCCAACGGATGTTGCTCTTCCCAGCCCGAGGATGCCAACGCATCCTGCTCTGATTGTGGTGTATCTACAGCATTAGATTTGCCCACTGCTCCCCGGATCAGTGGAGCTTTGCAGCCCAGCCAGCTCTGTGCTGCTGTGAACACAACGGCTCCAGTGCCATCTGGGCACAACTGCCTGACCTCTGGCTGGGCTCTCCTCCTTAGGGCAATGAAATCCAGTCTTGCAAGTGTTGCTGAGGCTCAGTGCTGGCTATGGAGGCTCAGATTAAATATCTGTAAAGCCAGGATGATCCATTTTTTCCAGGAAATTTTTTACTCAACCTCTACACCCTTGTCACGAGTGCCATCAGTCTACTATCAGCTCTGTCATCAGAGCACAGACAGATTCCAGCTGAAGCAACAAGTCGCTGATGGGAGCTGGGTTTAGGCATGTAGCCGTGCCAAACGGCGCTGGCTTCTCTCTAGCAGAACAATAGCATTCAGTCCTTTAAGGCATCTGACCCAGAGCTAAGGCATTTTATCGACAGCAAATATCTCAGCAACAAAGCTCCAGCTAGTGAACCAGTCCATGTAGAGCAGAAATGAAGTCACGAGGGAAATTAATTCGCCTTTTGTAACAATCTGGGCATTCTCATGTGAGCAGCAGACACAGCTCTGGAGTTCTAGGGTGGAAAACATAACCCAGATAACATAACATACCTTGTGCATTTGCAGCATTGTATCCCTTGACCCACCTTGTCAGAGGAATCCTTGATTTTGCACCTTGAGAAATGGACACCAATGCAAATAGTGACCTCAGACCACTCCATCAAATATAATTTAGCTAAACAGTTTTACAATGCGTGTGTCTATTCCAAAGCTAAAAAATATGGCGGAATATCTGGAGAAGGGAAGAAGTTTGTATTAAATCTGGCCCTTCTGTCACGGAGATCCAGAGGCATTTCCAATTCTCTCTTATTGCAGATCTCAGAAACTTCAGAGGCTGGCAGAATTCACACCACGCATTCAAAAGCACCAAGGATTAATATTAACTTCCTGGGAAACGCAAAAAGCAAGCAATGCTGCATCTGTTGTTCCCCTTCCTCTTGTACCTCTGGGAGCTTTAGGAGTGAGCTATATCACAGAAGAGTAGATTTAGCAATCCATCATCAAAGAGTGCAGAGGAGAGGAAGCTGTGGGGATGTGGGAGACTTACTGCCCTTAGCTGTCTTTAAGGTTATGCCCTTGGAGCTATTAAGCAGAAAAGGTGCATTTTGGTACAGGCCAGTGCCACAGGAGGGGCAAGGGAGATGCTGTAGATGGGATGCAGTGCAGAACATGCCTACTGTGGCCCCTCCTCTGATTTTCTGTGATTAGCCCATCCTAAATCAGGCAAAGGGGCTGCAGCTAGCATGGGGGAGAGGTGGAGGTCAGTGGGTTACAGGACATTTACTGCTACCAACACTGAAGAGGAAGATAAAATCATAGAATGGTTTGGGTTGGAAGGGACCTTAAAGATCATCTAGTTCCAACCCCACTGCCATGAGCAGGGACACCTTCCACAAGATCGGGTTGCTCAAAGCCTCATCCAACCTGGCCTTGGATACTTCCAGGGATGGGGCAGCCACAACTCCTCTGAGCAACCTGTTCCAGTGAAGAATTTCTTCCTTATATCTCATCTAAAGCTACCCTCATTAAAATGGGCTTCTTTACATTTCTTAGTATGAGCTGGAAATGACATTAAAAAGGGAACGCCTCAACTTTTAAACTGTCCTGTGTTACTCCGATAGTTTTTGAGATTAGTTTGCCTACCTTTACCTGCCTGACCAAAAAAACAAACAAAGCCTGAACCCATGTAAGATAGAAAGGAATAAATACAACATAAAATTAATCTCATTAAGATTAGCTCTTCTTGCTGTGTTTGGAGAACAGAGCAGGAGCTAGCCATGGGCTGTGGACACTGGCCCATGGAGGGAGGAGGAGGGGGAAGATGTCCCTGGCAGAAGGATCAGGCAGAATTCAGGCTACGGAAGTCCCTCACAGACTAAAAGGGCTCAGGGGTAGCTGCTGGGCACCTGCAGCTCTTGGCTGTAGTTTAAGATGTGCTTAGAGGCGGAGGAAGGGCAAGGGAAAATATTTCTGCTGCTGTCTCAGCCTCGGCACATTTACATTGCAAAATGCTTTGATGCTCGGCCGGTTGGTATTTTCCTATTCACGAAGCATCCTTTGCACCACGGTGCCCTCCCAGCTCGGCGCAGCACCCGTGTGGGTAGGCTGGAATAACTAACCTTGCTGCTGCGGGTGGAAGAGCTGACGTGCTGCACACAGCTGACAGCTTTGGTTTATACACTTTTTATCCGCATTCCTGGGAGCTTATGCATACAGGAAAGGGAGCAATGTTCACACGTATCCTTAAAAGTAGCTATGACCACACTATTCTGCGAAACACGAGGAGTTAGGAGATTGCAACCATATATGGACTCCTTGGGGCTGGAGCACCGCTGGCACCCCTTGGAGGAGGACAGCTGGTGGAATTTCCTAGGAAAGGCCAATTAATAAAGACCAAATCCTTTTGTATATACGCATGTCTAAATATTGGACAACAAACTCAAGGCTCTGCTACCCCAGAGTCCTGAACCTTACAGAGTCTCCTGCAGTCATTAAGGGATCTTGTAGCCTCTGACCCAGGCTCTAAGTGCCCAGCATGGATCGTAAGGGCTGGAGCGAGGAAAAGCATCCAGATGGACTGTGTGAGTGCTGCATGTCCCAACGTAACACACTCCAGAGCCCTTGGTTCCCAAACTCTGAGAGCAGACCTTTGCATACCTTTGGTACCATTCTGCAATGCCAAGCAGTGACAGGCTGGAATTCTGCTTTCCACAGCTTTAGGCTCTCCAGCCACAGCCTCACCCAACATCTCACCTCTGCAGCAGCCAACTCACCAAGGCTTTACCTTGCTTCTTATCAGGCTTGTCTGAGGGCCAGGAGCCTTCAGGGGCATCACACCCACTGCATTGCTGTGCTGCTCTCCTTGTACCCATGGTAGAGAGATAAGGGTACTGGGAGCCAGACTCTCCCCAGTGCTGCTCCTGCCAGAAAGGTGCAAAGCAGCTTCTGATGTTACCGTGGTTGAAGGCACCAGGTGAGTTGTAAACGCCTTTACGTTAAGTGACACCCACATTGCTCCCAGCTCAGGAGAGAGCAGAGGAGATGGAAAGCAGTGGGCACACACGGTGTTTGTGCTGGGCAGTGTTGCTATGCGTGCACTGGACACAGAGAGTACACAAATACTCCCACGGCTTCTGGGTTCTGTCAGCGGCTTGGCTGATTTTGTTATGATTGTCAGGAAGGACACCATTTCACCATTCTTCACGTGGCCAAAAGTTTTTTTGCAATGTAGTATTATAAGAGTATATTTGGGCCCACTAGCACCCAAGAGGCACTTCCATCTCCACTACCTCTCTTGTCTCACCAGGATATTTCCTCCAGAATAGTCCCCACATCTGGTGACAAGCACTGTTTTGGGGCTGTGACAAGCAGGAGGCAAGCAGAGAGAAAAGTCCTCTTGCAACAGTGCAAACAGCCATCATGACCACAGGTTGGCTGCATATGACAGCAACCTCTAGTGCTAGGAATGGCTTAAAGCCCAGGTGATGCCCTGCCTGTGAGAGCTGGGGAGCCTACAAGAAGCAGCACCATGGAGGAATGCTGTGTGTGGGGTTTGAACCAACTCTGACACTTTTAAGCAATTCCATCAAGGGCTGCAGCTCATCTCTGAGGGGCTAAAACTGATCCTGCAACCAGCTGGTGACAACTAGCATTAAACTCCTGATTCTAAAACCCTAACAGGAACAAAAAAATGGCACCAAGCAGCTGGCCTTAAAGGAGAAAGTGAGATGCAGGGCAGATGTATGGTCTCTGAGCACAAGGTCACCTCAACTGCCTCCAGACTCCTGGGTGTTTGAGAAGGTGGTGGCTTCTGCGAAGGAGCGCAGGGTGCAAGAGCAGTTGGTGTTGCAACAGGGTCTCTTCTCCTTTCTGCAGATAAAGACTCACGCTGGATGGTGCATAAGGCATGGTGAACATGGCAGGGGGTGGAGAAGGGTCTCTGGAGGTGAGATGGGCTGGCAGCCTCGGCACTGCCTGGACCTGCAGGGACACAGCAGTGATGGACCATTACTGTCCTTTCCAATATTGCCATCTAGAGGACCCAGAAAGGACAAGAGCTCCTTGCAGGCCACAAGGAGACAAGGAAGAAGCATCAAAAGCTCACTTGTTTTTAATTTTACCTCACATAAATGCTTTCCCAGCATGGCATGGTGACAGAGAGCCAAGTGCGCAGGACTGTGTGTGCCTTGGGCATGGTGATACAGGATTGCTCTAAAAACAGCCCTGTGATTTTTTGAGGCTGTAGATAACCAGCGTTGGCCCATTTGCCACCACTTTACTGATCCCCACATGAACGTGGCCAGGTGGTACCACAACTTGACTGAAAACTGTCCCTCATCAGCTCATTTTCAACTGAACTAATAAAAAGGGGACTCTTCAGCAGGCGGTGGCTCTGTGCCCCTATCTGCGGTGCAAGTCCCCTTCTCCAGACCAGGCAGGGATCTGCCTCGTCCCTTCTTCCAGTGCCTCTGAACAGCACCTCGCCCAAAGCTTTTTGCATGGCTGCAATGACATGCCAGCTCATGCCCGGCGAGCCCGTCCCAGAGGATGCCTGCCTGCAGCCGCCTGCCTTGGGGAGGGCGGATGCACGCCGGCTGGTCTCGGCTACATTTCGGGCACTGGAGATAGCGCTCACCAACAGTGAGCCCAAGGGACTGAACCATACCTTATTTCAACAAAACAGTTCATTTGTAAGGGGTGTGCTGCACTTCTTTTGAGGGTTTGCAAGGGTAAAGAACTGCCAAAAGGCATTTGTTCAATTGCTAAACTACGTCCTTATTTGGTTTAGTTACGTGCCCAACTATGACCCAAGCCCGGGCTGGACGGCGTGCGTACAGCGGGATTAGCGGTGTTTACTCTGATTGTCCGGATTTTGAGGTGTGAGAGTGCACGGTGGAATTATCATCATTTCACAGCAGGAAATAAACACTGTTGTCTCCTGCCTCGCTCCTGTGACTTCCAGTAGCACAGGACACCCGCAACCAGAGCGATGCTGGACAAGCCCTTCTCGCTTGCGGACTCACGGTACTTTTGCGAGCTGCAGTGCAGGCTTTGGCAAAGCTCAGTGTGAGAGCTCAGGACTTGCTGCCCCACAGGAGGACCACAGTCCCTTTGGAAAGCAGAACAGACGTCCATCCCCTCGGCTGTCCGCTGCAATGGATGGGAGACAAGTGTGTCCAACTGGGTTTCAGGGGCTATGCTCCAGCAGCAACACAGAGCTATGAACAATGTATTTTTATACCATTCAAAAGATTAAGGTTGTCCTTTGTGAATCAAAGCCCTCAAAATCAGATTCCTGAAGTTTCTGAGATGCCCTCTACATTGAAGGATTGCAAAGCATTTGAACAACTAACCTCTTCAGCTGCTCTAACAGCACACAGCACCAAAAAAAAAACGGTACAGACGGGAGACAGAGGGCAGAACCACCTGCCATGAGCTCAACTGCAAATTCAACAAAAACACGGGACATAAAAGCCCATGAAAGCTCAGGAGCCTCAATTTTGCAAATACTCAACGTGCGAGTGAGCAGCTGCCCCAGCTGGGTTTTGCTGCTCGTGGAGGAGCCTGGGCGCTGCAGCAGCTTTTAGCAGACATCAGCGTCTCTCTGCTCCCCAGCGCCTGCTCCTGCAAAGGAGGACGGCCCCAGGGCTGGGCTGTGTCTCAGGAGCAGAGGGGTGAAGGCAGCAGTGTGCACCCCAGCCCAGCTGCCTTCCAGCCCATGAGGTTCAGCATCTGCACCCATGGCTGCTGCCTCACCCGTTGGCCGTGAACAAACTAGTCGGAGAAGGTCGAGTGGCACATCGTCACTTTGCTACAGATTTATTTCCGTGTGAATTAATGAAACGGTACACACAATTCCAGGGAAAAAAAAAACAACAAACAAACAAACAACAAAAACCCAACCTTTTATAGGCCCATAATCCTTCTTTCACAGTACAACGCAACAGTAAAGGATTTAGTCAGTGTAAACAGAAGGTCCAATAGTGATCATCAGCTATCACAGATCAGCTGCACAAACACCACAACTACAGAGTTAATGCCGTTACCACACAAATTGACAGTACTAGTACAAATCATAACTTTACCTACTATGCTTTTTCATGTGCAAAACCCATGAAAATTCAATTTACAGAAGAAGGGCACCTACTCTAAATCTTCATGGGCGATGTAAACTGCCTCCTCAGGGCCGTCTTATCTATTTGGCAAAAGGTCTCAGGGCTCAGCTCTCCAAGGTACCCTTAACTTCATGTGCAGCACGAAAGCCATCAGGGCTCTGCATCTCAAACTCAGGCACTCGGGTATCCTCTGCTGCAGCAGGACAAAGAAAATAATCAGCTGCGGATGAATCTGAGTCATTTATTAGATCACTCCTGAATTTCAGCTTAGATTCATTCATTCACCAAGGCTATTCAAAACAGTCCTGGTTATATTGTGTAGGAATCAGGAGAGTTCACAGGTGACCCATAAAATCATAATTTGTTAACTCTTTTTTTCCTTAATGTATTAACTGAACTGCCACTGGCGTCAAAAGCTGAGTCTTACAGCAACGTGCTGGCAAGCTTAAAGAGAGTGGATAAATCATTGAAGTCAAAGGGTCAGAGAAAGACAGGAACGCTACCAAGGCTATGGCAAAACGTTACGTGGCGGCCACCTCGCAGCGTTCCGCTGTTGAATCTGCACCTCAGCTGGGGATTGCCTGGGAGGAAGCCCTGCGCTGCCCTTCTGCTGCGCCGGTACGGCGCCTGCCGATGGCACCACGGGCTTTGGGGGGAGCAGAACCCTTCTGCACCTCTGGCTGCACCAACGCCAGCTTTGTAAATTGAATTCATAGTCAGACTACACAGGAAAAAACAAGAGGTAGGTAGATATCATACCTCTTCAAAAAGGCAAAACAAACAAAAAACAGGATGTAGAAGTGATGCAGTAAACCTAAAGTCAACGAGTACCTACTTTTTTTTTTTCCTTTTGTTTTTTTAAACACATGAAGTTAAGTTACAGACATATAAAACGCACACTTTATGGATCCTGCATAGCAGGAAACAAAGAGGCTAACGCTAATCCAACAGCTATGTTAACAGCAAGACTGCCATTTACCGGTGCAAGGAAGATGCCCTGTCTAAATATAAACAGCGTTACCCCCCTTCTAGAGGAGTCCTATGGCAACACAACACATTTTGTTCAGAGGGAAAAAGAAAGCATTTTCTTGGGGATAAACTGCCAAAATATTTAGTTTCACATCGTAAATTTAAGGCAATGTTACTTAGACCTGAGAAAATGAAAAAAAAGAAAAGTTTAAATTTATTTTCTCAACTATACATATACAATCAAAATTTCAGTATTTCCTGTCTCCTCCAAATCTCAGGCAGTGCTGGGGAAAACAGTTGTGTGGAAACTGCTCTGAGGTCTCAGGGTCGGATCCTGAGAGATGCAGAGTTTGTTTCACGGAAAGCTAACGGGAGCTGTGAGTGCTCGAACTCACCCGGCTCTTTTTCATATATTCTCTTTTTAAACATCTCTGTTTAAGCCCTCTGGAGAGGGTTAACTCCAGAATGGGCCTGTAGTGCACCGGTAACCCTGAAAGGTTTGTATAGCAAAACTGCAGCTAAAATAGACAATAAAATTACATACAGTAAATTTCTGTGATTCCCCCTTTCCAGGAGAAAAAGAAGGACGTCAGGATTAACAATTTCACTGCACCTTTAGCCATTCCCATAACTACAGAGTAAATCCTTTAACACTAGTGTGAAATCGCAAATTGTTCTGTGCTCTTCCTTGGAAAATAATTTAAAAAAAAAAAAAAATAAAAAAAAAATCAACTCGCAAACATTTCTCATTAAATGGTAAGAGACACGAGAGAGACGGAGTGGCGATTACAGACACACAGCATGCTAAGGAGTTACTAAACAAAGTGCAATGATTTTTGACTATACAGGAGGACGGACAGATGGACAACTCCCCTTCAGTACCACCTAGATGCTCGGCACCTCTGGAGAGGTGCGGAGGTACCACATCAATCTGTAGCCATAAAGCTCGTGTCGGAGGCTGGCCGGGCTCCACGGCCCCGCGCGGCTGCGGCAGCTCTGCACACCTTGGCTACGTCTGCGACTGCAGACGAGGGTCGCTCGCACAAAGACACAGTCGCTTCCCAAACGTGAAACTGAGTTGCCAATCGAGGATTTGATGGCTGGTTCTAGAAAGCTGCTTGAGCCACAACTGGAACACGGACTCAGCTCCAAAATCCGTGCGTGCCTGGTGTAGCTTCTGTGGGGTCACCTCCTTCTCCTAAAGATGACCACAGACACAAACCATCCCCCCTTCCTGTTCCCACCCGAGCAGCCAGACACCTGCAGTCCTTGCCATCAGCTTTGGCCAGTGCTTGCCGTTAGCCTGCTAAAGCAGGGCTTGGGCAGAGGGTCACTAGAAAGCAGAAAGTTTTGAGGTCTCAGCTCAGGTTCCCACAAAACGAACAAGTTTATCACCGGTCGCTGCCCGGCAAGAGGGTCTGTGGGCAGATTTTTCGCTGATATTTCAAATGTGACTATCCAAAGATCAGAGAACAAAAAAAAAAAAAAAACAAATCAATCCTCATCTGAATAAAAGCGATTTCCATGGCTCGCCAGCACCTCCTACCCTTCTCTCCCAGGTTCAAAGGATGAACAGGGAGTCAGCTCCTTTACTTACCCTGCTGGGAACTAAACCCTTCGTCAAATCACACATTAAAGAAGCTCACTGTGTGCAAAAGACTCTTACGCTAAAACAGTTCCACCCTATACAGTGCAGTCAACACAGTTTGTAACTTAAATTTGCAGCTTGTTCTTTACAAGTGCTTGGCAGAGAATATTTATATTCTTCTGATACCATATAAATAATATTTATACAGCTTAGACATTTTGAGACATGCATTAGACTTTAGGTAGTACATTTTTCTTGATCATATATGCAAATATTACTGCCAATTAAACCGAGCAACCTTATGCTGGACCATGTCTTGCGTTATCCAGGACATTTGATGGTGGCTCCGAATCATCCATGGGAAGGACCAGGCGCGTTCCCCGGATTACAAGTTCATGGTCCCCAAAAGCGAGCTCCCGATCAAGCGCATCTTCTGAGCTGTTTCCCACGAACCGCCGCGACGTGCCGCTGGATGCGACAGAGTCGGTGTTGACGGTGGAATCTCCGTAGGTCAGACTGATGTCCCCGTCGTTCAAAATGAGGTCAGAGTCATCGTCCTTCAGCTGCTCTTGATTCTGCGCAAACAAACAGGAGGAAAGTGCTGTTTACTTCTTCCTGAATCGAAATGTTTGAAATCGCACGGTGGCAGTGAAGGAGCAGATAGAGGCATTGAATCACAGACTCTCCTGCACCATGAGCGTAACCTGATGTGCCACGCACACATCTCTGAGCCCAGGAGACTCACACAACACACTAACTTCTCTGCAGACTGTCTAAAAGGGCTCTCTTGGCTCTTCTTCCTGATGCCCCATGGGGAATGTAGTTTTGAGTCACTTTGACCGGACTAGAACACCGGTGACCACAGGAATGGCATCACCGACCCATCAGAGCCATCTCTGTTTCATGCAGGGAATTGATGCTGATACTTTGCAGCCAGGACAAGAAAACTCCTGCCACGGAGAGCTGCTGCTGCGAGGGCCTCCTGGCACAGCAATGCCCTGAGAGCTGCAGCCCTGCCCAAGAGCCGTGCCAGCACCAGCCACCCGCAGAGCCATGGGAGGCCAAACCTGACCAGCAGACCCAGCTCCTCAAAAAGCACGGGTACACACAGGCTCTGCAGCGGTGGTGGAAGAGGTCACTGCCTATAGGCTCTCCAAAGCTGCTTATCATCTCCCTGCCCCTCTGGGCTGCTCAAACAAGGGCTCTTTACCATTTCAGGAGAAAATCAGCCCCAGTTCAGATGCTGGCAACCTTTTCAGCTGCGTGTGATGCAGCTGAAGGGGCTGCAGGAACAGCTCCACTGCAAGACTGGAAGAAAGCCGGGGATGGGGAAATTGTGAGCTCTGGTGGAAGGACACCCATGACAGCTTCCCCGTGACAGCTTCATTGAGCCAGTCACTGAGGAACCATCATGAATACACCATGAGTCCCTTCATGACCAAACAGTCAGCTGGAAAAGCAAAATGCTCATGGGAATTAGCTCATCCATCAGCCCCAGTATCTGACTTTCCCACAGGCTCCCAGCTCGATGCTGCAGAGCAGCACCCAAAAGCTACACAGAAACGTAAACACGTCAAACTCCACGGACACCGCAACAGAAAGGACACCGATGGACTCACTTCGTACGCCTGCGGACTGGTCAGGCACCGGGCAACAGGCCCACAGCACCCTGGGAGCGTGGTCGTCAGAGGAGGACCGCTGTGTGTCAGCAGAGGCTTTAGATAGCTACAGAGAGGGTTAAGGAAGAAAAGAGGAATAGGGCCGTGTCGGTAAGTCAAGGGGTGGGATGCAGAGGCAGCAGCAAGGGACTCAGTGTCTTGAGGAAATCACCGAAAGGAAAGAAACACAAGTCCCTGGAAGCGCAAAAATTATAGGGACGAGCAACATGAAGGCAACCAAACATGGGGGGACATGAGCAGACCAGGACTTGCTCCTGCTAAGAAAAGGCTTCGCAGCATCACCCATCCCATCATCCTGTGGCTCTCCTGGCAAATCGCTCTTCCACTAGTTCATGGCAAAGCATCCTGGGCTGCCTCAAAAGCAGCGTGGCCAGCAGGTCGAGGGAGGGGATTCTTTCCCTTCCACTCTGTTCTCGTGAGACCCCACCTGCAGTACTGTATTCAGCTCTGGGGCCCCCAACACAAGAAGGACATGGAGCTGTCGGAGTGTGTTCAGAGAAGGCCACCAAGATGATTCAAGGCTGGAGCACCTCTCCTATGAAGACAGGCTGAGAAAGTTGGGGTGGTTCAGCCTGGGGAAGAGAAGGCTCTGGGAGACCTCCTAGCAGCCTTCCAGTACCTAAAGGGGGCCAACAAGAAAGCTGGAGAAGGGCTTTTTACAAGGGTGTGTGGTGATAGGACAAGGGGCAATGGCTTTAAACTGAAAGAGGGGAGATCTCGATTAGATCTAAGGAAGAAATTTTTCACTCTGAGAGTGCTGAGGCACTGGAACAGGTTGCACACAGGAGCTGTGGCTGCCCCATCCCTGGAAGTGTTCAAGGCCAGGTTGGATGAGGCTTTGAGCGACTTGGTCTAGGGGAAGGTGTCCCTGCCCATGGCAGTGGGGTTGGCACTAGATGATCTTTGAGGTCCCTTCCAACCCAAACCCTTCTATGACTCTATGAGGAGGGGCACGGTAGCAAGAGGGCTACAAACGAGAAGACCCCCTGCCCTTCTGCCACAGGGATTGAGGATCCCCCTGGGCTTCCAGCCTTGGAGAGCTCAGCTTTGAACTAAACTACTGCCACGTTCCCACTGACAGTGGGTGGAAATGGTGACTTCTGATAGCCACATGCACAGGGAGGTGCAAATCAAAAACCAGCAGTGTGATGGGAAAGCAATCGCTGGCTCCTCTGCTAAGCGGGGAGTGAGTCACACTCTCAGTAAACAGAGCTGCTCAGGCAGATGGGATATGGCACAGCACGTGCCGACCATGATTCAAGGATACTTGTGATCGAAGTTGTACCACATACGGAAAAGCCAGGCGCTTTCTGCCTTCGTACTCCTCCTCTCGCTCTCCGGGACGCCCTGTGGGACAGCAAAACATTAAACAGCAGCAGGTCAACATGCCAAGACCTTCACCAGCGCCAGGAGCTCCCACAGGGCACCTGGTTATCCCCATGGGGACATAAGAAGACACACAACTTCCCACCCCTTCTTCAGAAGAAACCTCTGGTTTGCAATAAGTATAAGGACGTTCACACCACCACAGGCTGAAGGTGCTTCCAGCACCGCGCTCTGTGTTTAGCAGCGTACAACAGCCTCAGGGAGGTGGTGTCACAGCACAGAGTGACCGTTTTTCTGCTAGAGCCTTCCAGTTTCTGGCCCCAAAAGGACAGGTTTAAGGGGCCTCAGAGCCAGCAGCTGCATCCAGATATCACATTTAATAGTGACTGACAAGTCCAACTTCCATCAAATCTCACCTGAGATTTTTGTATGCAAATAATTCTGTGTTATGGGGACTCTTGACTTCCTTTTAGTCAGAAAATATATAAAACTGTTTGGAGGGGACTATGAATACAATTACGCATTTCACAGAAATTTGGCTTTCAGATTTATGGCTCTAGGATGCCTTTAGCATTTGACACTTTCTCTCCAGGAGGTGAACGGCCCAATAAATGACTCTAAATAAAATGAACCTCCGAGGTGCAGAACCCACGCTGAATTCAATTAGAGCCACAGCCACGGCACAACCGAGCTGTAGATGCACAAATGAGACAGCTCAGGGCTACCAGGCGGGAAAACTCCCGATGCCACAGAGCTCCAGCATTCATCTCAGCATGGCTGGTGGATCCTGGGCTGCCACTTAACTACCCAAAGGAAACTGGGGGGCAAAAGAAAGGTTGAGGGTACCTGTGGGTAAAAGTGGGATGGAAGATGCTGCATAAAATGGGCCGGTAAATGGCATTTCTGTACTGCCCTGGATGCTGGGATGAGGCAGAAAGCCCTCGTGTCATGCACATTTTGATATTTATTTCAGACCCCGCAAGGGAGAGACTGAATTTCTCACGGCAGTAATGTGGACTGACTTAACAGCCCAGTGTTACTTCTGTGCCTTCTTTCAAACTGAACAAAAGCAAGCTTCATTAGAACCACAGAGGACACAGAAAAGCCGTAACTCCCACAGACTGCACTCTTTCACCAGAGGAGCTAAAAACCCTCCTACAGCTGGAAGGGAGCAGAGCACAGGCAGGGGTTTGGGGTTTTTTTTGTACACCACATTCACAGGGTCTCGACATAACCCCTGCAGCGACAAACGCAGGGCAAATTCCCCTAGAGAGGCTGCCCAGCAGCACCGCACTCACCACATTCTCCTGATCCGCATCCACACCAACTCTGCGGAGGAGAAAACAAGCACAGGATTAGGACAAGTAATGCCAGGTGGGTACATGCTGCAGTCCAGGGGCACACGATCTTCCTCTTGTCTTTTAAAACCAAGCACCTTAAGGTAAAAGTGGGACAAGGGAGAGAGGACATGCTGTGCCAGGAGAGCCCCACGCACGCGGCACTCACCGGATATTCAGGCAGGACAGCATGGCCGTGGTGCCCCCGCCAAAAACCCACACCGTAAAAAACACGATGAGGAGCGTTGTGCTGAACATCATCTGCCGGGCGTAGGTGGCCGTGTCGCGGATGGCCAAGGCGAACGCCATGGCTCCTCGCAGCCCTGCCGGGAAGGGACGGGGGAGGAGCTGTGTTAGCCCACGGCACAGGCAGCTGCCCCACCCGGGATTTACATCACACTGCCCCACGGGCAGTCCTGTCCCTCTGATGGGACATCCACCACCGGAGGAGACCACAGTGCTGTAACAGTGACGATTTAAGCTCAAACATATGCTGTGAAAGCTGAGGTTATCATCACAATTTCCCAGCTGAGAAAGGCAAATCCTCCTCCTGCTCCACGCCATACACTCAAGCACATTCCTACATCTTTCATCATTGGATGAAGCTTTGGGCAACCTGGTGTAGTGGAGGGTTTTCCTGCCCATGGCAGGGGGGTTGGAACTAGATGATCTTTGAGGTCCCCTCCAACCCAAACCATTCTATGATTCTATCTCAAAACAAAGACGTTCACACCATGAGCCTAAGGGAGCCCTTTCCTCCCAGCCTCTTCTCCAGACATTGCCCATAAGAGATTTAGAGTTGAATAAGGACTATTTCCAGGCACTCAGGGGCAAGGAAGTGCAGATGGGCCACATGATTGGAGGCAAGGATGCAATAACGTACCGGCGAACATCATCATATGCTGCAAATTTGTTCCAATCTTATTTCTTCTCCCCAAATTCAGTAAAAATGACAGTGGATAAATATTGGCAGCTCTTCCTAGGAAGATAGCAAGCTGTATTTGCACACGTTAAGGAAATGGCTCTTCATATGTCTCCTATCGCATCCCACCTCTGCACACAGCCGATTGCTGCTGCCTGACGGAAACGCTGGGGAGCCTGAGAAACACCGTCCTCTGGATGCAAAGACAGTAACCCAGCTCCACATGCTACAGAAGTAGGGAAGAGCATCGCCACTGCCTCATCAGAGCAAAGTGCCCATTGCAATTCAGAAATATCATACAGAGACAAGCACAAATAAACAAGGGAAATGACGAGAGGGCATGTTAGATGAGAGAGAGGAGAGAAAAACCACCATTTCCCACTGTATGCTCTCCCCTGCCGAGTCCATTTTCCACCCCAAGAATTATTTATCCTCTGCAAAGCTCAAGTTATCACAGCTACCACAACCCCTCTGACATCTCCCAGCATGCCACACTTCACAGCTGGGTTTGAAGCTTTAAGCCAAGTCCCATTCCCAAAGATTATTCAGCAAAATGAAAGCAGCAGCAATTGAGAAAGAAAAGAAGAAACACAACTAATACTCTTTCTGTTTTCATAGCCTGCGAGATACAAGAATCACCAACCCTTCATATTGCTTTTTATCTTTGAAGCTGTGTCTTTTAATACCAGCACCCAGATGGCAAAAATAATCTTGGAGCCAGTATTCAGCGCAGCCTTGAATAATATGGAAAAATGCTTCCAGCTTTTATGTTCTTTCCTGAACATCATGAATTTGCATAAGAGACGTATTTCATGATCTCTCTCATGAATGAGCTATTTCATCAGCGAGTTAGCCAGTTCCTACTGAAAAGGCACAGAACAAAATTTCAATCTAACTACCCAAACGGCATTCCAATGCCTTCGCTCCCTTTACCCCACTGCAGCCCTGCAAAAGCTCATTGGGGAAATTCAGCAGACCCATGTGCCAGCACTGGCAATGATAACAACATTTTCTTTATTGGTATAAACCTGCTTCATTGCAAAGGGTGAAAATAATTGTGCACATCTGAACTGGCTGCCCTGTGATATGAAAAAAATTCCTTCAAAATCCTGTTTTTCCTGAAACATACCACAGCCAATGGTTTGTTTCCGATAGCATCAGCCTGTAAAAGGGGAAATCCTTTCTCATGACATCATTCAGAGGCATCTACTGTAGCTTTAACTGTGCTATTTGACCAAAAAAAACCCCACCTTTTTTCAGGGTCAACCAAATAGAACAGCTGAGAAAAGAGGAAATAAACAGCTATACCAGGAGGTCTCCATTTGCAAAGCCACTCCTGGTGCTTCGGCACCACATCCACGTTGAACGCTGAGTCCCTGCAGCAGATAATTGGAATGCCCATGAAAGGAGACAAGACGGAAGAAAAAAAATCCAAACAGAAAAGCTGGGAAAAGAATCTCCATCTTCTTAAAATAACCAGCAAAGATACCACTACACGAGAGAAATCCCCTTTTAAAAATAAAGCTAGACTGACTGAAAAATGCCCCACGCATTTGAAGGAAAAACACAACTTAGGAATGAGGCACCTCTCCCTTTCTCTTCTTGTCTTATAAGATGGGCTCCAAAGGATACAAAAGCCCCCACGACGAAAGTAGGGTTAAAGACATGGTTCTGGAAGGTGAACAGTGCAAGTCCCATGTAGGAGAAGATGAAGTTTTCTGCCAAGAAATTCAGAAGCTCAAACAACTGAAAGAGAAAAACAAATTAAAAGTGAGTTAGATATAACACAGATTTAACAAGAAAACATGTTAGCCCATCCATCACACAATAAATACTTCTGCAGAAGCAATCCCAGTAGAATCCATCTGTAGAAAGACAGATGCACCTAATTCTGGCTAGAGAGAAAGAAAAAATATCCAGTTTGAAATTCAGAGAGGCTGAAGGGGGCTGAGGAGCTCTCACCTGCTTAGTTCTATGTTGGGACTCTGTAGATAAGTTGTTATAGGTATAATGGGCCTGCGTGATCCCGCAGAAGAGGACAGCCACCACACCTGGGGAGCAGAGCATCACGTTAGACTCCTGGTCATGAAAAGGGAGCTGAGCTGCACCCCAGTAGTGCAGGGGACTTAATGCAATAATCCCAGAACCCAGAATAACTAAACTTCTGAAAGCAGAGGGAGAGCCCTGCCTGCAGTTGATACTGGGAGAAGCAAAACTCAATGGGCTCATGAGCTCTGCAGATCTCCATCCCAGACGCAGGGCTGTGCTGGAGCTTGCCTGTAAAGCCACACGCTTCAGCCAGCAGGAACGTGCTCCAGGACATCAAGAAGAACAAGCCAGTCTCCAGCAGCGGGAACTCCCGAAGTTTGGTGAACTTGGTGACGTTCCAGATGGTTAAGGACAATTTGGAGAGAAGCTGTAGGCTAAGAGCATATCAAATCCAGTTGTGTATCACAGCAACACTACACGGCCTGCCCCTAAAAAGGCTATGGCACTGTCTTTCATTAATTTAGGCAAAAATTACAGAACACTGCATCTGAGTAAGGTGCAGAGCAGCAAAAAAAGTTGTTAAGCAAACACTTGGGGAAAAAAAACACAAAAAGGATATTAAAGCTGTCACAACTCCAGTAGCTGCTCCCATTGCAAAAGATCCACTGAATATCCCCAGGAAGATCCCAATGGACTTGAACATCGCTGTGACATCAAATGTGTGGCTGTTGTCGCCTGCCGGCTGGTATGCAACAATTGAACTGGAAGAGGGAGGAAAAGCACACACAAGAACAAAACTCTCCTTAGTCTGGAGAGAGAGGCACCTCCACAGTGCTACGTGAACTTTGCAAAGTGCTACGACCGCTGCAAACACCGAGCCTGAGAAACCAGGGAGACAAAACCCGAGTCCCACACTGCAGTCCCTCCGCATTCACAGCGTGCAGCAGCAGCACGCTCACCCTGTCCCAGTGACTCTGGGATCCCCTTCGCTCATGGCCAGCTTTCTGCAGCTCAGCCACCCCTCCCAGGAAAGGCTCTGCATTTGCTCCTTCTAGACAGCAGAAAGCACCGGAGCAAAGCCCATCTCCTGCATAACCTCCCGCAAACACATTTGCAAGGTGACAGCCCATCATTTATGATGGCATTTTGGGGGTTCAGCATCAGCTCTATAAAGTCAGGCACTCTGGGACCACAAAGCATTCCAGTGGGAAGCCTGCACTTCTCTGTCGTTTTAATATTGACTCCTTACATTGTTTTCTTCAATATAAACTTACTGAAAACATTAACTTCCTAGTTAGCAATCCCTCGGCTGGCTCTGTTAAAACTCTTGGATGCGAACTTTAAACAGTTGCTCTTTAACCTCCCAAGCTTTGCTGTTACAGAAAGCTACTGTCCCGGGCACACATCCTGCAGCTTTCTCCCTTAACTACACACTGACATTTTTCTGCAATGCTGATGACAGTCCTCCCCTTTCCAACACGTCACGGGTCACTTCCCTTGCTAAACTTCCCTGCTTTTCATACATTTCATTTCTCTGCATTGTCTTTTACACTGCAAGCCACAGATTTGTCCCTGTGATTTAGTTTCTTTCGTCAGTCCCATCCTCTACTTCCCATTCACTGACATGCTCTTATTCTGGGGTTTGGGGTTTTGTTGTGTTTTTTTTTAATTCAGACTGGTTTCATTTCCCCTCCATGACCCACTGTTTGGATGTTGGTTTTGCGTTTTAACCCATTACAGTTTTCCTTCTGTTTTGCTTTTTGTATCACTAACAAGACATTATTGCCAGCTGCCCTTTCTGTGCTTTATTTCCCCTGCCCACGGGGCTCCCCACAGCATTTAGCCCCTGTGAAACCTCCCTTCAGAAGAAGCAGGCAGAGATCCTGTGGCTGCATTTACCCCACTGCTCCCAAACCACAGACTCGGCACCTCACTGCCCACCGACTTTCGGTTCTGGGTTCAATTCCTCTTCATCCTGCAAGCAGCACCCTGCCAACGAGCCAAGCCAGGCCAGGATAGCACAAGGAAGGAACAGAAAGGCACAGATCCTGCTCCCCAAGGACTGGAATGGACATTTGTTCAGGACTGAAAGCAGGGAGGAGAGGAGCCTTGGGGGCATAAACGGTGGAGGAGTCCCAGCCTGGGGCAGCACCAGCCCCCAGCTCCTCATCCTTCTCCAGTGCGGGGATGGTGCTCACAGCGCTCCCTTCACCACGCGCAAGGAGCTGACGGTGCTTCTCCAGGCAATCACTGACCCTGCGCACTCAGACGGCTGCAGCTGGAGTCCCTCTTCAACCCTGGGACGAGGTGGGACCTGCCACCAGCTGTCACCCAGGCAGCAGCTCCTCCATCAACACAGCCCACTCGCCCAGAAATCCCCTGATTCTCTGACTTCCCAAGCCGGTCCTGCACCTTCTAACTGGGGAGCAGGTCTTCTGCTTGTGGGAGCAGAACCGTCCCCGTGTGGTTCCCCCACTTACACCTCTGCTGTGAAACAGGCAAATTTCAAACTAAATTTTAAAAAGAGTGAACCATAAACAGGAGCTCTGGACTGCTCTTGGAGGAGTTCTCCTTCCTGGAGCACAAGAGGACCTCACCTCCTCCTTGCACCCAAAATGTGGTTGTGTCCAAGTGACTCGAGACTATCCTTGAGCTTCCTGCACTGACCGATACCCACCGTGCTGACCAGGGCTGCCCTATGCCGTTACGGTGACCATGAAGACAAAGAACATGGCAAGCTTTAAAATGGGTATGGGTTAACTGCTGAGAAGCCCTTGAGAAGTCAGCATGCTGCTGGGCCGGTCTGCACAAAAGCCTTGCAGCAAAATAACTGCTGGCTGCAGCTCAGAGCTGCTGTTTTGGTGCAAATTATCTTATTTCAGGGAGGCGGGTGGATTGAACTCCGCTTGCAAAAAGAGGAAGGCAGGAAATCAGAGCAACAGCTACAAAGCTGGTACTGAAACAGTGCAAGAGGCAAATCGCCACGCAGGGTGCAATCACCTGTGCGTGCAGAGATCCACCACAAATTTCATTACTCGGATTCTGAAGCCATCCACTCCCACTCAGAACCCCCCAGCAGAGGCTGGAAGACCCCGTCTCCTCCCCACTCAGGATCACATCTTAAACATGACCTGGCTGTGCAGCAATTACTCTCGCACCAGCAGTGACACATCCAGCATAAAAGCCTGAATGAGCAATACAAACAGTTCCAGAAACCTCAACAGAAACATTCAATTCAGTAAATACAACTCCTGCGGGTGGCGATACGCAGCTCACAATATGCTACTTGCTGCCTCCACCTCAGTAAAACCCACGCAACCAGCACGCCGGAGTGACAAGTATTCCAGAAATATTTTCTGCACTAGTCTTAGCTATACGTTAACCTGTCACCATTGCAGATATTATATATTTCCAAACAAATTCCCATGATGACAACACAGTGAAAATGAAGATAAAATATGTCCTACATGCAGAGGACATAAAATATTGAAGAATATAAAACATTCTTTAGAAAGCCAGCAAGGTTCCCATGTGTTCAGTCCAGGGTATTAAGTCCAGCTGTAAGGAATACCATCTTCTTGATGCACAGAAGTGGGGAGAGAAAGGAAACAGCTGCTTTACCAACTACTTCCACCTAAACAAAAGCAGGTATTTGTGGATGGGAAGGAAGGCAAGCAGGAGCAAAGTCACCTGTGAGGGGTTTCAGTGAGTTCCTGTGGCTGAAAAGCAGCCACGATGCTTTTTACGCTTCAGAGGGACATAAAAACTTCCTTCTGGCAGGGTCAACCTGCCATAAAAGCAAAACAAAACTATCCATCATGCAGGGGGAAGTTGTAAGGACAACCTGCAATCCCAACGAGCAGGTGCATCTGAAGGCCACTACATCTTATGGGGACGCATTATGGAAATCTGGTCTTGCAAATATCGATGCTCCTATTTTACAGGAGCAAGGCCAGGTGCCCCTCCCCCCCCGCAGTGCCTGACATGTAACATACATAACAATTAAAAAAAAAAAAAACAGAACACACTTACGAAGACAGCACTATGGCGACGGCATCATTGAGGACGCTTTCGCCAAAGAGAAGGGCATACAGCTCAACATCAACCTGGAGTTCATGGAATATGGCAAGAACAGTCACTGACAAATAGAAAAATAGAGAGACATTTAAAAAGGTGCCATTACTTTGGTGTAATCAAAGACAAAACACTTCTTTTTAGGAAGCTGCCTTCCTGCACATCTGTGCCACTCTGCTGCGATGGTGCCGGCTGCTCCCTGTGCTTCCTCTGATAGCCCTGTCCTTTAAGATTTGGATTTGCTTTATCATGTCCCTCCTCCTCCTTTTATTACAAGTCATCCGAGGCATTAGGTCTAGTAAGTCTTTCATGGGGAGACGTGAGCAAACTCTGCTCTGAGCTTGTGGGATGGACCATGGTACCATGCTGGCATGAGCCATCCAGCTTTTGGGATGCTATTAGTTCAGAGCATCAGGGAGAGCCTTCCTCCACCTGCAGAAGGCCAGGAGGATGCAGGCTTGTCCTTCCATTCCTGATACTCCAAGAGAAATCCTCAGATTCAACACAGGTTGACACGCCGGAAATGCCAGCACAGATGTGTTAACATTTCAGACTTAACTGGAAAAAGCCAGGCATCGGCTCAAACCCCACGTGGGGGTTTCCTGTGATTTACAGCCACGTGGCAGAGATCAGAGTACCCTCAAGCTCTTTTGCAATACAACAGCTCCAAGAAGATAACAAAAACGCAGCAGGTTTTGCGTATCTGCCTTGCAAAAATACCACATCATCTAAAGCAAGCGAGATGTAACACATGGTGCCTCACGCACAGCTCCGTCTGCTGCGGAGGGCTGAGCTAATTCCAATCAACTTCTCTGAAAGTCCTTTAAAGCAGCTCATCTGCACACAGAGAAGGGAATTTAACCCATTTACACTTCATTTTTATCTGTGAAATCTTCTTACTCCTATTTCTAAGCCTGAAGAAGGGGCACAACACCAACAGCTCGTCTACAGCGTTTCTAAGCATTACTTCTACCTGTGGTCCTTGCCTGGCCTCTGCCCATCTGCCATCAGACCTATCACACCGCCGTCACATCTGCGAGGTGCTCCCTGCTTTGCAAAAACGTCCCCCCTCTCAGTGTTGACACCCCAGCTAAGTTACAGCAAGGATGCTCAACCTCCCAGCCACAGGGGAACAGCTCCCCACTAAATGAACCAGTGGCCTGAACAAACATCCATCCAAGATACTCTCAGAGAAGCTGGTAAATCATTTTAGCTTATTCTTTAAGGTTTTTTTTTTAAATAAAAATATCAGCAGTAATAGCCACACCACCACCACCTGACAAATCTTAGGGAAACATAAAAAAGAAATTATTAACAACTCATGGGGAATGCACATCTCACATCTCCACCTGGCAGACAGATGTGGCTACTGCCACATTACGCTGCAGGTTATGTTCTGCAGCGTTGCTCTTGCATCTATGCTTATACATACATTGCTCCTCATTTTGCCTTTGAAAACAGAAATAACTCTTTGTTAAGATGAGCAGGTAAAAATCCCAATTCATTTCAAAAGGGCAGAAGACTTGGCTTATCCACATGTGCAACTCCTCCCTTCCAAGCAAACCTGACCAATATCTGCGTTTAAAAAGATCCCAAGCTACTGCAACATTGGGAAGAGAGTGATGCTGCCACTCCCCAGCCCCACCACGCTCATCTCAAACATGGTAGCCAGTCTGCACAGGAAGACATTCAAGCCCTGTTCAGCAAAGGGCAGGAGGAGATAGAGGACTTTTTGTGGTAAGATGTTTTCAGGTGAAGTTGGAACATGCAAACAAACAGCTACGGTGTAAAAGCAATTGTGAACTAAGTAAAATTCAGTTGGACAAGGCATGTTCTTGATAGTTCTGATTTATAAAGTGCATCAATAGACCAAGATGTCACTACTGTCCTCAGTGCTGCTCGTTAAGATCAATTTTCAATTAGATTAGCAACTTTCAAATCTCACTTGAACGGAAGTGGAAAAAAATCGCTAAACTAACTAAAACTATCAGCTGAACCCTCCCCACATTACACATCTTGTTCTGTATCAGCCTTTGGCACAGAATGGTAGAGACACAGCGGACCTGTCCCAAAACCCAGCAAAGTCGAGAGAGAGACTGTCTAGGACTTCACTGCAAACAAAGATTCAGGAAAGCAGAGGTTTGGAAGATATATGACACGTAACTGGAAGGAAATAAAAAGGCATGGAGACAAATCCGACCTCTAAGAATGTCACAAATAAATTAAACTCCAAAATTCAGGAGGAGGGAACTTGCAGGGGTTTCAGACTTTCTTTTGCTCTTTGCCACAATTCAAATTAGATCAAATAGGTAAAATGAGGGAAAAAAAATAACTATCTAACATACCTGGGTCAGTAGCTGATACGATGGCACCGAAAAGGAGGCAGTCAGTGAAGTAGAAGTCTCCCCCGAGCTGCCCAGTGACTTTCATGAGCGCCACGCAGCCGTACACGACAGAGCTGGTGATTAGAAGAGGCAATTACTCATCTCTGCAGTGCATTAAAACAACACTCAAACAGGCTTGATTCCCTTGAATTTGCCAGATTAACCTCTAAAGTTATCCAAACGCAGGAACACCGAAGAACTGTACCGCATGAGCTGAGCCTGGTGATACCCCAGCATCGCACACACCACAGCACCCACCACACCGGAGGACAAACACGGTGCTGGAGAGGAACCAGGACCACAACTCCGCCATGAGCATAACATGGCTAAGGAAAATCAGCAGCCAGGCTCACGGGGTCTCGCAATCACTTTGCGGTGTTTCACATTAACACGTTTCAGCAGAGTGACCTTGGCCTGACTTTGAAATGGCTGAAACTTTCAGCGAGGAACAGATAATGTGGATGCTGAGTTTGCCTGAATCCACCGGACTCTCCCGTGGAAAACACCCTACGCCAGCCTGCACGCTACTATTCAGAGCAGGAATCATCCAGCTCCCTCTGTGCAGAGGGATGATTTGAAACACAATCTGTCCCCAACTAGGCACCTGCTTCCAGCAAGTAAGGACAGGACGTGCATTTATCTGATCCTGCGCTCTACTCGTGTCTCACACTTGTTAGGGCTGTGCTTTCAAAAATTTGAAGTTGCTGACTGTTTTTTCAGGACGCTATTCAGAGAAGCGTGACACTTTCCTCGCCATGAATATAACTATTCTGTATGGGACGCTAAGAAAGCGCTATGCGACTAGACAGCAGTCACTGTCCACACAGAGAAAGTCTGGAGAGTAAACAGTATTATTTGCCGTTGCTGAGCAGTGAGAGCAGAGATCCCGTGTGATCTTTCAGGGCTGGCATTTGCAGCCACAGATCCAGGCTCAGAGTGTTGCCTCTGAGCACAGCCCAGACCCCTGCAGAAGAACCACACCAGATCCAACTACTCACCCGATCACCAGGCAGGAAATTGCAGTGCCGAGAAAAGCGTATGCTAGGATGGATCCCAAGTTTCTGAAGAAATGCCTCTAGAAAGAGGATAAAAAAAAAGAAACCAACTGAATTATATTTTGCTAACAATTTATTTCAAGCCTCCACAGGCACCCACACAGTGTCCGTAGCAGCTTGCACCTAGCTCAGACGCCACGAGCTGGGCAAGCACGGCAGAACAGTGCCCAGCACAGCAGTGTACACCACCAGATGTTAATGCAGCACTAATAAATATGGATATATCATTTTCTTGCACCTGTGTATTTAACAAGGTGCTGTTCCGAGTCCTGGGAACCGATTTCCTAACCCAGCAGTATTCCTCCTTCCTTCTCCCACAAACTAAACAGGATCATTTTCCTCTCCTTCCAAATCAGCATTTCAGAGAGTGGCTGCTTTCCAAAACTTTCCCACCCTCCTACGTGTTTTGAAAGCACGGGTGGCTGAAACGGCCCGGGTGACCTCAAAAACCCCTGCGCAAACCCACACTGGAAACAGTTGAAGTCGCTGACCCTTCCCGGAGCAGAGGGATGGACGAGGCTGGCTGGGGCACTCTCAGCCCTGAATCCTACAGTCCTGCATGTACTGGGGAAAACCATACCCAGCTCCACAGCCTGGGTCTGCTGAGCAAGCATTAAAGCACTCTCAAGTATTAAAAATGCTCTGGAGGCAGAGAAAATAAAAATGTAGGTGCTGTAAAGACACGTACCCTTTTCAAGCTGTAGCCTGCATAAAATATAATTGGAGGAAGCAAAATGTTGAAAAATACTTCAGGATCAAAAGTCACCTGTTAAGACAAAAAAAAAAAAAAAAGAAAAAGCAAGCAATAAAATGGTTTGTTAAAACTTTGCAAGACAAAACACAAATAAGAACGCCATATAAAATTTATGGAGGAAACCCTGTACCCCTGCCAGATGAAATGCTGCCGCGTGAAGGCTGAGGATGTGTCTGGAATCTTTTGGAGACACAGCCCAGAGTCTAAACAGCTCAAATTAAGATCAGCTGAAACTAGAGTTTCATTACATTGTGTTCGACTTACTTACAATTTATAGCTGATCACAATCTGACTGAAGTTAAAATAAATAAATAAATGAAATAAAATCACTTAATCCAGCAGATACCAGACCCATCCCCATGGAGGGAGCGGGGAGCATTGCTCACCCCTCCAGTCGCCCACTCCCTTACCTTTCTCAGCATCTCATTATCCTGGACGTTATTGAGCTCCTGGGCGCTGATTTCCCCCTTCAGGGTGTACTCATAGTACTTTCCGCTGACGTTCACGAGCAGCGTGGCGGGACTGGTCTGCACTTGGCAGCTCAGCGTCACGTTGTTGACATCACTGGGGACGTGGATGCCGTAGCGCAGGACCACGCCGACGAGGACCCCTGGGGAGGGACACATGTCGGTGAGAGGAGCCACAGCAAACTCCCAGGACAATCTCTTTGAGTACAGATGCAGCATCAGGCACGCCAGGATCCTGACTCTCTGCTCCGCTGCTGAGCACAACCACCATCCAAATAACTGCCTGAGTGACACTGAATTATCCGCATCCTCCCATGAGCCATGCAAATGCTCCATGCTCGTGCGGACTTTCTACCATCAGGCATGAACTGGTCCAAAGGCTTTTAATTATCCAGCGATCAGCCAGACCCTCGCTCTAGTGCAGTGAACAGCTGACACTGAGGGCACGCTGGTTTTCTTAGGGTGAGCACCCTGACATTGCTGGCACACAGCTGGGGACCTGGGCAAGGCGCTGCTCATGTGTGCCCAAACTATGCACATTGCACCTGGAAACCAGATGGCATCACTTTTTGACACTACAGAAATACATTAAACCCTTCATTTCTGTAAGGGATTAAAAAAGGTGCCAAGCAACCATCAGAAACGCTTTGAGGACAGTGAACATCCTTCGTAAGACGCTGCAGCACCGTACAGCCTCCTCCTGCACCAGTAAGCTTCCACAGCACACAGCAGCGATCTCATTTTATAAAAAACATGGAAGTTTTGCCTTCCAGGATGATGTCTGCTCCTCGCCCCCTCCAAGCTTCAGCTCTGCACCATGCGCAGCAGTCGCGGGGCAGCCCCACGAGCCAACACTGCCTCCGGCTCAGCTGCTGCGCAGGGGCACGGTGGGGTGAATTCTCAAGTCAGCAACTTACATGGCACTTTTCATTTGCAGCACAGCGGATGAGCTGCCCTCTGAGGACTCACATCCAGGATAACGGCATTCACATGGTGCAGGCTCCACCGGCTCCTTCTCACCCGCCCGGTGTGCCGAGTGCTCTCCCGGCAGAGCTTTTTGACATCTGCAGGCTGGGGAGGAGGGATGTCCCACAAGACACCTTTCCACGTAGCCTTCAGCACAAAAGGGTGTGGAAACTCCTTGATTAAGGCAGCGCTGAGCCACCGCAGAAATCCTGGATCTTAACCCCATCTCCGAACCACGCATTTATGAAAAGCTTTCAGACACGTGGGAACTAAACAGAGACCAAAACACTCAAAAGGCTTCTCCATTTGCCTCCCAGGACACTCCTGCTTCTTTACTGTTGCCTTAATTAAAATCTTGCTCTGTACTTTCCTACAAGCAGGGCATAAACCCGACTGAAGGGAACACCAAACTCTTCCTCTGATACCATCTCATGGGAGCAGAGCCTGGACAGGAGCTGTGCCGCAGCTGGGCAGGAGGCTGCAGGACCCTGGCACATACAGTGTCCCCTGCAGCCAGCTCCCAATCTGCCACACAGTTTTTGCCTTCTCTTCCCTTGACAGCAGTTTTCCAGGACAACATTTGCTCCTTTTGCCGACGACCAGAAGAAAAGCCCCCACCTCCCATCCCAGGGGATGTCATGCACAGCAGGACCACCAAAGCACGCATCCAGGCCACGAGCAAAGGCAGAAGAATTGGCTGCAAACAGACTCACTGCTGCTAACTCCAGTTAGTGTGTCACACAAGTGACACAGACGGCTCATCTCAAGGACCAGGCTGATGGACTCAGGAGCTACATCCAAAACCCAGTCCCTGGTCTAATACAGCACCTCTGCAGCACAGCTGAGCTGCTCTCGCAAAGCTACCGATGCTTTTAAGCCATGCACGGTCGACCACTTGCTCACCATATGCTTTGGGCTTTATCCAGCACAGCCCCAGTGGTGCAGAATTGCCCCAACAGGAGCAGGAAAGGTCCCTCTTGGTGCACAACCAGGCACGGCCAGCTCCAGTAAGAGCTGCTTCAGGGAACGTCGCACTGTGCAGAGCATCTGAGAGCTGCCTTTACACCAGCATCATTAACGGGACACCAAAGAGGAAGCCTTTTGCTTACTTTTCTGCTAGGCTCTTTGTTCCTGTTATCTTCCAGTGCTCCCGAAATAAAAAGTATGGAAATGAAGGCAAGGATGTCAAGAACGACGAGATGCCACAGCACATCTTTACGTGAGCATGTGGCAGCAGGGTGCATGGCACCACAGCATCGGGACAAACACCCAGGTTTCCTTTCACCCAGGAGATGATGACGCCTGAGGTACCACAGGAGACAACCAAAACTCTTCACTGGGATGAAGCAAGCTTCAGAGGGTTATTTACACCTGCTTACAACTACTAAGCAGCTTTTAACAGTTACAGTGAGAATCCAAGTGAAAGGGAGGAAAGCCAGACCTGAGACCTCATTTTCCACCTTCCCTTGCATCTGCTCCTCCAATCCTACGGAGCAGGCAGCACCAGGTACACTGTGCTCTGCACCCCTCCAGACCTACCTGGGGTGGCTTTTAAAAGGTCTTTTTTTAAAAGAAAAGTTGATTTTAGAGCTTCACGCAGGAGTCGGAAACCTCCAGCAGCAGTAGCTGCTTGTCTTTTCTCAGCTGGAAACTCATCCAGCAACCCCTTTAAATGCCTGGGCTCAGCACTTGGAGATGAGAGGCTCTGCAGGAGGAAGGAGGGATGGACTGACGGACATTGCTGCTGGGAATTCAGAAGGGATCCTGGCTCACTCGCCTCTCAGTTCTTAATCCCTGTCCCAAAGCGGCGCTACATCGATAGCACCCCTGCTCGTCCTCGCCATCTCGCCTAGCCGGGCAGCTGTTCCTGGCCCCATGTGCCGGCTCTGGCCACAGACGAATTCCCACTCTGCCCAGGAATGGGATAAAGGGACAGAAAAACCTACAATATCTAACCTACATAAACCAAGACCACTGTGCTTGGGGGTCCCAAAATCAGGCATTTTATTTTTCCCCGTAACAGCTCCCAGAGCTCTCTGGACCAGGGCAGTAAAAAGATGCCCACATGCAAATACACACCCACACAAAGAGCTCCTGGGCACTGAGTGTGAACCAGCCAGCACCACGCCAGTGGCTCCCGACCCAGAAGAGATCCCATCAGAGTTATTTACAGGGAAAACACGCTGCTGCTCTGCTTAAAGCCAACTATCTGCCAACACGCAGATGACCCCACCACCGGCCCCTCCTGCCCAACACTGGATCTCTAATCAACCCTCCCCACCTAACTTTGCTCGCTGGAGGAACCTGGGACAAACCCAACTCGGATGTCATGGTTTTTCAGACACCAAACCCAGTCCTGGGCTCAGGCTACCTGGACCAAGCCCAAGGGACTGTGTAGGTCCTCCTGGTTCTCACTGTCTTGGGAAATGTTTCAAACTCTCAGCGCTCGAAGGGCCATCCTAGCAGCAACCTGTGAGCCGCTCCGCCAGTATCGACATGCTTCTGTAGCTGAAAGTTTTACAAAACTGAGCCCTGGGAGGGAGCAGAGAGGAGGGAACCTGACACCGAGGAAGCTTGCAAGCTTCTCTACTAGAAGCTAAAGGCAAAGCTGGTAAATTAATTGAGTTCTTTTATGCAAAGTGCAAGAGATTATTTTCATTGCATTTCTCCCAACTTCATTAAAAGAACAAAAGCCCATGGGCTTTTTTTTTTTTTTTAGGTGCTGTTGAACATTTCCGAGGTAAGGTTTTAAATGAAGACTAATATATTACCATCTGGGCACTTAACAACAATGGAAGCACACGAGATCCTCAGGCAAGCATTAATCTGGACACCAAAAGGAAAAGAAAAACGTAGTGAGCAACTGAAGACATCCTGACAACAGGCAATTTAGGCGCACGCAATCCGGGGGCCAAGTGGGAACGAGTACAAGGAAACTAAACTTCTGGAGAACCTCCTGCCACGTTCACCATCAGCCCCCGAGAAGAACTGAAACAAGATTGTTCATTTAATCGTCCTAAATGTTGAGTACCTCAGATGTGGGAACCTCATTTTAAACACTGAAATGATGTTTAAGGGCTACTAAACACCGACTGTCTGTCACCACGAAGTGACTCCAGCCTGTGTCCAGCTCTTGAACATCAGCTCCGAGCCGACAGTGTGATTTGTAAGACACAAATCCACCCGGAGCGAGAGCTTATAACTTACAGTAAAAACACAGAGACCAAGGAAACTCTGATGTATTTTGGCAAGAAGAGATGTATGCAAAAGTTTTATTTGACGTAGCTGTTGGTTGTGGTTTTTTTTCAATCAGAAAAAGACAAGCTTTTACAAATTGCTTCTCTTGCCCAGGTTTCAAGGTCTGTTTTGCAGCCTGCCTGCTGCAGCACTTCCACATTTTCAGTGGACTTCCCCGGGGCTGAAAGCATCGCGGGGGGCTGAAAGCATCACGGGGGACCGGGGACGGCGAAGCAGAAGCGGTACTTGCTTTGCTCCCTGCAGCTTTTAAGTTGTTGCTGTAAAACAACAGCATCTCACCACTCCTTGGGAAATTACACATCCCATCCCTTTTCCTATGGCAGCTGTCACAACCTGAGAAGCAAATGCCAAAAGCCTTGATAGCAAGGAAAAACCCGGGATCTTCTGCATGACCAGATGGGTGACATCACCGATTTTGCCAGCAATTCTCTAAGCACAGTCTGCAAAAGAGCAGACAGAAAAGATGCATTTTGCAGATCAGCAGGAGACTGAAATGACCCGGGTTGTCCTCTGAGATCAAGGGGAGCACTCAGGTGGGTCAGGGAGAATGGAGGACCAAGAAGAAGAAAACTCCAGGAGAAGAAGAACAAGGTTAAGGGCAAGTTTGAAGGCATGAAAGGAATAAAAGTCCATGCATCAGTGAGCTCCAGGGCAGCAGGAGAAAGAAGACTTTCTGTGCTGGAAGCATGCGCTGCCACAGCACAGCTCCCATCCCGGAGAGGTGACCACCCCTGCCCCAGCAGAAGGCCAGCAACGCCTGCACCCATCTCAGCCATGGATTGCAGGAATCTGAAAAGGCAGACCAGTACTTTGTGCCTCTGGGCTGATGCAAGTGCCTCCACCCCTTCGTTTGGAAGGACGCTTCCAATGAACTAAAACTTAGGATCACAAAAGCCAAGGGCCCAAACAGGTCAAAGTCACAGCCTTCGGAGCAAAGCCTTCTGCTGAGTGGGGGAAGCGGCCATGTTGCTGCTCTGACCAAGCTTGGTCGCACATCACCCACAACCAGCAAGGGCAAGGATGGCACAGAGAAGAGATGCTAACCACAGCACTCAGCACAAGACACCTTTTCAATCCTAAACTCAACAAATCTTGTCTAGATAAGGATCCACAGCCAGGTTAATCACTCCCCCAGCACCACTCCCAGTTGGCTGAACTCCAAGTCACGCTAGATAACCCGGGCAGAGCCACATATGGCATCACCGTACAGTGGTTCAGGCGACTTCACGAGGCCACGTCAACCTCAGTAAATCACAGGCCACCATTAAAATCCAACCAGCTACGGACCCACTCCCCTGACCCATGGCCTCGCTCCACTTCTTGTGGGGACACACGCGAGGCACCCCACCAAGAGGTTCTGTCGCAGCGAGAGGAGGAACGTCAAAAGCAGGACCTCACACGCACAGGTCCCCGAGCAGCAGGACACAAGGCTGCTGGCCCTGCAGGTCCCTGAGCATGGCCAAGGGTGGGAGCACCTCCCAAACAGCCTCTCCATTCTTCTTGGACAGCTTCTGGAAATTCCGGCGCTCTAAATGTAGGGTGGAAACACAACCTCTGGCCCCGGCATGCGGGACCAAAGGCTTCTGACCAGACCAGTGCAAAGTCTGTCCCATGCTGCCCCCAGTCCCCACTCTGAGCCCTGGAGCGGGTCAGCAGGACTCGCTGGTGCCCGGTGACATGGTTTCAAGGCCACTTGGCATGTGGTAGCCCCTGACCCTGCCAGCTTCACCAGTGCTGCAGGTGACCTGTGAGGCCTCCTGAGAAAACCCAACTGGTTCCTCACTGCCTGGGATTTTGGAGTAATGCCACCCTCGAGATCCCCCGATATCTGGGCTTTGGGAAACAACCATCCCTCCCTCCAGCAACACCCACACAACGCCCCGCACGGGGCGAGGCGGGACGGGGCACACAGCCCGGCTGTCCCGGCAGGACGGGAGCGTCTGGCTGCGGCAGGGAGGGGATGCGGATGTCCTCCCGGATCCCCGCACCCCTTGGCCCACGGGGGTGCCCACGAAATCAGCCCTGCCGAGCCCCTTTGCGGGGAGCCGGTGGTGCCGTGGGAGGGGGCGGCTGCAGAGGGTGCTCCAGGCGGCCCAGCGCAGAGCCGGGACTGGTTTGGATGGGGCTCCCGGGGCCGCTCCCGCTCTTCCCGCATCACGCGGGTTTCCCACGGAGGCGGGGGGGAAGGGGGGCGCGCGCGGGGGTGCCGGCGCCCCTCACCGTAGATCATGGCGAGGCCGGTCTCGTGCAGGAAGCGGGCTCGGCGGTGCTTGAAGAGCCAGATGGTGAGGATGGTGAGGGTGAGCAGCAGGATGAAGACGAGCAGGTTGGCGCTGTCCTGCCGGTGACTCTCCTCCGCCGCCTTCTCCGACACGATCTCCTCCTCCAGCGCCCCGGGACGCGCCGCCACTACCTCCCCGCCCGCCACCCCCCGCGCCCACAGCCCCGCCGCCGCCGCCAGCACCGGCCCCGGCCCCGCCATCGCCCCGGCACCGGCCCGGCCCCGCCGCTACCAGGAAGCGGCGCTGGGCGCAGGCGCTGCGGGGCGGGGACAGCGCTGCCGGGAGCCCGGATAGGGACGGGGCTGGGGCGGGAGAGCCCTGCCGCCGTGCCGGGGGAGAAGTTTGCGGTGGAGAAAAGGGGAATTTTTTTTTTTTTTTTTTAAGCCAGCAGAGGAGCAGAGCGGGGGCGGGTGGAATGAGGCGGGTGCTTGGAAGCTGGCGAAGGGGAAAGCGGGTTGCAAGCGAGCAGAGAAGGGTTTGCAAGAGGAAGGGTTGCCTGGGTGTGCAGGGGGCTGCAGGCTTGCAAAGGGGCGTCGGGGAAAGAGGGCTGCAAGGAAAGGCTTGCAGGAGTGCTGGGAAAGGGGTTGCAAGGGTGTGAAAAGTGGGTTGCGATAGGGAGGGCGGCCAGAATGCAAGGGGGTTCGCAAGAGGAAAAGAAATTCCCAAAACAGACTTGCTGCAGGGAAGAAGTTTTGCAGAGGCCTTGGCTTTGCACAGCCACGCTCAGGAGCGCTGGGGGCCGATGGGCGTGTTGTGCGTGGGGTGCTCGGGAGGGGTGTGCTGCTCCCCTCCCCTGCCCTGGGCTCCCGGGGCCCAGGGCCCTGCGCCTGGGGCCGGCAGCAGCCCACGCTGGTCCCCAGAGCTGGGGCTGGTGGGGAGGATCCTGGAGGCTGGTGGTGCCTTCCCATCGTGGAAGGTGTCGGGAGCTGTGATCAGCCCCAAGGTGGAATCAGGGTAAACTTCCCACCCTGCTTACCGAGAAACTGGGGAGGATTCATGCAGCCAGTGGGTGCAATAAATGCCACAGTGATCAGCATAAAGGTGATTTGTAGAAAACACCCTCAAAGAATTGCTTTCGTGCCTGTTATCTTTGTGCCTTGGAGGCATGGAGGACCAGGATGCTTGGCCGTGTGGAACAGTCTGGTTTCCTTGCTTTGCTCCAGGCCTTGCTCGGCCCGGGGTTGGGGCGTCTGTTCCTGCACGTGCTATGCATTCCCTGACGCCGTTTCTACTAGCACCAGTTCCTCAAGCTTTGAGGTTAAACACGTGGAAAATGGGAATTACTCCCGGCCCCGATGGCCCCGTGCTCTCTTTCGGCAGGGAGGGAACCGGCTTCTCCCTCAGCTGCCACCCGGGGACAAGCCCGGCTCCATCCCGACCCCTGGGATTTTGCCGGTGGCCTCGGTCGCTCCCGCGCGGGAAAGCGGCGGCGTGGCCACGCCCCCTGCCGCGGTAAGCCCCGCCCCCGTCGGGCAAGCCCCGCCCCGCCGCGGGCGCTGCCTGGCACCGCCCCCTCCGTGACGCCATCAGCGCGCGCCGGGGGGGGCGGCGGGCGCCCCTGGCGGCGGCGGCGGGGCGGGTGGCGGCGGCGATGGCGGCCGCCTCGGTGTGGAAGGGGCTCGTTGGGCTCGGCCTCTTCGCCCTGGCCCACGCGGCCTTCTCGGCGGCGCAGCGTGAGTGAGCGGGCGGCGGGGGGGGGCCCGGGCCGGCGGCGCCGCCTGAGGCGGGCTGAGCCGCGGGGAGGCCCGCCGGGCCCGTCACCCCCGCCGGGGGAGCTCCGGGGCGGGGGCCGGGCCGGGCCGGGCCGCGGCGGCATCATCACCATCACCATCATCATCATCCCCGCGGGGAGCGCCGCAGGCCCGCCGGCTGCGCTGGCCGTGCCCTTGCAGGCCGGGCTGCGGGGAGAGCGGGGCCGGCGCTCGCCGGGAGCTTACCGGGAGGAGCGCAGGGCTCGCCCCGTGCGGGCGCCGCCGCAGCCGGGGCAGGGAGCGGAGGGGAAGGGAGGGCCGCCGGGTCACGGCTTCATCCCTTGCATCTGCCGCCCCGCAGCCATCCTCCCGCCTGGCAGGGAGGGGAGGCGGCGGTGGCGGGGGCTGCGCGGGGCCCGGGGTCAGCCGTGGTCGGGAGGAGCGGAGTCTCGAAAGACCAGGGGCAGCCCAGCCGCCGGGGTGATCGGGACTGACACGTGTCCAAGACCTTCTGCGGGGTTTTTGTACTGCGGTTCCGTTTGTTTGCTTGTACAGTGTGTTTAATGCGTGTGTGTGTTTCTGTTTTGTAGATCGCTCTTATATGAGATTAACAGAAAAGGAAGATGAGACGTTGCCCATAGATGTAAGTTTAAGTTTTTACAGTGTTCGAAAGGTGTAATGCTGTGTGGGTAACTTAGTCTCTCTCAATTGCTTTTTTTTATGTAAGAGGCAAGAATTAAAGGGTAAAGTAGTTTTTAAACTGCACTTTCATTTGAGCTCCCTCTGCTAAAAAGAACCATATTTTCTTATCCCAGCTTCCTGCAGCATGTTATGTGTGTCAGAGAGAACAAACCCCAGGTCCAGACCTCCCTGTCCTTCTTTAGAACTGCCCTGAAGCATCTCATCCAGGAATTCCCTGAACGTAGCTCAGAGAGCTTTTGCATTCATCTCCTTCTTTGCAGGATAAACATCCTCCTCCCTCTGGCTTTTGTTGCCTGACATTTGTTTATCCAGTGCGTGGCTGCGTGCCCGTTTGATCCCAGCACAACCTGCTTCAGGAAGGGTTTTTTTTTAATTTCTTCTTTTCGCTTGTTTTTTAAATTCCACTTCAGTTATTATCCGTTCCATTTTTGCTTAATCAGAAAGGTAAGGAGATCAAATTCCCAGGACAACCACGCATGGCATTTGGACCGAGCAGCAGCTGCCACCGCTGCACAGCTTGTGTTGGCAGCCAGCTCGTTTTTGGAGGGAGTATTAGATCCTTAAGTGCACAAGAACACGGTGTTTTCTTCCGGGGATCTTGCTGAGGAGCTGCGGGATCACCTCAGTTCATGCAACGCACACCAGTTGTCAGGCAGCTGAAGTTCTTCTCAGCTCTGCCATCGTTCTGCCATGCTAAATAGGCAGGGTATTTAGTCTTCCCGTGCCTCAGTTTCCCTACTGTTGGGTTACCCACATCTGTAAAGCATTTAACTATCACTGGATGAAAAGCACAAGAGATGCTGTTTGAAAGACGAGATTTTTGGGTAAATATTGAGAATATGAAGTAACGTGTGTGTTGCATTGTGCTTCCCTCTGTTACAGATAGTTCTTCAGACTCTCTTAGCCTTTGCAGTGACCTGCTATGGGATAGTACATATCGCAGGAGAATTTAAAGACATGGATGCCACTTCAGAACTAAAAAATAAGTATGTTTTATTTCTTCTTTACATAAACCCCTGTATCTGCTGCTTTTTACACAAACTGAACACTGAAGTAGCTTGCTCCTTAGCTCAGTTCTTAAATGCACATTGTAGACAGTAACACTGAGAGGAGCAGTCACACCTGGGAAAGCCAACAATGTCTTGAAGTTCAGAGAGAGCTAGATAACTGGAACCAATTAAATAGACTTCTTGCTTTTCCTCATCCAAAATCCTGCTGTGCAGAGTTGGTAGAGGAATGAGGTGTGCACACGGGAAGTAAGAGCTCAGCAGTCACAGACTGCTGTCGTGAGATGGTCTCACAGACTACGGGGCGATATGCCTGACTCATCCGCTGTTTGTGTCTTTACAAGAGTCCGAATTGTTTGAATTGTCCGAATCTCACTCTGAACTATTCAAGGCACATTATCTGAAAGACTTTAAGAAAAGAAAGGATTTTTGAATCAAGATTTTGAAAAGGATATGAAATTGGATGGGCAGACACGGCCTCTCTGGCCATTTCCAAAAGCACAGGGGAGTATGGAAAGTAAGCAAGTTGACATTGTTGTATTTCATAGCATTTACCTAAAACTTTTAGCTCCAGGTACAGGAAGGGATGGATAGTTGACAGTAAACAGCGTCAAGGTATTAACACGAGTAACAGCTGGACTAAGGCTGGCACCCTTGGTACGTGTGCGGGCAGTAATCCATCCCTCAAGGAAGGAAGGTGAAGTTTGTCTGCGGGGTGGACAAACTCTGCATGTTGAGCAGTCGGTATTTTTTATGCTTGGCTTTGTGTGTCCTCTTGTGGTTTGGTTTAGGAAACTTAGAAAGTGAGCAAGAGTTTTAGATTCAAAACTTGTATTTCCATGTCTGTAAAAGTTGGCGTACCCTAGCCTGACTCTTCCAAAGCCCCAGTTCTAAGAGAGTATTAACGCTGACTTTTTACGTTTATTTTGAAGGACATTTGACACATTAAGGAACCATCCGTCTTTTTATGTATTTAATCATCGTGGTAGAGTATTGTTCCAGTCCCCAGACACAGTGAATTCTTCTTCAAACCAAGATGCTTTGTCATCCAGCTCATCACTGAAATTTCGAAAACTTGAACCTCTGCGCCGCTAAGACTTTTACAGATCGTGATAATAATCCAGGACACTGAGATGTAATATTCAAGTCGGGGATGTAAACACTTTTTTTAATTTCTGGAGCAGTATTTATATTGATCTTCCAGACTTTATAAAGTATATATATATAAAACTAAGGACCTTCTTTGTACACTGTTAATGAAAATGACTGAATTGTGAATTGGCAATGCAGTGTAAATTATTCTACAATTATGCTGTGAAACACATCTTCAAATTTTCATATATTAAACCAAGTTGCAGCTGACTTAACTTCAGTTAAAACAAAAAGCAAGCTAGTTTTTACTGCAATTAATGTTCTTTGACGAGACGGAATGTTCGAGCGCTATTTATTTTCTCAGTTTGCTTGCACTACAGTTTATGGAACTCCTTCAGAAATACTGTGTGCACTGCATCACATAACAGCAGAAAAAGGGGCAGCGTCTCCTGTTCCTAGAATGCCTAGGAGACCTGCACGGTGTAGGCACAGGAAGTCAAAAAGATTGCTTTCATTTTTATTTTTTTACAATGCTGAAAAATAGTTGTGTGAAGGGTGGTTTGTTTTGGTTTTTTTTTTCCTAGTTTTTCATTATCACATTATTTCCTTGTTGCCCTCCTTTGTTTAAATGTAAACTGGCCTGTGTTGCCCCAGGCTGCCTGAAATGTGGCTGTGCATTGGGTGCCTGTGGGGGGGACGCAGCTTGTGTCTGATCACGTAGATAATCCACCATGCTCAGTTTATTTACCCACTGTATTTATGTTCTCTTTGGGTGTGTGTATGGGAATGTTCATCAGATGACTGAATGCTGTGTTGGCACCAGATGCAGGTTCCCGAGTCATCTTCTGCGAGAAGTATTTAGATATCAGTAAGAAATACCCATTCTGTCAGTGGTCCAGGGGTAGGGTCCAGCAGCTAGGTCTGTTTGCTGGCACTAGTAGTACAGGTAATCAGCTGGTCACGGTACAACTGCCCCCTTTTCTGCCAACAGAGCCTTTCAGTTAGATTTCTTTTTTCCAGCTGAGCCCTTCGTTGATTTAAGATTACTGTCTTGATTTCATGCATTGGGACAGATGATATAGTCCTTATCTCCCCTTAGGGGCTGAATCAATGCTAAAATTTCTCTTGGTCTGGCATTTCACCAACCTGACATAGCAAAGGGATGGTAGTTCAAGACACTGATGGGGCCAACTAGAATTTTGCCTAGTCTGAGGATGTCTCACTGCCGCTGTGGAAACTCAGCCTTTTGTCCTAGCTTCTGTTTTTGTTGTTGTTTTTTATTTTAAACCGTTAAGAACTGTCAAAGGCAAAAAGCTTAGCAAAAATACTGTGTAAACTGAAGCCTCTTTTTCTAGCTCAGCCCGTCCTATGGAGCGGGTGTCCCAGTGCTAGAGCAGTATCTGTAGCTGCTGCTCTACAATCACTTTTAAGCATCTGGGTTTGGTTAGAAAGGGTTACTCTGCCAGCTGGAAGCGTCTGAGCTGCCAGATCGCTTCCTGAAGTGTCCTGGTTCCCCTGTAGCTGGTGTCACAAATCAGCTCCTGCCAGCTGCTGTCACCAAAGGCCTCAAAAATAGTAAGTATCAGGTCAGCTCTATTGCGGACAGAGCTCTTCCTCGGGGAAGAGGGCTGCTGTGCAGCAGCCGCTGCATGAAGGAAGGGGCTGAACGTTGGCCAGGTGACCTTGCGAGGCACAGAAGAGAATTAGCAGAGGGAGGGAGAAGCAAGGCAGGAGATCAGTAACCACTGTACCAGACTGATACTGCAGCTGTGGTTGGCAGTGAGCGATTGCAGAGGGTCTCTCAGAGCACGGCTGCTCACTCTTCATGTCTAAGAAGCCCCATTTATGCCCCCATAAGGCTGCGTGGACCTGCCCAAGGCAGAAGGTGCTGCTGTGCAACAGGGTGAGTGGAGATCATCATCTGCTTTCTCAGAGCAGGTCCTGTTGGGAACACCCTGTTTGGCTGCATCGTGTCTCTTCTCGTGGCAAGTAGCCTTACTCGTCAGCAGCCATGGTTATATCACAAAGCTGTACAAATTATTTTTTCTTATTGATCTCGCCATGTCCAATAAAAACTGATATCCTTAAAGTGTTTGGGAGTTATTTGTTTATTTCTGACCGTGCTGGAGCCTGCTGCAGCAAATCCCTGATGAGTGAATAGTTAAAAGTGACTGTGTGATTAAAAGTGATATAAAAATCACTTCTAGTGAAGTGATTGCCTTAGTTACAGCAGCTCCGTGTGAAAGTGCATGCTGAGCCCGGTGGTCATGGTGGTCCTTACCGTGAGGTAAGAGAAGTCGGGGAATCACAATAGCATGCTACAAGTAGCTAAACAAAAAAAAAAAAATTTAAGAGGGAAATGTTACCAGCCTGGGGATCTGCCTGCCTTTGAGATTCCTAGTCAACGTATCTGGCAGAGCTGGCATATTTTTGGTCTTCCATTTAACCATAGTAAAGGCTTTTCTACCATGTGCTAATCCCCTGCCAGCCCACGGGACAGGCTCCTGCAAGGTCTGGTATTGCAACAGTCACTGGGGGAAATGCTCAGCCTACTCACAGAGCTGGAGATAGTTAAAAATCTGGGACTTGAGCAAGATCGCTTTTCACTCCCTGTGCTGCTTTTCCGTTGGGGGAGGTTGGGAAGTTAGCAAAGAACCAGAGGAGTTTGCTTCACTACAGCGTCCATCACGATTGCAGCACAGCAGACTCGCCCTTCCTCTGCTTACAGCGTGGCTGCAGCCAGCACTGGAGACGAGGGTGTAAAAAACCAGTTCCCGGTGTTTTAAGGAAAGGGCACCTTAAACAGCTTGCAAAGCTGCTCCGTGCCTACCTTGCAATGTGCAGTTCTTCACAGCTGAGCTTCCCTTCAAAAACAAAACACAAGTGGTGCCAAGAGCTTCTTGGATTAGACCGAGGAGGACGAGTTTCCAGCCTCGCCCTGTGCACATTTGCTGCCATCACGCCTTAAATTGCTTTGGCTACAGGACCTGACATTTCTACTACATTAAATACTAAAAAAAAAAAAAAAAAAAAAAAATGCGCTGATAATTTGCATTTGTTGCTGGAGTAGCAGGTTTAATCTGCATTAATTTCACTGCTTTTTCCTACTTTTCTTCACCAGCCCATGGGAGTTCAGTGGGTAATTTTTGTTTGTTTAAAGCTAAGGAGGGTCAGGAGTCATTGAGACCCTCCCAAGGCGAGGAGATGGGGACCACGGTTTGTGTCAGAGATCGATTGCCGTCGCTGCCCTTTCCATACCAGAGGCTGGGGTGGAAGCGCAGCTGCCAGGAGTCTCTGTTCCTAGAGAGTTCAGCAAGGGCTGAACCGTAGCACCGCTTGTGAAAAGAACTCCTGACCACGCACGTCTCACAGCGGCCGAGGAGCTCTGTGCTTCCCCTCCACGCGTCGGCAGGGACGGAGCGCGCCGGGGCCATCGCTGCAGTGCAGGAAAGCAAAGTGCAGCTGCGAGACCCATCAGTGCTGCTGGTGGAAGGTGAGGCCGCTGTGCCCTCTCCCCGCCGCTGCCAAGCGCTGGATTAAAGCTTTCTTGGGAAAGCTGGTGGCCAACAGCCCCTTCTCGGTGCTCCGAAGCACCAACGCAGCCTCCTCCCTGGAGGAAGCAGGGAATGGCAGTTACTTTCTAACTTGGAAATTATTTTTGGCTTATCGCTTGCCTCTTGTGCTTTGGATTCCCTTGCCCTTCCCTGTGCTGCAGCAGAGCCGCCCTTCTCTTGTCCCCCAACACCTTCAGTGAGGACATGAGCTGGATCCTGCCCTCACCCCACCCTCAAGAACAGCATCGTTTCTGCTCCTTTTTTGGGGGTCACCTGCACCAAAAAGCAGCAATTTTCCACCAGATGACTCACAAAGGCTGAGGCTCACCCCACAGCAGCTGGGGCCATGGCACAGCCCCCAAAATCCCTGTGGGAACCCACCCCGTCTCCCACCTCCTCAGCCTCGGCAGGGCAGGGAAGCTGCAGCTCGCTTTGCAGGTCTCTGCTGTCCCAGCCGGCGGCTGTGCCGAGCTGGCAGGCTGCCTGCACGGAGGGGAAGGGCAAAGAAAGGCTATTTTGAATGTTAAACAAGCAGAAAAAAAAACCCTTTGGTACCAGCTTTCCACGGCTGGCACCAGCAGTGAAGGCAAAACACTCCTTTGATTTGGCCTTGAGGTTCACCTTGAAGCCGTAATCACCTGGGGGAGAATCACGGGGAAAAGAAATCTGGTATTCTGGCAGGTGAAAGTCTTTTAATCAGCACCGCGTTGATCTCAGTGATACAGTGTCATTTCAAAACACTTTGGACTGCAACAAAAGCTATATCCTTAAAATGGCAGCTAATTAATTTTCCTGTCCTGCTAACTTAATCCTTTTTCCAGCCAAGAAAGGCAAATGGGAGTTCACGAAGCGGCAAGGCAGCCCGGAGCCTGGCAGCGCGAGCAGGAACACAAGCCCCAGGGCTCTCTGGCAGGGGCCCAGGCTGCACCGTGCCATGGCTTACCAGCCCATTTTAAGAGGAAGGGAGGGAAATAAAAACATTTAAAAGGTGACATTTGGATTATCAAACCAATGGCTCATCCTGCGCTAGCGGTCCCGGGGAACCCACCGATCCCCGCCATGGATAGCTGCAGCTATTTACTCCCAGTTCATATTCTCAGCGTAACCCTTGCTGCCAGGCAGAGCACCCGGCGCTGGCAGTGCCCTCCCTGCCTGGACTGGTGCTGGCAGAACCAGTTTCCCGAGGATTAGCTGGAGGCATGCTGTACTGCAGGACGACTTCACTTTGGATTTGAAAAAAAAAAAAAAATATGGAGGAAAGAAAAAATTCCCCCTCCTCCCCCCAGGAGGACATTTCTGCTGTGTATTTTGGAGCAGTTCAGGGCCGTGCAAGGCTGGTGCTGACGTCCTCAGAGCGCCCGGCGGCCCCAGCACCCCGTCCCTGAGGTCTCTGCTCAGCGCAGGACGAGTGCCCGGTGCACACAGCGATTGCTGAAGCAGCGATTTACTCCCCCGTCCCGGACGCACAAGTGCACAAAACAAGACGCTTGCATCGAAACACAGCTTTGGAGGAGCCAGATCGGCAGGTGCTCCAAAGAGCAGCTTCCCCATGTCCCCATGAGGCTGTTGCTCCCCGGGACACTACTGGAGCCTCCGAGGTGCCCGCAGGCCAGCACTCAGCCCCCAGCGAGGGCAGCCCCGCAGGAAGGAAGCACCTCCCCAGCACGACACGAAGCACGCGGAGGGGAGAGAAGGGGCCGAATGATCTCCTCCTCCTTCTCCAAGACCACCATGCTGCTTCTGATGCCCACCGTCACCTACAGCTCTGTGCCCAGGGAGCTGGGCGAGAGCGGTGCCATTTCGACACCAAAGCTGTCACCGCCGCTTTGAAGCAGAAGCCGGCTGCTTCTTCAACACCCGTTTGAATGCAACGCCTCGGATCACAAAGGGAAAGTGGCAGCAGAACCAGAGCTACGTCCATCTCCCGTGGGAGGAACCCACGTATCCTACGGGGTGCCACAGGGCTGGTTAATGAACCCAGGGCTACTGCAAGTGCGGCCACGCTGCTGCCTTGGCTTGGCCAGGGCTGACAGGAGAGGACACCCTCTGACAGGGGCAGCTGAGATGTCTCCCCACTGGGCACGATGCAAACAGTGGTCAGGGCAGATGTGCACAGTGCTCTCCTCCCTGCCCTTGCTTCTCACGCTCAAGCGGTAGCTGCAGAGCTTGGAAGGGCCAGAAATGAGGCTCAGCGCCACCGTGTTCTGGGGAGCAGAGTGATGGGACACTCGGCAGGGATCACCTAACATGCAAGTTAAGACAGGAGCACTAAAAAAAAACCCAAAAAATAAAAAGGTGAGTCATGTCTGATGCATTTCCAGGAGGAGCAGAGCAGACGTCCATTGGCACAGCATCACGACGCCCTGCTCCAAAGGCACCGACTCCAGCCATGTGCCGAGCCTGTACCATGGCCTCCCCAAAGAAAAGACATCGTCTTGGTGCAGGTTTCCACCTTTCTGAGGAGCTCCCTGTCTGCATGTCCGTGCCCAGGGACGAACGGGGCAAGGCCTTCATTGGCATTTTCAACCTCTTACTGGTTTCCTATCACGGCGAGAGCAGTACCTCTTATTTCCTTGCTTTCACAACCTCTTCTCGCCTCAACAGAGTGGGCATGCTGAGCCCAGGGGTGCAAGGCAGAGCCTGGGAAGGAGAGCCCGCCCTGCTCACATCTGCAGGAATGCAGGATTTGGCCACCTGGAACCCAAAGCAGAGCTTTCAGCTGTCCCACAAGGTCAGAGCCCCTCAGGGTCCTGCTGAGTGAACTTCTGGAAGGAGCCATCAACCAGCCATCGCTCAAACCATTACCCAGCAAGTTTCCCATCACATCCCGTGCCCTGACTCACCAGCAACGGCCTTTCCCTGGGGGAACTGACGGCCACTTCCCCGGAGTCTGTCTCGCTCCGTTTCACCTGCTGCAAGCCACAGGGACAGCTGCAGCAGCTCCGTGAGCATCCTTCCCCGCATCTCTTGCCAGCACGCCGAGCCCCAGCGTGCCCTGCCCGCACCCAGCTCCCAGAAAGCCAAATCCTGCCGCTGCAGCTTGCAAGTGCCACGCATTCGTATTCCCATTTTGTAACAGTACTCCTGCAGAAGGATTTGCTGAACGCAACACACTTAAAACAGCCTCTTCCAGAGCTCATCAGTCCCCCACTGTCTCCTTTTTTGCTAACGATCATTTTGGATAGCAGCTTCTATGCTCTGCCTGCTTCTCGTTGGCAGAGGGAGGAGCCCTAAATCCAGGGATGCCAGAGGAATTTAAAAATACTTTTACATGGCTGAGAAAATAAAGGCACCAGAGCAGCTCAGGCCAGAAGCCAGAACTTGACTTTAAAGAAGAGACAGTATCACAATCATAGAATCGTCTGGTTGGAAGAGACCTTCAAGATCATTCACCCTGCATTGTCAGGGTCCCTAAACCATGTTGCTCAACACCAAATCCACAAGTGCCTACAGGCTTGGACAACTTCTCTAGAGTCTTCCCACGTCCTTCTTTCCTAGCTCCCACTTTTTTCCAGCCCCAGAAGCACACTTCCAGCAAAAGGCTTCCACTTCAGCCACCTCCATCTGGAAACCGGCCGTGGGGAGCCTGCCCCGTCCCCACCACACGCCACCCCGTGCCAAACCCAGGCTGGCAGGTCGGAGAGCACAGGGAGGAGCACACCGACACGCAAGGAGCCAGCGTGTTGTTTTGCGGTGGGATTGTCAACATCGGGGAGATAATTCAGTGTACAAGACCAAATTAGGGCATGGATTTTATAATCATCTTTGCTAGTGACACACTATACGACCTTGGGTAAGTCCCTCCATCCATCTTTAAAGACTCTCTCAGAGGAGTGCCACAAGACTTCAATTAGCAGCCCTAAAAGTACTCCAGATAGTTTGTCTCCCTTCCAAAATAACCAACTGCAGACGAAGTGGAACAACCTTATTTTCGAATTCTGCAAGCAACTGGGATCCAGGCTGCTCTCAGATCAGTCACTTCAACAACATAATCAAAGTTAAATATGCCAGCTGTGCATAAAGCATTTTAATATGCTGCACGGACTGGAAAATAGCTCGAAGAACCAATGTTATTTTTCCATGGCTGGGATGTCACTGTTGAGCAGCTGCATTATAATCATCTGCAATCAGCAAAATACCTTTTTTAAAAAAAAAAAAACCCACACTTTTTAGTCTTGGGGAAGAGGGCTCATTTTTATTTCTGTCCTACTTAGGAAAGCACCCTTGAATCCTGAGGCATTCACTACCCAGAGATCAGGCAGCTACTACAGCAGCATAGACTGATCAAAACGCCTTCGACTGTCTACAGTCAAACCCCATTATACTGACGGGTTCCTAAGCTTTAAAAGTTGCGCCCAGACAAGTAACTGCTCATGCTACTACCACCACCTCAAGAAATAATATGTGCGTTTCCATAAATCCAGCAAAAATCCGGCTCCAGTTGCCTATCATCACATATCCAAGACCAGGGACGGCTCTAGAGCAGAATCTCTCCCTGCGGAAAACCTGAGCGCAGCACCCTTCTCCGCAAGGGCCACCTCTGCGCAGGCAGACGAGTCACAGCTGCAAGATGAATTAAAGGGAAGTCTTCCAACTCCATCCTTTACAAAAGGCTGAATCTCTCTGATATATTCAACATATTAAAGATTTACAAATAAAATGTAACATTGAAATATGTACTTTGGAGAAAACTACAAAAAACAGGTTGACCACGCCAATAGGGCTTTGCCCTTGTAACTACCGAAATGCTTTATAAACCTCTCCTCCTGTTTCACCATCCTGCGAGGCTGTATTTTACAAATGGGCACACACCACGAGGATGCTTCGCAAATGGCTCTATCCCTCCTACCAGCTGCTCAGCAGTGGTGAATGGAGCACTGGAATACAGCAAATTGCCAGAGGTGCCCAATATTTTAAGGCACATTATGCAAGGCTGCTTGCATTAGAGGAGCGACAGTGATTGAGATGACAGCAAGCATATATAAATGCCAAGGATCCAGCTACTTCCACTGCTGTTGGAGCTGATCCAGGACTAGAAAATAGCCATGAAATTCCCATCGCAGATGTGAAGATGAAACTTCCCCAAGCTCTCAAAAAACCAAATAAATCTCCAGAAAAAAATCCGATAGGGGGGTTTCCATCCCACTGCCTTTCCCAGGCCAAACTACTCCTTTGGACTTCACTAAAAATCACTTAAAAGCTTCAGCCCAAGCTCAAAATTTTAAGAGATATGCAGCTTCTTTGACAGCTTCCCAACCCACAGCAAAGCGTCAGTTTGATTTCTGTACACGGTACCAGCAGTCACCATTCCTGGCAAACCCACGACTCCCAACTCAGGGAAGGCATATACAGCTATGTTCTTCCACTGCATATGAAAACACCCTCCAGTGAGTTTAGCACAAGGCTGTACCGACAATTTAAGTCCTTCCTTGGAGTATTCTTCTGAACTCCGAGTAATCAGCTGCTGAAGTTACCAGATCTGCACTAACAGCGCTCAGCAGCATCTTGTACGCTTTTAAAAGGAAGGCTCTGAAGCGGAACAGAGAAAGATGAACCAGCTGTCACAGCATGCAAGCAACCACCACCTACCCACAGCCCCTAGCCGCACTCCCTGCTCGGTGGACAACAGCGTTCCCACAAAACTGCCACACCGTTTTAGCCACTACCAAGAGACAGCTGCAAATGCTGTCAATGCAGAACAAGAGAAGAAAAACACCACTGCTAAAGCCAAGCCAACAGTCTGCTTTCAAGGATGAAACAACATGCCAGTTGCAGCTGAACTGGAATGGAGAAAATCAGACAAGTCCAGCCTTTTTGGTTTAGTCTTCCCTCCCTGACATGATCACCAGATTCAGATTTAGAAGTATAGTTTAACAATTCCTGCAGGCCACAAGATTTTTGCTAAATCCCAAGGCATTATCATTCTCCGGTTTCTTCCTTTTCCACTCAAGGCAGACTTCAGCTTGTTTTTGCAGACCTGAGAGAGGCAGCTCCTTTTAAGTCCAGTTACTAAGATCTTCCTTCGGATCTCTGCCAAACCTCCTCTCTGCCAGATTTGAAGTCTTGGCCTTGTTTTCTAGGTTGCACACTCTTCAAGACAAGCGCTCTAGAGTCTATTTGCTAAAGGTGTGACGTTGCCATGTTCCTGGTATGAAACACTATAGTTTAGCTCTATAGATTTTTTTTTTTAATAGTTTGTTAGCCAATGAATTTCCACTTGTATTTTTCCATCAGAAGTTTCTTAGTAAAGAATAGAACAAAAAGAAACGAACTCAATATCCTACATTGCTGCCATTTCAGCCAGCCAGTTCAGAGGCAGAACCTGGAGAAAATTACCAGGAGGAGAAAAAAAAAAAAATAGGGTTTGGGTCAGGGTTTGTTTTTTTTTTTTTTTACGGTTTCCTGTAAAGGGAGATACACGATGGTTTGATCACTGCAAAGTCAAGCACAGCACAGAAGCCGCCTCTGTGGCTTTTATTTTGGAAGATGACAGTCGCTTTCTGGCGATGTTACACCTGGGCAAGAATACACTTGCCCATCGTTAACTGCACTGTGCACACAAATTGGGAACAGCAGCACCTAACAGACATCTGCCATCAGCAACTGGTCTGGGAGCTGAAGGGCTATGGGCTCATTCTAGGATAGAGGAAGATTCCTTGGTGTTTACAAGAGAAAAAAACTAAGAGCAATAGGATGTCTAGTTAAGAGAGGGTCAGGAAATGGAAGAAGCAGAATACATATAAGTATCCGGAGTCCAAAGCACCACACAGCTCTTCTACCCATGGCAGAAAAGATAAGCACTTAATTTAATTCAGACTGTCAAACAATGCTCCTTACAGGAAACGCAGAAAGCTGTAATTTTTCCCCACTTTCTAACATTCGGGTTTAACTGTGCACCATTATTTCAACCTCAGGTAAGGGCTCAAAAATGTAAGTTTGAGCAACGCACATACAGCTTTCCAGATTCCATCCACGCATGTATTTGCAGACCTGTGCCATCTCCCGAGTCCTTGTTGGAGGAACACTCCTGCTGTGCAGTGGCTCATTTGTTGCACACACTAGATGTGCTCTCAGCAATGCAGCTGTTGCTCTGGGGTCATGGTCTCTACCTAGAAGAGGCAAGACATGACACCAGCGTAACCTCTCCTGCACTCTCAAGTGAAGCGTGCAATTCAAAGCCAGTGGCTCTATTTGTTCAACGCAGGATCCACCCACATCCACCAAGTCTGTTGTCTTACGATGAGTTATCTCCATTAAGGTTCTCCTTAACATAGTTGTGGAGCATTTACTGTTTCATAAGCGAGAAATGTTCATTTTGTGATCCATTCAGGATGCAGGGCTGTGTGCGCTCCGATTACTGTCGCTCCTTTTTCTTCATCTCTTCACAGACACAATCTGTGAGGACAGTATATCTTCCTTCCCTCTTATGAAGACTCACATCCAGTTCACTGTAAGATTTCCTCTCCACTATTCTGATCCAAGTTCAATTTATTCAGATTAAATAATGGTGAGGTAAGGGAAAATTCGCACTGCTTGAATTTGAATGGACTATTTTGTCATTTCTGTGCGTTTTCTAAGGTGTAAGATTTCAAAGAAGTGAATGAAAGTCACCAGTTTCCTGTAGCTAATTCGGTGGCCAACTGCATCACATCAAAAGAGCAGGTTTACATACTAACATGGTCACTAGTTAAAAACTCGGCCATTGCTCAGACACAGTATGATCAATTGTCTCTAGAACCAGGAAAGAAAATTAAATAACCATTAACTAGACAGAAGAGAGCTGTCTCCTCTTACCACTTACTACTTCACAAATAGTATATTACATGCAACTTGATGCATGCAACCAGGCCATTTTAAAACAAGGTATGCACAGTATATCCGATCTGTGAATAAATTCCCTTTCAAGAGTCCAACATTAGGCACTGGAGATCTATCATGATGACATACAGCTGCCACATAATGATTCTGAAGGACAGAATCTCTCCTTTGTAACATTCCAAGGTATTTCTGTGTTTTTAAAGAAATGTTCAACTGTACAGTCAAATAAAAGTTACTTCTAAGAGAAGAATTAAGACACATTTATAGTAACTCCTTTCTTCATGTCACTTCATTCATATAACACTGTGACAGAGATTTGCTGTTGCTGGATTTTATTTCCTTCTTGAATTTCACTGGTGCAATTCCAATGGTAAAACTGCATCTTCCAGAGGGACAAGGCCACTGCTTCAAAGCAGATGGAAAAGATATCTCACAGGCTGGCTAGAACTAAAAATACCAGCAGGAACAGAGAAGTACAGGCTCACCAGCTGAAGTCCGTTTCCCTGCCTCTCACGCACTGGCTAGTCAACCGGAATCCCTAGGACATTTGCAGTCCGAGGTAAAGAGCTAGTTAACGCGAGCACGATTTCAACCCGTCTTTAAAAGAAAGCTGTTAGAGGATCAGAGGATGCTATGTGTGAACAACTGGAAATACACGATTATCAGAAGAGCCGCTTCCTACTGGCGCATTATTGGTATGGCTTTAAAGGAAAAAAATAATTACATGCAGGTGCTTCAGTCTTCTTTGTATGTTTTGTGATATAAAATTACCTTTGGACAAAAGAGTATGAGGAATGGAGGACAGGATACCAGCTCAGGTAAACAGAGGTTTGGTAAATCGGAACTTAGTGCCTTTAATATCAAGTAAAAACGTGCACCCTGCGCAGGCTGAGCTGAGTGATGGGGCAGGTGCTCCAGGGTACAAACACATTCTGCAACTATCACCACAAGCTGTGTTTGAGGGTGTGCAGATCAGGCTCAGCTGCAGTTTAGCTACACTCCTCACTGGTTTTACAAAAAATACAAGCAGTCTGCTGGTAACAGACAATTGGAGGAACTCAGTGCTGCCCGCTACAGACTCCTCAGATTAGCACTTATTAAAAATTAATAAAATGGTTTATTTTATATATACATATGTTCCAAAAAATTTATACAGTTAAAATATCAAATTAGTGATCTGGTAACAATACTGTTCAAAATAATCTCTTTTGTATGAACATTAAAATACACGTTTTTAAAAGCGTTTCCTTTTAGTGCTTCCAAAGCACAGCGTGTGCCAAGGCCACCTGAAGAATCTCCGTCCTCCTCACAGGATGAAAGAGAACTGAAGTCGGGGACCTGGGAAGCCTCAGGTGCACTTTCATAATGTCTGCAGACAAAACAGAAGAGAGTCTGAGGTAGATTGTTTAGTGACCATCGGGTGGTAACAGTCACAGGGCTGTCTTTAGCTTTCATTAACACAATAGCAGTTTCTTTACTCTCAATCTACACTGAATCTCAAGTTTAAAAGGCATGGCTAGCAGTTCTTGGGAACAAGACCCTTGTCTCTGTGGTGGCAACATGCAATTTTACCACTGCAGGTGTTTCTGGGAGGGTTTTTTTTGGGAACACACGGGCTCTCTCCACGATGCAGACAGTGTGTGCATTTGACAGTGCCCCATTTTAGTGCAACCTGCTGCCTATAGCACGTAAATGTCTAATGACAGCGTTCAAATGAGTAAATTCTCATCACCTGCAGGAGGGGCAGCAATGGTTATTTTCTTCAGCCTGTTGAGCAAATAGCACCCTCCACAGGAAAAAAGCCACACCTTTCATAGCAAATCCTTAAGGTTATAGCCCAGCTCCTGCCGATAGAGGTTCTTAAAGTTAAAGCTCCACTGCTTCTTCTCAGACTGTGACAGTAAAATCACTTGACTGCCAAGATGGTGAGGGCAGCAGCTACATCCTCTTCCACTCTTCTGCGGCACAGCAAACTCATGCCTGGTCCATATTCGTCTGGCTGGTACGTTGTTATCTACTGTTGACATGATTAACTCTGTTGGGTAGGCTGTTGAACTCTAGTTCCTCTAGTATTCTCTCTAAGTGTTGTATTAAGACTCGTTTTTTAAACCTAAGGAAGAGAAAAATAGCACTTCAATTTTTTTCTTCTAAAAATACAGTAGAACAACTCAAGACTATTTAGTCATAATAAATCCTATTACCAGAGGCTCTCTATTTCCAGTATGGAAGAGCCCACTATTTCTGGCACTAGAATGACCAGAAAATTTAGTTTAATACACCCGCCCTTCCTCAACCCACCCACGTTTTGGGTCCATGTTCAATAACAACCCATCTCTCTTTCACATTTAAGCTTTAAGTAAAGGCCATTTACTCCATAAAAACGTAATGAATAGTAGTTTCACCACTAAACCAACTATACTAAATGAAATGTGTCAAAAAGGAAAACAGAAAACACTAGTACTGGGAAAGTGTATAATCTACTATCACAATTCTAAATTAAATGTTAATTTATCACTTGTAGTCATTTATATCTACACTAACCTTGCTGCTTCCTTGATAGCAAATTCAATGAAGTATTTCTGAATTTCCATAGGTCCTTGCACCTCCTCAAGAAGAGAGAAAATTTTTTCATAATCTAAAAAAGATAAAAATCCAACCATACATTAAAAATAAATCTTGAAAATGCATTTTCAATAAAGCTTAACAGCCAAAAGAAAGCACAAAGCCCAGAGTTTCACACTTCTGTGTATGGTAATACATGTAACGCAAGAAAAAAGCCCGTGTTAACTTTGTGCACAGAAAGCAGGTGACACCAGTAATTTGAAGTGATACTGATGATCTGGTATTCAAATGTGGCAAAGAATTAGGTTCTCTAAGAGAAATGCAGAAAATGCAGGCTAGGCAGAGAAGGCTCGTATCTCCATGAACACAATGCCACCATGAGCAGTTAATATGCACATAGGGCCACCAAGCCTTGCTTTAACCTAGAGCTGTCAGTTCTGAAAGCAGAGGTTAGGATTAGTTCTCTTAGAAGGACAAATTATCTATGCTTAGCGTGAGCACAATTAGTATGACTCTCTTAGTGGTACAAAGTAAATATATCCACTGCAAAAGACCGAACTGGACGCATTAAATTAGAAACAAATTAAAAAATAGCATTGTTTCAATATTTTCCATAGTTGAAGCCAGTATGAAGATATTTATGGTGCTGTGACTAAGAGCCTGCTCAGAGGGATGCAGTAGGCACAGAGAGAATCCACAGTGGTCAGAACCGTGAATGTGTGCACATATTTAACCCACTACTACTTAGCTTCCTTCTCTGATGACTCCCTGAACTCTGCAGCAAGACAGGTGACTCATACTGAACTACTGTACTCTACATCACCATTTACTACTCATGAATTCAGTGTAAGATTAGATAAGCCTACTCTGCAAAACAGGAAGCAAAGACATATCCAGAGCAGGAAGTTTTAGAACATATTAAAAATAAAATACAGATGCTGCATTAAAAAAAGACTTCATCTTAACAGCCTCAGTCTGCTGCAATAATTATATGCCTCAATAAAATCCTAAGTTTTGGGAAAGCAATGCAAGATCAGAAAAACAGAAGAGTTAAGAATACTCCATTATACTAATTATTGGCACTTGACAATGCACTCAAAAAGTATTCATTAGTTTAATTTGTAGAAATAATTCTCTCAGACACAGATCACATTAGGGACATCTGCTGTTTAAGAAAAACCAAAAAGATTGTGCCTTTGGCAAATCCCACAGCATATACATTAGTTAGAGCTTCAGGTTAGTGTTTTGGTTTTGATCCTATACACAAGTGCAGGCAAAACACGTAACAAAAGCTGAGGCAAATTACTATCCCTCATAATATTTTAGATTTTGGGAGGTTCTCAAACCTTACCAAAAAAAAGAAAATAATGTTTAGTCTTCAGTTCTAAAAGAGTTTATTTAAAACAGTGTTCCATCACTAATTACACTATCTCACAAAATAAAAACCCATTACTTAGCTGTTAACTGTTAAGATTCCCTTTTAAACATACTGCAAAATGCACCCTTGTAGCTACGTACGCCTTTGCCCTCCCAAGGAAGTTCCGACGGACACAAGGCAATAAAGCACACTATGCATATGCAAGAAGTGCAGAACAAGGCAAAGGCTATCTAGCTCACTAAATCATGGGTAACACCTTCGCAGAGCTACAAAAACAACACTTCTGAAAGGTGCTTTCACAGAGTACCACTTTCAGCAGTTAACCTGTCTTCAACAGAAACAAGGTCACTGGCACTCAGCTTCCCAAGCACTGCTTTCTGAACTTCAACTCACCTGCCCAGCACGTAACAACTTTCTTCCTTTTTTTGTCCCTCCATTGCTTGTATGCAAGCGATCAGAAAATACTCAAAAACTAAAGTTGTAAATATACTGGAAACAGCTCCTTATTTCAAGAAAAAAGTCTTCTCTCTGGTACAATGTATAATATACTAATAACCACCCCCCCCCCCGCCCCAAACTTACTTCTTCCAGGTTTGCGAACCTCTTTCATCACTTTAATTTTGACATCAGCATTGTTTCCCTCCAACATCATAGGTGTTATTTTAAACGAATTTGGCACAGATTCAGAAGTAGATTCCATCACCCGTTTTTGGTCGTCTCCAGCCACGCTGTAGTTTAGAGGCCCTCGAACAAGCACGTTGGTACCAGGTTTATGATCCACCCCATCTTCACTTAAACAATTGAATTCAATGGGTAGAGAGTCTAAGTCATTGGGTAACATTTCATCCTCTCCCATGGCAGCTGGAACCAATGGAGCCATTTGCACAGGTAAGCCATCAATTTGCTTTTCCAGTGACTGACAATTTTCTGCTTTCTTCTCTCCATTGCCATCTTGGACAATACTGTTATTGGTATCTACAAATTGAAAATACGTTATCTTATTAGTGCATAATTGCAGTATCAAAAAAACAGAAGGAAATAATTCTGTATCCTTTTGTGTTTGAAACACTGTGTAGTGATCTGACAGTGCTGAACAACTCTCGAGTAATTTTATTCAGCCTTTGATGTGACCACAGGAATGCTTCCCTTTGCACTGTTACCCCCTTGTATCACTATCACAAAGTCACCATTTTCTGTATTCCTACTGCAGTGTTATGACTTCTAAGTAAACTAATGTTTTCGCTCCTTCCCCCGATTCCAGCTAACAGAGTTTTCTTCTGACTCCATTTGCTGCAACAGCTGGGTAAGAAAGCTAGTATTTGTAGGAAATGAAAACGTAACCATATTTTAACTTTCCTTCCCCACCACAGAATACACAAATGAGAACTAAAACCTGATCTGAAATCCTTGCTACCTCCAAATCATCTTGGCAAGAGGTTTCAGTATTTTTTTTTTTTAAAAAAAAGAACTGTTCATCAAAATTATTTTTCTATTCCAGACTTCATTAGCTATAGCAGCAGCTTGCTTATCTAGGCCAGCAAACGAAACCCAGTCCTACCTGACACTAAGGCACACAACATACATGCCGATATACCCTTCTGAATCAACTCAGAAAGCACACAGAGCTTTTTTCTTTTTTTTAGCACAGATATTCCCACTTGTGATCACACAGGCTGCTGTACTACAACTCAATATACCTTTATTTGCTGGGACACCCTTGAGGTTCAGATATGATGGGGATCCAGAAGCACAGGGTGGCCCTTTCCCACCAACATGGTTCGTTACGACAGGTGGTGACTGTGGCCGTCTCAACAGTGGTGACATGCTACGCCTTCTCTTTAGTGACGCTGGAGTATTGGGCTCTCCAGGACGCTTAACCTTATTCTGAGGCCCAGCAACAAATTCATCTGCCTCATCTATCATCATACCCTGCGAAGAAAAAAAAATTTTTTTAAACCAGTACAAAATAGAATTTGTTTCATCAATTCATTGATGGAGTAAGTCCCTCAGCGTTAAAATTCAGGTGGCTTTCAAAACACTTTAGGTATCTCTATTCTGAGAGCTGTAACGTACACTACAATCAGAGAGAGACCAGTGCCACTCTGTGAATCAGCATGATGCTTTACACGTTTCTCTTGCACCACGTGAAAGACAGCACTCCTTCTGCACATGACAGAAGAGCTACACAGGTTAACAACATACTTCAGTTGCAGGGGAGAAATTCTACTCACAAATTATGTGAAGCCATGTTAAATATAAGGGCACAGCAAACAGCATGGCTCCTCCTACCTTCTTATCCTGTTTAAATGGATTGCCAAATGTGTGAAGTCTTTTTGGTTGATCTGGGTCAATCTCCCGAAGGGGTGAAGGCATCATTTTCAGGTATTCCTGGTAATTTCCCATTTGAGCAACAGGAACACTATGAAGGCAGTCTGCAACAGGACAAGAGATCTTAACTTAGTCTACCTTAAAACTAAGGCAATACAAACTTCAGACACTTCAATTGCAAGTGTCAGCATTTACGAACTAGAAATTACTATTTCCTTCCACTACGGAGGAAGAGCTGACAACTTTGGAAATAAGGCTGGCAAGAGCTGAGCTCAACTGGCAGAGGAATGAAAAATAAGCAAGTTTAACCTCTATGCTAACAACTGCATCTTTAGACCACAAGCACCTAACAGGAGTAAAATGAAGTAAGCCCCTCCCTGCTTTAAGCCACCATCACTACAAAAAACATGTCTACTGAAACTTAGTGTACGGGAAAGCTCTCCCATGAAATTTTTTATTTTTAAAATCCAAAGCAAGCATTAACATCTTGCATGACAGGAGGAGAGAATTTCCTTCTTTCCCCTTCAGAGTCAAGAGGACATTGACTGACTCAATAAATGATGCAATGTCCACTTCTGCTCCCACACCCAGGACAGAAAACGCTACTCCAGGGAATAAAAAAAGAGACAGCTGTACTCTCTCCAAACTGTTAATTGAAGAATAGTGGCTACTTACCTTCATCCTGCCCCAAAATAAGCCTATGTGTTTTCAGAAGATTGGCTCTCATTCTACTTAGCTGGTCTAGAAGACTGCGACGAGGAATATCATATGCATTTCTGAATGCCTGTGGCTTCAAATCCTAGTTTTGTAACAAAACAAGTAACTTTCAGTTAACCCATCAGTTCTCATGCACAGAGAATCCTCTACGAACAGTAATAATGTTATCTATTAAAAAAATTATTCTGAAGTAACTTCAGAGCTTCATAACCGGACATAGCAGACTCAACAACTGTCTTTTCAACAAGATCTTATTCAGCATTAGCGCTTTCAGCCCCATTAAGACTAAGCATGTTAACTCCTGGATGAACAATACTAACTGTCATTTACAGAAATTGTGACTTAAAATACAGTAATCTTTGTTTACTACCATGGGATTTTCAAACGGCGTCCCAAAATCAAGTTTGGGAAATTTACTCTTCTCACTATTTTTGGCTATGCTGCACTCTTCACGATTCAGTGAAAGTACTCACTGCCTTCTACACTAAGTCCATAAAAGCTACCCATTTAAAAGAGATGAGATCAACTGCTTAATCATGCAAGACCACTACACTGTTTACCTTGTTTAAAAGTCCTATGTGGAAGCCAGCAAATTCTTTAACATTCATATCCGCCAGTCTCAGTGGAGATTCCCCAGTGATCCCTTGCAGCAGCTGCTTAAAATCCCTACTGTGTACCAAGGAGAGGCCACTGGAGTGATTTTTCACTTTTATTCCAATTTCTTGTGGAACTTTCTTACCCACTGAACCTATTATCCGTTCCGACTCTATTTTTGTCTAAAATGGAATCACACCATGAGTTAAAGAATCAGCAGGCATAGCAGATTTCCAGCATAAAACACATAGTACATTAATAGAATAAAACTATAAATTTAGTTCCCAACTAATCAACAAATGAGAGAACTACCTACCCAGGGATATACTGGATTACTTAGATTATATCTCAAGTAGAAAGAAATCCTAATGTGCTAGCATATGGAAAAAATATTTAGCCAGTGTATCAAAATTTATATGCCAGTACAAAGTCTGTGAATATTCCTGATTTTGCTGCAAGTCTCTGACTCTTTTGTGTCCCTGAAGAATCATCTTTAAAAGGAAAGAAAAAAACTAACAATGGAAGGTGGGATGCCTTAGGTTACTGTAAGCTTGCATCTAAAACAACAGTATTATTTGGATTCAGTAACATAATTTCAGATATTGTTTTTGAAACAACCTACAATCTAAGGTTTGCACTGTTATGTTTGCAACAAGGGAGAAAAGTCGTAAAAGAAATTTGTTTCACCAGTTTCTAAAAACATACGTTTCTAAAAACATATTACTTCTCCAATTAGCACAGATTTCTTCTTATACCTACACATAATTCTGCTGTATTAAGCTTTAAGTGTATTCAAATTAAGATTTTTACCCACTTGCAATACCTCCAAAAAACCCCAACCAACCAAAACCCCAAAGCCCAAGGTGATCGCAACCCACTTCCCCCAGATCTCCTCCTCTGCAGTTTGCTTTGTTGTCTGTGGGAAACTCTAAGTTTAAGGACAGCAGAAGCACAGCAGAATTCTGGAATTTCTTGTCCCTATACAGGAGCTTATAACGCATCCAACACATTTAAACTGTTTCATGTGCTGAGAATGTCTGTGAAAACCACAGCAGCCATCTCAAGCCATCCAAACTCCATATTGCTGACAAATAATATCAATTTGCATATCATTAAGTTATCAAAATACCACAGCAAGTTTTATGTCTAATAGATGGATGCTCAGTCATTCAGAGGCTTTTGAAATGTATTTTGTGCATTCTTTAAGGCGGAGGATTTTTTCTTTGTAATTTTAAAGGCTGCACTGCTTCCCCGCTGACTTCTAGATGTTAAACTACCGCAGCAAGAACCATTCGTGCTCAGGAGGCATGGCTTTCAGACAGTCACACCTGAAACGGCGTTCTTGACACAGAGAAAAAAGATACGCAAGACTATTTCCCACCAGGTCACACTTAACACGTCGAATGAGTTTGACCTGAAGGAAACAGGAAGCTCAGCTACAAAGCTTGAACTACCATTTTATGCCCTGTAGACAAGAATGTACACTTTTTTTTGGAACATACACATTGTTGAGGCACACAGGGAAACAAACATGAGACTGAGAGCAAGCCTCTGACTTCAGCTGTGAAGAACAACGGCAAGAGCAGTCATAAATCCAATTAGTGATAATCGTTGGAGTTTAAAGGTCTAGTAGGTACTTGAAATATAGCTGAGAGGTCTCCTTCGCACTCCCCTCCACCACTTACAGAAGGCACAATCACGGGCTACAGAACCACTCTGGATTCATCCGTGTTTGCGGTAGGAATGCTCACCCATCTTCAATTATAATATATGCTGTACGCCCATATGAACTCCCACAGGGATTAACTGCTTTGTAATGAGATTACCACAAACTAAATAATCAACGCACTTCTAATTGCAAAGGTTTTATCAATACTACCTGTTGGCTGAGTTTTTTAAGGTAAGAGATAACACTGTAACTAAGTCCACAATCTAAATTATCTGATATCAGATTTGGAGCTCCCATCATCCTTAGGGCTTTCTTTAATGGCTATAAGGAAAACAAAATACACAATAGTAAGAGAGTAAGTCTTTAAAAAAAATTTATAAGATCAATTACAGGAAGCTAAGGCACATGGATTAGTGCTCTAGCTTTTCCACTTTTGGCCACTAAAATTCAAGCCTATTCAGATAACATGTGACATGAGTTTGGTAGTCTAACTAGCTCACAACGGACGTTATGCCACATTACCAAGACACCACGCGGTGTGGTGCCACTGGCAATTTCCACTCAAAGGCTCAGTACCAGAATAGCCGGGATGATGCAAGTCCATATTGAGGTGCATTGTCCAAGCTACATGTAAGAGGTGACACGGTGCCTCCCCCACCCTTTATTTGGCCCAGCCAGTTCTGTTATTATCAGCTTCCCAAGTTCTAGCACTTCATCCACATTAATAAACAAATAAATCTGCATTTTCTTTATCAAGTTACAAAAATAATGCCAAATTTGGTTTCTCTGAACAATCTAAAGTACTTTAGATCGAAGCTCATTTAACATTTAATGAACAAAAAACACATTTAATATCTTAAAGTTACTATTACTCGATATTAGTAGAAATTCATTTATTAAAAATGCTTGATCTGATCTACATACCTCTGCAAAACAAAATGTTTACTACCTAAAATGTCGTAGTAATTACGTAAACAAAATTTACTAGGAAGAGGTATGATGCACAGGACTCTGGTCACACCAGCCATTATACCCAGGAGGATGAAATGAGAAAAGGAACATACCAGTAAGTAGTAGGGAGGCATTGTTTTTAAGTAGTTGTCAAAAGCCTGTCGCCACTTCAGATTTGGCTTAAGTTTGTGAACCTTAAACAAGTCATCTGCAACAAGGAAACAACAAAAAAAGGTTTCATTTATATAGTCCCAAACCATTAGTATTATCCAAAATTCAACGTGCCAAGTTTCCTCCCTTTTTCTTCTCCCTCCACCCATCTCCCAGTGGGGCTTCCCCCCAAAAACTGTTCTTAACCTTAGGTTTGAAGAATTGTGAATCCCCAAGTCCTAGCTGCAGTAGACAATCCAGAACAAGTCCTCATTATAAGCAAACTTACAAGGTACACCAGACTTAAATACTGCACACAACTACCAGCAGCATGGGAGGTGCAACAAATCCACCTGTTAGAAGAGTTTCACCTCCCTTGCCTTCCTTTTTTATCATCAGGGACTCCCCGTACCAGATCAAACCAAACAACATTCTTTTGGCTCGCTTTCCATTTTCAGACCAGCTTTCTTTTGTTCAACCTGTATGATGAGTTCTGGTCTCCAATAAAAACATTCTTGGGCATCAAACGGAAAGAAAACATAATATCAGAGCAGAGAACCCTTCTGGTCAGCTTTGCTGGACTCTGCTACCAACAGCAGCAGCTGCCCCTGGCAGAGAAGAGGTCTACCTCCAGCCACACTGCCTGCCTTATGCCAGAGCAGCAAAGTCTCCTACAGATGTAGACAAAAGACAGTAATTAGCTACAAGAACTACTGCCCTTTAAGAGATGGGCATCTGGGATACTGTTTTACAAATACCTTGCTCACACTACAGGTATGCATATTGCTGTTTAGGAATCACCAAGTTGAAGCACATACCTATTTGTCGTGCATGCTATAAACAGTGATCTCTAAAGATCAAAAAATAACACAGTATCCTGCAATTTATCATTTGAAATTATGATTTGTCAATTGAGATTAAGTTTCTCCTTAGTAGGGTTGAAACATGCTGACAAAGTGAGTCTAATATGCAGGACTGGAAAAGGGGATGTCCAAAAATCAACTGGGGAGAGCTGCAGGAGATGGGAGATGCACAGATGAGGGTGTGCGAAAGACAGATGCAGCAAGGAAATTGTTTTCTCCAGATTGAGCTTTCAGGAAGATATATTTGGAGAAGCAAATTTGACTTGCATAGTATTCTGCACAAATGGAACAGATGTTAAGATACCAGGTTCTCATAGTCAAACCACACTTAATTACAGGTATTTTCCAATCTAAATGAATTCTGTATCACATACAAAAAAATCACACTACAGATGCTAATTGTTCTCTTTCCTGGCCTGAAGGAAGTGGGGTGGAGTTTGAGAGGACAAGTTAGAACTCCATTTAAAATCTCAATATACCACATGCTTAGCACTATTATCCAAAAGAACCTGTGATGATATCATGACATATGGCAAATATAAAATAACATCCATTCTTACTTTATAGGCCTATTAGTTTTTTTTCAGCAAAATGGAAGTTAAACTATACCCCTCTCCCAAACTTCAAAATGAAAAAAAAAAATTAAAATGTAAAATGTTTGGTATTATAGTATGTCCTAATTTTTTCAAGTCTATGAGCTGGTTTTGAGTACAGCTTGAACCTTAAACCTCTTACCAGTACTTTATTACTGCCTCACTTCCTGCATTGTGAAGGTTGTCCCAGTATATACCCCCCCCTAGTTTGACTGCACAGCCACTCTTCAACAGCACAGACATCCGTAACGCTCAGCTATGATTCTTAATCCACAGCAGAGCTGTAACCTGAGAAGTCAAAGGCAAAAGCTATCCCTGATCTTTGCTATCCGAGAAAGAAGTTCTCAAATCTAAGCAGAGCTTCAGCAAAGATTTGTCCATTTAAAGTAAGAGCCTCCCCACAGCATGAACTCACTGTAGGAACTCCTGCCCTCTAAAAGGAAGACAGTCATAGTGGTAAACGCAGCCACAAGTTTCGAAGAGAACATCACCATCAACATCTTACCTGCCTCTATCTCAAGAGTTTGAGACATACACTGTCAGCAGATTGCAACGCAGACACTGGAAGTGAACTTTTTCCACTGTACCCCGGGCTGCACGTAATCATTTATATTAATAAGCGAACAAGCAGTAATCCAGTTAACTATGTCTTTCACAGATGAAATCTCAAACTTTTGCAGGTAAAATCCAAAACTATTGAAAATATCCTTTCATAAGTTAGTTTTAATCCAACCTATTCATTTTCAGATAGTACTCTCTGTACAGTCCACTTAAAGCAGAATCCGTTTTACTTTTCAACTCAGACGGAGCTAAAAGCACTGGGTAATTGGGAACATGGTATTAAAAACCACTAGGAAAGGGCCACAAGCTGCAACGATTCCAGAGATCAGGTAAAACTACAGACAGACCAGCTAATTTAGAACTGTTTTGCAAAGTCTTTATCTGCTTCAGATTAACGTACAAAACAACCAAATTGTGACAAACAGGATATGAACACACATCTTTAATACCAAGTACCACGTAAGGGGGCTTCAAGCACTTTCAAGCTCAGTGAGCAGTTTAAAAAAAAGAAGAGCATGAGAGAGAGAATGGTCAGACAGTAATTTCAGTAGTTCAGCTGGAGTCTAATTACAAGAATAGTTCATGTGACAACAGGCTAGTTGTGAGAGCTCACATCATGTAACACGAAGTAAAACACTTTTTTTTTAAATCACCACTCATTAAATTCCACCTGAGCCAGCACACCACCATTCCCTGTTGACTCCTACAATTCTCTGAGCTTTCTAATGCTTCTGCACTAATAGATACAGTCCTTTGTTTTAAGCAGTACTCACGATTTTCCATTCACGGAAAGCAGTATCTTTCCCTGAAAACGCTCTAGCAAAAAATAAGACACTACAACATAAAATAGTATCCATTATTAAAAAGAGTATTGTAGCACTCTTTTTCCATTGATAGAAAATGTTTGGCTCTCCCTCTCAGTGCCACAGCTTCCCATATTCACAACCGTGAGAAAGTCAGTCCTCGATTTCCAAAACACAACATCATTACTTGCAGTTCTCTCAAGAAGCCTGTAACAGCATCGAAGGAAACTGTCCACCTTGCAGTCCTTCCCGGGCAGACATCTTCCAAATGCTTATGCTTCTGCACATTTAGACCCACGGAGAAAGGGTATTAGCACCTTCGCATGACATTTTCATAATGGCTGTTTCACTACTGCTTCTGCTGACACTCCCAATGAACAATCCCTCCTATGGCCCAGCAGTGCCTGCCCTCCCACTAATGCAGCCAAGATTAGTCAAGGAAACACCTTAAGCAGGGCAGGAGCATTCATCTTTGCTAAGCTCTCCCTCTAACCCCTTGTTTGACTTCTACTTTATGAACGTGGCTGTACAATTGTTTTTAAACAGAACAATATCTGAAGTACAATAGCTTTGCTAGTTATCAGTTAAAGGCAACAAGCCTTCAAAAGGAAATTTCTATAATCCGTGGGCCAAATATATTGAGCATCAAAGCATGTCAGTGGCTATCTGTGAAATGTTTTCCGAAGTCTGTTTCACTCCAAACAAACAAACAAAAAAGACAAGGACTGCATCCCTCCTCCTCAGTTCCCGGAGCAAACCACCATCCCAAGCTAGTCAGGATGCCTCTCTAGCCGTTCTTATGAGAGCAAAGAGCTGCTCAGCTGCAACAGCACATCCCACACGGTCTGCCTTACCGCAGTAGAAGAACTACAGACCAGAATTTTTGTCAGACAACCAGTTTGCCATAGTGCATGGATAGTTAGTCAGCCGCACGGACTGTACGGCTTCGCTGTTTTATGAAGTTTCATTAACTGGCTCCTTTCCTTACAAAGCTTCAGATTCTAAAAGCAGACCCATTAAGTTACAAGCTAGGACAGGCTACAGCATTCTCAAATCCACTCTTGCAGAAACCAAGATATAAAATCACCAAACCTACAGAATGTGGCACAATTTACCTCCATCAGACACGGACCACTACAACTTGTTTCAGTTTGCTCAGGTATCATCTGCAAGCTTCTTCATCCATGCCTATCTTACCTGTCTTTTAGGGCTGTCTCTTACATTATTTTCCAAAGACAGAATTAAAGCTTCCCGTGCTCGAGAATGCAGGGAAAAAAAATTCCTAAGCATCTTACTAGCTGTTTAGAAGGCTGAACACATGTAATCCATTTGATAAGACATTACAAATGACACAGTTGTAAGGTGGTTTTGGCTTTGTCTGAAAGAGTCACTAGAAGGAAGGGAGACAGGTTATCCATAAGTCCCAGTCCTCCAACAGAATATTCTACCAGTAGGACAGTAGCCACTAGAACCTCGCTGTTTCACCAATATGGGTGGGAGTGGCTGGATAGAACAGACTTCTCCTGGGCTTGGAAGTTCTCTTATCTTTTTTAAATTGGGCGAGAGCACCGAAAGATTCGCTTTACACACGGAAACCAGTCCTCTACCAAACTGTCAGTATCCACTATTGCTATGCATGAAGACAGACAGAGGGAGGGTTTAAAAACAGAAACAACCCCTACCTACCTACAAAGAAAAACACAGACTCAGTATTTTTTAAAACATCTACAAATAATGTAACAGATATGCTACTTATCATCTTAGGCGCTTTCTGTACTGCTAAGTAGAAAAGAGGTCAGATCTGCTTCTGTGTTTTATGTACATTCTACAGAACTTAATTCCACCATGCCTTAGAGACCAAGGATATACAAAGCCCTGGAACAAGATCCGAATACAACACTTCGCATTTGTGTTAACAATACAGAATGCACAGAATTTGCATTCTAGAGAAAACATCTGCTTTACAACTCGGGCAACATGGAAGCTCAGCATTTTCCTTTAAACTGCCTTCGGAAATTAAAATGTGGAATACCAGGTGAGTAAACTGCAGAATAGCACTACATATACTGAAAAACGCCTTTCCAAAGAATAGGAAGAGTTTTACACCCCTTCAAAAAAGGCAGAGTGAAGACAAGAGCTGCCAGGGAAGACACAGCAAACTGCAAATATCAACATCAAAAATGAATAGGAAAATTCATTTACTATCAGTGATGGCTCTCCAGCTAGCACATCTGCTGCAGTAATTCAGTAGCCATGAACTCCCAGAAACTCCAACAGTCTAGAAGTATCCTACTTGCACACTTTGGCACAATTATTAGGCTACATGGATTACTATGTAAGACATTCAAATTATCAGCAAGCACTTTTTTTTTTTTTGTTATGACCAGGACTATGAAAAAGCATTCCTGAACTGTGTTGTGTGTTTTTTCAAGAAATGAATGGAAAAACGCTACGTAAGACAGTAAGAGCCAACACCAATTCTCTTGATCTCCACTGTTATTCTGTATCACTAAACATATCCACAAAAAAACGTAACAAAAAAGTCTTACAGCATCTGTAACTAAAAAGGTTAGTAGCACCCAGGAAACTCTTCTCTCTGCCATTACCTTTATGCCAGAACCCTAAAAGCCACAATTATGGCAGTTATTCACACAGCATCTTTTCATATCGTCTTTCCTGTAGAAAGTGATTTCATTGTGGGAGTGAAAACAACACTGGTCCTTTAGGGAGGGAAGAAATGTAAGCTGTCGCTGCTCAATTCCTTCCTACTGCTCTGAACTGCATCAGGGAATTCCCTCTTCCCAACACCCGTGACAAACACTGCATTCGATCTTCCAGTAAAAAATTAGCTGCTACAAGAGCAACTGCAAAACCTGGATACACCACACCCTAAATGAGGGAAAAGAATGGAGGTTGAAGCTTACTCCAGGTTAAGGAAGAGGCTACGTGTCTAGGAGGTGAACAGCATCAAACATGCACTGGAAGCAGGTAGCTCTCCTCCTCTGCTGGAGAGAAAAAAAGGGAGAGGGGGTATGAAAATCCTCTCCTCCCAAATTATGTTAAAGAGTTTGCAACATACTCTACTCTCTGATCTCCATTATTTTATAACGTCTCAAACTAAGGCAGAACACCAACCATTATTGTTTTTCTTTTACTCTGAAGTAGCTGCATTGGCAGTCCAATGTAAATTTATTACCTACCTAGCAACGGAAGTAAAACAGGATAGTTGTAAGGCATCACAAAGAGGTTTACACAGGTTAAAGTAGTGCTTGCTTTTAAATACCCGAATGGATGGCCAAGTTCACTGTATTTTCCACTGCTACTCACAAATACCTGATAAAGAACAAGAGATATCACTGTATTAGAAGCATATGAAGAATATTAAGCACGGAGCATTTAAAAACTTAAACCAATCTGAATCCAATTGCATTAAGACAGCAAATTATCCAGAACAGCCAAGTTTGAGGTTGCACATCAGGATGAGCATGCACTTACATTCCCCAGTCACGAAACTGAGACATGCAACATTCAGTGTACTCCCAGTCAGTGTGGAAATGCTCTTCAGTGTCATCTTTAGTGAACCTACTTTGAAGTGATGCTCTGAAAAGTTTTTGAAATTATTTAAAATAGGCTAGGGGACATCCGTTGAAGGTATGTTAAAAGACAATCTATTTGAAATTGGTCTTCTAACTCATAAAATAGCACGGCTAATTTTACAACACTGATAAATCTAAAACTTTTTAAACATAGAAATTAAGCAATAAACAACTATTCAAGAAATGTCTTAATTATGTCAAGTGCCAACATTCTTAACATCAACTTTTTTTTTTTAAAGTGTATATATGTATGAGGATATTAACCTTGAAAAGCAATACATGCTAACAACGGTTTCAACAGGATAAAGATGGTATATATTCTTATTGGGACAGTCAAAATAACCCACACCTAAACAAAAAGTTTTCCAAAAAACGTAAACCTTGCAGTAAAAAGGAAGTATTTTCCCTCTATTTTTTCAGAGCATAAGGAACAGGGTTTGTTACATGGTTTCTATGACAATGAGCCTATTTCTCTAGTTTGTAAGGGTCTGACACGTAGCTAGGAGAAGAAAAGCTGGTTTTGAAAAACAGCAGAGGTACTTTTAGTAACTTCGGCAAATAATGTACCTATGAATGCCTAAAGGGCATTTTTGAAATTAGTTTGTTAAAAGTAACTTCAATTTTTCTTCTGAACACACGTGTTATACCTCCAGTGAAGTTGTAATATTTATTAAGGAAACAGAAACATAAGAGACACCTCCAAACCCATCTTTCCAGTTAAACTCTTGCTGTACCTATTAAGTCACTCTTTACAAGAACACCATTGAGAAGGGAATTATTTTACAGAGGATGCAGAAACAAGTCACTTATCCAAAAATCACAAAAGGAGCATGTGACAAAGGATTTCAGCAACAGAACTTTGACCTCTTCAAGGCCAATCTAGTCAACAAGATCAACAACTTCCATCCAATTCCCATTAGTAGCTTCAATCATCTAGTGGAAATTATTTGCAGCTGTTGATTAGGTAACACAATGGAAACTAGTGCTAGGTTTTCCCTGTAAGCAAATGGAAACCTACACAGAATTTCAATTTAGCCAAAAATGGAACCTGCGAGGCACGTTTCTTAGCAAAATGAGATGGACCTAAAAACAGAATTAGATGAGATTACAAAGTCTGTAGAGGGAACACTCATTCTGACTCCTGATAATTCCATTAGAAAGGAGGTAACTGAAACCTTGACACGTTTCTTCTCATCAACCACGGAGTCTGCAACAAGACCCCAATTCCCCAGGCTTACGAAGACTGAAGCACCTTAGGATGCCCATTTCTAGAATCAAATAAAGGGCAAATACCTGCCAGCAGGTGTGGGGAGACTTTCGTTCCAAGATGTACTGTGTTAAGGGTGAAGGCTCAAGCTCATACTTGTCAAAAGGAAGCTTGTCTATTACCATTGGCTCACAATCAACACAGGAGAACCTCACAACAGGGTGAGCTGTGCGCGGAGGCTAAAAGGAAGGAGGAAAAAAACACATTACTTGTCTGGTATTAAATCGACTATCTTAAAAAGATTCACACACATGTATTTTACCATCCTATAGGCTTAACCTCCTCAGTTTCCACTATTCCCTTTAAAAAGGAGACAAGTTCCCAAAATAGAATATAGATTAAGTAATTCTCTAACTTAAAACAAAACAAAAAAAAAGCCACACACACGTTCAGACATTCTTCCCATCAAGAGAAAAATATGGTTAATATTCAACTATTTATCTTGATATTTTAAAGCCTCTGTGCCAATTAACCTTTAGTATCACAGGTTTAAGGAAAAAACTGCAGCTCCGATTCCCAGCTTGATGTTCACAGAATTACAGATGTGAGACTGTGCTTACTTGGCAAAGGATATCTCAAGATACTCCCTGTCAAGTCTGATTTTTTTCCTCTTGAATCATAGAGGGAGGGAAACAGTACCTTGAGCACTTGCAAAGTACAGAAATAGAAAATGTCTAATAAGAGAGAGATCTTTAGAAAGGTAGTAAGACATGCCAAAGGCATGATCAATTCCGTAAGAAAAGGAGAAATAAATACTGATTTTCCCTCATTTTCGGAATGAGAACTCTTTTGTTTCAGTTTTAGTTCTTCCTGCTAATGAAAGAAGAGTCCATACACGAAGTAATACTAAGCAAGAGAACACATGGTTGATCTTCTATTAAAAACAAACACTCCTTTTTCCAGATAAATGCATTTCATAAAGCTTTGATTAACATTTAATAGGCTCACTATGATTTGTGGTATGTGAAGCAGTTTATAGTTAAATTTTATAATCTTTTAAAAACCATTTACCAAATCAACTAACCATATACATGGAAGTAAATCTTCCAGATTCAAACAACATCACAGCATACAGTACCTATGTTAGAATATACCATTCTGTGTTAAAAATATTTTTAACTACCCTTTTAACGCAAAGTCAGATCATATTAGTGAACAGAGAAAGTAAAAAAACCAGAACCAACTAAACCACAAAGCCTCCCACAAACTACTTTATTATTCATTTTCAGTCTGTTTCATTGTCAGGAGTAGAATCTTTTTTTCAGTTCTTACTTACTTACCAGTGTTGGTGAATTTTGATCAGGCCAGAAAGATTCTGGGATTGGCCAATGCCCAACAGGAACACCAGTTTTAGGGTTAGGCCGTACATAAATGAGTTTATGACAACTATGCCACGGTTGAGAAGCAAATGAATTGATGGGCCTGGATGAATCAACAAGTCCATCTAAAATTCAAACAAAGCAAAATAACAACAAAAAAGAAAATAAAAAGCTACATGCATGCATTTGTCTCCCAGCAAAATTTCTGTATTCACAACCAATAAGGTGTTTCATTACAACTGTTTCAAAGGCATACAGATGTTTACATCAGTGGTTGAAGAAACTACACATCAAAACATGTAACAGCATCATCAGGGAAACAATGATAACACTTGCTCATGTCTATCCTTCTGCTCCTGTGGCACAGCCAACAGATAATTAGTGCAGCAAGGCATACTCAGATATTACGGAAAATGCTTTTTGCTTAAGCTCCGTACTTTGACATATATCCGACAGGCAACAGCAAGCCCATCATTTTTAGTTCTGCTGCTCCTGGAAAGACTGATAATTTGCATTTACGGTTTTTCTACATGGGATGCAAAGCTCTCTGACTGATGCTGCCACTAGTGGAAACTGGAAGTGGAGAAAAGTTTCATGGAAAAGTCAGATGCATCTTGCAGGAGCAGCTTGTGTCACATTTTTCACCAGTAAGAATTCACAGATCACTCAAATGCCACTCTCTCCTGGAAAGACCAGTGTTTTCTGCCAGTCCACTGCAGCGTACCAGCACAGACTCCCCTTCACACTGAGCACAAAGAAGTTTGTGGCAGTACAGAACCTCAGCATTAGTTTTCCAAAACCGCTCTTCCAAGCAAACGGCACAGCAGAGATCACCCATTTAAAGACTCCTCTTCACTGAAAGTTATTTTACCCTACTAGTTTTCCCTGCTGTAGATAGCTGGCCAATAACACTATGCAAACACCTTTCAGATACCTATCAGTGTAGTTTCCCTGCATTATATACACAGTGATTCCTCTAGTATTGTTAAATCCCATCAAATGTCTCTCTAGTTTAGGACTTTCTCAATTCATGTAAAGGAGGAAAGTCTTGATATTTTTCTGCATTCGTACCCACATCACTGTTAAAGTGTGATGAAAATTTAAAAAACAAGCCACTAAACTTCACCGGCCATTTTGCCACACAGGAGGACGTTTGGGCCAAAAGAGACACAGGAATTTGCTGAGGTGCTGTCCTGCACAGCATTATAGGAAAGCCTTCCAATAAAATGGCATTTAAATAAGCAAAGGGAGAAAAAAAAAGTATATATACAGCAAGAAAAAGGTGATTCAAAAATGAAAGCAGGAATAAAGCTGGCTATGCTAGGATGCTCAGGGGATCCTAAAAGCTACTTATTTAATGACGTTCCAGGAACATCCTCATTTTCTAAACATGAACTGGTCAGCACTCTATCCTTCCTTTCAGCCATGAACTTCTGCAAATCTGAAAGACTGCTCCATGTTAAAAGTGCATTTTCCTCTTCCCTGTTATGCACTTCACTTGCAGCTAGCAAAATGATTCCTTGTTCTTTGCACACAGTTTTGCACTTGCAGCTGAGAACATTCAACTGAAACATAGTGTGTTGTGATCAATTAGCAGAACGAAAATGCACAGAAAATTAAGCATTGAGATTACTTTAGAGATGTTTAAGTGTTTAAATACACTAGTCCTAGATTTAATTACTTTAAAACCAAGTTTTAAAAACACTAATGCAAACTTTACTACTTCCTGCAAACATTCACTTCCCTCAGCTCCCAAAACAACAAGGCAAGAAGAGAGTGACAGGAGAGCTAGCAAGCAGGTAGACAGTCCATACAAATACATGCAAACACATGGCATCCTTTAACCTATCAAGGATTAACTAACACTTGTAAAAATATAACAAAAAGACAAGACTAAACAAACATAAAATGACTCAAAAACTATGAACAGCACATCCATTATGATCTGGGGTATTAAAGAAATACCAGAGCTCTATCACAGAAGCATACGCGCTTCATGGATTCATCGCTTTTTTGGAATGTACTAGGCATTCAATGCATCCTGTACACGTCAGTGAAGAGCTGGCAGGAAGGACACCAAAGACACGTAAGGACATTTGCATGCATATAGAACATTTATTCTTGAACATTAGGGGCAAAAATCCCAGTTACTATACCTTCTCCAATAGGAGCTGGATCTGGTCCTGACTTTTCAAAGTTAATAACAACTCCACTTTGGACTTTTTGAACTAGAGATTCTAAACACTGATTCAACATTCTTTGTGTCCGAACACAGTAAGAACGACCTATGCAAGAGATAAATTACACAGGGAAAATACGAAAGCAAGTTTTGAGTAACCTTAATTAAGGAAGATGTTTTATTATGTAAGTCACACTGCCAAGGCTTTTGGTTTTATCCAAAACAATAGCAAACTTCGTACCAGTTCATGTAAAATGCAAAATACTGTTGAAATGCAATACAACCAAGGGGAAAAACAAGAAAAAACCCACAACCTGCTGAGCTTTTAATCATTTGTAAAAGAGGCCATTAAGGCTAAATCAGGCTGGTCCAAGGCCAAGTTTATAAATGCCCTTAACAACCTCTGATTGTACCAAGTCTGTATTATCTATCTGCTTTTGTTTACCCAAACCTTACCAATTCCTATGCACTCCCAAACTTCCCCTCCCACACAACATTTTTTTCAAGCACCAATTCAAAAAAATTCTGATGAACATCTCAAGGAACAGGCTCCAGAATTAATTCTTTTAAGATTAAATTTAGCTTATTAGCCCAGCAGCAGAATTAACATCTCAATAATACCTGTCCCACTCAATTCAACATTTAAATAACAAATCTCACGACGGAGCAAAGCCAGCCTCTGGAAGGACAATCTAAGAAATTTTCCGATCCCTCCTACTCATGCATTATGAAAATTCTCTCACATCTAGAAGATCTGAAATAGGAATATGGTTTTATTTTAAAGTTCTCCTGTACTACTGGAACCAAGCTCAAAAAACACCACACAGATTCACAAGGACACTGAGTAATTCAGATGGAGAAAATATAAGAGGTGAAGTTGAATCACAGGAAAATAACTACTTAAAGGCAAATACCAAACGTGAAGCAAAGTAAAGTAATGTCTGGTTACCTCCTGTAACTTCACACATCTGTGTGATAGCAGATTCATCAGTAGGCACACTCCCAAGCTGCTCTGGTTCAGCAGATGCAGCTCCTGGCAAACGCAGCACTAGAGCAAACAGCCTTTGATCCCAACGAAATGGTTCTTTGGTTAGTTCACTTCCAGGCAAAGGAGAATTCAAAGGAAGATGAAGCTGGTAAAGAGAGATTTAAGAATATTTTCAAATACCTGACAAACCAAATACTCAAATTTATTCATTACTCTGTAAAGGACCCCGTTTCTCTGCTATCTACTAACTTATCTGAAGTTATAATCTGCAAACCTATGTGAACTATGAATTTAGAGGCTGGGCGATGACAGCATAGCTAGTTTCTGTTCTCTATTATAAAGCAGGCTGATGAAGCAGAAGTACTATTAGCAGGAAAAAAAATGATATTAATCTCAGCATAGCACCAACTTGCAAGATGGTAACTTGAAATTATTTGATGGAAGTTTACCTCCTCTTGAACTCCAGCCGTATTTGTCAGTTTGTTTCCGTCTGTGATGGTAATCAAAATAGATGGCTCCAAAAAGAACGGATTCCTTCCCTAAAGACAAAAGCACAGGAATGCTTAAGAATAACCTTAGCACTCAGGTCTAGGCTTATATTTTTGTTATTATATAATAACCAGTAAGATAAGCAATCTTTCAAAATAATCCTGTAATTTTCTTTCAATAGGTATGGAGCCATAGAGAACTAGGCAAGATCACAGAAGCCTAGAAGAGCTTGGGTTGGAAGGGACCTTAAAGATCATCTAGTTCCAACACCACTGCCATGGGCAGGGACACCTTCCCCTAGACCAAGTCGCTCAAAGCCTCATTCAACCTGGCCTTGAACACTTCCAGGGATGGGGCAGCCAGAACTCCTCTGGGCAACCTGTTCCAGTGCCTCACCCACCCTCAGTGTGAAGAATTTCTTCCTTAGATCTAATCTAAATCTATCCTCTTTCAGTTTAAAGCCATTGTCCCTTGTCCTATCACTATATGCCCTTGTCAAAATCCCCTCTCCAGCCTTCTTGTAGCCCTTTTAGGTACTGGAAGGCTGCTCAAAGGTCTCCTCAGAGCCTTCTCTTCTCCAGGCTGAACAGCCCCAACTCTCTCAGCCTGTATTCATAGGAGAGGTGTTCCAGTCCTCAGATCATCTTCGTGGCCCTCCTCCAGATCTGCTTGAACAGCTCCATCTCCTCCTTATGTTGGGAGCTCCAGAGAACAGAGCGTTCAGCAGTATTGCAGGTGAGGTCTCACAAGAACAGAGTAGAGGGAGAGAATTCCCTCCCTTGACCTGCTGGCCACGCTTCTTTGGATGCAGCCCAGGATATGGTTGGCTTTCTGGGCTGCCAGTGCACATTGCCGAATCACATTGAGCTTCTAATCAACCCAAGCCCTTCTCCTCAGGGTTGCTCTCAATCCATTCTCTACCCAGCCTGTATTTGTGCTTGGGATTGCCCCAATTCATGTGCAGGACCTTGCACTTGGCCTTGTTGAGCTACTCTGTGCACTCACACCCCAAAGATTTTAAAAATCACCGGTCTTTTTCCTCCAGTAATAGTACAAACCCCTCTAGTCCACAAAAGCAGTATAGAAATTAGTAATAATACAGAAAGCTCGGAGTTCCATGACAACAGTGGGGCAAAACACAAGTACTTTCAACCAGACTCTTCAAAAGAGAGAAGGGAAGTCAGGACATTAGCTACAGATAACGTATAACTAACAAAGCAGATTCACTTTGTTACTACCAGCGTACATACTTCCCTACAGCAGTTGTGTATCTACAGACAGAGTCATTTATACCACTGCTTTCTTTGTAGTTCAATAAAGAGTGCTAGTACATTCCAGAGTATGTTCAACAGATGTAGTAAGAAAGAAAAATGAAGAAAAAAAGTTCACAGTTCAAGTTTTAACACAGCTATCCACCATTTAAAAAAAAAAAGTAAAACAAAAAACAAACCTGAACCACCAAAATCCCTCTATAATCCCCACTGTAATTTCAAAAAAACTTCAAAGAAAAATAAATAAGACAGAAGACTATAAACAGATTTGTTACCTGTCCATAGTTGTCTATTCCAGACACTAATCTATTGAGATTTAACAAGTCAAATGATGACCTGAGTGCCTGACCAAGGGTTGTTAGTCCTGAAGCCTGAAGATTTTTCAGTTCATTCATAAACGTTGCGTGGTTTTCCTTCCATCCAGCCTATTACATAAAACAAAAAGCTTATTAGTTATTCTAGCAAAACAAAATGACAACTTGCAGTTGATTGCATATCTACCTTCTCACCAAAAATTAGATTATCTTTCTAATTAACAGATACGCTGTATCATTTACATGCTATACACACCTAATCCATGTATGCACAACCTGACATGAAACAGACACTAAATCCTACAATAGGAGGCTCACAAAACAAACACACTGTCAAGCATTTGAAAAAATTTGCAAATACCCAGCTCTTACCATGAAAACTGCTTTAGAAGCCATGCAACTAATATAAGCATGTGAATATTTTATTAGAAGAAACTGTCAAATTTGGAAGTCAAAAATGCAGCTGCCAAAGTAACAGCAATGAAAAGCCAAAGATACAAGCAGCATAATACTGCTGCTGCTTCTCATATGAATCCACCTCCCTTTCATTCTTTCCTCCATAAATCAATGCTGGAAGGAAAGGATGCATTTGCAATGTGTACTAATGTAGGAGTTAAAAAGAAGATAAAGAAGTTATATTATAGTAACAGCGACTGACATCTTAGCTCCCTAGCCGTATCTCCCCTTCCCACAATTTCCCCAAGTAGGAAGCAAGTAAGTGTATCAATTCAGTAGAAGGAATATTTTTTAAAAAAATCATAATCAGCTATTTTTAATATTACATTACTCTTGCTCAACTTTTCCATTTTTCTTGTGCTTCCTCCCTCCCCAGCCCACCAGGCTCAGTTCATGCCTATTAATGTATTATCAAGCACCCTCTGCCACTTGTGCATTACAACCCCCCTGCCTTTCTCCTGCCTCGGCATTTTCCACTCTTTTGCCCTTACTTCCCAGCATAAAACTTTCTACACAGTAGTTGCAAACACTCCATGTAACACAGAACCAAATCACTGTTTAGAGAGTCTCAGTATCACAGCTTGAAATTTTGGAGGTCAGAAAAAAAGTTATCACTGACAAAGCCTGCAGAACATTCACAGGAACAGCAAGAAGTCGTGAGGATAGATCAGTCCTACCAAGTGCTCTGGATCCTATGGCAAGCAGGGCTAACAAACATCAGCACCAGCTGTGATTCACACACCCTTCTCAAAAGACTACAAAGTTTGGAAGCTATTTTAGAAAACACTAGTTCACAGGGAACCGGTGCAGGATTTAAGCTGCCTCAACTAAAACAAGCAAAGCTTGAAAACCCCAGATATTCACAAAACTATCAGCCTTGCTAGCACATCTTACTCTCCAAACCATTCTTGCAGTAAGCAAGCAGTTATTCACCCAGGCTCACTATCATCTGGCAGCGGAGATGTTTCCGTGCTCCACTAGGAATCCTAGTTACGCAGACATGGAGCACATCATTTCAGTCTGACTTCTGCTGGGACAACCTCTGAGTGGGTTCTCTCCTCCCCGGTGTACTGAGCTCAGCAGCAATCACCTGCTGACTATACTACACTGTGCAAGAACCTGAAAGGACAGGCTTTTCCTCCGCTTTTTAAACAGCTATATCCCACCGCCAGTCCCTAGTACACACACTGGGCCGTGCACATGGTCATAGGTTTAGAGCCATGAATGAACAGAACAGAGTAAAAAGGAAAGACATGAGATGATCGATGTCTCCGCTGAGTTCTCAGGCATAAGCTAGGAGGGCTTCTTTTCACAATGAGGAATTATCATAGGGATATTCAATCAAAACAGGTTTTGGTCCAGTTTAGCTCCTTGAACCATTTCTATGAGCTTAAATTAGTGCAAGGGAAACAGAAAACTGCAAATGGGGCAGAGAAAGAACAGACTTTCAGCAGGACTGGCCCAGCTTTATCATCAAACTATACCTGAAGCTCAAAGGAATAGGGCAGTTCGATTATCCGGGTAATTCTCAATAAAACACCCTCAGCATCCCCACACAACTGCAACTTAACAAAACACGGCATCTCATCAGCTAAGCCACGGACACTCTCCACACCTGCTCACAGCCCAAGGCAAGAATAAAGTACCAACACAGGGTCATCGCTTTGGAAAAAAAATGACTTTGTTAATGATCTTTTTATCAAAGTAAAAACACAACAACATGATCTGTGCTATGCTAAAAAAGTCTGCCTTAAAACAATACCTTAAAAAAGTCTGCCTTAAAAAAAAATGTTTTTGTATGAATTCCATGAACCCATAGATGTAGGTGAAATTGCTTCTTTCCATCTGCTAAAAACACCTACCAGATTAGTCCAGCTTCTTGAGAAGGCTGTAGCTCAAAAAGCATTTTCCAAAGACTGGTGTTTGAGTTAGTGTGTTGCAAAAGCACATGGCGGGGAATAAAACATTTAGAAAGGAAACACTATTCCTAGCCTACAACTCTGGATTTGAACTCTGCAGTTTATTTTACAAAGAAATACTCTTAAATGCATTAACAATCTTTACTGCTACTGCAGATTCTGCTGTTTTCCTTTTCTGAAAACATTTGCTTGGCTTCCAGCTCCTACTGTGTTTGATCTAGCTGCAGGGTGGTCAACTGCCTGCAAAACATGTTGACATTTTTCCTGTGCGTAACCAAGTAAACTGAAGGTACAAGGAACAGCTGATCACCACTCGTTCACCTTTAAAGAAAATTATTTTTCATCTTACAGTTTCTCACAGGATCTTTAAAGACAAAGCTGAGGAGAGATGTACCTTTTAAATAAACAGTAATAGTGAAGAACTTCTCATGAGTAAGGACAGTAAATGCAAGATTTCCTAATGCCATACCCAGTTTTAAATAAAGGTCTGATCAGTTAGTGGATTACATTCTCTAGTTTATCCTCAAAACAGGTTTCTTGAATCAAAAACACCAAAATTAATGACAAGAAGGCCTACTTCTGTAAGATGTTTTTTGCAGAAAGACTCTAGCCAATATACATAACTACACATGTATTTCAGAGACAGAAACTCAAGCCCCAGAGAACTAACTCTGTACGTTCTCCTCTATATGCAGTAGGATCATTCCTGGGGCAAAATAAGAGACTCAAGTATGTAACACAGAGTATATGCATTATGAGTTCACGACAAAGCACTTTAAAGTGATTAAATAATAATCCTTCATGAATTCAAAATACTGCCACTAATGCTGCTTAGAAAAAAAAAAAAAGCACTGCTTTTATGCAGCTCTCCTTCCATTTGCCAGCAGAAACACTAATGTCCAAAAAATCTCCCATAAAAAAAAAAAAAAACCAAAACCAAAAAAAACCCCACACAACCAAAACCCCACAACCTTAAGAGGGCCAAACACAAGCATATTCTAGAAAGACTATTAATCCTCTACAGGTCAGTAATTATGAAGTCAGAATTAAACATTAATTATTTTAGTTGTTCATGAACCAATTCTAACATTTAGAGTAATTTCTCACCATCTTCAATACTACACTCCTACTTTGCCACTTTTATGCCCAGAATTTATTAATAGCAATCTGAGCAGTCATCATCTTGCCGCTATGTTACTAGCTTCTGCTTTGATAATTTACATGAAAAATAATTTTAGTCTGTATACATATACCAAAAGACTTTTAAAGATAGCTGGGAAAAAAAACAAGCACTATAAGCAAAAATCTCACCCTGCTCACTTATGCCAAGGACAGGCAAAAATGCAGTGTCATTTAGCTTTCTGTGTTGACAACTGAAAGCTTTGGATACCATCCTGTGAAACCCTGAGATCTGGAAGCAGCACACCACCTTCCAGCTCTTAACTTCAGCCTTGGCAAACAAATCATACTAAAAAAAAAAAATACAATTGCATTCTCAAAAAGTAACATTTTTTTCTGATGACTTAGTTTTTGGACAAACCCATGTCCTGCTCTATTTCATCATACAGCTATAGAAGCATTTCAACTGCTTTGAGAAGCAGGTAAGGTCAAAATAGCTTATTTCAGCAGTAGGTAGGCCCAAATTATCTAGAATTCAGACAAACACCAAGGGGAAAAATGTAGTGAAGAGGTGGTCTGTCTTACACCAACCAGAACCAGGAGTAACCGAACATCAAAATGAACAGAGTTGAGCAGCAAAAAAAAAAGTCTTGTTCAGAATCGGTAGCTCAAAAAGACCTCCAAGGCTTAGGAGAAACAACAGAAGATCTCAGCTGCAAGGCACAGCAAAGAGAATCTGATAAAATGCTTGGGGGGGAGGGGGGGGGGACAACACACGACCAACCAAAAGCCCACACTACCTTCAATCACACAAAAGACAGCAGTATCAAAGTACAAGTAAACATCACCAAGTTGTACCAACACATACATGTTGTAATCTCAGCTACACTGGCTTCACTGTCCTATTTATTTGGTTTATTGTTTTGGTGTTTTGTTTTTTTTTTCTTAAACAATAAAATATTTTTAGGCAGCACAGTTTTCAATTATTTCTTAGCACGGTTTGGTCAGCCTACAGGGGCACACCTAGGAGCTGGGCACTACAGCACAAGAATTCCAGGTCCAAAGCAGTCTCTCCCGATTTCATCAACTCCATGAAATCCAGGGAGCTGGTGCTTTGGAGGCTGCAAGTCTTCATCTTTAGTGCTTCTACAGGCCATGCCAAAAGACAGAGCTGTAGAGTTTATTGTTCACTGGACTGCTTTCAGATCTGATTCAAAAATTGTAACATTACTAAAAATAATCTTCCAAGCAAAAAGACAATTCGCAATCTAGCATGCCAATCACAACAGTCTGTGTTACAGTAAGTACTCAATATTTATTTAAACATACAGATTTTTAGAGTTCTGCTAATGTTTCCCCAGAAAGAAGAACTGGATTTTACATATTACAACTTGTTTGAAGCATTTGAGTTTCTCAATAATTCAAGCTATTATTAAACGTACCCATCTCAGGAAAACAGAGACTAGTTCAGGATAACATCGTTGTGGCATGCTAGGTTGTCAGTGACATCCATTTGGAAAAAAACAAGGTAAGAAAAAGATCCAGCTGCTGAAATCTGAAACCTCTTCTGCTATGGAAGTTCCAAGCATTATGTGAAGACAGTGAAACCAGCAGAATGTTTTGCCTTCCAAATCATCATGAAGGTTCATTATTAAGTTACCTTTCTGTTCAGTGGTAACTGCACACATGATCACCACTCAAACCTGTTCATGTCTCTGTGAGAATTGAGCAGACATTTCTTTTGGACCCCCTATAGTGCCAGAGGCTGCTTCTCAAATACCAAAGTTATCTTCATCTCTTTGTAATCTCTCAAACACAGCCCTAGCATTTCTCAGCTGGTTCTGCAGCAGGAAACATCCTCCTATGTAACCTAGAGCTTCCCTGCCCCAGCTTCAGCAACTTTGGAATAAGAATTCTAGTAAACATAGACTATCTTGGGTTTGCTACGATGAAACTTAGCAAAGGGGGAGCAGCGGAGAAGAGCAGAGGTCCTGATACCACGTGTCTCCCTTCCCCATGCGGAACAGGGTAATGTCAGCACAGAACAGTCAATGTCTACACTACCCCCATGGTTTTTATTTGATGTTCAGAGATTTACTAGCTAGAAATGGTAGAAGAAAGGTACTGACTATGCTATAAACAATGCGTACATTTTTATTTAACATTTTAAAGCCCTAAAATAAGTCACAAATATTTGTCTGCACTGAGCAAACGGGGCAGAAAGAATAGCTTTAATAGATACAGACATTGACTTCCTTCCAAATACTTATGAATGCCATTTTTGAGGCAACAGAGCTCTCAGGTTCTATCTGTACCTTGGCTGCAGAATAACTCTTCTCTCATTTCAGTACCTGTGTGCTCCAGTTACTTTTATGCAGCATGACCAGTCCTGTCACTGCATCGTATCAAACAGCCCTTATTAAAAAAGCTCACAAGATCAATTCTTTTTTGTTCTTGGCACAGGACGGCATCACAACACCCACCTCTTAGATATGAGATTAGCCTGTCTCCAGCACCAAATGATACTGGCACACAGGCCTGAAATCAGCTTATCATCAGGGTAGTGCTGAACACAATGAGCCAGCTTGGATCCAAGCTGTACTGTCCTGGATTTGGAGGACTGGTGAGAGCTGGTGGAGGTACATCAGCAGATCGTACTGCTCTGATGCAAAGCTTGTGGGGAGAGGAGAAAGGTTTGATGGGATCAAGCCAGCTGTGTACAATTGCTAGCACTGTGTTAGGTTCTCATTTATATTACTAGTTTTATTCCCCACTCTTTCTGTCTGCCCTTGCCTTAGATAGGGGTTTGGAACAGACAGCTGCTACCCCTATCCTTTGCTGTAACAAAGTAAGATTCTAGGGCAAGGATGGATGAAAAGAGAAATATGTCTTGGTTAGCATGCCAGGGGAGCCTATCTTTAGCTTTTCACATGGAAATCTGGTTTTGCAAAGCAGAACAGGAAACAGAGTTTCAGGGTAAAACTTAGGTATGACCCTACTGCAGACACAAGAGAAACAAGCCCCGGTCGCTCAAGCAGGTATATGCTGCTGTTCACTATGAGAACAGCCTAACAACACCTCATCTGTTCAGTTCTCATTTCCAGAGTATTTTAATGGATAGTAAATTCACAGGTTTGAACTACTTCCTCAACAAGACCACAGAGCATTCAAGCACAGTGAAGAGTCTACAAGAGTGTCCATCACTCGGTCCTCCCCGTCACATTAGAGCTAGTGAGCACCAGTTAGTGTTTTAAGCCTAAAGCGTTGTGAACATTAAACAAATTGTTTCTTCCTGTCAAGTTATTTCTGCTGGTTTTGTAGGACACTCAAACTGAAACCTAGTGGTCAAGTGCTGCTCTAAATCCAGAGGGGACTTCTTAAAAATTTTATTATTTTAAAAAACACTTGTCAAGTCCCAGTCAAATAAAAATAGTCACAGAAGTTTAACATAAATAAAATGTCTCCAAGAGACCAGAGAAGCACAAACTGCTTTAATACATCTTTAGAAAAAGAAGACACTGTAATAGATGATTTCTTTAATCCCACACAGCTGAGACATTGTAACACCAGATTTTTACCAGAAAGCTGTCACTTTGCTTGTCCTCCATCTCCATCCATTTCCAGGCACCACAATTCTTCCCTCTTCTCCAGCTCTGGGACAGACAATTTACTTTGATAACAAACACAGAGTCTCTCCGCCCCTCACCCAAACTATTTTTTCCTACACAACTGGAGGCAGCTTTAGTGCAAGGAAGAACATGTCACAGGCTGACTACCTTTAGGGCAGCAAGCAGAAACAAGCCAGTTGTTTCTAAGGAGATGGCTGCCACACTACTGCATTTCGGGGTTTTTACTTCGGAATAGCTGTCCTCTAGCATAGCCCTATAGACTCATCAGTCAGTGGCTGGGGTGCATCTTCCACAATTTCATCCAAAAGCAATCCAGTTCTTGCACTCCAAATCAGGTCTGCAATGTGAACTGAGGCGCACAGTAGAGTCCCTTAATCGCATAATTTCTAAGTTGAACTCTCCTGCAGGTACACCCATCAAAGACTAATTTATTTATGAAGATACACTGGACTAGCTTGTTTTCTAAAGCATGTATTAGTGAACATGAACAAGATCAGAACTGCATTTTAGTGCAATATATAACTGTTATTGACAGGCGGTCAATTACATAGGAAAAAAAGTATTTCTTGATGACATATCAAAAAAAAGGAAAAAATCACACACCTTAGGAAATAAGCTCAAATACACCACGTGGTTCACAGTCCTTTTCAGATGACTTCAACATTAAACAAGATATAGAAATGCTTTTTCATCAAGAAAAATACAGAATGTTTATGTAAGAACAACTCATAGTAACCTTTAAGCATAGCATCCATGAAAAACACTAGTAGGGAGGCTCTTAAGCTCCAATTACAAATGAGTGCTGGGGCTTTCGATTAATGTCAGCATTTACAGAGAAGCAGTACCTTCACCTGTTAGAAAGGTCAAACAGAGATGCTCAAAGCTGAAACTATGCTTGGAATCAAGCAATAATAACGATCAATGCCAAGCACTACAAAAAAGCGCCCACGCTACCTTTTTACTTATTATCTGCTGCTCCTGCTTTAACCCATCTCTGGATTTAGCTGGATTGGTCAACAATATTTCATGTGTTTTGACAGCTAAGCTCACCGTACTTTTTGCTGTACGAGGATGAAAGGACTACACATGAAGAAAGGAAAGTATAAATACCAAAGAGATGGCAGTATCACCCTGTTCCAAAAAGCATTCTTATTTAAATAAAGGAACACTATCCAGTTTAAAAAAGCATCTATTTGTGAGAAACACTCAACAAGCTAGCATACTTCAGTACGGAGTTGAACCAGAACAAGCTACATTTCACACAACAGCTTAAAGGAGAGGGAACACAGATGTAATCATGCAATTTGCAGCTCCAGCACAGTAACCAAAACAAGAGCCTACGTGCTCCTGTTGAGCAGCATAGCAGTCATTTCAGAAATACCATTACAGGTGCATCTAAAACAAACGCTGGTGAGAGGGCAACTGCCGAAACACAGATCTTTACATCAAAAATCTGCATTTACCCATAGCGCCTGTTGCTCTTCCAGACTATCAAACATACCTTCAATGCCAGTCAGGCCCCAGTTCTGTCCTTCTCCTGGCCACCTCCGACTCCCAGCACGGTTGGGAAAGTCACAAGGAACAAAGGCAATAGCTAAGAGGTTACAGAGCACATACTATCAGCACAAGGGATTCTTCATGGCATATTTTTGGGAATCAAGTGGAAGAGAATTACTGATGATCCACTAGCTTTACAGCCCAGAGCTGAGACAACACAGCTTTTTGAAAATCCACACATTTTGAAAATTGTCACGTTCCTCCTCCCTCCTTCCAAAAGCACATCACAGCAGTAGTGCAGCACACCGAAGTGCTACACGTATTTCAAATTTACTTCAAATCTCAAGAAAGTAACAAATCTAAAGGGAGTCATCTAACCAACAAATTTCCTCAATTCATGTCTGAAGTGCTATCCAAGGCACTGGTGGGGAAAAAAACGAGAATATAGACTTTAGATCACAATTAAATTCATGTGCTCACTGAAGGAACACAAGTTGAGAAATCGCAACTAACTAGCCTAGCAAATCAGGTCAGCTTCACCTTCAAGTCTGATACAGCAAGAGAGACACTGGTGGAGCCGGCAGCATTTTAATGGTCAGATTTTTATTTCAGAGAAGAGTAAGCCACAGCCTTCCTCTAGAGTCACACGGTTCAAAAGTAGCTCTCTCAGCTTCAGCTCTTTTGATTAACTGGAGGCACTCACTGTCTTGCTCCACCTTGCAGCACCCTGCACACTTGTTCACGGCCTGTCACGCTGTGGACCAGGCTGGCCTGAGACTACGCCCAGCAAAGTCACCAGGGCTTGCAGGCTGCCAGGCCTGGCAGCAGGAGGCCAGGCACTGTGCCCAGCCCAGGGCACCCACCACGTCCCCAAGCTGCGAGCGAGCGCACCGTCAGGACGCCTGGCAGCAGCTAAAGGCACCAAGTGTTCTGGTTCAACAGATGCAGATTTTCCCACAAAGCAGAGTTTAACTTTTTTTTTCCCCTCCTCAATAAAAACCTACCAGCTCTACTGCTAACATGCTATGAAGAGCAATACTAATGCATTATTCTCACTTATAAGCAGAGCATAGCAACACCAGCTTAACCACACTGGAGATCTTTGTTTTCAGTCAAATTAGTCATTCAACAACATCTATCTTATGAAGATTTGTATTTTTTTAATACTATTTTACACTTTTTAAGAGTTTAAAAGCATCTCTGAAAACACAGTCAAACCAACAATCATCTTCATCTTTAAAAAGCAAAACTAAGGAGTTCTGAAGCATTGATTTCATAGCCTAGAACAATATTTAACACATCTAGTGCCACTTTTCCTGGAGAGTTTGAATAGGAGCCCAAGCAAAGAATCACAGTAACTAGGTAAAATGTGAGATTGGCCTTTCAGTTAGAAAATAAGGGGGAAAAAAAGCTATTTAAAATAAAACAAGGCTCTGGTTTATTTATCTGATAATAAGTAGTTCAAGTTTCAGAGATATTTGTAAATGCCAGATCTTACAACAAAAGAAGTTTCTGTCTTTCAAATCCTCTGCACACTGAATATACAGATCGATACAAGTCTATGGGCAACCACAGATTCTGATCTGCACAATAATCGAGTCTCATTGCAAGAACGTACTTTTTCCTTGGCACCTAACTAAAACCTTAACGCTAGAACATGCTGCTTGCAACTGAGTACTGCACAACTGCATTCTGACTAATCTTCTGCTTTGCGTATTAAGAAAAACGCAAAGCAGAAGATTCCTTTACATTACTACCTGTTATACTTTTTTTGGGGGAGTAGAAGCACAAGAAAGAGTTAACTATTAAGTGGTACTCTGTAAGAATAAAGTTTAAGAAGGAAGAAAAAATTCCAAGACTCTGTACCTACAAAAGTGAATTACTTAAATAACAATCTGCATTTAAAATTCAGAACAGCAGCAACTGTTCTTTCCATTGATTTTTTGCAGCCTACGTTATTAAATAAAATCAGAGATACATGCTTCGAAACACAGAAAGTGAAGAAGAGTCGCTAAAGACTGGAGACATCCAGAACCTTCTCCCAGGGCACTGCTCTCTCCTCCAAAAGCACTGATCTCCCAAAGACAAGTCACACGGTACAGAAATTACTTTTCCCCCATTTGATTCAACTGTCTGAAGTATGAAAACACTGTAGGAGACAGCACTGAGTTTTGTCTTGTTAACAGGCTCAGAACATCATTCTTGCACCACTGCTGCAAATCACAGTTCCTTCTGGCAAGTTTTTTTGAAAAATATTCAAGCGTGAATATTGCAGAAGTGTCTGCAACCTTAATGACCTTTTTCCATTGTTACAGTGTGAAAGAATCAGCATTTAATACCATATTAGTTTTTCCACAAAGTCTACAAGGAATAAATGCCCACTTTCAAGACATCATAAGTATTTTGTGCATATTTTTAGCTACACCACAAAGCCACGTTACAAGGCCTAGGCCTTCTTCATGAATATCAACAAAAAAGAAATCTTAAAAAACTCACATAAGAAACTCAAATACTAACAACACAAAAGGGGAGGATGCAGCTAATAGAGACTACACATGGCAGGAACCACCAACTTCACAAAGCACCTTCCTTCTTGAAGAAGATCTCACTACAAAAATACAACTAGAGAGACCCAACTCAACTGCCTGATGCACATTTTGAGCTTCTATTTTTAAAATAAAAGCGACCTTTGCGCTGAGGATGAGTTAAGCCTCTTAGTGCACACATATCTACTTTTGTCTAGTTTATCCTGTAGTCTTAAGGGCTTACATCTTTGAACGTGTCCAAGATCAAATAAAGAACTAAAAAAAAGACAAAAAAATAAATTGTTACAGTGGCTATGAACAACAGATGTTGGTTCCCATTCAAGGTCTCTGGCACCTCATCAATAGTACAAAGCAGCAACCCACTTCAGATGAAAAAGCAAGCTTTCAGTTTGTGAATTCCTGTAGAAATAGAACTGGTTAAAACATGTGCATTAACAATTAACTGAGCAACATAGACTCACCCCTTCCTGTGACACTGGGTAGTAGGTGAAAGCACAAGATCAAGTATTTAACTAACTAATGGCAAAAATGTCAGCCAAGCAGAGTGTGGTTCATCATAGCTATAAAGAGGTAGTTAATTTCTGGACTGCCCTTCCATTTAAAATTAATTCCTTTCAAAAACATAATCACCTCTTTCTTGTATGAACCTCAATTTTTGCAAGAGATCTCAATTTCAGAATGCACCAAAAATTCTTTTAGACAAACAAATCACATTGATTATTAGTAGTCTGAGGGTTTTTTTTTTAAAAAAAAGAATGCTACATTACTAAGCACAAAATTCCTTAGTATAGTGCTTTCTCCTCATCACACCAGTTCCTGCAAAAGGATGTTCACTACAACTCACAAACAAAAAGCAGACAGTAAGAAGTAGTCACTCAGGACAGGGAGAAAGAAGTAAGACCAGCATGCTTATGCATGTTTAAAAGCATTTTAATGTGCTTTACACTACTCAATATGCTGTCTCTCAAGAAGAGGAACGTGCTTTTTAAAGGATACTCTCTACTGGAACCCATTTAGTACCTTTATAAGCTAAAAGGAGCTACAATACTTTATCGTGCCCTTCTACAGGGATGTCAACTGATAACTCATAAGTTTTTAGTAAAATAGATTTTTAGATTTTCTTAGATCTTGAAACATACACTGCAGCATACAAAATACAAAGCCTACCACTTGCGCCACGGAGAACCTTTTACCTGTCTTTGACCTGACTCGTCCAAGTCCAAAATAGACAATTAAAAAAAAAAAAAAAAAAAGGACCTTTTTGCATGCATACACACAGAGCACACATCCTTCATTCAAAGGCTTAAGTGATAAGGCAGTTAAATAGAAAGAGGCATGTAAGAACTGTTGGGGGGGCGGCGTAAATTCACAAACAGTACTAAGGGAGTGTTGTTTTGTCCTGAAAAAGAAGTAGACAATTAAACAATCAGGATTTGCATGAGTGCTCCTAAAACGATTAAGTGACTTCTGTTCTTTTCTTAAATTCATTGTTTAACAGAGGAAGAGCAATTACTGGCTTTAACCTGCCACTCATTCATGCTGAAAGTCAGCCTTCTGAAAATACACAAAGTCCACGACAAAAATGCACAGTGGAAGACGTATCACAAGACTGGAGGACAGGTGTGCTTAGTACTGCACAGGGAAATAGAAGATGTTAAGTGTTCAGAAATAAAAATATTGTTATGACTGACTCAAAGCGTTTATTGTGGTAAAACAGGAATGGTTCTCTCTCCACTAAACAAATACAGATCATAGTCTCCTGAATTATTTATCAAGAACAGACACTGTGCATCCTACCTACATTTATTTCATCCAGTTCTTCAGTACTATACTCTGCACATGAATTATTTTTTTTCTCCTCCAATAATGCTTGGCTAGTAGGTTCACTAAGTTTGTACATTTACAGCATTATCTGGTGAGAAACACAGGCCTCTCCCATTCACCTTAGTTTTCTTTCCCTTTTTGCATCTCTCAGATACCAGCTTCCCTCCTGCCACTGCAGCTGCTATCTGCCTTGCACCAAACAATTCTGCCTGCATATCTCACCACCGACTTGTAAACCTCCAACCATGTGTCCAGCTGTTCACACATCCTTTTCCACTGCACAGGTCAGACCATCAAGTACTTGCATTTGCCAGAAGCCAGACTTTTTACATACAAAATTGATGGTTTTCAGTGTCTCAGGGTTCCTGTAAAAGACTAATCAATTTAAGATTATTCTGTGGATTTGCTACAGGTTAGCTTGCTAGGTATTCCTCTAGTTTTCTTCCTTGACAAAAGTTAAACCACATACAAATGCATTTCCTGTCACCTCAGGCAGCTTTCCTGAAGAGCTCTGCCTCAAACCCAACAGGTTTCACAGTTGGGTTTCTCTTTCTCTCAGCAGCTCAGGGTCAAAAGCTCTGATCTAATTTCTTCCAGAAACAGACAAATAGATCTCACATCTCCGTTCCACAGCACAGTCTATTCATTTGCCACCCTCCTTGGCAGAGTCAGTGGTAATTGGTTACATTCTACACCAGCACAGCTTCTATGGGAAAGCAGAACGGAAAAATGCAGGCAAAAGCTTTTGTGTCACTGAAAAAATGAGATAGCAAAGTTAGTGTCCCTGAGTCTTACCTTAGGAACTCCCAGTTTTGAAGTACTATTTAGTATCATAAATGAAGAGGTTATTTACATACAGTAAGTACTCTTTGATACACTTAAAACAGACTTCTACAAATTTCTATTCCAGTCTCTAAGGTACCCCAATCTGACACCAAAATCAAAGATCATCAAGCTCAACCCCTTATGAGAATTTCAAGGAAACAGAAGAGGTTGCTCAGAATCCATCACAAAGGGCTGCTTCCACAGGCGAGATCTTTAGCACTGAAACTTATGTTCGGACTAGCAGAGAACAGCAACAGAAGTGGAAGGCATCCTATCTGTCAGTCCCAGTTTACATTTCTCAAACAGTGAGGTGTTTTACATACATCGTATTAAGGATTTGGAGCTACTTCAGACTGCTACATACATATTTCTGCACCCAGCAGTCACAACTGACTCAAATTCAGTATAACACAAAACAGAAGGAGGAAAATGCATGTAATTTCAGATTCAGCAGAGTAAACATAACTTCAAGTTCTCTCAGCCTTCTGACTTGTGACCAGCTCATTTATGAAGGTCATAAATCTCACAAGAACCTAAAACAAAAGCTGTATTTCTATGACCCTGTCGTAAATAATACTCCTCAAGCATTGAGGAAAGGCCATATCGCTGCCAGCAACCAGACACCAGTCACAAGGGAACAGGGCAGTCCAGTTAATCAACAACTTCACACAAGATCACCACTGGTGTTTTTTTTTTTTGTCTGGGCCTGAACTAGCCATTTGCAGCACAAATCCACAAGACGACCACAAACTGCAGGATGTAAGGTTTAGCAAAAATCAAGAATGGAAAAAAACAAAGAGCTAAATCTTGCTTTCCTTTTCAAAAACTCTTTTTAGGCACAGATTTTGCTATGAGCTCGATTTATAGAGAAATCTAGGTAGGTCTTGCTGAAACCTCCCTCCCTCTTTTGTGCATCACTGGGAAACAGAAAAAGTGTGAGAGAAGGAGGCAGGTGAGAATATTCTTCCCTTCTCCCCATACTTTTATTCTAGCAGCACTGCCTCAGGAAAAAAAATAAAACACCACAAATAAAATGGCTTAAGATCCTGTTCGTTTACACCATGGTATGTGCTTAGGTGCAGAGAAACAGAGAAATAAAAAGCAGCTGAGTATGCTAGAAGTTTGTATGACTTCAAAACAAGTAACTGGGCAAACACATGGCAAAAGCCACAGAAGACCATGACTGACATATCAAATCTCAGCAAGGGTCTCTGAAGCACAACTCGTGGGAGCCTGGGAAAGCGCCCTGCAAAGCTGTCAGTAACACGCTTGGCCTGTTTGCACCCTCCTCCCCAGGCATCCGGTACCAGCCCCGTTTTATAGAGGGATGGGAAGGGTGGGGCTGGCACACAAGTCTTGGAGCTACTGCAATACCGGGTCACAGCAGGGATGAGATGAAGCGAGCTCCCAGTTCTAACAATCCATTAATATAAAGTCTTCAAACCAAGGACACATCGGGTACCGTATTCACTGAATCAGGTAATGCATTCATCTTAGCTAGAAGGCCAGGAACGTCAAACACTGCCAGACATGCTATTCTTAAATCATAGAATCATCTGGTTGGAAGAGACCTTCAAGATCCTCGAGTCCAACCATTCACGCTGCACTGTCAGGGTCCCTAAACCATGTTTCTCAACATCAAATCCACACAGTGGATTTTTTTTCTCCATTTCTGTCAAATGGAGAAAAAAATTTCTCAAAATCCATTTTTCTCACTCAAGAGAATTGGATACATACAGGAGAGTAAATTCCTTTAATATCTAAAGTTAAGCACTAGTGTTCTAATGGCAATTTTGCAAGGGCGTGTAGTGATAGGACAAGGGACAATGGCTTTAAACTGAAAGAGGGCAGATCTAAACTAGATCTAAGGATGAAATTCCTCACTCTCAGGGCCGTGAGGCACTGGAACAGGTTGCCCAGAGAAGCTGTGGATGCCCCATCCCTGGAAGTGTTCAAGGCCAGGTTGGATGAGGCTTTGGGCAACCTGGTGTAGTGGAGGGTATCCCTGCCCATGGCAGGGGGGTTGGAACTAGATGATCCTTAAGGTCCCTTCCAACCTAAACCCTTCTATGATTCCATAATAGCAAGCAGCCACATGCTACTGGATATAAAGCAGTTTTACTGTAGTTATTGTCAGCTTCCCAAGTGTGCCAAATACCCCAAGTCAGAATGGGCTAGCTTACTTCAATGCTGCCAACATGACACTAGCTTGAGACTCATTCAACAGCATCCCATTACAGTTTTAATCTAAAAACAGTGGAGGAAGTGTCTTACATAAACATCAGGTTGAACATTCTCATCTCAACACACTATTTTTCCTTCCTAATCCATAAACTGACAGTCTGACCCAATGTTCAACAGAACTAACAGGTATTTTTCCATTGACTTATACAAGATCACATCATTAAACAACTGCAGGTTCATAAATTTTATAACATGCTTTTAAAACACTGCGTATTTATGTCTCTTATTGGAGAGCAGTTTGGAGGCAAAGTAAGAGTTGTAAATGGCTGCATCATAATTACTGTCACAAATCTACACATTACGTAATCTACAGGAGCAAAGCGGCTAACGAGGTTTCAGAAACATTTTCTGCTGGAGTGGGACTGAGATTCCCACCATCCCCATCTCACTGTCCCCACCTTCCCAGGACAGCACTCTGCCTCCTCTTTAGACACATGCCACCACAGTTCTTTGCAGAGCCACACTGCAAACTTAGAGACTAAACAATACCATTTTTAAAAGTGGCACAAGCAGAGAGCTATGAGCAGTCAATTAAAAACAGGAGCGACTGGGAGAGGGACCACAGGTTTCATAAATAATTTCAAACTCTCTATACTGAATAGTTCCAAAAACTTCACCTTACTTGCACAGGTTTTAGCAAATCATTTGTGCAATAGCAGGATCCTTTCGCTTAGCATAATACCACCATTTGCGTGATGTTTTCTTGAGATATTCTTGTCCATTAAAAGTGAACCAGTGCTGTTGATTTAAAACACTTTAAGGCTACAGGTAAACAAACTCTGAAACAGAAAAACACCACACTCGTCTCACAGTTACCTCTGCTCAAAGCTAAAGTTCCTATAATACCTCTGCCTCCTGGGTGGTCTCACCTCCACAACACAATTATTTCCCTCAGTTGCTTCACTGGTAACCTTAAGAACTATCTGTGAGATTATATTATTTAATTAGTGTAAATCATAAAGAAAACAAGATAAAGCAGCCGCTAAACAAAACCAGTCACTACTGCACACACTTGGAAAGCAGACTTCCAAAATACACTCGTCAAGTTTGTCTTCTCCTTCTGTAAATCAAGACAGATAAAGTATCTAACTACAGCAGTATCAGCAAAGAAAATAAATTTTACTTTTCTTCTACAAGCTTGTTTTGTAAGACATACAGAACCTGGCCTAGACCAGAAAGCTTTACTGGCATAACTATGGTTGTCAGAAAACACAATAGAGGGGCATCATAAATACCAGTTAAAGGTCTTGAGAACATGTCTTCAAACGGGGAGAATCATGTTGTTGCTGTTAGGCTTTCGCTGCCCAAGTAAGAGACAGGAAGGCAGTCTAACCATGCTAGTTTATGCCATGAAGTCTTTACATAACAGCTGAACTGGAGCTGTGATCATAATTATTATAAAGATGTATTTATTGGATCTGCAGCCTGTTCCTACACAAGTTGCTAAGTTTTAAAAAAATATTTTAAGATTGTTTAAAGTCCAATTTAAATATCAGCATGTTAAAGGTAGAAAAATAAATTTCTAAGAAAAGACATTAGCAAGTTACAAGAAAATCAATATCCCCCCCGTCAAAGATGATTCAATACTACAATGGGTATCACAGTCCCATTTATTTCAATTACTATTTACCTAAACTGGGAACACAGATGCTCATTATACATCAGAACATACACACACGCTCATTAAACGCAAGGATCTTCCTCAGCAAATCTGAGATATGTATGTGGTAATAACCTGTAGCATTACCACACAGACCTTCAGCAGAAGAGTCATGTTTTTATTAAATTTATTTATGCTTTCTATCACAGCAGCAGAAAGGTTTCTTCCTCAAACTTCAGAAAGGTCTGCTTCTAAAATATCTGACACATAGCTAGGAGGGAAAAAAACCTCTTAACACAAGAAGTCTACAGTTAACACTGGCAAAACAAAGACGTGGGGTTTGCATCCAGCCACAAACATGGATGGAGAAAAGGATGAGTGCATTATACCTAAAGAAAACTCCAAAAACAACACAAAAAAAAAACCACGCCAAAACCCCTCTCCACGGTTACAGTTTCTGTAACTCAAGAAGGATAGTTTCAACTCACAGAAATAGGATGACTTTCGCACCTTCTTCTGAGGAACGAAGGGTGCAATAACAAACAATAAATACTGACTCACTAAATTACTTCTGTCACTTCAGGAAGCAGACTGTACTTTTCAGTTGTGTAAACATACCGCTGATGAAAGGAGCCAAGATTCATAGCTCTTGATAATTAAGTTTCCTCATTAACGAAGATGTGAATAGACAGCATCAGTGAGCACAGTTATTTTTTACAACTTCTCTTGAAGAAGTTTTAGCTGAGGGATCTAGAGGGTCCTCGCTTCTTCTCAGGGATGACCATTAACAAATTTTTACACAAATCTCTTTGGCCTTCATAGGACGGGTCTAAAGGCCCAACGGTTACAATAACTACTACACTAGTCATGACAAATACAGTTCTAATGCAGGACCGTTCAGGAGGATTCTAAGGCTCCCACAGTAATGATGTTTTCGGTGGCATGCTTTATTTAAGTAATTTAAGTTAGACGTTTCTACGGCCAAGTTGAAGGCTACAGTTTCAGTGACACAGAGCCCCACTTTTTTCCCCCCCTCTTGCCATAACCGCGTGGTGCAGCCGACACGCCAAGCGGCACGGCCCCACTTGCCTCAATCTTGAGGAACGAGGAAAGAGGGACAAGAGAAACCAGCCAGGCGGACTCCCCATCCAGCTCCCCACAACCCTGCGTGGAGATGTCCGCCCGAGCCGTAATTACGAGCACTCCACGCGAAACCGGTGCGGTTCGCAGTGCACAGCAGGAGGGGAATCCCAACACCCACACCGCCACTTCTGCTTCGGTTCTTGCCTCGCGGAGCTGGAAAACAGACCCCGCTGCCTCCTTCCCAAAATCCACAGCCATGCGGGAGGCGGCAGCGGCGGGGAAGGTGGCGGGAGGGCCGCGCTGCCGGGCGGGGGTCCCGCGGGCGTGCGGAGACGCTGCCTCCTGCCCTAACCCCGTGCCCCGCAGCCCGGCCGGGACACGACCTCCGCTGACGGGGGACAGAACGGCAGCGAGAGGGGCCGGCACCCGCGCCGTAGGGCTGAGGCGAGGCGCGACCCCCGCCGGAGCCGCCGCCTCACGTTGGGCGGGCGAGCAACGACCGGGGAGGCGGAGCGCGGCCGACCGCCCGCCTCCCTCGGCACGCCAGGGCGGTGAATCACGCTCCCGTCCGTCTCCTCCCTCCCCCTCCTCCATCTCAGCAGCGCCCTCAGCCTCTCTCCTCCATACAAAAGCAAAATGTCCGCCATCTTCACAGGCTGCTGCTGCCGCCGCCGGGCCGGACGGGGCTGCGCCGCGCCACCGCCGGGCGAAGGGCGGCCCCGCGGCGGGGCCGGGGCGGCCGCAGGGGGTCGGAGGCGGCCGCAGGGGGGGGGTTATTACCTTGATGCAGTAGGGCGGCTCATCGAAGGTAACCAGCATGTACCTGTCGCCGCGGCTGGCGGGGTCCCGGGCCCGCAGCTGCGGAGAGAGCGGAGAGAAGCGACGTGAGCGGGCGACGACCGGGCCGGCGGCGGCGGCCCCCCCCCGGCCCCGCACTCACCTTCATGAAGATCTCCACGGCGCCCTTGGCGATGTCCAGGTAGCTGGTGCCCAGATACGCCCGCTGGTTCATGGAAGCGGACGTGTCTATAAGGAAGAGGAGGATCGGCATGGTCCAGGCAGAGCCCCGGCCCGCCGGGCACCCTGCGGGGAGGAGGGAGGGGAGGGGGGGGGAGCGGCTCGCTCACTCCCCCTGGCCGGCCGCCTGCCCGCCCGCCCCGGCTGCGCTCGGCTCCGGCTGCGGCCGCTGCGGCTCGGTACTGAGCTGCCTGTGTTCGCCGAGACTCAACTTCTCTTCCCTCAGCCTCCACCAGCACCATGTGACCAGCGCGCACGCCATTGGCTGCCAATTATACCCGTATTTGCATATTCATGGCGGGGGGGTGGAGGGGGGCGGCGGGGTGACGAGGGACGCGCCGCCGCCGGACCGCTCCGCGCGCGCGCCGCACCTGTCACCTCGCCCCGCCCCTCTGCGGGGCTCCCCGCCCCGCGCCCCAGGGGCCGCCCCGCCCCGCTGCGCCGCGGGGGCTCCCGGGGGAGCCGGGGGGGGGGGAACGGCCCGTGGCGGCGGCGTCTCACACAGACGTACCCGCCGCTGTGAGCGTCCCGTCGCCGCTGCGGCCCTTTCCTGCGGCCGAGTCACCACAGGGCGCTGAGCCGCTGCTTCACACCTGCCCTCCGCGGCCTGCCTTCACGGCCGCCCGCCCTCGGCGCCCGCACGGCCCCGCTGGAGCTGAGGGGAGCGGGCAGGGGCGGTAGGAACGGAGTGAAGCAGCCCAGCTAATCACCTGGTGGTATTATCGCTCCGTTTCTGGTCTGTGGAGGTGCCAGTCAAGCACTAAATCCTCAGGCCTGCACGTGGGATTGTTTTCCAGTCAGGTAACGGCCATCTTCCAAAGGCAGCAGCCGGATTTGGGTGTCAGGTCCTGTCCTCACAGGGCACCTCAGTACCTGGGTGAGGGCAGGACGACAACAAATTCCCTGTGGCAAAACATAAAGTACATAAAACCCTGTGTTATTTCCCATCACTCAGGTGGAAGGAGGGGGGGGGGGGGTCGGAAGCATTTGAAAGAAGGGATCGAGGTGTCCTGCTCTGAGGGAAAAAATGGAGGCCTCAGCCCTGGAGCAGGCTGTGCTGGGATGGGCCCCTGCACGCACATGGGCACACGCAGCCACTGCTGACTGTAACTGGGCAAGTGGGATGAGACTGAGGAAATATTTAGCACTGCTTGCTTGCTTCCAGGATCGATTCCAAAAAACCATAAACGCAGCACTGTCAACATGAATCTTAGTTTTAAGTAATAATTATGAAATTGATGATGTTTTCCAGTGCTTTTACATTCAAAGTTTTTTTTCTCCACAGTTTTTTTGCTGTTCATTTGAACAACAGGCAGACACTCTGTTTCGTTTCTCACTCTGTTTTTGTGAAGCATTTGGACAATACTGTTGTTTCACAACACTACAGGTGAAATCTAAAAATCCCCATTACAAAGCGTTATGAAATACAAATGTTTGCAAAGATATCATTACCCATCTTGATTAAAATAAGCAGAGATGTAAATACATTTCATTCGGGAATGTACTCATCCTTTCCATCACAAAAAAAAACGCCCAACATCTGAATACAGGACAGTGGCAAGTCTCTATACTGGTTTTAGAAAGAAGTTTGTCTTTTAAAAAAATCTTAGCACCTGCAAATATTTTTCATATAACATTATCAAATTATTTAATTTTAGTGAACCATAAGTGGATAAATTAATAGTTGAAAAGCAGCTCATTTTGAAAACAAATACTGTCAAACTTGGAGGCTCCGTTCCGTTATCCAGGCTCTCTCCATAAGCTGCGTATGTGCGAGTGCAACTGTGATCAAGGTTTCTGAAATTTAGCAATCATAGCAGAAATGCCAGGAGGGATAAATAGATAAATATTTTTACACAAGTGATTAGTGCACATGAATGGACTCAGACTGAAGGAAATGGGATTTGAATCTCTATAGATAAGGCAAAAATGCAGATACTGTATTTTTGTACCACTGCGCATTAGTCTGGAAAGACAGCTCCTGGGCAGGAACAGATTTGCTAAGGACTGAATGGAAACGAAGCTATTGGGAGAAGATGCCAGCTAATACCACTAGGTCCCTGCTCGGAGAACTTGATGAGGCCACCTATGCATTTCTCCCACATCGACCAGATGAGGTCAGAGACTAACTTTTGACTACGGCTGACATCAGCCAATTCTAACTGGCAGCCAGAGGCCCTGCATCCTGCAGTGTCCTCAAGCTAGGCTATGTGAAATGCTAAACAATTACAAGATCATACCCTCACCATGTTTTGGGTTTTTTTTGCTGCAGACTGCCAGATACCTAAAAGCCACTTCTCACACATCCAAACACACTGTTTAAAGGTCAAGACAAAACTGTCCTGTTCCTCATTTCAGAGGTTGACCTTTCCAAGGGCAGCAGCCGGCCAGGTTCACATACTCTCCCTCTCTCTCTTTGAGGATTTTGGCTTTTGGAGCCTGCTCCTGCTGGACACCACAAGAGCTGGAGTCTAGGCTTTCTCTGGGCACAATGCAAGACATTTATTTAGTTTAATGAGCCTCCTTTTATTCCTGAAAATAACGGACACCATGGTTTCTAGTGTGCATGAATGCAGCCAGGGTGAGTGGTTCTTTACTGCTCCTCTATCTGCAGCACTGACCACCTGGCAGCTGTGGCAGCAGACATTTGCTACATCTATAAAGTCCAAACTTTTCTTGGTTTTTAATTGGAATTACACTCATCTGCATTTCTTCGTCTGCAATAGTTAAAGAAATTGTCTCTATGGGGAAATTAATCAGAACAGCTACTGCAGATTAAGCTCTCCTATAATTAAATATTTTGAAATAGCTCCTGTGTAGATATTCTGTCCCACAGTAAAGAGAAACATAATTCTGGAAGAATCATTTCAGTCAGTTTCTGACCAAAAAGATCAGTGGTATTTTTCCCTGTTGTGCCAATAAGTTATTTTTCTGTTCCTTGTCCTAACACAGCTTAACATCTAAGCTGTTGCCGCTAACAGGATTTTAGCTCTAACAATCTTCCTTTCTTAAACGCTTTTCTATTGCTTCATCTGTTACTTTTTTCTCACCTAGCTGCTTTCTGACTTGAACAAGTAGTACATCTGTGAGACACCAGCCATGCTCCTTTACGCCCTGAAGGAGGTCAGCTTTGGCACTGATTAGCCATCTGAATTTGGGGCACACTTGATACCTTAGTCAGAAATTAGCTACTTAAAATCAGGATCAACAGCTAAACCCTTCAAACCTCCCTCCGCTTCTGTGGTTCCCTATCTTGGTCTTGTAACACAGCTCTCCTGATGGCTTTCCTGCTTGATTTTAAAGGCTTCAAGCCAGAGCAGAAACGGTTACAGCTAAATCACCACAAAAATACTGATTAATCTGTCCCGTGAGTTGGGAGGTATTACCCTATCATTCAGAAAAGGGGCTGCCACCAGAGCTGAGGGGCTTGCTTGGCACCACACAAGATGCAATTTTTAGTATCACAGTGAGAATTCAGAAGCATTTAGCTCTTAGCCAGCCACAGGTCTACACTGTCCTTTCCAGAAAGATGAAATTCCCTATTTACATACAGAATTTGTGTACAGCTGAACTCCAGTATGACAGGTAAGAAATTGTGCTAAATAGTAACTTCTCCTTCACAGCTCCAGTAACTATGTGGCAGAGCGAGAGTACAGAGAATTAAATTCAAGATGGCAGAAGCCGAGCAAACTCAAGTCCTTGATACTGTGTGCTGTATCAGGGCTGAGTATCCTCACCTGTCAGCAGTTAGCTGCTCTTCAACCAGACACCAGAAAAGGCCAGGCAGCTCCTCCCAGCATGTCACATAGCCCCTTCTGAGAAAAAAAAAAAAAATCAAACCAGTGTTTTTCAGGCTATTGCTCAGCAGCAACCTTTTTTTTTTTTTCTCCTCTGTTTTGTAACTACACTAGAAACTTCCACAAAACTGTAATTCACCCCTTAAAGATTTCTGCCCCTTTCACTTGCTCCATCTCCTTTCTGCAGCCATTCTACTAAAGACAAGCAAGAGTTTGGGAGCCTGATCCCAAACTTGCCTTACTGCTGCCTTTCAGGAACCCGGGTTTGAAGACTGGAGGACAGAAACGGAAGCTGAGGTGCAAATCCCACATTACTGTGGGCCATCAGTCTTTGTGTAAGTCTCCTATGGAGACGTCCACCTGCATTTCTTTTCACAGGCTTCAGCGCATTCAAGAATTCCATTTTCAGCTAAAGTACAAGGAACAGACTACAGATACATGCCCTGACTGCAGCATGTTTTCTGCTGATTTATTGACTGTGCATAAATACTACGCTATAACTGTCATGTTTAACCACAAAAAGAGAAAGCTGTGTGCTCAGGAAAATAATTCAGGGCAACTCTGAGATTTTCATCTGTCTTCCATGCACTTCAGAAAAAGAGGCCTCTTAGCAAAGGGGTAGAGTCCAGCCATCGTTATTTTCTCCCCAACGCATGGGTTAACCCCTTGCTGTGCAATGTACCGAGTACCTTTCCTCTTTCTGCAAGGTTTTTCGGTGAGCATACTGCCCTTGGTCCAAAGGTGAACGCCAGATCACTGCAGCCAACAGTTTAATTTCCATTTTGCTTTAAAGACCAATGAAAAGCGGTTGAGGAAGTGATTGGTTGCCTAAGATGGTGGATCGTTTTGCAACAATGGTAGATAAGCAAAATTCTGACAAAACGTCTCTGAGGAGACATAAAATGAATCCACGAAGCAGCACTTTGAACAGCAAACCAAGCTGGAACAAATTTCCAGACAGGCAAGGCGTTCTATATGAGAGCTGGTTTCAAAGTCCAAGAGTCTCTCCAAAGAAGAAACAACACTCAGAATAAAGGTTTGAAAAACTTCCTGGCTACTGAAAAAGAAACTGAAACCCTCTTGGTAAATTTAGCAAACTGGAGAAACAAGTTAGTCTAAACATGAGGACGAGAAAAATAAATAAATCTCACACATACCTGTGCGTCCGCAGGGAGATACAAAACTGAAAGTGCACTTTCTGCTTCGCTTAGTGCATCTCTGTGATTGAACAGCAAATAACATCAGTTCAGTGGGGTGGGCTCCCCAGCTCCAAGACCCCATATGTCCCATCAAGCTCTCCCCACATAAAGATTTATTATCTATCTCTCATAAATGCTGGGAGACAGCAGAGCTTGGGGGGCAGACAAAAGGAAAAGCAGCAGGATTTCTGGCTGAGACAGGAGAGACCTGCACCAGGCAGCCGTAGCCGCGGGAAGCAGGGGCTCACTGGCCGGGGATGCTCGGACCCATAGGTGCATTGGAACTGACAGCCAGCCAAGAACGGCGTGAAATTCCCTGTTACTTCCTTTTACTGGTCTTATGCTAAGTGTTGCTAAGCTGTACCTGGGAATCGGGCCAAATCAGCTTGGGATCTTTGGATGAAAGGCATTATAAAAAAAAAAAAAAGAAATCCAGAGTATTACCCATGTGGAAAGCAACAATATGAATTAAATGAATGTGCAAAGTAGCAGGATTTGGGTTTTATTGCATTCTACGAGGTAAAATGTAAAGACAGCCTAAAAAATTGCCTCTTCTGAGGAAAGCTACATCTTTCTGCCTGGGTTTCTGAGAGGAAGAGTTATAAATGCAGAGCATCGTTACCAGAACTGGCACCTGAAAACACACGTTTTTAAATAGAGCAGAGCCAATAGGGACTGGTTAGGAAAGTCATTATCCTGGGCTAGAGTACACCGATTTGTGCCACCACGTGGGACGTGAACATTGCTTCATCTGTTTCCTATCAGCATTTGTTTTATGGCAAGGAATGCTCATGTAGACTGGGGACCTGCTCTAAACCGACAAGAGTCACCATAAAGGGAAAGCCACACTTGACCATTTCATTTCTGGACATGGTTATGATGGTTTATTGTATTCGTGGCTTGCCTGCAACAGAAATTCTCCCTTACAGAGTTCAAAGTATCTCCCACAGAGAAAGTTTACCTCACCTGACCATGCACTCCATGTCCTGCTTGTGCCTGATCCAAAGTGGGCCAGGCCTGCTACGAGTCTCAGGGAGACTCAGCCCTTGCACAGACCCATCAGTCTCCGATTTGGCCCTGGAAGTCACTTTTCAGCCCTCAGCATCCTTTCACTTCACTGGGAACAGCCACTATCCCCCGCTGGCATGGAACCTTGAGTCTCAAAAAAGAAAGTTAGGGGCAGTCTTCAGAATTTCAAGGGGCACCAGTCCATGGGACATCAACTCTGTGCTGAGAGCACCTATAATCAAGTCACTGGTCCCAAACTGGAAATCTGATGTATTATTTAGGGATTAATTTTAACATTTCCAACATCACCTCTAACAGATCATCACCACCACCACCTTACTGAAACTGAACACTTCCATGGTATCAGTATGTTTATTTTATCATCATTTAGTTGCCAAAAAAACCTGCCAAAGCTGCTACAGAAAGCACTGTGCAATAAAAGCGTCTCATTTTACCATCAGCATCTTTCACAAAATGTTTTCTTTGGTTGTTTGGTTTTTTCCCTCCAAAGGAATCCAATATTTCATCCTGATGAGTAAATGTTACTGAAGTCACAGAAGTGGACAGAACTATCTACTTAGAGCACAACCTTTGCCTCCACGCAAGCTCTCCTGGCTCTGCTACACAGCAGCATCTTCCATAGGTACCTGGCCCTCCTGCCTTGGTTTCCCCAGCTGCACAAGGGCTTATTTTGTTGATTTTACTCTTTTAAAAAAAAAAAAAAAACACAACACTCAAAACTGTGCCAAGCCCTCACTAAGGAGGCGAGAGAAATCAACCCTGCCCTATAGTTGTCGCAAGCTAATTTCAGACGTGATCTAAGGAGTGGGTGGTAACACGACAGCAAGGCGAGACAGGGTAGAAGGGCCCAAGCAGCACTGTTGAGGTTAGAAGGAAACTCAGCAACAAGCAAGTGCACAGGAGAATAAAACAAGGATCCTCTCATTCTTCAATATTTATTTAAAATTTTTTTTAGATAAATAATGAGGAGAAGGAAGCAAAGGCTCATCTCCTGAGGTATCTGGTAAGTGTTTGGAAGAAACAAGTTTCCAGGAAGAGCTTAGGCAGGGACACATCCTCATCTTGCCAGAGCAGCTCTCTGTGTAGTGGCATGAAAAAAGGAGATGGCAGGAGCAGACAGCACAGTGCAGCGGCATCGCCAGCAGCACAGACCAGATGGGAAACTCCAAGAACTGAGACACAGCAGCAGGCAAGAAATAAGTGTGCAGAGTCTTAAAGAGCCAGCTCGGACACAATGGGGTAGGAAAAAAGGGCACAAGGTGTAAGAGCTGTGCGCCTTTGCCAAACGGAAAGGGCAGCAAGGCGATCCCCACAGACACTTGCGCGTGGAGCTGAAGACGTTCACGTTTGCTTCTCTCAAAGAGGGGGTTCATGCCAGGCAGGAACACAGAAATTTAAAATAAAGACATGCTCTCTCTTTTACTCCTGTCTCCTAAGATTTACACATGATAGGAGATATCGTGCTTATTCTGGACTAAGTAGAAAAAAAAAATGCTCTCTCTGGAGTTGCTTTGCTCCTGTTTAGTGCTGCTGACCTTGCTCAGTGCAGGCTGAATTACTGAACTTCCTGATCTCTCAGGTCCCAATTTTGTCACTTCCTTGCACTTGCTCAATTTTTGTTTATTAAGCTGGAAGATTTGTTGGTAGCAAAGAGGGGCTTCAAGCAAGTAGACACTACTTCTGTCTACTTGCTGCATGCTCTTACTTAGTTTTGGATATGAATGCAACCTCCCACTGGAGAGGATTACAAGAACAAATTTTTCATGTCCTTTCAGAAGCTTTTGGCAATTTCTAAGAGCTGAAAGCTAATTATTTTGGCACAAAGAGGCATCAACGAATCTTTTAACTTTGGCATTCCTGTATAAGGTTTCCGTGACACTTTTGTCTGAGAGAGAAAAGGAGAGGAGTAATAAAAAACCCACGTTTATCTTTTTTGAGATACAGAACAGCTTCACTACACGGAGAAATTAAACAGACAAGAGCTCTGCTCTTCAGGTTGGGGAAAAAAAAAAAAGATGACTGCAGAGGGAAATGATATCGGTCTATAAAATGCTGAATGGAAAAGGTAAATACAGAGTAATTGTTCACTTTCTCTTACAGTACAAAAGCGGAGGGGGCATCCAACAAAGACATTAAGCAGCAGGTTTGAAACAAACACACCAAAAGGAAGCACTCTTTCATACTGTCCATAATTGCATTGTGGCAGTCAGGGCCTCAGGAGGTTGTGGAGACTGAAAATGGATTTTAAAAGGCATTAAACAAATTCAGGGGGGACAGCGTGATCAATGGCAAATAAACACAGTAGCTTAGGTGAAACTTTGGGGTTTTCAAACCTTCACCCAACTGATTTCCCAAAGCTGGGAGGAGACAGCAAGTCAGGATCATTCGGTATGGGGCCTTTTTCTTCATCGCTGAGCATCTGCCGCTGGTTGTTCCTGGAAACAGCGTGGCAGTTCCTGTTGTTCAGTGCTGAGCTGTGGGGCCGAGTGTTGCACATCAGTAACGAGCAGTGAATGGTTCTCTGCATTCTTCTGCTGGGCTCTTCTCCATCTTCCAGCGAGCTTCCTCCGAGGGCGAGAGATGCTTCTGGCAGAGCTTCACAAACCCAACCCTCCCCGCTATTTTCCCTGGAGCAACCACACTTATAATTGTGCAGAGAGAGAATATTGCATTAGCTCTTTCTAGTGAAGTGCAAATCTCAGGTTAAAACAAGGAAAATTTTAATCCTGTGTTTTGGTATTGAATTGTAGCCTCTGTATCTCATATTCAAAGGGTAGAAAATACAGCTGTCCTCCATTCTTGGTCAAAAAGCTCCCCAGTCCCCAGTAATAATTTGGTACTATCTACAAAACAAGAAAGAAAAGGGAACCAAACAAGGGCTCTCTGTAGCCAAGTGAAAGTAACAATTTACCTCAGACAGCAAGGAAAAACAAACAAAAAGAAAAACCAGAAACTCCACCCTGAAGTCACTCAGTTTCATTTTAAAGAATAAACACTGCAATAAAAGATTTTATATGCAACATTTATAAAATACAAGAATTTCCAATTATGTTTACACCCAGCCATTTATTTTTTTTTTTAAAAAGGCTGTAATAATGCTAATTCTCTTCCGAACAATTTCAGAACAGTGTCAGAAACATTTTCAAACTTCAATTATTCCCTCTTCAGCTAAATCCATTGTGTTTGCAAGGAAAATTCAACTGAACCAGGAGTTTGTGCCAGCTATTTCCCATGTCACAACATGCTCATTCGTCACCCTAACACTTCTCCAGCCTTGCACAACGCGTTCTCTACAGCATCTCAGAGCCAAGGACGGGCAGCATGTCCCGTACCCCCCAGCAGCCCTACCCTCTCCTGCACCCCCTTCCATCTCCCATCTGCAATCTCCCAGTTCCTCTCAACACACGTGTCTCCTGCTCCCTCATTTTACCATCCAGCAGCAAGGCAGAAAAGAGGAGAAAGGAGCAGAGAAGACGGGAGGGAAAAGGACATGGTGAGCGATCAGTGCTGGGCACAGACTTTCCATATATACAAGAAAGGAAACAGGGTTGAAAATTTGAGGGGAAAGACCACAAAAGCCTAATGACAGTCCAGCGCAGTGGAAATCTGCAAGGAGCCACTGATGACTCAAGGTTTCCATAGCACTTGTACTTCCAGCTTTGGAGCACACTAAACAAAAAATACAAGGCAAGCAGTATACTTGCACTACGGCAGGGGCGTCCCAAATTGTCTGGTGCTTCTGCTAACACAGTTCTGCTGGGAAGAGAGTCACTGATACTGGGCTGTGCCCTTCGAGGGTTAGAGTCTTGGTGCCAATGCTTTGGAGTTTTCTACTAAGAGCTTGCAGCCCTTTTGCCACTCTCTAAAGGCTCAGCTCTCCTCAGTGCTCACACACATTAAGAAACAAAGACAGGAAAGAAAGGAAAACATCAGGAGGATGGAAATATTGAAGCAAAATAGGGAAGAAACACTTTGAAAAGCAGTCTTGAAAAAAAAAGCATAGGTCAGAAAGAAAACAAGCACAGAAAGAAGCATAGTTCTAATGAGGTTCCTGTTCTTTAGGAAGAGGCACAATTACAAAAAATGCATAAATTAATAAACTGAAACCATAAACTACTCTTTGATACACATAACATGAGCTTACCTGAATCGTGTTCCAGGCGACCACAGTCACCTGATAAAGTGATCATAACAAACATGAATTAACTTTTTGGATCTAGAAATTAGTAAAAAAAGAGGGTATTTAGCCATCTGACTACTTTAAAAAAAAATAAAATCATAACAGTATATCACATCTAGGTGCATCAAGGCACAACACTTCAGAATGGTAGCAACAAATGAAAAATTAGCCTCAGCCTTCCAAAGAGAATTTCAATAAAATGCAGACATTTCAGTTAATGGGCTTTGACTGGGGGTATTTTAGCTCTAGGCAGTCTTTGAGCTTAATTCTCAGAGGTATCCATCACTTGAAACTCCAGGTGAACTCAGTAAGATCAGCAGCTGGTGCTAGTCAGACTCAGGCCCAGCTGTCCTGAAATGGTTAATCAACCAGAGTCATAAAAAATGTAAATCCACCACGGTTTTGACAGCCAGGGATTTATCTGTAATAAGACTAAGAGGGCAGCAGGACCCTAAATCCAAGGATACTGCCTGCATCACTGGCAGAGTAATAAACAGAAAATAGAAAGACTTTTGTTCTGATAGTGATATCCAGAGAGATTCACTGCCATATGCAGCACAAGCTGTGACACGCAACACTCCTGCATGGAGAAGGGCAGTCCCTGGGCCTGGAGAGAGAGCAGGACGGCACCTGTGTCTCCTACAGGGAACGCTGCTATGGCTGGTGCATTCCTTGGTAATTAAATACAGTCCCCAGGCTGCCAGCCAACTACCCCTGCAACCCTCCCAGGGCCATGTTTGCAAACCTCTGGTCAAATAAGGGATATGTAGAGGGCTTCAAAGGCAAGTAACCTCGAATTTAAAGCAATGCCGCATACCAGATACAACCCTAATGTTTTTCTTATTCACTATTTTCAAAACAAAAGCAGCAAAGGATATTTGTAATCAAGCTGAACTCTTGATTCCCATCTCGTGGAGCTGCAGCTGAAAGCTGTCCCGTGGACCCTTTGCCTCTGCGATGCAGGACCAGCACATCCACAGCACCCTTGGCTACTGGGAGCTGGTGATGTGGCAAACAAGGAGGGCAATAAAATAAGGTTAGGGCAGTGCTGCAGTAGTGCCACGAAAACCTGCTGTACTTGCTGCAAGTATAACATGGCAACTCTTGCAGTGGGTGCAACTCTTGATCAAAGTACAAAATGAGAATCTTATCTTTTCAAAGCTTTTCTTGAAACACTGCACAGAACTGCCTGTGCACAAGCATTATACTTAGCTGCTCCTTTTCCCAGTAGATAGGCAAAAGAGTGGGATCTAATTTCATAGACTGGGTCTACACTACTCTTTCTGTCTCAAAATGGAGCTTTTCCCTAATGTCATTTTATTTTAACATTAGCTTTTCCCTAACGTCCCTTTATTTTAAAAGCAAGCCCATCTAAGAAATGGGACTCCTTGCAGACAATGGACTCTAGGGTTGTGCTAACTGTTCTTTCCTATTCAGATTTGTTTTCTCATCACAGCCTAATCATTAGTTTTACAGAGGTACAGAACATACACATAACTCAGCAAGGCAGCTGGCAGTGGTTGTCTCCTGCCAAGATCCACTTATGAGGATCTAAACAAGCTTGGTGAAAATCCTCATTTTGTGATTTCTCTCGAATGAAGAAAGCAGCTAGGAATGATTCTGTCACAACCAGGTCTTCCCACATACCCTGCTTTCATCTTAATTTTTTTTCATAGGAACATGCAAGTTTGCTGTGACAGGGGCTGGAAATTGCTTCTGTTGCATTTCCAAAAGACATCGGAGGATTTTAGCATCAGTTACTGTGTCATTCAGGCCATAAAACAAATTTTAACAGACAATAGTGGAAAAAATCCTGAACCAAGAGCTAGCACGACAAACATACAGAGAAACTGAGTCCTCCCTTTGAAAACACTATTGTTTATTGCTGCCAAGGTCAATGGAACTGTAAGCAAACTGCTTTAGCAAACCCCACAAATTTACAACTGCCAGTACTCTGCATTCTTAGTTCTGAAGATATTCAAAGAATGGTTAAATCAGAAGTAGGCAGGCCTCAAATACAGCAGCTGTACAAAAACTCGGTGGGCTTGAGTGGCATTGAGGCTAACCTGCTGCTTCTCCAACAGATTCCCTTTGCTCTTGAATCTTGGGAGGGAGGGACAAACATGTCAATTTTCAGACAACTCAGCAAAGAAAGTATGAATTTCTGGCCTCAGAGTCTAGGGACTATTTGCTACTCCATCAAGGGGACCAGAATTTTATCCAGTGTCTTAAGCCATCCCAGACGTCCACCCCAAAATCCTTCAGAGCAAGGAAAGAAGTCCAACATCTGTCACAGGTTTCTTAGGGTCCAGTTAAATCCAAGTGTTGCCAGATTGGAAGAAGCTCTCTGGAAGAGATCAGATCTGGTTTAGGGTCATAACGAAGTGAAACCCTCCTGCCCAACCGTAGTTATATGCATGTCATGCAGCTCTAATAATAATTGAACTATTTCTTCGTGTGAAAGTCAAGGCTTTTGTACCTCAGCAAAAACTAAAGAGGGGAGCATAAACAACCAGCGAGACTGGGAAACACCGACGCTTTCCTGTTACTTGCGTACTTGCCAATATTTTGGTTTAGTGGCAAATATTAATCCCAACTGTTAATAGTCATACAAACTAACTCACGTCCAACATGCTCAGCATGGTGTCAGTGTTCTGTTCTCATTCACTGAGGGAGAAATCAAAGTCTAGTCAGTAGCAGCCAAAGACACTTTTGTCCTGCAAATCACCAAGACTGTTGTGTGCCTCCTTTTCTTCACCAGTAGGCATAATTTTGACTATTGGTTAAAAGTTCAATTTTTGTTTTTTTAATTTACACTTTCTGCCTTTTCAGTTTAAATTAGGTGGCATTTGTAGTCTGGTCTTAAACAACTTGCACAGGGCCATACAGGGAATATAGGAAATGAGAGCAGAACCTCTGTTTCCTTACTTACAGGCATGAGCCTTAACCACTCCTCAGTGCTGCCTGCCTTATTGAAAGAGTAAAATATAAACACAGGCAGTTCCAGTTTTCAGCTTATATGATCCCAGCCTTCCTCTTTTGTTGTTGCTCATTCATCCTTTTTATTTAACTGTTGCCTTAGCTGTGAAAACCATAAAGGTCAACTTGACACTAAACCGTATCAGTGGGAAGAATTATCAAAATTGTGGACAAACGTAAGAGGTTGCGACCCATTTTCTTGATTTTTGGGAGACGGCACGTTGGTAACGTTGTTCTAAACACAACTGCTTCAGTGAACTGCACTCGAAATACTTCTGCAATCAGATTTACTGCCTAAGATTGTGTGTGCAGCAGGGGGAAGCTGTCGGTGAACGGCACAGTCTTGCCAAAGACTGTGTGTAAGGCAGCAGTGAGGTCGGATAGCAGTGCTGTTGTTTTCAATAAATTCAGTGGATCGGATTTTTATCTTGCATTGCTATCATTTCAGTGCTATTATTTTATTGACTTTTATCTTAATATATCCAAAGGATCCCAACTGCAGACTTTCTCCTGGTAAAAAATTTCTTGTGAGTGTAATATGACTGGTGAATTTATCAGTATTGCTGCAAAAAGCACAAAGAAACTAAATATAAGAATATACAAAGTGCAATATCTATCTTGTCTGTACTGAACTGTGCTGGTAGCATTGTACTGGGGAAAGGAGCAACCCAAAGGCTGCACTAGGCCAGAAGTTTTGTGAGGATCTATGCTTCACTCATGCTGGAAACACCTTTCCCATCAAAAGCCCATTTCTACTGTAATTAAATGCTTCAAGAAATCAGTAATTTTGTGAAAATTTCATTTTAGAGGAAAAGCAAAAATTCTGAGAGCATCTAGTGTCTCGTTTCAATATTTTCTCTTCGAATAATTTTTTGGTACCATGACATGTAGCATAGTGCCTATAAATATGGTGTATACCATATCGTGGTGCAACAGATTCTAAATTAAACCAGACATTTCAATCCATCTATTGTGCCTTTATTTTCTGAAAGCTGCAATTTTACTCCAAATAGCAAACTAAACTTCACGAAAGCAGCAAAAGAGCTCTCTCCCTCTAACATTCATCATGGAATTTCCTGGTTTTTCCCATTTCTCTTTGGAGTGAGGTGAGTGCAGTCCTGCAAGGAGAACACGGCATGAAGGCTGCTTTGGGGCTTGCTCTCCATGACAAGATTTGCAGCTGAGGCTCACGTCCTCTCGCCTTCCCCACGCTCGCTCCTGAGCTGGCACACTGGCATCTTGCTGGGTGCACTCACCGGGCAGAGCTGAGGAGGAGGTGAAAAGCAGCATGTGGAAATGCAGTGGGAAGCTGCAGCGGGCCGTGCCAATTGCAGCGGGAGAGCTTGCGACGGCCGCGGCGTCGCGATGGCACAGCGGGCAGTTCCCACAGCAACCCACTGTGCCCTGGCTCCCCTGCACAGGCAGCGCTGAGCTGGCAGAGCCTTACTCTAAGCATGTCGGAAAATTTTGAAAGAAAGGTTACAAACTTCAAACAGACAGAGATTATGCTCCAACAGGGTTGTAGCTAGGCGTAATTTAGCCAAGCTCTGCCTCCCCCCAGCAAAAAACCCACCACCGCTGAGCCGAGCCATCCCTGCCGCTGCACTCAGACGTGGGTCTGCAATGAAACCCCAGGTTACACAGTAATTCTCCTGCCACTCCCAGCAGACACATGGGACCTTCCTTGCTGCCCTTGTCCTTGCTGATGTTCTCATGAGTTTCAAAAGGGAGGTTATATCTGAGTGACGGTCATCACACTAAAAAAAAAAAAAGGAAATTAATTTAAAATAAATTTTGTTATGTTTGCATTTCGGAATAAATGCAAATTTGCATCAGAACAACAAGCGATGTGAAATGAGACTTACAAGTGTCTTGGTACAAGCTTGCACATGAGGCAGTCACAGATGATTGATATGATGACTGATACTATAATTTAGCTTTTTATGCAGTTTAAATGAGCACTCAATTCTGTACCCTTTAATCACAAAGTGGCATTTCATCTCATGAGCAGTCAGCTGCAGTTCAATAAAAGAAAGACTGCCCAACAGGAATAGGCAAAGTAGACTGAGGCCTCAAAAAAAACACAGATCAAAAACATTATTTGAAAAATGAAATATTAATATGGGCAAGGCTTCCAACTAAATGTTTCCTTTGGTATTTGCTCAAGTGAATGTTATACCTCTAGTGGCAGTAGAAGTGAATCACTTAGCATAATGACTATGGAAAATTCAGACTACAGTTAAGTAATTTCTACATCTTGGATATAGGTATGTACATACAAAAAAGCGCGACATTTTTGAAAAATTAAATCTTAAACCCCCATGTCAGTAATTCGCACTGCTCAGAGCCTGAAAGTTGAGCAAGAGACACAAGCAGGTCTTTCCAAGTTAAATACTGTAATTTGTCCAAATAAAATGACAGAACACAGGCTCACACCCAGTATTCCAATGTGCCCATGGCTTCTGCTGGAGTTACCAGATATGTCCATTACCTCCCCTCAAAGGAAAGCTCGTTATAAAAATGCTAATGTGCAACTCACCCCTTCGGGCACGTGGGAAGGCAAACTGCACGCTGCAGCTGTGCAGGGAGACACGCTGCTCCGGACAGGGAGGCATCCAGCAAGAGTGGCTTAGGCTGTGACAGTGCTGGGAGCCTTGTCTGTGGACACGGATCTCCTCCCAAATCCAGCTGTGCTGACAGCAGAGTCCTCCCTCAGTCTGCCCAGAGGCTGGTGAGCATTGCCCTGCAATAGGTTACCACCCCTCTGATCTGGATATACTTGTTTGAACACTCCCTAACCTATTTCAGTGAAAATCAGCTGGGCCAGCAAACTCTTATGACTTAAAATGTAAAGCCATGGTTGCACAGACATTTCTTCTTCCCTGCAAAGCAAGCTCCAGCTATTTCTACTCCCCTAATCTCCAGCTATGCTTTGGCTCTGCATACCCACCCCATTGGTCTATCCACTATTTTGTCTATTTTTATAAACCTAAGCTGTTGGGGGTTTTTAAGTTGGATTCCCCCCACGCTCCTGATTCATTTAACTAAACGTTACAGTCTGTGCCAACGCAAAACAGGAGATGGCATGGGGTGGGAAAAAATGGCCAGGAGGTTCTTACATCAAATTTGTCTTCAGGATAAATATTTGTGAAACCATGGCCTGATGCTCCCTAATCCCTCTCTGAGTTTGGCCTTTGGTAAACCACATGACTCGAGTTATTTTACAGTCATCTCATCAATGACCTCAATCTCTTGTTACTGTCACACTTTCCGGGTCCCTCAAACTCAGTAGGATCTCCACAATCATCGTTTATTCTGGCCCAGGCCTTCATGTAAGTAATTCAGGATGTGGCTGTTGCTGAGTTGTACCCTCTCATACACAGTTCAGAATATGCCCAAGGCTGGTTGCTTCTCATGCCTTGAGTCAACAGGGTCACCACAACACCAGATGGAGAAATAAACTCTAACCACTGTGTGTGCAAATCGAGTGCAGGTAGGAGCTCTGCTGATGGTGTCCACTTCAAGTCAGTGCATGTAATTATCTGCACTGTAAACCTCTCCACCGTTGCTGGCAGCAAAGCCCAAATCCAGAAGCTTTTTGAATTTCCAGGTCAGAGATCAGCCCCGGCCTGCTTGCCTCCCAGATCTCTCTTTCCTGCACTGTGTTTGCAAAGTTGCAAAGGCTGTGCAAACCAGGCATGAGACCATCTGCTTAGCAGCCACAACAGTTTCTTGTTCTCAACTTCTAGCCTTTTGAAAATCCTTTGTCTTCGTCCTGCTGACCATAATAAGGAACGAGTTCAGCAGGAAGGACGGGTGGTTTCCAGAGGAATTCCCAGCAGAAGTCCGTGAGGGAGCCTGGAGCATGCCTTGGCACCATCCTCAAGAAACAGAGCATGGGATGTGAAGAGCCCTTCAGAGAGGGGTTGGGATCAGAAAGAAAAGGACAAACGGTACTTGTAAACAGCTTTTAAAGACAAATTTAAGTATCAGTGTAGGCATTTGCTCACGCGATAGCAAAGCCGTCGGCGGGGCTGCCCTGCCTCTCCTCTGTACAGCTGCACAAAGGGTTAATAGGTTGCACACATAGAACGCTTGAGCAGCAGAGGTGCAAAAGGGATTGTATTAAGTGAAGCTTTTAATAAGATTTTGATAACAACGATTTTTATGTTAATCTCTAAAGAGTTTGCTTTTGTAACATTTAACTGATAAGCATATAATCTAGTTCTAATTTAATCTCCGCAGGTGTTTCCCAATGGTAAATGTTAAATTTTTATTGCTTCCTTAGGCAGTAATAATAGGGGAAATGTCTGTAAGGCTCCCACTGTCCATTTGTATGCAGATAGCATTGTATTTTACAACAGCTGTAAATCTGACAGGATAGCCTCTTACTTTTGAGATGACATTGTAAATATGTGTCAACACTGAAGTAAACATCTTTGGAAGGAAAATGAAATAGAGATGTTATTAGAGGTCTAATGAAACAGCCATAACTGCTTATTTATGAGAGATGTATTGGCACATCCTTGAAAGAAGCAGAGCCCACGCTGGGTTTGCAGTTTTCCAATGAGCAGGACAAAGGAGATCCTCAGCAGGGTCCTACAGATAACACAGAAATAGATCCTACACTTCATAAAGATGATGACTGTCTATAAAACTCTAAATTTTTGCGCTCTCTGAGGTTTCTAAATGATTTTAAATACCATGGTGTCTAAGGCTCAATTATGGCTTCTTTCATACAGCTTTATGGAGCAAAGCCTATGTCAGGAGCTCCCACATGAAGAACCATAAGGTGCCAAGTGCAAAGAAGGGAACCCTGATACTTGTCTGAAGTCTAATATAGGCATACTTTGGGCAAAATTCGCTCAGTACAAGACCTGTGAGGGAGTTGAATGATGTCTTAGATCTTACACGGGCCTTGTTCTCAAGCAATAGCATGCATGAAACCTGCCTTTGTTTCCATTTAGCATTTTAAAGATAGCTATGCTTTAGGCTATATTTTACTCAAGTCATTTTATCTGTTCTGCAGCAAATATGGCTCTCTGGTAGCCATGCTCACCGTGTCCACAGGCAAATCCCAGGGACCCATTAGCACTGGCAGAGAGCTGAGCTAAAGGACTTCTGAGGTGGAACTGGCTTGCTTCCAGACAGCGTGGAGCATGGGCAGAGAGAGCTTCGAGCTGTCTTTACTCTCCTGTACAGGCATGCCCTGAAAGGGATTACACTTTAACAGAGGTCTAGATATTTCCTCAACGGTGTGGAGATATGTGGCTCCCAAGGTCCACATGATTAGTCATAAAAACAAACAGTCTAACCTCTAGCACAAAAAAATACATGCTAAGTCTCTAGTGACACGAAATGGGAATACAGCATGCTGCCACTGGGGGGTGGAAATTTGAAAAGCTGCCACATAAGCAAGCGGAAAAAAAACACCTTTTACTGATGAATTAAAGTTACGAGAACAGCTTGGATAGTTTAGGTTGAGCAATTCTTGCTTCTATTATAAGTCAGAACATGTATGCTGCTTTAAGGTGGTAGTTTGAACGCAGTATTTTGTTTCTCTTGACAGCCTTTTAAAATGAGAAAAAAAATATTTTATGAAGACTTTTTTATAAATTGGTATTAGTTAGAAAGAAAACTCAAATAATTTCCACAGAAAGACAAGATAAAAGCAACATAACACGGGTGTGAATGGAAATGCAGACACATTACTCCGTTTCCTGAGTTACTTCAAAGTCAGAGGATCTGCCACGTTGTGCCATGGAGAAGGCAACTGTCAGGAAAAAGATATCACATTAAGAATATTCACTGTTGAGAATCAAATGCGCTAAGAGCTATAGGTAAGGCTCATAAGTAAAAAATGTTTAGCTCTCTCCTGTCTGCACGCTAGTTCTTTTCCCATCAGACTTTGTAAAAATACAATTTATTTTGTGTCACTGTTTCAGACTGACGATTCATTAAAGGAGGCCCCCTCACAAAGTGCTTGCACTCTCCGACTGCACCATCACACGTGCCAACGTTACAGGCACAGGGGGCTGGCGCTGAACACAGAACCTGAGTGCCATGGCCTCTGTATCTAAATACTACGCAATGTCCTTATGCCATGGCAGATAAAGTGGAATTTTTTGCTAATCAAATGTGAAAATTACAAGGAGAAGGCATAATGCTGTGTTTCCCGCAACTTGACAAAATCTTCAACGTGATAAACCAGCTGAGAATCTCCCATATAAAGTATTTAAACCGATGGATAATCACCACAGTAACCAAAACCACAACAGGGTCATTCAGGAGCATATGTGCAGACTCCAGTCTCAGGTTTCGTGCTGCAAGGAGCAACATTTGATGTAACAGAAGCCTGGCCAATGCTTTTAAGTCACTGACAGGGGTTTCTGAGGTAGGTAAAAAACGAGAGGACAAAACATTAGCGACAGGAACAGAGTTTTTTTACACCTCAGATCACGCTTAAAGAGACCTGACAAAACTTGTTGCAGATTCTCTACTGCATCTTACATCACTACGCCTTTGCATCTGTATTTCTGACTTCTTCTTAATCCACGTTTTTTCCTCTCATCTTTTCCCTGCTCTACCAGCATCGTAACAAGGACCGCAACCTCAGTCTGCCTCTGATCCCAGAAATAATTATTTGGGAAAAATAAAGTAGCCCAAGAAGGAGAAAGTGAAAGAAACAATAACCTAATGATACAGGAGGGAACTTCCCACAGATCTGAGATAATTCTAGATACTGCCACACATGGCAGTAGTCTCCATCTCCCACGTCACAGATGAGCAGTCTACCCACAGCACATGGCATGTGGGCACACTCATATACATCCTCCCAATAATTTCTAACTCCACCCGAAGTACTGAGCCTTGCTGGCAAGGCAGTGAGAAGAGCAGCAGGGCCGTGCCAAGCCAGGCTCAGCGCGTGCCCCAAACCAAAAAGTTTGGCACTGGTGAGTCTGTCAAGCAGCTCTGTAATATTTCTGCATATGTCAGTGCTGGTTAAACAGTGATGGCACATATGCACCTTTAATAATGTCTGGGACGGGGCGTAATCTCTCTCAAGGGCACACTGTTGCACAACAGCCAGCGACAGGTTTGTGCTCTCTGAAGCATTAGACACTCGCAACAGGGACAGGAGAACACTGACTCTTGCTCACATGCCTGCAACAGTTTGCACATTTAATCGAAGTTAACACAGGGCTTTTAAAACAACAAAGTAACCTAAAACAAGATGCAGTGATAGAAGGGTGGAAGAGGAAGGAGATCAGCACGATTTCGTATTTTCAGCAGGTGGTCAGTGGATGCAAAACGTTATTAAATGTGTGACAGAAAAAACAAAGTTGAATCCTGGGAAACTTATAAAGGGAGACCTAAAACCTGCTTTTAGAGATTCTGAACTTTCTTTGTAAATGAGCTGGATGAACTGGAAAGCATCAACTTGGCTAATTAATGTGCTTCCAAGTTTAGCCATTGTAAATTATGTTTTTTCTAATTTGATCATTCTGTTTACCATTGATTTGAATATCTCTGAAGCATGTTTATGTCTGCTGCTCCTCCTGAGACAGGTTTTCAAAATCAGAAACACCCTACATTTGATTAATACTCAGTATAAACATAATAATTTTCTGAACGTACCCTGAAGGCTGAAGTCTGATAGTCTGTTTGAAAAACAAGAATTCCAGTTTATTTTTAAACATGTTAAACTCTATGTGCTGATTGACACTTGTCAAGAAGCAAAAAAAATATACTTTGCCAGTTTTCGCTGCATACATTTTCAGAAATTCTGACAAGATTATAATTTCTATATATAATAACTGTAATATTATGTAATTTGTGGCTGTGAGACTGAAACTGTTAATGAACTACTCGCCACTATGAGACCTGCAGAAGGAACTATTTGGAAAAAGATGAGTGCTAACACACGCATCTTGGCTAAGTTACAAAATGAAGGATTTTTTTTTTTTTTAATGTCTTCCACGATTTTAAATAGACAAAAGATGTTACTTCCTGCTGTGGATTGTTTCGTGTTATTGTGAAACACTAATGGCTGCTGAGTTTATTTCACCACAGAAGTGTGTTCATTTCACACGTGGGTAACGTCTGGTAATGGAAAAAAAATTGTGCAATCCTGCTGATTGGATGGCTTAATATAAATCTTAATTATTCACCTGACTTGCAACAAAAATATTTTGCTGCATTAATAATCTTAAAGCTGGGAACCATCTTAGGTGGCAATTAGGCTGCTGCATTTTTGTATTATTACACAGGCCTTAAAGCCCAAGTCAGAAGAAAAAGATGATAGTGGGCACTGCATAAAACGAGCTGAAGTCCACGAAGAGTTTAATAACTAAGTAAATTAGAGGAATATGGAGCAAAGGTAACAGAAACATTTTAACGAGACAGCATGCACCACTCGGGCTGTGCTGCTGTACCACCGGGTGACGATGGGTGTTGTGCTCGGCTTGTTCCCGGGTTTATCCTGCGCTCGGCGCAGGTGAGACACGCCGATCCCGCCTGACGGACGGCTGTACGTGACCGGCAAGATCCCTGCGAGCCGGAGCGCCAGAGCCACGTCCAGGTGAACCCGGAGCCGGATCTGGGACCCGCGAGCCGGATCTGGGACCCGCGAGCCGGGAAACACAGCAGCGCCAAGGTCAAGGGCACCGGGCAGGCCCGGGAGCCCTGTCGGGAAGGGGTCGGGCCTCAGAAGCCGTTAGAGGAGGTAAATTATTCTTAAAAAAAAACAACTTCCCGCACGAAAAGAGAACCAGGTCGGCTCCCACCTCCCCCGCTCCCCGCCAGCCGGCCGCCCCCGGGGCGCCTCACCCCTCCGCACCGCGCCCGCACTCCCTCCAGGGGCCGAGCGGCCCCAAGCGGCTCCGGACAGGGCTGGGCAAAGCACTTTCACCGCCTCCCCGCCGGGAGCTGGAGGCCGCCGCGCAACTGGGCTGCCCGGCCGGGAACATCCCCAACACCGCGCCAGCACCCCGGGCCCGCCGGCATGGCGGCGGGGGGGGGCGGGGCTTGGCGAGGGGCGGGGCCTGGTGACGCGCAGCGCTGGCGGGCCCGCGGCAGGCGGGCAGTCCGCCGCGATCCCGGCAGCCATAGCGACGACGCTGCCCGCAGTGACGGGCGAGGCGGGGGGGGCGGACAAAGGGGCGCCGCGCGAGCCCGCACCCAGCGGCCCCGGAGGGGGTGAGTGCGGGGCGGCGGCGCCGCGCGACGGCTCCGGGACGGCGCCGGGACGGCGCGCGGGGGGTTGGGGGGGGAGGAGGGGCAAAGCACCCCCCGCCCCGCCGGTTACCGGGCCCGGCGGCGAAGGGCGCTGACAGGCCGGGTCCCCGCTCCCCTCCGGCGCGGAGCACGGGGCTTCTCCCGGCGCCGGCAGCCCGCGCCGTGCTGGCCCAGCGCTGGCGGAGCCCGGCGCCCGCGGCCTTTTCCCTCGGGAGCAGGGCGGCGGCCGCGTTCCGAGGCCCCGGCGGTGCGGCGCCGCCTGCCCGGCCCGGCCCCTCTCAGCCGCGGGGCTCCGGGGCGGGGAGCGGGGCGGGCGGAGCGGGGCCGTCCCGTCCCGTCCCGCGGGGCTGGGGCCGGGTCCGGGTCCGGGGGCGGGTGCCGGCCGGCCGCCGGTGCGGAGGGGGCTTGCTCGAACCGACTCCGAGCTGTGGCCGGGGGAGCGGTGCGGGACGGTGCCGGGGCGGGCGCGGGCTGCGCGGAGAGGCCGTTGGAGCGCGGACGCCTCGGCCGTTATCTCCGTGCTGGAGAACAAAGAGGATCGGTTCGGCGCGTTTCTCCGCCTTCCGTCGGTGCGGTTTGAGATCGGAATGCCTTTCCTCCCGTAGTTCTCTGGGAAAGACTGTTTTCCTCCGTTAATCGTTGTGGCGTTTGAGCTGAGCGTTTGGGTTTGGCCTGAGACAGGGCCGGGGAGCGCTGATGAGCACAGCACGCGTTCGAAAACCAGCCAGTTTGGCGCATTGAGCACAACTGAAACAGAAAACAGAGACTGAAGCAGATGTGCCCTTGAGAGTCTTCCATAGGACTCTTCTGAGCTGTGTAGTAGAACGGATCAGAAACAATGCACAGCTGTTACTTTGTTTTGTTCCCTGTTTTGCACGTCTCTCAGTTGCATTTGAATGTTTTTTTTGTTACTGTCATCTTTTCAGCATTTGAAGAAATAAAGGAAAAAAAATAACGTGGTCCTAATCAATTTTGTTGTCAGTATCAGCATGGTTTATGCCTGTGGTAGTCATCTGTGCTAACAGGTAACGCTCTGACACTGTTCCATTTTACAGCATCCTGGAGACAGTTACCAGTTACATTTCTCATCCCTCTGTAAAGAGGTGAACAGTGGTGTGTTTTGGTCTGTGCTTTGCAAAGTCTCAGAGCAGTTCTGCCAGTTCAAATGTGACTGTCCACCTATTTAAATACTTTGCAGAATATGTGCCTTCATCGATTACCAGGTGGAGGTGAGGTTAACCACCTCGCTCAAGGTCACGGAGTGTCGGTGACAGAGTTGGCAATAATGGCATCCAGCCGTCCTGGCTGCTGGGTCTGAGCCCCAGTCATTGGGTGCCTCTCCCAAATAATTGCAGGTAGTTTAAACACTGGCTTGCGTAAGTGTCTGTTAAGGCCTTCAAAAACTTCTGGAGAAACAAAACGTTAATAGATCTGCTTCAGATCTTGCGCTGTGTTTGCATGTAGCTTCAAGTCATTGTGCTGCCTGATGTAGGAGGCAAGTTTGAAGAAATCTTTATGGCTGATTTTGTAAACGTGCACTCAAAAGGCACCAATTTTATTGAGTATGTAGCGTAGAAAGACATTGTGTAGATTTACAGGGTAGATCGTGAGAGTACAAAAATAGATTGCACTGTAATTAGACAACTTTTACAAGGAGAATGTGGATACTATGACTGTAAAGAGGTTATCTTCTGAATACAGTGTTTACCAGATGACATTCTGTAGAGTTATTTGCAGTTGTTAGGAAAAAAAACAAAACAACCCAACCAACAAATGCACTCGGAAGCCATGGTGATGAGGCGGTTGGAAGTTAAAATGGGAACAAAAAACTTCCACACTTGACTGACTTTTTTCAGCAGATACTTGTTAAGAAAAAACCTAATCACGGTCAGTGTTATTTCTGACCCTAGAGAGAAGTTACGTTTCGCTTTGTGTTTTTCTCTGTCAAGTTAAATTTACGAAGAAAGAGGTTTCAAAGGAAACGCTGGCAGATCGGTGCTGTTGTGACACCAGCAGTATATACTTAGTAACTTCAGGGGGAAAGATCCCTATTGTGCTAAAAAAAAAATATCAGTGGCAATTGTTTGTCTGGACTTCAGAGACGGTTGGAAGGCAAGCTGGCATTGTTCAGGTGTTGGCCCGTGTCCTGAAGTGAGCGTTGCATTTGACAGGTTCCTGCACCCATGGGGTGCTTCATTGTTGGTGCTGTAAGGTCACAGGTCTCAGTTTTGTGCAGATTTCTTGGTGCTTACCTTCGTGTTCTGCAAGTAATCGTGGTGAGTGATCGTGGTGAGCATGTGCTGCTCCGCAGCGCACAGTGCGGAGAGCAGCAGCCGACTTGCTTTTAAATGAATTCATTTAAAATTCTTTTAAATTTAATTTAAAGTTCATTATTATAACCAATATTTTTAAAATTTTATCAAATATAGTCACTTAAAAATATCTAGTGGTAGTTTGCTATTGGTTTTATGGTAGATTAAAACATTTATTAGGAAAAACTGCCTTTTGTTGATTTCAAAGATTCATAACTTTAAAATTCTTTTAAATGAATAGCACCAAAGGTACGGTGTTATTAATGCCAAACCATCCAGTCTCCCCAGCATATGGATAGTTTATAGCACATTCTTTGGGAAAAGTACTTTTACGGATTTTACTTGGTGAGATATCCCAGCAAGGTGACTTGTAAGCCAAAATGTTTGTTTTGAAAAGGATGCTGGTTGCTTGCTAGAAACCCAAAAGAGTAAATGTCTCCTGTGGGCCTGGGTTTGCCAGATTGACTTTTGCCAATTTGAGCCATCACGTCTTATCCAGCCCAATTTCTTATCCTGAGAAAAGGAAGCAATAACGGGGTATACTTTTTTAGGATTGGTGGCTTTCCACCTGCAGGTTGTGGAATCCTGAGAGGTTTGCGCACTGTGTTTTCCACGGATGCGTCAGAAAAACAAGCCTGTTGATAGGCTTAGAGATCCACACCTCAACTGATATTGCGATTTGTGGGGTTTTTGGACACCTAAACACTTGCCGCTGGCCAAACTGAAGAAACTGGAGTTGTAGTATGGTGCCAGGAGTCAGAATAAAACCTGTGCGGTGTTTAAATAAAAACTTAAAGCATAAAAAAAGTGAATTATTATAAACAATATTTTTAAAATTTTACCAAATACAGTCACTTACAAATATCTAGCAGAAGTTTGCTATTGGTTTCATGGTAGATTAAAACATTTATTAGGAAAAACTGCTTTTTGTTGATTTCAAAGATTGCCCATATTTCTGTTACACATCATGTTTGCACTGTAGGTGTGTATGAGAACCAAAGATTCTCACATATTCTTACTGCGTACAGCATTGAGCTAACTTTTGTAAAAAAAAAAAAAAAAAAAATTCTTAATCTTCTGCCAATAAGAAGTTTCAAAAGAAGTTATTTTGAATTCCTACGAGCTGGCAGTTCTTCCACATTAGCACTTCGTGTACTCTTAATGTATGGAACAATGAATCTCACTTTGCAGTAGTACACAGAGTTGCTCAAGAAATAATGCTTACACTTGCTGCATAAACTGCTTCCAGAGTTTAATTCCTCTGAAACAAAAGGGATTCACCAATTTCTAAGAAGCACTTGGAACACAAATTGCCACATAGAGAGCTATTTCTTTTTCTAGACTCTTCTTAATAAGGTAGCAGCACATCAACTTGGAACACTATCATTGGGGATTTGTTTTCAGAATATTATTAGTAGCATTTCAGTGAAGTGGAAATAAACCTGTGCTCTGAAAAGAAACTGGATCTCGGGGAAAGACATTCCAGTAAGAGTCATGAATTTAAATTCTACAGGAAAGATTTGCTATTTAAAAAAAATAAAACAAAAAAAAAAATGAAGAGTTTAATTCGTGAGTAAGAGTCAGAACCTGTAAATCCGAAGGTATGACAGACATACTCTAATAAACACTTGAACTGTGTCATGTTTCAAGTATGAAACACGTATCTGGTGCTTGGAAATGTAAACATCATGATGTTTAGAATGCAAAAATAAGCATTTGGTTTTGATTGTTCATAATGCTAAGGCTACTCGCTGCTAGAAAGTTCAGCAACTAAACTTCTTAAGGTTCAACCACACCAGTTTATTAGACTGGACAACCGCAGAAATCGACATTGTTTTATGAAGCTTCATTGGAAGTAGAAGTTACATGGGTCAGTAGGAACATTTTGTTCTTTTAATGTTTTCTATTATATAATAAAGTAAAGCCTCAAAGGACACCTTCAGTTTGATCATTAACCTGTACGAGCTACAGTAAAACGTGGCATTGTTGGGGTAAAAATATGTGTAGCTGTTTCACTGTGTTCTGTCTGGCGTGTGTAAAGTCAGTGGTATGTGTGCTGAGGAGTCTGGCCTTAATTTTATTGTATGAAATACGTTTGGGATTGTTGCTTGGTCAGGTCATGGGTTCTGGTTTTAGTTCTGGAATGCTGCTTCAAATAAAACAAAACTGTGGGGATGGCAGAGGGAGAATGACGACGACGCTTGTACTTTGGTTAGAGACAGTGGTGGTAGAAAACCTGTCTTGTTTTTTCATCAAATAATAAATCCCAAATCTGTTTGGTGTTGTTTATCCCAGTTATTTTTCAGTTTGTTGCCTGTAACTACCATGCAAGTGTAACAAGTTTAGTTTAAACAAGGCGTGAAGGTGTTCCCCATTCCTTTGTTCTGAATCCCTGGGATCTGACATACCTGTGTGTGTGACACACCTGCCTGTGTGATTGGATACCTAAGCTGTTACACCTCATCTGGGAAGGTCACCACTGCAGTGAGATTCCTGCCTAAATGGTGACTGCTGCTGCCTTCCGTCTTCGTGCTTCCTCATTTCTGCTCTGGTTTTGCTCAGGTGTTGGTGTTCTGAGGCAAGGATGGGATGAATTTTTGTTGGTGGTGGTTTGTGTTGCAAAGACCCAGCATAAGCAGCCCTTACCACAGACTGGGACCCCAAAACGCTGCCATAAGGCACTGAAGAAGTGCTCATCCATTTATTTTATAGCAGTTTGTTCAACAGAGGGAAACCAAATGGGAATAGTTTTTCTATTTCCATATTTTTGAAGGAACTGAAGTAAAGGTAGATTCATAACCAAGCATCAAGTTCTATATTTTTTCACCTTCGTTGACTGCCTCAGTTTAGTGTAGACTTATGGAAATAATCTTCTTGCCTTTTCTCTTTTTTTCCCCCTTTTTCCTTTAGAATTGCCAAAATGCTTTGGAATTCTTAAACGATTCAAAAACTGAAGTCTCTGAGGATACAAAATCATAAGAACACAAGAAGCAGCAAGGAGGATTCAGTGCCAATGCAGCAACAAAGACGACAGCCAGAGTTAGTGGAAGGAAATCTTCCTGTTTTTGTTTTTCCTACAGAACTTATATTTTATGCAGATGACCAGTCAACACACAAGCGGGTGTTGACTCTGTATAACCCCTATGAGTTTGCCTTAAAATTCAAAGGTGGGTTTCTTAGGTTAAGTTCTGTGTAAGGGTTAGTCGGTGATTTGAACAGACCAGTTATAACTCGTGTGACAGAACCAAACTTGCGTCTTTACGTATATCTGTTGCTGAAGTTGGCGAGATGCTGATTCATGAGTTGTTACCGCTTCTGTCCTTTTTGTTGCAGTTCTTTGTACAACTCCAAATAAATATGCGGTGGTCGATGCTACTGGTGCAGTGAAGCCTCAGTGCTGTGTTGATATGTAAGTAAAAATTGGTTGTGTGTTTTTTTTTTTTCTGTCCCTAATGTATGACACTTGGTTACTGTAGTTTCTTTTAATATTTAAGACCTGGTAAATGACAGCATGCATAATATAAATGAAGTTGGATAAAGATATAATGTTTTCCTAATCTCTTATATTCTTGTGGCCATCTGATCTTTGCTGTTCTTTCACACTAGGGCAGAGATATGACAATATTGGAGATATTTCCTTCTTTAATTTTGTCTTTAGCTATAAATAAACTGCTCATAAATACGTCCTATAGCATAGTTTGTAAACCAGCAATGAGAGTTATATGAGCCTCCTCCGGGTACTTTTTTTGTTATTTCTAACAAGAAAAGCAGAACCCTCCAGGGCTGGGATTTCTTTGTGAGAAATGTTTGTTTGCAGATGGGCAAAATGAAAATGTCTGTAGGTCTATGTTTTGGAGTGTGTGAGCACGCTTTTCCTGTGTCATGTTTAATAAAGGAACTTCTACTTACCTTTCACCTCGACCACCTCTACCATTCTCAGACCTCTTTGTCTTCCCTTTGCTTGTTTCTCCTGTCAGGTCCCAACCCAGTAACAGAGAAAAGATGGAGGCCAGTTAAGTGACTGCAGTAACGTATAGAGTCTGTAGGCTGCTGTAATTCAAAGCAGAGTAGGTATAGAAGTTAAAATAGCCCATTTTTTTTTCATCTTCCATTTACCACGTTGTTCTGTGCTGATGTGCAGGTACAGCTAAAGAAAGTATGAAGTACCTAAAAGAGCAGACTGAGCTTTCCAACTAGGAATGGGCAAACTGTAAAACACCTTCTGGAACCTCTGGCTAACAAATGTCCATATACCAACCCCCCTGCTATTGAAAGATCTGTCTGTTGTCAGATAAATAGTACTATGCCTGGGGAATGGATCTTTCCTGTGGACTTTTTTCCTGAGGTGTAGTTTGGAAAATTCCAAGGATTCACCAAAGAGAAACATAGAACTAAAAGTTTCAGTGGGCAGGGGCAAAAATGCTAAAAATGGAACAAAACAGTTCAGAATATAGAATATACCAATATCTGTGAGCTATTCCAGTCTTTAGTAGACATTTACACAAGCTTGATTACATTTGGTTCATCTTAAACAAATGTCTTTGTATTAAATAAAGGGAAATAAGACAAACACATGTTTCCGAGGGAATTTTTTGTGCAGCAAAACCCCCGTCCCATTCCAATGGTTGCTGTCTAAGGGCAGTGTTTACTGCTAGGATAGGAGCAGTACTATGCAAGTATGGCCATTTGCCAAATAAACAGATATTCTGCAGAGCTTCCAATTATGCAACAGTCTCTAAAAAGAAACGGGAGAATGTATCTGTTTATAAGGGTCTGCAGAAAACATCTCTCTGCTTGGCAGCAGGCGCGTGTTCTCGTAGCACAGTGTTACGTAAAGATTCAGTTTAGGATGGTAGTGAGTACCGTGGTACTAAGAACAGAAACAAAAATTTAAGAGGAAGTGTTAAAGGAAGAAGTAAGTGTTGAATCTGCTGTTCTGATATGCTGAGTTGTACGAATTGGGATTGTCAGGAGAGGAAAAGCCTTTTGTTTCCTTGAAGGCAGGTGCCCAGCCAACACGGCTTGCCGAAAGTCTGTCGTAAGCACACTCTTCTGCCTCGTAAAATGTCGTAAAACTACGGGCATTCCTGAAGCCTTCTCGCTTGGGGGGTTACATGGTCTCTGTTTCCATATGGAATAGTCTATGGAAACTAGACACCAGCAACAAGCACTGGCTATGTGTGAATGATTGTAGATATCTTGATGGGATATAGTTCCTTTAAACAAAGACTGAAACACAAAAATCTGTTTCTTGCAGCAGTTTAATGTATATATTATCACAAGGATAGGTTTCTTGAAGCAATTTTAAGACGACTATCCTGTATTACTAAGGGTAGAATGATTTTGGTTTTCCCCTCAGGAGCTGGCAACCTTCTTGAAGCCAAATCACTTATATGTAGGTATCTTTTCAGATTAGCTATTATTTTAGAAATTTAAAGTAGCCTTTCACAAAAAAAGTTTTCCACTTTGGAAAAATAATTAAAATCCATATTAACCCTGAGGGCTGATATGACTTCAGAACATGAATGTTACAGCTTTTTAATGCTAGATACGTATTTTCATAATGAATCATAAATGCAGAGAGGAGGCAGTTGAGCAGAGCGCTGCTCAAAGGTCGGTGTAGCCTTTGATCAGTGTTATTTTAAAACTCGGCCTTTTGGAGGTCCCACACACAATTTTTCCCATGAAATGCCATGAAACAAGAAGGAATGCAACAACTATCACCCTGTCTGACTGTTGAAGCTGTCTTGGTCAACGTATTTAAAACAGCAGAGCAACAGAGTGGTTGCTGGACAGTGAGAAGGCTCACCAAGAAAATACCTGGCTCTCTGGCTGTAATTCAGAGAGTATGTCTGCACTGCAGTCGTGAGTTGTGATTGCAGCTTGTGTAGCTACACCTGGCATTGCTCTTGGTAGCTCGTGAGGTATCTGCAGCGTCATGCGTGCCAATGAAGGCTACCGAATGTGCTCAAGGTAGCTAGGTTGATGAGCAAAGCTCTGGCAGCACAGAGCTCTGCTGTTTGGTGTCCAGATTGACTCCCTGAAAGACAGGTGAGAAATGTTTATGTAGCTAGGTCGCTGTCATTTTTTGTGCAGTTACATGCTCTTAAGGATGAGCTTCTGATTTTGAAAATCCCTTTACATCTAGCTGACTCTTGCACATAGAGGGAATGAGTTTAGCTTCTGAGAAAGTATCATTGTAAAGCTTTGAGACTGGTTTCCTCTACAAGCTAGGTTTTTGCGGTCACCCCTCCAAGTGTTTGGCAGTCCTGCTTCTCTTCTTTCTTTCCCTGTCCACTCCAGTCCCCCAATACCTTTTGAAATCACTGGCCAGCATCAAACAACTTTGATACAGGAGGAGGCATCTTTCGGTTAATTGATGTTTCATGCAAATTGGCAGCTAGGCCTCAAATTGAGGCAAAGGTGTGCTCAAGATAAAGAATTGACTGTTTTTTCTGGGCAGCCAATTGGAGCATATGTATTTGGGAACCAGAGCAAGCATAAGGAAGGGAGAGAGAAGGCAAGGTCAAATCTTCAAGAACATTGAGTGATGGAGGAGGTAGTGGGGATCTGGACTATTGCAGTGTGTCTAGGGGGAGGAAGAGAGGAAACATTGGGATGTAGGATGTTATTCCACAGGAGACGTGCTTTTTATTAGTTCCTCTGTTTGAAAATGTTGTCTTTCTCTGCAGTGTGATTCGCCACAGAGATGTTCGGGCTTCTTACTATGGTGTGATAGACAAATTCCGTCTACAAGTGTCTGAGCAGAGCCAGAGGAAAGCATTAGGGAAAAAGGAGATTATTGCTACTCTGCTTCCATCTGCAAAGGAGGAACAACCACAAAAGGAAGAGGAGGAAAAACGAATAAAAGAACACCTGGCTGAAAGTGTCTTTTTTGAGCAGACTTTGTGTCAACCAGGTAGCTGAAATCTTTTACCCCTCTTGTCTTCTGAATCAGTTATGAATAGCTCAAGTGACTAGAAAGACTAGACTAAAATAAATTTTAAAATAATTCCTTTTACTTACCTGTAAGACTGCTGTCTCTATCACTGAGGGGTGATAATGCCCAAGAACCCAAACTATGGCTGTTCTGCTTATGCTGTCTGGATTAATCGAGACCCTCTGCTGCCCCATGTTTGCATGTCAGACGTTGGAGAGTACATCCTCTGTTCCTCTGGTGCAGAAGTTCTCTTACAGCCAGTTGGAATTTATCTGCAAAAGGATGGTAGTTATTTTTTCTCTTGGGCTCTTTCAGAACATATGCCCCTTCTGAGTTTGTTCCAAACCCTTAATCCTCCATTTCCTGATGAGCAGGAAATACTGCCAAAACATATTCTAAAGAGCTCCTTGTTCTGCGCCATCTCCTTTGTCTGTCTCACGAGTGCAGAAAAGCACAGTTGCTAGCTGAACACTCTTTGTGTGTTTCAAACGTGAGGAAGTGAATCAGCAGTCTTGGACCAAACAGTTAAATTGAAGTGGTAGGGGGAGATAAAAAAGTATCAAGTTTTACCACAACTGAATCTAAACTGATTCTTGACTTGACAGTCTACTTTCTTGTTATTTTCACTGATGTATACTGTAATATTCTTGTCACTCTTTTATTTTTCATGACAAGAGCAAAAATGAATTCCAGAAAACAGATGAACCTGGTTGAGTGTTCCTCTTGTTAAAAACTGTTTATACATAGTTTGTTGGATGGTGAAAGACTTTTTACTAAAAAAACCCCTCAAGATAAGTGTTAGTAGGATACATGGTTATAGCAAACCTGCAAGATCTCTGGGCTCGTGGAACAAAATGTTACTGTGACAGTTGTTCCGGTACAGGGGGTTTGAACCATCCTGAACAATCTGATACTGGTCTTAATCCAAATGCTATTTCTCTGCTTAAAAACCTTGTTGACTAAATTTTATTGCTTGCTTACAGAAAAACAGTAAACAAAGCAGTTACAGTCTTTGCACATAACCTGCAACCTAGAAATAACTGATGTATGGAATTAGAAAAGGACACACACTGATAGTCACTGAAGGCATAAAAACTTGATAAAACCCAGCTGATTTCCAGTGGGTCTTAAGAATTTGGTTAGAGGTACACAACTGATGTGGTAACAGCTTTTTTTCCAACATTACACAGTGCCTCTGAGTGGGCTCCAGCTGTTGAACTGCAGCGCAATGAGAGCGTGAAGGACAGTTCACCTGTAGTTGGTGTTTCCTTCCCCTGGTGATAACGGACTGTCGGAGTGGTTCACTCCCACAGTTGTTGAAGTGAGATTCAAACATTCCTGATTTGTGGCATATAAACTGGTTCTGGCAAGCGCAGCCCTGGAACCCCCCAAAGAAAGAAGGGAGACTCGTCTGGGCCAAGAACCTGTGCTCTTGCTGTAGCCATGTTTTGTTCTGGAGGTGTAAACAGTTGTCTGCCTGTGCAGCTCTTCTAGGTGCTCTTTCCTGATGGATTACTAATCACTGAAGGAACAATCAGGGAATGGAGTCAGGATGCATGGTGAAACCTCAAGTGTTGCTGAAACATCTAGCTGTCCTGAGTGTGTGTATATAGCTACTGCACCTGGCAGGCTCTGTTCCCCTAGAAGGGAGGGGTTTGGGAAGTCATGGGAAAACAGCATCAGAACAGGGAGCAGTCTTCTCCACTGCAAAATGCAGAAGGTTTAGAAAGGTGAGTTTAAGAGTTGTTTTCCACCCCCTCTAAACTCCAAAGAAAATTTCAGGATATCGCAGCTCTAATGTACCACAAACATTTTTGCAAAATATTTAACATCTGTATTGGTTGGATGTTCCTTACCATTGGTACCATCCTGTTTTTCAGAAAACAGGACTGCCTCGTCGGGACCTAGTTTACTAACAGTCTTCCTAGGAATAGTGTGTATTGCAGCACTGATGCTACCTACATTGGGGGATATGGAATCCCTGGTGCCTCTCTACCTCCATTTAAGTGTGAATCAAAAGTTAGTAGCTGCTTATGTTTTAGGTAAGTATTTTGGATTTTGTACATGTTTTCTTGCAACTTCTGTGATTTGGACAGAAACAGAATTCTCCTGTGTTTGCCAGTGGCTTCAGGAAACTTGATGGAGATGAAGCACCATGTTGTATTTTGGTTTGCATCTCCACTTACAGTTTAACTTGCAGCCATAGAGATGTCAGGAAGAGTTAGTTGTTGGAAGTATTTTAGACCAGATTTTAGTTTCTATTTATTGTATACAGGCCCTTGCATGTTAATTTCACCTTCATTTGATGAATGGCCAACTGTAGTCATCTGCCAACAACACAATGGAATGTGCTGTTTCTTACTCTTATACTAAAATAGTGAGTTACTCTATTGCAGACCCTGGATCTCTTCTGTTACTCTGTTTCTCTCTCTGACCCAGATAAACTGGTCTGGAAGGCTTGGTTCACTACCTTGATAAGCAGTTGAAATGTATAGAAATAAGTTGGTGTAAACCTTTGCTGAGAGACCGCTACCATCCACGGTTCTTCCCGCTTTGTAACTTGCTCCTAAATTAGCAAGCATAGATAAGTTGCATATTTCATTTGTTATGACTATTTTTCTATAACTATTTCAGATTTGAAGAACAGTCACACTAAACTCAGTTCTCCTGTCCCACTACCTGGCAGAAATGAGGATTTAAAGGAAACAAGCTAGGCAGCTTCAGACTGATAGCTAGAGGTGAGGTAGTGATGGGAGAAGATGCGAGTTCTCACTGATTGATGCGCACACTCAGTTGACTGACTGACTCATGCAGGTCAGTCTGCTGGAATGGTTTGAAAACTCACGTGTCGCTCCCTGTCTGAGCCGATGGTGATGTGTTTTCAGATCAGGACCTTGCAGTAATCCTTGCTTTGTTTTTATCTCTGGTTTTGAAAACAACTCCAGTTGCTGCTGGTGCCAGCTATAATATTAAACCATTTATACATTTGCAACAACTTCACCTGTTTCTAGGTTCACTATGACGTTCTTGCAGGTTTTGATTCCTTTGGTAGTAGCCTGTTTAGCTTTCTTGAAAAGATTCTTCAGTGTGCAGCTCTTGCTCATGTAGAAAGTCGACTGCTCTTGAGAAGATGGAACCACTTTCTTCCACAGCAAAGTACAACTGGATGGTGTAGCGTTTACTTGGAAAGGGAAGTTAACACCACACCAACTGGCACTATATGACATTTGAGAAGTACTTGCTTTACAGAAATGAGTTAACTCCTTTTTTGCCTGAAGGTCCCTGTACAAGTGGTACAGGCTGTCCTGTGGCACCTTCCAGAAGCCTCTGTTACTGCTCTGCGATGATTTAGGTAATCCAAGCCGAGGCCGACAGCAGTTGAGGTAGTGCTGATTGTCTAAGCTAATACAGACCTTAAGAAATAGCTGAACTCTAATTCCTCTTTAATGGATAAATTGCTTATCTAATGGAAGGCAGCATTACAACTCTGCTCTGTCATGCTGCTACCTTCAAAACCTTTATAAAGTAATTAAATCGGTATGAAGTGGCAGGATAGCAAAATAGTCTCAGAAATTTCTTTATCTGTGATGAGACCTGTAGGCTTCAGCTAAGCTCTCTGCAGTGAAAGGCTGTTACTTTAACATCATCTGAGCCTGCAAGAAAATACGATTGCCTAAGAACTGATAAATTACTATTTTGATGTTACGCAAGGTTGGAATTCACGGAGCCTTAATGTTTTTCCATATGCCCCTTTGCCTTGTGCAATATAACTCATGGCTAAGAACTTGCAGATTTGTACTTTTTTTGTGTATTAGCACATAATTAAGTGAATTTTCGGTGTGTCATGAGTAGGTTTTAGCCCCCAGTTTCCTGCTTTCATCTCTTTTCAGTTGTTTTTAACCTCTATCAGAGCAGTTCTTTTTTTTTTTTTTTCTCCTCCCTCTTTAAAGGTCACAACAAAGAGGCTGTAGAAAGCACCCTATGCAGACTGACAAGGAAGCTTAACATCTTTGTCTAAAACTAGTCTTTGATCAGTTATTCTGCACAGAGCAGAAACAAAAACGTCTTGGAGCCTTCAGCTAATCTGCCTTACTGATGATTCAGCATTTGAATTACACTGCCCAGAGCTAGGCTCCATGAAGGCTGGTGGCTTGTGTGCTAGCGTTACGCTTACTAAGTGAAAATCTCAATGTTGAGATTTTCCAGTAGGGAAATAAATAATTGTTTGGAGTATTTATCGCTTCTTTGACATTTATTTACTAGATACACGGCACTTCAGTGGCATTTTCTTACACAGAGTTTGACTCCATCAAAATTTGGAACAATACTTCTACTATTTAAGTGCAGTGTACATATAGATTCATTCTGCATGTATTTATGCACTCTTACCTTATTTTCTGGCCTGCGACAGGGTAAACTGTCTAAGAGTCTTTATTTTAAATGTTTTACTCAGTGAAATTAAAGCATTTAGTTCTTCATTCTTGTCTTTCAGGTCTCATCACCATGGTTATCTTGAGAACATGAGCAATGAGTTCACAGGATGTCAAACACCTTACTGTACATTCACATCATGAATGTGGACTGCCTTTTACTCCCATTTGGCTCATCAAGATGCTCACAAAACTGTTCAGTGATTGAAGATACCTTCAGAAGTGTAATATATTTTAACTGTGTATAATAAATGAAAGACTCAAAGCACTTTTCGGTGCTTCTGTAACAGACAGCTATGAAATGTTCAGTGATACCTGTGAAAATAATTTGAAAAACTTTTATATCTATGCCTACTGTAAAAAATCCTTATTAAAGCAACATTTGTTATTTTTAGTCTATGTTCACATCAGTGCGTGATCACTATAAAAGCAAACTGTCTTGTGTAAAATGTTCATTTGGTTTGTGGTTGTACGTGCTGGGGATGGTGCGTAACACTTCTGTATACATGCCAGAAGGATGAGAATCATGACTAATCATTGAAGAAAATGAAAAATCCCATCAGTGAAACTATGAAATAAACCATGAATTTTAGGTGAAGAAGTAATTCTCAAATTCCTTACTTCATCATTACCAATATTATTGGTGAGCGTTCATTTTCTTACTTGGGGAAATAACTTCTGCAACAGCCATTTTGTATCACAGCTGTAGACAATAAAAACAAGTTGTGTAATCCTTTCATTTCTTAGGGATGCATGCAATTTGTGAACTGAGGGGCACTGATGGAAGTTGAACTGCACACTAATACAAAATTCTGCATTTTTTGTATTTTAGAGACTTAACTAAGTACAGCAACAAGGGCATTCCTCTACACCTTCCCTTCCCCCCCTGTCCCCAGCTAAGATGGGGGGTTTCTTTTGTGTCAGAACCTCCTGCTCGAATTCCAGTTTTATATTCCAGGTGAATGTTTATCTTGTTTCATATAACAAGTATTTCCCTTCATTTGACAGTTCATTGTCGAGATGTTCAGTTGAAAAATATTCCTACTGAAAGGCTGTATTCGATTCATACAAAGATTTGTGTGTAACAAGTCTACATAATGATCTCTATAAAAAAATTTTGGAAATTAAATCCTTCCCCCTGCATGTTATGGGTAACTTTTCTGCTTATGCATGGAAGTACAAAGAAACCATACAGATAACTTGCTTAAAAAAAAGGAGGAGAGAGAAAGGTTTAATTCAGATTGTTAATCACTGTACATTTTTTCTCATATATAATACAAGTTAAGTCTTTAAAGGGCAATTAAATGTCACTTCAGTTTAATTCTCAGAAGAACTGAGCTTGTGTCATCTGTCAGCGTCAGATGATAAAGAAACAGTCAAACATTAACATCTGTAAAAAAAAAAACCCAAAACCAAACCAAACGCCACATTACTAACTGGTTTGAGAACGCTGTGTTCCAGGGCCGCGTGGCAGACTCAGTGCTTGCCTCCCAACACTGAGCTCGTCTTTGAGTTGCAGTGTCGTCCTGCCACTGTAGAGCTGTGCTCCTGTAGCTTCACCGTTATTCTGAGGCACCTACGTTTAGTTCTGATTTTCAAGAGGTGGCTTAACCTGCTGCTTCTTGAGGAAGGGCGAGGGAATCGAACAGAAGTTAGTGAGGGAGCCGAAACTGCCAGGTGGTACCTTAGCCTGGCTGTTACGTATAAAAGATACACGTTTTATTGTGCCCAAGCTGGCTTAAAAAAAAACAACCAACCAAAAAAGACCCACAACCAAACCACAAAGCCACCATTTTTCCTCCCATATCCTGGAGTTCCAGTCATGGGCCAGGATTGTGTTTTGCCAGGCACTTGCAGAAGTAAGGAAAAGAAGGAATCCCCCATGCAGGAACTCAGAGCCACTATAACCAAGTTTTGCCACCTCCAGACGCAGGACAGTGCACGCACAAGGCCTGAGAAGTGGTTACAGAACAGCCCCAGACGGCCAGTGTGCATTTTCAAGGAATTTAACGGGAAGTGATTGATTCAGAAAAACACCTTGACCAAAGCAATCAGTAACAAAAAGTTATCGGCAACTGGAAAGACTGAAACATTGGACTGTTTCTTTTTCAAGGGCAAGCGAGGAGCAGTACACAGATAAAAACGATTAAATGCACAGCGTAACTCAGCAGATGCAGATAAAACTGGGGCTCGGGCAAAACAAGCAAGACAAACGTGAATTTGGACTTCTTTGACTTCAGGGAAATCGCAGCAAACTGCATAATCACAGATTTATTCCAGTGTTGGGAAAACAAGCCCTGAGGACGGTTTCAGTCCAGCACTGTGAGGGGGAATGTATCAAGTCCTGTTACAGCATGGTCACAGGGAGACACCAGTAAAATTTTACCAGGTGGATACATAAGATTTGCAAGGTATTTTCTGATGCGCATATATATATATATATATTTATATGCATGTGACACCTCTAGTACTTAATAGGGTTATGGAAAACTCTGAATGTCTTTGGAAATAAGACCTGAGACAGTGAATATGTCTCCTCTTAAGAACACCAGGAAAAACAGTTAAGTGTTCACGTCATTTCCCATTCCTGCCTCTTTAACACAAACAAAACAGTCATTTCCTTGAAATGGAAAAGCATTTTGAGCAGACAGTTAGGAGGGTTTTGAGACATCCAGCAGAAACAATCATCATGTTTACCCAGCGCTTGCTATGGCACCGATATTTCAAACGAGCAGCGCTGGCAGGCAGGAAACGAGAGTGCTGCTGAGATCACTTCCATGAGCGTCACTCCTAGTAGCTACGGGCTCAGCATATGATCTCCTCGATGTGTCTGCGCTTGTCCAGATCAGAAAATGCTTACACGTCCTTGTTTTCTGCGGAGTGAATCACAGAGCACTTACAACTAGAATAGGCCCCGTGTAACTGTCTCAGAGCTCTAGGGACAGGCACGGCTGGGATTCCCAGCTCATTTCACCAGGGATCGCAGCTGAGGGAGCCCCCCAAGACCGGGTCGAGCAGCCTCACACGGAGATCACCAGGAAACAGATCCCGTCCCTGCGAAGGGAAATGCTGAGCTGCTGCTGACATCTCTCAAAACACGCCCCAGGAAGACAACCGAGGGTGCTGTCAGGTGGTAACAGTCACTGCTCGTATTTAAACAGCACAACAGCGACATTTGCAGCAGCTCCAAGAGAAGCTCGTGCACAGAATGGGGTCTTCACAATGAAGCGGAGAAATCCGTTCTGGAATCAACTAGCCAAGAATTGTCCAAGTCAGTCAATTGTATGTTATTTCATGTTCACAAGTATCTGATAACCAACAAGCCTAAACTGGCAAGAGGCTGCCAAGTAAGTTTGGCAATAAATGACCTTATTTTAGTCCTCATTTGTCAACGTATATTTAAGATATCTGGCATTCCTTGTAACAGCTTTGCTTCTAAATGCCAAGGTCCATCACCCCTTTCCTTTGTCAGGAGTATGAATCTCGTCCTTAAGACTTAGATGCACTGGCAATCCATCCCACTGGTAGGGCAAGACTACAGAAGGGAACTTGCCTGAGCCTGTAAACCAGATCCAGGAATGCTTTGTTTACAGGAAAGGAAGTTCTCAGGTGCTGAGTGACGTATGTTTCATAGGGCCTGTGGTGATGCGGGGCAACCTCAAAATTCAGGGACTAAGCTGGATTGGAGGTCTTAAAAAAAAAAAAAAAAATCATCCTCTCTGCCAGGAGGGAGTTCGAGTGCTTGGTCAGAGCAGCTCAGGTGCTTTGCCATCTGACCTTGCATGAGATCCTTGTGGCTGAAAAAGAAGTATGGGAACAGACTGCAACACAAAGCACCTAGGGCTGAGTAATCCTGGATATTGATCCTCCTGCCCAGCTGTGTGCAGGGACCCAACAGGGGCCCAACACCCACAGAAAAACAGGTCCTCTCCTATGTCCCCGTGAAACAGGGCACTCGCCTCCTCCCAGTACTGCTGGAGAAGGCACCACCTCCCATGACAGCCTGAGAGGTCCAAAGCTGATGGTGCTGGCGGTGGAGTCCGTCTCCCTTGCTCGCTGTCCGAGCAGCCGCTGAAGGAGAGTGAAGGATGCTGCTGCCAGCGGCATGCTCCACACAAGCTAGTGCGGACTGGGAAACCACTGCTACGCCGTCTAGCAAGCGCCATTTAAACATAATGAACGTTCACATGAAAGAAGTCAGAGGACCTGTGTATCTTCAAAAAATGAGTACTAGAGGTATGAACACAGGCAGGTGACACTCAAGTGTAACAACTAAAGCCAAGTAAGGAGTTACACTCACTCGTTGGTCTATTTTTGTCTTCTGTAGAACATAACCTTGCAGCAGCTCTCTGCTGCACGCTAACTAGCTGTTGACTTTAGATAGTCAACTCTAGCTAACGCGTATCAGCTCTTGAAAACCTGCGAAGCTCTATTCCCAACAATATAATGTGGAATTACACACAGGCAAAGTAACGCACACTGGTCTTTGAAAGAGCAGAGACTCGGCAAAGGAATAACCTCAGCAAGAGCACAGCCATGATTATGGCAGCACTATCAAAGCAGGGATGATCTTGCTGTGAGGAAAAAGGCTACTAAGGAGGCCCACCTGAGTAACAGGCTCCCTCTGATACCTGTTATGGAACATCAATTCAGACACACTTCATTGTGGCCATCCTGATCCCAGCAGAACGAGAGACACGAAGAAGGAAGAAAGATGATGGATAAAATGCGTATCAAAGACACGGAATAAAAGAACCAAGAGTTTGTAAAGGAACTTAGAGCCACGTTTACAGTTTAAAAGAATAAAAAGAGATGAATTAACAATACAATTTACAATAACAACGTGAGAGCATTCTTCTTCAGGAAACTGCAGATGCTCCAGGTGGCTTGAGGTACAAACATCAAGGCATTAGACGAGCATATGCTTCGGCAAACAAGAAACAACCATCAGGAGACGGACAAAGTTCTGCAGTAAGGCTCTGGAATCCCATCCATGTTCCATCAACATCAACAAACCCATTAGTGCCTTTCCCTCAGGAATCTGCCAGGAATCTCCAAAATCAAAACCGACTGCTGCAGCAAACACACTTAAAATGAAAGGATGTCGATTTATTTTTAGCAGGAAGTTTCTCGCAGCGGTTTCAGTGCCATGCAGCCTGATTTAAGCTGCCTTGAAAGACACCACAGTAGGCTATTTCTGTGCCACGAAAACCGATGCACGATACACACATCATGGGTTCGATTTTTCTCTGCACAAGGGGAAAAATAACCACGAGAACTATGTAATCATGAGCACCAAAGATGAGTACTTTCGGCAAAACCTGCTCCTGCTTGAGCAGCTCCTCCCACCTAAGCTGACACCCAGCAAAATCTAAACATTTACATGCCGTCATTAATCACAGAAGGGAGCCTTAAATCAGCACTTTACAAGGCTCCTGCGAAGCACATAAAATAAGAAAGTAAAATATCAGAACAATTTTGAATTTGATAAATGCAGGACTTGTCAGAAGAATCTTCATGGGACTGAGCAAGTCTCATCAGTTCCTTGAGACACGCAGGGGAACCAGCACACAGGCACAAAGAGACCATGCTTGGTTTTGGTTTAAATGAGCTCAACTCCTCCCCACTCTGAAATATCTGTTCCCAAGCCAGCTACTGAAAGTCAAACAAGGTTATTTCTCCTTCAGTTGTTTATTCCCCCCCTCCTCTCCCATGCTTCCACCACAAAACCCCAAACCAGGGAAAGCAATCTCTCCCCTCCAGCTTTGAGAAACTCAGCATGAGCCGGCAATGTGTGCTGGCTGCCCAGAAAGCCAACCGTGTCCTGGGCTGCATCCAAAGCAGTGTGGCCACCAGGTCCAGGGAGGGGATTCTGCCCCTCTATTCTTGTGAGACCCCACCTGGAATACTGCGTTCAGCTCTGGAGTCCCCAACACAAGAAGGACATGGAGCTGCTGGAGCGGGTCCAGAGGAGGACCACAAAGATGATCCAACAGCTGGAGCACCTCTGCTATGGAGACAGGCTGAGAGAGTTGGGGCTGTTCAGCCTGGAGAAGAGAAGGCTCCAGGGTGATCTCCTAGCAGCCTTCCAGTACCTAAAGGGGGCCTACAGGAAAGCTGGAGAGGGACTTTTTACAAGGGTGTGTAGTGATAAGACAAGGGGCAATGGATTTAAACTGAAAGAGGGGAGATTTAGATTAGACCTAAGGAAGAAATTCTTCACACTGAGGGTGGTGAGGCACTGGAACAGGTTGCCCAGAGAAGCTGTGGCTGCCCCATCCCTGGAAGTGTTCAAGGCCAGGCTGGACGAGGCTTTGGGCAACCTGGTGTAGTGGAGGGTGTCCCTGCCCATGGCAGGGGGGTTGGAACTAGATGATCTCTGAGGTCCCTTCCAACCCAAACCGTTCCATGATTCTATGTACACAGGGTCTGGGCCTTTCAGATGTAGGGTAGCTGTCTGCTGACAACATACAGACAACATCCCAGACATATGGAAATGGGATGACCATTTAACTGTTACAGTTAAAACAAACAGACAATCAGTCATCCAAGACATACTCTTAGGAAACAGATGCCAAATGAAAAGCAATGAGGTGACAATTTTTGCATCCAGTTATTGAAAAGGATTCTTGCAAGCCAAGCACTCCTCTTTGGATCGGTACGGTTTCAATTATTGTACTGTAGCTGTAAACATTCAAATACATTTACAAATATTTTAACTCGGTGCTTCCAGAGAAGAGGGATCAACTTAAACTCCATCTGCCAGCTGGTGATGAGAAAGGTTGCTTAAAACAAGATATGAAGAGCTCACGCATTTTAATTACGACTCCTGTAGCTCTCTATTTTAAGTAAACGAGTTCCAACTCCAACATATGCAAGAACACAACAGCACAAAGTGAACATTCCTGCAGTGACTGCCATGAACTGCACAAGCTGTTCTCAAGCTGGGAGCTAGCTGATGGAGCTCCAGAGGTCACTCCTGCCTTTAGTCACTTCACTGGTAAACCATTTCACAATAGCAGCAGCCGTGGACTCACAAGCACAGCACTAATACTAGAACCACAATAAACATCCATAAATGGAATTATCAGTCTCACCAACACAAGACTCTGGAGATCCGTTTTATTTACGCAGGTTGGTGATCATTGACACTCAAGTTTTCTGAAGAAAGGTGAAAAGAACCTATTTAGGATTAAGTTCTCATACCAATCTCTGGAGGACGGTAGGCAGCTGTTCAGTTGAGCCTTCAGATGAACAGGCTTGCTGACAACACGCAGAAGACCCCAGAAAGTTCATCTGGCTGATGCACAGGCTCATTTTTCCTGGCATTTGTACCTCTCTTCTAGCATGAAGTATCTATTCCTCTGCTAAATGCAGTAACCACCAAAGCACTCATTCCAAAAATACAGTCCCCCTGAGCACTGGCACAGTTATCAATGTTCCCTCGGCAACTATGTCATTCTGGAGAAGGTGGAAGGCAGAAAAACACCTCTCAGTTGTCAAGGAAGACACACTGGCCCGAGACCTGACTTAACTGCCAACAAATCCTACAGGATAGTTTTCAATCAGACCAATCAAGTGCCCATCACCAGCAGGACTTTGGAAGGGTGCCATTCCAGAGGAGTGGCAGAAACCTGGAGAAACAGCTGTGTGCCCTGAATGAGTGCATAAAAAAAAAAGTTTATATATAATAATATATACTTCTATATTCTAAAATATATATATGTGATCATAATACTTCCAACATGGCCTGAGACAAGAAAGCTGCTCATTTCTTCTTGGAGGAAGACAAAGGCATAGACTCTTGGAATACAAGCTCAGATCAGTTAAGCAACATCACATGCTACAGTCTGACAAGCATGACACTTGCTCAAGTTCATTGTTCCCTGAATATTCATTGTTCATGAGTAAATGAGGAATTACTGGCAGCATGAGCTACTAAGTGAGTACAGGGTTGATTATGCGCATCATGTAACACCCTAATTCCCTGAATCCATATCCATACTTTGCAGGATAATTCGGTTCCAAAATTTAATCTTTCATTTCAGAGGTAAAGCCTACACATGCCTCCCGACTCCAGTGCACAAAACTGCAGCTTCTTGATGACATGGATGGACAAGAAACTGGGATGCCCTTTCCACAAATCCAAAGTGATTCCTGTTTTGCAACAGCAGGGAAAGGAACTGCGGAGATGATATTATTTCTCTCCGCCCCAACAGCATCAGTTGTCCTATTAAGGCAAATCACAAAGACTCCCCACTTCTCCCCAACAGGTAAGAGACTCAGTCCTGTCCGCAAGCCAGCTGCAGCATCCTTCCAAACTGTTTCACCACAGCTTCCTCCAGGTATAAACTGGGGACTTGTTTAGCTATTGAAGTATTTTGAAAACGTTTGGTTTTATTCTTTGATTTTCCGAGAGCTGTCACGGAACTTTAAGATAGCACTGCACTAGGAAAACAGAGAAGTTTTAAGGCCAACTTCAACGTAAACTAGACCGGGTGGAAGCAGGTTACAACAGAAACAGCAAAATACGTTTATTTTTCCATTTATTGGCACTTACTTGAAAAATAGCATAAATATTCAACAGAAAAGAGACAAGTTGACCCACAAGCAACTATTAAAGCCCTCTACTGATGCATCTTTGTTAAAAGACTATAAGAGACACCAGGAGGTTCATTCTTAAGACATAAGCAAGATTTTTTTTCAAAAAAGTCTTGCCCTCACCACAAGACAGTGAACACACAGCAACTCTTTGGCACATATTTGAAATTGCAAAACAAAACTATGTCATATTAGATAGAGAGCAAACAGACATCAAACACCAGCTGTCCATCTGCCACAGGGATGAAGGGCGGTCTGAATTTAGAAAGGAGCTGCAATCAGGAAGCTGACTATTACAGTAATTTAAGAGGAATGAAATCAGAAGTTAAACCATGTCATCTCTTACTTGAACCAAGTAAAACTATTAAATAGATTCTATTTTCCTTCTACAATAAGGATATACGGAAACTGGGCGTTGGTCCTCAGGTCACCAGGTCTTTGACTCCAAGTCATCCATTTCCAATTTTGATGGCTGCTCTCAATGAAAGCTCCATCCACGTCAATCTTTCACAGCAGAGCTCAGAGTGGGCTTTTTCTCCTACTTGAGGAAGTTTCCATACTTTTCTCACTTTATTACACATTACAAAGATTTAGTGTTTAAAAATAAAACATTTTACTTCTCTGGAGAGAAGGCTTGAAACCACATAATACAGACACGTAACACAAGTACAAACTGGGCCCCAGTTGGGGAAGTTCGATTGCGTAACAGGAGTCAATAATCAAAATGAGGTTGCCACTGGAAAATGTGAAACAGCTGTCTATGGCAGGGTTTGCAGATTCTTCCTCCTGTTTGAGGAATTTCAGAGTTGAGATCAGGATGCCCCAACCCACTGACTTTTCAAATACAGTACAAGAATCTTGAAACATCTCAGATTACCAAATTCTAGGCTTCCAATAAGCATCTGAAGTTTTCAACAGCAAAAATACCTTGATGCCACTGCTTGAGGAAGTCACATCAGGAGATCAAAGACAGATGAAACATGTTTGATCACCTCAGCCTATAAAAAGGCATTCAAGATTCCTCACTGTATTTGTCCAACAAAAGTCACATATGAGGACCAATACTGTCTGTTAAAATAATGCACTTCTGAAGTAGTAAATACTAAAATCTCAGGATTTAATGTTTTGTTCCAAACATTATTACTATTTTTCCCTATTAAAAGACCTTTAACAGAGCATCTACCACTCTAATACATGGGGAAGAAAAACCAAATAATACAAAATCCCAGAAGAATGTTCCACACCTAATTTGGATTTAGTCACAACAGCAGTCATGATCATGAATAAAATCCCACACATAAATTTAAGGTGACAATTCATCAACTTGTTCTTTTGACGTCTATTAAACACAGAATTGATTAACAGCCAATCATAACAGAACACAAGAATCAGTTCCCCCCTTTAATATTCCCCCTTTCATATGAAGAACAAAAAATATAAAACCATCTAACACTTAGGGAATAAAAACGAATTGGTAAACTGCTTCATTGGTTTCACACTGAGGACAAAGTGAAAGTTATCTGTTACTACAGAAGCACCACTTCATATGAGCGAGGACACGGCCTGCTGGCTGTTGGGAAGCCACGTCTTCCACAAGCAGAATGTACACACGGCAGCTGTAACTTATGCCAACAAGACAATATCCCTTGTAAGTCAACAGCTTGCTTAGTTATGTTAGCATCAAATATGTTCGCAATTCAAATGCTTACTGTATTTTAGTAAATGTCATACAAACCACTAGAAATGCGAATTCCTCCTCAAGGAACTATTCTGGAAGTTTTCTAGAAATAACGACATTTCTGGAAGTTCCTATGAGGAACAGAATCAGTTACACGCAACAGAAAGTCTCACTGATATCCAGCCTGTTTCGTGGTGTCCGTTAGCAGACTTCCGCGTCTCAGTCAACAGGTAACTTAGTCGTAAGATCTACTGGTAGAAAAGGAGATCTGGAGTCAGAAAGTGAGACTGGAGAGTCCGTGCTGGTGCCGAATTCAGCCGGTGAGTCACAGGAAGAGCCTGCACTGCTTCTGTTGTCATCAAGAGCATGTGATGACAGGCTGAAAACAGAGTAACATCAAGATTTCAGAGAAGAGGTACTCCTTCTGTAAGTTTAAAATACTAGTTTCCATTCATTATGAAGCCATTTCAAAACCAAGTACATCTAAGAAGGAACAGGAAGCCCTATGACTTGAAATAAATCTGCCACTACACGCCTTGCAATCACTTCTGAGCTAACAGATAACATTCTGCCAATTCCTTCCTCCAGCTCAGCCAGGAACACTGCACAGACTAGAAGCATCGGGCTGAAGAATTCATTGCAAGCTTTACCCCATCTCCTACAAGGTCCTGGGTTACCATATATCCAGAGGCCTCTTTTGCCGGGAGAGTCAATGATCAACTGCACATACTTCAGTTGTACCATTCACTATGCATTTCACAGGGCACAAATTTATAACTGTAGGTGAGGCAGCATCCGTGATAGCAAAGTGCTTTTTAAAATTACCATCTCCTCAACCAGGATGCAGCGACTGAACTCGAACTGCTATGCCTACTGTGAGCAGGATGTGCAGGAAAGGTATGTTTTTAAAGTACCTTTAAACCATCTATTTTACCAGTGCCACTGCAATGGCCTCAAAGCTTGTGCACAGCTGCATACATTAGCTGAGAGGCAAAAAGGACAACTGTTGTACTGTGAGCAACCCTGTCCTGATAACTGTGTGGCCACACCCTGCATATGATTAACCTCTTGACTAAAATACTAAATCAAAACCCCTTATTATTTCAAGATGCTATGATTTTTAACGTAGTACTTTTTATCTCCTCCCAGCAGGAAGGGTCAGACAAATCTTCCTACGTGACTAAGAGGAAGGGGAAAAAAAAAAAAAAAGGAAAAAACCCAATCCACCCACAAGCATTAGCATTCACATTTGATTGCAACTTGGAATTAGACTCCAAAAATTGCGAGTCATGAGGTGTCTTTTCCTAAACATGCTGAACTCCCATATATGTGAAGTATGTTAACAGTCAGTTCTAGAAATTGTAAAATTGTAGTGAATATTACTGCCTGTTCACCGTGATAATTTCAGTGCTGTAAAATTACGAGATATCTGTAATAAAAGCAAAAAACCAGCCTCAAGCATGATCATTGCTAGATAGGAAAAGATTTGTAATGCTTCTGACGAAATTAACACAATAAATAGCACAGCATTTACCATCCCCCAAGGTCCACCTGATGTGAAACTTCAGGGGTAAGCATGTTGGTGGATCCTTGGAATAATCTTTTTGGATGATCTTCTATCTCTGTTACACCTTTGGTAAGAGAAAAGGAGTGATAAAAATTACTACTCATTTCAAATAAAATCTACATTCAATGCACTGCTACAGGGCAAACAGAATAGAAATTCAAACTTACTAGAACAGATTGTTATTTTATATGTAAAAGATAAAGTTTGATGCTGAAATTTAAAGACTCTATTTCTTGGAAACACTTTAGTCCAAGCTTTGGTAAAGTTTAGTGAGTTACGAACCGAGGTTTAGATATCAGATATTTATTTCCTTAGTAGCGAAGAATAATCTTTCTGTTTCAGTTTATTCAGCTATCAGTTCACTGACTAGCTCCACCAAAGCAGAGAGGCTGAGAATAAGGAAAGCTTGTTTTCCTCTTGCAATCAATAAAAACAAGGCCTAGGATTATCACTAAATTATATATTGCCTTTGATTTCCAAACAGTCTAGAAGAAGGGAGGATGGATATATGCTTAAACAGGCTATGACGAAACTCTGATAAAAGCATTTTAAAGTTGTCTCAGAGTCAGAAGTGTTCTGTTACAAAGGCGAAGCATGAAGATACAAAACCAGATGCAATAAAATAACCAGAAGTTAAACTCGAAGAACAACGCAGGAAGACAGAGAAACATTTCCCAATAAAACTGTAAGGTGTCCACCAGGTCTCTGCATCAGCTTTTCAAGTGTGATTTTAAATCTACAGTACCTATGTGCTTCAGTTAGCCAGGACTGTCAAAATTTTCCATTTGTTAAGTTAAATACACCAATAGTTGTATTTCTTGTTTTGTTAAGCAGGTTACAGTAGTTCCTTATCAGATCCATATGACTGCAGCGATGGAGAGGCATTGGAACAGAACAACTATCAGTTTTACAGAACAGCAAAAACTGATTTAACATTTTTTTCTGTTCTGTCCCTACAAACAGTTCTGTTTATTTGGTCATCTGTTCTAGTCACCCTCTGAAGCACCAGCCAATTGAACAGAATTATGACGAAAGCTACATGAACTGTTACAAAATTAACGTGTTGGCCTATTCTACCAGCCAAAACCAGATACCATACCTTTTCTTTTTACTGACCCAAGAACACTTGGTCGAATACAGTTAATTGGACTCTGGCTTCTCCTGCTAAAAGAAGGCATATGCTATACTGATATAACCATTAATAAAGGAAACCTGAAAACATGTAAAAAAAATAATCAAAAGATATTCAGATAACAAACTACTAAGTGGAAAACACTAAGAAAATCGGCATTAAAACAGCTTATCCAAAATAGCTACTTATTTTTTTTTCCTTAAGCAAGATCAGGAAGCATAGACCTTACCAGAATAAGTTTAATCACATTACTTCACAGCTGGGGCAGTGTAAAAGCTCTCATCTGGGCACTGACTAGGTCTCAGCTGACAGGCAGTACTTTGCTGAACTGCTGAAGGCCTAATAAAATTTAAGTGTATGCCTACATCACTCAAACCAACGTACAATGCAACTGAAACCAGAATCAGTAACAACCCCCAAATCTGTTTGTTTGGGTTTTTTTCCCCTTAGAATTCAATTCAATGACTTAATATGGGATTAAAAGCAACGTAGAGACTACACTGAGAAGACAGATGCCACAATGCAGCCCACTTTCCCAACATCACGACACAACAATTTTAACAAGTATTTTAGAGCACTGTAGAACCTAAAGTTTACGTGAATATATAAAGTTGTATTTGTGATCAGGAATCAATTATGTATATAAAAAATTCCAGTATTTCAAAAGCCTACTGTGAGCAGGATAGGCCAGTTTTCTGTTATTGATGTGAGTTGGTACTTACCTTGAAAATCGCCGTGTCGGACTCGGGCTAGGGCTCGGAGGTAACCCACTGCTACTCACCAAACTTTGCAAAGACGGTGAGAAACATTGCTGAGAGCAAAACAGTTTGTGTTATTTATCTATAAGCACTGTATCACACCCATATGGTAACAAGCGACGTTACCACAGCGAAATAGGCAACCCACCATCAATTTATGCAACCAGTCAACAGGGCTGGGCGTGCTGAGGTACAACTTTTTGTTACTGAGAAAAAAATTTCTAAAAATTGGACAGATTCCATTTTCATGCAGAATACATGCAAGGTCACAAGGATTTATTTCATCACAGTGTGGTTAAACAGACTATGGTTCGTAAAATCAGAATGTATGCCCCTTTCTCTTATTCCGAGAGGAAGGCAAATAAAGAATAAGGTTTATCAAGCACAGGTTAACAGTTGAACACTCCACAGAAATTCACATCCACAAGATGTGCAACTGCTAGCTGGTATTTTCTGGTTTGGGGTTTTAGGGTTTTTTGTTTACTCTCTAGTTTCTTTTTTGCAGCTCAAGTAGAAAGGAGCAGGTGGATTAATCTTTTGCTACTAATTCATCTGAATTTATTTAGCACTACTAAGGATAAAACCATTATTACCCCATTTTGCTCACCTTCCCTATTCCTCTGGTAGGTGAAGGAGCTGGAGAAACCGGGACAAAGTCTACTTGCTTTGGTGATGATGATTTTTCAAAATCATTGTCGCTCTGTAAACAGTACAGATAATTAACCTGATGAGCTAGTACCTCAACACGAAAAGGACTCACTGGTGTGGAACTGAGTTCCATTCCAAAGTTATCCTCCATCACATTCACAATTTTTAGGTAGTCATTTATGAGCTTATGCTTAACAAAAAAACCCCAACAAAACAAACAAACAAAAAGCCTTAAACATTACGTGGTGAGTATCAGAACATGGAAGAAAACAGAAAATTGGAACTGGAAGATATCCATGCAATTTTCTTTTGACATACCAGCCCGAAGAACCCACGTGTATCGTCGGACAGCTGATAATTCTATGCCTTGTTAGTGTGAAAAATTGCCAATCAAAAGCAGCGATATACTAACACCTTAATTGTAGGTCAAACTATAAAAGAAAACGTTGACATGAGAGAGTCCCTAGTGTCCTGACACTGATAACAGAAACACAAATTAAAGCATGAACGCATTACCAGGCTCAAGCTCTCCTCCCAGGAGTGGCTCATCTGCATTGCTACTTGCACTTCTCTATAAAGAAGAAAAGAAATCCATTGTCCTAGGCCCACAGAAGACTGCGTTAAGTATTCCAGTTTGCCTTAATGCTTACCTTTCACGTACTGTTTCTCTGTTCATCAAATTCATTCCTTCTTCCTAAAAGATTAGCAGATGAAAAATTAAGACACAAAAAAACCCCACTTTGCTACAGCAAATCAGAAAAGCTCATTTAATTTGACTTCAGTATGTGGAAAATTAATTTCAACTCAGTTAAGCAACAATAACCTTAAGCTCTCCCTGTATGAAAAGGAGTGAAGGGGAGGGGATGGGAAAGAGATGTAGCAAGAGAAACCACTGCAGAAGAAGTGCTTATGGGAGGGAGTTGGTTGTTTCTCAAGCTGCTTTTTTAATTTTCATTACTATCCAAGAGGTAATTACAAAACTGATCAATGATAATATGAATCGAACATTTTGCACAAGCTAGAGTATCTTTATGCAGTCTAGTACATATTGGAAACTAGTACAGATAATCCTCAAAGCATAACTGGATCCTTACATTATCCGATGCATTCTAACTAACTATAGACTGTCAGCATCTCACTTGCAATGCAGTCGGCTTTCTTCTGAAACATCCACAAAAATATTAATAAAATGGATCAAAGGTATAAAATTAAACTCAACGTTAACACAAAGTTAAAGTACAAACTTGACTCAATCCTCTCTTAAGTAGGCACCTTTCCTTAAAACTAACTGAATGTTGTCCAGTCTGTTGAGATACTCAGTAGATTCCCCAATTCAGTCCAGTTCAAGAATAAAAGTCAACTAAACATGTTCACAGTCTCCATCATATGTAGGAAGAGTCTTATTAAATCACACAGGTTCCTATCCGTGCCAGCTGGTATATGGGATATGGAATTTCAACTTGTGAGTTTAATGATCAAAAACGAATTAGGAAATGTCACTGTTCGTTTTTATAAATGTATGGAACAAGTATGTATACAGAAGTATTTTTCAAAAAACTGAATTATCAAACTTTACTTCATGTAGATAGCAGAGCCACAGCAGTTCATTCCCTTGCTCTCAGCACATTTACATATTAATCCTAAGCTTTTTTATGTTGATAGAAACTGTACAGCTGTACAACTGTACTGGTCAGCTGTACAACTGACCTGAGTGCTTCAGAGTCTCTCTAAGCCAGTAAATTATTTACATAATGAAAGCAAGCAGGTATTTTCTTCAGGATTACTATGCATGCACCTTAAATATCTGAGGGGGGAAGCAGAAGTGCCTTCCATCACTTCAGACATCATACCCTGAAGATGCTGTCCGAAGCATTAAACTGTTTTCCTAACTTTTCACCCTGTAAAAATCAAGCCTATGCATTGAAAACAAGCAAGCTAAAAAATTTTAAAAAAAGGCAAACAAAAAAATGAGCATCTTCAAGCCAATTTTATAAACATTCTACTATCAAAAAGTCAACATATAAAATGGAGGAGCCACAAGAGTTTGACCTTGTGGATTTTAAAACTCGAGTCTGCAAACCGTGGCCTGTTGTCTGGCAGCAGTGCTATTCAAGCCTGCTCAGACATTCGCCACACCCCCTCCTCCCTTCCCAAGTGTTTGCTCTGGTGCCCTTCCCCCTTTGCTCATGCTGTGACAGCACAAATACAGTCATCTGGATAAGAAAATTGCACAGATGAAAAACAGCCCAGCCAGAAGAGTCCAAACTGTTTTTCAGCCACACTGCTTCCTTATGCAGTTCATCTTCTGGCTGCACAAAACTCTTGTGCCGACACAAGTCTGGGAGCGTTTTGTTACCAGCGCTGAATATTTATGCTGGCACTACTGCTGAAAACTTGGTGAAACTTTCCCTAAGGGTTTACATTAAAGGTTTCCTTTCTAAAACATCCATTTTAAGCTGTCTCCTTCTGCTCAAATCTTCTTCTCACTGTAAGATGCCCTCTACTTTATGATATGTAGAATTCTGCAGACAAGAGACAGCTTCTACTTTGAAAACACCCTGAAGTGCTAAGACTGCTGCAGACTCTGTACTACAGTTGCAAAATAAAATCTATAAGCATCTAAGGACACTACACATTCGGCGCAAAGAAACCAACCGCCTATAAAAAATTTAACATTTAAAAAAAATAGAATCTGTGCTTACCTGTTTGATTTGATGAAGACGGCTGCTCGGAATACGGATAGGAGATGATGGCACAAACTGCAAAACAAAGTCACATGCAACTGAAACACACTTAGAAACTACAGAGAAGGGAGAGAAACGTGCAGGAATGTTAGTAACCACTCTACAGTGGTATTCCAAACTAAAAAAAAAAATTTTTTTTAAAAAAAAACAATCCAACATTCATAGCAATCTCCGTATACAAAAATTACATTAATTACTTGCAAGAGCGTGATAATATGTATTTCCATATTATCCTGCTTTGTATGCTCACAGATGCTAATTGGTATCAACCTGGCTTTCACCTCATTTCCAGGCAACTGGAACTCACAGCCTTCTCTACAGAATGAAGCCGCTTTTAAATAGCACACTGCCATCCTCGGTACATACGGTTCCATAAATATTTTCATTTAAGTGACCCAGAAGGCTACCCAGTAGATCCTTTAAAAACACAAGGCCAAAACAACACATTGTGCAAAAAGGTTTCTGGATTGTTGTCTGCCTATAAACTTTGACACTTTTTTCACTTTGAGAGGTGAAAAAGACCCCAGCTATTAGAAGGCTAACAAAATGTTAAATACCTTCCTTACGGTTTCTCAAGAGCTTCACCAATTCAGGTAGAATCAGAAAGGATGTCACTGAAAATGGTCTTCTGTTAATTCTGTCAGTTTTGCATCAAGATCTCACTGGAATACTATGATCTAAACCAGCATACTCAAAACCAAGTAATTAAAAGTGATTGTTTTCTCAAAATATAATTTCTTTTCATATATTCCCCATCCTTCAAATGTTTGACCCTCAGTTCGCTTTTGTAGTAACCCATTCAGGAACCAAAAATTCAAAGCTAAAGCTTTCAACAGAGGTTTAACGTCTTCTCTGTAAGCTGACAAGCCCTCCAAAAACCAAGATGTCTTTACAAAACGGGTATGTGTTCAGCAAGTAAGGTCTGTGTTACTACTACGTGTTTGCATACTGCAAGCAGTACGAGGCTTCATCCACTTCCCAGACCATTACTAGAGCTCTTCATCATGCTAAAGCTGGAGAACTAACAAACACTCAGTTAATCATTGACTGCACCATCCTCTAATCAGTGCCACGGAGAATACAAAGATTGTGCTGTCTTACACAAAAGGTTATGGTAAGTTACCACAGATCAATAATGCTTCATGTGTTCAGAATCCTCCCTCTAGAAAAACAAACATCAAGACATCACGCCCTTCTTCTCACAAAAGATATGAGCCCATCAGACTCAGGCAGAGGATGTCTAATGTTTGTGCCAGAATTTAGTCATCATAATATATCCTAAGTCTAACGGCTATAATGTCTCGATTTGCTACTTCTTAAGACCAGTTTAAGTCAGCTTTACTATTACACCAGGCACCCAAAAAACTTGTGCACCTAATAAAAATTCCTCCAAGCTGCACCAGCCACTGTGGACCTTGAGTTGACCTTGATTCTCACACAGCGAAAAGGACCTGAACAATAGCACATTCCTGCCTATTCACTCTGTCACTCCACAGGAGAAATGCATTTGTTCCACTCATTATATTCTAATTTTATGACTGTGATCCACATACTTTAAGGTTTGACATTAATTTAATATACACAAAACCAGTGGCCTCAGTGCAAAATAAACATTACAAAAAGACAGTTACGTGTTCCTCTGCAGGATCTAATGCACTAACTAAACACACGAACTCTGAGGATCCTACATCTCATCTCCAGCAAGTCATGATTCTTGCTTTGTCAATGCTTAAAATGTTCGTAGTCTTTTAATTTAATTCTTGTGAATTAAACCTCGGTCACTTTTAAAAGACACTTGCTAAAGCAGGCTGAACCCCTTTGTTAAAACGACACTACTAAAATCCCTGATGTTGTAGGAGAGTACAAAGCTTAATAAACATGTCACCAACTTTTAGACTATCACATGGAGGAGAAACACCTTCCCCTTCCTCCCCTCTCCATACGTCAGATCAGCTTTTGCACAGAAGGTGAAGTTTCAGAAGGGCCAGTTTGGCAGCAGCACAGCCCAAGTAAGCAGCCACCTGCCCCAGTGCCTCTGCCCTTCCAGTGCCGTCCCACCAGTGCCCCCTGTCTCCTGCCAACACAAGCGTTCGGGGGGCCACACTGAACCACAACACGGAACTCACCTACCTTAAAAAAAAAAAAAAAAAAGTTAAAGCAATCTACTTTTGCTGAAATAGAACCTACACATCTAATCTGGGACTAAAATGCTTTGCTCAAACAACAAAACAAAAGCCTCAACCACACAAACAAAACAAAAACCACCCAAATGTTTACTCGCTAGATGCCACTGATACCTTCTAGAAGGAAACAAACAGTGGATACCGAGCCTAGTTCACCCTTCCTTGGCAATTACATGTGGTGTCAGAAAAGTGCCGATTGAGACCCAGCCAAAATGGCACAGCTGCCCTGTAGTCAGCATTATAAAAGAGTTGGAGACTGAGACTGGAAGAAGCTACTAAAAAAAAAAAATAAAATTTAGAATTCAGCTGAGCAACTGGGACAACCACAACAGCCCTGGAGATGGATCTAGATAGAGTATGACCTTCAGTTATCAGAACATTTTAGCAACTCTCATTGTTCCTATGACAGTGAACACAACACAGATTAGACAAATAAATTTGTTTTTCCACAAAGCTTAACAAAACAAAATTTTAGCTGTACTTATCAAATTAATAAAGTTTCAGACGCTTACTGAATCTTTTCACTCTCTTTATTAGAGCTTACATTGCAATAAAACTTGATTTAGTTTTCCAAAATACAAAAAAGTGGTTTTTGAATTACACTTTACTACCGACTTATTTTAAAATTTAATTTACCAAAGTGGATGTCATCTATCTCCTCAGAATATCTCTAACATCATAAAACTCCACTTACTTCTTTGCGATAGCAAGAATACCAGTTGAAGTTCCTTAGGGTCCTTACTGCTGAAAGTTTAGTTATTTTCACAAAAATAATTTATCTATGGATTATCCTCTTTTAAGAAAACAGAAGGATGAGATAATGTCTAAGTTCCTTTCCAGTTCCATCCTCCCTGCCATCTTGAACAGAACCATAAATCAGCCAGTAATTTAAAGTGGACAAGGCACTGATCTAGCAGTCAACGGAGCAGTTGATTTTTAGCGTAAGTAAAATTTCAACTGTATTTCGTCAGCACCTGGTGCGCCAGGAGTGAAGAAGAAAGTTAACGTTCAGGATGCTTTTTAATAACCTTTAAGTGAGGTGAAAGGTTAAGAACATCATCCCATGAAGATGGGAACATAAGTTCAGCACAGAAGACTGCAAAACCCATCAGGGGCAGCCAGAAGAGCTAGTCCATCAGTGAACAGCTCCTGCTTCCCAGCAAGTTCTAGGACACGCACCCTAAACGAGCATCTTTTTTGCCACTAATTGAGGATCTTCAGGAAGTAAACACAACAAACTGAACTTTCACCTTTCTTTGTTTCTCCTTTGGTCTGACCACAAACATAAACAAATTTACCCCAAGCTGCCACTCTAAAAATATATATGAAAAAAAGACTTTTGTTTAAGAAACCTTTAACATAGTATGTTCTATCAGGTTTTGTATCCTAGCAGGAGAAAGGCTTTTCCACCAATCTTCCCAGACTTTTACATAAGTATCCTGGTCCTGTTACAGATGCAAACCTTTGCTGAAGTAATTGTCTGTTTTGATTTTAAACCAGAATTTTGGCTAAAGGGCATCAGTCAAGAAAACAGGAGAGTAACAAATTATTTCTAAAGCATCTTCAAAAGATAACTAAGTAAAAACAGGATAACTGCTGTTACCATCACAGGGACTTTGTTTCTCATACTTAAAAGAAAACTGATACTACTCCCCTCCCACCCCAACATAGCTTAATTTTTCCAAAACACTAATAATCAACTGAATGCAGCTGGATGTTATCCTGTGTCTACCTGTTTCTTCAGGTTGTCTTAGGGGAAAAGTTACATTTCTGGTTATACATGAAAGTCTGACTAAAAATTCCTTTCAGTTAGAGGAAATAATTACCCCATGTACCCTAACCCTTTAAGGGATAGCAAACCATGCTGTGTGAGATCCTGTGCAGGTGTTCCAAACCACTCAATATCACACCCTTCTATCACAACCTGTATGATACTAAAACACAAGACAGGCAATATTTTCTCTGGGTTGTAGCGCCATGGGTTTAGATTAATATTTTACAAATTCCGATTTAAGGAGCTGCAGTAACAGAAGTCTGACAAAAGTTGAAATTGTGAATGAGTGTCTCTAAAAGATAAGGAATTCATTCATTCTGGATGTCTCAAGATTCATGTTCTATCTTGTTATATCAGTTGTCCATTACAACAGTCTATTCTGGCGTTACTATAAGAAAAACAATTTAAGATCATATCATCACTGCCCACTTTTTTTTTAAATCAGAAAATTATTAACACATTGATTACTGAACAATACATTAGTTTTCCTTGTTAACTACCTTTCTCACTCCTAGAACATCCGTTTGCATTTTATGAACAAAGTTATGATCACAATGAAATGTAAGTACTCTCCAAGGCCAAACTATCCATGATATAGCTATAGCACATTAATGTCACAGTCCAGAGCCTTGTTTCTGAAAACACGTGGTATCAATTTCACAGACTACCACCTAATTCTCCTCAGTGATCCTGTTTGCAGAGCTGTGCTCTGCACCCGACACAGTGGTCTAACAGCTTTCTTACCAGACTGTGACGATTCATGACTGTGGTGCTGTTCCTGCGGGTTCGCAGAACGTTAGCCTGGAACACCTGGGAATTATCGCTGTGGAAAGAAACACTTGTCAAACGCAACAGCCATTTCCTTCCTGTCCAAAAGCACCTCTCAGTAGAAGCTCAGTTCCAAATGCCATCGCAGCCATCGTTTCAAGACAAAGCACTCAAGAAATAGGTATGCAAGAACTCCTTTGGCGTGTTGGCCTAGAGTGGAAACTAAATTGCTCTTCCCGCAAGTCCCAGATACTTCAATTAATGACTTTAATTAATCATATTGAGTCTTCAGAATAACTGAAAAATTGTTAAGACTGAAATTCCCACAGAAATTATGATGTTTGGAATGGCTGCAGCTTGCATATTGCTTTGAACGTCATTCAACCGAACAGATTTGTAAATGGCATATAACCAGTAACTGAAACCAGCTTCAACGCCATAGATAAAATAGAATAAAATAAAATACAGAATCTTGATAAATCTTATCACTGTGAACATTTAATAAGTTCTGAATTTTCTTGCAGGAGATGTTAAATTAAACACACAGTAAAACCAGTTTTTAAAGCCGTAAGACTTATGACCACAGTCATGTTTCTAACCAGGCAGCAGCGCACCCGTTTAAGTAGCAGGGAGTCAGTTATTTTACATGAAATGAGCTCCTTTCTCACCTTACTCCAACCTTACTTCTATTGATTCCTAAAGCAATTTCCACTGGTCAGCACCAGTGTTATCAACAGCCATTGGCCAGCACTTCCTGAAGTTCTACAGTCACATTCATTAAGTTTTATGGTCACTAGAATAAAAATTTTGAGCCACAATCCTACAATCCTCATGCCTGAAAATCACCAAGGAACTGCACAGGCAAACGGATCCAAACGTAAGATTGTGATTACATCCAAGTTACAAGAAGTCACTGGGTTGTGTCTTTTTGTTTCAGCTGCTAACCTGGGATGAACAAAAGCACTACACAAGTGCAATTTCTTAAAACTATTCTGGCCAACAGTACTACCTTGTTCTAAAGGTCGATAATCATAATGCACTTTTAAAGGCACATCACGAACAGAATCCTCCAGTTTAAAACACACTAGTTAGACACACAAGTTTTAGACAAATTATATCAATCTGTACATAAAAAACACACAAAACTTCTACTGTGAAATAAAATCCAAGAGCAACTGGCATAAGCACTGTGCTTTTCGCCAAGAGGAATGCACTGACTCCTCTAAAACATGGAGTACAAATGACCAGACATCATTTACAATTTTCAAAGAAGTTTGCCTCAGTTGACACCCACAAGAGACCAAACAGCTGCTCTTTGATAGGAGGTGGAACAGGAGAAATTTAAGTGGTCTGTGATGTGGTGTTTAGAGATGAGATTTACTGGCTGAGGCCAACAGCTACAACTTCTCTTTAGAGTAAGTGTACTGGTTGGTATGCAAATATGACACAAACAGTATATCCCAAAATCCAGGGTTTGACTGGAAAAGATACATTGCAATGATTCTGTAACACATTACCATAGGCTGAGTCCAGTACTCAGTGCTAACTAGAAGAGACGAGAGGGAGAAAGAAAAACCTTACAAATACTCTTACCTTTAATCTCCCTTGCAAAAACAGCACAGCTGGTCAGATCTCCGACTTACCTTTCACAGAAAATTCTTACAGTTCCTATTAAAAATCAATTTTATTTGACATGAAAAAAAAAAAAGTCAAAAGTTATGTGAAAGGTAACTTCTATGATCTAAAATATCCTGCTTAAAAATGTTCCTTGGCTCTACAGTAACTCATTCTCCAAGCTCCTTACTAAACCTGTTAATGAAGAAGTCAGAACAGAAGGCAGAGTAGAAAAGGCAAGCTGTTCAAGAGCAAGAGCTTTTGTTTCAGTTTCCTCAACAAAAGCCATTCTGGGGAAAACTGAAGTTTCTTGCCAAGAACTGCAATCTTGCAAAAACAGTACTGTGCTGGAAAATTCCTACCAGGCAAATCACAGCAACCACCTCAGACCATTTCAATGGCATTTCAGTTCAATTTTTATAAACACCTAATGTATAGTGCACACCCAGTTTCAAGGCGAGAGCTCAGGCTTACCTTTCCACCTGCCCAAACGCTGAATTAAACAGTTTGTTTACAGCATGGTTATGAGATGCTTTTTTTTTTTCTTTAAAGGAGTCAAAGGTCTCACAGTTTGTAAAAAACAACTTTAAAAAGGCTGAGATTATTAAAAAACCTCTCGTCTCTGTTACATAAGTAGTTTACCTGCTCAGAAATCTCCCCTAGGAACAACTGCCATTCACAACACTTCTATACTGCATGGAAACGTAAACTGATAGCTGTTTTCATTACAATTATGTGAAAGAATCATAATCATGTTTACTTATCATTAAATCCTAACTGAACAGGCAAGAATTACTATTTCCTCTGAACTGTAATGTACTATTAAACATTGTGGTACAAAAGACTTATGAAATTGTTCATCACTTGATACCTAGGTTCCTTACAGAAACATGAAGAAACCAGAAAGTACTTATCATGTATTATACTATATTTTATAAAGTTTATTGACAATAAGCTCTCCCAAACTGGAGACACACTACTAGTAGCAGCACATGGACCACCCTGAAGTTAGATGGTAGCTACATCATGTAGCAGATGGAGGCATCTCCCAGCTTCACAACAGCCCAGAGGAGGCAAGAAACAGCCCTGTGAGTTATCAACTTACCCAAACACAAAACCATACACAAGACCATGCACATCTGAGAGCTTTCTCCCTAGCCCTTGCTTGGGACTGCCGCTGTGTCTGCCCTGTCAGCTGAAGAGAGCTAGACCTGGAACACATGGCAAACATCCACTCCTCCTTGCAAATACCACCTGCCACAAGCTGATGGCAATATCCAAGCAACTCCTTGTTTCTCTTAGTATTACATACTAACAAAATTAGTATCATCCAGAAAACCTCCAGTACATCTGACACTTTAGTTTTAGTTTACATTTAGTTTTACACTAAACGTAAAACTTAGGTGTCTTTCAAGGTCCCAGGAAACGATCTTCAGCCAGTTCACCTGACTGTTCTGAAAGCATTTACTGTTGTATTCACACACAGTGCAGGGTTTTTTTTGGTCAGACTTGAACCACTACAGAAATGACAGAGATCGCTACTTTATCTGTAGTAACGGCCACAATCTTGACACTGCATGCTGTGTGTTTCTCAGCTCCTAAAGACACAGCAGACCTAGATGAAAACAAACGAAGCGTTTTAATAAAGCTACAGCACCTCTACGTAGGCTTTCTTGCACCCTTCCACGCTTCGAGGGATATCTTGGCTAAATCCCTCCCCGCTTGGGACATAGGTCAGGAGCCCACGTTTCCCCACACGTCCCAAAACATCACCATCCCTTCGCGCCGCGGGACGGGCGGTGAGGAGCACAGCTCCCAGGCGGGCCTGGATAAGCACGGAACAACCCGCGGGGCTGCAGCCAGGGTGGGCACAGCCCCCGCACCCAACACCCAGGCTGCTAAACCCCCCCGCCCCGCCGGGCAGGGCGCTCCCGGGCGGGCCCAGCCGCCGCCGGGCTCCGGGGCCGCCTCACCTGAGCCCGTGGATGAGCGGGGCGCTGTTCGATCTCCTCAGGCCGCCCCCGTCGCTCGGCGCCGCGGCGCTCCCCGGCGGCAGCTCCAGGTCCAGCTCCATTTTCTCCTGAGCCATCGCGGCAGCGGCGGCTCCGGCTCCTCCCGCTCCGCCGCGATGCCCATTCACTGCCGGCGGCCGCAGCGGCTCCTCATGTCGCCGCTCTCCCCGGCGCGGCGCGGCGCGGCCGCCCCTACAGGCCCCGCGGGCGGCGCCGCAGGCAGAGTCTGGGGGCGCGCCGGGCCCGGCGAGGGGGGCGACCCCAGCAGCGCCCCATGCCGGGGGCGGCCCGTTCCCCCGGCCGCTGGCGTCGACGGACGCGTTGCCCGTGCGCGGCCCTGCTGCCCGCGCCGGTGATGCCGCTGCCTACCCCTCAGAAGCGGAGCGAGCGCCTCGGGCCGGACACCCCCCCGCACACCGCGCATGCGCCGCAGAGAGGGCCCCCCCCGGCACAGCGGGCTCCGGCCGGTGGGCCCGCGGCGGCAGAGCGCATGCGCAGAACATCCCCGGTTCCCCCACCCCGCGGCGTCGGGGCCCGGCCTGGCGGTCCGGCTCCCCGGGCTCTGCGCCTCCGGGGTTGCAGCCGGCCGGGGGCCTGGAGGGGCGCGGTCCGGGTCCTACTGTTCCCACCGAGCCTCTCAGGCGAGGACAGCCGAAACTCGTTGTGGGGCTTGCGGCGGGATGGAAAGGCGCCGTCTCCGCCGCTGAGATGAGCGGGCCGAGCGGCGGGCGCCGCCTGCCAGCGGGACTGCCCGCCGGGGCCGCGGACCCCGTGCGCCTGGAGACGGGCAGCCGCAGCTCCAGGCGGTGAGAAGGCTTGAAAACGCGCCTGCCCCCTCTCCGGGGGTGCCCGGCCCGGCTGCTGCCTGGCGGGGAGCGCCGGGCCCGGAGCGCGGCGCTGAGGCACCGGTGCTCAGTGCCGGAGAAGACATCCGTACCCGTATTTTTCCGTGCCATAGCAGTTTCTGTCGAGCCTAATCTGAACATTTGCGTGGAGAACAATTCTGCCCTTGTGCACTTGGTGTCTTCTGTGTCAACACTTAACTCGTTACTGTGTACCCGTCCATCTAACTGTGGTTAAAGTAATTTTATCTAACTGTAGCTAGATATTTACAACTCAGATATAAATATTTTAGCTGTCTAAACCGTGCTCATTAGTACTCTCTTGCTAAGTGCTACAATGCTGACCTTTAAATATCAAAAACTAACCATCTGAGTTAATACCTAGCTGTTGTCATTTCTCAGAAATACAGTTGATGGTTCTTCGCAGGCCCAGGCATCTCTTCATCAGTTTATGTTCCAGGTGAGATTGTTAGGCAGTCTTTAAGTACAAAGATAACCAGAGAAGAAAGGTAGATAATAGATAGCTACAACGTTTTTTTTTCCACGGGTCACATGCTTACTAATTTATCTAAGGCTGATGGCGTTTTGTAACTTTGTGTGGCTGTATTTATTTCACCCACAGGAATATTTCCCTGAGACCATCAACTGTCTCCCACAAGGTTGCCCACACCATAACGCCACGCCCTCCGACATGTTTGTATCACTATGTCATTCTCCCAGTCTCCATTTCCCCATTTTGAATATTTGTCCTTCACCTGTGTCCTCCCAAGGCTCTGTTTAACATATTGTCTCCTTTCATAATCCCTGTTGCAAACGTGGTCATTTGCACTGTTTCTCTAACTCAGCAATTTGTGATTTCCTCATTTTCATTTTTCACCTCATTCTGTTCCATAGCACAAGTCTCCCACAGCCACATTCCCTTTTTTCTGCTTCATTAACCTCCTCGGGTCTGGACACCTTGACAGTCCCCACTTTCACTTATATATATGGTCCCAGTAAAGGTTCTCTTAGCTGTAGCGAACCATGTTTGGGCGGTAGGTTGATGTGTCGGTTCCTGCCGCTGGAAAATTTGAGTACATGAAGCAGATGTTTTTGAGCTCTCAGCCACATTTTGGATATTACCGACTTTTTCCTTAACGGTATCGTGGTACCCAGTATTTGAAGCTTAATAACTCCACAATAATAATAATAACTAGTGACATCCACATGGTTTGGTGATGTAGTCAGATTTTGCAGGTGGCTTTTGTATGAGCAGAGGCAACATACGTGTGAGTAGATTTCCATTCAGGGACAGATGTTTTGCTGGATTCTGTCACTTGAGTCGCCTTCTGGGCACTCTTCAGCTGTGGTATGGAATGCTTGTGCTGGAGTGCCCGACAAGGAGAACGGTGCAAGTTCTGTGTTAAAGCTCAGAAGTGTGCTGTCGCTTTTAGTGAATGGTGGCAGAGAGAAGTGATTAACAGCATTTTCTGTGTTTTCCTTTTGCAGCAACAGATCTTAGTTTTCCAGTGAGTGATCATAATGAACAGAAAACAAGCAGAAGACAGTTTTAGGTTATTTACCTTTGGAGGAGATGGCAATTCTGCATCATCTCACAGAAAGGTGTCATTACTGGCTACGATATAGCATAGTGTAAGCACTGGCACAGGTCTGTGAATGGTTTGCCTTCTGCAGTAATAGAAGACAAGGACTTTTGTCTCCAGGTTTTTCAATATAAAAACCTACTGGAAAAACCTGGAAATATTTAAAATGTCACCTTGCGAGGCCATTAACTGCTCTCAGGTACTTAATTGGCCCAAAGTTCTTCATTAATAGAGTCAATATAACGCAAGAAACATGAGCATCAACAAAAACAGTTGATGAGACATACGCTGTCTCTGCAGGTAAAAAAATGGAAACTCAAGTCAGTCTGGGTTGCCAAAAAATGCAAGGAGGTACCATAATAAATAGCAAGCTGTATAAACAATAGCTCTTCTCGGTTATCTAGGAGCATTTACCTTAAGTCATTTTGAAGTAAGAGAATAATTCATATAACCATGTTCCCACTTAAGAAGGGTGAAACGATGAAAACTCCTGACTTTTCCATCGTAACTGTTTCCGTGCCTAGTGCTCTGGAAAAAGAATTGCCGTTTCCCAGAAGAAAATGAAAACCTTTTTAAATTTGATGCTGTGGAAAACCCTGAAGACACCCTGTATGCGACAGACGTGTGTGTTGCAATTGTAATTACAGAAAAATATTAGAAAATAAAAACCAGTAAGCACAAACTTAGATACTTTGGTCGCTTCGAATGGAATTGTAAAGGTGAACTGGAAACCCGGATGCAGCCAAGAACCGGAATCACACGTCTCATGACGGAGTTTGTGCGCTATTTCCGAAAACAGCGCCGAGGCTGGCGCTCCCGTTACTCGTTCAAAACGCAGTGCCTCCTTCGGCAGCAAAGCGGAGCTGGGGAAAAGCACTGGAAAAGCCCGTGTGACTGAGTCAGAGAGAGAACCGAACCCTGAGCAGGGCCGTAAAGCCTTTTCCGCGCTGGCGCTGCCTCCGGCTCCGTCCCGCACCCACCGGGGCTTGTGGCCACCCGCGGATTCGAACTCGCGGCCTTCTCCCGGCCACGCTCCCGCCAGGCCACGCCCCCAGTGACGCAGCGGGGCGTTGAGCGCCCATTGGGCCGTTTCAAACACACACCCTGCCCCGTCAGCCTGTCAGGGCGCGTGGCCCCGCCGGAGGCTCTCGGGAATCCGCGCGGAGCGAAGCCGGGACCGGGGTATGACGCAGGCCTCGCGGGCATGCGCAGTGGCGGGACGCGCTCGCAGGGCGCATGCGTCGTGCAAGGCGGGCAGCGTTGCCTCCGCCCCGCTCCCTGCGCATGCGCGGTGTGCGGCAGCGGCGGGCGCGGGGGGGTATCCGGCCCGAGGTGCTCGCTCCGCTTCTGAGGGGGAGGCGGCGGCATCACCGGCGCGGGCAGCAGGGCCGCGCACGGGCAGCGCGTCTGTCGACGCCAGCGGCCGGGGGAACGGGCCGCCCCCGGCATGGGGCGCTGCTGGGGCCGCCCCCCTCGCCGGGCCCGGCGCGCCCCCAGACTCTGCCTGCGGCGCCGCCCGCGGGGCCTGTAGGGGCGGCCGCGCCGCGCCGCGCCGGGGAGAGCGGCGACATGAGGAGCCGCTGCGGCCGCCGGCAGTGAATGGGCATCGCGGCGGAGCGGGAGGAGCCGGAGCCGCCGCTGCCGCGATGGCTCAGGAGAAAATGGAGCTGGACCTGGAGCTGCCGCCGGGGAGCGCCGCGGCGCCGAGCGACGGGGGCGGCCTGAGGAGATCGAACAGCGCCCCGCTCATCCACGGGCTCAGGTGAGGCGGCCCCGGAGCCCGGCGGCGGCTGGGCCCGCCCGGGAGCGCCCTGCCCGGCGGGGCTCGGCTGCTCGGGCCGCCGCCGCAGCCAGCCGGGCCCCTTGCGCGCTCGGGCCGTGCCCGGTGCGGGCCCCCGGCTCTCCCTGCGCCGCGGCCGGTGCGTGGTGGAGGCTCCGAAACGTGGCACTTGTTTCTCGGAATGCCCGAGCAACTCCTTGTACCCGCGGAGCCGCGGTGTGCGGATCTCCGCGGGCTGGCAGGAGAAGAGTGCTTGCTGGGCTCCGTCAGCGAAAGTCGTGTCGGCTGAAATAAAATGGATGGCTTTGGATGTGTGTATCATACCGTTTAAAGCAAAATACCCCTTAGAAAGTTGTCCACAAAGCTTTTTTTTTTTTTTTTTTTTTTTCTCCCAGTGACAACTCGCAGGTTTTTCAGCCTTACGTGTTGCGAACTCGCAGGAACAGTACGACAGTTATGAGCCGTCACAGTATGGTAAGGAATCTTAAGCACGTTTTGTTTACACCTAGCAAGAAATAATTGGGCTGGAGAAATGAAGTTAAACTTGATTTGTATTTGCACTAGGCATCCTAGCAAGCGTCTAGGCTGCAGAATATGCATTTTTTTCACCTGTAAGTGCAACCTACAATGAAATAATACTGGTGTGTTGACTGTATGTCCCTGAGAAGACAACAGTAGCTGAAGCTATGTGTGATTCGTGGTGTTAAGCACAGCCTAAAAGTCGATTTGGGCCTGACCGTGGATTGGAAGAGAAAACTGTTGTTGCAATTAAAAGTTTTGAGAGAGTGTTTTAATTTGTTTTAAAAATGGAAGAGAGTTGCAAGTCTTTATTGACCTGCTTGTTTGACATGGCTGCTCTTTTTTTGCAAAGGCTGAACAGCAGACATGAGAAAATCATTTGAAGAAGAGTAAATTAATTTGCTGGGTGATCTTCTGCCCTCTGTTATATAAGTCTGGTAGTGTACAGTACTGCAGTTGTTTAACTTTTCAAAAATGTTGCATTTGTGGGGTTTTTTTTCACCCTTTCCTTGTCAACTTGGGGATCTACATTCTCTTTTCCACTAAAATTTTTATTTCTCGTCTGACAGTAGTGAAGATTAAGTATTGCTTTTCCCAAAACCTGTAGAACATGAAGTCCTGAAATAGGTTTCTTCTATGTTTTCTAGTCTATTCAGAAAAGCAAGATGGGATTTTAGTTAGGAGATTTCTGAAAAATAAGAATCCAGAGTTTTGGAACTCAAATCAGTAGGTGTTACATGGGCATCCTGAGTGGGAACTGTTGGTCCGTTTGTATGTGGTGGTCGCCAAAGTTCCAGAGGAATTAAATGCATAAAAATACATGCAATTGAAAAATAGCAGAAGTAGAGTTTTAGGCAGTGCTGTTCAAGGCTGAGCTGAAACATTGAGATTTCTCCTTCGTAACAGCCAACTGGTTGAGTAAGTTAGTACAGGAGTTTGTCATCTTACTCTAGGTAGTAGGGGACTATATAATGTTTGTATTTTCGTTTATAATATCTCGACTCATCTAAAGGGCGTGTGTAGGTATTTGTGTATTTGAGATGCTAAGTGTAGTATCTCCTTGCAAGTTTGAGATCTGTGCCACCTGCTGAGTGATAGGATGAGTTTGTAAGTGGTAAAACAAGTCTTTTCTCTTGGAGGTCAGTGCTTTATTTTTGCAACACTATTTGAATCATCCACATGTAGTTGTACAGCTCATTTCTAATTCATTAAGAACGTAGGTGATGGTAACTAGGATGTATGCAAGCTGTTGATGTGTCGCTTTTTTTTCAGTTGTTGTCATCATCTCCTATCCGTATTCCTAGTAGCCGACTTCATCAGATCAGAAGGGTAAGTGCAGTTTTTAGCTTGCGTTTAGTGACAGAATGAAAAGTATTATGTAATATTGAAGTACTTACATAATGGGAGTTGCTTTCCTATTGAGTTTTTGAAGTGCTACAGGAAACAAAGTCTCCTAAGACTTGATTTCAACCAGGAAGCGTCCTTGCAAGGCTTATTGTTGTCATGTTTAGACTGTCTTGCATTTATGAAGCGTTGCTTCGTTCAAGAGAAGCTGTGAGCTGGGCTGGTAGCAATCTTTTCTTTCTGGAGTGCTCCTGCTGTTCGTGTTTCAATTCTGGTGGCAGATTAGTGAACCACGAGTGTTATTCTGAGTACCTGTGATGAATCAAATGTTATGGGAAAACTTACGACGTTTATCTCCTGCAGGAGGAAGGAGTGGATTTAATGAACAGAGAAACAGCACATGAAAGGTGAGTGTTACAGAAACAAGATGATAAAATAGCCAGTTATCCTCTTTGTAGCTGCTGATGGGATTTTTTGTATTCTAGGGAAGTGCAAACAGCAATGCAGATAAGCCAGTCATGGGAGGAAAGCTTGAGTCTGGTAATCTCTTTATAGATGTTTCCTATTTAATTCTGCTTTTACACACAACTGACGAATTTAAGGGAAAGAGGAATTAACTGTGGAAGTAATTTAAGAAGAATTTAAGTTCATCTGCTTTAGCTGTTTTGTGCGTTTGGCCTAATGACTTTCCATTGGAAGGCTGTGCCCTGGGTTCTAAGGTAACTTCCTGTGCCAGCATTAAGTCTGAAACGTTGTGTTTACAGAGTGACAATGACTTGGACAAGTCTGAGAAATCTTCCTCCCCAAAGAGAATAGACTTCATTCCAGTTTCGCCTGCGCCTTCACCTACAAGAGGAATAGGAAAGGTAGGATAAGTGAAATACCAAACTGAGAGAACATTTTAGAATTGTTGACCAAGGTGAACTGTAAAGACGTGTAACTTTACAAATTGTTTAATATTTTTTTTTAAAAAGCACAACCAAACAACAACAAAAACCCCAACCCAAATGCGTGTTTTATTGGTTTCTAAGAATCAGATGCTTACCATCCTAGAGCCTGCAGATTTCAAACAGTGTGCCACTTCTGTCACACTGAATTTTTCAGTTGCTGCTATTTCTGTGATGTTTGGATGGGTTATGGTTCTAGGGAAGCTGGAAGAAGTCATTAATCAGATTTGGACATGATCTTCAGCTGCATAAGTGGGGGGATACATTGCAATTTTGGTGCTTCTTCCCCGGTATCATATGTGTAGAGTAAGAGTGTAGGCACAGGCCAGAAGCTGCAAATCTGTGTGGTGAGAAGGATCAAAATATGTCCATCATGGAAAGAAAAGCATAAAGTCACTGTGGAGAAGGACTTGGGTGTGCTGAACTTGCACTGAAGACTGATGGCAGATGCTGGAGAAGGGAAAAGGTGGATCTTAGATAAACTACTTTGCCCAGTGAGGATTACAAAACAAGCACAGCACAGAGGATCTGGCAGCTGTGTTTAAAGATGGACTGTTTGACCTTGTTTTCACCCTCTTTTGTGGTTCCGCGTCGGTACTGCTGCTATTTTATTGCATGCCTCTGTCAGCATTGCATGGAGCAACCACCTCCTGGTGCTGGGTAAATGTGTTTCTGGTGTAACACTGATGCTGGCAGCTGGTGCTGTGCCTTTGGAATCACAACTGTAAAGCAGTGGAGGACAACTTGACAGGAACGTTTTTGTGCTTAGCTATGGGCATTCATGGGCTAAGCTCAGATTAGCTGCAGAACCACGGAGCCAAATACTCTGCTCTACTCTGGAATAGTGTGTTAACTTTTCAGGTCAGATGTATGTTGAGTAAACTCAACTTGTTTGCTTAACAAGCACCTTGAAAGAAGTAAGTCTTGAGTACTGTACTGCTGCTTCTGAGTGTAACAAGTACAACAGAAGCAACTGTATGAATTAGAAAACAGTGTCTATTTCCATTTCAGATTTCTGGTGGTTTTGAATTTTAGGTTAATCTGAGTAGTATTGCATTAGCCAGTGTATTTTTGCAAGTTAAATTTTAATGCTTCTGAGATTGCATGTGATCATCTCTGCCTTATTCTGTATAGCTTTTCTTTCAGTGGAGATGTTTTGTTTGAAGAGTAGGATGAAACACTTGAGTGTTTAAAAGGAAATTCTGAAGTGTCTCAATGTGACTTTTTCTGCAGCAATGTTTTTCACCATCATTGCAAATGTTTGTGAGCAGTAATGGATTACCTCCAAGTCCTATTCCCAGTCCAACAAGGCGATTCTCCAAGTAAGTAACACCTGCAAGTTGCAGCTATACGTTGGCTTAAATTCCAAGGCTAGCACCAAGATTAGTTAAAGCTGATAGTAAGGCATTAAAAGAGACTTTAGTTTTATGATAGCTGCAATATTGCTACGTAAAAATACTCTGAAAGTTCGACCTTTAGCAATGGCAGCTTTTTGTGGGTGCTTGTGTAGGAGCCTCTGTCAGCTTTAAACTAGACTTAGTCACTGGTGGGGAAATTCCTCGGTTCTTCAAATGAACTTTAACTGTGTCAGCATATCGATTTTATGTAAATATTACACACAGTTTAGAAGTGGAATGAAATGAGGAGGTGATGCACCAAGGGAAGGAGAAAACCCTAGAAAAATTACTACAGCTTTGTGTGGCAGATAATCTGCTCTAATAGGCAGCCCTTCTTTGTTACCTGTCTATTTTGATTCCCTAAGCATTCCAGGTGTGCAGGAATAGTTTTAAAGAACGTTCCGTATGATGTGGTTGTGTTGACTTGATGCTGGGTACGGTGGTGTTCAGACTTGGAGCTTCTAGAGGCCTGACTGAGTTTCGGTGTTCTCTTTCTAGCAGGAGGAGTCAAAGCCCAATAAACTGTATTAGACCCAGTGTTCTTGGCCCCATTAAAAGAAAAGGTATGTGTATGTACATTGTCAGATGTTTTAATAGGGATGTAGTTTTGCATCTGGACACACTTCTGTGCTGTTTTTTTTTGTCATTGTCCTGTAAATATAATGCACTTGTGTCCACAGTGAAGTGGAATTTGCCAGTCGTAACTTAAAAATACAATATAAAGTAGCTAGACTAAAACACAAGAATGAAAATCTTTAAAAGCAGCTACTGCTTGAAAGAAGCAAGTTTCATGACACGTCAAATTAAATGTTATGAATATTTGTGAGCCCTGACGTTCCTGAGAGTGCCACTGTATGGTGCACATCCTTCAGGTCATCTTAGGAATGTTGCTTATCTTGCAGTATCTTCTAAACTTAGTACTGAATGTTTGTTTTCACTCTGAAAGTTCAGGAGGTGAGTGTTTAGAGAAATGAAATAGATCAGTACTCTTTCCTCCTGAAAGGAGAAAACTGCATTCTTTCCTGGAAGTATTGCATGTTAAGGATATTCAAATTACGTCCCAGAGCAAGTCTTCGTAGTAAAACTGTAAGATTGAGATGTTTACAAGGGTCCCTCTGGCAATGTTTATCCTTTCTGCTTTTTTAATATATATTTTTTTTTAATTAGGCATTCTTAACCACACGTAAAGCATATCCTTTTATTTCACAAGATTTATGTCTAGCCTTTGAGGAAAGTTACTGTTTGTTTATTTTTTTTTTTAGGACTGCTTGTCCTATCAGATAAAGAATTTTGCCTAATTTATATTGAATTGACAGGGAAGAGAGACAAGCTTCCTCATAGATGCCTATTCTATCTTGGCTGTTATTTTCTATTAATTTTAGAGGCATTAAAAATTGAGCAGAAGTTTGTCAGGCTCAATGATCAATAGGGAATTAGTATTTATACTGCATTGTTTTACTTGAAACATTTTACAATAGACTTTACACAGATTGTATTAAAAACAGGGCAGGTGAAAGGCAGAGTTTCCTCTGTGTGCTTTTGTGGAGCATCCCTTACCAAGTGGAGATACGAGTTTGCCTTTTTTACTCAAAATGTCAAGAAATTTTCAAAATGTTACTTAATTTTAAACCATCTAATCCATTTAAATGAACCTAATTTATTTTCCTAAGTACAGTCCTGTTACTTTCTGAATTTTAGCAGTAGCTTTATGGTTCATATTCTACAGACATGACACGATAACAAATTGGCACCACAGTATGTAGGGGGAAGAACACGATGTATTGAAGAACATTTCGCTGCTAAAGGGAGTCAATACTGGTAGACTCTATCAACGTGTTGTAGCAGTGCGGATTTGTCTTTGTGAAATTTTAGGTGGCAGAAGAGTTACCTAAGTTGGTGGTTTGGGTTTTCTTCATTCTTGTATAAATAGGTTTTGCCCATTCTGCTTGATAGGAGCTGTTATTCCTTCCCTTCAAAGAAGGGAATGTATCCCCATAGGCTAAAGGAAATAGGAAGTTTGAGGGAGTTATCAGTCTTTTATAAAATGAGCAGTAGTGTAATTCTCTTGCACAACATACTAATATGTACTGGTTTGCTCTAATGCTTAACCTCTGCCAGCTTTTCCAATTGCCACCAGCACTGCTGTGAAGTGTAGGTAAAAAGCCCGAAAATTTATTACTGTTTCATGTGTTTTTGTTGCCAAACTACAAATTAAAATATAGTGTAGCTGAGAGGTGGTGTGTTGTTTTTTTTTAAGCTGGTTACTTCCAAATGTGTCTGTTACGCAGAAGTTGTTAATGAGCTCGCTCATTCTCAGGGCAGATTGTACTCAACAGATAATATGAATTCTCCCCATCACGTTTAATCTTTTAGTGTCAGTAGATGATTACAGGTACAGGATAGTCTGATCCCTGATGAATAAGTGGAAGTGCATACACATGCCAATCTTCTGTTCAGCTCTTCTGTAAAAGTGTACACATGCATCAGGAGGGTGAAACTGAACCAAGCTGGCATTCTGATTTTCATAGTCACTGAGAACTTCAATCTCTGTATTTTGGCTTATGTCTGTTGCCTCATCTCAACTGCTTACTTAAAATTAAGTCACAGTAATTAGTTTGCTTTAGATTCTTTAGTCTTGTAGTCTGAGTAACAAGTACCTAGTTCTATGTCTTTTAGATTGTTATAGACCCTCAGGTACTGCTGAAGCATTAGTTAAATTAAGGATGGATGGACTGGATGGTTAAACAACAGCTAGCATCAAATTAATGTCTTACCCAAGTGCTTGGTTGGCTGAATTAGAGGAAATAATAGAAAATTAATTAATAATAGAAAATTAATTAATTGCTAGAAATGCAACCTTGCTCTGTTGTGGGACAAACCTCTCTTTTACAGTAGACAAATATTAAATGGGCATTCCAGAGACTCAAGTGAGTTTGATTATTTGCACTATTTTCCTTAGGTGAAATGGAAACTGAAAGTCAGCCAAAGAGACTTTTTCAAGGAACAACCAACATGCTTTCTCCAGATGTTACACATCTGACAGATCTCAGTTCATGGTAAAATATTTCATGTGCCCTGAAATGCTGAAAGAAGGAATGTGCGTTTATCACAAGCTTTCTTGTTTTGTTTTTATTTCTAGAAAAAAGTACTCTGTGCATAGCTTGCGAATGCATATCACTGGGAACTATTCCTGTGGGAGTGTGGTGTGACAATATTCCTGCTCCTTTATCAATTTTTCCTGAGCAGACTCTAGCCTAGATTTTGTGTATCAGAACTTCTATACCGAATATAATCGTTACAAATCCCTGTTAGTTCATGAGTGAAGTTACTTTGCCTCAAAGATGCTTCATCACTTCAGTGTGGTGTAGGCAGTGGTCGTACGGTGTCTGTGGTACTTACTGAATACTTAGAAAATACGTGTGTGAGTAGTTACTGCAGTTTCATGATTCATGTTGATACGTTCATGATTTCAGTGTTACAGCCTGTCTCCTTTCTGTATTACTGTCATAAAAAGCTGGGTTCTCTTTTGTGTCAAGAGTCAAGATACTGAGCATTTGAAAATATGAACCCTGTATTACTATAATTTCAGTTTAGCTACGGACTTGAAACTGCCTAGAAATATTTTTTGCGTGTTGCTTCTGGCTAAATTGCAAAAGCATCAATTTATGTGCCCTCTGGAATCTTGTATCAAGACTTCAAAATGTAAACAGAGGAATTCCTTACAAGGGAAAAATAGGTTTCAAAATCCAGCTTTGAGTAGTACAACATTAAAGAACATACTAGCTAATCAATGACATCTGTGCTGCATTGCTGATTAGATTCTTATTATTCCTTTCCTATAACCTTTTAAGGTTTTATTCTCGTTAGTTGTCACCTCCTTTCTATGACTAGTTTAAATCAGAGTCGTAATTTATTCTGCATGTTAAAAAATAAAAAATAAATTCTGCTCCTCATTCCCATGAGGAGCATGAATATATATATAACATGCTACAGAAAACAAGGAGTCTTCAGGGCTGCCAGTCTTGTAGTAAAGACTGAGTGGTAGTATAGGTCTCCTACATCTTTACAAAGGTGAAGGTGTGTTAGCTTTGTACAGAGTCATCATGCCCTTGTTACTAAACTTTTTTCTTTTTCCCCAGCCTGTCTTCAGATATTCTTGATGGGAGTAGCAGCAGTGTTGGCTCTTCCTCTGATTCACTGACTAAAGGCAGCATAACCACAGAGTCTCCAGTAACATGCTCAAACTCATGCTCTTCATTCATTTTGATGGATGATCTCTCACCTAAGTGACTTAAGTTCTGAGTCAGTGTCTGGCTGTGCTGTTCCCTTGTTGTACGCTCGTACAGAAAAATGAACTCTGGTCCTTGAACCATTAACATGAGGATTATTGAAAGGAAAAATTATTGTAACTGTAATCCTTGGTGACTTTCCAGTGATTTTGATATATCCGTTTAATGGACATTGTAGACCATATTAATGTCTGGTTTTGCAAATTTATTTTTTAAACAAGATGTCTGCTCAGATTATACTAACTTTATGCTTTCAGGAGCCTGCGTACACTTTTTGATTCTGAGAATAGGTATCTACCTACTAGCGTTGCAATTTTTAGGAAAATACTTCTATCGTTATCGTGGTCACTATGTCTAGGGAAGTAATTTGGTTCGGAAGGATTTGAAAATTCTAATTTTTTTCTCTGGCACTTCTACCATTTGAGTAAAACTATTCTTGCTTTTTTTCAGTCACTAGCCTCAAATTCTCTTCCAGAAGGGAGGAAAAAATATTTTCTTTTCTTAGTGCTGCTAGTCGTTTTTATTACAGAAGACCCTAGTGGATCTGAAAGTCTCACTCTATTACATTAAAAAAAAAGAAAACCCAACCAAAACCAGAACAAAATAACCAATGACTGGCACTTTTGCCATCAGTGAAGAAATAATACTCTACGAACGTGATGAAAATAGTTGCATGGTTCTGTCCCCAGATCCTTTATTCTACAGATTGTATGAAATAAGGTCAATATTCAGCAAGATTTGGTCAAGGAAGCTTAATCCATGCCTCCATCTAAGACATACAGTGCAGATAACGAAGTTATTTAAACTACTGTGTAGGAGAACCGTGTCTGGCACCATCGATGTCTCCTGTGGCATTGAGGTCATAGGTATTTTTGTGCCTTAGGGGACATTGTTAACAAAATTATGGAATGTAAACCGGAGGGGTGGGTGGGAAGAGTCCTTTGTGTACAGCTTGTGTATAGAGTGCTTACCAGAATCTGTCGTGGATGCTGCTTTCCTTCATGTTCCTTTCCAAGCGTGCGCTCCGTAGCGAGGTGCCGTGGGCGGCCCTGGCTCTGCTATGAGATGGCCGCCGAGGTGACGCCCTGCGCCGCTGCCGCGTGCAGCCTTCGCACCTCCGTTGGTCGTGAGCAGGGCAGACAGCGAAGCGAGCGTGGGATTTCTATGGAGAGACCTAAAAGTTGGGATTGAGTATGAGCTCTGCAAATAGTTTGGCTAAGGAGTTGTGTTTGAGCTGTGAGTAGTCTTGGTGCAGTTCCTTGGTCAGCCTGAGGTAAGACGATAGATATTTTACTTTTTAAAGACTTTAACGGGGCAAAATAAATCCGTTTGTAATCTACTGTGTTATGCTATTTATTATTTATAACTATGTAAAAAGTCTGTGGTGATGAATTATAGTATTTTTTTATGATTGAATAAGTTTTTTATGTTCAGTAATTGCTGGCTGGTTTGTATTTAATACGCAACGTTGTCTGCCAGAATCATAAGCTTCCATTTTCGAATGTTTGTAACATAAGTGCTTTTGTTATCTAAAAGTACAACTTCTGATCTTTTTGAAAGAAAATAGCACTGAATTTAAAGTAAGATTACGTGCTCTAAAAGTGAGCACAGTCTCTGGCAATACTGTCTGGCTGAAAAGGGGAGGGGGAGGACCGTGGTTTTTTCTGTTGTGAAGAAGCTGTTGAGTTTCCAGAAGACGTGTACATACCAGATTATTTTTAAAAGTGTTCCCATTAAGTTGTAAGAAGTACCATAACGGGCCAACAGTGGCACTGTTATTTGTATTATCATTTTCACCTGTGGAGCGTTAGTTCCCCACCTCAAATAAATGTGCATATTGTAAAATATTGTCCATTGGTGCCATTTTTAAATGAGTTCTACAGTATTGAATGTTGATTTTATTTGTACATGCGCAGTGCTATTTCTTGAATTTTTGATGTCTTAAATAGCTTAATTATTTTTTTATTCATGCTTGTATCTTCTCTGCCTTCTTGATGCTAAAAGAAGGCTGCTTTTACGTTTGCAAAATATTGATAAACAGTCTGTGATGATATTCAACGTGTTACCTGTGCCCCAGTTTCATTATACCGAGCTTTTATTGGTACTGGGATTTGGAAATCTGAGTAAGGGGTGGCAGAAGGGGGAAAAAACCTATTGCATGCTTTCTTAAAACCGAGAAGAGCATAGCTGTTGCTTATTTCTGGCTGACTTACCTGTGCAATTGATGTATTCCAGATTTGTTTGTTGGTGGAGAGTCTTATACAAGTGCTGGCCTTTGTAAACAGTAGAATGTAAGCTTCATAAAGCAAACGCACAAACGTTCATTCTTGTTACAGCATTTTTTTTAGCGTTCTGGCTATTCTCCATTCTTCAGAAGAGGTTGCTCTTGTATAAAATACATACATAAAGCACACACACTGTGTCTGTTTCAGAACGTATGTTGTGTAATGTCATAGGTCCCATCTGGGACCCTGTGCTGTTTCGCCACTGTCAGACCACTTGTTCATTTTAGTTTTCATTCAAGTTTTCGAATACTCCGACATTTGCACTTGATGGCACGCGAGCTGCTGCTGCTGCTTACAGAATCAATCTTTATTGCAGTGTAAAGGCTCGTACAGCATACTCTGACTAAACTGGCTAAAAGTTGCATTTCTGGATTTATTAACTGTCTTGTCTGTAATGAGTTAGGTACCAGTTTGGGGAAGAAGGCCAGCTGGTGCTGGTAGTCAGCTTTGATATGTAACTATTGACACTTACACTTAACAACTGAATTTTTTTTCATGACTTGACTGGACTTATTTGTGCTGAATTGCCATGATGAGTGTCTTGAGAATTCCTGTCTTTCTTTCCTCTTCCTCTTTTTTTTTTTTTATTTTAAAGAAGGAACCATTAATGCGTCTCTGCTGCTGAGAATCACCAGTGATGACTTACCTTTAATGCTATAACTGTTGAGAAGAAAGTTAAAATACCAGCAAATACCAGTGTAATTCAAGCAACATTTTAGATGGACTATTTTTAATATGTTAATTAGCACAGCATTACAATGTTGGTCTTTGTATGGCTCATTGACTAGCACTGCCTTTAGATCATATCCAAAGCACACTGAATCTTCATTTTGTGGCTTAAAATGCTGGAAGGATTTTACCAATGGTTCAGGAAAATGTGTGTGTCAGCTGTGGAACTCTGTGTGTTTTGATAATATCAAGTGTTCTGAATCAGGAAATGGATCACAGTATGCATGTTTCATTCTCCTTCATTGAATTTCAAATTGGGGATCATGGGCCCAAAAGCCTGTGTTTAAGGGGCTGTTTTTCTGACTGTATGTGATTAAGTACTTTCTCCTACAATGCAAGTAATTAAGCTGTCAGTGGGTGAGGATGTAAATCTGAGTCCTGCAGACTTTATTGGAAAACTCGTTCTTGAAATGCATAAGGAAAGCTATACTGTGTAAAAACAGTAAAGTGGGATTTTTTTTTTAAAGTCGTGATAAAAATATACTATTCATTTTAACAACTGAAAATGCTAAAAACATTTTAAATGTAAGACTTTAACTTGGTACGCTTCTCTTGACAGAACCACATTGGGGGGCTGGATGCAGAGGTTAACTTGAGCAGGCTTAGGCGGATTTGGAACTCTCGTATTCTGGTGCACAAACACAATAGACTAGTCTTGGGAAATCAGTTTTTGCAAATACTCACTTTCTTATCTGTAGACCTTGCTAATATATTGTGTGACAACAAAGACAAGAACTTGTTTTTCCTGGAGGAATTTCATCTGCATATAATCTTCCTGGTAACTTCATAATAAAAAAGCTTTGCATTAATATGTGTTCAAATATTTCATGAAGTCATAGGACTGTTTCATTTGCTTTTTCGGAGTAAAGGCCAAGAAATATTTTTGGAGCTATACAGACTGCCTCTTGTATTCCAAGGCTGTTACATAGATGGCAACTGTCAATGGTGAGTGGAAAGGGACTTTGTCCACCATTCAGTACTAAAGTCTCTCTTGAGATCTGCTAAATAATCCTTAGCAAATTCAGTGATTGGTGTAAGATGGGTCATGGAAGGTACCAGATGACCCAGTGTGAAGCATGTTGTAACTAGCTCCTTTTGACTACAAATTAGAGTTTTAGCCCTGAATGTAACCAAGACTTTCATGAGGGTCTGTGCTGTTCAGACTTAGAGGAGAAGACTCCTTGTTGGCAAGTCTAGGGCTGTTTTGTTCAATCCATCCCCAGAAGATGTGCTTGCCAGTCAAAATTAGAGCAGCAGTTGTCTCAGTCTTAGCTGTCTTTGGAGAGGGCAGAGTTGGTGGTTGGGTTTCCTGAAGGACTGGTTATCTAATTCACAGCTAGGACCTTCGTCATCAGGCCAAAAGCAAAAGTAGATGCTATTTTAGGGCAGGTCTGTTTTCTGAGGGAGTAAATCAACTGCAGAGCTGGTTGAAGCATGGTAGCCCGGGTTTACTTCCTTCTGCAGATGAAGAGTCTGCAGACTCTTCATCTTACCCACGTAAGCGGGTTATAGTGACAGGGCTGCTGGCTCGGCACTGCCGTTCCATAAATACAAACGCACACAAACAACTTTGACTTTCTAGCTTGTATGTGTACCTCAGGGCTATCCTTTTTATTAGTGTACTGGGCACTTAATGGAAGTCTCTTGTTTCAGGCCAAACCGTTTTGCATTAAAGCTGCTTTTTATTACTTGCTTTTAGATCTTAAAGCCTTTTGATACGGGGCCTACTGGGCCTTGGGTTTGAGTCTTGCCCCGGATTAGCATGCCAGGGCCAACGTTTTCTTTTTAAACCCGGAGCAATTTGTTTTGTTGTTCTTGCGTTATAAAGTTTGGAAATGCAAAGCAGGGAGGTTCTTGCTATTAACAAAAAATGCATGTTAGCTTTGGTGATCACAAAAGATTGTGGGATTTTAAAAGAAATAAGACTTGAAAAGGCAGAACAAAGAAATACCTATTTTTAGCGAATCGATTCAGCTGGTTTGATACCAGGCTCTTTTTTTAAATGTGGGCAATAGTCTTTTGAACATACCATTAGTAACACAGCAACAAAATCCAATATGCTTTCCCCCAAAACACTTCTCCTAAGTGCAAAGAACTTATTAATGAAAGACCACAAGTTTTGTTCATCTCTAATAAATAGAGAGCATGGCCTGTCTCGATCTCTGAATAAGTTCGCAGTAACGATCCCCTGTGATTCACTAGGCCCTTTAGTGACACCAGGCTGTCTAGCAGTTCTTTTCTGTCCAAAAAGCGTCATCTTACACTGTATAGTAATTCTGACACCTTTAGTCTCCCTTAGCTTACTTCTGAGGGCCGTGAGATTTTTACCCTTTATACAAACACAACTATCAGCTATCAATTACTGTAGAATTATAGAATCCTAGAATGGTTAGGGTTGGAAGAGACCTCAAAGATCATCTAGTTCCAACCCCCCTGCCATGGGCAGGGACACCTTCCACTACACCAGGTTGCCCAAAGCCTCATCCATCCTGGCCTTGAACGCTTCCAGGGATGGGGCAGCCACAGCTTCTCTGGGCAACCTGTTCCAGTGCCTCACCACCCTCAGAGTGAAAAATTTCTCCCTTATATCCAATCTAAATCTACTCTCTTTCAGTTTAAAGCCATTTAAACTGGTGACTGGTAGTGTGACTGTCTTACTAAATAGCTGTGGTAAAATTCCTGGTGGACTTCATGGACTTGTGTCTCATTTTGGGGTAAAACAGAGTTTGGGATTTTTGATTATTCTAGAGATAATGCAGTATGTGTCTTCTGGAAGAATTATCTATTGTGCTTTAATTCTGCGAGGCATTTGGATATACTTTATGCAGAAGTAACTCATACTTGAAAACATGAGTGAAATGAATCTTGGAGACGATGACACGAATTTGTTTTTGCAGAAGTTAACTGGATTAACCCTTGCATCACCTGAAGAAATCTCCTGCGTTCTGCCGCAGTCCCCACCACTTTTGAACTTTCCCCAAAGTTAAGTAAGTTGGCAGAAGTGCCAGGCTGTTATTTGTATGGGGTAGTTTACAATGCAGATTATGAAAACCCTACTGTGCTGGAACAAAAAGATTTTCCTTGCCCCAAATAATTTGCAATTTAAATTTGTCATGAGAACCACAATGTTTTATCAATGCAATGCACAGTCAAAAATTTTTTTCAGTATGAAAAAGTTAGGATCTGTGATACCCAGGTAGGAAGCAGGTGGTATCAAAAACTATGAACCAAAGTAGAATAAAGAATGTAACTAAAGTTAACTAGTCCAGATTGTAAATCTAAATGTTGTATCTGGCCTCTGACAAAGCAAACCCTTTGCTCTACAAGCCCCTAAAATTTGGAAAAAATTAGCTGCTGCCATGAACTTAGTAGCTGAGTCTCAACCCACGTTAAGTGTCAACACTTCTCTACTTAGGAGCGGAACCTTCAAGAATTTGAAAGAAAAATAAATGTGAAAGGAGAAGCTAGAATAAAAGTGCCTCCGTGCCTATGATGTATGAGTATTGGTTTGAAAAACGATACAGAGAACAAAGTACAGTGAGTTGAGACCAATGTGCTTTGAATAAGAGTTGAGGATGTGCTACGTATAGTACGTGTGACATCTTGTTCGTGTGCAAGGACAGACTGTGAAAGAAACAGCTTTGTGTGGGAGAAGCGACATCAAAGAGTCTGAAAGAACCAGCTCTGTAATAGGAAACATTTGCCTTCGCAGGGCTGTTAGTGCTGCTGGTCACTACTTTTTTTTTGGCTTTTCCTATTTTTTCCGCTCCTGTATTAAAACCCAGCAACGTGAGGCGGCATGGTAGGGTGGGCCAGATGGGCAACAAGGAGAGGTACAGAGGGCTAGTTGGGTTTGTGTGTACTTCCATAGCTCCCCCCCGCCTCCTTTACACCGAGTTTGCATCAGCCTTGAAGGCTGTAGTTGTATTTGTTTGCCAACCAAAGCAAGACTGAGTGCTCAACTTACTGTCTGTAGCAGCGTGGTTACTGAAGGGGATTGCCAGCTTCTGTCAAGCACCAGTATGCCCCAGACATTAGTGGGCAAAATTCTTTGGGGGGGGAGAGGGGACATGAGAGAGGAATTGAGGGTGTAGGAGTAGGACAGAGATGCCCAAAGAGCTGTGGGCACAGTGGGAGAGCATGGGGGACCTGGTGGGGCAAGCGACTGGAGAGAGAGCACCATAGCAGAGCAGGGACGTCACCCAGCAGGAAGAACAGGGCAGGGCAGGAGGCTGGTGCACCTGCTTGGTAAGGAGAAAATTATGGTTTTCCTGTGAAGTGTCGTGGTTATCCTTGTTGCAAACAGAAGGCTCGTGCTGAGGAAGAGGGGTTGTGGTGTAAGTGTGGGCAGGTAGCGAGTGAGCTGTGCCACAGCCACCTCTTACAACTTGTGCTTAGCAGGGTTTGTCTGGTATATTTTGGAGAACACCTGAAGTTTTTCAGCCTTGCTTTGCCCTAGCAACAAGGAACCTAGTGCGTGTAGTACTTACGAAGAGCATAAAAGCCAGCGCACACAACACGTACCTAACTGCGTTGGGTGCTTTGGACCAGGCGTGGGAAGTTCATGGTGATCTGGATGACCACAGGATGGCGTGTCGTGGCTTGCAAAGCGCAGAACGGTGTTTAGTGGGCAGTGGGGACACTGGCTGAAGCGTTTCTGCGCTGCGTTCAACCTGCAACTTCTATTACTAGGTATTTCTAACGTTTTCTTTCTTCTCACTCACAACCTACCCTTCCTTTCAGAGTAAATGCTAACTTTCCAGAGTGAAATTTGGACTTTGTTGTACTGATAACCTTGAAACTGATAACAATTAAAAGGTGAATGCTCTTTGGTTATAAGAATGACATGATCCCGTGCTAGAGGAGACTTGAATCAAACGAACTGACAACCTGAAATGAATGAGAAGGCCCTACTTGCAGCAAGAGAGCTTTTCTAGGAGTATATTGCGTACTGGCTGTTTTCCCAGCCCCGAGAAGTCTTTCAGAAGCACGTTGTGGCGTATTTCAGTTGGTTTTAGTGAATTGCAGTGCATAAACTGGGTTTTTTCCTGAAGCGCTGATGCTGCGGTGTTCCCATCAGACCACATGCAGGAAGCATCTTTCCGTACTTCCCTGTGGGCACACACAGACCTGGGTCTTGGAGAATTTAGAGTGGCTTCAACTTCGTAACCTGCAGCGTGAGGGGAACATCAGCCTGCACAGAGCGAGCATCTGACCGCGTAGCTGTGCTCCGATGCCATGTCCAGGTGAGTGCTGGGGTAAGGCTGGCTAGAACGTGTCTTGGCGTCTGCTGCTGCTCTTGACATAAATTGGATTATTTACTGCAAACCAAGATGCATGAATAAGCAAGCAGCAAGCTTCGGCTGTGTGCTGGAAAGCTGCTTGCAAGGCTGCAGTGCGAGTTTGGGAAGATCTGACTGCTGCCCTTCCAGCTCTGCAGTCTAACCCAGTGTAGCAAGGAGGTGGGGGAAGATGGATGAGCCTGATCTTCTTCACAAAGTGCTTCAAGATCCCTCCATAGCAGGTACTGTGCAAGAGCTGAGTGCTATTAGCACTGTTGTTACTGGGAGTTCTGGTTTGGCCCCCGGATCGGTGACTGGCCCCATTGTGCCTGAGCTGCACGTAGTTTTGACTTGAGTTGGGAGCAGTTTCTCTGCTCTTTCATAGTTTGCCTTCTCCTTCGCACGTCTCCAACAGGAAGTGCAGATTCAGCAGGCATTGTATGCCTCAGCAGCCTGCCAGCTGCCTCACTGAAGCTAATTCACCATTCAAGTCACTCTTGATAAGTTTGCAAACAATGTGCAGTGATTTCTGAGCTAGATAGCAGCTGAGCTGAGCTCCTCGGTTTCCAGCCTGTCCGTTGAATGAAGCTGTGCATTTACTCTGTAAAGCTCATGGGTTGAGCCTGGTCTGAGCGTTTTGTGCTGCTGTGATGTTTCATAAATTTCTTATTTGTTTAGGAATAACTTCAAGTGAGTGTCATCATTGTTATTAAAACTCTCAAACGAGGGTGTGGAGGCACAAAGAGGGCATATGGTTAGTGTTGGTTTAATACGAGCTCGGAATTGAACCCAGGACTTCTGACTTGCAGTTTAGTTCTTTGATCACCGGATAATTCTGTTACCCCCTTTATAACACACTGAAACAGCCTGGGAATAACTCCAGTGAAAACAAGAGCAACGTTTTTTCTTAGGCTAATTTCATGTGGCAGCCACTGAAAGCATGCACTGAAGAACTGGCCCAGAGGAAGCGACTCTGCGCTCGTGGCTCATCAGCCCTGGCAGGAAACAGCAGGTCAAAGTTAGAGGGAACTTGCTTAAAAGCTAATGAGTGAGTGGTGCAGCAAATTTTGAGAGAAAGCGTAGTTCAATAGCTAGCAGAGAGCGTGGAGTTCTCTGTCTCAGTCCTTATTCCACTTGCTGTCTGTTAGTTCACGTCTGTTTAACTAGAGAGATGCCAAGGTGATGATCTATCAGCGAAGGATTTGTAGGTGAGGCTGTGCTCTCTCCTGATCTGTGCACAGCTCTCCCTGCAACATGGGGCCGGTGCAGAACACACACTACTTAATCTTACACAGTGTGTTTTTAGGAAACGAAATCCTTCTGACTTTGTATCTCAGCTTGGCAGCTAGTAGTTCTTTTCAGGCATGCGTAAGGTCAGTAGTCACAAGTCTAGCAGCCTAGAGCTGCAGGATGGGTTTGACCATTCTGTGCAAAAATTGCTACAATACAGTGGCAGAAGCAGGACTATACATTGCTCCCGCCAGGTGACAGCAGGGTTTTGCTTATGGGGAAGCTTGAGGAAGCTCACTTTGGTGCACTTTCCAAAGGGCCTGAGGTCACAGCATGTAGCAGACCTACATTTTGAAGTGTATTTGTCACTGTGCCATATGTTGGGTTTCTTTGTTTTTGGTTTTGGGTTTTTTTTTTTAACTCCTCCTTTAGTATTGGAATTGGAAATTCAAGTTGGAGAAATGTGAAAGCAATTGGGCCTAATCCATTCCTGTTGTTACTCCTTTTGTTTTCACTGGAGTTACTCCAAGGCTGAATTCAGCATATGATGAACAACTTGTTCTCCAAAGTTGGAACTTAGGGGAGAAGGTTTTAGGGATGATCACGCAAGTCTGAGGCTCCTTCTCAAACAACTGGAGCTCCCACAAGAGGGACAATATACGGTGAGTTCAGGTTATTGAATTTAGTACAGCATTCTAGTAATCAGACTTCTAGTCATAATAATACATTATTATCTATTAGAACAATTACTTGAGCGAAACCCAACTGCCAGCTCAGTTAGATTGCATGGAAAAATCCTAGCTGTTGATGTCAGTTGCCAGTTAGCTAAACAGATACTAGTCACGAGCAAACGACAAATGGTTCCGAACCTGGTAATCCTCCTGCAGCTTCCATTTCCTCTCACCTTTCCTGGAACCAGCTCCTCTGGGGTTGCCACTCGTGAAATGTCGCCGGCTCTTCCTGTTGACCATTTCAGCGGCAGCCCAGGGAAGTCTCCAAGGAGGTTACAAGCTCTAGGTCTGTTTGCTTAGATGGAAAAAGGAGAGTGCTCTAAGTCATGGAGATGCTGTACTTCAACAACTGAGGACTAGGTGGTGTTCGTTTGGGTTTGATTTTTTGCAGGACGAGGATAATTCTTATAAGAACTAAGATGAAACTCTTCACAGATCTGCAAGAATGAACCAGTCCTCACTGCTGGTTAATTGCTCCTGTGAGCTGTTGGAGGGGTCACGACACAAGATCTCCATGGTAAAATGAGGTTTTTCTTTCATGGACACATAGCCGTTACTCTCTCTGGCTCACTCCATTTCAGTTACTTTCTAAACAAGTAGAAAAGATGATTTACTTAGATCAGAAAGGGATCCAGGAGGGATGCAGCATCTTGCAAAGAGAAGGCCTGGATGATTTTCTCCAATTAAGAAAATCTTGTGAAAGTTGTGCTTCCTGCTTTTGCGCAGATAAGACAATTTATAACAGATGCTCCTTCAGTCTTCACTGTGTGTGAGTTAGAGGGTGGAGGATTCACGAAGCTTACCATGCTTGGGAGGTCGGAGTAGCTTTCTGCTCAACAACGTGAGTCGTGTTCAACTAATGAAAAATCTCTCTGCCTCAGAGCCCAGCTGACACTGAGATAGGAGATCCACTTCTTGTATCAGCTCTGCATTTTGGAGTGTATCTCCTCAGCAGCTCTGCTCAGGTGGTTTTCAGTGTCACAACCACGGTACTTCCTTGGTCTTGCTGAGGTTGGGCACGTCTCTGTTACCCTTCAGATATCCTCCTCCTTCTTCCCATCTGCTTTGCTTCTGACCTCAGTTGTGGATGCTGGCTGCTCTCCCTACTGCTTCTCCTTCCAGACCCTCTCTATTGCAAGGATCCAAACTGCAGTTAGTGCCACCACAACCAACTGCCCTGACTACCAAGGATGGTACGGAACACCCTGGGAATAGAAACACCGTTACAGGGAGGGGCATTTATAGTGTTTGTTACAGCTAACAGAGGAAACTCTTCCCTAACACCTTAGCTGATGCACAGGGTAAATTATTTTCTTCAACAGTTACATACTTAGTAAGCAGGGAGGAAGAACCCTTTGCTTTTAAAACCAAAACAAAGCAAATTCCAATCTTACTCGACTTATTTCTCTCCACAACAGAAAATGCACCACTAATAAGCTGGTCAGTGTAGTGGTCAATGAGATGCGGCTTTGCTTAGGTCTGAGGAGGTTTTAGGGAGAAGGTAGAAAATTTAATGTATTCCACACATTACTGACCTCAAGGCTCCATGGAGCAAACACCAGATAGCCAAGGAAAACAGTAGGAATATTTCAAACCTTACAAACCTCAGCATGGAGGGATTATCACACCAAACTTCGGTTAAAGTTCACATAGATTCATAGATTCATAGATTTCTAGGTTGGAAAAGACCTTAGAGATCATCGAGTCCAACCATCCCTAATCCCCATTAAACCATATCCCCAAGTAGATCATCCACCCTATTCTTAAACACATCCAGGGATGGGGACTCAACCACCTCCCTGGACAGCCTATTCCAGTGGCTGACAACCCTTTCAGAGAAGAAATGCTTCCTAACATCCAACCTGAATCTCCCCTGATTAAGCTTATACCCATTTCCTCTTGTTCTATCACCCAACACTAATGTAAAGAGCCCTTCCCCTACCTTCCCACCATCTTTTCTCAAGTATTTGTAGGCTGTAATCAAGTCTCCCCTCAGCCTCCTCTTCTCCAGGCTAAACAGCCCCAACTCCCTCAGCCGCTCCCCATAAGTTTTATTTTCCAGCCCCTTGACCAGTTTAGTCGCCCTTCTTTGGACTCGCTCCAGGAGCTCAATATCTCGCTTAAAGCGAGGGGCCCAAAACTGGACACAATATTCCAGGTGCGGCCTCACCCGTGCCGAGTACAGGGGCAGGATCACTTCCCTATTCCTGCTGGTCACACTATTCTTGATACACGCCAGTATCCCATTGGCCTTTTTGGCCACCTGGGCACACTGCTGGCTCATATCAAGCCGGTAGTCAACCAACACCCCCAGGTCCTTCTCCGCCAGGCAGCTCTCCAGCCACTCTTCCCCGAGCCTATAGCGATGCTTGGGGTTTTTATACCCCAAGTGAAGGACTCTGCACTTGGCCTTATTAAAGCTCATGCCATTGGCCTCAGCCCAACGATCCAGTCTGTTCAAATCCCTCTGAAGGGCCTCCCTACCCTCGAGCAGATCGACACAGCCTCCCAGCTTGGTGTCGTCCGCAAATTTACTGAGGGTACATTCAATCCCCTCATCCAGGTCATTGATAAAGATGTTAAACAGAACTGGACCCAGCACTGAGCCCTGGGGAACCCCACTGGTGACCGGTCTCCAGACGGATTTAGCCCCATTTACCACCACTCTTTGGGCCCGGCCATCCAGCCAGTTTTTAACCCAAAGGAGGGTGTACCTATCCAGGCCAGCAGTTACCAGTTTCTCCACCAGAACACTATGAGAAACTGTATCAAAGGCTTTACTGAGGTCAAGGAAGACTACATCCACAGCCCTTCCCTCATCAACCAGGCGGGTCACCCTGTCATAGAAGGTGATCAGGTTTGATTGGCAAGACCTGCCTTTCATAAACCCATGTTGACTGGGCCTGATCACCTGGTTAACCTGTATGTGCTCATTAATAGCACTCACGATAACCTGTTCCATGACTTTGCCTGTCACTGAGGTCAGACTGACAGGCCTGTAGTTCCCCGGATCCTCCTTCCGCCCTTTTTTGTAAATGGGGGTAATATCCGCCAGCCTCCAGTCCAGCGGAACTTCCCCAGTGAGCCAAGACTGCCCAAAGATAATGGACAGGGGTTTGGCAATGACATCCGCCAGCTCTCTCAGGACTCTCGGGTGGATACCATCAGGCCCCATAGACTTGTGGGCATCCAGCCGAAGGAGCAGATCCTTGACCCGTTCCTCTTGGATCACAGGAGCTTCGATTTGCTCTCCCTCCCTGCTCTCAGACACCATAGGCCAGCTCACCTGGGAACTACTGACCTTATTATTAAAGACTGAGGCAAAGAAGGCATTAAGGACCTCAGCCTTGTCCTCATCCCTAGTGACTAACGTACAAACTAACTAACGTACGTGACTAACGTAGCAGAGTATCTCTGTCTTTTTAGAAACTGCAGCTCCTACAGTGTGTCAGGCATGCTGGTCCAAGACGTAATCACTTCCCCAACTTTACATGGTCATCAAGAGCGCTGTAATTTGGACCAAGACTTTTGGAAGACTTCAACACTTAAACCAAGCATATTATTGCCTAGCTTAAGCGCAGGGGAAGAAGTGGTGTATTTTCCATTCTGTGGCTGTATTTCTGCAAGGGGCCCAAACATGATATAAATGTCTGGATTTATACAACATGGGTTTGAGAGAGTTCAAAAGTGGGACCTGCTTAGCCTCCTGGTCCACAAACCTTGCCGTTTCTGAGAGGCCAGCACCCGTTGAGACTGTAGGCTTGTGCCTCCAGCCCTGCTGCGTTCTTATTTTGTCTCCTATTTGGGTTTTTTGCTTCACTTCCCTTCAAGCATTTGGCTCTAGGAGTTGGGGCATCTCGTCTTTCACTTGGAAACTCACTGTTCCTTCTAGTTGTTGAGCCACCTGGGAATTGCAGATCCTAAGAGTTCGGAAGCAAGAAGATTATTCTTTTTTTTAAAAAAAAAGCCATTAAAAATTGTATTATCTTAATTCCTGGAGGAAGCAGATTGTAACTCATGTTCGTGAGTGCTGTGGTTATGTGTTCGGCTCATTTCTCCTGTAGGCTGAATTTTTTTTAATTGTTTTGTCCTGTGAAATATTTACCGAAGGACTTTCTTCTATTCCCAGGTTAGCAGTAATGCCTGTGGAGAAAGACTAACTGCTGCTTAAAAAAAACAATTAAATCTGGATGGGGGATACAGATAAGCAGCCTGGTGTGGAGAGCTGATCGGGGTGTTTTGGATGACTTATTCTTCCTTAAGTGACACAAACCCACACTGTACTTGTGTGATTCAGATATGAACTTTCTCAAAACAGGGAAGTTTGAGTTCTGGGTTCAGCTCTGAGCTGAATATTGCTTTCCAGATGGGCATCCATGCCCCTCTTTGAACAAAACTGGATTCAGTCTTGGACATTGAGGCACTAGATTTCTTCCTTGATGCTCTCCTTGAGCACCATGGATGATCACTGTCCTCAAGGGGCTGTGACATGCTGGTTTGGGAGCTGTATGTCAGACCTGTCTGCAGAGGCCACTGGAAAAGAAAGCATCGAGAGGTGCACCCCTGGGCCAGGCCCTCCCTTGGCAAGTGCTGTGGACGGTTGTTTTTTTTTCCTTGAACTTTGCTGAAATGCACAGCCATACTCCAGAACCTTCAAGGGCTGCTTCTCTAATCTTCCCAGAAGGATTACTGCTGCTGGAAATCATGAGGGCTTGGACCAGCTATCAACTTTATCAGGAAAGCTGCTTTCCGGCCAAGCTAGTAAGAAGTGGGAATCTTGGGTTGAAGCTGCTCTTCTCATATTTCACAGATGGCCTCAATGAATGATTTACTAGGAGAGTAGAAGATTAGCCAGATTCCTCCAACTGCATCGCGAGTCGTGTAAAGTGCTAGGTTTGTACTGGGGCCTAGGCAATTCCTAATTCTTTAGCCTCGTTAGACTATTTTACAGTGACTAATTGCCCTGCGCCCCCTTCCCTGAGAATCAGGTGTCTCCTGGTGAGGAACCCACACTCCTTGCATCAGCCTCACCCGGGGCTTTGAAACAGCTGTGCCAGTGAAGGCTTCTCCGTATGGTCAGGGACCCAAGGACCACAAGACATTATGTCTCTAGTTGCATTTTACTGGAGAGATTAAAATGCTTATGGGAGGAAGATGGTAAAGGGAATACTTAAAACGTACAATGAGGTGTTTCCATAAAATTATCAAAAGCTTTGCAGAATCTTTCTATGGAGAAGAGCCATCACTGGAGAGTTCACGCCAACAATGGTTCGGGTAGAGCAAAACCTTTTGCTTTAAAGTTTTAGCTAGTCTCCAGGGCTCGGATGAGCTCTTCTGGGGAGAGATTACCCCATGTTTGCCTGTTATGGAGTTTCTCACATTTTTCCCTCTTACACTTGGCAGCCAGAACTCTGTGTCTGATTCTCTATGGCAATTTCTACTGAGTTTGACTGTTTTAAAGGATTGCAGTACTGATTTAGACATCCAAATTGGAAAAGCAGGGTTTATAGTGGACCTATATTTTCCTTTAGAGGGAGACTTGTTAAAGATCTTTGTTAAATTATTTACCAGTGGTCTCACAAGATCAACAGGTCTTTGCATTTAACCATTTGCATGACTTCCATCACGCTTTTCTCCCCTGTCCTCTAAATAGGAAAACAGTACTAAGACCATTAACTTGATTTTGTTAGGATTGCAGGGATGGGTTGCCCATTGCTATCGATATATGAGGTGCACGTGCTATAAAGTGTAAAGCAATACGGGCATGTGCTGATCTCATGTAAATAGTCTTTGGTTTATAGCAGTCAGAGATGAGAGCTCTGAGACTCGCTGAGGGAATCAACCCTGAGCAGAAACGTTTAAAATATTTGGGTTTTAGCCAAGAGGCTAAGAAGAGAGGTTTTATGTCCTTTCTCTCTGCCATGATCTTCTCACATAGAACACTAAAACCTATGTAACAAATAGGGATGAGAAGAAGCAGCCCTGACAGACTCGTCCCCAAGGCAGCAAAAGAGGTCAAAGATGTTCAGTCTGCCCCAAACTTACAGGGATAATAAAATTTGCTACTTTTCTGAGTTTTGCATCACCATTTATCTGTATAAATTGAGGCTGAACCTACTCCCTGGCAGTCCCTTTTGGTTGAACCTATGGCATAAAGGAGACAGAAGCAGCCCCTGAAGTCTCTTTGATAAAAGGTCCCCCACCACAGCTCTTCAAGGCTGAAGTTTTGCCGCAAGCTATAGCAGGGTGAGGGAAGGGTTACAAAAGTACAGGAATGTAAAATTCTCTTCTCAGTGAAGGCAGAAATGAAATATGTATGCATATTTCCAGGATAGAACATAATCTACCACCATTTGTGTCTAGCGTAAATGACCTGTGCATTGGCATCCGTTGTATGTACCGTATTTCAGGTGTATCAGCAGAACAGATCCTGCATCATTCATTTTGGAATGACTATGTCCTCCTCACAATGCAACTGACCTGTAGGAACAGAATATTACAACTAAACATCACTTTAAAAGCAAATGTGACCCTTTGATGTTTTTTTTAAAAAAATACAGTTTGTTTTTTTTTTTACAGTGTTTTTGAGAGCAGCACCAAAACGGATGTCATTTTCCTGGACTTGTGCAAGGCATTTGACACTGTCCCACATGACATCCTTGTCTCTAAAATGGAGAGACACGGATTTGACAGATGAACCACTCGGTGGATAAAGAACTGACTGGATGGTCGCACTCAAAGAGTTGTGGTCAATGGCTCAATGTCTACATGGAGACCAGTGTCAAGCGGTGTCCCTCAGGGGTCTGTTCTGGGTCCAGTGCTGTTCAACATCTTTGTCAGCAACACGGATGACGGCACTGAGTGCACCCTCAGTAAGTTTGCCGGTGACACCAAGCTGTGTGGTGCCGTGGACTCACTTGAGGGAAGAGATGCCATCCGGAGGGACCTTGATAGGCTTGAGAAATGGGCCAGTGCCAACTGCATGAGCTTCAACAAGTCAAAATGCAAGGTCCTTCACCTGGGTCGGGCCAATCCTAGGCACAAATACAAACTGGGCACAGAGTGGGTTGAGAGTAGCCCTGAAGAGAAGGATTTGGGGGTGTTTATAGATGAGAAGCTCAACACGAGCCGGCAGTGCGCTCATGCGGTCCAGAAGGCCAACCGCATCCTGGGATGTATCAAGAGAAGTGTGGTCAGCAGGTCAAGAGAGGTGATTCTCCCCCTTTACTCTGCTCTTGTGAGACCCCACCTCGAATACTGCATCCAGTTCTGGTGTCCCCACCATAAGAGAGACATAGATTTGTTGGAGCATGTTCAGAGGAAGGCCACAAAGATGATCCAAGGGCTGGAGCACCTCTGCTACGAGGACAGGTTGTGGGAGCTGGGATTGTTCAGCCTTGAAAAGAGAAGACTTTGGGGGGACCTAATAGCTGCCTTCCAATACCTGAAGAGAACCTACAGGAAGGCTGGGGAGGGACTTTTTACAAGAGTGTCCGCTGACAGGACAAGAGGAAATGGGTTTAAGTTGAAGGAGAACAGATTTAGATTAGATCTTAGGAAGAAATTCTTCAGTACGAGGGTGGTAAGACTTTGGAATAAGTTGCCCAGAGAGGTTGTGGATGCCCCCTCCCTGGAGGTGTTTAAGGCCAGGTTGGACAGAACCTTGAGTAGCCTGGTCTAGTTGAGAGGTGTCCCTGCCCATGACAGGGAGGTTGGATTAGATGATCTCTAAGGTCCCTTCCAGCCTATGCCATTCTATGATTCTATGAAAACTCAGAGGATTACTCACCATGGCAATTTTTGAGGATATTAAGTCACTCACCCAGATTTTACCCATAGACAGCCAGACGAGGAAGATCCCTGGAGTTGCCTGAGTGTCTTCTCCCATCAGTGACCATCCAAGGTCTCGGAGCCCTGCAAGACCTCACCAAAGACTGTGCCTCCACTTCTCACTGCCAAGCAGATGGAACCATTGATAAGAGTTTGAAAAGGCACAGTCAAAAGATGGAGCAATTAACAGGAAGAATTCAGAGTTGTAAGTAGAGATATAAAGTGAATTTCTGTGATTTTTTTTTTAATATCACTTTCATTATTTATATATATATGATCTTTTTGCCAGATGCACTGAAAGGACGCCTGGGATCCTGACGTCTTACTCGGAAAAGGCGTTGGGCTGTGACTCCAGCCTTTTGCTGTGCATCCCACCGTGGCTGCATGTTTGGAAGTCTATGTTGGCAGTGGTAGGACAGCTATACTGCTACAAAATGTTCCGCTTGCAATGTTGTCCTGCTTTTTATTCTACCCTTCCTGGAAACTCTTCTTGCCAATGCAACGGCAGATCTGCTGCTACAGCAGGGGTGTTCTCTGCATGTCTGCCCTTGTCCATGCACAGAGACTGAAGATACCCCTTTCCAAAACCAAACAGGAATGGAGAAAACTAATGAGCTAAAAAAGAAATTATATTGCTAATGAATTTATGAGATTACTTAAATGCTTATTTCTCACCAACTTTTGTTGCACTTTGTCAGGATCCCATCTGAGCGTGGCCAGGACTGCAGCAGCCCCGGCTTGCTCACCGGCATGAGGGTGATTGCTCAGCACCAGTGGCAGGCAAGGGTAAGAAAGGATGCAGCTGTGATCTCTTTTTGGAGCATTTGCTCCTATTCATCCCTTTAGATGTATCCCAATGTAAATAACCTTTCACATCGCTTTACGAAGTGATTGCTAAGTGGGACGGAGAAGAAGGTAGTCTGTAATGTCATAATTTCTGTCTTTTCTCTTTATTTTCCTTCCTGGTCATAGAAAGGAAATCTGGCTGGTTGTTAATCTGAAAGCATTTGTAGTGGTGATGGCATAATAGATATGAAAGTTCACAGGACTCTGGCAACTGCTAATGTATTGAGACTTTCAGATGGGAAAATAAAAGCTGCCTGTAAAAGATTCCCCTTTGTTATGAAACCCCCACAGAACCATGGGACAGCTGTTTGCCTGGGATTTGTATCCCAGATCTGAGGAACCAGAACAGACATGTGCTCTGTTGTACAAAGACCATAACCCCAGAGACAGGTAAATCGTTCTTTATAAGGAAAAAAACATCATACAAAATTAACATTTTCTATAAAAGATACTTTTCAGGTTTTGCTTGGTATTTGACATAATCAAAAACACGGCTTAAAATGCATAAATTACAGTCTTTTATATTTTAGTGCTCTAGTAACTTCCTCTGGAGATTGACTTGGCGCTGCTGCAAGCGTGGCTGGATAGCCAGTGGGATCTATTCTGGCAAGGAGCTCCCCTGTCGTCATATAACAGCATGGAGGGGAAGCAGGTGGCAAAAGTTTCCAGGAAGATGGTGGGTCCAGAGTCTTCACTCCTCTCAAGCCACTCTGCGCTTTGCCTCATTCCCCATATCAAAAAAATATAGTGAGTTTTCATTTGAAAATCAGAATGAAAAAAAGTTTGGGACTCAAGCTTCACCAAGCAGCTGGAAATTAGGAAAAACCAGTCCGTGATGCCAAGGTAACACAAGCTTCACACGAAGGGTGAGCTCCTGCAAAATTCCCCTGGTTGTCTTGATGGCCTTTAATTTTTCACACGGCATCTTTGCTGTGGCTCCAAACACGGCATTGGGCTTAAGTGTGACCAGGTTGCTCAGGAGGCCATTGCACAAAGGTCTTTAAACAAAGCAGAGGTACTGCCATGAAGTTCAAGGGGGAGAAATAATCCTCCCTGAGCTCCCCGTGAGCCTCCCTGTCGGTATATTTTTAGTGATAACCCTTTTCAGTTCATTCTGCGTCAGGAAATTTTGCACTGAGCTTCCCGCTGTGCCACGCTGTGCTGGTACGTCACGAGGGTGAAACATGTCTGCGTGGAAGAGTTTTCACTAATACGAATTTCCATAACTTCAGCACGTCCCAAGATTTTCTCCTTCTTCCTTCTTCTCTCCACTTTTTGGTTATTGCTTCAAATGTATAAGACAGCAAATCTTGTAAATAAGGGATGACAAAAATATGCAAATAAGATGGAAAGATTAACCCAACTGTGGGCTCAGCGTGTGCAGACATAGGAATGTGAAAGAATATTGAACAAAGCATTCAGAACTTTGTTTCTTCACGAGAGCTCAATCTTCAGACACTACTTTAGCTGTAATAATGCATTTAAGCGTGTTCCTCTGTTAAGCAATGTATTCCCTACGGAGCAGCTCTGGAGCAGCTGTTAGGTAGAGGCTTTCTGCAGGCTGAAGTCTCTGGGTCAGAAACGCTCTATCTTCCACCAGCACGTCTCCCTCAACTGCTCCACACGTTGGTGATCTGTCTTCAGGCCAGGGGAGTTCCAGGTTTCAAAGTGCTTTAGCTCAGTCGGCGATGCAGAACCTGAGGTCAACTCAACTGCTTGCTGCTCCTGCCAGAGAGAGCCATCATGTCCGGAGACTCAGTGCTGTCCATTGTTGTATTTCAGCTGAAAATAACATGGACTTTGCTGCAAGGAGCTTTGCTTGGCTGCTGCATGCTCACTGCAAGTGGCATGAGCTGCTGCTCCCGTGCATTTAAACACAGGCGCTTTATTCTCTTTAAGGTGGTGCAAAGTCTTCCAACGTCTTCAGGCGTGAATTCATCATGCAAGCGCAACCCACGGCTTGCAGAGTGCCCATGGCAGCTGAGACACCAGGGCTGAAGGACAGTCTTGACTTTGTGGCTGCTAAAGACAGAGATTATTTTTAATGTAAAAGATTTTGTCTCAGGCAGCCTTCATCTCACTGGTGCGCCGTTTCAGAATGCTTTAAATTAAGTCTGGAGGCTAAAAGTGTGTTAGTCATTGCCCATACATCTTAGGGGAAGCAGGGCTCTCCAAAGTTATTGTTAGCGTCAGGCATCTGGTTTATGTTTACAATGATTTATTCGATGATGGGAGACAGGTAAGGAACCGTCATGGAAGACAAACTAGAAAAGATTGGGGTTTTCAAAGCTCTGAAGCCATTGTTAAATCAAAGTTGTCCAACTTCAAAAGGAATATATAACTCGATTAGGTTCTTTAAACAATGTACAATGCTCACGGAGTTGGCAGACATTATTAGAGGCAGAGTTGGTAGCACAGGGAGGTTGCTTGTCCCTTCTAAGTCCAAGATCCTGTTCTTATGTCATGACTCTGGCTTTTTCTTCTTTTTTTGAGAAAATTTCAGCCAAGTACTTCAACTGCCTGTGAGAGGCAGGGCAGAGAAGAATACATTGTTTTTTCAGTGTTAGAATAATTCAGGAAATCCTTTCTTTGGAAAGATCTAATGCTTCCATACTTTGAAACAGGGACTTGCAATCCAATGGGGGAAGATAGGCTTTGTGCTAAAGACGGGCGCGTTGCCATCGCCATAGGGATCTGACCACGGTGGTTTCAGTTTTACGAGCCTTTGAAAAAGTCTAGTTTGTGTATGTGCAGCAGGGCTTTGCAAGAGCTTAGCTAAGATTAAAGAGTCTCTGCTCGTGTCTCCCAGTGCCTGGCCCTTGCCGGCCTGTGCGAGTGGTGAAACTGATGTCTCCCGGTGAGGACTAGCTCTCGGGAAGAGCGGGACTTTGGGAGAAAGAGAAGAGAAAGCCCATCCACCGCGGCTCCCAGTACGCTGGAGCAGAGATGGGGACTGTGCCTGGGAGCAGGAGCTGGTGGGATGGGGCAGGTTGGGAAGAGTAGGCTGTATGGTGGTGGATCTGTGTCTGGTCGATCCCCTCTCCAGCCTGACGGGGTATTGCCTTCCTCTCCTGCCAGAAAACATCAGTGACACTCAAAAGGGGCAATCCCTGTTTCCTCCAAGCGCAGATATGGGCAGAGGGTGACAGGCCACTGCCGCGGGCACCCCGGGTCGTGGTGTACCCCAAGGGGGAGGAGGGCAGCCCCAGGTACTCAGTGGTACGTAGGCAAAAGCTATTTCTGGAGATCCTCGACTCTTCCTCCAGCTGAAGGTACGTTTGCTGATCTCACCCAATTTTTTGGATAAAAGACGGTCTCCTGGGCTGCAGCTGATGCTCCCAGCAGGTTCGATTCTCCGCAGAGGCAATCCCAAGCTGTTGGGCAGGGACTTCTCAATTTTCCTTCTCCAGCACAGGGCAGACACATCATCATTATTGCTCTGTCCTCTGCCTTGTTTCAAAGCAACCTGCCTTCCCACTGCAGAGACGTGGTGAAGGGACACATGGGGCTGGGCAGAGGTGCCAGCTGCCAGAGCAGGCTGGAGATTTCCAGTGCCTACACTTTTCCTGCAGGATGAAAAACGGGTCTACACAACTATAACTGCACACAGGCATGTATTTACTTCTTTTTTTCCCTTTTCCCAAAACATACCTTGACCCAGGGGATGACCCTGCTGGGGTTTAGCAGCCTGCTGAGGAAGGGATTCAATGAAACATTTGGATTTGGAGGTAAAACGCTGCTCATGGAGAACTTTCCAGGGCTCTCCCATAAACTCAGCACACCTGAGTTCATCACACATCACGTTCAGCCAGCTCTGGGTAGTGTCACCTCCTGCCAGGCAGCTGAGGAGGTAGCAGCCATCTACTCTCCCCATGGCGACAGGTGGTTGGGGGTGACCAACGTCTGTCAGACCTTCAGCCACTTCAAAATGGAAATAAATAACCCACATTTTGCATTGGTGCCATTCACCTGGGGCGAACCCTGCATGCACCGACCAGCCTGCTGCTCTTTGCCCTGGCCAAGGCATCTGACAGACATCCCGGGGTTGGAAAAGAGCATGGGGCCAGGCATGGCACACTCCGAACGGCTCCGGGTGACACTCACGCCGTGTCACACGTATGGTGTGAGGACCAAACCGACGCTCGGCATGAGAAGTCTGTGGAGCTGTTGGAAGAAGGCCAGCAGCCTGCGTCTGCTCGAGTTAGAAAAACGTCCCAGTGCCGGATCCACCCAAGTCAGCGAGAGCAGGGCTGCTTGGCCAGACGACAGGCCTGGCTTTCTCTCCAAAGTGGACGAGCGCCAAAGGGGATTTTTAATTTCCAGATGCTTTTAAAATAAAAATAAAGATTCTGCTGTAAACTGGCTTTGAATGGACGCCTCTCCTTCAGCCAAATAGTTGGCTGATACGGGCTGGATGACTGGGCAATAAAACCGTTCATTGCAATCTGGTGCGTTGTGAGTGCTGGCGAGCCCCGTGCCCAGCCAGGCAGCCCGGCCGTGCTCCCCGCGCAGCCTGCCCTCCCCGCAGCGAGGCGGGCAGCCGCTCTCCCAGGGCCCTCGGACTCCAGATAAAAGTCTCTACATGCTTTTTGACTTCTTTTTTGTTCTTTTGGAGGGAGGGGGAAACACTTTGGGAGAAGACAGTTGGCAATAGCAGAGTGGGAATTCAAAGACTTGGGGGAGAATATTATCCTGAACACGCTGTAAAGTGCTGCCAGGAGCTGGGCAGGGCTGGTGACAGGGTGATGGTGCACCTTGCTTTGGATCTGGCCATGGACACATTTCTAAGCTGTCCCTGGGTTAATCCCTCTGCAAGCAACTTAAACCTGGTGGCTGCCGATCAGCATAATGAGAGTGGTGAATTAATTTCTGGTGTCTGTAGGGATGTAGCTCCTGAGGCAGCTGCCCAGCACTGCTCCAGGGCCATGGGAACTGGGATAATTCCTTAACACCCACTTGTAACCCACATTTCACCCACAAGCTGGGTGTTCAGGTGTCCCAAGCCTGCAGAAGAACACCCACCTACAGTGCAGATGGAGGGTGCTCCGTGAACGCAGTCTGAGATGGATGCTATGGCTATAGCAACGTAAGGGAGACGGGTCCCATCTCCCTCCTGATGCCGATGAGGAAGGGCCGTGGTGGGGAGGGGGATGCCCGGGGACGGATCTGCAGGCAGAGGACCTGGCCGCCCACTGCCGCTCGCTCTCTGACTGCTGCCAGTCATCGCCTCCCTGAAGCAAAGCTCACCCCCTTCCCCAGCGGTGCTGCCAGTTGCTTTATCAGCACAGATCTTGATTAATTCCTTACCGTGGCAGGCACGATTGCCTTTTCCGGCTGATTGGGTTTCCCTGTGCCGTGTTTTATCCCATTCCTGGCACTGAGCCGGCACGTGCAGGAGCCAAGTGAGACCAGGGCAACGGAGCCAGAGATGCCAGTGTGGAGGGAGTGCAGGGTGACACAGGGACAACCCAGGGCTGGAGCCCACATGCAGACCCAGGAGCTGCTCCCCAGCAGGTGTTCTTGGAAAAAAGCCAGTTTTGGCTGTTTGCACACCCTGTGTCTGGCTGCAGAGGGTGGGAGTGAGGACGGGCTCGTCGCAGGGCTGTTGCGGCAGTGCTGGGGCTGGCTGGGCTTGCCGGTGGCCGTAAGAAAACAGAGTGAGCGTGAACCTGCTCCGCTGTCCTGGGGCTCACCGTTCCCAGCAGAAATGCTTGCGATGGACAGCCTCACTCACCCCTCTCACTGACCCAGAGGGGGAAACATGCCTATTGCTGATGGCCTTCGGTGGACAGAGCCAGCCTGGTGACCCAGCAGGATCAGTCCCTCCTTCCATCCCCCTGGTAGTTATTTTTTTTTCTTGTTAAACTACTTGCACAGAAGCAGCTTTTGCAACCTGTTCTCTGTCTAACTCCTTTTATCCTGCCTTTCCTATAGTGATTTTGATCCGGGGCCAAGGCAAACTTCTCTGCTCGATGCCCGTGCACACAGGAAGGGATATATCTGCAGCTGGACCTGGCCACAGCAGAGGAGCACATCACCCTACCTCCCATCATCACCATCACGAGGCAGCCTGGGGTGACACTGCAGCCCTGCGCTAGGACCAGCTGCCTGTTTCCCCCTGGAGAGCAGGGAGACGTAAGGAGGCGCTGCAGATACTTCTTCAGTGGCAGCACCATTTTTGGCATCTCTGTGCTACCTCTGGCATTACTTTTCCACGGGCCAAGGTCCTGGTGAGAGCCAGGACATGTGCCCACAGCCATGCAGCCCCATGTGGAGCAGACACCCAGCCAGGAGCCTTCCCTGAACCTCCTCTCACCTGGCAAAAGGGCCTTTTGCCCTTATCCCATGGGCTGGGGCTGCTGACCAAGCAAATCCGTGCAACTTTATAGAATCATAGAATCACAGAGTCATAGAATGGTTTGGGTTGGAAGGGACCTCAGAGATCATCTAGTTCCAACCCCCCTGCCATGGGCAGGGACACCTTCCACTAGACCAGATTGCCCAAAGCCTCATCCAACCCGGCCTTGAACACTTCCAGGGATGGGGCAGCCACAGCTTCTCTGGGCAACCTGTTCCAGCGCCTCACCACCCTCAGTGTGAAAAATTTCTTCCTTGCATCTATCTTTACCGGGAAGACTCATGTTTCAGAGACATCTTTTCAGGTGTGGAGGAAGGCACGAGTTGAAGGGAGCACACCTGGGGTGCGACATCCCCTGTGCTCCCCTCTTGCGGAGAAGACAGTGCTGGGGTGTCCGTCCCCTCCGCCTCGCAGCATCCTCCACCCGGACATTGTGCCATTGACACGGGGGGTTTCTAATCCTCGCTCCTGTTTCGAATGTCATTTGATTCCTCGTGGCATCTCACAAAAGACTGAATGGGCCAGCAAGCATAAAGGCAAAATAATCCTTACGCTGGGAATGCCTTTGAACAGCCCTGACCTGACTCCGCAGGCATCTGTGGGCGCGGGGGATGCCACGCAGCTCTCATGTGTGTCTAAAGTTTTGAAGACAGGAGATGGGATCCTGCCTAAAATATCTGCATCTGGATTAGACTCTTAAATGCCAAAACGTGCATCTATGTTTGTCCATGTTAATAATTTCTTCCTGACTTGACATGCCTGGTCACTGGGTAAAAAACCACAAATTTGCTTTTTTTCCCCCTCTTGTTTAGCTTATTAATTACATCTCCTGTTACACTACACGCTGGCCTCAACGGATTCATTCGTGATTCTCCTGAGATATGCATACTGTAGCAGCAGATAGTAGCATATAATCATTTAACATATGAATGCTGTCAAACAGTTTAATCAAATCTGAAATTGCCCGCCTTTGTGCCCTGCGCTAACTCGTTGTGACTGCAGAGAGTGAGCCCAGCTCCCCTAGACAAAGAGCAATTGCAGCCCAGCTCTTTGTCTACTCTCTTTGCATAATTTCCTGAACCCTGCCCTGTTCCACCTGCTCACTAATGTTAAGCTTATTTACGGATAATTTATATGCAGCCCACTCTGCAAATGCACCCTGGCAAGGATTTTTTTGGAGGAACTATGGGAACAAGCCTCTCGCCACACGTGTTCCCCTCCAGTTTGTAAGACCCAAAGACTGAATGTTTCATCAGCGCGTCCCAAGCCTTCCCTGAAACATTAACGTGCAAAAGCACAAGTGCTCTGGTCATGACGCTGGCACCCCCGGGCTGCTGGAAATTCAAATGCTCTTTTGGGAAGATGGGGGATAAGTCACAAATCTTTTTTTCTGTTGCTTTTTTAACGAGGATGCCAGGAGGATGGCTTGGCGGGATCCTCACTGCTCCAGCTCACTGGCCACATCGTGCGCGGGCTGTTTCTGCGGTGCTCGTAACCCTGACCTTGGGGCTCTCGGAGGAAGCGCACGGTTCCTGGAAAGCATTGTTCCTGCGTTTGTTTGTTCCGTGTCCTCCCAGCAGCTGCTGAGAAGAAGCAGAATAAAGGGCAGCATATGGGAGCCAGCTCTGGCAGAGGAGACCCGGGCAGGCAAACAGGACTGCGTGCCCTGGCTGAGCCCCTGTGAACCCTCCCGGGCACAGCCTGCACCAGCAGCCCTTCCCACATGGCACAGCCGGCATGTCTCGCTGCTGGTCCATGTGTGAGCAGATGCCTGGGTGCATGGCAGTGTCCATCAGCCCCAAAGGCTCGTCTGCAAGGAGAACAGGCAGACCTTTGCTGCCAGGGGGTCTCAGTATGCGCCCGGTACAGCTGCAAAGCCAAAGCAATGCTGCCACATTCAGAGCAACGCTGATGTTTCTCTCCCACACCGCCTCTCCAGATGTGCGCAGCTTGGTCCATCACACTTCGATACACGAGGGCAACCCCAGGGCCAGCCAGGCTGGCTGATGGTGGTTATGTTGCAGGAAAACCCTACTCCTGCTCTCCCCTTTCACTAATTCTTCGAGGCGCCCATCATCCTCCCGGGACGCCGTGGAGGAGGGTCCCAGCAGCTGCCTGTCTGGCCCGTGCCCGGAGGCTGCCTGGAGCAGAGCGAGCCCCCGCAGCCACCCGCGCGGAGCAGCTATTTCAGGCCAGCAGTAATCAGAAGCAGAACTGCCGAGCCGGGGGTGAAGGGGTGTTTCCCAGCTCCCCCATGCTGCTGCGGGGATGGCTGGAAATAAGTTGTGTGGCCCCTGCCAGGGCCCGAGCTGCCTGTGCCGGGGCTGTCAGTGAGCCTTGGGTCACCCGGACACGCTCCAGCCCACAGGCAGCAGGACCGTCCCTTGGCCAGAATGCGCCGGCCACCCTTGGAGAAGCTGTGCCAATGCAGGTCAGCCCCGAGGTGGCGGCTGCAGCCGGACGTGCTCGTTAGCAAATGTCTTTGCAATTAGCCCCTGGTTCCTGCCAGCATCTCTGGGAAGAAGGCTTGCCCCTGGATGGCCGCAGCAGAGGCAGGGGTGGCTTGGAGGGGGATGCTGGTCCAGCAGCCACTGTGGGACACCGCCTGCCAGGGCTGATGCTGGAGTGTTGCAAAGCCCTTTTCCACAGCAAAATCTTCAAATTTGACTCAAGCAAACAGCTAAACCAGGGGTGGACGTTGCAGCGAGGTGAAGTCTTTCAGACACAGTGGGGTTTCCTACAAAGTGGAGCCCAACAGAGTCCACCCCACCCACTGAGCGATATTTCCCACCAGTTCCCCATATTTCCTGTTGAAGAACCATTTGGTGGTTTTCAATGATCTCTCCAGACATCCCCCAAAAGCTGGCTCAGTAACGTGCCCCGGACCTTGGATGCCAGTTACTCTTGCTCATGAGGTTTTGCAGCCCAAAAGGGGACAGCGAGGAGCCCTGCAAGCAGCAGCGTTGGTCCCCGCCACCTCCAGCTCTCCAGGCACCCCTCTTTGCCCTGGGAGCTGCAGGGCAAGAGCGGGCAGCCAGGGCATGACCCTGGCACGGCTGTGCCAGGGCCTGCCCGAGCTAGGGAGTATCAGCACATGTTGGCACATGGAGAGATGTATTGTACCAAAAATAGGGCTCCCACATTGTATTGTTACGCAAACATGTTCTGCAAGTAAATCAGCCTCCCTGGGATTTTCCAAGCTGATTGCCTGGGATTTCTCAGAGCCAGTTCACCCCGGTTACTGGGAGGGCTGCCAGGCACACCGAAACCCCAAAGCACAGAGCAGCCCTGGGAAAGGGGGATCTGGAGCGGGTCTCCCAGCTTGCTTACCTGCCCCAGTGGGCAGTGGCGATGCCATGGATCCCATCAACCTGCCACCAAGGAAATTCAAGTTTCTGTTTCTGCCACCAGCACGAGCAGGGCTGCCAGCAGCCCCCAGCCCGGGTCCCCTGGACAGCCCTGCAACCACCCCTGGGGCTTCAACACAGCCCTGCACTGGCTCTGCCAACGCTGCACCTCCCGGGACACTCGCTCCAGGCAGGCAGAGCCAAGAGAAAAAGCCCGTCTGCTGATCAAAAGGTCCAGGAGGAGGAAAAATAAACACAGGAAAAGCCACAACGTTCAAGAACGTCGCTGGATATTTAAGTGATGCCAAGGTACTTAAAAGCTGCTTGTGTTTGCAGAAATGCTTCAGAAATGGCATAAATTTTGCATGAAATAAAGTATTAGCAAGCAGGATAGCGTCGCAGATGGTATGTGTCTCTGGCACTCATAACAGCGCTGCTGATGCAGTGACCTCCAGCCACAAAACACCTATGTTCTCAAGCGGTACAGTTATACTCACTGATACATGGGGAAACTGAGGCACCAGTGTATGCCACAGCTTTTCCCACTAAGCTGGCAGCAGGAGGGAACTGCCCCTGGATACTGGCCTGGCACCTGATCCTGCCCTCTCCTACCCCATCTCTATCTCAATCAGCTTCATCCCATCCCAACTCAACCCATTCCATCCCAACTCAACCCATCCCATTCCATCCCATCTCATCCCTCCCCATACCAACCCATTCCATCCCATCCTATGGCTCTCCATCTCCTGGCCAGGTTGATCAGGAGCCCATCATGCTGGTGACCCTCAGCAACGTCCTGCTCCCATGCCAGGGGCTTCACCAGCATCAAGAGAAGGACTCACGGCAGCTTTTATGGCCGGGGAGCTCTGCTGGGAAAGCCTGGACTTGACCCAGCACAGCACAGCTCCCGCTGAATGTGCACTAAAACTTCTGTTTTCCAGTGCAAAAAAAGAGCTTCTTGGTCTTTTTTTTTGTGTAGCGCATGAATGGGAGTATGGGGGAACTGGGGAGGACTCTTGTTCCCAGTAGTTGCTGGCCTGAAGTGGACAAAGGACTCCTTAAAATATTGCAAAGACTATTAAAAGCATTACTGATAAAAGGCAACAAGCTGGGAAAATGGACTAGACTGGACTATTTTTAGAAACAGTGGCATGTGGACAGCATGAGAATTGCTTCGTGCACATTTGGTACAGCTGAGGTTTGAACAAAAAGTTTGCTGGCTAAGCTGAAGTCACCCAGCACGGCCACCTAAGCAGCCACCAGCACAAGCCAGTGGCTCCCACACAGGCGAGAAAGCCCCAGGGCCGAGCAGGCTCTGGCTAAGGCTGTGCCACGACGGCTCCCGTGCCCCTTGGCAGACGTCACGGCGTGGTGCCACGGCAGCAGCGCCTCTGCCAGCACCAGCTGCTCTGCTTCAGGTGGATCACGGGCGGGAGGCTGTGCGAAACTTGTGGCCTAACAAACAAGCACTGTCAGCATTTAAAATGGCCAAACTATTTAAAAAACAAGCGGTGGTGACTCCCAACCCTGGACGTTTTTGCCTGCCTGCGTTTCTGCAGTGGCAGGGCTTGGGAGAGAGAGAAGCCCTGACAGTGCAGTGCCGTGCTCCACGGTAAGGGGACGTATCCTTCTCACATCCAGAGCGCCATTGAAATTGCTGAAGGAAACCAGATGTTGCCTGGGACATATTTTCTCTCCAGCCATGCAAGAAATGAATCTTTCTCCTGTCATCACCGGTACATCCCTCTTGCTTTCATCTAGCAACCATTTAAATTTGAAATCAGCCTCCGACTGATTCCAGGTGTGACTGAGGGGCCTGAACAGGTGATATTTGAAGAACAAGTGACACATGTCCACCCTGCAGACTTGTCCCTGGCAAAGCCCGGGGCAAGGGATGAGAAATGTGGGGAGACTCATCCGGGCACAGCTGGTGGGTGGGCAGCTCCAGGGGCTGCAACCCCCTGGTTTGCAGAGCAGCAGGCAGCAGCGTGGCCAGGGCAGTTACCTCCTGCAGCATGCGGGACCAGGCACTGTGGGTGCTGCATGAGGCCCCAGACCCTTTAGCTGCCCACCCTAAACCCAGATGCCAACCTGGATGCCTGCAAGCTCCGAGAAGTGGGGTGATCCCTGCGTGACCCGGCAGCAGTGTCTTTCAATAAACCTGCAGAGTGAGGAGTGGTGCCAGGGGTCTGGGGAACAGCAGATTTGCTGCCGTGATCAGTTCATGGGTGCTGGGCCCTGGCCTGAAGTGTCCCCATCCCCACCAGCTCTAGCACCTCCCTGTGTCCCCTGCTGCCCGGCCCATCTCCTTCCCCCTCCCTGTGGGATGTGGGTCTCAGACAGGGCTCTCACCCCCTCTGCCCTCCCCTCCTCTCTGAACACAGCAGCCCCTGCACCACTGCTCCTGCTACGGTTGTGTATACGGAGCCTGGTCCCAGCTCCAGCAGGGAAGGTGCAGGGGCTGCCCGCAGACCACAGCCAGGGCAGCATGTGCCACCGAGCCAGGGCTGAGAGGGAGCCCAGCCTGAGTTACAGCCACAGCAGCAGAGATGCTCCTGATAGCTAAGTCACAATTATGGTAATGAAAAAGCACTCGGGTCATACCCTGCTGTCTGTCTGTGTTTTGGTAACTCCTTTGCTGGTTGGAGGTGGCAGCTCAGGACTCTGCTGGCTACGGACCCTTCCCGAAGGTTGCTGATGGCAGTATGAACCGTCTTGTCACAGCCAAGGGCTCTCAAGGCTATTTCCTAATGGAAAAAGCTCTGGTTGAGTACTAGAGATGGCACTTGGACATGGACTGGGCAGTTGTGTGTGTCCAGGAGCCCCTCAGAGCCAGCACACCTGCGTTTGCAGCCCACCAGCAGCAGAAGGGGTGGGTACGGGGAGAGGGGACCGGGAACTGGGGAAGGGTCTGGGCACAAAACATCCTTTGCACGACCCGGACATGCTGTGGCCACAGCATTGCCGAAAGACCTAATGCAACCCTGTCCCCTTGCTTGGTGACAGAACGGGCAGGCAGAGCAAAGCTGTTGCTCCCCTTCCCCACGTTGCATTTGCTGTGGTTCCTGTTATTCATTGTCTGTGTTTGGACAACTGCTGGATACTGGTGAAAACACTCGGAGACCAGACTCACAGAGTCTCTTACATTTCAACAGCAATGACTATTCATCCAAAACACTCAGACCGCAGTGTGGTATTCATTATTTGCTCTCTTCAGTCTCCTGTTTAAGATGTTCCCGGTCCAGGCGCAGGATCAGCCTCCCTGTGCCCTGGCAGCCAGGCACACAAGCACCCATGGCAGAGGTCACTGGCAGTGCCCTGGCAGAAAGCACTGCCCAGACCTCTTGGAGAGCACCCGGTGTGCGAAGGCAACCCAGCTCTGCTCAGAAACCCTTCTCTTCCCCAAAGGAGACTCCATTCGCTACGGTTATTATGGTTATTATAATAGAGTATTTATTCTCGACCTTCTATTTTAACCTGGAGGACATGATTGTGTTCCAGGGTCAGTGGTTCAGTAACTCCTCTCCCTGCACACTGGGACCTGATGAGCAAGATCAATGTTGTCCCAAGAAGATGGCTCCAGCTGATGGGGGCTTCCCCCCTGAGGATGGCTCCTCCTCAGGGGCTGGTTCCTACAGCCGGGCGAGGGAGACTGGGCTGGCTGGGAGGTGACTGTGGAGCTGGTTTTGGGGTCAGGGCTGCTCTGCTGAGCAGAAGGTCAAACCATTTTCCTGCACGTCCCTGCCTGCACATGAGGGAAGAGAATGAAGAGACTAAAAGCAGAGCAAAGCAATGGTGTGTCGCTTTCTAGACCCCTGGTTTTTCCTATATGCCCTGTGCATCAGCAGAGCCGCCACAAAGCAGGTGTGATGTGAGCTGACAGCGTGAGGCGATGCATCCAAGAGCAACCACGGCTCAGCTCCGTGATGTTCACAGACCTCCAGCGTCCCTGCACACACAGCACAGAACTATAGGACCTCGCTCCCCGTGCCCGTCCAGACCTGCGGGTCCAGTACAAGGGACTTGCAGCTGAGAAGCTGCACACAGCGCTGGTAGCACTGAACAGAGAATGCCTGCACTGGTGCTACAACCCAGTTATCAGCCCAGACCTTGCCAGAGGATGTTCTGAAGAGCCCTTTGTAGGTAAGACTGTCAGATCTGCCATCTGCCCTGATTTCACATCGATATGGATGCCCGGCGAGTGGGGAAGAGCGGTGCCACGTGCCCATCTCGGGCTGCTTGCAATAGCAACGCTCATCCAGTTCTCCAGAGTGCATTCGGGCTCCGAGTGGAGGTAACAGCCCGATGTCTGGGTGGGAGCATGCTGTGGTCAGCTGGGGGTTTCGCATCGCTGAGAAAGCCTGTGCCGAGTAGGGTCCCTTCGCTCCCATCATTGTCCACATTCCCCCTCTCCCTCTGGAGAGACCCTGGGGATTAACCAGCAAATAATTGGCTTAACGCAGGACAACAATGGCTTCTGTGATCGGTCCTCATGAAATGTGGTTTGGTAGCTCCGCAAGAGTCAAGCCAGCTGCCAATATGGCTTAGAATAAGCGAGAGGCTGCAATGGGGCTGTGGGATGGAGAGGCGAAATGCTGGGGCCAAGGAGCATAGCCCGGGCCACCTTGGGCCACCATGGAAATGGGGCTGCCCAGCAAGGAGCCAGGGACAGGTGGCCCTGGGGAACTGCAGTGTTACTCAGCTCTGAGGATGCTGCAGAGGGAGGAAAATCAAGGAGAGAAGTTTAGGAAGGTGCTATTATACAGGCAAAGAGAAGAGAAGCTCATCTCAGGGCACTTAATTTTAGCAAAGGGTCAGGCTACCGAGTTCGCAGATGCTTGTTCAGCAGCATCTGTAACTTGCCCTGGTCTGACTTGGCTGTTTGGGGTTTTCAAGAAACTCCTTTCTGAGCTGCAAAAGCTGAACTCCAGATAAACCAGAGTTTGCTGCTGCAGTTGCTTATGTCAAGTTACAGCACTCGGGCTCAGGGCTGAAATCTGCACTGGACCTCACCTGTGTGGCTTCTCCATACAGAAACCCCTGGCTTTTCCCTGTCCAATGGGAAAATAAAAATGGACGCAGAGTAACAGACTGTTTGCCTAGTTTCCCATCCGACAGCCTCGGTCTTTGCCAGTACCTGTTAGCCTCTGCCTGGGACCCCTCCTGTCCCACCAGTGCCGAGCGTGGGACTGGCCTCATCGGTCTGTCTCTCCCAACACCCCTGGAGCTGCCTGCAAAGCCCTTGTTATCATTGCTCACGCAATGAAATGGGAAGGAGGTGGATGAAGATTTCACAAGCAGCAATTCAGGTGTTTCCTACCTTTCCAGCACCTGTCTTTGAAATCTTTCCTGGTGCAAAGGAGGGGTTTCTGCACCCCACCGAAGGTCGGGCGCTCGCCCAGCAGCGTGCCTGCAGTTTCGGCATCCGTTGGATCAGAGACTACTATTTCCTAGGGATGGTGCCTCGCTGTCACAAAATATTATTGCTGGTGGAAAAAGAAGTTTGTTACAGGCTCAAGAAAAATAAATCCTTGACCCTTTACGAGACCTGTGCAGTAGTGGCGCCGTTGACTGCTTGTGAAAGCGTGTGGGTGGGAAAACAGTCTACGCTGACTTTTCTGCTGGCTGTGCGAGCTGTGCGAGACGTACAGCCTTTCGATGGACGGCTGATAACGCTCAGCTACTCCTCTCCTAAAGAAGCACTGACTGCCAAGCATGAAATTAGAGTCTCCCTCTCATTACTTGAGAAGGACACGCCTTTCACAGCCAAGTGGCCTCTCTTTGCTTGGGGAGAAACATGTGCTTATCTCTTATTTATGTGATTTATTTCTCGAGATTAATGCATGGAATTGGCTCGCCCCCAAGCTCTCGGTACAGTCTCAGTTTTCGTGGGACTGTCCCAAACCACGCGAAGTTTCGCTGCCTGTTTTCTGAAACTGAGAGGAGGATTTTTATCTCAATCGTAAAGCAGAATTTGGGGGGTTTGCAGATGTAAGGCAGCCAGCACTGTTTTGACCTGCTAGCAAATGGTAGCCTTCTCCGAGTTCAAGGAGGGCTATTAAATCAGCCCTGTGGAGATAGAGCAAACAAAAACAGACGGAGCAAAGGAGTCAAGAGGGAATGTTCCATTCATATAAGAAGGCACGAAAGCAAAGCAGGAGAGGCGAGTTAATGATCAGCTCATCCAGGGTGTTTACTTTTACATGCCACTGGGATAAATACAGCCATGTCATCCCTCCAGCCTGCTCTTGTTTATAAATGCACAATAACATTTTCAGCAGAGCCATCTGGACTCCCCTGGGTTCTCAGCTGGAGAAGCCAGAGGGTCTCATCTCCCACCCCTGCGTGGGACAAGCCCTTCTTCTAGGGCTGCTCTGCTGCTGCAAATCCACCTTTCAGCTCTGCGTTTGCATCTGCCTGTTCTGGGAAGGCACAAGTCCATCTTCCAGCACAACCCCTGGTGATGCCCCATTGGAGATGCTCCAGCAACATCTTTCCCATCCGATTCATGTGGATACTTGGAGCTGTCCCTTTCCATTGCTGGGTTCAGAGCAGCAGCATGTCCCAGAGGCCTGTTGGTGCTTTACAACAGTCTGAGGACATACAGAGACCAACAGGCTCATCTTCATGTCAGCCAACCTACCACGATGACAATCAGAGCAAGGATTTGAAGTCGTTGATGTTATTGACTGCAATTCACAGTTATCCTTCAAGAAATCATGTTTCATCTAAAAAACTAACTTCCTATAGATGCTATATACATTTATAAAGTTCCTATAAATGCTATAAAGTTCCTGTGAATGCTACTGTTCAGTGAGACCCAACAGAGGAAGCAGAACTGCAAACAAACACGAGGTGACTAATTCATTGTAGCTGATGACTCAGTACAACTTTTTTTGGTCTCGGATTCATCAATCACCAAAGACAAATCTTAATGATCTCCCACCTTCCCAAGCTTCTGCCCTAGCTCTCGGTGCTCACCTGGTTTGCAGTCAGCACAGGAGGCACAGCGTGCTGAGAGTTTGCAATGTGACCTTCTACAAGGACACGCCAGGCAGGGTTTGTCTGCACGCAAATTTGCATCAGCTTAAATAGACTACTGCAACTTCCTGTACAGACACGATCAAGTCGGTTCAAAGCAGACTTTTTTTGTGGCTTACTTAAAACCCCCCTCCCAAACAATTTAAAGTAGACATATTCTAGCTTAAAGTAAAACTCAGTGGTGCTCATTTAGGTTTTTTCCCACCTTAAATGGTGCATCTGTAGTTTAATCAGTGCAATTCCATGTGTCCTTAAAGTCATATCATGTGCAAAAAGATACACTGAATGTAAATCACATTTCTATGAATAATCACTGATTTTTACTATTATTTTGCTAAATAATTATCTTGACCTATTTTTGCCAGAAATTGCATAGAAGGCAAGAAGTTCTGATTCTGTAAATGGTCAGTGTAAATACCAACGACTATTCATCCTCATTTTCATTACTAAAACCATGATCCCATAACGATGGAAAGGAACACTGTGGGAATAGATAGGTTTACATGAGAATACATGTTTGCAGAAAGTTTTTGTTCACAGCGTGCACAGAACACAAACACATCTCTCCATTTGCATCTGAACCCCAAGGGGGACTTGCAGAGCCCTTAATAAAATTAAAAATAGCCAAATGGGCATCAGCGAGGTGTATGTTTCTGAAAGGGAAGCAATTCTGAGTTGCTTGATGTTCCTGGCCTATAGAAAGAAAGTAACACCCTGGTTGGTGTGGATGCTGGCTCTTGTCATCGCACTGCTGGAATTTCAGGCTCATATCAAGATTAGCACTGGATAAATACTGGAAAAATGTAATCGCTAATTATTATGCAATGAAAACGAAAAATGCCAAACTTTGCACAGAACCTTATTCACAACAAATTATACAACCAGCTGTAATCAAGGTCATTTCAATCTGGAAGCATTTTCTATTGAAATCCACAACAATATTCAGGCCCTGTTCATTGCCCAACAGCGAGAAAACCACAATTCCTCTTGTGTGCCTGGATGCCCCGGGGTGGCAGGGCCGGGCCCCGCGAGGATGCACCCACCAGAGCCCTCTCGCCCGCCAAGGAGCCGCCGAGGAAACCAGCACAGCCTGCACATCTCAGCCTTTTTATCTTGAATGTCAGACCCAAGCGTGACTCACACATTTCCAAAAAGGCCATTCCCTCCCACCAGCATTAGGTCAGTCCCTTTCCTCCGTAGCAGCTTGGGGCGGATGTGCGCTTCACTCTGCAGCTTGTGTTTTAAGTCAAGGAGGTCCCTGGGACCAAGAAGGTCCTCAGGTCACTCTTACTTCATGGACCTCATGCACGGTGTCACCTGCACCCACACCCCAGGGACCAGCTGCCAGGGTTTGGAGCTGAGCATCAGTGCCGGGGACAGCCAGCCCCTGCCTGGCTCCACGCTGCTGGAGCTCAGCTGGGACTCAAGCTTCTGCAACGGAGGCTTATCCATACTGTTGGCTAAGCTGGAGAGAGCGGCAGGGTTTCCAGAGGGACACCAAGTGCAGGAAAGCTGCTGGCAAAGGGTCACGAGCAGGGAGATGGCTGCTCTGAAACCCACTGCCCCGCACATGGAGAACTGCAAGAGATGGTTTTGTAGTTAAGGCTCGGCCCGAGGTCCCCAGAGACTTGAGCTCAGACGTCACAAACCTCCGAGCAAAGCTCTGCGTCTCCACGCTCACATTTCCCTTCCGCACAATGGGACAATAACCCTCCCTCGGCGCCTGGACGCCAGTGGGACAGTCCCCCACAGCAGCTGCAACACGGACCCACTGCTCCACTATGAAAGGCAGCTGAAAACGTAAAATATGCTGGCTATGCTTTCCTAAATAAATGCTGAAGCTTTGCTAGACAAGACCTAGCAATCCTCCCTGCAGCAGCACCAGGAGTAACTTTGCAAACTCCCCGGTGCGATTTAATTCCTTTTCTGGAGTGACTAACACCTCTATTATTCCCATCTGACCTCTGCAGACATCCTGCCACGCAATTGTGTTACACTCTGCAGCGAGAAAGATAACTGGGCCTAAAATTAAACCATCCAGCACATTTTTAATATTAGCACAAGGCAAGGAGTGAATTCCTCCCGGGTGGAATTCACCTCTTCTTGAGCAAGCAAGCAAAACCAGCCCTTGGTACCCTACCACCAGCAGCGACATGCTGGAAATTACTTGTATTTTCACTTTCTGAGCCCCTGTGAAAGTCTGTTTTGGTTGACTGGCCTGGGCAGAGCTGGTTTGGTGCAAGGGGCACGGGGTGGTGAAGGAGGTCCCAGCACAGGCATCGCATTGTAAACGCAGCCGGAGACGTATTTGATGAAGACGGGGAGGCTGTGGACACCAAATGCGAGAGCAGACACCCCCGTGTCAATAACCTGGTGGAAACCAGAGCCTTGTGGTGTCTTTGGCTCTGGGAGAAACAGTGTTGCAGGAAGAAAGGCAGCACCAAGCTGCAGCACGGACATCGCCTGGTCCTTTGGCTACAGTAAGATGGCTGCACTGTTTTCATTTGAATATAGTTTTCCACCAAAAACGACTCCCCAGACTTTGCCACAGTGTCTTTTTCTTCGCCCCAGCAAGTCAGGCTCGGAGATGTGGAAGTTTCTTTGCACAGCCCCGAGGGCAGCCTGGTGCTTTGGGGCTCAGCACATACCTGCTGCCTCACTCCCAGCCCTGGCAGTGGGTGCAGGTTGGGGCAGGAGGAGTTTCCTTGCTCTGGCAGCGTTCGGGGGAGAAGGACCCAGTTTTGGGGGACAGAAAATCTGAAGTGAGATGTGAGCCAAGGGGCCTGCAATGTCTCTGCGGAGCTCGGGCCGTGCCCTGCCATACAGGGAGCTGCAGAGGCCCCGTCCCGGGCTCGGACCCGTTATCTCCGCTGTCTGCCACCCGATAACGGGGCTCCGGGGGTAGCACACGGAGACCCCGAGCGATGGAGGCTGCTGCACCGCTCCGGGCGTCTCCTGGAGGTCCCGCCGGCGCCGGCCGACCCCAGGGAGCCCCGCGGCTCCGGGAGGGGGCGGCCGCGGAGCAGCCGTGGGGCCCACACTGGACCAGCACACACCAGCACACACCAGTGCACACCAGCACACGCCGGTGCAGCCGGAGCCCTCGTCCCCCCCAGCTCCCAGGTGGGATTTTTGCACTCGTGTGCTCCCTCTGCTGGTCCTCAGCCCCGCACCGGCACCGCACCGGCACTGCACCAGCACCGCATCGACACTGCACCAGCACCACACCAGCACCGCACAGGCACCACACCAGCACTGCGCCGGCACTGCACCGGCACCGCACCAGCACTGCACCAACACTGCACCAGCACCGCACCGGCACCGCACCGGCACTGCACCGGCACCGCACCGGCACTGCACCGGCACTGCACCAACACTGCACCGGCACTGCACCGGCACCGCACCGGCACTGCACCAGCACTGCACCAACACTGCACCGGTACCGCATCGACACTGCACCAGCACCGCACCGGCACCGCACCGGCACTGCACCGGCACTGCACCAACACTGTACCGGTACCGCATCGACACTGCACCAGCACCACACCAGCACCGCACAGGCACCACACCAGCACTGCGCTGGCACTGCACCGGCACTGCACCGGCACTGCACCGGTACCGCACCAACACTGCACCGGTTCCACATCAACACCACACCAGCACCACACTGGCACCGCACCGGCACTGCAGCGGCACCACACCAGCACTGCTCTGGTACCACACCAGTACTGCTCCAGCACTGCATTGGCACTGCGCTGGTACTGCACTGGCACCACTCCAGCATCACTCCAGTGCTGCCAAGCCCTCAGGCCACCCCAGCTTCCCAGGGCCAACGACACCCCAAAGCACATCTCAGAGCAAGTGTGCAGCAAAGGAGAGGTCCCCGGTGCCAGCCAGGCAGAGGGGTGCTGCTGGGCTTGCACCGGGCAGGGCGTCGCAGGATCCAGACAGGATCCACGCATCCTCAGAAATAGCACAAAAACTTCTCCCCAAAATAAAAGCTTTAAAAAATGCTATTGGGAGTGATACTACAACACACAGCTATAATGAGTATTTACATAAACTGGACTGGTACTGCAGAGATCACTTTATTAAATAAAGTCACACACGGCACAGACAGGACACTGTGGATTTGTGAACCCGTTTTTTACAAACACACTGTGCAGCTTTTTGCAACAACGCCTCCACAGCTTGCACTATTTGTGTAACCTGTGCAACACCCCACCACCATCGGAGGTGACCTGCCTCGCTCTTACATCGCACAGGTACAGCTGGCTGCCAACGTGCCACCAGCAGAGAAGGAGGACACCAGCACGGAGCAGAGGTTCAGTGGCTTCCAACCACCGTGCGGTTGATGGGGACAAGGAAGCACCGAATCGGGCGAGGACACGGCAGCGCACGGTCTGGTTTGCAGGCTGTGCTCCATGATCGCATGTGGTTCTCCTGCATTTTCTGTCTTGGCAATACTTGCCAGCTTTATTAGAAAGCTGGTTGTTGTTTCAAGGCTGCTTTCTAGCGGTTATTGCCAACTAGGGACAGAGGTGGGGGAGCTGCACTCTGCACGGCGTAAATGACAGCTGCCAAGACACCTTCTCCAAGGCCCCATAAAAGCCTGGTTATGGATCAGGCTGCCTCCTCTCAGCCAGACATCCTGGAGGGTGACCCGGCACAGGAGGCTGCTGCTGCACAACCAGCCCTCCCAGCTCCAAGCCCCATGTCACCATCCCCATCCTTGTACACGCAGTGATTTCCAGCTGTCCCACTCACTGCCGTGGTTCGATCACACTCCTGAAGTTCCTGGGACTTGGAGAGGAGCCACCACCAAGCAGAGGAGGTGAAATACCTGCCCCAAGTAAGCTGAAACCCTCACTGTGCCCCAGGAACAGCCCAGCACAATGGGGAGCTTCAAGGCAGGGGAGAAGGAAAAGGATGTAAATTGAACAACGACAACATAAAAGAATGCTGCTTTCCTTTCCATGCAGCCTCCTTCTCCTCCCCAGCACTGCCACTGCACCCCGGGAAGCCACAGTGACCCATTGTGCATCGCCGACCACAGAGGCTGTGCTGGGCACACGTGGCACCCTGGCCTCTGCCACCACCACCCCAAAATCAGGGTGGCTCCATCCAGCCTTCGCTGGGGGAAACGATCAGCCCAGCAGCTCCTGACGGTGCACGCTGGTGTTCGGGGTGTGCAGACTTGGTGTTTCAGAGCTGCTTTCCAGAGAGAACAATAAATCTTTAAAACAAGTGTGGGGTTCTCTGAAAGTCGCAGAATTCAATGGCTGAGCCCTGCAACAAAGCCTCTTCCTGAGCGTGGTGGCTCCCTGCCCACTGGCCTCCCTGGGGGACGGCAGAGGCAGCGGAGAGGAGGTGAGCTCTGGCTCAAGTTTGTAAACTGCAACTGCTGGAGAAAACAAAACCTGTCCAGAAGTTTTGGTGCCTTCCACTGACATGGCTGGTCCCCAGAGGTGACTGGCACCGTGAGCTGTTACTTTTCCCCAGCCCCAAGGCACCCACCTCGCTACAGGGCACCCTGTTGAAGCTTCCTCGGGGGGAGCTGCCGGTGCTTCTGCCAACACCATCTGCAAGTGCTGGGTGATGCCCCACAGACATTTCGTCTCATGCAGAGCTCAGCTGGTTCCTGTGCATCATGGAGCTATTCCCATCTAACCACCACCCCATGCCCCAGGGGCCTCTTAGGTGTCCTGCTCTGCCTTAGTGGCATGGGCAGGGGCCAGCCACCCATTAGTGCAGGCACCCACCTGTCATCCCTGAGCATCCCCAGCTGCTTCTGCATTTTGCAAATCAGCCTTTGCCTACAAGGAGATGAAGCTCTGCGTCTGACCGACCACTGCAGAGCCATAGCAGGCTGGACGGGCGCAGCGGTGACCCACGCCACGGGGCATTCTCCAGGTGAAGCCTCATCGTTGACCTTTTCGCTTTGCACAACTCATTAGGCAAAATATTTTCCGTAGAGAAATCCCACAACTTTCAAAACTAAGTCCTCTTCTTTCTGGGAGCGTTTTTGTGGATGCAGATAAACGGTTAAACACATGTAGTCCCCTCCCGTGTTAACTTTCCTTGGTATCATTGACAGCTGCTTTCCTTTCAGTACATGAAACCGCAAAGTTGAAATAAGTGAAAGTGTAGAAGAACCAGGGCTCGGATGGTGAAACCTTCCCAACCAGAGGCCGATAAAATGAAACAGTAAATGTTTTTCCATGGTTGAGAATAGCCCCGTTATCTCTGAGGGAGGCAGCAAACCTTCCTCTCCAAGGAGCAGGTGAGTTGGTAGTGCCAGGCCAGACAGCCCTGGAACACACACGCTCGAGGAGAAACGTTACAATATATTGCCATGTACTGAGAGACACAAATAAAGTCCATTACTGTTGTTAATTCTTCAGTGAAATTATTTTTTCCAAATTTTCCCAAACCAGATGTGGAAATATTTAGTTACCTCTGCACTCCTCCAGCCCCGAGCCTGAACAAAGTGTTTCAAAGCAGATGAGAGGCAGGGGGAGGTGGAAACCGTGGCTGGTTTCAGCGAAACTCGTGGATTTCCCAATTCATGGTATCATTTACTGACATCATGAAACTAATTTGAGCTTTTTCTTCTGTCTCTTTACAGTTAGGTATTTTCCCCAAGAGGCTGAAATTTCTTTTTCTTTCAAGAAAAGTTGGATTTCTTTCCTGTAAGGAGTACAGAAGTGTAGATCTTGTTCCCAGAAGCAAGATTCAGATACCACTCTTCGTTTTATTAAAATATTTTATTAGATTCATTCAGTGCAAAAGAATAAACTAAAAGGCAGCAGCTCCAGCAGACCATCTCATCCCAAATCACATTATCAGACCAGTAAAAAAGAAGGCGGTCGCCTCACTTCCCTCCTCGGCTGCACCCCGTGGCTCACACAGCCCTGCTGCTCTGCGGGTTTCCACGTCTCTCACCCCCTCCACGCTCTCCCGTGAAGCCGGGATTGCTCAGGACCGTGCGATGCACATGTCTGCCCAGGCGATGGGCTTGCCGGGAAGGTCTGAGCGGTGCTGAGCTAACCCCGGGTGCGGAGCCAGTCGCCCTGGGGTGCGTGATTTGTGGAGGGTATGAAGCTATCTGGGAAGCGAATGGCCAAGGTGACTGCACAAGGTGGGTGACGTGATGGCAGGTGACATTTGGTGTGGCGAGAGGGGAGCCAACGCTGGCAGGATCACCTCGGGCCAGGTTTGCGCTGCAGCACAGGGTAAGGAGCACTCTCCTCCGCAGCGAAGCGGCACATTCTGGGCTGCTCCATGCACCCCCTGTGGGCAGGGTCTGGCTGGGGCAGGGTGCCAAGCTGCATCGTTCCCAACCATGCAGGCAGGGAAGGTGCATCAGCAGCCACTTCCCTGGCAGCCGATGCCCGCTATGCCACTGCGGCTCTTCCACCGCTGTCCCGGGCTGCAACCAGGGTGCAGCGGTGGGAGCCGACCCACGAGACATCCACCTTTGCATCTTGCTCACTGCCCGCCCGGCTGACAAACCAGCCTCTGAGCACAGAGATGGCCCTTCTGCAAACCACTGCGACAGCAATCCCACAAGCGATGGGCACGTGGCTTCGTTTTTGAAGAGCCCGATCTTCCTTCTCCAAGCAGAGATCTCCCTGCCCCCCCATTAAAAGACACTGTTTATTTCTCGCAGTTTTCTGCATCCACTGACACAAATCACACTGGGAGAACTGAGATACCATCCACAGGTTTTAAATCACGGGGCTCACGAGGTGGAGGGCGACCCTGCAGCACGCAGCAGCTCAGATGTCCGTGTGCGTTTCTGCAAGCAGCTCTGCTCCGTCCCGTCGAACCCAGCAGTGCCCCCTTCAACAGCACCATCTGGAAACAGCCCCATTCCCAGCGCGACCGGCTCCGGGGCTGGCATGGGGCCTGATCCTGCACCTCATCCTGAGGGCAGCCCAGAGCTGCTGCCCACGCCGTCTCCTGGCTGCCTGCACACCCTTCTCCCGTTCCCCACGAGGGCAACGTGTTATCACACCCATTTGACTTGACATTTCCTGAAGGCGCTGACGAGCACTGAGAGCAGAGAGAAGCACTAATTTAGGAAACGTACTAATTAAACATATTCTGGGTGGTCTCATTTTGGCGTTCTGCCTTTTGGGTTAGACTGGTTTTGCTGCCGCTCCCCTCTCTCCCACGTTTTCTCCTCTCTCGCCTTTCCCAGTGCACTTGCACCTACAGCCAGCCCCGCAGGGATCTCCACAGCACTGGCCCTGGAGCCTGGGGGTCCCAAAGCCCGGGCGGCTGCCCCTGGCTCAGGAACAGGGCAGGAGCTTCCCTTCACTTCGCCAGGCTGCGTGGCATCCTTCCCCTGCACGCAGAGCTCCGGCCGCTTTGCAGCACAAGTCAGGGCAGGTGACAAGCACAGAGACATCACAAGCCCCAGGAACGACTGCAGCTTTCAAGATAGATGTCCAGCAATGATGTTAAGCAACTATTTCCTTTTATTACTTCTTTCCCTACAAATAATGCTACAGTTTGCAGTTTCAATGGAAAGCATAAAGCTGTTACTAGATTTCAGTGGAATTGGACCAGATGTGGCAGGTGAGTGTCTAGTCTTCTGTCCCAAATGGCACTATCTTAAGCGCATTTGCAAAGCAGCGTGTAGTGCAATCACTCTCCATGCTGCACGCAGGTTTTGGCCTCCCACACATGCAACATCTCCTCTTTGCACCTAGGACAACATGAGAAATACAATTTGAAGCCTGTTTTGCCATTGCTCCTGCACTGTGCATTGCTGAATTAATTCTTGGTGCAAACCTGCAGTTTTGCACAGAAAGTGAGATCCTGTGTGGCTTTAAATTCCTGAATTCACCCCTGCAGTCTCCCTGCAAGTTGGAGGCCCCGTGAGACAGAGAGCCCTGGAAAAGGGAAGACGCGAATGAAGTGCCTCCCCATGAGCTCTGCCAGCGTTGACATTGGAGTACAAGAAACGCTTCTTCATTGTCCTCCGCAGAGACAAGTGCAACACAGTGTATTGAGTAATTCAGGTTAAAAAGCATGTTTAAAGGTACATTGTGCTTTGGCCATCTAGAAACCTCATCAATGTTTATCCCCAGGAGCAATGCCCATCTTTCTGTTAAAACTCTGCTAACAGGACAACTGGTGCACGGTCAACCTGCACACTTGGTGCCATGATTTCCTCTCCACTCGCGGAACACCGCACAAGAAGCTGGGCTCGGGTGCCTCTGCGTGGAGCATCTATCCCCGCTCAAAGCTGCCTTACTAGAAGGCAGCACTTCTTTTCGGGAAAATGAATGTCACCAACGAAAAGCAGGATGGGGATTTTCAAAAGCAACGAAGACCACTATGGGAGCTGGGTCCCCTGAAAGGCCCTGGAGTTAAACTTCCCACAGGTGAGGATCTGAGAGCCATCAAATCAAGCGGTCATAGGCTGGAGGGCCACAGATCTGCTGCATGTCCTCTCCCGAAGCCTTTCCAGTCCTTTCTAGGGTGGGAAACCAGGGACATGCCAGCAGTCAGAGTGCTTGGGACCGACCCGTCAGGCTTTCTCCAGCACTTGGATCTTCGCTCCTGTCCTCGGCAAGCCCAACCTTAATTTTGAAAGCAAACCAGTGCTAGGGACCTCCAGACCTGCTGGAAAGCCAGTGATTGCAGTCCAACACCCAGCATGGGACTGAGCTGCCCACAGACAGCAAAGGGCAAGGTTCTCTCAAGGAAAAGCACACCAAGAGACTTAAAACTCAGCCGTGAGAGCACAGTGACAGCATGTGGGCAGGGGCTGCTCGGGAGCCTCCTCAGCTCCCTCCTGGTGCTCCTGGGCTGGCCATGGACCTGCTTGCTTTTGGTATGGAGCTGGTTGTCCTGGGAGCACCTGCCCAGGAGCAGTCCATGGGCTACTCGCAGCTCAGAGAAATGTGTTTTCCTGCTAGCTTGTTGGACGTCAGCTCTCAGAGACGCACGGCTCCACTGCTTGGGTTTTCTTTTCACCATTTCTAGGAGTTGGCCTTTAGGAATTAATATGTCTTCCAGGTAAAAAGTCAGGAGCCAGACCATTTTTCCTAGGAGGAGGGCCAAGGCATCTAAAGACAACCACTAACATACCATTTCACAGACTTCTCGCATGTCTAAGGGATGTCTCCTGGGCTTATTGCCTTGAATTGTACACAATAACTCTCGGACGGTATAATTTAATACTGCATGTCATATGGCAGAGGTCCATGGGATGGTCAAGGAGCACGATATAAAAAATATTCAGCTGCAAATATCAGTTTTCCTGTTGTAGCAGCATAACAAGGACTTTTGCAAATGTCTGCTGTTAGGACTGGTTTGTATTGCAAATGTCCCTGTCTAATCTACAGCTCTGTATGAAATAACACATCATCCTATCATGACATTTTGCTTTGCCAGGAGAGCACAATATTTATATGTACGTGCCCACAGTACTGCATTTCTGACAGAACACCGTATTAATGACAAATTGCAAGTTTGGTAACACAAGTCAGAAAAAGTTTTAAACCTGCTGGCTTTAGGGAAGTAAGATGAGCTTGTTTAGACACAGAAAAATCACAACAGCAGATAGAGTCACCGTATGCCATTTGAATATATATTGATCTTCAAAACTGCTAACAGCTTTGCACCCAGATGCCTGAGAGCTGCTATAAAAGGCGACTTCTCAATATAATTTCAAATGCGTGAGAGTAGCTTTGCTTTCAAGACACGAGCAGCTCTTCACTCACGGGTCAGCCCATCTTCTGCTGATGGCACTTATTTGAGCACGAAGCCAGAAGACATCTCCACTGCCAGCATGCTGGTGTTTACCCCACGAAGAGCTGTGCTTCTGCTTCTCGAATGACAGAAAACACAGTGGAAAGTGCTCCAGCCCTTTTCGGAGTGACCTTGATGTGCAATTCCCCTCCCACCCCTCCGAGCTCTGCTTTTTGTATCCTGCCTCTGTCCCTTCTCACGCTGCATCGAACTCCCCGCAGCAGTTTCAAGTCATGTCCTGCACAGCAGCATCTCCTCCTCTGCCCTCCTTGCCGTGGTTGCTGTATTTGATGCATCCATGGGAGAGCTCCAGCCAAGCTCGCAAATCCAAAAGGGCTGGAAATATCCAGAAAAATGGGTCTGAGCTGACCCAGGGCTCTGCACAGGCCCAGGTCGCAGTAGCAATGCTGAGGGTTTGCTGAGGACAGGCTGGAGTATCTCACTTTTCCCTGTCCTGCATTTAGTTAGAATATTTTACAGGCAATTTTCTGTTGAGATGTCGGCTGCACTATCAACCCGCCCCCTCCCCTGCACATAATCAAAATATTTTGATAACCGAAAAATGTCAGGCAATACAGCAAATTTTGTAGTAAATAAATAGAGCAAATAACTGCAAAGACAAGGAGGGGAGGAGGGGAGGAGCGGGGAGCTGGTGCCCCTGCAGAAGGTTTCCATCCTCGAACAACAAAAAGATCTTTTAAAATAGTTATTTTTCTACAAAAACAGCCCTCATCTGGTGGGGAAAGGAGGCCGATGATAGGGAATCTCGTGCTGCTGGTTCACACCTCTCTGCTTTGGAGGGCCAGCGCTTCCTCCAGGAGCGCGGCACAGCCCCACGGCACAACCGCGTGTTGGCCCAGCAAAGGCCGAGCCGCTCTTCGGCCTGATGATTAGACGAATCGCCTGGCAAACGCGCCCTCAGCGAGATACTAAACACATACCAAATATGTGTGACAAATTGCAATGACAAGGTTGTGCTGGCAGGCTGGATGGCGGGTAATGAAATCCCTGTCCAGACAGTGTTATGCTCCGGGCACTCTTTGAGCCAAGAGAAGGCAAGAGGTGCTGCCAAAAACCCGTCGGCGCGACCACCACACCCGTTTTCCACACTGCGGAGAGTGGCCAGGCTGCTACAAACACTGACGGTGCCCAGGAGGCCGGGGTTGGGACTGTCACGCCATGCACAAAGGTGGGAGGAATTGCAAAATGCGAGGGCTGGTGCACAAGGTCAGGTGAAGGAGATCCGCAAAGACACCGAACACAAACGCAAGCCCTCGGTCTGGCTGCAAGGGACCGAAACGCTGGAGGAAGAGTTGGTGCAGAAGCCAGAGCTCAAGATGGGCAATTTACTGCACGGCGTAGAGTAACGCAATACATCAAAGGCACGGCTCCTCGTTCTGCACGTGGGGAACCACGAGATGTTGTGGCCATGCACACCCACGCTTGCTCCCTGCCATCACCCTGGACACCCCAGACTCCCCACCCGTGCTCACCGTGCCCCATACAGCCCCTGCAGACACAGGGACCCCCATTTCCATGCCAAACCCCAGTGTCAGGATGCGGTTTGGAGCTGGCCAGACACTCATTCAGAAGCAGCCACAGTTTATTAGCCCGGTAGCTGTGGAAAGTTTCCAGGCTGGGTAGGGTGCTCTGCCAGTGAGCCGGGGCGAGGGGAGCAGAGTCCGCTCGGGAGAGCAAGGGCAGCCCGGGCAGCCCCTCAAACCCCAGGGGCTACTTTTGAAGACATGTCTCTCTTCAGCCATTTGTTCCCTCCGATGTCCCCTGTCCCACCACCAGCATTCCTCAAAGGGCACATAACCACCAAGATTTTCCCATTACTCTCCTTCCACTTACAGACAGCAAAGGCAAGCCCTGGCATCAGACAGACAGAATTGGGTCTCTCCAAAGAAAGTTTCCCACCTTTGCCACAAACCTGCAGCACAGAAGAGGTGGCCACAGCCTGTCCCTGCTACAAGAAGCAGAAGCATTTCAGAGGGCTGTGTTTAATACGTGCAGCACAGGGACATTTATTTTTTCAACCTGTTCCACCGCTGCCACCCCTGCAAAGGCATCACATTTGGACTATTTGACAAGCTCCAGCCCGGCTGGGTGTCTGTATCCTGTGGGCAAGGGAAAGCCAGTGGGCCACTCTCCGGAGCGAAACGGCGACACATGGAGAGCCGGCGGGATGCCGAGGAGACCGCATCCAGGCAGGGACCCCGGCAGGTGTGCTCGTGGGAGGGCAGCGTGGAGGGAAGCAGCAAACAGTTTCGCTGGGGTATTTTGGGCTTTCTGCTTGCAGCCCGAGTGATCTGCGCGGCGCATCTCTGCTTGTCAAGCATCCGTCTGCAAAAATGCCCCAGCAAACACAGTCCCTCGCCCTCCCCCCTGCTTTCTGCGAGCAGCATTCATTCCCTGCTCTCGCTGTAGACCCAGCAGGCCGAGTCCTTTCTCCCCAAGAGTATTCTCCCTTTACAAAGCAAGATCATAAAGCAGTGACATAATCCAAGCTTGGCAAACACTTTTGCTGATGTTAAGCCAGTGCCTTTCGTGGTTCTCGCTGCTGCTTTCGAGTGCATGATATAGATGGCGCGACCGGCTGATTAAATGTGCAGGAGCCTCCCAAGATACCATTTCATTTGAAACGCTGACATTTATATTTGACATTCCAATAAGTGTGGGGTTGGTGGTTGGTTGGTTTTTTTTTAATTAGTTCTCACAAGGGTGCGCGTCAGACACAGCTACACAATGGAGTTCTCCATAGAATAGGTATGATTCAAACAGATGACTCCCGGCCAGACTTCCTAATCCATCTACCTTGCAGCGGAGCCTCGAAGCCAAACTAATTAGAGGCCACCCACAAGGAGATGTGAGAGGTGTAGGTGAATCTCGTCGCCCATTCATTCCCTGCCACATCTGCTGAGATCTTCACGTACACGCTAAGGGTGAGTGGGAGGGCTTTGGTGCTAAATAAATGACTCGATTCCTTTCGTTTTGACACCAAAATGCAGCCAGCCAGTGAGGCCGAGTAGTAAACAATACTAGAAACACAGAAAAAGAAAAAAAAGTATTAAAAAAAAAAGCACGTAAGATGCCTCAATGAAGAGGTGTGATTGTTGGCAAAACATGTCTTGTTTGAGTTTATGGGATGTACAGAGTCTTTTTATTAGGGATACTTTTTGCTATTAGCGTAATAAAAAAAGGACCAATTGTTTCTGCCATCTGAGAAAACTCTTGGTGGAACAGGCAGAAATCCAGGAATAATTAAGAAAATAATAGTGCACACCCAACAAGAAAAACATTATTTGTTTAAAGATGAAGTCCCTCCAGAATACTTGGTCGTGATTGCGTTTCTTTCAAAAGGGGGGGAAAAACCCTTCTAAATGAAAAGCAGCAGCCAGCAGCCAGTTTCTAAGATCTCAAGTGGAAAAAAGCGGCGGGCTGTAATACCCTTCAGTGGTAAGGCTTTTTCCGTTTTCACCGCTCTTATCAGCCTTTGCAAGTTGCAAAATAATAGTGTTTTGCCCTCACATGTTTCCATCAGAGGATCAGAAGTGCTTCACAAAGCGTAATTAATTAAGCTTCACTGCTCACCTGTGAGAACAGAGCAATTATTTAGCAACTGAGTTTGGGGTTTTTTTTTGCTGTTTGGGGCGGAGGTAGAAGTAAAAACTGCACCAGGAAGATTTACGAACCCACCAAGTCAACAAGAGACTTCACAGCTTTGCCCATTCCTAACGATGGATGTGGCAAACCTGGAAGTGCCTGACCTCCAGATTCAGGTTGTCCCTTCAGAAGGGACCGCTTTGCCCCAGCGTCACTTCTCCCCAGGCCTCAGCTTCCTACCAGCACAAATTACCATCCTCCCAAGCTCTGACTCTTCAGATTCAAAAATCTCCAGAAAACCATGTCTCCAAACCACCCGTCTTCCCTGCCAGCATGTCGTGATGCCAGTCCACACCCAGGATGTGCAATGTGGGCCCCAAACCCCTGCTCCCATCGCTCCCGTGCCACTCCAGGCAGGTTTTAAAGCTGTGCCAGTTGCGCATGGGAACGTGGAGGGGAACATCTCCTGAGCCTATGGGTGAGGGAAAGGCTGCGGATCGGTGTTTGTGCAGAATTCGAGTTCTGCACCTCAGTCTGGTATTGTGTACAGCGTGTGGACAGAAGCACACGCCAAATAACAAGAAACCAACTTTTTCCCACCCAGCACTGGAAAAGCATCATCCCTCCTGAGGATGGTTTAAAAGAGGCCGTAAACCACTGAAGCACTGGAACGAGCCTGTTTACACGAAGGACAAAGCTGAGGTTACCCATCCATCCCATGCACATCTTGTGATTTATTTTTCTTTCTCTCATTTTCCCATTTTCTGGGAGAAAACTTCCAGAGACTTTACTCCGCATGGAGCTTTCGGCTGCCGCGGAGGAGCAGATCCCGGCTCACGGGTAGAGCCAGGGGCAGGTGAACCCACCTCCCGCCTCCCCGGCCCCGGTGCGACCCGCGAGGCTGCCCTCCGCCGCTCCGAAAGGCAGCCGACCCCACACCCACGCGGGAACGTGCCCCCAGGGATGCCCATCTCCCGGCCCCGCCGTCCCGCCCCACCGAGGCCGGCCCCGGGAGGCGCCCGCCCGGCTCCCGGCGGGACCATCGCCCCGTCCCGCTCCGCTCCGAGCGCGACTGCGACCGCCCCGCCCCGTGCCCGTCCCCGCGGCCGTGCCCATCCCCGTCCCGCCCCGGCGGGCGGTGCTGCCACCGCCCCCGCTCCCAGCAGCCCTTGCAACCGCCTACAATGAAATTTGCGAAGTTTTTTCGGTTTCGGCGCCATTTTCGAGTGGACTCGGAGGTGAGGAGGGAGGGCGGGCAGGGCGGCGGGGCCGGGGCGCCGCGGGGAGCCCTCCGCCGCCCCCCTTTCCTTCCCCCCCCCGCGGGCGGGACGGTTCGGCCCGGTTCGGCCCGGCGGGGGGGGTGGCACGGAGCGGGGCGGCGGGACGGAGCGCGCTGCGCTGCCCGCCGACGGGGCGGGGGGGGGGGAGGACAGCGCGGCCCCCTCCCGCCGCCCCCCCCCCCGCGCCGCCGTGGGCGGGGTCGCGCCGCTCCCCGTGGGGCGGGGGGGGAACACGGTCCTGGGTGATACTTCGGGGGGAAAAAAAAGAAAAAAGCTCTAAAAAAACTTTTTTTCGCGGGGGTGGGGGGGGGGGGGGGGGGAGAGCGGCGGCACCAACAGCGCCCCCCGCCCGCCCGCGCGGCGCCGCCCCGCGCAGCACAAAGGCGGCACCGGGCCGGGGGGGCGGGGGGGGTCGGTGGCCCCGGGGGGCGGCGGCGGAGCGGCGGCCCGTGACGCAGCGGGCAGTGACAGCGGGAGCGGCCGGGCCCGGGGCGGGCGGGGCGGTGGCCCCCCGCCCCCATCCCCCCCCCGCCGCCGGCGGACCGTTAGGGCGGGAGCGGGGAGCGGCGCGCGGGGGGACGGTTCCCACGTGGGTGCGGGGCGCCCCGCCGAGCCGCCCCCCCCGCCCCCCGGGGCGCCTTTTCCTCGTGGGTTTTTTATTAACCGTAATTTTTTAATATTTTTCTGCCTTGCGGGGAGCCGCGCCCGCCCCCCGCAGGTGTGGCTCCGGGTTGGGTTTTTGGTGGGGTTTTGGGTTTTTTTTTGTTGTTTTTTTTTTTTTTTTTCGCCCGTTTTCTTCTTTTTTTAAAGAAAAACCGGGGAGCCCCGGGGCTGCCGGCCCCCGCTTCGTTCTAGCCTCGGGCCTGCGCGCCCCCAGGGCCACCCGCGCTCGCCCCCCGCTGCCAACGCGGGCGCACGTGAGAAAACAGTTTCATGCATTAAAAAAAAAAAAAAATTAGTAGTATCACCAAAAAATAATTTGGCGAAATAATTTGAAATATTAAAAAAAAAAAAAAGGCACCTAGCTTTTGCTGGTTTGTATTTTTTCTCCTTTGCTGGTTACTTGCTTTGTACAGGAAATTTGAATATCCTGGCAAAGGCCGACTTCCAAGAGCAGCTTCGCTGCGCTCCGTGAGCTGCGGTGATGGGAGCAGCGCGCGCTGCGCTGGGGGTTTCTCCCTTTTTAGTTTGTTCTAAACAGTGTATTTTTCCCACATGCGCATCAGGTACATAAAGACAATTTTTGTGCGTTGACAGATGGAGTTTTCCAAGGTTAAAACATGACTCCGTCCTCCCCCCCCAAAAAAAAAAAATCAATTGTGCTTGTGTGTTGTGTGCGTGTATACGTGTGTAGGTGAGGGACCATCTGCCAAGTTTCATCATCTTCTGCTCTGAAGAAATCCAAAGAAATCCGTTGCTCACCATCAACTGTGAAAGTCTGTATTTAGTTAATCCACTTTGGTGGGAAATACAGTAAAATTGAACTTCTAATGCAATAAACATTTATGAAATATAACAGGGAAGCTTTAAGTAGTGCTTCAGGCAAACTGACCCAAATATATTTAAAAAAAAAAATTAAACAAATTACTGTGTGCTTGTTATGTTTTGAATTAATGTTCATCTGACAAAAAAAATTTTTTTTGTTTTTCTTCTGTTCTTAACAAATAAACTTTATAGGAGTCGGGCTTCCAGATCCGTCCCTTGTTGTTTAAAACTGGATGAGATGACAATGCAAAAAAAAAAAATGGAAGTAACGAGAAGCATCATACTTTTCTTCTCCTCAGCAGTGTTGAGAAAAAACTGTGGATCCTGGAATTTTACTGTGGATTTTACTGGTTTTCTGGAGTACTGTAAGTTGAAGTCTTATCGTGCAGGCCATTGCGAGCACCAGTAGCTCTCCCTCGTGTTAACAGACCCGTCTCGATAAATACAGCCGATCCCGCTGGTGACAATATCGGGGTCCAGTTTCAGATGAAGAAAAGTTAACGAGTTAATTTTTGGCGTTATTCGAATTTGCCCTTTGTAGCTGTGGTTTGGTTTCGGGTGTTCTGCCCCACCTAGGAGCACGGTAGCGTCGTGCGGTTTAACGTGCCAAAGGTGCCGAAATTAAAATGTAGCTCTAATATACTTATTTATGTGAAATACGTGCTGCTCCTCTGACCTCTTTCTGGGTGGACTGGTGAGAAAAAAAATGCTTTTAATAAAGCGTATGTGAAATTATCTGCTCTCACGCAGCTTTGACATGCAAACAGGGAGGAAATATATTTGATGCTTTTATTGTGTGCCACCCGGGAAGAAATGTGAGACACGCGGAACGGCGGTTTTTCGCGCGACGTGTGTGCGCCCAGGAGCTGCGCCGTAGGTGCCCGTGCAAATGAAAGTGACTGGGCTGCGTGCAGTTCCCACGTCGGGCTCTTCGTGCTCTTTCATAGTCGTTTCTCTTCCCGCAGCCCTCGCTCGACTTCGGCGGCCCTGCGAGGCAAGTCGTGTCGGAAACGTAATAGCTGGAACCACTTGGTGGCTGTCGATCAAGCATCGAGGCTGATTCCAGCTATTAGCCACATCTGTAAATATTAATACGTGGCTTTTGTTTAGATTTCATTGTTCAAAGGGAGGCAGGAATGAAAGTGGTGTGATTTTCAGACCCGGGCAGATAGGAAGTGTTTCGGTGGTGCTGCTCGCCCCCTTATTTTCGTTTTGCTACTGTAATTGTGTCTCGCTAATTAATGTCTGAGACCTTCAGCTATAAGAAGAAAAATTTATTTTAGTCTTTTTGTAAAATACTAAAAGTCTCTTTCTTTTTTTTTTTTAATTTTTTCGAATGAGAATAATGACTTCAGGATTTGCTTGTGTGTCTCCTGAAAAACTGTTCGATAGCAGAATTTTGTTGGTTTTTTTTTCCTGTGCTTTATATATATCTCTCTCTACGTACATATATAGGAAATGCTTGATATTTGCTTGGCTTTGAGCTTACCTAGCCCTGAAGCATGCAAGTTAGTGAAGGCTCTGTATGCAAATCTGTCCTGTCATGGGCTCGTATATTTATTTCCTTTCCTTTCCCATGGCGCTCTTTCTCACTCTTTTTTTTTCTCTTTTTTTTTTTCTGGTTACAGCGTCAGTAAGGAGGTCCTAGGTTGTGTTTTAAGGGAACTCTGTATTTCAGGGTGAATTTCTTTGGGTTTTGTGCGTGTCTTTGGGCTTGGGGCAGGGGGTGTGTGTTTTACTTAATTGCCCAATATACTTTGGCAAGCAGAAGTTGCATTGTTTTGCGAACTACATTAATGGATTTCTGCATGTTCAAATTCCCCTGTTATTTGGGGGATTTAATTAAACCTCTGTAGGTGGCTCACTTATGTAGATGACAGGTAGAAGTCTTGATTTCTAGAAATAGCTGGTGTACACACCGCGGGCGTGGAGCTTGTGGCAGCAGAAAAGCTGTTATGATGCCTCTGCATGGAGGTGGAGCTTTTGGGGACGTCCTCTTGATATTTGGTGCTACCAGCACAGTGGCGACCCCCAGTTCCCAGCCGTGGTAGGTTGTTGCTCAAAGGCTGGGGATGCTCCTGGGATGCTGCCTCCCCTGGCAGCGAGGGGCTGAGTGCCTGATGGTGCCAGCAAAAAAACCCCAACCCCTAATTAGCCTCTCTGCATTGTCCTGAGGGTGGTTTATCACCTAAATCAGCATAAAGAAGATGTTTCCTTTGTTTCTGGTCTGCCAAGACCGATAGGTTGCTCTTGCCACTGTTGTTTGAACCGCTTTGGGAGGAGAGGTGGGCTTGCTGCTGGCCATGGTTGCACGTGGTGGCTTTCCTGCTCGACCGCGGAGCTGCCGTTGGTGTTGGCTGGCAGGAGCCGTGTTGCCCCTCCTGCCCACGCAGCACCCAGGTTACGATTCGGGGTGACCAGCGTGCCTTGGGTACCGCTGCCCGGAGTCATGCTCCTGGTGGCAACGGGGCCAGTAGCCCTGGCTGCAGAAAAGGGGAGAAGACTGCAGGAATGGGGAGAGGAGCGATACGATTGCTGTTCAGGTGCTGCTTCATAGTTTGCCCTATTTGGAGGTGAAAACTTGATTATTTCCCCCCTAATTTTAAAAACATTGCACCCATCCAAGTTGTTGTGGACTGCGTGCATTTAGGGAGGGGATCACCCTGAGGGTGCCCGACGGCCCCGGTCCCCCCTCCCGAAGCACAGCGGTGCCTCCGCGGTGCCTCGTTAAACCCTTCTGTGTGTTGCTTTGTAGTTCCCATCGAAGCAGCGTTGCCTCGTGTCCCGGGAGCTGACGCGGAAGGAGCCGACGCGCCAGCAGTCAAAGGTGAGTTGGGAAGGTAAGCGCGAGTCCCCGGCCCACTCCGAGATACCTGCAGCATCTGCATCCCTCTGGATAAACGCAGGTTCCTCCGAAGCGCGTGTCCCTTCTAGGGCACTGCAGGTAGCACCTGGGAGAGGTTGAGATAAGCTCAAATCCTCCTGTTCAGCTGCCATCTTTCCGATTTAATGTCGAGAATCCAAAGCACAAAGTTTGAAAGAAGCGAAAGTGTGAGATGGGATGATTCAAACACGGAGCTTTCTATTGCTTAAAATAATTATACAGTCATGTCATAAACACGCATATTTTCTCAGATGCGTATTTCGCTGCCTATCCCAAATTTCCATTTGCCTAATACTCAGTGTGAATGTTGATTTTTTTTTTTTTTCTTTTTCCTCTGTGCTAGAGAATAGGCTGGTGGAGGTGTATTGAACCCATACTTTAGAAAGTCCCTGCTTGCTGAAGAGAGCTCTTGCCCTCCTTGTCAAACTAGGCTGAAGTCTGGTTTTTATATATATATATTTATGTATATGTATAAAAACATTAATTAAAACATGAGCCTTAAACACAATCAAAATGGATTCTAGAGCCGAGCTTGTTTGATGTTGCTTTTTTCGTTTTTTTTGAGTCACTTGAAGAGATGAAAGAAATAAGACTACACAGGTACAGTCAAGTAAAACATTGTTACAGAAATAATTAATGGTAAAATTACGTGGGGGGTTGTTTTGTTTTGGCTTGTACAGGTTTAACTTTCTCTGGGTACTTCTTGGCTTTGCAGTGCTCGTTAAAGAGTTGGAACTGGTGCTATCAGAGTTGAGGACACTGAAGTGGTGAAAAAATCCACCTTTTTTATTGGCAAATATTTGATTTAAAATTTGCAATGATTTGGCACGGGTCACGAGAGCTTTTGAAATTCCTATTTTTAAGTTTGCTGAACAGGCAGGGACTAGGAGGACAAACTGGAACTCGGCTGAGCGGCGCGTTTAGCGCGAGGGGACGGCACGAGCATTCGAACTAATGGCGTCATTTCTGACATTGTTCGGGGTTTTTTGTGATGCTGCTTTTTAAGAAAATGAATTGAAGGAAGTTGTCATATAACTGGGAAGAAGAAAAAAAAGAAAGTCGAAAGGAAACACAAAAAATGTCAGGCTATCTGCACGGCTCCCGTACAGCCCTCGTGGGCTGACGTGTAAGTGCCTCTGGCAGCTGCGTGCGCTGGTGTTTTCTTCTCTGGTACAGGCAGGGGAGGTGATAAAAGTTCCAGGGTGTCTTGAATTTCTGATCATATAAGGTTTGTTCATTCAAATAGTTTGTCCATTCAAGTGAGCAAAAGCTATAGTCTTTAAAAAAGACTGGAAAGTCCTTGATGTTCAGCAGCCCCTAAGAGGAAAGTACAAGGTAATGTTTTCCCACAGGCCATTTGGAAGGGCCAGGGAGGTCTGCAGGATCTGCTGCAAAAGCAGCAGGTCTGCTAGATCTGAAAGGGTAGATTTGCTGAGGCCCAAATATTTTTGGGGGGGGGGGGGGGGGCGGAAAGAGTTTATTTCTGATTTGGTTTCTGAAACTGCTTTGTTTGCACTGTGTAACTGCTTGTTCTCTTATAGTTGCAGACTTTCTGATAGGACCTGTGAAGAAAAAAATTATGTCCTGTGGTGGTAATGCATGCACGTTAAATGTCTTCATTGTAGAGCGTTCTTCAGTGCCTTATATCATGGTTTAGAGAAAAAAATATATATATTCAAAATACCCTTTGGAATGTCAACATTCAGTGGGCTTTGAGGAGATGTAGCAGCACATCATGGTTTGTAGGGACAAGGAGATACAGACCATTCTGGGCTGCCTCATTACCTCAAGGATAAGACAAGAAGGTGAGCTTCTGGTTATCATAGATGTGGAAGCTAGCACATTCCCCTCTATCTCTTTAGTTCAGTTAACAGGTATGTGTAGATGAGTTCTCTTGGTGCTTGTATCTGTGCACATCCTTTACAGCTACAAAGACATTCCCCATGAGTGTGTGTGTGTGTGTGTGTCTCAGCAGGGCTGGCCCTGCAGGCAGGAAGGACTTGTAGGTCCTTTTTGTTCTCCAACATGGGCATGGCCGTGTTGGTTTGTTCTCCAACGTGGGCGTTGCTCTTCTGTCTGTTCCTTGGCAAAGGATCAGCCAGGTGCTCTGTTGGCCCGTGTTTGGGGAGGGAAAGGAGGGGTCTGGAGGCTGTGGAGAAGGCAGTAGGATGGAGAGCTGTCAGCAGTGCTCTAGCAGCACGTAAATACTGGAGTTTGGGATTGCCTGTTGCTCTCCAGTATTGCATTGCTGCTTTAGTGAGGCTGGAAATTGGTCCCTGCCACAGGAGCGGGGGCTCTGGCTCTCTGGGTGCCTCCTGGGCACCCCCGCAGTGCCTTCCACACTGCTGCTGGGGGGGGGTGGGTCTCGTCTCCCACACCAATAAACCACTGCGGAGGCAGCAACAAACAAGGGTTTGGTGTCGTTAATGGGGAGGGGATGAGGGGAGGGGGCTGCACCCTGACACCCCTGTGCTGGTGGATACCCGGTGCCCCAGCACTGGAGCAGGCTAGGACATGGGGGCCTTGGCCGGGAGACGGTGCCAAGCCCTTCCCCAGCATCTCTGGTGGGGAGGGAGAGCCTGGGAGGTGCACAAGGCATTGGGGTTCTAAAGGTAATGCTGGTCCCTGGCTGCTTCCCCTTGTCTGCATCCTTCCTCCAGCAGCTGGGGAGGGGGTGTGGAGGACATTGGGAGGGGGTGAGGGCTGGTGGGAGGGGAGCTTCAACGGGGGAAGGAAGGACGGACCCTGTAGTTGTGCCTGGGGTGCTCCTGGGGAAGCCCTGCCATAAGAGGGATCACCTTTCCCCAGCCACCCTTGCGGTACCCAGGTCAGACCCTTGGACTATGGTGGGAAGAGTTTGGTGAGTCTGGAGGGCCTGGAGCACCCAAGGATTTGTTCACAGACCCTTCACTGCAGCAGCGAGTGCCTCCAGAGCAAGCTCAGCCCCAAGATGAAAAGATTTTCCTCCATCTGCCTATATCATCACACCACTCATGACTTCCCAACCCTAGCAGGAGCAAGGGTTAGATGTGGGGACCACCATGGGGTCAGGGATGCTCCTCTTGGGAAGGGCTGGGATGTTGCCTTCCTGGCTGAGCATCCATCGCTTGTGGTGGGAGTGAGGTTGCCTGTCCTGCTGGGAAGGGTGCAGCCTTAGCAGCCCCAGTCCTGTGGTCTCTTGTTGAGCTTTGGTGGCTGTGAAGCCCAGAACATTTGTTTTTTCAACTGATTTTTAGGAATTAATAAATCTGCTTCATTGCCCTGAACATTGGTACCACCAGGAGATTGGCCTGAGGGACCCCTCCCCAGCACACAAACGTCCTTGCTAGCTCAGGGGAGGTGAAAAGGTGTGAGCAGGGCTAAGAGTAGCTTTTAAAAGCCTCTACCCGCAAACAGGTCAAAGTCACAATATTTGGATACTCAACTGACCCATTTCAAATCAGACATGGGTCTTTCACTTGTGTCTGTAAAATGGTTTATTCTCACTTTCTGCAAGTCAAGCCCTTAATCACAGTATAAGTAGTGCTTTCCCTCGGGAAAGCAACTTAATAACTTGGTTTACAGGGAAATTGCTCAGTAAGGTGATTAGTTCTGTACTTCTATACTTTTATTAATTGTGCATCTTCTTTTTAGAAAAGTTTTCTGTTAGCGTTTCTAGGTGGAGTGTAAGAGTTGAAAATCAGGTTTATTCCTCCTTCTTAGAGCTTTCCATTGTGATGGGTTTGATTTTACTCAGCTAGAAAAAGAGGTTTCCACCTCATTCACAAATTCCTGCTAAAACTGCTTTCAGGCTCCAATCTCCTGCCAGGATCAAAATGACTTGACCATAACGGGAGAGTAAAAGCACCGTACAGGTTTCAGAGCAGCGGGCAAGAATAAAATTTAGAGTCTAAACCAAGGCAATAGGAAAAACGATCCCAGGGGAGATAGGAAAAATGTGGCGGTGCTGCGGGTGAGCAGCAGTGAGCCATGGGAGCGGTCCCTGCCTGACCCCCCCGGGCTCAGGGTGATGGATGTGCCGGAGCTGGGGCGCAGGGGTGTCGGGAGCAGGGGCTGAGGGTGCAGCCGAGCAGCGCGGTGCCAGCCGAGCGGTGGTAGCTCCTGCCTGCTGCTCCCAGCGCCTTGTGAGTATCTCTGCTCTGCTCCGCTCCAGGTATTTCAGGATATTGCCAGTTATTGATACAGAAAGCCCAGGGGGTAGGCATCCAGCTGTGCTTTTCTATCTGAGAAGCTGGGACAGCTCCTGTCGTTTAATTTTTTTTTTTCCCTTAAACGTAAAAGTTTGCCTTCAACATGCAGGTTGTCTTCACTACGGCATTTGAGCAGAAAACACTCGGGGGGGTGGGGGGGAAGCACCAGAAACCCTTGCAGAGCATCCCTGGGCTGACTTCAGTCACCCGGAGACCCTTATCGCGACCCTTGTCACGACCCTTGTCGTGGGTGCTGCAGCGCCGGGGCAGCGCTGGGGCAGCGGCACCTGCACAGCAGCTCGGGCACGCTTCGTCTGTACGGGCTGAAGCAAGAGGGAGATTTTTTTTAAAGTGCGAAGTGTGCTGCATCAGGAACGTACGTGCCCGCTGTGGAGGAAAAGTCTCAGAACTTCCTCAGTAGTTTTTTGGTGTGGTTTTGTAAACGAGCTGGAAGGCGGCAGTTCCCCGGGGTAGGTAAATACACGCAGCGCAGCCTTACGCCGCTGTGTGGCTGCCGGGTTTAGCAGATAGGCACTAGACAAGCTTATTAATCGCACGCTTCTACGCTTTTTTTTTTTTAATTTCTCCCAAGCCAAAGCCCTCCCACAGACTAAGACTGAGGGTCTGTTACTCCGCTCACAGTACCAGGTACCTCCAGTAGAGAGGCGGTGGGAGCCAAACACAGTGTTGCAGATTCCTGTAAACACTAAAAAAAACCAACCTGAAAAGCCACCTTATCTACCTTCAGCGTTTTCCCGCTCACCTCCTTTGATGCAAGAGGAATTTTTGGCAGAGGTTAGCAGCTCATTGCGGTATCCAGCTTTATCTTGCTTTCCTTGCACTTCTTGCCCACCCACCTCCTCTGCTTCGCCTCAGCTCACATCCAGCTCCGAGCCAGGACCAGCTTTTGCAGGTGTTCGTGCAGCGCCTTGCACAACAGCAACTGCCAGTGCTGGATGTTAATAAGGTCAGGTCTTACTTTTTGCACTGAGGGAGGGAGGAAACAGTTTGTGTCTCGCTTTCTTAGCAAGGGTAATTTTGGCTGAGTGAGGCAACTCTAAGCCTGCACCCAGTTACGCTGCTGGTTTCAGTGGGAAGCTGCCACTATCCTTGATGTAAAACTGCACAAAGGACAAAAATCTCCTTGGGTTAAATGAAACATGGCAGGTAGGAGCTGCATGGCAAAGCAGAAGGCAGCTCACCTGCTCTACCAGTAAGGGTTTGCTAAGGCGAGAGTACGATGACCAGAGCAAACGATGGTGCTGGTGCACTGATGACTCAGTGGTTCTTGGCAACAAATTGATCGCATGGAAGTAAAATACAAGGTCAAGTCCTTTCATTTCTGAAGCAAAGTGCAAGACATTGCTCTCAGCAATTTCTCACATAAACCGTGTGCTGTTCAAGTAACAGAATATTGAAAGTTACTCAAAATACGATTCAAGGAGAGCATATATTCATTTACAAACTGTCCAGAGTGAGTTCTCGTGCTATATGCTCTGCAACAGGAAATAGCTTCCCCGTCATACTGAAAAGAAATTATTTAAGTGAGTGCAAGGTCTGGTGACAGGCAGGGGACTAGGTGGTGTGGAAGATGCAGCCAGACAAGAGGGGGTTAACATAGTTATTCTTTACTAGAAAGCACAAGATGGTTTTCTAATTGCAAGTGTAAGAAGTTTATACTGCAAAGGATATTTCTACCTTGTATTTTGTATTCTCTGATTGCTATTGAGAACTTCACATTTTGTGAATGGAAGGGAAAAAAATTGGCAAGAAAGAAAACTGAGGAGAAAAGACCTGATCAAGGCACTGCCATGCGCATTTAAAAGTGCACGCCCTCCCTCTCTATCCTCCTCCTCCCTGCCTTAAGGCTGGCTTTATCACATCCCAGCTCCTCAGATGGGAAACAGGCAAGTGAAGCATGGGCATCGCTGGTTCGGCGCTTCCTGGCCCCTGCAGGTTACCCAGCAGAAAGCGCGGGAAAGGCAGCGTGTTTCTTCAATACCCAGAGAGTCTGTTCCCAGGGAAAAGGATTTTATCCCTCTCTGAAATCAAGGACAGCTAAGCCAACACCTAGTGCTTATGGCAAACCCTGTGCCAGCTGCTTTGCAAGCTGCATGCCGGCTGTGCTGGCCTTCCCGGTGGACACTGGGGCTTGAGGAGCAAACCCAGCCCCACGCCAGCATCCACAGCCACGGCACAACATACAGGGTATTGGCACGCTCTGCCATGCGGAATCGATGGGGACACACAGTGCTTACAGTGGCAGGGTGGGAACGGGTGAAATACAGAGGGTTACTCTGCTGCCACATGTAGCAAAACATTGTGGGAGAACTAAGTTTTGTCTAAGTCTTCCAAAAGCAATGGTGTAGCAGTCCCACCGGTGCTCCTGAGATTTCAGGATTGTAAATTGGGCAGGGACGAGCTACCCAGCTGTAAGAAGCCCACCTAACAGAGCCGGGACTGGAGCTGAAAATAGCTGGTTCCTTATTTAATTGCTAGTTCCTTTTTTATACACACAGAGATTATCTATTCGGGTATTTTCCTGCCTACACTTGTGAGGGGCAGGGGCTGGGGGATCACCAGCTGTAGGAGGGCACAGGCTGTCTGGGACACTCCCCACCACCACCAGTGCCCCAAGATGTAGCTTAACACACACAGTGATTTGCTATAGGCATCCTGGAGATACGCAGAAGCCACAAGAGGGTTGGGTCCCTTTCTAGTTATAGTGGGAGAAAGAATAAAGATGCCACCAATAATCACTCGTTAGATGAATACCAGCCTCTTACTGCAACAGGTTAATCTACCTGCAGCTTGGTTTACTCACCACCACAGACCTGCCTCTCCTACCTGGTTCTGTAAGGACTTCCACCTTCTGTTTCGATTCACCAGTCGTCGTTTTACCGGAGCAGAACAGCCTGGAGGAAAGCCTTGCAGCCGTTCAAGTCTATCCCCAACACACACCTTGCACCAGCCTTTTATCACTTGGCAGTTGCTAGCATGATCCTTTTTCTCAGCTTCCCATATTCTCACTGCCAGTTCTTCCGTCGTGCTGAATCCTTGTGCTTTTCCAGCCATATTCTCCTCACCTTGGCGTCTGCAATGACTACCACCTTACTGGGTACTGGCATCTTTACAGACCTAGGAAGCAATTTCCCCATCAAAGTAGTCATCAAACTACATCTGCTTGTGAAATTAAGTAAATTTCAAGTCCTTAAACAGTACAAAAAGAAAAAAAAAAAGAGAAGAGAAAAAAAAAGGAAAAAAATAAAATACTACTGTGATATCTCATTTGCTTATAGAGGCACCTGCATACAGTTCGGGGCTGATCTCACAAGGTGCAACCTGAATGGGAATTAAAGGCAGGCAGACATGGTAGGAACAAGGTCCTTCAACAAATCAGGAGTGACCAGCTCCCTGGAAGTGGTGTGAGATCCTCACTGCTGGGTTCACGCACGCTTGACAGGACTTTCAGAGCATAATAGACAACGAAACATCACCACCGTTTAATCAGCCAGGATATACAATTTCAAGGCAACTTAAAGATCCTTATTTGTCTCAATTTTCAAAACCAGGATTCACCACCCGAAGTGAACTGCCAGCTCAGGTCACATAAAGACTTTTAACCGCATCTCCCAGCTCTGTCTAGAGCACTTTGGATTCTGATCAGCATGGATTTCAAGCAAGAAGAGTGAATACTCCAAACCAGAGCTACACATCTGCAGTATGGAGCCAGGCAGCATCAGTGGTCTGTGGCAGGCGAGACTTTATCAAAATGTACAGAAATGCCAGACGTCATGGGGCGAGACACTATATTAAAGCCTATAAATATTCAAAATTATTTTTCCAGCACACATTTGTGATTCATAAAATGTGGAACTATAATGAATTTCAAATGCCACATAAATGTTGAAATACAAGATTTTTCTCTGTGCTTTCATAATGTTTTAACAATATATGCCTGGCTTGCATAAAGTTTGCATTTAACTTGCAAAGGTGTGACTAAAACCCTAGTCTTTCAACGAAAATTACTGAATAAAAAGTAACGATCGCATTTTCAACTTGTTTTCAAGTACAAATTTATCTTCCTGCAGGTGCTGTAAAAGGCTGCGGTACGTTAGAGCTGCTCTAGCAAGGACAACAGAGCGGGTAACTTTTTCTCTCAACAATTTTCACAGGAATCCCTCTGTGGTGATAAACTTCATCTGACAAGTGCCTATGGGAAGGAAGTACAAAAAAAAAAAAAAAGTGCCTGTTCCCCAGCATTTGAAATGAAGGAACATTCAGTAAAATTATTTTTTTTAAAAAAATATTGACCTTTTCTATCAGATACAGGCGAGGTTTGTTAGAAGGCAGACCTGTGATCCTGCAGCATCACTCCTGGGGTCAGTGTAGCTCAAGAGTATCTTCCCAAAGCTCTTCTGCGACTACACCACGTGCACGTGTCCATGCAGCTGCAACTCCTACCCCAACAGACCAGTAATTTCCCCACTCCAGCTATGGTTTAACTCCACCTCTCCTCCCTTTCCCTAATCACAGCATTTTAATAACAGTCTTAACCATGACAGGAAAACATTTCAGGACAAAGTAATTTAGAGGTTTAGTCCTAAAAGACGGTGAACATGATCAGTTCTCATTGTTTTCATGTGTCAATAGGTAGTTTGTCACCTCTCTAGTGCAATCTCCAGAAGCCTTTAATTTATTTTAAAACACATGGTGAAGTAGGAACTATTAAGAAGGTTGAAGAAAACACTACTTTTTGAGATTAGACCTTAAGTTCAGCCAGAACTAGTGAAAACTTCAATGGATGTAACAATTCTCATGTGAGTTTATGTTTCTCTATGTTGCTTTTGTGTTTCCTCTTCTTGGAGACGTATCACGTATCTTGCAACGAGTCGTCCCAGGGACAGTACAGGTTCTCGAAAAGGCATACACACAAACGTGATTTAGGGCATCGAGAAATACAATCAGTCTTTGTAGTGCATTTAGAAAAAAAAAGCTCTTTGGAACATTAACTATAACATTGCAAAAAGATAGTATAATCACGATGAATATTCTAGTATTTGTTAAAATGAGAATTGTGATTTACAAATCGATCTCCTACACATTGCGGTCATTTCATCTAAATTACATCGTGTAAATTATTCATATTTTTGGTCTGCAACTAACTACTACAGTTGCAACAGAGCACACCATGGACGGACAACAATGTGCAATACTTAGGACTAAGTACAGAAAGATGACTGGAACTTCAAAACCACAGAAAAATCTGTCAAAGCAGGCTGGCAAAAACTTCCATGTGTATTAAGCACTGAGCAGTGTTAAATCCGAGCGCACAGTGGAAGAATCCACACGCAGAAGTACACGCACCGGGTAAGCTAAGGGACCGAAAAGCATGGCACAGGACAAGGTGTGAGAGGGGCTGCCACGGTTAGAATTAAACTCTTCACGAACGGAGGTGTTAAAGAAACAAACCCAAATGATTACTTACAAAATGGTTGTGGTTTGTTTGGTTTTTTTTCCCCACGTGTATTAAGTTTAATGAACATACAATCTCCACTCTTCATTTTTGCCAAAACGGAACAAAGGACAGTGCTTAAACCATTTTCTCTGGTTATGGAATATGCAAATGTTTCAATATTTTCCCTCAGCACTTTATCATCTCTCTTGTAGACAGGATTATGTTAACCAAAAGCTCAACAACTGGAGAGTCTGCCTTCACTGTCAGAAACACTTATGAAAAATATTGCTGAGAAGAGAATTTCAAGAACACTTTAATATACAGAATGAGTGGCATAGATTTATGGGGCTTATTTTAAAGAGACAGCCTTTATTTAAAGTACTTTGTTTTGTAGATCTTATAAAGTAAACATTACAATACTTTTTCAGAAATATATTAAAATTGTTTAAATTTAAAAGGCAATTCCACTGGCTGATGGATATTTTTAAAGAAAAAAAAACTAACAGAAACAGGCAGCTCAACTAAAACTAGATTCTAAACATTCTGTTCTGTCATTCCATCTCCTTTAAAAAAACAAACAAACAAACAAACAAAAAAGACATTTTTCATTTAGACTTCCTTTACAGCAATAAGGCAACTCCAGGAGATCTGAATGACTCCCTGGAGATTACAGATACTGTAACTGGCTGCTCCTCATGCTTTATAACACCCAAAGGTGCAACTATCCATTAATCACAATCACAATTTGTGCATTAAAATATAAAACTTAAATTACAGATTTTAAAAATATTACTAATAGACTTCCCTATCATAAAATGTTTTACATTTACAGTACTTGAACTATTTCAGTTCTGGCTTGATGAGGTTTAAGCAATTTACCACTGCAAGAGTTAAACTCTGGAGCTCACAAACAGCACAACCCAACCAGGGGCAGCAATAGTCGGTAGAGTCATAGTGCAAATCAAAATAAAGAGTGCAGAATTGCACTAGTTGCTTACATTTCTAAAATATAAATGAACAAGACGAGATCTTATATTGTACATGCAATAAATTACAGTAAGCATATGACAATGGGGCTGGGGCATTCTATAATTTTAGCTGGTGTACCAGAGTTGAAGCCTGTGAAAGATAGGACTCAGTAAACAAAACATTTCAAAGCTTTGTTGTCATAGCACTTGAACTATGCTTTCACGCTTTGTACTTCTGCTTCCCCGTCTCACTGATCACACAGATATGCTGAAACAAAAGAAAATGAAAAGCTCCTGTTAGAAAAGTAATGTAAGAGACCAATGTTTTACATATGTATTCAATAATGTGCTTCTGAAAAAAATATATGCATGCTATACACATTTCAGTATGAAAGAATCTTGTGATACTGTTTTCACAGAACAACTTAAGCCTTCTTTCGTCCAAAAATCTCAACATTGCCTTCTTTCTCCTCCCTCTAATTATCCCACCCAATGTCTGATATAAGGTTGGTGAGACCCAGATGAAGAAGTAATCATCTACAATAAAAAGTGAACACCTTTTAACTTCCAAGGTCTCTCTTCTCTAATTCTTACATAACTAAACAAATTCATTTATTTGTTGTAGACATCTGGTAAGATAAGAAACTTTAAACCAACTTCACATTATTTCAAAGCTTACAGGAGATGCGTAGCCTCTATCCTGCGTGTAGCAAAATAATTTTTAGTTTCTTAAGAGCTCCAAAACGCTGTCCTGCTGCTCTAGGGTTTGCTCTCATCGTTGCATCACCAACGAACAGATTTGCACACGAGGCATGATTTACAGAGAAGGGAGAGTGATGTGAGGAGATTTCCCTTCCTTCCTCCTCCTTAGTTTTAAATGGGCAAAAACATACGGGAAAAATTACTTACGTTCAAATCTCTGAAGTATTCATTGTAGTCTAGGGCGTATCCCACAACAAATTTGTCTGGCACTTCAAATCCAACAACTGAAAAAGACCGTAAGTCACCAGTATGTTAGAAAAGAACTTGCTAGAGTTCACTAGACCTTTTTACAGAGGCACTCTGCAATTTTATAGATATGTACGTGTTCTGACTCATTTTATTTCTTCCACTCAAGTACCATCAGATTAATATTTGAGTAATTTTAAAATTTTAACTTACTTTGTTGATTTATTTCATCAATTAAAGCAAAATTAAATAGATGTATTTATTGGGTTCCCACGCAGCAGCGTGGTGCTAGCATGCAGTCTGCAAGAAATGAATGGAAGCACTTAAAGCTGCAGACAGGGTATTATTATCAGAACGTAAAATTCCCTGAAAATTTCCTGCAACTTTGTACATACACAGAAAAAGAGCTGATACTTCCCTGCCTGCATGTTCGATGTGCTAGCGCAAAAGCAATGGAACTGGTGGGCACAGCACAAGCCACCCTCACCAGTTCCCCCAAAAGGCAGCACCTCTGGGAGCTGGACCTGCACCTCGGGTAGGGCTGCAGGAAAGGTACCCGAGAGCGTAACGAGTAGGCAGGTTCAGCTGTCAGCTCCTTCCAAACTACAGGTGTGCAAGTCCAGTAAAGGGCCGGGAGAGCAGCACAGAATAATGTGAGCATCAGAACCACAGTTCCTGCAAGGAAATCAATCCTTTGCCTTTGAGTAACTGCCCAGGTGAATCCCACTCCTGCGACTCGCAAGCCATGACGTGATACGCAGGAACATGCTATGACTGCAGGACAGCTCTGCTTAGATCCTGATCCCCTGGTATAGAGAACAGAGGAGAGCAAAGGGCACTCTGTTCTTCATGGAGTCACCTGCAGGTTTCAGAAACAGGTGCGGGCTTTTGTTGAGTTGTACTGTTTTTTTCTTCTCCCAGAGAAGCTGCCTAAAAAGAGCACATCAGCTATTCCACAGGTGGTCTAAAGAGACAGGACACTTAGCAGGTGGTCAAGTAGCAGCAATCCAACCCGTCCACACACACTATAAACCAACCAAAAATATAAAATTATATCAAACATAAAGTAATATAAAATTTCCAAATGCTTTCTCCCCTCATGCTATAATGAAAGACTCCTGAGCGCACAAAAGCTGTGTTGTTTTTCTCTCCTTGGCTACAACTAGGCCTTGTCAGGAAAACAGGGAGATAAATCATATAATTCAAAGGAAAGGTTGTGTGCATTTTTGGAAAAATTAAGGCAATGTTTAGCTTCCAGTTGGCCTCATTACACCAGGATAAAAGAGAGGCCCCGCCGTTACTGCCTTGTTGTCTCTTCTTTCAGAGCTCACGTGTCCTGCACTGAACAGGTTGTCTCTGTGGACAGATGGCAAAACAAGTCATCTGCTGCAAGATGCTCAAAAGGCAGACCATTAACTCAGCTAAGCCTATAATGAGATCTCAGGAATGAGGGGCATCCTCGACTGAGGGGAGCACCTCAATTAAGCTTTTGAAGCATTGAAAAATTTCAGTTCCAGAATACTGTACAACCTTGGAAAGAAGGAGTAAGAGGATGTGATTCTGCTGCTAAATTCACCCCACTTTCATAGTGAAAGTATCTAGTCCAGATTATCAGAAATTTATCTTCTGGAACGGGGTTAAAACACACAGCCCTTCGCAAGGTAGGAGGAGCTGTCACTCTGGTACCACTGTCTGCTCTGGATCCTGTTCTTTTCATCATGGTCTTGAGACAGACAGGTGAAGACAAGATGGGAGTAATTCCGATGCCTACACATAACCAGTTTTGTGCCAATTCAGGCATCTTATCACTGTAAACTTTTATCAGCCCTACCCCACATAGTCCTCCTACATTCCTGGGGACATCCAAATGGCATGAGGTGGCTAGGTTTACACACTCAAATCACTCCCAAAAGTGTCAAAAGTGAATCCAGCAGACTCTCCTGACCAAAACATTTGATTACATGCAAGCTGGGAGAATTTGCTTATGAAAAGGCTGTAACCTGGACCAAAATATCAAAGTTTGCTTTTCATACAGTAAAATGTTACCAAAAGTTAAGAAAAAGGACCAGACCAAATACAGATTAACGCTGTCAAAATACATTTCAAATACTTAAATTCCCTAAATAAGGAAAAAAAAATCATTCAAGAATCATTAGTGAAAACATACCTGGAACATCCTGGGACTTTGACCAAAGGGTACACAATACATTAACATACTAAAATTAATAATGTCTGCCAAAAAGTCACTTACAGTCTGGACGATATCCCACACTTCGAGGAGTTCTTTTTACCAACAAACTGTCAAATAAAAGCAATGTAAAACTGAAACATGGAAAAGCACCAGGTACAAATACATCAGACTGTTTTGATGACAGACAAGCTGAATTTGGCCTAAATGTGCATAACCGAAAGCACAACTACACATATTTTAAACTATTTTTTTATTTGCAGGTGCAGCTGATCATGACAAAATCAAAACTTCCTAGAATCGTGAATGGTTCACAGCCTAAAGGATAACTAACAGGTCTACAAGAAAGAGGCTAGGAGATACTGACCTGAATGATTTTCATTGTGAAAAGTGACTTAAAGGGGTTTTACGTGTGTTAGGAACTTCAGGCGCAGTTTAGCTTATAAGTAAAGACTTGGGATCTGGCCAGACCAATGGAGCTCTCTTCAAAAGCTTTAATATTATGAAGCAAAGGTTCAGCTGCTTAAATGCTACCTCAATTGCACTTGTGCAACACGTCCTCAACTGTCTTCCACTGGCAGTACTAATTACCCCCATAAAGAAAATGTAATTGGTTCTGAGGATCAGGTGATGCGAACCAGCTCCACTTTGCCAGAATTGATAGTCAGAGGTGTAAAAAGCATGGAGATACAGAGTTGGGGGTATTGTAGTAGAGAGAAATGCGACTGCTAGTTTCATTTATTCAGTTGAGCACTTCTACCTCTTAAAAGACAACTCTACAGGCCTGACATTTGTCTTTGAGATACAGGGACTTTGGGAGGAAAAAAAAAAAAAGGTGGTCGAAGGCTGAATGTAAAGACAGAGGTCAGCGTAACTCTATGCATTAAGCACAGACCTCCTTCCCTCCTGGATCACCTCTGAAGGTGGGGCTTCATTTGCCAGAGTCACAGTTTCAATTTTAGACAGTTACTGAAACTTCCAGTTATAAGGCTTAATTTTTGAGAATTGATGTAGGATTTGATCAAAGAAACCTAAAATCGTATTAGCATTAATTCACATCTCCCTGCTTAATTGTCAGAAAGAAAGAAAATTAAAAAAAAAAAGGAAGACTGGCAAGGGAAGTAACTAAGAACATTACACTTAAGTCTATCTAGATTGATCATGTTTACCTGCTAAGGTCTCTGGCAGACCCAAATTACTGCAACAGGTTTAAACAACAGGAAACTGGACTTTGCTCATACTATATTATATTCACAATGTACACTGCAGTGTTAGGGCACTATTCAGTGACAAATGTCTAAAATTTGGCACACTTGATCCAGCCAGAGAGAAATCCTAAACAACCTCACCTTGAGCAGGTTGCCTCTACATTGTCAGCAGGAAGAGCTGTTCTCATACGTCTAACAACTGCTTTGACATTGTTATGGCAACACAACTGATTAGATATTACACACAGCTCTGCTTTATCTCTAATCCTCAGCAATCATTATGCTTTTATTGCAAAACACACAACCCCAGCATAGCAGCGTAAAAGATGCAATTTAAAAAGAAGTAGGAAGAATGTTGATATCAGTTAATAATCTAACATTATCCTCAACATTTCTTGTTAGTTGTAAGTTATTTAATTACAAAATGTTTTGAAACTAATTGAGTAAAGATGTAACTAAGTAGAAAAGCCTGGAAGAGCATATGGCTGGGTGACTCTCACAGAATGACCTCTAAAGCTCAGCTGCACTATGCACACTACACAAACAATAATATTAGTGTGCAAACTAATTTAATTCTACAATTAAACAAGGCAAACTTAAAGGCCTCCATTGCACAGGTACACCACTGCAGTATACTGAAGTTGCAGACAGTGCAAGCAGAAACAAACATGTTTGGATAGGTGCTACAGATACGTAAGTAACATCCGCTGATTTTTTTAATCCCCATCCCTAGTAAAAGTCTACGTTTATGAACTAAATTTGTGTTGAAAATACCTCTACCAACTTGAAAGGGTATTTTTTTTAAGCCCCAAATTCTAAATTCTTTCATATAGTTCTAAGCCTAACCTGGACTTCAGTGGTAAAACCCCACAAACCTTACCATAATATGAGAAGGCAAGACAGGTACCAGGCATGCACAAGCCGTCCTCTTCTGAAGCACTGAAATGCTTCCAGCAATAAGACTGGAACGAACAGTGCTTCCGCCAGCCTTAACGAACGTCTGTTCTCATAACAAGCAAAAGTGCTTTTGGAGCTTACACAAATCGCATCATATATGACTCCTATGACTCCTGCAGAAATGTTCCTTCACATTTCTCTTCCATGGAAATGTATTCTATCTTTTTTTTTTTTTTCCTCTTTTACTTCACTGTGCGTCCTTCTCTTAAGGCGAAATACAGCATAAATATTCATCATTAAAAATTTACCTGGCTACTTTCACCATCTTTGGATTGTACTGCTTCAGTAGAGACAGCAACGTTTTCATTGTTTTACCAGTATCAATTATATCCTGAAAGTAAAAATCTCAAGTAAGAAAGAATATTAAACATTTCAGAGTAGCATTTTCAAGTTTCTACCACAAAAATTGCTCATCCATAACAGCATGAAAATATGCCAAAATACTGTTTGTAATCAAATACAGCGACATGTAACATAATGTTGTGTTTATGCAACTATACTCCGTAAAGTGATCACACACATTGACAATAGTTAATTGTTGCAGTAACTATGACTTTGAAAGCAGTTACTGAACCTCGACCTTGGCTCCTTTTGGAGATTTTATGGCTTGTGCTCCTTGCAGCTATCAGACAAACAATGTTTTAATTCAAATATCATGAGAGTAACATTAGTCTTGCTGTTGAGCTCAGTTACAGAGACAGATGTATCCAACAGAAAGAAAAGTAAGAAGGGAAAATAGTCAGAACAACCCATTACTGCAATTAAAGAAAAAGGAGTGTAATTTACATTACAGATCCAAGAAATAGCCAAAGAAATTGCACTGGGAATATCTGGATGCAGTTCTAAAGTCTATACTTAAACACACTAAAATTAATTTTGACACATCATTTTAATCCCATCCACTGCACATATGAGCAGAAAAAAGACTACATGGCTTACAACTGAAGCATTAGAAATGGACTCCTCACCTGGACTGAAATAATCACACAATCTTGAGAGGGACAGTCCTTACTCTGGCCTGAAATCGAGTCTATTTGAAGGGAAGGAGGTAGATAACACAGAAGCAGCAATGTCCTGTTTCAGCTTACTTTCCCATGACTCCCCATTAAAATAAAAATCAAACAAAAACCTCAACAGAATACCCATCAGCTATACCATCTTTAACACTTCATGCTTTTAAACGTGTTGTAAACTCAAGGAAAGTTAAAGATATAGATAAAAATAAAAGTTGGTGAACAAACATAAGTAGCTACTTCCATACTGTAAAATAAAAATAGAACCTATTACTGATTTTTATTATGTCATTATCTGTTTACTGGAGATGAATCTCCGTTTTGTTCCAATTTTTTTTGCACATTAAAGGGATGCTGTACAGAAAAGCCTAGTGGTGCACAAGATATTGAACCTGCAATAAACGTGCATTTTTATTGTTCGACAGTTAAAACAGCCATCGGTAAAAGGGTTCACATCTAACAACATATAAGACAAATCATTGGATAGATGATTCATGGAACAAACGAGAAACTAACCTAGTTAGCTGTCTGGGACTTTAAAGACATACATTCATCTGAAATGGAGCAGATACATAATTAAATGCATCTGCCTATCTGAAGCAAAACATACTTCAAAGGACACCACTGGTCACACAGATGACTGCTGTATACACACTATTTTAGGAGGAGTTTTGGAACTAAATGTGCTTCCTGTGGAATAATATAACCTTCTCAAATTAAAAAAAAAAAACAAAACAAAGAAATAAAAACCTAAAACTCACAATTTATGAGAGGAAAGATCCATCCCTTTGGCTGCTGAATCAGCTGCCATAGCTGTTTCTTTGCTTACAAACAAGCCATTTCCATTCTTTAGAGCCTTAAGACATTATTAGATTGCACGTCCATTTTTCCCGTCTACTGCTGCTGCTTCCCTATCCTGAAATTGGCAATCTTACTCGAGAACATCCTTTGTCAAAGCCATACTTACTGAACATAAGCAACACTGTCCATCAAGAAAGAGATACGAAAGCAAGAATTAAGCAACAGTACCTACTAGGAAATCAAACTGAAGTGCACTGTACCTAATATCATCCAAAGAACCATGACAAGACAGAGGAATGGGAATTTAGCAACTGCAAAATGCTAATTAGGAATTAGCTATGTCACTATTCTCAAAACAAATTATACACAGGGGCATTTGGCTTAGATCTGTTTTTCACCTATTTTAGGATATTCCTACTAGGAACCTCCTTCTAACCCTGCAGTTCAATTTCCTGGCTTGCTGTTATAAACCCAGAACACAATATGCTTAATATCACTTTGTTCAGGCTACTTTTTAAAATTTTAAAATAAAATAAAATCTATATAAACAACACTTTAGAATTGAGAGAATCCCAGAAAGCTGAAAGTAAATGCAAACGATTTTACATTGATATTTTCCTTGTTAAATTTGGCAGTTGAATTCAGTTTGAGAATTCAAAACACAGACCATTTCGAATTCAAGAGCCCACTCGCAAAATTCAGGCCTGAAATCAGAAGCTGGAAGCCTTGAAACCAGAAACTGTAGGTTTTCTGGCTTAAGAACAACTTTTATTAGAACTATTTTACCAGTCACACATTAGAACTTCAAAGCGAAATGTAATACTTACTTCTACAATCAAAACATTCTGGCGGGAAGAAAAAGAAGAAAGGAAAAAAAAAAAAGAAAAACATTAATATCTATAGAATATGCCATTTCTTATATATATTAATCTCTATAACTTATTTTCATTGCAGTTCAGTATCTGTACCACCACTTACGTATGTTTACATATGTAACAGCGTATTCTATGTATATAGTGTACAGCTAATAACAATTAGCTGGCAATGAGATTCTCACAGTCTCATGCTGAGTGCAAAGTGGTCTTTAAATAATTTAGACTTTGAGAATTCTAGATATACGCAAAAGAGAGTCTATACAATTCGTATCCTTCCAAAGCAAATAATGTCATACAATACAGACACGGACAATTCTGTCACACCTACACCCTCTACATTGAGCTGTGACATACATGCCTTAAGGATCACATATGTGGAAGGAAAAGGGGAAAGTAATGTGCAGAGGCAGGATGACACTGATGCTTTAACCTCAGACATCTGGCTCAATGATCTCCATAGAGTCACTGGAGAGAAGCAATTCCCCATTTACATCATCCCATTTCCCTCTCTCGTCACTGCCTGTAACTGGAACCTCCGTTTCTAACCTGGGCTGCACATCACACATCTCGACAATATGAATTCCTATCACTACTTCAGTGAAACACCAATACAGCAAATAAATAATGCTGCCCTCTTTTAAAGGTAGTTTGTGGACAACAACCCCCACAAGATTATTCTTCTCAGGCACTGCAAAAAAAACCAACAGCCTAAAACTTTGCGGACACTGAAGACGGAGGATAGGGGTTTTTTTTGTTAAGTTCAGACTAAACCGAATGCTTTGGTGGACCTTATCTACTCTCCTATTACGCAGTGGCAAATATTTAAATGAAACTCTTCCGTTTTCCTTTGTTTGGAGCTCTGTAATCTTCACAGAATAAAAGAGCAGACTTAAAGCAGGTATGTGGGTTCTTTAGAGGGTTTGTTTGTTTGTTTTTAAACATACAAAGAGCCATACCTTTCCAGTCAAGGTTGAGAGGTCATCTCCACCAATGACTTTTATATCTCCAGTTGACTGATCATTCTAAGAAAGAGGAGGGTGAGCATTAGTATTACCGGACTTAAAGTAATTTCTTCTTCCAGTAAATATCAAAACTGTGAAGTACATAACCAGTGAATGTTAACGCTTTCAGAAACGCAGCACCAACTCTCTATTAACTAAGAAATCACAAGTGATCAAATTCAAAGATGCTATTTCAGATTAGACTGTCTGACAAAAAATCTGCATAAATGCAGGCACCACCCCTCATCTACGACCATTATATATACATATGTATCTAAAAAGATACGATTTGCCATGCATTCCCTACAGATATGGAAATAAGACAAAAAGCACTTCAGTTTCCAAGCTGCATGCTGCTATATAGCTGGTAATTTACATTCTAAACTTTAATGCTTTAGAAAGACTTTCTCTTTGAATAAGAATAAGCAATCATAAAACCAACAAGAATAGCCAGCAAGCAAGGCACATATTAATATTTAGAAATACAAGCTACAAAAATAGCCATAAAAGTTCATGTTTGCCTAGTTTACAACAAGTATCAGTAACAAATCAGATTACTTTTTATAGTAATTGAACAGCAACATTGGTACACCATCACTACAACACAGCATTTTGCTTCAGTAAAACTAAACTTTGATACAAACATAAATGAACTGTTATATAAGAAAGTTAAAACCAGCTGCTCAGTGGAACGAAAGTCATTCAACTGACTTTACCCCTTGACAGTGTCTCATAGTTCGTATTAGATGCAATACGCTTATTACTGTACTACTTACGGATGATGGCATTCCCCTACAATTTAATAATTTCAGCCAAAGGTTAATATCACTTATCAAACTTTATTCTCGCAGCTCGTTACCACATATCTTCCCTTTAGAAAAACAGCAGCGTTTTGCTGCTGCACCTTGAAGCCCAAGCATGCTGCGCAACTACGCAGACACGTAGCAAAACAGCAGTTTCTTCCCAAAACTGAAACATTCCCAGAAATGACAGATGCAATGGAGAGGGGACCACAAGGGAACAGAGACAGTCACGCACAGCTTCCTGTTTTTACAGCCATGTGAAGACAGATACTCATGCTTTACGACTTGCAGGCAAAAACTAGAAACGTTATCACAAAAAAGGGGAAACAGATGATCTGAGAGGGGCACACACCAAGTACACAATCAGTAACTCTGGGATGATAGTAAAGAGAAAACTTATTCAAATCCTTTGGACAGTGATGTCAATGATCCAGGATAAAAAGCACTGACAGCTCTGGGTATGTAAAACCAGACAATAAGTCCACTTTGCTTTTAAGATTCCTAAGACACAACTTTTTTTTTAAAAAAAAGTAAATTATTAGAAAAAGTATCTTTTCAGTCTTACCCATGTGTTTTAAAGAAAACGTCAGTTTGAGTTGTATCACTTTGAAATTACACTGAAGTGCCATGGTTCATTACCATAAGGCACATTCTTTTTTGATTATTAAAATAGTCAACTGTTTCAGTGCTCCCGTAACAGCACAAACAATAACTAAACTGAATAGCGTTAATGTTACTATGTTGAAATAGTCAAAAAAGAAAAAAAAAAAGGTGTCCAAAATGATTGCTGCTTGACCCAGTGGATATACACACTGCTACTGAATGCCTGAGATACTGGCTAGATCAACCACGAAAATGTGATTCAGTTAAGCACTGTACTCATAAAGCTAAAGGACATTTCCCGTGTTCACCCTATCTTAAAATTATCTTAAATGGCAGCTTCTTCAAATTTTTCCTTGTTTATGTTACTGGATTCTCTCTTTATCTGTTCCTACGTAATAGGATTTCATCCTCCTTCCAAGGAAGGATGTAAAAAAAATATCATTCCTCACAAAATGACGACAGAGAAGATGTTACAGGTGTTTGTTCTATCAAAACTATATGCATAGATGACAGACTCGTACTCCTTGGAATATGCAGATCAGGTTCCTGATGTTCTTTCTGTCTGGCTACAAAGCAACACATTATACTCAAACAAGAACACCACAAAACTGTAGGTTACTGTAAACCTTTGGATTATGCATATTAAATATGACGATCAGCAGAGAAAAAACAATCTAACCTCCAGAAACTCTCCTTCCCACCACAAACCGTACAAGTTGCTACACTTTTTAACACAAAACACGGATATTCATTGGCATACAAATTGGCATTCCTATGCAGAAGTTCCTAAGCAATTAAAGGATAAAAAACAGTTAAAGAATTTCCGACACTGGTTGTAACCAGATTTCCATTGGAAAGAACTTTGTTTAATAATTAAGCAATGTTTTAATTATCTTCAGGAGCATTATTTCTGATTTCAGTCCTGGTAAGACTTTAATGCTTTGTGGTTTAACACATAAGAGTTTTACTGTTTAGATCCGTTTTCACTGCCTCCCCATCGTCACTGCTGGAAAACGATAATGCTTTATGGGATCGTAACTCCTGACTCAAGTGACTCCAAGATCACCTTTTCAAAAGGCATTTTAAGTTCGTTACAGTATTTGCTGTAAGGCTTGGTTAACAGAGATCTTTCGGAACACTGCCGTGACCAGCCTAATGAGAGTTTACCACATACTCCACTGAAAATCCCTATTTTCCCAAGTGACAAGTATAACACATCCATTGTCTTTTGGCTGCCCTTCACGACTACATAAGCAACGTTTGCTCATTCCCAAGTTTAAATGCAGGAGACTGGTGAAAAGCCACTCTCCTTGTAGCACAAACAAAATAAACTGTCTGTCAAGAATAGCGAGATCTGGGTATGTTCACAAGCGCTACCTTCCATTTCCTAACAGCTTGCCAGATCATTAGAATTCATCTGTAAGGACTCGGAAAGCTGGAGTTACGAGAAAAGTTTAATCACAGCTTGATCATGTCAGTATTCTTAGAGAATTATTTTTGAGTGCAGAACAGTATGAACTTTGCATTGCAACACAAAGAGCCCCCATATGCTTGTAAATATTAAATGATCGGTTCGAAACAAGAATAGAGCCTCAATTACATTCATTTCAGAACCGCTACACAAGTTCAGCTGCTTTGTTTATGCGACCAGGGTATTTTTAACATCTTTTATCCAGCCTATAAAGGCAGGCAGCACGATCTAGTAATCGCATCCAAAGACAGCAGCAAGAGAGCTAGCTCGACTTCCAGCTGTCCGTTACAGTCTGTGATGGCTTTCACATCTCTAAAGGCAGATCCCTCCACCTAGTAAAGCACCAACAAAAACTACAGAGCAGATTTAGCATTCTGACACTATTAATGACAGAAGACCTAGTCAATCTGTCACAGATGTTCATGTTAGGACAATCTTATCCAGTCAATCAAGTTATGCAATCTAAGGGACATAAATCTGGATATTAATAACCACCCAAGAGAGTCCACAGAAATGAAACGCTCATAAATACTGTAGCGAAGGCATCAGGTAACAGCTCCTCACTCATCTAAAACAAGAAAACATTCTTTTATAGAATTAGCTGACAAAACTAAAAACCCTGAAGGCAACACCTCAAGGAAAACACTCTGCTTAGACAGCTTTCGGTCTAAACTTCTCCACTTCTCTCTTCATCTACGCATTTTTACTACAAAAACAGGCTTTTAATTTCCATAAAACTTATTTTGCTGCTCACTCCCTATTAATACCATGGCACTGTAGTTCTGGGGAGTAATAAACAAAAGCAGCTGTAGGAAAGAAATGAACCAAAGCATGGCTAGCACACCAGTATAGCAAAGAAAACATGCATATTATAAGGCAGCCTTGTTTTTAACAGAGGTTTTTTTTCAGGTGTTTCAAACTGCTTCTCCAATAGTTTTTTCTGAGTTAGTCAGAAAGTGGAGAAAGCGAAAGGGTGTAGTCTTCACATTGCTTTTTAAACAAACGAAGTAAGCTATTGGAAGAGTTCCTTGAAGAAAGCAGAAGAAACACAATTTCCTCACAAAAAAAAAAAAAAGGTGGGAGTCATCATTTCCTATTCTTTAACATATAATCCTGTAACAGAGACACTCGGCTTTCTGTTGTGGCTTTTACAGGCAGAATATACAGGCACGGTGACTTAGTGGTTAACTAGAGTGGTGGCAGAAGCCTGGATCTTTGGGGGGGAGTGGAAGGAAAGGCTGTCAAACGGCTCTCGCCCACTGATTTAAACACGGCGCACAAAGAGAGAGAGTGTCTTGTGAGACACAACCAAAGGCTGTAACAAACCTTCTGCCCAGTTTAGCCTTTCTGTTAAAGACCACAGCTAAATTACTGCCTCGTGTTCAGCAAACGTGAACGTGGTTTCCAGGTAACCCCTGGATGGCCGGCCGTGTGTATGCCTCAGGCAGCCAGGGCCGCTCGCCCTGCAAACAGACCTGACCAAAGCCCCACACAGTTCTGGGCTTCACTGGGAAATGTTAACAGATTCCTCAACAGCAATCATGAATTTATTATGTACTTCAACAGTCCAAACTAACTCTGCAAATAACTCCACCTCTGGTTTCACAGTTGAATGAAATTAAGGATGAGGTGGAGTTTCCAATTTAGTAATCCCTGTTTTTTTCTACTGGCATAGGTACTCATCTACAACTGTGACAAGCAGCCTATACTGCTGACTTGAATACAAACTTGCTGAGACAGAACTAACAGCATAGCCTTACAAAACAATTTATTCAAACACTCTAAACTGAAACAAAAAAAAAATGTAATTATTTCCATGCTATAGATGGTCTTACGGAAAAAATCACAAATACCACTCTGAAAACACAAAACTAGGCTGTCGATAGGTCAGGAAGCATACAGTACTAACATACATCTGCTTCTTCCTTTGACCTGCACAACATAACCTGCGCTTCCTTCTATAAAACACACCGTTACCCCACGTTACAAAATGTTCAATTTCCCTATAGAGTTAAATCCTTCGTTAAATCCTTGTGTTCAGAATGAAAACCAATTATTTTCCAAAAATGTAAACCCAAGGCAACCTATGCCTAGTCTTGAAAAGGCAGTGCCATATTCATTAATCCAGATTTACGAATCCAGTATTTACTCACGGCCAAATACAACTAATTTTGTTCATTGTTTGGTTGAGTCAAACAAAAGATGAGATAAGGAACTCGAGTTTAACAGTTTTTGCAGCTTTCAAGCCTTCCTGTCCAATGAATAATGTCGAAGCTACACAAAGATCCTTAGAATTAAATTTTTCTAACCATAGTTGTAGGAGAATCCTCTGTATTATTCTGGAACTACAGCTTTAGAAATGGGGTAGAGGGCAGACAGGAAACTGTTTAACAAGTAAAGGACATGGAAAGAGTCTCTCTGTTCTGCATAAGGATTTTACTGGGCTGCGGAGATATCGAGGTCTAAGAAAAAACATTATATAATAAGATAGAGAAAGTGTAAATTAGCTTGTGACTCTAATTCCCTTAATTATTAGTTTAATATTAGCACATTCTGGCAGTAACAATATTAAACCACCTCTGTTAATAATCTGAAGTTAGTCAAGTTTATATAAAAATTGCACAGTATGGCAGAGATACTTACACAGTAACTCTTCAACCTAATGAAGTCGACAGTCATGGGGATTGATTTGTCACTGTTTCTGTTCAGTGCTTTGATGTAGTCTAATAAATCAGCAAAAAATTTATAGCCACCCTTGAGTACACAGAGTGCTACAATGTGGTGTCCTCCCATGCCCTTCATAATTTCTCGTGCCAGCCTCTCCGTCCTATAGGAAATCAAGGAAAAGTCAGTTGTAACACATTTCATTTGCTCACTATTTTATACTGCTAGCAGCAGTGGCAAATAGACGCATCAAACCTGGAAACACATTTCCTTAGAAATATTTGTCTACCACTTCAGTCACTTTTACACATTATCGGTCAACAAAGCTTTGATTTTCAATGTTAATCTAACAGTTGCACTGCCAAACACCTTTGTTTTCATACGTCACACTCAGCCAAAGCAAACCTTAATACCCTGAAGCTGTTTCACTTTCAGATGTGACGTGAAGGTATATTTTCTCCTCCCAAAGACACGTTCAAGTTCCATGCAAAGTGCAACATAAGCTAACACAACCAAAAAGGCAGTACTAACTCACTAACTGAGGAGCAGGAAAGTTGTCAAATTGTAAACTAAAGAGCTTATCTTTATTTGCCAAGCTAGAACACCAGAAATTTGTCCTAACCGCAAAATGCAATACCAAGATGCAGAGCAAGAGAACACTGCACCGTTTTTCTGCAATCACTGTTTCTAAATTTATCTTGCAATTTATTTTAGAAAGCATGGTATGTATTTATCATGTGTCAGCTGACAGCAGGTTTCTCAGAGAATGCCTATCATTATAAACTTTTCCTCAACTACTTAATGACATGTACTTTGTCCATTTTTTTCCTCTATATGGACTTCCAGTGCAAAGGTTTTTACAACATTAAAAAAAAATATATATAGGAATGTTGACTGTATCTAATCAAACAGCACCAGGCAAAATCTAGATGCATTTCTACAACACCTCCAGGTAGATCCACCCAGCACCACTCTTAAACGGCTGTGTGTCTCCAACAACTCCTCCACTGAATTTGTTGTTCATTTTCTTAAAGGGAATTAGCAACTATCAACCACAAAGTAAAACAAAAAAGCCTTATAGGCTTATGCACCCATTTGTGATCACACAAGGTAAAACTTCCACAGCACATCACGGATTTCAGCAACCACAGAAGTGACAGATTGGTATTTACAGAGGCTAATGTCATTCCAGAAGGTAGAAGAAAGTTGGGTATTACTTCTCTACCATACAAACGAGAGAAAGTCTAAGATGACACAATTAATAGTTTATTTTTATTAATATCCTAGGAAATGCAAGAGACTACAATTGTTTTCAGACTGAATTGGCACAACAAATAACATCTTCTAATTAAGCTTTAAGAAGGTAAAACATCAAAGAAAAGCTGGAAAGAAAGTCGTAGATTGCTACGTACCACAAAATTTCGCTTGAGAATTACAACAAATTTCCAAACAACAGCATAACTGCAAATGTACAAACTCTTAGAAGCCAAACAAGAAAGAGTTAATTAGCACTTGTACTTCTTAGTCTCTAATTAAATGTAATCTATTTAGGCAGTCACCAAGCAGCAAAACTATCACCGGAAGATTGTTTATTCCAGTGTCGTGGAATCAGCTGGAGCAGTGTACTGTCTGAAGTCAAACCAACCTGTCCATGATGAGCCCATGAGGAATATAGACTTTTTCCAAATCATCTGCATAATGTTTAGGTATGCAGAACAAGTCCAGGTCATAGCCTTGTTCATCATCGCCAATCTGAAAAGGAAATAAGGTTGAGATTTCTACAAAGCCTTATAGAAAGTCTGTGTTGAGAGACTCCATGTCCTTTGCGTTATTCAGTAAACTATTGAACCCATTATGCTCATCGGGATCACCTTACTTTCCCTCTTTACAAAACATTAGTCACACTGAACACAGCATAAAGTGTAATCTAACAGAACCTACAGGTCACAAGAGTTGCTTGAAATACCACGAGCTCTTGTGCGGTACAATGTGGGGAAGAAATTAAGTCCTAACGACATTCTCCTACATTGGAAAGTGGGAAAATGAAACTACTACACCTCAACGAATCTCTGTATTCCATTAAGAAAATAGTCAAGGAGCTTTCTAACACCTTTGATTTTCCTAGTGTAATGCAAAACCTGCATTTGCAATTAAGCAAGCAGAGGTTTTGACATGGACACCTTCCAAACACCAAATCACAACAAAACACAGGAGCCAGTTTTCGGGACAAGACAAAACAGCTACATGAGCATGACAAGTTCCGTTGCTGTAAAGCAAGCCCTCTCAGACCACCATCTGCAAGCTGCAGAGGTTCAAGATCTTTCTGAATCTGAAATTAAAGCTCTATTTCTGCAACCTGTTCTGCATGGGAATATTCCCTGTATGAAACAGCCTGCAATATCAGCAAGTGTATATTAATTAGGACAAGGGATTAGCATAAGTATATAATTATACCAAACACTGCTGAGGTTCAGGCATCCTGTCGCGATAGCATCAAGAATAGCCTTCCCGGAGCCTCAACCCTGCTGCAACTTGAAAGCGACAATGTGGTTTTTAATTACTTCACTCTCTGGTTAAGTGGCTGAATACTACTACGTGTAAAATGAAGTTACGAATTTCAGAGGGAAAACCAAAGTTTACTACTGACAGTTCACCAGGGCAGGCACTTTAAGCTTCCATTTTGGCTACTGCTGCCCTTGCAGGACAGTTATTTTTGTACCCAAGGAAGCACTTACCTGGCCTGTCATCAGCCAAGTGATGACATGTTTTCTTTGTTGTGTGACCCCTAATGAGTATTCCACATGGGAAATTTCATTAGTACTTGACCCTCCCGCCCAAAGCGGACCCTGGATGAGCTCTCAACGCACCCGGCTCGGGAATCAGGTCCCTGCAATCCAGAGCGGGCTGCTATTTTAAGTAGTAAGACAGCTCCCTCCCGAAACACGCGCTGTTTTCCTGTCGTTCAGGCCCATCGTTACATCCAGCGCGTCTGCTGAACCTTTCTTTCTGCATTTGGTAGGAAACGGGCCCTTCCTACGGATTTTATCTGTTTTTTTACCGACTGCAGGGATTTAGAGGCGCAGCTCTCACCCGTAAGACACCACATGTATTACATGAGCACCCGGCACCGGCTTAAAAAAAAAAAAAAAAAATCAATATGTAAGAGCCTTAGCAGATACAGCGATGACGCAAAAAAATATCCCCCGAATGCTCTTCCTCCAAAAACACAGCCTAACGCAAACATTTCAGCGGCCGGCACGGCGCTCCCGGCTCCCGCGGCCGCCCCGGTGCCTCCGGAGCCGCGCTACGAGAAGCAACAGGAATAGGAAGTTGTACCGCGCCGGGCTCGCAGCCGCTGGGAAGTTGTTTCACCTTCGCCTCTGCGGCGGCAGCTCCGGCTCCCGACGCCGTCCCCAGCGCTGAAATCCTCCCCACACCGCGAACCGCCTCCGCGCTGCCCGCCGGCGGGACGGGGCACGGCAGCCCCAGCGCCGCTGGGGGAAGGGGGCGGCGGAGGGAGCCCCGTGCCCGGCGCCGGAAGGCCGGGGCTCCCCTCAAGGTGACTCCGCGGGGCGGCGGTTGCCGCCGCTGAGGGACACCATCCCCCCCCGCCGCCCGCCCCGCTGCCTCACGGATCACCGGGATTTCGCGGGGCCGGCGGGACCCCCCCCGTCCTCAGCCGGCGGCGGCAACGCGGGAGCTGCCCCCGGCAGCCCCCGGCCCCGCGCAGCGGCGGCGGGCAGCCTTCCCCGCGGAGAGGGGCCGTGGCGGCGCCGGGGGCCGCACTCACCACGATGCAGGGGCTGGGGGTCGCCATGGAGCGGGGCGGCCCGCCGGCGGCGGCTGCGGGCGGCGAGGAGGAGCGGCGGCGGCGGCGGGCGGCGAGGAACGGGGAGGCGCCGCGCCCCGCAGCGGCCCCGGCGCCGCCTCCCCGCTCCCCGCCCTCAACATGGCCGCGGCGCTACCGCCCTCTCCCGCGGCTGGCGGTCTGCAGCGGCGGCGGCTGGGGACGGGGATGGGGACGGGGACGGGGACGGGGACGGGGATGGGGATGGGGCGGCCCTGCCGGCAGCCACCGCCTCAGAGGCGTGGAGAGCCGCCCTCAGCCCCGGCTGCCCCCGAGGTACGGGGCGGGTTCCGTCTCCTGGCCGAGGCCTTCTCCATGCCATGGCGGGTGCCCTTTGCTCGCTGCTGGTGTCCCCCGGGCTGGCCCCTGCTCCCGGCCCTGGCTCTTCAGATTCGATCTTCCCTCCCCGGCACGACGTGGGGGTGTCCCCTGTCCCCTCTTGTCTCCCTGGGAAAATCACTCCTGTCCCCAGAGGGGAACGGGGTGGGGGATTCTCTTCCCACGGGTGTTCGCCTCCTTGGAGGGGCTCCACGGACAGACCCCCCACGCATGGCAGGAACGCTGCCCTCCTGCCAGGTGTTGCCCAGGCTCCTCTCCATCGCCAGGGCAGGCCTGTCCTCCACCACGGCTTTGTGCACCTCAAAGGAGGAAAGAAGAACTGTCTGCGTTACTTTGGGTCTTCCTGGGAATCACAGGATGTGCTGGAGCCTTTCTCCCCAAGCACAGAAAATCCACCCCCCCACACACCCCAGGCAGCTGAGGACATGGGGAAAATACACCTAAAAGCCCATCAGATGGGCACACGGGGGTACTGGGGTGTCAGGGCACCTCCAGCACTTGGGGCCTCGGGCAGGGCAGAGTCACCCGCCGTGACCTTGGCACGCTAACGATGCTGGCAGCGTCGTGTTGGGACACTTGTGATAACCAAATCTCATGCTTCAGGGCTCCAGTTGACTGCTTGCAGGGGTCCAGTCCCTGGGTGTGCAACTGTCTGAAGATATCGTGGGATTTTTCTCCTCCCCTTCCTTTTGCAGCCTTGGTGTGGTCACAGCTAGCGAACGGCCATCGCTCTGGCGTGGCACGGGGAAGCCTGTGCGGATGCCGCTCCACAGCGGACGGAGCAAGGAGCTGGTGTGTTTTAAAAGTGGGCCCGAGTCGGTAATGGCTGTGCCTTTCACGAAGCAAAGAAAGTGACAGGCGGCACTTTCCCACGCGCAAGGGATCCCCTGCACCCCTGTCCCCCCCCGCATGGGGTGGATAGAAAATGCACTTACTAAGTGCATTTATTAAGTACATCTCCTTTTGATGGAAGATGAGGCTGAACTGTGCCTCCAGATGCTGTCCATATCTTTAATTACCTGAGGTAAAAATTTGATCTTGAGGTAAAATAATAATAATAAAGCATGAAAATGCCTGGATAGTTTCAGTGGTCTCAAATGTGGGGAAAAAAAACAAAACCAAAACAGTGTTAACTTTTCCTGTAGGTCTGGAGTTAAGGACAATGCAACAGCACAAATGGAAATTCACGTTTTCTTATATTCTAGCTTAAACAATTATGTATCAGCTGAAGACTTTCCCCTTCTTTCTCTAAGGGGTGGAGACCAAATTTTATTTTATGCTGCATAAATACTTGGTGTCGAGAAAAGGATAATGATTCTTAAAAATAACTTCATACATAAAGAGCTGTAGCAATCATCTCCTTATATACATCTAGCATTATTACAGTCAGCTCAGAAAACACGATGAAATCAATTTAGGGTTCCTTTGTATGAATCAAACAATTTAAGCAAGTTTTAACTAAGCAAATAGGCACGATCCCTGGCAAACGCAGTACTGGTGCAGCTAGGTGTTCGGCTACAGTTTGGGTGGGTTAACTCTGGAGTGGGAGGAAGGAGCCTTTATCAAATTGCCTAAAGCAGCAGAACGAAATACGCCCTGCAGCTAATATCAGGAACATGTCATAGCTGGCCTACTTCCAGAAGGCTGGGAAAAACAGCAGCTGCCCTGTCAAGTTCAGGGAGAGCCTGATGTTATTGGGCAGTGGGCAGTATCTGTTGAGAGACCATTCCACCACAGAAGCGTTTCAGGATCTGCTTTTATTTTAGTTACTGAAGACATTCTCATTAATGACTGATATTAATGTCTGCCATCAAAAGTAGCATCCAATGACACTTTCCTGATCACATGCAAAAGTTGTTGGTTTGACTCCTGTGCAATTTCTCCCCAGCAGACAAAAGCATTAGTCCTGTTTTGCCCTTCTGGGTGAGCAATTTCTTTGTTCCTCTTGCCAACCAGCTCATTTCTACATCCAAAGCATTCCTGGTCCCGCTGGCACCCCGTTATGGAGGGAAGAACAGATTTGCAAAAGCAGAAATATTTGCTGATATTACAGGAAGTCGGTTAGCTGAGATCAGCAGCAGATTTAGTAGATGACTGGTTTTGCTCTTGTTGGTACGGGAGCCACCAAGGTTAGCAGGGCATGGTGAAGGGAGGGGGTTCAGAGGTATCTGGGAACTGCACATTTTCTGGCTAGATGATGCATAAGGTGGGAGAGCCAATGTTCTGATTTCTCTGGTACACACAGCTTTTTAGAAGGCAAAATAATTTCATAAATATGTTGTGTCTCTGAGTAGATCCTTGATTTTATGATTATTTTGTCCTCTGTTGCCAGTCAGGCATATCTCAGTGCTCAGGCCCAGTGAACCATGGATGATATGAGTGCCAGTTGTAGGTAACTTCCTTAACAGACTTTTAAAACCCCTTGCTTGGTAATCACATGCCCCCAGTGGTGGGATACCTGGAGATAATAACTAAGAAGTATTCGTTGTTTGGAAACACTTGAAATAGTGTGCTCTGAGTCAGATCTTCAGGTCACCACCCATTCACCGATCCCTCTTTTCCCCCCATTTTTTCCTCCCAGCTTTGCCATTGCTGCTGGGTGACTCACAGTGAATTTGCAAAATTTATCTGCTGGTTTTGTCGTTTTGTTTTGGTTTGTTTTTTTTTTTTTCATGAGACAAGCTGCCTAAAAATACAAAAAGCACAATGATTTTTCAGCAGATTAACAACTGAGACCAGCAGGACTTCCTTGTGACCAGAAATTAGTCTGAGCAGACAGAATGGGAAAAAAATCAACAATTTAAAGCATATTAAACCAGTCCTGAGATGAGCACCAACATTTTTAATCAAGAGGAATATCAAAAAGGAATGTCTCATTAGATGATACATAGAGCATTCACCAAAATATGAATTTAGCATGCAAGCATCCCATCTTCATCGTGGCTACAGAGAAATCCCTCCACTCTGACTAGTAATTTAAATAGCCAAAAATTATTTTTCTAGCCTAATGTTTCAAATGGCAGAGGAAACCAAGTGTACCCAAACAACATTTAAAAAGAGACACATCCTTCCTAAGAAATAGGGAATAGATGATGTTTGTTGCAAAATGTATTTTTTAATAATGTTATTCCTGTTCTCTGACTTGTTGACTTTTGCAGAAATTAGTCATCAAAGTGATTCTCAGTGGTGACAGTCTCCATGGATTTTGGAAAATGGTGTCTATCTAACTATTTGTGTCAAGACTGGGACTTCCTGGATGATGAGAGTTTACCAAGATTTCTCTCCCTGCCCAGCTAATAAATGACAATTTACTTGTCAAAACGAAAATAAGTAAAACCTCTGACCCTACGCACTCCTCTTCTGGAGCTGTCAGTAACTTCCTTTTTCATGTACAGCTTTGCCTCCGTTGACCTTCGTTGGAAAAATGCTTTCACACTCTGGGCAGGAGGTTGGAGGAAATACAGACATTTTGCACTTTATTCAGTAGCGCAAGGAATGGTCACTGTCACAACAATTACACAATGACTACAAAACACTCCGTGTTGGCTCATCACAAAACATCAGCCATCCTCAGAAACGCTGCCCTAGGTTGCCGCAGGCAACGCCGAGCTTCGGGCTGGTATTTATGGCATTTATTTGCTTTCGTTTGCAGACATCCGTTAAGAATTATCCCAGTGGTCCTGGTTCAGCACGGCCATGTGGGACCAGACACGTGACAGCATCTGTCACAACACAGCGGAGAGGCTGGCACTTGGCACTACGCATACCTAAAGACACACCGAAGTCCTGCCCGATGGGATTTACTGAGTACCCCTGCACTGCCAAGGTCCAGCTAGCCTGAGGGCCTGCAGAAATGTAAACAAGGATTATCCTAAAATGGCAGAAAACAAGCAAAGGCAGATCCCATCACCAAAGCAGAGCAGCTGGCACAACCCCGTGCCATGGGGCCCTGTGCCCTTGGAGGCACCCAAGACTTTGAGTAGCCCAAGCCCCGCTGCCGTGACCGAGCACATGGGGTGCTCACCTTCCACCCGACAGCTCTGAGGTCTGGGCTTGCTCCTCTTCCTGCTCTCCAGGGAACTTGCTCCCCGGGTACGGGAGAGCTGGGAGAAGTGGCAGGGATAGGGAGGAAGGTGTGCCTGAAATCTGAAGCGAAAGGTAAAAAGCCAGGAGTGTGTTTTAACATGCCAATAGCCCAGGGTTTGCTGCAGAGCACCCTTCAGAGCCCTTAGGCTACCATTTGCTGCAAGCTAGTTGCTGCCGCACGAGGGGAACCACCAGCCTTTATTAGAGATGTTGTCATGTGGCACTGAACACGCCGCACGCACAGGCACCGTGAAGCCCAGGCTGACCTCGTTTACCCCTCCCACCCATCTCCTTTGACTACAAGGCATTGCTTTTCTCACTTTGAAGGTCTCGTCTCACCTGAGGTCCCCAGCAATCCCTTGCAAAAGCAAAGCAGAATGAAGAGCAGAACCAAGACCAGTTATGAAAATCAGATTCTTTCCTTCACCGTGCAGCAAGCATTAGTGAGAGGTGCATTTTCTCCATGCCAGTAACAAGGAAAACTCTTCCACTCCCCTCATTCAGCAGCACTTTCATCAACAAGATACCTGGGTGACCCAGAAGCTTCTACATGACACATTTCAGTGCAAACCTCATCAAAAGTGACGTCACTGATGGCAGCCACCTCAGTCTGCTGGCTTACTTGAAATTAAATGGTCTCTGGGAGCACAGGAGTGGAGAGATGTCCACACTGCAACATGCACATGCAGCAAACTCCTGGGACTACACAGGCATCAAAGGACTTCTGGGAGATGGGCTGTGCATGGGAAATGCTCTTGGTAAAGTCGAGCAGCTTATTTTAGCCGACAACTTAGTTAACGCATCCTCCGTTTTTTCAGTCAGTTTAGATGAAAGCGCGCTAGCGAGAAACCAGGGGAACCCTGCAGCGGGGCTGCAGCCCAGGGTGTCTGCGCTGGAGGCTCCTTTGTAGCGTACCTTCAGCTGAAGTCAGAGGGAAGGCTGGATGACTTCAAGTGCAGGCAGTTGGTGCTGGCAGGACGTCTTCCCACCAGGGAAGGGGGAGTGAGGGAGAGAAGAGGGGTTTCCTCCCTTGCTCAGTTGCGTTCTGAGGAAGGAACAGGTTAATCTGCTTTCAGCAGGCATCCGAGTGCAGGAGCTGCTGGCAAACCCCAGGAAGCATTTCTAAAAAGGTGTAGAAGACCAGCTGTGTTGCGCGTCTCAGGAGAGGTGTCTGTACAGCTACACACAGGTGAGCCAGATGCAAGGATTGTTTGAAAAATAAAAAATCTGGAACCTGGTGATACCAGCATGGACAAAGGGGCCAACGCATTGGGACACAAACTTGAGCGAAGGCAAGAGGAGGTGGCAAGGCCGTTTTGGTAACAGGGGAGAAGAATGAGGAAGACCAGCAAGAGACCACAAGGCAGCAACCCAATCAGATAGCTCGCTGATAGAAGGCTGTATTCGCCGAGGCGTGCAGATCCAGCTGGCACTGCCTCAATGCAGACTAGGCATCAGGTGGCAGAGCTCACATGCCAAGGCTCCTGCCTCCCGTGCAGATGGTGGCAGCCATTCAAGTATCTCAGAAATCTTCTCTGGGCAGATTACAAGGGAAGAGGAGACGAGAAGCACACGCCAGGCTGGGAGGAAACTACGCTTCGGGACTCCCTTCCCCTTTGCAAGACCTCTTGAGTTGGATGGTATGAGCTGGCAAAACTGTCATTCAGATCCTCGGATATTAAACACTGTTCTAGAAGTAACACCAGACCCTGAATCTGGATTTGGATTAAGGGTGCAAGACTAGTTGAGATGCCTGGTGAGGACAAAGTCAGATAGTTCAGTGGAAGAGTGCTTTTAGAACTCAGTTTATATTTAAAAGGGAAAATAAGTGAATTATAGGGCCCCAAGATAAATGACCAGGCAGCAGCGAGCTAGAATTCCTGTGTACTGTCACCCTCACAGAATCCTGCTTGAAGCAGTGGAAAGCTCCATCAGAAATCTGCCCTCAAAAGTGTCTATGAGACAGGGATGGGAAGGGGGAGAACTGTTCTCAAAAGGACTGCCAGGCCCCATAGCAAGGGGAGAAAACAACCTTTCTTCTGGGACAGAGAAAACAGGACCTCATCTGAACCCTCTCTCCAGACAGCTGGAAAGCTGAAAGTCCCAGGAAAAGAAAGAAGCTTGATGCTTTTTCAACCTCTCTGGCTCCAGACACTAACCCTATTCAGCAAACAGTACGTTCGGTTAATTGCAGAACAGAGCACCTGTACTTAAAATTGCAAAAATGTAGGGTAGTGTTAAGTGCTCAACAGATGTGACAATAGGAAAATTTTGCTTCAAATAACACTTTTTTGCCAAACCTCTGCTCTTAATTCTGTTAGCTGAAATCCACTCCTCAGATTGTAAATCTGTGCTATCTGATGGGCTAATACAAGTTTTACACAGCAATAGCATCAAGAGTTTTAAAATTAATTCACCAAGGCTTATCTAAGTTTCAGGTTGCTTGGTTTCCTCAGAGTCTGGAAAAGTTTTCCAAAACTCAGTTCCCTTCTTGTAAATATTGTTTGGCAGAATCAGAAAGGCTTTCCAAGGGGAAGTGAGACAGGCTAGAGCTCCTGTCTCTTTGAACCCCTGCCAAGTGCATCTTAAATTACAAACTTACAGACTAGTGTGGTCCTGCTATTGACGAGAGTTAAAAAAGGACGTAAAGTACAATGACACTGATCTTCTGTTTAATTGCCACACAAATCAGACAATTGGACACATAGCGTTCAGCTAAAAGCTGAGTATTCGACAATAAAAAAAATCAGGAGGGAGAAAAAAGCTATGCAAAATTACGGTGTTTTCATGCCTGTGAAATAGATAAAAATGATCCAGACATTTAATTACTGTCTTGGAAAATATTCTTGCTACAAATGAGAAATCATGATAAAGGAAAATGTGAATCTTGTTGTGTCTAAACAATCAACAACCATTGAAACAAAGAACAAGGAAGCCTGGTACTTAAATTGCAACATCATTCTTCATAGTCAAAACATACAGAAGAATGTGACACAATTTATTGTAGGGCAAAATGTTGGCACTAGCAAGTAGGTAAAAATCACTGGAAAATATGGCAAAACCATGTAACTTGTAGCATTCAAGGCCTGAATGAATCACTTCTGTCATTCAGTCCAACTGCCCGGAGAGTATTGGGTTTATTCCTTTTAAACTAGCCTCGTTTAAGGAACTGACTTTCCAATTTCATATCATCACATCAGGATTTAAGGATGTTTATTTAACAGCAATTTGGAGAGCTTAAAAACCTTTTGCAGCCCAGCTACTGCCGCCCTTACTCTGCAGAAAAGCCCTTTTTGGATGTGTCACCTGAGTATTTCAGTTTTAGATTAAAGGCCTCCTCCCTCCTTTGAACTTTGCAGGCTTCAGGGATTGCCAGCGCCAGCCTCAACCAGGGCTTAAGTAAAAAATTTTGAACGTGGATCCTGAGTAAGCTACCCGCACTCTGGAAGAAGCTAAAATTGACACAACGCAGCAGGGAGTAACAAGATTAAAAGCGTTGCTGACTGCGTTTAACTGCAGTGACTTCTTGTTTTGGAGCCGTATCCAGGCTTAAAACTAGAAGGCAGCTGCGTGGCTGCGCGCCAGAAGGAAGTTCACAGCAAAGCTGTTTGCACAGCATTAGCCTATTTTTAGTATATGGTTAGGGAGTGAGTTTCTTCCCCTGCCCCAAGCCTTTGTAGTGCCCTCCGCTGGCATGCAGGGGCTTGATAGGCGTCTTTGCACAGGAATATGGAATTTTTTTGGCCAGCAGTGTGAAATAGGGTGCTGCATGTGTGCCAAGCAACTTGCATGTCTGTCCAGGGAATAATGAGCAGGGCAGCACCAGCCCTGGTTGCTCTGGTCTCAGCTGTTTTAGGAAACATAAAAGCAGAGAACTCGGTTAAACAAAGTTAAAGAGACCACCGCTGGCAAAAATTCAGATAAAGGTTTAAGATTTCTGCCACGATGATCGGGTAGGGGATCAGTCATTCCAAGCTCTGCATCATCCCAACGCACGTACACATGCAATGAGGAAGCATCAAGCAGTTGTGCCCGCTCATCCTACACGTGTGTTCGTACAAAGTACGGCTGTCACGGCGCTTATTCTTCCGCAACAGAAACGTACATCGAAGGCGTGGGGCACATTCACTCAAAAAGCTGAAGTACTCCCGAAAATGTGAAACAGAAGGGTTGAGCATGCCTTACGCTGGGTGGTGTCAGGAAGTTCGTACTGACTATGCCGACGTGGGCCGCTCCACAGGAGCATGCCGGTCTCCCACAAACGTCATTGTTACCACCGGTGCTATTTTAAAAGGAAAGATGAAAAAGGAAACACATGGCTGTGAGCCTTGAGGTCAAACGCAGGAGCTCTGCCAGTGCAGGGTTTTGCTGCAGAACAGTAGTTCTCTGACTCCCTGCAGAAGGCCTTGGTGTGACATGAGGAAGATGGTTTAGGGACCGTGACAGTGCAGGGTGAATGGTTGGACTCGATGATCTTGAGGGTCTCTTCCAACCATTTAGTTCTATGATTCTATGACAATGGAAGAGGGCAGCCCAGGAAACGTAAGCGGGGAGGCGCTTCGTTGAGCCTTAGCCCCAGCACTTCTGACCCACGTTTGCACCAGCCCTCTTAAATGCCCACTAACTTTTCCGTTAAAATCTCAAATTCCTGAGATTCCACAACCTGCCCAGGAAAAGTATTCTGGAAATTAACCCCTCCTGTTGTCCAACTGCCCATTCTGATGTTTAAGCTAAATGTCTTCTGTAATCTATTTCTCTTGTCCTACCTGCAGCAGTGAGGGTAAGTGTTTATTTCCTTCTTCTTTGCAGCTGCCTCTTACTGATTTGAAAAGACGTCTCTCCCATCACCTTGACACAAGCCCAGTCTTCCATCCTCTCATCCCTTCTCAATGCTTTTCTCTGGTTATCTCCAGCTGCTTCACGTTTTCCATGAAATGCGGTGCCTACAGCTGGATACCATGTTCCAAGGAAGGCTTTATACTACCACATGAGGAAGAAAGACCACGTCATGCATCTTACAGACTATGCTCCAGTTCCTACATTCCACAAGAACTATTTTTTTTTTTTTTTTCAGGAACAGGATGCTGTTGAATCATCTTCAGCTGGTCGACTGGCTATAACCCCAAGAGAACTTTTCTGTACAACTGCTACCCCGGCAGCCTGTCCTGTCCTGTCCTGCATTTGTTCAGCTGATTGTTGCTTCTGCTGAAGTGTACAGATAGGCGTTTGTCAAATCCAGTGCTCGATTCACTGAATCACATTCTAACGCTTTTGAATTTATCAAGCTCCTTTTGAATTGTAATTGTCTTCTACTCGGTCAACAGTTAGCTCAAGTCTGATGCTCCCTACAATTTAATCAGCATATGCCATCTAAATTGTTCACAAAAATACCCACAAACATCAAATCAGAGCAGAACTGTAAAGAATCCCACTCAATACATCCTTGCAGTCAGGCTATGAATGATTCATAATTACTCTGAGTCGGTTTTCCGAACAGGTTTTTATAACCTCACTTTCAAATTGCTGTCAGACCACATTCCCCTACTTTCTTATGGAAAGTCATCAGAGCGACTGAAAGTAAAGCTGTGCCCATTGCTTCTCCTCTCTTCAAGAAGCTCGTTACCTCAGTGTACAAGGAGCAACATTAGTTTGTCACAATGTAATCTTTCTTTTTGAAGCTCACTGTTATTTCCCTTTTCCATTAATTTTCCAATTTAAACTATTGACCCCGAGTTCTGAACAGACGGGTGGAAGCAGAAAGACAAGCTGAGCCTTCAGTTTACAGCATCCCCCTTTGACTCTAATGCTTGGAAGTTATTTACCACACAGGGTATACGATCTCGGCACAAGGATAACTACTGGTGGTTTGCCTGTACCACAAATCCCTTACATATGGCGGAATAAGTAGAGCTTGTGTACCTGAGGACACGACAGCCCTTGAAGCACTCACTACTCTGCCCTAACACCACGCTGTACAAGGACAATGAAAGTCTGCTCCTGTGCCTGGGGGTCCCTCCTCCATTGTTCCAAGATTTCGGTGACCAGATATCCCAGTGAGAAGTCACATCCACGAAACAGAGAACGGTATCCTGCACTGCCTTCAAAGATCCCAGCTGACTGAATTAAAACACAAAAACCATATAGCAAATAAAGTAAACATACATCCAGTAATTATTTCCATGGCGTCGAAAGCCGTGTGATGAAACTACTCCCAACATCCACTTCGATAACAGAAGTCTTAAACTAACGTCTTGAGGAAACCTTTGCAAAGATGGATGTGGAATCACAGTACCAATAATTACACTTCATCAACCAGACCTGATAATTTGGCAGCTCCTATTTGAAGATGATGCATGGCAATTTTTTCCTGACACATAAGTCTGTGCTGACTGGGGATATGATTTCTTGGGTCACAGTAAATACCTACTGTGCTCATTAAATCGACTCCTTGTTTAAGGTGATGACAGAAGAGTATACGGTCATTTTTAGAAAATAAAATCTGCATCAACATGCCAATGGTACCCTTCCTCCTACAGAGTCTTCCCATCACATTTCTTGATACTTTAAAGAAAGGTATTGCTGTCTCACTCTCGGCAGTTAGGTATTTGGACAAATCCAGCATTTTCCAAGTGATGTTTTGTTTTGTTAATCTCTTACACCACACCTATACAGTTCTAAAGTGCATCCTGGATGTAGCTGCTTTTCTGCAGTATAACTGTATCACACTCTGCATTCCCTTGGCATCTTAGACTAAATTAATTCGTTCTCAAAAAAGAAAGAAAAAAAGGGAAAAAGTTCCTGAAAGGTGAGAACAAGAACTTTCAGTGAGTCAGCCACTTCACGTTATTAACTAGTGGTAAATGCAAAGCAGCTTACACAAAGTTAGGGATACACAAACGTGCAGAGTTACCACTGACCAAGTGGCGTGCTGTAAGCATGCACTTCTCTCCTGGTAAAATTTTCATGGGCCTGTAACCTCAACAGGAAATACTGCGTTTATGCATGACAATGACAGTTTTTATACTTCAGAAAAAGGACAGATATGCAAATATGAAATTCATAACTCATTTATTGAATATATATATGCAAGGATATCAATAAAAAGAAACTAATACTGCAAACTACAACTTTGGAAGTAAAGCCAATATAACAGGAACAAAATATACATAACATTGTAGATAGGAATGCATTCACCCTCCTTCATACATTCCTTGTCTTTACACCTACTGTAAATGTATGCTAGAGCAAAAGCTGCAAATGTTAGTCTAACCTGAGTGCTTTTTGACAAGCAACAGTTCTCCAGGATTCTTTAAGGGTTGAGATGTCACTGCTGGCTAATGAATGTGCATACACACGCACATATAGAGACTGCTTCAACAAGTACATAAACCAAGAGCTGTGTTTTGGGTTTTAACCTCCATCACTAATACAGTGGAATCTGTTTCTGGTGACACGGAGTTACTATTTGCTATAAAGTACTTTCAGTTCTCTTAAGATTAATTTCATATAATGAGGCTTAATTTTCTTGTCAATCTGATTCAGCATATTAATATTTTTGGAATGCACTGATTATCACCTGCCAGAGAAGTCTCATATTTCACATTGATTATCACCTCTTCATCTTTCACTCTGGTTTAGCATGAAGTTTTTCTTCACACAGGCAGCAGTAAGAAGAAAGCTCTCTTCCTTTAGATGATATTTTAGGGCCAGATTCAGTATAATCATATAATTCTAGATGAGCACAGCTCTTTCTACCTGAAGATCAGACTTTGTGGAGTGTAGGTGATGGACTTACTGCTGCCTTCCAGGAGTTAAGCTGGTGTAACTCCTACTAGAGCCCTATCACAGAACCTCCCGTTGATCAACACCTGCTAAATGAGTAGGTCTTTTGATCACCTAATCTATTTCACCCTAGCTAGCTGCACTGATGCTGGTATCGAACCAGCCTGTCACCCTTCCTTGAAATGGAGTGATAGCACAGCTTACTGCTACAGTGTTTGATCACGCCTTGAGACTCTGGTATTACACCAGCTGTATCCTCAAGTTTTGAACAATATCCTTCTGATGCCTGTCCTTCCTTGGTACAGTCCTTTCTTGGTATAGCACAATCACAGATCTGTTAATATAGAGATACAGTGAATTGGGGAGATCTGTTAATGTAGAGATACAGTGAGCTGGGGAGAAGCCTCCCTTCTCAGAGGGTTCCAGGTGTCTTAAACAGCACACACTACTCTTGTGAGAAAAAGAAATGCCCAAAGGACAAAAAAAAAAAGAAACCAGTTTCATAAGACAAGTTTTGTTAAATTCATGAGTCCTCCTGATTGTGAGATGAAAGCAGAAGGTGCCTATTAAAAAAAAAAGTCTCAGTAACAAATAGACTGCATTAATTTAACTAGCTAATTTAAACATACCTATTTTACCTATAGAGCACTTTCATTACTTCTAACATTTCTGGGAAGGCAGTAGATGCTCCAGAATAATCTTCAATATCTGCTTGCAAAGATTACGATGCTTTACCCCCAAAAAAAAAATTTCAGACAGGCTGTCTGAAATTCCAAGCTAAAATACACATAAAAAGACAGTAATGGCAGTATTTTGTCTTTAAAAAATGATGTAAATGTTGTATACTATCATACATTGTCATGCTTTTTAAAACTACAATTAAGGATGTAAGAGATGTACAGTAAATACACTGCTGAGGTACATTTCTTCTAAATATTAACACCACAACAGATTACTCCCCAGCAGATGATGCTACTTGGGAACATATACATACAATTTTTACATTGTAAGGCACTTTTACCCAGCATACATGAGTTGAAGTCAGTTATGACAAATTTGAGGCTCGTAAGAAAAAAGATTTTTGCTTTTGACTTTGTTTCCAAGAATTCTAAGTTAACGACAGTTTAGTCAGGCCATCTCAGCACAAAGAGGTAAACCAGTCAGTTACTTTTCTGCTACCCGAAGGTAAAGTGCTGTTCTGGTTCTTCCAGGCATATGGAATGGGGTAATTTATCTCACAACAGATGAGTTATTGGACTGAATACTACACTAAGCAAATGACACACTATGAATTAGAGCTCAGTCTCAAACACAATCAGTATGCTGGCAGACCTACCCCATGCAACCTTAGTTAAAATACAGTAGCTGCAAACAAAGTGCCTTTTTTCCATGGGAGGGCCATGTCTGAGGCACAAATCTAGAAGTAATTTAAACATTGAAGGATGTTATTTTGCATTCTAGAACTGTTCTGAGTGGCTGAAAAATGTTTGTATTCTAGGAGAAACAAAACACCTTGATAGAGAATTTCAATAATCGATCTGTCATTGCAATTCAAGTCACACTTTTAATTTTGAAAGTTACAAATACAAAATAAAAATGATCAATGGCATCATGTTTAGAGCAGTAACTGAATATTTTCTGTACACAGCAATATTTCTTTCCAAAACGGCATTATTCTCCAGAAAAGCAAACAGAATTGATTGAATTCTAACAGGTAAAATGTTAGAAACTCCAATATACAGTAATTGAGTCCCTCAAGACATTAAGGGAATGCATAAGAAGACAAATGACACACGTTAAATCTTTTAAAAATACAAGTAAAAAATGCTACAGAAACTCATGTTACAAATGAACCGTTTTTGCAATACTAATCACAGAAGACCTGTAGCAGTTTATAGTCAAATCAGTGTATTTTGCTTGTTTCCTTCCTTCAAATCCAGAAGTTTTGTTGGGAGTTCAGAGTGAAACAAGTCAAAACCCTAAACAAACAATAAGGGGATGCGACAGCAACAGACAAACATGTGGACTAGACTCAGCTTTTTGGTTTTATTTAAGTAAGTCTGAGAATGTGCTTTAACAGACCAATTGAAAAAGCTAGTAGCCATTAGAAATGACAAAGTGTTTTGAAAGCAGTCAGAGGACTGATCTGTTGAGTTTGGTATAGCCTAGATCTGATTATTCCCTAAAGGAACATCAAACTAGCAAGCAGAATTCCATGACGTGATTGTTGACTTGAGAGAAAGAGGAAAAATAATCACTAAACCAATAAGGATGATAAGCAAAGTTTCTCATATAGTGGTCATAAGATTAAAAAATAAATACCAATCTAGCAAAAAAAGGTTGTTTCCTTGTTCTTCTTACAGAATATGGGACCTTTACGCATATTCTGGACAAAACATGAAGTGTTCCACACAACACAGAACACTTGAGGTATGGACGTCAGATATGGTGGCTAAATTCCATAGCGAGTTTAAAGTTGTAACTCTCTGAAGTAAAAGAGACTGGGCTGCAGAGTCCAAACATTTGTGTAGTAAGGTTTTAATCACACTTAGCGAGCGTTCTTTGTAAATGTAACACAGAAAGAGGTGGGTCGTTGGGGAAAGAATGAACTACAGCCCTTTGGCATGAGTTCTAAAGCTCACAGCTCAGAACCAACAGCTGCTCAAGTAAATCTCCCACAGACAATGCTGGGCAGAAGCAGCAATCACAACAGGAACAACCTGAAATGTTCAAGTGTGCTTCGGTGTACACCGAGTCCTTTTCTACTGTGTGCTTTGCAAGCGAAAACAGAGCACGGCTTTCCTGTGTGTCGCCTCCGTAACTTGTGTATGAAGAAAATGCAAAATTCACAAAGTACCAGCTCGCTGCCACCACGAGCTTGTCCATGTTGTCAATTAAACTAGCTAAGACCTTCCCTCATTGCATGAATCCACTAAATGACTTACACATTCCAAATCTTAAGGTTTTTATTCAGTCCAGAAATATAGATCTTACTTCATTTCAATGTCTGCCTTTACTTTTGACACTGTACATGTTACATATCATTTATATAGTGTTTCATTTTTTCCAGACACTGCAGACTACAAACTACATAATATTGACATGTAAAACTCTGCCACTTACTGAAGGCTCACACACATGAACGTTTCAGGCAGTTCAATGAAATTTCTAACAGAGTTGGGTAGTAAAAAGTTACTGACCCTTTTCTGATTTTAGAAAACAATTTAAAAGAATTAGTAGTTATGATGTCTTAGCCATTCCCAGTTCTCTAACTCTGTCCCTTGAACCTGTTTAAAAAACGATGAAAACAATCGTAAATTTAAAATCATACAGAAAAGCATTTAGCAGCTCTGACATTACATCTATATTTAGCGACAGACACGAGGGCCTCCCTTCTTATACTGTTACAAAGTCAGCTGGATTTAAAAAACAACAAATCCTCCCCATTTTTCTACAGTATGCCAATAAAAAGTACTTATCTGCATACACTAGATTTAAATACTTCACTGCAATAAACTACATCAAATGTATATTGCGCTTCAGTCTTGGTAACAGATCTGCCAGGAGTAACTTCCATACCTAGTTTCCATTGAGCTGCTGCTGAGGAATGTCACTATGGTCAGTGCCTGATTTGCCACGGCTTTTGCTTTCTCTTTCTTCATCCTCTTCATCTCTTTCATCATTTCCACTATGGTTTTTACAATAGAGTCTAGCACAATAAAAGAAACAGTAAGGACTTTTACTGAAAATTCCTATCAAACCCAGAGTTTCCTCTCAATTAGTTTAGACATGTGCTACAAGTCGATTGCTAATTTTAACCCATCCGTGGCTTTCAGTCGAGCATCAGTTAAACTGAGAAATAGAACCAGGTTGAAGACTAGCCAACAAAACTTTGATCGATTCTAGTTGCCAAGAACTGCTACTACACTGCTCAGAGAATGCCCTCTTGTGGGCTCGACCACGCCGGCAACTCAGCTGCAGCCGAGCCGGTAACGCCAGAGTTCAGCAGGCGAGTATGGAAAGTTACGGGGCCCAGAAAAATGGAAATAAGCAAATCAATATGGAGGAATCACGACATAAATTATCCAGGGTTTTCTCAATATAAATTACAGATTAATCGAGTAGGAAAATCTAAGTCAGTTAATTGTTTTTCTCATTTTTCATATTGCAACACCACAGAAATTTAGAGTAAATGAAATATTTGGCACAGTCAACAATTACTTAAAAAGATCATTTGAAATGAAATATTTTTTTTAATAATATACGTGACTAGCCAAGTGAGGCAGAAAAAAAATGTCATAAAGTATCTTCACTTTCATTACAGATTCAAGAATTACATAGGTCCTTACTTATAAATTCCTCGTGACATATTCTCAATGTATTTAGCTTTGTCTTCTACTCCACAGTGGTAATGGTATGTTTTTATGCAGGCTTTAATTTCACATCCAATAGTGGCACCAGGCTGGCTGCAAAGTGTGCATTTCTGTGCAGGGGAAAGAAAAGAATTGCACCGTTGAGCCTTTCAGTCTCTTTGCCTCTTAGTATTCAGTTTAGTGTTTCTCGTATTTATGGCTGCCGCTTTGGAACAGAGTTCATTTCTCTGGCAGATCATCCTTCCAACAAAAAGTTAATCAAAGATACTGTAAACCAGAAACTATATAATACTAATCTATTCAAATATAAACACTAGGATTTACCTGTTCATTGCACTGAAAATCGCTACATGATTGCACATATTATTGCATTTCCAAGATCATTTTCTCACCACTGAAGTTAGCATGTTAATACATGAAGAATCTTAAGCGATTTTTTTCAAGGAACAATATTGTGACGAGTTCTATTTTTCCCCCATAAATTTCTTACCACTTTAAAAAAAATCCTGAATTTTAGTAAAATACAATGTGACATTTTGCCAACGTCCCCTTCCCTGAGGCCTTAATAATTTTTTGTATTAGAACATCAAAACAGTTGGAAACAAGTCACTGCAAGAACATATTCTCTAAGTTTATTTGTACTTTTACACGTGTAAAAGGATCCAAAGCTGTTACTGTCTTACAGTTACAGGAAGGCTAATAATAACTTACAATGTACATTGTCATAAAGAACTCTAAATACCACATGCCTAACCACCACTAATTTAAGTCCATTCCTACCTGACTACCTGTCCCAAAAGTAAAGATACATTTAAATTTTGTGGTTCGAAACAGACAGAAAAGATGGTTTCACAAAAGGAAGGAGGCAGACCTACATACACCTTAGTAGAATCAGTAACACGTTCATCACATACTGCAGATACATACCATTCTTTTTCCTCTCTTGATTTCTTGAAGTACAGTTTTGATATCAAAATCACCAAACTCTGCCCTTGAAGTTGTTGTTAGCTGGACAGTGCCAGAAGAGAACAACTGTAAAACAAGCAAGTCCAAAATAATTTCAGGTCACCAACACGATTAGAAATTTTTTTATGTGCAGGAGTAACCGAGTATTGAACATCCCCTTCTGTGATCTCAGACAGCATCTGCTTTACTGACAAACTAGGAAAAGAACCACGCTGAGTAATTAGTATGATGAGTATTCATTCTGATACCCACCTGATTGCTTTAATTACATTGGTTGCCTTGGAGAAATGTATTTTAGAAGACATTGAGTAAACAAGAAATAATGACATTTTGAAAGACAAAGTAATAAATGGGCAATATTATCAATACACCACTGAACTTTGAAGGAATATTCCACTTCCTTCCCTGTGACATATGTACCACTCAGCTTCACAGCACCGCTCGAGTAAACAACCTGAAAAGCCCTGAGGGATGACAATGGAGCACTTAAGTGCCATCCATCACAATCCTGGTATATTCAGTTTAAGCTGTCTTAAAACTGAAGCTCAGGTACACAAAGCGGTGAAGAATACTCTAACACCCCAGGCTGCTGGCACACATCAGCTCTCTGTTTAGTGAGGTGAGGTACAGCAAGACAATTAATAATCCACAGATTGCCTGGACTGTTTATTAATTTTGAGGTTACTCAAAGCCCTAACTCATTCATAGAGCGAGTTATACGAAAGATAGTATTATCTGCTCATGTTCACTGAAATTAGCAGATTCTTTTCAGGCTGACAGTTATCATCTAAAGGCAAGGGTTTTCTAGAACTTTGATGTCCCACTCTACTTGAGTCACACAGCCTGAATCCACCGATCAGGAAATTAATGAGGTTCCTGAATTCTTCCTGGATTTTGCATGAATACCTGTGGCACAGAGGTGTTTTATTTTTGGAGTGGATTCTTTTAGTTGAAACTTTTTTCCATTTTCCCTTTTAAATATTGTGTCTGCATTTAGATGCTAAGGGAGCATTTTTAGTGAGCTGAAGAGTCTCCCTGAGCTAATTCCATCTCTTAGCATGTAGCCAACTTTTACCCATATTGCCCACAGTGAAAATAAATGAATTGCTCACTTTGCAACACTTCAGTGCTTTAAGAGCTCATCATCACACAGACAATACTCATGCATAATTACATCTGAGGGCACTGTATTAAAATCTAAAACAGCAATTCAGACAAAATTCACATAAGACTGGTTAACAATGTTACTCACCATACACTTATAGTGTGCTGCAGCCTTTTTGGCATTAAATATATGAAGCTTTCCTCTAGCTTCATTTTCTTCTTCACCTGCATGACAGAATCCACATTTAGGTTTTGTATCACTGGGGCTGCTTCTGTGGGGAGACCTGTCTCTCTGAAAGAAAAACATTTTACTAAAATATACTGCTGGGTTACAAACAAGGTTGTAATTTTAAAAGCCTGTGGCCACCAGCTGGAGGCTCAGACAAATGCAAATTTTAATAAAAATCATATTTGCAGAGAAGAAATATGCAATTCTGTCTTCTAAGAAGTTTAGCATATTTACTGCTTACATAGGAACTGCTTTCTATTTCATCTGTGCCATGTGAGGACGTAGATCTAGTGTCTTCTGATTGCCCTTTTAAATTTGTTTTTCTTGGCTTTCCCTTACGACCCCTCCTTTTTCCTTTGGGAGGTGAAGGCTCCAACTCGTGTTCATTGATACTTTCTTCTAAATCTGCTTTAGAAGTTAGAAGACATCATCAAACAACAATCTCAAAAATTTTACACAAAACAAACCAACCAAAACAAAAAACACAGACAAGAAAAAACATAACCTGTATTTTCTGTATTTTAGTCAGAAATAAAAATCGCAACTTTTTCCCCACTTATTACAAACATGCAACTGCAGATCCTGAAAAGATTCTTTAGTTCTTTACACAAATCACACAGCTTTGCATCTTTATAACATATGAAGAAGGTTTAGCATTTCTTATGACTTCTACTTTCAGACCCAAAATGTGTCCTCAGACGCAAATATTCACCTCCACTGAAAATAAGACTCATTTAAACTACACTGAAACCAGAAAATGTTTTCAACCATGAAATAAGCTTTTAATTTATTATTTTTTAAAATGCATAACTCCAATGTAAATTCTCCTTGATATTATGCCAGTGTTTCTAAATAACACCTCTCCTTGCTTTATTAATTGATGCCTTTTGACTTCAGAAAAAAAAAAAATCACCCATTTGGCTACAAACATTAACATCAAGTTTTAAAACTGAAATGTATATTGCCTCCATGAAACAAATCTCAAATTTCATGTTAGTTACAGTATATTTTTACATTTACAGCTAAAAGCAGCCACCAGTTTACAGAAAATCCTCCACACTGACAATCTCCCTGAGAAAGTATTTATATACCATTAAAAGAACATGTTTTTTTTAATACAGACATACCAAACAGGTCTGGCAAGTTGCTTTGAAAATGTCAGCTCAACTGCTGAACGCTACATAGAACTGTAGTCCAGTATTCCAGCAGACTGTCCTTTCAATTACTCAAAGCTCTGCAGTTAATACAGATCAATTCTGCAAACCTAAGATTGCTTCCAATATGATCTAGCTAAGTTACGTCTGATATTGAACAACCAACTTTATTCGGTCGCTAACAGCTTCCCCGATCACCAGCTGCTTGCAGGAGCATCTTTCCTTTTTCTTTTAATACATGACACCCACCCCTGCTCAAACTGCAAAGATATTTCAGCAGACTTGTTTAAACAAACATGCACGCAGACCGCTAAAGAACTTGCTTCTCAAAATCCAAACCACAAACATCAGTACAAGCCCTCGAATGGCAGGAAATCCTAATCAGAAGATGTGGGACATCACTTTATACGTTATTGGGCCACTTAACTGTTGTGGTGTTAGTATTATTTAAGCATTGCTATGGCACTTATCGCCATTATATCTTGGTCCCGGTATCCAGGCAGGACATCTTATTTTCAGACTAAATGCTGCTTCACCAGAACTTGTCTTTCTTATCTATTATTACATAAAAATCAGATCACATTTCTATCTCATGATTAACAGCGACTCAGCTTCACAAACGTTTGAAGTCAAGGACTTGAACATGATCCACCACCATGAACGTGAGAGAAGAGAACTGAACTACTGGTCCAAGGCCTCGCACATGAGTGTGTCCTACTGAGCTCAGTCTGTCGTATCCGTTGCTAATCCCTGAGAAAGCGACAGCTTCTTGCACATTTATTAACAAGGACAGAAAACTAATCCAAATGCATCACAACAGGTTATACTGCAACGTAATTCCCTCAAAGCTTTACTCTGTTGTATGGTTAGAAAGAGGCAAAAAAATGATAATAAATTAATATGAATCTGCAAATTATTTTGTCTTAAATTGACAGATTATTCAGATATATACAGATATTCCCAAATTGCTACTAAAATACATCAGTCTATCTACCACAACACTCCTATGCTTTAATATATACACTACTCTTTTCTAATTAGATGATGAAAGCACCATTTATTTTACGCTAAAAAAATAAAATACATGACGACATGGATTATCCAATGAAACAATACATTTTACATTTTCTTAGAATTTACTATCTAACATTATTTTTCATTTATCATTACTTGCTAAATTCCCCAAGCACAATTATGCAATCTAGATATTGTACCTCTCAGGCTGCATATAGCAATTTTATTACAACCAGAAAACTTCTTCCAAAGAAAAGAATTCTCTTTTATCTTGTCCCTCATCATATGATCTCTCCACCAATGTATTAAAGGAAGGTTGTGAATCTTTATCTCTACTTTTATATTTACAGATATCATAGATGGGTATTCTGGAAAAAAAGTTTTACAAAAATGAGACTACTGAATCCATGACCCTTTAAATAACATCAGTAAGAAGTTAAAAATACTCCTTCCAAAATCATTCCACAGATTTCCCTACTGTATTTGATGAAGCAAAATGCAGCCCATTCACCAACAGTCCTTATTTTTTCCAAAGCTCCTTATCAGTTCTGTCAACCATCACCTGTCAACCTTTTGGCAAGGCTTTCTACCTCTTAGTCCACCCTTATTTTCTAAATAACACTAAAGCATATGCTGAACTCTCTACAGTCACAATTTCAAAACTGGAAGTGAATAATAATTGCTAAAAACCAAGCACGTCTTATGAAAACCAACTTTTTACAAGAAATGTCACAGCCTCCTTATACAATAAGTTCTTAAGTGCTATTTTTTAGTCTACAGTTATTAGAATATTTAAAATTTGAAAATTAAAAATGCTATATTTTTAAAAGATGGTTTCAGTGTAAGATTAAAAAAATATCAAGATTGCGCAGCTTTCCTCAAAGAACCCCTTTTCTGTGTTCAAAACCAGTACTTCCAAAAAAGCTCAGAGCTCATCAAAATCTAGATGCTACCTGACCCCTTCACTAAAACAAAACTCCTCGCAGATTTAGGTCTCCTACAAGTGACATGGACCTACAGATTAACATCACCAAGATGTGAGGATCTGCTCTACCACACCTATCTGCAAGACCGACACCTCAAAACATGAAAGTTTCTCTCATTTTTAACACCACTACGAACTAGCGTAACAGTACATGAAGAAAGAGATTGTAACCAGCTTTAAAATACACCTGCCTTGGATGGTCTTTACTGGTTAATACACAGTTTGCTTTGTGCCCTATCCCTCCCCTCAAGCCCACTGCCAGCTTACCCTGTTTCCCTGGCATCTGATGGTTGGGTGTTTCCAACTTCTCATGTCAGCTTGAACTAAGGAAAACACAAAAAGTTGTTCAACTCCTCCCTGACCAGATGACGTTTTCTTACGGATATCACCTATAGTCTGAATCCCCTGAGATTCCCTAGATATTCTTCAACTGCCCCCCATCCCATATCCCATTACTGCACGGATTTTTAAAATCATCACAATATTCTCAACATAACTTTATCTAAAGTCTTCAAAGGAGGTATCTGATTAGCCTTCTTCAGAAGTCCCTAAATGCTGTACCTAAAAAACCCAAGCTTAATACGCAACACAGTCTGAGAAGGAGGGGTGGGGGCAGAAATCAAGAGGAAGCGTTCTACATTTTAAAAAGCACCTAAGAACACAATATTGTAAATTCAGATGAGTGGAAAGACGAGCAACAACAAGCCCCAGATTTGCATTTTAGAAATCCAGGAGCAGTACAAACTATCACAAAAAGAAGACGAGCAAAATGCTGTATTACATAAACTGTTGACAGGGAGCCTCAGCTTCAGAGAGAAATCTAAAAATTCTCCTTTGATCATGACTAGAAGGAAAAAGGATCGCGATGTTTTGCTGTTTAAAATAAGGCTTGGCAGAGAAGAGGTTGAGATATCACTTATCTATTCTATATTGCATCAGCTTGAAACGTATGTGGAATCACCCATTTCCAAAAGCGAGGTTGAAGCAAAGTAATAAAAGAATTCAGTGATTTAAAGGTTGTGAGAGAACAAATAAAAAGAAGATGTGTACAGTAAAGGCTAATACTGTTCTCTGCATCCACCTCCTATGTTACCTTAAACCACAGACTAATGAGCCAGAAGCAAAGGGGGCTAAGTCTGTATGAGGACAATAATAAACAAAACTGACTGGCAAAATATATTTGCAAGTAGGACTGTGCATAGAAAGAAGTCAAAATGTAGACATACTGTTATGTAAACCTGAAATCACACACATGTATTTAAAGATATACAGTGCACTCAGGATAAAAGAGAAACTCTAAAAATTACAAAGAACAAAATCAACCTTATTAGATTTTTAGAAGAGAAACGGAGTATAACAGGAAGAAAAAGTACTTTAGCATGTCAAAGTGAGATGTCCTTAGAATATGGCTGAAACTCAATGAACCATATGTGGCAACATAATTATTCTAAATTGAAATGTAAAAAAAACCTCAAAATCTTATTGTCTCAGTAGTCAATAATAAAAATGTGAATGTACCTATAAGCAACCAATAACAAAAATGTGAACATACCTATAAGGAACCTATAAGAACAGAGCTGCATAAAAACCTTTGCAAGCAAATACGGAATCGGGTAATCTGATCATAAATAATAGCAGCTTTTATCAAATGATGTGAAATTCACGATCAAAATGTTGAATTTTTAGGGTTTGTTTGTTGAGGGTTTTTTTTTAAATGAAAAAAGACTAAGTTACATGAAATGTATCTAAACTGGAGAAAGTAAGAGCGAAGAGGAAAAAAAATAAATTACTCCTTAGGTCTAGTCACTAATATGTTTTCCAAAAGTACCAGATACCTCAAGGAACTAACCGCTCTCGTCCAAAAGCTGTTTTTGACTGAATGGCATCTATGTAATGAAGTACTGGGGATTATTTCTTTAGTTAAGTATATTTAACATAGAAAATGAATAAAATAGTCCTTCACAACCATATAATCTAAATGCTTTTCCAAGCAAACAATCGTTGGCAAAGACTGAGGACAGACAACACACTCAGCTTATCTGCATAATCAGAAAGCTTACGACAACTGGAATGATAACCCTGTTGAGTTAGCTGACCAAGTCTCTCTTTGTACAACATATTGCCCAGATAGGAAGGAGAATTATAATATAAACACCACAGGCCAGCTCCTCAGGTACGACAGGCCAGCTCCTCAGGTACGACAAACCATTCACCACATTACTTTTATTCTTTCCCTTTCCATTAGCTGTGCGTTTTTCCTTAAAAAAACACCATTGTGATGCTTCTGCAAAACACCTCATACGTACTGCCCGGACCAACTGTTCTCGTTGTAACACTACATATCCATTTGATGCCACATTTAGAGCAGCATTCTCCACAAGACAGACCACAAGAAGGCTGAATCAGTAGAGTCCAGGAAGAATTTGTAACCACCCACCAGCAGAACTGAAAAACACTGAACTGCAATGGTACGGAAGCTTTTATCCCTGACTGCATTAACGTGTACAGCGTTGGGCAAGCTTGTGCTGTGAGCAGTGCACCAGAAAGTGCAACTATGAACAAACAGTGACTGAAGAAGCCAAAGATGAATCAGGATATTACCCAACTGTAACACCAAGAAGTTTTGGATTTTTTCCTGCCAGCCTCTGGCTTACACAGTGCTTTGAAAAAGTACTCGGTTTGATATAGGTTGCAGCATCTCTAAATAGGTCTCAGAAAGACATATTATCCTGACTCAACTCCCTGAGCAGTAGGAGAAGCATAGATTTCATGTTTGATCTCCAGAGTGAGATGAAAAGGATGCTGAGACAGGGAACGTCCTTATTTCCATTGTGGAAACATCATTCCCTGAGGCTTTGAGTATAGCTACAATAGGAATTACGGACACTTTGTTTTCTGACCCCATGGTTCCCAAGAATCTGTTTTAAACATTAACAATAGATAGTCACATGGCTTACTTCATCATTCTTTGTTTTATTACTATGTGACAGAAGAATGAAATTATTTTTTTATCTTAGTTTATATTAAACGATTCCTGATCACTTGAATTTGTTTTGAATTCAACTCAGGGCCCAGGGCAGCCCCACCTGCAAGGAACTGAAAGATAACAGATTTAAAATTTTTCAACAATTATTTCCAGCACATTGGAATAAATTCCAACAAATAGTTCCAAAATCCTAGTTCAACAATACCTTATTCTTCAAAAAGAACAAAGGCAGTTGTATCAAACTGAACGGTAATTCAACTAATAGTTAGCTGTGATGGTTTGAAAGCACTGGCACCAATTCCTGTAACCTATCAGGTGCTGAAATCTTAGACAGCTTGCCTGAATTGTGAATTAAACTATTACCTGAAGTTCAGGTCAGATTATTTTGTTAGATTTGTAACCAGCAAGACAAAAATCTAGAGATGAAGCTTTCAGTAACTTGGTCTGCTCCTCTGAGCAGGTGTCTTCAAATCTGTTGACCCCACAGCCACCGCCTAGTACGAAGTGTGAGTATCTCACTTTCACTATCCTTTTTCCAGTTAGTGGGAACACAGCACAGAAGAATCACTCTGAAATATATATACACAAAGGAAATACAGGAGAAATACAATTCTCCTATTCTATGTCTCCTGAAGGCTAGGCCATACAGATAAATTAGACAAACCCAACAATCTGCTGAAACAGATAACGAATTTAAGAGCACAATGCTTTCCTGCCATGTTTCATATTTTTATACTCAAAGAAAACAGAAGGTAGTTCAGCAGCTCCTGTCAATTAAAAGAAAATGAACTCACATCACTCATTAATTCTGTCTTGATGAGTAGGGAGATACTTAGTCTGATGAATTCTCGCTCCACTTGAACTTCATGACAGCAATAAATAACATCTGAGAGGTCCTTTTTATTAGGTTTTCACTGTACCTTGTTAAAACTTTAATTCCAACATAGCTCCTTCAACCGCATTTCCATGCGGCCTCAAGAAATTTTCCTTAACTGTTATTAAATGGGTAACAAATATTCTTTTTAAACGAGAACTTCTAACAAAAGGTACATTAGCCAGATCTCAGACTTGAACAAGGATGCCCCCAAAAGCATCTATCTTCCAGGGAAGGGAAGGAAAAATATCAGTACTATGCAGCTGTGCTGCCTACAGAAAATAAACTGTTCTGGACTGCACCAAACCAAACACTCCCAAAAACCTTCCAACATTCACTAATAGAAGTGACACAATAAAAATATTTGAACTGCAACAATTAAATCTGGATACAGATAACAAGAATAAAAAAAACGGACGTCTTACACCGACCAAGGGAAAAAAAACAGCATCCCAGTGCAGGAACAATAAGCTACGATTAAAAAGGACTAATAATTCCAGTGCCTTCGTGCAGCTACATTGAGTGACATAACCACAGATGAGCTTTAACTATTCTATTACGAAAACACTGCTGAGAGTAAGGATTCAAAAAAATGAAACGAAAACAAGAGGAAAAAAAAAAGCCCCTATGGTAGCATCTAGAACCCCTAGGTAGTCTACTCATTCTTCCCTGCAGGTCCTTTCTGGTTTCCCACACCACCCTTCTTTCACATTTAAATTCCTCTGATATTCATATTTTCCTCAAGAAATAAACCAACAAAATACATATAAAAAGCTTAATCTCACTATCCATTAGTTACCATTTCATTATGCAAACTTCAGTATCTGAATATCCAGAAACAAACCCTCCAAAGTCCCTTAAACTCTGAAAATTTCTGTCTTCCAAAGGTAATTATTAGTTTTCAAGGTACCAAAATACCCTTGCTATACCATGCTGTAAGTAATTTCCATAAGACAGATGAAGCATGTGTTTTACTTTCTTTGATTTAATGGAGATCTATCACAAAAGAGCTCCAGCTTGTGGCATTATCAAATCCATAACTGTAAGGAATAATATTCTATGCCTATAGTTCCCTAAACTGTATGGACTAAAACCAGAACATATTACTTGGGAAAGAACACTGGATAAAATTTCAGTCAGATATTAAACAAAAACACAAAAATGTGAAGTATAGATACACATTCCTATAGGTGTAAACAGAATATTTTAAACAAAAAAAAATGAGTGCAAAGTTAACTGCTAAATGAGATGCTGTTGGGTTCTTTGGCCTCAGTTTTTTAAAAGATGTTGTTTATTCCTCCTTCTCCTATCCTCAATCTAAGAGTCTCTTTGGATGAGTCTAGTTTAATGTTTTAATAAACTGCCATCATCAACATTTAAGAAAAAAGCCACCATGCCTCTGTAGTAATTTCTCCCATGTCTTCTCAGATGAATACATCCATATGAAACTTAAAAGCCTTTGCTGTTAGAGAATGACCTCGTAGAATTGGAGATAACGGTTTCTGAAAACTCTTAAAGAAAAGCACAAGTTCAGATCTTGCAAGGAATTCTAAGCAGAAAAAGTTGTCCACTGGCACTAGGCTCCATGCAGAATTGGAGGTATTTTTCAATAGATGTCAAATATTGAGCCATTTGTGAATAAGTATAAAAGATTATGTTTAAATATCAGTTAAGGAGATTCATCTCTCTCTCGACTCAAATGACTTTCATATTCTGTTTCTGCTAACAAGCAAGACAAACCCCAAAACAAAGAAACAAAGTGCCAAACTACACAATAACGTGGCCTTGTCTACTGTTTGGAGAATTAATATAACATGTTGCCCAGAGAAGTTGTAGGTGCCCCATCCCTGGAAGTGTTCAAGGCCAGGTTGGATGAGGCTTTGGGCAACCTGGTGTAGTGGAGGGTGTCCCTGCCCATGGCAGGGGTGTTGGAACTAGATGGTCTTTGAGGTCCCTTCCAACCCAAACCATTCTATGATTCTATGATTCTATAACTCTATGAGAATTAATACAACATGTATACTGCTTTTCTTGTTTAAACCTACTAATAGCAAAATCAGAGCAGAGAGTGTTTTGTATACAAAGCACACGACACAATTCTTTAAACAGACTAAAAAAAAAATTATCAGTTTTCATTTGAGATTTTCTACTGGCTTCAATATCTTCTTGAACACTGAAGTAACATCCAAACTCTCATCATTCATGTATCTACTCCTCGTAGCATAAAAAGTACTATATTATCTTAAAAATACATTTAGCAGAAACAGATTGAAGTAATTTATGAGATTTGATCTTCATTAAATGGTCATGCACTCCTCATTAGTTAAAATTTGATCACATTTCAGTTGAAAGCAATGCAAAGAGTAAATGAACAACTGTTTGCTCACCCAAATTCAAATGCAGTAGAAAAAATGAAAAATATCTGTATAAACACACAATAGCGCAACTAGTTTGGAATTTTCACAGACCACACAGTTTATCTACGTTTGTGGCATATCACCCCTCATGCATTTCGCTATTCTCCTCTGCAAAGATGCACAGCTTTTACCAATGTATCCACACAGCTTTTCCTGTTTACCAAAATCACTCAGAAATACATCTCTCAGTGATGTGATCACAAAGCTTTTCAATTGGGTCCTTCTTATTTGAAGAGTTTAACTCTGTTTAATAGTTAAAAAAAGCAGTGAATATTTAGGAACATTAGCCATAGCAAAAATCAGCTGCTGCCTGACAAAACTGATGTGTTTTAGATGCTAATATTGTGAATATTTAACTACAATATAAGCCAACTTCTTCCCAGAAGGGAATGCGTTGCTTCTACCCAAACTTTGTTTTGACAGAACATCAAATCTTTCAAACATCCTAAAATGTATGGTTTGGGTTTTTCTCCACCTCAACCAATAATTTTTAAAGAAAATATAGAAATCAGATGGGCTTCCAAACTCATTGCTTCTCAAAAAAATGTAGTTCTAATTTTTACTGAAAACATTCCAGAAAAATTAAATTTAACCAAAGTATCTTTCTACAATGGGAAAAATTTATATTGAATAATTTTACCTTCAGAGTTATGCGTAGTTTTCTTGTGTTTTCGACATAAAATCCTATAAACAAAGTAGTTGAAAACTGTCAAGTCAGTCACGATTCACAGATTATTTACTCATCTTTTAAAGTTAAATGCCAGTACATTTTTCTCCCACTTGTAAGACTCACTGATATACAAATCTTGCAGTGAAAATATGCTTTTCTAGCACATCACTATTTTGAATGCCACAATCATCATTAGATTTTTTTTGCAACAGTTTTGCTTAGATTCCAAAAGCAGGTTTTTTTTTTTTTTAAACAAAGAATGTGAAATATAAATAGAAAAATAAACATAGCAAATAAATAAGAGTTACATGTAAATGCCTTGTGAGGGTTTCTCTCTTATCTGAGCTTTATCATGCAAAGCACAGTAGTAGTGATATGTCTTGTGACATGTTTTCACATCACAGCCAATGGTTGCTCCAGGACAATGGCATAAAGAGCACATCTGGAAAGAAAAAGAAAGCACAACTCATGTTACTGTTGGCTTAGTGTTTCCCAGTTAAAAAAAATAACACTGTTATCACTCGTGGTGACAAAATACATAGAATTATGCACTCGGCATTACTCTTCCTGCTCTCAGGTGTTTTCCATTATTTATTTTAAAACCAAGGAGAAATTCATTGCAATTATGCAAAAGTACAATAATCATCATACATTCATTATCAATTCAATGAAGAAAACAAGTAATTTGCTTCTGTGGAGTATCATGTGTTTGATGAAAGTGACACAGCTATTCACCTAAATATCCCACTCCCAAGGACAGTCTGTTTGTATCAACCATTTCAGAAAAGTTAAAATCATAAATTGTACTTGTTTAATTCTGAATGACATTATGAAAGTAGGAGGGGAAAAAAAAAAGACAACCATTTGGCAATGAATGTTGCAGAGTCAGAAATACTGATGATCTGCAAATTTATCTTAGCCTCAGCAGTTAACCTTATCTCATTTTTCTCTACAGTTATTTCCATTTCCAAAACACTGAATTTAGTGAAATATTTGTTAAATACAATACATTCATTTCAATTATACTAAATTTTGCTCTATGTACTTATATTGCAGAAAACATAAATGGGAGCCTGTTGCTTTACTCTTCTTTCCCAACAATTAATTGTTCTCAGACTCATCATTGCTTAGGATACACCAACTATCATGCTTTTAAATTGCTCACTGCCCTTCTCACACTGTCTTAGGAAAGGAAGTAATTGATATTATGACAATATTTTTCTCTATATTTTTCTACTGACATAATATTGCCCCCAAAAATCTCAGAATTTCCCATTCTTGTTAGTCTCAAATATGCCAAATAAATATATCACCAAAGTTATATATCGCCATCCTGTTTTTCAATTTTAACAAAGTTAACTGAACAGGAAAAATGTCAAAGCCTTGGATCATCTCCATCTACTCCTCTGCAAGCCCTGAAATGGTACAGTTATATACTGTTCCTTATTACCTAATTTGTATGGGTATTTTATCCCATGTGTTTGTTATACATTATGGTTTAATATATAATAATGGTTGAACAAAGCTCTTTTATAAAAGCCTAGGTTGAAATTATATCCATCCAATCAATTTTAGTCAGTACTTCAGTATTTTTGAAGCCAGAAATGGCCAAAAGGAAACTTTCTCTCCATGATGCGTCTGTATGAAAGAAAAACAGACCACAGTAATTTTTATATTGATTTATTGGTCTATGTTTCCTGACCATAATAAAACATTTATTCCATTGGTACAAGTCCTGCTGTCCAAATGGTCCCTGTCAACAGATTCATTAATTCTCAAGTTATACCAGGTAAATGTTAAACTTGACAAGCTGCAAAACAGGTAAGCTCTTTAAAAAGCACCCTCGCATGCACAGCTAACAGAAATAATGATGGTAGCAGAGCCTTGTACTCCCAAATGTTTAGACTTTACAAGTTTTTGACTAGCCTATTAAGGTCTGAACCCACAAACTTTTCTCAGACAGAAATATATTACCATCAGAAAGGCTCTGCATGTCACTCATTATCAGTTCACTAATAAACATCTTGGCCTCAGTTTTCAGTGCGCACCTGGTCAGCAGCAGCACCTCCTGAAGGAGGGAAACTACATAAAATCTGCCAGTAGACAAATTTAGTCCGAGCTATCGATGTAATTACCTAACCCAGTGCACCAGGCTGAGATATTTTTGCTCAGTGTGCTCCCACATAACAGAACAGGCTAGAAGAGAACGCAGACCTTAGAGGGGGCATTTGGGCTAACGATAAACACGTAGCTTTAAGCTTCCTATACAAGTCAGAGAAAGACACGATCCCTCCAGAGACTGGTTCAGAGCTGTAGTTTTCTCACAGCTACAGATAGAAATAAGGCACCTAAGTTAAGATCTTAAAATTATCTTGTAAATTCTCTCTAAAGGAGAAACATTTCAGGACTATGAATCTACTAAGTTATCCGGACCCAGGTTTTCTGCAAAAAGCTGAACGAAGTGCCTGATATGTACAGCTAGCGAGCTCCACGAATACATCCAGCTGTTGCATTAGTGAAGAAACATAAAGAGATTCAGAAGCAGAAAAACAGAAACGACCAATGACATAAAAAGAAATAACCTTCCAAAAACATTTGAGATCCAAGAATCAAAAAGTTTCCTTGCAATCTGTACTTCCATTTACTGTCATATGCTTTGGAAATTCCTAATCACAACATGAATGACTTGTGAGTAGTTATGTCTTTATGCTTCAGCTACCTAGAGCACATAAAGTTCCCTGTGTTGGAAAGATTCAAATGAAACATTGGATGAAATATTGGACTATTATTATATAATTGTAGTTCTACAATAATACTTGGCATAACTCTTAGTAGTCCAAGAACTGGTAAATACATGAGTTTTTAATAATAAGTCTCACTTATTTTCCCACATGGAAAAAAAAATAGTCCTAAAAAAAAATAAATTATTAATTAGCTTCTCAGAAATTAAAAGAAGTCATTGCTGCTCAATTCTCATGAATTTGGTAAAGCTGTAATCATTACTGTACTCACATACCTCAGAAAACGTCCATATTCACAAAATTATCTATTAAATCAATATGAAAGGAAGCAACAAAACTACCTTTGGTAGTTAAAATCCGATTTTGGGAGCAAAACCAAATACTGGTAAAGGCACAATAATACCTTTAACAGGTCCCTAAAATGTGGGTTTCATTCTGAAATCTAACAGAAAACATTAAATAGAAATTAGTGGATTAGAAACATAAATTTAGGAAATGCTCTTGTTTATATGCAGCCCATCCAAAAGAAAAACGAGCATATTCTGTAAGTCAGTTTTCGAATTTGCTTGGAAAAAAACGCATATCTGCTACAACCATCTACATTTGCCAATGAGAAAAAAGTAACTGTAAAAATAATAATTCTGGATTTTTTTTTAATAAGTCATGATTAAGCTACAATTCTTAAAACAACACGTTTACATGAGAGCAGAACTTGACTGAAATAAACAAGTCACTTTTTATCCTTTCGTAAAGACACTTCAGGGCTTGATAAACTGACATTTAAAGTTCAGCATAAGTATAATCACATCTGCTGAGGTTTTCTTTTCATAAATCTGAGACCAATTTTACTTCAATATCTTCTTCTATACATCGTCCGTTACCTTAGAGCTCACACATAGGTAGTACTTTAAAAAAAAACAACCAAACAAAATAAACCACACATAATACACTGAACAACATCCTGGTAAACTTTATATAAGGTAAGAAAATATTGTCTTCCATTTTCCAAGGCCAAAAATAGAGACTTACCAGTTTAGTGCCTCTCTTGATTTCTTTCTGAATATCTTCAATAGAGAATCCACCAAGACTCTCATTATCAGTGTGTGAAGACACCAGTGCAGATGAGAACAGCTAAAATTATAAAACCAAAACTTATTTTTTAAGTTTTAAGGGTGTAAGCGATATAAAACATTTATATACATGAAACTCAAAAAAAATTCAAATTAGAGTGATTAAATACGTGCACCAGTGCCACAGCTGGTTCAATTTTTTCAGTCGTTTGTGGTTGTTCACCAGCTCACTCCATCCATCCCAGTCCCTTCGCCCAGTACTCACCATACATTTGTGGTGTGCTGCCACCTTCTGGTTCTCCGACATCAGTAACTGTCCGCACTCATTATCTTTATTAGACCTACAAAAGCCACACTTCCTTTGTCTTGAAGAGACTTTTTTCTGTCCAACTGAGCTTGTCATGATTTTAAACAATCTCAGAACACCGCTTCAATCCTTTCAACACTACAAAAAAAAAAAAGGTGCCATCAGCAGGTTAACATCAACAAAATGCAATTTAGTTTTATAAATATAATATTGGTTGCTTGAAAATTATTATCTGTCCCTTTTTACCCTTTTCTTGGGTATGGATATATTGTATGACTACAATATATCCATACAAACACGCATCCAACAGAGGCACTATTTTGCCAGCTTTTTATGAAATTGTGTTAGCAAGCAGAGTTAGTTCTTTAGACAAAAGTTCGAACATTAATATAAAACTTTGGATACTAATGTAAAACTTACGGGGGAAAAAATAAATAAATGGAAAGTACAACAAGCACACCAATCATTAGGTGAAAAAGTTACTGCAAGTCTTTCATCCCATTCTTATAATTCTTTATTACAGATTTATTATAGCAAAGGAATTTATAGAAAACGCACTACCTGGTGCATGCAGTAAAATTCATGCCTCTGAACTTTTTCAAAAACAGAAGCAAGAAAAACCCCAAGAGTCCAGCACAGCATCCAGAACGGGTTTTGAGTGCAAAAGCACCCACAGCAGCACAGCAGATGAGTAACTACCCTTAGAGGAGGGCAGAGATGAGAAGATAAAATGTTACCATGTCAGGCATTTCACAATATGCTGTGGCCAAATGGCATTAGGAGCAAAATTTTAGAAGCTCTATGACTAATGCACTGCGATGGAAACCTTTGCAAGACACACAGTTAATTCAGCAGGACCGTACCAGTTATCAGTAAGTGAACAAGAGCTGCTATTCTCATCTAAGAAAAGTAACTTGAAATTAAACTCAACATGAATCACAAACTTTTCATGTGCTACCAACGACACATTTTAAAATCTAACACTGAGGTCCCAATCCCCCAGTCGGGCAGACACTGCAACTTCAAAAGTGAAAACGCCTCACAAGCGCACGTGCTCCTTGGCCCAGCATTACGCAGTTTGTGTTCATCTGTTTCTACATCTCTCAAAAAAGAAAATACCATCCTCTTCAACTAGACTTGCTTACAGCTTTTCACTTTGGAGACTGGAGCCTCACCGTCAGAACTGGCCACCACTGCAATAAAAGCATCCTCCTCAGCCTTTGTCCGCAGCAGCCTCATCTAAATGAGAAAAGCCACCATACAGTTTGATACTTCTGCTGGAAAAAAATACCAAATCCAGCCGTAAGAACAGCAGAGTTGTAACAGCCCTGGACTGCGCTACAACGGCCATCTGCATGAGAAGGCAGGACTGTTTTCTGAGCTGTGCACGAGCAAACCTGCCCACTTCTCCGCGCTGTCAGAGCCCCAGAATACCAGTATCACTCACTATTTTTCTAATCAAAAGCAGAGGAATGTCATCAAGTGTCTGTCGGCACATACCACTGCTAAAAGACAATCCTGTTAGACTGTCGCTCTTCTGTTTCACCACATTTTCACAGACTGGGTTGTAACTGTTTGTCACAATGTTTACTGCAAAACTGCATCCAAAAGTGCCTGTCCTCTGCCTACTGCCTCTGCTTTATTAACAGCTTCATCCGCTTTCTTTTACAATTGGAAAGCAGTTTACCAGACGGTGACGCACACTCATAAGAGGAATGCATAGATTTCAGATCTTGCTGATTTGCACAAAAAATGTGCCAATCTGGATAAACTAGTCACACCCTTTTGCAGTGGCAATAGAGAGTCCTTAAGTGTTAAACACAAAAGAATTACTATACTGTATTCTCCTAAAGAAAAAAAAAAACACGAAACAAAACCATTCTGTAATCCCTTCTGAGCAGAAAGAAGGAATGGTTCCTGAAGGAAAGATACGCTGATTTTCTGATTATTATTTTTAATATAATTTTTACACTTAAAAAAAATTATTTATTTGGGAGCAGGAAAAAGACCTACAAAAGACAAGTAAGAAATAATATCACCAAGATTTCTTGCTTTCAGGTTACATTCAAGCGCTCAATATAAATCACACAGTGATGGGTTAGAAACATATTAACAAAATAACTTTAAATGCAAGACGTTCTGCTTCAGTATCAATAATGTGATATACACACATAATCATTCAGATTATACTACTGCAATGATACCAGTTCTTAAAAGGAATATCAGGGATTTCCTTGAACACTTGCACAGGTTCTACTGACTTGCAGGAGTAAGAATTACTACTATAAAAAGCAGCAATCCCTTCAATTTAACAAGCAAATTCATATTTAAAAAAACGCACATAATTTATAGAACACACAAAAATGTATTAAGTGGCTCTCATCATCTTTAATTTCTAAGAAGAGCAACTTTCCAAGAAACAAGATCATAAAGAACCTTCTCACAGCTGGCTGCAGTCAATGCCCTCAGCGTTCCGCCTTCCAGCGCACCAACAGCCACGAGCGGGCACGTCACTCTGACACAACCCAACTTCTTGAAGCACTTGTGCATAATTACACTTCTAAGGCTCACATAGAAGTTAAAAATAATTTCAGCATTTACTTGGTGATGCATGCATGTTGATGTTTTAACAACAAAAAAATAATTTGCAAATAGTATGTTTTGGAATACTTATTTAATGATAAATATTTTAACACTTGAAAAATTATTCAAAATGAAAACAGACCGAAAAAGATGAGGGTACGCCAGAAAGAAAACTCACATTCTTTTCACCGTCAGATTAAACTACTCAGAAAGCATTTTATAAGGCTATCTAAAAGATTTCTTTCCAATCCTGCATTCTTTGCATTTGCGTTTTCTGTATCACTAGACATTAACACTCTTTAGGCATTTCTAAAGACTGCAAAAAAAAAATAAGCATGAGAATTATTGCAGAAGCATTTCTGTTGCAGCCCTCTCCCTAAATTGTCTGCTTTCTCATAAACGTGAGAAAACACTATCCTGGGATCACTTTTGTTTGTGTCAAAACGCACTTCTTATCCTGTCCATTTAAACAAAAATAACCTTTTTCTGAAACAGACGAACCAAACTACACAGCTATACCACAGACCCAGAATTCTGAACACGACACTCAAAATTCTGTTCTCATCTCTCAAGTTAAGTCACCCAAACGCAACTAATCCAGTTTGCCAAGTATCAAGCTACATTTCATTGGAACAAGAAAAATAATGCAACTTAAAACCAGCTCAATATTTGCTTTCCATGTTTAAAAAAGCTAACGAACGAATAAGACTTATAAAACAGTGTTTAAAATACTGTTGACAGAATCTTGCTTGTCAGTTTTGTCAGAGAAACTCTTCTTAGATTTGATTACAGAAAGCGATGTCCTGTGGAATCACTGACTAGGAGATCGTGCACTATCTCTACCAAAACGAAACACACGAACCACAAAACACAGATTATTATATACAGAAACGTTTTCCACGGGCTTGGTCTAAAAAATTAAGAGTTACATCTACCCTAAAATCACAAAAGAAGAAACTCATTTGGTGATTCTTTACTCAAAAATTTTGGTTCACTTGCATTCGTGTTTCTTAATGTCCACTAAAGTATTCAACACGGTGCTGCCCCTAACAGCACTTTTATTTTACTTTCAGAGCAGCATGTTTTACAAACCCATACGACCTATATACTGGTTTACTGAGTTCTAGACGACAGATTTTCTAACGTAAAAGAGTGCAATTTCAATGACTGTCAGGCAAAGGATGCTCTCAGTGCATGAGACATTGTTCAGCACCGAAGAACGGAAAGTAACCTGGATTCTAATTCCTATTTATTGCCCGAGTGTTTCAAGAGCTGCTCCCAGTTTACAGGGGTTAAGGCCCCACTCGTACTTCCAACAAAGGAGAGTCACCTCTGTGCTATACTTTCTCACGTAAAGTTTGTTCTGCTGTGCGGCCTGTATCATTGCAGAATTTTATTTTTAAAAATTAAGATTTATATTTGTCCATGAAGAAAATTTCAGACACCCAAGGAAAACCTACAAGAGAAGCATACAAGCTTTGTAAAATTCCATTAAAGACACTGAAGTGGTTTGGACTCTCAGGAAAAGCTACAGAAAATATCTGGGTTGATTTTTTCCAAGACTCTCGCTAGAGATACACGGTTCTCTGTTCAGGAAACTTTCAGGTGCTTTCTAGTTTCTAGGGTCACACCCATTACTGGGCATTATTTTGGAGAAGAGGGGGCAAAGCTGAGGAGGAGGGAGGTACCCCGGAGGTGTCTGTATTTGAGAACCCGAAGTCACAAGTCCCATAGAAACGTTTATCCAAGAGTTACGTTCACACAGCATCCCACAGCCACTATAAAAAGTAGGGTAGGAACTTATCAATGCAGCTTCCTTGGAAAAAAAAGAAACCAAAGGGGGGCAAAGGTGGGGGAGGCGCCGGGGGGAGGGGTGGGGGTCCAACCCTGGCAAGTCTAAACAAAAAGAACAGAGCAGGTAACTAAAAATGTCACGGAAAGAGCCTGCGGTAAGGAAGATCCGGCAGCCGGCACAGACCGAGCTTCAGGAAAGTTTACGTCCTCCCACAGGGAGCGGGAGATGATCCGATAACGGCACCTCCGCCACTCGCCGCCCTGGGGGAGACGGACGAGGCACGGCCCCCCTCTGGGCAGGGGCTGCCGCGATTTCCCCCGCAGCGACCGGCCACGGGCGCCGGCGAGCCCTACCCCTCCCCGCCGGAGGGCCTACCGAGCGGGCTCGGTGGGACGCGGGGCTCCCGGGGAGGGCGATCCTCGCCCCGTTCCTCACCGAATTTTAGGGGAAACGGGACTGGGAGACAAGGGGGGGCGGATCCTCCAGGGAAGGAGGGAGCGGGCCGAGGCGGGCGGAGCGAGCGGCTGCCGCCGGCTCGGGGCGGAGGGAGGGGGGAAGGGGGGCGGGTAACGGCACCGGGGGGCGCCTCCTGAAGAGGCAGCGCTGGGTGCCGGGACCCTCCCGGGGCAGGAGGCTCGCTAAGGCCCAGGGACCGGCGGCGAGGCGGCGGGAGGACGGGGCGGGCTCCCTGGGCAGGGGGCTGCGGGCGGGCGGGCCGGGGGCGCCGTGCCTGCCCCGGGCGCGCGGCAGAGAGGCAGCCGGGCGGGCAACGAGGCGGTTGGGCACTCGGTCGGTCACTCAGTCACTCACCCGTGTGGCGGGTGGGGCGCCGGGGAGAGGAGCAGCGCGGGCACACCCCCACCCCCCCGTCACCGCCGGTCGCTCACGGCCGCTCGCTCGCCAGGACCGTCCCTTTCATTCGGGGCAGGGGACGCTGCGCCGCCGCCGCCGCCGCCGCGCGCAAGCACGCACGCACGCACGCACGAACGGACGCACGCACACACGCACGTACGGCGCGCTCGAGCCGCGGCGGCGCGACGCTGCGGGGCGGCGCCCGATTGGCGCGCGAGGCGGCACGGCGGGAGCACGGCCGGGCCTTCTCGGCGTCCTGCGCACGCGCGCCACCGCGAGGCCCGGAGGCGAGGGAGCCGGGAAACGGAAGGGGGCGGGGCGGGGCGGGGCGGGGGAGAGCTCTGCGCCTGCGCACTTCCCACCCGCAGCCGTTGGCGGTTGGGTCGGGGGGGGTGGGGCCGGCTACTGGGGCTCCGCATGCGCAGTACGCCCCAGGCGAGCGGCGGGAGGCTGCGCATGCGCAGAGCGCCTGGAGGCGGGCGGGAGCGCTGCGGCGCCGCGGTGGAGACTCGCGTATGCGCACTGGCGGGCGGAGGCGGGGGTTGTCCCCGGGGCGCCTCCTCACAGCGCAGCGCCCATGGCCCGGCCTTGGGCCTGGGGAGAGGAGCGGAGAGGTGGGGGAATGGTGGCTGAGTCGCAGGTGAGGCTGAGAGGAGGAGAAATGAACGGAGCGAGACAACAGGTGGTGAGAGGCGAGTGTGGAGAGAAGCTGAGGTAGAGAGGTGATGAGGAGAAGGCACTTTGTCACTGCGCGGCTTGTTTCCGCAGTGGCTCTGGTCTTGCAATGTCTTCCTTTTGCTAATACCACATGGCAGAGACAGAGAGGTATCATTTTATACTAGTTTCTCCATTTGGGTTCATGTCTACAAAGAGTAAGATCCTTGGGAAGGATGGATGGAAAGAGTTTTGTGGGTACATCTGTCCATTCACAGATGAACTCTCAAGAATTTATTTTTTTTTTGTTAGCCACTGCAGCAAAATAATTCAAAATGCTTACAGAAAATGGGTTGTCACTTCGAACTGGTACGAGGTGAAGAAAATGTCAACAATAATTATAAGTTACCTGAGCTGTAAGAGCATACTGCAGCTTAACAGAGTATACAATATATCCAGCTGGGGGTTGGAACTAGATGATCTTGGAGGTCCCTTCCAACCCAAACCATTCTATGATTCTATACATTCTATACATGTACACACACACAGAGTGTACTTCAACAATGCGCTTCAGCTCAGAGGAACACGATTCACGCCAGGAGTAGCGGTTCTGTGTTGAGAAAAACTGTATTGTAGATGGTTGTATCAGCAAAACTGCTTTCTCTCATATGATTTGTTGTATTTGGAGAGTATTATTGATTCTAAAGCACTGATATTGTGCCCAGTGTTAGGACAGAAGTTGCAGCTGCGTATCCTACCGGTGTTAAGAATAAATCAGACTGATAAAGCACTTTTTCTGTGGCTAAAACATTTTAAAACATTTAGTTTTGGTTTGGAAAAAAGCTCTTAGCTATAATTGCCATAATAACTAAATAGAAAAATGTGATGCAAGAATCAAATTCCAGGAGATTGCCTATTTTCCCAAAACACAATAAGTAATGAAAATTATACTTCTTTTTTTTTCCCACACAAAGTTGTCATCATATTGGATGTGTTGACTTAATCTGCATTACACTGTAGTGAGAAACTCAAATGCTGATGCACATTTAAATATTCAAGCTGCTGCCATTTTACATCATTATACATAGACGATTTACACTCCTACTCCTCCAGAAATTATTCTGCCATGTTGTTATTTTGGGCTTTTTATTTTGCTGTTTATTAATAAAAATCTATCTTTTCATTTAGTTCCAGAAAACACTGCGTGTCTTGAGGAAAACCTCTCCTTTCTCTTTGGTGTTCTTTGATTTTTACTTTTCAGTGAGTGTTTATTTAATATCAGCTACTGGAGGGGGGGGGGAAAAGCCACAAAGAAAATTGCTTTGGTTTTTCCTTGAAAAAACTTTTCCGATGATTGTGCTTCCTTCTCAAGACAATTACTTTTGTTTCCCTCTGGCAATATTTTTGTCCTCCCTTGGCACAAGGAGCTTTAGAGGGTAACGTTTAAAAATATTTGCAACATTAAAGACAATTGTGATCATTGTTTGCTCTGGCTGCTGTTGGAATATCTGCTGTGCAGCATGTTGCTGTGTAGCCCCAGCACCTGCAGAGTAGGCAGAAGCAGCTCTCTGTGGAGGACCCTCTGGATTTCATGCTCCAGCACAAGGCTGAGAACCAAAGGTATGGAGCGCGTGGTGGGGGCACAGGCAACATTTCATGTGTGTTATCAGATAGTGATGTTTAGTCCTATGTTATTTCTGGTTTTCCAGGCACGAGTATATTTTCCTTTCTTCCTAAAGGATTTTAAAATTAACATAGCCAGTTGCTTTATTCTTTTATAGCATGGCATTTAAGAGCTCTCTAGGGATGCTGTACCTCACATGAATACCGAATTTGTGCATACTTGGTTTCACTGAGAGGCTCAGCAAGGCAAAAGAATTAATGAGTTTTAGAAACAGCGTATCCAGCTGACTTCATGTTTTATCATCAGGATGTCTTACAGGCAGAGATCCCATGAATAATGGTCACGTGCAGCAGTATCACAGATTGGTTTTTAATTCCTAATGTGAGGTTATGGCTAGCTAAGGGTTGCAGTGGGCAAGTGACAACACAGGGAGATTCTAACTTTACGCTAAAATGTTTTGACCATGTTGGCAAGGAGCCTGGCAGGCATTAACCACTACAGGAGCTTACAGAACTTCTCAGTGCCTTGTGTTTGGCAAGCTCATCACCCACAAACTCAATTATTGACTTTCTTCCATTTCAAGAGAATAAGAAATGTCATCATCAAGGATCTAAAAAGACTGACGTTACAAAACAGAGTGTGTCATTTGTTCACAGATCCAGCATTAATCCTGTTGCTATAAACCCCAGACTTATATAGAAACCATTCATCGTTCATCAAAGACATGATCGGGTTTTCCCATTTTCTATAGCCCAGCTGTAGTGGAGTACATTTTACAGTGACTTCAGTGTGTGAAGCTAATTTTTTTGGTTAAAACGATGGGAAATAAAACCTCATTTATTTCCCATGAAGCAGTGCCTGATTAAAACAAGACCCAAACATTCTATAAGCTCTGTAAGAATATACCGGGGCAAGCTATTTAAGAACAGTCATTTTAGAAACAGGTTGAATCCTCTAAAAAAAAATTAAATAATCCTTTTAGCTGCTGTATTTCTGCTACATGATTTAAGTACAATCCAAACGAAGTGCAGTCAGTTAAATGTTATCTTTTCTGCAGTCTGGTTTTAGGTACAAGATGTAACTGAAATAAAACAAGGTGAGACCCATACCACCTCTTGAGTGCTGGCAGCTTCCAAGAGCACAGCCAAACAGCTCAACCAAAAACCAGCTACTTGCTTCAACAACCCTCCTATTCTTTATCTGGACAGTGCTTTAAACCTTATGAAAAAAGGCAAAGTGTTCACAGGGTAGGATTTCAGGACAAGCACTGCCATCTTTGCTTTAAGGAGATCCACAAAAAACTGATTGCAGGGGTTCAGGGGAGAAGTCAAAATAAACCAAGAAAACTGATAATAACTGGAAAAGAGAATACTGAATTGCTGAGCCATCCTGCAGGTACCCCCATTTTTAGCTTATCAGGAGAAAAAAAGAAAAAGTGCTCACAATTTTCTTAATGCCCATTCAAATTAATTTAAAAGTGATGATGAGTAATGCTGACCGTGTGTTCTAGTTGGTGGTCAAGTACAGACACCAAAGGCCTGTGCCAAGGGAGCTTGTGCCCAGCAAGCTTTGAGCTCTACCCCAAAACACGACAGGTAAGCAAGGCTGTTCTCTTCTCTGCTCTCACTGTACAACAGCAGCTCAGTTTTCAACTCTGGAATAATTCTCAGCCAATATGTATCAGATACTTAATTGCATTTGCTTGGTTTCGTACAATATTGTTAAACTTATATTCTTTCATTCTCAAAGCAGCCACAAAAGATCCAGGCTTTAAACCTAAAGTGAAACAAACCGAGTCCCCGTGAATCCCCTTCAAAAGAACGAATGTTGCCAGTAGTGACTGAACCCTTAATTATCTTACCACTGATTATTTTAGCATAAAGGTATAGCGCTTTTGTGTGAGGTACAGCGTTCACAATCCTGAACTCGCTCTTTCATCTTCCAGGATTAAAAAAGCCAAGAGAGGTTCTGTACTCACTTAATTCATGTTAACTGAGTTAGAAGCACGCTGCTTTAGACAGCGCTCCAGTACAGCAGCGTGTTAGCTCTGCTGGGTACCACAGTGTGCACTGTGGTATGTGTGCATAAGGACACTGGGTCAGTGTCCAGTCGCCTCAATATGTGTTTTCTCTGTGCCACATTTCAACTGCTCTTCTGTTATTCTGGGACAAAACAACGGCAAGTGCTCTGTTGATACATCAAGAGGTGCTTTCCTAAGCCCAGGTTTGTCCTTCTGTGGACAAACAGAAAAACAAAGCTAAAAAAAGATTATGTATCTTGAGGTTTCGCATGGTATGCATTGTACCCGTAATTAGGATCTTGTGCTACAAGTCACTGCCAACCATCTCTTCAGGAAGTATGTCACTTCATCTCATTACTTTTTTCCCCTCTGTCTTGTCTGAATAGATGTCAAAGGCTTACAAGCAAGAGCTGTTTCTTTCTACGGGCTTCTGTAGCAACTGGCACGATAGCATCCTGATGTGTTCTGGGTCCTCCAGCTGCTATGTTATACAAGTATTTAAGAGAGAACATTTTCAGAAGTGTGGGCAGAAATCTACGTCTCAATTACGGTATTTCTTACCTGTATTGTGGTGTCTTGTGGAGTTGAGGATTATACAGACAACTGAGTCGGTCCTTCTTGTTTAAAATTCACAAACTGATTCTTAAAAGGGGATGAGCATTACAAATCAGTCATGTTACAATTGCAAATATAAAATGCCAACAAGAGATAGGAGTTTTACATCATTTATGAGGTATGAAATAATAAATCATTGTTCAGATCCTTCTTTTTGAAAAGGAAAGAACCACATTAAACATGAGTGCTCTACATATGGCTTAACTGGGTGTACTTCACTGCTCATATAAAGAACATTGGCTTTTATATGTTTTTATTTCCAAAATTAAGAGAATTTCAATTCCAAACAAATCTGAAGAGAATTAATACAAGTCATACTTGTTTTGATTTATGATGTTGTTAATTCAGACTGCACTCTTGTTTTAAATACACAACAGATGTTTGTGGTTACGGTCAGTAAGTGGAACATGCAAGCCGTTGAGGCGAGAGCGAAGATAAATTTGAAGATCAGTGAAGGACACTAGAACCGTTTGGGTTCTAGTATTTTGACAAGATTTTTTCCTGCTAAAAACCTACTAACATAGAGATAGCTAATGCTACTGTCATTTAAATAACCATCTTTAAGTTTCTGAATTAAATCAGTCAAAAGCACTGGATGGTTCTTGGAGCCATTGTCAGAGCTATTGTTACGAGCCATCTGTGGCTTACAGAAAACATCTTCTCATTTGTATTCAATATATTGTTAAAACCATCAGCACTTCCTTAAAAATAAACAACTCTCAGATTGTAGACCTCAGTTCTCCATCTAGAAAAGGATTTAACAGCTATGGATTTAATACATCCGTGTGGTTTTTTGGAGTGCTGGAGCCATCTTTACAGTCAGACAATAAAGATGTCTTAGACCAGCAGTTCCTAAATTTTCTGGATGAACAAACACTGTTCACCTGTTAATATGTTAGGAGTCACAGCCAAATGTAACTGAAAGTGCTGGCTTGTGAGTGCTGGCAGTGGCTTTGAAGACTGTTCTCTGGGAATACCTGCACTAGGTGAGTGGAAACGCAAGTTTCTGTGAAACACGGGTGTTAGAACGGCATCGAGATTTAAGCCATTCGAAGAACAGTCCGCAGTTCAGTCAAGCTCCATCAAAGAGACAGGTGTTCTGTGTGTATGATTTGGGACTTGACGCTTGCGTACGTGTGGTTTATGTTCTTTGCCACAAAGAACTGAGATCTTTCTGGCTCCCGGAGGAGGTGCAGTTGCGTGATCGTCTGTATCTTTGTTAAGTGGCAGGGTGGTGGTGAGGAGGAATTTTGTAGTTTTCAACCCAATCAGCAACCTGATCTACCTGCTGTCAGGCCAGCACTACTGCCCGCGCCGGGGAACGACAACGTCTGGTTGGGGAGGGAACTTTTTTCACTGGCCACACAGTCCTAGCTGGGATTGACACAACTGCCTAAAGGCTTTTTTAAAGACTAGTTTTAAAAGTACAATAGAACGATTTTTGGGTTTGACCCAGGACAGCCTGTTGTTTGGAAACCCACCTGGCGGCACAAGGTAGCTTTCTGAGAGCCCCGAGCTCTCCTCCCCAGAAAGGTGAGATGCCCAGTTATTCGGAACACACCAGTGATCAACAGCCACTGTATCACACAGTGACGGACTTGTGGCCAGATCTTGTCCCAGCCGCTGCTGGCTTCCAGCTTGGCTGATAGAAATCCCCCTGCGTAGCTCTCGGTTCCTCCACGCTCCAGCATCGTTGTCTGTTGGAATGGTGCTGGCAAAAAAGCTGGAAACAAAACACATGCTCTGCCATTGCATTTTATTGCAACATCGATGGTTTTCTGAACCAAAATTGCGGACTTTCTGGCGAATTACATTGTCACTACTGCATACTCTTTGTGGATAGCTGTTCAATACCTGGCCAACAGCACAGAGCATCCCGAGTGTTGTCCGAAGTGCTTTCCCATTTTCAGTACTTGGGAAGAGTTGTCCAACAGCAACACGTGTTGCCTGCATACTCTTGTATCATCTTGGAGAGGATAAAATTTAGCTATCACGTGAACTGCCGCCCAGTGGGACACCAGCCCTCTGACAGAGGTACAGCAAAGGCCGGTAACAATGAGAGTTATCTGTGTGTGGGCTAAAACTCACCAGGGTTTTACAGTTGGCATCAAACAGTTCTTGCCAGTTTTTAGCTCATCGCTTCGTAGAACCGCTACACTGTAGTTATCAGCAATCTATTAAATTCAAGTTTAACAATGAAAAGCAATTCTCAGTGCAAATAAACTGTGAAGTGTATCTGAAAAGCAATGTAACAAGTAACATTTTAGGAGCTTTCTTCCAGCAGTAACTATCACACTAACAATACAACGTTTGGGACACTGGGAATGTTTAAGTTTGATAGTCCAGCCTAAGGACTGCAGTAAGCTTTAATAAGACTATAAAGTCATTATCTTGAGTACCACTTAATGTGGTTTCACTTAACACAGGTCAGAGATGGGCAGTATTTTAAAGACCCACGGATCAGATTCTCTGCTGCCATATGCTGCCATGCTTCCGTGGACTGAACCCGAGCATGAATTCTTGTAAATACCCTGGGGGTATGAAAAAAATGTGTTAATCAGATTAAGCGCAATGTGGGACATTTCACTTTCAAATAGCAAGCCTTACCTTAAACGCTGTAAAAATCCAGCAACTGTGAGAGTGCCACATTTGCGGTTGTCTCACCTCCTTTCTGTGAGCTAATTTGGCGACATCCTCTACACAACAAAATAGCTGGGAATAAATCCACAAAAGCATTTCAGCAACCCAGGAAAGCCCCCAAACTGATCACTCCAAAGAAGTTTTAAATGAAATTAGGTTATAAACTTTTAGGCTTCCTCTTCCAGAAGAGAGTATAACACTGGGAAACATTCTGCATGTGCTAGCAAGGACCCCAAGGGCTGAAATCCGCAAATGGCAAGTGAGAGGGTTTTACTGCAGGGGAGGGGAGAATGGGGTGGTGTTCGCCACGGAAGCCAGGCAGGAGATGAGTTTTCGTTTGTTTTAGCTTCCAAGTGAAACGTGCTTCTAAATCATCAACAGAGAGACAAGAGTGCAGTGGTGGCTGAGGGTTTGGGAGGCAGACGAGGAGGGAGAAGATTGGCAGCAGGGATGCTCTTGGCCACAAACACAGTTTTGCTTCACAAAAGAAGAGAAGAATACTGAGCTGTGCGGAGCGCAGCTCTATGCAGAGCAGCCTGGAGAAGACAAGCCTCAAACACAGGACAGGACAAAGGCCAAAGAAAGCTGCTTCAGCCTCTGAACTGGATGCTTCTGCTTAAAATATCCCAAACAATTCAGCAGTCTCTCCTTCTGCCTCCACTTACCCGGCTCCAGACTCGTACAGCTGTAAAAAAAACCCAACACCTCTTTGGAATCTGTGCAATCCATTTTACTTTCTTGCACCCGTTTTGGTTCCCTCGATTTGCCTCTTCCCAGTTACATCCCCCTGCCCCCCTCCCCTAAAACACAGCCTCTACTTAGAGGGTAGTTTGGTCCTATAGCTTCTTATAACTTGATTTTTTTTAAAGCTAGCTATTGTTTAATTACTACTTTGAAGTCAATTTAGCAGAAAAAAAAAAATCCCTAGTTTAAGGTGGCTTTTTGCATCCCCACCAAGCTATTCAGCAGGGCATTCATCCAGGATACAAAACTGGGCTGAAGCTTTAGGAGCTGAATGGATCACTCCAGTAGAGCTTTAATTTCCATGAAATTCTTCCATGAAAATCCACTCACTCCTCTTAGATCTGACAGGCAGGCAAAGACCAGCCACTACCTTTGAACTGAGTAATTTCTAAATGCACCCACCCCTCTGCCCACCGTGTCCATATGAATCGCTGAGGCTCGCAGTGCCCTGGTGGACTTTAAACCACTCGTGTATGATCCGTAGATCTCCACGGAGTGTGAGAAGCGGGAAGGAAACAGGGTCAAGCACACCGCTCCACGGTGACTACACTGAGGGTGGTGGGAAGAATGAGCCCCAAGGCGATCTGCTGCCAGGGCCGTCCTGCCACGGGTGACTCCGCTGGACTGGTGGCTTTGGCAGTGGGGGCACCTGCCTGCAGGGAAACCTGTGGAAAGCCACCGCCTGGGTCAGAGAAGGCCGCCAGCAGCTCTGGCCACCTCGCCTTTGGTGCAGACTAAATTCCATAATTCGCCTTGTTGCTTGAGAGCGGCACCGGACACCTCGCCCTGCTGCGCCACAGCAGCACGGGCACGTGCATCATCCGCCAGACGGGATTTCATTCCCGGGGTGTCTGCAGATAGAACCGAAACTTTTACCCCAGGCGCAGAGGAGCCCAGCGCTGCAGCCGGGGGTATTCCCGCTGCCATTTAATTCCCGGAAAAGCCTCAGGGAGCTCGCCGCGCAGCCCGAACGCACCCGACAGGCACGAAGTATCCTGGACGCGGCTTTTTTCCTGCTTTTTTTAAGGCGTTTCTCCAGTCGCTTGGCATGGACCGGCGAGCATTTGCGGACCGCTTTCTCAGCTCCCGGGGCGCGCGCCCCGCCCCGCCCCGCCGCCCCCCGCCGCCGGGGGCACAGCGCCCCCTGCCGGCCGCGCGCCGCGCCGCCCCCCGCCCCCGCTGGCGGGCTGCGGGTAACCGGGCACCCTGGCAGCCGGGGCGGGGACACCCTCCCGGGCACCGCCGCGCCCGGTCCCGGTGAAACCCCCTTAGACCTGGAAGGTCTCCGGGCGTACAAACCGAAGCCAAGCGGCAGGAGCGCTGGCGGATTTTCTTTTTTTTTTTTTTTTCTCCCCTTTTTTTTTTTTGTCTCTGCACCTAACAGGGATTCCTCCCACTTTTGTGTTTTAGAAAATATTTACCCCGGAGCCATCAAGTGCATCACTTAATGGTTGGGCCAAAACAAGTTTTTTGGGCCAAAGCAAGTTTTTTAAGTATTTCTATAGCTTTAGTATTCCAGGCATGCAAGACCTTTTCAACATTTAGCTCACTTTTACCAGCTTCCGTTTCTCTATTTTCCCGAGTATTGATGCATTTCCACCTCCCCTGTGCAAGCCTCATTTCAAACCCAGGTCGCTGTTTTAACTTTACTTAGGCTCTCGGTGTAAATCTTTCCTGTTTAAATTTGCGTTAAAAGCTGCTTTTCTTGCCTGGAGCGACTCTTCATTAAATCTTAAGTGTGCTGATTTTTCACCTAAGCCTTGTTTTAAACCTCGAGATCTTTCTCAAAGCTGGCCTTTTGCTAGAACCGGGCAGTTTCATCTACCTTCCTTCCTTCCTTCCTTCCTTCCTTCCTTCCTTCCTTCCTTCCTTCCTTCCTTCCTTCCTTCCTTCCTTCCTTCCTTCCTTCCTTCCTTCCTTCCTTCCTTCCTTCCTTCCTTCCTTCCTTCCTTCCTTCCTTCCTTCCTTCCTTCCTTCCTTCCTTCCTTCCTTCCTTCCCTCCCTCCCTTGCCCGCTGCCCCCGTGGGCAGCCGTCCCTGCTCACCGCTCGCACGGTCCCTTTCTGGCTTTCCACGTGTGGCTGGGAGCTCCAGGCTGCTCCCGTGTGTTTCTTGCCACGAATTCCTTTGCATTCCAGGCACAATGATCCTCTGTTCCCTGTGAGCTTTCTTCGGGCTCCGACATCTAAATCACCAGCCCCACAGCAGGCAGAATCCCCTTCTGTTTCCTCCTTGGAAATATTTATCTTTGCACCTACTAACTTAGGTTCATATCCTTGGGCAATGCATTTGGGAACACGTTCTTTCCTTTCGAACCTTTTTTCCTCGAGAATTTTTGTAATTGCCATATTATAGAGGGTTTTTTCACTCTTTTTGCTCTCTCTAAAGGCAATTTTTCAAACATCAGTGATTCAGAATGATTGGCTTGACTAAAAAAGTCCTGTGCACTGAAATTAGGAGAAAATAACTCCTTCCAGTGTTTTCTCTCCATTCCTATGGTTTGTTTCCTACCACAGGGGAAAAAAAAAATAACAATATACTTTCACTTTGCTGTGAATACTGATTATTTTTACTATAGAAAAATTTAAAACTGTGAATACCTTTCTTTAGCAGTTCACATATAAGGCTGCAGAAGGAAACTCACACAGCAAGGTGGTTTTATTCAGTACAAAAAAGGGTCTTAGCAACGTTACAACACGTGAACTAAACTATACAGGAGCTCAGCTGTATTTTAGCTCGTGGTGTGATATTAAAGCTGTTGGTATAATACTGATTTGTTGGAGGAAACATTTTAGAACTATATTTTTTAAAACCGAATAAATGTGTATGGTTCATGCATTAAACAAAACTTATTTTAAAAATAAAGTAAGTTTTATAGGACCTATGCTTGAAATGTTTACATTTATGGACTGGGGATTACAAACTATATTTGTTGTAAACTCGCGTCTTCATTGAATCACATCACCACTCAGACTCTTTAAAGGCACTTACTTTGTTTTAACATTTGCACTGGGATCTGAATATATGAAACACTGCTGCGATTTAGGTGCTAAGTGTTATTTAACAACTGTGGAGGTGTCAGACCTTACTATGCTGAATTACCAGAAAGCTACACATAGTATAGACAGGCAATATATACTGCCTCTGGTAACAACCCTGACAGTTGCCCTTTAATCATGACCTACAAGATTCCTGATATTCCAGTCGTGGTCCATTCTTTGCATACGAACTAAGGAGAGACACAATTACACAGAATTATACAAGTTTTCCTAGGGAAACAAACTTCTGTATGAACTTCAAGGGTATCTCCAAATTCATGTCACTAAAAATCTAAATCATGACATGAATCAAAACCTCCAGGAGTGAAAAATTTAGAGCACCTCATTATGCTATTTACTCAGAGTTATGTGTTCAGGTATATGTTATTGCACTGTAATTGCTGAACTGAGAAGATGAAACTCAGTTTACTTGCTGTTAAAATATACAAGAAAATTTTGTCTGAATTTACATTAAAATCCCATAAGAACAACTGCATGAGGTGAAATATATTGACAAAGGTTTATGTTAAATGGCTGTCTGTTCTCAGAATTGGATAATCTAAGTATAATTTAAAATTTTATAAGCAGAATAAACTGGATGTGAACAAGATTTATGACACAGGCTTTATATTTGTGGATGAGGAAAGGTAATAACTAAATAACAGCGGTAATATTTCACTTAACCGAAGTCTAACAACTGGACAGCAATGAGTTCAGAGATACTTTATTATATGTCAAAGTACTCACATACAGTATGAGTACAAATAAATTGAAATACAAGTGCTGCAGAAAGGAAGTCTTCTACTTTGGTTTCCATATAAACTTCTTACTGACCTTAGAGGAGGATCAGTGCAAACCGAAGGCAGTTTGAAGTCCTGAATTTCTGTCTCGGTTGACTGAGGATTAACAATCGTGGAATCTGTCTTCCTCCTCTGTGGGATTTTGATCCTCCTGATCCAGCAGTTATTAGACAGTAGTGCAGTTGTTTCAGACCAGATTCTAACAAGCAGGTTCCTCCATCTTAGAGGTCAGCACCATGCTGGGGTCAGTGACTAAATTAATCTGGAAAGGAGTCTGAAGTCACACAGGCAAGGATCTTATTAATCATAAGAGAACAGCAGCTTCACCTAAAGTTGTCCTTCTAGAAGAAGACTGATGTGCACTAAGCGTGCATGTAACACAAGTTTGCAGCCTATTCTGTGGTGAGGAGCCATTCAGGGCTATTAGAAGGCAATTTGCAAGAGTGGTACATTCTTGTAACAGGTTGGAAATAAAAATGGAGCTGCATAAAGAAAAAAGGGAAAGGGAAGAAAGAAAGCAAGACAGGAAGAAAGAGAAAAAAAGACAGGAAGAGGAAGGAAGAAAGGAAGCAAGGAAAGAAAAAGAAAATGTAAATACTCTTAGTTATCCATTATAATACTAAGCTTCGAATCATTCCAACCATGTATCCCAAAACTCAGCTCCAAACTTTGGAAGGGTAGGATTTCTGACCACGTTACCAATGAATGAAATTAGCCATGACATGTTTGTTTTGTAATAGAAGTATGCTGACTTCCAACGCAGCAAATACACAAACTAAACCCAAACAACAAGGGTTGTTGAAGGGCTGAATTTTCAAGCACACTGAGGATGCAGCATTGTGTAAGCAAAAGGAGCACTTCTAATTTCCTCCCACCATCCTCGGCTGGACTTTTCCACATCCTCCCTTGTTCAGACTCCAGCCATTGCTTTATGCTAAAGTCTGCCAGTTTGGCTCGCTGATTCCCTGAAAAATTATATTGTGGAGATGTTTTGGTTTTTAGCACCTCAGCACGATGAACCAGCTTCCCCCGTACCTGTGTGAGCACTCGGGGCAGGAATAAGCAGCTGCAAGAGAGGCTGAAGGAGAGCACCCTTGTACAGCCGTCCTTCTTTAACACCGACCTGGCCATAAAGGGAACTGCCCTAACACCCGCCTAACTCCGCCGAGCTGGTCTGCCATGCAGACCTCAAGAGGACAGGAACTGTGGAGCTCAAAATTTTGGATACCTGCCATGTAAATCCCTCTTGTGTGAGTATGTGACACAGTGTACGGCATAACCTACAAAAATGTTCGGTGCCAATGTAATCGCCTGATAAATCAATTAAAAATTAAATAGTAACAGAAAGAGTTATTGAAACACTATTCCTAGAGGGGTACAGGTACTCTGTGCAGCTTAATCTTCTACTACAGAAGTAAATTATATAAGTTAAAGAAGCAACTGTTGTGAGTTACAACCACCTTTGGAATTGCCCACATTCAAAGCAGCAGTTCTCCAGCAGCATGCTGATGCCTCGCTCTTTAATTGCAACAATTTTGGTCACAACCTTAGTCTCTGGGATTGGCAGCCTGTCCTCCTGGGCTTGCCTTAAACATGGGCTTTCTTACATAACGTATACTATACCTCTGAGCTAAACTGGTGGCGCAGGGGCACAGGAGAGGAGGGAAGGAGAAATTCATCAAGTTTCCTGCTGCAGCCTGATCTCAGAGGAAGCCGTTGTTTCCTGCAGCTTGGGTAGGGGAGCTCTACAAGCCAGCTGGATGTTTGCTTCAAGAAAGATCTATTTAGATAAGTCAAAAGCTGGGTAGGAGTGAGCAAAGAGCAGTGCCAAACAAGGCTGGAAAGAACACCACTGGTCCTGCCAAAAAAAATCAGAAGCCATCAGACCTGCCGCTGCTAGGTAGCGGTATTTACATGTATGCTGTTGTGATGGACTACCCCATCATCACCTTGCAAGAAGATAGTGTAGCCGCAATCAAGCCCTGTATTTGCAGAGTCTCCTCTTCCAGTTTAATGGCATGCATATAGCAGAAGGGAATGGAGAGGGTCTAGACCTCTCAGACAACCAGTAACTTTGTGACCGAGGTACATTTGCCCTAGACACCCTCTAAGAAAGAACCTAATGAAGGATGAGAGAAGCACTGAGGTAGGTTTGTCTGTCTTCTTAATTTTCATTTCTTTCTCCCCACCCTTACTTTCTCCACTTCAGTGATTTCCTCTCTATTTCCACCTTTCCTAAAAGTGCTTGTCTCCAGGCATGGAAAAAAGAGATTGCTTTTTGAAGTGACTGTTGTATTTAAATGCATGCACTGGCAGAAAAGTTAAAAAAAGAAAAAAAAAAAAAAGGGGGGAATACTTCAAGCAACATAAGATCATTCCAGAATGCAGGCTTTCTTGGGTTAGACAGTTTTTCTAGCAACAGAACAAAAACTCCAAAAATAAAAAATTCTGGATACAGACTAGTAACTGCTAATTTGAAAGTGACACCCATAAAATTGAAATGAAGCCACAGTTCTCCATGAGCAGATCAGGAGCAGCCCACGACACACTGCAGGAGCTCTTTGCAGAAAGATGTCCTGGGTGGGCAGTGAGAGCCATGTCCGAACTCACCAGGAGGACTGAAGGCTGCCCTGTGTAACAGCAAAAATGCTTCTGTTCAGTCCGTGCTAACCACGGGGAGTGTGAGGGAACATTGCTGTTGCCACGTCACTCCAGTTTGACAGCACTGAACTGGGCAAAACTTTGTACAAAGAGGAACACAAATATTTAGAATAAGCAATCAAACCACACACAGAACTTGGTGGCAAACCATTAATTTTAACATCTTATTACATTGTGTTTAATCATCTATTTTCATAAGTGGTAACCCTGTTTTCAAGCTCTAACAACGTAAGATGAGAAAAAGAAAGAGATGTTTTGACGTTGCTGTTCTAGGACAGTAATCTTCCTCCCTCAGAAACGCTCTCTTTTGGAAACATGGGTCAGCCAGAACCCATCTGAGACAAAACCCACTAAAATAGAAATAAATCTAGTGTACTGATACAAATGTACACGCTGGCTGACGTTACTCCCCAGTGTGCCTCTCCCACCAGGCACTGGCACCATCCCCGCTGGCACAACGGTTTAAAATAAGCCCCTTTATCTCCCCAGCTTTCACCCAAACCAGATTAACTGAACACATCTAGGTACATTACTTAATGATTTTTCTTAATGAGGACTAGAGAGTGTGTGAGTTACTCTGTCCTTTGATCTCCAGGGTCAGTAATCTTTGGCAGAGGACTGAGATAACGAGCCGGAGGCAGCAATCTCTTCAACCGCCTTTGCTGGATTTGGAAGAGGATACTTGTAAACAGCACAACATTTCTAAACACACAGTAAAAATAAATATCTGATGTTCCAATTTAAGGAGGGTAAAAGCTCTGTTTCCAAGTGACCAGGTAAAAGATGGCAATGAGGTCAGGAAGCGAAAGTGACCTCAGGAGCCGAACCAGCAGGTCCCACAGGAGGAGCTGGGTTGTTGTTCCTCCAGTCAGAAAGAGTAAGTCAATACTCAGACTGGTGGTCGTACAGTCTGAAAACGCAGAGCGGATCGGCAGCTTGTTCTTCTGGAGAGAAATGTGCGCAGGAAACAAACTCCTTTTCAGAACAGCGAGGGCAACCTCTGTAATCAGCCTTCCCACCTCCTGTTCTTCGCAGTCTTAGCTGCCACGGGGGCAGTACTGCTTCCCAAGGATGGGGAAACCTCCAGGTAGACAACATTTACAAGAAATTGTCAGTTTTCTCTTAAAGCATTAGAAGAAAGATGTTCATAATTTCAGTTTCTGGATTTCAGAAAGTGTGAGACTATTTAATGCCCTTACACCTGCAAAAACGCACTTACACCTGCAAAAAAACCCCAACAATCCCACATCCTGTCGCAGGTGGAGGAGGAACATGACGGCACTGCCTGAAGACATGGAAAATTTCCAACTGTTTTCATTTTCCTTTTATTAACTATTCCCTAATGCACAGTTTCTCTCTGCACCATGAACCACATATGAGATACACCAGTCATTTTGCTTAATGTACTACTGGAAGGTGCTCAGATGTTACAAATGATGTACCTGGCCCGAATGCCTATAGAGAACAGAAAATTGCCTGCTGCCAAATTTCCTGAGAAAATTTCCCAGAGAGACATTAGACCCACTCACTAATTCGACAGAGGGACTTGTTAGCTTCTCCTCCGAACATTCAGCAAGGATCTTCTCAAGTCTGCGGATTGAAAAATGATACAGTGAGAGTTATTCCCAAGAAAAGAAGGGAAAATTAAAGCTTTCAGTATAACTAATGAAAATTGCTTGAATTGCAACCAATTTCTCCTGCAGCTTTAGGTAGCATGTGGCACAAGTTCATCCCAGATAAAATGCAAGAGGTTCTGAATTATCAAGTCACAGTCTTTTGAGACACAGTTAGAAAGCTTTCTTAAACATTGTAACTACTTCTATTGAAATTTCACTTGAGACCAAATATATTTGAATATTAAAAAATAAAAATCGTGGTGAATTTCACTGTAGGTATTAAACACCAGTAGAAAAAAAAACCCCAACAACGTGTTGCGGATAATATTGTAAATGAATTCAATGCAATTAAAAACATCTCACACACCTTTTATTCTAATTTATATGTTTATGTCACCTTACCATGCCTACCTCTGAGAATCAAAGCTGTATTCATTTGAGCTAGGATATCTTAATTACACCTGAAAAAGTATTTAGGAAAGCAGAATGGTGGATAGGAAGAGCAGAAAATAAAGGCATTATTTTACTGGATACTGTTGCTGTTCTTAGTTTGATTGCTGGAGATGTTTGGAAAAAAAAACCAACGAACAATGCTCTGAAGGTCTGGAAGCTACACATCTGGATGGACACTCTCTTCAGGTCTAGGATAGGCACATTTTCTAGAGCTAGAGGGGCCCTGGAGATATTCCGTGACCAAAATATGATTCAGCCCCTTTCTGAAAAGCAGCTGTTGACTGTGACAACTCCCACTGCTAATCAATATTTCAGTAGTTACACGCTTTTTCTCTTTTTTTTTCTGGACTTAATTTGTCCCTTTTGAGTCCTACCACTCAGATATATTTTTGTCCACAAAGTCACTTGTTTTCTTAACTAGAAGTGAGTTGGAGAAGCAGTTTTGGTCTGGAAAGCTTCCCTCATCCGACCCTCTGACTTTCGACTCATGAAGATCTGGACTGTTGTGTAGGTTCCCAGATGTCCCAGTACAACGGCAGGTTCAGCACTGTATGTTAAGAATAATTTTCATTGACTCCTTTTAATAAAGATTTAGCCTTGTCTGGGTAGGTCTGTTATTCCTTGAGAGCAACAGAGGGTTTTGGAGATGTTGCCTTTGCTTTGCCACATGCCAACTATGATTCTGGTGGGTTGTACTGGTTGTCTGACACCGGTGTCCAAGCGAGTGTTGGAGAGAGCTGTACTCCATCCTGTACTCCGTTCTCCTGGAGAACAGTCTGGCATGAGCTTCTGACGAGGTTAATGAAGGAGAGAGGGGTCTACTGTTGCCCTTTCACAGCTGAAAGGGCATAGGAGAGCAGTTAGAGCCCTTCATACTAGTAGCTTAAATGTATTTTGTTTTTCATCTGACCAACTAACATAAAATACGCTTCTGAAATATGTAATAAAGGACGGTAATTTATGTAATATGAAACTTTAAATATGAAATTATAGAAAGAATATTTAAAATTTAATTGCATGGTTTGAAATGTATTTTATGTGTGCCTTTCTTGTATGTGGTGCTGGTTTACCCTGTGCATATATATTATGTAATGGAAATGTGTGACATACATTATTATCTGTTTCAGCCTCAACATTTACTTAGCCGAGGATATAATTAATACTTTGATAGAATGAAGCACCTCCAATTTGTATCGAATAGTGAGTGATGGGTCTATGTTGAGCAAGGGCCAGATCTACAAACATTTATTGGAATAAGCCTTTCCTCTCATTTCTTTCAGTTTATTTCCTTGTATTAAATTGAAGCACTGAATGAAACAGAAATTAATAATTCTTAGCCCTCAAATCTACTTTTTGTTCTGATATTATCTTCTGTTTGTTTCATGTGATCCTACTTCAAGTTATCCCTTAGGCTGCTGGAGATTCTGGGCTGAGATGGGCACATGGAAATGGCAAGTCGAGTTTAGGAAAACCATGTGGTCCAACAAGACAAGGAAGTTTGGTAGCAGCCATGAGCTGATGCTTCATTAGAAGTAAAATCTTCCCTCACTAAATGTCATAGCCACCAACTGCAAAGAAAATTATCAGTCATAGCATAAAAGAATGTGATCTATACCTTCAACCAGAGAAATACATCTAGTGTTAAGTATCAATTAATCTGGTCTACCAATCTAGTAGTGACTTGCCGCTCTGGCACTAGATACAGCCAATACTTGAGCATTCCAGTGGCTGATGATAGACAAATTGGTTTAATATAATTCTGGTAAATGAGAAATACTTTCCATTTCCAAGGTAACAAGAAATCTGAACAATAAGAATGAAAATTTCTTCTGGACATGGAATACTTGACAGGGTCTATTCTTTCTTTTTCCAAGAGCCCTCCTTTTGCTCTGAAAAAAATCAGCATTGCACCTTGAGAATACAGGGTTGAAGGTTTTGAAAGAGGGAGGAGTAGAGGAGATCCATAAAATATCATTAAAAATACTCTTATCTTTTTTTCAGGGAAGATTTAGAAGGCTTTAGTATACATTTCAGTACGAAACCCATTAATTTACAAACTGCAGTGTTTATGTTGGGAAATGCATCCTGGTCTTTCTATAAGCAAAATGTCTGTATCTTGACAGACTTTAAAAAAAAACAAACAAACAAAAAAACCCCACCATCAACAAAAGGAGAATGCCTCACAGAAGCCTCTGCTTGCCTCATGGGATTTTGTCTGGAAAGGGAACATGAGAACATGAGGCAATCCACTGATGAGTGCCATGAAGCTTTTCCAAATCAGACTATTTCAGATTTCACACACTTTTTTTTTTTTTTTTTCAGTAGGGAACTAAACAGAACAACACTTGCTCAGAGATAATACACTTTTCATGGAAAATTTTACTTTGGGAAATAACTAATTTCCTATCTTTAAAAGATATGATCAGCCTCACTCCTAAAGCATAGAGCAGTTAGACACCACACTGCAGGCTCCAGCTCTTAGCATTGATAAATAAATCAGGTGTCTTATCTCAGCCTCCAGTATTACTGGATGACTTTCCTCCCTTCCACCCCGTCTCCCTGCAGGAGTCAATCTTGTGTTTGATCACTTCCCCATCCCTTACAGCCCCACTCCAGGACGTCTCCAGTGTCTTCCACTGTTCTCCACCCAGTAGCTGCTCTTGCTCTTGCTGGGACCTTTAAAACTACTTTGGTTGTGCGTGTGGAGGGGGAGAGTGATTGCTGGCTTTCTTCTTTTATAGTATTGACTTTATCCAGGCATGGTACTGTCAAGCCACAAATTCCAACCATTAGGTGCTGGGCTGCATCTCCTCTTGAAGATCCATCTTGTATTAGAAACCTATATAAAAACTGGATCAATGATGGGAGTGTGCTGTGGGAATGTTAACGAGACATACTTCTGCAAATAAGAAAATTTGTTTTGTATATGCAATTTTATCTTAAGAATAAAGTACACATATTTAAGAAATGTGCTTATTTCTTTCTTGAAATATTTCAAAGGTGGGCTATTAAATTTCCTATCAGAAATTCAATTTTCAATAGTCTTTTTGAAAGAGTAAAGGGTCCTTAAGAACAATGATTTAACTGAAAGAGTAGATAATAATTTGTCAGTGTTTCTCAGCAAAATTACAAATACATAGTAAAGCCCTTTCAAAAAGACACTAGAAAATTAATTACAACGATTCTAATTATAGCTAGGTATTAAAACAACGTTAGATTTTTCTTGTTTGGTGATCACTAATTGTTTGGATGCTAAGAGATATTCCAGGATTAATTCTGTGACTTTATAAATATTTATTAATGTTTGGATATTTTCACAATGTGTCTAATGATATCTTCTCTTTTCAATTGCAATCCTAACTGTAATTTCACAAAGCATGCAACATAAGTTCTGCTGCACAAAATACCCTCCATGCCTTAACCAACTTTAGGGTCCTTTAACTGCCTTTTTATACAGAATTTTAGGCTAGGAGGAACAAAAGGATGCACTTTTCACGACCCTGGAACCCTGTGACCACTGGGAAATCAAAAGGGTGGTGACACGAAGGAAAACTATTGTCCACAAAAATAAGCTCTTCAAGGGGCACCAGGAATGCACAATAAAATCCCAGTTTCCTTTGTGTAGCTGTTTATGCCTATGGCTTGCATCATCCAAAGCTCAAGAAAAGATCTAAACTAAAAAGGAATCCTGGTTTCTGAGAAAATTCCATATTCTTATGAAAAAAAAACCCCAAACCCTCTGTGAAATAGAATCTTTTAGGAATTCATCATGTCTTTACAAATTAAAGATGTAACTCTGAGGTAATGAAAAATCCTTCAGCCTGCTCTGTGGGAGTCAGGGAGGTAGATTTAAAAAGTGATTCCAGCAAATAGGAGCAGATGGGAAAATAACCTGATTTGTCAAGACTGGAGGATTTAGTGAATTTGTTGCTTTCTAACTCTATCATTACTAGAACATAGCAGCATGTAAGAGCTTAATTAGAGAATCAGCTCTACTTTGACCTGAAAACATTGCAAGGAAAAAGACAACAAAAAAAAAAAAAAAAAAAGAGGACTGATCCTAAATTCTTAATTAAGCAAAGCTGCTATCAAAGCTAGTAGTCTTTTTTCCACTGAAGACTGCAAAACATAAAAATATAACAAATAAAAAATATAGATAAATAAAATTATGTATGAGCATCATGTTATAGTCTCTGAAAATAACCTGTTATGTCACATATTGCTGTAAAAATTTTAAAAAGTAATTGTTGTTAAAGTCTTTTTCAAAGACTTTTTCTAATTCAGCTTGAAATCAGTGAAGAGAAAAAATTCCATTGACTTTAATAAGCTTTGTATCAGGGAATTGCCTGGTAATTTATGCAAAACATTATAATTAAATTTTCTTCTAATAAAATCGGTTAATGAAAATTTGTACAAGTAAAATATGCAGTTATCACACTTTTGTTTGTGTATAAACGTTACTCAGAGATTTGCAGAGCAAAGTCAAAGTGCTGTGCTAGTGGAGCAAGTTTAAACAATGAAAATGGTCAGATAACAAAAGTGAAATCAACTGATTTTTCTAATTTATTTTTAGACACTTTCAAAAAAAGTAAGCAAAAGCATATTGGGAGAAAAAAACAGTTCAAAAAGCTGTAGTTTTAACAGTCTACATTTATATCACGAAAGTGGAGAAGTATTATTTTTAAAAGATTATTTTAAATTGTATAATTTAACAATTCAAATTATTATGAAAATTTATTTGTGAGGACTGAAGCTAAAGATACTGAAATATTTTATGTTGCAACTGTTGGTCCTCTCTGCAGAAACATGTAAAATAATAACTTATTTAAAAGACAACTAAATTGTTCTGAAAGCAATAATGTTTAAGTTTCTACTGCATGTGATCTTTTTAACGATTATTTCTGGTTGTGGAGTTTACAGTGAGAATACATGATACTGCTAAACCTGATTATGCAGAAGCTGGAAGAAGCAGCACAACAAAAGCCGGCAGCCTAACAGGCATGCTAAAAACTCCGTAAAAAGCCCAAACCTACAAGTGACCTCTTGAGCCCTGAGGCACCTCATGCAGCCCACAACACTTGGAAGGCAAACTGTACTTACTCCTAGTCATGTTTTCAAACAGTTTGTGAAGTAATTTAATATATTTCCTACAAAGCAAGGAATAAATTTACATGGAATTTGGTGTAATCTTGTAACAAAGAGTAAAGAAAAATGAAAGAATTGGAACACTCTTAAAGGTTGTCGTATTTTTGCACATTTAATCATGACTTGATGTTACAGAGGTCGAAAGGAGAATTCAAACAGACATATCTGAAGGGAAAATTTCGTGTTAGATTTCACATTATTCTCACTGAATCTTCAGTCTTCCTAAAGTTTTGTGCTTCCTGGTTAGCACAGAGGGGAACTACTTCTCTTGTAGGCAAGAAAAGCACAAATACAAAATGTAGTGATGCCACAAGCCATCGTAGTCACCAACATTTTTTAATGCAGCATCATCAGGAAGAACGTAAGAGAAGAGGATCTGTCTAAATAAGTCGTTTAGAAAGGAAAGGAAAAGTCAAGCTAAATCAAAACAAACAAAATAGAAAGACACACTGGTTTGATGCTTTATATTACAACATGTGTAAGGTACAATATCTCTGATACATTGAATGTGTAAATGATACAGAGGTTCATGCAGAAAATCCTGCTTCAGAATCTGCATTTCAGTTTTACATGGGAACATGCGGTAAATTAAAAAAAAAAATATATATATTGAGTGTACTGTTGTAATTTTCCTTTAAACCTTTTACTGCCAAACCACAGAGTTATTTTTAAGCAGAACAGCCAAAATCTAATGCAGAGGTACATGGCAGAAAATATACTTTAAATGTCTGAACAGAGATCTTTTTGCTGCCTTTTTATACAAAATTCTGGGTCCATTATAACAAAAGGATGCACTTTGCACGACCTTGAGAGCCTGTGACCATTGGGAAATCAAAAGGGTAGTGACACTAAGGAAAACTATTGTCCAGAAAAATAAGCCTCTCCAAGGGGCACCAAGAATCCACAATAAAATCCCTGTTTCCAAGAAAATTCAGGCATTTCCATCAAAAAAGACTGGTAAGATAAATAGAATGCCCTCATAAGCCACAGATTCTTAATAATACAAAATGTCTAAGTCCATGGTAAACAAAGCCCCAACGAAAACGAACATCTACTAACTCAGGCTTCTCAAGACCCAGGTCATGACCCAGCGCCTTGTCACAAGGTACCTCAAAAGCATTTCTGAGCTGGAATTGCACGGAGTTTGTTTTGCATAACTTATATTTCAGTTAGAGTTTCCCTCCTGTCCAGAGCTCGTAAAAATCCCACAACTATCTTCTTGCTGATAGGTACGATTTCGGTGTTAATAAAGATTGTTTGCCATTGTCTTTTAAGCATTTCAGCTTACGTGACAAACCCTAGCATGCTCATTGCTTTCCTGCTGTCTGCCCTTAAATGTTGTGTAATTTTTATTTTTTCCCTAGTTTTTCAACAAATCCCTTTCGAAACTTAAAAAAAATCAATAGCAAATGCATTTTGCTATACATTTTGATTTATAATTATGTATTAAGACCCTTAATTTTTCAATTACTTTATTTTGGACTTGATTCTCTTCAGCTTCTTCTAATGATTTTGTGGGAGAAAAAAATATTTGTGACAGATTCAAAGGTCAGAATGTAGTATTTTGTGACAAATTAGTGTGCCTATGATGACAAAGGTGTTTCCAGAATGTCTGTTTTCAGATGGAGTCCTGCTTGTACTAAACTCACCTTTTTCTAGCTTACTCCTGTAGGAGGCAGAACTCAACAAATCTTTCACCATTTTATGTGACACGAAGGCATTTCTGTTACCGAATGTCATGTTTTTGTCGGTCAGTACTGGCAGGAGTTAATTGAACAAGGGAAGCTATACATATCAGTATTTTTAGCTGATATATACTTTTTAAGGTCTCATCCTGCAAATATTTACACGCACAAGTAACTTTACTGACATAAATAAAGCTGCTTGCATGTTTAGGTGTTTGCACAACTGGCCTATAATTTCCATGAAAATCTAAAAAAAATACTGTATGATTTTTCTTGAAGAGTTAACTAAAGGGCATATGGAATAGGCGGACTTGGAAACTAGATGACTTATTTATTAACTTAGTTCAGTATAAATTCTTAAGAGTTACTGTCTCCAAGAATTTCTACACATTGGCTGTAATTTTAACTTTTATTCTTGCAGAAAATGGTGGGGAACGCTATGAAAGTTACGATGTTATGAGTTTGTTTCAAGGGCTGGATCACAATAATCTGAATGTTTTCACTCATTTTTGCAAAGCTGACAACTCTGTGATGTAAACTGCAAATTTGCCTCAGCTGGTTGCATATGGCTCATGTTTAACCAGAAAATAATTTCATGTAATGAGCTGTACAGTAAACCGTTCTTAAATGTTAACAGAACTTGGTGTCCTGCGATACGTGATTTACACGAAAATCTACCTTTCATCCACATCAATTCCAGGCTTTATTTGGATTAATGAAATTATACTGCAGAAGTATCGCTTTTAAAATCGCTTTAATAGGTTCACTTATACATTAGGAGTAAATTCATGTGAACATGGGAAAGAAGGTGTCTTTCCAAAGCCAACAACTTTAATTTCTAGAAAAGGTCTATGCCAAGAGGGACGATTTTTTCGCAAATCTGATGGAGCAGGAGCCGCTGTCTTGCTAGAAGGCAAAGGAGGGGGCAGGACAGAGGGCACGGCATCTGCTCGCACATCGCCGGGGCTGGAAGCCAACCTCATTAGCTATGCAGAGGAGCTTTCGCTGCGGTGCCGGATCCTGGACTGCCATCGGACCCTGGACTCCCATCGCCGTCGACAGAGATGCTGCTCCGCGTCCTCGCTGCCAGGGGGCCGCAGCTCCCTCCGCTTCCCCGGCGCCGGGGCTCCAGGCTGGGGGGTCTTCTCAGCCTCTGGCTTCACCTCTCTCCCTCTTGCTGTTAAAGCGGGTGGATATTATTCAGGGTTTGAGGATACTTTTATTTCTCAGAGCTGTACTTCAACCTGTTTGCAGCTTGGGGGCAGAGGCACACTGGCTGGTGCTGGCAGAGGGGAAAAGCCACTTTCTGGAGGTTTTCGCAGCTGGGACAGGTTCTGGAGAGGGAATTCCCACCCCCTTTCCTTGGTTAGACATTTAGTTATTGCACTCTGATACAGAAGGGAGCTTCCTTCCTAGAAAGGGAAGTACTTCTGCAAAAAAAAACCCCATATTTTCATCTTTGCATGTGAAGTCCAGTCTGTATCCATCCTTAGCCTTATTTCCAGGCTGGGCTGCATCTGTGGACTTTATTACTCAAAGAAAGGACATTTTCCCACTATGCTGAGATAAATTACACGTTCTTCCTTGTGATAAGCTTTGTTTACCTCTTGTCATGTTTTTCTTTTCCAGAAGAACATTTTGAGCTTGGGATAACAGGATCATGCTTTAAGTATGCACATCCAAAAATGTGATAAACTCCTATTAATATATTTTATCTTAGCAGGGACCTGGAGCGTGCACGACACATGCACTGGAAAAAAATGTTGCCTCAGGATGAGAGGTAAGATTCTGTGTTATGCTTCTAGCCATAGCTCTGGGAACATATAGCAGGTTTAAGCTGGTTTTATGCCCTTCTAAGCCCGAGCTGCTCTGCACGCTGGAGTAGACACCCTAGTGTTTAGTCAGCCTGAGGTCTCAACGTGTTTTAACTACCCTGTGCACTCAGGGTAGTTAATCCAAGCTCTTCCTTGAATTTCCAAAACGCTATTGCAAGAGGGAACAGCCTCTCTGAGATAACACCTTCCAATGCTACTGCCCAGCTCCTGCACAAGTGTTTGGAAGGGAAATCACTGAAGGGGAACTTTGACAAGCTGCATAATGAAATGCCTCTCCAACAGATGTAAAAGCTACCTCACAGTGCCCTGCCCTGAGGAACTCATCCTAATTGACAGGATTTTGAATTTAATGGCTACATACACCAACTTCTGTCTAAGACACCTGCTTTTGTGCTCCTGGAGATGTGCTGGTCAGCAGTGCTCTTGAAGAACAATTTGATGTTGCACAGAAGAAGACGGCCTCAGGGATGCTCCAGGTGCTGGTGGGACCTCAAGGAGCATCCTGCCAGTTGCAGGTGGTTTATAAAGCCTGACCTGCACCTACACAAGTTCTGTACATTTAACAGGCAACCTGAGAGCTTCTGTCTGCAACATGCTCATGTTTCTTCTGCAAAAAAGAGAAGAATCCTAGCATTTCGTATTGCATGCAACTGCAGGAATTTAACGTCAGGAAAAAAAGGACCAGATGTTTTCCTGGCTGTGCACGATGATACAGGGTGTGCGTGTACACTGCCAGTTTTCTTATACGTACAAATGCCCATACGCCTGCCTCTTTTTAGAGGCTACCTGTCAGAAACAATTCTGAAAATCCAGTATCTCCCAGAGTGCATACAAGCCGATTGACAGGGGAAGGCTAAATGTGTTCTTTTAGCTGAGAAGGAACATTTGGGCAGAGAAGAACATACAGGCCACATGACACAATGGAAACACGAGGACAAGCTCTGGGTCTCTGGGTCTCCTCATCAGGTCCTTACATCGAACATTGATAATACCTGTAGATTGCAGAGAAAAATGTAGGCAATACTGTACTGTGTCCTACAGTGAGAGAGTAACAGAGCTCAACAAAAAATGAATTTTATGTGTAACATGTAGTCAAACAATAATTTATTGACTCATTTCTAAAATGTCACATGGTATAAAGGAAGTATATTTTGGAAGTAGATGTCTCATCTAGAAATGACTCAAGCATATTCTTAAGTTTACGTATAATGAAAAAATTTAAACAAGTCCTGTTTTGTTCCACTGACTTGAAGAAGTTAAGCATACACACAAAGGTCTGTGCAGGACTGGGACCGAAGGCTTCCCTGCCCTTACACCCAGGGACTGGGCAGAATAATCAGCGGCATCATGGCCAAATTACCCAGCATGTGTATAAAATGTTTGTAGGATCAGATCCACAGTGTAGCCTGCCTTTATACCTTGTTTTGATGGACAGATTGCTGCTGCTCAAGACAGAGCTTTCATGGTTTGCAAATATATACACCCCTCACTTATGCTACATACGCAGTTTTAAGGGCTTAAGCATGTATTTAGATATGTGGCTTATCCAAAAATTAAGATTTACACAAAATCTAGAGAGCTCACAACATATTCTGATGCCAGCTGCAAAGAAATAAAATCTATTTTTAGATTTATTTTTTTTTTTACAAAAGGGGAAGTTGCGTACTGTTACCAAATAGAAAACTGTACTTCATAATTAATATGCAGGGATGTATGCATGAATTAAAATGCTATGTTATAAATATAAACAAGAAACCTCATCAAAATCGCAACATTGGCAAAATTGGAAACCTGTCTGTGGGAAGAATATATACATTTGGGCTGAAATGAAGCAGAGAAGTCGTAATACAACGAAAACCTTCTGATGAGAAATGCAAATCTCAAACCACAGAGACTTTAAGTAATTTGGGCAGGTATAATCCATGATCTTATCAAAATGGCAGAAGGACGCGTAGCGAGTCTGAAGATGTTTCACAGGACTAAGCCTATCTAGAAGATATGAAAGAAAAAACATACGGCCAGCTTGGCTACGCATTCAAAACTGTCATCAAAGAATTGATTTTTACATGAAAAAAATGCAAACCCTGTTACTGAGCAAGTTAATATGGGATTTCTAATTTCTAGTACAGCAGTTCAGCATTACATAGGGCCCTATCCTGTGAACACAACATGGGTCATTCGGTCCTGCAAGTAACTGCCTTTTCAGTTAGGCAACTTATATCCATATTTCCTGATTTAAGCCACTTGAAACCAGAAAGAAATAGATTAATAACTCAGTACTATGAAGGGATGAGTCAATGTAACTTCCCATGATGTTAATGAAAGTTAAAGCAAGTCACAGAATCAAAACCTATAGGAATTGCATAAAAGAGCTGCACAGAAAACTAATTTCACCTGCTAGAAAATAAGTACAAAACAAATGAAAAGGATTAGAAAGCTAAATGCAGAATTTAGCATATTTATATAGCTACCAAACTATGAAAATAAATGAGAGAGAGCTTTCATTCTTTCCATTTACATTTTGTTTTAATAAACACGTTTATAGTAAATAGTTGGTGAGCTCTTAGAAAGACAGAATTTGAGACATTAGTATATGGCAGTCCTTTACAGCGTATCAGAGATACAGCGAATATTACATTATTTATCACAGCAATCAATATTGTAAAAAAAATATTAAAATCAGACATGAAGTCCATGCCATTAGTACACATTTGTTTCTCATTTTGCATGTAGATTGGTCTTATTTAGGAGGAGGTTTTGTGTTTTTATAAGCATATTTCACATAACAAAAATGCTGAGTAACATAGCTTATCTGTATTTTATTTTTCCACATGAAATAATTTTACAAATAAAGTAAAGAGAAATTAAAAGGTGAATGCCAGTTTTAAACCTGTTTTACTAACACAATGCCAAGAGTGTGAAATCTTTTGTAATAAAACCTCTATTATTGGCCATTTTTCATAGTGAAGTGCAAATACATAGAGACTATTCAGAAAACTAGTATTGGGTTAAATTCTTCATTGACACTGAGGAGAAATTTGTATTATAATCTCCAAGTATTTCTTTTCATTCTGTCCTCACAAGAGGAAAATACTTTTCGTTCTACATATTTTTCAGCTGAATGCTTTAAAACAAAGGCAGTGTAGCAGCAAATGCCAGGTAATCCACGGGTATATGAAAAATTCAAAGTGCGCAGCAGACAAATGAAGACAGATCTCTAAGGCTTCAACTCCACTCCAGCAAAGATTTACCAAAGTTGTGACTGTGTGAGCATTCTCAGAAAAAGTTAGCAGCCTCTGTAGGATCAGGAGAATAACTCTGTAGCTAACGATTAAAGTATTTTCTCTTAAATATTCCTTTGCATTTTTTGTTTCTTTCTAAGAACATTTTCTTCCAAAAGTATAAAATACGATGTCTGAAAGACTCCAGACCTGCCTGTAAAATAATTTTTTGGGCACTGATTTCATGCTGCTGTTCTGCAAGTGTAGTAGAAGTCCTTCTTAAGACTTTCAGCTGTTCCCAGAGTTCTGAGAAGTAAGCTAAGATTTTACTAATCTGATAGAATTACTCCGTACAGCAACTGATGTGCATCTTTGGATAGCTTGTTTTGAACAGCAATTTTCTGTTTCACAAAGATACATGCCTCTTACTTGTTTCTGATTTTAATCTCTTTTCTTTTATGCATCTGGATAGTTCAGCACAATTCCCTGTGATTTTCTTCAGCATGAAAAAGGTCAGACAATAGTTCTGATTCTTGAGGGAAACAGAAGTGGAGCAGACAGTCCAAGGCAATCCTTGAACATACTTGTTAGAGTATGAATGAATCAGTAACCAAGATGAGATAGAAGAGAATTATCTGCAACGCTGAGAAGAAAAGTGCAAATGAAGGAAACAGAAATATCTTCTCAGCACGTATGCACGCGCATGATCCTATTATGGAAAAAGAATATCCAAATTTCTGCGTAACTGGTGTAAGAAAAGAGTGAGTTAGGTAATTTCACAATAAATTCTGAAAGTGGCTTTCAGGAAATTATTTTTTCTTTGTGTCTCTGTCCAGGGATTACACCTCGCTTGCTCTTCATAATGGTCCTCCTAACCTGGAACAAAACCCAACCACAGTAAGCGATGTGTTTTAGAAGCACCACCTTGCAATCCATAAATCACGTGCGTCTGAAGAGGCCGTCAGCACAGCGCACAACGCTCTGCCTCGCTAACATGGCAGATGAATGCTTCAGCCAGACAATTCCCTTTAAAATCTCAAGAAACGTTCCGGTACTGTTTTCTTTGCCCATCACTTTTTTTAGCAACTGATGTATTTGCAGACTTCAAGACTCCCTTCCAAGATACACAAAAATACAAGTCAAAGGTCAGCAGGAGGATGTAAAAATACCATTTAATCTTATCTGTATAACACTTCATGTAGACTTATTTCACCATCTTCAGGCTCTCTTTGTTGAAAGACTAATTTATTTCTGAACTGGCAGAAAAGAGATAATCGATTTGCAGCATGCATTTAGTAAAAGCTGCTACGCGTACACATAACTTTATTCATATATAAGATTTGAATAACACTTGGGATACAACTTTTCATATTAAATAATCAAAAATACCAAGTAAAGCGTATTATTCTTTTCTCATATGAAGAAGGAACTTTTCTAGTATTGTGTCACGTTAGTGCTTATTTGCTAGTTTTAAAAAGTTTTGGTTTACAGAGTTAGACATGAACTGTCTTTTAGTTGGGAATGTTTTCTATCCTGTTGTGCATATATAAGTTACCAGGACACTTTTGTATTTTCCATTACTGTGTCAATTTACTACTCCGTTTCTGCAAGGGCATTGATAACAAATTTACACATCCATGCTAAATTACTGACTTTAATGTTGAGCATTTTGCTTTCTTTTAGCATTCACGGCTGGAGACCTCGGAAAGGGACTTTGCCTAATCAGAATAAAATTTAAATTTCGAATTTTCCTGCGTCCTCCATTACACAAAATCTCCCTGCAGCTCCGAATCAGGAGTCAGTAAATTCGGTAACTACGCGAAACATCACGACATAAAGTTTGCAAAGAACCATCCGGCCGAGCGTTTCCACTGATAATGAAGAAACAAATTGCAGTTTCTGGAACAAATAATAAAGCAGCCTCGGAAATAGGTCTGCCCGCGGAGAGCCCTCCCGTCTTGCTCCAGGAGCGCTTTGTTTTAGGCCTCACACGCGCACGCACACGCACGCGGGGAGGAAAGCAGGGAAGCTCGGCAAAACTCGCCCTTCAAACCTGAAAGAACTTGGCTGCGGAATTTTAAAAAAGAAATTAAACAGTAGTAAATACAGGCGGGACAAAAGCCCTTTCTCGTTGTGTAACGAACGTAATACTGATAGATTGCTCCCCGGTTTCCATGGGGACCTTTTTGTTCCAACTTCGGATACCGGTGATTACGGATAAATCACCTCGTCTTTTCTCGCCGAACCGAACGGAGCGGCCGAGGGGGAAAGTGGGGCAAACCCGTTCATTATCGATCAACTTTATTTATTTATTTTATTTTTTAAAGACGATTACTCCTAATCCTCGAGGGACGGCGGCCGCTGCCAGGGCACAATTCGCACATTTTTAGCATTCCTGCGAGGGCCGCCCGCGCTCCCCCGGCCCCGCTGGGGCGCGGGTCGGGGCTGGGGTCCGCAGCGCCGCCCGGTCTCCGGCGGGACCCCTCGGGGTTCGCCCCCGGGGTGAAGGGGAGGGTGGCAGCGGGCAGCCGCCAGCGGCAGGGCGGCACCGCGGGCCGGGCCCGCCGCCGCGCAGGCCAAGCGGTGCCAGGCGTGGGGCAGCCATGAGACCCCCGCAAAAGTCCCCGCTCTTCTTCCTCCTCCAACTCCGCCGGCCGGGCAGCCGCCGCGTTCTCCCCCGCGCCCCGGCCATGCCGAGGGGCGCTGCCCGCTCCAGCCTCTCCCCGAGGTCTCCGGCCATCGCCATCCTCCCCAGGCGAGAGGAAGAGGAGGCCGGGGCGGCGGAGGCTGCCATTGGCCGGGGAGCTGCGGCTGCAGCTGCAGGACACAATTAATTATGCTAATGGCGTGGGGAGCGGATGTACTTTTTTCCCCCTTTATTCCTCTCTCTTTTTTTGGCTGGTCGGTGCGGGAAGGAGACGCCCTGGGCTGGGGATCACATGATATTGTCTTCGCGCCACTTTCGTAAAACCCTTTTTATTCCAGGGCTTTGCTCGGGCTCAAAGGTAACGTGTTTATCTTTCCTTTTTCTCGCCCTTTCCTTCGCGCTTCTTTTTTGTTTCCTTCACCAAAAGCCGGCGCGAGCCCTAGAGCGCGCCCCGCGTTTGCACGCTTCTAATTATTTTATCCTCTTTATTTTTTTTCTTCTTTTTTCTGCCTTTTTTTTCCCCCCCGCTCTCTTGCGCGGCTCCTGCGAGCCGCCGGGCTGCGCCGCAATCTCTGCCGGGCGGCACGGATTGCCCGGGGCGGGGGACGCGCAGCCGGGCGGGCAGCCCCGACCCCCGTCCCGGGGAGAGGGGCACGAAGCGGGGAGGGGGGCGGCGGGCGGCAGCGCTGTGGCGGGGCGCGGGCGGCCACTGCCCACCTGTAGGAGTGCGCGGGGTTCGTGCTGCCGCCCGCGCGGGCCCGGGGCTCACGCTGCGGCCCCGCCGCTCCGCGCCCGGCTCGATACCCCGCGCCCCGAGGCCGCCTGCAGCGGCCGGTGCCCCCTCCCCTCCCCGCGCCGATGGCCGGCGGCTCCCGCGGCACCAACAATGGACGGCGCCGCGGCGGGAGGCCGAAACTTGGGGGCTCCCCGGCCGGCCCCGGTGGTGCGGGGGTCGGGTGGGACCCCGCGTGCTACACCCCAACCCCCCGCCTCGTTACACCGGTGGGGGGGGGGGGGCTGGCCGCGCGCCGTCCCCGCGTGGCCGGTGCGTGGGGGGAGGGGGCGCGCGCGGCGAGCACATGGCGGCGGCGTCGGGGGGGAAGCGGCTGCGAGGCGCATGCGCGGCGCGCGGGGTATGCTGGGGTTTGTAGTGCGGGGTGGGCCCGGGAGGCGGCGCGCGGGCGGGTGCGCGCGCGCTCTGTCGCTGGCGCGCGGAGGGGGCGGGCGAGCGGGAGCCGGACCACGCGCTCGGTGGAGCCGCCGTCGGGGCGCCGCGCTCCGCGCCCGCCGGGCCCCTCCGCCGGCGCTCAGGCAAGACCGGGGGTAGCGGTGCCGGTGGGGCTCGGGGCAGAGGAGAGGGGCGAGGGCGGCGGCGGGGCGGGAGGCGGCCGGGCTGCCCCGTCGGGCCGGGACAAAGGGGCCACCCGCGGCCGCGCGGAGCCGCCCTCGGTGCAACTTGGCGCCGGGGTTGCTGCTCCCCGTCCCCGGGGGCGCGGGGGGGCCGGGCCGCTCCTGGTGGCGGAGCGGCAGGGCGAGGGGGGGGCGGGCGGGCGGCTTGGCGCGTTTTTGGGGCTTTGAATGGAGGACTGCATTTCCCACCGTGCTTTGTTCCTGCGCTTTAATCTCCGCCGCGGCGGCAGCGCGCGCCCCCCGGACGGGGCGGGCAGCACGTGGCGGGGCGCCCCCACACCCCCCTCCCGGGAGGGAGGAACGAGCCCGGGGTGGGGAGGGGCGGCGTGCCTGGCCGGTGCGAACCCGCTCTGAAATTCAGCGCCGGTGCTCGGCGCCGGCCGGTGCCCCCGGGGATGCTCCGGTTGCACTCCCGTGGAGGGGGGCGGGGGCCGCGGTGCACGTGGCGAGCGCGGCCGAGTAATCCCCCCCGTCCGTCCCCCCGAGCAGATGGTCAGTGCGGGGGAGATAACGGCGGGCTGCGCCGTTCTGGGGGGAGATAAAGCCCCGCCGGGGGTGGGGGCCCTGCCCTAGCACGGCCCCCCCGCCATAAGCGCCCGGAGCGGCTCAACTTCGGTAAGAGCCGCTTGGCGTGTGCGGGAAGGTGGGGGCGGGGGGCGTCTCCGCTGCCCCCGAGCATCTGCTCTCCCCGGGCATCCCCGGCAAATACCTTCCCACCTCCGCAGGTTTGTAGCGCCGGGTCTTGACAGCTTGGCTCTGGAGGGAAATTTAAATTTGTTAATATATTTTGATTTTTTCTTTTTATTTTTTTTTTTTCTTCCCCTTCCCTTCCTGCGAGAAGGGTCCGTCGCTTTTGTGCTGTGCTGCAGTTAACGGCATCATCTGGAGTACAGATACTCCATTATCTGGTGTGGGATCATGTGTCAGAACTTTTTTTTATGCTACTTGGGGGGGGGATGTTTGGTGGCTGGGTGATGCAAGATGCTCGGTACAGCTCCGGGAGAAAGGTCAAGTAAAATGTCTCACGTGCTGTAGTAACACATGGAACGCATGAGAGCAGGAAACCGGGATGTTTTGGTACCTGTTACGGTGCTTTTTAACTGCCATTAAAAACTGGAGGAAGCCATTTTCACCTTAATTTAAGTAAAAATTAGCTGCAAACTCTTCCTCCTTTGGTGTGCTCTCAGTTAAACTGCCTTCTCAAAACTCTGAACCCATTTCTGCCTCTGTACTTTAATAGGAAAATCCCTGTTAGATCGAGTAGCAAATCCATATCTGTATTATGCAACATTAATATTAGTTCTTCTCTCTTGGCAGGTACTGTTGGCTCCTGTGCTTCAGTCAAGATGCTTCAGCTGCGCTGAAACAAGACGACCTTTTAAATAGAAGAGTTTCTAGCTGGTGATGGGCCTTGAGTTGTGCAAAAGTGCTTACAGTGCAGGTAGAGTTTAGGATCTACTGCAGTATAAGCACTTCTGGCATTACTGTGGCGATTCAGTGATGGTAGCAGGGCACGGACGCAACCAGGATTGTTGTTTTCTTACGTTACAGTTGGTTCTTGTGTTAAGGTGCATCTAGTGCAGTTAGTGAAGTAGCGTAGAATCTACTGCCCTAAATGCTCCTTCTGGCACAAGCTGCTACCTCCACGTCCAAAAAACCCACATCCATCTGGCTTTAGGTCAGCAATTACGATTTTAGTTAAAGCGTTTTTTCATTGAAGGCAAGTGCTCGGGAAGTAGTTTTGTCCTAGCAGTATCAAAGTGCTCATAGTGCAGGTAGCTTTGAATTGGACCTACTGTAATGTGGGCACTTACAGTACTGCTAGATAAAGTGCATCCTAGCTAGGGGCAGTTTCTGGAGAAGATGGTGCTGATTACAGTCAGTTTTGCAGGTTTGCATCCCAGCTTACTAAAATTGCTGTGCAAATCCATGCAAAACTGACTGTGGTGGTGGTGAATCTGTGGTGAATAATGGGTTTTGAAGCTTTTTTCTTTTTTTTTCCCCCTTCTCTTTTTCCGTGGAAGATCTGAAGATGCCTTGCGCTGGTTTCTCCATGGGTGGGGATTTGTTGCATTACTTGTAGCTATATGTAGAGTATTGCACTTGTCCCGGCCTGTGGAGGAAAGGAGGACTTGTCTTCAGGCTGCGCTGCCCCAAATTCGCCAGTGTGGTAAGCTTTGTTTTGCTGTTGTCGGGTGGATCACGATGCAATTTTGATTAGTTTAGTAGGAGAAAAATTGCACGGTATCCATCTGTAAACCGCAAGACCTTCATCGCTGACAACATGGCTTTTGTCAGTAATCAATTCCCACAGCCCAGTCCATAGTGATGTGCATGATGGCTTGCGGGTGACTCCACAGCTTGAAGGGATGGGAAGAAAGAAAACTTCTCCAGATACTAAGGTTTGTCTACCATTTAAAAAGACAAAAAAAAACCCAAAACAAAGCCACCCCTGGAACAGTTGCAGTGGTCCAGGGAAGGACATTTGTGGAGTTTGTTTCTGTAATAACATGTAAATGACTGCGGTGGACTTACCAATAAAAAAAATTTAAAATAAAAGTTGTGGTTAATAATGTGTCTCACTAAAGTGTGGTTGTGGTAGACAAGAGAGAAAACTACTGGGGACCTTTTTTTGCTGGCTGTGGGTTACAGCCTTGTCCTGCCTCCTCCAGCAACCTCCTCCCCCTTGATTTTGAAGGTGGTGGATATTCTACGAACCTCTTGCTGCTACTTCAAGGAGGCTCTTTGCTGGAAAGGGGGATGTTTCTCCTCCAGGCCAGGAGAAGGATGTCCTCAAGTGATAGTGCTTGATGTGCGCCCTTAAGCAGTAGTCAAGCTCCCTTTTTCTTCTTTCTTGCTCTTTTGACTTGCTGAGTCTTGAAGTGGAGCTGCTGCTTGTCTTGAACTGCTACCCTGGGAGTGGGGAAACCTTGGTTTGTCCCAGCTTTGGAGGCTGGCAAAATGGTGTGACCTGCTCTGCTGTGGGAGCAGGTGGCTGGAGCTGAGGCTTCTCTGCGAGAGCTGAACATAGCCTGAAATTTTGTTCTCTGCTGTTGGGTGTTGCTGCTGGGAGAGTCTCTGTGCTGATAGAGCGAGCGATGGGGTCTGGATGCCGTCAGGCGAAGGAGGGAGCTGAACTTGAGCTGCGTGTAGTGAGTGTGCAAGTGACCATGTACTTGGAGAGAGATGAGACTGCTGCTGCATTGCTGTAGTGTGTGAATTTTTTTTTTTTGGGTGGCCAACCTTCTAAGGGGAACCTCAGTGTCTTGGGGAGAGGGTTGCTTGGATGCTCAGGCTTCAGCTGGGTTTTTCCTTTAGTCTGCCCTCTTAAAACTGCATGGTTACACGCGTGTTGCATGGCAGAACTGTCTTGAGACTTGCTCTGGAGCCGCGGCTTGTGGTCGCTGCAGTTGTCTCAGTACAAATAGATGTGGTCCGGTTAAGTGGGTGGCACCAGTGAGTCTACAACACCCTCCTTCCCCCAGCTAAAATATTTTGAGATCCAAAATGATCATTTTGCTGGTCTGGTTTATGGTGGCCAGTGTATCTGGGCTGATACCATGGTAGGTCCTTGATACAATCCTGTCCCTCTGGTCCCGTGCTCAGACCAGAGTGGTTGCATGCAGCAGGGAAGAAATTACACCAAGCAGAGCAGCACTTGCTTAGTTCAAGCACAACTGCAGAGCTGCAAGGGCTTTCCGTGCAGCTGGTGTCTCTGGCTGGTTTTCTACTCCAGAACCTAATCTGAGACTGAGTTGTAATCTTCCTTGTGCTTTGGTGAGCTGTAATCTGGACTTCAAATCCCTGCCCAAACAAAAGGCAAAGATATTCCCTAAGTGTAGAGCCCGTCTGGCTGCACCACTTGTTGACAGTGAGGAAAAACGGATTGGCGTATGTGCTAATTGTGATTTACTGTAGTGCATCGTACCCCAACGGAGTGAAGGCATCGGGCTGTGTTCACGCTGGTAACGAAAACCAAGCTTGCTACTGTGTTGATGTGCTCTTGGGAGGTGCTCCAAGCCTGGCTTTGTATTGATGATACTGGAGCTGTACCCAGCTCTCATGTGAGATCTCACAGGTGTTTTTTGGATGAACCAGGCTTGTGTTTTTGGGGTGGGTGCTGGAGGGGATTTGTTGCCACTGGTGGGCGTGCTCAGTATGGCCACTGTTTGGTGCAAGGCGCTAGAGTGGTCATCCGAGGGTGTCTCACTAGTGAGGACTTCTGAGCACCGTGGTAGGGTCAGAGCTTGAGATGGGCTCCCCAAAGCCATCCCACCCAGGCTGAGCTGTTAGCACGTGACTGGTAGCTTCAGCAGTAAACGAGATGCGTGTTCATGTTACCTGGGTGAGGGGATTGTTGTTGTTGTCTGATTCTACGAGTGAAAGCTATCTATTAACAGCGTAGGTGTTTGCTGTTCTGGTGAGTATCTACACAATCTGTTCTGAGTGACAAGCCTGCAGTTTGCAGTTAGGGTGGTTTGTGTGGAATTTACTGACTTTGTTTGAAGCGCTGAAATTTGGAAGGGAGCTGAATGTTCCTGCAGTTGTAAACTGGCTCAGGCATTGGAGGGAAGCAAGATCCTCGGCTCTCTTGAGAGCACCTTCTGCAAACCGATGCCCTGTGTGTCCTTCCTACATGGGTACTAAGTTGGTTTTATTGTCAGGTTCTGGAATTCCAGCGCAGTGGTGCATCTCCAGGACTTGCGTGTTGTTTTTCTCTTAGGGTGCTGGTGAAATAATGAGGAGGGGCGAACTTGCAGGATATCAGCGTGTTGCAGGATTTGGGAGTCAAACACGCTCCTGGTACCACCTTAATGCGTCTCTAAGTCTGATGAAGAGGAGTATGGTGCGATTAGAGGCTGCAGAGGCTTCATGCGATGGCAGAGCATGCTGGCTCTGAACTCTGACTCATTGTGTAGATGCCTCGGTGGGAGATATCTTGACTGTCCTCTCCTCTCTTACACCTGAGGATGAGGTACTGACTTGCACAATTTGCAGAAGCTCCTTTCTGAGCTGGAGACCCCTGGCCCACCCAGCACTGATGGGAGCTGTGTCAAACCTACAGCCTGTTTTACACTGCCTGGATCCCTGTGTCGTGACTTAATGTTTTTCAGAGGCTTAAAAATGCTGAACCTGACTTGAAGTAACAGATAACCCGTCTTCATACTAGCAGCACTGCACAGAGTTGCCTTGTCCTAAGCCCAGCACATCACTTTGGGAGGTTTCTCAGGAGATGCCCTTGCTTTCTGAGGTTTTCAGTGCCCTGTATGATCAGGTAAAACCCTGAGGACAAAAATAAAAACGCTCAGAAAAACTGCACAAACAAACCCCACCCCAAAGCAAACCAGCCCAAGAATGGTGGTTTTGGGTATTTTGGATATCTGAACTCTGTGAAGGTGGATGCCGAGATGGGGTGTGCAGAGCTCTGTGATGGGGTGTCCACCTGTGGAGTGAGGCTGTGTTTTGGGAGCTGTAGAGTTTGTCTCCAGCTCCCTTCAAGGGAGGAATCTGCGGGATCTTGGGCCTATCTGATGTTCCTTTTGACTTGCCCTGAGGAGCTGAAGCCGGGGGATTCTCCCATCTGTCTAGTGATGCTCCCCGCAGCCCCTTCTCCCACGGGAGGCACTGGGACTGCAGGGATGGGTGTTTGGGCACTGCATTAACGCTTTGCTACAGCAGAGGAGGAAAGGGCTGAAGTTGCCCCAGCCACGTGTGCTGCTGCTGTCACTGTGCACCGTGCAGGGGTTGCTGCGCTGCGTTTTAAACAAGGAGGATTTGTTTTTGCCCATGAGAACTGTCACAGCCATGTGGGCATTGCACATGGGTGCTGAGAGGCTGAGGCTGTTCCAGGAGCTGTTGCAGCGGCTATTTCTGGGAGTGGGACGTCAGAAAGGAATTGGCACCAGTAATTTTTTTACTGGAAGTATATAAATAGGTACGAGCACACGCAGACGTGAGGGCTTCTCGTGGAAAGAGACAACTCTTGTTCTGGAAACTTCAGAGGGCTTCTAACATCGGAGTGCCTGGGCTATTTTTACAGAGTGGGAATATTTCATATTATTTCAGTCTCCTTCCTGCCACAAAACACTTTCTGTTATTTAATATACGTGCGGTTATTCCCAGCTGTAATGAGTGTTTAGCTCATGGAGCATCCAGTGGGTACTTTCCTTTTCTCTTAAAGAAAACTTGTTAAAATCATTCTTAATACTTCTGAACTATCATTTCCTTTTAAAGTATCTTCTGCCATTGATGGTCTTCAGGGTGTCTTTTTAATAGTGTGTTCATGTCTAAATCAGTGCTCTAAGCCCAGGTAAGCATTTCTAGCTGGCATGTCTTTCGCAGTGCACAGCCAGTCTGCTTGCTGCCCTTCATCTCTGCTCCCCAGTTACTTTGTCCAAAGCAATTACAGCGTGTGTCTGTAAAATCTGGGTTTTGTTTCCATGTGTTGTTAGGTTTAAATCATAGCTGACAGAAAGGTATTTCTAATTTGCGTTTACTGGTCACCGAACCAAGTGTTGTCCAGATCCAAACCAGCTCTCAACCTGGACCCACTGGCTGAGAAAGTGATTATGTGTTGCATCCGTCCTCGGTCTCTTTCTCTTCCGTATCAAATCTCCTGTGATGATACGTCAGAATAACATGCCTTATCCTCTTTGACTTTTTACATCTACCTATTGATTTAAGTTACTGCACTTCTGCAGTCCGTGTGCTGGCTGCTGCAGTCGGATCAGAAGTCAACAGTTACTTGGCTAATTACCTTTCCCATTGGAAGTGGTGCGTGTAAAGGTTACATTTCATTTGCCAAAGGATTGTATAAAATGTAGGGAATTGCAGCACTGAACCAAAGTGGAAATCACCTGTGCTGTTTTAACATTTATATATATGTATGTATATTTACATATATATATATAAAATAATATAGAAGAGGAAATGACTGTTTTGTTACTCTGGTAATATGGAACTGAAGTAATTTTTTTTTTTTTTTTAAATTGGAAATGGTGTAAATTGCCATTCTTGTCCTGTTCTGTGCTGGTGGAGGCACCAAAACTGGTTCCCTGGTCGGTACCCTGCAGCGATAGCAAATGGCTGGCGGGACTGATTGAAAGCTTGAAAGAAGTAACAAATCTCTTGGGACTTCAAAGGCCACGCTTTGTCAGCCTGCCTGCCTGCCTGCTCAGGGCTTTATTGCAGCAATGAGAAGAAAATTAAGATCTTCCTGCCCTAAAAATGCAGCCCCCGTCCCTCTTCCAAAGCTGGACCACTCCTCCATGTTTGTTAGCAGCAAAGCCCAAAGTGCTTGTTCCTTCTTGTACCCAGCAATGCTGCAGATGCTCAGTGCTTTAACAAACACAATTTTTCAAAGTTGCACCAGGTCCCAGAACGTCCACTCGTATTAGTTCTTAGCAGTCTGAGATAGGTATTTAAATCCCTGAAAGTGGTTTGAAAATCCTCGACCTGTATCCCGGTGCTGAGGTTGGCTATGGATGGTGGTGATGGGCCTTCAGCTGCTGCCCGATGCTGCTTGTAGCTGAGTTTTCAACTTTCTGGCTGGATGTGGGAGGCGTCGGGGACTGATGGGGAAGTGCCATCCCAGGAGATGGGAGGTTTGTACTGCCAGTGTTCCCCAGACATGGCTGTCCCCTCAGGAAGGCTGCAGGACTGGCTGACATGGCTTCTCTCTATTTTTGTCTTTTTTCTTATTAAAAAGGGTCCTTTTGTATTGACAGAAATTTTCTGGTTTGATGAAAAAAATCTGTATTTGCATTGATACGGAGTAAAAAGGATACAGAAAGACAGGTAAAGAATTTAGTCTTTGCTCTCTCTTTTGGCTTAATGCAAAATCACAAATCCTTGTTTTCCTCAAAGAAGGAGCAATTTCTACTAAACCAAAATGTTCCTGATGATGATGAAACCTTATAAATCATCCTCCAGGGGGCCTACAGGAAAGATGGGGAGAGGCTGTTCAGGAGGGCCTGTTGTGATAGGACAAGGGGTAATGGTTTTAAAATAGAGGGAGGTAGATTCAGGTTGGATATTAGGAAAAAATTTTTTACCATGAGAGTTGTAGAACACTGGAACAGGTTGCCCAGAGAGGTGGTGGATGCTCCATCCCTGGAGACGTTCAAGGCCAGGTTGGACGAGGCCCTGAGCAACCTGATCTAGTTGGAGATATCCCTGTTCCTTGCAGGGGGGTTGGACTAGATGACCTTTGAAGGTCCCTTCCAGCCCTAACCATTCTATGATTCTATGATCCCTAAAACTGAAGAATGCTGCATCTGAGCCTCATCCTTCAATCCAAAAGCAGCGTGTGACGGCTTAATTGATTGATTAAAAATGTTTTAGTTTTCTTCATCGTGATGCGATACAGAAAGGAGTGCGAGATAGCCACTCACCTTCTGCTTTGGGGAGATCATGGTAAGTGCTTTATCTGCAGTAGAAGCCATGGTTAGTTTTGATGAAAATAAATCTAAAACTAACAGAGTTAGGACTGTGTCAGCAGAGTGTGGTTCTTCCACCACCAAGCCTGTGTGTGAGCAGCGGGGACGGGAAGGAGCATTCCGTGCCATTGTCACCTGCCTTTGCAATTTTATTAGTACAGTAAATGTAGGAAAATACAATCGTGTGAACTCCGGTCATTGCGTTGCCCCAGCTCTGCTGATGGGCTGTTCCCAAGGCAGCAGTGCAGTAAACAGACCTGCTCAGAATTATTTGTATATATCAAAAATCTCTTTTACCCAGTTACGCCTCCCTCTCCAATGAAAACATGGGCCTGGCTTGTTTTAGGAGGTGATGACAAGAAGATAAAATGGAATTGGAGCTTCCGCTGGAGTGCGGGCAGGGCTGCCGTGCTGCCTTTAATAGTTTCTCACTCAGACAGTTTGTCTTGCAATGCTGACGATCCAGCTGCTGGAAGGTTGTTGGCGGGAGACGGGGATTAGCAGGTCTCTGAACTCCTCGGGTGTGAACTTAGACATGTGCGAGCATCCTGCTCTGTGAACTCAAACCCAGCTCGTGCAGCCACTCTGCCTGAGGTGCCCATGGAAAACGATGCCCATCGGACCCGCTGCTACAAGATACCAGGGTGGAAAGTGGTGAAACTGCTGCTGCTGCTTTTTCAGGCTGTAAAAAATACATGAGCGCCATCTAGACTAATGCCATTTATTGCATTTCCCCCTTCATTTGCTAATGGACCATCTACAAGTCAGTGTCCCGGTGGAGGCTTTGAATCTGCACGAGTGAGACTGAGACGAGTTGCTGGTGTTGGTGCTCGGCTGTGCCGACTGCAATTGCGGAGCTTTGCAAATGGGAGCGTTACATGAAGGGGCTTGGAAACAGCGGGAAGATGCCCCTGCTGCAGCTCCACATCACCTGTGGTGCTCGGCTGGGCACTAGCCCGTCCCCTGCCGTGGCTCCGAGGGACAGCACAAGACCTCGGGGACCCTCCTGTCTTTGCAGGAGCCAGTCTGGGGTTAGAAACTTTGCACCTGCAGGATTTGCCTCTCTTCAGCTTCCTGCTGTGGGATCCTGTTCTGCTTTTTCCATGCTGTTAAGAAGCTGTTGGTGATCAGAACCGGAGCCACTTTGCTTATGTCCCATGGGAAGATGGGAGTGCCGGCACTGCGGATGCACAGGCTGTTGGTGTGACGTGCAGGTATGTCATCTCACTGGGTTTTGGGTTCCTGCAGTCCTCAGGCGGGAGCCACTGCCCTGTGTCCTGTTTGCGTGTCGAGGGATCATGTCTGAGCTGCGTACCAGAGCTCGTGTTGGGGCTGGCTATGGGCCATCTTGCTCCTGGCCCTGCAGCATCGCCTGCCGCCTGCTGAGTTACTGTTCTGGCTGCCGAAATGCAGCTGGTGCTCTCTGCCCCTTGACACAGCCTGGTCTTGCATCACAGCTGGTTTTTCAGCACTGACTTGGAAGATTCATGCACATCACTGGTTTAAAAAAGAGTTGGTTGAGTGGGGAAGATAAGGCTTTCTTGGATCTGTTACTCGACCTGGTTTTACTTATTCTGGATCATGTTGATCCTGGGTAAAGCTTTTATCCACTGTCGTGATAAGCTACTCCAAGATTCTGCCCAGAAACTCCTGTATGCGACGTGAGTGCGATTGCCTTTCAGAGCCAATCCTGCACCCTCATGGAAAGTGTTATCAGAGCTGTTCAAGAAAAATTACTTGCTGTTCTGCCCATAAACTGAACACACATGGATTTCGGATCCTCGTTTTAGATGCTGGAGCCACTGCACTCTGCCTCCGCTGAGGGCTTCCCTGGACTGCGTGCAGCCTTCCCCTGCGCCGCTGCCGTGGGACCAGTGGGAGCGGGTGCTGCGGCCCCAGTGCTGTGCTGGGTACCCTCCGTCTCTGCTGGGACACTTGCCCGTGGCTATTCAGGAATTACCAGGCCAGCAAGAGAAGTGGGTGCTGCACAGGAGGGAAGGGAAATAGGCACAAAAAGGAGTGAGGAAAAGCTGTGTGCAACAGGTGAGGGACTGAACGGGGAGAGATTTCCTCTGAAGGGCTCCTGGTCCCTACCGCGGGACGTTTACCGGTCAGTTTTAGTCCAAAATCTTGAACCTCCTCCTTTTCCATTCGCCACATGAGGGCAGGCTGTTTCTAAATAAAATACAGTGAGAAATCTCCAGCTCCCACAGCTGATAAAATTTCCAGCCCAAGCCTCCTTCTTGCTGGGGAGGGCTGGGCACTGCAGCCCCGCCAGGTTTCAGTCCTCCCCAGTCCAAGGGGGCTGCGGCGGGTGAGGATGAATGTAGCCTGTGTGTGCAAATCTCACCTGAACAGTAAAATCACCCCTGCCCAAGGGAGCTGCTCCAGTCTTTGCTCTAACTGTCTCACTGCTTTGTTATTCCTCTGGGCAAACTCCATTTACTCTAACGGCATTAGCTCTGCATAATAAATGTCTTCTCTCTGGCCGTGCCAGCTGCAGGTTAGTGGTCTTTGCTCACCCTGGCACCCGCATCCCCGCGAGTGCAGGGATGCTCTGGGCAGCATCACGGTCACCAGCCACCACGGTCTCACCCGACTTCACAGGTTCTGCCTGCCGGCCCCTGGGTAAGTTAACACAACTTCCAGTGATTTTAAAGAGGATAGAGTTAACTGGAGTCTGGTTGTTAATGCTCCTCTGACTCGAGTTTATTCCTCACCTGAACTTTTTTTTTTAATGAAAATGTAACAGCAGATGCCCAGTGGGAATATATGGCTTTAAGAAAAAAGCGATATGGTTTTGTCATTGTAGCAAGTAATACTCAGTTTTATGACTTGTGGACTTAAAACCAAAGCAAGGACACTTGGGATGACAAAGGAGGATGCTGAAGGCTTTGCGGTGGGTGCCCTGGGCAGGAGCACAGGGAGTAAGAGTGGGACAGACACAGCCCCATGAGTGGCTCCAAGGAAAGTCCTCTGAGATGTTCTTCTCCAAATCCCTCTTCAGCTGCACCAACAAAATGCTTTGCTCTCACAGGCAGTGTGAGCGGGCAGGCTGCAATTTAGGGGTCTGAGGAAATTCTCCTGCTCGCGATCTGGTGTTACAGTAGCAAATGTCTGTTAACGTGTTGTTAGAAGTGACAGAACAACAAGAAATGAGAATAAAGCCCAAGCCCTGTGGTGGAGGGATGTGATTGCTGGTGGGGAAAAACCTGCCAGATGTTATTAATCTTAAAATGCCAGAAGTGTTGTAGTGACCGCAATAAAACTCAAGTCTCTATTGGTTATCTTGAGAATGATTCAGTCAGGAGACGTGATGGGAAACCCCCTCAGTGTGGCTGTGTCCTGCTCACCAAGGGCTCCAATAAATCTGTTGCCTTTTGCAGGTTTTTCAAAACTTCACTTGAACAGAAAAAAAAAAAAAATACCCCAGAGGTGGCTGCTGGAGGAAGTGTCTGAGAAGATGTTGGTGTTTGGAGCCCTGGCTGTCCTTTGCTATGAGTGAGTTTGTGCCGTCCTACTCCTGCTGCTTGAGACCCTATTTCTGCCCAAACGCTGCCTGTCCTCAGGACTGTGCCTGCGGAGCTGCAGGCACCGGTGGTTTTAAATCAAAAGTTGATTGTCTCAGTCAGCTCCTCCTAGATATGCTTCCTATTCACTTGCTCTCTCAAATAATTTTTCATGTCCTCCTGTGTGAAGCATTTGGGAGGACGCCTTGGCTCCGTTTAAAGGTTTTATTAGTGTCGTCAATCTGGTGGAACTATTGCAGCTCTATGGGAGAAACGTGTCCCCGGACACAGCCGTGTCATGGGCAGAGGATGGGGCAAGCCAACAGCAGCCTCCACTCCGAGCATCCCCCCAGTCTTGCTCATCCTCACTTATCTGACCTCCTCAAGCCTGGATCTCTCTGGTTATACCAGCGTGACCGCTGATGTGAGCCAAGTAAATCCTGGGATTGAGGCTGCTGGAGCCAGAGGGGATGCTGGTGCTGATGGGAAGAGAGAGCAGCACTGGTGCTGTGCCCTGACCACTGACAACTTGCTTCTCTCCTGCTTTTTTTTAAAACAAACAAACACTATTTTTTTTTTTTTTCATTCCCATCCAGAGTGACATAAATAATTGCTGCTGAACTGTTGGGCTTTTACCAGGATGGAAAGAGATGGTTTCTTTGGTCACTTTGTTCTCATGGTCGTGTGTGATGAGTCGAAGGGCAGAATAGCAGCCGGGGAGGGGAACGGCCAGGCTGGCGATTCTGTGCCTCTGGCCAGGTCTGGATGTGGCCACTCAGCCCCAGTGGATACAGAGAAGTTATTCATCTTTTAAAGTGATTGTTCTCCTCTGTAATCGCTTTCCCGTGGATTTAGAGGAGTAAACAACTGACAGGTTGTGATGGAGTTTAAGGATTGACTTTGGATAAAAGAGCCCTTCCGTGAGTGTCGTTATCCGGCTACTAACAGGGCAGAAAGAAAAGTTGATGTTCTGTGGGGTGTTTCAGCTGTTGAGATAAAGCATTGAATCCATTTTGGGTCATGTCCCAGCACGTCCCTTGGTGGTCCTGATGCCCGGACTGGGACCTGCCAAGCCGTGTGTTATCCTGTGGCCGGTTTGCCACCAGTGACTGCCGGTGGGATGGGAGCTGGCCAAGGAAATTCCTTGCCCTTTTTTGGCTGCTGATGATAGCAACGGGTTAAAATATCTCTTCAAAGGAAGGCTCTCTCTGCCCTCAATCCTGGCCATCCTATCACCTAGAAAACATGGAGCGCTAATATGAAAAACTATTGTCACAGTGGATAAACTTCTCTGCTAAATATGTAGTCATGTACCAGCAGGCACAGAAATGAGCAAGTTGGATTAAAAAAAAACCAAAACCAGAATTGGTGGCTTGTGGTTGGTATTGTACCAGTCCCAGAGTTTATGGTATAACAGCAACGTTTGCTCAGTTTCTTGGTACTGGTCCTGCGGGCTGCTTTCCTGCTGTTCTTTGATGCCACTGCATCAGGGTCTCTGACCCAATGCCAAGTGCAAATCCAAGGAAATCCGGATCAAATCTCTTTGCAGTGTTGTGTGAAGTTGGTGGAAGTGGAGGAAAGCTTTCCAGCTGCTCTACAGGGAAATCTGGCCCTCTGGCAAAATGCAGGGGCTGAACATCAATGAGAAAAATTCCACTGACTTCAGCCGGAGCAGGATTTGGGTGAGGGGAAGTGGGGTTAAAAGCTCAAAGTGCTGATGCTGAGCCCAGCTCGACTGTCCTGTTTCCAACACTGGAGCCCTGAGGACTAACTATTTTAGTAGGGTTTAGCCACATTGAATTGAACTATTTTGTTGCAGGTCAGGTCTGCTGGCATGGTTGCCGCAGGAGCTGAAGTGCCATCGAATGCTGCGTGGGGCATTTGGGCCACCCTCTGGCACAGGTTGTCTCTGCTCACAGGAGCTTCCCCCTTCCCATGGGTTGTAGCCTGGCAAGTAACACGCTGGATTTTCCCCGTTGGCTCCCAGCACAATCAAGAACTTTGGTATGGAAACAAACCTGTGTTTTGGTTTTGCTAGTTTGGGAACATTGGTGACCCCACCGGGTTCCTCTCCGTGGCTCCTTGTGCCTGGACCAGCTTAGGATGCTCCGCCTGATGCCAAGCACCAGGATCTGCCGTGTGGCGTGCAATGCTCTGCTGCAATTCAGTTCACCTTTAAAATACTCACAATTAAATTTTAAAGACTCAGCACTTTTCTGGATCTGATGCTGTGAACACAAAAGACTCCTCCAGAATGGTGTAAAGTGTCCAAAGGGACAGACCAGCTGACCTAGGCATTTTTTAAAAAAAATTTGTAGATGCATGACCACGAGGAAGAGAAAACCAGGGCAGTTTGTGTATTTATTGCTTGCCAAACCAGCTAGTATTGCTAATGTGCTACCTCTTTGACTGGATGTAGTGACCATTTTTTAACATCGCCCCATAATGGTTAAATACAGTAACTTTCCTTTGGATCAAAAAAAAAAAAATCTATGGCACCGATGTCCTTGAATACTTCAGGACTTGGCCTGCATTCTGACCGATTCATAAAATGCTGCTCGAAAACTCGCTCAGTGCCAAGTCCGCTGGTTTAGCTGAGATGGGTAGAAGTGATTTCACAAATTCTGTCGACGTCGTGTTGCTGGGGTGAGCTGCTGCCCGGGTTGGTGCTGGGCAGGGTTGCGGGGGGAGCCCCGGGCACCTCTCGGACGCGGTCCTGCAAGCCGGGCGAGCTGTCCTGCCCTGCTCCTGCCTGGGACTGAGTGGTGCAGAGGGGTTTGAGTGTCTTGCCCAAAATGTACTGTTATTTGCTTTTTTCCCAGGCTGTTTTTGGCAGCTGTGTTTGCCGTCAGCCTCAGGCTGTTGGCTCCTTGTTGGCGGTGTAGAGAAGCTGTGAATGGCAAAGCTCGTGCCGCCTGCCAGGATCCCCCTCTGTGTGCTGAACCTCGGGAGGCTCTCGCTTCCCAGGTGCTCTATCAGCTTCTGGGGGGATCTCACCTTGTCTTCACCATCATACCCTTGTGATATGGGAGAAGTTTCACATGGGAGATGTCAGACCAAGATCACAAGAGATTTTAGGCTAGGACATCCAGCCTGCTTGATAATCAGAGGAGGCAAAAGGTGAAATCCTTGAATAAACCTTTGTAAAAGACTTCAGACCTATAATTAAATACAGAGCTAGCCTTGATTTGTTCTGCTATATCACGGTAAAACTCCTGCAAGTCATAAGGGATGGTCTGAGGTCTCCATGGTAGTCTCAGACTCTTCCTCTCTAGAGGCTGTGGGTGATTCATTTATAGACTATAGCAGTCCAGGTGTTATAGATTTGACAATCCTTGAGCTGACAGGCTAGAGCTGTGGGCTCTCCATCCTTGAAATACAGCTGCCTGGAGCAGGGCCTGATCCTGCTGTGCTCCAGCCCAGGCAGTTGCTCTCTCTAGCTCAAGCTCAGTATGGTTTTGTCCAAGCACATCCTGGTGAGGTGTTACGCTACAGTGCACTTAAAAGCTGCAAGTAGTGTTAATGTAGTCGTTATTCTGTGTTTCCACAACAGATGTTGACATTTCACTATTGTCCCAGTATTAAATGTCAAGTTATTCCTGTTCAAAACCCCCATTGAAATGTTCAGATTCCATCTGCAGCTGTATTTATAGCCGACTGCCTGCCTGCTAAGCCAGCATTTCTAAGCACGTTTGTAAATGGGCTGCGGTGAGTTCATGTGTGTACTAGAGAGCTGCCTGGGTTAATTAATTCCTTTCCAGACATTATAACCTATACAAGCAGGGCAGCTGGAGGGGTAGGTTTTCTCTGAAATCAGTAATTATGCACATTGTGGGACTAACTTTTGAATTTCTGCTGTTGTTAACTTGGAAAACAGAAGCAGTGTTCAAGAAAGACCTGCTGGTGGATGCAAACGATCCAAACTGGAGAGACACATGATTAATCTGCAGCAAATCATAATCTAAAATCCAGTGCAGAAACACTGACACAGCTTTTAATTTCGCACTTCTCACTGCTCACATTGTTTTAATCTCTCGCTATGTCTCTGAAGCTGCTTTCCGTGCTCTCGGTGGCTGTTGAAGCACTTTGCTTCCAGTTGAGGGGTCAGGTAAATATCTCCGTGCATCACAGAGCCCGTACGTGTGCCGCGTGCTCAGCACTCACCCTCTGATACCGACGGCTGAAAACCATCTCATCAGCTGCCAGCTCTTTTTTGCTCAGCTGTGGAATACTTTTTCAGAGCATCTTGCCCTGCTGCCTGGCTGAGGAGTAAATACACTGAGTGATTTGGGGGAAGCACAGCAGGGAGGTGGGATGGAGGGTGTTTCTTCTCATAGACAGCCCCTGACCTGCCCTGTCCGCTCAGTCCCTGGCATCACTGTGCTGGTGACAGAGAAGCTATGCTGGGTGGCTTCAGGTGACCCTGGTGATGGCAAAGCTGCCATGCTTCAGGATTTAGAATCATAGCATCATAGGATGGTTTGGGTTGGAAGGGACCTTGAAGATCATCTAGTTGCAACCCCTCTGCCATGGGCAGGGACACCTTCCCCTAGACCAGCTTGCTCAAAGCCTCATCCAACCCGGCCTTGAACACCTCCAGGGATGGGGCAGCCACTACTTCTCTGGGCAACCTGTTCCAGTGCCTCACCACCCTCAGAGTGAAGAATTTCTTCCTTAGATCTAATCTAAATCTGCCCTCTTTCAGTTTAAAGCCATTCCCCCTTGTCCTATCACTACATGCCCTTGTCCAAAGCCGTCTCCATCTTTCTTGGAGCCCCTTTAAGTACTGGAAGGCTGCTAGAAGGTCTCCCCGGAGCCTTCTCTTCTCCAGGCTGAACAACTCAACTCTCTTAGCCTGTCTTCGTAGCAGAGGTGCTCCAGCCCTCAGATCATCTTCGTGGCCCTCCTCTGGACCCACTCCAGCGGCTCCATGTCCTTCTCTGTTGGGGACACCAAAGTTGAACGCAGCACTGCAGGAGGGGTCTCAACGAGAGCAGAGTAGAGGGACAGAAACAAGAGGGAGAACAAAGATCCAGGTGATGTTAACACTGTGCTTGATGGCTTTAGCTGCTGTGGGGTGTGCATAGCCTGTGGTTTGGCAGCATAAAAGGTGATGTCTTCTGCCAGAGTGATCTGCTCTTTGCATCTGGAGCCTTTCTGGAGAGAAGCCCTGGGTGCAGAGAGGCAGGAGAAGCACAGCCAGACCCACCAGTCTGCAGGACACGTGCAGCAGAAGGACGGCTACGTTTTGGAGCATGGGAAACTGAGGGAAGGAAGTGGGCAGGCAAACCCCAGATTCTCCATCTCGTAACATTTTCAGATTGAATCCAGATGCCTCCAGACCAATATGGACGGGCGAGGGGCAAATGCAACAGGAGGCAATTTGCAGCTGTGCTGTACAGATAATCCACCCAATGGTTCTGATCTTGGACATGATGAATTATTGTCTCCCCACAAAAAGGCCTCAGATCATTACAGATACTTCCAGAAAAGAGACAAACCTCCTTAGCTGGTCTCGTGAAATCACTTGCAGCTTGACCAGTTCACACCTGCTGTGTTCTGGGCCCTGGGGCTGCCTTTTAAATGATGAAGCAGAAAATGTCCCTTTTTTGGGGGGGTGGCAGCTTGCAGGGAGTGTGCTGCTTTCAGCTGTATGAGGAATTGTTGAGATTATCAGTCAGAAGCACAGAGTCCCTGTTTCTGGAGAGTCTGAAAATGAACAAAGATGGGTAATAAGAAATAATTTGAGGAGGTTTTATTATTATTACATTTAGTGGTAGGGTTGTCTCTTTAGTGCTTTATATGTTTTTTCCACACTAGATAGGTAAGCTTATATTACACAGTAAAAAGCTATTAGTTTTCTCCAAAGATTGTCGATTTTCTTTCCAAATTGCTAAATTACACTTTCAATTTTATGGGAATGCTCTTTCATTTGTGCAAAATCCTGCGCGCAGATGGTTAGGCCAATCTCATCATGCAAGACTATTAGGTGAGCTAATTGGATCTGTCTTCCTCATACATTTCTATCAGGAATATCTAATAAATGTGGAAATCCATTTGGAAATGAAGTCGGCATCTTCATGTTCTCAGGACCTCGGAGGTTTCCGGTGTTGTGGCCGCAGCCTGAGCACAGCCGCTGCTTTCCTGTTGGCAGCTTAGTCGAAGCCTTTCTTCCAAGGTATGAACTTGACCATCTTCATAATTGTCAGAAGTTGCTAAATGATGCAGTTTCTCTGTGGTATTTAATTGATGCTAATCCCAGGAAGATGCAGGGACATCTCTCGCACGGTCCATTTGGGCTGTCATCGAGGTAGGTGTGAGGGTGACCTCGGCACTGTAATTGCTGATCCTCTTCAGCGTACTTAGGAGAGTATCTCCTCACTACTCCAGCAAAGCAGAGAAAAAACCTTGTCCCCATGTTGCAAATGGAGAGGTGTAGGGGCAAGACAATGAAGGAGATCTCAAGGTCGGCCGGTCTGAAGGCATTTGAAACGAAGCTACCACACTCTAAATCCCAACACTTAAATGTTCACCTCTGCTTGCACGTCTTCCCTCCCGTAACGCTGCATGGCCGATGCTTAACGTACTTACACAAGTTCAGCCGGGACAGAGTTAGTTCTTCTTTTTAGCAGCTAGAAGAGGTCTGGGATTTGTTAAGAGAATAACGTTGACAGCGCACTGATGGTTATAGTTGGCACTGAGACCTCAAGGACTTTTCATCTTGTCATGTTCTTGCCAGCGTGTAGGAGCACAACAGGCTGGGAGGGAGCATGGCCGGGACAAAGAAGCCACAACTCTACTTATGATTTGAATTTAGGATTGAGAGCTAAACTGGCCAATGGAGTATTCCATATCATGCAACGTCATGCTTAGTATATAGATGAGGGTGGACCGAAAAGAAGGGCTTTTGCTCTTCCAGGGGCTCTCACTCTTGGAGTTCTCTCTCTCTCTTTCTCCGGGCCTCTCACTTGTCTGAGATTGCGGTGTTGGGACTCATCTGTTTCGGGATTATTAGTCCAGGACGGGCCTTGGTCACCAGATGGTGATCAATTGCACTGAGCATCACTTGTTTGTATATGTTATTATCATTATACATAAATATATTCATATATTAGTATTAGTATTGAATTATTCTTATCTCTACCCATGGGTCTCTTTCCCTTTTCCCTTTTAATTCTCTTCCCCATCTCCAGGGGTGGGGAAAGGTGAGCGAGCAGCTGTGTGGTGTTTAGTTGCCGGCCCTAAGCCACTACCACAAAACTATCAGTGACTCTTTTTGTACTGAACTTTTTCACTTCTAAGATTCCTGCCTGGACTCAGCCAGAGGTTTGCATACAGGCTGGCTTTTAATGGGATCGCTTTGGAGTTTGGAGTTCAGCTGCTTTGTTGAATGGGTCCCAGCAGGTCAGATGCTGCTGGCCAATTTGCAGTGCATTAGCGCTGTGCTCGCCGCGGAGCCCGGGGCTCACGGGTGAGAATCGGTCTGCGTTCCCTCGGCGCTCGGTAATGCCTCGTCTGGCAGAAAGTCTGCAGAACAAAGTGAACCGTACAGGCATCTGCGAGATGCTTGCGCTGGCGGAGTAGGTTGGTATTGGTTCAGTGCTTTGTATCACGCAGTGATGTGTTTTGCTCTTAAACTGAATTCACTGCCTTGTTGAATCAGGGTCTTGCTTTCCAGGGGAAGACAAACCAAAGCCACCACACTCACCCTATGAGTACTAAATGCTGGTGTCTGACAGCATTGGGGTAGACCAATATAATGCTCAGCAATTCTCGTTTGTGAAAGCAGCTCCTAGTAGAGCCAAACCTCTTTTTCCCTAAGATCTTCCTTCTCACTCTTGCCCAGGTCACAAACGGGGACAAATCCCTGCAAGGCCATGGGTAAGAGCTGAATGCTGCTTGCTGTGCTCTGCCGAAATCAGCAGGACGTTTACTGCTGGCCTCAGAGAAGGTGCACCGAGAGAAAAGGGGGCACAGGGAGAAAAAGTCACTTGGCTTTAAGCATGTATTGTTTAAATTATTTAGTTTCTCCTAAAACAGCCCATTGAATAATACATCACGGTCACTTTTATTCCTAAATGCTTGCACTTAGACTGAGGTTAAAATGAAGTTCTAAAATGCCACTTGCGCTTGGGTTCCTCTGGAGATGCCCGCTGAGCAGTGCCTTGGTCCCAGCAGCTCTTTTGCCCCACGTTCCAAGGCTCTGGGTGCTGTGTTTGGGCAGTGCCAGCCAGCCAGGTCCCCCACACCTCCAGTACCGTAAGACTGATTTTAACAACCCCAAAGCACTAAAAATGACAAGCTTGGGCTTGTTTCTCTTTGCTTTTTTCCTTCCTGGCCAAGCCCTCTGGAGTCATTTGTCAACAGCTTTATTCCATCTTCAGTAAAGTGGAATTTTGACCTAATTGCACTAATCCCCAAGTTTATGGAAAACCTTTGAAGTGCCCTGCACCAGAGTCACGAAGTGGAGTGGTGATGGAGCACAGAGACTCGCTCTCCCTTTCTTTCCCATCCTGTCCCCAAAACATGCACACACAGAGAGATTTCTGCATTTGAGGAGAATTTCTACTTGAAATTCATTCTAATTTCATAGCTCAGGTGTGGGTTTCAGTTTTATTTAAAGGACTGGAGGAGTCAGGAGTAACTAGCTCTGCTTCACACTTACCTGCTTTTCAATTTCTGCTTAAGGTTTAATAGTAATAATATAAACAAAACCCCAAACCCTCGAAGGGCTGTTTGCGAGGCCTGACATTTATGCATGTGTGCAGGAGTGATTTAGCATTTAAAAACAAAATAAATCTCTTTATGTAAGGTGGCTCATTATTCTAACTGATTGGAAATGAGACAAACAAGGATGTCTAGTGAGGCTCCTTTTAAAAGAAAACTTTCTCTTCCATCGATATGCTGTCCTCCTCCGCCGAGGGGTGACGTTTCCTCTGAAACCTGGCTGAGCGTCCAGCAGGATAATTAGCTGTTGTTTGGGAAATGCCTTCAAATGAGCAACTGTTAAATCTTGCTGTTCCTTTTTTTTTTTTTTTGTTAGATTATTTGGCTTGTGCAAGACGGATGCAATCTTAATAGCAAAGCCCTCTGAGATCTATTAATGTCCTTGCAGATGTGAGTGAGGATGCTAATAATGAGAAGCCCAGTGTGTGCTGAGCTCTGAGACTGGCCAGCCAGGAGGAGCACTCGGACGGCTTCTTGTGTAGCTGCTGCTTGCGGGATCAGGCCATGAAGGCAGCTGGAAAAAACTTCATTAGTGCAAGGTCATGGTCTCCCACTGTGATGGAGGGAGCTACTGATGGCAAGGGACAGCTCTGCGTGGCTTGTGGGGCCCTCACCTCCTGGGCAGAGAAGGTCTCTGGGACACAGCCAGCCATGCTGGGCACAGTTGTGATGTCTGTGCTGGGACCACTGGAGCAGTAAAAGCCCAAACAGGCCAGGAGAGGCCCTGGAGAACAGCAGGTGTCTGCAGCAGAGGGGCAGATCGGTGCTGTGCCCCGCTGCGAGCTGAACGTGCAGCCTGTGAACGTCATACCACTCCCTCAGCTGCAGCATGAGGCTCACGACAGCCCCATGGATCTGGTGGGAACTTGAAGGAAGCAACTGTAAAAACAAAAGCTCCTTTGGTTTGCAATTTTTTCTCCTCGCCATCGTGTGCAGTGACTTTTCCTCAATGAGAAAGAGAGTGGGAAGCCCGAAAAGGAAAGCGGGGAGGAAGAAGGCGCTGGAGGGGACACAGCAAGTTACAGAGATGTTGTCCATCAGTGGCTGAACACTGTGGTAGCCCATCACTGGCCCCAGAGCCACCGTCTTTCCTTTGTGCCAACACACGCTTCCCGTGTCAGTGATGGAGGCTCTTCATGCTGCTTCACGTCGCTTTGTTCCAAGGTCTCCCCCTTTGCCATGACTTGGTGCTCGCTGGGGCTGCTCCAAATCCGCTGGCTCCAGCAACTGACTCCTGATCTGTGTTGGTGAGGGAGAGGAACGTTTCATCCCTAAAATTTATTGCGTTATTGGGTGTAAAAATTGCCACTAGGTCACCCATCCACTCTTCTACCTGCAAAGCGGTGTTTGAAGAGTAGTCTAATGCTTCTGATACCTTTGGAAGAGCCTCATTACCATGCACTTGGAGACAGCTTCTGTATGAGCCTAGCAGAAATACTCCTCTAATATATCTCTTCACAGAGCTTTTGCATATAATATTAAGCATTACAATAATTTAATAAGGCATAAATCAGCTTTTACTGTGGTGCCACTGCATAGGAAAAAAGCACTCCTGGAAAGGCACCTGAATACATTGTGGCCTCCTTTGGAGTGGGAGCAATTTATATATTCAATATAATTTCTGTTCGTTCTGCTGTAAATCCCATCCCAAAGCTTGTGCGCTCTCCGCATCGTACAACGGGACTTCATCAGTGTGTGCAGCCACACAACTCTTACTCGGCCGCCTGGTCTGCAAAGATCCAGCCTTGCTTTGTGCTTAGACCATGCACTGTGCTCCACATCACTTGTTGCGTCAGCTGCTTGCAGAGCTCAGTCTGTGCTGGTGCAGGGAATCGGGAGAGCAGCATCTCTCTGGAGTTAAATCCAGAGTGCCTCCCATGCCTGCACCGAAGCTGTCAGTCTGCTCGCCCTGCGCAGGGCTAGTTCACAGCGGTGCCCTGTAATTTTACATTCCAGCTGCCCCCGTGAGCGGGATGCCCATGGCATGACATCTCCAAGTTGGTAATTTTTGGCAGCGCTTTATTTCCGTAGGTGAATGCTCTGGGCTGATCCCTTTTGGGCTGTGTCTCTTCAGTTGATTAATCACCGGGAGATGATAAATGAAAATACCAGCTTGAGGAATGCCTGCCCTGTGCTCCCAGCAGAGGCAGCAGCGCACGGTGAATAGTTTTCTCCTGTCTCTTCTGCTTTGATTCCCTCTGTAGAGCTGCGTCTCAAGCAGTTCCCTTGCACTCAGGAGCTCTGCTAGTGTTCGGCCCTGCTCGCTGTGAGCTGGAGAAGAGATGGGTATTGCAGCTTGGGCAGTGGTGAGGGGTGCTATGAGCATCCTTCCTCCCCAATGGCCATGTCCCAAGACCAGCATGCCTAATTTGGAGCCACGTCTGCTGTGTCCGTGCATTTTTAGTTTTACAAAGGATGCAAAATTCTTTGGATAACTGGACAGTTAGCTGTAAATCTAGCTGTCCCCTGCAAAACCTGTGTCTTATCCACAGTTAAGAGCTGGTTTGGAAAGGTTTGGGTCTGGCTGGGATTTTGTCTCGTGAAACATTCTACAATTTCAGAAAGTTTTCTGACTTACAGTGGGAGAGAAGACTTTTCAACTCTTTGTAACAAAGAGAGGACCCCGCAGAATTGGAGCGCAGAGATTTTCCATGGCTCTGGGAGGCATTTCTGATATGAATGTGCCTGAAATCGATACATACTTGCAAAAAAAGTTCCAGTTCTGAAGTATCTTATTTTTGAATAGGTAAAGTGATTTGTCCGGGTATTCTTGATGTACAGCTCCGTTGGCATCTGCAGTGTCTTTAAGTGATGCATCTCTCTGAAGGCTTCGCTGCTTCTGCTGTGTGATGTGCTTCCAACAAACTCCAGAGAACTAGTGATTTATCAGCCACTGCTTTTTGGGGTGAGGAAAAGGCTAATGCTTTATGGATCTATCAGCATTCCTGTATGGCACACGGAATACAATATCCTGCCAAGGAGCGGAGGGATGTCTGCTACCTGGCAATCCATAATTTCTCCCAATGCCCCATGGCAAATGCACTTTTCTTTTTTCTATCAGACAATGTCTGAGTACTGTTATATTGTGAAGAGCTTCTCCCTTCTCCTCCTCCACAAATGGCTATGAAAGCCTGAAAATGTAACTTCTGCAGGGTGCAGGATAAGATGGAAATGGTCATTTTGACAGGGAGAAGCCATCATTGCCTGCAGCTCCTGGTTTCAGCAGGACACGTGAGATCTCAAGCGATACAGCTGGGCCATAGTCAGCACAACGGGATCAGAGCAGGGATGAGAAAGCCAAACATGCCCATGTAGGCTGGCAGGTATGTGCTGAAAACACATGGATGTGTCAACAGATGCTCCTGTTTTTTTTCTTTTCTCCCCTGCCCCACGGTGATTTCCTCTGCTGTAGGCATGGCTCAGCTGACCTTGTCCCCAAGGAGTTCGTCTATCCCATCTACAGTGGAAGAGTAAGCGAAATGTGTTGATAACCTGGGGAGTGTCTACTGGGGAGTACAAATCCCTCTCCTACGTCTCTCCTTGGCGTTTTAATTGATTCAGGGTTTTCCCAGTGGAGAACTTCATAAGAGCATTTGATAAAATCAGCTACACATGATCTTGCCTCTCATTACTTACAGGCTGGAGGCAGGTAGATGATTAAGTGAAATTTTTATGGTGTGAGCAGTTGTAACAAGGGAAATTATCATCCTGGATATGAGACAACGACTTGGCTCTTACTACATCTGCTGGCAGATGACTAGCCCGGTGACTTTGCCTCTGATCTTGGAGCAAGTCATCTGCTTTCTCCTCCACGACAAACCTACACTTGCTACTCTCACATATTAAAAGGACGAGTCACATGGACGGTCAGCGCTCAAGAAAATTGCTTCAGACTTTCTTTGGGCTGTTGCCGTCCTGATGGAGGTCAGAGAGTCTGGAATTGTCACCTGGGGAATGCTTCTGTAGGCACTGAGGTGGAAAGTGTCCTTTGGGCTCCAGGACAGGGCAGGGGGTGCTACAGAACACAATGATATTTTTGGTCCTTGGATGGGATGGGATTCACCCCCCATCTCCATCCAGCTGCACCCTTGGGCTTATTACCCCAAGGAAAGTCAGTAAGGCCAGAGTGAAAACTGAGGGAAATGAGTGAAAATCACTTGCTTGATTAGAGAAAGTCTTCAATATAAAATGTGAATTCTTTTTTTTTCCTGCCAGCAGACTTTGGGTATAACCTAAAATAGTGACTGAAAGAAAGGGCTGCCACTTGGTTTTGTTGTACGTTTCCACAAGCTTTAACTCGCTTCTGACATAACTCCTTGCTGATAAATAAACTTTGTTTTTGCAGGGAGCCATTGTCAAGATAATGACAGATCCCACTGTGAAGCCAGATCCAGTAAAGAGCAGTAATGTTGTTTTCTAATTTGGCTGGAAATCTTAAAGCACTCCCTCGTCTTAGCAGTGATACCCAAGTGCCGCCTATTTGGCGCTGTATGTAATTCTTTGCTATAATGGCAGGCTCGACGATATCCGTGTACTTACCTGCAACAGTAAAAGCCTCCTGTACTTAAATGAAATGCACACAGCAGGTTTGAAGATGAACACAGGAGACGCTTGAATGCCTTTTAGACAGCTGTAATCCAGACCATAAACATAATATAGATTGCAATAGTGCATATAAAGGAGCGCTTCAACTACCAGGCTTTGTATTTTGCAATTCGGTCCAATTGATTCCTAACCTAAAGCAACACTGTACTCGAAACCCAAACTGTTGCATAAACATGACAAATCCATCACCGAATCAACGAAGGAGACACAGAAAAGATACATTCGCTACCCAGCGCGACGCGGCTCACGCGAGCTGAAACATGTGTGATGATGTTTCATGGAAGGAACTGGGAAAAAAGAAAACGCGTGAAGGGTGAATCCTCATCCGTATCACTGAGCGCACGCCCGCTCTTTGCTCTGCTGGAATCAGGCACGATTTGCACCGTGGAGCACCTGCTCCTCTGAGCAAAATGAAATTTCTGGATTCCTCCAAATTCCTGCAAAGCAGGACTTTTTGCTGCCCGGTTAATGGGAGTTTTGTCAGCCATGCTTACTAGACACAATAAACGGATAATAAATAGGGCAGTCTGCAGACAGCAACAGGCTCCAACAATCCATTAACCAATGAGACATGTTGCACATTCCAGCTTATTAGTCTCATATCCATAACATATTTTAACAATCTCTCCCTGGCAGGTATTTTCTTAGAGCAAACACACAGGTTGGACTTTCATTTTTCATCCTTCTTCAAAATTTCAGAGTGAAAAAGAGCTGGTAGTGAGCCATTAGTGGTAATTTGATCCTGTATTAGCACTGGAAATTTTAAAGAGATTTTTTTCCTCTTCTGCGTGTGCTTGCTCCCACACTGCTTTTCTCTGCAGAAGCAGCATTGTGCAGGCTGGAGGTGAGCAGTGAGGAGACAGACAGCCTTGGCGAACAGAATTTTGCCAATTTTTCATACGTGGCCCTTGCTTTTCTCTATAAACCCCGCCCTGCTTGCATCCCACTTTATACAGCTGGTGGACGAGCACCGAGCAGCGTGGGCCCCGTCCAGGTGAGGACACATTGCTGGTATTTAGGGCTTTTTTGCGGGTGGGATGGAGCCGGGCTGTCCTGGCCTTGGCTGGTGCCCTTGTAGGGGTTCAGATCGGTGTGTGAGGGGTTCCCAACAGCTCCGGATGGAAACAGGTGAGGAAATGGCCTTGGTGGAGCAATACGACCTGCCCACACGTGGCTGCCTGTTTCCAGTGCAGCCCATCCAGTAACTTGTCTGGTGCTCTACCCAATGGCACCTCAAACTTGTGGGCACGCATGTGCCACCTCAGAAACTGGGTTATCCAGGTCTCCGGCGCCATCCCGGAGGCCCTGTGCTCAGCACCGCTCTGCTCCCAGGTGAGGTCCCGCTCGGCCCGTTAGCCGGAGGGGAAGGGGGCTGGGTGCCAGGTGCATAGCCCAGCTCTCCCTTGCAGCTCGAACTGGGGATGATGAGGCCATAAGAGATGCCCCGTTAATCACGGCGCAGCACAACGAACTCACGCTACAGGTGCACGTGCAAACAAGGGACCGCCCGCCCCTCGGGCCCCGTGTCGGATGCACGCGCGGCGCCGTACAAAACGCCGGGCCGGGTTAGGCCGGTGCTTCGTTGCACGGACAGCAAACGCGGAAGCACCGGCGCAACACCTGGCCCCGTGCAAACCTGCCACGCTGCTGCGCCCGCCTCGCGCGAACGGTGCCGGTCGCAGCGCGGTTCCCTGCGGGGCAGGTGAGGCGCGCCCGGGGCAGGTGAGGCGCGCCCCGGGCGGGGCGGGCCCCGCGCGCCGCGGGGCCAATGAGCGCCGGGGCGGTGCCGCGCGCGGGGCGAGTTTGCCGGTGCCGGGGCGGGCACCAATCAGCTGAGGGACCGGCGGGGCAGGGGCCAATGGGCGCGCGGCGGGGCGGGGTGGGGCGGTGCGCGCGGAGCCGGTCCCGGTCCCGTCTCTCGAGGAGCGGCGCGCGGAGCCTAGCAGCGCTCCGCCGCGCAGCGTCCCGGTCCCGGTCCCGGTCCCGGTCCCGCTCGGCGGGGATGCCTGCCGGCGGGGTGTAGAGCAGCGCCTCAGTTCCCCGGGAGGATGTCGGGGAGCGGCGGAGCGCTGCTGCTGGCGCTGGCCGCGCTGCTCGGCGCCCCGGGGGACACGCAGCCGGCGGGGGAAGCCGCCTGCCGCCAGGTCCGCGCCGCCTTCCAGGTGCTGCAGCCCGGAGCCAAGTGGGTGCCCGAGAGCCCCGTGCCAGGTGAGACCGCCCGGCCCCGTGGCCTGCTGCCGCTCCCTCCCGGGGCTCGCCGGTGCCCTGAGTGCCGGAGCGCACGGTGCTCGGGGGCCGCTTGGGTGCGGCGCGAAGGGGTCGTGGGGGACGATCGCTGCGCGGGTGCGGGCTGCCCGCCGCCCGCGGGGGGCTGCTCTTCCCCCGCAGCCGGGGTGGGGGGCTGGTGGCCGCCCGGTGGCGGTGACGGGCGGGCTCGGCGCTTCGGGTGCGGTGGGTGCCCCCCACTGCTGCGTTAAAACGGAGCCTGCGGTTACCTCCGTGAAACGGCAATGTCCTGGGTGAGCGGCTCTGGAACGGTTCCCGTTTTGTTTAAGCGGGTCTTTTACCTAGAGGAGGCTCGTACGCAAACTTCTGCTGCCGGGCAGAGCTGATGCGCTGCCTGCGGAACCTGCCGGCCTCGCCTGCCTCTGGCAGGGGGTCTGGTCTCGTCTGGTGCCAGGTGCCCGGGGCAGCGTGGGGTCCCCGCCAGCGAGCGGAGGCACCACACACGCACCCGTCGCATCAATGCTGGTCCCACGTCTGCCAGAGCTGTTTTCCTCAACGCCCTGTGCGCCAGGCAGTGAGCGGTGCGATGGGCAAAGCTGTCATCCAAGGGAAATCCTGCTCTGCAAAGCCCACGTGAGAGCATCCGGACCCTGATCCCCAGCCCGAGCTCAAGGGCTGCCACAGCTGCAGAAGACTGGGCTGGACACGGCAGCACAGCGTGCTCCGAGCTGTGTGCGTACGCTGCGGGGTGCGGTGGCCCGGGCGGGAGGTTGGTACAAATCTGGACAAGGTGTTACTCTGCTGTGCAATTAGCCTTACAGGTGGCTGCCTGCGTGGTACCACGCCAAACCTCACCGCCTACGCTTTTCAGTATATATGTTTTGTTCTCATTTTAAAATGGAAGTGAAGTAACTGAATTCTGTGCCTTTTAAAGGTCTTTTTGCAGCTTTTTGGAAACTGGGGAGTGTTGGCCCCTCCAGGTAGGTGGCTGTGCGCTTGGAGTGTGTGTACACAAACGGATAGGTTTTGATAGCTGCGTTACAGAGCTGCCTGGAGGACTCGAGGGCTGTTGTGTTAGGTTAAATACGCAGTGGGGAATGCCTGCCCTGGAAAGCTTATGATCAAAGTATGAAAAGCAAGAGATAACAGGCAAACGTGGCAGGCAGGGGAGGTGCAATGAGATCATCGCCAGCAGTAGCTGCTTTTAATAATGATGTGTTGGGTTACGTTTCTTTCGTTCGGTGTTGTGCAGGCCAGAAATACAAGAGTTCCTTCAGCAATGATCTGCTGCAGCGCGGGAGGGGAAGCGGAGAAGGGGGGTGCCTGAGGCTGGGACTGTAAGGCGGTGTGTCTGCTGGTGCAAATCCCAAATCCTTTGGTCTGTAGGACCAAATAGCAATGGTTCTCAGCTTACCAGCAGCTGTGAGATCAACTAGGAGAGTTTAGATGTAAGTCCTGGTGAGGGACTACCTCCCCTGTCTCTTCCTATCCTTACATCCTCTCGCCATATAATTTTTGACTCTTTTCTTAATGCTCAGGAGCATTAAGAAAAGCATTAAGCATCCTGCAGAAATGCAGGAGCAGCATCTTTTCTCTCTCCATCCTGCAGGGCCTTGGTCTTCTGATGGATATGGAAGTAGCGCTGGAAATACTTTGTGATTAAATGTTTGCATGCAGAGTCGCAGGGAGGGGAAAGAGCTGCTCTTATCACTGCTAAAATGACAAATTCTGTCATTCGTTTGTAATCAAAGAAATGTTTTCCCTTGCTTCTGTGAAAGTCAGTGAAATGTTTGCTTTGATCTCTAGGTAACTTTTTTGGAGTGTATTTTTACAGGGAGAGGTGATGGAGGAGTGGGCAGCCGGGGTGCTGCTGATGGGTCCCTGCAGGCTGTGCCTGGGCTCCGGCTGCCTTTGCCTGGGCATCTTCCTTTCCCAGCAGGGTTCAGGTCACTGGAGTTGCTCGGTTGTGCTTTTGCTCCCCTGGGAGCCTCAGCTGCATCCCTGATTTTCAGGAGGAGGAGGCCTTTGCCTCTCTGCAGAGCCTATGGGTAGCCGGATCAATATCTCCTAGCAGGGCTGGTGTTTCAAGTGAACGCTTTGAGCTTGTTATGATGATAAAGTTCCCACATATCAAATCGAAAGTGGATTTTACATTTGCTTAAGTACATAAACTTGATCATAATTAAAGCAATGACTGCTTGCTTATACCTTGGATCTGGCCCATCTTGCATGGCTCTGTGTAGTAATTACACTTCAGAGCACTTGCTTCTCCTAGTAGCAGCTGCATAAATCTCTGTAATAGGGGAACATCACTCAAGGACTATTTTCCAGGCTTCTGTTTATTGCTTTTCTTCCTTTCATACATCTGTCAATTAAAAAAAGTTTTGGAGTTCCCAGCCACAAATCACTACGGAATCAATTCTGAGAACCTTTGCCTATAGATCATAGCTCCCTGGAGAAACTGAGGGTTTAAACAACTTATTTAAAATGTGGGTTTTTTTGACACAGACAGAAAACAATGATTTCTGGAAGCCACGTTTTTATTACGAGCAGTTGTGGCTGAAGGTGTAAGTAGAGGAAACGCTACTGAGTTGCAGCACACACAGGAGAAATGTCCCACAGCTCCGTTTTACTGAATCAGTGGTGCTTGGGCTGGGGGGGACATCGGCTCAGCACTCCCCGTAGAGGAGCCCAGCCACAGCAGGCTGATGCTTTTAATTTAAAAAAAAAAAAAAAAAGGCAATTCTGAGAAATGTGAGGGAAGTGTCATGCTGTTTCATGAGCGGTATTAATGTTCCGGGAGTAATTCTAGCTGAAGGCGTGCATCAGGCAGCGAGCAGAAACTTGGTCTCCTCTGGTCCTGCAGCCTGGGGACCAGGTTTTTGCAGCTCCAGAGCACGCTTTGGCATGCTGGGAAGCGGGGAGCAGCATGACCTAACTACTGTCAGCTGTGGCTGACTGTTCAGAGGGTTGGGAGGATGTAATTCATTCAACAGCTCGACTGGAGCTAGATGAGAGACCCTGTGTTGGAGAGGAGCGAAGGCAGAGTGATGGGAGAGGGCTTTTCATGGCCTTCTCTGAAGTTGAGACTCAATGCCAGCTCGTGAGCCAGCCTGCGGTTCTGCACTGGGGTAACTTCCTCAGCTGCTCGCATTCATTAATAACTAAATTCTCTTTTTCCAACGCTGCCTGTCTCGATTTTCTTCTTCCTTTTGTCTTTTCCCTGCATAATTTCTCATGTATAAGCAGTAACCTGAATTTCCATTTTTCCTGGTCTGTTTTTCTCTCCTCTTTGCCATTTGGATTTCTTTGTGTTTGTGGTGATGTTACACATAATTGCCTGGTGCGTGTGGGTAGAGGGGAAGGGACAAGTTGTTGCCTTCCCAAAATGGGGAGAGGGAATGGATGTCCCTGCCCTGGGCCATATGAAAGCAGAGGAGTATTTATCTCAGCAGAAATACCTGCCAGCGGGTCTGTTTTTCCTCCTCCCATGGTGGACTGCAGTTTCCAGCTTTTTGTTCATTCTCTTTGATGGAAGCAAATATGGATTCACCCTAAGAAAACAGAGGAGATTAACCTTTTGCTTTTGGAGCTGAGGTGTAAAGCTTTGCAACTGGCTGGCAGAGTGTGTCAAGCTTTCTTCTGTCTTGTCTTTTCTTCTTTTTGGCACCTGGTGTGTGCCAACATACAATTTTAAAAACTAAACGTCTCAGCTCTTCCTGCTGGACTTGATGCACCTTTGCTTGCAAGCTGGCTCCCTTTGTACTCCTGCTCTTTTATTTGTTTTTTCCTGAGTGGGACTAATGATATTCCTCCCCATGCAGCCTTTTCCTAGCTTAGCATGGTGGTTTAAGATCTTAGTTTACTAGATAATTGAGTTTTCTGTTCTTAATTATTTCAGGCTTGCAAGTTGCTCTCTTGGTAGTTAAGAGAGCAGGAGCAGAACCCTAAAATTTAGAACCTCCTCAGGCAGTGGTTTTATAGTGATATCATTAATTTTTTTTTTTTTTTTTCCCCAGAGGTTAATTTTTAACACATTCCCGAACAACGTTCTTCCCAGTCTTTGGAATGGCTGTAGGGTGTGTGCGTGTGACTGTAACAAATGTGCATGGTCAGTGGGTGCCCAAAAATTAACTCCATATTTTTGATGGCAGTATCATTGATACGTTTGTACGTGTGTTAAGGAGGAAACTCTTACTCTCGATAACACCTCTCTCTCTTCTCCATAATGTCTTCTTTTAAAGATGAGGTGTAATAGAGTGTTATATTTGTGTGGCAATCGTCTGGCCAACGTTGCAAGATTTGGGGAGGAATCCAGAGTCGGATGGCGTTGTGAAAGACAAGATGGAACAGAAAATAAAGGCTAATTAAATGGTAATAAATATCCCATGTAGTACCCATACTGTTCCAACTTTAATCACCTATTGAATGAGGTTGGTTTATAATTTATATCTTTTTAATTAGGTTTTAAAAATATCAGCACTTAACCTGGGTTTTGAACAGTTGCATTTCCTTTTCCCCCCCAGATACTGAAGATTAGAAGCTGGTGACAGATGCACTACCCTCTAATCACATAATTTAAAAGAAGATTTTAATAAAAAATAAAAGTATTGAAATAGCTGGGGAAAAATCTGCTGCATTTAAAGGTTGAATCACTGCTTTTATCTGTTTAAAGAATGATGCTGACTGTGAAACAATTGGGGAAAGAAAATTAACACAAAGCAGCGGTTTTCTATGGGTAATATTAACAGATCGGTGAGCTGAGAGGGTGGGATGAAGTCTCTGATGTTTCCAGACTGCAGAAGACGAAGGGTGTCGCTGCACGGGGCAGCCGAGCCTCCCACCGCATGGAGGAGGCTGCGGTAGTGTAACGTTAAGCAGGGACAAGTTCTTATTTTGGCAGTGCCTGGGGTAAATCTGGGGGGAGTGTTAATCTGATTTAAGCTGCCTTTGGCTCTGCGTGGGCAGGCTTGCGTGCCCCAGTGGAAGGTACGGCTTGTCTGCCTGGATCTGATGACAGAGTCAGAGCCATCCTGGGATGCTTAAAATCGAGCTACAGTTCTTCAGCCTCATGGAGGAGTTCACAGCTGCCTACAGATGATCTCAAGGGTTGGGGTTTTTTTTATGTTTAATCCGCTGAAATTATTTTCACTTCTGCAGTACTAACCACCTATCTGTGGGAATAATTGTACATCAAAGTCAAATGTAATACTTTAAATTCACTGCTACCTGGTATTCAGCAAAAATTCCCCGTGTCGGAAGGAGGAAGAGGCACGGTGCTGCTGAAATTACTGCAGCTGTAGAGATTAGTTCTGTCAGCTAGGAGCCTATGCAAAATTACTGGAGCATTTACACGGCTGTTCCCCAAGATGGCATAAATGGCACAGTGCTCTGACGGTGCCTGGCATCTGCGTGCCTATGGAAGGGGCCGCATCCAGCTCCTTCTCGCCCGTGGGAGTTGGGTGTTGGAGGATCAGGCTCCTGTCCTTGTGATACCGTTACATTGGCATCACTAATTTTGCAAAGATTAGTGCGTGAGTATAATTTAATAAAACTGTTGGAGTAATCTGTGGGACACTTTCTTTCCAAAAATGAATTTGTAATGATCTGTAGCAAAAGGAGGAGGTTGTTTGCAAGGGCATTACGAGGTGTAATGGCTTGAAACTTTAAGAAAAAGGGGGAGTGTGTAGGTTGGGAGATAAAAATGGTCTTAACAGTAGGGACCATTAGGCAGCGGAATGGGCTTTGCTATCTCACAAGTTGGAGCTATTGCTGGAGGTGTTTGTGTTAGATAAAATGCTAGAGGGGGTGGACTGGGAGGCAGGGGTTAGGATTTGATGACTCATGGGACCTTTCCCATTGCATTTATGGAGCCAGAAACATGCGGCAGTTTAATTCATGCTGGTGTCTGATCTGTAGGCTTGTGGTGTGTTTCCAGGCATTCGTGTGTCTGCATCTACCACGCTTCTGGAGTGTGCAGGGTTTGCACAGCTCCTAGCACATGGGGTGCAGGATCTGTATCTCTTGGGTGGTGCTGCAGCATGAGTGCAGAAGAGGGTCCTCCAAGCAACGGCATGAATAAATCCTAAACATATTCACAGGTTGAAAAGTGCTGTTCCCATTTCATTGATGTTTTCTGGGGTCAGCAGGGTGGGTTAGTGGCTCCTGGGGGACTGGGGTCCTGCCATCAAAACCTCCTTTCCTTACTGCAGGCACTTACAGATGAGACTGTTTGAGTGTGTTCGCCATCTGGAAAGCCATATACAGAAAATAGCTGGCAGATGGGAGTCAGGCGCCTGTTCCCTGGCCCTCTCTAGCAACACTCTGCCCCAAGAAGGACCTTGTCCCCGATGGCTGATAAGAGCCTGTCCTGCCTCTATTGACCTGTTGCATTTACCATGATGTTTCTGGTCACTGGTGTTAGTCGGCTATCTCTGTAAAACGTTTTAAGCTGTCAGAGTTAATTCCCAGGCTTTTTCCTCCTCCTCTGTGATTGCTCTGCTACAGCATGTGTCTGTCTTTTTACTTACTTCACAAAAATAAAAATCCATTTAAGGGGAGAAATTGGCTTAATTGCTAAAAAGAAGGATGGGAGGTGAGTGGATGACCTTGCTGGTTCCTATCCTTGGCTTTCACTTGCACAGATCTCTTAATTGCCAAGTCTCAGATTTTCTATATTGGTATTTCCATTAATCATGGAAAGCTTTTTTTTTATTTGAAATGTGTCCGAATATAATAAATGTAGGAGGAAATAAACTTTGTATTAATGAGAAATTTATGGCTGTATTGTAGTGTTAAAGGGACCACGCTAAGCCTTTTTGCGGTGTAAATTGACTTGGATTTGACTTAAAAAAACCTCTTTAACTTGCTGTTATATAACTGCTTCTCTCATTAATGCAGAGTCTCGCTGTTACGTGGTGTTGTGGTCCTCGTTTTTCCATGTGTGACATACCTGTCGTGCTCCTGTGGAGTGGGTCAGCTCGCGAGCTGCTGAGACTTGATCTTTAAATGTCAGTGGTGCTGGCTCGTCCTTGGAGGGCTTGATGAAGGAATTTGTGCTCCGTACCCTGTTTTATAGAAGGGGAAACTGAGGCAGCACGTAGGGTTGGAGCTGGGACAGTGGTGTGGGTCCAGCCTTGGGCTGTGCCTCTTTCTCCACTTTCGCCGTGCGTGGTTTTGCAGTGACGACAGGACTTGTGTTGATTAAAACTGCTTTCTGCATGTGAAATGCATGTTGCAGATGAAGTTTCATGCTGGTTTTGCCAGGCTGTGCCCAGGGGAAGGGATGGGGCTGGAGGGAGGAGGGTTTTTGCTGTTGCTGCTCCCGAGCCCTGACAGCTGGTTTTCCCTTGGCGGTATGCATGACTCTTCTACAGGAGGTACATGATTGAACTGACATTAACGTTAATCCTGTTCTTCTAGAGTACACTTACAAAAGTGACTTTTGACACTTCCTACTAATTAGTGAGAGAGTGGATGTGGTAAAAGACTCTTAAGAAGGAGACAGGAACCTGGAAGGATGTGTAATCCTTCCAGAGCAAAGATGTAAATTACCAAACTTGCTTTTATTGAGGATAAAAACCCCTTTATAGCAAATGGGAAGGCAAAGCGAGGGCTGTCAGTTGCTGATGTGGGGAATGATTCTTAATCCTGGTTCTGGGCAGTGCTGAGCCTAGCAGGGAGCTGCTCCTGTTCTGGCACGCTGCGGTTCGGGTGGCAGACACTGAAATGGAAGGTTCTTGTTGCTCCATGGCCCTGGATAGCCATTTTTGATGGAGTCGTTGCTTACTGTTTGAGTTTCTAACAGCAGTGTCAGATTATAGATGTATTTTGCATGATGCTGTTTGCTTCGATATGAGCTTGCTGCTCTGCTTGTGTTTGCGGGAGGCCACAGTTTGCCATTGAAAGTTGATTGAGAACGAGATTTTTTTGTTGCTGCCACTTCCCGCTCTTCTGTTTTCTGAACCCAGAAGACAAATATTTTTTTTCCTAGATTTTATTTATTACCTTTTAGCTAACAACACTTGTCCTAAAATTGTCTATTGCACCCAGGAGTGAGAGCTTTGGGAATGTCAAAACCCAAAGTTTAGCACCTCTGATCAGTGCTTTGCGTTGCAGCTTGAGATGCCAGAGCAAGTGAAGTTCCTCTTGCCTTTGTCCCCTGGTTTTTATACCATTCTGGTGAATGGATAGAGGTGCTGCCTCTGCGTTCACACAGTCGCATGTCTGCTGCTGGAAAGGCACTTGCCTTTTGCAGTGCTTGGTGCATGCCGCAGGACCTGTCCCTCTGCAGTGGGACTTGCCCAAGTGAGGCGATGGATGCCGGGCTTTGTCTGTTGCGATAGAGGGATGACGAGATGTTGAAATTGGTGGAGGACTCAGGAGTTATGTACAATTTAGAAGCCTGCACTAAAAAAAAAATAAAAAATTGTTATTGTTGTGCTCTCCTGTTGTTGCTGTTATTGCTGTGGATGCAAAACGATGGAGATCCCAGACAAGACCGTTGTTTTAAGCTAGTTGTTTTAAGTCTTTATGCAAATTACAGGCATATCTGATGTGCTGAACTCTGTGCATTGCTCTTTTCATTGTAAATTTCACGGCTTCAAATCCTGGCTCCTTCTTCTATCTCCTGTTCCACCTCTTCTGTCTGCCTGCAGCTCCTTACCAACGTGCTGGTTGGCATGTGGGAGAGGGCAGGGTGATGCTCTGTATCGCTCTGTACGGCACCAGCACATCGGAGGATGGTGTGTGTGGGAGCTAAAGCAGAGCAGCGTGCTGGCAGGCACACATAGCAAGCTCTCAGGGGCTGTTGCTCAGCAATCCTGGTTCTGCCTTATCGGTCTTCTTCCTGAGCTGCTTGCTCAGGACAAATTCCAGAAGTGTCATCAATTTGCCCAAACAGTAACTGCAGCGATACCAATGTATGGAGTTGGTTTCTTCACTACTTCCAGCAATTCCACCTCCTAATGCAATTTTTCTTCCCTTCTTGTGTGTCTCACAAGGGTCTGATCTGCAAGTATGTATCCCAAAGGGCTCCACATGCTGCTCCAGGAAGATGGAGGAGAAGTACCAGGCAACAGCCCGCTTGAACATGGAGCAGCTCCTGCAGTCTGCCAGCGTGGAGCTGAAGTTCCTCGTCATCCAGAATGCTGCTGTCTTCCAAGGTGAGTGCTGGGGAGCGGTCCAGGCATGCGGTGTGAGGAGGAGGCACTTCTGCTCCTCTTCCTCAGCACCTGGCAATCAAGTGCGGGTGGCTGGAAGCTTTCTGTTCACTTTTTTCGTATGTTTGTATGTATTATATATGCTTATTTATGATAAATAATACACCTGGTTTGGTATATGGCTGCTCTGCAGGGCTTGTCCTGTAGCTGAAACAGCAAACGTAAGTTTAAAGACTAAACCTCTTCAAGTGCAAATTTAAAAATAAATGAAAACCCACTTCTCCAAGAGGTAAACTATCCGTGCAAGTACCGTCTTCTCTGATTTCTGCCAGTCCCCAAAAACTACAATGCAGCAATATAATCTGGTTGGAAACTCAGTTCGAGGCTTAGTAAGTGTCTGACTACAACGTGTGTATTTGTTTTGCGGTGGATAACAATAATCAAGTTGGTTATTCCATGTGAGGGTGGGTAGAGGCTGCCTTGTTCACAAGTGTGGTCCCTGGTGCTGGGAGGGTATGGGGTATATGAGTGCTTAGTAACCTGATGCCACACCGTATGGTGGCAGCTCTCTTCTTTTTCTAATGATAATGTAAGGTACTGATCTTTGGCAAATATTTTCTACTGTGGATACACACTAGTTTGTGTCACTTAAATCTGCAATTTTTTTTTTTAGGGCCTTTACACAAGCAAAACTTATTCCACCCATGGTTAATGTGCGGTGAAATGATTGCTTGTTTGTTGAGTGCTCTCCTATTGAGGTTCCATTGTTCTGTATTAATGGTATTTTTTCCTCTATTTAAAAAAGAAGGCATAAGCAATCAAGCGTTTTTTTCCTTCATGCTGATATTTTTGCAGAATAATGGATTTATTTTTTTCATGCCTCACTAACAGCAAGACCTAAAGCCTGCTGAAGCCTGTGAGATCATGGCAAAGCTCTGTTCTGGTCCACGACTGACTGATGAAGTCTAATGTGTTGTTTTTCCTCAATGTAAGATCAAATAAATTGCTGAGGAGGTAACAGCACATTTTTTTCCAATACTTCTTAATGCAGTGACCATTAAGTTCCAATTCTGCTAAACAGAATGGAGCAAAACTAATGAGAGATTGGTTTTCTAGGCATTGGAAATGTGGACTAGCTTCAGAAATGGTGAATAACCTGGCTGGAATACAAAGTGTCTGCCTCCTCCCCTACCATTTGACAGAAACACTACAATGTTGAAGTTTTTATTGTGTGTAGGAATGACACCGTATGTTCCTTTAGGTTGTGCATAGCATAGCAGAGTTGGGAGCTCCAGCTCTGAAGTTTCTGCCTCTTTTGGAGAGAGTTGAATTTGAGTTGTGTGTTTTGTGGTTTTTTTTTAAAAAAAAAAACCCTGTGATTTCCATCCTGGCCGTGAGAGCCCTTTCCCTGTGTGGGGGTTTCGGAGCTGATGTTACTCTGAAAAGCCTTGGTATGCGGAATTGCTGTTCTTGGTGGTGGGGAACCAAAGCATTTAACTGAAGAATTCCTGACCGTTTCTGCTTTTAAATAAAGCTCATGACAAATTTTAAAGATCTCTTGCAATCCCGTTGTAGAAGAGGAATTCCTAGCTGGAACCATTGAGGAGCTCACTTTAATTACCTCGTTTAAAGTATTATGGACTTGGAAGGACAATTGATTAGACTTTGAAAATCATGTACTTTTGTTATCTTTAAATTTAGTCTCAAAGTCTGTAGAAGAACACTTTTTTTTAATAGGTGGATCTTTTGATTGCTGCTCATTTAAGAGTTTTGATGGCTGAAGTGCCAGGGGCTGTTCCAGCTATAGAAATTGTGCCTGGACCCAACGTACAGCAGTCTGATTTCTTCTGTCTTGGCACTGCTTATGGTAGGGGACAGGCTTCTGTCTCAGGGTGTCACAAAGGGAGCTGGCACTGGGTCGTGATGTCTCTCACGTCAAACCCCACCAGTGTGCTGTTTCTTCCTTCCATGTTGCCAAGGTGTGTGCTGTGACAGCTGGTTACAGGTCAGAAGACTTGCTGCTGCCTGGGCATGGCTGGGGAGTGCAGGATGCCCGTTGCAGGGTGTGCCTGTGCAGACTGTGTTCAGCTATTGGGGGGATGCTGGAGCGGTCAGGGAAGAGGCAGTCGTGACAGTTGTCATGGTTCCTCATGGTCCTTGAACATCTCTTGCAGGTCCTGCTCCTGTGTGGTGGCTCTGTTTGAAACTGGGGTCAAATGCCCTGGGACCATAGGAGTGGGATACCTCAAAGCTGTGCCAGCTCTTGCAGGTGTGCTCTGGCAAGGGAGAAAGGCTCTCCGTGTGTGTCTTGCGTTGGGTCGGACCCCGGTGTCTGCTGGGGATCCTGCACTGGGGATGAGTAATTGCATTGCTCTCTAGAGCAGGGTAATACGTTCGTATAGAAACATATCCTAACCACTCATATTAAAAACACGAATGTGAAACCCTTCAGAGTTAACTTTAATATTTTTAGCCTGGCATCTAAAGGGACTGCTGGTCTGACAAACAAAATCTCACCCAGATGTTATTATTTTGCACTAAATTTAATTTCTTCCTACTGAAGCCAGAGCGGCATCTCTGCTGATAAAGATCAAGGGAAATTGTCTGGCATTTACAGAAAATCTCATCCAGGCCTATCTGTTACAATGTTCACTTAGCAAAGTTTATTAGATTATTAGTTTTAGACCCTTGGGCTTTTTCTTTATTGCAGTTAAAAAGGAAAAATCCCAACAAAAAAAATCCTCCCTTCACTAAATTTAAATGGTGCAATTAGCTCCTGGTCTTGTCTTACAGGCATTTTTTTAAAACTATGAAGATGATTGAAGTAGTGATTTAATCCTTTGGAAACTTGCTGTGTTTGACAGTGTTAAAATGGATCATAGCTGCCTTGACTGCAGTTAAATCTTACTCCAGAATTTCTTTGGGGGGCAGGTTTTTCGCTTTCATGTGGTGTAACTGTGCTGGGATCTGGCTGTGTGTGCATCTCCTGGTTCAGGTTCTTGGCTGACGGCAGCACCATTGCATATCGTGAAGCCAGGCTGAACCACATGGCTTCAAAACTTGCTCATGGATCTTTTGACAAGTGAAATTTAATATTGCTCTGGGGTTCTCATCCAAGCTAAGGGGTGTTAGTGTAACTAACCTGCTGTGGCAAATGGCGAGAGCCCTGCCTATGGTTTGCTTTCTCCCTTCTCTTTCTCCTGACCTTAGATCTTGGCTTTTTGGTTGAGGGGCTCTGGCTCTACCACCAGCTAATCTTTTTCTATTAAAACAACAAAAAAAGCCCCTCAACAAATCCTACTGATTTCCTAAATATTAAATCTGAACCTGAATAGCTCAGCTTTGTGAAAGGTGAACTTGTACGGGAAAATACCAGGGTTGTTCTTGTTTTTTCTTCCTCCCCCTCACTAAAGGGCTCTGTTCCCTGGAGTTGAGTTGTGTGTGTGTCCATCAGTCTGATGCCTCCTGCTTCTGAAGTTTGGGATTTTCTTTTGAGTTATCACTTCATTTCTTGTTCTGCATATCGACTGTGTTGCACTGTGGATAACAGAAAATTAAAGCTGTAGCAGCTGCTCAGATGCAGCTCTCATGGTGTGTTCTTTGTCAAAAGGAAAAGGTACTTTTTAAAAAGGGGCAAGACTGCAACACTATGAAGCACAGAAAGACCCTCCAAGGGAAGAGGCTGTTGCTTTGTGTAGGTCTTGCTGGTAATCTTCCCCCTTCAGCAAGTGTGAAGCACAGGAACGGGTGAGCTGACTACTGGGGGCTGCTTCTCCAGGAGTAATGTGGTGCACTCACGGAGAAAGTTGCTTTCCTTGTTTTAAGTGGTTGCTCAAATAAGCTATCAGCAGGATCTGGCATTGCCTTTCTGCAGCCTCTGTTGGTGCTAGGCGAATCCTGGAGTGGCCTCTCGTTGCGTGGTGCAAACTCCAGGCTGTCGGTGTGTGTCGGTGGCTGCTCGGTGATGTCCCGGCAGTGATGGTGAGGCTGCTGGAGTCAGCATAACATAAAGGCAGCTGGTGGTGGCATAACTCTTGACAGAACACCATATACCTGTTTCTGACGCTCAGTCTAGCAGCTTGCATGGTGCAGGGCTTGCTTCCACCCACTTCCTAAAAGTTCCCATGGGACTGCAGAGCTGCTGGGACTCTGTTGGGAATGTGGGGCACACTGGGAAGGCAGGAGTGCAATTACCTGAACTGGAAAATTGGCCGGGATGCTGCAGTTGAATCCCCCTTGGTGAAAGCCTGTAGACTTAAATCAAGAGCTGGTCAGTTCCCTCTCAAAGGCAATGGCTTTTAACCTTCTGCAGATGCCAAATGGAAGACAAAAAGCTCTGTTGGGTACCTAAGGGGAGCTTACAGGGGCTACGAAGATTTGAGGGGCTTTGGGGATGTGTGTTTCAGAGTAGTTTCTAGGGAGACTGTCATAAATCAATATGGATAAACCCACCTGTACATGTATAGTATGCTTGTATTCATGGAAGAATCCACTTTTGTGTGTTTTTTTCTTTCTCCCCTCGGAGCTGAGCCCTCGGTGGCTCTGGCAGAGCAGGTGCCGTGGGGAGGACGTCGATTCATCTCCCCTTGTGTGCTGCGGTAGGATAAAGGCAGAGCAGTAACTCTTAGTCTTGCCAGGTGGCTCTGAAGGCTGTAAATCCTCCATTAGGCATAAATGCAGCCATTTTGGTTATTTATAGTTATTTACACTATCCATTCATATCTGTCAGGAATGAAGACGGTTTTGACATTGCAAGCTTCTATCAGGTTATCTTTAATCAGTTTAGAGGCACCTAAGCCACAAATATATCAAATAGCCGATCCTAATGTCGGAGTCCTCTAAAGTATGACTGAATTATTTATTTTGTTATGATGAAAATGTCTGGGCTTTATTGGGTTTTCTTTGAAGAACTTGATTCTGCTTGAAGTCTGGAAGATAAAAGATCAGCGATTGTCTCTCCAAGTTTCTTATTCTGAATCCTTCAAGGCTTTTCATTTTTCACGAGCTGCTGTTACTACTTTAGAGTCAAGGTGAAGGAGCTGAGATTTCTTTTATTCCATTAAAGGGGTTTAAGTGTATGAAAACTTTTCTCTTTACTAATTATGCGTTGCACGGGTAAATCCAAGAATCATCAATTAGGTGAGAAGAGATGGACTGCATGGTGGGAGCTATTGCATGTTAATTGCCGAGAAGGGTCCACTGGTACCAGCACTGCCCAGCGTTTGGAGTAGTTTAATAATCCAGAGTCTTTAAGCCAATTAAGCCTGACAGTGCAGGAGGGTCTTTCAGATGCTGGCAGTAGGAAGAGCCTTGGATGGGCTTTAGCATCGTGCCGTTCTGCAGGCGCCTGTCCCTTACAGCATGGGGAAGGAGGAAGGAGGCGATACGGAGCAAGTGGGTGAAGTCTGTAGCTTGAAAAGTTAATGATTATTTCTGAGTGTGTAAAGCAGTGGAGGTGAGAGGTGCTGAGAGCCGAAGGAGGTCTTGGAGTTGAGGAGGTGTACCCTAGGGGCCAGCGGGCCACAGTTGTGGTCTGTGCATGGGTTTGCATGTCTCACCAGTGTGCAGGTTTGGATCCTCGGCCAGGCTTCTTGCACAGCTTTTCCATGCAGGAGAATAGTAATTATGGTTAACTGAGTAAATGGAAACAAAAGATCCTTTGCAGTAGTCCAGTGTGATATGAGTGGGGTGGTCAGCTTTGTAGCTGCAGGTGTGTTGTGAAAAGTGCATGTGAAAATGTGAACTCTTGCTTGTGGGCCTGTAAAATATTAAGCTGACATTTTAGAGTGGACTCAGAGTGAATTCATTTTTGGAAGAGAATTTTAAAAATGTAATTAGACTTTGCAAGTAAATAAGCACCACAAATAAATCTCTGTATTATCTTATAATTCCTCTGCTTAATTAGTCCTCTGCTAACCAAAGTCTCGCTGCATCCTTCTCTGATGCACCTCTCTCCACAGCGGCAGTTCTCCTCTCTGAAAGCTTCTTGTTTTGTTGTTGTTTTATTTTTTTTTTTTATTAATGTGTGTTTAAAATAGGAATTTTCTCATTGGGTCAATTCAGGCTGATATTTTGCCTTTGGCAGTGGTTTGTGCCAGATGCTTTGGATGCACGAAGTTTGTAGTGGAAAACTGTGGTGATATGTTTCCCAGGTTGATAACGATGTTCTAAACCGATGATTACAGGTAGGTGGAAAGAGCTGTCTGCATAATGAGAGATCTCCGGTTGTCAGAATTGGTCTAGGGAGGTAATGTTTCCTTTCAAATAACCAGAACTCATTGTTCATAAATCACAGTTAATCTGTTTATTACACTAGCATACGAAGCTGGAATTCTGGAGTGTGCTATAATGCTTAGCTTTAGGAGCAGAGCTGTAATAGTAGCAGCAGTTTGAAATGATTTGAAATGGGGAGATCAGCAAAATGCAGGAGTTTGTGGAGGCTCCGGGCATTAAAAATGACTGCTGAGGATTGATGAGTTTCTTTAGCAAATTGTAAAATCCATCATGCAGGAGTTAGGGCATGAAACTGCCCTCCTGAGCTGCATAAACCATGGTTTTGGAAGTATTGCATGACAGTGCACGCTACTGGGAAGGGAGATTTTCAGTTTTGCTTCTTCGGGAGGAAGATGCTCAGCTTTGCTTCTGTTTCTTCCTGTCGCTGCCTGGACTTCCAATGCCAGTGCAGCGTTGGCATGCAACTCACCAGGCTCTGGGTCTGCTGCCTGGGGGCCGGTGCCAGGAGGAGCCTTTCGGTGCTCCTTGTGATGCTGAGCCTGAGACGTGGGGCTCCCCTCTTGCCTGGACTCCCTCTCCCCTGCTTCAATCAGTATCAGAGCGGTCACGTTTCCCTTGATCTTCCAGAATTTGGGTGTGTCTCAGACAGCTTTGCACAGCCGGTGGAGAGCTCGACATGCCTTCTTGGGGTGCCCCCTCCCAGGAGGGTGCTCCTTGGCTTCTGCTGCTGTTTCCCTGCATCCCTGTTCGAGCTCTGCAGTATGCACCCACACTGACGGCCTTTCATGCTCCCATTTGCAATTTCCATGCGGAGGTGGTCCCTGTGTTGGGTATCCATAGGCTGCTGTAGGAAGAGGCTCCACCATGCCCTTTGCAGAGGGCTAGCAGCCACTCCCTGGCACGTCTGTGGAGGAGTGAAGCGTGTGTGGTGGGAGATGTCCCACTTTTGGAGTCTTCGTGGCTTGAAGGGTGCAGCCGTGAGGGATTGTGTGTGGTGTGAGATCCCTTCCCTGTGTCCTGCCTCTCTTTGTTTTTTCCCCTGCAATTAAATACTGCTGACGTCCTTCCCCTCATCAGTGAAATGAGGCTTGGAGGTTAATAGGGGGCTTTTTGTAACTGCCTACATGCTGCTTCAGCAGTTTTTAAACATTGCGCTTGGTGTCTGGGCTTAATGCTCCTCAGTTCAGAGTGTATGGAGGAATTTCTGGATACCTGTGGGCCTTTCTTCAGCTGCTGGGGTACTGTCCCCTACCAGCTCTACTGCTGATTTTCTGCTGTGAAAGAGGATGGCGCTCTGTTGCTTCCAAGAGGTGTAGGGAGGCGTTGCCCACGGGCACCCTGGTGCTGCTCCTTGCAGGGCCATGGCAGATGCTGCATTCATGTCCTTTTGTGTCCATGGTGCTCTGCCTCCGTAGGAGATGTGGGCCTTTTGGATGGGGAGGTGTCTGGGCTGTGTCTCTGCAGGAGCATCGTGGCCTTGCTGAGATACCTGTAGTGTCTCCTGCAGCTCTTCCACATCTGCATCCCTGTGTCGTGCAGGGTGGTGGTGCTGCCTCTGTCTCATCTGCTCCAAACCCGTGCTGTCAAAACACGATCCTCTGCCTCCATTCCCCATTGGAGTATGAATTGAGATAGCTGGAGAGCAAGGGTTCTTGTGGAAGCAGGAGACTCAAAGGAGCACAAGTGGGCTGTTTTCTGTAATAACCTTTTGAGCTGCAAGTTATCATCTCTTGATAGTTCAAGTACTAACATTCTTAAAATGCTTCCTAATGCTATAAAGCAGTCAAATTACATCTTTCTAACTTGCGGTAGGATGATATAAATGTTGTGTTACCCTTGAACATGGTATTTATAGAACTGCTTGGTGGTGTTGTGTGTGTTTTGGGTTTTTTTTTTTTTTTTTTTTTTTTTTCTTTGTAATTCCAGTATAGAATTGGGCATGGTGGCTTCTTCCATCTCTTGGCCTGAAAGGATAAATGGAGGCATTTTCACCATGCAAAGTGTTTAAAAGGAAACCAAGAGCTGGTTTGCCTTTGCTGGAGAGGAAAGGGGGAAAGATGCCAGCACCCAGCAGTAGAGGCAGGGACTGTCTCTGTAAAGAAAACATTTTGCTGGATTGTCATCTACTTCACTTGTAAAGTGGCGATAAGATACAGCGATAAAATGGCCAATGGTGCATTTCATCTGGGGGAAATGAACTCGTGCAGAGCCAATTAAACTGTCAATACGCTCTGGTTTCACGTTCGCTTGAGCAGACTGGGTCACCTCAGGTGTGTTACTCACTCTGGCTTCACCACTGATGCAAAATCAATTTTAGCAATTTATAATCTTTCGTTTTACTGTGAAAGTATATTAATCTGTGAAAAACCACCACTCAAATAGTGAGGGCAGACAAGATCTTCCTAGGTGAGTGTGTACAACCAGCAGTGCCCCTTGGATTATCTGGCATGTAGAAGCCCGTGTAACTTTTGGACATACTGGAGACACTGACAATCCACTTCTCAAGCCTTGGGCTTTATCCTTAAAACATTCCAAAATCACAGGAGGATGTCGCTCTGGGTGACCTCATTGCTTGCTGTGAGGACTTTGCTTTCTCTGAGGTAGGTTTTGTTTTGGCAGCTTCTCGGATCTTCTGTAGCTTTATGGGTTGTTGGTGGATACTTGGTGGACCTCACAGAGGTGGTGTCCCCTTTCTGTTCTCTGCCAAGCAGAGTGTGCCAAGAGGTGCCCTGTTCTCTGAGGGCCTTGGTAGCTTTACAGGTTCAGACAGCAAGGATGAGTGCCTATGTAGTGTTTCTTTACAAATGTAGTGAACTGAGCTGTGTTTAAAACATCTCATCTTCCTCTTAAAATTAAATCTCACTTTAAGGAGCTCTGTTGGATGTTGGAGGATGGTTGGGTTGTTGCGTGGTGGACGTTTCTCGGCACAGCAGGAGAGAGCCCATGTCCCGTTTACCTCTGTGAATGTGCTGATTTTGGAGTTGCTGGAAGACTCACCAGCCCTGTTTTCACCAGGTAACTGGTTTGATGGGCCTGTGGTGCAGATTCTCCACCCAAGTCAACTGTGGCCTGCAGAGGCCTCTTTACATCAATGGGTAACTTGCCTGACATTAACAATGCTGGAAAAGCTGACAGGGAGAGAGCCCTGAGGGCATGTGCGTGTGGGAGAAAATTTGCTTAATGGAGAAGAAATGCCTCATTTTGAAGTTGCTGAAGGCTCACTGTAGGTCTGCTTTCTGTAAATTTGATTACACTGGGAACTGCTGGGAACCCAGGAGCTCGTGGCATGGCTGAGTTTCTGGGGTTTATGGGAGCTCAGCTGCAGTCTCCAGGTGGCCTGGTGCTTTCCAAAGATTGACCAAAGCTCTTGCTGTGGCTTCCAGGACACCCTTATGCTCCTCTCTCTCTCTTTTTTTTTTTTTTTTAACCCCTGTAGCAGGGTTGGGTTCTACAGCAAAGCAAAGGGACGAGCGTGACACTGCACGGTGGCAGCAGGAACAGGCTGGTGGCCAGCAGCTGGGGCTCGTTGAACCTGACTGCTGGTTAAGCTCTAGCAACAGAGATGAAATGATAGGAGAGTGTCTGCTGTCTCCCTTGCATATAGCGGGTTCGGACTATGTGGAGCTTGAAATTTGCAATTTACCGTGTGGCAGACCTGGCTAAAATAACGTGACGCCCTGGCTGTACCCTCCAGCTGTCCCTCCACAGTATTGCCAATTGGAGCATTTTTTGGGATGAAACATCAGTAAGGGCTGTGAGGTTGTGGGTATGGGACATGTGAGTGTATGAGAAGCTTCACTTTTGAAATTAAAAGTCTTGCACTTTGGCTCCAGAGGAACGTGACCCAAGAGCATCTCAGAGTCAGGTCCCACCAGGCAATTGGAAAGAACCCCAACTTTTATTGTTTGGGGAAGGGGTGGCATTTGTCTCACTAGTGCCCAGGACTGGCAATACTCTCCCCAGCTGCAAGTAGCAATGCAATAGTTACTATCGGGTTCTGTTGCATTCTTTGTGGTGGGCTTTTTCCTTTTTAAAGTCAATAAGAAGATTAAACTGTTCTGGCTTTGATAAATATAGGCCTAACAAGATTTTTCTTTCACGAAGGGAAAATATTTTTGCTCTTCATCTTGATCCAAAAGTCTGAATGACGCTGCAGCTGATTGCTGGTTCTGTGCAACCTGTGTGATGCTGCTGGTGGTGCATGGGTGTAGGGCTGGAGTCAAAATCAATTCCTATCGGCCCACGATGAGTAAAGGAGTTGGTTGCAGCATCCTAGAGAACACTTTCAGCTCTGCTTTGCATTGTAGATTAGTTCAAAGCTGCTACAAAATAGAAATTGGTGACCAGCATGATGAAATGACTTTTCTCCACCTTTCCCTTTGTTGTAGTGCCTGGAAGTAATGTTGGCAGGATGGTGATACCTTGGCATGCTCAAATCTTCCACTAAAAAGGCACAGGAGGATGCTTCAGGTGTATTTATGGAATGAGCTAACTAACTTTTGGTGCTGGATTTAGCAGCTGAATCTGTAGTTGCTGCAGTGTTCACACTGGCTGGGTTTCTTTGCATGGTTTTGATGTGATGCTGGATTGGGCCCGTTTGTCCCATGGACCACTGGTGGGTCAGAGTTGGACAATCCAGTTTGCACGTCACAGTAGGCGCTGCACAGGAGATGGGTGAAAGTTCTTGCGTGTGAAAGTAAATGCGTTTCCATGAAGTAATGCATCTAGAAATCAATGCGTCTTCATGACAGATGAAATGTAGGAAGCACTGCATATTTAATCTGCTAATATTTAAAAGAAAAATCTTAATTGGAAAAAAAAATCTGAATGCGTGCTTGGGGAAAAAAAAATAATCACATAAACCTGTTTGTTAGAAAGTGAAGATTAAAAAACCCAACCCTCTGAGACAAGAGAAAACAAACAGCAGTGTAGATCAATTGTAAACGAATTCTGTTTCTGATTAGCTCTTCCCAAATTTGTCACTTCAAGTCAGAAAATCTATGATTAAGTGTCATAAATAAGCAATTTTAAAAGCAGTAGAGAACAGTAAGACTGCCTGCAGGATTACAGCTCACAGCTTTGGAATTCACTCTTTTTGAAGGAAATTGGCGAGTAACAGATTGTAGTAATGCAGCATGTTTGTATTGGTCAAATTCCTATTATGGTTGCAGTGAAAAATGATGTCCCTTTTTTATGGAATGAAAATTAAATAGGCCTAGTAATCCATGTAAGGAGATTGGCTTACACTAGAAGAGGAGGAAAGAATGCGAAGGCTAATCAGATCAATGCATTCTCTTGAATCGATCTCATTAAAAAAATAAAATCAAATTGCTACTGAATTTCTGAGGAATTACATTGAAGTGACACACATGCTTTTACTGCCTTTTAATTACAAAATTGCTTCAATCTGTTTGAGTCTCCCATGTAAGTGGGCTATCAACTTGTCTTAAATATTGGCTAATAAATTCCAAATAGTTCTTTAAATGGAAGAAAATAGCATCCTTGGTCCTTCAGCTGAGTATGCCAGCCCGGGTCATGCTGGAGTGAGAACTACCATTTGTACTGGAGAAATCTTCACTGGCTAATTTAGGTGCTCGGCTTCCCTCTGGACAAGGCTTTTAAGATTGTTATTTATGCCATCGTTTGTCAGGGGAGTGCTCAGTCTCTGATGTCCGTCCACACAGCCGCGATCGACTTTCTTATGAAACCTTTGGGAATTATTGTGTACTTAGGAAGAGCTAGATGGAGGTCTTTGAGATGGCCTGAGAAGGATTTTCATGCGTGGTGTAATGCATTGCACCTTTCAGCTGGGTAGAAGAGGGACTGGGACTGGTGAATGGTTCTGCAGTTAAGCCTTCTCTTGGGTAGAAAAGACGTTTAGAAAAAAAAATAATTAAATATAAAGTCTTGTCTAAAGAGAAGAATGACCAGGAGAATGCTGAATCTCTTGCACAGCATTTTTTGACTGAAACGTTTGCTGGAATGAGGAGCTGGCTCTTGCTGTTAGTGCGTCAGTAAGAAATGTTGAAAACACTTACTACCTTTTTTTTTTGACTGAGGGAATAGCAAGAGCCCGGTGCTGGGTAGTAGTCTTCTGCTCAGCCTTTTGTGGAGAACAGGGTGATAAATGCTAATAAATGGTGGTCATCCCTCTCTTTGGAGAAGAGCTGTGTGTGCTGGTTGGAGGAGGATGCTTGACGGTCAGGCTATGCGGTTCTTGTGTGCGGGTCACCGTAGCCAGCTCTGCAAAAGCCCTGCCACGGATGCATGTGAGCAACACTCACCCAGGGTTGTCCCAGGATTAGGCAGCAAGCTGGTTTTAGGTGAGATCAGAAGAAGGGATGGCTCCTCTTGCTTGTGGTCCTGCAGGAGGCTGGCATGGCTGCTTGGTGAGCTGTGTGTTGGGCTTCACCCTTGGTAGAAACCCGTAGGTATCTACCTAGCTGTGCTGGGTTCCTGTGGCAGCACCTGACTGGGGCTGGGACCTCAGATGGGGCTGAGATGCATCCATCGTCCGTCAGCTGGCGTGGAGGGGAAAGCACGCGTTGCAGCGACCAGCAGGTCACAGGCTTATTGCATGTTTTGTGATAAATAAAGTAAGTGCCTGCGCTTAAGTGAGTAGTCTTGAAAAGGGGGGAAAGGTCCGCTTTGAAGAGCACTTCTGCTGATGTAGCCTTCGTTGTCCTTGGGAATGAACTTTGTGATATCTGGAGAAAGATTAAAGGTATGTTTCCGTACAGAGTGGCTCTTCTCATCTGCGTTTGCTGAGAGATGGCACTTGCGTGCTGGAATTTGCAGCAGCTTTAAAGCTGGAGGTGATAAGCTGCTTTTTCTCCTCTCTTGCTTTGTTCGTAGACTGCTTGTTTAGATAACGTTCTGGAAATGATATTAGTAACCTGGTGTGTCGCGTTTTGCTACCAGCAAAGAATAAGCAGTGCATTTGACATTTGGGGAAATGGTTCATTTTCTAAGGGATGTGGTTCAGAATCTACTTCTTGAACTAATGGACAGTGTAATGCTATTTTTTAAATAGGTTGCTTAGATTTTTACCTTGAAGATGCTCTGTAAAGTGCACTGCATTGCTAGTATTAAATAAAAGCAAATGCTTCACATCAAATGAGAAGGCAGTCTTTGAACTGGTGAGAGGTTGAAAACCATTTATTTCTCTGGCTTGTGATGCTTCACTGTGACATAAGCATGAAAAATAATTAGACTCACTGGTAAGTAAATATTTGATCCTGAAATGCATCTTGAAGATACAGAGCTGGGAGGAAGTAACCTCTTCAGATGCACATTGATTCTCCTGGATTTGTCTCACACCAACAGCTAGACTGCAAAATTGCCTTCAGAAAACTACATCAGAAAAACATTCTTGAGGGTGAAAATTTTATGAAGGTGTGTTGAGTTTGTCTAGTGGGGTTTTGGTGGCAGGGGAGAGGCTACAGGGGTGGCCCCTGGGAGAAGCTGTGAGAAGTTTCCCTGGCTCCAAGTCAGACCCACCTCTGGCCAAGGCTGAGCCCGTCAGCAATGGTGGTAGTGCCTCTTAGATAATTTAAGCAGGGAGAAAAGAAATTGCTGGGGGTGGCCCTGCATTGGAGAGAGGAGGCGGCACAGGCTGTCTGTGCTGGGCTGCAGGGTTCGTTGGGTGCAGTGGTACAGGGAGAGGAGGGAGATATGGGGAGAAACAACTCTGCAGACACCGGGTCAGTGCAGATGGAGCAGGAGGAGGTGTGCCAGAGCTCAAATTCCCCTGCAGCCCGTGGTGAGATGGCAGGCTGTGGCCCTGCAGCCATGAGAGAAACTCTGAAGCAGAGACACACCTGCAGCCCGGGGAGGTCCCCACACTGGAGCTGGTGGCTGTGTCTGAAGGAAGCTGTGACTGTGTGGAGGTCCCCATGCTGGAGCTGGTGGCTGTGCCTGAAGGAAGCTATGACTCCATGGAGGTCCCCATGCTGGAGCAGTTCAGTCAGAACTGCAGCCTTTGGGAAGGACTTGCAGGAAGGGGAAGAGTTCATGGAGGACTGTCTCCATGGGAGGGATCCCGTGCTTGAACAGGGGAAGCGTGTAAGGAGCCCTGCCGCTGTGGAGGAAGAAGTGGCAGAAATGTATGATGAACTGACAACAACCCCCATTCCCCATCCCCATGCACTGCTGGGAGGGAGGAGGCAGAGAAATTGGGAGTAAAGCTGAGCCTGGGAAGAAGGGAGGGGTGAGGGGAAGGTGTTTATAAGATTTAGTTTTTATTTCTCATTATCGTACTCTGATTTGATTAGTAATAAATTATTTTTTTTTCCCCAAATTAAGTCTCTTTTTCTCATTATGGTAATTGATGAGTGATTTCTCCCTGTTATCTTGACCCTTGAGCCTTTTGTTATATCTTCTTTTCCCCATCCCACCAGTGTGCAGTGAACGAGTGGCCATGGGGTGCTTAGCTGTTGGCTGGGCCTAAGCCACAGCAGAAGGTTGTGAACAAACCAGGCAATCTCTGCAACCTGCATTTGGTTTCTTGTCCTGTGCGTTAGAATACAGCCTTTAATTACAGCATCGTGTGTTTTTTCCACAAGCCTCTTCCCTTCTGTAAGGACACTGAATGAAGGTCTCTTAATGAGCCATTTTCTTTCTCCTCGTTGTTTGATGCCTGGTTCTTAATACTTTAAAATAATACTTAAGGACAGAATTCTTCAAAAATTTTAGTTGCATGCAAATACTTCATTTTCATGCTGTTTCTTGATATTCAACACTGAGTAAGTAGCATGTTTGTTCCATGGATAGAAAAGCTAAAATTCAGAAGGAGCCTAATTAAGATCTTTTTTGACTGCATTCATGGCAGTATAGCCAAATGTATTCAAGATGTATGTCTTGGGTTTGGGTACAGCTTTGGTTAATACTGGCTTTATGCATTCCACACCTTTTGACTTCTGGAGCTGACAAGGCAAGGAGCTGGAGGAGCAGTGTCCAACCTCCAAGTATTTCAACTTTGCCTGTAAGTTAATAAAAAGGAGCCATAATGCACAAAAACTGGGCTCTTTTTTAAAAAGCAGGAAATTTCAAGTTGAAAAGCAAAAGAATTTCAACTGTTTCTCTCCCCCTCCCCTCAAAGCACAAGTGAATTGGTACATTCTTGCAGATGCAGCAAAAAAACCCAAACTCAACCGCACTCCCAAACTGTGACAAGAAAGTTCATGTTTATACAGACTTTCACAAAATCCTGACAAAAGTGGAGTTCTGTTCCGAAGTCTAGGACGTGCTTCAGCTAATTAAAGAAAAGGTCAGCAGGATTTTTTTACTGTAGGCAGGAAAAAAAAAGATAAATCTTTCTCCTCAGCCTTGTTCTCAGAAGCAGTCAAACCATTTTGGCTGAAATTAAAATTTGCCTGAGGCAGAGAAAAGGCATGCAAAGTTGTAGTCCAGATGGCTAGAGCTTGGCAAAATTATAGGTAAGTAGGAGCGGGGTCTAAAGATCAGAAGCATTAGGCAACTGTAATATGCAGGGCTACCAGCTCTGCCTGTAATCAGTTATAATATTTAATCTAAATGTCTGTTGCAGAAAGCTATTGTGCTGTTTTGAAGTGTGATCATTCATTGAGACTTGGAAGGGACTCAAAAGCTGTAGTTGAATTGAGTTTGCTTGCAGAATGTGAGAGGGTGTTTTATCCTCTGTATATATGATGTTAGGAATATGTCACCTGCTAATAGCCAGATCTGCGTGAGTAATACCTGCTGTGGTCATGCAACCCTCAGGTGCCCATGTTGCTGTTTTGCTCTTCCTGCAATCAGTCCGTGTAATAGATGAATGTAACAAATCTTATGCATAAACAAATCTTTCATAAGTTTGAGTTTATTGCTGGTTTGCTGATGCATTCATAATGAAAATTTTTGTTCTGATCCTGTAAATGGCTATGTCTTTTTTATTCATGTTTGCAATGCTGCAGGAGTCAGTGTGAGCAAATCAAAGCGAGTGTGGATCTTCTTGCATGGAAGGCATTTCAATACCATTTTTTAAACTCTTTGGGGACTAATCCAGCAAGAGAACTTAGTTTGAGCTGAGAAACAGTCACCTGTACAAGGACTTGACTCTAAACACTCTGAATGTGCCAGAAAATGTTCAGAGTTTTGTAATGTGCTCAGAGGAGTGGAGGAGAAATGGAATGTGAAGAAAAAAAAAAGATACAATTTTTTATCTGTAACAAGAGTTGAGCCAGTTTCAGGTGGCAGGAGCTGCAGAGAAGATGCCGAGTAGCCCAAGTTGAGCCTGATGTCACCCTTTTGTGCATGACGTGCTGCTCAGTTCTGTGGATAAAATTGCTGATCATGGTTCATGAGTCAATAGTGGAAAGGCCAGTGGCAGGCTGGAGCAAAGCTTCATTTTTAATTTGTGCCAAAACTACGTTTTTGAGTTACTCTGGATTGGAGCTAGTCTGCCTTGTTAAAACTAGGTTTTGGCACTAAAACCAGCTGTTAGCTACACAAAATGATGAAGCTGGGTGGTGACCTGAGCCCTTAGATCTTTAGGGCTGTAAAACTTGTGAAAGTGGTGTTGGTGTCTTCAATGGCCAGTACCTGTTGTGTCCAAGCCTTTCCATCAAGGCTTTCCTGAGAAAGCAGATATATATCTTGTGTTTTTGTAGAGGTCTTAAAGTGCACATAACTCTCTGTGGTATATTTGAAAGCTCCAGGAGGAGTCTCTGTGTACATGTTGGAGCTGAGGTTGCAGTAAAACAGCGGCAGCTAAGCTCAAGGGTGAAAGGGGACAAAAACCAGGACTCCTACATGTTATTTCTGAAGATGACCCCCTGCTTTGTCTTGGGTGATGCACTAAAGGGGGGCTTAAAGGATCCCTCTGACAGACAAGTAGAGTCAATGTAGCACTTTTCTTCCATCCTCTCTATAGACAATTACAATTTTGGGTTGCTGCCTCTGCATGCACAGGTGTTGAAGGAATTTAAGACTGACGGAGGATCAAGTCTTGCCTCCCTGCACTCCTTCAGGCTTTGTATGCCCCTTCTCCAGAAGTGCATCCAGCTTTTCAGCCTGCTCCCAAGGCAGAAGGCACTTGGTTCCATGGTCCCTATATTCTAAACTTGTTTACTGTTCTAACCTGCCAGTGGCTTATACTTGATTTAGCTCCCTGGCCCCCCTCCCCTCCTTGGCCATGGTTGCTGGCTCCTCTGCTCCTCATAAAGTGCCCCATCTCCTTCTCCCGGAGTGAGATGGTTGAGGAGGTCATGCAGTATTAATAGGGAAGCAGATCTCTGATTTTGTTTCTGCTTATGGACTCTGACATTTCTGACGTTTTCTGAAGTGTAAAATGTTTCAGAGAAAACAACAACTTGGCTTTTACTGAAAAATTAATTATGTTGGCACTTTCCCCTTTGCAGTGGGCTTTTGTCAGAGGACAAAGCGACTAATGTTAGGGGGAAAGGGTGAGATGGGGAAAGGACAGCAGTAACATTAGAGAGAGAAAATCTGCATTAAGGCAAAAAGATCTAATTAAGTGTTGATTATCAGGGAACAATATAAACTCTTCAGAAGGCATTACCTTCTGTGCACTTACTGTATAAAGCTAATTTATACATCGAAATTTATCTGCTTCATAAATTAGTCTTTCCTCTAATTACAGTTAACGGACTACGACTTTGTTCTTCAAGTGGCATTCTCTGTTCCTCCGCTCTTCTCAGTGCAGAGATACCTCGTACAGCAAAGCCAGTACTGCTCCTCGCGCGCTCTTCTGGGGCGTGTGTGGACATACAGGTGGGGAAAAACAGCCTGTTTTTGTGTGTGTGCTCTTCTTAAGAGTTAGAGATCTAGGAAAAAGTACAAGGGGAGGCAAAATACCAAAGGACTGTCCCTGTGGATCCTCTGACCTTTTCAATGCTGGTTTTCTTTTTGTCCTTCAAAAGGAAAGGCTCATCAAGGAACCTCAGTTTAGGAATAAGGAAATGACGATGTAAGTTTTTGCTGACATCTAGGATTAGGGGCTGCTTGTCCACCTGAACGACAGTGATGTCCTTTGGGTTATTGTCATGGTTTAGCCCAGCCAGCAACTAAGCACCACGCAGCCGCTTGCTCACTCGCCTGCCCCAGTGGGATGGGGAGGAGAAAATGTAACAAAAGGCCGGACAAACCAGACTTGGCTTAGGAGGGAGTGGAAAATCGATTTAATTTGCTACCAGTCAAATTGGAGAAGGATAATGAGAAACAAAGCCAAATCTGAAAAACACCTTCTCCCATCCCCTCCCTTCTTCTCAAGCTCAATCATACTCCTGATTTGCCTACTCCTCCCCCTCAGTGGTGCAGAGAGATGGGGAATGGAGGTTGCAGTCAGTTCCACACACGTTTTTTCTGCCGTTCCTTCCTCCTCAGTGGCAGAACTCCTCACACTCTTCCCCAGCTCCAGCGTGGAGTCCCTCCCATGGGAGACAATCCTCCATGAATTTCTCTGATCTGAATCCTTCCCATGGGCTACAGCTCTTCACAAACTGCTCCAGTGTGGACAAAAAGGAGGATGCAAAGAAACGGGTGTCATGAGGAGCATGTGAAGAGCTGTGATCTCAGCATCGCAGCAAAAAAATAGGAAGGAAGAACCTGAAGGTGTAGAAATAGGTAGCTTTGCCTGTGTTTCTGATGGCCCTTCAGATGTAGTGGAGCATGGGAGAAAATGAAGTAGTCAGCCAGTATATTCAAATCTCTACTCTATTTCTTCAAACAGTCTTCAAGAAGAAATGGAGCTACAAGATAGGCTGATAACATGAATGGAAAAAAGGAATAGTTATTGTACTTGGAGTTTGCTTGGCCATTAGTATTCTATTGAATTTTCCCCTGCTTCTAATGATATGAGGAACACTAGATACACTTAAAAGGATGCATGTCGTTAAAATGGTATCTGACAACAGTTCTTTCACTGCTTATGATGCTTTTGATTGCTAATATAGATAAAATGTAAATGATCAGAATATAAAAACTCCCTTTTGTCTTTCTAATGTTTTCAGCTGGCTATTAAACAAATTATATGGGAAAGTGAGTAGTCTGTTACTTAGTACAGTGGTATGTCACCCAGATACTTTGAAATGCTTAATAGCCTAAAATGAAGTGTCCTTGGTTTGTTTATTTTCTTACTAGTATTGACATTTTAGGCTAAGTCAGAGTTGCTGCTTCAAAATGCAGTTGCCTTGTCCTTACTAGATAATGATATTTTTTATGCATTATGCTACTGTCTTGCAGAGTATTATGTCAGGTTTTTAATAAGCTTTTAAACCCTTGTAGCATAGGGGTGCCTGTTCTGTTGGGCTGAATTCTCCTTTACTGTAATGCAACACAGCACAGAAGTGTCCATCTCTCTATTTATTACGTGTGGTGTTCTGTAGTGTACAAGCATGCAGAGGATGCCAGGCAGGAATGGTTTCCTGCACAGGACCTTACAGCGTGTGCATTTGTCAGGTCGCTGTGGCCCAGCTGTAAGGGGAGTAGTTGGGGACTGTATTTTTCAGTCATCTGATGACTTTTTTTTTTTCAGTGCTTGCTGCTGCATGAGCCAGTCTGTAGGTTTTGCTGTCTCTGCCTCCTATAATTTCATGATGGGCTCTCTTAACTTGCTCGGAGGAGGAGATGAAAGCTATGCATTGACTATAGTAGGGTATAGTAATAGGGATTGTAATAGTTGCTGGTCAACACTGTGCATTTTAATAGCACATGTAGGTGCAACTGAACACCTCTAGCAGCTTTGCTGATGACAGCAGTTCTGCTGAAAGGTCCTCTGCATGAAGAAGGCTTGGACTAGCTTGATTGAGATATAGTTAGTCACTACAGCTGCAAAAAAGTGGAAGTGTAGGTTTATTTGTGTACCACTGGTCTTGCTCCTAACCACATTGCTTTTGTAGGCAGCACTTAACCCGTCATGGGGAACGTGCTTTGTTCCTGCTTGAGTGTTTTCATAGCAAAGGATCTGTTCCTTTAGCCACTGAGCTGAAGTGTTTGCTGCCTGGCAGATGTAGGCATACACTGCTGTTGTGTCCCTGGTTTTGTAAGATGTGCCCTGGCTTCTCCAGCTGAGGATGCGGTCCACGGCTTCACGGAGCACACAGCCGATGGCTCGCAGAGCCCTGCACGCAGTGAGGAGACATGTCCTGGCTTCTGACCTCTGCTAGAGGTACCATCTGATTGCCCCTCTGGTGGTGGGCTGGAAGTGTCTTTCTGCAGTCGCATTGACTGCTTTTCTGCCAGCTGAGTAGTTCCTTCTGCATAACTTAATAGCACCGTGTACAAGCCTGTCCCTTCTGTCATCGTATGCAGCTATGGGGACAGCGCTGTGTCCTCCTTTGTGCTATTTAACAAGCTTCACAAACTCAAACACAACGTTATTACTGATGCAGAGGTCTGCTAATTATTTAAAACCAAAGGTTAATGAATGATTACAATAAGGATTGTGTAATATGATTGCAATAGCTAAATAATTAAAATTTAAAAAAGCAGTTTAATGCATCTTTGACGTGGTGCCTGGGGAGTAGGCAAGAGTCTTATTTTAATCACTTAATAGCAATTTAACAAGCAAGGCTGTGTAGCAGATTGAGGGGTGTTAGCAAGTGCAGTGTCAATGGAGAATTCAGTTGGATTAAGGAACCAGCTCAGTGAACAGGAGCTGGTTAGCACCAGCTGGGAGCTGGAAACCTGAAGGGGTCAGTGCACCTAAACTGCCCAGTGTTACTTGGATGTGGGGCTGCAAAACTGCCTACGTGTAACAGAGACACTGGCCAAAGACATGAAAATCGTGGCTTTTCCAGCTGCCTCATGCAGCCCAGTAATGGAGAGCATCCATTTACCCATCTACATGAGAACTGGTCCGAAACTCTCGAGCAGCACATAACTGACTGCATTTTTTGGGGGGTAAGAACAAGCAGGGGAGGCGTAGGGGCTTGCCAAAAACCTCTGCCTGGCAGCAGTTTAGAAAGAAAGCACAAAACTCTGTAGCGGGGATTGGGGTCTCCAAAGTGGGCTGCTGGAGAGCCTCACCGCTGGGTGAGAGCAGCCATGGGGCTGGTGCTGGGTCAGGATGGCGTTGGTCTGGTGTGTCCCCTTGGGCCAGCTGGAGGGGAGGACCCCGTGCAGGTATCCCTAGTGGGGTGTGGTGGGGAATGAGCTGTAGCTGGGAGCTGTTTGTTTTCCAGAGCAGTGTGGTAGACCTCGGCCATGCATCTGCTGCTGCTGGTGTTTCAGTGCATCAGGACATTTTATGTGTCTTTGTGGCTGCCCTGGGACACTACCCAGCCTTGCAAAGTGGTAGTTGTGTTGCAGGCCACCAGGATGAGCAGCAAATAGCGTGGTGTAGCACATAGTAAGGAGGCAGTTTTGAGGTTTCCTTGTACAGAAAAGTGCCGGATTCTTCAATCTTGAAAATGCTGACTTGAAAGGCAGTTCTCGGTCTCTCACAAGACTAAATTTGCCCTTTTTGATACAGTATTTTTGTATGCAGTTCCCTAAAGCATGGACATTTTCTTTAAGGAAAGAGAAATACCATCTGTTGTTGCATCATGAGCAGATATAATTGGTAGTTGTAAGGTCAGACGCTGGCGCTTTCTTCTGCTTTCGATTCCTTCTTTCAGGAAAACTACAGAGGTATCCCTGGGTGCATGGGACAGCTTTTTGGTATTCTCTTTCCATTTTAGTAAGGATTGTATCCAAATGGAGTGAAACATTTGCCATCCACCCTCCACAGGCATTAACATTTCACACTTTCAAGCTGGAGTCTTCCTTTGAGAGTGGTGACTGTGTGCTGGTCTAGATAAACATTAACTGCAAGGATTATCTCTCCTTTGACATTTAGGGTGCACGGAGCCCGTGGGATCCTGCTTTGTGTTTACACAAGTAAGTGCACAGTTGCAGATGCTCAGAGGAAAGGCTGGTCATCAGCTGTAGGGACATGCTGGTCACTGCTTTGTAGCAGTGGAAACTTTGGGGTGGTCTTTGAGTATTTGCTTAGCAGCTCCCTGCCTGTGGATGCTAGTCTGAAAGCTAGCAGGCATCTTTTCCTGACAGGTCAGTGATGAACACGCGTTTCTGATTGCCACGTTGAAAAAAGCAATTTTGCATTGTATTCTGCACTGCAAGTATTTTTTTTTTGTATGGCTTTTTTGCTTTCCTGTAAAATGAGGTAAGCAATTGTTCTGTATTGACAGCTGGCTTGTAAATCAGCTACTCACTTGCCAGATGAGAACGTGGAAATGCCTTATAAGCACTTTCATGTTTTGTGATCGTTTTAATTCCAGAATATTTAGAACCTCTTTACATTAGGGCAAAGTAAAATAAAACATAGTCTGTGACAGGTGTCAAGACAGGCGCAGAAAGAATCGCTTCTCTCAGGATCTGAGAAGGGAGTTTGCAGAGAAACTGCTGCAGCCTCCAGAGAGGGGGAAGCACTGGCTTTTGGCTGTTAATTCCATTGTTTAAGGTCAGATTATGTTAATCTAAATCGGGCAACTAATTCCATCAACAAGCAAGATTATTTACATAGCAGATGGAATTTAATTTGGGTGCTGCTTCTCCTGCATCTCTCCCTGGTTTTGTATTTAGGTTGCACCTGAAAAAATAAACTCATGTCCGTGTTAGGAGTGAGTTTATTATGCTTACCCTGCTGGAGAGGTGTTGAGCTGGCTATTTCCCTTATGGCAACTTACTTTTTATTGGTGTTTTTATAAACTATTGCTGTAGTTGCCATTCATCTTATTTGACTTCAGAGCTGGTTGTCCAGTTGCTCTGTTTCTTTGATTGCAGTGAAAGGAGTCAGCTGCTTCTCCCCATGTAGAATTGCTTTCCTTCAGCCTCCCTCCCTCCTCGCCAAAGTCCTACCCAGAGTTAATTCTGATGCCTTTATAAATATTTTCAGTGTATAACGCAGCAACAGTGGCTCTGTGTAGAGAATTCAGGAAACAAATCAATTTGAGAGCTGGACAGAAAAATGCCTGTTAGCTAAAAACATCTGTTTCAGCAAAAACCCAAATGTCACATTCTCCGTTTGTCATAAACCCAAGCTGTCGTCTTCCAGCCAGCGTGACTGAGGAGATCTGCAGAGCTGCCTTCGCCTGGGTACCTGGTTCATGAACAGAGCCGGGGTTTTCTACAGGCCATCCAATGGAGGGTTTCCAAGGAAAAGGCTGAGCTTTAGGCAGACTTCTCACTTTTTTTTTTTGCTTTGTTGCATGATGCTCTCTGGAAGCAGGCACAGATGATACGATACCTCCTGTCGTGGTTTTAGGCTGATCCAGCAACTAAAACTCACACAGTCTCTCCTTCTCCAGTAAAGTAGAGAGGAGAGGAAAAAAAACCCAAAGGGACTGAGGGTTGAGACAAGAACAGAGGGAGCACCCACCAACCATGGTCCTGGGCAAAACAGGCAGAGCTTTTCTCAAAGCAAAACAGTTTATTAATGATTACTTAGAAGGACAAAGGGAAACAGAAAACGATTACTTGAGAGGACAGAAAGAAACAAAACCAGATCTTAAACCCGACACCTTCCCCCCCCCTTCCTTTTCCTCCCGGCTCTACCTCCTCCCCCCAGCAGCACAGGGGGCAGGGACTGGGGGAGTGCAGGTCAGTTCATTCCGTGCTGTTACTGCTGCTTCTTTCTTAAAGGAGGAGGAGTCCTTACACCCTTTTCCCCTGCTCCAATGGATCCCCTACCCACGAGGAAAAATCCACAAACTTCTCCAACGTGAGTCCAGCCCACTGGAAACAATCCTTCCCCACAGATTGCTCCAGTGTGGGCTTTACCACAGTCTCGGGTACTTAGGGAGCTGTAGCCACTCGCTCCGGCATGGGTCGTCACGCAGACTCCAGATGCCTCTCTGCCGTGTCGTGCACCCCAACACGACCATCCTCAGGCTCAGGCATCTTCTCCCCACGGGCTGCGAGTGGGTCTCTGCTCCACCGAGGCCGTCCTGGTTGCAGGGGGGCCGCCTGCTATCTCACCATCAGCCGCACGGGAAACTCGGCTCCGGCACACCTCCTCCTGCTCCATCCTCACTGACCTGGTGTCGATGCGGCTGTTTCTCTCAGATCTCAGTCCTCTCCAGGTGAACTCAGCCCGGTGGGCACCCCGGGAGTGGGGTGCCCCCGAGTTCCCCAGCTGGCTCCGCCGCCACCATTCTCCGTGGGCGGCGCCGGCCCGACGCAGGCAGCTGCCCGGCCGGGAGCCAGGGAGGGGGGGCAGTGCCCTCCTCCGTTCTCCGCTCGATCCTGGGCGAAGCACCTTTTCCGGTTCCCTTGTCCTGACTTAAATAGGGCAATTCGCAGAGGCGCCCTATTGGCTCAATCCCGAGGGGGATGGCAGTCTGATCTGGTGGCCAGAACTAAGCCTAACCCGGTTCCAAAACCGGGGAGGTCGCAGGGACCAAAACCCCTCTCCTGCCACCAGAACCACCCCCCCCTCCACATCAAACCATGACACCTCCACAATCAGGGAGCTGCACAGAGATGTCGTCCCTCTGGCTGTTGTTTATTTTGAGAGCCAAAACAGGTGCCAGGACATTGGCAGGAGTTTTAAGGGGAGCATGTGGTTTTGTACAAGAGCAGCAGCATGTTAGAGGTTTGCACATGGCAAAAATCTGACTATAGAGAAGACCCGAAGACGCCTGGGTCAGGACTGTGTTCAGTGGGGCTCTGCTGGTATACACAGGGGTCTGCTGGTGTGCACGGGGCTTGGCAAAGCTGCCAGTTCCTCGATGTGAGAAAACTGGTAGTTTCACTGTAAAGTCCTAAGCATAATGAGCAGATTTCACTTTGAGTTTATTTTTTCTCCCCTCTTCGAATATCTCCATCCAGAGCTCAGCAGTGATCCTGTAGGGAGAAGCTTTTTCGTTTATAATGCTCTCAAGTTCAGACTTACTGGGTGGCTTGTACCCTTGCACTATTGCTCTGACTGTACACAGCACAACCATCCCTCTCTCTTGGCTGCAACTGGTGTCTCTCCTGATAAGACTGGGTCCCTTCTACAACTCAGTGAAGTATTAAGGGAAGGATCCTATGTGTTGTAAAGTTTGTCAAAAACTCTGTGCTGTCGTAGGACTAGGGTCTGTGACCAGCTCTTCCGTAGTCCTCAGATAAGCTTTCATTAGGAGATGAATGGAGAATGACCAGTAGCTTGATAAGATGTAATCTTTCAGTAATGATTACAGCGCAGTAGACTTTTTTCCGTTGATAGGAATCTCCATCTTATTTTTTGTGTTCTAGTTAGAACAGCTTGTTTTCTCAGTGCCTGCTCCCTTCTTCCTCCTCCTTACCCCAAAATGGAGAAAGAAAAAAACCCTACAATTTTGGAGAAGTTGTTCCAATTTGGTTTCTTGGGTCAAGGCACTCCCATCCCTTTGGGTCTGCATTTCAAGGCTGCTAAAGGAAAGCATCACCCTCGGACCAGAGACACATGGCAGGAGAATTGGCCCCAAGGAATTGGTTTCCCCATGACAAACTGGTCACCTGCCCAGGACTGCATTGCCAGAGTCGTGTGGGATTCGAGAACTGCTGTTCTATTCCTCGGAGAGCCAGCATGACATTTTCTTGCCTGTTTGGATTTCCAGGTAGGTAAGACGTTAAATGGAACTAAACCAGCATTCCACTCCTGAGAGCAGGACTGAGATTTTTATCTCGCGTGAGACTCTTGTCTCTGCTATTGTCTTTCTGCTGGAGCCCTCCTAAGTGTTTAATAGGTGCACTGGCTTCTGAGATTACAAGCACTTTGCCGGAAACCCCATTTTATATACTGATATCCCCTGAGGGAGAGCAATGCTCAAGCATTGAGAGACTGGATTCTGTTTCACCCACCTCATTATTATTACAAATCATATTATCTTAATGAAACAGGGATCCATGTAATAGAGAATCCGTTGTGTTGGCAAAAATTAAAGATGCATAGGAATTGTGATCATGTTACAGTAATTGCCTCAGTGGTAACATTAATGCTTTTTCACTTCAGTTGCTCCTTGTTGATTGAACAACCCTTTTCTGCAGGCTATAAATCTCAATGGCTCTACTAATAAAGAACTAAATAGCCTAATAACATATCCAAACGTAGCATTGCTTCACTGTTTTGGGAGACAGCAATCTTTCGTCCAAACCCCAGTCCAACCTAGGAAGTGTGACTGTATCATATCTATACAGTGACTTACAGCAGTGTCTTTGTTATTTATCTACTTCTGTGGGAGACAGGTTCAAAATGAAAAAAAACACAGTATGGTAATAGAGAACTTTGAGTCATTTGAGTGGGAGATGGAGAACCACAGTGAAATATATGTGGAGATGGTGCTCTTCTTGCCATGTGTCTAGTGCAAATAATGAAATGCTGCAATATATACGTGGCAGGTGTTTGAAACCTGTATTTTACGTCACAAGTGAACTACTGTTTTGTGTCCCACCAGATCAGTGCACATGGCTCTGTTTGCATGGATGATGTTGCAGGCAGAGGTGCCTGGTTTGGATGCTGGAAAACTGGGCAGTGTGGGTTTGGGGTAGGAGAGTTCTGGTCATGCAGAGCACAATGCTTTTCTCAGTCCTGTGTCTTTCTTCAAAGTACAGAAAACAAAAGGTATCTCCTGAGCAGGTATGTCGTCTGCCTGAGCACCTGCTGGAGAGGCTGTAGAGATGGTTTCCTCCTAGAAATGTTGCTTATTTGAATTGGTGAGAAGAAACATTTAAAAGGTTCTTTGGTTCATAGCTGCAGTTAAAAGACCTTATGAATGGTGTTTCTTGCAGCTATAACCAAAGTAAAGCCCTGAAGTGTTAGATGCTGCTAATAAGCAGTCACTTGAAGGGAACAGAAAGCGTTTAGTCATTTGGGTTTGTCAGGTTGCTGAGGGACAGCTTCTTGGGGAATCAGAGAAATATGACATTGATACACATAGCTGCTAGTACCATTCATTTTCAAATCCAATTGACATCATAGCCTAGCAGCACTAAATGTAGCAATATCTATGGTTTTTTAGGTGGTGGCATTAAGACTTAAACATAAATGTTTACCAATCCAGCCATGTACTAGACATGCAACAGGAGCTCAATCTCTCAGGAATCAGTAGCGACTCACAGCACTGCGCTTGCAGCTTGGCAGCGGGATGGTGAGGGCACGTTGGTCCTATAGCCCGCACTCTCTTTTGCGGAGTCAGCGAGATGTTTCTGGTGATGAAGTCACTTTGCTGTCTGAGAGTTTAGACTACCATAAATTATTGTTGCTGAATCGAGAATGCAGTGACCCTAAAGCACAAGCCTCCTGTAGAAAACACCCTGATCTTTTAGCCTTACAAAAAGTGCCTCTTCTGAAGCTGCCTCATTCTGCAGCCTGTTTTGCAGGAGCACATCCCCTGGTCCAGGGACCAGGGAAATTCCCTCCTATCAGAACTGGTGCTGTACCTTGCCATGGAGCCAAAATCCTGGGTGTGCAAAAACCTGCCTTATGCAGAGAGTTCGTTAAACTGAATTATTTCATGCTTTTATTTTGTGTGGTGTAAAGAGTCCATCAGGAGCCTGGGAGGGGGCAGATTTTTGGGATCTGCTGAAAGGTGGGCTAAAAGATGTGGAAAAACATTGTGATAATCATAATATCTGATGGCATGGTATGCTATCTTTAAGGCAAATAATACTACAGCTAGTTAGTGCTGCTCTGTTCTCTGTGGAGATAGGCCCCAGCTGCGCTTTCTTGAACTCTGGTTAATCTGTTAGGTTCCTCGCTTGTTAATGGACTGTGAAGCCCAGCTCGTCACATTCTTCTAAAGTCTGAGTATGACCTTTTGTGGCTTTTTCTTTGTGCCTTTAGGATGTAGCAGCTTTCCACGCCGTGGCAGACTAGAAGAGAGCCGATGTTTTTGCAGGAAGCTTATCTGCAGGTTTATAGGCTGCAGACCGTAGGCAGCGGTGAGATTCACAACTGGACCGACATCTTCGGTGGGCTTAGTGGGATTTTACGTGCTCTGAAACGTGTTTGTGTTGCAAAGGCAAAACTCTGGCAGTGGGCTAAGCCCCCAAGCATGCAGAAGCGGGATACAGACCAACCGCTGTGAAAGCCTCCCTTTGGAGTGTTTTCTTTGCATCCTGGTGACTGTTCTGGCAATAGATGATAAACGGGGCTAAACTTTTAAGAGATAACGTTAAGCTTCCGCAACCAGGCATTGTGTTGTGAGCAGCTAAGCACAGGGAGCTGTCGGCCTGCATAATAAGATTTTCACTGGGACAAGTTTTACTGTAACTTCAGCACGGGCTGGGGGGAGCAGAGGGGCCTGGGGGGGAGCAGGGCTCAACGAAAGCGGTGCTAAGGGGGTGCAAGGAGGCTGACTGCAAGCAGCAGAAGTCCTGCAGGGGACTCACAAAATAAGCGTTTTATGCCTGATAATGTTGGGTTTTTTTCATAGCTAATTAAGCTTCTGCTGCAGTACCCTTGAAGGCATCTATATGCCTTTACTTCTTTACAGGTAAGGAGTGCATAAATACGTTAAAGACACCAAACACGTCCCTCGCACTCGCCAGACTGCCTCCAGAAAATAAGTTAAAGCTTTGCAAATGTACCCAATGTATGCATTTCCCTATCAGTGATGCTGCTCTGAGCTCTGGAAGCTGAAAACCAGCACCTGGATAAAACATAGTGGAAAAACTGGGAAGAAGCTTGGCTGCTCTAGCAAGGGCTGTTTATGAAGTTTTGTGACCAACTCTGATTCTGAGCAGTGCAAAACACTGAGCCAGCTTTGTTAGCTGAAATGTTTTGGGTGGCTTTAACGTTTTCATTGGTTACAAGAAGCAGAGGATATGCTTTGTGATGTGCTTTTTTTTTTTTGAGAGAGGAGGTGGTGGTGCTTGATAAAGTGCATAGGGGAAATAAATTTCTTGTATGTACTTAAAAATCCTTATTTTATCTACGTTCCACTTCCATCTTAGATTTCCTGTCAATTTATATGCTTTCTGATAAATGCTTTCTTTTGGTGTAAAACAACCTGAATATTTAAAACATGGCATTTTGATTAGCTAAACTATAGATTTGCTTTGACGTGTCATTTCTTTTGTTCTAAAATGCCCTGACAATTCATATCTGTGGCAGCCAAACAAGCGAATTTATGTATGAAGCTATTGTTCATTCCAAAAGTGTCACTGCTAAATGAGGCAGAGTTTAAGCATTTGATTCCCTCCCACTTTGCATGATGGGAGGTCCATTTCTCAATAACAAAAACAGTTTTCTTGCAAAATTCAATTAAATGAAATATCAAACATAAATCAGAACTAGAGCCCTCATTGAGTTCCCATATGTGCCTATTGCTGCAGTGATAACACTGGAAAAAGCATTCATTCTTCAAACTGTTCTTTTTGTCTCTATTTTTCTTCTGAAGGAAAAAGCTCACACACATCAACAAGAAAAAACAGTTAGAGAAGGTTAGTAGGCTGCAAATCCAGTCTTGATGATGCTGTGTCTCCCTGGCTAACAGATGTGATGTAGTAAGGTGGAGGGATCTAGGGGGGCTTTCTGGTCCCCATCTATCTACCTAATGGTGAGATTAAACTTGCCTATGTTGTTTCTGGCTGGGCACTTGTCTACTTTGGCTCTCAGAAACTTGGAGGTCTGGCGATCTCCCAGAGCACAGTGGGGCTCCTATAAGCAGAAATGACTTTTGGAAAATGCTGTTTTCCTATCCTCAGGGCTGACTCAGACCACAGTTGTTCTCCGTGTGCTGGAGACTCTCATTACAATGTCACATTCATACCTTTCTAGGATCTCTGAAATGGCACGTTTTGTTTTGAGGCATAATTTCAAGGAGTGTTAGTGTCTTTTGTTTGAGAATCTGACCCATTTGGCTGACATGGGAAAATGTTGGGTCTGTAAAGCCCTCCCTCTGAAAAATCTTTGCTGCCAGAATCAAAGATTTTTATTTTTTTTTTTAAAAGCCATTTTTTTTTTTTGGTAAGTTTAAAAAGCTGCTGGTGAAGCTCTTAGTGGGAAGGTACTTTTTTCCTATGTTAGAACAAGATAATATAAATGGCTAACAAGGAAAGATAGGTTAAAATAATCCAGATATATCTTGGAAAATCTATTTCAATTATGTTCTTTGTGCTTTTAGTGGGGACTATAAATTCTAAAGAATTAAGAGAGCCATAAAGATAAGTGTTATAGGAGAGTACCGTCTCACACTTCACCTTCAGAAATTAAAATATTTGCTGTGAAATCAGACGTAATAAGGGTCACTGCATTGCTTGTGGTCATTAATAGCAGGAGGTGACTCTTAGTCACTCTTAGTTCTTCTTAGGAAGAACTGAGGGAAACCACTTCCCATAACATGGAAATTAAATGTGCAATTTACTGAAAATTCCCATCCTATGAAATGGCTTACTAATGGCAGACTGTGTGCTAAAGGGAACTTTGCTTTATATTTCAAATTTGCATATGGACAGACCATCTCAACTTGTATCTGCCTTGCATGAAATATTGATTAAATTAGCATAACATGAGGTCATTTTTTTTGTCCGGTGTAGCTGGGCAGTAAGGAAGACAAATGAGTTGTAACCAAGATGTTAATGTTTGTCAGTGAAGAGTACACGGTAGCTCGGATAACAGGTACCACTTTACCATGTACTCATGCGTTTGTGTATCTCCAGGGGTGTATGTCTCTGGTAAATGCTACTCTGCTGCTGTTTAGATAAAATTTGTATGACAAGTAACAATTGCTTTAGACAACTACTGGCATCGTGCTCAAAACCACCCCCAGACTGTCATGTAACAACATTTTCCACCAGAAAGACAGTAAAACCAATGAGGCAGAGCATGCCTGGCCTCTTCCTCGTGGCTATGGGGGGATGGGTTGTTGCAATGTAATAAATTGCTTAATATTTCTAAATGGGAGAGTGAACACTGTAGCTGACTTCCCTGGGTTTTTGAATGCTCTCTTTGGTCCTCATCTTACTTGCTTGCTAATGGGTTTCTGTGGGTTCTGTGAAACTCAGCTGTGGGGGCTCCTATCCTGTTGCTTTGATTTTTTTTATTTTAACTTCTCCTGTATTGCTTTCTTGTAAGGCTAATGGTACCACAGTTCACACTCCATATCTTCATTTGTTCCCTGTCCTTGGATTGAAGTGGATCAGATGGTTCCTAGAGGCAGGGAGCAGAGAGGGCACTTGGTCCTGGGGTCTGTGTGTAAGCCAGCCTGTGCTGTGCAGTACAAGGACCAGGGCTGGTGCCTTGGCTTGGATCACTCTGCAGTGTGGATGAGCCATTTGTGTTTGGAGAAGCCATACAGAATTTAGCTCTAAAAATCTTTTTGTTTGTGGGTTTTTTTTCCTCTGGGAGCAACCTACAGTGTATAAAGACAGTGCAAGTGTGTTGTCATGGCTCACCTGACAGCTTTCTAACAACAAGCTTTTATTTCTGAGACCCCAAGGTATCGGCTGTATCGAGGTGGCTTTTTACATCTTGACATTTCTGCCTTGTTTTGCAAGAGGAGTGATATCCAGGAACACAGCCAGGATGCTCGAGTGACTTCCTTGCGCTGAATGACGTGGTCCCTGGGGGCTGCCTGGCAACAGTTGGGCTGATAGATGAGTACCTCAGCCCCAGGAGTAGCACACGACTGCAGACTGGTCAGCAAATACAGCTGTTGAGCGTTGTGCTGGTTTTCTCTGGGAGGTGGGAGTACACGTGTTTCAGCCTACTCTTCACTATGCTTTTCCAAGGAGGAGAAGGAAGAGATTCAGCAGGAATCAACTTTTTCACTTAACATGTCTTTTGCATTTGCACCATGTGTTTTATATTAATACCAGAATAATTTTGTCTAGGTCTGTACTCATAGGTGACTTGCTCCCAGGCTGGTCTGTGAATAGATACTGATTTTTTTTTTTTTTTTTTTGGGGGTGGGGGGGCTGGTGGAACAGTCTGGTCTACGAAGTGATACTTTGGAGTTGATAGTTTCTGGATTCCCCATCCCTTACACCGTGAGACCCATCATGTAGCTTTTGGTTCAAGGAGTGAGACTAGAGAAGTGTTAATGTCTTGGGTTTTCTCTCCCTGATGGCAATTAAAAACAAAGCCACTGGGGATGAATTGTTTAGAGAAGGAAAAAGCATGTGCTGCTGACCTGGGGCAGAGAGGCATCTGTTTAACCTTGTTTAAAACTGCATCTTGATGGAAAGCAGTACAAAGGATGAGGTGAACACTATCGATAGACTTCAAACCAGCTTTACGTTAGCCAAACTGGAGTCTAAACGGTTTGTTTCCTACACCAGCTCCTGTTTGTGTAGCTTTGTTCTGGATTTTTCGTAGTTCTCTTGCATTAGCATCTGGCACAACAGAGTGGATTCGGTATTCAGTTATGATTTCACCTTTTGACAATGCAGAGCAGAACAATTTTCTCCTCTTTTACATGTGATATTCAACATCACCACTCGTGCCTGCATGTTCTTGGTCCATGAGCAGCCTCGGGTGCTTTGTCTGCTGTGCTCCTGCCCATCCTGGTGTTTGTCAGTCTGTGGCTCCTGCTCTCCTGATGCAGAACTTCCCTGGGCTCTCAGCTGAGCTGATTGGATCATCTCTCCAATTTGTCAGGATGATCTTGAATTCTAGTCTTGTCTTCCAGAAATTTGAGTTTGGTTTTTTAGCCTCTCCCCTCCCCAGCGAGGCAGTGTTCAGGCCTGGGAGAATCCCTCTTCCAGCTGAGGAGGGAGTGTTAAATGGGACTGCCCCAGGACAGCCTGGGGTGCTGTGCTGCTTCCCGGCTCCTTGGCGCGGGTGGTGGAGTGATACCCTCCTATAAGTGACAATGTCTTTTACAATCTCCCTCTTCAGCAGTTTTGATGTCTGCTATTCATTAAGCAATAAGACCAAGGAGAAGATGATTTGCAAAAATCAGCTAATCCTGTTTTATGCTGAGGCTGTATTCTTTCCTCCTTTAAATGCTGTTAACTGAGGATGGCAGTTTTATTGTAGAGGATAATGGCCCGCAGGTTCTGTGCTGTTCTCGGACCCAGCCCTGGTTGCCCCTGGGACGCTGGGATGCTGTGTGCCGTGCTGCCAGCCACCTGCGCACACCCTTCGCCAGCAGCATCCCCAGCGTGCTCGCACCCTGCTTTGGGGTCCTCTGCCCCCAAATGTGTGAGCATTGCTGCCTTTTTCTGAGGCTTTTGATGTCACTTGGTTCACATGGAAATAGCAGTCGGTCTGCAGAAATGTCCCTGGGTTCCTTCTGTCTAGAGCCGTGGGTTTTAATCTGCGAACTCCTCACTGAGTCCTGGGTCTCCTTCTAAAGGAGCTGTGAAACTAAGGCCACCTGATTGTCACTTGGCATAAATTTGCTGTCCAGCCACCTGTGTGTTGTCTTTTGGGAATTTTTAAAGTGCAGAAAACTGAACAGTGTTGGAAAGCAGTGGGGTGCTGAGAAGGGATGTGCCAGTGCAGAGGGAGGAGGAGGAGGAGAGCTGTGCCTGGTGCTGTGCTTGGTCTCAGGAGTGGCTGTGCCTTGGCAGACCTCTCTTCCATATTTGCACATACAAATAAAAACTAAGATTCAAACTGGCCCAACCTGGCCTGGGCTTTGTGATTCATTAGTGGGAGAGACTGTAAAATATTCATATGTCAAATATACAATGTGAAATGTGGGAGATGGTGAAAGAAATAGCGTGCTGAATTGCTGGAGGAGTATGGAGTCCTCTGATCCTCATGGGCATTGAACAGAGGCATAGGAGGAAAAAAATCTGACCCTTAGGAGCCTCCTGTCTGGGTATGACCTCTCCAGTCTATTTGCTGAATAATTTAAGCTGGAAAAGATCTCTGGAGCTCATCTGCTCCAGCTGCCTTCTTGGAGCAGCAGTTGCGGTTTCCAAGTTGCCATGCTGCTCAGTGTACTGCCCAGCACATCTCCGTAAGCCCTGGGGCTGGCTTCCCCCATTATATTGCTCTTCGCTTCATGGAGCGTGGACCTTCTGCGTTTGGTCACCTCTCCCTTATCGTGGTCTCTCTCTTTATTAGTGTTTATTAGTAGAAGTTTTTCTACTTTTCTGTGTTACTGTTTTCAAAGATGTCTTCTCCCTAAATTCTGGTCCATGTGCAGAGTTGCAGGGTTTGTATGAAGGAGTGATTTGGTTTTGATTTAACTGGTGCCATTGATGTGCATGAATTTTCCTGTTCAACTTATTGGATTAACTTGGGTCAGTAAGTTTAGAGGGGGCACCAGTTAAACCAATAGAACCAGCTTGAAATGATTACCAGATGCCACGTGCAAAATGCACAAGTTAACAAAAATGATTTAGAGTATATAGGGCTCACAGGGTAACGTAATGTCCACCTACACATAACTGTGAAATATTAAGCTTCATCCTGACATCATTAAATGTGATGAATCTCTGCCTCTGACACCATCCTCTGGTGAGCAATGCCTTGAACATGCATAACTCTAATGCAAAAGTGTCTGATATCTGGGGGGACATATGAGCATTTCAAATGTTGTCTGCTTTGTGCAGTGCATTTCCTACCTTAGGGCTGCCCAGAATTTCCTCAAACGCAGCCTCCTCGTGCGTATTCTCAGTGTTGGGATATTTGTGTTTCCGATTTCTCATTCTTCATTCATGATGTACGGAAGCGTCAGTGGAGCCTTCCTCTCGTGTTTGTTTTTTCTCGCAGTCATTGACACAGAGGCATGTGTGATAAAGACTCATCAAAGTCGTCATTACTCTACACTTATCTGCACAGAAATGTCTAGTTTGTCTGTAAACCTCTTTTTGATCTAAGCCTGTTTCTGGCTACGTGGCTTATTATTTACTTTCCTGTAGCACTCCCTTCTGAGGAGCACACTTCTCTTGTGTTTAATTCATGATCAAAATATATTAGTGTTCATATCTGTCCCGCTTTTCAGCACAGCATGCATAACGGTAACTTAAAATCCACCCAATACTGCTTACTTGTCTTGATCTCAAGACTCAAACTCACTTCTGCTCAAAGCCCCAGGGTTGGCTGTTGTGGCATGACCGTGGGTCTGCCCTGGCTTGTCATCACAGTGGCTTTGATCACAGCCAGGAAAGAGACCTGGATCTGTGATTGCCTCCTGGCACAGCACAGAATCCATACAATGAATTTTATTTCATGCATAGCTGTATTTTCCTAGGGAAAACTGACAAAGAAGTCAACAGCAGCTGGATTTGTCTCCATCGGTTGTGCTGCAAGGAATATGTTAAAAGTATATATGTCTTTTATAGGGCAAGGAAGTCACATGATGGAAATAAAGTATGTATGCCAACCAGCAAGTTGGCACGCAGCCCTGAGTATGATGCTGGAGCACTGTGCCTGAGCAGCTTTCCCACCAGCCTCCTGTGGGCTTGAGGAGGTGACTCCCAAAATGTCCACCCATAAATATCACTTAAACCTAATTATGTGAAACAATTGTTTGGTGCTGGATGGGAGGGAGTGGTGGCCACCCAAAGGCGTGGCTCCGAGCTCCCAAAAAATCGGTGGTGCTTGCTGTTGTTCAATGCATCTCCTCGCCTTGCTGTTGTGGCTGCAGTCAGCACTTTGGAGTTTCCGTGTATTTTTGTACAGGAGGAGGCGGCAGCCACCGAGAATTGCAGGGAGGCACAAGAGGATAATGTTGATCGTCATCATTTAGAGACCCAGGCGCTATGTTTTTCGGTGCCAGTTTGGCACACCAGAGAGAGCTGGCTACACAAGATTGTGAGTTTTCATTATAATTTTCTGCAATGAAAATAAAAGCGCTTAAAGGATGTAGAAATGTGTAAGAAAGAGAAATTCTATTTATAGTCTAGTGCCTCCTTTTGGTGGCCTGATGGCTCGGTTGCTGGTATTCCCATTCATTCCTCATCTGTCCTGGTTTGCAGGTAGGTGAAGGTGTTCTGGTTCTTTATCCGTTTTGAAGGATTAAAAAAATGAAATTGATGTTCTTTAATAACTAACTACTGTAGACTGCAAATAAACATGGCAACCAGTTGGGTGCTGTTGATAATTACAGGGTATTAAATGATATTGAGATAAAATCCCTTATGAATGCACAATGGCTGTCAAGGTCAGGGTTTAGCAAAGCTTGTTGTTCCCATGGCTCAAAATGCAGATTGCATACCAAGTCCCAGTTGGCCGCCTAACACTGCTGAAGCTTTTCCAGCCTGCAGTGGCACAGAAGTTTGAGCATTTCTCCTGCAGTTAGCACCTGACTTCATGAACAGTTCACGGTTGCAAATTTAGCTGTTAAAAGAGATCATTTAATTCCATTTGGACACTTGAGAACGCAGTGGTTAACAGCAGTGGTAGCTTTCTTGCAACACTTAGTATGCTGTTAAAAGAAAGTCCTTGCTCCAAATTTTATGCAATTAATTAAGGCAGAGTTTGATGTTTGGTGTGTTTTGTTTTTTTTCTCCTCCAAACAAAAGCTTAGCCTGGGTAACTGGAGGGAGAGGCTTGAAAAACCAACCCAGCCTTGAATACTGCCTGAGATGTCAGGAGAGAAATAAAATGAGTCTGCCTTGTTTTTATTAAATGGTCTTGATTTTTAGCCTAATGACTTATCTTTTTTTACTGCTTTGGGTGAGCACGCAGTGAGCCCAGGCTTCCGTGATCATAAACGCTCCTCTGCAGAACAACATTCCTGTCTGTCCCAAACTCAGCTCTCCTCTGAGCTGCTGTGCCCTCTCTCCCCTCTCTGTTTGCATTGATCTTGTTGGCACTGAGTGAGGCTGCAGCCTGCCCTGCTTGTACCTTTGTGCCTTGGGGAGCATCTGCTGCGTGTGCTGCCGGCGAGGGGGCTCGGGGCACGCTGGTGGGGGGCTCTGCTCTGAGGAGGATCCCAGACTCTCCCCTGCCTCTCCACTGTAGTTTGCTGAGCCCCTTGCCAAATTCCATTATGCCATGGGACGTGATGGCCTTGGAGAGTGGGGGGACGGCCAGACGTGTACCACTGTGTACCGCTTCCAGTGCTCTCGTCAGCTCCTGGGAGCACGGCAGCATCGCCGTCTCCAGCCTCACTGCGCGGGAAGCTCTGGCTCAGCGCGGCACGTCGGAGCCGGCAGCAGCCAGGAGGCACATGCTTTATAACTTAGTTTATCCACACCGAAGGGGATTACGCTGCTTCTGCTGTCACTTTGACAGATGCTTGTGCTTCATGTGCTGAAGGGACTTGCTGTGGCTACTTTTTAACAGAGGTATCACATAAAAAGAATTTAAAAAACTAATAAGAAAATCCCAATAGCAAAGCTTGTGAGGGACCGTGGGGCTGGGGAAGATGGGGGAAGGAGCCAGCAGTCCTGGGCAGCATTTTCTCTTCAAATAGACATTACTCATTTTAGAAGGAACTACAGGCTCTTGCTTTGCTGCTTGTGCTAGCAGTGTCATGCTTCCTGAGAAGGCTGCTTAATTACAGCAGTTTTGCTCAACTCTGAATTTTTTTATTTTTTGAGTAGCAGGTATGAAGTGCATACCTCCGGAGCACTGAGGTTGGTCAGGGTAGAAAGTGTTAAGAGGGGAAAGTTACCTTAAAGTGGAATAATTATTCGGAAACTTGCATCAAACTTTCCCTGGATTTATACCTAAAATACTACTTATGCTGACATTCATGTGGCTGGTGTGAGAGGAGAATGTAGCCTGTAATTTGGGCTGCAGCTATTCACAGTGCAAGACGGCTGTTGCACACTGGACCACTAGCCAGATGTCAACTAAATCAGACAGTATCCTCCTCTTTTACCACTTTTTTTTTGCGTCACAGAATTGTCGGTATTGGGCTTGTTTGAATAATAACTATTGAGAAAGGAGAACATGCTCCAGTAATAATGAGCTTAGAATATTATAGAATCATAGAATGGCACAGGCTGGAAGGGACTTTAGAGATCATCTAATCCAACCTCCAAAATATTGTCCAAAAGTTGTTGCTCACTCTTTATGCTTTGCAGTTTCTGCCTTGTGCCTTGTGCTGCTTGATGGTTATGGGGCTGTGCTGGTCCAAAATCACAGCTCCTCTTTTAAAAAAAAAAGAAAATAAAGCTTCATTTCAGTAACATAAGAGGAAGAAAGCTTTTCAAACCAAAGCACGTGTTGTCTGTCTTGGAATTGTTAGTAAAAATCGATGCAAGAGACCAAAATTAGAGAGGGGAAATGATAAAGTGCCTTTTTCTTTTTTCTTAGTGAAATTAAAATATTCTTTTCTGCAGATGGCTGACTGTGCTGGAATGCCCCATATGTGGCATCGTGTGTGCGCAATTACACATTTCATCTTGATAAGTTCAATGCGTTTATGTAGCCGGCTGTTTGTCAGTCATCAACTTCGGCCCCCCCTCCAAAGAGCTGGGGTTGTTTGTCCTTAATAACGTTTTAGATCCCCTTTCTTCTCGGCTGAATGACAGATATTAGCATATTCCTTTGGAGGATGGCTTTGGGTGCTTGTACACAGCGCAGAGCAGTTGATGGGGTATCGGCAGTCACAGCTAGTCTGTTCGTCATTAAGCTCAGTAAGAGCAAATGTGTCTGAATCTGATAATGAAGAACACAGAGGCAATGCTGTCAGCCAGACTTCTGCTTTAGCCCCAAATCCTTTGTTTCCTAAGAGCAAAACAAATCTAAAGTGTCGAAATACCTTGGAGAGCATCCGTCGGTGGGAACGTGGAGTTACTGATGTAACTCAGCGCATGGGGTTTATTGGACTGAGCAAGTGGTATTCCTGTTTTGTGCATCTTTTTTTTTTTTTAAGTGAAGAAAACATATGTTTTTGTTATGAAAAACTCTTCCCTGTGGATGTCTGAGACAGCTATTCTGTCTTTCATCACTTGCCTGTTGGTGTTGGAGGTGGATTCTGGGGTTCTGTTGAAAGAAGCTTTGTAAAGGACAAGGTGGATTTTGGAGCTGGATTATGGTTCCTATTGCTTCTAATGTGGCAGATTCAGATGACTAACTGTCCAACAAACCATCTGTTTGGGATTTAGAGGAAATATAGGAAAAGTAGGAAAATGCCTGCTCTGTCAGTAGCATAGCATTAGAGCACACAGTGGGAACAGTTCTAGTCCATCAGCTACAAAAATGATCTTCATAAGTAAATACCACTTTTCTGTGCGTAGTGTCTGTTTCACTCTTCACGCATGTTCCTGAATTAAGAATTATGTTATTAAACTAACTGTAAGCAGAGTAGTGTGTGCAGGCAGGAGTACAGGCTCTTTATGCCTTGTTCTGCAGGGGTTGCAAAGGGAAGAAAGTCCCCTCTCCCCAGGCACAGCTGGCTGGACTCAGCAGAGCGTGTGCTTGTTGCTTTGCTAGGCTTTTTGGGTTCAATTGTCAGCTGGGACTACAAGACAGAAATGAATAATTATTGTATTAAAGTTCCTGGTACCCTTCCTGCTCAAAGCAGAGAAAAATCAGTTGTAGTTACAGGCCACAATTAACAGCGCTGTAAGTAGCATGGTGCAGCGGGACAGATGAAGGTGGCTGTGGGATTATGTCCTTCAAAAGGCAGAAGATGAGCAAAAGCACGGAGGTCCTGCCTCACTGGTCTTTCTCTTGTCTGTCCTCTGCCCTGTTCTCAGCTGTATGCATTGCTCTCTTCCTCTCCTTTTGTCCTCACGTCTTTGTTGAAGGCTTCTTGGCCCACCTTGGTTGTTCTTGTTCCTGGCCCTTTGCTAACCTGAAGGTGTCCCTGGGCTGGGGGCAGAGTGTGGGTACCACGGAGGGGATAGGTGTGCTCCAGGGCACGTGTCTCTTCATGACCTTCAGACAGGAAGAACGACAGGAGCCTTAATTCAGGATTGTTAACTCAGTTTGTTCAGTGTCTCCTTGGGCATCTTCTAAGCAATAGAGTTCAGAAATTGTTTAAAAATAAAAAAGTGCCCCAGTGAGAACAATAACTGGCTAACGATTGCTGGCTTTGCTGCTCTGCTTGGCCCCGTGCGTGCTCTCGAGCAGCCTGGGAGCTGCTCTGATGTTGTGCCCCGTTTCTGTTGTCCTCCTGCCAGCTGCAGGATGGAAGGCTTTGGGGATGACAGCCCCCTGCCCCTCGAACTGGGATGGCTGCTTCTTCCCTACAGCGGTTCAGTGCTGGATGGAGAGGTATCAGCTTATCTGCTCAAAGGTCCATTTTGCAGCCAGAAGGTTATTAAAGACCTCATCGTAGAATGCTGCTGGGTTGCCATTTGATCTGTGAGCTCTTTGTGGAGAGATGAGGAAGAGATTCCTGCCGAGGCAAGTTTCCAGCGTTTCTCTTAGCAGCTTATTAGCCCTGGGCGTTCTTCAGCGTGTAGGTGATAAAAATCACCCTGGCATCTCTCCTGCAAGACTGCAAAACTTTTATTTTTCAATGCAATAGATCTACAGTTGCCATCCTGCAGTGTTAGGTTCACCGTCCCTTTCAGAAACTCCTGACAATGATGCAGTTGAAGGAAACAGTGAATGATGCCTCAGACTTGTGGCAACATAGGAGCCAGACGTTTTTCCTCCTTTTTTTTTTTTCCAGAGCATGAAAGACATGCTGCCTTTTTATTCCCCATGGCAGAGTCTTCTGCGTCGCTTCTGAGCTGAGCCCTTGCAAAGCAGTGCAGAAACAGGGAAGGACTTGAAGGTGGGGTGATCCTGGGCATGGGTCAAGTGGACATTTCCCCTACCAGTGAGGGAGGAGCAGGGTGTGGAGGGGAGAAGGATGCAACTGGGAAACATCTAGCAGATCTTGCTGTATGAGGAAGGAGGGATGATTTCTGGCCTCTCCTGCGCTGAGGTTGGCAGCCGCCGATGCCCTACGACCGATGTGGTGGCTGCGTGGGTTAGGAATGGGGCTCTGAGTCTGATGGACTGATGTCTTCTTGGAGAAGAGACTGAGGATGTATCTGAGACCTGGCTCTGCCCTCAGCAACTGTCCTGACTTGCGCTTCGTGACGTTGTTTTGCAGCCTTCCACAAATAATCCCTTTGGGGATTATTTTTTTTGTTATTATCAGGCAGCCAGGATTCTTGCAAAATGCTATTAGTTGTTTTAATACTGTTTTATTGGTTAATAAATTGTTTTAGCTGTAATTTTTATCTGTAATGCTTTGGCATGGAGATGCCTGGGGAGGAAAAGAAGAATCCAGAAATCACGTGAAAGCTTTTAATAAACCATCAACCCTTCCTGCATTGCAGCCCCGAGGGAAAGAACAGCTCCGACGGCGAGTGCGTGCTGCCTCAGCCTTCCGTGGTGCCACTGCTTTGCCCTCAGCTGGCAGAGCGGGTGCTTCACCCCTGTCTTGCACATAATAAATATGGCTTAACTCCTGTTCTCTGTGTTCAGGGCAGCGGTTCCAGAAGCTGGACAAATCTTTTAAAAAATAATGGGCTCAATCATGTCACTGAGCCCTTGCATGGCCCTGGGCCTGGGTAAGCTCCTTCCTTGTCCAGGCAGACCACTGCTGGAGCTCCTGAGCACGTTGGGCTGAGATGCCTCGTGTTGCTGTGTTGTGTGCCGGTGCATGTGCGCTTGGCTCTAGTGCCTCTCAGCAGAGCTTGCTGCTGCAAATGGGTTTGTTGGGAACGAGTTTGCAAGCAGGGGAGCCTGAGCCAGTGTGGTCTGCATGCAAAGTGTACCCCAAAACCTGGGAAAGAGCTGTCTGCCCCACCACGTGCTGCACACCGTGCCATTTGATGAATGGAGAGTTGGTGCAGCCGTGGCACTTGCTGTGTATCTCTGCTGCTGCTTTCACAGGATATGCTTTGCCATTTTCCAGGGAAAGCTTTTATTCGAGTTGACTTCTCAAATTTTTCTTGTGAGGGAGGAGAAATTAATTACCACCCTTGTTTTTTGTTGCTGCCCTGCAGATCCGAAATAGCCAGAAACTTCTTAATGTTTGAATGGCTTTCAAAAACAATATTTCTAAATGTCAAGTTAATGTGCTCTGGGAACAATGAGATTCAAGGACCTGGTATGAACATCAAATTGCATCTGCTGCCACAAGGACTCGGAGACAAACTCAGTAGGGAGACGTAGAGTTTATTTCAATTTTTTTCAATCTTTCTTCTAAAAGGAAAGTTTTATTTTTCTCATGCCTCTCCTTGCCACAAATGCAGACCAAACCTATCTGAGATGGCAGATTAAAAATGAAACCCTCATGAATGAGAAATGTAGCCTGCATTTTTTATGATGGAGGAGAAAGTAAACCTATTTTAAAATGTGCATATTTTTAAAAAAGCAAATGACTAAGTAGGTGGGATATAGGTATCAATAAATATTTATTCCAAAAAAGTAATCTCTCAACAGAATTGGAAATTGTTGCATCCTTTTAGGCAATTAAAAATCGATGTTTGTTTTTTGGAGTGGAAGTAACATTTTCCAGTCACTTTTGGAACGTGGCCACTGTCAAATGCAAAGTTTCACTGCTGCATGGCATTTTTTTTTTTCGGAGTAATTGCACTGAAAGGACACTCTGATTTATAGGATGGATTGTAACGATCTTGAAATGAAGGGGAGGAAAAAAACCCCAATGTTAGCCCAAATGCTACATATGTTACAGTGAAATCTTTCTCTGAAAAAGAAGTTGGAAATGGTGGTCTGTAATCTCCAGGTGGGCTGATGGTGAGCACTGCGGCTGGATTGCAGCTGCCCAAGGTAGGGAATTAGGCATGTGGCTGATCCCTGCGTTTCTGGGGGTTTCAGGGAAGGCTGTTGGTGCCTGCTGAAGCCAGTCCCTGTGTCCTTTTTGTCTTTGGAAACCTTAGGTGCTGTGGTGTCCAATGCTGAAACGGAACGAGGAGCAGAACGGTGATGGCTGCGCTGAGCTGTGAAATGCTGGGGCTGCCCTGTCCTGCGTGTGCTTGGATGGAGACATCCCGTAGTGGGACCACTGAGCCCTTCGTGCCCAAGGGAACCCTACTGCGTTGGCTGTCAGTGCAGTGAGCCGTCCCCTGTCCCTCCCTGGGGACTCCTGTCCCTGGCACCAAGGCCGGTCAGCTCCATCTGGGCTCTGTGGCCAGAAGCTGGTCCTCTCCTCCTGCAGTACACTGTGTGCAAGCTGACAACACCCAAAAGACTGCACCAGTTAGAGAGAGGCATTTGATTTTACGGGAATAATCAGCAAGAGTTATTTGATTTCCTTCCCATTTACCTTTTTAAAAATGTGTCTTCTTGTTAACTGTGTGCATGTGCACACACCTTGGTTAAATGGTGCTTTTACACCAGCTGCTCTAAATGCATTTTAAAGAGATGAGGAATGCGTACGCATCAAGGTCGTATAAATTAATTATTATCCAAGTGCTTTTGCCCTTTTCTGCCTCCAGAAAAGAAGTGAGGAGGGAGAAAACTTTAAACAGCTTTTTTTTTAATCTCCCAAACTAGATCTCGGAGATGATCTCGGGGACTGTTGTTTCAACTACAGCCTTGAGCCGATTTGTACTTCGCTACCCGTTCCACTGTCACGTGGCCTGTACTTGAGCCAGCGCGTGAATTTTCATTTCCAAATGTGTTTGGGTTTGTAATTCATACGGTGCAAATAGATTAATCATGAGCCACGCAGAACTTGTAATTATCAAACCTTGGAGTACAGAAGACATATAAATCATGACAGCTCTGCTTTCCAGCTGCCAATTAAGAACGGGAATTTAAGCTGCCTAAGTGTGGAGGGTTTAGGGTAGGAAGTTTCTGTTCCTGTGCCTTGCCGAAGAGTTAATGAAGAAAGGATTTGCTCATAACTTCTCATTAAGCAACGACTGAATTTATGAAATGCTAGTGCTACTGGAATAATTAGGAGTTTTCAATTATTGATGGGTTGGGCCTTGAAAGAGAGACAGATTATCTCAAAGAGCCCAAATTCTGTAGCGGCTGGAAGCGTGCCTGAGCCGCGCGATGCCTGCCTGGGCTCTGCGGCATCCTGGGAAGAGGAGCACATCACCAGAGGGGTTTTTCTTGCTGTCAGGTTAAACATATGATCCCATAGGTGATGTGGAGTCAGGCTGATTGTTACAGAGTGGGGGACAGTGCCTGAACGAGTGCATACCTGCACTCCCTCTTCCTTGGTCACCCTGGGATGATGCCTGTGAGTAAGGGCATCGTTTGCCAAGGGCTGTGGAGGTGGCACTGTGCATTGTCGTTGATGCCCCATGGCCATCAGAGGAGAAGGGTTAATCCTAAAGAGAAGAGCTAGGAAGAGTACTCAAATGCTATTTGCTGCTTTTTTTCCCTTCCATCCTTTTATTTGCATTGGTGATGCTTTGGCAGTACCCAGCGCACCGGGGATCCTGTGCCAGTGTGCTGGGCACCACCAAAGACGTGTCTGTGGAGCAAATACCAGTAACCACAACTGCTGCTGACTTTGTTAGTACCAAACCAGAGTTCCTCACCTCGTGGTAGCGGAGCTGGTCTCGCATGTGCTCCAGAGAGCCTCAGCCTGCCGGCATCAAGGGCTGGCAGGGCAGCGTGATGGCTGATGGAGCTGGGCAGCCCTGGGCTCTCCATCACAATACCCGGGGCCGGTGGGGACGTTAGGCAACCTTGTAAGCCTGTTGTAATTTTAAAGTGTTCCGATAATGTTCCCCTCAGCTTTAATGTTACATATCCCTGCGTATGTACCTCAGTAATTGAAAGGGATATCGGGCAAATTTGATCTGTCTGGCTTTGACTTATGCTGTCCTTATCTTGGCCTTCGTGTCATTAAGAAAAAAATTGGTATTGATCTGAGACTATACCACTACATTGTGCTGCAATTTTTCTTCCTTGCTAGTAGAATATAAATCAATAAAAGGCAGCTGCTTGTGACGCGGGCCAGATATGGTGCTGTCATTTATATATTGTAAATCCAATGATAGCTGATCAAATCAGTGTGTCTACTGTTCCAAACCTGACATGATTGAATTGTCAATAAAAAAGATTTTTACAGTAAGGGAAGGACTGCTGGTGGTGTAAATGCCTGGAAGCCTCACTAAGTTTGATACAAAATGAAGCAATAAGCTAGGCTATTATTATATAATTCCAACAACCAAAATATTTGGATACTTGTGTTCTTGTGTGGAACTGGAGCTGTATCGGGGAGGGGGTGGAAACCTTTCATTGCAACTTGTTTGAAAAATAGTTGTTCTGAGACTGTGGAATATGAATGGCTTCTTCTGAAATGAAGATAGCTTACAGAGTGGTAAGGACTAATAGAAACAGTATACGACTTGTTTAAAGTGAAGATGTGCAGTTTTAGTGTATTAGGAGGACGTTTATTAGTGTTTCTATTTGGAAACAAATGGTTCAGGAAGGAGCGTGATTGATAGGTTGCTAGGAAGACGATGCTTCTGTTCTTGCGTAGAGCCTCCGTGAACATGAAACCCCCATATGATGCATGTTTTTTCCTGGACTGTGAAAAAGAAAGGCTGTTTTATGACAAACCTGTTAGAATTGTAGAATCATTTAGGTTGGAACAGACCTTGAAGATCATTGAGTCCAACTATTAACCCAACACTGCCAAGTCCACCACTAAACCATGTCCCTTGCTGCAGCTGGCACAAGGTGGTGCTGAGCTGTTTAAGCGCTGATGGAGTTTGCTGCTGTAGCTTCTCTGAGTTGAATCACTTTCTACTACCTGGAGACCTCGCTGGACCATGTCCCTGCCCAGCTGGAGGAGAACTGCTGGCAGGCAGAGAGGCTGCTGTGTAATCCACTCCGCCACATCCCAAAGCGCACCAAAGCGGAGCTGGAGGGGAAGAGGGCTCTGGGAAGGACGTGGGAATACACAGTGAAAGCCAGAAAAAAATGTTCCTTGTCAAGCTCCAGGAAGAGCCTGCACGGTCAGAGTATATGAAACTCTTGGACTCAGCCCCACATAGTGTTTTGTTCTGACACCATTTGGTGAAACGTAGTTAGGTCAGGTGAGGCTTTGAGAGGACCCTGTAAGGTCTTGGCTGCATCCTGAAGGTATTTATGTGCATGGTCACCTATGGGAATGGGTCTGCATCCAGCAATGTGCTGTTTTAAATTTATCCTCTTTGAATACATTTTCCAAAATTGAATTACAGGTAGTAAAAGAATGTGAGTTATCTTTCCTATACAGAGGAGCTTGGATCAAATGCTTCACAGTGCCAAAGCATTCCCACATTAAAAATGGAGGGAGCGCTCCTTAGCTGCTGCAGGCAGATGCTGGTGGTGGTGGTACATGCAAGGGAAATGCATCCCTTGGGAATGCTGCGGAGAGATTGCATCGGGTGGGTGGGGGGTCAGACAAGAGGGTGGGTGCCAGCGAGCAGGAGGGCGAGGGCAGCTCTGCGTCCCTGCAGTGGCAGCTGCCCTGTGCAGCTCCTTAGAGACTTTCCCCAGACTCTGCTGGAGGAAACACCAACCTCTGCCCTGTGTTTCTGATCCCTTTTTTCCCTGCTTGGTGTTACTCTTGGACCTTGCTGGTGGCTGGTGGCTTTTTAAGGATGTGCTAACTCCATCATTTCTGATTGACCATGCTCTTAATCACTTTACTGTGTTGCACCAATTTAGCTAAATCTTAAATCCATTAGGAGCTCCCAGGTTGCTTTACAGGTGTCTATAGAAGATGTTTGCAACACATCCAGCCTAATTCTCTCTGCAGACAGAATTAAAACACTTCAAGCCTGGGCTGGAAAAAGAATGGAGCATTGCAGGAATGGGTTTGCACAGGAATGCGAAGGGTGAGAAGCAGTTTAGCCTCTACTTGTTTACTTTTTTTTCTACCATCTAGTTGATGTTACTGTGTAGTTCACTTTCTTGATGGAGAGAAAAACTTTGAGCAGACGGATGTGCTAAGAAACAGCTATGGGGACTCCCAGTCCCCTTTCACAAAAAACAGCGAGGAATGGAAGTGATGCTCTGTTCATTTACGTGGTTTTAGCAAAGCAACAAAAATTAAATAAACTTGCAAGTTATAGAATCATAGAATAGTTTGGGTTGGAAGAGACCTTCAAGATCATCTAGTTCCAACCCCCCTGCCGTGGGCAGAGACACCTTCCACTACACCAGGTTGCCCAAAGGCTCATCCAACCTGGCCTTGAACACTTCCAGGGATGGGGCAGCCACAACTTCTCTGGGCAACCTGTTCCAGTGCCTCACCACCCTCAGAGGGAAGAATTTCTTCCTTGTATCTAATCTAAATCTCCCCTCTTTCTGTTTAAAGCCATTCCCCCTTGTCCTATCACTACATGCCCTTGTCCAAAGCCCCTCTCCATCTTTCTTGGAGCCCCTTTAAGTACTGGAAGGCTGCTAGAAGGTCTCCCTGGAGCCTTCTCTTCTCCAGGCTGAACCACCCCAACTCTCTCAGCCTGTCTTCATAGGAGAGGTCTCCAGACCTCGGGGCATCTTTGCGGCCTCCTCTGGACCTACTCCAACAGCTCCATGTCCTTGTTGTGTTGGGAGCCCCAGAAAGAAATCTTTTCAGACTTCCCCATCCACCATCTTCTATCCAGCATCAGCACAAAGAAAGCCCTCAAATTAAGTCCTTTGGTGAAACAAGCCTTTCCCTGGCTGGCAGTGGGCATCAGAGGTCTCTGGCAGAGAATGGTGCTACGGGAGCACCACAACAGGGCTTCCTTCCCCTGGGCTGCCTGGAGACACGGCTGGCAGTGGGGATGTGCTCCTCATCCATGCTGAGACTGCTTTGTCTGTGGCTTGGGGTGGCAGTTACAAATCACCTCCATACCCAGCCAGGGCGTTTGCATGGCTGCTTATTTAATTAAGCCAAATTTTATGCATTATATTGGTGCTGAAGGAGGTGCATGTGCAGCCAAATCCATGTCAAAGTACCTTTAGAAGTGGCCACCTTCTACAGTGGGTGTCACTGACCCCTCTCTTTATGAAATCAATTATTTTGGGTTTTGGTGTACAAAAGTGAATTATTGTCATACATATTCCATGTGAGGGCTGGGCTCACTCTGCTTACGGCTGCAGCTACGTCTCCCTGCTCGGAGTGTTGGGATGAGGATGACAAAGCAATGTAACAGCTTGGTGGTGGTGGAATAACTGTGTGGACACATGGGGGATTTTCAGCTTTAACTTCAGATTTGACAGCAGAAAACGTGAAGTAGCAAAGCTTGGAGAGGATCCCTTAACATTTTCCATAATTCTTTTTCCCGTAATTCTTTTTTTTTTTTCCTGCTCCACGCACACTAATGTAGTGGCATTGCTAAACACAAACCTGCCAACCTGTCGCTTGCTAACTCTCCTTTTGTTTCCTGTCCAGTTTGCATCACTTTCATGCTGCTTAACCCAGCAGAAACATTTCACCTAGGACAGGAACTGTAGCTAGGAATTCATTCAGGAGCAGAGGAAATTAGCTTTCTCTCCTTAATTTTCCTTTCCTTGCTTTGGAGGCGACTGCTGGGATTTGGCCCATCTGCATCTGTGTTGGGGAGCCCCGGCCCTTGCGGGGGGTGTCGGGGCTGTGCCCCCTCCTTCAGCTCCAGCACTGCTTAGCCTGTGGAGAAATGCATCCCGATTTCCAGTGCTGCATCTGGGAGGAATCGTTTGTGGTTTGGGACCATCTGAAATCTTATCGTTTTGCTTATATGCTGCTTGTTAGGTCCGGAGGATAAATGGCATGTCAGCCTGGGAAACAGGGAACAATAAGACCCCTGCTTTCAAAACTGGTCGGTTTTGTTGACTTGTAAAGGTAAAGGCCCCCAGTTCAGCGCAGGGTTACCCTGATGTTCTGGGGAAAAAAAAAAGAAAAAAACCCACAGATATCTTGTGGCATTTCACTGTATCTTAAGCTACTAAGTCTTTGCACGACTTTGGTAAATTTTTGTTTGAGTGCGGCGGTAAAGATTAGGATGAAACGTAAGTGTCTTCATAGGAAAGATGAATTTGCAAAATGTTTTGCTGTCTCATTTGAGTAGAAGCATGTGGTTTTCAGTTCCCACAACCTCGGGGCATTACGAAATTGTGATTAAAGCCCTAAGAACAATGTGATCGGCATTAAAATTGGTAAGTTTGAAAAATGATACATTGTGAGGTTTTCCTTAATTTGCTTTTCTTGTCTTCTAGCACTACAGGTCACATTTTCAAGCATTTTCCCACAGCAGTGAGGGCTGGATTGTTTTGCTGAGGTCTTTATGTAATCCACTCTGTCCAAAGCTGAGGCTTCAGGGAAACAACAGATTGTGCAAGATGTGAGAGCAATTCCAGCGGTTGGGAATAGATTCAGCCTTTGTCAAAGGTGAAACTTTGCTACAAATACCACTCATCGGAGTGGGGAATACACCAGTTTGAATTCTAGCTGTATTTATATACCTAAGATGACATAGTATGAAGACATTCAGCATGCAAAGAGCAAGCTTTCTCATTAAATACGTGTTTAATAGCTTTCAGAGGAGAAAAATAGTCTAATGGCTGTCTATACAAATCGGGCAATAATTTAGGTGGCACTTGACGATGGGGAAATCAGAAACACAGCAGTTGCTCTGGGTGGCAGGGCTGTAGCTGACGCTTCTAGCTTTTTATGTTGTTACCCATTTTTTTAAGTTGTAGTCTGTTTACCTGGATGGCTAATTCATTCACGTGCAATTAAACCCCGCTGCAGACTTCATGGAGACTGCACATAAAACACAGAGGCTTAGCAGGGTATTAGAGGTTCATCTGGGTGCCTGAAATACAGAGGATCTTTGATTTCGTCTGTGTCTAAGTGGTCTTTGTTTAACTGATAGCTGCTAACTTTGTTTAACCGATAACACATGTTGTGCTGTTACTGGTCTTGACCTTTTTCCAGTTAAACTGGCTTAAAACATAAGTGTTTATGGGGAGATTCTGCAGCCCTGGCGTCCATGGGCTCTTTGTCTGGGACGAGGAGGGGTTTGGTGTCTGGGGGGAGTTAGCAAAGAGCTGCATGTTTGCAAACTTTAATGACTCTTACTCCAGACGGCTTTTAACGTGCTCCTACACAGCCACGCTGGGCAGGAACTGCTTTTTTCCATCGCCAGCTTGGGTTTTGTCACTGTGGTTTTACTGCAGTTTAGATATCTTGAGCACGTAAAATGCCATCAAATTGGTAACAGAAAGAGGAAGGAGGTTTGCAGCGCAGCCTTGGGTTTAGCAGTAGCAGAGCGGGCTGCTACATGCAAGGAAAAATGAAAGGGGTACTTCGTACCCGACTTGGGAGAAAGGCTGGGTCCATGTCTGCATGGACGTGCCTTGAGCTGCTGCCTCTGGAAGTTGGGATCAGGGCCTTTTTAGACAGGCCATGGTGCAGTATGTCTTTGAAATGACCCTTGTGGGCTCTGCCCTCCCTATCTGGCAGTAAGCTAATTCTCAGGACTAATGGTAAAATTCTGCTAGGCGTGAATTCCCAACTGAAATAGATTTACAGTAAGTTAATAGATTTTTCCAGCATATCTCTCGCAACTTGTTTGTGGTAGCATCATTTTAACATGCACAGTAATTGAAAAATTGTCGGGTGATAGGATTTATAATCCCCTCTGACCTGTGTTTTTCACACCTAGGAAAGCCTCCATAAAAAACATAACATTTGCAGTAAGGAAATACCTTGTGTGGAAGTGTTCAGAAGGGAGTGTCTCTGGATGGTAACTTTTCTTTGGAAAAAAGAATTCTGGAGTTATGAGAGGTTAATGCTTCAAATGCCACCAAAAGGGTCGCATACTCCTGCACAAAGAGTTGCCGAATAGAAGAGTCAGAACATTGTATTGATGAAGATGAATCTTCAACTTTGTTAGAAAATATATTCTGTGTTGATTTCCACACGCGGCCTGTGAAATAGACTGTCTTTATTTTGAGAGGATTATGCTGAATATTCTCTGAGTATCCTTCAGAGAAAGTGTTTATTTTTTCCCAAGCATATTTGTCCTTGCTCCTTTTGTTATCATTACTTATAAATCAAAAGTTATATTGATCTGGAGATTATGCGTTAAACCATGTTTGAGCAGTGCTTGCTCAATTGCTGAGAAAACCAGCTGCCATAAAACTTTTGGTAAATTTATCGATCGATACTCTCTGTGTTTCTCTTTAGAAAAAGAACAAGCTGAATTTTAATTTACTAGAAACGCGGCTGAACACGTGGCCCCCCTGTTCAGCAAGGGATTTAGCCTGCGAGGAACTTTCGAGAGATGAATAGTGCCATTACTTTGCAGAGGATTATTCATGTTCTTGAAGGAAAGCCCGTTTGGAGCAGGCGTTGGAGCCTCAGATCGATTTCTGGCAGCAGTGGTTGCGAGCCTTGCTCTTGAAAGCCAAATTATCATCTTGCGCTCCCGTTACAACAGCTGCCTCGCTCTTACAGTGGGGAGTGAAGAGATGGCAAAATATCTTCCTTTTAAAATGCGTGTTAATCAAAATGGGACTTCGAGCAAGGAAGATGCAGGAGCCATGTGGGATGCTGGGGATGGCCCAGCCATGGGCTCAGCTGGTGCCACCGGCATATGATGTCTCACCTTTTGCTGCTTCCCTGGGAGGGGACCTGTCTATGCATCAACTTAAAAAACAAAACCAAAATCAACCAAACAAAGAAAACCCACCAAAAAAAACCCCTCACCACCAAACAAACCTAACCAACCAAAACTGCCCACCAAAACAAAAAAACCCACCCAACTCCCCCCCCAAAACCTGACCAAACACCCCCCCCACCAAACAAAGACAACCCACATAAAAACCCAACAAAATTCCCCTACTGTGCTGCCCTCTCCCACAAACAAACAAACAAAAAACCCAATACCCAGTGAAACAGCCAGTTGTTTGGGGAGCTCTGCTTAAGATACCACAGAGGATGGAAAGAAGGGAAGAAGTGAATCTGATTTTCAGAAAGTGTTAAGTCTGGGAGCTGGAGCCATGCATGGGTCCTCCTTTTTTGTGGATGGAGATGGTGCCGGGGTTTGTGTGTCTGGGATGTCCTGGGCCTTGTTGTACTGATGCTGGTATGGGTATGGTGTCCTGTGTGTCCCCATGGCATCTCAGACAGGACAGGGGTTTGGGTACCTGCTCCGTGTTGAGCAAGATGCTGCTAAAATATTTTGCATGAGCCCAGTGAATCGGATGCTGCCAGGGACCATTGGAGGGACCGGTTGCACTTGTGCTGCTGAGATGATCCACGCTCTCATTTCCATCTTGGAAACCCTTGTCCTTTGCTGAGGTGTCTTGAGACAAAATCAGCTTAAAAATCACTAAATTGCCTGGGTACTGTTCTGTGTCTTGGAAACAGCTGCTCCTTAGGGGAACAGAGTTACACCGATGTTGGTTGCTGTATGTCACTGAGCAGATGCCTTTCCCGAGTTCTGCTAGCACAGGTAGGAAGCTGAAATCAGAAATAAAGGGGCTGGAGTGACTTAAAAACAGTCAACAGGTGCCCTTAAATAAGTGCAAGTCCTTCGTGTTACTATAGGGATCAGGAACTCATCTTCTGCCATTTGCTTTTCATCAGACAGTTGAGATAACTTTAAAGAGAATTTGGCCAGGGGAGATTATAAAGGAGGGAATTTGCTTCTTAAATAAATAGTCTGCACTCCATTGTTGGAGACTTAACAGGCTGATAAAAGCCGGCTGGAATGAAAGGGAGCTGGAAAACCCATCTCAGATCTGCCTTGCTCTAAAGTTACTGAGACCAATGCACTTCCAAAGACTCTTTTTTCAAATTTTTGAATACAAGCTCAACTTGACCTAGTGGCTTGCTTTATCTCCATTTATTCTGATGAATAAAGGAATTTGCTAGGTATGCGTTTTTTTTTTTTTTCAGAAATTGCTTATAACTTAGTTTAAAATAAATGGAGGAACTACACAAACTGGTGTCCTGGTCTTTAGAAATGCTTGGCTTGTAAATTTGAGAGGGAGTGTGTAGAATCACTTGCCTTCTGCTTCAAATGTGACTTGTCGTTCATCTTTTAAGAGGCATACTTCTTTTTTGATATCTTTATAACCCCATTAGGTGGATGTTGAAATTAGTAAAATGTGCCTGGGGGAGTGACCAAGTGCTGGTTTCTTTGTCTCGTCTCTTTTTTAGAAATGCATTTTGTGTATGTGGTTAAAGGGAAGGAGGTAAAAAAAAAAAAAAAAAAAAAGGCAGATATGGCTTTGCAGCAGTAGGATGCCTGAGTCTGCAGTATCTCCATCTGCCCAGTTACCCAGGGCAGAGATGCTCCTTTTCCAGGGTTTTTGAAGCTATTCCTGCTGTTGGGCTCTGGGGCTGCAGGAGCCCTGGGCTGTGCTCCCTGCCTGAGCTGCTGCCTCAAAATAAGAGTTGTAGATGGAGACTGTCACCTCCGCAGCAAGCTGGAGAGGTAAGGGAAAATAGAAAGAAAGATTGTAAATATTTGGGGTAGAAAAAAATAGTGAAGCTGAAAGTTCCTCAGTGGTGTGACATTAGCTCTGGGCATGTTATTGATATAATTATAACATAACGAAAGCCTGGTGGTGCCGTTTTCAGTGATTTATTTTCTGTTCTGGGGGATTGGTTTAATTAACTTTACTCCTTTAGAGGGGAAAGAGGAAAATATGAAATATTTGGAGTGTACATATTTCTGCGTGTGGCTGAAAGCGAACTCCGCGTCGGCTGACCTCGGGCTCCGCCAGCTCAGCACTCCCTGCTGCCTTCCCACGAGGCTGGGTTGGGGCGAGACCGCTCTGACCCCGGCGGTCCTGCCCTGTGGAGCAGCAGTTTGTTTCCTGCTCTGTCTGTTGCAAACTCCCAGCCGTCTCGAAGAGCGCTGGATAAGGATAAAAACACAATTTCCTTTGCAGTAAATCTCTTCTGGAGGAGCAGCAGTCCTCCCACGCAAATGGTGGGTGCAGTTTGATGTTCTCCAAGCCACAAAGGCTTCCCTCCGTCCTTGGGCACTCCTGCATCCGCGCTCTGCTGTGCCTCTTCCCAGTGGTCCTGCTGCACGGTACATCCCTAAGCGGTACCTAGTGATGGAGGACACTTGAACCCCAACCCTTATGTGGGCTTAAGCACCAGGATGGAGGCATGGGGTGCCTGGGGAGAGGTTTGTCTTTCTTTGGTCTGACAGGTTACCAGCACAACAGAGCTACCTCTTTGCTGCAGAAGCCTTTTACATCTCTCTGTCTCTGCTTTTTCTACTTGTGCTCTCAGGGCTCAGTTTGAGCCTACTTCTCTGGGCTCTTATTCCTCCTGCTCCCCTTGGTTTTGATAAAGAATCATGTTCATCCACCACTCGTGCCAGCCTCTGACTGTTTGCATTTTTAACTTTGTCTTTATTAAATTTTCAAGAATCTCTTAAGCATTCACATATCTGTCATGGCACAAAGCAGAATATTTCTTGATGCTCGGGAAAGCAAATTACACAATAGATGTGCAACCCATATTTAATCAAAAGTGCCACAGCCACGTGTTCAAGCGTGAAGTCCCAGAAAAGATTTTAATGCAGAGTCATTCTTGAGAGGTGTTTGCTGTGAGATTTTTTGGGATTGTTTTTGAAATTTCACTTAGACCGTAGGTGTCCTACATCGAAGTGGGTATTCCTGAGGGTCTCCAGGGATCTCTTAAGGCATCCCTGTGCCCCTTGAAAGAAAAACTGCTTTCCTGTGGTCCCCTCCAGCATCCCTGACCCTGGCTTTTGCTGTCGTGAGATGCAGATGCCTGCATGGGGTGCAGAGCGCTGCCCTGAACTCCCTCCAGGCAGGGTCTGGTCCAGGCATGGACCACTGTGCGAGGCTGCTTGAAGGTGGGGAGCTGCGGGCACCAGTGTTCCTTGCCTTCTTGCTTCTGGGCTTGTAGCAGCGTGCATTGGGGGGCTCTGCTGTCTGCATTAACAAAGTTTTTGTGCACGGGATATAAATAATAAATGGGTGAACCACAGTGTGATTAATTGCCCAGTAGTCAGACTGTTACCTAGAGTATAATAGGAGCGTGTTTTCAGGACATTTTGAGTGGATATCATATGATGCTAACATACAGCATTTTCATTAGAAACATCAGGGAATGTGTTTCAAAATGCCAGGGCATTGGATAAGCTGAACAATTAAAAATAAATGGCTTTGGAGCTTGGTGTTTTGATAGGCACAGAAAATTAGGAGAAGACACTTTTCTGAAAAGAGCATCATGATTTGGCTTTGGTTGGTGAGCAGCACTGGCTTTGAACACTTTTAACTTGGCTCTCGTGGGAGAGAGGGTGGTGGGCATGGAGCTGGAAGAAGCATCCTCTTGTTTAAAGATTGACCAAAGACCTTTCCTCTCTTGGTCTGGTGGTGGTGGAGCAAAGGTAGAAAGTGCAAACCTTGGTGGCTTAGAATTTGACAGACAGAATGACTGAATTGTTCTAATTTTGATTGCTAACGCTTTGAAGGTAATGACATAAGCTTGGGAGCTCAAGTGCTTAGTTTTTACAGTGACAATATTGTAAAAGTAATCCAAAAGGCTGTGTCATAGTTGGAAAAAAAAGCATTTTCTAAGCTCTAAACCCAAATGTGCTCAGAGAAACCAACCCTATAAGAGCAGCGGTGGCACCATCTGATGAGTTTTGTAATGCCACAGACAAAAGTAATTATGCTGCTTAGAAGAGCTTTTGTTTCCAGATAATGTTGTTAAAAACTTGCAGTGTAGTGTAAATCATAACAGAACAAATCTGGAATCTGCTCTTATTGCTGCCAGGGGAAAATCTCTTGGATTTTGTTTCCTTTCTGCTCAATATATCGCAAACCTTTTCCAAGTTTGTAAATAAATATTACCTGCTGTTTGAAAAATGACTTGCGGTTCATCTCACCAGTCGTGCCTGTGGCAGCCAGGCCGTTATTGCAAACAGTTGTTTCTCTCTTGGTGAGCTCTTTTGTGTGTCTTTCAGGAACACAGGCTGTTGCAATGAGCCTGAGGTCGTCTGATTCATTGGAGATATTAAAGAAGTATTTCCTTTAGAGCTCACTCACGTGTGAATGCCTGTGGCTCCTTTCACCGCTTCCTAGCAGTACCGGGGCAATTGCCATGTCGGAAAATATTTTGGTGAGGTTACAAAACCCAAAACTTTTAGCGTCTCCTTGATGAATGTTTGAATTCCCACCTGTGAACATTGGTGGGGTTCTTTTTTGCAGGAGGGCTGATCATTTTTGGTTTTTAGGTGTATGAGACTTCTAAAGGTTCAGAAGCTCTGCACCTGAGGGGGATGCAGCGATTGCGTTAGGACCAGGTTAATTAACTGATGAATTTTCCACCACCCTGCCTGGAGACTCATGTTTTTGCCTTGGGATGGAAACCATTCCTGTAGGTTGAAGGATCTTACTGCCTGGTTCTCTCACAATGTGATTTGTGTCCTGAGGAGTGAAAGGAGAGGGTTTTGCGTCAATAGGTCATTTCACAGGCAGTAAATGAGGTTTTACTGGCAGCAGGGAAGTGACAGAGAGCAGGAAGAGCTGGGGCAGCTCAGCAGGTGAAGTCTGGCCAGGCTGGGGGCTCTCTGGCCCCCACAGCTATTGCTGCACCTTGCACAGAGGGTTTGGGGCCAGGTCCTGTGAGTAGGGACCCTCCGGGGAAGGAGTCTGGGGAGCAAACCCAGGGACACGTGGAGGGCCATTGGAGCCTGAAAGAGAGACTTCAGCAAATCCACTGAGGTGGTTCACTTGCCCTGGAGCAGACGTGTCTGTAGATGAGGTTTATTGAGGAAGAAGGGGCACGTTCACACTCAAAAGGCGTTTAAAGTGGGTTTTTGTATGTATTGCTGGTGAGCAGGAGAGGGAAGCGCTGTGTGCGGCGTTGCAGCCTGCAGCCCGGGCTGCTTCCAAGCAGCAGCATCCTGGGAAAGGTGCAGTGAATCACAAAATGCATCATCATCTGCCGAGAGAGAAATTCAGCTGGATGCCAGTGACCCCTGTTGATCTCGAGGGAGGTTTCTGCTGCACAGAAATCAGTTTCTGGTTTGTTTTACAGTTTGGGATAGTTTGTGAGGATGCGCTGCTCTGCCACAAAGTCCTGGAGGAGATAGATGGCCATGAAACTTTTATGGGGAGGTAGCAACATGATGGTGACACCGTGACCTTGTCTAGGATTACTTACCTGGCTGTCTCCCAGAGAATAAAACTGGGCCTTGTCTTTACTAGCTCTTGGCGGTGGAATAACAAACATGTTGTACTTTCTCCACTGTGAAGATGTATCTTTATGTGGTCAAGATAAGGCTTTAAATTTAGGGAGGCAACTGCCCAGTTTTTTAAGAAAAGAAACTTTTGCAAAGGTGCAAATGGGAGTTGGAAGCTTGGGTACTGATGGGCAGTGGGAGCAGCCGTGGTGGGAGCTTCCCTGCTCAGAGAGCGCTTCATGGTTGCTTGGTTTGTGTGCCCAGATGTCAAGAAACAGTAAAATCAAGGTTGTAGGTGCAGTTTTAACTCCTTGGTGCCTGTGTGCTGGATGTGACTGATGTCACACAGTCAGGCACTTTCACCCCACTTTGTTCCCTTACAAGACGCGCTACGGAAGACGGGCTGCGGACACAGCGAGTTTTGCTGTGCGGCTTCCTCATCTTCGATGTGCCTTCACCAAGGAGAACTCATGTGGTGTGCATGCGAGGGCAGAGGGAGGACAGACCTCCCTATTCCTGGCAGTAGCACCTTTCCAAACTTCAGTTGCGTGTGAAGCTGCACCCACTGAGCTCAGACCTGGGGGTGCTGCCAGCTCTGCAGCTGCCGTCCGATTTCGGCGCTCGCCTCTTCGGGGAATGGCTCACTGGGGTCTCTCGTGCTGGCTCCTTGCGGGTCAGACAACTGCATCACAGAATCTCTTAAATAAAGCCATCAGGTCTCAGACTCAGCTGGAGCCTCCTGCAGCCAGCTGGTTAATCTGGAGCTCCTCCGGCCCCGGCACTTTTGACGTAGCCACAGCTCAGGAGCGAACGCATCTTCTTGGGAAAGCTGATGTTTTTACTAAGCAGCAGACTTTTATTATCTGAGCTGAGAACGCAGTGATTTCCTTCTCCTGCCAGTAATCCCCACTCACGGCACTGTTACGCTCTTTTACAATTTATTTTCTTGTCTCTAATTGCTGGTTTGCAGTGGCCCTGCAGCTCTCCCTGGGCTGTGTTCTGGGGAGCTTTTGCACTTGGAAAGCAGCGTAGTCCTTCCCTCCTGGCCACTGGAGCGGGGCAGCGATTCCTCTCCAGGTGCTTCAGTGAGAGTCCTGCTGGAAAAATAAGTAATAGCCCTGCTTTTCAACTGGTGCCTGATAACTGTGGCCTAGAGTAGAGGTTCAGCTGTTTCACGCATCCCTGGTGAGCCCTGATAAACTGCCCCTGCCAGAAGTAGTCAACCGATGTATGGTACCAGTGCAGCAGTACGATGTTTTGCTGGTGGTGCTCCGGCTCACATCCTGCATATGGTCCCTTTGTTTCACCTGGGCACGGTACGGTTCTTCCCATCCATCCTGGGTAGAGCACCATGGTGCTACATTTCTCCCAGGTTTTGTCCTTGTGCTGGCTGAAATGACTCTGCAGTACGACTTGTGTATGTGTTCAGCACCTTTAGGTACCTGTGGATGAAACGTGCTTAAGAGCCACCCGGGCAGGACTGACTGTCTGGTGTGGTGGTCCACAGCAGCTCCAGCTGTCATCTCCCTGAGCCAGACTTGTGGATTGGGACTTTTTAAGTTTTAGTGCATGTAAAACTATTTTTTTATTGATTTTTTTTTTCCACTAATCACACAAGAAAATATTTTAAAATTAGATAAATAACGATGCGTCGTGGTCGAGTTCTGCTGTGTGTGCATAGCTACTGTGATGGAAATTGTAAACACGAGCTCCGCTCTGCCGTGCGGTCCCTTTGCCTGCTGGAAGCTGGGTGCGGATCCGATGCTTTATCGCTGCCATTGAGGTATTTACTCCGCTTCAGCTAGACCTGCAAACGAGCTGCCTTAAATTACTACTTTCAAAAATATCCTCAAAATAAAAAAAAAGAAATAGAAGAAAGACAGATTCAATTGTCCTCCAGCAATAGGAGTTCCAATAATGCCGTGTTATGAGCAGGGCAGATTTTACCAGCAGCAATTCCAGGCAGTTGGATTTAACGGGGGATCAGAAGCCCGTGCTGATTCCGTAATGCAGTGTCGCCTCTGTTTCCCTACGAGAGCCACTCGTGTGAGCACAGGGGCTGACCCGCCGAGTTTCCCCCGTTTTGAAGTGCTCGGAGTCTGGCCGTGGGTCACTTCTGCTGCTGGCAGCTGGGGCTTTAGTATTCTTGCAGCCAGCCCTTTGCGAGGCATATTTCAGAATAAGCAACTACTGGGAGAGTTGGGCGTGAGGGATTTTGGATGTGTAAGACTCTTTTTTGCCAAAGTTTTATTATTTCTTGCATCTATTAATAGGGCAGCAGGAGGCTCCGTATGCTTTTATAGTCCCTGTTGCGCTCTCTAATGGATATATGCAAAGGCTCCAAGGCGCATAAAATAGACACTCTTAGCCAGTTATTATGACAAAAATTATGTGTATGTCATGACCTTTAAAGCAGTGGGACTGTGTGTGCATGCTTTTCTGATATGCCACTGGTCTCAATTCCTTTCCAAAGCATTTCTCGCCGTAGGAGGTTTGCATAGGAGCTTGGAATATTTTTCTAATCAGCGAAGAGTCTCTTGGCTCTGATGATAACTTGCAAAGCACAGAGGAGCGAGGAGAGGGAAGAGGGATGACTTTTTCTAAGGGAACTAACAGAGAAGAGGTTAAAGGCGAATGGTGAGGCACAGCATGAAAATCCTGCCACCGTCTGCAGTGCTGTCAAAAAAACACTGGCCCAAAAAGTGCTTTGTGCTCTTTGAGGAAAAAGCTATTCTGGTGCTCTTGAGGATAAAGAAGGAAGTTTCGTAATCTATGTGCTCTATTTAAAGAGACTTTTTTTGTTTTAAAACTTTCAATAATAGTGCAACCAGAATTCGCTCTGCTTGCGTAGCCCGTGTGTTTACCCCACTCCATGTTGGATGTGCCGTTGTGCCTGGAGAGCTTTGCAGTATTCCGTACGGGCGTGAAGAGCGAGACACCTGCTGTCGTGGCGAGGGAGGCATGGAGAGAGGGGCTCCGTGTCCTCGCACCGCTGCGTCCCTCAATCCATGGCGTTAGGAAGGGTTGCTGTCGTCTGGGATCGCAGATGGTTGCTCTCACTTGCTGGGGCAGTCCTGGTGCGGGTTGTCGGGAGTTGCGGACAGAACGCTTCGGTGGCACGCCTGGGAGGTGTGCGGACACCAGATGGGATGGAGACACTGTTGGCAAACGTGTGTCGGTAATTTCTGCTTTGATCGCTGCTTACACCGTAGCTTTCTGCATGCTGGCGTGGCGGGCAGCAAGTAGCAGCAGGTCCCTGTCCCGCCAGGTGTGACTGCTTGGGGTGCACCCGGGAAGGAGGAGCTGGAAGTCCTGGAGATGTGATGGTCTCAGCGGCTCTTGAGTAACACGAGAAGTTATGCAGGGCGAGCAGCAAGGCCTGACGTCACTTGTGATAGCGTTGATACCGAACCCCCGTGGAGAGGCATCAGGCCACGCTCAGCTGAATCCCAGGCTTAACAAATGGGAAAAATAACACTTATGGCTTTAAAAATTAAACATTCCCTTTAATTATTGAACATGAATAATTTTCATGCAAATTGAGCCCGGATGTGTATTTCCAGAGTGACACAGTTGAGAGCGGTTACATCGTTGGGTGGTGACCTGGGAACTGAGAGGCTGTTCGTTATTTTAGCATTTTATGAATAGTACCCTGGAGGGTGGGACACAGGCTGGTAGAGAGAGTTGACCAAAGAAAAAGACTTTAGTCTGCACTGGTGGCCTTCCCTTCTAATGTCTTACCTTGCAGACTGGGATGTGTGTAGGTATGTTGTCTTTACATACCTGGGTCTGGATATTTTGGAAGCCTCCCGGCGAGAGGGGCTGTAATTCAGGGAATAACAGTGCAGCGACTGTGCTGCCGGATGCTCTCCTGCTTGCTGCCTGGAGGAAGCATGGACAGAAGGTCCTCAAGTCTTTGAAGGTGGAGAGGGGAAAACGCACCCTGGGTTTTCCTAGGGTATTGGTGGTCTCCATGTAAAATGTGAGCTTCAATGAGGCAGTTTGGCACAATCTGCTGTGTGTGAGAGTGGTCCTGGCTGGGCACGCACAGATGGACACTGTGTCGCTGGCTCTCAGCATCCCTTTGGACCATGCAGCAGCTCATGTCCAGGGCAGATGAAATGTTGGATCTGGTGCACTTGTGAAAGCTACAGCACTGCAGGGGCTTTTCAAGTGGCTTTGAGGACACTTAGTGCAGGGTGGGCGCTGGAGGTCAGGTCTGAATACCCTCTGTGATTAAGCTCCTATGAATATTTTCCTTTTCATAATGGAATGTCAGCATTTACTGTTTCCTGATTTTAAACACTGTACAGTTTGTCAAACATTTATCTCTGCTTTAAATTAAGTCTCCAGCTAGAATTCCTGTTAATTTCAAATCAATGGGAAAGAGGGAGAGAAAGAAATTGCAGTCTAGCTCTTTTCTTGAATCAATATTTTCTTTAAAAGCTGAAATGTTAACTAGATCATAGTTTTGGCCATGTTGAAATGTAGCTTGTCTTTAAAGAATATATGCATTTCCCCTGAAAATCCCTGATGCTGTTAAGTTTTGCAGCAGACACGGCTGCCAGCCGGCATGCAACCTGAAGTGGGCAAGATGGGACCAGCCTTTGCAGCAGTAATGTGGTACAATGTTATCCTCCCTGTTCCTGAGCTTGTTGTCTCTTAATAACTTTATTTTCATTTGTTCTGTTTTGCAGAAGCCTTTGAAATTGTAGTACGGCATGCCAGAAACTTCACCAACAGCATGTTTAGGACCTACTACCAGAGCATGGGGCCCAGAGCTCTTAAATTTGTTGGAGAACTTTTTACTGATATCTCGCTGTACATATTGGGCTCTGACATCAGTGTTAATGCCATGATAAATGAATTTTTTGACAGTTTATTCCCTTTGGTTTACTCTCACTTGATTAATCCCGGCTTCCCTGATCCCTCCGTGGAAATGACTGAATGCCTGCGAGCAGCCAGGAGAGACCTCAAAGTCTTTGGTAACTACCCGAAGACGATGATGACGCAGGTGTCCAAGTCGCTGCAGGCCACGCGAGTCTTTCTGCAGGCGCTCAACCTGGGGATCGAGGTGATAAACACTACGGACCACTTAAAATTCAGCAAGGACTGTGGGCGAGCGCTGCTAAAGATGTGGTACTGCTCGCACTGCCAAGGGCTCCTCCTGGCCAAGCCCTGTGCCAGCTACTGTGGCCTGGTGATGCAAGGATGCTTGGCGGGCGTCGTGGAGATCGATAACCACTGGCGAGAGTACATTGGGTCGCTGGAGGGGCTGACCAAAGGCATGCGTGGCATCTACGACATGGAACATGTCCTCCTGAACCTTTTCTCCCTGGTGCGGGGTGCGATCGTCTACGTGCAGAAGAACGGAGGAAAGCTCTCGACAGCCGTGAGTGGTTTTCTGTGGTTCCCCATGCTTGCTGCTACGGCAGGGCTTGGCTGTGTATTGCTAGCTTGACACGTTGAAACCAACCTACCCCTGTCCTCCAACCAGCAAATCCCAAATGCTCCAGTTCCAGCTCCTCCCCTCTTCTCCCCTCAATTCTATATTTTTAAAACTTTTGATAGCATATGAAACTGGTGTTTACGTGGCCTGGGCTTCGGTTAAGGGCTTTGCTGCTTTTCGGGTTGGCCAGAGCAGAAGTGTCTGGAGTCATCCTGGCATCAGCCTTGTAGCTAGGGTTGAGACTGGGAACTGAGATGTCCCAGCCTCTTCAGTACCCCCGGGTGCTGTGCTTGCCTCGGGTAGCTCTGAAAGGCTGGTCCTGCTCTCCAGATGTCCTCTGCCTTCTTCAACTTCACTGAAAAATGTACCTCCAAATAGATGCCAAGTGAAAGCGTGTACCGTGGCATCCCCTGCTTCCTGACTTACTAAAGGAGATCTGGTTTTCCCTCTTTTGGTGGCTCATTTCAGTTTTAAACTGCCTTTAATCCCAGGCATGAGGTTATTTCTTATTTATTAGGAGTGACTTTACTCTTTAAAACCATATTGTGTGAATTTTTGAGCCTCCCAAGAAACTGAGGCTTTCTTATTCAGAAAACCCTGCTGCTCTGTTTGAATGCCAAGGACAAATGGACTGTGGCAATATAACGCTTGTTTTGCAGAGAAGATGCTTCTTGAGATACAGTTGAACTGCTCCGTGCAGGGTAGAGTTGGGGATGGGGACAAAAGTGCAGGGATGTTGTTATAGTTTGCTTAACGCCATCGATGATTAAAATCTGCCACCGTTTCCCTGTTAGCTGCTTGTTCCTATCATTCTTGACTCCTGTTTACAAAAGAACTGTGTTTATGTAGGTCACTGTAGTACTTGCACTGTAACTCTTATCTTTTTTGGGGGACCGTGGAGATGTGTCGGCTTATGGATTTGGAGCTAGGTGGCATTCAGCCAGCAGCACTCTTCTGTGCTGTTTTATGTGCTGTCTTTGCTCGGTGATTGCACAAGACATGCCACCACACTTGTGCAGCCTGTGAAATAACGTGGTGGCATCTGGGCAGTTTTGCACACCCTGAGTAGTTTGGCACACATGGTGCAAGCTCTATTCATTGCTTAGAATGGCTTTAGGGACCGACTCTCCAGTAAGTTGGATTACTTTTGTGTTGCGGTGGCCAGGAGGAGGCTGTGTCTGAGGGCTGGGTTACGGTGTTGGTCACCCGGGCAGATGGATGCGGGAAGGACTCATGGGCTGCACCTTAGGCTCCAGGGTACGGTGCAGGATGCGGGCTTTCAACCTGCTGCACGCCTTAGCCCCTTTCTGCAGAAAAACCCTGTTTTATGGCTGCCTGCCAAGTGTTTCTCGTGTCCCCAGGACTGCAGGGAGGTTCCAGCTGACAGGGTCCGGGGCAGCAGCTCTGCTGGGCACAATTTCTGCTGCTGTGGAGCCAGGGCAGGCTCTTTTCCCATTGATCAGAACCTGTTGACTCTCTCTGAAACAGCAAAGGAGCAGAGGTGTAACTGTAGGTTTAGCCTGAGGTCAGGTGAGATGGAAAATTCATGTTACAGCCGACAAAGATGTATATAGGAGTAAAAACCCAGCTCAACTCTAAGCCCAGTTGGCATTTCCAAGGCAGTAAGAAACAAAACTTACTTCTACACGTAGTGTGAGCCTATTTGATCTTAAAAGATCAGTTGACATGTTTAGCTGTGAGCAAAAGCATCCAACACGTTTTGCACCAGCAAATCTGCTATGTTTGTAGATGCTAAGGCAGAACAGAAACATTTCCCTTACAGGCTGTATGCCAGGTTTTGCGAGCGCACACAACATGTGCATTGCTGTGTGGTCCTGAAAGGATAAGTGTTTGTCCTCCCGTATCCTTCTTTTATTGGCATAACAATAAAAATATACTTTTTCTTGAAGCCGTCCATGTATTCAGTGAAGGAACATGACTGTCAGTTATATTATTGAATATCGAGGCCTTGACCTGTCTACTGATAATGTGTTTGTGGGAGGACAAGTAGATGGAGCATCGCTAAAGTCAGCGCAAGCTATGGCAGTAGAGCCATAATCTGCCGATTCTCTGCCAAAACAGAACATAAACTGGCTTCCTTTAAAATAAAAAAATCACTGAGCATTGCAAAACCATTCAGTGTTTTCGTACTTGATAGAGCTGTTTGAATTCATTAGTGCCATATGTGCTTAGGTACTTGTTTAAACATAACTCCTATTGATTATTTAATACTTGGGTGATTCTTTTATTTGTTCTAGAGACGTTTTTGAGTTACAGGAGTTCAAAGGGAAAAAATCCAAGCCAAACAAGCCAATTGTCTGACAATTGTCACTAAAGGAGAACGGATACTGAGTTTTTAAAGTTTATTTTTAAAATACTGATGTTGCTCAGCTAAAACTCGTGTCAAACCTGAGCCCAGAGCAACTTCTTTTATGAATGAAGATATGAGCTGTTCAGTAGAGGAACAGGGCAGTAATGGAAGTGCTGAGAGTCTTATCTACAGCATTGCAGATGGCCTGACTCTGATAGCTGGGCTGTGTCTGGGATCTGGGGTAAGTATCTCTGCTTATAAGTGATAGATTACTTTTTTTTTTCAGATGTACTGGAATGAAAGTTTCTCTGTTAAACTTATCAGTACATATTGAGTTTCAAGGAATATATCCAGAAGGAAACAGTTGTGTTTACCATTATCCTGTAAATATGATTGTTTTTAGACACTATTGTCATATCAAAGTATAAAATGCTGTGGGAGTTGTCTTTAGTTCCAACTCCGCATGGCAGAGGGGTTGGAACTAGATGATCTTTGAAGTCCCTTCCAACCCAAACCATTCTATGATTCTTTGAAAATGTGAGGCTTTGTTCTCACTGGCTTCTCATATCGACCTCTCTTAGTACTGACCTTGGCCACCACCACTTCTGTAGGTAAAGTTCAATTCACCTGTATGCTATTAAAGATAATGACAGGTTATTTAATTGTCATTAAAACCTCCTGGAATTATGGAAGACTTCTCTTCCGTGCCTGTGGTGATGACAGCCTGAATAGCACCACTACTGCCCTTGCCTGTTCTTTGAGATTCTTTTGTTTCTCAGTGCATTGGTGGCTCTTCTGCAGCAGCAGTGTTTCCTCCTGATATTTCAGGTCCTTGGGTGCGTTACCCGACAGAGCTGCCTTCCTCTGTGCGGCTGCTCCTCTGTCCTCCCTCACCACCCACCCCTAGGCTGGGTGCAGACACTTGCACGACGAGCTGGACCCTTCTATCTTGCAGACCTGGTCATGAAGGACATGTGAACCTGAGCTCCAGAGGTGTTGCAGAGCCTCCAGGTAGGTTTCTGAGGAGCTCTGCAGTTCCCAAGGCTTGGAGTCATACTGTTGTTAATCTGCTTTTGGAAACCTTGCGCCTCCAGACACGCATTTAAATGTAAGCCTGGTGTGGTTCTTGGTGTGTAAATAGCAATGCAGAAGAGTGAATTCAGTAATATTCTGGCAGTAGGCAGTTTCCATCCCAAGCCTTGCTTTAACAATTAATTTGTCAGGGGTGGTGTGTGTTAGGGCTTTATTATTTCCACAATTTGTCTGTTTAGAAACTTCACCCCTAAAATATGCTATTAAAATACTTTATCAAGGAGGCTGAGTCTCAAGGCACATGAGGGAAAAAAAAATTTGAGTCTAGGGCTATGTCTATATCCTATTAATTTTCCTGTCTGCTACTTTTTTGCTCTGGTTGAAAATGTGCCTAGTACGTCCATGTCTTGTAGATATTTTAATCATGAATGTAGGGAAGAGTGATTTCAGTCAGTCTGTTCGTGCTTTCTACCACAAACAAAGAGAATTGGAGGGATGCAGTACAAATAAATGTCATAAAATATTCAACCTGAACACCTCTTGAAGTTAACGCTTTCTCTGCTCTTGAAAGTACAAGAGAGACAATAGGTCTGGGTGTCTTACATTGCTACTAGTTGATCTCCACTGGGGTTGCTTACCTTAAGCCAGCACTGGAAATTTATTTTGAAAGGTTGCAGAGTTGAGGTAAAGACTGTTGATTAGACACGGGTATTAATTTGTCTACATAAATATATTTTTTTTTTCTTGAGGCTTTTTCTGCCCTGTGTAACTCATCAGGGTTTTGAACGTATCTCAACAGATTGAGAAATAACAGGCAATTCAGAGTGTGGTGAGACATGAACCGAAAAAGGTGGGTGTGTTGGGGTGAGGCTGTAGGGTGTATTGCATGTGAGATGGAGGGTGCACCGCAACTGTGAATCGTTGGAGAAAGGGATTTGGGCTTTGGCTCCATTAGCCGCTTGGTTCTGCACACTCAGCAGAGCGTGTGTCCCCGCCCAGCCCTTCGGACGGGGGTGGCAGGACTTCTCCTGCCCTTTAGCTGTCCTGTGGTGCCTCCCCGTTGGCACGTGGAGCTGGAGTCGCCGATCCCTGGCTGGCACAGCAGGACTCTGCTTGGCAGGACCCGTGTGTGGTGTCAGCGTAATTGGGGTCGGGGACAGAACATGCTGTAGAGCTGATGTGTCTGTAACACCAACTGAGTCTGGGAATGAAAACTGGTTGTGAAGGAATACAGGATTAGTTTTACAAGTCTCATAGAAAAAGTACATTATGAAAAACACCAGCAACCCACCACCATAAAAACCACAACATATCAAGAAGCTTCAGCTAGTCCAGGCTTGTGAGGCAGGTGTGCCCCACTCCAGGCATCTGCATTTCTAGGTAGAAATGCAAAGACACGGGCTGGTAGAGCTGCCCAGCCCCTGGTGCCCCCCTTGCCGTCGGTGGAGGTGTGCAGCTCTGTGCAGAGCATTGCCAAGGAAGGAAAGAGTGGAGTACTCGGCAAAGCGTTTTTCTTCACTCAGAACTGACGGCTGAATTTCTAGAAAACCCTGTTAAATTGTGAAATGAAGGTAGCCAGACCTTTGTTGAACCCATCGCACCCGTCTGTGCTGAGGAGGGGAGCGGGTTAGAGGAAGGTACCAGCGCCGAATGGGAACAGGGTGCAGTTCTCAGCATGCTTGTGCTGTGAGCAGATCCCTGCTGTTTTACTTCCCTACAAACGTCTTTAAAAGGCTGCTGAGGCCTGGGTTAATTAGGTTATGTAGCCGTGCTGCAGAGAAGGAGAAGCCACAGTGCAGGCTGGGTTTAGTTTTATCCCAAAGCTGGAGCACTCACTCCAGCCAGCACAGGCGGAGTGCCGGTGAGCCCAGGGGAAGCTGCTGGAGGAGCTCCAGAAAGGAACAGAGTTGGGAAAACTGGACCCTCGTTTGCCCTTGATTTTTTTTGGGGGAATCCTGGTAGGGAGACCGTGAGCACCCTGAAAAGATAAGCAGCTACTTTGATTGCTGGTAGCATCGCAGAGAGAAGCATTGCTCTGCTGCAAATTGGTGGAGAAATTTGCAGTACCTGCAGGTGCGCAGGGATGAAATTCAAGAATATGTAAGCAAAGGGACTTTTGGCCCCCAGGGATGAAAATCTCACCTGTCGCCATACACAGTGATCCAGTGCGTTTGCCAGCACGGCGATGCCGGTGTGGTTTTCCCTGGATGCTGCCCAGGAGCTGCTTTCGGAGCCGGCTCACCTGGCAAGTCGCTGGAACCTGCTTTGCTCGGTGGGGAGCTCCGGTGAGTTTTCCTACTTGCTAACGGATTTCTTTCTGTGCTACAGCTGGCAAGAGACTTACGAGGAAAGCTTTGAAATTACAGCGCTATTCGAGAAGTCGTTCCCTTTGAGACGCCGAGATCGCTTTCTTTGTACTTTTAATGTGGGTTGCTTTCCGTTGGTGTCACTCATGGGATAGTCGGTTGGAAGTACAGCCTCTGTATTTTCGGTTTCTTGATCGGCAAAGTTTAATCCTCAGGCTGTTCTCTAACGCTTGCTGGTAGCTAGCTCCATTTTTTCGCTTAAAGATGGAAATATGGGTGAGATTTTGGTTTTCAGTAACCTCAGACCCGCTCGTAGCTATCCCGAGGTGTGTTTATCGTGTGCTTTTGTTAACCATTTTGTGGTAGGCAGCGTAAGGTGCCTGGTAAGATGCTTGTTAAAGCAAGCGTCTGTTCCTGCTGCGGGATGAAAATAAACCTGATCCTGAGGACAGTATCAGCCTGTATCCTGTGAAAATACCTTGGGAGCATTACCATTAGTTGTCTGAAGAAGTTTCAGATATTAAAGATTTTTTGATAGTTGGGGAAGCATATGGCAGTGCGCTGAACCGTGAGGTGTTGATTTTGATCTAGAAATCCTCATGTTGTTGGCGGCTTGGCTGGCGCTGGAAGAATAAGGGCAAAAATTATTTATGCCTGTGGTTTTGCAACCCAGCCTCAACAATTTTGATCCAGGGACTTTGGCACGCTGCTGCTGGTCTTAAACCTTTGGTTGAATGTTCAAATGTACAGTAGCAAATTAAGGGTCTGCATCTCATTTTTGGAAGTGACTTTGACATGAATGCTCTTGACCGTCACTTGCCTCTCTAAGGGAGTGAGGCCCAGAGGTTATGCTCAGCCTAGTGAAAGTTTTAACTCTTGCCTGGCCTGAGGAGGGAGGTTATTGGCATCACACACTTAATTCACTGCTAATGAGAGCTTTGCCTCTAGAGGACATGGGTGCCATGCTTTCATGGTTGTTAGTCAACCTTGCCCTTTTTCTGCTGGGGTCTAACATGGGCAAAGTGATGTACTGGTCTTCCCTCTTCCTTGCCCTAATAGCATGGTGAGGTTTTGGGTCAATTTGTCATGGAACTGGGCCCGGCCGAAGTGAGGCGAGCATGTGGGGCTGCGCTTGTGAGCGTGCAGGGCTGTGCAGAGCTGCTGGGTGGGAGTGGTGAGTGTGGCTGGGGATGCTCCAACCTGACCGTACAAAGCCAGAGGAGATGGCATTGAGTATCAACATGGGTTTAATTTTAAATAGCACTTGATTTTTCTTCTGTTTGCGTACTTTTATATTGTCTTCACCTTTTTTACGCTCTCTCTGTCCTTTTATCTGGATGTGTTCTAGCCTCTGGCATGTTGTGCCCTTTCAGTGGAATTTGCAGTGATGCTTTGTTTTTAATTAAAAGTAGAAGGTAGCTGCTAATGGTGCTCCCTCCTCCCCGCACGCACACACGGCAACACGGGGAGCGTCTTTTGACAGCGTGCTTGATGCCCAACCCAACTTTGCACGGAAGCTTGCATGAGTCTTTTCGTTGACTTCAGTCAGAGGCAAATCGCTCAGCTGGTGGCAACATCATCCCCACTACTGTGCTGGCATAAAAAGAGCTTTTTAAGGCTTCTGCATTTTATGGGCGGGAATATCATACGGCGCCCACTGAGCCTGGCTTGATCTCACTTCAAATCATGCGTTGGCTACAGCTCAAGCGGGACGCACGCAGGTTGCACGCGACAGGACGTCTTGCCTCTTTTCTGAGCTGAAGTCAGAACAAACCTAGAGATCTTGCACAGATCAATTACTGGTTCTTTGTACCTGTTTGTAATGTCCTATGGCTTGGCCTGTTCCTTGTTTTAGTGGAGGAGCTGATTCGTTGTTGTGCAACTGGCTCCCAAGTGTTTAGAAAGATATTTGGTTCTGAGATGCCCTGAAATTAGTACAAAGAGCTAACAGAGGTGGTGGTGCAGGATACGGTCTTAACAGTTGGAAACGATGGTAAACAGCTTTGCAATATCACGCAGCTTTCTTCACTGCATGGAGCATCTTCTTTTTTTGTTCTCATCTCTCCCTTTTTTCCTGGCTCCCATCACAGCATCCTGTATTTGGTAGCCGGACATGGGATGCTTTGGGATGTAGGAGAGGAGAGAGCTGGCGATCATCTCATCCAAAGCAGACTGTGCGTATTGCAGGAGGGGATGTGTGGGGGTGTCTCTGTTCCTTGGGCACTGGGATTTAGGCTTTGAAATTTCAAACGGTCTCATTTTGTGATAAATCGTAATGGTCAAGGATATAACATGAGGTCTTGAAGTAGATTGGATTTAAGTGGAAAAAACTGAGTTTCAGTTTGAACCAAAGATCACAGCGTCAGAAAATTCCTTCTGGGTGTCTTGAGGCTTCTGTTGCTTCGGGAGCCGTGGGAGAGGTGCTGGCTGGGGAGGAGCTGCCCCTGTGAACGGGGGGGCTGGGGCACAGCCCACAACCTCTTTGCTGGGGGTGTATTTGCAGAGGAGCTTTACAGCCAAACATTCTTCAGAAGGATGCTGTGAGCAGAACCAAGAGGCTTTTAGGTCCAGGCTGACCCACCTGGCTTCAGACAAGCCCGCAGAGAAGTTACGTCCATGGCATGAACTGCCTTTCTTCTCACTTAGCTCCATTTGGACTGTCCCTCCAGCCAAGCCGTTGCCCTCTACACTTACTGAGGAATCGTGGAGCTGCCTCTGGGATCCTCTATCAAAGCTGGCTGCAAGTCTTTGTTTTATCAGAGAGATAAAATTCCCCAAGAATCAGCCCCGCGAATACGGCTCCCTCGCTTGGCATCCAGATCGCCGCAGCCTCCCGCGACCTCTATTAACGTAGATGCCTTATTAGCAAAATATATTCTGGCCCATTTCCTTTCCTGAAGGTTTTTACCCTTGCTAAGACCCGCAGCTTTGCAACGCCAGGCTCTTGCTCACCAATAGCCATCTCTTGATGCTTTTTACGCTAAACCCTCTTTTGGCCTCATTATCCGTGACTGCCGCTTCCACTAAGACCTCCGTCCGGGGTCATTCTCCGGGCATCCTTCATCTTAACCGCCCTGAGTTTACTTCCAGTGACAGTAACCCCCGTGAGTGTTGCTGCCTTAGAACTAGGACCAACTCTCCCATTAGCAATGCTGATGAATGAGCCAAGAACAAACCAGAAACTTAAAAGCGACCCTCTGCAAAGCAGAAATAGTGCCCAGAGCTGCCCAAGCGGAGCAGCAGCGTTTTGTTTTGAGATGGAAAGGATGAAGGGCTGGGTTGCAATGAGTGTTTTGCTTCATTTTGAATTCTCTGCCTGTGTGTGGTGCTGTGAATTATATCATTTTTACATCTTATGGTAAAGTGGCTTTGAGGAACCAGGCGTGAAAGATGCCATCTACAAATACATTTAGCTGGGGAAAAAAAAAATTACAACAAACAATTGAGGCAGATTTTTCAGCCGTCTGCTGCAGCAAAAGCACCCCTCGCTACCGGGAGAGTGCTTGAGCATCCTCTCAGCCTCTTCGGGTTACTGCAAAATGAACTGGTGGCCCTTTCCATCCCTACCTGTTGTGTTCTCCCCACTAATAAACCCCCGAGGACATGGAGCCTGCCCTCGGAGGGAGAAGTTTGCTGCCAACTGCATTATTCTTTCACAGCCTCATTGGAGTGAGAGCAGGCTGGCTGCAGAAAGCTGTGCCGATAGCCTACAGCTGCTTTGGCAGAGTTATTTCTCTTTAAAAAGGAAAAAAGAAACAAAACCCAACACACCTGCAGTTGGGGAATTTAGCAATTCTTTACCTAGGTGTATCTTTCTAACCTAATCAATTTTCACACCTAATTCTCTTCTGTGCCATCAGTGGTGGTAGAGATGATGCTCTTAGGCACTGACTTGGAGAGGGTGAGTGAGCTGGGTGATTTGAGGGTGATTTGGGGGTGACTGATGTGCTCCCAGTTATGTCTTTCTAAAGCTTATTAACTCTTGGATTGCACATATTGATCCGTATCACTGTACAAATAAACTTCATACTGCTGCTCTCCAGAGCATCAGAGAGCAGGTATTTCCATAGATAACTCAATGTATGCTGCTGTTTGTCCTCCTTCCTCTGTCTCCTCGCCAAGGGACAGCTGAAAAAACAGGGAGCGGAGGGCGTTTGAGGACAGCAGGAACCGTGCGAGGTGACGCCGGGATGGCTCTGACCAGCACGATGGCACCAGGAGCTCAGAGCGGATGGGCCCGAGAAGGTTTGCCCAGCAGATGCTGAAAAATGCCCTGGGCATCTCTGAGCTTTACTTCGTGCAATTCCTATTGCTGGTTAGGAGCCACAAAGCACTTTGATAGCACTTTCTACCTTGAAGATTTTGGTGTGAGATTTCTCTTTTCAGTGAGTTGTGGAAATGCCCATTTTACCACCTGCGAGGTAAGTGGAAAGTAAAGAAGATGCACAAAAATGCATTGAAAGTATTTAGTCCAATTTTTTTTTTTGTGTGTCAATCTAATGCTTCTCCCCCTCGTTTTGGAATTATTATATATCAGTTTATTGGATTCTGCTTCTCATAATCAAATTCTAGTCCTCAGTTTGACAACGTTAATAAAGGTGTTGTGATAAAGTCAAATTAATTTAATTTCTGTCTGCAAACAGCCTATTGTTGAATGAGTCACTTTAATATATTAATCAGACATATAATATAGCCTCGTAAAGAGGTTAAAAGTGCACACCGATTTCCATTTTAAAGATATTCTCAATCAAGCAGAAGCTAATCTAATGCTGTAAGTCATTCTGTAATTCAATTGTACTAACCGCAGTACATGTAAAAACAAGATGTGTTACAACAAAGTCTCAAAAAAGCCCTGAAGATATTTATATCTTTATAGAAAATAAAGATTTACACTTTCAGTAAGCCTGCTTAGTCTTTGGGAAAACTATAATTATTTTATCACGAATAAAAATCTAATGGGAGTCTTTTTTTACCTTGTCTGCTATGTTTTGGGTAAATTATCTTGGTGCTGACCTTTAATTGGATTAGGCTAGGACTGACTGTCAGGGTGAAAAAATTAATATGGATCTGGTAGCTTCAAAACTAAGAAAAATCAACAGATGAAGGAAAAAGAAAAAAAAAAAAGAAAAAAGAACATAGGGTCTTACTGAGCCCTTTTTTGACCTTGAATGGATTAATTTTACCAGCAGCTAATCTGTGCTGTGCTGAGATATTTTTACTACTTTCCTTTAATAACAATTATTACGCTTCTATTTTAGGCTTTGCTTGGGGAGGTCCACAGCATCGCCATGGCGTGAGCCTCATGCACCCCTCACCACAGGCTGGGTAACACGCCGTGGGGTTGCTCCGGCTTAGCTGGAAAACAAATGGTTGTAGTTATTCTACTGGAGATATTCAGCAGCTTAAAAACTGTTAAAATGATTTGGTGAGCTTCAGTGGCTCCAGCCTTGTTGTTTTAGTGGAAAGTGGTCTTTGGGAAGAGAAAGGTGGATGGAGGGAGCAAAAGTTGGCTGCTGGAGGGATTGTTCCTATGGGGAGATTAAGATAAGTACATGGTCCTTTGTGAGGGGGTGGGTGAGCGGGAGGAATGGCAGTACCAAATCCTTTAGGGTTGGAAGAGTTTTCCATTCAGCATAGGAAGGGAGGAGGGCATTTTATAGTGAAAAATACTATTAGTGATGTAAAAACCTTTGGGATGGTTTCGGTATATGTGTTTATTGAAGTATAAATCTGAAAAGCTGTGTATACCTGTGAGCAGTGTCTGCGCAGGCTGCAAAACAGGCATCGCTTTTTACCTGCTTGTTTCGATATCACCAGAGTTAGTGGTAAGGCTTGTGTGCTCTGTTTTGTATAAATATTACACTTGCTATTGGGTTGCTGATGGAGAGAGAGAGAACTAATTAAGGAGATGGGATATCATCAGTAGATTTTTCTTCCCTGAGATTTTATGAGCAATAATTTGAAAAGAGCCATATTAAAGTCATTGAGGAACAAGTTAATGCTGCGTTTCTAAGAATATTGCCCTGCTACTCAAAGATTATATTCAAGAATAAACAGTGTACAGTAGCTAATTGCTAGCTGACACATTATAATGGCTTTATACTTCCAAAATTGAATCAGTCTGGTTTAAAAAAAAAAAAAAAGGAAAAAATCATGCAGTAGCTTTTTAATTATTTAACAATGTATTTCTCAAAGAATAATTGAATCTCTGCTCAGGGCTGCAGGGGGGAAGTTGGACTGGTAGGCATTGACCACATTTGCAACCCAGCTGACACGGCTGCTGTTAAATAACCTATTATAGGCCCTGTCTCTGGCTTGCTGGCTTACGTTCCAGACTGATGGCAGGTATCTGTTTTTCCTCTCTAAATTAAGCTGCTAGGAATTTATTTCTCTCGGATCGTTCCTTTCTGCAGCGCCGTAGGCGCAAACACGGTGCGATATTAAAACCCACAGAAATCTGCGAAGGAAACCAATTAACTCGGGCAAGGAAAATAACAAGCGCAGGACGCTCGCCTGGAGCCGTCGTGCTGCCCGGCTGTGCCCCGCGCTGTCTCTCATCGCCGCAGCCGCGGCGGCGGGGGGGACCTCCGAGGGCGGCGGGGCTGCCCCGGGCTCCGCTTCCCCCCGGCTGCCGGCGAGACGGGGCAGCCCCAGCCTTTTCACCACCAATTCCTCCAAGAAATCTGGAGCTTGCAGCCTGCGTTGGAACTTGGTGCTCTCAAATGGGTTATTGTTCCATTACTGGCGCTCTGCAACAGATAGAGGTGCAGAAAGCAATTTTTTTTTTTTTTTTTCAAGTTCTTGGTAGGAAATGCTAATCCCTCAAGCCAATTCCTCGCTTTGCTTCTTGGTCTGTTGGGATGGAGTAGATTTAATTGCCTGCAACAGGAGGGTCTTCTAGGTGCCCGCAGTAGCAATTGTGCAGATATTCCAACATGTGCAATGCGCAGCTGTATAATTGCAATGTATTCAGCATCCTCAGCAGAAATCAGCTTTGGTACCTTGGGTCCAAATTTTCTAGCAAGTTAGTTGTTCTGGTGCTGATTTTGAAATCAGCTGGTTGGGTTTGGAATACTTTCAGGCTGCTCAGGGAATTGGAGTCCTGAAGGTGCAATGGCAGCATAGGGTGAAGATCACCCATGCCCCCAGCCTCTGCTATGCCCCCGCGTTAGCCACGCAGCACATCAGGGGCTCGTGGCTTCACCAAGAGCTTGGCTCCACGTGCATTTGCGTTTTGCTCCTGAACCTGGCTTTGGTCAGTCTAGCACACTTCTACTTTTCTCTGGATTTTGCTCCCACATCTGCCCTTTTTGCTCTGTTTTCACCTTTCAGGCAAGTCTGACTTCTCTTTCTGAGAATAAAGCCTTAGTTTGGTTGTCTAAGAAACATTGTATTGTGCAGATCTAAGTTATACCATAACGGGTGTGTTAGGATGCTGCGGGGGTCTGTTCCAGAAAATGTGTCCACTTGAGAAAACTGCATAAGAGTGTGCTGAAAATTAAACGAATGCTTTTCCATTGGCTCTCCCAGTTGGTTGGCTGGGCTGGGTCCAAGCCCTGGATGGGGCACCAGCTGCCTGCCCTGCTGTTTGCTGCCCAGGTCTGACAATCCGCACTGAAATACCCAATTTTGTGTTAAATATAGGATTAACAAAACACCGGAGGGGAACACTGACTTGAAAAGTTGTGCTTTAATTATATATGTCATGGATTATAAAGGCAGAAGGAACGACTGTGATCATTTAGCCTGACTTCCTCTCTACATATAAATAACAGTAAACAGCCTTTTGCTTAAACACAAAGCAGCTTTCTCTGGTGGATTGAACGCTGCGTGCTGGGGACGCCAGAAAGAAACATCTTGTTTTCATTACTTTATGCGGGTTTGAAAGGGCTTGACTCAAGCCGAGGTCATGGCTCCTTTGAGGGAAAGGGCATCCTGTGCTGGGAGAAGGTGGGTCAGCGCAGGGGTCGGGATGTGATGGGACACGGCATGGAGGTGCCTCGGATGCTGTGTCACGTGTATGGGGCATCCTGGCGCTGACATGACATGACATGCCCTGGCGAGACTGGTGATGGAAATGCAGCCTCTGATGGAAATCAGTCTCTGACTGATTTAAGCTATTTGTGAACCCTGACACAACAGAGGGGCGTGCAGATGGGCATCATCCAGCTTCAGCAATTAGCACCAAGGGTTGAAACCCTTAAAAAGTCCCCTGTGCTTCCCACTGTTCTTCTGAGTTGCTGCGCCCATGCCCTGGTGCAGGCTGTGGGGTAGAGTGGCTGCATAGCCATGCCATGCATCAGACCTGCCAGCTCTTGCATCACCTGTCACACCAATACATGGTGTGTGTGGGGACACATCCTGCTCCTTGCCCCGAGGAACTGGCACCAGTTAGCTCTTGGTTCACACTGGGTCATGGCGAGCACCTGGGATCTGCAAGGATGGCTGTGCCGTTGGCCCCTCTTCCATCAAGTCTTGAGTCTTCTCTTATTTTTCTCTTGGTCAGTGGTCAGGGCTGTCTTTGCAGACAAGAAATGAAGCCAAGGAGGGGACACCCATCAGTCCTTCCTGGGCCAGTGTTCCTGCTGTGACGCTGAGCCTCTGCAAAGTGTCTTGTGATGCTCTGCATGAAGGATGGGACATAAAAATGAAGTTATATTTCCTTCTAAAAATACCTCTTTGGTCTACAGGAGTTTGAAGACCTGGTCTTCAAACCAGGTGGTGATGGTCTTCAGCGTAACCTGGTTTGGTGGCTGCAGGGGTCCCCGAGCGTTTGTAGCGTGCGTTTGCAGCATGTGTTTGGGCGTCACCGTGGGCACTGGTGTGACAGGCGCTCTGTTATTCTAAGCATTAGTGTTTGTGTGCATTTTACACATTATAGCGTTGCATTATTTAAAGGTGATGCATTATTAAAGGCTCTTCTCCTCGGCACGGAGAGTAGGTCACTTCCCGCGGTTCCTGCTGCTCTGCGAGAGTGAGTTAGGATGTCATCTCTTACGTAATCCTTGCAAGGTGTTGTCTGAGTAATGGCAATCGTAATGCTGTAGAGCTGATTAATAACATTTAGTACTCCATTAATGAGGAGTTCTAGTGAAACGTGCGTTGAAGACATCTTTGTTATCATGCTCAGTTTGTTCTTTCTGCTCGAGTGCCTGGAACCAGAAGAACAATCGTTACTTAGTTAATAATGATGTGCTTCCTAAAATAAAGGCTTGTAAATTCATTTTTATGCCCATGATCATATTTTCTGCTGTGAGAAGAGTGAGGGAGCGGGGAATTGTCTCTTTCCCATCTTCCTGACAAAATGTATATAATGATTACAAGCATATAATAAGAGTGTTTGTCCTGGCTAAATGTTTCTTCACTTCTGTTAATCAGCATTCGTTTGAGAGTGTGGCGTGCAGTTTGTGGAAGGCGATGCAATCACTGGGGTAGTGTGGCAGATTTAAATCAGTAATAAAAGCCCTGGGGAAATTAACAAGACAAAACATTAACCACCGACTAAACATTAACATATATTAGCATTTTTATTACACCTGTAGAAATGGTAAATGTGCTTGGTTACTACTATTAAAAAGTTTATGTTCTATCCCACATCATCGGAATGTGTATTTTTGGTTTAAGCCCTTTAGAATTTAATTAAGCGGATTTCTATAGCGGCACTTGAGTAATAGACTTCAGGTTCACTTTTATGGTAAGTTTGAAGATAAAGAACGTGTTTGTGCCCCGTTTATAATGCCAATAATACGCGTGATGGGTAGCGGAGTAGGTTGTGAAAAAGAATTGAGGAAGAAGCACCAATGCGGGCAGCTGCGTTACTGAGGCTTTCAGCCTTACTGGTGAGACTGGGTTCCATCACCGAACCATCGCAGGGTTTCGTGGGCACCAGTTGGTTCCTCCGAAGGCAGCATGTTTTCTTGGGGTCTGTGGTTCTCTCTGCTGTGCAGACTGTAGCAAATCACCCTTTCAGAGGCTGTGTTTGAATCAATTATAATAGTTAATCGCTTTTCAGTCTAATGTGCAGCTTCTCCCAAAGGATAATCAGGAATAGGTATAAAATGACATACGTAAACTCCAGAGAACAGAGAAGATTGCGGGAGGAGATCTTCAAAAATGAGGCCAGCCCCTTGAGGGAAAAAAAAAAAAATACTGTTGTCTTCCTAGAGAGTGAATCTATAAGCAGAAGAGTTCACAGAGAAGACAAATGGAAACTCCATGTAAAGTTTAAGTAAAGGTCAAATATAGCAAGCTCTCCTTTGGAGGAAAGTGGAGCTTATGGGCTGAATGGGAAACGGCAGCAGCAGGTATTCAATGGTGTCTAATGCACTCTTTCTCTTCCGAGGGGAAGTTGATTAGCTTTTTTTAAAATCTTCTAGAAAATTACCTTTAAAACACTTTTACTCTTAAAAGCAATGCTCAGATTGGCGCTGAGGGTCACACGTATGCTGCTTTCCAATCTTTCCCCACCTGGATTTGATTGCCGATGTGCCGGGTGAGAGGTTTTCGCCCTGTGCGGCTGCCCTGCCTCGTGCCCGGGTAGTGGAGCGGGTGCGATCGGTGGCCCCAGTGCTGTGAGCGATGCCATCCTGCCGTGGCCCACGGGGCTTCGCTCTCCATCGGCTGCTCCGAGGCCGTGATGCTTTCCATAGAACTTGGTACTGTGGTCACTACCCTTTTTTTTTGACATAATTTAACCTTATCCCAGTGGTCCCAGTTGCCACTGGCTTGTGGGCACGCATGTGGACCGGTGCCGTGCTCTACGCTCTTGCAGTTGACTTGGCTGGAAGCAGCTGTGGTGGCGGACCTGGTCACCGGCTGCTCACGGTGCATCGTTTCCATGAAGCCACAAATAGGTTCCCAGCAGTCCTCTGGCACCTCTTACCCTAAATTAATGGGGAAAGCGTTAAAGTGGGCTGATAGTGCTACTCCATTAGCTTTGTCCCTGTGCTCCTCTCAAATCAATGTTCCCTCTAAAGTGGAGCCATTACATGGTGCGTGGCTCCCAGGGGTATTGGGAGCCAGATGCTTCCCTGTCCGTCATGGGGACCATCGGAAGCCGGCGAGCCACAGGGTCTCTAAGGAGCTCTGCCTGACCAGTGGGCACGGGCTCGCCCTGGGGCAGTGGGTAGTGGTCGGCAGGAGGCAAAGCGTTGCCTTTGTGGCCTGGGTCACTCTTGCATGGAGGAAGCTGATGAAATTGAGGAATTAGTGAGTTTGTTAATGAGCTGGGGCAGGGAAATTTAACGTCAGCTGTTAAAGCATCAGTGGCTTTGGGGGATTGTAAAAGTTCAGGGCTTTGGGAAGGTTTGGCTTGCGTTGTGTCCCCTCGTGGCAGTTTTTCGGTGGACTGGCAGATTCTCTTAAAAACAAACAAAACCCCAACCGCCGTTGCCTATAAACCACACTGAGTTTGATTTACTCATTTTTTGTGGGGCGATGTTTCGAGCTGCTGCCTGTTCTGGAACTGCGTGTGACACACGAAATAAGAGACCGCGCAGCTCCTGCATTGAATGTACTTTAGAGAAGGACTCGTGCATATTTACCATCCCGCTGATAGCACCGAGAGCACGAGGAGAAGAGCCAGCGGTTCCATTCTGTTGATTTGCTTTGAATTTCACATTTGTAGTTGTGTGGTGGGAGGCCACGACGTATCTCCGCTGCCGCTCGATACTAGTTAGCACGCACGATTAGATACGCTGCCTTCCTTTTGCTCTCACTCTTGCAGGCATCCCACCTTGCCGGGGATCCAGCTGCCCGTGCTCCGCTGCTCCTGCCAAAGCAAGCGATGCCTGGCGATGCTGAAGCATCTCACTTTTTTCCTCCCAAGGTCTGAGGCTTGCGTTGTCCCTTCTCTTACTGCCCTACAGTGGCGTTTTTCTGGCCTTTTTAAAATTTGGAACTCACTTTAGAATAGCAGTGATTAGGAGGAGACTGGAAAACTGGGTTCATGTGTTCCTGAGCTTGCAGCGGAGACTCAAAAAGTGCAAAAGATTGAAACAGGATTTCTGAGCTGTTGTCCTAGGACTGCTTGTGTCCCAGCAGACTTTGGCAGATGGTTTGTGAAATCCTTCCCTCCCGCTAAAAGCGCACGCGATGTCGCCCCTGCAAACGAGCAGGCAATCTGTTAATTCTACATTCTTTCACTTTATTTAAAGTTCAAATCTCAGCCGGGTTTTTGTTTGACTAAAACGTGACAATTATTCCACTGTGACTTTGCAAGATGGGCTGCAGGTTTGGTCTTTTTTTTTTTTTCCTGAAAAGGTTAATTGATTCTTGAATAAATAAATAAGTAAAAACTTGGATGCACTGCTCAAATTTTCTGGCTTCAATCCTTGAAGATTCCATCCGCTGTCCCATGTCAGCACCGTCCTATTCATGGTTCCACCCCTCGCAGGAGCCTGTGGTACGCAGACACTGCGAGGACGCGGCTGAGCCGCAGCTCCCATGCCGGAGCTGGGAGCAGAGGGGCTGCGGTGCCTTCGGTGCCAGATGGGAGACGAGGTCACCTCGGTCCGCCCGGCCGCTTTGCTGTTTGAAGTGCCATTGTTGGTGCTGTCGCTCGGGCCCTCCCCTCCCATTCAGTGTGTCTCAGCATCCTTTGGGGGAAAAAGCCTTGATCCTGGACTTGCTCTTCTCTGGGGGTTCAATAGGCTTTGCCAGCTGAAAGGCAGGCTTTGGAAAGGGGGAGGAGGGCTTTGCACAGAGCTCAGGAGAATCAAAGGGAGTCATCGCAAGCGGGAGCTTAAAATATCCGACCTTTTCCTGCTCTCTCCTCTGCTTTACGTGCCTGTGCAGAGCGTGGGTGCAGCGATGCTGCTTTTGTGGCATCACTCGTTCTGTGCCCTCCGTCCTGGCGTGTTGGCATACTTTGGGTTTCGCTGGGGCGGTTTCATGGCAGGTCTCATCTCTGGCATCCCCATGGGCTCGAAGGGCACCTTTGGGGGGGTGAGGTCTGCAAACCCTTGTGCATCCGAATGCTCTCCTGCCTGTCTGCGTGTTGCAGGGACAGTGGCACCAGCCAACACAGAGAGAGCACGGGACGTGCAGACCCGTTCTGCAGCAGTGGGGTCTTGGATGTCCCAGACACCCTTGTCCAGGTCTCTTGTTGCCCCGTGGTTTCCTTCTAGTCCTGGCCCCTGCATTGGAGGATTACCTAAGAATTTTATGGGAGAGCAATGGGTGCTAAAGGAAAACCCAAAAGGCGAAGAAAGCAGACGAAAACATAGTGGTTGTTTTTCTTACTCCCTTCCTCCCTCGGTTTAAGCCTGCCATATGATTTAGGGAGGGCAGCAGGGCTGATAACATTCTTCTGCAAGACTTGGGTTTGGCATGGATGGAGAGGAAACACAGCCAAGGGAGGGCAGTGGAGAGAGAAAATGGATAAGATGCTGCAGAAACTGCTGCCCCAGCAGCTGTGGGAAGAGTCACTTCGGCAGAGGCAACCGCAGGTGCAGAAGGGACCGGTGGCAGCATCTCTTCCCACCGTGCCGTGACCCAGAAATGGCAGTGCCCGGCTCCCGGGAGGTTTCTCTTTTACTCTTCGTTGTATGGCAGCCTGAGCAAACAAACTGTGCTGCTCTTGATAATGAAAGAGGTGACATTACTGGTTTATTTGCCCACCCAAGTGCAGGATGTAATAGAACAGAAATAATCTCTTTTCTTTACACATCAGATGCTTGTAGCTTGGGTGTCGAGTGTGCTTTTAGCCTCCCATGTGTGTGGCTAACTTGGAGTTTAGCCAGCTGCCTTGGTTCATGTGTCATGAAGATAAACGAGGTGCTGTGAGAAACAGGCATTTTATGGGCACATGGCTGGTCATGAGCCTGGATGCAAGTGATGAGATGAGACTCAAGGAAAGGAAAATGTTTGCTGCGGTGCCTTTGTGGTCCCAGCAACCAGCTGAGCCCCCTTCACAACCAGCATGGATGAGTCCTGCAGAACAGCATGGGATGGTTCCAAAAGTGAGTTTTCCTGCGGCACCGGTGCCTCAGGGGAACAGTTGTCCCTCAGTGGTCTCCCGTGGAAGGAGATGGCTGCAAATCCATCCGCAGCATGGACTGCAGCGGCGGCTGCAGTGCTGCTGGCTGAGTCTTGGGACATTGGCTGCGTGGGAGAGCTTTAATGAGGCATTTTGGATTCCTCCCCTCGCCGCTGCAGCCGGTTACCGAATCATCTGTGTGCTAATGAGCTAATTTGTGTCATTAACAGAGCCCTGTTAATCAAGGCCTCCCATGGTATGACTGGGCTGTAGCCATAATGCTTGCTTTAATTTAGGCCCTGATTTTTTTAATTAGTAATGACGTGCATGATGCTCATCCCCGGGCACCTGCAGTGCAGGCTGTGCGGATGCTGAGCTGCCTTGAGATGCAGAATTGGCATCTCAGGATTTACCTTTGGAGGGCAGGTAGAGCGGAGGAGTGTAGTGTCCCGAGGTGCCATGGCTTTCAGTGAAGAAGGAGCGAGGAACATCTCAAGCCCTGTCCTACCAGCATGAGTTTAGCCCAGCGTGGGGAGCTCTGCAGGTCATGCTTGCCGCTCGGGGGTTTTGACAGTCGTGGGGCACTTGGATGCTCAAAAATCTTCCCTGCAGTTTCCTGCCTTCCCTCCCATAGTGGATTTTTGTACAAGAGTGAAGTTGCGTCCTTAGGGCAGCAGTTTGCTTTCAGGTGCTTGGTGAGCTGTGGGAGAGAAGGGATGACAGGACAACTGACCCGCTTGTGTGCAGGGGCCAGTGTGCACCTCAGCTGTTTTCCTGCAGCGTTTCTGGTCCCAGCATTTCCTCACACTGCTGTTTGTGTTTTCCAGATCAGCCGGTTGTGCGGCCACGTTCAGCAGAGACAGTATCGATCAGCTAATTACCCTGAAGACCTTTTAGTTGACAAGAAAGTCCTGAAGGTGACTCACATCGAGCAAGAAGAAACTCTGTCGAGCAGGAGAAGGTGAGGATGCTCGGGTGGAGCATGGTGCCTGCGGGATGGGGTGCAGGAGTGATTGTCATATGGGATGGCCCCATGGAAGAACTACTTATTTCTCTTACTTATAAACCAGCAGCTTGTTTGACTCTGAACATCAGAGCTGCTCTATGGCTGGCTCTGAAGCCCAGCAAGGTGTCTATGTGTGTTTTCTTACCTAGTGCATCTAACTTTTTATTTTTTTTAAAACCTGTAAAACTACCTCTGACTTTTCATCTTTGTTTTTCTTTTTTGCAATGCACTGGGCACCCAGGTTCATACACAAAATGCCTTGTCTGGGTTTCTTGGGCACTACTGTAGTGCCAGAAATACTCACAGGTGTAGTTATAGGTAGAAACGGTCGCTCTAGTCTGAAATGTTTTGTGTAATGCTGTGTGCATAGGTAAGGAGAACTCATTTGACTTTTTTTTGTGCAGTCTTTTACAGTAGTTCAGGAATGTTAACAGCCTTTTGCTGAGTATTTTCAAAGTGAAGCAGGTGCCTCCGCTGCTGGCACTGCACCCTGTGCTTCCTTCCCTCTGTAAATAGCAACTGTAATTCAGTGGGCTCACACTGGTGTGACAGGGAGAAGCATCTCCCCTCTGGATCTGAAAGCACACCCGGAGGCATGTGGTACCTTTACTGCTGTCCTGAATACAAGAAAAATTCCTGCAGAAGAGAAACAGGCAAGCTTGGCAATTTTTGGAACTGGGGATAGACTAAGTTGGATGGATTTGTCTTTAAAGAGTAACAGGGCCACATTCTTGATATGGTTCCCATGAGATATAGCACCAGGACTTGCATTCCTGTGTTGTCTCAACACGTCGAAGAGTTACATAGCCCAGGTTCTGCTGGAGATGTCCTTTGAGGTCTGTGAAGACTAACGAAGTCTACTGCAATAAATTACATGAGCTCATACCTGCAGATACGGAGGAGTTTCTCCCTTCCCCTCCCCTCTTGCCCGGCGGGGAGCTCTACACCCCAGCAGTTTTCTTCCATCCGTTCTCCCCAGTGCTGCTGGGGTCCGTGGGACAGGGAGCAAGGCAGTGCCTAGGGTGTAGGGAGCTGGGCATGATGGGCAGTGTAAGGCTTGTCCTGCTCACGGTTTGACATAACTAAAGACCCAGGTCTTGCCCCATTTTGGCTTCCAAATGGTGTTGGTCGTACCTCTTACTCCACTGTAAGCCTGATGCAGGAGATGCCATAGGAGGTGGTCCATGCAGGAGGTGAATGTCTGAAGCACCTCTCCAGTTTGTGCAGAGAGGGTTGAGGGCTGAACTCCCGCCCTTTGGAGGGGCTTTGTCTCCTCAGGCCTCGTTTGTTGGCACGGACGGATTGGGGCTCACGATACCCTGGCAGGCTGCGTTGTGGTGACTCGAGGGAGGACTTGGGTGGTCCTCCACCTCCATCGGCTGCCAGCTCTGCCTGCACGGGCAGTGCCAGTCCGATGAGGGCAGAAACAGGGCTGTGCCAGTCCGATCAGGGCAGACAGAGGCTCCTTAACAGGGGGAAGAGTTAGCAGGAAGGCAGAGCAGCGCGGAGCAGCTCAGGCTGCCTTCGCTGGCGCTGGAGTGTCTTCTCCTTGTCTCGCCTGCCCTCAGCTGGCAGCCGGGGGCTTCGTCGGAGAGGGGACCCTATGAAATCTTCCAGCAAGGAGGGTTGGAGGGAGCTGGGCACCCCCTCTGCACCCCAGCCTGGCGCTGCTGGGCAGCTTCCGGAAGCTGGCTGGGCACGGAGGTCCCACCACTGCAGGGACGGAGGGGATGCCCCTGACAGGGCGCTCAGCTCTGGGTGCTGATCCCTCATCATCCGTCCAGGGAGGGAAGGAGGCAAAGAAATAACCCCTTGCCTAAGGGGGAAACGCGCTGAACCCAGGCTGGGAGACTGTGAGATCAAATCTTGCTTTCTCTGGTCCCTGCTATTCATGTTGTCCTACTTTTTGTGCCTTTTACCTAATTAAATCTGCCGGTGTTTCCCGGTGACAGCTGCTGAGTGCCCCTGAGGGGACAGGGAGTACAGGCGCATCCTGCAGCCCCATCCCCTTTCTGCTGGCTGTCAGAGTCCCCAGGGTCAGCCTGTGCCTGGCACCTCTGCACTGCTGCCAAAGGGGACCTGCCGGGGACAAAGGTCCGTGGTGCTGGGAAGAGAGGGCACAGGGTGGAGGTGCAGCCAGATTCACATCCCCTCTGTCTGGCGCACATGTGCTGCTCCTGCAGCTCCTCCTGTCTTCCCGGGGCAGAGGCGTTTTGCTGAGTGTAACCTGCCTCTTGGAATGCGGACTGTGACCCCACGGCCAGCCCAGTGAACACCTTTAAATTGTGTATTTTCAATGATGCAGCATGAAACCAGCATACCGGTCTGTGCTGAGAGTGTCTGCTCTGGTCTGCCAGCAAAAATGCCACCTGCCCTTGCTGGATGGTCGATGTCAGGCAGACAAAGTGACAAGGTTGTCCTTTCCTAAAGGGTCTCTGCTGCCTTCTGCAAAGCGGAGGGGACTGCTGGCAGCCTGAGCACTTGCTGTATCTGTGCACGGCCTGAGCCAGCTGCACCTTTCCTTAGGTGCTGTGAGAGCACAGAGTATGTCTGGCTTTGGTGTGTTCCATGGTTGGGCTGAGGTTCTGCTGCCCCAGCATCCTTCCTGTCACCAGTGGTTTTGCCTCAAGAAACACAGATTCGGCCCTTGACTGAATAACATCAGGGGATGATGCAAAATGCTACTTGAAGTCAGAAATAAGACTGGTGCTTCACGGTTGGTTTGCACCCAGCTGCTTTCTTGTTGTGTTTGTGCAACTGACTTCACTGGTTAAAATGCACCAACCCCATCTTCTTTTCTTCTTGTGACTGAGCACCCTTTCCCCCTCCTTCCCTTTCTTCCAGGGAACTCATTACGAAGCTGAAGTCCCACAGCAGTTTTTACAGCAGCTTGCCAGAGTACATCTGCAACCACAGCTCTGCTGTTCAGAACAACACTCTTTGCTGGAACGGACAAGAAGTCGTGGAGAGGTGAATCACGTCTCCTTTCCTCTCCCTCTCCCCAGCACTGCTTATCTTTTGTTAACCAGGCACAGGAGTGCTCTGTGGCTGGGACACTGCTCCTTCCCTTAAGAAACCTTTTACAGAGCTGGTGTCCACCTGTGCTGCAGCTCAGATGGAAGTGCAAAGTCTGCACCAAGAGGAGAAGTGGTGGTGTGCTGCCCTCCGCTGAGTTTTCTGCACTCTGGTGTGAAAACCCTGCAGCAGTGACTGGTCTGGGTCGGGGTGGGTTGGCAGTGGCGAGGCTAGAGGGGAGGGCAGCAGCAGCTCAGCCCAGCCGTGCCCCCGTGGGAGGGTACACCATGGCGCCGGGGGTAGCTCCTCTGCTGTAGTCATGGGGGCAACTGCCACCGTGTGCTGCGTTGGGGTGGGGATATCTCCAACCTGGCTCTGTGCAGTGGCGGCAGGACAGCATGGCCGGCATCCACTGCCCCAGCTAAGGAGTGACAAGGGAAACTACCTTGTTGGGTTTCGTTTTGGCCGTGGCTCTGTGCTGGAGGAAGTCAGGACCACTGAGCTCTGCTGATGCCACTGCTGCCATCTGACCATCTTCCTGCAATTGAGCCCTGGCTGTCCTGTCTGGATGGAGCCATTCACACCAGGGTCCAGCTCGTGTCCTGGCTGCTTTTCCCTGCCCTACTTGCCAGTTCTGAGGATGTCGTGGCAGTGACTGTGAGATTAATCAAGACAGGCGAGTACAGGATTAATAGTGTAAAGGGGAATGAAGTGTTAATAGAAATGGAGATTTTTTTTGTTGCAGAAAATGCCCTTCAGGAATGTTAAAAAATATGGAAATAGAACTTGGAAATGTTTTTAATAATTATACATAAATCTCCTCTAATCACCCTACTTTGCAAAGCATCCTTTGCTATTAAGTAGTTTGCATAGGGGAAGAAATAGAAATAAAATCAGGAAGTGGTGAAATGTTGAGATATTAATTATGACTTCTTGATCAGTAACCTCAGGAGGTAATTAGCCTGTACTTGCAATACTGACCTGAAACACTGAAGGGACCGAAATAGCATCAAACTGTATTTTGAAAAAAACTGCTCAAGCATCTAAGATCACACACTTAATAAAATGTACTTACTTTGCCTAAGGAAAAATGTGTCCTCTATCTGTACCTATTTCTGGAAAACGTTGAGTTTCCATGCCTGAGTGAGAAGTACAATTGGAAAAAAAAGATTATTTCAATACTGTCTCACTGATTGTTAATTAAAACTTCTTAAAACAGTGCTATAAACACTGCAGCTTTGTAGAGGAGGACATAGGGTGAAGTCTTTGCTTATGACAGTTCACCAGGGCTGTGGCCAGTGGCCCTGGTCCAGGTCCTGCTGATGTCACAGCTGGGTGAAGTGGCAGCAGTGGAAAGGTGCTAGGCTCAGATCCTCCCACAAATGTAAGTTCAATTATTTTCAGATTAAACATGACTTTAGATGATAGCTGCCTGGAGGTTTCTGCTGGGAATACCAGTGGTTCATCACAGGCAGAGATGTCACCCTTGGTCCCCTGCTGCAAGGCTGCAGAGTTGGTGTCACTGTACAGCTAGCTGGTCACTAGGTGCCACAGCATGCGGAGGGGGCAAGGCAGGGAGAGGGTAAAGTGTGTGTGCAGGAAGGGGGCACCAATATTTCAGCCCGACTGTTACGTTGAGGATTAAATCCTCTGCTGTGCTCAAAGAGAGTGTGCCTTCCCACCCCTCTCCTCCTTGCCCCCTCTGATCTATTGCGCAGATGTCACCACCTCTGCCAGCTCCTGTGAAATATCAGTAACAGCTCCCTTGCAGGCAGGTACTGGAGGTTTTGCTGTGAGCAGAGAGGGTTGCTGAGAGTGAAATCCCCCATCCCCTCGCAGGGACATCAATGGTGTCCTGGAGGGGGAACTTAATGGCTGGGCAGGAAACCAGCGTTGTGGGATGGCTTGCGTGGAGGAGATTTGAAGACCCTCACGAAGGCAGGGTGCTCAGGAGAGAGGGCAAGTGGATGGACAGCATAGGTATTGCTGTTGCCCCTTAAATGCATCAACTGCCTTCCCACCTTCTGTTTTTAGCATCTACAGCCATAATGCTCTCCTCTCCGTAGGCTGCGGAATTGCCGTACGTGGTGGTGTTTCTGCCGATGAAGTACAGGGAGAACTCAGCTAACTAAAGCTGAACTAAGGTAATGGTCCGGGGCGCTCCTCTCGCACGACCCATTTGCAGAATGTGTTTCAAATGGAAGCAGAAGTATAGCTAAAATCGTCCCTGGAGTCAGTTGTGTTCCTTCACGTGGAGCCGAAGCTGACTGCTTCACGTGCTTGGACTTCCCAGCATGGCAGCTCTTTCAGAGAGTCTTGGAGGATTCCTGAAAATCAGGAGCATTTAAGGTAATGGTGCTTGAGGACCCCAAACCACCAGTTTCTTTATTCCATGTTTTCCCCAAGAGGGAGCCAAGCAGCCGTTCACTGTGTAGGACTCTTTCCCAAGCTGCTCTGAGAATGTACTTTATGTACTGGAGTGTTTCTGATGTGGCTACAGCAATTCTCCTGCTTGACCAAGGTGCAATTGTTCATCAAACTCCAGCTTGCCACTTTTTACATGAAACTTAGTTGAATCTGTAGCATTAATTTCAGGAAGCTGACAACTGATAGTTGTCCCACGCATGTAACGGATGCCAGAAGAGAAGAGTCTGATTTTCTAGGCTATGTGCATGTAAAATATACTTTATATCTTAATGTTTCCCTCTTTCTTTGTTGGGTATTGCTTCCTCACTGAAAGTTCAGCAGGCTGGACAGGAGGAGACGCTCATGCCTTGCACTTAACCTGCTGTTGCTGTAGCTGGATGCGTTTTGCCTTGGGGCAGGATTGAGTTGCCTGAGTGTGGGCATCACATGTAACCTGAGACCTCTTTGGGTTTCTGGGACATCCATAGAAAGATCTAAGACCACCTGTGTCCCTGTGGAGTAACAGCTGGGGCTTGGGTGAGGCATTTTGCAATTTCTATAGCAATATGAGGTGCCCACCCTAGGGATGGATTAGAAAGCACCTGCCAAAGCTGCTGAAAGATTTGCAGCTTCAGGTGAAGACCAGGGGAGAGGGATGGTTGAGTGGATGCCGTGTTTCTGCATGTTTCCATGTGTGCTGCCACACAGGTGATGGATAAAGCTGCTTTGGGGATTGCTGTTTATCAGCCAGCTCAGTGTGAGCATCTGTGTGGGCATGTCTGGGCTTTGGTGATGTTCCTATAGGGCTTGTGGCTATTTACCTCTCATGTCTTTGATGAAGTACCCAAGTGTTAATTAAATTAGAGAGGAGCCCTAGTGGTTTATGCATTTCTTGACCTCTCTGTCATGACAAAATTTGCAGGTTATTCTAAACCTTTTTCCTATAACATGTTAAATCAAGCCTGGAATAGCAACTTCACAGCCCCTTGCCAATGCATTCAAGTACTAGATAATATTGACAACGTGTGTCCTGCTACTTGGTGCCAACGGTCCCTTCTGTGCCCTGTGCTGCTCCTCTTGTGATTTTTCTGAATCAGTATTTACTCTGTCTTGTTTATCTCAGTGCTTTGTTGTCAGCAGAGAGTGAACGTGTCCCTCGTCCCCACAGACTGGATGTGCTCAATGCCTTTCCACTGGGTCTCCTTTCCCAGTTTAAGCCCTTCACCATCTTCTGTTTCCTCCTTGCCCTTAACTCCCTCTCCTCTGATTGAATGTGGCACGTTCATAGAACCATAGAATGGTTCGAGTTGGAAGGGAACATAAATATTCCAACCCCCCTGCCATGGGCAGGGACACCCTCCATCGCAACAGGTTGCTCAAAGCCTCATCCAACCTGGCTTTCAACACTTCCAGGGATGGGGCATCTGAGGCCTGAGGCAATGCAGCCAGCTAGAGTATTTTACTGTGCTTTTCTCCAGATGCAATGAACCATTCCGATGCAGTCCTGTGCTGACTCTGCTTTGCTGGTTGTGTTGATCGAGGCCTGACTCTACTTGGGCTATGTTCTTGTTTCATCCCTGGGTCTGAGATTTCCCACCAATGGAGCAGGGTTATGCATGCAGTGGGTGCACTTCCTGCCTGATCCAGCCCCTTGCAGCCCCCCTGAAATGAAGAGCTCTGAGGACCTGCTTGACCAAGGGCTTTCTACACCTTGCCTTGTGGTGGGGGTGACCACATGCTCTGCTGATGGGTCAGCATCACTCCTTCTGCTTTGTGTATTCTATAGTTTTTAATATGATTCATCCCTCATTTACTGAGTATTTGTGATCCTTTGTCCATCTCACTCACTTCTCTGGGTTGGACCATCTAATGGCAAGAATTCATCCTCCTTCCTGAGGTTTCACCTCTGGGTTGGTAGCTTGATTGCCATCCCTTACGTGAATTTAGCATGCGGTGCCTTGATCTGTCAGAAATAACAGCTTGGATGTGGCAATTGTACAAGGGAGGTTGATTTTTCTGGTCTCACACTGAGCGGTGCCTGTGTCTTTTGCTGTGCTGTTGCTGCTTGGTTGAAGAACATAAGCCAAAGTGGGAATAAAAAAGAAAAGGCAAGAAATTACTGCTTTTCACACTTTTCAAAGTGTGCAAAAACATATTGTGCTTTTATGTGACACCACAAGGGTTCACAGCAAAAGCCACGCATGGCACACTCCACCACTTGCGAAGAGCTTGTGAGAGGTCATGGCGCTTCAGTGTTCATGGTAGCTGGGGACCAGACTTGCGGGATCTCCTTCTGTCTCTGTGCATCCCTTTACACCTCCTTGCAGCTTTCCTGGCCTGAATTAATTGACAGGCACTTCGCTGAGACAGCAGAGGGCTGGATGTGTAGAAAGGGTGGGTGTGCAACATCTTACACCTGCCTGAGCGAGGGTTGCCATCATGCCCTTCCTTGCCTCTGTTTGTCTTCATGCCCCATCCTCCCACCTGCCCTCACGCTGGTGGTGTTGGGTGGTGAGATGTTGTCCAGCCTCTCTTATCCCTATCCACATCCAATGCAGAGAAAAACCAGAGAATGATTCTTATCACTGAAGTCTTGGCTGAATAATGAGCTCATTTAAAGACTTCAGCTTAAGTCAAGTGGGTGTTGAGATATCGAACTCGTCTCAGTTTCTATGGGAGTTAGGCGTCTGAATCTCAAAGGTGATTTAAGCCTTATATATAGTACCAGGGGTTTGCAGCATTTAATACTAAAAGCTTATTAAAATCTAGATTCTTAGAGTTTCATAATTTGCTTACGTGAGTATATGCCTTTCAAGCTGTGCTGAATAGACTGACAGCAACATTTGCTCACTGCAAGACTTGTAAGCACATTAAGTAGTACTGTTAGATGCTGCCGTTTCCAAATTTCTCAAGACAAACTTGTACATCAGTCTAAATCACCCACATAACTCTTGTTCTCTTTATACCAATTCCAAATTAATATATTTTTAGCACCTTGCCAGATTCTTCTTCAAGCTCGAAGTCTCAGATTTCCCTGCTGTTGCCAATGTACTGTGGTTTGTTTTAATTATACAAATCATAAACAATGAAAGCACAATTGGAAGCAAGAGAGAAAAATGAGATTCTGTAATTGGAACAAAAGAAATTCCATGCCAGCAATAACCCTTTAGTTCATGAAGGGTTTGGTTATTTCTGGCAGTGCTGCAAAATATCTGATACAACGGAGTCCCCAAAGAGGGAGGCTGTAGAACTTTTCAAGCACATAAAACACAGCTTTGTAGCAAATGTAAGCTCTAAAGAAAGGATAGTAGGCAAATTCGGTGGGTTATTGAGTGGCCATAATTGTTTCCAGAGTATTTCAGAAATGAAGATCATGAATCTTCCTATATTAGGCCTGCTGCTTGGTCTCAGGTTTAACTAATTTTTCCGTAATCTGTTCGTCTTGAACTTTACTCACCTGAAGTAAGAATGGAGGGAGACTTCAGCCTTCTCATTTGTGCTTCAAACTCCCATTGTTTTGGTATGAATATTACAGTTTTTGCCGTTCTTAAAATCCCATCTTCCAGAACCAGCTGATTACATGAGACTTCACGTTTAATAAAACAAATTAGCATCTGCAGCATGCTTACTGCCTGCAGCGTGTTGCGTAAGGTGGTTGGGAAGACGCAACAACTTCCCTTTGGCAGGAGACTAGTACATCTGGATCTCAGAGGGCTCTCATGGTAGTGAGACCAGGCTGAAAGGTGGTTGGTATTTGGAAATCCAGCAGAAAATGTCTCTTTTTTTATTTAAGTGAGAGTATTCCCCACTGAGAGCGTTAGATCTTCTGGTTGCTTTTGAAGATGTTTACTCAGAGCTGCTGATGGTGTAAATTGACTGTGGCACTGCGAGCACTCACTGCAAGCAAGCAGTCAAGTGCACATTGCAAGCTGGGAAGGCACCCAACAGCCATATACCCCAGTTCTCTCCTGTTGCCTGCACCTCCATATAACAGGTGTCTGCCTGCGGTCAAGGGATGGTGGGACCATGCACCCCATTCATCATGTCCAACTGTTAACTTAGTGCTGCCAAGTCCCACCACTAAACCATGTCCCTAAGGACCACATCTACATGTCTTTTAATACTTCCAGCGATGGTGACTCAGCCACTTCCCTGGGCAGCCTGTTCCGATGTTTGACAACCCTTTTGGTGAAGAAATTTTTCCTACTATCCAGTCTAAACCTCTCCTGGCACAACTTGAGGCCATTTCCTCTTGTCCTATTGCTTGTTACTTGGGAGAAGAGACCGACACCCACCTTGCTACAACCTCCTTTCAGGTAGTTGTAGACAGCAGTGAAGTCTTCCCTGAGCTTCCTTTTCTCCAGGCTAAAAACCCCAGTTCCCTCAACTGCTCCTCGCAAGACTTGTGCTTTAGACCCTTCACCAGCTTTGTAGCCCTTCTTTGGACATGCTCCAGCACCTCAATGTCTTTCTTGTAGTGGACTTTTAAAACCTAGAAGTTTCTATGATTCTATATGGAAAAGGACAGCTGGGGTGGACCTGCACTTGGCTGGCCTGCAGCCCACCCCCAGCCCATGGTGTTGGTATGATTGACCAGGTATGTCTGGACAGTCTCTCTTTAGAGAAAACTGTCAGGGAAAGAAGTTATCACCTCTTACGGACTCATCCAGGAGTTACTCCCTGGTTGCAGGATGGGATGGGTGGGTTGAAACAGATCTTCCAGCCTTTTGCCTCCTGCCATTTGCACCGCTGATGTGACACTAAGGTTGTCACACTAAAGGTAGCTGGGCCAGAGAGAGTGAAACGTGGGCATCACCACTGTGCCCACCTTTACTGACCGTGAAAACCAGTTGTAGATAAGGCTTGGGTTCCTACCAGGAATGTCAGGGAGAAACTTTTCTTGTCACCCCTTTTTCGTTATCTTTTTGCCTCCAATGTGGTGAGCACTTGGTGTCACCAGCCCACATGGCCTGTAGTAAGTTGTGTCTTGAAATGCAGAGCAGCTTCAGAGGGATTGCAGGTGCTGGAAAACCTTCTGTCTCAGGCTCGGTTATGAAGTCCTGTGTGATGAAACCTCTTCTCTTGTGTTGTAGTCCTGTCTTGTAGCAGACTGTGTTGTTTGTCCCCCGTCCACTCCCTCAAACAAGTATGATTCTGTGAACAGAGATAGTAGCAGAAGGGCCTGCAAGGGATATCACAGCGTTTAAATTGTGGAGCTACATTTGAATAAATACTTTGTGACTGGAAGGCAGGTATAAATTAATTGTTATTTGAATGAAAAATTTACTTTCCTTTTTCTAAAAGGTGTAATTCTTTATATTTGACTTACAGGATTACTTTCTCTAAATCATGTCAGATATTGCAGTAACTCATCTCTAAGCTTAGCATGGCCAAGTAGGATGAACACACATTTTACATTCATTGCCATATATTTAAATTGCCTTTGTCATCTCGTCTTCCTGGCTCTGAAATGAAAGCCTGGAAGAAGCTGCATTTGGACTGGAATGACCAAATGTTCACAGGAGACACATGTGGATGGTGGGGAAGAAAGAAGGGGAAAATCCCTTAATTTGACTGCATACTTTGGCAGTTATTGCTGGTGGATGAGAAGGAGCAGGAAGGGTCTGTCATGCTATCCCCACAGAAGACCTCAGAAAATCAGAGTTTTCATCAGGTGGTCATCTTTAAAGTAGTTTTTAACGAGGGCTGCTTATCAGCACATTTTACAATGTGACATTTGTCTTTGGAAAATACCATGTCCCCAGCAGAAGCCCATACCCAGGGAGCCCAGGCGAGGAGATGCTGCTGACTGACGTCAACGTACGTCAAAGAGGAAAGTATTTTGGGCTCTGCTTATGAAGTGGAAGCCAGACCATGCTCGTGTTGCAACACTGATATGCCTTTGGCACAGGGACCCCCCCGGGACCATGGGGTGACTTTAACCACTGTGCATATTTGCTGTTTGGTGCCGATATCACCATGGCAGAGGTATGTGGTAGGTTTCATGGAGTGGCACAAGTGTCCTGCAGAAAAGGCTGTTTTATTGGCACGTGTTGAAAGCAGCTTGAGAGGGCTCTGAGATTTCTGCTTTGCTGAGCTCTGACTGGGGTACATGGGAGGAAGGTGACGCTTTGGCTTTGCTCTCCAATGGGACCTGTGAGCCCAGCAACATCTTGGTGGGACGCAGGGGAGCCTGGATGGGGGGACTGCCCTGGGAACCCCCCATCTTCCAGCTCAATGGGGTCTGCAGAGGCATCTCTCTGCCATATTAAGGCCTGGCTGCTTGGCCCAGGCTGCAGGGAGGGGTGCCAGCTGCCTGTTCCAGCTTTTCTGGCATTTCAGGAATGTCCATCCCTCACTGAAGCTACATTTCAAAGTCTTTAACCCTTCATTTGTCTGCGTCCTGCACGCCTGAACGTGTGCCAGCCTGGTCCTGGTGCGTGGGCAGAGGGGCACTGCAGAAGGGACCTGATGTCCTCCTTGTACCTGAGCACACTGGGAGGTCTCAGTTTGGTGGTACAGTGGCAGTGTGTCCTGGAGATCCCAAGCCATGCAGGAGCTCGTCTCTGGCTCTTCAGATGTAGCGTGTCCCTGTGCATCTGCTTCTTTGCCATTCATGCTCAGAGACGTGCAGCTTGCAGAGCCCACTGCCCTGCGGCTTCAAATGACCCATGTAATGATGCAACTGATTCATTTTGGGCCCAGTATGTACCCTTGTACCTGGCCAGGTGGGAAGCGCCAGGTGGTGGCACTCCACTTCTCCAGCATTGTTGTTTTAGGGAGAGATCCCTCTGCAAATGCTTTCAGGTTTGCTTCCTTCTCTGGTAGACTTGTCCTCCTGGGGAAGGTGATGTGACATCCTCACCGCTCCACCACAGTCACCGAGGTCACGTCAGGGACCTTGTCTTGTGGAGAACAATTTCAGTCTTTGGACACGTAGTTATGGTGACCTGCCGTAGCTGTGTTCCTCCCTCCTGTATGACATTGCATAGGCCACAGAAATCCTCTCTGGCAGTCGTTGTGGATTTCAGGAGGGTTTTGCCCACTCAGACCCAAGCTATTGAGTTTCTTTGTATAAAAAAAGGTTTAGGAGAGAGGTGGTATTAATTCAGGTAGGTACCAAATGGGCTTGGTTCTGCTCTTGCTAAAACCTATGGGAGATTTATCTTGCTAGTTAAATCTCTTAAACCACCAGAGACTTTTCAGTGATGTGCTTTGAAGTTCCACCAGTGCTTTAAATTAAATTTACAGTGACAACAAAAATGGTAATTTCTTTGTCATCTAAAAAAAAGTCGTGCGTCTTGTGATCAGTCACCAGATGTGTTTGTCAGGTTGGCACAGTGGCATTATGTGACAGTGTGCCAAATCAGCAGCAGGTTTAACGGTTCGCTGCTCCCAATGCTTTCTTCCCCTGCAGAAAGTGAAGCCCGAGTACTTGCAGAGCCGGGCAGGTCTGTGCTTGCGGCAGCAGCATCTTCCCACGAGATGGTGCTCAGAGCTCGTGGTCCCGCCGGCGGTCAGTGCCGGGAAGCCAGACCTTCTCCTGGGCATGGACTGCTGCAGGCGGGGATCCAGCCTGGCACTGGCTGGCCCTGCTTCCGCCGCTCACTTAGCTTTCAGCCTGCAATGAGCCTGTAACTGCACGTGTAAGTGCTTTTCTGACCTGGGAGCCATCACGGCTCAGGTGTAGCTGTGTTCTGTACTTCTCAGGATAATGGAACTATTTAAAAAAAAAAAAAAGGTATTTTGCAAGACGTTGAGTCCTGACTGGAGGCATCCGCATAGGGAAAGGTGTCTGGATGGAGAACAGAGCTGTCGGGGTTGGGCCGGGACGCCTGGGCAGTGCCATGCTGCGGGCGAAGCGCTGCATGGCGGGTTGGTGGTGCTGGCAGCTGCCCCGGTGCTGAGGAGCTGCTGGGGTTTGGGAGACCCAAGCTGATGTCTCTGCTTTGCAGTGAGGCTTCTCCTGTACCTGGACCAGCTGTTTATGTCTGGGAACAGGAATATACACAGGCATTTTCTCCTCTGTTAAAGGCACAAATGCCTTCCTCCCGTCCTTCTTTGTCTGTCACCGCTTTCAGTGAAGCATCTCATGGGGTGGTCAGCCCTCAGCTGAGCTGTGTATGGGCAGTGCCCAGTGCTGGGAACCCAGCTGGGGATGCAAAGCGCTCCTGTACGTATAACTCCTGCTCCGAAAAAGCCTTGCAGTGGAGATCAGCCTCAGCCCTGTATTTTAAATGATGCGAATAAAATGTTTTAGGTCAGGGGCAGATTCCTGCTGCACCAATATAAATCTCGGGTTGCCTTTGCAACCACAGGCCTGAGTTGGTCTCGTTCCTAATTTAGGGTTTACGTGAGGCCAACACCCTATGTATCCCTGAAACCCTCAGTGTGCCCCAGCAGCTGTTGTGGCTGAATATCCCCATGCCTCTTGCTTTCCTCCCCAGCAAAGCATCGCCCCTGAGCTGGTCCCACCATCCCTCTGGTCTCCTTCCCCTCCTTTAAATCCCTGCTGATGTCCCACTTCCTCCCCAAAGCCTCTGTGAAATGGGCCGACTGTCATCGCCTGAGCTCACCCGGTAGCGCGGGGATGAAGGATTAGCGGGCAGGGGAGCTGGGAGCTGGCAGACGGGGAGGCAGTCAATGGGGGCTGGTGCTGGGAGTTGGGTGAGGACACGATGTGTAGGAGATGAATCACAGAAAGGAATATTCATCGTATTTACCCACGGCACCGGAAAAAAAGACGTACTGTAAAGCAGAGCGATGCTTGGCGTTATCTCGGCAATCTCACTTTTGTAGGCTGTGCTGGGGTTTGGCAGCGTGTGCTCGGGCTGCAGTTCTTGGAGGAGAGGACTTGTTTTGTGCTTGTACTGTGGCCCATCACTGGGGCTACAATGAATACCAACAGCCCAAAGCCTGAGAAGGCTCCGGTGCGCTCTGTGCCACTGCTGTGGCAGTCAGTGGTGGCAACTGCTCCCTCTGGTCCTGAAGCTGAGTTTGAGGTTGATGTAGATGTGCTTGTCTCATGTCCTGAACATCAGCAGCTGTTACCCCGGTACCGAGCACAGAAACACATTCCCACAAAGGAAAGCATGTAGCGATCCCTCTGTCCCTCTTCTCCTCACTTTTATCATTCTGATAAAATGCCATTCCATAAATTTTGCAGCAGTGAATATATATTTCTTTCCTAATCACTGATGGAAAAGCTGAGCAGAGGCTTGGCTGCCCTCCTCTGCAGAGCTGCCCTGGCAGCTGGATGCTCAGGGAGGGACCCTGTGGAGAGCTGCATCTGGAGATCTCTCTGCCAGCTCTTCATCTGCTTTACGGGTGCTTTACTGACTTGCACAGTACCCATGTAAATCGAGATATCATGTGGTGCAGAGCCCAGCACCGTACCAAAGTCAAGGTATGTTCTCTCTAAGCAGTTACTTTGATCCCCAAGGCTGGATCTCATCAAAGGCTGAAATCAGGATTGTTTGACAACACCTATTTTCCATTAGCAATGTTGACAGCATTAATTATATTCTGATGCTTTAATTCTTTATTATTGAAATCACACATCAGTGATAGTCATTATTTTGCAAGGGGGTTGATGTTATGCTAATCAGCTTGCAGTTAACTGGGTCATCCTACTCATTTTTTGGCTGTGGGCACAACACTACTGCTCTTGTACTGGAGTCTCTGTGGTCTGCCAAGATTTATTTTAAACAAACATGAGCAAGCCAGAGTTTCTGAGCCAGCTTTTTTAGGACTCTTGGGTGCAAGTTATGTGAAAATATTTATCCCTGTTGTATACTGTTTAACGTCTTCCTTGGTTACTAATGGACTGGAAAGGACTTCATTGTCCTCAAGTGATACAAGTACATCATCTTGCTGCTTTGCAAAGGCAGATGGGAATCTTCTGCCTTTTCTTTGTCATTATTAACTGCTTCATAGAATCATAAAATGGTTTGGGTTGGAAGGGACCTTAAAGATCGTCTCGTTTCAACCCTCCTGCCATGGGCAGGGACACCTTCCACAAGACCAGGTTGCTCAAAGCCTCATCCAACCTGGCCTTCAACACTTCCAGGGATGGGGCAGCCACAACTTCTCTGGACAACCTGGTCCAGTGCGTCACCATCCTCAGTGTGAAGAGGCACCCTCAGAGTGAAGAGTTTTGCTCTTTCTGTTTTGGAAGTGGCTGGTGCTTGTCTTAGGATTTCTTTTGTTTGTACTGAACTTTGAAGATCTCTTCTGTGTTAGCTCATTGCCTCGTGGTCTCCTCTCTTCTCATTCCCACAGGTACAGCCCCCAAATCACAAGGAACGGAGCAAAAGCTCAGCCTGGCAACCACGAGGTGAAGATGAAAGGTCCCGAGCCAGTGATCAGCCAGATTATTGACAAGCTGAAACATATCAACCAGGTTTGTGACAGACGTGCCAGCAAGGATGGCTCCAGAGTGGGTGGCTTCCAAATCAGTCTGGCTTCCCCAGACAACCCATGGCAGCTCCGTCTTCAGCAGCCACGTGCGGAGCCAGCGCTGCCTCGGCCCCGCTCGGTACTGGGCTCGCAGGGCACGTGCGGCAGGTCCTGATTCATGCACGCTGGGGTGATGCTCCGTGGGTGAAGCAGGAGCTGCAGGGCACGCGTGTTGCAGTCCTCCAGGGCTCAGCCTGCACCCAGACAGATGTGTGGCTGCATCCTTGCAGCATGCTTCCGCTGGGCATCCATCCCTGCACAGCGGGGGACCGGGAAGGACAGGGCTGCTGTGACGCCCCCCAGGTATGAGGTGCTGGCGCAGTTCAATGCGCACGTGCCTATTGTCCCCTCTGGTCAGAGGAGTCCCCTCTGGTATTGCTCATGGCTGGCCAGGAGGGTCACTTGTTTCTTTGCTGTATTTCCCTGGGCATCCACTCCCAGTCTCGGCTGGGGCAAGTTACCGTTGAATGGGGAAATGGCAGAGCTGGATGAGACCCTTTCCACTGGGGAGGGAGCTTCCTTCCCACGGTCTCAGACCTGGCATCTTTGCTGGGACAAGCAGTATCTTGTCTCTACCCATTGTTCCGGCCCAGATTAGGTCTGTGAACAAGCCCTGCCTCTGCCAAGGGATTAGGTGGCACCTCTGCACAGTGTTCAGCTTGCGATTGTTAACCTTCCAGAGCTTTTCTGCAGCGTTGCCTCAGGCCAGCTGGGCTGGGGTCTGCCTCTGGACTCTGCTCTTCTCTCTGCGTCACTGAGTAACTTGTAGAGAAGATGTTTTTCAGTAGGCTGATAGGTTGGACCTCTGTACTTGCCAGGGACACATGGCATTGGGACCTTGCAGGGCACATACTCAGGTGGTAATGCTGTTTGTTAATACAGCTGAGCCACCCAGTCCCTCCCAAGATATCTCTTACCCATGGGGACCTTGTTCAGGGTCACTCCAGCATGAGGCTTTGGGCAGCAGTGGGTTCCCAGGGTTAAGCTCAGCTTTGCTTCCCGGCTGGGTGGGCTTCGAGGGCTGGTCTGTCTGGAGTTGCTGGCTTAGCGACTTTTCTGCTAACCTCTGCTTTCCTGCTCCCACCACTGCCAGGGACTGTTTTCATAGCAGTTCCCAGTTTAACCCCTGCACCTTCCAATACAGGCATGCCTCATTAGCTGCTGTCTGGGGCGGGGGGGGGGGGAAGCAGTGAGGGATTCGGGGTCCCCGGGAGCACCCTGGCACACGGGAGCTGACGTGGGCAGCAGCAGCACAGCCTGCTCTGCCTTCCTGCGTGCCTCCCCGCGCCAAGCCATGCCATCTGCCAACAGCCCATAATTATTAAAGGGGGGGGGGGGGGGAAATAGCGTAATCAGCTCCCTATTAAATGGGGTAGAGGGCAGGCTTCAACCTGCAGGTGATAATGATATTTTGCCGTTCACAGTGAGAAAGTCGCACCAAACAAAACATGGTTATTAGTGCACTTAAAACTGCTGACATAAAGTGGTTGTGAAATGCTGGCTGCCAGACTGGGTCAAGTTAGGTCTTTGCTGAACAGTTCAGGCTGCTGAGGAGCAGAGATCCGTGGAACGAGAGACCCTGGGTAAATATCACCAGGCTGAACTCAGCTGTTTGCAGCAGCACAGTGTCTTTGTCAGCCACTGCTTGGAGAAAAATAGTTGTAAGGAGGTGGATATGGTCAGCTCGGTGGTGATCTCTCATAGCGCTTCTCCTCCTTGACTTGCAGTGTTGGATTGGAATGTGTTATGGGGGCAGGTGAATTGTTTGGGTTTAAACAGTGTAAATATAAGAGTCTGGAAAAAAAAATCAAACCCTCTTGTAAAGTCGTGTTTGAGAAAGAGGGTGATTGAAAATAAAATCGGAAGAAAATGGGAAGTGATTTGTGAAGATTAGTTGTGAACCTAGCTATGCTGGCGGAGGGTCTTTAGTCTATGGTAAGTAGCTTGTGTACCGGGAAGGTAACTGTGAAGGTCACATAAATTTGGGATTTGGGGGTGTCATAGCTCACCATCACACTTATTTTCTTGGCCTACCAAAGTTTTGCACTCTCCTTCACATCTGGAATGCATCTTGATTGCCGAAGAGTAGGAAATGTGGAAGGAGCAGCTCTGGATGAATTACAGTTGTGTTTTTCAGATGTTGGCTTCAGATCTGGGAAGCGGTGGGGACTCCCAGGCTGAGGAGGGGTGAAAATCTCCTTATCCACCAAACTCAAGCCAACAGAGGCTTTTAAGAGTTTTCAAACATCCAGAATCTTTTGGAGAAGAGAGCATCTTTTTGAGTGTTTGTGGTGCTCAGAGCTGTAAACCGGATTCCCCATGTGACTACCAGTAAATTGTGAATCTAGTACCGTATAATGAATTCCTCCCCGTCTGTTGTGTTGGAGATGCAGCTTGGATTTTGTGGATGTGGGTGGACTCAGGAGCCGTGCTGGTTGGTGCAATTTTTGTTAAGAGTGCTGCAGCTTTTACTCTTACTTGTAGATTTTTGCTAATGTCTGTAATTTGCCGATGATTTGGCTTTGATTTATTCCAGGCTGCTCATGCTACTGAAAAATGAGTGTTCTTTGAGCAGTACGCCACATTTTCGAGCTTGCTTGAGTTTGGCAAATGCGTTGTGTGCGGAAATCACGCTCGCTCATTAGTTCGTGTCTTCTCAAACTGAACCTGGGTAAGCGTGCACATACATATGAGAAATTCTCATCAAACTTTTGCAGTTTGAAATGAGAATGGTGTCTGTGCATTAGGACACAATCCACGGGGAATGAAAGGAGTATAGAAAGCTTCACCCAGAGAGAAGGGGAAGTAGAAGTTTGCCAAAGTGTGTTAGTTCAGTTCAAGCACCTTTTATCAAGCTAAAATAAATAAGTGGATAAAGCTCAGTGCCTGAGTAGTGTGCTGTCTTGCGTCAGTCCTTTCTGGATGAGTCCCCCTCGGTGGTGCCTACTCATCACATCGAGACTCCAGACCATTTTGTTTCACCCGAACGTGTGATTGTGGGTGGTGCTATTTTTCGTGCGTTGGTCGGTGAGATGGTTCATTATTGCCATATTGGAAATAAGGATTTTTTTTTTTTTTCAGTTCTGTTAGATGTCTACTGAGTTTTGATTTGAGTTATTTTTGCTGTGTGCCCAGAGGCATGAACAGCCCATCCATAAATATTAGCATTGTTATCTCAGCTGGGAGGCCAAGGGTCACCTTCAGGAAAATGAGTTGGAATTGGTTCCTAACTTTTATTTCCCAGAGTGGATGGGGTCTGTTTCTAGCTAGAAGGTTTTTCACTCATCCTGCATGTGAAACTATATTGAAATTGAAAGATTATTCTGTGTCAGCACAAGGTCTTGCTCACTTTTTTTGTGACTTGGTAGCATCCCTAGGCAAAAACTGGTGTGCAAGGTGAGCTGTTTCCTCTGGTTACTCAATTTTCCTCCCACCACGGGGACGTTTGGATGGCGGACAGATGGGGACGAGCTTCAAGTTTTAAGAGATATGCACGAAGGTGGGAGCCGTGGTGTCTCATGTCTTGGGTGCTCTGCTGTGTTGGTGACCTCCTATTGAACCTTCTCCCAAGAAACGCTCTGGAAAGCTGGACCTGAGTGATTCTGCTGCGAAGATGCAGCAGGGATGGAGACTGTGGGCACTGGACCAGCTGATGTGATGCTCTTGGTCCTCCCTCCTGTCCCTCTCTGTCCCCAGCTGACTGTCCACTCTCTGCAGCACTGATGGGGCTCTGAACCGTTACCATTGGATGCTTCACCCCATCCTTACTGCGCTTACCTGTTTAAGCTTGTGCCCAGTTCCGATCCCTTTTCATGTTTAGATAAATCCTGGTGTTTATCATAGGACCATCTTTAGGAGGAAGAGAGTGGTTTTGGAAGAAAAGGGAGGAAAAACTCCACCAAAAAATGAATAATAAAATCCATAAAAGGAAAGTTAACTGGGGGACATGTGTCTTTACAAGATTGAAGGGCCTGGAAACATATTGTACATTTCCAGACACTGGAGTTAAGGGCTCATTTAGAATATTTCAGATATACTGGAGTTTGACAGTTCTTTGGTTTTCACATCAAACAATCTGTAATTTATTGCCCCGTATAGGGACTGTGTTTTTATCATATTGCATATTCTCTAGCCAGAAATCTAACTACCATATAAGCTTTTGAAAAAAAAGAACCCTTTGGGGATCAGAATCCAGGCAATATGCTTTCACAGACCCTGAGAAACTTGCTTTGATTTATTTTCTTGGAAATAAGAGGAACACACAATTTCTTGGAGTATTACAGCTGTTCTCCCAAGCAGGATCTTGCCGCCTTTCTTCACGTGCTCGGCGTAAAGTCCCGGGTCCCAGAGCGAGCCCCATGTGAAAGCGCCTCGTGTTGCTCTTCGTGGGCTTTACAGGAGGATGAGAACAAAATTTAGAAGTTTTACGAGGCAGTAAAACGTGGAGCTCTAGCTGGAAGGAAAAGGAGAAAAAAAAAAAAAAAAAAAAAAAGCAGGCTCAGAGACACGAATTGTGAATGACCGAAGACAAAATAGACTTGAAGTTTGCAAAAAAGCATTTTCCGGCATTTACGTAGCCGCGTTTGAAGCTGGTTTGATCAACCAATATGTCCTATATTTGTTTGTAGGTTTAATGGGCTGTTTCCCGGCGGCCTGGCTGCTGGGAGAGGGCATGGCAGAGGTCACCCAGAAGTTAATTTGGAAAGAGGCCAAAAGGCCACAACTTGATTGAATCAAATGTAAACAAAATAAGCCTGGGAACAGCACGATGCCCTTGCGCCTGAGAGTCTCTCTCAACCCCTTTGCCAAAATACAGAGTATGGTGGAGCATTGGGGACCGGCAACGGGGTAGCAAAGGATCGAATCCGGAACCGGCTCAGGGCACGTGAAGAACGTGGATATGGGCTGTCCGGACGGTGTGGTGATTGCTCCCCATGCATGGGGTGGCTGTGGGTGCTCCTGGGGGAGACGTGGGGTCCCCAGACCCTGTCCCAGGCAGCTCCGAGCAGGGAAAACTATTGAGTTTATTATGAGACAACCCTGGGGAGCTGAGGAGTTTTTGGGAAAATATTTCCCCTTCAGAAAAATCCGTGACTTTTGATGGATTTGGTGGAATCACATCTCTCTGTGGCCTGCTAGGCTTTGTGAGGTTTATTATTCCCACTGTATTTTAATTGCCTAGCCAGATGAAGCAGCATAGTAATTAGAAAAATGCACAAACTGCCAGATTGTTAAATAACGTGATGCACAACACTTATCACTTGAAAATACAATATTTAAATCGCACCAAAACAAGTCGCTTTTGGCTAATTTTCCACTTCTAAATTTAATAAGTTAACACTACAACGTCTCAAGTGCTGTATATGTGTAATATAATTATCAACTCCTCAAAAGAAATGTTAATAAACACAATAATTACTTGGACATGCCTTTTGTTCGACATTATTAAACAGTTTGTAACAATTAAAATATTAAAACCACATGTTATTGAAAGCAACCAGACGTTGCAATTATTTCTTACGAAGGCTCTTAAATAAAACGACAGAAGATTTTTTTATTGTAATGATAAATGCATTTTGGAATGGATCAGCTAATTCTACTTTTACTACACAAAATAATCTATAGCTCCACCAAGTCTAGGCCTAGTATTTAAAGACTAACTCCATCCTCCTTCCGAGCCGTGCCTCGGCTCTTGTTAACGCGCCGGGTAAAAGCTTTCCGACTCCATACACAAGCAGCAATTACAGGATTTCGCCACTTAAATCAGGGGAAGCGTGACCCTCTGTAACAAGAACGTAATTAAATTTGAACATATCTGACTGTCGGGTTCCTTTTTAAACCCAAACCCCCTCCTTCCCCTCTGCACTAAAAGCCGGCGTTTGCCCACGCCGGCTATCGCCTGTCGCGACCTTATCTGCAAACGTCCCGGCTTTATCGGGTTCGTTGTGGGAACGCCGAACCCACAGGTCACCCAAAATGGATTTTCTTTAACAGCTCGAGATTAATCGGACCCGGCGTGTTTGTGTGTGTGTTTTTAAACAGCTGCGTAATCTGGGCTGTGTTTGCCGAAGTTTCTCGCCTGTTTTTCCTACGGTCTTGCACCAGGCAGGAGCGTGAGGGGTGCGCCGTTAAGCCCCACGCTTTTACTGCTTGTGCAGTTAAATTTGCTGTGGAATGTGAGGTATTTCCCATTTTCAGTAGGGAAAGGGCAGTAAATGGGCACATTTCTGGGTGTGCTTAGCAGCGCCGAAACTCGAAGTTCTGCTGAGCATCTCCTGTGTGCTGCGTAAAGCCGGCGATGACTGTCATCTCTTACTGACTGGTTGTTTTTGTTGAAGGTAGTGCCAAAACGCCCCTCAATGTCCGAAGTCCTCATCAGCCAGTTCTTGGAGAAAATTATTAATGGTGGGATTTTCCTTGGAACACCCAAGTCCTTTGGTCCATCCCCATGTGCCCCTTTCTTTGGTAACTAATGGGACTGCAGAGCTGTCATTTTTTGAGACAAGATTCACTGTTTCCTTGTCCTTTCTACTTTCATTTGTCCTTCCCCTGGCAATGAATTTCAGGAACACATGGGAGAGGACTGGGAAAGGCGTATTCCCGTGTGAAGTCATGTGTCTCCTTTTGCTAATCCCACTTGCCTTTCTGAGGGTCTCTTTATTCATCTGTGGTTTTTCACCATTTATCTAGTATTGGAATAGATGTTTTTAGCTCAGTTGAGATTATAGGAGCAGCAAAGCTTTTCTGGGCCGTGAATCCAGCTCCTTGCTTTTCTTAGCAAGACCAGGAAACTGAGCTTGGATGGGCGGCAGTTTTGGCTGGTTTCCGCACTAGTTTATTGTTAGGCGTTTGTAACCTTTGGGTGACATAAATAGCATTTATCACTCTCCTTCCCTGAAATTCCCTGGTTGCTGAGGTCTTATGCATGAGGAAGGATTCAACTTTGCCCCTATGGCTTCAGCCCCGGCACGGAGGCAGGTGCCTGCAGGGACCAGCCTCCAAACAATGCTGTGGAAATCAGCTGGGGAAAAGAAAAAAACCCACACCTTTAAATGGAGGATTCAGTTACTTTTGTGTCCAAAATGTGCAGCTGATGCACAGTGGTGCTTTAAAACAAACACCAGATATCCTGTACCAGCGATGGAGTTTATCCTGTTGTGGAGGAAACAAACCTGGAGGAATCCTTGTGCAGCAAAACACGGTGTAAGTGGAGCCGTTGATACCAAATTAACAGTTAATTACAGTTATTCTGGGCCTCGTTAATTGTGTCAAGTGTCGCCTTGTGCTGTGACTCAGGCTGGTAATTTAATCAGTAGATGTCCAAGGTCCGCGTCCTCCCTGCTGGCCCCAGTGGCAAAGCACACAGCCCTTGCCGGCGTTAGGGGGATGATTGGTAGGTTGCTCATTGATGTGTTTTTCTCCAAAATTTGACTTAACATCAAGGTTTTTAAAGTGCAGTCCAGACTGAGAGGAGCCTGGGATTCAGGGAGCTAATCTTCCTCATCCAGAGCAGGCCTGGAAGGTAACCTGTGGTCGTCTTGGCCGTAGAACAAATCTGATTGCTTTTGTTCCTGAGAAGAAGCCTTGCTAACAATGATGTTACTTTTTATGCCAGCCTGGCGTGTGACTGCTTAGCGATGATGTTGTCTGGGGAAGGAAAAAGCAGCGGTCAGGGAGGGCCAGCTCCGGTGGGAGGGCTGCTCCGCACCCCGGGGTTTGCTTCGGGAGCGTTGTGCCCAGCTGTGGCTCGGTGTACAGGCAGCGTTTCCATAAGCCCGGATGCCGTGAGATTCCCACTCCATCCCTAGCTGCTCCGTGTTCCAGGAAGGTTGGAGCTGGGGATTTCCCTAGTGCAATTCTTCACCACTCTGCAGTGGGAACAAGAAGCATTTATGGCATTTTTTCTCCCAGAGGTGTTAATGTGTCCATGCCAGCTGGGGGATAGGTAGCGGAAGAATCCTTCCAGATCCAAACCGCTGTGGATTTGAGTGTAACTTGCATTGAAGGAACTGAAAGCACTCGCTGGTTTGGCATTGCTTTGATGGAAAGAGCAGAGTAAGGTGTCTTACTACAGTGCGCAGAAAGATGTTAGCGGGCTGGAGCAGTTCACCCTCCAGTCTCAACAGCTTCCTTCTTGCACCAAATGTCACCAGAGCTTTCCTGGTCTGAAGTTAGAAGAGGCATCAGACCTACACCCCACCTATCAATCCTGCCCTGGGAAAGGGTGATCCCTTTTTTAAAGCTCTGGCTTGGTGAGAAGCTAAGGCTGCTCCTGGGACCTCTCCTGATGCTCTATCCCATGTCCATGGAGGTAGTGACCAGCACAGACCACTGCAGCTTTCATCCAAGCTGTGCTGCTGTCAGAAAGTGCAAGAGGTTTTGTTCCTTTTAGGTAATGAATAATTTGTAATCTTGCTGCTTTTGTTACACCTGCTGATGAAGCAGATGTTTGTAATTAGGCAGATCTCTGTGCTGGCAGACCCCGTCCCCCATCAATGAGACTGTTTTGACCCGTCTGTGGTGGGGCAGGTGTAAATAACCCTTACGGCTCAGGAGGACTCTCTTTAGACGCTGTTGGTCGTCAAACTTCATAGCTTCGTTTTGAGACATAGCTGACTGCAAAGGCCAGGCTGTGCTTCAGCACTCTTGCTGCTGGAGCATGTGCTGCAAGAGGTGGCCCTTGTAGCATGTAAAACTGGGAGCAAACGGGGAAGTTTAGGTCGCAGTGATATTTATTGCCTATGGCCTTGCTTGACTGTATTGCGGGTGAACGATATTTAAAAGAAGAAAATGTGCTTGGCTGACCTTTCTGAGGACACGTGGGAGAAGATGCTGCCTGGTGAAGCACGGGGAGCTGGGAGGCAGCTGGTAGAGGACGGGTGTCCGAGCCATCTAGACGTATCATGATAGGCAGGAAATTACTTTTTATTTTTGGCAGGACCCCTCAAATGCCTCTTGCCTACCAGTGGAGGAGTTTACTGACCTTTTCCTGCAGCACATAAGCTTCTAAATGCTGAGGGTGAGACTCGTGTAGGTGCATTTCAGGGCTTCCTCTGCAAGTGTTGGGTCGCACTGAGGGAGGGTATAAAGTCACCAGCTTTGAACCTAATTTAAATGCTGAGTTGATTCAGCTGCTCAGCTGCTGGCTGTGCATCTGTGTGGCGGAACCACCCTGGGCAGGGCTCTGGCTCCTCCTGCCTGCAGCTCAGCTCCGGGGGCCTCAGCCTTGCAGGGTCTGGTTTTTTGGATGCATTCAACATCAGTGATGGGTTGCATCACAGTGTACTGGCAGCGCCCATGCTGGAGCCTGGAGGTTTCCTTGCCCTGTTTGTAGACCCGTCCTAGGAGGCAGTGCCGATATGAACACTGGAAAAGCTGCATCTGTGAAGTTGAATTTTCTTCTCTTTGGGTTTTAGCAAGCAGCAGCCACGCTCTGAATACAGAGGAAAGCTGTGACCTTGCCCAGGAGCCTGCCCAGCCATCAGCCATCAATTAGGGACCACAAAGGCTGGAGAGACCCCATTCCTGGCATTACTTCTGGTCTGGTTTGTCTCACTTCACTTAACTTGAAGTGCATAAATACTTGTGGTAGCAGAGCCTCGGGCTCTGAGTTCCCGGCTCCAGCTGGGCACCTTCCCCAGCAGCACCAGCCCCATCCTGCCTGCAGACTCCCTGCTCTCCTCTCCACGAAGGACTGAGCGGTGGCTGTTGGGTGGCAGAGGTGGCCATGGGACACTGGAGGCCACTGACCCCAGAGCTCCCAAGGATCACATCCAGTACTCAGCTAGGCACAACCTGCCCTGGGGCAGTGGCCAGTAGGTCCCCAGGGAGGGCAGACGGGCTGCTCGCTTCTCCCAAGCTAACAGGTTTGGGGAGTGTTTGCCATGGAGTCCTCCTCCTGCCTGATTTAGGTCTCTGCTGAAATCAGTGGCTCAGTAATGAGCCCTGCACAGGGGTTGTCATGTCTGATAGGAGGTAACTGGCTTATGAGGCAGTTGTTCAGTCCTCTGTGGAGCTGGGGACATTCAGCAGAGCTGCTTGCAGTTGCTTTTTGGGCTTCCAGTGCCTTGTGATGAAGCAAATGCAAAGGTAAAGCTAGAAAGAGCTGCCCTCGGGAGGCCAGGGGGCGGCTCGGGGCAGAGGGGCTGGTGTTCTGGCAGAAACATCTGCACAGGACAACAGGACAATGCTGTGCACGAAAATACCTGATTTGAGAAGTCTTTCTCTACTGGGAGCTTTTAGGAAAAAAGAGAAGCATCTGGGACAGAGATTTGCCTCTTGTTTGTGTGGCAGAAGGAGAAGGGGGGAAAAACATCCTTCCGGCACAACGCTCGGCTCGCTGTTTCCTACCTGGTGCCAAGGACGAGATGTTTGTCTCGCAGGCGGCCCTGGCAGACGTCGCTGACAGACGGAGAGCAACCACGTGTGCTGGAGCCTGAGCCAAGAGGAAATCTCCCAGCCGCTTCGACGCAGGCTGGCTGAGGTGGCCGTCGGGCAGTGAGGGAGCTGCGGGGACCCGCTCGTTGCTGCATGCACTGCCTTGGGCATGCTCGTACCCCTCTACGGAAACACGGATCTTTTTTGGCTTGAGATGTTATGATACCTACTTAGATGCAAGAGCATCTAGGAGGACCTTCCTTCCAGGCCATCTCTGCTCAGATGCCTGAAGGAAGTGATGGCAATGAGGTGGTTGATTGCTCCACCTCTACCCATGTTGTCTTCTTGTTCCTTGTACTCCTGCTTTGCTTGTTGTCTCATGATTTATCTTGTGGCGATGTGGGCTTTGGGCCTTCCTGAGCAGTGTTTGGATGGTGGGGTGGGGTTCTGCTCCAACATAACTAAACAAAATATGGAAAATATGGATAATAGCAGTGATGGGTCCTGGCCCATGTAGGCTCCCACACCCCTTCTTCTCTCTTGCCAACCCCCTGAGGGGTGGCTTCTTGGCAGGTGGAGAAATTGGTCCAGGTTCCCCTATCTAGTGATGCAGAGTGGGTGGAAAGGAGAGGGGAAGACAGCTGGGACTGCTGGTAGGAGATGGAGAAACTTTGTAGGGAGAAAAAGCAGGGATATGATGCCAGTGAAGAAATGATGTAGAAGGGTTCAAAGCATCCAGCCTGTGCAGGTAGCAAGGAAGGGAGCACCTTCACAATGTCTTTACCACCCTCAACAGGCGTGAGTGGTTATCTGCCTGGTGGGGACAGCTCTCCTGGTGACTTTCTTTTCTTGTTTCGTTCTTCCAGGCAGTCTGAAAGCGCAACTGGTCTTGAAATACCAGCTCTTTCCCTGATGCAGGTTTCAGGGTCCAAGCACAGGATTAGCGTGATGTTCTGCTCCCCTTTATCAAGGTACAGGTGTAAGCACAATGTTTTTTTGGGTTGTGCACCAGACAAAATGTCCTCAGGAGGTGCTCTGGCATGAGTAGCACTGTATCTGGAGCAGTTGTGGGCCCTGTGGCAGAGACCGAGACTGAGAAAACGATGCAGGTCAGCCTAGACAAAGCGAAGAAGAGCTGGAAGGGAATGTTTTCAGTAAATAGCTGTGTTTGTACATCACTTCTACAGAAGTGGTAGCTCATAAGAGTCTGTCTGATCCTGGCAGGAAAAGGTCCAGGCAGACTCCAGCAAGGTGCTGAAGACATCCACTCCCTGGTCCAACTGTGTGCTCAATGATTCGTTTAATAATTGGGTTTTGGAGTTCAAGGGATGTCTGTGTTTGATGGAGGGGTACGGCAGCGTGTAGGAAGGGACACTGAAGGACTGGTGACAGTTTGGTCTCAGAAGTGCATAGGAGAAGGAGCTGTAGCAACTCACAAAGAGAGAAGCAGCATTTCTCTGGTGTTGTCATCGATACGGGGCTCAGGGGACAAGCCAGAAGCAGACAGGGACTGCCCAGGTCCCTAACAGGCTGGGCTGGACTGGACTCTGCAGCCCTGCTTGGCACCCACACCGTCCTGTTCCTTCCTACCGCCACACAAAAACAAGCCATAAATAACTGCGGGGTGGAAGGGGAAGGAACTGGATATAAGGTGAATGAGCTGACCTTAAAGCCCCAGTAATCTCTTTTTCGCATGTGCCCTGTGATGAATGAGCATTTGTTTGAGTCGGGGAAGTGACACCTCCCCAGCCTGGAGGAGAGCAGGCAGGAGCCGGTCCCTCTGCCTGCTGCCGTGCCAGTGAGGGCTTAACCTTCGCGTCCGCGGGAGCATCCTGTTATAGAATCATAGAGTGGTTTGTGTTGGAAGGGACCTCAAAGATCATCTAGTTCCAACTCCCTGCCCTGGGCAGGGACACCTTCCACTACACCAGGTTGCTCAAAGCCTCATCCAACCTGGCCTTGAAGACCTCCACGGATAGGGCAGCCACAACTTCTCTGGGCAACCTGTTCCAGTGCCTCACCACCCTCAGAGGGAAGAATTTCTTCCTTAGATCTAATCTGAATCTCCCCTCTTTCAGTTTAAAGCTATTGCCCCTTGTCCTATCACTACAAGCCCTTGTCCAAAGCCCCTGTCCAGCTTTCTTGTAGCCCCTTTAGGTACTGGAAGGCTGCTAGAAGGTTTCCCCGGAGCCTTCTCTTCTCCAGGCTGAACAACTCAACTCTCTCAGCCTATCTTCACAGAAGATGTGCTCCAGCCCTCAAATCATCTTTGTGGCCTCCTCTGGACCTGCTCCAACAACTCCATGTCCTTCTTATGTTGGGGTCCCCAGAGCTGAATTGCATCCTGTCCCGGGATCTTTCGGCAGCAGAAGGGGCTGCCAAGCCGTTATGAATTGCTCCGGTGTGGTGACGGCAGGCTGATGTGTGCCTGGAGCAATTCATAACGGCTTGGCAGCCCCTTCTGCTGCCGAAGGAGATTTACTGTCCAGTGCAGACTCATTTTAATCACTGCCAGCACTTAGGGGTCTTTATCTGTCTTCCTTTACCCATAGCGATGTTGTCAGTTTTGATAGCTAATCTGGAATTAAGCTGATGATCCGTAAAGCAGGGCCACCCTTTGGCCAATAATTCACTGCTGTCACCAGCTTCTTCGCGCTATCAGGAGAGTGACCAGAAAAACTGATTTACTGGCAGCTGAGAGCATCTCCTTTGGAGCCTGTGAAGGTGGTAAAGGGGGTCCTGCTGCGCCAGTAGACCCTGAGAGATGCACGGTAGGGATTTTACCTTTTCCAGGAGATGGTATTTTGAGTGCTAGAAGTAAAGACTGAAACATTTTTATGACTCAAGAGCCACAATATAAACTCAGAGCTGTGGTTCACCTCTTTTGGCACCTATTGCCACAGACTGCTGTGGACTCCCAAGAGCAGTGCATGGGAGGACGTCCTGGGACTGTCCCTTGCCCATCCTGCCCAGAGCAGGCAGGAGGCACTGCCTGGGGCTTGGTCTGCTGAGTACAGCTTCAGCAGTACAAAATCTGAGATGTCTCAAAGCAGGCAGCATGGGGAAGTGCAGAATTTGCTTTTAGAGCAGCTGATAAAACAGCTGACATGCCCAACTCGTTGTTTTTCCAAGAGCTGAAAATGACTTTTCCGACTCCAAAGCCTGCTTCCACTATATTAACATTTGATTAGCGATCGCTGCTTGTGCTGAGCTTGAAATAGGAGTGCAATTAGGAACAGGTTTTCTCCTCTGCCACGTCTGTGCTGCCAAGGTGCATCCAACTGGAAGGGCTATAGGAAACCACAATTTGAGTGTCCTCCTGCCAAAACGGACTCTTCTGTCCGTGGGCTAATTTTGTGGTCCCACGGGCAGCGATGCCTGCCTGTGCACGCATGCGCTCGCTCTTGCAAGACAAGTGCAGATCCTGCTATTTACAGATATTTTTAAAGTTTTAAATATCCTTATTTTTAAATGGCATTTGATGCTCGGTACCAGGGAACATTGAGTTTTTCTGTAATATGTGTTGCGTTTTATTGCCGCCCAAGAAGGAGAAAGCTCTTTAGAGCTTGGAAAGAGATAAGTGAAAATGATGCTGTTGATGTTGCATTGAGTTTCTGCTTGTGCAGCTCCGGTGCCACCAAGGCCCCCATCCACACCAAGGATAAACTGAATGGAGCTGGGAGAGAGGAAAGTGGAGCATAGGGCACCAGTGAATCCTGTGATGAGGGTTGGTTAAATAATAAAGAAAGTATTGGCTAATAAAAGATAATTTTTTCCATGCTATTTCCAGGGCTAATAAGCAGAGGAAGTGGAGAGAATCGATTCTCCTGTTGCATGCTTGTGTATGATCAGGCCACAAAATTCAAAACACATGAGTTTTCACAAAGCCCGCAACTTCAGCCTTTTAAAATGGGTTCCTTTCCCCCGATTCTTGCTTGTGATCAGATAATGACCTTCGTAAGCAAAACAACCCCAGCTGTATTTCATAATGGGAATATACTTCTGTACATTGTAATGAGCTGTTAACAGGGAACAGTATCGTGTGAAAATCTGCACGTTTCCCATGATGCTGCCCTGATTTAAAAGCCACCCATAAATTATTCAGTGTTGCAGATTTCAAGGTCAAGATTGGCCCTAAGATCTAGTTTTTATCCCCCAAAACCAGTGTTTTCAGCAGGCTGGAATTTAAAATAGAAAAACCTGACTTGTCGGGAATGCCGGCAGTTGCGTGGGAAGTACAGCAGCATCTGAAAGCACATGGCTGGAGTGGGCGACTTGTGCAATGCAAAGGGAAATAACGTCTTTGTTCCTCCAAAACTCTTTCTTACCAAAGGAAGGCATCCCAAGTTTTGCAGACAGTCCTGAGTCGGTGGGTTTTGTTGAGTTTGGAAAGGTTTCTAGCAGAGCCAGGGGCTGGTTTTCCCTGCTGGGTCCAGTTCCCAGGGTGCACTTCGTGATGCTTAGCAGGTCCTGGACACACAGCTGAGGATCCAGAGGAGTTTCTGCACTAAGGCACTTTTTCTGTGCGATGTGAATACTTAATTATTAAGCGTATGTTACAATCCTGAATATTATTTTAGCTGCAAGCTCAGTCTCCGTCGTCTCTAGCTTTTTAGGTTTGATCGTATTCCAAAGGCTTACTGAAAACATGCAAAGAATTTCGGCAAAACTCTATGGAACATTTTTATTAAATTCTTTCAGTCATGCAAGCTAAATTAAACGACAGCTCTGTCCACCAAAAGATTACAAATATCAGTCAGACTTCTCTGCTAAACTCATGAAGGAATTAAATGTTTTTCTAAAAATCTTCTGTTCCTCTTAATAATCTGTTTGGCCATTCTCTTTACTTTACATATTTTTGAAGTATGTTGAAAGAGATGATTTCTGCCCTAGAGGAGCATAGGGCTTGTAGCTCACTGCCGATATTTTATCTGAATTTGTGGGCACAATTTTGGGTATTGCTCAAATTGATATTCGCAATACCGCAGGCGTAGTTTCCGAAAGGCAAAAACAGCCATTACACTACAGTCCAAGGAACACAATGCTTATTCCTTTTCGGAGACAGGAGATTAATGATAAAAAGTATGTTGCAGCTCTCACTGTTTATGTTAGAATTGGAAAAACAAGACCAGGTGGCTCAGTGGGCTGGTGAGATGGTGAGCTCGGAGTAAAGTGGTTGTAAAGAATGAGGAGTGATAAAGATTTCAACATACGGTGGCCCGTCCAAATCCAGCTGAGTCATTACCCCGTGTTGCTGCATCTGTTTTTGTCTGGTCACTGTATGGTTATGAATAATTGTGTAAATCATGCTGGGATGCCCTGGGGAGCTTTCCTTGCAGAAAGGCTCGGCCCATCTGGCTTGTTTTTTAAGCTGTAGGGAGACCACAGGACAAGCCAAGCAACAAAGACGTATACGCCCGGCGTCCCTCGTGCCGATGATCTGGCAGCGGACACGGCAGCGGAGGTACGGCAGCACTGCCCACCCTGCCTCTCCGTGGGGTCACAGTTTAAAAGGGATGGGATTGGAAATAAAACTGATCCCTTTCTGAGCCGATGGAGCTCGTAGTCAGGAGCAAAGGCTGTGGCCCACGTGTTTCCTGCCACGGTGTTTTTTTCCAACCTAACTGATTCTGTGGTGGTTGTGCAGATGGGGGAGGAACACCCCGCATGCGCCTCAGACGCGGGTGTGCACACAGACTCCCACAACCAGTGCTCTAGTGTTCGTCGGGTACATTATAGTGTAGTTTTGCCATTACAGTTTGGAAGAAAAGTAGGTACGACTGTAAACTCTTACAGTTGGATGAACCATGATTAAGTTAAAGCTATCTGACCGGTACGTACTACTTTAGTGACCGCTGGACTATGTATTTTCCTGCCTCTTACCATAGGCTTTAAACCACATGACATGAATAAACTGTAATGTTAGGGTACAAGCTCCACTTGCTATTTAAGGATGGAGAATCTATGTTCAATCCACTAAATATAATTTTATAAAGTGTGCAGACCGTCAGGGAGGTTGTGTGATGGTTAACGAGGCATCCGACAGCGCTCCTGGGTCTGGATGCACCAACAGAGCAGGGTGGGATTTGCGCCTCGCACCAGGTCTCCTGGTAATGGTGCTGGTAGGTTTTGTGTCACGGGCTTTGTTTCTCTGAGAACTGGCTGCAAAATTTGACTCATTGAACCTCCCCGTGGTTCTGCGCAGCTGGGGACCGCGTGGCCGAGGAGGGAGCTTTTGTCCTGGAAAAGGCACAGGGATGTCACGTTCACTCGATCCGAAGTCGAGGCCCGCGTGGCATTTCTCAGAAAGTTCCTGTTTTATTGTGGCTACAAAGGCAGAGAAATTAAGCTGCTAATTTATGGCATGCCAAGAAGAAAGCAGTAATACAAGAAATGCTCAGTGATTTTAATGTTTAAAAACACACAATTGAAAAATCCTGATTTTCCCCCACCTCCCACTGAGCTTATTAAATCTGAAAATATCCCAGAGCTTAATTCTCTCTGCCAGAAATTTCCTCTGCTGTTTCGGGTAAGTAATGAAAGTTGTGCTGCTGCGCCGCGCGGTGGAGTCCCAGCTGGCTCGCTCCGTGCCTTGGATGCAGAGGGGTGAGCATCCTGCCGCTGAGCGGTCGCGGTCCCCTCCCACCACAATGGCGCTGGCTTTTTTAGCAATGGGGCAATGAGTCCGAACTGGTACATGTAATTAGCTGCTGCACGTGGGAGACTCTCGTTATACCTCGAGCTGATGTACTCTGTGCTGAAGGCTGCTGTTGGCTGTGGGCTTCCTTTGGGGGAGAGAAATACAAGCGATGGTGTAGGCTCGAGTGGGCGGCGTGTTTGGTTCCTGCGCGAGGTCTTCCCCGTGCTACCCCCAGTGCTGCATTTGCCTTTTTTGTTTGTTTGCTTGTTGTTCTTCTGTGCTTACGCCGTATTCTGGGAAAGGCCTGTAAATGTCTAAATAAAATAAAATTCCTGAAAAGTGAACTTAAAACAGCCTGAGCCAAAGGCTGTTGAAGGCCAGGGAAAAGCATCCCTCGAGTTTTGGGGAGGTGAGCTGCGTTTTGCTTCCTACTGTGGATGTGGGATGCGGCAGGACCGTCATGCCGGGTGGACTTTGGCATGTGCCAAGGAGAGGTTTCGCCGCGTTCCTCCTCCCCGCAAGACGCTGCCGGGGAACCCAAAGGGGTCTCATGTTAAGCCATTTGTTTTTCATTACGTTATGCTCCTCTAATATAAACACAAAGGTATGTGGACGTTGCTGTGGACAGAGCAAACCAGATGCCGAAAGCATTCCTCCAAGGCTGTGTAAACTTCAGCAGCTAAATATTTTAGAAACAGTTTTCTAAGGCTAGCTTAATAGTTTAAAAATATAACCTAGATTCCAGATATTAAAAAATGCCTTGAAAGGCACGCGTATTGCTGCAATAGATAGGACTAACTAAACCCCTGAAGTATGCGGAAAGCTCCCATTTTGCAATATCTTCTATTACTTATCCTTTTCATTATTTTTTTTTTTTTAGTGCTGAGATTAAATTCAAGAAGGCTTTTAACAGCAGAGTGGTAATGATAGAAATTTTCAGCATATATTAACTGGCTGACTCACACTTTTTCAAAGCGAATCTGGGTTTATGATGAAATAGCTGGCTGCTTTCAGCAACAGCAAAATCAGAAAAGTCAGCAGGAAGAGGAAGCTTAAAACATATCTAATCCACCCATGCGCTGTGAAGGGGCAGGGTGGGAGCTCCCACTGGTGATTGGAAAAGAGTCCCCACCCCGTATCAGTGGAGATATTCGAGTCTCTGTCTTGGGGCTGTGCAACCTGTCGCCGTTAGTTAGAATTCGGCTTTAAAACATCCTTTAAAAGATCCTTTCGTTGTGTCTCTTGGCTATCCCAGATACTTTGACTAGCATCCTCTGCACTTCAAGAGTAAGGAGTGAGATTTTTAGGTTATTTTTGTGGGACCTCATACAGACCCGAGAGATCTGCCGTTTCCTTTCACGTGTGTTACTTCTCAGACGAGAGATAGTCCCTGGAAGCACTGAGAATCCCTGAACGGAGTTTCCTCTTGCTACTGGTTTTTGCCCCATCTGGCCTAACTTTGGACACGTGTTTTGTAGCTGACTCCAGAGCTTTGGTGGCTCTGGGGTTTCGCAGGGCTGGTAGACATGCTCCAGCTCAGGCAATTCTCACCGGGCAGAAGCCAAAGGGCAGAGTTACTCAATGTGGTTTTTCCTCCTTGTTTTACTTCTTCCATTGAGGTTTTGTGTACAGCTTTGTCCATGAATGAACCTGAGCTTGTCAATGCTTTGGCATGAGGAGCACCATGGGGTCCTGTCCCACTGTCCTGGCTCCGCTGATTCCTGTCCACCTCTTGTCACCCGATGCCCCTGTGAGTGCAGGATGAAGCGGTAGGGAGGGGATGAAGGGAAGCTGTTTGAATGACTGTGACACTTCGTGTCTTTCAGCTGCTCAAAGGGATGGCTTTGCCTCACCGAAAAGCTCCAGGAAAAGCCCCGGAGGAGGAGGAGGAGGAGAGCGGAGACTGCGACGATGAAGATGACTGCGGCAGAGGCTCTGGGGATGGAGAGCTGCGAGTGAGGAACCAGCTCCGGTTCTTAGCAGGTGATGGAGATGATGGTCCCACAGCAGCTGCCCCTCTGAAGGTTGTAGGTCTTGGTGATGGTGCGGGGAGCTGCCCTCCAGGGTTTGCTGAGGTCCGCTCACTGCCGGAACTGCTGATGCTCAGAGGCTGCTCATGCTCAGCATTGTGCCAGCCAGCTGCGGGGACAGTGGCTGGAGAAGTAATGCCACTGCTTTTCCAGGTCAGTTTTGCAGCAGTGTGTTGAGGGCAACCCATGGCAGGGGGGTTGAGACAGGTCGCAAAACTGCTGTAGGTCCCACAGTCATGCTCTTCTCTCCTTCCCACTGCTGCTCATGCTCATGAGCTTAGACATGAGGTTTTCTGCTTTCTAGAGGACATCAGAACGTTGGTAAGGATTGTTTGACTGCAGCAAACAATGGTTATTTCTGATCTAGGGTTTAGAGACCTGTGGTAATCTTTTACAAATAACTCCAGCTCATTTTTCAGAAGTGATTCAGGTATTCAGAACCCTAAAATTGGATTGCTTGCCAGTACCAGTCATGTCTTTGGTTGCTTTGGAAATGGCTGTGAGGCACTCCTGGCACTCCTAGTGCTTTGAGGCTGCAGTATTAATATAGTAGTCAGTGCTCACCCATTGGCAGGAGAAGGTGAAGGACCAGTTGTGACTTGGGCAGTCACAAATGCTGTTGGTGTTTGTCTTCTTCCCGACCCACTAACCAGTGTCTTCCTACTCCTGGCTCCATGGAGCTCAATAGCATCATCTGTTTTGTTTTGCTTGTGTGAGAAAGACCAGGCAGTTAGAGGCTGTGTCCGTCGTGGATGAGCGGTGTCCGCTGGCCGTCGGTCTGCGGGCTGGAGGCTTGGCCCAGTTAATGCTGGTTCCATTGCTGCACGTTGCTCTTTGAGAGACCAGACAACTGAACCTGGATAAAATCAGCTTTACAGCTTTGAAGTTTAAGAGGCAAATTTGAGCTCTTAAACAAAGCACAGATGTTTATAAATTCCTTTCTATTGGTCTGGGATAATTAAAGTATCCTTAATGAAGTGAGAGCTGAGCTATTAAATGCCAGTTTCATATCAAAGATTATTGACACATTATGTAAAATATATAAAATACATATATTCAAATATTGGATAAAGGAAAGAAAAGTTTTCAAGTCCTCCAATCCAGGTCTGAAAGGGAAATATAGAATTCGGAGAAGGATAAAATGAACTTTATTTCATCCAAGAACTAAATATCAAAGTGTACGTTAAGGAAATACAGGCGATCCTCATCGTCCTGAGTTGAGAGCAAAGATATGTGTTTCATTTTCCGTGATTTTTGTGTCACACCTTCATGCTATTTTTAAGTGTTTCTAATTTCCTCTTACAGCCTTCCCCATAATATCATCAGTGATCTCTGAATTCGGGTCTGTAATCCTTTCAGCATTTTTCTGTCTCTCCAGGCTAGTTTAATCACTGTCTTGATCTCCCCGACAACCTGCCCATCTCGCAATTCAGACCCCTCTTGTCACTGCGATACGTGGCCATGTCATAGGAAAAGAGGACATGTCCTCCCTCTGCTGCTCTGCTGGAGGGTGTTTGCTGCTGCCTTTGCTACAGGATGGGTAAATATTAACTTTAAGCAGCGATGGCTTCGAGGCATTGTGTTCCTGGCAGGTTAAGTCTTTCAGGTTGCTGAGAGCGTGATGTTTTTTCCGACACGGCTTTTAGGGACCGTCTGGCCTTGGAGGACATGAGCTGTGTCATCGCGGTGGCCAAGGAGTCTTTGTGGTGGTTCCTCACTTGCCCGTGCTGCAATGCTCTTTTTTTGTGTTTTGCTTTAGAGCAGAAAGGCGAAGCTGATCTGACAGTGACAGAATCCTATTTGGTTGGTATTGGATATAAACTGTGACTCTGTTGAAGTTTTATGTTGGAAACAAGCCCAGGAAAAGTTGCTGATCGTGTGGAAATACTCTCAACGTTTTTGAGAATGATATTTCTTTTTACTTTGAAAGAGTATTTTTCAATTAATTTTTTTTCCATCATATTATATCATATCACATGTACATAGCACGAAATAAAAGGGACCAGAAACCATTCCGCATTTTCCCCCCGCTTTCCACAAATCCAAAATTTTAGGTTAGCGTGCCGATTTGAAACCATGCCAGGCTTTGAAATCTGGAAATACTTAGCAAAATGAACTTTTACATTTAGTGTGGCTTTATCTCTCTCCTTCCCAAGGTGATTACCCTGCAATAGAGGCAGAAAGGACTGGGGTTGAGTTACTGACTCTGGTTTTATCCCGTGCTGGGTGCTCTGCAGCATTAAGGCAGGAACGCAGCTGGATGACTGGGGGGGGTGGGTGTGTCATAGCAGTGAGCTCAAACCCAAAACCCCCTTGGAGGGTGTTTGAGTGCCTCTACTGACCCTCAAAAGTTTGCAGTCAGGGAACGCAGCTTGTGCGCTTCGCTTTCCTTTTCTTAGAGGCTTTGCTCAGTTTAGGAGGAAATTTCCTTTGCCCCGTGGTGGCAGCGGAGATGTCCTCCCTTGCGGAGAGGTTCCCAAGCCTTGCAGATGGACTTGTCGATGCCTTGGGGAGAAGAGCTAGATGCCTTGGACTGGCATTGGTTTGGCCATCAGTTGAGTGAAAACGTTGGTAGAGTTTGCCACCTCTGAGGTCTTTGCATCTCTCAGATGCAGTTGGAGTTCCTCCCACTTCCCAGCGTGGGTACTGCTGGTCCTGCTGCATAACTGCGAACAGCTGCTCGGTGCTGGCCTCACTGAGATGTCCCCTCAGAAGGTCTTGAAAACATGGAGAGAAAAAGAGAGCAAAAGGGGGGGAGAAAAAAGGCGGTCTCAAATACAGACTAGTTTTGATTTATTGCCTGTTGTATAAAATGTAACCTTTGTTTCCTATTTATAATGAGCCTGTAATAACTGGACAGTCAACTTAAACTTTAATGATTTAAACATACTTGTAAACTGTCAAGTCAAAAGTTTGTGAATGACTATAAACATATGTTGGTGAGCGCTATATGCTAATAAATTCATTATTATGTTGCCCCAGTGGGAAACACGGAGATGGCAGGCTTTTTTTTTATGATAGGTCTTTTATTGTTTGTCACATCTGCAACACATTAAGGATTTTGAACGCAGATAATGTTTACAATAAGGGGGAGGACTGCAAACCTCCCAGCTCAGAGAATAGCTCATCCTGTTTGTCAATGGAGTAACCGTGGAGCCGGCACCCTGGCCTTGCAGCTCTAAAAATAGAGCTGTGTACATACACACACATGTATTTATGCCACGCCAATGGCAAATTGTGCCTGGGAATAAATTATAGTATTTTCCCCCAAATTACAAGTCAGTGCAAATGTCTTCCAGGCTCTACGACGCAAACATGCGCTCGCACTCCACTGGGATCAGTCGTCCTACTTCGCACTCCCAAAGCAAACAGACCCTGGGATGGCTGGTCCTTCGCTGCCATTCGAGCCAGCCACTCACTAATTAGCTCACCTCTGGTATTCTCACTCGAGATGCCACTTATAACCAACGAGCTCGTTGCCAGGGAGCCTGAAAATAAAACATGGATGCTGGAGAGGCTCCTGCGCCGGGCAGGGGTGGCTTTGGTAGGTGATGGGGGAGAGGAGGTGCAGGCTTTTTGGGAGGGATGCAAAAGTGGTGTGGTCCAGCTCACCTGTGCAGAGATGATGCACCCCTGGGCAGCTCACAAGCTTTGCCGGAAGGTAAAAATCACGTTTAGTGGCTGAAGCATCACCCAGGGAATGTTCTGAGCGATCCAGCAACTGGGGGGGTGGGAAGACGAGGGGAAGATTTACCCTTCCAAAGTATCTGTGCTAGAGAGTAACAAAAGTTGTCTTGGGAACAGATGGATTTGGCAGAATTAAGTAGAAATAGTTTGTCCTGGGAAGGGAAGTTGGCCTCATCCCATGAGATATGTAAGGATAGATGTGTGCAATAAAGATACATAAAGATGGCTCGGCAAGTTGGCGTGTGTAAAAGAGCCCCCCTGCCTGTTCCTACTGCAGAACCTGCAGTTAGCTTTGCCTTTCTGCTCTCTCTTAGTTATTTCTAAGGGAGAAAGGGAGTTTGTAGTTTGAGCCCCAACTTTTCCTGCATCCTGCCCAGCTTGTTGCTCCAGCGTGCTGCCAGACCAGCCGGGCAGGCTGGACCTCTGCGTGAATTTCCAGCCATCCATGTCGTGCCCAGGTGCTGGATGAAAGTCAAAATCAGCACAGCGTGTCCTTTGATTTACCCAGATGTGTAACTCTTAAATAGCTTCTGGCTTGCTCTGCCACTGGTTTATCCTCTCAGCAGGGTTGTTTTGAGAGCTCTCATCAAATTGCAGGCTTGAACGTCACTGCCTGGGCTGGCCGACCATGGTCTCTTCCCAGGTGGAAAAGCCGTTTGTTGGTAACTCGTTTGTACATGTTAGAAAGGTGGTGTTGCTCGCAAAGGGGAATGTAGGCATGTTGTGGAGCGGGTGATGTCTCTGGCAGCCACCTTCCCAGAGAGAAGGGGCTGCCGTGTTCACGTGGCCGTGCCCTGTGCGGGCACGGAGCGGGACCCTGCGGTTTTCTGCTTTACGCTGTGTTTTTGGAAGCCCCATGAGTTACAATTTTCATCCTATTCTGTTTTTCAACTTTTCCAATTGTCTCAGTAAACCATTCCATGTTTTGGAGGTCTCAGTGCTTTGGTTGAGGCTTTGAACAACCTGATGTAGGAGAAGGTGTCCCTGCCCATGGCAGGGGGCTGGAACTGGATGATTTCAAGGTCCCTTCCAACCCAAACCATTCTATGATAATGTCATTCCTACAACTCAGCCTTTGGTAACCTTCCTCTTGTCACTCTGTTTCTCACAGGTTTGTTTCTGGAGGTCAAAGGGCTGTTCGTTTTGGGAAGCAAAGGGTTACCAGCAGGTTTCCCTGCCAAGGCGGTGGCTGTGCGGCCAGCACTGGAAGCCAGGCAGGGTGGCTTTGGGTGCAACCTTCCTGGCTTCTGCAGGCCATTTCTCTGGCAAAATTTCCTTAGAAGTGGGTATTTGTGCTGGAAAAAGGGATGCTCCCAACTCAGGAGTGCTCAGATGACTGCCAGGGCTCACTCCCTGCTTGTGCTGGGAGACAGACCAACAGTAGTTAAAATATTTACAAGATCATGTCTTCCCACCCCTTATCACAGTGATTGCTGCTCTGCAAATGCCTTCAGGGTGCCCGTGTCGGAGGGACCAGTATCTGCTGATACTGCTCTGCTCCATTTACTGCGGGGTCTTGAGATGTTCATCTGGCTGCTGAGAAAGAGGTTTTCAAATACCTGATTGACTTTTAAAATACTCCTTCTGCAGGTGGAAAATGTCCCCATCTGCGTGGATTTTGCTGACAGCGCGGGGCCACGTGGCTGTTGTGCCTTCCCGCCGTACAGCCTGCGGGCTTGGATTGTCCCGCTGACAAAATACCATGCGTACAATATCAATATTTGTTGTACATGGTTCTGCTCAGCCTTCTGCAGAGGTGCCCTGTCCTTGGCTGTGAGCTGTGCCAGTTTAACACAGCATCCTTCCGCTGTTTTTTTTTCTGTTCTGCTAAAAGCTTTAGGACTTTTCACTATAATTTTTGTAGCAGCAACTTTTTTGCTTTTTTTTTCTAAAGAGGGTGCTGTTGAATGCTTGATTGAAGCAAGCATAGCAGAAGCACGCTGTTTTACAAGACATTCATTCTGTCCCAGGGCAAAAAAATGACAAGGCCAAATGTCAGCTAGATTATCCGGATGGAGGAGCCAGAATCATACCAAGTAAAACAGTGCAATAGCTTGATTATTGCTTTTCTATTTCAAGTGTTTGTGTTTGTTGAAATTTCTCCTTTTAACAAAAATTTGATTGGACGTCGAGAATTCTTTGTCACTGTTCAAATACAAGCTAGAAGATGGAGAGGGAGTCACATGTAGCAGCTGGCTGAAGCTCTAATTGAGTGGCAAGTTCATTAATTCACTTTTGACGTCAGCAAAAATGATTTTTTTTTTTTTTGACAGACTGGGAGAATTATTGATGACTTTCAGAGATGGGTTTGTTTATAGCATCCTTCAGCTCGCTGTTCGTGCTGCTGTGACTCTTCCAGGCCTCACATTGTACATTTTGAAGGGTTCTTGTAACTTTTGTGCTGTGAGTTCCTCCAAAGAAACAGTAAGTCCAGAACTGAAGAACTAGAAATTCATCTATTAGAATAAGTTTGCACTTTGAGAAAAGCTACATATATGCAAAAACATGTATGAAATCAGCAAGTAAATCTACTGGATATATTAATCCCATGCTTCTGTTTTCTGGTTTCAATTTTTCTTCAATTTTAAAAAGTTTTAAAACTTTTTCAGTGTTGTGCTCACAAGCTGCAGACCTAAGTCTGTCTGAGCAATTTGTATGTGTCATATGTTTAGGAGCTGAATTCCACTGCCTCAGTCCATTCTGACTCAAAGCAAAGAAAGATGTACCAGGTTTTTTAAAGCAGGATCAGTGGAAGGCAGGTAAATCCCTGATATCCTCGTATCCATAAATCACATGTATCACATTCCCAATATGAGCAGACTTTGGCCTAAATCCTTCTTTGGGAAGCCCAGATCAGCACAGATGAGGCTGGTTCTGGGGCTCAGGATAAAGTGACTGGATGAGGCTGAAGGGTTGGAGACACACTGAAGGTCAGATGAGATGATGCTTCTGCTCTTATAGCAGAACACACAAAAGTCTTTGTGAATCTATGATCGCTTATCAATCCCAGCTGTTTATAATACCAGTCTGCTGGCAAAAGGTTTACCCGCTATTCAGTTTGCAAGTCTGAATTAACTGCTTGTATTATGCCAGAGCGTCTAAGGAGATACTTTTCAACAGTGTAATTTGGGAGCTAATGTGTCTTTAAATTGTTACGGAGTGCGGCATTTTACGTGACTGAACACATCAAAACAATTCCAAGTATGCAAAAATCTACCCGCTTGCAATAGCGATAGTCATATTTATCTTTAAAGGATGATGAATCTGTTTTTCTGTGGCTGAAAACATGTGAATTCTTCTGAAGCTGGGAAACACAATTCCTGACTCGGATACAAACTTGCTTTTCTTTTTGTGCTGTATTTCGTTGCAGGGAGACAAAATAGTTTAACTGGCTTTTTTTTTTAAGGGCTGGTGAGAAAGGCGTATTTCAGACAGAAGCAGACCAGGTGCTACTTGCTAATAGACTGACACGAGAGCCTTAGGCTGGTAGTCAGGGCATCGTATCTGCGCAGTTTGTTGTACAAAGAGAGGTTTGTCTGCGAGCCTGATAACAATATAACGTGTTGATTGACTTTTCACATAGGAGAGGGTGCCCCTTTCATGAGTGGCTTGGCTTTTGCTAAAGCTTTACAGCAGGTAAGCTGATAAGAACGATTATGGGGATGTAATAAATGAGGCTGTAGAGCACAGCCCTGCTCAGTGTTGCAGGAGAGGGCTCTGGTCCTGGAGCATGTCCCAGCCGTGCTGGCCGGTTCGTGTGCCCAGCACTCGTGTTGGTGTGCTGGCATTCAGCTGCAAAACATCCTGGAGGTGTCCTGTGGGCATGGAGCTGGACTGTTCCTCTGTTGCTCCGTGGCTGCCATGGCTCCTGGTCCCTGAAACCAAGGAATGCATCCTGCATGAAGAAAGGCTGCCTTCTCTCCTGGCAGCATTTCCACTCCTCTGTGGTCCAGGGAAGGCTGGTTCAGCTGAGATTCCTTCCTTGTGGCCTGCTGGATCAGTGTACCTCATTGCATTGTCTTTAGCCCTGACGCAGAGTGAAGATGCGTAGGTGCTTAGTGCCTGCATTAGCTCATGGTCCTTGGCGTTGTGCTGCATTTTGTCATATCTGCTTGTACTTCATATGTCTTTGACCTGCTGAGCACCACTGAAGGGCAGCAAACACGGGACAGCACTGTAGCTGAGCTACTGCTTGGTGATACTCAGAAACCACAGCCACCAGCTGAATGAAAGACTGGGATCCTTTGGTGCACCTTTGATGCTGGGGATTTGGCTATGGAACGGCAAGGATTGAACAGGAGGAACATCACGCAACAGGGACACCCAGAGGTTACATGGAGTCAAAGTGACAAGAAGACAAATTCGTGGACCTAAGGTCCATCAAGGACTATTAAACACAGCTTGGCTTGGGATGAGCTTGACATGTATCTGTCCAGAAATCGCCTTGGGGACATACAACTGTGTGAATAACTGGAGACAATGTTGGTCCAGGTGGCCCTGTCTCATTTAAAAGGTCTAGGAGAGGGTCCTGGGCTCTCAGCTGTGGCAGCTGCATTGCTGTCCATCGTTTTGCCCTGAGGGAGATGTCCAAGAGAACAGATGATGTTTGAGGTGGACCATGGAAGCCACCACTTGTTGAAAAACTTTTGGGTACAACTTTCACAACTGGCACTGGTGGTTGATGGTCTCCAGCAGAAGGAAACACGGACCTGCCCAGAAAGCAGCCTGTCTTTTTACTCCTTGCCAGAAGAAAAGAGGGAAACGGATGCTCCTTCAGAGAAATCTCTCAGGACTCATTGCTTTTAATCCACATTTCTTTCCCTCTTCTCCCCACCTTTGCAAATGAAAATAGTGTACGTTTGGGTCTGGGCTGCAAATTGTCAGTCGGTGTATTAGCAGGACACGATTGGTTACTGAGTCAACACTGCTCCGTGCGCTCCAGAAACGGGGGATTCATCATCCGTCAGGCAGAAGCTCTCTCCAACTGTTGTGCATTAGCCGTGTCCTGTGGGCGCACATCTGCCAGAGCCGACACCGCAGGTGACTTGAACTGAACCAGGTGTGTCTGTCCAAGCACTGGCTCCCCCGATTCCTGGGTGGACCTCCAGCCAATCCCCGACCCCTCGTGCAGCTGGGATGGATGAGCTGTGAACTGGAGGAGAGATGTCCTCCATGTAAATTTGCGGACGACACCAAGCTGGGAGGCTTTGTTGATCTGCTCGAGGGTAGGGAGGCCCTTCAGAGGGATTTGAACAGCCTGGATCGTTGGGCTGAGGCCAATGGCATGAGCTTTAATAAGGCCAAGTGCAGAGTCCTTCACTTGGGGTATAAAAACCCCAAGCATCGCTATAGGCTCGAGGAAGAGTGGCTGGAGAGCTGCCTGGCAGAGAAGGACCTGGGGGTGTTGGTTGACTACCGGCTTGATATGAGCCAGCAGTGTGCCCAGGTGGCCAAAAAGGCCAATGGGATACTGGTGTGTATCAAGAATAGTGTGACCAGCAGGAGCAGGGAAGTGATCCTGCCCCTGTACTCGGCACTGGTGAGGCCGCACCTGGAATATTGTGTCCAGTTTTGGGCCCCTCGCTTTAAGAGAGATATTGAGCTCCTGGAGCGAGTCCAAAGAAGGGCGACTAAACTGGTCAAGGGGCTGGAAAATAAAACTTATGAGGAGCGGCCGAGGGAGTTGGGGCTGTTTAGCCTGGAGAAGAGGAGGCTGAGGGGATACCTGATTACGGCCTATAAATACTTGAGAAAAGATGGTGGGGAGGTGGGGGAAGGGCTCTTTACATTAGTGATGGGTGATAGAACAAGGGGAAACGGGCATAAGCTTAGTCAGGGGAGATTCAGGTTGGATGTTAGGAAGTATTTCTTCTCTGAAAGGGTTGTCAGCCACTGGAATAGGCTGCCCAGGGAGGTGGTTGAGTCCCCATCCCTGGATGTGTTTAAGAATAGGGTGGATGATCTACTTGAGGATATGGTTTAATGGGGATTAGGGATGGTTGGACTCGATGATCTCTAAGGTCTTTTCCAACCTAGAAATCTATGAAATGAAATCTATGAAATGTCCTCCTTCCCAGGCGGCGGCTGCCAGCGGACTCCATCCCTGGTCCCAGGGGTTTCCAGGGATCTCGTGGCTCTAAAGAGAGCCCAAGTGGCTTTCTTCCATATCAACAAATTTCAGGCAGCCAAGTGCTTCTGAAGTTCTCCGGCTTTGCCAGCTTCTCTGAGTCTATGGTGCATCTCACTTGGGGCAAAAGCGGCTCGGCCCCAACATTTAACCTCCTGTTGTTTTTAGGGCAGGTTGGAAACTTTCTGATGGGAAGACTTTGTGTTGGAAAATGTCTCTCTGCTGGAATCAGAATGCAAGGAAGTGTGCTGGGGTTTTGGATAGGGTTTTTTTTTGTTTTGGAAAGGAATCAAAACATCTTTTTCTGCTCCTGCAGTGGGGAAATGCAGCAGCAGGCTGCTTGCCCGTGCCGCAAGGTAATGCCGTCAGCGTTCACTCCAGAGCAACTTCTTGTCTAAAAGTCTGCTTGAGATTAGATTTTTAATTATACCACAGAAAAAAATGAAATCCAAATGAATTGATTGGACTTTGTTCGAGTGCTGTGTTTTGGCCTCCCCAAGTCAACTTGCCTTTTTTTAAAAAAAAAAACACAGAAAACTTGGACGCATTTTGCCTTTGTTCTGCTTTGGAGCAGTAGCACATTCCCTGTTTTCTGTGGGAATGGAAATCTGGCGTTTTGACCAGCTTCTGTTGTTTCAGAAAACGTCTTCAATGGTATTTGAGGCTCTCGGCAGCATCTTACTGTCCGTTCCTGCTTTTCGTTCGCTCTTTGCTTCCTGCGGGACCTGGGCTGATGCTCTACCCTTCCCTCCCGCAGGAGGCTGGGTCTACATCCATCGTAGATCTTGACTACAAACCCAGCAACGCCTTTCCTTTCCCACACCTTCCTTCCTCCGAGGGCCATTTCTGCATATCCCATCTCTGAGCAGCCGGGAGCCAGTGCCTGAAGCGCTGCCTTGGGCTGACTCTTTGCTTGGATGCTGAAGGACCCTGTGCTGCACACGGCTGCATGCCCAGGATGCCACCGCATCCCTTGGCTGGCTACTCCCTTGGTGGTTATATGCCACTATGTGCTGGGACGTATGTGTTGTGGTGGCAGGTACTGATGGCTGCTGTGGGACCTGGCTGCCTGCGGCGGGTTCGGCAGCTGCACAGACTGCCAGGGCATCTGTCACCGTCTCAGTCCAGCCCAGGAGTCCCAGCAGGATTTCTAAAATGTAAGTTACAACTGCAATGTGATGCACATCCTTTTTCCTCCTTCTTCTTCTTTTCTTACCCCCTCCTCCCCCCTCCCCCCCCCTTCCTCTTTTAATTCAGTATTTTGAGTCTGGTTGGACTCAAAGCTATTTTGGAGTTGCTCGTGTCCCATGGATACTGGAGATGCTTCCTGCATGGGGAGGCAGACATCTGCTGCAGCCTGTTTTCGGACTTTTTTTGTGTTAGGCAGACTGCAGTTGGCAGGTGGGAGCCGGTGGTTATTATCAGAGTCTGAGTAATATCCTCTGCCTCCCTGATAACTCTCCACCAGCTGCTCTGCAGCTTTGGTACGTTGACTCGTCCTGTTCTGATTCTGTGTAGATCATTCCAGTAAAAAGTAAATAAATAAAAAAACAGTTGTGTGCTCCCCAAAGTCACTGCAAAACACAGCCTGCAATATCTCCTCTTCTTCCCTTGTCCACATAAATCATCTGCTAAGGCAAGTGTGAATGTGAAATAATGCAATTAAACCCAAAACGCTCTCCTCTCCCCTTCCCTCTACGGGCAGACTTCCCCACTTGTGCTCCAGTGTCTGTTGGCAGGGAACATCTGATGTGCTGTTACCTTCCATTTCCCTTCCCGGTGCTTGTAGCTTTATTTTTGCCTTTGCAAAGCCTTGAGAGGGGCTCCGGGTGTGCCCAGCACTGGGCAGCCGACACGCGGCTGTGCATGACCACCTCCCGACGTGGCCGTGGGATCTGTCCGTGGGTGCTTTTGCCAAATGGAATGATTTTTCCAGATATGGGGCCAGTGGCAGACACCAGGTGTGGGGAGGTCACCGCAGTAGCCTGGTGCTTTTGGGCAGGCGTTCGTCCCGGAGGAGCAGGCTGAGCCAGGGAAGCTGGGTGCAGGGAGCGAAGGCTTTGCCTGCGGCACGTTCCCCTCCGGGGCTCTGGAGGGACGTTCCTGCCCAGCTGTGGGCTTTGGTGGCAGTCAGAAAGCTTTGTCCTGGTGAAGTGGCATGCGTGTGTCTGGGGCAATTTGTGTCTTGTAGGAATGGAGGTCCTGAATCTGCCTTCCCCAGGCATCTCCTTGCCCTTTTTGGTGCCTCCTTCCCACCCTCCCATTTGCTTTACTTACCACAGAAGCATTGGGGGATGCTCTCCAGCTGCTCCAGAAAACGAAGCTGAATGGTTTCTCCTGGGCCCCAGACCACTGCCCAAGATCTGCCCACCCTGTGTTTCTGGTGAAGGAATACCAGCTGGTGGGTCAGGTGTTGTTCTTGGAGGTTCAGCTGATGTCTTTCCTTCTATTTTGCTTCTCAGAATGTTTTTAATGGCAGCACTGAGTGGCTGAAGGCAGCAGAGGCCATACGGCACCGTGGGCAGAGGTAGGTCTGGTACCACCTAGAGTCCCCAGCTGTGAGCGTCCCCCACGCACAAATAATCCCACTGAACTTGGTCCTTGGGTGCGCATGGAGTGGGGCACCGGCTGAAGTATCTTGCTGATACTGAAGTGTCTGCTGGGCCAGACACTTAATGCTATTAGCAGACGCTAAATAGCTCTTTCTTATTTAGGGGCCTTAATTTATTAAATCAGGCAGCAATACTCTTGGAAAAGCAGTGCCGGAAAAGGGAGCAGAGCGAGCTGTAGGTTTCCAATTTCTGCTGGATCAGGCCTCTGGAGATCCGTGTGATCTGGTGCACTGGAGGCAGTGCTATTGCAGTGACTCATAAACAGATGTGCCCAATTTACATTGCAGCTTAATACCTTTGTTTAAAAAAAAAAAAAGTTTTTTCAAGACAAATGTGTTAAAGCAGATGTTTCCAGTAAAACAAATACTTGTGTGATTTACAAACAACTTCCCCCTGCCAGACATCATTAGAAAATGTGGAAAAAAAGAAAAATCATTCTGTGTACCAACAAAAAGATAAAATAAAATCCAAAAATAAGGACATAGCAAGGAGGTATTTCTACACATTGCTGTGCTTGGGTTGAAAAGCAAGAGGTTTGAGAGTGATTTTAGTTGCTAACAGCAGTAAGACTAACCCTGACCAGGTTACATTAAGGAGCAGAAACCTGTCTGTAAAAATACTTAACTGGCTCCTGTTGTGTGGGATACGGGGTAATGGGGACCACTGTGTGGGATTGCCTGGAGGTTCCCAAATCACCTTCATCCCATTGAAACCTACACTGGCGGACGGGGCAGCTGCAGGACTGCACTGACCCTAAAGCGAAGCAAACAGATGCAGCCCCGATAGCAAACCCTGCTCTGAGCAATCCCTCCCTGGGCATCTCCCCCTCTGCATCCCACCGCTGGAGCTGGGAAAGAGACTTTCTCTGCCTCTGCCTTGATGTGAAGAAACGTGTCTCTGCATTTCCTCGGGGTGCTGTGCAGGGCTGTGTCTATTCACCTGCTTCTCCCAGGTTTTGGGAGGCAAAGGCAGGCGTGTGCTGAGAAAATCCTGTCGTCTCTGGTCTTTTCGGCCCTGCTTTCCACCCAGCTCCGTTGTGGGGCTGCTGTCACACCGCGCCTGCGAGCCCGGCGCTCGTGTTACATACAGTTTGACCCCCCATGTGGTCTTAATGGCTTTCCCAGGCTGCAGCTGCAGCGCAGCCAGCATTTTGTTCGCTGCAGGGGCTGGCAATCCCCCTTCGCCTTCCAGCGCTCCGCTGCACAGGTAGCTTTTTTTTTTAAAATGCACTTGTCACCAACTTCATCCAGGCATTTGTTGCTAAAGAAACAGTGACAGCGGATGTTTGTGGGTCAGCAGGCTGCTCATCTGAATCGATCACTGCTTGGCACCTGTACCCTGGGCAGATGGCTTGGATGACTTCTGAGAAGACATGAAGTCATCCAGACTGGCTTCAGCCCCTGCCTCTGCCTGCAGCTTTGCTAGAGCATCACGGGAGGCCTCCGGAGCAACTGAGGTTGCAGGAGTCCTGTGCCAAGCATGGAGTTTCACCCAGCGAAGGATGCCAGCTCTGCAAATGCTGCAGCAAGGGTGGTTTCTGGAGGATCTTGTGCACTGTCAGGGTGCCTTCCCATGGCTCCACTGGCAGAGCTGCTGGGGACATCTCTCACAGCTGGATGGGTTGGGAGGATGGGCAGGAAAAGGCAGCTTGATGGTCTTGTGCAGCTTCTCCCACCCAGGGAGGGGTGACGCAGCAGCTCGGCACCCAGCGGCACACAAAGAAGCAACGAGGATGATTTGAGGAGCTTCTGTTGCTTCTTGGTGCATGGATGCAGGACGTCTCGCCAGGACTGTTGAGTTCATTGTTAGGAAAAAAGACTGCTAACATTGGAGACCTCTTGAAGTGTCCATAGAAAGAGGGGCTGAGTGGATACGGTGAATGATGGCTGTGGGATGGGACCGCTCCACACCCTCCCTGCTTCCCAGTGTCTCTCTGGTTTCTGTGCCTTGCCATAAAGAGGGTTTTCAGAGCAAAACCTTCACAGGGGGACTTGCTGGGACGTGTCCAGAGGAATTAAAAACATCCCAGGAGGAAGAGGAGGCCACCGCTGCAGAGTGACTCGGGATGCTCAGAGGTGCTTTTCCCAGCTCTCCCACCAGCATCTCCCTTGTTCCAGCCTTGGCTCAGTTTTAGCTGTTAGTGAAGGGAGCATTGCACTCGGCTCTCGGGAACCGTGAGGCTTCAGTGCTTAATTAATCTCTGCAAAGCGGAGGGCATAATTAATGCCTGCAGTGTGCTTTGAGACCCTTGGGTGAAAGGCAGCGTGCAATCGCTGCACTTTGCCTTTCCAGACCAAGACTGCAGGGTTGGGGCTGTGAAATCAGTGCGCTGCCGTCCCGGGATGGATACCTCATCGTATCGCGGTGTTTTGGGGTGTATGGTTCTCTGCCGGTGCTGTCTCAGGGAGGGCCATGGGCAGATGTAGCCCTACGCATCTTCTATCCCCTCTGTGCTACGACGCTCCCAACCAGTGCAAATTGTCACGGGGACATGGAGCTGCGCGGAAAAAACATCTCCCCTCGCCCCTTAAAAAGGAGCAATCAGGGACATCTCCATCTGCTTTCCTGGTGTTTCTACACAGGCTTTGGCAATTTATTCATGAAATACCTTTGTTTTTCAGCCATTTCCTCAAACAAAGAGGGAGAATTGCCACTAGTCGTTTAGTGTTGGTTATAGATTTAGATTTCGAAGACTACGCAAACTGAGTGAAAATAAAGAGTATATTTTGGTAGCTTAAGGACAGCCAGGCAGATTTCCTTTCTGATATCTATAAAGCCTTTTTTTTTTTCTCACTGTCAGCGTTGGTTTTGTGGGTGTTAAACATAAAGGAGAGGGGAACAGGTTGCAGGTATGTTGGGTTCCAGCACAATCAACTGTCATTATTTAAAGAAGATGCTTTTAACCAAGTCTTTCAAATTACCTCCTCATTTATCAGGTGTAAATCTGCGTGTCGTACAGAATTCTTCCCTGTCACGCGCCAGCGTGACACCGTCGCGCCCGATCGTGCTTTGGGTGATCTGCGGACGTTTTACACCACTTGCCACCGAGCGTTAACAGAAATAAATGAACACTTTAAAAGCGTAAATGTTGCATTTCATAAGAGTCAGGCAGGATATTTGGAAGGGTAAGAAATGTAAATAGAATGAAATTCTTAAGTGAGATTATTGATATGACGGGACTAAAGAGCTTGGAATTCTGTGAAAAGTGCCTCTTTTCATCCCTCTAATAAGTCCATTACTTGCACTCGGGAATATTTTAAGGTCCTTTTCATGCTGAATCTGGAGTTGAGCATGCTTTGCATTTCAAGCTTTGTCTATGAATCAGTAGAAGCCAAAGTTATTTCTGCTTTAAAATAACAGGAGCAGGGAACAGCTAATCTCTTTTCATTCTGAGTCCTTACATTATTTTACCGGACAGAGTTTGTGTTGGCTACAAAACAGGGCATTCACAAAATCTATGAGAAGGAATTTAAGCTAAGAATGAAGCCTAGATTGCAGTATGCATAAAGACTCCTTCTCCTCAGGCCATTAAGAAATTCCAAATCTGAGCTATTTTGAACAGTGACATTAAATTAGCCTTGCTAATTCCAGTAATTCAAGCCGATAGTTGAGTTTACAAATCTACTAGATGAGGCCTTCCCATAATTACAATCTCAATGTGCTTTTCAGCTAAGGTGAGTTGGCACAAAAAAAGATAAATAAATAAAAGGGGGGAAAATGCTCTTTCTGTTCTGGCTTTTGAGATGAATATCTCTAAAGAACAGTTAACCAGCTGTATTGCACCAATAAGACGTCCCCTGTCCCGGACTGGTAAGTTCATTTTGCCTCTAATATGCAAGTGAAATGCAGAAAAGAGACTGGATTTTCCCCTGCTTTGTTTTTTTCTGTTGTCACTTTTCAAAGGAGCATTGATGCTGCTGGTGCTTGTAGTTTGGTTTTTAGTTGTTTATTTACAGGTAGTAATTCCCACTGAGAAAAGAAAAAGTCTGACTGTGTTAGCCTCTTTTGTGGAGGGAGGGAAAAACGACCTTTGATGGATAAATTCAAGTTAGAGCAGGTGGAGCAGGATACAAAGCAGCAATCCCGCTTATTCCTCTGGAGAAGAAGTTTGGTTTCCAGATCCTAACACAGCTAGACGTTCTCAGAGTGATGGAAACGTTTTAAGGATATGTTTTCAAAGCCATAAGGCACGAAACAAATAAAAATTGAGTGCATTATTTACGAGAGTGTTAATTTTATTAGAACTGAGCTGGGCTAATATAAAGGCGAATGTAAGTATTCACATCAGCACTTAACTCAAGCTGCAATGTTCATAAAGTGTCCTTTTGATCAAGCTGTAAGTGTTTTCATGCTTATTCTGTGAGCATCACTCAAAGTGACCTAACTGTAGCTCCAAACAGGCATCTGCAGCTGCAGAAGTCCTTGAGCAATAACAGGTCAGGAACTTGAATGCGTGCTCTGCCGGGAATGCTAATATTGCAAGCTTTTTTTTAATTTTTTTTTTCTGTTTCAAATAAGAATGAAAGCACAAAAACTCTCATGAAATAAAAATTCCCAGCAGAAAATTGTTCTGCCACCATGAACTGTGGATACTTGAGTCAAAGTGTCAAACAAAATTCTGATTTTACTCTGTCTGAATGATCCCGGCATGGCCACGAAATATTTTGATACCATCGGTGTGTGAGTGTTTGACCTTTCTGTCGTTGATAACGTTCTCACCATTGGCACAGCCAAGCAAAACACCTTTTTAGGAGACCACCCTGATTTAAGGGGACATTTTTCTGCTGGGCACGCGCAGGGCTGGCTGCGGCTCCTGCAGCTCCCAAAACCACGGCAGCGCGTTGCATGGTCCCACAGAGCCTGTTCGGAAAAGGGATGGATCAAAAAGTGTGTGGGAGGCTGGCAGGCATCTTGTCCTCTCCCTTGTGCAGGGGGATTTCCTACCACTGATGCACGGTGCCCACAGGCTCAGGTACATCCAGCAGACAATGCCCCAAATTGGTGTTTAGGACAAAATCAGGTAGAAGCAGCTGTTTTCAGGGGCTGGAGGGAGCTGCTGTTGCTCCCCAAGGCCGGGGTGATGGCCGGGGAGGAGCGTGGTGGGGTGCTGCAGGGCATGAGCCCATCTCTTTTCTCTTTTCTGGGAGGGTGAGAGAGGAGGGAGGTTGTGACGCAATTCTGGATTTCCAGGAAACTTTTATCTCTAATCTCCGTAATCCGTTTGAGAGAGGATTTTGTATTTTTCAAGGGATTTACAAACTGGATTATGTAGCCCTTTTATTTTGATTTTCCACCATGGTTGTGACATTCCTGAGACTGAGCCGTGAATGCTACAGATAGGACGGAGGGGGAGGCATTCGTGGACTTGGACTTCGGAGCTCTTTTGGGTTGTCACCTTCTCGTTTCACTGCTGGCTGTGCTGATGGTTGTGCCCCCAGAGCAATTTGAAGGCTCCCACATGAGCTGTGCATCCTCATCCACAGTACCCTCCATGGCTGCATGTACAAGCTGACCTGGGGAGGTGCTGGGCAAGAGCTCAGGGCTGATTCTCTCCCTCCTTTGGTCCTTTCTCCTGTGATAGAGACAGCCAAGATGGTCTCCTTGAGCTCCACCATGGACCCAGCCATGAGCACTGGCTTAATGAGGTCCCAACTGCAGGTCCCTGAGCATGATGGGGACCTCTTGACCCCCAGGAAAGAGCAAATGTGGCGAGATGGATCCGGCACAGTCCAAGCACTGCAGCCATGGCGTCCTGGTGCTCAGCTGGGATGACACTGGGTTTCCCCTCGGAGCTGCCACTGCTGTCCAGCTCTAGCTTTCAGCACCATCATTCCACCACCGGTGCTTCAGGACCAGGATTTGCTCTTGGTCCAGGAGGGAAGCAGGGAGCAGCCCTGGTTTTGTGTCAGATGTTGCATGCACCCGGAAAGCAGCTGGGTTTCATTTGGGTCTTTCTCAGCAGCCATGCAGAAGGCAGTGCAAGTCCAGGTCCTGGTTTCAGACCAGCAGCTGTTCCTGGGGCTCCTTCCAGCGCCAGGAAAATGACCTGAAGCTGTTAAAAAGTTTCAGCCTATGAACCCAACCTTTCTTTTTCTATATAAAGTGGGAAAGTCGGGAATGGTGATGTTTCCCAGGGCCTCCTGCATTACCCCGTTTTTATAGGCTGAAGTCACTTTAATGTTGTTTTAATGCAGGGCCCAGGGTTTGGTTTATTTATTTATTTATTGATTGATTTTAGCGTCTTAACACGATTAAAAAAGCTGGGCGGTGCTATAGCCTCTCAGTTTCCTTCCCTTGGCAACGCTCTCACCTCAACCCGTGCTCTGCAAACCTTCCCCCAGCATGGGCAGGGGGAGCTTGTTCTCCATCCATGCCGGTGATCCCAGCAAGTGTAAGATCACAAAACCTCGGGGAGTTTCTCCGGGAGCAGAGGCAGGCTGAGCAGATGTGTGCAGACCACCATGCCTGAGCCTACCTGCCAGCTCTACCTGTGGGCTGAGCAGGTATGTCCATGCTCAACCCAAATTCTTGGGATATGACCTGAAATCTCACTCCAAATATTTTCCGTGGTGTCATAAACTCCTGGTGGAGTCTCTGTCAGTTTGATCCCCGGGCTGGGAATGCTGCTCAGGTGCTTTCTTTATGTGCGTGCTCAAGGAACAAAACACCAGCCGCCTTTGAATTTTGTTGTCCTTACAAGCATAAGGCAGTGATGGATGTCTGGGGATTTTTGACTGAGTATAGAGTCTTAGTCCCTTCTGATTGAAGAGGCACGTTCCTGGTTGCCTACTAGGAGCATGACTGCTGTGAACCCAGTTCTCCATGGCCTGGACCCCGTTCACGTCTGGTTTCTGCACACAATGAGTCACAAAGGAATATGTCAGATGTTCCTGGGTGCCGTAACACCACCGTGGGTTTTCTGATCAAGCATTGAGAAACATCCTTCTGCCTTGAGGGCTGCTTTTAGCTGCTGGCATCTGGGAGGCAGGGACCATTGCCGTTCCCCTTAGGACTGCGTCTTGGTCGGTCTTGCTAGTACATGAATGTCACTCAATGTCTCGAGCTTGGAGAGTTGAACAGCAGCAGGCAGCAAGTAAAAGCTGCCTGTCCTGGTCCTATCCAAAGAGATTTTAGGGGAGCAAAGATGAAGAAGAAAATTCCAGTTTGATGTGGTGATTTTGGTTTTGGTCATTAGAGGAAATAGAAAACATTTCATTTTGCTCTGCTGTCACTAGAAACGTTACCTCCCAAAATGAAGAATGTCTTGGATGGCAGCAGAGCAGTCAAAAGGGGTCGCTTTGTGAGTTTAGACCTTGAAGGTCTCCAAAGAGGGAGAGGGTGACTCCACAGCTGGGTGGGCTGAGGTATATGGGGGATCTGCAGGGACGTGGCTTGACCTAATCCTGTATTGCTGCCCCATATATCACTTCACTTCCATTCATACTCTTCTGTTTCCAGCTTTTCCTCTTTTTCTTTCTTGACTCCTGCCTTTGTAGACGCTTTTGGCTGTCCATGTCCAGCTCCCTATTTTCCAGTTCTTGTCTCCTAGGTTCATTTAGGTAGCAGCTCTTTTTCTGGACAATACAGCTGAATATCAGACCAGGGCATGCTGCTTTGTCATCAAACTACAAGGACTCCAACACTTCCAATTAATAATGCTAATGAGATTCGTTAATTTTTAATAGATTACATGAGTGCGTTTTGCTGAACACGTTTTTGTGGCTCTGCTCTGCGAAGACAGTTCAGAAACTCTTTCACTTGCTGCCAAAGGGAAAGCGATTAATGTGATTGCAGACGCCAGATTCTCTTTGGGGTAAATTTAGAGCACACCAAGGAGCAAAGAGGAATTTAATGAGTACATTTTCAAAATAAACATAGGCCCAGGTCGTAAATGATAGCCCTTTCTCACCACCAGCCTCCGGCCAAGGTGGGGTGGAGGAGTAGTTGCTTGAATTTGGGTCATGGTGCAGTCCCTCTGCCCATACCATATGATGTGTTGAGTTTCTGGAGGTGTTTTTCCCTTTGCCTCACTGAAAGCTTGAGGACATCTGTGGACAAGACTTTTGTGGTAACGCTGGAGGTTGGGGAGCCGAGGTGCACATACCGGCTGCCTCGCAGAGCTCATGGCCAATTGCCCTGTCCACCCCAAGCAGCACCTGGTTGTATCCCTGGCGTGGGGCTCAGCTGGAGCTTCCTCACTTCTTTATGCTGGATGACTTGGTCGACCAAATCAACCTGGTTGCCACCCTCCAGGATTCTTCCCCTGAATTGGTGCTGGTTTGGCGGTGGTGCCTGTGGGCTTTGGGTCGCTCGCAAATGTGCGCTTGCGGGCCGCAGGCCATCAGCGGCACGCCGGCAGCCGGCATGTGTCAAATAGGCAAGCGTGGAAAAAGTCTTGGTTTGCAAATCAGCAATCCCAAACCCAATTCTCTTGGGTTTCTGCCCAGGAAGTCGGTTTTACCACTCTCTGCTGAGCCGCACCAGGCTCCCTTGGCCATGTTGCCTACGGCAGCGGGATGGTGTTGAGCTGGATTTTATTCTTCTTTTTTTTCTTCAAAATCATATTGCCAAGAGCCGCACCTCCTAAATTGCTGCGGAGGAGGTGGAAAAGCAGAGGCACAAGACCATGCACATGCTGTGCATCCATCTTGGTGATCTCGCAACGGTGCCAACACAAGCATCGCGGCCAGCCCCGGCTCAGCGCTTTAATTACGCACTGGCGCGGCCACACCTATGGCTGGGCTGTTGCAGCTCGTTGCACAAGAAGACAACTGGCAAACCTGTTGGTGCTCCAGGATTTTAGTGGTAATAAGCCAGAAGGCAAAAGCTCCCTGGTGAGATGAAACTGTGCTTGGCTAGGTGTTTGGAAGAGTTTAAGGTGTTTTGGAGAAGCAGAGGTTTGGGGATCCCAGCTCTCTCCACACAGTCGTGGCTGTGTAACTCCATGGATGGGTTCGGATGTTGTCTTTGTGGACATGGAGGTGTGTTTGCAGTACGAGCTGTTTAAACGCACGAGAAAGCCCGATAACTGGAGGCTGAGGTGAGCAGAGCTTTTGGTGTTCCAACAGGAAGAGTTTGGAACGAAACTGGTCTGTTGCTGTAGACTTTTGATGCAAACACCTGTGAGAGTGAAGTGGTTGGTGCTGTAGAGATGGAGTGAGTTGGGAGTCAGGGTTAGACAGTCTGATCTGTGGGATCACGAGCTCTTAACGCTTCACCTTGTAATGAGTCAACAGCTTGGGCTTGACTCAAACATCTGCCCCTTTAAGAAATCCAGTCTTGGTTTGAAGTCTGCTGCATCTGCTGCATCTGCTGGCAATTTGTTCCCCACACCGATGAGGCTTACTGCTTAAAAAAAATAAATAAAATGATGCACCCCAGAGATTGTAATTCCTGTCGGTGATGGTAGCGTGTGCCTTCCTAGACCAGTCCTGAAGGACACACAGAGGCAGATGTTCACAACTGACCACAAAGCTGCAGGAGCTTGCCAAGCTGCCCTGCTTATCTCTGACATTTCTACTCGATCTGTTTTGCGCTTACTGGAAACACGTGGTCACGATCCCTTCCCTAGTCCCTTCACACCGCAGAGTTTCCACCATTGCAGACAAGGGCCATCACCACGTCCCCGCAAGTGCTTTGGCTCTCTTGGCAGCCTCGTCTGGTGAACGTGCTGCCTTAGGCATGATGGTTTCACCCGTGGGGGGATCCCCTTCATGCCGTTGCCGCTGCACTGGGCACCGGCAGAGCTATCGAGTGACACTGCGACGTGGTTTTCACGTGTGGCCGTCCAGTACAGCTCTGTTCTTCTATTTGGTCCATCGCTGGAGCCCTCTGCTGGGGCAGGCGTGGCAGGCGGGCAGGCCAGGTGCATGCCTGCGAGGTGATGTCCTCTGGCTCTGGGCAGCAGCCGAGCCAGCCTGCCCGAGTTGGGCACTGTCCTCTTGAAGGTCATTTACCAGAACGGCATTTGCTATCAATTCTTTGCTTAAGACTGTGTTGTCCTTTTAGGGGTGCAAAGGGATGCTTCCATAGGCAGCGGTGGATTTGGCACAGGAATGTCTGCCAGAACACTGCCTGTGTGCCAGTACTCATCATAGAATCATAGAATGGTTTGGGTTGGAAGAGACCTCAAAGATCATCCAGTTCCAAACCCCCTGCCATGGGCAGAGAAATCCTCCAGGTTGCTCAAAGCCTCATCCAACCTGGCCTTGAACACTTCCAGGGATGGGGCAGCTGCAACTCCTCTGGGCAACCTGATCCAGTGCCTCACCACCCTCATTGTAAAAAATGTTTTCCTTAGATCTAAACTAAATCTATTCCCTTCCAGTTTAAAGCCATTACCCCTTGTCCTATCACTACAACTACACACCCTTGTAAAAAGCCCCTCTCCAGCTTTCTTGTAGCCCCTTTAGGTACTGGAAAGCTGCTAGGAGGTCTTCCTGGAGCCTTCTCTTCTCCAGGCTGAACCACCCCAACTCTCTCAGCCATCCTCCCGACTTCTGCGCCAGCTGCCATGGGACTTAATATTCCAACTCAAAACCAATCTCCTCCCGCTTCAGCCATCTTTTGTAGCCGTCTCCAAAGCCAGCACGGTGCAGCAATAAGAGCTTTTCAATGATTCCTGCCCGATAAGCTTGCGCAGAGTCGGTACGCCTAATTCTAGTCCTAATCCACGGAAAAATGCTGCCACTTCATTTTGTGGATGTGGAAAGCGTGTGTTGTAGAGCTGGCGGCAGGTTTTGTCATCCACGCTGCGCGACCGTAGAAGCTTTTGCTGTCCTGGGAGCACAGGGCGGCAGCTTTGTGTTCGAGGGGCTTTTGTTACAAAAGATGCTTCCGGAGAGACTGGCTCGTGTTCGGCTGGAGACCTTTCACCAGCTGCCTAAGGATTTCTGGAAACGCCACGGCACGCTCGGCTTGCTTGCGGGGAAAAAAAAAAACAACCAGAGCTAATGATTGACTATTATTTTAAGGGGATTATCTAATCCACAGCCCAGAGGACAAGAGGGGCCAAAATGAGCGAAGATTGAATATGTAATTAGTGCAGATTGTTGGTAATACCCTCTGGACTCCAACTGATCATAAAAAGAAACAGATTTTTCTGGTTTCCCTCCCCCAAAAAAAGTTTTTGCAGGCCAAAGGGCCACTTTGTAGCAGAAACTGTTGCAAATCAAGTGGGACATCACAGCCGGGGCAGGGAGACCTTCACCCAGGGGATGGCTGGGGAGAGGAAGGCAGAGGAGCTGCTTCTCTTGGGTGTTTTTGGAGCATAAAGGCAGAGTTTTGGATGGAAGTGACCAAAATGGCGTTTGTGGGAGGTTGGTTTCTGGTATCCTGTTGCCTGTCTTGCAGATCGATCCCTGGTGCTGGGGCTCCTTCTGTCCTGGCAGCTGTGGGAGCAGGAGGTACAGGGATGTGGTGATGACCTGGACTAACTGGGGATCCTAATGAAGGCTGAAACCCATAATGAAACTCTCTCAGGAAGTACCTGGTTAGGAGCATTTGCTAATATGGATTCCTGGATTTGAAATATGATTATTATTATTACATATTTTTAACATCGTTATTGCCTGAACCTGGTTATCAGCTGCCTCAGGTCTGTTAGAGACTGGTATTTTTTATTTTCCTTTCCTCCTATGTACCAAAGGTCAGTAGAAGTTAAGTAAAAGGGATTTGCAAGAGTTACAGATCCATTATGAATACAAAATAAAGGACATATGGCTGAATCCATCAAGCCTGAAAATACAATTGGGCACAAATAAGCCCAGAGAAGGGAACAATGGAAGGAACAGTGAAAATGAACGGCACACCCGAGCACTAAACTTCTGAAGCAGTTAAACAAGGCCGGGAAAGTAGCTCTCAAATCTCTGATGACAGGAGGGTTTCTGTTCCCTTCACTTTAATTTGGTCAAAGAGGGTGAATGAAAGAATCTCTGTTCCCATATGGGTGAAATACCATGATTTTAAAAATTACCCTTACTCAAGTTCAGATGAGATCCCAGGATTTGAAAATTTCCCATGTAAAAAGAATATGTCTGAAATGATTGTTGTGGTCCACTTTGGCCGAACGTGTCCAACACGATTCCGCTGCTGCGTTGCGAGCGGCGCAGGAACTTGCGTCTCATAAGTTGCATCGCAGAATGAGACTTTAAATGGGAACGTCAAAACCCTTCGTGCTGTTAAGGACCATGCCAAAACACTCTTTTGTTTCAAATTTCTTTTCTAAACTGAAGGCAAGAGTAGTTACTCAGTTCCTGTGGAATTTTTTTTTTTTTTTAGTTTTGCTAGGTTGTCCAATAAGAGAATATTTTGCCCCAAAAGCTCTGCCCACCAGCTGCATATCGTTGGCCTGGAAGCATGTGGGTGCCTGATGGTACCGTGACCCCCATGGGGCATCTTTTTAGGCTTTAGGAGTCTCTGGAGTGTGTGGAAACCCCTTCCAAAACACACCAGGGCATGCCATCTGTGATCTGATGGACATCGTACCAGCTGAGGAGTCTTGTGTAAAATGACCAACTGCAAAGTAACCTGCTGTGATTAACCCAAAATCCTTTCACTTATTCTGCAGAAATGAGTTTAGGAAAATAAGATGGTGCAGCCAGACTGCTCCCAAAGTGCTCCGAAGCCTGAGTGTCCCTCGTGCCAGAGGGACTTTTTCTGTGCTTGGAAAGCAGCAGAGGATGGGCAGGGGTGGCCTCTGTGCCTATCCCTGTCGGGGTGGCACCTTTTCCTGCTCTGCCAACGGGTGTGCAGCTCTGGAGGACAGCAGTGTATCCGTACTATTAAGAAGAAAATCAGGAAAGCTGTGGGGGAGAGGAATCCCGGTATCTATGGGAATCTCCTGGAGAAGCCAGAGTTTACCAGGCAGGTTTTCTTGCACCTGGCCCTTTGTGCGTGTGGATATCTGCTCCCTTTCAGCTGTTTCTGACCCTCTTTGATGGCCTGGGCTGACTCACCTGCCACGCTAAGATTGTTATGCTTTTGTTTTGCAGTGTTTGGGTATTTTTGATTAAGAAATACTGCCTATTTGCCTTGGCAGCGGTGCTCGTTGGATTGATGCGGCATTTTTAAGCTGGAGTGTTTATTCAGCCTGTTGTATGCTTTCTCAGGGGTGGGGTGGGATGATCCAAACCCGTCAGTGTGCTGGTGATCCACGAGGGCTTGTGAAAGGCTTGAGCCAGGGTCTCTTCTGATGGAAACCACCAGATTCCTCCACTCCCAAAGGCCAGGCTCGGGGGATCAGACAGACAGGCTTAACTGATTCCCATCCAGGTGAAAAATCTGAACCCCAGAAGGAGACAGCGACAGCAAGAGAAGGGGAGCGGGGAACCCATTGCCCAGAGTCAAGCATGAGTGCACTCTCTCAGTCCAGATGCTCGGCAGGTGGACCTGGCTAATGGCATCTTAAAATATCTTTTGCTTTTTTGTTCTCAGAATTGCCGATTTCTTGCCTTTCCACATTGCCTGTTTGGACTTTTTTATTCCTCCCGGTCCCAGGAGGACGAGCGTGACTGTGAGTTACTGTTCAGTAGGTCCTTTGCAGCCAGTGATGGGCTGCCACAAGGTTTTTCCCCCGTTAATGTCATGCTCCTCTGCCAGGACTATCAAAAGTTTTATAGTGGACATTTTCTTGGGTTGGAGCTCCCATGTGCTTCATCTCAAAGTCCGCATGTTGCAACACCAGCATGCCTGGGGCGTGTCATCCATTCGCATTCCTTGCTCTGCAGCGCTTTGATGAGGTGGACAGGGGATGGGATGGATATATTAGAAGTGCTGTAAGGAGCATATTTTGCACACACTTATGAGAGGCCACAGCAATGTAGAAATGCTGAGCTCCCCGGGTCCTCACACCAGGAGGTATTTGGTGAGCAAGGCCTTGTGCTGCCTCTGGGTTTGGGGGAGCTATTTGTGCCCTCCTGTATTTCCTCACTCCTGCACGCATCCTTGCGGTGTCTGGGGAGCAGACATGATTTGCATTGCTAAACACCCGCTCTGCAGCTCAGCTGATTTTCTCTGGGAGCACCTTATAGTTGTGATTTTTTGGTCTTTCCAAACATAAGGTTTGGTGTAGGGTACTGGGAGGTGCTCGACTAGTAAGATATTTGCTACACTTTTCTGGCTCGTCCACCTCTGCTGCAATGCCTTTGACCGCACTCAGACCCAGCTGTCCCTGGCTGCCGGTACGGGCTGCCCTGGGGACCCTGGTGCTGGTGAGGGCTGGATGTGCCGTGCGTTGGGATGCTGACACACACCACCTCTTATTAACCACCTCTCTCCTGCTTTCAGAGCTGGCGTATGACCTGGATATGGATGATGCCTCTGCAAACAAGCAGCTTCTGAATCAGCAAAGCAAAGACGGTGCCGCAGTCCCCAGTGGTGACCCCGGGACCATGGTCCCCCACCCCGGCCCTGCTGCTGCTATCGCCCTGGTCCTGCCGCTGCTGCTGGGCCACCAGCCGTGAGCGGTGCCGGTGGCATTGCTCGGTGTCTCTCCACGCCTTTTTTTAATGAGGAAGACATTCGGAACCTCTCCTGAAATACATGCACGTTTCCAAAGACAGGGAAAATGACTTGAGTCGGTTTTGTAAAATAATATGGTATCTTCACATCAAAAAAATCCCTAAAAAAGCATTTGTAAACTAGTAAATATGTAACAGTTCTTTTTAAAAATAATCCTATTTAATTGATATTAAATTGTATTCCTTGCCATTTTTGAAGACTGAGGGCTCCATTGCTGTTGAGTTGAAGACGATATTTCATCTTGAGTTGTTTGAACGTGCATGGGGTACAGAACACCTACGATTTATGAAATACTCTGAGCAAATATCAGACCCCTGTTCCTAGTTGACTTAATACAGATTTTGTCTGTAGTTCAAGCAGTTTTTGTACTTACTCCAAATTCGAGGCTCACCCCTAGGAATCTGGCGAGACACATAGTACGGAGGGTGTGTGAAGACGGGAGAGAGCAGGTCAGACATAAGGCAGGAGGAAAGATGCTGCAGAAGAGGACTTGTCATGCACCGGGATTGTCGTGGAGCCGAGCTCCCCTAGGCACGAAGCACACCTGCTTTGTGCAAGTTGCAGGTGATTTTGCTGCTTGCCTCCCTGCCGGGTCCTGTGAAGCCCTTCGCTGCAAGCAGCCGGTCCCTTCTGGCCTCCCCATGGCCCATGCAGTGTCCTGGTTTTCTTCTTCAGAAGCGAAGCACCTCCTTTCCCATGGGAAATCTGCAAACACAGCTCCAGCCAAAGGACAGACGGTGTGGATGTACACGCCGTGCTTTACAGGGATGAAAACAGGCATCCGACACATTGTGCTACGAGGGAGGAAAAGAAAAAAATTTGCAGGAGCCTGAGGCAGATGAGACTCTTACTCACTTGTTTCTTTGCATGTTACTTTACTTCAGCTATCTCCAAAATAAAGGTCGGTTGCTCTATAAACGGTGTTCTGGAATTAGCCTCTGATGTGTGCAGGGCGATGCGCTGCCTTGTTCCTGGGGTGGACACTCTGGAAAGGCCATCGGTGCCTGGCTCAGGGGCACCACGGAAAGGCTTGGCTTAGTCTGATTAAATGGATGGGTTGGGGCCAGGGAGTGTTTGGTGTGGTTTGGTTCCTGGCCAAAATGGTTGCGTATTTCTGTTTAGGATGCTGCCGTTACTGGAGTGATTATATCCGCAGTATCTTAAGCCGCAGCGTGTGCGTGTACGTGCGCACACACACACTCATACGCACGTGTGTGCTTTAAATATTTGTGTGCCTCAGACCTTTTTAAAAGCAACTTTAGGTTTGAGAGAAAGTAGGTAAATCCGAACCATGCAATCAGACAGTTTGGAGAGCAGAAACTTTGCCCGTCCTTACTTTGAAGTGGTGGGGCTGATCTGGCTGCCGCTGATCCGAAGCCTTGCGACAAGCCGTGGCAGAGGGAGAGGTGGCTGCTCACCTCGCTCCTCTGCCTGGGGACCTGAGCTCCCGATTCCCTGCTCCTGATGGAGAGGAGCGGATCTGGGCTAAGCTCCAGTGTGACCTGCTGGTTCATGGTCGAAGGGCTTTCCCCCGGCTTTCAGATCCCTCGTGTCCCACCCGCATCGGGGTGAGCACCAGGGACGTTCGGGCAGCATTGGTGCCATACAGTATTCCTGTAAGTGCTGATTTTTCACATCCACGCCTGTGCAATGCGTATTTGTATATGCATATTTGTATTTTATGTGTTCACAAATGAAACTGCAATCCTCTCCATCTCTCGGGATCGCTACTCACCAGGGAACCCTCGGGACGAAGGGCTGCCGTGCACGGGGGTGATGCCAGGGAGAGCCGTCGGCATTGCTGGCAGAGGCATTTCTTGATCCTCCTGCTACCTGCCTTGTGTGTTGTCCTGGCTCTCCCCATTATCCCTGCTCGCCGCGCTGCAGCCGGCTGTGCCTGTGAGCCTCTGCTCCACCAAAGGGAATATTTTATTAGCGCCACTTGAATTCCCATCGCTTCTTCCCTTCTGATCATTTCCTTTCATCCCCCTGGAGTGCTGGCGAGGGGGAATGGGCCACTGGCTTTGTTTGGATGTTTGGAGATGATGTGCTGCCTCTGCCTCACCAGGTATCCCTGGTACCAGCACGGGGACATTGTCTCCTCTAATATTGTGTCAGAAATATTCCGTGTGCTTCTTCCTTAGATAAGCAGCAGGATGGGATGGTGACACCGGCTCTTCTGCAGTGTGAATCAGCGTGCTCGCTTTCTCTCTTGGGGAGATGGCTTGGGCTGTGTGTCTCCCAGAGCCCGCTGGGTTTCCCACTTGGCATCACCGCAGTGCCATGCTGGTGCTCCTCAGCAGAGGACCCCTCTGTAGCGCACAGAGCCCATTTTCCCGTTGCACACATGTGCTGTTTAGCAAAGCTATGCTGATTGGAGACTTGGTTATGATAAGAGATCACAAAAACGTGTTTATAAGATAACACATTACGACTTGGAAAAAAGCTGTTGAATTTTACCCTGCAGTGGGTTTGGATGCATGTTTTAACGGGGAGTTTGCAAGGTGGCCACCAAGGTGAAGTAAAGCTGACGTTTGTTTTTGAGCAGTGTTTCATTCCCATATCATGAGAAACAAGGAATAATTGTTCACTGTTTGTTTCTCTACAGCCTCTCTGCTTACTGTGACCTGTGTTGCCATGGGATGGGACATCTCCATCAGGAGATGGGCACTGTTACGTCCCCTGGGCATGTGTACCTGGAGCTCCATGCCTGTCTGAGGGCTTGCAGGTTTAACTGCTAACACACAGTGAAGATGTATTTCAATTTTTCTTTATTAGTAGTAGGATTTGTATATATATTAGTATATATATCAGTAATGAGTACAGGTATCATATATACAATAATGTATGGGTTGAGGTGTGGGGCTTGAGCTGACGGTAGGTGCCAGGGCAGTGTCTCACCTGCGCTCACAGCACCATGATAATGCCGCGGTGTGACTCCGGCACCGGCGGTGGCCACGTCTGGCCAGCGAGGCATGTGGCCAGAGTAAATATCTGCCTGGTTTTCTGCCAGCGGGAAAAGCAGCCGAACAGAGGGGTTTATGCTACAGAGGTGCTTCTGGAAAAAAAAAAAGTTAGAAAAAACCTCTTTTTTAAATAATTTCCAGTCGTGTGGTGAAACCCAGAGCTGGTCCCAAGCTGTTGCAAACTCTGATCACCGAGTGTCCCTGTGCAGAGCCATGGGCTCCTCAGCATGGCATGGCTGCCCTCCATCTGCCAGCGCCACGTCCCGGTGGTGCCTCACGGGCTCCATGCTTTGTGCTCGACGCTTTATGCCGGCGCCAGCTAAAGGTCCAGCAACCATGGGGAAGGTTTCCAGTCTCAGGTGGTTCAGCCCTTACTCCCTGCCAGTTAACCATAACGTGTCCCGGCCAGTTTTGCAGTTCTCGTTAAGCTGTGCTGGCAGCAGTGGGGTGGCCAGGAGCCCGCTGCCACCATGGCCATCCCATGCACGGGCAGGAGCGAGCAATGTCACACCGCACACAAAGCCATCGTGTCGCCAGGTGGGTTTGCAAGCAGCCTTGAGAAGGTGGTGAAGGCGGCACCTTTCCCTGTGTCTGAGGGTGGTGTTGAGATGCAAACATGTGCTTAGCATGTGTAACGTGTTTCTGTACTAACCGTGCATCAAATTATAATTTAAAACCAAAATATTTTTGTTGGATGGGAAGTCTCAGTTCATTAATCAATTGACTAATAGTTTAGTGCTGGAATGGTATAATCTGACGCACTTAACAGCTGCTCGAAACAGCTGGTGCTTACGGCTCGCGTGTTTTGGGAAGTGAAATCTAGAGTGTCTGGGGTTTGTTTTTCAGGGAGTTTTTCAGAATTGCTTGTTCATCTGCATGAGCAAAGCCCTCGAGTGCTCTGGAGGAGCGATCCAGCAGGGACACGGGACTGGATTCACTGGGGCTTCCAGCCGAAACAAACTGCCACTTGCACGGAGGATGCACAGAGCACCAGCCACGTCTGCAAAGATGGCAGCTGGACACGGGGCTGTTCCTGTGGGTTTGCCCAAGGGGGACACACGTAATCCCGTGCTGTCGGGTGGTTTGATTTGCTTTTGAGTCAAAATCGGTGCGTGCTGACCTATGGGTCTGGCAAGGGAGATGTCACCAACTGAGAGAGCAGCTCCCGGCTGCTCCCCGGCCTCGGAGGGTGCTCAGTCAAGGCACAGGGCAGGGTCCTGGTGAGGTGGCACGCTGGGCACTGCTGTGTCAGGAGGGGAGGAGATGATGGCCTTGTGCTGTCTGCTGCCCTTCTTTCTCAGCAGCTGCTGGTCCATGGTGAGACCTTCACAGCCACATGGAAGGTGGTGGAGGGGGCAGTCCCGGGGTGGAAGAGGCGCAGGGAGCAGAGGGATGAGCAGGCTGCTGGCAGGGACTGGACATGGGATTTTGCAGAAGTCTCTAAAGTAAGATACAGGAAACCACACAAAGACCTCAAAACAGAGCCATGTGTGCTGCTGAGATGCCTCCTTCCAACCTCAGAGCGTGTAGCTCAGTAGTGGGACCAGCCATGGCCAAGTCTAGTGGTCCAGGGTCCAGACACCCCGACTCACCTCAGCTAAAGCATCTCAGAAATATCATTTGGTGCCCAAACACTTGGGTGCCTTGGTGGGAATTTCCTTGACCTTTCCAGCAGCACTGCAGCTTAATGATTGACAAACACTGCTAAAGCTTTACCAGATCACAAGCCACACGCCCCAGAAGCAGGTGTTAGTTCTCGGAAACCCAGGGGTTTTTCAGTGTGAAATCACCCCGCAGCTGAGGGCGACTCGGCTGGGCTTCAGTGAATGCACAAATCATCCTCGTGCATTATTTGTTGCTTTAGCATGGAGCCAGGTGTGGAGGTGTTGGGGGAATGAATCTGCAGCCGGAGGGGAATCATAGAATCATAGACTGGTTTGGGTTGGAAGGGAACCTAAAGATCATCTAGTTCCAACCCCCCTGCCATGGGCAGGGACACTTTCCCCTACACCGGGTTGCTCAAGGCCTCATCCAACCTGGCCTTGAACACTTCCAGGGATGGGGCAGCCACAACTTCTCTGGACAATGAGGTGAAACTGTCACATTGGAGAGTGTTTGCTCGTTCTCAGCATGGGAATTTGGGTTTTCTATTAGGGACATGGTGAAACTCTTTGTGTGAAGAGAAGTGGTGGGCTCTGTTCAGCTCCAGCCTACTGTTTGCTCATGGGAGACCTCACTAAGAAGTTAAAGTAGGGGAAAAAACCAACCCAAACCCACAAACAACCCCCTAAATAAGCTTGTCAAAATGTTCCTGAAGGACATTCCCTGGAGATGAGGTAACTGAAATTTTGATACAGGCAGATGAAGCAGCCCTGGCATGTTTATACAGTCAGCAAATTTACTGCCTTAAAAAAAAAAAAAAAAAACAACAGAAAAGCAGTTGTTATTAATCAAATATAGTTTATTTTGTCAAACATTGTATCCTTTTGAAAATAAACATCTTGGTGGTGTTTTGCTGAGAGTGTGCTAGGTTCTGAAGTACACATCCGTGCCTCTGGGCTCCAAAGTGCCGTATCCCACAGCCCTTCCTGACAGCTAATGCCGTTCCCATGAACGCCATCATGCCCAGCTCCTGATGAGGGTCCCCGCGAAGTGTGTGCCAGCCCAAAAGGTTTGGAGGAGAAGACCCCATGCTTGCTGCTGCTGAGGGTTTTCTCCTCTTGGGTGCGTGCAGTGGGGTAGGAACTGATGCTGGTACCCGAGAGCACCTTAGGGGAAAGGAAGGGTCTTGCTAGGGACTCTTCAGGTTATTTCAGATGCTCCTCGGTGGCCATGGGGACACAGAAGACTTCTCCCGGATGTTCCAGCATGTTCCTGGTGTTGAAGACCAGACTTTTCCACAGCTGAAGTACAGATCTAGCCTCAACCTCCCAGTTTAGTGGCTGTCACCTCCTTCGCAGGAGGAGGAGACCTCGGCAACTTCTTGCAAGGAGTCAACGTGTTTGGGGAGCCCTGCCAGCAGGTTTTGTTTGCTTTCACTGTCCTTGTTATTTCAGCGCGCAAAGATGCCGCACATCCAGAAGGGAAGTCAGTGCTGGATCCGAGCAGCGCAGCCACCCTTCACATCCAGCGCTCTGCAGGCAAATCGTTAAAACGAAGTCGAAAGCCCGTCTGTAGCAGCCTGTATCCCTTCAGTGTCATATTATATTACCATCCACCATGTTAGCAAATGGGAAAATAAACACGGACTGGATAGTGAAGCAAGAGGCTGTTTAATTACAGATGTTAAGAAGAATGACGTTTGTGTACATTCCACCCAGAAGTGGATTAAAGTGGTGACCTTTCCCGTGGTGTGAAATGGGTTTGTTGTGGAGCCCAGGCATCTCGTGTCACTTCAAGATCTGCCAAACTTCTCGTTGCCCCTGTTGTTTATGGTTGACGTTGGATGATGTCTCTTGAAGCTGAATCTCAGCAGCTGACAGCGTTTTCTGAGAACTTGTCATCTGGACTCTATCTAGCAAAGTTCTCGGTATTGGGTGTATTTGTTCTCATTTGAAGGAAAAACAATGTTTTCTGGAAAGAAAAAAAAAATAAAGGGAGGGTGGTGGCATAACTGACTCATAATGTTGAACTGAAACCTACAGAAGGATCCAGGATTTGGCCCAGGGTGCCAGACCCACGGCATGAGTCACCGCTATTGCCTGTCGATGTGTGTGTGATAAACGTCTCCCGAGCGTGGTAGCCAGCGCAGACGCTTCACCCTGGTGGTGCCACAGAGGCGTCGAGGCCAGCTTTGCCATGCCCGGCCTCCCGCAACCATATCCGAGGAGAAGGCTGGAATTAGCATATTCCAGCCCACCAAGGTGCGACGTGGCTTGCTTCCTTGCAGTCCTTCTAGCAAGACCCTTGCTGCAGGTAGGTATTTACTGTGCCAGACATGCAACTGGCCAGTTCTTCGCTGTTCTGCTCCTGGCGAGAATGATAAAGCAGGAGGACAAGGGAAGAAGAGCTTTCACACCAGTATCACCAGCCTTGGTGGCATGAAATCCCCAGGGAAGGACTTATTTATCACTTTGCTGCACACAGAGCAAGCCCAGGCTGGGCACTGCGACCAAAGTGGCCCATGGAAGCCCTTGCCAACGCTTCCAGCAGATGCTGGTGGCTCGGAGGTCTAGGTTGGGCAGCACAGAGCAGGGAGATGGTCTCTGGCCAAGAAGCAAAGGTGTTAATTGGCCTAAGTAATTGCAGAGAGAGTCAGACCAAGTCTGTGGGTGGACACCGATTTGGTAATGAATGGCTGATGGCAGCAAGGGGACCGGTCTGTGCCAGTGGCCAGGAGCTCATTCCTTAATTGCTGCCTCGTCAGCTTCCAGAAGGATCACGGAGTGGTGCTGCCCTGTGCTCCCTGCCAGCCTTGCCTTGCTTTGGGGAGCCAGCGACCCAGAGGCACAACTGCACGGCTCCAAGGCTGCTGCATTTAAGTGCAGCAATCCCGGCCTCGTTTCACTGGGGCACCGGAGCGAGGGGCACCGTCTGGTGTGTGGGCTCAGGGTGCAAAGTCTCAGTCCCTGAGGTTATTGCTGGGGACACGATTTCACTCTGGTGTCACTTACAGAGCGACGAGGGGTGGGGCAGGGTGCTGCGGCCACCCGCTCACCCATGAAGGTGCAGGGAGCCTGGCACCGGGACTATGGATACGTGACATACGGATATCTCCATCGCAGTGGCGGGAGGATTTTGGTGCTGCCCCAGAGGCTCTGCTGCCCTGCCTGTGGCCGCTAGCCCAGCTCCCAGGGGCTCAGGCTAAAGGTGCTGCTCCAGCCCTGCGCAATGGAAACTCTCTCCCAGGAGCCTGGTTGTCACCTTACAGCTGGCACTAGGAGCCATGCTGGAGCCTTTGTGGTACCGCTGTGGTTAGAGATGTAAGAAAAACCCTCACAGGGGGTGGGAGGGGTGTGTGTCTTCCTCACGGTCCTGCTTTCCTGCCTGCAGCATCAACGAACTCCCACTCTCCTGGCTGGAAGAGGTGGCTGGGCTGGACCCCACCCTTGCTGGCTGCACCTTCCCTTTGCCTCCAGGAGCTCAAGCCCAATAGTTGCCTTTTGGTAACCAGCAGCTCCGCAAATTGTCCCCTACCCACAGATGCTGCTGCTTTCTGGCCCAGCGTGGGAATGTATGGAAGGTTGTTCACATTGACGGTTGGACTTGATGATCTTCAAGGTCTCTTCCAACCTAACCGATCCTATGATTCTACATGGGGAGGAACCACCGGCTCCCACGCAAGCTGAGGGTGCTGGTGGAGTATTACGGGACTCTCCTTGTCTCTCACCACCTCGAGATGCTCCTTCAGACAGCAAGGGAGACCAAGGCTTGGGGTGGGAAATGGCGATGCCCCTTTTTTAAGCCATAGCAGAGGTAACACCTCTTAGAAAGGCACGGGGGAGAGGAAAGCCATGGCTCCAGCCTCTGCTGCAGCGATGCTGCTGGGGGCTGGACGAGCCCAGGGGTCCGCAACAAAAGGCTGCTTTGGGAAGAAGAACCTTCATCAGCACAACAGGGATTGCCATCAGACACGTGGTGCTCAGGCAGAAAGACCGGGCAGGGAAATGAGCCGAGCTGCATCTCACAGCTTGGAGACAAATGTTTAGCAGCCACGTATCTGCTGGAGAAAGAATGAACAGAGACGTGGGTCTTGCACCTTTTAAACACTACATGTCTGTGGATCGCGAATGTGGGGATGGGATTTGCATGCTGCTTTATTTAGTATTGTATGAGCTGTGCTGCATTTACCGAAACCGCCCTGCAGGCACCAAATGTGTGACTGAAAAAAAAAAAGGATAAAAAAAGGCAGAAAACAAACAAAAAAAAGCAGAGAAGTGAAGGTAACCTCTTGCCACCTGTGCCCCAGCTCCAGCTCTGCCACAATGCTCAAGGGCAAACTATTGCAGGACCTCCGGCTTCCCGTCATGCTGTTGCATGGATTTCACCACTAATAATTAATGTCTTTCCCAGGGACTCACAGAGGAGCCCACTGAAGTCAGGGGTGTGCAGGTGCCAGATGGAGGGAGGAGATGGCAGTGGCTGCTGCGGGTGGCAGGGGCTGATGTCCCCACTTTTGTGGGCAGAGCAGGGGGCGAGGGAGAAGCAGGAGCGCGCTGGGAGGTCTCGGCACAGGGTGCAGGTGGGGTGTGAGCACAGAGGGAAGGAGGGGACCCTGAGCTGCTCTGTGCATGGCGGTTGGATGGCATCACTGTCACCTCCCTCTGCTGAGATTGACACAATGGTCACTCACTCCTGGGGAGGAAGAGAGAATTTGTGTGTGTTGGCATGACAATAACAACCATAATAGTAGCAGTAGTAGTAGTTGTAGTAGTAGTAGTAATAATAATAATAATAATAATAATAATAATAATAATAATAATAATAATATAGCAGCAACTGCTCTGTAGCTTATCTTGCACGCCCCTCAAACCTCTTTGTGGTTCCTGTGCTGCTTGCCTGAAACTTTCTTTTACAGCATTTAAAGAATGATCATTTTAAGCAAGATATACATCATTTATTTACTTTGAAGGAGACTGATTGTTCCCGCTGCCTGATGGGCTGCCAGACTCCACCTCTGGCAACTGTCTGGCAGGAGCCCCTGGTCATTGTGACCTTGACCTGCTCATGCAATCGCTAAAGGAGCAACTCACCATCCTCAGGTTCCTCTGTCTTCTGGCTGCGGGATAAGTGGATTCCCCATCCGCTGCTAAGATGGCTTTTACCACCTCTTTTACGCAGCCTCACATGGCATTTTGGTTAATGCTCCGCTGTTTGCTCTTGATCCTATTTCTGACAGCGTGGGATGGGCGTTGGGATGGTTTGCAGGGCTGCTGGGCGCTCCTGCTCGCCCCGAACCCCTCTTGCTCCTGTTTTTGCTGTGAAACCCAGGGCAGAGGCGGCTGCGTGAGCAGGGGTAGCCCCATCTCAGGCAGTAAAATTGCTGCTACCTGGCGTGCAAAGGAATAGGAGAGTGAGCCATCGCCAGCGTGTTTTTTCAGAGGGTGCCTGGTGCAGGCGGGAGGGATGAGGGGTCCGGCCAAACCCGCTCTGTTCCTTTCTGGGGGTCGGGGAGTCTGTGCCACAAGTGCTGCTCATCCCTGGGGAGCCTTTGGCTGAGGGATTTGTGCGGTTTGTGGTGCTTCATCCCAAAGTGGTCACGGTTAGCCAGGGTTATATAAAAATTAATTTCCTTGGTGTGCATGAGTGTGATGAGCACCGAGGTGCTCACCCGGTGTGGAAGGTGCTAATGCTTCACCCTCCACCACCATTTTTTAGCGTTGGCTTTCCCATCAGCCTCCTCCTTTCCACAGGGCCCTGGCCAGGTATGCACCAGCCTTGATTTCCAGGCTAATTAAAACCTTCATTTTTAATTTTTTTTTCCACTTGAAAGTGCACCTCTAAGTCAGGCCAGATGCTCTTGTTTTCAAAGTACACTTGTGTTGGGGGGCTGAGGACATCCACCAGCTCCAGCACTGCTATGGCAGAGGGCATCTTCTGCAGGGAAATTGCTCCCCAATGGACGAGTGCTGAGGCAGGAGAGGTGGCGGGTGAAGCAGCCCTTCAGTGAGCTCGTTTTGGGAGCAAGTTGCCTCCGGGCACCCTTTGGCCATCCAGCTGCAAGCAGGGCATGCTGCGGAGAGGAGGGAAAGCTTGTAGGGCTGGGGATGGAGAAGAACAGAGGGAGAGGTGGGACACAGCAGGGGCTGGCAGCTCATGTGCAAGGTCCAAGCTGAACCTCCTGCCTGCAAAACCCATCGCTGGCAAGACACGGACAGCAGCCGCACCGTGTCCCAGCAACAGAGGAGCCCGTCCTGCGCTGGGTTCTGCAATCGAGTTGTGGTTAACTGACTCAGGAGCGTGTCTGTGTCTCTGGGACATGTGTGCTGGCTTGTGGGCTCTGGAAAAAAAAACACCCATCCGAGTTGGTGTCATTGCAAATGTCATGGTATCGTCATCCCAGCAGCGTACAAGCTGGTGAATGAGGCTCCAAGGCAGCCAAGCCTGCCTTAGAAACCAAATTAAATTTAAAAGAATTTTTAAATTAAGAAATAATTAATTTGGAGTGCCATTCCTGCCATCTGGTTTTGTGTGATTTGGGTGTGAGTTTTCAGTTTTCCCACTGCAGCAGTGGGACTTGGGGAGAAAAAAAAAAAAAGCAACCCTCTTTAAAGAGCTGAGACAACAATTTCAAGTGCAGGGCACTTACATTAAGTATTGTGAAACCTAAATTGCAGGAGCTCAGCACCGCTGATGGTTACTTTCAGACCTGTGTCGCAGAAGAGGAGCGAGCACACAGCTACCTGATGCTTCGCTTCCTCAACTGAAACAAAGACGTTGTGAGTCAGAATGAAATTTTCCATGAGGAACTTTTGCTTGGCCGTTAATACCAAAACTGCTGAAAGTTTTTTTCCCCTTCTACATGAGCCCGTGGTGAGCTCCGCGGAGGCTGGTTGGTTTTGAGGGGACAGGATTGTGAGGGTGCTGCAAGGAGGGGAGACGCCAGTCTTGCACATAGGTGGTTTCGGCGCAGTGCAGAGGTGACATCCCTGGACCTGCCGTTTCGGACCGAGGCGGAGAGCAAAGGAGGTGTGAATCGTGGCTGCGACAGCCCACGGGATTCCGGGTCCCCCAGCGAAGGGCCGCGCGGCTGCTGTTTTGCAGACCCATCACTCCCCAAGTTACTCCCCTGGGGAAGGGGACCTGAGGCTGTGCCCAGCCCCATGCTGGTTATCCTGGCGGGGTTTTCAGCCTCCGCACCAGGGATGCCGAGCGCTGCTCCCACGTGGGCTCTAGATAGTGGAAAGAAGTAGCAGGAAAAGTCCTTTCTTCTTCTCCTTTCTTTTTTTTTTCTTCTCCCACCTTTTTTTTGACCCTCATCCTGGATGTGGCTGGTGGCCATGAGCTCTCCCAACCCGCAGGCTGGATTTCCAGGGGATGGGAGCGTGCGGGACAGCCAGCCTCGCCACGCGGTTCTCCACGACGGGGACAGCTGGGTCAGCACATCAAAGGGGCAGTGGCTGCTTCCGCCATCCCCATCTCGTGTGGGGCACGCTCCCCGCCCTGTGGCGCAGGACCACCCACGCCGCCTGGCACATCAATCAGCCCCAGCTGAATCTCGCTGTGGCCACCTCCCTGACCCTGCTTATCTCCCTCCTTTTCCCCTGGGATTCAAGTGCAAATGCCCAGGGCAGCGGGTGTACGGTCCCCAGCACCTCAAGGTTCGCCCAGGCTGATGCAGGATCTCCCAGCTGATTTACAGCAGGAAACATCGACCTGCAGGCTAACAAATGGCTGGTTTTTATTCCCCCCCCCCTTTTTTTTTTCTTTCCTTCCGTCTTGATCAACTATTGCAATAAAACAACTTTTATTTTTTACCCCCTCCTTTCTCCCCAATCTATGCCCAAACCGCAATATTGGTTAAAAATATAATCTGTGAAAAGAAAAGGCAAATAAATGAGCACATCAAAGCCAGCTGCCTGGGGCTGTTCGGTTGGGAGCAGAAATAGGGCCAGGCCCTGGGCCCATTATCTTGCTGATATCTAATGCCACCACTTCAGAGTGTGAGAATGGAGCCTTTTTTTCCGCAGCCGAGCGTACTGGCCGGGGTGGTGTTTGGGAGCACAAAGGCTGCCATCCACCCCAGCTCTCCAGACAGGCTGTTGACATGTTGCTCTCAGATTTCAGTCCTGAAAATCTGGAACTTTATGCTGAACAAATAACATGATCTTTTTCCTTCATCTGGAAAGGATAAAAACAATTGCTGGCACTTGGAGCAGATCGCTCTTTGTTTTCCTCCATCCTCTCTCCCGGCTTTTCTCGCAAGCCCTGACTCGCTACCCGCAAGTCACAACTCGCATATTTTCATCTGAAAACTTTAAACCACGGGGGGTGAGGGGCGAGAGCGGATGGGGAATGAAAAAGAAGATTAAAAAAAAGAAAAGATCACAAACAGCGCTGAGATAACCATGAACGTCTGGCAGCCCACGTGCCGCCCTGGCCCCGCTGGGTGGGGAGGATGGAGCGACACGCGAAGTGGTTGCCATTTAGAGGAACATGGGCAAAGCCTGCCTGTGCTGCTCGTGGAGGAGCGGGGCTCAGCACCGGGGAGGGCTGTGTCCTCCGAGCCCCGTGTCGAACCCTTTGATGGGCGTCGCACCTGGGATGGGGACGTGAGCTGTGGCTGTTTGGGTCCAAGGCAAAGTCTGGTGAGTCTTCCTCAAGGAGTGGGACTTGAGCCAGCACTCACCCTGCACCCCATTCTCCTGAGCTGCCCCTTCATGGGTTTTGTTTTCGGCATGGCACCGTTGGGGAGAGAAGCCGTGACAGCCCGTCCAGCCCTGCTCCCACACTGGTGAGCAGGAGGGAGAGCAGTGGGTGCACTGCCAACACCTCCTGCCCGCAGCAGCGGTCATTTCAAGCAGGTTTTTTTCCTCCCACCTGTGTAAGTACACACAATTTCCACTCTGTGTTTACAAATTCTTTTGAAACAGCCTTTAAACAGAATGAAGAGCATGCCTGGGGGTTAAAAAGGCTATTATTTTATCATTATTTATTTATCATTATTTTATTGATACTGAAAGCTCGTACAGAACAGGACTGGGACAAATCCCACTTGGAGCCCATTACTGACCCATTTGGCCTCCCGTGTCCCAGGTGATATTAAAGGGGTTGGTCACTTCTGCTCTCTTCCGCTAATGAAATCCTCAAAGGCGCTGATGCGCATCCCTGCTGTAACGAGGCAGATTTCTACGAACCAAGCATTTGCTGGACCGATGCCCGGGTAGAAGTGCTTTGAGGTGAATGAAAGGCCCTAGATGAAATGCTGGGTGCAGTAATTAGTATCTCTGGAGCTCCCCCTGGCAAGCTCACACTGATCTTTCCATGTCCTAAGAAACCAACCTTGACCTCTCTGCTGACCAGCACTGTGCGGCTCCATCCCTGGACAGGCACAGCTTGACCTGCAGCACCAGCGCTGCTGGTGGAAACCAACCTCCCACCCAAAGGAAGCAAGTGCCATCAACAGTGATGCCTGGTATGGAAGGGGACCGGGACAGTCTTGCTGACAACTGCAAAGCAACAGGCTCCCTCTTCCCCTGGCTCCGCTCCATGGGTTTTCAGCTGGCACAAGAGAGCTCAGGTAATACGTAGTTATTACTCATTTTTAAGCAGTGCCAACTGGCTGGGTTATCTGCTGCTCTGAAAGTGTCTTTCTCCCTCTCTCTCTCCTTTCAGTGGTAGGAGATAATTTCCTGCTGCTCCAGACAGTGCTTGGGGTTGTTCCCCTCTGCCCTGGGTCTGCAGGGACCGAGGCCACGTCGCCAGCATGGCCACTGACAGCAGCTGGGGCCACCTCCAGCCATGCCATGCTGGCCGCACGTGCCGAGAGCCCTGGGCTCTTCTGAGAGCAGGGTATGTTTTCTCCATGTACAGGAGATAGGAAAGAATAAATACCGGGCTTGAATCATGGCCAGGGAGATTTAGGAGAACCATTAAGAAATGCTTTTGTGCAATAAGATCCCAAGTGGATAGCTGGGACAGGCTGTGCATTCTCCATTGAAGAGGGATTTTGAGAACAGAGAGAGAGAGGGGACAGCTCGAGATCGGTTCTGCCAGGCCAGAGAGGGAGGCATCAGGTATCTGAAGCTTCTTCCAGTTCTAATCTCTGCGGCTCCGGGATTTTGTGAACCCACTAGCTGGGTGACGTGCTTATCTGTGGACTGGGAGACTGCACGTCTAACAGGTGAGATTAACCCGAGTGGGCAGGCTGGAGTGTGTGAGATGGCCGTGCCACTGCTCACAGCATCCACAAACCGACTCTTAAAGGTGGAAAAAAAAGCAAAAAAAGCAGGCCAGGCTGTGATGCCTGCTGGAAATGCAGCCCAGAGTGCCTAGGGGAGGTCTGAGGAAGGGGTTGTCACTTAGAAGGGATGGAAACGCAAGAATGACTTGTGGCTTGTTTCCTCTGTCATCCCCGAGTTATGCTATTCATCTTCTCCCCTACCCTCCAACTGCTGCTCCCCTGCCCGAGGCACTCCCCCCCTTTCACGTCTATAGGAAGATTATGCGAGTGTGGATGGGGAATTAAACATCACGGCTGTAATTCACACCATGCAAGGCCTGTGTGAGGCAGACACAGCGTCCCTGGAGGGTCCCGTCCTGCCACCCATCCTCCTCGGTGGCAGCCAGATGTGTTGGGGAGCCGATAGGGGCACGGGATGCATGGCCACCCGGGGTGGGGAGGATGGGGACACGTGCCCAGGGATGCTGGGCTGTGGGAAGGGGTGGGGGTGAGCTGGCGTGTGCCGCCAGCGCAGAGCGACCGTGCCAGCCCAGCTGCCAGCATCAGTCTGGTGAGCCATGGGGTGACCATCAGGGAGACGCAGACCAGGGATCCCCTTTGTGCCCCCGCCACAGGGGAGCAGGGAGGAGAGGAAGCTGTGACCAGCGCTGGAGTGACGGTGACTGACATTTGCTTGCTGGGAATCTGTTGGGGAATATTTTTATCCACTGGGTGTGAGTGTGCTACACGTCAGAGCCATCTGCCACACAGTCATTTTTGGGAGAGCTGGGAAGTTGCAGGCATGAAATTCTGTGAAATGAGTGCATTCCTGTGCCCTTCAAAACTGTGTGTCCCCAAGTCTCCTCCCCGTGGTGTTTGGGGACAGAGCTGGGATGACTTCTTGTCCTGCTGGGGGAGAGACAAGCTCTTGCATTCCCTAAAATGGAGATGGCCTTGAGCTCTGCACAGCAAGCCCTGTGCTTTTCAAGCCAGTTCAGACCCAGGAGGCTGAGTGAAACTCTTGCAGCAGCTTCATTACATGCCCAGCCTGTTGGCCCCACTCTTAGCCTGTTCCCCTCTGCCCTCTTAGCATCTTTCCATCAGTTTGGATTGCTTCGGGAAGTGTGCACAGCACCTTGCACCCTGGTGTGGCAGATCCCGGCCGGTGTTGGCCACCCTGCGGAAGGCGACGGGGAGGTAACTCACCCCTCGCCCCAGAGCCGAGCAGCTAGTGTGGGAGGTTTCTGTTGGCTGGATGAGGTGAAGGAGCCGTAGGATAAAAATAAGTCATAAAAATAAATGGAGACCTCAGCCCATGCCGAAACACTGGATCTGCTTGCCCCAAAATATCAGGCCGTTGACATCCAAAACCCAGATTCAGAGCGTCATCTTGCATCCCCCATCCTCATGACAGATGCCCTGGATTAAACACCCCCCAAATTTGTGGCATTTGGGGTTTTATCAAAGGAGATTGTTTCCACTCTAGCCTCCCTCGTTCCAACCCGACTGCTCTGCCGCAGGAGAGCCAACACGCTTGGTTCGGGTTTACAATGAGCCGTCTCCTGCTGATGAGCTGGAGCTGGGAAGACACGCCTGTCCAGTTCCCTTTCAACACTTTCTAACCTCCTTGTGGCCCCGGCTTTCCTGACAGAGAGTAGGATTTAATCACCCTTAATGATAGCCAGGCCAAGGACTGCATTCAGCCAGGTTTTCCTAAAAGGCTACATCTGAAATATCTATCTGAGTACAACCCCCCAGTAAATTCCCTGGCAGATGACTGGAAACACTGCAGGGCTGTGGCAGACCCCTGGCCAGGACCAGAATTAAACTGAACCGAGAGCTTAAGCCCTCGTAGGACCCCAGCGGGGTTTTCGGATGTAATCGGTGCCGCTGCTGGGCTTGGGGTTCCTCTCTGCTGCCGAGATTTGTCAGCGCTAGAGGGCTGCCCCACCCCCACCAACCTGAAGTTAAAATCGATCCAGCGAATCCTGCGCAGGTGGGAATTACTTGTATTGATTTTTAGCGTAAGCCAGTATATCGCTGGTGTGGACTCGGTCGATACCAGTAAGATTTATACTGATTTAACTGCACCCCCGTGAAGGGTTTGTGCCAGTTCCTCTAGAGCAGATTCAAAGTGGTTTTAATTAAACCGACATAACTTTGTTGTGTGGACGAAGGCTCGGGCAGGAGCAGCATGGCTGGAGGTCTGTGTTGGAGAGGGGAGGCGGCACACCGGGGGAAGGTGAAGGAAAACTGCAGAGGAGCTGGGTCTCCTCTGGTTTCTCCTTCCCTACCCTTCCTTCTCTCCGAAAAGCTGGCAGAGCTGCAATTTTTCCACCGAATGAGATGACAGAAGTTTGAAATGCCAAGTTGTGCAAGGCCCGTGGCATATGCTGGAAGAGGCTGGGTGCAGACGCAATGCAGGTGATGTCACCTTGTCTCCGTCTCCTGCGCCAGGGCCAATGCTGGCTGTGCCAGTGGGTTCGCGCTGCAGCCGGCTTTGCCCAGCCCAGAGGTGCCCATGCCAGTGGTGGGGACATTTTGGAGGTCCCCCTAAATACCAGAAGAGGCTCACAGCTGACTTTGTGAGCGGGCAGAGCCGAAACAGCTCCGAAAGCCCTGCAGGCAGCATGGGCTTGGCTCTCCGCGCAGGTAGGGGAGATGGGGACACCAGCCCCAGCAGCAGGGAGCATCCCGCGCCACCGCGGCAGGTCTTGAGGTATCTTCTAGGGTTGGAAAAGAAACACTGAGTCTAGGGGCAGACACAACTAATGGGGAGAGAGGAGAGTTTGGGAGGAGGTGGGAAGTTGCAGGTTTTTGCCCTGAAAACCAACTTCAATGTCTTTTTAAAACTAATCCACAAGTCTTCCTCTCTGCTTTTCTCCACCTTTTTCTCCTGGGAAAGGGAGAGAAGTGGGGAAGGGGAATCGCTCAAGCAGCTTGGGGTGAGGGGGCTGGGGAGGTTCTGCCACATGTGAGAAAACCCTGGAGAAGGGGAAAAATTCAGAGAAAAAATTCCTTTTTGAGACAGGCTACTTTTCCGTTCCTTAAAAAAAAAAAAAAAGAGTTATTCATGAAAAATTTCAGGCAGTCTCATTGTTTTGCTGCAGCCTTTGATTTAACTACTTGATCAAGTATTCGACAAAACCCTCCGTGTTTTTCAGGAGGTTTCTTAAATCCTGCCGAGGTATGGGATTATGAGAAACAACAAATGGCAAGCTGTCTCTAACCCCACAGACTTTCTCACTCTCGTTTTCTCTCTCACTTTGGAATAAAAAATGCAGTGCTCCCTGCTGAGTTCTCTTTAAAATTCACATTGTCTCTTCAAATAAAGGCTGGGAGGGTGAGGTAGTGCTTTGAAAACCAGAACTCAGTCATACATTGCAGGGCCAGATCCTAGAGGATTATTCTCTCTCAGGACACTTTATAACTTCATGAGAACTTCTGGCCTGGCTTGTCTCATCAGCTCAGTGTGAGTGGCCCCGACGATGGCAGGGTGGCCGAGACCCCTACACCCCTTTCCATCAGGATGGCTGGATTTGTCTCTGGAGACTTTTTAAACCATGATAAAGCAAAACTCCAGCTTTGCCCCTGGGGATGGCTTGGCTCGTTTCCCGCGCAGGCAGGGGACGCTCCCCGCATCCTTGCTGGAGCAGAAGCCCCTCCACCGCAGGAACCCCTCCATCGCCACGGGCCCAGGCCAGGCTGCAGTAACGTGGCTTTCCATCACTGTTGGTGTCATTCCTCAACTGCAGGAGCCTGCGCTGCCCCAAGGCTGCCGTGAGCTGCCGGCGTCGCCGCTGGAAAGCTCAGAGCTGAACGAAGGTCTTGTTCCCACGAGAAGCGCCTGGCAGGCAGCGTGGCCGTGCTTCGCTGTCGGCGTGCTCTCGCCGGGGAAATGAATAGGGGGTCTTTTCCTCCCGACACACCCAGCGTTTCGCTGACAAAAGCTTGAGAGCGAAGGGGTGAAGTGGGCAACTTCCTTTGCTGTTGTTTCAGTCTGTCCTTTCCCAATGCCGCGATGAGAGAAATGAGTCTAATAAAGGAGTATATTGAGATGTAAACTGCTGTACGTTTCGTGTGTGGTTTTTTTTTTTTTTTAAATGAGGCTATTGTCAGGCCGTTATGCTGTCACAGGATAAATTACACTGTGTCAAGGCATCGCTCTGGGCACAGCACCGGGCACCGACACATGGATGCTGTGGCAGGACACAGCTGCCTGTGCCATACCTGCACCCAGGGACCTTCACCATGCCAGACAGGGAGCAAGGTCTCCTTGAGCAGACACTTTAAGTGACATTATGGCTCTGTGAAATTATGACAGTGCCTGTCATTCTTGCAGTAGTATTTTTGTGATTTTCAGTAAAGAGAAGAAATTGGAAATTGTTTGGCTTAAACGTCTGGTTCAAGGGTTCAGGGGAGCTTGTTTACATTCACGCACGTGTCTGGTGCAAGGCTGGGCTATGAAGGAGGAAGAGTGGTCAGAGAATTTTGGTGTCTGTGTTCCTGAGGCCTCTGTCCTGCCAAACTCTTGGAAATAGAAGATCAGTGAAAAAAGCAGTTGGTTTTGACGAGTCTTTCATGCACATAGTTCAAACTTGTCACAGCGATGTCAAAATTCATCAGCTTAGTGAACCTATTAAACCCGGAGCAGAGCTGAAGGATCTACAGCTCCAGTTAAGGAAGAACAGCCACCCCAGCCCTTTCCAACCCCGACCAGGGATTTTCTCCTTTCCTTGCGGGGCACTTTGGAGCTGGGGATGGATGGGAGCGCGGATGCCAGGTGGGAACTCCCGACGGCCGGGGGATGCTCAGACCCGGTTCCAGGCTGGGGCCAGCCCTGCTGGGAGGCGAGGAGCTCGGAGTCCCCAGGCTGTCAGGAACTCAGCGGCGGGCAGAGCCGGGGGCGGCGGACCCGGGCCGTGCTCCCCGCAGGCGGCGGGCGCAGCGGGGCGCGCCCCGGGGAGGGGGCTCCCCCTCGGGGCCAGGCCGGCGGCGGAGAGGGCGGGCGGACGCTCCGGGCTCCGCTCCGCCTCGCTGGGCGGGCGGATCCCAGCTCCTGATTTTCCCGGGGGCTGCAGAGGCTTGTCCCGGCCCTGCGCGATCCTGCTTGGCTGCTGCCCTCCCCGCCTCCCTCCTCCTCCTCCTTCTCCTCCTCCTCCACCACCACCACCCCATGTGCTTCCTGCCGGGCCAAGTTTGCAGAGCGCCGCCGCACGCCGGGCCAGCGGAGCGGAGCCGCAGCGGAGCGGGGTGCACGGCAGCGGGCGCGGCTCCTGCGCGGCGCGGCGGGGCAGGCTCGGCGGAGGGCCGGCTCCGGCCTCGGGGCGCTCTCGCCCGGCCCCGGCGGCCCCTGCCCGCCCGCACCATGCCGCGGCGGCGCGGCTGCCTGCCGCCCCTCCTCTGCACTTTAGCCGCCCTCAGCCTGCCGCTGTTGCTGGCCGCCGAGCCCCGCGCCAAAAGTTGCTCCGAAGTGCGGAGGCTCTACGCCGCCAAGGGCTTCAGCCAGAGCGAAGCGCCCAGCCACGAGATCAGCGGTGAGTCGCGATCATCGCCGCCGCCTTTGTGCGCGCTCGGCCCGGCCCCGCGGAGCGCGGGCTGCGCGCCCGACTGCCCCCCGGCCCGGCCCGGCTCCCCGCGCTGCGCGGGGCATGGTCCGGCGCGGAGCGCGGCGCGCCGCCCGGCGCGGCTTCCCGGAACTCGGCTCGGCGCACCTGGCTCGGCTCGGTTCGCCTGTCCGGAGCTCGGCGCTTATCTCGCCGGGGCGCGCCGTAGGACGCGGAGCGCGGCGCGCTCGGCTCCCCCCCGTGCCGTGCCGGGGCGGCGGGCGGGACCGCGCCTGTTGCCGGCTCCGCTCCCCGCCGCTCGGCCGGCGGTTTGCGCGGCGGCGGAGCGGGCGCCGCCTGCCCTTGGGCTGCCTTTCTTCCCGGCGGCGGGCGGCCCCGTCCTGCCCGGGTGCCGCTCTCCCGGCGGCCTGCTGGCCGAGGGACGGAGAAACGTTTTTTCTTCTTTTTTTCTTTTTTTTTTTCCTTTTTCTTTTTTCCCTCCGCCTTCGTCCCGGGGTACTTGTGCATCCAGGGGATAGGAGTGCTCGCAGCCGGCAGCAGTAGGAAATGGTAGCTAACGTGCTCACACCCAAAATATTTTATTCTTTTTGTTTCATCCTTCATCTCCCTCCCAGGGCCGCTGCTTTTATTTCCCCTTCTGAATGACCTACTGGACCGCATTCTCCGCGGAACAAAGGAAGTGCCTTTTTAGCTGGAATCCTCGGAGACCACCAAGGACTCCAGCTCATGCACTGCAATTTCGCACTACTTTCAACAATAACAAAAATGCATGACTGAATGGCTCAAAAATGTGGAGTGTTAGAGGCATTCATTTAGGTCTAGGACACTGTCACAACACAGACGGACCCCAAGTAAATACCTTTAGACGGCTAAGATAGAAGCTGGGGGTAATCTTTACCATTGATGTGCCCTCCAGATATGCATACATTATCCTTTTCACTGACAAAACTAAAATGATTTCAGTTGCTTGCACTATCGTCAGACTAATGATATGCGTTTAGCCTACATCTGTTTGAATAGAATTGCGGGTCCGTTTACTTCTCCAAGAAATATTTTAATGAGAAACGTCTGACTGGTTGCAGTTAAAATACTCTCTCCCCTTTCACCCCCTCAGCGGTGTAGGATCAGGATGTGAGCAGGCTTCCTCGCATGCTCGGTATCGGGAAGGTTTGACCTAGTCCTTCTTTTATCTATTCTTGTTTGAGATGACTTGGTGAGCTTCAGAGGGTGTTGGGAGTAGGTGGTGCTGACAGGGCTTCCATTTGAGGCTCTGAAGCAGTTGTTGGTTTGACCCTGTGCTTTTGAAATAAGGAGTCAGAGAAATGTGATGAGCAAGGTAAGGTTATTTGACAAAAGAAGGGCTTTCTGCAATGACACGCTGGAAATACCAGCTGGGTTATGCTGCTGTTCCAGGGGTGCAGGGAGTCTGTGTCTGGCCTCTCTTGGAAAGCAACAGGTCTGGCAAAGTTACGTTTCAAGTGTTGTCGTGCTGGGCAGGGTGTTTCGGGAAGGATGGTGGAAGTCTTTAAAGGAGGTGTGCTGTATACGGCTTTAAGCTGCGGTGTACCTCAAATGGGACCACACTTAAACCTGGAGTAGGGTGCTACACCTGCTGCGCTTTCACATTGCCCGTGCAAATGCACGTGGTTCTGGTGCGTGTTGTGGTTAGAGGCTCTTGCCACTCAGCTGGTGTGTGCAGACAGACAGACAGTAAGTGCTCACCCTGCTGCTGGTTTTTAACTTTCTGAGCGTGCTGTGCTTCACCTGCTGTTGCCTTTGTGGGGTCAGCACGGGGAACCGGTGTGCGGTGAGCTGGCTGGGAAACGCAGCCGGTGATAGTGCTGGGGGCTGAGGTCTGACACCAGGACGAAAGGTCTGCCGTGTGTATTGTGTCTCGAAAGATGAGTCACTTGCCAACCCTTTGATTTCAGTTGGTGTTTCAGGTGATAGCGGTGTGTTTTCCTTCAGGTGGGTGAGTGAATTGGGAAGGCGGTTGCCTGGGAGCCTGGCTAATCAGTGAGAACGCGGTAAGTGTGTATGGCAAAGAGTTGTGTGTTTGAACGAGTATCCCGTTGGGGTGATGGTGGAAACTGGTCATTTCTGCTTGGTAGCACCTGTCTGCTCACCAGACCATGGTGGATGACTGGGTTCAACGGGCTGAGATGACGATGGGATAACGTAAGGAAACACAGTTGTTGCTGGAATGAACGCAAGTCCGAAGTCCATCAAGTTCTCCTTTAGATTTTTGTACTGATGTGGTGGATTGTGCTTTATTCTCCTGTTCTTTTACAGAATTGCTTTAGATCACAAAGTGTAGACAGAAACTTCCTAGCACCTTTCCAGAAAAAGTGTCCTAAAAGCTGTGGCAAACTAGTTTCTGTGAGTGCAGTGACTTCTTTACTGTCAAAGCAAGGATTACTGATCCTACAAAATGTTGGCCTTGAGTTGTCGAAGTGAAGCAGCCGGGCAGTGTGAGCAGATGTGCCCTGCACTGGGCTGCGTGATGGCAAGTGAAACTCATCCTCGGTGGATGGACCCAGGAGTCATTCGGGGGTTAGCAGCATCTCATGTGGATTTTATTTGCCACATTTATTTTCTTCTGGAGCAGTAGGTGTGTACAACTGTTTTTTTTGTGTGGGTTTTTTTTTTTTTCCTTTCAAGGAATTGCCCATTCCAGCAATCTTTTTATCTGTATCATTGCTGTTTCAGTCACATTAAAAGGCTATTCCTTGTCCGTAATTACCCAGGAGTTCAATTTAATATCTGTTTAGACCAGGTTTAGGATCTAATTAGGATATGCGTAAATGGCAGGTTGTGTCTTGCTGAAGTGCATAAGCGTTTCTGAAAGAAGTGCACAGCTTGTCAACTCATCGCTTGCTTGTAAGAGGTGTGTAATGTCTTATTTGTAGTGTGGAACATATAGAAATTGTTTCGTTTTATGTTGATGTGGTGTTAGAAGTGTAAAGAGTTACTAGTGCTATAAATCTGCACAGAAGCAGTTTGTAAGACGTGGTCCTTTGATACTGCCTTGTATCTGGGTGATCTTTAGTTAAACTTCTGCATCTATAGCTCTGTGATGTATATGTTGCAAAGCACATGGCAGTGGCCAGATGCAGTCTTGCTACTGTTGCTGGAGAGATCAGTGCTTGCATGCAGCTGATGTAGATGGTTTGTGCAACTTAACTCTTGATAATGTCTAGATAGTAGGTGGTGTGAGGAGAGCACCAGCCTATAGCTGGTTTTAAGATTGCTTTAAAAGTTTCCTGAGGAAAGGACGCATCTTGGGAAGGTCTCCATCCTACAGCCTGGAGCCGCTCACCTTGTTCAAATGCTGCCTGGAAAGTATCGTTCTGTATTGAACCCACCTGTTTCTGGGTGATGGAGCAAAACTCGCTGGGAATGACCATCTGCAGGGACTGCTTACCCCTCTTAGTCTGGTGCTTGGTCTGGTGTGGCTGGTGCTTGGTCTGGTGTGGCTGCAGAACGAAATGCAAAGCGAGCTGGTGTGGTGGCATCCGGAGACCCGCAGTAGGTGGCTTGTGATTTAAAAAAAACAAACCCCAGTGTTTCTTTCAAGAGGCTCCTTCTTGCCCTCAGGTGTTAAACAGATGGAAATTCCTTCCTTTTTCCTGCTAATTGGGAGAAATAGATGTTTCTTTTCCTTGATTGAAAAGGGAAAAAAAAAAAGTCTTGTGTGTTGGTGGAAAGCTTTATCAGTTAACCTGGGAATTTCCTGCAGAAGCGTAATGCCTTCACTGCTGTCCTGGTTTTGTGGTGGCTTGGAGGCAGGCTGGGATGGGAGGTGCCCCGTTGGGGAGAAGAGAGCGAGCCTGGAGCCTGCCTTTGCAGGGAGCTGGGCACGGGCAATACTCTGTGTTCAGTCTTAGTAAAGAATCTCCGTGTAATCTTTATCTCTATTTAAACTGGATTAATGGAATAGCTGTGTTTATTTGTCGGGAGCGATGGAGAGCAGTTTTTTCACCGTGACAGGGGAAATCACTTGGACCTTGGTTTTTGGACTCGTGGCATTTTGCCCAAAGTAACTTTGGCAGGGGTGCCCCAATGTCCTGCTGCTCGCTCCCCCTGCTGTGTTTATGGTTGTCAGCCGGGGGCCGTCACCAGTGCGTCACCCAGGTGTGCCACCTTGGTAGATCAGGAAGGCTGCTTTGTTGGCATTGCTCTTTTATGTATGAAGTTCAGCAAATACTTTTTTAGTTTTTCATGTGCTTCTCTTCCATGTGGCCTCTTCCAACTGAGAAACGGTTTTTGGATCTTGTCCAGGACTGTGTTACTCGTGCTGTCTGGCACCGCTGAGCCTGTTGCAGTTGATTTGCACAAGACAGCTTCTGGGTTTGGTGGGGTATGAGAAGTACCAGGTACCACCTGGTCCTCCTGGCCATCTGTTTGAAAGTGTGGAGTTACCTGGCCACCAGCTGTAGCTTTTGCAGTAACTCTCATCCAGTGAAGGCACTGGTCCTTGGCGGGCAGTGTGGTTTCTCCTGCCTGGCGTGCGTTGATGGAGCAATTGCCTGACCACCCGTGGGTGGGCGAGTGACCGTTGGAGAACATCCCCGCAGCACACGTGAGTGCCGGCGTGGAAAAGTAAATGAGAGAATCGCTTGAAGTATTTTTAGCTGCTTCTAATGTCATTTGGCATCTGGAAACAGCAGGAGGGGGGAACTGGCAGCGTGCGAGTTGCCCACAGGCCACCAGCGAGCGCTCTGGCATCCGGCACTGGCGGCTGGGTGGCTCGGCCAGTGTTGGCGAGAGCCGGCGGCGGTGGCCCTGGGCTGACTCACTGCTCTGGCCGCCGCTCGCCTAAGACTCTCCCTGGAAATCTGCAGCGCAGGGTTTTGTTCAGCTGCAGCAGCGCGCGGTGTCCTAGCAGCCGGCAGCGTGAAGCATGTGGTTAGCAGCAACTGCTTGCAGTGGTCCGGGCTGAGTGGGAGTATCGTTTTCCTTGGCAGACACTTCATAGAAAGTTCTGTTTTTTCTGCCAGAATAAGCAGTCATTACATTCCATACAATTCATAGTCAAATTATTATCTATTGTTAAAATTGCCTTAATTATCAGATGTTTCCTTAGACATGTAGCTGTTTTTTAAGAGGCTGAATAGAAGTGTGTACATTGTGCGGGAGGCCTGGGCTGCACAATGTTTTCAGTGCTGTTTTGTAGTTTCAGGGAGATTTTCTGTGGCTTTCGTATGTCAACAGACTTTTTATTCTTGCTGAAACGACACCAGAGCAGGGCCGGCGAGGCGTGGGGTTTGCCTCTGGTCTCTGCCTCTCCCCTCTGCCGCAGTATTTATTCCTGATGCCTGCAGAGCCAAGGAAGTTCAGGCTGAAGCGTCGCAGCTGCATGGGAGCAGAAGGTGCGAGATACTCTCATGGGAGAAGGTACCAGACAAGCATCTTCTGTCTTGGAGGCTCTGGTAGCATCTGCCCAGCAGGGCTGGGACCTCTGTCAGGAGGCTGGAAGGGTCCCAGGTTGTTCGAGGTGGTGATGTCCATGGTCTCAGCCAGCTCTGTGGTGTTAGCTGGTGCCTTGTGCAGACCGCACCATCCTGGTTATGTGCAACGGGTTGCCAACCCTGGCAGTGCCTTGGAGCCGGCGTGGATGGAGAAGGGCTGCCAGCACGCGTCGAGAGGTGTCAGCCATGTGGTTCTCCCCTCTCATCCCCTCAACCTGTAGCCGTTCCCCTGATAAGCAGAGGGGTGCGCACGACGGGACTTCTATGGATGTGCATGTGTGTGTCGAGTTGCAAGGGCTCAATCCTTCCGATTTCTGTCCTTGTCTCCTCCTTAAACCACGGGATTGAGCATCAGGGTTATCCCGTCTGCTCCAAATCCGTCCCCTCCTCCCAGAAGAGGAGCCACCCTCTCAGACCTATTCCTTGCTTTTGTTCTGCTTTTTTTTTTTTCGGCAAGGAAATTCTTGTTAGCCAAAGAGGTCAGGGTGTGCATCTCCCTCCTCCCCGGCTGAGAGCGGGTCTCCGGGGCAATAACCTCCTCACATTCCTCACATTCCTCCTGCTTTCTCTTTCTTTTGAGATTATGAAGATAACTTCCTTCTCCCATTGCTAAGCAATGCAAGGGCCCAAGAAAACTCTTAAATTTCCCCCTTGCTCCCTAAATTGCCTTGTGTGCTCCAAGATGCCCCGTAGCAAACGCCTCCGGTGCCCTGGAAGGGGCAGTTTGTGCTGTTCACTGGGATTTGTGCATCTTGGGAAGAAAGCTGCTGCTTGTATTATTTTTTTATTGCCAACCATTTAATTAAAAGAGAATGACTTTGTTGTAGCCCGTCTTACCTGCTTCCTGGTTTGTTAAAGACTTTCGTTAGTGCTTCATGAAACTATTTTGCTGTTCTAGCAGAGATTTCGGGCTGTGTTTTTCTTTGCTGGTGCAGCACGTGTGCAGCCTCACTGAGGCTGCCGCTGAAGCACCATGTTTGTTCCGGGGCATTTTCTTCTTGTTTATCATCTTTCTGGTCCAGGAAAGATACTTGGATAAAAACCAAGAGGGGGAGAGGGGAGCTGATGAGGAGGTGTCGGAGGCTTTACCGCGCGTGGGGCTGGTGGCAGCCACGTGAGCTGTCGTCAGGCTTTGCCCCTGGGATGATGTGGCTGTGCTGGTTTTCTTAGGATGACGTTTTCTGTTTGCAAAGGGCTCTGGCTGGTGCAGGCATCTCTGCCCTGCTTCCCCCCGGTGCATACCCTGTGGTTTGGCACATCTTATGTCCCCACAGGCCCTGGGAGAGGGGTGAGATGGAATGGGGAAGGGGTGGTGGTCCCCAAGGACAGCTGTTCATCACCTCCCTGGCAAAGTGTGGTGCTTGAAGGGTTGGAGACGGTGCTACAAAGGTGTGTGTGTGGGTACTTAGCGGGTGGGATCTGTTTTTGTTAAGGGCTGGCCAGTGTTGATTTTAACGTGAAATTAGGATTGTGGTGCGTCTTTCCTGATGTAAAGCATTGCCTGATTTCTTCTCTCCCCCAAAAAAAGCACTGTTAGAAATATATATTTTTTGTTCATCTTTTAAGAAAAAGAAATAATGTTAATTTCCAGTCTTTCTACGCAGATTTTTTGTGGTTGGAAAATCGGTGGAGTTGGTGTCTGATGGGCTTGGATGTGTGTGAGTTCCCTGTGGAGAGACTCCTCATTTGACAGGTTTTGGTGTAGGAAAGGTCCGTGGTCAACAGAGAGGAGCTGCCCTGAGCAAAGGATTTCAAAGGAGTATTTCTCTTAATGTTTCCAATTTGGAAGTTGAGAATTGTCTGGATTTTAAGCAAATTCAGATGGGAGCAAGAAATGATGAAATGTTTAAAATATGTTTCAACATTTTTGTGGGAATAGGAACTGTTCTTATCCAGGCTAGGCTGCAGCTTTCAGGAGGTGAAAATATGTGGCCCTTACACATTGTCAGCATTGTTGCTGCTTTTTTTTTTTTCCCTTCTTTTTTTAAAATGCTCATAGGAAATTGGCTTTGGTAATTGAGTTTCTACAGAACCACAACATCCAATAGCTGTTTCTTTCCAGGGGTCACACTTAGGTTAGTTTAAGTAATGTGCAGTCGGTTTAACCTCTTGTGGTTTGTAGTGCTATTCTAGAAATTACTGATGATTTGGGGTGTGTTAGAGTAACGACTTCACAGGAAAACCCCAAATGTCAGGGTGTCTGGTTTTCAGAGAGCTCTGACAGCTTGCCCTGTGAAAACCGGGCATCTCGTGGTACGTCCCTCGAAGGGATGCACTCGCATCAGAAAATGCAGTTAAAGCCTTTACGGCCTGTTGACTTTCCTTTTGAAAGAAGCCAAAATAACCCTTGGTGAATTGTTTACCTGCATTGACTTATAACATCCTCCTGCTTGGAAGCACCGTGCAGACCCCGTGCCAGATGCTCGGTGTTGGGTCGCGCCGCCCCGCGTGGCTGGTGCCCTGGCCGCAGCTCTGATGGAGGAGCATCAGTGCCCTGGACCCCCAAATCCCCAGGGTTTAGGGGATTTGCTGGCAGTGGAGGGCCAGCTTTAAGAAATTATGAGCTGAGACTTTAGCTTGGTAGCATTGACAGTTTGGTATAAAAAGCTCTGTGTTGCAGGTTGCGATGACAGGGGGTGATAAATCACTCTTGGCTGGTGCTACAGGTTCTAATAATGGTGTTTTAAAAAGATTACATGGGTTTTAATACAAACTTTTTGCTTCTTTGTACTCTCCTCTTTGTAAAGAGCGGAGCCTGTTTTGATTCAGCATTCTTGGAACATAAAGACGGAGCCAGGATTTTTACTGGGCTGAAATGCAGTTTTTTGCTTCTACAAACACGAGGATTTTGTTTGAGGGTCTTTATAGCCAACTGACTGGCAGTGTCCTCTTTACAAGGGAGCTTGCTCGCTTGTTTGTTTTAAAGGTAACTTTGCCCCCTGGAAGATTAAAGGACAAGCAGCTTTGCCCAGCTGCGGTGGGTGCTATTAGAAAGAAATTTGTGATAAGGAGAGACTTTGCATGGTAGCAATAAGGGGGAAAAAATAACCTCCTGCACCCTCCCTGGCTTTCCTTGGCCCGTTTCTGTGGGAGGACAGGGCGTTTATGTGATCAAAGAAACCAGCACAATTACAAGCCTGATGGAAAATAATTCCCTTGCCAGGTATGTGTGGGCACCTGGGTGGGCTTTACCTTCGCTCTGAGTAGTGTGAGATGGATATTTTTGCCTGCCCATCAACCTGTGGGTTTCTAGAGCATGGTGACTGGCAGTTTTGGAGGAGTGCAGAGTGCCTGCTGGGATGAGGTGGCGGTGGTCCCTGTGCTGGGGCAGAGGCACCCGGAGCAGGCAGCTGGCAGAAACCTGGTGTGCAGATCAGAGATCAGAGCGGTGCCACTGGTTTGGTTTGGACTGGAGGAAAACAAACAGGCTTCCTCCTGAGTTTTGTCTCAGTTCAGAGACAGAGATGAGGGTGCCATAGGGCCATATGCTTTTCTTCTCGGTGGGGGGAAAAATGGCTTTGATAGTGTCTGCTAATGATTCAGCGCTGTTTACATAATAATTGTGGTTCGCTTTCATTAGCTCTCATAATGAGATTTCTTTCTTCTAGTGCAATCACTTGCTGGTTCAGTTTTACATGCTCCTGCTTCCCTGCTCCCTGAGCACAGCATCGGGCTCATGTTGTGGCAAGCAGATGGCGCGAGGGTTTTAAGCCTGGCCTGGCCTCCCTTCCCTGGCTCCAGGCATGGATAAAAAGCTCAACAACCTGTTACTGCAAAGGAGAGGAGGTGAAGGGAACTTGTATTGCTGGGACACTTTCTGAGAGACCCAGGTGGTGGTTCCGACCATCATAGCAGTTCAGAGCATCATAGCATCTTGGCAGAGTTGGGTTTAAATCCAGTTTGGGTGGTTTCTCGGTACAGTGCTCATCTTTGTACTAAAACCTCTTGGTTTTAGCTGTTTGCAAGGAAGGGAATCCACTGACCTGCATCCACCTGGAAGAAGAAGCCAGGTCCTGTCGTCTCTGAGAAGCGCTAGTCTGTGATGGACGATGTACATCATGGATGCTGTTTGTGTACATGAAGCTACTGGATTAACTGCTGCAGCCTGATTGCGATATGATACAGTACTTGTTTGTATCCTGTGTCTGAGTAATTGTGAGTGGTGGCGTTGCTGTATGACAGGCTGCCAGCGCCTGCCTCCCGCAGCATCCTGCCGTCTGAGCAGCGGTGCCAAGAATCTGCCGGGTAGCGCCGGGGGATAACACCCACCGCTGAGTTCTTCTTCAATAAATAATGTCACTGGGAGGAAAATACAATAGTGTGAGCGCTACCTTTTGAAAAGGTAAGGTTGGGTGTTGTTTCGTTGTCTTTTTTCCTTTTTAGTTTAATAGCAGGTGCGTTATGGTTTCAGAACAGCCCTGACGACAGAGCCGAGTGCGGGCAGGCAGGGCACAGCTGGCGTAGCCGACTCTGCGGGCACAGCGCTGCTCTGGAGCAGGATGAGTCCGCAGTGGGTGCTTGCCCAGTGGGAGGGTGGGAGGCTGCGTGTCTTTGCAGGTGCCACTTGACTGTCTTGGGTGATGCACACCCTCTATCCTTCAGCTGCAAGTGACTTTCTTTATAAATACTCCCCAAAAGATCTGGTGCCAGTAACAGATTAAGGGCTCAGCTGCTGGAGGGAGGGCCTGAGCAGAGGGCGAGTTGACTTTCTTCCCCTTTGTAAAACAAAGCTCTTTTTGGGGAGGCTGGGAAAGGTGGCAGTGCTCTCAGCCATGTGGCTTCTGCTAATTAACGTGAGTTAATTGGGGCTGATTGGAGAGCCATAGCTTGGTAGAGGAAGCTTGAAGGGCTGGGGCTTAGGGCTGTTTCTGCCCCGTTGAATCCAACCTGCCAAAGGGACGTGGCAATCCTGGTGCCTTGCTAGCAAAACTCCACATAACTCAGCCCTCTGCTTTATTAAAGGCTCCTTTATACCACTTTTTTTGCCATAACGCCCGTGAGAACAGCCAGCCTTTTCAGCAGCCTGAAACCTCCCTTACCGGGAATGTTCCCATGCAGGGAACAGCCTGGCTGGCACGGTGCTGCTCCGCACCAGCCCCAAAGCTGCTCTGAAAACATGGGCTGCGAGTAGGCGAGGATGCCCGGCGAGCCTGGTGCTCCCAGCCAGCCTTGCCGAAACCAGGGACAGGTCCGCTCACCAGCCAGCCAGCTCAATAGGATACTGAAAAAATGGCTGTGGCTAGTAGGGGTTAATTTCTAGGTATCAAAATATGCACAAAAGGTTAAATGAGACTTCCTCCTTGTCAATGAATTATGGCTTTAAAATATTTGCATTCTTTCCTGAAAGATTTAGGAATAATTATATAGCACTCAGGGGCAAGGCATTGCCAGATAAACTTAACAACTCTATAATTTGTACTTGAGGCAGGGTTTCCTGTAAATGATAGCTTTGTTTAATTTTACAATACTGCTTCCAAATGTTTGCCGGGTATGAATTGCCAGCTAAACTGGACTCATGAATCTGGAAGAGTATTTATTTGTTTGTTATTGCAGACAATAAAAGCTGCTGTATTGGGTTAAAACTTGGCATCTTCTTTAGAACTTCTAGGCATCCTTCCCCAGGCAGGTTCGGTGGGGTGGGCGGCTGATGTAGGGTGTGAGCAGCTTTCCAGCTTATCTGTATGAAATCCCTGGACTGCTCTAGGATCTCCTCCTGCTCTGCCTTGCTCTTTCTGAGGTTGGGAAAAGAACGCTGCAGTTGCAATGCACATACTTTATTTCCATTACTCAAAGCCGGAGTCATGCATAGTTACAGCCAAAGACACTTCAGCAGCTCTGGGGATAACAAGATAGCTGACAGACTGGAATGCGGATTTATCAGGGGTAAAAACTGGCAAAATTCCTTATTTCTGATTCTTCTTTTTAAATAGGCCCTTCATGCTCCTGCTGCATGAGGCCACCGTGAGTTTTAACCCGTTGTGTTCTCTCAGCTGAATCTGGGGATGTGCACTGGTGTGTCTTCTGGGATTAAATTGCTCAGTCCCAATTAATTCTTTGGTGGTGTTTGTAGACTACAAAGCTCTTCCAGAAACGTTTCCAATGGGTTTTTATTTTAAGGTTTGGGTCTTTGCGCCAGATGTGTGTCTTAGTGACTATAGAATGTAAATTTTACTCTATGTTGCCTTTGGACTGGCAGTTTGGGAGACTACTGGGCAGTTAACCTAGGAGGATTGTGCTATGAAATCCACTTCCTTGGGATTTGATTCATATTAATTTCTTTGAGAGCAAATGGCATTATTGGCTTCAGTTACATTTTGATGTAGAGCTACTCTTCCTGTGCCTTTCTTAGGACCTGGAAATATTATATTGCTTGAGAAATAGGTCATCTTTGGCCCTCCTGCTTTTAGTAATATATATATTTTAATATTCTGAGACACTGAGCAATTTCTTTTTGGGGAAACAAGTTATAGCAGAAGCAGCATACTTGCAAGTTAAATAGATTAGGTGAAATCCCTCAATTACAAGAGCGAGTTTCAGAAGGTAAGTCAAGCTGTTTAGTAAAAGAGTTTCAAGTTAAATTTTAACTTTTCCCAAATCGTCTGCAAGCAGCTCATGGTGCAGCAAGACCTGCCTGGAGCCAGCCCAGCACGGGAGCCTGGGGAGAGGGCTCTGACGTGGCTGTCTGCGGGGTGGGTGGATTTGGAGCTGGTGGTTGTGCCTGTGGTTGTGCGTCTCGACTGGCAGAGAATGAAGAGAATTTCACTTTTTATTGGAAAAGGAAAAGATTGCTCAAGGATTGCGAAACGCTTTGTTTTGGAAAATATGTCATTGTTTGAAAATAGCATGAGAGCAGGAGGAGGGCTGACCCTAAGCCTGCGGCAGTCTTGAAGATGTTTTCCTTACCTGGGGGCTTGGGTGAAGCTTCAAGGCTTCAGTGTTAGTTCGGACTTTTGTCCCAAGGTGTCCAGGCTGGAAGGCTACACTTCCCTGTCCCTGCCTCTCCCTTTGGTGATGAAGGATGGGAAACTGCTCTCTTTTAAAAAATAAAAATAAAAAAAAAAAAATAAAAAGAGGAGTAGAGTTGAAAAGAAGGGAAATCTTGACTGGTGGTCACAAACGCTGACTGTGCTGAAAGCACCTGAAGCCTGGTCGTGGTCAGCACTTGGGCTCTCACGGGAGAATTGCTGGCTCCTGGTTCTCGCCTCTGTGTGCTTTTTGCCCTGTCCCTGTGCTCATCCCTTTGGCTGTGCCCTGGCCACGTGAATTCGACCCAGTGTGGCCCCTCACCGCTTTGCTGCGGGCGCTTCTCTGGGTGTTTCTTGGCCTGTTTTATCCTGGTGCATCCACAGGACAGAGGACAGGTCATCCCCACAGCGGGAAGGTGCTGCGCTCACAGCCCGTGTCCCGTGGGTCTGTGGTCACCCACTGGGACACAGAGCCCACACAGGAATGCCCCTGCGCTCAAGCCTCCCCTCTGCCCTGCCGGCGTTGCTTCGTGTCGCCCGCGGGTCACGGAACGCCTCCCTGCTGCTGGGACTGCCCGTCTCTCCGCTGGGCTTTTTTTAGCTGCAGACTTTATATTTATAGAGTGTTTTTGCTGATGGGGGGTGCCGGGACGGCACAGCGACAGCGGCGGGGAGGGTAGGAGCCCCCTCACTGCTTGGGAAGAACTAATGCAACTGGCAAATGTATCTCGTCCTTCTAATCAACCATCCCTTCTCTTCCCTGGGACTCATCCCTTCTCTTCCCTGGGGCTTGCAGCGTGCCTACCTACGTTTACCTACCCACCAGTGGACTTGGGATTTGGGATGGTACCACCTGGGAGCTGGATGAAGGTCCTGTTTGCACTCACTCCTCTCCCCAGGTTGCTCAGGGCCCTGCTTGAAAAGAAAACAAACCCTTTCGATGCCTGCCAGCAAAAAGGCCTTGATGCTGTTGTCCCCTGGTATGGTAAGGTGTTTCCAGCCAGGTGTGTCCTTCCCCCCCAAGGCTGTTTGCACAAGAGGGGATTAGGATTCGGGTCTGCAGGTGGGAAGTCTCTGTGATAGCTGGGGCTGAGGTCTCCCAAGCTTGCTCTTTCCAAAATACCTAAGAAAACATGGCCCTGTGGTGGCTGGAGGGAAGGAACCCTTCCCGGGTGGGTGCAGGTCCTGCTGCTGGCTGCAGGAAAGGAGAGGCACCATGTTCCCGTGCAGTGTGGCACAGCCGGCCCCATTCCTGCTGCAGCCACCACCACCGGCTCCTTGCCCGGGAGCTGCGCGGCCGTGTGGTGACACGTCTTTGAAAGAAGGGTAAGGGAACCAAAAAGATTGTCTTAAAAGGCTAAAGTGGCCTCTTGTGCTCTCCTGCCCGCCCCGCAGGTGGTTGGCCTCTGCAGCCCCGTCCTTCATGCAGGACGCTGCTGTCCCTCCCGGGAGGATTTTGCTCAAATGAACTTTGCGGTGTGGAAGCTGGCTTGCAAATTGTTGGAAAGATGCTGAGATTTATCTGTGCTGATGTGAGGAGGAGGAGGAGTGCCTGTGTGAACCCGCCGGCCGATAAGGCCGGTGTTCACAGCTGTGTCGATGAGAGAGGGGCAGATAGGATGTCCTGGAGAGGGGAGAAGGAGGAATTTTAATTTTGATACCTTTATCTCAAGCCTTTCTCCCCTCTCTCCCCCTCCTCCCCGCCCCTCTTCCAGGGTAGGTTAAACTACTCAGCTTCGCCTTTTCCACAAACACTGGCAGGCTGCTGGTTCCAGACCCAGGGAACACATTGGGAGTCTGTTCCAGCAGCGGGATGGGTTTTTGGACGTAGGTCGTGTTGTGCTGGCTGAGCACAGTGCGCTGCTTGTGTGAGCTGGGCGGCTTCTGCCGCAGATGCCTGGGCCGTTAAAAAGGTAACGCTTGGTGGGAGTAGCAGGCAAGGGCTTAAAAGCACGTTTTCCAGGTAAAAATCTTATTTACAAAGTCAGTTGTGGTCTTAGTTCAGAGGTGACTTGTTTAAGGGGAGATCAAGCTGAGATGTGGGAGGTGTCGGGGATGGTTCAGACCATTGCCTGTGCTGGGGGTCTGTGTTCCTGTCCCAGCCCCACTACTCCCAGGAAATGCCCCTGTGTGCGGAGGCAGCAACCCCAGTGTTGAGCTCGCCATGGTGGCATCTCCCGGTGGATGTCCTGCCTGCCGTGCCTGGGGTAAGGCAGAGCTGGGGTTGGTGTCTCCTGCATCTCCAGGGCTTGGAAGCGGTCTGCACCTCTTTTTTTTTTTTAGGGGGGCTAAACCCAGGGCTGTGCTGCTTGCCAAAGGGGGGATTTCCACCGGTAGTTTCTCTCTTCCCTCCCTGGTCCTTAGCTGTGCACAATGGCTCAATTTCAGGGGCGTTTCAAAGGTCTTGGGAAAGCTGCACCTTGAGTTTTTGGCTCTGGACTTCTCCTGTCGCGCTGCTTATTTGCCTTTCTCCATGTGATGTTTCAGGCTCAGCCATGTGCGTTTTTGGAGGTTTGTCTTATTTACATGAACAGTTCTCAGAAAGTTCAGCTGAAAAGCAGCTTTTCTTCCTGGGAACAGCCAGGAACCACTAGTGTGTGATCTTTGTGTATAAAGTTGCCTTTCTCTGCTTATAAACAGTGGCCCTAGGATGGATGTGTGGTGGACCTGTTTAGATTTAAATCTGACCCACCTCCTTGTTTTCGGTGCTGGCGTCTCCTTTGAGGAATGTGTTCTTTCCTGCCTTTTGCAGTAACATGTGGCGTGAGCTTTTTAACCTTTAAAATTGGAAAGTCATGTCAAATTGTGGTGCCCTGCTGCAGACAGCAGCCAAAGACTTTTAAAAATATTTTTTTTCCACATAATATGATACACATAGATTGCTGATTAACTTCCCAGGCAGCCTTTCTTCTGATGGCCTGGCAAGCCAGGACCTGATAGCCACAGAGAGCCCATTGCGTATCCCAATAGCCCCTGGTAGCTCTGACCGTGGGAGGGGGTGAGCTGGGAAGCACACTTGCATGCCTTGGCTCTCCAGCTGCGGTGAAGGAGTTGCTGCAGGATCGAGCTTTGCCGGCCGTCCCTTCCAGAGCCCTTCATCTAGGCTTGTTTCCCCAACCCTGGTTTGCATGAGATTGACACAGGCTAATTGTTTCTGAAACCCCTTTAATTGGTGCCTCTTTCTGGTGCAGCTGAAATTAGGAAATTGTTTCTACAGTCATGAGCAGAGGGAAGACATGGGGCAGAGCAGCATCACCCGTGACCTTCCCCTTCCCCGGAAGGCAGACTGGAGTGAGGGGTCGGCAGCATCGCTGAGGTCACCGATGAAATAAGAAAAGCCTTCACATGCTTTTGTGGGCAGGGCTGGAAAACGCAGCGTGCATCAAACTTGCTGCTTTACTGGGTGTTTGTAGTGTGCAGCTGTGTAGTGAGATGTAGTGTGGGTTCCTGCAGGTAAACTCAAGGTTGAGATGTGGCTGTGATGCTCTGGAGAAACATCTCTGGATTGATGGCAGTGATTCCTCCAGACTTCTGTTCTGGAAAGCTGCCCTGCTACAGGAGGTTCCTGGCTGAACCATTGCACCCAAAATGGGTACAGACTGTAGGTCTGACTTGCTGTGGAAAGGACTTTGCCTGTGTCCGGGCTGAGAAGGTCAGCCTGGGCTGAGCTGAACAAGGCGGGGCAACCAGGGAGCTGCAAGTGTTGGACCAGCATGAGTGCTCAGCCTTCCCTTCGGTGCCAAAATGGTCTCCACGTTGCTATGAAAATGCCTTGTGGAAAACTTTCTGCTTCTAACGGAATTCTCATTTATGTCTTCCCAGGACCCACTCTTGGACTGAATTTTATTTTTGAAGCAAATGAGACTTTTTGGTCCTTGAGAAGGGGGAGAAATAACTGCTCCACTGACCTGCAGCACACCCGCCCTCGGCGAGCTGGGAGCTGGCGAAGTTGCTGGCAGAGGAGGTGGTTTGTTCAGCAGGAGCGCAACGTAGGACTGAGTGGGGCAGGGGATAGCATAGCTCTCCCTAACTGTTTTAGTCTGTGGGCCCTCTAAAAATTGATTTCTAAGGGGACCACAGCCCCCTGCCTTGCCAGCTTCAGACCACTACCGATGTGTGTGCTTCCTCAGACTGCTCCAGTCGCCCCTGGAGCACAGACCACAAACTGAATATGAAATGTTTCATAAAAAACAAACTGTCTTGGGGGGGAAACACAACATGGATGCAAAATGCAGTTGGAAATCTGGACTTTTGTCTGTCTTTTTCCAGAGTCTCTTAACCTGCTCTGAATTCTTACGTTATCTGCAGTGTTACTGTGCTTGGCAAGCCTTGCAGGCAGAGGAAGGGCTTATTGTTGTGGGTTTTTACATAGATAAATGTGGTTGTGAAGTGCTATTGACACATGGAAATATTGGTGGGTGCTTAGAGAAGAATCAGCTGCTTTGTGATAGCTCTGTGCCAGTTCCTTGGTTTGAATATCTTTACAAAACCCAGTTGTAGCAAAGCATGTTGGGAAAAAAAAAGGCATATTTCTGTGGCTTAAAAAGAGAAAAAAAAAAAAAGCAACCCCAAAACCACACCCACACTCACCCCCCCCCCCCCGCCCCTTAGTAAAAGTTTTGCTCATTGGAAACAAAGGCATCAGCATTTGCTTGTCAGAGCTAATAAAGTTTGCTTGGATCTTAATTTTTCTGCTTGATTTCACAAAGTAATTGAAACTTCCTTTTTGCTGCAAGCTCTTTCTCTTTTTTTTTTTTTTTCTTTTAAATATTCTTAACATCTTTTGGTCAGTGAGTTGATGGAATTTTGCTCAGAAGGCAGGCGTGGTTCGAGTGCACTGAATGAGTGGTCACTCAAAGCTTATGGGACAAATTACTTGCGTCTGCAAGTCGTTCCTCCAAGTTAAAAACCACCTAGACCAAATAAACCTTGAACTAGGGGTTTTATAGGAGCTTTTGAGCATGTAAGTGAAGCTTTTGTAATTGCAGTGATCTGATAAAACCTTAAAAACCAGGATTCCCATAAAGAAAATAGTAGTTCCACTTGAGGTGATAAAACCCACATCTGGTAAGCTTTGCTTGCTACCTCCTGATGGCCTGTGAAAGAGCAAATAGACCCCTCTCCAGAGGAGAGGACGCCAAGCTGCCGATGCCATACCCTTGCTGTGGGGAGGCATTGCAAAAAAAAAGCTCATTTGAGAGCAAACCCAGTGGCTTTTGAAGAAGGAGCATCCCTCCAGCTCGTTCTCCAGCTCACATTCGCAATGGCATGACTCTGGTGTCCTGCTGCCCCCCTCCCGGCCGGCACAACAGGGAGGTTTCGAGGTTGGGATAAGGAGGAGCCCGGGTAATTGAAAGCAAACAAACAGCGAAGACAGAAAAAGAAACATAAAACAGCAAACCCAAAGCCACAAATAAAACCAGACTTTCAGATTGATTAGTTCAAATTTGTTTATTTGAAGTCCCAAAAGTTTGCATCGTCGCTCTTTTGGGGTGTCTCTCAAATTTGGCAATATGTTCACCATGTGTTTTCAGATCAGCTTTTCACAAGAAAGACCCTGGTTTTTGGTGTATTGATGTTGCCTTAAACTTTAAATTGAAAGGAGGGTGGCAGGCTCCGAAGACTAATTTGTAGTTTTGACATGCAGGTGCTGCTCTTGAGAGAATTAATGCTCTGTAAAACTTTTTGTTTTGTGGAGAATTTTCCTGGGCTGTGTTAAAGAGTGCTGAGTGTTTCATGAAATTGTAAAGATGTTTACTGTTCACCTTTTTTCTGCGTCCCTGATAGGAACAGGTTTAGGAGTAATGATAAACTCACTGGCTCTGGGAATTGGTGGAGACCTGGTAAAATCTGGTTTTACTTTTGATTTTCAGGGTGTTTTGGACTGGAAGGTGCTTCCTATCAGTAAAGCAGCTGTATTTTTTACAGATTTGGCTTAAGCACCCCCAAGCCCCATGGGGACAGAGGAATTACAGCTCCAGCCTATTAACTGTTGGCCATTAATTAGTCAGGTCTAAATGCCTTGATCATGCCTGGGGTTTCTAACCTGAATCCTTTGCATAATTTTAGTATGGCAAGAATACCTCCCAAGGACAAGCAATAACTTCTCAGTGCTTTTGCCGTGCCTCTCCAGGAAGGAGTAAGTACATTTTGGGTCGTGCTGATACAATCTCCTGCCTTGGTGCTATCAAAGCGGGTGGAAGCTCCCTGCTGCTCCGGCAGCCCGGCTCTGATGTTCTCTCACATCCAGGCACGTTGTTTATCTTTAACCAAAGGCTTGGATAAACTTCCAAAATAAATGAATGTAGTAGTCCAACTCAGTCTGCTTTGGCGGAGGTTTTCTGGAGTGACTCAAACGTTATAAATATGAAAGTAGCCAGACTTCAAATGCCTCTTTTGGACAAAGTTTTCATAGTTGTCTTCTAAAGCAGCAAACGACAACATTTCCTTGAGGAAAATCTTTAATATTTTTTCCTGTTTCTCCCCCTCTACCTTTCTCTTTTCATCTGCACCCTTAGTTCACATCTGCCATCCTGATTAAGAACTAATCAGTAAAGATAGATGAGTCCGGGAGCATTGCAGCCCTTGGGACCCGTGCAGCTCTGGTGGGTCAGGAGGCAGGAGGCACCGCGGGTCACCGTCACTGGCGGAGGCTGGCTGAGCTGCGCTCGAGTGCACGGAGGAATGCGGTAACAGGATTTAAAGGAAACGTACAGAACTAACAAGGATTAAGGCTAATTGTCTGCCCCATTCCTGCAAGGAGTGCAGGATGTGGCCATGCCGGGAATGACCCTGTTCTGCAAGGGGAAGGTCTGACCTGTTCGTGGAGGACTTGGGTAGGTTTGGTTGGTTTAGTTGCTGTATGGAGAAATGGAAAGTAGTGAATTGGAAAGGAAAAGGGAAAAAAAAGAAAAAGGAAAAAAAATGTTGGGTTCTTCCTTAAAGACTTCAAGGCTGTTGGAGGAAGTATTTCTGTAGTTGGTGGGAAGCTTCCTACAAGTGAATGATTCTCGCCATTCCTGGGCTCTGTTTTTGCTGACGTTGCATGACCGTCGCTTTGTGCAGGGAGCTGATGTCCCCCGACTGCCGAACGCTCATCCTGGGGCTGAGCTTGGGCTGGCAGGAGGCCTCTTACTGAAGGACTTTGTGTGCCAGTGAGTTTGTTTTGAGAAACGGCCTGATGCTGTCAGAGGTGTTTGACAGACCTTGTCTCCCCTTGCAGGTCAGGCTGGTTACTTGGGTCCTGCAGAAAGGCCACGAGTATTCCTTGGCTTGAATAATGGAGTATTTTGGGAGTGAAGGCCCTTGAGTTGGTCCTCAGTGAGTCAAAGTGGTGTGAAACACCATATACATCAAGTGAGACCTGAGAGAGCTGAGTGGCCGGACCAAAAAAGTTAATCATGTTGCATTTCTGTGCTCTGGAGAAGATTTGTCCCTGCCTGGAACAAAGTGAAGTTTGCGTGTTGCCAAGCCAGAGGATGGAGAGCCGATGCCCTTCGGTGCCATGGGTACCCCCAGGACCCTGTGGACTGGCAGCACCCTGGCAAGGGCAGATGGGGCATGGGCATGGCTCCAGACAGACGTGTTGTACTGCCGAGATAAGACTAATCTCTTCCAGACCAGGCCTGGAAAGAACATTGCACGCAGTTGCTCACATCTAAACGCTGGCATCAGACACTTCTCTGCCTAGCAAAGCCCTTGGTATGTGGCTCGGTGGTGGCCGCGGGGTCTGCTAGGCAGTGTCATGCAATGAGACTCGCCCGTGGCTCTCGGCAGATGCGGATGGGCAAACCTGTCTCACCGAACTCAAGCTTCCTTGGCCCTTGGATTTTAGCCATTTCTGCTAGAAATGGTCCAAAGCTCACAATTTTCTATCTTGTGAGGTGCCTTTGGGGACGATGGGGATGTGCAGAGGCAGGGGAGGGTGCCCCATTTCCTGGCACGACCTCGACTGTTAGATTATAGCTGGACTTTGCTGCAGCTGAACCCTTAAAGCTTTCTGTCTTTTTCTGTTTATAATTTCAGTTACCAGAAGTCATAACTTCTGCCAAAAAACCGCAAAACCTCAAGCAAGCGATACTCCTGCAAATGAGAAGATGGAGTGTTCCTCTTCGGTGCAGAGCTTAGGCTCAGTTTTGCTCCCGCCCCGAGCAGGGTCCGTGGGGATCAGTGGCACGGGGTGCTGTGATGTGAGTGGCCGGTGGCACGTGGGGTGACAGGAGGAAGGAGATAAAGTAGTCGATGCTCTGGTCCAAAAGTTCAGGCTGCCTTTGCAGGCAGGAAGTAAGCTGTGCCCTTGGCAGCTGTGTGGAGCAAGGGATTTGCGTGGGTTTTGCTGTCAAAGCAAGGGGAGCAACAGTAGACCTCTGACTATGTCCACTTAGGACTTTTAGGTGGCCGTGGCTGGTCCTGGCTCTCCACTGAGCCCCTGCATGCCGCTCGCTGTCTCTCTACCCAAAACCACCCAAGGCAGGGTGAGGGAGTGCATCTTTATGGGTGAAAAACATCACCCTGCTATTCCAGATATTTGTGTGTTTGTACACTGCCCTTCAAGGTAGTTGTTTGCAGCTTGATGTTGGTTGTTGTTTTTTTTTTTCCTCCTTTTCCTTCCCTTCTGTGTAACTCGATCTCAGAATTGCAGCAGGTTGTGCAGTGCCTATTTTTGATCCTGTAATAGAAAATTAATGTCTCTGGAAGTTAATTAACATCTCTCTTGCGTTCCAATTTATAGATTAGATTATTGTTTGTGTAAAGCCTGGGATATTTTTCTAATTTTATTTTAAGTCGAAAACAGGAAATTGTGGCTGAATTTCACGAGCTTGTTTCTTATTTAAGGAATTAAAAACATATTTAGTTTTTTGGGCTTTTTAAAATTTTTGCTGGAGTTATAGCTGCCAGTTCACATGTCCTTAGTACTTTTATTCCAGTTGGTGAGCTTTTAACACATGAAAATGGTAGCACCGCTCTGTGTGATGGTGTAGGAAAATGTCATTCTGTCAAGCCCCTGCCTAGCTGGAGACGTCAGAAAGGTGCCTTGGGACAGTGGTCCTTGTCTTAAAACATGCTGGTGCCACCATTTGGGATCGCCGTTGCTTTCCATGGTTGTGCAGCTCTCAATTGGGGAGGTCTTCATCAGACAGAGTACCTCCACAAAACCATGAACACCTTCTTTTGAGTTTTTTTTTTCGGTTGTTAATTTGATTTTTTTTTTTCCAAATAAAGCATCATCCCCAGAATCACTAGGGCTGTATGAACTCAAAACGTTGCTGAAGCTTTGAGGGTCATCTGCTGCCAAATCTGGGCTTGCCAGCAGATGACCAGTCTGCTGGCACACATAGGTGAGCCTGGGTGCATCTCACAATAAACTACTGTGCTACTCTGAAATGTGTTTTTGTGCATTGACGTTGGAATTGGCGCTGTTTGAAAAGGGGGGGGGGGGAGGGGAAATTAAAAATAGTGGAAAAGTTGTTGCCCGTGATGTACTCCTGCTTCTCCTTTCCATGCCCATGTGTGGTACCTTGCTGTGCCAGCGAGCATCCCAGGATGTGCCCAATGATGGGTCTGGGGAGCGCAAAGGGAGAGGTGCCGAAAGCAGAGGGAGAAAATGTTGTTAAGAAGGAAAAATATTCTGGTTAGAATGACAGTGTTTGTGGCAGAATCTGTTTTGGTTTAAAAGCTGCTTTTCTGGCAAGTAGCCCAAAGCTTTATGAAAAAATAACAACCAACAAACAGGCAGGTTTTTTGACTTTATTTTGCCTTCTTAATGGAGAATTTGAGGAAAAAAATGAGAAGACTTACAAAGAAAGTAACTGTCTCCCAGTCAGATCTCTTCTGCTTACTGTTCCTTGTGCCTGAGGCTTCAGTAATCTGTGTATTTGCTGTTCCCAATGGATTCTCTCTCTCCCCCCCCACGCCCCCCCGCTTAATTGCATGAAGTTATACTTGGTAGGTGTTTCTTTGGGTTACCGCTGTAAATCTGCTGCGCAATTTCTGTTGAATTCTGAAGTCTGATCACTGGCTGTATGCAGATTTCGATATTTTTTTTCATCATGACTTTTATTTTTACCTTACGTATACCCAGAATTACTGACTGCAAGTGTTGGGCTTTCTAGCTGTTCTTGGTGGCTGATGGAGGGACAGGGACACTACCTGTCTCGGCTATCCTGGAGATGGATCTCTTGTGCACCTTGTGTATCTGTCTTCCTCACAGAGAGGTGAAAAAAACCAAAGATAACTTTCAGCATAACTTGTCCGTTGTGTAACACTTCTCACTTAGGGCACATAGACAGAGACATGTTATGAAAACTATTTCATGCCTAAGAATTTGCTGATAATAAAGAGAATTTGCATATCCTAGGTTCTCACTCAGATGTCAAGAAGGGTTTTTGATTTTGTTTTTTAATTAAGAAACAGCTCTTGGTTTCATTGAAGGTTTCTGTCTTAGCTAGAGCCAGGGAGAATCCTCTAGTTCACCAGAGCTATTTTACTCTCCAGGTTTGCTTAAATAATAAGTTTAATTATATAGTATTCTTTTTTTTTTCTTTGCCTTACTTGTATATTCAGGTCTTTGTGCAGTTTCTCTCTCTTTGATGTTTGCAGAAATGCATTATCTTCATCTGTCTGGTTTGTGTTTGGTGTGCCACTAATTGACTCAATATCCTGTTTGTTGGAATGAAAGTGCGCTCTATCATGGCATATTTTTCCAGGGTGTAAAACCTCGCAATATTCGGGCCACCCTGTCAGGAAGGAAATCGTTGGTTGTTCTGTGGAAATGAAGCAGCGATGGTATTTTTCCTCAGGTGAGCAGGGTTTTAACTTTAAATGAACTCTTAAAACACCACTGAAGGTGAGAGCCTCCATCCTCCTCGTTTGGACATCACCTGCAAAGGGCGCAGTCGCGGGCTGCAGTGTTCTGTAGAGAGTTTTGAGCTTTGGTCCTTAGAGACCTCCCCCTGAACCTCTCCATTGCCTCAACCACAACAGGAGAGAAGGGCAGGAGAGGACCTCAGTTGACCAGTGATGCTTCTCCAGGGTGTCACAAAGAGCGGACGCGGGTCTTTGTCTCTTGTTTGGGGCTGAAGAAACTGCATTAGGAGCATGGGAAGGACTCTCCTGGTCTGCTCCAGCCCTGGAGGGATCTTGCAAATTGCTTTGGTCATCCTCAATGGCAGCATTTGCCTGGGCTTGGTCCTTCAGGGACCCAGCTCTGTTATCGGCTTAAAGACGGGCTTTGCAGTGGTAATTTTGGACTTGGATGGGTGGAAGGCAAGGGCCCTCTTTGTGTCCTAAGTTGCTCTTTCCAGTAGAAAATTAAGGTTCCTAATGTGCGTTTGGCTTAATGTACACACATGGATATAAATCTCTCTTGTTCTCTTCAGTCTCTGGCCCTCTTGGCAGTAAATTTGGGAACCTGGAGCTGTCAACAAAGCAAAATGGAAAAATAGAAGCCAGACGGACCTCAGTTGTGTATGATATTTAAGTAACTGTAGGTACGCACTATGGAAATAATTAGGATTATTTGTTGTGTTGAAGGGAGGTATGTCACTGAGGTATTGTGTGCACTGGCGTTCCCCGTGCCTGCAAGATGGATTAGCAGCTGAGTTAACAGATGCAGTAAAGCTTGACTGAAATAGTTCACTGTTGTTAAGCATAGGTGAAAGGGCATTGGTTTGGGTATCAAAGAGTGTATTTTGACTTCTTGACAGGCTTGCAAAAAAAAAAAAAATCATTTCAATATTATAAGCTTTCTCTGTGAGTCTGGGGAATTTTTTCTGTGCCATTAGAGTAATCAGCAAAAAACTGAAACGCACATGATTAATAACCTCAGCGAAAGCATGGGGGAAACAAGTGACTTTAACATTAATAAGGCAAATAAACCATTCATATAAAACGGTTGCTAATTGAGTGGGATGTTAAATATGCTGCACGCTGGCACACGCTGCTGAATTGCGGTACTTCCATAACCCTACTAGGCAGCTTTGGGAATCAATGGTGTGTGAGGATGTCTTCTGGCTTAAAAAGTCCTGGGTGGCTGGAAGAAAGGGGTGCAGATGGGGATGAGCATCCATGGTCAAATCTAGGACTTCTGTGGCTGTGGAAGGGCTGGCCGTGTGCCTGGCTGGAGGATGATGCTGACTGCTGACCTCCATGGTGAGGAACTGGCTTTGGGTACGTGGCGAGCTCTCTCTCTTTTCATGCTTTTTGGGATGAGATCCCAGTAAGAATTGCAAATATTTTGAGGAAGGAGGAGGGAAGCTGACTCTGGTTGTGTGACGGTGGGCTTTAGGATGGGAAATGATTTGTACTGGAAATGGGGTTATGTTATTTTGTGTCTGGTGATAGATACAGGGAGGGCACTGCCCAAAGCACTTCTGGAAGTGTACAGCCGAAATAGTGATTCGGGCTGAAAATAGCACTGTGTGCTCGGGAGCATCCAGGGAGGTACAGCTCTGAATGTGCCAGCCTGGTATGACCTGCTCCGATCAGAGGGTACTTGCAGCACTGCATCGTTTGCAGGATGTGAGCTTAGAAACTTCTAACTCTGCTGCCCTTTGTGGATGCATCACCTCTGCTAGCAGGACCTGAGTGCTGTTTTACATCTCTTCCTTCCTGGCACACGACCGTCTCTGTGGGAGTATTCTCCCCAGTACAATAAACACAAGTCCCACAGCAGCACTGCTTCCTCACACTGCAAGCGAGGAAGACTGACCACCTGCTGAAAAAGAAGTACTGTGATAAGAGCCATCAACTAAAAATTCAAGTTTGCTGCCTATGCCAAGCAAAAAGCAGCACCTTCAAGCAGCGGATGTGTGTGTGACAGCTGGGAAGAGGCAGTATGGTCACTTTTTCCCCCTCTCCTTTGGTGTTTGCAGCTTAGTGTCATTTCACTTGGAAATATTTATATGCCAAGACACTATCTGTGTTTCTGTAGTGTTCTTTGTTAACAGATAGTCAAAGTGGCATAAGCAGGGATTAGGGTGACCCAGCCTTGCTGTAGGGTGCAGGGACAGTTGTGGCTGTGGGATGTGCAGTTGTGCCAATAGCCCGTACGGGTTATGGCAGCACAGTTGCAGATGGGCAAGAGCTTGTGGGCTGTTCTTGGGGGTGCTGAGCATCCCACAGCTCATCTTGTAGCCAGCAAAACAGCAGTTTCAGTATTTTGGGTAAAATTGAAGCTGATCGGATTGGGTGGATGATTTGGTAGCCTTGTCTGTCTCTGACTCCACTGGAGTTGATCACAAGCTCACGCTTTTCTTTCTTCTTCTCGTCCCTTGTTAACGTGGGGCCGGAGCAGCAGAGCTGTGCTCAGGGGTGATGCTAGTGTTTCTTGTCATCTTTGTTGGGGGTTTTGTAAAGCCTCAGTAGCATGTCAATTATATATGATGGGTGGAAGCCTAATATTCTGTGATAATTAGAAGGCAAGTCTAGTGTGAAATCGGATTAGAGCCCAGCATTACAGTCCGGGATTCCTTTGGTAGTTGGTTCAGAGGAAGTCATAAAACTCTTTTAAAGATGACACAAGCCGATGTGTGCTAGAGGGAAGAGGCAGAGCACAAGGCTGAAGTGGTGGCCCTGCTCGCCGGTCCCCAGGCAGTGTTTGCCTCCTGCTCCTCCACCAGCCCAGCTCACCCAGCCTGTTGTCTCACGTGGGAGCAAAGTTCAACAGTAACATCTCAGACCATAAACTGCTCTGGCTTGTTTACCAAGCTGCAGTGAAGGGCTAGACTGTGTATGGGAGTGTTTTAAAGACATAACCACCCCCCCCACCCCCTCCCACCTCCCAGCAAACCTCTCCTGAAAGTTTGGTTAGTTTTGCAGCTAGGTATATTTAAAAGTGTGAACTTGGTCAAGGCGAGGAGAAGCAGGCTGGGAAGGACTGTTAGACATCCAGAAACAACGTTTTGAAAAGGTCCTGGAAAATTATTTGATGAAGGCAACTGCTTTTCAAGATCAGAGCCCCTGAGTTTGCGCTGCACGCTTACTCATTCGATGAAAACTTGTTTTCTGACACATTGCAAAATAGTTACTTGATTTGGAAGAAACTCCGTGTGCCTGGATTCTGCTAAATGTGGTGTTTCTGTAATGGCTTAAATCATAAGTTTGCAAGATTACCTTTCTGAGCACGTCTCCTTGGATGTACAGATGGTAACATCGTGTCCCTTTGCATTTCTATCTTTAAACCACCACCTCCGTTCCTCAGAGGTGTGCTGTTAAGTAGCCAAGGAGCAAGCTGCTTTTGTAACTTTGGTCCATCGTGTTCTCTCTGTCTTCATATGCAATATAGAATAGAGGAAGTGTCTTCCTGCTACAGGCCATGGGAAAGATTTGCTGCAAATCCCTGACAAGTTGCAGCAGTGGTGTGTGTATGCAGTAGATATTTGGAGTCATTCTCTGCTACTTAAGCTCTTTTTGCCATGCAGCTCCCGATGTGATGATTGCACGCCCTGCCAAACAATTCAATAAAAAGCCTAACTTGAAAGGAAGCTGTGGCAGAGTGATATTTTTGCTGTGCTCACATGGTGATAAATTACAAAAGCTGCCGAGTCTTTACCACTCACCAGTAGATGAAGAGTTGCCTTGTATGGGCATAGTTTGATGAGTTTTAACTTGGGAAATAATTGTTACCGAATGTGGCCTTGACACTGAGCGCACACCATGAGTGTTCTTTACATAATACACATAAACATTAGATCTCTGTTTAAGTGGGCCTGAACACTCATATTTTTCACTCCTTTTCCTTAGAGGAGTTCACTGCCGGTTGGAAGAACGAAGAGTGTTGTCTTTGGTCTTAGCTCTAGGTTGATGTTTTCCGTGTACCTAACTGGTCCATGCTCATGTGGACCGCTGGCAGCGGCTGCTTTCCAGGCTTTGTTTTCATCCCTCTGCATGCTGTGGTCATAACACTATTCTGTTTTGAAGCCATTGCCTGATGATGCTGTGATTCAGGGTCCGTCTGTGGAGCTATAAGCAGTTCCCAGCACCACAGCTGCTCACCAAAAGGGCATGCGATGGATCCGTCACCCAGGCAGGTGATGGGACACTGGGATGTTGTGTTGCTGTCCCTGCGAACACAGAACATGAGTCCTGTGGATGGATGCTGAATGGATCTGCTCTGCTAGTTTTTTTAAAAACAAAGACTACACATGAGATTTCTTGCAAACCGTGTCACTGCCTGGTGCTTTGCTCAAGTGAGGTTATATTCTCTGGGATGCAGAGGTGCTAAGGACAACCCTCCCCATGAGAACACAGAGGCCCCAGTGTCTTCCAGTGACTTTCCTTTGGTATCTCCCACTATGACATAAGAACACTGCAAGAAAAGCAGCCCACAGCCCTAAACTTTCTGGTTTTTAACACTGGTAACACAGTGCATCCTCCTGTGATTAGCACTGAGTAGCCAGAGCTCCAGACAGAGCTAATTCTTGATCACAAGCCAAGACCACATAGTGCTGACATGACTGAGAAATATCTTCCATAATTAGATTGCTTGGTCATTCATTTTTGAATGTCTGAGTTGCATTTTGGAGCATAATTTCTTAATGATCAACCCAATAGGATCTGTGCAAGCTTAATTCACTGTCAGTAGTGTTCTCCTTGCTTGGCTTTGCACGTGTGTCCTGGGGAGGCACCATGCAAATCTGTGACGAGGGCAATGACAGAAAAATGATTTTGCTTTGTAACGTTAGATTGGGCTGGTAACTTTAGTTTAATAGTATAAATATGATATAAAACTGTTACTTGTATTTGTGAAATATATTGGGTGTTTATTTTTTCTATCATAAATAAATTGGAGTAGTTGTTTTAGGGATCCCAGGGCATCTGTGGTCAACTTCAGAAGTGTCTGCAAAATGTAACTAGGAAAAGAAATCCCACTATCAGTAGCTTTGAATTTGCCGAGGAGGGGAGAGACTTCCCCTCCAACACACAAGAATGAGCAGTATGTAAGTTGTAAACACCAAAGGCAGGCATGCATCATGGAAATGATAATTAAATCATGGCATGCATTTCAGGTAAAATATTTCCAACGTACACTTCCATGAGAAATTCAGGAAAAAGAAACACAAGAAAATGTTGCAGGAGTTTTGAAATGAAGTTATTGTCACACGTGTAAGCTAGCTGTCTCTCTAGCTGTGATTATCGCCTCACTGTGTGTCAAAAAGTCCTAGTCTTGTATTGAAACTGGAGCAAAGTGAGTCAGAGTGAAATAAAGTGATGGTGCTTGGGCATGTTCTTTTTTTTTTTTTTTTTTAATGCTTGCTAGTAAGGCGGGCTCATAGAGGAGTGCCCAGACACTCTCCAGGATGGATTTGGTGGGCAGGATCAGAAAATCCTGGATGCATCTTTTCTTCTCTTTTAAATGACTTATCAAGCCAAATGGAACTGCATCCCTCGGTGCTGCACCCCTTAATGCCATGTATTTGCCACTGGAGGTGTTCCTCTGAGATGGAAAGAAACAGAGTCCATGAAAGTAAAATATATCAGTAAGGAGATGGCAAGACTTCTTTTTTTTCCTGTTTTTTTTGAAGGTTCTGCCTAAGCAGTGCTGCTTCCCGTAGCAGACTTCAAGCTCTCTGTAATTCAAGAGCAGCGGACGGTCTTGTGCAATAAATCAGCTGCAGCAGAATTATGTGTCGGTCAAGGTCTCTCGGTAGTGCCAGGGAAAACAAACAAACCCTGTAGTGCAAAAGGAAAATAGATTTAGGAGGAGAGGTTCTTAGGAATTATATATATAGATACAGATATAAAAATATTTATGTCTTATTTAAAATGGCCCTTAAGGGCCTGAAAGGAGAGATGCTAACATTGCTGGGCTAGAAGGTCATGCAAAAGGATGCAAAGGTTTAATAGCTGGGCAAACGATGTTGTGAAGAGATCTTGCAAAAGGCAAGCAGAGAAACAACTGCTTGTGTTAGTCAGAGGCAGGCTTTGTTTTGCACTGTGCAAAAACTGCTTTTGTTTCTGTATACCCACTTCTGTTGCTCTAGCAGGTGGGATGGCTCTTCAGCAAGTTTGCAGCCTGTTGTGAAGAGGTTATTTTCTGTGTAGGGGGCTGACTAGTCCTTTGCAGCTCTTGCTGTGAGAGCCTCGGTGGTGGTTGGAGGTTGTTGGTGGCTTCCAGGGTGTGAGCAGGTAGGGAAGAGCCTTCGCTTCTCCATCTGCTTCCTCGGGATGAAGGGTAGGGTTTAGCAATGGGGTGTAAAACAGGAGGGAAGGCAGCAGCTTATATGTAGGCTGTGTCTTAAAATACCATCTGACTTGGAAGGATGAGTTTCTCATCCTGATTGCTTGTTTTGATCAGATCTTCAGCGTTGACAAAGATATGCACAATTTACCCAAGTTCGAACCACTTCAGCATCAGCCCACCTGCCTGTGATGGTGCTGCATTGTGGGACCTGTCAGAGGAGCTGAGGATTGCTATGCGGAGAGTTTATCTTGGCCTGCAAAACTTGAGAGCAACAGTTTACTGGTGGTGCTAGAAGAGGACAGCCTCATCCTGCACTGCAGTGAGGCTCTCTAAAAGCAAATTATATGGGGCCAGATCATCTGTGAAATTTCGAAATGGAACTATGGAAGATACTGAAGCAATTTGATTCCTCTGACCAAGCCAGCTCGAGCCAGATGACTCTTAGGAGTTATCTTTCAGGATGAAGGAAGAAAAATCTGTTAGAATTCTCCAAAAACAAACATCCGATTTTGCCCAGGATGATGACAGAAAACTGTAAAATTAAGAGCTGGGAAATATAAAGCTTTTTTTATGAGCCGTTGCATAAAACAAGTATATTTTAGTATCGGTGATAACTGCTTCTGAGAGAGATTACTTCTCCTGTGATAACTGGAGGTGGGACGGGTGAAGAAAAAAGGATTTGTCTGTACAAAAAGGACCATTGCCATTGATATTGTGTTATGTATTAACTGAATGAATTGGAAGTAATTAAAATACTCAGCTAAACCTTCATGGAAGATATCATAGTATACGCAGGTCAACTTGATAGTTTTTCAAAGTATATTGTGCAAGATGAGTATCTGTTTATTCCATTTATTAACTGAATAGGTAAGAGGACACTTTTTAATGTTCTTGGAGAAAGACAAGGTGTGGTATTTACATGTGTTGCTCTAAAGTTCCTCAACAGAATCAGGTTTTGATATGCCTGGTCCAGCACTTACAGTGAGGGGGTCTCCTTGGGAGGAGATGGTGCTCTGGGTCCTTGCAAGCTGACTGCTTTGCCCTCGCATAGAGAATCCTTTTAACTCGGGATGTTTTCTCCTCTGCTTCTCAGGTGACCACTTGAAAGTCTGCTCGCAAGGCTACACGTGCTGCTCTCAAGAAATGGAGGAGAAGTACAGTCAGCAGAGTAAACATGACTTCAGAAACGCCGTCGTAGAGCTTAGCAATCACTTACAAACCATGTTTAGTTCCCGCTACAAGAAGTTTGATGGTAAGTGCAGAGACCTTGAACTTCCTCTCCTTGGGATAAAAAGTAAAAAGTCCCCATCCTGTTGTTCCCTATGCAGTTGTTCTGCTCTGCCTCCCCCTTTGCTAGGGAAGTTCATGACTCATGGCTCAGGGGGCAGAGCATGCCTTGTTTTGCCGTGCCATGAGAGAGAAATATTTGCTGATTATGGCTGCTTGTTTCCCAAGAGAGTGGTCTGTCTTTCTGATTTTTTGCTCTTAATGTAAGATTACAGTTAGTTTTGTTGGTACATCCCTGCAGCGCGTGTAAATGTAACATGCACATCTTGCAGCCTCGATCCACTAAAACACTGATCTTTCCCAGCGTTTTGTGAACCAACAGGATTTGTATCCATCTCAGCCTTTGGGACTAAGCAGAGCAGCAGATAAATACAGAGCAGGTTTCGTGCAGAGGCCGAAGGTTGAAGTGTGATGCAGGGTCAGAAGCAAAATGAACAAAGTCTCGGCTGAGTTCCCATCACTCAAGCGACTCCAACTGCTGCCTGATAAGTAAATGACTGGTCTTGGCATTGCCCTCGGATCTGCAGCGTTGTTCTGTCAAACTGAGTCTCTGTGGGGCATGCCTGGCTCATGGGAGCTGCAGGAAGAAACTCCCTCCAGAGGCAGCTGGCCCATACTTTTCCAGCGTTACCAACCTTACAACCAGGCACCTTTTTTTCTAGAACACCTTGGTACATCCCTCTTTCAAGCAGCTGAAGTCAATGCTGAGGCACTGGGCACAGCACCCATCTGAAGTCCAAGCAGCATCTCCTGGTTTTGCTGCTGAGCTCTTGGTCGTGACAGTTCCCCCCAGGCTCTCCAGATGCCTTGGTGCTCCGGGCCTCTGTGTCCCTGCACCGGGGCATCCCCAGGAGAGAGGCGCAGAGCGTCAGGCTCCTGCCTGGGTTGTTCTTGTTGGCTGGGGGAGTGAAGTGACACCCAGTTGCATGTGGAAATATCTGAAGAGTCAAGTGGACTGGGTCGCCAAGACTTCTGTTCTGCTTGTACATTGTGATTGCTATCTGGTAGTAGAGGGTGATTCCACCTCACAGCTCCTCTGGACCTTTTTCTCCCTTGTGCAGTCATTGATTCCGTATGGATTTTCTACTAATATCCCAAAGTCTGTACCTTGAACCTTCCAGGGACCTCGTTTACACTACTGCAGCAGGTAGCAGCCCCTTCCAAAAGGGTCTGGTACTCAGGTGAGCAAAAAAAGTCCCTTCGTATGAAATTGCAGTGAGTCAAAGTAGAATTACGCAATCATCTTGATAGCATCTAAATCTACTAGCTAAATGTTTCCTCCTAACCTCTGTTGTCTCTACCTGCTGGTACACCAAAGGGGTGATAGAGAGAGAACCAAAGTGTCTAGACTTGCAAGCTTATTAAATGCAGAACAAGACACTTAATGAAATCCAGCTCATAGATAAGCCCTTTCAAAGAGACCAGGGGAACAGCATCAGCTTCACCTTAAATGAACGAGGAGGCTTTTTGAAATGCAGTGTTGAAAACAAGGAGCATGCCGGGTTTGCTGTATTAGCATCCCTGACGTGGTGCAGAGTATCACTAGGTGTGTCTGCCCATTTGTAGGGTGAGAGATGGCTGCAGGACTGCACGAAGGCACAGGGAGGGGGATATTAAGCTAAGCTGAGCTGGATGCCGCTCAAAGGGTGATCTTTGGTAGGGAGTCCTGTACCAGCTGTTTTGTTTGTGCTGCCTGGTTCTTCTGTCAGCCCCTCACAGTGTGCCTTGTGCTGGTCTCATCCTGATCTTAGGCCTGGAGGTCCTTGGCAGGCAAATCTGGAAGAGGATGGTGTGCTTCTGTTCCTGGAAGCTGGATTTACTGTGCCCAGCCTGTCCCTGAAGGGTGTTTCCCTGCCCTATATGAAACTAATGAAGGAGAATTAGCAACCTCCTTAGCATGTCCCAAGCCTAATGGCCCCATCTTTTAGCATGTGCTAATATTAGATCTCAGTCTTCATTTGCTGCAGACAAAGCTGATTTAGGGATTTTTTAATCTTACCTGGGGTGGAAGCAGAGACTAACTGACTACCATCCTCCATCATTTACCTCTTGGAAGACTGATGGCCTCTCTCTCTCCAGCCCAGTCACCTGGATGCTGAAGGCACCCCCTTTCCAGCAGCAGTCTTGCTGGTGGCTGGGGTGGGCTGAGGACTTCTGCCCTCTGAGGTTCTCAGACTCTCTAGACTCTTCTGAAAAAATTGTGGAGCGCCATGCCCAAGACTGCGGTGCTAGTTTTGATGGTTTGTTTTTAAGAGCCTCTTACTGAGTGATGGGCTGGTTGTGGTGTGGTGTTGCCTTTCTTTGATGCTGGTGCTTGATCATTGGGTCAGCTGTGATCTGTTCTGCCTTGCACGTTTGAGTTCTCCTTCAGAATTCTTCCCACTTTTTTTAGTGGGATGTGCCCAACCTAGAGGAGAGGGAGACAATTAAGACCCACATATTTGTCCTGACCTCTAGGGATGAGATTTGAAAAGCATGGGATCCCTTCTAGAGCTCTTGCTTTGCACTGGCCAGCGTGTGGATTTTAGCATTTGCAGCTCTTTAGGACTGCTTCATTACCACTACCTAAATCTGTTCAAATGAAAATCAAGCTGACACAAACCGAGCCATGCCTCTTCTTCTGTTTAACAAGAAATTCTCTGCACTACAGCTGTGCAGAGGAATCGTGCAGACAAAGATGAGTTATTACAGAGATCGAATTCACTTCACTGGTCTCCCAGCGAGTGGGACAGATGCTCCTCTCACAGTGAGACATCCCTGTGGTGCACAAAGCCACTCCAGGATGCAGCTCAAGCAGTAAACAGGGTTCTCCAGCTCTTTGGAAATCTTTATTGCGGATTTTCTAGCTGCTAAGCTCTCAGCCTTGACATTCAGGTCCAAGAGGAGAGGCAAACCTGTGCTGCCTCCGCTATGTGCTTGACCTTTGCAGCAGTTGCTGCTGCAAAAGGACAGTCGAAGTGGCGGCACGTCCTTTGGATGGAGGCTGTGATGCCCCGTGGCTTTTGGAGCGTTTGCATCAGCTGTTGCCGGAGTGCTGTGTGTCGTTGGAACCGTTGCCAGAATTGCTCTGATCTGACACCAAAGCCGTACAGAAATGGATTATCTCCTCTTAATCGGGAGCATGGAACAAGCTGCTGATTATCCGTTCCCAAAGGGCTGACCAGAAGTAATTTTGGCTCCTAATGCGTAATGTGACAGTGTCAGATCCTCCTGCGTGTGTTTGCTTTGCAGACACTGGGAGAAGGCTGGAGCTTTGGAGTCCCATATCTTATATATCCTGTCTAAATATTCACTTAGAATAAAGCTATGTGTGCTCCTGGGGGTCTCTTCTGTTGGAATATAAACCACTAACCTCTTCCCAGTGTTGCAGTAAGGTATTTATTTTCAGCAGTAAGGGAAATGCTTTTTTAATAAAATGAAAAATACTTCAGGAGTTGTTGGATTCCCTATAGCTATATGTTTTTAAGGTGAAGATTTACTGTTTTTCTGGCATACATGATCTCAGATACACGTTTATGGGCTTCATTGAGAAATTAGTGGGTGAGATTTCTATGGCTGCACAAGCATCTTCCTCCGTGACAATGACAGCCGTGGGAAAGCCACGAAGCTGTGCGACTGCAATGACATCTCACACCACAGAAGCAGATATATCAGACAGGGCTTTAAAAAACAAAAACAACAAAAAAACCCCCAGTGAGTGTATGTGTTTAAAATCTCCTTTGCCTTGTCCCAACTTCACCAGTTTGTACCTCTGCCTTTCCCTCTCCCAAGGATTAATAACATTAATAGGATTAATGGTGACATTAAGACTGCATAAATGCTTGATCTTGTTTATTAAACTCGAACCTTCACCTCCCTTGCCCTTTTGGGCTGAAGTTTTCCGTGCCGGGATCTATGTTCGCCAAGTAGTGCTTTGAGGAAATTGCTCAGCTGTTTTGAGGAACTGGAGCAGGGACAGGACATAGCTCATAACTCTTCTTCAGTGTTTCCGCTATTCCATTGCTTCCTAGATAAGATGTTCTTAGTTTTTTCTTATTAAAGACACCTCCTGAATCTCTCGGAAGACTTAACTGTTGTGCCAGGCCTTTTCTGGGAGGAGACATGACTTTTGGTAGGCTAGTTGCAGAGTGCTTGGGGAGGGCAGAGCTCCTAGCCCCTGTGAGCAAGGCAGCTGCTTGTTCTGCCCCTGCATTTCATAAACACTTCTACTCTTGCACTTAAACCAAGTCTTGTCTCTTTCTTTGCGTGCTCTGGATTTAGGGAAGGCAAGCAGCCTTCTTGTACAGGAATGATATGTACAGGAGACGAACGTGGGGTGGTCCATCCCTGAGCTGGGCTAGCAGTAGGTTTGGTGTTCCCAGTGCCCAAGTGACAAAGATTTGTACAAAAAGGTACAGCCTGAGCCAGCATCTGGGAAGCTATTAAATGCCAAGAGTCTGGTTCCCCATGTGCTCCTTCTGACTTTTCCATTAGTGTTTAAGATAAAACAAATACAGAGGTGTAAAACAAAATGCCTTTGGGACAATAAGCGAAAAGAAACCAAACCCAAGTAGCAGGATCCGGCTGGGAGTCCCCGAGACCTTGGTGCATCCACTCTTCTGCTGCACGGGGACTGGGCAGAGGGGCTGGAGAGGGCCTCCCCTGTTCAGGGGCTGTGTGTTTGTGTTGGGCAGAGTAGCCACAGCTATAAAGTGCAGTCATGTTATGCGTCTTTGAAGCATCCCAGGGTGCCTTTGATCTTCTAGCACAAGCTTTATGTTACTCCTGGGTGCGCAAATACTGATTTACTTCTGATAACTGGTTTGTGGCTGAGCCCGAGTAACTAGTTGGGAGGAGCATTGACCAAACACCTTTCAAACCCCACTAAAACTGTTGGAAAAAAAACCCACTTGTAATCTCATTTCTTAATTTAGGTCTCATTGTTCAGATAACCCTTGGTTTCCAGCTGCTGTCTCCAGGGGTAGGATTTAGGTGTGTTGGAACAATGGGACGCATGGCTGGGAAATATTAATAACAGATGAAGACAGGAGGGACAAGGGAAAGCTCTTGGTGGTCTCATCTCCGCTGCTCCAGGCAGTGCGGAGGCAAACGGTGAAAGACGAGCCCTGCAGGTACCCAGCCCACCGCTCCTATAGTTAGAATTTGGCAGACCATCGGGACGCTCTGCCTAACCAAAATAACTGCCCTTCGGGGACCTTCATCTCGCATTAACTCTTTTATCGGAAACTGCCTGCAAGAGCAGAGACCCAGGGCCTTGTCCTGCCTGTGTGCCAGGGTCTCCCAGTGTCCGTAGCACCCAGGACTGTGAGCTTAGTCCTGGCTGCTCGTGCATGAGACAGCTCGGGGTGCCATGGCACAGCAGGAGGGCTGAGGCTAGAGACCTGCTGGACCTTTGATGCTTGCTGTGCCAGAGCCACGTGATGTTTGCACTTCTGAATAAATCTGCGTGGTGGAGAGAGCTCTACCAGTACAACCCATGCTGTGGTGAGTTCGCTGACGGTGACTGCATCATTAGCATAGAAATAATACAGTGGTTTTGTTTTACCTGCTGTCTCTCACATCTAGATGAAGACACAGCCTCGTTCCTCCCTCTCCAGAAAGGGATGGCACCAAACCTCATACCAACCAGGGCAGAAAATGGTGGGAAGATCCCTCAAATTTTGCGTTGCCTTCTGCTGAGAGCTGGTCCTTCAGACTTGCTTTCGGACCTGTGCTTGCCTGGGATAGGGATGGAGTGAGTTAGGAAAGCAGGAGGGAGCAACCACCAGAACACTTCCTTTAGAAAATCTGACTTGTGGGCTTTTGTTTGTGCTTTCCCACTCACTGCAACAGTAATGAAACAAATTGTCTGCTGTCTGTGCTGTGGATGTTTGTTTATTCTTTGTTTTCTTTTAAGTGGCTCCTCTCCATCTGGAGATTTTTAAGGAGGTACAAAAAGCACTGGGATTTTTAGTCTTTTTCGTTGAGAAGGGTGATGCTCATCTGACAGCAGCAGAGACACCAGACCTCTGTTTTGGGAGGCTCAGAAAGATCCTTAAGGTCAAGTTGTCTCAGGAGGAGGAGATTTAAAAGTGGGGAGGAGGGTTCCTGCCCTGTGGGTGGGAGAGGAGGAAGAAAAAAAATGGTGAGATTTTGTAACTGAGGAAAGACTTTAACAATGGGCAAAGCCACTTTCTGTGCAGGCTTGGAGGGATCAAACAGTCTTCAGCGTCTTGGGTCCAAGCAGTTCTGCTGTTAAGATCACAGGTAAAAATTCTCTTACGCTTTTTTTTTTTTTCAAGAGCGAAGATGCGGGCAGCATGCTTTGTACTTGGCTACAGGAAGCAGAACAGGTGCCTGGTGCTCTCTGGTTACTAATTGCTGTCAACCAGTCAATGAGCTATTGTTTGTCTGTTTAAAATTAACTCTCTCTTTCTCCTTCTTGCACAAAGGAGTCACCTAGCCTATGTGCCGGCTTCGGTTGCTTATGTAGTCCTGGGAGCTGCTCCTCGAGATGCCCGTTGAGTTGGTGGCATTTTGGGGTCTTATGGTGGGCTTGGGGGTGTGATAGTCCACTGGTGCAGAGCTGGAGCTCTTTTGTTAGTGTCTAATGTACCGTAATGTCTTAGTGTCCAGCCATTTGCATGCTGGATGAACAAATGAGAGAGGTAGCCCTAGCTGGAAGAGCTCTCAGTGCAGACATAATGAGATGAGGGGAACTGAGGTAACGGGAACAAGAAAGCCATCCCTGTCGTTCAGCAGCACGGGTTCTCCTCAAGCTTTTCAACAGCAGTTGTAGGAAGGGAGCCTTGGAAAAATACATATTTGTGAAATACCTTAGTGAGTGTCCCAGAAAGCTCCTCCAAATAGGAGTATGTGGGAGGCAACCCGAAGGAACTCGTTTTCAGATTTTGCAGCTGATGTTTGCTGTTTGGGGTGGGAACTCGGTGCGTTGGTACCGAATGGACCTGGGTCAGCAGGCTAAAGCAGCTGAGAAATAATAGATGTGTTTGAAAAGTCAGTAGAGCTTGAGGAATGGGTGCAGTGAAAATTAGTCATGGGGAGGGAGTGAAGAGCAAGCAAATGGAGGGAAAAGAAGCAGCAGCAAGGGAGGTGTGTTGGGGAGAACTGCTGCTGAGTTGTGGTCACGAGGAGGAGGATGGCAGAGCTGGGAATGAAGGACCTGCTGCTTGAGAAGGAAGCAGTGTGGGAGCAGCAGCAGAAACCTGTTCTAGCTGAGCCAGAACTGGACATGTGAGCAGTGATGGTCCCTGGAAATGGGGAGGAGGAGGATGCAAAGGCTGGGTTCGTCCTGCTGCATGGGATGGACCAAGAGCATTTCTGCTGTCTCTGCTTTCCTAGTTCATGGAACAACTGTTATGTGCAGCAGGATGCAACATGCTGCTATTTGCTTCTTGAATCATGGATAGCAATCTCCATGCTGTTTTTTTCCCCGCTTCTTTGTTGCTTCTTATTCCTTTAGCGAGCTGGGTCTCAGTGCGATGGTGGTGATCTCACACTGTGTTAGCTCCTTCCCTGCTCTTCTGGGCTCCTGCCAACCCTGGGTGCATATGAAGATTATGTTCTTGGGCCCCCCAGAAACAAGAAGTTGTGGAAATCCTGGGTTTTGGTGGTTGTTTTTTCTCCTCTGAGGCTGCTTCCTGATTGCTGTTACTGCCTTGAAACCTTTTGCTAATCAAGCAAAGCTTGAGGAGATGTTGTTGTCCCTCCCAGCTCTCCAAGGTTCACATGTTGGGGCTGTTGCTGTGACACTGGTGTGATTTAAGCCTGTACCTCTTCAAACTCCGCAGAAGAGTTCTTCCATGTCAGTAAGTGCTAACACATGTTTGAAACAGGATAGAGAAACAGCTTGTGGACTTGCCCTGCCCTTCCTGAGTTCATATTCAATAAATGTGTTAACACTATGTATTCATCGGTTTCTCAACACTGCTGGAAAAAGGTTGTTAAGCTATGGTTTGTTTTTCCCTGGTGGAAATTACAAATGTGGTATATGCAATAAAGGAAGTGAAGGCATATTAAAAATAATGAGGCACATTTAGGAAAAAAAATAAAAATAGCTTTTTCCTTTGGAGTAGGTAGCACGGCTACAGATGGCTTCACCTTCAAGGTGAAAAGAGCTGTGAAATATTCATCTCTTTTGCCTTCCAAATTCCTTTTATCTGTCTGGATTGAGTTTTGCTTCTCATGGTAGGAGCAGCTGCAGGGTGGAGTTTGCATCCACAGATGCACCTCTGCGAAGGCGCTGGGACGGTGCCGGTGCCGGTCGCACCGTGGCACAGCCTTCGGGGCCACGGCTCGGGCAGGAACGTTGGTCTGGGAATCCATCTTGCTGTTGTGGATATTTTATGAGTAAACCATTTTATGAGAAAATATAATTAATCTCTTTGTGGCGGTGTTCTCCCGTACACACTAGAAAGTGTAATTGTCTGTACAGACAAGCAAATTAAAGGTTTCGGTAAGACAGACGGTCCTTAATTAATCATAATCTGGACAACATATTAAAAGTATACCTAAAAAGCTGGGTGGCAAATTATCTGAAACTAATTAATTGTGCCCATAAAAATTCAGCATGTTCCCTCTGCGTGCTTGAGCCTGGTTTTATTTGTTTTTTAAGGTGTGTTGAGTAATTGCTCGTCTACCTGGTGTCTGTTTGCATCGGTAATTTGGAAACCTCAAACCGAGTAAGGCCAATTGAAAATACAGCTCTAAACTAAGCAAACCTGGTGCATGGGAAATGTGGCATGTCCGGCAGCCTTTGGGAGCAGAAAGGTGTGTGGTAGCCCTGGTCTTCTTTTGGAAGGACACCAGCACACCTGAACGTGGCCAACGGATGGGCATCTGTAGAGAGAGTGTTGGCTCAAAGGCCTTGCTGAGCTCTTGGATAAGATTCTCTGCCTTTTTTTCACTGCAGTTAAGGTTTTGTTTGCTTGAAAACCTGTGGATTTTTGGTGCTGAGCCCTGGCTTGCTCCTGGTTTGACTCTTTGCAGTTGCTGGAAGAGGAGCAAGCGAGATGCTGTGGAGCACCATGCTTCTCTCTGGGAAATTATTCTCTGAAATAAATGCATTTCATTCCTGAAGGTCAGAAAATTCGAGGCAAAACTTTGCACTCCTATGGTGGTCAGCTATGGGTTCAGCCCTGATGACTCCCTTCCTGGGCCGTGGCTGGAGGAGCAGAGGACACCGGTGTTTCGGTCCTGCCGAGGGGCAGATGGCGCTGGTGGTGGCAGGAGGCAGCTTAGACCAGGCAGTTTTGCTGCTTCTTCCTCTGTCACCCTCATTCACAGAGAAATGCCAAACCTGCCTGTGGGTAAAGGGGAACTCACCCCTTTGATGTGTTCATCTGATTTCCAGGAGCTGCCTTTGGTTTAGGTAGGACTGTGCCCTACAGCAGCAGGGCATAAGCTCTCCTCATCAAAAGCCCTCTTGTATGAAAATCCCACTCTTAATACGTATTATTGGCAGATGTTAGCCTGAGGAGTGGGAAAATGTTGCATTCCTTCTTACTTAAAAAAAGGATATTTTCAGATGAGACCTATGAATCCAAGGCAAAAAAAAAAAAAAAAAAAGTACAAAAGTCCAAGGAAGCAGATGTGTTGGCTGGAGGTGGGATTTGCCCTGTGCCTCGCAGTGGGTGGAGTGATTGTGTTTCTTCATGTATCCGCAGTTTGGAAGAAAGATTGTTTTGAATTATTCAGGTGGTGGAAGCTGATGTTGTGTGGAAGCCCCTTGGGGAGGTGCAGTGCTCTTCTGTGCTGGGTTACTGGCAGGGCTGGTCTGCCCTCAAGCTGCAAACAGGTAATACATCTTATTACCTGAAAAAAAGGAAATTGCCAAGTAGCTATGGTTATGTTTTCCCACTGTGCTCTTTTATGGAAAGATTTGTTCAAAAGCAGATATTTTTTTTCTTTTTTTTTTCTTTCTTTCTCAAGACTCTTAGTGCAGAAGTACCAGATATGTCACATCTAGCCTTTCTTACTCTTTTGTGACATCTCCAGGCTTTCCCGGAATGTTGGGCATTGAAATTCTACCCTGAAATTCAAACAGGTTAAAAGAATAAACAGAGCCCAGAGCTATAGATTGCTTGGCTGCTGATTACTGCCTTTTCTATCTCTAAAAGTTAATTGCATTGGAAATGTCGTATTCCTTTGAGCATCAAAGTCCGTAGCATCCACAGGATTTATTTTGCAATACAGAGGGATTTCAAAGTTTCTCCTTGGCATCAGGAAAGGTTTTGTGGCTGTGGTGGCTGTGCTCTGTGGATGGCAGTGCTGGTGCCCTCGTCCCTGCTCTCATCCTCCTCAGCATCACCCTGAGTGACAAGATGACTTTGCATCAGTGGCGCTCAGCGAGATGGATTGAAGCAGTAAAATGTGGATTTGCTCCCGTATCAGGTTGGACCAGAGCTGGCTGAGCCATGTTAGCCCAGCGCCTTGTCTGCTGCTCCATCCTTTGGCAGCGCCAGCCCTCCCCGGGTGAGGACCTGTGCCTGCAAAGATCAAACCTGGCCAAGCGGTGATGTTCTCCGTGTAACTCAGACATCTCTCCACGCTCTACTCTGAGCTAGGAGAAACAGGGAAACCTTTAAGCCACATGCTGCTCCTGCAGGTCGGTTTGTGATCCCGGCGTTGTGTGTGCTTTTTGCCTGTTTGTCCACAGAGAGGCCAGCCCTTGTTCTGGGAGTTTAAACAAGATAACTGAGAGGAAAAAGCAAGCCTGCCATCCCTCCGGATAGCAGCGTCTCGGAGAGCACCGGTGAAGTATGATTTGTCGTCTGTGAAAAATTGTTTGCATTTGACAGCTTTTCACAGGAAGCCTGTCAGAGTGATAATTTAATGAGTACAGATTGCTTGCAACACAGCTGTAAAACGTGCTTTTACAGTGCTGTAAAATAAGCAACCGAGGCCTTTGTGTGTTTGCTTTGTTTGAGAACAAGTCAACTTCTAATACAAATGAAAGGTGGTCATTTATTTTACCCAGCAAACAGTCAAGACGTAAGAGAGGAACCTGCCATTTTTCTTCTTGCGGTGGCAAGGTTAATGCTGGGTTATGTTGGTGTTTGCTAATCAGCTTGTCTCTGTGAACAGGAGAATTAATATCTAATTAGATGTAGGGGAGTTACTAGTCAGATTAGCGTTTAAGTCATAAAAAGCATTTTTGGGCTTTATTCTCTTCGTTGCAGATGTCTATCTATGCCCATGGTTTGCACAAGAAAAGCTTAATGTTCCTTGCTGTGCCCAAGCTGATTTCTGGAAGGGGAGACAAACTGAGGATGCAGATTTGCAGTATGCCCACAGTTAGAGTAAATCATTATATATAAGTATATATAACATACATACACACATGCATACACACATATATACACACATGCATATATATATACACACATGCACACATATAAAATATATATATGTGTGTGTATATATATATAGAATTTAATTGCTGCTGCTGACCAAGTTAAGGGTGCTAATGCAACAGCTGTGCATTGCATGAAGGAAGATGTCAGCTAGTTGCCATGTGTGTCCTGCCACTGGGTCCATCCTCGCTTGCTGGCCTGGGGTGGTCCCTTGTCCCTGGTGTCATGCTCAGTATCTCCTCTTCCCACCTTCTCAACCTTGCCTTTACCTCAGGAGCCTCGAGGTGCCAGCGAGGCCACCCATGGACCAAGCTACCAGCACTGGTCACTAGGGCATCCCATTCGACGCGGTTCGGGGATGCAGGCCCGTGCTGGCAGGGAAGCTTCGCGGGGCGGGAGGGTGGGTGCTGACTCTGTGCTGAGGACACATGGCCTCTGCTGTCTTCCTCTCCCTTCTTATTTGGAAAGTAGCACTTGAGCATGGGTATCTCTGCTTGAGAAGACACTGGCTGGAGCTCAGGCCGGAGACGACGGCTTTGTGTGTGCGTGGTGCCTCCTTCAGCAGTGTCATGGTGGGGTTTTAGAAGTGGCTGGTTTTGGTGGGAAGTTTTAATTTCTTTTATTTGCCTTCCTTTTGGGCAAGGAAAAGCTGCTGGCTGGAAGACTGCAGGTGCACAGGTATTTGCTGCTCATTAGGTTGCCTTTTTTTTTTTTTCAAGGTAATTAATGAACTTACCTGGTTCTAGCCCACATAAAAAATTGCTAAGAGATGAAGTGATCTAAAGCCTGGATATGGTTTATTCAACTTCCACTTTGGAGTGTAACCAATAAAATGAGTTGAGGCAGGAGAGTAAATTGGTTATGGTAATATGGATGTATTACTCGAGATGACTTTCCTGGCTTAAAATATTGCTTTGAGTTCCTTTAGATTGGTAGTTGGAAGTTTTTAATAGATTTCCCATCAACATCATTTCAAAATCTAATTCTTTTCATTTGAAGAGTTTACTGATGCATCTGCCAGCTCTTGTGCCTGGCATGAAAAAAATAAAAAGTATTTAAATAAACAACTTATTTGGTGATACTAAAAGGTCTGAGCAAAGGAAGGAAGTGGGCCTTCAAAATGATTAAGTGAATTAGAAATTAATATACACCAAGCTAATCTCTATAGTATAAACTCAGCAGAAAAAAATCTTCCTGGAGAGGAAATGCCAGTCATGGGAACGAAAGTGGAGGTTCCTGCTGATATTGGACAGAGGACGTGTCGGGTGTTTGAAATCAATCTCTTCTTCCCTGGATCATTTCTCTTGTGCTCCTAAGAGGCTGCATTATATACAGCCATGTCAGGCCCCAAGCCCCATGACTTTGTTCATCAGGAACTTGAAGAATGTTTCAGTTTTCCCAGAAAATGTTTTCTGTGTTAGGCTTTGTTTGTACTGGAGCACTTTGAAGACGAAAATCTGAACTTCAGCATACTTGTAATACGTTTTAACAAGGATTAAATTCACACTGGGCCAAAATATTCCCCCCCCTTCTCCTTCTAACAACTTCTGGCTCTAAACACTACTCCTTTGAGGATTAAAAAAAGCCACAGAGGCATGTTTTATTAAAAAATATTTATTGAATATGAGTCACAGGAAAGCCGAGGTCAGAATCCCCGATTGCTGGTGGCATGCATGAAATAATACGCTTTCTCACCCGTGCCGTGCGTGGCGGTGGAGAGGCTGCACCCACGCCCCGGGGTGCCAGTTGTCCCCCTTGGTGTCGGAGCAAATGGGTGACAGCCCGGCACAAGCACGGCCAGCACGTGATGATTTGTCCCGCTGGCACTTACCCTCATTCTCCTTAGCTTCTGTCCAAGGCCACGTAGTGTGGAGTTTTGTTCCAAAATGGCCCAAATGCAGTTGACTGAATGGACCCCTCCTCTATTTTTTTGTTTTAATTTAACTCATCTACATCAAATCTCCAAGGCAAAGGCTTTGCAGTAGGGCGTTCTTTGCTTGGGCCCACGTTCCAAGGCTTTGGCAGTATTGGCTTGGTGGGGGATGTTCTTTAAACTGACCTGGCAGATGCTTCTGACGTGCCAGACATCGTCAGGCCAGCTCATTATTGGCGTCAGAGACGTATATGGCACTGCCAGGATGCGGTGACGGCATTTCAGCAGCAGCCGCTCTGCGGCACCGGGCTGTCTGGTGCTCTCAGAGGGTGAACTGAAGTGAGGATTTGCTTTTAGAAAGTGATGAAACCCAAGGGCCTCTACTGTCCTTTGTCATCTGAAAAATTTCTTGTCGTTCTTGTGCCAAGTGTTTAGCTCTCAGATTTTCAACAAATTGTCTTAATTGTGGGTTTTTTTTGTACTGCCACAAACATCTGAAGCTCCGTCTGCAACCAGGAGCAATTAGATAATTAGAGACAGACCCTGCCCTGAGAGCTGACAAACTTGCAAGACAAGAAAAAGAACCCGCAGGTAGATTTTTAGGTTTGTTTTTAAAATGTATTAAAATTTGTTCATTTTTGAAGCTGAATTGTGATCATTTCAGAAAATTAATTCACAAGAACTGAAAAGAAAGACTCATTTGTGCAAAACATCTGCTTAACAAAAAAACCCCACCTTTTTTTCTTTTTGCTTTCCGATAGTCTTGTGCTTCCAAATCATTTCTTTTCAGGTGGTTGAATAGTAACATAAGAAACTGGCTTTTTTTTCTTTCTTTTCATGTTGCTGACTTTTGTCACGGTACTCAGATTTGCATAAAAAGAGATTTCACCCATGCAAGTCTTCCAGTCTGGAGGTGTGGTGGGGTTGGTTTATGAAGAGTAATCAACAAATTTTGAGGTACAGAAAAATTTTTAGGGAGTCCTTTAACCTTCCTTTTAATTTGGGTGACAATCTCATTGTGCTGAATTTTCCAGTTAAACAATGGCAGTGGTTGTAGAAGTGTATGAACACACAACCCAATGCCGATGTTAACCGTATCTTTTCTTGTTTTCTAGAGTTCTTCAAAGAACTTCTTGAAAACGCCGAGAAGTCGCTGAACGACATGTTCGTGCGGACATACGGCCGTTTGTACATGCAGAACTCGGAGCTGTTCAAGGACCTCTTCGTGGAGCTGAAGCGGTACTACGTAGGCGGCAACGTCAACCTGGAGGAGATGCTCAATGAGTTCTGGGCACGCTTACTGGAGCGCATGTTCCGGCTGGTCAACCCCCAGTACCACTTCACGGACGAATACCTCGAGTGCGTCAGCAAGTACACGGAGCAGCTGAAGCCCTTCGGGGACGTGCCCAGGAAGCTCAAGCTACAAGTGACACGAGCCTTCGTGGCCGCCCGCACCTTTGCGCAGGGCCTCGCTGTTGCAAGGGACGTCGTGAGCAAAGTGTCTGCGGTGAGCTCAGTCTCATGGTTATTCCCATGTCCTGTGGACCTGTGATGGGTAGCATCTTTCGCTGTTGTTCTGACTTAGGTACCTAAAGGCATTGGTGGTAGTTGAGTACAGGTGGGACCAAATTCCTTCTATGTAGGCTGTGCCGTTGCATGAGTGGAGTCACGTTCTGGAGACACCAATATCCAGTGCTGCAGCCCAGCAGCACGGATGTTCCCTGGGTTGATGCTGTCCCCTTGTCTAGGGAGCAGCAATGAACAGGAAATTAAATGCCTTCTGCGGTGGAAATAACCGTGTTTGCTTGTGTAATGGCTGTATCTCCTTAATATTGCCTTCAAATTACAGCGAGTCATGGGTGATATGGACATCTATTATGGTGCAGCTGATGATTTACTCCTTGCTCCCAGGCACAGGCAGAGGCTGTTGGCATGAGCAAACAGTACTTTTATGATAACAGTAAGCCAGAGCCATAGGCACAGGGCAGGACCCAGTTGTAGTTGGTGCCACACACACAGCATGAATTAGACCTCGGACTTTTATGGTGAAGTCACTTTTTTGGGCAGATGTGATGTGTTGGTCACTTAAATGTTTGCCTCCCTCTTCTTATAAACCACTTCAGAATGGTTTAAGTAGAGTGACTTTTTTTTTTTTTAACATGAGATTTGTCTTTAATTTTAGTCTGAGTTGCATGGTATAGGGTGCAGGTGTAGTCAATAATCCCCTTAAAGTGACTGTGTAAGATAACAAATATTAGTGATTTCCTTTTAACAAACTCAGCTCATTTCCTGTGGGCTATAGAAGATTTAATATAATCATTTAGTTGGGCAGAAAGAGGTTTACTTTTTCTCTACCTGGCTACGGAGTAATAAAACGCCAGGCTGAAAGGGCAGGCAGTAGTTTGAATCACCCTAAATGCCAGGAAAGGGAAAAAAAAAAAAAGTAAACCAGAAAAGAATAGCTGTTCAGTTACTCTTAGGAGCAGAAGGCAATTTTTGAGGCAGCACAAGCAGCATTGTTTAGTGGGATAATCATTCAAATTGTTTTGACTTACAGGGAGAATATTAAAATACTGTCTCTCTGGAAAGAAAAAAAAATCTGTTTCCATGTTAATTTTTATTTCAGAGAAGTGAGAAGAACAGCCTGCAATAAGCCTGCGCTGGTGCGAAAGGACAGGGAGTATTAGCAAGGAAAGAGCTGCCATAATAGTGCATCCAGGCTCCAGGAGCGAGTTGTAGGTTAGCGGTGGCAGGTTTAGGTCCTTGGACACCTCGACTCCCCATTTAATAGTGATGACTCGTGTGTTAGACATGTCTGCATGCTGCTGGTTGAGGATGGGTGTTGTGGAGCTCCATGGGTGGCATGTGGACTCCCTCTTAGGAGACCACAGAATCCGCCAGCTTCGGGGACACTGTCCTGTGGTGGGAAGGAGATGTGGGAGGGAAGGCTGGTGCTGGATGAGGCTAAGCGTTGTGTCTCCATGTCAGGTCACTGGCCAAGCCTGCTGACCTCCTGGTTGGGGTTTCAAATTTGGTGACTCTTGTTTCTGGCTGTGGTAGATACTATGGTCAGAAAGAAAGGGAAAAAGGGTTTTTGCTGCTGGAGGGTGCAGCTGAAGTATTTGGGTGGGAGGTCCGTCCGCTAAGCCCCAGTACGGTTTTCAGGAATGTGCAATCACTTGATAGGCAGTAAACGTGCATGGATGAGGGATCGTGTTTATGCTCCATCTGCTCAGAATTCATCAAAACGTCTCCAGACTTGACATGGGACCACGAGGGCTACAGTCCCCGCATCTGTTATGAATCAAAGTCGTGAACCCGAGGTGGCGTCTTGATTTCTCTTTCGCTTTTGAAGATCCTCGAGTGTAGAGTTGCCTTCAACTCTAGAATTAATTGCTCAAGTGTGGAAGGTTACCCAGAGACCCACTCAGCTGCAAAAATAGCTCACGTGCCGTGGGTGATCACAGTTACCGCACTTCCCGCTTCGCTTTCACAAGTTGCACTGGAAATCCTGTAACAGATTGACTTTTTGAAGTTGTAGCAAAGGTCCCTGCTGCTGAATACCTAAGCTTTAGGTGTAGCTAAATAATAATAATCTTTTCTACAGTGTTTTAATCTCGTTCAGTGGAAAACTAACATCACGTTTCTGCAAGACACAATGGGAAATTCTCTACGCGAGTTTAAAAGCTGATGGTTTTATGCCTGCTGCTTTGCGGTTGTGTTTTGGGGCTTCCCACATTACAGATAGATTAGCCTGGCTTTGCTGAGCTCTATATAATGACTCTATTGACTTTGCTTCCTTATTATTTTTACTCAGGAGTTCTAGTGGGATGACTGCTTATACCAGGGATTAACTTGAGGGATAAATCTTCTATTCTTCTTTATGAAAAAATGTCCAAAGTAATGCAAATTAGTTTTACTTTTAATGCGTTTGGTAACAAGCTTAATTGAAAATCCTCAGGAGGAGAAATACAAACTACTGCAAGACCCAGCTGCTTTTTACTTTCCTGGGGTGCTATCAGGAGAGTAAAGAGCACTTTACAGTAGAACAGCCTTGATGGCTCTTTAATGATCCTATGTATTTTACATCTTCACTAGGGAGATGCATTTAGAAAGGTATTGTTCTTGCATGAGTTGTGGGAGTAAATGGGAAAAAGAAGAGGGAATATTGAAAAAGCTGCAAGTAAGGTTGATTTCTGAGCCAGAATGCTGGAAAGTAACTTTGAATTCAGTCCTGGATGGATCAGAAGTTGCGTGCTGCTGCCCAAACACGCAACAGAGAGAAAGCACAGACTTTTCTGAAACTGTGTCTAAACCCCACTGTTTTGATACTCAAGTCTAACCCCCTTAAATTCCCTCCTTTGGACCCCGAAAGTACAAAATTCTCCAGATGTTTCCTGAACAGCAGCTCTAAGAAGAAAACCCTGTTTCTGCCTGCTAGAGATGTGTCCTGCATCTGAGGTGGGCTCTGAGATGCTGGGGGCCTCCGGCGCTTTCCTCTGACCTTCCGGCCCTTGCCTTCTGGAGACGGAAATCTGCCCATCCCCTAATCGCTCGCGTGCTACTTCGCCCTCGACAAGCGCTGAAATCAGCCGCATTAAATTGCTGCCAGCAGTGACATTTCCTGCCCCAGCCAGGAGTAGAAAAAAGAAGCACATACAAGCCAGAGCCCAGAGTGACCGAAAAAGGGCGAGAATCTACAACTAGGGAATTCTCAAGCTGCAGAGGTGCGCCCTTAATTAGTTACATGCGATTAAACCAGCAGCCGGGGCCAGGGTCATGACACCTTTGAGGGCAAAGTGCCCAGGGGCTTGTTGAGTACAGGTCAACTATAGGTATGGGATGGAGGTCCCTGTTGTGGGGGAAGAAGGTGGTGAAGTGAAAGACTGAGACCCCTGATTTTTGTAGGGTCAGGAGGAGCCTGCTTGACCCAAGGGCTGGGAGGGGAGCTCTGGCTGGACGTCAGCAGCCCAGACGCCTGAAGGACGAAGCGTGCAGCCATGTGACATAAAATCCCTACATTGGCGTTGCTGCCTCTCTGCAGAGCTGCAGGCAGGGACGTGTGGATGGGACGTTCATAGAATCATAGAACGGTTTGGGTTGGAAGGGACCTCAAAGATCATCTAGTTCCAACCCCCCTGCCATGGGCAGGGACACCCTCCACTACACCAGGTTGCTCAAAGCCTCATCCAACCTGGCCTTGAACACTTCTAGGGATGGGGCATTGCTGCAGTTGCAGGGATGGTGACAGTTATCTGCAGCCCCTCAAGAGATTTATGCTGATTAATTGTTTTTAGTTTGGGGTTTTTTTGCCACTTTTCCCTCTTGCCTTTGTGTCGAATCATTTGAGGAACTGCCAGAAGCTCTGGAAGCTCCTGAATCGCCTTCCCGACAAGGATTTGTGTGCCATATGAGATGCAGTTGCCACCAAAGCAGCTGGGCTGCTGGAAAGGGGCTTCCATCCCATCCTTGGGAACCCTGTCTGTTTTGTCCAGGACAGGCAGCAGCTTCAGTCGTATACAAGAAATGATGTTTAATTTGGCAACACAGATATGAGCTTTATGAAATAATGCACAGCTTCGTATGAGGAATACATCTGCCTCCTCATTTGCTGTCCTCAAGAGATATTAACAGCCGAGAGGAAGCTACTGGAGATGTTTGCGGTGGGTGGAGGAGGTTCAGCTTATTTAGTGTTGGCATTTCTTCCCTAATGAAGTGTGATGATAGCAGCTAAGGAGGGAATTTTCTTCAAACCATTTATGGGAGAGAGTTGCGGAGAGGGCAGGTGGTTGCCTTCCCACAGCTGCTCCAAAGCTGGAGCGAGAGCCCAGTGGGTTTTTAAGCCGCTTTGCTGTGAGCTGCCTCATCTCTAACGAGGCATCCATGGAGCTCAAGGTGAAGCGCTGAGCCTGTGTGAACCAACCTGCCACTGGCCTGTGTGAGCTGCATCTCCTGGGCCGTGGCTCCTGCCCTTTTCAGGATGGATGCAGAACGTGGACCAGACATTAGCTTAGGAGAAGCAGTGATGAAAATAATAAAACACCGAATGAATAAGAATTAAGGCCTGTGTCATCTGAAATATTAGGGCACTGAGCTCCTGTTTCAGTAAATGTCGTGCCCCTCGTAATTAGTGTTTGAGGATCTAAAAGTTTAGTCAGGGAGGAAAGATTCAATCTCCCTTTGTGCGGTCTTTGCCCTTGTTTTGACTTAAGGGGACTGTGACCTCACTTCTTCTTCAGGAAGAAGTTTGTGTTCTTCTATCCAACGAAGCTGGGCAGCCTTGGGGCAAGAGCAAACCCTGCCAGGGAAGTGACAGAAATGAAACATGTTCCCTGCACACCTTCCGAGGGGCTGAGGGGCAGATGCTGCTGCTTCACAGGCGACCGAGAACCAGCCAGAAGAGCCGAGGAGCCCTTTTAGTGTTGCAGAGGGGCCTCTGGAGAAGCAGAGTTGCAATCTGGACTGAAGGGCCGTTGTGCGCAAGGACGTTGCCTTCCACGTGCCAAGGGCAAACATCAATGCAGAAAACAATACCGAGCACTTCTCCACATCAAAGATGACCCTGAGAAGACCTGCCAAGAATGTGGCTGCATCTGCCTCAGCTTCAGCCATCTGAGGGTCTGTGTTAGGCATAGCCTTCAAAGCGTGCTCAAGCAGCAATCATCGCGGATTTAACGTGCTGGGAGCACGTGTGGATGCGGCCGTGGATTTGGAGCTGATGGCAACATGCAGGAGCGTTTCAGTCCACTGATTTGTTGTTTTGTTTTGTGTTTTTTTTTTCTTTCTTTGCCTGCCCCCACGCTGTGGTTCTGCTGCTAATTTTGAAAACAATGTGAGGGGTAACTAAGGAAGTTTTTGAGTGAAGCTGCCAAGATAAATGTTCTTGCTGTTCTACTCCTTAAAGCAAGCAGAACGCTCCTAATTATCTGCTGTGTCTCTGGGTTGGGGAGAGTCAGGTGCTTTGGAGAACAAGCTCTGTTTGAAAGGTGTTCTGTAAGCATTGGGTGGAAGAGGCATCCGCTCAGCACCCTGAGGTCCCCTCTGCCCAGCATGGGCTGGAGGTGCCGGTGAGGAAGACAAGCTCACGGTGTTCCCTTTTTGACACGTTAATATTAAGACTGAGCGAATTGAGTGACCGGCGGTGTGGTTCTCTGGAGCTCTGCTGTTCCTATCTGACAATGTCACATCTGGGGGACATGGAAAGCAAGCTGTAAGTAGGGAATCGAGCATAAATATACTCTTGAACTTTTCCTTGCACAGGATAGAACTGCAGCAGACATTGCCATGGGTAGGGAATACCAACAAGAAACAGAGCTGTGCAGTTCCCTAGTATTGCTCCTAAATGCACTCCCTTGTGCGAGAGACCTCAAAGGCCCAAAACTGTGGTTGAACCAGATGCTTTCTAAATTATTCATGTGCTAGCACTGGGCCAGCAAAATTGGTTAAATACATAGTTCATTTCAAAACACTTTCATTGGAATACTTGGGGTGGGGAAGCAAACCAAGAACCGCCGGAGTGATCTTCTGCTTCACAGTGAGCGGAATGTCTGGACCGGCGTGTGCCAAGATGATGCTCTTGCACAACACTGAGGGAAGGAAAAAATGATGCAAGTAAGGTTGTGTTGGTCCCAAAAATTGGTGACGCTTCACTATCCTAAATTGGCTGCTCACCTGGAGTGTCCCACAGTCCTTTGGTCAGCTTTGGAGTTAGTTGTTGAAGTCATGAAATCATCTTTCTGTGTCACTGAGAAGCTAATTCTTAAGTATTCCTTATCCAGCATTGCCCTAATTAGGTGGGGGTTTTTTTGGTGTTGTTTGGTTGGGGTTTTGTTTGTTTGTTTGTTTTAAAAAACAAACCCAAACCAACACAGTATAAATCAAAAGTAATTTCACTGCATTAATTTCAAATTGTTGGATTTTATATTTTCTGGTGGCTGTGCTGCTGGCATGGCAACGCTGCTGTTGTGCAAGCTTGGAAAATAAGAAAGCCTGAGTTATCAGTGTTGTTATAAATAGTTATTCAAGCTGACAGGATTTTAAATGTTGTTATTAACGTTCTTAAGGTTAACTTGAGGGTAGAGTGAGAGAATAAAATGTGACTCTGGCTGTCTGGCAGCTGGTGGGAGCTCCCCGCAGGACCATCCATGGTTGGAGCTCTGTCATCCTTCCTCAGTGTTCATTGCCTTGGGAAGAAGGGGAAAGAGAAACCGATTGCTTCTCTAAACTTTATATGCTGGCACAGATTGGCTTTTCTTGAGTTTTGGTGGCTTTGTGAACAAGGCATTTCACTTGGTAGGGTGTATGCTTTAGTGGTGAAGTTTCTACCAGATGTATGCGTCCAGATGCGATTGCAAATGAGTTGGAAAAGGCAAACTGTTTCCCTTAAGTGAGACTCTGAAATGGGATGGATATGACAAGGTTCCAACAAAAGTCAGATTTTATTTTACCAGGAGCACAACGTTTTTTCAAGAATATGGTTGTACCTTCACCAGTCAATGTAAGTTGGGGGTACCTCAACAAATATAAGAAACATTTGGATTAAGCCAAAGATTGTTTGCTTTTCACTTAATTTTTGTGGATTGTGTGCAAATCTGTATTTTTAAGGAGCAAGTTCGATATGAACGTGAACATTGGTGCCAAAACACATCTGTTAGCAGCTTTTAATCTTCACGTTTGACAAAGCATATAGACATGGACAAATTGTAATTTACATGATGAAACCGCAGGGTGATGGATTGCTGCGGTGGCGTGGAACACCACAGAAAGGAAATAAATTTCACAAGATAAAAGGAAGGGGTTGGAGTGTATTTACTTCTACTATAAGCTTTAACAGGGTACGTGCACTAGGGCATACTACTACCTGAGCTCAAATCTATGAGAGTAAATCCTCTTCAGCAAATAAAGCTTTCTTTGGGACTCTGGTTTATTAGAAAGGAGATTATTTGGTTTTGAGGGTCATTCTAGAGTAGAGTTTGAATGAACTTGAGTTGCTTTCCAAGATAAACATGACCCCAGAACAAAGCATATCTGGGTTTACTGTTACATACAATGGTGTTTTAAGAGCTTGCACCTGGCATGGCAGAGCGAACATTAAAAGCTTGTGAAGAATTGCCAGGGCAACATATGGCACAGCCCACTGACACATCCAGAATTGGTCTGGACTGGGTACGGGCCCCTTGCCAGGGGTTGAGGTTCTCGTTGCAGTGATATGCAGCAGTTAAGCATTTATCACTGTTGTAACGAGGTGTAAGTGCCCGTAATCTTCCCTGAAACTCTCTCTTAGGGCTGATCTCTGCTTGTGCCTTCCTGTTGCTTTCTGACACCATAAAATGCCAGATCTGGACTGATGAATGTCCTCTTTGTCTTCCTCTTCACTTGCAACTGTATTGCAAACTAGCAGCTTCCCCGTGGGTTATGTCCATCCCTAGTTAGGGCTTGGTTCAGCAGTCAGGGCAGGCTGGCGCTTGTCTTTTCATCGCCCCGTTTGCTCAGCTCTGTGTAGGGCTCAGAGCCGCAAATCTACGTAGGGGAGGGAGGAAAACCCCGTTTGCTTTTAAAATCACTCTGGGTCTTTGTTCAAAGGACCTAATGCAAGGGACCGTCCCATGTCGTCTCCTGTGGAACGCGGGAAAGTGGCTTCAGTTTCCCCTGCATCTGCTGGGATTCATAAAGATCACCCCCTATGAAATATCAAAGCAGGGTGGATGCTGTAGGATTGCAGCCGCGCAGAGTGAGCTGGGAACTGAAGATGGGAGGGTGCCTCCTGGGTCACTGCTTTGCGGGTGATTTTTTTGCAACGTACTGCCGTGCACTCCTGTTCATAAAGCTGCAGCTTTCCCCTTTCCATAGCGTTGGGGAAGTCTTCTGCTCCTCACCCCATTTCAAACTGCTCTAGCACCTGGCTGGTGCTATCAACTTTTTCCTAATTTTCTTCCTGAAGAGGACCAGCAGTGCTAGGACAGCCAGGATCTGCTGATAAGCCTCAGGACTAAGTGTGGAGGTCTTGGCACCTACCACCAAGTGTCACGGGAAGAGATTTTTTTTTCATCATAGAAACAACTAAGCTGCTAAACTGGGACATCCTTCAGAGCTCTGTCTCGGTGTGAGATGATGTTTAGTTCCCGCTTCCCCCCCGCAACTTTTTTGTTACGCAAGGACTGCACCATCTGGATGGCAGATGATACCTTTACATTTGTCTGTTTTCAGTTTTCCTACTATAAATCATCTGATTTAGCTGGTTTCTGTTGCTTGAGTTTTTCCCAGTGTTTGAACTAGCTCTGCTTTAAAGCCAGGCTGCCCCGATAGGGAGCTTTCTGCTGGGGCTCCTGCTCCCGCTGCGCCTTCCAAATATACACACACACGTATATATGTATATGCTCTGAAGCATCTGAATCAGATTCTCCCACCACCGCAAACAGCTTTCTTCATCAGGTCTCCTTTTGCTCAGCCAAACAGGCTCCTTGCAGACAAAAGGGGGGTAAAGATGACAAAAGAGGGGTAAAGCAATGTCTGAGTGAACATTGCTGGCCAGCCAAAATCCAACACTGAGCTCCATCAACTGCAGAAAATTGTCCTTCTGTTTTTCTAACCAGTTTTCTTCCCTACTGAAGAGAAACGGTCGTCTTTCTGAAGTTGTCAGAAACACAATGGATTTTTATCTGTCATCTCTTTCCCTAAGAAAAGAGAGTTTAATAATCTGCTGATGTTAGGAGCAAAGCCAGCCTGATTATGTTGTAAGGTTTTTTGTTTTCTTGTTTATTTTTGTTAAAATCTGTTGCCCCTAGTTTCATGGGCTGCCAACTAGTTTTTGCATCAGAAGATCATGTTCAGTTTCTCCATAGCCCTTGTGCTGAGATGGGCCTTGCAATAATAAGGTCCTCAGCGTATGCGTGGTACCAGGTTTTCCTTGTGTACGTTCATCTCTGTTCAGTCCTGTCATCCTCTCTGCCATGAAATCGGTTTCCAGACCACCAGCAGATGAGATGTGGAGGCCATCCATATCTCCAGCTGTTTGTATTGGATGACTTCTCTCTTCCTTGGGGCTGTGTGGGTATGTCTCCTCCTTCAGCAGGTTCTTAGATCATAACCCATTTAGAGCGCTCTCCGTAAACGCCTTACAAGGAGTCTCAAGTGCATTGCTTAAAACACCAGAGACTCCTTCTATTTTGTCAGCATATCTCTGATCACGTCTTAGTTTTCCATTTTCATGTGTGGCTAATTAACACTTAAACTTGCTCTTGAGGGAGCTTCTCTGTTCAGTGCTTTAGACGGACCCACTACGTGGTCAACGCTAGGACGTGGTGCCTGGAGCTGATGCTCCTCAGACCAGCTGGGTGGAAGTGGTTTCAGTGAACGTTTTGAAGCCGTGCCAGAGAGTGAATCAAACATGAATGACCATGAGTCACTTTGGAAAATAGCCCTGTCGAGGGTGCAGGGAGTGACGTGCCTGCTGCAGATAGCTCCGCTTGCGTGCCCAGCGGTTGCACGTTGGCTTCAAGGGTCCTCCTGGCTCGTCCTCAGCTGCGGGGCTGCAGCTGCCACCTCCTTCGGGTGCGAGGAACGGCGTTATTTAGCGTGGTGGCTCCTGAGTATAAATGAACCTGGGTATCTGTCATGTAAATACTGTGTTGCATAAGTTCAATGTAAGATAAAGGAGCACGGTCTCTGCCAGAGAGCCCTGCTGGGCGATTGTCCAGGAGGAGCTGAGCTGTGGCGCGGTGGAGGAGGAGGGCACAGTTCCGACGGGTTTGGTGCGGGGATAGCGGCTTGCATCCCATCATGACGGCTTTTTCCCAAGAAATCCCAGCATCATCTCCTTCAGCATGTGATTGCAGCGGGGCTTGGGTAGTGCAGCCTTGTGTTACACCTTTCGGCTTGGTTGCTTTTTACCTCCTTCCCTGAACTTGAGTGCTGCGTGTCCCCTGGGGGTACCTGTCCTCAGAGCCCAGGGAGGGATCCCACAATACACAGATGTGTTGTAGTGCAGGTAATGTTTTGCAGAGATGGGAAGTGTCCATGCCCCCTGGAGTGGCATGTACCCCCAAGGAAGTGAGCCAGACCCCTTCGTCTGCTCCCCACATCCCTGGACCCCATAAGCGGGGAGCTCTGACCGGATGGCAGTGACTGACCCAATCACATCTCCTCTGCACAGTTCTGTTCCCACCTGCCAGAGGGTAAATGTGTGGGGTTTTGTGCTTTAGTGACCGAGGGCTAATTTTCTTCTCTTTTCCTCTTTTTCTCTTTTAAAGGTGAACCCCACACCGCAGGGTACGCAAGCACTGCTGAAGATGATGTACTGCCCGCACTGCCGAGGTCTGATATCGGTGAAGCCTTGTTACAACTACTGCTTTAACGTCATGAGAGGCTGCTTGGCCAACCAAGGGGACTTGGACACCGAGTGGAACATCTTTATTGGTAAGGCAATATGGATTAAAGCTGCGTATAAGTATATGCTGATGCTGCGTCTCCCACCTGAAGGGCTTTTGTGAGTGGCTGTGCTGAGCTATAGCAGGTTTTTTGGGTGTCCGCAATGGGTATCTTTTCTATCCACATCTTTGTTTACAACACACCTTTTGCAGTTTATGTTAATTTCTAAATAAATGAGGCTTTTGTTGTGCCAGTGACCTCTATTGCAGCACGCTTTAGGAGAATGGAGCTGCCATGTGTGCTTTGTAGGCTTGGAGTGTCTCTTCTTGCTGGAGCAAGCGTGTGTGCAAGCTGTTTTTTCCATTCAACTTACACATTGTTGTCACCATATAGCTCTCCTCCCTGAAGCCAGTTTTCTTGCTCAGCAGTCTGGGAGCCTGCCTGGCAGCCAGGGTGAGCTTTGGGAAAAGCTGTAGGCCTGTACTTTACATTTAAAAAAATTGAATGGGACGTGTGTCTGAATCTGTTTTTAAACAGCTCATTTGGCGCTTGGCCACCATCCTTTTGAAACGTCAATAGGCCTTACGTGACGCTTTTGCCATCCTCTTCCTACTGTTTGTTATTTCTCTTCTGTGCTTCTAAAGGGTATTATTTGATATATGAAATTTAGACCGAAACGTTAAATTCTACCTTGGGTCAGGGCTTAGCAGAATTGGTGATGCATCTTGTTTTGGGGGCACAGACAATAGATAATGTTAAATGTTCTCATTTGTGCTCCTTTTCCAGGAGGCTTGATTTATCTGTGAACGAGCATCCTTTGGGAGCAGTGGCTTCACTCCAGTTAATGTGTGATGAAGTGCACATGTGAAGTATCTGCCACCACTGACAAGGCTGCAGTACTCTTCCCATCCCACTTGTGGAAAAAAAAAAAAAAAAGACGACTGTTAGAAAGAAAAGATTTTCCCTTTCATTAAGCTGTGAGATTAAAAAAAAGGGAAATTGCTGATAATTGGCATTTCAGACTAGATTTAAATGTTAGAATTTGTTTTCCCGTGTTTCGTGCACGGGCTTTTCACTTCACTGCCTGTGCCAACTGGATGTGTGCAGGGTGTTATTTTCAGAAGGCTTTTTTTTGCCTGGGTATTCCATATAGGGAGTTAAATGTGACACTAAATTGGGTTTCCAAGTCATTCTCTGGGAGGCTGACACTCCCCCCATCCCTCCCAGCCGTCTTTCTCATGAGAATATTAAGTATTTCAGCTACAATTGTTGCTGAAATAGCTCAAAGCCAGGAGACTTGCAAACATCTAGTCCAAGTAGAAAAGAGGAATCCCATGAAAGGGAAGGGCATAATGCCAGAAAACAGACAAAAGCACAAGCAGCTAATTGCTGTAGGTGGTATGCAGCTAAAAATGAACCTCGGGGGGAAGCCAGCGAGCCCTGTCACACGAGACTGATCAGGGACTGCATACAATAATTAAGATTATTAAACAAGACAAAATAAATAGATGTGATTCCAGGTTGGAAGCAAAGCTTTCTTCTTGTAGTGCTTCCTCCCCAAGGGGCTTTTTGCCCACTCATTACTTAAGTATGGTATTAAGCCTCGTTACATTTATTGGCAGTATTTGCTTGGTTCTTGTGCTCTGGGTTGATTCTTGCAGTGGAGTACGGATACTGAAAACTTAAGCTGTGCTTTCTTTAGATAGTTTAATAACTGAACAGTTGCTGCTTACGCTCCAGATTTTGGTTTCTTTCTCAATTTGCCACGTGATGCGAATTAAATTAAATAGATCTAGTGTTCGGGGCAGGGCATATGTCACAAATACGGGGTGTGTGTGTGTGTGTGTGTTAAAAAGTTTAAATAAATAAATAAACCCCCCCAGAATCCCTCCAAAACCACCCCACAAAGAAAAACCAAAACTACCCACCTGCGTGAGCTCGATGCTGGTTTGTGTCGCGGGTTTCAGTACTAAGTTATGGCAATGATTTATTAGGTGTCAAAACCAGATTTTGAACCTAGCCAAATAATGTAAAGATAGTTAAATGGGCGAGCTTGCAACAGATTCTGCAAGTATATATGAATTTGGGTGCATGTGCGTACAAAATACGCATGCACGTGTCAGTGGCTCTATATGTAAATCACTTATGTAAAGTTTTTCTAAACCAGGATGTAAAGTTTGTTGTTTTTTTGAGACAAGAACACTTTATACTTCCTTACTTCTGTGACTACGATTTAAAGCTGCGATGTATGAAATAGTGACTGAATTGTACTCTTTTCTCCGTTTAACTATCTTTAAATTATTTTGCCCTCTATTCCTGACACAATTGTACACCAATTAGACAGGGCAATACTTTGTTTCAAACAAGCTATTGGGGGGGTTGGAGCTTTCCTGAATGAACAGTGTTAATCTCCAGTGCCTTTTCATGATTTTTTTTTTTCTCCCCTCCCTACAAAGGTTTACTTTGCTCAAAGATGTCGAATCCCAACTCCATATACATATCTGGAGTACTACTTTGTGTGCAAAGAATTTTTTTTTCCCTCTTTAAAAAAAAAAGATTGTTGTTAATGAATGGTCAAGGTCTTTTCCCCTCCTTCCCTCCCCTTTTAAATCAGATCTTGGGGTTAAGACTGAAAACTGCCTTTTGTTCTTCAAGTCAGACAGTGAGGCTGAAGATGTGGGTTTCTGATTATTGGTGGCACAATGCGAAAGAATTGCTTTCCTTCATGAGAGCGAGGTGCTTTGTCGCCAAGGATTGTCTCAATGCCAGTAGCAAGGACAAATGTATGCAGGAGGAAAAGGGTCTTTAAGGGATGGCGCTATATGGTGTGGGTTGGGTCCTGTCCCCCCCCAAATCCACTTCTATCTCCCCATCACAGGGAGGAGAGACAGTCTTTGTCATGCTGTGTGCTTGTAATAAATGGCCAGGGTACATTTTTCACTCTGCCAGGTTGTTTTTTTTTTTTGTGAGGCAGATCTGAGTCACCTCACCGTGGCTTATAAATATCAATTATTTTGCACCAGAGCTGGGGCAGAATAATTGATATTTATAATCAACTCCTCTCGCCCAATAGTGGGAAAATCTTTTGGGGAGACAAGTTGCACCGAAGCTCCATTTCTGGTTTTAGTGCGGCGTGCCTCCCCTCTCGACGCGCTAGCATTGTCTTGAACCTCAGCCAACCCTATTAATGTCAAACGTGGCTGCCAGAGGGAATCGCTGCTCGCCACGACCGCTGGTGGGAACACCAGCCAGCTCCTGGTGGGAGGTAAAAATTTGCAGGAAGCCCCCAAAATCAAATCTCTGGATGAGGTAGAGCCCCCCACCGCCCCGCTTCTTTTTTTTTCTCTCTTTTTTTTTTTTTTTTTCCTTTTTAATGAAAGTTTATTTCATTTAACACTCCTTACCAGTATCTATCCCAGCTCCTCAAGAGCTCCAGTTGAATATATTCTCCAAGGGCAATTATTACTTTCCTTATCTTTTCTTGCCAGCTTTGGCAGCTCTGCTGGAGGCCGAATGCATTTTCTCTACCGGCAGTCAAAGCAGAGGCTGCATTCCTGGGCTGTGATACATGTAACGCCATGGCACCCCCGCTAACAAAGGACCCAATTCGCTCTACATTCCCATGGTCTTGTGGATGGCCTGCCCGGCTCAAAGTTTACAAAGACGCCAAACAGCCAGAAGAATTGGGGTTTATGTTTCCTTTCAGTCTTTCACAAACACTTTATTGATCTGCGGCCTTTCCTGGCCGCTCGGAGAATTAAGTAGCTGCAAAATGGAATGATTTTTCTTTTTTTTTTTTAAAAAAAAAAAAAAAAAAACCACAACAAAACCCTATGCATTTTGTGTGTTTTATTATCTGTCTATTCATAATATTTTTATTTGAAATGAGCGGCTTCCTGCAAACTGTGCCGGGATGTTCCTTATGCGCGTGAAAAACCCCAAAAGCTTTGACAATGATGAACACATTTAAGTTGTGCTCCACTTGTTTACAAAAGTCTCCATTTGGTAGCACATCAAAAGCATTTTTCTCCCCTCCGGCACAATGGTATATTCATGCTAGCAGTCATTACTCAGAGATTTGAAGCATCACTTTATTGGAGCCCACCACAATACAGTCTAAGACTCTTTGTTTCATTTGTTATTACCTTCTTTTTTTTTTCTCCTTTTTTTTAAAATGCATTTGGTTCAGACTTGTTTGTAGTCCCTGATGGCTAAATTCCAGCCATGCCTTGCACCAGCTCTGTCATTGATGCTGGTGGTTCGTGCCGGTGGAGCGAGGGGTTTTCCTGGGGGCTCCAGCTCCTCCCGGGGTTCACTCCCTAAACACCCGCACCGTGGTGGAGCTGCGTGACTCCCAGCTGACGTTTTAGGATGAGCTGATCGACTGACTGACTTTTAACTAATGCCCAGCAAATCTTTAGGATATTGAATTGTCTTTAAAAAGTGGATTTACAGACTAGGAAGGCATCTGCAGTTCATGTAGGGGTTTTGGTGTTGGATGGTGATGATGATGATCATTAATATTAATATATTTATTATTTGTTAATTTAAATGCACAAGTAGCTTAACTGTATATTTGTCATCAGTTTGTGGGTTTTTTTAGTGTAGTTTAATATGACTTGGGCACCAAGGCAGAGCTATTACTAAATTGTTCAGTACGTGGAATATCTTTGTAGGGCTTTAAAAGGTAGCCAGAGCCCACAGAAGTTTTCTGCTTGTTGAAAGTGCCTTCTGCACTTAGAAGGAGGGTGAATGTCACAAGAAACACTTTTCAAGAGAAATTAATAGACTGACTGTGAAATGCCCGTTTCTCCTTAATGGAAGGGAACAGGCGTATCCTTGGGAGCAGGGAGGAGCTCCTCGAGAGAGGGTTTCCCTGAGGCCAGAGTGACTGTCGTGCCCTGGCCTCCCACGTCACACAGGCTAGGAAAAGTGGAAGAATTAAATGCAACTGGAAAATGATGAGTTTGTTGCAGGACATCACGAAGTGGCACAGGAGTGGAGACCAGCAAACAGGGTGCTCCAGGGTTGAGGGACTGCAGTGAAACTGAGGGTTGTGATGGGCAAGAAGAGATGACTGCTTAGCACCAGCCGTGTACCTGGAGGCACTTTCTAGAGCAGAACCAGAGAGAAGGCTGAAACGCAATGCAGGGTGAAAGCCTTAGTGCCAATAATAATTTCCCAAAGGAAGTAATGGATGTTCAGTAGCTGCTGTGTTTAATGATGCATTTGATGAGGACGTGCGTGTCGGCACAGGAGGAGTGGCCCGGTGTTGGCTGAGGGACTTTTCCATCTCCACTTGCTTAGAGTTGTGCCAAATATATCATTAGTTACTCTGGTTTTGTGCAGTCTCCCTCGTGCAAATTGTCCGCACAATGCCAGAAGGTGCGATCCCTTGGGTTCCCTGGGCACAGGAAAGCCTGGAGCTTTCCATAAGGGAGAGATGGTAGCGATGATCATCTCGGGCCCTTTCACATTGGTGTCTTGTGTTCAGGACCAGCATGAGGAGGCCGGTGGCTTCGAAAGCGGTCTCAAAAAACAAATGACAGAAGGCAGCCTTTAATAAATGAGCATGGAAAGGAGGGTGTTAGCAATGCTTGTTCCGATGGGAGGAGCCGATTACAGGCTGCCTGTTGGCAGACTGCGTTGGCTCTCCCTTGTTTAATGTAGCTTTTGAAGTATGTGAGCCTGTGGCTTGGTGCTGGCAGCCTGTAAGTGCCTGGTGAAGTTGTAGGCTCTGGGAACGGAGCAAAATGTTTCCTGGAGCCGTGCGCTGGTCAGAAGCCATGTTGCGGAGGTTAATGTCTGTGTCCTCGATCTGTTGTCCTTGTTTTCTGTTATTCTTGAAGCTCCTCCATTAACAGCCTTCGTTTCTCTCCTTGTGTTAGATTCGATGCTGCTGGTAGCAGAGAGGCTGGAGGGTCCCTTCAACATCGAGTCAGTCATGGACCCCATTGATGTGAAGATTTCAGATGCAATCATGAACATGCAGGAGAACAGCATGCAGGTGTCTCAGAAGGTAAGTGGGCCAACAGGACACTTGGGCTTTATTTATCCCATGTGTTTTATGTCCCTGTTCTCATCAATATGTTTTTTCTTTGATGCCCTTTCAAGTATACATAAAGCCGACGTATTATTTTGGGCAGGGGCTGGGTTGGAGCCTGGAGAAGGGAGGCTTTTGTGACCTCTCCTTTCAGAAAACCCTTTCCTTTTGCATAGGTTTTCCAGGGGTGCGGCCAGCCAAAAACGCTTGCCCAGGGCCGGACCGCTCGCTCCGTCTCTGAAAGCGGTTTCAGCGCTCGTTTCAGACCCTACAACCCGGAGGAGCGGCCGACGACAGCAGCCGGCACCAGTTTGGACCGACTGGTGAGTGCCTGGTGCCGCCGGTGCTGCGCAGGTGCTTCGCACCCGTGCACCGCAGCATATAATTTTCCATTTGTAATTTATAGGGTTTTTTAATATTCCTTGGCTGTCTGAAACTCTGAGGGGTGTAATCTGCCCATGGCTCTAGACATGAATTACCTCAACGCTTCTGTGTCAGAAAAGTGCCTGTTTTAAAGGCTTGGCTTATGAGTAATATGTGTTTGAGGAGCGGTGTTTAATTTTGTATTAAAAAAGTAAATCAACCATCAAAACACGCAGCCTCGAGATCTGGCCTATACACGTCTGTTGTGATAAAAAATACCTTTCCAGCTTCACTTTTAATGAGTGTTTGGTATTCTGGATTGTGTCCTGTGTTTCTTTTTTTCTTTTCTTTAATAGGTTACTGATGTGAAAGAGAAGCTGAAGCAAGCCAAAAAATTTTGGTCATCTCTCCCTGGCAACATTTGCAACGATGAAAAGATGTCTGTAGGCACTGTCAATGAGAACGAGTGCTGGAACGGGAGTGCCAAGAGCAGGTTTGGCGATGCTGCTGCCTCCGGTTAACTCTCTCCTTCTTTCCCCAGCCTTTCCCAGTGTGCCAGCCCTGAGCCCCAAACCCCCAAACCCTCTTCTACAGGAGTGACCCCAGCTCCCCCACGACAGGCTACTGCTGTTACCCCCTTTTTTTGTGTTGTTTTTGGTTTTGTGTTGGGTTTTTTTTGTAGATGGGAGAGCTTGAAGGCAAAGCTAAAGGGTTGTCCAAGCTCTACGTGGTGGTTTGTTTTCAAGGAGGGAACGGAGTCTGGATACCCAGATATGGCATCTCTCCTTGGAGTTAAACCAGCCTCTTAATGGTTGCTCATGGGTTTGGGGAGGTGACTTGTGCAAAATCCTGTATCACGGCCATGGAGCGGGGATGCTCCTGTTGTCTGACAGCGCTGTTGCCCCAGCACCCCAAACTGGTGTTTCTGTTGCTGGGTTCCTTGTTGAGCAAGGGCAGGGAGATGGAAGCTAGTGAAAGGTCCTCTTCTGTGCTGCTGAGGTTCAGTGGCACAAGGGGGCCTGTGGTTTTCATGCACACTTTTTATGGAAAAATAGTTACAAAACTTTTTTTTTCTTTTTTTTTTTTTTTCTTTCTTGTAAGGAAGAAATTACCAACACATGAGTAAGCCAAAGGTTTTCTGTCATATGGTTTATGTAACTGTTTAACTTTTATTTTAGAAATAGAAATATTTTTTTTCTCTTTGCTTGCTGAGGAAATAAGCAAAATCCAAGATTTTGCATTAAAAAATAAATAAATAGGTGTCCAGGATTCTCCAGCAGTTTTTCTGAGTAATAGCAGTTTTTGCCCTTGATATTTTTGCGGCGCAGGACTGAGCCATACCGCATAAATTTTGCACTGTTTTGTGTGTGCCTGAAACTCTGCCTCACTTGGCCACGGTGATGGTTTGAGTCTCTGCAGCAAGAAATGGCTCTGCCCTCATGAGGGCTTGTTTATCAGCAGCTCACACCGGGCTTTTCACAGCAGATTTCCCTGGTGCATGCGAGGACCAGCACCAGGAAGGAGGGGAGATGGAGACTTGGCAGCACAGGGCAAGGAGACGGGACGAGGCTGGGCATCCTGTGCGGGTTGTGCAAGATATTTATTTTTTTTTGCTGTTACTGTTTTCTCTGTGGTTGCAATAAGCTAAAAGTTCAGTGGTCTTCCATGTTTTGGTTTCTCTCTGACTTCTTTGAAACATATAATACTGATCAGAAATAATAACAAAACTAATAATAATTAGTAAAAAAAACCCTCCCATATACAAGACAGGGTTTGAGCATGGCCTTTCAGATTTATACTTATATGTCACTGCCTGGTCTCCAGGATCAGTAGATTGTGCTAAAGGCTTTTCTCTTTCTCCTGATACTGATGTTGACATCATAACTAAGAAAAGGAATGTTTTCCTCTGTTAAACAGTAATTTTTCTTGCGAGTCAGGTAATTGGAGGAGGGGAAAGAAGTGTCATATCCCCGCTCTATAAGGTGATACTCCAGATACTTGTTTCAGGAGACGTGTTCTGTTGAGTTTTGTTGCTCAGCCTCTCTTTTAAACCAACAGGCCATATGTGTGTTCAGACCTGAGCACTCACACCTCCTCAGGCTGAGCAGCTCGGCTCTTCTCTGCTTTGATGAGGTTACATTACCTCATCTTCAACATCAGATGTTTCTTCTGCTGGGGTTATTAGGGAAATTGTATCTCATGTCTGCGTGGTGAGCTGTACACGTTTAATATCCCAGCTTGATGGTTAAGGTGCATTATACAAAGCCAGAATGACACTTTTGCCTCCAACAGTTATACAGGTTTCTCTGGGGTCACTATGACCCCAAAGGTTGTTTTCCCGAAAGTGTCATCTAACTGGGCATCAAGGCATCTCAGCAGCTTGTTTTGCTCTGTTGCCTGCAGTGAGCTGATTTATGCTGCTGTAAGCCATTATTATTGTAAACCCCAGATCTTCATTCTCTTTTCAAGTTGAGGAGAAAATTCTCTTTCCCCTGCCTTTGTGACACAGGATATATGAAAACAGTGTTTAATTCCACATACTGCTCAGTTTGCAGGGAGGGAAGGTGGGGTAAGAAGCCAGAGGAGGGCTTTGTGAGAGTTAGCACGTGGGAAGATTACGTTGGGCTCAGAATATTACCCAGGCTGGAAATGGGGGTGGCATTGGCGAGTTCCCACGCTGTCACCCTTCAGCGCGGGACCCCGCTGAGCTGCGGCTCCAGTACCAGCAGGAACGGTTTCTTTTCAGGTACGACTTTGCGGTGACAGGAAACGGCTTAGCAAGTCAAGTGAATAACCCGGAGGTAGAAGTTGATATTACCAAGCCAGACATGGTGATTCGCCGGCAAATCATGGCTCTGCGGGTGATGACCAACAAGCTGAAGAACGCGTACAGTGGGAATGATGTCGACTTCATTGACATAAGTATGTTTGCTGTTGTTTGCCTTCTGCTTTTTCTTTCTCCCTTTTTAATTGGATTTCATGCTAACGTGGGGTAGCTGGTTAAGCTTCGGCTGTGAGTAAGCGTGTTAGTAAAGAGGGTGGGAACCGGCACCTCCGACAGGCTGTGCGAGGAGGGATGTTCCCATAGAATCATAGAACAGTTTGGGTTGGAAGGGACTGTTAAAGGTCAGCTAGTCCAACCTCCCCTGCAGTGAACAGGGACATCTTCAACTAGATCAGATTGCTCAGAGTCCCGTCCAACTTGAACTTGAATGTTTCCAGGAATAGGGCATCTACAACCTCTCTGAGCAACCTGTGTCAGCATTTCATCACCCTCACTGTAAAAAATGTCTTCTCTATATCTAGTCTGAATCTACCTTTTTTTAGTTTAAAACCATTACTCCTTGTCCTGTGGATTTCAACCCTACTGAAAGTTTATCCCTGTCTTTGTCATAAGCCCCCTTTGAGTACTGGAAGGCTGCTAGAAGGTCTCCCCAGAGCTTTCTCTTCTCAAGGCTGAACAGCTCCAACTCTCTCAGCCTGTGTTCGTAGGAGAGATGCTCCAGCCCTCGGATCATCTCTGTGGCCCTCCTCTGGACCTGCTCCAACAGTTCCATGTCCTTCTTATGTTGGGGGCCCCAGAACCGAAGGCAGCACTGCAGGGGGGGTCTCACGAGAGCAGAGCAGAGGGGCAGAATCACCTCCCTTGACCTGCTGCCCACGCTTCTTGTGATGCAGCCCAGGACACGGTTGGCTTTCTGGGCTGCACGTGCACATTGCCGGCTCATGTTGAGCTTCTCATCAACCAGCACGGATGGGTGGGATGAACAGCATGCAGAAGTCGTAAGCGTGGTCCTCTGGTTAATGCATCTCATACACATCGAAACATCCTCGCACTGGCTTTTTTTCCCCTCCCCGCTGCCTTCTGCGAGCGAAGCCTCGCGCTGCAGATGGCAGGGGAGGACAGCACGTGTGTTTGTCTCCCGCAGGTGAGGAGAGCAGCGGGGAGGAGAGCGGCAGCGGCTGCGAGCTCCAGCAGTGCTCCCCAGAGTTCGAGTTCAATGCCACCGAAGTCACTGGGAACTCCAACAAGAGCGATAAGAATGTGAACACTTCTGCCGCTACCAGGAGCAGTTTATCACAAGCAGCCTTGCTCCTTAGCATTTTGTTCTTGGCCGTGCAAAGACAATGGAGATAATTGTGCAGCATAGGGGGGGGGAAAAGACTTTTATTATCAAAGTTAGAAGGCACCTGCTTTCACTTTTATACCATCTAGGGACTTCGCTTTTTAAGTTAATGGACAACAGTGTACAGTTTTTACTATGTTGCCACTGGTTTTAAGATACTGATTATTTTTTTTCTCCCTTGCTATTCTGGGAATAACAGGAACAGGGACTACCAGTCTGTCCCGTTCACCAAGAGTTCGTGTTAGAGGTGGATAACAAAAATGTATATACAAGCCTGTAGTTAGCTCTGCATTTGTGTCTTTATCACTTCTTTTTTTGTTGTTTTTTAAATTTATTTTATTTTACCGTATTTCTTACGAAAACAAAAAAAACCCAGGGTCTTCTCTTGGCCTGTAACAAGTATGTGTTTCTGAAATGAGAAATGTCTGTACAGAAGCAGGTTTTATTTATCATGTTATCTTACGGGGAGAAAATAATTGCCCAACGAGCAGAAAACATGTTTCATGTAGTTAACTTCCCGTTTATCCACATTATGTTAGTTGCCTTATCTGGGAAGAAGTGGAAGTAATTTGTCTTTATTATGCGGTAAAGCAGAAGGTGAAGGCAGAGCCGGTCAGTGTGCCAAGTGCCCCGTTTGCAGAGGGCGTTAGTGCCAGGAGCAGGTCGTACTTTCTTTACAGGAGGCTTGGTTAAATTGGAAGAGACTACAGAGAATTCCAGTTCCGCAGACGCTAAGAGGAGTTGCCGTTTGTTCCCCGGGATCCTTGCCATTAGCTGTAACTCCTGTAGGTCAGTTCCCAACGCCCATCCCCTGTGGGAATAAGGCATTAAACTTGTCGGTTGGAAGCAGCTTGTCGTGTTGCAGATCCGAATGCCAACATGTGTCTTGTTTGCAAGTTTGTTAGATGAATGCTGGATTAATTTTTTACTTTTTTTTTTTTAAAAGGAATACTTTGTGGGAGGGGAGGCCAGGGGGGTGTCGGGTTTGTTTTTGAAGAGTTTTGTTTCCTCTCTGACGGAGGGGGCAAAAGGGAAGGAGCAGGCGGGCAGTGTCCTGCGACACCATTGCAGGCAGATGGGAGTAGGAGCAGGCAGGAGCTAGCAAGGCTGAAGTCGGCTCCTTTTCAGTGTGTTTGGTCTCCTGGGAGCTGATGCCCAGCGGCTGTAGCTTTTGGGCACTACCTGAGACACCCTCCTCTCTCTACCTGTGCTTTTGCAGTTGGAACAGTGTTGAACGGCAACTCATTAATAAAAGAAATGTATATTTTTAAGAAAAGAGATGAAATAATTTTTAAAAGAGTTTAGGGAAAACAAAGTCTTCGGAAAGACTCAAAATTATTCTGCGTGTCTCCTCCTGCTTTAGATAGCCTTTAGGTCTGGCTGGACGATGGGATCCGGCCAGGAGAGCAATCCAGAGAGAAAGGGTTTGCTGTGTTCCACCCTTGTGTTGTAAGGATAATTTTCTATTTTTATATTGAAGCATTAATTACTTGTTAGCTCAGGGTCAGCGTTCTATTCAACTTTATTTTCACACCAAATTTCTGCAAAGCTATAAAGACGGAGTATTCTTGGCTGGTATAAACAATCCTGGAGGCTTAATTTTACTAGAAGTAGCCAGTTATTTATTAAAACATGATGTTAGTAGAGTAGGGATATTCTGGCTAGATTATTTTTCTTTAGAAAATAAATCATGGAAGCATAAAATTGAAAAAGTTATAAATTTATGTGTGGGAAAAAATGGGATTGTAAATAGCTAAGTTGCCTTGCAAGGAATTGGAAAATGTGCTGATACTTAGAAACTACCTCAGTTCTGAGGAATTTCCTTTCTAGCTTTGAGTGCTATTACATTTGCTTGGTAGAAGTGAATCTGGTCTCCAATATGTAGCTGAAAGAGTTATCCCTATAGACCTTGTTAGATTGTTTTTAATTTAGAGGGTTGAACTACATCCAGCTGTTTTCTTTCAGCTACGTTCCCTAACAAAGAGAATTTCTGAATTAAATATTGCTGATGGTTTCCATGACTTTTCCTGATTTGTTTGGTTTCATGGCATTTTCTGATTGCCCTTTAATTATTTAAATGGTTCTAGCCATTCGAATTTTAATCCCGAAATAAACAAACCTTAGGTGCACTACCATTGTAAATATATCGCAGTAAGGTCTGGCTGGATAACCCTTCTGGCTTATACCCAGCTGGCAGGCCAGAAAAGTTAAATGAAGAAAAAAAAAATAATAAAAAAAATTAAACTTCTTCAGAGCTCAGAGAATGGTGGAACAAAAGCCCTTGTGTTCAGAGGGGCCGACTTCTCCAGCATCTCCCTTCTTGGCGTAAGTGTTCATATGTAAGAAAGTTGCCTGTAAATTCTCCTGCTTTCGAGCATTTCTGCTTAGAAAAAAAAAAAAGTTTCTGAATTTATATTTATCGTTTTACATCTAATTGCTTACTAATTATTATTCCTTAGTTCGGTACGAGCCAACAATGCGAAGACCTGCTGTGAGTTTTAAGCGTGTCCAGTTGAATTTGTTAATAGCACAACGATCCTCCGCTATATAAAAGGACAGATTTGTCACCTGGGGCTACAGGAAACAAGAGTAAACATCAATGTAGGATGATCAAAGTTGTGTTCCTGCTTTTATTTTGTGTTTGTGTGTGAAATCGGCTCTCTGACATGAGCTTGTAAACTAAACCATACGGATAGGAATGAGGCATGCTGCTGGCTTTGAGGAAGGCATGTGCTCCCTTCCTTCAAGTATTTATTTCTTTTTTTTTTTTTTTCCACATAACCATTGCCATTACAACTGTTTTAAAAGGAAATTCTCATACATAGAACTAATAATTAAAATTAATGGAATTGGTAACGAGCTTCAAATGCAAAATGAACCAAAAGGGAGGTGCTCTTGGCAGCATGTGAAGTGCTGTCTCCCAAAGAGTCGGAATAAAAAAATGTGGCCCTTGAAAGGACCTGCTGTACCAGCTCTGTGCCTCTTTTGAAACACGTGCAGCTCCGTGCTGCGACGGCCTCGCAGGCGACGTGTGCGTCCGGGCTGCTCCGGGTTCCTCCAGCCGACCAGCTCCGTATTGACATTTCTGATGGCAGCGGAGGGGGAGGAGGAGAGTAAAAACTGAGACTCTTGTTAATCAGGGTCTTTCGTTTTGTGCTGTGGTGGGTGGTGTGGCCCTAAGTTGGGACAAACGACCAGGGCAGCGTGAGGAGTCCTCCCGCGCCCACGGGCCCACTCCTGCCCCGCGGCTCAGCCAGCCTGGGATTTGTCCTCAGGAGCAACTTGGAATATTAATTCTGGAAGGTGCAACCTCTCAGTACTCCAGTTGTTTCTTAGACCTCGTGGTGCCGAAGTTTCCATCACCATCCTCTAGTTGCTTTAGCTGGATGTAAGACTTGCCAGGCCAGGCAAGACCTCTGGCGTGGTCCTGGCTTCTTCCTCGTGACGGCATGTGGTATCGGATGTTTCAGAACAAGGCGCATAAAAATCTCTTCTGCCTGTTCAGGTGCTTTTAATTATTGTGTGTCCCACAGTAACTGCTGGTCCTGTTTGTCACTCTCCCCCCAAAGCCACCCTCTTCCCTCCTACCTTCGTGCAGCCCCCGGTGTGAACGTGGCAGCATCCCCCCCAAGGTGATGTCGGCAACTGGATCAGTGACCGCCAGCGCCGGGGGCTGCTGCCCTGCTCACACCTTCCCCTCGCCAGCACAAAACGGTGGCGTTTCTTGTCCCTGAGAAAACCCGTGCCACGGCACATCTCTACAGCCAGGAGCAGCGGACATCTAGGTGCCACCAGTGCAGGCAGTCCTGGAGCATCCTGGGGACCTCAAGGATTGTGTGTGTGCAAACTGGTGGGCATGGCTGCTGCAGAAGGCCTGAACCTGAATAAATACATTTCCCACTGTTGGAAGAAAATAACTTGCACTTTTTTTTTTTTACATGTTGATAGGTTTGTTTTTTCCATGTAAGCCAGGCTGAGTATCTGGGATAACTGCAGAGTGTGGCTGCCTCAGGTCTCTGCTTGATGTGATGGCCAGTAGCCACCTGCCTGCAGTGGTCCGAAAGTCAGTACTGTGATACCTGCAGGGCTGGCGGGAGGGTGGCCTGTCCTCTGCTGCTTCTGTTCCTGGGATGCCATCAAGGGCTAGTAGTAACTTGAAACTAAATAAATAAAAATGCCTAGAAAGGGGTGAGATTTGATGCAGGAACATTGCAATCCCGCTTCTGGCTAGTGGGATCTGTGTTGACCTGAGCTGCTACAAGGGGGAACGACTCGCAGCCAGGAGCCACTCTGGGCAGGTGAGCAGCTGCCAGGGCACCACTGTCCCTCCTGCCTGTGTCCCCTGGGCTCCATCCCGAATGGTTACATAGGGCTGTGCTTCATGGCATCTTCTTTCAAGTGGCTGTGATTTAATGGTTTAAGGCAAGGCAAGGCACACGTTGGGTAGAGATCGTGCAATACTGGTGTTTTTAGGACCACCTGAATGTGTACCAAGCCCAGTAATGGTTTTCATTTCTTGATAATACTCTTTCAAGCATCCTGTTTTCTGGGTTTGGTTTGCTTTTTTCTTGTTGTTTTGAGTTTGTTCTTTTGTTGTTGTTACTGGTTTTTAATCCTCTGCTGTGGTTTGTTTGAGGGCTTGTGACAGTGTAAATTGCCTGGGAAGACACAGCTCTTTATGGGCTTGCTGTAATTCTGGGTCAAGTGTGCTTAAATTGCTGTAATTTGTATCTAATGGATTACATGGATTGAGAGCCCTTTTATAACTACTGGAGCAAGGAGGGGCTGCCCGCCCAGGGAGGAGGGGAAGGCATCCTGGGCATGGCCTGGTCCCTTTGTCCCTCTCCTGAAAGGGAGTACCATCCTTTTTGGTGGTCTCTTGGGCTAGGACAGCCTGGCGAGAGCAGGGGGACCCTGCCAGGCACAGAAAGGACAGGCGCAGAGGCTTTTGCTAAATCTGACAGATTTTGCAAAGTTACTGGATGACGAAGAGTAAGTCCATAGGCATGACCCTATTTTAGAGGATGCTGATGGCATGTCCCAATGTGTTGCTTTCCTCTATTTACTATCCATATGCTGTAGGCTGGGTGCTGTTGGGAAGCTGGTAGAGATGCTTTTCCTTCCTGAACCTGCTTTGCCTTGATGGCCTCTGCTCTTTTGGGTTCCTTCCAGCTTGCTCACAGCGGCTTTGCCCTGTGTTTCCTTGCTGCCCTGGATGCTTTTTCCCAAGTCTTTGCTCTTTGTGGTGGATACACAGGTCCTGGCAGGAGCAGAGCAGGAATGTGTCTCACCCATGGACCTTGGTCTCCCCTGGAAGCCATCTCCATTTAACCCCCAACCAGAGATTGCTGCAAACATTGAAGCAGGAGTTTTCATTTGAAAAATAAAAAGCTGCTCTTAAAATTTACATCGGCAAATCTGCCTAAGCTCGTACCTGCTTCAACAACCAGGTAATGTCTCTGTCTCCCGAGTAGCTGTGTAGGAGCTGAGTGGGAGCAGCTTCATCCCCATCACAAAATCTGGGGTGCCTGTGCCCCTCTTTCATATACTGTGGCAATACAATTCCGCTGCATAGCTGTTCATCTTCCCAGCATGTCCCGCCGCGTTGTCTCTCGCTCCATGTGTCATTAATTCATGTAATCTGGTGCAAATCAATATGCTAAACCCCTCATTAATTGGGTTACTGATTTATACTAATGAGACTTAAAATCTCGGAGAAGGTTGAGGGTATTTGTTTCTCCTCCGAAGGGCTGGAGGAGCTATTGTCAGCCCCACAATGGCTGGCCCTTGGCTGGGCTGGTAATTGCCTCCTGACTGTATTTGCATCGACATAATGGTGAGGATGTTAGCAGGAGTTAAGACGTCTCATCTTTTCCTCTGAACAGGAAAATTCGGGATTAGCAAGGTGGAATGCGTTTGCTGGCGGTTGCTGGCAGCTCTATTGTGTACGGTGGCTGCTCTTCACCTATAACTCGGCTCCGTCGGTGTTTCTATTATAAACCAGCTTTTCTTCAGAGCTTTTGTAAGCTCAGCCACAAAAATCAGGCCTGCCTGAAAACTTGGCGCATTAGGAATTGGCCAGGCTTTTATTTTTTCTGGTGGGAAGAATTGATGATTATTTTTAGAAGAAATTGTTTCGTCTGTGAAGTTTAATGGGTTGAAATGCTGTTTTGGCATTCACAAGCCTTCAAACCAGCTTTGCTGAAAACCCCATTTAGCATCATCAATAACGCAGTAATGCCGAGGATCCCCAGGGACGGGCAACTAAAACAATAGCCGAAATCTTACATTTATAAACCTAATTGTTGTACATGTTCAGCCGTGTCCCTCATGCCAGTACCACACACGCTTGCTGTCTTGTGCAAGAAGCAGAGCTGAGGACGGGCAAGTCCGCAGGAGGCCTTTCAGTGACGTTAACAGGAGATGCATCTGCATTTCCAGGGACTCTTTAATGGAGTCGAGGTCACAGATATGTATCAACCGGGTTGTTGCAGTAGAAAAGCTCTTCTGATTTAATTCTGATTTAACCAAGAGCCTTTTTTTCTTTTTTTTTTTTCCTTTTCTTTTTTTATGGCTGCCTTTGTTCACATCCCCATAACGGTGTGTTTGTACTGGAGCTGTTAGGCGCAATCCTAAACAAATGTGTGCTGTAAGGCAGGGCTCTGGAGGCAGCTTCCAATGCGCGTGTCTTCACACCACCCCTCTGATTTGTGGTGAGTGGCTGCCCTGCTTTATTTGCTGGAGAGGGACTTTTTACACAGGCATGTAGTGACAGGACAAGGGGCAACGGCTTTAAACTGAAAGAGGGGAGATTTGGATTAGAGATAAGGAAGAAATTCCTCACTCAGGGTGGTGAGGCAGTGGAACAGGTTGCCCAGAGAAGTTGTGGCTGCCCCATCCCTGGAAGTGTTCAAGGCCAGGTTGGATGAAACTTTGAGCAACCTGGTGTAGTGGAAGGTGTCCCTGCCCATGGCAGGGGGGTTGGAACTAGATGATCTTTAAGGTCCCTTCCAACCCAAACCATTCTATGATTCTACAAATGCATGGGATGGTGAAGTAAGAGAAAAAAGTGTCTCTCACTCAAACAGTCCTAAGTGACTTTGTTGTTTGCTCTGAATTCCCATGCGCTGGCGCAGGCTGTGCTGCTTTTGTGAGGATGCTTCAGGTAAAATGTCTCAGGGAACAAGACGAGTGGCTGACTTCTGAGGGGCTCTAGTGCCTCCATGTCTTGGAGCGAGTGGGAACTTTGGCTGGCACGTCATGGCTTTGCTACTTTTACTGTTCTCATAGGAAAAAACATAATCTGAATTTGGAAAATAATATTTAAAATGCATAATCACTGTTTATTTGTTATTAAGTTCTTTGGTTGTGCATTCAAAACCACTTCAGTACTGGATAAGGATTTGTTGCTACAAAATAGTGGTGGAATTTTCAGGTTTGAGCAGGGATGGTCACGGAACAGCGTTTACGTGGGAGAGCGAGGGCGCTGGGCTAACTGGGGGCTGGGAGAATCACTGTTACAAAGAAGCTCTTGTCTTTGATAGAGGTCTTCCGGAGCCCAGTTGTCTGAAAATAATTAGCCAAATAAATTAGATGTATTATATTCCCCCTGTGTTTCATGCTAAGTAATTCTGACGTTTGGCTTCCTAGCGAGAAGGATGATATATATACAGTGGATAGCTCAGCTGGTCTTTTGCCAGCCATCCCCCAGACACCCCTGCTCACTGCTGCCCACCTGGAAGGAGCACCTATGGAGAAAACAGGGGGGCTCTGCTCTGTACAGGTAATAACGGGCAGGAGAAGCTGTTGGGGAGCCTCGTGCTGACCAGACGGACGGGGACAAAATCCCTGGGAAGCTTGTGGGTGGGCAGAGCTGCCCTTGGGCTCCCCGGTGCAAGTGTGCTCTGCCAGGAGGGGCAGCTTTAAGTGCAAGCTGGTGATTAGAAAAGGGGTAAAAATTCTCTTCTTTGAAGCTGTACCCCATCACTTTGGTGCGGGCATGGCACAGAGTGAGCCTGAGGCTCATGCAGGAGCTCCCAGCGTTGTGGGACGGAGAGACGGTGGTTATGAATGAGGGAGACAGGAGACGAGCACCTTGGGCAGCACTTGAGCTGCACCTCTGCTTGCTGCCTGTCCTTTCTTTCACTCTTGTTACTTAAAGTGCATTCATTGGAGGTCAGCCTGGCGCTGCTGCATTAGCAGCTTCTTTCCCAAGAGGGGTGGCAGTCACTGCTTTGGACCCCCGCTCCTGCCGTGGTTTTCTCCACGGCACAGCACGGTCTCCAGCAAAAGGCAGCATTGGCACAGCGTTTCCCAGCTTCCCTCTCTTGTTGGCCTTTGCAAAAAGCGTTGCAGAGGCTCTCATTGACCACCGTCCCAACGGAGCCATGCTCACCCAGTGCTTGAACCCCACTGCAGGGCGAGAGCGTTTTGTTTGCTGCTTGGATGGGAGGGAGATGCAGCTGGCAGCGGGGTACAGGAGCCAGGTTTGTACACAGGCTTTGTGCTGTGTCTTCCAAGCAATTGCAGGAACCAGAAATGAATTTGAGGCTTCTGGAAGGGAAAACCTCCTCTGGCAGGATTTGTCCCTATTACATTGTGAAGGGTGGTTTGGTCCCTTCCTTGGTTTTGTGCCCTTGCTGCTCACACCAGAGCATTAAAGCAGCAGGAACCTCCACTGGGAGGAGTTGCTAAACTTTTATATAATTGTGAGATGCATACTCAAACTTGAGAAAAAATGTGAGCAAACCTGTGTTTTGTCCTGTTTTGATGGATCGAGGAAGTAATAGATTCCATCCTTTTGTTTTCAAAAGCATTAAAGGGGGAAAAATCCCCAGCGGCACCCAAAAACCCTCCAGCCACACCACCGTGCGCACACTGGTTGGGGTGCAGGAGGCTTCCTAGGAGTTTGCTGTGATTGTGGTTGTGCCAAGGCTGCACGTGTCTGGGACACAGGCAGGACCATGGCACAGAGCCAGGCACAGGAATGGTCCTGGCCATAATGAACCCAAACTCCTTATGTGAAAGTGAGCAATGAAATGATGTCTTCGTCATGGGAGTGCGACTCGGGGCTCTGTGCAAGGGGCCGTTCCCCCCGGAAGACAGGGATTTCGGGGACCCTTGTAAGCAGCTCCGGGGCTTAACCTCAGGCAAGCTGGGATGTGGTGGTGCAGCCATCTGCAGCTCCAGCGGCAGCTCAGCTCGTCTGCAGGCGGTGGATTCATGGTTCTCCTCTTCTGGGCCTGGCACTGAGACAGCGGAGTGGTTTTAATGAGAGCGCATAAGTTAAAATTGGTTTTCTCCTTTCAAAATTAGTGGCAGACTATCGCTGTTCGGGTTGCTATTTTAACTGCTCCAGATGTCAAACACGACTCAGCCGAGATCAATGTGTAATCCAAAGGAAATACTATTAATTTCAAAGGAATGTGGTCAATATTTAAATGTTTTGGATCTTTTTAATATATAGACGGCGGTAGTGGTCTAGCTGGGCTTATTAACTCTGCTTTTGGAGCAGTGATTCTATTAGCATGAATTAATGTCTATTAACGTTATTGATTTTCATTTATTTTAACATGTGGGCTTGTAACGATATTGGTTATTTTAGGCATTCTCCGAGGCTCTACCGAGTTGGGAGCTGTTGGTTTAAGGCCTGATCCCACAAGCTTTTATCCTTCCAGTTACTACTTAAGCCCTGACTTAGCTCCAAGCCTGCAGAGCGGCTCCCGCTGACTCCAGCAGCAGTCGGATTGAACCTGCTCTGGGTCCTGCTTCATCCAGCCCCGACAGCTTCATCTACAGAGACGCTTTGCTGGGCCTTGCATGGCCAGGGTGGATTTAACCCTTGGAGCACACCACTAACCACCATTAAATATCCCCTCTGCTCTACCTCCACGTCATTCTGCTCTTACACCCGTAACCTTCAGCAGCGACAAGTGGGGTGGACCTGGTCTATGAAACCCTATTTCTAAATCAAGCCCAGGTAGACCAGTTTCCCCCCTCCCCTGACGTTTTGTGCCTATTAAATGTATAAAGTGCTTGTAAGGCAAAGAGTTTGTAATGAGAAACAGAATCGTCTTGAATGTTTTGTTAAGGATATGGAAAAAATGGAAAGCTTTAAAAACAAAAACGTTGCCTCCTTTAAATCAGGTTGCAGAACAACTTGGAAAAACAGTTGGAGATAGAGCTGCATCTTACAGAGCTAGAAATGGACCCATTTTTCAACAAAACACAAAGTTCATAACTCATTATTTTCTTAACAAAATATCTGTTTTCAATTGCTGCTGAAATATTTTGCTTGTAGAGGTCACACATTCCTAGCAAAAGACATGTTTTTTTTGGTTAAAAATATTTTTAAAAGCCAAATGATTTCCATTAAAAAAAATTGTTGTAAATCACTGATGAAATTACAGAAAAGTTGCACAAGAAGAAAATTACCATCAGCCTAGATATATTTTTGGAAAAAGTAGACTCTCTGAAAAAAGAAAAACCAACCCCAAAACGCAAAAGATTTCAGTCTACGTCAGAGAAGGCTCTCAATAAAAAGAAACCTTTGGTTCCTTTGTCTGAAGAAACCTCACCCTTTGTTCATGTCAAAGAAAAATGTTTCTTGTTGCGAAGAGATTGTTTGCCTTGCGTGAAAAAAAGTGTTTCTGTGGGAGATGTTTTACAGTCGAGTGACGCCAGAGAGCCAAAATGTTGAGCTGTATTGACCGTAAAGACCACAGGCTGATGAAGCTGGAACAATTCAATTGAAACTCTTTGGGGAAAGAGGAGGATTTCCCCTCCCTCTCGAGGCAAGTGGGGATTTCTGGATAAAACTGGGCTCTTGCTGGGTGGAGGGGAAAAAAAAACACAGGGCAGGCGATGTATCAGCCTGCAGAACGTGGATGGCAAGGGCTGTGAGCGCGGCCAGGGATGCTGGTACCCAGGGGCCACGGCCAGAGCCTGGTGCCATCGCCATTCTCTACCGCCCTGGCTGAGGGCACATCTGGCTGCACATCTGGCGCCGTGCACGTCTGGCGGCCCGCGGACACTGTGCTATTTCTGTCTCTATGCACTAGATGGCATTGGCAACTTAGCTACGGGGAGCAGGCTCCGGTGGGGCTGCTGGCACCACGCCACCCCTGCCCTCTCCAGGAGCATCTTTTTGGGCACTGCTTGGTGAGAAGCCCGAAAAGGTGTAATCTGCACAGATCCAGGCTCTCGTGCACTCTGCACATGAGCAGTGCTGTCGATAATTTGTGATTTTTTTTTTTTTTTAATTTTTAAGCTTCTGTGAGTGAGATACAGCTGCAGTGTCTGGCACGAGCTGGCTCCAGGGTGCTGGTGCCTGGGTGTCCTGGAGCTGCTGGCATAGTCGATGTGACTAGGGTGTGGGTTGTGCTGAACCATTGCCGCTCTGGTCCAGCCTGAGGTCCCGCTTTTGGGGACTGGCTGAGCACACAGTGAGAAATGGTCTTTGCTGCTGCCTACAGCCTGCTGCAGGTGAGTTGGGTCATTGGCATCTTTAAGAGGAACCCAAATACCAGAGACATCAGGAGTTCAGCAGCACCCCTTGGTGCTCTGTTCAGGCTATTCCCTTTCACTGTCTCCGACGAGAGCCTTGCACCCATCCCCTCCGTCTCAGTTTCTCACCCAGTCATGCGTGTTGAGCTGAGGTCAGTGATGCTGAAGCGTAACGGAGAGGTGTGTGGGAAGAGGCTGCACCTGAGCGGTTGTTACCTGGTTCTGTGGGTATGGCAGCTACCACTGAACCCCTAAAACGCATCCTAAAAATAGAGGAATTGTAAACCTATGAGTCTTCCAAAACTGTCGCTTGCTCCTTAGACTCTGAGCTTCTTTTTAAGGGCCGAAGGTACCTTGCTGCTATTGCTGCTCTATCGTTAGATCCATTTACAGAGAGCAAACTAAGTGAATAAAATCCAGGAGGGAGGCCGTGGGGTGGATCTGCAGCACAGCTGTACCCCTGGCAGCACAAAGCCCGTCCCAGGTGGCTTCTCCAGGGCGTCCTCTTCACTGTGCAGCCCTGCGATGCTGAACAACACAGGGACAGGCAGCCGGGGCTACTTGGTGGCCTCTTGGGTGCTCCAAGACTGCGAGCACCTCCTGCCCTGCCAGTGCCAGCCCTGAGGCTTCACGGGGACAAACGCTTTGCAGCTTCTCTTGAAAACAAAATCCTGAGTAGCGTTTGAGTAAAAGCGAGTTCCTGCTTTCCCAGACAGCGGTCAACGAGGGATATGCTCCCCTAGAAATGTCTGTCATCTCCGGCTCATGCCCTCCTGGAGCGCTTAGACAGATTGACCCCAGGTTGTTTTTCACTGAGAGTTGCCTTTGGTCACCTGGGGTGTCCATACAGGGCACTGGCGTGTGGCTGCCAGTAGATCTAACGTTCAACAGAAGTATTACTTGTGTTGTGTGAGCATCTCAAAGTATCCGTGTCCTCAGACTTTCCAAGCTGCTCAGCTGCGAGGTCAGTGTTGGCATTGCAGAAACACTCAGGAAAAACCTTCAGGATAAATCTCCTCCTGGGCAGTGAGGTCTGTGCTCCTACTGGAACCCCTGAAAACCAGCAATACAGGAGACTTCCCGATGCAACGCTGCTCTGCAGAATTGCAAAAAAACCCACTTTTCTCTGGATGTAAGTAAGTGTTTGGTTGTGGGAAGGGCTGCTCGCACCACTTTGAGTATTTAAGTTTCACTGGCGAGGGAGCTGGCTGCTTTTCCTGCCTGGGAGATGCAAGGCTTGGAGCAGAGCTGCCCTTGGAAAATGAAGCGTTTGTGCTCAGTTGAGCTTCCCGGACGGAGGATTTGGCCTGAGCGTGATGGTTGGGCCATTGCAGCACAGTCAATCAGTGATTCTTGGTTTCCTGCCTTGTTTTGCATGAGACATGTTTTGTATGATCTTTGGCAAGTCGCTTCTCTCTGTTACCTTCTTGGAGGAACAGACATAGGACCTCATCTGCAGCAAAGAACGGAGAAAGCCATGAGCTAAAAGTGCTGCAGCAGGACCCTCCGCTCCCGTTAGCCCCCTGCCATACTGCCCTGCACCAACCAGCACCGCGTGATGCTGTTTCTGATGGATTATGGCAATTCTCCTGTTAGCGTGAGCCAGCCATGTGTGCTGGGTCTCAAGCTCGGGTTGCTGAGCAAACCTCCAAAAACTTGATGGTTCATATTTTAATGCAGAGCTGCATTGTAATTTGTTTTTTCTTCCTTTAATTTAAGTGAACATACTGATTGTTTTAGGCACCAAAAAATCTACTGTCATAAAGCGTATAAATTGGCTGCTCCTGCCTCATTTTACTAATCTAAAATGCAATTCACTCCTTGGTATTCCTGGGTACTGTGCCATGTTGGGAGAACCAGAACATCTATAACGGGGACTGTGAGGTGGACAGAAATGTGCATTTTTACTGTGTGCTCAGGAAAGAAATCTCATTAGATTCATGTGATCTCAAACCGATTATATGCCCTGGGCAAAAACCAGGCCACAAGCAGTGCAGCCTGTGTCTTTAAGGCCTTGAAAATAAGGCATCATCATCTGTAGTGTCCTTAGTGGGATAAATTAGGAAGCATATGTATGGACATAATCCTAGAGACTGCTGTAAGCATAGGTGATTGTAGAAGGAGGGTGAAAGAGTTTGTCAACGTCTGCAGCTTTATTAAAGGAGCCAGTTATGTGGGTGCCTGAACTTGGAGTATCAGTGTCCGAGTATTATGATTGCACCAGTCACTGCGTGGTGTTTATCTGCTCGGTAAAGAACAGTGAGATACTTGTATGTACAACTTAAATGGTGTGAGTATTCGGCTGGCCTTTGCTCTGCCAGGCTTGACTGCTTTCTTTGCACGTTACTCATCAAGGCAGTCGGCATCTTGACAGAGTCCCTCCATGAGACTTGCCTCGGAGGCTGCAGGACCGTGTGGTGACTTCATTTGGAAGAGCAGGTTAGAGAACCTCCCCAAAGGTCCGACCCAAAGCTTAATTCAGTTTCCAGTACCGTCTTTCCCAGCGGTGTGGTGGTACATCCTCCAACCTGCATCGCTGCCCATGGCCCTTGCTCTGTCCCAGCGTCCCGTGCCCTGAGCGGGTGGTGGCAGCCCGGGGAGGTCAGAGCGGCGGTGGCCGCTCATTGCAGTGGAGCTCCTGGTGCTACAGGACCACAAACCGCTCATCCTCACCACAGACTTTCCAACTCAAACATCAGCTGGAGATCGACTACCAAAATAGTCATATGCACTAGAACTGGAAAAAGACACTGGAAGAGGTTGCTCAGAGAAGTTGTGGCTGCCTCATCCCTGGAAGTGTTCAAGGCCAGGCTGGATGAGGCTTTGAGCAAGCTGTTCTAGTGGAAGGTGTCCTTGCCCGTGGCAGGGGAGTTGGAACTAGGTGATCTTTAAGGTCTCTTCCAACCCAAACCATTCTATGATGTGATGGTAACTTCTGCTGTGTCAGTGACGTGTCTGTTTTCTGCTGTGCTGAGCAGTTTGCAACCCTGACATGTCTCTGAGCAGTTCAGTGCGTGATACTTCTGGGCTGTGTGCTTTTGGGTTTTGTTTTTTTCCAGTCCTAGGAGCAATTCCTTTGGCTCCATTGGATGTGCCAAAAGTGAAATCTAAAGTAACTGCTGTGCTACCTGGGATGACAGACCAGGGGTGACTTCAGTTTCTCAAGCTGAGCTCTCTTCCCCTTGGTTCTAAACTGCCTTAGGTTGGTGCTTAGTCTGCATCTGAATAACGCAGGATATGTTTGCAGGCACAGGCAATCATTAGAAGTTAAAAGAAATTCAAGTAGAGACTTAGAAGCTCACAGGATCCTAATTTATGCCTCCTTACACCACTGTTCAGGGACAGTAGCACAGGGGGTTAGGCTTATTTACACTGATTTTTAGTGATGTATTACATTTCTGCTGTTCCGAAAGGGTGTAAAACTGCATCGTTCTCATATTATAAAGCCCCCCCCTCCCCTCCCGTCCAAGGTTGGGGGCTGATGTTAGTGCTTTCATAAGAGAATTAATAACCTAAAAGTATGTTTCAGTATATGCTCGAGACATGATTTCCTTCAGTGTGTGAGCTCTATCTTAAAATTGCAGCTAAACCTCTGCAGTTTAGTATCTAGGTGAAGGTTTGATTATCTAGGAAGAAAAGACCAAAAAATCCTTACGCATGTGAACAGCAGGTTTTGTCTCGATGGATTTTGTTCATAACCTTCTTGTGGAACTTAACAGAAAATGAGATCTCTGTCACCGAATTCTTAAAGGCGTTAGAAAACACTATGGAGAAGATCTTACCTTCCATCAAATTCCACTCCAGAGACTTTTAAAGAATGCAGCTGTTTCACTCTTTTTAAATTCTTTCAGACTTTTCCATAGGGGATATTTCTAGTTTTGCAAACAGTTTCCCATCAACTCAGTGAGGAGGGGGGAAAAAAAAAATAAGAAAGGCATTTTGTCTTGGGGAAAATCTCCTGTGCTCAGCTGGAGCCCTTTCCTGCAAAGCCGCTCTCCCAAGGCCCAGGGAGCTGCTGGAAGTTCCCATGGCCACTCCTTTGCCCTGTGTGCTGGGGGCTCAGGGATGCTCTCCCCGGGCATGGATAGCATGGTTATGTCGTGCCACATGTGCAGGAGTAATGCTGGTGGATTCCCAGGGCTAAAGTCTCCAAGGACGTCAGCCAGCAAACCTCCCCTGTGCCCCAAAATCACCATGTTTAAAAAAGAAAAAAAAAAAACAACAGTTTAAGAAATATTGCAAGGGAATATGTTTAGCATTTGTTTTGGCTGGTGGCATTTTTCCAGTCAAAGAATCCCCCTCTGGCTAAATTTTGATGGCCCCGCTGTGGATGATGAATCAATGTCCCTCCCTCTGTGGCTGCCTGCACCTATCCTGGCAAGCAGGCTTTCCTTTGAAAAGCTGGCCTTTTTGGCTGAAGTTTTGCCATATTTGGTCTTAGCCCAAAAGATTATTATTTAAAGATCTAGTTTGAATCCAGCCAATAACTTAGGTGAGGGAGAAAGACTATTGCATGGAAAGGTTTGCAGCTGGGGCCATCAAGGAGACTGTTCTGCTCAGGTCCCCGTCCCCAGCCCAAAAGCCCAGCCAGATTGGGAGTGTTACTGGGATGTTTTGCCTTTCCTCTACCTCTACCTCGGTGACTCGGTTTTTGGTTCCACTGAAGGATTGTGGTACATTGTGTGACTCTGGTACCTCATGGTGTTCAACCGTGGATGGATGGGAATGGGCTCCAGTGGCAAAGATGTGAGGAGCAGGGTATTGCCTTGTGCTTTTCCGAAATACGTGTGCGTGATGCTGACTATGAAGTTAAAATGAAAGATGTCTTGTGGCATGGTTTGTTTGGATTTTTTTCTTCTTTAAATGCATCTATACATATGGAGGGAGGAGTGAGAGAGAAGGCGGAGCTTTTGGCTGCTGGCTTTGGGCAAACAGAAGATTGACCCAGCAGCATTGCTTGCAAGTTGAGGACGTTAAATAGAAGTAAAACAAAATTATTAAAACAAAAACTGATGTGAAGGAGAATCATGTTTCCTGGAGGGTTTTGCTTCTCTTGGGTGTGGTGGTCTCTCTTGGCCGGGTGTCGGGCTGAGCTCACCACCGGGCGGTCGCCACGCCGCCCGCCCTGACCACGCACCCCGCTTTGTTCTCGGCACGCGGGGTGGGGCGTTTTATTTAACTAGATAACTTAGAGCCCCGGAGGGCTCCAGGCTGCCATTTATCTTTCTGCAGCGTCAGCGTTAGTACAGTATTCCTTTCTTTTATCTGAGATCTTTTTATTTAATAAGTGCTAACCAGAAATATATGCTTTCCAGCTTTCCTCTTGCAAATACCACAGAGACTTGGACTTGCAGGCAAGATAATGGGCAAACAAAAGCTCGAGGGAATGGTGAGCCCTGGACTGCAACGACGCAGCTGGGCTTGAACCCTCTGGGCTGGGGGGCAGACTCCTGCACCACGGGGATATTGAATACAACTCTTCATATTGCCAAGCAACTTGAGGAGATGCTATAGTCGTGTATTTTCTTCTCAATTTTTTGCATGCTGCCCCAGCTTTGCTCTGGTTTTATTTCTATCCTGTGGTGGGAGCACTCAAAGCTTAGACCTGAAAAGACAAGTGTTAAATGTCATGCTGGACCAGCACTTGGTGTGGGCAGTGGCTCACTGGTCTGGAGCCATGCAGGTGTCTCCTGTCTCCCAAGGCACTCGCTTCCCAATGAGAGCCAAGCCCCAACGTGGTGCTCAGCTGCTGGTGGTCTTCACTGCAGCGGGGACAGACTGCAGCCTTGGTGCATGCTCTACCTAACGTATATACGGCAGCTCTGCATGCACGTGGGATGCAGAGACCAGCCGTAACTCCCTGAAGATACAGAGTGCTGTCTCCTCATGTCCCCAGGGAATGGCCTTGGAATTTTCATTTGGTTTCATAAGAAAAAGGTGCTTAGGTAAAAAAAGGAAAAACTTTTGACCCAGTTGCCAGATTCCAGCCCTGTTTGATGCATGGGTTAGTATCCCAAAGAGATCGCACTTTTCTAAGTTTCATAAAAACAAGTGGCAGAGTGGTGGAGGCAGGCTCAAGTTGATCACTTTGGGGAGCAGGTCATAGTGTGAGTCCCAACCTCGGTTAGTTGCCTCCAGAAAACCCACAGGTGAAAGCTGCAGAAAACTAGGTTTCCTAAGTTTAACTGTTCATAAGTCTGCTTATTTTCCTTGTACACGTGCCTGCAAACAAGACCTACATCCATCTTTCTCTCTTTCCATTTCACGCTTTTTCATTTCATCTTGAAAATGAAACGCGTTGCAGGCAACACCCTCGCCTCACGAGAGAACTGATCTGAGAGTAAGAAAATGACAGCAAGAGAAGCTTCACCTTAGGTGAAGCCTAAATATCAGCATAGATGTGCTGGACGTCCCCAGATGGGGAGCAGGAGTGGCACTGAGGCATATTTGGGACTCAGTCCTCTGAGCTATTTAGTACCTTGTGAGATGGCACAGAAAGACAGTTAACAATGAATCTGCTGCCATTCAGGGCAGTCTTGAGTCACTGTGGTTTAAAAACTAAATTATCATATAAATAGCTGCTTAGGAATCTCAGCCTGAAGACCACAAAGTCTCACCAGCACATAGCTTTTTTGGCTTACGTAGCACCATGTCTACTTGCGGAACGTTTTGGCTGCATGTTGTAAAACCGCTTCCTATATAAAAAAAGAAATCACAGGAAAAGAATAAAGCCTATTGTCAGTGACAACTGCTGGTGGTTTCCTAGTGCCTCTTGTTCCAAGAGGTTGAGTATATCCTAACCAGAGTTTTTGCATCCTGTCTTCACCGAACCTACCCTGAGATGCTGCTACCTTGGGGGGACTGGTACCCCACCCCAGCTACCCAGAAGCACAGGGTGAACAGCAGCACCCACAGGTGTGCTTTAACACACTTTCTGAGTGGTTTTTATGAAGGACTGGTGGGTTTTGAAAAGGCAGAGGAGAGCGTGGTGAATAAGCGAACAGTTGAGCTCCTGCAGGTGAAAAATACCATGGGATTTTCTTTCTCAAGCGGCCTCCTTGCGAATGGCATCCTGTGCTGCGGTCCTGAGGCAAAGCTGAGTATGACCTGTTTGAATCTGGTGACTTTGTAACATGAAAAAGTGCCAAGGCCTTTGTTAATAGGCTTCTTTCCCTCTCCACCAGTGTGGATGGTTAATAACAACGTTTCCATTGACTTTAATGGGAGCAGGATCAGATACCAAGAGCGACAATCCTCCCAAGAAAATTATTCTGAGTGAACTCCAGCCAGTCAGCTCGAATATAATCTGTCCTTGGGTTTTCCCACTACGTTGGTTCTGGCCAATAAACTGCTTATTTGTTTTATTTCAATTTGGGTTTGCTTTATTTGCTTATTTGTGACTTCCCTTTAGGAAAATAAAAAGGGTGGGAGGTCCAGCAGTGCCACTGGGGGCTGTGGGACGCTGCATACGGTAACGACTCCTCAACAGGTTTTTTTCTCAGACGTTTGGCCAAGGTTGGCAGTTCCAGCACAAAATGTGAGAACGATGTCTGTATCACAAAGGCATTTTCCCAGCGTGGCTGAGCTGTGATATGAAATGAGCTGAATTTCTCATGAGAGGGGAGTAAATCCTTGGAAGTGTTATTTTTCTAATGTTTTATTTGAAAAGTCCTAGCATGACCTTTTCTTGATGTTGCCTTTTCTTTCTCTTTTTTCTTTGTAAAAACCCTGCAGGATTGTGATTAGCAAGATAATGAATACCATCTGCTTTTAATCAATTCCTTCCTTTTCTCCCAAACCCTCCTAACTTCTAATATTAATGGAAACAGATTCAAATACTGGAAGGGGCCGCTCTGGAGAGCGCTTGGGTATTTACTAGGTGAAAAGTGAAATTGCACAGGTTTTGTTCATGGGGTAGGGCATTTGACAGGTGCAATTTTTCTTCTAGATGTGTTGCACGCCTGTTTTATAAACCGAAATGCATACTGACACGTAAGATTATAATCCTGCATTGTGAGGGAAGTTTTAAGAAGGGGAGGTGACCTCTCGCATGAATCGGCACTGCTGCATGACTGTGTCCCCAAAGGAACAGCTCTTATTTACCGCTGCAGTGATGCACCTGGGGGTGAATGTGGTCTACAGGTAAAGCAGGGAAGCAAAGGATGCTTCTTGGGAGGAAAGCGATGCCCACGATAGTTTGAGTGTAACCCTTCAGTCAGTTTTGCAAAATATCCAAATGGGACTTACCAATACAGCTCTCCTCGGCGCCTGCGCATCCAGATTTCCATTGTATTAGTTTATCTTAGAAGAGGAAAAAATTTGAATTCATCTACTATCAAGCCTTGCTTCAGATCAACTCTTTTTTTTTTTTTTTCCCCTGGATAGGCATCAGTTTGATTTGTGCTTTTCTCTTAGGTTGGAATCAATCATCTTGCTCTGATTTGAATGACCGTTTTACCCCTCTAAAGGTTCCCGTTAACAGGCATTCCTGGGATGTTTTCTTGATTGGGTTCAAGGCGTTGTGTGTTTCCATCTGTCCTGGCTGATTACGAACTGGCTCTGCCAGCTAATGTTGGCTGGGAAACCTTTTCTTTCATGCATTGATCCAAACTGGGCCCTGAGAAAAGAGATCATTCTTTCTACCACAAACATTTCCCAACTCATTGTGATTGTGACAAGAAGGTCCCAGCTGGGTGTGCTGGTGTTCTTCTGTGCCTGCTCATGGGATGAAGCACAGCGCAACCATGCAGCCAGTGCCGGTGGTTGGGATGCCATGAGTGCTCTGTCCCAGAGAGCTTGAGCTCCAGAAAGGCAAGAGAAGCTCAGAAAGGGCTGAATGAGGATCCCCAAGGGCTTGGGATCTGTGGTGTAACCAGAAGCGATGCTGAGTGAAGACTGGGTTACTTCCAGAGACCTGTGTGGAGCTGCTCGGATTATCTGCTCAGACCAAGCCTACAGGTGTTATTTGCCCATATGTTTCTTCCAGGGAAGATGTATCACCATGATGTGAACAGCCTCTGCTGATTTTTTCCTCCCCTTTTTGAAAATGTTGTTCACCTTTTCACTGAAGTCCTGGTTACTTGTTCTGCTTCACGCAATCCTTAGATTTTGGGCTGGGGATGGGTGATGCCTTTGAGCCTAGTGAGGAGTATCCCCTCCAATACCCCTAATCGGTGACTGCGGCCCCTGGATATTTCAAAGGGAACGGGGTTGTTTCCATTACACAAAGCTTTCTGGGGGCTGTTCCTGCTGCCGAGGGATCCTACATGCCTGTGCCACTGCCTGAATTAAACCGGGGCTTTGACCATGAGAGAACGTGTAGAGGGGCTTTGTCCTCGACCTGGCATGGGTTCAACCTGGGGGACCATGTTCCTGCTGGTGGTTGCTTTTGTCTTTGCAAGGCTGTTTGGTGAGCGCAGGGCAGCGGTGTTCGCCGTTCGGCAGCGTGCCCCGAGCGCACACGGTCCTCGGGCTGGCCAGGTAAAGCACAGGCAAAGCGACCTCTTTTCTGAACAGGAGCTGGCTGTAAACATCTTGAAACAAGTTTCCAGCAGAGAGTTTTTTGACTTCCCTAGCCTCTTCCCTAATCCCTTGTTACAGGAACTTTTGGAGTGAGGCGTCTGAAGTTGCACGAGAGACATGCATGTAACACTGCTGATTAGCTCACACAATCGCGGGGGCTGAAGCTCGATGCTACCAAACAACACGCTCTTGTTCCCTCTCCGTCTTTACAGCGCGATGCTGGCACAGCATCTTACGTGGAGCCTGAAGTGCGCGAGCGTGGGCTGGGATGGAGCCAGGATGCTGCCCGGGGCAGGGATGCAGATCTCGCTGGAGTGTTTCCACAGGTGCCTAATTGTGCTTCTCCAAAGGGGGGATGCTCTGCCATGTGCTTTGCCATGCCTCGGAGAGCTTTCCCCTTGGAGACCCCTGAACAGAGTGACTGCAAGAGCCAAACCTTCCTCCTGGAGCCATCGCTGAAATTCAAGGGAGAGTAACAATTGTTCCTATTTTCCTCCAAGAGTGTGCATCTGCTTTTCCTGCTCTTAGGGACCTCTGAGAGGCTCCAGTTATGGTTTGGAGAGGACACTTTTGGGATGTCTCAGGAAAATGCCATCTTCTTGGCTCGGTACTGAAGACGTGCATAAGAAAGCACCCCATGGTGAAGGCAAGGCCACGAGCGGCCTCGGCAGGCACGTGGCAGGAGCTCTGTGTCCTGTCCCTGTACAGAGGATGCTCCCTGCACTTCCCGTTGGCACCCACCCACTGCCAGCCAGCCTGCTGTCGTGTGAAGGGCAGGAGAAAATAATAGCTCTTTTTGCAATGCTGATTAAGTGAAAGCGAAGGGTAGGGAGGAGGAGGAGGGAAGAAAAAATGGTTGTGGTTTGCCGAAAAGCCTATGGCTGACACCTATGGATTGCTCACCGGGGCAGACAGAGGCAGCAGTGGCTTAATGGAAAGACCCCTTACTCTCAGCAGCTGTTTCACGTGCGTAGACTTAAAAAGCATCCCTCGCCGCCTCCGTCCTCTGCAGCCCCAGGCAGGGCGGGTGTGGAGCTTGGCCATTTGTCAAATTCTGCGTTTCTGGCCCCACCGAGGCTGCCCCGGCTCACCGCGATGTCACCGCGCGGGAATGCGCTTCCCCTGTGCTGGGACATCTCTGGCCAACACCAGATACCCTTCCTTCCTGCCTGCTCCCATGGTGGGGATTATTGCTTTTGGCTTCTCCTGGCTTTGAAAGGCATCCAAAGAGCTCAGCTCTCGCAAGCTGAGAGCGGAGACAGAAAAGGCTCTCCCCGCCTCACCTGTTTGTGGTTATTCAGCTCCCTCCCTTCACGCTTTTGGCACAAGAATGGCCTGAAAGTAAAACAAGAGGCAAGTTCTCCCCCTGGCTCAAAGCACTGAATGAAACCCGGCCAGCGAGGCCTATTGAGACAGCATCGAGACAAATGTCAACTTTAACACAAAGAGGCTTAAATGACGGACACAGAAAGGAATAATCTCGGATCTGTTTTCCAGGCTGCTCCCCGGCATAGCTGCGCTGCAGACGGAGACAATTTTCAGTTCCCCGGGGAGATTCTATAGCCAAAAAAAGATACTCGGTGGTGATATGCTATAAGTCTAGGTCATGAGAATGGATGTTTGGAATAATGGCAGAATTCAGTATAGACAAACTAAATTAAGAGAGCGTCTTGAGAAACATATGGGGAGGAAATTGCCACTGAAGCCCTGCAAAGTGTAGCTTTATTTCTCATTGTACCCGGCTCTCCCAAAGGCCTCCACGAAACAGGACAGAGGGTTATAGGAGGCATTTTGTGGCAACTCTCTGAATCGGTTGCCCTTTTGTTTGCAGAGAGGGGAGGCTGTTACGGTTGTTTGTCTCTGAGTCTACTGGAAAAATAGAAGTAATTAAGACTCATAAATAATAGGATTGAAATGAAAATATAGCCACCTTCTCCTCAGAAGTGAGAAGCAAATAATGTCCTAGTTGGTGTCTTCTCAGCCTTGCTCAGACCTTAGCAGCGAAGCAGCCTGAAGCTTGGGTGCTGCACTCGTCTGTGCCAGGCACCAAGAGCATCCCTGCCTGCCCCTGCCCTGCGTTTGTCCATGCCAGGCACCGAGAGCATCCCTGCCACCCCCGCGGCACCTCCCAAAGCAGCCACTGGTCCAGCTGCACCCGGCTGCAAAGAGCTTTGATCCCATAGCAGCCGCTTTGGAGGACATGCCTGGGGCCTGGTCAGAGGCTCCACACATGGTGGGTTTCTCCCTGGGGTGTCAGAAGGAGCTGAGGAGCTCCCCAGGGGGGCCTGAGGAATCTGAGCTATGCAGTCAATGAACCCTTGGTCGTTTCATTAGGATTAATGAACCCTCAGTCCAAGGGGTGTCCTCCCCAGGACCTCTATTGCCTGCAGGACTCACCAAAAAGTGTATTTACCTTGTGCAATTATCTCTTAATTCAAAGCTGTGTAGTAACTGTTGGAAGCCCCAGGAAAGGTCCCTGTACCTGTGTGGCCAGTGGCCCTGTGGTGCTTTTGGGTGGCAAATTGCTGAGCAGGGACTTGGGGCCACGGCTGTGGTCTTCCAGAAGGGAGAAGGGTCCTGGCTTGGGGCCAGATGCCCTTGGCCCATGGAAAGCTGGGGTGTTTCTTGTGCTTTTTTTACTCATATTCCTCTGGAGAAGAGACTTCAGGACTGTAGTACAGAGCTTTTAAACTCATGAAACAGCAAACAGCTGGAGTGTAACAGGGTAGTGTTTAGTAGAAAATAATCTACTAAAAGAGAAACTCAACATGAACAACTGGATAAGAGTGGAAATCAGGGTCTTTTTTTGCATGCTTTATTTATATTAATATTTAGTCATAAGCATTTATAGGTAACACCTATATCATAGAATCATAGAATCATAGAATGGTTAGGGCTGGAAGGGACCTTCAAAGGTCATCTAGTCCAACCCCCCTGCAAGGAACAGGGATATCTCCAACTAGATCAGGTTGCTCAGGGCCTTGTCCAACCTGGCCTTGAACGTCTCCAGGGATGGAGCATCCACCACCTCTCTGGGCAACCTGTTCCAGTGTTCTACCACTCTCATGGTAAAAAATTTTTTCCTAATATCCAACCTGAACCTACCTCCCTCTATTTTAAAACCGTTACCCCTTGTCCTATCATAACTGGCCCTCCTGAACAGCCTCTCCCCATCTTTCCTGTAGGCCCCCTTGAGGTACTGGAAGACCGCTATAAGGTCACCCCGGAGCCTCCTCTTCTCCAGGCTGAACAGCCCCAACTCTTTCAGCCTGTCCTCATAGGAAAGGTGCTCCAGCCCTCTTATCATCTTCGTGGCCCTCCTCTGGACCCTCTCCAACTGGTCCATGTCCTTCTTATGTTGGGGACTCCAGAACTGGACGCAGTACTCCAAGTGAGGTCTCACGAGGGCAGAGTAGAGGGGGAGAATCACCTCCCTCGACCTGCTGGCCACGCTCCTCTTGATGCAGCCCAGGACGCGGTTGGCCTTCTGGGCCGCAAGAGCACATTGCCGGCTCATATTGAGCTTCTCGTCCACCAGTACTCCCAAGTCCTTCTCCTCAGGGCTGCTGTCGATCCATTCACCACCCAGTCTGTATTTATGCCTGGGATTGCCACGACCCAGATGTAGGACCTTGCATTTGGCCTGGTTAAACTTCATGAGGTTGGTACGGGCCCACCTCTCCAGCCTGTCGAGGTCCCTCTGGATGGCATCCCTCCCTTCCAGCGTGTCGACGGCACCACACAGCTTGGTGTCATCGGCGAACTTGCTGAGGGTGCACTCCATGCCACTGTCCACGTCACCGACAAAGATGTTGAAGAGGGCCGGGCCCAACACGGACCCCTGAGGGACGCCACTCGTGACCGGTCTCCACTTGGACATTGAGCCGTTGACCACTACTCTCTGAGTGCGGCCATTGAGCCAATTCCTTATCCACCGAGTGGTCCATCCATCAAACCCATGACTCTCTAGTTTAGAGAGAAGAATGTCGTGCGGGACAGTGTCAAAAGCTTTGCACAAGTCCAAGTAGATGACATCCGTTGGTCGACCCTTGTCCACCGATGTTGTCACCCCATCGTAAAAGGCCACCAAGTTGGTCAGGCACGATCTGCCTTTGGTGAAGCCATGTTGGCTGTCACCCACCACCTCCTTGCTCTCCATGTGCCTTAGCATGGTTCCCAGGAGAATCTGCTCCATGACCTTGCCAGGCACAGAGGTGAGGCTGACCGGTCTGTAGTTGCCCGGGTCCTCCTTGTTCCCCTTTTTAAAAATGGGGGTTATGTTCCCTCTCTTCCAGTCATCCGGGACCTCGCCAGACCGCCACGACTTCTCGAATACAATAGCCAGTGGCTTGGCAACTTCATCCGCCAGTTCCTTCAGGACCCGCGGATGGATCTCATCAGGTCCCATGGACTTGTGCACCTTCAAGTTCCTCAGATGTTCTCGAACCTGGTCTTCAAGTACAGTGGGCGGTGGTTCATCCTCACAGTCCCTGCTAGTTCTTTCCACAGCTTGGGTGGTAAGACAAGAGGCTTTACCAGTGAAGACTGAGGCAAAAAATTCATTGAGTACCTCAGCCTTCTCTATGTCCCGGGTAACCAGAGCACCAATGTAGATGCCTGAGAAGAAATGAAAGCATGTCACAAATCCACAGTGGTGATTGCCCAGGTCATGGTGCAGGAAAGGCAGAAGGATGCTCTGCGTAGCCAGCACCGGTTAGCCTGGCATCTGTCCTGTGCTAAGTGATGGCAAACATGGTCCCGGATTCAATTAGTAAAGAATTAAAGGATTGAGATTCAATTAATGTGGAGTATTATGGAAATAGTCCTTTTTTCCAGAGAAACCTGCTTTCACTCTTTGCTTCCTCAGGATCTGTAAATCAAGGTGACAGAGAAGCACGACACCTTTTGAAAGACATTTTGGTTAATATTTCAAGAGATCCCAGTGGTGGGACATGACAAAGTGTTTGAGAACAAGCTAAACGAGCAACCTGATAGAGGACTTTAACGGGAGTCTTCTGCAATAGCCTTCCTGGGTCTGGAGGAGAAAAGCCATAGTTCAAAAAAGTAGTATTGTTTTTTGGTTGGGTTTTTTTTGGTTGTTTTGAGGTTTTAATTATTTTTCCTTGAAAGCCCTTTCAGAGTGGGAAAGGTTTGGGCTTGGTCCACTGAGAATTAAAACATATTAAAAAGTATATATATCCTTTTTGTAAAGCGTTGGCACTTTAACCACCACTGAGCTGGAGACCTTTGAGGAAGGCTTTGCCTTCTCCTGGGTGGTTTGGGGAGTGGGGCTGAGGGGGGGTGAGACAATGCGCTAACCCCAGGATTTTTTGCCTGTGCTTAAAAGGATTTAGCCTTGCGGCTAGCTCTGATGCGGTGTGGAAAAGGAAAGGGACGGGGAAGCTCAGAGAAGTTGACAGAGGCAGAAAAAGGGTGTGAAATCCGTACTATCTGGTGTGTCGCCTTTGATGTGTCACGCAGAGATTGTGCAGGCGCTCAGACGGGAAGGGGTTAACGCGTTTCTCAGTAACCATTGAAATAAGGGCTGTTATGGTCTATTTAGGCAATGATCTGTTACAATATCAATGGCGTTTTCGATTGCAGTGTCTCCTATTCTTCCATTGAAATCACAATAGCTTTGGAAGTTCACGGCCATGGCAGTCTAAGGGACAGATTTCTGTTCATTTTTCTTTGTTGTGAAGATTTTTTCCTTTTTTTTTTAAAGTAAATTAACTCACACAAATGCGAAAGAAGCATCAAATGTGTGACCTTTGGACAAAAGCTTCAGATTTGTCATTCTCTCTCCTTAACTTATGCCGCCTGCTCTCAGCAATGCCTCCACACAATATATAGCCCAGCTTGGGCTACCTGGCCACCAATAGCTGGGGAAGGCTGGAGTGACAACGTGAAATCTCCATTTCTATGCTGTTGTCAGCTTCTAACACTTAGGGGGGGAAAAAGTCAGAGTTGGGGAGAGGTTTTAGCCGTCTGCCTCCCATGCCTTTAGGTAGAAAGGGAGCCTCCCGGCTCGGCCCCTCTCTGCCTCTTTAGAAACTAAAGGCTAATGCCGTCCCCAGGACTGTCTGGAGAGGTTACTCGCCCAGCCTTCACTTTGATGATTGATGACAGTGGAGAAACTAATGATATTTTATTCACCTGTCAAAAAAAATTACTTGCCTTGGGCAAGGCAAGGCAAGTCTAGCAAAGCAGAATTTTAACGCTGCCCTCTTTACAAAAATGCAGTTATCCCATTTCCCCTGAAATATTATCTCAAAGGGAGAAGTGCCGTCCTGCTGAGCCCGTCGCTCCGGGATGCTGGCAAGGGGAATCTCTCCCACCTACAAAGTGCCTTGAACTTTGCATTGGAGCATGAAACCGGCAAAGCGAGTGTGTTCCCAGGTGGTCCCATTGCCTCTGCCCCTTGCTGCATACGGGCAAACAAAAATCACCAGGGCCTGTGGCTGTTTTGAAGTATCTTCCTAAAGAATGCAAAGTATCTTTTGATCAGGAGAGCCCCCAATAAGCAGTTGTGCCTTAAATGTTTTGAGTTTGAATCTCCACCGCAGACAACTTTATTGTGTTTTAACCCATTTGGGTGATTTATTTTTACTGTGTGCGTTTATATTTCTTGATTCCATGTTATTGCTATCATCTTTTTCTTGTCAAGGAGCCAACTAAATGTTACCTGCTTCTGCAGCTGCCTGTTAGAGATGGCTCTTCCTACACCTGAGAAACTACATGTAATCATTAGCAAAACCATTAAAGTTATCCTGCTTTCTCTTAGGTATAGCTGGCTGTGAAGCTGTGTCCATCTGCACCAGTCAAGATGCCTCATCTGAGTCTCTCTTATGGTTCAAAGTGGGTAAAATATGTTGGAAATGAGTCAAGCAAAGTCATGGAAGCTTTGAAGACTTTTTTCTCTCTGCATCCTTTATCAGCAGATTGCTCTGCTAGACGTTACTCTGTTCCATCTCACGAGTCAGAGAGGAAATGTCCACCAGAGCCCAGCTCCTCCTCCAGCTTCACCGTCCTGCAAACAGGCTGGGTAGGCTGGGGTGGGATGGTTATGAGCTGACCACGACTGAGCATCAGGTGAAACGGAGATTTTTGAGGTGCACTGAGGAAAGCTTTGTCTTCTGGAAAGGGACACTGAGAGCAACTGCTGCAGGTTGACCGTGAGGATCTCCCTGCGCCTGTGGTGGTTTCCTATCAGACAGAAGTGACAACAGCATGAAGTCATCCCCCTTAGGGTCCCATTGTGTTTTCCAGGGGATGTTCCCGTGGCAGAGGGTTCCTGGCTGTCTCTTGGCACATGCTCCTGAGCATTTAGTCACCCGCAGCATTGGCAAAACGTTTCCTGGAGGATGCAATTGATAAAGCAGATGAAAAGGGATCTAAATTCCTAGGCAGGCTCAAGCTTTGTAAAGCTGGATTCCCACAGCACAGCTTACAGTGCAGACGTGTGAAAAGTAAACATTTCATCTTAATGCCAGTGCAGGTAGAGCTGTTCAAATGGGTCGCAAACTGCTCTCAGCAGCTGAGCTAAGCTGAAGTACCATTAAAATTCCTAACAAAGAAATCCACAGCACAAAAAATGGCTTCTTTCAGCCTATTTCTGAGTTTGCTGTGTTGAGGTGCTGCTGTGATTCCCATGGGGAAGACAAGGAGCCCCCACACATGCTGAGAGCAGGACCTAGAGGTCCAGAGCACCTCCGTGCATGGGCCAGGAGTTGTCTCGCCCACTCCTCAGGGTGACGTTTCCAGCTACGCAGGGCAAAGCAGAGCTGTAACCTGGTGTGACCAGGTCTTCGAATGAGTTCAGATACAGTGAGGAAATGGAGTTAAGGTGTCTCTTATCTGCTCGATGTGAGGGCGAAAGGCAACGCATCCTGCCACCCCATCTGGCAAGGGCTGCTGCCGGTGCTCCGGTGTGTGCCGGCTCAGTGTGTGAGGGATGTCGGGGAGCGGCGATGCTCGCCGGGTGCCGGGGAGCCTTCAGGTGACTTTGCAAAGCTGTACTTCTGCAGGAGCTGCGATTAGAGTGAGAGGTGAAATTGAGGGCTTGGGTGAAGTTTAAATATTACCTTTTTATTTTTTTAGCTTGGCTGCCTGTTTTTCGTTTTCTTTCTTTTCTTTAAAAATTCAATATCATGACTGCACTTAGAGTTCAGGGTCTGGTTACAAGGACTTACCTCTATCTCACACCGAGAAATTTGTCCCGACATTAATCAATGTGGGTTATAAAAGAAAAGAAAAAAGAGAAACTTAAAACATTTGCAATGTGAAGGCTCCAGTGTGCTGCAATTTCAGCCCCTTCTCTTCCACCTCCGTGGAGCATACCAGAAAAGAAATGTTCTTTTTCGACATCACCAGTGCAATTATGGTGATAGAAATAAAACTTACAGAAAGGGAACTTGCAGAAATGAAAGTTGCTGCATCTCAGGGACGCCAGACTTGGAGCTCAGAGCCTTCACGGAGAGTGTCCAAGCTCCCTTTGTTGAAAATCTCACTTGACTTTTTAAAATTCTGCCCTGTTGTGATTATTACTGTGTTGCTGTTATCGCCTCCTGTAAAATTACAATGCCATGATTGATTTTCACTGTTTCCATAGGAAATGTTGATATTTCAGCAGAAATTTGAAAACCCAACTGTTTTGCTTCAGAAGAGCAGTTGCAACACTGCAGGCTAGTGGGAACTTGGATGTATCCTCCCCTCACTCTGGGAATTCCCATGAGATGTGATGTTGAGATGTCTGAAACACCTCACTTTGCTTTCCAGAAGTTTATTTTTTTGGCAAGAAACATGTATATATTTTTTTTCCCTACAGAAGACAGACTTTTCCCATGGGGTGCAACAGCAGCAGACCCACCTGCGATGCTGTAGCTGCCCTACCAGAAGAGCTGATGGACATTATAGCACTGCCAGCCCTGGCCTCTGAAAGTCCTTTCTAGGTGTGTGCTGGTGAACACCACCAACCTTCTTATGAATGAAAAGCACCATGGAGATGCATGTTGTCTTCATAGCAGCCGTGATGTTTTTAGTGCTTTTTCAAAGGAGATGGGATTTCGTAACCTTCTTCCTAACCTATGGAAAATGTATTGAGCGAAAACTGAATTATTGAGCAAGCAACCTGCCACCCCCACACCTTTGGGCAGAGGCACTGAAATACCAGATTGATTTGCAGGGCTGTGGGTTTGCCAGTACATCTCCCCGAGCTATTGCTTTACATTGCCACTAAGGGGCAGCCAAGTAAAAAATATAGTAAAATGAAACTTTTCCGAAAAAAAATATTTCCTCTAACGTTCATGCTCAGAAGCGAAAAGAAAATTTCTAAGCCCTAGTTCCTAAGCTTGGCAATACCCCACTCTATACCCCAGGAAGTCAAACCTCGGGAGCAGACGACAAGAGCAGAGATTGTAGGAATACGTAAAGGTTTTTCTTAGGAGAAGCTGAGTGTGCAGATGGGTGTGTGGGGACCAGATGACCAGTTCAGCCAACTTCTGCTTCCTGACTTGGCCAGTGCGCTATTCAACATTTACAGAAATCAGTCAAAATAGGTTTTGGGCATCAATAAGTGACATACAAGTGTGTGTGGTTGGAGTAAAGGCAGGGAATCGGGCTGGTGGTGTTCCCTACTCACAGCAACCACGAATGATGCCATCCTCCAGCAAAACTAACATTCCCCACGTAGGGAGCCCCTGGGTAACGTTTGGCTCTGATGCATTATTAACTATTTTAATTTTTAAGTAGTTGGAAAGATACTCAGGTAAAGCTTCCTGAAAGCAAGGCAGAACTAGGTCAGACACAGAGTGCGTTGGCTTTAATTAGCAACCGTGCAGATTTTTTTAACCTTTTGTGAAATTGGGGGACCTCCAGTACCTCCCCTGCTCTGCTCTGGAGCCAAAGCGGAGATGACCTCTTCATGGAGAAATGGTAATTGGAAGTGTCAGTTATCTGAAACTTTTATCCGAAAAGACAGGATGCTGGGCACCGTGCCAAGGTCCTTACGTTTCGAATATTTTAAAATATTTGAAGAAAGTAGCAAGCATGGCATAAATTTTAATGTTCAAAGGACTCCTGAGATAACATATTTTTCAAGCGTAAAGCAAATAGTAGAAAGGGAAGATAACTATCACAAAGTCATCTAAAAATGCCAAGGGGGTCTGTCTCAGCCACCAGCAAAATCTGATGGTGTGGACCTGCTGAGTCTCAACCAAGGCCAGCCAAAATTCACTGTTGCAAATGCTAGTTCTGCATATAGTTTTTCTCACCCACGCTTAAACTGTGCAACGTCGGTCTTGAAGCCAAGGAGGTGGCACCCAGTCATTCCTGTTGTGTGGTTCTTGGAGAATCACATCTGGAGCTGACAGCAGTGTGGATGGAAGATATTTGGGATAAAGTGGCACTAGCCATGCTAGGCCTATGGTAAGCCAGAGCGATGAGCTCAAATAGGTGTGAGGGGGGCTGTGGTCTCTCCTTGGGCAGGATTTCTTGAGGTAGTTCTGAAGCACTGAACTGGGTTGCCCAGAGAAGTTGTGGCTGCCCTATCCCTGGAAGTGTTCAAGGCCAGGTTGGATGACAACCTGGTCTAGTGGAGGGTGTCCCTACCCATGGCAGAGGGGTTGGAACTAGATGATCTTTAAGGTCTATTCCAACCCAAACCATTCTATGACTCTATAAGCATTCCTCCATTTGATATGATTTCCTCCCTTCCCAGAGCATCATTGTGTGGAAAGTTCCCTGGGTGGTGACAGCACTAGCCGTGTGCCACTTTGCTCTAGGATCTGTGCTGATCCAGAGCCTTTCTGAGGCTTGTCATACCTCTTCTTTTCCCCACACAGGGCTGAGCTTGCTCCCTCAGATGTCTCACCACTTCTGGATGCCAGCACACACACTGTACACTTGCAGCAGGAGGTATCTGCACTTGCTGGTGGAACTTAAACACTCTTTACTGGATAGATGTTCACTCAGCAGCCTCCCTGCACCTTCCTCCCCTTCTCAACACCGCACCTTGTCTCGCTGGTGTAAGTTACCCAAAGGGCTAGGGCTCTGCAGGGGCACTGCCCCTGTGTGAGCTCAGTACTACAAGCAGCCAAAAAGGAGCCAAGTGTTTCAAACTCTACACGGGATGCTATTTACTATTATTTCTTTCCAAAGGTCACACTAAGCAACCATATTTTCAGTTTTAAGCCCATCTGTTTCCAGTGCCACCATTATTTAATCTTTGGAGGGACAGGGGAAAAAAAAGAGAGAACCTTTCTTCAAAATGTGATGTTTTTGGAAAGATTAAATAATGCAACGCAGAAGCTTGGCAGAATGTGTGAGATGTGCCCAGGTGTGCGAGCCGGGCTCCCCCAGAGGGGGTCAGAGAACGGTGAGACTTCGAGTGTTGTTTTCTCCAGAAGACGAACGTTTCCAGCACAAACTTGTGCCGCTTCCAGCCCGCCCGGGTGCAGCAGCAGTGCCCGCGGAACGCCTTTGGCACAGGTTTAGATGGGGACTGGGCAGGTCGTAGCTCGTCTGGGCGCAGTTGGTGGTACTCGCTCCTCAGGGTGATGATGTTGGCACCCTGCGGGCTGGCTCGGTGGAGGGTCCCCATGCACAATGCTGTAACAAGCCTTGAATTTGAGGCGACGGGCAGGCGAGCGGCGAGGGGAGCATTGTCTGCCCTTTGCAGACAGGATGCAGCAGCGTGGCCGGAGCCAAGCGCTGGATGCAGGTGGCACAGCGCTGGCAGGGGACTGCTCTCTGGGGAGCCCTGCTGGAGCTGCTGTCAAAACCCGCTGTGTGTTTTCCTTATGGAGCAGCAGGGCTCGTTCCGGGAGGTGCTTCTGAGCCTCTCTGCTTTCCCAAGGGCTTTTCCCTCACCTTGGCTCTAAGTTTGCGGCAGCCTTTCCTGGTTTTGAGCAGAAACACTGTAGTGCAGACTAAGGTGTTTATTTCTGGTTGCTGCTTTTCATGTGCTGATTTAGACATTGGGTTTCTGTTGTAGTTCAGCTCAGCCTCCCTTCTGGATCCAGTCAGATGCTGGTTACCGTTCCCCATCGCTGTCACACCACAAAGTACTGGTGAGCTGCAGACAGTGCCAGCTCTGTGGAGGGGACCTGCAGGCACTCAGGTAAGTGCAGAACTGGAGTTATCTGGGATGTGCTTTAGGTGTTGACGGCATCCCATTTCTGACCAGTTTTGCACCCAGGATCTACAGAGGAGAATGGAGCTGTCTTGGGGTAGTTTATCTCCAGCCTGTGACATCCTCTTAGTCCCCGTTTCTCTCCTGAACACACCCCGGGAGCGACATGCCATCCCCCAGCTCTGCTCCTGCACCATCAGGTTCACTTTGATTTGTTGAATATGTTCATTTCATTGCAAATCAAACGCTTGGCAAATCGCAAATTAGCCCGTGGTTGAATTTCTTCTGTTTCCCACCTGGTGACTCTGCCACTGGTTACAAACTCAGATTATCAAATGCTTTTCCGTTAAATGACATCTCGGTAGAAATTAGATACATATGAGAAAAAAACCTCTGCTCTGAGGTTGGCACAATATATTTCTGAGTGTTTTAACCTTGACAGTGAAGTACCAAAATGGATTGGCTGTTGGAAAGCCTACGGCACTATTCTTTGTTGCTGAGCGCAGAAGGGGAAATTACCTTCCACTCTTAAATCTGCAACTTCTGCCCTTTGCATGATGATGAATAGAAATACTGCAAGATCTTCCTTTAAACTCGGAGGCATTAAGGACCCCTTTTACCAACAGAAGGAGAGACATCTGCCTTTAAATGTGTGATTACCCCATTACCTTCAAAGGGAGAAAGCTGTAGCCGGAAGTTAGGCATGTCCTGAGATTCCTTGCTGAAACAGAGCCTGACAGCAGAAGAAATATGAGGAGCTCAAATTTGCCGTTACCAGCACTGAGACTTTGCTTTAAGCAGCTGGAGAAGTGGGTGAATACAGGGGCTGGTGCTGAGGTTCCTTTCCAGACACCAGCTCAGGGGCACTTGCCATTGACAGAGGGTAAGTACGCAGGATAAGATCCTCCCCTGGAAAAAATTGAAGTGTTCTGCTGACCCTGTTGGGTCTGTGCTTAATGTATATCCAAGAAGGTCTTTTTTTTTTTTTTTTTTTCCGAACCTGCAAAGCATCAGCTTGTCTTTGCACATTCGTATTTTCATATTTATTTTCAGTGCACGTCTTGCAGCTAAATGGCAGTAAATGTTGTGCTGTTACTTCATGCAATTGGATTGATTTATATGGGGTTGCAGTGGTCTCATTAGGAGCAAGATTTGTCGCTTCTGTTAATACTCAGGGTTAACTTTTGTGCATATGTGTGTAGAAGATAATAACGGGGAATTGTTGATAGGGAAGAATAACTTCTATAAACACAAACATGTCGGAGAACTCTGGGAAATCACGTCAGCCAGCAGCAATAGCTGATCAATCATGCTGGGCAGAGCACTCCCTTGCTGCGGACGGTCCACGTTGCTCCCAGCGACACAACCCCATACACCGTACACATGCTCGGAGGTTTACTGGTGCACGAGGACATGACAGGGTTGAGGAATGGCAAGTATTCATCTGCATCTAATTGTGCCGACAGCACAAGGCCAAGCAGCTCATGCTCAGCAAATGAGGTCTAAGCAAATATACCATAATGTATGCCTGGGCACCAACTGATTTCTTACTCCCACTAGAGTATATAAATATGAGTGGTTTGGGTAGCGCTGGGCTCCCAAGGCCAGCTCTAATCCATCTTACTGCTCACCTGGCTCACGTATCCCCACACTGCAGGGTAGGTAACAGGGAGAGGAGCACACGATGGTGTGATAGTGTCTGTTTTGGGGCACTATGCCTATGATTTAGGGCAGAGGGTTACTTTGTAATTCACAGTTTTAGAACCAGTTCAATTAGCAGAAGTTTACTTCCAGATGCCTTTAATGCGAGGGATGCTGTCAACCTGCTTTGCTGCTCATGTACAGCCTTTGTTTTGCCTTTTGCAAGTTTGATTTACGGATTTCCTTTCTCATTAAAAGCAGTGGTGATATTAAGCCCAGGAATCCTGGATGGATTTCAGATTGAATACTGTGAGTCTTGTATTAATGCAGGCCAGCTGCAAATAAAGGAGGAAATCCATTAAGCGTATGGTGTGCATCATAAATATTCCATAAGACAAAAGTGTTAATGTAATGATAAGAAAGGAAAAACAAAGGTTTAGGAGTCAGGAAATGCCAAGTGCTGAAAGCCCACTCGGAACATCTCTAACTTCTGCGTTAACGGCCCTTCAGATGATAAAGGCCAGGCTGGACTGCTCATGGAGCACTGCCAGCGGTGTATGTTTATTTTTATTTTCGTTTTCTGCCAAGACTTTGAAATCTCATGCAAGTTTTGCACAACCAGGCAAGTTTGAGTGAAATAGTTAATTAAATGTAACACCGAAAACCAAGTGATTGCGATGTAACCAGCAAGGACTCCAGCGATGCTGTGCCCACTTACTGACAGTGCATTTGTCCTTTGACGTACAGTTGGGTAATTGAAGCTCCTGTTTATCAATTATTAACCCAGATTGAGGCACCGTGCTCTGGGACCACATAAAGTAGGTGGGAGGTGTAACATGGCAAACTCTGCGCCTCCGAGTCTGCTTCGTATGTTTGCCTTGAGACCATTACAAAGTACAGGTAATGGTGAGAGTTACATTAGAAATCAACCCAGCGCATCTGCCTCGGAATCTGAAAACACTGAACGGAGCGTGTGGAGCGTTCGGAGCAAACACAAAGAAGCGCAGCGCATTGCCGAGGTGTGGAAGCCTCTCTGCCAGCTATGGAGACAAATGTCCTGGCTGGGTTTTAACGGGTGCGTTCATTACTCATGCAGCTGTGCGTGCAGAGGCCAGGACGGAGCGAACCCAGCCCAACAAACACCCGCCAATGGGGAGCCCTGTGGTACCCAGGCACGTTTGTAAGGCACAGCCTGCAAACCTCCCCCATCGCCAGTGCTTACCGCTGCCTGTGTCACCCAGCCGAAGCGATGCGATGTTCTCCGCCACCCACACTGGCTTTCCTGGCTTTTTTTTCCAGGTGATGTCTCGTGACCTGTTTTCCAGGCGAAGAGGCTGGCTCCTGTCGCCCACCCCCTCCCTCCTGCACGGTCTCGCAGCCTCCACCATCACCTCACTGCTCCTGGCAGCCCGCTGTTACACAGTCGCTCACCGTTAGCAAAGCAAGGAGGCATTTGTGTTGTTTCCAAATCCTGCAATGATGGGATGCAGGAGGTACGACTGACCCTTTGGCAAGCAGCTCCTGCCCGTCAAGGTGTTTCTGAAGCTGGTGAGCACCGTATGTAGGGGGGCTTGGCCAGCCAGGGTGCTGGTGGCACAGACTGAGTGGCTGTCTGAGAGACTCACAGTTCTTATCAGTTTGCTTTTAGGTCCCAGATCTGAGCAGCCCAAGAGGTGGCTCTGGGCTGGGGTGTTTGGGTTTTGCTCAAAACTTCCCCAGGTTTCCCAGCAGTGTTGCTGCTAGGTGCCAGGTAGAGATGTTGCAGGTTAACATCTGGCAGCTGCTGGATGCACGGTGTGAGCAGCAGCACGTTGACGGAGATACACTGGCAGGGATGCTCTGACCCATCGGCAGTCTCAGACGAGTCTGTGCAGCCAGCAGAGCCCAGCGCTGTGGCGGGACAGCACCGCTTGCCTCCGGGATTCAGCTGTTTGTCCATCCCGCTGGTGATTGTCCTGCTGGAAGTGCAGCACTGCCTGAACCCAGCGTCAGGGTGGCATCTTGGACACGGCTCATGCGAGAGCCTGGCTGGGCAGACGGCTTTGGTCTCACAGGGTGAGTGTGCGGCTCGCAGCACTACAATGCAGGTGACGGTCCCTCTCCTGATGGCATCAAAGTACCGGGATAACGGAGGGGAAGAAGCCAAAAGAGCGTGGGCCTTAATCTGAGTCAGGTCTGAGCTGGGCACTAGCTACTAGCCCATGTTAAGCGCTTGCTGCTGCTGTCGCCAGTGCTAACTGGGCTGTGCTGACGTGCTCTGGTGACACAGTTATTCTGCTGGGGAGGCTGGTCCCAGCCACTGGAACAGGAGAGCTCCCTTTTAGCACAGGGAGCATCCTTGCTGTAATTTGCACTTTGGTGTCTTTGAGGAGAGCCCCTGCAGCACCCTGGGGCTGTCACGCTTTGGGGAATGAGCATGTTGCTGCGTGGGAACGCCGGCACAGCAGATCTGCCTCCTCCACAGCGCAGGGCGAGGGCTCCCTGCCGACAGCAGCAGCAGCAGACACGCTGCAGGCGACGGAGCTGGGCTCTTGCCTTGTCTCAGGGCTCCGAACTATTAACACGACATGGCTGGGCTATCCCAGTTGTCTTCGGAGCCCGTGCCAGATCACATCTCAAGGATGACTACCCAAAATTATCTAATGCATTTTATTTTCCCATCTAAAACCCAGCGCTGCCACTGCTACTCACAGTCCTGCAGCAGGACTCAGCCTGACTGAAGCCTTTTGAAGCCCAAGCCTCTTCGAGACCAAAGCTCGTTTGATTATTATCAAACAGAGCAGCAGGGACTGGAGCTGGGGTGGGGGGAGTGGGCAACATCCTTCTGTCCTTCCATCCCTCCACGTGCCAGTGTCTGTCCTGGGTCTCCGACTACCCAGGCAGGGTGCCGTGCATTTGTGCCCAGCATGATCTGGCTGTTGGACAGGAGCAGGGCTCTCTACAGTGTGCACTAGGGAATAATTTTTGTTTGTTTTCAAATCCAAGGTGGTGGCTGGGTGGCTCTTTAGAGCTAGATGTTTGAACTGCAGTTTCACTTGGCTGAATGAACTGCTGACACCAGGTTGGTTTGGAGGAGACCCTGAAGGATCATATCATGCTGTGCCATAGATGACCTGAGACCCCAAATCAGCTAGGAGCTCTGACTGCAAACCAGGGATAACAACACATTGCATCAGCTTGATTTTGGGTCTAATGCTGGGGTTTTCTGGTGAATGCCTCAATAGGGGAATATTTATCAAACTCCAGGTCACTTGTTTTGAGGCTTCCGTCAGGGTCAGAGCTGTAAGCTGTTTTCACATGGGAAAGGCCCCTGGGATGGGGATAAAACTATGATGAGGAGGGAGCTGAAATACTCCGGAGTTTCCAATCTTACTGTGTTTTGTTATCCTCATCTGTCAGATGAGGATAATTCTGTCTCTGAGTCAAAGAGGAAAGCTTTTCCCTGGATATTCAGCACAGTCCCCAGGAAGGTGTTTATACATTAACGGTGCCCCATAGCTCCGTAGGCTGCCTATACATTGGTGGGCTGGTCGTCTTGGCCTGTGTTTCAGCGTCCCTGGGCACACTTACAGAGTTTACTGAGAGGCTCCTGTGCTTAATATCAGGATCAGTTGAAACATAAATCTGATTAGGGGAAGAGCGAGGCGCTGTAAGTGGTACAGCTGGTTGTGGTCTGATTCTGGACAGACTGCCTACGTATAGCGATGAATAGTAATTTATGGATGTTGTTTTGCACATACGTAGCAGGTAAATAAAGTTTACCCTGACCTTGCAGAGGAGAGACCTTTCACAGAAGACATCATTGAATTAGGCAGAAGCAGGTGGCCTTTCTCCTTTAGTTTTGTTCTCCAGCAAATATTTATTTCTATCCACAAGGCAAGAACAAACCTGTTTTCCCCTGCTTCGTTGCCATCGTTCTCTGGCTTTTGACAGTGCTCACACTTGCTGCATTTGAGACTTTCTTGTTTTCAAATGTCTTGAGGCTATCGAGCACCAAGTGATGAAAGATGACCTTTCCCTGGGGGATGCCCAGCCCAGAGCACCATGTCCTTTACGGAGGCACGTAAGGCTCGAAGCACTGTCTTTTGCTTTTGTGCTTGCTATTGTGTGAGGGGCAGGAGGGCAGATGCTGGGGAACAGCGTGGGCCCTGGCTGCGGCAGGGCCAGAGCAGCAGCAGGAGTGAGCTGGTTTCTGAGACTCTTTGAGCCCTGCCTGTGACGCCAGCTTCTGCTGGTTTCTAAGACGTCTTCTCAGAGCGTAAAGATATTCTGTACAGCAAGCTAAAATGGTCAGATGTCCTGCGCTCTCAAGTGAGACACAGCTTCAGTACAGATCTAACAAGATGCTGTGCAATGTGATGGATAGATCTGATACATGAAATGTGATGTGTTTCTTTTAAAACAACGTTAGAAGTCCTTGGTTTGTTCTTGGTTTAGTGGTATGAAACAAAAGAAAAGACGATAAATCCGTCTATTGCAGAAAGTTTTCTGACAAAAAGATACGGGAGCTTTTGCCACGTATGTTATTTCTACATAACTGACACTTTCTTCCCCAGAAGCTTTTGGTGTCTCGGTCTTCATTCTGTGCCCGAATTATGTGATGGACAAGTGATCTTGTCACATGTCTTGCCTTAAAGTCGTTGACTAGTAGAGGAAGAACAAGGTTAAAATAGGGAAAAGGCAAAAGTACAAACGGTTTGTTAACTTTGCAGAGAGCAAGCTGCTGATTTCTAGTAGATCAGCATGTGATCAGCAAAGCAACAGCAATGGAAATGCTCCAGTCCAGCTTGCTAAAAGCAAGCTAGAGGCCAGGCTCATCATACATGTCTCTTTCTCTGACCCGTTTTAGATTTCTTCCTCTTAAAGGACGTTTCTCCAAATGACAGTGTTTAACTAATGCAGAATTCCTACATCTGAAGGACAGTCTGTGATCCAGTCCATTGACTCCTGATTTCATTTAAACTGCAATTCATTATTTTCTTCCTGTGCTCATTCAAGAACCCATTGTTCATTACTCTTTCATCACTCTATGATTGGAACAATTTGTATCTGTCGTTCATACATTGGCCAGATAATGAAATAATCATTTGTGCATCTACACAGTATTTTACATTTATTTTTCACAGTGTAATTCACTTCGTAGGGTCGTTTTATCATCCTGGAACAAATTGTGATCTTGTTTAAGTGGTTGCTAGCTGGTAACAGTCTGCAACTGCCAATGTCAGGACACACATCTGAATATTGCTGTCCGCAGACAAACAGAACGCGGCAAAATTATTGCTGATCCTCCAGCTAACAAATCCAGCCCATCTTCTAGGAGGAAGGATTCTAGTGGCCATGGTCTTGATCCAAAGTACACTGATGTTATTGAGCAAAGTCCTGCAGTCTTTCCCAGGGTTTGGGTCAGCCTTTCGGAGAGACACATACTAAGAAAGGATAAGATTACCTCAATAAAAATGAAACTAGGTAATAATGCACCCAGAGCGCAATTATGGCGCTATTCAAATAAGCTCCTGTTCTCAAGGAGGTCAGCAAGGTTATAATTTCTAGAGGGGTCAAGAGATTAGGAGAATAAACTAATTATTCTGACATCAAATAGATCGAAAGGCGATTGCTGATTGGTTAATTCATTTTTCTTCTGAGAATCTATTTCTGTTCAATTAATTAAAATGACACATATGTTATACTCTTCAAATATCACACACATTATTATGTAAAGGTTGAGTTAGTCATTATGTTGGAAAAGGTCAGGGCTTGATTTTAATGCTGGAGGGAGATACTGTCTTCCATTCACTCGTCATAATTACCATCCAGCTCCTGTCCTACCCGCTGATGGGATCAGGGCTATGGTTTTCAATGGACTTGCCACACAAAGCGTTTTGGGCCTCCATCCAAGAGCTTCTCCAGCAAAACCAGGATTAGATCAAGTAATACAGTTTCAAATCCAATGCATTGGCCTGAGTTGTATCAGTGGCAGGAGCTGTAATTCTTGTATCTTCTACCTATCCCAAGGTAGCACCAGGGACTTCTAGGAGAAATGAAGACTTCTTTGTGTTGGACTCTTTGCATGAACAGCTCTGAGAGATGTTTGGTTGGCTGAAGTGTGGATGCACAGAACAGACCAGTGGTAGAACAGGAGCATATACACGGAGGAGTGGGTGACTCTGCAAAGGAGACTGCCCTTCAGCCTCAGACCCATGGACCTCAATGTCTTACTTATCAGCCCTGTGCTCCTAGGCAGGTCTGTTGCATGCAAATATTGATGCACTTGGCAGTACTGAAGCTTATTAACGACCCTTTGTCATCCCTTTGGCTCCACAGTACAATACAAGAGCAGAGATTATTTTTGCTACTGGTCAGCAGGTTGGTGTCAGTGATGAGTGAACCATGAAAATCAGCCATTCTTGACGTTAAACCTGGAGTGTTTCCATACACTCATGGCTGGGCTCGGAGATAACCTCAAAATAGCCAGAAACATTTTCACCTGGCCACCTCTACCAATGTAGAAGTGAATAAATGAGTGTCAGCAACCGTGAGTTTGGTGTGAGTATGGACCAGGCACAGAGACTGGTGTTCCCACCTTGTCCTGGGAATGACTCCCCATTTCAAGTCCCTTGTGAAGGTAATGCTTTTGGTGTATCTGCTCTATGGATATGTGGGGTTTGGTCATCACTCCAAGGAACTTCTCTATCCATGGGCTTTTCCCCAGGAAACACCAAATCTTCTAGAAATGGAGAAGGTCAGATGGATATTTACTGGCCTCATAAAACAGCCACAAAATATTCCAGGTTACTATCAAGTAGAGAGTTTAAAGATTTGCTTGTGGTGTTTGGAACAGGAATGACCGAGGGGACACATGTGGCCATGAGGTTTGCCGGAGTCTGTAAACCTAGATCTATGGTCACATTTGTAAATTTAATGCCTTCTGTGAGACATTTTACACTTATTTTAATAGCCTAGAAATACTTTTTTTTTTTTTTTTGGTAAATATATTAATTCTTCTTAGTTACGCTCCATTAACTGGTGTTTAGTTAACGTGCATGCAGACTGTATCAGCCATTTTAATAGAACAAGAAGGGGAAGAAATGGTGTAAGAGACCTGCTGGCACCAGATTTATCCGGAAAGTGAAAAATACAGGCAGAAACAAACTGTTGCAGAATGTTAAAAAATCACCTGCTTCTTAGAGGAGATACAATTGGGTAACGATCCATGGAAACATGAACATTTCAGATTGCATATCTTCTATTCAAATTTATGACTAGCTGTCAGAGCGCTGGTGCCCCTCACTCCACGAGAGGGATTGCTCTTTGCCAAACCGTAATGAGCAGATTATGGGTGGTGCTAGAAATAGTATGGGACTCTTTGAGAAATTGCAGTGCATCGTATTAACTTCTCTCTGATGTTAGCAATTTCCCATCATATTGTATTACCAATCACTGTCACTAATATACCATGAAATTCAGATGTATAATGTAGTGTACAACTCAACCTCTCATTTCAAAGGTTTGTTACCCATAATCCTGCATGAGTCATTAGTAATGTCACTGAATGGAGTAAAACTCATTCACTTCTTAGTGTTTCCCCTGCTGGCAAATAACTGACATATTACACGTGGGCACAATGCTTAATTCTCCAGAGAGCTTTGATTGCGGCATCGTGGAACGCGTGCCTCTTTAATGGGCAATCAGATCCACACGCAGCCCTCGACTATCCCCCGTCTAGTGCGTCCCGCCGGATGGCTGAACAGCTGGGTACTCTGATAAAACATCTATTTGCTCTTTAAATTATTTATCTATCAAAACGTTGTTTGTGGTGTTTTAAAGGCAATATCATGCAAAAAAGGTAAAAATGCACCCACTGAAAGTGGAAAAACATAAGGATAGGCTCAAAATTTGGAAAAGAACTTAGATTTTTTTTTGGTACTCTATCTCACTTGCAAAAGTCGCTTAAAGGCTTGTGGCCCAAGCTTGAGGATGAAGTCAAGCACCCAGGTCCCTCAGCAACTTGCAGCAGAGAGGCAGGAGTGTGACACACTGCTATCCATCTGGAAACGAGGCATGGATGAAACCCAGCCGGTGCTGGAAATGCACTCTCAGTTTTAAGTGCAAGGAAAAGCTCTCAAGGCAGGCTCAGCAGAAGTTTTCACAACAAAAAGGGATGGCTTTAGAGAGTTTCAACCTACTTGCTGGGTTCAGGTTCCACAACTGGCTTTACTGAACTTCACCGTAGTGATGTTGGGCCATTTTTCCTATCTAGGGGGGTCATCTTGAACCGTGATCCTGTTACCCATAGTGACATGTCCTCTTGCAGCCATGCATTTGCAGTTTTGTAGGCAAACTACCCATCCTGCCAGAAGAAAGAGGAGCTACAGGAGAAGACTGTGTTTGATGGTGAGCTGCAGAAAATAATTTTGAGAGCGCAGATTTGAGGTAAATTTTCATTTAGCTTCCATTTCCTCATTTTGTTTCTGTGAAAGTTAAATGGGATGGTGTCATGAGCCTTCCTGAGCCAAGATGTATCACATCTACCACTCCCCTTTGCCTCCATGCTAATTATCCTGACAAATTGGTTTGCCGTGATTTGCTTAGGAAATCTGTTGGTCATTTCCCACCTTCTTATTGTCAGACTACACACGGAGTGTTTCATTGTTTTACCTGGTCTTTTTGCAGGCAGTATCTTGACTGGCAGGTCTGTGCCTCCTGAGGTGCCTCCTGCATGGCCATGGGACATCATCCTCCATGGAAACTCAGAGAGTTGGTACTTCTGGGTGAACTTCAGAGCCTGCACCTCTAGCAGCAAGAAAGGTGGGTATGGTAACAGCACACCATGCGAGGGGCTTAGAGCTGGTGGTGGTCACTCGTGGAGGAGACTATGTTCTGGATTTGCAGCCTCTGTCTGCTGGATGTCAAGGTCGTGCTTCCTTTGGTTCACCCTGTTTCGCGGCTTACATATAGTATCTGAAAATGACTCCTGGATTAGAAATACATTAACAGATTGCCTATTTATTCAGTTTCTTGTTTAAATTAAGTCATTCTTTTTATATATTTTATTTTTAGTCCTTAATGTAAGCTTTTTCTTTTTTTCCCCACCATTCTTTCATGAAGTCCAAGATAAGTCAAGAACTTTTCAGCCGGCAGCTCAATCTATTAATGAAGGCACTCTGACAGGTTGATGCTGCAACATGTTTGAGGCATTTAGAGAGAAAAAAAACACATTTAAAGTAGGAGGGGAAGTACACGGCAGGCTGAGTACAGGGTGGCAGTGGGTATGAAGATCACCCACCAAGGCACGGTTGTAGCTTCTCAATTGTGCCTCACCTGGGCTGTGTGGATGTGCCCCTGCAGCTGTGCTCCCGGCTCCCCCGGCCGATGAAGCTGCAGTCGTTAACGCCGAAGACAGCCAGGTTCATTGTCGATTCTCCCAGCAATAGTGTGACAGGCCCAGTGGCTCCTGCATCGTCAATTCAAGTACTTAGCCTGCCATTCCCGATTTATTTCATGAAGTGTCTGCTGTCTCCACGTTCGCTAATGTCATGATGGTGATGTATCTATTCTTGTCCCCGAAAGGATGCAAAAGAGGGACATTAGAGCCAGCGCCGCTCTGTTAAATACCCTGTTGCCAAGACATATCAGAACTGCAATCTGTTTTTTAAACACAACTTGCTAAAAATCATATTTTGCGGAGTACCCGATTATTAGGAACGATGCTTGTGATGGCAACATACATGGCGTTTTAGCTGTTCCTCTGTATGATCTGGCTGAGTGATGGTTTATGACCTGATTGGCATGCCGATATTTTTGCCTATACAAATAACCAGACAACTATACTCAAATGGCAATTAAAAAGGAAATCCAAGCTGTTACCAGTTTAAATGAGGCTAAAGGCACACCAATCTGGGAATGATAAACCATCAGTGACACTATCAGTAGCTTACAGCAAATTAACTTTTGCAGCCTGGCCCGAGCTGAGTGTCGCGGTGCGGAAATGCGTTCTCGGGCAGAGGCTGCGATCCCGCGCCCAGGTGCTGCGTGATGCAGAGTGCTCGTCAGAAACTTTCAGCAAAACACTTTCTCATCAGAAAATATTAGTTTATCCAGCCCCCAACTTTTGGCAGAGAATCCTCGCTCCAGCAAAGCACGAGGGTTATGGCATTCACCTGCAATTACTTTATTATCTAAACCTTATTTTCCGAAGCCCTGGTGAGTGCTCAGACTTCTGAGACCCAGGCTGCGCTGGCTCGCTCTCAATCCTCAGTTCATCAGGATTCAATTTTGACACTTTTTGAAGTTTCAGATCTATTTCTGGCCACCTCTACCAGTGTACCCCTGCTTGGTGTTTAAACGGCAGGAGGAATAGCAAGGAAGCCTTCGATTCAAATCCCAGTTCAGCTTAGCACTTCTGTAAATTTGAGAATTTGCATAAAAACACCAAGTCTCTACTGCGGTTGCTAAATTGGGCTTGAGGAGAAAACGATTTTAAAAAACCTCAGGAGTGGAACAGAGGGATGTCGGCATGCCTACATATATCTCGCGTCTACACGCCTGCTTTTTTGGTAAAATGTTCTGATCTAAAACCCAGAGTGGCTCAAAGGTGTTCAGGTAAGCCAGATGTTTAAAGGCTTGTCCAAATGCAGCTGCCGAGTGATGAGAAAGTGAAACTTCAACCATGCCCAATTTTCAGTTGTTCATGTTTATTATGAGTCACATTGGGGTCCGGGTCTCATTCTGCCCTCTAACAATTTCTGCCCACGAGAAAGTGGTGCTGAGGGTGGTAGATATGGGCGAGACCCCAAGGATGAGCTTTCTTCATAGCTTGGAGGCCAGCAAGGCAAGTGGTGCCTTGGCTGCTGCACGAGGCTTTTGCAGAAGAGAGCGAACTTACCTGCAGCTTGAGACCTTGTCAGCACAAACGAGGGAGCTGTTTCCTCTCCCAACATGTTGTTCAACTGCGGCACTCGTTGTCACGGGAGGCTGCGGTGGCCAAAAGCTTAAAGGGTGCAAAAAACAATTAGGTGAGTTCATGGCAGAGTGATGCAGTGAGGACTATTTCACACCAGGAGATTGCCTCTGGCTCAGAAAGTCTCCAAGTCCAGATAACAGGGGACCATCAAAGCACCCCAGGCAATTACTGTTGTGTGTTTGTCCTGTTCTTAATCTTTTCCACAGACAGCTACAACTACTTGGTGCTAGAGACAAGGTACCGGGCTGAAGGGACTTCTTATTTCAGCCAGCCTGGCCCTTCTCATAAAGCAGGAGGAGATGACTTGTTTTCATCTCTGTTTCTGACAGCACTTGAAGATGTTAAGCCTGTACTGTCTCTTCGGTAAGCGATGTGAGCTCTCAGTGCCTCTGAGAGCTCTTTCTGTTATAAAGACCCTCAGTTCTGCGTTAGGAGACAGTTCTGCGGAGGCTGGCAGTCACCCGCGTGTCCTGCTGGAGAGCGTCATGTCTGTGCTGGGGTCTGCATCGGTCCAAGTTCAGGGAGGGGGGGAGATCCAAAAAAAGCAGAGGGTGGTTTGGCAATTCCGGTGTCAGCAGGAGCTGATCCCAGCAGTTCAACATAATCACTGAAAGCAGAGAAAATCCAGGAGTTTTCACTGGAACTGAGCAACAGCTTGACAGCTGGCAAATGCTGATGTAAGTAGGCAACTGGGAGCGAGGGGTGGAGGGAGGGTGGTGTCATTTAGCATCGCTTATGGAAGTGCCGTTTACATCTTCAGAGAGCCTGTCGGAAACGTGCCCCTTTCTGCCCAGCCTCCCTCCTCTGCCTCACGCATCCTCCTGCCCAGCCCCGCCACGCTGCTGGGTGTTCCTGCACTTGCAGAGTCTCATCTAATGCAAAGCATGCCCGGAGCAGCCTCGGTTCCCCCAGCCTGGGGAAACCTGCCTCCTCCGCTCTGTCTGGAGCGTCAGCACAGAGATGCTTACGGTGCGGCAGGAGCATCCTCCTGCTTTTGCTGAACTACTGGTTTCTGGTGATGGGGAAGAGGAACGGTGGCTGACACAGGGCTGGCACAGGGTAGAGGTGGGTGTCCAGCCTCAACACACCAGTGGATTTTGTCTCATGTGAATCTCCGCTCAAACAGCTCGACTCTTTCAGCGGAGGAAAGGACGGTCGCATCAGTGCGTGGCTGCTGTGCTTTTTGTGCTGGCAACATTCCCCTGTTTCTCACCAGTCACCAGGTTCTCTGGATGCTCAGCATCCAATTTCGTTTCTGTCCTACTGCCTCTCCGGGCTTCTGGCAAGACTTTGTCACCAAACGAGGCCAAATCTTTTTGGATACTGGCAAAAATGTGGCCGTTTTTGTTGTATTAGAGGTAAATTTCTCGCGTGAACATCAAACCCAAAGCATTATCCTTGCAGCGGCGAGTCGGTGCCAAGCGCCCGTGCTGTGCTGCGCTGCAGACAAGACCTACCCCAGCTCGCTCCGAGATTGCGTCAGGGCAGCGCGCACGGTATTTAGGCTGTCAGTACACCAGCAATAACATCCCCTGCACCTAGCAACATTTCTCTGGCTATTCTCCCTCTCTGTACAATTAACTATTTAACATTTGACAGCTCAGGAACGCTTGATTGTGCTCTGGCAATAGTCTATGAGCCCGTTCCACAACCTAATGCTCCGAAATCACTCCCTTGCCTCCATTTCCAGCAGCCTTGGCCAGTGCGTGAACTACAGAGCTGAAGCAATTGGACCATGTTCACGTTCTAACATCAAAACTGATTTTTTTTTCTGCATCTAAATAATAATTTTGTTGTCTCAGGATAAGCTTTTTTGGCCTTGGAGCTCTTGCTTTGATATTTTTCTCTCACAAATACCTGATCATGGTAAATATCCGTGCTGGACACTATGCTTTCCTGAAGGAAAGAAAAAGTAAAAATCAGCAAGTGACATGAGAAGGCTGTAACTGCAAATCACAATCCTTTCTGATTTCCTGAATGACATCGTGTGATTCAGAGTTTCAGAGGTATCGTTTCGTATCGTAGACTGTATGTAGCATGGGATACGCTCCAGCAATTCTCCATAGAGGCTTCATATTGAACAGTTAAATGTAACATATAAGAATCATATTTACAGGGAAGTGTTTTGCTTTACTGACCATGTTAATAGTAAAGTTCTGCAAGAAGATAACTGCTGGGTTTCCGTAATCCAGCTTGCTTTTGTGCAGGTTGTTTCTGGTTTCCTGTGAAATGCTTAGTCTTAAGGTTCTTAAACATGACTTGTATTTGGATGTTTCTGCAGGCATCCCTGAAACGACACCTTACTGATGATAGGCTTCAAGAGCTGTGGGTGTGTTAATTGGAATTAATTATAGCATATTTGACTTGACTTTGCTGTAAAATTGACTTGCCTAATTTGCCCAGGAGGAGTTGTCAGTATTAAATCCAGAAGGTTTATGAGGATAAAGATCTTGGGATTCTGGTGACCCTCCTAAACACTCAATCAGACCAGAGCTGAAATCAATCAAACACGAGGTCCCATGCCTGTATTTAGGATTGAGGGAGATCCATGAAAGCAGGTGCATGCAAAACCCAAACATTTTATGACTTGATACTATTCTAATTCAGAAGATGTGGGGGAGTCCCCAGTCTCCCTGGGAACTACATTAACTACAGATTTTCCTTTGTGTTTACAAAACCAGCAATAGGTGGTCTTGGCAGGGGGGAACAGAGATGTAGGTGATTCTTGTCAGTTCACTAAGTGAGAGTCGTGATGGGGACAACTTCATTAACCAGTGTGATGGCTCCTGGGGCCGGGGCTGCAGCTGGAGACCCCAGGTCTGGCAGACCCTCCAGGGAGCTGGTAACACATGGCAAAGACCAGCGCCAGCTGCTTTGCTAAATGAAAAGGTAGCAGCAGTTCCTACAAGACTTCTCAGCTTTTGGTATATCAAGTTCTTTGGAGTGGGGGGAAGAGGCTTGGGCTGAGCCCTCCAGACACACTGGACCACGCACCTACTCTGGTCTGGGAATGCTGGCGTGCAGCTGTAGGGCTGCTGGGGGTCCTATGGGAGATGCTTAATCAAAGGCCATGCCTTTCTAAGGGTTATTTCATCTGTTTATGCTTCTCAGAACTAGGAGTGGTGGTATTCAGTGCTCATGTGAGGAACACAGACAAATGAGTAACAGCAAAAAAAACCCCAAACTACCATAAGGAAACATATTTTTGAAAGGAGAGAAGCAGAAAGCCATGGACCCTGGGGGTTAGGAATTTACCCGGGTGGTCCGGAGGGTTCGGACGCGGGGTCCCGTGTGCCTTCCCGGGGCTGCGCTGGCAGGTCTGCACCCCTGCAGAGCCAGCACCCTGTGTGCTGGAACCCTCACCCGGACCTCGTACATCACTGCGAAAAGTTCCCACCTCAACACCCTCTTCCTCCCCCTGTGAGGTAAGGGGAGCAGGAGAGAGAGATGAAGTTTTGTCAGCAATTTCTGAATGAGCTGTAATGAGAGAATTTTTACCTTTCAGGGAGAATGGGAGAATTATATACTGCCGAGCCAGATTCCAATATCCTGTCCAACACACGTGTGTGGCCAGTTTGTCTTTTTATATTGTTAACATTAAGACACTTCACACCAAGATTAACTCTGATGGTAATTTAACTTCATTGGTGCCTGAAACACTGCACTATGTAAGCTGCATTTTTATAGCTAATATGTGGAAGAGTATTTTTGTCTTTTTGCAAGTGCTTCTCTTGGGCTTTGTCTTCATTAGCCTCCAAGCATGTCTAAGGTGATAAAAAGATCTGCTGCTGTTCATGAGCAAAGCCAGAAGAGTTTCATACAGGCCATGCTACAATTTTGAGAGGAGGCTGACTTCTCACTCAGACTTAAATGCTGTTTGATTAATAAAATGTATTCATTTACATCCAGTTGGAAATTAAAGAGCAGCTCTGATGGGAGGCACAAAGTGCAGCAATTCTTTTCAGAATGTGTAAGAGCAGGTTTGGGGACTCTCTACTTGTAGACGATACAGAGGTTTGCAATTGTGACATGTTGCTTGACAAGCCCTTACGGGTCACTGATGCAACCGTCTCATCCTCAAAATGATTAAACGATACGTGGCAGGGACTGTGCGTGGGAGATGTGGCGCAATCTGAACTCCGATGCAAAACTGGAAACAGCTTATTAAATTCTCAGGCTCTTTTTCCATATAATAAGAATACTAAGGTAAGAACAAGTTAACCTGGAAATAGGCTAATTAGAATAACTTAAACATCATTTAAGCTATGTTTTCCATAACAGTCTGTGTGATTCAGCCAATCTTGAATCAAAATGTTTGGCTGCATCATTTTTCAGACAATTATTATGGATCAGCCTGGAATTTAAGGATAAATAATCTATGAGGAAATAGAATCAAGATCAAATTTCGAAAATAAGTTCACAAAATTGAAATGACTGAATATAGCATGGAATGATGAAACTCGGGGCTGATGAGACGTGAGGAATGGGAAGAGCAGTCCAAGGGACCTCACTGAGCAGGTTGTGTACCGGGGGCAGCCACTGTGTCAAGGCGGCGCTGAGCTCCTGCTCCTCTGCGGCAGGGAGGATGCAGATCCGAAAGGCTGTCCAGGAGTAACTTTGCAGGAAGCTTTTCAAAGCGGTGTTTCTTCCCTGAATCTTGCTCTGTCAGGAATTACCAATTAGTAATGATTTTGTGGTTAGAGTAATTCCATATTTCATTTGTTGTGTTTATTGTGTAAGGCATTAGCACACCAAGTAATGAATCTGGAGCAGCTGACTGATTCCACCGAGTGTTTGCTCAGATGATGAAGCTAGTTGGTGATTAATTATGGTTTCGTTGTTCAGGAAAATGCTAGTTCCTAGGAGCATTAATTTCTATGTGTGTAGTTACAGAGGAAAGCGATACGCTCTAAGATTATTTTATTCTAACTAGTTCTAAAAGTCTCAGTATTGGAAAGATGAAACTTTTAAAGTTATGCTTCCTACGGTATTTTACAGTAATTTTATTCGTATTCTTCTTTTTATGAAGCGTCTCTCTGGTGCTCATAAACTGCAGAAATTGATATCATTTTCTCTGACTGCAAGTTTACATGGTAAGCTGTTAGGTGCAGAATTTGCCATTTTTTTAATGAGATTTAACACCTGACTTTGTTTTGGCATTAAGAACATTTTCCACAACTTTGTGCACAGGTACAATCCATTCTCTGCTCTGGGTGTCCTTCACACCTGTCAGAAAGGCACATAAACATCAGACATCAGTTATCTCAAGGCCAAATCAAATAACCCCACAACCACATGAATGCAATTAAGATAAATGTACTCACAAACCCCCGATAGATTCCATCCAGGCCTGTCAACTTCCCAGCTTAGAATTAGGGAGGTGGATTTTTGGCTCTAGCACATGCTTTTTCTATAAAATTACTGTCTTTATTTTTTTCCCTTCCAAATTTCTTTAAGGTTTTTGGTATGCACCCATTTTTTTTTTTTTTGGCTTGGTAATTTTCTGAATTTTCCTGTGCTTTTAGCTGTCTCCTAAGGGCTGTCCATCCCTGAGCTCAGGAGCAGGCACACATCCGTTCCTGATGAAGACTCTCTTTTCTTTAGGCTCCCCTATCAGCTCCACCTTTGGCTTATGGAGTACGTGTTAATTAACCAGCCCGTTGGCTGTAAGAGAAATGTGCTTGCAAATCCGGACTGACAATCCGCATGAGGAAAATAGCGCAAAGGACAGCTTACTGTTAGAATAAAGAAAACTCTGCGACTGAAATTTGGTTCACAGGAATGAAGCAGCGGTTTATCCGATGACTAATTGCCAAAGCAGCTACACACAAGAAAAATCAATATAGTTGATGAATCCTCTTCTGTTTTACAGTTGAGGATAACTCATTTCTAATGACCCTCAGTATTTGTGTGTATGAGCATCAAATAGATGGAAGCACAGTAACTGTCCCAAAAATTTGGCTTATGGGTAAGACCAGGACTCCACTTTCTTATTGTTGGGGCAAACTCTAGCAAATTTAACAGAATTTAATAGAAAAATGGAGTTGAGTACACTGTTGAATAGCAAAAAAGAATTACAAAAAGTGCTTCTAATGACATTTATTTTCATAGCAGTGTTTTGTTGAATGAATGGCCTGGACAAAAGCACTGGTAAATCGCCCAAAACGAGACTGCCTGACACTCACATAGCTGCTGATGGTAGGTAGCTCCTTGTCTTCTTGTTATACTTTTTTCCTTCATTTAATCTTACCCTTCTCAGAGCGTTACGCAGAAGGACACTACTTTGCTTAAAGCGTTGCCAATGTCACTAGGCAATGGAAAAGATCCAGGTACGTTTTTTAAACACCTTTTTGCAGATGGAACTCACATGTCCTATTGAGATTCAGCAGACCATTCCTGAGTTTGCAAACCATCAGAGAAAACCTCTGGAAAAGGTTTTCTGCTAGTTCATGGCGGTGAATCTCCTCGGGAGAGCAGAGCTATCAGCAGACGCTCTATCACTAACCACGCAGGACATTTTCTATTTTAACTCTTATTTTTGCTTCTTTTCCAGGGGAATGATACTTGCAGAGCGAGAGTTAAATCTCTCTTAATCTTAACGGTATCTTTGGGCTCTGCTGCCCTAATCTCGCCTTGTCTCCATTGGGTGTTTCTATAGCAACTCCCCAGGGAGTTTTCCTGTTATCTGGGTGAAGTTAACTGGAAACAAGTAAACACATTTGAGATGAAGTGGTGTTGGAGAAGTCTGATGTGGTCTTCAGAGTGTGGTCTGAAAAAAAGCTGAATTGGCTGCAGGAAACACCCCCTGGAAGGGGCTTCAAGCTCCCACTGTCAGAGATTTCACCTAAATCGCATGCATTTGCCCTCTGTGGTGCCAACGTTGTCCCAAGTAAAGGCAAATTTTTTGACATTAATAATGAATCATATGGAGCCCAAACCAGCCAAGCCTGGAGGTGCCTTATCAGAGAATAGGATTTTCACACGCAGTTTGAGAAGATCAATGGTCCCTGTTCCTACCAAATTATAATAAACCTGATGTCATGTCTCATTAGTGGGCATCTCTGTGTGGTTTCATACCCTGTGGGTGAGAGCCATCTCCCAGCTTGTCCTGGGGCTGCCCGGGGGAAGCAACACCTCTACCACCCATCCAACGGCAGCATGGCAGGGCCAGAACCGGCATCACTGCTTGGAGGGGGCTGCGCTTCCGAAAGTGGGGGTGAGGGATGGGGCTGGCTAAAGGGATGCTCTAAGAGGCAGAAGGTCTTTCTGCAAGGAGCTCAGGGGCTGTTGTGGTCAGTTTTCTCCAAGTGAATAACCCAGATAATCCCAAATCAGAAGATTTGTGTCCCATTTCAAAGCCTGCTCACTTCACCCTCCCTGCCCGCTCATTTCAAGGCTGTGGATCGGACCTTTCCAGGTTGGTGTCGTAATCGACCTTAATACGCTTCTCCTTTGTGTTTTAGACCACCGTAGATCAAGCTCTTGGCAGACCAGCAGCTCTTTGAAAGCTACCAGAACTTTGCCAGCTGGTGAGCATTTCTCTTTGAGCTGAGAAACGTCTCGGCTGGAGAGCTGTGACCTCCCGCTGCCATCACCCCGGGGAATGGAGAACCTGCCTCCTTCATGGCATGAGCTGCAGATACCAGCCGGCTCCTTCCCCTGCTTTCATTTTTTTGGCTACCAGCCATGGGTTGCTTATCATGGGTTCTGATCCCTAAAGCTGAGGTGCTGATTCTAATCTGCAGCTGCAGCCGGGTTTAAATCTTTATCTGCGATCGGTGAGTCTGAGCGCTGAGTGTGCAGAGACGTTATTAGATTATTAAATCAATGACACTCAGGTTATTAGTCACACTCATCCGCATTACCTGACACTGTAATGATGTTCTATTTTTACTTCCAGCCTGCTAATGTCCCAGAGGTACTGAAATTATGACCAGAAAATTAATTTCTATACATTTGAACAAGAGATAGAAGTATAGGGAATAATCCCACATTGACAGTATAAATCCTAACGGAGTTGTTTAGAAAAACAGCGGGGAAAGAGAGAGGGTTGAGAAGCACATCTCGCATCCAGCCTTCCCTCCACGCTGCCATGCCAAGCTCTTACGGGTATGGTGGCTGCTAATAACTGGGCCAGACTATTTTAGCGTATAACTCATTTAGGGCAATTAAGGCTCCTGAGCTGGCATTAATGATTTTACTTGCTTGGCCAATACTTTTTTGCAGAATCTCTCCACTGGGATGTCGCAATGGTCTTTTTTTCAGGCGTGAAATCAAACCCGGTAAACAGAAAAAGGCCAGCACATGGCAAGATGTTTATGTTTTCAAAAATTACTCCTTAAGCGCAGGCAAATTATCGTCCCAGCCCCCAGGCTGAGTTAAGAAGGGAGGCGCGATCTGCCAACGCCTGAAGACTGAATATGATGTTATTTCTGCTCCGCGTGACTAACTGTCTGGAAGTCGGGAGGAATCTGTTCCCGTGCAATAACACCATGGGCGATGCTCAAAGTCCATCCCCACCCTTGTCTAGCAGAGCCGTACTTGCATCCCGTCCCCACGGCCAGAGAGCCACAGAAGCACGGCCCAAAGGGCTCTCCTCCTCCCCCGAAGCCCCTGGGTGGGGAGTGCAGGCGCGGGGCGATGCTGGAGCAGGACAGGGAAAGCGCTGGCATGGAGACAGCAAGCGGAACGCAGGGAGGGTGGCTGGAAGAGGCGAGCTCCGCGGGGGTACCCGCAGCACCCAGCCAGCTCGCAGCCGGCGCCGCTCCCCGGTGCGCGCACGGCTTTGGCGGGGGAAAACAGGGGGAAGCATATGGTGAAACACCCCACGAGGGACAGCTGTTCTCACCCTTTCCCCACGCCGCCCACAGCCCCAGCCCCTCGCGAGTTCCCTGAGCTTATCCATTACTGGGTACAAATCTCCCTGTTGCTTAATTAGAACTTAGGTTTAATGCGTATCTTTACAGTGTATTTATTTCAGATTTTGCAATTAATTCCAGAGTGCTCACTGCACCAGAAACTGAGTGGGGTGACTTTCTGAGGGCTTCAGCTGGGAAATTTCCACTTAAAAATGGAGAGACATGCGAGTACGTGTGTGGGAGTAGGTATTGTTGGTACCTGCTAAATGCATGTTGCAGGATGCTCTCGTGAGCAAAGTTTGTAGTAGAATTATAACAAGCTGAGTTGTTTAGGTGTAATTAATAGATGGGGTGAGAACTTGCACAGAAATCCTTTTCTTTAAGCTTTGGGAAGTGTGCTAATAAGACATAAACATTTAGCAGCTCAGCTGGAGTACGGTGTGCTCTTTGGTTAAACATTAAAGGGGCATTGTCAAGTGGTTTTAATTAATTAGCTAGGTTTTAAATGAAATCAAATCAATTTGGAGCAGTTAGGCTCAAAATTAAAATTGTTTTCACCTGGTGGGGAATGTCCTTCAAATTCTGAACATCTTAAAGGCAATGAAAATTAATAATGCCTTTAAGAAATTGCATCCACATGGTTCCCTTTCCTTTTCCTGTTGACCCAGAGAATGGCCAGAATTCTGATGATCTGGAATTACTGTAATTGCTGTAACAACAGTATTTCTAAATTAGAGCCTTTTTGTCTATGTACGCTACAGTCAGCAGTTACATGACACCTTCTAGATGTGCAGTACCCAAAACCTGTGTCAAACCTGGCTTATAGGGTCTTGAATACCATGTTTTCCCTTTTTATTACAAGTTCTTATGGTGCAACGTAGCCCTTATGCTAACAGGTAGATAAGGAAGGTAGGTAAATAAGTCAGTTTGCATGTCAGTAACGTGAATGCTGAACATGAGTGGGATATGGGTATTTTATGCTCAGCCTCCAGTATCTCTGAGCTTTCTGTCCACTTTTGGTCACGTTGGGTAGTGGGACAGAAGTTTCAAGAGTTACAAAATTCTTACAGGTATCGTGCAAATCTGCAGCTGGGAAGGGGAGGGAGCCCAAACGAGCAAAGGGAGATGGGCAAGGTGAGCTCAGAGAGGGAGCCGGTGCAATCCAGTTCTGCGGTCGGTGGAGGAGAGGAGTTTCTGTTTTTCTTCTCGCTGGTTTTGGAAAACAAACGTGATTATCGATATTGACTTTCTAAAAGAAAAAAAAAAAACAACCACCAACAAAGTGAGAGTTTAGGCCCTTCTTATTAGGCCAGCAAAATACCGTATATAATCTTAGATGCTTTGTGTTAGGTTTAGGGGGGAAAAAATCAACACAAACTCCCTGTGCCACAATAGGCCATAACTGCTGGAAGCCGTTATGGGCTATTACACGAAGCCGTTACAGTCTATTGAGTAAATAATCTACAGATTAAAGCTTTCTAAGTACACAGGAACTTGATAGGTACCCAAAGAAGCCATTATGATATGTCATGTCAATAAAAGGAGGATTAAGGTCCCTTGCAGTCGGTGCAGTGACAGAGTCTGTCTGCTGTAAACCGGTGTTAAACAAAAGCGATCACCTTTCAAAGAAAAACCTGCAGTGCAGTTGTGCTCTGGGGCTGGGGATGAGGATTCGGAGAGAGGCAGCTGCTTCTGCTTTAATTTATTGCAACCCGAGGATGATTGTGCAAATCAGCAGCCGCGCTGCATCTCCAGCCCTGCCGGGCTCACCTGCTCCTGGGCCATGAGTGGCCGGAGCCAGGGCCATCTGCCATAGAGAAAGGAGCAAATCGGTGGGTTTGGGGGTAGCTTCCAGTCCTCTTTATGGAAATAAGGCAAAACATTTTCTCTCCGAAATCTGGGAGAAATGTGTGTGCAGAGAGCCTTGCTGCGAGGCAGCAGGACAGGAGGAGGTGAAGCCCCGTGAGCCCGTGCACATCCTGGGGAGGAAACAGGGTGCTCGGTGGGTGGCTGCCAAGGGAAGCCAAGGGGCTTTCCTCAAGCAGGAAAGATTTTCGCCTTTCTCCCTTGGCCACTCGTCCAGCCACCACCCTGACAAGCCGTGGCAGGGAGCCTGGGATGCCGTTCCTCTCCCCTTGGTGGGAGCCCAGGGCACCCCAAATCCCCAGAGCACCCTGGTTCCTCCCAATGACCCCTCCTGCACCTCCTTTTTTTTTGCAGGGGATTCCTGGCTAAGGCACATCCAGCATCCTGCCTCCTCCCCAGCATTTAATTACTCTAGGTTTCCAGTCGCTCTGGTGAGTTTAATACGAGCTATGTAAATTCTTCCCAAGAACGATAGGATTTTGACAGCCTGATTTGCCTAGCAGGCATCCTCAAACCAGCTAATTTTCTCTTTCCTGGAATTTTTGAGTGGTCGGGTGGCATTTGATTATCATTGGCTGGCATATCTGAGCTCTGGGTTTGAGCATAAAGATATTTTAAATTTAATAGGTTTAAGATGTCATTATTTCCATGCTGATGAATTTATATTTGTAACCAGAGAAACTTAGAGCATTTAATGAACTTATTTAGATATCATCGTGCAAGCTTTAAACCCAATCCTCAGTATAAAATTAAATCACTTTGGATAAAAACTAACACCCAGAAGCAAAAAACAAACTGGGTAAATGAATGAATTTCAAAAGACAGAATAAATACTGACATAAGGCACCTTGGGGACAGATTTACTAAGAGTTTTTGCATTGTTTTCAATGGAGCTTGTAATAGCGTAAAAGTATTAAATCTGATTTACTAGGAAGGATTTGTACAGTATTTCATCACCCAGTACTGGCAGCCCCTTCCCCATCTCTCCCAGCCCACTAGCAAGAGCTCTAGATGCAGCCGAACACTCAGCAGAGAAAGCTCCAGCTTGGCTGAGGAGCACACAAGCAGCCAGAAATGAAAGTATCACAACTGTTTGGCAATCCGAAAGGATTAACAATGTGATTCTATGAAAATCAATTCTAATTCCAAGTAAGTCAATACAGAGCAGCCCTGCTGCACTGGCCGGGAGATGGATGCTGCACACTCACCTGCGGGACAGTTCTGCCTGTCCTCCCCAGCATGGTGGGCTTGGGTTTGCTGAGGCTGAGACCCCTCTAGGGGAGCTTTGAAATCTTCTTCCCAGCTTCACGGTGCCAAGGCTTTTCTGAATATCTTTTAAATCCTACAAACTTTGAGAGTTTGTGCAGAGAAAGCATCCCCTTGGTAATAAGGGAGACTTTAGTTTTCCCCATAAAAAGACGGTTGTGTTGTGTGGGGTGACGACACACAGGCCAGGTTTGGAAACACTCTAAGTGACTTTTTTTTTTTTGGAAACAATTAGAGAGCCCAGGTGAGGAGACACAGCTCTTGTTTTATTCCTGATGACCTCATTCAAGATGTAAGTACTGATGAGCTCCTCTCTAGTAGTGACTTGTTATCAAATTCAGCATCCCCATGGAAAAAAAACTCCTAGCACAGCTATATTTCATGTTAAATGAAGAAGCTATAGGAGAATGAGGAAGCAAGTTAAGAAGAAATCAGAAAGAATTAAATTTAAAAGTTCAAAATAAAAAGAAAAAAGAAAGTTACCTCAATGGTACCTACAAGCAGAGGTTGCTTATTTGGTGCTTAACAAAAGTATGCAAATGTATCAGAAAGCAAGCCAGCAGGGCTGAGTGACAGAAGAGAATCACCAAAAAGACTTCATAGGACTAGGCTTTCACAAGGTTAATCTTCTATGGACTGGTAAGAGGTAGGAAACCAGGACTAGCAATAAAAAGTCCTACATCAATTTTTACAGTGGGTGGAAATTAGAGCAGAAATCTTGCAGGTACCTGTGTTGAGCACTGTCAGCGTATTCAGAAATGGTCTGGAAAAAGAGGTGAGCGGTGAGGTGGTGAAGTTTGCAGATTTGTCCAGGTTAGCCAGACCTAAAGCAGAGGTTTGTAGAAGGATCTTAGAGAAATAAGTGTCTGGGTGATATAAACTGGCAGCTGAAATTTAGTGCCGATAAGTGCAAATTAATGCCCTCGTTAAAACAAGTCTACCTACATATACAGAATGATGGGCTTTGAATTAGCACTTAACTTTAAGCAGGAAAACGTGTTGGAGCCTTTGCGGCTGCACCTCTCCCAACGCTGGCACTGTCCTCACGGCCATGAGGAGGGTGGAGGAAGGCTCAGAGAATGAGGGGCATCACACACCTGCAATCGAATGCTGCCCGTAGGTTGCCCATTGCAGAAAGGCTGCAGGAGAACAAGAGAAGGTATGGGGAGGGCAACAAATCTCCTTAGATGTAGGCACCAGCCTCTGTGATAGGAAAAGCTCAATGTGTTTAGGGCTCCTGCTTGGGAAGGACATGATCAAAGGGAAAAGGGTAGAGGTCTGCGCCACCGTGAGTGATGTGAAGGTGGATAGGGATGAGTTTTGCTTGTACCGCAGGAGAGAGAGTATCAAACTCTCAGTCTGGGGAGAAGAGGGCTTGTTTCTTTACTTATTAAATTAAATTATTTTGAAGCGCAACACTCAGCTTTATCGCTGAATGATCAGCTGCCAGTAGAGCGGGTCAACAATTTTCCAGCAGAATAGTTTCCCGAGCCACTTTCTGTTGGAAAATGCTGATTCGATGATACCAAGATGCTCTGTGGGAACACGTCAATGCCATCAAAGCCGTCAGCAGAAGCCAGACATCTGCCTGGCCTCCTTGCCTGCTGCCCAGCTGGCTGGCTCCCTGGGACAGCTGGGCCCCTGGGCTGCAGCCGGCAACTCGTTTGATATTTCTTTACTTTGCCGTTGTTCTATTTATATTGCATTTCCCCCTTCATTTTAATCTTTATATTTTATATCCAATGAACTTACAGCATTAGAAAATCCCCTGTTGCCTGTCAGAGCATCGGGTGTCAAATCAAAGCGCAAGTCACTGAATAAGAATAATTTATATTATAATTTAAATGAGTTTTAAACATTCATTTTAAGATATAAAAGCATGCAAGTGTAAATAACACATAAAGTAAAAGTTGATTTTGGTTTTATTTGTATATCATGTCAAATATTAATATAAAGTCATATTTTATGTTGTATAAAGGTTGAGTCCATGAAGCCAAAATGATACTTTTTATTTGAATCTTTTTATTTGAATCTCTTTCTAACTCACTGTGCTAAATGGAAATGGTATTTTTGTAGGACGCAATTTCAGAATTTCACTCCCTGGGCAATTTCAACATTTTGCTGCTTTCGGTTCCTTCATTTCACAGATGTTTCCATAAAGAGCAGGAAAGATGGACTGGATGTTTTCTCTGTGTAAATGAAAGAACCTGTTCTTAACCTGACTCAAGGCTAATGTATCACACAAAATGAATGAGTTTTAGATTTTAAAGGTGGGTGGAAAACCAGCCATACCTGGGGTAAAGTGAGTGAGCAAAACCCCTTCCTTAGTCAACACATTGCTGGAAACGGGAGCAGGATAAACTATGTAAAATACCCATCTTTGTAATCCAAGATGGGAAGAAATGAGAAGAAATAGATAACTTTGACCTGGGATGATTTCCAGCATTTTTGTTTTGCCTGCAACCACTAACACCTACAACAGAGCAGAGCGCTGCACCTAGATGAATAGTGCCCATGCTATGGATGAGGTTGTTGCTGGCTGCAGGTGGTACCAGCTCTAATGAGATGACCAGCCCTTGCTCATCACTAAATAAGCAATTCCTTTGCAAGTCTCAGCATGCTGGTTTTGCTTTGAAAGGCTTGTTTGGGCAATAATGTCATGTGAATGATTTGAAAGGTGGATTTGGAGGCTGTTTTTCTGGTGAGCTAGTGGTGCTGGAGCAAGTCTGTGCAACTCCCCAGTGCAGCGGGCTGCAGGAGGGTCTCTGCCTGGTGTCCTGCCTGCACGGCAGCACTTTGCCACTGTGACTGCAGCTCAGGTGAGAGCAAAAATGACATTACCTCCAGCAGCATCTACAACTCTCCCAATGTTTGGTGTGACAATGAGTCCAGCTCATCATGCTTATGAGACTTCTCTGCCCTCAGAGGGGGGTCATGGGGAGCCAGGTGATGGAGATGGTGTTTCAAGTCATACATGGTAAGTCGCACAGGGGTCCCACCCCACCATCATCCCCAAATCCTGTGGTCATCACCATGGCTTTTCTCTTTCTGGGGTGATTATTTTCAATAAATGCAAACACTTGGCTGAGATAGCCTCAGCGCAGGGAGCTGCTGCGCCACGGGCCTCCATTAGCAATTAAAATTAGATAAACAATTAGCCTGTGAACTTGGCACTTGGACCACCACTGCCTCGACAGGCACTGCAGGAGTCTCCTGCAGCTGCTGTATGGCCTGGTGTTCCTGGGGTCAGAGTGGTGCTGGAGGGTTGGGATGCGGTGGGATGCTTAGAGGAGGTGCCAGCATTGGTGAGGGGACTTTGGGGTGTATAGTGTTATTTATGATGCCTTCAGTTTCCTTTTCTTCTCCCCTTCTTCATCAGGGCACTGGAGGGAACAGGAACACGCTATCTAATTTCCTAATTTTCCTGTCAGCTTTCTGGCTTTCAAAATGATTGCAGCAGAAATCTATAAAATGAGGATGAGGGAAGCAACCTTAATACCATTGTAAATCTCCAAAATGGATGCAGAAACACAGTACTCAAATAGGAGTAAATAAAAGCAAGGAGAGATTCATTCCCGTTTTCTCCTCTGTAAACCTACTGGCAGCTTGGAATTATTCAGAAAACAACATTTAACTGAGAAAAAGGGAACCCTGTAAAATAGTAAAGATTATACCGTAAAGCTAAGCACTCTCCATAAATCATAGCTGGGAACATTGCTAAGTTATAGGAACCTGCAGATGGCTGTCATTAAAGGGAAAGAGCCTCTCCCGGCTTGGCGGGCCACGCTGCGCTCTGCTGTGCAGCTACAAATCGAGCTGCTTTCATGGGGGAGGCACAAAAGTGGCTTTAAAACAGGAATTTCAACCAGAAGCCGCATGAGCTGTTCAGCAGGACCCAGGCTTATTGAGAAAACGCAGCGGTAATTTCAGGCCTGATTTACAGGAGACTCTAATAAGTCTCCCCTGTTTAAAATAGTGTGGCGATAGTTTATCGGTAGCGCGCATCCGAGGTGAGAAGAGCAGGTATGGGGCTGCTGGACCAGGCAAGGAGTGTTTGGGAAGGGGTCAGGACAGACCAGCGGGCTCCTTCCCTGCTCTGGACACGTTCCTGTGTGCTCACCCGAGGCATCGCTGGTTTTGCCTTTGGGATGAACTCATCTGGGGCTTCCATTCTAGAAACAGCGGGGGAGATGCTCCAAACAAGCCTGCGAAGCTGAAAATAGTACACGCCGGCTGCTGCTGCTTTCAAGATAAAGATGTCACCAGGTGAGCTCCTCTAGGATTATATATTAAGCCACACCATGACGTAGCATCAAGCCACTACGCAGCCCCCGGGGACGGTGCTGTCTATCGGAGCCGTGCACGGCAGATGTGCGGGGGCGGCTGTGCCGGCGCTCAGCTCCGAGGTGCTGGCGGGAAGCTGGGGGGCAGCTTGGGCTGCGGTGGCTCCCCAGGAAGGGCTGTGCCAGGCACCGCTTCCCGGAGGCCGATCACACTATCTGCTCTCTTTCAAGAGCCTCCACGGAGACTTGACTCGAAATTCTGTCCCCAAGCAAAAGTGCTGCCCACGGTGATGGTTGTCCCACGCCAGGCAGCTCAGATGGAGGTCTGGCAATCAAAATACCCAGCGTGTAACCAGCCCTCCATGAACCTACCGTTGTTTTGAGGTTGGAAATGCTTTGTCCCACTCAGTGACACTCACCAGGGTTCATGGTTTTTCAAGGTCACCATCTCTAAGGAGGTCAGGAGCCTTTCCCGATACAAAATGGCACAGCAGCTTAGTGCATTGATTTTAATTCCTTCCTCCCCTCCAGTTTTCTCATTTCTATTGTACTGGTCTCACTTTCTCAGCATTTCTGCAAGAGCATCATCTACCTGCAGGTGCTGGCAGAGGCTTGCTAAGCTCATTGCTCACCAGGTGCTAACCAGGCTCCCTGTGAAAGCTGTAGTCACAATGCTTTCCAAAAACGTGGCCAGGAGGAACTGCATCCCACAGTATTTTTCTTCTTCTCTGTCTCTGGGTGAACTCAAGAACTGCTTGCTGCATCCGTAACAACTGTGTTTAGCTCCTTGTCACAACCCTCTTTTGTGCTTCGGTAGAAAAGGCATCACCAGCAGATGCAATTTCTTTCAGTGCTGGAATTGTGTTTATTTTACTGGAATTGTGCTCCATTTATCTGGTAGCAAAGGGACTAGGCAATTTATATTGGCAGCACTGAATGTACCGAGATTGGCAGTGGCCGGGCACTCACGGCTTGTTACCCAAGGAAAGTTCAGAGCATACTAATTTATCCCACCACGGAGCAGCAATAGAAGAGCTGTACAGTTGGTATCAATCAGTCTTACATTAGTAACACTGTAAACATTTTTTCAGATGGTAAAAGATCCAATAAATCTGTTTTATTTTATTTCATTGTAAGGTCCAGTTCTTCCTTTCCATCATACAAACAACTTCCAGGTAATGGAAAGGATATTGCATTCACTATTCACAAATCACAGTTTGACCTATTATTTGTAATTTTCAGTGCCTGCCTTCTTATGCAGTGTTCATAAAATGAGATTAGAGTGATTTACAATAGTGAGAGATGGAACAAGACTAAGAGGAGATGTGACTCATTAGACATCCTGTAGCTGTTGGAAGGAACCCACATCGCTCAGGAAGATGTTCTGTGATTTTCCAAAGCGGTCTAGGGGATTTAGATGTACCTTTGAGGGGTTTCAGCACTGAATGTCTCTGTTTCATCTGAAAACACGACCGACCAGCCCTGTTTTTATCTTGTATTAAACCAAACAAGAAATGCAGATTGAAGGCTTCCAAAACTCCTTTCTGACATGCTAGTCGTCTTTGTGATATGGCTCTAAAACGGTGTTCTTCAAATGTTGTGTCACTGAGCTTTCCAAAAGTGAAAAAGATACTTCTATTTGCATTCAATGTTGGGAAATTATAGTTTCGTTGTAATTTATGGTGCTTCAAAATTATCAAGTTATGGTTCAAGTGCTTAACTGCTGTATCTGGACTTAAGAATGAACTTGCTTCCCTGGTAGACCAAACAAAAATACTCTCACTGTTCTGTTAACAGCTATGAATTGGGGTTCATCAGGCAAAATGAAAAAGAAATAGGAAAAACACCCAAGGGTTTATTTTAATGAGCAAGGAAATGAACTCGAGCAGAAGCCCGTCTATCTCCTGGAGTCAGGGATGGTATTGGGAACAGGTGAGTGGGTTCCTGTCCAGCCTTTTGGAGGGTGGTAATAGCCCCTCTGGTTTAGTATCTCCTGCTGCTTTGTTTTCTCCTCTTGAGCACCCGCATATTTCTGCCAAACTGTTTAGTGCATCCTCCTAAAAAAAAAAAATTGCTTGTCAAGAAGCAGCACTTGCTTCTGCTCTCTCTGAGCAGACAGGATCTGTAACAAATGACTCACATGCGGTAATTACGCTCTATCTCTTCCTATCTTGCATTGATTATTCAGATGTCGAAAAAACAGTTCTCTCCCTAATAAAAGAAAAGATCTGAAGACCCAAATATTGGTTTGTTGTTTGTTTGGGATTTTTTTCCTTTTTTCCCCCCCTCTCCTTTGTTTTCCAGGTACTGTTTACAACCATGGTATACTGAGGAGATGAAACATTTATAAACAAAACCTCCTGTCAGAGTGTTCGTAGTTTATGTTTGTTTAAAGGACAATTTTGTGTCACCTCTTTGTATTTTAATAGTCAAAATAAATTTTGCATAATAATTCGACTCCTCTCTGCTGCCTGTAATGACTATCTGCATTTTTCTGATGGATGTTTGTATTTGTTTCCTATGATTTACATGACCTGACGTCTCATATAATGAGCTTCCCAGCGCAAATGCCATTTGTGATCCTCCGTGCAGCACTAATCTATCATTTGATGACCTTACAAGTGCTGGGGTCACGGATTCAATCAGTAAAATGTTTCAGGGTGTAATTAATTAATTTCCCCCTCCCCAATCTGCAACTGTTCGTTTAAAATTTGATGAAAGCGGTGGGTTTTGGTAACACTTCTTCAATACGTACGGTTTGTTTGTGTAATCAATCACGCTAAGTTGGGGACTTCTTAGTATTCATGGCTTTGTCTTGCTTGAAACTTCCAAATGTTTATTTTCCCGCATAATTTAATAGTTTAATTAGCCAAACGACTAGATACTGTACTTTTGCAAATACACTCAGGTTGTGATTTAATAACGTGGTTTTGCCTTTGCTGAAGCTGGGCTGGATGGCACCGCGCGGGCAGCAGAGCTGGTCCGACTGTGAGTGGCACTGCCAAGCTGGCTGTGTCCCACGTCAGCCTTGCATGAGGCTGAGCCATGTCACAGCCCATCGCAAATTGTGACAGAGCTGTTGGCTTTAGCCTTCTCATCAAACAAAAAAGGGAGTTCATGGTCTTGGCCTTTACCATCCTTTGCTTGTGCCCGCATTGCTTAAACGGTCGAGGGCTGCAGGTGACGGCTGTCTTGCATGGAGCCACAGGATTTTCACGCTGTGGTTCAGGCCACCCTCCCCAGGTCTATGGGTCATTTCCAGGAGTGGGTGCAAAACAGCTAACAGAAGCTGGGCTTAAATTCCCATCCTGGGATCTGCATCTTCACCAGAAAGACGTTGGGTCCTGCACACCGTGGAGCACTGACACCCGCTGCAGCATCACTGCGCAACCTGGTGCCTTTGTCCATCTGTCCCAGAAGCCCAGCATTCTGTGGAGCTTCTCTGAAACAAGTGCATGAGCTTCCTGGTGCCTGAGGAACATCACAAACTTCAGGTCTCTGCTCCTCCCACAAAGACCAGTTTGGCTCCTGATCTTTCTAAAGCAAAACACTTCACTTTTTGACAACTCTCGCCCCGGAGATGGGAAATGCAAAAATCTAAATTCCTGCTGCTTTTCTGGAGCACTAATTAAAGATCTGCCAGGGTGATGTGTTGTCTAAAAGCCTGCACTGTATGGATGAGACACACACATGTCCCCAGCCCTGGTGTGTGTTATAAAGGGTCTGGCATTTTATCTCTGTCTTTGACTTTGTGCTGTGTTTTGCAGATTTTTGTTAATAACGGAAGCAGGTGTATCTTTGTGTGTATGCAGCCATCTTTTCACCTAATAATGTGAATCTCTGATTTACAGATGGCTCTGGACCCATCCTCCAGGACTCTGTTGGGAAAATGAGATGTGATCTCTGCCAGCAGCACTCAGGACTAAGCCTCTGAGGCAGCTTCACAATGAATTCCCGGAGATGCTGTTATTATGTTAACAAGTTTTCTTCTATCTTATCAAGGTCTTGGGGAACCTTTCTATTGACCGTTAAGGCAAAGCAAGACAAAACATGCTGAAATTGAGAACTGAATGCTTATGGATGGAAATCCTATAATGTTATGATTCAATTTCTCTTCAGGTAAAGATGATTATTTCTGCAGTCCTGCTGCTTGGCTCACTGAAGCCCAGGAAAAGACTCAAAAGGAGAGAAGACAGATACGTGAGGGAAAAGATAAAAATTGGGAGAATATTCCAAATCCGCCTGATATATTGGGGTTGGAGGAGGCACGAGTATGTCTCTAAGGGACAGCAGCCTTTTAGCACAGGACAGCAGAGTTTGGAAATAATGCTGGTGACATCTCCCTGAGGTTGGTGGCTTTTGTAAAGGGCATCACACAACAGCAAAAGCTCTTTAGAGCGTGGGGTTAAACTAGTACGGGGAACACTTTAGATGAGACCAGACTACTAACCCCATCCTTGCTGCTGGCTGTTTGCTAGACTAGGGTTATCCTGCATGGAGCTGGTCTCATACCAGCACAGCATATGTAGGGAGAAGGCTTGGAAAGAAGGTGTGGTGAGGACGGAGACTGAGAGGTGATTCCCTGACATGACTTCAGTCACTGCTCCATGACTTGCTAGAAAGATCTCTTTCTTAAAAATGATGCAATCTTTCCACCGTTTTGAACGCACCGTAGGTAGTAAATCACAGCAATGCTCAGTTGGAATAATGGACTGATGTGATGTGGTGTAGCAATATGTTTTTCTCATAGTATGTAGCCACTACTTTGATGGAAAACAGGCAGGGAATGCAGTGGTCTGACACGCTTAGGAGTAGCATCTTAGACCCATCCAACCCCAAAGTGCACCTCGTGACTATAAACACACACGTAGGCATTTGCAGAATTCAGGCTTAATATGTTATTTCACTGGGAATTGTCTTTATCCAACATGAGACGTGGTCAACACTGAGAATAGCACAGACAGGTCTGCTAGATAGGCCACAGCCATTGCTATAGTGGGAGAATCGCTGCTGCTGCACAGATTTCTTGCAGTGGTATTTGGGCTATGTAGGATCTGTGTTTTCTTTGAAACATTAGAGGTCAGGAACGACTGGTCCCAGCTAAGAACTAATTGCCTGGAGCAAAATTTCTCTATAGTGAGAGAGTATGGAAGTAGCATCTGAAATTACAAAGAAGTCACTGTGCTTTTTGCTCTATCAGCAGACTTTAATGAAATTTTGAAGGGGGGAAAAATTGCTTCTTGGCTTAAAGCATGAGCTATGTTATTAATCTCTGCAAAGGAGTTTTATAATTGAAACGCTGATGGAACAGCAGCTCTACTGACTCAAATGATGACCTAACCGTATCTAACATAAGCATATATGAGGCTGCATAATGCTGTGTCATGATCGTAAGAGTTCCCGATAATTTGGGCAGGTTGAAAACTGCGGCTTACTCTCTTAGCTAAATTCAGTTCCTTTAAAATTGTTTTTCATTGTCCTTATGGCACCTGGTTTCTGCGTGATATCACAAGGACTTGGACTGTCCCCTGAGGTCACATGTGCTGCAGGGATTGTCTTTGGTGGGTTATTGACATGGATTGTGGGCCCTATTGGTAAAATAGCATTAGCCTGTGCTGTCATTTTTGTCAGTAGTTCTAAGAAGAAAAGTGATGTTTGTACTTGTACTGATGGTGTCTGTGGACTCAAATCAGTAGCTGGCCATTGGGAAAGACAAGACCATTCTCCATACTACTCTCTACCCACAACCTTTCGGCCAAACTGTGTATTTGAAAGACAGATTCTTGGCCAAGTTTGCTTGAGAGCCTCTCGGTCAAGCTCAGCTTTTCTCAGCTTGTCCTGGTCTGCATATCTTATTTTGGGTTTTTGCTCTAGTTTCCTGCTTTGCTCCAGTTTGCACAGCCCTAAGGAAACCAGGACTTCGCAGGGCTGGCATGCTCGGGGAAACCTGCTCAGATCTGCTCTCTAAAATGCAGACATCTAATGGTAATTTTTATTCTGATTTCTCTACGTTCTCCTCCTCCGAATGTTTCAAAAAAAAAACCCAAAACAAACCAAAACTATGAAGAAAGAGACATATAAATTACTAGTCTCAGCCTATGCCTTTCTGCGTGCATTTCTGATTGATACATGCCAACATTCCTTCATTATTGCCCTGTTTTGTACCTACCGGTCAGATATGTAAAGCAACGCCAATATCAGAAAATCTCATCTTCTTCCCTTTGTTTGAAAGTAGGTGAATGTGCAAACAAGGTAAGATATATTAAAAAAAAAAAAAAAAAGGACTGTGGGAAATAGCTTTGGCTTTTAAAATAACAATTTCCTCCCCTAAATGGGAACGCCAGTGTTTAAGTGGACAAGAAAAGCAGTGTGTGCCTTTTCATCCAGGCATTGGGGAAACTTTAGGAAGATGAGAGGTAAAGAGGAGATGGGAACAGAAACGCATCTTGAAAGGGAGAGCCGGGAGGCGGCAGGGAGCTCCTTGCCGGTGGGAACGGCAGCAGAGGGCACGGCAGGAGCTGCCACACTCCAGCCTGCAAGCTTTGAAATAATGGCAGTTATTTCTAGCGTTATCAGATTTCTGCCTTGGCTGTTCAGCCCTAGCCTTTCTCCTTAAACAAAGCACGTGTTTCACTTGCCAAGCAGATGCTTCTCCATGAGAAGTGCAGGAGAACCAGACCTTCCCTGGTGCTGCAGACCAGCCCTGCTCTGCAGAGCCATGGTTCATCCCCGTGGAGATGAACTCCAATGCAGACCCTTTATGGGTGCTCAAAAAGCTCTTCCTTAGGGATATTGAGGAGCTGTCGATGCTGCAGAAACCCATGTTTTGGTGCTGTCTCCTGATCCTGAGAGCTTATGAAAAATGATGCCCTGATTATATTGATCAGTTTAATATCTTCACTTTATATTTATGGTACACACAGTTCTTTGTGTGCCTTTTAAATGTTACGTTAAAATACAGAGCGGCACCAGCTTTAAAGAGTTGAAGCACAAAAGCTCCTTTCCTGCTCTCGTCTCCTACCGTGAAGAATTTGCAAAACTCTCAGGGAGGCTCTTGAATTACGGCTCTTCCTTTTCCTCATGATGCACAGAGAAAATAAATGTATTATTAATCTGCCCACTGTCAGAGATCTCTGCTCGCTCACTCTCTCTCTGTCTGTACACAGGGAGACAGATTGACAGGAACAGCAGACGTATGCAGAATTGCCTAACGTGCGCTCAGGCTGGTGAATCACCAAACCATCGGACGACGAGATATTCTCCATTTGAATTGGGACTGCGGAGCCCTGAAGGAATTTGGTGTAGGAAGATAACTGTGAGGAGCATCTTGGTCCTGGACGACAGTATCCTTCAGATATTTGCAAGAAGCTTTCTCTTTCTTTTCTCTCTTTTTTTTTTTTTTTTTTCTCCCTCCCTGAGCTCCTGGGTGTGTGCAGAGCACCAGCTTCATCCCGCTGCCCAGCTGTGTTTCTGCTGGGACTCTGCCCTCTTGGACCAAGGAGCGTGGCTCTGCGCCACTGCCTGTGTTTGGGAGCGGCAGATCGAGCAGGATCAGGATCTCAGCAAGGGCTTGTTTTAGCTTCAGAGAGCAAGAGCTGAGGTGGGAGTCGGCAGACATGAATGTGCCTCTGTCGTGACTCAGCTCCTGTGGGATGCGTTTCTCCCTTGGGAGAAGCCCGGCAGCACGGAGCAGCACAGTACGCCTGTGTCTTCCCAAAGACTCCTGCCGAGCTCTGCCTTGGCTCCCAAATAAAGTCGGATTTAGCCTGGATTGCACATGGGCTTTTCCATGGAGGCTGTGAGGTGCTTCACCTAAGGAGAGGGATTGTGCTCATGAAGGAAAGAGCCTTGGAGAAGCAGGGGGGGAGTTGCTAAGGCAAAAAACCTGGGCTGGAAGGTGACACCTGAATTGCCGTGAGTGTTGGTTACTCTCAACACCCGCTGGGTCCCCTCACAGAGATGATGGCCCTTGGCCATGCTCTACTAAAACTGTTCATCCTCATTCCGACTCGAGGTTCTGGGATGCCCAGCAGAAGATGTGGTGCTGACATGATCCAGTGATGTCTGTGGGAATCATGGCACAGGGATGTTGTCTGCTTGCTCTGCTGTGCATCTCCCTCCCGTATGGACTGGTTCGTTCATCTATGCATAGCTCCAGTGGGAACGTTCTCACTCTTAGATGATATTCAAAAGGAATTGGTTTCATATCGCATCACGCAGCTCCATGGCGGTTTGCTTTTTGCAGCTCCCTGAGCTTAGCTGCAGAGCTTTGCAGCTTCTAGAAAGCCTAGATTTATCTGCAAGAAGACGACCAGTATATCTCGCCCTCCTACTTCCCTAGATCAGAATATTTTCTGTCAAAAAGCCTCTTGGAATATCAGGGTTCAAAGCACTGCTATGATATGGCAGCAGAGACGACCACATATGTGTCATAGGTACGATGTGCAGCATGATGGCAAGGGGCATCTAGGGACCTTCAGCATCTCTCAGTGCCTGTGTAGCAGAGATCCTATCTCAGCCCTCCCCTTGGTCATGAGAATTTTGGCTTGTGGTTCTGGGTTCCTGGGGACAGAAAATTTTGCCTTTCCTGGGCCAAAGCATGAGGGTCAGAGTGGGACAGTGGTTACAGGACATCTGGCTGCAGCGGGTTTAGAAGGGCCAGGCAGGGTGTTGTGTCTTGCCTGCTGTGTGCATCCCTGACAGAGCAGAAGAAGGTGGGAGAAAAAGCTGTGCTTGTTGCATGAATTGGTAATGCCTCTTTTATGGCTCAGTTCTAGTGGTTTTGCTCTGTTGTTATTCTGCTATTCTGCTGGTGCTCTGTTAGTTCTGTTTAGTGCTTAGTGAGGCCATCACATACCTTATTGCATGCAAAGAGATTGCTGTTTTCTTCCAGAAGTTCCCATTTATGATTCCTCCTCTTTTCCAAATCCCTTTGGAGGATGGTCAGGGCCCTGAGCACCATGGGGTGTCAAGAGGGAAGGTCGTTTGTATTTGTATGAGCAAGTTAACAGTCTGGAGACATGTATCAATGCTAATTGATTTCCTGTCTCTTTTCCATGTCCAAATGATCTGCTATATCACTGCTATAAATATCAATAACCTCCTGGATTAAAAACATGTCACAATGTCATAGCCCTGTTGCTGCACGCGCAAAGGGCAAGAGGAACACCAGCTGCTGATCATCTCATCTGACCTCAGGCCTTCTCTCCTCGATGGTAAACTTTTGCTCATGTGTTTCTATCTCCACGGGGGGCTGTGGAAGCTGTCTGCCCCTTTCTTCCCATGCAGGAGTGGGCAAAGTTTGGTGTAACAGCACCCACCATGTGCCGGTAGTGGTGCTGCAAAGATTGCAGCTGGGAGATGCTGGTGCCCCTTTGGTGTACATGACGAACTCGGTGGACAGATGTGGGGGCAGGATGCCATCCCAGACAGCTGTGCCTCTCCAGCAAACAAAAGTCCCAGAGGATCTTGTACACTACACGTGTCATAAAGAGGCAGACAAAACCACTGACGCTGGAAAATGGAAGTTTAAAAGATTGCAACGTACAAGGAACATGAGGATGGTGTGACTTGATGTGAGCTATCTGAAAGCCCCGTTCAATAGGTGGGTAAGATAGAGAGAGGCCTGGGCTTTGCGTTAGATGAGACTGCTCTGATGGTTTGGTCTGGCCTAGAAATCCTAGAAAGAGAAGGGTCCCTCCACTGAGTCTTGCATTAAGTCAAATTTCTTGTGCTTGACCAAGGACATAGCTATTACTTAACATCTTTTGAAGCAGAAGCTCCAAGTTTTAGAGAATTCACCAGAGCCTTTGAGCGGGCGGGTAATTACCTTCCCTATTAAAAACAAGGCTTACCTTCATAAAAATTGAAGGCTTGGGAAGGTCTGATAAAAACCTGTGCTCCTTGATTTGGGTAACTTCTGGGGGATGACATGGTAGAAGGGGAAATACAACTTTGTCACAAATTCACTGTTGATCAGCAGAATCATTTTGACAATCCTAATGACAATCCTATATCTAATACTCCTCCAATTAATGCTGAACTGATTTCCTGGTAAACAACCATCACTGATAGAATGTTAAGGGAATTGTCTGTTAGGAAGAGGGTAAAGGCTGTTCTGTGAGAAACAGGTGGGCAGTAAGATGGTGCAGGGTCTCTACCGAGGAAAGTTTCATGAGAGCATTGCATGTAATTTTTTTAAATTAGCATTAGTATTTTATCTTGCAGTGTAGTAAAGATTACCAGAGGTGGTTGTGGTGTTATTGAGCTGATCTAAACTTAGTGGAGATGTTTCCACATTGATGTCTCTCATATGGCGCTCCTGATAATTACAGAGAAAGTTTGGGCTGAAGAAGCTGGGATGTGTGGAAGCTACGTTCCACTTATATGGCACACAAGGAAGTCCTAAAAACAGCTGTATTTTTCCACTTTTTAAAAAAGTGTCCTGATTCATTAGGCTGAACAGAAATGGTTAATCTTAGATATCAGAGACAATTTGAAGAGCCTGGAGAAAAGCCCTCATCTGCCCAGAGCTCAGGGAAGGTGAGTGACATGGACTGGGTCATGATGCTGGGTCAAGTAATAAAAGGCAGATTCTGGTGAATAAAGTGCTGAAGGAAGGTGAGATAATTCATGTCAGTCATTGCAGGGCTGTGAGAACATTAACATGATGTTGTTTTCTCATTAGATTGCACCTGGGGTCAATAAAAGCAATAGTATTGACCTAGTGTATGTAGATGTCTCTAAGCATTTATGATTTTGCAAATTTTTATTATCGATCAAGAATGATATTTAGTCATTACAGCACGCATTAAATGGTTTAAAGAGTGGCCAGCCGATGTCCAAAATGAAGGCTGTATATCTAATTTCTTGTTCCTTAAAGATCAGCTCTTGTTCCTATGCTTTTTCTAATATTTCTATCTACAGTAGGGAAAAAAATATTCTGAAAGTACTGATAAGGTTCCCAAGTGATTTGAAGATTGGGAATGTGGTAAACAAGGAGACACTCACTGATATACAACCTGGGCAGCTAGCTAAGCCAAGGGCAAGCAGACAAATATGCATTTCAAGACATGCAAATACAAGGTCAAGCATTTAGAAACAAAGAATGTAGGTCAGGCTTGTGGAGGAGGAGACTGGCTCAGGAAGGAGAAACTCAGGAAAGGGATGGTGGAAAACTAAATGCATATGACTTCCCACTTGTGGTTGCAGGTGAAAGATCAGTGAGATTCCCTGGGTGTATGGCTAAGTATAGTAGACAGTAGGAGTAGGGAGACTGTATGACCTCTGGATTTGGCACTGGTGCACAGCTGCTGTGCTCATTTCTGGTGTCCACATTTCAGAAAGTATGGAGAAAAATTGCATAATGTCGGAGGAAAGACACAAGAATGATCAAAGTGTTGAGAAGCCGTCCTATGGAGTTCGTGAGAGTCACCTCATTTCATTTATCAAACTGAAGGTTAAGGAGTACTTTGAATCACGGTCAGTGAACACGCGTTGTAGGAAGGCAGCTGGGTGGTGCAGCAGAGTTCTTCTATCTCTAAGACAGATAAATTCAGGTGGAAAATAAGTTGCAAATTGTTGACAGCCAGAGCAAAGACCCGTTGCAATGGCTACAGGTTCTCCACCACTTGAGATCTTAGATTGTTTTTTTTTTCAAAGATACGTATGTTGCCTTCCCAGGACTCCTCCTAATGTCAGTGGCCAAGGTGGGGTGCAGGATACCTGGTGTCCAGGCTGCTGACTAACCCCACTGACAGACCTGATACACAACATATGTGCTGTGTAGGATGGCAGCTGTGCCACAGAGACAGGCAAAGGGGCACATGCAGGTTATCAGGGAAGTGGGATGGTGTGGCCAGGATCCTCGGTGTGGGCTGCTGCCAGAGTGCATTAGCCTACCCTGCTTTGCCTCTCGCAGTATGTTTGATACCTCTCTGGTCACTTTGTTGGCCAATTTGACTGCTAGGTGTTTTTGTCTGTTAAAACATCTGTTTGTGTGCAGTTTGTTTCCTCTTATCAACTCATCCCAGGCCCCCTTACACTTTTGCAGGAGTTATTTATATAAAACAATTTCTTTTCCCATAGGTCTCTCTGCCCAAAGTAATATTGTAACCTAATTCCCTCTGGTAAGCAGTCTTATCCAGACTTTCTGCGTTCATCTAAAATCCAGCAGTAGAGTTTTTAGAAATCTGAGGCCCCAAGATATCATGCTGGAGCAGCTGAAACCAGTACAGGAGATCAAATATTAAAGCAGACGGGCCAGGGTGAGGTCCGGTGCTCCACGAGGGCTTTTGAAGCTTTCTGCAGTGCTGCTGACTTCTGCAGAGGCTACGTTATCAGATCCCATGTTGCTGCATGTTTGTAATTATTGCTGCACATTGTCGTTATTGTGTCTCGGATTTTTCGTTTGCCATTCCTTTGCAGTGCTTCTGCACTAACAACACATAAAGAGCATTGCCAATAATAAATCACCCCTGGTTTTAACATGCTGTTATTTCAGAGGTTAGGTTACCTCAGTGACAGCTTGACATTCAAGGATCACAAAGCTTCCCCATAACAACAATGCACGATACGATCTAATTATGGTCATCTCACAAAACAATTAGGTGGGACTGGAGGTATTTTTTTCATTGCTTTGTGCGCTACACGTCAAAGACATGAAGGCAGGAAAGCTTTTAAAATAAACAACGCTTTTGGGGCTAGCGGTTGCCGCTGGGGTAACTCATCCGATTCCCTTCCCTTCCTCCTCCCACTCCCTGGATGGAGGCTGACTTGCACCAGCTGAGGTTGTGGCTCTTAAAAACTTCATCTATCTGCTTTTAGCTACGGCAAATTGTTTAGGAAAATCCTTTTAGTGACAGAAGAGTTTGGACCAAGTGCACCTGGGGCTGCAAAATGCAGCAAATGACTTTCCTGAAATATTTGATTGATTTGTCTTGGTGTCTTCCTTTGGTATGTTGCTGCATTCAAGTCCTGCTACAGTGGGGCTGGCTCTCCCCTTGCTAGCATACCCTGTGTTCATTTGCACTGGAAGTAAAATATTGTATTTCCACTTTTATAGTAATATTTTGTTTGCATGTTGTTTTGATTTCAAGGGCAAGGCCAGTGGAGTGGGTCAAGGGAGACAAGAAGCTTCACAATGTATACTTGCTATGGTGTCCAGGCCACGTGCATCTCTGGAGGGATGGCAGGAGAGATGTTCCCCATCACCCAGAGCTCCCAGTGCTGGGACGCTCACTTCTGCACCCAAGCCAGCTCAGGCAGCGACAGGTAAAAGCTGGGCTCTCCCCTGCTCCAGCTATCTGGGGTTCAGCCCTGGGGGAAAGCCCAGATTTTGTCACCCCCGGGAAGAGCATCACCACTTTGGCACGCGTTGCACCACCATGTGCGCGCTGAGCCAGCACAGCCCGGAGCAGCAATGCGTGAGGCCACCTTGGGATCACTCAACGGTGCTTCTCAGCACATCTTCTGGAAGTGCAATGCGAGCGTGCAAGTGCAGAGGGTTTTTCATCTCAGGGCCCTCAGTACCCAGCTGCAGGCTGGACAGCCGCCCACAGGTAAGCCTGGTTCTGTGTCGCCTTTATCAGGTTTCCTTCCAGCACAATCTCATTTCCATGAGTTGGAATAAAGAAAAAGAGTGAAGTCCCTGACTAAGGTCCTTTCTGATGGGTGGGTCTGGGGAGAGCTTCCTTGCAGCAGCTTCCTTCCTACGTGCATAGTGTTGGTACCACAGGGTCCCAACTCGGTGCCCTTGCAGGGGTGTCTTCTTTTATTTTGGAGTGGGTCACACTTGTATGCTAAATCCTTACTAAATGCTTCATAAGAAAAGCACCAGCAAGGCCAAGCTGATAGCTTTTCCATGGACTATACCTTTCAGCTCGTAGCTGCCTCCTCTATTGTAATTTAGAATGAGATATTGTCGTGTTCTTGGCAGTAATTACATGTGTATTATTATAAAGGTTTTGTTGATTAAAAAGCTAGAATGCATTATTTGAAGTGGTCCAAATATTGTTTCCATTAAGATAAAGGGATTATTTAGCGTAATAGAATGCTGTTGAGCATTTGTATGGCATTCTTCCTCTTCAAAGCTCTTTAGCAAAGTTCATCTAGGGAAAAAGTCTCCTGTAAAAACTGGAAGAGAGCACTGGGGTCAAGGGGATAGCTCTCAGAATTTAACATTATATCATCATCTGCTGAAAGGCTGGAACCCTTCAAAAAGTCTTCCCAACTAATTTTGTTTAGAAGAGAAGAACTTGACCTGTTTCATGTGTCTGCTATGCAGGAAAATGGTCCAACCTTCTGATCAAACCTCCAGGAGAAATTGTTTCCTATTTTAGAGAGCCTGTGCCAAGGTTTGTCCCCAAAGGCTGGGCTCTGAGAGGCCCTGAGCATTTGGAAATGTGCTGTGGAAGGAGAAACACTGAGTCATCCTGAGCAAGAGGGGCCTTAGGCTCTGCAGCACCTTAAAAAGGCACTGGGAAGCTTAAAAGAAAAGGTACATTTAATTGCTTTTCAAATGATTATCCCATTGTCCTTGGTAAATGCCAGGTGAGAAGATGCTTCATACAACAAGTTATCTTCCTTTTTTAAAATAAAGGTTAGTTTAAGCTTATCAAGAAAATTAATTGCCATTGCAATGTACCGTGGAAAAAATGCTTTCGCTCTATCCTGAAGACAGCTGTGAGGCCGTAACTCTCCTTCTGGATACAAGAATAAGTTCTTTGCCAAGGTAGTAATTATCTCAGCATCTGTCTCTTCCTTTCTCTGCTCCGGGAGAACTGAAAGCCTCTGACAAGGTTTGCAGATCAGCAAACGCAAGGGAATTCTCAGCTTTTCTCCCCAAGGACCCGTATTTATATCCCTGCCTTCCCAGATGCCTTCTCCCTTTCCTTTGCTCCAGAAACAGGAGCTGCACCAATGCTCCCACTCACGGCTGATGCGCATTCCCCCTCGCTGCCAGCCCCAGCAATGGGAGGGTGTTTGCAAGAGCCCCTTTGCCATCGCTGTGCAGCTCGACTGGTACATTGTGGCACCGGCACGGGCTCCAGCCCCGTGTGACTCACGCATGAGTGCTGGCAGGAGAGATGTGCATATGGCTCCGCCGGAGTCAGGGGAAGTAAGGAGGAAAATAATAAAAAAAAAAAGATTATTTATTTTATCAGAGTTTTACCCAAAGTCTTTTGAGAAATTAATCTAACCAGCATCAGCCCTTCTCCAAAGGGCTCTCCTATAGCTCCTGGACAGTATAGTGTAGTTGCAGACAACTCTGCTGCTGGTGCTTTCAGCTTAAATCGGGTTCTCACTGACCTGAAGGCTGAAATGCAGGATGTTGTTGTATCCAAAGGACAATAATGACACCCAGTTCTCCCTCCTCCTCCGCCTCCTCCTCCGCCTCCTCCTCCTCCTCCTCCATCGCCATGCCCTGTCCATCCCATGTCTGAGACCCATCTCCTCACGGGATGGTCTCCTAGCTGCCATGCCGGATCCTGGGGCAGCTAATTGTCTCTGCTTGGTCTCTGCTCAATGGAAACATGTCTCGGTTTGTGAGCTCTCCTTGCTGTGACGTGTCACTTATGCTCTTCTCCATACAAAGAAATGAAAGCCCATGGCACTGCAGGATTTGCCCATTTCCCTACTGACACCAGCTTTCCTTCATCCTTTCCCCACCCCTGGCTGAGGTCCCTTTGGCACACCCTTGCCATGTGCCTCTCATGCTCCCTGTGGTCAAATGCTGCACTTGAGGGCTGAGCTTTACTCATTATTAGCCTCTGTTTTGTTGTGTGAGGCTACTGAGATGGACCCCGTCTTTGGTGGCTGTCCCTGTCGTCATTTCACATGCTCTTTGCATGCACCTCGCTTCATCTTGCGTGGTGACAGCTCCTCCGTGATTGTTTTGTATCGTGAACAAATTGCATTGCTGGTCTGTGCCTCCATCCTTCCAGGTTATTGATCAGACAAATTAATTAAACTGATTCCAGTATCGATCTCAATGGCAGTCTATATTTTGCAACCCAAACTGCTTTCATTTAACTACTCGTTCTCATCAATATCGCAGCCAGTTCTTTCTCCACTCAGGCAGCTCCATCTATACAACAGCCAATATCCACGTAATGACCTTCCAGGACAGCCCTTGCCAATTCTTCCTCGTGTCTAAACCCTTCTCTACCGTTTTCTAGAGTGTGAGAGCTTTTTCTTGTGCTCCTGGTGGAAAAAAAGGGCAATGCAGGCTGTACAAAGAGTTTAGATATGGAAATAATCACAGCTGGAAAGAGGAAAATCATTCTCCACGTGCACATCAGCTTTCATTTCAAAAGGCATCACTTGCCCATGCTGACTATGGTGCAGCTTCCCAGGGCAGAGCTCCCTATTCCAGGCAAGCAACAGGCAGGGTCTCTGGAGATGCCACGCTTACTTCTCCTTGGAGGAAAAGGCAATATCTGTCCTCTCCAATTGCACTGACCTTTTATTGGCAATCACCGCTCTCGTGTTCGGCAGAGGTGTCAGTTTGAATTTGTGTAACTCCCAAAGGTCTGATACATCTCTCTTCCCCCTCTTCGTAACTTAAAGACAGCCTCTCTGCCTGTTTCCAGTTTATCATGATCCTCTGCCTTGGGACTGACACTGCAAGATCTATTAATTTCTCATTGCTCTGAGTTTAAAGTGAAGACCCTCTTGTAACCCACTCATAACCTTCATGGGAGAGTGGAGTATCCTTGCCAATTATCTCAGAGATAGCTTTATAAACTCATTCCCTCCAAATATATTTTACAGCGGGAATAGCTCATATGAAAAAAGATTCACCTTCCTTTCAGCAATGTCACTGGAGTCACAGCAGATTCAGAAAAAGTTGAAGCACTAACAGGAGTCGTGTGAAATCACACGAGCCTCCTCCTTGCTTCTTGTTTTCCCTTCGCTATCCCTCCTGGCTGTCAGAGCTCCCAGTCACATCTCCAGCAAAAGAATCTACATTTCTAAGTCCTCGTACCCTTTGACATAGTCAATTTGTCCTTACCTCCCTTCAGACCAAAAATAAATGGGAGACTTCTTCATTATCTTCCAAATGAGATGTAAAACTGAGGTCTTGACCACTTGTGATCATTAGAAAAATCCCATGGCGCTTCTTGCGAGAGCAAGACCATTAGCCCTGATGTCCTGGCAGAACTCCAGTTTGGGTGATTATAATTACATTTTGCCTGCTTTTGTAGCTTCAAAGGGATAATACAACTTCCCTCCCTTGCTCTCCCAGCCTGTCGTATAGTGGAGGCTGCTCTTCATCCATGTGTTGGGGATTCCTCTGCGAGGGTTGAACGTGGGTTTGCTTGGCCCAGGCAAGCTCTGGGAGAGACAGTCATGGGCTGCTTCTTTCCCGACTCCGTTTGCTTTTCTGGGTCCCTAGTAGGAGTCTTGTGTCTCCACGCCAGAAGTTCCCAATCTGTGCACTGGCTGCATCCCCAGAATGCTGCAAAAAGACCCCTTGGGCTATTTGTTGGGCAATCTCACTGTTTTCTTGCTCCTGGACATGGCTCTGCTATAAAAATCTTCCAATACACAATCTTGGTTTTCCATTCAGCCCATAACCACTTGTATTATATGGGATTGAATAACAAGAACCTGCCTGCTATTGCACTTCCATTTTTTGTTATGTTTTGAGTTTTTACAGCCATGTAATCCATCCAAATAACATGTTGATCTGCTCCAGGTGGAGGATAATAAATCTTTACTAACCTTTTTCATGTTTGCCTCTTGCGCCTGTATCTAGGAGGTGTCTGTCTGCTCTCCGCAACCTTTCGGAGAGCCAGTTGCATTTGGTCCTAGGACAACACTTTTAAATGCAAGTTATGGGTCAGGATCCAACATCACACTGAAGCCAATGGAGCTACTTCCAGGGAGTGCCATAGCTGTTGAGTGAAACCCTAAGCCTAGTAATGGCTTAGCCAAAGTTGAACTGTGCTGGAGGAGAGGAAACAAATTGGGAGAAATTATTCTTCAGAGCTGCCTCAACGGGAATTACGTATCTCTGTCCCTTTGAGGACGTGTTTCAAAAGAATTCATGGGGCATTGTGAGCAAAACATCGCAAAACTGGGTAATGCAGCCGAAACCCTGTTTGTTGCTGTGTAATAGGCTTGGGAGGTGGAGAGCTTTAGGAAGCCCAGGACATCTCAGAGAGGTATTTTTCAGATGCGCATGTGGCAAAACAGTCCCAGTGCTAAGAACTGCCTCTGATCATTTGCATTTAATGCAAACTGAGTTACAGTGGACTCTCCAAATCAGTGCTGATCAAACATACGCTGGAGGAGAGATTTTTCCAGAATAGCTACCAAAAATTAAAGATTTTTCTACAGAAACCCTCAACTTCTCTGAAAAATAAAGAAGCGTTAAACCCTGGAGAAGCAACAGAAGCTGGGACCCTCATGCCTCTGCAGCCCTCCTCCCGTTGGAGGGGTGGGATGAGCAGCCGTGGTGCCCAGAGCTGCTGTGCACCCACACCGATGCTGTGGGGCAGAGCTTGGAGCTGTGGATCTGCTGCCCTCTGGACATGCTGGGAAGCCACCCAGCTCTTTAAGACCCTTCCAAATTTCATTTTAAATCCAGAGTTTTGGTCTGAGTTCATTTGGTCAGAGACTCTGGGGTTTTTAGTCTGTGTTTATTTGCCCGTTCGTCTGGCTCAGTATGTGTTTCATTTCCCTGGCTCCTTTGGTGTTTCTTTGAAGTCTCATTAAAGCAAATATGCAAACGGCCTTTCCTAGTGGGAAATTGCTTTTGCAAACACATGGGTGCCAGCCTGGCTCTGGAGCAGCCAGCCCAGCTTGTCCAGGGGAGCAGGCTTAGGTGGGAGTTGTCACTGCCACCCTGCAGAGCCATGTACCAGCCAGGATCTGCAATGCCTGTTCCCATTGGCATCATGTGGGGATGCCCATGCCAAGCTGAGCCACTGCCTGCACCACGCAGATGTTTCCAATAGCATCATCTTCACCGTTGAGCAATGCAGTGACAAGCAGTGGCACCAGGAGGGTGCAAGATTGGCACACCAGCCCCAGGGCAGAGCAGGGATCCCTGGCCCAGAGCTGGCACAGGCTGGACCAATCCGCATAGGCTGATGAAGAGCAACTCATGATGGCTGCATCCCTGCAGAAGATGAGCCAGCATTTCGGGTCAGGGTTGCCTCTCCCCGCTGCAAGGTAAGGAGGCTCCACGCACCCAGGGGCTGCATCCCAGGCAACCACAGAAAGGGTGAGCAAGCAAAGTCATGAGGAATCATTCACGGGGCTTGAAAAGCCGCCGTTTGCATTGTGCATGGACACATTTTGGCATTATTTCTCCCTGCTGCGTCCTGGAGCAGCCAAATACTGCGACAGAGAAGAACTTGCAGAAACAAAAGATATTTCTCCCTAAGCCAAGTGTCACTGGAAAGGCCTCAGGCTGCAGTAAGCTTTCACTTCACTATCTCTATTCGTAATTAAGCTTTGTATTAATATCAGGTGAAATTTATGCTCAAAGCTCATTCCCTGTTAATCGAAAGGGTGGTTGCTGTTGCGCATATGTGTTTAAAGTGGAGTGGTACCTGCTGATCTTGATGAATGGGTCATTTGTGCCCTGAGTTTTCTCTGGAAATGAGGAGGAGAGTACACAGCCCCAGTGCTGATAAGAGATGCTGTTATTTTGTGTTCTGTAGCCATTTCTCCGGGAAGCCGCTGCTTCATTTGCATTGCTTTTTTAACCTTATATGCTCAGTGGGCCCAGGCGAGGCTTCTTTCTTCTTGAATTAAATGTAATCAGCCTGAGCAGCGAGGAAGAAATGATGAATGAGGACATCATTTTGGAAAACACATATCTCCTGACTGCTTATCTCAATGACATAAGAGGACTTGAATACAGTATGGAAAATAAATGCAGATGAGGGCTCAGCATATCATGCTGAGAATAATAGCTCAAAGGTCTAGACCTGGCCAGAAACTATTTATTATTTAGAGCATTGCTGTTGTAATTTATAAAGGTTAATCATTAAAACTTTTGTTCTCCTAGAGGAAAATGGTTGAAGAGCTCTGGCATTTGTCATGCTTGCAGCAAGAAGGGACCATGGCAATGAAGGAAGCAACCTTGCCTGTGCTGACCCATCCAAGAGGGCATCATCATCCTTCCTACCTGCGACTAGATCCACTGCTAGCTGGACCCGTCGTAGGAGAGCTTTGGGGGCAAGGATGGGTGGCAGGAGGGTGCGTACAAGGAGGCGAGGTGTCATTGGTGCACAAGAAAACTCGTAGAACCATAGTTACAACAAGGAGCCATTGTCCTTCAGGGAGGGCACCAAAAAAAGTCCCCCCTCTCACAAGGAGCTCATCTCCTGGCCACCCTCCTAGGCTGGCAGCAGCAACTCAGAAAACGTCGCAGTGCATTAAGTCTCTAGAGGGCAAGCGAAGAAAGGGACTCAAAATAAAACTTCATGAAGTGGAAGAGCAGTGAGGTTGCCTCATCTTTTCTAAGGCTACATTTTTAGCCCAGGGTGCGTTCGTTAATGGCCCTATAAACCAGGTGAATAAGGAGGAGAAGAGCAGGGGAATACTTGCCAAATAATTTGCTTTTCAAACACTCCAATGTACCACTGAAGTTATTTATTTGTGATGTGACTTCCTCTAGATACAATAAATCTGATAAAGTCTGGACACGCAGAGCTAAAATAGCATTTGAGCCGGCTTGTTCAACACAGGTCAGTGTGTAATTATGGAAACATTCACATTTTCATCTGGTGCAGAACAGGCCACTTTGTCATGGAAAGAAAGAGGCTTTTTTTGCACTGATAATATGAATTTCATAAGAAACAAAGTGCCTTTGCAAATTCAAGTCGTCAAGTCATGGCTGTGTTCTGGTGGGGAAACGCTGCTCAGCACAAGAACAAGGAGTACGGCACATCCCAGAACAAGGCCAGGGAGAGTCTACATTAAGGGAGTATTAATGATGGTAAATAAAGATGGCAGAAAAGTCAGTGTTTAGAAAATAAATGGAGGGCTAGGCCCTGCTCAACCCGTGCTTAACCTCAAACAACCCTCAGACTTTGAATATTTGAACTTTGAGATTGGAGACAGTCTTCAGTGCTAATTGAAAAATGCTTATGAACGCAACACAGTGCAGTTTACTTGACCTCCATGTCAAGCGTATTTCATTGCAGAAAAAGCCTTGAACATCGTGGGAATCCTGGCCCACTCAGCAGCGGGGCTGTGCAGTAAATCAGCTTACACTACAGCTCATCGCCCAGGGAGCAGCCAGATTCCTCGCGGAGCCAAGGGAGACATCCAGCCTTGCTGGAAGGTTTGCAATAGCTGGGTGTGGAGGAAGAAGAGCTTTGTTTAGCAATTTGAGTCCTAAATAAATTGAATTGAAGCGGGTATTAATTAGTGTCTCTGTTTATTGGCATTGCCATAGGGTTTTCCATTAATTCACAGAGTGGCTGTTTCTCCTTGCTCATGAAATCCAGGTGTCAGGGCTCTCCGGGTCCTGGGATGCAGCCCTTCCCCAACAGCACTCCTCACACCACCGGTGTGCAAAACACACAATGCCACTGCTGGGAACAAGGTGAAAGCAGCAAAGAAGGAATTAAATTTATGTATTTATTCTTGTTGTTGACCTCTCTCATTGCTGGGAGGCAAAAGTTAGAGCAACCCCAGCCTGGTGGTATCTCACACTTGTCTGTGATGCTACAGGGCAGCTACAGCCCAAACGTTGAGAGTGCCTGGATGTAAAGTGCTGATTTGGCCACAGAGCAACACGCAGCTTATGTTCTTCCAGCGATCAGGGAGTGGAACGGGGTTAAGTTGGGGAAGGATTCAGGAGCGCTCTATCCAAGGCAGCAGCAGCAACCCTCAGGAGCAGGCGCTTGGCATCCCTCCTGACTGCAGCCCGTGTTGGAGGGCTGGAGGATTTAATTCAGAAAGCCTCTGGGTCCCAGAGGAATGGATGCTTATGCTCAGTGCAAAATGATGGATCAAGGTTTAGCAAGGCAAACTGAGAATTGGGACTGAACCGGTTTTGGAAATCCTTCAATGGCCTCCTTACTGAAAATGATGATTATCCTTTTGGTATTTCTTTCTCCTCTTTTTTTTTTTTCTTTTTTTTTTATGTCACTTTTAAAGTGTATGACTTCCAGTTTTTACTAGGTCTCCCCTTGTTTCTGATTTACTTTGGCAATTATCTCTAAATAGGGCTGCAGTGTCACGAACCCGAGGTGTTCTTCTGCCTGTTGAAAAGCCACTAAATCTTGGAAACTAACCATGAAATCTAAAAACAGAATAGAGACAATGTCTGGAGCAACGCTTCCTCAGAAAAGGGGTGGTGGAAACCTCAAACACAATGAGCTCTTTGCCTCTAAGATGGTGTGTGATGAAGATGAGGGTATCGCATGGGATGCTCTCATCCTGCTGTCCTGGGCTCAGTGGTGGCCTACTGGCTGCTGGCATAGAGAGTCAGTCTGTGCATGGAGCTGTCCTGAGAAAGATGACACCCTCTCCCTCATTCTCTTTCCATCCATAAACTGGGACTAAAGGTAGCGCCTGCAAGTCAAAGTCAGGCAGGGGATGCTTTGGTAATATTCATTTCGAAGACCACTGTGCAATGATCTCATGGATCACACAATAAATGGCAAAGCGTTCTATATGACAAAGGGAACCTCTGGCTTCTAAAACAACCCTTTTTGGAAGTGTCATAGAAACCTCTCAAATGCTCATCCTTCAAAGGCGGCTACTGCGTAGGCCAAGGGCTCCTCACTTGCATGCAGAACAAAAACAACATCTGAGAGGTAAGAAAGTGTGAAGGGGAAATAGTCTTCCCCTCCACGTTTGCACACTGGGCTTTAGATTGTGTTATATAAATCAGCCCCACCAACTAAACGTGGAGTGTTCTGAAATATTGTATTTGCTTTGGATCAGTTCACAACCAGATTGCTTTTATTTTGTTTCATAAGAACTTGAGATTGGAGATGTATGGACATGTTACTCTTTATGTTTGCATCTGCCACCCTGGCAGGAGAAAAATGGTTGCTTGGGTTTTGCAAACATTCTCCAATTATTTTCCTAAAATGGTTTGGATGAAATACTGTTGGTTCATATAATTAGCTGAAATAATAAACTGGCGAGAGTTTGTTTTTGTTTCCTTTCATAAGGAAAAATACTGCAATGAGCTCAACACCCTATAGCGCAGCTTGGCATGAACTGTAACACTATGATGGGAACAATTTGGCGTGGATCACAGGCTGCACCCAGCCCTGGTGGTGCTCCTGCATAGAGGGACCTGAATTCCCAGTGCTCTGTCTCCTCTATGACCATCGGTTTTCCATTTGTCTCTTGAAAAGGCAGTACTGGTGAGATGGGATGCGATATCCCTGCAGAAAGGGATGTTTCCAGGGAGGCAAAGAGCTGCAGAAGAGCACGATGCTGTGGAGCTCCAGCTGTGCGTTCTCCTAACATGCCAGACAAGCCAGCTTAGGTTCATCTTCTGCTTTTCTCACCAGCATCATCATCCAGACAGACTGAAAACTTACTCCAGTGAGCGCCAAAGGACAAACCCCTGATGCACATAAGCAGGAAGGAGAGATGCTCCCAACGCGCGGCTACTCGTGGGCAAGAAAGCAGCCCAGTGGGCTGGGCCACGAATTCCTAGCATTACAGTGGGCAACTCAGTTCTCTCCTTAATCCTTCCTTCAGCTCTTGAAGCCATTTGGTGATTTTATTGCTCCTCTCAGGAGGAGACATGGGTGCACTGGGCATGTTTGGGTCTGTTCCTCGGGGGTTCTGCTGTCTCTGCATTGCAGCATCTGCTGGTCCTGGGGCTGAACATAGAAATCACCCCGTGACACGCACAAACCTCTCCTGCTTCCATCACCCACACTTAATAAAAGAAAAGCAAGCAACAGCCTAAGTAGCAAAGGCTGCAGACTACTAAAATGATCTAAATTTGAGTCAGCTTTGGGAAAGATGTGTGGGGTTTTTAAACGCTTTTGAACCTGACAGTACCAATTTTTATCCCTGACCTCTACAACAACCCTGCCTTCCTCCCCACCTCTCAGCACACCCTCTCTGTGCAATAACCTCTGCTCCTCCATCCAGCATGAGTTGTGTACACTTGGATAGTGGATCAATCACCATAATAGCTGTTGTCTTCAAGGTTTATTAATGCTTTCCAACTGAATTCCTGTTTTCCTGCTAATAACCCTACCAGCGGAACACTTTTGTGGACACACAATTATTCATGTGGCAAACTTGCCACCCAAATGCTGGTGGGTAATTAGTAAGCCTTGCATCCAAATAGAAGCAAGTAATTTTTAATTTCTGTAATAGGCTTGAAACTGGGATTATTTTACTGCAGGACTGTCTTCACTCCAAGCAATTCTTAGGAGGAAGGTAGAGCAGCTAATGGCATGTGGAGGGAGTAAGAGAGGCACAGGCGCCACCCATAGGGATTCGTTTGGCCCCATGGTTCATATCACCAGGCTTGTCCCTGCACTTGGACTTGTGGAGATGCAACTGAAAGGAGGAGAGGTCTGAAATGGAGGGGGCAAACAGGAGCTAGGGGTTTGATCCAGCTGCTGCTGGCAAGAGTGAAGAAAAGCTATGTAGAAAGAGATGTGTCATGGTGCTGGAGCAGGAAAGTTCCTACGGGGCTTGTGTGGGTCGGGCTTGTTCCTGCTTCGAGCAATAGTGGGTTGGGCAAAGCCACAACGGAAATGCTTCTGCAGCAGCAACACAGAGTTTGGCTATGGAGAAAGCCAGGCTGGGTTTATTCATGCTCCTCTTGTTTAAGCGAAGCTGCAGGTATCACTTCACTAGCTCAGCTAATAGCTGCTATCTGTGCCCAGCAGTTCTCTCTAGTTTTTCATAGATAGCCAATGCTCAGGACTAGACACTAGCCGGGCACAGCTCCAGTTCCCTGTGGTAGAGGCAGATACAGGGCTGTATATGGACTGAATATAGTACGTGGTCTTCTGCATTGTTATGCTTTGCCATTTTAGTGTATATTATGTTTGGCAGTAAGAATAGTTGGCCGAGCTGGGAGTCACCTCTCTCCTTCAAAATAGTGCAACTTGGCAGCTCTGTTTATCCTTCGTTTTGGTGGAAGCTAGAATTTGAGAAGTTTAAAAATGAAAAGGAAGAGCCTGATTGCTCTAAAGTATGGGTTTAACTTACAGCTTTCTTTTTTCTCCTTACACTTTCTTTATTGGCCCCAGGCACGATAACAGAACTATCCATACAGGCGGTGTCAGTATTTTTATGCCAACTGTAAAAATACCCTGAACTATCTACTCTGAAGAAGCCAGCACCTCTCTCAAATGCAGCGTTGCTGGGACCAACGCATTCCTCATCCAGACAACTGAATATGGAAAAGAATGCAAAACACGCTGAAAAAGCAGAATCTGTCAGTCATTCCTCGGTGGCTGTCAGCATCGGGAAGGATGGATGCAGAAGTCAAACATGGCCATCTTCATCCGGTCACTTGTGTGCCTGGCTTAGAGGTGACTCCTCAGGAGGTGAGATGCAAACTTTTCTCTGGATGTGCCCTAAGTGTCTGTGAGATTGGAATTGAGTGGCTCTAGTATTCTGCTACAGGGCAGTGAGGCCACGGCCAGCATGTCCTTGGCAAGACGCTGAGGCAGAGGGGACAGCAGTCCCCCGAGCCCTCCCTGGGTCATGGGACACCTTCAGCAGATGCAGGAGCTGGGTGTGGGGTTATCCTTGGAGGATCAGGCATTCCCGGTGCTACAGTGCATTCCTGACCATGGCTTCTGCGGGAGCAGTGTGTGCGGGACCTGACCTCACCCCGCATGGGGATTTAGGGGTTGGTGGCTTTGGCTCTCCACAAGCAGGGCTGACACTGAGCCAGGTGTTCTGTGGCAGCAAGGGGCTGCTGGCAATGGTTTCCACCATCCTGCCCTGAGCACACATCATACCAGAAAGCTCTTGCAGCGCTGCAGTGACCCTATCAGCACCCTCTCTCCCAGCCATCTGCTCCAGAACAAAGGATGCATAATAAATGTATCACCCTGCACGCATGGGTACAATCCTGACCATTCCAGAGTCAGCAGCAAGCACCCAGCAATCCACTGGAGTCACTTTAGACTGCATTTATTCTATTTGTTTCATTACGCTGTTACGGCTCTCCTCAGACACAATGCTAATTAACTCAATCCCATCCTAGCAAGTCCTGGATCCCACATCATCTCCAGGGTTTCCAGTCCAGGGAATTGTAACAGATCATTTATCCCAGGGGATTTAAATGGATGCTTTTCCATAACGGAGCTATAGGCAGAGAGACTCATGATTGCAGAGGTGCATTCCAGTCTCTAATTCAGTGTGTAGCATCAAAATTTGTACAGATTTTAAATAATTCATCACTGGGCTTCAGTATATTTAGTCATTCAAATTAGGAATCTAGAATTCTGTTCTGCAGAGAGCTAGTGTGTGTCATTGTCAGACGTTAGCTCTGCCGCCCGTGTCCATGCAGAGTGGTTCAGACAAATTAAGTCAGAGGAAGTGACTGGCAGCAAGAGATATAGGAAAATCTGTGACACATAATAACGCTGTGAGAGCCTCCAGGCAGCTGTGGGCTGGGTGATGCTTGTACGTGGTCCAGCAGGACGCATGCTGCCGAGGTGTTGGGAGACTTAATTAGCAAGGAGCGTGGCCTTGGATTGCAAGGTTAGAGCCATTTGCATGGTCTAGGTAAGGTCTTTGGGCTTCGACCTGTGAGGTGTCAGTGCTTGGGGACGGTTTCCGGTTTCCGTCTGTTGCCCCTTCTTTTGTATGTAGATTGCAAACTGCTGGAGGCAGTGAGATGCTCTTGCTCTTTGCTGTGTCCTGCCCGTGACAGGCAAGGTGGTGCTTGTACCCATGAGCAGACGCAGCAGCAGTGGTGGACTCTCAGTCACAGCTGGTAGAGACTCAAGATTTGGCAGATTCCCAAGCCCACTGCAGGGGTGCTGAGTCCCACTGCAAAGAGGTGGCTTAGAAATATGGACCCATAACTTCATTTTATAGCTACACAGTTTCTGGTCTGGATCTGCCTTTCCCCCTCGATTGACCCAAAGGAAGTCCTTGAGAAGGTGCTCCAGTAGTGACGAACAGGGACGGGGGTCTGTGTGCAGCATCTCCCAGACGATGAGACCTGCTCAGTGTGTCAAAAGTTATCCCAGCCGCAAGGTACGCTGGAGCCTTTTGTCCAAACGACAGTTTATTTATGGGAAATGCAGCCGTTCAGGAGGGGGTTGATTCTGCAAGGTCTCAACACCTATTCACCTCGCCAGGAGCAGGAAGCACTCAGCACCTCTCCTAGAATCTCAGCACATTGCACAGGGTTGAAACCTTTTGTCTCCCTCTTGTTTTTATGCATTACAGTCACATTATAAAGAAGTCCTGCAGAACATTCAATTACTTACCGCACAATTATAATCATATTTGTGTACCTATAAGTAGGTCACCAGTCTCTTAGGTTAATCAATTATAATGGCATTCACACCAGTTTCTTTCATAAATCACTGGCTTTTAGTGTATCCACTGAGATAATGGAGGGAAACCATCTAATTTTGAACTAACTAGAATGAAATGTGAACGTGAGTGATTCGCTCTTACAAAGTGTATTTAATGTTCTCTGCATCTGTATTTATTTGTGCTGTTTCATGCTGCATATCGCTTAAGTGGCAAAAAACACAGAGGCTGCTGCACTTAAAACTAAATGACCCAGAGTAATACAATTTATCTGCATTTATTTTACATTGTTCATCATGACAGATATTTTAATAACCCACTTCTGATGGCTGATGCACCGATTACCATTCGCACTGAAATTTGAGGCCCGACAGCAAGATTGCTTGGCATGCTGCAAGAATTTTTGGGAGAGCTGTTTTGCCATGTAAACTAAGTAGCTAAGTGGAGAGGGAGGACTTTACTCAAGCTGGAGGCTGTGAAGGCTTTAGGACGTAGCTGGATGCCACCAAATAGTGAACATCTGCTGAGCCACAGACACCGTAGAGGCTTTAATGCCTACCCAAGCTGTAGCTTTCAGATGACTTGGAGAATGGGATAAATCATAGCTGAATGGTTTCTCTTTTCTGCCTGCTTAACATGGGTTCCTCAGCCCTGCTGTCAGAGATGTGTGGGAGGTCCCTGTGCCACCCTCAGCAGTGGCCTGAGGCAGTCTTTACCAAGAGAGTGGGGTGTATGTTGTGAAGTACAGAGCAAGACCTAGACCTTTACTACCAGGTCTGGCTTCTTCCAGTTTAACAGGAGAAACTGGAGAGGAGGGCAATGGAGATGTTCAGGGGCTTGGTACGCCTGCCCTGCAAGGCTCTGGCTGATGGGACTGGGCCGATTTAGACTGGTGAAGGGTGAGTTATCAGAAGCCTACAGCTGCCTGCTTGGAGGCTGCAGGGATGATGGAGCTGGACTTTTCTTGGTATAGGCAAATGATGTTATATGGGGCAACGGCAGCTTGGGAGGCTCAAACCAGGCATCAGGAAAGACTTCTTCCCTGGGAGAGAGATGCATCTCTGGTCACCCACTGGGGTTGTGGCATCTGCATCCTGGGAGGTTTTCATGCCCTGGCTAGACAAAGCCACAGCCAAGCTCATTTACTGCTGGTAATACCCCTACTTTAATGGGAGGTTGGATGAGAGGCTCTGAACATCCCTTCTCATCAATGCTGCTGTGATCCCATGCTTCAGTACCCCTGAAAGGATATTCAAGATGAGTGATATGATGGGGTGTGAACCTTTCCCTTCATAGCAAACATATCGTGGGTTTTGACTGTCAAGAAAGCGCAGACCGATCCCTCATCACCTTACTGAGAGACGCACCCAGGCTGGCAGGGAGGTGGTGGGTCTGGTCTCAGCAGAGACCATTCGCTGCCATGAGCATGACGGTACGCCCGTTGCCCACAAACTCGACGCCTGAGCGACGCATTGGCTCAGACCCCTCGCCAAGATGCAAACCGCTGCCCTCCATCCAGCCCCTCTCAGAGCAAACATAATGCAAATCAGCTGTAGCTTTCTGTCTGCATGAACGTCTGCCCAAGCATCCCTTTGGCTGCCAGCCTGGAAAATGCTGCTGTTGGAGAGGTGGCAATGCAGGGACCACATCCTGAACAAAACCAGCGTGCAAATTAAACTGAGAGCGCGCTGCTGGGACTCACCTCGCGCAGCATTCCTGCCTGCCCTGGAAGTGAGTTATTGGTCGGGAATGAGATTCTGTGGCAGCGCTGCCTGTTTCGGAGCACCGGAGAGATTTTGTGCCAATTTCCAAACAGGACCTGAAAAAGCAGGTGAGCGCCTGAGCTCAGCTTTGGGAGATGGCAGCTCCTGGGGTCTTCCCCAGCTTCCAGCAATGCTCCCTGCCTACATCAATGCTGCAAGCTGCAGGCGCGCTCTGGGCGTGCTGCACCTTACGGCTCACTGCCGGGGTCTGAGCTCCACGTTCCTGCAGACTCAAATGGCTCTCTTCTAGCCATACCATTAATGCCAAACCAGCTCATGAAGGGGAGCTGACAATCCAGCTGGGTGGAAATCACCCCTTTTTTTTTCTTCTTTTGACCTTAGTTGCAATCTTCTACTAAAAATCTCCATGTTTTCAGAAAAAGCTGTTATCCGAGAAATGAACAAACAGTGTTTTCAAATCCTCTTGTGAGGGTGTTGGTGTGTGTGTTGCAGAAAATCAAGAATTTTTACACCTGAATTGGTTTCTGCTTTTCTTATAGAAAAAAATAGCAATTTTTATCCAGGGGATGCTCGCTGCATAGAGCTGTTTGTTTTTGACAAAAAGTTGCTTTTTTTTTCTTTTCTTGAAATTTTTTTCTGACAAAAAATACTTCAGCTACTGCGACATGGCCAACTAGAAGGTTTGGCTCATTATTAATGTAATTATTTATTGTTTAATTTGTGGTAGCAGCAAGAGCCCTTGATCCATCCATGGGCCCATCCATCTTAAGAATTGTGCAAGTTCCCGTGCAGGTTTGGTGACCATGTCTGGGGACGGCGATGTGCTGGGGTGAAAGGGACAGGGATGGCACCCTGTTTTCGGCAAGCGTCCTTCGTGCCCCCACATGCACAGCATGGACTATGGGAAGGGGTGCCAGCACAGCCCTCTGTGCCCGCTGTGCCACTGCTCGGCTCCGCTCCGGCGAAGCGTTTGTGAGGATTTATGTGTCAGGCTCCTATTTTAGGAGGGAAATGTGTCAGTAGATCATAAATGTTCCAAGTGATTTACGTTCGCCAGTGTGGGTGCCTTAGCCCCAGGAGTAGATAAATTGTGGTTTAACATTTTATTTATGCTTTCAGGGGATTTAGTGTCTTTGGAAAGCACCGGGTTGATAGTCCTGGAGGGACGTTGATTCCCAGTGGGATGGATAACCTGCGGGAAGGGCTCTACCAGCACCCCGGGCAGCTCCCCGGTCCCGCTCTGCACAGGGCACTGTGGAAGGTGTCGAAAAGCAACTTACTTCTTTAATTGTTTCAATATCTGAGTAGATGGTTTTAATCCGTTTCTGTTTCTATGGGAGTTTGGAAGTCCTACACGTCTGAAATGACAGCAGATGGCACAATAGAGGGTTTAGCTGAGTTTTAGGTATGCAGATGAGTTAAATTAATTAACAGTAATCTCTTTAAAATGTATGGCAGAGTAATACCAGTCTAGTCTATAGAAAGATTCTCTGGGACTTAATAAAGACCTAGGAGTAATTAATTATGCAAAAACCCATGGTTATGCGGATGATATCGTCCAGTCAGTGAGTAGAGTTTGGATTTGCCATTTTCCGAAGAGGATCCTTTGTGTTTGCTACGTGGAGTCCGTCTGCACCGGTATCTACGAGGGGTGCCTGTAGTTCCCGAAATTCCCATGCAGATCATGGGTGTAATTGACCATGCTTCGCTAAAGGAAAATTATTATAGCATAAAGCATGAAGGTTCAGAACAGGTACAGCTGCAATGGAAAATGGAGTATTTTGTTAAGAACAGATAGTCAGCTTATTACCTTATAAGCACCTATCTAAGCTCTGTTCAATTAATGAAACACAATTTAAAGCAAAAAGGATTGGTACCAACCAAATCGCTGCACTATAAGCTCTTCTAATTATGAATAAGATAATGTCCACCAGATTAAAATTTTAATTAGCTTCATTTAGAAACAGAAAAAGCATTAGATTTCTAGTTCTGGAACACCTAAAATGACCTCAAAGGAGGGAAAAAAAATTGAAAATCAGTTGAGCGTTGTGCATGTCCTCACGTCTGCAAGACATCAGGAAATCCCAGTGGGTTTGGGCTCCTGGGTTTGCTTGCAAGAGGCTCTTTAAGGGGTTTGTGGGTGCTCTGGGTGCAGGGGGCAGTGCACAGGGGTGCCCTTGGTTTTCTCCAGCTATCATTTCCAGCCCCAGTTGCCTGCAGCCCCTCTGGCTCCGCTTTCAGAAAGTGGAAACATGCTGGCTATAATAGGGACTTCTGTTCTTTTTTGTTTTTTCTCTTTCCTTTTCCCTATTCATAGATTTAAAGGCCAAAACCAGACCATTAAGTCCAACTAATCCTACATCCTGCATGACAAAGGCCGTCCCGCCCATCCCCTAATTCCTCAATGCCATGGCTGACCATGACCATGTGATTATATACCCTCCTGTAAATACACTGAGAGCCTCTGTGTGCTCCAGGCACCAAGCAGGACCCCACTGAAAACACCCAGGCTTGATTTAAAGACTTTAAGCGGCGGATGATTTATCACATCCCTCATGAAACCACTCCAATGCATAATTACACTTACAGTAAAATAAGTCATTGGGGCTGAAAGCGTGGGGAGCCGTAACATGCAAAGTGCACGGTATACAGTTGTGTTTGGTTATGAGGTAAGGAATCCAACAAATCTCTTTTATGTCTTTTCAGGGAAGAGACAAAGACGTTTGAACCATTTGCACAACACAGAAGCTCTCCAGCACACGTCTTGAAAGGGCTAGAGGTTTGCTGGGAAAGAAAAGAGGGTTTTACAAGGCAAGGTCGAACGGGAAACTTTTATTGGAGGGGCTTGGCCAGCTCCTAGTCCCGTGGGGGGAAGGAGGAGGAATTTGAATGTGGTGTTTTTCCCTTTTGGAAGGTCAAAGCCATTCCACACAATTGCAAAGCAGCATAAGAGAAATATACTTATTCCTTTGTCATGGCTGTCAAAAATGGAGGAGGGGAGGAAGTCTCCAACAGTACATTTCATCAAAGCCCTGAAGGTACAAATGATCTGCTGGCTTGAAATTTATCTTAATGAGCAAAATTCAGCCAATGGAACAGGGTGCAGATGAAAGTGACAGATGGGATCATTTAAAGTTTGATTCTTTGCATGAAAGAAAATAATATTTTTGATGAGTTATTTTTCTTCTGGTTGTTAGTGTTCTGCATAGTGTCACAGCTTCCCATTGGCAGTCCCAGGTCTCTGGCAGATTAATTTATCCAGAGGCTCTCGAAAATTCAGATTTGAGGGGAGCTCCTGGAACTCCTCAGCTCACGTAAACCCACGGAGCTGGTCCAACAGCCAGTAGCAAGAGGAGATAGTCTCCTTGGCCAAGAGATTTTTGCTAGGTAGGGACTGCAAGCAGAGACATGGCAGAGGTTGTAACTTGATGCGTGCTTTAATGTTTTAATTAATGGAGGGCGATGGTGGATTGGTTCCAAAAACGTGTAAAGGCACAGGCCTGTTGGGGAAATGTGTTTTGGTGAGAGTCCTATGGGATGGGGAGAGTAATTCCAGGTTGGACAGTCTCAACGAGAGAGACTCTCAACCTGTCCTGCCTCAAGGTTCTCCCGCAGAGATGGCTGCAGCAGACCATACTTTGGGAGCTCCGTCTCCAAGGCTAGACCCTGAGTCTGAAGTAGTCCAGGATCAGCCTTCTAAAAATATGAACAGGCATCAATCAGGTGGGTTGGAAGAGTGTACAGAAACGTATCAATTTGTTCCTGAGTATTTTCAGACACAAACAACTGCAAGAATTTACCACTGCTATATAAAAATATCGCTTCAGACCTAGGCAGGTCTGTAAAAGCTCTGTGCAGTCAGAGGATGCTTTTCCTTGTAGGACATCTGCTGAATTTTGATGCTGAGAGGTGCTGTCATACACCCCTTAGTGTGTAGGACCGTATTGTTACGTGTCGCTTATCTTTAATAGGAAAAGGAGCAGCATCAGCCCCGTGCATTCAAATAATAGCTGTCTTTACCATTCCTTTGCACAGGTAGTTTTTGCCACGGTAATCTAGTGCAGGCACAACATCTGCGTATAATGGAGCGTACACACAAGAGCAGTGGACCCTGCCACCCCTGACAGAGCAGGAACAAAAGCATTAACCCTCTCTCCTCTGCCCACTTATTTTCTGATTAGATCAATTAGCAGTTAACAAAGGTTCAAGCCAATGAAGTCATTTGTTAGCTTCTCTTATTTAAGCAGTGCTGGACTAGATCTTACAATCTACATGGCAAATGTTTGACTACGCAGCAGCCCTCAGCCTGGAGGATGAAGGGCTCATGAAGGGCATCAGATGGGAGAGGGGGAGCTGAGGCTGTGGTGGGGCTGCTGATGATCCCAGGCCATCCCTCCCAGGTGCCTGCAGCATCCCAAACCTACTCCAAAGAGCTGAGCAGGAGGCTTGGACAAGGATGAGGACAGTCAGTGCTGCTCAGTCCTCATCGGCCAAAGGGATGCTCGCAGCACGGAGCGGGTACCATCCTTAGCAGGTCCTCCAAATCCATTTCTCCTGTCCAAAGCAAGGATGGAACTGTGCAGTGACACTTACTGCACGTGCAGTCCCTGCCACGCAGCTCCATGTCAGCTGGGAAGAGAAGAAAGGGATTGCAAGGAATTTCTTCGGATGTATTCCAGCAGCGGATTAAAATAGCTGCTACTATTTTAATCTGGAGAAGTGGCAGCTAAGGCACATGCAGGACTGGCAGCAGCTCCCACAGAGCGGGGATTCAAAGAGCAGCCAGAGACTTTAGTAACGCAAAGGCAGGGCTGGCCATGAGCGCCCTGGGAAAACGTGGCCTCGGGCCAAGTGACCCAATGGCTACAACGTGGGATCAGGAGGTATAAAAATCATACTGCCCTGGTTTTCTTTCAGTTATCGCAAAGCGTTGTAATACTATGAATGCTGAGTGTTTTCAGGAAACAATAAGAAATTGCTGTGCTCAATATTCTTTATTTACATCCAGCCCAGATGGGAGTTGTCTACTGAACTCTGTTGTGGTGACATCTAGATTTTAAATGTTGATTTTTGTTTTCTTATTCCAGAAGTTTCAGTGTAGTATAATACAAATATTCCGTTTCCCTGTGGACTTTGATGGCAGAGGAGGGGGCTACAGAGAAAGATGAGTTTTTTCTTTCTTAGGAGTCCTTTTACACATAACAGGAAAGTGCAACTCTTGCTTTGTCCCTCATTTTTATTTTGTAGGAGGATGTTTGCTGTCAGCCTTTTGCAACTGGCAGAGCTAGGTTTGAAATAAAGGAAAGAAAATTTATCCTCACGTCTTCAGAAACTGTGAATTATTTATTTGCTATCCCTGGTAAATCTGCTTTTGCAAAATGTCTCAGTGAAATGAGCATTTCTTTGTTTCACTGGACTACAAGATCACTCCCTGAAGATTCATCAGTGCTGCTGCTCAGGAGGCTCTGGGTAGGAAGCTGGACTCAAACAGTTTTTTTTTTATTATTATTATTTGATGATGCTTGGGGTTCTTTTTGCTTCACCTTCATTTATTCTTTCATTCATTTTACAAATTAGGTATATGCATTAGCTCATCTGTGGAAAACTATGACCTCTTCCTGTGATTTTTGCTCCTCTATCTGATCCCCTCTCACACAGGTCAATCCCACAAGACCATGTCACCCAAATTCAGCACCAATTTTAACAAGCAAATATTTGTACAGCATCTGAGCTGCAGTCTGTACACAGAATGACACCAAATTAAGTTAAATCGATAGTAACTACTCTAGGATTGAAGAGTGTCCATGCAAAAGGGTAGTACCAGTTTAACTAAATCTATTTCAAAACCAGTGTAATTAAGCTGGAATAATTGCACTGTGAAGGGCAGATTTCATACACATTTTGAATCCCTTTGGACCAAATCCCACTGTATTTACTCCATGCAGGACTATGTATTGAGATAGCATCAGGTAATATCGTGCCTTTTCCCATTGTTCCTTTCAGGGCCACGTGAAATTATTTCCCCTTTGATTTGAGGAAGATGCAACAAATATTTGTACAAGTTTTCTACAGCTTTTCTCTCCAGTGTGAAGCCACTGCTGAAGACCACTCTACATCCTCTGAGTCAGTCTCTAGCATACCTTAATCGGGCAAATGCTGCAGGTTTTGTTCTAAAGCCGGTCAGATCCACCAGGTTTGTATTATACAAGAGCTGCCCCCAAGAACATAATGGTTCATGAATGTCATTCCTAGTCTGTCCTCTTGCAGCCCTGTGCTGGGATGCAAGGGCATGGTGAGATTAAAAGAAGGGGGGGATTGGGAAGGAGGAGCGATCTACCAGGCTGCTATTGCAGACCAGCCCCGATCTCATCTTGGAAGTGGGCACAAAATGTCCCTTGGACCATCTGGTCTGCAGCCCTGGGCTTCCCTGGCTCACACCCTTTCTAATTCCTACTAATCTGTTCATAAGCACCTCCAAAGAGTGAGCTTCACACACCTCACCAGTAATCTCTTCAAACGCCTGGTTGCTCTTTGGGTCTAATGCCAGACGGCATTAATATACCCATCACTGTAATTATTCAGACAAGCAAACTGTGGCAGGAGCCGTCCCAACATCTCACTTTTCCCACAGATTCAGAGGCATACTTGAAAGAGCCCTTTCATCCCCATGGATCCTGTTCCCTGGAGTTGTCCCAGGCTGTCCTCATCAAAAGGGAATTTGATGTTTCAGCAGTTTCTCAGCCAATTTCATGCTGGGATAAGAATCGCTGGTGACGGAACAGTATCATTTAGTCGCCCTCTGACTGTTGCCCAGAAGCTTGGTACATGTCCAGATGCCAGCCCCACATCAAGTCCTCCTATAAAACTTTTCAGAGGACCGAGATCTATGTGTGAAATGGAATTACTGCTGATACCTCGTAACTTGAAAGCTAGCCTGTCTTTTGTCTGGCTCCAACTGATGGTGAAAATCCAAGATCTGCTGCAATGAACAGCCTGGATGGATGCTTTCCGATGCCATGTGTTGGGAAGGAGGTATTTTTGAACGCTTCCTGCACCCAGCACGTACTGTGCAGATACCTCCCACCAAGTCTATCTTCCGGTGTGTGATTTCTACAAAGTTTATTTAGCCATCAGTCAGCAGCAAAATGAAACCGTAAGGGATTATCTTGCAATTTTATCTTGCAAGGTGAGTCTGTTGAGTTTCCAGGTCTTTGGCTCAAGCTTTTAAAGGCTGCCCAGTTTCCCACACATCCAACGAGCTTTGGGTAATGTTTGTATTCAGGAAGGCAAGATCTGTAAGTACAGGTAACTGCAAGATCAGTTCAATAGCTGGAAAAAGCAGAGGTGCTTTTGGACACCTCAGGCTCTCCAAGACCCATCACGTGATCCGGAGCGAGACGTTACACTCACATCAAGTGCGCCTGGTTTTAGGAATGAGCGGCGGTGATGCCGTAGTGACAAGAAACAAGGCTTTGATGCCCACAATTACAAAGAATATGCAAACTCATATTATTCCTTTGATTAGCTGCTCTCTGATATGTCAAGTCCATGAATAATCAAGCCTCATTTTCTAATTAGTTTTACTCATCACCCCACTGCTCCATGCCTTTGCTCATTTGCATACCCTTTTTCTAGATAAGGGACTTATTCTGTGAGGTGCTAGCAGAACTTCTGTCCCCCTCCCACCACGGCATTTCTTTGGTCCTTTGCTGGCCCTTTCCTTGCTCTTGGCCCTGCTTCTCCTCCAGTGCAATGGACCATCTCATTTCCCTGTGCTTTTTCATTTTTTCAAAGCCCTGTTTCCTCAGGGAACAGGGTGATATCTTCACGCCGTCTGTCCCCCAGTGATACCTTTGACTCCATAATCCAGTTTTACCCAGCCTCAACAGAGAAGTTAAACTTTCAAAGTATTGGATTTGCACGTCTTATGGAAGTGGTGGGGGGAGATGTCCTTTGGGGCAGTGGAGGGCAAGGCTGGAGAACCTGCTCCATCACTTTGAGGATCCATGACGGGAAGGGTGGTTTTGAATGCCTTGGCTGCAAACCTGTTCAGTCATCAGCCACTCTGGCTGAGAGAGACAATTCTGCAAAAGAAAGCTGCAGCAGTTGGGCTGGTGACAGTTGTGTTTGTTATTTTAATAAATACACTATTTTCATGATGCGGGAGGCTTTCTGTCATTATTTCATTTATCTTCTCCCCCTTCCTGCACAGGTACTGTAAGAAAGATCACATTACAAGGAGATTCAGCAAAGCAAAGTTAATGGCTCATTTGCATTTCTTTTAATCAAGTTATTCTAATTGTGCTATTGTGCAAATAAAGTTTCCCCTCTGATTTGAAAAAGACCTCATTCACCCAGCAGCTGGGATTACCCCAGCAGTCAGGGTTACCCCAGCAGTCAGAGTTACCCCAGCAGTTGGGGTTACCCCAGCAGTTGGGTTTACCCCAGCAGTCAGGGTTACCCCAGCAGTCAGGGTTACCCCAGCAGTCGGGTTTACCCCAGCCCTGGACGGAGCTGCCATGGCCCCATCCTGCCTCTCTGCCCAGGGGTTTGCAGCTGCCTGCACCTCTGCCCATATTTCTGCGAAGCAGCAGATGCTGGGAGCTGCTGTGGTTGACCTGACATGAAACTTTGATCCCTTCAATAAGCTGGAGGCGATAATGCCTAACAAAGCTCGGGTTTACACACCGACAGCCCACTTACCTCAATGCCGATGTGTGGGGTTTTTTTTTTGTTAGGGCCAAGCAGCCACCATTTGCCAGCCAGAGGCAGAGGCGAAATTCAGATGCTGTGGAAACAAAGGTCTTCAGAAAATAGACAGGGATGTGATGATCAGTCCCCCGCATGCGCTGACAATTGTTTCCTAAAGCTGCAAAGATCAATTCAGGGCTTGAGGCATGAGGCGCGGTATTGATCTGTCTCTGGGCAAATACCTGGTGCCTTTGCACACAAACCCCCACCTTTCTGAACATTTCTGCGGGTAAATAAGCGGGGAGAGGGGGGAGTCAGCCCAAGATGAAATCCTGCACCAGCTCAGCTTGATCCTGCTGTCACATCCACAGCAGCAGGAAGGGACTGGGACTGGAGGTGCTGGGGAGCGGCTGCTGAGGGGGTGGGGGGCAGAGGGGACCAGCTGATGGGAGAGGGTGCTCGTAGGTGGAAGAGGAGAGGTGGCCATGCCCATGTGCTCGTCCAGGCATGGCCATGCACACACAGAGGTGAGGGGTGGATCCCCTGTGTCAGCAGAGGAGAATGGTGGTGTGTGGGGAGCAGGAGAATGGTGGTGTGTGGGGCCCATGTGGTTGAGATCTGTGGAAATACATGCCAGGAAGAAGGCAGAGATTTTTTTTTCTGCTGGCATTACTAGGCACTTGGCATTTCTGCTTGACCTCCTGACTTAAAGCAGCTTCTGTACCAGCCACAGAAACTTCACCATGCTGTAAAACCTTAACAGCTTCATTCTGTCCTACTTTTATCCAGTTAAGGTGATTGTCCTTTCTTTAGTGCCTAAGCAAATGTTTTGTGTCCCTGGATCAAAGCGGAGCATCATTTACATACTGTGGGTGAGAAGGCAGCAGACTGGAGACCATCACTCATCAGTGAAAGGATGATCATTGTTTGTTTAGCCCATTCCAAAATAATGGCTCTGCTGGGAACACCAACCCAGTATGCATCATATCTTTTATAGTATATATTAATTTAATGTAGACATTAGGCCATCGTTATTCCCTCCTTTTAATTCTTATGTATTAGCATTCAGGATCGGTTTTAACCCAGCACACATCTTTTTTATTTCATAATGTAAAATAAATAAAGCTGGAGGCAAATGTATTTCTTTTATATAAACGACTGTGAGAGTGATGGATATAAAGCACAGAAACATCTTTACAATTTTAAGGCTTGAATTTCAGAACACAGCGTTTTCATTAAATGGTGCAATCCATTCATTTTGGAGAGACAGATATAAACAGAAGCAAATTAACTCAGTAGTTCTCATGCCTAGAATCTTTGTGATAAAATTGCCTATTATTGTGAGTGTAAATGTTTTCAAAATATTAGAGACAATTGGGGAAAAAAATAGGAAAGACAGGATAGGTTGCTCAAGGATGAAAACCATAAAGACATTCCCTCCAAACACCACGTGCACCTGGCGAAATTACTTAAAGTGAATTGCAGGAGTACTGTAAGAGGAGGAGAAAGGAGGCAGGCCATTCTTTTTTTCTTTTTATGGTGGATAAAGGTCTGGGAGAGTGTTTTCAAATGATTGTCTTTGCTGTCTGCTGTGCATATTAGAAAATTCAGCTCCTGGGTGATTGGCCAGGCAGAGAAACTGAGACATCAGAAGCAACGGGAGAGCAAAAGCTGAGGTACTGCGCTAGGGAGGGCTGCTCCCTCTACCTGATCCGAGGGGAAGGAGAAGCTCGGGCATTTCCAGCCCTACCTGAGATCGTGGATTAGCGAGATGGAAGGAGCATTGCAAGATGCAGCACCTCTGTGAAACACCTGGAGCTGAGCCCACCAGTTCGACATTGGAGCACATCGGTTAAACTGGGGGCAGCCAAATGCCAGGTCCTGCCCCAGCTGCTCCTCCTCGGAAGAACAGAAGGACATCAGGGATGGCGTGAAAACCTCCTTTAGCCAGAAGCCTCATTTTATATTTGATTTTTTGAAAAGTCACTTGCAGAGCTCTAGTTTTCCCAGACACTAATTGCCACAACATCAGTTGCACCTAAGAACGAAAGAAAAAAACCAAGCTCGCTTGCTGTGCTCCCTGGCCCTGCGGGTGGCTTGCATGGAGCGGGCAGGTGGTCTTGCAGAATGGCACGGTAAACGGTGGCTTTGCAGCCATGCTCCCAGCACAGCTGGGGTGAGCACTGGTGTGCTCCCTTCTACCAGGCCTCATCAACAACACACCAGGAGCCACGGGGCTGGACATAACGTGCATATAAATATACGAGGGACTTTAATCGGAGATAAACCCAGAGAGTCCTTTTTATTTTTATGTACAGAGCACTCTCATTGTGCAGAGGGGTTTCAAAATATGCTGACAGAAACAGCACGCGTATTTGGTACCTGAAACCACTTGGAACGTCAAAAAAAAGGCAACGTGCTCACCCCCCTGCCAAAGCCCGGGTGTTAGTGTGCGGTGCGGGCAGAGAGCACAGCTCAGTGTACGGGGGGCCAGCGACGGAGGGTGCGTGACGGACGGGCTGGGTGGCGCATCGCGGGCGTGCTGCTGCCATGGGATCGATCGGCTGTTCCCTGCTGCACAGCAGCCTCCGCCCTGGGCAACCCGCTGCTGCAGGGACCTCAGCCGGGCTGGGAACGGTTACGGGACGGCGCACGGGCTTCGGAGCATGCGGCACTCCTCGGGCCCGGCACCGCGGCCGGAGCACAGAGCGCCCCGGTACCGGGCCGTGCTCAGAGCACAGCGTGCCCAGTGCCTGGCCGTGGCCGGAGCACGGCTCCGCGCCGCGCACCCCGGGACCGCACCGCTGTACGGCGGTACCGGGCCGTGCCTGGAGCGCGGTGCAGCGCAGAGCTCCCCGGTACTGCAGCGTCCCGCTCCCGCTCCCGGGGCAGTGCAGTTCGGCCACGTGCAAACCTCAGCGCGCGCCAGCACCGAAAAGGCCGCGGCGGCGGCCGGCCCCGTGGAGGGGGCGTGGCGCGGCGAAGGGGGCGGGGCCGGGGCGGGCTGGGGCGGGGCGGGAGCGCGCTGAGGGGAGGCGGCGCAGGGGCTGCCGGGAAGGGCCGGCGGCGGCGGGGCGATGGCGGCGGCGCGCGGCCGGGGTGGCCCCCCGCGGTGGTGGCGGTTGCTGCGGTTGCGGCTGTGAGCGGCGGCGATGCGCGGCGTTCCCGGCGACGATGGAGGACCGGTCCCACAAAGTGCTGCTGGCGCTGGTGATGCTCTTCCTCTTCGCCGTGATCGTGCTGCAGTACGTCTGCCCGGGCACCGAGTGCCAGCTCCTGCGGCTCCGCGCCCTCAGCCCCTCCGCCGCCGCCGACCCGTACCGGGCGGAGGACGAGACGCCGGCGCGTTTCGTTCCCCGTTTCAATTTCTCCGCCGGCGACTTGCTGCGGCGGGTGGACTTCAACATCAAGGGGGACGACCTGATCGTCTTCCTGCACATCCAGAAGACGGGCGGCACCACCTTCGGCCGGCACCTGGTCCGCAACATCCAGCTGGAGCAGCCCTGCGAGTGCCGCGCCGGGCAGAAGAAGTGCACCTGCCACCGGCCCGGCAAGCGGGAGACCTGGCTCTTCTCCCGCTTCTCCACTGGCTGGAGCTGCGGGCTGCACGCCGACTGGACCGAGCTCACCAACTGCGTCCCCTCCGTGGTGGACAGCAAGAAGGAGGTGCGGCTCCGGCCCTCCAGGTGAGGCCGTTGCGAGGGCCCAGGGCCTTCCCCGGGGAGCTTCCCGTGGACCCCGTTCCCTCCCGCCCCGTGGCGGGAGGGCGCCGGTGCGGCGGGATGGGCGATGGACCCGCTGGGCACCGTCGTGGCGGGGATGCTGCTGCGGCGGGGGGGTGCGGCGCGGTGTGAGCTCGGTCGGTGCCGAGCACCCCGGCACGGAGCAGGCTGCAAACCGGGGTGCGGCGAGGGCTCCGGGAGCCAAACCGGCCCGGGCTGCCGCGGTGGGTGCAGCATGCCTTCAGCTCTGCGGAGCAAACAAAACCCGACCCTCGCTCTGCAGCGAGTTAAGCGCTTTAAACCGCGTCCCACGGGCTGTCGCGATTGTAACTGCTGGTGGGGAAGGGTCGGGAGTTGCAGAGCCCGGTCCTTAACGGCGGCGAGCATCGTGCACGGTGATACGCGAACAGGCCTGGCAGCCCCGCGGCTCGGGGACCCCCCGGTGCGGCTCTCCCGCGGCACACACGGGAGCGGGGGCCCTGCCGCTGCCTGCAGCCCTCCCCCCCGGCTTCGCCATCTCTGGCAGATCCCCTCCTCGTACCAGGCTCCCCGGGCACACATGCTGTAGCTCCTGTGTTCACCAGGAATTAACGTCGGTTTCCGGAGTGCCCGTGAGCCGCTGTGTCGCGTTACATCTGAAGTTCAGCTTATGCGAATGGCGGCCTGGCAAAGTAGGGGTTACTCTTACAGCTGAATTACCTGCAAGTATCTGCCTTGTCCTTCAGCCCTAACCTTGTTTATTTTGTGTTTGCGTTTTGAATTTTAGCGACACTGCTCGCCTCGTCCCTGCACCTTCCTTGGAAGCCGCTCACCTCGCCTGACCGTAGCTGGGTAGTTGCCTAAAGGCTGCCCCTGCCTCTCAAAAGCCCAGCTGGCTGCTGCTCCTGAGCAGCGAGGACCTGCCTCCTCTGCTCCTGGAGCTCTTTGATTACAGACAACCTTCGGTTGTAACAGACCAAGTAGCTTCTCCGTGGCCGTGCTCGCAGTGGTACGGTGTAGCAGAACAGCTCAGGGTTTTACTGTCTTTTCACTTTGCTTCTCTGGGAAATTAGAAACTAGGGTATGGCTCCCATTGCGCTGTTAGACTAATGGCAGGTCCCCTTACAATGAGGGTGCTGTTATGTGTCATGCTATCTGAAGTCAAGTCTAAGCACAGATTCACTTGAAATAGAAAGCAATTTCTTTCTAGAACACCTTTTATGTAGTGTGACACTACACTGCCATCTAGTAGAAAAATGGTTAGCGTCATTATCTTCCTGTACCCAAGAAGCAGCTCTTTATGAGACTTGGCTATTGCGATTCCTGCTCTTTTGTTTTCCTTAGTGCTTTAAAATTTAATTGTCTCGTTTTTGTGACCTCCCATTTGCAAACATCAGGAACCGATTCCTTGCCCTCAGGGTCTGTTAGCTTTCCGGTTCCAGGTTGCTGAGCCTTGCAGGCTGCGTGGTTTATTTTACCTGTCCTATAAATGTGTTGTTTGTCAGCAAAAATGGAAATTGCATAACGTGCGCTCTCTTTTGCTGAACAGCTTCCAGTGAACTGTCTTTTCTCCCGGAGATGGGTCTGGCCTGCAGAGTTGTAGCTGTGGGGCAGTGATTCCCTCCCTTCCCCTAGACAGGTCTGTCTGTGCTCGGGGTTAGTAATGCCCTCTGGAAAATGGGGATAGTCCTTGTCCTGAACCCACCACTTTAGGCAGAAGGGAACACCAGGCTTGGAGAGCTGAGTTGTTGTCTGTAGCTTTTGGCTTTGTGTTTGTTTTTTGTTTTTTTTTCTTTTTTTTTTCCCCCGTTGGATTACCAAACATGCTTTTCTGAGTTGAATCAGAAGCCTTTTGTGTACCTGCCCAAGAGTTTGAAGCGATGGCTTCTCATCCAGCAAGCCATATACATCATCATAGCCAACTTCTGAGAGGTCCCTAGGACTTGTGACTTGGGACTGAAGCCAGGAGAGAGGGATGAAAATGAAGCTGCGATGATTTTGTGTTAGGTAAAGGTCTACTCTCTCAAAGGCTTTGAAATGATGTTATATTTTTAATAACCTAATTACACAGCTTGCTTAATAGCTACAGTTATTCTCCCAAATGTCTTGACAAGCAATTATTTGGACTGCAACTTCTAAATGTTTAAAAATACAAGAAGAGAAGTTGTTCTTAAATGAACAATAGCCCCTTCAAGTCTTCCTACCCATTGTAATACCTTGTCTTTAATATTGTTTTGCATTCTCGATTTAGCAACGTTCAGCTGACAACTAGTTAATTAGCACCCATTCCTAGTGCTGGTAACAAACGCCAATCTGAGCACTTTCTGGACAGATAATAGCTGCTTTCAGAGCAGCAGTAGGTGTGGGATGAGGGTGTCTGAGCGGAGGAGCCTTGCTGGCCCTGAGCAGGGCCAGCCTGGCTATTCCTGCACTGGGGTTTTTGTGGGGAGGCCTGACCATCCTGGCTGGTGTGTGCTGGGTTTAGCACTGGTGGGGAGGAAAGGAACGCACAGCCCCAGTGTGCAAATCCTGAGAGGGGGGAGCAACTTGGAGGAGCGCAAGAAGCAGGATTCAATGGGAAGCAGAGGACGATTTCCTCAAGTGAAGCTTGGCTTGACAAGGGTGGGAATTCCTGCATTTATAATTGAGGCGATTAAAAGACCTTCTGTAAGAGTGATTTGAGCTGCTTGGCAGCCGCATAATGCAATCTGTAGTTACTGTCTTTAGTCTGTCTGGGAATAGCCAAATGAGCGGTCCTTGTTCCAGCAAAGTTTTTAGCTTGCGCTGGTCTGTGATGCCTTTGCACAGAGGTTTGCCTTGTGGGCAGAGAGTCTACTTGTCAGATTGCTGGTTAGCTGGGCTGTTCTGTAGGGGCCTTTTCCTTTGTTTCAAAGTGGAGCCTTAGGTACTCTGGAGGATACCCTGTCCTGGACCTTGCAATGCTCAGCACTAGGTACAGAGCATGGCCCTGATACGATCTCATGGGGATCAGCCTGCAGGGTGTGCCTATGAAGAATTTTGTTGCCTGCAGCATTCATCTTCCAGCCTCTCCTCTTAATCCCATCACTAGTCTGGCTCTGTTTTCTTTGGGAATTGCAGGCTTGGAGGACAGATTCCTGCGCTGGAGCAGTAGAAGTACTCAGGATGGCTGTTGTGATATTTTGTTTGTTTGGTTTGGATTTAACATAATGGTGCTTTCCTGTCTATAAGCTATAGGGTCCCAAAACTTCCTTTCCTTTGTGGTGGTGGCTTAATAAGTGCTCCTTAATAAGTAGTAAGTAGCTAATTAGAGCTCTCTTCCCCTCCTTTGGTCCTTCCTTCCCCTAAGGGAACAGCAATCTCTGGGTGTGAGGAGAGGGATTTTTTTTTTTTCCTTCTTGCATCCCATTGAGGTGCATGTTCTGTATGTCCCTGTTCCTTCTCATCTCCTGTTCCACCAGCACTGCTCACCACTATGGTATTGAGGAATCTTGGGAGAGGGAAGGGGAAGGTGCAGGCACAGCTGATGCTTTGAGTGCTCTGGATTTGCTGCTTGGGAGGTTGGTGGTGGGAGAAAGGGCTGATGGTGGGAGAAATGGGCTGATGGTGGTGGCAGAAAGGAGGGGGCTGCCTCAGCCGCTTGGCATCGGTGGTGAGAAAGGAGAAATGTGCCTTTTCCTAGTCATGAGTGACTGACTTGGGTCACTCGATTGATTGTGGAAGCCTCAAAGCTTTTGGCACACTGAACTGAGGCAGCATCCAAAGTAACTGTGTGTAAGAGCATCATGGAGCTGAGATTTTGCTTGACTCTGGCTAATTATTATGGGAAGTGTCTACCAAACTTGTCTATAGCAATAAATCCAATGGCACTGTTGCAAGAAACAAAAGGCCTTGGGGTTACACTGGAAAATGTAATGAGACATGGGAGCAAGTACAGATACCCAAGTTCTTAAGTGGTGTCGTGGCTTTGTACCCTTGTTGGGTGAGAGATGTGACTGTGGGTAAAGGTCAGGCTGTATTTGGTGTCCCTCCTGCGTAGCATTAAAGGAAAGGGATGTTCTCCATTGAGAGGAGAACCAGCTTGCTGAACTGCCTCTGGAGCCAGAAAGTCTGGGATTGGAAGAAATATTATGCTGCTGGTACAAGCCTGTTGGACCAGGACCAGGGATGGTGCCTACTGGCTTTTGGGAGGCTTGATGCTGGCACCACGTTGTTGTAATGTGGGACAGAAGCCCCTGGCAATGCATGGATGTTCTTGTCTTGTCCCTACATGTTAGTTAAACTCTTCTAAGTTAAGCCTTATGAAAATTTAAAGAAAAAATGCGTTAAAACATTTCCCAGCAAACTGGAAGCATTTACTGTGTGTGGCTCTGTTGGCTGAACCGATTTATCATCGTGTTCTTGGAAACATGGTGGGATTTACATCTGCAAATCTCATCCGTACCCGTGGTCCACCAGCATGGTGTGCCCAGCTCCTTGCAAGCTGGACCACTGGCAGAAATCTGGGACGAAGGTGGCTTTGCTGTAGCAAGCATTGCTGTCAGCTCTGGCGTGAGCTTGGGTCCCGCTCGAGCAGGGTGGGCTCTGTGCCTGGGTTTTCCCAGGAAGCTGCTTCTATATGGAGGGGGGAAAAAAATCATGTAATGCTGCCAGGGAGAGAAAAATCACTTGGGGCATTCGCTTCTTAGGGAGAGGATTACTCACCAGTTGTTAATGAAACAGCAAAGGTGATACATAGCTGTGGAAGGGGATGAGCTCTGTTGTTCCACTTGTCATGGTGGAATTTGGGGAACAGTTAAGCCCTGTAAATCAGCACTAAACTCCTTATAGGTAGGAGAGAAGCTGTTGAGTCCCACAGTGCCCCAAGGCTTCGACATGAGGTGTACAATTTGAAACCTCTGGATGCTGATAAAGCAGACACCGTTTCCAAGGATGGAGTCCCCCAGCACTGCTGCTTTGGGGGTGAAGTCTGGCCAGGGGGCTGCTTGGGGGGAGAGGAGGACCAGCATGGCTGAGCTGGAGGCTGTGAGCGAGCAGATGGGGCAGCCTGCTGTAACTTGGGTCCTGGCCAGCGCAGCGGGATGGTGCCTGCCTGCCCTTGAAACGCATGTCGGTGAAACTCCTTGGGAAAAACTCCACAACAATTATAAAGCCCCCCCCAAAAAAAAAACCAAGGCGTTTGCAGAGGTGCCACCAGGTCCGAGTGACTCTGTGCCGCTTCATTCATCAGTGGGATTTCCTAATGACCCTGCTAATTTTGTTGTGGTGGCCACTGCAGGTGCAGGATGGAGATATGCAGTGAACATTACCTCGGCACCTGCGAACGTGTGTCTGCAGCAGCCAAATTTCCCCACCTGGCACCTGCTGGGACCGAAGCTGGGTCTGGTTTTGGGGTGTTGGAAGCAGCGGGCCAGCCTGCAGAGGAAAAAAGTGGCTTTGAGGGGAAGGGCAGGGGATTATTTTCATAAGTACAAGTAGTTCTTTCACCTGATCCCATTACAGGGCCTGACCTTGAAGGCCTTGGTCTTAAACTTAAGTTCATGGGGTTTTTTAGGTTTGGACTACAGGACTTGCAAAGCTCTCTAAATTGATATCGCTGGTTTTGCAGATGAAGAGTTGGATTTTTTAGAGGCATTAAAAAATAATTTTCCATATTAGGTCTCTTCAGTTCTCCTCTAAATCTTTCATGAAAGTGCAAATTGACTTTTAGTCATTTAAAAGTATATGTTTCCTACTGCCTTTTATTTTGCATTCAAAGATTATTTTTTTTTTTGTGGGTAGAGAGATAATGTTAGCTGTCACACAAATAAGTCCCAGTGATTGCAGTAGAGCAAGAATTCTTTGCACTATTTATTGCTTTTGTTGTCAGAGTTGGTCCTCCCTAAAGAAGAGAGTGGGGATATGACCACCATGGCATGGTGTCGTTGTACTGAAACATGATTACTTTTTCTTGAAAAGGTGCCTTTCTGCTATTTTTTGCTGGGAATTAATAAATATTAAAATGAAACTATAAATACATGCATCGACTCTATTAAAATAGACACACATTGTGCCTTGTGATTCCTCTTCATAACTTCATAACCTTTAATAAAGGTTATCAAAGGTGCTTGGAAATCAAGCATCACCAATAGGTTATTTATTTTTATTAAAAGACAAATTTTTAAGTTTAACAAGTTGAGCATCAGTTCTGAGGCGTATTAACCAAGATCAATTTGTCCCTCATTTATTTAATCTGAATTGTCAGGAATCATGTTCTCTACTGATGTAAATGTCGGCAAAAAGGACTTATTAGTAGATTTGATTGCTTTTTAAATTTAACTAGCAGAGATGCACTGGCATGCCTAAGAGAATTGGTCTGTTTCTTGTGAACAGTTCAGTGCCTAATGAATCACTTCAATGTACTTTTCTGAAGGAAAGCAGAGCAATTTAAATGTGCAATGCATTGATTTACCTCAAATGGATTAGGCCTCTGTGTGCAATCCTTTGCATTAATTTACTTTCTCCACAACTATAATAATAAAGGCAGCGTTTCTGTACGGCATCGGCCCAAGTTAGCTCACGTAACTTGCTAGAAAGCAAAATAATTAATATGTGGTTGGGAATGGGATGCAAGAATGGGGCTTTCTGGGAGGACATGGGTCTTGGAGTGGCTGCGGGAGCGGTGCCGAGGGCAGGGCGGTGGGGCTGGAGACTGCCGGCACTGGGACCCACTGGGGGGCTGTCCGCGTGCCCCGTCTGAGTGCGAGGAGGAGAGAATTGGGTCCAAAGTACTGATATTTCTTGACTTTATTGGTGGTGGGGGGAAAGGATTTGTAATTTCGTGCAAGTTTCAGAGATTATTATTATTTTTTTTTGGTGTGATCAGATACAGTTTTTCAAATGGCTGAGGGAACAGTGCAGAAATCTGTAACTGCAGCATGTTTTATTGCTGTAGTAATTTTTCCGTCCCTACTTCCTCTCCCTGTAACGTCCAGTCTGCCGTGCAGTCCCAGGGTCAGACTAGCTCTGTCCTTTTGCCAGGGCACAAAACTCTTGAATAATTCCTTATTTAACCACTTAGCTGCAGAAATGGTGCTGGGGCTTTGTTTCACTCTGCAGGGATTACTGTGGCCGAGCAGCCCTCGTGACTCTCAGCCTTTTTTGGAATTACTTCTGTAGGCTTCTTACATACTTGCGAGGATTAATTTCACCCCACCCTTCTCCATCGGCTAATTCCCGTTGCTGGGCAGCTGCCTGCCCAGATGTAAACCTGCGGGGAAGCAAAGGAATGGAGCATCCCCAGCCTCTGCCTTCCTCCCTCGGGAGCCTGATTCCCTGCTCCCAGTTTGGGGCTGGGATGCTCGCCCCAACAGTGCTTGTCGGAGTTTGCAGCATGTTGGGTGGAAGCAAAGCCAAGTGGGACAAGAGATGTGGGATGGCGTTTTTGTATGGGGTGATGAAGGTAGTGTGATGACCAGGGTGAGAAGGCAGTGCTGCTCCTGCCTTCCTCCTCCTCCTCTTCTTCCTTGGCAGCTGGCACTGGAGGGCGAGTGTGGGTTATCGTTTGTGATTGATTTGCTGATGCTGGCAATTGTACAGTGTGTTCTGGGACTAATAGGGTAGCACCGAGTTATTCAGGCGTTATTGAAGTGAATCACATTTGTGATGAGTAATAAGTAGCAGACTTTGGTATTTATGAATAATTAACACAGTAAAGTTTTTCTTTACCAGACATGAAGAAATGATTTAATTTCTACTGTGAACACTCTGTAAAATTAATGAAAGATAATTGCATTTGCTAATGTGAGACTAAGAATCAAAGCAAGCTATTTTCTTGTGTTTAAGTTCATATTGCTGATGTAAACAGTGAATGTATCATTCCTTCAGTCTGTTTTTATTGGGTGGGACCTGTTTAACATCCAGTGGGGTGTTTTTTGTTGAAATAAAAAGTCTATTGGTAAGTAAACACTTAACTCACTGTTTCCATTTCCATCCACTCATGTATCTCTGGGTCGGTAGCGTATATATGTGTATAACAAGATCATGTTTTTGAATGAGTGGTGATCAGGACCAGCTTTTTTTCCTCTTCCCTGACTCTAGTCGTCTTTGTCAGCTGTTCATGCTTTTAAAGACAGAATCCATTTAAGATATTGCCTATATACAGCTCTGAGTGAAATCTCCATTTATTCGGTCTTGAAAAAAAATCATTAGTCTTTAGAGACCAATAAGTCATAAGATCCATTAGGGATGAGACTCAAATCATGTTACTTCTTGGTTCTCAGCTGCTTATCCGACTCTGAAGGAGCCAAACTTTTGATGTGATATGACTAAATATATGCAGCTATGAGGGAGATAATCTAGCAGCATTAAACGATTTTGCACATCTCCATAAAAGCATGAAGAAGACTATGCCTTTCATGAGATCCTTGTAGCAAATGCTCCTAATTTCCCTGTAATCAAAAGAACTGGGAAGTTTTGATGCTCTTAGAGGTCCGAGTAGCTGAAGATCAATTCTGCCTTTACTCCATTTTGCATTGAGTAAATTAAAACATTGCAAGGCTCCCAGCAGTGGGAAACTGCTTGTTGAGACTGCTGTTTGAACTGTGGGATCCTTCAGCAAACACCCAAATTAAGTGAGTAGAGCACTCTCTGCGACTGATTATTTTCTCCAAGTTTCCTTGTGTTAAGAGTAAAGCAACTGTTTTAACCCCCCTGTTAAGAAAAGCAATGTTTCCTTGGTCAAAGCCAAATAAGCTGCTTTTGAGAGTTGCTTTTTCAGGGTGACTGAGGGGAGAGCATTTCCTTTTGCCTGTGGGAAAGCTATTCCCTGGAGCAATCCCAAGCTGTTCTGAGGTGGTTGTTTGTTTGTTTTTTTTTCTTGCAGGTTCAGAGAAAGTTATTGGGAATGTGCTTGTGTCCTGCTTGAGCAAAACCTACCAGTTTCTTCCTTTCTTTGGCAGCAGCTAACTCATCACTCATCTTGATAGGGAAGATGCTATGGGAGTCGTTCATCCACCATACTTGTTGTCCGTGGAGGACTTTAATGGGCCTGGATGTGGGTGGAGGCATCTTTCCCAGATGCTCCCAGAAGAGCGACAGGCTTCGTTCCTCCTGGAACTGATGTCTCCAACTGTAGAAGGGAAGATGGCTATGTGGCTTCTGCCTTTCACAGAGCTGTTTGTTTTTTTGTGGGGGTATTCGATCTAATCAGTACCATGGTAGCACGGAGAAGTAAGGCGAAAGTGCTCAAGGAAATGTCAGACACAACAGGATACGTCTCCCTGATGATAGCTGAGTGACTTGCAAAAACATAAATGGCATAAATTAGGCTTTGACTCCTTCAGTTCTGGTGTGCTGCGAGTCAGTCACTGGTTAGAGAAGGTGTTTTGTGCTGGCATGGTCACCTCATTACATTTTTTGCTTGTCCTTTAGCTGAAACTTCAGTAGGATTTTCTGGATTTTGGTGATTTCAAATAACTTTAGGCCAATAAAGTGAGGAGTAGAGTTTTGGCTTTGAAATAAAGCTGACTTAAAGGTCAGTTGTTTGGCTTTCTGGCGATGGGGTACTCCTGGGGTTGGTTGGTCTGCATGGGAGAAAAGCGGTGGGTAAACACACAAGTGGGATTTGAGAAGCCAGGAGTTTACACCTGGGATGGGTCCCGTCTTCATCACCCTGCCTGTCCTCTTCCTCTCAGCCTCTGCCTTGTCTGTCTAATTCAACTCTTTGCATCAAGAGATCTTTGTGGGCCTCTGTAGAATGAAGGATGTTGGATTTCCAGGCCTGACTGCGTTTAGTAGCTCTGCTGCCTGTACATGACTAATCTTAGGTAGAGGCACTGGAAATATTTTTAAGCGTTTAGTTTGAATTCAGGGAAGCTCTAATTTTTACGTAGAAACCCAATGTACTGCATGGATAGGTGACTCCAGCCTGCCGTGTACGCTGCCCCGTGCTGTGGGGGCTGTTGTGTTGGTTCACTTCCCAGGAAGGGAAGAGGAAAGCTCCCTGACCATGTAGCTGCTGGTGCATGGTCACAGTGCTCACTGCTTTCACACGAGAGCTCTTGCACGATCTAGTTTTCCCCTCCTTTCATGGATGAAGCAGTCTCTGACTTCACTCTTTGGAAGGAACAACTTGGGAAGATCAAGAACCCGGTACAGTTGTCCTAAAGTATCATTTAAGCATGCCCTAAAGGTACGGCTGTGAGCCCAGTGCTCTGGCTCGTAGGAAAGTGTGGTGACAAAAGTTAGGACCTGTTCTCCTAAACAGGAGACGTTGAGTATCTAACACCAGGTGTCCTGACCAAAGTCAGTAGGAATTAAACATCGCTGCTCTGCTTTTAAGCTTTTGCTTTTTCTGCTGGCAATGGGTGACTGCTCAGGCTGCATCTGCTGAGAGTGGAGCGGATTAGGTGGTCAAGAAGGTGGTGGTAGCAGAGACCTAAGAGAAGCTGTGGTTGGTTCCTTGTATCTCTTGAATGCTGTTAGTTTGCAAAACGATCCTATATAGCCATTTAAACCAGTCCTGCTTCTGGAACAGGTCAGATAAACCCCAGGTGAGCCCATCTTCTTGAATATAACTGATGTGTTGTGCAAAGTAGAGTTATGAATGCCTTTTTTCATCCCTTTTCCAGAGGAGAGGCAGAGAAGACAAATGAAAAGAGTAGTTACACCTGCAGCTGCTTCTCCTGAGAAGCTACTGGCTTGCTTTCTGTGCTGCTAGTTGCGTTTTGGATGTCAGCAGCCTTCTGGGTTGGAATATGAGCATTCCCAGAATTTTTATGGATAGAGGCAACTTCCTCATTGAGTTAGATTTATGGAGTAGTGCTGAGGTTCAGCTGATGATATCTGCTGGAGTTTGGAGATGGCAGCTTGCTAGCAGTGCTGCACAACAGCTGAAGAAGAGGGTTCAGGGTGACGGCTAGGGATGAACATTGACTGGGGAACAGTTCTGCAAGCTGTCTTATCACCTGGTATTTTGCAGTATGTTCAATGCAGGAAGAAATTGCAGTTTTGCTAGAAAAACAGTCAGCAGAGGATGTTGTATGGGAAATGTGTGAGCACTGCCCTGTGTCTGGATTACTGAGCTCTTTTGTAGCTTGCAAGAACAAAAGTGTGTGAATAACTGTCCTTGTCTGCAAGCATGGCTAAGTGCGTTGGACCTGAGGTTTGGTACAATACACCTTTTGGAAAAATCTGCCTTAAATCTTTTTTATTTTATTTATTATTGGGACATTTAACTGAAGGCACATAACTGAGAACAGTGCTGGTATTTCTGGAGAAGGGATTGGAAGGAGGTTGTGCATCACTAGGTTTAAGACACACACAAACTATATCTTGTCAAGCCTGAATGCTATTGTGTGAACAAGAGTACTTTATGTTTAAGCAATATATTTAAGTGCTTAAACATATTGCTAAGCTCTTTACAGAATACGGGCCAATCTAATGGCGTGTGCACCTCTTGCTGCCCTGGGGCGGTGAAGTTTCCTGCTCTGCAGAGTTGGGATTTCCTGTGTCTTTACTCTCGTTTGGCATGCCAGCTTTCCCTGTTGTAGTTCTGCTTTTCCTTACAACTGGTCAGCGCTGCAGTTGCGTGTGCACCAAGACGAGTAGAGGGTGTAGGGTATAGAGACTTGCTGAGACAAGTGAAAATTGAGATTCCCTGTTACAGGGCCCAAAGACCTAGAGAGCAGCTTGGGTAAGTTGATGCGTCCATGTGACAGTGTCCGTCTTGGCTAGTATATCGGGTTTGGGTTGGGGACCTGCAGAACCAGGAGCAGCAGCTGTTTCAGACTCTGCGTAACACAGGGCTCTGCAGGAGAAGGCTGTAGGAATGGATGCCTTTTCTGGGCAGGTTTGGTTTGAGGGTGTAGGGGAAAAGGTGAATTTTAGATCTCTCTTCCACCAGCATCTAGGAGAGCATACCTAAAAGGCCAGCTCCATCTGAATCCAGACCTCCTGTCATAGAATCATAGAATGATTAGGGTTGGAAGGGACCTCAAAGATCACCTAGTTCCAGCCAATCTCTTTTATAAAATTGGTCGGTGTATCAGGCAGCACAGAGGGGAAAAAAAAAAAACAAAACACAAAAACCACCACAGAAAGGACTTAAGAATAGCTGAGCTCATGGTGAGATAAAAATTTCTCAGAGCTGGATTATGGAAAGATCCGGTTATTTGTAAAATATATAAGCAGATTCTCTGCCTCAGCCTTGGCGGTTCAGCAGTCGTGCTGGAGGATTTGATCGTGTGCCCAGCCCATCCTGCTGCTCTCCCAGGTCTGGAAATTGAGGTTTAAGGCTGACAACAACGTGTGTATTAAATACTGCAAATTAACTGTACTTTGGAAACTCCAAATATAGGTGCTTTTTTTAAGGAATCTGAGGTTGTCTTGTTTCTTGTCTGAAGGGGTTTTTTTGCTTCTCCTGTCATGTTATGTTATTCTGGAATTAGCAGGGCAGTTTTGCTTCTGCTTTTCCTCGTGTATCAGCTGAAGTCATGAAGGTGAATTGCTTGCTGCGATAAACCTGTGTATTCATGGAAGAGTTATGGGTATGAAGTACAGCAGCATACTTTATTTTTCCCCCTTATGGTAAAAGCATTTCATGTCTTACATAGTGTTCTATCAAGATAAGTAAAATCCTGGTCTCTTTACTCCTGTGATTAAAAGATCTTTTTAAAGATATTTACACGTCTCACAGTACATACTGGAATCCCAGTACTTGTACCTGTTGCCTTATAATGGAGGGCAGGTTGGATAAACCTGAGATCTGCTATCTCGTGATGATAGACACTCAAGCTGAAATCTGATCATGGAGAGAAACTGAACCAGCCTGTGAAGCGAGTTGCTCTTTTTTTGGCAGCAGGCATTACCAAACTGCTTTCCTGTGACTTCCACCTCTTCATCTTCAGCTTACCTAGAACCTGTCTCCTTAGTGAGCACAGCTTTGGGGTGGAAACCTCATCTCCTCCCTCCAAACGCAGGGCAGGTGGAAGTCATTGGACACGTGAGCATTTGCAGGTGACTTGCCCATCTAGGACTGCGTCTTCTACAGCGCAGCTAATCGTTTCGGTTATGGCAGAGGACCGACTTAATTTTGTATGGAGCGGGAAAGCATCTGGAACGTGATGTACAGGCAGCAGTTGAAGTTCTGGGCTGCTGGAGGTCATTGCCTTTTTGTATTTGTGGGAGTTTGTGTTGGGCTCTGTTACAGGACTTCGGAGACACCCTTTTTTTTGGAAGTGGGGTATGGCTCAATAGCATCTTGTGTCCCAAGGACATGACCTGTGCTAGTGTAAGCAGTGTGCTAGCTGGTGGAGTCGGTTTGGGAAGTTTGGAGAAGCGGGAAGCAGAACACAGGCTTTTTACCTAATGTAGACAACATCCTTTTATTTTACGAGTTGTTTTTCATCTTTGCTTGAGCAGCTGAGATGAAACATCCCTTTCTGTTAAGAACAAAAGCAAAAGCCTTCACTTTAATGCAGGTACCAGGGCTGGAATGTACTGCAGTCCCTTATTGCATCGCTTGGCTTTGATCCTTGGTTGTGGCGTAGGAGCGTGCAGTACAGCTCAGGAAGGTGTGGTGGTGAAGTGGTTTTAAGTCCCTGGTCTAGACTGGCGCCTGTGTCGCTAGCTCAGAGTAAGTTAGGATGCTCCAGGCTGCCAGCACCGTCGCGCTCTTTGGGGTCATCGACAGCAGCCACGTACCCTGGTGCGCACAGCCCGGCCAGCTCTTCCCTTCCCGCCTGCTTTCCCTCCTTGTGTGCCCCCCGAGGCAGGGAGATGGGAGGGAAAATTGCTGGGAAAAATTGTCTGTTTTTTTTTCTGGAACAGAAAAGGCCGTCTGTTCCCTTCTGCATTTGGAGATTGGGATTCTCTTCCTGGTTTTTATTTTCTGCACGGTTTTTGTGTTAAACCAGAGCAGCCTGTTTGTAAGCTCCACTGCCCCTTGGGCTGGGAGCAAGGTGAGTATCTGCCTGGCAGAGATTTTGTGGTAAAATTTGTGTTGCTGTACTTGAACGCTAACCTGAGGGAATTTTTTCCCTTCTCTCTGTAAACAAGCTTCCCCCCCCCCGCTAATGGAAAATTTCAGCTTGTCCTCCACTTAACCACAGTTCAAGCTTTTCCAAGAAAACAGAATGGATCAGTAATGCTTCCCTTTTTTGCTTCTCATGTGCTTACTTAATTGTATGATTTTATTGCGGATTTTGATTGCATAAAGCCCTCTTTCTGTCCCCACCAAACTGGTGTTGCTCTCTAGACAAGAGAGGACAGCCAGGATCTCTAAGGCAATGCCTCTCCCTCTGGGTCTATGTTACCCCCAGACCTTCAGAGTTTGGAAATCAGGGATTTAGGAAGAGGATGAAGCTGAACAAGGGCAGACACACATTTCCTACAGCACAGTGTGTTGCTATAGGCTGAGGGGTTTTGGTTCAAGTGGAGTGCAGGGATGAGCATCCAGGAGCAAGGGGCAACTTTGAGTTTCCCACTTGGTGGAAGGGAGAGGCAGCATCCATCCTCCCAGCCTCTTGGTGCTGCTGGGCTCCCTTGCTACTGCTCACTACTCCTTGCAGCTCCCTCCACCGTCCTAGAGGCTTGTTCTTGATTGTTTCACCTTTCACGTAGTCACGACGCTCTCTAGATTGATGTCTTGAAGCGTGGGTTTAAAAATCAAACAGTAAATGACCGGTCTGTAATAGATGTTATTGCACGAGACATTATGTTATAGAAGTCGCTGTGGTTAAGCGGAGTATCTCTGGAATCTTGTTTTTATCAAGACGTTTATGTTCCCCTCTAATTTTTGTGGAGAGTCGTTTAGATGTTTTCCAGATTAGAGCATAATGGAACTGTTAGCTATAAATGTTCAGAGGAATCCATTACACATGGTGATTTAGTGGTTAGTCACAATTACTTTGGAGCTGCAGTGTCAAATTTAACACCAACCTTCAAAACTATGTATTGTGAAATCTGGTCATCCTTCCTGTGAGATGCTCCTCCAGCCTCCCGGAGAAGAAAAAGGCATTTTGTACAGCAAGATACGAAAGCGGTTTGGAGGGGACAGGCAGGTGCTGGAGGAAGGACTCACTGTAAGAGGCAAACCAGCAGGCAGTTTTTCCCCATAGAGCCTTTTTCTTTCTGCTTAATTAAAATCCAGGAGATTGTTGATGACCGTGGGTTGGTGTGCTTGTTTCCCTTCCTGCTGGAGATCCCATGTGCTGCAAGCCCAGATCTCGTTCCTGCAGCAGCGTGAGCCATGGGGCTCCAGCTCCTGCTCTGGACAGCCAAGAGCTGGTCTCCTCCAGGTCTAGATTGGTGTTTTTGTTAATGGTAGTGGAGATGTTCCTGCAGGGTCGTTGAAGAAGGCACCGTAGGCTGTAGAGCTAGAACTAATAATTAGAGCAACTTTTGCATAACAGAACTATCAACAGACATTTTCACTTACCATAACTATATATAGGCACCTGCTTTAACCACAGCCTGCAAGCGGAAGCTGTTGCCTCTGTTTAGCTTTCCAAATACCACATTTTCCCCGCGATAACTGCCTGCTTGTTGCAGTTGGCTACCCGTCCTGCATCTGACCCAAGAAGAGTAATGTGCAGTGTCTTGACTGCACCTTCTCTGGCCTCCTGGGATGGAATTTATTTCTCTGAATCGAGCGACCTGGATCTTGCTGCTTTTTGTTGGCTGAGCAGAGGTTTTATGACCTGCAGGGCTGTGTGTTTCCTTGCTCTCAGCTTGTGAGTTGAAAGCAAGTTCATGTAAAGCCTGTTGTAGCACTCTATGTCACAGGTTTTAAGCCCAGGGTGGAGGCTGTCAAAATGAAGTAAGTAAACCTGAGATTTAGAGGATGAGCAAGTAAATCCTATTAAATTTGTGTGTCTTGCAGTCTCAGAACAAAATTTGGATTAGAGGACAAGCTCATGTGGTTGGACATCCAGAGCTCCTTAGTTGTCTTTGTTGTCTGGACATATCTATTTCCGCAGTGGTTGGTGCTAGAGATGCCCGCAGGATACCTGAAGGTGCTTTACTGACAATATTTTAATAGCAATGATTTAATAGCACTTTTTAAAAAGAACATTATTTGGGATTGTTAAGACATGGCCATGGTTTGAAGTTTCTTCTCGATACCTGGAGGAGATATTGAAATTCTAGGTTTGTGCAAACTTGAAAGGGTCAGTGCTCTGATCAATAGCTGAGTTTACTAGTAAAGCTTTGTAAAACGTCTAGGAATTTTTATCTAATTCAGGTCAGATTCCTCCCCCCACCCCTTCTTCTTACCAGCTGCCCAGAAATGTGAACAGTTTAAAACTGTGTAGCACACAGATTGTCTAACCCTTTCATTCTCTTCGCTTTAGAAAGTTACTTTGGGGTCCCTTTTCAGTCAAGAGCACAAGATAAACTTTTAGAAGAGGTAATGTTAGAGGCCCTCAGTTTTGCATTGAAATTGGAGTTTTCCAGGAGCTGTAGCATGGCCACAAGGACACTGGAGGTCTGAACTACCTGGGGAAGGAGTTTGTGCTTGCCCTTGTGCCTTTGGCAGCTCATCCTCGGCTTACTCCTGCAGGCATCTGAAGGGCATCAAAAACGTCGAAGGGGCCACTGTGACCTGGAGAGGGCCCACGCTGCCTGTCCTCTGTGTCCTGGGGTGCTGCCAGGTTTCATCTCGGCATGATCTCTGGTGCTGCCCAACCTGGCTGCTGCATAGCTGAAATTTGGCTGCTCCCCATCATGTATGCCATAGGTTTGCAGGGGTGATGCTTTCGTGGCCCCACTTGTCCCTGTTAGAGACAACGGTGCTTGTCCCACTGATTGAATGAAGAGCCCCATTCCATGGAGGAGTGGCCTCCCTGGGAAGGAGATGATTCATGCTCCGCACCAGCTCTGTCTTCACTTGTTGGAAGTACAGGATCCGCTTAGCTGTAATAAGTGTTTTTTTTGCAGTGTCAGCTGTTTTCCACGCAATTAATGCCAGTACCACAAAACTCATTAGAGCTGTATGATGGGACGAGAGGTTAAAAGCCAGTGTGATACCCACAAAGTGCTCCAGCCTTACAAAGAAATGTCACTGCATACTCCTTAAACACTCGTAATTAGTAATTCCTGCTTTGCCCTGGCTCTGTGGAGCAGTCTGCTGGGAGGACAGGCTTGTGGTCAGCCCTCGGCGGCCTGGCTGGGGCTGTTAAACAAGCGTGCAGTTTTTGACATTCTTCATTTTTAGAACTGGCTTTCCACATCTTGTTTTAACTGATATCATTAGCAATTTGCTGGGCTTCATTTTGGTGATGGGAGAGCATTTTGTGATCTCTGAAGCGTTCTGTAATACAGCAGTGTTCGGGAATGACAGTACATAAACCAGAACTATATTATTGCTTTCTAAGTGTATGTTTTAAACTTTTTTCTTTTAAACTAATTCCTTTTGGCAACTCAACTGAGCATATGTATCATTGCTGACATTTTCTTAAGTCTGGTACCTACAGTTTTTTACTGTTACTTTTAAAGGACTAATTTATTTTTTCTTTTTTTGTTGTTTCCCTGTAGACCGTGTTCTTGCTGCTCTCATGACTTTTCTGCCTGTTTAAATGCTTTATCATAGAATCGTAGAAGGGTTTGGGTTGGAAGGGACCTCAAATATCATCTAGTTCCAATGCTCCTGCCATGGGCAGGGACACCTTCCACTATACCAGGTTGCTCAACACCTCATCCAACCTGGCCTTGAACACTTCCAGGGATGGGGCAGCCATAATCCCTCTGGGCAACCTGTTCCAGTGTTTCACTACCCTTACTGTAAAAAAATTCTTCCTTATATCTAATCTAAATCTCCCCTTTTTCAGTTTAAAGCCATTGCCCCTTGTCCTGTCACTGCACATCCTTGTAAGAAGCCCCTCTCCAGCTTTCTTGTAGGCCCCTTTAGGTACTGCAAGGCTGCTAGAAGATAGTATTGCATTGCGTTCCTTCACTTTTTTGTTGGCAATCATATATCATGTCCATAGTGGAAGAGAGAGAATTTCGCTGTGGAATTGAAGGCAGAGATTTGGACCACTGTGTTTTCATTTAATGAGGAAAGTACTTCTCTTTAAACGATACCTACCACGACAACAAATAGTGTCTGCTTAAGCGAAGCCTGTCAGATGTGTGATACGCACTTCAACTCTCTCTTCTTAATGATAAATTAGAGCATCAATGGCAACTAAAGAAGGCTTTGTGCCATGGCACGGCCAAGGAGGAAGGCTGGTGTTGGTATCACAGCGAGTGCGGGCTGCTGTAGGTGGGAGGAATGTGGTTGGGGGAGCCTTCGCTCCTCTGGCTCCTGAGTGGGTGAGTGAGAAGGGTCTTGCCTTGGCTGGTGGACAGCTCTGTGCCCTCTTCTGTGCCTGGGAGCTTTGCATGGCAAGCTGGCCAACCTGGCATTAGCACTGCAGTAAAATAGATGTGTGTCATCCAGATCATTTCAAGGTCAGAAATTTCTTCTTCCCAAAGGATTGGGATGCATTTTCTGCCCTTATGTTCCGCATGCATAAATGCTTAGATGCACCTTTCATGCGTGTTCTTTGCACTGGGAGCTGGCTCAGTGTAGAGCTACACCTGAAACTGGGCAGCATAGTTGCTCATGCTTTTGCCAGCTTCTCACCCTGGGTCCTGTTTAAACCACCCAGCCAATTTTGTTAGCAGTTGAACACTTCAGCTCTGCCGAGTTAGTGTATAAATAGCTTTTGATATAGGAGTTCAGCCGGTACAAATGCCGTAATGTCTTGTCTGTGATGGTTCCTGCACTTAATATTTTAGGGTTCTTAGGGTATGGCACAGACTACTATTGATCGCTGCTTATAGGTGCCTGTAGTTAGCATAAAACAGAAAAGTACAACTTGTATTGTGGGCACTTATTTATATCTCAGAGCATCCAAGGAGCCTCCGAGGGCGCAGTTTGGACCCCTCGGCGTGGGGCTGCATACCAAAGTCATCCCAGCGCCTGGGCCGGGGAGTTGGCAGCCAAAACCTGTAGCCCTGCCATCAGCGGGCACTGCTGCCGTGCCCCTGGTGCTCGCTGCGTGGGTAAGGAGGCATGAAGGAATGGTAAAGCAAGTTGCACTTCTGCAGCATAACTAAGTCTCATCCTGTCGCCTGCCCAAGCATTGCTGTGCTGTATGCGGGAGAGCCTGCATCTTTCCTGCCACATTGCCCTTTTGAAATGTGTGCCTCACAGTCCTGGGATTCAACTTAATCAGAGGCAGGAATGTTTGTACTAAGATTGGCCGATGTATTTCTTTTACCCAGGATTGATTTATAACCTCTATCTCTACCTGGAGAAGTTTGGTTAACATTATGAATCCAACATGTGGTGGATACTGAAGGAACTTTATCTTAAGGAAAAAAAAAAAAGTAAAATAAAAAAGTGCTGGGAAATTTGAGGGAGAATTCATGTTAAGATTGCAGGGCTGCCTGTGGTCCTGGAGCAACTGAATCATAGAACCATAGAATCCTAGAATGGTTAGGGTTGGAAGGGACCTCAAAGATCATCTAGTTCCAACCCCCCTGCCATGGGCAGGGAAATCCTCCACTACACCAGGTTGCCCAAAGCCTCATCCAACCTGGCCTTGAACACTGCCAGGGATGGGGCATCCACAACTTCTCTGGGCAACCTGTTCTAGTACCTCACCACCCTCAATGTAAAGAATTTCTTTCTTATATTGTCATGGTTTGATGTGGAGGGGGAGTGGTTCTGGTGGCAGGAGAGGGGTTTTGCTCCCTGCGACCTCCCCGGTTTTGGAACCGGGTTAGGCTTAGTTCTGGCCACCAGATCAGACTGCCATCCCCCTCGGGGTTGAGCCAATAGGGCGCCTCTGCGAATTGCCCTATTTAAGTCAGGACAAAGGAACCGGAAAAGGTGCTTCGCCCAGGATCGAGCGGAGAACAGAGGAGGGCACTGCCCCCGCTCCCTGGCTCCCGGCCGGGCAGCTGCCTGCATCGGGCCAGCGCCGCCCACGGAGAATGGCGGCGGCGGAGCCAGCTGGGGAACTCGGGGGCACCCCACTCCCGGGGTGCCCACTGGGCTGAGTTCACCTGGAGAGGACTGAGATCTGAGAGAAACAGCCGCATCGACAGCAGGTCAGTGAGGATGGAGCGGGAGGAGGTGTGCCGGAGCCGAGTTTCCCCTGCGGCTGATGGTGAGATAGCAGGCGGCCCCCCTGCAACCAGGACGGCCTCGGTGGAGCAGAGACCCACTCGCAGCCCGTGGGGAGAAGATGCCTGAGCCTGAGGATGGTCATGTTGGGGTGCACGACACGGCAGAGAGGCATCTGGAGTCTGCGTGACGACCCACGCCGGAGCGAGTGGCTACAGCTCCCTAAGTACCCGAGACTGTGGTAAAGCCCACACCGGAGCAATCTGTGGGGAAGGATTGTTTCCAGTGGGCTGGACTCACGCTGGAGAAGTTTGTGGATTTCTCCTCGTGGGTAGGAGATCCATTGGAGCAGGGGAAAAGGGTGTAAGGACTCCTTCTCCTTTAAGAAAGAAGCAGCAGTAACAGCACGGAATGAACTGACCTGCACTCCCCCAGTCCCTGCCCCCTGTGCTGCTGGGGGGAGGAGGTAGAGCCGGGAGGAAAAGGAAGGGGGGGGGAAGGTGTCGGTTTTAAGATCTGGTTTTGTTTCTTTCTGTCCTCTCAAGTAATCGTTTTTTGTTTCCCTTTGTCCTTTTAAGTAATCATTAATAAACTGTTTTGCTTTGAGAAAAGCTCTGCCTGTTTTGCCCAGGACCATGGTTGGTGGGTGCTCCCTCTGTTCTTGTCTCAACCCTCAGTCCCTTTGGTTTTTTTTTCTCTCCTCTCTACTTTACTGGAGAAGGAGAGACTGTGAGAGTTTTAATTGCTGGATCAGCCTAAAACCACGACATATATCTAACCTAAATCTGCCCTCTTTCAGTTTAAATCTGTTGCCCCTTGTCCTATCATTACACGCCCTTGTAAAAAGTCCCTCTCCAGCTTTCCTGTAGGCCCCCTTTAGGTACTGGAAAGCTGCTATAAGATCGCCCTGGAGCCTTCTCTTCTCCAGGCTGAACAGCCCCAACTCTCTCAGCCTGTCTTCGTAGCAGAGGTGCTCCAGTCCCTCTGGAGAAGGATCCACCCTGTGGATGCCCCATCCCTGGCAGTGTTCAAGGCCAGGTTGGAAGAGGCTTTGGGCAACCTGGTGTAGTGGAGGATTTCCCTGCCCATGGCAGCGGGGTTGGAACTAGATGATATTCGTGGCCCTCCTCTGGACTCGTTCCAGTAGCTCCATGTCCTTCTTGTGTTGGGGACTCCAGAGCTGAACACAGTATTCCAGGTGGGGTCTCACGAGAGCTGAGTAGAGGCGCAGAATCACTTCCCTCGACCTGCTGGCCACGCTCCTTTTGATACTGCCCAGGATACGGTTGGCTTTCTGGGCTGCCAGTGCACATTGCTGGCTCATGTTGAGCTTCTCATCCACCAGCACTCCCAAGTCCTTTTCCTCAGGGCTGCTCTCAATCCATTCTCCGCCCAGCCTGTACTTGTGCATGGGATTGCCCCGACCCACGTGCAGGACCTTGGTGTCATCTGCAAACTTGCTGAGGGTGCACTCAATCCCACTGTCCATGTCTCCAACAAAGATGTTAAATAGCATTGTTGATAAGTTGATAAGGTTGTGTCCTCTGAAAAAACATAGCGCTCTTGGGATTTATTTTTTATTTTAGGTATCTAAAACATGTCTAACACAACATCTGGACATGTCTTAATGGATTAGTGGTGGTAACAATAACAGTACTTTAAAAAAAAAAAAAGCATAAATTTAGTTGCTAAACTACAAGATATTTAATTCCCTAATATGACCTGTGGAAATAAAAATGGGAATCTCACTGAGCAGCTGTGATTGTGATTCTTCATCTCTCTGATGTGCAAGATTTTCAGCAAACATCAGGACCTGGCTGACGAGACAGCAGTCCTGTGAACGTGCATCTGTTCTGCAAGCCGGATGTGTGTCTAAGCCTCGATGAAGCTCCTCGTGGCCATTCTGCAAACATTCGCAGAGCTGCTGCTTGCAGAATTTACTTCGATAAAGTTCAGAGCGCAGGGATTTTCTCCAAGGGCAGATGCATGGCTTACGGGACAAAGGGAGATCTTTTCCTGAAGAGTGGTGCCCAGTATTGATAAAGTTTATTATTGAAATTGATTGTAACCACAGGCCTGTTTGAGGGCAAAGGATGTTTTTACAGAAAAAGGAATTGCTTGGGGTTTTTTGTGTTGCACCCAGAGGAATATTGCTTGGTGCAGCTGGCTCTAGGATTTTGGAGTCATTAGGGAAGGTTCTGGTCTAATTTTTTTGTTCGTTTGTTTCTCTCCCAGCTGTTCCCCAGTATGTGCTAAATGGGTCTTGTAACCTAAATGGACGCAGCTCATGGATGAAAGAAGGCAGCTAGAAGAAGAGAGGAAAAGCGAGGAAATGTTTCACGATGCCGTTGAAGTGAATGATTTTGGTGATTGGTGAGGTGGCAGGCGGCCATCTGCTCACTCTCCCTTTCCAGTTGACCTTAGCTTTGTTCTTGGTGGCTTTCTCCCAGAGCCCGTCACAGAGTCACCGGAGAAGTGTTTCGAGAGAGGGAGGACCTTCACCACGATCCGATTCACAGGAGGTTACTCCGTTATCTCAGACCTTGCCGCTCTTGTGCCAGGTTGTGAACGCCGCTTTTGCATCATCTGTCCTTACCCTGGAGCAAACATTAATGGCTCCAGCCTCTCTGTGCTGCTGACGCAGGCAGAGGGTCCTTGAAAGCAGGCGGTGACAATGCAGAGTTGGCATTTTCCACTAGGTCTGCTAATTAATTAAGGTCACGTGTTCCAGCTATTAGTTTGGCTGTTGCTTTTCTCCATTAGGCAGGCAGTGAATGCCAGGGGAGGGGAAGGGGTGTTCTCCCCTCTGCAGAGCACCACCATGAGACCAGGGTGACGGTCACAGGGTGCTGTTGAGCCATGGGTGAGCCAGCCTGTTGATGGAGTCGTATCGTTTGCTGCTCCAAATAGGAGAATTTGGTTTATGTGACAGTGAATGACGAGAAATTCTGCATGCTAGAGTGTTTGCTAAGGGTCTGCTGCGGTGAAGGCTTGCTAGAGGGAGGTGTTACTAGCTGAACTTGCTAGGTGCATGCCAGCAATGCTGAGAAGCAGGCTTTCGTATTTTTAAATAAGCAATCATTGCCTTTCCTTTTTTTTTTTTTTTTAAATATTTTTAATCAAGACTTATATTTGAAATCTGGAGGACATTCCAGTGCAGAGTACATCACCTCAGCAGTTGTCTAGACAGGTTACCCGTGTCCCTGTTAAGCAACCTCATTATTTATTTATAGTTATTTATTACAATAAATGTGATTGCCTGCAGTAAGACGCTAACTCCACTGAGTCATATTTCAGATTGCACAACTGTGTTGGTTGAATTTTTCAGAATAAATAAAACATTTGCAGCTGCACATAGAGCAGCTCTTTGACTCTCGGGTGGCTCCGGTAGGTGCTGTTCCTGGGAGAGGTGCAAGGGGAGGAGATGCTCAATTTTTGGGAGATGTCGTCCTTCAAGCTCGCACACTGCCTGACCTTGGGTGATGTCCTTGTGGGGTGCAGGAGCCAGTGGAGCCTGCTCTCATTGCTGGCTTAAGCAAGGCTCAGATGGTACTGTGCATGCCACAATTAAACACTTTAAATGGTTTAAAAACATGCAGTCTGTACACAAAAATGGAGGTTTTATGCATTTGGTGTATTCTCATGAGGATCACGTTCTCTGTTTGCTACAGGCCCATTGACTTTGGTAGAGTTAGTTAACTAACTAACTTTGACTCTGTCAGTGGCTATGATGAAAATTTAGTGTGATTTTCTGCAGAGTTTTGTTGTGCGGAAAGAGCTTGCGGGCATCCCGACAGCTCCAGTTTACTGGGAGAAACGAGAAGCTTGCAGATGTCTGACTTCTTTCCCAAAACAGTGACTTCCTTTTTGAACAGTTACCCAAAATCCAGGTCCTCTGAGCTGTTCGGCCAAGGAGGGAAGATTGACAGTAAAGCTAGAGATGTCTATGTGTCCTTCTGAATAAATACAGGGCATCCAAGCCCTGTTTTCCTCAATGCAGGAGAGAATGGACCAAAGGGAACAGTTTCTCCTCTCTCCCTTTCTAATTGGCGTTCAACCTAGAGATATTTCTTGTTCTTTCTACCCTCAGAGTCTCAGCTCTGCAGCTTCTGGGACTGCTCTTGCTGCTCTCCTGGTTGTTCAGCCTCTTTCAGAAGCTTTGCAAAGCTCCCCTGGATTCTGCTAAATTTTGGACGCGTGCTACTTGCACGTGCCCATCCTCTGGGTGGATTGCAATCGTTTCAGCTCCTTGGCTCTAGGGACAACTAAGCTCCTTTATTTATCCTAAATGAGGTGTAGCTGTCGCACCCATCTGTTCAGTGAGGTGGGACCCAAGCCATATGCAGAAGACAACCTTGTATACTGCCAAGGAATGGTGGAAGGCTTATCCAGGGGTATATTTTATATGTATTCTGAGTGACAGGATTCTTTATAGTATATCTGTTTTGGTTAGGGTGATCTGATGGCAACACATGGTCAAAGTGGTTGAACTTGGCTAGACAGATGTTTTCTTTCCTATAGAACTTAATTTTATTAAAGTGTGAAAGAACATTAAGTTGGTGTTTTATGAAGTTACATGAAGGAACTGAAGTTAGTTGTTCCCTGTAGCATTTGATAAAATACACAAAGGCCAGAAGGAATGAATGATTCACTTCTTGACTGTCAGCTGTGGTGGAAAAATGAGGTGAAGCTGGATTCGTGATTTGAAAATCTGTTCATCAGCACTGGAACTTGTCAAAACATAATTTCATCTTGTTAATTTTAGTGAGTTATTGACTCAAAAGTAAATCATAAAGATTTGTAGTAGAGCAAAACGGTGTTTTACAGTGAGTGCTTTTTTTTTAAGTTTGATTTTTTTTTTTTCAAGGAAGATTCATAAAACTTCCTGCTGTTATAAAGTTAACATCCTCTTGCTCCAGTAATGCCTGCCTGATTGCAGAATTTGAGGTTTAATCATGCACCATCAAATCCTATTTTCAAATTTAGAGTTAAAACAGTCTTTCAGGCTTAAGTTAACCTGCTCACTTTCATTTCAGTGCACAGAAAGTGGCAGATAATTATTGTGCATGCTGTATTTCTCTCATTAACACTAATAGGTTAGTATTACAGCTTCTGCCAGACCACAAATAATTAAGGGGTACTTCAAGTATGACTTAAAAAAAAAAAAAAAAAAATCCAAGGAATTGCACGTGGTGAGGTAATGAGTGTCTTGAAGCAGAGACCAGGTAAATGACTTAATGAGTCCACATCAGCTGAAAGTCAAACATAAAACCTGTTCAAGCTTGTTAGCTAATCTCATCCATAAAACTAACTGCCTATTCTTCATGGATGTTAACCCAGTTATACTAATGTTTTAAGGTAAAAAACCTACAGAAGTGGAAAAGTTACATTTGAAAAGGGAATAATAAATGAGCCTTTCTGCTGTAATTAAGCAGACTGTTGACTAAACAGACCTGTGGGCTAACAGATTGAACAGACCTGTGTTTAACCAGACACTGCTGTTCACGATGTACAACTGGTCGTGTCCAGTCACCGCTGTTGAGTGTGATGGGCCAGCCGTGTCCTAAGCAAGCTGCGAGGGTGGGGACTACCATTTTTCTGTGCCAGTGTGTACATGCAGCAAAGGGACTTTAAGAGAGGAGAAGAAATAGGCTGGCGGTGGGAAGGAGGTATAAGGAGGGAAGGAGTGCTTACAAGTCCTCTTGTATCGTCATTGACTGAGATGAGTTCGTGTCTGCTAATATATGCAAGTAGTGCAGCATTTTAGGTTTTCAAATTACTGTAGGATCCCTGGATGAAAAAGTCTCTATTGCTATGAATTGCTTATAAGTAGTTTTGCTGGAGCCCTAGTGAAATGGCAAAACTTGAGTGGTTTGGGCTTTTCTTGGACAGCACAGGGTGTGCCGTATGCTTCCTTCCTTCCTCCCACCGCCTCCAGAAACACTGCAGTGGAAAATGCACAAAGTGGGATGTGTAAAAAAAATAAATAATAAAAAAAAATCTTTAAAACTGGTTTGTCTGACAGAGTCTCTCTGCAATGTGTATTTACTCTCAAGTGGTCATTGCTTTTTTTACTGTTGAAAAGCAGTGCAAGCCTTGGGATCCAGCTGTTTTTCCCATTGCTTTTGGAAACATACACCATGGAGGTGCTCCAAGGTGTGCAATGGTCCCGCTTCCAAAAAGAATTCAGTTGGTGCAGGCGGGCCCAGGGCAACCATGTCTGTTGGCACCATCAGCAGAGATCTGAAGGTTCTTGTAGACACCTCAAAGCACTCTGAAAAGTATTTTTTGTGTAAAGAGGGGACATGCTTTCCTTTAACTTTATGGAGGGGCTTGCTACGGGAGAAGGCCCAGAGGTTGCTTGGTTTACTTGGCTTATGGATGATGTAGGCAGCTTGGAGGTGGGAACCAGCTCTTCCTGACACAGTTGGAAGGTGGCAGTCGGGAATTGGGTGGGAAGGGCCCTGAATCTGAAGCCGAACAGCTGGTTTGGTAGAGAAGGCAGGTATGGAGGAATATGCAGATGGAGATGCAGTCGAAGTCCCTGGCTCAGAGAAGGACCTTTCTCCTCAGCTTTCTGAGTGGGTGTCTGCAGGGCAAGATGCCTTTGTCAAGGCTGAGGAATGTGCTGTAATTGGATTGAGATGAGCGGTCCCTGGGTGGGAGCTGCTGCGTGTGGCTGAGTAGGAAAGGCTGTTCTTTAAATGTTATGCAGAAAGAATCAGCAAACCTTAGCTACAGCCCGGCTGTGAGGGTCTCAAGTGGTTTGTTAAAAGCATGTTCGATGAGTGTAGAGATGAAGGGAAGGTGGGGAGGCAGCTGGAGAGACAAGTGCATCCGAGCCTGGGAGAGAAAAGCCTGCGTGGAGGGCGAGGAGCCGGCGGGGAGCAGGAGGGTGGGCAGAGGGGGCTGGGGGGCGGCAGGGGTTCGTGGCACTGGGTGCAGCGCGGCTCCTCGGTGCCTTGTGTTTTGGATGGTGGACCTGGCGAAATAACGTGCTGCCTAAAGAAATAAAAATCCAAATACTTCTGTGCTGTTGAGGACTCAGGGTACTTGTACAAAAAGCTGAAAGAAAGACAGGTGTTGAACAGCGAGGATAAATTGACCCCTTGTCGGTCTTTTGCTTGTTCCCTCCCACTGGTTTATTGAATTTTAGTAGGGCTTGAGTAAATGAGGAGGAAGAAGGTATTGTGATTAACTTGCTTTGTAGCTATTTTGGAGCTAATTTGTGGTGGCTGTGGCTGCAGTTGGGCTGGGCTGGCATTGGGAGCAGGAGTCTTTGGAAGAGAGATGCTCCTTGGAAAACCAAATCATCCTCCCAGTTGTAACCAGCTCTTCCTCGCCGTGTCCTACTTTCAGCCTTCCATTAAACTTTGCTCATTTTAACGATGAAGCAGCTTCTGTAAGAACCCAGTAGTGTGTTAGTGAAACCACTTGGTGTTGGGATTTCTGCTGTTTACTTTACTAGTGCTATCAAGACTGAGCTCTTGTGTGGTTTCCCATCTCGCATTCTGCATAGGAGTTGTAGGAGCAGGGGAATTGTTCACTGCTTTCCCATTAGTTTACCCTGTAACATATTCATGAAATTGATACTTGGCAGAATCTTCAATATATATAATCTATTAAAGACATATTATTGAGTTGGAGGTGAAGAGCTGCAGTGGTAATTTGGGGGGGGATGCATTGCTCCCTTCTTCTGCATCTTTTTTTTTTTTTTTCCTGGTGTTAAGATGGATGTTGAATAAGTGCTGTTTTGAAAAAATTGGCATTCAGGTGGCCAGAACCAGCGAACAACAGACAGCGATTGAAATAGTCCTAACATGGCCAGGTGGAGGAAGGTGATCATTCCTCACGCTCCCAGTTCGTTAGAAAGGTAACATTCGAGGAAATTAAAGCACGGTGCAGAACTGCTCAGGGGTTCTTTCCCCGGACCATGCATATGCTCACACTTTATTTGCAATTATTCTGCTGTTATGTATGTTTGGCTGCTAGCAAGCACGTGAAAATCTAGTATCAGGCTCCAACTGTGCCTCCTTTATTTATAAACAGCTTCTCTTTTGTGTTACTCTGATAGAGCATGATGCAGAGACATCTTGTGATAGACTATTGCAGTATAAGGTGCCAGAAATGAAGAGGAAACATTTTATGTGATTAAACAACTGAGACGTTCTGACAGATGTTTGCCTGACGGAGTCTGCAGGTAAAGCAGTGCCGCTGAGATCTGGTTAGTGCTTGTGCGTGTGTTTGTGCCCCAAATTCCGGGGGAGCTGTTAATAGCTGGCTGTCTCCTGCAGGCTCCTGGGACCCCTTCCCATTTCTCTGGGCTTCACAACGTGCATTGTAAGGCACCTCTGAGTGCATTTGGTGTGGACTCAGTTTTTGGTGCTGGGTGAGCTGCAAAATCCTTCCTCATCCCTGTCCCAACAGCTTTCTCTCCTCTCCCATCTTCCCTTTCTAGACCCTTCCTTTTTCTTAGCATCTTTGCTTTTGGTTTTCTGGCTCATGGCTCTTTCTTGCTTGTACTTCAGGAAGTTATTACTGGTTTCGTTGAAGACTTTTAATGTAAGTCTTGCCAAAATAAAATCACTGCCAAGGTTCTGACCTCTTGGCCCTGTCTGAGTGTTCTTCCGCTTTAATTCCCAACCAGATGTTTTTGTGCTTTTAGGGCAGTTTGTGTTGAGGCTTGGAAAATTTTTGAGTATTACAATAGCTTTAATTTAAAATTTGAATTCAACATAATACAAGTGCGGCTTTTTTGAAAAGTTCTTATTCTGTTGTAGGTGGCAGAAAGGCCCTGAGTATTTTGAAGTTGTATTTGGAGAAGAAATAAAAATTAATTCAGACCTGTCCAAACTAGTCTGGTTTTTCTTCCCCGATTAGTAGAACAGGATGGACCTTTTTGTGATGCATAATCAAGGTGGAAACGTATTTTGAGGCAAACTGCAAAGGTGTGATCCCCTTCAGAGATTATGGTACGTTTTGCATATTGCCTCCAAGTGCCTATATGACGATTCAATGGATGCTTTAACCCTGCTGCTATCTACAGCACTTTAGAAAGCATTCATTCATAAAAACGGGTTTTAACAGCAGCTTTGCAAAGACCTGAAGGAAAGCAAGGGTGCCTAGCAGAACAAGGAACGTCGTTGCTTGCCCAGGAAGACATCGTGATTCTGGCAACTGCAGTGATGAAAAAGGACGCCTACCTCATGTGCCAGGAGTACTATAACTCATTTGGGGTTGATTTCACCCCAAAAAGGAAGAGCAGGGTGGATTCTTACAAGGATGACTGCCGACTACTGAAGATGCAAGGCTCCTAGAGCCAGCTCAGGCAGTTTTCACTCCAGTTTGCTCCCTTTATATTGTGCAGATTTGGAAACAGGGTGAGTTTAGAATAAAAATATCCAAGAATTACATCCTACAATTGAGTTGGATAATACATATTTCTCCTCCCTGCAACCTGTGCAGCCGTCTCCTGAGGAATCCAAGTAGTATTAGTTCTCCGTAGACTCCCACTGTGTCCCTCTGTTAAGCCATCTCTGCAGCTTGTTGCATGCCCTGGCATGAGTCAGTACACCAATGAAAGAAGAAAAAAAAAAAAGGTGTATATGTCATCCTTTAGTCTGCCAGCTCCCTGCACCTGGCTTTTACTACAGGAACACTAAGGTGAAGTCTTATGCCAGCGGTATGTGCCAGGGATGCTCCTGTCCGGGAGACACAGCTGTTTTCTCGTGGCCCCGAGATAGATAAATAAATAAATAAATGCAATAAAATAGAATAATCAATTCTATAAAATAGAATAAAATAATCTAGATCTTTTCCCTTCTACACTTGACAGAAGTTGGTAAGCCAGTGTAAGCTGTAAAGCATTGCTAAAGTGCCTTTTTATATGTGTTTGATGACAAGAATTGTCTGATTTTCATCAGTGGGGCTCAAGATATTTTAGTGATGAATGGCAAGATTGTGGGTGTGTGTTCGCTTTCCTAGGCCAGCTCTCTGCTTGTGAACAGCTGGTTGTGTTGGAGTAAACCAATCATGGTTTGCCATTAAATCTTAATTAGGTAACAAATGGTAATGTCTTACATTATATCTATTTAGTCTCGTTTGCATGGGGTGGAAGGCAGCGTGAGGACTCGATGGTGCGTGGTTAAGAGGATGAGACGTGGCTCCACAAAGGTGCAGGGAGCTGGGAAGGTGGGACAACACGTGCCATAGCGTCGCTCGCGCAGTAAACATTTATATGAAAGGAAACTCACCCTTTTTCCTGCTGTGCTTATGCTGAAGGAAACGCATTTGTTCCTTTTGACTTGGTTGTGGAGAACATTAAATTATTACTTCACCCTACAAAAGCACTGGGTGAACGGGGTGGAGAGATAGCATAAAGGCTAAATAAGTGTAAAAGATTTAAGCGTTTCTAATTTATGGCACAGCGCTTACAGGGGAATATGCTCACCAAGACCTGCAGCATCTTTTCCTATTGAACGAACGGATTAATGATGGCGAATTCCGCTGTGTTAGGGACGTGTGTGAGGTCACTCCTCGTGGTTGGCCGTAGGAAACACTTCAACTGGAAAAAGCCACCGTTTCCTTGCGGCTGCTTTGGATTCTGCTTTTACAGTTGAGAGAGCAGGCTCTTTCTGGGATAGTTTTGGAAAATATTTAATTAAGCGGCTCTAATGAGGGGCCATTATAACTGCAAATAGAATTATTGTTATCATTTCAGCTGTTAACATTTTAAGGGCAGTTGTTCACAAACTGTTCAGTAATTAGGGCCCAATTCACTGTGGAAGAATTGTAGTTGGGATGCTGCTGCAGCAAGTGTAACATGGAAAGGAGTGTTTGAATAAGGCATCCTTCCCGGGGTGCGCGGATGTGTGGACCCATCGCTTCTCCGTAACATTCTCTCTTCGCTGCAGGCTATAAAGGTTTAGATCCTGAAAGTGGCATGAGTTGCTTTGGCATATGCATGATAGGCTTATTCACCGTCATGAGTACCGTGAGATTCTTTCGTGATCCTTTTTCAAGGGTGCACAACTGTTGTGTTTTAACCCCAAGTGAAACTAAGCACCACGCAGCCGCTCGCTCGCTCCACGCCACCCCCTGCCCAGTGGGATGGGGAGGAGAATCGGGGAAAAAACCCTCATAGATTGAGATAAAGACAGTTTAATAGGACAGGAAAAAAAGGAGAAGAATAATAACAATGGTAATAAAAGAATATACAAAACGTGATGCACAATACAGTTGCTTACTGATGCCCAGCCCATTCCTGAGCAGCGATTGCGCCCCCAGCCAACTTCACCACTTATATACTAAGCATGACGTTATATAGTATGGAATATCCCATTGACCATTTGGGCCAACTGTCCTGGCTACATTTCCTCCTGACTTGTTGTGCACCTGGTAAAGTACGGGAAGCTGAAGGTCCTTGACTGCTTAGCAACAACTAAAACCATCAGTGTAGCATCACTATTGTTCTCACACTAAATCTGAAAACGTAGCACTGTACCAGCTACTAAGAAGAAAATTAGCCAAAACCAGGACAAGAGCACAGGCAGAGGTTTGGGATGGAACTGTAGAAAGTTGTACTTATGGCACAGCTGCTCTAGTGATCATGGTCTGTGGCAATTCTGCAAACGTAGTGGTATCGTTGCATTAATGGCCAGGTGAGCCTTTTAACCTCCTAGGAAATTAAACAGTGTGAGGAGGGGAGAAGTGCAAATTACCTTTCTGTTCTTGGTAAGAGGCAGCACCTTACACAGCTTGATGCAAATTGTTTCTAGTTAAGGAATGTCTTAAAATGCAACTCTGCAGGGTTGCTCAGCTGTAGCTATAGTTAGAGCTGCAGCTATAGATAGCATTAAATTTATTTAAGTGCTAATAAAGTGAAGTTTGGCATTTCCTCCGAGACTTATTTTAGAGCAAGTCTGTCTAAATTGTGTAGCAGCTTTGTGCACCTCACGTTCAACCACTTTCATACTGCTTAGGCTGGGCAAGTTAATGCGGGGCTCGGTCGACATCTGGCTGACCAAGCACTTCCCTTCCTCAGCCTGGTTTGAGATGGTCCTGCAGAAGCTGTGATGGCTGTACCAGCCTTCCTGCTGCTCCCACTCCCGGTGGGGTGGCAAGGTGCAGCTGGAGCACGAGCCTCTGCTTCCTTAGGGAACCATCTCTGGGATTAAAATAATTTAGTGTGAATCTCATGCTGAGAAACCCCAGTTCCTGTGGTTTTGCTTTCTGGATTAGAGCATAGGCTGCAACTCTTGATTGGTAAATCCTCTTTCTAAGCTGGGGAGGCGGTGAATGTGCAGTGCTGGGTGTGTAGAGGGTGGGTTAAGAGCTGTAGCTCAAGAACGGGTCTTACTGGCAGCACAGAAGGAGCTCTGGAAAATGTTTGGTGTCATGTCTAAGCCCCGAGACTCTGAACTTTCTTCAACTTAAGCAGATGTCTTCTCTTCTGAGGGCAGATATATAACTTCTATTGGATCTGGGCAAGGCGTTTTCCAGTTAGCAGTGGTTTGATCTTGGCAGATGACATGGTAGGAAGTCATTGGTGGTCTCAGAAGAGGTGCTGCTAAATGGGTGTAGTGGTGGTGGGAGATCACGGTGTCCCTATCCAATGACTTGGTGGGAACGTGTGGCCTGTGGTTACAGGACCATCCCCTGGAACGTGAGGGTTAGGGTCAGGGACCCTAGGTGAGTTGCTGGCTTCCCACACGACCCTGCTCTCCAGCAGAGCTGCTTTCCTGTTTTACAGTAGGAGCCACAGATAAAATGGGAACTGGTTTGGCACCATGTTGCAGCTGTGGAAGAGCCAGATAGTGAAGTGCTGTGTAGTTCTGGCCTGAGAAACAGTGTTTTTCCAAGAAGAAGGTGTCTCTTGCCATGAACAGTAACTCGTGGTGTACCGTGGGTTACTGCAGAGAGAGAATTAATGATGCCTTCAGAGACCTGTGCGCCAGCCAAGGAGCCTGGTAGCCCCAGGAGGTGTGCTGGGGTACGGAGGAAGCTGGTACTGCTCTGCTTCCTTCCAGGCTCATTCCTGGAGCTAAAGCAGAAGCTGATCTGGCAGTGAGCTGAAAAACCTGTTTCAGTTAGCATTTCCAGTCCAGGGAATAGCCGTCCATACCCAGGAGCTGGAATCTTGTTGCTTTGCCCGCGGGGTAGAGTCAGGACAGGCTGAGCAGCATCCCAATGAGCACTGCCTCTCCTCACCTTGCAGGCAAACGGTTGTTGCTTGGGGATCCCTGAAGCAAAGGGTCATCTGAAGGCACTTTTGGGAGGGTTTGAACCTCAGCCCCTCAACAAAACACCTATGACTTGTGGTAAATCATGTACATGCTCTCTGCCTCAGTTTCTCCCTCTTCCCCATGGAAAGATCTCCTACGTCTCATATGAGAGCTCCTCTGCTGCGGTACTGCAAGGAGTAAGCCTGGAGAAGCCGATGCTCGTTTCCATTCCCATCCTAAGCAGTCTGCCAGCAAAGGAATTTATGATAACGAAAATATTTTTTTGTGCAAAGTGCAGTAACAGAGAGCAATAAAACCCCATAATTGCAGCAGGAATATTCCACGTTAAACTAAACTATCAATTATAGTTTGCATAGAGGTTTGCTAGACTAAAAAGGTGGTGCTTTCATGTGAAAAAATATTCATTATCTTCTTTCAAACACACCTTAATTGCCAACATCAAAGTTATTAATTAAGCAGTACGTCTTGCAAAACTGGATTGGCTCATCCAGTGCATGTGGAGTGCAGTAGGAAGGGTATGGGAGAGTGTATGAGCCTTCTGGATCCTCGCAAGGGAGAGCTGTTACGGTGAATCCGTTCCTCTCTGTAAAGGCTGTACTCAAAGGAGTTGATCTTATGAGAGATGTCATGGTTTAGGGTGCAGTGTACCTGCTTTGGCAGCAAAGCTGTAACAGAAACAGTGACAAATTCTCTAGCTAGTCCTTTTGCTCAGGGTCCGGGCTCAGCAAATGCTGCCTGCACAGTCCTGCGCTACAGCTGGCTCCAGAGGGTGCAAGGCTTTGCCGTAGGCATCACTGCTGCCAGGCCTGCCTGTTCCTAGGGCTTAGCCTCAGATGGCCCAAGTGCCCTAAAATGTGATTTAGAAACATCCATAACAAGAGTAGTTGGAGCAAGAAAAGGCAAGGAAAGAATGAGAAGCTCAACATGAGCCGGCAATGTGTACTCGCAGCCCAGAAAGCCAGCCATGTCCTGGGCTGCATCCAAAGCAGCATGGGCAGCAGGTCGAGGGAGGGGATTCTGCCCCTCTGCTCTGCTCTCGTGAGACCTCACCTGGAATACTGCATTCAGCTCTGGAGTCCACAACACAAGAAGGACATGGAGTTGTTGGAGTGGGTCCAGAGGAGGGCCATGAAGATGATCCAAGGGCTGGAGCACCTCTCCTATGAAGACAGGCTGAGAGAGTTGGGGTTGTTCAGCCTGGAGAAGAGAAGACTCCAGGGAGACCTTCTAGCAGCCTTCCAGTACCCAAAGGGGGACTACAGGAGAAGGACTTTTTGCAAGGGCGTGTAGTGATAAGACAAGGGGCAATGGCTTTAAACTGAAAGAGGGGAAATTTAGATTAGAAGGAAGCAGGAAATTTTTTACAATGAGGGTGGTGAAACACTGGAACAGGTTGCCCAGAGAAGTTGTGGCTGCCCCATCCCTGGAAGTGTTCAAGGCCAGGTTGAATGAGGCTTTGAGCAACCTGATCTAGGGAAAGGTATCCCTGCCCATAGCAGGGGTTGCAACTAAGTGATCTCTGAGGTCCCTTCCAACCCAAAATGTTCTATGATTCTATGAATTTGAGCTTTGATTTGCTCGTCTGTCCCCAGTTATACCTGTGCAGCTGGTTTCCAGTTGTTTGCAGTGCTGTTATGAAAAGCACAGCTACTCTGAAAAACAGAGGTATCCTCTTTGAGCTCCTTATTCCTACACACTTGAGGCATTTTGTATTTCCATGCTAGCAGAGGTCTCTTGCCTTGAATAAAATTCAGTTTTAAGACTGGAGGTTGAGACCTGTAAATTTGATTTCTTTAGCTTCTGGTAACTCAGTCCTTGCTCAAAAATGGCTTTCCTGTATAATGCGGTTGGTCAGCATCATATCTGATTAGTGCAAGGAGAACCTCAGATCAGCTCTGTTGTGTATCAGGTACTCGTTTTCTTTCTGTTTTCCTTTCCTCTCCTTTACTCTATCACTCAGGAACTCCTCAAAATTACTGCTGAAAACCTGTCTCAGATAATGGTCCTCATGGTTACAGATGAGAGTTAGGAGTACAGCTGGATCGGTGGGTATCCAGCTCACGCTGTGCCAACTGGACCTTCCCCTCCCTGGGCAGAAGCTCTCCTTGCTCTTTGCTAATGTGCTTTAAGCCCCTTTTGTGCTTGACCCTAATTTTATTACAGGTGTGAACTTGCCATGATAACGATGGATTTTTTTTTTTGTCTGTAGGATTTTAGAGAATGATGTTATCTTCTGTTTCCCACAAGCTCTGGAGGAAACCATACCTCTAAAGTATTTGTCTCATCAATTTGCAAAGACATCTTTATTGCCCTTGGTGGATCATAAAGGCTGCTTTCCAAGAGGGATGTTTACTGTAAAAGCTAATGAAGACATCATTGCTTTCTGTGGCACTTCATAGCTTCTTCTCCAGAAAGAGTGATTGACTCCTTGTTGTGACTGTATTTTAACTTCTGCTAGGTGTGTGTTTTTATGAATTTTTTATCAGGTTGTTAATGGTGGAGTTGAGGGATCAGACAAAGAGATCGTTGTCTAAACTGGCCGGGCTTGCCTACAGCAGGCAGGGAGGACGCCTGGATGCTCTATTTGCTGTCCAGGTTTTCTCTGAATAAGAAAGTGCTATTGTGTGCATCACTTAAAATTAAACATTTAATAATTAAACAATTTTTTTGGTAAGATTTTTCTCTCCCTCATCTCAGTGCGAGTAGGAAGAGTGTTCCCAATTACACTTTTATGACTATAGATTTTTCCGCTTTGCATTCTCAAGAGCATGGAAACATGATTAATGTAAAAGATTGTCAAACAGCATTAATCACTGTTGATTTCTTATCGATTCCTGCCCTCCCCTTTTCCCAGAGAGCCAGTGTGCTTGCACTAGCTGGTCAACTTCTGTGCAGTGAATAAAATCTTACACCTTTGTTGGTGCCCTCTTGCCCTGCAGGTCGAAGGAGCATGGTGAAGAGCCAGGGAGCTGCTCATCTGGGATTATCAGGAAGCTTTAGTCACGGCGGAGGGAAATAAAGGGAGGAGAGGATAAGCATGTTTTATTTGATAGCGTTGCTTCGCTGTTACACGCACTAAACTATGCACGCAGGACAAGTGGTTTTACATCTAATGTATATTTTCAGCCAGGGTGGCCTTTGCGAGACTTAAATGACATAAGGTGAACAAACTGCTTATTAAGGTAAGACAATGAAGGCCCAATTTTAAAAGGTTAAGATGTACTAGAAAGTATCAGTGCATCCTCCAAGTCATTAATGCTATACAGAATGCACAGCGTGTGGTATTTTGAAAGGCCACTGTAACCTTTTCAAGCATGAAGCATGCTAAAAGGAATCTATTTCCTTACCGCCTTGAAAAGGGAAATCAGTCTTAAAAAGCCTTGGTTTTTATTTGTTTAAAAAGAAACCTTTCCTAGGAGTGTAAAAAGAGAGGGAGGATCCGTAAGGCGAAGTGAGCAGTGAGCTGTCTGTTGCAAGGGAGCAGCCCTGCAAGTCTGTAAGTGGTGCGAGATGTGACGTTTTCTTTTAAAAAAAAAAAAATATTCTCACTGTTGTACTTTCTTCTCCTAATCCTTAGCTGAATTTTAAACTTTGCACAAGTTTGTTTCGGTCTCTATTCAGAACAGCGAAACGTGACGTGTGGAGTAGCACTGCAGTGTGGGATATCTCCGTGCATCCGCATGTGACGTTGGCAGCGGGGAGCGGAGGTGAGGAGGCTGTGGAATGGAGGAGGAGGAGGCAGCTTGGCCCTGCCTGCCTGTGAGTGATGGTCTGGGCTGCAGGAGCTGAAGTGTTGAAACAGCAGTTGTAGATGAATGTGTTTGGAAGTCTAGTGTTCGGTTTAGGGGGAAAAAGGAAGGGAGGAAAAAATCCAACAGAAGAGTTTTCTGGCAAACAAGCTACAAAGACCTGAGAAAGGGTTTATATATTCCTGAAAGCTTGTCTGGTATTTTGAGTTAGATCGTTTGGTCCTATATAAAGGATGACAGCTCCCTACAGAGCAAGCCTTGCTGTCCTGTGCTGACATGCCACAGCACCCCCGCTCCTACTCAACAGGTCTCTGTGCTTCAAAACCCATCACTTCTCATTACCTGCCAGCGCCCCGGAGCAGGAGCAACCATCCCCTCCTGCCCCGTGGGTGCTGCAGCCTTGTGCCCATCCGGTTCTGGGTGCAGCGGTAGTGCCCGAACAGACAGCAAGTGGTTGACCTGCTGCCCCGCTTCACATCTGTTACGGGGGGTTGGACAAGACCGTGCTTTCAAAGTTTTGTGGAAGTCCAGTTGTGCCTCCCCTTGCTTGCATGGGGCAACTTAAGGACTATTTTTTGGGGGTAGCGTTCCCCTGCTTGCTTTGTGTTTGCAGTTGTGTTTTAACAGAGAAGGTTGTGAAGAGTTAAGCCTTGAGGAAGCCCCCAAGTTGCCTTTTGCTTAAGTCAACGTGACTGTTAGATGGCAACACTTGAGTCGAAGCAGATGGGCTTTGCAGCAGGCATCTTGCTTTCGTTGCTGAGAAGGTCTTCATGAAACAAACTAACCAGATGCAAGTTTTGACTTAAGCCCACTGGGAACTAGGAGGATAGCAGACCATTTTGCCGTAAGTTAGATATGAACGCTATGAAAGAACAATGTAAATGCTACTTGTAGTCTGTCCTTGGCAGCTGTTGGCTAAATGGCCTCTTCAAATACACGCTACGGCTCCAGCTTCACTTAGCTGTAGCTAAGCTCCTGATTGCAAGATGCTTTTTCCTCCTGACTATTCAGCCTCTGACTCTTGCAGTGTCAGTGGAATTGAAGAGCAGGGTTTTACAGTCAGTGCTGCTGCTTTTGCTCATGAATCCTGAAAGCTGCTCTGGAAAAGCAGAGGTTTTGTTTATGGAGGAGAGAGATGAATTAAAATATTCTATCCCCTCCTGAACACAGAGAAAGAGAGTCCTTATGTGTAGATGATCTCATTCAGTGGGTGTCTAAAGACTGAGTGAATGATGTGCAGTGTGCTGGGATTTTCAGTACATGTGGCATCAGAGTGGGCTTTTTTAGCTTTTCTGAGGGGATGAGGGAGATTTTGGTCCATCTGGGGTTTCTCCAAACCCAGGATTTGATGTGCAAGCTAGGTTGTGCAGACTGGCAGCCAGGCAGTTGTCACTTGTGTCTCTCCTTTCAGATGCGACAGCTCCGTCGCCCACCTCTGGTTCTCATTTTTCTGAAAACCAACGGCAATTTCAGTGACCTACTTGGGCTTCCTATGGGACTGCTCCCGGTGTGACACATTCAACGATCAGATCATAAAAGAGGAGTCTAGAACACGCAAGGAAGGGACAAAGCAAGGATCTTGGCAGCTCACCAGCCTCACTATCTTTCTTGGCTGAGGCTTGTAAGCATCAAGTTGCGCTCCTGTGTGGAGGAACAGCGGTTTGATGTTTGATAGTGATCGGATCAGGAGGAGAGCAGAGCACCAGGCATCCGACAGGTTGTCAAACCTGTCACTTCCCAGCCTTTTCTTCCCCTTGACAAGGTTAGCCACTGACTGACAAGGGTACGCTTTGCCGGGATGGCAACAGAACCTTTAGAAGGAGAAAAAATGCTTTCAAAAATGGAGTGCGGCTGCTTTCCACGTATCGTAACATCTCTGCGCGAGGCTGCGTTCTCAGATGTGCCTTTGCAATGACTTTGAGTCTTTTCCTTTCTCCGCTTCCCTGTTACTGAAAAAACAAACGCACGCAGCGTCTTCTCCACAGGCTGCAGTTGCTTGTTGGGCGAGACGTGGATCGACTGCCAGCAGGATGGAGCGGCCGTCAGCACCCCTTATGATGGCTCCTGGTATGGGATGGATGCTGGGTGTACCCAGCCATGCGAGTGTGCCTTTGTGACACCGCTGTTACAGATAAGGAGACTTCGGGAAGGGGTGAATTTCTTGTCTGAACTGGAGAGGTTTCTCTCTTGATCCCTACCTCCCCTGCCCTACCTTGCCTCTCTTCTTTTTTTCAGGACATTGAAGGGATGAAAGTGCCACAGTCTGTCCATCTGTTCATTGCGCACAGTGTTGACTGCTGTGTTGGTAAAAACAGGTCTGGCTAAATATTTTTGAAATGCACGTTCAATACCCCTCACCCCCAAAAGCCTGTGAATTTTTGCCAGGCACCTTGGCTCTAGGATTTTATAATGCAGACCGGTGTAGGTTTGTGTTGCACACTTCCCCTCCTGTGTGCACGTGATCATACATAAATGCATGTGCCCTCGATGTTTGCTGCAGGAGGAAATTCTCTTTTTCCCAAACTGTGGCCAGCCTCAGTCCCATTAATATTAAGACTATCGGTTTGCAAAACCTTAGTGGGACCTGCATTCACTGTAGGAGTGGAAGGTTAATCCTTTTCCCATGATGCACTTTATACTACTATGGATCTGGTATAGTTTTCACAATTTCACATAAAAATCATAAAGATGATCGTCACAGGGCATAAAAAAGTTAACATGCTGTTATCTATTTTAATTTTGTTTGAATGATGCCATCTGCTTTTCTGAATATGGTGGGTAGTTGAAGAAAGAGAATGTACCAGTTGGGAACTGCAGACACAAAAACAATAGTGTATTTCTTATGGATGATAGATTGTTATTTTATATTTTTTTTAACATGCTCAGTCATGAGTGAGGAAGCAAAAATCAATGTTAGGGAGAAAGACACAGAGAAGAAAAATCGAATTGCCAAATTATCTCGGGTAAGGTTCACAAGTGAAGAACTTGAAAAGCGAATGCGCTGGTTAAGCGAGAAAACTGTGCATCCCTGTAGGTCCTTTGTGCAGAGTTCATTCAACAGCTTTTCAGTGCTCTGAGCTGTAATTGCAGTGCTCGTTTCCTCTGAATACCAAATGGCCAGATAATCATACCCAGAAAGAGATAGATATGACCTGGACCTGTTGGAGCGGGTCCAGAGGAGGCCGCAAAGACAATCCAAGGACTAGAGCACCTCTCCTATGAAGGTAGGCTGAGAGAGTTGGGGTGGTTCAGCCTGGAGAAGAGAAGGTTCCGGGGACACCTTCTAGCAGCCTTCCAGTACCTAAAGGGACTACAAGAAAGCTGGAGAGGGACTTTTGGCAAGGGCATGTAGTGATAGGACAAGGGACGATGACTTTAAACTGAAAGAGGGGAGATTTAGATTAGATCTAAGGAAGAAATTTTTTACACTGAGGATGATGAAGCACTGGAACAGTTGCCCAGAGAAGTTGTGGCTGTCCCATCCCTGGCAGTGTTCAAGGCCAGGTTGGATGAGGCTTTGAGCAACCTGGTCTAGTGGAAGGTGTCCCTGCCCATAGCAGGGGGGGTTGGAACTAGATGATCTTTAAACCATGCTATGATTTTATGTGTGTGCTTTTGCAAGATAGGTTAGCTGCACAAATTTCCCTTTTGGGAATAAGTTATGCTTGTATCTTCTTTTTCGGTTCCTTGGGAGGATGAAGGCTGCTCACCTGCCCCTCTGCTGTGGGAAATGCAGCTGGGATGTTATTTGTCCCACGAGTGAGGATGTGCTTGCTGTAAACTCAGCTGTGAGATAGATCCCAGCCTTTGCAGAGGCGCGTGTTCCCTCACCTGCATGGGACAACGGCTTGGGATTAAGCCTGAACTGCCAGACTTTCAATGAATGCCATTGTTTTTCTGCTGAAGTATTATGACAATGGAGTGGGTGTATTATCTAGAAAGCTGCCTTTTTGGAGTACTCACTGTTACTTGCCGTCAGATCCAGAAGGGTATAAACTGCTTTTTTTGAATGCCTTTTTTATTAGAAAGGCAAGAAGCAGCTGCTTAGCTGAATGTTAGTGCACAAGTTGGCTGTTTGATATTTATCATGTTGCTCTAAGCATCTGTTGACAGGTGGGAAGAGTTCTTGGTGAGCTGACTCATGGCTTTATAGCTTACCTGGGTATAACTGCTGTATAGAAGGCTGAGAAGTTAGCAGAAAACCACTACTTTGTGCTTTGTGGAAATCTGATAATATGGGTGGATACGGACCAAGCTAAGCAGATAAGACAAACGTTAAATAAGTGCCCTAGTCATGAGAATGAAGAACCAAAACTGAGTTGTTGACATGCTAATGATGCACAGGAGCAAGTTGTTAAAAGTGGTGATACATGGCTGTTGCTTCATGCTTAGTTTCCATGTCATATGGGGAATTTAGTTTAACTTTGGAAGATGATACTCATCTGATGAAACTGATATTAGTGCCCAGCAACATGAAGTAACCAGCTTTGGAGACTGAGAGGATATTGAGCTCTGGAAGGTATTTACCATGAAGTTAGGTAACTTCTTTGTGGGTTTAGAAAGCACAAATGTTTAAGTGAGATTCGTGGTGTCTCAATACTTCTCAAGCAGAAGTTTCCCATGTTCTTGACGACTAAATGATCTAAAAGACTTCAGTTAGAAAAAGGAAAAAAAAAAGTTCCATCTTTTGACACAATGCTGTATATCTGCTATATGTCTTCAGAATACATGAAGACAGTCTTTGACCTGCACAAATATCAGAGGTCCATACAGTTGCTTTAAGGTCACTTGAATAACCCCGTAGAATAATGTGCTGGCATTGCCTTTGACGGATAGCCTGGAGATTTGCTTACTGAAGCCAGTCTTCAGAGCCACTGTGTCTTGGTAGCAAAGACTGTAATAAAATTGTTCGGTTCAAAACAGACCGTTCTTCATTTTGACTTGTAATCAATAACTGTCTGTGGCTCGTGTTGCCTCGGACTCTGTCTCACAGGGACTTATTGTACAGTGAAGTCCTCTATGCTAATCTGTGTCTATAAATAAAGATCTATCTCTGTGAAGACTTCTGCATCCTTCTTGGGCTGATGGAGAGATGGGGGCTGAGAGGGAAGCCCTTATTGTTTAGGGGCTTGATAGACTTTGATTAGTTTGAATTCTGGGTCTGCCTTTTCCTGAAGAGATACAGGAACGAGTATATTTAGCTGGGCGAGCAATATGTTTGCCATGTCTTTGGCAAATGTCTTTGCGTTCCTTGATGTTGAACAAAACAACAGCCACAGCGTTTCTGTGGCAGAGCTGCATGAAAGACAAGTTGCAGCCAACTCTTCTTGCGCATGGTGGAGCAACGGCTCACTTGTCACCGTGACCGAGGTCCGCAAGTCAGTTGAGCCCAGCGCCCATCTTTGAGTCATCCCTTGGTGAGTGGGCAGAGGTGGGCTTGGGACCAGGACAAGTCTGCGGCATTGCTTCCTGATGCCTCCGCTTGATGGGACCGTGTGTTGCAGTGGCTCTCTGCCTTCCTGTGAGATGCTGGTTGGTGATGAGGATTTATTTAGGTATGTGGCTAAGTGGTGCAGGAGTCTGGCTGGTTCCCCACATCCCAGTTTAGCAGCGGAGACACCGGGAGGGAGCTGTGGGCAGAACATCCTGTTCAAAACGTGAGGCTCGTGTGGGATCTGCTGACTTGCAACTTGCTTCTGCTCTGCTGGAGTTGTGGGATTTTCTAAATGTTTTGTGTTCGTTTTTTTTTAAAGATGCCTGCAAAGGCATCTTTGAGTGTCTGAAGGAGAGGCTGGTGTCGTGGTGGGAGGATATTGAGTTACTTGAAGCTGCTGTAGGCTTTGGTGTCTTTGAGCAGGCACGTCTCTATGCGCGTGGCCGATGGTGGGCGTGCGAAAGCTCTCGGGCTTCTGCGTGAGCTGTTGTCTGTGCTGATGTGAAACAGCCAGATAGATGCTGGGGAGGTCGGAAATGCTCTGTGTTTCCAAGCTGGGACTGCACATAACATCTGATACATTTGCTCTCCCGTCGCTAACTCTTGCCGCAGCACGTGCAGGATGTGACCTAGATGCAGAAGAGGACCCACCTTTAATGCCATGGTACCTGCCAGAGAGGCACGGCTGGGCTGAGCACTAGGAAAAGGGATGCACAGCCGTGATGTGGGGTTTTTCCTGCAGCCATGCTCCTTCATGGGCACAGAGCAGGTTTGGGCACAGCCTAGCAAGGGGAAACGCCACGTGCTGGGGGGAAGCAGCACAGCTGAGCTCCGGAAGAGCGGGAGGAGTGCGTTGGTGGCTGCTGCTGGACGATGATGAATATGAAATAAGAGCGGGAGAACATGGATCTAACTCACTGTCTGCCCACTCTGTTTCAGACCATGGCTTAAAGGGCATTTCTCTATCAGCTGGAGCTGCCTCTGCCTGACCGCTTTCCTTGTGATGGCTGTGTGGTGAACCAGGCTGGGGTGAAAATAACCGAGCTAAAGAGAGACTCTGGCTATGGCACGCCGTACCTCTGAGAGAAATGCTGCCAGAATGTGCCTGCAGGGGCGAAGCAGGAACATTGCATGTTTTGAGTCTTAGATGGCATGCTGGAACCAACCAGGAGCAGTTTTTCTGGTTTTACACTGAGTTTTGCTGCTGTTAGAATGCTTCTGCCTTTATATGAAGTGTCTTACGCTGCGGGGGAGGCTTAAGACTGGTATATTGACGTGTCCTGGCTGTGCGTGCTTATCTTACAATGTGGGGTGATGCTCCAAAATGTGCAGCTTTGGGGTCTTTCTCCCTTTGGCTATCAGCTTCCACACTTAAATTGCATAGCTGCCAGTAAATGCTGCCAAAATGTCATGTGGATGAAGCAGCTTCGTAAGAGCTTGAGTGCCACAACCTTTCCCAACCTCTGCAATTACATTTTAATTCAGTATTTCATTGACGTTTTCAAATAATTTTAAATTAATAGGGACCAGATTGTAGAGGGAAGAGCTGGCATCGTTCTGTTTGCTTACAGTGTCTTCTGCACTGCAGATACCCGGCCGATACACACAGCTGGGAAACCAGGTTTTTCTCCAAGGCCAGTTGAATGGTTCTTGTTTCTGGTGAGAACCGGAGCCCACCCAGAAATTAAATGCTGAAAGAGGTCCCAGGAAGGGAGCTGCAAGGAGGGGGGGGGTGTTATGCGTTGAGGGGTAGATGTGGGGAGGGAAGACAGAGAGAAAAGCACTATTTTAGTTCTCTCCTTAGTTTAAGAGTGTTATTAAGCAGCACAGCAGTCGCACAGAACATCCTCTGCTGCAGTGCCTGGCTCCGGGCTTATGAGGTTACGGATTGTGAGCAGGCACACAGCAGTGTCTGGGGGGGCTGCTTTGTTTTGGGTGCTGCTTATGGTGCTTCTACCTTGGTGGGCATGAGGTCTGCAGTTTGTTCTGCATTTGGAGAAATCCATGCAAGTGCATCCACAGGGAGCTGTGGGCACCTTCCCCTTGCCCTTGTCCACCACGCTCATGATTTTGGCCTGGCTCAGGCTGGCCGTGACATCTGTAGCTGAGCTGTGTCCTTGCCATGGGGGCTGAATGATGCTCCCTCATGCCAGGGCTGAGGGATTTGCTGCCAGGGGCTGGCTGGGAGCTGCACATGGCTTGAGAGTGGGTCACTGGGTTCCCAGGCAATCCTTGAGAATCCTTGAGCAATGGGCTTAAAAAAGGATGGTGAAAATCCCAGCGATTTTTCCAGAGTCAGGATTTCACTCCTTTTGCTTAAGAACAATAAGGCGAGGAAAGCAGAGCAGCGATGGGCCGGCGATGGGCAGGCTTGCATCAGACCTCTTAAATGCGTTAGGCTTGATTGATTTAAACTGCTGGGTTTCGTCACGGTTTAGATCAGCAAGCAACAGCCTTCATTTAAATAATTGACTTGAATCTTGTTTTTCGCATTTATATTTATTCAAGTGATTCTCCCGGACTGGTAGCCATAAACTATACTGATGAAGAGTGGCTGTGGTGCATCGGATTTGGTGTTCCTTCTTTCTTAGCCAGGAAAAAATCCGGTGTCCGTGCATACATATTTAATAAGTTGTATAGACTTATGTGTGTGTTAGGATTTGTAGCAGTCTTGATGTATTAATTACTGTTGCTTTGCCTGTGATTTTTGTCTCAAACTGTCTTTGGAAAGAAACTTGAATTAAATTACTGTGCACAAAAATAGCATATGCAAAGCTCTACTGAAATATAATTATCTGAAGCATATCAGATGCATGCAAGAAATACTGAAATGCCCTTTGTATTAGGACTGCTCTACTAATGAGGAAGTTCATAATGTGAAAAATTCGGACTGATTGCCTGTTCTTAACATGCTGCTAAAAATCTGAGGATTAGTAGATCTCATTGTTTCTTCATAAGAAAGAAAAGCCAAGTAAGTTCCCTGCTTTATCTAATTCCAATAGATTTTCAAGTCTGGGAGAATGAAGCTATTTGAAAAAAACTGGGACTAGCATGGTACCTCCTCGCAGGGTGGATCTGCTGTGTTCCTACGTGCAGAAGTCACCTTCTTAGTCGCGTTCAGTGGCTTGAATGCTGTAAAAGTTTGTCACCAAACCTTTTCTAAAAATGTTTTCTCTTTAAAACAAAGGCTAAAGTCCCATTTCTGGATAACAAATAATGAACAGAAGCATTTGGGATCCTCAACTGATAGTGAGAGAGTAAGAAAATGTATTTATGATGTGGTTTGAGACTACTATTTCTTGTTTAAGGAAAAAAAAAAAGCTCTGCAGATTCCAAACACAAATTAGTGTTTCAAATTCTGATCTTGGTCTTGCAGCTGTATCACTTTCATGAAGGAGCCCCACTGAAAAATTTGTTGCCCAGTTATAAGTGCAGGCTTTGAGCCACTGAAAGTATTTCTAATAAATTCCCTTTTCAGCCAGCTGAGGGAAATGCTAACTTCTGTTAATAAGAATCTTTGTTATCTTGGAAAGTCAGTTATGACTGGAAAAACTGTAGCATCATCAAAATGTGTAAAAATAAACAAACTGCATTTTGAGCATTTGAGAAGGAGAAGATGACAAGACAACAAACCAATGTTCTTTAAGGCCTAAAGATAGGAACTCTGATTGTGAGCGTGAAGAATTGGCCATCTCTGGGCCACTGTGGTTTCTGATACAGGAGGAAAATACATTAAATTCATTCAAAAGGGAGAAAGTTCTTTTTTCATCCTATCTATAAGCAGCTTCATTAACTTATCACCATCAATAGATTGTGAAAAAGAAACAGTAACTGTGTGACAGACGTCTTTGAGGTCAGAAGTTTTGTAACTTCAGTGAGAATAAGAAGACTATAATTCTTCGGCGTGGATTGACATAAATTAAGCCTGACATTGCCAATAGTCTTTAAAAAAAATTGGTAATGCGATTAGTGATTTAATGCTGACTTTACATAGAAACGTGCTTAATATTTAATCAAGTTAAACACAGCTTCAGTCATTTTCTTTTACAACTTAATTCTCCACCCTAACATGGGCACTTTGCAGACAGCGGTGCTGTTAGCACATGTCCATCTGCATGTATTTTTGTGTCGGGAACCTTGCAGAGCTGGTGCAGTGCGTGCCAGCGCAATGCAAGCTGCTCACAGCCTGTCCCCAGGCCTGAAAGGGCATCTCTGGCTGTCCAGAGCTGTCAAGTCCTGGTCCTCCTGCAGTTTGGTCAAGCAAATTTAAGTTTCAGTTGCCACCACCGTTGGAGGTGCCCCATGGCGTCACAGTAACGGTCTGGCCCTTTGCATCTGCTCTGCCCCATCAGTCCTTTCGGCTGCTCCTCCCTGCGTGCTTTCTACCTTGATGGTACCTTTATATGCACTGAAGCTCACCCTCTCCTTTTTTTTTTCCCTCTTATTCGCTCCTGTCCTGGTTTCAGCTGGGGTTTTTGAGGTCTGTCATCACTACTCAAGTCAGCAAGAAGGGTGTTTTGAATCAATCTTTTCAAACTTCCCAAGTTAGATTGATTTTTTTTTTTTTTAAGTAATTCACATTTATCAGTGGATAGGGGTGTTAAAACGTGCTGTTTGCAGTTGTAGGCATTCCTGCTCTAAATTTGTTGTTACACTTGTTGGCCAGACAGGCACGCTCCCAGCTAATGATGCAGTTTAGCACACGTCCATCTGCACGTATTTTTATGTTGGGAATGACAAATGCCAAGGCTCATGTTTACTACAAACAGCTTATCTTGGACGGGCACCAAATTGCATTTGCACAGGGGTTGGAATTTAATTAATAAAGAAATATGGGCTTAATTTTTTTTATTGATGAAAAGTCTTAAGCGTGCTAGATGCCTTAAAAAAAAACATTCTTGAACGTTATTTTCTTCTCATTTACCAAGCAAAGGAAAGATGGGATCAGATAGGTCACTGGAGTCAATTTTCAAGGGATGTGGGTGCCAAGCCCTACTTGTGACAGCTACGCAGGGACCGTAAAGTCCTCCTCTGCAGTTGGTACCAGCGGGAGCTGGGGTAGCTGGCGGATTTTAGGATGCTTATAAAAATCCACTGAGTTCCTGTTGACAGTATTTGGATATAAGAGAGCTTTTAATGTTTCTGTGGTTCATATCAGATGCCCAAAACAACTGGCCCTGGAAGGCGGTGCTGCACAGCTCCTGCGTTTGACGGCTTTTCCGTAGCTGTGGTCCAGCTCTCTGCTTGAAGGGACGGAGACCACGTCCCTCCAATGGTTTTCTTGGCATCTGCTACACAAAACACACGTGCTTTCCCATTAAGCAATTTAGATTCTAAAACCTGACCAGCCATTAACGGCTGAAACGTCCCCCATTAGGAGCCTGATTTGATGGTGGGTTTTCACGCTTTGACATGAAACGAAATTTAACTTTTCTTTTCCTCCCGGAGCTGCAGCTGGTGGTGGCCCCGCGGTAGCTGCTGTCTAAATGGATGCTCGCCTACATGGTACAAAAAAGATGCGTTTTGGAGTTGAAGGCTCCCAGACACTGGGGCGGATGTCCCTGGGATCTCCGCGCTCCATGTGTTTGCATCCATCCGCGATGGCGCAACAGGACGTGGCTGAGAAGAAAGCCGGAGCGGAGCATCAGAGGCTTTAATATGCTACCTCTGACTGAAACAACCTCCCTCTGTGGGAGATAATAAACATTTCTCGTCTCTTAAGGGAAAATCATGCACAGACAGAGACAAGCACATATAAATAATTTACAAAGCTGTAATACACTGTAAATAACGAGCCTGCTGAATAATGAATTAACCCAACTGCTGATTCATAGGTAAATATCTCTTGTAAGGCAGAATTTTTATAGATTTTTACAGCTTAGTTAATATCCCCTCGTATTTTATTAAGGCAGTTCAGGTGAAGTGTTCTGGTAATAATATGTGTATCTTTGGAAGTGAGACGGGGCAGTTGCAGGCTGCCATGCTGGCGGCGATCCTGCCGTCCCTCCGCGCCGGGGAAGCAGAGCTGTGCTGGGCCTGGGCAAGCTCTGGCTTTTGTTAGGCTTTTCTTTCCTTCTCAAGCAGGCAGCAGAGATTAAGCTGGAAGAATTTTGATGTGGCCAAAGAATTGGGGAGCTACAGGGAGGAAGGAGTTTCTCAACATCTTTTTTTTTTTTTTTTTTTTTTTTTTCCCGAGCTTTTGGTAATAAATAATGCATTTGCTCTACTTTGGCTGTGCTCTAGATGTGGTGAGATTTCTCCATGCCTTCGAGGACGGGGAGGCAGCAAAGCTGCTGGGTCAGGATTGCCACCCGCTGGTACCCGAGACCCAAGCCCCTCCGCAAGCACCGCATCTGGCCCGGCCGTAACGACCGTGTGTCCTTAGCCACTCTCATCAGCTGCTCAGAAAGAAACCAAACATGACATTTCCTTCCTTCATGCTGTTTTATCCCCTTTGCCCCTCTTTCTCAGTCAAGCCTTAAGAAATAAAAACAGTTGCTAAGCTACCGGATAGGGAACATGGCAGCATTTTGTTGTGGTCCCAGTATTAACGCGCCTTTCTGAGCACTGGGGAAGTGGGAAGGGCTCTCTTGTAGCTTGAGTTGTTTGTCAGTTAAAGTGTTGTACTCCTAATGCAGATGATATTGAACGTGTCAATTTAATTTATGCCCGAATAGACAGGAGTTTTTCTCCCTCCCCTTCCTCTCGCTCCTGTTTAACATAGGCTGGTGGAAAAAAAGGTATTATCTGCTTTCTGTTTCATCAGTTTTGGGACATGTCACTTGTCAAACACATTGTTGCTTTGTTTTATTTCTGATAGCTTAAATAATTGCTTTCTTGAAAGAAAACTAGATTTCTTTCATCTGGAAGTACGTTAGTTGTAAACTGCATTTTCTTTTAAACTTAAAACGTAGATGTCAACACTGATTTTCACGGGCAGTGTACAGCGCTGCCGTTGATGGTGTCTGTGGCAAGGGTGTGTCTTTAAGGTTGAAGAAAATACTTCATAAACGAGAATTTTTCCTGGGAAGATGTGCGTGGGGTACCTACTGTGCCAAATCAGTTGAAACAGGATGCTTTCTCGTAAAGGGATGAGCGCTTTGTTCAATACGCAAGGCTTTCGTATAAAATAAGTTCCTTACCTGTTTGACTGGAGAGGTGGGATGTGCCAGCATGAACGTGTTTCCTCTCCTTAAATACTCACAATCTTCAATTTTGGCCTGCCTTAAGCACCTCACCCTGTAACTCTGTAAGAGGTAAATCCTGAAGTATCTGTTGCAGAAGAGGATGCTACTGCCTGTTCTGTTCTAGGTAGCTCGGGATGGGATTATACCTGAGTTTAAACCTATTTTCCATGAGCATAGCTCTTCCATGTAGAGTTCCTTTTCTATATGATTTTAAAAAACAGCCAGTGCCACTAGGGATACATTTTATATAGGTTACAGTGAGAGTAAATCTGAAATAACACAACTTTCTGGGTTCCTGTCTTCTTTGCCTGTCAAAATGCCCCATGCAATCCTTGCCGCTGCTCGGCAGCATGTTTGATTAAGCGAGCCATCGGTTCGGCGTGCCGCGCCGCTGCCTTTGCACCGCGCTCGCCGCCGCCGTTACCGGCAGGGAAGCGCGGTAACGTTTCCCCGCGCCTGGGGAACAAGGGGAAGTGCTAATTGGTCACACGTACGGCTCTCCTCGCACGCTGCATAGCTCTGTGTGGCACCGCACCCCAATTAATTGAGAAAGTTGGTGCACGCACATCTTTTCCCTCATTGCCCTTCTGCCAGGAATAAGCTGCTGGATTTTTACACTCAAAATGTCATTTAAAAAGTCTCAGTGAATTACTAGGAATGTAACTTGGGCTTGAAAGGAGGACGGTATAGTCAAGCTCATGGTAAAGCGTTGATTTTTTTTTTTGTGTAAAAGATGTTTCTTGGGTCCAGCTGGCTGGAGAATTTCAGTGTAGCTCGTTGAAGCTTCAAGGCACAGCAGTGGAAGTAATTTACAATGCAAAATCCTGTTTTTTCTATTCTAAAGATTAACAGAGCCTAATTAGGAAGAAAGAAAAGTATGTGAAATAAGTTCTCCAACATTTGTAGCTTGTTAATACTTGAATTGTTCATGATTAAGAGAATATAAAAATGCTTCTGTAGTGCTCTGCTTTTTTTTGCCCATGAAGCATTTTCCTTTATTCTTGCCATTCTGTATAGAGGGATTTCCTGGAGGGCTGAGAAAAACTTTCGACTGTAAGGAAAAGAGAAACAATAACCGCTATGAAGACTTTCAAATTGCTGGAGGAAAAAAAAAAAAAGAGCAAAACACTATCTGGTTAAAATCTTTCAAGATTTTTATTTTTTTTAAACAAAATTGTAAGTTATGGATATTTATAGTTCCAAATTAAGTTTGCATTTCTAAAGAGTAATGTGCCGAGAGTTCAGCTGGGGTCAGACTCTGCCCTGCCAGGCACTGTGTGAGCACCGTTATGCGATGGTGCTTCCTGGGAGAGGCTGTGGTTAATGCCCCTCGTCGCTCTGGCTGTGGGACAGTGTTCCTGCAGAGGAAGAAAAATGGAAATGATGAAGACCAAGTCATTAATGGAAAATCCTATTTAAAACTTTTGTTCCCACCGCTCCATATTTACTCACTATCTTCTATCTGAGCAAAAAATAGTCTTCCGTTTTCCGATGAAGGTCCTGTGAGCAACCTTTCTGGAGTACAACTTTACTGCTGATGTCATCTCTTCCATGTAAAGCCTTTGAGACCTGTTGTCTTCCTCCCTGATGATGTTCATGGTGGCTGCAGGATGGGCTGAGAGATACCCCAGCAAATGCCACAGGAAAGCGAGACGGGCTGGTGCCTCTGCCTGGTCCAGCCTCCAAAGCAGGAGGATGCTAGTCTGTCCCACCATCCTTGTTTTTATAAGGACTCCAATTTGATGCTGGAGCATGTGTGTGAAGTAATCTGTGGATTTCATGTCTGAAAAGAGTGAAACTTCTTTTTCGTAGTAAACAGCCTGAAGGACAGGTTACAGCTCTGCTGCTTCCACCCCTCCCACAGAGTGCTGCTGGGCATCTCATACAACCATGGCTTTGGGCCTGCGTTACACAGCTAAAATAAGAAAAGATGAATTGATTTGCTCATAGGTTAATTATTGTTTTGCATCTAACCATTGTCAACTTAAGCCTTTTTTTAGTTAACAAGACTTCTTTTGACACCTGCACGTCCCATCCCTCCCAAGACCATAGTGGTCCCTCTCTGCACAAGTGACACCCCACGGTGAGCAGCTGTGACCACTGTACTGCCAGCAGCAGGGCTGAGCTTCAGAGATGCACACAAAAGAGAGCTCACGCTGCCTGGAAAACCGGTGATGAGGGGTGAGGGTATGATCAAAACCTGCAAAACCACATGTGGCTTGGAGGGACTGAACACAGGATGACTATTTGCTGTCTCTTGCAGTACAAGGGCCAGCAGGCATCAACTTCAAAAAAACTGTGGGAGGTGGTTCCTGATGATTCCTCATCACTGTGGGTATCCACAGTTTGTATGAGCTCAAAGACGGGACAGGTTCACCTTAGGATGCTGGGCTAGAGAGATCTTTGATCTAAACAAGTATCACGGTCCTTACGTTTTGAAGAGGCCTTATGTTCTTGCTGCTGAAACCAGCCATGCTCTTCCCTGAATCCTGCTTCAAGAGAGACCAGCTGTGCCTTCAGTGATGTGCAACCTCCTGGTCAAACCCAGGGATGGCAAGGGGTACGTTTGTGGTGTTTCAGTGATGCTCTGCAGTTGTGGTGAGTTCTCTTCAAAGCTTCTGTCCCTGGGGCGTCCATCCCACAAAGAATTTGTTGAGGATTCTGGTGCCAGGTTCAAGAGCATGGTGCAGGGCTCTTGCACAGTGCTTTTTGTCTGGAGTTCCAGTAGTTGTCTCCTGGAAAACGTCACTTCAAAGTCTTGTGGAGGCAGTAAAATAAGTTTGGAGACTTGCTGTGGCGTGAACCGGATTGATGACAGAGCCAGACTTTCATAGCCTTCTGCTTTGATTCCCCTTCAAGTCTGCTGGAGCTGAATGTCTTATAAGGAAAAACCTGTAACTACTGATACTGCTGCTGGATGAAAGGTTAAGAAACAAGGAGAGACTGTCAGCTAAAACTGAAAGTGTTAGCAATTGAGAGGTATACTTGGGTGGGAAAGGCTAAGTATTGCCCTAGGCTTAAGCATCAACAGGTCGGCAAGTCAAATGGCCTCACGAGATCGTTCAGCCTGATCTTCTCCGATTTTCTGCTGGAGGTTGCTTCTGCCTTTAATGAGAGGCTGGGTGATACCAATTTTAGACTTATTTCTGTACTGCATGCTCTTATTGTCTGAAGGTGACCAACAGAAGTTACCTGTCAAGACCCTCAGCAGCCAGAAGTAAAGATGAAAAGGATGAAGAGAGATGAGGTCTTTCCTTTGAATCTTCAGACACTTTTTCAGCTCCACATGCTCTGAAATCTCCACTCTGATACCAATTCAACCAGTGTAAATGAGGAGCAGCCTCACATGCAGTTGGTGCATCCTTGGTGTGTGACGAACTGCGGACTAAAAACGTAGCTGTGGTGTCACTGGGGCTGGTTACACGTGCAAAAGCCTTTGTAGCTCTTTGGTGTCACTAGGGAATGGGCATGGGAGGAGAACAAGCTGTTGTAGCGATGGCCGTGAATATAGAACGGGTGCACAGGTTGCTGGCCTTGGAGTCTTTTTTCAAATGAGGCAAAAGTATCCAAGTCCTTTGAGTAACGCTTCTGTAGAAAACTAGATTTGGACCCAGGTATTGTGCTGTCTTCTGCTTCCTAACTGCCCTTGCTGATGAAGTTGTGTGCTTTGTGCTGCTTGCCTTTGAGCTCTTGAGTCTTGAGCCATCACCCGCCCATCTGCACCAAGGCAGAGGGACACCTCTCCTCTGCTCTGGGACCCACCACCCCAGACATCTGCTGCCCAGGGACGGCTTTAGCCTAATACTGCCTCGTCCTGTGTTAAATGACGCAAGTGGCCTCCGTTGCTTTGTTTGGCCTTTGTCCTGACAAACGGTGAGTTTTCATCTCTATACTTGTGGCTTCCACTTAGACTCTTCGCCAGGGAGTCACAGGCAAATACTTTCCTGAAGTGTTGAAGTGGCATAAGGTCCTGCTGCTTTGATACCCTACTACTTGTCCTACAAGAGGGAGTATATGGGATGGAAGGGAGGAGAGAGAGAGCACATCTCTTCATATCATCTCTCCTAGATTCTGACTCCAGAGCTCAATGGCTCCTTTCTCTAGATCTTGGGATAATGAAGAACTGTGTTGGGAAGCAGCCTGATGCACAGATGTGCTGATAGATGTGACAGTCCATAGGAACACGCTACACCAGCTTTCCGCGTGGAGTTTGTTGAATTTAAACTCATTTAATGACCTTAAATTACAACTGACTTTAGAAGGATTAACGTGTTGTCTGGAGCCTCCTCAGCAGAGTTGTTTATCTGCAGGGAAGCAGATGCATCTTCATCTGCTAGCAAGGCTCCAAACCCAAAGCTGAATGCTTACGGGCAGTGTGTTGCTGTGGGACTGAGCTGGCCAGAAACACATTTTGGCTAGGAACTGGGGAGGTTGAAACATTCATTAGAGCAAGAGGTTGTTTGCAGCCTCCTGGGGAAGACAAATCCTGATTGTTTCCAGGATAGTGTTTGCTTAGTCTTAAGAGTAGGGATGAAGTGATGCAGCTGCCTGGGAGAGAGCTCAGTATGTGTAGGTGTTTCCAGGCTGGTGTTCCAGGCTGGCCCCAGCCTGGGGCAGAGTGAGCTTCAGAAACAGGCAGTTAAGGGCAATGAGGGCATTGCTCTTGTCCCAAACCTCGCACCCTTCCTTGGTGTCAGGCTTCTGTTCAAGTGAAGTAAAAGCACATGTCAGATAATTTGTATTTTTTTTTTATTACGGCATGGTTCAGATGACAAGCCAGTGTTGTCTTCTGTTTCCCTGGGGAGACCTTTCTCCTGCATTCTACTTTGTGCCCTGCTGCAGCACTGCACCTTGGCTGGGGTTATTGCATCGCTGTGCACATTTGTGATTGTAGAGGGGATGAGTAGAATAAGGATTTGCATGTGTAGTATGTACACCTCTGTCTGTACGCTCTGTCTACTGGAGTTTGAGGAGGTTATGATGACCCCTGTGTTTCTAGAAGATGGTTCCTTTTGGACTGATCAGTCCCCATAAGTGAGTCTGGGTCCTCTTCTGAACTTACCAGATACATCTGACCTTGGACATGGCTTGTTCCTGTTGGAAAACACAAAGTTGCATGTGCAGACCAGGTACTGTATCACCTTTGATGAGTGTAGCATTGCTCCTGATGACCTTAGCCAGAGAATCATAGAATGGTTTGGGTTGGAAGGGACCTCAAAGATCGTCTAGTTCCAATCCTCCTGCCATGGGCAGGGACACCTTCCACTAGACCAGGTTGCTCAAAGCCTCATCCCACCTGGCCTTGAACACCTCCAGGGATGGGGCATCCACAGCTTCTCTGGGCAACCTGTTCCAGTGCCTCACCACCCTCTGAGTGAAAAATTTCTTTCTTTGATCTAACCTAAATCTCCCCTCTTTCAGTTTAAAGCCATTGCTCCTTGTTTTATCACTATATACCTTTGTAAAAGCCCCTCTCCAGCTTTCTTGTAGGCCCCTTTAGGTACTGGAAGACTGCTAGGTGGTCTCCCTGGAGTCTTCTCTTCTCCAGGCTGCACAACCCTAACTCTCTCAGCCTGCCTTCATAGGAGAGGTGCTTCAGCCCTCAGAACTGCGGTAACGTTGGCTAGGATATCTGGGTTTGGACAAAGGGACGCTCTCTAGCCCCAGATTATTTTCCTGGAGATCTCCCCTCAAGCACTCTTAATGTTTTGTAGTATATTGCTGTATCGCTTTTGGATGAGCATCTCATCTTGCAACGTTTCCTGTCTGAAAAACCCTCTGTTGTGTATCATCACTTGGTTTTGGGTGCTACTGAGGGCGAGCGTGGGAGGCAGCCCAGTCAAGGGTGCTGCAGGGCTGAGGATGCTGTGTCACCCGGGCACCTCGTCCCGGGGGGAGCAGGGGGCTGCCTGGGACCCTGCCTGCACCTACCAAACCCCACCAAGCCTCTTCTTACAAAACCAAATGGTGGGTGCAAGGGAAGCTAAGCAGAAAACTCATTTGAATACTAAGATGAATCTGCTTTTGATTTTTATTATTTTTATAGGGAGTTGTAAGACTTTCAGAAATCCTCTTTTTATGTTGTTCATTACTTTTTTTCACTAATTTGACACTCTGGGATGTTGTTTTACATTTGATATTAGTTTCTAATCACAGAAAATTATAGCTGACCGCACATGCTGGCTTTGCATTCTTGCATCTTGTTTATGTTCATTCGTACTAAGGGATAGCACTCACTGCATCTGCCCAATTTATTTTTCTCTGCAGCAGCAGGAATTTCCAATACTCTGGAGCTTCATTACCATGTGCAGGAAACTAAATTCAAGGTTATCTTATTTGAACTTTATGACTTCTTGATGTACAGTGTTTTATTTATTTTAAGGTTTATTAAACCTTTCAAAAAAGAAGCCCTTTAGAAGTGCATGATGTGTAGTTTATTAAGAAAACTTAATTTAATTTTGAGATTTAAGGAGCTTGAATTATGAACGTCGCAAATATTTGATTTCTGCCCTAAGATATACGGAGGGGGGAGATGAGCTGTTGGAGCCGATGCCTTGACTTCTGATGTCTGCGGGCCAGCAAGAAGTGTGTTTTCAGAGAGGGATGAATGCATAGATTTCTTCTAATGATTCTCCTCAGTGGTTTTTTGAGACCTCATTTTAACTTTCAGGTTTTACCCCATGACCTTTCAAAACCTCCCTTTACTGACAACTAAAAGATAAGGATTTTTTTTTTTTTCACCTCGGTTTGATTACTAACCATTTTATGAGTTGCTCTTACTGCAAGCTGATTTTGGCTGTTGGTTTATTAACTGAAAGACTGTTTCTTAATTCCAAACACACCTACGGTGTCAGAACAACATCTCCAGATATTTTATAGGACTTGTAGTTAACGGCAGCACCTGTTGGTTTATATTTTGAAACCTTTCCTTGGATAAAAATGTTCATGACATGAGTTTCTGTTGTAATTACTTCTTTCCACAGGAGACAGTCCTTTGACACTAAATCCAACCCCTGGTATAACTCAAAGAATTAAAGATCATGTCCTTGCCAACATCTCCTAAAATAGAAGAGCCCTTTTTTGGATGCACGTAGTAAATATAACTCATTAATTTTTACTAATGGCTCAAGGATTATTTTTTTTTTTCTCCTTTTAGAAAGGTGCAGTTCAGGAAAGCTTGATCTTTATCTTATTCCAGCAAAAATACCCTTGGCTGCTGGAATTTCTGGAGTTGTTCTCACGGTTTACGTTGTCTTGCTGGCCTTGGTCATTCGTCAGCGTGGACGGATGAGGGAAACACTTGGGGATTATGAGGTCTCTGCGACCTGGCGAGAGAGTCTGCTTGGAAATCCGCTGGGTTCAGGGGCCACAGAAAGTATGGTTTCTGCATTGCCATGGCTTGAGAAGCAGCTCTTGGCTTCGCCCCACTGTCATGTGCATGTAGAATAAAGTCCCGCTTTGCTCAAGAGGGCTGTTGTACATCGGTGTCTCCTTTTCTTTTTCATCGTCTAACAAATAAATAGCAACTTGAGCACTGAATAATGCTGCTTTCAGAAGAAGCCTCCGCGCATCTTCCTCCTCTGTGGGGAAAATGCTGTCAAATGTTCTAATGAATGAGTTTATTTTGGTGCTTTGGAAAAGACGTGGGCGGTGGCTGTTGGGGACTTGTGCTGGTGTGAATGGACGTCTTGTGAAGCCTGTGGAGATGGCGACACAGAGGCTGACGTCTCTATGTCTGGACAGCAAATGTGCCACGGGCGATGGTTATGCAACGCTCCCGTTCTGCTGCCGGGTCCTTCTGGGCTGGATGCACAGGCGTCTGGGAGGAGCGAGCAACAGGTGGCCTAAGGGAAGAGGAGGATGAGCAGTGTGCTGGGATCCCGAGGATGGGGTTTCAGATCCCCATCTGGACATACGGTTCCTGTTGGAGCTACTTGCATCAGCTCTGCCTTGGGGAGGGACAAGAGCAGAGATTTTATTCATGTCTGCAGGGTGCTGAGATCCCTCGTTACCTTACGATGCAGGCACAATTATTTATATGAGGCACCCGTGCCCCATGCGTGCCATGCCGACCACGTGTCTCCTACGCCTACAGAAGCCTAAAGGGTTTTCCCTTTCCTTGTTTTTCCCCGGCGTGACTGGTTGAGCAGTCTGCAGAGGAGGGGGACGGCGGCTCCCCAGTGGGGTCCTGCTGCCTGTGTCCAGCCCTGGGGCTGTGACGGAGCCTGGGAGTTCCTCGCTGGTTTTGCAGTCTTCCGTGCATGGTGTGCAGCAGGACCTGTGCTTGCCTTACCTTGTGCAGTTTCCCATTGGTTACCAAAACCCCTGGCTTCTCTCTGTAAAATAGCCAGGCATTGATGAAGGATTATTGAGGGATTTTAATTTAGCACATATAATTGGATTAAGCCAGAATTTGCTTCCTGTTAGTTTTAGATTAGCCAATACAAATAGATGGAGCTTGACTTTGGCCAGTTCCTCAGTGCAAAGTGCTGCCGGAGCTGTTTCGGGAGCTGCGGTCCGCTGCTGGTCCATTGACCATCCGTTTCCTTATTTGTGTCTGTAAATGGTGGACTATTGGGTTTGACTGCATGTCATTCCTTGAGACTTAGAAGCTCTAGGGCCCTTTCTCTCCATACTAATCATTGGTGACTATATTGTACTTAGTGATTTATCGTACTTAGGTTCTGTAATGTTTTCATGTCTGTAGATTTAAATTACAAAGGAGAAGCCGCATATATGTTTCTGGCGTTAAGGACATTGTCAAAAAATTTGCTGAGGAGACGTGCTGGAGGTAAAGTAGTCCTATCAACCGGCTGTGCCCCAGGGTGTTGGGAGCAGGACAGGATTTCTCTGCTGTGTGAGCACAATCATCACCCCCAAACTATGCCAGACAGGAGCAGACAGGCTTGTTTTATAGCCCAGGAGATATGGCACATTCATTAGTGGTCTGTTTGTGGCTCTCTCGTCTCTCTTTGCTGGAATCTTTCCTCTTCTAAAACTTAGCTGGAATCTCCTTGAAGTGAGATTTTTTTTTTTTTTTGTAGTACCACTCAGCTGCTGATTTTTTCCAAGTGGCTTCAAAGTGCTGCCTTGAACAGTCTTATTTGCAGTCAGCATTTGTCCTAGGGATGGATTTTTACAATGGGTGCTTTGTAAAACTATTTAGTGTGGAAGATCTTAGGTTTTTTTAATCTCTTTCTGATGCACCACTTCATTTGATTTTTTTTTTCTCTTTCTTATCATTTCTGTTTAAGGGTTTGCGAACTGATCCCTTTATTTTCAGAAGAGAATACCAAATAAACAGTGATTAGCATGAAATATGACTCATGGCTTCCTAAAGGATGTGCTTTAGAGCTGGTAAACAGTTGTAATTGCTGTTAGATGAAAGTAGCAAATTGAATACTTTCTCATAATAATTATAAAGAGATAGATAGACTATTCTTGCTCTCAAATCTAATTGGGATTAGTATAATGTTCAGTGTTCCTCATAGAGGATGATCTGTTTAAATGTTAAATGTAGTTATAAATATGTTCATAAAAGCTGGTTTTATGTCAGTGAAAGGAACCTGCTTCTACACAGAGGCCAGAGAAGCAACTGCGGTGTGCTTTTTCTGAGGGCAAAGAATTGAATGTAATGTTCTAAGGCCTGGAGACCATCTCATCTGGAGTGGTGTTACAGCTTTGCTGGGATGGTGCCAGACTACTAAAGTCGTTTGCAGAAGACCCTAAACATGAGCCTTTGAAAAGTCTTGAAAGCTCTTCCATTTCTGCCAGAGTCACGTCTGAGAAAGGGTGGAAGGGCAGCGTTTTTTGCAATGTCACTAATTTAAATCAAAAACCTTAAATAATAATAAAGATAATACTTACCAAGTAATTCATTACAGAAAATCTATGTTTTTCTTAATGCAGCTGCATACTATCTTATAAAGTATTGGCTCCTTCAAATCCAGTTAAATCTTAGGGAAAACTGTAGGATATCCATATGGTGTGGGCATGCATCCGTCAGCATCTCTGTGCAATGTATGGAGGTCTATCAAAGAGGTCTACCGAAGAGAAGTGTCAGGTCTGTTCACACTCATCCTTTGGGTGGGTCTGGCTTACGGCTTTTCAGAAGTCGGGCTGGCTTTGCGCTGTCCTGCACTCTTTGCTTGCTGCGAGCCCTGGGGATGCTCCGGAGGGATGGCTCCCAGCACCCCAGCCCTGAGGGGCTTCTTGTGTGTTGGTCACCCGAACTGACAGCCAAGAGGAAGAGGAGGAGGAGGCTCTTTGCCAATGTGCCATCCACCAGGTGTCATTGTGCCATTCCCCCCTGCACACGCTTGTTCCAGCAAGTGTGCAGGGAGGGACACGGGAGCTCTTACAGGGAGCTTTGCCTCCTCTTTACCATTCGTTATGCAGCGAAAATGTTTTTCCAGCCCAGGGGCGGTGGGTTTCGGTTCACTCGAGTTGCCCAGCAGTAAATCACTGTGTCAGAGCCATGCAGGCAACGGTGTGATCCACGCTGGCTGCTTTGTCAAACAGCAGGGAGCGGGCAGTGGGGCTTTTCCCCTCAGAAAAGGGATGCCCTGCACCACCATGGGGGTAATGCCACGGGTGCCCATGGGTGCTGCGTTCTCACAGCGCTGGCAGCACCCAGCTTATCACTTTGCAGTGGCAAGCGGCGGCTGGAGGCTCTGCAGTCAGCTTCTTAACAAGGAAATTATTTTAAAAGTGCCAGTTTTGTAGCTAAACTTAGTACGCTTGGATGTTGTCCAAAACTCCGCAGCAATAATGCAGCAAATACGACTGGTTTAAAATACATTAAATATGCAGGTTGGCTCGTGGTAGCTAAGCCCTTGGAGACAAAGAATAGGTGAAAACCACTGACTGGCGTTGTGTGCATATGGAGCACGTTAATCATTTGCAAATAAACATCCAAGTGGGGGAAAAAAGAGTAAAACAAACCATCAAATTGCAATGTTCCAGGAATGTATTCTTGGCAAGTGCTCTTTCGTTTCTAAACTGAAATTCTTACTCAAATCTGAGCTGTAAAATATACCAAAGGGGAGGGAAAAAAAAAAAAAAAAAAGAAAGAAGACAAGCCTGTTTTAGTTAAACAAAAGCAATGGATTCAGCATTTGCTGGAGGCAGGTTTTGAAGAGAAACAGCCTGAAACTAGCACAGGAATCCTAATTAGTGCATTTTCCTAACAATGGCATCGTCTTTCCAAATGAACAGAGGTGTACAATTGAGGAATTTTTCCCAGCATGATGTTTTGGTTTTGGGGCACAAGTTGATGAATCTGCAGTTGCAATGTTCCCAAAAGTCTGTCCTGATGCAGTTCTTCCAGATTTCACCTTCTTAAGTGTACACGTATGAACACTGATTCACCTGAGTGTTCAAAAATAACAGCAATCGGGCTCAAAATGATAGCAGGCAGATGAGTCACGTTTTTAAAGGTTATTTGTATCAAGGTACTTTTTTTTAAAAAAAAAAAAGGGAAACACTCACAGCTATTGGTAATTTCTATATGTGGCTATTAAAAGAGGTTTTAATGTATATTTTCTTTAAAACATCAACAAAAAAAACACCAGCAGCCCCCAAAGAAACAACCCCCCAGCCCGGCTCAGTTAGATGTTGACGGGCTTGAGCTGAATGCAGTCTTTCAAACTGATTTAAGCAAAGACTGTGCAGCTTTGCTCTACCCTTTTTATGATTCCGAGATGGGGGTGCTGCTTTTTAATTAAACAGTGATTCAGGGGAAAAATACATGGATATATTTCTAGGCCAGCTCAAACCATATAAATGGGAATGTCTTGTGCGGATGTCGGTATCTGTTATTTTCAGTCTACTCTGGGTTATGCTGGCATTTATGGTTTTATGAATGTTTGCTGAGAACTCATGGGTCAGGATCAGAAGTTGTGCCAACAAGGGGATACCAGCACTAGGCAGAGGCTGAAGAGGAGGAGGTGGATGAATCTTGCTCTAATACCAGGAAGACTTCTAGTTGCAGTCTGGGCTCTTGGTGGGGATTTGGACCACCTCGGTACCAGCTGGACTGTAGTCTTCTGTAGTCTCCTTGTAGCCAATCTGGGGAGATATGGAGTAGACGGGTGGACTGCAAGCTGGGGGAAAAACTGACAGCACCATCAGGTGCAAAGGAGAGTTGTTAAAGGTTGTATTTCAGAGCGGTGTTCCTTGGGGCTGGCTGCAGGGACAGGCACTGTTTAGCATCTCCATGCTAATATGATGGAGATGTTTTGCATCTCCATGGTTATAGAGACTGTTTTGTTCCTTTTGTACAGAAGAACCAATTGCTTTTATTATCTTTGTCAGCTTAGCTAATGGGTGCAGGGGGAATATTTTCTAGCTTGGATTTGTTTGTTTGAAGTTGAGAAAGTGTTTGGGAGCTGGGAAAAAAGAGGGAATTGGTAGTGGTGGTGGTACAGGTTCCTTCTCCAGACCATCCTTGTAGCCTAAAAATGAACAGCAGAAGACATGACTCAGGAGGAGCAAGGTCTCATCTTCCATGTAGGAATATGTATGTTCACTTCTGGAGCAGTCGCAGCGAGCACCTAATCAAATCCAAATCAAACTGCATCTGATTTCAGTAGGAAATCCACCTGTTTGCATTTGGAAATGCTGGGCTAAATTTTGGAAATCTGGTCTGTTGCAACTGGAGACAAACCTGTCAGCTTTACTTGATATACATTTATACACCTTTCATTAAAGCAGTTTGAAGCATAGGTGTGTTGTTCAGAGGATGTATTTGTGCTTTGCCAGGCTTCAAATTCAGCTGCCTTAAAGGATCCAGAATCTGTCCTCTGGTATTAATAATTTCCCCAGCTGAAGCCATTGCCTCTCTGGTTTTGGTGAGGTCACCCGGGCTGGAATAGGCTGCGATTTTCTTTTCTTTCTGCCCTGTGGTCACACTGTGACAAGCGCATGGTTATCAGCTAATTGCAATTAATAGCTCTTCTTGCTCCAGATCCAATTTTCCAGGGGAAGATGTTTGCTGGTGGTAGAGCCAGGGTTTGTGAAAGATGCCCGGCGGTGGGTGCTGGTGTGGGTGCCTCCGCTGGGAGCCCGGGGGAGGCAAGTGGGCTGTGCTGCCCATCGGGATGGGGACCGCAGGGTATTTTATACAGAAGAGGAAGAATAAACATCTCATTCCCAGCAGTGAATTTTGAAGTGAAGCCAAAGTGCTTGACAAGTGCCTGGGTGTTTGGTGTTGAGTTATTTTTTGTTGGTTTTTTTTTTAACAGCAAAACAATGAAATGTAATGTTTGGAGGGGATGGGAGTGGGCTGATTTTTGTTCCTTCAGGATGTTTTCTTGGCTGCTATTCCCAGGCGTTCTTTAGGACTGTCTTGTCTGAATGAGCTCTGCCTACCGTAGGAATGAGTACAGGGGAAAGGATTTCAGGAAGGGGAGCTTATAAACGAAGGTGCCTTGCTGAAGCTTTCGCAGGTGCTGCTGCTGTGCTATTTTATGAACTGTATTTCTTAATAGTTGTTCAAGACTCCAGAGAAATTTGGATATAGCAGGATATGGGTGCAAGTGCGTCGTCCTTTAACGTGTTATTTGAAGTCTGGCTTTTCTGTTGGTGGCTTTCAATGGTGGCAAGCGGTCACTGGGGCAGAAGGGAGGGAGAAGAATGGATTGACTGCCTCACTGGTGTTATTTGCACAATAGGAACCTCAGTTTGTACGTACAACTTTGGTCTGGACTGGGCTTCTGCTTTTCTGGCACAGCTTTTCTGTGCTCGGGAAGAGAACCTGCAGCAGTGCTTTCATGTTAAAACTTCTGGTTTGGACAAACAACAGTTTGCTTGCTTGGAAATCAAGGCTTTGCTCCCTATGGAGGAGCCTCTTCTCTGGTTACAAGATAATACATGATGGAGGCATGCTAAAGAGTGGTAATACACTAAATGCTGCAGCTGTAATTGAACCGCACCAAGCATCACCTGCTTTTAAGTTATTAATGAGTTGGAACTATTTATAAACAAGGAACAGTGTGAAAAGAGAGGGCTTGTTTGTCTCTTGAAGACCCTTTTAAGGTCTTGGAGCTTGCTTTTATGGTGTACGTTCTGATAATGCAAAGACTAACTGGGATGGCACCACGGCTCTGGCACTCAAGTGTCTGAGTAGAGCATCTGGCGCCAGTGGAACCCAGCATCCGTCATCATCTGAGCATCCTCCTCTTCCTCCTCACTCCCCAGGAGGACATGCAGCCTTTGGCCATTTCCTGCAAAATTAAAATGGCTCCAAGTGCTTGCCACGCTTGGGCCAAACAAGTGGTCAGGTGTGGTTGGATTGAGGTGCCCGTCACTTCCAGAAACATTGCTGTGCTTAGTTGGCTCTGCTGCTGTTGGGTGGCCCTGTGTCACAGCGGCTTTGGGAGCGTCTCCAGAGTGGCATAGTGTAGTCATAGAATCATAGAATGGTTAGGGTTGGAAGGGACCTTAAAGATCATCTAGTTCCAACCCCCCTGCCATGGGCAGAGAAATCCTCCACTACACCAGGTTGTCCAAAGCCTCATCCAACCTGGTCTTGAACACTTCCAGGGATGGGGCATCCACAGCTTCTCTGGGCAACCTGTTCCAGTGCCTCACCACCCTCAATGTAAAGAATTTCTTCCTTATATCTAATCAAAATCTCCCCTCTTTCAGTTTGAATCCATTGCCCCTTGTCCTATCACTACACGCCCTTGTAAAAAGTCCCTCTCCAGCTTTCCTGTAGGCCCCCTTTAGGTACTGGAAAGCTGCTATAAGAACACCCTGGAGCCTTCTCTTCTCCAGGCTGAACAGCCCCAACTCTCTCAGCCTGTCTTCATAGCAGAGGTGCTCCAGCCCTCAGATCATCTTCGTGGCCCTCCTCTGAACTCGCTCTAGTAGCTCCATATCCTTCTTGTGTTGGGGATTCCAGAGCTGAATGCAGTATTCTAGGTGGGTTCTCATGAGAGCAGAGTAGAAGGACAGAATCACTTCCATCTACCTGCTGGCCACACTTCTTTTAATACAGCTCAGGATACGATTTGCTTTCTGGGCTGCCAGTGCACATTGCTGGCTCATGTTGAGCTTCTCATCCACCAGCACTCCCAAGTCCTTTTCCTCAGGGCTGCTCTCAATCCATTCTTCGCTCAGCCTGTACTTGTGCATGGGATTGCCCCGACCCACGTGCAGGACCTTGCACTTGGCCTTGTTGAACTTCATGAGGTTCTCACAGACCCACCTCTCCAGCCTGTCAAGGTCCCTCTGGATGGCATCCCTTCCCTCCAGCCTGTCCACAACACCACACAACTTGGTGTCATCTGCAAACTAGCTGAGGGTGCACTCGATCCCACTGTCCATGTCTCCAACAAAGGTGTTAAATAGCACTGGTCCCAGTACTGACCCCTGAGGAACACCACTCGTCACAGGCCTCCACGTGGACATTGAACCGTTGACCACAACTCTTTGAGTGCGACCATCCAGCCAATTCCTTATCCACTGAGTGGTCCATCCATCAAAACCATGTCTTTCCAGTTTAGAGACAAGGATGTCGTGCGGGACAGTATCAAATGCTTTGGATAAGTCCAGGTAGATGTCAGTTGCTCTTCCCCTATCCATCAATGCTGTAACCTCATCATAGAAGGCCACCAAACTAGTCAGGCAGGATTTGCCCCTAGTGAAGCCATGTTGGCTGTCACCAATCACCTCCTTATTTTCTATGTGCCTTAGCATAGCCGCCAGGAGGATCTGCTCCATGATCTTGCCGGGCACAGAGGTGAAACTGACTGGCCTGTAGTTCCCTGGGTCTTCTTTTTTCCCCTTTTTAAAGATGGGGGCTATGTTTCCCTTTTTCCAGTCATTGGGAACTTCACCAGATTGCCACGACTTCTGAAATATGATGGATAGTGGCTTAGCAACTTCATCTGCCAGTTCCCTCAGGACCCGCGGATGCACCTCGTCTGATCCCATGGACTTGTCCGCCTTCAGGTTCTTAAGATGGTCTCGGACCTGATCTTCTCCTACAGTGGGCGGTTCTTCATTCTCACAGTCCCTGCCTTTGCCTTCTGTGACTTGGGCTGTGCTGCTGAAGCTCTTGCCAGTGAAGACTGAGGCAAAGAAGTCATTGAGAACCTCAGCCTTCTCCATATCTCGGGTAGCCAGGTCCCCCGTTTCCTTCCGGAGAGGGCCTACATTTTCCCTAGATCTCTTTTTATCACTGACATATCTATAGAAGTTTTTCTTGTTGTCCTTGATGTCCCTGGCCAGATTTAACTCTATCAGGGCTTTAGCTTTCCTAACCTGATCTCTGGTTGCTTGGACAATCTCTCTGTATTCTTCCCAGGCTACCTGTCCTTGCTTCCACCCCCTATAGGCTTTCTTTTTGTGTCCGAGTTGGTCCAGGAGCTCCTTGTTCATCCATGCAGGCCTCCTGGTGTTCCTACCTGACTTTCTCTTTGTTGGGATGCACCACTCCTGAGCTTGGAGGAGGTGATCCTTGAATATTAACCAGCTTTCTTGGGCCTCTCTTCCCTCCAGGGCCTCGTCCCATTGTACTCTAGCGAGGAGATCCCTGAAGAGGCCAAAGTCTGCTCTCCTGAAAGCCAGGGTAGTGAGCCTGCTATGCACCCTCTTTGCTTCTCTAAGTATCTTGAATTCTACCATTTCATGATCGCTGCAGCCAAGGCTGTCCTTGAGCGTCATGTTCCCCACCAGCCCTTCTTTGTTGGTCAGAACAAGGTCCAGCGTAGCACCTCTCCTCGTTGGTTCCTCTACCACTTGGAGAAGGAAGTTATCATCCATGCATTCCAGGAACCTCCTGGATTGCCTATGCCCGGCTGTGTTGTCCTTCCAACAGGTATCAGGATGGTTGAAGTCCCCCACGAGGACCAGGGCTCGTGAACGTGAGGACGTGAGGCAGCTCCTATCTGTCTGTAGAGGGCCTCATCCACCCAGTCCTCCTGGTCAGGTGGTCTGTAGCAGACCCCTACTACTACGTCCCCTGTCCCTGCTCTCCCTTTAATCCTAACCCATAAGCTCTCAGTCGGGACCTCATTCGTCCCCAGGTGCAGCTCCATGCACTCTAGCTGGTCCTTGACATAGAGGGCAACTCCTCCTCCTCTTCTCCTCTGCCTATCCTTCCTAAAGAGCCTGTACCCTTCTATTCTGACACTCCAGTCATAGGATTCATCCCACCACATCTCCGTGATGCCAATAAGATCATATCCCAACAGGCGCGCACACATTTCTAACTCCTCTTGCTTATTCCCCGTGCTGCGCGCATTGGCATAAAGGCATTTAAGTTGGGCCCCAGATGAATCTGACTTCCTGGCTGGAGCAGCTGGAATTCCCTTCTTCTGTTCTACAAGTACTTCCAGCATATCTTTATCATTCTTGATATTCCCCCCCTCCCCCTTCAAATCTAGTTTAAAGCCCTGTCAATGAGCCCTGCTAGCTTTTGAGCTAAGACCCTCGTTCCCCTCTGAGAAAGACAAGTTCTATCTGCTGCCAGTAGGCCTGGTGCCATATGACCCATGTCATTGTCAAAGAAGCCAAAATTGTGGCGATGACACGAGCCACGGAGCCACTTATTAATTGATTGAATGGACTTGCTTCTTCCAGTATCATTGCTCGCAACTGGAAGGATGGATGAAAAGATTACCTGTGCCCCAGATCTTCTTACCAGCTGTCCCAGGGTCCTGAAATCCCTCTTGATTGACCGTGGACTCCATGTTTTGGTTTCATCTCCACCCACATGGGAGAGTCGTAAAGGATAGTAGTTTGTGGGCTGTACCAGGCTAGGAAGTTTCCTAGCAGCGTCTTTAACCCAGGCTCCAGGGAGGCAGCAGACTTCCCTCAGAGCAGGGTCAGCCCGGCATATTCGACCTTGTGTCCCCTTCAGATGGGAGTCGCCTATAACTACTACCCTTCTTTTCTTCCCTGTGGAGGCAGCCTTGATACAACGGGTAGCCCTCTCTGACCCTGAGAGTCAGAGTACTTCTGACCCTAGTCACTGTACTTCATCTCTTGCAGTCTGGAGGAACTGGGAGGGAGGCATTTCTTCCCCTCCATTTCAAGAACCTATTGCCAAAGTGTCTTGGTGACATTTGGTCAAGTGAAAAACTCACGGGTAATAGTGTAGCGTAGGTTGGTGTCGGCTTCCGAACGGGAAAATAAGGGGATGAAAAACAATGGTATGGATCAGATTTCAGGGGAATTAAATAGACTGCTGTCGGTGTTCTCAGATGTGGTTTGATCTCGAAGAAAAACACATCTTCACTTCATCATTTTAAACCAATTTCATGCTTCGGCAGTTCTACCCGCTTCTGTCGTCTCAGTACCATGGGTCGTGAATGGGACCCGTGCAGCTCGTGGAAGCTGAAACGTTACTGCAGACACCCTTCCTGCACTCAGCCCAGGGGTGATAGAGAGCTGTAAAGACCAGATAAAGTTTCTTTTGATGTCCCCAAAATTGAGACCTTAAATTGGGCTGTTTAAAAGATTGCAATGTCTTATAAATGATGTATTGGAGCAAAAATGGAGACTGCTTGTCTGACTTCAGGGATTTAACTGTGAGGCTGTGACCTCTAGAGGCTAAAAATAAGGAAACATCTTTCCATCATTCTCTGCTTCAGCAGAAATGTGTTCCTGTGGTGACACATTTCCGTGGCGTCTCGTGAGCTCTCCCTTCACATGGTGATTCCTCCAACTTTGGAAATGTAATTATAGCACGCTGTAAATTTTTCACTTTTGGCAGGATTATTAGCAATGGACAGTTTGTTTTGCAGAGGTTGTTTTTATAGCTGTTCTTAAACTAATGCCTTAAACTGGTAATGGACATCTAGACTCAGTAATATTTGTGCCTAAAGTGCCACATTGATTTTTTTTTTTTTGCACTTGCATATTTAAGTGCATGTTACATTAGATTTAACTTTAAGTAACCTCTGCTTCTGCAGTGGGGCCATTTCTGGGATGTTATATACAGCCACAATTTGTCGTTGTTGGCATTGCACGATGGGGGAAGCAGAGAATAGCTTCTCTAGCCGAGAGCACCATGCCCAGCGTGCCTTAGCTTACAAGCTCGGATGGAGTTGCAGATGGTGCTGCTGATATGGCCATGGGTCTTCTCGCAGACAGAGAGTGCTGGGGCTGAAGTCTTGTATAGCCTAAATAAACCAGCAAAGTGGTCTTGATTCCTATCTGTGGTGTTTCCAGCATAACATTTTTTTCTAAAGTAGTGTATAGTTTAGTGTCTGAATCTTTCAGCTGTTTTATATCTGTTTTCAGGGTGTAAATGGGACAGTCCCCAGGCTCGCCCAGCAGTAAACAGAAAAATCACTGAATGGGATTAGACCCACAGTGCTTCAGAGAAAAGTGCCGATAGACCATAACCTAAACCAATGAGTATAAGTTACGTGCAAGTTCTGAAACCATGTTCTTTGTTCCAAAGAATGTTGGATTCTGTGGCAAACCCAGAGCTCCTGGTGATGCCCGTGGGTGGCAGATCCTTCTCTCAGACCCACGGGCACCCCTGCCTCCTCTCTGCCTGCAGCATTGACTTCCACGTTGCAAGGGGGTAAAAGGATTTGTTTTTCCTTACTCTTTCGTAAAAGCAGGTTGCTGTTTCAGGGCTGTAGTTGCTCCTAGCTGACCTTGTTGCTGCCATCACCCGAGGTGCCAAGGACCAAACAGGATGCCTGTATATGAACTCTGAAGCTGCTCTTCCAGTCTGGGCTCTTTGCAAGGGAGAAGGTGCTAGAAGAGAGGCTGGAGAAGGGACTCTGTGCCCTGGAGAGCAGGCACTTAATTTTTAGTTGTTCTTTTGGTGAATTCAGTGTGTGCAGCCCCTTTTCCAATTGTGATGGGGAAGGACCTCCTCCTCAGAGAAGTCTAGCGTTCATAAGGAAGCCAGTGTACAGGTGATTGTGCTTCTGGGAATAAAGTGGTGTAAGGGACAGTACTTTGGTGACAGTGCACACGTTTTTCCTGGAACAAAGACTTCTCTTGTGTAAGCAGTGCTACGTTTGTCCTGTTGCTTCGTGGGACCCATGTTCTAGCAGATGGCTGTGCTCTGTCATCTGGTAATTGTCTAAATGTGGTGGTGTTGGTTGGGCGAGCGTTTTTTCTTCTGTTCTCTTGATTTATGCTTGTGAACCTTTTTACTGTCTGTTTGTTGGGTTTTTTTTTTGTTAACTATCTTAGCCTTTTTTTCTCAGTCTATTTTAAGGCTTAAATTGTTCCGCGTGCCTCGATGAGTTTCACAGAGCATCGCAGAATGCCGTTATTTTCTTGACTCCCTTACCTGAGATACAGAGCAGAATCTTGCGCTTCTATCTGCAGATACCATGGCCCCTGGCATGCCTGGAGTGAAGGTCTCCTCCTCGGTGGGGTGAGCAAGCAGAGCTCTTCCAAAGCAAGGGTCCGTTGCACAGTTTGCAGAGGGTCACACGGATCACATGGATGATCTTGGAATAAATGGGAATTATGGACCGAGCAGGTCTAGGAGAATTAGAAAACCCTAATGAACATCCAAATAGCTTTGTAATACAGCGTTGCCATAGAAACATAGTTTCTACAGCACCTCATCATCACAGTTGTGCCAATACTGTCTTCCTCGTACTTCACCCAGTTGTAGAGCTGTTTTAAGCAGCTGAGAGCCCTTGGCTGGAATATCATGGGGGTTTTCCATGCAAATTAGCAAAGATAACACCCAGCTGGCCTATAGTAAGTATCTGACGTAGAGGAACCACTGGGTGCTCTTGCTTTGGGCAGTGCGAGTGCAGTGCTGCAAGGGCTGGGACCCCCCCGGGTGCTGCTGGTCCGCCCTGCATGGAGGGTGGGCTGCTGGGCTCTGCCAGCTAACGACATGGACTTGGTGATGGCTCCTTTGGTCCACGGGACTGCTGTCTGCAAGGAACACAGCTTCTCCATCATCGGCTGCCGACCCGCTGAGCACAGCGCCCGTGACTCAGAGCATTAGTGGCTGTGGTCGTTATCGCGATGTGCAAATACGACTGTTCTCTGTACAGATGCACCCATGGAGAGGTGCACCCGTAGAGGGATGTCTGTTCTACAAACAGTGCTAAAACGTGTTGTTTTCCCACACTGTTCCTCCCTTCCTTGCCTCTGCTCAGGCTTGGGATGGGGTGAGGTGTTGATGGAGGAAGCGGCGCGCAGCTCTGACGAAGAGGAGTGTAAGTGAAATGCACTCCAAGTGCAGTATTCAGCCTCCCAAAACAAGCTGTGAAGCGAGCCCGTTCAGGGGCAGGCAGTGAGAGCAAACCCCGAACTGAACATCCGAGGGAAATAAAAAAGCTGCCCTGTGAGTCCCGAGGGCTGTGCTCCGCGGAGGGGCTCAGGGCACCACAGGAGCCGGGCTGCAGTGCTGAGCACCCAGGGGGTGATGGTCTTAATGAAGAACAAAACAACCCCCTCGTAGACCCCTGTGCTACAGGGACTTAATTAAGCAACAGCATGTGGTTCTTGTGCTTCTTGATGATAACCGAGTGCCAGATGATGGGATGTAGCAGAGCCTTTCTCATGTAAGTACTAGTATTGTGCTGTGAAAATGAGGCGGACGTTAAAAACAGTCCTCCTGATTAATATTGGAAGTTGAGTGCTCTGGGTTCTTATGTATGAAATTAAACATTGCGTGTCTGATGTAAAATGCTTGCAAGACAGGTAATTAATAACATTAGAAACTAATTAACTGAAAGTCCTGTGTACCTGATGATGACTACGTGAGCAGACTTGATTTGCAAATCACTTTGGATGTTGCAGAGAGGTCTGGGGGGGTTTCTTCTCTCATGGGCTCCTGCTCCCTTGGCTGCAGAGGGAACAGCCCTGGGCAGGGGCTCAGTGCTACTCCAGGCTTGGGATGACCCTCCTCATCCTCGCTTGAAAACATACAGAGGAGCAAACTAGTAAACAAGTACACACTTCCGTGTTTTCCCATCCCAGTGACAAGGATCCAGTGAGAACCAAGAGCTGCCACCTGGGGAGGAGGATGCGGCAAGGCTCGAACTCGGTCTGTGTTAATGAGACGGTGCCTGCATCGGCCCCCGCTCCCCTGTGCCCAGACCCGGCTGGGTGACGTCTGCCAGGGCCGCAGTGAGGTGGAGCCATGTTTCAGGTCTAATTAGCAGCAACATCTCTTCCAACATGGGAATTCTTTCGCTACTCCCGTGTTCCTGCCTCCATCCAGCAGTAGCAACGCAAAGGTGAACACGGTGCTCAGAGGCAGAAGGTTCAGTGACCCCTGGTCCTAAAATCACCCTGTGGTCCCCATAATCCATTCCTGGAAAGCTACTGCCTTGCTCCTCTCTTGGGTTCGGCATCGGTCAACTCAGAATGGATTTTGGGGGGAAGGAAAAAATCCTAGAAGTTAGCAGCTGTGCGGTCTAGCTGTTGTGTGTGGCCCCTGGCTAGTTGGCAGCGTGGTCTTCAGTGTCTGACGTGAGGTTTTGGAGATGCTGTAGAGGGTGATAGGGAGGTACAGGGAGAGGGCAGCATGCCCAGGCTGTGGGATTTGGGCACCTTGCTGCAGGGAAGTGGCTGGGTCGTCTCCCACCATCCCTGGCTGCAGGTCCTGTGTGCAGAGCAAAGATGCTCCAGATGTAGGTGCTGGTTTTAAGGCAAACCCCCTCAATCTGAGCACCTGGAAAAAAGGCCAGAGACACCAAACCAGTGAGAGTATGGGGAAAAGTTAAAGGAGAAAAAATATAAGAGTGAGCTGTGTATGTTCTTGCCTGGTTTGGGATGTTCTCCCAGCCCCGCAGGGTGCCGCAAGCTGCTCCCTGCACCGGGGCGCTGCTGGTGAAGCAGCTGCTTGGAAGCGCCGAGAGCGAGTGAGACCCTTTGGTGGTTTTTGTTGCCCTTCTGACAGGTAATAAACAGGGCTCTCTTCTCATTATTACTAAATCAAAACCCTATTGATTCCTTGTGTGAAAATCCAGTGTGACATAAAATATTTTATTTATGCTTTTAACCCAGGCTCGCCGCAAGAATGCTGGTTTTGTAAATAAATGAAATGAAATTCATTGCCAAGCCAGAGGCTTTAGAATAGCCCAGGTCTCCCTGGTGTCTCCCGGTTGGTGGGAGGCTCAGCCCTGCCAGCTGGTCCCAGCAGAGTTACAGGGCTGTCGGTGAGCTGCCTCGGGCACCGCGTGGCACGGGAGCAGGATTCAGCTCTGTGTGCAGTGTCAGGATCGAAAGTGCTGTCGTGTCCCTGTCTGTCCCTTGTCACTGTGCTTCCTCCAGGAGCTCAGAAACTACTGCAGTGCTAAAAGACCTTTCCCTGCCTGAGAATATTCCCTGTCTGCTCTGGAAGAGGGGAGCAGAATGCAAAAGCTTTAAGAGTAAAATGCTACTCAGCAACACATCTCTACCTGTTCTGCAGGTGCGTTCTGCAAAGGACATGCCAAGAGAAGGAAAGCAAGTCACTGATGCTGTGTGTCGCTGCTCTGCTCGTGGACAGTCAGGGGAAGTGGCCCCGCGATGGTTTGGTTGGTAGGAGCATCCGGAGCTGGTGGGACTGGGTTCAGACCCTGCGACTGACCTGGGTCAGGGGTGGGTGTGCAGAGCACCGAAGATGGAGATGCTGCGTGCGACGTTGGCACTTTGCTTGTCAGCACAGCATTAATTGTAGTTGTTTAATGTGGTGATTAGTGTTGTTTGTTCAGATGTCTAATTAGCCTCTGCAGGGTGTTCAGTGATAGGTTAGGAGTGCTTTCTTCCTGCCGAGAAGTCCTCTGCATCTCCAGCCTCCCCTCCTGGCGCTCTGGGGTGCTGCAGTGCTCCTGCACCGCATCTCACAGACATTGCACGCGTACGCCTACGTTTGTGCAAGGCAATGTGACTTGCTGGCAGAGGGATGCTGCTGGGGTACCGTTCAGCAGGAACCGAAGTTTTCACTGGTGACATCTCCAGCTCAGCTTCTGGAGTACGTGGCATTATCCTTCTGGCAGTGTCCTTCATGACTTGACCTGCGTTGATCCATCTAATGCTTCGGTTGAACCTCAGCCTCTTGGCAGGAATGAATTTTGACCCGGAGAGGTGGCCCATGACTAAGACCCACTTTGATGTGCCAGATGTCCTTAGCTGCTGCAAAACCATCATTGATACATTATCTGGGATCATGTCCCTTGATTAAGACCCTGGGAGAGGAGACAAAATACATCCCCTGGTGCTGAAAGAGAAAGCTATTGATTTTTCTTCCACTGGGTGAGATCTGTTTCTGGGTTTTGATGGATGACAAATCGAAGTGTAACAGAATCCCCAAGCTGTGGGGAGGTTTGGTGCTCTCTGGGGCCGATGCCATCTTACTCCCAAAGCTCTTAGCACCAGCGGGCAGCTGGTATTGCTCCACGGTGCTGCTCTGCTCCGGAGATGGAGGTGTTGCAGCAGCAGCTCTGCAATGGATTGTTTAATTAGCAGAACACTTAAAGGTCTGGGAGCGCTGGGGGACCCAGGGGAGAGGCTGGGGGTAGGTGAGCCCCTGCAGCAGTGGCTCACTGGTTTTGGCTGGGCTCCTGCCACGTGGCTGCTGAACATAGTCACTCAGGGAGGTTTCTAGGGAAAAAGGAACCGGAGAGTTGCTTCCAAGCCAGGTGAACTGCTCTGTGGGAACAATTTCTTCCAGTTCTTCTCATTTGAAAAACAGATCCTTTAGACAAAGTTGCTTCTCAGACTTCCCGATTTTTATCAGGAAAGCAAGCTGACTTTTTCCTGGTTTTTAAAAGTAAAACTGGAAGGAGAAAAATGGCTGTCAGCAGCAAGCGCGTGTCATGGGAAAGCAAAACATAAAGGTGCTGCGCACATCTGCAGCAGATGTATGCCAGGCATCCTGTCACTTCCAGCAGCCCCTGCCTCTGCGGGATGCTGGACCACCAGCTTTGTAGGCTTCTGACCCGGGGAAAAGCTTGCTGCCTTCTCACCTCCAAAAGAGCCGTTCCTTGAGGAGGGTGAGGCAGTTCTGATGTTTACAAACCCACCAGGGAAGACGCCAGCGCAGAGAAGTGCTGTCTGTTGACTGGGAGTTTACAGAACGAGATCAACTTTGCGCCCGGAGGCTGGGAACTTCAAAGTGAATTACACAAGTATTGCGCGTCCATGCCGGGAGGGTGGCTGCTGGAAGGAGCCTTCTTCCACCCCCTCTCTGGCAGCCCTTAAGGCGAGAGCGGAGCTGGCTGTAGAAGAAGCACTGATTCAGCCCCGGGGGCAGCAGTGCTGTGGCCAGTAACAACAGCTTGGCTGGACATGGTTGAGTGGAAATGCTGAAGCGTAAGAGAACAAGAGAAAGATGCATTCTCACTGTGGTGTCAGGCTGTGTCTCCCTGGAGGGGTTTCCTGGTCTTCCCTCCCGTTCCCACACGTGTAGGCACACGTGTACCCATCCATCAACGGCGTGTGCTTTCCGTTCTTCCAAGGCATGTCCTCCCCTGGGCTGGGCTGAGGATGGAGCATGGCTGCTGGCGGTGATCAGGACTCTCTGCTGCATCGGTGAGGGCCCCAGGGTGCCATAGGTGGGGAGCAGTGCTGGGGATGGCTGCACCCTGCTCAGCACAGGGGTCCTGCAGCAGAGCCCACTGCTCGACATCCGCAGCCTCCTCTGCCAAAGAGCTCTCCATAGGCTTTGTGCTCCCAGGGGGATGCAAAACCCTGCAAGGTGTGACTTGGTGCATCAAAGCCTGCTTCTGCCTCTGCTTTGGCTAATAAAGATTTCATTTTTTTCCCAACACTGGTCTTCTACTAGAGTAGTCTGCTGTCTAAAATCTCAGTGTTTCTCCAAATGGTGGGAGAAGTCTGCAGAGGACATCCGGAGCAGGGGGTTCGGGTGTCTTCCAGGTACCTGAGTGGCCCTTTGCCCGGGGCTGTTCCTGGGATGTTTATGGGACAAGGAGAAGGGTTGTCCTGCAGAACCAGGAGCAACAGGCATCCCGGGCAGGAGCACTGCAGCGAAACCACATCTGCTCATGATAAGCTCTCTTGATTTCTTTGTGAATTATTTAAAATGCAAGAATTGCAAACAGAAGCCTGGCTGTTTTGTTGTGTGCACAGGCTAGATTAGAGCAGGAAGCCTCATTACAATGAGCTTAGAAGTCTTCAAAGGCTTGGACGTATTTTCCCCGTCATTGATAAGCAATATTGATTTCGGCAGCGGTTGCCTGCTACGCGTAGCCGCAGGAGTGTGGTACTCCCTTGGACCCAGAACTGTGCATTAGCACAAAAGTGTGCGCGTACTGTTGAGTAAACTACATTGTTTCCTGCAGACTGTTAATTCACTTGTGGGAGAAAGGTTTCAGAAAGTGTTTAAAGAGGAAATTTGTATTTTTTTCTGTGCCGGCTAAGACCGTTGGAGCAGCTGCATCATTTTGCAGCCCCTCATGCTGGCTGCCAGAGTGCTGCTCATCTCAGGGCGGAGTAAAGCAGGTTAACTCGGACCTACTCAACTCCTGTAGGAAGTCCTCCCCACGGAAAAGAAGTGTTTGCTTGTGGTCTCTGTGCTGAAAAAGATGCTCTAGGTAACATGCTGCTTTCAGTGCAGGTCAGGCATCCAGGTACCAGTGTCAGAAAAGAATACAATGGTCTGAGAGGGGTCAGCAGAGATGGGGAAGGAAGCGCTTCCCTGCCCTGTGAAGGCTCTTGACTCAGTTGAGTCAGGCAGCTGGTGGTGCTGAGCTCGTGGTGCGGAGTAAACCACGATCAAAAGCAGTGGTTGTAAACATTACCATTATGCTGATTTATGTGCAAAGATTTATCCTAATCAGCTGTTCCTCCTGTGTTGCATCGGAGATGCTCGCTCAGATTTGGTGATACAGCCAGACAGCGTGTAAGGCTGGGGTCTGCGTACCTGGAGAAGAATCTCCCGTGGTTCGCACACGCAAACCTTTTTTGCCTCTTCTTTTTCACCTACTTGTGCTTCAGAATTTCTTAGAGAAGCAAAATAACAAGATAAAGGTGGGTTTTTTTAAAAAAAATGCTCAAGTTTCTTTGCTGTAGAATGTGCTTCCCTTTGTGATCCAGAAGTTGTCTGGAAAAATATGGCTAAAATAAGATGTACCTGGTAATATTGGGTGATAAATACCTGCTCATGCACATCTGGACACTAGAGTGTTTACTGCAGCGTGGAGAGCTGTGTAGGAGTGTTCCCAGTGGAGTCCCATGAGTTAAGATCTACCCAGTGCAGGGACTGCAGGAGTATGTCGGAGATGCCTGATGATCATCTGTTAATGGGCTCGGCCAGGTTGAAATTCAGCCTCTTACTTAATTGAGCTCGTGGACTATTCTCAAAGAGATTTGAGTTCTGAGGATTGAAGCTCAAATTGCATCACGATTTGCATGACTAATAATTGTGTGATGCTCCACGTAGCAGCAGGCGTGACCTGAGCTCGCACATAGCAGCTTCTCCCTGTGAAATATGTTTGACTGAAACTTTAAAATCACAAGAATGAGGCAGCAGCAACTTCTTTTGCATCTTGAGCTTTTTGGATGCACTTGAATCACATTAAATTTTTGGTTGTTTTCTTATTACTCACTTGCAGAATGACAAGGACCCAATTGTTTTATAACTGGAAAACCAGATGCCAAAAGCTGAAACTGTAAGAATGTAAAATATTGTGAATATTGTCATAAAGCCACGTGAATGTCAACGCTGGTTCCTGGAGGCTTGATTTTTCTTCTCCTTTACGCTCAGTTAAATCCAAATTAACCCTGATTCAGCTGCTTTAGGCTGGCTTAAGATGGGCCCTGAACTGGGCTGTTTCAGTCCTGAGTGGGATCTTGTGTTTGCAGAGGGGTTTGGAAAAGGCCACACTCTGAATGCTCTCCTCTGCATCCCAGTTTCTTCAGCATCAGTCTTGCCCTTCTGCCACTCAGAGATCTAGGCTTGGAGTTCCATTGTTGGTTGTCCCTTAATTAGAAATTGACCTCACCAAAGCGTCATCTGAAATGAAAAGCACAGGAACTTCAGACCATGGTCGCTAAATCTTTCATATTGTCCCTGGATTTCCTCAATGTTTTTGGCTTACCCTTGCACTCTTGTAACTCGGTTACGTTTCCTGCAGCTGGAGAGGATTAGTGCCCTTTTCCTTCTCTCCCTTCAGCTGGTTTGCTCTTGGGAGTAGAGTTGTGAATGGTTCTGTTCTTTTTCTGCTAGTAAGTCTCAATGACAGGTGATGATTAAACAGAATTTGATGATGATGGAAATGTTGACAGCTGACACGGAACATGTTGGCAAAGATCTGTGGCAGGTGTTTTGTACCTGGAATGTGCTAAATCAAAAGAAATAATTAAGAGCAGTTGTCATTTAAAGGTGAGTTGTCTGAAGCCAAGAAATAGTGGAGTCCTTGCAGCCCTTTGGTGCTGTTCAGGTTGGCTGGAAGAGGAGGGAGGCTTGGAGAATGGAGATGCATCATGTGCAGGTACAGGCCAGGCCAAGGGAGCTGAGGGACAGCAGCCGATTACAACATCGCCTTTGGAGAGCTTTGTCTCCTGTTTCTGGCTGGTGTGTTCTGAGGCGGATGCTTCAAAGTCCACTTTATCTTTTATTCACAAATGCTGATGTGTTTAAATGAATGGTGCAGTGCAGTTGCTATAAATAAGTGAGTGTCAATATGAGGCTTTAGCACATGAAAGGCTCATTGATGGAAGCCGGCACCGATAATGGCTCTGCAGGTTCCTTCAGAAGTCCACAGGACACGGGAGAGGAATCAGGCTTGCGATCTGTTGCAAGAACTTTTTGATCTTGGTGGTGGTGCTCACTCTGTGCAGGATGGGAATAGGAAAATACGGGAGAAACCATTTATTATTATTCTTGTGAAGAGATGAGGGCAGGACCAATGTAGGTGGCTATGATAAACTGGTATTTTATGGGAACATTTTTCTGTCTTAACCTCTCTTCTGCAGCTGCAGGAACCCATAGCTGTCGATCCAAATCAGTCCTTTCAGCTATCTACTTGGCATCCCACTCCTGCAATCCCTTCTTTGGTTTCATATGCAAAAGTAAAATACCAGCAAGCTATTCCAACCCCATGCCTGCATCTCTTGCCTGTGGCTCTTGGGGATATATGTATGATACACCTCGTACCAGAAGATAAATGCTCTAATAACAGATGCTGCGTGTCCAGATCTCCAGGCATGGCAGGGAAGTTCCGGGTTGAATAAAAAGAGAACAGCCTTCTGCTGAAACTTGGGACGTCAGTAGGAGAGCATGGCATTGTGTTGGCTTGGAAGGACTGCTGCAGAAGAGGTCCCGCTGGAAGATGGTCCTCTTGGAAGAACTCTTTAGCTATCCCCTGGTGCTTCTTCCCGCTCTTGGTTGAGGATGGCTATAGCTGAACATCGTTGCCGAATCAAGCTGTACATGGATCTAGACGCTGCAACTGGGCTGTGACGACTGGCTCAAACTGTGTGTCGGCCCCTGGAACTGAGGTGGCCCTTGCTTGGCCATGTGCTTTGAGGCAAGCAGGTTTGACGGAGGGAAGGGACCAAGCATAGCACGTGGGCCGATTACACAACGTGCTGTGGATGAAGCCAGGGGCCAGCTTCCAACCATCCTGCTGAGGGAATATTTTATTGGTTATTTTGTTTTATTTGTTGGGAGAAGGTCAGCTTTACTTGTTGGGTGCGAGTCAACTTGGGAGCAATTCAACTTTTATTTGGTGGGAGCTCAAAGGAATTGCACTAACATGCTCAGGAAGAGACTTTCTCCGTTGGCGATGATCTTCCTGGCTTTTGTTGGGATTTAGGTGGCTCCAGGCTGGCTGTATGTGACCGGGCACATGGAGCTGTTGGCCTGTCCCCTGTGCCTGTGGAGGCACTGAAAGCTGCCTTAGATACAGGAACAAGTAGCTGGTGCAAGACATTAGCTTTAGTTTGAAGGCTGTTTCCTGTGGAGACAGTGAATTTCCTCCTACGTGCAGCATCAGTTGACAAGGTTGTGTTTTATTTCTGTGTGCGTCGCCAGGCCAGACAGAAGGCGTGGTGGTGGTGGTGCTCAGGTACTCCGACGGGGATGCAGGCGCTCTTCTACCCTGGCGTTTCCAGGGCTATCCTCCTCTGTAAAAATGCTGTTGGCGTAGAGATGGATTTTCTTAATGAGGAGGCTGATCCCTTCCCCAGGCCACATTGCATTCCCAGTTGCAAGCCATTTGGCTGCAAATTAAGGAGAGACTGTCTCATTTTTGGGCTTTGTGACTTGGCTGTCCGGCACGCTCCGCTCCGTGGGTGGGTGTAACGTGCCTTTTGCTGCTGCTGCTTTGGGACTGCCCGGAGTGAGGGCAGGGAGCGGGCAGGCTTGGTGTGCCTGCTTTGCTCTCGCCCCTGCCTGCTTTTCTCTGCAGTGGCTCTTCTTGTTCCCGCTTCTTACTGGGCCACCCTGGCACATCGTGCTTCGCTATTGCTCTCGCTTATTTTTCCCCTGGATTTTATTTTTAATGTCACCGAGGCTATGATGATGGCTGTTTTCTTTCCCCCTGCTGTAATAATTGGTACTTCAGAAGAACTGAAATAGGCAGCCCTGCCTTCCTGCTGGATTGCTTAATGCATTTTAATTTAATTAATTAAATTGTCCATTTTGGTTACCTCACTGGCAGGGCACAGTAAGTCAGGACCTGGAGCGGAGCGGGCTGACGCGGCTCGCAGCACGCAGCCTTTTAGTGCGTTATAAAAGCTTTTGTTAGAGGTACATGTTGGTGTTTTTCCCCTCTGTAGTGGCTCCATTAAGGCTGTAGCTCTGCAGTGGGGCCGGGTCGGATGTTCCTGTTCTGCACATTGGGATTTGTGCTATTCCGCGTCCTTTTTTCCAGACTCTTGAATGGAAAACCATTCTGCAGCAGTGATCTTGCTCAGCTTTCAGGAGATGATATTTGAGCTCAGCGTCTCCCGTGCTGCATTGCTGGGTGCTGGGATCATGGGGATCTTGCACTTAACCCTGTGCACCTCACTCTGGGTGTGCACATTGCCCCCAGACTTTGAGTCCTTCCCAAGGACAGCAGGATGCATGATGGGACACTGGTTCACCATGTGCCTTGCCCAGTGCTGCAAGAGCAGAAGCTGTAATGAGGCTCGTCTTCATTAATGTTGGCTTTTTGGGGGGAAGATACTGTCTTATCTGTGTGCGTGATATCGCTGAGGCCTCTCTCTGTTGTAGTATGTGTTTTGATGAAACCAGAAAGCAGCGTTACAGTCGCATTGGTATTGCTCACTTTACCTCCTGGTCCAACCATCCTACCTGAGTCACTGAATGTTCAGCATCATCTCTAAAAGGTGCTTGCAGGGCAAGCCCAGAGGTCTGGAAACCTCAACTGTGGTTAACATTTTAGAAAGATGTCTGTTTAGCCTCTCCGTTAAAGTATTTGTGGCTGGAGTCTTGAAAATTGCTGCCCAGAGTGGGGAAAACAGATGGACAAACAAAAAAAACTCACTTTTGCTGATTTAGTCTTCCATCATTCGGCAAGAGAGGAGCTGGCTGCGGTATGAAATGTTACAGCAAGCAGTGCTGTGATAGTTCATCCATCAAAGTACTTGTCCCGTTAATGGCTACAGCCATTTTTCCTGCTGATGAATCCACGCAGGAGAGAACGGCCGCTTGCCCTGGGATCAGTTAGGGGGTCGTCACTGTTGCAGAGCAGAAGTGCAGCGTTGGGGTAGGACCAGGAATGCTTTCTAGATTAAACTTTGCTAAGCTGAGATAAAAATCAGATGTGAGACTGGCTGATTTACAGACACTGCAAAGATGTCTTGGAAAAGTCAGCGAAACCAAGGAAAGAGCAGGGAAAAACGGTTGCTTTTCTCGGACTGATGGCTCATAGCGGTGCTGTATAACAGCACTGGTGATTGGTATTTCCCCCCTCCACGCCGCCGGCGAGGGTGAGCCATCTGCAAGGCTGCTGTGTACCAAGTAGGTAGAAAAAACGGGACTGCTGATGTACCTGCTTGCAGCACAGGGAAGGGCAGGATCTTTGTTTTGCAGGCGCTGTTCTTGTGCAGGAGGTCAGGGTCACCGCAGCGGGAGCTCCTGGGCCCCCGCACGCTGGGGGCTGGGGAGGGATGGGGCAGCCCAGCCTCTTGGAGGGCGATTCGGTGGCCATGGGAGTACAGCATGTGGCTCGCTTATTTATTAAAGCTTTGAGATAAAGGATCAAACTCCAATTTAACTTTAAAATGGGATTCTCAGGAACTGTTGGGGCTGGACTTAGCAAGCGATGCTGCATAATTCGTTGCTGATTTTTATCACATCATTTAAACATAAGGAAAGCTATCGAAGGGTCGACCCGGGAAAGTCAGCTGCTGACAGCAACCTTCTCCTTCACTTGCCCTCTCTCACACCAGCTGTGCCAGCAGCCTGCATCCAGCGGGCACTACAGATCCCCTGCTGACGGAGCCCAGGAGAGCCGTGGGAAGGGGATGGGCGTGTGGGTGGGCGTTGTGGTGTAGTGGGAAGGGGATGGGCGTGTGGGTGGGCATTGTGGTGTAGCTCGAGCACAGAGAGGAAGGGAGGCTTGGAAATGGTGGTATGCTTGATCTCAGCCTAGTGTCCTGCAGAGCAGAGGGCTGGGGTGCTGGGTGTTGTCCAGAGAGGTATAAAATATAGCTGGCATTAGCTCATGATGGCAAAACCACGGCCCTTGGTGCTTCCCGTGGGGGCTGTACCCGATGGAGGCTTCTTGCACAGAAACTTCATAAAATCTGGATTTTACTGGGTTGCTTTCAGGGCTCTTGATACTTTGGGATTTAGCACTTCTCCTCAGACCCAGTGGCACTCAGATTGTGTTTTCCCAACAGTGAGGTGGCTTTCGGAGGGAGTCAGTAGTTCTTCAATCCAGATTTCTTGCTCGGCCATAGGTTATCTGGAAACAGTTCCAACGTGGTTCATGGTAACTGTATGTTTTTCTTAAATTCTTGCTTATCCTTGAGAAATCCATACAAAAAGTTGTTTTGTGTATCTTGGAGCATCCCATAACGAAGCTGGTGTGTGTCTGTGTGTTGTGCTGATGCTGTTGGTTGTTGTCGGCAGTGAGGAGTGCGAGAGGGCAGCAGAGGAAAATATTTGATTGCTGTATTAAGTGTTTGTTCCCGACTCATTTAATAGAAGTTAATTTTAGATTCACCACAATTTAACTTCAAAAAATAAATGGGCTGTACTTGAGGTGTTAAAAATAGAAATTCTAATTGCGATAGCATTTGGCAGAAATCCTGGCTTTGGAAGTAAAGTCAGACTTACTCCGATGCCGTAGGTGAGGTTGAGTCACGGAGGTGACAGGTTTCTATTTGAGATGAAAGTAAGACGGGCGATACAGCAGCGGGTCTGAAGCCGTGGGTCAGCGTTCGAAGCTCTGGTATGTGAAAATAACTTAATAATGCGGAGAGCTGTGTGTTACCTCCTCCTGGATGAGCCCCACTCCTGACAAGAAGCCTCATTAAGCTCTCTGTGGTTTGCATGGGGGCTTTTGTTTTCCCTTCGATCTTCCTGAAAACAAACAAACAAACCAACCTCCTGCTTTTCATGGTCATCGAGGGTGATTCCAGCATTTTTTACTCCATGCCTCCTAGGATTTGAGCAGAAAGCGGGGAGCACCGAGAGCTGCTGTTTCTTCTTCTCTGGCATCTCCGATGGCATCATCAGCCAGAGATGCTGGAGCTTTGGCCAGCAGCTGGAATGTTTCCGTGGACCCCAATGCCTGACGCTGGCCAGGGACCAGATCCTTAGTCCTCACGTTGTTCTTCCTGCTCTCATTTCTCTTGCACAGGAAGGAAATCTCCGTGATGACGATATTTATGAAACTTTTGTTTTCATAAACTGCTGGTTGTTCAATAGGGCATAAAACAGGCAGTGTGAGATAGTTATTTGCTCTGCAAAATCATTTTGCTCCCTGGCTCCAATTTTACAGGGCACTCACTGCATTTCATTTAGTTCTCTAAGAAATGGGACACAGTAGATTAACTATTGATAGCGAAATATGGAGTTCCTGTACGACTGTTGCTTACCTTCCTCCTTTTAACCCCTCATGATCAAGTAATGCCAACCCTGTTGCTCCTACAAGGAAAATATGTTCTGAAATGCCTCGGTGAAGAGAAATTTTAGCAGGATGTTTTACACATTTCTGCTGTTTCCTACATCTCCTCAAAGTTAGCATCAAATTCCTGATCTTTAGTGGGTGGGAAGCATTTTGTTCAGCCTAGGTGGTATAGCATGTCTCTTGGTGACTAGTCAGCATCCGTCACCTTCAGCACGGAGAAATATTGCCATTGTCAACATAAATTACCGTGTATTAAGTCAATAGTGCATAATTAATGTCATGGCAAATAATTTATTGTGCAGCCAACTGGGAAATACTTGCTTTTTTAAAAAAGAAAAAGGTAAATAGGTTGAGGAAAACTATCAGGAGATTTGATTTCTTTGTTCTTTATTTTTTATTCATTTCCCATCTGTTCAGGACACCTGACTGCAGTGCTGCAGGGGTGCCCAGCCGCTGCTTGGGGGAACTCAGTGGGCAGCAGCCAGCAGTGGCACTTGCAGCCTGGGCACAGAACCGCGAGCCTGGCCAGAGGAGAGGAGACCAACTGCATTTAGCAGTTATTTTAGCACAGAAAATGTTTAGTGAGAAGAGGAAAATCACTTAACTGAATCCCTGTTTGCTTTTGCACAGGGTGAGAGCCCCCTCTTCCCCCCAGCACCGGTCTGTCCCCCACGGTCTGTTCCCCATGGCAAGGACGATGCAAAGGACGAGGTGTGGGAGCTGCTGCCAGCCAGGGCTTGTTGGGTAGTTGAGGGGCTCATTGTCTCACCCACCATGGCATCGTCCCACCGTCTGCAGGCATCGTCCGACCGTCTGCATCACAGTGCTACAGGGACCATCTCCTTCAAAAAGATACACAAAGTGAGGGCTGGAGTGGGATGCAGATGTCCTCGAGCCACAAAGATGGCTAAGGGGATGTGGTTAGTGTACAGATACCTTCCTGCAAAGAAAATAACATCTATTCAAGAGCTCTTTAATCTAGTGGAGGATCCATAGCAAGAGCCAGAGGCCAGAAGCCAAATAATCTGGGCCTGGTTTCCTTGCGTGGCTGTACTTTAACCACCAATTGCAGTGAAAACAAAGAGGAGAAGAAACGTTGGTGCAGCTGCCAGGGTGCTCCCGGCTTTTTCCGCAGGATTTCTTCTTTTTGTGCCTTGAAATAGATAAAACTCAAACGCACGTGGAGGGTCCTGGGGCAGGTGGTGTTTGCAGAGGTGGCAAAAAAACTTCTCGATGGCAAGGAGGGGTGAGCTGTAGTTGGGCAAACATTGATGGTGTAGAGGTTGGGAGGCACAAGTGTGTATTTTACATGCATTTTGCATCTGGTCTGACAGTCTCTCCTGGACTGTGGCTTACCATCAGTATCGATGTGAATGATGCCGGGAAGTGTAATTCCAAGTCCTTGCCCAATTGCCCCAATATCCATGCATCATTAGCTGGCTGTCCAAGGCTCGTGTTGATGCAAGCCGGTGTGGGAGCATTTGAGATCATGCTAGCAGCTCAGGTGTTAGCTGGCCTGGAAAATTTGGAACGATTAGGTTTTCAAGGCAGGAAGATCAAAAGTTGATTTCTGGTTTTTAGTGGCCCTCGCTTCCTCCTTAGAGGACCAAGTGTAATTTCAGGTCTGCTTTTCTTGACCTTTCAGCTTGGAGAAGGGCAACCTTCATACGTGATGCAGGAGCACCGTTCTTTGAAACCTGCAAGAAATGGTTTGTTCGTTGAATGCGCAAACAAATTTCTTGCTCTGTCCTGGAATTTAAACTGACATTAAGCTCAGAGAATATCTATGTTTAATTACATGTAAGGGCCAGAAAACAGTTTATAACCTTAAAATGGTGTAGTTAAAAGTGAAGCCCTTCCTATGGAAGGAATTTATGCTAATACAACCCTTATTCTTTGCTCCTTGGACAAGCAAAGATGTGTTAAGTAAAGCCAACCATTTTTAGCACATCAGGTTTCTCAGTTGTGTTTTAGGACTGACTTTGGGTCTGGACATAACTGTCTGCAGGTGCTGGTGTAGAAGTGTAGCTGGAGTTGGCCATCTCCCTTGCGTGGAGTTTTTGCCCTCGGGAGCATCTCTCTCTCTCAGGAGCACCTGGGCAGCTCACACCTCCTCGCCTTCGTCTCCTTTTGCAGAGAAACCATGCAGGAGACTGACCCTGAATGCTTTTCGTCAGATGTTTAATATTCTTTCCATTCCACTTTTATTGCTGCAAATAATCTCAGGCTGGGATGGGCAATGACTGGGAAAAGGAGTGAAGGTGGTGTGGTTTTTTTCTTTCTTTCTTTCTTTGCCCTGTTTGAGGCATTCAGAAGGGATGGAGACTTCTGAAATAAAGACATACTTATGTAATTCTCATTAGCAGCCCTAGCCAAATTATGTTGCTTACTTTTTTTTTTTCATTTATTCTTTTTGCACCCACATTTTGTCCCACTCTGCCCCAAAATACTACCTTTTCAGGCAAGCGGTTGAACTCCATCGTGGCAGTTTGCCATCTGCTGTCGGAGGTGTCACCGTAAAGAATTATGGATGCAATCTAGTGGTAGCCCTTTGCAAAACTGACTGTAAAATGCTGAACTGTAAAAACCCTGTCCTCCTTTCAGAAGCAAGGCCGGGGTTATTAAACACAAAATATTGCACATTAAAATAGCATTAATCAGATTGACTGAAAAAAATATCTCCGGGAATCTTGCAAAATCCAAATCAACGGTAAGGTTTGTATCTTTGTCCTTGACTTGCTCTGTTTCTACTGCATGCACAATTTCTTTATTTTCTCAAGATCTCTGCAAGCACAGGCTCTTGACTGAGAAAACCAGTCAACTTGAACAGGATTCAGGCTATTAAAAAATAGTTTAGACTACAGTATTCAATGAATAACTTTTTAAATTTCTGAACCTTAAGATTTTCTTTTCATATTTTTTTCTCCTACCTTGTGGTAGGCAAAGTTTATGCTCTGGAGAAACTGATTTTTACATAGGAAAGTGAGTGCAAGCTCTGTCCGGTGCCCAAATTGAGAGTGACAGCAGGTGAGTCCAGAGCTGGTTTGGCTTGGGATGCGTATGAGGAACATGTGCTCTTCCACGGAGGCTGCGGAGATGGCAAAATAAATGGTCTGTATCAGAGGAGCCTGCTTCTGAAATAGGAATATCACGCTGCTTGCAGTATTGAAACACTCTGCAGCTGCCTCCGGACGGTGCCGTCATGCTGCTTGGGCAGAGAATTGCACATCTGCATTTCTGGGCTGTGGTTCCTGCCTGCTGGCGTGGGCTGTCTGCCCATACATCGGTGTCAGCGTGGAGTCAGAGGCTGGGGTAGGTTGCAAGGGGCCTCTGACCACTCCTTCTGCAACCCTTTGCTCATAGCAGGGCCAGCTTCAAAGTCAATTCAGGTGGCCTACAGGAATTACGAGGTTATTTCCACTTTTGGGGGAAAATCCGCATGTGCACAGGGACATCCCACGCTTGGACAAATCACTCATCACTTAACCTGCCATCAGAAAGAAATTCTCTAAACCCTTCTGCTTAGAAAGGTCCCTTTCTAAGGTAGTCAGGAAGGGCTTTAGGAAAACCCACTGCGGAACTGAAGACTTTTTAATCCTTGCAAAGCTTCAGGCAGGAATGAATTTTACAGGGAAGGTGCGCTCGGATGAGCGTGCAAGTCTGCAATGCAAATCGCGACGGTGCTGGAGGGTGGCGGGAGGGTATGGAAATGGCCAGGCTTTGCTCAGCTGGTTCGTGCTCCAGAGCAGGAGAGCTATACCTATAAATACGGGGAGCTGAGTGCTTTAAGAATCTGTATATCAGCCGGCGTGGCACAGTTAACATTCGCATAGGCAATAAACACCATTGCTGAAGATTTGTTCAGCAGTTCTCATCATCGAATCCACTTACTTTAAAAAATGTGATTGGTGCCGTGGTGAGTACATTGCTGGGGGAACGTGCCTTCCTTCTCAAAGCAAGTGGAAGAAATATCAGAGTCGCTGGTGTTTATCATTGCAATCCAGCAGTAAAAATAACATTTGGGAGGAAACATGAGAAATGAGCATTAGTAGAATGCATGTTTATAGTTTAAACCAGCTACTATAAAGGAATAATTCAAAATGTAGTTTGTTAATGGCTTTTAAGTGTCTTCTCTATCCTGCTTTTGATTGCAAATAGTCAGGTTTAAAAAACAGGGCTAGCAGAGGTTTAGTCTACTTCATTATTGGTTGGAAAGCACTTTAGCTCGCTTTATAAGACAACATTTTAATTTTGTTCACTTTTTCTTCCTCTCTTCTTTAATGCCCTGCGATGGCAGCTTCAGTGTTTTTCTTGTACTATATCAGCTTCCATTTGATCTGACAAGATGTCTCGCTGGATTCTTTGGGAAAAGAGCCATCCTGGTACAATGGGCGTTTCGGGTGGGAGAGGCGCGTTGCTGTTCCCTTTGCCGTCCTCCTGCGCTCACAGTGACTGTCACGGCTGCCATCGGGCAGCTCCCCTGACTTGCTAGTTCAGGCTCATTAAAAACAAGAAGTCGTGGAAGAAGGTGGTGCTGAGTGTGGCATTGGTTTCCATTGTCAGTGTCTGCTTGCAGTGACCCTTGGGGAGACGCTAAACAGTGAATTCCCATCAAAACATGTCTGTTTTGAAGATTGTATGACTTGATGAAAACAAATAAACAAAACTCACAAAAAAGACCCCCAAAAACAAACGTCAAGCTAATTCTGAGACCTTACTGATAGTCACCTTCTTGTTAGCTGATATGAGCAAATATGTTGGTTGAAGACTCATTGGGCCATTTGGTGACCGGTAGATGTTTGAGCGAAATACTAATTTGTTTTTTATTTTTTTTACCCAAAAGCTTCAAATGTGGACAGCTCCTGTGATTTTGCTTTTCAAGGTTGTGACTGAGGCAGTAATGGTTTCGGGTGAAGCACAATAACAATTTTGTAGGGTTTTTTCATTTTAAGCCTTAGGGACTAGAAGTGGTATGAGCACAAAAGTAACATTTATGTTGAAGGTACTGGAAAAAGTGCTGCGATTAAGACAGAGGCAAATAGGGATTTTGAGGGTGTCTTAATTTTTTTGGCACTGCTGCCCTTCCAGACTCCTTCTGGGGACATTGGAGTGGTGGTGGTCAACAGCTGCCCTGTTAGATCTCCTCACCTGCTGAAGGTCTGCAAAGACCTTTCACCTTTCTAAAGAATGCTGAGTAAATATTTTTGTGCAAAGATATTAAGCTCAGTCCTCAGCATTAAATTAAAAATCATGAGCCTGGCTTTAGAGAAGCTGAAATACCATTAGGTTAAGGCTTGAGACCTTAAGATTTTTCTCCTGATTTGATCCCACAAATCTCTCATGTGCTTGGAGTTCTCTAGAAGCTCACAAAGTCCCATTGATTTTTGCAGAGCTAAGCATGTGCTTAAGTGCTTTGCAGGATCAGAGCCAACTTAGGTTTCTTTATTTGCTTATACCAAGCCTGTAGGGATCACTTTTTCAAGCTTTTCCTAGTATCAGGGAGTAGAAATTATTAATTTTTTCTTTTTACGGCAGTTCAGATTCTGATTTCATGTGATTCTAGGAGCTAAGGTTGTCTGGTGTGTAATCAGATGTAAAGAGTTAGCAATACTGTAAGGAATTCTCTGTCCTATATTTCTTATTTGTCTTTGAAATATAAGTTTGCATATTTTCCTTAATTTTTGGAGGAGGAGTTAAAAAAAAAACAACAAACAAACACCACAAAACCAAACACAACAAAAATTACAAAATCTAGGTAGAGTTTTCTGTGTGGCAGCCCCCAGGCCATCCTTTCCTAGGGATGCACGGCAAAGGCAGATTCCCCTTAGTACTTAGATGAGAATTGCTCCTTCTCTGTGAGCCAGGTCGGATACAGCTCACTCTGCCCTGCGAGGTCCCATCTAGCCGGTGGGGGAAAATGTGAGTCACTGAGGAGCTGTGAAAGCCACCTAAAATTTGCAATCTCTAGGAGTAGATGGGAGGCAGTACGCTCCATCAGGTTGGAGGAACTCCTCAGCTGTTTAAATGTGTGCTCAAGTATTATAAACTATGTTTTACAGAGTTCTTTTATTACGGTTATGTGAGGCTTGATCACATAAAGTTATATGGGCAACAAACAGACTGGTGCTGCAATGAAGTTCTTATGGCTTTGTTTTGATTTCCACAAGGAAAAAGAATGAATTTGAAATGCACCTTCCAGCTGCAGACAAAAATCTTATTAAAAGGAGAACAAACTCTGAATTGGAAGCTCTGCTTGCCACAGGGTATAAATTACAGCTGTCCTCGCACTAGATCTTTTTTTGGGGGGGTTGTTTTTTTCTTGTCTGGGGGAAGCAGACCTCCAGGCCAAGCTTTGCAAAGCTTTCCTTGTCTTCTCTATGCTTCTGTGGCTCTTTGGAGAGTTTTGCTGGAGTGACGACTGTAGGATGGTGCCCAGCCTTCTGAATAATTGTATAAATCCAATCTCAAATATAAGCAAATCCTGTAAAGGAAAACTGGAATGAGAACTCTTGGTTCTTAGTGGAATTAGGAATGCAATTAGTGCCTTTAAAATATGTGCTGTAAACAGTGTATTTGTTATGCTAATCAGTGTCTTTTTGTTTCTCTCCTCATGCCTTTAACCTGCAATGATTGGAAACACTTGAAATGGCTGATATTCGGCATTTTCCGTTTTTATCACAACTCTTCTGGAAATTCCTACTTGAAGGTAAGCCCATTTTTATTGAAAGTATGTTGATCTGTATCTTTGGTCTAGCCTAGGTTTTACGTTGCACTTTGGGAAGGAAATTGCCAGCAGTTAGAACTGCTCAGTCTATGGCATATTCTGTTCTGTCACCAGGGATTAGGTATCAATGCTGCAAAATGCTCACCAGCCAGGGTAAAATTGAATTTGTTGTGCCATGTTAGAGTCAAATATGGCATAATACATTCAAGAACCTGCCAAATGTTTACAGTAGTGAGGATCACCTGTTGAAATTGGTGTGAGTTTTCTGATGGGTCGTCTCTGGAAGTTAAGATTTTATTTGCATCTTTCTTCTGACAGGAACAAACGACGTTTCTAATCCTCTAGCTCCTAAGGACAGCCTGAAGACAAGAACCTAAATGCTCCGAAAGCAGAAGTCAAATACAAATAACCAAGCATGAATGTTTGTTTTTATAGCTTGAGGATTCTCAGGCCTTTTCTCACGTTTTGAAGGCTTGATCCTGGATTGCCGCTGGTTGCTGCTCTTGAGTTGCTCTGTTACACACCTCTGGAAAGCTGCTACTATTAGTTGACCAGTGTCTGTGCTTAGGTGTAGCACTTCCCTGCTGTTGCTGTATGCTCTCTTCAAGGTGGTGAGATGGTCCCTTGGGCACTGGGCTGACCTCGGGTGCCAGGAGGCAAATGCCCGACCAGCCCAAATGCAGCAGGTCTGGCGGATGCTGGGGCATGCGTGGACACCACCAGGTAACGTGCAGTGCCAGGCTGGCTGGCACGGTATGAACACAGGACCCAGTCCTGCACAGATTTACTCACTTACCTGTCACCTCCAGCTGCTTGCAAACAGGGGACTGTGCTGAGCAGCACCCAGGTGTCGTGGCTGCTTCTGGGTGCCAGCCATGGGATGGTTCTCCAGCCACGGTGCAGGGCGGGACCCCTCTCTCCCGCTGCCCTGCTCCAGTCGCTCTCCCAGCAGAAGCAGCCAGGTCTGAGCAAGCTGTTTCTTTTTTTGCTGAGTTTATATCTTACCACAAGCAAAAAAAAAAAATCCCTGGCAATTCCTCCCAGGTCCACCTGATCATTTTTTTCTGTTTCCGTGATGCAGCAGGGTTTTCGTCAGGACACAGATCACTGTTCTTATTTTGTGGAAGGAGATTTAATTACAGCACAAGTAAGGCACATCCATCATTTCCAGTTTCAGAGCCCATCCAGAGCTTCTCTCTGTGTTTTGGGTATGTGAAGTCCAGGGTTGTTTTTGCTGCGTTTCCCTTGCATTTGCAAAAACGATAGCTAATTAGGGCAGAAGCAGGCCATCTTCCAGGCTGTTTCCTTGCAGGATCTTTTTTTGGGTGTCACCATGCACTTTCCCCAGCATTGCAGCACTTTGTGTTACTACCCTCTTTTTTTTTTTCTTTTTTTTTCTTTTTTTTTTTTTCTTTTTTTTTTTCAGTAAGTAGGGAAGCTTCTGAATTTGGAGCCTTAAGTGAAAATGATAATGTGATGCTCCTTTTATTGAGCTGGAATAACTGGCCTGGGAACACGGACAGAAATAGTGAGGCGCGTGTGTGTGCTAGCTGAGAGCAAACGAGCAGGAGCTGCTCTAGGTGGTTGGGGGTTTTTGTGACTGTTTGGTGTTATAAATCAGTCTTCCTCAGTCTGAAGCGACAGTATATCCCTGAAGTTGATCCTTTTTATTAAATGTGGTTCAGGATAAGCATTGCAGCTCATATCTCTGTGTCCACTTCATTAGTGGTAGGAGTATCATATTTTGGGGACACTCCAAGTCATTTTCTTTTCACCCCAGGAAGTTAATCCCAGAAATAGAACCTCAGGATATGCCTACTATCTCTTGCACTTTTATCCCAAACGCACCAGGTCAGGATTTCAGGCAGGTTTGGGGCAGGTCAGACCTGACCCTGTGGTCCTTTCGTGCCCTGAGAGCCCGGGGTGTGAAGCCTAGCACCATGGAGAAGTGGCTGAGCACCTACATGGGCTTGGGGTACGAATGGTTCTCAAGGGACAATTTAAAACCAGTGGGGATGCTTTGACACCCGCTCTCCCATTTTTTTTTTCTCAGGGGCACCTGGACTTTTTATTCCTGTGACCATGTTATTTTCCAATATATTAAACCTTCCACTGTTTTGTGGCCCTCCTGCATCCTGGGGGCATGTGGCAGCTCCTGGGCACTGCACCAGGCTGCGATGCCCTGCAGCGAGCCGGCCCATTGGCATGACTCTTAAAAATGCAGTAAGGACAATAAGGCAACTATTGCTTTAGCTATCCCTGTTGTACATGTGGTTGCATAAATGTGCTAGATTATGATTATCTCTGCCTCATAATTAGCAATTTGCATAACTGCTTGCTGTGAACAAGAAGTCCCATCAGTGTTATGAAGGATTTATTTAGCTGTCTGAATATATTTTCGTTTTCCAGTGCAGAAAGAAAACAATCGAAATGGAAGCAGTCCCAAACGCTTGGTATTATTTCTAACCCGCGCGCATAATTAACAGGAGTACTAATTGTTCAGCACCAGAAACTCATTTGTTTCTCTATAGACTGGAAGAACATTAATTCTCAGAGTGCCTCTCTCTCTTTTTCCCCGTAGCCAGCGGTATCATAAGGTCTGCAGTCGGTTGTAACCAGATTATATTGTTGTGTTGCCACGTAGTGTTCGCGATAGTCTTGTCTTTTCCCAAGCTTCTGTCTAAGCGATGAAATGTATGTAATGTATGTAGTCAGGGCTGCGTTTCAGTCTCCAAACAATGGATCCTTGTGTCGCTGTTGTCATATGAAGCGAGGGCTCAGCCGAGGTGCAGCTCGTTGCCGGATCATTCCTGCCCAGTGAGTCCCGAGAGATGAGACCCCGCCTTTGTTTTCAGGCTTTACCTGTACCATCTGCTCCTGTGCTCCAGAAGATAAAATATACCCTCAGAAGAGGGACTCTGCATATGTGGTCCTGATTTTGGAAAATCAGGTGCAAAGTTGGCCTTGCCTGGGTGAAGAGCTAGATTAGCTCTGTACCAAATGGCTGCTTTATTTGCTCTTGTGGAGCATGGAAGTCATGGGAGCTGGGAAACCCACCTCTGTGAGCGGCGTTTCTTTTGAAAGCCATTTAAGTGTAGCCCTTAGATGAGCTGGGTCAGTAAGATGGAGCAAAGGACAGGTGGGCAAAGACCCTAACTCTACGAATTTTCCAGTTTTTGAATGTCCACTGACTCTTGAGCTACAGTAGTCTTTATTTTAAAAGAATTTTTAAAAGTACACAGCTTTTCCTTGGGAGCCCATGAATCCTGACAAAACCACAAATTCTGAGTTTTTTTTCTGAGCCTGAAATGGGGCAGCGGACAGTGGATGTTTCACCAGGTACCTGTTCTGCACAGCCCCATGCTGCAGGGCTGCGGGACCACTTTCTCTTTGGCATTTAGGAAAGTGGCAGCCGTTGGTTTGTGCCCGGGTGAGAAGCAAGGTCTGCAGAGCCTGTGGTTGAGTCTGCACAGTGATGAGCTAGAAGGAAGGTGTAAGCAGCATGAAGCTGCTGAAGAGTGGTTGGATGAGCAGGTCCTTTTAAGTTTTCGGTGACAATCCTGGAACATGAGATCCTCTGAAGTTTTTTTTCCTGTACCGGGCTGTGGCTTTTTCTGCATAAATAATACTAGAGAAAAGTAGCTTACTTGTGGACCATATGTTGTATATGGTGGCCAATGTCTACAATGTCTAGACCAACAGAAACACTGCTGCTAGGAAAATCTGAAGCACATGCCACTGAAATCAGAGCCCTAGGTACGGGATTGAGAGTGCTCTTAAATGATGTCCCTAAAGCACGCTAGCAAAAAATGCAGCACAGTATGTTTAGAGAACTTGCTTGAAACAAGATGATACTGTGTAATCCAAGAGCCAAGTGATTTAATATGCGATGAACCCAAAATCTCATTTAAAAGAAGTGAATGTGCAGGCTTGCACCAACATAATTTACTTTTTTTATGAGTATCTTCCATGCACTGCTAATAAATATGAACTATTAACGGGTTTTTAATCTGATTCGCATTTATTACAGGTTGAGTGTGCGGCTATAAATAATGCTTGCTTAGAGGGATGAGGTGTAAAGCTGCACGAGTGGGTCTGTCATCGTTCCTGGAGCCTGGGCCATGCGAGGCAGCGCTGATTTGCAATGCTGATCAGTGACCGACTCAGCAAGGCAATGAGTTAATTCATTGGGCAGGTGGAAGGATGCTCTTCTGGAGCGTTCACACCACCATTTCCTCTGAAGCAAGGTCTCCCTCTGGCTGCGTGGGTTGTAACAGGTATTTTGGGGCATAATCAGTGTTTCTCTGTTCAATGGAAACTTGGAAGTCAAACTGCTTGTGTAGAGGAAGAGAGGTCTTGGACATACTTAGTGCTGATGTTTTCCAGTTTCCCTGTACTCGTCTCTCCCTCCGACCCTTCCCCAGCCATCAGGTAATATGAGTAATATGTGCTCATGCAAGGAGAAGAGTTGGGCATAAATTATTGGAGGGCAAGGGGAAGACATCCTCAGGGCTTCTGTACAAGGCTGAATGTTTTTCAGTCCTTTTTATTATTCTCTCCTTTTGTGGAGCCCTTTCTCCTACAAGATTGGATCCCCACACAGATACGCTTTCTGGAGGAGGGGACAGGGGTCGCAGATTGAGTTGTCATCAGGACAAAATGAAAGTTGCTTAGTGGAGTGTTCCCTGTTTCCAATGGGGAGTTTTCAACACAGGAAAGGGAAGAAATGGACACCTTTAGCCTCCTAAGATAGCAATAGCTAGGGCAGGTAAGAAATGATTGTGGGTTTCCTGCTGGAAATTTAGCTGTTATCAAGGGGAAAATGAAAAACAGGAATTGCAGAGAGACTTCGTGTTCTCATTGCACTTCAGCAGGAGCACATTTAGTCCTGTACCATGTACCTGTTGTGTCCTGACAGCGTGGGAGGCCCAGAAGAGCTCTCCCAGCTCGCACTGCACAGCCCTTCCTGCTCAGCTGCTGCAGCGAGTGGTGAGAGATGCAGCCCAGACTGGTCCAGAAACAGGAAAATGCAGGGAAAAAACAGCTCTAGGGCTGCCTGGTGAGATGGGGCAGCATAGCTTCTCTTCTTGGCTGGAAGCTTTCTGATCGTTTTGTCTCAAATGTTTACCTTCTCCATCCGCAGAAGCTCCCTGAGGAAAAGGAACCGTTCATGATAAATAGTTTTGTCAAAAACCCAATTTTCCTTCAAAAGCGTTCTGATGGAAACTTCTTAGTAACACACACCCTTGGTCTTACTTCTCCCTTATTTGCACAAGCAGGCTTGATTTATTTTGCCCTTTGATGTATCGTGCAACTCCCATCGAAAGCGACTGCGGTTGTGAATAAGTTGGGGGAGCGAGTCTTTGATGGTTCCCAAGATTGCATTAACAAGTGGGAGCAGGCCGCAGTCTCAGGAACTGCCTGATGGAATTATAGCTGACAGAAATTAATTTATAAGCATCAATCTAAAGTACACAATGACACGGGCACGTTACAGATCGTGCAATAGCTGCGTTTATTGGTGTGTTATACTTTTCACACTGGTTTCTGTTCCATTATGGGGCTGATGATAATTAATTGCAGAGAGGAGAGGCTAATGCCCTGGTCTGATGGAAAAGCAGTGAGGGTGCATGTCCTCTTAGCTCTATCTGGTATGGAGGGGCGACTCTGAAGTTTGTATGGTGTTTACATTAACAGCTGGGTTCTTGCATTAAAGGAGACCATGATAAATATTTTATTCTGAGATTTTTTTTGTGTGATCTGTGTAACGTCGTCTTCAGTACAAGAGTAGGGAGGGTGGGAGGTTGTTCAAAGCTTCCTTATGGTGCCATCTTGATCCTGCCTAATGCTTTGTTCTTGTGCATCTTTCCTTGCGTGTTCCTTGCCTTGCATGAAAATCAATAAATGAAACATCAGACCTGAATCTCCCAGTCTTCCCAAGGCATAAGAGAGGGGGGGTTCCCAGCACAGCTCTTGGGACTGCAGCTGGTTCCCATTGAGGGCTGCAGAGATGGATGAAAACTCAGCAGCATCTGCAGGAAACGCACAGTGGGGTCTCTTACCGGCACGCCAGAACCTGGCTCTGCACGGGATGGGCTTTTCCTTTGGTGGCTGCTCTACGCAAATTTTGGCAGCTTTGTGTGGCTTCAAAATGTATTCTGAGCGCCTGCGGTGTGGGTTTTCTAGATGGCTGCCTTTTCACTTTCTCTGTCTAGGCAAGACTTACGGGCTGTATCGGTGGGAGCGATGCCGTGGCAGGTCCGAAGGGCGACAGGCTGCGTGCGGTGGGTAATGCAGGCGTTCATGTCTCTCAAATGGCACTGGCACATCCAACTTTTAGTATTTGTCCTGCTTCCTGCTGATAGCTAAGTGCCTATTGAACGCAGCTTGGATCCCAGGCTAACTTTGGTGCCCAGACGATATAAAATTAAACGAATTCACAGCGCCTGCAATGTTGTTTGCTGCTTTGTTATGCAGTCTAGAGTAAGAGCGGGTCAATACCGCATTAGTTCTGGCTTGATGTGACCTATCTGAAGCTACCAGAGTAAATTCAATTTGTGTTTATTTCTGTGCTGGAGTCTGTTCTTTACGGGCTTGACAAGGAATTCATCTTACCTTGTTTTTACTTATTTTGAAAGGAAGAACAGTGGAAGGACTTAATCCTGGAAAGACTTTGTGCTGGCTTTCAAATACTCCTCGTCTAATGTTTCAGTACAGCTTTGGCCTGTTGATGCTCAGCTAATCCATCCGATCGTAATTCTCACCAAGTCCTTTGCAGCCCCCGCTCCCCCATCTCCAATTCCCAGGAAAGGTTTTTATAGCTGAGACAGCGCTGTAAATACTGCAATTCTTAGCTGGGATTTTCCCCCCTCCCATGTAATTCATGGGCTTTGGTAGTGTGACTTCCCTAGTGAAAGGGCATTTATAGATTTCACTCTCTAGTGCCTGATCCGTGACCCGCTGTAGTCAGCAAATGTCTTTCTGCTGACCCTATCTGGCTTTGAATCAGGCGATAGGGAGCCTTTGGAGTGAAAGCTATCTGCTCCTTTCTAATGGCTGTATCGTATGTCATAGATTTTTCCTGGTTAGAAAAGGATATAAAAGCTGTGACGTTAGAAACCATAATACTTTGTTAATTGGATTGCATTAAAGCGCGTTAATCAAACTGAAAGGGAACATTAACTGGATTTTCTTGTCTGCTAAAGAAGCACTTAGAGTCTTCTGCAAAGACGGGGACCTGTTTGGTGGTGCATGGGGACACCAGAGTCAAAGCAGAGTTTCCTTGCAAGGAGCTGCAGGGTGCCTGTGTGACTTTGTGGATGTGGGAATTCTTGGTGAGATGCAGGATCAGGCCTCATGATCCCAGTCTTTCCAGCATGTTAGACCTGCAGTCTCCAGAGACCCAAGTTCAAACCGGTTGAGGTTGGTTGGGCTTCTTAAACATGTGAGATGCAACACAATTTTCATGCAAAGAAAAACTGGATCTTGTCCATCAGCTTTCCCAGTTTTAGAAGCTGTTTCTCCTGAGCCTCTCCTGGCACAGATGGCTTTTTCTCTCTTCCCAGGAAAGTTCACCAGGCAGAAACAGCAAAGCCAAGCCTGCGAGCGTGTGGGCATCCTCACAAATGTGCCAGCATTGCCGGTTTGTGAAACAATGCTAGTAGGTTTTAAGTCCACCTTTATGTAAAGATAAAGCTGATTAAAGACCTATAGGTCTTTTTCTAGGAATCACTTGTAATAGATCATGGATGTGATGATAAAGGTATTGCTTTGCCTGTTGGGCTTCTATTTGGTACATCTCTCTGTCTTCTGGGAAGCCTGTTGGCTGCACAGTTGTCACTGGCCGCTCAAACACAGCAGTTTTGGGCTGCTGGGGTTTGGTTTTTTGGCAATAAAGTATTTGCCATTCCAGTGGCAGATTCTCATTATGCAAAAGGAGAAACATCCAAGGCAAGTGTTTAAAACTACTTAAGACTTGGACTGTGTCATCTGTATAATTAAAAAACACTGCTTGGGTCATTGTTCCATTGCAGCTTTGCTCCTATTACTTTGGCAGATACTTAAAGACCCTTCCTGATGGCTAAACCTGGCGTAAGGTCCTGGCCTTGATGTTGTACAAGGCCTCCTGCTCCCCTGGCATGTGGAGCGCATCCCTCGGAGCTGCAGCAGGAGCTTGATTTCCCCCAACACAGCCACCCCGCAAGTAAACAAGCATTAATCATCCACCCAATGAACTGGTCTTAAATCGAAAGTGGTTGTTAAATTCCTGATTGTAATTGTGATTTGCATTGCCAAGCAGCACCTAGGGTTTAAATAATTGATGTTTCTTTTTTTTCGTTCCGTTTGCGTGTGCTGGTTGTCTCCCTGAAGGGAGGTTCGGCCTGATTGTTTGGTACCTCTCGCTAACCCGTGTCCCCTCACGTTACCTTTGCATCTAATTGCTAGGATTTATTTTTGATTTACAATTTGCGTTGAGTTGTAGCTGGGTTGAAAGAGGCGTTGTAGAAAGTAACTTTTTAGAATTTGGTGTTAATTGACTAAAGTAACTCAAAGGTAGGGGATGTATAGAAAAACTAACACGTTTCTTGAAACATTTTTTTCTTGCATTCAACATTGACTGGGCAAGGAAATACTACCCACAGTTACAGTCAAATCTGGTGATACCTGGTCACCCCATCCTTCAGGATGAGCAAGCAATTTCCATCTTCTCGCATCTTATTTTTATTCATAAACTGACAGAAGAGAAAAAGCTGTCATCTTCTGTCTCTTCTTGCTCTGCTTCTCAGCTCTGAATGATCCGGTCATTAGTGGACCTACCTGAGTCTGAAGAAAATACCATCATTTCTCAGCAGACAGGTCCTGGGATGTCCTCATTCTGCCCCGTCCAGCAGACCTGGCAGCTGGAGGAGCTGAAGATTGACAGGAGCATCATTCCCGTCACCCAAAAGCTCTGGTCCTGGTCTGCTCCAGGGGTGCAGAGCAAACAAGGCACACTCTGATGGAGGGGTGCATAAGGAGAGGTGAGCCCACTTCTCTCTCTCAAGCCCTTGTTCTTCTGCTCCTTCCCAGCTTATGTGCAGTTTTCTGTATAAATGTGCATCCCTGTCCTTACAAAGTGTTTTAACACATTTCTGAGAAAGAGGTGTCCCCCAGTGCTGTCAACAGTGTTAAAATAGTGACAAAGCAATATGCTCATCAGGTAAGCATCAAAGCCAGGGTAAATCAGCAATGCAGTGTTGATGGTAATTCATCAAATTAGTGAAATCACTATGTAAGGATTGATTAATTTGGGTACTAATTTGAAGTCTAAGAAGGTGACTCTCCGTTTGGTACAGGTCTTCTGGGATTTCCAGTAAGTCAATCAAATCTATAATTGTAAGCTGGCTAAATCATGTGGAAAATAAATTATTGTCTGATACTTCAGCCACTGCAGCAGAGCCAGCTGCACGCATGTGGCACGGGAGGGCTGGGAAGGGCTTTTGAATACCTTTTGGCTTGTCACACAGTGTTTACTCACTAGCAGGATGAGAAGCCGTCAGGGCTGAGGAGCAGAGGGTTGCCGAGCTGTCGGAGCGGGTCTGAAGCTGCGGTCTCTCCCTCGTCTGTTGGGGAGCGCGGTTGTGGATGGCATGTTGGCGTGTTCCCAGGGATTGTGGATGTCTTTGGTTTAATGAGAGGGAACTAAAAGGCCTGCCGCTTTTTTTAGATGGTTTTACGTGATGCACAGTGCTGGACGCAAGCTCTTTTACTGTTGCTGAAGGATGAAAGTGGAGATAAAATGAGACTGTAGAGATTCCAAGGGAGGATGAGCCCAGAGCATCCAAAGGGGGCCAGCGTGGACAGACCTGCCTTTCCTATACGTTGCTGTATGAGAGGCGATCTGTCTGTGTGCTCACCTGAATCCAGGGACGGTGAAATTTCCTTATTGCACAAGGTTGTGGGGAAGATATAAATGAGCTGTGGGGTACTCCGAGACTGTGCTATCGGAAATCACACAAGCGCCTAAGGGATAAACCCAAAAGAGTAGAGTTGGAAAAAAAAAAAAAGGAGGGGGAGAAAATCTTGAGAGATACAAAAAGAGGGGAGAAATTTGTCCTATTGCTGCTGATTTTGTGAGCAGGTTTCATCATGTTGCTTTCAGGACGTGACAAGAGGTTGCAGAGGTGTTGTAGCTTGATCCGCCTCTAAAAGAAACCAGAGTGCAAGGGGATTTTCTGGGAGCTGATGATGTCAGTGGAGATATCCGAATAGAAATGCTCCTTTTTGCAAACAGAGATTGGAGCTGGTTTTGTGAAGCCAGCCCCGTCCACGGCAGCAGCTCACCTCGGTGCGCTGAGCCGCAAACAGTGGCCGGGGCTGGGTTTCCAATGAGCCCGACTGGCACGTGCTGCCTGCCCCCGGGGAGGCCAGTCTCATCCAGATGGCTGCTGCCGGGAAAACTCCGGATGAAAAGCTGAAAATCGCTTCCTCTGATGGCTTTTTATCCAGCAAAATGTTTTATTGCCTTATTTATGACTTCTTCCGTAACGCAGGAGCCTGGGATGAAAAGGCTGAAGGCTTCCTTTTATTTTTGCCTGCAAAGTCCCTCTCGCTGCCACGGATTTGCAGGTTCTTTAGCGGGATGAAAGTTGTGGCTGAGGCTGGCCTTCCCCTAAGTTGTTTCATTATGCTGTTGACATGAACGCTAAATCCTGCTTTCCTTTGCTGCGTGCTGAAGGTCACTGCTGCAGTATGATCGTAATGAGCCTCATAAGCCAGTGTCTCATCTCAGCAGAGTTCTCCGCGGATTGCCCGGAAAAAACCCAACCATTTATTCTTTAACCTTATCAGCCTACAGATGCCGGAGGCATCATGTGAGCTTACAGTCTTGTAGCTCGTCCATGTTGGGTGATGCTTTGATCTTGCAGGACTTGGGGGGTAATGGGAGGAATAAGACAGCGGAATAGAAGGCATGCAGCATTTCGGGGCGCAGCACCTGAGCGCTCGTGCTGAAAGCAATGCGCCTTGTGCCACGTATCCAGAGTGTCCTGGCAGCAAGAGGTGGTCGTGTAAGCCCTCCTGGACTTTAGCTTACATGCAGTGTATGAGGCAGGTGGAGGAGTCCTCCAGCACAGAGGCCATGGGCACGCTCTTCTCCAGGATGCAGTTCCCAAAACAGAGGGAGAAGTTGGAAATGAGCCATTTAAATAAATACATCTGCAGCTTCTCCACCTTCTAGCTGGTCATAGTTTTCAAATTAACAACTGCACATTTAGAGCCCATTAAAATAATAATTTCATGCTCCACTGAAAACCCTGGCTGTTACCAACGTGGAGGGATAGCCTGGGAATACCCAAACAATATTCTTGTAGGGGGTTTGTCGTTGCATAGATTGACATCAAGAAGCAGCCGTTTGTAAAAGTGTTCATTATGTTGCCATTTAGATTGCGCGAGTTTGATTTAATTAAAAATACAAAGAGGGGGAAGAGAAATCACCCAGAATTTGGAATAAAGCAGCTGACAGAAAATGTTTATCAGAGCCTTTAATATAATCTGTGCAAGATATATATAGATCAGAGTCTTTCTCTGGGTCAGAACATATATCTTGGGGAAGTGAAAACCGCTTGTCGGCTGTGACGTACCCGATGGCGTGTCCCCATGCATGCTGTCACCTGCACCATGGGGCGAGGTCCCTAATGGACAACCAGATGCTCGTGTGGATGGAGGCAGGAGCGTTGGCTTTCCATGCATTTTATTGCTTGTGTCATGACTGCGCCGTGCCCTAAGTGCAAGAATAAAGAGCTTTCAAAGGCTCAGGGACTGACTAGGCTCAGCAGCTCTGGGCGTTCACCTTTGCAGACACAGCTCCTCTTCTCACCTTCACCTTGCTCTGTGTCCTCCCCGTGCTCGCAAAACGAGGCCGAGCTGAAGAAACGCAGACATCTTCCCTCTCGTGCTTGCTGGTCTTCGCAGGTGTCACAGTCTCTGCCTGCAAGTTCACTTCTGCAGCACTTCTGTTAGACGTGATTGCTCCTGAGTCAGTCTCGGGTCAGCAGGAGGGAGTTCATCTCCTCCATCTTTCAGATGTCTAAAAATTCCTTGGAATTTAAAGCCTACATGAGCGAGGCTTCCCTTGCAGGAAAAAAAGTGGTTATCTAAAGGTTAATTCCGTTCTTCTTCCCCCTCATCTTCCAGCAATAAGCCTAGAAGACTGTCCTTCACTTGAGCTGCTAACAGGGATGTGCTAGGGTAGGAGAGAGGCATCCTGCCCCCTGCTCCAGGGCAGGAGCTCCTGGAAGCTCCCCAAAGCTCCTTCTCTGCTCTGTGGTCTCCAGGGCTGCTCTCGTGCTCTCCTCTTAAGCAGGGCGATGGTTGAGCTGGCTTGGACACGCTGTGCTTGCAAAGCCCTGCTCTGCGTAACCCCGGAGGAGTTAATTCGCTCCCGCTTGGCTGACTGCAGGAGGGTGAATTGCAGGAGCTGTCATTAGATTGTGGGAATTTTCCTTTGGATTTGTGAGCCAAGACGAAGATGAGGGGACCTTTATGGGGCTGTATTTAGGGCCATATTTGCTGCTCGGCATAGTGAAAAAGAGATTGCAGTAAGAAACGAGGGGAGGCACTCATCTGTGATACAGACAGCGTGTGACAGCTGATTCAGCCCGCGTCGGGCAGCCGAGCGTGCAGAGCGCGGTAGCCGTGTATATCTTGCTCCGATAGCAGTTACAAATATTCCTGGGTAAGTGCCGCTTGCTGACAGTGCAGACACCCTACGGGGGACGGAGGCAACCGCAGAGCCGGTGCTGTGCAAAAGCCAATTATCAGGATGTGGTTTTCAGCAGGAGGGTCTTTCCAAAGCACGTGAGCAAGGAGATTTGCAAACAGAAAGCTGCCTGATGCCCGGTTTTCACTTGATTTTAAAACTGCATCTGCCTCGCTAGGGACCCGAGTTTCTTCCTGTCCTCTTGTCCAAGGCAGACTCTCCTGTGTCTTCACCATCCTTGTTGTGCTAAGAGAGGTCTTAAAAACTTCAAAGGGCAGAAGTTCCTTCTCCCTGGGCAATCCATCAGTGTGCTGGTTGGTGGTACACCTGCCCGTGGGCATCGTTTGATGCCATATGAGCGAAGGCATATGAGCACCATACACAGAGAGGAGGTTCTCCTCCTCTGAGCATCATGGCAGCTTGCTCTGATGGACTGGCTTTGCTTAAAGCTCACATCTGTTAGTGGCCCCTGGTCAGTGAGCAGAGCACTGCGTCGTGGTCTGACTGCAACATGCCTGAATGATCAGGGTACAGGGTTATCCCTCCGGCTCCCCGGAGCCCTCCAAAGCAGCAGTATGGTTTTTGCACTTGGAGCTAAGGTTGGCTTCACTGTGAATATGTATTACTGCCAAATTCATGTTCTTTGAAACTAACTTGGCTAATTATTTTTTTTTATAATGTTGTCTCGAACATCAGTTGGAGATCAACTACTGCAACAGTCTTGTGCACTGAAACTGGAAAAAAACACTGGAACAGGTTTCCCAGAGAAGTTGTGGCTGCCCCATCCTTGGAGGTGTTCAAGGCCAGGATGGATGAGGCTTTGAGCAACCTGGTGTAGTGGAGGGTGTCCCTGCACATGGCAGGGGGTTGGTCCCTTCCAACCCAAACCATTCTATGATTCTATAATCCATCCCATGATTTTGTACTGCAGAGCAGCACACGCGTCTGCGTGTCGTGATCCGTTTAGCATTTGAGTGTTCCCCTTTATTTTCCTTTGCGTCTACTACTTTTAATTGTCATCTGGGCAAAGTAAAATTAAATTTCATATTGAGTTAATAAAAGCTGGTGTGCGTTGGTTCTGGAGCAATGCCTTACAGTACTCATGATGCCTCCTGGATGGAAGGAGGCCACCAGCAGCTCCCTTCCACCGGCACCACAAGCTCTGTTGGCCTGCGTGGCGTATAGCAAGGCTTGTAGTTGCCACCAGGTGAGAAATGTCAAGGCAGGCAGAGGTGTAAAATCAGCTGAGGTTTGGTGCTGAGTTTTTGCAGTTGTCTACTTTGAATAAAGGGACTGCTCCTATCGTTTGGTCTTCAGAAGAAGAATGGGCTGACACAGACCAGCAGGCAGTTTTCTGGCCACATGCTGCTTAATAACACATTCGATATTGATTAACTGTAGTTTTAAGCCTGTTTGGACAATTCAGCTGCTTGACTGAGAGGTTGAAGCACAGTGGAAGAAATGTTAATAAATGTAGTTCCCTGTTTGATCATGAGTTTAAATTTTAAAATCCTTCTTGTATGAATTGAGTTATTGTATTCCCAGGGAGACACCAGTTTGATTTATGACCTTTTGATGTCCCAAATACAATTAGTACTCCATCAGTATGCAGATACTATCACGGGGTGCAGTGACTTGAATGACTTCCAGTTACCCCTGTATCGGGAAGAGGTGTCACAGCTAATGAAATTCTCTCCAAAAAGTATTGATTCATTAGACTACGCAATCCTTTGACTGTCCTTTGCCCAGTGAACTGTCAGGAAAAATGCATCTTGGGATGTCAAAATGCTCGTCTTGTTTCTCAACACAGTTCTTTCTCCCCTCTGCTGCTCGTGGGGATCACGCACCTCGTACGCTGCTCATACCAACACGCTGGGGGATTTTGCACGTCCAAAAAGTGTGACCCGACCCTGTGCCCGGGTTTGTGCGGTGCAGATCTGCTTGGCTGAACAGTTGCAGTCTCCTGGGCTGGGGTACGCACGTGGCCAAATCCAGGCTGAAAGACAGCAAGTGCATCTTGGAGAGTGTGGGGAAAAGGGGGTGGATTCAGGGATTTGCAGAAAAAACGGTAGCTCTTGCGTTTAACTTGGCATCAGTGATATTTTTAACAGATTAGTGACAGCCAGAGCTCCATGTAAATATTTAAAAAAAAACTCTTAGTGACAGCACCCTTACCTTATGTTAAGTAAACCTCTTCCCTGTGCCCCTGCGGTGCGTAAGACACTATTGATGCTCTTTTTAGCATGTGAGAGAGATGGAGAACGCAGAGCCACAGGGCTTGGCCAGCGCCGGCAGGAGCAGAACTTGGGGTTTTCTGGTTTCCTTTCTTTGCGGATGCACTTTGGGCTGTTTGCCTTTCATTTAATTACCTCGATGATAGCTGCAGTGTTTCCAGATGCTTTTTTAATTTATTTCCTCTCCCAAACAACCACTGGAATGACAGGAAACGTTAAAATAGCAGCAGAGAACCAGGGCGATGCACGTCTGAGGCCAGGCTCTCCGACAGCTTGTGCCTGGTTGTGCAGCACGGAAGTCTTTACTTGCCCAGTATCCGGAGCAAATGAAATTTGATGAGCTTTCTGCCTTTTCCGAGGGGGAGCTGGGTGGTTGTTTTTTGCCCTCTTCACACTGCTGGCTCTGTGCACCAAATTAATCCATGCTAAAAGGACTCACAATGAGCTTGTTATTCTGTGGGCTCACGAAGTGGCGGCTCGCCAGGTTTGAGCTCGTTTTGGATGTTTAATAGATAGAAAGTTGATCACTTGGCAGCTGAACCAACACCCTGGAGACTCTTCCGAGGCTGTAAAATACGCTGGGATCCAGCAGCTTGGGAAAGGCCAGGTATTTGAGATAAACTAACTTTTAGCCTAACTGAAAACAAACACATGGATACCTGCCTTAGCTCCAGATTATTTGAACTCTGGTGTGGCTTCCCCTCTGCTAACACGGCACTGTCCTGCTTCATCTCCTCATTGATATAGACAGCGATAAGCAAATAGAAAGATAATCACTGGCAGATTAATTGTTGCTGTGCAAGATTATGCTTCAAAGTTATGCAAATTTTGCTTTCTTCATTGTATCCAGTGCGTGCATGCAACCAAATGTTGTTGTTTTATTGATCTGAGTTGTAATAAATAAACCCAAGCTGAAAAATATATCTGAAGCCTATAAATATGGATTTGTTTGAGGCAAGATGCTTCTCAGGCAAACTTAGAAGCATCCTTGCCAGCGATTTATGAGGACAAGCTGTGTGATCCCAGGAGAATATTTTGCCGTCAACATCTGCTGACACCTTAAAGGATAACATGAAAGCTCAGCAAAGGGCAGTGGTAACCTAGGTCAGGAGGAGATTTGTTTTTTTTGGTTTTGCAGTTTTGGGACACCTCATTTTTAATCAAATTAGGAAAAAAAATAAAAGCATCCAAAGTGCCGCTGTTTGGGACAGGGGTTAGAGGTTGTTCTGTACTCGCAGTACGTAGAGATGACGTCAAAGCAGGCTTGCTACGAATGCTTGCTGTACAAAGCTTAAGGGTTTTGTCCAGGGAAGGAGTTTGGACGATAAACGGTGTGTGAGTTTGCAGGCTGCAGAGTCTCTTGATAATGGCAGAAGCTGTGCAAAATAGTCTGTCCCAGTGTCCCGAATGTTGTGCCAGAAAATCAGCAAGACAGCAGCGAATGTAATGAACCTCTGTAGTTGAAAGCAGCAGAGGGAGAGTAGTTTGTGCTGAGTGTCGGTTTTTTTCCTCCAGATTTCTATTTTTTGGGTCTTGTGGACTTCCTTGCGCTTTGTTCACCAGTGGACCCAGGCAGTTTGAGGATGGGCTAAGTCAAGTTTTTGCAAACTTGGCAGGCAGAGATGCTTCTGGTTCATCTGTCTTTGCAGAGCCCGCAAAGAGCCAAGGAAATGGGTGGAATTCCTGAAAACTTCATGTTTTCAACAGATCGCTGCCTCCTCCTAAATCCTTTCACAGGCCCCTGGAGGATGTGAGCCCTGCTCCTTTCTCTTCAATTTGCCTCTGTGTCTTGGGATGCCCTGAGATGATGATGTCAAAAAAAAAAAAAAAAAAAACCAAAAGAAAGGTAAAAGAGCATTAGTTTGACAGGAAAGCTAACAATTTTTTTTTCCCCCTTTGTGATTTGTTGCACAGGGAAAAAAAAAAGTTGGGGAGTTTTGGGCTTCCTTGCTAAAAAATGTCATCCCAGGGTGCCGTCAGGGAAGCTAAACTGTCTTGCAGTTATCCCTGGTTAACTGAGGGACAAAGTTGAGTCCTGGTGTTTCGCAGCCGGACCGAGCCCCAAGTTGAGTGTTGGACCCTAGGGATGCTCTGCTGTCCCCCACCACGGTGGAGCCTTCTTCAGTGGCCCTGTATCTGCCACCGCAGCACATGGAGCTGCCCAGCTCCAGCCCTCGTCCTGCCCCACAGCGTGGGATGGTGGCAAGCGTGCACCTCCGTGGGCTCTTCTCTGGCAGCAGATGGGCACATGTGTGCATAAATGCTCGTCTCACACCTTGATGCTCAAATTAGCATCACAGCAGGGCTCGAGAAGGTCCAGATGCCCTGCAGAATTAACCAAGGGCCAGAATGTGGGGTTTTTTTTTCTTTCTCCAGCCTAGGCATGCAGTAGGTTTTGCGTTACCTGTCGGAAATGCCTGCGTGTACAGTTTGGTTCCCTCTCCTCCCTCAACAGCCTATTTTGGGATGGCCTATTTTTGGATTGCAGCGCAGGTGACACGCCTTGGAAAAGCGGTGTTGCATTGCTAACGATTGCTGCGGTGCCGCCGCCGCCAAGAAGATGACACCTTGCTGTTCCCCTGAAGTGAAGAGTTTAAGTGATTCGCTGCCTCTGTGATTTATTGGGAAGTTTGGGTTGTTGTGCCAACTCTCAGTAGCTGACAGGGATAAAGAAGGAAGGGAAAAACCCCACCCCACAACAAACCCGTACTAGGAAGGAGGACTGAATGGCATGTTATATCTATTACAGCCTTAGGTTTAGGATGGGAGGATCAGTATACTAGTCTAGATAAAAATATAATGATGTTACTACAGTGGATATGTTGGCTTTCAAAAACAGTAATAATTAAGTAATTATTCTTTTTCTCCCGCAAGCATCCTGCTTATCGAGTGAGATCCAGCAGCAGAGCAGTTGATTAGTACCTTCGGTGCTCAGCTCGGTTAGATCTCCTGTTTGAGGGCTGTTCCTAAAAACACTTACAAATGGAAAGTTACGTGTTGTTATGAATGATCCGAGGCCTGTTATTTAGCGGTGATCGGTATGTTTGTGTGCTAAACAGAACGTGCTTTGTCTGTTGGGGCTTTTATTTCCCACTGCAACTGAATTAACGTACCACGTTCCACACAGAATGGTTTGGGTTGGAAGAGACCTTGAAGATCATCTAGTTCCAACCCTCCTGCCACATCCTGCCTTGTTGAAGACTGGCATGTGTTTATTCAAATATTCCATTTACTGGAGATATCTTGGTGGTTTGTTAGAAGCAGAAACGAAGATGTTTCCAATCTCATTCCCCTAAGTTGTCTCAGGCTAAGTGAAGCTTGCAAATTATGTGCTGGAATTAAATCCCAATTACGTTAATAAGGAGAAAACAATTGCAAAGTTGTACGTGTGCCTGTGCCGGGGCACCGGGACGTTGCGGTTAGCAGTGGGCATGGCACAGGGCAGAGGTTTCGGGGAACCCTTGTGTGTGCGGAGCTGCTCCCGTTAATGCTCACAAGAGAGTTTGTCCCTTCGCTTTATACCGAGATAGCACAAAAGACTTGGAATAAAATAGACAAACAGCAGCTGTCCCTGAAAGCCAGAGTTACTCCTCTCAAATGACACCATCGATGTGGCTCGAGCTGTTTTGGCTGCAAGTCCAAAGCCTGGAGAGTGTGTGTTTCCCGAAGTAATTCAGAGAACCCATAATGTATAGTGTTCACCACAACTGGTCTCCAGTTGTGAATTTTTAATTATGCCAGATCATTTTCAGTAAATGGGACTTCAGGCTCAATTAGGGCTGTCAGATCCAATTTTTCACTCGCCTACTCTTGAGCTCGTCCTGTGTTGTTTGCAATAATTGCCAAATCCACAGGAAAGATGAGTCTTGCAAAAGATGAACGTCTGCGGCGTTTCCCATTCTTGGAGCCTCCTTTGGCAGAGCGATGGGAGTGTTGGACGTGGAGGAAAGTAAGGTGTGCAGAGAAACGTTTTGACTGAGAAAAATATTTTGCCCGAGGTAACAAGAATACAAAATCTGGTCTTTGTATACAAGGCAGCTCAGTATGATAAATCCAAGGACTTGTATATTAAAAAAATCAGATCATTTCCTCCAGTGTGCACGCACTTTTGTGAGGCACTGGTCTGTTCCAGGGTGTCAGCATGGGACACCAAGCCTGTCCCTGAGATGTGACTCATCCCATGTGGCTTATCATCCTCACGGCTCATCCCACCCTGGGGCTGCCCAGGACCAACCGAGCCCCACTGCTTGGGTAACCCAGCTTTGCTGGAAGTGTGCTTGCCCTGTGCCATTCTGTTTCTTCAGCTTGTTCTCACAGTTTTATCCCTAAAGCAGAGACAAGGAAGGTGCTCAGAGAGCAAAAAATGTTGTCTTTGCTCTGTCAACTTATTTTTGAAAATGAATGAGCATCTCTGTATGCATTGACCTGGAAGAGGCTGGAGATTTCTGATTACCAGACTGGAGCTGCACAGGAAAAGCCCTTCTCCGTCTTTCTTGTAGCCCCTTTAGGTACTGGAAGGCTGCTATAAGGTCTCCCTGGAGCCTTCTCTTCTCCAGGCTGAACAGCCTCAACTCTCTCAGCCTGTCTTCGTAGGAGAAGTAGAGTCCTTGGATCATCTTCATAGAATCATAGAATGGTTTGGGTTGGAAGGGACCTCAAAGATCATCTAGTTCCAACCCCCCTGCCATGGGCAGGGAAATCCTTCACTACACCAGGTTGCCCAAAGCCTCATCCAGCTTGGCCTTGAACGCTTCCAGGGATGGGTCACCTACAACTTCTCTGGGCAACCTGTTCCAGTGCCTCACCACCTTCTGAGTGAAAAATTTCTTCCTTATATCTAATGTAAATCTCCCCTCTTTCAGTTTAAATCCATTGCCCCTTGTCCTATCACTACATGCCCTTGTAAAAAGTCCCTCTCCAGCTTTCCTGTAGGCCCCCTTTAGGTACTGGAAAGCTACAATAAGATCACCCCGGAGCCTTCTCTTCTTCAGGCTGAACAGTCCCAACTCTCTCAGCCTGTCTTCATGGGAGAGGTGTTCCAGCCCTCAGATCATCTTTGTGGCCCTCCTCTGGACCTGCTCCAGCAGCTCCATGTCTTTCTTGTGTTGGGGATTCCAGAGCTGAATGCAGTATTCCAGGTGGGGTCTCACGAGAGCAGAGCAGAGGGGCAGAATCACTTCCCTCGACCTGCTGGCCACACTGCTTTTGATGCAACCCAGGATACGGTTGGCTTTCTGGGCTGCAAGCGAATGTTGTCAGCTCATGTTGAGCTTCTCATACAGCTCCATGTCCTTCTTATGTTGGAGACCCCAGAGCTGAACGCAGTACTGCAGGTAGCACACTGTCTGGGCTCAGCCAGCTCTGCACTGGGCTGCTCAGCTGGTGGGGACCAAGCTGCACCCAAGCTCTTTAGGTTTCTCTCTCTTGGATAACATGAGCCTCTTGGCCAGATCTGCCAAAGTGTTTGAAGCAAAGTCCCTAACAGATGCTGAATGGTGCGGTGGCGTCTGCTGTATCTCTCAGCCAAAAGTCGCGGGGAGCCCGGCCGGCTGTGCCGTGAACCTGCTGCGAAGGACCAAAAGGCTGCGGATGTGTGTGTGCCGGGTGGTGGTGGTGGCTGGTTGCCCTCACTGTTCATGAAAGGTTTGGGGAGATTGTGTTTGTTTATTTTTTGCTTAAATCCCAGAACAGAACAAAGCCCAAGGAACAGTGGGCAAGGGGATAAAATTATCTGAAATCAGTCTCTGAGTATGCAAAGTGCCTGTCCTTGTCTGCTCCCTGAAGGAACCTGTCCGTGGAAAGAAAGGGATAGTGGGGTTTAAACAGCAAAACCTCTTCCCAGGAAGCCTTTCCCTGGCCATCTGCTTTGCCCGGGCGGCTGCTGGGGCAGAGATGTGGCACCACGGCCGAGAAGTCTGCTGGAAGGCTGACTTCCCTGAAACCAGAGCTGCCTTATAGACAACGGCAGCTGTACGGATCGCTCTCCCCTCCACTTCCCACCAGCGGTAGCACTGGCTAATGGAGCCGGCGGCGTCAGGCCGGGGAGCGTGTTTACCCAGCCACTTACCTGAGCTCCAGCAATGGATTTTAATACCACTTAGCCCTCTGGAAACTTAATAGCCTGCAATCTCCCCCCATCCTCTTAGTGAAACACTGACATGGGTGAAGGTTGTGCTAACCAGGTGGAGAAAAACTGCTTCTCCTAGCCAAATGGGAGTGCCCACGGCTCGGTCCCTGCTCCGGCAAGAGCTGCTCTGCCGTATTCGATGCCTTTTCCTGCAGACGAGAACAGACAGTTCTTTCTTCATGCTCAGATCTTTCCCATTGCTCATTCCAAGAAAACCATGAAACAACAGTAAAAGTACATCAGCAGCGGTGCTCGGCAGAACTGGCTTTTCCTACTCTTCTGGCTTTTTGCATCTTTGTCCCATTTTATGCCTGATTTGAGATGACGTATCAGCTCCTCTTGGCAGGAGGGCTGTAGAACGTCACTGGCGCTCTTGAGACATGGTGAACGCTACTGTTCAGTGAGGCCATCGAGCGATACTTCTGCCTTCTGCCCTGCTGCATCTGCCAGCTTTCTGTGCTAAAAATCACCGGACATCTCTGGCCACGGCTCCCAGGAATGCCTGTTCTCCATCACCAGCCTTGTCTCTTCCCCTACACCCCTTATAAATGCTTATTTATCTTCCACACAAATTTGACAGCAGAGCCTCAGATAAGGGAACCGATTAAAAAATGATGAGGAGGCTGGCGAGAAGGGAGGGAGGTGGACAGTATGTTCATGAGGGGCTGATTTCTTTAGGAAATGAGGCTAAAAATAAGTTTTAATAATGTTTTACTGAGCTTTTGCTTCAAAGCAATCTGCTGAGTGCGTCTCACTCTTTCCTGCTCTGGGCATCTAACTGCTGTCATGTTCTTGGCTGTAATTTTCCCTGCTCTTTCAGGAAGGCTGCGAGATCTTTGCTAATCACAGAGGGCAGACAAGACCTCGGTTTTAAAAGTCTCATAAGAAGGGGGAAAAAAAAAAGGCGGGGGAAAGAAGAGGCACGTGGTAAATGGCACAAAGCTCCAGTGGATCTGCCGTGGAAAGATGAAAGCTTCCACTCTGATTGCCAATATTTGAAGTGGCATCTCCAAAGTCTCTGGCAGTGTTAACGCACCGCTGCTGCTGGGGGTTATCCGGTAACAACCAGCTCTCGCGCGCCGGGGCTGGTGTGGGATGCCGCAGCACCTTCGAAAACCGCACATAACCGGGACCGGCTCCACGAGTACGGTAGTGGCAAAAAGGACATGGCTTTGATTTCCTTGTATGTATGGTGATAGATAAAGCAGAAAATTAGCTGCTTGGTGCTGCCTGAGTCATCTCCCCTCAAGCCTTTTGCTTGATGGAGATAAGGATCCAGAGAAGCGCAGAGTCAGTTGCATTTTACTGATTTTAAACGCCTGGATGTCTGTATCCTTTAGGAAGGGGAGCACAGCCCGCAGTACCCGTGCAGCCAGGCGCGCAGGGATGCGGTATCCTTTGTCACTCGTAACCACAGTGGTGCTGGGTGCTTTTTTTTGTTTTATAGAGCATTTAGGAAGAGCTGTACTTAGTGCTTTCAAACTGACAGCCAGGAAGGCATGCAGAAGAGCACTCTGGTATTAATTAACTCGTCCTGCCAAGAGCAGATATTGATTTGCTTTTACAGGACTTTGATGAGTCTTGATTATGATTCTATGGAGGTAGGAAGGTTTCCTGCCCTCAGAAGACTAGAGCAGCCATAATTATAAAATAATTGTGCTTGTTTTCTTCTAAAGTAGTATTTTATTATTTGATGAATCTCTTGTTTGTACTGAGTAGACAGTACGACTTCACAAATTACTTGTTTACTGTCATGCCTTGATTTATAATTCTCCCTTAAAATTTTAGAGGGTGGGTTTTTTTTTCCCAGATAAGCATTCAAATTACTGTAAAAGTAGGTCACATCGTATTCGTGCAGATGTTGCCCTTCCCCTCTCTCTCTAGCTCTCCACTGGTACATGGGCTTGATGATAAGTTTGTGCTGATGACCCAAGGCAACACTCGCGAAAGGTGAACCAATCTCATAAATCTTTCACCACGATCCTGCTGTGTGCTAAAGGCTTACACGTAGTTCAGAATATTAATTAAAGACAGTTAAATGGCTTCTTTTTTTTTTAACTGTGTCCTTAGCGTCTCCTACCTAGCAGAGATGCCTATTCTGCATTTGCCTTGCGCACACGGTCCCGTGGCAAGCGCTGGCTGGGGTTTGGGGGAGTATTGCTGGTGCGGGAGGGAGCAGGTCACCCTTGCTGCCTGTGCCAGTCCCAATGTCCCTGCTGGGACAGTCCCCAAGTCACGAGGGAGTGATGGGGGGGGTCTCTGCTCCTGCCCTGCTCCACCGGGGCTGCTGGGACCAGCCGTGAAACTGGGAGAGAGTATTTACTGTGGCTCGCTTGGAGAAGGGAGGCAAAAGCAGGGTAGAAGAGCAGTGAGCCAAGGAGGGAGCTGGTCTGGCAGCTGCTGCGAGTGCAAGGGGGGGTCAGATGTAGCTGAGAGCAGATTTACACCACTTTTTCCTGGGCACTGAATAAGAGATTTCCCTTAGGAGGTTTTTATGGAGAGGTGCAAAGAGCTGTTAAGTCATTAGTGCAGTTTCCCATTGTGGCAGCATTATTCCTTGTTATCTCCACTTTATAGCTTCTCTTTCTCACCAGCAACTACTGACCCAATAAATATTAGTCCTGACTGTATTATCTGCATCCCAAATGCTTACCTTGTCCTTTAGCATGCAACTTCAAGACACTACAACCCCTTCTTCTGCCTGATAGGGAGAGTCTGGGCTTAATCACCCACCAGCGCTGCAGGCTAATCCCTGTCCGTGGAACAAATCCTGACCTTGGGTAAGGACTGGGGAAATTTCCCCCAACAAAAGCACTTTTCTTGCTTCAGCTTTTAAACCCTCAACTTGCAAGACGCGTCCTTGACACAGCAGCTTCTAAAGCAACCTCCCTATTTCACAGCAGCAGCTCTTTGCCGCCTTTTTTTCTATTCCATTAACTCAGTGTTTTGTAGCCAACACTCCTGTTAATTAGGTGCTAATTTATTATTCCAACCAGCTGTTATTACTGTGTAACCCCCCCCCCACTCATTCCCCCCCATAGATACAAACACCCCCTCCCCAGCCCCAGGCTGTCTCAGGTCTGAGTTCTCTATGTACTTCCAGGCGTCACTATTGACTGGGTACCAGCATCCCCAAATTAGCATCTGAGGGAGGCACCAAGGGTGCCCTGGCCATGGAGGGGGAAAAAGAGCTTCCCCTGGCCCCATGGACAGAGAGAGGACTCTGGGCTATGTTTCCCAGGGTTTCCTTCCCCAGCTCAGCACCACACCAGTGCATGGACCACCACTCCACCATAGCCCTTTCCGGGCAAACCATCACCATGGTTTCCGAGGAATTTATGTCTCATGGTCAGTTGATTTTAGAAGTACAAGCACTAATTGAAGCATCCCTTTCCCACCTGGACCCTCTCATGTCCAGTAAAGCCCGACAGCATCACCCTGGGGGAAGGATGGGGGACACTGGACTGTGGGGTTTTTTTGTACTCTATTCTTATAATAATTTTTTCTTCAAATATTCACAAGAGCTTTCTTGTTTGAAAATCAAACTAGTAAAAATTCCTGAAAGAGAGGAGTCGTTTCCCAGATGGCTCTTGTTAGTGCATTTCATAGCTATCAAAAACAATGTTCTCCTAGCTCCCTGCCTGTGCTCCAATTCATTAATTAGTGATATTAATTAGTTGTAATATGTTAATTACAAGCTGATACTTATAAAGTAAAGGAGGCTGAGTATAAGAATGAGCTCCACAACCTCTCTGTTTGTGGATGAGTAGAGTTTTCTGAATTTTGGAGCTGCCTGGAGAGTTGTGGTTATGCCTGCTAGATAATGAACGCAGCTATGTTTGTTTCTGCTAGCAGAAGCATCGTACAATCTGAGAGGTAAAATACTGATTTTAATCATGTCATGTTGGGTGTACAGGGTTGTGGCTGGTGTGCCGGTGTCTTCCAGCTGCATGGATGTCGGCACTGGTTCTTGCCGTTGTGTCGAGGATGTTGCTGTTGCTCAGCATCCCGGTGTGCCCTTCCCACCTGCCCTCCCTGGCTGCGATGCTCTGGGAGCTTTCATCATCATAGAATCATAGAATGGTTTGGGTTGGAAGGGACCTCAAAGATCATCCAGTTCCAACCCCTCTGACATGGGCAGGGAAACCCTCCACTACACCAGGTTGCTCAAAGCCTCATCCAACCTGGCCTTGAACACTTCCAGGGATGGGGCATCTACAGCTTCTCTGGGCAACCTGTTCCAGTGCCTCACCACCCTCAGAGTGAAAAATTCTTCCTTATAGCTAATCTAAATCTGCCCTCTTTCAGTTTAAAGCCATTTCCCCTTTGTCCATGTCGGTGCAAAGCAATGTGCCATGGTGAGCCTGGGCAGCTGGCTCCTGGGTGGCTTGAGGGCTCTGCAACTCGACCCTGCAACTCATGTTGCAGGAGGTGGTGAGTCGCCCTGACTCCGCGTAACTGCCCCAAGGGATGTTTGTCCTGGCTTCTTCTAAGCCATACCAGATAAAAAGTCTGCAGCAGCCCCAGTTTCCCCTTCTAACACAAAGAGCAAATCCGTTGCTGCCCATCCCACAGGTCCCCAGTTCAGTCCCTGGTTCGTTAGCCGGAACAGCCGCCTCCCTGCAACATGTATGTGTTGTCTGGTGGCATCAGTCGTGTCACTTGAGGATATTAGCAAGCCCTGCAAAGGCTCAGCCTTAGCAACATGGTTGAGGTCATTTGTGCAACCAGACGTGCTAAGGCTTTAAGACAGGCTGGCGCTTGACAGGAAGATGTCAGGATGTATTGTGTAATTTAGGCTGTCTTTCAGATCTTTTGCATATGCCACAGTCACTTAAGAGGATCTCTTTGGTCAATGAGAGCAAAGCACTGCCATCAAGGAGGAGGGCTTGTCTCTGTGGAGATGGGTGTGTGGGGAGGAAGGTCACAAGTTGGTGGCAGAAAAGGCTGAAGCTGCAGATTAACAAAAGACGGTTTTGGGATGCTGCAGTCAGTAATCCCTTTTGGTTTTGTTTATGCTGTGGTCAGTTGACTCCCCTGGGATACCAGCAGGTAAACATCCTTTGCAGTTTATTTGGTGACAACTTTCAAGACAGGAGCAGAGCAGAGCACTGTGGAAGCAGGGAGTTTGGGCGCAGGTCCCCACTGCACTCCTGCAGGGCAGTGCCAGGGTGAGCAATCCACACAGCCAGGGCTCGTCAGAGGTATTTAAACTGCTCAGCTTTAATCCCAAAGATGCTGAGATATCAAGTAGCATCAGTGTAATTCAGTAATCCCTAGATTTAAGATGTGCCAGTTGTTGCCAGCTCTTGCAAAATACTGAGCTGATTGATGGTGTTCCTTTTCCTTCTCCCTCACTTTAGATGTAGAAATGTCACTAAACATTATTGCAATATTTCGGACTGGATGAGCCATCGAAGCAGGACCATGTGGTGGTTTTGAAGAAGTGGTGGGACAGTCCCAGTTGGAGCATGGGCTCTCCTATCATTGCTTCTTTCCCCACCTTGGGAATCTGCCCCGTTCTCACCATGTTTATTGCTTTTCATGGTGCGGTTGCCCCCAGGACCTCAGCACAGAAGCAGCTGAGGAGTTGGTGGTGAGATGGCATTACTCCCATCCATGGGGCAGGAGGGACCCACTTGGCTGAAAACATGGTGCTGGGCAACCCCACAGAGCATTTGTTCTTCATGTGGTTCCTTCATTGATATGGATTAATGGCACTCACACGGGCTTATAGATTTTAGGGGTACAGCTTTTGGGGGTCACTTCAGCAGGGAGCTGTGGAGCCGGGACTGTGCATTTCTGGCACTGGGCTGCCCAACGGTGTAATCGTGCACCGCGACTCGGTGCGGAAAACGTTCAGACCCTGGGAGCACAGGGTAAATTTAGCTGGCTCCTTTCGGCGTTGATCTCCAGCTGATGCTAGGTAGGTAGGTAACACTTCCCGCTGGCTGTGTGCTCTCGCAAGTGGAGGTAATTTGGTGATTTGACAGCGTTTCTTTTCTCCCTCACCCCGAATATAAATAGGGCGCTTGGCACACCTCCTGCAATAAAAAACAGCACTGCTGTAGGTGGGGGCAGAGGCAGCCGAGAGCTTGAGTGCAGCGTGATGATGTCATTCTAAAAACTGAATTTTTTGCAGTGCACTAGCCCACGTTAGAGAGTCGTACTGCAGATTATCCCTTCTTGGCTGTCGCGCCGACCGGATCGCCTAAATCCCTGTGTGCCATGGGCTGGACCACAGGTGGGATGCTCTGTTCCTTGGATGCCCCAGCTCCAACCGTGAGACACCCTAATGGTCTGGTGCAGATGGGGGAAACCCGAGTCATCCCACAATTAATTATCTAGGAGAATCATGAATTCGGTAGGCATCAGAATTCTTTTTCTTTCTTTTTTTTTTTCATAGTTTCTTTTTTTTTCCTGTTGTGTTTGTTAATGAATGCATTCCGTGTGCACAGGGATAATTCCGGTGAGGCTCGAAAGGCCGAATTAAAGAAAAAAGCGTCTCATTTTGCACCAGCAGTTAGCTGATGAAATGTAAGATGCAATGAGCTGATTAGTGATTCTGGTAATGTCATTAATGCCTCTGTTCTTTCATACGTGCAGAGCTGGAGGTCGAGCAGAGCGCTCAGTGAAAACTCGCCCTGAATGCGCAGTTCAGGGAGCTCAAAGTTATTGGCTCCCTAGTTATGATTCCTTCAGTAATTGCAAATTAACGTCGATACACTTGTAAACGAGAAGCAGGACATGCTTATGAACTACAAGGGCTGGGGAATTTTGTTGAGAGACGCGAATGTTAATGCAGGCCGGACCGCCGCGGGCTGGGCAGGGGAGGGACCGGCAGCAAAGCCAGGGGGCTGAGAAGACACCTCGGTGGGTGTCGCTTCTTCCCAATGCAGAGCTGGTGGAAGGGCCTGGCTGAAGTCCTTGTCTCTGCTTCCCAGGCTGCTGCAGGCAACCAGCTTCGCATAGTTCTGCTGCTACATCTTCTTAACATCCCAGCCGGTCTTAAACCATTAACATAATTCCTGGTCTGAAACCAAACTCCGATGAGCTCATTTTTGCTTGCGACATGATTTTGGTATGCCTTATGTGAAACCTTTCTCTCTTTTTGTTTTTTGTTTCTTTTTTCCCTTCCCCTATTTTTAATGAACATCACATTATCAAATATTAGTGACGCCGGATTTGCCGTCCTTGGTTTCCATAGATAACGGCGTGGAGCGTTCTTTCCATTTTGATTCAATAGCGCATGACAAGGGAATCCAATTTGTTCAGATTTAGATGACATGCCTCCAATTATGTAATTCCATTAGGAGGTGCCTGCAGCCAAGTCTGTGCTCACAGTCTCGGCAGACATAACTCTAATGGGACGTGTTGCAGTATTGCTGTGTGGTAGGCACAACTTTGATAGAGAGCACGACCTGTCTCTCCCAGTCGTGTTTGTGGGAATGGAGAAGATGAAAAATGGTCTAGTCGTACTTAGGGCTCTAATCTGGCGATAAGTTATGTCAGTACAAGAACAAAGCTTGCAATGAAAGGTGAATTTGTAATGGCTATACATTTTATGTATTCAAAATCAGACAGTAAATGCAGCACTTTGAATATGATCTTATATTCAATTCCATAAATGGAAGATATATTGGTTGCAGTTTTTCCTCTCGAATACCGTCTCAGATTCTTATATACTTGGGAATGTTGGATATTTATGAGAATATAAAGCGGGTGATGAAAACATAAGACTAAAATCTTAGCACAGTTACAACTTGCTTTAAATTATTAATCTTTAAGAAGCATGATACAAAATTCTGCTATGCAAATCCTGCCGGACTCGGGTTGGTGTACATATGCATACCATAGAGCTATCTAAATAATGTCTTTAAAATAATCGTGTGCAATGTTGATGCAGACTTACAGTTTCTGCAGTCAGAAAAGGCAATTCTAGTGGCAGATCTGTCTCCCCAAGAAGCGGATGTAACACCACTCATAAATAAAGCTGTTTAGATGAATTTAGCATCACTTGCAAGCCAGAAGATTTCCGCAACGCCTTGGGTAACGTAGCTCAGACGGGACTTGGTTGAGCTCAGCTCTCCGGGGGCTGGGAAGGGGCTTGAGGGGGCACATGGGATGTATTTTGGTAGAAGATGCTCAGACCTTATGTAACTACCAAACTTTAAGGCATTTAGTAGCCGTAAAAAGGTCAAAGCTCTGACAACCGTAAGTTATTTCTAGCTCCAGCTCCTTGCCCTGGTTGGGTTGGACCTGCAGGAAGGTCCGTTCCACAAAGTTGGGATGCGAGCTGTGCACCTCACCTCTGTTGGCCAGTACTAACTAGGGCTTGTCTGAACAGACATTATTTAAATATATAGCTTTTATTAAGAAGAAAAGCTCCCTAATCCTTGCTCTGGGAAAGTATGAGTGATAGCATCTCTTTCACAATCTTTTGTGGTTCTCACATGAATATATGAAAGAAATTAATAATGTTCTAGTTAGAAAACGGGCATGCATATGTATACATCTTTAAAAATCTATCTTCTCTGGCTTTCTTTCTCCTTATTTATGTTGAGAGAGGAAGCCAGCAAACGATTTCAATGTATGATGCATCCAATATCACCTTTCACATAAACAGGAAAAATATGCTTTCCTCCCTTGATGTGATGAGACCAGGAGATGCATCTAAGGGTCTAGAGGGAACCATCATTGTGTTTAAAATAATGGGAAGAGAAGCCCAGTCCCAGTATGTTGAAACTGAGTTACTGAGTGCTGCTGTTTTAATGACGGGATGGTGGAGATGTAGCTGAAGACGCTGCTGCTGCGCCTGAGCCCTGGCCCAAATCGCCGGCCGTCGTGAGCCCCTTCTCTGCTCTTGTCCACGTTCCTGCTTGGATGCTTTGCCAGAAAACCCCACTCAGGTGACATTTGGCCGTGCATTAATCTAGCCCCTCGGTGGATGGCTCAGCCTGCAGATATAATAGAGTTATATCAACCTCAGGTTCAAAACCCAGTGTAATTCGTGGGAATGAATTGTTCAGATAAATTCGGTAGAGCACAGTTTCTTAATCTACTAAATGGGAAAAGACACCGCTGCCTGGCACTTATTGGATTTTGTGCAATTTGAGAGGAAATTAGACTGGTTAGATTAACCCCTCCAGGGATGGACACCCAGCAAGAGGCTGTTGTCACTCAGACAGTTAATTTTGTAGGTTTATTTATTGCAGCAGTCCAGCTGCCGGTGTGACTGGGAGCAAAACCTGTGCCGCTGCGATGCATTTCATCATGCTTTGGGGCACCTGTTTGCTGAGTTCGAATGAGAAAGCATCGATCTGCCGCAAAGCAGGCTGTGTACCCCCGCATCGGTGGTGCTGGACGGTGCTTTGGCTTCTCTCCTTGGGAACCAAGTACCCAGGCGGGTTTCCCTGGGTGTCCAGGGGCTCTCTGGAATGTGTTTGTGAAGGCACCTGTGCTCCAACGCCTGCTCTGTCCTTGGGTCCCTCCAGCTCCACAAGCGCCATTTTGTCTCCCTTTAGGGAGAGGTTCTCCAGGTGGGTTCAGAGGACCACGACGGGTCTCACCACCTTCACCTCTGGATGCCGACATGTCACTGGATTAAGTGACAGCAGGCAAATCTGTGTGCAAGAGTCGAAGCCTGTGTGGCAAATGCTTTTCTGGCTGGTGGGGGCGAGCCAAGCATCACTGGATGCCTGCAAAGCTGGTGCTGACCCCTCCACCTCTGGAACTCTGCTCCTGGCTGTGATTCAGAGCAAAACGGGAAAGGTTTGCGGTCCGAAGGGGCTGTACCTTGGCCCGTGCAGCATCGCTCTGTGTCTGGTCTTTGCACGAGTACTGCCACATCGCAGGGGTGTCTGCACGAGGGTGAACCGTGAGAGCAGAGGTGGTGGGACCAGCGCCATGCCTGTGTGGGGGCATGGTGGGAGGGGTGCCCGTCCTCACAGACCAAGCTGGAAGTCAGCCTGGTGCTGACGTTGAGAGAGGGTGTTATTACTTGGTGCTGTGAGCGGCGAGAGGAAACATTCAGCACGTTATATTCTGGGACACCTTCCCAGAAATGGTTCCTTGTGGTAATTACAGCGCTGATGCTGTGAGCCACACCAGCAGCTTCCCTTTGCGGTAGTGGAGATGAATGGAGCCGAGCATCAGGAATGCTCTCCGAGAGTCGTTTAGGCCGTAGCCTGTTAAATCAAGAGTCCGTTCAACAAGGACATCGCCTGCTCCCCAGCCCATCAGGGACATAGCCCAGCTGCACGGAGCAGGGAGTGGCAGCCGAAAGCTCACACTGTTTGTTGCTTGAACTCCGGGGATGCCGCTGCGGCTCTCCCCCCGCGGTCGCTGGACCCACGCTGTTTCCAGTGCACTGTCTGAACTGGACTATGAGCTCCTCAAAGCAAGAACCACGTTTGCCATGGTGCTGTAAACCCAGGAGATGAGTGTTCACCCGCTCCATTGCATTCCGCGCAGGGTTTTACAGAAGAAACGTCCTGTTTCTCAATTTATGTTTTATTTTTATAAGAGGGGGAAAATAACACATGAAAGTGCAGCTCCGGTCATGGATACTGTTTTTTTTGGCAAGGTGATAGACCAGCAAGGATGAATGGAAAAGCATCATCCCCCCAGCAATGTGGGACTCCACACTGATGGGTCCCCAAAGGGACACTCATTCCATCCTTGGGGACACCCTTTGGGAGGACTGCAGAAGACACCAGAGGGGAAGAGAAGGAAATCTATGGAAGTTATAACTGATATGAGTGAGATTCACTGAGGAAGATGCTGAGATAAACAAATTAAGTCCTTCATTGAGATGGAGGTAGCAAGGTCACCTCTTTGCTCCCTTGAATAGCACAGTTCCCTTTTAGCCACCGTTCATCCCTTTCCAAGGCAAGAACCCTCTCCCGCTTCGTATCTGCTGTATAAAAGTTGTGCTCCGTTTGGTTTCCTTGCTGGAAACACGCTCTGTGTGTGGTTGGAGGAGGACAACTTGCATTGAGTTTCTACTCCCAAAGCTGCGCTCCCAGTAGCAAAAGGGTTGCGGCAGTTTGGATGAGCAGGGGAGACGCAGCAGAGGCAGGACTTGAAGCTTACTGATTGGTGAACTGTAAATTTGAGCTGGAAAATGTGGCTGTACTGTAAAATTCAGGACACCATCTGTTTCAGTGCTTGTTTGCAGTAACATTTGTACTTGATAATTAAAATGTCACACACATTTTTAGCCAGAATAATCCTTGGAGGAGTAGAACTGTGTCTTCTGAAAATCATTCAAGAGATGCCTGCAGATAGGAACGATGCTGTTTTGAACCATTTCCCACTGCTCATGAGGAGAGTGGTTTGCCCTTTTTTTTTTTTTTTAAATATATTTTGAGGAGAAGGGTGAAGGGATGGGATCAGCGCAGATCTTTGGAAGGGGCTGTGAATCAGTGAAAAAACCTCAGTATAATGTAATTTATTTTGCTTGAGGTTGGTCGTGCTGGAGCTGGGCTGGTGGTGCCTCTCCTGGTTTTCTTCTGGCAGTGGTGGGACAGCTTTGTCTTCAGCTGCAATCAGCTTGGTTTTAGGGGTATCTTGGCGAATTTAAGCAAGACTTTTCCTCCAGCTGATCTGGCTGAGGGATCAAAGCACTGTCCGCTTGGTTGGCTGTGAACGGTGGGCTCTGGGAGCTCAGCCCCTCTGAGCAGCAGGCTCACGGCTCAAGGAGCACAGCAAGAAGCTGCTCCCGTGCTGGTGGTACCTTGACTGCGAGAGAGCCAGAGCAAAAGGCAGAGCAAGTAGTGCAAGTGGGCAGTGGAATCGAGTCCTTTTCTCAGGGAGATACCAGCCTTCGCCCCTTCAGCTGATGCAGAGGTGGGCTGGGCTTCTCTCCTTGCCTAGCCCAGGTTGCTGCATCTCCTTTTTGCGGTGGCCTCAGTCCAGCTGTGCCAATTTGGCTGGAGTTTGCTTCATGGCACAGAAAAGATGCAAAAATTGCACTTGCTTTTGGCTGTCCAAAACCAGGATTTTGAATGTCTTAATGTTACAGATTAATTAACAATATAGGAGGCATCTAAAATCCGTAAACACACAAGGTGTCCTACATGATATCTGTGCTGAACGTGCTGTCGCTGACCTCCAGGAAAGCATCTCATGAGGTTTTGCCAGCTCCATCTCGGGTTCCCAAGCACCTCACATGCTTGGACTGCGTAGATGGTCCTTCTCTGAGTGCAGTGTGATGGAACCCTGCGTGGGTTCAGGGTTGTATTAGAGGCAAAAGTGGCATTCTCCATAGACGTGGCTTTCTAAGGGCATCGTCCTAAGTCATTCAGACTAAGTAAAATATGTTTTGGCTAAATGTATGAGGTGAAACTAGCAGATGTGGGAACAGGATGTTCTGCACATCTTGTAATGTTTGCCAAGTCTTGCTTGCTTAGCTGACGTAAAACCCTTCCTAGCTGAGCTTTGACACAACAAATACATCTACAGAGTTTTATTAGAAATACACTCTGTTGTTCCATGAAAATTTTAAATCCAGTTATGTCAACTATGTGTGAATAAGGTTTTTAAAATCCTGGTCTGCTGGGGGACGTTTGAAGCTCACAGCTTTACGGTGCACCGGCGTGTGCTATCAGTAACTAGTCAAGATTAAAGATGAAGTCTGCAGAGGAACTGCAACGAGTTCTTCAGAAATACTCTCCAACCAGCAAGGTGCTTTCTGGACTGTCTCCTGCCTTAAATCAACGTTTCAATGACATCCCAGCATCCACACAGACCTTCTTGTACATCAAAGCTCGTCGTATCCTTGCAGGATGAGGTCCTGTGCTTCTGCCAGGAGATTGTATTGTAATGTGTGAGAGAGGGTTTGAAATTTTCCAATTGTCTGCTATGAAATTACAGTTTTGTTCCCTGGAGTAGAAAAGTGAGTTTAAATCATTAACGCCACAAGTCGCAGTGATGATTACGGAAATGTTTGCAAGTGACTTAATCAGTATAGTTTGTCTGAGTGGCCCATTTTAATATTATTGCCCTGATTAAGTTTTCTTAGCTAATATGTGTTTCATTTCCAATTCAATTAAATGAGAATCCCCTTCCATTACATGATATTAGTGAAGTGCCCGAGTGGGGCAGCACACTTGGTGTTTTCAATTGATACAGATTTCTTCATTATACAGGCTCATGGTGCTAAATGAAATCGATGAAAGCTGAAATTAAAATTGTAGCAGGTTGCAGCTGTAAATACGTTGCCCATTCCTTGGTCCCTCTTTTAGCAGTAGGCTGAGAACATATTAGTACCAGTTCATTAATTACATTTCTAAGATGTTTTCAGTAGATGCCTGCTTTTGACAAAATTTTGAAAAGCCTGGGAAGGATTTTCCTTGGATTTCTGGATGCCCAAAGATTATGATAAGCAAATTGTAAGTTGCATTAGTGTGCCTTTTTGTATGCTGAATATCCTCACTTTAGCTTTTAAAAGCACTTTCGTGTAACCTATCGTGGGATATATTAACTGGCGTATGGAAGATTATCTGCAATGCCTTATGAAGGAATTAACATCAGCCTTACATTTTTTCATGAGCCAAACCTTCTCCTTTTATGTATTATTGAAGAGAATTGATTGAGCTCTGATACTGTAACAAACGATTTTGTAAATACCTCTCTGGAGTTAATTCCGCATTGTGGGATATGCAGAGCTCTCGGAGCTGATCGTATGATCTTTTTCTTGAGAGCTCCAGGATTTCTCCAGCGTCGAGGCGGGGATGTTCGACAGTACGTACTTTCATATACGGAGGAGACGGGAGGCGTGTTAAAACGAGTCAGGCAGCGATGAGGAAATTGCAACGAGTGCTCAGGAAATACGATAAATCACAACTTCCAAATACACGTTTGTGCGTTCATAAAAAAGACAAATGTACGCGTCAAGCTGAGGACGGGAGCCCTCTGCACTCTCTTGCTTCTGGATCGTGTTCACAACTAGTCACAACAAAACTTGCAAGTGAAGTGCACTGGGCTCAGTCATCTTGTGTGTCCCAGGCACCCTTTGGGCGGCTGGTGGTGGCAGGTGGGTGTCCGCAGCCCCAGGGGGACGGTGGGCAGGTTTGGCACGGCAGCCCCCGTCTCACGTTTCTGCTTTGTGCCGCTCCACGTGTTTGGCTCGTGCCCTCCGCTTGCACGCTCAGGGTGCAGCAGAGGCCGTCTGAAATACTGGTTTTAGTAAATTATTAAAAGTATTTTCATCTGGTCAGAGAGGATGTATGGCTTAGCGTATTTAGGACATAGCTAAAATATATATGGATATAAGGATAAAGCTTTTTTCTTTAATGCTAAATATATGCTTTTTATAAACAAGAACCTGGATTTTTTTTTAAAGAATATAATAAATATTTTAGCATAGTTATTCTGGCTCCATAAGTGCAATGAAAATGTTAGCCTTGGCGTATCAATCGTGCTTTACAGATGACTGTAATTTCCTGAATGTCAAAACTCCAAATTTTTCTACTAAGCAAACTTTTCAGTGGCAAAATAGATTGCCTCCATAATATATCACTGTGTGCAGGAAAAAATGAAATCTTTATGTACTGTATTATGAATCAATGAGGCATTAAGATTCTTGGAAGGGTGAGTGGACTCTGGAAAATGAAAAACTGCCACTATTCCCTCTCTGTAAACCGCTGCTTATGGAGTGTAGGTTTTGCAAACCTCTATCTTCTCCACCGCAGAAATATCAGTTACGGGTTGAAACCAATTCCTGCAACAGCATTTAGATAGGGTAAATACTGTTGTAAATTCCTGATTTATAGCAACATCCTGTGGTTATTCACCAGCTCTTTTGCAGTCGCCTCCTTTTTGCTTTGGGAGGTCTGCCGTGCTTTTTAATGAATCCGTAAGAGAGCTCTGGCTGGGTTGTGGTGGGAGATGGATGTTTCCAAAGGGCAGCTCAGTCTTTTTCCCAGCAGGTCGGGTGGGTGGGATGGGTCTGGGCCCCTCTGCCCGGTGTTGCCACCCTCTCCCATGCCAGACTTGGGGTGGAGGCGGTGGATTTGGGACCGGCTCCAGCGGCTGAGTCACTCTTCTGTTTGCCGAGTCTAAAAATGGAAACTTGCTTCCCTTTTTATGCATCACTAAAAAAAAAACGTAAGTAAAAAGGGCACTGTTCCTGCTGAATTGGTTGTGAGCAAGGGTATCCTGCAGAGATCTTAATAATACAGGCAATTATGAAATTAATACCACTCTGGCAAATCTGCAGGGCAGCTCTCCCCTCTGCAGGCAATGCTGTGGACAATTAGTTTGTGCGTGAGGGTGACTGGGAGCATGTGCGTGTGTGAGGCTGCATATTTTTCACTTATTTCAAGCCTTATTTTCAGTATCTTTGTGTCTGTGTGCCATGCCTGCACATATATGAACGTGCACCTTGAGCTGCGAAATCTTAAAACGCTGCCTTCCTCTGCGCCTGGAATGCTGCTGCTTTGCAAATCTTCCCTATTTGATCATTTCATGGGCAATGATGGGCTGGTGTAATTGCCGTTCTTGCAAAATCCAGCTCCTTTTTATGGGTTCCTCTGGCACTTCTCTCCTGCTGCCGTTGCTGTGGGTAGGCTGCTGGCTTCCCACCCCCACCATTAGTGTTTCTAGACAAAACATCTCTGTGATTCATTGGGTGCTGATAGAAGTGAAAACATAATGATTACTTAGAGGAAATGTAAATTTACATTTGCTAACGGCTGTAATTCACAGTTCTGAAATACTTATCTCCTTTCCTCCCAGGCCCTGTTTGGAGCTAATGCATGATATGATTCTCTGGTGCCATCCTGAGACCCAGAGTAAAGGAATATATTCCATGTGCTTATTAAGTTTTGCAGACTAGTGTGGAGAAGAGTGGTGTTTGCTTCTCCTCCTCCTTCTCTCCCTTCCTGTAATCTTTATATTTCACTTCTTTAATGAAGAAGTCATTTGTAGATCTAGATTTTGCTGGACTTTGAATTTTGGATGAGGTGGAGCTGGAATTTCAGTTTAATTGAAATGATTGAATGGAGGGAGGTCTCATAGGAAGGAGTAGGACCCAGCCCTGGGTCCATTTGCTCAGCGGGAGCTGCACTGAGGACCTTGGGGAGAGAAGGGGAGCAGACCTGCTCTGATAACCCTGCTCCGTGCTCGCCTCCTCACAAGCGCTGTGACCACAGCAGGGGAGGACCTGGTGTGGGCAGCCGGACTGTGAGTCTGGGGCATGGAGGCAGCCAGGCAGCCTCCATGGGACACTGGCCTTGGGATCTTCTTCCAGGAGCTCCCAGGGAGCACCACAGCCCCCCTTGCTCCTCTCCCACACCAGGATGGGGCCTGTTGCCCTCATCTGTGGGGCTGGGAGGGCTGGAAGCAGAGAGGAGCACTGTGGGAAGGCCACGGGTGATGGTTCTTGGCTGCTGCCGTTGCCATCACCATCACTGTTGCGAAGCGTCTGGGGCCGATCCTGAGTAGATGGAAAGATTTGATTTCCAGCGCTGCATCGGTGAGCTCGCCAAATATTTTGGCCTCATCTCTGCAAACTGTGTTGCGGGAGCAGCTCTCGGCAGGGAAGAGGTATTCCCGTTTCGGGGGGTTCCAAGTGAGCATGGTTGGGGCAGGAGAGGCTGTCACCAGGATGCTCACCCCTGTCCTTTTAATTGTGTCTCTAGGTGACAAAGTTCATTAAGAATCAGGATGAGTCACAGTATTAAACAAACGTTTTGCTTCTCTCCAAGCGATCTCCGAACAGATGCCTACTTCCAACAAGTAAGGCAGCAGGGGTATTTCTCTTGGAGGAACTATTTGCGGTATTAGCAAATCAAATTCTCAGTGGGCCGCTCTTGATGGGAATTAACCTCACCTACTGGGAACGGAGCACTGTCGGCGCCCGGCATGCCATAATTGAGTTTGACTTCTCGTAGAGACGTGGTGGGCATGATTGATTGGCGGGGAGACCCTCTGCCAAAGGTTAAAATTCATGGCAGCTTCGGAGCTGCACCCGGAGGGTTTCTAAGAGTAGAGCAAGAAACACGAGACTTACGCTGTTCGCATTCCTGACCTTCTGTTGTTGTCCACGACTTTGCTGTCAAAGTATCCCGGGCAAAAACGTTCCATGAGTGGTGTGGGGCAAGGGAGGAGCCCACGGTGGTTTCAATTCACTGCTGGGAGCGGTGGAGAAGAGAATGGGATCTCAGACCTGTGCACGGGGCCACCGGGTAGGGACATCTTCCTCTGGTCAGATGAGCTGTGTGAGAGAAGTTGCCATTTTGAAAAAAAAAGATGAAAACCCCAATTGCTCAGCTTTTAAAAGAACGAGTATGTGACTGCTCTCTTATGGATCTTTATTCAGCGGCATGAGCGGTTTCTAGGGAGGGTGGGAAGGACGGCGATCGTCCTTGTGCTGCTCGCTGGTTCTGGTGATTGTGCTTTGTTTCTGGTGCCGAAGCACCAACCCTATGATTATTTTTCTTTTTTCAGTAGCTCAGTCCTTAGTCCTTTGCATCATACGTAGAATCTCTGCTGCAGGGTTTTAGTTCTATTTTATTTGCTTTTCTGCTGAATGCGGTACCCATCTTGTCTGTCCCTTTGCCCCTGCCCCTTCAGAGGGAACTTTCCTTTCAAATTGTCCATCTTCATCTGGAGCGTAACTTTGTTTCATGCTGCCCTGTTACCGCAAAGTCTACGAACGGGGGAGAAGAAATCTCTCCGAATATTAAACATTCCCAAATTTCCCTTCCTCCCCCATCTCCACCTAAATAGATGGAGACACTTGTGTAAAATTGCCTCCTATTCATCACACAAGCCCGTCTGCGACTCCAAACCGTCCTAGCCAGGCTTTGCCATCAGGATGAGCTAGACCTAAATACAGACCGGTGTGTGTGAGCCAGCTCAGAGGGTAGCCTGGGTTTTGCTGGGTGGATGGGACTGCTCCAGCAGGTTCCCTGCAATCATAGCTCGTCTTCCTCAGCCCCGTGCCAAGGCTGTATGTTCCTGGGTTAGTTTGCCCCCGGGCACCATCTTGGGAGGAAGTCAGGGGGTTCCTGGGGCTCCCTGTGCAAAGGCTGTAGGTTTCTCCCCCTCTGTAGTCTACAAAGCCCTTCTTGCTACACCCTCGTTTCTCAGCAGGAGTGGGAAAAGGTCACTCAGTCCCTAACCTTCTCATCCATACACTAATGGATGTAACGGTGAGTGGATGTTTAGCTTTCAGCTCCGTACCTCATAGCTCCATAAAGCCAGGCTCAGGTTTCCAGGCTGAAGGCACGGCGGCTGCCGGCGCCTGTCGTCCAGCCTTCCTCCACCTCACCAAGCGATTAAGCAGCACAGCAGCCTCTTTCCTCAGGCAGGGATCCGTACTCCTCGGCCTTGGCACCAAGCAGGAGTTTTGGCCCAAAGGGGCCCAGACGTGCTGAGCTGAAGCCAGCCCTAGTTGTGGTTTTCATGGAAACGGCGCCTGTTCACACCCCGCTGCAGTTGCTTAGAACCTCTCCGTAGGGGTTAAGGTGCCCTGGGAGCAAGTGGAAGGGTTAAAGCGGCTGGACAAGCGTTTTCTGGTGACCCCTCTGCTCTTAGGCCCTTGATGGATGCTTGGTTGTTGATGGTTCATTTTGCCAGACCTTTTGTGGGGTTTGTGGCACGGCAAAGGAGTGGGGAAAGGAGCTGCAAGGCTTCCCCACGCTCTCCTGCTTTGCACAGCCGGGGCAGTTGGGTTGGGATGAGGTGGACTCTTACTTCGGGAGGTTCTGACCCATTTTGATGCTTGCACACCATGAGCTTCCCAAGTGCCGTGTCCCTTCCCTGGCACCTTCTCCAGGCTCTGAAATCTCTGGCTTTACTCAGTGCTGTCATCTCCTGGGGTTTCACACCTCACTTTGACTTAATTTTTTTTTCTTTAATGTTGCTTTTAGAAGGTTGCTACTAGAATGCTTTAAAAAAAAAAATCATTAGATTGGAAGAAAGGATTCTCATTCAGCCCCTGTGCTGGGCAGAGGTGGGGAAGGGGCTGGTGCAGATGCACTATGTGACCACAGAATTGTCCTTTAAAGTGAGCAGATGGCTGAGTCTCAATAAACCCCTCAGAGAAATTCACAGAGGTCTTTGAGGTTTCAGTTTGCTCCAGGGGCTGTGCAGGAAAGAGATGGGGGTGCACTGGGCTGAGGAACAGGACAGCTGAAAGCAGGTCCGTCCACTGACAGCACACATTTCTCCGTCCCTTTCAACAAAAAACATCTTATCTTAGCAAAAGTCATCACAGCAAAAACATCAGGCAGAGGTTTGTGCTTGTCCCCACAACCTGGCTGCGTCAATCCTGCGTGGGGTCACTGCGATGCAGTCGTGCAGGAGGAGGAAGAGGAGAGAGCAGCTTCATGACCATGAAGGTAATCAAAGTGCCCTGGGACCAGCCATGGGGCATTCACGTGGCAGTGCTGCTGTCCCAACAATGGTGCCCGTGCCAGGCCAGTCGGAGGGAGCTGTGGTTCAGGCCTGTGGGTGAAACGTGGCTTTCCCGGCACCGCAGTGCTGCCGGGCCAGCCTGGCAGCCAGCTTCCTGGGAGGATGCAGCGTGAGGGCTGGCATTGCTGTGGCTGTGGGGAGGCCGAGCACAGCTCTCCTCTCTCCGTCCCTGGCTTCCAGCACATCACCCTACCTGTCTGTGCCGCTTTCCCGTTTTTCTTGTCCGACCCATGGGTAGAAGTGTCACAGCACAGAGAAAGCCTGGCTTTCACAGCCCGGCAGATGATGCGAGCCCTTAGCTGGTCGTTTGTCTGAGGGGAGCCTCTGACCTTTCCAGAGCTCCTCTGCCATAATGGATCATGCACAAATAATTCACAGCTCCTGAAAACGCTCTGGCTTCAGCCTTGCAGCGATGTGATCGGCAGAGCAGGGGATGCAGCATGGGGAACAAACTCAACCTCATGGGGCTGTGTGGTCCCTGCGTTCCTTGGGAAATAGCTGTGTGCAGGGAGATACCCAGAGCAGGTGGCTGTCACACCATTTCGCATTCCTGATGGCTCCCGGGTCAACCTACTTTCTGAGTTGCCTGTGAGCTCCTTTTGTTCTCTGCTTCGTAGGCATAGAGCTCCCCTTTATTAGAAAACCCGTGTTTCTGATGAGTGCAGCTCTTTAAGTCGGAGGGATGATTCGTAATGAAGTTGGAGCTCTACCTGCAACGTATTGTCTTGGGCTCTGAAGCACAAGCTTGAAGGAATGGGCAAGAGCTCAACACCCCCTTGTTAAGATAGCAGAAAGAACAAGCTGTTACATACAGAGCTAAAAATAATTGCAAAGCTTTGATCGTCCCTCCCAGTTGCAGCAGCAGGACGCTCTGAGCGCTGATGGCCGAATGCATCTCTGGCACGGCTCTGACTTGACGATGCATTAAAGCTTTTGTGACTTTTTGAAGCTCAGTTCAGATAAATGCAGAGCAGCACGGCTGCTCTTCTGGAGCTGCCATGATTTCCAACTTGGATGAGAGTGGCTTGGGGCACACCCCAAAGCCGGTGTTCCCAAAAGGGACAGTACCTTTTTCAGTAGAATTTTAACAGGGAAACTTGAGAAAGAGAGAAACGCACGAAATAGCTGAGATTGGCCCAGCTGCTGACAGCTCTGTTGTGTCCTGAAAGCAGGATTCATCTGGGAAATAATGACATGGTATAAAAAAGGAGAAGCACAGCCACGGGCTTCCTGTGTGCCGGGAGCTGTGCTCAGGCCAGGGCAGATACGGGCTCCGTCTGGGGCGTCCCATAAGCATCCCTGCTGATGGGCTGGCTAACTGCACGTGGGGTGCTGGAGGGAGCTCAGACACCTCCACGCTCCCTGCAGAGTCCATGAACGTCTTCCCTCAATCCCCTTTCCCTGCTCTCCCTCGGCCGTGGTGTTTTTCTCCTGACAGTCGCTGATGGAGATATCTGCCCAGCCGAGGCCGCCGGCCACCTGGGATGACGGTGATCCATTACGACACAGTTTCTTCTGCCAACGTACAAGTTTTTATTCATTCTTTTGTTTTTACAACAGCAGCCAAGGGAGGTGCTTTGTCACTGCCTGGGAGCAAAGAGCACAAAGGGAGAGTGGCTGAAGAGTTTGAGCTATGATAAAACGCTCGCTGTATCGATCCTGGCTCGGGATTTGTTTCCCTTCTTGCATTAACTCCCCATCGATTGCTGTGATGACCTTAGAGCATACGGTTCTGTTGGCCTTCTCCCTTAGCTGGCAGCACCCCCGTGCCTGCACCCCGCTCCCCTCCTGGCCTCGCCGAACTGCTGATGGGCCAGGTTGTATGAGGTGCTCTGGGGTAGGCAGAGCTTTGCTTTTGCCTCCTCCATCAACAGAGCTTTGTGGCTGTTTGGTAGTTGCTATAGTTAGCATCGAGGTTAGTGCTGTATGGCATTAACTTGGTATTGCTTGAGGGTCAGGTCATTATTTTAGTGCAGTATCCCAATAAACTGGATCCAAGGGCAAGGGGTTAAAGAAGGGGCTTGAGTTTGCCCCGGAGATGCTCCTTTCCCCATGTCGGGGACCCGCACAGGCTGTGTTGTTGCTGCATCAGAGGAGCCTGGTGCACAAGCATGACCAGGAGCATGTTGGAGCAGCAGGTTGGGGCGATGGTGGTTGTGGAAAACTCCTTCCCTTTGCCAGGTTGGGCTCTCCAGTGCTGCCAGAGACCTGCTGAGATGACACAGAGTGAAACTCTTCCCATCTTTGCAAGGGACAATGTGAGGTTGGCAACTGTCGCTCTGGGCACACAACATGAAATTCAGTTTTGTCTTTGCTCCCTCGTAACTCCAGCTCTCACTGTGAAATCATTTAATGGCGCTTTTGAGAAAAAGTACCTTCCTCGGGGTCATGGAGGAGACTTTGGCTCCCTTCACCTCTGTGAACCTGAGTCTAAAGCCCTCGGAGCCGGGGGGCCAGCAGCAGCACCAATGTGAGCGTGGGGATGGCGATAGCGCTGATTGTGGTGTCCCAGCTCTCTGAGGTGCCGTCGTGTCCAGCCACTGATGCTGTGCTGGGCTCCTTGTCTTTATTTGATTTTGCAGGTTTATTGTACTTTATTTAGTTATTTATGAGGTTGGATGCTCCAAGTGGGAAGAGGAATGGCGACTCTCCAGGTTTCCTTGCCCCTGCGGTGTCGGATGCTTTTGGTGCTTGTGATTCCCTTTTCAGTCCACCCAGAGACAATTTTCTGTAAAACATTGACATCTAGTGGCTTTTCTGCTGAAGGAAACGATAGGGAACAAAAGATTGGCTGCAGGGGGGCCGGTTGTGATGCCACTCGGGAAAGCAAATTAATGTCCCTTCTCCTCCTTAGGCAGCACCAAGGACACGACGGTCACACCCCGGGGCTCCTGGGCACACGCTCCTTGGTGTCCTTGTCCTGGAGAAGTGACCTTCCTTGACAGGAAAATTTGCTTATTGAGCTACTTTAATTCCATTTACTTAAGCAGATCGCTGGTGTCCTGACAGTGTGCCTTCGGCATCATCGCTCAGGTCGTGCTTGTGTTAAAGGAGGTGCGAAGAGCTCGGAGTGTATGGCTTCAGGATGCCGATGGTGGAAAACACAGTGTTTGACGATGGATATTAACGTGTGACCCAGAGTGGTCTCATAATAGTGTATGTAAGGTAGAGCTTGCAGCTTCTCCAGCTGGCAGCCTGATGGGGTTCCCTGCGGCAGCGTGTCCCCTACGTGTGCCACCATCCTGTTGCTCCAAAGCAAAGCCAGCACCTCCTTTGGAAATGTTTTCTCTTACAAAACACTGTAATGCATCTGTTAACTTCCCGTTATTCATTTATCTCACCTCTCTCATCGTTCCAATCCTGTATCAAGTGAGGGCGGGAGGACAAAATGGGATTTGTGTGGACTTTTCCCAGATCCTTGTTTCAGTGAGAGTGGGCTGGGGCTTCTGGGCACATCCCATTTGTCTGACCCACGAAGGGAAACGTCTTGTAGGAAACATCTTTATACGCGTAACGCTGCTCTGGGGCTGGTGCAGCTGAGACCCATGGCAGCTCACCAGGGAAGGCAGCACCACCAGCTTTTTGCAGACTACATAAACTTGTCAGTCCAGCTCTGTCATACAAAGAAAATAAAAAAGCCAGAGCTACCTGTGCCCTCCTTGGGTTGAGGCTTCCATCCTGGGAGATGTTTTGATTATTCTCCCAAAGTGTGGGGAGGGCATCAGTTGAGGCACCTGGCAAGAGCATGTAGCCACGTGGGCTACTACCTGGAGGGAAGTGTGGTGTTTCCTTCCACCTCTGTAGGGGCAAAACTTGGTAAGCATAGCCAGACACGTGCTGGTAGGTATGACCCTTCCCGCTCCCTCCGAGGAGATCGTTGAGCCGTCCTTCACCCCAGAGAGGCGAGCACACAGAGGAGCACTCTGCAGCAGGGCTCCTGAAAGCCTCTTAAGCGCATCTCCAAGTTTCTATTGATTTTGAACGTTAATGTGCTGTGTGCTAGGGGGCTCCTGGGCACACGCTCCTTGGTGTCCTTGTCCTGGAGAAGTGACCTTCCTTGACAGGGGACTAAACGCTCTGTCTTCCTCTCCCCTTGGCAGGAATTTCTACTACATCACCATCCTGCGTGACCCCGTCTCCCGATACCTGAGCGAATGGCGCCACGTCCAGCGAGGAGCGACGTGGAAGGCGTCCCTGCATGTCTGCGACGGCCGGTCCCCAACCACCGAGGAGCTGCCCAGCTGCTACACGGGGGACGACTGGTCGGGCTGTTCCCTGCAGGAGTTCATGGATTGCCCCTACAACCTCGCCAACAACCGCCAGGTCCGCATGCTCTCCGACCTCAGCCTGGTGGGATGCTACAACCTGTCGGTCATGCCCGAGGAGCAGAGAAATAAGGTTCTGCTAGACAGTGCCAAGGAGAACCTGAAGCGGATGGCCTTCTTCGGCCTGACTGAATTTCAGCGGAAAACTCAGTATCTCTTTGAGAAGACTTTCAACATGAACTTCATCTCACCATTCACGCAGTACAATAGCACAAGGGCCTCCAGCGTGGAGATAGACAAGCAGACTCAGCAGCGCATCGAGGCCCTCAATTTTTTAGACATGGAATTGTACGATTATGCAAAAGACCTGTTTTTGCAGCGGTACCAGTACATGCGGCAGAAGGAGCACCAGGAAGCGCGGCGGAAACGCCAGGAGCAGCGCAAGATCCTGCGGGCCAAGCAAGCACACCTGAGAGAGCAGAGTGAGAACAACAGCTCCAGCACTGACTACATAGGGAACGTGGAGCGGTGGCGGCGGTAGTGCCGGGTGCGGGGACTCACTGGACACCGAAAGCGACGCAGAACCCAACCCCACCCGCCGACCGGAGACGCCGGAGCAGTCCAAACAGATTACGCTTCTGGAGGGTTTGAAGCAAAAAGAGGTTAAAATGTTGCCTTCGCAGTTGCCTTTGCAGTAAATGTTGTACTGTACGTGGAACACTTAATCTTAGCGTGTAATTAAATTGTCCTTTTTAGGTTGGTTGGATTATTTATGAAATACAGGAGCCAAGTAGGCTCGTCGGAAATGGTTGCTTGGACGCTTATTTAAAAGAACGGGAAAAAAAAAAACAAAAAAAAAAAAAACAAAAAACCTTAAATTAGTTATGAGTACAAAATGGGATGCTGGAAAATGTTTATGATGCTCAGCTGAAATCTATCTGGGAAGCAAACTCATTTCCTAATAATGAGCATTTAGCATACTCTCACAATACAGTATATGAGCAAAACCTTTTCTCTTTGATTTTATCTTAATTTTATTTTAATAATGCGTTTTCAAGGGCACCGACTGCTTATGATATTTACCAAGTTAATGAATGGACGATGAAGGGAACAATAAAGGTCTAGAAAAAATATTGACTAGTTTTATGTATAATATTGGCTTTTAAAAGGAATAGAAGTAATTTCTCTAGTTATATAAATATTTAAAATTTTAAACTTTTTCTACCTACTGCTGTTTAGAGTTTTAAGCTTGGTCTATCTCATATTTAAAAAAAAAAAAAAAAAGACATACATACTTTTCTGAACTCAATGCCAGTGTTAAAGACACTGTTTCCAGAATTTTTCAGGGCAGTATGATTTTAACCATTCTGGAAAATTTACAGCACATCTTCCTGTTTCATAAAGCATTTTCCAAATTATAATCTTGTGCCAGTGTCTAATTTTAAGTCTTGCTTACCCATTAGAATACATAATGCTGTATTTATCATTCCTTAATAATTGGTTGTATAAACTAGATGAAATTATGTTGCCGATATTTGTGTAGCGTCTTTAAAAAGTCATAAAACTCTCTAATCCCAGCAATATTAGGAAGAGAATTGCTCAATGGAAGAAGTAGATTTACACTTGAATTAGGATTTACTTCCAGTAAATCTTTGCTACTCCAGATAAGAACAGGGCTTTTTTTTTTTCTTCTATGCTCCTAAGCCCTTCTTAGTGATGACAGTTGAGTGACGACTAAAAACGACGGAAACCAGTCTTACCATAGCCATAGTTATACAGGATGAGAAGGTTGCACGGGGATGCAGCAGCCCGCTCCCGGGCAGGCTTTCCCGGGGCGCAGGGTGCAGAGCTGGAGCTGGATCGGGCTCACCCGCCGCCCTCCGGCCTCGCCGAGACCAACCAGGAGAGGAGAAGGCACAGGAGGTGCGAGGGGCTCCTATATATCTCTATGCAAAAAGAAATCAAAAAAAACTCTGCAAGGCTTGGGCTATACATTCAGCAAGTTCAGAAGTTTTGTACGTAGCCTGCAGCACTCCCGAGCTTGGCACTAGACAGCGATCTCGGTCCGGGGGTGCGTGGAGGCACCCGGGAAGGGCACTCCCCGTCCCCGCGTACGCGATGCTCACGAGGCTCACTTGCACTATTGCCTTTCGCCTGTAATATCCTGTACGCCAAGCGGGCAGGGGGGGCATAACACGAGGCAGAAGGCTTGAAAACCATCTCACGGCTCCAGGCCTAAGCTACGTGAAAGCTGTTTTACATCTGGCATTGTGTTGCGACCCGGGAGGGCAGCAGTCCCGCCTGGGGCAAGCAGAGAGCAAAGCAGCAGCAAACCAATACCCTGCGTTAGCAGCTTGGAAAAGAGAACAACTTCATGGACAGCGATTTTTTTTTTTTTTTTTTTTTTTTTAAATGAGAACTGCAGTTGCCAATATGATGTCTTGGTTGTATTTTGGTTTTTACAGGGGAAAATAATATGCTCTTAAAACTGAAAGGCACTGCTATAAACAGGACTTAAGCGTGGGCTAGCTGGGGGGCCTGTTGCAAAAGGTGCATTTTGTTTTTCTGCTGTGGTGTGCATGGTTTACAGAGACTAGTTGCATTTTCTTTGTGTATACTGTTTATTGTATATAGGGGATGTACAACTATAAGGATACCGTTTTGTCATAACCATATCAAATTCTACTGATTCCCACTGTAGACGCTGTCTTATTGTGTAGATTTACAGGCCGATCCACTGACTTTGATTGTGTAATTTAACAATAGAACTGATAAATAAAATTTAACTGCAGTCTTCTGATTTTCCTGTGATTATTTCTTTATCTGATGACATGTTGGGAGTTACGCAGTTCAGAATGAAGGGTAATTTTGACACGAACGAAATAGCAGTTGACAGGCAAGTACACTGGTTTAAAATCACAGCTTTTCTGAAGTGAGTTTAAACGACAGCTTTCAAGGGCAGAGCCACTTTGGACTTGCTTTGGTTCAGGAGTTGTTGAAGAGGCTTTGTTGCTTTTCTGAGCAATCCCCAGAAAAGCAAGCTGTGATTTCTGCTGATTTTAAATACAATGGTCAGTGGTCTGCAGCATTATTAGGGAATTGTTCCTCTGTGTGTGTGTGTGTTTTTTTTCCTTTGGGTGATACCCTCCGTTTTTGCTCCAGCTGGCTCTGTAGGATGCTGCCTAGCTGCTGACTTCCAGTGCATCCTGCTGTATCCCTTCCTGGGATATTCTAAATCACAAAAAAGCTAAACCAGACTTAGCTGCAAAAGTGGGCAAGGGTGAGGTCCTGCAAGATGCTTCCCTACAACTATAAAAGCACCCAGCAGTGAAGTCAGGCGTAAAAGCAGTTGGGATTGCCTTTTGAGAGGAGTACTTTGGCAGATGAGAAAACTCTTTTACTTCAGGAGAGGGTGGTGGTGGAGCGTTTAGACAGACAAACTTCACTTCAGAAGCTGGGGAGCTACACCAGCGAATCAAGTAGCACTCAAATCCTCCAGTAAGTTTTGAAAAGCCTGGACATAACATTCATAGGATCATAGAATGGTTGGGGTTGGAAGGGACCTCAAAGATCATCCAGTTCCAACCCCCCTGCCACGGGCAGGGACACCTTCCCCTGGCCCAGGTTGCTCAAAGCCTCGTCCAACCTGGCCTTGAACACCTCCAGGGATGGGGCATCCACCACTCCTCTGGGTAACCTGTTCCAGTGTTTCACCACCCTCAGAGTGAAGAATTTCTTCCTTAGATCTAATTGAAATCTCCCCTCTTCCAGAAAACCCTTTTCAGCACCAAGATGTCTCAAGTATTTTCTGGCAGATGGGGATGTTGGCCACACTGGTCCTGCCAGCATCAGCCCGGGGCAGTCGGTGTGGAGCCAGGAGCTGCTTTGGAGGTGGAGATGTGAAACACGAATATGTGATGTTAAAGGGAATGAGTTGGTTCATTTTACCCTCAAAAAGATTGGAAGTTGATAACTGAAATGTGCGTGGCCTTGCAAAGTGCCATATTTGGGGCTAATATTTTGGGACAAAAACTTGCCTAAAGGGTACCTGGTGCATGAGTTGTTGGAAGTGAACTGCTCAGCTGATTTTTGTCAATGAACTTTGCAACCTCTTTATATAACATATGATATATTTTAGTATGCTGTAATACATGTTTGCTTCCAATTATGTCATATTTGCGTAAAAATGGACTAATGACCTTTCTTTTCCATGTAATTTTTAAAATTGGCACATTATCCAAAATGATCAGATGTGAATAAGATCTGACATACCTGTGCGATTGATGTTTCAGTTCATGAAATCACTAAGAAAGGAGAAGAAATATACATCTCCTCTCTTAAATTCCAGCCAGAAATATCGGATAATTGAGGCAACCTGTAGCTAATGCCAGCCTTCAGCTGCAGATCCGGGCTGCAGGCTGGCCCATGTGCTCCCGGGAAGGCACAGAGAGTAGCTCCAGACAGAGAGGTCGTCTTTACGGAGACATCTTCTGCAGGAGAACTATTTCCAAGCAGGTGATAGGTTTAAATCCTTTGCTTACTAAAAATATCCCTGCCTCTAAAGCGTTTGGGTGGAGCTGGGGATGGTTTGGTTATTGCTGGATCCTGCCGGAGTGGCAGCACGTGGGAGGAGGAGAGTGGAGGGTTCATCCCACCATGTGCGGGAATAGGGACGCTGGGACAGGGGAGCTAGAATCTCCTGCCTCCGAGGTGGAAGGAGCAATGACAAATCAAGTTGTGATCTGAAGAAAGGTGGGATCTGGGCTCTGGAGGCAGCTGGTGCGGTCTGTCCTTCCCACCCCACGGCCAGCCGCAGCTCCTGCGCGGTGGGGAGGAGCAGCCTGCACAGAACCTTCTGAGCGAATAGCACAGCATCTGAACTCTTACCTATGAAATTCAATTCTGGATTTCCTAAAGCAATCTCCCTGTTCCACCAGCCTCATCAGGGAAGAGTGTAATTTCATTTAATCCATTTCTTGAGTTCAGAGTCAACTGCGTTGCCATCATGCTAATATCGCTGCTCTGCTCTCTCCAGAGACGGAGTGAGGAGTTTAGACCTGAAATCGAATTTGGCTCTAAGCTTCGAGAGGAGCTATCAGCCAAATTACCCGTGGTCTCTACCCAGCAGCTTTGTCAAGCGGTTTAAGCTCTGCGAGGATGCATTAGGCCAGGCAGGTGAGGTTATATCGCTTTTTGTTTTGGGAGCAATGAAATGCTGAAACAATATATATGCAAAGTGATCCAAATATTTATAGCGAGGGCTGAGCGTTCGTTTTCAGGACAATAGGACTGCTGCCTTTCAGTATTCTCAGCTTTTTGAATTTGCATCTTCCCTCGTATGACTGCAGATAAGGTTTTCACTTGCAAGGACGTTCACCAGCAGTCGTTGACATAAACCTCTACATAAACTGTATAAAGTTTATAAAATATAGAGGTTTGTGTCAAATATGTGTGTTTTCTGCTGGGCATTCATGGACAGAGGGCTGTAAACGATTGCTGGTACAGCGTTCATTTGAGCCTTCATTCTCCTAATGAAGTGTCAGCTCCACAGCATAGATTCGGTGGCCAGTGGCACAACACTCGTTTTGCCAGAGAATAGTAAATTTTCTGGCAAATGAAGTTTGGCCATGATGAGAGCTATAGTGAAAAGGGATGAGTCCAAGGGATATTGAGGCAAAATGAAAGGTGAGATTTCAGAACAGCTCTCTGTTTTCAGGTTCTCGGCTCACACTTCTGTTATTGTTCCTCTTTGAAACGACATTCTTCTTTCAAACACTATCTTTAAATTGTAAAGGCAATCTGTAACGAGTTCAAATGATCCATGAGCTGAATTAAACCTTTGGTTTTAGGTCAAATGGTTTAGCCTGTTGTGACTATTGTTGTGACTAATGTTGTGACTTTTTCCTTTCCAAAAGCCCTACAAATATAAGCTGCTTTTTTTTGGGTGGGCTACAACTGAGTGTGAGGGGACACGGAGCCTCGAGGGGGTCTGTACCCCCCTTTGCAGTCAATGCCTGGTGCTCAGTATAGCAACGGCTCTGTAATGTTATTAATATTAGGTGAAGTACATGGAAAGTGTTATTTCATGCAATATAAGTAGGTGGATAGGGGGGTTATGTGGCGCGGGAGATGTGCTCCACAGGGGGAAACTGGAGATTTCCCCTCTGGGCATGGCAAGCTGGGAAGCGTATTAATAGACATCATTACATTAGAATAATTGCTGTGGAATCAGCAAGCGCGTACATAATCTTTAATGCCTGGGAAATCTCACACAGTTTCAAAATAATTAAAAGTGGGATTAATCTAGATGCCAGACAACGCCTGCCTAATTACTAATGAGTAAAGCTGCCTGAATGGCTGCAGCACCCTCCGCAGCATCAGCTGCTCCAGCACTTCGAAGTCAATCCCCTATTAGCAGTGGGATGGGGCACGGGCCCGTCCCTGCACCTGCGACTGTGTGGAGGTCGTGATGCTCTGGGGAGATGCTGCTGCGGGGCTGGGACCCGGCATGTGTCGGGTGTGGGGCTCTGGGACCAGCTCGTCCCTCATGGAGCATCGGCAGCTGTGCAGATGTGCTCTGCGTGTGGCTGGTGAGCTGACCCCAGGATGGCCTCATGGCAGGAGTTTCGGGGTAAAGGGGTGCAGAAGGTGGTTACGTGGCTGGGTAAGAAGCATCAGCTGGGCAGGGGTCCCTGGTGCCTCTGAGCAGCAAGATCCATGTGAAAAAGCGTCCATTGGGAAGATGACCTGTCCTCCCCCTGCTTTGAGCAGTACTGGTTTGTAGACCTGCCCTTCATATGTCACTTTTTGATTCCTTTCAAAAAGAAATCAGCAACACTGGGAAGAGTCTGGAGTCCTGCGGAGCCCCTACATCCAAAGTAGACATCCCATTCACCAAGCGCTGCACAAACCCAAAATCAACACGGCTTTTGCTGTTGCAACATTGTGCCGATGCTCACCGCGGCAGCAGGGATTTGCTGCAGCTGCTCTGCTCCGGCAGGCAGCAGCGATGCGATGTGACACACAGCCATGCAACGGCCCATGCCACCAGTAACCCCCCAAACAGCGGCGGGGCGAACCCCCGCTGCGGCGTGCCGTTCCCGGGAGCTGTGCAGCCGGGCTGGCTGGAGCTGGCGGTTGCCCACGTCTCGCAGCCTGGGCCAGTCAGGGACCTCTGCTCTCGTCGGGCAGCTTCGTGGCTTTACAAGGCTGTAAATACACAAAGAACTGAAATCCTCCCTGCAGGGAAGGTGCTGCAACGCACATGCCAGCTGAGCCCTGGTGATCCGCTGGCACAGCTGGAGCACGCTGGCTGTGTGTCAGGCCGGTCGCATGTCAGGATCAGGATGCCCATGGTGCCGGTGGGTAGAAGCCACCATGGACCGATTGTCCACGTGTGCTGCTGTCTGGTGCCCAGTGTGCCCCACAGTTGTGCCCCCCCAGAGTTGTTTGCAGAGACCAGCGATGGATTTACAGTCATTACTGAGATTGTTGTGTTCTCTGGAATAACTCCTGCTGCTTGGGTTGAAGGCCAATGTTAGAAACTCCCCTTTCCTCTGTTCCCAGTGCTCTGGGGACACATATCTCTCTCTGCCTCTGTATTTCTCCTGTGCTGCTGCTGGGAAATGCATTTGCTGCTGCCATTGCCCTGTTTGTTGTAATCCTTAGAGGTTTTTCATGGGCATATATTTGTTCTGATTCAGTAGAAAAACACATTGTCCGCCCCCAGATCAAGATGGACTAATTGCTCGGGCGGACAGACGAATGCAGAGAGCAGGTCCCTGTGGCTCTGCGGCCCCTGCCTCCCTTCGGCTAACCCACCATCACCCTCTTTCAAATGGCAGCTCCTTTGGTTCTGAATACCTGCAGATGAAAGAGAGAGAACCAGCAAACAAATTTCTCTGATCTCTCGTTACAAACGGCTCTTTCCCCTTGGAGAGATCGGCGGTAGGTGTTGGAAAAGGGTGCTTTACAGCAGGTAAAAATTGTTTGTGCTGAGGATTTGCAAGCACCGCTGTCCTCCTTGCGATGGGCACCATGGGTACCGCTCACATTCCCAAATGCCCCTGGAGAGAAGGAGCACATTGTGCTTTTGCGAATGAGCAGCTCCCAAGGCGCTGGGGCTAGTGAAGGCTGGTTTTTTTCAGAGAAGACGTTTTTGTTACCATCACTTTGGGAGCTGCAGTTGGAGCTGTGCAGCTCAGGCTGATGGCTCCGGGCACCAGGGCCACGGTGGCCCCATGTCACATCTGTCCTGTCTCTGCCGAGTTCAGGACTGCCTTTTGCCATCAAGTTGCTGGTCTCTTCACCAGCACGTGGCCACAGCCATGCCGGCTTGGGCAGCCAAAAAGTGGGGTGCTCCAGGGGGTGAGGGTTGGGCTGGCAGAGGGCATGGGGGTGGAGAGGGTCTGGAGCTGGGGTGGAGAGCTGCCTGTCCTCTCCAGGAAGAACAGGGTGGGGATGGGGGAGCAGGGAGGCTGTGCAAGCCAGCATTTCACCCCTCATTAGAGAACATAAAGCTGAATTTGGTGCTGTGCAAAATTAATGGGGCTGCATTGTTTATTTATATGTATAAAAGCTACAGGTGCTTCCTGGGAGCAATGAATTGTGAACGAAAAGCAGTGATATGCTGACTTTTTAAAATGTAGAAAAATGTATTCTTACAGTACAATGTGTGGGAATAATGGGAATTGCAGAACTCTTTCCCTCAGGTCCTGTGCTCCAGTGTCCGAGTTTTCACGTGGACGACTCACACCCAGAGGTGGCCCAGGCGGTGCCAGGTACCATCAGGTGTCTCTACAGCTGGTTTGGTGCCCACTCTGTCCTTGGCAGGTGTTTGAGCCAAGAGACGACACGTGGGCAATTATTGCCAAGAGGAATGACGGAGAGCTTTTCCCCTCACCAAGAAGCCCAGGATGTGACCAGGATGTGACCGTTACCCTGGAAGACACCATGTATTGGTGAGCCATAAGCGTGCTAGTCCCCACCTCGGAGGGGCATGCCCAGGAGTAGGGACTCCCATCTGCTGGTGCAGAGCAACAGCACCGGGACTGCTCAAGGCGGGTGAGTGGGGCCATGGAGAAGGACAGTGTCCGTGGTGGGTCCTTGTCACAGCCCTGTGCCTCTCTGCCCTGCCACACTTTGGGCAGCACTGCTGCATTTTGGCTGCCTCCATGCTGGGGGTGCTCATAGGGTTCCTCCATGGCTCAGCCCAGCACCGTGCTGGATCCTGCCCAGGGATGCCACATGTACCAGGCTCTGCCAAACAACGCTGGCTGCGGGGCCGATTTGGCACGCCGGGGAGGCAGTGCCATCACCAAACTAGGCAGAGGGGGCAAAGTTTGCAGCAGCCGCTTTCCAAGCAGTCACAGATTTCATGGCAGCCGGAACTGCTGCCCTCCACCGTGTCCTCCAGCTCCATCATGGAGAGAACACAAACTGAAATTAATGACGGCCCACCTTCCCTGGTGCCCTTCAGAGCACGTCACGCTCTGCGGCTGCCCGGCCGACAAGCAGCCGGTGTGTGCGGGGCTGGCTCTGCGGGGATGCCGCGGTGCTGCTGACTCACGCGCCGCGGTGCAGCTTCCCCTCGCCACCGGGTCACACTATTGCAACACATATTTTCTTTCTTTTTTTTTTTTCCTCTTTTCTCCTCTTTTTATGGCCTTGCTGAGAAAATGCTGCATCGGCGTCAGCACATGCAAACTGCTGCCTGCAGAATTTTAACTCCCTCCCAGGGCCTTTCGGGACGTCGCTGACCGTCTGGAGGGAGTCGTGCTGGCTCTTTGTCAAACATCACATTGATTTTAAAATTACTCTGATGGCTCTTTAAGGCAGTGCACTTTTTGTGGCCCTCTGCATTTGTCCGAGCTGTTCTCTCTCTTTTCCCGTGGCAGGACAGAGAGGCAGCATTATATGATTTAGCTGCATTGATCTTCTGTGAGCCGCCGGTCAGATTTTGGATGGGGAGGTGGAGATCAGAACTGAAGCATCTGACTTGATTTTCTCCCAGTGGTGCTCAGCTCTTGAGCAGGATGGGGCTTGCCGAACACATTCTGCCAGCAAGAGCTTTCCCTCCCAAGCCACGTGAGTGGTGGACGAGGCATTGCTGCCTGGGCTAGAGATTCAGTAAGGTGCAGCCCATGAGCTGTGACAAAGGGGGACTGGGGCTCGCACAATCCTACCTGCTAGTTCTTTGGTGAATCTGGCAGCCCATGCCCTAAATCCTAACTCAACAAGCCCATTTGACCCCGCTGCTTTTCTGTCGCTTCTGTGCAAAAACGAAACACCAACCAAAGACTGCAGAGGCAACGCTAGAAATTAAGATCTAAAGGTGAGTCATTCTGTCACCTTCTGCAGGCTGCAGAACAGCCTTTCCTTGAGGATAAATACAATCTCTGTATCTGTACACTCAGCTGTTAATTCTGTAAATGAAGTACAATGTTTTTCAGATTATTGAATCATTGCTGTCAGTAGAACAAGCAGCTCAAGCAGGCTGCCAAGGCAGGAGATGAAAGAAATCATTAATTTTACGTTACTGGTTCATGCACAGATTCTGAGTGGGGGTGATTAACTGCTGGCACAAGCCACCAAGGGGACTGGGGGATTCTCCGGTTCCTGCTGTCTCCAGATGCAGGCTGGCTGCCATTGTGCAAGCAATGCTTTCGCCAGACAAAGTTGTTGGGCTCAGTGCAAGCGCAACTGGCTGAACCGTGGCAGGAGCCCACCACGTGCAGGGGGCCGGTGCAGACGATCTAATCATCCCAGCCACCCTTAACAGTTGTGACGTGCTCTGAAAAAAGGTCTCCCTGTTAATGCAAGTTCTGAATGTTCATGGGTCAGTTCATTCTGACCCTTTAAAGAAATCTCTTTCAGCAGGCACCAGCCACTGGGCCAGCGATGCTGTCCCCCCTACCTCTGGGATGCTGCAGTATGCTGCCTGCCACCATCCCCTGCGGTGCTCAGCAGGATGCTGTGCAGAGGCTGTTCTGCTCACACTGTACAGCCTCCCCCAGAGGGAAACGCAGGCATGGAGAGGAGCACCTGACTCTGGGGGTCAGAAAGGCCCTGGGGTGGGAGGGAGGCTGCTCTGAGGTTGACAGAGCAGCAAAACTGCCTTTTGTCGGAGTCAACTGCAAAATGAGCTCTCCCGCACTGCAACTGGTCGATCATTTTATATATTGCTTGTGTGCAGCAGGTCACAACAGAGGACGTTGGTCCTGACTGCCCTTTGTTGCTGTCTCTGGCCCGGCAGTGCTCACCTGCCTCTCAGACCTCACGTGGGGGCTTGGACACAGCCCCTGCACCTGCACACAGCTCCGTAGCTCCAGTCCTGGAAAATGGCCGTGATTAATTCTCAGGGCTGCTAATAAGCAGGATGCACCTTGGACTTGCTTGACCAAAGGATTGGGGTATGACTCGTTTGTTTCAATTTTACTCATGTTGGAACTGGCTCCCAAGGGAGGGCTCAGCATCCAGGGGAGCAAAGAAGATGCAGTCGGGGAAGAGGAGAGACACACCTACCGCGTCTCAGGGGTGACTGTTTGGTGAGACCTCAGAGAAGAGCCTGTTTCTCAGATTCTCAAAGCCGAGGATGCCCCCTGCATAGGCTGGTGTATGAGGAAGAGTTTGCTGCTAATCACGGGGGGCTGAATATTCCACATTCCTTTCAACTCCCAAGCAGCAGATATCTCCTGGCTGTCTCATCACATCCCAGCCCACTTTCTGCCTGCGGTTGCTGCTGGGACCTCTGCCCTCAGGGGCAAAGTCCTCTCCCTCCTCAGCCCCATCTGAGCTCCGAGGTGCTGTAGCATCAAACACAGGGTCCTTCAGCTGCTCAGGGCTGGCAGGCAGTGGAGAGGGTGAGCTGGCACTGGCACGTTATTTACTTAAAGCCATAACGGACACGTTCTTTCTAGTTACAGTCATGCTTTTGGCCTTAGAATACGTATAAAGATCAAAAAAAAAAAATTACAAGGGTGGGGGGGGAAAGCGTTATTCAAGGGATTTATATGTGCTGGCCAAGTTCTGCTGGTATTCAGAACTGGAAGAAAGTAGGAACCTTAATGTTTACATCCGTACCAATTTAAGCTTTAATTTGGGCAATATAATGCGATCTATCTTTCTCCGGATTTTAATAGCTTTTCTATTATTTTGCTTCACGGATACTTGGAAATTTGAGCTCCTTTACTACGTGACTACTTAGACCAATAAAGAGCTATTTACTTAACACATTAGTTTGCAGGCAGCTTCTAGGAGTCTGCTTGCAGAGGCTGCCTGCCGTCCATGGCTGTGGGTATGAATATGCATAATTAATAAATGTTATTTGCTTGGACATCTATTCCTGAGCGTCTCAGCTCTCCTTGACCGAGAAATTCTGTCTCTCTCAGATCTAATGAAAGGTTTAGACTTTTTAATTTATTTTCTTAGATTAGACTCAGAAAATAACTTTATTATTCTAATAGGTGGATTAGTCCCTGAGGAAGATATGAATAAATGAAGAAGTGATAGGTACAAAATAGGCCAGAGCTGCTATTACAGAATAGTCTTTCTGACCCTTTTAATTTTTGGTTCGAACTCATGCTCTCTGAGCACGCCAAATGCAGTCAGCCACCTGTGCCGCCCCAAGAGCTGTTTTTCTGTGCAAAATGGTAGAATTTCTACTAGGAAACAAACGTTTTCTCTGGAAATACAGTTTAAGTGCTTGTTGTCTTAAATCTATTTCAGATTGCGGTTAAGTCCATAAAATTCAATGTACGTGTTAAAGCACAGTTTGGACTGTACACACTAGGAGGAGCTACAGAAAAACCAATCCCCGGCTGCTGCCAGGCTCCTGCCCTCCCCAAAGCCCCACAGGGGCCTTGCTTGGGAAAATGGTGTCTTTTAGGAGCAAATTCTGAAAAATAGCTGTTTGAGAGTGTTAGAGGAGCAAGTTTTGTTGGAAATAGTGTATTGCTTGAATATGCTGATGTTTATCAAAGTTTTTAGATGGGAAAAGGGCTTTATTCCAACACATTAAAATGTTGCATTTCGAGAAGGTCCCTGGTTGGGTGATGTTGGGCCTTTTGGATGTTTATCCTGTGTTCCTGCTCCACACCGGAACATTGTGTGTACAGCTGGGAAATGCTTTTACACAGTATACAGCTCTCAGCAGGACAAGTTGCCACTGTATCAAAGGTATCCAACACCCCATTAAAATGTTTCAAGGGATTGGAAATTATTTTTGCAGCCTTGTTTCATCTGAAATTCCAGCTTTTTCTCCTGCTTCTTTCTCTCTTTGCTTTCCAGCGCGGGAGCAGGAGCGTGCCCACCACCCACAAATTTGCCTAATCTCTTCTTAAAATCTCCTGTGCTCCCCATATCTGCAGCTTCCGATGGAGGGGAGTCATTGGGGCTGGGGGAGAGGGAGCTGCCTTGCTTTTCTTCTATCTGGTCCCTCTTTGTGTTGGGAAACAGGGAATGGGATTTCCCAGCTCACCAGCAAAGCCCCAGCTTCCGACTGCCTCCTGGGCCATTGTTTTCTTCAGCTGGATGGTGCTTCTTTATAAGGCTGAGTTATGATGACAGAAATGCAGATAATCTTTTTTTCCCTTCTTTAAGAGCTGATGTTAGGAACTGGCGATATATCCCCATGCACGGATGGATCCTGGAGGAGGTTAATGCACTGCGAGGCCGGGACGTGCCATACAGCTGCTCCAAGGGCTGTGTATTCACGCTGACTCCTTGCACTGGTAGCTTTATGGAAAAGAGTGGGGCTGTTAGTGGAACAAGGCTGGAGTCAGTGTAGAGGTATGAGAATTTAGCCCGTGCTGTTATTAATGATGGTTACAGGGCTGCAGGCGTGAGGCCTGAATGATAACAGGCACAGGCTGTTTGCTTTGCTGTGTTACTGTACAACCACGTCTTTGTTGCGGCTTTGATGAGCTGTCTGTGCCACTGCTGGGGTGAGGGCTGCTTTTCTGTCTGTAAGGAAACATCATCTCTGTTAAGGCAGAAAAATTTCCCTCTGAACGATGAGAAAAGCAAAGCTGAGCTGTGGTCTTGCCAAGAGCTGTTCTGCTGATAAAACAGAAAATAGGACAAAAGTTTTCTTCCATCAAACAATTCTCAGCAAAGAGCAGACATCTCCTATTTATTTATTTCCCCTTGCTCCTGTGCTTTTTTTTTGTGCCCCCAGCTGCACAAAGTTTCAAAGGGGCTCTGGGTCTGACACTGCAATTCCCCAAAAGACCTGTCAGTGGGAATAAAGAAATCCAGCAACAGGCTGGGAGAGAGCAGCAGATACTCTAACTAGTCCTGAAGCCTTCCAGGATTTCAGCTGAACCGTGGCACAGCAGTGGATGCCCAGCTCAGTGGGTGGGATACACACACCCGAGGTCTGTGGTAGTGCAGGGAGTGGCAATCACTCCCACTGTGATTAGTGCACCTTTTGTAAATCGCAGGGGGGAAAAAAAAATTAGCTGAGTAATACTCAAACAAAGCATCTGTGTGTTTTGCTATGGTGGGGAGCATGTAGGCTGTGCTGCCCGGCCTGGCCCAAGATTAACTTTAGAGCAGCCTTTAGCTTCTAGTGAAGCTTCTGCCTGGAGTGGTGTTGCTGGAGGAAGCAATGGAGACCCCTGGGGAAGGTGAGTTACCCCCTAGCATCAGCCACATCCTGAGTCCACCGATGACCCAGGGAGGCTTATTTAAATTGGAGAATTTCAATGTGATCTGAAACACACAGCAGACACGATATCTGTTGGTGCTGTCATCTGCAGGGAAAGGTCTCTGGGGGGAAAGGAGCTGGTTGTGTTCAGAGGTGATGCCATGATTCGGAGGGATATGCTGGAGACAGTATGCATTAGGGTTCCCCTGATGCTGGGTGCTGTTGGGTAACAATCTTTCTCCTTCTCGGATGCGTCTCAGACTCTGAATGCACAGCTGAGTGCTGAGTTGTGTCCTGTGTGTTGTTCCCCACTATTGTACCTGGTTTAGTTAGAAAAAAGGCAGCAAGGCTGGCAGAAGCCACTCTTTGTAATATGATGCAGCAACTGAAAGTAGAAACTTTGCTTTATATGGCTCTCGTAGCAAGGCTTCCCATCTAGCCCAGGAGTAGCAGCTGTTCTCCTGGTTTACAAAACACAAACAGACAGCATTGTTTTCTGCTTTGCCTTTTTTATTACAGTAGATATTGGATGGGTGACTAGTGGAAAAAAGCATGGAAAGACCAGCCCAGCTGGTTGCATTTGAGATATTTAGGAATTGTAGGAGCTCAGCACACACTCTTCCAGGCAAACACCACCCAGGTGCCCCCACGGACGATGCTGCTATCTCCAGTGTGTGGGAAGGGGGTCTCCTTTGGGGCAGACCATGCAGACGGGTGGGTCAGCGAGCTGGCAGTCCCGGAGGAGCCTCGTATCTATGGGACATGTGTGAACGCTGGGAGATGCCCCGTGAGCTGGGCAAGAACCAGCCTGCAAGGCTGGCTCTGCACGGCTGGCGGGAGCAGCGCAACCAAAAGGGACTTTTTTCCCCTCAAGTCGTCAAACACACTGCACAACACGAGGGAGCAGACAGCTAAGTAGGCAGGGGCCATTTTAACAACGTGGTAAGGCTTTTTTTTTTTTTTTTTTATAGCCAAGATCACACCTGCAAATGGCTGAGCCAATTTCCGTAACTCAGGCTCCTCTGTGTCAGGTTGTCAGGAGGTGGTTGCCTCCTTGGCTGAACCTTTTGCAATCAGCACGGATTTTTTGAGAGTTTTCCTCAAGCTCATCTACCCTCCTGGCTGCTCTCATGGGTAAGCAAAGCAAAGGGGCTTCTGCCAAGGCTTGCAGGCCAAGGCTGCTCTGCGGGGCTCTCCTCTGCCTTGGGGTTACTCCAACACTTGTGAATCAGCAGCGGGTTATTAGCCCTTGCTGGAGGCAGAGAGGCTGTGCCAACATGCTGGCTCCTTCAGCGCATCCGCTCCAGTGACTACAGCTTGACTCAGCCCTTGCAGTGCTGCTGCTCTTCCCATCCGAGCCTCTCCTGGAGCCAGAGGTTTCGGCAGGCACTTCTCGGTGTAAGGTAGTGTCACTGGGGACTGGGGTTCATTTGCCATGACTGTCTGTGTGCCCAAATTGGCTGCAGGCTCCTGCCATGGAGGGAGAGGAGCAAGTGCCAGCAGCCAGTGAGTCAGCGTGCTCCCTCGGTATTTGCTGGGCTTGGGTGGGGTTCGTCAGAAATGCCATTCACTTCCAGAGAAACGTAAATCACTACGTTTGTACAAGCTTCAGTTCTGCAGATCTCTGTTTTAACAGCCAGAATGGGGTTTAGTTGATTGAAAAAAAAAAAAAAAGAAGAGGCATGTGAAAGCAAACCCAAATGTCTTTAATAATTATTCCCACTTTCACTCTTCCTTCGGATGATGACAAACACTGGGGAGCAGCTGCCCTGGAAATTTGGACCCCTTCTGCCTACCCTCCCTTTGAAGCTGATTTTCCTTCCCCTCGGCAGTGCTGGGACGTGACTGGGGACAGCGTGTTCATCACATGCTGGCACTGTCACTGTGTGGGCTGTGCCCAACTCTGCAGCCGCCCGTGTCCTCCCTGCAGAGCGGCTTCTCCGTGGCTGCTTAGCAGAGGGGTGAACAGGGCGGGCATGGCCATTTGCGGGCTGCAGAGAAGGAGCCAGCCCTCCTTTCCCTTCTTCCCTAGCTCTGCACATCACTATGTGAAGAGCGGGGACAGAAACGCTCTTTTGCTGGAGGAAGGGACCAAGCGTTGTCCTGTGGGTATCCCACTGCATTAGGCAGCGAAGAAAAACTCCCAAACCCTTTTGTTTAAAACATCTGGACCTCCTTTATCTGCTCCTACAATTGAGAGCATCTTTCCTGCCTGCTTGTTTGCTGATGTAAGTCAGCTCCTTTAAAAGCCTGGATACTCGATGTTTGGGGTCTTGTTTGCTGCATGTGCCTGATGCTCACGACAGCCCATTGCCTCCCTTGCGAGTCCTGGTTCCCCTTTGGTGTTTCTACCTTCAACGTTACGTTTCTCCTCTTGCAAGGTCCAAAGACAAAGCCGTCCTCCCCCGCACTCAAGTGCTTCTTCTTTTCCTAACTGAGCTCTGCAGTGCAGAGTTATTAATAAAAAATCACAACGTCATGTACAACCTGCACCATCACATCTGTCAATGTCACCACCATGCTAGATTGTGTGTTTTTTCCACCTTTTAGTGTCTCTTTGCTGCAGCGGTTGTTTGAAAAGAGGAGGAAAGCTAAGAAATCTCTCCCTACCTGCCAGAAGACATGAGCGATGATTTCAGTTTGGGGTGTGGCAGTTTGATATCGTCATTCGGGGTTATTAAAAACTGTTATTTGCCAAAGTTCAGCTGCTAAAACTGAAAGATCTCTAATACTTTACAGGATTCATGTTACCGAAGGTGTCAAACTGATCGTGGCTATGTCCACCTCTCTATGTAAAATGTCATTTTTTCTAAGCCGTGCTCATGGCCTGTGTCTCTGCTTACCCCTTGGTAACATGTGTGTCCTGGTTTTAGCTGGGACAGTGTCAGCTCTTCTTTTTAGCAGCCAGAAGAGCTCCATGTTTTGGTTTTACTCAGAGGCTCGCTCTGAGAAGAATGTTGACAGCACACTGATTGTTGCAGTTGGCACTGAGGTCTCAAGGACTTTTCAGCTGCCGTGTTCTTGCCAGCGTGCAAGAGCACAACAGGATAGGGGGGAGCATAGCCAGGACAAGGGGGCCATAATTCCTCTTGTGATTTGTACTTGAACTTAAGATTGTGGCCAAACTGGCCAATTAGTATTCCATATCATGCAGCGTCATATCCAGTATAAAAGTGAGGGTCAGCCAGAAAGAAGGGCTTTTTGCCCTTCTAGGACTCTCACTTTCAGACTCTCAGAGTGTTTTCTCTCTCTCTCTCGCTCTCTGTCTCGGGGCCTCCCATTCATCCAGGATTGCGGTATCGGGATTTATCTGTTTCGGGATCATTAGTTTGGGACGAGATGGGCCTTGGTCAAGGGGTGGTGAGCAATTACACTGTACATCACTCGTTTGTATATATTTATCCTTGTACATATCCGTATATATATATATACTGGTAGCGGTAGTAGTAAGTTGTTCTTATCTCAACCCACAGGTCTCTTTTCTTTTTCTTCTTTGATTCTCTCCCTCATCCATGGGAGTGGGGAAGTGAGCGACTGTGTAGGGTTTGATTGCCGGAGTGGCCTAACCCACGACAACGTGTAAGGTTAATATTCAGCCGTGACCATTAGAATCAACTTCTGGCTGAGCAGGGTCAGGTGTTGCAGACTTATTTTTAGCATTTCCCGTAGTTAGCACAGTCAGTAGGGGAGCACAGGAGCGCAGCGCAGGGCCCACTCACAGCAAACGGCAGACCAGAGCCCCTCTGCCCCAGCACATTGAGGAATTCAGGACAAAAACTCCTGAAGAAATCTTTGCAGCAGGAAAAGGCAACACAACAGCAGGTTAGAGACCAGGGCTGGACTTTTTGTTGGAAGTGAGGGTGGATCTTCTCCACACGCTTTCTGTCCATGTTTTCCTTGGGGCTTGTTGCAGCAGGGATGGCAGCTCTAACGAGTTACCTCCTTGGTGCTCCCCACAGCAGTGTTCGGCTCACTCTGTTGATCATCTCGCAGCCTTTCACCGCAAGAAAAAGAATTAGCTTGTAGCTTTCTTAGTACCCCAGAGGATTCACAGCTCTGCAAGAATGTGGGACAGGGTAAGGGGTCACAGCATCATCCTGAAGTACCAGGTCCCTCCAGCACAGGATGCAGAGGAGCCCACAAGGCTATGTGCAAGTGGGTGTGAAGGTGACACTGGCCCAGAGAACGACTGCAGCCTTCATTAGCCCTCTTGGCCCAGATGCTTCTGAAGTAGTCTCTTTCTATTATGTATATATGTTGCCACCAGGGCGCAGCTCTGCAGCCTTGTTTTTTCTCCTCACACAGAGTTGTTCACATTTTGCATCTGCAGGCAGCTCACGTGCACTTGAGCAGGGCTTTTGCAGAGAATAAGCAGGACCATGGCCATGGCTGGCCCCAGCGGAGATGGCAGGAACTGGTGAGAGTTGGCAGCCTGTGCTGCAGGGAACACGGTAGCCTGGCTGCCAGCGTGGGCGATGCAGCAGGTGCCCTTCTGTGCTGCAGCCGCTGCTTGGGAAAATGGGACCCAAATGGGTTTGTTGGGAGCAAGCCAAAGCTGGAATTAGAGCATGACTGTTGTGTCCGTGAGGAGGATAACAGCAGCCCTGGACCAGCTTGATGTGTAGGCAAACAGCTGTTGGGAGAGTTTGGTGGAGCCAAGGGGACAGGGTGACGGAGAGAGAGCTGCAGTGGGACTGGAGGCTCCGTCCAGTCCTCCTCATTCACTGGTACATGGGTCTACCTGGGAATCTCAGCACTTGAAGGAGTTTAAAATCTCGTGGACCTTGGGGGAGAAGTAGGAAACTTGTGTAGGCTAGGCAGGAGGTAGGAGATCTCTTCCAAAAAATCTGTGACTGCCTTGTGCTGGCTTATGTGAGCGGTCATTTACTTCCCAGCTGGAGAGCTGCACAGTGAGTGCAGTGGAAGGAAATCCTGCTCCATGCTGGAATTGCTCTGGGAGACAGTGTTTGCAGACACTGATTTCTCTGGTGCCCAGACAGCCATGCCCGCCCAGTGCCACCAGTCCTGCCCTTCTGCACGTGTGTGCTTGGCAGCCCTGTGCAATGCGGAGTATCAGGGATATTTCTTCCTCCATTGTTACAACTACCTTATACCACGTGCCACTTTCTGCTGTTTTATTTAGCAGTAAAGAGCAAAAGGTCGCTTGCTTGCTGAAGCCTGATGGGGTGAGCGTGCCGTGGTGCATAATAAAGGAAGGAGATCGAAGCTACCCGCTCCTTTTGCTGTCCATGGGCTGTACAAAAACACAGTAATATCCCTTCCCTCCAGACACCCGCCAAAGACACAAACTTCCCCTGCTTTATAATTCCTGCCCAGGAGGTTTTGAGACACAGATGAGAAGCTGGAGACAGAGGGGCCCCAGTCTGGCCCTCTCTGGCTTCTTCCCCTTCCCTGGGGCAGCCCCAAGCACAGATGTCCAGGATATTCCTGTTTCTCCTCTCTGCTGCAGGATTTAAGGTTCACCCAACTGGTCCTCTGCCTGTTCACAGCGGTGCGTGCACAACCCAGCTGAGCATCCAGCCCTGAATATAGGCCCTCTAAAACCGCTGGCTAAGCAGCCTGCTGAAGTGCTGCCGTTCTGTGCAAATCCCAGCCCAGGTTACCCAAGCACAGGCATGGCCCTGCGGCCTCGAATGGGTGCTGTGAGCAGATCACACGCTTCTAAAGCATGCAGCCAGGTGGAGATGTAAAGCACCTATACGTCCACCCACAGACAGGAGCCTGCCTCTCAGCCTGCCCCGCACCAAATACGGGACGGGGCATGAGTCAAAATGAGGGACACCAGAAAATAATAGACTTCACATGAAGAAGAGCAATAATTTGCAGCTGTAAATCACCTTTCATCTGCAGATCACAGAGGTGTCTCAAGCACTAATTAACACAGCCTGCAGCATCCCTGCCCCATAACTAGCACAGGGCGATGGTTATTCCATCTGCTGGCATGCGGCCACGGTCCTTGCAGGCACCTGCAAGAGGGAACTGGCTTGCAAGGTTGGTCCTGTTCCACTTCTCACGGCCATGCTGGAGGTGCCTGGGCTCCTGTGCCAAGGTGCTGGTGTGTGTCCTGACTGTGTGCAGGTTTGGTGTCTGCTTCAACAGCAGGCAGGTGAAGAAGGTCGAGAGCTTTGCACCAGTGAGTGGACAGTGGGAGCAGAACCCACTCTGGATCCAATCCATCGATGCCTTGGTTTTTATTTTGTATTTTCTATGTGGAAATCAATATTTAGCTCGAAGAAAACTTGAGTGAGAAAGGTGAGCCCCTCCAGCAGCAAAGAGATCTTTGTGGTTGTGAATAAAGTATGGCAGGAAAGTTTCCAGTCTTCTGAAAGTTTTGTAAATTTACGTATGTGAGTGTATATATATATATTTTATATGTATTTACAAATATTTTCAAAAAAGCTTGAGTTCTTTAATCTTAATCATTATCTATGTAAAGTTGGAGACACACCCGAAGCACTGTTATCTCAGGCACAGAGCGCAGAAGACAGGTTCTCAAGGATCTGTGCGTGGGTTGTTCGCATTCCCCGGGCGGTGCATGGAAGCCTGGACAGTCCCAGCCTCGGTCCCCTGCTTCCCTGAGTTGAGGCATCTTTCCTAGAGAAAATGAAAATAGACTTTTCTGAGGAGAATTTAAGTGTGAGAGGAGAGATAAGAAGTGGCACAATCAGGAGCTTTCCCAGTTAGCTGTAGATGTACCGGACTCATCTTCCCTCCCCCTGGGCTGGGTATCTACAACACACACCCTGCAGTACACGGTGCCTGAAGGATGTAACAGGAGACTCTGGGCTACAGAACTTGTCTATTTTGAGTTTTCAGTGAGCAAAATGAAGCAGAAGTTACTGGGCATGTGGGAATTCCAGCATGTGGGAATCAAAATGTAAGACTGAAATATGGGAGAGACTCAGACTGGGTAGTCTCTCTCTGCATTCAAAACGTCTATGAACATTGTTGCAATACTGTGTGTGCTCATTTTGCATGGCTGAAAACAGCTCTGGAAGGTGCTGGGCGACAGTGAAAGCCAGCCCGTGGCATTGTGCAGCTCCCAGCAGTGCTTTACTGTCGCACCAGGAGCTTGGCTGTACAAAGAAAGCACAACTGGAGTCTGCTGCTTTGTCCACGTTACAAGCAGGTAAATTAAAGGTTAGAGAGATTGTAATTTGCTTCAGGACATGGAGAGTATCGGAGCAGGAGTGAGACCTGCGAGCCCTAGCTGAGAGTCCCTTGCTCTGACTTCTGCACGATGTGGGATCATTTTCTTGGTTAAAAATAACCCTTGTTTATAACCTCCTGTTTCGTGATTCAGCTTTTCTGCAGTCAAACGACTGATCACCACCACAGGCAGGGTAGCATCAGATTTCAGGAGGAAGATGCAATAGGCTGTTGCAGCTAGGGAATGCTCCTTGCAAAGGGCAGTTGGAAACGAGGAAATGGTGATTGCCTTGTCAAAGGGCTGCTCTTCTTGGAGAGGAGTTGTCCTCTCTGAGATCACTGTGCCAAATCCTAAACTGCCGGGAGCTCCTGCTGTGCAAATCCCCACCATGGTTTCTGCCCTGCCAGAAACACCAGTGCCTCATCACCATGAATGTGCCCCTGTGCAGGCCCAAAGGTACAGACAAACGTGGTTTTCCTGGTTCTCTCCTCTGTCTTGCCTGTAGGTCAGAGCATCAGACGTGCAGTCCTCTACATATGGCAACCCGGAGGCCCTACCGATGGCTCAGCTACCGGTTTTACACCTAAAGCCAGACTCATTGCCAAGAAAAATCTCCTAGAAAGTCCCACACACCTGCTTTTATGCCTCGCGCTGCAGAGTGATGCGTCTCATGAGCAGCACAGCTGTCGTGGCTTTTAAGGACCACGTTGCCACGGTTTGCTCGCTGCTGTATTATCTTGCCTGCAAAAATCAGGCTATGCAGCTGCAATCCTCATCCTATTTTGCAGGCGGGAAGCGTAGGCACAAAATGACAAGGACCAGCATTTCCAAAAGCGTCTGGTGATTTTTGGCTAGCTCTGGTTAACTCGCCGCTTTTCGAGTAGGTCGGCCCACCGGCTGCTTCAGCAACTGCTGGCCCAAGCGATGTGCCCACGGCACACAAATAATCGGTAGCAGAGACCTGAACAGAGCCAGAACCCCTGAGACACAGTTCCTGCCATGCAATCTTGAGCTCATCCTTCCTTTTTTTAGGGAGCCAATCCTTTGGCCTTGCAGCAAGAGAAATTTCCATAAATGTGATTTTTTTTTTTCACACATCATTGTGTGTTTAATGTTTAACAGTGGGATCATTATGGTTTTATTAGCAGCATGTAATGCTTTTTTTCATCTTCAACTGACCTTGCAAACATTAACTAATTGATCTCAACTATGAATCGGTGGTGGTAACTAGGAAGAGAGGTGAAGTGATCCGCTCCTGGTCACTGGGAAGTGGTTGTCAGGACAGGGGTGCAGAAATCAGGGCTCCCACTTTGCTGCTCAGACCACGAACCACCGGTGGTTTTATTACAGTCATTTCCATCAGTGCTGCTGTCAGGGAGGGCCACTCTGGGGTGCAACAAACAACCCTCAGCTGCTTCTTGGTGCTTCCGGTCGCGCTCATGCTTGATGAAATGTAGCACAACATCACCCAACCTCCATAAAAAGCTGATTTTTAAAATAAGTACCCGATTGACTTTGTTTTTCTTCAGTGATCTGGTAGTTTACCTGATTGTTTCCAGCTCACCCTGATAAAATGCATGATTAAAATATCTATATTTGTGGGAATTAGATGCTAAGTCAGAAATGAGCGGGGTTGCTGGCAGCCGAATGCTGTGAGGTTTTTAAGGGCCACATGGCGAAGACTGAGGTGAAGCATCCTGAAGACAGCTGCCAGAAATTAGCTCCTCGTTTGGAGTATGCAGAACATGTACGACGGCTTCATGATTACTCCTCTCATCTGCTTCACATTGCGCCTGTTTTCCTCGCGACTGTCCTGGTGTACGCAATTTTCTGTTGCCAAAAACAGGAGTGAAAATGAACACTGCGGTGAGGAAGAGCTGTGCCACTGCCCAGGTAAGGGGGGCCAAGCCTGGCAGGGACTGGCCCCTCTCGGGGGAAGGGAGTGACAATAGCTTGGGAACAAGGGGACCAGCGGGGAGGCTGATGGTGTCTTTGAGGACAGACGAGATGCAGCTGGGGGGATGTGATAGGGACAGAACCCCTCAGCGAGGGGATGCAGTGATGCCTTTGGAGATAAGGGTGGGCACCGCAGGGAGATGCGACGTGTGCTTTGGGGACAGCGGGGACGCAGTGGGCAAGTGTGATGGTGGCTTTGGGGACAGCATGAACACAGCGGACGGATGCGATGATGGCTTGGGAACAGCAGGGACAGAGCAGGAAGGTGTGATAGTGACTTTGGGGACAGAGGGGACACAGCGGGGAGGTGTGATGGTGGCTTTGGGGACAGCCTTTCAGCAGGTGGCTGTGGGGACAGGGTGGACTCGGCGGGTGGTGCGGCAGTAACTTTGGATCCTGTGGCCGGGAAGAGGTGGGGGTCCTGTGCCCGGCGCCCGCTCCGGTGCTCCGGCCGGCACCCGTGTCACACCGGTGCAGGCGGCGGGAGGCAGCGGCAGCCCCGCAGCTGCGGGACAGGCTGTCCGGGAGCCCAGAGGGACAGTACGGATCGGGAGACCCCCCGCGGTGCCCCGGGGTGCGGGGCCCGCCCGCGGGGCGGGCGGGCGGCGCGCCGGCCGGTGCCAGGCAGCAGCCAGGCGGCGCGGCGGCGCGCGCTGGCCGGCGGGGCGCGGCGCGGCGCGGCCCCGGAGCGTACCATGTGCGCCCGGCGGCGGGAGGCGGCGGAGGGGCCACGACGGCGGCGGCTGCTGCTGCCCTGCTAGCTCCGCCACGGCGGGCCCGGCGACCCAGGAGCCGCTGCGGTCAATGTAACGGCGGCGGCGGGGCGGCGGGCAGGGTGGAGGGGGGTGGCCACCGAGTGGCGTTTCCACGCCGCGCGTGGCCACCCGCCGCGGGGAAGGAGCGGGGGGGCGGAGGGCGGGCGGGAGGCGTTTAAATGGCGGCGCGCAGCCGGCCCCGCGCTAAACCGGCCCCCGTGGCTCGCCCCGTGCCGCCCGCGCGTGGCACGGTGCGGCCGCCCGCCTGCCTGCTCGCGCCGCTGCCGCCGCCGCTGCTGAGGTGAGGCCGGGCCCGGCGCGGGGGGCCGGCTGCCCCCCGCCGCGTCGCGGGGTGCCTGGGGACGGGTCTGGCAGCCGCTCCGGGCGTGGGGGGACTGGGACACGCGTCTGTGGCGGCGGCGGCGGCGGTTCGTCCCGCGGCTGGGCTCTGCGGCCGCTGGCGGTCGTCCCCGGGAGCGGCGGCGGGCCGGCCCGTGGGTGCCGGCGCGGCTGCTTGGCGGCGCATCGCTCCTTTGTCTGCTGGCGGCGGGCTGGCCGGCCGGCCGCAGCCCCGCTCCGCTCCGCCGGCTGCCGGCGCGTCGCGGAGCGTTGCTAGGGTGTCGTCTGCTTCTTTAAAAAAAACCCCAACAACTGGAAAAACCCGCAGCAAAACTCATTTTGCAGCCGAAAGTGTGCCGGGTGCTGTCCTGCCGCGAACCGGCCTCGTAGCGTAGCGAAGTGCCCGCTCAGAGCAGGGTAGAAAGCAGAGTGTTACTTCTAGAAAAAGCAGCACAAACTATCCGGAGGACTCCCCCACCGCTACAGCAGGGAGAGAGGGGCCCGGGGGAGGGGGGGTTTTTTCTTTTTTTTTTTTTTTTCTCTTTCCTTTTTTTTTTTTTTGACTCTTATGAAGACATGCGCATTTGTTCATTCTTGCCACCGCACTGGAGTCTGCCTAGAAACAAGAACACAGCCTGGCGAACTTGATGCTGGCTCTCGAAAGTGTCTGGCTTTTCTTTTTTTTTTTTTTTTTTGCCCCCCCATTTACTTGTGCCATAGTTAAGAGCCTCGAGATATTTTCTTGAATTATTCCCATGTGCCTGCCGATGGACACCCACTCTTCTCCCCCTTCACCCCTCTTGACCCCTACCAAGCCAGGTCTATGCATTGGGAAAGTGCAGCCATGATAAATAGAGCAACTTCTCCCATTTTGCACCCAGCGCCATGGTATGACAGTTGGCGGTAGGTGTGCCTTCCGACGGGGAGCCACCCCAATGCTGAATCATCGCGGAGCAGCGATGGCCGGACAACCCGTCTGCTCGGGAACAAAATATTCCCCTGTAGAGCATGAGGTGGTGGCGAGGCGAGACGCAGTAAGAGACCTGTTAGCATTCGGCTCAGGCGTGGGTGAATGGTCGCAGGGAGAAAACCTTTCCCTCTCATGGCAGCGGGAGCTGCCAATGCGGTTTTGAGCTCAAAGGCAAGACGTGCGCTTCTGTGAGGAACATCCCCTGCCTTTGAGGTAGTGAAACTCCGAGGGCCTGATCCTGCTGCTTTTGCTTCTCTGAAAACTCCTTTCTTGCACGGTTAGGCTCCGTGCGAGATCAACACCCGGCTTGGGGAGTAGTGACGTGGCGGATCTGTTGCTATTGTGCAGCGGTGGTGATCAGCAGTAATTCTGTAATGCATTTGCACAGACAGAGTTGTGTGAGCAGTAGTGTCTGTGCTGTTTGCCTGTAACTAGTTTGTTCTGCACTGGTGAAAGTCATTGCCTTCGTTATTGCAAGGAATTAATGGCTTTGACTTTGGGGGGCTTGGGGTTCGTGTGCGTCAGATGCTGAGGTGTTGCTGGGTATCCCTACCTTTATTCAAAGGATGCCAGAAAGTATGGGAGTGAGAGGAGCGATGAGCAATTTTGAGCTGGGGTGTATCAGGCGAGACTAAATTGCAGCAGTTGTTGGACATGTAACGTGATCCTGTAATTAGAGCGAGGTAATAGACTGTACCATGTTGTAACTATCAAGTGTCTGAGTTGGAGCGGTCTGAATTAAGCTGGTTCTTTTGGGATTGCACAGAAGCAGAAGTAATGCAGTTAAAGTTTCCATACAGCAGCTTCCATGGGGTCGCAGAGGTGTTTTCCCCCTATGGGTCCTCCTTGTGGGTGTTTTGCTTTTAAGATAGTATGCAGAGGCTGCGAACGTGCTGCTCTCCAGGATGGAGAAGATGCCTTACGTGGCATGGTCCTGCTCCTTGGAGCTTTATTTACAAATGAAGGTCCAAATCGTGCATCTCGGCCTGAGGGGCAGACGGAAAACTCCTGAAGGAAGGACTTGGGGGTTCAGCTTTGTGCAGAACTGAAGGATTTAAAGGACTGCGTAATTTGTTCTTAAAACTTCCCTGCCCCCACTGCTCTCCAACCCCAAAAAGGTGTGTGTTAGTGAGCGGTCTGGTGGAGAGCCCGCAGGTGGTGGTCTCTCCAGTGCTGCTGCCAATGGGCCGGGATCCTTGCGGGGTTTTACCGGAGAGTCGTGCTAGTGGGGAGCCGTGGGGGTGCAGTCGTGCAGAGGCAATCCTGGGAGGCGGTGCGGAGTTACGGTGTGTGGGCACCAGCCCTTGGCGCGGATGCTAATTTCCCTTGGTGTGTGCCTGTGTGTATATATAGTCATGGTACATATTTAAATGAAGTCATTTTTGAAGTAGCGATGGCCCAGAAAAGTTCGAGAGCTATTTCAGGGTTTGAGTGTTTTTCTTTGAAAGACAATGGGATGTGCAGAAGCTTCTAGGTATTATGGGATGCACTTACAGCAGGAGAAGGTGCGGTCTGCTTTTGGTCGCAGTCAGACTTCCCAGAAGCGGCTGAGTTTTGCCTACAGCTGTATGTCCATTGCAGGTCTGGTGCTGTCTTCCAGGTGTTTTGGGACATACTGGTAGGAGCCCAAAGCAGATCTGGTGGTCAGTGAGGAAATTAGCCCCTTGGGTGCTGTAACCTCTGTGCTGCTCAGCCTCCTCCAGCCTGTGGCCAGGTCAGAAAGAAGTCAGGGTGCCACATCTTTCCCACCACCGTGGGAGGAATGAGGCATCCCATGGAGAAAGAGGGAAGCAGATCTGGGGCTGCCGTTCCCTCCCCTACCCGTACTGGCCCATGTGCTGGCAGGAAGATTACTGACACATAGGGATGCTGTGGCAGTTGTTTGTCTGAGGTGTTGGGGTGTCAGTCAATCCACATAGAGAATTTTTTAGTGGTTTTCATGTCCAGTCCACTTCATGAGCTCAGCAGTGGCCTGCTCTGCCTCCTCCTTCTCTGTTGGGGGATGGCTGGAATGAGGCTTAAATGTTTATTCTTACATTGTTACAGCCTAGAAGTTTTCTCCTGGCTACCCCGTCTTAGCAAGATGAATACATGGACGTTAGAGTTTGCAGTAGTGCTGCTGCCAGAAAGTGAGGCTTTAAGGGGCTGTTCTGCAAGTTAAGGGAATCTCAAAGTGGGACTTAAAAACGTGTACTGCAAAGGCTTGGGAGGAGGTTCACTTCCTTACCTTTTGCAGTATAGCTTGCAAATAAGTTTTGAAGCTGGTGCTATTGTGGAAAGAGTGATACTGCTTCCAGCCCTTTCCTCCAGTCTCTTCACCATCCTTATTATTCTGCAAGGTTATTATTAATCCACAAGAAAGAAAGTGATGCTCGTTTCAGCCATCACGGCTTCCTTGGTTCACTTCTCCATGTGGCCAGAGAAACAGTTGTGTTGGCCCAGGGACCTGGGGTGCTCATGCAGGACTGGATGAGGCTGGACTGGGGCTTTTATTAGCAGCACTGACTTACGCCGATTTAAACCGATGGCAAAACTGCATTGCTAGTGTCTTGCAATCGGGTCTCCATGCACAAATCAAACCACAGCTTTCCTAGTCACCAGTGCCTGCAGTTTAGTCAGGAGCCCGAAAGCAAATGAAGATTTTCTTTGTGGCTAACACAGGCACAGGTGATGATGATGAATGTGCAGTCAGAATTTGGTGACTGATGCCTGCAGCAGGATGCAGGACACCGCTGCCGTGCCAGTGGTGAGAGCTTGGCTTTGGCAGTGGAGCAAACCATTGCGTGACTCAGACGTGTTGGGAAAGAGTATGCAGGCTTTTCTGACCGTGAACATACTAGAAGTCACATGTGGAAACTAGAATGAGTACTAGAAACACGAGGCTGCTCATTGAGAGGGAGGCTGTGCACTGAAAAGCTGAGTTTCCTTAGGCTGGGTTTCCAGAGGTAGTCATAGGAGCTGTGGCTCTCTTGCTGTGCTCTGAAAACAGAGTGCAAATGTCCAAGCAAAGAAGAACCACCACTGCAGGCAGACATGGCATCCTGTGTTTGGGTTACTTGGGTCCAGCCTTCAAGCACCCAGCAGGAGAAATGTGAGAAAAATCTTTTGCAACATGATAGAAACACTTGGGGAGTGATCACAGCCTGGAAGCAGGAGGGAGAGGATGTCTTTATTGAACAGTGCGTGTTTGCTCTTAAAATCCCTTAAAAGCTCTGAGGCTCAAGCTTGCTTGATGTGCTGTGTTTGCAATATGTAGTGTTTCAGTGAGAAGTTTCAATTCAGTGTGAGCGAGTTCATGCAGAAGTTGTTCCCTTTTAGGTGACAGGGAACCAGTTACCCATGTGTAATGCGCTGGTTTGCTTGTTAGATTGTTTTGTGAGTTTCTTTTTGAGCAGTGTCTTCCAGATCTCTGGGCAGTGCAGGCATCCTTCTCCAGGGCAGTGCTCAGGTCCTAATTTGTCGTATGGCATAGGCACGGACTTGTTTGTCTTGCTGAAGCACAGTCTTCAAGCTGGAGCGTTTATAGTAGAACATTTTGTAATTCTCTGTTTACCAGCGTCACAGATTCCCCCGACTTTGTACGCGTGTCTGCTCCTGGAATGGAGTTCCTCCTTGTGCTACCTAAATATAGAAGTGATATAAATGGATCCTTTTAGTTTGTTTTCTGTAGATTCCTCTGTGTGTGCAAATTGCTGCTCCTGCATAGATGATTTGCCAGAATTCGTGCTTGTGATACTTTTCCAGTTGGGCACCTCTTGCCTGCTAAGCTGTGGTGGTGCAGGTTGTGCTTTTAAAAGGTGTGTATCCTCCCCTTTTTCCATGCCATATTCCAGGAAGCATTGTCTACCCAGAGCGATGTTATCTTCCCCCATTTTAAATGGTGTCAGCACATATTTATTTTTCCCCTTGGCTTGTCCTGATGCTAAGTACCCACCATGGGAATGAGTCGTCTCCTATTACTCAGATGGAACAAATCTGTGGTTTGGCCTCCAAATTATATGGCCCTGCTCAGCACGGGTGAGGTCCTCTGGAGCCCAGCATCTCTTTGCCTGCTTTTTGGGGGGGGGGGGGGGGGGGGGGGGGGGGGGGGTGGGGCGTGTAAAAGCATGTAGGCTGATAGCGAGCTGAAAAACCGGTGGCCTTTGGAGCTGGGTATTTTATGTCTGAGGGCTTCTGAATGCATAAAATCGGAGAGAATGTGTCTGTGTAATCCGATCTGCTCTTGAAAGCCTTGCGGAGGGCTGCATGCTGCAGACATAAGCTGTGTCAATAAGAACTCTATTCACCCTCGGAAAACAGCCTCGTGATCGGGTTTGACTGGCAAGCTTCCTAAGGGAGGTCCTTTTTTTGAGAAAGAGCTCCACTTTTTTGACAGCACTTCTGACTGCCTTTTCGGACTCACGCTTATTCTTCTTTCCTTGGCATGATAAACTTGGATTTTTATTTTTATTTTTGCTGGGGCAGAGGGAGGATTCCATGCAGCATGATCACAAGGGTACGGTGGGAGTTTCCTTCCTCGCAGGGCAACCCCTCCACCAAAGCAGCATTTAGGAGTGTGAAGGTGATGGTTTAAAAAAAAATATAAGGACTGGAGGTTGTTGCATGCAGGATAGTGTACCCATGGCACACGCAAGGTGCTTTCTTGCAAAAAACAGTGGCACAAAATACCTGTCCTTGTAAAAGTCATGGATGGTAATGCCCAAAGTGTGTGATTGTGCAGATTTATGTGCCTTTTTTCCTTTGGTTCTTCAGATGTCTGTGTTACCCAGAAGCGTTGGGTGAAATTCTGCTTTCGGTAATGTTGGCATAAATCTGCTGGGAAGGCAGTGCTGTACTAATGATGGTAATTTGCTGGTTGCTATTATTTTTTAAAAAAATTCACACAAGTCAAATCTTATTCTGCTTTATGAAGTATTCTACACCTGGCATACAATGTTTTAAAATCTTGTAGGAAAAATCTGCTTGAGCTAGTAAAAATGATGCTTATAAGATTTTCTGAAAGCAGAGTTTTAATCAAAATATTAGGTCCTGAGTGGCAGTTTAGTGTATAGCGTTTGTGTAAATGACGTTTTCTGTTGCATTACATGTGTGATATTCAGTGTTTTTTCTGCTAAGGTCTTAAAGCCATACTCTTTGGCATCGAGTTACCAATTTTAACGAAAGAGATGCCAGATTGTCAGTTTTGCACGTTTCTTTTTTCGTGCAGGTCCCTTGGTCTATCTGTCACTGTTTTTTTTTTTAAAGCTCCAGCTTCTTACTCGAGTGATGATTTGAAAATTAGCTCATCTGTATGTCTTTCTGGGTTATTCCTGTAGCTGCAAATGAAAGCTTGAAAATATAATTAGGGTGTAATATGCACAAGCTCAAAAAAAACCCCAAAAAACAACCCACCCCCCAACAAAACCCAAAGTAATGCAAAGCTATTATTTAAAAGAAATACAATTATGTTTTGAGCCAATTGAGGCTTGACTTAATTTCTCAGGGTTTGCTGGCAATGATGCAGTAAACCTGAAATTAGCTCCTGAAATATGCCTGTTCTGAGTCAGGAGTTTGACTGGTGAAAATCGAGAAAGCCGCTGAAAAAAGGGGAATCCTCTCGTGGGGAGCCTGGCCCTGCACGGACTGTTCCTGCAGTCACTGTTTCCCTGGCCCTCCCTGGCTAATTTCTCTGTGATAGAGGCTTGATCTCACCCGCGAGAGCTTTAATAACCACCTCGGACTGGTTTAGGTGGGATTGGCACCGGGTGAACAGCGTGCGGACCCGGGCGGCCGCGGCTGGGCTGAGCACGGCAGGAAAGGCTGGTTTGTCAGCTGCTGCTGCTGCTCGGAAGGTGGGGAGGCCGCAGCTGCGTAATGTGTTTTTGCTTCCTGTTCCTAATCTGTTTTGGGTCCAAAGTAGTGGTGTTTTTCCATATTAAGATGTTTGGCTCTGTTTGGCGAGGCAGCAATGAATTTCACACTGTACACAACGTGTTTCTTGTGTTTCAGAGACTCTTTGTCGCTGCCTTTGACTTTTAGTTTGGATGGTGAAACCTTTATTAGTACCTTTTTTTTTTGTTGCATATACCTGCTTTTCAAGAAAATAGAGTTTTTTCTTTTTTTTTCTTTTTTTTTTTTTTTTTTTCTGTCTTGGAAAGAACCTTTGGAATAGCTGGCAGGTCTGTAGCTGAGCAGAGGGAGGGAGCTCCTCAGCAGGCTCGTGGGGGAGACGGGGACACCTCAGCCTGCTTCTGCGCTCCTGGGTCATGAGGGATATAATGCTGCCAGAGTTCATTGGGATGCTGGGACTTAATTCGTTAACGTTTGCGAAGCATTTGGTGATCTTTTGGTGAAAGATGCTGGGACTGCGGGGTGGGAGGGGTGAGTGGTTGTCTGTGAAGGTCTGTAATGCCAGGAGGGATGTGTGTGGGTTGATGGACCGGTCTTTAAAGCGGTCCTAAAGGCTGGAATGGAGAGCTGCCAAACATCCCTGGCTCGTTGATGGGGAAACCGGCTCCTGCAAAAGAGCATTGCCTGCCCTGAGCCATGGCTGCTGCTGGGAGCTGTTCTCCAGAGCACGGGGTTAGTCCACAGCACGCAAAGCGTTACCACAGGCCATAAGATACAAACCTGATGGGGAAGAGAGTATTGAGCTGTTCCCTGGATGGGCTGGGCAGCAAAAGAGTGTCTGGTTTCTCTCTCCAAAACCTGGTCAAAACTCTTCATCAATGCTGTTCACTCTTTTTAGTCAAGCTGCTTGGTTGTAGGAACTCCTGCTCTGCCTACAGCCAGCAAGTCAGGATGGATAGGTCTCTTTATAGCCATACCAGGTATCAGTGGGATCCTTTTAAATACAGTCTGAATTTTTTTAAATAAATGGTAATAAGCAGTGCTGGCCCCAGAGGCTTGTGTTGCATCTTCAGATACATTTCAATAAAGTTATTTTTTGGGTACAAAGAAGAAACAGTGTAGCGTGGAACCATCAGTAGGGTTGCAGGTGGTTTATCCTTCTTTCTGTGAAGCCTGCAGATGCTGGTCGTGTATCTGACTGAGGAAACCGGAGCTCAGAAGTGTCTTGTGGAGTGCCTCCGTGCCCTCAGACAGACTGCTGGGTTTTGGCACTGGCGTCTCCACCTTACCTTTGTACTCAACTCCTGAATCCGCAACCAAACACCTCCATCCTGGGTCCTCTGCCTGTTCCTCAGACCGAGTCCACCACATGTGAATTCGGTTTGACTAATTGCTCAGTGAAACGCTCAGCGTGACAACCGCGGTGCCCTTTGTTGAGCACAGCCGTGGTAACAAGCTAATGTTGGCTGTGCCCCGGGTGCCCAGGCGTGGTCTGGCTGATGCAGCAGCACCTTTCACGTGCTGCTTGAGGAAGCTCATGTAAATGGGGTCCCGTAAATGGGGCCAACCAGAGTGGGCTGCTCTCCTGCAGAAGGAACGGCGAGCCCCTTCCCTCCTGCGTATCTGCAGTGAGGTGACACCTCCCCTGCTGCTTCTGGATGGCACCAGCCTCCTCCACCTTCCTCAGAAGTGCAGGCAGGTTTTCTCCACTCCTCCCCTGCCTGCTCTGCACACGCCCTTGGACCAGTCTGCCCAGGGCAGCTGGCTTGGGTGGCTCTCACTCAGGACTGACCTCCTTCACTATGATTTTCAGGGTCTCCAGAGCAGTTGGTTGAATAGCTGTGATGCATGTTTCTTCAGAGACTGAGGAGCTGAGTAGGGCATGTGGGGTGGATTCCGCATGAGGTTGTATCAGCCTTGCTGAAGGGAGAAACCTGCTGCGCTGCGGACTTTCCAGCTCTGATGACTATGTTGTAATATGACGCGTTCAGTAGCTGATGCTCAGATATCAAGGTTGGAATGAGGATGCTGCTGCTGAAAGGCAAATTCATTCTGTCTCCTATGTTAGGGGAAAGGTTGTCCTTCTGACAAGACCCTGAGATCCATTCAGAAGGTACAGGGAAGTTGTGTGTTTAACAACATATTTATGTACTGTACAGTGCCACTGTCTTGTTCTTCTAGAGATACCAGGATTTGTAAATTCAGCCCAGCTGTAGAGTGTGTCCTCGGTGCCCTTAGTTGGGTGGTTACACCATTGTGTGTGCCAGGTTAGATGAGAAACAGTTTCTCCCCCAGGTCTTGGAGCACCTCCACCTGCTCAACCAACCTGGGGAATGTAGTACCTGGTGACTTATGGATGGGAAGAGCGTTTGGTTGCACAATGCTGCAGGATTCATCTCTATCATAGAGTCTGCACCTGGTTCCTCCCGTGCCTTTCTAATGTATATGACATTCAGTGCACACAAGGAGAGAAGCAAACTTGCGGGGAATATATGTATTTGGGGGAATTGTGGAAGCCTCTTGAGAGAGGGGCATTGCTGAGACAGAGCCATTGGCTGCTCAAGCTGCTGGGCTGTGCCGAGTGCCCTTGGCCTACACGGGTGCCAGGAGGAGCTGAGCATGCTGTTTCATGCCCTTCAAGTGGGTTTTGGCACTGAGAGGTGCACTCTTTCCTCCCTGCTGCTGTCCTCATTCTTCTGCCTTGTGCTTGATCTCATGGGTGCTTCTCCTGGCTGAGGAAGAGGGCAAGAATGAGGGCTGAGTCCCATGGGAGGACAGAGCTGCCCTGGCCAATGCGGACTGAGCTTGGGTCAGCTGGAGATGGTGGTGAAATCGAAGCTGGAGGATGCCCAGACTTGCAGGAGAGCAGCTGCACAGGTGGGGCTGAGCTGGTCACTGACAGCCATTTGCAAGGTGCTGTTTTTTTTTTAAATTCAATAAAACACTGTTACAGTTATGTGCTGATTAATAGGAGTAATGCTTAATGCAGCCATTGCATAAGGCGGTGAGCTAAGGCAGGTGCCGTTTGCGGGCAGTAACTCCCTTTTTGAAACAAAAGGACCCGACAGTTGAGATGGGCTGATCTCGGGCTAAAGTAATTCACCATAAACTGCGTTTCAAATAGCTGCCTGCCGATTCCTGCTTTGTAGGCTTGGGGGTGTGTTAGCTTGTCTTCCCCATATGAGGACCGGGAGAGCAAATGGGGAAGGCTGGAGATGGGTGCTGCCAGCCCAGCCCAGCCCAGCCGAGCACTCCAGATTTGGAGCTGACAGGCAGGAATTGGCAGTTCGTTTGCTATGGAGTTCCCTTTCTTCCAGTAAAATGTAGATGCAAACGTGCGTGAGAAGCTTTTAGCAGGAATATTCATTATGTTCAGCAGCAACCACGTGGCGTGTGATTTGCTTGGCCAATGGCTTTCTCTTAAGCAACCTTGGATACTTGTTTGTCAACAGGATGTTTGGGGAGAGGGATCCTACAGCTGAACTGGAACTTTTAATTTTCAAAAGGAGTTTTTCCTCCTGGGAAAATTTTGGTCACCAGTGAAAGTGACTTTTTGCTAATCCCCTTTGCCCGTGACGTGCCGTGGCGTGGCCGGGCTGGTGAGTGCTGTTGGCTCCTTCTCCCTGGCAGAGCCCTGGGCTGAGCAGCACTCACTCCTTCTGCAGGAGTAACACTGCTGCTGCACTGGTGAGGCTTTCCCCTTGCCTGTGATAGGCAAAAAAGCCATTAGGACTGCAGAACTTGTTGGCAGAGGAAAGATAGTATACTTGTTAAATTAACACTACAAATGCTTTTTTTTTTTTTTCCCTAAGACACCAAGTACAACAAAACTGCTGAGGGGGAGAAGTCCATTATGGTGATTATAGTCCAAATATAACATCTTTTTGATAGGCAGAAAGCGAAGCTGACTACAAATGGGAGTGATAGTGAGAGGAAGGTAAAAAACTTAATATTCTGAATGATAGAAGAATGAATTTAAATTCATTTAATGTCAGTAATCTTTGTATAGCCATAATCTGCTTCTGAGAAGCATACAGGTTTGACTTCTTTTTTTTTTTTTTCTTTTCTCCTCTCCCTAGAACTCCATTAATAAGAGAGAGTGTTTCTCCTGACCTCTGGTTTTAGACTACGAACTCCCAAGAGCCCAAATTTTTCTTCTGTATTTTTGGACAGCATCTGCAGGTGGTGAAAGCTGCCACGAATAAATAGCAATGCTGGGAGCATGTTACTGCAGTCCCAGATCACTTAGCAAGGATCTAATCTTGCGTGATGCTTGCAGGAGGATGGAACTAGGGCTGCAGGTGCGTGGGTGTTTTTAGGATGGTCTTAAACTGGTGCATTGCCAAAGTGGTTCACAGCAGGGTGATCTCGGGAGCAAACCTGCTAGCTGGGAGAGCGAGAGGGGTTGCAGGCTGCTGTATTTTTGGATGTACGTCTTTCTGTGGTGTGTACCGGAGGGGAGATACAAATGCAATGGTATTGATGTACTTGATGCAGTAATGTTAGCTGGATTGTGGAGACAAAGAGGTGAGACTGGCCTTAGGATTGTTGTTTTGGGCCTCTAATGTGAGGAGAGAGTGTTGTGTGGCACGTCGGCAGCATCTGACACCTTTGGGTGGGAGGTCATCACGAGCGACTTGATGCGTCTCCCTGTTGCGAGGGAGAGAGCTGGTGCGTGCGAGTTTGCTCAGGTTTCTGCAAGAACGTGATGTTGCTCATCCTGGAGATTCAGGCAACTGAAATGAGAGAGAGAGAATTAAAGCGTGAGATCTGCTTGCTCATGACCTGAATCCCCTAATCACAGCCAAGCGTAAGTGAAGGTCTTAGGCTGGGTTGAGTAGAGGGCATCTCCACACAAGAAAATGTACATCTGCCCTCCACCTCCCAGAATTAGAGCTTACTCATGATGAAATATAGTTGTAAGGGCCTTAAACCTTGCCTTAAACCAGACCTGCTGTGTGTGGCATTGCTTCCTCTGCGGCAGGCACATAGTAGGTGCGTCGGTGATGATAGGTGTGTGCAACCTGAGCTCCCATCCCCAGGACAACCCCCTCTGGGTGCCAGAAGTGCATCCCAGTGAGTCCCTGACTTCCGGAACGGGTCCTTAATTTGATGGACTCAGATTAGAGCCTTAGTTGTATTTAATTTAAGCTTTGTGATGCTACTTTCTGTTCTTTAATCTGGGAAGTAACATTGAGGCGGTTCATGCAACAGTGTGGCTGCTGTCACCGACCCTGTAATTTGCTTTAGACCCTGGATGTTTTTTCAGGGGGTGCCCCATTAATGCCAAGCCAGTGGTAATTCCACGCTTTCAGCTTTGTTTGGGTTTATTCCAAATTGTAAGACTGCAGCCGTGATGTAAGGCTAGTTGTTTTTTTCAAGTAGATGGCTAAACTGAAAAATCAATTAAAAAAAAAAAAAGAAAAGGAATTTATGCCACTTTGGGTGCTTCAGCAAAAAACCCTGAAAAAAAATTGTCAGCACGTTTTTGACATGGAGGTGAAGGGAAGAGCATTTTTTTGGTGGAAAGATACATAGTTTGTTTATTTATTAGATGAGAGGTAGAGATGTTTCAGCTGGGGGTGGAGGAAAAAAGAAAACGAAGAACAAGGCGGGAAGAAACCTAATGCTCCTTGCCTTTTGTAAAGAACTGCTTCAGTTTTTCTTTTGAAGTAGTCTGGAAATTCAGGTTAGTCACTGTAAAACTGAATAAATGATTTCTCTGAAAAGCACTGCGTAGCTTGCACTCATAGCAGACAGAAAGACAGATTAAAATATTTCATAAAAGGACTTTTAAAGCACCTTTGGCTCAAATCTGTGGTAGTGTAAACTGAGAGAGCATCTCTGATTTTTCTGTTACCTGAGGATCTGGCTTTTATCTTGTTTTTAATTTCTTTTCCTGTCCCTCCCCTCCTCCTCCCGTGATATGAAAGGTACGTCTGTATGGAGGATTTCTTGCAGCACACATTCCAGGACTATTTGGGAGCTCAGAGAATTTGATCCAGAGGCTCCTCCTAGCCTTGGTGGGGTTTTGTTTTTACAGCTCCTGTGAACCAGGAGAGTATTGGTTCAGCATCATGTCAGATAGAGATAATTGGGGTTTTGAACATCCCCCACAAACACTTACCCGTGTAAATGCCTTTGACAGCCAAAAAGCACCTGTGTTGTTGCCTGAAGGTTGAATCCACAGCTAGCTGCCTTCTTGGAATAAGCTGAAAACAGATTAGTTGCTAATATCTCATTCGCAGGTTGATATTTCCACTGCTGCTATTGATATGTGACTGAGGTCGAGGTTTCTGGGTCACGAGGTGGAGTGCATGAGCCAGATCGTGCTCTGTCTTGATACCCTGTTTATATGATGTGTGCGGGCAAGACAGGACAAGCTGTTGTCCATCTACCTCCAGCCTGTGACTCCTGCATGTTTTGCCATGTGGAATGAGGATAGCAAGGAATGGGCCAAGTGTGACATACTAGAAGAGCCATAAGCTAGATCTTACTTTGACTGTGCTGTTGCAGCAAGTTGCTGGGGTGTGCCTGGTAAGGTACTGTTGGAAGGTGACGTTGGTAGCTGGTTGAAGACCTTTGTCTTCAATTAGTGTCCTATATTGATGTCTTGGGCTTCTGCTGAAGGATGAGTGAGTGCTCAAGGCCAGGTTGGATGAGGCTTTGAGTGACATGATCTAGTGGAAGGTGTCCCTGCCCATGGCAGTGGCGCTGGAACTAGGTGATTTTTAAGATTCTTTCCAACTCAAACTATTCTGTTCTAATCTAACCTTTAGATGAAGCTGGATGTATCAACATGGCTATGGTTTCAGTACGAGGCCAGGGCTGCATCTGAGGAGACTTCAGGGACTGTTGATGGAAGGTTCATGTCCTGTTGGGTGAGCTCTAGGGTAGGGGTTTACCTTGCAGAACAGAAAGCACGTGTTTCACATTTGCTTTTTGTCTCTTGAAAGTATGTTGTTTTTGAAGAATTTGCAGTTCTGAGGGAGCCTCCTGTCAATAATCGTTAGTGTTTGTGCAGCATGATCAAAAGTCTCCTGGCTCTGCAGGCTGAAGGGGAGACTGAGCGCAGACAGGCCCACATTGGAGTCCCTGTGTGTTCACTGTGCCCTTAAGGTAACGGATTAAGCTTGCAGAAGAGGAACGAGGTCAGGTCTAGACCAAGTAGACTCTGGAATCCAGCCAAGAGTGTAAGTAAGGTTTTTCCTGTAACAGCATCCTAGATGTGGCAGTTGTGTTGACTTAGCTGAAATGAGGCTGACATCTGTAGGTTGGGCCTGATTAAAAGGGAAGGAGGGTGGAGAATAGCTCTGGTGGAGTAAAGAGGATTTAAAGATAATGGCGGGGGGAGACACATGGCCCTTACTGGCAGAATTTGGTTTGGCTTTGGGAATCTCGCCCTGCCTGGGACCAGGGAGAACCTGGTCCCCGGGTTCTTCATCAGCCCCCAGAGCACTGTGGTTGCCACACCCTTCTTCCCCAGAAGGGCAGCCTTCTGACCATGGGCATCTTCTGACCAATCTCTTCCCCCAGAGTCTGACATTTTGGATAGAAGTCTGACCTAAGCTTTCCTCTTCTGCTTTTCAAGGGAAGGCTTTTACAAGAGCCTTTGGTTTGCTGTAAAACCCTACCATGAAGACAACACCCACTCTTTGCTTTGTTGTGTTACAGGGTTAAGTGTCCGGATCTCCTGCTTGGTCCAGATGAACGGTGCTGTATTGCTGAATGTTATGCGCTGGAGGCTGCTTCAGAAAATGTTTCGGCATTCCTTTTGACCTCTGTTGTGTCTTTCTGCCCACCTTCGGGTGTGCTGGTGGCTGAGGATGCTGGAGACTCTCTCTTTTCTAAGAAAGAGGAGGAAAGAGGATGATGGCACTTCAGAAGCAATAACCCCTGTGCTTTGGTAGAGCAGCATATTGTGTCCAAAAGTGTAGTTCACGATCACTAGCTGCTGCTTAACTTACACATTGAACATGTTGGTCTTGGAAGGGCTTTGACACTGAGGATCCCCATCATTTGGAATGGGTGACCTGAGGCACAGAGAGGTGAGATGACACTGCAAACAGTAGTATGGAGGAGCATGCTGCCACCAAAGTCAGGAATCCAGTTTATCTATACTTCTTGCTTGGAGACTGTCAGGGGCTGGTCTGCTGTTCTGTTTTTTTCCACAATGATTCCTTTCAGTGGAAAAATGGTTTATTTGATTAGATCTACTTGTGGTAGATATCTGAAAGAAAAAGGATGCTTGGCTTCTGCCTGAAGCAGGAGTTTCAGTTTCTAAATGAAAAAACTTTCCAAAGATAGAAATAGAGAATTACTTTATGGGGAAAGTACTCGCTTCCCTACCAGCTCTGCTGGATGGCCTTCAGCTGTGAGGAAGTGGGGAAATTACCCTCAGCTTCCTTGGACCACAACCAGTCACTGTGATTTTCCAGTGAAGTAACTAGAGTTACACAGGGGCTGTGCTTTGGCCTTCTAAATTTAAGGGATACATGAATCCGTATGAAAACTTAAATTTAAATCGTGGCAGGCAGGTCTTTCCTTCCCATCCCTGTAGGACATGTGAACTGCACAGTGCTGCATCACGGACGCACTGTGTTGCGTGGTGAGGTTATTCGTTCAGGTGCTTGTTCCAGCTAAGCAGCACTGATAGCTATGATGACCGCTCATGTCAATCCGTTAACAACTTGGGGAAATAATATCATAAGCACTAGTGCCCTTGCACAGAGTTCTGGGCCTCTCTGTCAGGAGACTGGCAATTATTTGATGATTTTATGGAAAATAAATGATCTTGGCTCTCATTGTAGTCCCTAAATTCATTTTCAGCTGTGACAAGAGCCAGGATTTAAGCCTGGGTCCCCAAAAGTAAAATGCAGTTGATTAGCCCACTCCATCATGCAGCCGTTCCCAGTTAACAAAGGCAGTATGTTCGGCCGGACAGTTCTTGCTCACAAGTGGTGCTAACCTTTGGAGCCATGTGCATGGCAGTGCGTGCTTGTTGGGAGCCCAGAGTCCTTGTTTGCACCCCTTTTCAGCAGCGCTTCTTAACCCCTCTGCGCAGCCCCATTATAATGCTGTTGGTCTCCAGTTGAGAGCTTTCTGGCACCAGTGTGTGTTTTAAGCTTGAATGATGGTTCGTGTTAGGGCAGTGCCTGTGGGGTCCTACCAAGGTCAGAGTCTGCTGCAGAATAAAAGGGGAGACAGTTTCTACCCTGAGGAGCTTGTAGCCCTCAGGGCAGATACTCAAGGTGATGTGACATTAGCATTATTAACTGTAACTTGTGAACGGAGCTCAGGCAATGTCAGAGGACAAAGGGAGACGGACGAAACCACTTGGTTTCTGGGGTAGAAGAAGGATGCGTGAGCCCTTGTCTGGAGTCTTGGTTTGCTGTTCCCACCAGACCAGATCTCCTTGCTGAGTGGAAGCTTGTTTGCATCAGACACGGATAAGCAAGAGCTCGTCATCGAATGCTGCTGTAGTCGATCAGGTGTGGTGAGGTGTAGCTTGAAATAAATCAGCAAGAAGGAGGAACTGCTGTCACTGGGGGACTGCTGCACTGCTCCTGGGAGATCAGGGGAGGCGTTGGATGTGTTTGCCTGCCATCTCCCCATTGAGTTGGGTTTGGAGGCTGGGGCAGGGCAACACACTTCCTGAGCAGGGCAGGCTATTAGATTTCCCTACCTGGCCACTGACCTCAGGTAGGGCACGTAACTCTGTCCTTTTGCAACGGGACTGCTTGGATTAAAGTTTCTTGACGTTTGAGTCCTTTGCAGTATTATGATGTTGCAGAGTTTCAAAATGCTATTTTTCTTCCTTATGCAAATATCTAAATTTGACTGTTGCCCTTGTAACGTCACAGGATTTAGTAAAGTGGGGAGAGGGATGGTCCTTAGTCTCAATATAGCCATTGGCTGTGGTCTGTAAGCATGCGTCTGCAGTTTAAAAAGCATAGGGCCTTATTTTCAGACCCTGACATCTATTTATATCCAGACTGTTCAGTACTTGGCTGCTTCCTGAAATCTACACTCACTGGTATTGTAATCCAGAGCTCGTGTGTGCAGGCAGTGCCATTTGGTTGAATGCAATCCTTGCACAAAAAATCATCTGTGTGTAGATACTAGAATGTGAACAGTGATGGCTGTGTGAGTGGATGGAGGGTCAAGACCCCCTGAAAATAGAAACATATTGATGTTGTTAGCAAAAGCTGCGGAGCATGTTTTCCTTGAAATTTGTTATTCAATATTGTCCTTGGTGTCTTTTGAATTAAACATACCGTAAGAATCAGTTTGCTGGAATTTCGACTGTTCTGGGGGATTGGACATTGGGTAGTCATTACCAACAGCCAGAGAAGGTAGCATGACCTAGTGAACAGACAGCAAGATGCATAGGCAGTAGCAGCAGGGAAATCTAAGACAAGAGAACGCATGGAAAAAATATGTGCAAGGTAAAACTTGCTCAGCCAGCTCTTATGCAGCAAATAAAGCAAGGTCTTGCTGACCTTGGCAGCTGTACAGGGCAGCCTTTGCATAAGAATGACTTGTGCTTAATATACTAGAGAAATTATTCAGGGACAAATATTCCTGTTTTCTGCTGCGTGGGGGATGCTGTTGTCTTCTTCTGTCTCCAGTTGCAATGCAGAAACACAAATGCATTGCAGACAGGGTAAGAGGAGCACCCGACCCCCCCAAGCACTTCCACTTCTGCTTCCCATGGTCTGGAGAAGGAAATCCGTTACTGTCCTCCTGGCAAAGCTGGACCCTGATAGCAGCTGCCTTTGAGAGCTGGCAGTGGCTGGATATAAAGGCAACGTGGTGGGTGTCTTCCTTAATTAGTCTGTGCAGTTTGTGTCTGCTAACAAGATCTGCTCCACTCAGGGATCAGAGAAGTGCTGTGAGAAGTGCTTTGCTCTCCACGTTGTGCTATGGTGAGGCAAGCAGATGGACCTAGACCTGCAGGTTGGCACAAGCATGGTGTGTGTTAAATGCTGGGAGATACTGAGCCAGTAAAGCTTTGCTTTCCCTGATGGACACGTCAGTGTATCCTGTGCCCCAGTGCTTGTGCGCAGCTCTTGGACAGGCCAAGCCCACCTCACCCACTGCTCAGCGTGGGCAGGAGATATGATGGAGCCGTACACAGTGGCTCCCAGCATCAGAGCTCAGTCTCCTACAGTCGAGGTGGGGGTGGGACAGATGGATGGTGAGCTGGCTGAGGTCTCTGCTCCCCATGTCCTGGGGACAGGCCAGTCCCCATGCCACCACCGGGGCCAGGTCTGTGCCTCCATATCTCTGCTGGTGGCGTTGCTTACTAAACCTTGCTACTTGCTCAGTACCGCTGATTTTCATGGGTTTTTCTTCCTCTCCCACTGTGGAGATCAGCATCATAAACACCTGTGTTCAAGAGCAAAGCTATCTTGAGAGTTCTGGCAGAGCAAGGTCTCTGAGGTCTCCCTATCAGGAGAGGGCCAGAGACGGTGTTTGTTGATATTGATCATGGGAAATGTAATTAATGCGGGTATAAAGTGTTAAATGTTAAATTAAAATGGGAGATTTAAAAGCAGTCAATATATCAATTCCAAGGCTGGGATGAAATGCTCAGACTTTCAAACAATAATCAGATTTCCGATAAAATCTCCACTGTGTGTAATTAAAGGGGTTGAAATATTAAAACAGGTGTTAAGGGAGAGATATTTAGATGATGTTGAAAGAACAAAGATCCAGACAAAAAGAGCCCTCCTGTCTGCAGACAGAGCTCCTGGCTGGGCAGAAATGGTGTGGAGCATGGAGGGTGTACTGAAGTAGCAACTGAAACCACAAAAAGAGGAGAATGATGGGAAAATGGCAAAATCCATACTGCATTGCTGAACCTCTGCCTGGATGGAGATGAGACCATTTTGTCCTGATAGGTCCTTTGTAGTCTGATAGCACTTCTGAGACCTTGGTCCGTCCATGTGCATGTACATCTATCTACAACTGAGGTCATCTTGTTGTCGAGTCAGCCTTCCAGAGGAGTGAGGACAGAATGTTGAAACCTACTCCAGCAGGAAGTACTGCCATAAAAAAGACTTCCCAAGAGTTAAAAATACTAATTACCAACCACCACCATGTTTTAGTGATATCCCAGGTAGTCAATAAGAGCAAAGGCATGCAGTCGATGTTTTGTTAAGAAGTAACATAGCAATTAAGGAGAGGGATAAAGTTAGGCTCAGTGCTGCTGCCAGTGGGATATATATGGGGTGTCCTGGAGCACATGGCGTTTCCAGGATGCTTCTTTGAAGTTCATGTTTTTGCCTTGCCCTGTGGTCTATAAAGAAAGGAGCAGAAAAGACTCTAGAGCAGCACCTCCCTAGTTTAACTGGCTATGAGTAATGATACCAAACAAGTTCTGCTTTGGGGGCAGCATCAGGCTTTGCTCCTCCAGTCAGCTTAATTTTCTGATGCTGTGAGCTGTGCAGGAGGCTGTAGGAAGCATCCATTCCCCGAATATGTATCTTTGCTCTCATCCCTAAAGGGATAATTCAGAATATGGGACAGACCTGGTATTTACTGCAGGTACTGCACCTGTCAAGGTAACATTACCATGGGATGGAGGGTAAAAACCACTTCTCTGCTAGATAAGATGAATAAACTGGCTCGTTAGCTCTGGGCAGTTATTTGCTAACCTTGTCCTGTACCTGTGATGTGATTATCTGAAGACGTAGCTGTGAGGCTCTCCAGAGCCTTGAAAGATGCATGTTTTAAGAGTACGTTCTCATTTTGTCTTATAATCCAGGTGGCAGCCTCTGCTATGTAGTTCTTGAGGTTTAAATGCTCATTAGGTTAATGGATTGTAATGTTACCCCACCCAGTTGGTCATCAGTCCCTTGAAAATGCCTTGTGATTGCGATCATTATTGCTTGATTGCAAACCTGGCCTTACCATGGACTGAGCCAGGCTTGAGCTTACCCTGCTCCTAGCAGAGCCAGGGGTGAAGAGGGGGCAGGGAGGTATCTGCAGGAGTACTCTCTTGGAGCTTTTATATAAAGGTCTCTAAATATCCACCTCGGCGTAGCTGGGCAGGGGTAACTTGATCTTGGAAAAAGTGCCTTTGTGCTGTAGCCTACAGAAGAGCTTCTTTATTAACAAAGCCTGAATGCGGGTTAGTTAAATTGTAGCCCTTGTATTCAAGGTCACTGATAATTTTTTCAGTTGTAAGCTTGCTCCCAGGTCTGGTCTTGCAAATGAGACTGGCTGCATTGAGCTCCCAGAAAGGGCTGGAAATCGTGGCGTTTCGTCCCGCGATTACTCTGTGTCACTGTAACCCTCCCCTTTATCCAAGAGGAAAATAAACTTCGTAAGTAAATCATACATAGATTTCTAACTTCATCACTGATACTAGAAGTCCCTAAAATTATGTGTCTCTGGGAAAAGACTGGTGCTCAGTCTGCAGCATATCATAAAACCAACCAGGGGAAGGCAAGATGATTCATGGTTGTGGCCAAGGGCTCCAAAGGAGATCTTCCACCTTCGTGTGAGGCATGGTGGAGCTGTGGAGGTCCTTGCCAAAGGGTGTTGTGGGCTCATGAAGCTTGCACAAGTGCTGGGGAGACTGGGCAAGCAGTAAGCGAGGAGTTGGTTGGGCAATAGTGAGCAGGCAAACCGCAGCAGGCTCAGGACGTCCTCAGAGTTAGAAACAGTGGAACATTGGAGAGCATCGGGTGGGAGATGGTGCGTGTCTGCCTTGCTGTTACTCTTGGGCATCTGTGGGTGCTCCTGGCTCCTTGTGTCCAGGTGGGCTTCAGGTGGAAGGAGGGTTGTTCCTCCACTCTCCTGCTGCTCGAGGGACTTGCCCTCTCTGCCCATGCCTGCCTGCAGACTGGAGCAGAGGAAGGACTCGCAGACAACGTATCACTCGGTAATGTCGTGTTTGAGGACTTGCATGCTGGAGGGCAAGTCCACCCTCCTGTGACTGCCTGTCAAGGAGTGTTTTCTTGCCCTCCCTGAACCATTCCTGTGGTTCTGGTTCCAGTCTGCTGGGTTGTTTTTCCACTTACATCTTCAGCACAAGTAGGAGACCTGCAGCTCTGGGCAGCACAGGAGGGGTGAAAGGGTGCCCTGCACACTTTTCCACTTCCTGGCACTATGTAGCCATCCCTAACTCCTTTCCTAGAGAAGATATCAAGGAGCAGAGCAAAGATGCAAGCCTCCAGTCTTGGATGCCTTGATGCACCCTAAAGTATACCCCACCAGATACTCACCTGGGTTTACTCTGTCCTTTCAGATTTTGAGGTGAAGCTCCTTGCAGTCTCATTCCTAGCAGGGGGAGTTGGCTGCTCCTCTGTTCAAGCTCTTGTCATCCTGGCAGAGCAATGTGTGCATGATGCCTGTGTGAAGTCCCAGTCCTGTTTTTCCTGACCTGAATGCACGGAACAGCTTGTTCTCTGCTGTCTGTTAACCCTTACAAAGGTGCTTCATCTTGTTCTCCTTTGTTCTGCCTTGGCTGTGCTCGGCAGGGTCAGCTCTGTGCCTCGGGTTTAGGGGCAAAGCCTTCGAGGGAGTTAATTGCTGAGTGATGATGGCTCTTCCCAGCTGAAGATCAGCTCCCATGAGCTATTTAAGCCTCTGTTTCTTGTATCTCCATGCCCATCAGATTAGCTGGTGCCAGGAAACAGACCACGGCCTGCTTGCTCTTGAATGCACCCTTTTTCCTCCTTACCTGTTTATCCCAGTCAAGCCACTTCCCGCTCCGCCTTGGTTTTTTTATTTAGCTTTGTTCCTTCCTTTTCATTTTCACAGCCTTACTCTGGCCCATCTCTTCTCTCCCCAAGGCTGTCTTGCTGGGTTTTGACATTCAGCTTTAACAATGGAGTAAATCCTGTTCCCTGACGTACTGCTGGCTGCTCCCTTTGCGGCGCCGTGTGCCCCCATGCCGCTGTGTTGGGCTGTTCTTGCTCTTGACTCCCTCCACAACACTTAGCCTGTTGTGACTTGGATTCCTTTTAACCTGCAGAGGTAGTGATATCTCCAGTTCAGCGGAGCTGCTGAAGGTGCTCATCATCCCAGCAAAGAAAGGGAAACAGGTCGAGGAGGGGAGCGTGGCCAAGAGCTGCCCAGCTGCAGGCGGTCCCCAGCTGCTGCTGCCCTGGCTGTCCCTGTGCCCCAGTCATCACTCTGCTCTTCTCCCAGCCTGACCCTTCCACTCTCTTGTTGCTGATTTCAGCAGGGCATACGCTGTTGCAAAAATAAGCTCAAAACCCCCTCAAGCTGACAGGACCAAGCTTCCAGCCTGGCCATGTGTGCCAAAACAGGCCCATCCCCTGCCTCTTGAAAAGGCCCCACCTTTATCCTTATTCTAAAAATAAAATGCAAGGACATTCCTTCCTAGTTACTCTGTTCTGTTATTCTGACCTCATTAGACTTTCCCAATAGAAAATTTCATTGAACTCCTCTATTAGCAGTGAAAACAAACAAGACCATTGGACTTCCTCTGGAAAAAATGCATCTATATCACAGGGAATTGCAGGGAGCCAAATTTCCACTGCCGAATTTGTGCTGTATGCATATGTTCCCTTGTATACATTTAGTAAACAAAGTTGTCTTCACACTTAAAAGAATTTAAAACAATTTATCCTTCGTATCTGAACTCATTTCCCTCCCTGATTTGAAATAAATCGCTTCTGTAATGTTATAGGGAACAAAGGGCTGTTAGCTGGGGTTTCAAGAACAGCTGCTTTTTTCCAGACCCCCCGAGCTAAATATATTTGGAGGCTTATGTATGTGCATATACGTGGGAATGATAGCCAGGTGATGGATTGCTAAGCCACATCATAAATTCAGTTTGTCGGACACCTTTGATTACCTCCTCTGCACTCTGCCTGTAATCATTCTCCTTCAAACATCCTTCTAATGTTCTTAACAGCAGCCAATTAAAACAAAGACTCCACTTGCCATCTATCCCTTCTTCCCTCTGCCATCACCCAAGCTCCTTCCCTTGGGAGAGTGAAATAAGAGCACTGATGGGTTGTGGTTCACAGTGTACGCTCAGGGTTTGAGGGAATATATCCCTGTTTGGTTTTGGTTGGGTTTTTTGCTTTCTGCTTTACAAGCCAGCTTGGACAGACACCCAACCAGGCAGGGGTGGGTGCTTGTGTGTTTGCATGTTGCTGGGGGCTGCAGGGTGGTGGTAGGAAGGACAGGGCACATGGAAGGCACTGTCTGTCTGCCCTTGCTAGCTAGAGTCCACCTTCTCATGCCCCTGGTTTTGACTTGATAGTTTCATGCCAAGTCAAATCCTTTCTGGAAGGAAAGCATGCTACTGGTGTCAAGTGGGAAACTGGAAGTAATTCAGGTCACTAAGATTTCCATGGGGGTGAGAAATTGGAGGCCACAGATGCAGGAAGGTAAGGAGAGAATTGAAGATCTGAGGACTTCAGTTGGTGTCCATGACTCAGGCATCTCAGGGAGAACAGAGGATGTTTGGTCTCTGAAAAGTTGATTCATCCACCTGGCAGTGAGATGAAGGGCAATGAATAACAGATTTTGGGGTGTGTGGAAGGCAGGAGAAGCCAACACACTAACTCTGAATGCCTTGGCAAGTGCCTTGAGGCTGACTTTGACTTCCCTTTGCCTTTTTCAGGGCTTTGTCTTGGCTCCTCTCCATATGCATCCCAACCCTTCTGTGTCCCATGGGTTCACCAGACAGACAGCCCCTGGCCACTAGCTGAGCACTTGGTGGCACTTGGTGACAAAGTACGCTGCCAAAACTGGCCCTTACACCTTCCAGGTGCCTCTTGGCTCTGCTGCTCCCCCACATGTATTCCCTTCCACAGCAGTGCCTCCCTTCCAAGCTGCAAGGGTGCTTATTGCTGCGCAAGCAAGATTGGAGTTGTTGGACATGCCTTTCATCCTGTTGCAGCCTGCTGGATTAATGGGGCAGATATATATGTGTGTGTGTGCTTTCTGCTCCCCCTCCTGTATCCTATTTCATACCGTAATGACTGTGGGGTCTGAGACAGATCTATCCATCTCGTGCTTATACAGCCTTTGCCATAGTAGTTTCCTAATGCCTGATTGCTGTTCCTGGGTTTTATCCGCCACTGAGACATAGGGACGTAATGGCCCCCGTTTGCAGAGGGAGTATTGTGGCACCCATGGCTGCAGCAGTGTTTGAGCCCCTGTTGCCAGGCTCCCAGCCTGGCACTTACAGACTAGAGTATCTTTTCTAGGTGGTGACCTGTGGCAACTACCTGCCAGATGATAATGCCTTTGGGTTTGGGACTAGGCTGCTCTGGATCTCCACTGGCATATGGAAGTGGAAAACAGGCTCTCAGTTGTCACTATGTTTGCTTTTCCTGATTTCCTGCATGTTCTAATGTCTTTTTTTAATCCTGAAATAAATTATCCTAAATACATGGAATGCTTTTGTTACTGGTCTTTCAGTCTCCTGTAATCACATATGTGGTTTGCAGCCCGAGGATGCTGTTAGAGGTGTGAGTTGAGGAGTAAGTCAAGGCTTCCCTTTTCCCGGGTCCTCAATCATTTCACAAATGTTTCTTGAGTACCTTAGTGCGTGGTATGCCCTTCGGCGTAATCGGTAAAGGATAGGTGTTCTCGCTGTTGTGCACGAGTCCTCATTTTTAACACATCGCGTGATTCAGATGGGCTTGAACGTAGTAGCACAAAGACTTTGGAGGCCTGCCCCGTACGAAGGGGAAAATTACTGTCTGGCCCAGAGCAGTGGCTTTGTGATGACTGCATTGTGTTCTGGTGCTCTGTGTTTGTACCAAACTGGTTTGCTGCCAAGTTGCTTATGGCTTATCCAAGTGCCTAGTACAAAGAATGTTAAAAGAAAAACTATTTTTATTTTCTGTGAATTTTTCCAGCTGAGAAGGAATTCAAACCACTGTCCAAATGCTATCTCCTCTTTCTGCAGGTCTGTAGTCACCAGGTAGGACAGCTAACATATGAGTGTGTGAACCTGTAGCGCATGTGTAGGAGCTTATACGTGCTTTGAAGAGACGCAGTATGGGACCTGAATGGAAAATGCCTTCTTGTTGGAGAAAATCTGTCTCCTTGAGCAGCATGCTCTGTGGTTGAGATGTCCAGACTGGGAATTTTCCAGGCACAAGTACGTGTGCATGGGCAGAGGCACCTACGAAGCACCAGACCTGGGCAGGTCTCCTCTGCAGCATGGTGAATGGCTGAGCTGGGCTCCTATTTCAGTGTTTCTCCTGCTTAACAGAGCATATTGCCTGGCTCGAGGGCTGGGGCTGTGTTGGAGAGGCCCGTAGGTCATTCCTGCCGGCAGAATCCCACGAAGGGCAGTTGGGTAAAGGCATTCTTTCCCCTCAGCCGTCTGCATCGGCCTGCCCAAACGCGCGCGGACACTTATCTGATTGGCAAGGACCTTGGGGGTTTCTTGAACACTGAGTAGGATAATCAGATAGATTGTGGGATACATCTGCTTGATCCTATTTCTTAACGATTACGTGGTGGGGAACAAGCCTTAATGAGCCTTGGCCTTTCCTGTCTCCTCTGTAAATTTGTTTGACTCAATTGAGCTCTCTTTATGTCAGACAGTTCTCTTTGTGCTTGGAGATGGAAGCATCCACCTCTGAAGCTGGCTGTGCTTTGAGCCGGGGTTTGGATTAGCTGACCTCCAGAGATCCCTGCCAACTTTTTTTTTCCCCTCCTCCTTTTGTGTTTGCAGCTGGTGTAATTGTGGTCCTAACCCCTCCCAAGCGGTGCTGGCACTGGAGGGGATTTTAGCACTGCTTCACAGCAGCGCAGTAGCTGCTTCTGCATCATGGAGGAAATGTTTCTTTTGGGTTAGTCACCCTGGCTCTAACGTGGCTCCCTGGCCCCGGCACCAGGAACCTGCTTCCCATAGGAGGCTAGAAGGGGTTTGCCAGGTGGATCCCAGTAGAAGGGAGCATCCTCCTCCGTATATCTGTGGCTAGGGAGTGATGGGTGCTGTGTTGAAGCCTGGCTCAAGTAAAACTCCCACTTGCTGCCTGATCAGCAGAGCATCCCCCAGGAACACCTGTATCCCACAGGTGTGGGATCACAGCGGGTCACCATCACTCCTAGTGGAGAGCTGGAGTAGGAAAGGGGTCTTGTCCTCTAACTGTTCCTAAATAAGCTGATGGCAGGAAATTAAAAGCCCAAAAGAACAAAAATGCACGTGTGTGGTTATTCTAACAACAAATCTATTCAGCAAAACGGGGAAGTTCCCTTTGAAGCACCGCGCTGCATGCTGCCCTGGAACACCCTGTGGAAAGGTATTTGTTCTGCTGAGGCACGTGTGTGGGTCCAGCACAGCAGCTTCTGTGACTTTATTCAAAGACAAGCAAATAAACAAAAAAGCTCCTTAAATTGCAATATTTTTGTAATGCATTTTTGGCTTAGAAATCCCCAGCAGATAGTGGCAAATAGCTCCCAGCCGTTTGCCTGTGGAAGCATTTTGGAGAAGAGCTAATCCCGCAGGAGCGAAGGGGAGAGGTGGACAAGAGGTTGTCGGGGTTGATGAAGAAGGAAAACAGATTGTGAAGATTTCAGGCAGCTGAGGGAACAGCAGCATCATAGTCCACAGTGAAGAATGGTGGATTTCAGAAACAATGGGATTTTTTCCAAATATTTCCTTAAACTTGGCATTTATTTTTCCTGTGATTGTTTGCTGCAGGGTGTAAATGTGGAAAATTGCTTGTACGTCAGGGAGGATAAAGTTCCCCGAGTTTATTTGTACTTTTTTTTTTCTCTGCAGTGAAGGGTTTCCTTCCCTCACAGTGCTTTATTTCCTCTTTTTTCTCCCTCGCCTGCCTCCACCTTGGTTCCTCAGGCACCACCTCTCCAGGTAAGAGAGATGCCTAGGTCATGCCAGGGCAGATAAGAGCAGTGGAGAGCTCCCGGAAGCGAGTGATGGACAATCCGTTTTCCCAAGGACGGCAGCACTGCTGTCTGCTGGGGTGCCATAAACCCAGCAGCTCCACCGAGGCTGGTGAGCTTCGGAAGAGGTGCAGTCTGTGCAACTTCAGCCTTCCCCACTGAGGAGGGGGAGGACTTTTCTTGTGCTGCTCTTTCTGTAGAGGTCACAACTGGTAACCCACGCTCTGCGAAGTCGCTCTAAGCCATCGGCATGAGCGAGCGTGGGGGAAGAAGGACGAGCATCAGTAGCTCCTTCAGCAGAGATGTGTGATATTTGCAAGCCCAAACATCCGCCTTGTGCGTGCAGCCACTTCTGTAGTGGGTTTGTGTCCTGCCAGTGGAGCTTTTCCATTGCAGCAGCATCGGGGGGTTGTTTTCTTTGCGCATGTGGCTTCTGAGTTCTGCTCTCCTCTTCTGAACAGAGGGCACTTAGGGCTGAGTTGACTCCTTGGTACGCGGTGTGATCCCTGGTGATTCCCGGCCCCCACCATCTGCGATTAGACCTTGAACAGAAACTTTTCGTGCATGGCCGTGGTGGATGGAACCTGCTCCTTTTCTGAGTAACTAGTAGAAGAACAAAAGAAAGTTTATTTTCTTCTAGCTGTAAAGGTCTACCTTAAATTAAGTAAACAGTTCCCTGAGGGAGAAAGTGTCCAGGTACAGAATGTTCACAAAGGAAAATTCAAAGTGTCTACCATGTCCCTAAAGTGTTTGCTTTAAAGTATGAGGACCAGAGTGGAAAAATAGAATATTATTTTCTAATTTGAAGGCAAAAATACCTCTTGCAGGCGGCAAAAAATAAATTGACCTTCTTCGAGCTTGATACTGCAGCCCATTAAGTGCGCAGGTGACAAGAAGCTATGGAGAAGCCACTGTTTACAGAGATGGCTCCTGTCCCAAGTGCACAGCCCGTGTGAGCGCGGGGGGTGGGAGCCGGCCCATGTTGGAGGCAGCCCCGCTGTGTGCAAACTGTCGGCATTGCAACAGCAGAGGAATTGGAGTCTGTAGGAATCTGAGCGCTGCTGGGTTTTAGGTGATATAGGGTAAGAGCCTTGCTAATCGTGACTTCAGCAGTGGAGGATCCACGCCTTGACCTTACGGGTGTTATTTTTGTGGTTCCTGTTGCTGTTGTACAGTCTTGCTAGTTCCACTTTTGAACCAGTTCCAAGCGAAGCGGAGCTGCCCTGTGATCTGATCACAGCAGCACCTAACTTGCCATGGGCTTTCGTGAGGCCTAAAATGAGCTTCTCTAATGTCAGCCAACTGAACTGATGTCATCGTGTTCCTGGCTCGATGAGTCCTAGGTGATTTTTATTTACCCACCTCGACTGAAAGGTCCCCACAAATATAAGTTATCTTTTCTCATGCATTGCTGCCAATAAACGTACCAGCATAACACTGCCAGTAAAGTCTTGCCCTTGACTATACCTTTTTGATCCTTTTGAAGAGCAAGGATGCAGTTTCACATGTTATTACTGCTGTGAAAGTGGAGGAGAAGGGAAGGACCGGGGAAGATGCTCAGACCTGGTTTTCATGGGAATGTGAAAATGCTATTGGATGAGTGGTGGCATTCATAGAATCATAGAATGGTTTGGGTTGGAAGGGACCTCAAAGATCATCTAGTTCTAACCCCCCTGCCATGGGCAAGGACACCTTCCACTAGACCAGGTTGCTCGAAGCCTCATCCAACCTGGCCTTGAACACTTCCAGGGATGAGGCATCCACAACCTCTCTGGGCAACCTGTTCCAGTGTCTCACCACCCTCAATGTAAAAAATTTCTTCCATCCAATCTAAACCTCCCCTCTTTCAGTTTAAAGCCATTGCCCCTTGTCCTATCACTACATTCCCTTGTAAAAAGTCCCTCTCCAGCTTTCTTGTAGGCCCCTTTAGGTACTGGAAGGCTGCAATAAGATCACCCTTCAGCCTTCCCTTCTCCAGGCTGAACAGCCCCAACTCTCTCAGCCTGTCTTGATAGGAGAGTTGCTGGTGCTCCAGCCCACAGATCATCTTTGTGGCCCTCCTCTGGACTCGCTCCAACAGCTCCCAAAGACTTTTTTTTCTGTTTCAGAACAAAACAGTTCAATATGTTTTTTTAATTGTTACTGTTTCTCTTCGCCATGCAGTATTTCCAGGAACACAGCATTTATTTGGAAGATTTTTTGATGGTGGAAACATCTCACTGCTGTTTGAGTGAGGAGTTCCCCCATGCTGGCTTATTAAGGGAGCGGGTGATGGGTGCACCAAGCTCTTCTGTACCCATTAAGGTGCAATGAAAAGCTGAGGTTACAGGATCACCTCAAAGGTGCAAGGACTGATGAGCGAGAGTGTCATTTGTGCTGCCAGCTGAATTTAGTGCTTTGAGGAAAGGCCATAAAAAAAAGGCTTTTTTTCTCTCCAACAATATCTAGACACTCAGAGAACATTAATAGTTCAGGGGTGGGATGTAAGTTGTAGCGGAATTGGTAAAAGATTTCAGGTCTGAATTTTGCAAGCTTAAAAGCACAGGTTCTTTATTGCTGTGCCTGCAGGGTGTCCATCCATCCTGCTGGCTGGGTCTGAGCTTTCATTGACCGTAACTTGCAAAACTGGGTGAAGCATGCTGCAGCCTGGCAGTATAGGGCTGAGCTCAGACTCAGGAGAGTGGCTCCTTGGTTCCTGCCTTGTGTGCTGGTGGTTCATGTTGAGGAGAGAAGCATGGACAGCATTGCATATGCTGAAGAAAGGGCATGGCTGAAACTTGGCTTTGGAAAGCTCCAGTGTCCCCTCACTATCCCCGCTGTCCCTATTCCACTTCAGACGAAGGGGAGTAGCTGCCCTTCTCACTCACCAGGACTGGCAGTGAGGGCAACAGCACTTTGGCTTCTCACCTGAGCAGTTGTGACCCAGAAATACTTGAGGAACAATAAATAAGGAGTCCACCTTGCCACTTCTACTGAGAAATTTTTTTTTTCTTCTCAACCCCCTCAAAACTCTCTTAAATAGCATTATTTGCACTTAGGAGCTGCTTGAATCCACCCTGTCACGTAAATTACCATCTCTGAGCTCGGCTGTCAGGAAGCGTCCTCGTGAGTTGACATCTATGGGGGGTGTCAGTGCAAGGGGATCGGTTTCATGGAAAGCAGGAGGAATTCAAGCGTCAAGTGAATATGCTCGTCCTCACATTACCTCAAGCAGCGAGGGCATCTCGGTCTCACCAGAGGTGAGCCCCGGTGTGACTGTCGCTCCTCAGACTGCCTTGTTCCTCTTTGCTTTGGTAGCTGCAAGGCTGAGTCTGACATCTGGAGCAAGCCCTGTCCTCCTGCATCTCAGGCAATTAGAGCCGGGCCCAGCAAGTGGCCCTGGAGCAGGGGCTTCAGGGATATTGCTGTTTCCTTATGGGGTAAAGGCCACAGGCTTTTCTCTCTGCTCTGCTGCTTTCTCCAGCTTTGATGCTGCCGCCGTTGAAATGAGATTGGCCCATCTGGTAGTGGAGGAGACGAGCTCTGCCAGACAGATCTGGCTTGCCGGGAAGGGTTCAAAAGGTAGCACCTGCCCTTTGTTGTATTTCCTGCCTGCTAATGAAGCCCGTGTTTTCTGGAGCTACCTCTTATCCTTGTTGTATGTTGGTTTTGACATGGATGCTTTTATTCCTCCCATTTGAAATAAGTGACAGAGCAAAGTGAATAAAATGCCAGTTCCCTCCCCGCCACCCCCCCCCAAAAAAAAAAAAAAGGGTAATACAACGCATTTGTAAAGGTGCACCATGGTGAGAATGGTTACAGTTTGCTGCCAGAAGTTGAAACACGGAGAACTGAAGCTCTGTACTGTCAGTGACAGGCTGCTGTCCGATATGTGTTATCCTTTGGAGTGGTGCACGGCAGCCTTGCTGCAGCAGCATACAGCGCTGGGTGTGACGTCAGCCCTGTGTGCACACGTTTTCGGCTTTCCCCGTGGCCACATGGAGAGGGGATTTGCAGCAATGCAAACATTGCCAGAACTGTATTTGTTGACTTGCAGAAAAGCCTAACTCGTGCTCCTCTGGGCTGCGATCACATAAGTTGCAATGCGATGGCTGCTGCCTGTGCTTGCTGGCATCCCAGCCCTGATAAACGTGTGAAGCAGATTCATTTATTTAGGCTTTGATTCAGCAAAGCACTTAAGTGTACACGCTTCAGATTTTCTTCTCTCCAGTAAGATTGTTGGTTGCTCAAAGTTAAGCATGTGCTTAAGTGCTCTCCTGAGTGCACAGCAAACCAGTGACGGGGGCAGCATGTGCTGGTTGGCACACAGGGTGTAGAATTGAGGCCCCTGGTATTAAAAATCTAGCTCCCCCCAGTACAGGAGCCAGGGTCTGAGATGATAGTCTGTCCTTCTGCAGGAAGGTGGGTTGTCTCCATAGCACAAAATATTCCTTGTGTCTTGCTCTTGTGTGCTGAACAGACAAGCGTGCCCTTCTGCAGGGTAGGGGGCAGAGGGTCTTGGTTTCCATCAGCAGGACATTCGCAAGTATTTAAGAGTTTTCTGTTTTATTCCCATCCAAGGGTTATAAAAGAAAAATATCAACTGTGTTACATTTATCTGAATGTCTTGATATTTGTAGTTTAATATTTTGTAGTATTCGTTTTGCTTATCTTCCATTAAAGTGTTTCCCTTCATGTTGAGTACTGAGCAGCTTAGTGCAGGCATGTGTGTGCTCCTAAGCCACATGGGCGACAGCAAGATGAATGTTTGGTTTGTTACATTCTTTGGCATTTCTCAAGATAAAAGGGCTGGGAAGTGGCAGATGTTACTACACTGTTCCTACATCCTGGTGTAACAGTATGTTAACTTCAGACCCACCATATTCAGGCCTCAGTGTTAAGAGACCCTTGCTTCTCTGGGAGTCTGAAGCTGTGGAATAGGCACTTAATCCACAAGATGGTTGCATTTCAGTCTGTTCGGAGCAGCTTCTGAGAGAGCATTCTTTCTAATCCCCACCCATATCTGACCTGTTCTAGCTCGTTTTTAAGAGCTGCACCCAGCCAGTCCCTAGCTCCCTGCAGAAGGTTTCTGCACATCTTTTCGTGCTTGCTGAGCTCATTTGGATGGGGAGCCCACACATCAGTGAATGGAATTCCGGTATAAATTTGCCCCGTTTGCAAAATTGGAATTGATTTAGAGCATCTCTGTTCCTTACGAAACCCAGAAGACATGAGCATGGCTAGATGTGCTTTTTTTCCTTGCCTTTGAAGTTTAAAACATACTTAGCAAATCTGGTGTTTGCAGTCTCTGTTCCCCACCTGGAGTGCAAAAATGCAAAGGTCCTTCCAGAAGCATGGGTCAGACTAACCTTTGTGCTGATGCTGCAAGCTGGATTGCAAGGATCTGGGCAGTTTTTGTTATGAACTTGGCTCTAATTAGCCTAGAAAATACTTGCAATGTAGGTTTAATGAATGTTTTTTTTAACGTGAAATAATTCAATCTGTGAATCAAAACAGCCTCTGTGCCCCACCCCCTGCTGCTGCTGACAGCCTCTTCCCACACTTCTTCCTTGGTAGCATTGTTTGACTGTTCCAGCTCCAGTAGGTTTCAGTTACTGATCAGTGTAATTGCAATAACACACCAATAATAAAAGAGGAATTCAAGCTTCCTTTTCTTGTAGTTGAAGACTCTTCTCCTGTGAAAGCTTGAAGTCTTAATAGCAGTCACACGAGCAACATCCCGTGCTTGTCAAGTGTTTGCAAAACTGGGTGGCCGTACTTCGGGAGGATAAAGGGCTGGATTTTGGGAACTTGGAAACAGCCCAGTCCTATCAGGCGGCATTGGTACAGCTAATATTAGAATGGGAAACTCTAGGGACAGCTTAACATTTTAGTGGATGCCAAAGAAGCCTTGAACAGGAATGCATTGAAAGTTACTTGTTGTATAACATGAATTGCTGGAGTCAGAGTAATTCGAGTTGCCTTTAGTCTGGTGGAAAACTACAGCTGTGAGCAATGAGTTAATTTTTTCCGTGTGTGTGCATATGGCTTAGGTTTCCCTGTTGGGTTTGCTTTTAGTTTTGTAGACTCTGAATCCATAGAGCAGTGACTGTGAACCGGGCGTTTGTCTTCATATGCCCTCCCAGGCTGCTGCAGGAACAGCTCTGCAGCTAGTGACGGGTTAAATAAAACACCTTAAAAATGCGAAGTGGTTATGGGGCTGAGCTGTAGCGGCTCCTGCTTTGTATACCAGAAAGCAACCGGCTGCTCTTCCTGCCTCAACGTTTCCTACAGAAAAGGGGGGGAGGGAGGCGTTAATGAGAAAAAAGTAATAATTCAAAAGACCAAAGAGCAAAATATCCTCCCCTACTCTAGGAGGGCTGCTCGGTGGATGCAGCCCGCCCTGCGGGAGGCCTTGCCAGGGTGGCCGGGGCATCGCCGAGCAGGCGCGGCGGCGGGCGGAGGCTGGGTTGGGCTCAGCGCGGCCCCTCCCGCCCCGGGCTCCGCGCGGGTCCTGCGGCGTGGGGCCGCCCCGCAGCCCGGCCCGTGGGGCTGAGGCGCTTTTCCGTGCGGCGGGCACGGAACTCAGCGTCTACCAGCCTGGACCGCTATGAAACGATCTCTTTTATTGGTCGGCTACCCGGGCCTGCTGCTGCAACGGTAAACGCCATTGGTCGCTTCCTCCTTCCATGCGCAGCTTGGTGCGGGCAATGCCCCGGGTAGCGACAATGGCTGCTGGGGCCGCGCCGCGCTGCCGGGGGCCGGGCAGCCCCGCGCCCGCCTGAGCGGGGGCCGCCGTCGGCTCGTGGCTGATTCTATTTCTCTTTTTCCTGCAGGTTGCTGAAAAGTGCCTTTCCTGAAGCCGCCGCTGCTTGGATTTCTGTCTAGGGCTGCCTCTCTCTGCCCCTCGCCCCCCTCTCTTTTTAATTCGGCGTTGCTTGCGGTTCGTGCCCTGACGGCAACTCCTCCAGCCTTGCCCTTTTTTTTTTTTTTTTTTTTTTTTTCTCCCCGTTACACGCAGTTTGCTCAGCCATTTTACTTTTTTTTTCCTTCCCCCGAGTATGTAGCAAATACTTAAAAGAAAGAGAAAAAAAAACCTCAGACGTTATTTTGCTCGTTTTGATGCTTGTGAACCGTAATTTTTAGAAGCAAGAAATAGAAGGGAAAAAAAAAAACACCAACGAAAAACAACCAAGTCTTCTCCCCAAGGACCGAGACCATTCCACAAACTGAAGTGCTGCCAGCAGCATATGCTTTTTGCAAGAATAATTGAAACCATTAACTGGAGAGCACAGAATTCTTTTGAAAGTCTGCCAGTTATTTGCAAGTAACTTCGGCAGTGGCACAAAATATAACACTTATATTTTAACTTCTACAATTGCACTTTTAGGAGCTGGCCTCTAATTTGATTTTCAGTTGTTCTGATAAGATTTCTATTTTATGATTGGCTTTATGTTTAATTCTTGTTTAAACAAACACGATTTGACTTAAATGAAAACCTAAGTGCTGATGAATAGGAGTTCTACCAAAGCAACAAGTTAGTTATTTCTTCACGTTTAACTTGAATTCACTTTTTTACCCTTTTTTTAAAAAAAAGAAGAAAAAAAAAGCAGTAAATACTGCCCTGAAGAAGGGTGTGATTGCTTGCATTTTAATTTTTGTTTTTTAATATGGCTGTAAACGTTTCCCTGGTTCGTGATACAAAATGGCTGACGTTAGAAGTGTGTCGAGAGTTTCAGAGAGGTACTTGTTCTCGGTCTGATGCAGAGTGCAAGTTCGCCCATCCGTCACGGAGTTGCCATGTGGAAAATGGTCGAGTTATTGCCTGCTTTGACTCCCTAAAGGTGAGGACTGTCTAACGCGTGCATTACCTAAGCTCACTTGCTTTTCCTTCTCTTCCGAACGGCTCGGCGTGCTGGGGTGTGGGATGTGCGGAACAACTGTTTATTGCTCTGTTTCTGCAGGGAGGATGCTGCTGGTGCGGGATGCGGCTTCTGAAATCTCAGTTGGGTCTGGCATTGAGTGCAATTGCCTGGAGTGCCAGGCATCACAGGGAGAGAGAGGATTTTATCCAGAGCGTTTCCGATGGTAGCTCGGGTCTGATACAGCTGTCCTTGAAATGGGGAATGCACGTTGTGGGCAGCAAATGAAACTGAAATGAGAAAGCAGAGGACTGAAACCTGGTGCTTTAATTTGTGTCCAGAGCACATCAGTTGTACATTCGGCTCAGGGATATGAAATGTGCTTTTAATGAGCAGAAATGAAAGCAGCATTTTAAGATAATGAATCAGCTTTATGTGTATTTCCTGGAGACAGATTTGCGGATGCACTCTAACACCATCCTGTAGATGAGGAACAGCCGAAATATTTGAAGCGCGGCACTCCCAGAAAACTGGGCATTGAGAAAACGCTTTTTGTGAGGGATGTGCAAACACGATGGCTCCTGCTAGGCCTGTCCGAGTTACGGCTGAGCATTTTTGCTGGTGCTTATCTTTGCAAAGTCAATTTTGCAGGCAGTAAATGGCTCTTGGTTGCTTGTCACTGTTGGAGCTCCAGGGGTGACTTTCAAAATTTACCGAATACCCAGGGTCTGAACCAGGACAGGGGGCTTGCGGGAGGGGAGGTGGGCATCTCTGTTTGGGGTCACTTCACTGTGATTCTCAGGAAAGGAACATCCACTTTTCTTTTTTTTTTTTTTTTTTTTTTTTATGTTTTTCCCAAAACTGTGTCTCCTCAAAGTTGTTTTAAATAGGATGGTAAAAACCCTGAGACAATATGGGTAACTGCTTTTGAGAAATCTTGACATTGTGTTTAATGTTTTGATCAGAGTAATTAACCCGTTTGAGTTTCTAGAAGGAATCTGGTAAATTTTACAAGCTTTAAAGTTTTCCCTCGAGCTTCAACTGTTGCTTGAACAGATTTGGGTTTATTTTTATGAACATAATGAGTAACAGAACTGGTGGAATTGTGTATGCACAGATTCAGACTGGGACTGGATCCGGTCTAACACGGGTTTACCCATTTTGTTGCATGTTTGTGGCTTCTTCATATTTTCACTTCTGTTCCCTTTTACTAAGAAGCTCAAGCTTCCTATTTGCATTCGGTTTTGCTCTTTTTAATCTGATTATATGCAACGACTCTTAGTTTTACAGTGACTTTGAGACATTCATTTGCACTGCTGGTTTGCTGACAGTGAGAGACAAAAATAATTTTATCGGAGGGAAAATAAGTCATGTTCTTTATGCCCTTGAAACTTTTGAATTGTAGCCAGTGGCAGTGCAGATACTTTGAATTAAGAGATTAATATGTTTACATTTTATAGCATTTACTTGTGAACTGAAAGCAGTGCTGTCACAGCGTGCAGGGCAGTACCGTGCCCCTTGCAGAACTTGCCTGATGTTTGCAGCATCCTGGGGAGATGTCCCCTGTGCAGCCACCCAGCTTGGCATGGCTCTGAGCTGTGCTGTAGTCCAACGTCACCTGGTGGGTGACGCTTCCCCATGTGTGGTGGCTGGGATGCAGCATCTGCAGCGTGGCCAGGCGCTCTGTCGGCCCTTCTCTGCACAGCTGGGGCTGTGAGATGGGCAGGACCAAGTCTGTGGGCAGCTGGGGTTCAAATCCCACCCACTGGCATGAGCAAATGCTTCTCCTGCTTCAGCTGTGAGGAATGGGATGGGGAACACTATGTTGAGAAAACAAACAAAAGATGCCAAAGGAGTAGGGGATGATCTTCTACAGCTCAGGCTGTTTCCGCTGTAACTGGCTGTTAAACAATGTTCTTGTTGCAGTTTCCTCTTGACACAGTAGCAGATGCCCTGTATGTGCTAGTTAAGTGGCCTGAATTTTCCAGGGAACAGATTTTCCAGATTTTTCAGGTTTAGGAAAGCCTTGTGGAGGGCCAACAGGTCTGCCTTTGGGAAGTACACCAAGAGGAGAGGTCAGACTGGGCAGAGCGCTTGGCCAAGGGTTGATGATGGCTCCCTTTCTGCACCCCACTTCTCAAACAAGAAGAGGGTCTCGGAGCACTTCTCCAGCACCACGGCTCCGGTCGTTCTCACTGGACAGAGCCCTGATTCTGGCGTGCCGTGGAGAGGTGCAGTCCCCAATGCCACCACCTCTCTGTGTGTGTGTGCGTGCACCGTGCGTTTCCCAGTGAAGATAACCGCCCTGGTGACTAACTCTCCAACAATGCCATTTCTGTTCTTGGTCTGGAGCTGGACTTGCAAAGCCCTGTTCGTATCGAGGGGCTCGTGGTCATAATGGTGGCCTCCCTTACTGGTGACAAGAGAGATGTGATATTCTCAGACCTTAAGAGGCTTTTCGCACCCATCCCGTGGACATCTTTGTGCGCTCAGCGGCTGTTTCTCTCCGACAGCTGCTGCACACCGACCCTCTCCCCTGCCCCTCTCTCCGTCGAGGGCTCCATAGCTGCTTAGTGCTCTTTTCATCTTTTCATGCCCTGCATTAGCAGAACATCTGTGTTGCTTTATTGGAGACAGGATATAGGATGCTTGCAGCTAATAAGTTTTCCCCTTCTCTTGCAGTCGCCCAGGGCTTTGTTCAGAGGTTGCTTATCTGCATCCATTGTGTAGTGCTGTTGCTTGTTTTTTTTCTCACAGACCTCTTAAGGCTGAACAATGCCTTCATACAGGAACTTCTGATAACCCAGCGTACAATGGTTTCACCTTGCTGGTAAGGTCACACACAGCATCTATATGCTTACTGCATCTCACTTTTTTCTCTCCCCCCCCCCCGCCCCAGTCTCATATAGCGGTTCTGCGTCTGTTGCAGTGGTAAGAGCAGTTATGCTTCCAGAAGTAGTCAGGCTGCCTCAGTGTGGGTTGTTTCGGGGGTGAATGTGGGCTACCTGTAAGCTTGTGAAGAACACGCAGGACTCCTGAAGGTAATGGGGGGGCTTCACTGGTGCTCGGGTAGGGTTCGCCAGGGCATGCTCTAGGAGCGTTGTGTGATTGTGCAATGCTTTTGGTCATGAAATAATTGAGTCTTGATTAGGTTGCAAGTACAGGGCTGGATCTTGCTGTCCTGAGCTGTGGTTCTTCAAAGGGGGAGTTTGCACATTTGTAGGCAGCAGAAGGAACCTTTCTCAAGCAGATTGATACAAAACTTAAAAATAGTTCCTTGTGAGAGGCTGTTCACAGATTTGAATCAGATGCCAAGAGAGCTCTCTCCACTCGCACTCCCCTCCTCGTTAGTCTGGAAGAACAGTGTTATCTGAATTAATTTGTGTGAATGGAAGGGCAAGCTGCAGTGCTTGGTGGAGGTCAGTTCAGAGGCACGAGCCCCAGCCACTGCTGGGCCACCCCTCTTCCAGAAGCGTCCACCAGGGCTGCTGGGCAGCGGCCGATGCTCTGCGGTATCTCCTAGGCAGGTCCCATGGCACCTCTGAGATGTTCTGAGCAAAGGAGAGGAGTGTTCTGTCATCGCTGTAAACCCACATGGCCTTTGGGTTCGTTCATCGGCTTGGTGTGCACCATCCCGTGCAGAGCTGGCGGTTTTTGCAAGGAACAGGACAAGGTTTACTGGCTCGTGGCAGGTTGTACAAAGGCTTGTCAGTGGCACTGTGGTGGGCTGGCTGGAAACGCTCCTCAAGTCATTAACCTTCCTATTGAGGCTGGATCAGGTGGGCATGGTATGAGCCTGTCTGATTCTTAATTCCCCGGCCAGCGAATTGTTAGTTGTGTTCTTTGGTTTCTTAAGATGTCAGGAAGGAAAAAAACACCTTCTTTGGTCACTAGAAACACTAATTGAGCAGTAAGCTGGGAGATGGGGCATTGGGAGGTAGCAACGTATTATATAAAAATATGCAAGTAATGCACATCAGGTGTTCAAAGAAGCTTTCATTTATACTGCTCACAGTTTGGGTATCTGCACTATGGACTCAAGGCTTAAAAAAAATTTTACAAGCCCAGCTTTGTAGAGTGTGTTGTTTTTTGGGGTTTAGTTTTGTTTTGTTTTTTAAATTTGCTTTGTGAATGTAGATGTTTCCATATGCAAAACCAAGTTTTGAAGAGCATTTTGAAAGACAGAAAATGTGGTGAAAACTTCAGGGGCGTGAATTTTTGCTTTGGGAGATCTAACTTAAAAAACATTGTTAAGCTATTGCATGTTTCAAAGCAGTTCTCGTCTATATATATAAAAAAAGCTAATTGTCTGTGAACAGGCATAAAATCAGGAGTTAAAAGTACAGTTCTGTCTAAATTGTCTGTTTTCTAAAAGAAGTGTTATTATTTGGTAGTAGTATTCAAAATCCCGCAGTAGCCTGAAAAGTTCACTGTGCTTGGGCAATAAACATACCATATGATCTTGAAACTGGTGTACCTGAGGCTGTTCCTTATAGTTTTCATGCTAATTTGCACCTGTTTTATGCTGACTTCACTAGAATTATTTCTGACTGTTACTGGTTTGCAATCAAATCTATTTTTTTTAAATTTAAATAAACTCCAAACTGGGAAACAACTGAAAACACCCACTAAACTTAGCATATGGTTACACTTTCATAGAGGAAGAAGAAAGCAAACAAAGCCATAGAGATATTTTTGGAGACACTCTGACTGCATGTCTCAGCTCAGTGTAATGGAGATGATGCAAATAAACCAGATGAACAATGTTGAGCCAAGTCACCTTTGTGAGAAACCTTTACTGTCCATTGGTCATTAAGGCGCTTACCTGTGTAGTGACAGCATTTGGTGATGAGAAGTAGGTTTGCAGCAGCTTTCTGTCTTGTTTGGATGCTCGTGTGTCTTACGGCACATCATTAGTGCTTTTTATAACTGCTGAATCAAACATCTAAAGGCGGGGAAAAATGTACTTAGACTTATAAATAAGAACTGTTTTTATTGTATTTCTCTGAAAGTAGAGTGATACTTCAAGAAGAATAAGAGAGCTTAAATAAAGAAACAATATTTAGGTCCGATCCCTTCTTGTGTATGGATCACAACAAGCTCCATGCTTTCACAGTGTAATTTAATTGGTATGTGTGCTGTGTATACTCTGTGATAATCTCCAGAAGGTTTTCAGCACAGTTATGGGATGGAGACTACTGATGGAGAAGCTCACCTGGGCAGTGCCTGTGGCTGAGCATCTCCCAAGCCTGCCCTGGTGTCTGGGCTGCAGATGCTCTTCTGTTGGGGTCAGGCTGGTTCCTTGGATGGTGTGTGACCTCCCTAGGCATGTTCAGCTTTCTGGGGAAAGATACACCTTGTTGCTTTAATCTGCCTAACTGATCTTTCCGTAGGCCAGAGGTCTATGCAGAGCATGTTTGATTTATATAGCACTATCCATAGGTTTCTGTGGTGTCCCAGCAGTCTCACATCATTTATCTGGCTTTTTGACAGCTGAACCGTGACGGATGAGCACTCGCGAATCTTGCTATTGTGGTTCAAAAGGTTGCTGCCCTGAGCTGTCCCTTTGCTTCTCCATTGCTTTACAGCAGGGTTAGCAGGAGTACAGAGTGCCTTAGGTGCTGAACGTGGAGTCCAACATCTGAGCTGAAGTCCCCTTGGTCCTGGCTCTGTGCGGAGGTGCTGGGTGATGAATGCATGTAGCTGGAAACAGGCTGCTGTTACCTGGTGACTCTGCTGCATGGACAGCAATACTCAGCAAGGAGCAGAAAGGTCTTATTCATCGCAGCTGTTTGCAAAGATGTAAGGCAGGGTCCTTGGCAGGAAGTCCTTGTCTATGCTTTAAAGCAAGCAGGTGATTTTTAAGGTGTGTGTCTCACTGTGGAAGGAGAAGGGATTGGTCCTGTCCTTATCTTCATTAGGTCCTTCTGGTGTTGTTCAGGGGTAACAGGGCAAGAAAGATGGGATGTCCATAGGTTTCCTGGTGCATAGTCTAGTTTTGGTACCACTCTGGAGGGATGCTCCCTTATTAGCTCAGTGCTGGAAGAGTAGAGGAAATCCTGGGAGTACTGTGTAGCTCTGATGGAAACCATGGGAACTGAGATCCATCCCAGCATAGAGGGCTTCCTGAGGGCTCCTGGAGATACAATCTGGAGGGGTCACACTGCCAATCAGTCAGTACAGAGGTGGATGTTAAGAGCCTGTGAGAAAGCTTGCAGAGAGTTGTCTGACAAGGAAATGCCCTTCAAAGCTATCAGTGTGACACTTGTAGTAGTAGCAGTAGTTAAATACTTGGGAGTTCACATTTTCTTAATTGATTAGGCTTTCCTCCTGAAAGTGTTGGTCCCTCATATGCCAGACTGGCCTGCCTAACAGACCTCAGGCTCTTACTCATGTGCAGAGCGCGTATTAGATGAATTTGGGTATTTCCTTTGCAGTGAGTGCTTGGCAAATCTAAGCATCTGTGTTGCTTTCCCCACGCAAAGCTGTAGGACTGTTGTACAGGCTTGGTCAATGAGACATCCATCAGCTAATATCAGTAACAGTGAAAGTCACTTCTGAGTACTTTTCTCCCTGTCTGCCCTGTTTTCCTGAGGAGAGGAGTGTGTCTCTTCCTGCTGTCCTCTGGTAGATCTCTTGCCTTGTCCTACGTCTGACTCCGTTGATGACACAGGGTGATGTGGCTCTTCCCCTGCCCTGTGTGTGGCATTGCTGAAGCCAGGCCTGGGAGTAAGAGTCTCCCAAGGTGTTCGTCTTGCCCTTGGGGTGGCTCTGGCCTCATGAGTATCGAAGAATCAGTGGGGAGGGACCCCGATGGGTCTTTGGTGGCCATCTTGTGCTGTAAGGTGGATTCATTGGGATTCTTCTTCTGCCCTCCTGTAGGTACCTGTAAGCAGAGTGTCTTGGCAGCCCTCCTGGAGTGCCCAAGGGGTGGGCAGCCCCTGCTGGGGCCAGCCTGGGCCTTGGCTCATCGAGGGGGCACTGTGAAGGGATCTCCTGTCTGTGGCAGTTCACGGTCACAGGGTAACACCATGTTAGCATTTGTAGAAATGTTCCTAAAGGTCTTTTGTTTCTCAACATGGAGAGCACTGTCTGTGCTTCAGACTGTATGTCCTGTGGGCTTGCCTGAAAGGGACAGATGCCTTTGCTGTTACCGGTGTTTTGGGGGTGCCGGTCTCCCGCACGGTGTCCCCGGGCCAGGTTCGAGAGGCCAGCAGAGGTGCAGGTGCAGTCTGGCACATTGGGAGGCACTCTGGGTGCACAGGGCAGGCACAGGACCACTGTCTTGCTATTCTTTCTTCTTGCAGCTAACGAATTAATTTATCACAGCTTTTCCTTGGGCTTCAGACTTCTGTGCGCTTTCCCTTGAACATGTTGGAAAGCAGAGCAGTGGCTACAAATTTGTCCTGAGACCACACGTTGGAGACCAGCGTCTTTGGGGAGGCAGGCCAAGCAAATTCATCAGTGGTGCTCTCCTGCCAGCCTCTCCTGTCCTCTGCCCTCCTCACCTGCCAGCCCTGGCAGTGCAGCGCCTCTGCTCCTGCCTGCAGCTCACGCCGCCTCGCTTGGCTCCCGTGGCACGAGCAAACCACCGTCCCCAAAGGATAAAGCCAGCAGCGTTTACATTGCTAACACCAGCCAAGAGTAACCTTGGGTTTCTGGTTGGGAAGATGAGGGTAAAATGCTGACTGCTGCTCACGCTTGCCTAAAAAAGCAGGAGAGAAATTCTTTTGGGATGTGACTCTAAACCCTTCTGAACTGCTGTGTGCACTTAAGCAGATATGTTTTGAAACCTTTTATGGGTATATTGCAATGTTGCACGGGCCACAGCATGCCACCTCCTGCTCCTGAGGCTCACTTTCCTTTTTTAAGGGCAGAGCCCTCCAGATTGAGATTCCAGTTCTGCAAAATACTTAAGCCTGATTTTAAGCACTGTAGAATTCCTGTGGGCAGAAAAGACTTCCTTGTGCTGAAGTGAGCTGTTGCATTGTGTTTTGAGAGAGGGAAATGGTCCTCAGCTGTTCTCCGAACGGGGAGAACTGCCTGTGATCATCTCCTCTGCCACCTTTGGCTTTCCAGTTTGAGAGAGTTTCTCTGCACGTGGTCAGCACACGCACCTGGAGCTTGCGGTCCTGCCAAGTCTGCTTGGATCTGCAAGCACAAGCTCTGTGCCTGTGACCCAGCACAAATGCAGTGCAGCGCTTTGCAAGCCCCGGGGTTTCCTCTACTCTGGGAGGGGGGAGATGGGGCATTGAAGCCCAGCTAGCAAGCTGCAGCAGCGCTTGCATGTACCCTGGTGTGGCTGTGAGTGAGAAGTTGGCCAAGGGAGCACGGAGGGTTGTGTGTTTGTACAGTGAGCTCTGGCACCTCAACAGGTGCCATGCTACAAGCCGTGGCATTGCCAGATCCATGTGGGGAAAAAAGTTCAAGCTCTGCATCTTCCAGCCTTGATCTGTAGCAGTAGCTAACACTGGGATTCAAATAGATGCCCCAAAACTGCAAGTCCCTATCCCTTGAGAGTCTGGGGCAAAGTGGATCCTTGTAAACATGAAGCCATGCTTGGCCATGGTGTCCTGCCTTGCTGCTGTGTCAGTGAAGCTACATAGCTCCTTCTCTTGCTCATGATTGCATGAGCCCAGTGAAGCCGGCTGGGGGAAAGGCAGTGGAAGATGCCTTCGAGGAGAATGACTCTGAACGGGCATGTGGAGTTGGTGGATTTCTTCAGCAGCGTAGCATCAGTTTGATGTAATCCCTTTGCTGACGATAGCTTTTTACCACCTCGTTCACCCATCTGAAAGAGGATGCAGTAACATGCATTTTTGTAATTGAGCTGTTTGGAAGCTTTAAACCAAATATACACAAGATGTACTGGGCTTTCTGGAGAGCCCATCGTCTGATGTCTCCCACAGAGCATTTAAACAAGTGGTTGGATTTCCAAGTGAGAAGCTGAGCTTTTTGAAAATCTGCCCTATAAATGTTGTTATGCTAGTATTAAAATAAATGCTTTGAGGCACTTGGGTGAATGTTACCCCACAGAGGCACGGTTTTACTTATGGTTTATTAATGTTTTATTGCTGTTCATAGAACAGCAGAGAACCACCACTGACCCCCTTCTTGCCCCATGTAGCTGCTCATGCCATGTCTGATGATGGCCTTTTGATAAGAAAAAGGCCAAGGATTTGGAAAAACAGCTTTCAAAGCCTTGTGGTGATGCAGGCAGCTTTAAAGTGTTGTAATGTCAGTCTCGGTGCCTAATTGCACTTTTTGACCTCCCAGGAGCAGCACAAAGAAAACGTCTTTGAAGGCTGAGTGGAGCTGAACTGCTGTAGTAACAAGACTCCGGGTGTTTTAGACGGGTGTCTTAACTGCGTAAGCATTTCAAACCCTGCCTGCTTCTGAATGAATAGCTATCAAACATGGTTAGTTCTTCTGCAAGTTTACCTGTCTGATACAAAAGCCCCCTCTCCTGTAATGGCAGTGAAAATATTCAGCTTAACCATCGCGAATGTGTTAAGACAGTAAAATCTTTCTGCTGTCCAAGCAGCAGAAAGTACATGGCACAAAAGTGACGCTGCTCTCGAGAGCCTTGGTGCTTTACTGCTAACTCTGAACATCTGGTTAGTGTTTGGCCTTGGTTTTGGGTTTCAGTGACGTGGTTACTTGATGTCCCCACCGTCAGAGGAGTTGGAGGCTGTGATGCTGGAGTGATGGATTTTTAACCTCTAACTGCGTTTTTACCTCCTCTGTCTGAAAGCCAGTACCTGGGCATGGGTCTGTGCTGTTCTCTGCGTGCTTGAGCTCCTAGCTGGAAAGCTGGAGGTGCCTTTCTGCAACATTTACCTTAAAGCTGTGGGGAAGGTGTGTATTCCTGGGAGGGGAGAATTGGCTTACTGGGCCGTGAGCATATCCAAACCAAGCAATTCCCCAAGTTTGTAGTGAAATGTTACAGCAGATGGCCTGCTTACAGCGCGGGATATTATTAGAACCATGATCGGTGCTAATAAGGTCATTGGTGATGGGGGAGGAGGTCGGTATCTGACCTTGTTTGAAAGATCTGTGCTCTGGGGGAGTAGTTTTTTCTCTTCCAGCAGTGGAATGTGGATGTTTAAAACAAGCTACTTTGTGGATTAATCTGGCTGCACAGTAGGGAAAAAGACCCACCACCCAGCCCAGCGCGCCTGCTGCGGGGATGCTGGAGACACTACTGAGGTGGGTGTGCAGAGCATCATTAAAAAGTGGAGACAAATTCTGCTTTAATTAACAGTCTTGAGAATGGGAACCAGGAGCAATTTAGCTAGTCCTGCAGAACGGATATGTTATCACAAGGCATTGCCCAGGCAAATGACTGGTTACTGGTGTGTACTGAGTTTTATCATGCCTCGGAACATACTTAGCTGAACATACTCTGCATTAACACAGCACTTACTTTTACCTGGTCTCTCCTACACTGGTGTAAAATAAAAAAAAAAAAAACACAAAACAAACCAACAAAAAAAGGACCAACTACTACAGACAGGAATGTTAGGATCAGCTGAGTTGCATTAGTGATGTCCACATTTCTGCCCAGAAGAACCCACACCAGGTTCTGATGAGGATTTAAGCTATTAGCCCAAACTGTGCTGCTTTAACTCAATTTGTCTCCTTACTTCTGCTTTGAATGAGCAGCTCTGGGCTGCTGTGGTCAGCTCTGGGTGCTTACTGAGAGAAAACAGCTCTCAAACAGAGAAGCAGTTGGGAAAGCACGGAGTATCTAGCTGGGGTGGAGAAGATGGCCAGGGGCAGCACTGACACAGTGGAGTTACAACCAGCCTGCCTGAGAGCGCAGCTGTCATTAGACAGTGCTTCCCTAAGTCCTTATTATCCACAGGGGCACGGCTGGTGCTGGAAACAGTCACACGGAGATTAGGTCCTTAAAGAGCCCCGCCACAACCAAGTAAAGTTTGAAAACAAAACCTCAGTGTGTAATCCCAACCGTGTTGGCCGATCCCGCTGACTGGCGTTTCTTCCTCTTGCTGTCAGCTCCCGGAAGATCAGAGTGTGAGTAAAGCTTGCTTTCTCGCCGTTAAGTGCTGCTTGATGCCGCGTGGTCGGTTCGTGCAGCGCCGTGCTGTGTGCAGTGATTGGGGTCTGCTCCTGGGGTCCCTTCCATGTGATGCTGCAGATACTGAGTGCTGGATGAGTTTGCCAGGAGTAAGCATGCGCCTCACAGGGTTGGACGTTTCAACCCATGCAGAAGCACTTGAGTAGCCAGGGCAGCAGGGAGTTGAAAGCCGGACATGTAGATGAGTCTTCAAGTCTTGGAAGGTCATCTGGGTATGGCAGAGGTGGTGGTGTTCAAGGTCAGCTGTAGGAAGCAAAATGCTTTCCTTCCCATGAGGGAATCTTGTTTCATAAACCAGCACATTTCCAAGACAGAGAGTTGTCTTTGAGGGGATGTCGCTCCTTCCCAAATGCTGTAGGGGAAGGCGTTAAAGATGTACCTGGTGCTTTTTGCAGGAGCCCTCCCAAATCTTGCTCCCATGGTGCAAGGCTCGCAGCCTTATTCCAGTGCCCTGTTTCTCCTTTCTGCTCTGTTTCCTCCTTCTCTCCAGACTTATTTGTCCCCGAGCCCCCCTGCAGCTTCCCTGTCCTCTCCGTCCCTGTCATTAGGCATGGTGTCTGCAGGGACTGAACAAGGCAACCCAGGGAGCCGCTTGCCCTCCGCCTTTCCTGTTGCTCCAGCAGTCAGTTTTATTTCTTGGTGCATCTGGTGCACTTGCAGATGAAGACGTAATCATCGCGGTTCCCTCCCTGCAGACTTTGTCTCCCTGCTGTGTCAGTCGTCTTGCCTGTAAAGCATCGGTGGCCGTGCTGCAGGGTGGGAGCTGGAACGAGGCGAGCAGGCGGCATGACGCAGGGCTCCGGGCAGGAGAGCCATCAGGGGTGATAAAAGCAGGACAGGGATGTCTGAAACCTTCACCGAGCTGTGAGAAACAGCCTCCCTGCCGGCTCCGTGTCACGCTTGTCACTGCTCAAACTGCTCCTGTGCCACAGTTGGGAGAGTTGAGAGGGGAAAAAAAAAAAATGTTCCTGGGGGCTGAGAGGCAAATGGGCAGGATGGATTTTAGGTAGCGATGCAGAGGTGGAAAGGGCAGAGCTGCCTGGTGCTGGGAGGCGGGAGCTCAGAAAGCATCGAGGGCATCACAGCCGCAGCTCCGCAGCAGTGGCAGTCCAGCACGGAGTGGCTGGCGTGCAGTCTCCGTGTTGCTGAGGCTTCCCCGTGCCACCTGGGGTTTTTCCACCAAGTCTCTTGTGTTTAGACTGAAAACTTGTCAAGCCTGGGACCGTCTCCTTCTGTGTTTGGGTAGTAATCGGAGCAGGACCTTGAGCTGTAGTATTCCCACAGCCAAAAATCCCCTGCTGTGGGCTTGTGTGATAAAGCAGAGATTGAATTAAGAGGATTTTCATTGTTGTTGTTTTGTGTTTCTCTGCGTGGGTTTTTTGAAGAGTCCATGGTAATGTAAAATCTTTAGAAGCCTTTTCTCAGAGTAGAGCTCACATTAGCTGGGACAGAAACACCACTGAAAGTTATTTTTTGTTGTCTTGATTGTGCTAATGCTCAGAGAATGATTTTAAGCATCCTTTCAGAGCGTAGCCCAGCCAGAGGAAAAGTGTTAACACTTTCCTAATTATTCCCTCTTTCTTTGTATCAGAGGTACTTGCCCAAAACTTTGTGCAGGGATTTCTGCCGGGGCCCTATCAGAAGTCCATCTATCTTGGTTTCAGCAAGTGAGAGCATTTTTTCCAGCCGGGTGTTCGCTGACGTCGGCACCGGTTGTGCTGCATTCCAGACTCACTAATGACACTGGAGCTTCTTTGCAGCTACTCCTCTCACGTGGCTGAGAGGCTGCAGATGTCCTCACGAAAGGTCACTCTTCCTTGCAGAAGCAATCTCTGCTAGCCCGACCCACCATGGGCCCATCTCACCTAAAAGCAAATCAGTGTTTGCATGGCAGCTGACTCATCCTGACTGTACCCCATCAGGGCAGTGAAAGGTTGCCTTGTTGCCCTTTTAGGAAGCGATTGTGCTGTGTCTGAAGGTATCTCTTGTCCATGGCAGAAGCAGAATACATGAGGTCAGGTGTCTGCCTGCCTGCCTGAGGAAGTCATGTTGTCGAGATAGCTTTCTAATAGAAAACAGCCTTTCACCTCGCATTCCTCCTCGTCTGCAAAAGGTCAAGCATCGGGCAGTCTCTGCTGCACCAGTGACCGGGACAAGGATAAGCTGCTCAGAGTAGAAGTTGAGGGCAGGAGTTTGGAAAGCAGAGCAGTAATACAGAAAGGGCAGAAAAAGCCCACAGTAATGCGATCAGTTTGCTTTTTGTGATGGAAGCCTGAATAAGCAAGAGCGTCCACGTGGATATGCTTTAGTTGCTTCTACCTCCCCCAGCTTTTTTCTTGTGCTCTCAAACCTAAATAAGTGAATCTGGCAGTTATTAAAAACGCAAACTCCAGAAACCCAAGCAAATGAAATTAAAGGCCTGATCAGTTCCCTTCCTGTTGGTCTGCTCGGATGGATGGACACATATGCATGCACACACACCACACATTCCTTTCTTAGCTCTTCTGGCACTTACACCAGTGCCACTCAGGAGAATTTAGGTCAGGATTTTTGGCAGGGCAAAAGTTGCATCCCGCAGGAGAGAGTGGATATATCCACCCAATAAGGCTGTACAACCTTTTCAGTGTCCTATCCTACAGCTCTTGTTACAGGAGAGGGAGCAGATCTAATCAGCAGTTACATGGAATTAACCTTTCAGTGTCTGAAATCACAGTTTCTACAAAATGCATTATCAATTAATCCTCATCCCTGGGATTGCGTGGAGAAAACAGACTGCTCTTACTAGATTTTGGGGTCTTTGGGCTGTACATCACTGTAGTGACCCTGAATTCTGGGTCTGTAGGTCAGTGTGGAGTACAGGGTGGGCAGAAAGCCTCCTTGAGCAGACTGCTGTGCAGCCTCCATGTTGGCTTACTGTGTCCTGGGCAGGGTTTATTACTCGATTGTGCCCAGTTAGGGTCAAGAGCTGGGATCCACTTTGGCTGAGCGAGGTGGGGAGCGTGAACCTGCACAGACCCTCACGAGACTGGATAGCTGACTGGGAGGGACAGGGGTCTGTGCGGAGTGTTGTAATTAGGACAGGTAGAAGTTTTGCTCTGGCTGATGTTGTTTTAATAAATCCATCAAAATTAACAGGTTCTCAGATGTTGGCACAGAATTTGGCATCCTGTCCCTTAAGGCTGGCTGCCTGCGTGGTACTTGACTAGTGCATGTGAACTGTGGTTAAATATGTCTCACTGTTTGCGGTTTTAGCCCAGAACTGTGTAAGTGCCAAATCCTCCTTTTGCCCATAGAGATGGCAGTGCATTGTCTTTGGCATTGCAAGCCCATCGTGTTCACCTCCATGGAAACAGGCCTGTCCTGTTGCTGCCGCAGCTTGTTGTGCTGCTCCGTGGGCTCAACTCCTAACATTTACACTGCCTTAACCTCCTTTTCACTTGAGATGGTAGCAAAGATTGGTCACATATTTGCTTTCTAGTGCCAGCTTCTGCTTAAAGAGCACTTCTGAAGGTGTTTTCTTAAAAGAGAAATCCCCTTCGTGACTTAGGTGTGCATACGCTACTGGCTGTAATAAACAACACGCTAAAATAAATCAGTCTGCAAAAGCTAACCAAGGTGGAATATTTGCCTGGGGCAAGGCAGGCTTTCTTTTTCTTTTTGTTAGATTCTCCCCACACACACACCCCCCTTTGTCTTTCTTCCTTCCTTTCTCTTCCAGCCTTGCTGCCTTCTAGATGGAGGGCTGCAATTCAGTGTTGCTTGACCTGGATGCCCTCTTTGGGAGCCAGGGCCCATGTGAGATGTGTGGTCCTGGCTTGCTGTCCTTAGCAGGCTGCAAGAGTTCCTTTGAAGGTGCTTTTTGTGTCTGCACCTTTAATCCTCTGATCAGCATCAAGTTCATTATACCATGGATGTGAAACCTGAGGTCTGGCATGGACCGGAAAGATTTGAGGTCCTTGTTTGGAGATGAGTGAGAGCATGTGGAGCTGGTGGCACATGGTCAGTCCTTCTCCCAGGGTCTGGTAGGTTCTCCGCTAAGCTGGAGCAAAGGGGAGGTGGGGTGCTGTGCACAAACCTGCCCGGCACATCTGGCTGAAGCAGGAGCATGAGGCCACAGCTTGGTCTTTGGTGGACCTAAGCATAGCCAGAGAGGCACAGCTATGGGAAAAAGTGGGTGGAGGGGTGGATTTCCATGTGCGGCAGGGAAGAGACGAATGGGAAGCAGTGAAGAGAGCCAAGCAATGGGACAGAGGAGTGAGAGCAGGAGAGGAACTGGGGACATCCATGGGCAGCCATCAGGAGTAGGTGGCTTTGCTCTCTGCCTCTCTGCCGTTGGGCACATCTCAGCCAAGAGCAGAAAGGTGTCCTCTGCCTTGGAGCATCAGACCCCAGGCTCTGACAGATGCCTGGGAGCAAATCCTGGCTTGCAGTGGCAACTGAGGGCATCATCCTCTTCTGTATTTGCCTCTGCTTCCCTGCGGTCACATCCTTCAGTGGCTTAAAGTAGCGCACAAAGGGACTCTCGTGTCCTGTTCTAATGTCTCTTGGTGAGAGAGACATCTCTCATCTTCCAGCTGAAGGGTGGAAAGCCAGGGTGGCAGTGCCATGGTGTGCCCCAGCAGGAGTCATCAGCATGCTTAGCAGAGCCCAGCCAGCATCCTTCCCTGCTCGGGATGCTGCTGCGTTACCCCCTGGCAGCTCCTCAGTAGCTGAGGCTGAAGCACATCCTGCAGAGTTATTTTTTCCAGACTGAAGATTCTCCCTGGGAATTGTCAGCCCAGATGGAATTAATTTTTTTTTTAAGTTTTTTCATTATTTTTTTGAAAACCAGGAATCTGTTTATGCCCATTAAGCTGTTGCTTTCTGAGCAAAGCAACAACACAAATAAAAGTTGGGCTAATCCTCAGTTGGTAAATTGTTATATTCTGCCAAGTTCTAAAAAAACCCCAACAAAACCCAGCCACCCACAAATCTCCTTTTATTTGCAGTTTCATTTTACTCTCCAAAACACAGTGAGAATGAGGTTTTCTGTGCATGGCTTTGCCCTCCGCAGGACAGGAGGGTGGATTTGGGTCAGACAGTTAGTTATCAATCCCTGTGCTTCCCTGTTTGCTTTCTCCCCTGGGTAAACTCAAGGAGTGAGGCCACCGGAGGTGGTCACGCGTTGGATATTTGTATTCATGAACACGGTGCTTTAACATTTATTCTCCTGGGCTTTAATGTACTTTGCTTGGTTCTGTCTACGTGTGGTTTGCCTGCTGCAATTGTAATATTCAACAGACACTGTAGGTAGAGGAAGGTCAGAAGCATCAACTTTCCATATGACCTTGACAGATTCAATCAGCCGGTGAAAGTTGTAGAATTGGATTATGGGATTTGCAATGAAAAAGTGGTTTAAGGGGCAAGAGAAACTGCGCTTGGTATTTTCATAAGCTGGCCTGGTGTAATAGCAATCAGGAGGGACAGAACTGAGGGAAATGAGAGGTGGAAGACATATTAGAAGTTTCATTTTGTTTTTCTGTGAGGTTTTGTGGTGTTTTTTTAATACAGTACTTGTGCAATATTGTACCGGAGACTGGCATGGTTTTTCGTAATTTCTTACGGGGGGAAAATCAATGACATGCCAGTGTTTCTGTCTTCGAGGTAGAATTGATTTCTTTACTTACAAATAGTCCCACGCTGAAACATTCACCCGCAGGAATATTAACGTTGCAGGATGTCACCTGCTTCACCTCCTACTCTAAATACACACAGTGATCCCAGGGCTAAACATGCTTCCAAAGGCACTCTCTTTACCGGGCACTAAATGCTTTCCTTGGTAATTGCTATCGATCAGTTGCTGGAGCAGGTCTGTGGCCAGGCTTGTCTGTAAAAGCGTATTTTGCTTGGAGAGAGCCTGTATTTGATACTGTATTAAAGAAACCTATTTTATTGTACTTTTGACATTCCTGAACCTGGGAGAGAAGTGGAACAATACTTGGAAGACATTAAAAATGATCAGTTGAGAACTCTAAATTGATGATACTTCTGTTTTGTTTTAACCTAGTTCCGGTGGTAACAGGCTGATATGGTTCACAAAACATAGCCTAACCAAAACCTATTGGCAGATACAAAAGAAAAGAACTCCATGAAGTCTTTATTCTTTTGTGGAATGAGATTACTGTTCGTCGCAAGTAGTAATCACTCAGATAAACACGTTTTTCTGCTGTGACTCTACAGCTTATAAAAAAAATACACTCGGACAGTGCTGTATTCCTTTAATATATATTTCTTAGGCTTGGTAAACATTGTCTGTTGCTTGAGCAAGCAAAAATGTTCCACAGACCAAAAACATTAAAATCAATAGATGTTTTCCATGGAGCATAACAGAGCATACCATTGGCCTGAATGAAGAGAGCTTGGCAGGAGAACAGAGCTGGAAAGAGTTGTCAAGATGTAAAAATATAATGAAGGAGCTACAGGGCTTTTCCCCAACAAAATAACTGCTCCGAGTTTGTAAGAACCTTCAAGTATAACAAACAGCTTGGAATGAAATTCCTGCATGAAAGCAGGAGGACAGCCACGACCTCTTTGTGCTGTCTTGGGGAAATTCAGCAGAACATTGCTGTATTCAGCAATGTGCAAAAGTAAAACTTCACTCACAGCAGCTCTCTGCTTTCCTAATTGCCAGGTGAATGAAGATTTGGGAGTTTAGGCTGGTGCCTCTGGCTGCTCAGCGTCTACTGGAATACAGTAGTTTCAGATCCCTCCCCTTGTTTCTAATTAAAATAAAAAAAACGATGGGTTGATGGTACTTTTTTAAATACTTGAGCTCCATGCTAACGAGCCATCCTTTCTGTACGGATCTGGATTTGCCTGCCGAGTTCAGTGGTTTGAAGTTCTTGGCAATCGCTGTGAGTACTGTCACTGGTTAAGGTGATACCAAAAAGGGAGATGAAGATGTAGAAAGGCTGCTGTCTCTGCTTTGTTTTTCTATCCTGTTCTGGTTTGAGCTGTGTAACAAAAACAAGCTTGACAAACGTTTTGAGGCTGCAGACTTTGGAAGAGTCCCAGATAAGCGCGTTTGAATCCCAGCAGAGTGCATCTCACCTTGAGAAACCCCCTGTCCAAGTGCTTTGCAGTCTTATACACGCTGTTTGAAAGGACTGGCATCTGCAGTAGGATTTGTCCATGCTGTGCATCTATTTGTTCCCAGCATTTTGTATCTGATGAGTGTCTCTTACCCTGGTGTGAATGAAGCCATATTACGTGCTCAGTATACTTTTTTGCTGCTTCTTTTATATATATATAAAAATATGTACTGGTTGAATTGTTCACCTGCTAAACTGTTTCTGCCACGTAATGGGAAGCATGTCTCCTGCTTGGACAAAAAGCTGTTGTTCCTCACATAATACTTATTGATGGAGACCTGTCCACTTGTACGGTAGGTAGATGAGGAAATCCCCATCAGCATGGCCATGTGCCACAGCGGGTGTGCATCTGATTGCAAGGGGCAGCTTTCTTTCCAGTCCTGTGATGGAGGGGAGGGCTTCAGCACAGTGTATTCCCCCGAGCCAGTGGCACACGGGCACAGGCTCTTCAGCCCTGGTTTGTGTCTGTGATAGAGGTTGGCTTTCATAGACAAAGGCCGGAATGACAGAGGGATGGAGGTGTTACAGGTCTCAAGCAGTGGTTGTTCAGCAGTCCCCTCCTCTGGCTGTTGGCAGCTTTTGTCTGGACTCAAGTATGTTTGCAAAAATAATGCTGAGTTTTTTCTTCCTCCTGTCTTTCCTTCCATCTCCCTGCAAAGCAGAAACACCCTAGCAGAGCAGTTGCACGGGTGAGACGGGAGGCTGAAGAGCAGCACCTATGTGCTAGCCAGGGATTTTTGTCTCTGCTTCCTATTCCTTGTGCATTTTTCTCACTCACCTGACATGAAGACCCTACCTGGACTGAAGTGACTGTGTTTATCTGACCTGCTTTTCTAAGGCTGCAGAGGAATATAATTTTTTCGAAGCCTAAACCCCTACAGTTACTTTTTTACCTCCTGGATGGCCTCCAGGGCTCTGCCCCATAGCTGGAGGCAGAGGAGAACTGGGTGGACTGGGACTGTGCAAAATGCACTAGCCTCACTTGAGCGAGGAGAACACTGCGCTTCTGTGTGGTTTCCTCCAAGGGCTTTCTGGCTGCATTGCACTTGCACGTGTCACTGAGCTTTGCTTTGAGCTTTTAGTTCAAAAGGACCCAAAACTCTTGTCGTAGCTGCCAAATGTCACCTGCTTTCATTTGAAATCATGCAAAACATCAGGGTTCACTCATTTCAGTCAAAATCAAGTCTAGGCTTGCTCGGAAAGGGCTTGACCTGACATTCATTGAAGCCGTGAAATTCAGTCGCTGTTTCAGCGACGAGCTGGGGCTGCCTTGAGAGTGCTGGGAGCGTTGGTAGCCCTGGGACCTGGTGATAGATATTCAGCTTTTTTCCACTGAAGCTGTGTGGAAAGGCAGGTCTGACTTGTCCTCTGTTCCCTGACAAAAGACATGTCCCTCTTCACCCGAGCAGCCCTGGGTCGGAGCTGACACGCTGCTGCCGCAGCTCAGAACATCCTTCAGAACAGTATAAAATCTGAAGAGGTTTCTTGAGTGACTGCAGGGGAGCTGAGTTAGGCCAAAATAACGTGGGGTGTTTTTAGCGGTCTGCGCAGGCTCAGGGAGGTGTTTCTTTGGATCTGGAGGTGCAATGTTCAAAGAAGTTAGGCAAAGCTCATCCTAGAGATGTTGCAAAATGCATGTCATTTGTGCTTTTTATGGACTGCTTGAATGCTATTTCCAGCAAATTATGTATTCATGAACCATGCTCGTTCCTAGCTAGAACACACATTTCCCAGGGTCTGTAGCATCTGTACCTGGAAGCTACCGGATTAACCTTAACTTGAGCATTTTTATCCACATACTTTGAAACTATGGATAGGAAATCTACATTGCTTCCCTTCCCTTCGAGGCTGATTGCCATCTGGTAATGCTAACTGGAGATACGTTTTGCTGTTTCTTTCCAGCTGTGATCTGTTCACAGCAGGATCCACACCATAACTTTAGTCTTTAGGCTCTCTGTAAATGGGTATTACACCTGCATTTGAAAAATGTCAGCAACTAGCTGTGCTGTATTTTTTTATTGCTCTTACAAGCACCTTCAGACCACTGGCTCCTTTGTACCAAACGTTGTGTGCAAACGCGTGCTTGATGACAAGTAGGAGCACTGGCACAGGAGGGATGCAGAGCACTAGCTGTCCAGCATCCAGTCCAGAGAGGAGCAGAAAAAGCAGTAGAACTGGAAAGCCTTTGAGATGGTGTATTTCAGAGAGATATAGAAACATAGAACGGTTTGAGTTGGAAGGGACCTCAAATATCATCTAGTTCCAACCCCCCTGCCATGGCAGGGACACCCTCCGCTACACCAGGTTGCTCAAAGCCTCATCCAGCCTGGCCTTGAACACTCCCAGGGATGGGGTATCCACAGCTTCTCTGGGCAACCTGTGGAGGATGGAGCGCTGGCATTAGATTTGGAAGTCTTTGACATGGCATGAATCTGTTTCCAAGCAAGACAAGGAACAAAGCATAGGAGAAATTTTTATGTGACAGCCTGCAACTGCTTGGAAAACTGAGTTCAGTGGCAATCTGGAAGGATGTGCTTGGCGAGACTGTTCAGCTTTGTTTTGTTTTGTTCTGCTGACTTGAATGATGGAATAGAGAGTATGTTTGTTAAACTTGTAGGGTGCTCTGAGCTGGGAGGAACTACAGAGGACCAGCTCTGGAGTTACAGATAATCTTGACAGGTCAGAAAAATAGTCTGTAGAAAAAGGGTGCAAGTTCAATAAAAGCAGTATGAAATATTGCATTTAAGCAAATCAGCTGCATGATACAGGATGCAACATGGCAGGGTAGGCAATAGTTCTGGAAAAGGCTTGTTGAGACTGAATCAAAAATGTTCCACTGTTAAAAGGAAAGAAATGTCATGGGATGTATAAGCAGCAGTGTCGTCTGCAGGACACATGGGAAAAAAAAAAAATCTTTGTACCTGCACGGCACTGGTAAGGGGTTGGCTGGAGCACAGTGCCCCATGCATGCACACATGTCAGCAGGGGCATGGGCTGACTGGGAGAGCAGCCTAATGAAAGGCTTGGAGACCGTGTTCACAAGGTTGAAAGAGCATGGTTTGCATAGTCTGGAGTGGAGAGGTTTGAGGAAGGGGGGTAGATGTGACTGCAGCCTTTAGGTATGGGCCCTTCCTCAAAAAGGAAGGGAATAATTCCTGTTCTGGTCCTCTGGGGTAAGTTGAGTTTTAGGCTTCAGTTGCAGGAGGAGCAAAACTGCAGTGGAGAATCAGGAAGAGCTTTACAGCTGCAGGGAGATGATGTGTTGGAGTCCCTTGTCTGGGAAATACACAGATAGTAGGTACAAAGAAAATAGGTGGAATTGATCTGTGTAGGCCTAGGGGTGATGTGTCACTTCTCCACATCCTTCTAGACCTGCTTTTTAGGATCCTTGTAGGTGGGCTAACAGCCTTCAATGAGAGCACATTTGAGGAGTGCTTTGTACATAATTACACTTTAAAACCTCTCTGGCAAAGTGAGCTGCTCCAGCACTGCGAGGAGAAAAGCATTGCTATTAAGCAGAAGTTATCTGATGTACTGTGCCAGGGTCAATGTTCAAGGGAGGTTGCAAGGTTGTACTTCTCACTGACTCGGTTGGCAGCATAACTTTTAACGTTTCATTAGCCTGTGGAATGGAATTGCAGATAAGGTATGTACAGAGCTGGGCTTTGAACTGCAGCGAGTGACAGCTGGGCTGTGTGAACACCTATCTGTGAGACGCAACGCTCGCTAATGATCTGGCTGGATTGTCAGCTCCAGCCTCCTTTGTTTTTTGGTTGAAAACATGCTATTTCCATGCTTTTTGGTGGTGTTTGCTGAGTGGAAGGTGTTTGCTCCAGCAGTGAGATGGACAGCCGTCTGTCTTCCTTCCTCCCTCCAGCACAGCTCTCTACCTGTGCAGAGATGGGGGTGTGATGCAGCATTGGAGGTGGCAGGATGAGCCACACAATTCAGCCAGCATGCAAGTTGCTCAAAGTTGCTCAGCCCTGGAGCAAATTGCTTGGGGACAAACCATGGCAAGCACAAAGCACTTGAGTTGGGGTGGTGGATGGACAGTGTTCCCAACACGATGGTTTGCTTTCCTGGAAGGGTAACTTTAAAGCTACAAGTCCCTATAGGGTGGGCAAAGGACTTGGAGCTTGAGCGTTAGCAGATACCAAGTCTGCCTCCCAGTCTCTCTGTTTTCTTAAAGAGCAGATGGCAGTAGGGATAGATCTGGAGCAGCATGTGCTGCTCAGTACATGTTCTTTGCTGTGCTGCATGGACACAGGGATGAAGCCCAGAGCTCCCCCTTTTCTGCCTCCCACTGTTGCATGACAAGTCACACTCTGCAGGCAGTTCTGCAGCCTGGTCCCTGCCTACCCTACGGATGCGAGGGCAGACCCCGTGGTGGCTGAGGTTGTATGTGAAAGCCGTGCAAGGCTCTGGCAGGAGTGAGGATCCCTGGTCAGGAGAGGGCTTCTGTGCGCATGTGCTGAGTGGGATGGTGAGCAGAGAGCTTTTCGTGCCTCAGCACCAGAGCGACAGGCACTGAGTAAGTGGGGCCAGCACATCTCTGAATGTGCCTCCCCACTGAGTTCCTCTTGGAGGAGTGGAAATCTGCCGCTTCACGCAGGGAAAAGTTATGTAGACAAGCTGTGTTTTGGTGCCTGGTTTTGTGCAAAACATGGGAATCCTTTCCTGCCTGGTCTCTTTTCATTCTTTTTGCTGTCAGTCATTGCACATATCATCAGTGTCTGTGGAAAAGACAGCACAGTCAGAGCACAAGCCTATTGCAGCCTCCAGTGTGTGAAATGCAACATTAGCTTTAAAGATTTTTCACATGAGAACTGCTGGTCATTGATGGGACGTACAGTGCAGTCATTAAAACCAGAAACACGTGTCTGCTCTGGAACCCCTCACTGGTGTCCAGGATTAAAGAGACAGTAACAAGCTGTATTATGGTGCAAACGTGAGCAAGCCTTGGCTTCATGCTGGAAGCCTTGTTTCTGCAGCACAGTTCAGCTCACTCCAGCAGCCAGCGAGAAGAGAATTTGCGCAGCGTGCTTAGGGTGGGTTCATCCAGCCTGGTGCCGTACCCAGCGTGCTCTTGTTTGCATCCCTCCGAGCTAGGACGCAGATGACAAGGTGCAGCCCAGCAGACTCCAGCCAGGTGTAATGCAGGTTTTTCTACTGGATCTATGTGTGCTACCGTCAGCGCTGCACTGGAAACAGCTGGCTTTGTTGCACTGCAAGCTGCTGTCACATTAGCTAGTGTCGGATGCCAGCCATTTACAGTATGCGCCATCACAGCGTGACTTAAGTTGGCAACACAGAGTCAATCACATGCCAGCAGCCTACTGTAAGGATGGGGGAGTGTGTGGGAAGAAAGGGGGAGAAAATGCTCTTATAAAATCTTTCAATGATTTATTTTTAATATCTATTTTTCAAGCCTTGGGAAGTACAGTCCATATGCTTTTCCCTCCAGGCTGTAGTTGGCAAAGAAGCTGATGAATATGGTCCTTCAGACTCCTTCTATTTTGTGGGGAGCCAGAAAATACGGCTATGTTTAGCATGTTACCAAGGCCAGCAGCAGAGTTTGTTGCTGGGTGGTGATTCCCTGACTGCAGGCTTGCGTGCCACCTGGGACAGGGTGGGAACTTGCCTTCCTTGGAGTCAGTACTAATGCTAAATTAATGGCAACAAACTCTTCCAGTTACAACAGGATAGCTGCACTGGTCCCAGCAGGCTCAGCACGCTGCTCACTGATGCAGGTTGGTCTCTGAGCACCATGCCCCTTCCTGACAGTGCGGCCACCCACTCCAGGTGTGAGGATGGTGCTTTTTGGTGCAATGCATTGCTCGGAGAGTGCCTCAGCAGGTCTCTGTGCAGGGCAGTGGGACTGTCCTGTGCCCTGTACTGAGCATTCGATGTGCTGGAGCCACAGCTAGTCACTGCAGCAAAACTGCACCTTTTAGCGTGAAGATGCTCATCTGAAACTTAGGGGCCTGACTCCTGTTGTATTTTCTCGTATTGTGTTCCTAGGCCACCCAGGTATAAAATGGAGTTTGTCCTTATTTGTCCTCAGCCCAGTATCCACACAGCAGATTTGCTACCAGTTCCCTGTGGTTTTCCCTGCCGTGTTGCAGCTGGTACTGAGAAGTGAATAATGACGATTCCTTTGTCCTTCTGGTGGCTTTCATAGAGCTGAAATTGATCTTGAAGAGTGTTATGTGCTGCTGAGAAGTAGTGAGAACTGTGGGTTTTGCGATGGAAGTGTAGAAGAAGGAATCACCCCTGCCAGTGTTGGAGTTCAGAGGATGCTGGAGGTGCCCATCACTTTAGAGCGAGACATCTTGAAAGTTGTTTCATAGCTGGATGTCTAAACTGAGAACATTTCGTGTCACTCTCAGTCGCATCATCAGTTCCTAAAATTCATTGTCTGAGAGATGAAGAACCTACTGTGGTGTTGGAGAGGGCAACCTGACTCAGCTGTGGCTTCTAACCTGTCCTGGTGAAATGCAGTGGTTGATGATGCTGAGGATCCAAAGGCTGGCGAGGAGGAGCTAGACCGAAGGTGTGGTTTTGAATCCGAGTGCAGCAGTGATTCATTTAGTGTTCCTGGAGCCTTGGCAGGCCTGACTGACAGCCGTGCTGCACTTCACAGCCTTCGCTCTGCAGCAGCATCCGCACAGCGCTCAGTTCCTTGCAAGTACAAGTCCTCAGTGAAACCAGGAGCACTCTGTGTGGGCACTGGTTTCTGCTCACAGCTCTGTGTGCAGGATCAAGGCCTTGTGCTGCACGTTGGGTTTTTTTTGTTGGTAATAAAAACATTTTGTTTGTAGAACACCCTGTTGGAATTAAACAAACTCTGTTTTGACAAAAAAATAGAACAAAGCTTCACACCAAGCTGGGGTGGCTTGTATCAAGGACATGCAAAATTTCAGTTGGAATAGCAAAGTCCTTTTCAAGTTGAAGAAGGCCCTGTAAGTATTGTTTACAAAAAATAGCAGCTCTTTTTTCATATTCTGCATTTCTGCAGTGTAGAAACATCTACACAGATTTATTCCAAGTTTGGTAGAAATTAGCATTTTCCTGACCCAAGGCACTGGTGCTGTTTCAACCAGGAGGAATGTCTAAGGCTGATGTGTAAGCCCTCAAAGGCTGGAGCTTAGAATAGAGCAGCTGCCTGACCATCGACAACCCGTTGCTCTGCAGGGTCTGCTCCTGGTCTGCAGCAACCTGAGCAGCCCTGCAGAAGTTGTGGAGGTGGGACACTGCAGATATGCTCTGAGCCTGAATGCTGGACTCTTGTTGGGTCCCAGGTGATGGGAAGGGCTGTGGAGGGACCTGGTCCCATGCAGCTGGTAAGATGCCTTGAGAAGGATGACCCAAACCTACCTGGTGTTGATGAGTCTCCTTCTCCTTCCAGGTTAATGCAGATGTTTACCTTGTAGTAGTACTGAGTCTCTGAGCACCAGCCAGATGCGTGGTGCCATTTTACCCTCACTTTACACAGATGTAAGAAAGTGTCTGGTGATGAAGATTCATGTCCTCGGGCCTGTGTGCAATTAACTCGCTGTCTGGGGCTGTTGGATTGCTGAGAAGCCAAAACAATAGTGTTAAAAAGCCTCTTTCTTTTTGAGTTGAGTTGTTGGGAGCCATTGGGCTCTTCTAGGAGCAGGGCAGAGAGTTTCACTCCGCAAAGGCAGGCTGCTGAATTTTGAGAGTGGTTTTTCCTGCCCCAGTAGGTTTAGCCCATCACTTCTTGCATTTAATTATTTGCCTCTAAATAACAACAGGGAGCCAGGAGTTTTGTTTAACTCTGATCTCCTTGGAGCAGATGAGGGAGAAGCCTGTTTCTCATGATACTCCATCACCCAGCCCTTTTCATGCTGCAGATGGGCTCTGCAGCCCTTTCCCCAGTGTTACCCCACCAGGAAAGAAGGGGGAGGAAGGCACACCTAAAGCTTGCAGATCTTCGACTGCTTTCCAGTGATCTGCCCCTCTCTCGGCATGCTGAGGAGCCTGGCTAGGGGTTCAAAAGCAGCCCCTGCAGTAGTGGGTCACGGCATTGGTTTTGTGCAGTGGTACCCAGGCTGTCCAGCAATTCCACCTGTACATTTGTACAGGCAGAGACAGATCTTAAAAATCCCTGGGGGAGCATCCTGGATGCAGGCGGGAGCCCATCCCAGGGGCTTTCCAGCAGTCTGTGCCCTGGGTGCAGTGGTGGGTAACAGGTGGACCTGTGTGGACCTGGTTATGGGATTACGGCTCTGCTGCAGGTAATCCTGCCAACAGGAGCAGGTACATGGGGTGACCCCAGGTACCCCTTTTCTGAAAGCAAACTTAATTATGTGAAAAGGGAGAACTCAGTGTCCAGCCCTTGACAAGAGTGCCAGGGACAGGCTGGGTAATGGATGGTACTGCTCCTTTGCTGGCTGCTGGAAGAAGCATTAGTTATCTGTCATGCAGCAGCTCTGTGGTCCCCGGGCCCGGCCTTGTTTTATTAGGCTCTGAATAGCTACAGAAGAATTACTTCCTCTAAAAAATTCACCGTAAGTTATTTATAAGATTTTATGCATAAAGTTGCATAAAATGTTTCTTGTATTCTGTATGCCTCTATTTCTTGAGGAGGAGAAGGGGGGGGGGGGTGGGGGGGGAAACACCCCATTTTTCAAGAACTATTTCATCTTAATGACAAAATTTGTTACTCGTTTTGTGTGTTCAGTGGACTATTGATATTTATCTCCATGTCTTCTTGCAAACACTGTTAAAGCAAGGCACAGTTCATAGATGTTTTTTAAAAGTGATAGTGTTGGTTGATGGGAGGTGATCTGTGACACTGGTGATCCTTTGCTTTTCAGGAGCCTCTGGCTTCCCTGGTGCTTATGTTTATTTAGGGTGGGGGGAAGTAGTCAGCGATGCAACATACTGTGGCTTTTAACAATTGAAAGCATGAAGAGGAAATTTTATAAATTCTTCCTTTAATTAGGAGTTCTCAGCATCTCAGGACATGTGTTGAATCATAGAATCGTAGAGTGGTTTGGGTTTCCAACCCCCCTGCCATGGGCACGGACACCTTCCACTACACCAGGTTTCTCAAAGCCTCATCCAGCCTGGCCTTGAACACTTCCAGGGATGGGGCAGCCACAACTTCTCTGGGCAACCTGTTCCAGTGCCTCACCACCCTCAGAGGGAAGAATTTCTTCCTTAGATCTAATCTAAATCTGCCCTCTTTCAGTTTAAAGCCATTGCCCCTTGTCCTATCACTACATGCCCTTGTAAAAAGTCCCTCTCCAGCTTTCTTGTAGGCCCCCTTTAAGTACTGAAAGACTGCTATAAGATCACCCCAAAGGTGCTGCTTTACAGAGCTGTCCTCTTGATGTTTTACCCAGTGCAGCTGGGGAAGTGATGGAGACAGTTTTGTTTCTTGCTGTCTGGTTGTCAGGGACAATTAAGTGGTCTGGTGTTGGGAGGGAGGGGAAAAACAACCCACGCAAGAAAATTTTGTTGTTTTCTGGAACTGTTGCCACTAGCTTCTGAAAATATTGGTATTTGTGTTACGTTGTTATTTATTTTTTTTTACAACAATCATTTTAACATGAGGAAGCCTAACTTGTGGGTTTAGCTTGATAGTATTTGGTTAGTGTTACTGCAGGAGAAGTCATGTTTCTCTTCTCTTCACCTAAGTATTGCACTGCTATAGAATTACCACAAAAGAGGCACAGTAGCTACCAAACTGCCTCCGCCCAGATGATTGTGGTGTTACAGTAACCCAAACAATCCTTAATTAAATTTCCCTGGCTGCCCTGAGTGTTACATTCACTGAAATGCTGTTTCATTATGGTTTGGTGTTTTGTTTTTTTTTTTTTTCAGGGCCGGTGTACCCGAGAGAACTGCAAATATCTCCACCCTCCCCCACACTTAAAAACACAACTGGAAATAAACGGACGCAACAACCTGATCCAGCAGAAGACGGCCGCAGCCATGTTCGCTCAGCAGATGCAGTTCATGCTGCCGGGCGCGCAGCTACAACCGATTGTAAGTTACAGCGCCGGGCCGGCTTCGCGCCGCTCCGCCTGCCTTTCCTGTTTCCTCGCCGAGGCCCCAGCCCTGTGCCTTTGCTCGGGTGGTTGTTCGTGCTGCACGGAGTTGGGCAGTGTTTTCCAGTGGGGTGCCTGATGCTACCTCTGTGTTTCCTTGCAAGCTGTGGCTCCCCTTTCCGCTGATAACTAAGGAGCTATAAGACTCAGGGCATCAAGTGGAAGGGTGGATTTTGACCGGGTGATTCAAGCACATCCCAGAAGTCCTGAGCGGCTCCATTCCAGCGGATCCTGTTTTGAACAGCTGTTTTACACCAGAGTGAGGCTGCTGGAGTTCTTCCATGCTGTGGCAAGAGGCCAGCTGACTCCCTTGGACTAGATGCATTGCATTGGTGGGCTAAAATTGAGGAAGATGAATCTTATCCAGACTGTAGGATTTTTATTTCTGGGAGTAGAGACCCATTTCATTACCATTGTCCCAGCAGAGAGTTGTGCTAATGTCACAGCCTTGTCACTTGTTTTTCACAATAATGCTATTTTATACTAACAGCAGAAAAGATTTGCTTCTCGTCAGGCAGGGAGGGAAGCCCATGGGAGACAGGTGTTTGCAGAGCAGGTAGTTCAGAGAAGCCTTCACTGCCTGTCCCTGCTGTAGCTTCAGTTAAAACAGGTTTTCAGGCTGAAGAACCCTGTTAGGCCAGGGAGAGCATGGCTTATGTCTGCTGGGTGGTGTATCTGGGAGGAGGTGACATTTGTCAGCTGAGTTTGAGTCTGTCACTATGTGTATTTTAAGAAATGTCAGAGGTCTTGAAGTAGCTCTTCGGTGCTGACATAAATAAGCTGTGCATTTTTAACCGAGAGCCTAATTAGCAATTCTCCATTTAAAGTTGGGGCTGAACGTGCACATCAGAAGGAAATCCTGAATTCCTACAAAATGGTAGCACTGGTTTCCTAGCCCTTTACCGAAAGCAAACCTTTCCTGTTTGGGATTTTCCTCTGTGGGGAATTCACAGTGGACGCTTTTTGGCTGGCTATTCAAAACATCTTTGGGATTTCCTCTTTGGAAAGTTCCCATATTCCCATTTCGCAATCTTGCAGGTCCAGTTCACTCCTGCAATTTGACTCCTGCCTGTTAAATTGCCTCTGAGACTGAATCTGTCGGTTTGTCTCGTTAGTGCTCTCATTTCAGAGGTAACCTTATCTGATGAGAAAGGTCCCTGGTTTCTCAATGGTGCCATGAGGGAGGCATGGGCAAAGAAGAAAAATAAAAATTTGTTCTGCAATGACTGCTCCCTTCCTGCTTTCCCACACTTTGCTCAGAGTAAATGAGCTTTTGGTCTAATTCCTGCTGCCTGACTTGCTCCACACCAATTTCAGGACAAACAAGAGGTTGCTCTTTCACCTGCCTTTGATTTCCCAAAGATGCTGCCAGTGGAAGCAGGCTTTGAGATTTTTTTTTTTTTCCTCTCTAAACGAGAAGGGCGGGGCCTCCTTCTGGCTACACACGAAATTCTTCAAAGCAGAAAGTATTATATCAGATGCAGCAGCAGAACAAATCCCATGTGATCGGAAAGCTGATCAACAGGATGCCTGCTTAATTGGGATGCTTGCCAGAGAGGAGATTTGGAGCAGCGTGCTTAATAGCTCCAAACAATGGCTGAACGCTTAGACGTTTTAAAATGCATTTTCACCAGAAAAGCTATTGCATAAAAAAACAAAAACAGAAACAAAAAAAAAACCCCAACAACAATAACAAAAACCACCACCAAAAAAATCTAACAGCAAACCCAGCACTTGACGCAGCAGCTTTTCACCATGCTTCCTGACATGGCATTGAATGTGTCTGTTGCATCTAAACATTCACCACCAGATCTTCTTGCACCACCACTGACATCCAGCAAGAACTAATCTTCCTGTTGAACCAAGAGCCAGGACCCTGATGGTGGCTGTTTAATGAAGGTACTGCTCGGGGAAGAACTGTGTCCCAGGTGTGCTGCCTGCTGCACGCTGCTCACAGAAGCCTACTAGGTGTGAATTAATGGTTGCTGGTGTGAGCTTATTTCTCTGAAGTCTCTGGGTGCTCTCTGATGTTGCTGCTAACTGTCTGTGCAAAGCTGAGAATCACGTGAATGTTTGGTGCCCGTGATGCACAGCGCTTTAAAATGAGTCGGGCAAGGACATGGAGCGGAGTATTTGGTCAGCATGGTGTATTTGTCTGGGAGAGACCTTGGAGAGACCATGTAGGTGCCAAGTAGGAAGACTGTAGTAAAGTTTTGACTTTCAAAAGTCCAAACTCACCTTGACTGCTGGCTTTGGTTGAGCTGTGCAGGAAGGTCTCTGGGCTGATTTTGTGCCTCTGTCTCTGTTAGGCTGCATAAAAGTCAGGTTAAAGATGAATAGAGCTGGGCTCTGACATCAGTATGGAGAGCCACTTTGGTCAATGCTGTGTCTGGTTTCTCAGATACGGTCGCTTTGAGCCGCGTGTGCACCAAAGTGAGGCTACCCAAAAAGTACTGCACCCTGGACCTGATTCCTTCCCTCCCCTTCTGCTTTATCCCTTTGCAGCAGTGTGAGACAGACTTCTGGAGCTGGTTGTGGAGGTGCTCCAGCACTGGCTCTGGATTGACCTTGAGGAGCAGGGCAGTGGCTTGCGTCGTGCTGCTCTGTTAGCTGAGTGTGAACAGGCAGTTGGATGGATCATGGCCGTGTTGACACACCTGCCTCCGCTCCTGCCCTGCCTCTGCTGTGCTGGGATGTTATTTCCCTTCTCTGAGCTCTCTTTGTTTTCAAACTCTTCATCTTTTCTTCCTGTCAAGCTCTTTGTAGCCAGGATTGTCATGACAGCTCTGAGTTGCCCATGCCCCTGAAGGCAACCCAAACTTTAACCCAGCCCTGCTGGGGCAGCAGGACCCTGCCGTGCCACCCCTTGGTGCCGATGAAGGGGTTAAAGCACAGAGTGACCAACTCGCTTAGCCCATGACACCTGGAACAAGTACTGGAGCAGATTTCAACAGGTGTTTGGGGCACATGTTTGTTCCGTGCAGCAAAAACCTTATCTGTATTTCAGCCTGTACTCAAAGGCACAGTAGGAATGAATAAACACATGTACCCCAGCCCACCTGGGAGCTGGTGCCTGCCAAGAGACAGTGCTGTGGGGTGTTAACACCTGACTTTTACGCTACAGCAGCCCACAAGTGAGAGATCCTTTGAGCTAGGAGTGTGTCTTTGTGGTTAGATTGGGGAAACGAGCATCTGGTGGTAGGTAGCTGGATGCTTTGGTCTTTGGGCTCGGTCCAGCATGCTCAGCCTTCACGTGAGAGGGATGCTTTTACAGCCAGCCCCTGCAGTTGCACTGGAGGGGAACACAGTTTTTTTGCTTTTTCTGAACAGCATCAGTTGTGTTTCCAGTATCAGGGTCTTCGGCCTTGTCAGTACAAGATCTTTATCTTCTATATTTCTGTCACCAGACTGTAATAAAAGCTTCTGCTGGTTTTTGTGTTTTCCATGTGTAGCTGCTTAGCAGCGACCTGTCTGCCCTCCTTCAGGCCATCAACACCTCTGTATTTATACTGGGGCTCTCATTTTCAAGCTTTCCCTTTTTAGTGTCTGAGGTAGCTCAGAATCGACACTTCCCGGCTGACGCAGCGCTGGTGTTCGACGAAATGCCAGCCGCTCCGCTGCCTCACTCTTCACACCAGCTCTGTGTTTCTTCTCGAGCTTTGGCACGATCTCTCCTAGGCAAATTGAATGCAACTTCCAGTTTGTTAACAAAATCAGCTGTTCCAGGTTCTGTCGCCACCAATGGTGACAAATGCCCCTCCCTGGGACGGTCCCTGTCTCTGCTCACACCTTCCACCCAACGGCTCCTGTGTGGGGCTCAGAGCTGTCAGAGTCCTTGGCAGCCCCCACCCCGGGATGTGTTCTCACAACAGCCGTTTCAGCTGCTTTCTTTTCTTTTTTTATTTTCTCCTTTCCCCTCTCTTCCTCCTTTCCCCTCTCTTCCTCCTTTCCCCTCTCTTCCTCCTTTCCCCTCTCTTCCTCCTTTCCCCTCTCTTCCTCCTTTCCCCTCTCTTCCTCCTTTCCCCTCTCTTCCTCCTTTCCCCTCTCTTCCTCCTTTCCCCTCTCTTCCTCCTTTCCCCTCTCTTCCTCCTTTCCCCTCTCTTCCTCCTTTCCCCTCTCTTCCTCCTTTCCCCTCTCTTCCTCCTTTCCCCTCTTTCTCTTTATTCTTACAAGCATTTTAATATTCAGTAAACCAGTCTTGTGAGCTGTTACTGGTCTGAACCTCTCTGCCACTGCACTGTAACCTGTTTCCCTCTGCTCAGGAGTTACTGGTAGTGTCTGCATATTGTCATGGCTAATAAAAGGTAGTTTTGCAGGGAAAGGGGCCTCTGTATTTCCTAAATTTGCAAGAGCTTTAAGGGGGGCAGCAGGGGTAAGTGTTAATACTTTCAATCCAGCTATTTTACCCTAGAGCACACCAGCAACTAAGCCGAGACTTTTTGGTTTTTAGTGTACAGTCGTAATATTGCTCTGTCAGGTCTCCTGGCAGGGTGCAATCACGAGAGGTGGATGGGAGGAGGCACGTTGAGGAGAACAGTGCTGTTTGGAGTAAAAATTACAGCTGGGCTCTGGCTGCAAGGAAGAAACTCGCTTGAATTCCCTCAGGACAGGCCTGGCACAGGGGACCTGCACAGACATAAAGGGAGGAGAGATTTGCTGGCAGCGTCTTTATTACTGGTACTGATGCGTGAGCCAGGCTGGGTTTCCCAATCCAAGACAGACAGGCAGGGCTGGCAATGAGCGTAGCCCATCTTTTCCCCTCATCAGCCACAATAAATACAGAGCTCCCTGATGCCAGCCTACAGCGGAGCAGCTTTCAGTGCGCTCAGAGCTTAAAAACCCCCGTGCTTCTCGGTGTAACGGGTTGAGCGAGGTCTGCCCCTTCTCTGACTGTGTGTCCGCTGGAGAGGTGCCTGGTTGCCCGGCGTCAGTCCCCTGCCCACGGGCAGGGTGCAGTGTGGGGCAGAGCTGTCGCCTTCAGTCAGCGGCACCGAGCTGAGGAAGCCGTTGTGAAATCTTGGGAACACAGCAGCACATGCCAAGGCATGGAAGTGGGTGAAAAACCAGCGGCAGAGATAAAAACCCTTCCCACTCCTTTGTGCACCCCTCCCCAGGTCTCTGGGTTGATGGGTAGATCCTCAATTGCTCTTCATGGACATCCTTCCTCCACTCTCTTTGCTTGGGTTCAGATCCCTTAGCCCTTGCCCATCCTTCCCAGCGAGGAGAGGGGCTGCTCTTGATGGAACAGCCTTGGAGATGGGGACTGTGTTTCAGGGAGACAGACTTCCCTCCCAGTTTGTAGTGGCTTTGGTGGAGGGTCTGCTATATTATCTCTTGGCGAATGTTTTGCACCCCTTTCCATCCGTTTCTGGTGAATTCCCTCAGTGCAAGGTGTTGCAAGCCCCCAGCCTTCCTCCCTGGCTGCACAAACGCCCTGGCATCCTCCACTTGAGCAGGAGGAGGAATATCTCCCCTCTGTCTCGGAAACCAGCTAGGTCGTTGGGCTGGCTCCTGGTTGTGTTTGATCCCAGGCAGGGGAAGCCTGCTTTAAAAGCATCTCCTGAAATTCTGGAGCAATGTCTGTGCTGCACCTGCTGTTGCGATACCCAGGACTCCTGCCGGAAACACATAGGGTAGATTTGCCCACACGTTTGTGCAAGCCACATGTGCTGCAAGGTTTGGGCTACTACAGATGCAGAAAACAAGTGCTGACAATGCATGTTGGGCCCCAGTATAACCCTACGCAGACTGGCCAGGCTGGAGAAACTCTTTAAAATAGCATTTACAGTGTGAACGGTGGCAGAAGTTCAGCAGATGCCACTGTAATTACTGGTGCTCGCACAAAAGAAAAGTCTAATGGATGCTGCCTTCTCACTAAAGTGTTCAGGGAGTCACAGCATTTGAAAATCCTTAAAGAGCTTTTCTATCAGCAAAAGGTGCAAAATGTCTGGGAGCTACAGAGAATTGAAAGAGAGAAGAAAATTATTTAATAAAGGGCCATAGACTGGAGGATCTCTGGATTTAACGGTTAAAGTCTCCAGTCAGGTGAAGCGGGGCTTGACTTAGGGCTCAAAAGAGGGAAAATTGGAAATAACTCCCAGAGGGGATTACTTGGTTCTGCTACGCTTAAAGCACCCAGCACTGCTGGTTCAGGAAGCCCTGTCTCCTTGTTGTGGAGGAGAAGGTGGGGCGTATGCTGGCAGTGACCCATCATCCCCTTTCCCATCAGCTCAGGAGCTGCTTGCTGTCACTCTGCCCTTAGGAGAGGGGCATCATTAAGCTAAATACAGGTTAGAACAGCTTGGCTGGTGTTACTGTGGGCTAGCTTCTTCCAGATCACAAGCAGCGAAGTGCTTCCTAGCTGATGAAAGTACTGGGGTGAAGATGATGTCAAGAAACACACTGTCCATGTGTGGTTTCTTTTAGAAACCCACAGGACTAGAGGTACAAAAGTAAAAGCAAGGAACCTCCTTTCCCAGCCAGGGCTGCCAGAGCAGTTCAGGCCAGGGAGCTACTCCGGCCAGCAGCACTGAAGCTCTGCCATGCTTGCAGGGCCTGCCGATTGCGATTTAGGGATCAGAAGCAGTTGAGATCTTTATGGCTCATTGCTCTGTCTACTCATGGTGATGTTGCTCCTCACAGCGTAGCTGGGTCCTGGACCTCGTGCTGGGCTACCTGGGCTATCTCGTCTGATACGCCCTGTCCATGCCTCTTCCAAGTCCATGACCCCCCTGCTCTTTCCAAAGCCAGGAGGTCTGGCATGTTGTAACGCACATGAGTTTGGTGTCCTCTTGCTGCCATTCACATGGAGCATGGGCTTGGGATACTCCTGCAAAGTTGCTTTTGCTTGGAGGCTGTTGACAGTCTGAAACAAACCCCAGCTGTGCAGAATGCTAGACCTCCAGTCGTGCTGCAGCAGAGGTGCCTTGCCTGCCTCTAAATGTTCCCATTTGTCTACCTGAGCTACACCAGCCATGGTAACGTGGAGCTCAGTGCAAGCTGATAGCGAAGTCAACCATGTAGCTAATGGAGTTATATGCTTCCAGGTTCTGAAGCTGCAGCTTTCCTTGAGGTCTCTATACAGCATTGTGGTATAGACATACAGAAGCAGAGACATTTATTTGGGAATGAGAAGTCTGTTTAATTTGGGCCGGCTCTAATTGCTGGCATGAAATCCTTAATTGTGTCATTAAACTATAAAGATCATCAATATGCTTTGCTCTGGCAAATAAAGATGCCTTGTGTTCAGCATGAGTCACAAATTGTGAGTCAGGAGAAATGGATTGCAAGAAAATGGCGATAAATGAATAGGTTGGAGAGCACAGCGTTTCGATGTTCCTAATCAAATTGACCAAAAGGATTGAAGTGCTGCAAGGCTTTGATGGGTAGTCCAAGACGGAGCTTTTTAATTAATATTTTGTTTTTTCTCTTTCTATATGCAGACAACGTTTCCTGTGACTCCATCGCTTGCAACAAGCCCCACGATGGCTTTTAGTCCCTACCTGAGTCATGTTTCTCCTGGGATGGGCTTGGTTCCTGCAGAGCTTTTACCAAATACTCCTGTCCTGGTTTCCGGAAACCCTACTGTTACAGTACCAGGAGGCTCTGCTGGGCAGAAACTGATGCGTACGGATAAACTGGAGGTATTTGGATGTCTGATACGATACTGCTGATGGGAATCAACAGGGCGTGTGGCCCCAGCTGTTGGTCTCTGCTAGACTGACCTGATGCAGCACAGCGCAGTTTAACCTGCAGCTTTCCTGACACAAGGCTGCTGCTCTCTGCTTGAGCAGACTCTCATGCAGGGCCTGATCCCAAATCCTTGGAAGGTGCTGAAAATCTGGGAGCGCTCACTCTTCTGATTTCGGCAGGCGTTAGAGCAGGGCCGGGATTGTTGTTTTCTGTGTATGATCTGCCACCCTTAAAAAATGCAAGCGGGTGATCTCCCATTTCACTGAGTTTAGTGGGAGATGTTTTGGAAGTAACAGTCACTTTCCTTGTCTTGAGATGGGCTTATTGAGCTATTACAGAAAGCTTTAAGTGTTATGCTGTTGGGAATGCTGGGTACAGGGGCACTGGAAAGACATCTCCTCCCTCCCCCAGTTGGCTGGGAGTCGTAAATGTCTTTCAAACACTAAGTAGAGGCTCTGCAGGAGATAAGGGCTGAGGACCTGAATTCAGAGGCCCCTGCAGGTGTAAATTACAACACAGGAAGGTAGTGGAGAAGGGTGTAATTTGGAAATATGTTGTTTTGTGTTATGTGCTTCATATTGCCTTGCGGATTGCTTCCGTTCTCACATGACGTCTCACCTTTCCCCACACTCAGTCTGATAGTGCACTGGTATGTGATCCGCACCACCAGCTATAGTCCTCAACGATTTATCTTAGTTTCTCAGACAAGGAAACCTTGCAGATCCATTTTGTGAAACCTTTTTCTCTGCCTTTGCTTTAGTGCTTGTAACTTACGAGGATCTGCAAGATCTTCCTAAAGCTAGCAATGTTGGTAGCACCTTATGAACGCATTGCAGTGTAATCAAATGCACTGTCATGTAACCCCAGGGTCAGAGTTTTATTGTGGAGGGCAGTGAGACTTTATGTGAAAGAGGCTCCTCATATTAAGGAAAAGGTACTTGTTGCAAATAATAGCAGCATGCAACATTTAGAATTAAATGTCCTGCCTGAGAGTATGCTCCATAAAAAATACATAATCCAGCTGAGACACAAATGGCAGTTATTAACGTTTAAGCTTTAGAGGCAGGGGAGGAACCCTGAGCTCAAAGTTTTGGCAAAACAACGTTAGCTTCCTGGGGTCACTTTCCATTCTGCACAAATTCTGTACTTCATTTGTATTTGGTGATTGGTCTTGGTAACGCTGTGGGTTTTTTTCATAACCTGAACCAGTTTTGAGTAGCACCAGTTGCTCCTGTGACTGTTGGTATATGTGCTACCCAAGACAAGCATGAATTTAGAATACATACGTGGTTTAATGTGGCTAACTGAACTGATATTCTGTGTTGAAAATACTGAATGAAGAGTAACTTGATGTTCTGCTCAACAATGTGACTTTCTTTTAAGGTTTGTCGAGAGTTTCAGCGTGGAAATTGCACACGTGGTGAGAATGATTGCCGCTATGCTCACCCTATAGATATTGCAATGATAGACACAAATGAAAATACTGTTACAGTTTGCATGGATTACATCAAAGGTCGATGCTCTAGGGAGAAATGCAAGTACTTTCATCCCCCTGCACACCTGCAAGCCAAAATCAAGGCAGCTCAACACCAGGTGAACCAGACAGCTGCAGCTGCAATGGTAAGTAGAGCTCTTACCAAGCTGTATTTCCATTGCTAAGAGATTTCATTTGTGTCATATGTGACATTTGTGGAAAGTAGAGTGCTTTGTACATGGCTGACTAGAGAGCTGAGAGCATGTGCAGTATGAATCCCATCTCTTCATCCTTTCTGTGTGCTCACCATAGCGTGCAGCCCTGCGTGGCGCAGTCCCTCTCGCCAGTTAGGGGAACAGTAGCAAACCCTGTGATTTTCTGATGTGACATCATGAGCTGACATGAACGCAGGTACAGCAGCACCTGGAACCAGCACCTTCCCTGCCTAAGTCGTAGGTGTCAGTTCAGCTTCCTCAGTACACAGCAAAAGCAAAGCCTGCCCATCCCGTAATACATCCTTTGCAGGGAGATCCTGACCTGCTGAAGCCAGTAGCAAAGTTTCCACTGACTGAAAAGCAGACAAGTTGTTCAAGCTTAACAAACTTGTGCCTTGATACCTTTTTTGAGGCTTAATGAAATGACAAGGCTCAAACTGAGGATGACTTCCTGACCTGTTTGATACTTGGGATCTGGTAGAGATGGTCCCGCTTGCATTTTAATTTGCATTGTGACTTCTAATACCTACAATTCTAAAAATGAGTGAAGGAAGACTTACCAAATAAAATTCAGAGCTGGAGTAAATGTTTGCCATTCTGTTGAATTCAGTTTAATGGCACTGATTTATTCCAGAGATGAGAGAGCTGGGATGTTCCGCCTGGGGAGGGAAGAAGAGGCTCAGGAGATCTTACCCATGTGTATAAATTCCTGATGGAGGAAATAAGACAACGGAGGCAGGCTCTTCTCTGTGGTGCCCGGTGAAAGGACAAGAGGCAATGGGCATGAAATAAAATATAGGAAATTCCATTTAAACGTAAGAAAAACTTACTTACCATGAGGGTGATCAAACACTGCAACAGGTTGCACCATCCCTGGAGATACTCAGAACCTTCCTGGGCACAGTCCCAAGCAAGCTGCTTTAGCTGACCCTGCCTTGAGCAGGGTGTTGGACTGGATGATCATCTCCAGAGGTCCCTTCCAACCTCATCCATTCTGTGATTATTTAAAAAAAAAAGAAACTAATATTAAAAAGATTCTTGCTTCCTTTTCGATTTACAAGTAAGGCTACTAAAATTTTTCTGAATACAATTTTTTTAAAGACAGTAAACGAGGTTGCTTTTCATTCATGGTGAAATGTAATGCAAAACTGGGAAGTTTCTAGAAATTAAACAAGTGCCCTCCTTGTAGCATCAGCATTACCTGGAACAGAATTTGAAGAACAGATTTATACTGTAGTATTTATTTGTCCTGCAGAGTTTATTTTTTAGATTTCTTACTATTTTTATTATTGTTGGAACAACAGCCCAGGTCTGTTGAAAAAGAACCTTCTGAAATGAAACTCTTGTGTTTTTTACAATTGAATCTTTACCTTTTTACTAATTATTTAGAACACTGCTACTTAACCAAAGCCAGTGCATGTTTTATTCATGCTGCTGGCTCCTCTTAAAAATGTAATTAACCTTATTTGTATGCTGTTAACTAGAATCTTTAAAATATTTATTGATGGCTTGTTGCATCACCTCTGTTACTAAAACAGCTTACATTATTCATTAATTTTTCAAGATTTGATGCATTTACTGTACCTGTTGAGGAATAAGATTTTAATAAAGGGAAGAATGGTGCCTGGTTTTCTCGTATCAAAAAGCATATGCCAGACAAATGGGTGTACCTTCTAAAATAGATTTGGAATGACTTCAAATCTAAATTCAGAAGATATTTCTGAGGGCCCCAATCCTGCAGTTACTTGACATGCACAAGTAGTAGCTTAGTAGCTTTACTCACTCCTGCGTGGCTGAAGTCAGTGCAGCACAGCCAGACGAACTGCGTCGGGCTCAGTCCTCGGTTCAGGGTGACGTGCACTTGCATGGCACGTAGCTGCAGAATTAGGGCTGAAGCCCACTGCAAGTCCACTTGCAGGTGCTAATCCCAGAGCGCTCCTCTGTGCCAGCCGCAGCGAAGATGCTCTAAAGCACACGTCCCATGATGACATTTCTTTACTTTTAAAACTTGCCAAGGCAAAATAGCTGACTAGCCGCTAGGCCAGGTAGTTACTCAGCCACCGCACGTTGTGCATGGCCTCGTCTTTTTAATAAATTGTATAATGCATTCTTTCCCCCCCCCCCCCTTCGCCTCCCCAAAATGTTGCTCTTTCTTGACACACCTCTGCTTGCTCTTTTTGTTACTGTGCTTGACCCCCCCTCCCTGGCCCATTGCCATCATGTGCTCGCTGCCTGCTAATTAAGACTCAGCCAGCTGTCAGATCACTGAAGCGACCGCTGGAGGCAACCTTTGACCTGGTACTTGAACCTTTCACCTTCTCGCTTTGCACGTAACCATCGTAGTCTGCATGAAAGCCTTCTGCACTTGGTCTGTTGTGTTAGTGCCCGGGGAGACTGCCCATCCCGGCCAGAAATGTTGCAGTGTGCGTTCAGACATGCCAATCCTGTGCCCCACACGCCATCCATTAACCATCTGAGCTTTGCTTCCTGAAGGCTGGATGTGCTTTGGAGGCAGTGAATAGTCTTGCGAGGAGGCAACTCTGGTTTTTGAAGTGTTTTTCCAAACAGCAGCAGCTTTGGAGTCACGAGACGCGATAGTTTCGGTGAGAATTGAACTAATTAGGTCTGCAGTGTGCTGGTTATGCCAGAGGACTAGGCGGTGCAGGACAGATGCAGCAACTTTTGGTGGTGTGTCTAACAGCGCAGCCTTGTCGGGCAGCGTTGTGCTGGTGCTGCCCTGCAAAAGGGTGTTCTGTGCAGTGGGCACAACTTAAATTTAGGAGGGAGAGAGCTAAGCAGCACCCTCGGAGATCTGTGCTGCGAACCAAAGCAGGTGCAGTGCAGGACTTTGGTCGCATGTTTGGTAAGCTGGGGAGATGGCTGCTGTTGCAGCTGGCTCGGTCTCTGGTTCTTCCCCCCCTGCCTCAATGGGACAGTGGCAGCAAAGGGACCTCGTTCTGGGTGCCTTTTGCTTCAGTCTCTGGCACAAGATCTGCTCCTCAGGCTTTTGTCTGCAAGCTGGCTTCATCTAAGCTACCTTTTATTATTTTCTGAATCTCTGATATGTTTTACTTCATTTTCGTGACACTCATAGTGAGGCAAAAGCCATCTTCCCAGTCTTCTGTCAGTCCTGGCTCCATAGAAGACAACTCCTTCCCGTTCACCCCAAATAATGAGGGATCCCATACATCCTAAAAAAACCCAGCTCCTGTCACCCATCTATAGAGGGGAAGGAGAAGAGTGGGCACAGAGAAGCCCTGAAACCTTCAAGCTGGTGTTGCTCCTCATTCCCAGAGCTAAGAAGCAGAGGCTGATCTGCTCCCCTTCCCCTCCGAAGATTTGATTTGGGGTTTAAGTAGTCAAGAATCTTCCTTATTGGAGTTTTAGGCAGCAGCAGTAGGAAACCTTGCTAGGGACCAGCTTCTACCAGCAGTCCTGAAATTACGCTGTACGTGACATAACCCTCTCACTCCCCGCTACTCACGGCTGGCACGGGCGCAGCCCCAAAGCCAGACCAGGTGGCAACCTGCACGGTGCCTCGCTGCCCTCTCCAAGAGCCACCTCTCCGAGCAGACACGGGCTGGCAGAGAACAGGAAAGCCCTTGAATTCCCCTGCCCTCCTGACCTCCTCCACTGAACAAAACCCCATTGGATAAGTTTCTTTTAATAGTCTTCCTGCTCTGAAACATCTGAAGGTTTGCAACCGTGTTGTTGGAGTATGCCACCTCCTTGGAACCCTTCAGGAAGGCTGCACCAGAGAAGGATTCACAGTGGTGATAACAGCACATATCATCTTCAGAGGAAACTGCTCAGATTGCTTCTGCTGCTTGCCAGGGAATGGCGCTGCCTCTGTCCTCTCTCAGATCATTCTGTATTTGTCGTGCCTTGTTGTGACTGAAGCACCAAGGCAGATGCAGACCCAGCCCCTCTTTGCTAAGAGCAAAGGGGTGAAAGTGTGATCTGTGCCCAGGAGATAGCCATCTGAGGGGAACTTTGAGGTGCAATTAAGTTGTTTGTTGCAAAGGAAAAAAACAAGAGAGAGTTGTTAACCAGCACATGGGAAATTTTGACTTTGGCATGCAGTGCATTTTTATCTGTCAGTCATGCTGAAAGATTTCTTTCCATGCCATGCAGAGACGTGGCACAAACCTCTTTGTTCAGATGCTTGTGTTCCAGGAATGTGGCTTTCCCAGCCCAAAAATGGGAGGCTGCCTGGCATTTTTGTAGCAGGAATTTTTCATTGGGGTCAGTGCGGGCTATCACATGGATACTGAACTGAATTAACCCTTTCACAGGGCACATGGTCTGATCATGTTGTGTAGGTTGCATATCCATGTGTGCACAGAAACACACAAGCAAAAAAGAATGTCAGAAAAAGTTACCGTCAAAGGCTGCTTCTACATCTGTGATGGTCAGAGCTTGTCCAGAGGGAAATCACAAGCAGCAGGATGAGGTGAACTCACCAAGGAAGTTCTTTGCTACAAGGGTTTAGTCTAGCTCCTGTCCTGCAGTGAGGAGGCACTTGATACAGAATTTGGTAAGGTCAGAATGTGGCGAGGAGTCTCCTGTTGCCTTTTGTAGCGGCTGCAGGACATGCTTGGGGGACTACTTCAGAGCCTGGACATGGTACAAGACAGAAATATTGTATCCCCACAAGCTGTTGTAATTCCTGCAGGTCCAGAGACAGATAAATTCTGGCCCGTTTGAAGTGGGACACTTGTTTGCTCCTGTGTCCCTGCCAGATCCCTGTGCAAGAGCTATATTGGCCCAGCTTCATCACATGGAATTTTAGACACCTCTCCCAGACATTTGTAAATAGATGTTTTAGTGAGCGTGCTCCTGGCTTAAGGCTCTAACCTCAACACAAGGGCTGGAGAAGTGGTGAAGCCAGATCCTTCTGTCCCCTTGGGCCCTCTTGCACCTTAATGTCTAAAATAGGATAGATTGGCAACAGAAGGAGCACGTCTTTAGGCCATACTGCTGTACAGATGCTTGCCCAGCTGCTGGGGTGGGAGGGCTGTGTCAAAGCAGAAGCAGACCGAGACGGGCTCCTGTGCCCACAGAGCCAGCCTTCTGTGCCTGCTTCTTTAGAAGACTGGAAAAGTTGCGTTTGTTTGGGCTTCTCCACCCAGCTGCTGTTGAGGCATTTCCCAAAGGTGCAGTTCAGGGAGCAGTGGTGGGACTGCCGTAGCTCTGTTCTCTCTCTTGCTCCCAAGGTGCTGCGGCAGGGTCGGAGGAAGGGTAATGTTAGAGAGATGATGTAGTCCATTGTGCCTTGACTTCCCTATGGCCTGTTGGTATTTGTACGCTCCCTCTGACTGTGACGCTGGGCTCAGGAATTGTCCTGCGTGGAAGGAGCCAGGACATCATGGCAAGGTCTCAAAGCCTTCAGCTGTTCTGCTTTTGGCACTGCCATTACGGGATAGTGGGCTTTTTGGGGTAGTGACAGCCTTTGGCCAAGAAGCAAGGAGTCAAAAGTCCATTATGTGTCTGGCACAGATGCTTTGCTATAATTAGTAATTTTTTTTTCTGAGGCAGATTTTGGAAGTATCTGAAAAAGAACGTTTTGCAATCAGGCATGGCAAGGAGCATGAATTTAAGTGGCAAGTTCTTCAGTCACTGTAAATCTGTAAAACACCTCTGATGTAAGTGGAGCTACTCCAGTCTGCAGATCTGTCCTGTGCCCGGAGGAACGAGATGGAGATACAGTCGAGATTTAACGTAGATAACAAGGAGGGCTCCCCTAGAAATGGAAGCTCTTAGATCTTTACCTAAAAGACGTCATCCTAAAATACAGATCTAAAGTAAAAGATTTTGGTGTCTGTGTCTGAGAATGTTGCACTGTGTTTAACTGCTGTCTTTTGGTACTAGCCAGAAGAAATCTGGAAAGATTAAGTCCTAATGCTGGCACTGAATGCCTGCTAGCGTTAGCAGAGGATGTGTGCATGTCTGAGGGCAGTTTTGCAAATGCAATTTCTTCTTCTAATTTTCTTTTTTTAATATTAAGCCACCTAAAAGCCACCATGTGAACAGAGATAGGATGGAGTAATGTTTTGCCTGGAAGTATCTTGCTTAACGTTTCTCAGATGAGCAGTCTCCTATAGCAAATTAAATTTAAAGTGAAATCTGTTTCTAGATGGTGACAAGCTGTTGCAAGATTTCACTTATATTCTATTGTGTGTTGATCTTCGTAACTATTTAAAATCTCTTTACTTGTGTCCTTTCTTCCGAGTATTGTGTTTGTAGCCTTAACCCTTCATTAGCTAAACCTTATCCTTTACCTCTCCTTCACTGTCACCTACTAAAAAAAAAAAAAAAATAGGAGTGATAACCCTATTTCTCAGTCCTTGCTTTGCTACATGATATAGACTAACACAACTAGGCAGAAATGACCTGATTCTGCATGACTTCCACGTGCGTAAATCTCATTGACGTCAATGGGAGCGTTACGTGCTAAAGGACTGCAGGGCATAATTAAAAAGGACCCTTTTCTATCACAATGTGGAAGAAAAGAAATGTGATTTCTACTTGAGTACAATGAAAAGCTGTAACTTATTAGAAACATTTCTGTCTCCTAAGAACTTGACATACTACTTTGCTGTTGAGACATGCTTGGGTGAATGATGAGTAACTCGCTGAAAAAAGTTCCTGAGTTGGGTTAATGCTTTTTACCAAGTCTGATCATGAAACAGGTTTGACGGGCTGGAAGAAGCTCGGTGGTGTGATAGAACAAAAAGAGAGGATTTGCCTGATAGCAGGGCCCACCCAAATCTTCTTTGAACACAAGATTTGTCAATGGCTTTTTCCACTGTTAGTCATGAGCAAGCAGTATTTAACTGTTGGAGGCCTTCTAGAAATTGGGAGCAGGTCCAAATCTGCCGGTGGTGAGCTGTGCTGCTGGTGCAGGAGGTGGAGAATCAGGCCTGTTCTTGGCCATGTTGCCCAGCCTCTCTACTAATGAGTGGAAAGGTGTTTTACTATGGACGTAATGCATGTACGCATGTAGTTACGCAACATGTAGTTGGCAACAGCCACTGCTTTACCACCTGGAGAGTGGTCAGCAGTGGGTCAGCTGCATACAAGTGTGCACGCCTCCGTGCTTCCGCACAGACACGTAGGCAGGTGTTGAAACAGGCAGAGTGTTGTGGTTTAGCCCGGCCAGCAACGAAATGCCACACAGCCACTCACTGCCCTCCCCCACCCTCAGGGGATGGGGAAGAGAACCAAAGGGGAAAAGGGAGAGAGACCCGTGGGTTGAGATAGAACAACTTAATACTACTACTAATAATATATGAATATATATATGTATAGTGATAATAATATGTACAAACAAGTGATGCTCAGTGTAATTCCTCACCGTCTGGTGACCAAGGCCCATCCCATCCCGGACTAACGGTCCCGAAACAGATAAGTCCTGACACCACAATCCCAGATCAGTGAGAGGCCCAAAAAGAGAGAGAGAGCACTCCAAGAGCGAGAGCCCCTGGAAGAGCAGAAGCGCTTCTTTCTAGTCAACTCTCATTTTTATACTGGGCATGACAATGCATGATATGGAATATTCCATTGGCCAGTTTAGCCCTCAATTCTAAATCTAAGTTCGAATCATAAGGGGAGTTGTGGCCCCTTGTCCCAGCCATGCTGCCCCCAGCCTGTTGTGCTCCTGCACACTGGCAAGAACACGGCAGCTGAAAAGTCCTTGAGGTCTCAACACCAACTATAACCATCAGTGCGTTATCAGTGTTCTTCTCATAGCAAATCCCAGACTAAAACCAAAATACAGAGCTCTTCTAGCTGCTAAAAGAACTGTCCCAGCTGAAACGAGGACACAGAGGCAAGCATCCCTTTTTTTTTTTTTCCATAGCATTTGTTGCTTATGCTAATCTTCTTGGTTTTTAAATAGTCATCTACTATATTTCTCTGAGCTGCTTTGTTTTGGGTTTTTTAAGTGGTTGTTGCCTGTAGCTGCTCTTTGTAGTATCCTGTCCAGGTGATCACCTCTCTCCTTCCTCCATGTTTTTTCCTGCGTGCCCAAGTCAGTCCTGCTGAAAAAGCTCCCTTAGCATCCCTCCTTCTCCTCAGCTCTGCCCCTTCTCCTGATACATTTACTAACTGCTTACCTAGTGAAGTTGTGGTTTCACCTACTACTTCCACTGTGATTTAGCTGCTCTTCTCTTTCCTGTCTCACTAAGTTGACACAGTTGCAGGTGATTTGCAGCCAAGAGCCCCTATTATTTATTGCATGCTTGATCTACATCTGGGTCCCTATTTTTCACTGCACTTGTCTTTAATGACTCCCTTATCCACAGGCCCTGCCGCCTGGTGCACTTCAACCTTTACCAAAGAGGCCAGCACTTGAAAAAAACAATGGTGCCACCACAGTCTTTAACCCAAGCGTTTTCCACTACCAACAGGCTCTAGCCAACATGCAGTTGCAACAGCCTACATTCATCCCTACAGGTAAGTGTCTGCTTGCTTTCCCCAGCATCGTAGTTGTCTTTTTTTATGACCTAGGCATTGAGCTAACGAGCAGATTTGTAAGAGTCCTTAGCAAAAGAGTATCGGTGTGTAGTTTTGTGTTAAAAATGGCTGAAAAGTTAACATTTGTTGTTTGACTTTTTTTCCTTCACCTGCTACAATTCAGAGCTTTTCACTTGTAAAGATCCCTCTGTAGGCTATTTTTGTTTGGTTTTGGGGTGTTTTTTTAAGACAGTCGAACTAAGAAAAATGTCTGCATGTTTCTTGAATTCATACTTTCTGTTTCTCCTCCTTATGGTTCAACTGGTTAATCCCAAATTAATTCTTTGACTCTTGCGTAGCACTCTTACAGACTCATGTTAAAATGTCTTGTGGACTTCTATGCCTGCTCACTCAAAGTTGCAGGTATTTTTCTGAGCTTCTATCTCAGTGACCTACATATTCCAGCAGCGATGATGTTTGTAGAGGGAACGGTTCATGCTTAGTAAATACAAATTATGTAATCCTCTTTAAAGGCATATATTTCCCTCTTGCTTGTCTTTTGACTAGTACGATAGCCTAAGCTTTTTAAAAGCAATTTAACTCCCTGCTTTTATCGTACCTATAAGGTCTCAGAGTAAAACTGAAAGATGCAGTTTAGTAATTCGTACAGGACTCGAAATATTGACGTGGCAGATGTGACTGCTGACTAGCCAATTAACCTCTGTTTGCTGCAGCCAAATGAAAAACAAAACCTGCTTAGAGTAGTCAGTATTATAAGTGACTGAATTCAGAATTTTCCAGAGCTGATAGCTCATTTTTTAGCATCGTTATCATCATTGCAGAGCACCATAAGAAAACGAACACCCGATGTTTTTAATGCTTAATTAATGCTGTATTCATTCGCCAGATGATATTTACAAAAATATACCCAGCGTTTCTCTGGGCTGGCCCCTCAAGGTGAGCACGTGGTGGACCTGCACCTTGGCCTTGCCGTTGCTTGGGGCCGGAGGAGAGGCTTCAGAGACAGTCCTGTACTGAGACCAAACTGTCTCGGACGTGAGCGTGGGTCCAGAGAGCTGAGACCTAAACCCTGTGCTCGCGTGGCCTTTCTGTGCTCGGGGTGCTTGGAGACACTCAGAAGTCAGCAGCTGCCAAGATGTTCTTCCAGGGAAGCGGAGGCTTGTACAGAGAGAAGGAGGGAGGGACTCTGGTAGGAGCCTTCCCCTTTGCTCTCTGCAAAGTCCTCTTGGAGAGGATGGGCTGAGCTGACCTTACCTCACTGCGTTAGGTGCCAAGTGAAATACTTCTTCTGGAAACACTGACACCTCTGAGAATGCCAAGTCCCTGAGCTGGCTGCACGCTCCTCTTCCTCGAGGTCGCAGTTGCCAAAGTTGGCATAAGGACATGCATTTCTGATGTGAGCACCATAAATTAGCTTTTACCCAGCACTCACAGTGTCCTGTCTCGTGGCAATGAAATTACGTGCAGGGCTGATGCGTAACAGGTCTATTTGCTGGGACCTGCTCTCATCTGAGGACATTAGCGCTGAGCAGAGCAGGAGGTTTCCAGTCAGAGGATGATCTCTGATGAATTTGCTTTACACATCCCCCTTTCCCTTATGCGCCAGGCTGCTGATCTGGTCTCAGCCTTTGCAGCTCTCTGGAAGGCAAAGCAGAGAAGCAGCACGTAGCAGCTCACACCGTGGGGAGGGGGAGCGAGCTTTTGCTTTTCTTAGTTTCTTCTCTTCAGTTATTGAGAGATCAGCATCATGGCTTGCCATGGAGAGGAAGGTCAGGGTGTCTATTGAAAACTGCATCATCACTACAATTGTTTCAAGTCTGGAACAAAACCGCCTCTTTCAACTTAAGCTAGAGACTTTGAGTCCCCGTCCCCGCTTGCAGGAGTAAATTGCTTTTGGAAAGTTAGTTTTAACATGAGTGTGACAGTCCTCTAAGGGCACTTTGTTTTTTGCTGATGTGATCAGAAAGAAATTAACATAGCTGATACAAAAAAGCCCCAAAACAAACAACCCTGATTTCTAGGATAGATCATATAATTTAATACCAGGGTGGGAGAAGAAATATATTCTCTACTACCCAAGAATTCAAGAATTAATTTGGTTTGCAATGATCTCTTAAAACCGAGTTTAAACTATTTATGTACCAATATGCAGAATCTGTTTGCATGTGCTTAAATACTGAATGCTGCAAAGAGAATACCTGCTTTTTAGTTAAAGTGATTTCTAACACTGAAGCTTCACTAATGAAATATCCCTTTTGTTCATCTTTCCACGCTTCAATGCATGGTGTGCAGGGTCAGTTCTGTGCATGACACCCACTGCAAGCGTTGGTAGGTTTTTCTACACAAACTTCTCAACTTTTGCTAATCTGAAAGAGACAGCAAGTTTTAGTATGCATCAGTGAGAACCTGGGTGGCTGAGTGGTGTGACTGTCTATCCGCTGTCTTCTTTGAGGCTTAAATGGTTGTATCCCTTTTAATTTCTGTGCAGTGCAGTGTTTTGTGTGACTAATGAGAGAATCCAAGGTGATGTGTTCCCACCCCTATTTAGTTCTGCTGCAGAGACAAAAATTTGTCACTTAAATGTCTTTACAACCTATTTAAGTCATCCAACAAAAGGAAATAGCAGTGGGAGGATCCTGTTGGTTTATTTTTTTGTATCAGGCATCAGGTGGATTAGAGTTTGGATTTTCAGTTTTCCTTCTGTGGACATTTTAGGAGACTGCTTTAATAAAGGCATTAAGGAGGGACACATCTGGGGTCAGCCCTTCTGCCAGAGCAGGGTGCTGCTTGTACAGTGAGAGGAGCAAGGCTTAAAATGTGGACCAGCTGAAGATGCATCTCTTTAGTGGAGTGTCAGCTGTGCGGGTACAAGGAACCACAGGGAGATACTGCTGCTGCTGTTCCTGGGATACAGTGAGGAGGCAGGGCTGAGTACATGCTGCTGCAGGGGTCCAGTATGTTCAGGCTCAGAGTCTGGGTCTTACTGGGAATCTGTGTGGGTCTTTGGGCACAGCAGGGTGGGTGAAAGATGAGCTTTCATCCTCTAGCCAGGTTTATACAAGACTACCAGCATCCAGGTGTGTGCCTGCTTCAGCCAGAGGGGGAGAGGGGGGAGCAGGAACCCTGGGGGTTATGAGGCTTTCAGGGAGGAGATCTGAAAGCTTTGGCAGGAATGGCTAAGCACTCTGCTCTGGAACCTCCCCATCCCCGTTAGCGCAGAGAGGACATACCGCTTGCATGACGAGGAGCTGAGCCCTTCAAACACACCTCTGCTGTAGGACACCCCAATCCATGTGCTCCAACGTCCCGTGGCTGGACCGTGCCCAGCCCGCAGGCACGCGTGCTCCCCGCTAGGGCCGGCCACGTCTGCTGGGGTGGAGAGGAAGACAAGTCTGCTTCCCCAGCGCATGTTTGCAGGGGCAGCCGGGCCTTCCCGCAGCATCCCCGGCCCCGCAAACCCCCACCGTGGGGTTGGGGGGATGCCCGTGCGCGCCCTGGAGCATCCCCTTCAGCACCGTGCTCCACGGACACGCAGCTTCAAGAGGCTGCTGAGCTCCCTGCTGCTGTGTTGTCCTTTCGGATGCTCTTTCTGTAAATTGTAGCTGTTCAGATGCATTCGTGTATTTTTCCCCTCTTGGCTCCCTCCCTTCTCCATCCCCCCCCACCCTGCAAGAGGGGAGTTTTGCCAAATCCTCTAGAATTAGGGCAGAAAGGAAGCACGCCGAATTTGTACGGGCAGAGCTCGGGCTGCCAGCCGCTCGTTCGCAGTGCCTCCAGCTCAGTCCTGTGCCAAAACATCGCCCCCGCTAGAGAGGGGCGATAAAACCTGGTGAAAGGGCCGTGGCGGCCACTGCAAAGTGCATCATGTACCTCTGGTTGCTGGCGGGGACGGGGTGGGGAGGGAAGGGGACAAGCTTTCCCAGGTGGGTGGGAGGGTGCGCTTGCCAAAATGTCCCCACCCAAAGGAACGTGCACTTGGCTGTGTCTAACTCCCCACGGGTGCGAGCTGACGTGGGCTTTTGCTAGCACACCCACCCTCTCCCCCCTTTGGAAATTTGGCCCTCGGAGTCTAATACATCATTGTTCTGCTTATAAATGTACTAAGTGTTGAGAATGTTTTGGTTTTTTCCTTAATTATAATTGTAATTGGCTTTTCCCCTTCTCTCTTGTTTATTTTTTTTCCCAACGCTGTCTTGCTTTGCACTGTGATTGCATGCTGCGCCCTGATGTGTCCTTCATGACGATGTCACATGGCTTGTTGCTGTGATTCCTGCCACGCCCCCAAATCCACCACATGTTGCCATGGTTACATAAAAAATACAAAAAAAATATATATATACGCTCCACCCTCCCGTATGTCGCTTCCATGGTTCCCTTCCGAAAGTGCCCATGATGCACGGTGCTACGCCCACCACTGTGTCTGCAGCAACAACTCCTGCCACCAGCGTCCCCTTCGCTGCAACAGCTACCGCCAATCAGGTTTGGCCCTTTCAATGGCTTTCTTTCACGTGTTCAGATCTCGAGGACCGGGTGAGGGGCCGGATCCTGCGCGGGGCCGAGCGCCTTCCCGACCCGCTCGGCTCGGCGCAGGCTCGGGCGCGCAGAGGCAGCGTGTGCGCGCGCGTGCGTGTGTGTGTCCGGGGATCGGTGAGGGGGCACCGGCCGGTCCCGCTGTGTTCGGGCTGGGTGGCGAGCCTGGCCGGAGCGTAGGGATGGGCGATTGGCAGGGGTGCAGATGCTTCTCCAAAAGCAACAGACCTCCAACCTCCACACCTTTGGGTCCTCAAAACCGGGCTGTAAAACTCCCGACTATGCTGTCGCACAAGACCTGCAGCACTTCTGCTTTCAGTCTTCAAGCAGAAATACCACCCCGAGCATCCTTCCCCCGTGGTATTTTGGCATGTCCTCTCCTGGCTGGAAAGTGGAAGTGAAAACACAAAGCGGCCTCCTCCCATCACAAGATTGGGCTCTAAAAACCACAAATAAACCAAAAAAACAACCCAAACCCAAAAAATCAGGGGCAAGGCTATGAAGTCTGAAGCTTATTTATGCCAGTAGCGTGTCACCCATCCCTACAGAAATCACTCTGGATGTGCAATACGTGCCGTTGTAGCACTGCCATAAGTGTACAGGATTTCATGCATGTCTGCCAAGCCATAATTCTCTCCAAAACTTTCCTCTGAAAATACTGAGTTGTGATGGCTGCTTCCGCACCAGTCCTGAACTGTATATGCACAACCTGTCCTAGTGATGCTTCCTGATAATTTGGTGTGCCACAACTTTTCCCAGTCAGACCAGAGACATTTCAAACACTTTTTTTTTGGTTTGTTTCCCCCCCCCCCCCCCCCCCCCCCCCCCCCCCCCCCCCCCCCCCCCCCCCCCCCCCCCCCCCCCAGTACTAGTTTTAGCACTTTTATTTGTCGTGCTTGCAGGTTTAGAGCTATTGCAAAGAAAACTGGGTGTCACTTTGTTCCGTAGGAGGCTGTTAGCCACACCGAATGCCAGCAGTATCTCAGGGGGCATCATCTAGTCTTTTGCTACTGTGAGGTCACGAGGCTTTCAGTAGAAGTTTTGCCTGCAGAAGTCCTAGGCAGTGTTTTACTGCTCACAGTAGGGATTGCTAGTCTTTTTCTGTGTTATTTCCAGGTAGAGCAGGTCTTACTCAGACTCGTGTTGGTCATGAGAAGAAAGCAGAAATTCCTGTGCAGCGTTGCTCTGTGGCTGTATGAGTCCTGTTTCAGCCAGATAGTTTCAGGGCATTTCTGTTTTACTTGTAGTCTATGGAGTTAAAATCCCAGTACAATCACCATGTACTCCACGAGGCATCAGTAGTGATGCAGCTACGTTGTACTTAGTGTGTGTGTAAAGACACCTTGGGTATGGATCCTGTTTTGTAAGGCACTGATGTACTTACTAACCTGATACTGAAGACAGAATGAGCAGCCTGATCTCAAGACAATGTTTTAATGTGTTGTGTTCTTTGTTTTTTTCTGCTGTAGATATCCCAGTTATCAGTAGATGAACTGAGTAGCAGCATGTTTGTTTCACAGATGTAGAAGTTCTCGATAGAACAGTAAGTTCCTTTTTGGTATTTCTCTTTTCAGTGGATTGCTTTGTACAAGGGCACTGCGTCCCCCAAAGGTGGGGCTGGTTCAGCAGAGGGACTGAGTGTGCGGGACCCCAGTGGCTTCACGCTCAGCCAACTCACCAGAAATTCAGCAGTTGCAGTGCAGATACTGTAAGCCCTGTGGCTTACAACAAGCAATGTTTCCTTGTGTCTAAAAAAATCTGTTTTACGGTGTTTGTAGCCTCCCTTCTTGCATCCCCCCGAGTCTGGAGTCTGGCGGCCGTGTTTACAGGTTACTCTTGCTCTGCACGGCTCCTGACTGCCTGCGGATGCCTCAGGGATTTGCACTATTGATGGCAAAGACTGCTCTGGTAATGAGTCAGCTGAAAAGGTGTAACTTCTCTTTTGCTGTTAGTGGCATATTTCCTTTCCTGGGGTAAGCAGGATCGGGTCGTCATCAGCTGCTGTGCATCTGCAAGGCTGGCTTGGTCTGAGCACACATCTGCTCTTCAGCTGCCATGGGGGCCTGGTTCACAGTGGGTTTCTTCAGAGGTCCTTGTGTGTGTTAAAGACCAGGATGAATGCCACAAACAACATATCCTTCACCCTATTTGCAGATCCTGGGCTTCACTAGGCTGCTGGTTTTGTCTGAGTGGGAACGATGGAGAAGTTTGTCCTGTTCTTTGACTTAGAGTATTATTTCACAGCCCTAGCAGCAGTGTCATTTTTCCATTGCTTTTATTTGTGAATGTTAGCTGATGTTCACAAGAGAAAATCCCTTGAGGCTTTCAGTTCATCACTGTATTTTTTTACCCCAAGAGAGTGAAGAGCAGTTCAGCCAATTCAACGAGAGGTCACTAGATTTTCCCAATGCAGGCCATTGAGTATACACAGATACGCAGCCCGTTTCTTCCTTAGGTCACGTATTACAGGCAAGTACTTAAATGCTGGAAATTAATTTGGCAAGCAATTGTCTAATCATATCTTTAGCAATTGACAGAAGTTACTCGTGTTGGTGGTGGCCCTGATCTCTGCTGACTTAAATATAACTACTGTTTGTATAAATGGCCCGTTAACTGTGGCCATGTCCCGTGTTAGTCTAGGGGTGAACACTGAGCTCTCCCTGTTACTGAAAATGTGTGTTACACAGCGTACTGCTCTCCCAAACAACAGACAGACGTGACACCTGACATGTTAACCCATTTCCATAACACATGCAAAACCGTCTGTTCCACCCGATAAGATTATTTGCATGGAAAGAGCCTCATACTTGAACTCTTTGAGATTGTTTTCAGCATTTATTTCAGGAAACTTCCTTTTTTGAATTCTTTTCACTTTTATGTGTGTGTGCTTAAACTCACACTGTCAATAGTGATTTCAGACTAGGCAAGGAATTTCCATGGGATATATTTCTTTAGCAAGTAGGGAGCACGGCGCAGCCTATCCGAACAAAGCATTGGCTGTGCTGTTAAGGATCATGAAAAACCTTTGTCTGAAGGAAGTAGGATCGACATATTGAATTTGATGGGATTTTCTGTGGGTCAGGCTATTTGGCATGGAGAGGGTCTGGGTCAGACATGGAACCCGTTCTTTGCAAGGGCAGTGTAAGTGGACCACTGTTCTGCCACTTATCCTCTTAACACCTCACAGCTGCAGGACATAAACCACCTTCAGAGACTGGTAGAAAAGGACAACATCCCTTGGCATTCCCAGTGCTCCCAGACCCACCAGTGACCACTTCCATCCAGCAGCATGTGTGTTTTTATCCCATTCTTGGGTTGTCACCTCCTGTGTGTGCATAAGCTAAAGGCCCATGAATCTCTCGAGGATGCATCGTTTCATGCTGTCACCCAAGCCTGTGAAATTGTGCGTGTGGTCAAGTGTTTTGCCAGACAGGGTCCTTGGTTGGCATCATGTGGTGCTGAGGGGCAATTCCCGAAGCTGCCCAGAGTGGGAGTTGGGTAATTGAAACACTTGCTGCTGTGACAGATGTTTTTCTGTTCCTCTGGGGTTGATGAGGTCCTGGTAGCCAGGCTGGCTAGCCTGGCTCTGCAGGAGACAAAAGTCTTGGGTCCTTCAGAGGAGGATTTTCATGCAAGATTTTCATCACAAGAGAGGTGATTTGTCCCAGAAGAGGGTCACCTGAGCACAGGTTTCTCATGGTTTCTGTGTCTATGTTTTGTCTCAGGGCCCGATTCACCTTTGGCTTGTGGCTCTTCAGGATCAGATTTTAACGTGACTGTCTGTGCTTCTCTCCGAAGGAAATGGGAGCTAACGGTGGTCAGGGCTGTCTTTGGCCCTCTCCTCAGTCACTCTCTACCTGCCGTCCTGTCTCAAAAATAAGACTATTATTCGCCCACCTCCCTCTTTCACTAATTGTCTTGTCAGCATGTGTGAAGCGTGCTGGAAATGGAAAGCCCTAAGTGCAGATTAAAGAGGATGCCAAGTGTGTTATTAGCAATTTCACTCTACGTCGGAAAATTAAGGGAGTAGAATGTTTTCTCTCTGCGACACACTAATGGCCACCTCTTGGGCAACACAGTCAGGATGCAGACGTATCTTATTAGAATGACTTTTATTAAAATATAGATATTTCTCTCTCTAACTTCTCATTCTTTTGTTGTTGTTTTTTTCTTTCCCCTGCAGCAGACCATGTTGAAATTCTGAACAGTAAAATTATGGAGCACCAGGACTTCTTGGTGGGAAGCTGCGCATGGCCTTTCTGTATATAATCCCCTCTTCCCTCTATCGTTCTCTACCACCTCTACAGTAAGCCTGTTGCAGCCTACATGTTAACCAAAAACTGATCAATGGGAATGTCAAAAAAAAAAAAAGAAAAAAAAAAAGAATAAAAAAAAAGCACTATAGAAACAATTAACAAACAGCGCTCTGTTATACGAGATATACAAGTAGAAAATTATAATAGACTTTTATAACACATTACTTTAACACACTTAATCATTTTATGACTACCATCCTGATAAGTGCATCTGCACAGCGGACTGTTGGTTTACTGTATACTATCGATGGATAAATGTTTGTCTTGTTTTTAAAGTGTTATCTTACTGTTTTGTTTACATCATAGTCTATTGATTTGTTTTAAAGTGTACATCATTATCAAGTATGCTCAATACCATTTTTTCATTATTGTTATGTCTTAAGTTTTCATATACTGTAGGTTTTATGGGTTTTTTGTTTGTTTTTTACTAAAAATGTTATTGTGGGAAACAGGAATTATGTGCTTGAAAAACACGACACAGGAATGTTCTGCCCTTTGCTGGATTTTGCTGTTTGTCAGCTGAAATTGCTTGTGTTACATGCTCCTTTTATAATTTTAAATTTGCCTTCATATAGAGTCTCCAAATTTTTAGTACAGTGATATGAAAGGACAGCTGTCATTTTAGTCCAGTTCAGGATATTCCTTTCAATACAATGAGCTGATTCTGGAAACTTTTGGAGAAAAAAAAAAAAAAAAAGCCCACGCTCAGTAAGGAGACAGGAATTATTTGCTAAGCCAGTGGTAAGCATCAAGGGATTTCTGCAGTCCTCTTGTCCATTGAAGTGCATTCTCAGCTGCAAACGGCGCACAATCTCTCTTGCTGTTCTCATGGTGCAGTCAACAAAAAGAATAGGTGGTGAGCTGAGACAGCTTCAGTTGGGCAAAGACTTGCTGCGTTGGAGAGGAGCAAATGCCAGCCGTTAGCTGGAGTGGGCCCGTAACCATGGCTTAGCCCAAGCTGGGTAATACCGTGCCCGGGGGCTTGTCTCCACTAAGCATGCTGAAACATTTTGGCCTGAAAACTTACGTGATTTTTCTTGAAATTTGGTCAGCGTGCACCGATTGTTTAATCACCGTTTTCTGTAAGTGGGTGATTTTTTTCCCCCATGATCTCTGGCCCTTTAAAGCAAACACAGTAATAACAAAGCAAGAAAAAGCTCAGCATAAGCTTTCTACTGAAGATAAACATGCATCTTAATGGAGCTCCTGTCGGTCAGTGGATGTATTTTGGCACCTTCTACTTCATCAGGAGCAATGTTTGCTGCACAACAAGGGCTAGTTCTCAATACCTCCTTTTCATACTCATGAATAAAACGATTTCCAGCCTGTGCACCCTGGACAGCCCAGCCTGTCGTTACGCTGCATTGCTGAACAATCTGGCTGCAGAATGCGTTTTGTTTGAGGATACAGCCAAATTCATCCCTGTCATAGCTTTACAGTATCATTGGCGTTATGGGAGAGATGGATTTGCTCCAGTAAATCCACAAATTCTATACTAGGAGAAAGAGAATCTTCATTGAAGCCAAGCAAGAGGCCAGCTCCCAGTGTCTGGAGGGCTGGCCACCCCGAGCTGACAGTGGTCTTGTAGGGTGCCAAATTTTGACAACTAGGTTTTATGTTCTTTTCAAAGTTCCTTGCCCTTGGTTAGAGACGTTCCTTGCCCCCTCTCCTCCAGTGTGAGCATGGGTAGTTTGCTAGATGTGTGTCTGCATGGACCACAAATGATGAAGAGGCATCTAGGGCACAACCAGTGTGTCCCAGAGCAGGCTCTGACCATCTGCCCGTGGAGACTCATTCCTAGCAAGAACCTTTGAGGAGCCCAGCTCAAAAAGACCTTGAGCCAGAAAGAATCTCTCCATTCATTTCAGCAGGCTTTGAACCAAATCCTGATGGGGCTGGAGGAAACATCCCACTCCAGACCTTCCTTTATGAGCTCCGTGTTTTGACAGTCACTTGTGTCCGTAGATTTTTCTCAGCCATCAGTGTTCACAAGCAGCAGCGTTGCCTGAAATCAGTGACTCTCGTTTATATTGGCGACCGCATACCTGTTCTTTTCACCACTGAGTTTCTGTTTCCCAAAACCATAACGTTGTTAGTGGAAAAAGTGGATTTGAGTACTTCCTGTTTGAAATTATTTGTGTATCAAAAATGGGTTTTGCACAACCTGTGCCAGTGCCTCAACAAAGAACAGAGCTGATCTTCTTAAGCCAGAAAGGATGCATTCAAGCTTGTATGGCTTTATGAGTTCAAGGAGGTTGGAGTTTTTTCAGTGCTAAATGGATTTTTGTATATCTTGACACTTTGATGTAACCTCCTATTTTATTTATCGACTTAAACATCTGGCATAGATGTGCATAGAATGTAAACCTAGAATACAGCTGTTTTCATGTCACATTTAAAGCACTGAAAAAAAAAAAGCATTTAAGGATTATTTTTTATTAAAGAGGTCCAATGAGGGATGTTCAGGGTAGTTATATTAGGTGCCACAACAGTTTTTATATTGCTGGCAAATTTAGAGTTAATTTGTAAATGAGTTTAAGGAAAGAAAAGCTTGAAGCACTAAACTTCACCAAATTCAAAACAATCTTGGCAAAAATGCCATTTTGAGGTAGCACTATTTAAACTAGTTGTGCAATGACTTGCTCTAATTTTCTTTGTTCAAGAAAGAAAAGAAAAAAAAAAACAGTCGCCAGACTATAAAATTCCTAAATAAACTATTACAAAGTCACCGAGCTAGTTAGTGACTCTAAACAAATGTCATAAAAGCATGAATATCATCCTTTATTTGACAAGAGATGTATGTAAGTTTGTTTAAATCGATATAATTTTAGTGACATTTTTATAAGCTTCCCGCTTTCCATGAACCTATATTTTTTATTTATCCAAAGTTATTTCTCTTTGTCCATTTCTCTCAGCCTTATGCAAACAATATGCAAGAAATGCTGAAACTTGGATAAAACGGGTCATGCAGAGGGAAAATGAAAGCTGAGATTGATCATTTTCACGCAAAAAGGTTGTTAGTAGTTTCAATAAAAAGTACTACTACTAAACTGTAACATAAGCAGACAATAAAAGAGGGATTTAAAATAAAATGGATTCATAAAACTATTAAGATTATTTTTGTTAAATACAGTGTTTTTAGTAATTTGGAACATGATTTCACAATCAGCCGTGTTTTTTAGTTGGAAATTTCTAGCTGATGATCTTTGACTGTGTATTTTTGCATCGCGACGTTCTAGAAACCGTGACCTCCCCGGCCAGCCCTTCCCGAACACCCCGAGGCGCTTTTCCTCTCTGCCATCACCGCTGTCTCACGCCGGGAGCGTTCCCGAACGGTGGCACCCCAGGGCTGGCCGCCAGCCGCGCTGGTGCTCCGGGTTTCCGCGGCGTGCTCCTCCCGGCGTGCCAGCGGCGGCAGCCGTCCCGCCGGAGCTGGGCCCCCACTGTCGAGGCAGCGATGGAGATGGGTGGTATGTGTCTCGTGGGTGCAGCTGGCCGGAGGAGGCGGCGTGTGTGCTGGGCGAGATGTCTTCTCCTCCAGCCGGCGGGCTGCTGGCTGGCGCGGTAGAGTAGCTCTAGGACACGTGGGTACACAACGATTGAGAAACTGGAGTCCTCGTTTTGTTTATCCCTTGTACATTTCACAGACATGAAAATTGAAAAAGGTGAAATTTATGAGGAAAATCTAATTTCCCATTCCTGTTGAATGGATTTAGTTTGATATTGACCTGATTTTACCATGTGCCTGTTGAAGGCCTTAGAGTATATACTGTATGTTAAAGACTGTAATAACTTTAAAAAAAAAAAAATAGTTGATAGCCTAATCCAAATGTAAATATAGCTACAACACATTGTTACTAGGCTACAACGCATTAATTCATGTCATATATTTTCATTTCTCTACCGTTAGTTTTTAAGGTTTTTCATTATTGCTTTTTTTGATATCTTTAGTAACTAATGAATTTAATTTTGAAGGAGAGTTAGAGAAAGTTTAAAATTTTTAATACATGTATTCAGCCCATTTAGTTATATTCTAAACCAACACTGAAGCATGGTATGGTATAGAATACAGTCCATAACTAGTTTGTATAGTTTACAGTTTAAGAACAAAATTAACTTTGTATGTAACTCCTACAATGATAGATTCATTGTTAACTAATTATATTAAGTTGTTGTTGCTATGGCAACAAAACTACAACATGGCTACCTTTGTATACATTATTTGTGAAATTTTCACATGTAAATTAAAAGTGATGTGTAACAGTATGAGCTTGTTAAAGGTACAGTTCGATACTGTCAGATAAAGATATGATTGAATATTTTTAAAATCCCAAAGTCCCATGTGAATGCTGAATTTGTGTCTTTAACGTCACTTTTTCAGTCAAGAAGTTTACAACACATGGATTTAGAGTCAGGTTTTATAGCTTGTAGAAATTGTTGTGTGGCAAGGGTTATTCCACAGTATTTTCACTTCGAAAACACGACAGCCTGTATTTACGACGTAGCGACCGGTCTTGCTTTCATTTCACGTTCATTCACACGGTGGGAATTCAGAATTAATCCATTTCAGTACTGTAGCTCTGCCTGCAATTTTTGTTTCTCCAGAAATTGAGCACTCACGCTATTACGTTATGATCAGGGCTAAATAATTAAGCATATAACTATTTTAATACTAATTTATATTAGCAAAAACTGTACATAAGAAAAAAAAATATTGTGGAATGACCCCGTAACAGTGTTGAAGATACAAATATGCTGCAGTTAAACTGATTCAGTTAGTGTACGAATGTGTGAGACACACCTTTTTGCACTTATGTACATAGTCCACGAAAGAAATCCTTGGAACTTATTTTGAATATAAAAAGTCTGTAATAATACAGGAAAAGTTTGTAAAAGAGATAGGTATTACTAAGGCTTTGAAAAGGAGGAGTTTTTTGCTATAAAACTTATCTGAAAGCATGATGTTGCTTTGCTGTTGTAAAAGCTTTGTAGTTTGCCATAGCTTATTATACAGCAGACTGATAACAGGTCAGCTCCAACCTGCAGCACAGAGAAATGGGAAACAGTGCTTAATTAATTAGTAAGGTCACTAGCAAAGATTGAAATTACTTTCTTTCTTTTTTAATCGGCCTACATTTTCAAACACACCCCAGGTCGTGTTTCTGATGGGTTGTGTTCCCAGTGAATCCTATTAGGACTGATAGGTCTGTGGCGGCATACACACATTTTTTTCCTAGAACCTAATCCTATTTCTAGCTGGAAGTGTTTGTCTGTTAGAGGTGACTGTCATTGCAGCGAGGGTTTTAAATCCCAGAGGCAATTTAAACTGTCAAAACTTACTGATATTTTTTAATTAATTTTTTTTTGCCCTTTTGGGGCAAGGTAACAAAATGGAAGGGAGAGGTGAAAGGACGAGGTGGTTTTGGGTTGTCTTGGGCCAGTTTCCTCTGCCATACGACCACTGTGGTGGTCGTTTGAGAGCGCCACGTGGCACCGCTGCTGGGTGCTGCCTGCTCAGGCGGCGCTGCTGGATGAATGCTGAGGCAGGGAGGTGGAGGCTGATGGTGGCAGCGTGGCCAGCTTGGTGCTTCTGGCAGAGGTTAACAAGCCCCATTGAATTGCCACCAAAGGGAGAGCACAGCCGTGGTCCCCCCACCTGCTAAGCAGCCTCTTGGTGCCCTTTCCGCTGCGTTGGTGGTTCTGCCAGGCCTGTGCAGTACCCGGGGGATTTTGGAGAAGCTGAAGCGCCTGTGTTGACTCATTTATTTTTGATTAGAAGTTTTTTGGTTTTGTGTTTGGTTTTTTTTTCTTTTTGCAAAACCCAAACCCCAGATTTGCTTCAGAAAGGTTGCTGGTTTTGCCATGAGGCTGGTCCCAACTCAAGCGACAAGTCGAGCATCCCAGAGCAGAACCGGTGGGTGGTGCCACCTGATGTCACCATCTCCCTTTCCTGCCCATTGCAGGGTCGAGGGCTGTGGTGTCACTGCCAAGTGCAAGACCTGCTCTTCAGCCGCCGCTGCTGGCATCTCAGAGGTTTCCAGCTCCTCAGTGAGTGCCCAGCCAGCCTGCCTTGCACCACGGGGTTTGTTTAGGCAGGTGGTTTGCTCAGTCGGAGCTGTAGCATCGTGCTGTCCCAGTGTCTTTAAAACAAGGAGAAAAATCAGATGGTGCCTCTCTTCATGGGTGTTGTAGTAACCTAGATTTTAGTAGGAAATAATCAGCTAATTCTAGCCACTGTGCTATTAAGGCTTCACTTAACCGTAATCAATTTTGGTAATCAAGCTCTTTCTCATTTCTAGGATTATGAGAGAAAAATATTTTGCACTATGTGACATGAATCGTAGCTGGTCAAACTTCTTTTCGTTGGGGTATGAGCACGATCATGACAACACTGCTAAAATCTTTGCTAGTGATCTTTACTGACATCCTCTGTCATCAAAAATAACTTTATATGCCTCTTAAATGAGATATTTAAACATGCAAAAATAACACAACTATTAAATAAAATTAAGTTATTTTTCCAAACACACAACAGAGAGAATTACCTGACACCGAATTACAAGGTTCCAGTTCTTTATTACTGTACACAGATGCTATTTGATAGTGGTGGAAGCCAAATGATTTTGTTGCCATGGCTTTTGTATCCTAGCAGATGAGGGGATGATAAGACCATTCTTAGATTGGATTATGGGATTTTTTTTTTTCTTTCCGAGTAGCTTTGTTTTAATTACATTTTTATTTTAAATCATGAAAACGAACCGAGTCTCCCCACACTCTCTATTATATCACCTGACAACAGATCACTTTTTTTTTTGTGAATAGAGAATTGTATTTTAGGCAATCACTAAAATCAAAGAGAGAAATGTTCTCCTAAATTGTCAATTTTTAATTTAAATATATTGAAACATTTATACTGTACTGTGTAAAGTAGATCTTTGAAGCACATTCTTCTTTTCGTAGGCATTTCTGGTAAAACAAAGTAAGGGAAACATTAGATATCAATTTAATGGTATAGTTTAGGAAATTAATACAAACGATTACAGTTAGCCCTGTGGAATTGTAAGAAATTAAAACATCATCGGATCCAGACAGGCGTAGGCTAATGCAATATTTCAGTTCCATAACACGATAGTTCATTCCCTCAACTGCTACCAACAGGGTGTACGCTTTGACTTTATTTTTCTTTTTGCCACGTTATATTGCTGTAGTGCTTGTACGTGCTTTAGAAATGTGCATAATGCTACTCATTTTAGTATGTTACTTCTATATTGTTATTGTTTATTTTTTGATCTTTTAATAAAGTGTATAAAATTCTTGGTTATGTTTTTTATGGATCCATATCTACACATTAATAGGAGTTTACTTTCAAAACTTTTCAAGTTGCAGTTTATTAGTCCCGATCTTTAAAGGTTCTGATGTAAAAATAATAACTAATGAATTTGATTCAATGTTATATCTAAAGTGTAGAACAACAGAATAAATTTCTTTCCAGAAAATACCTTCAGTATTTTGAATTCTGTAGCCAGTGCCTCCTTTTTATCAGATGCATTCGGCCTATCATAGTAAAGTTACTAACACAAGAAAGACATTTGTATTTTAGAAAAATAAAAAGTACAACTTTGCAGATGCTGCCTTTTGGTTTCTCTTGTGCCTTAGACCTTCTGAGACACACGTGATGTGCTGTGCTTCGTCTGTATTTTTCCATGCTTCCTTTCTGACCCTGTCTGTGATATAATTAGAGAGCAGATCAGAGCTGTGCATTTGAAGATAACCATGAAGAATAAATTGACTATCATTCAAAGGCCTGCAGCTTTTGTAGCACAGTGATGTGTGTATTAATTTTTCTCTTTCAGCATTTGTGTCAGATACCGTTTTCAACGTCCCAGTGCAATAATACAACAGTAAGCTCCCTTTGGCAGCAGCCTGGATTCCCCAGCTCTCCTCCAAACACCCAGCTCATCCCTGGGCTGCTTTGCCAGGCTCGTGCTTCCAGCCAGCGTGGGCTGGAAAATCCCTCTCACCGTGGCCCGGAGCAACCGTGGCTGAGCTTGGTCTAGTCTTCTGCAAGAGAAAATTGCTTCTTGCCAAGTTTGTTTGTCATTTCTGTAGCGTTGGATAGATTTAGAGGTAAGAAGATTGCTCAGCGGTGTCGCCACCTTGGTTGCCGCCTGCGTGCCAACAGCATTGCCCTAAAAGACAGCTTTTACCCTGAAACTGGCTTGGGATTGCCACTCGCTTCCTAAAAGCTTTAGCTTTTACTGCCTGGTCTTGACGCACGTTGGGTCCAGCTGAAGGCACCAAGCTGGGGAGCGTGGCTTGTGCAGGATGGGCTGGCATCTCGCGGGCAACAGGAGACAACATGGGGAAGCCCCTGAAGATGTAAGTAATGTAACTCTGCTAACGTCTTGAGTGGTGGTCTGGCCTCGGCACCCAGGCTGCTGCAACACATGGGACACCAAGGTGACGGGCAAGCCCAGATCGTGCAACAGGAGGGGTTTGGTGCCAAAAGGAGGGAGGGGAGCGCAGCGTGGGAGGGATCGTTGGCCGTTTTCCCAAAGGAGTTCAAGAATCTGACTCCAGGGGAAAAACAGGAGTTTGAAAATAAGTAGTTCAGGGGATGCAGGTCTGCTAGAGCTGTTCAGGGGCAGGATCGGTACAGTGAGGAGGCTGTGCAGACCCCGCTCCTCCCCATCGCCCTTAGTAGGACAAGCTGTTGACTTTGAGAAAAGACATACCGAGCCCAGGACAAATTATATAACTGTTTCTTTTTCATCAGCCTGTTTCCCTGACTTCTCCTTGCAGGTTAATTGACTCCATTTGTGTGTCAAGGCCACTTACAGCTTTTTTCTATAAATGACTCCTGCCTCGTCTGATGGCACAATTAAATGTCTGAATTGTTTCTAAAACAAAAAGAGAGGGAACTGAAAACTTTTCTAAGCAGTGGATGCCGTGGTGCCCAGTCATGATGTGGGATCCTTCCTGAATTGTGACGAGTTTTTATTACCAGCTTTCCTCTGGTTTGGCTTTCTCTGCAGGAAGGGGATGGAGACTTGGAGGGGATGCTTTCCTCGGAGCCATGGGAAGGGTTGAGCCTTGGCTGCTTGGAGACACCAGCTTTACTCAGGAGAAGCAACCCCCCTGGGGAGGGTTGGAGATGTGAGTCCCACACTAGCACTGAAGTTCAAGGGTGGCCCATTAACAAGAGAATTTAAATTGGGTTTCAAAGCTGAACAGTATCCCTGGGCCAGGGATCTGGGATTTCACCTGGGGCCCCTTGGCAGAAGTCACAGGAGGAGCTGCTGCAAACCATTTTATAGATGAAGTTGAATTAAAGGATCTGAGCAAATTGTACATGATACTGTGTTGTCTGGAAATACTGCAGCACCCGGCCTATCTGTCTTCCTCTCCACTGGGGCACATTTGTGCAGGAAAGCCAAGTTTAATAAAAAAACCTCCGTTTAGCTCTTTGGCTGTTGAAGCATCAGTGGGAAATATGGCGGAAAAAAAATCTATTTTTGAAGGCTTGCTCCATATTCAGATGGGCCTCTGTGGTCCAAAGCCAGTTTTTATTCAATCTGGACTTAGTGCTGGATAAATAGATCACTTTGATCTATTTATTATGAGAAAAAGGAGGATGGAGAAATGTTTGGGTAATCCCCCATGAGTTGTGGATCTAAACTAGCCTCTCCAACACAAGCAGCCAGTTAACCCTTCCCAGGAGGGGTTGCGTCAGAGCGCGGAGCAGCATGAGGAATAGTCCGTACCCTCTTCTTGTGCTCTGAGCTGTTACTGCAGACGATGGACCAATGTGTCCCTTCCAGCCCAGGTGAGACCCTGCCTCAAGTACATCTCCGAAATGGCAGCACATCCCAAAAAAGGATCCCTGTGAATGGCCTGAGAGGCCTGTGGGGTGTCTGCGGGCAGGAAGATCTGCACAGAGATGGAAAGAACAGCAGCCTGAAAGCTATGAGGATGGGCTTGGAGGAGCAGGCACCCAGCAAGCCAGCTCTGATAGGGTCCCAGTCAGGCTTGGCTCAGCTGGAACACATTTGCAGCAAATGCCTTTGTCCTTTCCTTCTCATGCTGCCTTTTTCAGGGTGTCTCTGCCAGTCTGTTTAGCAGCCATGTGCTCTATCATCTTCCTGACTGTTCCCACTGCCCTTGCCCTGGATCCGAAGTTGTAAATCCAGCCCCGAGGCGACTGCTGCAGCGAGGATCACTGCAGCCACGTGGGAGGCCGTGGTACGATGCCGCACCATTTATCTCCGCAGCTGCAGCTGGGTTGCGCAGAGGTATTTCTGCTTTGCTCCACGATGCATGTAAATTATTTGCTTGTAAATGTTATCTGCAACCTCCCAAGGGAGCTGCTGCCTTCCTCCCCTCTGCAGCCATCGTGTGCTCGAAGCCTGTGGTTATAATCGATGCGGCTTCTGCTTTAATGCTTTACGCCACCGTAATTCAGCTGATCTCCGTGGTGGCCTTTCTGCTGCAGCTTCTGTATGTCCTGCATGCACCGTGGCAGCTGGCAGAGGGCTTCGTGGCCGTGGCCGCGCTTACCCCCCAGCCCTCTGTTTTGCCCCCACGCCTGCAGTACGGCAGCACCCAGGTGCCTGGAAGGGCTCCTGCTGGCAAGCAGCTCCTGGGGATCGCACCAGGGTTTCGAGGGGTGCTGGATGATGTTTTGGGGTGCTTTGCTTTCCAGAAGCTTTGCAAAGCACCCGGAACACTGTTGAAGAAAAATAACTTTGTTTTCCCCTGCAGGAGCACAAGCTGGAATCGAAGCCGTTGGCCATCTCACCCCATGCGGTGAGCCTGCCTCAGGGTCGCACTGCTGCGCCGGTAAGGAGACGCAGAACGTTGCCGGTTAAACCATCGCTGTTCTCGGAGCTGGTGTGCAGCAGTGCCAGGATGGGGCAACGGAAAGGTAAGGCTGTGTATTTGCTGGGGTGAGCGTGCTGGTGGCCACCTCAGCCCCATGACATCGGGGTGTGCAGGAGGAGTGGGTGCTGGCTCAGTGGCTTCCCTGTTCCGAGCATCCTCTGGGCTTCGGGAGCTGGGTGCAGCCGCTCCTGCCGCCCTGGCCCCGTTGCGCCCCACAGCCGGGGCTTGGGGCGGCCAGGGCCCCAGCAGCACCTGCAGCAAGAGGACAGTGGGTGACACAGGGAGGTGGGAATTCACAGCTGGTAATGCTACTTGTGCTGGTACATAAATCAAGGGGATTTTGGAGAGGGTAACGAGGGCCACTTCAGGGTCTAGGCTGGGTGGGACGACTTTTTAATTCCCCACATCGTGCAGTCCAAGGGTGGGGGCTGCAGCCAGATTTGGACTAGTGGGTTGGGCAGAGGGTGGCCCGTGCGAGGGAGGGAGGTGGGCTGCAGTTCCCTCCGCCAGGCTCTCACCCCTCTGCCAGCTTTGCTCAATTATGGGAAATCCTTTAAGCTTTCGCATTAGTGCTCTATTTAGGTCTGCGCTGTATTAGGGCTTGGCATGGGGAGCAGGTTCAGATTTCTCACTTAATAAAGAGTGTTTTAAAGGCATTTGTCATCATGGACCTGGCGCTGCGAGCCGGGATGCTGGGTGAGCTAGGGGTGCTGTCGGGGTGAGGGTGCTGGGCTGGCTCCCCGACCTGCCTGCACCCTGCCACGTGCTGCCTGCACCCTGCCACGTGCTGCCTGCACCGCACCGCACCCGCACCCTGAGCGCGGGGGCACCTGCTGCTGGCAAGTCAATGTGTCATGGGATGGCCATCAGGGATAACGAGTCACGAACACCCACCACCCGCCAGCCTGGCCGGTCCCAGAGTGGAGAGAGAAGAGCTGCTCCAATCCCAGCTGCCTCCTTCCTCCTTTGCCTCTCCCAGCCTCCATCTCCCACCGGACACCAGCCTCCCTCCAGCAGTGCTCACCTGGGGCTGGGGTGACAGCTCCGCTCCCCTAGCCCAGCACAGGGACACAGCAGTCCCCCTGTAGCCCTGCCCGGCACTGCCCCAGCTCTGCCCACCGCTGTGGGATAGCTTGGCATGGACAGGGTCAGGGGACTGCCGAAACGTGCATCCCCTGGGCTGCAAGGCGCTGAAGCTGGGACGGGGCCAGCTCCGGGTGTGCTGCTGGGAGCAGGAGGAGCCTCCAGACTCCCCTTTTCGATGTGGATTTTTTCTTTTAATCTGGTGATCGTTGAGGCAATGGAGTATCATATCCAGATTGGAGCTGCTGGTGGTGCCTGTGGCAAAAGTCCCATGCTCTTGTGGGGGGTAAAGCTCAGCCCTTGGCTTGTGTTAGGGGATGGGCGAGGAGCCCTCGAGTGTGTGCTCTCCCCACCGTGCCCCACGAGTGGCACGGCGGCACACTGCTCCTTGCCTCCTGACTGATCCGTGCGAGGGCCCACACGGATCAGAGTGCACCAGACGTGGCTGTTGCAAGGACGAGAGATGAGCTGTGGTTCCAGCGATGTCCCCTGGACGAGCCTGGCACAAGTGCATGCAGTGCCCCATGGCCAGGGGCTTGGCCGGGAGCCCCAGCAGCCACTTTCCCCCTTCCCCTTCCCTGCAGCCCTGTGGGAATGAGGTGGAAAAGCAAAAATTTGCAGGATCCTCGTGGACCCTGCGCTGCTGAACCAGCCCCAGGAGCAAGAGCAGCTCCAGTGTGTCCTCTCCCCAAACCACTGCTGGGGTCCACGGGGAGGGCCCCATCCTCAGGCAGAAATCAGCCTGATGGGGAAAGCTTTTATTTTCTGTCCATCTTTGTCTTCTCCGGGGCTGGGCTTGATTATTCCTTTCATCAACACAAAGTGCCAGAGAGAGGCCCAGCAGCCAGAGATGAATTTTCTCTGCTTTCAGCACAACTTCTCTGTGCACAGGAAAGAGGTTCTTCTCTCCTCTTTCCCATCGTGCTGAAACTCGGTGGGTGACACCCGGGACGGCAGCAGCTGCTCTGCCGGCGAGAGGGCAATGGGAGACCCCGCAAAGCAACAGGAGACCCCGCAGAGCCGTGCAGCCCGGCCATGTGCCAGCCCTCGCCTGGTGCACAGCTGGTGGAGGGTGTCAACATCTTTTGCTCACGGCTGTTGATACCACCAGGAAAGAAAGCCCGTCTCAGCTCAGCCGTCAGAGTCACGGTAGAGATACCACCTCATGGCAACTAGATACCACCAGGAAAGAAAGCCCGTCTCAGCTCAGCCATCAGAGTCACTCCAAGATGCAGCACAGGGTGGGGACCCTCAGCTGCTGCCTCTACTTCTGCTGTGATGTCCCTTCTCGTTCACCGCAAAGCACTGGCTAACAGAGGATGATTTTCTTTCTAGGGAACATGCAAAAATTTGTGTCCAGCAGGCGTTAATAGGCAAAGACCTCATGTTTAAGTGATCAGAACATAGTGGTGGCACAGAGTATGAAGACTAAACACAGAGGGATTCAAAAGACTTCCCAATTACACAGTCAAGATAAAAAACAACAAAAAAAAACAACTAAAATTAAGAGACTTGCAGAATTCTAAGAGGATGGGAAGTATTTGGCATGGGATTAAATATTGGGCAAAAGATTAGAAAAGTGAAAAGTAGGAGATGAGAAAAGCCTGAGGGATGAGGCAGATGGACCAGCTCAAGGAGAGCTGCCAGCCTGTGGATGAGGACTAGCCCAGGGATGAGCCTCGGCACTCTGCCCCAGCATCCCGAGTCCTCATCCCCACACTGGAGCTGTCTCCAGGTCTGCGGTGGCACAAGGCAGAGGCGAGAGCATAGCTGGGCTTACCCGGGGGCTGCCCACGCCGAGGTGCACGTGGCTGTGGATGAAAGAGGCAGCAGACCACGGCTCTGTACGTGCCAGGCTCTGTTTGTTTGTCTGGCTCTGCAGGGATGGAGAGGCAGCTGGCTGTCTTGAAGGCCTGGAGGGAGCACCGGCCCCATCAGAGCCACGGTCACTTTCACCAGCCACAGGTTTGATCCTCTTCAGACTGTGCAAATTAGGGAATTCTTCGAAAGGCCAAATAGCCACGCTGCGATACCAAACCAGCCAACGGCCTCTTGCTGCTGAAGGCAGAGATTCAGCTGGGGTTTGGATCGCTGGCTTTTATCCACAAAATGAACTCGAGCAAGTTCATAAACTGTAGAACAAAATGCTAAAGACTGTGGGCAATTACGGCAGAGACCTCTGGAGTCCTCCCCAGCACGGGGAGCCCCAGTGAGGCTGTCGACGGAGCCTGCTGCTTCTGATCCTGGCTGGCAAATATTAATTCTGTTTTTTTCAAGTTGAGAAATTAACTGCTTTGCAACCCCATCCAATTTGAATACTCTAATTAAGCAGTTTTGTGCTTTTCTCCTCCAAGGACCTTCTCTGGCTGAGTACTTTAACCCCTCGGCTCCTGTGCTGGGCTCTGAGGTCTGCTGTTTCTCTCGGATGCTGTTTCTGTCTGCTCCCTCAGATGACAATGACGGATGCCATGCGTTAACCAGGCTGCAGCTTTCCGGGGTGTTGTGAAGCCGCTCACTAGTGCCTGGATTGCCTCCAAGCAGCCAGGTGCTGTTTCCAGGGGAGCTGACAGGCTCTGGCACGGGGGACACGTGGCTTTGCACTGTCGGCCTCCCTTGCCAGGAAGGCTGATAAAGAGTCTCGTAATGAGCTCGTCATGTTCTTGCTTCGCAGACAGTTTTGTTAGCTTTTTGCAAATGCAGTCTGGGGAGACACTTGGCCTGGCTTGGCCGTTCCTCACAGCTCTGCCAGTGTGCTCATCTGGAAAGCCTTTTCCTCCAGCCTCAGGTCGATCTCCTCCTGAAGCATCTCAGCTCATGACCTGCCTCCACCCTCGTGAAAAGCCACATGCATCACGGCTGTTTGGGGATGTGTGCATGGCACATGGACTCTCCAGTGACATTGCTGTGTATGTGTGTCCTCAGCTGTGACTGCAGAAACCGAGTGCCATCAGTGAGCAAGTGAGGCCATGCTGTGCAGATGTGCCACCCCACAGCAGTCGGTGACAGTGGCATTGGCCACCTGGGAAACATTGCATCGTTATTTCAGCAGAAATGTCCCCACATCACTAAACCAAGGTACCCAGGTCCTTCTGGCAAGGCTAGGGGCTCAGCTGCCTCGGTGACACCGCCTGTCCCAGGGCTGGAGATGAGGCTGCACAGTGGCTGTAATGGTCTCAGGTCATCCCGTGCTGGAAGGGAGCACAACCCAGCAGCTCCCGCCTGGGCGTTCAGCACGCCTTAATGAGCTCAGCACTGGAGTCTGCACCGAGGAATTAACGGTTTGGGATAATACTTGTCACTTTGCTACGAGGAAATTGTCAAGTGAAAAGTAATTTATTAAGAAGAAGAAAGAAATGAAGAAATGTTTTTGCTTATTAAGATCAATATCATATTAAAGTATTTTCTCAATACCCCATTTGGGCTCAATTTTACGTTTTATCTCTCTCTCTGTAAAGGGAATAAGCAGAGAGTTTCACTCTAATTAATTGTTAGTGACTTCATATTGCTAGTGCATTTCATGCACAAGTTTGCACATTTCTGTAGTGTTCAAATTGCAAATACTGCAGGAATGCAACAAAAAAGGAAAACCCATGGAATTTTAAAAGCGAATGGGAGCTCCTCTGTTAGACATCAGTTTAAAATTGCTTTAGTTTCACAAATCTTTTAAGTATATATTGATGGTGTATTTACTTTCCCCTCTCTTTTCTTTTCACTAGGGATTTAAGGCAACAAGTTTGGTTTATGTGTTCACTGTTGCTTTCTGGCCTTTGAGCCTTAAGGAGATGTATTTTCAGTTTTACTCTACTATTATGTTGGCTAGAAACTTTAAAATATGTATGCATATATAATTCTAGAGAGAAGCTGTCACATGTCTTGGTGATTTGACAAGGTCAAGTCTAAGGACAGCCCAGTCCCCTCAGCTTTGCAGAAATTCGTGGAAGCTGGTACCCAAGGAGAGCGTGCCGTGCTGGCACCATGTCATGTGTGTGGAGGACAGGACACTTTTTGGGAGCCATGGTGCTGTGGCTTGGCGCGAGCCTGACACGGATACAGTGAGTGATAGCTGGAGAGGCTTCCCAGGCACTGCAGTACGGATTGTATTAGCTGGGACCGTGAAGGGCAATGCGGAGATAGCTCCATGTCTGGAGAAAATAGGAAGAGGAGCAACCCGTGAAACCAGCTTTCTTCCTGCACCACCAGTGTCCTTGCACGGAGCGGTGACTCGTCGCTGCCCAGAGACTCACTCGCCAGCCCTGGCACAGGATGCTGATCTTGCAGGCAAGAGATGCAGCATCGGAGAGGATTACCAGGAGAGAGGGCTGGTGTGGATGGAGGTGAGGGGCTGCGGCTAGCTGAGCCCACGGGCAGCTGGGCCAGCTGAGCTGCATTCCCCAGCCCTGTGACTCAGGAAAGCTACAACCGCAGCCACAAATTTTTCCTAGGGAGCGTGGCAGGGTGTAGCAACAGCATCTTCCCCTGCAGTGCTGCTCGTCTGCAACAACCAGCTGCTGGACCAAGCTTTTCTAACCAGTTGGTGATGTGGTACCATGCCTGGGGACCAGAGAGAGTTGCTGCTCCTCCAGAAATCCCAATAACCTCCTTGTTGTATCAATTATAATTCAGTGCAGCCCCACTTCTGTCCTAGAATCAGTAATTGCTTTGGAAAATGTCCTTTACCTTTTTTTAAGTGCCAGAATGCCTTTCGGTGCTACAAAAGTAATGGCTAAAAGCTGGCAGATGATGGAAATCAGACATTTCTGAGAAAGGGCCTCAGAATTTGCCTCTGAGTCATCTCCACATTGGCAGGGAAAGCTGGCAAAGAAGAAAAGTATCTCTGCAGGTTGTGCTGCCTGAAACAGCCTCAGAATTAGGACTCTGGGCCAGGTGAACGCATCCAGCCCCTAAGACATATTTCACTGTAATCTGACAGAGCTGAAATCGAAAGCTGTTATTACAGTAATGCAACTGGTACGACAGGACCTCCTCGAAAAACCCACATGTGAGAGCAATCCCCAGTGCTCCGGCAGCTGTATGAGCCCCAAGGAGCCAGTCCCTCCCCTGTAGCTTACACGCTGAACACCATAAGGCACAATAAGTGGATTAGCGAAACCGCTGGAAGAGACGGAGAAGAAACGACACTAGGGCTTAAGCTGGTTTTGCATGTATTTACGCAAATGATGTGCCCAGCTAGACGGGAACTGAGGTGAAATCCAGGCTATCCCTGCTGCGTATCTACCCAGCCGCCTTCGCTCGGCAGCCTGATGCAGGCTTCCTGGCAGAGGAGAGCCTGGTTTGTAGCTCGGGCAGACACAGTGAGTCACAGCAGCGACCTGGTTGATAATTACAGCGTGGACAGACTGCAAGAGGCAGCAGCAGCAGCCCGGGCAGCATCCACGCCATGGCTGGGGTGCGGAGGTGGTGCAGTGCCACACTGGCATCCATAGGAGATGCTCCGGACTCCTCACTCCCTCCAGAGCTTGGAGATGCTCCTTTGCAACCTCTTGGGGCTGGCTCTGCAGGACAGGGCTGCCTGCCCTCCCTCCTGCCTCCCTGCTGGACACAGCACCAGGCAGGATCTGTCTCTCACGTTGGTGAGATGGGGATTGCAATTATTCCTGGCCCTTGCTTGTGCCATCTGTCTGTTCCCCGAACATCCCTGCAGGATCTGTGTCTTAGCAGGTTAATTTAATAAGACCTTGCTTTATTGTTGCTGGCTGTGGGCATGGCATAGAGCAGCTGAGTCCATCAACAGCACAGAGCTGCTCTGGCAGCAATCAAATCCTGCCCAGATGCTCATTTGGGAGGTTTGTTTTGCTGAGAGAGGGCAAACCCTCCTGGGGCAGTGCTGAGGGCCGAGCCCTGCGCCTTTCTCCTTATCAGGAGCCAGAGAGAAAGTGGCAGCAGAGATTAAATCAGGCCTTTGGCACGGGATGTACCGCACCTCACCAGGACGGAGGTGATGATAGCAAGAGAGTGGCAGTATCGGCAGGAGGTGCCCTCCGTGGCTGGCTCAGGGCCTGGCCATTTATGGCAGAAGAAGCTATTCCCTTCCAGAGTTTCAAAACCTTTTACATCATCAGCTATTTTTGTGGCTCTGAGTACATTGTAGCATACAAGGCAGTGGAATAAATGCACAAATCATTTAATGAAGGGAATGACTCGCCTTAAGAATAATGAACAGTTGGATGCACTTTGAGATCAGCCTTTTTTTTTTTCAGCTGTAGACATGTAAGGCCAGGTATAAAGTGCTATGAATTGGAAAATAAATCTCTGGGAACCCAAACCAATACTGATTATATGCCAAGGACTTGCAGAAAAAAAATCCAGGTTCCTAATCCCACACCCACTCACTTGGGCTGTCTGCTGAGCCAAAGAGTGAGGCATCACTGGTTAAGTCTAATTGCACCAAAATGTATTTGTTTTTGATTCCACGTGCCCCATCGCTGTGCTCTTTGCCCCAATTCCTCACCCTTAGTCAATCCTCCATCCATCGCTGTGCTGGTTTTGGGTGGGATAGAGTTAATTTTCTTCACAGTAAGCTAGTATGGGGCTATGGTTTGAGTTTGTGCTGAAAACAGTGTTGATAATACAGAGATGGGTTTTTTTATTGCTGACAGTGCTTATGGCACTGTTTTTTATGGCAGTGCTTACACAGCGTCAAGGCCTTTTCTGCTTCTCACGCCTCCCACCAGCGAGTAGGCTGGGGGTGCACAAGAAGCTGGGAGGGGACCCAGCTGGGACAGCCGACCCCAACTGACCAAAGGGATATTCTGTAGGATATGACATCATGCTCAGCATATAAAGATGAGGGGAAGAAGAAGGAAGGGGGGAATATTGGAAGTGAGGGCATTCGTCTTCCCAAGTAACCATTACTCATGATGGAGCCCTGCTTTCCTGGAGATGGGTGAACACCTGCCTGCCGATGGGAAGGAGTGAAGGAATTCCTTCTTTTGCTTTACTTATTAAACTGTCTTTATCTCAACCCACAAGTTTTCTCCCTTTCACTCTTCCGATTCTCTCCCCCACCCCCCTGGCGGGGAGTGAGCGAGTGGCTTCGTGCCAGCTGGGTTAAACCGCAGCAGTCCTTTTTGGACTTTAGTCACTTGGGATTGGCTGTCCCAGCTGGGTCACCTCCCAACTTCTTGTAAACCCCCAGCCTGCTTGCTGTTGGAGTGGTGTGAGAAGCAGAAAAGGCCTTGACGCTGTGTAAGCACTGCCCAGCAATAACAAAAACACCTCTGCATTATCAACAGTGTTCAGCACAACCCCAAAACATAACCCCATACTAGCTACTGTGAAGAAAATTAACTCTATCCCAGCCAAAATCAGCACAATCACAAACATAATGGACCAGCAGTGCCACAAAGACATGCACATAATGAACCTAAGTGACCGTGTAATCTTATTATTGTCACCCTCATCCTCCCTTGCCCCTTTTCTCCCTTCCCCCTATTTGTCACTGTCACTGATTGTGTCATGGTTAAAATTAGATGGGAAGCTCCTCTGTGAGTGACTGCATCGTTCCTTTATCTCGAGCACCTTGAGTGCATTAGGCACTTTGCAGCTACCCATGACTTATAATAGGGTTGAAGTAGGAGGCAGCCTGTTTTAATGCGCACCTTTTTACATCTTCGAGCTGATTCACCAGCCACATGAGTATCTTCCATCCAGGCACATCTCCCTCATGCCAGTAATTCACTTGACAAACAATTTTGGAGGCAATGGCAAAGGAAGGAGAGGGGCTATTACATGTAATAAAGAGTGACTCAAATTTGGTGTAACTTATGTAAGATTTGTTCTGGGGTCTGAAAGTCCTCACTGATCTTTCCCCATAATGGACATACTCTCTGTCTGGAAAGAAAGTTTATAAAATAATGCTAGTTGCAAAACCAGCCACAAGCACAGCCACCTCACAGTACCTTATCCGCATCTTTGGATGATGCTTAGCCTTGACCAGGCACCTCTCTAGGGCCCGCTGGAAGCGCGGGATGGACACAACACGGACAGGCAGCAGTGCCTGCCTCAGACTTTCCATCAAACAGGTGGTACACAAAGGAAAGGGGCAAGTCCTGTGTCTCACACGTATCTGCTGAAATTCTGCAGCCCAGTATCCAGAAGCAAATTTGGCCCATTAGAGGGCAGCTTTGACAGGTGGAAACGCTTTGTGCAAATGATCGAGTCAGGACTGAAGTGACCGAGGGATTTTATTTTAGAAAGAAAACAGCCGTTTACTCTTTTTAGTTACTTCCTCTGAACGACGTGGGGAATTCATTGATGGGGGAAACGCCAAGGGCAATTCCAAAAGTGCCTGGGGATGCATCTGGGCGGGCTGCGACGCCGAGCGCGGCAGCCGCCGCTCCCGCGGGAGTCACCCCGGCAGCTCGGCGGCTTCTGCTCCGGTGCTCGGTCCCTGGCTGACCCCTGCTGTCCGCCGGCAGCAGTGGCGAAGCAGCCAAAGCCACCGAGCGTCCCGGAGCCACCACACACCAGCGTACTGTTGGGAAGAATTATTAGTGCCGGTTCTGGGAGGCTTTTCATGCAAAGGGCTCCGAGGGAAGGAAAACAGGACGGAAAAGCAAAACCTCTGCGGAAGGACACGACAAAAGCAGCTCAACATGAGCCGGCAATGTGCGCTGGCAGCCCAGAAAGCCAACCGTGTCCTGGGCTGCATCCAAAGTAGCGTGGCCAGCAGGTCGAGGGAGGGGATTCTGCCCCTCTGCTCTGCTCTCGTGAGACCTCACCTGGAATACTGCGTTCAGCTGTGGAGTCGCCAACACAAGAAGGACATGGAGCTACTGGAGAGGGTCCAGAGGAGGGCCACGAAGATGACCCGAGGGCTGGAACACCTCTGCTATGAAGACAGGCTGAGAGAGTTGGGGCTGTTCAGCCTGGAGAAGGCTCCGGGGTGATCTTATAGCAGCCTTCCACTACTTAAAGGGGGCCTACAGGAAAGCTGGAGAGGGACTTTTTACAAGGGCCTGTAGTGATAGGACAAGGGGCAATGGATTTAAACTGAAAGAGGGGAGATTTAGATTGGATACAAGAAAGAAATTTTTCGCTCTGAGGATGGTGAGACTCTGGAACAGATTGTCCAGAGAAGTTATGGCTGCCCCATCCCTGGAAGTGTTCAAGGCCAGGTTGGATGAGGCTTTGAGCAACCTGGTGTAGTGGAGCAACCCCCCCCCATGGCAGGGGGGTTGAAACTAGATGATCTTTGAGGTCCCTTCCAACCCTAATCACTCTATGATTTTATTGATAACCAAGCTGTGAGGTGGGGTGTCTTTTGCCGCAGCCGTGAAGGTGTAAGACAGGACAAGGTCTGTAACTGGAGATACTGTCTTTTATAAGCCCGCTTTATCTCGGGCACGTAAAGCCACGATGACGGTGAACATTCTCCCTCCGCCTTCCCTGCCGGTCACTGTCTGTGCCACAGGCCCTCGCCCTCTCCCGCAGGGCCGCACCCTGCCTCGCCCCCGCCGCACCAGCGAACCCGGGAGGTCTCTTCCCGGCAGGGCGCTCAGACAGGAGTTTTTCTCGAGTTAATGAGTGCCAAGCAGGAGGTGTCATCGCGCTCCTCAGGAAAACTGCCTTTTTTATGGAACTTTGCCATGATTAAGAATGAATCGTAGGCTGGAAGGTTCCAGTAAGAGCAGCTCGGCCTCGCAGCCCGCAGCGGAGCCCGGCGCGATCGGCCGAGGGGGCACCGGGAAGGTGCGTGTGTGGCCGCGCACCCTGGGGACCGCCTGCCCCCGGCCCGCGCGGGGCTCCGCCGGTAGAACCGCGCCGCGCCGGGGCGGAGCGGAGCCTCGCACACCGGCGGGGCTGCCCGGCCGGTCCCGTTCCGCCTCCGGGCCCGGCGCGCGCGGACGGGCCGTGACGCAGCACGTCACGGGGCGCGCGCTGCCGGTGCTCCGCGCCGGAAGTGACCGGGCGAGCGGCGGGAGGGGCGCGCTTCCGGGTGCCTCACTATAACCCTTCCGGGCGGGGGCGGCCGCTGCCGGGCGGTTCCCGCGGCGGAGGCGCGGCGGGATGGAGTGAGGCGCGGCGGCGAGCAGCGGGGCGGCGGCGGCGGCGCGGCTGAGCCAGGCCTGGCCTGGCCCTAACGGCCGCCTCTCCCTCTCGCGACGGCGCGGGAGCTGCGGCGCCTCGCCCTTATCCGCCGGCGGGCCGGGGCTATGCGAGGGCCGCGCTGCCGCCTGCCCTAGGCCCGGGCCGCGGCGGCGGCGGGCCCGGCGGGGGAGCGGCGAGCGGCTGCGGGGCCCGATGCGGGAGTACAAGGTGGTGGTGCTGGGCAGCGGGGGGTGGGGAAGTCCGCCCTGACGGTGCAGTTCGTCACCGGGACCTTCATCGAGAAGTACGACCCTACCATCGAGGACTTCTACCGCAAGGAGATCGAGGTGGACTCGTCCCCCTCGGTGCTAGAGATCCTCGATACGGCGGGTACGGAGCAGTTCGCGTCCATGCGCGACCTCTACATCAAAAACGGCCAGGGCTTCATCCTCGTCTACAGTCTGGTCAACCAGCAGTCCTTCCAGGTAAGCCCGCCTGGGCCCCGGCTGAGCGCGGCAGCGCGCTGGGGTGAGGATGAGGATGGCCCCGGCGTCCCCTCTTCGGTTCCTGCCCCGGGGAAGGGGCTCGGCCGAGGAGGGAGCTGTAGGGTCAGCCGTGTGTGCGTATAAACCCCTTGTCTCCAGAGGAGCAAAAGTGAAAATGTCCCACTCGAAAGCGCGTTTACCAGCCCTGCTTCCTGATGGAAAACTGCTTGCTTTGCAGGGACTTATCAGGGTGCCACCATTGTTAAATCCCACGCAGTGTTGGAGAACAATGACCCGTTCCCACTTCCCTCGTAGAAATCTTTTGGCACTCCCCTTTTGTGAAGAAATCACTCGATATTAAAATCGAGACTTCCCCTTCCCCCCTACCCCTCTTCTTAAAAAGCCTGTTTCTTCAGTTCAGCTTGAAGCGAGTCTTATTGTTCTGCAGTTGTGACTTGTTAAGTAAACTATTTTCCACCCCCTCCTTCCAAAATATATTCCTGTCCAGCATAAGCCCGATGCTTTCACAGCATAGGTGGTGTGCTGGGGAGGAGAAGCAAGCCATGTGTGATAATTTGTGGGTCTGGATTTCATTTCTACTATTAAAACTCTCCAAAAACTCAGAAATATCACAGCCAGTAACTGGTGTAAGCTGCCTCGAGAAACGAGGCTTTATTTGTGGGGAGTAAGTGGATTTAGCAGCACTGCGTGCAGTGCAGGGATTTGCAGCTACTGCCTTGGCTTCAGTGGCTGAGTTGGGTGAACTCCAGCTGCCTGGCAAAACCTTGCAAACCCCCACTGAAGCAGTATGTTTCCTTCTGCTGAAGGCTGAACTTTATCTTAGCAGAGCCCTCGAAATAGCCTGAGTACAAGCTGAAGGCATACTTTCTTTGGAAAACATCAGCAATGACATTGGGATGCTTCTCCCCTTATTTTGGGGACCAGTGAGTCCTTGTTATTCGAGGAATGGACATACAGTTAGCAATCCACCCTGTTAATATTTAATTATTCTTGTCTGTCTGTAGCATGTTTGCTCTGAAGCCTGTAGGTGTAAACCACTCTGTAGTTCTTTTGCACAGTGGTAACTTCAAACGCTGGAATTGCTTTGTCTCAGAACTCTGCAAGAATTTGTAGAACTTGGTAGTACTGATAGTAACTTAAAACACTCAGGGGGCAGAGGAGGCTGACTCAGACTTTCAAGTGTAAACTCCCAATGTTAGCTCAGACTTGAGTAAATGCATCTCTAGGTAATAAAATCTCTTTACAGCGTCTAATTTGGTTACTTACATGTGATTAAACGTGTTCACAATGAATTATTCTAAGCATTCCAGAAGTGAGAAGACTTAATTTAAATTACCAGCTTTCTCAAGCTGTAAACTGAACACAAGCTTCCTAAATGATTGTGTAATGGCATGCTGCTGCTAATGTTACAGGTTGTTGGACTCGAGACAGTTTTTTCAGAAAACTGAAATCAACTTTCAAAGCAGCTGTGCTGTATCTTCTTCTGGCTGAAGTGAAATTCTCTCTTAGAGTACAGTAGTCACTTTCTCCTTGTATATAAGGATACATTTTATGAAATGTATATGCATTTATATAAAACAAAAAAATAACTTTTATTAAAGATGGATAATAAACTTCTCTGAGTTCTAGATCTGCATGAATATGGCTTTAAGAAGTCTTCTGGTGTGTTTTGAATGTTCAGTTGCATGGGAGGGTTATTAAAATGTGGTTATATAGCAATTTCATGTGATTAATTACACGTACTAACCAGTTGGATTGTTTGATCAGGACATCAAGCCGATGAGGGACCAGATTGTCCGGGTGAAGAGATACGAGAAAGTTCCTCTGATCCTTGTGGGGAATAAAGTGGATCTGGAGTCGGAGAGGGAGGTCTTATCTGCAGAAGGCAGAGCCCTGGCTCAGGAGTGGGGCTGTCCCTTCATGGAGACATCAGCCAAGAGCAAAACAATGGTGGATGAACTGTTTGCTGAGATCGTCAGGCAAATGAACTATGCCTCCCTGCCTGAAAAACAAGATCAGTGTTGTACAACTTGCATCGTCCAGTGAGAGAAATTAAGAAAAACCTCAATCATGGCCATACAGAGCAGGTTGGTGGAACAGTCATATAACTAATCGAGGTGCGTAAGTGTGCTGCTGAAGTAAGCAGATGAAGTGTGACAGGGAGTCTGAAATCAGGTAGTCTAACCTGGAGGTAGCCTTCCAAAAGAGACCGGAACTTGTGCATTCGGTTCTACATGGCTGAGTCAAATGAACTTCTTGCCTTACTTCGGTAGGGTTAGTCAGGGACCAGTGTATTTACTTGCAGTCATTTTACAATGAGACAAAGTGCATGATCTCATCTGCACCTATTTTGACTGTCGGTGCTGTATTTGACATTACATTATCCTTAATAATGTTTTGTGATGTTGCAGTGGGTTTCTTCATTGGTTGTAGTTGTATGAATTATTTTCAAGTAATGGGAATTACCCTGGAGTTCAATGGGGTTATTGTGACCAAGTTTCCCAGTAGTTTTGCTGACAAGATTTTGAGCTTGTTTTTTTTTTAAAAAAAAAAGAGAAAAAAATTCTGTGGTACTGAAACTGAGTTTACTTAGAGTACGTTTCTGCCTTATCAGTGGAATAAGTTTAAAAGAGAACCATCTCTAGTTGTGAGGAGTGGCTTGAAGCCCACGTGTACTAGTCAAGGACATGTGCAAAGTGCTTTTCATCTAAACTTTGCAGAGCAGAGAACACAATATAAAATGGCTTCCCAAGGCACGACTCTGTCCTTTCCCAGTGACTCATGAGAGGTGTGGCAAGAGTGCAGTGTTCAGAGGGGCCTTCTTTTAGAGAAGCTTCCCCTGTCTCAGGTATTGCTTTGGTTTTTACTTTTTTTCACAAGAGTAGCTGCTCTTTGCCCTGCACACGTGGTGGTCTTTCTCAGTACCTTTTTCACCCAATTGTGTGGATAGATGTGTTCCTCTGCTACACACAATAGCGCTGTTGCTTCTGTGGAAGGTGGTTCTGGATCCCCCTGCTCTTGTTCATCCTCGTAGCCTTTACAGGTCTGTTTTCGCCATTGGCTTGAATCCATGTTACTGAAAAGGGCTCTTCTACATCACTGGTAGCTCTGGGTGCAGCTAGCCAGTCCCTCAGACCTTCAGTTGTCTGTCAGACCTGTCTTGGCAAACAACTCGATGTGGTGATCTCTGAGGGAAAGTGCAGGGATGAGGGAGGACATGGAAATTCGGGGGAAAGAACTGCCCCTCTTGACAGCTGCACTGATTGAGTCTTAGGCTCTGACTGCCGTATTAGCAACTCCTGCTTGAGTCAAAGGAGCTTTTTGTGTCTGAGTGACAAGAGGGAAAATAGGTTATTAATGGAAGCTTTGGACTATGTATCCTCTTTAATGTTGAGTGCAAGGTCAGAGAGTGAAGTCTCAAAGCTTGTCTTTGAGATTGTTATCAAGTGCTTTGTGAATGTAAAATTTTAGATGCTTATGAACCTAGCACTGTTGTACTGAAGATAATGCACTGGTTTTATCTCCAGTTCTGTGAAATAAGGAAGCACTGCTATCCTCATGTAAGGAGTGTGTGTGTAAGTTCAAGATTTACTTACTGAAGGGTGAGCAAACTGCTTGTATTGGAGCAGAGCAAAGTACAAATAAAGTCTTTCCTTGTACACTAATCCCTAACACGGGCAGAGCTGTGTAGGGTTGTAGGAAGGAGTAAATCAAAGGAACTGCTGCTTTTTCAACTGAGTGCTACAGGGTTGATATCTTGAACCACTTACAGTAATGAAAAGTTTCAGCTGTTTTTAAGGCAGCTTCACAAATACGAGGACTTGAAGCATGGTGCCAAAGGTTATGACAATCCCCTGAGTTACTAGTGGTTCATCTTGTGCAGGTTACTATCTTCAACTCTGACAAAATCAGACCTTTTATCCATGAAATTTAGACTTTCAGAACTGGTTTCTTCAAAGGGAGGCTTCTTTGTAACTTGGCCAATTCTGGCTTCAGCAGTAAATATTGAGTTTAATCTTAGAGATGAAATTGAGGCAGAGGCAGGGCCATATGTTATTTCTTTGAATTCTGACTTATGCCTAGATCTGATGCATTTCCTAAGCAAAGCATGCTTTTGCTTCTGAAGAAACCTCTGTATTCTCATGTCTTTTTTGATCTCTTGACCTGGAGGAACCTGAGCTTCTGTAATACAGGTTTCCTCTCCTTCATTCTGTCTAGCTTGTAACATCACATCAAGCCTCTAGCAGCAAAATATTTCCTTGCTTCTAGGAGATGCTGCTTCTGCCTAGTGTAGTCTCGTCACCTGTACCAAACAAGTAAGTCTCTCCTTCCTAAGCAGCTTCCTATTCAGTCCAGATCTTACCATGTCTGGAACCTCTTACTACTGATCCTAGCTCTTCACAGGCTCCATGCTCTGTATTTTTCATTTCAGCCTCATGCTTTTGGGATATTTTCTTCTCCCTGGCTCCTACTCTGTTCTTATTCTTTGAGTAGGTGTAGGATCCCATTAACTTTATGATAAGCCTTGGCTGCCTGATAATTTCTGTCTGATGTGCTCTAGTGAGAGCTGCTGATGTTGTCTCGTGATAGCTGTAATCAGTTTTGTAATTCTTCTGCTTATCTGTGATCCAGGGAACAATTGCTGTTTCTAAACATCTGCTTTAGCAGTGAGGCCTCCTAGGTAAAGTGAAACTGAGGAAGTGGAACCAGCTGTCTGAAAACCTGTGTATAGGAAGTGAGCTTGAACTACAGCTCTGTCCTAGCATAATCTTCATCATCTCTGAGTTCTGTTGCCTGTCTGTGTCCAGGAGGAGTCTTGGGTCTGGATCAGTTAGTTCAGAATTAAGTATGTAGAAGTAGTTTGTGTCTCTACAGTTCTGATGGAGAAACCAGTGGGAGGATGGGGGCTGGATTATGTGCTGGACCTGGTTTTATCTAAGGCTGTTTCGGTGTCAGTTATAACCACTGACCTCTTTTCGGTACTGATACCTCAACATATCTGTCAACTATGATGTGTAGTTTCTTTCATGACATTTTTGAGTAGCACTGGCTTTAGTTACTGTTCCAGTCAGCTGCCTTGGCTGAAATGAAGGATGGAACATAACTACGTAATCAGGATAACCCATAGCTCCTTTTGAAAATGCGTGGTGTTCTTGCATGCTGTTTCCCCCTCCTTCCCTTTCCTGCTTCTGCAGTGGTCTTCTGTCATCTCATTATCACATTCAGAGATGTGAGATTTCCAGTAGCCGCTCTCTGTTCCTTGCTCCAGTATTTCTTGAATTTTCAGTGTGACAGTGTTTTGTGTTTTAAATCTTCTTTAAAACATGACACTTCTTACAGCGCTGGTGCGTTAAAAGTTTTCTGCAGAGGTGCTAATCAGAGTGTGAACATCTTAATATTGGGGTGAAATACTGATGCTGATTAGTGATTTCTGTCCCCTCCATTCATGAGTAACTGGTACTAGGAAGTGCTGAAGGAAGAGTACTCTGCTCTAGGAATAAAAACTGAAAGTATCCTAACTTCTGGTCTGTGTGGCTAATCCTACTAGGTTGTCTTACATCCCCCTTTCTCCTGCCTGCTCACAGAAGAGAACAGTGTGCTGTAGACATGTTGTGGGCAAGTGAAGCCAGATAAGGTACTGCATGGTGCTAGTTATAGTAACTAAGCACAAGCTGAATGGAAGGATGACAGATCTGAGGTGGGAGGTCCCTAAACTGCTAATACAGGGATGCTGAAAGAGCGTGTTGAAGAAAATACCATTACATGTTTTCCCTGTTCTTACTATCCTCAGCAATTCTTTGCTGGCCACAGCACTGGATGCTGGATTTAGGTGAAGTTTTGGGATGGATCTAACTCTTTTAGGATGAGGAGCTGCACAGTAAATGGTTTGCATCTCTTGTGCCCTAAAGAAAGATAAAATGCCTGTTAAGCAGCTCTAATCTCTCCCCCTTAAAAGCTGTGTGTTTGCTGTTTTGATGGTACAGGGACCCTCCCCATCTAAAACTTGTGGACCAGCCACGGGAGGGGTGTGGGGGGGGCATGGGGAGATAGGTACACACATGCTTAGAAAACAAACAAGCAAGAAAGCAAAACTTGGCTGTTTGCTCCTGTCAGCACAGCAGTACAGCTCCTGAGTTTTGGGGGTGACCAGCTGTTGGACAAGAAGGGGAGCCCTGACTGTCACAGCACTCTGTAGTGACAAACTGTTAATTGAAAGCAAATCAGTAGCTGAAAAGAAACAGTACGGTAGGAAGCATAAGGTCCTGACTCCTATGGAGAAATAACTTTGAGAATAGAGAAGACTCATCAAAATCCCTGAAAAACCAAGTATCAAGCTTCAGTGAAGTGCATGCGTGTGCCTATGAATGACAGGTTTCTACAGACTTTGAGCTTCAACTAAGGCTTTTAAGATATCTCTGCAGATCAATCTTGTGAAGCACGAGCAAGTTATCCGAAATACAAAGATGTGTTGGTCACGTCGGTAACGCTGCTTACTTTTGTGTGCATGACTGAGAACAGTGGCATGCAGTCCTACCTCTGCTGAGGCTGAATCTGGTGAATGCTGAAGGGTTTTTTTGGTAGTGATTTAAAGGATCTGAATGCTGAGAACTCAGATGTCAAAATTAGTTGGCTCATCTGCCTGTTCCCAGAACTTGTGCAAAATGCCATTGTTTCATGTTACTGGGTGATGCAGGGCCTCCTCACCACAAGTGCAAAGCCTAATGTGTACCTCTGTCCAGGAGAACTTCCATTTCCTAACTGTTTCAGATCTTTAGAAGCAATTCAGTATCCCACAGGGGCAGCTGTTAAAAAGTTCATAGCAGCAGGTTGTCATCTGATTGCCTCTTGTAGTACCAGAGTTAGAAGAGAAGAACTTCAAGAATGCCAGTGCTTTGGAGCTCAGTACGGAAAACTAGCTGTTCTGCCCTGTGGGAGAAGCTGAGTTCACTCTGTGTGTTGAATATGGCTTTCATTAGTTCTTTCATTTAAATTGCAGATAAAACTCAGAGGAAACTTGCACAGATGCTGCTTTGGAGAACTTTCAGCCCAGGTTGCAGAGCTGAGCCTTGGTAAACCTGTCTCTATTACAGCACATTGCCATCCATCGAAGTGCACAAGGTCGGTGGCCTCCAGGATCCACACACCTCAATCAGAATGCTTAGCATGTTTACCATAAGTTTAAAAATCTGTTCTTTATCTATCAGTCCTTTTATAGCTTTCTAAGTTCATATAATGGCTAATATGCAAGAGTTCATTTTTAATATTTTAATTGATTTCTTTAATCAATTTCTGAACTTGTATTTATTAAATACTTAAACTCAGTATTACCTACTCAATGCCTTTTAAAAGAAGAGAGTTTTAATGGAGAATAAATTGAGCCTTAAACAAATGGTTACTTCTGTATATTACCTCGCATCAGTGCTTATTTCTGTTTGCAGAGTTTTCTCCTACATTGTAGTTGGTCATACTTTGAGACTTTTTGTTTACGTGTGACAGTGTGCTGAAAAGATACTGAAGGCACCTCTGTTGTATGGATGTAGTATCCCTTTTCTTGGCAAATGCAGCTGTGATACTGTGTTTGTAACTGGTCTGATTGGACAGTAGGGATTATTTGGAATGGGATGTAAAGTCTCCAGCTGATGTTTCTTTTCTTGCAATCATGGGTTTCTTAAACTCATTTAATCAAAAATGACAATTGTAGCATTGAAAACGGCAGCACGCTTTTCCTTCTACTGAGTTTCTAAACTTGCTTGTTTACAAATAGCTTCTTTATGCCTTTGGAAAGGGATAATGTATCCTTCAAAATGGGCTGTATGCCTAGTCAGTCAGCTCAGTTTTGCCTGGCATGTTGAGAGACATCTAATAGACCTCTGCACATGTAAATCTAATGCAAATAAGATCACTTTACATTTTATAGTTCTTAATATTTGTCTTTCTGAATAATATTTTAAAGCAATATTTGTTAAAGTTTTTCTTGCACTGTCACAAATTGCTTTTTAGTTTGTTTGTTTTTTTCCCAATAAACAAGTTTAATATTAGAGACAAGTTGGTGTAACAAGGGGAAAAGCACCAGGTTTCAGTGATACTAACTGCAAGTGTGCTTTAAACAGCCATTGCCTTCCTTATTGTTTACCTGATCAACATTTTCTCCGAATACTTGAAAATTTTAACAGTAACACAGGTATAAAGAGCAGAATGAAAATGTACAAAGAACAGATGAAATCTTTTTGTTTGGTTTTATTAACATGTTGCATACATGAGAGCTTTTTCTAGCAGTGGTTTAAAATGTGTAATTTTTTTTTGCAGAAACTTAATAACTGCAGCTCACCTACTGCACCAAAGTTCTAGGTTTTTAGGAGCCCAGCTTTAGTCATTTGAACATGCTTCTAGAAATGTACATTCTTTCCTTGTAATAGCTAAATAACTTTGAGAAAAGCTCCAGTAAAAGCAGTGATGGATATATGAGGTTAAGCAGTTTAAAACTCACGAATTGTATTGTGGATGATGGCATTTGAAACAATAAAAGATCACCGGTACAGTATCTCAACATTAATGTGTTTTATTGGTAATAATGCAGGCTGACTTTACAGCGTTAGCAGAAATAAAGATTCTGAGTCTACATTCAGTGTTGAATTTGAATCCTTAAAGGAAGAGGACACCAGGTTTTCTGCTTGGGTATCGAAACACCTTTTGGTTTTTTCCTGTGGGGTTACTTGAATTTTTTTTTTCTTCCCTGGTTTGTACAAACTTTATAAACTGGCTGAGGCTAATACTTAGGTTTGCACTTTAATATCAGAATTAAACCAAACCTTGTATTCAAAGTAGAGGGTTTTTTTTAAGTGGTGATTGTTGATTCTTTTTTTTTTTTGTAGGTTGTAAGGAAGTAATAGGAAATAGAAGTAATTCCTAAAGATCTTAGTTTTCCTTTTTCTAAGGGGGAGAAAGTTGGTTAATGTTAATCAGTGGTTCATTCCTATGGGTAGTTATGAAACCAGTGTTCATTTTCATTGACCTCAGCACAAAATAAATAAAAAAAAAGAAAAAAAGAAAAAATAATAATAATAAAAACCTTAAAAAACTTGAACTAGCTTAGAGTGACAGGACTGGGAAAACGAGAGATGGTTTCTTCAGCACACTTTGGGGGGAAAAAGGGACCAAAAGTTATTTTAGGCTTCCTCAATAGATTGCATGTGAAGTTGCTTATTAGAGTTAAGAGGCTAATAATAAATCAATATGTATTGTCTTTACTATGGCATCTGATTAGGAGTTGTTCAAATCACTGCAGTAGGGCTCTACAAATAAAAATGTAACCTAACATCATGTATCTAATGTACTGTATCTTTATCAGTGATAGGTGAAATCTGGAATAACAAGTGCAAAAATGGAACAATTACCTATAATGCTTTGTAAGAAGGTTTTTTCCAGTAGAATTCATTCTTGTCATTTTGTAAGACAACCCTACAGTCCACCTGTTTGTAACTTTTTTAATAAAATAGATACCTGTATTACCAAACTGGGGTGACTAGTCTGTGTTCAATTTCTTTTAAAGTGGGCTGAAGTGACAAGCTGCTGCTTTGCTTTTTTTCCCCCCCTTTTTTTTAAGGTACTGGTTATTTTAAAACACAATAACCACATCTGAATTTTGATTGACTCTCTTGGCTCAGGGAAGGAAGGTGTACAACCGTGCCCAGACTGCGTGTAACGCTTGCAGTGTCAGACACGCTGAGCAGAGGGGCTGGGGAGCAAGGGCTGTGTGTTACCTTCCTGCGCAAGGCAGGGACTCCTCTGTCAGCTGGCGAGTCTGTGCAAAGCAGCGATGGTGCCCCTTCTCGCAGGCTGGTATAACAAAGCTTTGTTCAAAACAGTTATTCGTATTTGTCTTGTCTAAGTCTTTAAAGTTCTTATTTTTAGTATAGGCTTTTGCGTGTGTGAAGATAGCAATGGCTACGGGTCCTGGCTTCACCTTGCAGTGTCTCTGTGGCTTCTCTCCACCACAGTCATCCAGAACTGTCGTCTTTCCACCAGACTAGCCAAGTAAGCGCTCTTGGAACTCTGCTGCAGGAGAAGCAGGAGATTTTTCTAGAAAACCTTCCAACTGAGAGTGCCCAGAGCTGTTTGATAAAACACTTATCTTAAATGCTCAGTGAAAGCCTCGAGTTGGCCAAGTCAATGATTGTCATCTGGGCGCTGTAACAAATTGCATTTGTAACTGGAGCTGTGTATTAATGTAAAATGGGATTTCAAGTTCAGAGAAACCTGCTGCTTTGTACCTTCAGTCCTCAGTGATGTGTCAACAGGCAAAACCACGGCGCTTACCACCCCTCCTCCATCTAAACCAGTGTTAGCCTGGTATTGTATAATATGTATATTTGTGTGTGTGTATATGTATTGTATAACACTATATGGGTGCTTCTCCCTGCTCAGACATCCTTCACTGAGATGGAGGAGTAGTTTCCATGTTGAGAGGAAAATGACAAGAGAAGGGCAGACTGCCTTTCTATGTGACCTTGGATGAACTGTAGGCTCCCCCTAACCTCACTGGGAGGTGGGGGGTGAAGCATGCCCCGGTTGGGCTGTTACTGGTGGCTGTGGTAGCTGACACCGTAGGACCAATCTGCTTTCAGGTGTGACAGGTGGGTTGATTGGTGTCTGAGTCTGACTTCTCATGCAGTTTAAAGGAAGTTGTAATTGAGCAATAATATTCCTGATTCCTTATGGCACTCAAAATGACTAAGCAAGCTGCTTCCTCTTCCCACTTGTAGGCTGAGAAGCGAATGCAAGTGCAGTCAGGGCGTCCCTGTGACTTTACACCACTGGTTTGTTTCAAAGGGGCTACAACATGTTCTGGGTTCGGGGTTTTTAAGGAAGCACATGAGATTTATGTTTAAGGCCGTTATCTTTCAAAAGTCTCAGTGCTGAGAGTGACCTCGGCTGCTGCTGTACAAGTAGTTGGGTAGTGTCCTTTGTAAAATAGGTGTGACAGCGTCGTGTTGCTTTAACGTGGGCTGGCTGTTTTCAGGGGCTGTGCAGACAGGGTTTCACAGGCAGCTTTTTCTTGGGTTTAACAGTTCCTGCTGTAAAAGTGCGCAGAAACCCCCCCAGTGACCCGCTTCCCCTGTGCAGCTGGAGGACAGGCATGTCCCCGCGGTGTGTTTGGGGAGCAGGAGCTAACCGCAGCACGGACCAGAGGACTTCTCCCTGCCCGCTCCCCCGCGTAGCACGGGTGACACGTAGAGGAGTCGCTAACGAGGGCAGAGCTGGGCCTTGCAGCCGGGCTGGCTGCGCATGGGCACGAAGCGCCAACCGCGTGAACCCGCAGTGGGGACAGCCCAAGGAGGAAGTTCACGAGATGCCCTGCGTGGGTGGAGGGTGAACCGCTGGCCACACCTTGTGTTGAGGAGAACGTTGGTATCTGTCCTGGTAGGCTTGGTTGTAATTACAGTTTGAAGCTAGGTGCAAGTGTCTAGTCGTAATTAAAATGAGATATGGGTTCTAAAACCATATACATTGGCCTGTTTGAGTTATCTCTGCTGAAAAGTCAGCAGTGCTGGTAACTTGGTTTGGTGAGTCAGCGCTCGTTCGGCAGCGGGAGGAAGGAAGTTCACGTAGAGCTGCTGTAGCTGCGGGCAAGCTGTGTCAAGGGATGAGGTGGCCCTGTGCTCTGCACTCTGTGAAAGTGAAATAATGCGGCTTTGGGGTTTTTTTAAGTAGCCACGTTTATCTCTGCCTGGTCAATACAGCTGCGAGGAGCAGAGAAGATGGACTTTCAGCTGTAAATGAGCAACAGCGTTCAATTCAAGGGTCACATCCTATCTGTAGTAGTTTGTTGGCTCTGCGGAGGGCAGCATTGAGCTTATGAGAGCTGCGCTGGAAGCAATGGTACAGTTCGATTACAAGATTGTAGGGGATGAAATCGGCTGTTCTCTGTGGAAACAGTGAATTTAGTGTGGAGTCAATCAATTACTTGCCTTTGGTGCTCTCTTTCAAAGCTGAGGTTCTATTCAAGTCCATCCAAAAAATCTAGAACAATAACTGTGCTAACTGCAGTAATTGATGGGGAAGAGTCTCTCATGTTGCTGGAACCTGCAAAATACTCACAGATCGACAACCTTTGCTGTTTGTGTTTGGTTTGTGATGTGGCCATGCTCCTTGGTGTTCTGTTCCATCTGAGCATGCTGTGACAGCTTTCTAACAGTGACTTACTTCCTCCAAATCATATTTCCAGTGATTAGGCTTGCGTGGGATTTGAGACTCCAAGACACCGCTGGTTACTGGGTGACCTCAATTGTCCTTGCCTCGGAAGAAAAATGGTAATCGTAGCACTTCCCTTCTGGGAACGTAAAGTGGAAGACTGTTAAAGATGGGGAGGTGCTTGGACTTAACTGGAACCAGATGCACCAGCATTGTAGAATAATTTTGAAATTGGACTTCTTGCATGTAAATAAATAAGTGGTCTGGAACCTAAAAGTCAAAGTTAAAAACTTATCAGATTTATGAAAAGTGTTGGTATCTTTCATACATTGGTGTTACTACAATGTAACTGGTTCAGACTTAGACTTTTTGTGCTTCTACTAAAAAGTATAATTGATAAATGACTGCAACTCAGTAAACCAGACACACAATCAGATTTCTAGGAGATTTCTGGCTCTTCAAGTTTGTTTTTTTTTTTTTTCTTTTTCCTGCCTCTAGGCTGGCTCCTTCATCCAGTTTTATGACCTTAGAAGATCTGCCTTGACATTAGATTTAAATTAGCTGGTCAGCCCAGAAAAGAGAAAATGCATTTGCTGTTTGTGACATTCCTTAAGTGCTACTTGTCCTTTTGGGAACTAGCAGATAGGATGATTAATCATCAGCTGGGGATTCATCCTACTGCTGTAACAGACCTTAGACCCTTTTTCTTAAAAGCGAATTAATAATGATCGTGTAATCTGCAACAGCATGGCTGCTATGGGAAAACAAGAAGAAATAAACTGAATTTTCAGCAGAACTGATTTATGTTAGAAAAGAGAGAAATCTTCTCACAGAAGATGGCTGACGTGCTGGAGCAAGCTGCAGTTATGTGGAGATGGTGCAATATTTTCAAAGGTGACATTGGCTAACCACTGCTGGAGGAGGGAGCGTGCGTGGTGTGTATAGTTCCTGCCTCCGTACGTTGGGTTGTCACATGTGATCTCCTGAAGCCCCTTGCAGGCCAGCGGCTCTGTGACCACAGTCACATCGCTGATCCTGGCATTGGTTTCCATTCGATGTGCCAGGAATAAACACAGACTTGCCAAATGCCCTGTGTCTGATCTCAGTGATGCAGATGTATTTTTTAATAGGTCAGAAGAAAGATTTTCGCTTCAGGGCCTGTCCAGCGTCAGGCTCTGGCCAGAAGTACTTTGGAGTCTAGCTGCGAGTGGTTCCTTTCCTTCTGACTGTCTAAGCTGTTTCTCTTTTAGCTGTCAGCACAGTATCTCAGGCCATCTGAATTGTTTCATCTCAGGACCCAAATTAATAATTTAGAAAGGTTTTATGAATGTACCTCCAAAACCTTGGGCCAGTCATGATGTAGGAGTGTTTCCCGTTCTTTGAAACATATCGATTTCATAGCTACTACCCTCTGCCAGAAGGCCCTGGAAGAGGAACCATGAGACGGGGATATTAGCTATGATCACTAGAAAAGTACCAAGCTTCCAGCTTCAGATGGATGCAGCTCTATTGTCCTCCGCTGTCTGCTATGAAGAATGACTTTGATACAACTTTAGCTCTGCCTTCAGCTAAATACCTAGAATTTGGTGGGCCTTGGTAGGACTGAAGTGTGATAAGGATCTTTTAAGGAAGAATAAAAGGAAAAGAAGGGAGTGGAGGAAGAGAGGCTACCTGGGAGGGAAGTGTGTTAACAAAACTCAGGATCAAGATCCATATGGTGAGATGGGTCTGATCCATTGGCCTACAGGCACCTTGAGAACACATGCATTTATTTGCCTAGATGCAATCAAGGCTTACTCAACCAGAGCTAGTTGTCTTGAGCCAAGAGGGAAACCACATCTGTCATGAAAATAAGCAATATTGTTCCTTATAACTCCATCCTCTCCACTAGGATCCAGTCTCTTCACCCAGCATCACAGACTCGATTTGGCAGCTTCCTCACACTCAGCCATTGGCTGTAGGATCCTTTCTGATGATGCTTAGCAAGGGTTTTCACCATCTTGGCCTTTAATTCCCTTCTGAAGAGTTGCTGCTGCTTCTAGTCTCGTAACTCTCTGTTGCCAGAGCTGCACGAGCAGAAGAGCAGACGCTGTCCACCTGTCATTCAGATTTCTGCGGTGTGGTACATGGGGTCTATGTCTTTTCCCTTGGGGTGTAACGTAGGAAAGATCTACATGTGACTCATGGAGAGCCTTAGGAAGGGGGTTGACAGCACTCTCGAGGGCAGAGAACCTGGACAGCTGGAGACCTTGTTGCAGGACTGCTGGATTACAGGTAAGCTTACAATACTTTTATCTTGTTGACACGGGGATGTGCAAGTGGACCAGGAGCAGTTCATGCTTGGAACAGACTAAGGACAGCATCTGCAAGTCCTGTGCTTTGTCCTACTACGTAGATGTGGTAAAATGCATCTCCCTAGCTAGAAATGACTGAATGCTAAGAAATGCCTGAGCCTTTGGAGGCATCAGCACTCCTTTGACTGGATCCAGTCATGAGGCTTTGTTTTTCTGTATAATTGCTTTCTCATGTCTTCAAAGTGATCTGTTTGAATTAAACATCACTGAGTGCTTTTTATATAGCTGTGCCAACAAGAGAGCACAACTGGCATATTAAAAATGAGATAATGTGTTCTGGATAATAGCAGAGCCAGGCTATTATTTAGTTTCTTGTATAGCTTGTGCTATCATTTGCATTTGCTTGCAGCAAACTGCCGCCTTCAGTGCCTGGTTTAGTTTTTACTTAGCGTATAAAATCTGAAAAAGGAAGAAAAGTCAACAATGTAGATGGACCCGCAACAGAGTGTGTTCTTGCTGTACTGAGTCGTTCATCCCTGCAAACTGAATTGTCACCTGTATTTGTCGGTGAGCACAACCGACACGAGAGGGAGCTTGGAAGCAAAGATCTGGTTTGTCCTGGCAATAGTATTCAGAGCGGGGCTGTGCTGGAAAGCACAGTTCCGTAAAGATTGAAAACAGAAGAGAAATGGAAATAAAATTATATTTCAGGACTTTGGTAGCATGAGGTGAGTATCTCTTAATAGGACTTCAAAGAAAGTTTTTACATTTACAGTTATTTTATCTATCGTGTGTCTGGAATTGCAACCCTATTTGGAGTCTTTCATGCATAATTGAGTTTATTTATTATTTTCTCCTGTGTTATTACAGGCAGGTAAAAAGAGCCATTTACCTCAGCTGCTGAAGCTGAAACAAAAATACAGTCACAAGAATAAGATTTGATATGACTCTGCTTCCTTGAGCATCAGAAAATGTTACTAAAATTAAAAAAAAAAAAATGCAGGGGGATTTGGGCAATGAACTTTAATTTGGCTTAGTGATTAAACTCAACTAAACCTTTTTTTTTTTTTTAATTATTATTGCAACCGAGTCCTGCAGCTGAAAAGGCACCATGCTTCCTACCATGTCAGGGTCATGCTCTGCTCCCACACACGTGCCTGCAAGTTGTACTGAACTGAGGTCTGCTGGTTTTGCTGGGACGCCTGCCTGCGGGAGGGCTGCCTGCACAGCAACCCCACCGCTCCCCAAAACCCTCTCCCTGTTTATCGTGTCATCCCTCCCAGCTGACCCTGATGCGAATCATTTGTGTAGCTGGTGTGGAATCGTGTCATCAGCCGCACTGGAACCACCCAGTGGGACTGTCAGACGGTGCAATTCTTCTTTAAACTTGTCTTAATTTCCAGTCTGACGCTAGGGGTGCTCACCTTCTCTCCTCCTGTCAAGTGTTGATGCACGGAAGCTGCTCCCCTCCTCTCGGTCTCATCCAGCTTTGCAGATAAATTATTAATGCTGATGAGCACCAGAGTGCCTGTGGAGCTGCTTTTGGTGAATAGTATTTGTGGTGTTGTGTTGCTGTAAGTACAGCTCTCGGAGGGAATGTTAGGGAGATGAGGAGGCACCACGGTAGGATGTTCTTGGGTAGGATTGGGGCAAACTGGAGAAAAAATGCTGCTGCATAACGTCACCTTCTGTTTTCAAAACAAAGTGCTGATCAGAGAAGTCTGATCCCGCAGTTGGAAGCTAATGGGCTAAACCCACTTAAACCACAAAATTAAAAATGTAACAATTCCCGTTTTCCCAGCAATTACTTATGAGTAACAAGTTACAGCACGGTGATGTCAGACTATTTAGCTGATGTTTGGCAAGCGAAATTTGATGGAAATGCAAATGTATCATTGTTTATTATATTCAATAAATAGAGCGGTTCTGGGGCAGAAGTTTTTAGAAGGGCAGGACTTGGCGAGTCAACTGTAGCTGTTGAGATACGCTCAGGATATAATATGACTTGTGAAGTGAATGGAAAATGATAGGCATTGTTAAAGGTTTAAAGGCAGCACCAAGTGTGCCTGAATTGTCCCTCACAGACTTCTGGCTGAGGCATCCCTGGCTTTTCCAGCCTGCTCCAGTATTTCTCCCGCTTCACAGTTTAAGGGTCTTTCCTAGGACCTAACTCAGATCTTTCCTGTGCTTTCCAGCAATTTCTTTGTTTTCCCCAGAGCTTGGGAGCACAGCCGTTCTGTCCCTCTGGAATGGGCCCGCACGTGTTAGGAGACCTTTGTTGTTCCCTCTTTCTACTCTTTTTAAGCCAAACAAATTCAGTTCTTTCAGGCTTTGTTTTTTGAAAATACCTTTCTGAAAGGATATTTTATAAAAAAAATATTAAACTAGTAAATAAGCCAGGACCCCAGCTGAGCGCAAAACAATTCCTTTTGGCGTGGCAGCAGGAATGTTGTACGTACCCTATTCTGGAAAGAAATTTCCCTGTTTTGCTGTATTGATGCTGTGCCTTGGATTTATTAACCAGGTGACGGTATTCCTCTCATGTGCCCAGCGGTGTTTGGAAGGACTTTGGCGGTGCCTGAGCCCGCTCCCAGTGACAGCCGGCACGCAGCGTGTTGCTCGCGGGCCCTGCAGTTGGGAAGGTTATGACCAGGTGAGAAGTGAAGGTGGATGTTCTCCCAGCAGCTCGAGCTGAGGAGGAGGAGGTGGTCTAATGTAAGCGTATGAAAGGCCACCACAGACCATGTAGGTGAGTCCCTGTCTCCGGCAGCTGCCAATACCCAATGCTCTGAGTGTGAGAAACAGGATGAGCGTTTCTCCTCCTCAGCAGCGAGCCACGTACAGGTTCTTGCCTTTCAGAGTATGGTGTTTAAAATCTCCTGGAAGATCTCTATTCCATGACTTTATCTGGGTGTCTTGTTTTCCCTTCCTCTACACCGAATTTGAAGATAAGGATGACAAACCAGACGGTACAGCAGCGCTGGAGCCGTCACCGCAACGATGCAGGAGGAGCAGCGTGCACTCCCTCGGTAGCCGGGCACCCCTGCCCTGTCTCTGCGTGACCTGCTCTCGCAGCCGCGGCTGCTCGCATGTTTTGCATCTCTTCTGCCAGAGTTTGCTCTCTCAGAGCCTGCTGCCCTCTCAGGAGGGACTTGGGGAGGGACTGGGGAGGTTTGGGGGCATTTCCTCGCCCATCCCCAGGGCCCTTTTGGAGGAGGACTGCTGAATTCACTCTCTGCCCGGTGCCGGTGGCTCACCATTTCGGGAGGCTCCGTGGAGCGTAACCACAGTGAGTCAGCTCTCCGTCAGACATCCTGCAGGCTGCCCACGCTGCCAAGGCCAACAGCGGAATGAACGAGCAAACCCTGAAGACCAGCGTGAAAATTCACCTTGGAAAAGGGGTTTGGGAAGAAGGAGACTTCTTGTTTCTTGTTCTTCTCAGTCCATCCCGGCAAACACCAGAGTGCTTGAGAGGCTGAAGAAGACTCTGATTCAAGGCAATACCATCCAGCCAACTATAGGGTCAGATGCACCCCATGGACTGAAGTCCTCCCTGGGAGATCTGGTGCAATGCACGATGATGGCAGCGAGGTCCAAAGTATTAAAAATCCAGGGCTCGGCTGGCTGAGCAAAGAGCCCTGAAGCAGTGCTCACCCTGACATGCTGCTGCTCGGTCTCTGATGTGCTCTGGTGCTGCTGCTCAGGGTCTCCTCCCTGCCTGCTGGTACAGCTGCACTTGCCCTTCACCTTTTCCACTCTTTCCTGCATCATTTTCATGTTATTCCCTGCCCCTGTGGGTAAGGAGGACATACGTGCCCGGCTGGAGGTCAGCACCGACTTGGGCTGGAAGCCAGGATTGCTCCTCCTGGGATGCTGGTGCTCCCTATATGTACTGCTCCAACCAGCCCCAAAGTCACCTCCAGAAGAAGGAAGGAGATGAATGGGGGTAAAACAGGTCTCTTGTCTGCTGAGGTGGTGGATCTCCTCTGCTTTCAGCAATAATTCTCACGTCCCAAGTGGGCTTTGCTTGTCCCACATCTCTCCTGGCTGTCCCTTACTTTCCTATCTGAAAAAAGTCCTCATTTATCTTGTTTGCTTCTGCTGGCTCCACGCCGTCTGCATGAATGCCTCTACAGGGTGGCTAGAGGCCCAGCTAAACCCAACAAAGTGCCCTTCCTTCATGCCATGGTAGTGCAAAAAACCCTTTTCTTCCACCCACAAGCCGACTGGCTGGTGCTCAGCTTCTGATAGGATCCATGGAGCCCACAATCGGTGCCCCCAGCGTGCCAGGAAAGCCTGTAGCAGGGAGGCTTGGCTTCTTCTGGGGTCTGGGGGCTCCTCCATCACACCCCTGTGCATCCTTCCTGCTGGTCCAGTGCTCCCAATGCAGCCGTGCCCGCGGCTTGTGAGCCGTTCACGGAGCGCTGATCTGCTCCTCGATGCCCATCAATAGTTGACGGCAGAAACATTTAAAACGGCGGAGAGAAAGTGCTCTCAGCCCCTCCAGAGGGTTGGTACGTGACATCGTCCTTCTCCTGTGACACAAAGAGCCCAGACCCCAGGCTAAGCGCAGCACTGGAAATTCGGTCCTTGGAAGCAGTGCCTGCACATTCGGCACAGCCGGCCCCTCCCGGCCACTGGCAGAGGGTGAGCGCAGCTGCTTTGTGGAGCAGATTCACGCACAAAAACAGATTTGCTTTAACTTTTGTACTTCTTTTTTTGTCCTGGTCAGTAGAGCACTAGTAAGTTTTTTCTATAGCTAAAAAAAGCTCTATGTTTTCCCCCTCTGCAGCCCAGAGGGCAAGCCAAGTGTGTGCTGACAGGCTCTGTCCTGACATCCCCAGGAGTATTTGGGAAGTGTAAGAGGGACGGCAGCGAATGACCTGGAGTGACTTACAGTGGATGTATCAGTGTAAACTGGGAAGGGAGCAACAAGAAAATCTCCGCAGCACTCAATGGGGCTTTTTCAGTTTGCTGGGCCGAGTTTCCATAGCTCTGGGTCCCACTGGGTCGTGCACGGCTGTGGCTTTTTCCAGCAGCAGCAGCAGCAATAACGATTCCCTACGAGGGTCCAGCGCCTGCCTTTTGGCACTACTCAGTGCCTTTACTCCTGTGAGCGGTGGCTCCTGCCTGAACGCTGTCTCCATCCAAATGCTCAGTGCGGGGGGGCTCTGCTGGATGAGACGGCCAGAGAGGTCAGGCAGCTCATCGTGTCCCCGCGGTGGCTGGGGCAGGGAAGCGATGCGAGTGCAAGCCCCTGGCACCCACTGCGCTGCGGGGAGGCTGCACCCAGCAGCCTGGGCTGAGGCCCGGGGGATTTTGAGGGTGGGCAGCTGGCTCTGGCGCTTGGAGGATAAGCTGGTTCCTCACTGGCCCCGAGTTAGCTGCCCTTCTAGGATATGGCAGCACAGCCATGTGCGTGCATGTACGTGCAGGGACGTGGGCTTTTCAGGTGTGAAATGGGAAGCAGATTATCTTGAAGGCTTGTGAGATGTCACCAAGATGTCAAAACAGAGCGCAAGCTGGGAATTAGCAGCAGGTCCTCCTCTGCCTCCCTGGGAAGGACTCCCACCTGCGTTCAAGTTCAGTTGGGAACATTTCCCAGTCTCCAGTGAAGCACATCAGCTCTGCCGCCTGGCCCACGCCCGTCTGCTCAGCAGACAAGACCGGATCTGCCCACCCCACGGAGCAAGGGCAAGACGTGCCGCACCGTCTGGGTGCCCGGCAGCCCACCACTGGTGCTTCAGAGCACCTTAGCCAGACCAGAGAGAAGGTGACACTCACTGCCCGGTGGCTTTGGCAGGAGACCTGCTCGGCTCATCATCCCCGACCGCGCGATACGAAGCGTGGGCTTGCTTTGCCTTCGCGTTGCTCACCACCCACTGTAAAAGCTCTGTGTTTGTCTCAGCCCCGTTTGTGCCACTCTCGCAGAGCTGCTGCTCAGCCTTTCCCCCTATTAATAGACCCTAATTCACAGGGGGAGAATATCCTTTAATGCAGTGGTGATATTTAACCCAGGGGAGGTATCAGTATTTTTTTTTAAAAAAGCTTGGGTTTTTTTAGGCTTTCGGTTCCTTTGCTCCAGCCTCTGCTCCACATCTGTGACTGCAGCCTTCTCCACCCAGCTGAGAGGGGAATTATGTGTGCAAGAGGAGTCAGGGCTCCTTTCCTGGCACACCACTCACATCGCTAACACTCCTGTGCCTGCTGCATGCTCAGCCGCATGCTCAAGGATGCTGCACCTGAAAGTCCAGTTTCTGGATGACTCCCAGAAGATCTTCGTAGTTGATGTAAGTGGGTATCATATTCTTATTGGTGTTTTCTTTTGCTAATTAATGAAATTGTTGCTGGTCTGAAGGGTTGCATGGTCTCTGATAGCTTCTGGGTTTCAGCTTTAAAAAAAAAATAAAACCAAACAAACGAAAAAATGTCAAATCCAAAACGAGGTTGCAGTGCTGATTGCTAAGGGTCTTTCAGCACCAACACACTCCTGCTCTCCCCTTTTGTTGGCGTTATGTATAAAGGAGGAATGGCTTTTACTTATCTGGTGTTGTCTTTTGGAAATCAGCTAATATGAAGTGATGTTCTTGACAAGTGTCGAGTTCTTCTCTCATTTGTCTGGCTGCCAGTATAAGCATTCAACAAGGAAGAAAAATCTGGGAACAGCATAAAAATAGGATATTTAACCAAATTACCCCTGGCGAGAAACATCTGCATGCATCCCTTCCTGGACGTTCAGTTGAAAAAGAAAACCATGTGGGTTTGAGAAGGGCTGAGGAAAAAACTCACTGTACCTTATTTTCTCCATGACAGTGTTTCACAATGTTATTAATAATTCATATTTAATAAATGGTAGCTCTGAATATTGACTGCTGAAATAGGTTTTAAATGTTAAGTATTAATGTCTGTGGTGTTAGATTTGTATATATGTATACAGAGAACTGAAACTAGATATATCTTGACTGTGTTAGAAACACATCTTTTTACACTTGTGATGATTGAGCATTTACTGTTGGTTAGGATTTGATAATCACAGTAGCTAATGGAATTAGATAATTCAAGTAGATCTGTTCTAGTACTTACCTGCGTCTCCTCTGTGACCACAGCGATTTATACAATTTTGTTTTTTTTTCAAGTCCTATCACATTTCTTAGACAGTCTGTCCTCTGGTTTTATAGCACAGCCTGAGAACTGCTCAGGCTCGAATGTGCTGCTCAGTTTCTTTGCAAAGCAGTTTTGCACAGTAAAGGACTGTAAAGCAATTCCATCACTTGGCACAGTATGGAAACTGATTTAATTTAATTAATGTATCCTAGACCCAGAGTCAGCTTAAAAATGAGACTAGTCGTTTTAAAATGCTTTTTTTTTTTCATATTGATTAGATCAGGGCATAGTGAGACACACTTTGAAAGATGCTGCTGCTACGATATTGCTGCATTTTTTTTCCATCTCTGCTTTCTTATTTGCCCAAAACACTTACAGCACTATAGCTCTGCACAACATGTTATTGCAGCAAATAGCTTCCATTAGAGGAATTCCTGTTCCTTTCCTTTTTTAGCACGGAACAGTACTGGAAACCCCTTTTAGGCATTTCATGCATTTGATGCTGTATGGGTACGATAAATGAGTAGTCGAATTAGTGACTTCTCTATTATAAAAGGACTGCTTTGGGCTAAGTTTTGCGCAGATATTTCGAGCAACTCCTCCTAAAGCCCTCCTGACTTTGGAAAGCTCTTTTGAATGTGCAGTACTTCAGTGTAATGGGAGAGAAAAAGACAAAAGAGAGAAAATACAGCGGGCCTGATTCCCCCTCTGCCTCTCGCTTGGCATACGCATCTATACCTGCCTCACGTGGGCATTGCAGCTGCTGGCACGTGCAGCCAGCTCTGATTTCCAGTCTGGCTTTGCACGGGAATGAGTTCCTCCTGGAAAGGCTTCTGCCTCCATCCGCATCCTCACCAACAACTGGGACCCGCCACCCTCCCCACGGCCACTGAGCTCCCAGGATTTCCTTTGACTGGGTGCTGGAGATGGTTCCCGGGATGGCACCCAGCAAGCCAGGTCTGAGTGCCCACAGGGCAGGGGAAGGCGAGGGCCTGGCACACCTCTGCGTGTCCCCCATTGTGCGTTCCCTGCTGAACGCCGTGGGGTTGAGCCATGGCACGGATGGGGCCTCTGCGGGATGCTGCTGGCCGTGCCAGCGAGCCCTCTGCCTTACACTGGGATATAGACATCTCCTGCCACAGTGCTCGGGCACAGGGACAGTCATGATCAGCCTATAATGGCTCTCTTACACCGAGAGGAGATATTGCAAAGCTGCCTCCCCTCTTCCTTCCCCCCTGATACCCAGAGCTGTGACCTGGCACTTGTTCTTTCTCGTAAAGTCGTTCTTCTTCTCTCTGGAAAGGATTTAAACAGTGCCGGCCTGAGCCTGGACAGCCTCGGGAGCCCTCCCAGAGCATCACGGAAAGGACGAACCACTTTGCAGCCTGCTCAGACAAAGCCTGGGCAGCTCTGCTGGTGGAGTTTGCTACAGGGCAAGAATCAACAGGAAGGAAAAAAAAAAAAAGAAAAGGCAAAACAAACAAGCCCAAAAGAACTAATTGCTGGGGCTAAGTGGAGGACAAAGTCTGCCAGGGTCTTGTGTCCCTTATGATGAGTAGAAGTTGGAGTCTGCTGCCAGGAGATGTGCAGAGCTGGCTGCACGCGAGCTGGTTCAGCGAGGGCATGGGGAGCGTCGGGGCTGGTGGCTTTTGGTGCACAGCAGTGCATGCCAACTGCAGCCGTGCAGAAGACACTGACGGGTACACGTCCTGAGGTGGTGGAGAAAGATCACACCAAATCCCACGAGCTGTCGCTCCCCTCCAAACTACAGACCTGGGGGCAGCAGCCTGGGGAACGCTGCAGAAATGTGGCATTGCTCTTGGAGCACATGTGCTGCCAGGGTGTTCTTTGGGGACGGGTGTGCTTGTCCCCATGTGCCACACAGGCTGCTGGATCTTCTTCCTTACCCTGCTTACAGTCCCAGCTGCTTCCACCGTGGAGAGGAGGGGCGAGTGCAGCATCTCCTTCCCACTGACCTCTACACAGGGCTTTCTGCCTGCAGGTGCCAACCTGGCCCTGCAATGTCATTGAAGGCAAATTTAGGGTCAGGCGTGGGGTGCCCAGCCCCACACGTCACTCTCCTGCCTCTCGCACTGTCCTTCTCCATCACAGCCCCCTGCTTCTGCCTGGTGCTGTCCTGAGCACAGCCATCCCCTGGTGCTCACAGCAGTGCCAGTCGGGGCCTCGGTACCCCACGAACCTGGGATGGGGCACCTGCAAGTGCCACTCTGCGAGAGGAAAGCCTCTGCTTTTGAACCATCCCTGCATCTCCCCAGTGAGCAGGTTTTCCTGGGGATGGAGCCGCTCATCTCCGCTGACCTGGGCTATGCTGGGCTTGGAGGAGAGCAGGTTGCTCTGAGCAGATGTGGTGGGTAATGAGCGGGTAAGAAATCCTCGTCTTTCCTGGCTGCCTGACAAAGGCCAAGGCCTTTCATGCTAGAAAATTCTAGCTTGGAAATCAACATTTGTAATTGTTTTAATTACCCTTGTGATCTAGTAATTTTGAGGAGAACCAGGAGTGCTGCAGAGCCAATGCTGTTATTACGCTATCGCTTTTCAGCAGCCTTTCAGCACGGAGCCAGCAATTTCACCCCAGGAGAAGCCGTGAAAGGTGGTTATTAGTGTGCATCACCGCCAGCAGCTGGGGCCCCTCCTATCCCTGCCGGGAGCAGCCGCTGGCACGGGCACCTGCAGCCTGCCTTCACCTCCAGCACCCCAAATGCCGTCATTTAGCAGCTGTCTCACTTGGCCTCTCTGCTCTGCCTTGCTTTTGCACTAACCCATGCTCATTTTAATCTGCTTTTCATGAGCTGATAAAAGAGCAGCTGGGTTTTTGCTGCTGTGGGTCACTGCCAGGTTCATTTCTGGTGCTTTCTGGAGCGTTTTTCCAAAGTTGGGGGCCTCCCAGGTTGCTCCCCAGTGGTGTTGCACAGCGCTGGCAATAAGTCCAACAAAACACCCGCCAAGCATTTCAGTCTACTGGGAGTAACTACAGCCTGGTGTAGTTACCTGCATGTAGTGCAACTTAATTAATACTGCGAAAGTGCACGCATGACCCAGGGCCCGAGGCGCAGGATCTCCGCAGGATCCTGTTGCTCTTAATTACCATTATCCAGAATAGCAGCTTGTCCCTGGCAGCCCGGTCGCCGGCTGCACAGGTTTGAGGTGCGCTCCCGTTTGCTCGTAATTGAGCATGTTTGCCACGGCTGTCCCGGGTTCCAGCAGATGCTCATCCCGGGGAGCAGTTTGCCAGGGACGGACAGTGATGGTTGGAAAAGGTGAGTCGAAAGCAAGATTTCTTTCCTCTTCCTTTCTGTTTTATTAAGTTCCTTAATAAAGGAGAGAAGTGATGAGAAGGAATCTGATATCCAATAGCCGAGGCAAGCGTCATGCAGTGTGCATTTGTCCTGTCCCACGTGCCAAAGCCAGCAGCATTTATTGACTAAGGTTTTGCTGCAGCATAATGAGGAAAAATCCCACAGCTCCTCTTAGGGTGAAGGCAGGGAGCTAAAACTTCTCCCCCATCTCACTGAAATCCCATCATCACTGCTGTTGGCCTTGCCTAACCCACTGCTTCTGTGCTGTGTTTGTTTGCCAGCAAAAATCCTGCGGAAAAGGGCTGTTCAACCTCACCTGCAGCCACCTCAACCTTGCAGAGAAGGAGTACTTTGGGCTGGAGTTTTGCAGCCAGGCTGGGAACCACGTGAGTGCGGGTCACGGCGCGGGGGCAGAGTGCTGCATCGTGCTGCATCCTCGCAGCAACCGCCCGCACAGCTAGGGCCTTGCTGGCACCTCCCTGAAATACCAGATGGAAAATGTCAACGGAAAGGTTTGCCACGATGCCAAAAAAACCTTGAAAATGGAAGTTACAAGGGGAGCCACAAGCCACTTGGCAAAGCCCATGGGGTTTCTCCGTAGCCATCCGTGCAGGGCTGTCCAGCAGGATGGTTTGCTGCAGCAGCCAAGCTGGCCAACACTTTCGTGTTGCACTCTGGCATGCTGCTGCTGCTGCTTTTATTCCACATTTTTTCTGCTGTTTATTCACCCAATACTTCATTGCCTTATTTCAGGTCTGGTTGGAACCACTAAAACCCATAACAAAACAAGTCAAAAGTAAGTATTTCAAGTACAAAGTTCTTCTAAATCACTGCCAGCGACCCCAGGCACATTTGCGCAGCCTTGATTGCTTGGGGATGGGGGCTCTGGTTTACCTGAGCTTGTTTTATAGCCTGAGGCCGGGTAGGATGGTTTGCAAAGACACCGTAATCCATATAAAATCCTGTAGAAATACCACTCCCTTTGCAATCTGGTATCTGCACCATTTTAGGCTGGAGCTGTTAATAACCTGGCAGCTCGGGGCAGGAGTGGGCGGCTGCGTGCGTGCGCGCGCGCGCATGGCTGTGCTGGTAGCACGGCAGCGTGACTCCCTGCATGCCCTCCTTTACCCTGTGGTTCCCTCCCTGCGTGGTGGGAGCCATGCGTGAAGCAGGGTCAGCCCTGTGCCTCACAGCCTCTGCTGCTCCCCTCCAGCCCCTGCCGTGCCGCTGCGCGGTGATGCTGCGGAGCCCAACCTGGATTCAGGCTCAGCATCCCCTGTCGCGGCCACAACCGGTGCTAACGCAGTGCCCTTTTCAGCCTACGTCTGTTTCCGCTCCTACAATGAACCAAACAATATTTTCCTCAAATACGTGATAACTAGGAGATGGTTAAGGGCATGAGGCCATGAACCCCCCCGCCAGTATTTGCCATGCGGAGGCTGCAGTACAGTGTTTGCATGTTTTTCTGTAAGGAGAAAGCCTGATAAAGAGCCTCCCTTCTCTGGGTGCATCAGTAGTTTACTTCAGGCACCAGTTTCTTCTTTCATGTCCCTTCCGGCCCGCTCTTTCAGGACACTGTCCCTCCAGGAGCCCCTGAGCTGTCCCACGGTGCCCTGCGACAGTCGGTGCCTACAAAATTGCCTTCCTCTCTCTATACTCTTTGCCTCGGGCTTGGCCACTTGTTCTCACTCATCCCACAAAAAAAGCTTTGCCCAAATAGCCTCCTATGGAGCTGTTGCATCCCAAGTGCTTGGAGGGCTGGGTTTGATGTCCAGCCCCGCTGAGGGCAATGACACGGGGGCTCTGGCCGTGGCACCGCTCCACCTCCTGACAGGAGTCTTTGCAATTTAAAGAAATGCTGGGGCGTTTTTTCCTTTAGTGTCATTTTGGCATCCAACTCCCTATTTGCTTCCATTGGTAACATTGGGGATCTGGGCAGGCTGGATTTTGGGGGACAGGTTGGAGTCCCTGATGCTCGGGGCTTTCAGCTCTGATTTGTAAGGGCCCAGAATAGCGTACTCCGTAAGGAGACAGCATGTTTGAAGAGAGTTGTAAATGTTCTCAATAGACGTATAAAAGAAAACTTATGAAGGTGTTGTGTTTTAAGATCCTAAGGAGATTCTTTTCAAATTTATGGTGAAATTTTTCCCAGTGGACCCCGGCCATCTGCGAGAAGAGCTGACCAGGTACAGTACTTGTTCTGTTACTTCCATACTGCACAGTCCTGTGTTTTGCAATTGCCAAGCATGTGTTTAATTCCTCACCTTCGTCCGCCCGAACCTGTCTGTGAGTGGTGGTTATCCTAAGTATGAAAGAGCTCTGTACTTTACAAAATAAAACCCAAGAGAGTATCTTTTCTTGATCCTCTGTTTTTAGACAAAATCCAGTTGAAGGATCAGTCTAAGAGGCTGCGATTTGTTTACTGCCAAATGCTTTAGCAGCTGGGTGCCGAGTCTGTCTTTGCTCAGTCTAGCTCCTGCCTCAAGCTGTGTTCTGAAAGAAGAACCTTAATTTTATTTTTAAAAATGACATCGTTAGCTCTTACGTTTTAGAGAAAGCATTGTGAACAGGAACTAAGAATAAAACTAAGGCAGTGCTTCTGCAGAACATTAGACCTAATGTTCTGCCGAATTAGGCATTTGCAAATGCCGTCCAAAGCGTAACGGAATGTTAACTCTGAAACCTACTAATGGGCATTTCAATGGTAGGGGCATACTGGCCATGGCGGTGTCCAGCTGCAGCCTTTGGCTGTCACTCCTTTTGTGACCCTGTGGACGCACATCTCTTGGATTGAAACACGGGTGAGGGAAGGGAGAGGCAGGAGAGTCGCGGGGGCAACCACCCTGCAGCAGATCAGCTCAGGCCAGTGCCCAGCTCCCTGCTGAGCCTGGCTCCCCTCCCAGGCCATGCTCTGTCTCCCTCCACAGGTACCTCTTCACCCTCCAGATCAAGAAGGACCTGGCACTGGGGCAGCTGCCCTGCAGCGACAAGAGTGCGGCGCTGCTTGTCTCCCACCTGCTGCAGTGTAAGGGCAGGCGAGTGCCTGCAGGGATGGTGTCCCTTCCCCGGAGGAAGGGGAATCCCTGTGTAGCCAGGGATTCTCCCTGCAGTGACCTTCCCTCAGACTAACCCATGCTCTCCCATGTCCCCTGCAGCCGAGCTGGGTGACTTCCACGAGGAGACAGACCAGCAGCACCTGGCGACCCACAGGTACCTGCCCAACCAGGAGTACTTGGACAACAAGATCATGCACTACCACCGGCGACACGGGTAAGGGCTGCTCTGCACCACGGCCACCACCCACAGCCAAAGACAGGGCCGGCAGCGGGACAGGTGTGATGCCGGCACATGCAGATCCATAAAGGCATTTTTTCAGCCCATTTCAGCAGCTGCCTTCTTACTCTTGTTGCTTCCCGGCACGTTTGTGTCTCCAGAGGGAAGACGCCGGCCGAGTCGGATGTTCAGCTGCTGGATGTGGCCAGGAAGCTGGAGATGTACGGGATTCGCCCGCACCCCGCCAGCGACGGCGAGGGGACGCAGATCAACCTGGCTGTGACGCACATGGGGGTGCTGGTCCTGCGGGTGAGCCCGGGGCTCAGGGCGGGCTGCCAGCACTCCGGCGGGGTGGCCTTTCCTCAGGGACATCACCTCCAGATGCGGGGACCTATCTATCCCCCATGCGCTCCAAACCCTCCCAAATCCTACAAGAGGGAGCACATTCTGGCAAACCTCGGGGTGCAGGTGATGCTCCAGGGCATTGCTACGGGGCTCTGCCCCACCGCCTCTGCCAGCGCCGGCTGCATGCCGCCATGCCCGCCCCGGCTCTGTTGGCCCTTGTCACGGCGAGCGCGGCTGTGTCAGCACCACAGGTTACACGGCTGCGTCACATGTGTTCACCGTATAATCTCCCAGCAAAAATAGCCACCCCATGTCTGTGCAATTACGTCAGGCTGTAATCATGGTGTAGCTGCAGAATAAATGCAGACTTCCTTGCAGCCAGTGTGAAGCAGTGCTTCCCTCCCACACCGCCTAATTTCAACCTGGGAACATCTTAGCAGAGCAGAAGGAAAGAAAATCCTAACTGTGGATCTGCTGTTCGTAATTAGCGCTGCCAGACCCGGTTATTTATTCAGAGCCATAAACACCCCTCACGCATGATTAGAGCATCTGTGAGCCCATTAACATCTGGGCTCGCCCAGAGAGCCGAGAGGGTCTCGGTGCTGGAGCACGGAGCAATGGGATTGTGTGTGTGTTCCTGCCGGGGCACCGGTGGTGTGTGGCTGCAGCTCAGCTGCTGCGTGGTGATGATGATGGATGAGGGATGCTTGCAGCCTGCTTAAGCTGAGTCTAAAGGCATGGGAGCGAGCTGAGCTCTATTGTGCTTCCCAGCAAAGGAGAGGAGGGGTTTATTTCTTTTGGGGAGGCTTCATTCACTCCTGTGACATTTGAGATGGGACTCTCTGCCAACTTCTAAGAGGTTTGTCTTGGGATCCTGGAGTTTCACAGATAGCTTCAGCCAGAGCTAAGCTCTGAAGCTTGATTTTTCACTTTTAGGACCAACTGATGGAGAGGAGGGTCGAACACCAAATCCCAGCATCCCCTCCCAAGAGTCCAGCAGCACTGAGAGCTGCGTCAAGGTCTCAGGCAGTGTCCTGCAAGCTCAGGTCTTGGCCTAGCATACTTCTCCATTCCCAGCTTGCCGCATCCTGCCGTAATCACTGTCTCTACCCTTTCAGGGCAATACAAAGATCAACACGTTCAACTGGTCCAAAATTCGCAAACTGAGTTTCAAGAGGAAGCATTTTCTCATCAAGCTCCATGCAAATATCTCTGTGAGTACCGTGCCGCAGGCAGCTGTGGATTGAAGGTCAGCCACACCAAGTCCCTGCTGCTCGTGGGTGATTCTCTGCCCTCCCGAGCATGGCATGTGCCACCCCTGTGTCCCCAGTGGGTGACACCCCTCTGCTCGGAGCCACCGGCAGCCTGGTGTGATCCTTCGGGGGGTCAGGAGTGCCAACAGCAGAGCCTGGCCCCACACCGTGGACACCGGTTCGCTTGTCTCCGGCCACGCAGGCGCTGTGCAAGGACACACTGGAGTTCACCATGGCGAGCCGGGACGCCTGCAAGGCATTCTGGAAGACTTGTGTGGAGTACCATGCCTTCTTCAGGCTGTCTGAGGAGCCCAAATCAAAGCCCAAAGCCCTCCTGTGCAGCAAGGGCTCCAGTTTCCGCTACAGGTAATGTCCCAGGTGAAACCCAAACTGCTGGGGCTGGGGAGGGCGCGGGGACGGCTCTGAGCCACCCCTTTATGTCATCCCTGGCTGGATGCGAGGAGATGATGCCCAACAGCTGCTTTTCCTGGAGACCTCTGCCTCGGTCCTGCCACAGCCCCTCGCCTCACCTAGGACCACCCGGGGTGTGGGTATGCCCGGGGCTGGGGCTGATGGTGCTGCTCATGCCTTTTTCCCCCTTGGTGCAGCGGGAGGACACAGAGGCAGCTGCTGGAGCACCAGAGGAAGGCGAAGATGAAGAGTTTGCCCTTTGAGAGGTACCAGGAGGCAGGGAGGGGGCAGTGCCCAGGTGTGTGTGGGGGGGTGGGGTGGGGAAACGAGACACTCCTGACCACGCACCCATCCGTTCCCTTGGCCTTGCAGGAAGCACTACGCGTCCCGCTACGATGAGAGGCAGTGCCGCTCCTCCCCGGACCTCCTGACAGACATCTCCAAGCAGGTATTTCTCCTCAGCATCAGTGTGAGGTAGTGCCAGGGCTGGTGGGGGTCTTGGCATGGTGGTTCCAGCAGGTGGAGCTCAGTTGGAGGCCAAGGCAGACCCTGGGCAATGCAGGCTCGCTGCCAGCCCTCCCACCCTGCTCCCCTGCCTGGCCAGTGGTCTGGGCACTCACCCACTCTCTGCTCCTGCTCAGGTGGAGGAGCTGCGCCTGGCATATGGCCGGGCCTCCTACCATGCCAACGGGGTGCACGCCTCCGAGCCCACGCTGGACAGCCACCACCGGAGCTCTGCTGTGGATGTGACGTTCGCCGCTGAGCTGGAGCGCTCCAAGCCTGAAGCATCCCCCACTTTCCTGCCCCACTCCAAAAGCTCGTCTGCCTTCCCCCTGCTCTACGCCGAGCTGGAGCTGGAGCGGGCATGGGAGCCCACTGACCTCTTTGGTGCCAGGAACCCGTTGACATCCTTTCGGCCCCACCACCAGTTTTCTGGGAACAGTAAAAGCCCCTCGGTGGGCAACATGCGGGAGGTGAGTGCCCGGCCGCTGGTGTACATGGACGTGCCGTGCCCCCCACCCATGGCCACCCCAGCCCCTCAGGTCCTCTTCTATGTGGACAGAGCCCCGCAGCCCCCATGTCATGCACCGGTGCCCAGCGAGGATGCAGTGGGACCAGCCAGTGGATATGGCCCTGCAGCTGCTAAACCCCCTCGGCGGAGCCCGAGTGGGACCCGGGCAGAGGAGTTTCATCTTGACGCCGCGTGTGTGGCAGCGGGCACGAGCGTGGCCCCAGCGGAGGCGAGCAGATTGCTGGCTCGCTCCTTTGATTATGGTCTTCAGGAGCAGCCTCCCAAGCGGTCTTGGAGCCAGTCAGACATGAAAACCATCCGCTTCCCCTACGGCTCCGAGTTCAGGCCCCTGGGGCCGTGCCCCGCGCTCAGCAGCCGCAAAGCCACCGTCTTTCGGCACGCGCCAGCCCAGCCAGGGCTGGCGCCGGGGCTGCGGCGCTCTGCCGAGCGCTACGTGGGCAGCAGCACCGAGTCCAGCGACTCGGACTCCGACCTCCTGGCAGCCGACTACTGCTCCCTGTACGGCCGGGTGCTGCGGTCGCCCATGGCCCGGGTGCGGCTGTCCTCCGGCAGCCTCCAGCTGGATGAAGAGGATGAGGAGGTGTCCTTCACCATGGGTGCCGCTGAAGAGAGGACTTCCAGGGGGGCCTCCAGGTATTTCACTTAGGTGCCTCGGACTGGCTGCAGGGAGCAGAGGTGGCCGGGGCTGACCCAGGGCCATAGAAGGGTGATGCTTGCAGGGCTGCTTATAGCTTCTGGAATGTTGTGATGAGCTTGTGTTGTGTGAGTGCTAATTGTTGTGTTAATGGACAACAAGGGAGCGTTCAGAAGAACTCAACCCCCTTTGCCCTGCTTGGAAGCTGGTGCATCTCTGCCACCACACACAGGGGTCCTGCTCCAGCTAGAGGGGCCAGGGCTCTCCTAAAGCCTGGCAAAGAGCTCGTGTCCTGCCCAAGGTGGTGGGTGCTGGCTGCGCGTGGAGCTGAGCCGCTGGAGTCTTCATCGGGTGAGAGTGACAAAAGGAAATGAAACAACTCATAGAGGAGTTTAAAGTCCCAACACTGATGGGAGGGGTGTTTGAGGCCCATTTGGAGAGGAGCAGGATGGCCAGGGAGGCTGCTCCTGAAGCTGATGGCCCATGGGCACAGGCAATGCCCCAGCACAGAGTCTGTCTCCTCCCTCTGACGCTGCAGGGAACGCCTGACCCTTGAGGACAAGGTAGCATGTGTGCGGTGCTCCTCGTGATGCTTGGAGCCATGGAGGAAGCAAACTGCTCTGTCTTCTCCCTGGCCAGTTTAGAGCATTATCCTTTCCCAAGAAATATCTCTGCAGTGCTTGTAAATCATTTAGCAGCATCCCACAGTGAGGTCTGGGAAGAGGGTTAATGGCTGATACTGTCTAGCTCTGCTTCTCTTAGGCCCATTAGCTGCCATTTTCTGGCAGCAGCCCCAGCACCTCAGTGCCCTGCTTAAATCTGGGGGAGCAAAGCATGTAGGGGGGATCCTTTGCTCCTCCAAACCAGGCCTCACTCAAGCAGCATGGGGAAAAAGAGCTCAGGACTCAGGAGGGGATGGGAAAGAAAGAGGCAGCCAGTGCTCACCCTTGGCGTAGGGAAGTCTGCTGTAACCATGGTGCTTCGAAACTTTCCTCTTTGCTACGAGAGCAATGTTATTTTTACCAGAGCTGTTTCTGGTTAGAAAGAAGCAAGAGATAGGACTTCTCACCATCCATGGGGCAGCAGGAGGGGGATTCTCAACTTATCCATTGCTTCCTGGAAGGGAAAAGGTATAAAGATACTTCTTGGAAGCATTTTCATTACAGAAACATATTATTACCCTAAATCTAAATTAAATCTACTCAGAAAACTGGAGAACGATGACACCTCTGTAAGATTTTAGGGGAGGATCTTGTTACTTTTATCTTTAAGAACAATTCTGTAAAACTCTGTAGGATGTGACTGCAAGGAGAGGGCAGCTCAGTAAATCCATGGATAAGAAACCACTGTGACCTGCTAGAACAGATATCAGAAACAAGGAAGCCGTGACAGTGACAGAAAACAGGTAAAAATATAAAAAGAACTGGGCTTATGGCTACTGCTCACCCTGTGCATCGCTGTCCTTTGTTTTAGAAGCTGGACAATAAAAATCAGTTGCTCACACCAGAGTTTTGGGTTCCTCCTTCTGCCCTGTCATGTCTGCACCCCTAGCCCACCTTCCCCTGCGCTGCCCAGCTCCCAGGCAGCCCTCGTTGCTCCACGGAGCTGCCGTGCTGGTTTCTCTCTCCCGCAGCCACTTGCTGGCTCCCTCTGTGCCTTCACTGTCTCAGAGACTGAGGAAACTTGCTGAGATCCCTGAATGCTGCTGAAAACAACCACATTCTTGGTTGGCTGCCCAAAGAAATGCATTAGATCAACAAGAGCGCACACTGTAAGGTTTGCTTTTGCTCCTGGTTACCCTGTGCTGAAGCAGCTGTGAACTACAGGGACCCCAGTGCTGCTCTGGAACATGTTCGATTTAAAAAAAAAAAAAAAAAAAGGATAAACTTTCTGGTTATAGAGAGTTGTTTCTTCCCTTTCTCAAAGCTCTGCACCTTGGAAAGAGCAAGACCCACCACTCAATACAGCATTTAAGTACAGCAGTGTACATGAATGATTTGGTAGAGGGGAAAAGCAAAGCAGCAGTGTTTCAAACACACACTGCACCCACAGCCCTTGGAAAACGCCCCTTAAAGGGTCGTACCTTAAACACACAGGCAGATCTACAAGTGCTGTTAGCTCCTGAAAGCATGTGGAGCCACAGGGAAAGGCTGGCCCAGGCAAGCTGTACCTTAAGCAGTCGCACCAAGAGGGAGCAATGTGCAGCCATACTGCCCAAATCTCCAGGAGCTGCCAGCACGGGCATTCAGGACTATGCTGGGAAAACAGCACTGAGAGGGAGAAACAAGGAACTTGGAACTATTTTTGGATTTTTCCATTGAGTAGAGAGCACTGGGGCACAGCGTGTGCACTGTGCCTTAGCACATCCTGCACAATGGTCAACAATAGCAGAGGAATGAAGCTCGTAAGTGACAGAAATTAACATCTCCAAGCTAAATTCATTGCTTAAAGCAGCTTTCTTGGGACTCACTAAAAGGAGCAATCCCAGTAAGCAGCGGCTCACATGTCAAGGAACAACCGAAATAACCCTTGAGTAAGTCCCTCCTCCCAGTCTCTGCTCAGTCCTATTCACCGAAAAGAGGCAAAACCACCTATTTAAGTGATTGTGTTTCACTAGGGAAGAAGAAAACAAGGATGGGGAGAGGACATGGAATGATTTGGTCTGCTGTCAGCGAAAGGCTGACAGCAGTACCTGGAAAGTGCAAACTTTGATAGCCCTTAGGCAAGCAGGGACTAGTAAGGGGGAGGAAGCACAGCAGCATTTACACTGTAAAAACACGAAGCTACTCAGTGCATTCAGACTGAGGCAACTGAGGTTCATATCAAATACATCACTTCTAGATGAAGCTCCTCTTGAAATTCAGCCGCACAGTGTTTAGCAACTTTTCAAGCATAGGTGTGTATGTTAGGAAATAAAAAGCAGCGAAATGTGCACAGTATACGAAGAACTTCAGTTTGGAGAAGCACTAAGGTTTCAGTGTATTTGCATCTCTGCATTAAGTGTTACTTCATTTACTGGAAAAATGTGAAATAAGACAAACCAACATACACACCACTAAAGCTTCGCAAAGAGGAAAAATAATTTTATTCCAGTGTGAAGTCATAAAACAGTGTGATAAAAATCAGACCTTTAACAATTGCTAAACTTTGTGCAAACACATTAAGAACCTACGTACCTTCCTATTCAGCTACAGACATTCCATGGAATGCAAGAACGGGTGTTGATGATTAATCCCACATGCCGACTGCACAGAAGCCCTGTAGCAGAGCCAGAGACCAAGGGTTTTAAGAATGGTTACACCAATAAAGGACTCAACTACCCAAGAACATACACGTTTCTCTGTTCTGTGATTCAGACTATGGTAAGACGACTTCCATATCAACTGTTCTCAACCTACAGTGGGAAGCCCAGCAAACCAAACAAGCAAGAAGATGGTTCCTGCATGAATATTTTGATTTATCTTGCCATTAGCTATCTGCCGGCAACAGAATACTGCTGATTAAGTTACACAGGTCATCAATAACTAACACATGGTGGCGAAAAGACAACTGTTCTCTGGAAAGCAGTAATACAGACATCCACTCTTTAGAGTTAGGTTATAGTCTTATGATGCACAGACTTTAGGCACAGAAATGCCATATGCAGTACATTAAAAAAGCCTTCCTGAATGGACTTGAAGAGAACGAGGCCGTATTATACACATGTGGATGAGGTTTTTCTCCACACTGTCCTATGAGGTAGGTGTACATCCCACCTATTTCACAGGGAAAGAGGCACCATCATTCAGCAACTTGTTACAGTCATATCACAAACAGGACAGGTTCCAATTTCCCAAACAGGTCACTAACCCTACTGACCCAGAATCGTTTTGAGGTGCATAGATTAAAGACCCTCTGTCAACAGGGTAGAGCCACCAGTTACAAAATCCAGGGGGAATTTCCATCACCTCTCCCTCAGTCTCCCACATAAAAAGAACACGTTAAGGGAAGCGACATGCAAGTAAAACCATGTTTTTAATTCTGAGAAATTCATACGGAGCTCTTTAACACGAAAATTGTGTCGAGACCGCTGGAGTGAGAGCCGAGGTAACTGCGGAACAGGCTTTTTTGTTCTCTCACTCCACACCGCCGAGTTCACAATGAAGTCAGAGCATTCCGACACCTCTACCATGCTGTCACGGGCCGTGGATGTTTGTCTGAGCACACAGATCCTGAAGATTCCTCTTTAGGAATGGAATCAAACTGAACCCTGGGGCTGCTCCATCTGTCTATAGCATTCCCTGTGGCATAGCAGCTGGTAGGTGTCCCCCGGACAAGAATGGCATGGGAGGGACCGAAACCTTTTCAAAGCAACCACGCAACTCTCTGCAAGGAACATCTTTCTTTCTTGAACTAGAGCACAAGTTTGCAAGAGGTACATCCACACCTCTGCACATCTACTAAAATCCAGAATAAAACGCACAACAGAACAAGCTCATGAAAGTTTACAGAACTTAAATATTTATTTTTAAACCATTTAAAACCCCCCAAAACATTGAAATAAGCTTCATCTATAAACAGATTTACAAGACTAACAACTACAGAAGCTAGAGGAGCACTACAATTTGTTTCTGTGATGCAGTTATTTTGTAAAGCTTCAGATCAACTGTATTTACAACTTTTGCTGCTTTTACATTTATAAAAATATTTATTTAATCCATAACATTATTGTTTTCAAAAACTATTTCCAGACTTTTTTCTCAGATATAAATTCTAATCGAATTTCAGTTATATAGCAGATGAAAGTTTTAAACAGAAATATTTTTTTAAAATTAAAACAAGGAGTTAAAAGTAATTTTTTTTTTTTTTTTTACAGTGTAGGCACCATTGAAAATAATTGTCCTTGGCATATCTAACCACCATCTCTCACAAGTGTCCTTTATATAAAACGATGTAATGGCAACATTTGACTAAAAATGCAGTATTTACTTGCACACCATTACTTTTTCAATATTTGGCAGATATATTTCAGATTCTTTAAAATGACTTTTGTGCAAAAACAAAATGTGCAGGTCTGAACCATAAAATAAACACACCCAGCCTTTATCAAAAATAAATTTACACCAACAGTTCCACAGCTAAGTACTGAAAAACAATCCCAGTTCAAAACTTCAGCATAATATACATACTGGGTTGAAAAAGGGAAAAAAAAAAACCAAACCAGAATAGAAGATATTACCCATCTAGCAGTACCATAAATATATAACTGAAAGCAACTTTATAGTCTTACCTACTTTTTTATGAAAAAAAAAACCAAAAACAACAAAAAAAAAACACTCCATACTGCACAGTACTACCTTTTTGTGAAAGAATATCTATAACTCAGTTATTTGCATATTAACTGGTAAATACATATTTAAAATACACTTTCAGAAAATTATAAACAAATTATGTTGATGTACTGTACTTAATGTATTTAAGAACAAAAAACGTGTATAAATATCTTACAGGAGAAACAACACCACCACACAGAACGCTGGTGTTACACTTATACCTGCTTGTGAGGTATGTATCACGCGACGCTCGGCTTCTCTGGCTCCCTTCCACCCAGGCATGTATACTCAGAGGAAAAAAAATTAAATTAAGTTAAACTGGACTTCAGGTTTTGTCCGTTATTGCCAAAAGCCCCACCCCCTCAACTGTATTGCTTTAAGTTTTCCTACCATGATGATATAAGATGGAATTACTACTTTGAAACCTGTTCTAAAAGGTAATACATCTACTGTACATCAGGATATACCTGTTGCTACATATCACCTGCAAACTATTGACATATTGCTCTCAAACATATTTCATCATAGAGCTGCCTAAAATACTGTACCAATTGAGAATTCTAATAGAGACCGTTGCAGGTTTATTTTTCAGGGCACAATATCTATATGCTGGTTGAAGCAGGTGCTACAGCAATACCCTTGCCACTACACTACGTGTTTTGAATACGCTTGTGAAAAAGCTATTTTCTCTGAAGCTTGTTAGTGATTTACAAAAATTTAACTCATGAATACAAAAGACCTGTACACCCCCATGTACAGGAACAAAATAGCATCAAAACATACTGCACTTGCACTTTCTATTAACTAAAGTAATGGTTATTTCTAAAAGCAAAACTGCACCTCAGCGTTTATCAGGTTAAACAGGTGAAACTACAATATTAAAAGTTGGTTCTTTACAAAATAATTTCCTGAAAATATAAAACCATGTGCACTGCCACAAAATAGTCGAGTAGGTTCTTTCAAATCCTCAATCACCATCAATATGTTGCAAAGATCCAAAAGGCACAAGGAGCTCATGAGCTAAGCACTGCCAAGCTTGAAGTAGTTTTGGTGGGTTTCACTGGGTCCATACGAAACAGCAGTCAATTATGTGAAGTTTCTTAAGATGAGTCATTAACAGAAAATCTATGGATAAAAAAATGCAAGTAAGAATTTTGTTAATTACATTGTTTCAGCTTGGCAAACAGCACATAACTATTTTTGCATCTCTAAACTAGCATGTGCCTGAATCTCAACAGTTCATAGGAAAAAAACCACCAGAAGTGACGTTCTCAAGAAAACATTCCCTAAAAAGATAAGCTAGAGATTCTCCTGCTCCTTTACTTGCTATAAATATGCTTATGACAAAATTGCAGGCTAAATTAAAGGAAGTAAGGTATGACAACTACAGTAAAACTGCAACACTAGAAGACCAAACAGATGTAGTAATTGTTACTATTAGTTTTAGTCTCAAACAGAAGTGTTATGTATAAGTATCAAAACTAAAAGTTTAAAGCACTGGGCATATCATTAAGCTACTCAAATTTACCCAGCACATGAAGTTCATTGTCAGCTAACCTTTCCTGTGCATAAACACTTAATTAAAAAAATTTTAATTTTTTTTTTCTTCTACAATGCATAGCAAAAAAATTCCTTAACTTACTTCTGAAATTTCTCCATAAGTTTCTTCACCATCTTATCTGTGATCCCTGGACACGTTGCTTCTGCTATATTGATGCTTTTCTCAAGTTCCTCAATCGCTTTCTTTCTGCTAGCATTATTTGTGTCCTGCTGTTTGAGCTGAATAGCAAACCAAAACAGGTAAAACTTATAAAACTTATCAGACACCTGGGTAATACTTTAGAATAAGTTTTTTTAAGTCAAGACTTACCTCAGCAAACACAGGAGTGATTATCATCGTTAAACAACTCAGGGTTTTAACAAGATCCTGATCCTAGAAGTTAATAAATAAGGATTACATTAGCGTATTCCTGTACAATGTATAAGCTGCATTAACACCACATGTGCGATTTTGAAAGTTCAGTTAAATTCAATGAAGTGCTTGAAACACATCACAAAAATAACGGAGGTGCAGTACATCAACCAGTGTTACTTGATGTGAAAACAGATGCTTGACGCATCTGAAACAATGTCATATATTATCAGAAAAACAGCTCAGCTTTTCCTCTCCAATATTATATGAGTCTTCAAAATTCACATCTCTCAAGAACAGATACTGATCTATTAGTTCACAGTATCTTTTGCATTTAAGGCTGACATGGGCATAGGAAATATCACTAACAAGCATTATGTCTTGAACTACAAAAATAGTTCTTATAAAAAGTAATTACTAAGTTTCATCACTATCTTCCTTAAATTGGCTTCAAAACCAGCACTTAGAAAGAAGAACTCTTCAGACTGTACATACCGTCCCATTCTGCAGCTTCTTTGCATCTGGCTTCTTTCGAACTGTAGTAAAGCTCCACTCAGGATGAGAGTTATTTTCCTTGTTACTGGACTCCCTAAAGAAAAAGGATACCATGTACATAATACTAGCCACAACATAATGCCAAGTGAGCATAGGTAACCCAATTACATCATAAATCTATATGGATTAGTTCTGTATTCCTTAAAATAAGAAGAAAAACATGTATTGACATTAACCAAACTTTAAAAAACTCATTCAGACGCTGAATAAATTGAAATATGATCAAAGCAAAGATAACAGAAGATGTTATCTACCATAAAGCTTACCTTCTCCCATGGCATCCCATTTAAAACAGTTATATGATAGCCAGAAAAGCAGAGAGACTTACAGAACGTATGTTGTTCCACTGGCATTGTGCAAACTTCTGCATACACCTCAACCTTGCTCTGCAATTTTTGTAATTGTGATTCACTGTTTTTGGTAGAACCACTAGCCCTAGACTAGGAAGTACGCAGCACTTAAACAGAACTGAAATCGTGTTCAGAGGGAGAAAGTTTACAGACGTAACAAGCACACAGCTTGACTTATGCATTAATATTTAGGCTCACACAAGGGGTTTTCTTGAAAGAAGCCAACGAAAAACATATGAAACAAAGACATAGATCTACAGAATAGCAGTTAATTACACAGAGAAACTGCAACAAACCTACTTTAGTAACATTAAGAAACAAAACCAAAAAAAAGAAGCCCAAAAGAGACTAAACTGAAAATAAACTTACGAATCGGAACCATCGGAATCACTTTCATCACTACTATGTCCCTCTGCTTTCCATCTCTTAAACCTATCAATCAGTTCTGTCAGATAGGAAGTCTTCTTGGCATTTTTCATAATGAATTTGTGCTTCAGAAGTTCTTTTGCAGTAGGGCGCTGTAAGAAACACTTAAATGTTTAATGTTATGCTAACATTTCATGATTTTAAATGCTAATAGGGGAGATTTAGCAAGACAACTGACTTCTAGAGCTAACTCATGTAGTATCAGGAAATTAGTGAAACAGGAAGTCAAGAAAAGCCAGTAATCCATGTTTACAAGCACTCTAAAAATACGATCAAGTCACACAGAGGCTATACTGCTTATCCTTCTATGCTAGAAGGTACACACCCAGGAAAATGACTAATCAAAATTCTCCTATGCAATGTTTCCTTGTAAGCAGAATTCAGACAGATAGCAGAAGTTGTGTTGGAGAAAAAGCTTTAAGATTCTCTCCTCCGTTACAGCTTCTCTTCTCACATTATCCTAGCTTTCAGTGCATTTCAGGATGCTGACTCCCCCGCCATCATTTCTTTCAGCATCCCTCCTCCTCCTTTCAGTATTTTAAACAAAACACACTAGGATGGAGACACAGCTATTAAAAAGCACCACTACCATTTACAGTGGAAAGTATAGTCTCTAAAATTATTTCCATCAACTATGATGTACTACACCAGCAAAATACTTTGCAAGCAAGAGAGAGCAGAAAAAAACCCCAAAACATCTATATATATATACACATATATATATACACACACACACACGCGCATGTATCTACTCACAAACGTTGGGTCTTTATTCAGACACGCATCAATGAATTCTTTAAAAGGTTTACTGAATTCTCCTAATAAAGTCGGAGGATTGTTTTTCGGAATGAGAAACAGAACTCTCATTGGATGCATATCAGAGTTGGGAGGCTCCCCTTTGGCTAGTTCGATAGCAGTGATTCCCAACGACCAGATGTCAGCCTGAGAAAGGGAAAAGTTACTTTCAGTACAAAGATGAAGGCTATTGTGACCAAGCATTTAATAACTGAAATCTTCACACATACTGCATCTATATAATAAAATGAATTTTGGTCTAAGTAGATAATGCACAAAGATTCCTTTCTAATCCTTGAAGGCTGTAATTCCCAAAGACCTCGCTGACTTAATCAGTCTTTAACGACAAAGATCTACAACATCACTTTTGTTGCACACTGTCGCTGTCATGACACTATCAGCAAGTTAAACGTGCACCTAAATACACATGATTTTGGAAAAACCTTCAGAAACATTAATCTCACTTTGATTTTATTCTACATAATGAACTACAAACTGCCACAAATTTTATGTCCAATTCAGATAGCAAAACTGCACGCTGTGTTACTTTTTAAACTGTAGATGCACTGAGGTACCCAACCTTGTTTGACACCTCACTCTAAAGGAACAAGGCAGAGAGCTGAATGAAATTCAGCAGGTGATCACTTAATTTCTTTCCTAACAGATGGCTTGATGAATTTAGCTAAAATTATCAACTAGTTAGACTCAAAACACCAAGTTCACAGTGTAAGTTTCTGAAGCATAATGAAGTGGTATTTATTTCAACTAAAGGCAAGCATTATAAACCAATTTTGTCTTGGTATCAAAATATCTTAGGAACTATAAAATTCTTTTGATTTAGAGATTTTTCCCAAGTGAAACGTACATTACTTGCATCTTTTTCCATGAGCTACAGTAGCTATAAAGGTCACTAAAGGTGTTTCTCACTAAAAAGTGGCTGGCAATGGTTGACTACACTTGGCACAGAAGTCATAAACCAAAGTTGCCCATAGAGTAAACAAGACTTACAATTTGCATCTCTCCAACATTCCTTTCCTAACGAAAATATCTGTATTTAATACTAAGCAATTAAACTAGCTCATTGTTTATTACTGAAATATCATAACAAACATTTGTATATTGGAGCAAAATGATTTGAAAGGAGAGACGGGGCTTGCAAATCTCTGCCACTACAAAAACGTATGAATTTTCGGTTTATTTTCTGTCATTTTGAAATAGGGAGAGAAAGGTTAAAATTCAGTCAGATGCCAAAATATTCATCAGCATTAGTCTAGAAACTGAAGCGTATCCTGTCCAAAACCCTTCATCTGCCCTACCCAAAGGCTTGCATCTTCTGTGCCTTCCCACCAGGCTTTTGGCATAGAAAGAAAAGGAAGAGGGGCCCTGCTTTTTTTGCAGCATATCGAGGAGACACAGAAGGCAAAAGATCAGGTTGCTGGCAGAATGTAAATGAAGAGGTGGTACAGTCGATTTATACACAGGGAAGCAGACGAGGAATTATTGTCACTTCAACTGGACAACACACATTTTTAAAGCAGGGCAGAGCACTTTTCCAAAACACCATAACAGGGCACATTTCAGCTGCACTACTGAAGCCCTAAACACGAGAACTACAGCTGCATGCATATGCTCCTTCTTATCAGCAAGAACCCTTGTGATACGTACACAAATTCCTTCAAGCCTGAATAATGCTGGGAAAGTCTCCCTGAGTGTGATATCTTCTTCAGGACATCTCAGATACTCAACAGTCTTTTCTTTATGTGCATATCACAAGTACAGTTACATGTTTACTGTTTGAGGAAAACAGTATGCAGGTATTACTTTGCGTATACCAAGATTTTTAAATTTCTTGCTCCCATTTAAGGTTGCATCTACAGAGTGTAGAAAGTCCAACGCCAGCACCAAAGTACACTGCCATTTCACTAACCACACACTCTAGGTCGTCTTGTGGGCGTACACATGGGAGAAAAGGGGACTATTCCCTCCTTATCATCATTTCTAGCAGCAGTTCCCAATCCTCAGAAAAACATGGAGAAGGTCTGCTTTTCTACTGCTAGTTAACACAGGGAAACTCTCCTTTGCAATTAGCTGTCCATCAACAACTCCCATGAAAAAGAAATGTACAAGGTACCATAATGCTTTCACAGCTACCTATCCTGTAGTTCAAGTTATTTTTTTCCTTCTCAAGATCAGTCACCTGTGCTGACATCTTCAGCACTACACAGGTCCTCAGAAATACCATTAAAGAAATGATATCCAGAGCTGTTTAAAAAAATCTGAGAAGAGAGTAAGATTTCAGCCACTATCTTGTCTTTAAATAAGCTGATAAATTCTGGCGGCACTCGAAATTGTGAGAGCTTTACTACTGTTTGAATTAAATGCAAAACATTGAACTGAAATTAAAAACAAACTAACGAACAACACTGAAAGTATCCAGGGAGTTTCTCTGAAAGAATCTTAACATGAAAGCATCAATTTACTTGGCGAGTTTACATGGGACTTGCATGTGAGTACAGTGACATGTAAGTACTGTATATAAAAAAAAAAATCATACTTTTGATTTTATTATTTGAAACCCTGCAGATACAAAGACAAGGTATTTTACTCATACTCACTTTTGAATCATACGCTGACTGCTGAATAACTTCAGGGGCCATCCAAAAGGGAGTTCCAACAAAGGTATTTCTCTTAATTTGTGTGTCTGTCAGCTGCCCAGCAACTCCAAAGTCAGCAAGCTTAACATCACCTTGTTCTGATAACAAGACATTGGCAGCTGCCAAGGGGGAAATAACACAATATCTAAATTAGAATACTGCTCTTATGAATTTTATGTGTTACTTTGTAAAAGTTTATAAAGTGTTACACACCTTTTATATCCCTGTGAATTTTCTTCTCTGAGTGTAGGTAGTCAAGACCTTTCAAGATTTCCTTTAGCATGGTAGCAATCTGGAACTCATCAAACGGGCCAGCACGCAGCTTTAGAGAAAAGACACATCAAAATAATTTCAGTCTTGTGTCTAATTTTTGCCTTGTTATGGATTTAATTAAATCTTAAACTTGAACTAAAAGAATTAATAAAACATTCAATGAAGTATGTCAACATTTGATCAGAAATAGGTGCCATTGGAACGATCATCTTCTTGTCTCCTCTACAGATACCACACCGAAAATGCTGTTACTTTTCTAATGTATACACTCCTTTCAGCATGCAATGCACATGAAGAGCTAGAACTAACTTTCCACAGTTACAGTTCCCTACAGACAGCACACACAGCAGACTAAATTTTGCAGTTTAGATTAAGTGAATTAAGAAACTCAGTTTATTTCAAAATAAATCAGTCTATTGACTGTGGTTTTTAAATTTAATGGTGCATTTTTTCCTTGTTCCAGCATTTTTGATTCCATGCTTGCTTTTGCATCAGGAACACAACGTGCTACTATAAAGCTGCTAGTACAAAGTGTAAACTTTGCACGCTAGAAAGCTATGTAAATAAACTAGATGCAATTAAGGTGGGTGATGCTGCTATAAAAAAACAACAACACAGCACTGAAACAGAGAACACCATGAAACAATGGTATGGCAAAGTGAGGCAAACGAGACAAAGCTTAATGTTTTACTCTTCTAAAGGTCCAGTGGTTTCACTTGTCACTAGTAAAAGCTTTTTCACTATTTCTGACATTCCACAGAAGACTATCAATTACTCAAAGGTGTTAAAGAGTAAGTATCTCACAGCCCCATTCTCAAAAAAGCCTAAGTTTCAGAGCTATAAACTACTACACGCTACACATAGTTACTATGCTTTTGTACTCTCGTAGCTGAGTTGACGTGATGCAGTTTCATAAAGAAGTTTACGTAATTTGTGAAGTTAAGCGCATACTTCAACTCTTGCAGAGAGGACCACTGTTACCAAATACACAATTAACACCATTCTGTAATTCTGAAGACATGGTATTTTCCTTCAGAATCACACAAAGAAAGACTGAGCTGCATTATCTTACAGGAAAGGGTGGGTCTCTCAGTTTTACAGCTGAGGCAGAGCTGTACCGAAAGTATGGGGAAACCACATCCACATACAGGGACTCTTGTACCTTCTGGGCTACGTCCTTCATGAATGCTACACTGTCTTAAGTAAAAGGCACTTTCATGCTTAACCCAAAATACCTGAAAATGGAAAACCCAACACCTTTTAACCAGTTAAAATTAACTGTGCTCTGTGGGGACACACTCCATTCATTCCCCAGACCCAATCCCAAAGGAAACATTTTTTTATTAAAGTGTAATGAATATTCTACTGGGGGGAGGGGACAGAGGACAGATAGATGACCCAAAACCCCACCACATACAGCAAAAACAGTACTTCTCCTCATACTAAATAAATAGATAAATAAACAAATAAAATTGCCTTACATTTGACTGAGAACAAATGGATGCTTCCTAATGCTTAGAGACACAAACAGTAAAAATGAAAATATCGACATCAACTCAATATAACAGAACTAACATTTGAATTTACACTTTTTGGAGCATGACAATGTAGCAGTGATGTAGTACCAGCTGCCTCCAGGGACTAGATTTTATAGAGAGACACGAAAGCACAGTGAAATAAGGTTCACTAGTACTTATAACACACACAAAAAAATCATATACTCACAAGATCCAAAGCTGATCCTCCACCCAAGTATTCCATTATTATCCATAGTTTTGTGCCCTGTAAAGGAAGGCATGAGTTGTTAGAAGCCCAAGGCTGCCATAAAAACCAATAATATATTTCAACAGACTACCAGCATACTGTTAGGAGAATGCAAGTCCCACTAACTAAGTTACATATAAATTACTTCTTGTAGAACAATCCTGTGCAAGACGTCTAAATATCAATTAAAGTTTGACCTGTATTTTAAAAAGCAAAAAAATCACCCCATCACCACTCCCTCCTGCACTAATTGTTTTCCACTACCTGGTATCTAAAATGATCCCACCTAAAGGAATGGCAGTTAAGACAAAAACATGATTTGGTGGTGGTTTAAGTCTTTTAATTAAGACTGTCATTCTTGCAGAAGTCTGTCTTTGCACTACAATTACTAATTCCATCCATTTGTGATACAGAAGCATTATAATTTCAATAGGAAACTTACTTGTAACATCACCACATCTCTCATTTGAGGAAAACACTCAGAACTTAAATTTACTTTTAAGTGAGAGAGTAAGCATGAACACACTTCTAAGACAACAAAGTTAAAGCCTAACGGAGGCAGCTGCTAGGAGCCTCTTCACCTACATGGTAACTGCACAAGTGGGTATCTAACACATCCACAAGCTCCAACTTCAGTTGTCAGATCCAGCAAAAAGTGAGAACTGACAGCCCTTGAATATCCTCATACCTAAGGACGCACATCCTACCACAAAACATACAGAGGCAGCTCTGATTTTTGAGATACAAAGCAGCACTACAACCACCAGCCAGGAGAAACTGCACTGCCAGACCTGGAATCCTAGAAAAACATCCAAGTATCTAAACTTGTCAGATCAGAGGTTCAAAAAAGGTCAAAAATAAGAGCGATATAATTCAATAAAAAACATGACTCAAGGCACCTGTCTTAGGAATGGGTGTTTTACTATTTTTAGTAATATTGCAAAATGCAGTATTCCTACACTACATGCTATTTGAATCTCAACCCCTGTGAGTACGTGAGTTTCCATGCTTTCTTTGTGGAGATGTCAACTACTAAAATACTAGAACTGACAAATTCTTCCAACACTGATTTGCCCTTGGTACATAGCTGCAAAAGGCGGCTGGTTCATATAAACAAAACCAGAAAGATCTGGTATCAGATCTACCGACTGTGTATTTCAAAATTGGGATCTTCTGCTATTTGCTCACCAGAGTCCCCTGACTACTCTAAGAAATTCTGCAAATAAAAATGTTTCTTTACTTAAAATAAAACAGTTATTAAAAATACTCAACTGAACCAGATCTGTTGAAGTACCATGCATGCTGTTTAAGTCTCCAGCAAATATTTACCAGTTCTAGTTCCTTACAAGAGAGCACAAGCTTACGGCAGAAGTACTTTTTAAAGCCTCCTGCGTTCTCCATTGTGTGCTTTCCCACCCTACTGCCCGACTAGTGACAGAAATCTAAAGAAAACTCAACGAGCAAATAAAGGTGCAGTTTCTGAAAATACCACATCCAATTATCTCAACAAAGTGTGCTCTATTAGGTTCACACTCAATTTAAAAAACACACCATTTATGAGAGTCTGTTCCAATATTATGAGATCAGCAGGGAAGGGCTGGCTAATTTTAGCCGTTTTCATAAAGCCCAACTTTGTCAGCTGAGATGATCTGCAAGGAACTCCAGTCTAAGGCAAACATTGTGGTTACCAGACATGTTTGGAGGATTTGACTATTACTTGAAAACAGTATAGGGTGAAAATGAATAAGTACTGTGTTTCTGAAATAATGTCCCAAAGAAATTGCTACCATCCACAGTAACCGGGTGTGGATATTTTCTAGCCAGGCATGAACAATCTTTTTCCTAGCTATTTTAGGTCAATCAAGTATAAATAGACAATGTAGAACAAACAGTATCTTTAGATTGTCTCAAAGCTTTGCTGCACAAAGTGCTGTACAATTTTAATGGAAGTCTCTGGATGCTACTATAGCAGTTCTCCATAATCAAATCTGAAAAACTGAGAATAATTTCAAGCTTGCTTGCAAAAGAAAAGAGCAAACCCAGGTGGCTGTAGTAGTTCCAAGGATAGATATTTAAACCTCTTGGCTAGATGGCACAAATAGGGCAAATAATCACGAAATTTCAGTCATCAAGAGCTGTCTCTATGGGATCAGACGGAAGGTACAGCTCAAGTATCTTATTAAGCCTCACAAATTTGCATAACCAAAACACGTTGGAACTGGGCTAACTTTTAATACCTCTTATCAGTTCAGGCAAGAAAAAGATTATAAAGAAAAAGAAAAATAATACGTTTTGACAAGTCATTAGGCTTGTGGAAAACACTCATTTTAGCTATCGGATGTAACTCTCACTGCTCATTGCTATGCACTATCACTTTCGAGGGTACCCTCCACAACCAATGTTTTATTTATTGAGGTGTGATGTTAATTGCAATCAAAGTGCAATATGGGATGATGAGACAAATTTAGATCCTGACCTACCATGAATGACTATCTACAGACATTTACAGAGGGATTTTGGTTATCTTGCAGCTACAAAAGTTCCATTAGCACAGCTGTAAGCTTGTACAATTCTACAAGCATTTGTGAAAGACAATATAAAGGTAAAACATTTTACTACTGTACACAAATGTTTTTATTATGGTGCATTCTTCGACTACATATATGCTTCTACATCACTAACCAGTATGTTTAGAAAACACTATTGATCTTGCCAGACACCCAAAGAAAATTAAAAAAATTAAAAATTACTAATACATAAGCTCTCAGATTAATTCAATGGGAAACTCCCACTCAAAGTCCAAACTACAAGACATAGAGGTATCCTAAATCATAAAGATATGGCAGTTTTGCACCTTTTTGTGTCACAATAACTGAAAACTGGCATCAGCTTTATCCCAGGAACCTCAAGGAGGTAGGCCTTGCCGTCTTGTACCCATGATCAGGTTTTTAAAGAGCAAAACATCTGATAACTGACAAATAATGTTGCACTGGTAGGCAGAAATACTAAGGGACTGTCCGTATTTGAAAAATCCCATTTACAGGTCAGATATACAAGCTGTAGCTAATGAGCAGCGAGGCTGCAGAACATAAGAGTATCTTACATGGCATCAGCTGAGCTGACTAAGTTACAAATTAGTAAGTCAAGTAATCGAAATGAAGACACTCCTCCCTTCCCCGTTTCAGCAGAAGCAGCATCTGGAAGAGCCTGCGTGTGGCTGGCAAGCCCCAGGCTCTCAGAAACCAAGCCACTCCATCCCCATCAGCCACAAGGCTGGCTCCGCATCCTGAAGTGCGAGGAAACTGTAAAGCTGCAGAATATGTGGGACAGACTATGCAAAAATAAAATCTCTTACCTGAAATACTTGCAATTTGAAAAGCCTGACAGTTAACGTCTCTTATTTCGTGTTTTAGTCATAGACAACTTTTAATTACCAAACACGCTATCTTACTGGAGGAAAAACTCAAACTGACTACAAATTGATGATGAGAACAATCTGCTTATTCAAAGCTTACTTAAAATTGGTTAAAAAAACAAGAATAAAAGTTACAACAGAAGATATTCTGTTGCAGTTCGGTTAGATGAACTGAGGCCCACATGAAAAACCTGAAGCCAACACTCTGTCACAGCTGCAGTTTCTTCAAAGTCAGAAGTATCAAATTTTATAGCATTTAAAGATTTAAACCAGATCTAGGTTACCCAACTGAAAAACATCAATGAAATGCTGTAGGCCACCTGAATGCCTTTGCACTGGGGGTTTGCTTTGATATAGTCAGGAACGTTTTAAGTCTCTGATTTAAACAGTGCAAAACTCGGAAACATTTCTAATGCCATTCCTTCAGAGAAAGCTAGATGTATGATTAATATATTTTAGTAACCTATTTCTATGCCATAAACATGATCTGAAAGAGAGCAGACTGACTCAAACGTTTTGTTTTCCTATAAAGAAAAACAAGATGCAAAGGGATAAAGAAAACTCTCAAAGTTTTACATACTTTCCATTTACTGTATGCTTATGCTCCTTTTAGTCACTACCTTAAAAGGTATTTCTAGGAATATTTTCAACAATCTTTATATATAAAATGAAGTATTCACCAACAAACCTATGAGACCACTTTTAATGTGATCTTTGTACCAGCCATATCCATAGCAAACTGCTATTAATCTCTGCAGCCCAGGACTTCACCTTTATAAGAAATGTCTTAATTTTCAGAATTTAGCCTCAGTATTATTTATCCTTTAATTATAAAGTCATTTGCTACACAACTGTACCCATTTCACTGTTTCCAAGAGATGTCTACAGTATGTAGAGAAATTAAATCCTGAATGAAGTACCACACAGCCAAATATCTGGGCTGACAGCCATTCTCAGAGTAATAGTTAATAAGTTAAAAGCTATAGCAATTAAGTAAAAAAAAAAAGTAGACAGATACAACTCTCAAAATACCTGTTATTACTCAAATGAAAAGGCAGCATAAAAAGAGTCTTTTCACATTTAAGAAAGCTAATACACTCTTTCCCCTGAAGGATCCCAAGTAGAAATATCTAGTATTAGTATCCAAGGATAAATCTAGCCTGAGAAAAATTTAGAGCTAAGATACTACTTAAACAGCCATTTTATTTATTTATTTTTAATTACAGAACTAAAAGTAATCATTTATCTGTGGACACTTGTACTCATTTGCTTGGGGAACAGCAAGCAGGAATCTGGGACTAAAAACATTGCTGTGAACCATATTTTAGAGGGTTTTCTGTTTTGGTTTGGTTGGTTTTGTTGGGTTTTTTGAAGAGGAATTTCTTAAAGGAATGGGAAAGTAACCAACATTCCACAAACACCTCCCCAAGTTCTACACACAGAACTTTTCCTTCCCCAAAAATATTAGAAGTGTGAAAAGTAAACAGGAGTTCAGTATTAATCTTGCAGAATTTATCCATTTAGAATAGAAATGGAAAGAAACAGTGGTGAGGAAAGTACTGCAGCATTAACATAATCCTGTATTTGCCAGGAATTTTTAAAAAACCCTAACCAGAAGTTGATAGTTTTATAGCAGTGATAGAATAACTACACTTACATGTCTAAGAAAAGGGGTAAATAGTTGAAGACAAACCGCTGTGATGCGCAGGTACTTAGGCATATTTGCAATACCCTTTTTACTTTCAGTACCCATGTTGCTGCAATAATGAAAAGACTATTTTCCTTCCCTATTCAATTCATGACTTATAAAGCTTTTTCCATCCACCACCTCTCAAAAAAACCCAAACCAAACCAAAACCAAACAAAACAAAACTCCATCAAATCAAGGTTTCATTTCCCCATTTAAAGCTGCTGAAATCGCTGTTCAATCCTGAAATTTAACAAAACACTTTTCCAAGCAAAAACACTTCCAAGCAAAAACACTTTCTGAGATTTACCTTGACCTGTTTGTACTTCGGGGCAAACAATCAGGCTTTTACAACACTAAGTTAAAGCGATGGATACCTAGGAGGATAATATTTAGGACTGAGCTCATCACAGACAAATAAAGGACTGTAAAAAAGACTGATCATGTCTGGATCTACAGTACCATTTGTGCACTACTCCAGGGGAACACTGCTAGCTGAACTCAAAATTATCTTGAGAAGACCAGCTTGTTCTAATACACTGTGATGCAGGACAACAAATTCCACTGCATCTCTGAGCTCTATCACTTAATAACAAACAAACAAAAAAATCCCAGACTGAGTCCAGTAAAGAGATGGAAAGATGGGATATCAGCAACAATTTGCACATTCATTTCAGCACGAAGAACTTGCAGAATACTGAGTAAATAAGTGAACAGCAAAGCCACCACAGCTGTCTTATCTTGGTCAAAATGAGAATTTAGTATTTGGAGCACAGAATATTAAATGACCCACTTAGAGTTAAAATATTAAAAATTGTATACTTTTGCAATTTAAAGAGGAAAAAAGCCAAATCTACAAAGAACACTACTAAATAAATTCTGCGAATACTTCTATGTTATCACTGAAGGATACAGCATAAGTGTGACACAGGTACATTTTTCAGAGATCTGTCTTTAGAATAACATCAAAAAAAACCCACTATACCTTAAGGAGCCAGAAATGCCTGGGGGGAGGGAACCAAATCCCCCAAAAAACAACAACAAAAAAACCCCAAACCCAAGCAAACAAACTAATAAAACACAAAAATCCAAATGCAAGCAAACAAAAAGCCCCAGATATTGAAGATAGTTCTAACTATGGTTAACACTTTAGCTTTTACTGAATGGTTTTAGGTTTTTTAAAAGTCATCTGAAACATGTATGCTCTTTAGATCACTTCAGCAATACATAGGGTGGTTATACCTGGACAGTTTTGCAAGTTACTCAACATTCTGGATTTCTGTATGTTTTCCTTGTTGTTTGTTTGTTTTCAAATTATGCCTTAGATAGCCTTTCACACAGCGGTTACACAACTGCTGATGTCAGTTTTACTCTGTCTCAGGCCTACTATGCCACCTAATTACCACCACATCTCTACACGGTACAGGGTTTCTTTCTATATCAGAGAAAGGTTTTTGCTTCTATAGCTATGGAGGTATTTTTCTCTTCCCCAGAAAGATCATAAGATTGACGAGGGAAGGGCTGTGGATGTAGTTTTCCTTGACCTCAGTAAAGCCTTTGATACAGTTTCTCGTAGTGTTCTGGTTGAGAAACTGATAACTGCTGGCCTGGATAGGCACACCCTCCTTTGGGTTAAAAACTGGCTGGATGGCCAGGCCCAAAGAGTGGTGGTAAATGGGGCTAAATCCGGCTGGAGGCCGGTCACCAGTGGGGTTCCCCAGGGCTCAGTGCTGGGTCCAGTTCTGTTTAACATCTTTATCAATGACCCGGATGAGGAGATTGAATGTACCCTCAGTAAATTTGCGGACGACACCAAGCTGGGAGGCTGTGTCGATCTGCTCGAGGGTAGGGAGGCCCTTCAGAGGGATTTGAACAGACTGGATTGTTGGGCTGAGGCCAATGGCATGAGCTTTAATAAGGCCAAGTGCAGAGTCCTTCACTTGGGGTATAAAAACCCCAAGCATCGCTACAGGCTCGGGGAAGAGTGGCTGGAGAGCTGCCTGGCGGAGAAGGACCTGGGGGTGTTGGTTGACTATCAGCTTGATATGAGCCAGCAGTGTGCCCAGGTGGCCAAAAAGGCCAATGGGATACTGGCGTGTATCAAGAATAGTGTGACCAGCAGGAATAGGGAAGTGATCCTGCCCCTGTACTCGGCACGGGTGAGGCCGCACCTGGAATATTGTGTCCAGTTTTGGGCTCCTCACTTTAAGAGAAATATTGAGCTCCTGGAGCGAGTCCAAAGAAGGGCGACTAAACTGGTCAAGGGGCCGGAAAATAAAACTTATGAGGAGCGGCTGAGGGAGTTGGGGCTGTTTAGCCTGGAGAAGAGGAGGCTGAGGGGAGACCTGATTACAGCCTACAAATACTTGAGAAAAGATGGTGGGGAGGTAGGGGAAGGGCTCTTTACATTAGTGTTGGGTGATAGAACAAGAGGAAGTGGGTATAAGCTTAGTCAGGGGAGATTCAGGCTGGATGTCAGGAAGTATTTCTTCTCTGAAAGGGTTGTCAGCCACTGGAATAGGCTGCCCAGGGAGGTGGTTGAGTCCCCATCCCTGAATGTGTTTAAGAAAAGGGTGGATGATCTACTTAGGGATATGATTTAATGGGGGATTAGGGACGGTTGGACTGGATGATCTCTAAGGTCTTTTCCAACCTAGAAATCTATGAATTGTGGAGGTAGGAGAGAAAACCAGGGTCCAAAACAAAAGCAATGGCAAGAGGAATGAATCCTCTCTCAACTCCATTCGTTCTCTAGCCATTTTGTGCAAACTCCAGCCTCAAAGATCAAACAGCAAAAAGGAGCAAAACAAAGTCAAAAGCTCTGTGTAAAGAAAAACAAAAATGTACAAAAAAAAGGTCAATTTGATATGATAACTCTTCCTCAATTTTAGGACTTTTTCCTAGTGACATTCAAAACAACTAGATGCTAGCAGATCTTTGTGCAATACCATACATTACCTTTAAATATGATCCATAGTATTTTGTTACATAAGGACTATCACACTGACTTAAAACAGTTATCTCTTGCTGTATATCTTCTATTTCATCTTCTGCTTCCTCAAGGTCTATGATTTTTATAGCAACCACTTGCTGTGTTCGATTATCAATTCCTTTAAAGACTTCCCCAAAGGAGCCTTTCCCAATGCGTTCCAGTTTTGTGAATAGTTCTTCTGGATCTGCTCTATGGTTCTAGATAAAAAAAAGGAAAAAAGAAGGGGGGGAATGATACACAAGTTAGTTAATTTACTTCCAAGTTAATAGCCCTCATTACTTCCCAAGAAGCACATTATCCAGACTTATCATCATTAGAAGGCTTACACCAGATAAATTTATTTCCTGAACACTAACTTCAAATTCAGGTATTAGTTACAGAACAGACATTACGCAATTATGTCACAGGTGAACGAGCCTCACCAGGCAGGGAGTCAGGTACAAATCTTGTTTCACTTCCCCACGTAACAACCCTTTAAAACGAAAGAACAGAGCTGTTCTCAACATCAATGCTCTCTGTGCAGTAATTTGTAACACTGGGGAATGCAGTTACTGGCACAGAAGCACTAACACCATCACCCAGGTGGAAAAGGCTGGGCTTTCCACCTGGCCAGCAGCCCTGGGCAGACAAAGCACCCGATCGAGTAATGCAGTGGGAGGTGGTTGGGAAAGGACTGTGCCACCCGGTATTCTGACAGAAAGCAGAGCAAAAAGGACAGGGATGTTTGAAGGAGGAATAAGAAGGCTGGAGCAGAGTACTGAACGTGGGGCACTGATCACAACTGGCTGCTATCACCCATGCATGCCTTAAAAATGGGAGCAGAGCACCAGGCAGCACATGGCACTGCTGAGGACACCTGGCTTGGAATCTCTGTTGATTAACTACTCTTAAGACCAGCAGATTGATTATTATACAAATAGTTCAAATTTCTCAGCTTTATCCAAGTAGTCACGAGGGAAACAAAAGCAAAGCAAAGAAAATTCTCATTTTCCCTTCAAGATAAAGCATGCTACATGGCTGCTTAGAGAACCTTGTGTATCCAAAAACCACAGCAGTGACTTCTGAAGGATATGGAAGACTTGTTCTACAGTTTAAGAACACAAAATGTCAGACCATAGTAAGTAAGTTTATAGAAAAGTGTTTTTAAGAGGCGAGACAGACATGCTAAGACAACAGCCCATGCTTTGCAGAGCAACAGAATTAGACACATTACTGTTGTCAGAACTGGGCAACTCATTGCACAAATCGATCTTTGATCAAGAAACATCTGCCCAAAAAAGCCCTCTGATTCAATAGTAACATTTGAAAATAGGAAAGAGATGCTTTGCTTTAGATCTTTCTCGCACTCCAGAACTCAGAACCAGCAAAAGAAGTGATAGTTTTGGTAAAAGCGGACATTCAACCCAAGGCACAGATTACCCTGCACATCAAAATACTATTGTATCAACACGAAACTCCATAAAACGTCTTTACACCGGTGTTCTTGCAAATGGATGTGAAATCTTTACTGGAGAAAAAATACATAACTACTTCAACCAAGTCCGAAGTGGACAATTTCCTTATTGAGCCCTTATTGTTGCTTCTTCCTTCTACCAGAACCAGAATTTATTCCACAATATGGCGAGATGAATCAGGAAACAGATTTGGCTAAGAGTTAGCCATATGATTTGTCAGGTTTATTTTTAGTGGAATCAGTTCACTGCTCATATATATGAAGCTGTCATTTGTGCTATCACAAAAGGAGGGAACACGAAGTAATATGGCAGATCCATGCTGATCTGCAGAGTTAGATTTTTAGATTTTGCAAATATACAAGACACACTGCTGTTCCTGAGCAGCACATTAAAGCAAGAAGAACGAGGAATTTCCCCTTTGTCTACAATGAGTTGCTACTCTGCTTTGTTAAAACCAAAAACAAAACCCCACAAAAAAACCTACACCAGCTTCAGAGAAACAATTAAGCAAAAAATTTTTTATTTTTTTCTGTTGATAGATCCAGTGAAAGACTTACAACATGAACAAATACACAGTCAAAGCAAATGAAAAAAGCAAAGGATGATTACTATTTTGATCTGAAATCTGGGACAACTAATTTTATTACACTGGAAAATTATTATAAGTCTCAGATGCTCATAAAGGTTTAGGATAGACACAAAAAAAGTAAATATTCCAACTACCCAAAGACAGCCATATTGCCATACACTATCACATCAGCTCCTGTCATCTTTTCATCGTTAAGACTAAAAAAAATAATTTTTTTTTTTTAATCTGAATTTAAAATCTGTTTTCAGATGTGTTTCAAAAAAATATTGTAGGGACACGTGGCAAAAGCAGCAGCAACCGCCACCCAGCCTTTCCCTGCTGCTAGATAAGCTGCAGAATTGTCATTTAGTCAGCAACCTGATACATCCCTAAACTACAGTATTAGTTGCAATAAGGAATAATTAACTGATAGTTCTCCATTTACAATAAACAAAGACACACACACCCTCCAAGGAACAACAGAGTTAAGAAGGAAGATTGACAAAACTTTCCATTAACTCTAAAGTACTCATCTTCAGAAAAATTAGCTTCATTTTGAGACATGCTTAGAGCCTGGGATTCCAGAAATCAGTCATGCTAAATAATAGCTATTGTTGATTTGAGATTAAACCTGTTAAACAGTCCCAGACAGATAAAAGAGAAGCAATTTAACCACAGCCATAGTCAGCTAATCCAACCCTTTACAAACGTCTGATGAACTCAAAGGGTAACATTTGGGTTTTGCTTGGGGAGAAACCTTAAGCAGAGAATTCCTCTGGGCTCCTCAGTGGAAGTGCACATCTCTCAATCCTATACACCCACTTAATGGTCACCAACAAAACCAGCTAGGCCTCCAAACTCTATCCCCCAAGCTACTTCAGGTGAAACAGAGCTCCAACAACTCCTAACGCCGTTACGTGGGAGTGCTGGAGTAGAGGGAGAGATCGGGCATGGCTGAACTTCCCAGCACTGCAGAACTCCATGTACATCCCTAGGAGGGAGAGGTGGAACAGAGGGGCATCAGAGGAGAACAAACTGTGCGGGATAACTAGAGGAAAAAAGTCACATCTTTCTATTCTGAGAAAATCCTCTCACAGCAAGCAAAGTCAGCTTTGCAGCTTCTGTTACTCACCAAGGCTGACAAGGAACTGCAGGACACTCCAGGATAAGGGCAAATATTTCTGACCAACTATGGCTAATATTGAGATAATGTCCTTTGGAAAGGCTTCAAACTTCGAACACTACATAACTTAAACCACAGCTTTCGAACAAAGACTGCATTCTGAAACAGATTTGCTTTTACCTTTCTTAATTTTCTTGTCTTTCAGACTATTGTTCTACAGGAATGCTCTTCTACAACTAATAAAAAACCCAAAACCCAAACTTTAAAAGACTAGTTTTTAAACAGAGGTAAATCTATATAATGCAGTAATGCCTATCCTCCTCCTAGTATAGAAAAAGATGGAAAAATATTTTATATAAATAAGTGCAATGTGTGCATACCACATATATACCACTAAATTTTTGCAGCACAGCTGCCAGCTAAGCTTCTAGCATGGTAGAAATTAAGATTTCTAACACTATTGACACTCCTGAGCATAACAACCAAATGTTATTCCCTGTTCCTTTCAAAGATCTTTCATTGAACAGGAAAAAGGTTTAGAAGCTTTGAAAGTTGCCTGCATGAATAATTGTTAGGTTGTTTGTGGGTTTTTTTAATAAATACTGGTTTCTATGGGGAGTCATGTCTGTTGGGCAGCAGAGGGTAACAATACAATAGACAGTGTACGGACTCCATCATTGCTTCTCTGAAGAAAACACCTAACAGTGGACAAATCAGGAAGAGAACCTATTGTTCTTCCCCTCCCTGAGCCCATTTCCACAGACAAAAGCAGCACCAAGTATGACAAGCACAGGCACATTCCCATGCCAACTTCAATCCAGCCAGCATGAGCAACAGTACCGGCACCAGCGTGACACTACAAGCCCTCTGCACAGCTTAGCAAGTCCACCATTTCACCAGCCCAGCACAACCACACAGCCTGTGCTAGTGACCAGTCACATCTCTCCTCCTCTCTCATCCAACCATGTGCCATCACTGTGTGTGTTTACACACACGTACGTACACACACAAAGGCACAGGATCATAGCACAATTTGGCTTGGGAGGGACCTCAGGAGGTCATCTAGTCCAAGTGCGGGCTCAGAAGCTCCGAATAAAAAAACACCACAGCGTAGCTTTTGCCAGCATACCTGCAGTAGTTACATCCAATATTCTGCCAACACGGCTTACATAAGCATTTTGGTTTTATTCTGATAAGCACAGCTACACAGCAACGTCCTGGCTGCATCCTGCTACAAGACTGACTGGCTGACTCACCTTCTCACCCTTTCACATACCTGTTCTTCAAATTCTAGTTCTTCCTTTGAAACAATGTTAAAGCACACTGAATATCTAACTTCCAACGTTAAACAGATACCTAATGACATACACCTAGTCGTAAGAAACAGTATCTATGTTAGACTGCTTCAGGATCTGTCAGTGCAGGACAGGTCTTATAGAAACAGGTCTTCCAAGAAGGTTTATCAACAAATATCATCAAAGATTATTGAGTACAAATGGATGAAAAAACAAAGCTTAAAAAAAATCTTGGACAGAGATTGAGCTAATGCCTTACATCTAACAAAATCAAAACTAGGATCCTCTAGGTTCCCCAAAGCAAATAATTTAACATAGTCTTGTGAGATTTCTTCTAAGCAGTCTGTCAGTGTTGTCTTGACAGTATTTCTAAAACCTGATCCAGAAATGCTGTTATACTATCTGTATTTTCAAGCATCTCCCACGCTTTATTGGAACAAAAATTCCCTTAAAATTGTAGCAGTACTACAGAATAGCTCACCTACATTGCGAGACATTGCTCAAATACACATTAGATAAAGAACCATAGAATGGTTTGGGTTGGAAGGCACCTCAAAGATCATCTAGTTCCAACCCCCCTGCCATGGGCAGGGACACCTTCCACTACACCAGGTTGCCCAAAGCCTCATGCAACCTGGCCTTGAACACTTCCAGGGATAGGGCAGCCACAACTTCTCTGGGCATCCTGTTCCACTGCCTCACCACCCTCACAGTGAAAAATGTCTTCCTTATCTCTAATCTAAATCTCCCCTCTTTCAGTTTAAATCCATTGCCCCTTGTCCTATCACTACATGCCCTTGTAAAAAGTCCCTCTCCAGCTTTCCAGTAGGCCCCCTTTAGGTACTGGAAAGCTGCTATAAGATCACCCCGGAGCCTTCTCTTCTCCAGGCTGAACAGCCCCAACTCTCTCAGCCTGTCTTCATAGCAGAGGTGTTCCAGTCCTCAGATCATCTTCGTGGCCCTCCTCTGGACCCTCTCCAGTAGCTCCATGTCCTTCTTGTGTTGGGGACTCCAGAGCTGAACGCAGTATTCCAGGTGGGGTCTCACGAGAGCAGAGGAGAGGGGCAGAATCCCCTCCCTCGACCTGCTGGCCACGCTGCTTTGGATGCAGCCCAGGATATGGTTGGCTTTCTGGGCTGCCAGTGCGCATTGCCGGCTCATGTTGAGCTTCTCATCGACCAGCAACCCCAAGTCCTTTTCCTCATTAAAGATGCAATAATCAGCTCAAAAGATTTTATAAAAAGTTGATAAGAGAAGACTAGAGTGCCTACTCATGTTTTTCAAGTATCCACTACTATGGCACCCTAACACATACTGGTATCTTTCGAAGCCATGGGAATTACCTGTGTGTTTAAAAGACTGTCATTTCAAGCAATTGCTCATTAAAACAAAAGCCTGATCTTGATAGTCAGGGAGAAGTCAAAGGTAAACTATTAGCAAAAGAGCTATCTTATAGAAAGGCTGAAGAAAAGGAGGAGTAAAACATTTAAAAGTAAACCAAAAACAACCCACCACCAAAAAAAACACCCTAGTAATTAATTTGTTGTGCAGCCTTATATCTACATTAGCATTAAAATGCCAGACGAGGAATGTGTGCCAACTTTGCTGCTGAAGCCAGCATGCACTGCACCACTTCTCACCAAGTCTCACTGTCTGAATTATGGCTAACAAAATTAAACCACAATTATGAGGCCTCGTTTGTTATCTGTAAAATCTCTAAGAGACCTTTTATTGTCTTAAGAATGAATACCTGAAATACAATGAGTAAAAAAGACACTTGAAAGTCAATAAAAGAAACACAGATTTAAAATTAAGACGTTTCATCTACTCTCAGCATTTATCTGACTCTTACAAAACACTGCACCTGGGCTAAACATATTGAAATCACAGGTAATCGGCACATTCATAGACATTTATCTATTCTAAGACAACAAAGTATCGTTAAGTTTTCCTTCTGTTCAGACTCTCGAAAAATTGAAATGAACAGGGAGTAAGATTGTTAAACCTAATAGGCTACACAGCACTTCTTAGAGTAATGTCTCAATCAGCAGATACATTCCTCTTAGCCCAATTTCTTCCCTGACACTATCTGCACGTAGTTTCAGATATTATACACGCATTAGTTATACACCATGCATATTCTATTATATAACAATATATATTCACATACATTATATATATTTCCATATTTTACCTGCATAAGGAACATGTTACTTCTTTACAATAAAGCCACCACAGGTAGTGATAGATTTTAATTCCTGGAGCTCCTCCCACCTCCCCCCACCAATTTTATTTTGAAATCCTATTATAATTAAAGTTACTCACACAAACAGTGCCATAGGCATGTGTGTGTATATACCTAAAAAATTAAATAGCTTGAAGTTAATGAAGGCACAGGTGCAGATCCATTATTACTTATAAATAATCAGAAAAAAAATGAAGCTGCAGACATTCAAAACAAGGGTGGAACCTGTGGACATCTTTTTTCTTTTTCTTCTACACACACTTGCTTCTCAGCGACTTATGCACGTAACTAAACTCTGATGCTACTCTGCAGTCTTGTTCAAGACTCAAATATCAGGATACCAGATACTTCATTATATTTACTACAACTGTATGACACATACTGACAAAAAAAATTCTTTTAACAACAAAACAATTTGGTTTTATAAAGCATCAAACTTTTACATTACCAAGCTTTTCTACACAGTAGGTAGCAAAAACCACATCTGAGCTTTGCTGTCCTTAAATGGGATCTGGCCTCTGTTACACTCTTTATGAAACACCACCCTTATCTGACAAGACCAAGACTCATTGCCATTTTTAGTGAGAACCTGGAGAACTTCAATAGAAAACAAAAGCAAAAATAAGCAAGCAAAAAACCCCATGTGGCTTTGCTTTCATCAGGTCAGCCACAAGGCAAGCTGCTTGAAAATTCAGATGACTGTCAAAACTTTAAAAACAGCATTCAAACACACTCATTCTCAGATTTCTAAGGAAAGAATCACCTTCCTCTTCAAACCATCTCTGACCTGTGACAGATGTAAGCTGTCAATTGCATGTTGTGCTGAAAATGGAAACCACTGAACTCACTTCCTCTCTTCTTAGCCATTCTTTCACTTTGGTAACACAACATGAAGAATCTTAGGAAACAGCACAAATAAGCAAAAAGAAAGAACAACACCACACGTCCCAAAGATTAGCTCTCTGACACAGGCAATTAAAAAAACTATACCAATTATTTATGAAGAATATTCTGCACTGAGGAAAGGAAGCACAAAGAAATTTCTCATGCCAATAAGCTTCTCTATAACTGAATATCCTTACATTTCAAATGGAGTCTCACTTAGCTTCCACCCTATGTATCAATCCCTTTTAACCACCTAGTATCTTTAAAAAAGGTCCTCAAACCACTGCATACAGCTGCATACATATCCTTCAGCCTGCTTTGAAAAGCCTACCAAAACAGTTGGAGGAATTAAGGAGGGAGAGGGTCACAAATCGTGTGCCTAGATCTTCACTATGATCTGAAAAAGCTGTAAGTGGCTGAATGCTCTACAGCTAGAAGAATGGACATCCTTAGATGGAAACAGAAGTCAGTGCAAGAAATCAACAGGTTCTAGTATCCCGAAGCGTTCAAACTCTGTTCTGCATTTGTTGGAGCTCAACAAGCTCATCTTTCAAAACAGATTTTGCGTCCTTTGTTGAACAGTGCAGGACAGGTGACTGCTGAACGGGTAACTAACCCACCTCCATGAACTGCTGCCTGTTCACCTGGATCAGAAGTCAGAAGACAGAGACTACTGCAATTTCTCATCACTGAGTAACATTTGTCATCTCTCCATTTTATGAACTGCTTTGAAAAAACTCATCTGCAGACAGATTACAAAAGTCACATTTAATAGGTAGACAGAAAAACAACCATTTATGGGCTGCAGCCTACTTTTAGCAGTATGTCTTTCCTTTCAGCAAGCAGCCTGCTTATCAGTACACAAACCACTTTTTTTTTATTTTTGCCACACCCATTTAAAGGAGAAACTACGTCAAAACTCTGCCAGCAACAAACTATATCATTATGACATATGGACCATTTTCCTACTATTTAGAGGTTTGGTATCCAGAGCTAAATGGCAACTGCTACATAAATTCTACAAGCCTCCTCACTGCTCTATCTTAGAAGCCATTCTAGCACTCCTTCTGTGCAAGTTAGAACTTGAAACACAGATTTTCCTCCTGTAAATAAGATTAAACTCATACTATAATCCAGCTAGAACAAAAATAACAACAAAATCCAGCTTTTTAACTTGCCAGTTCATAAACTAGAAAGCAGCAGCAAGACCTCAAGTTTAACACACACATAAGTATCTTCGTCAAATCTCTCCACTAAAGTAGTCATTACTTATTTTCAGGCTAAACAGAATTAAAGTGAAAAACACTAGTTGAAAAAGGATGGCTGTAAAACACAATGTGGGTTAAAGAGCAGACCGCAAGTTTGTTTACCACAGATAACTCTCCAGGCATGATCACTGCCTGCCATGAACCCCACAGTTAGAGGATATCGCACCATTCCTTCAGATTTGGCAAGGACCCTTTTGAGAAAGGAAGGCAAACACACCAGTCTGCTAGAATCCTAGATTTCTCTCCTCTCCCAAGGCTAGACGACCACGAGCTCAAAAGCTGTACTCTCCATTTGAATACAGGCCCTTGACCGTATCAGTCATACCGGACCTGAAGCTACAAGAAGCACACAATGGAAAACCAGAAATACAACTCCAAAATGAGCTACAAAGGAAGCAAGAAATCTACCCTGCCAGAACCAACCTGCCCGTTTCAGGAAACTCCTTTTCCAATTACTTTGCTGCTCATTCACAGCATGGCAAAGCATCTCATTACATAAAAGGCAAGGGGAAGGGGGAGGGGAGGAAGAGAAACACCCTGAAAAAAAATTCAGATTCTTCTTGCCAACTAGGCTGGAATAAAGCTGTGCAGGAATGTAAAAATGTTCTTGCTATGACTCGTTGCCAGATGACACCTTCCTAGGTGAGAGATGAACAGCAAGATCATCTTGCTCCCCTCATAATTCTCTGTATGTTTTTAATTGATTTACATCAGTAGAAATTCTATCTTTTCCATTCAGTGTTTTACATTTAGGCACTTTACAACACTCACGGTCGTTTCAAGCTGTACAGAGTTTTTATTATTCTGCATTCAGCTCCAACACAGAAGCCTGCATTGAAATACAACTTGACATCTAGCAAAGCACAGAAACCCTCTGATCCCCCCTAGTCAATATTATTCAAATATTCAGAACGTACAACAGTACTCAGCTGAAAGGAAAGTCTGCAAAAGATCGGGGAGCAGGAGTGAAACAGAAAAAAACCCACATTCTTCAGGACTGAACAGATGGTTCTTGACTTCTGGTTTATGAAAACAGTGAAGCCACCCTGGGCTCTTAGGTTCCCCCTTCCACAGCTCAAGTGTGAAACCTGCAGATAACTAACATTTCTCATTCCTTGATCTTCTTCATCAATGCATATGGAATTCATGCATATCCAAGACAGATCACGCCACAAAACTTTTCCAGATACACTGCCTCAATCAAGACCATTCAAATAACGAATTTGGCAAGAAGACAAATTTGGCTTCACACTTCTGAGAGTCAACTACGCAGTTCTTCAAAGCAAGATCTAAGCTGAAGCCATGCTCTTTCCCAAGCTACAGACCAAATAAGTATCATAGAATGGTTTGAGTTGGAAGGGACCTCAAAGATCATCTAGTTCCAAACCCCCTGCCATGGGCAGGGAAACCCTCCACTACACCAGGTTGCCCAAAGCTTCTCTGCAAAACCACACACACAAGATATGAGGAAGAATGAGACTGGCAAGCTACTGTTACCTTGTCAGTCCCTTCATTAAGAGTTTCTCTGATTGAGTTCTTTTTGCCAGATTTATTTGGCTAGCAATCCCTCTGGCAGAACGGATTTCAGTGAATATCACTAGATGGGCACCCTTCCCATGAGATTTAAATCTCTCCTTCAGAGCTAAGGAGCGTGCTCAGTGATCCTCATCTAATCAGCAGAACAGACTTGTTCTAGAAGAACTATTTAAATTTAAAAGAACAACTTATAGTTCTTTAAATAGAGTAAAAACTGGTGAGGAGTTTGATTTTTTCCATTATTCTAAGTTAGAAAGAAATAGCAGAATTTGGAACAGTGGTTCCTGACATGATAGATACCTCACCAACTCTTTATTTCTGCACAGACAACATACATGTAGCCATTAATTACAGCATGCCAGAAAACTATTTGTTACAGAAGAATTTCAAAACCAAATTTGTACTGTTCACCCCCATCCCCCCAAAAGCCATCCCTGAACTCTTCAAGCATCTGTCAATTATCAAACTCGGTCCCTAAAAATAAATGAAAGACAAAACAATAGTCTCTCATCACTTTTCAGAGTTGGTGACTCTTAAATCTGAAGGTAATCACCAAAGAGCAAACAAGCGGTACTTTTACTAACAGGTTTAAAATTCATCCTTTCACTTTGGAGACAACTGAAAACACTGAAAACCAAGGATAATACGTTCATCTACCTTTATCAAGATGTTTCATAGGTCTCATAGGACAAACCCTGCTGCAGAGGCAGTTAGTCGTATCTACTCATCATGGTGTGCCACAAAGTTACTATATATAAAGAAACAATTCTTCCCTCAAAATAAGCATCTAAAGAAATTTGTTTCATTTTTTTAACAACACATTGCAACATACTACTGAGCTACAACTTGCTATCCACTCTCCTTTTTTAGGAAAAGGAAAAAAGAAAAAGCAAGCTTTCATCAGGACTTGTAAAGCATGACAATAAGACATGAGTTCAAAAACAACCAGTGTGAATCTTTTCAATGTTAAATTAAACAGAAAAAAAAAAATCACTTCAGAATAAAGTAACAACTATATATTTTTAAAAGCTAAAAGTCTGGTTTCATGTCATTTTTTTTTACCTTTTGGGGGAAATTATCTTCTACCCAAAACTGAGAGTGTATGATGGTATGAAACAGCAGAGAGACTAAGGCGAGACGAGCCAAGTTTGTTTTACGTGCTCTCTGCAGCTTCAGTAGATTTACCTCTGAATTCCAGGTCAGTGCACTTAATGCATGTATAAAACTGTAAAATCTGCACAAAAAGCTCTAGTAAAAGACTGCTGTGGATTTTTTCTTCTAAGCCTGATAAAAGCATCTGCAGAATTCCAGCTGATGATACCTACACAGGTACCACGTACCCAACACTTTCCAGAGCTCACTCTATCTTCCTCCTCCTCCGACAGTAAGACACTGCAAGTATGACTGAGCTCTGCTTTTCTTTGTCAGAGTAACTTATCACAGTGCACAAAACGGAAGAACCAAGTTCAGCTAACGAAGCCTGAGCTGGGTTAGCAGACTACTGTTAGGTGTGATACAGCTTGTACATCAAGCACAACTAGGAAAGGAACAACTGCAGTGTTGAATTCCACACATATTTTGATGCATATCTGCTTCAGGTAGCAAAGAGGCATGTTCTCCACAGGTCTTAAAATACCGTCTTCCTACAGCCTGCCTGCACTGCGGCCCAAAGTACAAATCAAGGAACTGAAATTGGACAAGGTATTCATCACTGAAACACTGGAGTCCATCCTAGCTTCATCACAAGAAATCTCTGTTTTCCAGGCACTGTGGAAGTCTCCTGGCATCCTGCAAGCACTAGACTTTCCAGTTCCCTTTAAGAAAGTCTTGTCTCTAAATAATAGAAGTTTAAAGCCTTTTCAAACTTACTATGGAACCATCTGGATGCAGCTCAGTTCCTAGGAGAGGAATGAGGTACCAGATCTCCAAATGGATCTTTCTTCAAAGGTTTAAGTTGGTCTAACAACCCACTCTCTAAACATTTAAGCATTCAACAGTCACAGACCGCTTGCTCTTAACACAAGTCACATTCTTCTAACTACAACGCGTAAGAAATCTGACATACTTCTAGACCAGCTTTAGGCACCGCACAAAGAGCCTATTTCTGCAGGTGCACTAATTTAAGAGAAAAATGTATTTTTCACTTACTCTATGGAAAAGATCACTTCCAAAATTAAATGCCACCTCTCCTTTAATCTTTGTACACGCATCCAATAACTAGATCTGCCTCTGAGCATCTTATGGGGAGACACTCTCCAGCTGCCAGGCTCAGGTTGTTCGAGCAGCACCCTGCAGCCAGTCTGTTAACTGGCAGCACAAAGAGCAAAGCTCACCTTTCTATTTGAGTCCACACTTAATCAAGCAATCCTTCAGTTGTGAATGAGAGTACACCAGTTGACAGGTCACATGCTTCTGGCTGCTCTGCTTTTAGGGGAAGTTAGGCTTTTCATTGCAAGATAGTCTGAACACCAATAAAAACAGATGGAGATCAGGTCTAAACAACCTTTCTGGCTGCACTCAAGACTACTGCCATACAGGATCAGGAGACATCAACAAAGCCAGGAGAACGGAAACGAAAAGCATTTAGATGAGTAGGACAGCAGAGATACAGAGAAATAAAGCCCAAAATCAGGTTCCAAAGACACGCATACCAACAAGAAGAAACACAAATGAGAAGAGTCAACATTTCCATCAGTTAATCACAGACTTAAGATTTTGCACAACAAATTAGAACAGGAAAAGGGAAAGTTTATGTATAAAAACTTCACCAGCTAAAAAAGCAATTTATTACTTGAGTGATGTTCCACTGCTGAAGTTTACAAACTGGTTTTGAAGTTTAGGGTGTTGACAGAGAGGAAGATTTCTTCGCTGTCCACCTTAGAGAGGTTAATTGTTGCTCACGTGTAAGCTTACAAATAAGAGAGGCTGGAAAGCATTAAGGTTTGGAGTAACGTAGGAGATGCTGTCAATAACGTAAGTTCACCAGAAATGCATCATTCTAAAATGACTGACATACTTTAAACTTTCTAATCACTTGAAATGAACATAACTCTCTGAACTATACATCCTGCCTGCTGGACAAGAGAAAAGCAGCAGTGTAGGACTACTAATACTTTTCAGTACAGGCCCTAGGCTGGTAAAAGACACAGGTAAACTCTTATCTCTCTTGCAAGCCACATCCAGAAATGCTCTGTACAAGTTCAGCTGGATTCCTTGAAGAGAGTGTTGGTAGACAAGATTCTCACTGTGAGATCTCAAAGCATTTCAGATTAAGAACTAGTTTGAGTATTTCTATCCCATCAGAAAAAGAAACAAATGTACAGAGTGACATTACTGAATAACAACTCAACCTCATATTCAAACTCACTGCAAACTTCACTTCATGTGACCAGGACACCTTAACTGTACTTACATAGCTATACCAACCTTTCCTCTTTCCTCCTAGTCTTGGATTCCGTATGAAGTGCCATAATTTAGTCTCCCATGCTCAGCTTCAGAGCACTCATTTTATACATTCACTAAGTACTTTGATTTCACTGAATGGGCTTAGAAGTTTGGCTGCTGAGTACGTTAACACCATACAATTGGATCAAACGGAGCCTTTCCAAAGGAGCAAGGAAAATGAATGTGTTTAGGAAGTTGTTTGCACAGGCAAGAATTGTTAGGTATAGAATTTGGTTTTGTTGGGGACATAAGACAGGTTAAACAGAACGCAACCACTACATAAACAAATGGTTCTGTAACTACTCATAAGAGCAACAGATAATACTACTCTGGCTCTTCCATTGTTGTCAGGGTACTTCAAGTCAGACTGGGAGTTCACAAAAATAACTCTTTGTGACTTTCTGTAATTTTCCATGTTTGGATTTTTTTTTTTTTTTAAGGGAACATGACTTCATAAGATGAAAGATCTTAGAACAGTCAAAAAAGCTTCTGTTATACTTCGGTGATAAACTGTCAAAGTCTTCTTTTTGGAGTATGGAAATTACATAATACATCGTTTCTGGATTTTTGATAATACTTTTTTTTGTATAATGAAACAGGAGAGAAAGTATAAGATTACAATACAACTGAAAACATCAAACCTGTAACACGTTCTCCGGCAACTGCAGTTTCCAACTGTTATATTCAATAAAATGCTTCCTTCAACACAGACTATGAAACAAGCGGTTTGAAAATGCAGGCACTTTCCCACATTGATAGTTTTAAAATAACTATTAGCTCTTTTCCCATCACAGAAGAACCTGTTTATTCCTTCTCCAGTCAATCACCATGCATTTAACACTGAGCAGAAGCAGGGATGCTTTTATTATCACTTGGATGATCCTGACTGAACAGTTCAGATAAGTTAAAAAAACAAAAGCAGCAACCCATACACCTCAGACTACCACAATCTTCTAGAACAGGGTGGGAGTTTTTTTTAATCAGAAAAATCCTGTATTATGATTCTTCCAAAAGCAGAGTGAGCAGAATAATTTTGCACCCAATTCTATTTCTTTGTATTCTAAGACTTTCATAGTCTTCACACACCACAAAAAAAAAAGTCACCAAGGGAAAAAATATATTTTAATTCTATGCAGCTGTACATATCTAACAGTTAAGAAAATGCTTTAAACCTACAGATACATGTTAAGGGGCCTGGCTTAAACCATCAACAATACTAGTGGAACTACATATGCCATTACATAAAGTTTATTGGTTTAACAATGGAAAACAGGACCTCAAATAATTTCAAGGGTTTTTTGTGATGACAGGGCAGCTACTGAAAAACAAGACAGCCACACACTAAGCAGAGAAAAATAAGAAACTGACAAACTGGATTTTGAAATAGACATCTCCCAAATAAAAACACACTAAAAGAGACAGAAGCAACTCAGGCTAAAGCCTCTAAATCTTTTATCACAAGATTCCTTTGGGATGTACCAATACAACAGTAACCCTGATACATTAATGGAACAAAGAGGCTAAGAAAATGTGGTTTATGTCCTCTTATATCAACAAAAAGGTCAATGGATGAACAAAATTTAACTGATTTCAGAAAGCCTGCAAATAATTAGAAATCAGAAGGGTAAACCACATGTTGGTATTGTAACTGGCCTAAACGAATGTACAAATACTGTTTTTACATCAATTTTACACTTGCTAGATATGATGAAGATACCTGACCAAGAGAAATTTTAACTTTCTGTTCTGAAACCTCCCGAAATCTTTACTGTACATCTCACACACAGAGAGAGATGTCTCATAAGGGCTTCTATGTTATTTGAACTGAAAAAACTTCCAATATTATACCCGCATGACTATCCCAGAAGTTAAGAGAAAGCTCAAAACGCTGACTGGTGTCTGACGAGCAAAAATCAAGACTGAAAGGAGTTTAGTTCTCAGTTCCTTTGTGTTTGATAAAGATCTCTGCCCGAACCTGCATTGGACTGCCCACCGGAGCAAGAACAAAGAATCGGAGGTATTCCAACTGTCCTATGAAATCGAGAACACACGAGCTGGCTTGTTTTCTAAGCAGATGCCACAAGCACTGAGAAACTGCAACGGGTCTCGCTCCCAGGGGTGTAAGTTCCTGGCAGATGATGACTCCCACAGCTCCCACACCACCGGACCCGCCTTCACCTCCTTCCCAGTAATCGCCAAGGTCCTCGGAGAAGCCGCGCTACGGGCCTGGCGCCAGGTGCCCGCTGGTGGGGCAGTCCCGCAGGAGCTATGCCCGCCGGCCGGCCTGACATGCCACTTACGGCGCAGCCCGCGATTAACTCCATTCCGCCTTCAACCAGGGTCAGCAGCTCTTAAGCGCTCCTGGATGCGGCGCGGCCAGCTCCGAACAAAGGGGAAAGCCAGGGAGGGGACACCCTCCGCCCCCGCCGGGCTGGCGGCAGGTACGCGGCTCCCCGGGGCGCGCCGAGGGAGCGGGGCCGCCCGTTACCTCCGCGCACCCCCTCCCTCCCTCCCTCCCTCCCTCCCTCGGCGGGCTCCGGCCCGCGCTCCCGCCGAGGCCAAGCGAGGCCTTCCCCCCGCGGCCAGGCCGCGCCGCCCGCCCCGCTTCGCCCACTCGCGGCCCCCCGGACCTGCGGAACCGGCGGGGGCCTCCGCCCGGTGGGGCCACGAGCGCCGCTTCCGGAGCCGGGCCCGAGCGCGGGCCCGTCGCCTCCATTTTGGTGCCGGCGCGGCGCGGAGCTCACCTGCATGCCGGGCACTTGCACCGCCACGGGCGAGTGGGCCATGGCGGGCTGCGGCGGCCGGGCGCCGCCCGCTGCTCCCCTCTCTCGGCCTCCCTGCTCCTGGGCGGCGGCGGCAGGGCCTGGAAGGACAAAGCGGCGGGGAGGCGGCTTTACTGCGGGCCGCGCTCCCTCCTTTCCGTTCCGCTCCGCTCCGTGCCTCCCCGCGGCCCGCCCTGCCCGGCAGCCCCCGCCCGCCGCCGGCTCACCTCGCGGCTGCGGGGCTGGGGCCGAGCTGCGCGACGCGGACGGGAAGGGGGTCCCTAGCGCCGCTCTGCCATGCCCGCCGGGCTCCTAGCAGCGGCCCTGCCGGCTGGCGCCGCTCGCCCTGCCCATGCCCTGCTCCCCGGTCCCGGCGCGGGGGCTGCTGCTCGGGGCCGCCCGGAGCGGGGCGGCGGGTCTCGGCGCGGCCGGGGCTGGGCTCAGATCGCCATGTCGGGCTCCGGCAAGAGGCGGCGGCTGCTGTGCGGCGGCGGCGGCTTCTTCCGTCTCGGCTCCGGCCTCGCGGGGCGGAGCCGCCACCGCCGCCGCACGGGCCGCGGCGTCAGCTGCCCCCGCCCCTCGGGCCGCCTGCGCTGGGCAGGGACCGGGAAAGGGAGGCAGGGCGCTCCTGGCACCCAGCTGCCGGGAAGGTAGTGGGCAAGTGGCGGGTGTCCAGCTCCCAGTTTGGGGTGGCCGGTTTCCTTGCCTCCCGCGCAGGCCAGCTCTCCACCAGCCCTGCCCCAGCTGTGCAGGACCCGTCCAAAGCGCTCTGCTGTCCCTCACCAGCGGCTTCGTCCCCGGTGGGGTGGGCTGCCCCTCGCGCACCGCCGGGGCCTGGGGAGGAGGAAAGAACAGTGGGTTTAGGTGACATTTTTCCCATTCCTACATGAGTCACGTATTCGTGTCTGTGATTCACGTTCCCATACTACATGAAAGTTTTGCTAGATACTCAAGCAAAGCTGAAACTGACATATTTTCTGACTCTGGTCTTCCCCTCACCCCTCTGCGCAAGAACGTAGGAATCACTTGGGCCCGTCACAAACATCCTCGTGAGTATGCGAGGACTTTCCTCAAATTCACAGGTTTATGGGGCTAAAAGCCGAGAAAACGTAAGGTAAGCTGGAGATGTTGGGTCGTTGGCCATATCAGAGCTACGCTCTTCAGAGGGTGGGTCCCTTCGGAAAGGGTGTGATGGAAGGCCGTCTCCCTCCCCTGTGAGTTGGAGAAATATTGCACTGGGGCAAGGAACACAAAACACCTCTGTTTAAGGTAAGGTTGTGTTAAAACAGGCTAAAGCCAAGAATTTCAAAGTTAGGCACTCTTTCCATCCTTAACTCACTGTGGTTTGAACCAAAAAACAAACTCCCAGTGATGTTAGTTAAGGACAGGCTCATGGCTCATGCTGGAATATTTTTTTTTCCAACTTGCTAGTTTGTTGAGCCTTTACCGTTACTAAAATATTTACTTTCTTCTGCATCTTTTAAAAAATAATGTGACTTTGAAAGGCTTCTATGTCATCGTTATACATCTAAGTTACCTAGGAGCCTATAAGGAGTCCATTTTAATGGGCTGAATATTCAAGGTAAGTATTTTCTGAAAGTTTAGGCCATATACTTAAATATTTTTTTAATTCGGAAACCTTTGGGAAGAAAGGGGGATTTCTACTGACAAAAAGCTTTCTTAATTATATACAGTGGTTCAGTAAATAAATAAATGAACGTCCACTCATGGAACTTCTGAATCCTGCCTGGTTCACTGTTCTCAAATATACTTAAATCACTTCTCCTTTTACCTTTTAATGATCTGTAGAACACAACCTCTGAAAAAATCCTGACAAATCAAATTTGAGGACTTTTGTTTCACGCTGCTAATGCAGTACCAACCCTCTGTTCCTCTTCTGGCTCTGAGGCCCTGCTTTTCTTTTTCCCTCCATTCATTACCTTGATTTTTCTCCCCAGAATCCTGCTAACTGATTTTCTCAGCCTCGTCTGGATTTTACACTCTCCCTCACGTATTTCTTTTTGAAGGCACCTGTTTACTTTGTATTAGAGAGAGTATTAATTGCCAATCCACTCTTCTTGTTTTGGGGCCATATACTAAGGTTTTTGGCCTTTTATGCATTTCTGACTTGCATGTAGCTTAATATAATATGAAAGGGACTGACACAAGTTTATTTAATATTGTACGAGCAGCACAATTGCTATGCATGTGATAAGGTGTTCTCCCCAGCAATTGTGTCTGCAGTTATCTCCCACCCATGGCAGATCGCCCAAGAGAACTGCACCGACAACACAAAGCAAAATGTTCAGTGAAAAGGCGATGCTTGTTTATGCCATACTCGCTCAGAAAGCCCTGGGATCATACAGTGAAGCCAGGGAGGAAAATCTGTCAGGGAATCTTAAGTAATCAGCTGGTCACGTAATGACTGAATCATCAAGCCAGGCTGTGAAATAAGGTAGGCTGGCACCATAACATCTAAGAAAAGGGTTGTAATATTGTATGCCACTCTGTAATTAGCAAGTTCTAATTTGTGCATTAAGTCAGATGGTCAGTTGCTGATATTGCTGTGTGAAAGACCTTCCCTGCCCCCTCGCAGCCCGCCCTGTAAATACCTGTTGCTGCTGTTTTCCAAGACTTAAAATTTGCCTATAATTCACTTAGCACAGCTTGCAGGGCCTTGTGGTAGTGGTGTGACCCAAGTCAGACCTTCTACTGTTCCGTGCATTTAACTACTATTTTTGTGTTGCTGGTGTGAAAATATAATTATTTTTACATCAGAAGACTGCAGGGAGCTAGTAAAACCACTAGGCTCTTTGAGACTGCCTGCACCATGTTAGCTGGTTCAGACCTACCACAAAAAGTGCTAGAAATTTCTCCCAAACTTGCGAACATAAATGAATAAAATGAAATTACTTACACTACTAAACAGAAAAATACTGCATGTTATAGTTGTGGGCTCCAGGGACTCCCCACAGTGATTCGCTGGGGTGAGGGAGGGAGCAGGTGTCTGATCTGATTCCAGCAGAGCTCATGCAAACTCACCGTTAGGAAAAACCTCATCAGACCCACACATCTGTACAGGAAATGTGATGCCCAGTTTCTCTGAGTCAGGGTGGATCTGGGCGGATCTGCAAACCCTCTAGTGCCTTTGCAAAGTTCAGCTGGCCGGTGCAGCATTGACTTGTGGTGACAATCCCATGTGATGAATTTAGGGGCAACACTGTGATTCTCCTCCTTGCACCTTTCTCTCAATACAAGCAGCACAGCTAATAGGTCATCACATAAAAGCGGAAAACAGCATCCCAAACTGGGAAAATTCAATGCCTTTCATGTTTTTACATTTGAAACCCTCTGCCAAAGATGTTATGGAGGTTAAAAAGTGACTGGGATCAGGAAAAAAAGTCTGCATATTGATCTTATTAATGGGAACACCAGAGATGTGAAAAGGAGGAGGAAAATGTTTTTGGAAGGATTTCTCCATTCTTCGACATAAATCGGTCTCTGATTCACAGGCATTAGGGAAATCGCTTTGTCTTAGATGCAACTTATTCAGCAGCTGCAGAATTTCCAGCACTGCAACTAGAAACTGCTGATACTCACTAGCATGAGTGATAGATACAGCTCTTGTCAAGCCCGTATTTACAACTGCGATGTTTCTGTATCCAGTTAATCATTTAAAATTATAAAATTATTAATCATTTGATATTTCTGTATCCAGTTAATCGTTTAAAATTATGAAGCCTTGCAGCTGGACTAGAAACAGTACCATAGTACATCCACTTCTTCCCACCACTTTCCACACCCTGTATCCATCCTCTTTGCCCCTCTTCATTTTTCAGCTCCTGCAGCATCCAACCTTCCCTGTTGCCTCTGTGCCCTGGCATGGCTGTTTCTAGCCTCCTGCAGCCTGGCTGCATGCACCTGAGTGCCAGGACATAAAGCAGAGGTTCCCCTTGTTTCCAGCACAGTGACAGCAACTCCATGCCACCAGAAAAATTGGCTGGCAAAAGCCTTCTCCAGCTCTGGGTTGCTCCAGAGGAGCCAACTGAGTCATTTGGCAGGACAGTGGGTGCAAGGAGCTCCTCCAGCACAAATGGATTATTTAGAGAATTCAGCTGCCAAAGTCTGCCAGTGTCAACTGAATGTTCACAAATGGAGATTTTCATGTTATATGGCTGACTTGTGCCGTTTCTCCAGGAGACACCGATGGCATATGCTTGACAGAGGGGTGGTGGCTTTACCACATTCCATGTCCTTCCTCAAAAGCAAGGGGGCAAAATTATATTTCTCAGCAGGGCAAAATGATTATCTTCCTGCAATCTTCTTCTTAGAAATGGCTGAACTATTTTTTAATTGACACTTCCTGCACTTTTAAGGAAAATAATCAGGCTGAGGTAAATGCCTAGGATGGAAAAGGTGGGTGACGGATGCTGGTTCACCATCTCCTTCAATGTAAAGACTAAGGATGATTAAATCAAACAAGCAGGTGCCAAGTTCAAAACAAACAAAAGCAGGCACTTTTTCACACAGGGTGTAGTTAAGCTGGCGAACTCCTTGCTACAGGCCAAAAATGACTGGAGAATTTTATGGAAGAAAAAAACCAACATTGGGAAATACTACTTATAAAACTAGCACCTCTGGTTGAGGAAGTATGTGAGCTGCAAATCGCTGCAGGCGAGCGCAAGCATTGCCTGTGTTTGATCTGTTCTCATGTGCTTCCCTAAGCCCCTGCCACTGGCTCCAGCCAGAGATGAGCTACTGTGGTGGATGGGCTTTGTTCTGGTATGATCAGCCTGTTCTCATGTTGAAATTTCAACCTGGAGGGTTAATGTTTGGCCAAACACTACCCAGTTGAGATGGGAGAAACTGTCCTGCAATGCTAAAAAAAAGCTGCTTGCTAACAAGACAAGTGAGCTTGCTAACAAGACAAGTAGACTTGCTACCCATGGTACTAAATGAGTCTGTAGCACAGTTTCATTTCTTTCCTGAGAGTTCTTCCTTGACATAATCTTAAATTTTCCATAACAGGAAAAAAAAAATCAGTAAGTTGTCTTTACGCAGGTACTAAGCTAATAGTGAATGTGTATTGTACCAGTGTGGTGAATGGTGAGTCACTATGTGACTAAGGATTACGATAAATTGAATGGACTATTCACAAGTTCAAGGGCAAATTTTCCACCTTCATCACAAAAAGATTCTTGTGCTAGTGAACTTTTTATTTCAATATAGTATTTGGCTTAAAGAAACTAGTCTTCTGTAGAGTATCCTTTGCTTCCAAGATGGCAATGTAAGTGAGATCGTGTTAGTGTTGTGTTTCTGACCTCTTTATTACAAATATATTCTACTTACATTTCCATCTATAAAATAAACCATACACACACACATATACATATTTATAGGTAATTATATCCAAGTCAGTTGTTTAACATCACAGAACACTGATTTTCTCAAATTAATGTTCTCATATATTCTCCTCCCAGCTTGCAAATATATTTTACTCTTTTAAATAACTCTTCCCTGCTCTAATATCCCCCTTAGCAGGAAACCAAAATTTCAGTAAAGCTTGCGCTCTTGGAATACCAAAAATAGTTTGGCCACAACAGTGGAAGGGGTGAAGGAAGTGAGTGAGAGGCCCTGCCAGCAGGCAAATAAAATGCCAGCCCCATCAGCACAGCGTCTTTGCATAGCTGGTACAACCCCCTTTTTAATTTTCTAATATATTTTTTTAGCAAAATACATATAGTATTTATAGAATTAAAAACATTTCTAGATAAGGGAACAGCAACAAGAAGCTGTTTCTGGTGGAATTCCTAGACTAACAAAGCACTGGCTCCAAAGGGGCGTGAGGCTGATAGCCCTGGGCAGGGGTCCAGGCAGGGTGCTTGTGGGGGCAAGATGCTCTCAGCACCCACTTCTGCCAGCAGCAAGAAAAGGATGGGGAGAAAGAAAGAGACAAGATGGGTTAAAGGAGAGAGAGAAAAAAGAAAGACACAATTTTTAAAAGATTCCAACAGGAAAACTAGGGAGGAAAGGAAAAGAAAGGGGAAAGGAAAAGGAAAAGGGAAAAAAAAAAGAAATTTAGGAAGAAGTGGTATCTTTTCTCAGTAGTTCTCACCTGGAATGACTGTCCTAAAGAAAGGGATCTCCTTACCTTTTCTATCACATCTTCAGTATTTTTTGGTGCTTGGCTTCTCTTGCTCACAAGAAGAGGACGGTCTCATGAGCTCAGCCCCCAGCCATGCTGGTCCAGGTCTGCAGAAAGGCAGCACTGGGAGAAAAAAAGAGAAAAATGAAGCGCTGGGAGCATGAGCTGTGACCAGGAGACTGCTTTTCCCCAGCCTTGCCATGCTTTCAGCACCAAAATGGAGCCACGCAAACACATGTACGTGCATACACACACACACACACACGTGCATAGACACATGCACGCCCATGCGCATCCATTTTCAGCCCGTCTCTCCCGAGCCTCAACCATCCCTCCTGAGACGCCAGGGCCATCAGCTTGCTTTGTGCCACTCTGCCACATCCCTCAACCCCGTTCCCCTCCGTGTTGGCTGCGGCGACAACGCCTGCCTGTTGGGCTCTGACAGTGCTTGGCTCCTGGGAAGAAGTATTCACACACGATGGCAGCTCGAGAGAAAAGTTGAAAAGGAATCAAAGCCATCTCTGTTGAAATAAACATCTGCTCTGCGTTCAGTATCATGGCAACAGGGTTCACAAAATGCACGGGCAACCTTCCAAGGGTTCCTGGCACATCACAGCTCTCAGTACCTGCTGAAAACAGGCTGGCGGAGCGGTCAGGGCACTGTGGGGAGCACAGACGGGAGTGCTCGGAAGAGAAAACTTTGGTCAAAGTTAGAAATAACTTCATAGTTCCCTTGGAGGAATACGGCTTAGAAATCCACCGCCCCTGCAGTGACGCTGGCAGGTAGGATGAGATGGCCGCACCGCAGTTCCCTCCATGCGGCTGGGGTGTGTGCTCATCACCCCAGCCTATGGACAGTTTCTTCCCAGTTGCCCCAATGCAGGCAGAGGAAGAAAGCAGTGGGATGTGGAAAAGCACTTGCCCCTGGAGCCCATGCAAGGAGAGATCTGTGTTTGGTGGCTCTCAGTTAACATGCAATTCCCTGAGGAGCGGCCAGGGTAGGCATAGACCTGTTGCCTTTGCTTCCGCCTACAGCTTCTGCAAGGCCAAACTGAGACATTGAATGCAAACGCCTCTGCTCCCTGTTCCTAGCTTTGCATTCTCATATCCCTGCAGAGGCAGCACTGTGACGCAAGGCGAGCCAAGTCTCCATGGGGCAGTGAGCTCTAACCATCAGGACAGTATTACTGTCACAGGCAGTGCACCCAAGTGCTGTGCTTGTCATGTATACCCTGTGCTATTAATGACGATGCCTTAGGAGGAAGACGACCACAGCTCAGCTCATGGAGACCCACCTGAGCCTCCAGCTGGAGCTTAGTAGCAATGGCAATGAGTCTTTTTAATGAGTGAATTGGATGTGGTTGAGCCGGGAATCAATGTGAAGGGGCAGCCTGATAATACCTCTGTTACTGAGCTTCTCAGACAGAAACACACATGAAATGCAGGAACCTGATACCTTCCTGGGAGAGGGAACAGAGAGATTTTTGTCTCCAGTCCAATTTACCCGAATTCCTCACAGAGCACTAAGTGACAAACATGGCCTTTACTGAGAGCTTCAAAAGGAAATTATTGTTTGCATAAAAGACGTACTAAGTTGAGCTGGTTGTTAAAAGGGAACTTGAGCAAGAGCAGAGGGTGGAACAAATCTCTTGGAAAAATGTCCAAAAGCCACTGGATTGTGGGAAATGAGGCTCAACATCTGTGTCCCACTTGGGCTGTCACTCGACAAGAACAGCAAACGCTCAGCTTTGGGTGCGTTGCTAGACATCACAGATGCTCAGGACTCCAAAAAGGACAGTAAGAGGGAAAGGGAAGGCACTGAGAAGCTGAGGTGAGGACAGTTCAGAGTTTTGCTAGTTTTACAGCAAGACAAAGTAAAAGGATAACAGAAATGAAAAGGAAACACAGGACTACCAGAAAATCCTGCTAAGTTTTCATCTCCATTTGAATACAAAAGTAGCGTGATCTGGAAAATTTCCTGTCTTCACAATCCTTGTTTCTAGGAAATGAATCCTCAAGCGATGCTGCCAGCCAACCCAGCTGCCAGCGCGGTGCTGTGACTAGCCAGGGGGCAAATGGGGTGACGACAGGGCTGACAGTTCTCAGTTCCAGTGGTACAGGCAGAATCTTGCAGATAAAATGTAACTCTGTGCAAGGGCCAGGGTCTCTCTGGGTGACTGGGTGAGGCCAAGGCACCAGCACGGTGAGCTGCATTGATCTAAGTGGGTTCAATGACAGAGGCTGCAGCAAGGAGGGGAAATTTCCAGTACAACCCTGTGTGTACAGAGTCATTCTTCTGCCAACTAGGAGCAACCAAAGAGTAGATGACTCATAAGTACACATCTCTCCTGGCTGCTTTGGGAGCTCTCCTCTATCTGGTCCAACTGCTACGTACACTTATCCCTTGTGCTGACGAGGAAGTCAGACATAAATATGTGGATAGAGGCCAGCAAGGCTACTGTGGTGAGACCATAAATGCCGTGACGGTGACAGTGTGACCTGTGTGCTAGAAAGCTGCATCTACAAAACGCACAGAGGTTGGAGCGTCCTTGGTGTATGCTAGTGCTTGATCACCTTTGCATGCAGGAAAGTGAGCTTATTATCAAGTAAAATATTAATAATGGTGAGACTTAGATAAGTACCTTCTACCAGCAGATGCTGAACAGCACACTCAGTCCAGGAAACTGTCTCTGCAGAGGTTAAAGTACAGGGAGGATACGAGTGAGAAAGGGACGTAGGGAAGAGGAAGCATAGCAGACCCTATTACCATTCACTGCTAACGAGCTGCTGAATACATGGGCCATTGGTTCCCTCCTCAATGTGTGAATGAGGAAGGAATGCAAAATGACCCACCAGACAGCACGAAAGGAACCCCGGGAGATGTGTCAAGAGTGCACTCCAGAGCCTGATCTTCCTGCTACGTTTGGAGAGGCTGCCACGGGGCGAAATGTTTACTAGACTGACTCAGATACTAACGGGAGTCAGGGGATAGGTGGGAGAAGAGAGAAACAAAGAAGTCAGTGCAGCAGAGGAGAGCTGAACTTTCATAAGAGGGAAGTGAGGAAAGCTTGTTTGTGAGCTGCTTTGCCAGGAAGTCCTGTGACTAACCTTCTTTCGCACACTGATTTTATGGGCTAAAATTGTATTTATGGCATGCAGGACAAAACGCACAACAAAGCTGTGAAAAGGTGGCTTACCCTTCATTTGTAAGGTTATGGCAAACTCCGTGAAAGTTCTCCTGCCATGAGAGCGGCCCACCAGTGCAAAGCTTTGCCTTTGCAGCTGAGGTTGTCGCACAGGGGCCCAGGAGCAGATTTTGTAACCCTGGGAAGGAAATGAACTCAACAGAGCTGTGTGTTCTTGCAAAAGAACTATTCATTTTTTGCAATTTAAAGAAAGAAAATTTGACATGCTGTAGTTTTGCACTGTGCTGGTCTGATTGCTCCCATGCAGGACAACAGGGCATCTCTTCTCCTTCCATTTCCCAGCTCCTGCATCTGTCCTCTCCTCTTCGAATTCAAAGGGAAGTGACACTATACTGTTCTACAGTTTCAATGGCAAATTATGGATCAAATTGTGTATAGGATTGCACAGGAGCCTTCTGTAGCAGAACTTTTTCCACTTTCTGCCCATACCCCAATGTGGACACTAGACCAGAGATGATGAGTTTGTGCAAGCCAAACAGGATGGACGCGAAGCACAGTCTCACTTTGAAAAGCCTGTGCTTGTGGTAGGGCAAGTCGAGGAAGATGCTGACAGATTGAAAAAAGGAGGAGATGAGGAAAGACTCAAGGGCAGCGCTGCCAATGCAGAAAGATTGTAACAAACTAATGCTTGACTTGGTTAAACATCAAGTCTCAGTTAAGAGAAACAAGCCAGCCCGCTGAAAGGGTTCGCACAGCCAAAAGGATGAACTGTTTGGCTGAGACCATATAGGCACATGCAGCAAAAATGAACAAATGAATAAATGAAGTGATTTTCAGAAGCAGGGCAAATAACAGGAAAAATGTTAACAGTGGAAGGAGTTACTAGCCTGGGCGTCAGGGCCCAGTGAGCAGAACGAGGTGCATGTGGCGTCTCAGCTCTGTCACTGCTGTCCTCCCACGCTGCCTGCAACCCTTCCACTCATGTGGGGACAGGGGAATGGTGCGAGTGCCGCTGAGCAGGGTGAGCCAACACCCTCAAATGTCCTCTCTGCCCCACATCCTGCTGCCAAGGGGGGAAATCCTGCAAAGTGCTTTCCCCCCTCTGTCAGCTCTGAGGGTAAGATGGGTCACCAATATGCAAGTGTAAGGTCAGAAAGGACAAGTAATGTACCCAGCTTGGCCCAGCGTGGTGCCAGTCCACAGAGGTTTATGCTTCAGCTGCTTCCTACAGCCTTTCTGCAGCCCATGAGCTGCTCAGAAGCAGCACCAAGTCCTGAGAAACAGGACCAGCCATCAGATGTTTGATCTGAAGCCTCCATGTAGGACCCACCTGGCCAGTTTATCATCCTAGATGTCTTCTCTGGCATGTCTTCATGTGCTGTGGTTTGGTGGTTTATGGCTGCTCTGATGGATGAATCACTGGCTACTGGCTGGCTTGTCCCAACCTAATGAGCAGATTTTGAACTGCCTGCTGTTGGCAAGGTCGTACTACTGCGGGGACGGATGACCGCTGTGGCTATGTTTTGATTTGTAGTGCTTTTCTTTCACTTGTCCCTGACATAGGGGGCAAAGGGTGTGGAAACCTCATTTGCTCTGATGTAGGCCTGTAAAGGGAGCGAGGATCATCCCTGGCAGAGATGTACACCATGACACAGTCCTGCAGGAGCTGTGGGTTTGCATTCACCAGAACTCTGAGATTCCTTGTACCAAGTCCCGGTGGCCCCTGTGCCCGTGTCCCATCCACCGCTGCTGCTCCTGTTGCAGGTAGTGTCACCAGGAACTCATCACGTCCAGGCTAGACAGACACTGTGCTCCTGCAGCCTTGCTATACTTTTGCATTCGCCTCCCAGATAATTATAGCTGGGGTAGATTGAAGCCTCTCCTGGTGCTTCCCCATCTGGCGTGGCATGTTTTGGTGGGCAGGTAAGGGCTTGGCAACATATCCTGCTTCTCACCCACCTCCCTGACCCCACCGTGGCTCTGCACAGCCCCCACCATCCAGCACTGCCACGCTGCAACAGGGACCATGCTGAACCTCACCTGTGGCTGCAGTGCTTCCCCTGGATTTCCCCAGCACTCTGCATGGTGGTTTCTGTACGTGGTTTCTGTAGGTGCTTTGCTGTGCTCCAGAGGTGCCTGTATAGGTGTATCCCATTTTGATTAACATGGTCCTGCTATCTATCAGCTCTAGTACCTTGCCTCCCTCGATCCATGGTGTGCCCATGCTGGTACTCCTGTGGCATGCAAGTGCCTGAATTTTGGAGCAACTCGTGCCAGCTGGATGTCGCTGCCGGTACTCTATCAAAATGAAACACCAAAGCTCACACACACGTATGCAAATATCTGTATGCATGGCCTGCAGCCCCTGCTTTCCATTGCTGCAGTAAACTCCCTGGCGCATCCTACAGTACAGCTTCCTCAGCCTTTTGGTTTTGTCCCAGCTATTCCCCCAGCCTGTGCTTTGTTCCTGGGCAGGGACTCAAAGAGCAGATCATGGCACAGAAAGGCCCTGTGTGGTTCTCTGGGGTCTAATGTAGGTGACCCTTTGACCCGGACTGATTGATGAGACCTGTCTCCATGGGTGGCTGATGCAGACCTGGGTGCACCTCTCCCTGCCAGGGACAGCAGTGATACTCTTGTTTCAGTGCATATCCCTGGCACATGCCAATGGAGAGGGCTACAGCTTCCTTCCCTGCAGGGCTCCCTGCAGCCTCCCTGGGCTTTAAGGAGAGGAGTCCCTTGTGAGAAGCTATCTGCAACTTGCTCTTATTTTCTCACTCCTGCAAGATGGCAGAGATAGGGGAGTAGTTTGCCTCAGTTGATGCCAGAGCAAGAGCTCAGCATCTTCCATCTCCCTCTGACTTTCTACTGTGTCTCCAGCCCTGGCAACATGCCCGGTCCAGCATTCTGCAGGGTGGAGGAACACAAGCGCCACAGTCAGACCTTATCGGGTCAGGTAAGGTGGAGATGGGAGCCTCCTGCACCAGGTGAGCCCTCAACCAGGGGACCATTCTCACAGGATATCTGCCCTTCTCATTACAAAAGCCACTCTGAGGAACAGTGCCATGTCCCTGCAAAGGTCCCATTCCCTGGAAAGCTGCTCTGCACCGGCCCTTTCCATCCAAAAGTCCCCACTTTCTTCTGCTTTGAGGGATAAGGGAACAGAGGGAAGGGGAGCAGGAACTGATGTCCTTCCCCAGCATTAGCTCTTGCCCTGGTTAGCTGGAAGAGGCAGCAAAACTACAATCAGAGCTCTCCAAGAGGCAGTGAGCACCTGGTGGAGTGAGGCCTCTCCCCCAGTTATTTGGTAGATATTTATCACATAACACCGACACCTGCACCAGCGCTGCCTTTGAAGCTGATTTGTTTAGGAAACAAAAATGAGAGAAAATAACCAAGTCACCTGAGGTGTCTGAGCACGAAAAGGAAGCTCAATAGTCAATTCACTTCCCTCTGACGCCTGAAGTGGATGGCAATTTTGGGGGCGGAGGAGAGATAAAACTGCAGATTAGCTGACTTTCATTCATTTGCAAGTCGGGCCGGTTCAGCAGGATTTCTGGCTGCTGACATCAGAGCGCTCCCCAGCAGACAAGGCAAAGCCAACATCGGAAGTTTTCAGGAAATGCCAGAGAGATGGTCATTAGTGGCTCATTAATAAAACGTCACCCTTCCCTGTCATCTCTGGTTTTTGGACAGGGCCTGGGCACCCTGCTCTGCCCTCTGCCCCTCAGGGACTTCCCAAATGTACTTTACCTTTACTAACTCAGGTTGTCTTGGCGGAGCAGCCCTGAGTCCTTTCTTATTTATTTGTCCCAATTGCATCGTTTCTCTTGATCTAACAGGAGCAGACATGTTTGTGCCATGTTGGTGGATGCTCCTCTGGGTACCAGTGCTGGATGCCCACAATCCCATGGGCAGTCCATGGTGCAGAGGTAACCCTCTGACCGTGGAGAGACGTGTAGTGGCAGAGGAGGCTTTATTCGTGCCATGTGCTGCTTGGCTACAGTACCCATCTTCTGGGAGCCCTACATCAGGATGTAGTATGTCGTCAAACCTGAGAGTGGCTGCCAGACATCACAGGCTGCTTGGTCCTGCTTGTTAGAAAACACATTCAGTTAAAAGAAGAAAAACAGATTTTGTTGAAGTATCAGAGACTGGCTGTTGCCTGGGAGTAAGGGTCAAAGTTGGCTGCAAGAGCTCTCTCTGCAAAAGGGAACGTGAGACCTGCTCCCAACACCTGTTAATTCTTGGGTAATGCAGCCATGGGCAGATCTTGCCCACAGTGTTTGCTTAAAAAAAAAAATTATATTTCAGGAGATGGATCTGTAGGTGGCTCCTGGCAGGTGCACACCACGAGGGCCCCATCCAGCCCCTACTCCCCTCTCACCTTTGGACTGCATTTTGCACCTCAACCAAAGCCCCTTCTAGTCTCTCTGGGTGCTGCTTGGTGCCTGAAGGAGGGCTATGGACTCTTACACAAGAGCAGGAGGTTGGTAGACCAGCAGCATTCCCAGGCTGAAGGTTCCTGTGCTCTGAGAAGTTCTTGGAGCTGTTAATCCCTCACGGCCAGACATCCTCCAGTTCACATGAACAGCTGAAGGGATGCACTTCCTCTGCTCATCCAAAAACCCGTGTGCCCAGCGTCAGCCCCACTGTGGGCCAAGCCCTGGAGTATGCATGTACTCCTTGGAGCACACCTGCATCCCCCCGAGCACTTCTGCATGCCCAGGAGCACACCCAGCCCTGATGGTGCGACCAGCTGCGATGCTGCCAGGTGCCTGGGCATGCACGGGGCGAGGGTAGGTGTGCACAGGGGGTGCCAGGGCATGTGCAGGGTGGCCGGGCACGCATGACGGGGGCGCCTGGGCGTGCCCGGGGGGTGCCCAGCGCAACCTGTGCTGGTGACAGGCTGGGAAGGGACAGGGCAGCCGCGGTGGGGGGACCCGTTCGCGGGAGGCTCCTGCCCCCCAGTGTCGGCTCCGGACAGCGCCGCGCTCCCGGGGCCGGCCCGACCCTCCGCCCCGCCCCAGCCCGGGCTGCCGTTGGCTTTCCGGAACGAGGGGTTCGCGCTGGTTTTGCAGCCAAATGTAATTTTAAACATCTGTTTAACAAAAACCACCCAACAACAACAACAACAAATCCACAAAAAATCCACCTCGAAACATCGAAAAACAAAACCCCTATCCCACAAACACCAAAACCCAGCCATGGAAGCATCCCAAATGGGTGCATGAGAGGGGCAAACTCCCCATGGGTGGCGCCGAGTCTATGCCCCCGTGCTGGCTGTGCCTGCTAGTCTCACCGCTGGTGATGGTGGCACCCCAGGCCTGTCCCCTGCTGTTCTTTGGTCAGTAATCACCTTGCAATGAAATACAGTTTGCACTCAAATTGTACATTGCCACTCCTGTGTAAACCTGCCTTTTCGGAGATGCCGAGCAGGGCTGAGTACTTCCCCTCCTCTCTGGCGTAACTGACACACTTACAGGGCTGAAAGGGCTCCTCGCGGATCTGCTCCTACCAACTTGTGAAGATGGGAGAGGGATGAGCCCTGTGAACTCGTCCCAGGCAAGGGATGACAGCCCATCTACCTGCCAAGGGGCAGTCAGGGAGTCCATAGCACAAACCTGTGTGAATCAAAGCTTCATTTGTTTCAGTGCTTACAGCCTTTTTCTTTGGCATGGAAAGTATGACACCTTTCTTCCTGTCCACTGCAAAAATAAAACGTAACAGAAGCCCAAGTTCTCTGCAGGAGCTAGTTATCCTCCAGCATTAACAACAGCAGACAGACATGTCCAAGTTGCAGCTGGCAATTGCCTCCAAGTATCTGCAAACGAGGCGCAAGTAATACCAGGGCCTGCCATGAATCTCAGTGTTTGACATTTTTCCCAGAGCTCCACGTCCTGGAGACAAACGGCTACAGCTTCCCTTAGAAAGCCAAGCTTTTGCCTTCCTTATTATTAAGGGAGAGCCGAGAACTGACCTGATTGCTCCAAAAAGACAAAGAAGCTGCGGGGAAAAAATATTGGTATGACGTGACCTATCTGTATCTGTGTTGTATCAACCCTGATCAGTCAGTTTGGATTCTGTGCTTCTGGAGATACAACATGCTAAAGCTTTCAATTTTATCTGGATTTAGCTTTAAAAATAGAGGGGTTTGTTTTCTCTTTTCTTTTCTTTACATTTTTTTTTTCCTCTAGCAAAGTGGAATTTTTTACTCCTGCTACTCAGGATTCAAAACAGGACTACAAAATAAACTGTATTGGTTTAGCTTATACACAACAGTGAGATTCCTTAATTGTCCATTACTCATTCAGAGGGATCTCATAAGAGTTAAGCAGTATAATAAAAGCATTAAATGTGTAGCAATTCCTGTAGAGGCCGCACACAACTCATTTATAACAGTGTCAGGGGCCTCTGAACAAGGATCTAACTAGTCTCGGTACCATGAGCTATGCATGCTGAAGAAAATGCCTCTTTTGCAAGCTGATTTCGCTTATCTGACCTGGTGAGGAATAAAAGTGGAAACACAATTGAAAAGTCAGGAGATAAACATAGTAGAAGGACAATATAAGCAGAAGCACATTTACAAAATCATTCAGAAAACGCCTTCGCTCTGTCATATCTGTTATTTAAATAAGAAGAATCATGGGTATGTTCCAGATCATTCGGGAAGACACTTTAATCCCATTACAGGAGGAAAATGTCTCCCTTGCACATTGGTGTTCAAGAGCTGGGTCAGTATGGATGGGAGGAAAAGCTGAAAGCTTGGGAGCAGCCATGCCCAGGGGAGAGAACCCCGGGAGATGCCTGGGGAGGAATCGCAGGGCTGCAGCAAGTGAAGACCAGCTGCCCCCAGCTCCCTGCCCTGGCTGGCCTGCGCTGCAAGCTGCCCGGAGCTGGATGTGTGCTGGCTCCTCGTCTGCTTCTCAGCTGAAGGGGCTGGGAAAGCTATAGCTGCTTCTGCTCTGAACCAGCTGGCATCGCTCCCGTTTCTGGGCTGCCTACCTGCACCTGTGGGAAGGAAAGCAGCTTGGCGAAGGTCTGCTCTGCACTAGCAACAAAGCTCTTGGCTGCTTCCTCTTCCTAGTTGCTTAAAAAAAAAAATAAAATTAAAAATTACATTTCCCAATCCCAGGCAGCATGTTACATTTCCTCAAGAGGAAGCAAAGCTGTACAACAGCTGAATCAGCTCCGGGTTGTGTAAATGACACCGCTGTCACCCAGGGAGAGATATCCACTCTAATCCCAGTGTTACTAACATCCACAAATCTGCATGGACCACCCCATTGTTATGGTAAATTCACAGCTCTGGAACTCTTTGCGCAAATAAAATGACTACCACAAAACCCATGTACATTAAGAAGATGCTATACAGCTTCCCCACTTTCATGTAAAATAAAAGGTTGCATGTGTAAATAAGATCGTTTAAAAATGAGTAACATGAAGCTGGGCCCTAGGAAGTTGAAAATCTCTTACTACTTACAGTGCATCTTGTATGAGCACCCCAAAGCCCTGAACTCTCTGCCTGCTTTAGAGTACAGTTCCCATTTTTGTTCTGCTTCAAGAGCACAGCAACAGAGCAAAAATTTGCATGACATGCACTTTCAAATACTTTTTAGACATTTTTTAAAATTACCATTAGTGATGTGCAAGAACACATGGTACGTAAAACAAACAAGCCAATGAACTATTTAGGAGTGACATCGAACCGCCCTTGAGAGCACTCTGAGCAGGGCAAAGCTGCGTATCGGAACGGGTTGACGTGCATGTCGGCACAGCTCTGCCTCCCCGCATTCCCACCAGGCACTTGTACCATATTTGGTAGAGTAATGAGGATGGAAGACCAGAAGGAAAAGCCTGGCTTGGCAGGCAGTTGACAACGAAGCCTGTTTTGTACATGCTGTAATTTGTGGTCACTATTTTGGTGGGCGCTGATGCCTTCCATTTGCTCTGAGCGTGCCCTTCCTCTGCCCTCCAGCCCTCACCCCACCAGGGACAGGGCTCTGAACCACAGCTTCCAGCACGACTGAGGGCATGAAGACAACAGGCCGAAACAAGTCCTGATTAACAGGGGACAAAACAGACAACAGAAGAGCTTTTGGGTACCCTACAAGCTAAGTGCAGGCTCATCACCTGATGGGAAAGATGAGAATAAGCCTGCTGCAGTGAAGGTTGGTGCACTTGATTTTTCTTTTGTTCTAGTGTTTACAAAAAGGATTATCTATGACTGGAGCAAATTATCTTTAACAAGCAAACAAACATACATCCAGACGAACAGGCTGGAGAACATTCAGATAAAGTAGATGTCTTCAGGTGGGCAGGGCCTTATTAATCACTAATGTAATGATCTAAACACTGATGCAACCTGAAACAGTTTTCTGTGAGGCCTGTAAAAAACAGAAAGAGTCTTTAAAAACTGAAGGACAAACATCATGTTTGTCTTCAGAAAGGAACAATCCAAGAAATTATTGGTCCATTTGTTCAACTTCAATCCCTAGAGTAATTCTGGAACAAAGTAAACAATTTTTTTTATCCCTTCTTCATGTCATTTACCAGCAATCAAGAACAGTTTGTGCCAAACCAATCCAGTTTCCCTTTTTGATAGGCCTAAGGTATGAGGCAACATCTTTCTAAACAGCTTGAGGAAATAGAACAGCTAATCACAGATGGATATGCAGCTAGCTGAAAAAAGCCCCTCTTAAAGAGCACTTGATCACCCAGCAAGACAGTGAATGCTGCTGTTTCACAGGATTCCGTCAGGTTAGGAGCTTTATTCAGTGTTTTAAATAATTTGTTTGTGTGAAAGAAGGCACTCATGGATTATATCAAAGGAGGAATGGTTAGAAAGATGTCTGCAGACACTATTAAGAGTATATAAAAAAAAAAAATCGCAGCCATTTTCTAAATGGCACAGCAACACAAGCAACAAATATGCAATTCCAGAAAATTGTTAAAAGCATTCCTCTTCGGCAGAAGAAATTAATTTTTCAGTATGGAGTGACTGACGGGGTGGCGGCATTGCTCAAAAGCTCAGAAACTGTAGAAAGCCACGAGCTGAGGAGCAGCTATACAACAATCCGCTGCCACAGAAAGGAGGAGAAGTTACTCGTTCTGGACAGACTCGGGGAAAGAAGACTGAGACACAAATAAGGTGATTGTTCTGCTGGATTGGGGATGATGCAGTCTGGCTCAGATAGCAACATGGTCAGCTCTAGAGACCAACAGGAACAATGAATGATTCAGAAAACATAACTTAGGAGATGAGGTTGAAAGATTCAGGCTTTTTTTTTTTTTCAAAACAGAAAAGAATCATAGAATCATCTGGTTGGAAGAGACCTTCAAGATCATCGAGTCCAACCATTCACCCTGCACTGTCAGGGTCCCTAAACCATGTTGCTCAACACCAAATCCACACAGTTTTTAAACACCTCCAGGGATGGGGACTCCACCACCTCCCTGGGCAGCCTGTTCCAATACTTCACAACCCTCTCTGTAAAGAAATTCTTCCTGATATGTAACCTAAATTTCCCCTGACGCAACTTGAGGCCATTTCCTCTCATCCTGTCATTCATAACGTGGGAGAAGAGACCGACCCCCATCTCCTTACAACTTCCTTTCAGGTAATTGTAGAGAGCGATAAGGCCCCCCTGAGCCTCCTCTTCTCCAGACTAAACAGTCCCAGCTCCCTCAGCCACTCCTCGCAGGACAAGTTCTCTAAACCCTTCTCTAGTTTCGTTGCTCTTCTCTGAACTCACTCCAGCCCCTCAACGTCCTTCTTGAAGCGAGGGGCCCAAAACTGGACACAGTACTCCAGGTGTGGCCTCACCAGTGCTGAGTATAGGGGGACAATCACTTCCCTGCTCCTGCTGGCCACACTGTTTCTGATACATGCCAGGATTTCGTTGGCTTTCTTGGCTTTTTGGGCACACTGCTGGCTTATGTTCAATCGGCTGTTGACCAGCACCCCCAGGTCCTTCTCTGCTGTGCAGCTTTCCAGCCACACTTCCCCGGAGCAGAGACAGAACTCAAGGCAGTGTGATCAGAGTGCACACCAGATACTAAACAACCATGGTCCCTGGCGAGGGGAGGAAGGAGCAGAAGGCAACTTAATTTGCAGCAAAATCAATTTAGGTCAGTCACTGGGGGAGTTTTCTAATTAAAGGAGAAAGCAGTGGGACAGAACATTTGAGAGACTCACTACAGATTTTTTTAAAAGTTGGACAAACTTGCACCAAGATGTCTCTGTCCTGGTACTGTTCAGAAGGCCATGGGTCAGATAGTAGCCCAACAACGTTTCCAACCCTCCCTAAAAATGAATAAACGAATGATCAATACTATTTTACATACATCCCAGAAACAAACAAAAATTAAAGGCTACACACCTAATAAAACATAGAATCATAGAATGGGTTGTGTTGGAAGGGACCTTAAAGATCATCTAGTTCCAGCCTCCCTGCCATAGGCAGGGACACCTTCCACTAGACCAGGTTGCTCAAAGCTTCTTCCAACCTGGCCTTGAACACTTCCAGGGATAGGGCAGCCACAACTTCTCTGGGCAATCTGTTCCAGTGTTTCACCAGCCTCGTTGTAAAAAATTTCTTCCTTATATCTAATCTAAGTTTACCTTCAGTTTAAAGCCATTGCCCCTTGTCCTATCACTACACACCCTTGCAAAAAGTCCCTCTCCAGCTTTCTTGTAGGCTGCCTTAAAGTACTGGAAGGCTGCAATAAGATCACCCCGGAGCCTTCTCTTCTCCAGGCTGAACAGCCCCAACTCTCTCAGCACATCTTCATAGGAGAAATTCTCCAGCCCTCGGATCATCTTCGTGGCCCTCCTCTGGACCCGCTCCAACAGGTCCATGTCCTTGTGTTGGGGACTCCAGAGCTGAACACTGTACTGCAGGTAGGGTCTCATGAGAGCAGAGGAGAGGGGTAGAATCCCCTCCCTCGACCTGCTGGCCACGCTTCTTTGGATGCAGCCCAGGATACGGTTGGCTTTCTGGGCTGCCAGCGCACATTGCCGGCTCATGTTGAGCTTCTCATCAGCCGATGGCCCCAAGCCCTTCTCCTCAAGGCTGCTCTCAATCCATTCTCCATCCAGCCTGTGTTGGTGCTTGGGATCGCCCTGACCCATGTGCAGGGCCTTGCACTAGGCCTTGTTGAACTTCGTGAGGTTCTCACAGGCCCACCTCTCAAGCCTGTCAAGGTCCCTCTGGATGACATCCCTTCCCTCCAACCCGTCAACCACACCACACAGCTCGGTGTCGTCAGCAAACTTGCTGAGAGTGCACTGAACATCAGCTAATGGCTCTGCCTCAATACATGCTGGTCTAATCAGGAGTTAGCTACAGTTGAATATTCTCCTACAACATGATGGGATGTGAAGTTAAAACTTAATAGCCTTACCCTGAGTAACTTTCCCTATAGCCGACTTTGACATTTGAAGGACTGAGCAGTTTCACACCTTTTAAGAGTACCTAGCTGTCATTTTTGAAGTTTCTACACTGACATTTTGTGTGAAGGGAGGAAACTAGTGAGGCTAAGAGGCTTTGAAGTGCAGGAAGGAGAAAGGTTCCAACAGGCAAATCAGACAGACACAAGCTAATTTTGGTGCTCTCACTGCCATTGTCAGAAAACCAATGTATTTTGTTTCAACTTGCTACGTTGAAACAAGTTCAGGAGAAGTGGCAATGATGTAGCTAAGTGCCTTAAAAACACCTAATTTCTGTTTTTTCAGGCTTTACAGAATTACACTGGGAGCTGAGACAGCAATTGCTGATAGCGTGGGATCTAATTGATCTTTCAATTATATCAATAGGAAAGGATGCCCATTGCACACATCAATTTTTTCCCTAGCATGAGGCATATATTCAGTTGGTTTTTGGTGGTATTTTTCTTTTAGCACAGAAGATGTAGGACCAACTCTACTTTTAAAGCAAGACACTAGTTTAACTCCTAGTTCAAGCTGCTCCTAACTTTTGATCTAGCTTAGTAAATTTTGTCCAGGTTCCAAAAAACGGCAGTGCCTAAGCTTAACATAACCTCTTCCTCACTAAGCTTGCAATCTCATCATGCCTTTAGTGAAGTCCATTTTAGCAGTTTGAGCCAAGTTAAATAGAGGAAATCTTCAATGTAATAAGTATGATTACTGGAAGTACTGGTTGACTGGAAAGCATTTATTTGGAGATGTTTGTGCAAGAGTCATCGAAATAATTGCAGTCCTTTGGCAAAAGCAAAACAAGGAGCAGAGAGCATTACTAGAATACACTGGCTGTTTTACAGCTTTGTGAGGACAGCAGCAATTGTCTTTCCCTGCTGAGCTATTACCTTCAGAAGACGACTTGGCAAGAATCAAAGTACAGCTGTAGACAGGATATTTTAGTGATAAACAACACAAGGTTTACAAGCAAAGAAAAAGGATTTCACTAACCTAACCAACATAGTTGGAGAAAAGAGAAAAAAAACCCAAACGAACCCAAAAATCATCAACAAGCTTTCAGGCTCTTACACACTACAAACGTGAGGCAGAGTTTCCGGACCTGAAAGAAAGTTTGTCTCTCTCCTGTGCCTCCCACTCAAACCCAAATCGCTTTGCTGTGGTGGTAGCGGGGAATTAGTTACATCAAAGGGATCTCAGGTCTCCTACTTTCACCATGATTCAACACAGCTAGCAGGAAGTTTGTCCAAATGAGAGACATTTTAATCTGATTTTGCCTTTGAATTTAAAGTAGAAGCCACATTTCTACAGCTGGCAGTATAACTCAGGGGGGTTGTTCCAACAAAATTTTGCAAATATTGAGTAAAACTGAAGTATTTGAGAATCATCTTGATGAACCTTCAACGACCTGGCAGATCTGTTCCTCTCAGCCCCACCGTGCCCATTCCTGGACCTGAAGAGCTCAGCTGCTGCCCCACCACAGCGCTGGAGTGAGAAGAAAGGAGGGAGGTTTCAGCAGTGCCCTGGCCATACCTGGGCTTCCACTCATCTACCTCTGCTTTTTCTCGTGTGAGGGGAAAACCCTCCCGAACTGAAAGTGTCGTCTTTTTTTTTTTTTTTTTTTTTTAAACTGAAAAATAAATCAACATTTCCCCTCTGGGGGAAATTCTGAATGTTTGAAGTTCCAATTCAGAACTAAGTTTATTGAATACTTTCCAGTGAATGGAAATACCCAATCTATGAACACTTCTACCTAGTAAGCACTAAAATACTGTGGCTTACAATTCAGTGTGTTCATCTATTGACTCCTTTAAAGCTATCCAACTATGTCATGGCATTCCGTAATTGAAATAAATTAAAAATCACACACACAAAAAGAAATAAAGTGTTGAATTTTTCTAGCATACCAAATACAGAAAACATAAATTATTTAACAATGTATTAAAATAGGAAAAGGTCACTTACAGAAAGTAATTAAAATCATTATTGCCACAAAAACTGTAGAATTGGAAAAGAAAAACGCAGATAGATTTGCTTTTTAACTTCCCACTTTCTTCCTTAATTTTAAATTATCTGCTCACTGAACCAAAGGGAACAAAGTATGCTTTCTCTGAATCTTTCAAAGAAGCCATCGCTAACGTGTTTTTTTGGCACTTCAACACATTTGGGTCTAAGCAACCAGGTAATGGCTTTCATCAGTTTAGCAACTTGGCATTTTCAATGACTTCAGCAGCTAACAGAGACATAAAATATCGGAGCTACATTTGGTAAGGCTACAGCAACCTCAGTCAAATTCCAGTCTGAGAATTTATTAACTCTACAGTGTTACAAAAAAAACATGCCAATGTAAACATAGTGTGACATTGAGTATACATGGGGTGACTGCACAAGTCCTGCGCACAGCTCCATCTCAGTTTCATTCCCCCAGCCAAAAAAATTAGAGTTGTACCATTCCCCACTGATTGTGTGGGCTGAGTTCACTTTTGAAAGGGAAGAGGGCAAAGCAACACTCAGTTTTTCTTCTCTGGGTTCTGCATGCCTCAAACACGGTTTCTCATTAAACCACTGCCATCTCTTCTGTCTCAGTGTATATTCTCAACCAAGAACAAAATGCCATGCAATTATATTGAAAAACATTCAAATGCATTTATTCATTCTTTAAACAAACTTACAGACCAAGTAACTGCAATGAAGAACAAACAAATTATAGCAAAACTTGGAAAATTTCAAGCTAAAAAAAAAAAAAACAACCATAAACAAAGGGCATTAAAGACGCAAATACACTCAGGCACTTACTTCACATGCCAAAACACAGGGCTCAAGGAATCTATCCGTTAGGAAGTGTGTCAATTACTGCTATTTAGGAAACAAAGAACTACCCAGAACATTTCTATATAGTGATCTAAGCCATCCTCTGCATTTAAGTGTTCCTTTTGGCCTCGCACTTTCGATCTGTTTTTTCCACTCCTTTGCCTTTATGAATTTGTTTTGTTTTTTTTTTTTTTTCAAATAAATAAGCTTTGGTTTTTATCATAAACATCGAAACAAAAGTCAAAAGAATTTAAGGTAAAGTACCGAGGATCATCTTCCTAGATTGCTATACTGAAAGCCACAAAACTTGATATTATACTGTTATGCCTACTTATCTCAAAATCATACATTTGTTTGTCTAGCGGTCTCTGATGAGTAACATTCTAGATGAGGTAGATTTGAGAAATATTTATATTGCTATAATGATATGAGTGTTGTAGGGGAGAGGCAATGAAGTTGGCACAGGATTTTAATTATCCTTTCCCCCACACTGTTCCTTTACCTCTGGAATATCAAATAGTGCTGTTAGCTGACTTTGTATCACCTGAGTTTCTCACTGAAATCCCTGAGGCTTTATTCTCATTTTGTCTCATTAACCAATTTTTATAATGTCTTTTTTCTTTCAGCCTGATTGCAAGCAAAAGATTTAAGGTAATATGGGGTCTGCTAGTTCTGCTACATTTCACCTCTCCTTTCTACCACCAGCAGTGAGAGGTAGATCAGAGGTGTGGAGGAAACGATATTTGAGAGGCTACGTGGAGACAGGGGAAAGAACTGGATTTATTAAGGGAGAGAGGGAATACATAAGAGGGTAAAGGATGTAAATTTTTAGTTAAAAAGCAAGCTCTGTTAGTTCTACTTCTCGCAGAACAGAATGCTCTAAAAATGTAGCATTTAATTTCAGCTGTTCGACTGAATTGAGGACAGGCCTGAACTTTAAAAGGTTAGTGACTATAGTTTGTTCCTAACAAACTTCTGAGGACATCTCTTCCCAGTCTGCCAAGACTGTCTGTATCAAATGATGTGCCTGCACTTAGATTGGAGGAACAAAAAATTCCTTAACACTAACCATAACCAGCTTGCATGGATCCCTTTCTCCCCATTACATTACTTTCTGCCTTCAGCACAGTCGAGGTACTGCTGTTAACACCCTTGCAGCACAGAGTTGAAACTAATGCTCAGAATTCACAGCAGAGAAACATCCACAGTTGTGCCAGAAAACGTCTGTTGAGCTTTGCTGGGTAAAGCGATCTCAAAACAAAACCATCGAAAAATGAACAAATCAATTAATGGTTTATCAAAAAAATCCCACAAAAGTCAAACCTCAGCAGTAAAATACAGAAGATAATTTTTTTTAAAACATCAAATCAGCACCTTGTTTTAAATTGCTAAGCTCCTAGAGGGGAAGCTCAAATCACAGCCTCATCACTATAGAAAGAATAAAGCTTATCACTTAGAAAGCAGGCCAAGGTTGTCAACCTCTCTTCCCCCAAATCCACCAGCTCAGCAGTAAGGATAGGTCTTGAAGTCTTTGAATTGATTAGGTTTCAGTGCTTTAGCACTGGCTAATCCCTTTGACCACAGCTCCTTAGGCTCATGCGTTCATCCTGGTAATTTTGCTGGAGAGACGCAGGATGACTTAGCTTCCAAAAACCTGGTGTTTTCAGGCCAATATGGCCAAAGTAGAATCAGTCTGGTGAGACTCAATACAGTTATCTGCCACTGCACAACACAGGTAAAAAATCCTGTTTATTACTTTAAACGAAGTATAATTAACCTAAGAAGTCCATGAAGGCAAGACATTTTCTATGAATAGTCTGAATACCAGCTGGAAAGCTGAGAGGCTTTTCATACACATTTTTAAAGAACAAACCCATCCTCTTTTATAGGGTTTGACCAGGCCACAGCTGATGCACATCAACCAGAAGAGTAAGAAGGTCAGTCCATAAATGCCCTCTGGAAGGCACCTTGCCCTGGAGCACATAAAACAGGCCATCCACAAACAGTCCATGCTCTGGCAGCAGTTCCATGTAGTGGCCATAATGAGCCATGTACTGTAAACAAGCTTCATCTCACCTGTTGCAAAATAGAGCCAAATACTTCAGATAAGTCACAGTGCTTGCTCCAAAAAACCCACTTGCAGTCTAACATGAGGCACGAACACAAATGCAAACGACAAGTAAGAGGGCAGAGCCAGCTGGAGCCAGAATGAGAGATGCTGCAATGCAGACAGATGAAAGTTATGTACACGCTCATCTCGAATGATCCAAGATGATTATTTCTAGCAGAGATGGAGGAACAGCCACTGTTAGTGATGTATCTTCTGAGCATCAGAGAAGGAGGCTCAGAAAGGACTCAGTAAGGTGAAAGTTGGTGAATGTCTTGCAGACCTCTTCACATCTACATTGTCAGCTGAGCTACGGGAGCAGGAATGAAAGTCTCCTCATCTTTCACTGGTAAAGCAGAGTTTATCGGTTTTCTTTTTTGGAATTAGTGCACTCTGGAGCTTCGATTAGAATTACAGAATGAATTTCTTCTTCCTTAACTAACCTGTCGTAAGCATTCACAGAATCATCCTTTGCACAGTTCTGAAAGAGAAAAACAACATTTTTAACAGCGTTTCTTCACAGCAAGCTTTTTTTCAGCCCAATAAGAGTAAGACAGACCCGTTTCACAACGTACAGGCTATATTATGGTGAAAAAGCCAAGGCAGCTGGGCAACAAACTGTGCGTATTAGGGACATGGCTCAGGCCTGGTTGACGGAAGAGTCTTCCTCTCTGGGATGAGGAAGAACTGAAGGTTGGCCCCCATCCTAAGAGTGCTTCCAACTAAGCTAATGGGTGAAGTTCAGGCAGGAAGATGGAGAAGTGGCAATGTGTATATACTTAGCACAGTTTTCATTGACACCCCGAGCACATAGATAAGATCAATATAATACTCAGAGGCAAGAACATAACATTACTTGGGGCAGTAACAGAGCACTGGCCACAGCACGACAAAGTGTAACAGCTACAATACTTATGATCCTCATGGCCAAGAGTCACATCTTAGTCCCATAATGACCAATACATGCTGAAATATTTATCCAGAAGGTAGTAAATGAAGAGGCCAGGTCCATGCTTTCCACATAGTTCTGGTTTATTATTAGGTGAACTCAGAACATCCCTATAGAAAAAGGGACTACTGGATTTCGGACTCTGCCTCCATTTACAATTGGGAGGCCACAAAACGGAGACTTATTTTCCAAAAGTCAGCAATTCCCGCAACTCCCATTCAACTGAGATTATTCAACGCAGATGCAGCACCAGACACTCAGATAGTCATTATCCTCTAGAAACATTTCACAGGTAGCATCAATTTGAGATGCCACAGTGAGTAAGAAGGTGCCTCCCATACAAGGACTGTTGTTCAGAGAGCAAAATATGTTGCTTCATGTCCAGGTTTGAATTAGGGCTTGTCAGTGCACTTCCTTTAGGATTTTTATAAAGAGCTACTGACTTAGTTTTGTTTAGAAACCCAGATAATTAAAAAAAAAAAAGCAGAAGAGTTTGCATAATCTGTATGCTTATTTTTCCTGAAATAAGGGCACCTAGTTAAGTGTTTCATCAACCAAAGCCTGAAGCAGTTATAGTTAGTTTTGATCTTTTGCCAATGAGAAGCTAAATGTCCTGATTTACTTCATAGCTAACTGACTGTGATAAATGTAAAAGTGCTGAAAATGTAAGTTTCTGGAAGTCAAATACGAACCAGTTTTACTCAGCACTATAAACATGAACAACTAGCAAAGACAGACCTGAATGTTCATGAGAAGCAGTTTAAAGGAGTTGCAAAAATCCACCAACCCAACTGCCCACCCCCAAAACCAACTCAAAACACATTTAAGGGACTAGTAATCTCTGAAATTACAGAATAATGCAATTCTATTAACGTATCTAGGAAAGTATATGCAATTTGCAGGGAAAGATAAAAATCCCTCAGCTTTGGGTAATAATTTCCGTAGAACTCTTACCATTGTAAATACGTAGTCTGCATGCGACACACCTACATATGTAAAGTTCTTTTTAAGATAGGTATTGGGAAAAAAAATGAACAGTTGGAAGCCTACAGATTCCAGTTCAATAGATCAGTTGGCCCAACAGCTTCTTACTAACCTGAGAATCCTCATTCTGCTCTCCAAACATGCGCTTAAGAATTTCTCTAGGGTCCGGAATTGGTGGAAGAATTAGTATCTTAAGCCTTCAGAAAATGAAAAAGAAAAATCTTTAAAGATGCATTAATTTGAAAATCACCATTTCAGTATCATACTTGGATGCAGTCAAGAAAATTTGTGGAGTCAGCTTTGACATCACTGGCCAGCTTTCATTCTCTGCAACTGTAGCCCAATTCTCATTTTTGAATTTGGACTTCAAATTTTGAATTTGGACTCATTGTCTCAAATTTTGAATTTGGACTTCATTGCTTGCAGAGAAGGGATGCAATAGCTGTGCAACAAAAATCTAACGACAAGCACACACAAGCAATGTTACCTAAGTGCAACCAGAGCATGTATATGGTCTATAAACAGAATTCTAATGACTAAGGCACAACAGTGCTGCCGTTTTTGTTATGCAGTGCATGTTACCGATAAAACAGATGCTATTGAAACATGCCACATCGTGGACAGTTACCTGGAAACGAGATGAACTGTAATGCAAGTCAGAGATCAATTAGAATTAGTGGATTGTAAATAAAGGGAGGCTGTTATTTACCTTTTTAGATAAACTAGTAGAATTATCGTAGATATTGCTACTATTAATGGAATGGTGATTATTAAAACAAAATAGAATGTAGAGTCCGTCTTCTCACCTGGAAAACAAAATGGTAGAAACTCAGGAATGTTTTGAGTGGCTTTTTAGGAATTATGACAATGAATTAATGAATTCTCTATTTCACAGACTCAATGTTTATCAAATACGCTAGCACTTTTGTAGGCAATGACTCATTTTTTCAAAGTACGATATCACAATGTAGATACATTTGGCAAGAAAATGAAAACCAACGAGACTCAGGGCTGAAAAACTGACAGCACTGGAAAGAGGTTATTGCACAGCTACATGCATGGTAACCCCATCAACATATACAGCAGCACAGGCAGTAATTGATGGCACCGCTGAAGGATTAGAACTCTCTTGCCCTTTTTTCACCTAAAATTAAATAGATATTTTGGAAGATGATCTTCGACTCCCATTTATTTAGCAGACAAAAGGCATTAGGCACCTCACAGATGAAGAATAAAGCACAACAAATTGCAGGAACAATTGTTCTCACCAATACTCTTTTCTTCACTCCAGTCACTATAGAGCTTGCTGCTGTAACACGTGAGCTTTGGTTTTGCTCTCACTTTGATGGTGTACTTGCTATTAGGATCAATGCTAGGAATTGATGTATAATTATTGTCAACCTAAGGTAAAAAGAAAAGGTAATTTGCTTTGTTCCATTACCAACACATTCTCAGTCATTTACAAGCCCATCCTCATTGTGCAGTTAATGGATTCTGAATGTTTTGATGGAAGATCTTTTTGTGAATACTGAACTTCATAAAAAAGGACATAGTAGCACTTAACCAGCACAGACTGCCTAAATAGAGATTTCAAAGCTAAGATTTAATCTTATTCACTGCTGCATCTATCATACAGCATTTGGCATCAAGGATTAAACTAAGACTCAGTGTCTGGAACAGTGCCTTTTTTTTTTTTTTGAGAAACATCTGTGATTTATGCTGCCTTTTCCTCTCTGTCAGGGCAGTGATGCTGATCCAACTTTGACCATACCGAAGTCTTCTGTGATGCCTCTACTGAGATACGCAAATACACTAGCTGGGATGGAGCGTCACTTATTTTTGATCCAAAATGCCAGTTTCCTGAGGAACGTTGGTATTACTCAAGTCTGCTAAATTGGGGGTAAGACAAACAACTAATATGCTCCACAGGAGAAGACTGCCACCTTACTTTTACATTTATCATGCTGTTTAACATTCTGATCAAACAGTACAGTCAGTTTGGCTATGCAGAAAGAGGCATGAGTACATCCAGACACTGAACTCAGTGCTTTTCATATGTCCGTTAAAAACCACTGCAGTGTATTTCCTGATAAGTGTTGTTTAGTTTAGTACACTCTTCTTTATCAGACTGTTTTTACACATTATTGCTTTGCCATAACAAGTGATGGCAAGGACTCAGAAGAACTGCGTTGTACAGATATTACTACCAGAAACCCACTGTACAGGAGAAAAATCTTACATCCATACTACACTTCCAGCTAGTGCACCAGACTGATTCACATACAACATATACAGTTTTTCATTTTTAAACAGCAAATATTTAAGTTACTGTGGATATCAACACAAACTGAGACATAGGAAAAAAATATCTGTTACCTGTGGGTAATGAGAAATTACTTCAATTATATGAGCAGTGTCCAAATCACCACTGCGATATTCAACTTCATAAACCAAACAATTTTCTGGAAAGGTGTCTGATTTGCTCCATTCTACATGTATTGCATCATTAATCTTTTTTAGTGTAACTCTTCTTGGTGTAGCAGGTTTTACTGAAATGCAAAATGGAAGAATTAGTTCAAAAAATTATATTTCACTGATTACAAAAGTGGTTCAAGTCTTGCATTGCATAATATTACACTTATGCCAGTTTAGGAACAGAAAGAGGAAGAAGTTAGCACCAAAAAGTAAAGAAAGAACAAAAATAAAAAAAAAGAATAAGAGTAAAAATGAATGGAAAATTAAAAGAACCCCCCTCAAAAAAACAAACACCCACCCCCCCAAAAAAACCAACCCTATCTACATAACTCCTAAATCAAAGATCAATAGAAGAAGAGAGCATCTAATCACGTTGTCTCATCTACAGCTTATGAGTTGCAAACTTCTCCAACACCACAACGTAAGAGCAAACTACTTTTTAAAATTATTTTTTATAATATAGTGTTACACTTACCAAGGGTGGTAGGATTTTTACTTGCACACACAGGCCTAATTTCTTCAGAATCATCTCTAATCAAAATGCTTACAGCTGGGTAAGTATTGGTGACCTTTGGGAAGCGAAGATTGAAAACGCATCCAAAGATTCCTTGGCCCATAGAATAGTTGTTGCACTTGTTATGATTTTTCAAACCATCATACCTGTAAGAATAATAATATTTTTTTTTAACTTCGAAAGAGAAGGACAGCAAGAGGCAAGGTGGTTTTTAAACCTGTGTTACAAATTCTAAAGATTGATCTTGCATTAAAGTTGTGCTGCAGCATATGTAAAAGTTAAGCTAAGTAAAGTAAGAAGCTTCTCATTTATCTCAAGCTTTAGGAAGAATGTTATTTTTGTAGAGAGTGTCTAGTAGCGGAAGAAGAGGCAGGTTTGCTTCACATTCAAGCATCAAAGATAACAGCTGCTTTCAGCTTTGGTTCACATTTTTCACATGAGAAAACAATTTCAAGAAAAAAAATAATTTAGAAAGCAAACTAATTCGGATCACTTCCTGCCAACAGAATTTCACTTCTGGGATAGGATGAGCTGATCAATCTCCTTCAGCAATGCCTCAGGTATCGCAGCTCTTTCTTGAGACAGTCAAGTTTCACCTGTTGCCTGCATCTGCTTTTCAAATGTCAGTACTCGCTTCCAGTAACGGAAAAGCCATGACAATCTTCTTCCTTGCTTCAATTTGTTCCCTGAGTTCCACATAAAAATATGCCAGTAGCTTTTCCTCCACAGAAAACTGTTTGGTTGTTGGTTTTTGTTTTTTTTTTTAAAGTTATATAGACTAAATCAGAGCTTCACTGAAGAGCACAATAGGAGTGATATTCCCCTACTTCACATGTCCCTGTATAGGGGCTAGGGAAGCTAAAACTGCCTCTCCTGCTTTTATGCCCAGACCCTTTTTTTATCTCCCCTTCTCACCTCCCCACCCTGGGGCTGATGAAAAAGGGGAGGCCCTCAGAGCAGACAGCACCATGCTGATGCATCAGCCTGCTCTCACAAGCCTGTGCATTGGCAAGTACCTGTGCACTGACTGGGTTCACTTGTGCTAAGCTAATGTCATATTCGTGTTCACTCTGAATGAAAAGATAGGGGTTTAGAGGAAAATATGAATGAAGAATTTAAAAAGGAACTAATCAATAATTTTTCAGGTCATTGTTCAGTCATTTCTGGGGGAGAAAAAACCCAACCAAAACTAAAATGAAGACGAAAAACCCCAAACACACAACCCAAAACCCTCACCTGGGTTATACATTACGGAAAATGTATCTTTCAGTTCAAAAGTCAAGTATTTCCTTAGCTTTCAGCTTTAAAACAACAAAAAAAATATTTTCCTTCTAAGCAGCATGAATCAAACCACTTTGCTGTCACTGCTGCTACATCTTTCATTAAAACTAAGGGGTACGTTGAAAATATATAGCCCTAATAAAAGCATTATTCCAGTAAGTATCCAAATACTCAGAAATTCAGATCTTCAGTGCCTCATTGGTACTGTTCTTGTAATAAAGAAAAAGTTTATTCAAGTAGCACTTTAGAGAGAGAACAGTCCTCCCTGCATTTAACTAAAGCAGCAAGTTTTCTGCTGTTTGCTGTTCAAATGCATTAAATTGAACAGTTAGTCTGCGAGACTGCCACTGGAGAGGAAAAGGAAAAAGTTTATTTACTCAGTTCAGATAAGACAGAAAGCTGATTTAAAACTACAACAAGGGGCTTTCAAAAAGAAAACTCCAATATTTCTACAGAAGCTAACGCAATCTGGCATTTCACAGCCCCATCAACATGCAGAAGTATGCGTAGACTAGTGTGCGCAGATCTTGCTGCCAAGTTTTTGCTCACACCACAACTCTGTTCCTTTGGAACAAGAGCCTATTTATGGTAGTCAGCTTGCAAACAGAGAGGATGATAAAAAGATGTTCTCCCTAACTTTCAAGCTGAATTGGTTACTTATGACGTTGGAAATACAAACGAAACTACTGCTAAGTGTTATTAATGGTTTAATACCATTTTCCCATCATTTAAGAGCTGACACATGCATTAGTGAGTGATTCTGACTTAAATGGCGCTTGTTTGTCAGGCTTCAAAGAAAGAAATTAATATATTGGTCTAACTTAGGTTCTCAATTCTTCCCTCTTTTAATCCACAATTAGAAGAAATCAGAAAGCAATAGCAGTTATTTTAAAATGGGCTACAGAAGCAGCCAGTGCTTCACATAATAGATCTATCAACTTCTCCAAAAGACTCATCAACAGCAACCTCTCAACGCTTCAGCAGTGAAGTTTTCTGTTGGACATGACCCAACACTAACTTGTACACAATGCCCTGGGATCATTCAAAGCAACAGGAAGCAGACAAATGAAACGTGTAATTTAAAACTAAAGATTAGCGCTAAAGCACTTGAGAGTTAGGAATAAAAAGTTCACACAAACCAGTAGAACAATGTATAGTTGGTATCACTGCTTGCATTCTCCCCAGGACGCCACGTACAAACCATGTACTCCAAATTGTGCCAAACACAGCTCAAGTCAACAGCAGCAGTACCTGGAATTCCTGCAAGGCAAGTTGGAAAAGTCTGTTAAGATTTATGTTGCCAGCAAAGCCTTCTCCCCAATTTCCAGAAGTAAAACATCCCACTTTACATAACTGAAACTGGAAGGCAAAGATGGGTTACCTCTCAGCCTGCACTGCCTGTCTCAGCACAGCAAGTGATGAATTCCAGTTGTTTATTGCTTGCAAGAGCTGAAATCTCAGCAGGACAACTTCTAAATGCAAACTAATTATAACAGGGAATCTCAGTTTTCACTACATCTGAATTACTACTTAGAGTTACCTGATGCTACAGACAAGGTGTTGAGTCAGGGAAGTATTTTGTTTCCATTAATCTATAGATACCTTAAAAAGTAGTTGAAGTAACTGGCAATTATAGGGATAGCACTTAGCTTTGTTATCATTTTTACAGTCATCAATGTTAAAAATACTCAGCATTTAATTATAGTTATCTTCTCCAGATACATTATTAGGTTTTCAGTATTCTGAATATGGAAATATCTGTAGATCTTAAACGTGGACAAAAGCAACACTGGGGTAAGTTGAATTTTTGAGACACATATACCTCTAGACATTCAACTTCTTCAACATATTGAAAACTCAAATTACAAAACATAAACACAAATGAGTACATAGCAGTTGTGAATAGAGATGTCAATGTAGCTCCCAGGCAGAGCAATTACAGAATAAAGTCTTTCATATTCAATCTTGTATTTCTGCATGGCACATGTTCTTTATACTGTATTATCACATTATAGCATATTAGATATTTTTTTCCTTTTAACAAGTCACAATGTCTCCAAGAACTACAAAATAAAAAGAATGTTCATTTTATCAACAGTCCAGACTTACTGATAGCAAACTTCAAACTACCTTCTACTTCCAAGTTTGCATTCTCCCTGGAGTAGCAACTAAGAGTATAGGAAAATGAAATTGTTTTTTCTATTCCAAGAAGTATTTTAAAATATTTTATGTGCAAGCAGACTTTTAAAAGCCCAAACCTGTTTACTACATGCTGTTCTAATTATACACTTCCCTGATTTTCCACAATACCCTTTTGACAGACTTGCAGATAAACCTGATAAGGTCTCAGATTCTTCCATCCCCATATGGTTTTCATCCACATCGAGTCACACTACTGAGTTAGACAGATTTTTACTCCTCAAGGCAAGAGGCTCTATTTCTTTGCAGTACCTCCTAGCTTTCAGCATCCAGCAGAATACATTATTCCTTAAAGTCTGCTTCCTAGCAATTTTGCTATGGACCCCTTATTTCTGGATGTCAAGAAATAAAAAAAATATTTTTTCTCTATTTATTTGCTGTGCACAGCTTTGTAGTCCCCAGTCATTTCTTTTGAAAAAGAGAGAACCCTACTATAATTTTTAAGTCACTCACTGTTATGGTTTGAAATGGGGGGGGGGGTCCGGGTGGCAGAAGCTGCCCATCACACCGGACTCCCATCCCCCTCGGGGCTTGAGCCAATCGGCGCCTCTGCGAATTGCCCTATTTACGTCGGACAAAGGAACCGGAAAGGTGTGCCTGTGCCCAGGAGCAAGGAGAAGGGAGAGGGGGGCACGGCCCCCGCTCCCGGCTGGGCCGGGCCGGGCCTGTGCCCGCTCCGTCGAGGATGGCAGCGGCGGAGCCGCTTGGGGAACTCGGGAGAGCCCCGCTGCCGGGGCGCCCACCGGGCCGAGTTCACCCAGAAAGGACTGAAATCTAAGAAATGGCCACACAGATAAGAGGTCAGTGAAGATGGAACGGAACAACGTGTGCCGCGGCTGAGTCCCCCTTGCCAGCAGCCCCTTTGCAAACAGTCCTCGGTGGAGCAAGCAGAGACCCACTCGCAGCCCGTGGAGGACCCACGTCGAGAAGAGATGCCAGAGCCTGAGTACGGTACGCATCTATGGGATGACCCCCGCCGATGGGGAGGTGCTTTGTTAAAAGAGATGCCTGAGCCTGAGACTATTGTGAATCATGGGCACAGGTCGAGGCGCATTTACACATCTAAGTCTGTATGGAGGCGCATTTAAGGTCGGTATGACGACCCACGCCGAGCGCATTTAAAGTTTGTTGATGACCCACGCCAGAGTGAGTGGCTACAGCTCCTTAAAGGTCCAGGACTGGTAAAGCCCGCACTTGGGCAAATCCGATGGGGTAAGGATTTGCCCCCAGCGGGCAGGATTCACGCTTTCGCCTGCGTAGGGGATCCACTGGATCAAGGGACAATGGTGTAAGGACTCCTTTTCCTTTAAGAGAAGCGGCAGTAACAACTTGGAATGAACTGACCTGCACTCCCCCATTCCCTGCCCCCATGCGCCGCTGTGGGGAGGAGGTAGAGCTGGGAAGAAGAGGCAAAGGGGGGGAGTGGTGTTGTTTTTAAGACCTGGCCTTGTTTTCTTGTTATTCTCTTAAGTAACCGTTTTTGTTTGCTTTTCTCTTTCTAGGTAGCTGTTAATAAATAGTTTTGCATTAAGAAAAAAGCCTCTTTTGCCCGGGACCGTGGTTGGTGGGTGCTCCTCTGTTCCTGTCTCGATCCTCAGCTCTTTTATTACATTTTTCTCTCCTCTCCATTTTACTGGACTGGGAGAGCTGCGTGGGTTTAGTTGCCGGATCGGCCTAACCCATGACACTTACTTATTCAACAAGTTGTTAAATTTGCTGGATTCATCCCTCTAATATTTACAAAGGTAGGGTTATTTAAAGGACTCTTGCTCATACAGAAAAACCACACAAAATGAACTTACTTAGATGTTAGTCACAAAGTCAGCAGGCTTAACGCAACCTAAGTTATCTCTTATCTCACAACCACTGCATGGCAGGGACAAGAGGAGTAACAGGAATCACGTTGTGGTCTTGGAAAGGTATTAAATTTTACAAGCTCACCCATAAGGGTTTAAGAGTCAGAAAGTGCCAGTTGTGTTTAAATGCAGTATAATCATTCTGTTTAAACTCTATACATTGACCTAGCCCTTGCCTCTGGTATCTCTCCGTACTCCTCTATGATATATGCCTGTGATATTTTGTTAAAATAGGACAGAAAACAAGGCTGTGTCTCCTCAGGCCAAGAGAGGCACGTCCACCTGGGGTACGGCTGCTGCACGTGTTACCTTTTGGCAGAAGGGAGGTCTCCACCCACTGGCTGGGCTCGCTGGAGTTATCGTACTTGCATTCACTTCTCACTTTGAAACGCATTTCCTCATTCAAGAACGCATCTGTCACACGGAAGTGACTCTTACTCCATTCCTGGGTTTAGATGGAGGGGAAAGAAAAGCAGAACATTTGGCATACTATATCAAACACAAGGGAAATAACACTAATGTAAGAATACATTAGAGCCCCTAAAAAAGACTGCAACTCAAAGCCAAATGAAATGAGTGCCTGACAATACAGGATGCCTCAGCATCACTTAGCTTTTCTTGTTCCTCAAGAAACACCAAAGGAAACTACTCTAGTGACCCGTAGACATGAGCAATGGCCATATAGAAATCAAGTAACAACTACAACGTGGGGGAGAATGGTCCTACAGTAAGTCTTCATGGATACTGCAAAATAAGTGTGTTTATATTACAGCTATATAAACAGGAGTTTATAGATCTAATCTTCATCTTCTGTGTGTGTGCACATGAGCGTGTGTGATGAACAGAAGAAAGAACATTTGAAGATGCAACCAAAAAGCAATGAGAAAAGTTTGCCTGGATTTAAGGAGCAAAGGAAAAAAATTACCAGAACAAATCCACAAATGGCTACTAAATGCAATGACATCACATGAGATCCAACTAGTCCATGAGCTTCTATTTTCAGAAGAGAGTATGTGTTTGTGTGAGAAAAAGGCTTACCCTTTTCTCATACACTTTCTTAAGCATCTTTATTGGGCTAGGGGAATGCCTTTTACTTAACTAGAAACAGAATATTAAAAAAAAAATAATCTTTGTTATGACCAAAAAATGGTGTAACCAGTCATTAATAAATGCTGGCACTAACGAGAGGGCAAGAAAGCCAAACAGCAATGAACAGACTAGGTTCCACTAGCTGTAACGCAAAAAGATGCAGCCAGATGACACACAGCCTGGTTCTTCCTGTCGCGTGAAACCACTGTCCCACAGTTTTCACTGCTGCTGACCTTAACAACTGTTAGACTCTTCCACAAACTCATTCAGGTCATTAGCCAAGCAGACTTTCAACTTGTTGATTATTAATGAACGCATCAGAAGAGGTGGGCAGGTTTCTGCTGCGTTAGCAAGTTCGACTGGCTCATTTAAAGGTCCAATGAAGGGAAGGGAGTGTGAAAAATGAAATATCACCCTATTAGCAGTGCTAAGCCACTTAATCAGCTCAGCTACTGCAGCCTTACTTCAAGTCCAGGATATCCTGGAGCCATCTGAAAGAATACAGCAGTCACTGTGAAGAGGCCAGTGTAAACATCAGGCCATAAAATGGTAACAGCTTAACAACAAAGACTGTTTCAAGAGGCTCCGTATCATTTTTAATCATATCTGAAATAGCAGCGCGGCCGACCTCACGGTTGGTGCATGTTCAGGGCTTCAAATTCTGATGGTTTGCAATTATGCATAGATAGCGTATTATCTTACTGGCAATAAATTGTAAAAATATTTGTCCTACAGCCTCTTCAGTACCACAGCCATACTGCTCTCAGTCCTGACCAAACAGTTGTTAATCCACACCAAGGATCACATCTGGGCTGCAAACCATATAACAGAGGGAAAAAAAAGAAAAAAAAAAAAGCCCAAAAGAAGGAAGTTTTACAATTTCTGTTCCAGGGACAAACGTGTTTCATGTTGTCTTCATAACACAACCCCTGTGGATGATTGTGAGCCCAGGCGCTGGGACAGGGCAAACGTGGGAGTACGTTAATACTTGGCATTAGCTCCAGAAGACACTACACTTCACCGCTACGTGAAGGTTAACATGCACACCTCTTTCTTAAAACGAGTTCAAAGTGAAGGAGATCAGCCTTTGCAAATTCCCATTTAAGTCTTAAGGATGTGGACTGCCCTGTATATTTTTATTTTTTCCAAGAAGGCTGGATAAACAAAGACGGAAACAAGTCTTTTCACATTATTATTACGGTACTTCGGCATTATCGGAAGCAGTTCAGTTATCAGAGAGCGACAGACAGATTTTTCTGATCTGAAGATCCCACATGCTGGTATGACTCATTTTTGAGGTTTTGATCCCATGACGAGAATTACAGGCTATATTAAAACGATATTTATGTGTATTTCTGTATGTATATATGCATACAGACATACACTTTTGTCACAATAAGACAGTTCCTGGAGTATAGCAGAGTTTAAAGAGGTGATGCACTTACACTTTTGTCCTGAGGGACCTCATTAATCACGATGTCACTGGAATACTCCAGATCGCAGCTATTGCTGATGTTCTCTGGGGGGTTCCATGTCCAGTTCAGGGTGCAGATTTGGATAAATGAGTAGTCCAGGTTGGATGGAGGTGGAAGAACTTTCGCTCCTAAAAGAAAGAATTTATCAGTACAATGATCCTGTTGGTCCACATTTTACCATTAGCAATACTGACAGATTTTTAACTCTCCAATCAAAAACAACACAAAAGACTTCTCAGCTTTGTCAGCTCGTATTTTTGATCAGATAAGCTACTGCCCACTAAATTGTTTCTGCTGTTCCTGATATCTCAGTCCATTAATCATTTAAATAATTATAAACGAACACACACACACAAAATCATTTAAAAGTAATTTTTAAGAAATAGCAGCATGCAACAATGTAGTGGCTGGGGTAATAAAACTTCTGTTCGTGGAGGGAAGATGAGTCTCATTTTTCAGTTCTTTTCTGCCGTAAGTTTGCATCATGCATGTTGAATCTTTAGTGAAAACAATATATACATTTTGTGGAGCAATTAACACTTTATTCTACTGAAAAATTAGCCACCCATGCTATTTTAGAGAGAAAACTTTAAAAGACAAGTGATTACATCTCACAAGTGGCAGCTGTACTTTAGAATCATAATTTAGTCCAATCCAAGCAAAACCAAGAATGTTAAAAAACAACAAAGAAACCACAACACTTTTTCAATTACTCACCTATTAATCTTTTAATGCTATACCCTGGCACAGTGAGCAAAACCACTGTGGGACAAATAGTAATTGCTGCTGGCACACTTAAGTGGTACATTTTTTTCCCCTCCCCAAAAATCAAGGACAGAAGCAGAGGAAGAGTCATGACTCAGAGATAGTTGCTGGGATAAATCCATTTGTGCATTGACCCTTACTCTTGTGCACTGAGTCACAGACTACTCAATATCCAGTCACACAGCCTGAAGATTGCATTAGAAAACAAAGAAAAGAAATATGGCAGAAAATACAAAACTGCCAGGAAAAATTAAAGTATGTGTCAGACTCCAATTCCATGAAAAATAGCAACTGGTAATTCCCTAAGAAAATGAAAGTGAATTTTGTTTTTTTAAAGGGCAAACTCTAATGTGTACTCTTAGAAGATATTAACTAGGAGGCCAGATGAGACTGTTTCTCGAGGGTATCTACAGGTATCATCGCTAAGGCACCACCACCTATTTGTGGAAAGAAAGTACCCTTGTTATGAAGCAGGTTCACTAACACTTCAAACCGCTATGACTGGAGTTGCAGGTCTTGCTCATCCCAGGAAACCAGGCTCAACCCGCCTCAACATTTGGCAGACTGCACAGGGAAGGGGCAGAATAATTCCACCGAGATCAGTTTTCCCATATAGGTCATGGTGTGGACCTGTTTGCTTTTGCTAGTACAAGGAAGAGGGCAGTTCGAAAGGCAAATCAGCTTACTTCAGCAAGAATTCTGCTCAAAGTGTCCACAACACCATTATCTTACACTTCTCAAGAGCCAGAGCTGCCAAAGATTGAAGAAAATCACCAACTCCTTCCTGGAGCCTTCTTGGACCTCTGAATAGTGAAAGGACAGGACACGGTAGTGATCAGACATTATTATCGTCTGCGCATATGCGCCGATAACGTATGCTCGCACAGAAAATGAGATAATTACTAGGATTTACTGGTTTAGTCTGAATATGCTTAGCTTTTTTTAAAACTTGAAACTTCTGAGATTTTTTTTGTTTGATTGTTCAGTTTTATAGCTGACCGCAGGAGCAGAGAAGAGAAAAACTTATGAGAAGTTTTAGGAATAGCATTGAGGCCTTAAGTTTTTGCAAATACTGAGTCCTTTAGATCATGTAAAAAAAAAAAATTAAAAAATTATTCAACAAGACTACACAGTTCCAAGCATTCTGTCTTTACATGATCAAACTGTTGCATGATTTGTGGCTTTTGTACGTAACAAAAATCCAAACCAAAACAAAAATCTACAGTGTCATTCCTGATTGCCGTCTGAAGTTCTACACGTTTCCTTTCAATAGGTTTGATTAGATGTAATTATGCTTAAGCTTGCAGATTTCTAACCTTACAAACTAAGATCTCTGAGTACTCAAGGTTTATAAATGAATTAATAAATTGTATAGGCATAAAAAGTTTAAATCTAGTAGGTTTTACCTGAATCTATGGAATTCTGAAGCTTGTGCTTTAATGTCACATTCAGCTGAAGATGAAAATTTGCTCTTCTTCATAGGCTTGGCCAGTCTCATGCTTTTGTTGTATAAATGCTGCCTAATACTTTTGTTATTAAAATCTCATCGCTACAGCAAGTTAGCCGAACAACTCAAAGACCCCCTATGAAACACAGGCCAGACATTTGACTCTCCAAAAACAAAACCACAGTGATGCTTCTAAGAAAATAAAGCGCCAGCAGTAATTAGCAGAGATTAGCTGAGGCAATGCCGCATAGAAAACGTTTATTCTAAAAGCTGGAACGTGGAAACATTAACAAATACTTTGCATCGAGAATCGTAAAAGCGTTGCAAAGCATCATAAAAAACCTTTGGGTTTGTATTTTCGCCTCCTGTATTTCTTAAGCTTGATTTCATAGTTATAAACCAAATCGTAGCCAGTTGAAATACAACAATTTTCTAACGTTTGCAACCGTACTTTTGTGCAACATTAGCAAAGCCAGAACTAGCAAGACTTCGAGCCCCGGTTCTTACAAGACCCTCGCAGACACACACACATCTCTCCTGCAACCTAACGGTCGGGTTTCCAAAAGCGGGGGAAACTAAAAGTAACGGCAAAGGTAATGGACGAACCACACAGCACGGGAAACCGTTCATGCCCCCAGCAAGCTCGGCTCCCGCGGTGCTACCAGCGGCTGCCTCCCCCTCGCAGCCAGGGATCCGCCGCAAGACACGCACGGAGATACTGGCGGTGGGCTTCTGCTCCGCGTTTTAAGGCAGACAGTCCCGGGAACCGAAGACAGAGCTTAAAAGGTTTCTGCCGACCCTATCAAACGCTGCCTTACAGACAGAGAAGAGCGGATTTTTAAGCGTCCCCGCTCCTCTGCCCGGTAAGAGGCAGGGCGCGTTACCGGCATCGCTCTTGCTCCCAGCTGAGGCGCGTCGGCGATTTCTACCACGAACTGAAAGAGTTTGACTTAAAACCCACCGCCGGGCGCGAAGCCAGCCCGCAGTGGAGCGGGCAGCGCAGCTCCCCCGACCCACGCACGGGAAGGTCCCGCAGCGGCTCCCCCGGCCGTGCCCCAGTCCCGGCTCCGCAATCGGGGCGAGCCCGCCTCGGGGCGGGCAACCGGCCGGTAGTCCCGCTCCCCGCCGCCCCTTCCCGCTCCTACCTGGCGCCGTCCCCGCGGCGACCACCCAACAGACGGCGAGGAGAAGCCGGCACGGCAGCGGCGCTCCGCGCGGATCCATGGCTCCGGCCGCCCGCCCGTCCGAGCGCGGCCCCTCGCTCCCACTTCCCGTCGCGGGGGCCGGGCCAGACGGGAAAGAACCGCGCCGCGGCCCGCCCAGGTAACCGAGCCGGGGGGAGCGGCGGGCGGCGGCAGCGTGGGCGCCCCCGCTACTGGAGGTGGCCCGGCGGGTAGTTTCCCCGAATTACCCCGGGACTGGGAATAATCAAGTGGTGTTTTGGTACCAAACGTTTTGGATGAGGCTTCTTCTTCTGAAGGAGGTTTTGTGCTAGCTAACGAGCTTACTCCTAGTTGCCACCCAAATACAGGTATTACAAAAGTAGCACGGATCCATAAGAGAGGAAACTTTGGCTAAGTTTTAAAGCAAAGCAAAATTTCGTTACTGAAAATTACTTATTCCTTAGCTAACAGAACGTTTTGAATTTACTCAGCTCTTCAAGGAGTTTTGTAAGAGTTCATCTGCTTTTCAGACGCTCATTTTAGAAAAAGGGAAGCGGATCTTTTTATGATAGGGCGGGGAATATCCTGTGTTAATGGTGGGTTTTTTTTGCTTTTCTGTTTGTTTATATACTCCTGGGAAAAGAAGGAGGATTTAGCAAATTTCCTAGTTGCTATTAGAAAATGCCGAGGGTCCGCGATTACGATCAAATAAAAATGGTGGCTTAAAGTTCCCACACATGGAACGTTTAAACTGTGTGACTGTGACCAGACTGTGCGACTACCTGTAGCCAGCATGGGACTATGCCTGCTAGTGATAACCTTGTAGAGTAAAGCTGATCCGAGATCAGCAACCTCTCTCTTGCTTTCGGTTTCCTTGATAATGTTTTTCTTTCCTCCCTTCTTTCTGTTTTGTCCCTTATCTCCTGGGAGAGCCAGTGCCAAACACACATCCAATGGTTCGCACGCTTTGGCTGGCTGCCCTTGTCGGAGGCAGCTGAAATGTTTTTCCCCAGCTCTCTCCCTCCTCCCCGAGCGCTCTGCTTGTCATCACATTCCCGTCTCTGTGCATGGCAATCGGAACTCCTGCCAAAGCCTTTCATCCCTGCCACCTACCCGAGACTTCTCTTTTCTCAATCTCATGGAGTCCTGTCCTGCATCTCTTTGTTGCAAATCTCGTGCTCGCTCATGTTCTTCTCAGACAACACACCTGCGCTGTTGTTACTGGAACTCATACAGACACACCTGAGGTATCTTTGAAATAATCTGTTAAATGAGTAGTTGAGGTATGGCTTCATGCTTGGTGTAAACTGATTTACAACCGTGCTGGTGATCTGCCCTTGGCGTGTGTTCCTGTCATTTCCGCCACGCAACCAAAGCCAGTGATGATGGGGCTGTGCAGTGAGTTTGCCAATGCATTAAAAAAAACCCCAAACAACTAACGATTTTTTCCTGTACATGAACCCAGATAACCAATGATGCTGATACATGGTGTGGCTGCATGATTACACAAGGCAGAGGTAATTAGCAGCATGAGGCTGTGGGGAATTGTTGCCTTTTGGGATCAGAAAGAGTCCTCAGTTGCCTCACACCGATGGTGAGATTCCTCCTTTATCATTTCCTGATTTTGCAGGAGCTTTTGTCAATACTTTAGGTCTCAACTAGCATAATTATAGGCTCTTCAGAAGATGGCTGGGGTTAGTTCACGGAAGGGTTCGATTAGACTACAGCACAAAACTCCAAAATTGTGAGCTGAAAAGACCCAGTTTGACTATGGGGCCTCTCCCTTTTTGACCTCAGTGTTCTTTGGGGGACAGCTAGAGTTTTGTAATATATGTGTTCAAAATGGCCATGAACTCTGCAAGTTTCTCTCTGAGCTGCTGCCAAGCATCACCAGAAATCAGAAATTACACAGAATAAAACCAACGTCCTCTCGAAAAGCACTTTTGGGTAGATGTGGAACCAAGTATACTTGTATAAAAATTGTATCTCTCTCCAATAAATTGCTACTATAAGTCCATGCATCAACTTTTTTGCTCACGGTTCCCAAGGTCTATTTAATTTGTCTTTTTATTCAACAAGGGACTAACTCCTTTACCCATCAAGGGAGGCACGGCATAAACCTGGTTCTACAGCTGCTCAGCCAAGGCTTGCAAGAGCCCTGTATAGGAAGCCTCAGTGGTAGAAGACAACTGTAGAAGAAGCCCGTTTGGACTTTATCTGCTGGTGAGGTTGTCGTGGTTTAGCCCAGCTGGCAGCTAAGCTACCACATGGTCACTCGCTCTCTCATCCCCCCGTGGTGGGTTGAGAGGAGAGAAATGTAACAAAGGACTGAGGGTTGAGACATGGACAGGGAGGGATCACCACGAACACTGGTCCTGGGCAAAACAGACACAACTTGGGGACAAATCAATTCAATTCATTAAAATTCACTCAAAGAGGATGATGAGAAATTAAAGCCAGCTTTTAAAAACACCTTCCCCTAATCCTCCCTCTTCCTGGCTCTACCTCCTCCCCCATGGTGCAGGGGGATGGGGAATGGGGGTTGCAGGACAGTTCATCACACGTTGTTTTCTGCTGCTCTTTCCATAAAGGAGGAGGACTCCTACACTCTTTTCCCTGCTCCAATGGATCCCCTCATCACAGGAAGCCCACAGACTTCTCCAACGTGAGTCCTTCCAGCAGGATGCAATCCTTACCCATCAGATGGCTCTGGCATGGGCTTCCTTGCCACAGAGTCACGGCTTCTAGGGAGCTGCCACTCACTCCAGAGTGGGGTCCTCCAGAGACTTCACACGCCTCTCCACCTTGTCGTCAGTTGCCAGAAGTGTGGCGGGTCCTTCCCATGGAGCCAATCTCTATGACCCTCCTTCAGGCTCAAACATCTCTGCTCCAGTGTGGACTTCTCCATGGGCTGCAGGTGGATCTTTGCTCCACTGTTCATCTCCACGGGTGGCTGGGGGCCGCCTGACGTCTCACCACGGGCTGCAGGGGAATCTCACCTCCTTCCGCTCCATCTGCACTGACCTTGGTGTGTGTGTAGCTGTTACTCTCAAGTCTCAGTCTCTCTGCTGCAGCTGTGTCAGGCCCAATGAACCTCGGCAGCAGCAGGATGAACTTGGCCCAGCGGGCACCCCAGGAGCAGGGCACTTTGGAGCTCTCCCAGACACACCACTGCAGCCATCTCCAGTTGGGGAGCAGCGGCCCATGCAGCCACCTTCCCAGGAGCCCAGAGAGGAGGAGGCAGCCCCCTGCCTCCCCCCCTCTCCTCACTGCAGGTCCAGCTCAGTTCGGGCTCCTTTGTCCCCGACTTAAATAGGACATTCGCAGAGGCCCTGATGGCTTGGCCCTGGCCAGAGGGGTTGGGGGTCCAACCTAGCCAGAGGCCGGTTCGAGTGGTTTTGGAGCCCAGGAAGCTTCTCGCAGCTTCTTACAGGGGCCATCTCTGCAGCCCCTCCCCTGCTACCAAAACCCCAACAGAGGTAAGTAACAATGGTCGCACATGACTTCCACTACATCATGGAATAGCCAATGCAACTGCCTGAGCTTGGCGTATATATTAGTGTACCAGCTGGTTGAGTTAGCTGGAGTAGAGCAATAACAAATATACTCCCAAAGAGCATTAGCATTAGAAAATTGGAGCTACAAAACAGAGCACAAACCTGATCACAAACTTACTGAATATTCTTTAGGAAAGTAGGGTGATTTGCTGGGACATTTCCTTACTTGTGATTCACACCGTATTTCTAGTTATAAATTCTTATGCATTTCTATGTCTATCTCTGGTTTCCTGATGAATTGTGTTTTGGGGATCCTCCAGGCTGGATGTGTGGCACTTGTGCTCCTTCAGTATTTTTGAATCAACATCTTTTATGTGCCACTGCTTAATTTAATGCTAACAATTCCATTTGGTGTACTTATGTATTTGAAGATTATATACAGTAATCTTCTGTATAATCTTCACACAGCATGTGTGATAGCTTGTTTGACTAGGATTTAGTCCCGTGAATCTCACACTGGTATTAGCTTCAGATCATCATCCTGTTCTGTGAAAGGAATAAAAAAAACCCTAAGCAAAACACGTTTATTGCAACACCTGTTTTTCTTGTTTTTGTAGTCTTTTATTTTGACCTGGTAATAAACTCTCTTTTACCTTGATCAACTGGAATGTGATTTTGCCCTGGCTTCTTCTCAAAATTATTGATTCCTCCAGAAAAGAAAATGAGAATAAAAAGAGCAATATAGGATCGCTGGTCTCAGAAAGCTCCAGAGCAGCGTTGTGCATTACTCGGTGTCACATCGATTAACGACCAAGGCAAATGGGATGTACCGTTCTGTTGTCACACAGAGAAGATTAAACAGGGCTTGTACAACACATATATACAACATGCACTACAAAAGCACTTCTCTTATGAATATGTAGTAGCAGGTGTTAAATTTACATGAAAAGAGAGTGAACGACAACCAGAATAGCTGAAATATGATGTGTATATCGTAACTGGTACACCATTGCTTGACACAAGCATGTTATTTAAAGGTTAAGTACTACAGTCTGTGGTTGTGCAATAATTAGCTGTACATAGTATCCCTCAATCCAGTAAGAATCCTTTGTTTAATTAGAACAACTCAGCTCAGTGAACATCAAACGAACACATGCTACTCTCCTCCAGTGGGTAAATTAGTAAGATGTGGTTTAATTTGTATGAGACTTTTGAGCTCACGATTTCCATTTATGTTGATTACTCCAGTTCTTTTGGGCTGTTATGTCAAATTGTAGCATTATTCTGAAGCCTGCTGTGAAGTCCATGGGGCTCTGTCTTTACAGGAAGGGAAACGAAACATATTTTATCTACTTTGAGACAGAAGGTGTTATGTTTAGGTAGCTCTTATTCTTTATCAAAATACCATGTGGCATATGTTCAAAGGGCTTCTGAAAAAAATAAACATGTTACTACAGGTATTCTCACATCCATTTTCCATCTGTTGGCCTATCTCATGAGAATTTCTGTTATCAGAAGAAATTTAGAACATTGAGTAGTATGTAGAAACATATCCTTGACTTCAGTAAATTCTGCGTTCCAGTTTTTTTTTTGGGGGGGAAAGAAATGTAATTCTGAAGTTATTTGTCTTAAAATACTACTTTCTACTCTCTCTGCAGAGAGAAAAGTCAAAGTCGACAGTAGATGTTCACACTTTGCTTACTCTGTCTAGGTATATAATCTCTAAAAGCCTGTTCTTGTACATGAAGTGCAGGCAGACTCTGTGTTGCTTTATATGTCCTATTTGCAAACGATCTGGCTCTAACATATGGTTATCCAAAACAGACCTGATACTGAGAGTAGCCAAGTGCTCTTAATCCTCATTGACAGATACTTTATCCTATGTCTTCTCCTTTATGCAAATAATTGAGTGATTGCACAACTACCAATGCATCTCTTCTGCAGACTTGACGTGTTATACAGCAGTTTTGCAGCAAAAGGAATTAGAGCAGTATATAAAATACGTATGTGTAGCTATGTGGATATATAGAAAGAGTGCATGGCAGGTTGTAATGTGAAACATGTCTAGTAATTTTTACAGACCAAAAACTCTCACCATTCCTCAGGTGGTATAAGAACAACAAAGTGTTAAAGAACAATAAACATTTCTATTCTTCCAAAAAAGACAGCAAATAGGAACCACACAATGTGAGTACCAGCTACATAAAACAGGCACATATAGTACGCTTCCCAGCTATATCTGTCAATTAAACTATTTCAACCAGAAATAAGGAAAAATTTGGAGGACTGCTTTAAACTGGTACAGTTATGTAGGAGAAGGATAGGAAGAGAAAATATGAACACCCTCTAGGCACCATTGTCCACATACAGCTGTAAAATATCTAATGACGCTCCCTATCATTTCTAGATTGGTGAAAATGTAAAGAAAAAACAAGCTGGTTTGTTACTAGTCTTTTTATAACCCATCTAAAAAGGACAAATTTTCATTTGAGATTTTTCTGTTAAAGACCCAGTTGAACTATTTACCTGCAGGACAGACAGCAAATCCCTAGGGCATGATCACTTTCGATATTCATCAAAACTGTATTAAGTGTGTATTCTGAACTGTACTGACTGTATATATCTAATTGGACTGGTATTAAATACTCTTTTTTTTTGCAAGACAGCTTTCCATTTATTAAATTGAAATGACAGGACAATACCAACAATAAATTGAGAAATTCAGAAAAAAAAATAATCTTGGACCACTTAAAGACACCCAAAGATGTAAGAATTTCACTGCAATTCCAGCCAAAATAAGGAATAGCAATTGAAAATTCACCCAAAATGTTATTTCAGAACATTAAAGACATCAAAAAAACATGAATAAGAATTTCACTGCAATTCCAGGAAAACTATTAGGTGTTAGCTGTAGTATTCAAAAGAGCTATTGTATAAGAGCTTTTGGACGTCGACATCTAATCATTGCTGATTGCATTTAAGATACGCCTTTAGTACTGATGGTTAGAGTTTAATTTGCTCCAAAAATAACCCTGTAACATATTCACTATTAAACAGCTTCATCACCTTTTTTGTAAAGTAATTTGGAAAACTCTTACTATCTGCCTTTAAATATTATTTGTTGAAAGATGAAAATCAATAAGGTAGTAACCATATTTAAACATACTAGTCTCTCTTCCTCTTTTGTAAGCTAAATTTAGAGCCTGCTGGCATAAAAGCAATACAAGCAGAAGTGTGGTTATTTGTTACACAGGCACATTTGTATTTTGCTTCCAACAGCTAATGGGTGAATTTATGGATCACAACATTATTTTCTCAGAATACAACTCATTTTAGGTATTTAGAATTACGCACAATAAACATTTTGAAGTGGGGTCCAGTTATTATTTGAAGATAATTTTTGTTACAGAAATTAGAAGCATACATTTTATAGACACTATAGCCAAGCTAAATACCCAGCTGAAGTCCTTTTATTACGGCATTTTGTTACATACCCTGAAAAAACCCTTCCCATATGAACTACTGGAACCATATTTACAACTGATGGGATTTTGAGAAACACGGATGTTAAAATGTTGCTGGATAAAAGAATTACTGATCTGTTTTCTTCTTCCTGCATCTGAAAGTGTCCTATTAAAAAGAGACAGAGATAACGTATTAAAGCTTTGGGGAGGGGAAGAAGGAATAAAAGAATTCTGGAAAACACATTTTCTCCAACCACCTGTCAGACAAAAACACAGGCTTTCAGAAAACGGACCTGTTTAACAGGGGCAACATGCATGTCATATGATGTTAAAAAAAACCCTCAATTTTGTATGAGTTATTTTGATGTGCTGCATTTTTTTTTTGAAGTACATCTCATAGATTATTAGACTTTTTCTGAAACATGTTAAAGCACTCTGTAATTCCCAACTCAATTTAAGTGTCCTCAGAGTTTATATTTGTGTGAGACATAAGTGGTAAATAGAAAAAACTTGTATCAAATGACAAATCTCTTGGGTTGTCCTCAGTGACTACAATCCATCCTCCTGCAGCTGGGAAAGATTAGCCAAAATTGAAATCAGCTATAGTAAGCTCAGCTCTCATGGAGGTGACTTTAAAATTATCTGCTCAGAGGATGTATTAAAATTATAATTTCTGACTTAAGTTTTAGTTATAGACTAAGGCAAATTTACTCTCATTGTCTGAGTGCAACAGGGGCATCTGGACCCCAAGCCACTTTTTAGAAAGAAGGTCTCTTAGTGGTGACTATAATTTCTCCTTCATGTTCCCTGTCCAACAAAGCCTTTAGCAGCAAATATATAATGCTAATTTCTATATACTCTATGCTCCTTCTATTTACAAAGTAGTTTTACATTTTATATATTCCATTGTACAACTTTACACAGTACCGTTATCATTTCAATTCAAGGTTCAGCAATTCAATACATGTTTAGGTAACTGCCTTTCCATGTCCTGTTATATTTAGCTTAAAAAAAAAAATAGTACAAAACGAGCACAGTGGTGCAATGTCCAGGCACTTTCAATGTTGCTCAGCAAAATTAGCAAGCACCCTGTTTGAAAGCATGGCAACTCTTGGGGAAAAAAAATTGAATCTTTGCTTGTCGTGGATTTTTTTAACAGTTCCAAGTATTCCTGAGAAAGCTCGGTAAAATATGACTGATATGTTTATATTTCAGCAGTGGGTCTGAGTGAACAGTAACTTCCATCACCAGATGTTCCGCTGATGGCACAGAAGACATGTAGGGAGTCATGCATCCATGGCGAATGCATGGTATCTTCCTGGTAGATCTAGACAAAACAAAAAATCACAAATTCAGTAAAAGTTTCTGTGCATTATTATAATCAAGCCATTTAAAAAGGTATGCAAAAGAGATATCCAACCTTGTCTTCAAAGCTGTTTCGCAAAGGCAGCGTAACAAAGAAATGAGAAAGAGAGTAGTTTAGCAATTTCTGTAGCATTCATATACATTGTTCTTGTATTACCGGGTCATTTTTAGTTACAACTATCCAGTATAAGAAAGAAACAATTTTCTGAATAGCATTTTTTATTGTATCTTAGCAGTAACAGAATTCTAATAGTTTTTTTTGTAAGCACGGGGAGTACCTGCACCTAAATACACCAAATGCTCACAACATCCGTGCCATGTGAGGAGTTTTTGTACTTTATAGCCTGAAGGATGGTCTTACAGCACAGGATCTAACTGCACTGGTAGAGCTGCTCTAGAGCTGACTCTATATTTGTTTTTCATCCCGTTCACTAGTCAACAAGTTAGTTAGCCTGAATTTACATTAGTGAAACTGAGATCATTGGCCATGATAAACAGCTTCTGGACATCAGTTTTCTGCCACTCTCCGAGGCTTCCTGTACCTGCTCAGCTGCAGTTTATCAACTGTTTGTGTTTACATTTCCCTCACTTAAAAGACCTGTAGATGGGTCACAGGCTGACGCATCCACCAGCCACCTCAAATCAAGTGCACTGCCTGTGTTGTTTTGGGGCACTGACAATAAGTAGAAAAGCATATGCTATTTGCAATGAGAAGCCTAAATTAATGTAATATACTTTTTACGTTTAACTGAGTCATTTTGCGGAAGAGGAAAACCTGATCCATTAAGTTTTATTTGTTAGATAATTAGGTCATGTGATGGCAATACAAAGCTCGAGTCAGCAGTTACCTACATAACATTGCACAACCATAAAGAACAGTGCTCGTAAACATGATCTTTTAATTTGCCTTTTGATCTAATACAAGAAGAAAGTGAAAAGTATATCCTTCCCAGTGAGCCCTTCACTTTGACATTTCAGTTGCTGTAATATTTTGCCCATTATCCAAAGACAACACAACTGTGGATTTGTAAATCTACCAAGACAAAAGGGAGTGTGCTTTAACAATGCTTCTTTGTTCTAAGATAATCTTAACAATTGTACTGCGACGGTGCAGAACTGAGCGATTTGGTTTTGATTTGACTATTGCAGAATTCTGAAACCACAAAAGTTCCAGCAGCTGCATGCAAATTAAATATCTTGGAAAGGTTTATTCGTAAACAGCTTAGAGTAAGCAGGTGGCAACTCCTATGAACAAACACCTCTGAGAAAAATTCAGCAGTGGTGTATACATGGTCAGTAATGTAGAGGAAAAAAACGAGTGTGCTGACTGTGCAAAATTAGTAGTTTGCACACGAAGAAAATGATGATCATGAGCAGAATAGGGAAAGCTATTAAAAGCAAGAGAGATGCAGCAGTTGCTTATTCTCAAACAGATCCTCCCTTATACTCCTACAACAAAATGCAGCCCCATCGTGAGACTGTTTCCCTGAAATGATAATGTACTCTTCCATAACAAGACTGTTTGATTCCCATAAACATTATTTTATTGTAAATAAACTTAACTTCCAAATAGCAGTCTGGTGCAGTTGTATTGTCTTATCACTTGCGCATTTTGCATTAGTTTGAACAACTGCTCAACTGTTGCCTGCATATTTTTAGGGACTTAAAAGTTGCATTTTAATTAATAGCCACACATGGACGGTATGGGCGATTCTGAAAGCATTCTTCTACATTTCAAGTACTGTGAATCACAATGCAGCCTGTATCATTCATTTTATGTGCTTGATACTATAAATCTACAATGAGCTTTCTTTGGCTATAATTAAAGAGCAGAGGTACGGAGATTACTTCAGAAAGCCAGTTTTCATCTAATTTCATAGCATGACACTAGGTAGAAGTGCAACTGTTCTTGGAATCTCTCACCTCTCTGATGCTACTATTTAAATGTATTTTCCTAGAAAGATCCAAGAAAACATTAAAACATAGGTCAGATAAATTAGCACAAATATTTTAACAGTGCATATAAATAGCGTGTTGGCATTAGGACAACATTAAAAGAAAACATCCTTTAATGAAAAATTATTGAAAAAAAGGAACTTAAGCTGGATATAGCTGAGGAAATGGAAATTTTGCCAGAGAATTTCTACTTGTGATTTATCACAGGATTCTTACAATGTAGAAAAACATGAGGCAGAACATGGCACAGGATTTCTGATGACCACGGCAGCCGGGAAATTAATGGTATGTGTCAGCAAGGACTCCACCCTGAAGCACACTATATACCAACACTAGGCTGAGACTTTTAATCAACAGAAACCAGTTTTAGGAATCCACCGAGTGTATTTTTACTTTTTGTGTTCAGTTACTCATCTTTTATAATTAGCTAAGTAACATGAAAAGGGAACAAGTTTTTAATTAGTTTTCAGTCAGTTTTCAGCATTAGCTAGTTTTCAAGCACAGAGAACCACCTCTGTGGGCTCTTGATATGTGATACGTGCCTGTTCGTGGATGATGTCAGAAAGCTCTTTCACCATATCCCGAAAGTTTGATTTCAGCCCCTCATGGTACTCCACTTGATCCTCCTTAATGAGTCGCTCGTTGAGGTCCAGAGCAATTCCACAGGCTTGTATAAACTTCCTGGGGAGGAAAGGAATGAACTTCGGGCATTACAATAGCCTATTCTTCTACCAAACAACCAGATAGGCAAATCTAATTTTTTTCTCCCCTTTTCTCCAACGTTGAGCTAAGTCACATTCTAGAAGCATCCCCTGATCAGGGAATGGGGAGGGCTGCAACACAGATATTGGGCTTTCTGCAGGAGCTCCTTCTAGCCTGGATCCTCTGTAGATGGGACACGCGCACCCGCAGTGCAACACAGTGGTCTTGCACCTTCACCCCAACCTGTAGGACCACATGCAGCTCACAGATCCCAGATAAGCCCCACCAGCTGCACATGGAGTCACAAAACAGAGGGAGGCCACAGTCAGGCACAGAGGAGAAATCAATCGTACAGGGCTTGACACATCTGGATGTATGATGTAGCACATCTGCTAGACAGGTCAAGCTGCTAACAGCAGACACATCCTTCAGAAAGAAATTTAGATCATGGGGATCTGTAATATTGTTTTCTTGGTTACTGTTACTCATTTTCTTTGCTTCATTTCACATGCATATTTCTCCTCTTTTTTATAGACTACAAAAAAATAAAAGCACGAGTGGGATTTTCCAGGATTTTGCATGAAATAGATTGTGTGTGTCCTTCTGGCTGCACTGCAAGGTTGGAAGGTAAAACTGCTTCTCTCTGTTCTGTGTCCATATGTGGTAGGTTTGCAGGGATTGTTCCCTTATTAGTTCAGTGGTTTGCTAGGCTATTCAATACATTGAAGGAAAATAGGATTGGCTCAAATGCTGCCTTCTCCATACAGTGACTGATGGGTGAAATGGGAGTCACCAGCACCCAGTAATGAACGCAGCAGCTGGTGGGCAACTGTTTGCTCCTGAGAGGTCCAGAAAATAGTGTGGCAAAGACTCATCATCCTGAGGTGAAGCAGGAGCTGCCTGGTTATACCGTGGGGAACACTTTCAAGTAGGAGGTAAAACCTACCCTAAGGGACAGGAGTTAGAAAAACGCCCGTGCAAGTCACACAGTTTCAAAAATTAGCAGCAGAAACAAGAACGATGGTCCTCCATAAGCTGGGAAGGGATTTGCTTTAAATATTTCAAGTTCATCATTATCTAGTAAAAAGTCCCTTTGGAAGGATTGGGAAACAAATGAACTGGGAAACAATATGAAAGATTCACGAATACAAGACTGTCAGACTCTGGTTTTCAAATATACTTTCTTCACATGATAATCTCAAATACCCACACAAACCGTTCAAGATGGTGTTCAGGCAAACTGCCCCATCGAGATCAGGCCCTGAGCTTGGAAACTCTTAATGTAGTCTTTTTTCATATGTTTGAGGACCCACAACCTGTAAGACCTGGATCTTTGTAAGATACATCATCTAAGCATTCAATATCTGCTGATTACAGAGACAGACAAAAATATAAGCAAAGCAAGTACCATCTTCCAGCCAGCTGGCTAGTTTTTTACTTTAGAAATCCTACCTGAACATTTCTTTTAACTCATTCACCTTCTTAGTAGGATATTTGCTGGACTGGCTGTCACTTAGGAAAGCTCTGGCATAGGCCAAGGGACCAGCATTAACCTAGAACCAAAGACGTAAGAGATCATTTACGCTAGAACGCTAGAACTTCTGTTGAGCTGCTAAAGGAAGTTGTGAAGGGAATAACAATTTTTGAAAACCACACCCCAACATTAGCATATTATTTGAATGCCATCAACTCTGCATTACAAATGTCACCGGAGGCACTTGAAGTTTCAAAAGTTGAGTATTAGTTTTCTATCTAGGTGTTTTTAAGACCAAAGATAAATGGAGATAAAAAGAGAGATGCAATCTGTTTCCTCATACTTTCCTCTTATTTCCATTTGAAAAAGCAGTAGGGTCTGAGTCTTAAGGTCATTTATCCAGCATGAGAAGCCAGACTCACAAAAGGCTATTTGTGCCTGATATGTACAGTAAAATGTTGAAGAGTTAAGTATATTTTAGCATTCACCCATAGCCAACTTATGTGCAATTACACTTGGACTTGACACTGTAAAAAAAACCAGGACAAAATGCTCATTACCATGAGCCACCCTCGTGTATTGCTGTGTGTGGCAGGGCGAGCTGTGCTGGCAGGTCGATGGCTGCAGCGCTGCAAACGAGGTAGTTAATGATTTCTGCAAAGTAAACGCGTGGCATCGTGGAAAGATGACTCACTTTGAGATGTGTATATAAAAGTAATTTTGAACAGACATCAAGCCTTACCTGCACAGACACACAGCCTTGCAATTTGAGTTGCAGCTGGATCATGTCAACATCACCAGCAGAGCAGAGTTTCTGCAGCTCCGCTGTCTTGTCTTTTATTTCGTCAGTAGCAACATCAATTGGTTTTAAATTAACCTGATGTTCATAATTGACTGGAATTCTCTTCTTTACGTATGGAAAGGAGTTCAAAGCTACCAGAAACAGCAAAAGAAATTTACAGATTGAAAGTCATGCAGCAAATGGGAACGCTCTTCATAGAACATACACAGGCAGATCCTCACCCTCAGGGTTTTACTTGGTGTGTGAAATCCCAAACAAGGCCATAATTTACCAGCATGATTTACTAATTTGTAAAAATGTGCACAAAGAAATATAAGGTAAATTCCCCCTCCCAACCAGAATATTGTATCACAATTCTGATTAAGTAGCTAGGAGAACTTCTGACTCTTTGGGGATATTTTTATGAGCTAAAATAGTCTAAAAATGGTTGCTGATACAACTGCCTCATGTTCAGGTGTTTGTACTTACTAGTTAGAATGGTTCTTTTTTTACACTGTTCTTCCACACTGCCATGCTTTTTTCCAGATAAAGTGTAAGGAGTTTCAATACAAATCTGTTGATGTTATGATTTCTTTCAAACTCAGTCTTTCTTTCAGAGATTTCTTTGTCTTCGAAATAGGGCTTCACGTAAGTCACTTGAATATGGGCATACTTAGGATCCAGGTCTTTAACGTTGACCTGTGAAATATGACGGTTACTCACTAGAAGAGCAAACGTTAATAATTTAACTTATAATTGGTTAATTTATCTACTGGGATCTGACTTAAACTGATTCCCTGATGATGCAGCCCTATTGCATGCAGGTGAATGACACACAAAACACTCCCTTTGACCTCAGCTGTGGTGTCTAGACCAGGCGCTAGCTGACACACAAGACGATGAGGTGTGGCACAAGAAATACTTTATCTGGGTCAAACAAGCTGCACCTAGAACAGGTAGCCATATTACCTTAACCATCAATGATGCACGTGCCTGAGCTACTTAGTCTAGAATCATAGAATGGTTTGGGTTGGAAGGGACCTCAAAGATGATTTAGTTCCAACCCCCCTGCCATGGGCAGGGACATCTTTCACTACATCAGGTTGCCCAAAGCCTCATCCAACATGGCCTTGAACACTTCCAGGGATGGGGCAGCCACAACTCCTCTGGGCAACCTGTTCCAGTGCCTCACCACCCTCAGAGGGAAGAATTTCTTCCTTATGTTTAATCTAAATCTATCCCCTTTCAGTTTAAAGCCATTGCCCCTTGTCCTATCACTACACACCCTTGTAAAAAGCTCCTCTCCAGCTTCCTGTAGCCCTTTAGGTACTGGAAGGCTGCTAGAAGGTCTCCCTGGAGCCTTCTTCTCCAGGCTGAACAACCCCAACTCTCTCATCTGTATTCACAGTCCTTCTTATATGACCATATTGTTTCCAGGCCACGAGCTAGCGTTCATGTAGTACTGCGCTGTGGGCCGCAAATCTGCAGGCTTGCCCAAAGCAAGCTTTGGGATCACCAGTATAGTTTTAGTAATCTAGACATATCCACAGTTACAACCTACAGGTGTGAACAGCCCTTAAAGGGAACATAAATGGGTATTCAATAGGAAAAGGAAGGAGCTATGGCTGCAAGGGCACAAAAGATTTTTTTGAGACTTTCAATGTCAAAGCAACAAAAAACCTCGCTTCCAACCATATGCTCTGCTGTGCTGGTTCCTCATGCCTCCCAACAACAGGGCTCAGTCAGATGTGGACTGCAATTTCCCATTCATAATTCCTAATTAATTTCCTTCCGCCTGGGAGCCAGATCAGCATCAAAACTTGACGAGCTGTGCAGCACAACCACACAGGAGCATGAGGATGCTAGTGGCAACTGGAAGCAAAGTGCGTGTAAGAGGGCAGAAGACAGGGCTCTCTCCTCCATCCCTACTGGCAGAAGGAAGGGATGCTCTGTCATCTCCCATCTTCAGCTCCACAGAGTAAAGCTCATCCTTCTCTGCTCCACTTGTAAAGTGCTTAGAAGCAATGCGGTTCCAGGCCCTGAGCAGTATTAGAATACAATTGATATTTTTGTCACACTCCTCAGTGCACTCTCCAGTATGTGGCCCTGATGTTCACTGCTAAAAAATTTTGTTAGCTTGTTCATGGAGTTTAACTCTACCTTGTTAGAATCCTGGATAATTTTCACAGTTTCCATCCCAAATTTTCTCCATAAAGTTTAAGAAGTCTGAAGGAGATCTCCGAGAGGCCTGTCAGCTTGGGTTCCTTATAGATGTATTCCTTCCCATCTTCTTCTTCAAAGAATGTCTAGCATTCACAAACAAGTAATGAAGAATAGCTGGGTTTTTTCACTTGGAAAACTATTTTAGATTTGCTACTTTGAAAGCAACTTTCTATTAACATTTCAGAAACTCAAGAAGGTTTAGAAGGCTACAGCTTGCATAAAGTCTGAGTGAACTTGGCCTGTCTAGTAGGTTCCTTCAAAAATTGTGTAAGAAATCAAAAATTTCTCAACCAACACAATCATGTCACTGCTGAGCACAAAGGCTTGAGTATGACCAGTGAGAAATTTGAATAATGTGGAAGAGGGTTTTGGACAGCGGTCGACTTTCAGGAAGACTGGAAAGAGGCAAGCAGGAGAAAAAACAAAACCAAGACACAGAGAAGGAGTATAGTGTATACATATATTTGTAAGAAGACAATGCATATTGAAGAATCCCTGACAGCAGAACCACAAGAAAAATTAAAGAGAAGGATTTTGTGTAGGCTGAAAGAGACTTCAACCAATAAATCACGAAATGTGTCTCCTCTGCTTTGATTCTCTTGTGTTCAGGGAAGTGGAACTCGGTGTATTGCTGTAGAGATGAATTGCATTAAAGGCCATGCCTGCATCACCAGTCCTCCCCTACTGGAAACAGCATGAAAGCTTCATGCTTTGGCAAGCTGTTCCAGTCAGAAGTTGTGACAGTGTCGCTGGCATATAAAGACAAGAAAGCTTTCAAGTGCAAAACTGGGAAACAGCATGAAAGCTTCATGCTTTGGCAAGCTGTTCCAGTCAGAAGTTGTGACAGTGTCGCTGGCATATAAGACAGAAAGCTTTCAAGTGCAATGGATCGACTGGTTGTCAGGATGACATGTCACATTGCGTAATTTTAGGGACTGATCCAGTTATTTCTACAGCTTTTAGAAAACTAAGCTAGCAGTTGTTTCCTTTTATCTATCGCTAACGGTATTTACTTTCTACATATCCAAAGTTGAAGATAAGATGAGGGCAAAAATAAAACGTATGTTTGTGGCAGCCAAAGTCAATGCTCAGAGATGTTCTGTGTGTAATGGCTGTGGTCTTCAAAGGTAGAAACCCAAGATGGTTTCAGGGGTATTCATCATCTCCTCTGAAAGAAGGAACCAGGCAAGGCAGGGCTAATATAATTTACATAGCATTTTCTAAAGAGGCGTCCTGCATCTCCCCTGTGGTTATGGGTCCACAAGCAGAAGCAAATAGTTCAGAGACACAAGGGAGATGAGGGTAGCACACTTCATTAGATTAAATGCTGTAGTTGGAAAAAAAAATTAAAACCACAACTGCTTTCAGGCTCAGAAGACACACACCATCAGATATGATAAGATCAGGCTCCTTCTTGGGACTCTGAGCCCCAGAGTCCATTTTTCCAGCTACCAAAAAATCTATCTATCTCTACAAGTATGTAATCAACACTGATACATATTTGCTTCCAGCTTCTCTGATAAGCTTTTACTCTATTAATATCTAGAAAGGAGCAGCAATTGTCTGTAGAAGAGAACATCTGTTACTACTACTGTTTATATACTGTGGTTATATACTTTTACCAGTTACATACGATACACACTAAATTATATTTGTGTAACTATAATAACTATAATTACAAAAAGAACCCCAGTGTTTTCTGAACCCACTAAGCCATTTCCTAACTGCTGAGTTATTTTCTCAAAATCCCACCAGCAGAATCATAATCTTTTATAATAAATCAAGTGCTCCTGGAGAGAGGAGGCACAAGCCTTCACCTCAAGGGTGCAACACCAAAATGCTCATGTAGGTGCGTCCGTGGCTGCACCAGAGGAGCGAGCAGGGTTTTCAGCATAAGGTCTGGCAGAGCAGCAGCTTTAGGGGCCAGGATGCCTGATGAGGGGTAGCTGTCGAGCTGGTGTATATACTTACTTGTCCATAAAAGGCCACTCTGAAAAAGGTTCCAAGAAGCCTCTTCCTTGTGTGCATCACTTCCAATATCTTAGCATATGCTCCATGCAGTGTTCTGTACAGTTGAGTAAGTTTCTGGAAATCAAACCTTGACATCATCAAAGCAGAATTTTGCAAGCAGGAAATTCTAGCTAACACTGGAAGCTACTGAGGTATCTGAACACAATCCTTTGGAGAACTCGAAATTTCTAAAGAGGTTGAACACCTGCAGTTTTCTTTGAAAAACCTCAGTCTTAAGCACATGCTCAGGTTCAGGTCTGAAGGGTACACAGACTGCAAGAACACCACTAGCCTCGGAGTGAAGGCTGAGCCTATGGTCTCAGCGTGTTCCCTGGCTGAGCCTTTAAGAGCATAGCAGCTTGCGCTATTTTATCCAGAAATTCTTTTTTCAATTAAAACCAGCTTCACGATGGAAAAATACATCAAAGTTTCCCCCAGTTTCAATTACATAGTTGGATGCTGTCCTGATGTGGAGGGGTCATGGGAGAGGGAGGGCAAGAGGAGCGCTACTCAGCAGTGGAGCAGCCTCCATGAAGCACAGGTCACAGCAAATGTTGGGAAGGAGCAAGGTGAAGGGCTTGTAATGGCTTGCTTCCTTCCTCTCCACTTTGCCACTGACTGACCTGCAGATCTAGTCCTTTCTTTGAACAATTCTCACTCTGTTTTTAACCCTTAAAATGCTCAAGTCTCAAAAACAATCTGGCTTTGATGAGCATATGGGATGCTGACAGCTTTATTTTAGGGGAAGGTGGGAATTATTGACTAAATATGAGTCTTCTCTGTCTTTAGCTTTAATAACTACCTTCCAGATCATTGCTTTCACTAATTTGTTTAATGACCAGCACAGTGTGTGCTTTACTGACACCAATTCATTAACTCATAACTTCAAAAATAAATAAGCCTCCTGTTTTTCTTTTGTGATCTAGGAAATTACCTGATAGATCCTAACTAGTTCAAAATGCCTACCTCAAATTCACGCCGCTTTTCATAAATAGGAATGATCAGTTTGGAAACTTCAGAAATTGTTTCATAACGTTCTGCTTTCCACAAGCCATCTACACATTGCTCCAGCAGCTCCACCAGGACTTCCTATGAGAGCAGCCAAACGGGGTTGTTAATAGTCAAAGTTAGAAGAGAAAACTATCTTAACAACAGATGCTTTAACAGGTCCCAGTATTTGTAGCCATAGTTAGATAAGTTTAAACCCTGTATGTTCCTGGATTTTCCAAAGGTATTCTAAATTTTGAAGGAAAAAACCAAGAGAAGTTATTTTTTAAAAGTTCATTCATTCTTATATCATTAGCACAATAGCCAGCAAGTATGTTTTGGTTATTTAGCTACCTCCCCAAGACTCTGTGAGGGTATGGAGATGACAGCACTGGAAGTCAGAGGTATATATCTAAGAAACACATCCAAGGAACATGTATGCAATAGCAGTGGGATGTGATGCCAAGGATCTCCAAGCCTAGTCTTTATGAATGGGCAATTGGGCAGCCTGGCTGCAGGGCCACCTCGCTCAGCCACAGAGCCCAACCAACGCAGTTGTACAGGGATGGTGCAGAAGCAATTGTGAGACTTTATGACTCACGGAGGATCTACCCACTTCCCCAGTGCCCTGCTATGGTTTCTGGATTGGTCTGCTAACGTGGTGTCCTGCAGCACAGCCCTAACTCAAGGGGAACCTAAGCTGACCTCTTGCTTGGCAGAGCTTGACTTGCATTCTGTCTCTCCTTGGAAATACCACACTGCGCTGTCCTGTGCTGGCAGAATCAGCATTTGCATAACTTGGCAGGCAAAGATTGTGGTGTAGCTTTTTCAGTCTCAGTGCTAGAAAAGCCTTTCAAAGGAACCAAGAACTTACACCAGTTTTACCTATCTGAATTGTCCTTCAATGCAGATTTCTCTTGGGAAATTGCCGCGCAACAGTCATCCTTACAGATGCCAGTTCACAACTATAATTTGTTAGAGCTCACGTGAACAAAGTCTAAAACTAAATCATCCTAATCAGCCATCAAATATCCCGTAGTCTGCACTACAGGACCTCACCTCACTGTAATGCACATCCATCATCCCACCATCTTCTTTCATTGCACCTTCTTCATCAATGTTGGGAGTGATTTTCCTGAAGGCAGTGCATCCACTGGCGAAGAGTTCTGCAGCAGACAAAAGCAAATGGATCAGTGGAATAGCATACCTCAAATGCGTCATGCTTCAATGGCCAGGGAAGCAGTCTAGCTGATAGCTACAAGTAGCAGAGGACTCGACTCTCATTTTTGCTACTGATTTGCTAGATGAGTCTAAGCACGTGAGAACCTCCCCAGACATTTGCCACGGGCGTCATTCCTAATACTACTGTCTAACTAACTACTAACTACACCAAGCAGAACAAATTTCCCAGTGTGCCATCTGGAAGTCAGCTTTGACCAACCTAACGGGCTGCAACCAAATGAAAATCAGGAGAAGGGCAAGGGTATATTTTTGCACAGAAGATGCAAGGTGAAAACTAATGCCAGATGCTGGAGAACTAGATAGTAGGTGAACAGGACTGTATGCTCCTAGCAGAAAGCACAGTTCTTTATGTACTCCAGAACTCTGAGTAGTTCAGCCTTTACTGAACCCTTCCAGCCTATGTATATGTAATGAGTGACGGTGGTAAGTCGATGTATTCACTTGATACTCCTTTGGATTTGTTCCTCTTCTTTTTCAGAAGTTCTCCTTTACTACTGGTTGTGGTGAGAAGCCTCCAGGGTACAAATAAAGAATTTCCAACTTAAAATACTCTCTCCTCTGTAGCCACGTGAAATGTGTATACGTATCAGAAAAAATAGTCCTTGTTTCTTCCACTTAGCCAACACGAAGTACAGAATTTGGAGGGACTCCAAGCCCCACGAACGAGACACCTGAGACCCTTCCAGCCAAGGCAGTGCATGTATCAGCTTTTATGCAGCCTTAACTTTCTGAAACGTGAAGTGTCCATTTCAAAAACTACTCTCTTACAGGGAAACAAGAAACAGGGTCAATATATCAACTGTGGAACAGATATTTAAAAGAAAACCTGCAAAGTGGTGTTACTTGAGAACACACAAGTCTGACCTTCCTTCCTGTTTTGCATTAAACCACAACGCTCTCTTTTTTTCTGATTGTTCTTTACATATTTGTCTAGTTAGGCTATAGTCTCATTTTTTGACTGAATTTTGACTGCTTTATTCTACAGATTTCTGTAGTGCCTGTAGCGATACTTCTGCTGAACACGTTGACAGCCATTTTTTACCACGGGCTTCCCCTCTAAGCACGTTTCCTAATGTAAAATACAACTGAACATTTAAACTGAGATATATGTGTCAGTTGTTATTTCACTTGGCAACATGACAACATGACTGTCTAAGCAGACCTGGCCAGCCTAGTAAATGCCTACGTGTGAACACTTGAATTCCTTTATTAAAAATACTTATCATAGAATAGTTTGGGTTGGAAGGGATCTTAAAGCTCATCTAGTTCCAACCTCCTTCTTCTAGCTTTATCCACTGCATTCATTTTTTTTTTCCTTTTAAGCTTGTTTCAAAAATAATCATTCACCAAATTGAGAGAAACTTGTCTTTGAAAAGATTCTGATCCCCCCTCAACCCCATCAGTGCATCGCCTTCCTTGTGCCTCCCAAACAGCACTCACTTACTTTTCCTGTGCAGAAACTCTGCAACAAGGGCTGCTACATGAACATAACACATGGCTGCCTGCAAAGTATAAAGGGAAAATTAAAATGTCATCTGCACATCTGTCTGTTGTGCACCATGTTTTGAATGACATGAATTACCTCGGAAAAGTCTCCGTTTTTCACATGTATCTTTGCCATGCTGTCCAGCCACGTCTTCCGGAGCTCTGGGGTACTTGCGTAAGACTTGGCTAAACTATATTGTAGATCTATCAGCATTTCTGGATCCTTTTCATGTTCTTTCATTTGAGCGGTAGCCATAAGCACTGTACGGATTCTCTTTGTCAAATCTTTGACTTCAGAAGGAAAAGCAGTTGCCTGACAGAAAACAAATCTAATTAGAAGCAAATACAGCAATACATGGTGTTCCAGGCTTTGCCAAAGAAACACCGCTGGTACCCTTTCAGCCAACACCACTTACTGCCAATGTGAAATCACCAAGAACACAGGAGATAAGAATAACCGTAGTTTTTACTTATTGAACTCACACTGCATACAGTGTACAGTATTTCATATGCAATTAGAGGCATTTCAACCTGGGGGTGCACAGGGCCAAAGTCTCCTGGCCATGTGCAGGATGCCAGGTTGGCTGTTCCCATGCTACAGGTACTTTGACATCCTGAGGGGCTGGTGTGAGAGTGAGACAGACGTGCTCTGTGCATGCGAGTGTCCCAGGATGGGACCATAAACCATGCCTGAAGTATTTTTCATGTCATTCAACATCCGGCTTCTTAGTCTCTGATGTGGTCACTCTTTAATTCCTAAAGCACCAAAGGCATTTGTAGAGCTTCCCACCATAAGAATGTAATAAATACAGAAAGAAACACAGGCTTCAGCATGATCCCCTGCTCAGAGCAGGGCCATCATCAAGTTAGAGCAAGGCTTGCCTGGCCAAGTTTCATAATCTCCAAGGATACAAATCCCACCTCCTTTCTGGACACTGTCCCAGGGCTGCCCCATGCTCTTGGGAAATAGTTTTTTCTCTAAGTAAAGTTGAAATTTCCCTTGCAGCAACTTATGTCCATTGCCTCTCGTCCTGCCACTCCATGCCTCTGAGAAGAGCCTGACCTCCTCGTCTCTACAACCTCCCTTTCAGTAGTGGAAAGCAGCAGTTAGGACCTCCTCAGTTTTCTCTCCTCCATGATGAGCCTGGCTCACGTTCCCACTCCTCGGGCTCCTGCTCCCTAGCTATCTCTGTGGCTGAGCATGGCATCCTTTCCAGTGTACTGAAATCTCTCTTGTACTCTTGCACTTATATAACACATAAACTGGATATAATGATGGTCTTGTGATGTAAAATATGATCAGCAAAGTATGGCTCAGTGAAACCCTTACACATACCTGAGTACAGAAGAGAATTGAGGTTTTTGCCAGATATATAGAATCATAGAATGGTTTGGGTAGGAAGGGACTTTAGAGATCATCTAGTTCCAACCCCCCTGCCACAGGCAGGGACACTCTCCACTACACTAGGTTACTGAAAGCCTCATCCAACGTGGCCTTGAACACTTCCAGGGATGGGGCAGCCACAACTCTTCTGGGCAACCTGTTCCAGTGTCTCACCGCCCTCAGAGGGAAGAATTTCTTTCTTAGATCTAATCTAAATCTCCCTTCTTTCAGTTTAAAGCCATTGCCCCTTGTCCTATCACTACACACTCTTGTAAAAAGTCCTAACTATATCTAAAATATCTTAACTACTTTGTAACTTTGTAATAGCACAATTCAACACCTAGCTGAGGTTCCCATTCCACCTTTATGCCATAGAATAATCAGAGAACTGTAAAAATGCTTCCCGTTTTTCTCTCTCCTCCCTTGGCAGCTACACTGTGTGCAATGGAGCAAGCTGCAGTGATGATGTATTGTTCAATGGGTTGGGTAGAACCTGTTAATTCTAGCACAAAGACAGACAATCATTTTCCAAAGAAATACAACCATTAAAAGTGTTTTCTTAATATTAGTTCCTGCTAATTATTACCTTCAGGCACCAGAAGTACCAGGCCCTCCCTTGTCATTCCTCTCAAAGCTGGAAGTTCTTGGAAAGCTCTTTGGACACCCCTGCAAGCAGCACACTTTGCAAAGCGTAACCTGAACTGCAGAGCTCCCTCCTCTTGGCAGGAGGCCTCACGGATGGAGCATGACCTGCCTGTGCAGCTGGCCCTAATTGCTGTTGGCATAATACTTATTTACTGAGCAAACACAGCCCTGTACAAGCTTACACATCATAGTTCCAACCATTAGCCTTACCCTTAAACATGATTTCCTTGAGTGTGTCCCCAGCCTTGCATTAATGGCTGATAGCACGTGATGTGATTGATGTGATTTAACGTCTCCAACTTACCTTCATCGGCCTGTCGCTGTTTGCGAAGTTGTTAATGATGAGCAAGGAGTCCTGGAACCTCGTCCCGCCGCTGAGTGCCACATCAGCTATTAACTGGCTCACTGCAATTATTATCTGTTGGGACAGGGTAGGGGCTTTATTTAAACGAGTGCTAATAGCGGAGTTTTATTGTCACAGTTACATAAAATGTTCATAGGAAAACATCAGGTCTTTCCCACAACATAAGCAATGGTTGTTGTGGCTTTGCTGTCACATCTCCCAAGGACAAATATCCTCCAGAGGATCAAACCGCTTTGTTGAACAGCAGGTTCACAGAATTAACAATGTAACAACCATAATACAAACCTCTGTTTGTACATTAGTTATCTTCTTCCGTAATTCATCACATCCCAGACGGTATTTTCATCTGTGACTTTAGCTACCTAAATTCACTTCAAAAAGGCAACGCTGCAAAAGCAGCTCCAGAAAAATTCCTCCTCCCGCCTCAAAGACACATCTCTTCTTGCTGTCCCTTCCACTCCAGCTCAGCCAGTCTCCGGGGCAGAGATGTCTTGTGTCTGTGATTGCAACAACTCAACAACTTGGAGTACTTGATGGCAGTGTATTTTACACAAAGGGCCCTGGGCCAAGCACTGGAAATAGGAATAAGGCAAGGCATGGAAATCAAGAGGATTTTTGTCCATGTAAGAACGGCAAGGTCCTCTGCAGATATGAGGTGACACAGTTATACTGAAATATCTGTTCATTAAATCTGAGGTGTCCTGCTCTCTGCCTTTTCCCCAGCCACTGACCTGAAGATGAGTTCTCAGAAATGTTCTCCTTTTGGTGAACTCAAAGTTATTTCTCATCAGGAGATACAGAAGAGCAGAGGCTTCGTTCCTTGTGGAGGACAACTTGGAAGTGCAGCACTTCAGGATCTCGTAGCAGAGGGCAGCACACATGTTCACCCTTCCCTTGAAAAATGCTGAGGGAAACTTCACAGGAGGCATGCAAATGGTAAAAAATACACCATTACATTACATCCACAGAGCTCAGGTGGGCTGGGGCATGGGGCAACACAGTGGGCTCGAGCCTGGACAGCCTCAATATAACTCCTGCCAGAGTTCTGAGCCTGAAAGTATTTGTGGGAATGAATTCAGGACTTACTTTTAAGCATGTTTCCTAGAGCAATGTGAACTTTGCTGTCACGCATCTTGGGGATGTGCTCATGTATGTCCATCCATCCCCTCTCCCAACAACTTTTGGGTTCTTTGGCAAATTCTCACCAAATCAGAGAGAAGTTTTATGTTCTTAACAAAAGCCATAAACACCAGCAGGAGGGCAGAGAGGGGAGGTCCCATGGACATTCCCACCAAACGCAGCCATCTGGGACATCAGAATACCTGCTGAAGCCCACCCAGAACTCTGGCCCCACTGGGAAACATGACCTGCAATGGTCACACAGCTACTTGTATGTGTTTCCCAAAAAAGCCTAAAATCATGACTGCTCTCAGGAATGCAAACAAGAGACTCACTTGTCCCAGAGACCCTAAAATACACAGTGACCTGTCCTGGCCGCCAGGATGGAGCTGGCCCCAGGGAGCCACAGGATGAAGCCAAACTGCAGCATTAACTACCTCGGTGAGCAGCGGGGCTCAGAGATTTGCAGCAGGGTGGAGAAAAGCAGAAGGGGAAGACGGGCACGCTGTGCTGTCACAGCACGCCCGTCCCCTTACCGAACGCCTACTTCTGCATGGTGGTGGGGGCAAGCTCAGCCATGCCCAAAAGCAGCTGGCTGCAAAGGTGCCCAGCCTCGGCAGGCAGCAGCCTCCGCGCAGGGCTCACCGGAGCTGGAGCCCGCCAGTGCCCATCGTCTGGCTGTGGTTAGGAGCAGTGGCTGGTGGGAAGGGGCACCGCACACAGCTTCCTTCCACCCTGGCCGCAGCAGGCTGGGCACAGGGAAGAAGGAAGGGTTTTTGTGCTGGCACGCATGCCTCCGCAGCCACCGCAGGGACCTGGCTGGAGAGGGGTGATGCCAACACCAGCCCCGGGGGAGCGGAGGCTGTTTGGGCATCGCACAGCGGCACTCTGCTCCCTCTGCTGCAGCTGGGGACTGGGGCCAGGGAATCTCCTGGCGCAAAGAGGTAACAGAGGCAACTGCACTTTTTGTCTGTTCAGACTAGAAACATGCTCAGTCCATTTGAGACCCAATGGTCCTTACAGGGCATGGTCCATGAGCCGCTTTTGGCCCCACTACCTTTTCCCCATGAGAGATGTCAGTAAATACTGCAAGAGTATTCACTCATCTCCTCCAAGTCAGAGCCTGGAGCTCTAACCATGGCCCTCTGCTCCTTGCATTAAGTATATATGATTCGGAAAAGCTTGTTGGTACTGCTGTGGCCACCACCACAGTGAAAGGGTCTCAAAACACGAATCTAGGAGCTGTGGCTAGCAAGACGACACCATTGGGATTACACCGAGCCACTTAGGTTACGAGGCAGATGAAGACACTGCCCAAATACTTGGTGTTCACTGTCCCTGGCCAAGAATATTTAAAAAAAAAAAAAAAAAAGAAGGGAGAAAGAAAGAAGTAAATAAACATCATAGTAACACAGGACCAAGAGGATCATGTTGCACTGGAAAAGGAGTTATTAAGTAATTGCTGCCTGTTGTAATGCAGTTGTTCTCCCATGGCGAGATGGCGTCATGCCCAGGGATCAGCGCAGAGCTTGCCACAGTGATGTGTGACTGGGCATGCACAGGCAGCACACGGGCACCCAAGAAGGTATGGCTGGCACTTGCCCTCAGCAAGGACCACTGCTTGCCTGCAGAGACTTTTCAGATGTTTACAACCCAATGTTAGGAAAAAAATGTCACCTGGGAATCTGCTACAGAAGCAGTCAAGATCCCTCCCTGTGTGCTCCCCTCCATGCTGCAGCAGCTCTGGAAGGAAAACCTGTGCCCTGTTCACAGGGAACCTGCGTCCCCAGGTAGCTGCCTTCTGGAGACCAAGTCCGAGCAGATGCAATTGCTCCTGGCACCAGGGCCAGAGCTGGTGTCAAGGCAGCGAGCAATCCCCAGAGAGGCCTCTGCACAACGGGACACGAGGGTAGGGCAACCACAGTGGTGGGCAGGACATGCCAAGTGCCCTTCGCAACCACAGAGGCGGCTGTAACTGTGGCATCCTGAGAGCACTGATATGGGCAGGGAAAGCACAGCTTGCTGTGGTCAGAGGAATTGCTAACAGACAGGGAAAAGCTTCCCAAATGGGCTGTTGCAAGAAGGGAGCAAGGCTCTGCTGCCCTGGTCCTTCAGGGCTTGGGATTTGTGATCCCCTAATGTCCCCTGCTACCGCCAACGCTCCGAGGGACAGGGAGGCACAGAGCTGGCAGCTACATGGGGTTTCCGAGCTGCTCTTTAATGCAAATTATCTCAGCTCCCTCCTCTGTGCATGTTTTCCTTTGTAACCCTGAAGACCATTCCCAAGCATGTGAATATGTAATTATCTGTAAATGATGGTCTGAAAAGAAGGGTTTAGGTGTTAAGAAAATCTGGGTTATAAAACAAGAGCAATCTATCTTTTATTGCTTCTTCCTAACTAGTAAAGCAGAGACAGCTTTCTTCCCAAATTCCCAGCGCACATGCATGCAAGCAGGATCTATTCTAAAACCAAACCAAATATGCAAATAATTATAGATGTTTGCTCTTCGCCTTCTTGCAACATTTCTTTTTTTAAGTTTTGCCTATCAATGCAAAAATAACACAGAAAGCAAGCTATTTTTACGACAGATTTTGGGATGCAGAATAAATCTCTGGAGTTTTTTTTCCCCTTCAGCCACCATTTGCTGTGACCCTAGATAAGGGGGATTTTTTGCATTGTAATTATTAGCTACAGGCCTTGAAAATGACAAATTGTCCATTCTAGCTGCATCAAAGGTATAACTCACTTTTGCTTTTCTTGATGTTAACACTAATTTATAGCTAACAGCGATATGCAACCCAAAACAAAGCAGCTTTCATATTTCAAAACAAACTTGTGGGAAAACACACCATCCTCGCCCTTGTCATGAAATGCAGTGACCCCCCAGCTATTTCATCGTCACTTTGGGTCTTAGAAAAGCCCTCCAGAGGACTTGAAAGGAAGTTTGGGACTCGTGGTTATGGAGTTGGCAAAGAAACACTTCCTTATAGATACCATCTGCTGGGCTCATATCTTGTTTTCACAGAAGCAACACTGCGTCCTGTCGTAGGGGAAATGGGAGAAATTAACTGAAATCAATCTTTCATATCTTTGAAGGCCCACGATGCCAAATTCAGCGTGGATTCAGGCTGACACAAATCCAAGAAAACGACCCCACTGCCCGTCCCTTGCAGCAGCCAAGCACGCAGCCTGCATTGCTGACGTCAGCATTTTGGAAAACGAGCGCGGAAGCCCTGCAGGGCTCCAGGTTTTGAAGGCTGATGGTGAGATCAAGTTGAGCAGGTGTGCAAGGTTTGGCTTCGCATTTAAACGACCACAGGAAATTTGCCAGGGAGGCAAGGAAGGTCTCTTATTTGCTTATAGGCACAAAATAAATATTTCTGGCTAAACAAACTTTCCACAAGTAAGGGGAGGAGACGTGCAGGAGATGGTGTCTGAGCGGGGTGTGCACAGATCTGCAGCAGGATGGATCTCAAGGCTAAGCAAGCTCACAGGCAAGCAGAAACTCAAAAGAAAGCTAGAGCAATAAACATGTGTTGGACCCTGTAGAAAACCTGAATGATTCCTGCCAGTGTCAGTTGCCAATCTAGCAGGCTTTAAGCCTCATGGAAAAACATCTCGCAGGAGCCCCCACTGTCTGGAGCCAGACAGGTAGCGAGCAAGACTTCTGCATTTTCTGCTTCTCATCTGTTTGCTTAGGACAAACCAAATGCAGCCCTAGACATACTCATACTAGCTCTTAGCTTTGCTGTGGGGTTATAGTAAACTGTACATAGCAGAGACTTTTTCCACCTCTGAAAAACAGTTTAGCAGTCTCTGTCTTTAATCAAACTTTGCTCAGCAACTAGTGCAAGACCTCCTTTGGAAATAACTCTCAACTGCATATCATTCACGTGCTGCACTCTGCCCAGCTGCAACCTCACACCACAGGGATTCACCTCATGAATAAAGTGCTGCATTCAAGTGATTTGAGAAGTTTTAATTCATTTGAATGTACGATAACCATGCAGCTTGGAAGGGATGGAGTTTGCATGTACATCTGGTCTCGAAAATGTACATATGAGAAGCGGCAGGTTTTGACAAGCATGAAAGGAAATGTCAGCAGTAGCATCAGTCACTGCTCTGACGTGGTTAACTGGGGCTTCGACGCTGCTTGAGCTCAGGGGATTAAACAGCCTTGCTGTGTGGCAGGGCTCAGAGAAGTGCAGAAGGAGGTTCAGCAAGTACTGCCCTCTTTCAAACACAGTGGGAGAGGAGCAGCTTGTCAGTACAAGTATTATTCAAGCAACAGCATTGTCAGCAATATTGACAGTTTGGGGCAAAGATTCAAGAAGCACCAGCTTTCGGTTGAACAGATACTAATCTTCAACAGCAGTTTTGTGACCAAGCAAGTGAGGGAATTCCTTTTGTTTCCTGATATCCAACGAATAATAAATAATTGTTGAAACAGATCACTGATATAAAAAACAGCCCTGCTTAAGTTAAGTTGTTTTCTAAAATACGTCTCAAAACAGCACAAAATACCAGTTTAACAGGAGTTTAAGCATACTAGTCTCTTCTGTCACACCTATACATGTTCTCCTGCACCTTTGGAGTCATGTATCACCTACCTTGCTAATGAAAGCTCTCAGAGAGGCGAACACATGCTTAAGAGCTGCTTCCGACTGTCCATTTTTGAGGAAAGCAAGATGAATATCAAAAACCTTCTTCATGAGTGGATTATGGCCATCGTTGCTTAAAAGCTGGGTCTGGAAAGCATGAGATAATTTATTTTGCAGAAATCTTGTGTCTGAAGCTGGAAATGACGGAGATAATTTTGTGTAATTAATCACATCAATTCTTAAGCCAGATAAGGAACAGGGCCTTCACTAAAAGTATAACCAATAAATGTGGCAAATAGTACAAAAGTACACTAGTTGGTCAGAGGATTTTCGTAGCAGAGAATGAAACAAAAATATTTTATCAGTTTTGCATCACTAATTCCAAAACCTCACTGAATAATCTGTACAACTTTCACTGGCTGCCTAGAGTTATTCTAAATAAAACTCACTGTTAGCAACGTAACTATCACACTGTTTTTTCCATTTCTTTTAATTTGTCTCAACAAGTGTTTTATTTACAGCACAAAAAAAGAGGGAGGGAAAAAAAAAAAAAGTCTATCACATCTTCTCACTGGGCAGATTCTTAGCTGTAGTAAGTCAGTACAGTTTCCTTGTCTTCTGCAAAACTTTGACAGTTTACACCTCCTGGGAACCTTACTCCCTTTTCCCTCTTCCCTGCTGAGAGATGGTAAAATGAAATTTCTTGGAGAGGATTAATACAGTTTGGTGTCTGAGTTATCTTGCCTATGCCTGCTGTCATCCTTGCAGCTGCTGCGCAGGGCATCATGGCCACCCAGCAAGGACGTGGATGCCTCGTATCGATAGGAGATCAATAGCAATCCTTGGGCTGGCTCAGATCGGTCTTTTGACACCCGATACACATCTTGTAGCAGGGCAAGTTCAGGATCCATACTTTCTAACTGAACTCATTTAACTCTGTCAGTAAGAACATCATCAGCAATTTGACTGCAGTACAGAGCACACTTCTGTGTGGTAACACTGTATGACCATAAAAGCAAAGCAGAAACCCATTAAAGCGGAAGGGAATCCAGTCTATCCTGTGGTTTGAAAAGCACATTGTTTTGTGGTTCAGCCATATTCAAAAAGAGGCAACTGAGAAAGTCAAGCAAGTTTTAACTCTTGCATAGAATTTCATAGAATTTCTAGGTCGGAAAAGACCTTAGAGATCATCCAGTCCAACCGTCCCTAATCCCCCATTAAACCATATCCCTAAGCAGTTCATCCACCCTTTTCTTAAACACATCCAGGGATGGGGACTCAACCACCTCCCAGGGCAGCCTGTCCCTCCCTGGGCAGCATCTAAATCCTTCTACTGTTGCCAAACTATTAAGGAATAATTTTACTTATGCACCAGGATGGCTTTTTGCTCTGTATCAAAAAGAACAAAGGATACGAAGCAGAGAATATGATGACCTTTCTCGTCATGTTGTCCACTACATCTAAAAAGGAAATCTTCATTATGCTTACTCAGAAATCCAGAGTTGCACTTGTGACGTTATGCAAGATACATTGCTATAAGCAGGATTCCTCCAACCACACTTCGAGCAAGAGCTTTTCTGGAACACTATTTCAGTATTTTGCTGCCAGCTTGGGGTTCTCTTCACCACAGAGGATTTGATTCTTGTAGATGGCAATGACTGGGAGTGTGAATCACTATATGGAGGAGAAGGCTTCTACCACTGCTACAGGTCCTATCTGAACTGGCAACCACAGCTGGAACGCCTCAGCCCCAGAGACACTCATGTACAGTGATTCAAAGAAATCTGGGCCTCACTTCTCGGCAATTTATGGTAGAAAACTGTTCTAAGAATGCTAGACCTTCATTTCCCTTTCCTCTAGTCCATCTTTGCTACATGATGTATATTTCCTCTTCTTCTATTTTTGTTATGCCTACAGTTGTGGTGTAACATCCATGTAATTTTCTCTGGTCTTGCAGTTTTAAAGAAATTGCAAGGTTGCATAAGTGCATAATTACTCTGAGAGCCTGTGAAACACTGGGCATTTTGGAAAACAAACAAGCTGCAACTGATAGGCTTTTGTAAAGCCTTCCATAATCCGCCATGCTAGAAGAATGGATCACTGAAATCAACACGCACACAGAAATCCAGCACACTTTTCTACAATGCTGACCTTGAAACTCTGAGTGAAAAAAGAGATGGTGTCCAGGACGGTCAGGCACACTTCGGTGGCAACATTGCCTTCCAGTAGCGCCTGGTGCATAATATCTGCTTCTGAAGTGCCTACATCTGTGGACAGAAAGCAAATCAGGAGAAAAGAGCGTTCAACACTCCAGCTCCTACAAGATGTAAATGCTGATATAGATAAGGTTCTCCCCTTGCACTCCCTTGGGTTTGGGAGATGAGGTAAGAGGAGCGAGATGCTGAATTTGCCAGCTTCATTCAGAGAAGCTGTCTCAGCCTGATGCCAGCTGAGAAAACCAATGTCAGTGTTTCCCCTTAATCTCACTGTCTTCAAAGCCAGAGAGAGAACAAGGTGTCCAGGTTGTATCCGCAAAGCGTAAAACGGCTAGATGCTTTAATGGGGCAAACCTCATCCATGTGGAGAGGCTTAGTGCAGATTCTGGCCCAGCTCTCTGTGCAGAGCTGAAGTGCAGCCCCAGGGCTGCCCTCCTGCCTGCCCTGCTCACTACCCAAACCAAGGCAAGACCTGCACAACAGCCCAGCCAAGGGGCTGAGCCAAGGCAGGTGAGAGAAAAAAGCCACCCAAGTCTTAAGTCCCAGGGGTGACTTTTAAGAGGCTGGCTCAAATGTCACCCCCACCAAAGTGGAGCAGTGACCATTGTAATGCTGCAGAGTTTGAATATCCTGAAGCAGCAAGCAGCAAGTGGAGTTCTCAGCAGTTCCCATTTCGCTCTGCTGTACGTACTGTGGTTGAGCGTGAAGGAGGTCTCCAAGCTGCCCAGATGCTGGAGCCGCACCTGCATCCCCCCAGCTCTGCTGCGGAGCGCTGGCATCGTCTGTGATTTCCGATCGGCTCCTGTGTGCTTGGATAACCAGGCGTCGTGCACCCTGCAAGGTGAAGCGAAGACTGTGGGTTTGGACTAGCAGCAGCGGCCACATCACCGCAGGATTACAGGAGGCACCAGGATGGAGACCTGACCTCCCTCCAACACATTCATCTGGTTTATCTTGGGCAATCCCAGGGACTGACCGGGCTACCCTGGTCTTGCTTGTGCCAGATGGTCCTGGAGCTCATGAAAGGGCAGTGCTGCTGCTCAGGGAGCAGCCGTCACCCGGTGTCTCACCTGCAGCCAGCCGCGGGGGAGCCGGAGCACCAGGGGCTGGGGGTCTCATGCAGGAGCTGGAGGGGAGGGAAGGGGCAGGGGTGCTAAGACAAGGGGGCTCTGCTCGTGGCGTGGTGCTGAGCAGAGTCCCGGCCCCACGGGCTTCTGCCTGCTTGGGTTTGCCCAGCGTGGGTGCGCGCGCTGCCTTCCTGCCTCGGCAGCGGCAGGGAGCACAGGGACGGCCCCCCACCCTGGCCCCAGACGGAAGAACACAGTACCTGGCATATTTCTCTTCCCCACGTATCTGAAGTGAAATAAACACACCCTAGGAAGAAAATAAAATACGTCTCTGTTACAGATCCTGGCAGATCAGGAACGATCCAGAACATTTAAATCTACCCTGTCCCTTGGCTGCAGCCACACTTCTCTGTGCCTGAGGGTTTGGGTCTGTATTTACAAGTACTTGACTTCACACCTCGGGTTCCAAACCCTGTGGCATACCCCTGGCCCCCCACCCATCTGTTCCACACCAAATCCCCTGCAAAGCGGAGGTTGTGCCGGTCACGGCGGGAGGCTGTGCTGTGAGCTGGGCTCGCCGTGGGTGCTGGGACACCCTCTGCACAGCCTGGACCAAGCACAGGGCACTTCTCCCTTGATATACACCTTTTCTTATCAGAGGATGGAAGACCATTTCATTACACCCTGGCCAGACACCTCTAGTGCTGCAGAGGATCACGTGCACCCCGCGCTCATCTCGTCTTCTTTGCCAACGCTGCCCGCACAAAGGTGCAGCGTTTGATCTGCAGCCTCATGATACTCACTCCAGAAGCACAAGGACGTTGATCAGCTCTTGGGGGGAGAACTTGTTCCAGTAAGCTAAAAGAGTATCTGAAAGAAAGAAAAAACAGTGCACTGAGATTTAAAAAAAAAAAATAAAAAGAGGCCCTAAGAGACCAAAAACTGCCGGTGATGGCCTCTTGTCTTTCTGCCTGCCCTGCAGTGAGCAAGAGCCACCAACCTTCAGAGATCATCTTCACAATGTAGAGGTAGCACATCAGGAGCGTCCGGATCTCAAACTGGTCCAGGCGGCTGCAGTGGGACACGCTGCTCCTCGTGGAGCTCCTGCGGATCTAAGGGGACACACGGATGTGACGTGGAGGCCAGAGGGCACGGGTGCTCGGGCTGCACCTGAGCGAAGCATGGGGCTAGACACCACGTAGCACTGGCACAGTAATCCAACACGCACCAGATGTGCCAGCATTCCTCCTGTCCCCCCGCACGTGTACCCCCACTAGCACCATGCTTTGGAGATATCTCGTCCTTGGGGTTGCTGCCATGGGGCAGTCTGGAAATCCTGGGTACATGGTTGAACGCTTCTTGGCCCACAAAAAAAGAAGTCTGAGCGTCTGAGCAGAGAATGATGGTTTATCCAGCAAAAAGCACGGCAGCCCTGCTTTCACTTCCCCGCGCTCCGCAGCGTCTAAGCTCCCTGACATTTTGAAGTCAGTTCTTGTCAAACAAAACAGTTCATTAGCTGCCACAGGTCAAAGCACGAATCTAACTTTCTGTTAAGGACGTACACTTAAAACAAAATGCAAGTTATTAAAAACCCAGGAAATTTCAGCTAAGAACTTCGTTTTTTCCCCCTGATTTTTGGAAGTGTCTCTTGTTTTTCCTCCTACTTAGTGACTTAGGCAAAGATGAGTGAAATCCTGCTGGTGCATGCTGCGTGGGAAAGACTTAGGCATTGCGTGGTGAGAAACACTGGGCTTCTAAAGCTTTACCAATTTTTTTTGCCTTCTCTGTGCTCAGCCAGCTGTATCTTCTGACAAATGGATATGATTAAGCTCTAAGCATGACGCTTCTCCTAAAGCTGTGCCTCTCATGTTTGGAAAGGGATCCACAAATCTTATTTGTTGTTTATTCTGGGACAAGCTGTGGATGTGAGTCATAATAAAACAGAATTCAAGAGATATAGTGCTTTGCTGTTGACCATGCCAAACTATCAAGTCAGCATACAACTGACGCCGGGGAAACAGGCGATAAGCAACATGTCTACCTCTGTAGAGCAGCATTCAAGCTGTGCTCTGCCACATGGCATTGCTTTTAAATGGTTTTGTGGATACTGCATTTCCTAAGAGAAGAGCTGTTTTGAATGCCTCCGAAAACTGTACCTTCACCTTCAAGGACACAGGAAAGGCTGCCTGGCTGCAGGGGAGAGCTGAGCCGCAAGCAGCAATGCTTTCTGCAAACCCCGCCGGGTACTGCTGCCAGCAGGGTTGAAGCATATGCTCAGAGCTTTGCTGAACACGAACAGTTTGATCGTCAAGCGTTTGGCTATACTTGGTCTGGTAGCTTTGTGATTCATGCGGGAGAGCTTGAAAGGCCCCACCTCTCCAAATATGTCAGGACACAGCCAGTGGGAGCCCAGATAATCTTTGCCTTGCGTGTTGTAAGGGCCAAAGTTTTTAAAGATGCATCGATGATTCACGTCAACCCAAGACATCTGGAAAGCGCCTTGAGGAAAAGCAGAGGCTGGTCGGCACAAATACCTGATTTCCATGTGTGCAATCTGCCAAGGAGTGAGCACACCCTGCCCGAATGCTGGGGGCAGAGCTCTTTGCGGCGTGACTGCGGGTCACCTCCTGCAAGTTTGGGGCTGTGATTATTAGCCTGCGCTGATTTTCCTACAGATAAACTCATCTTCTCTTAAGGTCAGAGATCACTGGCAAACCTCATGTTGCGGTGCTTTGCTTCCCAGTCGTGTGCACAAACCAGTTCCCAGCGCTGGCCACTGGTCAGGCTGAGACCCCTCCACGCACACAGAGCACAGCTGAGTATAGATAACGCACCATGGGAGCAGAGATTTTCCCCCATGGATTTTGGCTTTCATCTTGCATAAGTAATTTGTCAACAGTTGTATTTTTGGCTCAGAGATGTCTGAAGAGGGAAAGCACACCAGACTCGTGAGTCTGACCTCCTCTGTTAAAAACGAATCTGTTTGTTTCCAAACAGAGATATTTATAAGTTGGCTTTTGAGAGCGTTACCATGGGGAACTCCTTTTCCCTCCGTGTTATTTCACACCACCCACAGACCGGTGCAGTGAGCGCTGGCCCTTTCTAGCCCCAGACACATTACATTTTCACTCTGATCCGGGGAACTGGCTGCCCCCTCTGAGTTCAGGGATCCTTTCGAGTCCTCTCGCTTTATCACATGGCCATGGGAAGTGCTGCTCCGCAGGCTGGAAAAATAAAACAAAAACCACCCACAATTAACCGCTTTGCATCAGGGTCCTCAGTGCATCATGGAGAGTGGAGGATGTAGTTCGGACAGCACAGAGAGGGTTTGCCAAAGCCCCGTGTCAGCAGCTGATTAATCTGGAAAGGACAGTTGGGGTGACACCACGTCCAGGAAAAGCATACTAATTCTGAGAGGTCATTTGCAGAATATTGGAGTCTCCTTCTCTGGAGATGTTCAAACCCCACCTGGACGCGGTTCTTGTGTGATCTGACCTAGGTGGTCCTGCTCAGGCAGGAGGATTGGACTAGATGATCCTTTGAGGTCTCTTCCAATCCCTGACATTCTGTCATTCTGTGATTCTGTGATTCTGTAATACTAATTCAGGTTTTGGTAATGGTTTTTGAGGACTGGTAATAGTTACATTGAAAACAGATGGGAAGTTAAAGTTCAGAAAAATTAATTACCTGGATCTTTGTCTGCAATCAGGCTGGATCTATTGAGGAGGATGCAAAACTGCACATGAATTCATCCCTGGATGCCTGTAAGCAATATAAGGTTTTTGTGAGCAATGGAAGATAACATCTATTTCTCTTAAAGAAGAGATAAAGAATGAAAAAAGCAAATTAGAGCAGCTTTTAAAATGTAGATTAAAAACTAATAAATCTATTTCCTTAATTCCATAACAAGGAGTAAATGACTTAGGAAGGAGTGCAAAGAATAGCAGAAGATATTAAAGTAAGTCACAGCAGATTTTTCCCTTTTGTTTTTCATCCTCTAAGTTGAAATTTTGAATTGTTTTTGTTCAAATGTCTTTTGTTGTTGTTGTTTTGCCCCAAACAAGGAGGTGAGTCTAGTCTGCCCCTGGGAACCACACACAACCCTCAGGCAGATGGGCAACTCCCCAGAAGAGCTGCTGGAATCTGAGGCCGAGTCCTGTTGCAACTCATTGCACTTGGAGGGACTTATCTCACCTCATAGCACTATGCATACCGTAAAGAAACACATTAAACGATCGAAAGCAAAAGGGCAGAGACATCCTACCCAGAGCTGCAGACGACAAAGTCACAGGAAAAGCAAATATAAAAGAAACAAGCACATCAGGGGGCTGCGGAGGAGGAGAAAACCACACGTATTTCTAAGGCTGAGCCTGGCTGCAGGCAGGTGAAAGTTGCGCAGGGGGTGTTGTGGGCAGGGGAGGACTGAGGAGGGCAAGAGGCACCGCTGGGCTTTACTCACGGGGCTGGAGGCGGCCGCGCAGGAGTAGAGTGCCTCGCGGCTGGCTACTCGCTGGAGGTTCTCCAGGAAGCAGCCCGAAGAGCGGCAGGTAGAGCTGGGCGATTTTTGCCTGCTGGTTCTGAAAAAGGACAGGGAGGAAAAATGTAGGGAAGAGCCCAGGCTCTCAGTGGAAGGTAAAAATGGGGCAACTCTTGAATCAAAACACATACACACACATATCTATATCTATCTATATCTATATCATCTATATCCAGTATATTGTATCTGAAGACATGGGTGGGTTTGGCTTTTCACCTCCCTTTACAGCGCTGCCTGGTAGGTATTACCCTTCTAGCAGTGAGCTTGGGGCACTTGGGGATTTTGAGGGCTGAAAAACATTCCCAGTCACCCTGGATGTGTGACAAACTAAATCCTGGATTTCCTAACACTTTAACTGGCCTTCGCTCACATGGCTTAATTTTTCAAGTGCAACCACCCAGGAGTAATGACACAAAAACATTTGCTCCTCGCCCGGTGCTGGCTGTTGCTTCCAGTCAGGAATTCTCCATAGCAAATGCTTCTAGTTGAAATAGTTTATAGGAACAGATTAATTTGGATTAACTGATCCAAATCAAAAATGGTCTGGTTGATTTTTTTCCAAACGCAGGGCTCTCGTACATCGAATTCTTTCTTTGATAAAATGTATTATTCTGGATTTGACAGGAAAAAAAAAAAGTGTAGAGAATAGCACATTTTTGACTGATAGAAGAATCCAACTTTTTCTTCTGATTCAGACAAAGATAAATTTTGAAAAAAAGCCCACGGTTGAGAAAACCTCTCTCAGTCACTGATGGAGCCAAGCAAGGCTGCAGAAACAGACCTTGCCACGCTGCAGCCTGTCCTACCCATGATGTGATTTTTTTGTGATGTGATTTTTTTTTTTGCTCTCATGGAGCATCCTGCCCTGGCTCCAGGCAGTTTCCTGGTCATGCAGCCCAGATCTGGCACAGCACATGTACAAAAATTCAGCGGGACAATTTTAAGACGGGTGGTTTTGAGCAGGCATGGACAGCGCTGCGCGCCGAGGGGGCAAACGGCTCCTGACTTAGGGCGAGGGTTTCAGGCACCCAGAAAAGCAGAAACACGCTGCCTCTGACCCACTCCTGGCAGAGAGCTGGCAAATCTCTCCTGAAATATCAAGTCTTGCCAACTACCACAGGCTGCAGTTTTGTTTCCAGGCTGCGCAAGTCACCAGGGATCCTGGCTGCAGAGCAAAGCAAGCCACCGCCCGCTCAGCCCCTCGAACAGGCAGAGGAGGGAGAGGAGAGGAGCTCCGGGACCATGCAGAGGGCAGGAGCCCTGGGCACATATGAGTCACGCTTCTCCTACCTTTCCACATAAAACTCAGGAATGCAGCACACTAGGAACAATTTGAGGAGTTAAACTCTAAACAGAGGCATGTTTTCAGCCTAGAGCAAGGACACGTAGTGTCTACACAGGTTGCTCAGCACTTTCAAGGATATATGGGTCAGCAGCAAGCAGTGTCAAGACAGAAAACAAGCCCATCTCCAGGCTCTTTCAGCAATACCACATGCTGAGCCTCTGACAGAAGAAAGCTGAAAGCTACCCAGCGGAAATCCAGCATCTCATGAGAATCCACAGATCCTCTCCTCTGGTTCACTAATTAGTAAAACCTGCAGCTGACTTGTAACAGAAATCAGTCCTGTTTCCTAATTATAGTATATTAATGCAGAATATTAATTTAAGCCCAAGACCAGAAGAGCATTGACATTGCTTAGTTTTGCTGAACAGCCTCTTGGCTAACGACGCTCTCAAGTTCCTTAATGGCTTAGGGTTTTATTATCTAAATACTCAGCACGAATAAGAGCACTGCAGTTATCTGACTGCATTGTTTGTGTTCCTAGATAATTTCTCAGACGTTATTTCTCAGGCTATTATTGTTATACCATAACTACCAGTTACTACAACAGTTCCCTAAAAAGTATGAGAATATCCTTGGTGCATCATGCAAGATCTAAAACTCTGGCGTGTGTTTTTCATAAAATTTAAGAACATTACGTTTAAAAGCCAACAAAATATGCCTGACCTTGTGTTGATATCTGTTGTCGAAGGCATGCTTTATCAAGAGATTTTTTAAGACTGAGATGGCTGTATATCTGATATCGTAGTTGTCCTGCAAGGCAACAGAGGCTCTCTGAGAAGCATCCCCACCAGGAATGATGTCTGCAATACTCATCAGTTAAACTGTATTCAAGATTTACATCTGAAAGAAAGAGCAAGGCAATGGTTAAGGAGACTGTTCTGAGGATCTGTTCAGAGCAAGAAGACATGACGGTCATGTAAGCCACAACAGTCCACCAGTACGGTTGATCGCTTTCTCTCCTACAGTGCACCAATCCTTCAGTAAAGCCTCAGCTGGCTACAGGTTTCTCCACCACGGAGTTAAGTCATGTCAAAGAACTTGGCATCTTCCACTTCAATCTAATCATTCATTTCAGCCCTCACCGTTTCAGCAGCAGCTAACAGAAGGATCTCTGCAGTGTGATTCTTTACAAAGCTTAGTGCTCCAAAAAGTCATTTGTAAAGTCAGAGATGGATGAACGGGGAAAGACAGCACGACTTACTGGCCTGGGGGTTATCCTGTGAATCCCCAAACTACCCAGGCAGTGGAGGTGCCAACTTCCACCAAGCAGCTGTGAGGGTGGTAACAGGCAGTGGAGACGGGGTGTTTGTGATGGTCATCCAGCCCCAGCAGTGCCATTTCTGCAGCTTGTTCCACATTCCCCGTGAAATCTGCATTCCTTCTTGCCAGGTCAGAGAGCAATGGCCAATACTTCTGCTGTGATGAGGCATATAAAGGAGGAGTGGTGCCAAGTGACCGCTACTGCATCCTCCAGCAGTGTGCACAGCCGGGCGCTCCAGCCCCGCTGCGAGGACCAGGGAGCCAGGGCAGGGTTCCAGGCAGCTGCTTGCCAGAAACCATGAGACTCCCTTAGCTTCCCACCAGCAGATACTGAACATAGCTCCTTAAAAGCTACACTGACTGACAGGAGAAAGGCAGCTCGGTACCTAATCACCTTGCTTAACTTGTACCCTGCATCAATGTAGATTCAGGCTAGATACAGTGATCAAAGGAGCGGCTGCTCCAAGGATAAGGCATCATTTCCATGGTCGTGCCTGGATAACGCTGCAGAGAAGTGACAGACACGGATTTCGGTGCCGGGTGTGTGTGCACTCGGGCTGCTATGAATGACCTTGCCCTGACACCATTATCTCTGTCAGACAACTCATATACCTAATCAGAGCCTCAACAGGCACCGCTTGATGCTCTTTAAGCCTCCCAGAGGGATAACCCCAACTTCAGCGTTCTTCCCCCAAAGGGTATAAATGCTGTGTGCTCGGCTCAGACTTTTTTTTTTTTTTCTGAAAACCCGCAGGTGTGAAAGTTTTTCTGTGGTTAGGCAGGGTGCACACACAGAGCTTTGAAAATCCCAGCCAAAGACTTCCATCAGCTCTACGGCTGCAAAAGATAGTTTTAAGTTCGTTGATTCATAAGTAGCATTTACTGGTTTGTGAAAGTCTGATTCAGAGGAAAGAGAAAGCAATCTGGAGCATTATCTAGCTTCATTGTTAGTCATGTTAGCAAATGCCTAAGTGTCACACATCATGGTTATTTCATTAGTTGGATGCAAGCTAATTGATTGAAGCTGCGTATTTAATTTGACATTAAAGGATTCAGTGATCTCAGCTGGACCTACCTACTGAGGTGAACCGTTCCACAGCAAATGAAAAAAAAATCTAATTCATGAGTAAAAAGAAAAGGGACAAATAAAAGACAGCAAAATAAACAGAATAAGTAATGTTCTAATCTCGGAGAAACGGGACAGTAGTCATGTTTCACCATTATTTGTAAGACTATGCTAACTCCCAGCTTCTGTCAGCCTCTCGAGTTCTTTGCTATCACAAGATTGCAAAACCATTCTGTGCTGCTGGTTGTGAGGACAGGCTTGAGGGTTTGCTCTGGCTGATGAGACACACATGTCCCCAGGCAAGACAGTGGGGATGCAGACCAGCAACCAGCCACGTTAATTGAGATATTTCAGAGAAACTCTTCCAAGACACAATGCTCCAATTCAACAGGATGTGGTCGCAGGGATGTGCTCTGCCACCAGCTTTGCTGCAGAAGCCCACTTCATCTACCTTCCTGGGGACTATTCCTTCTTTTCCCACAAACAGAGTAGTAGGAGGCTGGGCGTGTCCCCTCTCTGCATCCGAATAAGCTGATAAAGAGGTGAGGCCACACCAGCAGGATATCTCCTCGGTGATGTGCACATCATACCTCCCGCTGTCCCCTGCAATCACAGGTCTGTCCACAAAACAGAGAAGTTTGCAACGGAGACGTCGCTACGTGTCTCCCCCACGGCAGGCAGGGCACAGGCCCCACTGCAAAGGCACTTCTGCCACCCGAGGAGAGGCTGCTCTACTGCCAAGAGAGGCGCGTGAATGACAATCGCTACCACTATTTTAAAACACGTTTTAAAAATAAAACCTCAGCTCGTAGGTCCTCGTCAGTAAAACAGAGGAGGAAAGATGAGTTGCTCTTACAGCTTTTCAGTGTAACCATTGCAAACCAAAGGTGAATTTTAACCAGGAAAGAGCATCCTTATGTTATCGTGCCGCTAACGAGTATCGGGGAGGCACGGTGCTTGTGGTTTTCTCTTTCTCAGCCATTTCTAGCAGTGCACTTTGTTAAACTATGCCAGGCAAGTAGCCAAACTGATGCAAGTGTAAGAGATTAGCAGCTGGTCCAGAAAGCTCTGAGCAGTCAGAAATATACCAAAATAAGGGAAACGTCACAGTTACTGCTGCTTCTGCCACCTCGATGTACGCGGAACCACTTTGGGACTTGTATGGCTGCACGCTGAGGCACAAGAAAACATCCCCTCGCCTCCATCAGAATAAATCATAGAATCATAAATCCACCAGGCTTTCACTTGGGGAAATCCCAAACCTCACTGTCCTCTCCAGTACTTATTTTGGCCAGGCTATTAGCACCCAAACCTGGCAATCTTTACGGTATTTACCTAGCAATCCCAGGAGGCCAGCAAGGCACGCTGCTGGCTCAGCGCTGTGGTCTGCACTGCCATCAGTAGCAGAGCTGCAGCCATCCACACTTGCACAATGCCTCAGCTCAGCACCTTGCAAAGCCCATCTGTCACGTGGTGAGCAGCATCAGGACCAAAGGAGACACCGTGTGACAGCAAGAGCAGCCTGGATACATGGTGGTGCCACAGTATGTGTGTCCTTGGTACGTGCTAAGAAGGACATGGACCTGTTGGAGCAGGTCCAGAGAAGAGCCACGAAGACAATCTGAGGGCTGGAGCACCTCCCCTGTGAAGACAGGCTGAGAGAGTTGGGGTTGTTCAGCCTGGAGAAGAGAAGGCTCCAGGGAGACCTTCTAGCAGCCTTCCAGTACCTAAAGGGGCTACAAGAAAGCTGGACAGGGGCATTTTACAAGGGTGTGTAGTGATAGGACAAGGGGCAATGGCTTTAAACTGAAAGAGGAGAGATTTAGATTAGATCTAAGGAAGAAATTCTTCCCTCTGAGGGTGGTGAGGCACTGGAATGGGTTGCCCAGAGAAGTTGTGGCTGCCCCATCCCTGGAAGTGTTCAAGGCCAAGTTGGATGAGGCTTTGAGCAACCTGGTGTAGTGGAGGGTGTCCCTGCCCATGGCAGGGGCGTTGGAACTAGATGGTCTTTGGGGTCCCTTCCAACCCAAACCCTTCTATGATTCTATGACTGGCATGGGCTCAAGTCCTCCTCTGGCTGCCATCAGTCCAGTGTTGAGTACAAGCTTGAAGACACTGTGTGTGCACTGCTATACTCTTGTTCCAAATGAAAGCAGAAGGTAACCTAAATCATCTTCTTGTGGACACAAAGAGAGCTGGCAGTGGAGCAGTGAATTCAACCTGTTCCCCTGTACCTGCATTCTCTACAGCAACGATCAATGAGACACCCTGCTTCTCTGGGGATACTGACACTCGTGGGAACAAAGGATTACACTTGCACAATTTGTGTATTTACTGAAATAGGGGCAGTTTCTTTCAGATATTGTTAGTCTCATGCAAACTTAAACATAGGAAATATTGAAAAAAAAATGATTGCACACCATTCTGGAGCAAAATTATGGAAACCTGGAGCAAAATTATGTAAATGATGTAAACAGCATCTTTTCATGAGGTTAATGTAACTCAAGCTAACCAGGACATAAATTTCCTTGACATCAAACCAAGTTCCATCTGGTCAGAAGCCATCAGGACTAAAAAATTATAGCTCTCTAGCCAGTCTCTTGAGAAAGGACATACCTTGAACTCTTTGCAGCTTGGGTTTGGAAAAGGTCATTGGTAAGTTCAGAGGAATGTAGTGCTCGTGATTGCAAACGGTTTGAAGAAATTCAAACTTGTATTCAACCAGTAGCTGAGGGGAAAAAAAAAAAAAAAAGACAAACACAAACTATGTTTTCAGTTTGACTCATCTGCTTCCAGTTCAATGTGTTTGTTGCACAAGGGCTGGGGAATCTAAATAGCATTTGGTGAAACTCAGTAATGATGGCATATTTTTGTGTGGTTCCCCTAAATGTCAGTGCCTGCGGCTGTCACTTGGGACTTCTCTACCTTTTTCATCCAGACCATTAACTAATCTCTCATTTAGTTACGACTCTTTACATTGTTTTAAAGCTTAGCTGCATACAGACTCCTGGCCCAGGCAAAGAGGTCTCTGCCTCCACAAGACTCTACAGGAGCAGTGTCTAAAAGGCCTCCAAGAGTCGCATAAAATAATCACTACAGAGCTTTGTCTGACGTAGATACGTACAACTGCAAAACACCTTCCAAGAAACATACTGCTTACCTTAGGGTCTTTTGGGCTGAATCCAGAAATGTAATCATTTATCAAGTTAAAAACAAATCCTCTGTCCATAAAGGTCAAACAACGCTGGATAAAAAACAGCAACATGTGACCAATCATTAAAAATAAAAGCAATCATCCTAAATCATCTCCGTACTACTGTCCTGCCAGCAGCTAAGTTTGATCCTCTGGGCGGCTGCTGACTTTCCAAAATGTACTTGATCCTGTTTCTCTGAAACTATTTGGATGACCTCACTTAAGCCTCCAGTGGGCAACAGAAATATCTAACATGAGACCAGACATATTTCCTCTCAGGTTTTGAACAGTTGCTAGGCACGACTGAAAACCCTAGATAACATATAGAGTATCACAGTCTGTCTCTTGGAAAGAAAGTTTCTTTCCTAGGAAATCTCATCCCTCCAGAAATTTCACCACTGAAGAAACCAAAGATATGATAAATTACAAAGACGTTTGTTTGCTGCTTCTCTCTAATTGTTTTGGAGTTTTTTTTCCTGATAAAAGCCTGGGAGAAGGAAAGAAACTGCTGACCTTCAGGAAGTTAGCCAAGCTAAAGTTGACATTCCTGGACTCTTCGGGGATTTCATTGTAGCGAATGGTCACGTGAGGAATGATGGCGAGCAGCAACGAATGCAGGGCGTGCTGGTAGGCGTCGGGGAACCGCTGGCCCCTGGGCAGCTGGAACCAAAAGCATGCCCTACGCTCAGTGCTGCGAGCCCGCAGCTGCGGAGAACCGAGCGCAGGGGCAAGGTCCCTTCAGCATTTCTTTATGTTGTTTCCTACTAAAACACCGGCACAAAGAAAGCACTGGAACTGCAGTAGGTAGTAACAGAAAAAGTGGCTGCGTGAGCCGTAAGGAGATCTGAGATTCTTAAATCACAGTTGAGAGTGAAAAGGGGAAGAAGGGAAAAGTAAAGTGGAAAAAAAAGGAACAATCTGGCTAGCTGTTCAGTTTGTCATGGTATTTTACATAACAAGTTACATAGTTTTCCAGAAAAACTTTTGGAAGAGACTTTGTTTGTGATGGCTCTGTAATGCAGCATTGAACAAATTTGTTTTTACCTTGATTTTGTTTTCTTCCAGTAAGTACATTGCCATTGACTTCGCCAGTGCTTCAAAGAAAAACCACGAGTACTAGAATGAACAAAGAACACCAGGATTTTTCTCAGCAGGATCAAACATGTTTGCCTGTGTGGGGAAGCAGCAGTGTGGGAGGGAGAGCTCACAGTCAAACGGCATTTTGTAAGCACAGCTGTGCTTGCACAGCTCAGCTTGGCATGAATGCCTTTGCTACCTGGAGGAGTCCTGACAGTCCCGGGGTGGGAATAACTCTATCCCCTCTGCACCCCAACACACCTGCAAGGAGCCAGCAGAGTCTGGGGTGCAAGCCCTGCAAAGGTCCAGAGAGGCAGAAACTCAGCCCTCCTCCCGTGAGCCACCCCTCATGTGTAGCTTAAAGAAAATAGATAAAATTGGCAAAATGAAAAGCCCTTTGCTGACTCTTGCCAGGAATCTTATCACAGCCAGGTTCCCTGCAAAAGTTCATCTCTGTTGTAAGGGGTGAATCTCAAGGACATGGATGCGAGGAGCTGCCCTGGAGACTTTGCTCCTGTGGTGGGTTTGGATGGGTGGAAGTGTTGCGCTTCATACCAGACCCCCTGTTCCCCTTTCACCCCTGGCAGCCAAGTACTGCCAATACTTCACCTTGAGTAGCTTATTGATGGCTAGAAAATCTGCCGACTGCTTTAAGATCGTGGCCATGGAAAGGACCAGGATTTCATGGGTCATCTTCGCCTGTGTGACGCTGGGTTTCTCAGCTCGGTAGACGTACTGAGGCAAGAGGAACAGCATCAGCAGTGTGCCTGCTCCCAGCATGGAGCTTTGCAGAGCAGTGTGTCATTCATGACTGACCTTTAAGAAGGAGCGCAAGTAGTGATCAAGACCTTCTTCATGGCACTTGGACACGATGTGCAGAAGAACCCTGGGGAAAAACGTGGTTTGTGTTCAGCATGCAATGTGAGGGCAAGGTCCTCCAGCTCATGAACGCAGACACCATCTGTGTCCTATCCTACTCAACCCCAAAAGCCTCACTGCTGGCACAGCCAGATTTGCAGAGAGCCAGCACTTGCAGGCTGGCATCCCTCACAGCTCCTGTGGCTGCACCACCCTTGCCACAGCACAGCCTCATGGCAGAGCACTCACAGCTGAGGAGGCCAAAGCCTCTTCTCCACTTTGGTGCTGGACAAGGTGTCGCCTAGACCAGCTGCCTTCAATGCTCGAGGCTCCCTGTGCGACGAGCTGAGGTGGAACATTTCTCTGTAGAGGACATATTCTATTCTTTGGACATATCCTATTCTTTGGCCTTCATGCATGCCAGGATCAAAGCCTGGAGCTACTTAAGTTCATGTTGCTGTAAGCAGTAGGCAGCTGAACAATGCTCTGGTGTTAGATAAATCGAAACCAAAAACACTAAGTTAATCTACTCTGCATCCAGCTCTCTCTGGCTGTATCTACAGACCTGCTACATGGAGAGCAAGCCCACTTTCCCCTCTGCACATGCCACAGATTCATCCACACCATACAGCTCCTTATGTGTTGAGTCTGTCCTCTCTGGGAACCCTTTCCTAGAGATAATACGAGTGACAAATAACCCTATACCACTACATCGAGTCTGCAAAACGAACACAAAACCCCTACAGAATCTCTGCTGAGAAGCAGGGAAAAAAAATCTCCGTGTCTTACACTGATAACTTCCTGCATCCTCTGAATTTATTAATTCTGGAAGGCTCTTTTTTTACTGAATTTACATCATATGTATCCTCCCTTGCTCCTTGTTACATGCAGTGGAGTATTTTCAGGCTGTTGCCTTGAACTTCACTGGGAACAGGCAGGCCCTGGAGAACATGCCAGCCCTCTGGAAGCACTCCAGGCAGCTGATGAAGGAAGCAAGCGCCCGGTTTCCCCTGCCAACTTGAGAATTTACATTCCAGTCCCAGCCAGAGGGAACAACAAACTATTGCACATTGTCACAGACCCCACAGGCCAAACCACAGAGAAGAGTTTACAAGTCATTTATCAGATAATGATGACTCCAAAAGTCTGGATGAGAAAACAGTTGTCATCAAACAGAAAGCTATTGACAAACTGGAAAGCATCTGGCCAAGCTTTGAAAAAAAACTCTGGTAGTGAAGGGAGGAGCTGGTCACCCAGCAGGGAGTGGGGGTCACTTGCTCCCCTGTCCTTGCCCTCTGGTGAATCACGCAGAGCGGGATTACAGTGCTCTGCACAGGAGACATCCCCACGACCCGCACTGCACGGTGCAGGACTGTGACCGCAATGGGCCCCACGTCCCTGGGGGGCCATGTCTCAGGCCCCATGTCTCTGGGACATCAGGGTTCTGGTTTCAGGGAGCCAGATACTTTTGGGACATGGATGCACGGTACCTCCTAGAGTCAGAGGCAGATCTCCACGGAGTGGCATCCAGCATCCTCCTTTGTGCTGCAGCACTTCATGAAGGAAGATGGATATTTTAACGCATCCATCAGTTCAGGGGTGTCGTGGCCAGAGCTTGGCAGGATAAAAGTGCTTTTGCACCTTTTGCTCCCTTAAGGCCCGGCACAAGCTGCTCACAGCAGCCGCTCGGCGGGGACCAGGGCCGGTCGGTGCTGCCCTCTGGGGGCTGCAGCACCGCTGAACGCCGCCCGCTGCTGGCTCTGCTTCCGAGCCAGCAGGGAGACAGCGGCTACTGCTGCGGCACAGCGCACCCAGCACCAGGGGGTTTTTAGCAATACTTGTGGTATAGGGTACTGGTGTGCAGGGATGAGCCTGGGACGTCGTTCCCGCAGGGAAACCACATCTGCCGCCTGCACCTGGGATGTGCCCGGGTGCTCTAGAGCCTTTCGACACCCCAATAACTTGGCTCCTAGAGCCATCCCCACCAGCAAACCCTTTGAAAAGCAAACCAGGAGTATCTTTACAATACCACATTTTCTCCCACGCAGCTCCCAGGACAAGAGCCCCAAGCTGCCCCATGCCACCCAGACATGCCATGGTGTTTCATAGCGTGGCAGTGAGCAGCAATGGCCAGCCAACGCTGTCACTTAGCCCCTTGTACCAGGAAACCACACCCTGCTTTGCACTGTAGTTTGTGGCTTTACGTTTGTAAGTGAAGAAAACCCGGATGGTTTACCAGACACTCACATGGTGCAGTTGACAGCTACTTCATCTTCCTGGGTCACATTTGTAAGGACTCTAAATAGTTGCGTAAGAATTACAGGTAGAAACTGAATCATTACTTGGATCTCCATGGCGTGCAAACACTAAAACGAATGTTCAAAACACAGATACTTTTAGTTCAACATTTTGCAGATGTTAAATATTTATAGCGGACAGACATTTCTGTGGCAAGAGGACAGGCATTAGCAAATGCTTCAGGGTGTGGGCTTCAGCCTGCCAGAGGCCAGGAGAACTTGAACCCATAACAGTGCTTACTGTCTGCCGTCCAGCTGATGGATCCCAGCTGCATGCCTTCAGGGAGCTACATGAATCACTCATGGCAGGTATTAATCCTCCTCTCAGATGTGCTTAGGCAGCTATGACTTAATTAGAGGTCACATGCTATGATTTGACCTCAATAACCCAGAATTTAAAGCTGAAGTTTTTGCTCCCAACTCTTCTCACCACTTGTGACAGTTTTTTGAAGCGGCTAAGTCCCATTTTCACAAATGCCTTTGGAGCACAGAAACCTGACGCCTGATATCTTGCAGAGAGACTTTTCTCCAAAGGGCATAGCTTCCTATCAGAAATGGCATTTAAAGTGACTTGGTGAAGGTCAAGATCATCTGGTGCATACACCCCTCCACCCATCTCATAGACCTCTTTTGCCTGAATCTCACGATACAAGCCTAGGAAAGACAGTGTGTTTCAGTTTTCAAACCTGCAAATCTAACAAAAGGTTCTTAAATCTGTACCCAGGTATTTAAATTACTGAAATTATTGAGGTATTGGTGGTAAGAAGCCCTCACTTGTGGTTAGCATGTAAACGTTTCCCTGTCTGCATGCTGGCAAGGCAGGGCTGGGACCTACCCAGCCCCTTGACAAAATGCTCACAACAAAACCATTGTTCTTTTAGTGCTTGGCTTCAAAACTTGCCATTATTTCTATTTCTTAAAACATTTATACGCTATCTGAAACACACCCAGTAACTTTGTGATGATAAACCCCCATCACTGGAAGTGGAGCTGTTGCTACAGCAGCCCTCTCAAAAACAGGCAGTTATGGAAGGAAACAAGGACAGTAAACAGCCAAGAAATGTATTTCCTGGAGAAGCCTTTGCTGGACCTGCTCCGAGGCCCTTACTCATGCTGGAGCGATTGCCAAAAACCTGGGCCTGGGTCACAGGTCACTTGTGGTCAAATTTAACTAACTGATAATCTCACAGATCTTTTTTCAGCCTGAAAAAAAATTCCTGTTTTTCAATGGATAAATTCCTGAAAACAAGGAATTGTGCTACAGTATAAAGGTTTGAATCAGAGGTAGGGCAGTAGGGGAGGAGTGTGCGAGCCCACAGGAGGAGGGTTTGCTGTGAGCAGGGCAGAGCGATGCTGACTGCTTCTTTTATCTGCTGCGAAAGGCGGTGGGAGGCAGCACAGAGAGCAGCCAGCAGTGTCAGTAAGCAAAGGCAAGGATCTTGCACGATGCACCGATCCCAGCGCTGCAGCCAGTGTGTGTTCCTATGGGGCAGGGGTCTGGGTATTTACTGATGGTCCATAAAAACACAAAGGAAGTCCACCGACAGGCACTGGTCACCTTTAGGTATTTAATAAGCTCTCCTGGGACTTCCTTAGCACCCGCCTGAACCAGCTGGCAGTACTGGAAGAATTTGTGCAAGTGCATGTCCTGGAAGAGAAGAAAAACAAGTTCAATGCAGCAGCCTCCATATTTGCCAAACCCCTGCTTTGCAGCGTGCACCCGAAAATCTACTGACATGCCTGTGGCAGTGGGCCACGACCCTAGCAAGCCCCATGTCTCTACCAGTGCCACTCTTGGTCCCCAGCTGCCACCTCCAGGACCACAGGACTGCTCCCTGCCTTTGCCAAGGTACTCAGCCACTGCCCGTCCCCTGGTTCACAACTAATCTCAAGATGAAGCAAAAAAACCTGCTACAAGTGTTAAAACTCTCCTGTGGTTGCACTACCCTGAGCTCCAATCCCCATCCAACACTGGCCTGGAGACACCAGAACCCTCCTCTTCCAGCTGTGACTCTTTGAAACTGCATCACCATCTGCCTCCCTGACCTCCGACTGTCCATCCAAGGCAGACTCTCCCTCCCATTCTTGTCCCTTCTGCTGCAAGGCTAAATTTAATTACTGGGTTATTTAACCCTGAAAAGCACCTGGGAACGTACTTTGCTAGGGAGTGGAGCTACTGTGCTGCTCTCATTGCTGTATAGAATCAGTAAGATCCTAAAAACAGGATGATGCTGAAAGATGATGCTGAAAGTGAGTTGCTGTGAATGTAAATGCAGCTGATTACATCCAGCACAGGACAACAATGGACATTTCCCCATGAGCAGCACTGACAGGAGGTGCCCCGCAGCATGTGCTGGGGATCTTTGCTGCACATCACGTGCAGCTTGGGGAAGTCCATCGCTATCATAAGATGGTGGAACAAATGAGGACTTGGTAAAATAGCCTGAACTGGTTTCAAAGGGAAACCAGGACTCTTGTTTTCTCGTGTCTGCTGCTGTCAGAAAACTGTTGTTTTTTTTTTTTAAACTAAATAAACAGCCTAATATTTGGGGAAACCTCCCATTTCCACCAGTTCTCTCTTTTGCAACATCGAAGCAGCCCATTTGCTCAAACGTCTCCTTGGTCCTGCCAGTTACAGTGCCATTGGCTGAGAAAACATCAGCCTCTACCCAGGCTCATTCACTCATGCAACTGTCCCACCACATCCGGACACAGGAGCAGAGACCTGCAAGTGATCCCAGACCTGCTGCTGCAGAAGCACCTCAGTGCTGCTCTGCAAACACAGGTACCTCCTTCCCACAGCACCTACAGCGTAGCAGTCATGAAGACACAACAATTGCTTCCTCTGCGTTGGTGTTGCAAGTTTTCAAGAGCAAGGTGCTCGACCTACCTGGGTGTAAATGGTCGAGTCCAAATGGATTCGGATTTTAAACAGTGGCTTTGCTCCATCCACCCACTTTGCATCCATGCTGGGCTGCTGCGAACAGACAACATTCAAGTACTTGGTTTCAGACTGCGGTGAGAAGGTGGCTCTGTGCAGACAGACACGTGGTCGGAAGGCACAGGTTGGAGTGGAAGAACGGGGCCCCCCTGGTGCAAACACCAGTGACGTGACTGGAGCCACGGCAGGGCAGAGGGGTGCCTGCGAGAACATGCCCACAGACCATGTGCCCACTCTCCTGCTCTGCACCACATGAAACAGCCCAGTCCAGCCTGCCATAAAAATATTCCCTGCAACCTATATAACCATGGAGAGTGGAATTAAAGTGTCCTATCTCCCACTTCTAACAACCTTAAGCTTTGGGGGCTGCCCTGCAGTAGGGATTTTTCCAGCTGAACAGAGCACCAACAGAAGCCCAGAACTTCCAGTGATAACAAAGCTCAGCTTTCCCTTTTATGTCTAAGTCCATTTTAAATGGCCTTCCTACCCTTCGTGACTCTGTGTCCCCAAGACCCAGGTAGCCAGGTGGAAGGTTGGATGAAACTGGTAAATGCCGCTCCAGGGTGACAATCCGTCCATCCTTCAGCAACGGGACCCAGGCATATCCCACTGCGGAGGCAACCAGCGACCAGAGTTAGCAGATGCACAGCGATACACGTGCAGCTCAAGCTCCAAGCTTGGAGGGCTGTGTTTCACCCTGAGAAAATCCAACTCACAGTCGTGCAAGTGGCTTCAATGAGGCTGAGATCAATTGTGTCAGCTGTGTTAAAGCACGTTGACTTGGTGAACACAATTCAGACACAGATCAACCAAGATCAGGAGTGGGTCGGAGGGGCAGAAACAGCGTGCGAGTCTTGTGCATCACGACAAGGGTCCTTCAGTCACCCAAGGACCGGCTGAATGGAGAGGCACCCCGACCAGTGGGACCTGGGTGCGCTCAGTCTCTTACACATGCCACGCATTGGCAGATCAGCCCCTGAGGCCTTGATCTCGTGCCAAGTTTTTGTTGGTGACTTGACTGACAGTAGGCCTATTCATGCAACTCAAGTCAAGAATGCGCAGAAATAGCTGTCAGACTGCAGCAAAAATTCGAGCTTTAGGGTACATTAAAAAGAATGTGTTTTATTCCAGTTTAGACCTACAATTTGTATTGGGTTGCTTTCAAAAAGAAAGTTCAGACAGGCTAGTATTTTAATCAAATTGTTTTTTCATGTCCCTACATTCATTTTATCTTGGGCTCTTACTCTCCAACAGAAGTAATTTAAGCAGTGAACATACCTTGAGTTTCAACGGTGTCCTGCTTTTTCGATGTTGCCTTTGTATTAATTTCACAGCTGACATGATAGAAGGTGAAAAGCAAATGATGCTTTTGATGGAGGTGAATTGGAAGCTCAATTTTAATCTAAAATGATATCATGATAGATAAGACTGTATTTTTAATCATGGAGTAATATTTTAAGTTCTAATTTAGTTCACAAATGCTATGTTGTATGCAGTTACACAAGACACATTCCTGCCCATCTTAAATAACTCCTGGCTAACATTTTCACCACGTTTGCGCATTACTTATTAATGGGGGTGTGTGACTGGAGGGCACAAAGCGTGACAGTAAAGACAGCAGAAAACAAACTGGCATTAAAAATTGACAAAGTCTCTGGCTTTGCTGAGCCCTTCTACTGAAGCAAAGGGCTGGAGATTATTTTTACCCATATTTCACCCAGCCCTGGAAAAAGAAGTATCCTGAAAAGCCACTTGTCTTTGTAACATCCAGGAAAATCTGTTATTTCCCACTATTCCACTTTTACCTCGTCGTAGAACTCCGGACTCTGGTTGTGATGCAGCACGGCAGCATACGCGTTTGTGGTCAGGAGGTGACCTCCAGGTTTGCCATATATACACTGGAAACAAATGAAAAGCTGGATTCAAGGTTGCTGCCACTCAAATTAAATTAGCCAGTCAAATTAAAACAGCATGGAAACTCAGTTCTTCTCTATTTTCCTGCTCAGCCTGGCTGGCATATGGTACACAGCAGCGAGGAAACGGCAGCCCCAGTAGCAGATACCCACCTTTAATGGCCTGGCATCAGCTTCATCTGAATCCCTGAATTCAACACAGACAGCAATATTCCTTGCCTGAAATGAGGGAGAACAGGAGGATGAGCCATCTCTACAGGTCAGCAGCATCGTCCCGGACCATGTCGAGTCTGGCTGCAGGCTGCTCTCCAGGTTGCTCACCTTTGCAAACACCTTCTGGTTCTCATACTTCAAATGCAAGGGGTAGACATAGAGGTGGTTTTTGTAGACAGTGAAGGGATAACAGTATTTTGCAACTTCTGGGACAAGCTCCTCCACTTCAACTGCAATGTCCTCACAGCTCTTCTCAAAAGGCTTTATAGGAATGTAAGAAGCTGTCACACAATCTAGAAGAGAAGGAAACCTTGGATAAGCACACACCCACAAACACGGGGAAGGAAATTTGTAGGTCTGAAACTCTGCCAATGCTCCCAAGCACCCAGTTCTCTTCATGCCAGAAGGTCATGTGTGTTGTTCAGGCAGCAGGACTTAGCCCACTCCCATAGAAAGGATTAAGGGAAAATTCTCCCCTCGATCATTTAACATCTGTGGTCCCCAACTGCATTAGCAATACTGAGAAAAGTCAGGTGCACAGGCACCACGGCGCTCTGCTCTCCTTGCCAGTGGGCACTGCAGAAGTGGCACTTCCCTGTAGCGCTGAGCAAAGTCAAAGGGTCTTGTGAACTACACATGTCTGGACAGGGATGGCTGCTCTGCATAGCACCTGTGCCTTGAGACTTCCAGGAATTCAACCCATTAAGTTACTGTTTCATAAATCACGCAAACCACCTGACTGAAGCAGACACGCTACTGAGATGATGACTGGAGACTCATGTCTCAAAGTCCATCCGTCCCACTGCATCAGTCCTTTTCTATTCTCCTTCAGAAGGATGTTTGACAGTTACGTTGCCTCCAAATACCAATGCACAAGCCCTGCCCAATTCACTGAGACTCACATCCACCATGAGGGATAGTTCATCTTAAGTGATGGCTTTTACAAAGAATAATTGAAAAAAAATAAGTCCACTAGAAAAGCCTTTTGGACAAAGGACCGGACTACAGAACCCATGACACAAGCTGCCAAAGGCCCACGGGGTGACACAGAACACATTGCAAGTCCTTTCTCTGCCTCGGTTTCTTCAAATACCAAAGTGAAGAATCACACTGACCATGTTTGTGAAGACCTCTGGTGCTATGGGTCAAAAATATTGTATGAGATTGGTGTAATAACCACAGCTAAAGTAGGCAGGTGGCTTCTTTTAGATTTAGGATGAGATGGCCAAACTGCAAAGCAGATACATCCTTCAGGTAAACTTCTGCATTTGGACCTCATCCCTCCACAGAATCCATCAGAAAGACTTACAAGTCAGTGGTTGTGCTGAATTATTCATTGTTGCAGCCCCAAGATACTCTTGTTAATGAAACAGCAAAACTCTCCATAGAAGCACATTAACTCCCGAGGCTAGAGCCATGAGCATCTATTTTAAGATCCAAGATCCTTACTTGTGAAGTCTAGCGGGATGTCTTTGATGACGATATTCAACTGGGCTGGAATGACCTGCAGTTTTGTCTTCTCTGGTCTGTGTTAGGGAGAAAGGGACAAGAGTGTGAACCTTGAAAACTCAGGTGCTGAACATATCAGCAACGCCTTTCATTACCCTCGGAGTATTTTAGAAATTGTCATCTCGTGCTCAGCCTTAACTGTTTAAAAATGTGCATCAAAATGCCTGCTCAGCCTCTGCACCAGTCTCCTACACTTACTTCTTATACTCTGCTAAAAGCTTCAGCATATCTTCATTTGAGAGTTTGCCGCTGTCTTGCTTGTACAGAGGCGAGAATTTTCCGTCAGCATCAAGAGTGCCCTGCGAGTCTTTGAAAACTGGCCTGCAGAAAAGAAGAGACGCATTTCGTAAATGTTGGTAAATATGCAGACACTGAGGTCTTTGATGTGTCAGGCTGAAGGGTAGTCTATCAGGTGAGAGGTGCGGTGGCCTGTGACTGCTCTGAGCACCACCAGACCCCCCAGTCATCCTCCCATTTCACGTGTTGCTCAGACCCCACATAGGCTGCAATCCACTGTATCACGCATGGGCCATCACCCATTTCCCTTCTCTCCATCCAGGTGAGAAGTACACACCCAGCGCAGCTCCGAGCCTGGTCCACAGTCACAAACACCCTTCAATCTCCTTCCACTAACACCAACCAGTAAAGTATTTTCCTGGTTGCTCATGCCATGTGGGGTCAGAGCACAGAAACCCTCCTAGGAAGAGAGTGCACAATGAAGACCAGTCTGAGGACATATACCAGCCTCCTCCTCAACCCAGAGCAGAAGATTGGACTCTGCCCTGGATGAATACCAGCATCTTTGCCCTTGACCATAAAGGCTGTGAGTGTCTGTGTTCAGCAGGAACATTGCAGTATCCGTACTTCCCTTCTGTGCAAACGCCTTCCTCTAAAACCCACAAGGAAACTGTTCCAGGGATGCAGAGCAACACAGCTCCCCACACCCGGCTGTTGGCCACTCAACTCCCTGGTCTCCAAAGGCAGCTCTTTACCCAGCAGGAACAAATCTGAAGCCCTTCAAAGCCAATACCCACACGGAGCCCACCATTAGGCTGAGGTACCACCTGAAATTGGGCTGAGGCACCACGCAGGCTGTGTGCTGGCTCCCAGGAGCAAGCTGCATCCCAGAAACACCATCTCAAAGGTGTCACAGGAAAATCCAGCTCAAGAATACACATTGCAAGTCGTATACCACCAAATCCCAGCCTACTGTGACAGTCATCTGGTGTTCCCATGTCATTACCATCCCTTTTGTCAGCACCAAACAGCAAGTTAGCACTAGGAGGCAGTGGCAGAGGGAAGAACTTGCCTTCAGGTCTTCCTCTGATGTGAGATTTAAGAGAGTTGGCACTGATGTACTTTGTCAGTCCCAGTAAAAGAACAGCGAGGGAACGGGATCACAATCTCCAGTCATTCCCAATAACATTAATTAAAGCAGAGTCTAAGATGGGAGACAGACTCCAGCTGATTGCCAGGAGGTCCTCCACTCTCATCCTGTCCCTGGCATTGGCTGGTGCCAGGAGGGAATTTCTGCACCGATTCCCCCGGTAGCACGGCATGGGGTAATTCTTCCCCAGGAACGTTCTGCCCTGATAGCAGTAGCTACAGGTCAGCGGGAAGGTCACTGTCTTCCCAGCACTGTTTACTTTTTAATATTTTGTTTCTAATTCTAGATAGAGCATTTCAGGCCAATCCCCATTCTGTCTTGGGAATCGGAGCCGGATTCTGCCCTCGGCTGCAACTTCACTGACTTCAGACACTTGGCCCTTCGCCCACTCGCCGGATCGTGTCCCGGATAACTCCCAGCAGTGGCTCCCGCCACGGCCAAAGCGCAGTCCGTGGGGACTAACCTGGCAGCCCAGCCGAAGGGCATCCGGTACTGCCCCAGCCGGCTGCACACCTGCTTGGCCACCTTATGCACCTTCTGGGCAGTCTGCAAAACACAAGAGAGGTTAGAGTGTGCCACACTGCCTGGGAAAAGGAGAGGTGCGCCCGGCACTCTCCAAGGAGAGGGGACTCTCCGTACTCCACAGCACACGGCTCCCCAGGCACGCAGCCCAACAGCCGCCCAAGCAATCGACAGATGTCCCTGTCACTTCACACCATGGGCATTTCTTACTTTTTCAAAGCAACAGCAAACACCTGGTGGGCACAGTTATATTAAAACTCCTCTTGATTCTGCATTAAGCTGTCAGGGTATTATATTTTCCAAAGGGTATTAGTCTAAAACTGACTGTAATTGGCTTATCCTATACAGACTGACGAAGTGTGCCAAGAGAATGCCATCATGGACCAGGTGTTCCATACACTGATTTTCCAGGGACTAATTTTGACTGGCTGCAGCAAGGCAGCATCAGCTCCACCCACCATGCAGAGATTGATGCTGGCAGCGCTAGGGGCCCTCCCTGACCACCCTTTGCATAAGTTCCCCCATATGATCATGGATCTTACTCTGCATGGAGCAAGACAGAGGCAGGGCAAACAGAATAAAGGGTGAAGCCCATGTTCTGCTGCTACTAAAACATCACTGTTCCCAGCTGGAGTGAGCTGGGACTGGTCCAAGACACCGTGTGCAGCACCATGAAGCAGTGCAGCCCCTTTCTCTGGGGATGAAGCGTCCCACTTTTTTGCTGCCAGCCCAGATTTTGCCTTTCTGAAGTATAATGGGGACAGGTCTCCCCACCGCAACTGCTTGTCTCTTTCTAAAAATCCTCTGCTTCTTTCCAGGGAAAGGAATTGAATCTTCCAGGACAGCCTAGCTGAAGCCAGCCTGGGCACAGCGCAAGTAGCAGAATGGTCAAAGACCAGTATTTGCTGGAAAGAAGCTAAAGAGCAGCAGGGACAACCCATGTTTCAGACCACACTACTCCCCACAGCAGCAGATAGCATCGCTCAGCAGATACTCTCTCGGCCCCATCCAATACCTTCCCCGGATCCGAGTTTTTCATGTATGGCTCTGCACAGTGTGTAATGCTGCCCTGCAGCACCTTCTCCACGCGGGCCACCAGGAAGATCTCCACGTGTGGGTCAGTCACAGAGAAAACACCCTGCAATGGATAGACAGCAGGCTGTCAGAGAGCAGGACACCCTACCTGCACTGATGGGTTTGGCCCCGATCATCTCGCTATCCCTTCCCACAACCCACAGAGACGCTGCTCTGGTTGCTGCTGCAGATGGGCCATGGGGGCTCACAAGGCTTGAGCATGGTCAAGTCTTGAAAAACTCTACCTGGTGCTTTGCCTATCGCTGCCAGTGAGTCCAAAGAGGCAATTGGCTTGAGACACTGACCAAAATCCCACAGTTCAAGCAAAAAGTTTCTCTACGCAGTGGATAATAACACACTGAACAGCCACAGCCTCAACAGAGATATAAAATGAGGAGAAAGTCAGTTCTTCACCTGTTTTATGTAGCGCAGGCAAGACTCAGGGACTCCGTGCACAAGGCTCTCGCCCAGCGAACGTCCCCTGGTGCCCTCCGCTCCGGACGCAGAGTTATCCAGCAGCATGTCACGAACAGACGGAGGGTTCAAGTCCACGTGGAAGTCAGCTGAAATCTTGCAATTATTTTTCAGGTCAAACAATGCCAGGCTTAGGAAAAAGGGCTCAACCTGGAAATAGGATTGAATATACGTGTCAAAAATTCATAGCACAGGCTCAAGAGTATTCACATGCATTGCCTTCCCTGCTAGGTTTGCCTTCTGCATCTGTTTGTTTTTTTTAGTTTTGTACACCAGCATTTTACAGAATTCTTACAGACAATCCATGTTTATTTGCTTTATAATATGTAAAACTGTCTTTTTTCCATCATCTCCTTGCATATTGATGTAGCCAATTTGAACAAAGCTACTTTAAAACCATCGATGAAATATAAAGAATGAAACACATCGGGGTTTTTATGTAAGTGATAAACTATGAAGTTAGGAAGAAAAGATGACCCCGATCCATCGGAGCTGTTTATCCTTTGCAATGAGAAAGAAATCAACTTAAGAGTGTTTATGTTCACATGCTAAAGACCACTTCGCTTATTGTCCAAAGTCAATCAGCTCTTGATGGCTCAACCACAAGACCCTCAAAACGTTCCTCAGCTGCTATATGCCGGGCAGCACAGGAGCAGAGCTAGCTCTCCCAGCCAGGGGAGCTCCAATACAAGGCTAACGCTGCTGAGGAATATCATGTGCAAAATCTGCCAACTCCTTTGTAGCTACTGAGCTCGACAGCACAAGGCAAGTGGCAACAATTCCATGCATTTTTAATTCAAAGGTCCTAGCAGGCGTGCATCCATGTAAAGATAAAAGCAAAGGCCTGAAGATAAGGCGGTAGTGTGTCCAAGGCATTACAGCATGACTTGGATGCATTACATCAATACTAAAAATGTGCTGAAAATGTCTGACTCTGTGCCTGATTAGGGACGAACAATAGGAATCTCTGCTATCAGTGACGCATTCATCTGCTGGGGTTTACTGAGGAGAACGAGCCTGGCGTACTGGCTGGGAGCTGCCAACATGAGACCATCGCAAAAAAGCCTTTGCGATTCTAACAGGCATCAAAGTACCATCAGCAGAGATGGGTCAGTGCCAGTGCTGCTGACTCCTCTGCCATGCTATCTGCTGCTCCGGCACCCTTGCATAACGAGTTGAATTCAGCCAGAGCAAATGCAGGACACGACAATCAGGATTATGTTTTGGGAGGAAGACTGGAGGAGCCTGGTCTGTTCAGTCTGGCAGAACAAAGGCTGAGGAGAGACATAACAGCTGTCTACAGACATCAGAGGCTTGGAAAATACAAGGAAGAGCTTTTTAGGCTAAGGGACAACTTTGGCACAACAACAAATGCATATAATAAAGTGTCCGTGAACACAGTTAGTCTGGGAGTCAGAAGAAGGTTTCAGAAGAGGGAAATCCCTTGCCATTAGGGGAAATGAAATAAAACACAGCAGTGGGTGGTTTGGAGATGGAGCTTAATCATTTACCAACAGGACTTTCACAGGGACCCAGAACGTGGCAGACACATGCACCCCGTTCCCTATGCCTCTGAATCACTGGTTTCCCAGCAGTCCCAGTTCCTGGCAGGCTGATGCACATCAGGACAGACCCCCTCCTCAAACACATATTTGGAACACCACAATACGAAGGCAGACAAATCCTGCAATGACCCTGGGCCAGCAGCCACCACCTGCCCAGGTCCCATCGCAGCTTATGGTAGAATGGTATGCTTTTATCTATTCAGATTCTTCTGCTGAGGGGTTTTGTTGCCAGTGAGGAGAAAAAGAAGACAAAGCAGGAAAGACCAGAGCTCCCCTTACATTGGTGGGTCCTCCTTCCGACCTGTCGCTGAGCTGAGCGAGGAGGTTGAGGGAGAAGTCCTGGCAGCACACCACGAAGCGCCTGCTGCACTTTTCCTCAAACGGCTTCACGTCTGGTTCGATCCCTGAGAAGTCGAGCCTCTAGACAGCAAACAAACAAATCTGGTTTCATTAAAAAAGAAAATAACCCCCTGAATAATGTTACGGATCACATTACAGCCAATGCTATCTTAACCAATTTTTTTTTTGAAGTGGTACAAAAGGTACAAGACATTCACAATGAGTGCCATTTGGTGATGTTACACAAATGTATTCAAGACATGAATTCATGGGGATGTATCAATTTTTAGAAATTTGGTTTGTAGAGCACAGAAAACTAAACCTCAGTATGATTTCAGTTCCTTCCTGCTTTGCCGTAACCCTGGGGATCTTCCCAAACACCATTTAGAGCTTGGGGAAGAAAGCGGAACATAAGCCATCGTTACACTCAGAAAAGTATCTTCCACTTTGAAGATGTGACTAGTTTAAGAGATGGTCCCTGTGCCTGAAATAGAGAGAAGGCACACGCTGTTGGGATCGTGAACCACATCTTAGACTGGAAGGCATTTCTAGATACACAGCAATAACCAGTGTGGTTAGAAACAACAAAGACCGTCTGCAGAGCCAGCTGGGAAATCCAAACAGTCTTGATTATAATCACCTCCTTCCTAACCCAGAACACCCGTGTCCGATCTGCACCCTGACATCTGCCCTTCCCAGACAGCAGACATGTATGTGGCCAAAATACCAGCAGCCAGATAAGGACCCTCAGCCTTCCCCATACCCATCGTACAGGGCACTGGGGACACAGAGCTACCAAACACCCCTAGATACCAGCACATCTCTCGGTGACAATCTGGCACAGTCCTATTTGTTTTTCCCCCTCGAATCCTGCAGAAACCTCCATGCCAAATTTAGGGTGCTTATATCTCACGATCAAGTAATTTCAGCAAAACAGGCTGCAATTGTTAATCTGATTCTGGGAAACTCTTTCCATTGTTTCCTCTATTTCCTTTCAACAAGGAAAGTACACTGAGGGTATCTTGCTCCCTGTTTTCTTAGCACCAGGCATACAAGCATGCACGTACACACCAGCACTGACTGGGGCAGTGATTTTGAATGCCCAGTGTTATAGCAGATCCAACTGACCCACACCAGAATGAAGAGTTCTGGGTACAGAGGGAGGGCAGTGAATTCAGCCTAACCATTTGGTTAGGTAAAAAAAAGAGATATATGCTCCGCACTGAATAATATTTCCATTTTTATTACCTTTCTAGAATGTAGGAAACTGGATGCTTATTTTCTTCATGTTAAAGACCTTAAAGAAGTGCCAAGAGAAAAGTTCATTTTGTAAAACCAAACCTTTTAAAGGGTAATTACATTTCCTTGTTAAACCAGAGTGTTCTTTTTCACAGGTGTGAACAAGTCAAAGCATGCCAGACAGAGAACCAGAAACTACGAAATAACTTGGAACAATTCTCTCAAACTGCGTTGACAACTGCAGCTCGTTCCACTGAAATCCCACACTTGGACCTTGGCAGAGAGATCAGCAAAGATGCCAAAGGCGAGAAGAAAACAAGCCAATTGTCAATGAACTCATACTCCAGTGCATAAGAACAGCATGGGGTGTTTTTTCTGTTTCTACGTCTTTTACACTTGAAAACTCCTTAAAGACTGAGGCTCTCCCTGTAAACCCCTATCGTGGTCTTCAACATCACTGCTCCCTACGCCAGACATGCTGAGCACACGCAGCGTCGCAGGTGTCCTTGCAATACCACTTCTACCACTTCTGCAACCATGAGAGCCTCCCAGAGGCCCACATGACGGGTCTGAAATCCAGCAACATCAGGATGCATCACAGAGAAGCCAGCAAAGCTGGAGGGAGGCTGTGTGGGGGGCTGCTGGGAGTCCTCTCTTTATTTGAGCTATCACCTGAGCATGGACATCATGTTCGACCCTGGCAGGGACATGGCCTGCACTTCAGTTCTCCAGGCCACTGAAAACCACGCTGCCTCTGCAGGCAAACACTGCGGCCGTGCGAGGGAACGAGAGAGGCAGGACACAGAGAACAAAACCTCACATTTGCAAGCATGGGGATGTTTACCTGGACTTCTGGGTCAAAAGAAAAGAGGTTTTGTCTTCCATCGTTTCTGCTCAGTTTGTTCAGCTGATCTGTTTCTCTTCCATACTAGGACAAAGGGAAGCGTTGATATTACTGCCTGGCCACACAGATGCAAACATTCATTATTTGGAAAGAATGGAAGCAAAACAAAATAAATATTTTTCAGGTTTCCTTTGTGATACGTGGATGCAAGGCTGCTGCTCAGCTGTAGCCACCAACATGGTGCAATGACAGTAAAGCGATGTGGCTCTGCCAGATGAGAAAGCAGGCACAAGTAGGCAATCACACTCTGGATCATAAATAGGAGGCGGCTGCCATCTAACTGCCCCTCTGCTCTCACGGCCAGGATGGCCACTCCTGCTGAGCAGGAGCGAGCAGCACTGACCACAAAAGCCCTTCATTCGTTCTAAGTCTGCTTCTTCCTGAAGGGCTCCCCGCTTGGAGGTGGGGAGCATGCAGCCTCAAACCATGGAGCTCCATCTGTGAGACAGGCAGATGAGATAACAGACACCTCACCAGCGCTTGGTGCCTGTCCAGCTCCCCCAGCGGTGAAAACACAGAAAGGTGTCTTCACCCCATCCCTGGAAGTGTTCAAGGCCAGGCTGGATGAGGCTTTGAGCAACCTGGTCTAGTGGAAGGTGTCCCTGCCCATGGCAGGGGGGTTGTAACTAGATGACCTTTAAGGTCCCTTCCAGCCCAAACCATTCTGTGACTCTATAATTCTATAAAGTGGAAAACCCCTTTTACAGACATGGTGGAAAGAACTAACTATGGGCTGGGAGAGCCATCTCTGCAAACACGATACCTTCATCAGCTCCGGATGCATGCTTCTCTCCAGGCTCTCCAGGATGTTCTCCGATTTTCCCTGCGTGCTTGATTCATCATCTGCAAGGACACAAAAACCAGATGTTCAAAGCAACTACAGGAGCATTGCCCTGCCAGAAAGCATCCTGCAATATTTGCTTACAATAGCACAGAAACAGTTTACGGAGAATTTTCCATTCCTCAGGAGTAAGATTTTTCCATCCATTACTAGTACCAGAGTGTACTCTTACAGCCTTCTAGGTCTTTCCAAAGCAGAACTTCAGCAAAGAGCCAGTTTTCCAGGAGTCCTGAAACTTTGCCATGGATTTCCCATCAGAGGAAGGGTCATGCTTCCCTGCACTTTTATTCCTCAGACTATCATCTACATTATACTAAGCCCTTTGCATGCTATCACGTGTCAGCCACAATTCTTGCTATGAACCCAGAAAGAGAAGTATACACTTCTCCAGGCACACTGCTTGCCTCCTGCTGTAGAAGGGTGAAGGTAGGTGTTTATGTATAAACAGACCTTGCACAGATTCCACAGTATCTTTCTTCTCTTGCACCAAACTCTCAGTATTGCTCTGAATGATCTTTCTAAGAGTTACCAGCCATTCTTCCATCTCCTGCTCAGTTTCAGCTGCAAGATAGTGGCTGTACTTGTCTATTGTCTTCAGTTCAAATGCATATCGGCGCATCTTAGGGCACTGAACAAACAAATAAGAAAAAAAAAAAAGATTTGTATTTCACTGTCCTCCACAACTCAGCACAGTATCTGCCCTAAGGCTCCTCTCTGTGAAAGCCCCCTGAACTGAAATACCATGAAATACCATGAAATACAACGCAAGCACCCTCCTGAACTCAACACCTCCCCTGCAGTAATCACAAAGGACTTCATGGCTGCCATCGAGCAGTACACAGCTCCGTGGTTGCCAGCTACTCTGAGAGGGGAAGAAAGCCAGACTGAACCACAGACGTTGCACTGAGGAGCAGGAGCAAGCTCCTTCTTGTGTCATCAGAGCTTTAATATTTACCCAGAGAAGCCAGGAACTGGATTATTCTGACACAGTAAGTAATGTTGCACTCCAGGACACTTAGAGGCATCTATCGTAAAAGCAAGGGCTTCAATGCAACTTTTCTGAGCTTTGCTGCCCTTTAAACAGCATTTTCCAACCAGAAGCCAGGGCAAATGTGATGTGACTTGGGAAGTACATCCTGTCCATCACTGAGGCGTGTGCACTACTGCTTTTACTGTGTTCAGAGAGAGAAACGGAAGCGCACAGCTCTGACTCATCCGTGCTGAAGCAAACCGCCGGGGTAACCGAAGCTGCCCTGTACCAGCTCCACCACACTCGGTGCTTGCAGCTTCTGCAGAGACAGCAAGGGCAGAAGGCACAGCAGCAATCCACTGCTGCCCTTCACTCTCAGTATCACAAAGCAAACCCAGGTTTAAGCCCTGTACAAACACCTGCTCCTAAAACCTTACAAGCCCTTTGCAGGTCCTAAGTCCCAAAGGGCTGTGTGCTTGCATGGACTTATTGGGATGTAACTTAAGAAACAAGAAGGTGGTATGAGCAGCAAACAGAGGAGGAAGGTGCCCAAGACTAAGTCACACCAATTACCTACTGTCTTCAACCCTCAGGGTGTCTTGGAAAGCACCTGACCTGTGATAACCAGGAAAAAGAGATGGACAGAGCAGGGAGACAGCAGATGAGGCAATGATTAAATGCTTCCATTTTACTCTGACAGCAGTTCTTCCACTTGCTGTCTTCCTGGTCAAAAGTATGGCTGCCTTACGAAACGCCTTGTCTGCCTTTTAATCAGGTTAGCTGACAGAACAAACCAGCTCTGGGTTAGTTTGTACATCCATCTCTTCAACCCTCAACAGCACAGACCTCAAGACAGCACGTCTGTCTCGGAGCCAGCAATGCACAAGCCCACGTGCAGCCACGCAGAGAGCACACCTACCTGAACAACGTCATTGCAAGCATCCAAGAAAATACAGCCTTTGGATTCTTTCGAAATTTTCTCATCTTTGTAGGAATTAAGAATATAGGAGCCATCTGTGAGTTGTGACAAGTAAAAATACCTCCTCTTGAACACCTGCAAAAGTACGAAGGCTTGCTCATGCAAGTATTCACTCTGCTGCATACCGCAAACCACAGCCACAGTTTCAGTATCTGCCCTCTTGCTATTGAGAAAATACTGTAATGAGAAACACTGATGACCCTGGAGCGTTGCAGATTCGCCCCTTTGAGTATGACTTGTTTTTATAAAGAGAGATTTTGTCATCCTCTTTAATTTTAATGTCCTTCTTGTTATTATAGGTTTGCCCATCTAAAGCAAAGGGCTTCCAGCTTGTCTCTCAGCTGGCTCCAGCCTCATTTATCTTTACAAAGTAATGCTGCACAGTAAATTCAGATCAGCACATCGCTTGAAGATTCATCCCACCCTAAAGCAGGTATTTCCAGAGCCTTTTTGATAAAGACCGCAGTTAAAATTACAAAGCAATTCTCTGGGAGACTTTGGAACAGACGTGGAAATTCCTAGCACTCAAACGCAAGCCAAGGAACACTGTAATCCATTCAGCTGCTTGTTTTTTTGTGAGTTTGTTTTGGTTTTTCATACAAACCTATTTTCATGAACTGGCTTTGGCTTATTGTTCAATTCTCACCTCAAAAAGCAGTAGATTTGGGAAAAGTGTTCCTATGTTTGAGCTACTGATTTTTAAGAAAAAAAGCTCTCCAGTATTTCAAAACATCTTCATTCATGTTTGTCAGACAAAAGGCACTGGACTATAATTCAGGAGAACATTCTGGCAGCGATTATGGTAGCACCATATGCTGTCAGGTCTGTAAGGAGCCAGGTGCATTTCATAGTTGCTGGATATCTGTGTTAGGAGAACCATGAAGGAAGCTGGGGCAAGCAGCACTATATTTCCATTGTTCTGCATATCTGGAAGATCTACGAAAAAACACAGCATTTTTCATCCCAGCAATTTCCTCCTCCCATCATTACTGACACTAGCACGTGTTCAATAAAACCACGCACTTGCACAGAACTGGACGGGAGCATTGCACTCTGAACAGTAACCTAAGCCCTCGCAAGGCAGCCTCTGGCATCATTTAGATGACGAGTTAGCTGTAGCAATGCGCCAAGGGTTGTTGAGCTTTAAGTTTTATAAGATTTAACTAAACCTTTAGTTCAACAAAGCATAAAAATACATTGAAAGCTAATTATGCTAAGTGTTAAGCCAGCTTCAACAGTGATTTAGCACTTCACTGAATCAATCTCAGCACTTCACTGAATCAATCTCAGAAACTTTGGCAGTGGATGCTACAGAAATCCATGACAGATCCCTGTTTACATATTACAGGGTTGATAGCCCTCGTGGGTATGAGATTTCATGCTAAACCATTTGCATCTTCTGAATTCTCTTCAAAAGGAAATGCAGAAGGAAGCAGCAAACACTACCCTTATGATCTTCCCCCCTTGTAAGCACTGCTGTCAGAAATAATTGTCAGAAGACTGATCATTTGAAATGAACACTATAAACCTAGGAGGAGAGGGAACACCCCCTCTGATCAGGCCACAGACACTGTTGGTGAGCATTGCAATTGCAGAGGGATGGCTAGAGAACTGGAGAAGTCCATTTGGGGAGAAAGGAAGGCAGGAGGGAGGGAGGGAGGCAGGCGGGAGGGAGGGAGGGAGGCAGGCGGGAGGGAGGGAGGGAGGCAGGCGGGAGGGAGGGAGGGAGGCAGGCGGGAGGGAGGGAGGGAGGGAGGGAGGAAGGCGGGAGGGAGGGAGGGAGAAAGGAAATCCTGACACCGTGGTTGTAATGCAGCACGCTGACACTGCAATAGACAGTAAGAGAGTTGGGCCAATCCGGGGAAGTTCTCTGCAGAGGAAAGATTACTCTGGAATAAAAGTTGGCAATTGTAGCTTAATTACAGTTTGCTTGTGGGCTGGCTCTCCACAAAACACACTGTGCCCAAGCTTAGCAGCAGTGTGAGGTACCAATGGCTCAGCACGTCACAGCAAAGAAAGAACCAGCACTCAAAAGGTGGGCATGTCTGCTTCTGCAATAGCACAGCAGCCTCTCAAAGTGGTGATCAGGCTGAAGACATTCAAAGTCCTCAGATTTTTCACACATGCCTTAGGAGGTGTTGTAAGACACAGAAGTGACCAGGATCAGCTCAGAAAATGGCTACTGATTTTCAGTACTTTGATTTCTGAGTTTCACAAGAGTCTCTGTGGATCTTATTAATTGAACTGAAGTCACTGTAGTTCAGATAACATCTCTGAAATGTGGGTCTGAGGTGACGGGCACTGAGGCCAACAATATCACAAAAGGCTCAGTCAAGAATGGACCCAACTAACTGCTTTGAGGATGTATGGTCCCTCCTCCAGAAGTTACAGGAGCAGAAATGGCTTCAACCTCACTGCTCAGAAAAGCAGAGGATAGGAAAACCCTGTTCTGTCTATCGCCTTCAAGCTCATGAGGAGTCATTTAAACCTCAAATTAAAATTAGCCCTACGAACTATCCTCTTCCACTTCTCATGAAAGCATAACTTGTTGAACCGAGCCTCAGAACAACTGAGCTTTTTGAGATTTACTAATTTCCTTACAAAGCAGCGAGCCCCACTGCAGTCATCCTTCGGCTGCACAGTTGAGCATAACTTCCTAATATTCTCTTTGCTGTAACGAGGCAGTTGTGTGGTGGAACAAGACATGGGCTCATTGCCACAGCACAAACCTGCAGTGGAACTATTAAAAACCTCCATTGCAAAATCGAAGCAATGTCATGCTGGATTACGTGCAGCAGAGAACAGGAGACAACGCAGCTGTTGCTTCTAGGTCAGCAACGCTCCATCCCCTCAGTGATATCACCCCTGCTTTTAGAGTAAAGACTTGTCATTTCAGTTGAAAGCTGGCCTTTCCTTCCAGCAAGGAAACTATCAATTCACAAAGTTTTTTTCGCAGGGCAGCTGTTTCAGCTATTTAAATTGCCTTCCTCTGCTGGGCCTCAGCTGCTCATTCAGAACACCAACGCGCTTTGCCCTATTGTTCAGCTTACCTGTTGTGATCTGGAGTGCCTTGGTCTTATATTCTGGGGAGGGAAGGGGCAAAGGCTGTTGCCAGACTGGGTTTTTTCCAGTCCACCTTGGGTTACTTTACAAGAGGGACAGATGCCACCCATTGCACTCCTGCTAGATTTAGAGATGTGGTCGGAACTCAACCTTGTGCCTCGTTCCCCATTAACATAATGCTGGATCAAACTCACCTTCATGGTAACAGTGATTGTGCTATTTACGTTTGCCTTATGCAGCCAGCCTTGCTTTATCACACCACCCTTCTGGGAGCACAGGGACGAGGAATCCTGAAAAAGAGCAAAAGATCAGAAAAAGAGGAGGTCAGGTGAACTGCCTCCCATGCAAAATTCCTCTCGGACACAAGGGATACGTCCACCATGGAAAGCAATAGTTTCAGCTACAGCAATGCAGTAACATGTAGAATGTATGTGTAACATGTACAGCTATAGGTACGGTGTTATCACAACAAATTTCAGGGTTATCTCTTTCCAGGAAAGAGGCAAAACAGGCTCATTTGTGTAACCTTTAAACAAGAAAGATTACATCTATGCTGATAGAGCTGCAGGAAATTTTGCAATGACGAAATACATGTTGGTTCTTGGGCAGCATTTCAAAAACCTGGGGAAGAAAGACATTTTCAAAATGGTCTGTTTTGAAAGTTGCAAAATGCAGAACTCCAGACTTATTTTGTCATTTCCTTCTGTATAAATCCTCTCTCCACCTTAAATTTAGGCAAAACCCACCAATCTGGAATAGCTGAAATGTCACTGACTGGCTTCACATTTATCAAAACAAAAAGTTTCAAGTGACCCAACCAGGCTGTTCTTGGCATATCAGCTGGGACTTCCATCTCTGCTCCTGTCCCATGGTTCCAGAACAGGAGAACGGCCCTCCATCCATACCTAACTGTGACCTTCAACGAGGACAGAGGGAGATGAGATCCCAGACTGCTGGAAAAAAACTCACTCTGGGACTTCCAGTGACTCAGCAGCAGAGGTGGACCTGGACTGTCTGCTGATGAGCTATGAAGGGACTGGTTTACATCACCTCCTGCATCACAAATGGCAGGTTTTCACTCTCTTCTTCTCAAACTTCCAATAACTTCCAAAGTAAATTTTCTAATGCTTTATTTCCTTGGGTAAAACAACCCACGATTTCTCCTTTATAATGCTTCATCTTCTTTTCATTAAGAGATTTCTTTTACTTGAATTTCCATTACATAATCCTAATGTAAATGCTCCATCAGGAAACTGTAACAGAATCTTTTAGATGTGGCCATGCCAAAAGAGATAAACGCCAAAATATCTGCCAAAGCACCGGGAATACTCTTCCACAACTGACATCAGTAACTTCGCTTGTTTGAATATTTGGGAAGCTGACCAGAAGAAAAAAGGTCTCCATCAAATTTTGATAGTGTTACTTTTGTCCTTTAGCATTTTCCAGGGGCATACTGATAACATACTGCACAGCTCTGTCTCCAGCCCAAATTAGACACTATTAAACAGGTGACAGCTCAAGTTAACAATGTAATGCAAACAGAAAACACAGCCACAAAAAGAAGGCCAAACTTGAAAATACATTTCCATTCAGGAAAAAGCCATTGCAGTCCAGACCTGAGGTGTGCTGGGACATACACAGCAATTGTCAGAAACGTGCATGGAACAGCCCCTTCAAATCTTCACCTCTGCAAGAAAAAATCTCCTCTTTTCCTCCGTAAGTTCCTCAACAGCAGCATCTTGGTGCCATGTGGATTTTAACCAGCTGGGCTAAACTCTTCCCACCGTAAACAAAAAACTTCTTAACGTTATGGGTGCAAATTAAGCTTCATATGTCACTTAGGACAGAAAAACGCTACCCTTCCCTTTTGTAGCAAATGCAGGAAAATATGGGAAACATGGCATCTCCATTGTCCAAAACGACCATGAGGTTTGAGATGTCCCAATTGTCAGAACCCCCAGCTCACCTCATGGAAGGGCTCCAGGGCTGCAAACCTTCCCTGCAACGAGGTGAGCACAAACATGCCGACTTCCAGGGGAAACAAACGCCTCTGAACATTTGTGCAGTATATACAGGATGGGACTGACACACTGTGAATGTTGGGTGGAAGGGACTGATTAAGAATTGCAGGTTATGTGACAGAGCACAAAGCTTAAGAGGAGGACCCCAAAATCACAGTGTAGTTGAAAACCAAACTGCCCACTTTTAATTCTGGACATGAAGAATTTTACTTAGTAATTGTTTGGTTTCCTGTTTTTCTCTTCCACTGCTGCAGCATTTCAAGTGAAAAAGCCATAAGAAATATTACGGTTCATCTTCCAGATAATTGAGGAGATCCTTGGCTTCAAGAGATTATCTGGTCGTACTTTGACATAAATCACTGTCTCAGTTTTGGTCCCATCTTGTACGAAGCATCTCACCAGAAAACCATCCCTAGCAAATAAACTCTGACTTTGCCTTGTGAAATGGGCTTTTTAACAGATCTTAGATTGGAATCCATTAAAAAAAAAAATCTCCTTACCTCGTCCTTTTCAAAGTCCTCATCAATTTCAAACACATGGCTTGGAATCTTGTCTGGCCTAAAGGATTTGCTGAAATCACAACAGAGTTTCATTTTTAATGACTGGGAAATGAGGGTCTTCCAAGCCAGCAAGCGGATGCTGGATCCAGAACCAACAGCCAAAGTGCAGACTATAGAGTACAGTAGAACTGTTCTCCTGCAGAAGACAGATTTCAAGAGACCTACAGCCCCTTCCAGCTGGAGAAAGCTAACTTTTGAGTGCGTTTCATGGAAATTAAGCATAAGCAGTATGTAATTAGCAGTATGTCTGATTCTGCAGAGCTCTTCCTGACTTGCATTCATGCAATAGGGATGCAGCAGGCCAGTCTATCTTCCATCTTGCTAAAAGAGAAGCAAGATTATTCAAGATTAGACCGCAAGATCAGACTGCAAGATTATTCACAAATTTTAATATGATTTGATCAACAGTGTTGCCCCGTTGCTGCTTCACTTCTCTGTGAGATCTTCAGAACAGACCCACTTCAGCCAATTAACAGGAAAAAGCATTTAACAAGCTGCCAGCAGACCAGCAGCCTGAACAGGGGTCCAGACATGAACGGAGCATGGGGAGTGAGAGTGGAGAAGGCGCCACCGCTGAGAAAACAACAATCCAGCAGAAACACGAGATGGATACGGCTGTCTGAAAAACCCGATTAGCTTTGGGGCTGGAATCACTGGCACAGCCCGGCATTTCAGAGCACACTATTCTCCAGCATGGCCAGTGTTAATAGTGATGCTCCACCAGGTTGTAAAACAACATCTCAGTGACAGGGGGCACAGAGAGGACCTGCTCAGCATGAGAACACTGTGTCTAGCCCTCAGGGAACAACAGCCCAGGGGGACAACAAGGCTCCCGATTCAGGATGAGCAGACCCGGCCAACACTATTTATCCTGCCACATGTGCAGACCGCAGTCCGTCCTCATCCCACATGGAGGGGACTGTTTGCACGCTGGTGGGTGTGAAGCAACGACTCACGTGGGCAATAATGTCAGCATCTCCCTGACACAGCTGAGCAACATGTGTGATAACACGAACTTCTGGCTCTCCAACCTTCAGAGTGACGTATCTCTGGAGGGGAGGCTGCTGGTGGGACAGGCATCAGGAGAAAGGGCAGACTGCTGCTCCTGCAGCTGAACAAACCCCAGCCCTGTGACCATGCATTAGTATTCCAAGGGAGCGCGACACTTACCATGGCAACATCCGAAAGTCTCCCGAGTATTCCTCATACTTGTAGTTTACCACGTGCCAGTCTGAGCTGTAGGTTTTAATGCACTGAAAGGAAAACAACAGAACTCTTTGAAAGCTACACTGAGCAAAACAAAGCCATGCACAAGTCTGGAAGGCTACAGACCGCTGCATGAGCGAAGCACGAGCAGAAAGGGTCCGAACAAGCTGCTTCACTCGTTTTGTGTGGAAATATGGCAATACAGAATTTCATAAGGAACCTTTTCAGCACAGAGATAAAAATCACACAGCATCTGGCCTGCCACACAGCTACTAATTTTGTATTTGCATCACTCCAAGGCTTGAAAAAAGGAGCAGTGCCGGTGACCAGTGCTTCCCACCCAGGAAAAACTCAGCAATCTGCAGCCTCACAGACCAGGAGCTACAACACAGCATCTTGCCCAAGGCAGAAAGTGCTGCAGGATGGCGTCAGGGACTTCTGCCCTTACCTCTTTGACGAAGAGGCTCTGAGCTTTCCTTAAAGCGTCTTCTGGCACTGTAGACTGGACAGTCCTTCTCTGCCGACCAATGACTGAAATCTGCAGGGAAAAGGAGAACATGGTTTCAGTGCAAACTGGGTCTTCAGGGCTTGATGCTTGCTTTAAATAAATGGAGCAGGCCCAAATCGCCGGTGGGTCGTTTTGGTTTTATGTGTCTGTAGGGCAGCCAACATCAACATGTGGTTAACAGTGGAAATTTTCCAAGATAAGCAGGACTGGAGTCGAGAGAACCTCAAACATGAGAAACAGCCTGCACAGACTCACAGATACATCTTCGATTGGAAATATCAGCAGGTCTCGGAGGGGATCACTGTAGATCTGAACTTTGCGTTGAAGGATCACGTTCTCATAGTCCAATGGTTCAACCACTTTGGTTTTTTCCTGCAGGAAAAATAGAAGATGATAAAATTTACATATATATAATAGATAAAGTAATCAGTAACTAACATCTTGTGCTTAATTTAGTCTGACAATTTCAAACTGTGTTACCAATGGACTGCTCATTAATTCCGCAATCTGATACTCATGCGATGCAGGCAACCACCAAAGTGCACGTTCTACAGAGAGGGAAATGAGGGGTTAAGTTATTTGTGCCTGGTAAAAAGCTACGGGAAGAAACAAAGCACTGTGCTGCTCTCGTCCAAGCACAGTCTCTAATTTCTTAATGGAGCAAGAAATCCTCTCGGACAGGCCACAGCTCTAACAGCTGTGGGTTCTGTGTCTTTATGCATGAGCAGCTCATCCGCACAGCTCAGAAGAAATATGGCCTCTTGCTCTGGCTCCGCTCAGCTCGAAGCTGGTTTTGCTCAAGGAGGCTGGCAGTCGTGCTCTCTCTGGAAACGTGCCGCTGGCGAGATGAGAGCAAGCCGGCTGCTACGACCTCCAGAGCAGGAATCTCATCCGGTGGAAGGAAGAGCGGCATCCCTCTGGAAAGGCAGGAAAAGCCTCTCCATAAATCACACCTCAGCCACAGTCGAAAGCTGGAAAAATCTGGCGCAAACCTGGGTTTGCTCTGGCTTACATTTCTGGGAAGCAAGATGAACTTCTCCAAAATCCCTGGAGTTACGAGTAAAAACTATTAGGAGAACTCCATTACGTTGTCTATTGCAGTACTTTTGTCTGTGTTACAAGTCTAGAAAACAGAACTTTAAAAAAATGTGAGAAAACCACAAACTTCTAAAGTAGCCACATGTCACCTCAGCTGCCCAGTCCTGGGCTTCAGATCCCGTCAGCAAGTCAGGCACTTAGCACTGCAGTCATGGAAATTAAAACTTTACACCTAAAGCAACTTTACACCATGACTCCGTATATGAATGGTTTCAGTAGGAGGGGAAGCAAATTCGGATACATCAACTTTGCCTTGTTTGGAATTTTGACAGAAAGGCTGTTGATGCCTGGCCACACCACAGACAGCACTTATAAAACTCTTCCAGCAGCTGCCTGATGCCAGGATGGCACGTGCCTCTGCTGATGACACGTTGCACGACAGCATGTTGGGGCTCTCCACCCTCAGAAGAGGAACGTTCGATGCTTCCCCAGCGGCAGCAAACTTTACCCCCCAGCTGAGTGGTTTTGCCAGGATGAACTACTGGCGTAGCACACTCCTCGAGTTAAAAATGAGACCAGTACAAGGTCTCTCGCTGCAGACAGCAAAACCTGCAGCCTGAGAAAACGAGTCCAAAAAGAGGATCAAAAGCTCAGCACCACAGAACACCACGGAGAAAACTGCTGCACCACGAAGCGTCCAAATAGCCCAATATCACCTATGGCATGTGAGATAAGCCAAGAAATCAATATTGCTCTTCCAAAACCCATCATAGTCAAAGGGTTTCTGTCCTGTGCCTTTGGCTCCGGAGTATCTGGGATGCATTAGGGAACATTTTCAAGCCCTTTGCAGCAAACGTGAGCCAGGGCTTTGCTTTAATGACAGCTGAGCATCTCTTGCGTTGAATTGGAGCTGGTGCTGGGACTTTGGGGAGGCAGTTGTCACGCGAGGGGGTAACAGCCCAAGCAAGAGCTATTTAGGAATGGTCATATTTTAATCTTGTTTTAATATTTTCCTGAAACGTTGCAGAAAATCTTTGTATGGTGATATCTTCTAATACACCAGCATCTTTAAAAAAAAAAAAAAATCAGAGAATTGAAAAAAAATTTCTTTCCTTTTTTGCCATACTGTGGTACATGGTAAAAAGAGAATAAAAATCCAGGGTCTGTAGCAGACCTGGATGGTCCATCGGGCTGGAGCAGCGAAGGCAGCCACCTCTTGTAAGCTGCCTCTGGCTTCTCTCACCCAAAGGAGAGAGAAGAGAGTGGGGAATGGCCCCACTGAGCGGAGGTCATTCCTCTGCCACAGGTGCACAACTGGTGAGCTTTTAATATGTTCAGAAAGCAAAATCAAGATGAAAGTTTTTCCCCACAGCACTTCAGAAACACAAGGCAGGTACCTTTCACGCCGTTTCCCAGGACTGCATTCCAGCAGCAGAACGACATCCCAGCATCTCTCTGATGGAGAACAGCACAGAGCCTATGTATAATTAAGACCCATTCTACCAATGTAAATGACACCTGGCTCCATGCAAGCCTCTGGGCACAGCGATTTCTGAAAATCCTTTCACCAAGCACCCGCTCTGCCGTGTTTCTGGCTGTCCACAAAGAAGCTCTTACTCTTGACTGGGGAAAATATACCTCCTGCTCCAGACAGTTTTGCATTGAAAATGTCTCTTTTCCATGCTGCAGGAATCCAGCATGGACTAACTCAGATATCTGAAACAGTTCCCTCTTAATCACTTTCTGGAAACTATGCTTCCCTTCTTGCACAGTCCAGAAAGAAACCTCGCAAGCCTCGGTGCCATGTCAGCACCAGCAGAAGCACTGCAGACATCGCGGGAGAAGCCCACCAGATCACCAGTGGGAAAGACAAAGCTCACTCAGCAGAGAGCCCATGCCAGGTGCCAGAGCATCCAGGAGCTGCTGTCTGGCTCCCTGGCCATGGGAGATTTGGGGTATGGGGTGGTGAATGCTGCCAGCCCCACTGCATGTGGAGCATCTCTTGCTCCTGCATCCAGGACCTCAGATGGGGAAATTGCATAAAAAAGAAAGAGACCATCTGAAAAACAGAGGTCTCTCAAACCCAACAGGTTCCCATTTTCTCTCAGTCTCACGCTCTTTAAATGCTTAATCAAATTTGGTTAACCATCTGAAACATCCATCTTATTTCACCATAACTGTGCACTACTGAAAATTTGGCAAGCCTTACAAATTAGTGTGAATTAACAGGACATTCACGAGGTGCTCTCCCATTTGCAGGTCTGGGGCCAGATGTCCCCAAAGCTTGGCCACCTCATAGGACCAGGTATGGCCCTACAGATCAGGAGCACGCCAGCGGGAGGGTGGCCGCCGCTCTCTGCTGACCTGTCTAATTTATTTTTCTCACTGCTAATCACCGCGGCAATCCCAGCAAAACTCAGCAGTGTAAGCTCGTCAAAGCAGTGTCAGGAGCCCGAGCGTTCTTTACACCAACTCCCCGTCTCACCTCACCCTGGCAGCAGCTGTAATGGTAAATTAGATTCTCTCTAAGAGCCTTTCACATCACTATGGCATTAAATAGTGGCTTTGAGTATGCAGAACTCAGGCCTTCCAATTACATGGTATTTTTAGTGCTGTTTTATCTTGCAACATAGTCCTGAAGCTGAGACTGTGTTTCTAAAGTCGTTCTTCTAAAAAGTTCGGGTTGATAACATTTCTTTTCTAGCTTTGACACCTCTGATGACCAGCAAGACAAAGCCCTGGCAGTGACCCTTGTGAGATTCGATGATAATTAAATGGTAAGGACTGAAAAGGACCCCACATCTTTGCAGGAGAGGCTTCAAAACCCATACAACACTGCCCACCACGGATAAGAAAAAGCTTCTTAAAGTAACTCACTACAGCCCTTCCACTCTTGTGGATCCAGTGATATTGGACAGAACGTGCTGTGCAGACTGGTGCTCTGATCTGAATCCCGGGACACATGGCCAACAACCCAGGGAGCTCCAGGAGGGATGTGCACTGGCAGAGCTGTCATCCAGATGGGCTTTGCAGCACCCACAGATGGGCATTTCTCCTCCAGAGCTGTCAGAAATGCAGTCCCTAGAGCTGTCCGTCCCCGAGCTGTGTGCCCCCCGGTTCCAGCATGCAGCATCCCTCCGTCACCTGCAGCACGGCATCCTGGCGCAACGCAGCCAGGCTGTCACAGGAGGAGAGAAAGCACGGCAAGTCTCTAAAGCTAAGCCTAAAGATGCAGGTCAGACCGTTTGCAAGCAAAGCAGCTGCTCACGAAAGGCCATGGCCCGTCCTCTGCCTCCCCTTGAGGAAACACAGCCGCCTCCATCCATCCCGTACCACGCTGGCTGCCCGGCGTGGCCAGGCGTGCTTGTGCCCCTGCAAACACACCTGCAGAGTAAGGAGGGAGCCATCACAAATATTTTTGGCCCTTTGGCCCACCCTAGTGCTCAGTGTCCCAACAGGGCTGGGAGGTAAAGCCTTAAGCCCTGAAAATGAGATTTCAAAGCCTTGGTTTTTCTGCCGAGTGTGGTTAGAGCACACGGCTCCCGGCACGCAGGGCTCGGCCCCGCACTGCCCCGTAGCAGATGGCACCCACCAAAGCCATCATGAAAACAGAGGAAAAACTATCACACTAAAGCAATTAGAGTCTTACAAACCACAAATGCCTCCACAGGGAAAGTCAATATCCAAGTACAAAGAAATGCTGCCAGTCCAGGAACAAAACCAACCCATTTCTACGGGAAAAAACACATGGTGCTGCCAAAATCATCCTGTTCTGTGGCATACACACAGCTGCTCTTCACCCAGGGCAGACAAGCAGGTGCATTGTGATGCTCCTCCGGTTCCTCCCACCTCTTGTGCAACAGCAGCACGAGCAGGTTGGGGTGAGCTGCCTCCTCCTGCACCCTCAGCACCCCTGGCAGCAGCTCCCAGCCCAAAGCACCGCAGCCCACCACACCAGGATCAAACACAAGACCCATGGGAAAGAGCTTACAGTGGAAAAACATAAAAAACCACAATTTAAATCAAGAGGTAATAGGAAAGCAGTGTACCCTCCTAGTTAAGTCCACTCATCTCTCTTTAAAAAAACCTGTTTCAAGCCCCACACACCAGCCTGTTCCCAAAAACACACGCTGGTCTTTCCACCCCTCTGCTTCTGCCCCGAGACTGCGGCTCTGCTGAGCACGGGGCCACACGGAGCACGAGGAACAGGGTGGTCTGCCGTGCTCGAGCCCCCATCCAGGCTGGGTCATGAGGCTCCATTTGGACCACAGCGCAGGCAAAACAACAGCCAGTCTATGAGAGCACTGCCTCTCCCCCAGCACGCAAGCTGGCTGGCAGCTCAACGGCAAATGCAGTGAAACTGCTTCCCCAGAAACACGGCCACCAACACCAACGCAGGGCTCTGCCTTTGGCCAAGTGTAAGCACAAAGAGCCTGGCACAGGGAAAACCCCAAGTAAAGGTCCTCGTCCTCAGTGCCCCGCTTGTCCTGCCACCCTCTGCCAGTCCCAGCACAAACCCCCACCGGATAGAGACCACCAGGGAGGGTTTGGAGGAAAGGTTTAGTGAGGGAGTTACCCATTTACCAAGAGGGGGGAATCTTAAGAAGTCAGATTAAATTGTCTCTTTTCTGTACCCCTTTGAAAAGCTTAAAAAATTCCTTATACTTGCTTTATAAACAAATGTTCACAGTGACAGCTGAAGATATTCACGTTGGGAAGTACAGGAAAGGACATTTCCATTTTAAACTTTTATTGCCTGAAAAAGAGTAGCCACCTGGCTTCTAGAGTTCTGCATTTGTACACCATACAAACGCGCCAATGTTTTTATTATGTTAGTGATGTTTTTCTGAGATCCTTTTCTCCCAGAATTACAACAGGTATAATCGAAGCGATGTGAATGTACAGAAAGTGGAAGAAAAATGTTTCATTCAAGGATTTTTTTAAAACAGCAGCCAAAGGAAAACCATCAGAAAGCCTTTGTATTTTCAGTCCTTTCAGGCTGGCTGTCATTTAAAACAAACAATAACCAGAGAAGAAAACAATTTGAGGGCAAATCCAGCTGCTTTGCCTCCACTTTAACCAATTTGCTCAGCCTTTTGCGTTAACACCAGCCTCGTGGCATTTTCCATCGCGCAGCGAAGCCGAGCCCGGAGCAACCCCCAGCCCAGTGCAAGAGTCGCTCCATGCTCCTTTTTCACTTCTCGTGGCACTAAGGTACACCCACACCCCAACACACACCCCACTCCCTCCCTGCCCGGCACAGCCAGCCCTGCAACGCTTCCTCCACACCTTCCGCTGAAAAACTCGCGGGTTCGGCAGCACTAAAGAAAGAAGAGCAAATAGCGCGGACCACGTGTACGTTTAGATCTATTGCTTCAGACTGTACAACTGTTCCCCAAAATTTAGTGAGCATTTTACAGCCTATTTACTGCCTCATCTGTTGCAAACCTGTAATGAACTTGTGCGGAAAGCCTGGCAAAGCCCAAATTTTAAAGCAAATCCCAAAGGACCAAAGACCAAATCCAGCAAATCCCAAAATCCCAAAGGACCCAGAAACACACTGAAAACGGGAGACAAATTCAATCTGCAGAACTGATTGAAAGCTGAAGGCGGGGGGAGAAAGAAGCATACAACTACCCTTTGGACGTCATGGTCACACCACTGTGGAGAGAGGCAACAGCCCAGGGCAGAGACAGAGCACTTCCCACCAGAACGCGCAATCAGGAAATGCAGAGGTACCTCGCAGACAGCAAAGAGAACTCCACCTTTTTTATTTTGCTCATGAAACCTGACAGTACACAGAAGAATCTAAATGGGAACTGAAAAAACTCACTTGGCAAACTATATGGGCACATGGAACTGAGGAATTTCCATCCAAAGAAAAGATTTTCCAAAGCCAGAGATTCAAAGATCTCAGGTCAGGGAGGACTCTCTCGAATTGTGTGGGTTTTAAGAGTTTTTTGTTTTGTTTTTTAAACAGCACATTTCTGACCCTTCACATTTTCTGCCCCCAGTTTCTGTGCAGTTCTGATCCTATTTACATGCTCCAACTCAGGACTGCAGGATGGCTGCAGAGCTTCATTTTAAAAAGCTGAGATTCACACGTAATTCATCATTCCAGGAACTTGGGCATAAGAAAGGACAATGAAAAGTGGGAAACCCTGAGCTTGGCTACCCAGCTCCTGGAACCACCATAACCCTGTGCAAAGCCGGAATAAAGTCTCTGTCCCCCAAGGTTTTGCATTCAAAAGCACAGAAGAGAGGGCAGAGGTGGATCAGAAATGAGGGAGGAAGGGCAAACGGGGAGATAGTGTGAGTCAGCACACATGGCAGCCATCACAACACGACGCAGCCTTGCTGCTGCCAAGAGGTTTGCGGACTTCTCAGCAAAGCCACATTTGGGGAGGAAACCAGAAGGGAGGCAATGAAGCAGCTCTCTCCAGGTGATGGGGACCTTGTGCCCATGAACCTGCTGCAAACCCAGCGCTCAGCTGGATACAACAGCAGGACCCAGGGCAAGATGAACAGAAATGGGCTGTGGTAAAACCACAAGGATGAAAAATAGTCAATAAAGCTGGGTATAAGCAGGCCAAAGCTATTTTTACACTGGCCAGAGAGAAGGAAGTTTAAAAACACAAGAGGAATGCCCAGAGAGGAATCCCAGCTGTGCTGAAGGCACAAAAGCACTGAGCTTGAGATCATGGGGGAAACGTCTGCACCTGGGACAGAGGAGAGAGATGGGCTGGAGGATGGACAAACACACTGAGTGTTTTGAGAAATGCTGAGAGGAAAACCTCCTGAGAAGAAGGAGAAGGAGGAGGGGAAGCAAGGAGAGGGAAGGGTGTCAGGAGCTGGTCCAAGGTGGTGCAGGGGTGGTGGGATAGGGGATGCGGGTTTTGCTCAGCTGGGGACGGGGCTGTGCTGGAGGCAGGTGAGACAGGCAGGAAGAGATGAAGGGTGAGGTGAGGAAAAGGGGCCTGACAGGGACAGACTGGGTGCCAATGTGGCTCAGAGCAATGCTCTGCACAGCCCTCCTGTGGGCAGCAAGCGACGGACCTCCGAGACAACAACATTCCCGACAGCCCCCACCGTGCCTGTGCCATGGGCACTGCCTGCTGCAGGACAACCTGTCCTGCACCTGCTCCCTGCTCACCCAAATCCTGCATCCCAGAGCGCAGGTGGCAGCGCTACCTTGCACAGATGCTCACGGCACATGGATGCTCTGTAGCTCAGAGCAGAAGGAAGAAAGTAGGATACAGGTCTGTGCGGGTCAGATCAACACATGGGAGCAGATCTATGGCACGCCAGCCCTCCGAGGGCTCTCCTCTCCCAGCACCAAACAGATCCTGCCTCAGGCAGCATGGGCTCCCCAAGTTGTTAGGTGATGCCATCAAGCACCTCCTTCTTCCCCTGCAGTGCTCATGCTATACCCTGGAAGGAAATGTTTCCCCTGCTGCAGTCCAGGCAAGCAGACTCTCCCTTCTCCAGTCCCCAAGACCCCCACAACAAGCTGCACGACTCACTTTGTATCTTTTACACCCAAAAGTGGGTACAAGGGGCAAAGGGAGCCCAGAGGCTGGACAAAAGGAGACACAGCTGCAAGTGCATCATTTCCAGGGGGCTCATTAGACAGGGGCCTGGGTGAAAGCGCCACGCTCCCACCTCCACACAGGAGTGACCTGCCAGTCTGTGCCACACTCCAGCTCCGAAATACAGTGCAGACAGCACAAGGCAGCTGTACCCCTCTCTCCTCCTGCTCTGCATTAAATGGAGATGGCTGCATCTAACAGGAGCTCTCAGAGAAATAAAAAGCCATGTGGTGGGGAAGGGGAGGATGGGTGCACAGTCCTGGCACCGTGCAAGAAAACACTTGCAGTGAAAATTACTCATGCTTTCTATCCAAAAGTGCAGAGCAAAAGCCTGTCCCCTCTCCTGCGCTTCCCTCCACCCCAGCCAAGTCCTGTGCAAGAGCGTCTCACCGACCCACACCTCCCTCCTCCTGCCTCGACGGCCCAGGGTGGGAGTGGAACCTCATAAGAGCACTATGAAGGGCTGACTGAGCTCTGGGTGTTGCATAACTTGGATGTCTCCTTTTTAGACGTAATGCCCAATTCTCTAGTGACAAAGCAAGTGTTTGCAGTCATCAGTGCTGTCTTCTAGAGTGGTGTAGCATCAGTGTGAGACACCAGCTTGGAGAGGGCTTGAAGAAAGCCAAAAAGTTGATGTCAGTGTAGATATAGAAACATTTACCTTCCATTACTGCTTAGGCATGGCAAATAAAACTAAGTCAGGCTTGAAACATTTTCAAACTGCCTTAGAAATTACAGGAAGTGAGGACAATCAGTGTATGGCCCTGCATTTCCCTCCCACCTATTTAGGAGAAGTGGACTCCACGCTTCGCAGCCTTTAGCAGACCACAGTTTGAAACGCAGGCCAGGAGTGCTGTTTCTTCCTGAAAGCTTGAGATTCCTGTGTAGTCACTGAAGCAAAGGAAACAGCCGTCAGAAAGAAGCTGCGTTGCAACGAAGCAGTGAGAGCTCAGAGCCAACCCGTGGGCAGCACAGCTGCTGCTCCAGTCCACGTGTGCTTCACCTTCACACGTCGCCTCTGAAGATGACGCCCTGAACGAGAGCAGAGTCAACAGGAAAAGCACCAGCGGAGGCGAGCAGTGGCTGCGGGCGTGGGCCACCTCTGGCATAAGCACACACTCGAGGTGATCCAGCACTGCTCCCGCACAGGGCGGGTGATTAGGGCAAGCATCTGAGGTTGCTTTCAGCACCCGTGTCCCCTGACCTTCCTCAGCATCACCAAGTGCTTCTTCTGTGAGAGACACCAGTGACAGCTCAGGACTGACCACCACAGTGTCCCCAGTCCCAACACCCGAAGTTCCACATGTCCCTGCCCGCACAGGTACATCCTGGCTCAAATCCAGCCCTTCTGCACAAGGCGCAGAGGGAGGGATCAGCGCCGCCTCTACGTCAGCGGAGCTGCGCCTGCATCCAGCTGAGCATCATCTGCCGCAGAGCATGAGAGAGATGAAAACACAGCACAGCTTTGATTTTCTCCCCTGAAAATGATAGCATTAATAGAAATTGGCAAAAGGGTACTGGTTTCTATGGGACGGCTGAATTTCTGCCAGATATGACTTCTCAAAACATTCAGTAAAGCACAGGCATGCTAAAAAAGGAAAATAGTAACTACAACGGCAATAATACATGTTATTTATATAAGTTCTTAACTGGAGCATCCCAAAGCGCTTTTCAGATGTCACTGGTATTTCATCATTTATTTATGTAGTATCAGTTTTATATTTAGCATTCAGTTCCAGAATAGCCAGCTTCAGAACATCTTAAACCAATTAATTGCACACAAGCAGAACCCCTCCCTTTCCTGCCTGCTCTTAAAAACTCTTGTTTTTCACTCAAGAAACCACTTGCGTGTGGGGCCGAGCCAACTGCGCAGCCCCTCCCCAAAGGCGAGCAGCGAAACGCTCCTCGGCTTCGCCGGGGCATGACCGGAGGAACCAGGCAATGGGGAAGCGACTTGCTTGAGCCCATACAGCAACCCCAGGTAAAAACGGGGCAGGAAGTCTCCAGATGGTTTTGGGTTGTCTCAGCAATACAGCAACCACCCCCGGAGTGAAGGCAAAGCCCGGAGATGTCAGCGGTGGCGTAACCAGCTCAGGAAGTTGCGTGTCTCAGCCCCCATCTATGCTCCGTCTTCGGGCTGCAGGCAGCGGCCGGAGGTGCAGAGAGCTGCAGCGGCTGCAAAGTTCAACTCTTTTCTCCCCAGCAAAGAGAGGGCCCACGGACAGGCTCCACAACGGGCGGGTTCTCTGATGGACCAGCTCCACAACGGATTGGCTCCACAACGGACCGGCTCCATAACGCTTCAGTCCACCCGCAGTCAAAATGCGATTGTTGGTAGAAGCATCTCAAAGTTTCTCCTGGGTGAAGACACCCATACAAGCTCCAGCATCACACCAAAGGACAAGGGAGCACTCAGGGCTCCCCAGGCACAGAGGAAAAGGCTGAACTGTGAGGGAAACCTGTCCGAGTCGAATGCAACTTTCCCGGATTCTCAAACTGCCACAGAAAGAGGCTGTCTGTTGGTAGCTGGGTTTGTCTCCCTGAAAACCAGCTTTCTGGGCGTTTAGTCCATCCCAGCCAGTACCATCACCACCCTCCAAGAGATGGAGGCTTCTTTCTCCTCTCCTGACCATGCCTTTCCTACCCACCCCTATCACAAACTGCTAAGCCTCCCGTCTCCCTGTGCCCCTCCACCTCTTTTCAGCTGGCAGAGCGCTTCCCTCATGCCCCGCTCCAGCTGACCTCGTGTCCCCAAGGGCCGAGCCACAGAGCCGCGGGCTTGGCAGGCTGGCAGAGCCCTGGTAGGCGTGGTGCCAGCTGCCACCCCAAGCCGTGGCCTCCTCCAGACCTGCCGGGAGAGGTGCCCGGCTCCGCGCAGACACTGCAGTGCAGCTCCGACCCTCATCCCAGGCTCCTGACCGCTGCCAAAATACGGTTCCGTATACGGCTGTTAGAGCAATGTATGGCACTTCAACGTGACCAGGTCCTAACACTGCACGGGAGAGATGTCATCTTTCTGGCTGCACCCGTGTAGTGTCCCTGCTCTGGGGATGAAGGGAAGGGGCTGCGGTGGGGATGTCACCCAGCACAGAGCCAGGAGCAGGATGATGGAGCGGGGAGCGCTCTGGATCGGAACAGGCAGGGTCTCCTTCCAGCCGCTCCCCAGGGACAGCCCTGTGGCAGGAGATATTAATAGGGGAGAGAAAAAATTACATTTCAGCAAGAAAGGAGAGAGGGGTGAGAACGGGGTCAGGAAGGAGCAGACCTGATCCCATTAGAGAAGCAGTGGGAGGCAGGGAAAAGCTGCAAAGATAAGTCAGGGCTGTGCTGGAGGAAAGAGGAGCCAGCAAGTGAGAGCTTTGATTTGTACTTTTTAAGAGAATGAAAGGGATGGAGGGAGATGATGGCAGGGAAATATACTCCAGCATTTCTGAGATGACAGCAATGCCCATAAAAGCATATGAAACTTCCCTTTCCTTCCTTGGACAGAACAGGAGTGAGGAGGCCAATTAAGCAGGGAAGCTTAAGCACATGAGTGCCCTGAGCCTGGCTGCTGCTCAGCTGCTGTGTGTGACTGTGGCTTGCATTCTCAGGCCACAGAAATGTCAAAAGCTTTGTGTAATTTTGCATCATTAGAGATAATAAATCAGTGTGCAAAGGGCTAAGTGAAATGCTGTAAGAGCCCACAAGCTGCATATATGAAAGGATGCTACAACATGCACTACAGCAGGTAGTCCGGGTTCAAATGCTCCTGGTCCTTGGCAGGGGGAGTCTCTGCAAATATCTCCAGATATCAGAAAAGGCTGAAACAGAGCCCGAGAGCCATCCCCTCACTGGATTTTGAGTGCACCAAATCCCCAACCGCATTGCTGGCATTAGCTGCAGGCACCACCAGCAACCATCTGTTCCAGGCGTTTCACTGCATTGACGGTGGCAGATCGGGGCAGATGCTGTCAATGCAGGGACACCTGCATTTTCACAACACTGTCCCTGGCACAGAACAAACCACGCTCAACCTTGCCGAGCAAGTGCTAAAAACCCCATTCACACCACCAGCAGAATGCAATATGAGGTGTGTGTAAGGGCTGGATGCTTTGCTCGCTTCCTAGAGCCTTCCTACAATGGGAAGGAGGACACGTATATCTAAACGATGCCTTGGGAAGGATAAGATTTAGTGCCCATCAAAAGCTTGCTGTAGCCTCCAAAAACCTCAAGAAATGGATGCACTGACTACGGCTCATCCTATAGTACCTGTTCCTCAGTGCACGGGCATGTGTGGAGGAGCAAGGTATTGCTTCATCTCTTCCGCACTGGGTACTGGTGGGCGACATGCCGGAGATTTGCTAAGTGGTCCCAGACAGCTGCATAGTGTACTTGGGGCCGTGCTCCTCTCCCTAAAACAGGGCCCTTCATCCACAGCACAACCCGTGTGCGCTCAAGCAGGAGCAAACCCGGCCGCTTCCATGGCACGCGCTGCCCAGGGCCATGCCACGGCACCCAGCCAGCGCTGAGCTAAATTCAGCCCCTTACAGAACCGAGCCCCAGTTCAGGAAAGCATGTGATTCATTTCAAGAACGTGTTTAAGTGTTTTCTTGAATAAGCCCCTGTGAGCAATAATCTCTCCATAAGCACTTCCACAGAAGTCACCCGAGTGAGCTGCGGTGGCCGACTCCGGAGGCACCCTTCCGCAGCGGGCAACACCCGCCCCAGCTGAACCGGCAGCAAAACTCCCACCCCCTTATGCAAGGGCAGAATTTCCACCCATGTCTCATCCACATCTCTCTTTCTACGTAAGCAGTGTGCCCAGGTGGCCAAAAAGGCCAATGGGATACTGGCGTGTATCAAGAATAGTGTAACCAGCAGGAGCAGGGAAGTGATCCTGCCCCTGTACTCGGCACTGGTGAGGCCACACCTGGAATATTGTGTCCAGTTTTGGGCCCCTCGCTTTAAGAGAGATATTGAGCTCCTGGAGCGAGTCCAAAGAAGGGCGACTAAACTGGTCAAGGGGCCGGAAAATAAAACTTATGAGGAGCGGCTGAGGGAGTTGGGGCTGTTTAGCCTGGAGAAGAGGAGGCTGAGGGGAGACCTGATTACAGCCTACAAATACTTGAGAAAAGATGGTGGGGAGGTAGGGGAAGGGCTCTTTACATTAGTGATGGGTGATAGAACAAGAGGAAGTGGGTATAAGCTTAGTCAGGGGAGATTCAGGTTGGATGTTAGGAAGTATTTCTTCTCTGAAAGGGTTGTCAGCCACTGGAATAGGCTGCCCAGGGAGGTGGTTGAGTCCCCATCCCTGGATGTGTTTAAGAATAGGGTGGATGATCTACTTGAGAATATGGTTTAATGGGGATTAGGGATGGTTGGACTCGATGATCTCTTTTCTCTAGGTCTTTTCCAACCTAGAAATCTATGAATCTATGAATCTATGAAATTATGCAAATACAGCCTGTTGACTACACCCAAGGAGCAACACGCATATATTCTGTGTCTCTCTTGAGCACCAAGATCACTACAAACGCTGCATATGAACAGTCTTCACGTTGATCAAAGTGAATTTGGCTTATTAAAAGAGGATTCTATGCAGAAAGCTGATTTCCTCTGCACGAGTATGAATTCAGACACCAATAATACAGTTTAAGCCAAAAAAAAAAACACAGAAAGAACAAAATGCCTTTTTGCCTCCAGTCAAAACGTTCTTAATATCACCGTTAAGGAGCTTTTTATCTCTTATTTTGCATCTGCCTGAAACTGAGCCACACTCACAAGCCCAGCCCAGCCAGGATCAAACAAAACCATTTTCTCCTGGCACGCTGCCCACAGTCTCACGGTGAGGCACATCCCACAACACCACGAAGCACGGGAGAGTTTGAACAACAGCGAGAATCGATACCGATGTTCGCAACCGGTGGTTCTCCCACATTGCAATCGCCGGGAGTTCAGGTGCCGGCAGATGTGCAGCCCAGAGCTGTGAGCGTGCCTGGGTGCCACCAAACTGCGCCTTGGGGTGCCCAGGGACGCACTGCCAGGCCGGTCAACACCTGGTGTGGGCAAAGCCTGTGCAGCTGCTCCTTCTCAGATAAGGTGCTCCAGGTTTGCATCCTTTGTAAATCTCTAAGGTGAAACAGTAAACGTATCTTCGGTTAATCTCTATAGATTCATAGATTTCTAGGTTGGAAAAGACCTTAGAGATCATCGAGTCCAACCATCCCTAATCCCCATTAAACCATATCCTCAAGTAGATCATCCACCCTATTCTTAAACACATCCAGGAACGATCTAAAGAAATTTGGGGTAATTGTGGGAGACTTGAAATTGCCACCAGATGACTGGTTTTGGCAGCACTGAGGGAAAATGGATTACCTGGGTTTTGCCAAGCCCTTGCTCCTCTGATCTCATGCCTCCCACACGTTTTATTTCTCAGTCACAACACAGTGAACGACGCCTTTGGAAAACCTGCAACTGACTGGAGCCGCAGCCCTCTCTCCTCGCCGAGGCCCAGCCGCTGCCGAGCACGTCGCTCCTGGAGAGCGAGGGGAGGCACGGGGAGGCGCTGGCTCAGCCTCAGCCTTACACACATGCAGGGAAACAAGTGACCATATGCAGCTGATTGGGGTCCTGAGGCAGAAGGTGAAGCCTTTGCTACTTTCCTGGCAGCACCACGGGACCCAAGACCATGGATCTCACCCACACACGTGTGCTATTAAACTGCTCAACTCTGCAATGCCCCACAACACTTTTGGGGGAAAAGCAAAGATGGGGTGAAGGAGAGGTGTATGGGCACCTTTGCCAGACCAGGAGACCACACACCAGAGCACGTGTGTGCATCCTCCTGCCAAGGGCTGAACTCCGTCTTGCAATGCTCCCGCGGCTGCTCGAGTCCCACGTCAGCCAGTGCCTCGCGGCAGGTCTCTCCTGCCCTGCCACACAACTTTCCCATTAATAGTCAGCAACATCCTGTGTGTGGAGAGGATGGGAGGAGGAAGATGGCACTGAAGGTCTGAGCCGAAATCACCCATGTCTACCCGCTGCCAAAGGTCCCTGGCTGTTCTCCTTGAGGCCCAGCCTAGATGTCCCTCCCAGGTATCATTGACAGTTTGTAGTCCAGCTCTGAAATTGCACTTCTAACACAGTATTTTACTTTTGGTGTCCCAAGGTGATCTCTTTGTTAAGAATGCTTTAAGTTATCAAACTTAGGCTTTGACTGTTCCTCTCTTTAACCTAATCTTTAAATTTTCCTTCATCTTTTATCCCACCTACCAACTTAAGGCTTTTGCTAAATTTGTCTGTTTATTTAAACAACAGCCTTGCTTGTCAGTTATTCTGCCAAAACTCCACCCATGGGTTACAACCAGTAGCACACATCAGGGACCATTCAAAGCTGAAATTGATACCATCTGCCCTGCAGCTTTGCAAAGAAAAGCACAGAGAGAAGTGGGGTTCCTGCATGCACTGGCTGCCTGCGGCACCCCGGGTGCTCCCCACTCCACTCCGCAGGGCTGAACATGCTTTCAAGGGGTTCCCGCTGAACTCTTTTTCCTCACCAAGACCTCACTTACACAGCCCATCTGTGAACATGATACGAGGCCAGAACAAGACCCGGGATGCTGGGTACACCAGTGCAGTAAGAGGAAACAAAAGGGCCCCAAGTGAAAGTTGCACTTCATCCTTCCCCATCCACAGGGACCTAAGTGCCTCTGAGCTCCCCACCACAGCCTATGCTCACCTTCGCTGCTACGGCTCTGGATTACGGCTCCACTTATACCATGATAGGAACAGCACTGACTAAATCCTAGCAGCTGGTCCAAAGGGCAACAGGTGGGACAGAGGGACCCCAGGACACCTCGGAAAGGGACTGCCTCCCTTTGCTGCGGATGTCTGACCACCATCACACCCAACGCTCCCCTTTCACAGGTACAAAAGAGAGAAGCTCTGCCAGAAGTCACTGGCCAAACTCCCCCCAACTTCACTCCAGTTTTGTGAGCACCAAAGAGAAGCTTAAATATTCTCCTGGCACTAGACACGCATAAATGGAAAACCAGGAACAGAAACAACACACCATGACCTTCACTGCACCTGCAGGACCTCACTGTCAGAGCTGCACCATACCAGACATCGCGCTCGCTCAGGCTGGCTGGGCAGCAGCACAGCGCTCCTGGCTGGAGATGCGTCTCCTTTAACACACAAATCATGGCTCTATACAAGCTGACGGCTTCCATGACGTTAAAAGCTTCTCTCACCAAGATGTTTTCATTTACTAGTATTTCATTCACTGACTACAAATGGCTTCTTACTCCAGACAGTTCCTTGTCTCGAGGGAGTGCCTTGGATGTCCAAACTGCCAAGCTCAATCGACGCATTGGAAGAGCCTTATAGTTAGAGTGCCCACTCCTCTTGCACCTGAAGCTGTGTGCTCTGGTACATGCAGCATGAGCTCTGCTCCCCACCCTGTCATCTCATCCATGCTCACCACCACAGATCCTCACGGTCTCAGCTACGATCACCCCGAGGCAAGCAGACAGTGAAGGTACCTGACAGGATTACCAAGGGACAGGTGATTCTGGGAAGCATCCCCAGAATCCTGGGGAGTATTAAACTACTCACATGCTCTTATTGACTTAACATCACCTGCTGCATCCAGGTTGCAGGACGGGGATGAGACCTGCCAGGCAAGGTCCCTACTGTGACTCCAGTCTGCTTCAGACTGCCACAAAGCCCCAGCTCCTGACACCCCGGGACACACCGCCCCGCATGCTGCCAGCCCGCTCCATCCACTCATCAAGCAGCAGCCCCTGCTCCCCACATACCCACTGACCACCCCCTGCCTCCCAGGAGCACTGATGAGCTCGGCCCTGCCCCGGGGTGAGGCAGAGCTGGGACTGCAGCCCGCTGGCACACACCTCATGCCAGGGCCCTTGGTATCCCCCACTCTGCCTGTGGCAAGGAGGGGGCAGAGGGGTAGGGGCTGCTCTCACACCATGCTCTGCAGCTGCCCAGCTCATCAGCAGCAAGGCTGAGGCCTTGCCTGGGGAGCAGGATCAGACTCTCCCTCTCTCCGCCACTCCTCACCATCATTTCCCGGAATGCCCTTCACATCCTCCCGACGGCCAGCACACCAGCAAGTAGATATTCCTTCCTCACAAGGACAACAACATGGTAGATGGCGAGGAACCACCTTTTTCTTGGAGTAACCCAGAAAGCATGAACCTCATCCTTAATCACTGAGGATGGCCAAAGTGCCATCTGAGACAGTCCTACAAGCTTATGCCGCATCCTTCCCTGCTCCCTGAACACTGCAGTGTCTTATGGCTCTTCCTAGCGATGCAGAAGTGCTGGGATTTATCCCTTGCTGCTGAACTGTCGAAAGCAGGACACTCTGCCAAGACCTAGGAATCGGAGACACCTGCCCTCACCCTCCTCCGGCGCTCAGCTGCAAACACACCAAGCAGCACAGCAGCTCCGGGGATTTGCCTGTCAGAAAGAGAGAGAGAGAGAGAGTTTGCAGGGCTGGTGTGGGCAATGAAACCCTGGAGAGGATCAGAAAATGAGCAGCTGCTGATGGATGCTGGACTCCACCGGCTCCTTTGGGTTGCTGTCAGGGTTTTATTTATTTTCATCTGCAGTCCCACCCATCCCCTCCCTCTCTGACAGAAGGCACCTGGCACAGGCACCGAGTAACCATTTGCCTGTAGGATATTAAAGCTCTTGAGGTTCTACATAAACAATTTCATATTTAATGAGAGGTTCCATCAGCTTTTACAAAGCATTTGTCCCTATGTACGGGGGATGAAAGAGGGAAAGCAAATCACATGGGACAAGTGCACATAGGAAGGAATAGCTGTGGCACTAGTAAATCAGACTGGATATCACCATGGCTTTTTAGCTTCAGAAATCAGGAAATTTACAAAACAACTCTGTTTCAAAAGAATTGTTTAAAAGCCTCCATTCATTTAACAGCACACGCTGACAGTAGAGACCTCACAGGAATTATTCATTGAACTCGTACTGCACTTTCTGCATATCCCATTGACTAACCTTCCATCAAATTCAAGGTCAAAGTTGATTACACGCTAGAGTAATTCAATGAGCAACAGCGAACCACATCCAACAAAGCCCAGAGAAGCTCGGAAGTGACCCCAGCATCCACGCAGGGTACAGCAGCCAAGGTTTGCACAGCTGCGAGCACAACAAAGACAACCTGCTGCAGCATCCCATGCCAGGGATGAAATGCATCTGATAAAGCACGTGACTTTCATCCCAGACATTTGAGTGTGATTCCTGGGATACATCGGGCTCCCGACTTACACCAATGCCCATGTCTCTCTCTCTCACCTTGCCAGGCCATGCCCTTCAGTCCTGCCCTATTTATTTGCCAGTTTTATGTTGCTCGCATCCTAAAAAATGGTCAGCTCCGTTACCTGTTTGCTCAATGCTCTGCACGGGCAGATTCTCGTTAATTCTCGCTCCCATCACACAAGCGCCAACCAACCACAGCGCGCTAAAAGTGCCGGTTCCCTGCGATCCTCGCATCCCTGACCCGCGCTCAGACGGGCACGGGGACGGCAGGTGGCGAGTTGGGTGGAAAGCGGGATGGCGTGACACGCCTACGGAGGGGAACCCAAAGAAGGAATCCTACCCCTGTCCCTGTCCTTCCCCATCTTCATCCCCATCCCCTGCCTCGCTCAGCCGCGCCCTGCCCATCCCTCGCCCAGCCGTGCCCTGCGCATCCCCCGCTCTGCCCAGCCCTGAGCGGGCTCTGCCCCTTCTCCAGCCCCTGCCCAGCCCCTTCCTCTTCCCCTTCCCTCGCTCTGCGCATCCCCTGCCCAACTCTGCCCCTTCCCCGGCCGCTGCCGGGCGCCTCCCCGCCCCCGCCCAGCGCCGCCGCTCCCGCGGGCCGGGAGCTGCCCAGGGTGCCGCCGGGCCGGGCCGGGCCGGGCGGGGTCCCGGCCGCGGGGCCCCCCGCGCCGCGCCGAGCCGCGCCGCACTCACCAGGACGAAGGAGCTGCGCACCGCCTCCGAGACGCTCTGCCGCAGCTCGGCCGCCGTGCCCGGCTTGCTGAGCCGCTTCGTGAACTTCCTCACTTCCGACATGGCGACATGGTCCGTGCCGACCGCTGCGGGGCCGCGCCGAGCCGCGGGCTGCCGCCTCCCTGCCGGCGGGCGGGCGCGGCGGGGCCGGGCCGGGGGCGGGCGGAGCCGGCGGGCGGGGCCGGGGCCGGAGCCGGCGGGCGGGGCCGGGGCCGGGGCCGGGGCCGGGGAGGGCCCCCGCTCGGCCCGGCCCCGCTTTGTCCCCGCAGCAGGTGCCGCCGCGCCGCCGCACGCCCGTCCCGCTCCGCACAGGGAGCGCGGGGGCTCTGCGGGGCACAGCCAGCAGCGCCCGGGCCGGTGCGGTGCCACAGCCCGCTCCGGGGAGGTGCTCCCCGGCCCCATCACAGCTGCAGAAGATGCTCCCTCGGTGGAGCTCCAGGAGCTCGATGGAGCAGCGGTTTGCCCAGCAAGGGCACGGCGGTGCTGGGGCTCACCCACAGGCAGCCGGCCTCTAGCCGAAGTGGGTAAACTGGGCACCGGGCCGTTTTCACTGGTCATCTCCACGCAGCTCTGCCCAAGGTGTGTCCCTGCTATACCGGCTGTGTTCCAGTAAGGCTAAGCAGGGTCCAGGACAAGACCTTATTACCGAGCATCTCCAACATACAGAGTTTGCTATAGGGAAATGCTTCGATTATAGGGACCATGATCCCATCTGCCTGCCTGGCTGCAAAAGCAAGAAGTAAGGATGTCAGAGGAAGGTTCTTTCGGACTGAAGTTAATTCCTAGTCCTTGTTATTTTGTCATTGTCCACTCTTTTTAAGTGAGTGGACTTAAAAAGAGTGGACAATCACTTGACAGTGATTTTGAAATTATAACAGAGGCAGAGAGTCATTGATCCTTTGTACATTGAAGCCTTACTTTTAAATCTTTTACTCATTGTGTGCTGTGTCCTCACAGCAAGATAGTGAAGCAGATTGAGTTGCCATGTAGTCGTACTCTTAAGGAATTTACACATGTTGTGCCATGTGGCTGATTAAATACTATTTACAAGGACTTCACTGGAATCACAGGCATGCTGTCAGTCACATAACATATAGAGAAATCGTTTAGGTTATGAGAGCCAATCTGTAGGGGGTAATGAATACAGCCATTATGATCCAAACCATTCAAAATGTTATTTGTGACTTCTAAAGCACGCAAGCTAGTTATTATTCTGCTTTTTAGCAGTTCACTGAAGGGGCAGCAGACACCATTTCATATTAAACATTGCTCTGAGTTTTTTACACCAGAGGCAAAGCAAATCTAAAAGTTTACTGTTAATTATCAAATATCTATTAGATGAGGCACAGAAGAAAAAGAGTTTATGAGCCGGAGAATTAGCATTTTCACAAACACGAAGCTTTTCCAAATGTGCCTAAATTAAGAAGCAAAAAAAAACCCGTTGTGATGCACAATTCCAGCTGCAGCGCTCTGAGGTTCACTTCCCTATCCCCACACCCATGCACGTTCTTGCAGAGGTTTTACCAACCTCTCCAAATCGTCACACCATACAGCTCCAGCAACCGCGCTGCGATGAGCTGGGCTGTGGCTCTACTGGGAGGTAAAATCACTTGGGGCTCGTTGACCTGGCTGTGAGAGGACAGGTAACACAGCGATGCTTGTCACAGAACAGGGTAACCCTGTTCACCCTGCAGAGAGCCCCCAGCCCCTGCGGTTCCCCAGAGCAGGCTGGGCACTGCAGAAAGCATGAGCCAACACAACCCTGATGATTGGAAAGTCCACACTTATGGCAGTGTCGTTTCTGCCTTCAGTTTGCTAGACTAGGAACGGCTCTGAGAACCAGAGTGTTTGCCAAGGGGCTGAGGAGAAGAGTGCTGTGATGGGTCACTTGACAGGAAATAAAGTCATCCCTAGAGCACCCACCCCTTGTTTATCCAGTCAGAAGCAAAAAAGTTCCTAGTAAGGTTATGAGCTTGGTGTGGTGCCAGTGAAGGGCTGTGTGCGATCAGCTGCACATCAGCATCCCACTCAACTGAGCTAAGAAGCCATGGAAGACCAGTGATCAGTGAGGTTGTTTTATTTTTTTTGAGCTAAGCGTGAAAACAAAAGGAAAATAGAAGCAATAGGAAAGACACATCACATGAAAACAACATGCAGAAAGCTGTGATGCCCTCTCAGGAAGAGCAAACATCAGAATAAGAGTCTCAAGCACAAGGAGTACTAAGGCAAGACAACAGCAGGCACAGCACCACTGTGACAAGACAAAGCCAAGGTTGCAAGGATTTTGGTTTTTTCATTTCCTTTTGCATGGGGAAGGAAGGCCAGCAATGGTTTATCAGCATAAGTAAGGCACCCAGCAACATGTAGGGGCGTTCTGGCGGTGCTGAGGAGTTACACTGCCTCAGATAACCAAACTTTCTTGAGCTCAGCCTGCCATGGGGAACTCACGGCCTCATTTTCACCTCTTTGTTGAGACTAGAGCCTTGAGGTCCCTAGTATCATTTTGATCCCAGGCCTTTCCAAAACATAAGCATCATTGAAATCACTTCCATTTTCTACCCATGTACACAGCTGCAGCCTCTCTTTGTCCTTTAGCAGATTCAATCAAGAGCCCTGAGCACCAGGCTCTCCAGCTGATGGGCTACAGCTGATGGATTGACCGCCCTTGTCCCAGGCACTTATTGGAAGCACAGGAACTGCAATGAACACCAGGTTCTCTGAAGAAAGAAAGTCTTCACTGCAGGCTGAGACTGTTGGCAGGCAGCTCTTCCCCTTTGCTTTGTTTGTCACCCTCTACTCAGCGAGTTCGGACAGTGAATTCCTCTTTCTGAGGAAAAAATTAAATTCAATAGAAATGTGCTCCACTACTGGCTAGGCTTTATGAGCCACCCAACCCAAAAGAAAACTTCAATAAAACTTAAATATCAACTCTGAAATAAAAAGGAAAAAGACGGGGGGGGGGACACACAGGAAGAGACAGATCTGCTGAAACAACATGGAGTTCACAGGTAAAGGGAATTCTTGGCTGATCCAAAACTCCCAGCCTGTAGCAGCTTTTGACTTTTGACTATTGACCTTAAAAAACCTGAATCATCCTTACAGCAGGCACAGAATTAATGCTGGAGCACGTCTCCTATGAAGACAGACTGAGAGAGTTGGGGTTGTTCGGCATGGAGAAGGCTCCGGGGAAACCTTCTAGCAGCCTTCCAGTACCTAAAGGGGCTACAAGAAAGCTGGAGAGGGACTTCTTACTAGGGCATGCAATGATAGGACAAGGGGGAATGGCTTTAAACTGAAAAGAGGGGAGATTTAGATTAGATCTAAGGAAGACATTTTTTGCTCTGAGAGTGGTGAGGCACTGGAACAGGTTGCCCAGAGAAGTCGTGGCTGCCCCATCCCTGGAAGTGTTCAAGGCCAGGTTGGATGAGACTTTGAGCAACCTGATCTAGGGGAAGGTGTCCCTGCCCATGGCAGGGGGGTTGGAACTAGATGATCTTTAAGGTCCCTTCCAACCCAAACCATTCTATGATTCTATGACACGATACTAGTAAAAGAGTGGAAATTTCAGTGTTTTGTATTACATGTGTTGATGGTGAAAACCCACAATACCAAGGTGTGGACAAAGCTGACCAGGCTACTTCAGCCAGCAGCCAAGGAGAAGATTTGAAAGGGAGGGAGTGATGATGCCACACTAGAGACAATCTCTTTTCACCCTGGAAATCTCAATGTTCCTAGAGAAAACAGCATAGTCAGGCAACCCAAGATAACTGCAAAAGGAGACATATGCATCTTTATGCAACTTTCTAGAAAGTTAAATTCTTAACCACATCCATTGCAGCCTTCAGACCAGATGGAGTTTGCTTCCCAGGCCAGCAGAGGCATCCACGCCTTCTTGGCTGATCAGAGGGTGAGCAGCAGCACCAGATCACAGTGACCAGTGAGGAAACACACCAGAATCATAGAATCATAGAATGGTTAGGGCTGGAAGGGACCTTCAAAGGTCATCTAGTCCAACCCCCCTGCAAGGAACAGGGATATCTCCAACTAGATCAGGTTGCTCAGGGCCTCGTCCAACCTGGCCTTGAACGTCTCCAGGGATGGAGCATCCACCACCTCTCTGGGCAACCTGTTCCAGTGTTCTACAACTCTCATGGTAAAAAATTTTTTCCTAATATCCAACCTGAATCTACCTCCCTCTATTTTAAAACCATTACCCCTTGTCCTATCACAACAGGCCCTCCTGAACAGCCTCTCCCCATCTTTCTTGTAGGCCCCCTTGAGGTACTGGAAGACCGCTATAAGGTCACCCCGGAGCCTCCTCTTCTCCAGGCTGAACAGCCCCAACTCTTTCAGCCTGTCCTCATAGGAAAGGTGCTCCAGCCCTCTTATCATCTTTGTGGCCCTCCTCTGGACCCTCTCCAACTGGTCCATGTCCTTCTTATGTTGAGGGCTCCAGAACTGGACGCAATACTCCAGGTGAGGTCTCACGAGGGCAGAGTAGAGGGGGAGAATCACCTCCCTTGACCTGCTGGCCACGCTCCTCTTGATGCAGCCCAGGATGCGGTTGGCCTTCTGGGCCGCAAGAGCACATTGCCGGCTCATATTGAGCTTCTCGTCCACCAGTACTCCCAAGTCCTTCTCCTCAGGGCTGCTCTCGATCCATTTACCACCCAGTCTGTATTTGTGCCTGGGATTGCCACGACCCAGATGTAGGACCTTGCATTTGGCCTGGTTGAACTTCATGAGGTTGACACAGGCCCACCTCTCCAGCCTGTCGAGGTCCCTCTGGATGGCATCCCTCCCTTCCAGCGTGTCGACGGCACCACACAGCTTGGTGTCATTGGCAAACTTGCTGAGGGTGCATTCCATGCCACTGTCCACGTCACTGACAAAGATGTTGAAGAGGGCTGGCCCCAACACGGACCCCTGAGGGACGCCACTCGTGACCGGTCTCCACTTGGACATCGAGCCGTTGACCACCACTCTCTGAGTGCGGCCATTGAGCCAATTCCTTATCCACCGAGTGGTCCATCCATCAAACCCATGTCTCTCTAGTTTAGAGAGAAGAATGTCGTGCAGGACAGTGTCAAAAGCTTTGCACAAGTCCAGGTAGATGATATCCGTTAGTCGACCCTTGTCCACCGATGCTGTCACCCCATCATAAAAGGCCACCAAGTTGGTCAGGCAACATGGGCAAAACAGCTCCCCTAGTACTTCCTCCCCAGATCTGGTGGGCAGCATAGACCACATGAAAAAATTTGCAAAGGACATTGTGTGAGACTGATAGTGGCATCCTTCCCGCTTAACCAGGAACACTACAGCACAGAGGATGCATTAAGGAAGAATCAGGGGTTTTTGGCTAACATCCATCAGTCTGCAGCTGACACTGATATAAGGTCTGGAACCATGTATAAGGCACTCCTGGACCAGCTCTGAAAACCTCCCAAACAAATTCAAGGGTTAGTGGCAGGCTTAGGATTTAATTTCTCACAAGCCCTCTAAGATAAGAGTCACTTAGAAGCATCAGGAAATAATCCTGCTTTTGCACTGCCTTCACTGGTTCTCTGTGGGCCTTTTTATCACCTGCAAACAGGCCTATTCCAGAAAAACACTTAACTATGTGATTAACCTTAGGCAGGTGATTAATCCTAGTGCTTCACTCCACTGGATAGGGGCCTGTGTTCCTGCAGTGAACCTGCAGGACTCAGTAACCAGATCCAGACATGCTTTTTTTGCTGGTGAGAGGGAGGATTATGAATGCCATTGCATCTTCAGTTTGCCAGCTTCAAAATTCCTGTGAGATACAGCTGTGGTGTTTTAATGTATTTCAAACATTTCAAGATTAAAAAAAAAAAAAGGGATATAATCACATCTGCACATTGACCTCTCTTGACAACAAAGACAAGACACAGCTCCAGGTGCACAGTGAAGAACTCCTTAAGCAATTTTTTTTTTTTTTTAATACCTCATACCTCCTGCCAAAGCAAGGGAAAAAACTGTATATTTGGGTAATCTGATCAGACGTCGCTCCTTAGTGATACGCACAACCAGCCAGCAAATTTGGAGAAGTCCAGTTGTGGCACCAAGACAGATGCAAACACTGTGCAAGGCTGGACGTGGCAGGCACAGTCTTTTGGACTCCACAGCTACTGCTGTTACTCCCGATGTGCCACCTGTCCTGTCTGCTGACTCATGTCACCACTTGAGGTGCCGATGGGACTGTCAATAAGTAGCTACTTACTGCTGGCTTCTCCGTGCCCGGGAAGGGAGCACGCTCCAGCTGTGCAGCAATAAATTGATGCTTAATTCAGGGCTGCCTCGCTGTCAAAGGGCTGCCCTCTACTGACTCAGCCAGGATTGCATGGGCACAGCTCCCCAAAGGTGGGAGGAACGCCAAGTCCAAGTGCCGCCTTTCCCAGAAGGGCATCATCCGGATAAGCACTCAACTCAGCGGGAACAAATGCTGCTGCGCTTCGTGCCAGGGCTGCTGTGCTCCTTGCATTCATCGGCCGCAGCTCCCGGGGATGGGAGTCGCAGCAGCTGCACCACATCCATGGCTGGTGGGGTGCATCCTGTGAGCTCCCAACAGCATCCACCTTCATGGAAGAGCATACAAGGGTCATGGGTAGACTCATCCTTGCACTATGGGTCAGTGAAGCAGCACTAAGAGGTACCACCGTAATGGCAAATCCCTTTAACATATCACACTGCCCCAGCATAGCTACCATCCTCAAAGAGACAGTGTTAGCCCAGCGGCCACCAGATTTTTGTATTTTGTTGAAATACAACAAGTTCTTCCAAGGTTTAGTTCCTAGAAAATAAGACACTTCATCATAAAATCTGATTTAAGAAAATGAAGCCAAGATACATGTTGCTTCTGAAACACCTGGTGTTAACTATTTTCAGACACAGAACTACAGATTAGATGGACAGCTGCTCCAGTATGTCTCTAAATCCCCCTTTCTTAATTTTTCTTAAGAGACTGTTGTGTTGGTTTTTTTTTTAATTCTGCCACTGAGAACTGGACAGAGATAAAACCTCCCTAATCAGTTCAGGTACTCTGTACACCCAGATGGTGGAAGAGAGAGGGGTCAGGACAAGGTTGTCAGTGAAGGCCAGCAGGAACTTACTGGGCTTACTGTAGAGTGGAGAGCACTGACAGCTACTGCAGAGCTGCTGCCAGCACTTCATGAGCACAGGCACACGCAGCTGCCTCAGCTGTCTCACTGCCCAGGCAGGCTACATGCCTACTCCGGAGAGCAGAGCATTGTAGAGACACATGTTCTCCAGTAAGAGAACCACTTCTCGTAAATCAAGAATACTTCAAGAGGCAGAGGTCTGGGTCTGTTTTAGCGTTTGACCACTCTTGACAGGAAAAACACCCTCACTGTTTCTTATGTTTAAATGGAATTTCGGGTATTTTGATTGTGCCCATTGCCTCTTGTCCTTGCACTGGATACCACTGAGAAGAGTCTGCATCAGTCATCTTTACCCCGTCAAGAGTTTACACACATGGGTAAGATCAGCCTGGAGAAGAGGCAGCCCAGGGGGAACAGCCCCAGCTGTCTCAGCCTCTCCCATGTGTCAGATGCTCCAAGCTCTTCATCACCTGAGAAGCCCTTTGCTGGACTCTCTCCAGTATATCCACAGCTCTATTGTACTGGGGAACCCAGCACTGCACACTGAGGAGGCCACTGAGCTGTGAAGAGGGGAAAAGATCACCTCCTTTGAACTGCTTACCATGTTCTTCTTCATGTTGGCCCTTTTTTCTGCATCCTGGATTACATCAAAGCACCTGGATGGTGTCCTTCTGGGAAAGGGAGTGCTTCAACTTAGCTGTGTGGTAACGAAGCAGAATCCAGCTTCCCCTATTTATCTTCCTCTGCTTGAAGTTTTCGAAGGTTTTTTTACAGTAACTGCCACACAAGAGGATTATTACGATCCCACACAACTCCCATGAGCATCTCTCTAGCTCAGACAAAGACAACAGCAATTAAGAGGAGGATCTACACAGCTGCTGGACATCCCACTTGAGGTCAAAATGCCATTGCTGCCTGGTGTCAGCCCAGTATTTTACAGGACAAATCTGTGTGAAAAGGCAGAAGGAAAAAAGTGGTAAAATCTCCTTGATGTTTGTTTCCTTGTATGGACATGCTAGGCCAACTGGAAAACAGCATGAAGGGGTCACCATCGTTCAAATAAATCTGTTCCACAATATACTCTACAGCATGAAGTACTGCACTTCAATCAGGCCGATATAAGTATCTCTCACCTTTTCAAAGTTTCTGAACTGTGTTACTGCTCTTGAATATCTGTTTCCAGACAGCAAAAGCAAGGAGCTACAAGGGCAGCTCTCTCGATCTCCTGCTCCTTTTGCAGGAACACATACCAGGTATACCTGACCCTCCAGGGTGTGTATATGACACTAGATCCCTAACAGGGCTCTTCCCTGCCATAACAATGCTTTGTCTTCACCCTGAAGACAAGGACAGGGCAGAAATCCTGTTCTGAAGGGGATGCTTCCATAAGCAAACGTTTGACTAAGCCCAGATGCAAAACAGGTCAAGTAAGCATGAAGAACTGGTTGATTTAGAGGCCTGGCTCTATCACACTATTCAGAAATGTCTGATCACAGATGAGGGAACTGTAGACAGAACAGGTTGCAGTGTGGTCTAGTCTAAAAGAAGCTCTAATTGATGTTTATTCTACAACTCCGTGTCACTCCTGAGCCACTTCTCCAGATGGAGAAATGAAGTTTTGGCCAGCACCCTCACTACACTCCCAAGCTTTCCACATCTTTCCTCAGAACAGGAGGTTTTTCCTACAGAAGGCAGTACAGTGACTTCTTGCAGGAAGCTATCTCTCCTTCCAGAAACAAAAATTTCCCTTGCTTCAGTGGCATTGGCAGAACTGACACTTTCCCAAAGTGAAGCAGAGCACTTTTGCAGGTATGACAGCAGCTCCCACCTGTGTCTCACAGATGGCGGCCCTCATGGGAGGAGGTCTGATAAGGTTAAGTCTAAATGTTGATAGCACTCACGTGGTTTTCTTTTTTTTTTTTGTCCATGACTTTTCATGCTTCACAGATGACAACATGCTTACTTCAGTTCTTCAGGATTGGGTAGGCAGATGTTGTTCTCAAGGCACCCGTGTCTAGGAGCACAAGGCCCACTGAATTGGATAATTTACCTACAGGATTGTCACGTTTGTGAAAACACAGATTCACGGATTAGACTCTTAATCAAGGAAATCAAAGATTAGCTTAGAGGAGAGAGCCTGCTGTTGCCTGACATTAAATGCACAGTACAGAGGGCTTGTCAAATGCTGCCTGGATTCGGAAGGTCTTGTAAGAATTTCCTGAGTTGGCATTGGAGCCACAGGTTAATATTCTTTTGTCATTCAAAAGTCTGAGTTCCAAACAGAATGATGGAATAGAACAATGCCAGCCTGTTGTCTGGGTCTGTACTCGACTTAAAAACTGTTTAGTGCTTTGAATTAGTCCCACGTCCCGTGTGGCTGCCCTCTACAAACTGTATTCTATGCCACAGAAATGTCTTTATGCTTACAGGCAACAGCCAGGAGCACCAAAAATAAAAAATGCTGTTTTTTTAAAAAAACTTTTCTGGTTTAAGAATAGAGTTTGAGTATCAGGAAAGGTCCAAATGAGCAGAAGTGCCCAGGCAGCAGACAGAAGCAATGGCTTGACAGAACTGAGCAAAGATTCCATTTTGATATCAATTTCATCCCCTCGATCAATTTTCTTTACAGTTTTCCTCAGCTTAAGCAGAGTTCCCATTTCGAAGTATCAGCTGCCAAGGTTACTGGCTGTTCCACAATGAATCTATTCAGGCCATGATCACTGCTCCTCAGGCAACCACTAACTTCCAGTTCAGTGCCCCATTAATTTTGTTTACCACAATGAGATCCAAAAGCACATCCTCCTATCGGCTGCCATATCTTTTGAATTAAAAAAAAAGCCCACCTAATCTTGACGGTTTTTAGAACACGCAGCAAAATTTGATAGAAAGTGTTCCTTAGAGTTTTTCTTTCTTCAAAGTACTTTCAGGTCTGTTTCTGCTCTGAGTCAGCCTATTGCTCATTTGAAATCACATTTTTCCCAAGCTTGACTGCTTTGAACACAAATACCCAGTAGTTTACTATGAGAAAAAAGAAAAACAAATTTAAGTAAATTAACACACTCATCAATTATTACTTGTTTCTGTTACAGAAGAAATTAAAAGCAGAAACCAAATAATAACTGGAAATATACTGACATGGTTTGTGCCAAGTAAGAAGAAAACAACTCCACTGCAGTCTCAAAACCCACCTTTCACAAATCTCCCCAAAGGAAATCCAAGTACAATCTGAGTAGCACCATGGAAACACAGTTCGGATACCTGTGACATCTTGCAAGAAGTGTGACCTCAGTAAGAACTTACTGAATTTGTAGTGAGTTTTAGAAGAGTTTTTCCTGAGCAAGTACATACTGTAACAGTTAAGAGGGCCTCCAACTGTTGAACCCTTTAACTGACAACAGCTTAGAGGAAGCTCCAGCAGTGCTGAGTTTGAGAAAATATTGTGCAAGGTCTTCCATGAATTTAAGCCTTGAGGCTAAAAACACAGAAAAGCCAGAGATGAAAATAAGTGACTGTTAAAGACACCGATCAACACTTATCCCAGCTTTGTGTCAGACCATTTAGCAGTTACTTCCATAAAAACAGAGCCTGTTGAAGAACCGAACAACTTAGACACAAATTCACGTAAGCAAAGCCCAGTAGGACTAAAAAGACAAAAATGGCATTGGGACACATATATACAACACAAAAAGTAAGTGGAAAAAGAATGAAAGAAAACAAGAAAACACCTACTGTGAGGCTGGTCAAACACTGGGACAGGTTACCTATGGAAACTGTGGAGTGTTCATCCCTGGAGATATTGAAAGCCCAACTGAACACAGTCCTGTGCAACTTGCTCCAAGCCTGGTGGAACAGGGTGGGGGGGACTAGAGCTCCAGAGGTCTCCCTGAACCTTGAATATTGCGTGACTCTAACAAGCTGTTCTGATCATCACCATAACGTAATGACAGCCTTTATTCAGGAGGGTGCTTAAGGAGATGTTTAAATTTATGCATGAACCCTATGAAAGTCAAAGGAGTTACAGTTACTGGAAGCACAAACTTATTTGCACAGCTCTAAGCATACGCTCACCACTACAGTTACAGAAAAATTTACCCACAGGCTTAAACAAGTACTCAAGTCCTTTTCTGGATGGCCTTTTGTCTGTGGTTTTTTTTTTTTTTTGTACATAGCACTCGGTTTCACTAGTCTTTCGTGCTCCATTTACCTTCTGCCCAGAAGCCTGAAGCATTGTCACTGAAGCACATAGGGGAAACAATGACTAGTTTCTAACCACATGAACTGAAAAGCCTCCTAGCATCCTGGCAGCAAGCCAATGCTGTTAGCAAAACACTAGGAAAACAGGAGTAGCTAGAGCTGTTAGCATAAAGAACCTGGAATCACAACTCTCAGTACCACGTCCTCAGAACTAGTCAACAGTTCCCTACAGCCTTCCAGTTTGTTCCCACATTCACAAAATGAAGCAACGTGCCTGTATGCAGTTCTCAAACAAGGTACCTATCACACACAACTAGAGAGAGAAAACACATAGAAAACAGGCATTAACAAAAAAAAACCCCACAAATAAATTTGCATTGCTTGATATTCCAGTAAAAAGCAGCACGCAAGTTTGCTTCGGAAGTTGGCAGCTCAGCGTTCACTTACACTTACACGCTCGCTTTCAACAAAGTTCGAAGAGTGGCCAGTTTCTAACATCTTCCCCAACACGTGTGCAGCAAACTGCTAACGGCAGGTAAAAAAAACCAACCCATACAGCAGCTTTCTGTTTCTGATAAATGGATTCTGCCATGTCTACGGCTAATGTTCTTATATTTAGTTCTTATAATGTTCTTATATTTATGCGTTAGCATCACATCAGTGGCTGAGTTCAGCACTGCTTTCAGTTAAAACCCCCCAAAAATCTCACCAACCAAAAGAAACAAACACCCGCACCCTTTTGAACTTGAGAAAACATGACTTGTGCAGCATGTGGAGATCAAATTTTAGCGTTATTCATCTACTTAAACTGTTGGTTTTGTCCTCTGCACATGCACTGGGCTTGGCGCCCAGCACTGAAAGACGAAGGTAGTAGAGGAACAGCTTCGTTTCCATTCACAGCTCTTGCTGCCAGAACCAGCTGACAGGAGCCTTACAGCAGAAATTAGGTGCTGAAAAGAAGAGTTCAAGTGATCTATGACACTCCAGTCAGCTCGTTTTATTAATTCTTGGGAAGTGACTGAGTTAATTTGGACATCTCCTGCACCAAGGTCCTCTACAACAGCAATTCCTCACTTCAGCCTCCTGGGAATTCTCATATTCTGTTAGCAGAATTTTGATTACATGTATGTCAACAACTTCTGTTAAAGAACAAAAGGTCAAGTAGGCCCTTGGAAAAAGCAGTCCAGAGAGGAACCCTCCAGCACAAGAGGAAGTGTTTCATTTTAACAGACCTCCACCCATGCTTTGCTTGTGTTTGAGGGAACATCACTTCCCAGTGCAAGGGCACCAGCTGATGTACGTACAACAAAGGCATTTGACTGAAGAGGCTCAGCAGAGTAGCTGACATTTACCTGCAAAACAGGAGAACTTGAAGGCTCTACGAAAGTAGAACCCACCTGTGTAAGGTACCAGGCAAGCCTTAAGATCCAGGAGTGTATGACACTAGACAGGACGCAGCACCTCTCAGAATGGAGTACCACTTAACTGATGCAACTTTTGGAAGGAGAGGGAGAGAGGGAGGCACTCACTTTGAACCATTAAAAGTGTGCGGCACAGTTCAACTGGGGAAAAAGCACAGAGAGTTCTAGATCACTGCAGAGGAGCACCAGAACTGTGAGTGCTAGAAGCAAAATATATAACAATAACCATTTTTTACTATCACCCGAGTCCAACACACCACCTTAACAGAGCTCTGGCAGCTACAAGGCGAATCTACAGTTCAGCTTAGGTCTCTAAAGCAGTCACGTTTAAATCTTAAAAAACCCAAAACATTCAGATCATGAGGAGGTTACAGAGGAGACTGTTTGCATAGAACATTTAGAGCAACGTGCAAGATGCATGCCATTAATGTTGCAGGATCCCTCCTGAAGCACACTTAGTCCCAAATCTACATCAAATACTGCATGTTGACAGAAGCCAGGTCTTCAGTCACTCTGAAGAGCTGGGCTTGGACACATCCTCTTATTTGTATTTCTTACCAGCTAATAAGATAAGTGCTCCCTCCTCCTGTTACTCATTACTATTTTCTGCAATTGCTATTTTAAGTATAATATGGGAAAAGCAGAAGTGGGACAGAAGCACACCAAAAAAAAAAAAAAAGCATATCCCCCAAAAAACAATGCAAAGCCCATATGCCTCTTCTTCCAGTCTGGGCTTCTAGTTCCAGAGACAAGAAGGTCCTATGTGCCAAGGGAAGGTACCTGTAAGCAAAGTGATGGTGTTCATACTGCACAATGCAGCTTCTTAGCTTGCATTTGTCACTAAACATTAGAATATCTATGGCAAGCTCCAGAAGTGTCTGGGATCAGCTCACAAGAATTAAGAGTCTTCTACATACATAACCCTATTACAGAAACTCATTTTTGAAGTTACAAACCAAACGTCTTCTTGTGCTTCCCCTCACTTCTGTCAATTCAGTGGAGCTCAAAGCAACAAAGAAGTCTTGAGAGAGTTTAGCTTGTCTCATCTATACAGGTATTTTCAAATCTGAGAGTCAAACTTACTCCAAGCGTGTCAACTGAAAGTAATTTTATTCAGTGTGTACCATTTTTGTATTTATTTTGTCTGATGATACACTCCTTGCACGTGCTTACTTATTCAAGACAGTTTTACATTGTGTCATGGTCAAATTCACCTGAGTAAAAAAGAACTAAAAGGAGACTCATTTCCTGCCTTTCCATGTCTTCGTTCTTCCACTAATGGGAAAGAGAGGATTCTTTACATACTTTTGAAGTCTCCTCCTCACACTATCATATAGCTACTCTTAATTCTGCTTAATATCCAGTTCCAGTACTCCATTCTCCATTAATTCAAAAGAAAGCTGTCATAAAAAAGTGACCAGATCAGGAAAAGCAGAACTCGAAAGTCAACAAGTGCATGCACGATCAATGACCTGAGAAACAGGAGAAAACTACTTAAACAAAAGGCAAATTTATGAATCAAAACAGAAAGAGGCAACAATTTCCAAGTGTGTGACCAAGTTTAATGATACATCTGTTCTCTGAAACACTTGACCATCAATAACATTTCATGGGTTATGATGCCCAGAATGTTACTTCATAGGTGTTTTATATGAATATTTACAAAGACTTTCAAAATTCAGTGGCACTAAACAAACAAGAACTTAAAACTTTAAGCTACAATGCTTAAAAAATGTAAACAGTTTATTTTACATCATTGTAAAATATAAGAACTTTCTAATGCAGCTTAATTTTATCTGGAAGGTGAATATATCCTGGTGCCCGTGAATAAGGAATGAGAGAATTCTTTACACAAGTATTGTGCTCCAGTGTGCAAAAAATTATATATAAGAAAGGAATCTAAAGTCCACAACGATTAAAAGACAACAAAAAAATTTTCACGTCCTGAAGTTGAGAAATTTATAAAAACATTTACACATGGTTGCTGACCCATCGAAAACTTGCATAACTTAAAATTCTGAACAACAGCTACTACAAATTCAAGATCTTTCTCAAATGGAATTTTGTGCAAAGATCAGACTAGATCACTCAGCGTTTTTCCAGCCGTATCTCCAACCTTCCCTTCTCATCCCCATTCCTGACATCTAGTGGCCACACTCACCACTAAAATCCTTATGATATGTTCAAATTAGTGCATGTAACCAAAAGGCACACACCTGTGTGAACACAATTTCGTGCAGAAACCTGTGCAGGTTCACAATTACGTTGCAAAACAACTGTTCGTAGAAAGTTGAGAGTCTCATGTTTGGCAGGATTATTCTTACACATTCCTTCCTATTCTACAAGCCCAGGTGTTAATAGGTAGACACTGCTTTCCAAGGATCCTATATTTGAGTAGCCTTAAATAAAGATTTAAAAATAAATCAGCCTGTAACGTTATTATATTAGATAATTTGCTCTTGCCCGCATTATTTATGGAATTTTAATCCCACAGTACCATAGCTTTATGCCGTCAGTTGCAAAACAACTAAGATACGTATTTCTTTTTGTTAATGAAGACTTTGATTGCTCCAGTAAAGTCAGCCGATAAAAGCACTTCTGTGTGATCCGTCTTCAAAGCTCCTTAATAAGGAAAGAGAATAAACTGTTAGTTCATTATAAATAAAACAAAAACAAAAAAAAAAATCAAGATTTCATTAAAAGATAAGCTATCACTGTTATTCCATCACATTTCTCCATCACATTCCTGTTATCTAGCCAATACTTCAAGAAACATCTACATTTCTAGGAGAGAGACTTTTTGTTATATATTGGTATTAGATTTTAAGAAATCAAAAGCTACCAAAACGTTCAACTGCTATGGTAGGAATACATATTCATGCCACTGCAAGGACTCTTCATCTCAAGAAACCCCCCTTTCAAACTGAAAACATTCTTCATGATCTTTTCCTCCTCATACCACGGTATCAAGCAGAGCTCATCTTAAACACCTACCAGAGGGTATGGTATCTGATGTTTCAGAATCTTCGTCCTTACTTTCAGCTTCTTGCTTTTCAGAAGTTTCCAGTGAAACCATCAAACCAGGATTGGGAGCAAAAATCGCAGATGTGACCACTGCATTGTGTGCTTCAGAAAGACAATCCAATTTTGATTACCGTGTTTCAAGGAGTTGTTAATTTTACAAGAATAACAGGCAGAAATTTCAGTAAATGTCCAAGAATCTCAGTGCTAGTGGCATCAGGTAAGCTTATTCAAGGGGCAATTGTCATTGTTCGATGAGCTTAGGGATCTCAGAAGTTCCTGTAGGTGCCCAAAACTAACTGGCAAGAGCTCCAAAACACATTTGATATAATATGGTCCTGCACTTCCCAAAAACTGTGTGTATGTAGGAGATGAGAGTTGTTTTTTTTGTTTTGTTTTTTTAAAATCATGCCATGAAAGTAAAAGCTTTGCATTTGTTTTCAAGGCCACTTTTCCATAAAGGATTTAAGAATTGCTAGTTATTTTGATTACCACACTTACAGAACCAAGTCCTGTCAGAAACATTACATTAGTTCAGAATCTCTTACTGAAGCTGGACAAACTCTTAGCTACTCTGTCTCTTGCCATCTCAATCGTGCATCTCTAGAGAGCATCCCATTATTGAAAATCCACCAATTACAATGCATCTTGCTAATTATTTGTTCAAACTAAATGAACAGCGCTGCTGAGCAAATAAAAACTAGAATATAAAGATATTTAATTTTTGAAATCATATGAACTTCAGAAAAAAACAAAGATGAAAAATTAATTTTTACCTTTAATGCCTTCCCAGAAATCATTACGGTCTCTTCTTACAGATGTAAACTTGCTCAAGTCATGGTATGTACTCCAAATATAAACGTATTTATCTTCTGAACCACTTACAATGTAGGTAAAGTCATGGCTAAAGATTCAAAGAAGGAAATACATTACTTTTTCTAGCTGTTCAATACACATTCCTTAAATGAACGTGCATGCAAGCTTCCTCATGCTATCCCTCTGGAAAAAAAAAAAAGTTCTCATGAATAGAACACAGAAGCTGTTCTCCTGCAGCTTCCGACGTAGGAGAGGGTTAGTCTAACAACTACACTCAAGCTCAATTTGCACCAGTTTGAGTCTGGAACCTGTGTGAACACCTGAGATTGTATTGTAAACAATTCCTGTTCCACAATCATAGGTAAAAAAAAAATAATCCACACAGGTGGAAGATGAAAGGCATTCAACAAGACTGTAACCAGGTGACTGTTAACGCACACTGACAGAGACAAAACAGTACCTGCAAATCTGACTCAAGTATTTCCTTTAAATTTACCTACTGCATGAATACACTCCAGATCTGAACTCCAACGCTAACTATGCTCCAGCCCTGAAAGTAGAAATGACTTAATTTGGGAAATTAATTTTGAGCAGGGGGGCTAGACAAGATGACCTCCAGAGGTCCTTTCCAACCTCAGTCTTTCTGTGAAGTACTGGGTCAGCCTTAAAGGTGCTTTCAAAGGCCAACATCTGATAGTCAAGATTAAACTTGGCATTATTCCTTAAGCACTGCTGCCCCCCTCTGCTCAAACATCCATGTTAAAACAGATACCCAAGCGTTTTTCACATTCAGCTTCTGCAAGACTCAGAGGGAATAGGACAAACATTCCTCTTCCTCTGCTTCCTCTCTTTTACTACCTTAAACCCCAGTATTTCCATGACAGTCACAGTAGTATACTCAGAAAAGCATCTTAGCCCAGCATGAAGAAAGAAGTAGTAAGGATTCCAACTCAGATTTGCAGACTGTTTCCTGACAGTGACCAACAGCCTTGGGCAACAGCTGGGTGATCGACACATCTGCAACAATACCTGACAAAATTATGGAAACAAAACCTATTATCACAGAGGAGAGAAAAGATGTGTGTTCCAGCCCCACCAGCTGCAGCACCGTTTGTGTGCAGCAACAGTAAGGGACACGTGTTGTACCATGAATATGAAAGGATTCACTCATCCACAGAAGCTCCCGGCTCATAGGCAGCTCTGTCATTCCTGACCGGAGCCTTTAGTTACCTTTACATTCCAAGCCAAGTGACATTTCAGAGGCTCAGCTGCATACCAAGGTAAACAGATTATTTAAACAAAACCCTCTGTACGGCAGCCACAGTATTTCCCAAAGCCAACAACTTCATTGCTGTAATTCTGTCTTACCTAAAGCTGGCTTTGATTTGGCTGCTGCTGTTGACATAACCTTTGTATTTCATAGATAAAGACAGATCTCTTAGGTCATACAACCTGATTCTGGAATCATTTGATGTCACTAGTATCTAGAAAAGAAATAAATAGAATTTAGAAGTGGGAATCATTCACATGCCCAAGGAAGGAGCAACGGAGTTCAAACAGTCAGAATAAGCAGTTCTTCTGATAAAAAAAGTGACATAGACAAAGTATAGATCCAAAGAAACAGAACACGATTTAGGACAATGACATTTTTCTCTCTCATATTCTGTTAATGGACAGAAGACAACTTCACTGTCAAGATCATCCTGACTGGTCTGAACCAGAACAGTTGCTCTTCACTGAAGTAAAATGGGTGCTCAACGAACAGTCAATTTGCAAAGAATATTTTGGAATACATTCCACAATAATATAGCAGAACAGCTATTCTAGTGAGGTAAATTTCTGGAGTCATAAAGCACAGTTCAGAGACCATTAACTGCTATAAAAGCAAACTGAGCTTTTCTTGGTGGATGTGAGTTTGCTTCTTTTTTGCATTTTTCAGATCAGAAGCTTAAATGTACTTAAAAGGAACAGAGGTCTATGAAGGAGTTGTCAAAATGAGTAAGGGCATCGAGCTGATCAGCCTTCTTACGGTACCTTAGAAGTGGAGCAGAGTACAGGCTAGCAATAAGTCTCAAGATGACGCTAGGAAAAGGGTACAGCAGAGTAGCAGTCAAGTACTGACCCCTACTCACCTAATCATTTATGCAACAAAGTTGTGACAACTCTTGGAACACCATCACCACCAGATTACAGAACTTCCTATTTGTTTTCAACAGAGTTCATGCTGAGCTGTGTTTCGTTACATCATCTAACATGCCAATGCACAGCATTTGACACAAACCCAAAGGCATTATTAACTGATGAATTTTCTGCATGTCTTTGGAATCAAGTAATTCCTGTGTCATTGACAAAGATACAACATAGGTGACAACAGCTGCTGATCTACTACTCTAATAGAGCCAGCTGTTGACCCAACATTGCCCTCAAAACTTTGTATAGAAGCGAGACACACTCCAGCTTTAGATTATGACCTTAGTATTCAACAGCATGTTCTTTGCTTGATGAGAACTCGACCCTTTTAACAGAAGACTTCAGCTTAGACTGAAGCTAAGCAGAAGGACTGATTCTGAAGAATGGTGCACACTTGTATGGATAAAAGCTTCTGAGCTTTCAATGTTTTTTCAGCTTCTGTACGAGGCACATTTCCAAATGAATATTAAATTCAATAGAGGTTAGTTATGCCAAAGAAATTTTCACTGAAAGCCATCCGTAAGCATTTTCTTGCCTTTACATTAATCAGCATAATGTAATTTTTTAAAAAGTCTATTTTCCACTATTTAGTATTGTATTGGTCTAAATCAGCAAAGAGAGTGTTCATGTTAGCAGTATTAAAGTCTTCTGATTTATGTCAGTGACTACAAACAAGACTTGGCACAAACTTATTAAGCATTAGATATAAATATCAGACTCCAGTGCTGAGCCAGAGTTGCACTGAAAGACAGTACCTTATTTTCTCCAGGCAAGGGTTCAATGCCAGTAATTTTTCTTCCAACTCTATTTCGGCCTCTGGTAGAACGCACATGTATTTGTGTATGGTACTTCAAGTGCTGAAAAGATATCAATGTATCCTGATTTGAAATAATTGTGTAAAATCTTTGAACTATTTTGCTTCAAGTTCTAACAGGTTTGCTTCTTGATATTTAAACAAGCATGACTTCTACATTTGTTTGTTCTTTAACATAAAAAAATAATGCATAGTCTCAAAAACTTTTTACCTCCGTGTCATAGAAGATGCATCTTCCATCATATGTGCCTATGACTGCGTATTTGCCATTCTGACAGAAGTTGGCAGCGGTAATCAATTTTGTCTGCCCATCTACTTCATTCCATAATGCCACTTTTTTGTCAGGAATGTTCCAGAGTCGGAGTTTCCCATCCAATGAACCACTTAAGAAGTACCTGTCATCCTGAGAGGACAAACTACATTAATCTCTGCTTGTGCTATGAGTATGCCCTGATTTCCTTCAAACGTTCCCACCCCATTTCCAAAACAGCTTCTCTTCAGAACCTCCCAAACAAGAGCTCTCAGATGAGTTGATTATAATGTTTAAGAAGGCTGAAAAGACAATGTTAAAATTACTTGTAAATGAAGTTCAACTTCTTACAGATTTTTGACAAGATCACACACACGGTGTGTATACCTCAAGTCAGAAAACTGTTCACTGTTACCACAGTTATTTTTCACCCTCTCAATATAAGTTAGAAAAAATACTAACCTTGTCAAGAGTTGAAAGCTCCTTTTGGCGTTCTCAACACGTCTACCAGTTATGTATGTTCAGAGAACACTGAAAAACGCTTCTGCTCTACTTGAGTTTTATCATATTAGGAAGCTTTATTACAGTATTTTTTAAAAATCATCAAGTAAGAGAGGTTGGAAGGGATCTCTGGAGGTCTCTGGTCCACCTCCCTTGCTCATAGCAAGGATAGCCTCAAAAGTTTGATCAGGCTGTATCCTGACAAGTTTTAAACTTCCCCAAGGATTCTGCGGTCTCTGGACAATCTGTTCTATTTCGTTACGATTTTTGCACTAACGTGGTTACAAACGGTTAAACCACATGGACACTCCTGGTGAAGTTCAATGAAGATGAACACTTGAAAGTTCCAGAATATTATCCAATAGGGATATTTTTAATGTGCACAAACTCTATTATTCAGGGTTTTTTTAATTGAAAATAAAGGGGAGAGGACTCCTGTAATGTCAAATTCTGTCTCTCCAGACAAGGGCAATTCCACTTACTCTCGGATGGAAGGCTATAGCAGTGACAAAGTCTATATGCTGGAAACAGCAAAGACATTCTCTTCTTGATATGTGCCACAGTCTAACAGTCTTGTCCATAGAAGAAGAAAGCAAGAAGTAATTCTGTGAAATATGAGAATTCCATGGTTATTAACAGACACAAAAGTAACAAAATACAGGAAACAATCTGATTGCTAGTGTCTTACCAATTTCTCTGTTCCCATGAAATTCATATTTTATCTTTTCACATAAACACATTTGTTTTGTTTATTCAAATTGTCATTACTCAACGGTGCTCTGCTTAAGCCCAGCGCATTGATGCTCAGTCACAGTCACAGAAAGTTTTCTGGAAGAATCTCAATGGAAATGAATACTTGGGAAAGTAGTTAAAAGTATTCAGAGAAGAAACAGCACAACAGGCTTCAGAGAACAGTTAAGAGTCTCTCCTGCCTAAGATCCTTCAGCCAGACTGTGTTCTTAAAACTACGACTGCATTCCAATGTGAAGAATTAACCAAATAAGCTTCCTGTGAAACATTTTTAAAGTTAAGCACAAGGTAATTCTCTAACTGGGGGGGGGGGGTTGGAGAAAGAGTGAGAGAGAGAGGTATTTAGGAACTTTGGAATCTGTACACTGCAAAAAAACATTGAAGCACATGGAAGACAAGCAAAGCAGTAACACCATAAATTAGAAATCACACAGCTCAATGGAAATTCCTCCCACTCCAAACAATTTAACTTCACTATTGAATACACAATTGCAATTGTTACTAGCTTGATTTTTTTTTCTTTCTTTAAGAAGATTTCTATTTAGAGAAGCCCAAGAAGTTTGTTCATTTTATTCCAACCGTTTCAGCTAGAATAAGTATTGTCCCTACAAACCTTTTCTCTTAACTTCAGTGAGTGTTTCATATTGTTTAGGTGTATTGTTCCAACAGCAATTGAGAAAAGAAAAAACGAAAACACAGGAGAACTGTGTAGTCTGTATTATGGTGCCTTACTTTAGACCAGGAAAGATCAAGAAGATCTGCTGTATGCCCTTTGTATTTGCAAAACGGTCGTTGACGAAATGGGGCATTTTTATCATCTGGGTCTTCATCAACCCCACTGCAAATCTGTCAGAGAAGCGTATAGAAACATTAGAAGACATTAGCTGGAAAAATTAACAATAAAGCAATTACTGCTTACAGAAAGTACAAGGTCAATAACAATTTGAATAACAACTCTTATGACTTTAAAGTAAACAACACGGCAGTAATAATCCACCAAAATAAACCTCAAGTACAAGGGGCTGTGAAACATCATCTTGAAATTCCAAAATTCAGCAGCTCTACATTTTCCATCCCTACAGCTTTTATTCAATGGGATAAGCTTACACCAATTTAAGCAAACATCTGAAGATAAGCTTTTGAATCAAAGTATATAAATCTTGAAACTGCATTCCAATTTAGAACATAAACTGTGAGCTAAAGTTTCCATGATAACCTTCTGATAAGAGACTCTTTCAGAATAAACAGGTGCAAAATTAGAACCCCTAGAAATTCCTATACAAAAGCTCTCCAGAAAAAAAAAAAAAAACAACACACATGTAAAACATCATCCCTGATGTCTATGGCTAATCAAGCCTATTCACTTACCTAAGGTAAGGAAAGATTCTCACCCCCCAAACCCCTCCGGCTCCTCCGCCAAAACAGTGCACAGTAAATAATGCTACTGCTAAAATCTTTGCTTAAACCCTGATCTTGTCATCTGTTTCTTACACTACTGGAAAACAAAAATAGAAAAAAAACACCTTAAATACATTAATTTTAATGGCAAGTTTACTCAAGTATCTGAACACTCTACAAGTAGAGTGTTTTGATACTTTTGGTCAGTCATGTTCCATTTTATTCTAGACGAATGCGAAAAATTTAAAAATAGCAGCTTTCATTGTGCTTCTGAGTTTGGCCTTCCTCAGAAAAGACATCAAGTCAGATGTTAACTGTAAGAAATGCTCTGAGGCAAAACACTAAGACAGGAAATTCAACAATGCTGTTTTTTTCCTCTTTAGCACTTCACTCAGCAATCTGCTCTGGCAGGTCACAACGAAGCCACGCAGATTTTGTAACGCAGTAAGTTTAGTGATGCACTTTCTGGCTTGTAACCCACACACATGGGATAACAGCGTTTGACTGAAGGTGTCTGTTGATGAGACGGTTTGTCTATGCCTCAAAGACACAGGCCAAGATCTCTTTCACGTGGGCTGATCTTTGAGGTCCCTTCCAACCCTAACCATTCTATCATTCCATGATTCCATGATAAGATCTGGCATTACCAAACAATACGACCTCCTTATCCCCTACCAACACCTACTGTACGTACCCCTGCGTCTGTATCAGACTTTGAGGAATTCAGACTCTCTTGAGATGGGGAAGGAGAGACACGCCCTATAACGCAGACAGAAACACCATGGTCAACTCTAAGTTGCCAAATAACTAGTATTTCTAGTGTTTTAGAGCTCTAGAAATGTATAGAAAGATACCTTCTGTGTTGTACTTCATTCGCATGTTGTTAAAATAGTCAAAAGCATTCTTTAAAACCCATATTCTTACTACGTTGTCCTGTCCTGCAGATGCAAGTAACCGACCGCAGTGAGAGAATTTCATTGTCCAAACAGCACCCTGTCAAAATAAAAGATCATTACTTAAGTTACATAAAGTGCCTTTTTCCATATCAAAGAGTCTCTCTACAATGTAAACTGACAAAATACAGGACATACACGACACACCACAAGTAAAACAAACTGTAGATCAAAACGCTGAAGAGTAACTGTTAAGACTGATGGATTGTGCAACGTACTTGCAAAAACAGTTGGAAAGAAACAGCCCACAAGGAGTTCTGGGAGCTCAGCACTACCACAGCATTCTACATAAAACTAGTAGGGTTATTAAGAGTCAGCAAGCCAGAGTTCTGAGGGACTTAAAACCTGCTATTTGATTTGTAAAACTGGCAAGTATTTGTAGCTGCATTTGAAAAGTTAGCACAAGCTGTGCTAACACTTTTTTTTTTCCCTACATAGAAATTGTGCTTGGTTACGTCAATTCTGGCAACCAAAATGAGTACTACACGTATTTTTCAAATTCAGAATTGGCACGAGGCTTTTGCGAAGTCTGAAGACAACAGTTCTTTCTCCATTGCAAAGTCCAAAGAGTCGGTAGTCAATAAAACAAAGTACCACACAAACAATATTCCATTTCCTCCTGCTATTTAATGAACAGCTATTAGGCATTTAACTCCACCAACCTGGCATTCTTTCAGGATGCTTTTGGGGAATTTCCTGGGTTTTAAGAAGTCAAATACTGGCATGACAGAAACTAACACAGACAGATTACCACTACGACTGGAAATTTTAGTTGTGTATGACAAGCTTGAACTCTCTAGTCACCAAATTGATTGCTGTAGGTCGTTATCCTTAGCCTAACGCCTAAACACGGGCGACTGTTTCAATTGTTATCAGACAGTTGCTATCATCAGAAGAATCTGGGAAGTCAGGAATACTAGAACGTATTTCAGACTCTGCAGGGGAGCATGCACACTCCCAACAGCGATCAATAGGTAGTTTTTCTGCCTCATTCTCCACAGGAATCTCTGCAAACATCACATATCTCCGTCTCTCACCTCCTTATCACTCTGACCCACACACCCCATAAATCTCTCCCTACTTTTGCCTCCAGAACCCATCTAGTATTTCTGTTCCTTACTTGTGTTCATATCTCTAATATGCAGACTAGTTTATCCGCTAAGTAGGTCAACCCTGCTGCTCTGTGCCCAGTTCTGGTTGTGCAACACAGTCTATTTCAGCCTAAATTTTTAATTGCAGGAACCAAGAAACCAAGTACCAATCGATACCAAAACTCTTTCAAGGAAAAGTTCTTGACAATCCCTCAAGCTCGAGTATCTACAGACTTCCCCACCCCCCGCCTCCGAAGATCTAATCAAACCAGCCAAATTTTCATTTCTTGCCAGAATATTATTTTCCAGAATGAAACTGCTCTTCAAGAAGAATAAAACTGACAACAATTTCTGGAGTAGATGAAAACTAAAAGCTGAAACTCAGGCTGAACAGATTCAGCAAAACCACAAACAACATTTGAGAGACCTACCATGTGCTCTCCACTGAGATCCTGAACAACTTTAATTTGTTCAAAATCGTAAGGTCCCTTGAAGCCATGTGCTGCTTTGAACTTAACTGGTCTTGTATATGGCATCCCTTCATCATCACTGGAAGAGGGATCGTCTTGATCTGTATGGAAGACTAAGAGGAACACAAATTCAGCAGTACATATTGCAGCACACGTTTAATTATTTGTAAGCATTTGCCAATACTTTTGGGTAACAGATTAGTCTTGAATTAGCAAATTTTTATAGGTAATATTAAGATCTTAAAGCAAAACAAGAATGAAGGTCTGAAAATACATCTACATTAATTTTAGGCTGCAGTGAATTCAAATACTAAGCACTTAAAATAAGAACTGCTATCCATTCTGTTCTGCCCCTTTCTTTGCATCAGATCTTGCATTCAGCAGATCCTGCACTAAGTGATTTCTGTCAGTTTAATGTGTGCTGAAAATTACCCATTTCATTGTATTGGTTTCTTCTGGCTGAATACACTGAAACGGCCTGGTGATTTGCCCACAAAGCATAAGAATTGCAAAAGAGCTCCAGCAAACAGCCAGTGGCAACATAAGATACTGAAGTGCAGCAGTTCTGTGGCACTTGGGCTGTGGTTAAATTGGCTTTTTGCAGTACTAGAAGTCTGTCTAAAAGAAACAGTGATGAAACAAGAAGGGGATATAACAGTTGTAGTTGGGAACTCTTCTAACAGGAGCTCAAGCTATACGAGAATTTTAATGTCAGCACTGGTTATCAGAAAACAATCTGGTTTTATTAAAGTAATGAAGACAACTCCTACTTTTACCTCTGCTAGAGTTAACTTTCCAAAAAGCTTTACATTTTGATACCCAAACAGCTTTCTAACAGCACAACAAAAATTAGAGTATTCAACTGGTTTAGCTGAAAAGGTCTCTCAACTACTACTTTACAAGAATTTATCCTTGCAACCCACTAGTCTCAGAATGCCTACCAAACTACAGGCTTGAACTCTAAAAAGCCACATCAACTGTACAGTGGTAGTATACAGCTATGTATGTCCCTCAGACAGCTTTGATTCCTAGAAGGTTAAGGATAAACAGATATCCTATTAAAAAACATATATTAAAAAGTCAGTGTCACTGACCTTCATCTCGAACACTCTTAACTTTATTTACAGCACGTTCACCGTATTCTTCAGCAAGGTGCTTTGCTCGCTTCACAGATTTGCCAAGGAACTTTTTCAGCTGGGTCCTTAAAAAGCAAGGGCATTTTTTCAACACACAACACCGGCAAATTCTCATTTTTTGCTATTACAAATCAATAGTTTTGATTTGAAATGCAGTATTATCTCTTTCCATTACCGCTTCTTAAAATAAGCATTTAATTTGCCAGCAGTCATGTAATCTTCAGTTTAACAACAGAGTAATGGGCTTATGTAAATTGAGGTATCACTTGTACTTAAAAGGTAACTTTTTCAGAAGTCAGAAGAACTACTTCAGCGTAGAAAAACAAAACCTGCCTTTTCTTTGTAGGAACATGAAACAGTATCTTACGTTTTTTGTTTTAACCTCCCTCCATCAGAATCGGTTTGCTGTGTCTGCATTTTGTCTTCATCATCTGACTGTGCTGCGTCGTTACTAGGAAATACAGAAGTGATTGTTCAATACAAAATCACAATGAATCTAAACTGAATGAAACATTAGTAAAGTAAGATCTGCATTTTAGGATCCATCTCTATTCCTTCATGTAACACATTGGAAGTATATGGACATGATGTTAATGAAGTAATAAAACAGATCTTCCAATTCTTAGGCATCTTGATACTAAAACTGCATACACACTCCAGGTGCCAAAGATACATTATTCCCTTCCATAAATTTAAAACTTTAAGCTTACTGTGACACCTTGAAAGCTAAGAGCAGACAAAACACTTTACATTACTACAAACTGGCAACACGTTACCTTGTTCTCATACCTTGCTTTCCACAGATGAAATAAATTAATATTAGTTAAATCTGAAACAGAAGTTCATACACAGAAGAGTACAGTTCTACAGAAGTCAGCTTTCAACGACAATACAGCAACACAAAAAACACCTAAAATTGTCCGATACATAATACACATAAATCTAGGTCTTTGGAAGAAACATCTAGACTGACACAATTTCCCGATCATTAAGAAATTGTATTTTTCTATCAAAGTTTACAAGCAGATTCAGTTTTAAACATCAAAAGGGCCTAAACCCTTGCTGAGGACAAGAAAACCTCAAAGTAGTCAGCTATACTGATGACCACAGATCTTCAGAGCACCAAGACTACTAAACTGAACACTGAAAAAGCTACAGAAGGCGGCAGCATTAATAGCATACAGTCCTTGATCATAAACCGTGTTTAACTCAGCATAGAAATGACATCATTTAACACATCAAGTGCGAACTGCAGTTCAGCTGGATTTTCAGAGATACCTGCCTGTCAAGTTCCAACAATATCATCAACTTTTAATTAACTTAAAAGAATTCAATAAACAGCCTAGTTCATAGGGAACTGGGAATTAGAACTCAAATTAGTCAGACACAGATGGATTAGGACTCTTTACTTGCTTAAAAGCTGCCCCCACGTATGCAAAAACTGCAACAGCAACAGTATCGGAAAGAGTTGAAAGCCGTCATCGTTCATACCTGACGTATTCTTTAGTTCTTCTCATGATATGCAAAGTTAAGGGATTAATGCCTGTTGGCAACTTTTCTTCTGCCAAACTCAGGGGTATTTCTTCACCTGTATCAAGGTTTTTTATCATTACACTTGCTAGAATTTCCTATGGAAAAAAAAAGATGTGCAATCAAGACGAATTGGTAAGACTCCAAAACCTAGGGCAAAATATAAATTAACCAATCTTACAGATTATTTATCTTAATGGGAAATTCTGTAGCTCACTATATATTTATTTTACAAAGACTAAGTTTAAGTTGCCCTTAGTGTTTTAGTGTAAACATTAGCAACCACTATACACAGATGAACAATTACATGTCATCACAAGCTTCACTTCATAAATCAGAAATGCAGCTGTACAGATATCAGCCACTGCCCGACACCTTCCATGCTGATATCAAACCTATTATGTAATTAAAAGATTTCCAAGTCTTCCTCTTTCAGATACTCTAACAGCTGTAGCTTAGATTTAGTCAAAGACAACCTTCACCCATACAGAAAAAGCATTTAGACCTAACTAGTACTACACAAAGGAAAAGGGCTTTTTGGAACGTCTCATGATCTGGTCATGTTCAGCAGCAGCAAAAAAAGCTATACACAGGCGCACACACAAGTAAAAACTGGCAGCAGCTCGATAATATCATTAGGATTAATGGAAGTTATTAACACTAATACTACATGGGACTCAGGGACCACAAAGTGCTTAGGTGGACAAAGCCAGCATGCCATCACTCCTGTTTGGGTCCCTGGTCACAGCACACAGTGGTTCAGAGAGCAAAGAGTGACGTGTGACTACTCCAATTCACTTGGCAGACTGGGAAAGCAAGCACAAAAATGTACTACATACAGCCCATGTTCATTAATACCTCATCTGTGAGCTCTCTTCCAGAATTAGACCTGGGCCTTTGTGGTCCAAGTACTTCATTTGTTGTTTGGCCATCAGCTGCTTTCCCATTTTCCTGAAATTTTGCAGACAGAACACATTACCTCTAGTGTAACACAGAAGTGACAAATGTTACGGTTATTAAACTCAAAACCGCTTCCCAATACCTGTGCAGTAACTATTTTATCTCCGCTGGTTGCACTCGCCAAATCCAAGGAAGGCTGAGAATCTTTGGGCATGCCTTCTGTCACTGCACTGGGAGTTAAAAGACCACCAGCTGTGAAGTTCTCTCGAGAAACTGAAAAGAGACTCATATCAGAAAGAAGAGCGTAACACTTGCCATACACAGCCTCCAGATTGTCAGAATCCTGACGTCATACTCATGTACACCCTTTCTGTTAAGTCTGACTTTTTTTTTAAACATTGATTGCCACCAAATCTGCCTTATCAATTATATATTTCATATCTAGTTGGAGGCAGAGGCATGATTTCACACTTAGTCCTCTTAAGTTTTATTAACAATTATTTTTTTTAAATCATTTCCATAGTAACCCAGGACTACTCACTTTCATGAGACCTCCGTCTACATCTTGACTTGTCTATCTATGCAAACACAGATTGCACATGTTTTATCTGAAGTGTGTAACTTTTTTAGTTTCTGCATTGACAAGGCAGCTTCTCCTTGATACAGAGTACCTATTTTGGTAGGAAGAGTTAGTTTACAAGAAAGTCTACGAACTAGGAACACTTGTGATGCAAAAGAGTATTTTTCCACTGTAAGAAGCTAAGATAGTTTAAGAATTTTTTTCCTTATTTAGACATCAACTAAACCAAAATCACAAGACTGAATGATTCTTCACTCAAAACACAAACCAGTGACCATGTAGATAACTAAAGCCATCTAAAATAGAATACTTGCCTTCTAAAACAGGTTTTTGCACTTCAAAATCCAGTTCACTCTTCTTCTTTCGGGGGGGTGGAGCTGGCCGTGCAGGTGGTGGTGGTCTTGGAGGAGGAACATTCGTTGGAGGTGGTGGTCGTGCTGGAACAGGCTTTTTTGTGCTAGCAACTATATCAGGTTCTACAGTAAGCTGCCTTGGTGGTTTTGCTGGAGGCATTTCTTCAGCTGTAGAAAGGTCTTTGGTAGATAAATCTGAAGCCACTTGTTCTAAAGTATTTGCCTCTTTCTTGTCTGTTACGTCCTCGTTTTTTGATGTTTCTTCTTGTGCTTCAGTTTCATCCATTTTATGGTCAGTTGCATTTGTTACTTTTGGTAGCTTATGAGTTTCCTGTTGCTCAGAAGTAAACAAAAGCTTTCCTGATTCCAATTCAGTGTCTTTACACACACTCTGATACTCTGGTTCTCTAGGGTCTTCTTGTAACGATATTTTAGCAGCTAATACTTCTGGAATACTACTAACAATACCTGCTCCAGAAATCCAAGCATTGGCATCTGAAGTCGGAACAGTCAGTTCTTTTCCTCTAGAAGCTAAAGAATCATCATCCAGTTGTTGTGCCTTCTGGCTTTCTTCAATAATACTGTCAATAATCTAACAAATAAAACCAAAACCATTCTACTGTTAACTAGCAGACATTTCTAGGGCACACTTACCAGTCGGTCTGTACAATACCCACAAGAACTCCTCCATTGAAGAGTTGCTTGGTATACAAAACATACTTGATTTAAAAAATCTAGAGGCCTAGGTGCAGAAATCGGCATACTGAAAAACAGAAAAAAGGGACTAATTTCCACTCCTTTTTAATATACTTTGAGAGAAAGGTAGGAAACAAGAGCTGTACACTCATCAGAGTTCTCATGCACTGCTAAATATGACCCTGTATATTACACAAATAATTCAGCACTGGTAAATCCTAAATATGTTTTTAGAACACTTTCCTTCACATTTATCCTTTAGGTGGACACTCTTACCAACTCGAATGACAAATTCTGACCTATGTTAGCTTCAGGATGAAGACTGATTATTAAATTATTTAATATTTCTAGTGTGATGCTGAAAACGCAAAGTAATATTTAACGAACCTCTTTCGAATCGTCTTGTTTCATTTCCTGTACAAAGGTTTCATTTCCAGCTTTGTGTAGCTTGCTGTCTTTATCCTATGGAAAGAAGACAGTAGATACCATAAGATGATGGTAGTAAGTCCTTCAGTAAGATGATCTAACAAAAACACAGCTACAACAAATTAAATAGCATAAAGGACAAGAATTTTGCTACATTTTCACACATTACTGCTGTCAGATACATGTTTAAACAGGAATGCACACAGTACACATGAAGAGCATTTTACAAAAAATAAAAACCCTGCTATTCTTAATAGCCTTTGCTATTAAACCAAAAAGACAGTTGTCTTTAAGAAGCTTCAACCTCAACTAAGATAAAATTGAAGGCAGCATGAAGTTTAGAGAAATAACACGTATTTAATAATCCACAGCAAGGAAAATCCATATTAAAATATTTTTTTTCTTTATTTTTTCTTGTGGGAAAGGATGCAAGAATTGCATTACCACGATGTATAATGGAATCATTTTTAGAAATTTCCAGGGTAAGTCAGGCAGATCTATCAAGTGGTCACAAATATGCCTTTGAGGTTCTGAAACAGAATCTTACATTCTATAATTTATTCCTAGTGCACATTGTCTATTTTTGCCATCAGTCATCTTCATGCAGATCCTTACGAAATCTAAATAAACTGCAGCAGAACAAATCAAATGACTGGATTTAATACAAAACCAAGAACATTTTCAGAACATTTGGATGAAAGACTGCATGAATATTCAAAGCTAGGTATACTATTTATTCTTTATATACGTATAATTAACACTACCAGGATATTATACTACTGAAGTCAGCTTGCAGTTTATGAAGTACAGTTTTGAGATGTGCAAACAGCATCTACACTTTGGTGTATTCTACCAAAGAATTTATAAAAGCAATTCACCAAGGTGTGCCAAAATAACGTAGTAAGTATTTGTAATAGTTTTAAGTCTTATTTAATTTAAAAAAAATTATTAAATAAATCATACTTAAGATAGGCAGCCCTAGGAATATTAAAATTAGATTACACTTTGGGCATGTTAAGTATGGATATTCTATACAAAGTCTTAAAACAGAACTGCAAATATTCTAGTTGTGAGTGAACATATTCCTCAATTCCTGACAAATCTTGGGTTCAGAAAAGCAAGTAGTTTATACGACAGAAGGATACTGCTTTAGCCAGAAGTCTGCCTTAATCTCAGTTAATATAGTCCAGTAGGACCTTCACCATATGCCTTCTGTTCTACATGAATTATTAATCACGTTGCCTATAAGCATATATATTAGTAATACCTAACGGGGAATCCGATAGAATCATTGATGTTGGAAGGGATCTGTGGAGATTCTGTACTCCTCAAAGCAGAGTCAACTAGAACAAGTTGCTCAGAGATGCATCCAGTCAGGTTCTGACTATATCTGAGGATGGAGACCACGCATCATCTCCGTTCAACTTGTTTCACTAAGTGCCTACTCTGTACAGTCTATTTGGTGAGTAAAGCTGCAGACAAAAGGCTGCACTTGTCTCACAAAAGAGAAAAACTCCTCACAACTGGCTCAAAGAATTAAGTTCTCGAGCTTAAAACATTAAGAAAAAACAAACAGATCTCAACTAATTCCCTGAGTTAAGAAACAGAACTGCTGTTCTACTCCTTCCTGTCTACAGATACGAAACTCTTCTGTTGAGGTCAGCACGCCTCAACTCTCCCCACCATGTTAAAGCCCCCAGAGGCTAGCTGTTAGCATTATAAACTATTTTTGTTAGGCTATTAATTTAATTCTGCTCATGCAGTTTTGGATATGCACAAGATACCTATTTAATATGGAGATTAGGTATTTTAAAAGATCCTGCATTTTTTTTGGACCTTGACAAGATTTAAAGTGACTGTTTTGTACAGATAACTAAGAAATTTCTCCTTAGACTTATTTTAGACACTCAGCTAGTCAAACGGAACTTTTATAGCACACTAACACACTATAATATGTTCGAAAAACACCACACAACTCTTATAGACATCGATCTTTGAGAGTTCTGAACTCAAGAAATGGCATAGCGTGCAGAGACAGCTGCAATTAGAGAAAAATGCTTCCTCCCTCTCCTTCTACAAAGTTTTTTCTAATCTAAATGCAAGTTCTACTTTGCATTATCACTAAAATCTACATTCAAAGGTCCAACGACTTAAGTGTAACCAGTGTCTACGGAAGCCCATTGTATTAGTTTCTAATTTTATTGACATTGAACTCACACACCTGTTAAACTTTGGACTTAGGAAATATTTCTCACCCGTTCCAAGACAAACTATACATGAGTCATACATTCACTCAACTGATACAGTACCAAGCAGAGAAGCAAGTACTTTTTCCACCTTCAAAAATTTAGCTTTGAACAAGTGACTTAGGAAGATACTTTAAAAAAAAGAAACAACAAACCTACAAGCAACACACAGAACTTCAGAGCTAATAACTGAGTCAACAGGACATTAATAAAGTTAGTTTTGAAGTTCACTGATTGCACTGAGTTTAGTCAGAATGATAGAGGGACATTTCTTGAGAGGTTTACATATGTAACACTTAATCATTAAAGGGATATTAAACAGAACACAAAATAGGGGATAGGTCTCTGTTCCATAAGAGATATCGTAAGACACAGTATCACTGTAAAATGTATTGATTCGGAACAGAGTGCTGATGACAAATCAGAAACACTATTTTCCGTACGATTTCCCAACACTTTGCAGACAAAATGTAACAGCGTTGCACAGCACCACCTTTGGCCCTTCTGAGACCAGGAAACGTGTTATTTGTGCAAGGTTCCAACTCCTCACTTACTTAATGTGTGCCAGATTCAGCTGCACTGTCACCATCCACAGATGCAGCATACCAAGTACCTGCGTGGGAAGTGGCAGCGCTGCCTCATTAAGCTAAATATAGTGTTTCATCTTCACATAACCTAGAGGGGAGGCTTTGGAAGTGCAAACACTAAGATTTTTCTTATTTTGAAGACAAAAGAGAGCAAAGTCAACTATTTCATATAAATCAAGACCAAAACCCAACTGCTACAGAGACTTGCTTACTACTCACAAATCATTTGAAAGCGGGTAGTCTAGTAATAAAGTAGAGCTCAATTAAATCTCACATATACATTTCAGAATAAAATTAGCTTCAAGACGCGTTAACATACCCTAAATAAAAGCGAAGTTGGAACTTCAAGAGACCTAAGCACAACAATTGCTACCTACAACAAGAAAAGCCTGTAATTTCCTGCCTGTGTAGACGTCAGGGCTACTGTAGCACATCTCCTTTAGGTAGAAATGCTCAAGATCGTGTTCATCAACAAGCATTTGATGGATTTTAAGAAAAAACTGACCTTTAATACATGGGATCCATCTTTCGTTGGTGACCTATTAGAAAGAGAAGACAGGCTTAGGTAGAGTTCCAAGGAAAAAAATCTCTTGACAGTAAACTTCATATTAAAGAGTCTATAATACTGTCTTCCTTTACAGTGAATGCACACTTGACACGTTAGACCAGCAACAAACTGAATGTTTTTCACACCACTCTTTTAGACAACAGGCTCTAAATAAAGTGCTCAATTGTCTACAACATAGATCCACAGCTTCTCCAATCCCTGAAAGTTTCTCTGCAGAATCGTCTACTCGTCATATTTCTATCACCCTTTTCTAATACACTGATGCTGTTCCAAGTACCGATTTAAAAAGATTTTGCATTGCAGAGAATTTAAAATTAGCACATACAGGGAGCACAGGGTGGACATAAGAGAAAACAAAACTCTCAGAAAACAGAAGTACAAACGCTCTAGCAGCTTGCAAATCAAGTGCCTGAATCCTGAACTGCAGAGTCAACCCTACTACAGCCATTCTGCCCTTCAGCCTCTCTCGTAAATGTAAGGTCTTGGTTATCATCACAACATTCGGTATAAACACAAGTATTTACATTTGAACAGGAGAGAACTAGGTTTGCACTACTTTCCAAAACGCATACTCTGAAACAGTGAATTTGCGATATCGTCCACTCACACATAACCTCTCATTTCACTAATTACATGAAAGAACAAGGCATCTTAGGGGAGCGGTATCAAATAATTACTTCTCTTCAGGCCACCACTCAATCCAACCAGTGAACAGTCAACTCTTATTATATCCTGAACTTATATTTTCCACAAGATTTTCATAATTCTGTCAGACATTTAAATGTTGAGTCACACTGCTGACTCTGACTACAGGATCTCACTCAAATATAAACCCACTGAAAGGCAGGACCAGATGATCTTTTGAGGTTCCTTCCAAACAGGGCTTTGCTATGATTCTATTAGCTGGTCAGTCACAAGCAGAGACCACGTTACAGGTTACTTCCTTAAAAGCTTGCTACCAGTTGAACTACAACCTGGATTGTACCAGCATCCCAGCTGGCTACCAAGGTCAGTGATACTTGACAACTTTGAGCATCATCTTGTACCAACATTACAGATAAATACAGAGATCTCTGTCTAATTTGCCCCTCCTGCCTCCAAAACAATGGTTTCAAGGGACAATATCTTCTGAAAAAGAAAACTATTTCCATTTCATTTTTAAGAATTTCAGTTCTTTTTACTATATGAAAGTTTTTCATTAAAAAAAAAAATCACATTTATACAGCAGAGTTGAGTAAACAATAAAGCACAGTGGATTGGTATATAAAGATTGTATCATTTGTAACTAATTTAACACCCTAAACCTAGATGTTTCTGTCCAGATATTGACACTTAAGATGCACAATATCCGTAACATTGTTTCAAGGCGTAATCCTCCTAGAAGGTGCTAATGCCAGCATGCAAAAAAGACTGAAACTGGTATTTTGACCTGAAAAAACAACCACATCTTTTGTCTTCCAAAATAGATTGCTGGGAAAGGCCATAGCCTGTGTTTAATTTCTGGTTACTCAAATATTTTCAGTTCCACTATCAACTCTTGGATTTCCTTAGAAATAGCAGCAGAAACGTGTTGTCACTTCATTAAATCCACAAGATGACTTTAACAATGAAATATATTTATAATTACAACACTAATGCCTAAGCTTCAGCAAGGTGCAAGGTCCTATCATACGAGACACTGCTAAGGCTTTAGAACCTAAATAAAATGCGAATCCCTCAACTGCAAATAGATGCTTTAGTTTCCTATTGTGACGCTTACCACCAATTAGCATGTCACTTCTGGCACAGGCAAATCATTCCTCCACTGGTAACACAAAATAGGAGGTTCAAGAGACACTGCTACCCTTTCAGACTTCTTCAGCTAATTAGTTTCATGGAAAATCCACACTCAAACTAAAACAGATGTTATTTCCCACTCTCATGTTTTACCTTGGGGAAAAGCTGCTCAAGTAATGAAGGTTACAGAGATAGCAGATAAAGAATATAACATAGTGTTGATAGCTTGATAAAGCACACGTACATGTCTTCTGTTAAGTTGAAGCTCTGTCCTTGAAATTACATGCTTTAAAAACATTGCAAAACTTCCATAACTGTTTAGCAATAATACCACTTTTGGATAGCCAAAGCAGTTCAGTGGCTTGCCTGAGATTATCTGCGCGACGAGTTTATAAGCACCATTGCTCCCTCCGTTGCTGATTATTGTTGTTACATTTATAAAGACAAAGTCAGTCACAGAATAAGTTTAGGAACTGAAGTCTCTTGTAGTTCAACATTACTCGGGAATGGTCTCACCTTACCAAGCACCTGAAGTTACCAGCCTTCTCCACTCCTCGGTTTTACTGTAATGCCACGAGTTTTACGGATGCAGTATCTGAAATGCTTGCATTTTTTTAAAGTATAAATACTGGCAAAAGCATCTGAAAAGATTTATACGAACAGAAATCCAATGATCAAATACTGATTTTGCTTTGAAAGGTCTGTAGCTTTATAGGGTTATCAGGCAGAACATCAAGACTGGGATATGCCACAGAAAATGTAAGGCAAAAACTTAATTTTGTTGTCTAGTATGATTGTTTAGTAAGTAGTGGGATTTAAAAATTGGTAAGGATAGATCTTGCAGACTGCATTTCACATGAAACACTTCTAACAAGTTTTCTTACATGGTACCACCGTACCTCCTTTAACAAAGGAGGAGTTCAAGGTTATCTACAAAGATCAAACAAAATTCAAAGAAAAATCCCACTTCACCTGTACAAACATAACCAGATGCCTGATTTATCTGAAAGTCAAATAAACTCCTAAAAGACGACTTTTTTTTTAATTTATTTATTCAGGTGTCAAATTCATCCTAATACTGACCAGACTATAGGAAGCTGTCATTCCCACTACCAGGTAGCTCCAGGCTAGTACCTATTCGAAACAAACCTCTCATTTTCAACACACTGTTGCTAAGTTTTGTGACAGAAACCAAAACATTTAGCCTATCAAAAAAACCCCAATCATGTGAATGACTGGCCTTGGTGAAATCCCAGAACCACAGGGCCAGCTTTCCTGGGAGGATGCACACGTTACAAAGCAGATGTGCTAACAGATGAAGAGAGGTTTAAACAGCAGTACACTGCACAGAACATCCAGGCTCAGCAACCAGCCCACCACCTGTAGTTGCTGCTGTCCTGCAGCTTGCAGAGGCACACGATGTCTTCCTCACTCCAACCTATGGCTGGCCTGGAAGCTACAATTATTCCTGACGTATCTCTCTGTGGCAGCCCACACCTCCAAAAACCACAAGGATTCATCACTGCAGTGCACTGTTTGGGCTGCCCTTGGAAAGCATTTGGGAACTTCAGCTCACTCAGAATGCAGAAACTTGTCTGCAGTGCTGCAAGTCACTACAGCAACATAACCAACACTTCACACTCCATCTGTTTGCTGCCAAGATCAGTTTTGCATGTTTACTAAAATACACACCAACAAAAAAGTTGTAATAAGCATGTCCTTGTGTCAGCAGGGCACAACTTAACGTTATCTAGCTTCCTACACAGAAGAAAACTTGATTCGTTGGGAAAAGCATTGAAGAAACTTCAACGAAGATAGGACTACACAGGTTAGAATTCAAGAATTTAAACGAAGGTGCTAGAGGATACTTCTCATTGTCTACACCATCTATTGAATCCAGTGCCTTTTGTTTGGTTTCTCATAACAATCTTCAGGACACAATTACACTAGGAACAAACTTGCCCCTTACTGTCAGGCACATGTCATTGAAACTATTTGGTTTGGCAGTTCTTGATTTCAGAGTGGGTGGATCACTTTTCTTATAAATAAAATATAAGAGGGTCTGTCACATGCCTGCATCCAAACAAGTGTGCTTTACTTCACACTTCCCTTCTCTCAAAATTGACATCCTCCTTCACGGGACAGTTCATGCCTCTAAATGTCAGGTCTTTTTCTGAATCTCTTCCGTGGTTATAGTCTGTTGAAAGTAGAGTGACAGAGGTTAAATAAGGGCATCTTCTGTCACACTGTCTCTCCCTTTCCACTCCTCTGGCTACACAATGAATAGATGCCTTCACTGACCAGTCCACAAAGGCACCTCGATCTTTTTTCTGGGGTCTAGAAAAGCATATAGAAAGACGTTGTTTGGGACCTAGTTATCTAACAGATGGACACTCTCCGCTCATCCTGTCAAAAGTAGAATTACACGTCAAAGGCAAGATCTACAGCAGAAGTGAAGCACAGAGGGGATACAATAGTCTCCAAACATCTGGTTTGAACACACTTCATCTTACGGAAGTCATCAATGCAGGAGAGCTATCTCAGTCCATTATCATCTGAAAAACATTTTGTAACAAGTTCTGCAATTTTTGCTAATTAATTCTTAAAGAGCACCATTTATATATGTACTTGAGGACACAGACATGGTGATTTCCTTAACAGAAGGGCTTAAGCATCAGTACCTATTGACTTACAGGAGGAATTGGGAGCTTACATACAACTTGAAAATTCCACTCTTCTATACGACATAAGAAAATCAATAAAATAAATAAACAGCGAAGAAGTTAGCAAGTTTACACAAACAGTTGTCACCACTTTCAGAATTTCCGTATCAGCAGTTATTAAACTTCCCCACAGAGAACTCGGGGCGGGAAGCTACAAAACCCACATTTTAATGAGGGCAAATATATCTACACCGCTTTGCTAAAATCTAGCTATAGCACGTACTGTGAGAAAGGATTCCCAAATGTTTTTGCTGATCGTCACAACACTGAACGCACAAGGAAATGCCTCAAACTGCAGAGGGCAATACGCACTTGTTTTCAGTTGCCCTTCTTCCCACGAGAAGGTTTAGATTTTTTTTTTTTGTGGGTCCCAACTCAATGCAATTACACATGCACTGGTCTCAAAACTATAATTCACAAGGCTGCTTCCAAGAAATGTCCAGTGCAAATGTGAAATTAGCTCTTAGGAAATCTCAAAGCTTATTGAGAGAAAATACTCTCCATATCGTTAGCAAAGATTCAACAGCAGACTGAATTAGAGATTTGGTATCTGTATGGCAAATTAAGTTCTCTGAGACCACCTTCTTACTTGACTCAACCTGATGGTATTGACTTGAGTCAATGATGCATCCTTACAGGTTATGGAAGAGCACTAGAAAAATTAAAAGCATCTTTCATTTTAATTTCTATTGAGTGACTTCATATTACTAAGTTCTGCTTAGATACAGGTGAGGCAGACCTGCAAAGCCAGGACCTGTGGCATTATCTGTATCAAATAAAAGACAGGATGTGCAGCTGGGACGGATTTAAAGGCTCACTTCTACCAAAAGGTCAGGTTCCCCCTTCCTGCCTGTGGCTTCCAGCCACACAAACCCCACACCTTCACCCTCTTCTGTCCCCACCCGGCCACGTTCCAGACGTTTTACCTTCTAGAAACAGCAAAAACTATTCATTTTTTCAGCTGTTTTCAATTACTTTGAGTTAAAGCAATTCCTAGAAGCACTAGTGCCAGAGAAAGGTAAGCAGTCAGAGCAAAACCTCATTTCAGCACAAGAGCTGTTGATTTGGCTTACCACATCTCACGGAACTATATGCCAAGGTGCGCTTTTCACCAGGCTCCATAAAAAGCTAACTTCAGAAAAGCTTTGATACAGGATGTGTGGGAGAGGAGAACAGATCTAGTCTTTCCTTTGTTCTTGGCATCCAGTGACCACTGACACACAGATTAAAGCAAGCCCTTAGTCAATTATTAAAGCTCCAAATGGATGGATCCCGCAATCCATATCTTCTTGCTCTTAGAACAAGCTACATGAAACCTCATGCTGCAAGGTCAAATAATGGAAGAGGTTTGGTCCAAGACACATGAAAAAACAGAACTGACACAAGCCATAACCTGTTTAGCACACAACCAGAAAGAGATGTTCACAATTTAAAAAGAGGGAGCATATTTGGCTAACAACAATATGGTGACACAGGTAGCTGTGAGATAACAGCACCGGGAATCTACGTTACAAAATGCTGTTAAAACTTTACTACACAGAACCATACACTGGCGAAATATAAGAAGCATCGAAGCAACACCATTAAAAACAAATGACAGAGCACGCTAGAAGTTGTTTTACACACAGCAACTGTCAGCCTGTTGCTGAAGAAGCTCGCTCTCCTTCCTCAGAAAATCTGTTACTTTTATCGTATTTCAGGGGTTAGTTCTGTCAGTCTCACTTTCATCCCCGCACGCCTTTTCTAAAAACTACGTCTTGTCAGCCCAAGGAAGGCAGATACGATCTCATCAAGATAATGGCTACTGCCATCCCCACAAGCCTTAGAAAGTACACCGAGAAGCGCTCGATTTCTTAACAGCCTCTTGACTTTCGTGCTTGCCGCTCGCTCAAGCAAAGCACCACCGAGCGCAGCGCAGCCCCGCCGGCCCGCGGCCAGCCCGGCCGGGCACCCCGCTCCCCGAGCGCGCAGCCCCGCGCTGCCAGGCGGGGGGACGCGAGGCTCCGGGCAGACCCCATTCCCTCCCCCCAGGAGCTCCCCAAAGGCCGTAACGGCGAGGGGGGGGGGCGGCACCTCCCCTCAGGGCCGCGCTGAGGGAGGGGAGGGGACGGCAGGGTGGCGGCCGCGCCGGACTCACGGCGCGGGGGAGGCGCCCGCCAGGTGCACGTCCTCGGGCGCATCGTAGAACTCCTCGGTGTCGCTGTCGGAGGCCATGACGGCGCCGGGCCGGGCCGGGCCGAGCCGTGCCGGGCCGGGCCCAGCCGCGGGCAGCGCAGCGCAGCGGAAGAGAGGGCAGGGCGGCCACCGCCACCTCAGGGCAGGACGGGCGGGCGGGCAGGCAGGCGGGGGCCGCGCGACTCACGCGAGAGTACGCCAGCCCCGCCCCCTGCCGGGCGGAAGTGGGGGAAGCGAGGAGAGGGGAGGGAGGTGCCCGGCGCTCGGCCTCCTCCCGTCACGTGACGCCAGGGCGCGGGGCCGTCTCGCCGCGTGCCCCGGTTGCGGCGCCACCTCGCGGCGCGCGCGGGGCCGGGGGTCGACGAGCAACGCCGTGCACCCCGCGCGCCCCGTGCAGCGCCGCGCACCCCAGCACCCCCCGCCTGCTTTGGGAGGCGGGAGCGCGCAGCCCTCAGCACGGGGGGTGACCGTCCTGCTGTTGGAGCGCCCCGCGCGTCCCCCGCCCCGTGGCCGGGGCTCCCGGGGCTCTGCGGCACTTGGCGCGTTTTTCTGCTTCTCTGACGGTTCCTCTGTCGAGGAAGCTACCCGAGCAAACCCGTGCTGACTGTGCCCCCTCAGGTGATGTGCAAACAGATCGGTAACTCAGATGCAAATATTTGCCCCTGCTGTTAAACACTGTCCACACACTCGGTTAATAAAGGCGAGCAAATACACGGTGGCAAAGATGAAAGGAGAAGGTCTGATTTTTTCTCTCACCAGTCTGCCCATAGAGGGAAACCAGAACGAAGGTAATAGTGGGAATCGGATGACAGAGAATTAAGATATTCTTTTAGACGAATTGCTAGGATATTTTTAAAGGACTTTTTTCTCATTAACTTCTGTGATGAATGTTTGAAACTGGCAGGAATTAAATTATACGGTTCTGTATTTGCTTTTCCTTGTATTTTCTTTCCGATTAACTGTCATTTGATCTTCCAGTCATTTTTCTTCTGCCATGGAATTATGAACGGTCAGACAGCAATGGAGGAAAGAGGCTTCCCTTTGAAACCTGAAATGCTTTTCCTTTTAGTATCTGCACAGCGATAAGTCCTTGTTTCTGAGGCAAAGCAGTATTCCTTCATCGACATGTGTGATGGTGACAGAACGGATTGATTACTATCATTATGGTATCATAATGATTTTAGGCTTCCCTCAGTGTTCTCCGTGTGCTGACCTCCTGTCCCCGTCGCTCTCCGGCACCCTTCGCTGGATTACAGCTCCTTGTCATGTGTCCTCTCAGACTTCTGACGAGCACGGAGTTTCCCAAAGCAGCGACACAAACTAGACCTCTCTATCTATGCACTTATTTTTGTAAAATGGGTGAAAGCTTAGTATATTTGGGACAGCTACCGTTGCCAAATGAGTCGACAGCGGTGCTGTGCGTACGCAAGCACCCGCACACCGGACCTCGCACACGTGCGTGGCGTGGGGCCACGTCCTCCCGCGCCCTTTAAAAATCATGAAGCTTCTCGGCCAAACCAGCAGAAGGGCTGGGATGACAGGAAGGAGTGAATTCAAACGTGAACAATTCCTCTGATTCCTCTTAAAAACAAGGAAGTGGGAGCCTCACGTACACCTGAAGCTTTTAATGTTGAAGAATTTGGGCAAATAAGTAGCACAGAAAATTACGGACTTGTGATTCATTGCTCACTGTTCCTGCTCTAACTGACAGCCAAACACAGCGATTGCATTAGCGTAAGTAGTGTGGTTTCTAAATTATTAAAGACAACAATGATGTAACCTTAGCTGGGAAGGCGGATGGCTCTAGAAACTGGGAAAAAAATGCTGCCGAAAAGCATCTTGAATTGTTTGTCAGTGTGTCAGTAACTGATGGCAGCTGCACGACTTCATGTTTTGTTAGGCAGAGGAAATTATTTAGTTGCAGAATTAAGGAACATTCAAATAAAAGCCCAATTCTGGCATTTAGTCAGGTCTGCGTGATGATTAAAATTCAGCCTAACTGCCATGATCTTGACCTTCCCACTCCAAACCCACTTGCCTTTTGCATCAGAGTGGCTTCAGAAGTTGTTAGAGCCTCCAGACCAGGAGAATTATAACTACAGTTCCACCGTGACACAACCCAGCCTGCCTTTGTCCATGAAGACAGATATAATATTGGCTGTGAAGGTCTCCTCTAGTGTCACTAAGCACCAGGAAGCCCACTGGCCAAGACAGAGCCTGAGCGGGACGGTGTTATTGCCGGTGGCAGGTGCCGGCGGGGTTTCGCTCGCTCTTCACTCTGCAGAGTGTTGCTGGGGCTTTGCAGAATGTTGGTTGCCAGGGCTGGCTGATCTTCTCTTTGCTGCTTGTAGAGATCAGCAAGAGGACAACTGGGTGTAGCAGGGACAAAGTTTCCAGAGATAGAAGATAAAGGTTATAATTAGTGTTTACAAATGACCTGGGTGTTTTCTCCCCAGGGTTGGCACTACCCTTTCCCAGGGATGAGCACCGAGTTGGCAGTGGGTGTTAGCAAGGGCTGGTCTCACCTTGAAAGCATGTGCCTTGCATGCATTGATGAAAAGTGGTATGCCTGGGCTTGGAGGGGCTGTGGTGGCCAGCTCTGTAAGAACTAGGCTGTTAAATTCTCAAACTTATACCTAAAATCACCCCTGGGCCAGTTGTTCCAAAATTCAAAGCCATGTGAGGAAAAAGACGAGGTCATAGGTAAAAATCGTTATGAATGGCAGACTCTTTGGCATAGCAGATAGTACATTTGCTAGGATTTTCTAACATAAAATAATACACAGTTTAATGACTTGAATTACTTTCTGGCTTCAAGGTACTGCTCAACAGAGTGTCTACGCGTTTCACACCCAAGTCCCAGTGCTTCCCCAGTACCCAGTGGCTCAGCCCTGTGCCTGCTCTGTTCCTGACTAGGTGATGACAGTTTTTATCTTTGGCTTAGAAATGAACTTCAACTTCCCCCAAGGACTCCTGTGAATCAGAGCTCACATGTCAGCTTGTCCCGAGAACCCTGCGGTGTCAGCAGGACCGTCCTACCAAAATCACCACTGATGTGTGGAAGTTTCCTCCTCTTTTGCCACTACCAGACTGACTTCTGCCGTGAAGGGTTGTGTCTGCTTAAGTGAGTGTGCTGCTGCTTTTCTACTTCAGAGGCCCAGAAAGCACAGAAGTCCCTTTCAGTTGTCTCCTAGCTCATTTGCTAGCAGTGCTGATGTTGGCAGGTAGGTCTTGCTCCCACTAAATCTTAATATACTTTCTGCAAACAGATATAGGGTAGATTTGCAACCTCTGCAAAATATTACCAGTCTCCTGATTCATCTGGTCACCTAGGGACATAAGTTTTTAAAGCAAAATTATTTTTTATCATTACATTAAAAAAAAATAAGGGCAAGACGTATGTTTAGAGAGAACTTGCCTGGAGAAGAGAAGGCTCCGGGGAAACCTTATAGCAGCCTTCCAGTACTAAAAGGGGGCCTACAAGAAAGCTGGAGAGGGACTTTTTACTAGAGTGTGTAGTGACAGGACAAGGGGCAACAGCTTTAAACCGAAAGAGGGGAGATTTAGATTACAGATAAGGAGGAAGTTCTTCCCTCTGAGGGTGGTGAGGCACTGGAACAGGTTGCCCAGAGAAGTTGTGGCTGCCCCAGCCCTGGAAGTGTTCAAGGCCAGGTTGGATGAGGCTTTGAGCAACCTGATGTAGTGGAAGGTGTCCCTGCCCATGGCAGGGGAATTGGAACTAAATCATCTTTAAGATCCCTTCCAACCCTAACCATTCCATGATTCTATGAACTTGGAGCTTCCTGCAGCACAGTCAGTGGACAATTTCCTGCATGCCCTCTGGGTGCTGGGAGAGGCAAGGCAGAGATGTGCTGGAAGAACTGCTGGTCTCATATCACCCATGAAGAGAGTAGCGTCAAAGTCAAGCCCAAAACATGTGGCTGAATCAAGAATCGCATCGAGGTCTCCTGCATCACATCACAGAGCTTGGAGATGCCCTCATCTGTGTGACTTTGTTCCCCTGGGATATGGAGTTTGGTGAGAGTGGGAGAGAAAAAAATGACCAGAGGTGATGACTATGTGGAGCTGCGGTGTGGCTTTGGAATGGCATCAATGGTCAGATAAATGAGGGTGATTCCTTCTCATTTAAAGTCCTGAGCACCAAACCTGTGCTGGTTACGAGGAGCAGGAAAACAGGAAAAGCTGCATACCTTGAGCACACATGCAGGAACATCTGTCGTTGCCAACTCATTTGACAGCCCATTGATGTAAATAATGATTTCTGGTTCTGTTTGTGAAAATTACTCCTTCCCAGCACTGCAAACCGCTACTGAGTCACCGCCAGCACCCACCGCCAGAACCGTCACACTGTGACGCCCCAGCCCTGCTCCGTCCCAGGGAGAGGGGTCACTAGGAGGATTGTTGGGGTCACAGCTGTCTTGCACAGGCAGCTTTGTGCGAATGGCTGTGTCTCCATTTAGCCCATATCCAGGGCCAAACACTAGCCAGCAGTTCTATTACCCAATGACCCCTCCCCACTCGAGAAGGGGAATCAGGAAAAAGAAAGAAGACCCTTGGGTTGAGATAAGAACTATTTCATAATTGAAATAGAATAAAATGAAAATGAAAATAATAATGGTAACAATAATAATATATACAGACAAGTGCTGCATGGTGCAGCTGCTCACCACCCCTTGGCTAATGTCCAGCCTTTTCCCGGACAGCTATCACAGAGCAGGAAAGTCCCAAAACCGCAATCCTGGAAGAGAGTGAGAGTAGGTCTCAGGAGCAGAATGGCAGGCAAGACCCTCCAGGGACAGTGACCATTGCGGAAGAGAGAGTGAGAGAGACAAGAGCAGGTGAAGAGAGCCTGTCCCCAACAAACTTTCCATTTTATAGTGAGCATGACATTACATGGTATGGAATACCTTTTTGACAATTTAGGTGTCAGTCACCATGCTCCTCCCAGGTTCCTGGAGTCTGGGTCATTAGCAAAAAACAAGTCGGAAAGTCCTTGAGCACTACAGATACCCACATCCCACGGCTGGCTACAAAATAAAGCAAAGTGTCTTATCAACTCTGTTCTCACCGAATTGGGTGGTGCAGTCTTTTTAAAAATGCAGCTTACTTTAGAAAGGTAGCTTCTCTCAACAGAAAATTGATTCTATGATTCTGTCCCAGCGAAACCAGGACAGGCAGTCACACTGCGTAAGGTTTAACAATGTACTGAGCTAACAGCAGCCTGGCCCTGTGCTTAGAGGTGTCCTGTGCCTTCTGCTGCAGCAAATAGCATCCCATACCAGTGTGTGTGCACAGGCATAGTGGCACACAGACACACACGTGTAAGTACACAGCCACGTGTGCATATGGTGTGTTGTTACAGCTGACACGCCAGGAAAGCATGCCAGGGAACCAGGCAGCATGGTGCAGGACACAGCAGAGGCTGAGCAGACCATGAGGAGCTGTAGCACAGCTACAACCATCCAACCACTACTTGTGCACGGCTTGGGCAGTTGGACAGAGCTTGTTTTCAGAGGTGCTTGTGTGTTTTCATCCGGATTTCCATCCCTTGTATCTCCTTTTGCCTTCCCTTGTTTTTTCCTCCACCTTGGTCCCAGGTGGCGGCCCAGCAGATACGATGCTCACTGGTGTTATCCTAGCATGCTGAAACCCCGTTGCTGCAGGCTGTCGTAGAGCCTCCAGAAATTGCCACCACCCAAAATGGTGCAGGAGAGCCAGGAGGGGCACAGAAGGATGAGGAGGGGCGAGCAGCTTCGGGAGAGTATCAGCAATGAGAGGAAATGGGAAACTGGAGGAGGGAGGGAGGATCCCTGTGAGCAGGAAGCCAAACACTATGGGGGAGCACAAATCATCCTGCAAGGGGGTGAAGAAATGTGCTGAGAAATGCAAACATGGGGGCAACCGGTGAAATGTGGTTCAGCATCCACCTCCAGGCACGGAGGAGTTGAAAACCTGCTCTGGGAAGTGCTTCGCACCCAGTTGAGGCTCTCCAGGCATCCAGGTTAACAACAGTGACAAAAACCCCTTAAATACCAAATGAGATCGCTGCAGACACACCAACAAAAATACATCAAGCAAAACGTTTCCTGAAGAAGGTGTGGCAAGGGAGAGAAACGTGGCAATGTTGGCTGTGGCTGCTGCTGTGCGTGGCAGGCGTGGAAACAGAGACGACGGCATTTGCCGGCTGCTGATCACTAAGTCACGCTGCAAGACCTGTGCCTGGGCTGTTTACACCAGCAGCGACGAAACAGGCTTGTGTTCATGCAGGCTGTGAGGCTGGCAGAGAGCACACGGTGCTGTAACATGTGCCTTTCCTTTCTGGGAGCATGGGAAGGGCTCAGCACCAGTCACGCTGTAGGAAAGAAAATATCCCACATAGCTGGGAAATGCAGATATGGAAATTTTTTTCCCTGAATGGACTGGGTAGTCTTTTCCTGTCGTGATTAAGAGGAAAAGGTGTTCTGACATGAAGAGATTTTGCCAAATTGGTTATGTTGGAGGGTTCAGGCTCCTTGAACTGTGTGAGCAAGACAGGCTGCAGCATTTTTCTTTAGTTTTCTTCTGTTTGCAGCTCTGATGAAGTAGCAGGTCTTCAGGAAAGGCAGATTTCCCTTTGTTCCTGAGGTGATGGGCTAGAGGAATTGTGTCACAGAAGGACATAACCTGAGGCACAGATGACTCCAGATAGGTGGTGAGACTTTCCCATAATACAACTTTTCTGTTCCTTCAGCAGTCCCAGCACAGCCCTGCAGCCACGAGGAGAGGAGTGGTCAGGGCTGCACTTCCCACACCCGGAGTTGCTCAGCAGGGTATTTTTATGCAATTGAAGTTGTTGGCTTGATTTTTCTCTGCAAAGGCCAGTCCCACCCTGGGAAAATGCAGTGGGGAGTCACCTTCCCATGGCCTGAGAGGTGCAAGGAAAAGGGGTCAGTGACTGCCAGGAGAACGGTGCCCTGTTTCTCCCAGCACAGGGTAAGCCCAGACTGGACCCTACCTCCATCCCTACCTCCATCCCTGCCTCTGTCTCTGCCACCATCCCTGCCTCTGTCCCACAGGTGCGGGGACACGGTGCGTGGAGCTGAACAGCAGTGGTGGCTGGTCCCTCGCAAGGAGGAGCCAGGACAGGCTGAGTAAAACTGGCAATGTCTGGGGTTTTTCCGTGCTTCCAGAACCAGAGGATCAAACTGGTTTGTTGGAAGTGAAATAGCCTTGTTATTTTTATGGGGGCTACCCAAAGTGTGAAACAGGATGGAGCGCAGCTACTAGATGGAAGTTGAGGTGCAAACTCAGTGCCTGTTGAATGGAATAAGAAACAGTTGAGAAAGCCCCGTCTGTCTCTTGAGGTGTCCTCCCAAAACACAGACTGCGCATGGATTTGTATTCAGAGAATTTTCCTGCTGCTCTGACTTGCGCTACATCATCTGCTCTCACAAATAAACCAATTTAATTACACAGACACGCTCTTTATTCATTCTTCCTGGCATGCTGACAATTTCTGCATGTGCAGATGAGTTGTGCCTCAGCCTTTGCCAATGCAAATGCTCTGTCCTCCAAACTTCCATGTTTTATTTTTGTCTGAAGATGCTCGGTGGATGCGTATGCTTTCATATATGATTGTTACATTTTTGTTTTCTCTATGCTCCATCTCTAAATGCCTAAAAGCGTGCTGCTGGTTGATGAATCAGAGTTGGTGCATCACTGTGTAGCGGAGCTGTGAGTTATGCTTTCCTCTGGAGATCTACTTTTGTTCTTCATTCCAGCTCACCAAAAGTCATGATCAAAGCAACGCACACTAAAAGAGGGTGCATTTGCTGTTCTCTTAAGGAAGAATTGTGAGCAGCTTGCTTTGAACTGAATTTTGTCAGGTTTGAAAAGGTAATTTACTACTTGTGGAGATCAAAAAAAATCCAAAATTAATAGTGTGGAATGAGAAACAAATAGGTAGCTTTTACTAAAGTGGTTCTACAGTACACATATTTGAAAGGAAAGTAGGAATAGAAAATATAATAACATTACAGTGAAGAAATTATATTGCATACATTTTCTGTATTGGATCCCAATTCACACCACAACAGCTACATTCTAAAAATGCTCAAAAAATCAGTTAAATTACTGAAGTTATAATGTGGTGTCTGGAAGTTATAACTTTATATATGCCATTAAACGAAGCCTGTCAGTACTAAGAAAACTTCTTCTCTGGCTCCTGGTCGTCACGTCTGTGTTCAATAACCCGTAGCTGATTGCCTGAATGCTGCCTCTCTGATGTGGCTCAGGGAGAGCCCAGACTCTCTCGAGCAACAACCAGCAGGTCGAACTGTTTTTAACAGAGATTTTGTCTGCTATTGTTCTCTGGTTTAGAGTTGGTTCTTCTGCAGAACAATTGCAAACGACACTCAGTCGCATGAAGAGAAGAATGGCTGTAAGGAATTTTACTTGGAGAAAAATAAAACTGTTTCTGTTGCACGGAGGTATCTGCTGGGCAGAGCACGAGCTGGAAGTTGGTAGCTCTGTTGGCAGGACCTGTGCTGCAGCTGGCTCACATTTAGGGCTTGCAGCTGGGATTTCAGTATTCCAAGTTTCACTAATAAAACTTTTGCTTTCCTGACCAACTTCTAGTGGTCTCATAGCTTGCTAGGGCTGTGGGCTCCGGAGTTCATGTGTGACCTCACTTGTGAGCCCAGATTTACCAGTGTGTGTATTTGTACCCTCCAGTACTGGTTTTCCAGATCTTCCCTCGCAATTTGCAACCTCTTCCAAAAACGCACCAGCCACTTTCTCCAGCAGCTCCATTACCTTGCCATAAAATGTCTATAAAATGCCCAGCAAACATTGACATTTGCTGGGAGGTCCTGGGGAAATGCTGTAACGCCCAACTGTGCTGGTGTCAGTCAGGGTTGCCATGGCAGCCCCAGCTTTGAATTCTGCTTTCATGGTTTTCTGCCTCAACCTTAGTATTAGTTTAACTCCAGTTTATATATATATATCTGTGCTTTTGATGATAATTACTATTTACTTCTAGTGCCTTATTCTGCTGCTTTTTCTCTTGATGGATTCCAGGTCCTGAAGGAAATGAAATAGTCCATTGCTGCTCTCTCCAATGCCCAGAAACAGCACATGGTGGATATTTGTGAACCTGGCCGGCCAGATGTGGGAGAACAGTCTGAAATGAAGACAGAATGGAAGAGTTGGGATTCAGCCTGGAGAAGAGAAGGCTTCGGGGAGACCTTCTAGCAGCTTTCCAGTACCTAAAGGGGCTACAAAAAAGCTGGAGAGGGACTTTTTACAAGGGTATGTAGCAGTGATAGGACAAGGGGCAATGGCTTTAAACTGAAAGAGGAGAGATTTCGATTAGATCTAAGGAAGAAATTCTTCCCTCTGAGGGTGGTGAGGCACTGGAAGAGATTGCCCAGAGAAGTTGTGGCTGCTCCATCCCTGGAGGTGTTCAAGCCTAGGTTGGATGAGGCTTTGAGCATCCTGGTGTAGGGGAAGGTGTCCCTGCCCATGGCAGGGGGTTAGAAACTGGATGATCTTTAAGGTCCCTTCCAAGCCAAACCATTCTACGATTCTATGAAATGGGCCTTTTGAGCTCTTATGGAAAGAATCTACGAAAAAGAACAATAATTGAATCACCTGCCCTGTTCCTGGAGATGAGCTGTATTCTCTGGTGCAAGAAGTAATGTTGGCACAGGACAGAGAGAGGCAGAGAAAACCAGGTGGTAGCAGGGAGGTGCCCATGAAGGGTGGTACTAAAAGCTGGAGTAGCAGCAGTGGACAGCAGAGGTGCTGGGGTCAAATGAGCCAGAGCCCTCCCAGATCAGCAAAGTATTTGCTGTGGTATCTCCAGGGCACCTCAGAGACTGGGCTGTAGCCAGTCTGTGTGTAATCTCATTCTCTTTTCTGCTTTTTCCTTTCCAGCAGAGAGTGTGCCTTATTCTGCCTTCACACTCGCTTTGAAGGATAACACAGGGTGCAGTGAATTCCTGTCGTACACTGCCATTTGTTCCTCTTTGCTGCTGAATATATTTTTTTAACTCTAGCCAGCAGAAGCAATTTATTTGTTCAGTGATGTCCAGGAAATATACCCGAGGGAGATCTCTGAACACGACCACAAAGCTGATAAGGATTAATGGTGGATGATAGAACATTGGATAAGGCTATTCCCACATTTGGGTCAATATCTGCTATTTACAGTGTTAACATTAAGCAAACAACTATCAGGTTATTACCTGTTATTATATTTAATGAGAGTATTTACTTTTCCTCTAAAGACTGCTGAGGACCACATTAACCTCCTTGTATGCTCTGGCAGCCAGGAGAGCAGCCTGCCCTATCTCAGTGGTGGTGAGTTTAGCACAATCATCACATCTGAGCTCTAAAAGGGCACTATGTGGCCTACACGTTTCATTCTTAGACAAAGCTAACAATGTTTGACTTAGTCTCCATTGCTAGCAGAGAACGGATTATTAGCAGGGATAAATCTCTTTCCTTCTACAGGTGTTGATATCTGCTGTGGAAGCTAATACAGACATCAGTAGTCATTTGTAAGAGCAGCTCCAAGAATCTAGTGTTGATATTGTTGTGTCTTATCCAGTAGCTCCAGGTCCCTGCAGTGCCCTGGGTGAGAAATAACAAAGCTTTTCCTTTGCTGACACCTGCGCTTTCATTCTCGCCTCCCTTAGTTTCCTGCATTAATTGAAAAAAAAATAATAATCTCAGAAACATATAGGAAGTGCAGAAACCCACCTGCGTCCTGCGCGTGGTGGGCCAGTGTGTGTGCAGAAGCCCAAGCCAGGAAGCACCTCTGCCCCTGAACAGCTGCCCCCGTGGGGCTGCTTCCAAACCGCTGCAGTCTGGCAGGATTTCTTCCTTTATCCCCAGGTTTCCTTTGCTGTTCATCAGCTCTCCCCTGCTCACCCACTGCTCCAACCTTCCTGACACCCACTGTATGCGCTCTCCAGGGCCATGGCTGACTCTCTGCTTCCCCTGCAATGCCCTGCTAAGCCAGAGGCTGGAGATTCCCAGTGTGCACCACCATGGAAATGAAAACAAACAATATCCAGCAATAATGTCTGGGTAGAAACAGGGGTTGACTGGGAAAGTCTAGTTATCTGTTCATCACTTTGAGTCATGCTATGGGCCTGGGGGAGCTGAAACTGCTCCGGGAATTCTTGAGGCTGTACTAAAAAGATCCTGATTTATTGTGCTTACTTTATAGAGGAGCCAACACCTCCCTCGCAGTGGGCAATAAACAATCATCCATGGGCACGCAGAAAGCAGCAATGTTAAAGAATATAAAATTGAAGATATTTCTTACTGACACAGTTACTTGAGAAAGCTGAAGTGTTGAGCACTTCCCATACTGCGGCATGGCAATGCCGAGCTCTAGATGAGCCACCTCGCTGGACCAGCATCTGCACCATCATGGGACAACAAGAAACACCCTGCCCTAGACAACTCACCAAAGACCAAGAGGGGACCTATAGATACCAGGAGACAAAGCCAAAGAAGGGAACAATGACCCTGTGTTTTTTGTGGGAGAGGCAAATCTGCCAACGTTTTGTTTACCCCGTTATTTTATGGACTGCTAGGCTGAAAACCAGCACACCTGGCCCTCGGTGGTAATGGGAACAAACCCGAGTGGTTTCCTGCACCAAACCCCTGGGGATGGGGAACATCTGTGAGCTCCAGACTAGGACCAGCATCCCGCAAAAATGGTTTTCCCATCTTGGGGAAATTTTCAATATTTTAGACCTTTCTGTCCCTTGTTAGCCAAAAATCTTAAACTAGAGAGAAATGAAAATCTCAGACATTTAGTTTTGAAAAAAGCTCCATAAATCATGCCACCTAATAGGCAAAAGAGGTTACTTTAAGGTCCTTGTTTAGATCTTTGTTCTAAGTTTACAGCTTTTACTGGCTTTAAATAAAATCCCTGAAGTTGCTTATATACAACATTTTTCCTTCTCTCGGTTTAATTTTAGATGTGTGCAGCTAAATGTTAAATATGCATTACTAAGTAAATGAAATGTCATAGTCCTAGATTAAACTCCTCTAGTGGAGTTAAATTAAAGGTTTCTGCTCCTGGTTTAGAGGAGCACAGTGTGAATGTTTTATAGCAGCAGCAAAGCCAGAATTACAGGTTAGGCTCCAAACCTGTGTGCATGACTAACACCAGGAAAAACAAAACCAGCTTGAACTTTTAAAAGCTGGAGCCAAGAAACAATGAAGGAGACGTAGCATTTTAGATCCAGCTTTCTGGAAAGAAGCAGCACCTGCTACGGTCCAGGCTCTGGTGGCTTGGAGCTGCAGATGCACCCTATGGAGGATGCCTGGACCTTGCGTGGATGTGGTATGTTCATCCCAGACATCCTGTGGTGCTTGAATTGGTGGGACTGGCCTTGCTACTGCTCCCAGCAAAGCTGCTGAAGCAGTGCGATCACCTCTATCTTGCTGTAAGCCATGTAGGAGCTCACACCCGTAGCGATCACTACCCTGCCAACGGTCCTACTGCATCGCAGGGTCAGAATTTTGGCAAACGTTCATTGGTTATAGTGAAAAAAAATCCTCTATCAATATTTGGTGGTGACTGTTCACCATGCTCTCTGCATGGAGCCATCTCGGCAAGACTTGCTCTCAGGGGAGCCTTCAGGGGAAAATTAAAACTCCTGAAGCAGTGGGGTGTTAAAGGCCAGCACTCCCTGCCGTACTGGCTCCGGCCCTGCCGGCAGTGGGAGGGAAGCAGCTGGGAACGGAGGCTAAGGAAAAGCCTCCTCCAGGTTTTCCTGTGCCCCAGCTGACCCTGGGAAGAACAAGAGAGCTACTTATGTCTGCTCCCATATTTAGTACGGGAGGGAAATGCCCTTCCCAGCAGGAAGGCAGCATACTTGACGCTCCTTTCTGTGTGTCCCAGCATGCAGGACAGCAGTGACCTTCACCGGAGGGGCGAGGGACACATCTCTGCTGGCTTTTGGGGACAGCACGGTGGATTTCTTACTGTTGGTCTGAGGCAACTGGGAGCCCATCACCATCTTCAGCTCCACAGTGGGATCCCCAGTCTGAGCTCGTGTCTGGGCAGGGATTGGGGGTTCTGGAAGAAAGCAGCAGAAATGCTCCCCACTGTGTCAGTTTGGCTTTAAACTTTTGTTTGAGGAATGCTGTTTTCCAATAGCCACCTTGCTCCTCACACAGGCCAAAACCACCCTGCAGGGTTTGGCTGGAAGGTGTTCTTCTCAGCTGGCTTCTGTTTCATTTCCTCCTCAGTATCTCACCCCACTTCGTGACATGCCAGTGAGTACAACTTCCCTTTTCTGTCCTCAGCTAATCCTGAAGGGGACAATAAATAGCAAGAGGAGCCTTTTATAAGCAGATATAAAGTACTCACATCCGCAGCATATTACTAAAGTTATACAGTGATTTGTTCTTGGCGTATCTATTGATATGAGCAACACTTGGACAGGTCCGTGCTACGGCATGTCTCACTTGTCCTTCAAAGTTTCCTCCGCAGCAGTGTCCTTCCTCCTGGAGGTGATTCCTTTGAGCTGGAGCAGATCAAGAAACAGACAAAAAAACATTTTATGTGAAAAGACATCAAGCCAAATAAAACTATAGTTTTTTAGAACAAGCTTCAAAAGTTTAAGATTCTTTATGTGAAAGAACAAGACAGTTAAGAATCTTTGTAAATACTTTTTTTTAACAGCTTCTTTCTAACAGTCATGGGTTAGGCCGATCTGGCAAGTAAACCCCATGCAGCTCTCCCACTCCAGTGAAGTGGAGAGGAGAAAAATGTAATAAAAGAGCTGAGGGTCCAGACAGGAACAGAGGAGCACCCACCAACCACGGTCCCGGGCAAAAGAGGCTGTTTTCTTAAAGCAAAACTATTTATTAACAGCTACCTACAAAGAGAAAAGCAAACAAAAACGGTTACTTGAGAGGATAACAAGAAAACAAGGCCAGATCTTAAAATCAACACCAATCCCCCCCCTTTGCCTTTTCTTCCCAGCTCTACCTCCTCCCCTCAGCGGGGCAGGGGGGCAGGGAATGGGGGAGTGCAGGTCAGTTCATTCCATGTTGTTACTGCTGCTTCTCTTAAAGGAGAAGGAGTCCTTACACCATTGTCCCTTGATCCAGTGGATCCCCTACTCACGGCGAAAGCGTGAATCCTGCCCGCTAGGAGGCAAATCCTTACCCCATCGGATTGCCCCAAGTGCGGGCTTTACCAGTCCTGGACCTTTAAGGAGCTGTTGCCACTCGCTCTGGTGTGGGTCATCACACAGACTTTAAATGCGCTCCGGTGTGGGTCGTCATACCGACCTTAAATGCGTCGTCATACAGACTTAGATGCGTAAATGTGTAAATGCGCCTCGACCTGTGCCCATGATTCACAATAGTCTCAGGCTCAGGCATCTCCTTTAACGAAACACCTCCCCATCGGCGGGAGTCATCCCACGGACTCTAGATGCGTACCGTACTCGGGCTCTGGCATCTCTTCTCGACATGGATCCTCCACAGGCTGCGAGTGGGTCTCTGCTTGCTCCACCAAGGACTGGCTGCAAGGGGGCCGCTTGCAAGGGGGACTCAGCTGTGGCACACGTTCCATTCCATCTTCACTGACCTCTTATCTGTGTGGCCATTTCTCAGATCTCAGTCTTTTCTGGGTGAACTCGGCCCGGCGGGCACCCCGGGAGCGGGGCTCTCCCTGAGTTCCCCAAGCGGCTCCGCCACGGCCATCCTCGATGGGGCGGGCACTGGCCTGGCCCAGCCGGGAGCGGAGGCGTGCCCCCCTCCCTTCTCCTTGCTCCTGGGCACAGGCACACCTTTCTGGTTCCTTTGTCCCGACGTAAATAGGGCAATTCGCAGAGGCGTCGATTGGGTCAAGCCCCGAGAAGGATGGGAGTCCGGTCTGATGGGCAGCTTCTGCCACCCGGACCTCTCCCCCGACTTCAAACCATGACACAAGTATTCTGGATAAATGGCAACTATTTGGCATGATCCAAATCCCTGTCAGCGCCTGTGAGCTTTGTGCACACTGTCTTTTTGGCAATAAGAGCAAAGGACCACCACACGCAGGGCAGTTGGTCCTGGCAGGGGCTGGCACCAGCCACTGCAGAAGGCCTGGAGATGTCAGGAGTGTCCCTGAGGACAGAGCTGAACTGAGGGAGGCAGACAAAAGTGCTGGAGGCAAAATCCAGTGCTGAGCATTAGAGTGGGGCGGGGGTCTTAGATAGCCTTGGGGCAGAGGATGTGGGAAAAGGAAGCCAGAGGAGGCAGGGGTTGGTGAGGGACCAAGGTTGGAAGGGTCTGAGCAAGAGCTGGTCCCAGCAAGCAGTAAGAAGTAAGGACTCTAATTCTTTTGTGCTTGCTTTATCCCCTAAGTTGTGGATGTCTCATCCCTGGAAATGTTCAAGGCCAGGCTGGATAGGGCTTTGAGCAACCTGGTCAACAGGAAGGAGTCCCTGCCCATGGCAGGGGGTTGGGGCTCGATGAACTCCGACCCAAACCATTCTATGATTCTATGAATGGAGGCAGGAGGTCCCCAGGCAGGCAGCGTGGGGAGGGGTGCTGCAATATGGGGAGACAATTCCAGCTGTGTAGTGGTTGCAGATATTGCTCCTCCTGGATGTTCCTGGGGTATCACAGCAGCATGGTGCAGCTGGCTCTGCAATGACCGATAAATATCCTCCTTCCACAGCTGAAAAGGCAGCACAGAGGTGCAGAGGCTCAATCTCTCAGCTGTGGGGAGCAGGAGCTGTTTGTGGAGCCACAGCACATAAGCCAGGAGAGCCAGCCCAAACTTACAGTCCCTGCCTGGGTGTTGTAGATGTGGCTCTGAACCCTGCAATGCAGAGCCCTGCACATCACAGGGCTGCTCTGAGTTACACTGGAGCGGCTTATCCCAGCTGCTCACAATGTCCTTTTCCGGAAAAGCGCCTACATCCCGCTCTGCTGGAGGCCCACTCATCCAGACTGGGAAAGCAGGGTGCAAAGCAAAGTCCTGTATTGCTGGCACAGCTCCCATGGTAGAAGCCACACTGGAAAACCAACCCTGCACTTGTTCATGGGCGCAGTCTCACTCCATAAAAAGAATATAACCTGTGTCTGCAGTATTTTGTTGACCACACATGATTGCACAGTAGTCAGGAAAGACACTCCAGACTAAGTGCTATTTACTGGTTGAAGGTGTCCTGCTGCCAGGGCTGAGGTGTGTGTCAGGACAGGCTGTTGCTCTGCCCAATGGTATCAGTGGTGGAAACAACATCTGCATGGAGATCGATGGTCAGTGGCCGGGCTCATGGGCTGCACTGGTGCGCTCAGTGTGTGCCAGAAGGGCCAGGCTGCTTTTGCATGTACCAGAGCATGGCCAGCCTGACCTGGATCCGCTTGAGTAGAACTGTCCTGGGGACAGCACGGCTGGGATTAAAGGCACAACCGTCCTTATTGCCAGCGCCGCGCGCACAGTCGTGGAGGGAGTTGTAACGAGCACGGCCCAGCGACTGCTGAGCAAACGGGTCAGCTCTGGAGCATTGCCAGGCGCTCAGCAAACCTGGGCAAGGGAGCAGGCTGGGAGCCAGCGGTGCCGGGAAACCGGGGCTCGGCCGGAGCCGCAGCCCGCACCCAGCCCCGTCTCCCCGCACATCCACGGCAACCGGTGCCTCACACCGGGCTAAGCCCCGGTAAGGCAGAGAGGAGGGATGCTGCGGAAAGGACGCAAAGGCTCGTTTGGTGGGGCGGGGAGCGGGAGCGCCGGGGAGGGCCCCCGGGGCCGGGGCGGCGCCGGGCGCGTCCCCAGAGGGTGGCGCTGGGGCCCCGCCGTGCGCGCCGCCGGCAGCGGGCGGGCTGCGGCCGCGCACCGCGCGGGGCGGGAGGGCACCGGCGACCGAGCGGCAAAGCCGGCCGTGTGCTGCCCGGGGGTTGCTTCGGCAGCCCGGGGGATTCCGCAGAGCAAGGGCGTAGCGGATCGGAGAGGCAACAAGTTAACTGGGCTGTAGCGACAAAAGCAGAAGGACACAGCTACAGACTTAAAAATATGGGAAAAGTGTTTTGTCTGGCTGAAAATACCTGGGTTTCGCTTCGAGCATCACGGAAGCCTCAGACAGCAGCCGGCTGTGGTGGGGTTCAGAGGCAGCCCCAGCGAGGTGCCCTGCGGAGGGCACGGCCCTGCCCGTGGGTGGGTGAGATGCCCCAGCACCTGGGCACGGGGCAGGAGCACGAAGCCCCTGCACCCACACCACTGCCTCTGCTCATGGAGCCCAGCCAGTCTTTCCTCAGCTAGGCTGCACAGCGGAGCCCTGGTTTCAAACCCTGTCAGAGGCTTTGGGGCTGCCAGTTCCCCCGGGTCTACATGGGTTTGATACCCTGAGGGGAAAGAGATGTGTTCTGCCACTGGTATCCGATAGCTAAAGCTCCTTAAGGGAAAATGGATCATGCCTCCCTCCAGGCAATGGCAAAAGGAACTAACTGTAAACCGTTTCTTCGCCTCCAGATGAGAGCTGAGCTTGAGAGTGCTCACTCCCTTGGGACCTTTCCACTGGCTTGTCTTTGCGGCAACTCTCAGGGGTTATTTTGATTTTCTCTGCAAGAAATAAGACCCTAGAGGCTTTTCTCAGCTCACTTCCAGCAGTTTAGTTCTTGGATACCAGTTGAAATACTGGATGCAGCGTGACTGCAGAAAAGTAAACTGATGTCTGCCCCTGTCCCATGTGGTTTGACTTGGCCGGTTTCTTTTCTAACTGTGAAATGCCAAAGGCCCACGGGTTCTCCTGCACAGATATTTCAGAAAGACTGAAAGGCAAAATCAATTTTAAATGCATTAACTCTTATGAGTGTACCTCTGTCTTCTTGAATATATGTTACAGAGTAATTTAAATAGATTAACTCCTGTGAGTTTATCTCTGTGTCCTGAACACCACGGAATTAAGGAAATCTTGTTTTTAAGATCTCTGGGAAGGACACTGATTCATCGCACAAAGCACAGGTCACAGCACAGGAAAGAGCTTGCTGCATTGCTTAGGTTGCTGGTTGGTGCTTATCTCTCCTCACCATATCTTGAAGCAGAGCAAACAATACTTTGCTACGTTCTTCCTCAGGCAGGAGTGAAAGGTAATTCTGGTGTAACAGAAAACCACCACTGCTTCTGCAGTAATGACTTGGAAAAATGTACTGCTTCAGGCAAGAAATGCAATTTGGTGCAGTGGAAATGGAGCTCCCCCCTTCCTCAGCACTGGGGCAGAGCAATCCCAGGGCAGCAGGGACAGGAGGGGGTCCAGCACTGGGTGCCATGCTGAGGATGGCACCCATGGGCTCCTCTCCACCTCCGATTGACCGAGTTCGGGTGTTTCCACAGTGCCATGGCACTGACATGTGCAGATGGCACCACTGCGAGTGACCGAGTGACCGTGTGTTCATGAATGCCAAGAGTCACGCTGCAGGCAGGGGGGGATATTTGCTGCCAGATGCCCCGCAGAGTCATTCTGCCTCGAGAGCCAAAGCAGCATCAAGCATACAGACTGCTGGAGTTTTATCTGAATACCTGATTTGGAAGACAGTTTGCAAATCTGTGGAGGGCTGCTCCTCCCTGGCACGGTGCTCACAGGGCGGTGCTGGCATCAGGAGAACAGGCACTGCTGCAGTCCAGTAAATCCTGCCAGTAGGGATTGCCAGGGCTAAGGGTGGATGAGCTACACCGCAGGAATGTTCTGTGAGGTCTTTCTGATGCCTTATGTTAATAACCACATTTTTATCAACTGCTGTCATTAATGGAAGGAAAATACTGCAAATGCGTAGTTAAAATCCTTGCAAACATTCTTGCAGCCATCCCAATCTCTAGATCTCCCAAAGAATGTTTCAGAATTTAACACATAGCCATCCATGGTATGCTTGAGGAAGATTGTCAGTGGTGAATCCACTGTCTGCCCTCAGCACAGAGAGAAGGCCTTAGTGCTGATGTCCACATTCTGTTTGGTGTCCTACAGCAGGACAGTCATGTAAATGGGTTAACTCCTGTGAGCTCAAGGCAATTCCCTGTAACCAAAGGACCTCTACACATTGTTGTAATTGAGATCAGTGTGCACAAAGAGATAGGATGACCTGTGTCATGTGGGAGATCACATTCATTATGGTTTTTATCTCTGTCAAACGCTTCTCTGCAAGACATTTTTCTATTGTTTCTCAGGTGGCGCAGTTGTCACTGCAAAACCTTGCAGCATAAGTGAGATGGACGAAAGCTCATGGAGCAATGCTCCAACTGTGCCATTTGGCAGAGTAAGCCATGCACTTGTCACTGCCTGTGCTGGCTTGGACCTGGCAGCGGCTGCAGGCAGGGATCCTGCTTCACCCTGGCTGCTCCCTCTGGCCATCGGGGCCACCACCGGTCCTGCTCCTTTAGTGCAGGTTTCACATGCTCCACATGGTCCTTGGAAACACAAGATTAGATATTCCTGCCTTGCATATTTTAACTCCTCTTTTGTTTTTACAACAACAAAATGAGTAGCTAATTCTACCAAGCCCATAAAGAAAGACTTGTCCTTTCTGGGACCGAGCATGCATCCCCAGGCAGATAAGCCCCATGCCTGCAGCATGAAGAAATGCCTCAAGGAAGAGAAGAAAACACTTTCAGAGATAATATCTGTGTTTAAAAAGCCCAGTGAGTAACTACTGGTATGAACTTTGGAATAAGGAGCCAGAATCTTCCTGGAGGAGCTGCTGCTGGATGTGGGGGGTGGGGGGAGCTCCCCAGGGCACAAGGTCTCAGAAAACTTCTTCTGGGGGCTCAGAAACACTGGCTGGCAGCTGAGCACATGCAGTTTGCAGTGCTATTCAGCAACAATGGTGAGGTTGTTTTACTGCCAGCTTGCAGTAAAAGCAAATATTGACATTTTGGTGAGGAGGGAAGAGAAACTTGTAAATAGCATCTGGGATAAAACTTTATTTAAGCAGACAGAACCTTTATGCTCACAGGCAATGCGATATCCAGCAAAGACCAAATGTCAGACTGTAGCCTTTAAAGAACAAGACAAATGACCACAGTAAAGGACACATTACAATAAGTAAAGCTGAAATCGTCAGCAGCCCTGGGAGCACTTGGAGGAAATCGAAGCTGCTTCTGCAGAGCCCCGGTACCAGCATCCCCCTCCGTCATGATGCGAGGCGCAGTATGTGCAGCAGAAGCCAATTTCCACCTCATGCTACTGAAGATGACCCTGAAGCAAAGGCAGATGATTTCTCCTCCTTCTCCAGTGCATGACGATGTCAGCAATGTGGCTGCTTTGTGGCACAGACCAGTTGCACCAGGACGATTTTCCATTGAGCTGTTCCAAGGCAAAAGAGCAGTGTTTGTCCAGGGGCAAAACCGTGGGACTCACACACCAGCACCCCAATGCTGAACACAGTGATGTTCCCCCTGGCACTGGCGAAGCAAAACAGACACCCACCTACCCCAGGGGATCTGAGCTGGAAGGAGCTTCTCTGTGTGAAACAGGCACTGCAGAGCATCCTCTAATTGAAAAGGGCCTGGGCTGAGCAGGGCTGCGTAACAGCGTTGAGGCTTGTGGCATCCTTCGTGCCTGGATGGTGTAGGTCCTGGCTGGATGTGCTGGCAGTGCAGGGAAACACACTCCGTGCTTTGCCAGCCATTTGCTTGCGCCTCTAGCTAGCACTAAAAATAGTTCACTTTCATCAACCTCAAGTTCATCACCAAAAGAGAGCAAGCAGATTTAATTCGTTTGAACAGAGCTTCGTCTAGTCTTCAAGGGGAAAATTCAAGCCTGGCTTATTGCATTTATGATTTATACAGGATGCAAACCTTTGAGGTGCAGCGACAAGGCCAGGCAGGGACTTCTTCTGATGGCAACTGTGGCAGTCTGTCCTTCTTCCTGCTGATGAGTATGGGGCCTGATCCAGTCCTGTCTGTGGCAGCAGTTCTGCTAAACCCAGGGATTACACCAACGCTCAGATTACTTCCCATTAGTCAAGGACTGAATAAAGCGAGCTCAGTAGGGCTTAAAGCCCATGCGAAACCCCTGCCCAGCACACTGAACTGTGCACACTCACATGCAGAAATTACTTGTTCACCTCTGCATACATGATGGCCATGTAAGAGACTCTCACAGGAGGTGGCTATGGCAGATTCGTGGTCTCAGGGATGCAGCAGAAAGCGTAGCTCAGTCTGTGTTTCGAAGTGTTTAACTCAGATGGGTGCTGAGAAGAGCAGCTTGTTAGAAAATGCAATGTTCATACTTTTGGTGGATGCATGTGGCCCTCAGCATACTGAAATGTAGACTTCCAATGTCATCTCGGTCACTTGCATTTGATTTGCTCCTCAGCCAGGAATGAACTCTATTTCTGCTCATTCATTAGATCGAAAGAATAACCACGTTGCTTCAACCTCAGGACTCATCCAATTTTTTATGCTGATGTACACTGACATAAAACCAGTCAGGAATGGGAAACTATGGCAATATTTGCTTTGGGCCCGCTACTCTGAAGTACTCCGGGACCAAGAACTGCCTGTATGTCCACCCTGGGTCTCTCCAGTGCACGGTGCTGCGCTGCACCGTGCCGAGCGCTCCTGTTACGGCACCACAGTTCAAATCAAAGGGAACAGCAGGAACATCTGACTGCTGCTCCGATGCTGATAACATTGAGTCCTGGCCCACAAAGAGACTATTGTGGGGAAATGCTAATGTGACTTTTGCTGCTTATTTGCTGTGGGCCAACACTAGCAATAAGAAACCACAAATCATACCTGGCTGTAGAAAAGACAAAGGCGACTCTGCAGAGTGACTTCAGAAAACAAGGAACATGACGCACAGACTTTCTGTAACCTAACAGGGTACAAATGTACCCATATTCTCTTCCTAATGTCCTTCCAAATGTCCTGGAGAGCTGACACTGACCAGTCCGCCCCTGCTGCCACCATACCCTGGGCTGCACCGTCCACCGTCGGAGTTCCAGCCCCAGTTTGTACCTTCAGCCTGAGCAGCCTCGTGCGAGCCAAGAGCTGCCCTGGCATGGGATGTTCAGGCAGCTCTTTGTTCAGCAAAGGTCAGCAGTGATGGGGAGAGGCCTGGGGAGAGGCCAGCAGCTTGATACATTATTGTGCCCTGGCTCAGGTCACAGTGCATGTATCATGCCTTTGTTAAATGGAAAATTTAAGAAAAAAAAAAAGACTAAACTAAGAAATGCCAGAACATTTCAGCAATGTGCTGAACTGCCTGCCCTGCCACTGTGCCCAGGGAAGCGTCATGTAAGGATACAACTCGCAAGCCCTCCTGGGGTGCTGGGCACCTCCTCAGTCATCAGCCACTCTAAAAGTGTGTCCTTGGTCCATAGATACCACTGGGTGTTTGCACAGTGTGTCACACACCTGCTCACACTTGTGGAGAGGCAGTTCAGGGCCTCCTGCCTGCATTCTCCTCATGGGAGACAGCCGCTGGCTGGGTTTGGGATCACCCTTCTCTTGACATGATAGTGGCTCAGCCGGAGGGAGGATGGAGAAAGTTTTGATTTAATACTGCAGAATGACAGGCATCAAACCCTGAAGAGCTGGCTCAAAATGAAGTATTTCATTTCTTGGTGGGAAAGAAGTGTTTCAGCACCACCGAAGTATTCCAGTGGAAAACACTGAGTTAGTAGATACCACATTATCTTCTAAGAAAGTTCAACTAGAAAATCCTGAGCTGAGTCCTGCTGGCAATGCACAGACACAGGGACTTCCCAGGGCTTGCTGAGAGAGAAGCTGCACCATCTTCCCACATGCACATAGATTCTTCTTGTACTCCTTGGTTGCACCTTTTCAGATCAAGTGCAAAGAAATCAAATTATTAAAAAAAAGGTAAAATCCTGCCTGCCTGATAAATTGGAAGCTGCTGCTCTGGAAGGGAGTGACTCATTTTCCTCTACAGAACAGCAGCTTGCTCCAGCGCTCACCGTGGGGATTACAGATGCCCTGGCGATGCTCAGGGTGAATTCAGCTGCCCTTTGGGGTGGCTGGTGTGTGCCAGGAGCGGGTCAGGCCTGGGGGCTGGAGCCTTCCTCCCAGTGTGGCCCCCATGGCCATCCACACCCCACCAGCTTCAAGGCTCCAGAGAGGCTCTCAGGCACCACCACCAGCCCTTACACCTTTTTTATTACCACTCACGGTGAGGAGCATACGTGGCCTCAGACCACAGCCATGTCAGGGGCCTGCAGTGTCCACCCCATGGCGCTTGGGGCAGGGAAAGCCCTTGGCCAAGCCATCTGAAGGCCACTGCCCTCTCCAAGCCCCAAAACACCCGACAGCCAAGAGCAGCAGATGGCATTGCTGCAGGGAGGACTCTGCATACCGGTGCCCAAACTCTCCCATTCCCAGGGGTAACACTGGTGCTGATAAAAGACAATTTCCCACACGTTCTGCAGTTTACCTAGTGATCAGCTTCTATGCTAATTCCCGGGGGGGCAGCTGAATTATAATTGGATATATGACGTAGCAAGGGTGTAACTTAACTCCTCAGAAGCCTTTTCTGAAGCAGATGGGTATCATCTTGATTATGCTGTCTGCATTTCTAGGCAAATGTTTGCTGAAGAAGGCGTATTTGTTATCTAGATCCAATGCACGCCCCTCCTGCAGCGGGTGCTGAGGCAGCAGCTCTGAGCCCATGGGAGAAGCCGCGTAGGTGCAGGTGGGTTCAGGAGCGGCGCGACAGCCCCAGCCTGCTCCTTGCCGACATGGGGCAATGCACAGGGGCACGGATGGGCACAGCTCCACTCCTTGCTTCTCGGTCACCAGCTCTGGGGTTTGAAATATTGACAGCTATTTTTTTTTTTAAATGTGTTTTTCTAAAAGCCTTACATCATAGCTGGATCTTTTAAACTGACATTTTTCACATACTCTTATCAGATAATTGAAATCTTTTTGAAACCGTGTGCAATTTCAGTCGCCCGTTTCATATAGAAACGTAGAATCATTTAGGTTGGAAAAAAGCTTTAAGATCATCAAGTCCAGCCGTTAGCCTAGCACTGCCAAGTCAACCACTAAACCACATCCCTCTGCATCACAGCTACACATCTTTTAAATACCTCCAGGGACGGTGACTCCACCAATTCCCTGGACACTCTATTCCAATGCTTGACAAGCCTTTCGGTCAAGAAATTTTTCCTCATACCCAATCTAAACCTCCCCTGGCACAACTTGAGGCCATTTCCTCTTGTCCTATGACTTGTTACTTGTCAGAAGAGACCGACACCCACTTTACTGCAACCTCCTTTCAAGTATGTTCTGAAACAAAAAAATATAGGGAAATAGACGAGGAAAGAGCTGTTTCACTCTCCCAGCTGGCAGCTGTGGAGCTATTTGGCTAACACATACCAATGGTGAGTGATGTTGAGGCCACAACTGGTGGGCAGACGTAATGTGTGAAGGTGGACTAGGAACATCCCTATAAATCTCCTGGCCTGAACTGGCTTTCTTCAGGCCCAGGGAGGCCTGGAAGGACTTCCCAGACAGCTCATCCCCATTCAGAGGAGACATGTCTCAAAACAAAACATGGAGAAGGCTGCATTGCAGCTCTGCTCAAAGCACGGCTCCATCTGCCCAGAGTGTTTAGGGCAGCATCTCCCTACAGTCTGGGAAGCATTAATGTGGGACGGAGCGCTGAATCACGGTGTCGAACTCGAGCAGCTGTTTCGAAGTGCTGGGTTACATGATAAAAGCAGTAATCATTGAAGAAAACAGAGAGGGATAAAAATAGCACGGAAAGTACATAGCACACTGTGGCACATCTGGTTACATGAAGTTTTTTTGAAGGAGTGGGGACCTCTGATGTTATGTTTATGAAACTTTAGCAGACAGGCTTAATAGCAGGGGAAACAATTAGAAAATCGTCTAACTACAAGCAGGCACAAAGAACTCTATGTATGCTACAAATATATATATTTTGGCTGCAGAGATTTAAGGGAATGGCATCCACATCTTATTTTTGTCAACCAGTTTCTCCTTAAGGAATCGTTAAGGGAAAAAAATATCCTGGGGGCAGCAAAGCAGAATCTCCACAAACTCCTGAAAAGACAAGCTGTGATTTTAAGGTTAGAGGAAGCCTTTAAAAAGGCCCAATAAGTATCTGCGAAGTGCTCAGATGTGTCTGGATTTCCACTGGTCTGTTTTCTCTTTGCTCCCTTGGGAATCTCTCCCCAGTGTGTGGCTTCACACCGACCAGGAGGCTCTGACATGTCCAACCCAGAGTGGCTGCACACAGCGAGAGCTGAGGTGAGCGGCAGAGCTGGGTGTTACCTGACCAGTGCTGGCAATAGCTACCTCTGATTTTCCCAGCATTTAGAGGCTCTTAAAAGATTTGTTGTCACTGGCCTCTTGGAGGTGTCAGCATGTCTAATGTTGAATGTGAGACTGATGTCCCCAAAGACATGGACTCCTTTTGCTTTGAATTAAGCTTAAATAAACAAAATTAAAGAGCATCTACCTGAGAGATTGCAGGGGAGCAAACCAGCAGCGAAAACAAAAGCAAGGTGGTAACGGCAGTGACAGCTTTCCAGCAGAAAAGCCCTGGAGGTTATTTCTTTGTCCTAATTTTACACTATTGGTTTCACACCTTTTCTTGTATCCTGAGGAGTGTTATTACAGGATATAAATAGCTGTGACTGAGAACAGAGCAATAGCTTTGTCTCTTCTATAGGAGAGACAATAACTACGGAGCATTAAGCAAGCAAAAACCCCTTGAAGTAATAAGCAAAACTGATGAGATGCGTTCACGCTTGTAAACACAATTACATTCCATGATGGAACATGTACATTCAGGTGAATCTCAATCCAAGGCTGATGGGTGGATGTAAAGGGACCACTCTTCCCTGTGGTTCCCATGAGCCCCAGGCAGACCCACGAAGCAGGCAGAGCCCAGCCCCAGCAATGCCCCAGCCTCCTCGAAGCAGAGCAGCCACTGTGAATAGAGAGTCGTGAGGACGTGAGAGTCACATGAAGCACTTCAATTTGATGCAAAAAGCCAGTATGGACACAACTGAGCGCTGCTGGATGGCGGCAGCCAGGGAGCATGTTAATGCCCGAGGGCATTGGCATAGCTGTCCCTGAGACAAGCGGGACAGAGGTGGCAGCAGCATGTTTCAGTGAGGCCCAAGAATATTTCAGAGCAGAAGCTCAAGATCGACACACTGCACCCATGTTTCTGCCTGCAGTTACCCCCGTACAGCCTTCTCCCTGCTTCTGTTGGCCACGTCTGTCCTATTTGTTGGACTATGCACTTTATCTCCATTTTCTTTAAACAAATGCAAGGAATTCCTGTTTGAGAGTGTTTCCCCAAAAGCTGAAGCTGTGGCATAGAAAGTAAAAAGCTTTTGTAGAAATATTTTTTAAGTGTCCTTTTACAAGACAGCATCAAGAACGATGCCTGGTGGAGGCCTCAGCATGGTTTGCTGAGTTTCTTGATGATGAGCCAGCAGTGGCAGGTAACCGGATCTCAGTGGAAATCATCTCAGATGATCATCTCAGACCCATATGTCCCTTGGAAGGAGCTCACTGGTAGAAGCAGGGGTCTGGTCTGTGCTGGGCATCACCTGTGTCCACATACTAAACCTGCGTTTTCTCTCGGCATATTTCGCTGCCTGGCATTTCTGCATCTCTTTTCTGACCTTCAGTGCTTTTTGTTGCAGATCCCATTGCTCAAGACCCTCCAGAAGCTGTCATAGGACAGCAGTTGACCTCTATCAGCTGCATTTTGTGTATCTGTTCCTAGAAATATCCTTTCCCCAGCCAGTCATGTTTTCTCCCCTATCACAACACTGAGTCTCTTTTCATTTCTTACTTTCCGACTTTTCCAGTAAGATACAGTATTGCAGTGAGCAGCTTTTTACGGTTCTCCAGCACTCAGGTGCGGGTAGTAACACCTCTTTTGTGGGCATGCTTTTCTTGGCTGAATTCGAGTGTCAGCTGTTACTCCCATGGCTTGGAAATGCTCACAAGGGCCAAAGGCAACGTGCAGGACACTGGCACATGTCCCCATGACAGCAGAGATCAGTCTGCTGGGATCCCCCAAGGTCTGAAATGGTTCCTGTGGGTAGAGGGAGCCCAGAGTGTCACTTGTCCTCTGCTCCCACTGAATGGAGCAGGTGCTGGGAACCCTTCGGGATGATTAACACAAATGCCTTGGTTTGTCCTGTAGTGACTGGTGCCTTTGCATTTTTCCTTCGTGCATTTGGTACACTCAATATTAATTGCTGCAATTAAACATGGTCCTACCATTATTACAGACAATTCTGTGTTGCTCACCAGCCTGGGCTGCGGCACCAAGGACGCTGTTGCATCCTCCACAGCCAGGAGGAAATGGCCTGCCTCTTGTAGGCAGGATAGGTACCTTGAGTTGAGTAGTTAATTAGTAGTTCATTATCTCAACTCAGTCCAGCTGGGTAAGAATGATTGGTGCCATAATTCCCCCTTTTTGTTTTACCATTTTTTGTTTTCACAAAGGCTTTATGGGTGAGCAGAGACCCGGCCCATTCATCCAACTCCAGCACGCTTCCCTCCCGCAAATACCACGTCAGGGCTTGCGGCTTTACCTTCTTCTCCAAAGGACTCTCGCTCGGGCTCCGGCTCTTTTGGCTTAGGCTCTCGGCTCGGCGAGGGAGTCAGGGCTTCCCAGGGTCTCACAGATGTATCACATCGGGGTCACCAGTTGTTGCTCACCAGCCTGGGCTGCAGCACCAAGGACACTGTTGCATCCTCCACAGCCAGGAAGAAATGGCCTGCCTCTTGTAGGCAGGATAGGTACCTTGAGTTGATTAGTAATTAGTAATTCATTATCTCAACTCAGTCCAGCTGGGTAAGAATGATTGGTGCCATAATTCTGTCTATTTTATCTAGGGCTCCCCTGGCTGTCCTTGGTTTTCCTTCATGGCATTCCCACCCCAACCTCGGAGATGCTCTGTGCTAGGGCCCCTGCATGGAGCTTGGCTGAGCCAGGACCACATCTGAGCCTTGTCCTGCCATCGCTGCTCACGGTGACACCCTGAGCACCTGAGAGGTGGGTGAATGAGCTGAGGCAAACTCCAGATGCTGCCTCAGGATGATGAGCAATTTCTACCCAAATGCCACTGGCTGGAAATGGCAGAAGAGCTTAAATCCCTCCTCACCGCCTCAGGGAGTGGAGCCAGCCACGAGCCAGCTGGCACTGCTGTGGTGCAAGGCTCCTCGGTGGCCTTTCATTTCTTAGGAGTATTATTTTTTCCTTTTACAGAAATGATATTTATATTCTACATCACAGGCATTTCAAGGAATTGATGTGTGGACCCTTGTTTGTTCATGTCTTCCATGCACGTTAAATGACTCATAAAATATACAAAATAAACTATGAAATATCTTTGTGGAGGTTGCTGGATAGGATCACTGGAGCTAAATCAGGAAAACAGTTCCTCTTCCAACGGTGAAGCTGGATATACTAAGGAAGTTTTGCTTTTTGATATAAAGTTGCTTCTTATACTGTTGCAATGTTCTTTAAAGCAAGAACCTTCCTGAAAAACCAGGAAAACCAGAAAAATGAGTAGAAGATGTTTAGCAGCACTCCTGGAGCTGTGGTGGTTTGAGAATGGAAGTGGGACAAGTTTCATGAAGACACAGTTTCTTCTGTGACATTGATAGAGGTGGAAGCACCAATGCACTTTTGCACACACAACCCAACTTCAGGTCTGAAATAGCAGCCACAGGCTTCCAATGCAAATGGAGAAGAGGTGCCCTGGGGTTAGCTGATGATGTTGGACAGTTAGATTGTCTGGGAAATAAAAGGTTAGTCCCCATGGAGCAGTGGGATGTGTTGCACGGGATGCGATGCGGGCAGCCACACTGCACCACGATGTTGCACCCGCGCTCGCGGTTTCATATAGATGAGTAACATGAAGAAGGAGTGGCTGGAGGGGGGACATTCCTGCTCTGCAGATGGTTTCAAAGCTCTGGAAAAACCCTCAACCTTTTCTGTAGGGAAACGTGACAGTTCCTTCCATGCTCTGCCTCCTCAGTGAGCAGAGCTGCCAGAACCCTTCCTCCTCCTCCTCCTCACCTGCCCTAACAAGCAGCTGGGAGTGCAGGACAGAGGCCCGCAGGGACAGGGACGGAGCGAGGACGGATGCGGCACGGAGGCAGCAATTCCGCCTGGTGGGAAGCAGTTCTGCAAAACCCAAATGTCTCCTGTTGCTCCTGGCGAGCAGCAGGTTCACATCAACTGTGTAGTTTGATGTTAACCTCTCCTCTCAAATGCTAGAGAAACCTCTTCTGGCAACAGGGTACTCTCCTTTTGAAAAACAAAAGCTAGGGACTGTTTTCAGCATTTTGATTTCAGAGGTTGATATATTCAAATATTTATTGGATCTTCACTCTTGCAAGCGTGTGTCCATTTATAGCTGCTCCTTCTTTCTGATTGTGGTTTTTCTCATCCCTTTGTTGAGTTCCAGGTAAAACAGCAACTTTTACAACTCTCCTCTAAACATTTTTCCATGCTCTTGCTACACGTAGAGTAACAGAGAACAATAGCACTTGTGGTGAGAACTAAACCATGCCTAGGAAAGAAGCGGAGTGGGTGAGGGTGCTGTAAAAGAAGGAGGCTAAATGAAATTGCAGCTCAGGAGGGGCCAGAGCCTCTGCTGACCACCACGGTCATCACCGCTGGCACCTCTTGTGCATCGGGAAGCTGTCTGGTGTGCTCTGGGAACCAGGCGCCTTGGCTGCGCTTGTCTCTGGGGTGCTGCATGCCCAAAAACTCCAGGCATGAGGATAAGTGTATCTAATACCTTTTTGTTTCTGACACCTGCTTTGTATTTTGCAGCACCAGGATGGAGTCACTCCGCAAAACCCAGCCAGGATGAATTAAGTGAGTCAACGTATATCCAAATCAAATAAATTTGCAGCCGTCACTGAATCATGTTCAAAGAGCAATTTATTTGGGGAGCTACAAAGTGCACAGTGACTCGTATGGTTTTGAAGTGGTCTGTGCTATTTACTCATTATGCTTTTTGGCATATATAATATTTATTTTTTGGTCTGGTTTCTGCAGGAGCTTTCTGCAACTGCAGTCTGTGTGTGCGGCTGTCTGCGGTCCCGGAGGCTGCCTCCCATCCGCGGCAGCAAGGAGGGAGCGGAGGGCTGTGGGTTCACGAAAAAGCTTTTCTGCTGACACTTTGCAGTGGGACTGATGACACCCGTCCCATGTTGCTGGCCAGACCCCTTCCCCTGGAGTGATGCCGATTTCTGGCTGAGGTGGGGCTCCGCCAGAGCCTTCTAGCTGGGAAGTGATGGGGGAGAGTTGATTCCCTAGACTTCTTTAGCTGGAAAAAAAACCCAGGCACTTTTTTGGTGTAGCTGTCCTTCCCTTCTGAAACAGAAGCAGAGAGCTGAAGTACCTAAAACTTCCCACCTAGAAGGGTTTTTCTATTCACTTAGACAACCTCCTTAGAGAGGTGTCTTTGTTTTAGATTCAGATTATGCTGTCACAATCCCTCTTTATACTGAAGGATTATCTGTAAAACCTTGTCCTTACAGCAGTCTTCATTAAAATATAGTTTACACAGAAAATATGTGCAATCCAGCACTGTCAGAATCAAGCAGTGGTTTGAGTGGGTGTTGCTGGGACACGGTCCACATCTCTGTGACTTGCCTGGGAAGACGTACTGGGCTGCTGGAAGGGACTCACAGAGCCATGGGTGAAGAAAGACACAATATATAGAGAGAGGTGATCAATTATTTCGGAGATATGGTGGAGCATCAACTGTACAGTGAAACACTGAGGTTTGATTTTAGCTGCAGGCTACAATTCTATTAGAATTCAGATGCACTGTATTAAAGTGTGGTTCCTTACTCTGCCTCAGGAGCTGCAGAATAAAAAGCAGACAGCATCCAGGATACCTGCCTGTATTTCTGAGCGTCAGCAGCGCCACGGGAAAGTATGAAGGATGCAGTGAGGCAGGAGCAGTAATTTCTCTTTTCAGGCTTCTTTGCTAATAATATGGTGGGACCAGTGAAAAGTTTCTGCTGTCAGGAATGTGTGGTTTTAACAGTAAGTCTGTTATGAGGAAAAAAATCACTGGAAGTACTTCAATGTCTTTTTTTCTCCTGAAAAGCCCAGGGCCTTTGGAAGCCGCCTATGAGGCACCACATACAAATGGTTTGTGCAAGGAGACTTAAAAGAAGGTTAAGCAGCTCAGCAATGATGCCTTGAGACAGATCAGCTCTGAGGATGAACATGGTTTTTCTCATTTAATGAAAATCCTCATTTAAATTTTGAACAAACTGACTCTTACCACGAGTAGTCACAGAGGAGGCACGTTGCCCCACCAGGATGCACAGGCTGGCCGGAAAATGGAGTTGGATATAAAAAAAATATAAGATATATATTACAAATATTTTTAAAAGAGGCTCTAAACTCATCCCTGAATAATAAAAGGAATAAAATCATCAATATTTTCAGGCAGCCCTGCACGGCCCAGAGTGGCTCTGAGCATCCCAGCAGGCTGAAAACCACGCGCGGCGGGGGCTGATGCCCCCCTGGGTGCACATCTGCCTGTGCAAGGAATACTGATTGCTGCTGGCATGGCCAGGGTGTGCGGGTGGAAAGGAACAGCAAGAGCCCCTCCGCTGGGCAGCAGCACGTGTGCCAAGACAGGGAGGGGAGGCAGAGGTTTGGTGTCAAATGGATGTGCTGCAACATATCCAGGCACGACAGCATGGTCGACGTCCTTGGGAAGGCACCTGTGACATCAAGGGATCGTGCTCAGTCATGAAACAGCAAAGAACCATTAGCTGCATTCTTAAGACTGGAGTAGACAAGGCTGTCTGCGAGGCACACCCCATGGACTGAGCACGTTGCAACCTCTGCCCCAAAGGGAAATTAAAACCAGTTTTCTTTGCCCCTCTCTGCCCCACCACCTGGATTAGAGCTTCCCTAAGGATCTCTTCCTGGTGCCAAAGGCATTACTAGAGAGCAGGCAAAACCAGTTTTCTTTGCCCCTCTCTGCCCCACCACCTGGATTAGAGCTTCCCTAAGGATCTCTTCCTGGTGCCAAAGGCATTACTAGAGAGCAGGCATCCTGGGTGTCGGAAAGAAAACAGCCTATCTGCCTCATCAAGCCCCCAGAATTCCCCAGCTCTGCAGGCTCCAGTTGTCACATAAAAAACCCACTGTCATGGATCCCATACAACAAAACGCTGGAGAAAAGACAGTCAGGGATTGCTTCTGCACCTCTGGTTTTAATGGCACGGAAAGGAGCACTCGCTGTGCTCGCTCCTCGGGCGCCCGCAGCTGTCTCCGGGAGCCTTTCAAGGGTATTTTGAAAATGCTTGCCGTATAGTTTAATGGAAATTATTTCCAATGATGTGTTGAACCAAATGAAGCGCAGCTTCCTTGGCACAGACGCACTATAAGTTTGTGTTACTTTCGGTACTGCATTTCGCTGTTTTGTGTATGGGTTTGCCTCCGTACCCTATGGACAGGCGTTCACTGTGATCCCAGTCCCACTATCCGGGAGCAATGTTTACAGCCATCACAACCCTGCAGCTGTGGCCAGCAGTAAACAAGGAGTTTCAAAAACAATTGGCTGGGTTCCCCTCCAGTGTTTATTGTGCCACCGAGCACCTATAATTTCCCTGCCGATACCAACGACCTGTCATTTGCAGCCCCCACTTCATGCTAATTTATTTTGTCTCATCGAAGAGAGGATTGCACGCTGCTGAGGACTTCTACCAAAACACAGAAAATCAAGTTTTAAAATTAAAATAATATCTTCCCCCACCCCCTGGCAACAAAATGATCAGGGTTTAACAGGTGCTGGGGCACAGTGAGGAGGGCCAGTGGTGACCAAGTTTTCTGTCAGCATTGACTCTTTTTGCTGTGCCCCCTCTTTCTCACACACAAAATTTAGGATGACCTTTCGACAGATACAGAGCTCGTCCACGAAGCAGCTTTTGCTCCTGCATCCTCTACGTGGCAATACACTTTATGGGAGACTGGCTAGAACTAGTGAAACCATGCTATTACGGCCTGATTGCTGTTGTTTATTGCCAAACGTGCCTCCCTAAATGAAGCCCATGTTAAAAAGCTAATAAAAAGAGTAAATCTCTGTGGTCAGAACAGACATCCCCGGGCAGACTCTGCATAGCAATGAACCTCTTCTTCAGCTGAGCTGTGATCCTTGCAAGGGGCTCAGGTTGTTTCTCTCCTAATGTGCGTTGCGTTGTATTTTTGGTTGTGAATTTTACCTTCTTTGTGCCATTTACTCAGGCTCTGTGAGGGTCTCTAAAATTTGCCTCTGTCCTTTCTTGTCTTACAGGTCTTGGTCTGACCAATTCAGCTGAAAGGTAGCTGAAAGGTTCCCCTATTGCTGAAGCGTTGGACTGAACGGCTTCTTTGTTTTCTCTGCGCAATCAATATCCTTTCGCTAGACAGAAAGATAAGGGCATGGACCTTTAGTGCAGTCAAAACTCAAAACTGAGGATTTATATCCGTACAGCTTCTGCAGTAACATACCCTGAAACGAGATATCTGGTTTCATTAGATGCTGCTGATACTGCGCGCACTGCAGTATCTCAGTGGTGCAAGCACATTTTGTGGCAATTTGCTTTTCTCTGAAGAAATAATTCAGCAAATAAACCCTTTGCAGTGCTGCTTAGCCTTAGGAGATGTGCCTAAATCTGCCACTATTTTCTGCGTCAGGGCAGGAGAGCACACGAGTTTACCATGTGCTCCCTCACTTTCTGGAATACTACGATGAGGCACTATGTTTTATCTTGTGGCAACTTGAAACTTATCTTTGAAGCATTGTTTTTGGAAGTGTGCAGCGGATAGCCCTGTGTTGCTCCCCTGACCAAGTTTAGGAGCACTTCAGAGGGTACTAAGCTGCTTTGCTACTGGGTGAGCTCAGCTGATGAATGGAGAGCTTCCACACCACTGACAGTTGCTAGATTTCCTCCACTTGGAACCATTGATCTGTTCTTGCTTGAAGACAGATTGTTAATGTTTTTCTTGACAGCAATCATTAATTTATTTTATATTCATTGTGATCTTTAATTGGGGGTGAACATAAAGATGGATCGCTTGGATATAAGAACTATGGATTGCTGCAGAAAGCCCACTTAGCAGCTTATGTTCTGGAGAACAGGAGTATCCAGTTGCTTGCATGGCTTTTGTGATCTTAGGGGAGGTAAGAGGTAGCTCTTCTGCCAGGACATAGCTAGATTGTGTCATAACCAACTCTGGTCAGATCTTACAACTTTGATGAGCAGTGCTCCAGAGATCAGCATAAGTGTTCACAAAAGGCAAGTGAAACCTGGCTTTTAATACTTTTCTTGTGATAGTGAAAATAATATATGACAGAAATTTATATCTTGTTTTGACATCGTAGCCATAAATGATTATTTGTTAAGACATAAAAGGGTTGTTAGAGTTTCAAATTTTCTATCCTTAGTGCTACTTAAAATGAAACAGAGGTGCATTGTTTGCTTGTATATGGGAAGAAATTCCCAGGTACCAAGCTAGCGTATGGATTATGCATGTGCTTTGAGCAAAAGAGCAGTTCAGTGCTGTACTGCACTGCTCTATTGCCTCATCGAAAGCCACTGCTCTCCTGATTGCTCCAGGGGGAATTATCTACATCAGCCCTCCAGCTGGCACAGGCCACTTTTCCTGCATCCTGGTTGAACTGTGTTGGCTGGAGCAGTTTCCTCTGCTGGCACTTGTTCCTTCTCTATCCCTACCTGTGGGAACAGGAAGGAAGATGAAAGTGATCTTCTTTATCCTGCCATATTCCTGGCAAAGTGAGAGGCATTGAGCTCTGTTTCCTCTTTGCGATAAGAAAGACCTGTATCACCAGTTTTAGGAGTCAAAAGCAAGGTGATTTTACTGAAGTTTGAAAGAATATTTTTGTTTTAATTCCTGCCATGTCCTTAAAGCTGACCTGCAGTCATTCAAGAGGAGTTAGTACTGTGTGCCAGTGGGGAACAAAAGCACGTAAACGTGCAATGATAAATTGTTTAGCCTGGTGAATATACAGTCTACAGAGGTGGAAGGAGTTATCTGCTGTGACTAGTAATCCTGTGGAAAAAGTGTTGTTGCAGTTATTGCCCAAATTAGAAGAACAGCGAGGACTTGCAGAAGACATTGATTAACCCAGCATTTCTGTTGGCTGCTGGAACTTGTTTATGGTAAATAAGAATGTAATTATTTCACGAATCATAAAGCATCTCCATGCTGGCACATTGTCCTAGTTTTAGCTGGGACAGAGTTTTTTAACAGCCAGAAGAGCTCCGTGTTTTGGTTTTACTCAGAGGCTCACTCTGAGAAGAATGCTGATAGCAAGCTGATGTTTGTGGTTGGACGTGAAACTCCAAGGACTTTTCAGTGTGCTGGAGTGCAGGAACACGGTGGGACAAGGGGGACACGATTCCCCTTGTGATTTGTGGTGGAACTTAAGACTGAGGGCCAAACTGGCCAATTAGTATTCCATATCATGCAGCGTCATGCCCAGTATAAAAGTGAGGGTCAGCCGGGAAGAAGGGCTTTTGCGCTTTGGCTCTTTTGCACTTTTGCTCTTTTGCGCTTGCTGCGCTGTTGCTCTGCTGTTTTTCTTTCTTTTCTCTCTCTCTCTCTCTCTGCCCCTCTCTATTTCGGGACCTCGCGTTCATCCGGGATTGCAGCTTCGGGACGAGACGGGCTTCACATACGAGGGGGTGGTGAGCACCTACACTGTGTATTAAATCATCTGTATTAAATCATTCTTATCTCAACCCACGGGTTTCCCGTTTATCCTTTAATTCTCTCCCTCATTCCTGGGGGTGGGGGAGGGGGAGTGACCGGCTGTGTCGGGTGGGGCGGTTCAACCTAACCCACGACACACATCAAAGCCAATGCTGGTACATTCTGCTGTATAGACAGTTCAAAAAAAGAGAGATTGATGGGAACGATATTAAAAGCCCTGTTGTAGTACATTTTGGAAATGTGTACAATTGAAGCAAAGTATTGTATTTTGCTTTTTTCCTCTGACATCTGTTGGAAGCAGTTCCTTACTTGCACTACATCACTTATTACATTTCACTAGTTTTTTCCAAGACAGTAAAAGCTAGAAAACAGACAAACCTTGGAAAAGAGAGGGTAAAGATACAAAGCAGGCTTAGAAAAATCAAATAACTGAGACTCTAGACTTTCTGAAAATGTATGATGCAAACTTCTTATTCCCACCCCTTTCAAGACTGTCTCAAAACGTGTATAAGAAATTAAAGAAAAGAGCAATGCAGAGAAATAGTACAACTCAAAAATTAACTTTATAAATATATATCTCAAAGATAGCAAGCAAGGAGACACTGAACAATAAAATTCCTGTATGACTTACAAATGATGGCTGTTGTGGAAGAGCACCTGAATCACCAAAGAAGTGGCTTGACTGAGTCCTGCACTGAGTTTTCTTAGAGAATCTCATAGCAGCCTTCCAGTACATAAAGGGGCCTACAAGAAAGCTGGAGAGGGACTTTTTACAAGGGTGTGTAGTGATAGGACAAGGGGCAATGGATTTAAACTGAAAGAGAGGAGGTTTATATTAGATATAAGGAAGAAATTCTTCACTGTGAGGGTGGTGAGGCATGGGACCAGGTTGCCCAGAGGAGTTGTGGCTGCCCCATCCCTGGGAGTGTTCAAGGCCAGGTTGGATGAGGCGTTAAGCAACCTGGTGTAGTTGAAGGTGTCCCTGCCCATGGCAGGGGGGTTGGAACTAGATGATCTTTAAAATCCCTTCCAACCTTAACCATTCTATGATTCTATGGCTGCATCACCTGCAGCCGTCCCCAGCTCCCCAAATGGCTCTCTACCACCACTAAGCAAAAGCACTCACTGGTCTTTTGATAGAAATATTTTATTATAATATTTTATAATATAAAGAAATCTATTTTAAAAATAGCTGCTTCTCCAAATCTAAAATTCTTCTTCATTGAGATTAGCTGGAAGAAAAACATGATAAACTCCAAAATCAGTTTGGAGGAAATGACAAGTTCCACTGCTATTTATTTGCTTTGAATGAAATTCTTTGAGGTAAGGGAAGACTTCAGGGTGGGACTGGCAGATTGCAGTTGGTAAAGGCTTGTTATTTGTCAGTGCTTATTTGCCCAAGGAAAGCTTCCAAAACAATTTAGTCAACTGAAGATGAGGAAGTCCTTGTTACAAATGGAAATGTTGCAATCATGCAAAAATTTGTAAGGTAAAGTAGGTAAAACATTTTGTGTGCCCACCATGATAACTTGCACCCTGGGTAACGGACCTCTGGGGATGAAAGGGAGTGATGGGCTGTCTGATCCTCACTTCACCCATTTATACAAAGCTGGCATGATACAGCAGGTAAGATCTACTGCTCTTTAAAAAGAATAACTCAACTAGCAATCTTATCATGTATGAGTTTAAAAAATAGAATTAAATGTCAATGTTACTTTTATTTTTGTCCTTCATGTTCTCAAACCATAGAGGTTATTATAACACCGGACAACATAAGGATATAAGTGGCGTATTTAGGTCAGATACTGTCTTTGTAGTTGCTGTGTTAAATTTTGCAACCACTCCAAATTCCTGAGGCACTTAAACCTCTGCTTGCTCTGGATGGCCTCCTTTCTGCCTGAGTGTTAGTTACATACTGTACTCCCTGAAGTAATCTTCTCTGATTTCCCCATCTTCCCTTCCACTCCTTTCACATTTCATTTATCTTCCCAAACTCCTAAAGGTTTGGATCAATTGTAGCCTGAATGTTTTCTGCTTTTTTTTCCCCCACACATGATGAATTTTAATGCTCAGTGGCCAAAATAATTCCCCCTTCCTACATATTTTAATATTTTTTCTGAATCTCTCCAGTGAGATGCTCCATTTACATTGGAAATGTTTCTCTGAGAATAGCAGTGATGTTTACGCTGATTTCTTCCCTGTTCTGCTGTGTTTTTGCCTGGAAGAGAAGGGCAGGCTGTCAAAACAGCCTGTGATTCTCTGCTGCCCCAATAATTATCATTTCCCATGGTGGGAGACTGTACACAGGGCAAAAAGAGACGAGACATTAAAAGTGGTATCAACAAAAATTAGTTGTTAGGTTGTTGTTTTATCCTCATGTTTACATTTGTGGAAATGACTGTCGATGGTGAAAAAGGTTGAAAAACAAGGCTTGCACACGCAGAGTCTGTCTGTATTATAATTGTAATTTAAAATGCTAATGTGTGCCAGCACATACCAGGCAGTTATTTCCTCTTCCAAGCACAGGGAAAAACTCTGATATCTGCTTGTTTTGTAATGTAAAGACACCAACTCTGCAAGGAGAGACATTTCAAATACCTTTTTTCACCACGCTTTAATATACTTTAAGCGTTGTTTTCTTTTGAGAGCTGCCTGCAGCTGCTTGGGCAGGCACGGCCAAGGCGCAGTGAGCTTCAACTGCCTCTGATCCTACAGGCGCTGGGGTGGTGAGGAAGATAGTACCTATTTCTCTACCCTAAAGCATGAGGCTGGAAGCTGGCATTTCCATTTTCCACTGTGGGCACCAAGGGTGTCTGGTGCTTGCAGCTCTGAGCGTGGAGAGAGGCTGCAAAGGTGCGTTTCCTTGCAGGAAACGTCTGGGAAATGGGAGTTTTCCTTGCTGGTGTTCCTGGAAAGTGGCTGGTGCCTCCTGGGTGCAGCTGGAAACACAGATGGAGTAGGACAATGTAGCAGAGCAGCAGAGCTCTGCTGGGACAGTGAACCTACCTTTGGGGATTTTAATTTGGTAACCCCCTTGGGGAAATTTCCAGTTCACATCGTGGGAAAACAGCAACAGTAGGATGTAGGTACGCTTTGCTCTGAGAAGGTTTTTTTATGAGGCTTCACCAGCCTCAGCAAACATGATTTATTGCTGCTCAAATCCCTTTCTCCCTCTCGGAGGTTGGAGTAATACCCATGGAGCCGCTCCAGATGGTCGGCTGCCGAGCAGCTTCCGTCTACACATCCCAGCCTTCAGGATGGGATGCCAGCCGGCGGGAAGAGCCACGAGCTGGCTGCCTGCACTCAGCAGACGTTACTTTTTAGTCCAGGTTAATAAAATGGCTTGGAAAAACCAAGTCCATCGGATTTGTTGTGCATTAGCAGGGGCCAGAGTAGTCAGTGAACTTTTAAAGGCACCGTATACGGCTGGAATCAAGCTGCCTATAGCTGGAGGTGAGGGGGAATGTCAAGGGCTTTAAAAATACTTAAAATGAATGATTTTTTTATCACAAAATATTTTCAGTGCTTTCTGCTTGTATATGCATCTCACCTCTGATTTTGGAATAATTTTGATTTTGTGAGGCTGTTATTGTGGCATGGCTGTGAAGATCTATCCGACACAGAACCTTTTTGGTATAGAGAAAGTATAAATCCTAAAACTAACTGTTTTCTAAACTGCAGCATGCAAAACGTTAAAAGGAAATAAAAAGGGCTCATGCAGCAGACGAGCACGCTTCAAGAGCTGGAAGCAGGTAGATGCATCTCCATCTACAGCATTGCACTTGGAGAAGGGGTTGTGGATAGTAGAGTTCACTTTGGGAGGTGATACAAGTCGAAACAGCTGCAGAATCGTTGCTGTAAATACACGTGTGTGGGTACTCCCACTGCAACTCCTCACGTGCTCAAATTAAGTTCAGCAGCGACTGCAGAACTGCAGATAGTGAATCTACCTTGTCACATGCAATCGAAGCTTAATACAGCTTAGTTCCTCTTCTACCCAAGTTCTGTGTTTGGCTTCGTAATAGGTTCTGTTATAATTTACGGCAAATGCTCAGAGTGAATTGCTTCTAGCTCAGATGGTGGTGGGTATGAAGTATCTTTTCTTTCTAGATAAAATCCAGTTGTAAAATTTCTGAACAGGAAATACTGTTGCTTAATGGATATTGTTCTCTCTATATAATCTGTAATATCAATGCAAAATGATTGTGAGGTGAATATAAACATGTTCTGTCTCAACCGTAATTTTGTTCATTCTTTATACTGCTGTTAGGTGCTGAGAACGTATATTGCCACAGCAAATTGTGTTTGGTATAGTTATCAAGTGTTAGATTTGTGGGCATAAATACTTAGAATGATGTTTTGAAAGGAACTATGCTATAAGTAGACCTTAATAGGAAATGTTTGTGATTACAGTCTTCTGGTAAAGTTATATATAAAGAACCTACCTTGTAAATTGCTTTGTATTAGTAATTTTGTATATTTATCTTATGTCGTGTTTATACTGTGATGTGCCTGACAGAGAGTCTACAGCAAATTTAAGGTGGATATCTTGCAGAGAAATACATAACAGAGCCATCAAAGCTTTGTAGAAAAGTATGCTTAGAACAATTTTATAAATGACAAAATAACGTTTGAGCAACCCTAGTACACGTATTTTCAATAAGAAATCCTTAGTGACAAAGTATAGGTCTGCTGAACAGAGCTTTCCAGCCCTTCCTGTGCCCTGCTGGGCTGTCATCTCCTGGGGGCTGCCAGAGACACATCTCTGGGTTTTGATGCTGAGGCCCCTCAGGTAAAGCTTGGGAAAACTTGCCTGGTTTTCAAGATGGAACCATTAGGAGGACACTGGAGCGCTATTAGCACTTGATTGGTTCACCAAGTCCTTAGCAAAAAAGTGGGTATATTAAACTGGGAAATGAGATGGAACCTGGGCTGTAAAAAAAACACCTTTGCCATGAGGGTCAGAAAGTTTCTGTGTGGTTAGAAGTGTGGGATCTGTTTGAAACTTGGACAAGAACCCATGTTAAACTTGCATTGGAGACATTACCTTGCCTTAGGAGCAAAAAGAACTGCAAGAGCATTATATCTAGAGGGCTGTGTGTTTAATAGCTACAGTCTATTTACATGACAAGTTTCACTTTCTTTCTCATGGAAATAAACAAGTAAAAAGGTGAAGAATTCTTTATTGCAACCTGCCTTTTGAAAAACGTGAGCGAGCACATTCCAAGACTCAGTTATTCTGCTTGGGAACATTTGTGAAACATCCGGCATGTCGCTATGTCCAAGTCTTCTCAGCAGAGATGCATTACTCTCAAAGTTTTACTAAGGTAAGTTGAGATTGGTGCTGGCTCATGCAAGAGGTCATTTTCAAGGACAGAAGTAGGAAAAATATACACAAAAAATGCTTTGTTCTGAAAAAGAGATACTAAATCTCTTGTCAGCTTGAACGTAGTGATGAGTTGGTTCTCTGTGCCTGAGTTTGCTTCAGTTGCTGTTAATGACATAAAAAGAATGGAAGTGAACTTGAAACTGCCCATAGCACAATCTGTTAGAGTGTTAATTAACCAGAATCTCTTTTGCTCTGAGATAGATGACGCACTGCCTTTGATAAGCCAATTTTGAAAATTTCCAGATAAAAGACAACTTTAAAAACAAGCAGTGTGGGAGATAAGCAACTCTCAAATGGTGTGGTATAGTCTCAAATTTTGCTTAATCTTTCCTTTAGGGCTAAAGCTGGCATCTTTCAAGCCAAGGACATTCACAACGCTGAGGTACAGAGCTGCTATGAGAAGATGGTTACAGTCTTGGCTGCAAGGCTACCTATGGCTTCATAATTAGTTTTGCATCAGGTTCTGCCCTGAATTGCATTGCTGAAATTCATTGGCGTTGACTGGGTTTAACTAAGGCATTATTTACCTGAAGATTACGCACAGTCAAAAATTTGCTGAATGTTGGGAGTTCAGTAATTAAAGGTGTGTTTACAGGAAACAATACAGGCGGAATGGCAGAAGAACAACAGTTCCCAAATCAGAGCTGCAGCCACATGAAAGAGAGAAGAAGATTGTGAAGAAACTTCAGAGTTGCCATCCTGCAGTGTTACAGGAGCAGGCGAAGCACTGGCTATTGTATTCGAGAAGTCGTGGCGGTCTGGCGAGGTCCCCGATGACTGGAAGAGAGGGAACATAACCCCCATTTTTAAAAAGGGGAACAAGGAGGACCCGGGCAACTACAGACCGGTCAGCCTCACCTCTGTGCCTGGCAAGGTCATGGAGCAGATTCTCCTGGGAACCATGCTAAGGCACATGGAGAGCAAGGAGGTGGTGGGTGACAGCCAACATGGCTTCACCAAAGGCAGATCGTGCCTGACCAACTTGGTGGCCTTTTACGATGGGGTGACAGCATTGGTGGACAAGGGTCGACCAATGGATGTCATCTACCTGGACTTGTGCAAAGCTTTTGACACTGTCCCGCACGACATTCTTCTCTCTAAATTAGAGAGTCATGGGTTTGATGGATGGACCACTCGGTGGATAAGGAATTGGCTCAATGGCCGCACTCAGAGAGTAGTGGTCAACGGCTCAATGTCCAAGTGGAGACCGGTCACAAGTGGCGTCCCTCAGGGGTCCGTGTTGGGCCCGGCCCTCTTCAACATCTTTGTTGGTGACGTGGACAGTGGCATGGAGTGCACCCTCAGCAAGTTCGCCGATGACACCAAGCTGTGTGGTGCCGTCGACACGCTGGAAGGGAGGGATGCCATCCAGAGGGACCTTGACAGGCTGGAGAGGTGGGCCCGTACCAACCTCATGAAGTTTAACCAGGCCAAATGCAAGGTCCTACATCTGGGTCGTGGCAATCCCAGGCATAAATACAGACTGGGTGGTGATTGGATCGAGAGCAGCCCTGAGGAGAAGGACTTGGGAGTACTGGTGGACGAGAAGCTCGATATGAGCCGGCAATGTGCTCTTGTGGCCCAGAAGGCCAACCGCGTCCTGGGCTGCATCAAGAGGAGCGTGGCCAGCAGGTCGAGGGAGGTGATTCTCCCCCTCTACTCTGCCCTTGTGAGACCTCACTTGGAGTACTGCGTCCAGTTCTGGAGTCCCCAACATAAGAAGGACATGGACCAGTTGGAGAGGGTCCAGAGGAGGGCCACGAAGATGATAAGAGGGCTGGAGCACCTTTCCTATGAGGACAGGCTGAAAGAGTTGGGGCTGTTCAGCCTGGAGAAGAGGAGGCTCCGGGGTGACCTTATAGCAGTCTTCCAGTACCTCAAGGGGGCCTACAGGAAAGATGGGGAGAGGCTGTTCAGGAGGGCCAGTTATGATAGGACAAGGGGTAATGGTTTTAAAATAGAGGGAGGTAGGTTCAGGTTGGATATTAGGAAAAAATTTTTTACTATGAGAGTGGTAGAACACTGGAACAGGTTGCCCAGAGAGGTGGTGGATGCTCCATCCCTGGAGACGTTCAAGGCCAGGTTGGACAAGGCCCTGAGCAACCTGATCTAGTTGGAGATGTCCCTGTTCCTTGCAGGGGGGTTGGACTAGATGACCTTTGTAGGTCCCTTCCAGCCCTAACCATTCTATGATTCTATGATTCTATGAATTCTGAGCTTTCCAGTAGCAAATGCTATGGTCAGGAGAGCAACTCGGGGCTGACTTTTCACTTGCTAATAGTGCTGGTCCCAAATTAATCCCCTGGAGAACACTAGGAGATGTTTTTGTACATCTATCACTCACATTCACTAAGTCACCAAGGACCATTGCTGCCTCTTGCTTCCTGCTCTTCCAGCAGCTCTCGTGTCACACTGGGAAGAAGACAGCCCCACCAGCAGAGCTCCTGTTCCTGTGCACCCCAGCCCCTCCATCCACCCACCCATCCATCCTTTCCTCTATCCCTTCCTCCCTCCCTCCCTCCCTCCCTCCCTCCCTCCACCCATCCATCCATCCATCCATCCATCCATCCATCCATCCATCCATCCATCCATCCATCCATCCATCCATCCACTCACCCACCCATCTATCCTTTCCTCCCTCCTTCCCTCCCTCCCTCCACCCACCCACCCACCCACCCGCCGACTTTGTCCCTCTCACGGCCCCGCCGGCGCAAAGACCACGCCCCTTTCACATAGCCCCGCCCACCCCCGCCCCGCCCCCTCCTCTAGCCCCGCCCGCCGCGCATTGCCGCCCGCCTCTCCCCGCGCGCATGCTCACAGGCCCGGCGGCCCGCCATGTTGGCGCGGGCGGTGCCGCGCGCTGCCGGGGGGCGGGGCCAGGTGGCGGGGGGCGGGCGGGCGCGCGCGCGCGGGGAGCGGGGTCGCGCTCCCGGGCCGCGCTCGGGACTTTGGGAACGCTCCGGAGCGGGGCCCGCGGCCGGCGCCGAGCGGGCAGCCGCGGCCCGCAGGTGAGAGGGTCGCGCAGGGGCCGCTTTGCGGCTCTGCCCCGCGCGGGGTCCCGGCGGGCTCGCGTGTTCCGCGGGGCCTGCGGGGCCGGGGGTCGCGGGCCGGCCGGGACGGGGAGCGGGACCGCCCTCTGAGCAGCGCGGGGCCGCGGAGGCGGGGAGGGGGCTGCTGTTCTGCCGGGGGGCTGCCCTGGGAGCGGGGGAGGGGAGCGCTCTTTGCAGCGGGGAGTGCCCGCTTTGCAGCGGGGGACGGGGGTGTCCCGAGTGCGCTGGGGAGGGGGTAACCTCTCTGCGAGGGGAGGGGCGGCGTGTGGCAGTGGGGAGAGCCCCGGTTTGGGAGGGAGGAGAAGAGAGGGTGCCCTCTGTGCAGTCGGGAGCGCCCCGCCAGGGGGAAGAAGCGGGGGGGCACTGTGTGCGAGGAGGAGGGCGGGAGCGTGCCGTGCCCTGGGGGTGTAAGTGGTTGGGGAGGAGGAGGGGGGTAGTGGGGGCAGGCACGGGGGTCTCGCAGGACGGGGACCCTGGGCGGGAACGGCAGGGAGCTAAGCGGGGCTGACCCCGCCGGGGGTCACGGCGGGCGGTTCGCTTTGGGACCGGGCTTGTGGGCTTCGTGCCCCTCTGAAAAAGCGCCCTCAGCTCGCCTTTTCCAGGCATTGTTTTGCGGTCAGTGTGTGCTCGTTTTCTGCCTTCCCTCGGCCCTTTCTGCTCATCGGTGGTTATTGTTCCCTGGTCGTTAAATAGGCCGATTGAGGTCTGGGTGCAGGAAGGAGTTTTGGGGATGAGTTCTGAAATGCGCCCATGAGAAGTGGGGATGTAACTGTAGGTTGTCATTAACTTGCCGGTTTCCTCTTCTCCCTGTTCACATAAAATTTAGGCCAAGCTCTGTTTTTAATAGCTGCTGCTCAGGACTTTTCACCTCTCTATGAAAAGTGCGATGTTAACTTGAGAGCCCTGGGAGTCTTGGGTCAGGTCCTTTTTATAATCCGGGAGAGGCAAGGTGCACATCTTTTTCAGTTTTACATGGCAAAGGGCTCTTGAGCCGAGAGGTTCTGAGTGTTAATGAAACTGATGCTGACCTGGACCTCCTGTGAAGCCTGCATCAGAAATAGTATAGCTCATACATTTGAATAGAATGCCGCAGAGGAGTCTCCCTTATTCTTTCCCCAGTGAGCTACACATAGAGATAATGCTAATGAAGAACCTTCAGGGCACTCTCCCCATTTCTCTGATTTCATGGTAAAGCCTGTTCTGCAATCCCATTTAATACTAGAATACACTGCAGAGCGTTGATAGTAAAAAAAGTTTGGGTAGTAACTAGGATTAAGTGCTATCCTGAATGCACTTTTTGTGATCTCTTTGATTGTGTGATTTTTAAAATTGTGCTTCTAAACATTTTCCTTCGCTTCTGAAGTTCAGAAAATTGTAGTGAGCCTGCCAGCACAAATTAGCATGCTGCTCTGCTTCAAAGAAGCAAGACTGTTTCTAGTGAGTCTTGGCTTGACACCAGATGTCAAAAATGAATTAAAGTGACTTTGCCCCAGCCAGCATTTCTTTTTTTTTTTTTTTTTAATTTGAAAGAGTTTCTTCTGCTCTTCGGTAAAAGATTCACTAAACTGAAAGTTGTCTGAGGCCATAGTTCAACTGTACCTAATCTGTAGCAGTAATGGTGGCTTGGGGAATTTTGTGACTTGCGGTGTCTCTGGCACAGCTTCTGGTGATGCCAGGCATGAAGCTGATCAGCAAACCTACTCAGCCAGAAAAAAAGGGTCATGCAAAGACTCGGTGATCCAGTTTGCAGTGGGATCCCCCAAATGAAAGCAGAGCATGTCTGTGGGAAGACGCTGAGCGCTGGGATCATCTCAAACAGCCTGTGAGGATTTGGCCCTCTCAAAGCAGGGCTGAGCGGGTTGAAGCAGGAGAGGGAGTGTGTTCAGCTGATACTGCTACAGAGGCAGTGCGAGAGGTTGATGAATCCTTCATTAAGCTCTAAGGGGGCTCAGAGGTGAAGTGAAATGTAGCGGCTGCAGAAAGGGCTCGTATGCTGGCATGTGAACTGGCTAGAAGCACAGTAGGATTGAGCATACCAAGTAAAGCCTTGGTTTTTTACCCCTGAATTCTAGTAACTTTAATGGTGTTTTTTTTTTTCCTTCTGTTTTGCAACAAGCTGAGAAAAATGTTGGAGTTTCTTAGAAAAAAATCGACACACTATCTCATGTCGAGTGTATCTCAGTGTAACATGATAGTGGTACGTGTTCCTTTGACAGCGGCGATCAAGCCCAGGGTGTTTGGATCTGAAGGCATAACCTCTGCTGTCTGAATCAAAATTTCCAATGATGGTACCTCAAGGGCTGTATGTTCTTAGTGTGGCCCAGCTATTAGAAAGGGGTAATTAGTTCACACTACAAAGAAGCGTGTTGGTAGAGACTCCAAATGAATTTGTGATGTGTTCTGCTAGGAGTGTTTCTGCTGGCGCTGCTATATCAAACACCACAAGTAAAGCTCTCAAAAATGCTCTGCTGCTTCATAGTTGCTGTATTGCTGAAGTAGCTGTGATGCTCAGTACGTGGCTTTTTTACCTTTACTCTTTTAGTTGATGTATCTGTGCTGGCAAAACTTTATGAGAAACTGCACTATGGCAAAAATTGAACAATTATGAAGCGTTTGTTTTTAAGAGCTAGCAGTCTCAGAGAGCGTGTTCAGTGTTTGGCTGTTCCACTGTATCAATAGTATAAAACTTTTCTAATGAGTCTTAATAGCTTATGAAAGTTGACTTTGATGGCCTCGGGGTAGGTTCACAGGGATGGATGCCTTTATCACAGATCTGGTGTAGTGTATGTGGGTGTCAGTGTGAGAAGGAGGGAAAAGCTTCAATGCATGGGGCAATATATGTTCTGCTTTCCTTTCAAGGTTCTCTACTTTCAGCTTTATTTTTTTTTTTTATTTCTCACAGCTGTGTTGCATTGTCAGAATACTGGATGGAAACTTTTATTTTTGTTTTCTTTTTAACTGTTTGTGATGCAACAGGCTTCTTAAAAATTGGGAGATTAGAGCTTTATGGATAAATAAAAAATGCTAGTGAGGAAGGAACTTTTGTTAGTATATCTGCTATCCCTAAGCAAAGCGTCTTTGAAAAACTAGGAAGTAATTAAGCAATGTTAGATAGTAATGTCTGGAAGAAAAGGCATGCTTTCAGTGAGCATCCAGGGTAATTGATAAATTCACTGATTTCATCTGAATTATTTTCGTAAAATGTCTCCAAGGGTTTTACACAGTATTAAGGGTTTTGAGGTGAAAGTGTGCCTGTGCAGATAGCCTCTGTCCGATGGCAGGAGGATCTGAGAGGGCAGCTGAGCTGTAAGTGCCTTGAGATGGGAGATACAGGGAATTGCAGTGTGCGACTTGGTAGTGGTGGCAGGAGTGTGTCAGATGTGGATTTCTCGAAGATATCTTTTGGATTATGAGGTAGGAAGGAATCTGTTTGAACCCAAGAGGAGCTTGCAAGCTGGGACAAAATTTAAGTGTGACTCCTTTAATTGGCCTGTGTGTTTCAGAAAACTAACAGTAAGAAAATTCGAAAGATTTCCCGTGTTTGGTGTCCTATAATGAATTTGATGTCTTCCATGCCTATTTTGAGAAGCTATTTTTAAGTGAATCAGGTAGTAGAAGATGAGGTACTGATCTTTTGAAGAATGCACCAGCTACTGACTTGTGATGTTAGTGTTTTTGCTTAAAACTTGCTGTGGGAAATATGTCATTTTGTTTCCTTTTGTGGAAACAGTGCTTTGTTGTAAACACTAATGACACTGGTCATATGATTTCTTGGGGCTTTTGTTTTAACTTCTTTGTGATTGATGCAGCTGCTGGGTGATGTGTTCTATAGTTGTGAAATGTGTGAGATTTGTTTGGCAATGCCACACAGTCTGCATTTTTAAAGCTATTCTGCTTGGTTCTAATAGAAAATATTTAAAATATGAGAAAGCTGATGCACAGGTCAAAGTAGAAATGAAAGCAGGTCGTGAACAGAAGTTTTGCTTTCGAAGAAGTTCTCAGAGTTTTTGCCCCAACTTGTAATTGCTTAAATTTTGGGGAAAACTAAATACCTTTTCCATTTCCATATTAAAGAGCATCAGTCTTGCCAGGTCTTCCATGCCTACTTGATGTATTCCGCTGTTCCGAGGGTCTCTGCTCTGGAGGGATGCCCAGGCAGTGGTGCACACAGAAGGCTGTCAACAGGGCAAAACTGCCGATGTTTTTTTGTGCAGACGTGGGTGGGATGGAAGCGGGACTGTCAGTAGTCAAAGCAGCAGGACTGTTTACCCATGATGTCAGACACCTTCCTGTGGCTCCTTTGGCCTCCTGGCGTACGTACTTGTTTGTCCTGCCTCTTGGAAGTCTCTGTATTTGCCTGAAGGTGGAAGCTGTAAGTTGCTTTAGGACGGAGGTCCTGTCTAAGCTGTTCCACCTGGCTAGAAGAAAAGCAGTTGGCACAAAGCATGTGGCAATGTGTTGCACAAATCTCATGGTTAAAACCAGGGATGGAATGGGATGAGTGCCTGTCTGCCTGCATTTAGTATCCAGGGCTAAACACTAGTGAGTCCTGTCCTCAACAAACTTTCCAATTTATAGTGAGCATGGTGTTACATGGTATGGAATACCCATTTGCCAATTTAGGTGTCAGTCACCCTGGTCACGCTCCCCTCGGGTTCGTGGACATCTGGGTCGTTAGCAAAACACAGGTTGGAAAGTCCTTGAGCACTGCAGATACCCACGTACCATGGCTGGCTACAAACTAAAACAAAGTGTTTTATCCACTTTGTATTCACTGAATCGGATGCTCCAGTCTTTTTAAAAATGCAACTTACTGTAGAAATGTAGCTTTTCTGAACAGAAATTGATTCTATGATTCTGTCCCAGTGAAACCAGGACACTGTCCTAGCTGTGAGGAATTCGAGGACTTAAATGTTTTAACTGGTATTGCAGTGCTCAGCATCTTAATGTGTTAGTCGTGTTAGGAATGTGAATTTCCATCTTTGCAGGGAAGCGAGGGAAGAATTTTGTTCCTTTCTTAGTGAGAAAAATAAACCGAGAGCCAATTTTATCAGTCTGTATCATTCAGAAATTGCAGATTAGGATTTAGCAACATGACAAATGAGAACTGTGGTGCATTGTAAACGAGCTTGATTGCACTTGACCAGATGGAGATGTAAACTGTTATTAGAAGGAAGGTGAGGTTCCATGTTGTGAAAAAAATAAAGCAGAACTTTTGAGGTGTACAAGTGATAATGATTAAATATTAGGGAATTTTGTAGGTCAAAGACAGAAAGGATAAACACATGAATTTCAACCCAGTTCCTTTTTCCTGACGTTTTTTTTGAATCTCCATGTGAGTGGTCTGCTCTGGTTTCAGTGTGTTTCATGTGCACTTCGTTTAGCATCGTGGGAACTTCAATTCTTTTGAATAACTGGTCTTATCTGATAATGCTAATGTGAAATATCCAGCAGTATGTTAAGATGATGATCTGAAATATCCAGCAGGTTTCCACTGTACTGGCACAAAACCCATCTCTCTAAAGTTGAAACTCTATTTCTGTTACACATTGTTGTAGTGTATTTTCTACATATTTAAACAACTCTGCAAGAAATAGATGTGAAACATTTCTTTTTAAATTTAAGACTTATTCATAAAGCTGTTAGGGATTGAAACTTAACCAGAAGAGTCTCACTTGGCGGGCAAAATCTGATGCTAGAGGCTTTGGAAGCAGTTGGGTGCTGCAGGTACCTCATCTGATGCGTCTCGGGGTGCTCCTGCCTTGTGCCCCTCATCTCCCACTGCAGCTCCTTTGGCAGAGCTGATGCTTGTGTGATTGCAGGGTGACTCTTTCATGCTGCTTATCTCGTGGGAAACTAACCCACTCAGTAACGCTTTTATCAGTTTGCTAACTCACCCTGTGGCTACACCTTGCTATTGCTCTCACAGGTGGAAGCAGGAATGATGTGGCTGGAGGTGAGCGGAGGGAAAGCAGGACTGCTTCTCCCAGCAGATGCTGGGGATGGAGAATCAAACTCAGTGCAGCAGGACCAGGGCAGTGCTCCTGCTTCAAACTAGCCGTGTTTCCAGATGCCTTTAAAGACGTGTTCCTGGGACTGCTGTTCTCCAGCTAGCTTTCCACCTGCATAGGAGCTGAGTGATCCACACAAATTTATTTCATTCAGTAAAATCTTTACATGAAAGCATGAATTCTGCATTACAGTAAGGTAGGGTGAAAGCTTTTGTCTTGAGTGTGGAGATACTCCAAAGACTGGCCTGCATCCTGCTCACGAGCGTTATCTGGTTCTCGAAGGAAGCTGAGAGGGAGAAATGGATTGCTCTTCTGCCTTGGCAGCTTTTGGCTGCTTAGTGCCTGACTCTCACACGGCTTTGGTGTTATGAAACAGGCATGGTTCTGGGCAAGTTGATGGCTGCCCACAGGTTTTGAATAGAACAGAGGAAGTGAGTAGCACATCCGTTACTTAAAGAAAGCTGTGAATGGCACTAGAATCCTACAGACGTTAGCATGCATTCTGTGTATATATATATATTTTATAGAAGCTGGTTATCCACCGTGATGCCAGAGTTGTAGACGACTTGGATTAATAGTTTATCCCTCCTGCCTCCCCTCCCTGATCATCTTCCTGCTCACTGCTAGCGGGTAACTTTTTGAGTAGTGTCATCTAGAAGTTACAAAATACATATGTGGTTGTATTGCTGTCACTTCTTAACAACTATTTTTTTTTGCCTGTTTATGTTGGAAGCTTTTGACAGGAGCAGAATGTAACCAGTTTTGTTCTCTTTAACATTGAATTTGTAACTAAGGAGTGATGTTATGTCTAGAAATTTAAGCTGGGCTCTTGTGTTTGCTGTTATAAGCTTGATTTTATACAGTGAGTTATAATATTTCTGTCAGTATATATGCGCTGTGAGATATATTTTATATAAAGACTTTGCAAGCTTACACATTCAAGCTGGAAATTATGAGTTAAACACTTGATCTACAAAAGAATCAAAGGATAAATCTAGATAATTCAGCAATTTGAATCAGAATTTATGAGATTGCTCCCTTGAGTTGCCTTACATTGCTCCCTCGGAGGCTCTGCAAATCAGACCAGTCTCTTGTGGCTGCTCACGTTTGTCATGGAGGAGTAATGGTAAATGTGTGAGCATTCACTGTCTCTGTTCTTCATTAGACTTGAGCATTATAAAACATCTTTAATGGTAGAAGGGTTAGCGTGAGGAGTTCTGTAATCCAGGTGAGATTTGGTACTATATTTTCCCCAAGTCTGAAAATTTTGTCCTTAATATCCAAACAGGGAGTTTTGTTGTTTAAAGGAGAGCAGTTATGAGATGATCATGTTATCAACTATCTTGGAGGTGGCAGAAGTGTCATTAACTCAACTAGTTATCTTAGGGATGTTGGTGGTATCACGCCTGCTGCAGGAGAGCCTATATCTTTGCTAGTAGGTTAATCTTTTTCAGGAATGGTTTAGTAACTTACCTTAATGTAAGGTTGAATATGTGGAGGAGTTTGCTGTGAGGCTCTAAATGGACTATGGTGCAACTCCTCTAGCAAGAGGATAGAGACCCTGCGGTTTTGTTTTCCTGTTACAGTTCTTTATTTTTTTTTTTTCTTAATGCTCTTGCTGATCTGTATACCTGATCGCATTTAAGAACCACAGTGGTGGACCGAGTCCTTGGTATGAGTGTGCTTCACATGTGCAGAACAAAAGGCAGTTTCTGTTCCCAAATCTTATTATGCTACTGTAGTCTTTCTTCCACCTGTTATTTTTCTGGGGTTATGTGTGGCAGTGGGTGGGGTGGGTACAACGGAATAAAAAAAGGTTAACGTTATTGGCAACAACTTAGTAAGCCTGTAGTCTTTAGCCTGTGATGATAGCAAAACTTGTAGCCTCGAGGCAATTTGTTGGAGTTTTATCATCATCCTTCAAGGGCAGAGTCTTCTATGCCATGTCACTGTTAGTGCTCATGTGGCTGTTCTTGCTCGTGGAGCTCTGAGTTATGTCTTCTCTGAGAGCTGGGGGAAACTACTTGCCTGGAAAGGGCTGAGCAGACATAAGCAAGGCTTTCTCTCCTCTTCAAATTTATTCCTTGGGTGATGATGAGCGTGCCAACAGCTTTAGTTTCTTTTGGGGTGCTGGCAGGGGTTTCTTGTCTGGTTTTGCTGTTGGCCATCATTCCTGGTTTGAAGAAGGAGAACGTATTTCAGTAAGGGGGCTGTAAACTTTACCTCTGGCAGCTTAGACAATTATTTGAGCTCTTCTGCTGAATGCCAACCAAAATAAGCTGGAGTGGTTTAAACAGCCTAAATAATCACTCTCTGTGTTGGCTGATCCTGAATAAATAGGTTAGAAAGTACTTAACAGCAGCTCAGCTGGTAGCCTTCTGGCAGTGAGCAGGGACAGACAGCTGAGGGTGCTGAGCTCTTCCACAGCACAGCTGTATCTGGAGGAGGAGATCCAAACCCAGGGCAGAGGTTCACAAGCTAAAAGGCTGCTCAACAGGCAGAAGTATGGCTTCTCTCCTACAAATAACCCTGCAATTATGGTTGAAGCAAGAGGATCCCTTGCTTCAACTAATAGTTGCCTTGCTTGGCGACTAAACTGGTCAAGGGGCTGGAAAATAAAACTTATGGGGAGCGGCTGAGGGAGTTGGGGCTGTTTAGCCTGGAGAAGAGGAGGCTGAGGGGCGACCTGATTACGGCCTACATATACTTGAGAAGGGATGATGGGGAGGTGGGGGAAGGGCTCTTTACATTAGTGATGGGTGGTAGAACAAGAGGAAGTGGGTATAAGCTTAGTCAGGGGAGATTCAGGTTGGATGTTAGGAAGTATTTCTTCTCTGAAAGGGTTTTCAGCCACTGGAATAGGCTGCCCAGGGAGGTGGTTGAGTCCCCATCCCTGGATGTGTTTAAGAAAAGGGTGGATGAACTACTTAAGGATATGGTTTAATGGGAGATTAGGGACGGTTGGACTCGATGATCTCTAAGGTCTTTTCCAACATAGAAATCTATGAAATCCCAGTTAATCGTCCCTGTAGAGAATGAGTGTGTTTTCAGGTAAGGCTGTAGTGATCTGCTGGTGTGGAGCGAAAGAAGTAGTGGATGAATTTAGGCATGGTTTATGGGGATGCAGGGGATGCAGTAGTGCTAGCAGTCTTCCGACAGTGCTGGCGGGTGCTGTGGGACGTGTGTGAGGTTACTGCACTGCAGTGCTGGTGTCCTGTCTTCCCCACGTGCATACAGAAAAGTCCACACTATGGTTATAACCAGCTTCTGTTACTAAGTCCAATTGTTTATTCATTAGTAAAATTAATGGTAGGAGAGAGTTGGGCCGGAAAGTGAGAATGTGCAAGAGAAGGGGTTGCATGGCAACACTTCACAGTCCCGAACATGGAGTCAAGAATAAATAATGGTGGAAGAAGAAATGGGAGAAGGAAAAAATGAGTGAGTTGGAGGAAAAATGCTGTCTTTGTATTGACTTTATTGTTTCAGTGCCATCCCAGATGTGTCTAACAAGTCTGACATTGTTCGAGATTTTCATTACTGAGAGTCTTTCATAAGGCCCTGCGCTGTGATGCTCGTGTCTGTCACTGGAGCAGCCTGACACGGCTTTGTGGAGACACAGCTTATGCAGGATGCTGTGAGAGGGGATGGTGGGAAGCCTGGATCTTACTCCCAGTTTTAGAGAGCTTCTTTCCACCAGAAACTACTTGCTGACTTCTTGTCTTTCTGGCTTTCTTCACTGAAATGACCCGTGTAAGAGGCTTCCCGGTGAATTGTGTGTGTTGTTTCTGACACAGCAATATTTTAATTCTGGCACATGGGTCTCATGGCTGCCACGCATAGATGTGCATATAAAAAAGCAAAATAATTTGATGCATTTCAAGAAGGAATATCAAAAGGAAGAAAGCTTCATGAAATAAGCCTGCAATAGCCTCTCTAATCTTCAGGTAACTCCTTTGTGTTGGTTAGGAAGTTTGAACCTCCCATGGTGCTTCTTATGTCTTACTATTAGGTTAACTTGTGGTTTCCAATGTGGTTTTGTTGTTAGTATTTTTGTTGTTTTAACTGGGTAAATAACTTCAGATTGGCAAGGGCTTGTAATTGAAAAAAATGTTGTTCGTTTGTTGAATTATAGAAGTGACCCTCACTAATTGGTGCTAACTGAATGTGAGAATACGAGTTGCTAAGTGTAATGTTTCAGGTTTTTTGTTTTCTGAGAGGAAACGCAGAGGAAGCGAAAGCTGCAGCGTTGTTGCCCCAGCAAAAAGCATGACTGCCATTGCAAATGACAATACTGCTGATTGCTCTTTGCATTTTGGGGTAACTGGCTGCTTTTTTCCTTTTCAATTGGACACGCTGTCTTTTCAGCATTAAAAAGAAAAGCAGTGTCTCCTCCCAAATTTTACTCTCCAGTTGTTAGTTCTGGCCAGTAAGATGACTTCCAAATGAAACCTTTTGCTGTAGCTTTGTGCTATTTCAAGTCCCTTGTGACTGGTGCTGTTTTTGCAAGCCCTGCTAGAGAGCTTCCTGCTGCAGTGGCAACTGTGGGCTGAATTTATGAAAAGCATACTTGGCTTAATACCATGATGTAAGGTGTTGCTTCTGTACCTCCTGTGATTTATATGGATTTAGTGATTTACTGAAAATGGTGGCTCTACTTCTGAGATATACAGAGAGATTGTATGGCTAGCTTAAAAGCAAAAATTAGCTCTGACTTTTTTTTTCTTCTGCACCGTTGTTGAAATCGATTTTTATCTGAAGCTGTGGTCTCGCAGAATTGTGTATGAAATATTCTGTATACATGGAAAAGAGCAGGACACCACAGACTTGTAGTGAGTTATGTGAACTTTCCCTCCGGGCAAGAAGTGGGGCTATCCAGTTTTCCACTTATAGTGGAGATAGAGCTCAGAGCTGCAGAAGCCAATAGTTAACTCTGTTGGAGATGCTGTACCCTGCAGTTCTTTAAAATAACATCTACAGTGAATAATAGCGTGCAAACTTGTGTGACAATCTTTTTTCTCTTCCTGAACCTTGTTCTAGATGTCAAAATTAACCTGGACTACTTGGGAATGGCGAAACATAGCCCTGGGATCCTGCCATGAACAGTAAGAAAGTTGAGATGCTTTGTGTATGCAAATAATTATTTTTTTTAATGGCTAAACCCCAGTGAAACTGTTTCTGTTCAATTACCATAACTAGGCAATGCATTGTGTAGTTCAGTGTGGATGTGCTTCCAGCTTTTCATGCAGTGAAGAGCCAGTACAGTAAGTCAGAGGGGTGTCTCAGTAGGGGAGCGCTCTTTGGGAAACAATACTGGGGAAGTCTCTGCAGCCAGTATGGCACTGGAGGTGGGGAGGCTGCTCTGGGTGGTGCATTATGAAATTATTAAGGTGGTAGTTGAAGGAAGCTTTCTGTAATTGTATTATGAGACTCCATTGTTATCTAACATCTAATTATATTGAGACTCCATTGTCATGGGATATCTTGAATGCAAATTAGTTTGAAATGTGATTAGACAGATTGACGGAAGAAAAAGTGAATTGTGGAGTAGTAAAGACTGCGTTCTGGTTGCCGTTTGTGGGAGAAAGTCTCTAAAATGCTGGATGAGGGAAGCTGTCAGCGTGCAGTGCTATTTTACTCTCACTGCTGAATCAACTGCTGCTAGACATGCAGCTTAGCTAAATGGGACTTTGGTCTGAGCTTTCATAGCTGACTCCTGTGTGATGCTTTCCTTATAGGAAACTTAGTGTTTACTAGATGTGGATTAAATGGTCCGTGTTTACTAGATGTTGATTAAATGGTCCGTGTATCGAAGAAAGCAGGCACCTTGAAAGATATTCTTGGGTGTTGATCAAAATATTCAGATGTTTCTGCGTTGTTGGTAGCCTGAAACTTTCTAGTTTGAAGGATACATAAATAAATATTTATGTATGTACATGCTCTGTATTCTTTATATAGCCTTTTCCAGATGTTGCAGTAGGCATCCTTAAATTGATGCATTGAAAATTATTCTGATGAATTTTCCCAGTACAAAACAGATGACTTATGAGAGACTGTGGGGGTGAGTAGCATGCTTGTAAAGTGTAAATTTTCAGCAGATGCTGTTGATGCTATTTGTCAGCCTTCACTGGGACAGAAATCAGAAGGCTTTTGTATTGTTAAATATCATGACTTGGATATAGTCAAATGGAATTGAACAGCTGTTGGAAACTCTTGTATATAAACTCTTTGCAGCAGTTTAATGCTTAACATGCAAATGTTCAAATCAAAACCATTTCGTTTTCTTTTGCAGAACTCTTTGACCATGTCATGTTTAATTCTTCCATGAGAGCAGTGTTTTACCCAGCTTTCAAAAGCTGGTTAATATACTTGAAATGTTAGGAAATGTTAATACCTTGAAAATCTCAGAAATCTCCTTCGACAAAAATACTATAATTGTTAAATTGTTGTTGTGCATCAAACTGTGTAGCCTTAGGTCATTTATCAGAACAATTGGTAAAGACACAGGAAGCTCTTTGTACAAAATAGTGTATGCAACATGAGAAAATGCTGTTAAGACTGTTTGCTTTCAGCTTTTTGAGAAGTTTGTTCAGCTTAGCTGAAAAAACAAATGTATATATTTGTAGATTATTAAATAGGTAGCTTTGAAATCTTGCTAGATTGTGGCTAAATCTTCAGTTTACTTTTTATGATTGTGGATAGACTGAGCTAACAACTTTAAGCTGTGCTACTCAGAGGGTAAAACATTCATTCATTTTCAACTGTCCTGTTTAGCAAACTTCGCTTTTTGCAAGGTAAGCAAGGGAACTTTTCTATTCCAAGATTTGCTCTGGCCAAAACCTTGTGATTTCTTGTGGAATTGAGAAGAAATGCATGTAATATCAGAGAATAAACATTTAGCATGTACAGTGCAACTAAGAGGAATTTTAAGGATGGAAGTGGTTCTCAGTATAAGTTAAGAAATCAAGAATGGTCTTGGTTTTGTTATTTCCAGCCCCTGCCAGTCAGTTATCTAAAAGTTGTGTGGTTTCTCTGGTTCTTCTTTTGAGGTGGTATTTGAGTCCAAAAGAGCTGGACTATTGTCGCACTGATGTTCAAGGTCTTTGTGTTTGGGAGATTCTTAATGTCCATTTCTAGGACAAGTAGCATTAGAAATCCAAACCTCATCTTGGCTGTTAATCCTGTAGTGTTAGAGAATGTCCACATGCTACTGAGTAATATGCTGAAGTACCAACATGTGAAATGCATCTTACTCGACTCTCGTGTCATTTGTTTGGCTTCTGATAAGCCAGTGAGTGGTGTGTGCTATGTTATGCTCTGGATAGCCTTATGACTTTGTGTTTCCTCAGTTATCAGTTCAGTGGTTATAGCTTTGGAAGGTATGCTCAAAATAGCTGTTAGAAAACAAAGGAAAACTAATACCTGTAAGTTGATGTGCAGCCTCGTGTTCCCTTAGCTTCCACCTTCACTCGTTAACAGCACTCCAGAATTAGTAAGCTTGCTGATGGTGATTGATGTTTGAAGTCATGCTGACTAACTTGGTCCAGAAGCATTTTTCCCAGGCCTTTATTTGCATATGTAGATACTTTTTTTTCCAAGGATGTGGTTTAGATGAAGCCTGCAGGTAAAGGATGTGGCTGATGAAAGTAACAGCAGGTGGGAAGGATCAGAGTTTAGTGGAAAGTGATTCCAAGGTAGCTTGTCACACGGATACTTGAATGGTAGCTTAAGGAAATACTGTGGATTTAATTTCTCCGTGAAGCAGGTGACTCTGATACTCTTGTGTGTGATATAGGAGTGTGATATCGAAACGTTTTACAGCAGAAAATGGGAAAGTGAGCTTTAATGTTCTGAGCTTTTTTGCTTTTATTGTCAAATAATATATGCTGGCTATCCAAAAGTCACTTTTGAAGACTAGAAGGTTTCAGTCTGCTGAAGTGTGCATTATTTTACTAGGAAGCTTCCCAGGATTTCGCCTCCTGTTGTGATCACTTGTTTTCAGTCTGGTGTGGAACAGGCGTTTTCATTAACCCTTCCATAGCAGTATTCAGTTGATGCCTTTAAATCTGTGGCATACACTCCCCAGAATGGAGCTCCTGACAAACAGAAGCAATCCATGTAGACTGAGAGTCATAACTGTGTACTTTTAGGGCTCCTGGGAGATAATTATTAAAAACCTTTCTCCAGTCATAACCACAGAGGCGGAAGCCCACATCGCCTTTAATAGAGGAGCAGCATGGAAGATGCTTATTATATAGTACGGACACCCACAAATAGGAGTGCGGGCATTGGTCAGGATTGTGGATGTAGTGCTAGCAGTAGGAGGACAACAGCACCATCCAGGTGCCATGCACAGCTCTGAAGGATGCTTGGAGCTGTGGCTGTGGATGAAGAGATGGTGCAGATGTTTGGGCCAAGGGCAGAAGAGTCAGAGCAGTGCTGCTGTCCAAGCGACAAAGCCATTGTGAACCCAGGAGAGTTACTAACCTGTCAGGTCTGCGTGGCTCTGGCAGGGAGCTGGCTTGTCTCACTTGTGCTGTCTGGTGTTTTGGGATGCTGGTCACTGCCACCTCCTTGTCCCCTCCCTGTGCTGGCACCTTAAACTCCCTGTCACTGTCATCTGCAGCCGCCTCCTTGTCCCCATCTCCTTTGGTCCCAGACCAGGATCACTGTGTGCAGAGCTGGTCTCATTAGGGCTTAACCTAATTGGAGAAAAGCCCATTCCCTGGGGTTGGATTATTCTATGCTGTAATTGCTGAAGCTTCGGATTTTGAGAGCATAAAATAGGGGCATCCAATATGGCATAGCGTTTTCCTGCTGCCTCTGGTGCCATTTTAAACTGCAGGTTATATTAATGAGAAGCTTGATTTCTATACGTAAAATATTACCGAAGACTTCTAAGCCTGTGTGAACATGTTGAAGCTCGGTTTATTTTGTGTTGCTAAAATAGGTCGAATAAAAATTTTATTGAACATATTTTTTGAAGTACATAAACAAAGGACGTTATGTAATTGCAGTTAATGAGCATGGTAGCATTGCTTTTGGTGGGTAAAACTTCTTTACTTAATACAATTACTAAATTTCCATTAGGATAAGATCTCTTCTGCTACCTAGAGTTGTATTTCAACAGTTTAATGGCTTCCTTTATGACACTGAGTTTTTCAAAATGCAGTACCTTGGCAGACCAAAGCAAATTGGTAGCTTCAGTTGTATGTTCTGTAGTCTAAGGTAGGGGGTTTCTTTTGTTCGTGGAATGATTTTTATTAAAAATGTTTAAATATTTATATACTTCTAGTTTGTAGGTGAAAACCAGTAATGATTCGTTAATTATTGAGTGTTGTGTGACATGACTTGTTAATTATCGAGTATCAGGTGATATGTGATCTATGTTAGTGCTGCTCTCAGGTAATGGAACTCTGCTGCCCCTTACGAAGAATGGGAGGCTATGCTAATGTCCAGAAACTGTGCAAAGTTTACAGTAAAAACTGCCTACATCAGGCTATTCTACATCCTACTTTGAAGATAAAAATGCCTTTTTAGGCATATACTTCTCTGTATTTGGAGAGACTTTCTCCGATTATTACTTCTTCAGAGATTAAAGCGTTTCTTTAAGAGTGTAGTTCAATGTCTGATTTAATCAGCTGCCGCCAAAAGGGACGGTGCTGCTCTCTTCTGCTCTGTGCACAGTGGCTCGGTGGGTGCCGGGGGTGTGTGGCTGCAGGCAGGTGAGTGGGATCGTCGTGCCGGGCTGGTGGGAGGCAGCGCTCGCCGTGCTGGGCACCACGTGCCCCCCGACAGCTCTTGTTCTGTGCAGCTGGTGGGTTCGTTAGGTTCAGCACAAGGTAGGCAGGTCAAACTGAGTGTCATGTGGTGCTGCGTTAGTGTTCCCAGGCTAGAATTTAGCTTCTTGCTCCCTGTTCATGTAGTCAATAGTCTGTGGTTTTCAGCAGTTCTGTTTTGTTATGGGTTTAATTTTCATTGACTGTCCTGTTGGAGAAAAGACTGTGTTACCTTGTAGGCCAGGCTAAATGACAGCATGTTCTGGCTTTGTGGTTTCTGAGCATCATTTCAGAACAATTCGCGTTCTGTAGACATAACATGTTTGTCTCTGACCTGACGAGTGTATTTTTCACATTCACTGTATGATCATATTTTTGCCACTGAAGATATGTGGGCTTGTTCCTTTAATGACTTCCTAGACGGTGCCCCACACACTTTACTGTACACTTTGCCATATCTTGTGTTGCTAATTTATGGTTGTTTATACAAAGCTGACTGTGATACAAGTAACATACGTAAGCCATGTGCATTGTCTATCGAGTCTGAAAAATCTAGAGCATTCTGATAGAAGATGAAATATATGTGTAAAAATAAAACTGTTAGTTTTGTGGGGTGTCTGTGAGTTGTGTGCACTGGCGTATGACCAGCATGTGTAGTGCTTTCATTTATTTTATAGAGTTGGAATTAGAAGTAGTTTAACTTCTCTGTGAAATGCTCATCAATTTTACTTGGGTCTTAACCACACCCCTTTTAAATTGCATTCCTAAATTCATGCTGAAGGTCAGTAAAATAAATATAATGGATTATATAGGAAATGAATTGTTATTCATAAATGTATGTACTTGCTTTTGTATATCTGAGAGAATGATGGCGAAATAAAACAGCAGCAAAAAGAGTGAACACCACAAACCAAAGAGATCTGAGGAACTTGTGCAGCAGTGAGCAATTCAGCTGCTAGCTCCTGGAAGGAGGAGACAAGCTAGTGCTGGTGATCAGATTTGTCCTTTTTGTGGACATAGTGAGTAGCTGTAAATTTGTAAACAGAGGTGTGAATTTCTCATATTTGTGTATTGGGTGTGTAGAATCAACGGTGAGGATGGAAAAGTTGATAGCAGCTCGATTGTTAAAGTTGAAAGTTAACTAAAACTTTCTAAGTATGAAAAATTTTATTTTTAGTATGAAGTCTGAACTATCTGAATTTCTGTGGTAATGAGACTTGGTAAATATTCCTCATGCGCTTGCTGAATTTTGTACTTTATTGGAAGAAAATCCATCAGTTGCCAGTTTTAGAACTTGTGTGCATCAGCTTGCCTATCCTGCACTGTTCTTTTTTGTAATCTTTAGTTTCCTCCGATGTATAGGAAAACAATACCTGTAACACTTCTCATGATTTTCTGCTGCAACGTGCAATTCGAGGTAGTAGTTTCTTTTGTCCTCTCAGCAGTGGTTTTAAAAAAATGCCTCAAATTTAAACGGAAAAATTCACCTTTCACAAGCAGATTAACATGAGCAGGTAACATAAGAGGTGTTCTGCTAAAACCTTATCCCAAAGAAACCTTCAGGTGAGGGGAGGAGATATACAGATAGAAGGAATTTAATTTTTTAAATCACTCTAATGGCATTTTATTTTAAACTAGGCAACATGGTTAGAAGTAGTACTGAGTGTATGTAAATAGTTTGGCCAATCTAGGGTGTTTAACAGTCTCTGGAAGAAGGTGAAACCGATATTTTAAGGAATCCGGGTCTAGTTTTGTCTTACACAGCATAAATTTACTGTGTACTACTAGCATTCTTATTTCTCTAAAAACTTTAATAATCTTGCAACTAAATTGACTTGGAGTAACCTGTTTAGATAATTATGTAAAATAGAAAGATTAAAAAAAACCCACCTTTTATTTGTAGTCAATAACTGAAAGGTCAGGTTTTCTTCCCAATCTTCAAGCAAGCTGGAGTGAGCAGTATAGTTGATACGTTCAGATAAGTGGCCCTATTAAAGACTACATCAAAGGAACATGGTTTTGACTTCCCCGAGCAGGTGCGTGGAAAGAAGATGCTGAACTATAGACACAAACCCATCTGTAGTGTATGCTTGCCCAAGATCTTGAGGCCGACTTCGTTTGTTTCTTAGAATTAATTTAATCCCAACTGTAGAGTTTTGTAAAGTTGAGGGCCGCCCGTCTTTTGATCCGTTCGTACTGGCGTGCAGTGTGTTTGCCTCATCAGAGAAGCCTGTGCAATGCCCACAGGATGGTAAAACAAGGAGCAAGACTCAGTATCCATCCTAACACACATCACATAGGACTTTGCAAATAACTGTTTCTGAGTATGATGTAGGAAAGCAGTTGAGATGGACATGGTACTTTTTGAACATGTTAATTTTACGATGGAGGACAGATAAAACATATCCTATTTACTGAGCAGACTTCTTTAATATTGGAAAAATCTGGAGTTTATTTGAAACAAGAGGGTGTCCTGGGGTGCAGCAACACCAGGAGTTAAGAACCACCTTGTTCTAGCAGCTGCTGTAGCAGCAGTGGGAGGGAGTGAGCAAGCCAGATGCTGTTGAACAATTCTGTTTGATGCTGCCTCCATTACGATGTGTTTAAAGTACTGCAAAGCACATACTGAATTTATAATTCATGCTTACAAATATGGTGTGCAGTTTCTTTCCACCAAGTGTCTAAATCTGCTTTAACCAAAGGAAATTTTAGACAGGCTCCTAAATTGGCCTTGCTTGTGGCCTACTCTCTGAAGTCAGAATTTTATTTGTAATGGTACAGAGCAATTTGAGAGGGGGGGACAGTTTGCAGAAGTTTCTAGGTTTTGTTATATATAAACTGACTTGTTATTTTAAGTCTGTTACATAGGTATACTGTTTTGTGACCATATCTAAAAATACTAATTTACTTTTGTGTGTTAAAAGTATTAAGTGAGAAACAGTATTTTCTGCTTTGAGCTGTGAATGAATAGGAAATTGCTTTAAAGAAATACCCAATTCATACAACTACTTTTTTTATAGTTCGCATATCATTATCAAGGTAAAATATATGAAGACCAAAATCCAGAAGTGTAGCTTTTTTCAGGAGTATTGCAGAGTGTATATTTTGCAATGCTTGCTGCTAAATGATGCCAGCAAATTGAAATGATGCAACTTTTTCCCTTCAAGTGGAAGTACAAGTTCACAAACTTGAATGTAGTCTCTAGTCTTTCATTTGGTTAATGGTTTTAAGATATACTCTTGAGACAAAAAAAAAATGAACAAGGAGTTTTTGATCAGCTATGTTAGATCTTAAAAATGGAACTCATTAAAATTTTGGCCTCTTCTGTACAAATTAATGTGATTACATCTTGCACATAAATAATTCGAGCTGTTTCTCCCTCTTAAAATAAAAGGTGGCTTTAATGAGTCACAGCTTTCATTTTAGTAAATTGTTCATGGGATAGGCAGGCTCAGGAACAACTGGGTTAAACCAAGAGATTATTTGAAAAATCTAGGGCATGTGCTCTCTCTGTTCACTTGATTAGTTTTCATAATTCATCCTTGTTTCTGCAGCAAAGAGCAGTGTAATACATGCAGACACAAAGCAGTTTTCTTTCTTTTGTGCTCCTTTATCTCTGTAATTTTACTGGAGAAGTTAGTGAAATGGGGAAGAAAGTCATATTGTGTGTGACTATTTAGAATGAATCTTGGTTTGTTTTGTGAAAATCCATGGGATCTGAGAGGCAAATGCTATTTCGGGATGTCTGTCTGTGACTCTGCTTCAATTCTTTTCTGTTTGACTACAGGTGCATGAAGAACAGAGGAGATATTTCTGCTTATCAGAGATGATGTGGAGAGACACTTTGTGAGTAACCGATGTGTGTTTTCTAAAAAGCCCAAAATGCTAATGTGGGAATTAATTTTCTTACTATTTTTTTTTCCCCTAACCTCGAAGAACTGTGCCATTTGTCTAACAGTTTCATTTGATTCTGGAAAGCTGTGAATATAGAGCCCTTCATGGGAACCATAGACAAAGCCGATTGTGGAAGTAAAGAGCTGGAAGACAGAGCAATAGAATATCTATGGTTTCATAAATGATTAATCATGACCTCTAACTTTTTTGTAGTCATCAGTCTACAAAGGCTTTTGCTGTTGACTGCTGAGTGTAGTAAAAAACTACATCAGTAAAAACTCCTAATGTTTGGTATATGGGTAACCTTTAGTAGGGTTAATTCAGTACACGAAGTTCTTGTGTAATGCTTATAGGTGCTATCTATTCTACATGACACTATATTGTCCTTATCTAATTTTTATTGGAAGCCTGATATGTTTGCCATAAAGAAGATGGGAATAATAGCAGTCAATAGAAGCTTTCCTAAAAGTTCTCAGTTCCCATCTGCTGGAACACAGCTATATTCTGGGAGAATGCAGGTAAACTATGCTCCCGAACTATTACAGGAAAGGAAGAACCTCTGTGACAGAATTTAACTGTACCTAAATGGGCACGTAAAAGACTTCCGTTTGTGGAAACAAGGTCGTTTTTTATGATCACAGTTAGGTGATGCAACGTCTTATTTGTCAGATGGACTCCATAAACATGGTATGTTTCTAGTGCTGTAGACACATCAGCCAGCTCTTTTCTTTGGGGCAGTTAGTTCCAGTGTTTCCTTTTTTTTGGCCAAATTTCCAGTAACAGTTGAGAATTAAAGCAGCATGTTATTTTAGGATTTTCCATGTTGGTCTTCATGCTTGGGTTTTTTTTGTTGTTTTTGTTTTAAGTATAGTACGAGTGATGTGGTCTTGAGTGCTTTCTTTTAAACCATAAGCTTTGATACTCTGGAGCTACCGCTTGGTTCTAATAATACTTATCTAGGAGAATGGTGCCTTTGTGGACAACTTCAGTGCTTTTCTTGGCAGTGAAGAGCTCAAGTTAGACAACTGCTGTTACCTCAGCACCTCGATTTCTAATTTTTTTTGCATTTGTAGTATTAATGACACACCATGAACATTTTGTTCTTTTTTTTTTTTTAAATTGAAAAATACCCTTTTGTTGTAATAGACTAGTACTTGCTTAAACTCTTAGGTAGGAACCAGTTTGGATTCTTACATGGGATTTGCCTTTTTTGTTACCGAGATCCAAGGAAAAGGTTTTTAAGTGGTTTTTAGGCTTCCCTCATCCTGGAGCCCTTTGCATATTTTCATAGGTCTGGTTTCATGATTTGTAGTTTAGTAACTGCTTTAAAAAAATTATCATTAATGCTTAATTTCCTCATTCTGGGATGAGGTTCAGTGTCTGCAAATTGCAGCCGGTAGTCTGTCTTTAAGTCAAGAGAAAATCTGATTCAAGATAATATTGGCTTGTAGTCATCTTTCCCTTGGCTTCTTCCAGGCTCTGCTTGCCAGTTCAGGAAGACTGCAGGAGGATTTCTTTATAACAGTGTCCTGGCCGGGTGCTGAATTCTTTATGAAGCATCAGGAGAAATCCTTGTGCTGATCCAGCTGTCTTACCCAAGAGAGTGTTGATTTGGTTTACTCTATGACCTTGAGATCACTCTCTTGTGGCCGAAGTCCATGAAGGCTTTGTCACAGTTGGCTGAGTAGAAGCAATAATATGAAATATTATTTAATAATAATAATAGAACTTCTAAGAATAATAATTAATATTTTAAATAAAAATAGTATGTTCTGTGATGCCTTTTGTGGATAACCAGAGTAGTGGAGTATGATTCCTTTGTCATGGCACATGTTGTTCTTGAGTGCACCCTCAGCAAGTTTGGTGACAACACTGAGCTGTGTGGACACGCTGGAGGGAAGGGATGCCATCCAGAGGGACCTTGACAGGCTGGAGAGGTGGGCCTGTGTGAACCTCATGAAGTTCAACAAGGCCAAGTGCGAGGTCCTGCACATGGGTTGGAGCAATACCAAGCATAAGTACAGGCTGGGCGGAGAATGGATTGAGAGCAGCCCTGAGGAGAAGGGCTTGAGGGTGCTGGTTAATGAGAAGCTCAACATGAGCCGGCAATGTGCGCTGGCAGCCCAGAAAGCCAACTGTGTCCTGGGCTGCATCCAGAGAAGCGTGGGCAGCAGATCGAGGGAGGTGATTGTGCCCCTCTGCTCTTGTGAGACCCCACCTGGGGTACTGTGTTCAGCTCTGGAGTCCCCAACACAAGAAGGACATGGAGCTGTTGGAGTGAGTCCAGAGGAGGGCCACAAAGATGATCAGAGTACTGGAGCACCTCTGCTATGAAGACAGGCTGAGAGAGTTGGGGCTGTTCAACCTGGAGAAGAGAAGGCTTTGAGGAGAACTTCTAGCAGCCTTCCAGTACCCAAAGGAGGCCTGCAAGAAAGCTGGAGAGGGACTTTTTGCAAGGGCGTTTAGTGATAGGACAAGGGGCAATGGCTTTAAACTAAAAGAGGGGAGATTTAGATTAGATCTAAGGAAGAAATTCTTCACCCTGAGCAGTGAGAGACTGGTCCAGGTTGCCCAGAGAAGTTGTGGCTGCCCCATCATTGGAAGCGTTCAATGCCAGATTGGATGGGGCTTTGAGCAACCTGGTCCTAGTGGAAGATGTCCCTGCCCATGGCAGAGGGGTTGGAACTAGATGATCTTTAAGGTCCCTTCCAAATCATTCTATAATTCTGGTCAGAGCTCAAGCAGAGTACCTGAATTAGGTCTCATGGGCAGAGCTTACTTCTGCAGCTCCTCAAACTGCTTTGCTTTGCCCCTGAGACAGTCATCTTTTGGCAGTCCCACCTATGACCCAGGAAGTCAGGCAGGACTTGCTCAGGGGTCTACTACTTCCTTAGACTCCTTCCTTTGTGGATGACGCTGTTCTTCAAAGCGTCCCTGTTTAAAGTATCCAAAATCAACCATGGATATTTCTGCTGTTAGTAATGAGGTGAGGGGCTGTCACCAAAGACTTGGTTTGGTTCAGATTCTTTTGTTTCAACTTTCTAGGCTGCCTCCTTAGGGCGAAGAAGCTTTTTCATGACTAAAAATCTTTACCTTGAAAAAAAAAAGTTTCCTTAAACTTCTGTTGTAGTTTCCTAGAAGGTATAAGGGTGAATGAGGAAAGTAGAAGTTGTGTGGCCATCTGGACTGTACAGACTTGCGTGAGTTTGTGCTTCAGATCGGTGCAGTGTGTTACACAAGTACAGTTTTATTTACTTGCCAGCTGGGTATTGCTCTGCAGAGCTTGGAAACATTTGCAGTTGAGAAACGACTTCATTGTTTTTTCAATAAGATAGCTTCGTTATTATCAGCTTAATAAAATTGAAACTCGATTGATCTCTTCTTTTTTAACAAGAAGTATGATTTAGAGATAAAAGTTCCAAGTATCAGTCTACATACCTTAAAATATTTTCGTAGTGATGGCACAGTTACTGATAATGCATACATTTCTCTTTGAATTTATTTACAGATGTGGGCTATGTTTTAGCATGGTAATTTTCAGAAAAGGCTCTGTGAAAAATAGACAACAGTTATTTTGTGGGGCTAGCATTTAATTCGTACAGATGGTTGCTGTTAAGGACCTTTCAGCTGTATAGCAGTCAGCTTTTCGCGATCTCCAGCATATGGCTGGGTCAGGTTGTGCTCTGATACTTAAGAAAGCGGATAAAGCTTACAGCCAGTGACACCCACCATCAACAGTGTTTCTGGATTTGCCTACATTAAGACTCCTCTGTGTCAGCATTAGTAGCTGCAATAACAGGTAATATCTATCTGGCTAGTTCCGTTAATTCTTATGGGATTATTGCAAGGGTGAATATGGGTAAGATATAATGGGATAGCTTGGAATAGAGTTCAGTCCTTGTTGTGCAGGGTGGAGGTGCAGGAGCCGGTTTCTTTTTCTGATTCTATATGATCATAACCTTGGCTTTAACCTCTGTGTTGTAATAGCTCTTTCTGTGAGTGGTATTTATATAATTATATAAATCTATGGGATGTATAATGCAAATTGCTATTTACCTGTTAATGTTGTTTTTATTGTGGCTATTACTGTGCACTTATGAACGTGCAGGATTTCTGGTTGCGAGTGGAAAAATGGTTCACCTTTGAATGCTCAAGAAACAACCTTTAAAGGGCTTAAAATATATACTGCAACTTAGTTCATGAAGTTAAGAAGTGGCTTTGCTAGTAAAGTAAGAATGTACAATAAAACCTTTTTCATTTAGTAGTATTGACTCCTACATTCATAAACTTCAAAAATATTAATTCCTGAGTATACTGGATAATATTTAACTTAAAATTGTAGAAATAAAGTGCTTCAACCAAAAGAGAGATGCACGCTCCTTCCCTAGGCTGTTTTTTTCCTGACAGGCTGAAGGAGGGTGCCTTGTTCTACTTGACATCTGCCCATGTCTGAGTAAGTCTAATTTGTACAATAGTTGTAGGTACTTGAGCTGTGCCCTCAGTAATCAGTAGATCAGGAGTTTGTGTGACAAGTTGGACACTGAAGGGACATGCTATATCTAAGCTATTCAGTTGCCACATGAATGGACTAATATGTTCTGCTGGCCTTCTCTGATCTTAGTCACCACATAAAGCTTTATGCTCTTAAAATAACTGCCAGTCAGCAGCTGGCTTCTTACCAGAATTTTTTTCACTGCTAGTGAGGAGAAAGTGAGATCCGAATGTCATGAGTCCTGTTGTCTTCCTGGAGATAATACAGGTTTTTCTTTTACTTGTATTTGCCGGATTGCTTCTGTGTGCTTTTTTTTTTCCACATGTAATGCTTATCTAATCAAACTTTTTTCAGCAGAGTCTATTTCACCAGCGTGGATTTATTATTAAGTATAGATGATGATTGAGCTTTAATGTGCTGAAGTTGTAGCCATAGGTGACTTACATCGGAGAAAGGCTTTATGAAGGATGGAGAATGCAGGCAAATTCCAAGTCCTTTATAGAACACTGAAAATATGGTAAATCTGTAAGGACTCAAACATTTTAAGAACACATCTACATCAAATCAATCAGATGGTTTTGGACCAACTAATAAGCTTCATAATATTTTGATTCATCTTGCCATAAATCTGTGAGAGTTTACATTTTGTTCATTGTGCAAATCCAGGCATGAAACAGTTGATCAGCTGACTTACAATTTAAAAGAATATTTCATTTAAAACAATGTTTCAATATGCACATCTCAACATTGCAAAAATTCTGCTTTCTGCTGTACTTCCAGTGCAGTGGGTTGAGACTGTCCTTGAGCAGTGCCCTGACCTGGTGTCACGTGCAGCTGCTTGTGGAAACGGATGAGTTTCAGCTCCTTGTCCCGGTTGTCGGAAAGATGCGATGCTGTGTAACAAGGTAGTTCTTTCATCCTTGGAGATCTTCAGGGAAGAGCTAATTTTGCTGGCAGTAAAGTAAGGACCCTGAAGAACAGAAGGGAAAGGGACAAGGGAGAACCCTTCTGCCACCTGTAAGGCGTGTTAGGTGCATGGGACTCACCAGCCTGGTTCTTCGCAGTTTACTGTCCGAAACCTGAAATACAGCCTGAAATGGTGGATGTGGCAAGAGGTGCCCCTTCTGCTACAGTCTGGGGAGATGTCCCTGTGGGGTCTACTAGACGTGAAGTATTGGTGGGCAAGAGTCTGTCTCTGCTCTTGATGAAGCTGTCAGCTACAAAGCCATAGCAGATAGGCTGAGGGTTTAGTCTAGACACAGGGTTATAGGTTGGAGGCAGTGTCGTCTTCAAGATCATTGGTGTGGAAAGAGTAGCTGATTTGCTTCAGATAAACTGTAGAAATAGTGTACAAAGAGAGGAGGGACCTCTGAGAATGATTTGTGGCTCAAACAAACTAGTGGATTGGAGTTTGAGTAAAAGTGTACTCCGAGCCTTCTTTTTAAGTCCAGCCTTTATCCCGCATGTCCCTTAATGAGTATATAAGTAGGCAGGTTTGTTTTTAAACTTCAGTTACGTAAATCTTTATAGAAAATGCCACTCTGTGTTTGCCTTGAAAAGTAACAATAACTCTGGTATTGTCAGACTTGTCACTCCCAGAGTTCAAATTAGGAAGCTCATAACTGCCAAAACATGAATTGACTTGAGAGCCAAGATCCGTTAGGGCACAGATGCCGGTGTACTTAGGCAATGAAATAATCCCGTTTTAGCTCGGGAGCACAGAAGCACGATTGTGCTCCTGCGAATCCTATGCAGAGGTTAAAGTTACTGAATGGTTTTGAGATTATAGGTTTGATTGCGTTAAGACTGTTTAAAGGTTTTTTTCTGCTCCATGTAAAATAGCTCTGGAGGTTTATTTTGCTGTCTGTGCAATGCCTTACTAACGGTTGCTGTAGCTATGCAGTAAAACAGTTTCTGATTTGGTGCAGGAGTCGTTCTGAATGATTTTTGGACATGTTTTAGGATGATGAGGGCAAAGCACTAGATATTTTTGAGCTTTATACTCTGCACATGGGTAATGTTTTCATTGCCAGCTTGCATCCTGCAGGTTAGAGTGTATTTTTTACAAGCCAGGTGTTTACATTGCTTTAATAGTGCTCTTTTGTGTGCTGTACAACCTGGTTTTGCAGTAGAATGGCTTACGTAAAATGAGAATTACTTGCACTGATTTTTAAATATGGTTTTGTATAAATATGGTTGTAAATTTTGTATTTGGAGTTCAGTGAAGTGGATCCTGTTCTATTCATTCTCGCTTCCTTTTTAGTATACGTGGCTTACCTGAAATTACACTGCTTATAAATGGCTTTTCAGGAAGTCTGAACTGATCCACCATAAGCCTACTGCTGAATTTTAATGAACTCCTGTGTACAATATGAATTTTGTTGCTTTTTAAGTAACAGAAGCTTCCTTAAGTGTTAGAGTTTGGCCGGTTTCACACACTTTTGTTTTTAAGAATGATGTCTTGATTTTGCTTCAAGGAGCCAAAACGGAATGGTTTCGATAACTGTGTGTTGATTTTTTTTTTTTAAACATAGCAAGGAAGAGTGTCATAGTATCTTTTTGATTAGAGAAAAATCCATGGGGAATCTTTTTTTTTTTCTTTTTAAATGTTTATCTGATGTCCACTTTAACACTTGCTCCTAAGCAACCCGGACTCAACAGATGTTGCATCTGGGAGTTTGCAGCTGGATCAGAATAGCCTCTGATGGAAAGGCCTGAGTCTCTGCTGTTATTGTGCTATCAGAGTGCTCAGCAATCAGCTTTCTTCTCTTGTCATGTTTAGTTTTGATGGCTTTTGAGCAGAGATAATCAGCTTTTTGTACTGAGTTTGCAAGAGGCAAAGTGCTACCTCAACAATTGCACTTAAAATGCTTATCTGTGCTATGTCAACCTTGAGCTCCTGGTTCTTTCTGCAAAGGCTCATGGATAGTCTACCTTACTGGATGCAGTCATGTGTTTTAAATTTAAAAAAAAAAAGAAAAATTTAAGAGATTTGTCAACTTTCCTATGAAGCAATTTTCTCATTTTTTTACTTCATCCAGATGAACGACTGGTTCTGTGACCAAGTTTAGATCTTTTACTCTTTTGAATTTAATGATGCTATGCTTTTACTTAATTCTGTGTGTACTTGAAAATGCTGTGAAAAGTACAGCTCGATATCTAGTTTGCAGAAACTCTCCTTAGGTAATATGTTTTTGAATACTCACCTGACAAGCAATGCTGGTATACAAAGGTAAAACAAAACATCTTTCATCCAAAGTGCTTATAACTCAGAGTGCAAAATAAGGGAGCAGGTGCAGATGGGGATCTATAGAAAATCAAACTGAGTGACTAAGAAGAAATAGTTGCGATATATCAGCACTCTGATCATCAAGTACCATGTGTCATTGCCAACTCGGTGGTTGTTTTGAAGGAGAAATGATTGCTGCTCTTTTTTTTTTTTTTCTTAAGGCACCTTTGTGCATAAGGGGTCACATGAAAGAAAGTGCAGAAGTGCTTGTTGAACGGTTTGCCAAAGGTTGATCTAATTAAGGGGAACCAATGTTGCAGAAACAGCAAAGCTGAGCCCTGAAGGGCATTAGAAAGCAGCTTTTCGTGCTCGACGTGGTGAGAGAAGCAGGAGTATTGGATGGATGCACTGTAGTAAATTAACGTGGCTGAAGGGAATAAGGCAGGAAGACATTTCAGAAGTTTCAAAGGTTTAAGAAATAAGGAGCTTTTCTGAAACCAGAATAGTTTGATTTTGTGAAAGATGGATTTTACCTGAGTAGATAACGAGGAAGAAAAGATGGCATCTTGAAGATGCTAGAGAAGTAGTTCTGGAAAAAATTGTATATTTGACAATAACTCTTTATACAGACAGCATGCACTTGTCAAGGATGTCTTTTTTTTTGTAGTTCATCTTAATTGATTTGATGACACAAATTGATAAAAATCATTTATCGATGTAACGGCATTTGTTTAAGGCTTTTGCTAGCCTGAATGTGTAAGTTCTTTAGAGAAACAGCACCCTTTGTGTTTCCTATATCTTCAGTCTCTTGCCAAGGGAAAAGATCCTGCAAATAAAACACTCTTTCTTTATTCCCCCCAGCAAACAAATTACCAGTCAGACAAAATTGCACATCCCTAATGATGTAGTACTGCAGGCAAGATGAAAAGCATAAATGTAGATCTGTCCAAAGACTTAAAGTAGTATGTGGGTAGAAAAGAAGAAATGAAAAGATTATTTTGATACAAATATTGTCACATTCTCTCAAGGCTTTATAATATTAAAATGTCTGAAGACCTAGTTCAACTTTTGAATTTCATTTTCATTCTTGATACTCTGTTGGCAAAGAGAACAACTAATAAAGTTCAGTGATGCTAATTTTTTTTTTTAGATACAGAACATTTTCATTGACTGGAATGCTTTGTGGTGACAAAAGTGACTTAATGTTGATTTTCATTGAAAAGTAATTCAGTTTGTAACACATTTCAAGAAAGATTTTTAATGAAGAGAAAAGGAAAAAAATAAGTGCATCCTTGTGAAGGTAGTACCTCTACCTTCTCTACAATTACATTTTAGGTATTGGAAACCGGTGATTAGATCCCTCTCAACTTTTTCTTCTCTAAGATGAACAAAGATGAGTAATTAAATAAGAGAACAATTCAATTTTCTCATTTCATTTACTATTTATGCTTCAAATTAGACCCAAGTCTGCTATCACTTCTGTTCAGACTTTTAACAGTTGGGAAGCGTGAAGCTTTGGTGCACTGAAGCTTTGGTTTTTGCATTGAAACAGAATACTATGATTGTATTTCCTCCTAGATGTTCTCATTGTGTTCATAAAGCACACATGAATACAAGACAAGTTAATTAGAAATTAGCATCCTAGATTAGATCCTGTCTTTGCAAGCCAAAGAAGACCAGTTGAAGTTTATGGTAGCAAGGGAGAAGCAGAAATACAGGCAACACGGCTGAGCAGTAGAGAGCAAATTCATGGAGAAAGAGTTTGTGTGCACCAGGTTTGGGGAAGATTGAGATAAAGGCTTTTCATTGAGATTGGCACTTTTTGTGTTGTCACAATTTTATTTCCTTTTTTAACATCAGACTTGTCAGTTGATGGAATTTATTCTTGAGTCAGTTTTCTTTCTTCTGCTGTTGATAACCTCGATGTATTTCTGTAAAAACCTCTAAAGGTAGTATGGAGAGGGACAGCACACCGATACTGTTGTGCCCGAACAGATTTCAGAATGTGGCTTACCTGCTTTGTGCCTTTCTATGACTCAGTTTCTTCAAACAAAATGCCAAATTTTATCATCAAAACCAAAAGATGGACTCCAGAGATCTTTGACAGCTATTTGCTGCCACTTCATGTGTTCTGTCATGTTAAGCACACTTCAGTGTGGCTGCTCTCATCTAAAATTACATATTACGTTTTATCTCCTTTGGCCAACAGGGGAGTTACTAATGCGGGTGGCATGGATCATTCTGTGCTCAGAGGGGTATCAGCAGTGCTTCACGACAGGTATGTTGAGATGCCCAAATTCCTGCAGAGATGTCAGTGGGGTGTTTTTCAGGATGGCAGCCTGGAAGGGCTTCTTCCCCCCTGTCTGGAAAGTTTAGGCATTCTGGAAGAGCTAATTAGCTAATGACTTTAAGAAACAAAAGGACCTAGTTAGTGAGTTGTAAGCTAATTTGTTCCTCACATAATAAACTGTGATTTTTCAAATAAAGCAGAAAAAGTCACCCAGTCTGAGTCTTAACAGTTTTCTAATCCAAGGTTTCTGTGGATTTTTCTGATTTAGTTGATCCAGCTGCCGCTACATCTGCTTTTAGGTATTCAAAGACCAATTTTAGGACAAAGAGGCAATAACAGTTACTTCTCAAATGTTTCAGAGTGTGCCTCAAAATTCCTGATACTGATGGAAAAGGACTTCTGTCTTAAAATATACTGAAATTAGTGATTCTGTCTGTCTTAATTACACTTGCTATTTACCGTTTTTGTGTCTACTCTTTTTTTTTCTTTTAGAAAGAAAACTCATCCATTTAGTGCAAGAGTTGACATGCTTACATTACCCTGGAAGAAATTCCAGCAACCGTTATTTCAGTGTCTTCCTTTCTTGAAATAAAGTTCTTAATAAAAGAACAATTATGTTTTAAGTAACTGAACCTGGAAGCTATAAAATTATTATGTTTTTCTCTTATGCTGTACTTTGCATGCCTGTAGTGGTAGTTTTGTCTGATCCGATTAATTTATGTTAGAATCTCTGGTTTCATTCCTTCAAAGAAGCTAGAAAAAAATCAGTATATTTCTAGTGCAGTATCATTCTGTAGAAAATATTTTCAAATGTTTGCTATATCTTCATTAGTTTTCATGCTTTTTGTAGTTGAATTAGGAACTTCATACTTCAATGAAAAAGAAAACATAAGCTTAGATGTCTTAAGTTTATAATGAAATAGCTGCTAGCAGAAGACTTTCTGACGCTCTTTTACAATGGAGCTTCATCCTGCCAGGAATGCTAGTTTTGATTTTTTTTTTTTTTTTTTTTTCTGAGAATATGATCTATTGGATGGTTTTCTGCACCATTATATGAAATATAGCAGCATGAATGCGAGTTTTTCAATAGGGAAATGGTGTTGGTAGGATTCGTTTTTCCTTGTAGGTGGTTGAAAATATTGCTGCATCAAATGGTGTCATTCAGGACTAGCAGTTTTCTGTTAATGCCATTTAAGACTTCTACATTCTTCATTTGATTGTTAATGACGTTTAAACCTTCCATTGAACTGGATTAATATACTTAAAGAACCATTCTTCTTAAGAATAAATGCTTGATTATTTCTGTTCCAAAGGTTGTATTGACATTAAGCAACCTTATTTTTTAGCAAACTTAGTCTAAAGAAATCTAATAGAGCTGTTCCTGTAGTTTCATTAACTGGTCTTGTGTGCTTTGGTCTCAGTCTAAACAGATAATTCATGGGGCAACGGTTTAAATTATTGAAATTATGTTTTGGCAGTAGCTAAATCATTCTTGAATAATGATCAAGCTCATCAGTATGCTGCTCTCTGCTGCCAGGGGATTTTTCACTAGATGTTTGATCTTGGATTAGAAGCAACAGATTTTCTGCTTTTTTTTTTTTTTCAAAACAGGCACACAAGTGCCTTTTGTGTGCTGAATGCATTTATGGTGACTTGAGCATACTCAGTCTCAAGTTTCACTTTTCAGACTTGTGTGTAAGTGTACGCTGTCGCTCCGGGAATGCATGTGGCCTTTTAGCAGTGTTTCGGTCAGTCACATTCCTGCTTTGCAGGAAGACTGGCTCTTTAATGAATAATGCTGTGAAACTTGAAAAAAAAAATTGTTAAAGCTTTCCTTAAAGCAGAGTTATTATGTATGTGTTCTCTCCATCTTCAAAAGCTTCCATTCTCTAGTAATCCCAAATAGTACCTCTTTACTCCTTCCTATTTCTCTCTAGTTTTTCTCTCGTAATTGATTTTATTTAGCAATCATGTCTTTCTCTGTCTATAGCAGTGACGTTACAAGTATTTTCTCTCCTTCTCATTAGTTCTATGAATTTATGTCCTTCATTCTTAGGCATGTGCACTTGAATATTTTAGAAAAAGTATGTTTTCATTTGAAATGTGAATGTTGGCATTTTCATATGAAGCCTTTTGAATATATTCATGTAAGAGCTAAAGTTAGAAAATAAAGAACTGGAAAAAATCCAGTAGATTTTTTTTTTTTTGAGGAGATGACAAGTTTCTTATCTTATTTATTGGACACTGATGTTAGTCACATCTGGTCTCAGTATGGTCTGTATGACAGTGTTTGTGCTTGTTTAGGAGGAAATGATTTCTTAACCTCAGTGGAAGAATTAACCTCTTCAGTAAAAAGTTTTTCTCCAATAAATCCCTTCAGGCTTCCAAATTACTCTTTTTAACCAACCACTCCAAATGACTTAGGGTTTAATACAGTAAAAACTCAGAGCTTTAGTGTTGACTTACATTTAATTAAAATCTCTGGAGTTTTTTTCAATATTGACTAGGTAAAAGTACTGTTTTCTTTGTGATGATGGAATATTTGATAAAAAGCAGAAGTTGCGCTTGTATGATGAGGAATTTATGTGCAGGCTTGATGAATAAATCGGTAGCATTTAACTGTTAAATTTTTTTTTGCATTAATGTTGTGGTTTAACCCCAGCTGGCAACTAAGCCCCACACAGCTGCTTGCTCACTCCCCTCGGTGGAATGGGGTAGAGAATTAGGTGGGTAAAAGTGAGAAAACTCGTGGGTTGAGATAAAGACAGTATAAGTAAAGCAAAAGCTGTGCACATGAGCCAAGCAAAAGAAGGAATTCCTTCACCCCTTCCCATTGGCAGGCAGGTGTTCAGCCATCTCCAGGAAAGCAGAAGAGGCCTTGACGCTGTGTAAGCGCTGCTCAGCAGTAACATAAACATCTCTATTATCAACACTGTTTTCAGCTCAAATCCAAAATATAGCCCCATACTAGCTACTGTAAAGAAAAATTAACTCTATCCCAGCCAAAACGAGCACAATGAAGAAAAGAATGGTGGTTCAAAGTAGTAACATCCTCTTCTTGCACATTTAAAAGCAGGTTTTTGTTTTGGGTTCAGGTATGTTTCTGGTTAGTTGCAATTAAACTCCCTCTATACGTGGCTTCTGGATCCTAACATCTGTCTGAATGTAGGTTTAGTATATTGTTTGTAATACAGTGCCTTTGACACATGCAGTGTTTGCAACTTGGTCTTGATGTGGGCAGCAAATAGGCGTGGATCTAAAATAGTTTATTTTCTGTCTGAAGTAAGTGAGGCTGCTGCTTTTAATGGGATGGGTAAGTGCAAACTAGGCTAGCAGCTTGGAAAATCTGGCTGGTTTGTGCTGGTTTCAAGACTGCGTGAACAGTTTTTGCTGAAAAGATTCAGCTCTGGAATGTTCTCCAACTGGTGACTTGTTAGCAGTGTAATGTAATCTCATGCTGATTGTCGTTTTCCCTTTTGTTTCTGTGTTTCTGTCTTCTGTCAGTTGAGTGGAAGTGTATTGGTTCTAACTGTTCTCTTGATGGTAAGCGGTGGGTGTAGTGTTCTGAGTAATTGTTTCCCTCCTCAGTTTGGTGTTTGTTTGAATGCATCAAGCTAAAAAGAGGGGCTTTATCCAAAGTGACTTTATGCTTATGGTAAGGTGCTTTAGAGTCCTAAATCTAAAATAATCTACTCAGCATGTATAGCATTTTCGCTCTGAGGGAGTATAGGGTTTGTTTTTCTGCATGTAATTTATCCATTGTGACCCTATATTTAAATTGGGCATATCACTTGTGGGGACTGTCATAATTCTTAAATTGATAATACCTGAAACATTTAAAAACTTAAATAACACCTGTTGTTTCAAAAATGAATCGTTTTAATATGCAGTTTAATCTGCCTTAGCTAGCAGCTGACCATCTAAATAAACACTTCTGAAACAGAAGTTGTCATCTTGAGAAGCAACAATGCTATCTTCAAATTCCTTACTCCCAGAAAATACATTTTGGTGCTAACATTTAACTATAATCAGTGTCCTCCCATATAGTCAAATATGGAAGAATTAATTGGCCTTTATTCCTAAAAGGAAGGGTAAGAAAGCATAAAACTTTTCTGTGGGTGCATCTGATTGGTTTTGTTTCATTTTGCTGCAAAGAAAAGAAGTCACTTAATTTTGAAAAGGGAAGTATACCTTTCTTTGTGGGTGCTAAATAGTTTATTGGTACTTCCTACATTTAAAAACAAACGGACCAAAAAAATTCCCCAAAACAACAGAAGGATGTGTGTATTTGTGCCTTTCTTGAAAGTAAAAAAGCCCCACACCTGAACGCCAAAAAACTTGCATTATAAAACCCAACCAATCAAAAAAAATCCCACTTGCATATTTTATTTTTTTAATGCTAGAGGTGTTCTGTGTGTTTGTGTTCATGCATGCAGCTTGGTAATAAATTTCTGATGATTCCATTGTCTTTGGACATCTGGGATGTGTCCGTGGTTCAGGTTTTAGTTCACTTGGATGCAAAATGAGGCATATCTTAGAAAATAATTGCACAGTGGTGGAAACTACACTGGAAAAACAAGATACCCAGTCTTGTTTGGGTGTTCACTATATGGGGAGATCAGTAGGTTTTGTATGTGAAACTGATTTGCTTTAATGAGCTGCACTTCAAGCTTGCTAATGTTGTTAAGGATATCTTGTAAAAATGAGAAGTGCTAGATTGTATTTGCACTAGTGTCCTTCCCTGGATAGTGAAAGCTGAAGCAAATATTAAGTTTTCACATGATCTTCAGAGGTAGCAGCATCCTGCAGGCCCAGTGAAGGCTGTTGAGGGACGGAACTCAATTGATGCCCCATCCGTGGAAGTGTTCAAGGCCAGGTTGGATGAGGCTTTGGGCAACCTGGTGTAGTGGAAGGTGTCCCTGCCCATGGCAGGCGGGTTGGAACTAGATATCTTTGAGGTCCCTTCCAACCCAAACCATTCTATGATTCTAATTTTTCAGACAGTATGTGCTTCTACAGCCTAATGACTACCAGTCCCATAAATAGATGCATGCTGAAGTCTGAAATCCAGATATCGGTATGATTTGTGCAGGTAATAGTAAATTTAACAACTGAAGATAACAGTGCACTGTTAAATTGTAGAAGCATGTCTGTCACAGCTTTCAGCTATAACTACTACTCTGGTGCCCCATTACAGTATTGTACATATATTTATGCCTGACCTTCCTGTGACATTTCTGAAACCTGAGCATCTTGCTAATCTCCTTCCATCTTCCCAAGCCATGTTATCACATCCAGCTCCATCATGTTGGATTCCGAATGTTTTCAGCATGCAATTGCCCTGTTCCAAATTCCAGACTTCTAGTTTCATTCTTCTGCTCCAGCTCACCTGTTAGAGGCTGACTGAATCAAAGCTGACAGCCAAGTAGGTGGAGGTGTATGAGCCAAGGATCTGGAAGGAAACTTAATTTGAAGTGAATGTGTTAAACCTTCAGCCACTCTCAGTTTACTTCTGTTGTCCCAAGAGCATAGAGGTCATGTATCAACAAGTCAGCAAGTTCCTCAGTAGCCCAGCTGGACAAGGACAGCAAAGCTGTATTTGCAGTTGCTTAAATGTGGATCGACATGACTTGAGTGAGTCAGAGCAATGTGGGAGTAAAGCAGAACATGAGAACTGAAGCAGAGGAGTTTGCAGGCTTTGTAAAGCTGTTCCGGCTGGAGCAGCATCTTTGGCTCTTCTCTGGGTTCTTCTTTGCTCTCACAGGGAGGTTGTCTCCTCTCTTGTTCTGTCTCCTCAGTAATTAGAGCACCAGTGTGACTGTGTTCAGTTCCGTTTTCAGATAATTAGACCTGGGCTCATATAGTAAAATACATAGTAGTCTGACTTGGATTTTGCTCAGGGGCTTTGCCAGGACGTCACTGGTCTGTCATTGGGAACCGGAAATCCTTTACAGTGCTGCTGTTTAGTAGGGTGTGACAGAGACGTTGGCTGATGAGGAGTAATTATGTGAGCATGCTGGCTTGGTGGGAAGTTAGACTAGTTATTTCTCTGCTCTGCATGGTTTAGGAGTAATGAGGAGTGCTGCTTAAGAACAGGAACGGCCTTGTTCTCTGGACAGTTAACGTACTGGGTTATAAGAGTTATTTACAATGCAGAACTTGGGAGTAAAGGGAGGGAGATGGAGGGTAAATGAACTGAATCTCATTACTGGAATTTGCTATTAAAAATCATGTGCATTCAACAACAGAAAGCTAAGGCTCAATAATTCTACTTAATTTTACTTTTGACCTTTGGATTCTGGATGGTTTCATCAGATTATGGCAATGAAGTAAAAGCTTGGTGCCTTGTGCGTTGTTCTGAGGTGTTGGTAAAAGATAATCATAAATAGGCTGCTTATCTGCAAATACTAGAATTTAGTTATTTTGTGTTGAAGCACTTGATGGCTGAGAATCCTGAACAGCTGCTTAACTGTTTCTTGAATGTACTTATTTAACATCCCTAGTAGTCTTCAGAGAAGTCTTGTCTTTTTAATAAATCAGTATTTTGCCAGTATTTTGCACTTAAATTGAATGTTGCCATTGTTCCCCCTTAAATCCCTGAAAGTACACTTTCAGGACCTAGCAAAACTTTATTGTGTTTAAAAAAAATAAATAATTTCTTCCCAGCAGCTGCTTTTTGTGCAGCAAGGTATTGGTAGTTTGCTTATGCTTCTATTTCAGTTAAAGAATCAAACAGAGGAAGGTATGTTTATGCATGTTGTTGCTTGATTCAGGATATAAGCCAGAACATAAGTTTGCAGAAATTAGGTGGGAAGCTCTAAAAGAACACTCTTCTGTAACAGCGTTTATGTAAAACTCCTGTGGTCCAGTAGTTGCTCTAATTGTTGGTTTCCCTGTGTGGGTTTGTTAATCACTGGGCAGTTTTTATTTCACGGTTTACAGAGACTCTGGTGGCAATTGTTCATTTTATCTCGAGCTACCAACTGTGTTTTACTTCAAGTTCAGTACTGACCGTACTGAATAAATATCTGGCTTATTGCCTTGCCTTCCTCCCTTCCAAATCTGGCTGCTGTATCCTATGCTTTTGGATTTGGAGCAGTGTATGGCTGGCTCAGCAGAGATTTCCCAGGTACTCCCAGAATTACCTTGCCTTCTTTTCATGTTTCCAGTATATGCTATTCAAAGGCCTCAAAAGCTTCAGGTTTCAAGGATTTTAGTGTCATGAAAGTACTGAGTTCGTTTGAGATTGCCTTGAAATCGCTAGATACCAACACTGCTCTCAGCTTAAGGTTTGAAATTGAGAATCTGTGTTCCAAGTGAGTGAAGAAATGCTTTGCTAAACTGCAGAACTCTAGTAGCAGTTATAAATGTTTGTAAATACATGAGCAGGCAGGAACAGTGCAGGTATGACTGATATCAGTGCTTGAATTTTTTTTTTTAAATTTAATTATTGTAACACTTCATTCTGAGAGATGATAGCATTGCATTTTCCAGGCAGCGCTTTGTGTAATGTGCAGCAAGACTTTGTTCTGGTGGCTGCAGTCACATTATACCTGGTCTGGGTTACTATCGTGATTCTTTTGAGGTATTACTGTGCAGCTTTGGTGTTATATTAGTTATTTCTGAGGTTCTTGGAAAATCTTTCAGGCAAATGAAGCGATGTTGCAGTGTGACTTCTGCTGTTGTTTGAACGTAATGTTTCATACTTCTCATGATGTGTGTATACCCGTCTGTGTATTATTATTCTGCCTTGTGTGGGCAAAATGATAATTACAGCATTTCCAGAAACCAAACTGCTGGACTTAAGAACGAGTAAAAAGCCTTAATTGTAAGAACACGTTAGAGCAAAGCTTTGCTTAACATAAGTTTTGCTTTTGGAGATCAGGAAAATGATTATACAATGGGACACATACTGCAAAGAGCTGACTACGTATAGCTGAAAGAATATGCAAAGGCTTGTGGGAATGTGTGATGAGCAAGTGGGGATGCTTATAGATGTCCTTGTATTTCACCTGTGTCTTTGTGTCAGTTCTACTATACTTGTACATAAGTACCTGAGCATGGCCTTGGGTTTGTCTGGTACCAAACTTCCTAATTATATTTTAAATTCATGTAGTTAAATTTGCGTAGTTCAAATTTACAGTGGAAAATTATAGCCAGAAATATCCGATTTGTGGGTCAAAGATTATCTAATGTTGGAGAATCACAATGTTTTTCTTGTGAGGAACAGCTGAGTGTCAGAGTTGATATTCTCAGAGTCAGTTACCCACATAATTTATTAGTGTTATTTCATACCTAATTCTATCCTCCTTTCTTCTGTTACTAAAGATGCACTGCTTTTTCTGCTTGAGAAATTGTCAGTAGAAATTTGACATCTGGAAGCCGTTTTATATTGAAGGCTATAGGTGGGAAATAATAAAAAATTTCTTGAAGTCATAGCTTAAATTCATCCTTCCTTGTGTGATGTTTATAGTTTTTCTTATATATTCATATGTTTGCCCTACTATAATATTAATGATACTTTGGTGGTGGGAGAGAAGGTGGAAAGGTTTGATTGCTGGCTTTGTATGTGGCTGCTTCAGTCAGTCACCTACCGTGCCTCTCAGTACAAACCACTTTTTAATTACTTTTTGCAGTTGCTTCTGTGATTCTGTGTCATAAGAAGAAATGATTATTGAAAAGCTGACAATGTGATAGCTGAAGCATGTTATGTGAAGAAGTTTCCTCTGTTTTGTGTGTTTTTTTAAACAGACATCTGCTCATTTCATTTGAAGCTTTTTCTTTATTGTGTTGGAGAGCTGATTGAGCAACTCCCTGTACACCTTTACCATGCTCTTTGTGACACTACAGACTCTTAATGTATTTCTTGCCTATGTCTTCCGTGCTGTTAAGTCAAATCTGCAAGTTGTTCTTGTACAGAAGCCGTTTCACATGTTTGCTGATCCTTTTCACTCTGCCTTTCCAGTTCCATTGCTATCGATGGTGAGATGGGGCAAAGAGCGGAAACCAGGTAACATGGGGGAATGATGCTGCCTTTGTCAGCAGGTGGTACAGGCTTAGGAATTTTAAGGCTGGGCGCAATCTAGTCCGAGATAATGATGTTTCACGAAACAATTGAGGTGTAAAAAAAAAGTCTTATTTTGCATCGGTGTCCTATATGAATTGAGTTTTCTGGTTGTGCTGTTTTTTCACGTTTAAGATGGGAATTTATGAAAATGAATATTTGACTTGTAGAGCAGTTCTTATGAATACCAGAAGGTGGCATAACTGATTTTCCTAAAAGTGTTTTGATTGCAAGAAATACACAGGATGCTACTAAGCTTATTTTAAAGCTGTTGGTTAAATTTTAATCTGAGGAAAGCTGGATCAGTTTAGCTCTTAATATTTAAGGGAGCTATTTAAAGGTATACTCATTCTGCTCTTTTTCAAAATGTGAAAACTCTACTGGGATTCATACTGGCTTTTATATGTAAAGTTTTTGAAGTTGGAAGTAGTTTAACTGAAGTGCAGGATGGAAAGAAGGGGTTGTCTGTTACGTGTGCATTGGAGTTCTTTCCTGAGCTGTTTTACAGATTCCAGGTTTCTCATGAACACATTGTTTGGATATTTTATGTTACCAAATTGCAAAATGAGACCAATTCCTGTCTGTTGTAAGCTCTTCAGGTTAGCTGGTGCTATGTAAGAATAAATTTATTAATACGGTAACGTATAAATTATAGTTTTATGCTGTAGCAACTCTGACCATGTGCAGATTTATAGCTGTACCAATATTAAGTGTGAGAAGCAGTAAGTGGAAAGAATATGCAAAAAAGACTAATAAGCATTTAAATGAAAATCTGTTTTCAGCATAGTATGTATTTCATTCTGGCAAACCAGAAACTTAGTCTTTGCACAGTGTTGCTGTGTGTTTAATGACAAGTTGATGTAAGAAGGCATTAGATACCATCATGTGATGCTTTCCTCCTTAGAGAAGCTTATCTCTGGCACAGCCATCCTCACTATGGTGTGGGTCAAAAAGTGCTTAAAAATACCTTAAAAGTAGGTATTGTTTCCATTCACAAATCCAGGGGGGTTTATTCCTAGAGTGAGTGTATTGAGCATAACTGGCCAGGTTTTGGTAGTGGGGGTGCTGGTGCAGGGTGCCCTGGGGTGGGGTGAGGCTGTGACTGCCCTGGGCCAGACACAGCTGGGGTTGGTTTTGCATTCAACCCTTTTTTGTCTGAATAGTTAAATTAATTGGTGTAGGACAGAACCAAAACTTTTGAAGTATGAAGATATATGGATTTTTTTTTCTTTCCTTCAGCTCCCTCTGGCAGGCAAACCCCTGAATTACAACCGTTTTGTTGTAAACTGCTTCAGAGAAAGGCTCGTCCCAACTCAGTTATCACAGTTGTTTGGTGTTCCGTATGTATCCATCAAAAAGGGATTTTCAGCTGTAGAAAAGTAGATGGCTGCGGAAGGTGCTGAAATACAGATATTTCATATTTTAGCTGCCTTTTGTGCAGTCTTTTTGCACATCACAGCTGTGCAATGCCATTTCACCCCAAGGACCTCTATACCACGCTCATCTATTGATTTTTTTTTTTTCTATAATGCAGTCTCTCCTGAGTCTGCTGTGATTAACTAGAGCAGCACAGATAAGAGCGATGTGACTGTTTTGCGTGGAAGTCTAATGTCATTTGCAGAATTTAGACCCTTTTCTTTGCTGATGGGCCTGCTCGAGGGCAGGTGGAAGGGCAGTGGTGCAGCTCTGCGTTTGGCAGCTCTCGCCTGGGCTGAGCCCTTCCACCCACCTCTGTGCAGCCCTCTGCTTCTCAGAACTTTGCTGATTTGTTTTTTGGTTTTTTTTTTTTTTTTGGTTCTGTGTTTCCAAAGGACGATTTGTCAGGGTGAAGTCATGTGATCACATCTACAACACTAGAAAGATGTAGGAAACTGTCTGGAGCGTGTGGCAGTGCTGGTAAAATGGCTCAGCAGTGGCACCTGTAGAAGATGCTACATGGACATTTCTGAAAGCAGTAAACTTCACTTTTCATTAGGAGTCAGATGTTTGAAGTTTTATAAAACTAAGATTTATGATCAGGAGACTTTATTTGGTTTAAATATTTCATAGTTCTTAAAAAATCCAGATAAAATTAGTATTCTGCTGTGGGCCTTTCTAAAAACAGCTTGTGCTTAGACTTTTCTCGCTATGTACAATTTTTTATGCAATTCAGTATGTCCTGATTTGATCCTAAATTATCCAGATAGTTATGTTGTCACTAAATAGGGATGTTGTAACTGCAAAGTTGTTCCAGTCTGCTAAGTGAATATCTTAAACCATCACTTTAAATCTGCTTTTGGAAATTAATTCATAGCTTGTACATTTGCCTGCCATAACAAACTTGAAGGAAATAAATAACTCGGATCTTTTGAAACTTTGCCTAGGAAACATACAGTTTTCTTTAAATTTATATTCTCATAGATGCTAGAGAAGACAAGAGTTTGTAATTTTCTTTCTAGAATTTAATTATTATGCAGGAATTTTGACATTTGGTGAAATGGAATATAACGATGTATTTCAGAGAAATGGAACTGTTTAGTACGAAGTGTCATTTTTGTGATCGTTCTTTTTTACCTTCTGGAAAAATCTAAATGTGAGCAAGGTATACGTTTTGAAAGTCTCATGTATTTTTATTTAAATGCTAGTAACCACTAAGATTGTGCTAATTCTGTGACATGAACATAATAATTGATTGTACACCCTTCCTACACCTCCATTCAGCTGAATTAAAGCTTGTGCCTTTTGGGTCCTTTGTATAACACTCAACAGTGACAGTTTGCAGAAAACCTCTTTTTGCTGTAGAAGATGACTAGATATCTTCTGAAGAGGTAGTATCCAACTCTGCAGAAGTCTTGCAATTAAAGCTGTTCCATGAGCTTAGAACTGCAAGGATGGTTACAGATATCGTTGAGGTGTAAATCTTCCTTGAGCTGCAAACATGCATCTTCAGTGTCTTTGCTCCTGGCCCTCTCCCAAGTGAAAGAACCTGAGAAAACCATCCATTTTTGTCAATTTTCACTGCTGCTGTTGGTAATGAAAGAGCATCAAAACAAAAGACCCAGTTACTTGATTTTGCTTTCCTTTTGGCAACAGGTAGTGTGGAGTTTATCACTGGCTTGGTTTACTGAGGAAGGGCGGATCCTGAGCAAACAAACCAGAGGGTTCCCTCGTGTTGTCTTTATGGAAGGAGTCTTTGGATTACACCTACCTTTGTCAAACAGGAGGAGTTGATTCCTGATTGTCTCTGGCTTGTAGACCAAAAAAAATTGAAGAAATTTAAAATATGGGGGTTTAATACAAGCCTCCCTTTGTCCCTTGTGGCCCATTCAGCTGTTCCAGCTTTGGTGCTAATTCCACCTGTACTTGTGGCATTTAGTTGAAATGATCTGTGGACTAGAAACTCCTTATCTAGTGTAGAGAAATTGTACATTTACTTTCTTCCCCACATGGAACAGAAGAAATAGTCATGTTTGATAAATTTGAAAGTGAACTTTCTGCTGCGTAAGCCTTTCACGTGCCTTTGTGTGTGAAGGCAAGCTGAAGTTTTAAGTTCAAGCTGCTGTTCCATAAAAATTTCTATCTAACATGCTTAAGACTAGCTGATGGCAAATAATTTAATTGATCGAATCTATAGAAGTATCAGATTTTGTTACTCCTTAAAGGAATCCAGCCAGGGGCAGTGAAATGACTGCATGCAGTGTGGTGCAGCAGCTTCAAGTCTTCTCCTAGAAGACACGTTCCCACAGTTCGTTGGCTCCCAGGTTACACACAACGATTTCTGACAACCTGGACTTGGCACATCAGTGTCTTTCTCAAAACCTTTGCAATCTCGTTCTCTGTCAGAGTCTTCCCCGAGGGACTCTGGCCTTTGGATAAATACGTCAGTCTGCCCACGTTGGAAATTTTGTGGATTGTGGGTTAGCAGACTGGATCCATCAGAGGTGACAACACAGTGGGAAGTCCTGTGCTCAGAAGAAGTTAATCTTTTGGTCTTTTAAAGAAAGCGAGTCATTACAGAAACGCACAGTAAGAGCAGTGATGAATGGGCTCTGTTCTTGCCCCCCACGCCTGCCCTTTTCCGTAGGGACTGCTTTGCGTAGGTGGGCATGACCACGAAACCTTGCTCCAGTGGATAAAGACACTAAGGAATGCAAAACAGATTCCGTGTAACTAATGGGAGAATGAAAGAAAAAGCCTGCAAACTTTTATTTTAAGAATATTTTCACAATACTTTAATCGACACATGCCTAATGTCATTTGCAGTTTGCTGTCCATGGGGCAGGAAATACTGAAGTTGTTAGTGACTGGTGCTCAGCCCTAGCCTCCTTTTAATTACTAAATTGTTTAATATATTTGCGTTGTCTGAGTCAGATGTGTAAATGTGTTTAGGCATACTTTACTAAAATAAATTCTGCAGCCAACAGACCGTAACAGCTGTGGAGAAGTTGTTTAGAAATAAATTCTTTGTAGTTCACAGTTTGACCTAATAAAAATAACTGTTGCTTCAGACCAATTATTTTCAGTGGGGTCAGTGTGGCTGCTGTGACTGTGCATTCAGATTTCTGTGGTGATTTATTAAATATAATCACCTGGGGAAGATGAGCGCAGTTCTCTGAATAAATCTGTGTTAATTTAAAAGCATTTCTTCTTACTATGTTGTCAGCAGAGTACATGGGCTTAGATCAAAAGTTGGAAGCCTTCATTAACTCACTTTGGTTTTACCTCCTACTAAGTGTTTTAAGACCTTATTTTACCTAATGCCTTTTATGTAAGAGTAGCTTGCCCAAGCAGAGCTGACTCACCCCCCCCCCCGCCCATATTATAACCTGTAGTTTGTCATTAAGTTAACAGTGCATCTTGACTCTGGAAAGTGATTACTTGCTAGAAATCTTACCTCAATTTTAGAGCAAAGCTGTCTTTAAGAATACACAGAAGAAAATGCAAGGTGTCCATAAGTGGCATAAAATAAAAACTACTTTCATGGCCAGAAACACACACTTGGGAATAGATTTGAGATATTTCTGGGACTCTATCTAGTTATAAAATATACCTGAAGCTGAATTTAATATTTTAATAAAATAACCTTTCTAAATATTAAAAGTGTGAATACTACAGGCATTAGGTTTGTTCATTTCTTGTGCATCTTCTCTTTTCCTGCAGGTTTCTGGGAAGCTGACATAAGATTTAGCCAAAGTTATTTTTTTTTTAAATTATTTTAAAAATATCTGATTGTGACCTGATAGGAAATAGTGTGGGTTTTTTTAACTCTTTCCTGTTGCTGAATATTTTCATACTTAGACTATCAAGATATTTTTCTTGTTAGTGAATGGTACTTGCAAGGACCAAGGTTGTGGGGTTTTGAAGAACGTGTGTACTGGAGAAATTCATTACTCAACACGATCACTTCTTGGTCGGGCAGCTGCTACTACGTCTTTGGTTTATTGAATATACATTTTGATAGTCTGAGAAATCATGTGAGAACTTGAATCTTTCCTGAGGTATCTGGGAGGGAAGGGGAAGTGGCTTGTCAGATGCAGGGTAATATATATTTGTTGTGTGTGTGTGTATATATATATATATAAAAATTATGTGTTTACTATATATATGCACTATTTACATATATATATGTGTATCTATATACACATGCTATATGTACAAACACATACATGTATATATAGTATGCATACATATATTTATGTATAAAAATAATTTTCACTGAAATGATGCATCCTAAAGTGTTACTGCAGCAATTTCCTCATTTATACAGGAAAAAATGCTGAGTGGGTGGATGGCAAACTGCAGTACTTCTTGTTAAACATGTGATACATGCCCTGACTGCTTAACTTATTATTTAAAGATTTGGGGATTATTTTTTTCCTGTTTCAGAAATGACCCTACACGTATTGCTATAGAGACAGGAACATGTACTGCTTAACAGCATTTTGACAGCGGGAGGGGTTGGCTACAAATCTAATTTATCTCACTTCTTTATGCTTTACCATTTGTGATTATTCCTTGTTCCCTGAGCAGTCAGTCCAGTAAAAGAATTAAATATATTTGATAGGAACTGTTTTGTAAGCATCTGTGTTCTATTTATGAGGCCATGTGCATCTTGATGTTTACAGTGCAATTGCTTCCAAAAGATGCTGTAACTTGTATCTGATGTCTGAGGGCTTTTTTTCCCCCCAGTTATTTAAAATAAAAATATTTCTTTGAGACAAAATAGTGGATAGAAAGTCAAAGTACATGTGTAATTCTCAGAACTGTCTTGAGCTATTTTAAAGCATATTTTGTGATTTACTTAAATTTAATTGAAAAACTTTCTTTGTAAAACAGATCTTTGAGATTTCTGGAAGAGTTGTAGTTTCAGTAAAAGTATTGCCAGATGCATATTGCTGATTCTTTTCCTGTACTTCAATATTTAGGGAATGTTACAGTGTCGGGACATAACTGCACTAGTTTCCTTTGGTTTCCTCTTAAGCAGAGATGTGCTTTCCCTTCGTATGAATTTTAGTAGGACTATTTTCATGATACGTGATCAAAGAAATTGTATTAACTGACTCATACAGGGCAGTACTGTCAACATCATTTTTTAATTATTCTCTTCTAGTCATTGGAACAGCTGCAGTTTAATAGATTGAAAAGCCAGAGGTAGAGGTATGAGAAGCATCCATGTGAAGGGGAAGGAGCTGACTAAGGAACTACCACACTGTCAGTTTTTTAGGGATCCTGAAGAGAAATATTATGCATCCTGATTTGCTCCTATTCAGTTTCTACATTTGTGGCTTTACAGCCATATTTAAAATGCCGCAATGGTTTGATGTTGAAATGATTGTTCCATTTGAGTTCCACGACTTTGTGAATATTTTACTGGATTTTGGGGGTTCTGTTTTACTTTATTCTGTATCACAATGGTCTTGTGTGGTAGTGTGCATTGGGTGGGTAGCTGTAAGAGAAGCAAAAGATCATAGCAATTCCTTCCAGTGTGAAAACTTGAGTTTCTGTCTTCGGTTTGGAGTGAGAAGCTTTGCGAGAGCTAGTATCATAAAACAGAGGTTTTATCATATGACAACATATTGAAATGGAAACATGCTTTGCATCAATGAATTTTTAGAACATAGGTGTTGAGTAAAAGAATCTCAAAAGTCTGAAGCTGTTTTACTGGTCTTAACATCACCATTTTAATCTATTCTTCTGTGTTGTTGAGTCTGGCATCTTATACGAACACACACTTCATCAGTAGGAAATAGTTCAATGTTAGAAAACGTAGTATTTGTGACAGATATTTAGATCTGTCTGCCTACATTTCTAGATGAAAATGGGAGATGTAAATCACACAGTCACTGTAACTTGCAACGTTTTTCTTTCTGTAAGGCTAACAGAAGTCTGGGGTTCTAGAAGTGCAGAAGACTTTTCAGGTCATGCTGGAAAGGGTTTGCAAGACTTGAGAAAGTTTCCATACAGTGTAACCCTATTTCCACCTAGTGCTTTTGGTTCCTCTGATACCTGGTAGATGAATAAAAGGAGGGAGGTAAGCAACTTGTTAGAGTGGAACAGCAAATCTTTTAATCTTAGTAAATCACTCGACTGACAAATGTTTTTCGGTTTTGCTTTTAACAGTTTAAGGACTGAAAAAAGAAGTTAAACTCTATCTGTGCAAACTGATGAAAGTCCAGTGGCATGTCTAGAAATTAACTTAAACTCTGCTTAGTTTTCCTGCAAAGTTCATGTGGCATTCCAAGGCTGAGAATAAATATTTTCAGACTAGTATAATTTTATGTTGCCACTGGACTCTGATACATCTTTCTGCCTGTGACTTTTTCTTCGTTGAACAGCCATGAAGGGAAGTCTTACAGGAAATGCAGAGATGATTTAAAAGTTTTGTTGGAAGTATATGTGCCTCAGAAATGTAAACATACTGGGCTGTAAGAGGAGAATTTGTATTTTCTAATGCAGGTAAAAGGCAGCAAAGATGTATGTGTTGACAGTTGGTATGTACGAAACAAGGTGGTAGCAGCTTAGCATTCAAGTTGGACAAAAGAAAGAAGAGGATATCACAAGAAAAAGGAAGAGAATCACAAGGGAAGTGGTTTTAGCTGCATCCCTACCCTGAAGATCAGGGAGAGCTTGCAGAGGAGTCCGTGCTGTGATCACACTGGTGAGGGGTGGTTCCGTGTGTGGTTTGTTCATGTGCTTGCCAAGTGTGGTGCTGCCTGCCTGCTGCCCTCATCTGGGGCCAAATCTTGCTTGTTGGTCAATGGCGAAAAGGATTTGGGTGGAGGATGGAGGACCTGGAATATTGTGTCCAGTTTTGGGCCCCTCGCTTTAAGAGAGATATTGAGCTCCTGGAGCGAGTCCAAAGAAGGGCGACTAAACTGGTCAAGGGGCTGGAAAATAAAACTTATGAGGAGCGGCCGAGGGAGTTGGGGCTGTTTAGCCTGGAGAAGAGGAGGCTGAGGGGAGACCTGATTACAGCCTACAAATACTTGAGAAAAGATGGTGGGGAGGTGGGGGAAGGGCTCTTTACATTAGTGTTGGGTGATAGAACAAGAGGAAGTGGGTATAAGCTTAGTCAGGGGAGATTCAGATTGGATGTTAGGAAGTATTTCTTCTCTGAAAGGATTGTCAGCCACTGGAATAGGCTGCCCAGGGAGGTGGTTGAGTCCCCATCCCTGGATGTGTTTAAGAATAGGGTGGATGATCTACTTGAGGATATGGTTTAATGGGGATTAGGGATGGTTGGACTCGATGATCTGTAAGGTCTTTTCCAACCTAGAAATCTATGAATCTATGAATCTGTGAAGAGGGATCAGAAATGCCTTGCCCCTCTAAGCACTCTTCCATGTACTGCCTCCTTGCGGGATCGGAGCAGCGCTGCTGTACAGCCTCAATCAGCAGCTTCTGACCTTGCGAACAGCTCAGGTCTGTAAAATGGCAGCTTGGGATCCTCCCTTTGTGTGTGTATTTTTTTTTTAATTTTCTTTTTTTTCTTCTTATGCCACCTGTTCAGTTACTTTCTGGAGGAGTTTTCTGCAGAGGTGCTTGATACCCTGTCAGTCTGCTCAGTGTAGCTTTGGAAATACTAGCATGGAGATGATTGCTTAGAGACGAAAGGCTTCCTTCTCCTCATCTTTTGTATACAGAATAAAAGATGTGTAAGAGACTCGGATAATAAGCAGAATATAACCTTAAGCAAGTTATAGATGGTAGATACTTTTAATCTTGAACGTGAACTTGCTTGTGAGAAAAATACAGAAAACAAGCCCCTTGAATAGTCCCAAGGAGCTGTTTAATCTCTGCAGTTATCATGGGGCTTCAGCATTTAAAAAAATTTTAAACTTGAAAGCAAATCTCCAGTTTGGTGCTCCAATTTGGTGTGTTTTCAGAGCACTTGCCTAGGAATAACTGCTTTGCCACTGGTCCCCAAATAAACCAGTACTGAAGGCCAATAGCAGCATTACACTGTGCAGAATCCTACTTCCCGAGGAAACAATGTAATGTGAGCACAGAAAATGTAGTACATTCAGCGAGCACAATGCACTCCAGATCAGGTTACTTTTCCCATATTTTTAAACGTGTAACTAAACTGTTATTTTGAAGCCTTAATTAAAATAAAAGAATAATATACTGTGGTTTTCTGTTGTCTTAGGAGTAGTTTATGTAAAGCCTAGCATACATTTAGGGGATCTTTTCCCTGGGAATATGTAACCAATTTGTGACTGTCAGGAAGAAAAAGGGTATTTGATTTTTTTTTTTTCTCCTTCTGTGCAGATAGGTGATTCATTTCTCACATGGTTCTTTTGCAAGTGAAAAGCATTTTCCTATTTTTAGAGTACCTGGCACTACTGCTTCCTTCAGTTCTGCGTTTTGTACGTTGGTTGTTTGATCAAGTAGTGTGTGCTGGACATGAGGAGGAGATGAAGTTGGGCAGTGCTTGGGATTCATACACTTTTAAAAACAATGTCAAGTTTACTGCTACTGGCTTTTCTTTAAAGGTTTTAATTATATTACTTGTAAACGAAATGAAAAATAAATGGGAATAGAAGCACCCAAGGGAGAATAGGTATTTGAGCACTAACGCTGCCTTCTGTACTGAATGATCTTGTTGAGGTCAGAAGTGAGAAGTAACTCTGCTTTCTGAATGTGTGTTGGTTGACTTAAATACCAGTCAATGCTTGGGAATTACTGTGTGGCTTGAGCTGGCTGTTATTTTACCGGTCAGAAGGGTATTTCAAGAGTTACTTTTGAAAAAGTGGCTCACTGATTGTCCTTAGCCTCATTCTTCTGTTTATTAACAGCAGCATTTCTAATATAGAATGTAAATTACTAATATAAATTACTAAAATTACTCATTACTAAAATAAATTACTCATATAAAATGCTGGGATTGTCAGAGCAGGGAGATACAGACTCTAAAAGTGGTTACCAGTTGGCTCTGCTGGCTGGGCGCTCAATGTGAGGAAGGGAGTAACAGCATTTGCTTATTGTATTTTAAGACAGTTTCTGTATGATGGCAAATGCCAAAGCAAAATTGAGAGCATGGATTCAAAATAGTGATATTTTTCTTTGTGGCTATAATAGCTGCTATCTAACATCTCTCTTCTAGGCCTGCAGTGCAGGGAAGGCACGATCTAGTAGTCTGGTGCTATGTGTATCTACGAGAGTACACAATACGTACAATGTGCAGACAATCATGGCTGGTGGCATGTAAATGTATGAATTCTTTTACTAAAAGTAAGACTTCTTTATGCTGAAGCTGCATACTTGCTCTCTGCAGGGCTGGTGTTTCTTTATATGTATAGTATATAAACACTGTTGTCCAACATGGCAAATGTCCGTTCACCATTCAAGTAGCAGTTTCTGTGAAATTTGCTGCCTGTGTTAATGCTGCTCGTGTGTAATTTAGAACTTCTTCAAAGAAGTGGGAGAGCTGTCCTCAATTGTTTGTCAAATAGGTGCATCTGGTTTTGAATTAGTCCTCAGCTCTGATCATCCTGGGTTATTTTAGTTCCTTGCCTGTGGTTATGGTAACAGCTTCGGATGCCCGAAACTATTTTGGGCAAGCAGTTTCAGTAATAATGATGAGAAGCAGCAATTATTCCCTGGTGATTTCATCCCAAAAATAAACTTAACAATGTAGGTTTCACCATTACGAAAAACCTATCAGAGTGTTATTAAATGTTATTAAAATGTTTAAATTTATAGAAATTCTCATTCTGTTCTTTATTGCTGAGTAGCATGACAGGGTGTTGGCTTTTTTGTGATGTGATTAAGCTGACCTTATGAACAGAAAAATTGTCATACTGTACAAAGACTATTCTGAAATCTGTAGAATAAGCATCTTGAACAGTGTTGTTCTGGTCTGCTGTGGTAATACATTAAAAGTGATTCTTTAAATTTTGTTTTTCCTCATAAGGGAGTCGATATAGCTGAAGCTCTGTCTTTATTTTCCCTAGAAACCCGCTCTGCTTATGCACAGTATGCTTAAAATTCCCTTTTTAATAGCTTGCTTTCTAAGCTCCCTGCTGTCATCAGCCCTGGTAGGTCACCAAGCAGAGCAAAGAGTTGCAGAGTGGTCCCTGATGGACACCTACGTGACCGTCTGCTTTGTCAGTTCTTAGGCAATTTGTGAGCTGCTGGGGGGAGCGTTCAGAATTAGATTGTTGATAGCATCCCTACAAGGACTGCTATTAACAGCGTGCTACACTCTGCTTCTCTACTGCAGAAGACAGAGTGATATTTGTGTTCCCATAGCATGTTGTAAAATGCATGAGATTTTGCTCATCCTCCTTGGAAATGAGAATAGGAAAATGAGAGCATCCTGAACCAGAAGCTATTAGAAGAGCATGCAGAAACCTGCAGCGATTTATGCTTTATTTTGTCTTCCTAGCTATGGATTAGAAGGACTGATTTTTGCAATGGGCTTTTTCCATAATGGCATTCTTGTATTGTTTGGTCAGAGCTTGCACAGGAGGAAAACAGGCTGCTGAATTTAGTCACTGCTCTCTATTAGCCGTGGCCTAAGGCTATGCTGAGATTTATATCCCATTTGTATTGTTGCAGCTCAAAAGAAGAATGTTCAGAGGATGACAAGTGTATTCTGAGTAGGTATGTTGTTTCATTTTCATATGAAACCCTTTTTTTTTTTTTTCTGCTTTCATTGGTCAGAAATGAGGTTAATAGGAAGAGAATATAGTACAGTGCTGCAGTGTCCCTGCTAAGGTAGAACAATAGCATCAGAAACAGTTCTTTAAAAGTAGCAGCTTTTATTAAATAAAGCTGCATTGTGCTGGTGTGCACAGTGCAGTCATTTTTTTTTTTAAACATATACTGCAGTCAGCGCTTCCCTAACGAGGTGGCACTATTGTTGAGTTAGAAGGATAGAATCATCATATTGCTTTAGGGGACAGCAGGATTTAAAAGGAGATGCCTTGCAGCCCTGTTTTACAGATTGGAAGCATCGGTTTAAGGGCATTGGCAGAATCATTTCCTTGTTCTTAGCAGCAGCCACTGCTGTGTCAGTAGTGTGTGGAATGGAAGTCCTAGTTGGTAGTCTGTTATGGAAACGCTGTTTACTGTTATTGTAGTACCGTGGTGACAACATGCCATTGAAATGGAAAACGAGCTCTCCTGCTATCTGGAAATTCCCAGTTCCTGTGCTTAAAACATCCAGGTCATCGCCACTTTCTCCAGCATACATGTAAGTGAGAGAAATGAGGATAATAAGGTGGGATTGCTTTCGTGAGACTACCCTGTGGCAAAATACCTTGCTATGTATTAAATGACATTGGCACTCAGAATTTTACCTTGTTTTCTATGTAGACCCCCAGATTTTATCCTGGATGTTTCATGATGGATGTTGTGTCGAGTCTTTCCCCCTTTGTTGAAACGTAGAGAAATTGTGCAGATTAAGATTGTGTAATAATATCATATATGTTCATTTGAAAAGTTCATGTTGCTGTTAATTTGTAGAGCCGATGTTGAATTGACAAGTTAAGCTTTGAGGCAGGCTTGCTTTTTGGTGTATATGCTAACGTTTCCTCCTCCTGACTATTACACTTGGAAATTAAACATCGAATCACCTGCTGTATTGTACTGCACTTTGTGTAAGTTCTCGTATAAAAGAAATCATTGTGCTTTGGTCTTGTTTTGTTCTTGAAAGTCTTAGCCTTAAAACAAATGGAAGGGCTTTCTACAAAGTTAAAATAAAAGCTTAAAACATAAATACAAATCATTCGTGTCTGAGTACTTAACGTAGTTAATGCAGTTTGTCCCTGTAAAGTAGCTTCACGTAGAAGAGTAGTTTAATACACATGGAAACAATGTATGCCTTTGTCTTGCTTGATCTTGATGGAGCTTTTGTTCACCTTTTGTTGCTGAGTTCTGTGTTAGCATATACAGGTGGCTTTTTTTCCTTCTGTGAAAGAAAACTAAGCATAGGGTATTGGATTGCTTCTGCCTTTATTTAAGGAAGCAGCTTTTTCAAAAATGAGGAAGAATTGCTTTAAAATGCACAAGTAGCAATTTTCCCTATCTGGAAATTACTCTAAAGACTAGTACTTCCCAATAGTATTCCAGCCTAATACCTACAATATTAGTACTTTTAAGCTTGCATTGTCTTTTTGCAGATAGGCTTTTGCTCCAGCTGCTGTAGGAACATGCTGTAAGAAATAAGTATTTACAGATCCTCTAAATGTCGTCTTGGTTTTGGTTGTTGCTGAGAATTGCGTTGTTAAGCAGTGGTGCTGAAACAATACATGTGCGTGGTCACTATTGTTCTCGGTCGGAAAGGCTGGGGTTTGAGGAGCTACCCTGGCTCTATACAGCCTGTGCTGTGCATGCTCCAGCTTTAAGATTAATTTCCATGGAAGTGCTTCAGCCTTTTCACTTACTGGATGCATCGAATATGCTTAAGGCTACCAGAAATTAACTTATTATGACTTTTTTAAAATTATGACTAAATACAAAGAAAGTATAATGATAAAGAGTTGTGAGGCTTTTGAACCTATTTCAGGGAGACGGTGTCTTTAGTGTTGTGTTATGTTTTTGTTTTTTAAACTGTAGTACTTATTAAATGCAAGAAAAATCCAAAATAGCCTGGTTTGATCTATCTGCTGCTGAAACTGAGCATTTCTTTTGTGTGTCGCCTTTAAATTGCTAATCTAGCTCTATGTATGCCCTGGCTTTTATGATAGGGATCATGTAGCTGATTATCTCAGTGTGTTGAAAGTATGAGAACAGGTTTAGTGATCATGCTTAACTGTATGATGCTGAGCTTATCTGGAGCATGAGAAATATGTGATCAACAACCCTAATAGTCTTTTTACAATGAGTCAATGTATCCCAGTGTTCAGGGAGACATTTCTTCAGTGGCTCACAAGTCTGGACATTAGCAGAACTCTTAAATGTGATGTTAAAATTATTCATATAATTTATTATAAAGATTGAGAAACATTGTAAAATGGCACCTATTGATTAGGCAGTATATATCAACTGATTAAAAAAACCCTTGTAATTTAGGTTGACCAGTAAAATAGGTGCTGGAATTCATTATCTTCATTGCAGAGATTACAGTAAATTTGCTACTGTTTTATGTGATCTGATGTTTTTCACATTCATATGTGTAAGTTTTATTTCATAAGTAGTACTCTGCACACTGGCAGAAGGCTTATGTTTTGAGTAAAAGATTCAGGAATAAGTGGCATGTGAAACGGAACATGTATTGATATAAAATAAATGACCACAAAACTCTTAAATTCACAGATGAACACTTTTATGCTTGATATTTTGGGTCTAGAGTATACAAAGGTATAATTGATCTTTTAATGCCTTTAATACTTGATGTCTTCATCTTATAAAACAGATTCGTATTGTAATTTGGAAAGTAAAGTAGGGAGGTCTTAAAGGTGATTTTTTTTTTTTTTGGTACTTCAGATGAAGTTCCCATTTTTTCAAGTATTTCTATGAAGTTGACCTTGACTTTAAAAGCTTCATCCTGCTTATGATTTACTAGTAACTTATCTAGAGGTTGAACTGATTGTCAGGACCCATAGATTTTATTAGTGTTTTATTTGATCTGTGTACCTGATACGTGAACTCTGCCTTGGTTTCCCTGTATCAAAATCCCGAGACTGGTGGTTACGAGCATGTTTGGCTGCTTGGATGAAGCATCCATGTACAGAGTACCACCGTAACATAGTTAACTGTCTGCGAGCTGTGCAGCTGGGGAGGTTGAGCTGCAGTCTCTGCTCGAGAAGTTTGTGATAGTTCCTGAGGTGGGGAGTAAGTACGAAGAGCTCATCCCAGAGAGTTCTCTGCTGCAGGAAACTTGTGGTCGAGTAGTACAGGAAATAAAGGACCTGCTGAATGACTTGGTAGGCGAGGACGTGGTCCTGTTACTGGGAAGTCTGCTGGTTTTGCTGGGTCTGGTACTGCTTTCCTGGCAATGGGAAATAGCAACAGTGAACCGCTGCCTCTTGGCTGATGATTCTGTTTCCCATCAGTTATTTATTAGGGATATTTTCAGGATATCCTGACCGCAAGAGGTAACTTTTCATGTTACCTGGAAGACAAAGTGTGTCTCTGAAGGGAAATGCAGACATCCCTGGCATCTGGTGGAACTGGTCCAGAGTAGCTTGAGCTTTTCCCCCACGTAGATGGAGAGATCCAGTGACATTGCACAGGGAAAATTAGATAGTATTAGAGTCGGAACACTGGCATGTGAACAATATGTGTAGGTGTAGTGCACAAGTTAGGAACCTGCAGATATGTGTGCATGCATATGCTTTTGTCAAGCTTCTTTACATTTTCTTTCATGACACTTAGGGCATTTGGGTTTAGAATATAGATTCTTTTTGTCAAAATGAGTGTGAAAGCTGTTACTGCAAGTTTGCACTCTGCTAATGAAATCATATTCAGGTTTGCAGCTGTGTTGACTGTGTGAGGACAGACCTAGGTGACTTATTATTATGTGGGCAGGTGAGCAGCTTCAGCAAGGGAATCAGAGGAAAGAAAGAAGTGAACAATACCGAGTTGGAAAAGTGGTGTTTCTTGGCATTATAGCTATGTATTGATGGCCACATATTAAAAACAAAAGAGAAACAGTGACTGACATAAGCAGAGGTTAAAAACTGAAGCACAACTTCAGAGGGGGTGAGGAACAGTTCAGAATTTGGTTCTATGAAATAGCTTTGAGGTGTAAAGGAATGTGCATCCAAATTATTTTTCACGGGCTACAGCATCTCATATATTAAGAACTAAACAACTACTCTTTTTTTGTTTACACTAGCAATGTCATTTATATTGTTTTCTAAAGTTGTGCACGTCTTTCATTAACATGAACAGAAGAAATGTTTGTGGAAGCTCTGGAGATTAAAGTACTATGATGGACATCTACAAAGAATTCAATAACGCAAAAATACTCTTCTTATTATGCTATAATCTTGTGTCATGTGAGAATGACTGCTAGCTGTTTTCTGAAGAGTTAAATGTTCAGTGAAGTGTTTTTAGTCTCCAACATGCCATGTTTAAAAATAAGTAAAATTAAGGAAAATTCTTAAAGCAGAACAATCCGTTTGTAAACTTAGTGCCTTCTATCCTTTTATATGGAATAGTGTGTTGATGTTTTAAATGGAAACTCTCCTTTGCATGTGTTTTCAAAAATAACTACCTAATATTAGGAGAAATAAAGAGATGGAATATTCCAAATACATTGCTATCAAAGGGTTTGCAACACAGTCTTTCTGTCCTGAGTTGTGTGGTTGTGAAATTTGTCCGATGGGAAATGCTTTGCAGTAATGGAAATCAGTTACTGTGCAGAAAAGTAGAATAAATTCTTAATACTCTGGAGTAATCAGTGTTAGTTTTAGCTGCTTATATAGGTTATATAGGTTAATGCTCTTGTGTCTTCTTTCAAATCTCTGATTTGCTCTACAATGAGCTCTTTGAATTTATGCTATACACTGATATATACTCAATGGGAAAAGGTGTGTGTGCGTAATTCATCAGACTGTCTGTATTAGGCAGTTCTCTTTTGTGAGACCACCCTATGTGTGTTTGCTGTCTTTGTTGCTCACTTTTAGTAGATAAACCTTATTGTTGGGCTCTTGAGCCTTTGACAGACCATATTGTATTCACACCAAAACAGACTCGCCTCTCTTTGGCAACATTTCTGTTTTAATCTATTACTCTGTAAAAATTTCAAATTTCAGCATGTTGAAAGTCAATGTGCAGGTCACCCCAAATATTTTTTAAACTAATCTGAAAATGCATACAATCAGATGAATTGGGCGGATGGGAAATAGAAGGGGCTTATATCTTGTAAGACTGCTTTTAATCCCAGCATTTTTGTGTATACAGTTCCTATTTGTTCCTGTCATTCTTACTTTTGATCTTTAAATAATACGTATTTCAACAGATTGTTCTAAATTAGAAATGTGAAATTTCATTGCAGTAATAAACTGGCAAAACCAAGGGAAAAAAAACAAACCTAGTAGTCATGAAGTTTCCCCAATGCAGGGTTTTTCTGGGCAGACTTTTATAGGTGATGCTGTGACTTACAGGTCCTCAAAATTACATTTTCCTTCTTATATAGCGTGATGTTGCAACATTGACATTATGTTGTGGCATGCTAAAGCATCTTTATTGAACTGTCTTAAATATGTTACTTGGCCTGTTCTGCCAGAATGTTAGTTCTGCCAGTTTGTAATTTTTGCCATTATTTCCTTGTTATTGTGGAAAAATCTTGTTGTCCAATCACTTTCTACCCACTGGCTTTTCCAGTGCTCGGCAGTATTTTCTGTTGAAGTTTGGATGGAGATATGTATGGATTTTCTAAAGTACTTGGTGAACACAGGGGTTTTAAAATAATAGTCACTTGTTTTAAGTGATAATAGTGGGAATTGTAGTGTAAGAATGTGGAGCCATAACACTAAGGTGGAAGCACACATCTGTATTATTGCTGTAATATTTTGTCCAGCAGCAACTGAGGTGGTTGCAATATCTAAGCTGCAAAAATGTGGATTTTTTTCATGATTTGGACAAGTCACCCACACGTGTTATCTGACATGCTTAGATTTAAACTCTTTGTCATGTACGAGAAAAATATTTTACGATTTAAAGTAATTAATGCCCCCTACATTATTTCCAGGAGATTGTACAAAGGCATGCTAAAACAGCTGTGAGAAATGAGAAAGTAAAAAGAGTGGTAGAACAGACCTAGGCAGCAGAAAGAGCAGGGGATAATTACTAAACCCTAATGTCAGAATCTTGTTTTTTGATGGCTTTTAAGCTTTCAAATTTATTCTCTACAGTATATAGGGGAAAAAAAAAAAAAGCCAACACTCTGGAAAAAGAGTGGCTCCTAAATCTATTACAGAAATGCATTGGACTGTATATTCTATGACCAAATCTTGAACATGCAGGTGCCACTGTAGCCATATAGGTTTTTGTCTCTAAGGAACCATTCTGTAAATGTAACAATGTCTATGTGTATAAAAACTAAATTTAAAGACACATCAGGTAGAACTGTAATCTGCTGGTGCATGCAAAATATTTTTCTTAAGTGTTTCGTAATGCCCAGGAAGCATTAAGCTGCCTAACTAAAATTATGACTTGCCTTTTGAGCAGTGAAGACCAAATATAAAAGGCAGAGAATAGGATGTGCAGTGTCAGTCCAGCCTAAACTGTGAAACCTCTGAGTGACTGTTGTATTCTACATTTTTGAATGGAGAATACAATTTGAAATGTATTCTTTTGAATGTCAAGGGAATAAAGTAGTTCTACTTCTGTAGAAAAGCTACGAAGCTTGTGTATTTGCTTTGCTTTTTCTGTTTTTAATAGTAGGAATCAATAGACTAACACCAACTTTGGCAAAAAGTCATTAGAGAACCATTTCTAATTTAGCATCATTAAACAATGAGTCTGCAAGTTTAAGCTACAAATGGCTCAATGAATGTAAACCCTTTGTCAAACAGATAAATGTGGATGTGATACTAAGGCTTCCAGAGAGACTAAATACTGTTAGCAACAAAAGCTTTATAGCAATGACTGAGCCAAATATTGCTTTGTTTCTGTGGAAAACAAATTTGAATTAACCAGTGGGCTGTAATTATGCTGCAAACAGCTTGAGACCTCTGATAGTTTAGTTGTTTAAGAAGGAATTTTGAGGAAAATATTTTCTGTGTGCATATCCTTGGGAAATCAGGCTGAAACAGTTGATGTTGCTTGGTCCTCGTCTGCTGGCTTTGTGGGACCTGTGCTGGCTTTGGTCACAGTGTGGCCTTACTTTGAAGTGATACAAAAAGGTTCAAGTGATCTTAGGAATATCCTCGACTCTGCATTGTCCTCATTTCCACCCAGATCCACTGGTGTTCGGAACAGCGATTGCATCTTCAATCTGAGTGTTTCTAGTAGCTTGCTTTGTTTCTGTTGACATCGTGGGCGTGTGTGTTTGGGCAGAAACTTTTTGTCAAGTTGGTGATTATGTACTGAAGTCCGAAGAGACTTGGCTGTATTTAAAAAAAAGAAAAAAAAAAAGAGCAAGCTAAACGGTTGGCTCTTACGCACTAGTCTCCAAAATTCTAGAATAGCTCTTAAGTCAGCCTTGAGGCTGACTCTGGTTGGAACAAGGTTCAGCATCCCTGTCCTTCAAGTTGGTTTGAGGATGTTTTTGTTCCCCTCGTGGCCTTGCTACCTTTGGTGATGGTGCTTGCAGAGCTGCTCAGGCTACGTTGCTTCAGAATTTAATTTCCCCTGTAGACACTTTAAGCTGGTAATTGCGATGAACATCTTGTGCTGTAACTGTGTCCGAACGGCAGTTCAAGTCAGAGATCTACCTGCCTCTGCTTGCTGTCCATCAGCATGTGTCCAGAAATGATCTTCATCCTTCTCTGCTGATTTCAAGGATTTAGAAGCCTTATATCCTCCTCTCCTGCTCCCCTTGGCCAGAGCCTCTTGAAAGTAAAATGCCTCTTCTTACTGGTTTGCTCTGCTGTATAGAGCCTGGGTTTCTGTTCTCCTTTTATAGAACACCCTTAGTTAAGAGGAAAGGTGGAAAATGAATATAGAAACCACCTATTTAGTAAGCTTAATTTTATACCTTTCTCCTGGAGTGGAGATTTAGAAGAGCTCAGTATCAAGTTACTAAACAAATGTTTAAACGTTCTGCTGTTACTGCTGTCCTTCTAATCTATAAACAAGGTCAGGTGTAAAAAGTGAGATATTCAAATATAAACATCAGAGCATTGCCCAAGGTGAGGATTTTTCTGCACTAGCTGCTGTAGCTACTTTTGAAAATAGCACCCACGGTAGTTAAAATGCAGTGTTAATTCACGTGAGGTAAAGGTTTGCAAACTTCTGGTTGGGGTGGCCCCTCTAAAGTAAACAGCATTAAACCAACATTTTTAAGAAATGCAGTAACCTGATAAATGCGAAGTGGTTTTAGTTACGTTATCATCCTTCAGTTCATCTAGTAAAAATACAGCCTTTAAACTGCTCTGTAAAAACAGTGACATCTGAAGCTGATGGCATGGGACTAGCAGTCATAATATGAAAGAAAAAACCCCATGTTTCCTACTCCTGATGCTTTGTGTGTATCACAGGTCATTTCAGTCCTGCCTCCCCGCGCTGCTGTTGTGTTCATCCGACTTTCAGATCTTTAGCAGCAGCCTGTGTCAGTACCTGTATGCCCCCAGAGCAAGAGCTGAAGTTGTTAAACGTGTTGGTTGGTTGGGATGTTGTGAGAGGAGTTAACATGCTCTGTCCATCTGTCAGAACAAAAATAACCTTTTATCTTGGTTTTCTTTTCTAGCTGGAGTCATGTATCTATTTTTAAATGTAAACTTGCATTTCCTATAGTTACATTTGTTGTGTTGTTTGATTTTTTTTTTTTTTTTTTAATAAGAAACCTTTAACAAATTATGAAACTGGCTAGTTTTACTAGGTTACTAATACTACAAAGGCATTAAGTTAGAATCTTCTGTTAAAAAACAGTAATAATAAGATGGGATGTTATTTTAGGGGAGGACAAGTGTAAAAGTAACTTCTTTGCCAGAATAAAGGACTTTCTGAAATGGTATGGGTAGAAGATACAGAATAGAAGAAATGTGAAATACCATGATTGTGTAATTTGTTCATCGCATTGTATTAATATTTGGATTTCTTAGTAGAAGCATTATGAAATTTTCTTTTATACAATGCTGCCATATCAGTTATGCTTATTGAGTTCCTAGGTGGCCATGTAATTTGGGGAATTCCTTGAATTCATTACTTATGAAGCTGGAACATCTGTTCATAATGGGAAGACAGTAAGATAGTCAATACTTAAATTATTTTTTGGCAGACTAAGCATACTAAAATACTTTTTGGCAGATTGTGCATACGAAATAAAGAATTACTCTATATCTAATAGTAAATGAAAGTTTTGTTTTATTTCCCTGGCCTTTTCATTAATAGGTTCATTAGCAAAATACATGCATAACTGCATGTGTGGGATAGCCCTGTAATATAACAGATTTCTTTTATAGATCATAAAGGAGTAAAGCTTTGTCTTGTGATGAGAGTATTTTAATATGAAGTTGAAATCTGGTTCTTTGTTTGCTGATAAATACCAGAGTACTGGCACATGCCAGGAGTGATTGCTGAAGATGCCATTTACCAGTGACCAGAACACTTGCAGTCATGGTTCATTGGACAGTAATTTGACAGAGAAAATAAGATTATAATCCTTTCAGAAACAAGCTATTGAGCTCCCCCAAATTAAGAATTCACTGTCTGGCCAGTATGGCTTTGGCAAGCTTTTACTGAGTTATGTAAAGACTGTAGGTTTTAAATAAATCAGAGAAAATATACACTCTAAAATATCTGTAGCTGTAGGCTGAACTCCTTTCTTTGTTTTCAAAGACTGTGCACTGTGCTCTGACAATTTCGAACAGATCGATGGTTTACTGATGTAAATGAACAAATTCCCAATAATACTCACAGCTGCCTTGTTTCTGTTGCAACAGAATGAGTTCAACTACTTCTGAAGAAAACATCAAACAGAATGTTGTTTTATTTCATTCCTGCCACTGAGTGCTATGCAAAATGGCAACGCTGTACTTGAATTCTTCTAATCGACAGCAAAACTTGTCTTGGTTTCCAGAGATCCCTGCTTACCATGGGTTACCTGGATGTAGCTGTTTTAACAGGTTAATATTTGCAAAGTGCTTTAGAAATCAATTTGCTGCTGTGAATCATGTTGTAACTCAGGCCAGTTCAAAAATACTCATGAGTATTTACTGGAAAGTTCCAGTACTTCAAGCGTATTTTGGTGGAAGGTACAAATCACAAGGATGCTAAAAATGTGGCAGCTGAGTTTGTCAGCAAGCCTTCACCTAAGGACTGAGTGAGTGAGGTTCAGATTTTGGATCTGACCACAGGATCTTGTATCCCACCGTGGTCCCAGGGTTAGTGGCTCTTCTGCTGTGTGTGTATTTCAGTTTCTCCTTTGGAGTCAGTTCACACAGTTTCCGTAATTCACTGCGAATAATCTAGGGAGGCTGCGTACAGAACTGGAAGGAGTAATGGGCAGAAGTCTTGTAGACACTTCAGTCAGTCTGTGTGTTTTCAAATTGCTTATTTAGTATTCTCCTGCAGTACTCAGCTCCTGAATGCATGTGCCAGTCTGGTTATTCACTTGTGCCACTTCTGTGTGTGCAGGGGCTAGTAATTAAACCTACAAACTCATGATGACCCTTTGAGATGATTTCCAGTCTTTTTTTTCATTAACAGTAGTCAGCTGTTCTTGTTACCCCACCATATTTTGTCCTGTGTTGTGACAAGATTTAGGGCATTTATATACCTGATAATATTTAAAAGCTGCTGAAGTTTGTATCTTTCAGATCAATGAAATATTAAATAATACCACTGAATTGTTCCAGTTTCAGCACTTTTCTCCACTAGGGTGGTCCTTAGCTATGATTTTTCTCTGCCTGTGCTGCAGAAAAAAACAAACAAAAAAAACCCCAAAACCCAACCCAAACCCAAAAAGTCAATGTAGCTTCACATTAGCTTGGCAAGACTCCTCAACTACTGTTGTATTTCTTTTTCATAGCTCAATGTTTGGCTTTTGAGTTCTAAAGTAATTGCTAAATGCACAGATTATCAAAGAGGGTGTTCAGGTACCTTTTAGTAGATGAACAAGGTGAAAAATTATATTTATATAATATTTAGAGAGAAAATAAATGAAACTGAATCTAGTGGGCTATCATCTACAGAAAGAAAACTTTTACTTTTTTTTAGTGGTAAACAGCAAAGCTATCTTCCTTCAAAATTGACAGGAAGTTAGGAAATTAAGATATATAATTAACATGCATATAATACAGGCTTCATATGTCATAGCTACAAAAATACCAGTTGGAAGTACTTGGAGGATTAACTTGGAGTCATGAGAAGCACATTTGGTTACAGTAGCTATAAAAAAACCTACGCTATACTTGAAAGAATCAACATAAGGTTAGAAAGAAAATTCTGAGTGATGGCTTGTTGTGTGATAGCAACTGATTAACCTCCGATGCCTTCCTTGGAACTGGGAGCCACTGCTTCCCGGAGGTTGCACAAAGTCAGGCAGCTCCTCTGCCTTGTTATGGCAACATTAATACTCATTTCACATTAAACTGCAACATTCCCTCGTTCTTAACACTATAATGATCGACTCCCTCCAGATGAAGTGTGTGCATGGAAAGTGGTGTCAGTATCCATGCTCAGAGCAACTTGTTGTGAATTATTGCTACGCATTATTGTAGTTTTAACTATCTCCTCCAACTTTGTATTAACCCGGGTTAAAAATGCTACTTCAGCTCTTCTTGTTCAATGATTGAAATTGATTAGAAAATGAATTAGCTTTCTTCTTTGGTTTAATTTTGATATACTGTACTTACAATAAAGTAAAAACCCGGTATGTTTACATTCGTTATTATCTAATTAATTATAGTGCTTAGCAGACCTATGTTAATGAATGTAAATAACACCTTTGGTAAGTGTCCAAACAAGACAGATGTACTTACTGTGTTTTTGCTGAGAATTCAGTCGGATATAAAGCATGTTACCCATCTGTTCTGGTGTGAATGGCAGGGTTATTTCTGAGTATTCGTTTTACAGCCCCCTCAAACAGAAGTTATATTCTGAATAGTTTAAAATGTCTTTGCAGGGCAGTTTTAAATTACCATCATAGTGTATGATGTAGCCCTTGGGTTTTGCTGTTGCTTTGTGTATCGGTATCAACACAGCACCTAAGAGCTGTGTGTTTTCACTTTGTCTTACAAAGATGGGTTTGTCTTGTTGCGTGGAGATAAATGCTGAAACTGGTACAAAGCCAATGACAAACTCATAATTTCTGGTTGCTCCGGGAATGCTCTTTCCCTGTCGGTGAATGTCACAAGGCTGGGATTCAGGGGATCAGTGCACTTTCGTCAGATCTTATTGCTGACTTGCGTTGTAACTTCTGCCAACACCAGCTCCTGAATGTCACTTTCTGCGTAATGGGAGAGGGTGCTCAGCCTTTCAAAACTGTTAAGCTGTAGGTAAAAAAGTTGATGTTTTTTTTTTTTTAAAGAATTATTATTGGTTTTAAGTTGTCATAGTTGTTCAGATATAAAGCAAAACTCAGTATCAGAATAATATAATTTATTACCCTTAAATAAGTTTATTCTCGTGGAGTCATACGCAGCCAAGTTTGAGACTAGAACTGTAACATTTATATTCTAGACTGCCTGCTGTGTATTGAAAATCAGGTAGGGGAAATAACTGCTTATAGTCACACCTGGCAGGTCAAATGCATACTCTAAAGTATTTTGAAATATCTTGTCTTCTCTGTTGACTGTGCAGTTGTAACAAGGCATCTTGTGCTACAGAGGATCTCTTCGGACAAAGCTTGAAGTTGTATGTAATGTGGCCTGTTGAGAAAAATGCTTCCATTGTCACTGCCATTCTTGGGATAAGTGAATCATGGTCAAGGGCTTTGCCTTTATTTGTGAAACTTAGGAAATATGCTGGCTGTTGGGAAATAAAGTAGCATGGTCTATGTGGCAACATGGTAAAAAGCTCACTCGAAACAGCAGTAGTCCAACCGATAGTTGGCTTACTTGGATGTTTAATTTCCTAATGATTTTAACTAATGTGTTCATCTTCTGTTTTCTTCTGAGTTTAGAAAAAGTCTTTTTAAAGCCCCTTCATATAATGACTATCTGATCTGACATTTCAGGAAGATCTTTCAAGAGCAAATAGAGTTGGATTCATGCTTGTTGAATCTGCGATTCCTTCCCACCCACGCTTAAAAGTCTCCTCACATTATTTTACGTTTCTTCTTAGAAAGACATGTACAAAGACATGTAGGTGTCCTTTGAAATTATTAGACTCTTTCCTTGATATGATTGTATTAAAACTAAAACAAGCAAACAAAAAAACACAACACACCCCCCAACCCAAAACACCCTAGAACAAAGTGAACAAAAATATTGTGGGTCATGAGCTAGCAACAGCTTTGCTGCTGTGTTACATCGTTGTATGCATTTATTGGATGCCAAAGATAGTTTGGAGAGCACTTTTCTAAAGTACACCCTGTAAAACATTATTCAAATTACACTGTGAATTTGTTTTATAAAATAGAGATAATTCTGCTTCGAAAACAGCACAATTCTTGCATGCTGCAGTACCTCCACGTTTATTATTTTCAGATGTCTGAGTATTGGGTTGCTACATGAGAAGTCAAAGCTATTTAGATGTACTCTTGTTCCCATAATCTGTTGTTATGTCTGCGTGCATAAAATCTCACTGTTTCAAACCCATGTACACTGAATGGTGAATTTGTTTTGAATATGTTTTCGTAACTGACCTTACGTCCTCATGGGTTTGAACGAAGCACATCAGTGCTATCAGGGTAATGCGTGAGTTTCAGAAACTGCTTTGCATAGTCCTTGTACCCAAAGAAGATGGGGGTAAATGTTATTTAAAAAGAAACAAAACTTATTTTTTGAATATTTATGAAAATTATTTTTCATCTGCAAATTTCAAATTTGTCTTTATATAGTGATCACAGTCAAAACTTGAGAAGGGGAGGAATTTAATCATGTTCTTGTCACTTATTTAAAGTAATTTCTGAAACTAGCTTGGAGGCCAATGTTTTTATCTGCACGTTTAAAATTTGGAAGACTTTTTATATCTTAGATTTACAGCAATTACGTCAGACTGCTATGAATCTTTTTTTAAAACATCGAGCCTTTATTATTAATGAACATCCCCTCATTTGTGGATTAGCAGCTTATGTTTGCTAATTAATATTGTGTATATATGCATTATACTGCTATGCATGCTAATAGGTAGTACATTAGATGACGGAAGTTACAGGAACTAGTTATTGTTAATATTTCTGGAGATGAAATTTATTTACATTTTATAATAATTACAAGTTAGGGTAGTTAGAATCTCATATGCATATCTCTTTATGTAAACCTAATTTACATCTCACGATTAAAATGGAGGGCTAATAATACTGCAGTAATTCTTTAACAGTTCTACCTAAAATTAGCCCTTCCTATCTGGATTTGGACAGTAATTGCTTGGAATCAAAAACATAAGTATTGACTTCACACTGACAAATCTTAAATTAAAATTATGAAGCTGTTGCCTGCAGTAGCAAAATATTGGATATCGTGTCCTAAAGGAATTCTAGTTGTGTGTTCCTAAAGGTAGCTTAAAGTTGCAGCTTTGAAACCCCACTGTGTATATTTTCGATTATGATGTCATACTTGAGCAAGATAATGCAAGACGTAAGAATGAAATTGCTGAACTTCAATATTGCACTTACAGTTTCAAACTTTTAGCTTTCCTTGACAATCTAGTAAGATACTTGATTTTAAAAACTGGATGAAACCCCTGCAAGCACACCATAGAATCATAGAATGGTTCGAGTTGGAAGGGACCTCAAAGATCATCTAGTTCCAACCCTCCTGCCATGGGCAGGGAAACCCTCCACATCCTACAATACTGGAAGCAAACTTAGAAATAACATACTGTGCAAGTGTCTTCATCAGGGAGGTGGAAAGAGAAGCAAAAACTTGTTAGCTGAAAATTAAGCTTTTTGAAGTTACAGTGTTTTAGAGACTGTTAATGCCTCATTTTCTCAGATTAACTGAAGGGGCCACTAAGGACTGCTTCTGTCACCTGCTGGTTTTTGGCCTATAGCCTCTATGCTGTTACATTTCATCCCAGAAGACTCTGGTTTTAATACACAAGAGCACTGAATTAAAATGAGTTTGGTCTTAAGGTTTCTTTGTTTTAATCTTCTTAGATCTCTGGTGGAAGAGGAGGATCCTCATATGAAAGTATCTCTTGGTAGCAGCGATATGGGCGTCTCTGCCCATCTACAGTCTTCTAAGACAGGGACCACAAGATTTTTCACCAGCAATACTCACAGTTCTGTGGTATTACAGGTAATTAAATATTCTTGTGTCAATATTGATCTGTACTGAGAATTTTACCCGTTCTAAACAATGCCTCCACTCAAGAGACTTTATCAGACGAGTAATGTCTGAAAAGCCTCAGAAAAATGCGTGGTAGTGTGCTGTGCTGACAATGCCCACGAGCAAGCATGGCTTTTCACTTCTTTTCCTGCAAGTCAAAGGCTTGACTTTTAGCAACAGCTTGGAAAAAAACCCTGGCCTTTTCCTTGGGTTCTGTCCCTGTCCACTCTCAATTTCTAAGACGTAAGATCATTTAAACTATGACGTGGCAGCTGTATCAAAGCAGCTCACTTGAATATAGTCATGTAATTATGTTAGGCAAACACTTTTACCATCTCCTGTGTGAAAACTGCCTTAGGGATGTGAATGAGGAGAGCTCCATGCTCCCTCTTCACAGCCCTAAGATAGCAGAGCCCAGCCAGGTTTGGTGTAACGCCCTGCGCTGGATCTGACTGCATGGCACTACCATATGGTAGAACGGATAAAAGTGTTATCTGATGGATAAAAATGTTGTCCTCTCTGAAGCTTTAGAAATCTAAATCTAAATTACTTTTATATTCTTGTTTCTGCTGGAGCATACACACCATACAGAGTCAAGCTTACAGCTTGCCATAGCTCCTGTTACTAGCCAGTGCAGTCTTTCTCAGGAGTGCAGACGACTTATGTATGGCATGACTCTTCGGAGAACTGCCGCTTACTTTTTCAGTTTACTGCTAGTTTAAATAGATTTCCTAAGTTTTGGGACAAAAATGAGAAGGATTTTTTTTGTTTTATTTAGAGAATCTAGTGTCTTTTTTGTTTTAGTTTGTAAGACTTGGGTGTCTGTGCATACCTCTCTTGTTTGTAAATTTTGGAACAAGTTAAATTGTTCTGAAATGTTTTTTGCTATGTCTCTTTAGGTTTTATAGGTATCTTAATCTGGAGACAGTTTCTTTGGTGTGCTTGGAGTTGTCCCCTTGCTGTAAGTTTTCTAGCTAAAGCTGAACTTAGCCAATGGAAAGATTTCTCGCAGTGCAAGATGGAAGTTACTGGCATGAATATAAGCTGGTTATCTGAAAGAAAAACTTCTTGGACTGTGAAAACTCCCTTGGCTATATTGTGTATTTTGTACTTCAGAAGATCATCAGTGAAAGAGGGAAATGGGGAGAACAAAACTCTAAAATACCAGACATTTGTGCCTTGCTCAGTTTGTACTTTTGTTAGAAAAAGATTCTCATCAGTACTCTAGTAGCAAAGATACTTGCATTTAATATGGCAAGGGACGTGACAGTGAATATTTGGAATCCTAGGCAAAGTGGCCAGAGCTTATTTCCTCCTGATTTGATTTTTTTTTTTTCCAAAGTTTGAGCAAATGGAGAGCTGGTAGTTGAAAAGCCTTGTTTGTAGAAACTACAGGCAAGTTGTTTGAGGTGTTGAAATACGTTAGTTTTCTATAAACCTGTGTTTGGCTTCTGGTATTTATCGGAGTCAATAACTCATTTTTTCATTTACACTCTATTCTTTTCTATGTGACAAATTTGAAGGTTCATTTCTACTTATCTTTGCAGTTTTAAAAATACAGCCTTTCTTTAAGATAACTTAAATTTTAAACCATGGGGACTGATGCCAAGACTTCTCTAAATGTTAATTCTATAAAGACAATATTTACGTTCTTGTTAGTACTAGAAAATCGTTAGACATGTCCAGTTGAAGGAAATTGTTTTATATTTGAGCTTCTGTTCTGCAGTGCGTGAAGGAGGGAAGTATTCCACTCATCCTCCAGTATCTTCAACCAGCATATCTTTAGTGGAAAATCTTCCCTAGGATGCGAGTGTTGATCATGTTCTTTTTTATTACAACTTGCCATTATGGATAATTCAGAAAAGATCAGATACAAAATGTGAGCTTATTTTGGAGTTTTTTTCCCTGTAAACTTCTTCAGTAAATTTGATAATCATAGAACCAGGTAAGAGCTTTCCTTTTAGGCCCCAGTATTTTGCAGCCACTTAGGGTGCAAAGCACTTAAACTGGTGTGGAACAGAATGCATATGTGTCCAGATAAGTCCCAAAAAGATAGCGGTCCCTACCTGAAACAATTGCTGGAGTGCAAGCTTACAAAACAAACTCCTTCCTGAAAATAACTTAGTTAGCAGAATAAAGCTACTTTCTAAGGCCCAGTGTACTTTGCATTCTTCAGCTGTTTCTGGAAAATAATAATTATTCTGCTTGTTTTCCAATGCGTAATTATCATTGAATATATTAGAGATCATGGTTTTAAGATGGCAAGTTATTTCTTAGTGACTTTCTGGAACTACAGTACATATGTAAATAAAAGTAAATGGTTATCGACATAAGGGAAACGAAGGAGATTCCTACTCTTCTCCCATATCAAATGGATGCTTCGCATTATGCTCTTCTTGCAGGGTTTTGACCAACTGCGAGTGGAAGGTTTGCTCTGTGATGTGACGCTTGTTCCAGGAGATGGTGACGAAGTGTTTCCTGTTCACAGAGCAATGATGGCTTCTGCAAGTGATTACTTCAAGGCTATGTTCACAGGTGGTGTTTTTGTTACAGTAATGCATACTGCTATCTGCAAATTGCCGTGGTTTGGACACTCAGATACGTGTTCAGTGGTGTGTGTGAGTCAGCCCAGGACTGCAAACAACTCTGTGTAGTAAAAATCTCTCTCTACTGTTGCATATGGGTTTTTAAATTAGGCTTTAAAATTATATTTTAAAATTGTCTAAGTTTATGAAACTGTTGCAACCCAATCAAAATGATCATTTAAACTGTCTTTTTCAGGAGGAATGAAGGAGCAGGATTTAATGTGCATTAAGCTTCATGGCGTGAACAAAATAGGCCTGAAGAAGATCATTGATTTCATTTACACTGCAAAACTTTCCCTTAACATGGACAACCTTCAGGACACTCTAGAAGCTGCCAGTTTTTTGCAGATTTTACCTGTTTTGGACTTCTGTAAAGTGTTTCTTATCTCTGGGGTAAGACTTAACTACTTGTTTCACATTTACAATGTTGGTGGCCTTGAGATGTTGGGTTTTTTTGTGGTGTGCTTTTGGTGGGTTTTTTTTTGTTTGTTTGTTTTTTAATAAGAAGCATGACTCTGTAATAGTCAAAGTTCAGTCTAAAACTTGCCATTATTCATAATTTGGATTCACACATAACAAGTTTGCTTTGTAGTTTTATTGAAAATCTTTTTTCTTCTGAGTATTAACATATGGTGTGAGTTTGATATAAATGTTATACTACATTAAAATTCTTGTAATCCCTAAGAGTATTGCAGTGATGATAGCAGCAATGATAATCCTAGTTCCCAGGTTCCTTACGGGATTTCTTAGTTCATGCCCTCACACTGTATTCTTTCATAAGAAAGCTACTTGGTGAGTTAAACTAAAAAAAAAAATAAAGCGCGCTGCTGTTGCTGTCTGTTAAAATACTTTCCTGAAACCTTTTTGTTTTGAGGAATGAAGCCCACAATTGTAGTGATCATCAGAGACCAGTACATCATCTCTGTAAACCAGTGAACTTGGTCACAGTCCTTTAGAATAATATACTCTCTAAAGGGATTACTAATAGGGATGTTACAGAAATGTAGGTTATAGGAGAAACATAGCTACAAGGATTTTATGTTGATTACCATATTTTGCTAGAACTAAAAATGGCTTTGAATGTCTACTGGGAAATATTTTTTCATAGTCACCAAAATAAGTGCTTTTGTAAGCAGGGGACAGCCCCCCAAGTAGCAACCCTGTCCTCTTCTACCAATAATGGTCAGTTAAAAGAATAATATTTATGTAGCACGGTTGCTTTTGTGCAATTAGAACAAACAAAAAGTTTGCCTGGCAAAGCAGTATACTGTAGTTCCAGTGCAGTACAGTCTGTCTATGGTTTAGAGTTGCCCTGCTGGTTTTTATTTATTATAGAGATTAAAGTCTCAGGTCCTGAACCCACTTGTGGGAGAGAGGGAACTTTGACAATGTGTTTTCCTCCTCCTTTCCTTCCCTTTTTCAGACTTGGTGTCCTGTTTTGTTTTGAGGCTGTGCTTTGAAGAATCCAATACTCCCTTCAAGCTGAATGTCAAACAATTTTGCAGTTTTCTCTGTCTTAAACTTCTATTTTTGCAAAAGCAAGAGAGCTGTTAATGATTCAGCTTGTTAAGTGGTAACTGGCTTCTCATGTAAGCTTTTTCTTGGGTTCTGTCTTCTAACCTCTTGTTAAAAGTGTGGGATTTATACTTCTCTGTTTAATCTTGTTTTTTATTAAGCATAGCTCAAATACACATTTGATCAGATTGGATTGCTTTTCAGAGGGTGTTTTTCTGAACGTCCTTTACTGCTTAAATCTCAGATATCAGAGGTTTCAGGGTCTTACTGCATGACTGCACCCATTCTAGCATTACAGTCTACTTACTGCATGCGATTTGTACGCTGCAGTTATGTTCACTTTATTTCTGTAGTTAAAACAGTGCATTCTCTGAATATGGGTGCAGTTGTCTGTTTCCTGACTTAAACACAGTATATAAGCAATGCCAATATATGCTGCTTCAATACATTTCCTAGTTCTTGCATTGTATTGCATTGTGCTTGCTTGTATTACTCTTTGTCCTGCCAACAATAACGAGCACCTACTTTGTGGGGTTGTAGGGAGAGTTGTAATTGTAAAAGCTGTGCTGTCGAAGCAGTTCTGCCTAGACAGACACTTTGGCATTATTTCTAATGTTTCCTGGAGGTTTTCTGAATTGCTTATATACTTTACTAGAAATGTCACTTTACCTGTAACAGGGAAACTGGCGTGTTCTACATGAATTATAATATTATTTGGAATTCAGCTTTCTGATAGTCTGTAATGAGAAATAAAGAAGCAGGTATTCCCATTGCTCCTCAGAGTACAGGCTCAGAAATATGACCTCCCTAATGAAGACATGTACTGGGATTTATGCAAGCAAGAGGACTCCAAGCTGCTAATAACAGCAACCTGTTTCATAAGGAAAGTGTTAGAGGCATTTGAGCTATATAACACTACTGGTTTGCTTTTAATTTTGGCATATTTTATAATTGACCAGTTTTCTGAAAATGTTGCAATACTGTTTCATTAATCTTAATATTCTTAAATCCTACACCACCTATTTTATGTTGCTCAGGTTGATTTGTTTTTTTTTTTTTACTGTCCAAAATGATGCAGTCTGCCTCTCCAGAGTTGACGCTGCTATAAATGCCAACTTGGAATAAGATCTTGGTGTTCTTTTGAACCAGGGCTTTGGAGCGACCTCCCTTTGATAGGAGGTGAGCCCCAGGGACACTGCGTTGCCCTTTCCCCATTCTGTGTAGGGCAGCTGCTTGTTTATTTTGCTTTCTTAGGGAAAGAGTTTCTTTCATCTTCAATTGTGTTGTTTGGAAGAATTTTTTTCGTTATTTAAAATGCTTGTTTTCTGAAGATTCCTTCAGTTACAATGTTGACTAAGTCACTGTTTTGGTTCAAGTAAGAAATGTCTTGTTTGATACTACATTTTGAAAGAATCAGGAAGACTTTATTTGTTTTCTTAATTTTATTGATTCTTTCTTCTGAAATACTTTCATTTATGTTGATGTCTAAGGGTACATAATCTCATTGATTGTATAACTGTAAAGGAAGTACAAAACTAAGTTTGTTCTGTTAGCCTAGTTATGTTCTCAGCATCCTTGTATAAAGAATTTTTGAATTAACTTACTTTTGAATTTGTTGGAACAGGAACAAGAGTTGGTGAGCAAATGGGTTGGGTTTTTTGCTTTAATTGCCATATTTTAGCTTTACAAAGATTATTCCCCATTATACTAGTTTCACTGCATTTTTGAAGGATCATTTCTGTAATATTTAAAGGAGTTTTCTGAGCAAGTCTTGAGTTTATTTCTGCTGAAATTAGCAGCATCTGAGAGCTGGTGTAACTGTTCCCAGACTAATACTTAATTGTCTTTGAATTATCTAGGGAGTCCATTATTAAAGAGATTATAGAAGTCCATTTATGTACAGCATAATGTAACTGCTACTTCATAAAAAGTACAGAAAATATTTACAAAGAAAAACATAAGCTTCAGGTAACAGCTTAATTTGTGTTAAAAAAAAAATAAAATAGTGAGCCCTTCAAAGAATGCTATGTGTTGTAGCTGTCATGTAAAGCGTTTTTTTATTTGTTCTGCATGACACCCCTCCTGTCAAATAGCCCGTTGCTCTGATAATCTTTGCACTGCAGCTGAATGGACTCCCAGAGAAATACTGGAATACTTCCTAAGATGTTTTCAGTCTTTTGGTATTGGTTTTAAATATTTATAGCTATACGATGGACTAGGACTAATCCCATGTTCACGTCTAAATGAGCCATGATATAATTTTAATTAATAAATGCCATGGAAATGTTTTCAGAGTAGTGAGTGCTAGAGAACACACAATGATGTTTTTGCAAAAGGAGCGGCAGTGTACAAAATGGAGAAAGATGAGAAACCTATCCAAGAAAATTACAGCACTCAGGGGAAAATCACAGTGTAATGGGGAAGGGGATGTTACACTGTAATTAAAGAAAACATTCCAAAACACTGAAAATTAAGAAAATTTTATTTCTTCTATAATTCTGTTTTGAGGGAGTGTGGGATCTAACTGCCAGCCACTAGAAATCTGCCTTTTCTAACGACTGATTCTGTTTTCTGACCTGGTCAAATTTCTGTGCTGTTATTTCTGGACTTCTGTATATGGTATCCCACAGAAAAATTGAGGATTTCAGGGGAATGTAAGCCCTTTTAAACTTAGATGCTTAGAAACACTATGTCAAGTGCTTCAATGTCTAACAGTTATTGATACAAAAGAAAGTTAGATGCCTAAATATTTTGTGATACTGGGCTTGAGGACTTGATTTTCTGTGCATGTTATTCCCCCTGAGTTGTTCTCCAGGGTTCTCATGCTTGCAATCATTTTGCTCTGTATCCAGTTTCGTGGTAGTTTATAGTCAATTAAGTTTTTACCAGACCTTGGGTAGTGATTGCCTCAAAATTTCAAAGAATAAGTCAACTGCTTTCTTGAGAAAGTACTTAGGCTTTTGCATTTGGTTTTTCAGGCTGTAATAATACTGTGCTGTGTTTGACCTTTCTTTTTTGAAAAGCTTTTTAGGATTTTCTGGAACTCTTACTTCTGCCTTGTGATGAGCAATTACAGTGAGTAATGTGAATGAGCAGCTCTGTGCAGTAATCAAAGCACAAGTAAAATAGGGTTTATTTAAAATTCTCCACTTCTTTTAAAGCTGCTTAGCTGTTTGATCAGTTATGACTTTTAACTGGTTCTGTGTATCTTTGCTAGTTACTGGTTTCACTGTACAGCCAGTCTTATATTTTCATATAATATATTTCCTTTCTATTCTCTTTTATCTTGTGATATTTCCTTTCTTCCCATTCACTTCAGTGGGATTTCCAAAAGTAGCAGTTCTTCTCTTCATGAGCTCCTGACTGACTGACTTCCATACAGAACAGTTTCCACGCCTCCCCTGAGTACCTAGCATAAGTAAAACTGTTTTGTTGAAAATCAACACTTGAGTAACTTAAGTACTTAAGTGTTTAAATAGCATTATTGTACTTTAATGCTGTCCAATTTTGGATATTTAAGTGGAATTGACCATTGCATTTCCTTCTATTGAAGGATTACTTTTTGGCTTAGGACTTAAGAATCTCTAGAGAATATATTTTTGGCTGTGAAATCTTTGCAATACAATTTAGCCTGATACATTGATTGTTATCTTACAGCACAGTAAAATTGGTAATAGTACTTTTGGCAAGGAAAGTAACCTTTAAGAAATATTTAATATGGTACCCTGATTTGAGGTGAGTGGTGGAATTAGTAAGCCAAATAAAGTGCATAATTTCCTAAGTATAATGGGGAGTAGTTACAATCATAGTATGACAAAAAACCCAACTCTGAGTGCGGTACGATTCCAGTGGATTAATTAAGGTAGTTTAAGGTAAATTTTCTGAGAATTAGGAGGTGACTAGAAACTGCTGATGTCATGATCATCAGCTATTAACAGCGTGGAATGTGTCAATACATTTCTCAGATGTAAGCCTTCCAGGAATGTATTCAATTGCATAGATTTACAGTGTAACATAGATACGATAATGCATCACCCAGATGCATGCTGGGCGCTTGATAACTGGCATGAATTCTGCAATGGGTCTAAATACTTCGTTGCAGCCTGAACACCATGTACCAGTGGTACGTAATCTGTACCTTTTTTGCTTTGATCTTTTGACTTCAAGCATGCTTTTTCTATATATAGTAATATCTTTGTCTGCTTACCCTGATATGGAGAAGTTGCTGCCAGTAAATATATTCCAAAGTAGTTTTTAAATACAATGACTGCATAGCAAGAGTTAAGATTTGTGGTATACTGTACATCAGCCATTTGCTAAGGGGTGGTTTTCCCATTGTTTTATTTTGATTGTACAGCTTGAAAGAAATTTTAGAAGTAAGAATGTCCAGTTTCATGTACTTAATTTAAGGTATACTGTTACTTCCATTATGCAGTTAATTTATGTAAGTTAAAAATCCTAAAAGGAAATGTACAGAAATTAGTTTGATACTGACTCTCAGAAACAGTCGAAAGAAGGTACATTTTATCTTAAGCATCAGAGAATGTTTATATCAAAATATAATCACATCAGCTAGCAATGACCTGTAGAACAATGTGATCTGACTTCTAATACAAAAATAATTTCTATGTATATATTGTACAGATTTTTTTATAATAGAATTCCTGACAATCTGACACACGTTCATCTTCTAGATAGGACCTGATTACAGGATTAGTGTCCTGGAGATGATTTGGAACCTTTGACTGTATCGAGTTGTGCTCAGGATGTGTGAATGAAGACTTTTGATGACTGCAGCTCTTAACTCTAGGGCAAGTTAGATTGGTTTCTAGTGGATTAAAAAAATCTCCTATTCCCATACTCATTAGACTTTTCAATTGTCTAGCATTAAAGGGCAATGATCAGATTGAGTTATACAGTATTAAAATCTTGTAATCTCTGTCATGACCAGAAGGTCATTTGAAGGTTTTTGAATTCTTAGGCTGCAATCAGGTCATAGTTCTCAATCTTTATAATCTTTTTAAAAATAACCATGAGATCCGGAAGCTTAAATTGTTTTGGCATTACAAATATAACGGGAAGTCGTGGAAATTTTCGACGTTGAGTTGGACCAACATGCACAGAGAATAGAAAGCATGTGTAAATGACGCTTGGATTAGAATAAGGATTGAATGCAAAAAAGCTGTAATTCTCAGCAAGAAGCGTTTGAAAATTGACTTGCTTTGCATACGTACCGTAGAGCTTGCTGAAGTGAATTGTCCAGGTTCGCTGGAGACCCGCTTTAAGTTATATCCTGTCCCTCCTGTCTTTCTTCCTCCCTCTGCCTTGGATCTCAAGTGACCTCAGAAATTTAGGAGCCAAAGATGTAAGAGAGGTAGATGCAGCAACAGTGTAAGAGAGATGGTTACCAAGATACAGTTACTCAAGTATTGAATTAAATTAGGGTATGATCCATACTGCTAAAGCATTTCATGTGCTGGGTATTTCTAGGGGAAATCTTCCTGGGTTCATTATTAAAAAAGAAAAAAGTGTATGTATATATATAAAAAAATTAAATCACTACCTTTGTCTTATTTTTGACATGTATTTAATTTTGAATGCATTCAATAAGAGCACCTCCTTGATTTACTGAAGATCCAGTTTTGTTCAGTTCTAAGGAATGTATTCATAGGATTGAACACTGTAAATAAATTGTCTGAAATTTGGCATTGGAGAGGTATCTGTGCCATTCTCTTTGACTGCATTATGACAATACAGTTCTAATAATGTTAGAAAATGGTTAATGACAAGACCTACTTTTGCATTATTCTCTGTAACCTTGGGCTGATCACCTCTCCCTTAACCGTACTTTCCACACGTCTGTCTTACAAAGATGTTTGCAGAGCTTTTCAAAGATGAAGTGCTGTATAATTGCTATGTATCATCGTTGTATAATGTATTTGACGTAACAAGCAGATGGCATATATTAATTACTTGTCTCATTTCTTTCTTCAAAATAAGGAATTCATTGGGTCTCCCCTTGCAGTCATGAATATATACATCACATTGAATATTTATTTGCTCATGTGTAAATCACCTTGAGCATTGTGAAACGATGAAATGTTGCTGAGTCTGTAGTATTCATTAAATTCTACGTTATCATTTAGACACCAAATTAAGAAAGTGTTTTGATTCCTCTTTCTGTTTACTTAATAGGTTTCGTTGGAAAACTGTGTTGAGGTTGGGCGAATTGCCAACACATACAATCTCACGGAAGTGGATAAATATGTTAATAATTTCATCCTGAAGAACTTCCCTGCATTATTAAGTACTGGTGAATTTGTGAAACTCCCCTTTGAACGTCTTGCCTTTGTGCTTTCAAGTAATAGCCTTAAGCACTGCACTGAACTTGAACTCTTCAAGGCAGCTTGTCGCTGGCTGCGGTACGAGGAGCCCCGGATGGAGTACGCCGCGAAGCTAATGAAGAACATCAGGTTTCCGCTGATGACGCCCCAGGATCTTATTAACTATGTTCAAACAGTGGACTTCATGAGAACTGACAACACCTGTGTAAACTTGCTTTTGGAAGCCAGCAATTACCAAATGATGCCATACATGCAGCCGGTTATGCAGTCGGAGAGGACTGCCATTCGGTCGGACAGTACTCACTTGGTGACGTTGGGGGGAGTCCTGAGACAGCAGCTGGTTGTCAGTAAGGAGTTACGGATGTATGACGAAAAGGCCCATGAGTGGAAGTCCTTGGCTCCCATGGATGCACCAAGGTACCAGCACGGCATTGCCGTCATCGGAAACTTCCTTTACGTAGTCGGGGGCCAGAGCAATTACGACACGAAAGGAAAGACGGCGGTTGACACGGTCTTTAGGTTTGATCCTCGCTACAACAAGTGGATGCAAGTTGCATCTTTAAATGAGAAGCGCACCTTCTTCCACCTAAGTGCCCTCAAAGGACATTTGTATGCAGTTGGTGGTCGAAACGCAGCGGGTGAGCTAGGTGAGTGCTCCTCCTGAGGCATGGCTTCTTGCCCTACTCCTTTTTAGGCAAAGAGGAAACAAGTTGAAGTTGTTGGTTTGCAGCCTCTGTCTGGAAACACTGCAAATGCATAGAGAAATTTGTCTGGATACCATTAGCAGTTAATTTTGGAAAGACTTCCACAAAAAAAATATTTTCAAATACATGCGTATTGATGCATAATACCCAATGTCTTCACCTTTATCATCAAACATGAAGTAAGCATGTGTGTCTACCTGTGTGTGTATGTATATAAGCACAACTATATATTAAAAAAATAATTGCTTAAGCTGGGAAACTAAACCCACTCTTTTCACCTTTAAGGGATAGTTTACTTTCTAACTGAAACTCACTGTTGAATGAAGGTCGCATTTTAAAAAACGCAAATTTTTTTTTTTTTTTTAAAGTGGGCTAATGACTGAGTGATTCGTTTCACAGATCAGTGAAACTCAGATCTCCTGACATTCTGGGCTTTTTACTTACTTAAAATGTTATATTTTGCCTGTGATCTTGTGACTACACAGTTAACTTATTTACATGAATGACTCTGTCCTGCTGCTTCCTTTTTTCCGCCCTTGCAAATGATGATTCATTTTACTTGACCGAAAAAAAAGGGGGGTAAAAAAAAATCAATTTCAGAAATAAAATGGTTGGAAACAAAGAATAAACACATGGTAACTTTTAATTTAATGAAAGTCGGTAGAGGATGGCCCGTATTAATCCAGTGCATTTTCCAAAGCCACAGTGGTTAGCATTTACAGTCAAGAGTGGGGGACATACACTGAGTTGTATATTTGTCTGTGCTTTAAAATTGAAATGTTACAGTGATTATGCTTGGAATTTTAGCATAATACTATATCTAAACCAGATGTAACATTTCATTATTTTGTTTGATGCTTTCAGCCCAGTACTTAACTGTATCTTGTCAAGTCTTTGTGGTAGTATCTCTTGCTGCTTAGATGTGCTTTTTAATTAATCCATGTCAATGATTGGCGTATACACTTTATTTCATGATCATATTGCAAACTTTCTTAGAAAACATCTAGTACAGTGCTTCCACTACACAAAACTGGGTTGATTTTGCTAGATTAAAATCGGTTCTGATATTTGATGAAATGAGACATTAAAAAATGCCTCCTGTTTCCAAACAACATGGAAAACTGGTTTGTGAAAACTTATTTTCCCTAGACAGCCATTTTCTCATGCAGATCAAGAGGTTTTCAGAGTTTTTCTTACATGTCACTTAATCTGCCTGATATCGCATTCTAAAAGCAAGCTTAATGTACAAACTAACATGTATTGATCTTCATCTTCGGCATCAGAAAACCTGACTGTCATTGAGCTATTTTCTAATGGTATGAACTAATAGCAGGTAATCAGATTGCTGTCTTTATGTACTCTACCATGGAAACTGAGTAGGGTTATGTCAGTGAAAAAGTTGCAAGTCGAACAAAATCAATATGATACAACACTGTCACTAAGCTAGTGTAACCCGTGTGTACAGCAGGCTTTAACTGCAGTGCTTTTCTTCAATTAGATCGAGCAGTATCTTTCTGCTGACCTCAACTCTTCTACAGCTTTAATTAAAATACAAAATCTATCACCTGTCTAAAATTCTTCTGTAAAGATATCATTAAAATGCTGCAACGATTTCCACACAGACCTGAAAAATGTCATTGGATCAGGCTGCGGGAAGAGCATTCTATAAATGCTAAATATTGTAGCTGTCTGATGCTTTGATTTGGGGCTTCAGTTTCTTTTCTTGTTAATTGTGAGGCAAGTCACTTTTCATTTTCATGTTCTTTCATAAACCTTGACAGCTGAAAGATGAAATCCACCTTAAACTTCCCATTCTCTTCAGATGCGAAAAAAGCTTTTCATAGAAGAGAGGGTCAAATGTGTGTTGGACAAGTTGCCCTTGGGTTCAAAGTAATTTCAGTCTGTTGTTAGAGAGGAAAAATTCCCCAAACCTGAATTCAGCTTTCCGGAAGATCAGGTCTTATGGAAAAGCGCCAAAGTTACTAAAATGATTTTATTTATTATTTTTTCTCCTGACATTCACTGGAATAAAACTTATACTTTTTTTTGAGGCTTGCTGGCCTTGCCAAAACAGTTTTCAAATGTTTAATCTTCTGAGAATTTTGTAAATACCACTTTCTACCTCAGTAGTAGGTGCTTTAGCAGTAAAAAAACAGTTACTGTTTTAACAGTGCGTGCCACTGAGAAAAGTTTAGTTCATTGGTAAGGACAGGTGAATTTGCATGTATGTGGTACATGCATCAGAATATGGCAAATGTATCTTTGAATCATACTGAATTATGAAATTATAGTTCAGATTTTTCAACTCTGTGACGACTTAGGGCTGTGCAGAAGCATGCACCGCTCCTGGAAGGATTGTGCATAATTTTGGTTGGTTCTTTTTGAATGTCACAGCAGGCACCTGCCAACGGTATTCCCAAAAGGCAGGGAGAGCAGCACTCCGGCATGAGGAGATCAGCCTGGAGAAGGCAGGTGTGCAAAAGGAAGACTTTTTGGAAAAGGAGACAAGGGGAAAGCCAGGTGTGATTCACAGAGATGCCCATGAAGCAGAGCTCGTCAGCAATTTCCAGCCGTGCTGTTGTGCAGAGTGCTGGCTACTTTTTTCTCGTCTTGGACAACGAGATTTTTGCAGCTCTTTTTGAAAGAGTTCAGTTGTGGTGTTTGGTGATGATGACAGAAGCTGTGCTGTTGAGTGTTAGAAAACTTGTGCAGTTAGGTACTTTTCAGATACTTCAGGCTCTGCTGTTGATAGGCTTGAGTGGAGTTTGAGGTTTTATGTATGAACTTTTCCTATGCACTTCAGGGAATGTTAGGTTGTGACTAAACCACAGATTAATTGATGCTTTCATCATCATGCTGCAGGAAAGACAGAAAGAAAAGACTTCTAGTCCAGGACAGTTATATGTTCTTCTGAGCCCCATCCCAACAAGTGGGAAGAGATTTATTTTCCAGGTGCCCTCTATGATGCTCAATCCTCAATTCAAATAACTACTTGGTCATGTAAAAACTTCTCTTGTGAGTTCATAAATATATATATTTTGAATGTTGTTGGTTAAGAAGGAAAATATATGTCATTACCCAGCTGGTCTGTCAGCTGTCTCTGTAGTACTGTGGATGTCAAACCAAAGTGTGAACTGGGGGACCTCTTGCATAGGAGCTTGTTTTGAAGTGGCTCCTTGCTATGCCAGGGACAAAATTACTTAGGGCTGTCTTTAATTTAACCAAGTCAGCTTTGAGTTCTACAGAAGCAAGCTGTGTTATAGAAATAATAAAACCAAATGAAGATCCTGGATTTTGGGAAATCACATATAGTTGCGAAGTGCTGCTGTAGTAAACCTCAAGACACATGAGAAGCTACTGACAGAGAAGTGGTAAATACCTGTATACTCCTCAGATAGCATCACAGATGGCACTATAAAATGAGTGCAGACTGAGCATCCCTTGGGACTGCCAAAGCTTTGTGTCTTTTTGAGATTGCTTAATTCTATTAAAATGAGGCCTGTCTTCCCTGGATTATGGTAATGAACAGATCAGAAGTTCCACTGTTAAACATAAATAAAGCCTGATTTGAATCTTTCGTGCTGTTGGGAGAAGGAACCAGGCAATCTTATGCTTTATATACTTAGGTTCAGTAAAGTAGCAGTTCTTTTGAGTGTTTTGTGAACGATGCTCTGTCTGGAGATGATGTATAGAACATCCTGATGCCTCTTTTAAATTAATGGGCACCTTTAATAGCTGAAATTTTGTATATATGTATTTTTTTCCTGTTCAGTGCAGAGGAAGATCTTGTTAAAAGAGAGAAGTGGAATGACCTTCCGAGGAAACAGGGAAACAACTACACAGAACAACCAAACAGAACAGTAGTGTTTTTTTCAGCTGGGAAGTGATTAGCTTTGTTTTAGAGCACGGATAGATTTGAGATTTGGCTTGGAACGATTTGCCAGAAGTACTGTCAAACAGTGCTTTAGTCCTACTAGTGATGTTCAAGAAAATTTTGAAGACACATCAGAAAGTGCGAGATCCTGGGCTCAACGGCATCCTCTCTCAGATAATTCATGTTTTTACAACATGGTGATAGTGATGGCAGTAATGTATACCCGTTTCTGCATGTTTTATCTTCTCTCCTAAAGTGATCTTTTGGCTGTGGTTTCTCTCAACTGCAATCCATAGTGCAGATAAGGACAGGAAGAGCACTGTTGTTGTGTCCAGTGTTGAATGTCCTGTTAACGTGGTTGCTGCTGGCTTTGCCATTGCTTTGCACGTACTCTGCTCTTCCTGTCCTTATAGTGTATTAAAAATTTAAGTTCCTCACCTCAGCGCAGAGTGGAAGTGCTGTGGGAAAGAGGATGCCTTTGTTTCTGTGAAGCAAGTAGAATGATGATTTTGGGACAGCGTAGCAGCGAACAGCAGGTCGGAAGAGTCTGCTGTCAGGGCGGAACTGGGACAGCTATAATTACTTGCATGTCAGATCTGGTTTTCTCTATTCTTGAAATTTCTGCACATCTTTGTTTTCTTCTGATTGCTAAATAGAGCGGATTAGAAAGCTTTCCTTTTTAGAAACGAGCATTGGAATGGGTGAATACATTTATACAAGAAAGAGCATGGCTTTATTTGGGGATTGAGCAAATACTGCACGTGGTGTTAGGATGTCGGTACACAGAAATACAACTCATAGATTTAATTTTAGGTGTAATTTGTGAAATTAATTCTTTGTGCCTATACCTTTATTTGGGCAAGAGGCTGTCTCCAGCATTCACTGACTTTCTGAACGTCTAAGTCCTTCATGGATATACAAAGTCTACAGGATATCAAATGGGAAAAATTCCGGATTTTTTTAAGACATTTTTGGCTTTATTATAAATTATCAAGCCTGACTTAAAAAAATTTCATTGTAGAAGAATACTCGAATGCCTTTTCTTACCTTTCCTTATGCAGACTTTTATCTGCCTTTACCCTTGTGTAACGTGAAAGGCAGCTTGAGGCTCATTTCAAATGGCCGAGGTAGGAAATGCCGTAACAAGAAGGCGAGATTGTTTAGTGTTTAGTGAAAGACTGGTTTCTTAGAGTAAACTTGGAAACTTGCCCATATTGGGCAGATTTTTTAAATCACAAATTTGGTGTGTCAACAGTAGCATATAGAGACACTTGACTTCAGTTACTTAGCATCAGTTTTTTATTTTTTATCCATCTTACGAAGCCCTGAGATTGGCATCACTAGGAGTATGTGTGCAAGGTACTCTTACAAAAGCAGAAGCATTTCAGGCTGTCATTACCATTTTTAAACAGTTTCAAGAATGCGAAATTAATCATTTCATTGAACCAATGTATATAATTTATTTTGAAAGGAGCAGGAATTTAGTGGGTTTTGCCTTTTACCATGAACTTAATGTTCTGGATCAGCACTGTTTTGTATTTCATAAATTTAAATTTCAGCTCCTGGGTGGGGAAAAGCTAAAGAAAATCCAGTGTGCTGTAATTATTTAGCAATTCTCATGTGCAATATAGATTTTTGGGGGTTTTTTTTCACCTTAGATGATTCTGAACTGGTCGTCAGACAGTATTCCTGACACTGGAATTGGAAGCTTTTATTTTAAGTGTGTCTATTTGAGATACTAATTGCGTGGAATTACAAAATATCCCGTTTTGCAAGAATGAGATTGTGTGTTTTACAGCAACTAAAAGATATTTTAGAAAGTCACTGTAGTGCGTTCTTTGCTAAATTTTTCCTTGACTAAGGATCTTTTGGAGATAGTCTGAGACCATAGCTGTACCTTACTCTTCCAAAATGCTCCAAAGAAATTTTTTTTTTTAAAAAGACAGATTTGAAGTTCAAGGTGAGTTACATAGTCACAACATGAGTGTTACTGGTTGATGTACTTTCCTGGCCTGGCCAGTACTGCTAATTCTGCAGGCTTATGCTAAATAACTTCTGCCTTTAAAATGTCAAGTTTCTCAACTTCTAAATTTTTTTTTCTTTCAGTTGATGTGTAATCCTGGACTATAGGTCACCATCACTGATTCCATAGAGCTGGCTCAGTTTTTTACCCTTGATTGAATAAAAAGCTTGTTCTAGAGCAAGTAAAACGCCACTTTCAAAGACAGATTCAATTTTGTATGCATAGTTCATAAACATCTCTCCTCAGAGATTAAGCGTTTTAGAACAAGCATTGGAATCTGATTCTTAATTTTAATTATTTAAAATGAGGTTTAATTTGTCTTTAAGATGACACAATTATTGGTAATTGCTTTGTGTGTTGTCAGGTCATTGTATTACAGGGTTTTTCAGGATCTCTTGCCTCTCTGGTCACACTGAAGTGTTCAAGATGCCAATCTACAGTTGCTCAGATTGCTATTAAATCTGTTTTCTATTTCTATTTACTGTGCTTATTGCATAGCCCTTTTCCTGCAACTTCCCATCTCTTCCATCCCACTTCAAAGAGAGAATTCCTTATCAGAAATGCTTTCTGCAAGGACACCTGGGCTCTGCATTTCTTTTTAACTTAGTACTAACCTGTGCAATTTCTGATGTGGTAAATCCTTTGATCATTTTAATATTCGAATTCACAAAGAAAACTGCACACACAGAGCTGTGTATCAATACAGGCACTTCTTCTCTCCATTTGAGATTCAATGATGTGTCATCTTGTGTTTTTTAAAGCTAGTCTTTTGTAAACTGCTTGAATTAGTGACTTGCATATGCTGTTCTGTATGTTGTTGTGCAAGTACTTAAAATGTTGCAAGACAATAGAAAATTAATCAACAGTAGCTGCCCTCTCTTGAAGGCATAAGACCATTTCAATGCAAAATACCAAGAAGAAAATCTAGCCTGATTTTCTGCATGAGTGGGACTTTGCCGAAGACATGGGTCTGAGAAAAATGTTCTAGTTGCCAGATGTATTGATCCTCTTTGAGATAGATTCCCTGTCTCTCTACAGCAGACACTGAGGGGAGTTGTACAAGAGGAAGGGGTAGAAAAGCTGAATTCATCCAGCTTTTGCCATTTTCTCTGATGTTGCACAGCTATACCTCTGGCAGGGTTCATGAGCTGGTCCAGGTTGTATGTCAAGCAGGAAAGGGAATGAGACAAGTGGAAGTCAAGAATGCAAGAGGGTTTTGTCTTCCTTTTTGTTCCTCTGGGCCAGAGCTTGAGTTTTTTCTGTATTGTCTCCGACATAATGCTCAATAATTCCCTTGACGCTTTCTCGGCTGAACAATGTTTCTCATTGATATTTCCTCTGTTTATGAATACATTACTGCCACTGCGACTGTACTCAAAGCCAAACTGCCATACTAGCTTCAACATTTTTATATTCTCATTTGTTTTAAACAGCCACTGTGGAATGTTACAATCCCAGAATGAATGAATGGAGCTATGTCGCAAAAATGAATGAACCCCACTATGGTCACGCTGGAACTGTGTATGGGGGATTAATGTATATTTCAGGTAAATAATTCCTATGATCCTATAATCTCTACGAAACAATTACTTACCTAACTTTTCCTATTTCTGGTGGGAGACAATAAAAATTAGTCTGTTTGCAATAGGTTTGCCGTGGTGTAAGCAGTGATGCAATTTCATATGAAGCCAGTCAAATAGCATATATGCTGCAGAGTCTGAGAAAATTATTTTAGATAATATTGTGCGATTACATAGTAAATGACAGCTCTGAATTCCAGAGCAGTTACTCACTTTTAACTGTCAGAATCTGTTTTTCTGTGGCAACACCACATACATACATTTATATAGTAATAACCATTAAACACATCATCTTTCATACATTTTGAAAAGCATTGGAAATTTTAATACTTTGAAGAAGAGCATCTGCTTTCGTTGAGCTAATGGAAAGGGATAAGTTTTCATGTTAATCATAATATACGTATGATATCTGTACTTTCAATGGACTTTCATTTGTAGTATGCTCAGTCCTAGATGTCACTGAGGTTATAGTTTTCATTCCATTTTTTTTTCCAAACTGGGAGCAATAGGTTTTCTGAAAACCTGGTATCTGCTCAGTTTTTAAAGGAGATTCAATCTGTCAGTGATCTCTACAGAGATCACAGACTTATGTATGTTCTCCTGCTGTGATTTTAAGGGATGTCCTCTAAGAACTGAGCTGAAATTCATGGCAGGAGGTGGGACAAGGTTGCTTAGCTGTGAAGAACTGGTGGGGAGATGCACTGGAGCAGATCAATCCTCGGGGTATTTTGAATCAGAGGGCCTCGTGCCAGTAGACTAGGAGGGATTTGTTTTAAAGTTTACCATAAGGTACAGCTTCTTATTTTTCAGTGAGCAAGTCCATTCAGCTAGCTTCTAATCATTGTGCTGCTATTTGTACTTTTTTGCCCATTTTGCCTGTTTTACTGCAGGCAGCACGGGTATATACTCCCCGCTGTATTTTTTCATGTATGTGCTGTGTATTCCCCACAGATTTTTCTTTTTGTCCTCCTGTCCTCTTGGATATTCCCATGAGTCTAGGCACTTTTGGGGTTGAAAATGTGAAGATTGGTTCTTTTGTCATTAAAGCCTCTTCTCTCTGACAGGCTCCCAAGCATTGCCATTGCTATGACTGTCACTAAGTGTCAGGGCTGGGCAGACCTCCTATTTTTTCTGTATTTAATTCTTACTGTCCAGCTGAAGAATTAAGTACTTTCTTGCATAACTCCTGTAGACGCCACGCCATCTCTGTCTGCTAATACTCCAAGCGTGACAATTCAGTGTCAAATGGTTAGCCCAGCAGGAGGTTGTTCAGCAGCAGTGTGTTCTCTGCATATTTTTTAGCACCTCAAATGTTGGTCTTGAACCATAGCTAATAAGCCTACAGTGTCTGAAATGGGTGCGGCTGCTTTCTGACCTGCTTAGTGACCTTGCAGAAAGGTGGGACATTTCATCCACCGGTGGGAATTCGTCCTATGATTTCCCCTGAAGCCTCTCCAACTGCTTTTGCAGGGAACCATGGAGAAAGTAAAAATAGATGCCTATGCTTCTCTCTATAAACAGAAGAATATTTAAAATCTGTCTCCTCTCTCTCTTCAGTTCGAGTTGATGAAAAAAGTTTTCTGCAGAAAATTCTGCTATGTGATAGGACCACTTCAAACACAATAGCATAATATCAAAATTTGAAAAGGGAATAGATTCCTGTGTTCTTGATGGTGAGGAACAAAACTAGCAAACTGAGCACATGTAAGCAAAGAATTTTGCCAAAACAAAGCATAGGTGACCATTTTTTGTTATTTCAATCTGTCAGTATCATCTTATGCAATGAAGTACTGTATGAGACATGGCTTCTTTCTATATCCAGATTTAAAATAAAAAAGTACATTAAAAACGTTGTTTGAAATGGAGCACATATGTGATGGTAATCTAAGCTAATGTGAAAAAGTTTTAGGGAAGGCTGAATTAATTCGTGAAAAATGTGTGTATCTGCTATTTATCACTTATTAAGGTGAGCACTGCTCTAACATGTATTTTATTTCTCTAGGAGGAATTACCCATGATACCTTCCAAAAGGAACTTATGTGTTTTGACCCTGACACAGACAAATGGACTCAGAAAGCTCCGATGACAACAGTCAGAGGTCTGCATTGCATGTGTACTGTTGGAGACAAGCTATATGTTATTGGTGGAAATCACTTTAGAGGAACGAGTGATTATGATGATGTTCTAAGCTGTGAATATTACTCGCCAACTCTAGACCAGTGGACTCCAATTGCTGCCATGTTACGTGGGCAAAGTGATGTTGGGGTTGCTGTCTTTGAGAATAAAATCTATGTTGTTGGAGGATATTCTTGGAATAATCGGTGTATGGTGGAAATAGTTCAGAAATATGATCCAGAAAAAGATGAGTGGCATAAAGTATTTGACCTTCCAGAATCACTTGGTGGCATTCGAGCCTGCACTCTTACTGTTTTCCCACCGGAGGACAATACAGGGTCACCGTCTAGAGAATCTCCTCTTTCAGCACCTTAGGAACATCCCTTGACTTAATGATGTTGTAGTAACACCTTTGCACTGCATCATGGAGTCTGTTATTTTTCTTCAGTAGTTTTCTGTTAGGCTTAGCCTACAGCATTTCGTACAATTACTGGAAAAAAGAGACTTTGACATTATTTGTGCTGTTTGGCCTAGAACGTTTGTCAAGCGGTTAACAAAAAAAGATGTACTCACCCGAGCCAAATGTTTAACAAACAAGATGATGTCTGTAAAATGTATGAACTAGGTACGTTATTAATGTTGTGTATTGGGTGTGAGGTACCTTGTAGCTTACATTTGGAAGCCCAATGAGTCAAATTTGAAGACTTTGTATCGAACACATTCTTTCACTAAATTTCATAGTTGAAATCCTTCTTCCTGTCGTTTGTGACTGCAGATTACAAGGGGAGGTAGACCACATCAATGTGAACCATGACGGAAGGTTGCCAAGGGGCCTGAGCTACCTCCCTCTTTTCACAGAGTATTTTTGACATATCTGTTTACCCACCTGACTTTGTGGGTGCTTTCAGAGCATATGAAGTTTCTTAGGCAGAGGGGAGAAATAAATTTTAAAATATTAGCACTATACAGGAAGCAGACCTTGTAGAGGCCGAGAGTTTTTTTTATAACATGTATCGAGTGTTTTTCCTGAGTCGGTTGAGTGATGTTTCAAACACAAGATTTAAAATGTTTGGGGTTTTTAATTTGGGTTTTTTCAGGAATTGGCTTCCGCTTGCATGGGAGCACACACTATTAACAAATGGAAATTCAGTGCAGTTGTATGTTCTGTTGTATGCCTGTACTGAATATAGGTAGATAAGGGCTAGAAACATTTACTTAAGCCACTGAATTTGACCAAATCGTTCCATCAGATCAAATTTAATCTACCTTTTCTCCTTTGCTGTTGAGATAACTTGCATAATGTGTCCTCTGTATAGTCTCAGTTAATAAGGTTATTTAGCACAAAGCGCAGCTTCAGCGAGAGAGCTGCTTTTGCTCAGTGAACTTGGACTACCACGTTTTACCTTCTTTTGTTCAATAAACTTTTAACTGCAGTTATTCAGTCTAAGCTACCTCATTAATGTATTTGGTTTTCTTCCTCTGCCTCACTGTCTCCAGGATACGCATTACGTATATCTGTGTGGATAGATTAATGTGCTGGGAAACCAATGCAAAGTGATCACGAATGGGTATTTTTGACCTACTTTTAAGAAACTATTTTGGCCTGATGTGTTCATTTTATTAAGGACAGACAAAAGAACAAACTGTCTGATTTTTTTTTTTCCTTGGAGAACTACTGCTTGTATGTGCAGCCATGCAAATCTGCAGAAATCTTTATCTGCTCCAAAATACAGTGCACTGCTGACACATGGCAGCTCCGAGTGCTTACAGCAGGCTAATACCATCGTGCTTGTCCTGAACTTCCCATCATGTGTTACAAGCGGTTCTGCTAATGAACACAGTCAGAGGGGCATCATCTGGGGAAAACTGTTTAAATCAGTTAACTTATTTTATTGTGCTACCTATTACCAATAACCATGTAAAGCTTAATAGACTTTTGTTGGGAGTATGCTGTTTGTATTTTGACCCTGCTTGATGCATCAAGCAGCTGTATTACTATGGTGTCAATTTTGGAAGTACTGATATTTATTCTTTTTGCAGTTTACTAGTAATGATCACTACCAAAATGTATGTGTAAGGTTTTTAGGTTTTATAATTGTTTTGGTTAAAATCAAAAGCAGTTCTTCCTCTTTAAAAAATATAATCATCTTAATTCTGTGTAGCTGTGCAAGGTTGTTACAGGTGTTAATAATGGCACCGGTGGATACCCTTGGAAAGTAGCCAGTCAAGGTGAATTGACTCATCCCCTGAAGAATACTCTTCCAATGCCGTGCAAAGCACCAGACAGGAAAATGTTGCTCTGTGGTTTAAGTATGTGTCAGTCGTTTGTGTCACACGCTACTAATCTATTTTTTTTCCAGCTCAGAGACCAGATTTTAGAGCCTGCTTGAGTTTAAATCCCCTGAAATTCATATTCCATTTCTATTTTATTAATTAAACTAAAAAGTAGTTGAAGGTAGTTGCAACTCCTTTTGGATAATGTAAATATATCCTGCTGTCTGTATGCTGGGGATGAGGAGATGCACTGTTTAAAAAAAAGTGGTTATCTTCACTGGTATTCTCTGTTCAGAAGAAGCTTAGGGTGAGTTCTAACCATCATGAGATGGTTGGAAGTCAAGATGTCAGTTGTGTGTGTCTGAGCCTTGAAAATAGCCCAGGAGCTGATACATGTTTGCAATGTAGAGATTTATTTTTTTTTTAGTGACTCATTATCTATTCTACTTAAAAAGAAGAATTCTTTTTGAACGTCATTTTGTCATCAGTGTTGGGCATAGCATAGTGGATTAAAGGTAATGCTTCAATCAAATTAATCTTTGATGTTTTTTTTCTTATATCTCCCTCTGGATTAAAGTGTTCATAATGACATTAGTTAACATCTACTCACCAGGACTGAACAGCAAACATCAAAGATTTGCCAAAAGCTGCAAACTGTTTTCTTCTGTAATGCAGTGTAGAATGACTTGATGCTCGTTAGATCTTTCTTCACCATAGCATAACAAACCCTTTCCATCTCTGAATCCACAGCTGTAGGTGTACATATGGATATGGCAGATATTCAATCCCCATTTCCAGTAAGGCTGCTTTTATGAAGAGTAAGCCCTTCATAGTATCTAGAGCCAGCAGTGTCTAGATGATAAGCAGCCGATTCTTTTTTCGTAAATCTTGAGTGCTTTCATTTTTGCAGTTACAGTACCTAAATTAGAAAAGCATCTGGATAAAAAGCAATTAGTAGGTATTTGACCTGAATGCAAATGAGACTCCATTAGTGTCCTAGCAGGGGGAGCCGCTGGAGCTGTCTACCCTCTGCCAATGATGGCAGACCCACACTATAATCTCAGAAATCATTGAGACTTTGCTTTTTTTGGTGGCCAATTAGCAACAAGCGCCAAAAGTGCTCACTTCAGTATACAACTCATCAAAAGACCTAGCTGATATCCCTGCAAAGAAATACAGCACTCTGAATAACTCAAGACATCTGGGACGATATTTCTCTTGTGCTGTGTTTTGAAATACAAGAATGATGGCAAAGAAAACCTGGGAAAACCCAAGTTATTTGGAGTTTCTTTGACCTGTTCTCATCAAAGAGCTGATCATCTGCAGATGGCCAGTTTTCCATGGTTCCTCTTCCCTCAGAAAGCTGTGTAAAGTCTGAGAGTCTGGCACAGGGACAGCAACTCATGGCAGGACCCAACCTATCTTGGGGTGTTAGCAGTCTTGGCACTAGGGCAATGGATTTGTCATGAAGGGCTGAGAACTGGAGCAGCAGAAGGCAGCTGTCTGATGGCCTGACCTGTGGCTCGAGAGTTCGCTTGTGCTGAAGAGTCACCGTGAGTCTTAACCTGCTCCCAGGACTATTTTCAATCGCCCATTCTGTTTGTCAGAGGGGGAGTCTTCAAGGAATGGGATTTTAGTAACAGTCAGAAGCTCAAACCAGTAGTCTGATTCTTTAGTGGAATAATGGGATCTTGGGTGAGGGCAGTTTGCATACAGATAAATAATATTCTCCTGAAAAGTTTAGTCTTAATCTCATGGGCTGGTTGGACATCAAAAAATAATTTGATGCCACAGCAATAAGTGCAATAGAAATGTCTGGAGAAGTTTATAGCCAAAGATTTGGGGATTATTTGATCTGGAAGGATCAGAACTTTTTTTTTGTGTGTTTTTTTTTGTTTGTTTTGTGGTGGTTTTTTTTTCCAAAAGTTCACTCTACCTACTGTTACTTCTTAATTTACCCTCCAGCTGGTAATTATCTCATCTTTGCATTGGTGTCTTGACTCTGCTGGTTGCTAGTTTTTTAATTCTTCCTTTTTGTAGCTGACATCTTTGTTACTTCCTCTGCTCCTAATCAGAATTGATAAAGCTGAAGCTTTTCTAGTGGCGTGGTCCTCATGTCAAGGGAGACAATAGCTGCTGCTGGTATGTAACATACTTCTGATAAATTTAATCATAATTCAGCTGAAAATAGGTAGGCAGCTTTAATCTAGTAAAAGATATGTGTGTGGTGAAGGGGTAATGCGTGTCCCATTTCCTCCTGGCTTGCACCTTATGTGGTGCTTTAGGTTGTGCGTAGCGATAGATAACCCAGAGATCCAGAGGGTGGGCCAAGCTCTCTTATGTTTTCCTTGCTCTGTGAGTGTTCTTTACTTGCACAGCGTATGTCGCTTATCAGTTTTTTTTTTCTTCTGGATTTTAGTTAAAATGTGAATGGTAGTTCTTTGTGTACAGATGTGGTCAGAAAGAAAAGTCTTAAAATGCAGAGTTATGTATACTTTGCTTAATGATAAGGCTTTTGGTCCCATGAGTTTTGCAGGACCTATTCCACTGTAAAGTGGTGATCACTGTTTTGGGAACAAGCTAGGAATTGGGATGACTTACTGACTGGGACCAGTTAACATGTTCTTGCTGCCAGTCTTTTACACATCATTTGGAGAACTTTTCTCGGTCCGTAGGCTCTGTCTTTTGATGTCCAGCCCTGTTGGACCTGCTGATTACCTGTCCTGGGGAGAAGGTGGTGGGATTTGTTCCACGATGTATCTTACCCAGTAAAACAACATGGTTAGTATTTGTCAGGAATTCCAGCATGAGTGATGCACAGGAGTCCTCTGGAGTTATTTGATGACCAGGCGGTTTGTAGAAGATGCGAGCCCAGATGACCTGGGAGTGGTGCTACAGCAGGAGCCCTGCGTGGTTGACATTCCAGAGGGGATCATCTGGAATGGGAATTGCCTTCTCCTCTGTGTATTTTGGATCTAGAATGTTAGGGTTTTCCCCTCATTTTTGGGAACGTTTATTGCTGCTATTTGGGTTTTTCACTTTTTATTCATGAGATGAGTAATGCCTCTCTGAATCTGCAGTGGGAGTGAAAGGTTCAGTTCGTTCATTCTAAGCTGCCTTCGTGCTATCAGGCTATCCACATATTCAATAATAAGTTTTCTATTCCAGGCTCTGTTTCCTAGGCATTTAGAAGAATTCATTTGCAATGTGAAAAGATCTCAGATGAAAATGTGTTTGGGGCTGGAAACACACAAAGCCAGTAAATTTGCAGAGTAAAACTACAATTCTAGGCAGAAAAAGTGGGATTTTTTAGAGTTTGTTGGCATGGTTTAGAGCTTCATTTGGACATTGAACTCCCACAGACTGTCTGGAGCAATTTGTCGGGGGGGACGGGGTGTTTTGGGGTTTTTTTGTTTGTTTTTTATTTAAATAATTTATGGTTGCCTTAGGTGAACCAGAACTCAGTTGTTCATACCTGCTTGGACTCTTGGCTGGCTGGTCACTGCGTGGGTGTTAAATGCTCTTAGACCGCAGCATTCTGCACTGGCTGGGGTCTCTTATCTCTGGGCAAGTGTAAAAGCACCTCTCCTGACTTCTATACTGCCTGTTGACTGAGTTTCAAAATAAATCTGAGCTTTGATTCTTGTGTTCAAAGTATGTCGTGGCTCTGGCCTGCTAAAGATCGTGAGCTGTGGAATAAGGACCATCTAATTTCCTGCCAGCCCCTTGCTGCCCTGCAAGCAAATATTCCCAGCTAAAAATCTGTGTGCAGGAGACAAATCTCTTTAGGCTGACCTAAGATTTTAGTTACCCTGGCGTCTCAAGACTACCAGAATCTCTTTGTGCTCTTTTCAAGGAGGGTTGTGAACCAGAGGTGCTGAGTCCTCTGGAAGGGGTAGAAAGACAGCAACTCTTTGGTGTGCAATACTCCTTTCTTTCCCGTTGGTTCTGCCCTTTCTTTCTTCTGTGCCCATATGGAAATGGCAGGAGGGGGGGTCAGGCTTTGGTCAGGCTTTCCAGAGCTCAGTAGAGAGCAAGCTTGTCATCTGTCTGCACAGCACTGTGGGGAAAAGAACTGTAGGAACATTTCACATTTGAAATGTTAACTCACAGAACAGTATCAATTAATGAAGGAAAAAGTGAAAATTGATCCGTTTTAACCTGTGTCCCCCATATCCAGCATTGTTCCAAAATACTTGGCCTCTGTTGCATTAATAACTTTGCCTTTACCTCCCTTGTTCAACATCATTGTAAAACAAAATGCTTGGTTTCGTTTCCATTTGTTTTTCATTGCTTGTAACCTTTTCTTAGAAGTGTGGAAATAATTTTTTTAACATGTTTTATGCACCGAAATAAACACACCACTGGTCACCTGAGTCCCCTCCCCATGTTTCTTACGCAGTGCCTGCCAGTGTATCTTTCCTTTTTTTTACCCGAACTTTGACAGCTGTCAGTAAATATTACAAAGTTGTATAACTCCTGCTAATGGGCACAAGCTTCTGTGCTGCATTGTTAGGTGTGGTAAAGAGGGGTTGTCTCTTTTCTTAACAACAGAATAAATCTGAAAAAAATAATTTGCTTTGGAGAGCAGACCTGCCCTTGATCAGACATTTAAATGCAGATGATTTTGGCCTGTGCTTGTTAACTTTATGGATATTTTTTTAATATAATAAATTTTAATATATTTTTTTAAGTTTTGGATATTTTACGCTCAGATTATATTTTTGCAAAAAGTACCTGTGTAGGTTTTTTTATAGAGAGGATGATGTATTCCTTGCTCTAATAGGTGGGTGAAGCACTGTGAGGTTAGCTCAGCCTCTGCCTGCAAGGCTCCTTTCTGCCCACAAAGGCTCCTTGAGAGTGATGCTCTCCCAGCTTCAAAGGAACAACCTGGTGTAACTAAAGAACCTGCACCAGGGATGGGAGAACTGAACTTGGATGTAAAATCAAAGCAGCTTCTTAATTGCAGTTAAGAAAGAAAAGCAGACGTCTCAGTGTTTGTGGAAAGGGGAGAGAGAGTTGCTGTCCCTTAGGCATGTTTTGTTGGCAGTTCAGGGTATTAACAATGAAAGGATTGTTGCTGTAAATAAAGGCAATTAAGTAAATCCCTGAGTCTGTCCCCAAAACAGAGACAGATTGCTTCTGTTGATATGCAACACTATTAACATTTGACTGTGTATATATGGAACGTCTCAAGTGCTCCTATATAACAAATGCCTCACTTTTCTGCTGTAATCACTGGAATTATGCCCTGGTTCCCATGAGTCACAGTGTTTTCTTTATAGTCAGTTCTGAATAATGTTTTAAAATTGTATGGAATATTAGAGGATAGACTTTTGGGTTTTTTTGTAACTGTTTTTTAAAGCTGGTTTCTGTACCTGGCTATTACGGCATTATTGCATTTCGTTGAACCCAACAAACATGAAATATCAGGTTTGGATCATCATACAGTTTTTTTAGAATTGCTGCTGCTGCTTTTTGCTATAGAGTTTTAAGGAGAGGATGTTTCTTCTTGTGGCAAGAAGAAACAAAGAAAAGGAAACATCAGATGCCAGCCAGATTATAGCGTATGCTGGCAGCAGCTCTGCAATTTGGGACAATTTTATGATTTACAATCCTGTCAAATTTACCTGGTTTTAATAACCCAAGAGGTTTCCATTTGGCCTGCAGTGACACAGTGCTGGGAAAGGAAAAAAACCCAAACATCTTTGTGTTATTCCCCGAGCTGTGACTTGTGTGGTATGCCATGGAATGACAAGGCATGCTCGTCTGCATCAAGGCACCAAACCTCCGATCCCAATTCTGTGCACCTGCCTGGGGACGGGTCTGCTCCCCGCGCTGGGAGCGGCCGCTCGAAGCCAAGGGCTGTCGTCGTGGCCACCCGAAGCCAAGGGCCACCATCGCGGCCGTCTCTGCCACCGCTGGGACTCCAGCCTGTGGCACTGGAAAGCTGAAGGTCAGCAGTGGAGCGTTGAGGGTGCCGGCTGTGCTGGGCAAGCAGGGCTCGCAGCGTGGCTCCTGTGCAGACAGTGGGGGCCTGAAAAATCTCTTCATCTGACAGCATGGAAGAAGGGGTTTGATTTTTATGTGTGTTTTTTTTTTTAAATCCTTGATTGTTCATAGCAATAATTTGAATCTTAGCTCTCCAAAGCATAGGATGAATTTGAGCCACAATCATTGCGTGTAGAGGTCACCGTAAGAGGATGTCTTGATGAGGCCACTCAGTTTTAGCACTTGTCAGGCACTGATTTTTGAGAGGGTTGGGTGTTGCTTTCCTTCATTTTCTGCCAAGCCCTTAAATATTTGTCACACATTTTGTATGTCTGATTCCAGACAGGTTGGGACATGCAGAAGCTAAGTAGTTAAGAATGTGACTGAGACCTCCTCGTATCACCAAGCATATGTCCTGTCCTTAGGATGCTGATGAGAAAAAAGCTGCAGTCCTGCTTGCTCTCCCCCTTCTTATCTCCTCCCCAAAGGAAACCCATCCTATTTGTAAACATACATTTTCATTAGACCAGGCATCAGGAGTTTTAAAAAGATGTCTCGCGTTCTCCATCTCACTCCTCATTTTTGCTGTCTATTCCAAATTAAGATGAATTTTTTTAGTTTTCTGTTAACACCATATGTGTTGTGGTTTAGGCTGGCTGGTAACTAAATGCCACACAGCCACTCACTCACCCTCTCCCACCCCCAGGGGATGGGGAAGAGAATTAAAGGGGAAAAGGGAAAGAGACTTGTGGATTGAGGTAAGAACAATATAATAATAATAATAATATATGAATATATATGTGTAATGATGATAATATGTACAAGCAGGTGATGCACAGTGCAGTTGCTCACCACCCGAGACCACGGCCTGTCCTGTCCTCAATAATGATCCCGAAACAGGTAAGTGTGACAAGCGAGAGGCCTGGAAGGAGAGAGTGAGCACATGCTCTGAGAGATGGAGAGCCTGTGGAAGAACAAGAGCTTCTTCCTGATCAACCCTCCTCTATATACTCAACATGATGCATGATATAGAATACTCCATTGGCCAATTTAGCTCTCAGTCCTAAATCTAAGTTCAAATCATAAGGGGAGTTGTGGCCCCTTGTCCTGGCCACGCTCCCCCCAGCCTGTTGTGCTCCTGCACACTGGCAAGAACACAGCAGCTGAAAAGTCCTTGAGGTCTCAGTGCCAACTATAACCATCAGTCCATTATCAATGTTGTTCTCATAATGAATGCCAGACTAAATCCAATCCACAGAGTTCTAGCTGCTAAAAGAAAAACTAACTCTGTCCCAGCCGAAACCAGGACAATGTGGCATGAGAAACCATGCCATTCCATAAACAGCTGCATCTTGCAGCTTAGGGTTACTCCAGAAAATGCCCTTCTTAATGAATCACATTTAGTTTTCCTCTTCCATATTTGTACACTTATAAATGTGGACTTTCTGGAATTTAGATAATTTCGTAGAGATTACGTGTGCCGTATGGTCACTGGGACAAATTCCAGCTTCGTTAACAGTCCACTGGCTGAAGGGAAATAGCAGTTACTATTCTGAGCAGTATAAAATCAACCTATCAATTAGCAAACAAAAATCGCTGGACTTTCTTTTTACAGAAGCTCCTGCTCTGAGTCTCCTCCTCCCCACGCCCCACACACAGAGCTGACTTTTCAGCATCAAGCCATTAAACCCTCTGTTCATCTTGCTGCTCAGCCACTGGAAGTGGGTTAGAATTAAGCAGAGGAATGCTCAATGTGCAGATGCAAATATCTAAGCTAATAGGCAAGAGAAACCCCTTTGTTACTAAATCTCACTGGCACAATGTTCACTGAGAGTGGAGGGAGGGACCTGCTGGAAGAAGCCCTGAATCATAGAATCATAGAATTGGGTTGGAAGGGACCTCAAAGATCATGTAGTTCCAACCCCCCTGCCATGGGCAGGGAAACCCTCCACTACACCAGGTTGCCCAAAGCCTCATCCAACCTGGCCTTGAACACTGCCAGAGATGGGGCATCCACAACTTCTCTGGGCAACCTGTTCCAGTGCCTCACCACTCTCAGAGTGAAAAATTTCTTTCTTATATCTAACCTAAATTTCCCCTCTTTCAGTTTAAATCCATTGCCCCTTGTCCTATCACTACACACCCTTGTAAAAAGTCCCTCTCCAGCTTTCCTGTAGGCCCCCTTTAGGTACTGGAAAGCTGCTAGAAGATCACCCCGGAGCCTTCTCTTCTCCAGGCTGAACAGCCCCAACTCTCTCAGCCTGTCTTCATAGCAGAGGTGCTCCAGCCCTCTGATTATCTTCGTGGCCCTCCTCTGGACTCGTTCCAGTAGCTCTATGTCCTTCTTGTGTTGGGGACTCCAGAGAATGGAGTCCAATGAATGTTGCGGCTGGGGGCGGAACGAGTGCCATGAGAGCAGCAGCACCGTGAACCTCCAGCGATACGTGACCTCCCAACAGAGTGCGGCTCTTCAGCTTCACAGTAATGAGCGCTGCTGTTGGTCCGGGTTCTGGGAGCAGGGACTGGAGGAAGACCTGGGGAGAGCAGGGACAGAGTCTTCGAGAGGCACCCTTGGCCCTGGCTGTCCATGATTTGAGTTAAGGGACTGGGTCTTGGTAGGAGTGTGATACATCTTTGGTTTTCGGATCCTCCTGTTAGCTAAAGGAAGAAAGGAAGACTTTTCTCTTTCCTGTTCCTTTTCTAACCCAACTGGGAAGTCTGTATTCCCTTATGCATATTCTCCTACTGTTTGTTGATTATTTTTTTGTTTGTTTTCCAAATCCCTAACATCTTGTGATCTGCCTGAAGGTAGATGATGAGTCGGATTCAGAGCTTTTTAATGTCACCAGCAAAGACTATGCTGTCAAGTAGCTGTACTGACCACACATGGAAGGCATAGAAGAACCTCATGAGGAAGCACTGTTTCTTTTATGGGAAACAGTTCTTGAATTGTTGCAAGTAACTGGGCTTGTTGCAGGAGTAACTGATGGAAAGTCTGGTGTGGCACAGATTAATGTGGCACAGGCAGCCCCTCCTGGCTCTGAACCATCCCTGCTGAAGTGTGAGAGGTGGCTGCGACCTGCCTGGGTGTCCCGTTTGGCTGGTGCTGAGCTTCAACTGTGCTGAGCTAGCACTGCCACATGCAGGGCAAGAGGGCTTCCCAGTCTTCCAGATGAGTAACCGCTTAAAAAAGCATAGTGGCATCTTGACAAGTTGCGTTCTGAGCCAAGAGATGCTCATTGCTGTTGATTAATGCCTCTGCAAAATGATGCACATCACCACTGAGTGATGTGAACCCTCAGCCCCTGAACCTTCCTGGGCTCTTGCACAATGTGGTATGCCCCTTGCTCAATTGTCAGTGTCTACTTGCTAAGTGTGGTCTTTATCCATGTGATTTGACAGGCTTCAGTAGAAATACTCAACCAGGCCAGTAAGTAAAGCAGTCTGACCAGGCCTGTGACCTTGTCATCTGCAGATCCTGGACAACATGTTCTCAGATGCGTTACACTGAGGTATGAATATTGGATAGGCTTGTGTGCCTTTCAGACCTGGAGAGGAATGTTTTGGAAGGGCCGAGTCAGAAGACTGCAAAGTGGCTTCTTCTCTGGATGTGTTACTTGTTGATTTTTTTTTTTTTTTTTGAGAAGTATGTGATGTCAAGACTTTAGCAAGGGAGACCCCAGGTATCTGAATTTACTAACACTAGAGATGCTTATTTGGGTTCATTAGGCGATATCTTTGTTTTTCCTATTCCTCCTGGTCTCTACCCCTTTGCTTAGAAAATACACAGACGACTTCATGTCTGACAACTCAGAATATTGGAGGGGAGGGTTTCCCCACAGGCACCTCTGCTCCTGCAGATCAGAGCAGTTGTGTCACTCTGCAGTGCCTGTCACACTGGCTTCTGTTACCATAGCACTGCGGAGGTGGCATCAAGGAGAAGGTCACCAGAGCATGAGTTGAACTGCAATGATTATTTTAGTAACTCTGCTAATGATAGTGGAACTGAGCTGAGAACGTTCCTGTCTGAGAGTCGAGCCACAGAAAGCCACCTACTTTTGTCTATAATTCAACAGAAACTGTGTCTGCTCCTAAATGCAGTCAGTTTAGAAATGTAACTTTGCCTGGAATTGCAGGGGTTAATGCCCATCTCTAGTTTCAGATGGAAAATTCAAGACTGGTAGATATGTCAATGTGTGCAAAGTAGCTTGCAGTCCCGTTGCGTGTCTTCTGCTGTGCTGCCAGCTCTGTACCTAGGCTGTCGTGTCTTGCTAATCACATCACATCTGTCAGCTGACTGTGGCTGGAAACAAATTGTAAACAAGCTGTCAAGGTGGAGTGGGATGAATTGGTTAAAAGGAAAAAAAAAAAAGGCAAAAAATCAAATCACCCTGAATGGCTGAGAAAAAAACTCTAACTAGCAGCTAAATGGTCTTTCTTCCATTTTTAGTGCTTGTTCCGTCACAGATGATGGATGATGGTTTATACATCAACATTTGGTCATAAAGATGTGTCCTACAGTGGCAAATACATGGCACTTCCAGCCCTGCTCCCTCCCATTGCCTGTAGGAAGTGCTTTACCACTTCTCAACAAGCTCCCACCATTGCTTTCCATCATTAAGACACTGGGAAGACATGCAGTAGTTTAGTGGCAACTTGTTCTTAAAAGCTGTCCAGCTCCGCCAGTTGTTTTCCCAGCAACATTTGTCCTACTCAGATCTTTCAAATTGCCTGGTAGTTTTGTGCTTTGTTTACCAGGTTTGCATAATAGGAGGACTCTGGTCACACCATCGCAGACAATATAAGAGAAGATACATTCTGTAGGCACACAAGAAAGCTTTAAAGTTTACTTATTCTTTAAAAGTAACTTTATTTATTAGTTAAAAGTAACTTTGGTTACTTATTAGACTATCAATCACCAATAGTTGTGTGTTTACAGCTGAATAAAGTGATAAACAAGAAGGATGCAACAGGGGAATTGGTTTCCCTCAGTTGAAAAAGATGCAACGTTAAATACTCAGATGCAATGTTTTGTGTTAATTTAAGGTCCATTTTCCTTCGAGCTCCAGTGAATGATGTGGAACAAGGTGAGATGTTTGTCTGTGGGTCACAGATCAAATCTACATGTCTTGATGAAAAGCTCAAGTACTTTTAGGCTCAGAAAAAAAACATGGAACACATGACTACAGGCACAGGGTGATGGGAGTTCTGCTCATGGCTGTCACCAGCCATGAAGGAGCTTTTGTTACCAAAACGATGTGATCAAGTTACTGGTAAAATAAGAGTTTTATGAAAGTGTCCTGGTTTTAGCTGGGACCGGGTTAGCTCTTCTTTTTAGCAGCTAGAAGAGCTCCGTGTTTTGGTTTTACTCAGAGGCTCGCTCTGAGAAGAATGCTGATAGCAAGTTGATGTTTGTGGTTGGACGAGAAACTCCAAGGACTTTTCAGTGTGCCGGAGTGCAGAAGCACGGCGGGATAAGGGGGGAGCATAGCCGGGACAAGGGGGACACGATTCCCCTTGTGATTTGTGGTGGAACTTAAGACTGAGGGCCAAACTGGCCAATTAGTATTCCATATCATGCAGCGTCATGCCCAGTATAAAAGTGAGGGTCAGCCGGGAACAAGGGCTTTGGCGCTTTGGCTCTTTCGCCACTTTTGCTCTTCTAGGCTTGCTGCGCTTTTGCTCTATTGTTTTTCTTTCTTTTTTTTCTCTCTCTCCCAGTACTCCCACTCTCGGAGTGCTATCTCTCTCTCTCTCTCTCTCTGCCCCTCTCTATTTCGGGGCCTCATGTTCGTCCGGGATTGCAGTTTCGGGACGAGACGGGCTTCGCATACGAGGGGGTGGTGAGCATCTGCACTGTGTATTAAATCATCTGTATTAAATTGTTCTTATCTCAACCCACGGGTTTCACATTTATCCTTTAATTCTCTCCCTCATTCCTGGGGGTGGGGGAGGGAGAGTGACCGGCTGTGTGGGGAGGTTCAGCCTAACCCATGACAGAAAGCTACAGTGATTTTTTAAATCAGTTTTCGTAAGAATACTGTGCAGCTTTCAGCCCATTTGATAGGTTCCTAAGATTTTGCTGCTTAAAGGTGGTGGAAGCCAGGGAAGCGGTCATGCCCGTGAGCAAGGCTGCCTGGTACCCGAGAGCCTCAGCACCCTCTGGGGCAGAGCTTTTCCCGGGCAAGGGAGCGTCTCACCTGCAGCCTGGCTCAGCACCACGTGCTCAGCCTCGGCTCTCGCAGCCTCTGTTTCCCTTTGGGAGAGGGACCAGTCTCGGCACTCACCGTTTGGCAGTTTTGGGCTGTGTCTGTTGTAATGAGCTGCTCCACACTCAGCCGTGCTGTTTGAGTGGGTGATCTCCAAACGGGATGTTTTCTGGAGAAAACCTATTTTGCAAGGTAATCAGTGCTTTTTCTTGTTTATAAGTCTCTAAACAAATAGCCTGATTGCTGGTAAATAAGAGAACTGACCCTGAGGGTCAGGGAGGGAGAAAGGGAGATCCTGATTTATGCAACAAATGAGCACAAACCAGTCAACCCAGTCCCATGACCAGCACGCACGTGGGAGGTGCTTTGTACAGTGTTAAGAATTCCGAGTTGCTTTTAACACTTCTGTAAAACATACTTTTTTTTTTTTTTTTTCAAATTAAGCTTTTGTGTGAAAGGGCAACGGCAGGCTCGTGCTGCGTCTTGTAGGCTGGAGTATTTCTGCAGGGATGATGTGAAAGCAACACCCACTTTGGAAAAATTCAACAACCAACTGCCTGTAATTCAGAGTATTCAAGTTCTTGTAATGAAGCAACGTTGGAAATCTACAACTTAAGAAACCAGAATGAGCATGGCGTAGAAGTAGCGCACGTTGAGGTGGTGTTTCCAGTTGGCACATAACCCTGTCAGGTAGGTATGGATTGTGCCAAGGACCTCCAAGATGGGCCATAAAGGGAATGAAGGGACATAGCTATGGGTATGATGCATGGCCTGAGTACAGTGAGGTGTATGATCTAATTTATACACGCACAAGACTATTGCTAGCTTTTGCATGTAGCGTTTTGGAGGTTTTTTTTCCTGTTACATTCTCAAAAGAAAATAACTGATCACTTTGACTACTTTTACCACTCAGAAAGGCATAAAGCCATTGTTTAGTTTCTTTGGTGTATTTTCCATGTATACTATTCTGTGCTGTTGTGTTAGATAAGACTAACCATGATTTGCTTATGAAAGTTACTGTATTCCCAGAGACGAACCAAGTATTTTAGCAAGAGGATAGACTAATGAGACCACCAAGAGAATACGTGGTCGCATTAAATATCGCTATTTAATATACAGACATTTTGCAAAGGATTAGACACTGTAAATCCAGTGCTCTTTCCAAGTAGGATAAGCATCACTTTGAAATTATATTTAATTGTCCACTCCAGACTTTTATGTCATTTACTGTCTCTAGCCATGCTATTAGTGACTTACGTCAGGGAAAGCCTGCTGCGACCTTACAATACACAAACCTCTAGACAGTCCCTCTCTATCCTTCCCTCAGGGCAGTCTGTTGTTCAGGAATAAAGGCTTGATGTGAAGGAAAATAAACTTTAGCTGTACTACTGGAGGGAGGAAAAAAATAAGCAGCTTATTTCTATGTGTAGAAGAGCTCTGGAGGCTGATTGTCTCGGGATACCTGGATGAGTCTGATGGCCTGGGCCCCCTTGAGCTCTGTACCCGTTCTACCTTAGAGAAGGCCCTGAAGTTGCTGTTGTAGAAAGGAACCTGCTTTGAGGCTGGGAGGTCTCTGGGAAAGACCAGAAATGGGGATTAAAATACTTTCTTTAAAATAATTAAACCCAGAGGTTTAGCAGTAACTGCAAAATGGGTTAATTCCCAATTGGAGTTGCCTCTTACTAAGTGTCTGATGGCGTGAGAGCTCCTGCCGAACTGCTCTAAATGAACTCCTGATGGCTTTTCTCCTCCAGCGGGATTAAAGCTGCCTTTCCTAAATTAAAGCTGCCTTTTTAATGTAATGAGTGCAGCAGCAGAACTCACTCACACGGTAAGCGAAGTGATCAGATGACTCATCGCCCTGATTCATGGAAATGATCCTTGAGGGCTGGTTGCAAATGCTAAGCAATGACAAGTGCACCCACCTGAAGCAAAAGGATCACTGGAGCCCTGGAGCGTGTTGCCCTGCATGCCAGGGGGTGAGACCTCAAGATCACAGCTGGTCCCGGAGGAGGACTGCTTTGCCTTCCCAGGCCCCCATCCTGGGGGGAAGATGCTGCAGTTAAAGCTGGCCTCCAGGGCAGGTAGATTTTCCAGGTCTCATCACTCAGCTCTGTGCATAACACCTGTGAGCACGCAAGAGGGTTGCCGATGGCCAACACATCACTGCCTCTGGCTCAGTAATTGGGCTCTGAGATAGCAGCACCTGCCCAGTAAACAATCGCAGCCTGCAGCTGCCTGGCCCCTATGCAGAGGTGACCCAGCCTGCACCTGCTTGCACACAGACACCTCCAGCAGCCAGTCCCATGTCCCTGCCCGAGTCCTGTGTGCGTGTCCCTGATGGCAGCAGGGACTGCGAACCTCTGCACGAGCACAAAACCCTCTTCCTTGTGTGTAGGGAAAGAGTCCGGGTTGGGATGTGGTTCTCTGCAGAGATTTTAGCTGCTCAAAACGGGATACGTGTCTCTGTGATCTTCGGGCCCCACCACTCATCTGCTGCATCTCCCTGTGCCGTCCCTGCCCTCCTCTCCTGCTGGGAGCTTTCTCTTCTCTTCTGGGCAGCAGCTTGCAGGAAACCTGGGGACTGTACCCCCTGAGCTGAGGCTGTGTGGGCATCGCTTTGGCAGGTGCTGGCGGAGCGGTCCCTGGCAGCCCCTCCCAGCACTGCACACCGGGCTGTGGGAAGGCACCAGGGCGAAAGGGGATGTTCCCAGCAGGATCGGTGCCCAATGTGGCCTGGCAGATTGTGCCCGTATGAGACAAAGCTGCTCTTTTTGAAGGATTTTGAGCTGAGCAACCAGATGTGTAAGTCATTTTAGGAGTTTCAGAAAGGGTGAAGCAGGGAGCGCTCAGCCCTGTCCATGGGAAGCAAGAGCTCCCATGGGAGGGAGAAGAAATCAGAGCCCTGCCAGCGCAAGACACTGAAGGAAGCAATCTGCTGTGGGTGCCATCATGACACGCACAAGCAAAAGGAGCAGAGTCACCAGGAGCACAAGTTTTAAATAATGTCAATATGTTCTCAAGGTGAAAGTTTGCTTTATGTAATCACTGGTAAATACCAGGACTGTGATATTTCCTTGTGTCTGAACAGGGACAGGCTGCTTCTCTGCAGCTGGTGACTTGGGTGGAGCCTGGGGCTTCAGCAAGAAAAATAATGAAAGGACCTGCAATGCCCAAGCTGCTCTTTGGGAACCTGTGTGGACGCACACTAAATCAAGAAAATCCCAACAAACCGCCAGCTCAAGCAACGCCTGTGGGATGGCCAGGGGGAAAGTGCAGTGGTCGGTCATCCATCGTTTTGTAGAGTTTTGCTGAAAAAATTTGTATCCCTGTTCTTCAGGTGAGGAGACTAGAGCTCATGAGAGGGACGATGGGAGCAGGGGCACCAGCTGCCCACAGTGGGGAGAGCTGACCCGGCTGTGTGGCTCAGCAGGGATGGGGAAGGTTGAGTCTGGTTTGGCTGGGAAGGAAAATACAGTATGTTAGAGGTCTAAAAATGAGAAAGAAAAAGGAATGCACTAACAGCAGTAAGGGAGCATCCAAGAAAAGGGGAAGATGTGCAGGAGAAAAGGTGCTTGTGTATCACTCCAAGGGTGCATCAGGTCCCCATCACGTTCAGGGCTGCACCCTCTCTGCCCTTGGATGTTCCCCCTCTGGCATGGCACCAGCTCCCAGGTCACGTTTCAGAGGGTCTAGATGGCCTGGGATTTCTGATCTGCATGTCAGCGATGCTCGGGAGGACAACTGCTGTGTTCAGTGGGCTCACGGTGGGCAGGCTCTGTCTTCTCAATGGTGGGACTGGGAGCAGAGATGAGCCCTCTGGTTACGTTCGGTCTCTGCGCTTGCCATGGTTGTGAATCTCAAACCCCCAGTCGTAATGAGATTGTCAGACAGAACAAAAAGTGGTATTAAAGAAAATTAATAAATGTCAAAATCCATGTAAAAAAACCCCTAGTTCTCATTACTCATATGCAGAGTGACACCTCCACAATTGTAATTTCTAATTTCATCTTCTCTGGCTGACCACAGATATGAATCCATTCAAATAGCAAGGAAGGAATTAAGTGTTAATTTAACAAAAAGAAAAGGCTACTAAGGAATTAGATTAGATTCTTAAATTAAATATAAACCTGTAAAAAGGCTTTCTGAGTGTTCCCAGCCTGTCTCCTTGTTAATTCTCTGCAGTAATAAAACAAAATGATATCAAGTGTCTGGCAAAGTGCTGAAGCACTACCCCCAAGCAGCAGGACAGAAGTGCGATGATCGCTATAAAGTCTTTTTTTTTTTTTGGAATAAACTTGAAAATTTCCATTTGCCTCCTTGACGTACCCAGAGTGGCTCGACCTGGGAGCAGGTGAAACCGTTGGCAGGAGGAGGTGGGTTCAAGGCATGGCCTGGGCTGAACATCATCCTTCATCGTCTGTGAGGGCTATACTTAGCAGCAAGGTATTGAGGCTTGCGTATCAAATTTTAAATAGGGTTTTAAAAGCCCTTTCTCTAATGGAGCATCTGATCGTGCTCCATAATTAAAGACTGCGGTCCAGCCGTCTCTGCCTGCGGAGGGAGAGGCAGACCCAGCGCGCTGCCGCTCACTTCTTCTTATCTTCCTGGCTTGGCAGAGGAGGCTTCAGAGGCCTGTCACCACGGAGATAAGGAAGGACAGAAGCAAATTAAGATTTAGGAATTTCTTCTGGGACTTTTGTAGGCAAAAAGAGGGTTTTAATTGGTTTTCAATTGGTTTTCAATTCTGTGGCAGCCAAAGGTCTTTAATTAGGTTTTATATCATTCTCCGATATCGATCTCCTTTCCTACCTTTAGCCCACCGTGATTTGAGCTTCTTTAAACAGATACAAATTTACTATTTGTCTTTGTTTTTAAAAAAACCAAGGTGCTGAATAATTTCATGTAGATCTTAAATAGCAAACAAATTGTCAAAACTTAAGTCTGCTAAAGGCCGTGCTTCAGTCAAATGCTGCTGTATTTAGTTTGTCTGATAAATGTAGTATTAAAGGCCTACTAACTTTATTTTTAATTGGTTTTTGTTTTCCTTGCATTATTTAGCTGGTGAACAGGCTTTGAAGTTTTCAACTGAAACTCTTTTTTTTTTTTTTTTTACTCATTTTCTCATTTTTAAAAATCTTTAAAATAGTCTTACGTATATCCTGCCTTGCAGAGCTCTGCTGCGGCATTGACAGTTTACAGAGTTAATTTTGGCAGACATAAAAAAAAAATAAAAGTATGCTTGTTTAATCCTTAATCAATTGGGTTTTTTAATGAAGCTCCTGCTCTGCAGAGTTATAGCTGGGACATGTAGGTGCCCGCTTCGTTCCAGGCAGGCGTGTGGAGGAGCACTGAAGGCCCTTCCCTGCACCTTATGCCTGGGGTGACACAGCCACCGAGAGGTGAGCCCTGACCAACACCTTCCAAAGTCAGTAAAAACGGTCCTTCTGTCTTGGACAGATTTAGGGTTGGACCAAAAATGCATCAATACTCTACTAAGAGTCCAGGTGGTGGATTATGACTCAAGTCCAGACAATAGATTTAGTAAAAACCAACCAAACAAGTGAGGAACCACATTGTCATTCATCCCATCTGGTGGAATACGAACTAACTCTCAGGACTAAATTATTTTCTGGGTATTTCCATTGATTTAACTGGAATTACCACAAGTGACTGCTGCTCTGTTATACTGCAGTTGTGAGGAAAGAAACTTTATCAGTAGATGGGGAGATTTGTCTCTGTGTACTGATTTACTCGATCCCCAAAAGTGTTTTTATGCCCAAAACGTGCAGTGGATTTGGAAGTTGCTCTCTCCCCTGTGTTCACATCCACGTGTGGAGATGTGGTGACATATCTCAGTGGTGCAGTTGTTTTCAATTGCGGTACTGGCAAAAAACGTGGGTCAATGTGTGGGCGATGGTGAGCCTGGAGGAACTTCTTGGGACAAATGTTGGCTGATCTCGATGCATCATGCCCGGCTGGGAGAGCATCATTTGTCTTCAGCCAGAAGATGCAGCACCAACTTAGGGGTGAAACTACAGCTGCCAGCACCTCTCCAGGACCATCCATGGACATGACTGATGCCGTTTTCCTCCCAGTGACCGGCACTGCCATTTTGGTAATGCTTGCAGTCCCCACAGCTTGCACAAAACCCTGGGTACCTTCGGACAAGGGTCCACTGTGCTGCACCCGTGTTGCCTGTGCCTGTTCAGCTCCCAGCAGCACAAAGCAGGATGTTAATCCCAATTACAATAAGGGCTTATGTTAATAAATAAATGATAATGTAAGGGCTTTATCCAGGGGAGGAGAAAAACCCAAACATACGGTCGAATCACATTAGTTCCACGATTTAAAATGATTATTCTTCTTCTGTCTGCATGAGAGAGGTTGCTGGTTTTGCTAGTAATTCCCATGAAGAAAGGCCTTTTCACATGCACCCAGGTGCTGCAGGCTCTGCCACTGGCTGGTGGAATGGGACAGGCCTTGTGCTTTAACACTAATTGATCGTTAGTTAGATAATAAGCTGCTGTTTGTTAGTTAACAGCCATGGCCATACAGCTTGTTCCACCCTCTCTCAAGGATCTTGTTCTCTGCGCTCTCTGCAGGATTGTCTTTAAGGATAGCCCCAGTTCAGCACAGCTGCCTGCAACACTGAACACCCCTGGGCAGCTGGAAGAAGTTCCCCAAACTTCTCCCCCTCTAACTCCTGTTGCTTGTTCCAAGGAGGAGCTCAGCTCCCACCGGGGCTCTCGGGGAGGGTTCAGTGCTCCCCAACACATTGTTGAACGGCTTCGGCGCTGCCTCCGTGCTTTGCCCGTGTTTCAGCCCCTTGTTACCACTTCAGGGCTACAGGGAGGATCAGCATCAAAATGGTCAAAAATGTGTCTCTGGCAAGGGAAAGGCTTTGGCAGACCCTGATCAGACCGTGTGCTGTATTGTATGTACACTGTGTTGTACGTATGCCGTAGCGCAGCCTCGGGAAAGGCTGATCAGTGACCAAAGTGTCTGCAGTGCTGTTGGTCTTCCTTGGGACCGCTCCCTCTAAGACACGAAGGGATTGAGTTGGTAGGTAGATTTCCTTGGACAAAATTAGCAGATTGAGTGTGCTGAGAAGTCTGGGAGTTTTGCTTTCTATCCTGGGAAGCATTTCTCAAGGAGCGGATGCTCAGCAAAATCTGTTGCTTGATGCTGACTCCACAGCTGATAAAAAATAGCAGTAATTTTTTCATAGATATTTATAAAAACTTGTTCATGCTTAAAAATCCTGTGGAAATACTCCTATTAATTTCTGTTTATGCATGGTCTAGTAATAGGTTTTTTTCTTTTTAGCCTTCTTTGAAAATTGTGGTATTTTCAGTTTAAAAATTCAATGGGGAAGAGGGAAAAATGCCACCAGTTTTTTTTTTTTTCCCCAATGAAAACTGCAGTTTCTGATGAGCAGACATCCTCTACCGGACTTGTACTTCGATGAGAAGGGCTGGGCAGCTCTGCCTGCTCACGGAAGAGCCTGGGGCTGCCTCTGTGCCCAGCCTCAGCACGCTACTGCTTGGGATCCTGCTCAGGTCGATCAGCCACCTTGCAGTTGCAGAGAGATTGGAATGGTTTTGGATGCAAAACTGTCATCTGCCCTCAGCCAAGCACTGATCCTGCCCTGGGGAAAAACAGCAGCGGCAGCAAGCAAGGTGCCTGTCCACCGCTTTGGTCCTCTAACGTGGGGCTCATAGGGGTATGGAGATGCTACTGCTCGAATCAAAAGCTGCTGTTTGTCTTAGTGGACACTGTCAGGTAAATGGAGTGTGAAAGCATAACGACTCTGGCATAAATGGGAGGGTGTTAAAATTAATGCGGTTTGTTGATGTAATTGGTAGCTCATTAGAGTGAGTGCTAAGCTTGCCTCACCGCGACGCTGTGGTCCAGAACTTGCCGATGCTGAGGCAGGACCAGCAGCCTCAGCCCCGGGCCCCATCCTGGCAGCTGGCTGCACCACTGCTCCTGCTCATCCCTGTTCCGCGATGGTCCCAGCTGAGCTGAAGAAATCCTGCAAACCTCCAAGGGTCTGATGACTATGGGCAGGTCACCACAGGGCCTCCTGGCTTGGAGCAGGAGTTGCCATCACCCCTGAGCAGACTGAACCCTTTGCACCAGCTGTGCCTTTGCTGGTGGTGCTCCCTTTGGGGCAGTGTACTTGCAGCCACAGGCTTCAGCAGCTAGCATTATAAAATGCCTTTTTTCTCCACTACTTGATTATGAGACGTGAAGTTTTCCTGGGAGGCAAATGGAACATGTCGTACTCCGTGTCTGGCACATCTCCTCGCACGAAGGAGCTCAAATGCCGCCTGGACCCTCAGGCTCAGCGCAGCACAGGCAGCAGAGATGAGCCAGCGACACCCCGACCTGCGTGGGGCTGGTTAGCATGGCATCGATGTGGGTAATAAATGCTAAGTCACGTGCACTGAAGACACTTCAGCAGCAATACCGATGGCTCTTCAAGAGGGATGGTTCTGGTGGAGTAGCTTTCAATTCATTCCTGACCCATATGTCTCTCTTCTTCAGCATGGTGATAGAAATTGCTTCATTATAAACTATTTCACAGCATCAGACCTCGAAAGTTTCTGAATTAGAAGCAAATTGCACTGTTGATTACATTTTTTTGTTTCAAATCTTGATCCTTCAGGAGATGAAACGTGTTTCTTATTGCATCCCTTCTCGGCGGCCTGGGACAGTAATTACCAGCCTGAGACAGGGCAGAGTGAGCTGTGTCTCTTTGCAGCCCACTCTGCTCTTTAGCTGGATTAGTCCTTCTCATATCACCACCTTTTCTCCGAGTCTCAGACTGATCGTTTCAAGTTAGAAAAAAAGAGTAGTACAGTGCAGTTCTACACAGGTTTGGTGTCGTGTCTTGCTTTGCAAGACAGCTATTGCCTTGAACGTGAGCCTGGTGTGTTCCTTGAATATCACAGCTGCTTCATGGACCAGGACCCTTAGTGGCCACCATGAACAGGATTGTCATCACTGGCAGTGGCTATGCTCTGAGAAGTCTCCTTTTGGCACAGCCTGCAGGCAATCCCCACAGAGCTGGTTCCTGCTATTAATTCTCAACCACTCCACCTCCGTGCAGTAACTCACACAGAGAGATTTCCCTGGCAGCCACACTAGGGATTGATGAGGACAAGTGTTTCCCTTGTCCGACAAGGTAGTTTTCATATAAGGAATGATGTGCTATTGGTCTGGCATGATTTCCCATGGATGAGGACACATGGCATTTTATTCCATTTTCCACTTGGTTTTATCCTGTTGTTGCTGATTATTACATTCTGATAGAACAACAGAAATGCTGTACTCCTGATTAGATTTATCAGAAATGCCCAGCCTCCCAGGTACTGGCAATTAGAAAGTGTTCTTCAGATGGAGGTAATTGTCCAATATGTGAACATCGATAAAGCGATAGAGTGATTAACAAAACACCAAAAATGTATAGATAAATCTGAAGCTATCTGATCTGGGTCTTCTGAAAGCATGCAAGCAAATAATAAGGTTAGTCAGAGGACAGATTCATCACCATCGTGAAACCAAATTGAATTTTATAGGATTGTGTGATTGAAAAGATTCTTGCAGGCTGATCTGGCTGGAGGCCAATGAGATATGATTGAACATATCTGGGAGACTGTAGGTCCCCTGCTGTAGCCTGCAATAATTACTCTGAGCAAGAAGGTTAGTCAACACCTGCATATGTCTCTCTTTCATATTACCTGTAATTCATCTAATCTCATGTGTACACCTTTTCAAAGGTATTTTTTGATTCTCTGAACTGTAATGGAGGAACAACAGAAAATACATACCTTAATAGCTGTTCAAATTGATTGTTGCACTGAAGAACTGCTGGGGTGATGGTGGGCTGTACTGTGCAACCACTGCTGTCCATGGAGAAGGGCAGTTTGGGCTACTTGGGTGATGTGGTATTGGCCAGCGTTAGGAGGCTTGGGTTATCAGTTCTCCCTGGATAAAGCTAACTGCTGCTGTATCTAAGCATCATGAAATTTCAGTCAGTCTTGTAATTTTGTCTTGCTGTTGGCTACTTTGCGTGATGCTGTACCAGGTACCCTTGGCCTCCAGAGAGCTGGCCTGAGGGCATCTTCCCCTCCAGCGTGTTACTCTTCTGCACTTCCGTGTTTCAAATGTGTTTCGGGGTCCAGCCACATATCTCTGACCATTTCACACCTTTCAGTCCATAAGATTTCCTCGCTAACTTCCTGGCACAAACGAGAAGCCTGAAGATGTGCAGCCCACATGGTTTGTCTGATCCCAAGCTTTCCTGCTCTGGAAAGGAGGGATTTCTGGTATCAGCTAATTCTTGCTGTTGTCTCTGCCTTGTTTTGTTCCTTGCCAAATGCTAGAAAGTGGGTTGCTATTGTCTTAGGCTTCTGTTTGGAAGTATCATTTCCATAACTAATTATGTATGAAATCAGACTGTTTTTTTAAACACTTTGAAGTTTTTACAAGCATGACATAGAGTAAGAATAGTACGGACCAATATTTCCCCTTACTTTGAAGTTACTAAACCCACATCTAATTACAAAGTGATTAAGATTGAGTCACCACAATTGTGTCTCTTCTGAGCATAGTTTTCAAGCAGTATTAATACCCTTAAATAGAAAACATTTCATAAATAGGAGCGCAGGATCTGCAAGGTTAGACTCTCTGTGCAGTCTGAATTTGATGCTGAACTCCAAGTTGCCTTTCTGGGAGTGACAGCATTACATAAAACATCAAAGCCATTCTGTGTGCTGCATGGGAAACAGACCTACCTGCTTAAAAAAGCAAAATCAATGATGGAAGACATTGCTTAGTTGTCTGTTTCTACAACTTTTCCTAGTCTTTTTTAAATAATCATTTATTTATAAGTTGTAGGATTAATGCCTGAGCTGCTTTAAAATGAGGACCTGGGGATGCTCCAAGGTTAACAATTGTATTTTTATTTTCATAGTGTTCTATTTCAGTTATTAAAAGCTATTGCACCTGGTGATAACAGTTACCCAGAACAACAGATAATTGAATAGGTTTAATGGAGCCTTGATTTTAAAATACTTGCTTTGAATGACAATGTGCGAAGTTAAATAAATGGATGATGGATGAGCAAGATTAAATGAAACAGAACTCTAATCTGCCTTACATAATATAGGAGACATTAGTATAATTCTCAAATACCTGCAGTTAAAGGCTATGAATGTCATAGTCAAGGAGAACACGGATGCCACTAGCAAATGTTATGTTCAGGGTCTGGGTGCAGTTTTACGTAGAGCAAAATCTCCTGAGCAGGCTGAATTTGAAAGTCGAATTCCTGAACACATCCGTTGGAAAACACACGCTTGTTCTGACTCCAGGATAGCGGCAGCTCATGGTGGTGTGGGTAAGTTTTGAGTTAACATCCAGGTCTTGTTGGGTCCATCTGGACTTCTGCTCTGCCCTCCAGTCTACTGGGCACTCAGTATTACAGCAGTTGTGTCCCTTGTGATGGCCAGTTTTGGAAGATGGATGATTTCTGCAGAAATCCTCAAATTATCTTTCTAAAGCCCTTGAGGTATGAAGACAGCAGCTGGGACAAGGTACTTTTTCCCCACTGCCAATTCAAGCAAAGGCTCTCAGTATCCTTTTGGAAATGACGCAAAATTGGTGAACCTGGCAGTGCTTCAAAACTATTTTAAAGAGACACAGGAAGGTCATTTAGGGATTAAAACAATCTAACAAATGTTAGTTAAAGCTTCCTGCATGTGTACAAGCCCAGTCAAGGGAAGAAACCTGTTGACCACTGCTCTCCTAGCAACAAAGCCATCTGCAGTGCTGCACGAAACGACATACTTGTCTTGTGTTATTCTCATCTCAGGGAGGTACTTTTCTTCTTCTGTCTCTGTCAGGAGATACTGTAGAAAAAACAGGCAATCTCTTAATGTCAAATTTATTCTTTTTAGTGTCAGAGAGTGGGCCAGTGCTTAGTAGGTAAAAATTAAAACAATTTCCAGAGTAACATGAGGTTAGAAAGGAGTTCCTGTTATCTAACAATCCAGAATGTAATAATATCAAAATAATACTGTGGTTAAATAAGAAAGTCACTAATCTGCCCTGATCTGATTATGCACTATTAAAATATACAAAGGCACGGAGAACCGAGTGCAGTCGCTTCCCAATATTTTCAACAGAAAACCCCAAACAAGCCTGCGGTTAGAAGTGAAGCCAGGAACGCTGGGGATGGAGGGCTTTAAAAAGGGAATGATATTGCAAAGCAACATGCTCATTGTGACCTAAGCCCCGGGGAGAGGCCATGACTTTATGTATTTGGAGTTGTGTTTGTCCAGGATGTGGAGATGCTGCTTGCAGGAGCCCTGTGTCTTCATCCTGACCTCACAGACTCACCATGCCTCGCTCCACAGGAGCATCTCAAGGTTCATGTGATCTGGGGATGCTGCTGGATAAATGCTTTCTAGAAGTTTTGTCTTTTTTAGCATTCCCGTTTTGTGTAAGATTGATTTTAATCAGAAAAGGAAAGACATTGTACACACTCAGCCTCCGGAGACAGCTTTTCTCCTAGGCAAAAGGCAGACATCCATGCTCGTACACAGTTGGGGCTGGTTTTTTTCTTGTTAAGTATTCAGTTCAGAGCCATATTTCTTCCGCACTGGGTCAGCTGGATCAAGAAAAGAACTGTTTTCAGCCATCAGACTAGGATGATAAACAAGTCTCATCAGACATTTTTCCAGGTCATGGGTTAATAAGCCCATAAATCTAAGGGTAATTTCTCTGAAAGCCACAATGAAGTCATAGTCCTCGGCACAAAATGTCAGCTTTATTGTTGCAACATTATTTATCTGAGAAGAGCAGTTATAGGTAATTTGTGAATTGTGCAAAAACATGAACTCATGCATAATAATCTTAATGGAGCTTGTTTACATCGTCTTCTTGTGCATAATTAGCAAAACATATGATCCAAGTTGTTCTCCTCATTTAGAGCCCTGTTTTGGCTGGTCGACATCGCGGAGTTGGTGTTGCCAAGAGCTATACTGGGTAATGTTTTCTGATAGATTTAGTGTGTGATATCTGTGTGCAGCAGTGGGATCTGCAAATTTACGACATAAAGATCAAGGCTATCATAAACAGTAATATCTGCTGGAAAAGGAAAGCTGTGTTTCCAGCACTGGCATTTCCTCTGTGCCATGCACAAGTGAGTGCCATCAGCTGTGTCTCATATAAAAACCTGACATTGAGTGACTGATTATATCACAGCCTTGAGATTGTGCCCTCTAATTAGATATGCAGAGTGAATGATTTTCGTTCCATTAGGTGTTGTTGGCTGGACAACCAATAGCATAATGCATATCTACACTAAATATTGTTAGTAAGCTCCTTCATGTCCTTGGGTACTGGAAATTGGTCTTTTGGATTGTTTTGGTTTTTGTTTTTCTTTTTTTTTCCCCTGCCTACTTTGGCATTATTTTACAGCATCTAGCTAAATCAAAAACAACAGTAGATGTTATTTAACATCTTTCTACACGTTTCATAGGAAAGCCAGAGTTGTTTATATCACTGTAGTTATTATACTAGTTCTGAGGCTGATCAAATGTTTGTTGCCAATTAGAATTCAGTGAACTTTTACCTTTTTTTCCTGCTTTCAAGCCAATTCTGACTCAGGCAGATGTAGTAAGTTTCTGATAAATTGTTTATGTAGCCTGCTCCAACAGGAGACTTATTTGCAGATCTCAACGAGTTACCTCTCCCCTATTCACTCTTTATCATGTTGCAATGTGTAATTTGCTTGCTAATTATGTTGTTTGCTCCCTTCTTAGATTTATGAAGCTCTTTTAAAAGCAAAAATCAGTTGGATTGAATAAGCCGGGTGGATGGGCTCTCCCAGAAAGCCGCAGTGAGCAACCTGCCCGCTCCATGGCCATCCCTAGTGTAGGTGCCCACCTCCTCCTCCCCTGTCCTCTCCGCGCTCTCCCACCCCTCCTGCTGCCTCTGTGCCCCCTGGGCAGGGCTATCCTACTCCTGCCTTCCCTTCCTTCCCTGCTTTGCTTGGGCAAGAGCTGGAGGCGATCCCACCTGAGCACCTGGCGCAGAGCCCCTGCCTCTCACCAGGGATTTCAGCTCCATTTTGGCTTGCTGCAAGTGATTTCCCTAGCCCCTGGTGTAAAGGATAGGAGGGAGAAGGAGTTTTGGGTAACAGATGTGTGCCTGCTGCTGAAAGTGCTGCTGGAAGGGGAAAATGTGGCAGCAAGAGCCTACACAGACAGATGAGGAGAGAACGCAGCTGAAAGGAGGGAGAAGATCAAAATTCCCAGCACCAGGGCCACCCTGATCAAATCCTTATACTTGGTCAAGCTGACTGCAGCTGCTCCCCCTTCACGGAGCTGACGAGCATGTTCCATGCTAGAGGCAGAGCTGAGCCAGGGAATTGGAAACTCTGGGTAGTAGCTGCTCCGTTTCCTGCTTAGCTGCTTCCTCATTACCTTCTCTGGTAACTTCTTTCATTTTAGCTGCTTTTCAGGATATATTGTGGCAGCATTTGGGTGAGAGCACCCTCCTTCTGAAGGGAAGGCAATCATGCTTCTCCTCAACACCCCTTCGTGTCCTCACCCTGCTGCAGGAGCTCTCTTTCTTGACTTTGATGCCAGCATCTTCAAATAACGACTGCTCGTTAGCACAGCAGAGCCGGGCTTTAATTCCACAAAATCAAAAGCCTTTTATAGCTCGGCAGTGTGTATGATCTGTCCAGAAGGTGTATCTGCTTGAGCTGGAGACAACAGGTATGTCTTACACATGTCAGTGTCCCACGTGTATGGGCAGAGAAATCGCTTATTGTGTCTTTCCTATAAATGAGGTTCTTGAAAGTAGCTAGTGAGCTCAGCATGGACTTTTCTTGAAACTGAGAGTCTCATCTGACACCTTTCACTTTTGGAGCTTTCTGGTCCCACCAAGCCTTAGTGGTGCTGTGCTGTAGTATCTGCAGTGAAGAGTGCTCCCATCCCGTGGTTCTGCTCAAAGTACTGCTTCGAACAGATATCCAAACCTCCCTAACCCCCTAGATGGGCTCTGTACCATCTCACATAGTTTAGGTTTCTGGTGCCTTATTAGTTTCTGAAAAGAATCACAGAATCATAGGATGGTTTGGGTTGGAAGGGACCTCAAAGATCATCTAGTTCCAATCCCCCTGCCATGGGCAGGGAAACCTTCCGCTACACCAGGTTGCCCAAAGCCTCATCCAACCTGGCCTTGAACACTTCCAGGGATGGGGCAGCCACAACTTCTCTGGGCAACCTGTTCCAGTGCCTCACCACCCTCAATGAAAAAAATTTATTTCTTGTATCCAATCTAAATCTGCCCTCTTTCAGTTTAAATCCATTGCCCCTTGTCCTATCACTACACACCCTTGTAAAAAGTCCCTCTCCAGCTTTCCTGTAGGCCCCCTTTAGGTACTGGAAAGCTGCTATAAGATCACCCCAGAGCCTTCTCTTCTCCAGGCTGAACAGCCCCAACTCTCTCAGCCTGTCTTCATAGCAGAGGTGCTCCAGCCCTCTGATCATCTTCATGGCCCTCCTCTGGACTCGTTCCAATAGCTCCATGTCCTTCTTGTGCTGGGGACTCCAGAGCTGAACACAGTATTCTAAAAAAGAAAAAAAAAAAAGAAAAAAAAAGAAAAAAAAGAAAAAAAAGAAAATTTTCTTGGTATTTCAGATAGAAGTCCAAGATTTTGCCAATGAGGTGCAGTTGAGTTAGGGATGCTCCGACATTATTGCATTATTACTGTTCATGGGGGTAGAATTTTGCTGTTTTAATTCCTTATGCTGCAGTGCAGTGGCACAGACCTTGTCCTGGATCATCTCCTCTTGGCACATCTCTGGGACCTGTAACACGTGGTGCTGCTGCGGGGCTGTCCTATTGTGGACCCTCCCCGTGTCTATCCAGCAGCTCTGCTTCCCCAGGTAGCACCGTGGTCCCCAGTGAAGACCATGGAGCCTGCAGGCAAGTGTCCTGGAGCAGAGCAAGTGATGAGGAGCAGACAGTGTGGGATTTTCATTCAGACAGACATCTCAGGCAAGGATGAAGTTTCCCTCAACGTGGGTCCACCAATGCCATTCCTTTGTACCACCACCCTGCTCCCTCCTGAAATTACATAGGCTCAACCCTGCACAGTATTTCAGGAATTCCAGTCTGTTTCTTTTTGACTGTTTATGGCTTCAAATGTTTTTCCTTTTATTGCGTACTTCAGATGCAATAAAAGAGAAATGAAGGGGCCATTAAAGGAAAATGCTCTTCCCTGGTATTTATCCACGCTCTGGGATGTTTCCAGAACTGCTCCTGAGTAAACGCTGCCTGTACCCCTGCACTCTTTGTGCTGCTACCTTCCTCATGATACTCTCTTTGCTTGCCAGTACCCCTTTTCTGGGGCTGGTTTCCCACCCCTCCAGCCTGCCGTGTGATGCGTTGGAGACCTGCCAGTGGGTAGGACTTGGTTGCAAAAAGAGGAGATGCAGGATCCTCTGGCTGGGGACCGCGCTGCAGCCAAAACTGCTTTGGGTACTTGTGTGTCTTTTTAAGCCAGGCCAGATGGTCCCAGCCCTTGCTGAAAAGCTTGGCAAGGTGCTACTCATTCTTTAGCTTTCCATGTTGCTGCTAAGGATTTGGTACTTTGGGAAGCAGGCCTGGAGGATGCAGGTCTGACCTGGTCCTTATGATTTACATATACAGCTCCTTCTAAATACATAGAATCATGGAATCATAGAATGGTTAGAGTTGGAAGGGACCATAAAGATCATCTAGTTCCAACCCCCCTGCCATGGGCAGGGAAACCCTCCACTATACCAGGTTGCCCCAAGCCTCATCCAACCTGGCCTTGAACGCTTCCAGGGATGGGGCAGCCACAACTTCTCTGGGCAACCTGTTCCAGTGCCTCACCACCCTCAATGTAAAAAATTTCTTCCTTATATCTAATCGAAATCTTCCCTCTTTCAGTTTAAATCCATTGCCCCTTGTCCTATCACTACACGCCCTTCTAAAAAGTCCCTCTCCAGCTTTCCTGTAGGCCCCCTTTAGGTACTGGAAGGCTGCTATAAGATCACCCCAGAGCCTTCTCTTCTCCAGGCTGAACAGCCTCAACTCTCTCAGCCTGTCTTCATAGCAGAGGTGCTCCAGCCCTCTGATCATCTTCGTGGCCCTCCTCTGGACTCGTTCCAGTAGCTCCATGTCCTTCTTGTGCTGGGGACTCCAGATCATAAGCTAGTATTACAGTGTGTCCTGCATGAGTCTGGGAACCTGGGGGAGAAAAATAGTGTGAAAGCATGTAATTAAAATTGGTCTGACCCACATACACATAGAGCATTTCTTGGAGTGCATGTTTTCTGCTTGCGCTCAGTGTTAGGGAATTTCTGGACTGAACCTGGTCGTTTGTCAGGGGGATGTAAAAGGCTCAGTCCCAGTGTAAGTGCTCTTATCCTGCCAGTTCTCATGAATTGGCTCCAAAGGCATTAAAGAAAAGTGATTTGGAAATTATTAGCAGGCAAAGTGACATATCTTCCCCTGGCTTTGGTCCTGGAAACAACTGAGCAGTTTGGAGTTTTCCAGAACAATTGCAGTGCAATGTGGCCATCCTCTGCGGAGGCCATGGGCAAGGAGCATCCAGCTGGAAAATGGGTACCCTCAACATCAGCAAACAGACATCCCTCTTTTTTTTTTTTCCCCAGCACTGATGTAGGAGTAAATGATGAGACGTAGGCAGTAAATGATGAGACTGCTATTGATTTTCAGTTACAGCTCTTGCCTTGCAACTTCTGCATCTGCTAGGGGTGAAGGTACCTTGAAGGCATCTTTATTTTACATCCTGCTTCATAACTAGCAAAATATTCGAGGAGGACAAGGTAACCTTGTCACACGAATTTGATACTGGTTTTCTGATTGTTTTCTTTGTAATAAGTTTACAAGCTTGGTTGATTAAAGTAAAAGGATTATAGAAGAGACTGTCCCACCTTGTGAATCTTTCCTGCTTTGAAAATAACAACATGAAGAATTTATGATCATCAGTAGAATAATTTATAGGCAGCACTGGACTGGTGTAGAGCAAGCTGATTTTAATACAGCTAAATACAAGGTGAAGTACAAGCCAAAATAAATGTAGGCTGTGTTGGAAAGATAGTAAGTTCTTGCTTTAACAGGGTGTTTCAGAGAAGAATTTATGGTTTACAGTTGCCAGATGCTTTAGTGCTTGCAATGGCCCTGGTTTTCTAACCTGGGGGGCTTGTGGCTGGTGTCAGCTAGGTTAGAGCCAAAAAACTGAGCTGCTCTCTGTTGTCCATGCTGCAGAAGTGAGAGGTGGCTGCGCAGCTCTTGGCACTATTGCTGCTCTGACAGCATCATCCTGCACCTCCTCCGGCCGTTGCAGATGCAACAGCTTCATCCTTGGCTCTTCCTTTGCCCAAAGGTCGTTGTCGCCATGTGTTGTTTTTCTTTTCCATCTAGAAAGTCTTACAAAGCCTCATTTGGGAGGAAAAGCTCTCTTTGTGCTAGTGCTCAGAATTGCTAATGGAGACTTAATTTGTGTTTTACAATTTCCAGCTCTCTCTTGTCTCACCACTCCAGGGGTGATCCCATCCCAGTGGTGGTCGATACTTTCGGTGGGTGGAATTGGCAGCGATCTTGCATCTTGCGTAGGCAAGGAGAAACCTGTCTTGGAGTTTGTCATTAGGAGATCTCTTTAATATTGCTACAGGTAAGCTCACAGGAGAGAAAAGGCTTGCAAGGCATGAAAAAACCTTGTGTGTATGTCTGGAGGCTGTGAGCACGGGGCTGAGCAGGCGGCTGTGGGTGCTCAGAGCGGACTCCTCCAAGGGTGCTCACACACCCCATCAGCTGCGTTTCACCAGGAAGAGAACACGCTTCCAGAATTTGTCTTTCTGTTCAACCATGCTTTGAGCTGGCCCTGGAACATGGTGGTAACAGCAAAACCTGACATTTTCTGTGTGACGGTTGCAGAGCAGCGGCCCTGGGCTGCAGAGATGTATTCAACTTTCCAGCATTTTCTGCACAGCCCTGTGATCTGTAGGTTTATTTTGTCAAAAAAAAAAGAGAAGAAAATTGAGTTCATTTTTGACATGCGTCTCTGTTATTTATAGGAAAAGTAACAAAAGGAGATGTTGTTTCTTTTTTTCCTTTTTTTTTCCTTTTCTAATTGCTGCACACAGCTCTCCTAGCATTCATTTTTATGTGAGTAAAGGGGATTATTGATTGTTTCTTTTCGGTTAGGTCTCTCCATAACGTGTGTGAACACAAGCCCCTTGCCGATCTCTCTGCTAATGTTCAGTAAGTCTCTCAGAATGAAGATACTCTTGTGTTTGATTTGTTTTGTTGTTGTTTTTTTTTTTAAATTCTGAAGGCTGACAGGACTAGTATCTCCCAAGGAATTGTCAATGCATTGTTAGAAACCACACTAACAATAACACGATTTATCTCATAAGATACTCCAGAGAATCAGGCAAAGCCTTCTAAGCACCAAAAAAGTGCTTGCTCCGAGGCAGGAACCACTGATGTGAAGATCTCTGCCTGCCCTGATCTCAAGGAGCCTGTCCCAGGAACCAATGTCCAGAGGTCACAAAAACCCAGCCCCTGTGATCCTGTCAAACCCTCCTTTCCTTTTTGAGGAACAGACATCAAAAAGTGTTCATCCTTGTCAGCTTCCTCAAGCTCTGTCTCCTTGGCATTTAATTTGCCTTTTCTTTGCTTTCTTTTTTTTGGTTAAGATTCCTCAAAATCAAATTTCATCCCAGAGTTTCTCCCAGGTCAATGCCAAGCTCATTTGAGACTAAGTCTTGAATCCATGAGCACAAAATCACTGTTAATATTATCTCCCTGTCTTGCACTTCTAGTTCCTGCACTGATGTGGTTAAGTTTCAAGCTGAGTCTTCTGTGGGATAACTGGGAAATAAAAGGGCATCTTCCATAGTTTGTGTCCACTGCAGGAATTTCCACTTTCATTCCTTCCCCTTCATTACCTTCAGCTCATCTTAGAAGCTGCCTTTGGTGACTGTGGCTGCTGTTCAGCGTGGAGTTTGTGGCTGTGACCGTGTCACTCGCATACTTCACGAGACCAACGTGTGAAAAGTCAAGGAGCGATCCCCAATGGCCCTGTTTTCGTGCTGTCCACAGCTTAAAGGGAAACAAGGAAACCGAGGTGCCAATCACTGCAGGCAACAGGCGTCCAGGCGTGCCTCAGCAGCTCCAGAATACAGGCTGTGAGATCACAGGATAAAATTAGACTCTGACCTTGAAACCTATCTGTGGCAGAGCCGGAGCTGTAGCCTTGAAGCCACCCGCATCCCATGTAATTCTCAGGAAATCATGCACTTTGAAAATGCCTGTCTTTCATTGTGACAAGCTTAAATCTTTTCTTATGGTACAAAGTGCTTCTGCCTTCTTTTCCAGACTTAGTCTCCCTCCTTCTCTCTCCGCTGTGCATCGAGCTTAGAATGTTTTCTCCTAGAGCATCTTCGCCAGAAAAGATCCTTTTTATCATGCATGCAGCAGCGTGAAAGAGAGGACTCTCTTAAAGAGTTACTGCAGCCAATATATTAATCTTCCAATCTCAGCCCCCCCTGGCAGTCCATTCACAGGAAAAAAGCCACCAAAACAAAACAAGAAGAATGCCAGACTGAAGCCTTGATTATAAATAGACTTTGCAGAGAGGCAATATTATCTGCTTAAAAAGCAAGCAAACAAACAAAAACGCGCACAAAGGAAGCCTGTCTCTCCTTTTGTCCTCTGAACACAGCCTTGCTGCTCTGGAGGTGAGAGTAGAAACCATACTACAATAATACATTACGGCAAATCATAATACAGTCAAAACCCTTAGAGATAATGAGTGTTTTGGTACCTGTATTTAGTGACAGTGTCAGCTGGCCCTCCGCTAATAATAGGTATGTTTTCAGGTCAGTGGAAGTATAATAAATCTTCGGCAAGTCTGGGGAGATCTCACTGATTTCCACTTCACTGGAAGCAGATAGCAGAGTCAGGTCTTTTATGACACCTAATCAACGATAAAGCACCCAATAACGCATACACACGAGAAGTGCTAGAAACTCCAGTAGCCCCTGGAAGCCTGAAGCAGTCCGGTTGGACTTTGTTCGGTCTAGCAGGAGTTACTACTAGGTGTAGTACATTACCACTTCCTCTTAATTTTATGCCTATTGTAATGCAGACAAAGCAACAGGGTCATACACAGTGAACCACGGCAGAACTGTGCGTTCTAATTTGTTTTTGCGCTGCTCCTTGCTCTGTCAAATTGTATGTAACAATTACGATTGAAAAATAAAGTTTTTGAAATTAGACATTGAAAAATGACTTTAAAAAGCATACTTCTCACAACGATTTCCAGTGTTTTTCTCAGGTTCTTATTAAGATGAATATTGAAACTCCTTAGACCTGTGGTTTGGTAGAAATATTAATCTACATAAAACCACATTAAAAACAAGGCACATTTATTCTGAATCTTGAAAGCTAAAAGCCCTTTTCTGAAATATTTACATTTTAAAGCTCAAGGTAATAATAATGAAGTCTGCATGTTTAAAAAGAAAGAATTTACTGTCAGCAAAAACCTTTGTTTGTTTTTCCTTGCGAATAGCATGCTTTCAGTAAGAGCTGGGTCTCTCCACCGAAGGTAACACTCACTGTAAAACAATGTGAATGGATCTAATGCCAGAGTATCAGAGTGTGAATCCATTTCTCCCTTTCTTCCTCAGTGAATAACATGTTGCTAACAAGCATTTTTAGTAATAGAGTATTTTCGCAGTTGCTGGAAGTGGGGACTGTCTCACTCCTAGACCCCAGGATAAGAGCAAAAGAGAGACTTGAATGAGACTGGGAAATGTTTGCTCTTGCAGTGAAATGATTAAAATACTATACACGATACATAAGAAGAGTGTAGGTACCCTCCTGAGACAGCGAGCAACCCTTTAATAATGAAACACTTCACTCTGACAACGATGGGTCTTTTGAATTACTCGGTCTTGGAAGAAATAATTTCTGGTTTGATTGGAAAGATCTGATTTATACCCAGATAAACCCTGGGACTAGACTGAAAATGTATCTTTGCTCACTGAGAGTGTTTGTACTGTCCTGGGCACAAATGCAGGAGAAGGGATGGCTCCTGGGGCTGGGCTTAAAGGTGTTTTAGGTGTCTCTTGTTATATACAAGAGCCTGGAGAGACTTTCGAAAGTTCATTAGAGGATATATTTCCACTCCCACTTTCTCTCTCTCTCTTAGTCTCATGATCTCGTCTTGTCTATTCTCTTTTCTTTCATTAGCACTTTATATCATTTGACACTTCATCAGGATGACGGCCTGTTTACTGTATGCAAATAATTTCTGAATTATGCATGAATAATTATGAATTTGCGTATTGGTTTCCTGAACTGGCATATTGCCATGTAAAATTAGCTTCACTTGAATGTGAGCACAAAAACATGCCGACACGGTCAAATTAAAATTGAAGGAAGAGCTCACCTTGAAGGGAACACAAACTATTGAGCCGCTGCTAGAAAAGAGCCAAGTACAGCTGGAGCCTGATAGAGTCAGCCACGATCCAAGGACTTGGCAGGGGACTGGAGCAACGGTGTGCAATGGGACGTGGTCTTGTAGCATTGTAACACCTTTTCTGGATCAAGGGTACCTTCCAGACATGATCTTCACATACGGCAATGCCTGGCTTGACTCATTCATCCGTACCAGTGGAGTGATTTGGTGCATTGCCAGAGGTCAGAGATGGGCTGTAGGACCCATCCTGACCACGCACTCCCCTTGTGAACGGCCAGTGGTGTTCCAACTGCGTAACGGAAAGAAGACACAGTGAGGATTTGAACCCTTTTGCATTTCCCCAAGGTTTGTGTTCTGACCGGACCGGGTCCCAGTTCAGTCGCTGGGGCTGACTGGGGCCAGTGTGGGCACTCCTGACGCCACCTGTGTCTGTCTCTGGTGTGCTGATGTACGCTCTGTCCCGTACTGGCAGAACTGCAGATTAATTCTGCTGGATAATTGTAAGTCAATTCATTACATTGAAACAAAACATTTAAATTTTATTTCTCTGCAGTTATGACCTCCTGCAAAATTTGCTTCCGAGTAGCCGGCCTGCCTCTGATCAGATGAACCCACCTGCTTAAAAGAAGACTTCAAAAGCTGAAGGCACCTTGTTTTCTCTTGCTACCAAGTGAAGGCCAGGGCTGCGCCCGCTGTGCTCCACACTACGACTTCATCATCTTAAGAAGCTTTGCTATGCAAAACCCCTCAGCAGACCCACTTTGTGTAGCAGATCCAAGAGGGGAGGCGGAGGTAGTAACAGCCCCTTCACAAGAAAGAGTACAAGTACTGAAGGTCTTTTTTCCTTTCTAATGTTTCTCCCAGGATGACATGGAATATGTTTAGAGAAGGGCTGAAGACAGACATTCAGTAGGCACAGAGGAACCATTGAAGAGCTGTTCTCTGTTGGCAATAAGGGCTAATTCTGGTTTGAACCTCGGTTGCCCCTTCTAGAAAGCTTTTTGCTAGATTTGCATTTAATAGTTGCAAGCTCATGTGTCTCTGCATAAAAAATCCAGTTACCCTCTTCTCTTTGAATTTCCTGCCAGGACGGAGCTGTTGATGACTTCCTGCTTGAGCAAATCTTAAAAAATCTGCACCAGCCTTGGCATGTTGGTATTACGGTGCTTAGTTCTGTGTTGTTTGATTAGTTAAAGCAATTGTTATTAATTATGCTGTCATCTGAAATATTATCTGAATTATGCTGTCTGAAGTGTTTTGTATGTATTTCAGGAGAGGAACCCCAGGATAGAGGCATGTTGCTGTCCTGTAATTGCAGGCATTCTTGACTCTGCTCCAGGTTTGGTGGGTGTTATGCTGGATCCAAGTTTGCATTTTGGTATGGATATGTCCAAACTCATGACTGCAATGAGCAGAAGGTCGACATTTTCAAAAGTATCAGTTAATAAAAAATCCCATGTCCCTTTTCTTAAAATCTTATCAGCAGACACGCTGTTCTGCCCATAAGTCTCTCATTTGTCAGAAGCAGAGTTCACTGTAGTAACTTTTTTTGCTATTAAAAAGAGAACCAGTAAAAAAATCATGATAGTTTTATCACTTTTTAGTGTGAATCTGATTTCTTAGCAAATGGAGACGTATTGCATTCTTCATTTGCCTTGCCTTCTTAGCACGCTTTCATGGGGCCATAAACTCAGTGACATCTATAAAAAGGTGAGCTGGTGCTCCTTGCTCCATCCAACGAGTGAGGAAGATGACTAAATGAATAAGGAAATCTCCACCTATGGACAAAGTTGAAGGAAAACTTAATGACTAATTTTGCAGAATCAGCAGAGATAAGGTTGCTATATGATATTTCGCTTGTCCAGTATCACATTTCCTTCAAATTCGAAGAGCTGAGCAACTACAGAGTGCTTCCTCTTGCCTCTCTCCTTTTTTAACAAGACTCCTGTACCAGGATTCAGGACAGGGACCATCTTTTGACTGAATGCACATGGGTCATACGGTGTAACTGAGCTGTGAATGTTATTGAGATGCTCCAGTTTCTTAAAAGTATTGTGTTTCACTGGTGGCTTGTGCTGCAGGGAGTGCTGGAGTCTTTCCAGCTTCTCTTTCTAAATTCCTTCCTTTCTCTCTGTCTGGAGAGGGCTTGGCGGATGTCAACCGATCATGGCCCTTTCTGTAGCACTGAATTGTGCTGATTTCTAGGCATCTGGCCTCATCCATGTTCCTCATCTAGCAGCTCCACAGGCATTGCACAGGGCTGGTGCTACGCTGCCAGAAGCAGGCAGAGGTGCATCTGCACTCAGGCAACAAGGAAGAACATGTTGGGGAGCTGGCAGAGCTGCTCTAAAAAATGTCTGGGGAACGGTACTGAAGTGGTAGCAAAGGGGAATGTGGATGCTGAGAATGCAGCTCAGTTTGCACAGCATCATTGTCACCCTGTATGATTATTCACCACTTCAGTGGTGAATACACTTTTGGTTCCATCTCAGAAAGTGATTACTGAGATCTGTGATGGAGTTGTCTTTTCTGTCCACCTTTCCTGCTCACCTTTCCTGCTCACCTTTCCCCCTCTGCAATTTATTCTCTGACTCCTAATAACCGCTGTGGCTGAGCCTGGGGGATCTGGAGCAGGGCTGTGGGTTCAGGAGAGCAGGAAGTCTCTGAGCACCCACCTGGTCCTGGCTTACCCACCCCATCAGCCACCTCCCTTCTCACACAGAATCATAGAATGGTTTGGATTGGAAGAGACCTTACAGATCATCTAGTTCCAAACCCCCTGCCATGGGCAGGGACACCTTCCACTACACCAGGATGCTCAAAGCTTCATCTAGCCTGGCCATGAACACTTCCACGGATGGGGCAGCCACAGCTTCTCTGGGCAACCTGTTCCAGTGCCTCACCACCCTCAGAGGGAAGAATTTCTTCCTTAGATCTAATCTAAATCTCCCTTCCTTCAGTTTAAAGCCATTGCCCCTTGTCCTATCACTACACGCCCTTGTAAAAAGCCCCTCTCTAGCTTTCTCGTAGCCCCTTTAGGTACTGAAAAGCTGCTAGAACGTCTCCCTGGAGCCTTTTCCAGGCTGAACAACCCCAACCCTCTCAGCTTGTCTTCACTGGAGAGGTACTCCAGCCCTCTGATCATCTTCGTGGCTCTCCTCTGGACCAGCACCATCAGCCCCATGTCTTTCTTATGTTGAGGTCCCCAGAGCAGAACACAGTGCTGCAGGTGGGATCTCACAAGAGCGAGTAGAAGGACAGAATCGCCTCCCTCAACCTGCTGGCCACACTGCTTTGGATGCAGTGAATCACCCACCAATTAATGATTTGCCTCTGCCAAACATTCTGGGTGTGCTGGGCTCAGCGTTACGACCTTGTCTCTTGATGTTTGTGATGATTTCATTAACAGAAATTCAAGATGATCCTCTCGGTGCAGACATGCATAATCTTCTGACTGGGGATTTGGACTGGAGAAACACAGACATCTGGCATGGGATCCAACCCACAAAGCTTAGTGCATCCTGAGAGGGAGAGAGCAGAGAAAGAAAAGGGAATTTCTGGTCCCACCATCTAAGGATGGAAGAAATGGGCAGGCTGCGAGCAGCTTCTTCCACTGGTGCCAATGGGCACAGCTTGCTGGGGGGCTGAGTTCTCACCTGCTGACTGCCTGCCCCTCTCTGCTGAAGCAAAAGGATATTTAATTGGTATGGAAATGAGCCAGCAACATCCTACATCTTCTTTTCTGTTCCTGGAAGCTTGCAGGGAGGGTGAATGGGGATTTGAGCTTTGCAGAGATCTGGGATAATTTTTCCCCAAACACAAACATTCAGCCTACTCTGCTAGTGCTCTGTCTTTTTATTTTCCCTGGTTTTCATCTGCTTTCCGTGTTTTTCTTATGATGACAATGGTGGTAAACGATAAACACTGCAGCCAACAATGCTGTTCTAATAAAGCTGCAGTTAAAATAGCAAAGAGAATGCAAATTAAATGCCATAATCGTTTAGAAGCTGTAGCTTCTATTACATATAAGTACTTTCCCTCTCAGCTTTAGAATGTGGGTGGATTCTATTAAATTTAATTATTTTCCTAGAGGATTGCAGGGTAAAGGTGTTTCACAAATGCACAGATAGCAAATGAGGGTGATTTCTTTTTAAAACAGCACAGGAAGGTGCAGTTGTTAAATACATGGATGACAAAGACCCTGTTATTGACTCAACCTCTCCTTTCTCTTTTGAAGTCTGCTTTCTTCTGATGCTGCTGTTCTCCAGAGCTCTCAGAATGAACCTTTCAGAAATATTAATTATATATTCACAAATATAGACAGCAGTAAAATTTGCTCCTTAGCGTGTTGTAATGAACTTTCCTTCTGGCTTCAGTCAGAGCTTGACTGAGCACCCAAGAGCTGAGCCTTTGAGCTTGGAGTTCAGTGCTGAAATCCAGCTCTTTGCCCAGCTGCTGCCTGTCTCCAGGGACAATGACAATCTGTAGATACAACATTTTTCAATATTTACAGTTTGCACCTGGACATGTGAATGTTGTGGCCAAGTCTTGGCCAACAGGAGGCATCTGCTTTTCTTCCACGTCTTTGCAGGCAGCTCCTGTACGTAACCATGCAACAGTTGAGGAAACCATCCTGTGACAACCTGCTCTCCCAGGGTACCATGGTTAAAATGGAGTCCAGCACTCAAACCCTTCTATTAATCTGGACTTTAGTGACTATTTCCCAGGTAGTTGCAGCTTTCCGGGAAACCTTGCCATCCTGGTGCCTCTTCATAGCCAGCAGATAAATGCCATTGCTTTACAGGAATACTGAGCAAACCTGACTTCCTGCAGCTTTGTGAGTGTAGCTGAAGGTTGGCTGCAGTACACCACAGCTTTGTGCTGCCTCCCAGTTGGTCGTTGGCTCTTCTTGAACCATCTTTCTTGGCAACTTCTATTGTTGATGTATTCCTCTGGAGCACTTGTGGAGCTCTGGCAGGGTATAGACCTAGCTTTACAAAAAGCTCTGATGTTCTTGTAGTTTTTCTCTGCCCTGGGATCTGAATCACCTTTTCTGTTTCATTTGTTCTGAATTTCCCTTTTTCTGAAAAAAATCAAGGAATCAGAAATAGGAGAAGGCTGAGGGAATGTCCTTGCCTTTCCCACCAAGCAGCTCACTGAGCTGCGTATGCTGCTCACATGAAGATGGCTTGTATCCAAGATCTCAGTGCTCATCCATTTGGTGCTCATGGAGTGCTCCAGCTCCGGGAATAACCACACTCCAGAAACAGCCATGCTGAGCTTGGGATTGCTGCAAAGTCTCTCATTTTGCAGGCATTTGGTGCAAGGTGGGAAGGCACAGCATCTCCTGCATGGGAGCAGCAGCACGATATGAATCAAAGGACACCACAGAATGAAGTTTTCCATGGGAAGCTATGTCTGGTCAGAATTATCCTTGAGACAAAAATGCACTGCACTGGATGGTGCAATTAAATTATGGATGATAAGGATAATAAAAGAAAATTAGAAAGTCCCTCTCCCATCTTTCTGTCCATCTGCTCTGCAGCTCAGCAGCAAGTGCTGAAAACATTGTTTACTGAGGCATAAGGAGTTCAAAATCTGTGCTGGTTGTCTGACCAGAGATACCCGGCCCAAGTTCGAGAGGTCTCCTGAATACCTGAAAAAATTGTACATGTGTCTCAAACCAGGACCCAACTCCAGTATGCACTTTGAATTAGGTTTTCTAAAAATCCATAGTGCTGTATGGAGAAATTGCATTCCTGCGTGCTTTCCCACTTATGCTTACATGCAGCACAGCAACTTCGCTGAAGTTGAGCCTGAGATAAATATGGGCGTGTGAGAAGAAAATTAGCTTTCACATTATTCATTCCATGCAAGCAAAACAGTAAAAAGACCTGAGGATATTTTTCACTGTTTTACAGTGAAAATAGAGTGAGGAAACAGATTCTGGGAACTGTCAGTGCTGAACCTCATCATCTGTGTATGTGAAGCTTGGAGAGTAGCTGTTAGTAGATCTTTCAAGGTTAATGTAACTGATCTTATTTTGTTGATTGAATAAATGATTATTTCCAGAGGGATTAGTTATAATCCAGAAGTTAACACATCATTTCATCTTTGATGGTGTTCGTACAAATCTTTCATATAACCTTTCAGGCAAACAGTCCTGCTAGCTCAGCACTTTTTAATGAGGGATTTGTTGCAAATCAAACTATTGTGGTGTATCTTTATGTTAGAGCTAAAGGGGAATATTCTGATGAAGCACTTTCTCCTCTGAAAACGTCAATTCACTGAAAATGGTATGTTTCACAGAGCTTTTGCCACGAAGTTCAGCAAGGCCAAGCACAAGGTCCTGCATGTGGGTTGGGCCAATCCCAACCACAAGTACAAGCTGGGTGGAGAATGAGTTGAGAGCAGCCCCGAGGAGAAGGACTTGGAGGTGTTGTTTGATGAGAAGCTCACCATGAGCCGGCAATGTGTGCTGGCAGCCCAGAAAGCCAACCGTATCCTGGGCTGCATTCAAAGAAGCGTGGCCAGCAGGTCGAGGGAGATGATTCTGCCCCTCTACTCTCTTCTTGTGAGACCCCACCTGTCCCTCACCTGGGGCCCCCAACATAAGAAGGACATGGAGCTGTTGGAGCGGGTCCAGAGGAGGCCATGAAGATGATCAGAGGGCCGGAGCACCTCTCCAGTGAAGACAAGCTGAGAGTTGGGGCTGTTCAGCCTGGAGAAGAGAAGGCTCCAGGGAGACCTTTTAGCAGCCTTCCAGTACCTAAAAGGGCCTACAAGAAAGTTGGAGAGGGACTTTTTACAAGGGCGTGTAGTGATAGGACAAAGGGCAATGGCTTTAAACAGAAAGATGGGAGATTTAGATTAGAGATAAGGAAGAAATTCTTCACTGTGAGGGTGGTGAGGCACTGGAACAGGTTGCCCAGAGATGCTGTGGCTGCCCCAGCCCTGGAAGTGTTCAAGGCCGGGTTGGATGAAGCTTTGAGCAACCTGATGTAGTGGAAGATGTCCCTGCCCCTGGCAGAGGCGTTGGAACTAGAAGACCTTTAAGGTCCCTTCCAACCCCAAACCATTCTGTGATTCTGTATATGACCTTTCCTTGTTGCTTTACCAGTTGGCATGCTGGGAGTCCCGGGTTTCTACACCCACTTTCCTTGGAATCCTGGCTTGCATGTATCTTTTTAAACATCTGTAGCAGGTGGTAAAAGGCAAACTCTGCAAACTTTGTGTCAAAAAGTCCCTCCGTGAAACAGGCTAGGAGGAAAGGAAGCTATGTGGTATCTGGATGCGCGTCTTCTCTAGGAGCTCCTATTATACCAGCAGCCGACTTGCTCTGGAGCTGGAATATGCTGCAAAGCAGAGTCACCTTTGGCTCTATGCACAGGGACAAGGAAAATACTTTTAAAGCAAGGCATCTTTCCAAACCTAATCAGCCAAAACAATTTTAAGCCTCACTGATCCAGGCTGCACAGCTTTTTAAACTTGACTGTTAAGTTCGTAAGGATAAGGATATACAATAATGCACATGTGGATGTAGAAATATCTTCAAAATACATAGAGGTACATCAATTTGCCTTTGAATGAGATGTATTAGTGAAAGAATATGGCCTCCATAGTGCAAAATCTTTGCTTTCTCACCAGGTTCTGCCAGAGGAATCACAAACATTGGAGAAGCTCAGGAAGTTCCAGCATCACTTTCTGTTAGGCTGATGCTTTTTCATCTTTGCAGAAGTCAATGCTTTCTGATGTAATAAAATACAGTTTGCTTTCCACAAAAGCAAATTACTGCTTTATTTTGTTATTGCAATAACATCTTGGAGAGATAGTGAGTAAGTCTGGGATTTTGAGCATTGTGGCCCGGGAAAGGTATCTGCTCCAGATGGATTCGCTTTCGTGTGCATCTCAGAGCAGGAGCAGCAGCGCAGAGGTGATGCACGGGCTCAAGATGTGCTCAGCACCCAGAGCCGGGCTACAACATGCACTGGGGCTCTCGGCAGATAGTTTGCCACAGGTGGGAAGTCCTGAGAAACTGCTAAGGTGAGTTCCAGATATTTACTATCTCCAGACTCTTCTTTTGATGCAGATGTAGTCATTATTTCCTCAGTAGCCGGTTTTTGCCTCTGCCTGCTGGTAAATTATTGTTCCTCTGAGTACTTCTACCTCTGCATCTGCCTTGTGCAGTCCTCTGAGCTACCAGCAGCATCCTCTGCCCATCCTTGAAGATGGTTCAGCTGGCAAATGCGTTCCTTCCCTAATCCCCCATGGAGGATGCTACCTTGCTGCCACCCCTCTTCGCATCTGAGACACCTCCCCACAGAGGCTGAGCTGGGAAAACTGCTTGGCCATGGCTAGGGCTCCTCTGTTGCAATATAGATCAGGCAGGAATTGGTAAAAAGCAGTGCAATACATGGGGATCGTAGAGGAGAGGTGAGACTGGGGTGCAAAGCATTGCTGGTTCAGTGCCCACGGAGAAGCGAAACTCTTGGGATGGGTTTATTACAGGAGCACATTAATCTCACTGAGGGGGTGGGATGTGCCTTGGTCCCTGCATCTTTCCTCCCATCACCGTGCAAGGTGTCTGCTGAAAGCCTTGGTGCAGGCAGGACGTGGCTGCCTCGGCTGGGGCTCTCTGGGGCTGCTGAGGGCTGACTTTAGATTGCAGTCTTGGATTTAATCACTGTTTTGACAGGCTGCAAAAAAATATTGCCATTGGCACCAGAAGCAGAAGGAACATGAGCAGCCCCAAACAGAATGAACCCAAGAAAAAGGGCTTGTCTAGCTGGGGGCTTTTCTCTCTGCTGAATTTCAGTGTCTGTCAGCAAATGGCAGAGGTGTAAGACCTTCTCAGAAATAGGTGGCAGGCATCATTTCTGATAGAAAGTATTAGACAAGCTCAAGAAATGGGTTCCAGGGAAAGGTAAGTGCTCTGAGCTGGTTTGCTTTCAAATACAGTTCCCATAAATAACAGCTTCCAGGCTTTAGGTGCAGTAATGATTTCAGTGTTCCTGTCGAAGTCTAAATGAGCTGAGACCCTGTAAGCTTCACTCCCTAGGCTTGCATATCTAATACTTCGTAAGATGTAAAGTTTTCCCCGGCTCTTTCTATTTACTTGTGCACATAAATAAGAAATTATATTGAACCTGTTGTATCTTTCAAGATGCGGCCCCCGTGGGGAAGATTCCTGTGAATGTGTGAGGATGTGCTGAAGGAAAGGGAGGCATTCCCAATCAGTGCTAGCTTGCTGTTTCTTATTTTCTTTATAGAAATCTAGTATTTTTATGCTCACATTTCTCTTACTGTTCTGGGATATCTACCTAAACAAATCTGTACATCTGTAACACAGAAAAGTGTGGAAGCTATACTGACTTCTGTGTTCAGTGTTATGTTATACAGGGTTTTCCATAATTAGCAATTAGCTTCCTTCTGCTGTAGTTTTTCCTTGCAGTTTTCGGTCATCCAACTGGCGTAGCAGTCTCCTAATATTATTGTACATTAACAGTAGGGTTTTTTTATTATTCCAATGGTACAAAATGGGATCTGTAATTGTGCCTGTAGATCCTCTTCTACGATGTATTGATTTTTATTAGCTGGCATTGAATTCACATGTGGGGAAATAGGTATTACAGATTGCTTTTATTGAGGCATGTGAATATGCAGTATGTCATCGTGGTGTTTCACTTTTCTTAACAAGTTTATGGGCAGTTTTTTTAGATATATATTCCCTAGCACTTGCCTGATATGCACAGCTGTGGGTGATTTTCAAAGCCCAGCATTTAAAAATCAACATGTTTTAACATTTTGCTGTCGGTTCTCCAAAAGAAGGTGATTCTAGGAAAATGGAAGAAATCAGCCAAATGTTTACAAATTCTTCCTGTGAGATTATCAATCTTTCTCAAATAGAATTGTGACCCCTAGCATGCTTAAATTACTATTGATTTTATGGTAAAAAACCCCACATTTTTATTAGTTTTTATTTTATTTGGCCTTTGCTCTCAGATCCCTCAATACCATAACTAGTTACACGAACAATTTATGGTCATATAATAAATAGTCTTCACAATTTAATTAAAAAGTCAAGCAGCATAACTATTTATCAAGCCCAATGAGTAAAGATCCTGCCATTTTAATGTCATAAATCAGAATATAGACTGCCAGTTTAATCTTCTCTGTTTTCAACTGATGCACCCATGGCATAACACCATGTTGATAGGATCACTTGAGCATTTTCTAAAACGCGTCAAAGCTAAAGCAATAGCTGCAGTAAGCCCAGGTTGCGTTTGTATTTCTTATTGCCTTCAGCAGTGGGTTATGCCTGCTCTTTGCTGGTGTCTTCCTAGGCTGAACCATGTGTGGTGGCAGGTAATGATGAACGTGGTGATGTGTGGCATGGGTCCCTGAACAAATGTTTTTTGAACGCCTGTCGGCTCTTGCCACAAGACAGTGACATTTTCTGGATGTGGACATGTTGTTTAGTCATTTGGAAAGCCACCAGTGCCTATTGGCATATTGACATTTCACTGCTGTAAAACTCCTAATTTAATGCATTCTATCATTTATCGGAGACACATTGATGGATTCATTCACCTGTTGCCCATGGAAAGGTCAGCTGCCTCTGCCTCACCGGGGAAGGCTGGTGTGGGGCAAGGCGGAGCTCTGGCTCTCTTCTCCTTCTGCCATCACTCATTAGGACGCTGTTTATTACACAAAGTTATAAAATTATCTTCTGCTTCAGGCCTCGGCTGGACAGGTGGGCCCTTTCTGCAGAAATCACCCATTAAAATGCATCGGTCTTCTCCAAAAGTATCTACAGAGCTCTGTGGGACCTCTGGAAATGGGTGATTGTACGCGGCGGCTGTCGTGGGGGCTGTTAGGTGGGACAGAGGGGATGTTGCAGCCTCTCCATGGGAAAAACAACATCACCTCACCTGTGTGACATCCTTGCATTGTTTCAGTTGTGACGACCGAGCTGGGTGCCCTGTGTGGCACTGACGGTGCTGAGTGGCTCCCAGCATCATGGCTTTGCTGGGGTGTGTGGCTGTTTTAACGTCATCAAATTAGAGTTCTGTTGCTCTCTGAATAAGTGTCCATTTAAATTTCTCAGGAAGGCTCTGCTAAAAGACATTTGAAGAAAGACGTGCTACATGGCCAGTCCTCTTTTGACTTAAACTCCCATACTGTACTTACCTGAGTATAAGGTTTCTTCTCAGCTGCAACTTAGCTGAGTAGATAGTAGTGATCTACATGTAGTAGGGTAGTAGTGTCTGTATTTACCCATCCTCTTCATCTTTTTTGAATCATTTTAAACTGAAAATAGGAATATAATTTCTAAAGTCAGATAGTTCATCCTGGTCAGATAAGAGCATGCGTGAACATCTGCACATGGGCTCTGCAGGAGCTGCTGGTGTTTAGGTACCTACCAGTGATTACCTGGATCTAGCTTAGAGGGCTGTGGTTTATAACGGGAGCTCTAAGAAGTTGTCCAGAATTTTCTTGGGCTGCTGGAAGGTACCTCCCCATCCTGACAGTCCCTTAACACGGAGCTTTAGCTTTGGGAAATTGTCGTGGTTTTTGGACTGAGGGTCGAGACAAGAACCGAGAGGGAGCACCCACCAACCATGGTCCCGGGCAAAACATGACTCAGGCTTTCCCAATAAAACAAAACAATTTATTAACAGTTACTTAACAAAAGACAAAAGGGGACGAAACCGGTTACTTGAGAGGAGGAAAGAGAAAACAAGGCCCGATCTTAAAACAGCACCTCCCCACCCCCTATTTTCCTTTCGTTCCTGGCTCTGCCTTCCCCCCAGCGGCGCAGGGAGACAGGGAATGGGGGAGTACAGGTCAGTTCATCCATGTTCTTCACTGCCGCTCGCTTCTTAAAGGAGGAGGAGTCTTTACACCATTTTTCCCTTGCTTCGGTGGATCCCCTACTCACAAAGAAAACGTCCCCAAACTTTTCCAAAGTAAGTCCTGCCCGCAGGATTGCAATCCTTCCCCATGGATCGCACCAGTTCGGGCTTTACCAGTCTCGGCCTCTTAGGGAGCTGCTGCCACTCGCGTCGGCGTGGGTCGTCCCACGGTCTCCAGATGCCTCCACGACCTCGTCGTGCATTCCATGCCCCATTATCAACAGTACCTGGTCACGCATCCCCTGCCCCACGACCTCTCCCGGGCTCAGGCATCTCCTTCCCGACGTGGGTTTCTCCACGGGCCACGAGTGGGTCGCTGCTCCGCCGAGTACACCCTGGCAGCAGGGGGGCCGCCTGCCATCTCACACCGATTTGCAAGGGAAGCCTCAGCTCCAGTACACCTCCTCCTGCTCCATCTTGGCTGACCCGGTCGTTGTGGTTGTTTTCTCTTAGATATTAATCCTCTCTGGGGGAGCTCGGCCCGGTGGGCACCCCGGGAGCGGGGCGCTTACCGAGTCCCCCATGCGGCTCCCCGGCGCCATCTTGAGCACATGGCGCCGGCCCGGGCCCGAGCGGCCGCTCGGCCGGGAGCCGGGAGCGAGGGCAGCGCCCTCCTGCTCTCTCCTCGCTCCTGAGCAAAGAGCCCTTTCCCGCCCCTTTGTCCCAACTTAAATAGGGCAATTCGCAGAGGCGCCGATTTGGCTCAACCTCCCCCGGGGGGGATGGGACTCAGATCTGGTGGCACAGGGAGCAAATCCCCTCCCCTGCCACCAGAACACCCCCCCACACATCAAACTATCACAGAAATGCTTTGTATTTTTCTAGATAGTTGAAGATTTAAGTGTAGGGCAGCTGTAACTGCATCAGTAATAACGGGACTGGGAGATTTGTCATCACCATTCTCCATCCCAGTGGGGTACATTGTAGCTCTCACTCCTTCACTGTGATTTCACCATCATTAATGAAAGGAAAATTTTGAGAGCTTGAAGTTTTCTAACTTTATTTGTGCAGTACTACATAATTTCATATAAATGCATTTCCAGAAGTTTATTTCTTATTTAATAGTATTCATTAAGTGGTGCTTAAGGACATGGTTTATTGGTGGACTTGGCAGTGTTAGGTTAATGGTTGGACTCAATTATCTTAAAGGTTCTTTCTAACCTAAATGATTCGATGATTCTCTGATTAAGATCTTTTCATCAAGTGATTTAAAAGCATTATAAAACAAGTTTTAAATAGAATAGCAAAAATTACTGTATGACTTTATCAGAGTGGAGTTAAACCAATTGTTTCCTTGCGCCTCCATAAGAATACACAGAAGTCTTCGAGTTCACCTACCTAAAAATCTAAGCGAATCATTCATGTTATCAACTCACTTATCCTGTAATCTGATTGAATTTTCAGCACTGTAAAGAACAAAACACATGTGGGCGCATGTCCTTTGCACTGAGCTAACAGATCCATCATGAGGTCTGCTTTAGTCACCAAATCAAGTGGAGTTAGAAAAAAAATCCTACTTTGGTAGTAATACTCGTCATTAAGTCTACACAGTTAATACACTGCATAGGTGTTTCAGGTTTATCTTTCATTGGTGTATAATAGTGGCCTACTTATAACAGTTTTAACGTATAATTTGTTTTTGATAATGAAATAAAGGGAAAAAATTAAATGTAGGTATTGGACACATAATACCTGCCTACAGTTATTGCAGTTGTGTCCTGTTTGAATTAGTGCACTAATATAAGGGTAATAATATTCCATCATGTTTATAGGAGTAAGGAATGAGAATCTTTTAATAGTTTTGTGTTCAGTAAATGATATATCTAATTGTTTGGACACTACTAAGTACAAAGGAGAGGAAAAGTTGTCTTCAATCCTCCTTCTTTCTTCCTTTCATTATGGCAGAACACTTGCATAGAGGTTGTCAATGTACCAGGTAAACAAACAGCTGGAATGACCTCAAAACAAAGTAGGATTTACAAGACATGGAAGTGGTGTTCAAATTTCAAACAATTGTACCACCTCATTTCAAAGTCTCCTGAATCTACAGTTTGATTATTAAGGATCTTAATAAAAGGAAACAGAAATTGTTACTTTCACTAACTATTGTTCAGTTTTGATTAATAAATGTATAATTTCTTGTAACAGGATGAAATCAAAGCTTCTAAATATTCCGTGATATCAACTTAAAAAAAGTGATATTTTTTCATGTGACTGCAAGATTTAAAAGTATTTATAGAATATTTTTATTGAAAAAATGTTTTTTGTCTTAAAACAGATTACCACATTTCATATGAAAACGCAGGGACCTTCCACCATTCTTGAAACAAACTCTTTTTAAAATCCCAACATGAACAGAGTGTGACTGAAATCGGAGCACTTCTCCATCCATCTCTATTTTAATGAAAACGGCAATTTAAACTCCAGAACATCAATGAAATCCTTCTGGACAATTTCCTGCTGATGTTACTGAGGCCCTTTCACCATCTGGGGTTTTGTGGAGGTCACCTGCTGTACTCGAGGTGCTGTTGGCATCATGAAGGTGGTGAGAGTAGGATTGGGTCCCTAAAACATCCTTTTAAGCAGTCCTGTCAAGCCCTGGATGCCCTGCTGTGCTGCCTATCACACTTGTGTCCTTTTTCATTGCTTATTGAGAAGGTGAGCCTGCTTCCCTCTCTCTGTACACTGCCCAGGCTTTTCTGTTGATGTTTCAATAATTAGCAAGTTATGAGAAAAAAAAAAAAGACAATAAAAAAATAAATTAAAAAAACCCCAAACCCAAACAACCCAAAACCCAGCTGTGAGCTATGGGCAGATGGAAATAATACTGCTGCATCAGCACAATGAGGTGAGTGAAACCAACAGTCCCAGGCATGGAAGAGGGAGCATCCCCTTAGCTGTGGGATGCTGCCCTGGTCTTATAGTGTAGCAGGAAGTGCTGCCCCTCCCCAGCACAGTAAACACACTTTTTTTGCCTGTTTTCTCTCTACCATCTGCTCTTGTTCTTTATCTGAAAGATGGAATTTCAGTGCTTTTTACCTCCATTTAACCTGCTGAATACATGTATTTGTAAAGGCATTGGTGGGGGAATTTGCAGTTCCTGTAAGGAAAATATCTGGAGTGCCCTGTTTTTTCGTTGCAGTTTATGTCTTGTGGTTTTAGGCTTCGCAGGGTTTTACGCTGGGAGAGAAACAACCCGCGTACAGATGAGAACCTGAAACACAGTGTGAGCTAATTGCAGGGACTGGGCCAGGCCAGAGGAACGCAACCAATGCGCTGGTCCTCCTGCTGATGATGGGATGAATTGTAAATTGTGCGTGAGAGGGTAAGAGATGTTGCCTAGTACCCTGCTAGCCTGATCACCAGGAAAATCCATCAGCATAACGTGCAGGGAATTGAAATTCAGTTCAAGGGAAGTTGAGTAGGTGTTCGTCCAGCAGATTGTTTAGACTTTAATCATGGTTAAGCCTTTTAGTTAGATAATTGTTCTACCAGCTGATAATTTGAATTGTATTGAAGAACAATGCGCTAAAACATCTTCAGTGAGAAGCAGCAAAGGAGATGATTTTGTATTCCTTTTTGTTCATTTCTTGTACATCACCATGTCAGTTCTTCTGTTTTCTAATCAATTTGATTGCACTGCAGGCATTTCTCCCTACAAACTCTGACTCCAAACACATATTTACTGCCACTACCTGTGACACTGTAGCTTGGGAAGCCGGGACTCATTACCAAAGGTCAAGGTCTCTGTGTAATTTTTCTTGGGTTAAGAGATGTCATTCCACTTCCAGTTGTGCTGTGGGAATTGGGGCAAATTTCCTAGTGAGGGTATGCCTGAGTTTTCCATTTGTATAGTTTCAGGGTTTGGGATTTGTGTTTCTCACAGACTTTGCTCTACTAAAAGCCAATTTCCTTAGTGGTTTCAAAGTCCTTGAAGTAAAACTATATATGCTTTTTTTTTCAAGTGGAAATGAATCTAAGCTATGCTTTGTTGCTGTCTTCTTCATTTTATGGCATTGCTGTGTGTTAGGATGAAGAGCATTGCAAGTATAATGGCTTTTGAGTTGTCTTTCTTTGGGACAAAAGCCATTGCAGGAGGCTGTGTCCCCCCAAACACTGTTGAGTGCGTAGCAGTGAGCCTCCCCACATGCCAGGCTGGAGGTGCTTGGATGCTTGCGGCAGCTGGAGGAATTAGTGTTTCCAGCCAGTTCTCTGCAGCTCCCTGGGCTGATGCTACCATAAGGAAATCTGTGCACGTTGCAAGTCATGAGATGTTCCAAGTTCTCCATGTTGCCAGGGAAACATCCAGTTTTAGGCACAGCCTAAATGTGCTTTTTGCTCAGTTTGCTCAGTCCCCCCTCCCTCGTGGACTGCAAGTCTGGATGCTGTTGCTGGGAATGGAGGTTGCTGGAAAATCTGAGAGGGAAGACTGACTTTGGAGACATTGGCAAAGAAGAAATGTGAAAGGAAATGGGAAACAAATAAGGAAAAACTGATGCATTTTGGTTTTTTGCCATCTGAAGGATAGAGGGCTTTGCTTTGGTTTGGATATTTGTGCATTTGGGGATTTGCCATGCTGGTGCCAAAAACGGTGTGTTCCCAGGCAGGAGACTGCAGGGACTCCATGGCCTCTGTCCAAGGCTTGGTAAGTCCCCTCGGAGACCCCATGAGAGGGGACTGAGCTGGTCCAGGCAATGCTAAGCGCCGGAGCAAAGGGAAGCAGTCTGTGACATGCATTTACGTGTGGCACTGTCCTCTGTCCCCATGCTGGAGATCAGCCTGCCCTGGGCATGGCTGTAGAGTCTGGGCACGGCTGTAGAGCCTGAGCACATGGGGCTGTTACAGGGCACCCAGCCTGTGGCACAGCAGGCTTTGGGGAACTCAAACAAGCTTCACATTGAACTGGGAACTGGGTCCTGCTGCCAACGAAGCCAATGGCAAAGCACTGACAGATTTCAGGAGAAGGCAGACAGCCAAAATTTGCTGCTGTTATCTCTCATTTGCATGAAAGTTAACTACCTATATCTTCAGGTTCACTTTACGGAGTTGGGCATTAAGTCCGCTCCCTCGCTGGTAACTAAGTCTCTTTTGGACTGCTGTCCAAAGGCTCTGTGGCAAGACCCACTTCAGGAGGGTTTTTATCTCATCTCTGCAAAAAGCATCTCGATTGGTGACAGTCGTGTATTTCTCCCTGCTCTATCATTCAATCTGTATGGAAATTTGCTAAGAACATAGTAGTAAGGTGGAAAATCTGCTTGGACTGGTAATACATCTGCCAGATCTGAAATTTGCAAATGGTTGTCTGAATACAGCCCAAAACCATGTTTCCAATGGAAATGTTCTCTCTAAGTGTGCGATGTCAAGAAACCTTTTCCAACTCTGAATTTGGCCCTGCTTTGAGCAAAGGATGGAATAGAGAACTCCAGAAGCACTTTCCAGTCTAAGTTATTATTACAAATTATATTATAATACTGAAAATTTGAATTGGTAATAATGATAAGACATCCATGAGCTCTGGGTGAATGTTACTGAAATATATCCTGTGAAATCCTCATTCTTCCTATACTCAGTGAAGCAAGATGATGAAAGTTTGTGTGCACTTTGTGTAAACAAATATTTGTGCACAACGCTTGTCTACATGGAGTTCTAAAAATCCAGTTCCTGGTTATTCTAAATGCAACCTACAATGTTTCTTTTTTTTTTTTTTTCAGTTTTTATTGCAGTTTTTTATCCGTACTTGAATTCACTAATAAAGAGAGAATTAAAAAAAGAGTCATATGACAAATCATGAATCTGGTAATGAACATAAGATTGCTAATTGCCCATGGCTGTCTAAGCTCATTTCAAGCTGTCGGCAGCTGTGATTCTGCAGTGGATTTTTTACCATCCTGGCAAGTAAAATGTAAAGTCTGATGTGTGTCTTTAAGATGAAAGGGAAACCCTCTTCTTTAGATAAGCAACTCATTTTCCATATTGGGCTTTCCACTGGGGAATGGCCAGTTAAACATGCCAATCAGTGCCTTGTGCTGGGGAAGAGTGACACCAACTCTTTCTGCAGCACTATGGTCTGACATAAGTGTCACCGGAGCTGGGGGCAGCAGGGCAGTGATGGGGCTGAAACAGCTTCACTGTACACAGCACCTCTGAAAGCAGCCCAATCTTAGGGGATATTTTATGTCTTTTTTGTATCCCATCCAAAAATACGTTTTTTTCCCAGTTATCTCTTGTGTTGGGTTTGTGTGGTGGGGTTTTGGTAGTGTGAGAGGGGCTACAGGGGTGGCCCCTATGAGAAGCTGCGAGAAACTTCCCCGGCTCCAAGTCGGACCCACCTCTGGCCAGAGCTGAGCCCATCACTGCCTCTGTGAATAACATATTTAAGAAGGGGACAAAGAAACCTGTGCCATGTTGGACCTGCTGTGAAGAGCGAGGGGAGGCAGACCCATGCTGGGCCACTGCCACCCAGCTGGAGATGACCGCAGTGGCGTGGCTCGGAGAGCTCGGAAGCGCCTCGCTGCCAGGGAGCCCCTGGGCAGAGCTCATCCTGACGGGACTGCCAGGGCTCGTTGGGCCGGTTGGGCCCCGAGCGGCTGCAGCAGAGAGAGGGCTGAGACCTGAGAGAAACTGCCACACAGACACCGGGTCAGTGAGGATGCAGCAGGAGGAGGTGCTGAAGCGGGGAGTGCCCTGAGCCCACGGTGAGGGGCAGCGCCCCGCTGCAGCTGTGACAGACTCGGTGGGGCACAGACCCACTGCAGGCTGGGGAGGACCCCACACCAGAGCTGGTGGCTGCACCTGAAGGAGGTTGTGACTCAGTGGGAAAAGCCTGTTCTAGAACAGTCTGATGGGTAAAGACTGTGTTCCATGGGAAGGACTCATTTGGAGAAGTTCGTGGAGAGCTGTCTCCCATGGGAAGGAACCCCATGCTGAAGCAGGGGAAGAGTGTGGGGAGTCCACCGCCTTTAAGGAAGGAGTGACAGAAACAACGTGTGATGAACTGACCTGCAGCCCCCATTCCCTGTCCCCCTGCGCCCCGGGGGAGGAGGTAGAGTGGGAAGAAGGGAGGGGTGGGGGGAAGGTGGTTTTAAGATCTGGCTTTGTTTCTTGTTATCTTCTCTGATGTGATTGGTAATGAATTAAAATGGTTTGTCCCCAAGCTGAGTCTGTTTTGCCCATTGACTATGGTTGATGGGTGATCCCTCCCTGTCCTTGTCTCAACCCATGAGCCTTTTGTTATATTTTCTCCTCTCCATCCCACCAGGGTGGGGAGGAGCAAGCAGTGGCCTGTGGTGCTTTGTTGTTGCCTGGGGCTAAACCACAACATCTCTGCTTTCCTTTTCTCATCTATTGCTTAACTCATTTCACAGATTTAGTAGTTAAGATTTACCATTAAGAGTCAAATGAGGTTTGCCTGAAAGGTGACGAAAATGAAGTATCCTGTAGTTTGCTTTTGGATTGACTGTCTGTTTTCAGTCTCTCTGCTGTCAAGATCATTTAATGGGTGGCAGGTTCCTGCTCACTCTTTTTCTTTATTTGGCAATGGAAGAGAAGTAGGAAGGCAGATGAGAACAAAGAACCCTCAAGTTAGCTTAACAGAAAGATTAAAGCTTTTAAAGAAGAGCTGACACTGTTTGTTCATGCACGCATGGTAATTATTAGAAAATACATGAACAGATTAAAACAAGCTGTCTGAGAGTAGTAAAAAGCAGCTCCAGTGTTTTATTTACAGAGGAAAATATCCGAGGTGGCAGGAACCAGTGTTCCCTGAGTTTCTGTTGGACAAGGACTGTGGCAGAGATTGGTGTTTAGTCCTGCTGGCAAGGGAGCGCTGGAGAAACAAAGAGCCCACAGGGTGAAAGATGCACATCAAAAATTCAGAAGGAAATGGTAAACGAAGGTTGAGACGAAATAGCTGGTTTTCTTCATGGCAAAGGTTGGCAGCCAGGACCTTGAGGTCCTGCCCTAGGTACCATCTTGCTCAACACCCGTTTTAATGATCTGAACAGGGAATAACATAACCATCATGTAGACAACACAAAGAGTTAGGAAGGACTGTGGGGATCTTCAAAGACAGATTTTAAATAAGTGAAAGAAATGGGCAATTTGAGGGGAAACACTCTTAAACCCATTCTGGGTTACCCTAGGCCGTGTTTTGCACTGAGTGCTCTTCTTTTTTCCCCTCTTTGTGGCTATTACCAGCTTCTTTCTATTTCAAGGTTTAAAAAATGTATATCAATTTCTTTCCTAAGCACGGGAAGTCAAAGAGCTGAATTTTAGCTATTAAGCTAAAGCAGCCTAAATAGATGATCACTGCTACATTAGGCAGCAAGGGTGCACCCATCCATGTGGCCCTGAGAGGGGAAAATTACTTCTGTTTCATATGATGACTGACTTGATTAAAATATTTAGTAGTTTTTTCGTTCATGTTTTATCACAAATATTTCAATTCTCCTCTAGGTAAGACGACAGCACAGATTTCCTTCTTGGCACAAAGTTCATCTGAGTGCATGTTTGATGTGCAGCATATGCTGTGCTTGTGGCCAGAGGTTCATGCAGATGTTCATGCCTGTCCACTGTTCCATTCTGCCTCTGCCCTAGAACACGTCTACATCTCTTGACTGTCAAAATACAGCACTTTTGATTTTTTTTGGCTCACATGGACCTGGTGTACTGCATATTACCGCCTCTGTGGGAAAACACAGCAGAGGAATTTGCCAAGAGCCCTTTTGTGCACACACCGTGGTTAGCCCAGGCTGTGATCGCACTGGAGGAATCTTGCATTTGTTTTGGTAGACAGGATGTTTTGGCTCTGTTGTTCAAACTAAAGGCCTGACCCTTCATGTGTGCCAGGGAAAGGAGGGTCACAGGTTGAAGACCAGAGCAGGAATGAGCACGCTGAGATTGGTACAAGCCCAAAGGGTGAAAGAAACTGGGAGGAGGTGGGTGGGAGGATGCAGTTGCTATTGAGGTAAGAGGCATTCATCTATGGGGTTTAGCAAGGCTTCACCCTACACCTTCAGCAAGCCACTGGATCCTAAATTTGTTGGGGAGACGTATTTAGCCACCCTCTGAGTGCATGGCTTTTCTAGACTTGAGTGCCTCTGGACACAAGCTGTTTTCCATATGCCTGTCTTGCTCCCACTAATAGCTGAGATTTATTTGAGAAGTTTTAGCAAGTCCCTCAGAAGACACCTTCCTGACTGCCTGCAGGGGAGGTGCAGGAGAGCCATTTCTGACTTAAATTGTGATTAAATTTACCTGGTCAAAAATTCCTTGGAAACACTATTGCCTTTTCATCTGGGCAGATGTATAGCTTAACTGCCTTAACACTGCTGCAGATTCGTAACACCTGAAACATCACAGTATTAAAACAGTATAAAGAGTTCTACAATTCAGTGTCACCTCATTACAGTTAAGAGGAATGTAATGTCAATGGTGACAAATGCAGAATAACTCCAGTTGCTGATGGTACAAATTGGATTCAGCTGAAGCTTCACGCACGCTCAAAAAGCTAGAGAGAATCAAAAGGCTGTTTAACATACTTAGGTGTTTGGGAGTAGTTATAAGGTAGACGGTATTTCATGCTCATTAATCAAGGGTTAGGGGAGAAACTGAACTGTTCAACATTGATTAAAACTGTCCTTGCTGCTATAACTAAAATACATCTTCACTTCGAAGCCTACCTTGAAAAGATAATGTGTTTTAGATTGTATTAACAGAGAGTCATGTGTGGGTTTTGCTGGGTAATATTTTAGTTCTCAAAACTGCAAGAAGGGCAGCTTTCAGCTGATACAACCTGCAAGATGAAATACGCAGTATGAAAAATAATCTCTGGAATTGACCCATCTGAGGTAAGTTCTCCCCATCGGCGTGAGCAGGGAAGCTGGGGAACGGAGGAGCTGGGCAAGAGGCAGGAGCAGAGGAGCCTCCCAGGCTGCCCCAGAGTCTGCAGAGCCAGACCTCTCCTGCACCCCAGCAGAGCTGGGAGCTGGGAATTCAGCTTTGTCTGTGCTGAGAAATTTGGCCACTGTAGCAAAACGCAAACACAGTTTCAAAGCTGTTTTAGTGAGCAAAATAAGCTCAATTGGCAAATGCAATTCATGCTGGCGCTACGTGCCTCTGCTACATATTTTGCCAGCAGAGAAACGTGGCAGATAGAAGCAAGTGTGTTTTTTTTTAAAAATTCTGCCACTAGTAGAGCTTGGCAGAGCCTGGCGCAGATTTGGCATGAGATGCCAATTCCCTTGGGCCTTGGAGCGCCAAGGGAAAGATTGAAACAAACACCAAATCTTCCCTGGACTCACTGATAAGCTTAATGAGGGCACTAAGCAGAGGTAAAGCCCCTCAAACTCCCTGCCAAAGCACTCCTTGTTCCCAGAGACATCTAGGAGAGGAAACACTATGCAAACTCCAATTCTCCTATGTGTTAAGAGTATAGCTGCTACACGTCGGGGCCTGGGAATGGGGAGGGGGGTAGATCTCCACAACCGAAACATGTCAAAACAGGGTCCAAAGTCTGGTGGTCACTGCAGACTGGGCAAGACTTGTGCATAAACCCTGTTATTGCTGGACGCATCCAGGTCCCATCAAATCCTATACAGCCATGCATTTCAGTGAGAAAAAAAGGCTTAAAATTATTTTTTTTCTGGCTCTTCTGCTGGTTATAATCTTCAAATCCGTTTGGAAAGGGAAATTGCAGGCTGGTTTTCATTGCTGGCTTCATGAGTCGTGTGTTTTTGTCTGTTCTATGGTGCAGCTTGCTCTGTTTCTCAGAACTATTAGCCTTGAAAATGTGGATGTTTGAGACTCAGTGATTTAAGCAGTTTTAGTGCTTTTCTGGGGCCTCATATATTTTTGCCACAAATACATCATTACAAAACTTTGTTAGGAGAAACACTGCCATTGGCAGAGCTCTCTTCCAGCATAGTGCAGATCAGAGTTGTACATGATGTGTTGAGGTTTATTTTCTCAGCTTGTTACAGAAATTTTTAGAAGTCAGGCTTTTGGACAGGGGAAGGAAGGATCTGTCCTATTCTACCTATCAAAATTAATAATACCTAGAAGCTGTCAAATGATGAAGGGATGCGACCGAAGCTGGGGAATGAATAAGATGACACTGCTGCACACCAGTGTTCTTCCAGAACCAGACTCCCTTCCAGTCACCCTCACCTTCTTTAGAGATTTCTGACATGGATGTATCAAATAAGGAAAGCAAAGAAAATGGCACTAAGTTACTTACTTACTCAGTGAGCCTCTGGCAAGTGCAAGAAGGGTCTGGCTGATCCCCGGGGCCATGCCCTGGGGGTATTAACGTCTGTTCTGCAGGGGCAATTTTTCTTCCCTGCCCTGTTCCCAGGTGGATGCATTGATTAAAAGTATCTTTCGTTGTTTCTAGAAGAAAAAAGCTGCAGTGGCTTCATCAAAATCTCTCAGAAAGCTGCACTGCTGGCTCCAGCGGTGCTGGTAGTGGCTGTTGTGGCTGTTCATCTGTGGGGTCATGGGACCCTGGTGGAGAAGCTTGCTGGGCTTCATGCTCCTGAGAGCATTGCTTCTCTCCTTGGTGTCACATGGCACTGTCCCTTCTTGTGTCATGAATACAACACCCAACTCTTCCTGCAGCTTTCATTTTTTTTGTCTGCTTTTCCTTGTCTTTCAACATGTGTATAGGTATTCATTAAAAATAATGTGAAAGAATGAGTAAAATGGATAACTATATGTATGTGTTTCCCCTTAATCCCTCAAGAATGTAATAATCTAAAATTCTGTTTGTTTGTTGCATCCAGACCTTTTCCACCAGCAAGCTGCTCTGCTAGACTTTCAACCAGCAGCACATGGCAAATGAACGAGAGCGGTGCGAAACAGGGAAGAGCGTGTTTGTCTCGAAAGTGCTAGTAGAGCATAAATGGTGCTGTATCATCCTGTGCGATTCTTGTTCCTGAGAGAAGTGCTTTGGAGGGAAACCGGAGTGCTCTGCAGCCCAGCTGTTCCCCAGGGTATATGAGCAATCTGCGTGACTCAAAATGGTCCATGGTGCAAGGGGTAAAACACTCTTGCCTGATGCACTGCTCTGACGGTTTCGCTTTCTTGCTGGGGAAAGAAAACCAGGAAAGAAACTGTAATGAAAGAAAGGCAAGACAGAAAGACAAATAATCTCCTTTCTTTCTGAGAGGAGAAGGACCAGTATGATACTCAGTGGGATTTGTTGGATGAAATGCCTCCTCCATGTCTTGGGGTTGCTCAGTCATCCTGCGAGCATGGCTGCGGTCCCAGGGAAACCACAAGCCATGGGGCACAGCACACTGCTCCAGCCTTTGCTGTTCCCACCTCTCCTGGGAGGTAGAAATTTCTTTTCCCTGTTCTCTTTGTGCCACTGCTGACCGCAGCACTTGCCCAGGCAGAAATTGTTCTTACAAGAATTACGTTCCTTTTCTAAAATTGCTTCCACCGCTGATTGCTTAAAAAGAAATCAAACGGCTGCCATGCCAGCTCTTAAATGAGTGCTGCTCAGAGAGCAACTCAAGAGCTCTCCAGAGAAGTAGCAAATAAAAAGTCTCTTCTGTTTCTGGATACCTAATCTGCTGTAAAGGAGGGCGGTGAGCCAGGAGGCATGGGGGGAGCCGTGTCCCCCGGTACGGTGCCGATGACCGGGCAGGCTGGCTGTGCTGCATGGCTCGCTCAGATCAAGAGCTGTGTTCCTCCTCCTCCCTCCATGCCTTGGCATTGCTTTTGATTTTAAAAACTACGTTTGGAGCCAGAGTGGCAAATTGGAGGCCAATTTTGTGCAGATACTGTGGGAAGAGACCTGGACCAGAGTAACGCCTGTGAGCTGGGATGCATCTTGAGGAGCTGGAGCCTGCAGAGGAGGGGGAAATATAAGTGCTTTGGGGTGGGAATAAGGTTGCTCTTTTCTGCCTTTTTCTGCCAGAAGGATGCTGGGGGTTGAGAACTACTGAAAAGCAAAGAGTTTCTCTGGCAGAGGAATGCGAGCCTCCTGGCTACACCCCACTGCGATGAGGATTTGGCACCCAAACAAAGTATTTCTGTGTTGAGACGCTCCCTCCCAAAGGTCTGTTTGAGGGGAGAAAAATAAAGAGAAGGAGAAGAAAAACAACCAGCAGAAATCCCTTAGAAAGAGCAGCTCCTCGTTAATGCTGCACTGCAAGCTTTGAAAATCAATGTTGACAATTGCAAGGTGCTGCACAAGAAGAAGAATAATTTGAATTGCAGACACTGAACTCCAGATTATTTACAGACACCTGGGCCATGCTACTGGCAGCTGGGTGAAAAAGCACATCTCACAGTGCAGAATTAGAAATATCATAGTGTGAATCATGGGACAAGTGACAGCCCTCCAAATGGTATGGTGACACTGTTAAATAGCATGCCTGAAGCTTAAGGGTGCCCCAGGAGAGGTTCTTGCTCCCATCTTTTGGTGAAGACCCTCAGAACAAACAGCCATGCCTTTTAGGTAGAGATTTCAGGCTTGACCCTATGTAACTCTGCAATTTCTCCGGTTTTCTCCATCTCTGAACTTTCCCAGCCCTATCACCCCAGCACTGGCACACGGATGCCAACTTGTGGGGACACTTCAATGGTGAGGGGCAGTGAGCTGTGGATGCCTGGATCTGAGCCACCAGAGAAGGACTGAAGCTCTGCAAAGGCTCAGATTCCTTCCTCCAGTCCACATGGGGATATCTGAGCTACATCTGACCATGGACATCCCTTCCCTTTGTCAGCCTCGTCACGTTGTAAAAGTCATATGAAAGTATCTGATTACATTTAAATACCATTAGTGCCCAAGATAATACCTTTGGTGGCCCATTATCTTCAATTTTCTCTCTTTCCAAAGTTGCTTTTTGAAGTCTCTCTTCTCTTAAGACCTCAGCTCTATCTTCCACCCCAAGGGCTGCACTGGAGAGGAAGCATCTCTGATCTCTGAGGTCTCTTCTCTGGGTTTGGTGAGGTCTGAAGCTGTTGCCAGGCTGAGGAAAGGTTTCAGTGGGGGTGTTGGCAGCAGAGACTCCAAAGAGCCTGTTTGTCCACAATGATGCATTTGAATATTTATTTTCCATTTCCATGCAGTAAGGGAGTGGACTTTGCAAATTGAATTTTTCACTTTGGATCTATCAGATTACAGGAAATGGAAGCAAAAATTAATTAAAAAAAACCCCAGAAATAAAATAGGTATTTGCAAACCCAATGCTTACTAAACATTATTTTCAATTCTCAGGAAACAACATGCTGGCTTTATTATCATCCGAATAGACTATGTTATCTATATGGCTAAATAATGACAACTGTACCCCCATTACTCATCTCCCAACAATTTTTCATTTCTGCTGAGAAGAAGTTGCCTGCTATGCAGGACTAGCATTTCAGAGAACACTGATTTTTCAGCAGAATATTATGATGTGTTGAAGACTGAGTGGGTGTCATCAGTCTAAGGCTGATGTTATTTATATCCTCTGTGTCTGGTACAAGTGATAAATCTGCAAAGATGGTGAGAATCATATCCTGCAGCCTATGCTGGTAAGGGCATTCCTTACCCATAAATTGAAAACTAATGTTTATTTCTCTTTAATTGAATACTCCATTAGCCAAAGACTGTGTTAAAATACTTAAAAAAAATTAATATAATCAATATACCAACTGTGTCATTACAAAAACATTTCATATTCAGTAAGTTCCAGGTTTCCTGTCTTTGCTGAATTACGAGTTCTTTGAAGTGGATGGGGGAACACTGTCAGTTGAGTTGATCTATAAATGCAAAAGTAGCATTTTTTTCCTGACTCTTATGAGGGCACTTCAGCAAGCTGATGTCTAGATAATGCCCGGTATATTAACTGATTCAGTATTTTAAGGATATGCAGCATTTCTCCTAAACTCTTCCTTTACTTCTCAGAGATGTGTGTGTGTGTGAATGTATAAAATTATTGTCAAAATACATTAACTATTGGAAGCAGTAGATTTTGTGCTGCCCTCAAGGTTACTCTTCATGTTGATAATTTTGTTTGTTTGTTTTATTTCTGTTGGGTAATTCATGCTTAGGCTAGAACCCAATGAGAGCACTGGAGAGGGCGTTGTTACAGGGAAAGGTTTTCTCTCGAATGAGCCCTAGGTGAGATGGGTGGATGCTGGTGGAGCCTGGCTGCTCCCTGCTCCCTTCCCGCAGTGGTCACAACAAGGACTGGCTCCTGTTCCTGCTCTTGTTCCCACTCCTGAGTGGCCACTGATGCCCACCCAGGTGGAAGAGGCTTCACATCTCAGAAACTTCAGGTCCTTTCCCAAACATGCCCAAAACGGGAAAGGTGGGAGGAGGAGCATGGAAATAACCAGGCAGAGGAGTTCAGAGACTTTTTTCTTCTTCGATCCTTTAGGGAACCAGGCTAAAATAAGGTTTTAAAACAGGAAATAAATACTTTATTTCCAGTAAAATAACTATTCTGCAGTCACTCCACTCCCTTACTGTTAGCTGGAAGAGCTAAACCAGAAGCATAATGTGTCTGATTTAGTGTCCACATGTTCTCAGCAGGTACTTTCTCTCCTCCTGTTATTGCCTTGCATGGTGTCAGTTGTATCAAGGCAATCAAGGTGAATTTTTGCAGCCGCTTGCTTTCCCCAGAAAAATATTCCTAGTGGCATGATAAAAAAAGTCCTTTGTGAAGATAGTCTATCAGTTGGATTAGTTTACATGTACTTCTAATGCCAAGAACCTCAGACTGCTTAAAAATAATAAAAATGAAATGCCAAGCAAATAAAAGTTAATTAAACGCACAATGAAGGAGGCTTAATTTTAGTCCTAAAAGGAGCCAAGGATTTTGCAGAACATACCTACAAAGGTAGTAAAATCCTTGACTGCAAAATCTGAAACATTCTCCACTCCCTGGCAAGAAATGAGGACAACACCTGAAGAGCATCCGTACTCCAGACACCACCAGATGTGAAGGAGATTATTTGCCAGGGGTTTGGGGAAATAAATAAGAAGGCGGTGAACACAAAGACTCTGTGAATAGTTGTATATGATTAATACACTCAAAAATCATTGTGCAGAAAGAGCTCTGAGTTATTCCAAGCCTAATGCAACATGAGATTTAAAGGTCAGCTCCTTTTCCTGTTGAAGTCTAAGGAGATGTGTTTTTCTCAGGAAGCAAGACTGAGCTCCAGGCTCTTCTCAGCACCGTTGTTCCAGCATTTCAGATACACAGAGGCAATGAGGAGAGCCAGAAGAGCAAGGGAGACAAGGAAGCAAATACTGCACCTGACCAGAGGCTGTGGCATGGACAGACACTGATGGGAATCTGTGCGACAGGCATTTTCCTGACTTGGGCACAACAGTGAAGCTTTTCACAGGAATGCTCATTTCCCTTGCTGAGACTCTTAATGAAGATAATAAAATGCTTCTCCATTACCATAACTCAATCAAGGATGCAGATAACGGGTATGTGCTCTAGTCCAGGCAGCACTCCCTTAGGGGCAGCCTCCCCGGGGCTGCTGGGTCTGGTGGGGCACAGGGCTGGAGGCAGAGGTGCTGTCTGTCCATGACAGAGCACAGACGAGACAGGGAGTGCTTCTTTTTAAGTAAGAAGAAAAGTGCAAAAGCCCGTAGAGCAAGCACTGTCAAACCAAACCAAAGAGATGCTAAAGCAAAACTACAGCGGTGAGCAGAGCTCCTCTGACGGGCAGCCTCCTGCCCCGGCCAGGACGCCAAGCGTGCTTAAGTCTCCAGCCAGTGGTCTTGTGTTTGAGCTTATTGCTCTATAGCCAAAATAAAGATGCCAGAATTTGTTTGCAAGCACCTCACTCTGAGGGTTGTATCTTCAGGTAGGACAAACGCCAGGAGGAGAGGGAAGGAGAAGAGGGTTTTGTTTCCAATTTTATTTATGTTAAAGGGCTGGATGCTGCATTTCCTGATTAATTTAAAAAGAGGTAAGTTAACAACAGAAGATATGAGACCCACTGTGTTTAATCTTCCCTCACACTTGACCCATCACTGTTGTTGTGCATCAGGATTATGTGTGCTGTGGAGTGTGCTGAATTTCTGAACGAGTGGGATAACACAGTTTCGAATCCCAAGGAGTGATGAGATGCCCCAAATGTCAGAGCTTCAGACTGACAGGCTTTTGTCAGGCTCTTTTTTGTAGTCTTTCTCTGCATCCTAGCTGCTTTTTCTTAGCACCATCTAGGAACCATTTACACCAAGAGGTTGATATTTTGGTAAACCCTTCACATCTAATCTTCAACAATATAACAGCTTTGTTCATCACTGTAACAGATTAAATTAAATGCTCCCTCTGAGCTGACCTAGTTTGGAGGTTGAAATTATGCAACCTAGATGGGAAAAAAAGTCTCTCTCATCTTATTTGTATTATTTTTCGATATGAAAGGAAGAGAAAATCAGCATCACCAGGAAAGCAGACTTCATCTTGACAGGCAACTTTGTTTTGAAATGTAATTATAGGACCAGACTAGCAGCATGGAAGACCCCAAAGGAAAATCAATTGTGGCTGTGCTATGATCGCAGGCAGTGTGGCCTCTGGAAGCACTGCTCTCCCGTCTGTGACTCCAAGGTGTCACCTCTCACTCAGTTTTAAGTGGAGCAAGGGCTGGAATTAGAGGCAGGCTGGGAAATTGTTTATCTAAACCCAGGCTTGATTCTGCAGGGTTGCTTCTGCATTCCCTGACCTGAGTGCCAGCTGTCAGCATCAAACTGTACAGATTTGCTGATACCAACAAAGGCATGGAGATAGAAACCCCCTCCCTGGGGTGGGATAGGGTTCGGTGGGGTGGTTGGTTGCCTTTTCTTTGCAGAGGAAGGAGAGACATGCCTTGCTTACCTTATTCCAACTATTTAAGTCCTATGGGTTCCTGCTGGATTGCACGTGACAACATGCAGAAGGAGCACAAACACGTGTGAAATGTCCTCTTCTAATGCGGACAGAGCAGCTTGGTCCTGGGATGATCCTTGGTGGGTCTGTGAGGTTGGTAGCATGCTCCCTGTAGCATGGCGGTGAAGAGACATGTAAAGCAGGTCAAATTGGATTCATGCTCTGATGTGATGATGCTTATGCTGTTGAAATTTATCATTCTTATAGTCTCAGCACTGGTCTGAGATGCAAGGGCCTCACAGTCCTGATCACGGAGATCTGCTGAAGGTAAACTCTCTCTGTCTGAACCACCTCCGCTGTTGGATGTCTGCATCCTCGAAGCATGGGAGAAGGAACAGGGACAAAGGGGATAATAATGCAATGACAGTCTATTTTTTTTTTTAATTTTCTTTATGACTATTTACAAGAGAGGTAGATCTTGTTACTCTGTTGATGAGCTTGTAGTGCAGTTCAAAGGAAAACAGCCAAAATGTTGCTGTTAGATGCACCATGTATTAAAAGCATGAAGACAAGAGAGTACAGGTCCTTTGCTGGGTAGTGGCAGACAGCCAGTGAATGCAGTGATATATGAAACCGTTTTTTGTGGAAGAGCTGTGGGATTGCCTGTACATATTTATATGATCACTCTGGATTAAAAAAAACGGAGCACTTTGCTAGGCTTTCCCACCAGTGACCAATCGAGTGGGCTGGAGGTGAGAAGTGTTCTTCAGCAGGAATGTGCAATAAGCCAGAGGCAGCACTGCAGAGAGCTGCTGTACCTGCTGTGCTCTCCTCGCTGTGACAGTCCTTTCTGTGTCCCCTGACCACTCACAGCTCCAGCTCTCGGCAGGACAGCTTGCAAGGACCTGCACGGAGGTGCCAGCCAGCCCGTGGCGTACAGGGAGTAGCATTGATTTATTAAATGCCTTTCTTAATTGTATGCCATTAGAGGAGTTTTAACCAATCCTGGGAAAGGGCATTTGTTTGGCTGTTGAAGTCATAAAAATTAAGTGACATTTGAATTACCGCTTTGCTCCTTTCATTTCTGAAGAGGGGTCTGTGAATACATTTGCATTTAGTTTCTCTGCTTGAGAAACACGTCTACCCCATGTCTTGTCTTGCAGGTCTGGCAATCAGAGTCTTTCCTGATTGGAAAAAGTGTCTGGTCCCAGTATCTCCAGCGAGTATGCAAAGTGCTGGATGCTGCCTGCTTCTTTCAGATTTATCAGTGCAATTTGCATGTGGTTAATATTTGTGCCTCACTGACATAAAACTTGGTTATTATTGGCCTTTATTAACTTTTTTTGTGAAGGTCATTACATTGCTTTATGAATGTGTTTAAAATGTGCAGAACTTGATGTAGGTGCTTTGATTGCATGCATAAAACTTGTAGGAGATACCATAATAAAGCTTATTGAGCAGCTAGGAAACATCCTCTTGTTTGAAAGGAACTGGATGTGCTTTGTGTTTGACTTTAAGGAACAATTTTCCATTAATCAGGGTGTATCTCAACTGCAACCTGCCCTGTGTGTCTGTGTGGGTTAGTAAAGGAGCAAGTGTCATTTTCTTGTGAGCCTGGGTCTGCTGCCGCCCATGCTGGAGACCTTCCACCACTGCCACTTGCCAGGAATGATCTCTTTTGTTATATACTATGTAGATCTTCAAATTTTCTCTTTTGACTAGCAAGCAAACATTTAAAAAGGACAAAAATTTAGTATTGAAGAGAAAACACTTTTGTTTTACTTGCTAGATAGATATTATTGTTTCAAAAAGGGGGAAAAAGACCATTTCTTTTGCTTGTTGGAATAAGAACACAATTCAGAAAAGCACGAAGATGTATGGGGAAAAATTTTTCTGCCAGATGCAATACATCCATCCAAACAGCCCTTCATGTTTGGCTGGGCAACTCCAGTGATCTCTTATGGCTGCTGAGGATGTAAGATGAGGAAGAATTGGACTGAACCAGGTTAAACAGTCTTTCAGTCCTCCCCTAGTACTGAGCTCTAAAATATCCATAATTTATCTTCCATATATAGAGGTTCTAGTGACTTACTTCCAGTTTGCGTGCTCTGAACTAGTGTCAGGAATGAATGTTGTGCATTTAATTCATTTATCAATCACGTTGAGTAAATGGAGATTGTCTGATCTGAATTACAGAGAGAAAAATTAGGCAGATTAATGCCTTTTCTCAACTGAAGCAAAAGCCGTGATCAGAGCTGGCTGAATGAACCACAAAATGAATTGCCATCATTTCTGCAGACACAAGTGGTTTCTGTTGTGTTTAGGGTCATGTTATTCAATGTCCAAGAAGCAGTCAGGCATGTTGGCAAAGCTGGGACATTTCAGAACGTCAGCCCACAAGGTAATTCATGCCAGTCTGCCAATATCTATTTTTTTATTGGCCTTTATCCTTTCAGAGGAGGAGGAATGGCTTGGTGTTTTCATCCCTCTCCCTGTCAGTGCCCAGCTGTTATGGGAGAAACTGATGATGGAGCCAAAATGGTTTAATTCACAGATCACAGGCATGCAACAGAGAAACCACCCTGCCACAGGGACAGCCTCTGACTGCCTCCCGGCCAGGGACCGGCGGGAGCAGCCAGGGGAGCTCACTGCTCCTAGGGGTAGGCACATCCCATGTGCTCTGGCCCTGGGCACAGGATAGCAGGAGGGGAACCGACACATTCTGCATTGACAGTGCTGTATCCGAAATGGTGGGCTCCAATAGGAAGGTGTTTCCTGGTTAAATAGAGCCAGATGTGGTCCTAGAAAAGAGTATTGCTGGAGGTAGCAGAGATGCCACATGCTGGGCACAATGTGCCCTTACCTTGCATCCCACTGCTTACAAGAAGGGACTGTCGCACCACTGAACCCACCTCCCTGGTGCCCTGCTGCTAGGGAACCGGCTGAAGCCCCAGCATAGGAGTAGAAAACAGGAGAGAGAGTGGGAGTTTTGTTCTGCTGAGCATTAAGGAGATGCAAACTGAAGAACTCGAGTTCTTGCCGAGCTCAGAAAATGCATTCAAACAGGCCAGTGGGGTGCACGATGCCTGCTAGTTATCGACTCCCCATGGCATCGGGCGGGAACCAAAATTGGTGGAGAGACTTGAAAGGCCTGGTGTTGGTTCAACTGGAGCTGTGAACTGGTGACGCCCTCCTGAACGCAACAGGGGAAAACAGATCCATCCAGGAGACAGAAGGCTGAAATGGGCAAAGTCAGTGGCTTCCCTGCCACGGGCAATAGAGTTTAACCGCTGCCCAAAAACTGTATCGCCTCTTGGAGCGATGCAGAGGGGAGAGGAGCAGCCGAGCTGCTTCGCTTGGCCGTCGTCTCCTTTTCATTCCTGAACAAGCTCACTGCATTTAGAGCTCTCAAAAGCAAAAGCCTGCCCAGAGCTGAGCAGATTGTGGGAAAGCAGCTCCTCGCCAGCCGCCTGTCCGCGCCCCGGCAGGCAGCAGCCCAGCAGGATATCGCTGCCTTGCTCCCAGGGAGACGCTGCCAGTCAAGCTGCTTGTGGTGCCAAGTTCTGTCGTGGACTTTTGTGCAAGCAAGTTACCCACTGAGAACACAGAACTGCAGAGCTAATCTCTGTTCTTAATTTGCCATTAAAGTTTATTTTCAGGAAATTATTCATAAAATCCATAGCGCAGCTGTTCCACATTAATCTCTTCCTTCTTGCAATTTTTCTTCAGCAAGAGGCAGTTTCTCTCTCTCTCTCTCTCTCTCTTGTTTTTTTCTTGCACAGCCGTGTACAAGAGACAGGAGTTTGACTTGAGCACTTGGGATAGGGAGTGAGTCTACGGAGGTGTTTTTTACCCAGCAGGGGAGGTGCGGAAGGGAAACCTATCAGCCAAGACCTCTCTGCTCACCGTGCCAGGACAGGTCATAGAATCATAGAATGGTTTGGGTTGGAAGGGACCTTAAAGATCATCTAGTTTCAACCCTGCTGTCATGGGCAGGGACACCTTCCCCTAGATCAAGTTGCTGATCAAGTCGAGTGGGTTTGCTGTAGCACAGATACATCAGCCTGCTCTGAGGTTCAGGGAGAGAGGACTCGGTCTGAATTATCCTGCCAGGCTTATCACTAACAGCTGTAAAGGCCGTGCATGGCCTGGCTCATTTGCTTCTCTAATGACAAGAGGAGACGAATGCTGAATGTTTCCTTAAAAATCAGATTAGTGCTGTGTTGGTCATTGCGCCAGAGAGGGCTATGCCCTTGTGTCGTTGAGTAACAGTGTAAAGTTAGGAATTAACTTTTAACTTTTAAAAATCGCTCTTTTGGGCAGCTAAAAAATCTCCCACTCCCAGACAATGTGGAAACTTTCTGCAATAGAGCTGCTCAACATCCAACAGGGCATGGCTCTTGACAGCGGGGCTATTTTCTAAGCCAACCTTGTTTCTGTGCATCACAAAGCTCTGACAAAGGCAGAGCACAATGCTATAATACACGTGTCAGGTCTGCATTACCTGGCCACCGTTCCTCTGAAATACAGACCTCGGCATGGCAAGCTCTAGCTATCGATGTAGGTTAAGGGCTGGCTAATGGGCGGTGTTTGGCAGCCCTCGTTCCCAGGGCACACGTTCCTGCGCAGAGACCACAGGGTTTGGTTTTATGTCACACCGCTGGTCTGGGAGAGCTTTGCAGTGTCACCAGCAGAAGATGCGTTATTTCTAGCGGGGAACAATTCAGGAGCGTTTCAAAGCAGTAATCCTCACTGATGTTAATGGAATATGTTGCGTGTCAATTGATAGCGTGATACAGCTACCTGTATCTTCGAATCTTTGTAAGGAATTTCTGGTGAGCAGTTTTCTAGCTCTGGTGCAAACTCTTCCCTAGGAATACCGTGATATTGCAATAGCTCATTGATATTGTAGTCTGGAAAATAAGTTGTCTTACGCGGTTCCCTTACACATTAAATAGGTGACTTGAATTAACTAGTAACTATTATTGATTTTCGCTATTATTTGTATTAAATAATAATTTTTATAAGTAAACTTTATTACTTTAGTTTATATTGAAATAACTATTAACTGATATTGAATATTATTAACTACTACTTGAATTAGCTATTAACTGTTAACTATTAACACCAGACAAATTGATAACGCAAATTTGTAACGCAAAGTCACTTTGTTCAGGTACTTTTAAACATATGATTTGCAATTGCTGTCCCCTTTCTCAATTCAGTTACTCAGAAACGTGTCTGCACTATTGTGATCTTTTTCAAAAAGTAATTTATTTTACTGGCCATTTCTATTTTCCCTTGTTAACAGGCTCTGAAATAGTCCAAAGCAGAAGGAGAATGGGCATTCAGTCAAAGCAAGGACTGCAGGAAATGTCAAATGTGTAAGCTGGTAAATGTTGCATATCTCAAGATGGAGAGTTTAACACAGACAAGAACTAGAAAATACAGACAGCATCATTTTTCCTATAAATTTAAGACTGAACTCTTCTGACCCATCCATCCTACATGCCATACTGATAGATGTAGCACTATATTGGCAGTGCTGAAACCAAAAGGGGAATATATGTCTTATTAGAAAATGTATCTTGTTAGAAATTAGTTTATCCATTATAGTTGTTGTTTTTTAAAAATCAACTGATCTTGAGCATTCAATTTACATTTACCCTAGTCAGTAGCCTGAAAGCCATCATGTGTTTTGAAAGGGATATTTTCCTGTTCATTAAATCCCATTGGAGTCTAAGACGGAGGTGCCCCTGTGGCATTCAACCAGAAAAGTGTTACAGTGCTATTTGAAGACTAGACAGGCAGATCAGGGACTGGGAGTCATGTACAGCAAATAACACTAAATTAGGACTAGTATGGGAAAATACATCTGAGCAGATTTCAGGTCTGTCAGTTCAGTCTCCTCATAGGACTGAAACTCTTGAAAGGTCCTTGATTGGGAAAAGGAAGGTGGGTTTTGATACCTCTTGTCTCATTCAGCTGGGAAGACGCCATGCCATGAAGATTAATTTTATTTCAGTGTCTCAAAAAAAAAAGATGCAAAAAGGGAAGAGAAAAGAAACAGCAGCAGAAAAAGATGTACTGGGACGAGGTGGTGCTTTGAAAAGAAACATCATAAAAGAGATCATAAATGGGAGAAGGATTAAGTTAGAATGATGTCATGTAAAAGAAGAGCAGGAAAATGCCAGCACAGGAAGACAGAGATGTGGTCAGTGTTTTGGGAGGAAGCCCTGGCTTCACCCAAGTCTATGGCAATTTTTCTGTTGACTTCTGTGGAGCTGACATTTCTACCTTTTAGCTTGTGGTGTCATGTTTTGAATCATGAACAAGATTCTTTTTCTCATCTAAGCATAACTTGCAGCAGTTAGTGATAACCCTTCCATAACTAGAGATAATGAAATAGTTTTTAATATTATTTTTTCTACCAACCCTTCCATTTAAAGGTTTGATCTTTACATCTGAACAACCCACTGAGTATTGGATTCATGTACTCTAAGTAGACTCTTTACTACCCATGTAGGCCTGCGTGAGTATCTACAGGAGAGGAAAAACTCACCTGCTTATTACCATCTGGCTCTGTGTTTGATCTGGAGCTGAGAAGCATGGCTGGTAAGCATAACCTGGAGTAACAGTGCTCGGAATCTTTTCTTATCTTAGATCTGTTCCAAAGATCAGAAATAAACAACAGATGTCAATTTTGTTAAAGTTAATGAAAAAATGTGTTCAGGTACAGTTTTATGGAATGCGTCTCTGCATATGTTAGTCAATTCAAATGAATTCTTTAATTAGAAGCGGTAAGAGAAGCTTAAAAAGACAGAAAGTCCAATCTGAGCCATTGAAAATGAAAGAAACTTCAAAATTTAAAAAATGTTGTGTTGTTCCTGCACCTTTAGTTACGTTACATCTCAGTATTTTTGATTCATCGTGTTATTCTGAAGCAAAGGGCTCATGGGCTGTAAGCAAGGAGAGACGAGCTGAGGAAAAAGGGGGTTCTCTAGAGTATTTGTAGGAAAGTGGATTTCTCTGACATTCAGACTGTTGTGGAGAATTGTTTTCATTGAAAAAAAAGTTAATCTATAGTTTGCACTGGCATTGCAGAGTTTTTGTTAGCTTGGCATGTGTCCCTGGTGAAGAGACGAGTGTCTCTGGAGCACGACCCTTGCTGAAAGTAGTGGACTTTGGGGTGGGCTGGAACAGTTTGCATTGGGTGCTCTCATCTGGATGACCCCAGAAAGACCAGAGCTCATATCACACCCAATGTTGAGGTTTCCCTTGCGACTGCTCTTTGATTTCCTACATGTCATTCACATTTCCAAAAATACTGGCTCCCTGGTCACACTGCCAGAGATGTAAGCAGGGTTGCTGAGTTTAACAATACATGGCAAATTACACTTTCCTGCTGGAACGACAAGGTTCACTACAGCACAAGCATTAAGAGCAGAAACCCCTCTATATTTTCAGGAACTCCTATGAACCTGCAGCCCTGATGTTGTACCCAGCTGCCACATAGCCTGGCAGACATGCTGGTATGAGGTACAATCCCTGGTTCATCTAAAGATGCTGCAATATGCTACATATGCATATAGTGATGCGATATGATATCTGGAGGCATATTTTCTTTGGATAATACCCATTCCCTGAAAAACTATATTTTCCCCTAAATTGCAAATGGCCTTGGGCAGGAAATTGCTCAAGGTCTCGGAGAACTGCTTTATCATCCCACTACATCTGACTTAAAGCAGGAGTTTGTGTGGAAAGTCCAGCAACCGAATCGCTGCTCCAGTCATGAAGCTTTGTGTTGGTCTGGGGAGACTTTGTGTGTTTTGTGAAAACATCTCCTGAAAACGCTTTTGTTTCAGCTTGATGAAGGATGGGAAATCTTTGAAATCGCAGAAGACAGGCAGAGTAAACTCATACCCCACTGAGGGTTCAGGAGCTCCCCTATAGGATCTTATCAAAGAGCACAGCAAGAATATATCCTTTCCTTAGGCAAGTGGAGACTTTCGTAAGCTGTCCTTCGCTGTAAGTCAGAGCAGAGCTGAATTTCTTTATGTAAAATGGAAGTAATTTCCTCTTGACACAAGTTTATCCTGATGTAAGGGCTAATTGATAACTTGCAGGGCACTTGTGTTTTCCAGGCTGTTGGTTTTGTTCTAAGCACAAATCTACTCAGGGATGAGAATATTTTGACGATTCTGCCTATCTGTGCTCAGGAACTGCAGTTTGGTGTGAATTTTCTGAGTGTGTTGACCCAGTTTTAAAGCCTAAAATGAGCATGCTCTAGATTAATATGGAAATACTGTAGTTGGCAAAATAAAACAAAGAAACAGAGAAAATAAGAAGTACAGTACATTCGGCAGAAGAACTTCCAAGGGAGGTTTTGCTTAGCTGGCAGCAGAGTGTTTTTGTCCTTATACTTTCTCCAGGAGGTAATTATGAAAAAATGATATGATTCAGCTTGCAGAAATGTGCCATTCGGACCCACTTGCATGTCCCCATGACCGCATCTCTTCAGCAAATCCTTGCCTAGCCATAAACACACAAAAATGAACATGTCAAATTAAGCAGAATTAGTTTTGAAGACAAGGCACATGTTGCTGCATTGTTCCTTTGCCTTCCTGGATCTAATAACTGTCTCATTTAGAATTCTCTCTCATTCATATTTGTGGTGTTTATTTTTACGTGCTTCTCAAAGCTTATTTTTAGGCAACTCATGGCTCATTCTTTAGGAATAAAGAAAACATTTCTGGTTTTATGCATCGTTGTGTGAGCGGAGCTGGGAAGACTGTGCTTGTTTTCTTTAGATGATATGACAAATTAGCTTCTTCCAAAATATTATGCTTTGGGTAGTATGATTGCAGGAAGCGTGAGAGAACATTCGAATACATTACCAGAGCTCTGTGCAATACATACATGTGCGTTTATTGTGTATAGAGCAAGGTTTTAAGCAGAAATGTTCAAATAATTTTGCTACAAACTCTCCTAACAGTGTCTTTGTGCTGTCCACAGAGTCACAAGAAAATTGAGTGCTGCAGGATAGTTGATTTTGGTGCATATTTAGAATGTGGAAAGGTGTTTATACGGATTACACATAAAACCAGAAAAGAAGCTCTGTGCTGCTCCCTTTTGTTTTTGTGATCCAAAATCTAGCTATAACTAAAAGTGCATTTGCTTGATAGAGAAGTATTATCACTTTACTTCACCATTTCTCTCTTAGGTAAAATTAGCTGGGTTGCTAAGCCATCCAAACACAGCTAAAAGGATAACAATGATGAGCCCAGCTGTGTACCTTGTGCTCCCACGGAGCACCTCCTCGTTCTTTGTCCTTTGTTCTTTGTTGCCTTTTGTCTCTTCTCATTGAGGAGCACACAAATTATGGTATTGCCATTAGATGCGACTTCACCTTGGCCACTTTTTATTCCAGTACCTGGTGGGAAGGTGACACGGATACCTGCTCACAGTTCCTCCCCCAGAGGCTGTTTGACTGGGGCAGAATGAGGTATAGTAATTAGATGGCCTGGCAGACAACTGCAACACAGAACACAGCTCAGACAGTTAACATCTCGGCAACTAGTTTAGTTTTAAAGTAAAACCTCATCCACAGTATGTTCTTTATGCAGAGCAACTGTGCTATTTGCATTTGTTCAAGCCAAAATATCAAATTTGGATCAGACTTCCCTTGCATTGAGATAATAAGTGTGGGATTTCACATCTGGCCTTTCAGACTGGGCTTGTTTTGATAAGGCACCAGCAGCAATTTCACTTTTTGAATAAAGCCACCAGAAATTGCTTACCAGGGTTTTGCAGTGTGGTGAATAGCTTCTTACGGCTTTTAACTTTGGCTTGATGGGTTTCCAGTTCATCCCTTTAGCTTTCATAATGGAGGGGAGAGTCTAAGATGACAAAAACAGCAAGGAAAAAAATTGTGTTGGCAACTGCAAGCTATGTGAGCATTCAAATCGCCCCAAATGTGGGTGTCTGCAGAGTTACTGCAGAGAACGGCAATGTTCATAAGCAGATTACTGAGTCATGAGCATGTTTTGAATGTGATTACAAGCAGAGAGACAGAATTAGTCTTTGATTTCCATAAAAAATTAATGAGGGAGACAGACAGGGACAGACAAATTGAAGAGTTCAGTTGGTTAATTTTCTAGCCAGCAGCTATTGTAAATGTTCCTCTTATTTAGCAAAGAAAGATACTAAATCTATATTGGTTATGTTGGCCAAGAAAAACTGTTAGTGTGCTAGAGGTTTACCTGGGGGCAAACTGTCAACAAATTAAAAAAGAAACAACATGCTCATTTTGGGACATTTTGATGCATCTTCCACAAGTGCTCTCAATTAAGAGCTCCTCTGGAAATTATATTTAGCTGCTGTGCTCGTGTGTGGCAGCTCTGCCTTCGCTTGAGCACCAGGAGACTGATTCCCTCTCTTAAAAGTAAAGAATCCAGTTGCGTTTTAAAAGGATATCATTTAAGTCATGCCCTATTACAGATGGGATGAGATGGGATGAGACCATCATTAAAGCTACAGATGCAGCAAGTACAACATCTCTAGGTTATAATTTTATTTCTTTCATTAATAGCTGCAGGGCAGCTTATAATTGAAACAATACAACCCTAGCAGTGGGTCTCTGATGCAGGGTGGTGCGATTCACACCCTTTTCCATGAATTCGGTTTTCAATCTACCAAGGCCTAGGTACTGATTTTAACCAATATTTAACTACACCTTGCATCAGCCAGAGTCCCTCGCCTTTCACTCAAGGCAGCCAAAATGCCACCATTTAGCAGAAATATCTACAGTTCCAGATCGTTTGTGAGGAGCAGAGAGTTCTGATTCTGTCATGTACAAAATGTGCTCTAATTTGCACAAAATATCAATGAATATTTTTGCAGAGATTTCTTATTCAAATCTAATGCCCTGTATTGAGACTATTTACAGATGTTTAAATGACGAGATGATGAGTTCAGTCCCTATTTAAGAGCAAGTCACAACAGAGCAGTAGAAGCTCTGCTTTGAAAGGAATAATTGCCCTCACTATAGAAAACTTTGTTCCTATGGTTAATGGCTATGAACGATGTAATTTTTTCAATGGCTTTCAACTTTTTTAAAAAAAAAAAATCTTGCAAAATGCTGACTTTTCAGTGGGAGGCGTTAAAACTGTTGTAAAGCCTATACTGGAAACGGGCGTATCTGGCAGGATGTATTCAGCAGGTATTTTCTCTGTATAGTAACATTAACAAAGATTCAGCTTTAGGACGAAAATATTCAACATGAGGATATTAATGTAGTCTAGTTGATTGCATGAATGTAGTATAGAAAAACTCATGTCCACTGCGTGTTGTGGGGAGCAGCTTGCTGTATTATACAATGTGCTATCGCTTTAGACATGTTACAGAATTATTGGCAGTTAAGTCTCATATTTAGCTTCTGCTTTTATATTCTCTGTTCTGATAGTATCTGCATCAGCATCTTTGTGCTACAGAAGTTCCATAAATAATTCATGTCTTTATTTAAATAACTGTGGATTTATTTCCAATTGGTATGAAAAAGGCCTTTGTTTTCTGTATCATTGTGCACAGTCATCATACTAGCCTCTTATTTAAAAATGTTTGTGATTCGTTTGGAACACATCAGTAACTCAAATTACAGCAAACTTAGCCTGAAACTTAATTAGATGATCAACAATCATAGTTCTGTACTTTCCTAATACAAAGTTATCTTATTGCAGACAGTTTACAACGCATTGCCTCTGCACCTGAATCCATTATTCTTGAAATAACATGGCAGAACATTAAAAAATCCTGTTGATTGGCCTCTATTGAATAACAGTGGTCCATGAGAGTCATTATGGATTAGTTTGTGATGTGTAACTCATCTTAGTAAAGCAGCAAGGAATGTAACTGTCTTAATGGCTCACCTGACTTTGCAACCCTTGCTCTTGTAGGGTTGGCCAGCCTCTGGCCACAGGGTCCTTCATGGTTAGCAGCAGTGGGGTATATATTTTATTCTTGTTCTCTGTGGAAACTAAGCCCATAGTCTTCAAATCTACACTGTTCCCCTGCTCCTAGGAGAATGTCCCAAACACCTTCCTTTAGATTAAGACAGGGCTGCTGTTCCATCAGGCCTGTGCCAAGCTGGAACACTGGTTTCTGTTTTCCAGGAGGTTCTCATATCTCACTTTCAGAGCATTCAGGCATGCAGACTAAAGCAGCCTATCTCACTTTGCCAATAAAGAGTAAAAGAATGTCTTTTGGTAGACCCTGAAAGTATTTGGAATTAATTCAGCAGAACTCAAAGCATTCTGTAAAGAACCACAACAAATATAATCTCCAAGGTCAGCAAGCATAGGCTGGATAGAGAAAGAATTCACTTGGTTATGTGAAGAGAAATAAAATAGGTAAATTAAAGCAATCAAGTGTAGGAAATAGCCCCTACCACACACAGCACTTTACAGCTGGAACACGGACTGCTCCTATTCGCGTTATTTATTGTTGAGCTAGAAAGATGGATATGTACATGGGTTAGAATATTTCAGATGATGAAAAATCCACAGATAAAGACATGCAGGATAGGTTAGAATAGAACAAAAGCAAAGGCAGGAAAAGGCAACTCAGCCCAAAGAAATAAGAAGCAATGCACATACTTAGCCAAAAAAACAGGAGGCGTGTGCCTTGGTTTCATATTGCAAAGCCCAAAAAGAGCCCCCAAAAAAGTAGAAAGCTGACAGACCATCCTGTGAGGATGGTCTTTCAGTATACTTAGTTTTCTTCTTTCCAGGGGAAAACCAACATGGCAGCTAGGATTCTCTCCAGCTTTTTCTTCAAGTTTTATGTTCATGGCAGTGTCGCACAGTTTTCGCTATAGGTCATTCTGGAATTATTCTTTAAGGCTCTTTGTGTGTATTAGACTGTAAACATTTCTTCCATCAGCTAGAAGCATCACCAGGCCCTTAGAGCTTCCGTCTTTTTCCCCGTATCTGTTGCTTTTAACACTTCCCTTATGTGTGGAGAAGCACAGGGAAGAGCTCAGAGATGATGACTTCTATATAAGCTATATAAGTAGCGAGTAGCAACTGCATGTGACCATGATTTTATATAAATTTGTGTTTGCTAGGTGGAACTGAGTTTGTGGCTGCGATATTTTTGCCTTTCTCAAAGGTGGGCAGGTTTCAGAGCCTGCAGAGACACCATCTCACTGACTGTGCGGCTCACAGAAATGTTGTGACCTTCTGTGAATCCCATTACTGTGGTGCAAGCCAATCAGTGCTGCTTCGGAGACAGAGATACAGATGCTACATCTAAGTAGCAAAGCCCCGGCTGCACATACCTTTCCAGGTAAACATCATATTGGGCTAATAAGGAAAATAGTCTTTGGGAATGTTATATCATTCTTATCTTGTGTCTAAGTTATCTGTGTTAAGCAGGATCTTGCTGACATGCATTGACTTTGGAGAGGTATGCATAAATTAGGTTGGGTACTTAGGTAGAGATTGTTTAAAACTAGGAGACTTTAGAGGAGGATTTGAATCAGTGGGCTAAGCCCAGAACTTGAGCTGGGGTCTTTGCAACATGGGCATAGGTCTGGCTTTTCAAATGCTTCTTGTGGATAAGAGTACTTCTGACAAGGTTTATCTCTGGTGGAACTACTCGCATTCAGATCTCCAGCCCTAACTCACTGGTATGTGAAAGACTAAAACTTGGGTCTTGCTCTGAGTGAATCTGGAAACCTGCCAAGAGCATGTGTCAAAGGGGAGCTGTTCCTCCAAGGGGACTTTGAGATCATCCCTCCAACTAGTATGCAGTCTGAGCTACAAAGAAAGTAGGTATGCAAACAGCATGATGTCTCTTAGTGGATGTCTCTGACCTCTAGATTTGTTGATTTATTGTGTACAATCTGTCTTCTGTCCTAAAAATATTATAACTTCTCTTCCTCTGCTAAAATCCTTAACCTAAAACACATTAAACAGTCTAAGCCTCGATTACATATGCCATCAACCCTTCTTATTTAGAAAAGAATATCTGTGTCCCTTGTTTGTCTAACAAAGGTTAAGTTTAACCTTCAGGGCGCAATGCAAAGAACATCTGTTTATTCAGATTTGTAGCCTGGGGGCTAAGAAGCACAGTTCGTATTTGGGACCTCCAGCTGACATTTGTTAACTTAGTTTGCATACATTTTAATGTGGTTTCTTGTACCCAGAGGCAGTTGTTTAGAGTATAATATGATAGGATATAAATATATATATGTGGCCAAATTATTACTGCTCCAAGTTATCCCTGCTGGAATATGAAGGAGAAAACGAGGGGAAAATCCTCAGAGGTCACCAACAAAGGGATGTGGAGGTGGGCACACTGGAACTCAGCAGCATAGGAGGCAGACAAAGAGAGGAGAAGCAGTAAACCCGGCTGCTTTTAGCCTTTTCTCGCTGCAGGGAGCAGCCACTGTTGGGGAGAAATGGACAGTGTCCTGTGTGCCAGAGCATGAAGGAGCTCAAATGGCTGTAAAAGGGGGCTCTCAGCAGGCCCAGACCCTCCTGCTTGTGTGGCTAGGTGGCCAGATTTGTACACTATGATGTCCATGCCAAATACCACTGCACCAGCATCATGTCATGCACTGACACCAGTGCTTTGGCCAGAGGACATCGCTACCACGTGTGCGCATCTCTGCTTATAGGGAGCACCTGGCCCTCATGAGGTGGCCAAGTCCTAGGTCACTGCACAAGATCCCTCAGTCCCATCCTTGCTGCCTGTGGTTCCTTATCTGCCAATGCAATGCTGCATGAAGTCTGCAAAGAAATGTGTGTTTGCAAGACAAAACTATTTCCAGTAGAAATTATTCTTAAAATTATTGGAAACATTTTTATTGTTGTTATGATTACATAGAGCTTCTCTTAATGATATCTAAATATGGGGCCAAACTTGAGCTGATGGCATCTCATTAAAGCCAACAGAATAAAAATTCAAATGTGCATCTTCCTCTAAGTGTTTATCTAGCAGCAGGAGCCTATTATCTTGTGTGACAATGTTATCTGCCAGTGTCTGTGTATCTATAGCAATTTGAAGACAGATACATTTAAGCACAGAGAATTCTGAGCATTTCTGATGATCAAGATAACCAATAACCTGCTTAAAGTATCGGTGTAGTTTACTTAATGAAGTCAAATATTCAAACGTGCTTCTTTATTGTTAGCATTATGGCACTACAGAAGAAAAACGGGGGCTTCTTAATGCAAAGTGCTGTGTGTAGACAGCTCAGATAGAAATGGACATGCGTGTGTGTATCTACGCGTAGTAGTACACCCAGTCTGTACTCTCTCTCTCCTGAAGCACTTCACTTTTCTGTAGTAGCACTCTGTCACGTTACGACACGATGTTAGGTTGATAGAGGTGAGAGAGAGGGACGATCTCGAGCCCTTTTCAATCTGACCAGTCTACCAGTTCCCCAAGAAAGATGAGACCCTTGTACTCGACCCGCCTGCCCCCACTGGGCAGCCCGCTAAGTCAGAGGGTGTTCTCCTGACCTATTCAGGGACCCCTTGGGCAGCGCACTGGGCCAAATCCCTTATATTCTCTGTGTCAATTTTGAAGTTTCCGGAAATTTGTATTTGTATATATTTAACAAACTTTATTATGTATGTTTGCGACAGGATACAGATTCGAGGATAGCTAGTGATAGGTACTGTCTGCGAAAACAAAAATTATCACCAATAATTCTAACTAGTTAGTAAGATGTTAGTAATTAAGCACACATAACACAGAGCTCTTACCCAATTGGCATCCCTATGGTGGGGAGAAGAGAGGTCCAGCCCATTGACTGGTCCCAGATGTTCTGATGGAGGTCTTCCCCCAACACCCCCTTCTCTTAAGCCGTTTTTATACTTTCAGGTGGAGCTTGAGTGACTCTAGCCACTTATATCTTGTCAGGATTGGGGTAAGTTTTCCTCGCTTCGATTTAAAGGTATAGACAAGAAGAAATTCAGGGTGCCTGCTCAGTGGGGCGTGGTCACAGCCTGGAGGCGGGTAGCTTTCGGGATGGAGGTGTAGTTTGGTATTATAATGAGCAAAGTCCATCCAAAGGCCAGGAATTTTGCAGCTTGTTAAACATCAACATGCCCAAATTGCCTAGGTGAATGCCTGGCTAGTTTTTTGGCATCTTGACGCTATTCATCACCATTGTGGAGGCAAGGGCCGCGATCCGTCTTCCTTGACAGCTGTTCGATTCCCTTCGCCAGCCATTCTTTTATCCCTGGTAACAGGGATGAGCCGTGGTACCTTCGTACCACTCTGCTCCCCATTTCAAGGACATTGTATGTTTCATTCGGCCAGGGCAGGCCTTGTCCATGCCAACCATGTTGTGTTCCTTGGAGCAGCAACTGCGTCTTGCCTCAAAGCTACCTTTAACATTACAGCTTTTGAGTTGAACTTTGCGAAGCAGTGTTTCTCCACTCCTCCAATTTTGGTTATTTTTCCACACACTCCCCAAAGATGAAAGGAAGCTATTGCTGTGCTGTTTTCAGATATTTTCCTTCAGAAAACATTTAAATGGCAAACTGTCAGTTCTGTTCCTTTTCAGGGCTGATCTCACCAGCTCAGGTAGCTCCTTACTCCCCGTATGCTACAGGGTGGGAGATGTACCCTCAGCCCATCCACTGCTGCTTGCGCTGCCCTGTGCTCTCTCCATGATCAGCTTCCCCAGCAGCACAGGGGCTTCGGTCACTTTGGTCAGGCCTCAAGTGACCATTCTTGCATTCTCCACTTCCTGTAGGCAAATATCAGTTTTCATCCCTGAAATTGGAGCACACTCTAGAATCATAGAATGGTTTGGGTTGGAAGGGACCTTAAAGATCACCTAGTTGCAACCCACCTGCCATGGGCAGGGACACCTTCCACTACACCAGGTTGCTCAAAGCCTCATCCAACCTGGCCTTGAACACTTCCAGGGATGGGGCAGCCACAACTTCTCTGGGCAACCTGTCTCAGTGTTTCACCACCCTCATTGTAAAAAATTTCTTCCTTATATCTAATTGAATCATGATCTTCTACAGCATCCCTCTGGGAAGAATTTTAACAACGTGAAAGTGTCTTTTATCTTCTTACAATAGAGCCACCTCATGAAACCCCAAACCATTTGCAAGGATGCCTCCAATTTTCACAGTAACATGCTGTGGGAAAATTCATCTGGATCTTGTTTCTGGTTTTTAAGGGACATTTGATCCTTGTAGATATTTCTCTTGAAGCAGTAAATGAAGATGTCTTGCAAGACGTGCTCTGAGCCTTTCAGCACTACTGTCAAAAGCTCCTGTGCCTCTTGTCTGCAGATAAGAGAGATGTCAGCACTCCCAGCCCAGCTGGCTGGAGCAGGGCTGGACCAGGCTCTGAGCACACACGCTGCTTCTCAGCTCGTGCTGTCACTTGTCATCTTGGCTGGTCCGTGCAGTTTGCATTTAACTTTCCTGGGCTGTGCTTGGTGGGAGATGCTGTAGTTGTTCATAAGCAAAGTGTACTGGGAATCTCACAGGCATCTCAACCCTGCAGGTTTCTCCCCCTTTTCCCCAAAAGTATTGTGATCTGTTGCTAGTAACTGCACAGCCAGTTTGCAAATAGACAGAGCACCTTGCTGGGCTGCATTTTTTAGATGCATGTTAAAATAGGCAGCACACATGGCTGGTCAGGCCATCTGGTGATCCACAGCTGAGCTATCTGGACCCACAGTGCCAAGTTCGATCTGCAAGAGCCCTCTGACTTCCCCTTTCTCACTCCTGGTGAATATGGCCTCCTTTGCAAGAAAGCAGTTTGCCAGCCTGATTTGTGGGGTTACCGAAAATTTTTCCCTGTAAAAAGTTCTCGTGCCTTACTGGTCACAGGCAAGCAAGAACAAAAGCATTCTTTCATGACCTGGTATATAAGTAAATAAAATCATCACCTCCAGGGATGGAGTGTTTGTGTTGCTGTATAGCTTTGTAGGAAAAGCCAAGTTATTGCTTGGAAACCACCCACCCGCTTGAGGATGATCATCTGCAGTGGAGCTGTCTGTCCTCTAGCACTAAATGCCCAGGAAAAAAAACTCTTTGGAGGGGAACAGAGTGGAAATACTCACCACAGTGTGACAGGGACAGGAAGGATCCCCACAGAAGCTATTTAACTGCCTTTTTGTGTTTGACCCTGCAAGAGGTATCTACAGCTAAATCCCCTGAGATGGGTGCTTTGCAGTGGAAGAACAGTTGGCTCCAGCTCTGAAGGCTGCTCCAAACTGCATGGCAGAACATGACCCTTCAATGCTGCAGCTACCCTAGAGAGCAGGGCATGGGACCTGGCACTGCCCTGACAGCACTGTCCCTGGTGGCGTGGTGGCCCCTCTCCTGCCATTTCCCATTCCTCTGTGATGCTCAGGGAGAGAGTCAGGGGCACTGTCTTTGCTCTCGATTACAGCTCCGAGGGATCTCTGCTTTCCAGGGCAGAAAATCTGCTGTCTTAGTCTTCCATCTCACAGTACGCTTCTTTGCGGGAGAGTTTCAAAAATGCACAGCTGAGCCAGTGTACTCACTCAGGCAGTATGTAAGTGTTACATACAGTAAGTCGATGTATTGCTGCCTTCAGGGTCCCATGGCCCTTGAGGTGCATTTCATTGACTCTGTATACATTTCAGTATCACTCAATAGGGTGAAAGCTTATCATCATTAATTATGAAGGTTTATGTTGGCAGCCACTTAGTTCCTATGGTTACATTTCTAAGAAATTCTGAAATAGGCACTTCAAGGCTCTGGGCAGAGAAACAAATTGACTGTTACAGAATTCATGAATGATAATAACTCATTTACTTATAATGCTAATAAATAATTGGTGTAAAATCATCTAGTGCAGCTTTAGAATGCGTAGGGTATTTAAAGGTCAGCGCTGCTCTTAACTCTCCATTAAAACCCTCGTATTGCAATAATGCATCCCAGACAGCAATTACAGTGTTTCAGAGCGTTCACTTAGTGAATCTATAATCTGGTCTGTTCCATAGGGCTGCCCTGCAAGTGTTCCCCTTGGCACCACCACACACTTTCCAGCCTGTGCTACAACAATGTTAGAAACCCCCATGTTTCTGGAGACACTAAAGCTGTGCCATGGGAACAATATACACTTACTGTCTCATGCAGCCCTTTGTCCAGGTCACAGCACGATCCTGAAAGAAATGGTGCTCTGTGGCAGACAAATACTCCGTGATTTGTCTATAAGGTCACCCCTGTTACCCCGTCCCATCAGGGGACCTGAATCCTTCTGGTCTTTGAGTTATTTTCCTGGCTGTTGTTCTTGTTATCCCCATCTTACATTTTTCAGTGTTACTGGGTCCTGGAGTATCTGCTTTGTGTTGCTGATTTTCTAACTCCCTTTCCCCCGTATTTGCTTCTGGCTCACATGCTTTTCCTTTTGTTACTTGTCCTCTGCTTGTCTTATGTGCAAGCAGGCACACACCAGCCTTTGCAACTATTTTAGAATGATCTACCATGTCCTGTCCTATTTGTCTTGTCAGGACATGTAACAGTTCAATTTTTGTCACTCTTTCCCTGCACAGATCTTGCTTTGCCTACAATAAAATTTTGATTCCTTTCCTCCAGCTTGCTTCTTTTTCTACCTTCTCCCTTGAGAGCTGGCTTTCCACAGTGAACCCTTGGTTAAGGAACATCATCCATTTCCATAACTACGCTTTCATCTTTGCAGTGCTGCTACTCTGCAACTGAGACATCCTCATGTTTTGCTTCTGTCCAACAGCCACATGTACAAAGCACAGGCTTTCCCCAGCTGCCCGTGGCAATGCCCGGTGACTGCAGTTAATTTAGAGCTTACCGATATGTTGAGTTGACTTTAAATTATTCCTTCATGATTCCAGGCGTGGGATGAATCCAGATGAATCACACAGTGATGGAGGTAATTCCTCCCATCAGCTGAACAATGAATCAGTTGCTATTTTCCTCATAGTGAAGATGCCATTCTGTATGTGGTACTAAATAACGCTCCCTGCTGAAATCACGAGGCTGAATAAAGTGGTCAGTTTGTTACCAGCTTGCAGGCTAATACACAGAATGAATTTCAGCACTACAGCCTTAGTGTAAGCAAACGGTGTTTAATAATTTGGAGAAGGAAGTCTGGCTCCAGATCAGGAGACTTCTGAAAACACAATCCTCTAGAAATGTATGAGCAAGCTGTTGCTTCAGATGGGAAAACAGGCCCATCACAACCAAATTTCCTCAATTTTCTGTAGGTCCTGAAAACAAACCCAGGACTCAGCTATGCAGTACGTGTCTGACAGTAGGTGTTGCTGTCTGTTTGCAATGCAGTGTATTAAAAAAAAAACCCCAAACCCACAAAACCGCGGAGATTGATATTCCTTCAAAATTATTCATAGAAATATGATGCTACCTGTAGTCATCCTAATTGCATTTGAAGTCCGTGTGTTGTATATTTAACGGATTAGCTGTGATTCAACATTACTGTTGGGGAAAAAAGTTACTTCTTTTTGTCCCTGGGCAAAAAAAAAGACATGGACTCTCTGGAGATAAGGATGTAAAACCTAGAGCTGCTCCAGGCAGTTGGTTGCTTGTTTTCCAATTACCAGGCTGTGATATGGAGGGAGAGGAGATACCAAAGTGATGCAGAGAAGTTGTATGTTGGGAATGTGGGGTGGCAGGAGGATAACCTTGGAGTTCAGCCAGGGAATGGAGCATCAGAGTGGGCTCGGGAGCACTCAGCCCGGCAAACTAAACCCTGGATCTCCTACCGCCACTCATAAATTTTCTGCGTTGCTGCTTTGCCACCTGTGAAATAGCAGCCAGTTGGCTGAAAGTGCTTCATGAGAGCTCTCCTGGCTGAGAGGCGTTGGCACGGCAATGTCAGTGGTCTTCAGCGGCTCCTTGCTTAGATGGAGGAGGAACACTGAGGAAGAGGAGGTGGTGTGAGTCCGAAGGCTGTTTGACGAAAGAGTTCGACTGGTTCCACCTCTGTTACGCACCCCTTCTCCTCTGGGTACGAAATAGCCACGTTTGCTTATGATTTGACTCGTTTGGGAAATGCCTTCACCTTCTTCTGGGTTTAAGGCTGAGAGATCTGCAACACAAACAGGAGCTTGTGCCCTTTATTCATTATGTCACTTCCAGCACTAGCTAAATACAGAAAAGCCTTGCTTCACTTAAATTTAAAATGGCACCAAATCATGATTCAAACTTGCAGTGACATTTATCCAGTTAGCTGATGTTTGCTATAGGTTGAAGAGACTCATAAATACAGTTGTCTTCATGTCTCAGGCACATTTCTCGGTCTTCTTTGACAGTTATTAAGTGCATTAATTCTTCTGATGCTAATTTCTGTGTAGTACTGATGAAAAATGCATTTTTCCCAGGGAGCTGGCACTTGGCAAATATCTCGATGGCAATAAATTAAAGTATGAACTAAGTTTCTGTTGCCATGGTTTTCTTCTCCACTGATACAGGCAGTTACTCTATCTTCACTCCAGCAAGGGCAGAGAAGCAAAACCGCAGCCGGGATCACCTCGATGCACAAAATACTCTCCTCTCCTGGCTCTCTCTTGCGGTTTACCCTCATGGTGCGCTCGCTCCTTGCTAGTCTTTGTACAAACAAATTATTCTTATGCTGTCTCACTGCACGCCCAGACCTGGGAGGGCTCCAGGCCCCCAAGAAGCAAGAAGAAGAAAACAGATGTTGCTGAGGAGCGTGCCCATGCGTCGGAGCCCTTCCCTGTGCCTTTCGCACTCTGTCGCGCTGCTGCAAGGCAGACCTCGCCAACGTCGCTTCCCTCTCCTTCAGCCCACTGGGTGGTGAGGATAAAAATGAAGTGATTGAACTAAAAAAACAAAGGGAGTTGGTTCAGTGTTTGGTGCCCTCACATTATTTAAGTTTCCTGAGGCTTCCCAGAGGCTTTTAAGGGAGTGCACAGAAAATTCGATGGATCGACTGAGCTATGCCTGGCAGTAGAGGTTTAGTTAATGGGCCCTGTTCTGCGGAAGCACCTCGCTGTTTCGCAAGGGGAGATGACACAGGGTGGTCAACCAGTGCTGCTGTTTCCAAAAGAATAACGAGAAGCCATGGAGATAGCAGGGGTCAGAATATGTCCTTAGACTCCAGATGAAAGTAAAATATTGGTTTGACAGGACCTTCTGCTGCACCTGCAGTATTTCAGATGTAGCATCATGCCAGCCCCGTATGCCAGGAGAGCTCTTCTCCAGCTGGTACATGAGCAGTAGCTCTGGTTGGAGAAAATGTAAGTCCTCAGAACTGCTGCTGAGGTATTCCATCAAGCACTGATGCTGCTATCAGCTAAATCCAGACAGGATCATGGACAGCATATGGAAGCAAAACTTTCCAGCATCTTAACCAAATCTTGCCATTTAAATCAATAATGGCAGCTATCTTGATCCAAATAGAGCAAGATCCTTAAGATTGTCTACTGGCTCGCACAGCTTTGCAGCATCCTCTAATATATCCTTTCTCTCTCATCTCAGCTCCGTCTCCTACTGACCAGAGGAGGTGGCCATCACATATGCACCACTGTTTTCACTATGGCCTCTTGCCTTTGAAGGGAAAGGAATCCTGCAGTTACACACAAGACACTCCGAGAAATCAGTATGTGCATAACTTTTACTGATAATCTTGTTATTAATGCAAAATCATTCAGCTAAGAAAAAATGGAACAAATGCAGCTTCACAGAGGCTTGTTGCTTTCAGAAAAAAATAATAATGGAAATTGATTGCATGGCTGACCAGGTCCGTGCCTAGTTTCTCTCTTTGATGGACTAGAAATAGCTCTCTACTCCACAGTTAGAGACAAAAGACTCTTTCTTCCTTAAAAAAAGACTGCAAATAAGTTGGGTATTTTCTTCCTTTCAAATTGTGAATGTATCTTTGCTGATGTATAGAACCATATTTCTGTCTGGTTTTCCTTCAAATCTGTCTTGTTTTGCTGGTTTTATTAAGGGAGACTTTTTAGTTACTTTTATTTAAAATGATAAATCTAGACAAGAACTTTCAGTGACATTTTTCGCCTATTTGAATATTGTTACATATTTCTCTTTGAAATGTACAAATACCATTTTCTGAATCAAATAGAAGAAAAGTCTCTTCTTTGCACTGATTCAGAGATACATCCTCTCTCTGAAGCAAATAGCAACGATAGAGTTGGAAAGTTTCTAGTCATTTTACTAAATATATTTGTATATTTTCAGCAGAAAAAAGTACTTTTGAGAGACAAGGCAGCGCACAAGCAAATCATAAATTACTCTGGGTGGTATTTCTGGGTGACTGTAGTGGGCTCTTTGGCATTGGGTGAGCTTGGTGCAGCTGGAGTACAACCTGAGCCTCGTCCTGCCACATGTCAGCATGCATGGATGGGAACATTGCTATGGGGGATTTCATCCATGTTTCGTGAGATGTTCATATAGAGAAAATTTGGTTTGTGTCTTTGCATCTTCAGAAAGGGGTAAATGGCTCAGCCAGGAAACCTGATTCCTGCAGTAAGTATTTAAGGTGCTGCTGCCAGTCCTCTCCCAGGGATCCAATTCTGCCTGTAAATCTTCATCACTCCAGCATCTTTTCAGACTTGGGCATTGTATTTGTTATTGCATCTAAAGCAAGTGCTGTTCTGGGGGAGAGGTGAATTCTGCTCTTTGACAGCCTGGGCTTGCGCTGCTGCAGCCTTCCCTCTGCTCCAAGAGATTTAGGGAGGTGGCAGCAAGCAGCTCTTCCCCAAGATGCTCCTTTTATCCCTGGTTTAGTGCAGCCAGACCTCGCTCTGCACTGGGTACCCCAGGGTCTCACCAGGTGAGGAATTTGCAAGATCAACTGCTTGTAGAAAGGCTGATCATGTATTCTGCCTGTATCCTGACCTCCCTTGAAAAGTAGCATGTAAAAATATCACCAGGAGAGATTAAAGAGGTCTAATCTACACTAGTTGAAGCAAACTGGAGTCTTGCTCTAGCCAGTGCTGAGCAGAAATACAAATCCTGCGTGCTGGGATGCAGTTGCTACCAGGCTACGATGCTTCTGATGGCAGTCCCGGCAGGATTACAGTACTGAGCTGCTCTGTGATTTTATATTTATTAATACACATAGGACTTGATTTAAGCAAAGTGGCTCAGCAGCAAAACTACCATTGATTTATAGCGCGGGCAAGAGGTCACAGTGAGATACACTCCATGACACGTTGGTTTGCAGCTTAAACAGAAGGGAGAGGCAAGGGGAAATGATCTGTGTGGTTGCAGGTAACTGGTGGTTAATATATGATATCCAGTTATCTCATTCTGTATAATAAATCTTTAAAAGTTTGATCATAGATATCTGATCATAATTTTTTCGAAGAATGTTTGTGAAGAGATGGCACAAAGTCCTTTTTTTTTCTTGTATCCATTTGTCAGTGCAAAAGTGAAAAAATAGCATTCCAGCTTCTTTACTTTAAACAATGGCACCTCTATGCTTCATACATTATTGAATGCTTCTCTTTTTTCCCAGTGAGCTTTTTTTTTTTTATTTTAATATCACAGGATCTTCGTGCAGTTAATTCCCTTGTCACCAAACCATGTAAGTACTGACCTCAGAATTTCAGAATAGCCTTGGCAAAAAAAACCCAACAAACCACTGTAGCTCAATTTGCATCACCATCGCTGAGGGCTCTGCATATTTCCATTATTAAAACCCAGTTTCAGCAGGCTGGACAAGATGGATTGGTGCGGCTGCATTCTGCTTTCAGGAGGGAATTTATTCTTAGAAATTGGGTCAAATAATTTGGTTTGGCAGGACCGACTGAGAGTGGCTCTGGTTCAAAATAGAAAATTTGCAGGGCAGCTCATTAACTTCAACAATTAGGTTAACGAATTCTTTATTTTAAAAGTGAGAATAAACTTTAATCAGCTGAGTTATCTAAAGGTAAACTGAGATGTACGGGTGGAATAAACAAAGAGGAGCCGTCCAGAAGGCAGAAAACAAAGCAAACTGATGTACAGATTTTTTAATATTCTTTTCCTATCTTGCTGCTGTAATCCTTCATGGTGTCAGTAAAATTGGGTCTTTCTCAATATCATATGTCCTTTGTGCAGTTAGCTTTGACATTGAAGAAAAGGAGTTATGAATTACACGTCTGGCTGGTGGAGACGGGCTCTGAGCCTCTATGGACACAGACCTTCTGGGAAGAGCTGATCAGAACATCAGGGTCTAAAAATAAACACTGACATTGAAATCCTGCTCTTTGTTTCCTTCTTGTCCTGATCGCCAAGATCTCCGGGGGATCTGTAGGGAATATGGAAGTGCAGGGGCAGTGCTAGGGTGTCTTGTTTCCCTCATCATGATGAGAGCAATGCAATTGTGCAAGTCCCTGTTTGCTTGTGTGCCTTCCCCGTGCCTTCTTTAATACATCAGAGGCTCTTAATGATCCCGAATCCGCGTGGTTGAGAGTATATTAATTGCACAATTCCCCTGAGATGCTCAAGTATACAACATTTGTGAACACATGTCAATTAACTTTTTCCTTTCAAGGACTAAATAACACTTTGAGCGCTGCACCACATCGTTGCCACACCAGGGCGGAGGGACCTTACACTCAGAGCAGCTCTGGATCTGGGAATGTACCTGCTGAGAAGATTAAGTCTGCAATGCTAAGCATTAAACACATCAATATTTATACAGTGGGCAAAATTCACATCAAACCTGTCAGGCAGAATCTGTCACTGTGGTGTTTCTAAAGGGTTACCAGCCTCGAGATATCTGTTTTTCACTTATAAACAGGTTCTAAGATGAATTGTTTTGCAGTTTGAGTCTTAGTCTACTGGTAAACTGTCGGATTCATTATTAAATTAATACCTTTGCCCCGGTCCCTCCGCAGGCGCTGCTCTCGCGCATGCGATGAATAACAATCTGAAGGATCAAGAGGATAAGTCGGAAATGTTTTCACTTCAGAGAAAACGTCTGATTTGTTTGACTGCCCTTGATTGAAGTTTCTGTACGAAAGGCAAACTCTCACCGGGCAGCCCTGGCCTCGACGATGTGGTCTCTCTTCTGCACAGCCTGCCCTTGACAGCAGCTACTGCGGGGAGCCAGGAGAAAAGCACAGGTACCTTTTTTAATATACTGAAATCCTTAGTTGAACATTACTTCAACAATTATCACATCACACCTCTGCCCCCAGCATCTCCCTGCGTGTACTCCCTTCCCCCAGAACTGGGCTGAGGAGTGGAGCTATTCGAGCCTTTAGGGAAAACAAAAACGGAGCAAGAGAAGAGCCTTTGCTCTCACCGAGTCGGAAGGGAAGATTCATAGCAAAACGAGAGGCATGGCAGAGCAGGATCTGGTATGCAGGTGGGTGTAAACACAGCTCCTCTTCTGAAGCATGATTGTGTGATGGACACAAAGCCAAGGAGGAGGTTACTGAAAGTTTCTCAAGAACCACATGACCCAGGCAGTGTCCTTTTATTTCCTGCCACCTCTGACAAGGACTTCCAGCTCACTGCTCAGCGTCCCTGCCCCTGCAGGGATACCTGTCCTTTTCCTTTCATCCTAAGACATGCAAACCAGAGAGAGGAAATTTTTCTGATGTATACATGATATTGTGGGAGGAGGAAAATCAGAGCATCAGAAAACCATCTGGGTGATGTATCTGGGGGAGCAGAAGCCCTCAGCCAGCTCAAGCCCTCCCCACGCTGCAGGTCCCTGCTGCAGGGTGCAGGCAGTATGCTGGTGAGCAGGTGTCACATGAGGAACGCAGGCAGTGCTGATGCTGGCCCTTTTCTGTTTTCTTCCCTTTGTCAGGCTGCAGTTCTGCAGTTTTGACTCGACTTCTGTTTGTAATGAAAGTTATTAACCAACTGTGTTACCAGGGCGTTACCTTGTTAGTGTGGCGCAGGAGATTCCAGCCTCGTGACAATAATCTGCTGTAAAGGCAGAATCCTACCAAGCCACTGCATGATAAATACTCCCAGGTTGCTGAAAGTACTTGATATAAGCTGCAGCCGTGGCTAAGGGGAATTCCTGCAGAGGACTGTCAGGCTTCTCTCTATCTCCTACATGATGTGACTCTGAAATGACTGGTTTAGAACCCACGAGTAAGGGAGCTGCAAAGGTCTCAGAGCTGTTTTCTGCCCCAGAAGCTGAGTGAGGAGGGGGCCAGTGCCCAGTGAGCTCTGTGATGCCCAGGTACTGTGTTTTCTCTGCCAGCTGTAGCTAGAAAGGGCATGTACATGAGTGATGGTCCTGGTGGTGGTGCAAACACCAGGCTTGCCCTTTCCTCAGTGTAAAATTTCTGTGCGAGTGGAAAATGAAGAAAACATTGAAAAACCAAACATGATATTAGCACTTGATACACCACCGAAGCACTGACTCTTCTTTGTTATCTGTCTGCTCTGTTACCTAAAATCTGCTCTTCTTTTTCCTCCCCAGCCTACAAAAAACCTAAGCTTTCCCTCCTAATGAGAAATTAGTTGTAAAGTAAAAATATTTACTGTCTATGAAGACCTTGATCCATTTCCTGTTTGAATCAATAGACAGGTTGCTATTGATTTTGGTGGGGTTTTTGAGACAGGCTCTATGTTTTATCCATTTTTCAGTAGATGAATTCCCTGCTGATGTGTGCTTTGTCAAGGTTAGCCCTCCTTGTGTTTATATGTCTTTTAGGAAGGAATAGGAGCGTAAGAGAGAGTAAAAATGGTCATTTCATGAGCTAGAAATGTGCCATTAGAATATGAAAATATGGTTTGCAGTTGGTGGCTAGCACTGCCTTATCCTGAAGGCCTACAGGTATAATGGTTGAACTTGGTATTTTTCATCCATGGTGTAAAAGCTGCCAACTCCTTTAAAGTCTGATGCAACATGACATTTGTGTCGCATTTTATCTGCTTACAGTTGTTTACGTTATGTCAACTGATGTGATGTAACCAGACATAGCCTAATAGCTAGTGATGTGCAAAACAGGCATTTTTTTTCTTCCTGTGCCTAGGACTGGTGTAAGATATCACAAAAGGCAAAATAATCTTTGACTTAATGAATGTGACATTGTCAGGGGGCAGCTGCCATAGGGTTATACACTATGTGTGACCCCATAATGTTACCCGTTGAAACAGGCAACTCGGCTTCATCTTCAGAAATGACAATGAAGCACACGAAATCCCCTTAATGGCATTGGTGATTCCCTGTTTCCAGGCACCAACTGCAGCTTTTACCAAGGTGTTGGTGCCTGGTGGTTTAGTTCAATTAATATATATTAGAGGGCTCTTTCAGGCTAGCAAGTGTGAAAAGAGAGGAAGCGTGCAAATGGACCACATCACAGCCCTGTATTTGGGAAATTGAGGGTGACAGAGCTGTAGCAAAATCTGCAGGGAGATGGAGCCAGAATGTCCTACAGGCGTTTTGGTCTCAGCAAGCGTCATGCATCCTGGGGCGCCTTTGAGCACAGTGCAGTTTGGAGGTGCTGTGTTTAAGGTTCTCCATGAGAAAATCAATTTCCAGGTGTTTAGGGGAACAAAATATGAAGCACATTCAGCTACCGCCCGGCTGCTGAGAAGCGAGGCTGAGTGTGGCCCTCTCAGGGAGGGTGCATGGGCAGATCTTGGGGTTAAAAACTCTCACAAGGTAAAAACCTAAAGGCATGATGTGACCTGTTGAGTTACTTTTTCAAAGTTGACTCAAAATGAATCTAAATGCCATAACTCACAAGCACAGTCTTTATTGTGTCATTTTTAATTTTACCACTGCCATAAAACAATATATTAAATAGCCTTGGTGTTCATCTTGCCACCAACTTCAGACTTAATAAAAACTATGGGCAGACAGGTATTCTTGAAAACTGAGCCAAAGTAGTGTGGTTATTCTGAAACACCTAAATATCTACGGGACTGTTCCTCCGTTAAGAGGTGGGTTTGGACCAGCTGGCCACTATGCCTTGCCTCAAAGATCACATTGTTTTGTCAATATTCCACTTCTGCAAGATGGAATACCACTGGTGGAAAGACCTCTAAGCATACCAAGTGATGTATTTACGACTGTGCAATCAAAAAGATAGAAAAAGCATTTGTCAGGAAGTGGTGGGCTAGGTAATTTATATTTTGTGTGAAAGGCCACTTAGGAATGCTTAAAGAAAATCAGCATGATACCTGCTTTTCTGCAGTAATCCAGTCCTCGTAGTCATACAAACTGACATCCAGCCCAACGTGGAGGCAAGGGTGATCTGTTTCAGGGCTGCCAATAAGGAAAAATTAATCTGTTCACTGAGCGGAGCACGGCAAGAGCCTGCCTGCACACGCACCGAAGCATCACCAGCTCTTCACCACCCGTGCGTGGTGAGGGAGCTGTGGCTGCTGTCTGCGCTGGATAACCCTCAGCCTGGCGACAGGCTACATTCATAGCTGAACGTGGCAGAGAGAAGGAGGATTAAAGGTGTCAGGAGGTGCAGTATTCAAACCCGAGCTGGGAAATTGGCACATCTGCTCCTTTGCTCAGCATTGTTGTCATAAATTGATTGCATCTAAGTGCACCTGCAGTGCTGTCACCAGCGGTCTCCTGGACAGCTTCATCTGCTGTGCATCTGACTTTCCTTCATAAATGATAACAATATTTTATTAGACAGGTAAAAGGTACTTGATAAAACCAGTCTTAGCAGTAGTTTAGGGAAATAAAAACATCAGCTCTGCTAATGCACCGGCAATTTAAGCCAGCGTGCATGCCCAGAGGGTGCCCAAGCAGGACTGGTTCAGCCCAGGGACAGCGAGGAAGGTGGGACTGGTTGCACAGACACCCCACTCCTCCGAGGCCGTGCCGAGGTTAGAGCTGCTGGGCACAAGCACGGCCAGGAAGGGCCCTGCAGCAGCTGCTCTCTGCACAGGCAAAGCTCAGCAAAGGTCGGTGGAACAGGGCTCAGCCGTGGGCTCACCCCACTCACCCGTGCCTCCGAGGGTCTTGGTCAGGATTTGAACCTAGATTTCCTAAAAGTTGGTGTCGTTCCTCTCCTGAAACCTGTGAAGAGCAGAACTGGGGCAACTGTTTTCTTCTTTCTGCCCCGACTTGAGCTGCGCGCACGTTTGCGAGCTCGAAGCCAGCTAAAGGGGAATATGCTTTATTAGCGGTGCTGATCTGATTAGGCTGGCAGCAGAACAGAGACAGACATAAACCCTTCTCACTAGTCATTACAATGTCAAAAATATCTCTGTGACACTGTAAAGGTCCTTTATATTTTGGCTAGCTGCTTTCCCAGTACAAGCCAATGATTAACTTCTATGTACTGCTCATTATTTTTTCAGTTTAGAAACTTACAGAAATTTGTTGTGATAACATTTAAATTGCAAGAGGTGGCTGAACTTTGCCAGTATTGGTCTGAGAGTTCCTGCTCGACCCACTGTCCTTTCAGGAGGACTCTCATTATCCATGCTGCTCGGCCATTTCCAACAAGATCATTTCTGCAACTTTTTCCTAGGAACATATTTTCTTCCCTGACACTATCTTGTGCTTTCTGTAACTCAAGCAACTCTGATGGGTAGATGCAATTTGATTGCAGCAAAGCTTGTAGCCCACTGGTAAATGAATTGGCGTGTTCTGATTTCTCCTTACTGAGAAAATCCTGACTGCTCCGAGATGCCTGCAAAGGAGAGCGTGCAGGGGGTCACCAGGACGTTGTTTTGAAATTATAAATAGTGATCAGATGGGTATGCTCAGTAAACAACTTTCAACAACATTTTTCTAATTATAGCAAAAAAATTCTGCTTTTTTGACTGTTTATAGACGTACCATGTCTCCCTCCATGATTTCTTCTTGCGGTACTTGTAGCTGCTAAGGCAGATACTGGAGCTACGAATCTGCACGCCGACTTTATCTGGTATCTCTGGCTAGTTTCCTGTGGGGACAAAGTTCACTGCTCCAGAGAACAGTACAAAGCACCTTGCTGAGACACCATCTCCCAGCAAGATAGTATATCGAAAGGCAGAGAAAGGCTTTGGAAACTCCTCCAGATGAGCAGAGAATTCAGTCAGGGCTCGCTCACATTAATATTCACTGCTTCTCTATATAACATCTTTAATATGTGAATATTTATAAGTGCTGGCTCTCCAATTTCATGTGTTCCATGCACCAGGGAGAAGAGCTAAACAATACTTGCAATGCCAAGAGAGCTTGCCACTCTGTGACTAAGCCCAAAATATTGTGTTAGCCATGAAGAATAAATAGTGGATGGCAGTTGCCCCCTCCAGTCGTTGTTGGGAATGGTGCCTTTTCTGTGCTCAGAACTCTGCCAAAACATTGCAAGAAAAAGAAATATGCTTTGCAGTCATCCATTTCCTCAGCTTTCAAAGCCTTGGCACAATAATTAAATTATTCCTGATAATTTTAGCCCACACAGTGCAATACCGGTGCAGCAATTACGCACTGAACACCGCACTTAACGCAGGGGAGGGGGCTGCAGGAGACCCCTGCCTATCTGTGGGGAGAGCCCACTGCCACACAGCACTGACCGTAAGGATTTCTGGGCTCAGTGACCTGGTTATTCCAAGCCTCTTCAATTTGAACCTTGGATCCATCCATTGAGTCATGGGATTAATTCAGCGCTGAATCCTTGAATGTTTTCCTGCTGCAGCAGGGACTGGGGCCTCCTAAGACTCTGAGCAAGTAAAACTCTCCTGATTTCACTTCAAATTCACTAATGTAATATTATATGCAGTAAGATATTGGGTGTAATATATGAGAACTGAGTATTTGGAGAGAGGGAAAAAGGCAGGAGCACCTGGAAAAAGTCTTTAATAATATTTCAGTCAGAATGTGTTAAAAAAAGGCATATTCGACATGAAATGAGCAGGGTCAAAGCCCAGTACCTGGGACACTGGGTCCTTAATATCTCTTGTGCTGCACCAGGAGTGTAGTGAGTGAGCTCAAACTGACTTCACTGTCCTCTCTTCTACGCAGGTTGCATCTTGCAGTTGTGCTATTGGAAGGAGTTTCAGCGGGGCAGATGTTATCAATGTGCAGAGCCAATGTCAGGCACAATTCCAAGACTGTAGTTTCCAGTTAACTTTCTATTCTGAATATCTAGAAATCTATGGAAACCAGACTCAGATTTCAGACTCCCGAGTCTGTAAATCCTTCAATCCTGTCAATGTTTGGTTTTAGATCCAAGGCAAGTCTAACAATTTGGGTAATGAAAGAAATATGTCTCTGAATCTATAAGTCCCTTATCTTGTTTTGAAGTCCCACTTGTGCGCTATATGCTCCTCCAAAATGCTCTTATTGTATTTGTTCTTTTTAACAAATTTTGTAAGAGAATTTCCCATCATTTTCCTTTGTGCTAAATCCGGCAATATCAGCTATTTCACTCTAAAGCCCTGGTTAGAAAACTGAGCATTTTGTTTCTTCTGTGATTTTCTCCACTGTGCTTTTCATCTCATCACTGAAATGGAAATATTTTACTAGTTAAATGGAGAAAAAAGCAGCAGTTAAGGCAGATGCTGTTTCATCATCTGGCTAACACAGAGCTCCTCAGCATTCAGAATGGTGGTTTACTGCATCAAATTAAGTGCACAAATTCTTCATGTGGAAAAAATGATTTCTGAATTCCCTCTGAAACCCCATTTCTTCTGTAGCAAGATGAGTTAATGAAGAAATTTACAATTTAGTGTCTGTGAGTGCTGTGGAGAAGCTTATTCTGTCTCTCTAAAACAGTTTTGTATTATTTTCCATTATTTTAAGCTTCTTCTGCCATATATTTGGAAACAGCAGCTGTGATTATTCCTGCAGCTGAACCTTTTAGTTACCTGCCTCCCTTTGCTCAAGCCTAATGATGTCCTAAACTGTCTGCCAGGTTTTTTAACCAGGCACGTGTGCTTTTAGTACAGGTCAAAAGCACTTGCAAAAAAGAGAAGAAAAAAATTGAGTAAAAATAGCACTTTTTGGCCGCCTGTCTGGAGGTTGATCCCAGTTGCTTTGGTCCTGCCCCTCCTTGTTTCACTTGTGCAGAGGATGTTCCCAGTCGTGAAGAGACCCTCCCTGTGTTCAGGCTGGTCCCAGCACAGGAGCGAGGTGAGGAAGACGACCCTCAACCTTCTCAGTCCACACTGCGACATGCCAGGGTTTGGTAGCCTGTGTGACAAGAATTTGGAGTCTTCCAGAGTGGGGCAAATCATCAACGTCCGTCTGTTTTTGTGCAGCACAGCGACTGGCCTTTTCAGCTCCTTGGCAAGCCACTGCCGCTGGGTTTTGATCTGGGAGAAGGAGCTGGTGCCGTTCCCCATCCAGACATGAAGTGTTTTTCCAGGTCTACAATAGTTGCAGGAACCTGAAAGGCAGTCAGTACATCCTAGTGCCAAGCTTTTGTGCTTTCCGAAATGAATGCACCCAGGGATTTTATTGAAAGGAAGAAGATGGATGACTTGAAGAAAAAAAAATTTGATTCAGCTTAAAAATAGAAATTTAATTTTATTTCTAGATTAATGCTTTGAAAGTTTTCTTTCTGTCTTCTTGATAGTATTCCATACTGCATTTCTGCTATGTCCTTCCTAATTGGGAAACAATTAGATTGCTTAACCGAATAGTTCAAAGATTATTCTTGACTGCAGTTTGATTTCGTCTGACACAGATAATCTGTTATAAGCCTGTCTCAGGCATCATTTGCATCAGTAATCTTGTTACATTGGTCCCATGTTGCACCAAGAGGTACCAGGGTGTCGTGGTTTTTGGACTGAGGGTCGAGACAAGAACTGAAAGGGAGCACCCACCAACCATGGTCCCGGGCAAAACATGACTCAGGCTTTCCCAATAAAACAAAACAATTTATTAACAGTTACTGAACAAGAGACACAAGGAACGAAACCGGTTACTTGAGAGGAGAAAAGAGAAAAGCAAGGCCAGATCTTAAAACAACACCTCCCCACCCCGTTTCCTTTCGTTCCTGGCACAACCTCCCCCCCCGGCGGCACAGGGGGACAGGGAATGGGGAGTGCAGGTCAGTTCATCCATGCTGTTAACTGCCGCTCCTTTCTTAAAGGAGGAGGAGTCTTTACACCATTTTTCCCTTGCTTCGGTGGATCCCCTACTCACGAAGAAAAAGTCCCCAAACTTTTTCCAGTATGAGTCCTGCCCGCAGGATTGCAATCCTCCCCATGGATCGCACCAGTTCGGGCTTTACCAGTCTCGGCCTCTTAGGGAGCTGCTGCCACTCGCGTCGGCGTGGGTCGTCCCACGGTCTCCAGATGCCTCCACGACCTCGTCGTGCATTCCATGCCCCATTATCAACAGTACCTGGTCGCGCATCCCCTGCTCCACGACCTCTCCCGGGCTCAGGCATCTCCTTCCCGACGTGGGTTTCTCCACGGGCCACGAGTGGGCTTCTGCTCCGCCGAGTACACCCTGGCTGCAGGGGGGCCGCCTGCCATCTCACACCGATTTGCAAGGGAAACCTCAGCTCCAGCACACCTCCTCCTGCTCCATCTTTGCTGACCCGGTCGTTGTGGTTGTTTTCTCTTAGATATTAATCCTCTCTGGGGAAGCTCGGCCCGGCGGGCACCCCGGGAGCGGGGCGCTTACCGAGTCCCCCATGCGGCTCCCCGGCGCCATCTTGAGCACATGGCGCCGGCCCGGGCCCGGGCAGCCGCCCGGCCGGGAGCCGGGAGCGAGGGCAGCGCCCTCCTGCTCTCTCCTCGCTCCCGAGCAAAGAGCCCTTTCCCGCCCCTTTGTCCCAACTTAAATAGGGCAATTCGCAGAGGCGCCGATTTGGCTCAACCTTCCCCGGGGGGGATGGGACTCAGGTCTGGTGGCACAGGGAGCAAATCCCCTCCCCTGCCACCAGAACACCCCCCCACATCAAACTATCACACAGGGTTGGCCTTTTGCCTTCTCCAGTGCTTGCAGGGCCCAGAAAAAATGCTCCAGCTCTGGTGCAGCTCCAGGAGGGAGAGTGGTTGCTCTCTGAAGCATTAATACAGCCCATTTGCAGAGGCTAAAGAGAAATGCTGAGTAAATTAGCAAGGAGTAAAAAGGAGTAGCAAACAGAAGCAGAAGAGTAAAATTAGAAGACATTAACCACTTAGATGTACTAAGCAGGAAAGGGGAGAGATTTCTGTTTGCAGGGCAAAGGTTGTATGCGCATTGAAAGGGATTCAAGAAACTGCAGAAATAAATTGAAGCTACTCTTTTGATTTCAGAAGCAGATGTATTTGAGAGTGTAACTGCCGAAATATAAAGCAATGAATGCCACTTCCTGGTAATGCTAAGTGCTAGCCTACAGCTAAATCTGAAAAGAATAGCGATATTAAAGAAAAACTTTAAAATATTTTAGAAATGCAGAACTTGATAAGATTACAAAAACAACTAAATCGGAAAACATCATTCCCATAAAATATTAGACTCGGGAGAAACTTCTGTTGGCAACTTGTGTTTCAGCAATAAGAAATAATAGATGTAATCTAAAGCACCAAAATGTACAGTCTTTAAGACAGTAGTAGTTTTAAAGCAACACCCAGGACCTTGGTGGCCAAGGGCTCTGCTGTGCAGCGGGATGCTCTCCTGACGTGCTGCAGTCCCTGCTCGCTCCCTGCGTCTGGCTGGCCACGCGCGAGCTGGGCAACAGCGAGCCCAGGCACTCATTTTCTACAGGGCTTTTTATAGGAACTTTTCTAATGATATCAGATATTGGCTTTTTTTTTTAACCTACCCGTTTATTTACAAACCTGATCTTGGGGCCTGAATTAATCTGTCATTGCTCCTCTTCAACAGTAAGAACACTTAGACAATTAGCCCACTGTCCAGGGAAATCAAAGAATCGTTGTCATTGGCTCTGATGGCAATCCTATATTAAGGATGCTTCAGGAATACGAAATCAATGAGACAGTGGTTTGAAACGACCCAAGGACTTTCCAACCCAGTGATTTAATAACACGGTGAATAAAAAAATAAATCTTAGTAAATACTAGTGGCCTAGAACAGAATCTGCCCAAAGGAATTTTCTGGTGTTACTTTTATTTGCTTGTCATAATACATTTCAGCTACATTTCCCCCTTTCTGTTCCATATGTTATAATAAAGATTAAAAAAAGTTTCATATTCAGTTCAAGTTTTTCATAAGTCTTTTTCCTTGCTGGTTAACTAGAAAGGCATTAAAATACAACTATTTAATCAACTGACAGAACAATTTAAGCCAAGTTTGAAAGTGGTTCTTCTAACTGTAGATGGGTGCCTGGAGAAGCAACAAGGAGAAAATCCCTTACTTTGAGACGCATTTAAGTTTTTCTTTCTTCTTTTGTGCAGAGATGAACCTTTTTGATCTCACTCTTTTGTAAAGTAACTCTTCATCAGATTAAATATGAAGATCCCTATCAGAAAGCATTTGGCTTTGACAAGCCTGACAGAGTCCTATGTAGCCTGCAACATAGTAATGGCTGGCACTGAAATGAAAAGGACTTGGATAATGAATAAAGAATATTTTAGTAGCATGACTCACAAGTAATACAAAGGCAGCTCTGGCAACGTCTGTACTAATTACAGACTAGTTGCTATGTTGTAACAATCATGGGTATTAAGTGTGTGGGATTCTGAAATGTGTGGGCATCCTGCTAAGCTTCATCTCAGTTCCTCGCAGCTAAAATGCTGTCTGTCCCAGCTGGAAAGTGGGCAATGTATGTAGGTGCCTAAATATGGGCTAAGGGTGACTAAATGTATGTATCTTTTTTTTGGTTTGGTTTGGTTTTTGTTTAGCTCTCCTGGCCACAAACTTTTTGAGCTGTCAGAAGTCATGGAGGTGATTACATGCTGCACAATTTAACAGCCAACAGCCATGTTGCAGCCTGGTGCTCTGGGTCTGTTCCTCACCACCCAGCACCGCCTCAGTGCAATATTTCCAAACATCTCGTTGGGATCAAAGAGCAGGAGCAGCAGCATTTCCAAGCCATGTTAGCTCTGTGCAGGCAGATGACGCTCAGTTTACCTACAGGATTTCAGGGCCTGAGGTAGTGTGGACTGCTGCAGCTTTGGAAAGCACAGGTGGGTTCAAAAGGCTGGTGGTAGATCTTGGATGGGCAACTTGGAGCTGCTTGATGGGGATGTCTGCAATGGGACAGCACTGCTGAGTGACTGCCTCTCTAAGGCACTGGCTTCCTAGTCTGGTTAGAGAGGGATGGGCTTAGGCAATACGATGTCAATGTGACTCAAACCTGCAATTTAATGACGCCGGGTCCAGATGTGGAATTTGCTTCATTTCAACAGTTAATGAATTGGAAAATTATCCAAGCTCAATTTTCTGTTTCCTTCAAGGTTCTTGCTTCCTGAGTTTGGATGATTATTTCCCTGGACACCGTTTGCCCTTGCCCACTCCTTGTCTTTCTGTCCTTCAGACTTAAAGGATTTCTTTCTCCCTTTTCTGAAAGGGGGAGACCCTCTGACCATTTTCCAGATGCTTTAGGGATGTGAAGCACGTTGCATGACTGCACAGAACAGTGCTTAAAGGCTACTCTGTCTTGGCAATACCATGAGACTGTCTTACAGGTGAAGATTTCTGTATTTAGGTGGTGTGTAGTGAGGAAGGTGGTCCCTGTGCTGGGAAACCTGGGCACAGAAAATACATCCATGGGTATTAACTATCTGTGGCTATCTTCTTCTGATGTTTTAAAAATCATCTGAAGCATGCCAGCAAGCTGAAGGCTCGCAGACTGCAGCAGGGAAGGAGAATGAAAGATGTGAGTAAGATTTTGGGAAGAAGGAGTGAGTTTGTTTTTGGACTAATGTCTCCAGTAATGGAGAATTGAGAGAGGACAGAAAATTCCTCTTGCACTGTGACCACCTTCTCTAATCACACTAATGAGGCTGTAATGAAAATAACATTTAGCCTGTCATTATTCCCCATGTGATGCTCCCCTAGATTCCCTGCTTTGTTGCCAACATTTTGGTGAACAAAACTAGGGATATTTTTCAAACATCGCAGTTGTAATAGAACAAGCTGCCAGTGGACTGTGCTATAATGCATTTGCTTTGGCATCAGCCCTCGCGTGCTGTATGGCACAGGGTGAGCAAAGGCTGAGCTGGAGCAGTGCCAGGCATCTGCGGTGCCCAGCTTTGCTGCTGCCCAGGGACTGGTGAGCAATGGGGAGAGGCCCCCAAAGACAGCACACCTTGCTTGGTCTCTCCCAAAGCTCTTCATCCCTTGGTGGCTCTTCATGCCAGCAAAGCGACACAGAGGATTTGCAGATTGTGCTCTGAATACATCACACTGAAGCTGAGGATATTGCCTGTTCTAATGTCTGATCACCGTTTGGGTAAAGGAGTCTCCTTGTTTGGCAGGTTCACTATATCACTGCTTGCAATGAACATGTTTTTTAAGTTAAACAGAACATACAGTTTTGTAAACTCTACTGTTGAGCACCAGCATCTTGTTAGATCCTCTGCAGGTTCAAACTGGCCTGTACTTCCTTCACTATTTCCCCTTAAAAGGAAGATAAGCTGAGACCAGCCACCAGAACATTTTCCAGCTATTTCTACATGTGTATTTCAATTGTATAACCATGAAATCCCCCTAACTTTTGGTTTTATCTTTTAAAGCGTGTGATTTCCCATATACATTGAAATGAATGCTTGCAACTACAGCGGTGATGTAGGTTATTACTTAGCCCCCGACTACACATCTGAAATACCCTGGAGAATGTCTACTCTGTCCAACACCTGAGCTGAATACAACAAAAGCCCAACTTCATGTGAGTGAATATTCATGGGTTTGCACAATATCTTTATATCATTAATAATCTTAGGAGCACTTACAGTATTTCTTTTCTTCCAAAGGCATAATGGGAGTTTTTCCAAGAGAGTTCTCAGATGTAAAAATTGTGAACAATACGCAGGATTTTATTTAGAGGATGTTTTGATCAGATAGTAATGTTACAGGAGGAGCCCATGGTCACAGCAGCACACAAGGATGTCCTCAGTCTCAGCATGGCTGTCACCTGCACAGCTCCTGGCCTCGTAGCTGGGTGACTTTGCCTGCAGCTGAGGCTGCCGTGGTGTTCCTCTGACACTGCCAGTGGTGAAGAAAACTTTCTAAATCTTATGATGGAATGGTGTAATTCGTGTAATGGGCAAAGCTAATCACAGTGGTGTTTCCAGGGGGGTAAAAGCAGGGAGAGTTTTTCAAACACAGGGAGCACTCTCCAAGCAAAAACCACTGCAACAAATGAACCAAAGAAGCATGGAGAGATGGAGAGGAGCCGCTCCCTCCACCACAAATGGCCCTGTGGCACCCCAGGTTCCACTTACAGAGAGTGAAAAGCAATCTGGGAGGAAGAAGCAGGGCTCCCACCCTTGTAGTATTTTGCCTAAATGTTGGTATTTGCTTGCAGTGTCTAAATCATGCAAAGGCCTTGGAAAGCTGGCAGAACCCATACCCTTTCACTGGCATGCATCCTGATGAAGGTGAGCTGTAAGCTCAGCCCAGTGCTAAGGTGATGCTGGAGGATGGGAACAAAGCAGATGTTTTTCAACACCCTTCTTGCTGCTCTCAGGAACACCCTGGTGCAATCCCATTTCCACACAGCTCTGGCAGAAGAGAGTCCCCACAGCTAAGGAGGGAGTAGAGCCATAGCTCAGCCCAGGGAACACCGCAGTCCCTCAAGAGGGTTTGGGTAGAGCAGGAGGAGGGAGGGAGGATGCGGCAGGACACAGTGTCCTGTTGGTGTGACAGCCCCATCGCCTCAAGGCTGTCCTTATTTTGCAGGCTGAATTATTTCCAGTACCTCATCCAGGGTGTGCAGAAGCAGGACAGAGATTGTTTTCACATGTGCAGCGCTCTGCTAAAAATCTGCATGGCAAAGGCAGGTGCTAATAATAACCCCAGTGCTCCCATCCCTCCTACATTGTGCGCATCTCCCAGTAGCTCTGCAGCACAAACGCTTCAGGCGCTGGGGACAGATTATTGTGGTTTTGACAGTGCAATCGTATGCCAGGAATGTGTCCAAGAGGTCACAATAAGAACAACAAGCAAATATAGCTGCGCAGAATTTGCTTTATATATATATATTTATATTGCTTAAGAAGGTTTAGCAGTGGCATAGCACATGGCCCTGCAGGCAGTGAGGTGTTGTTTCAATAAACAAATGAATGACCTGATGTCCCCACTCAGGAGTGTCTTGAAATGTCTTTCGCTACCAACTCTGTCACGCAAGGTCAGCGTGTTCGTGGCGGAACGAGCTGTGCTGTCATTTACTTGGCTAACCCGCGGACAGCTGTGCCGCACACCAGCAGCAGAGCTGCCCTTCTGGGAAAGACAAACTCCTGAGCAGAGCCTGGGATGGAGGGAAGCTCTCCGAAAGGCTCAGCCCTTGCTCACACCCATGGGATGGTGAATGTCCTGCAGGAGGCTGCACCCACCAGGTGCCCTTCACATTTGATGACACCACCACCACTTCACTCCTGCCCCACCAAACATTCCTGTACTTAAATAAGGAAAGGCTGTAACAGGGCTCCAAGATTTGCGTTCCCTTGCCAGGGAAAGTTTTAAAGGTTTGTTGGTGAGAGTTATACAACCCACACCCCAAAGCAGCCTGGCAAGTACCACCTTTCAGCAAACAAACCAGTGCTGGTCCATTCGCTGCCAGCATTCACTGCATGTCGATGTGCTGTCTGTTGAATAACAACTGCTCATCGTGCTCTACAGTGTGCTTGTGTTTGATTTTGAACAAGAGATGAGAGCAGACATTACTTTAAATATTCACGAGGAAATATTGTTAGCCTACAGAGGGTGGAAGCGGAGACAGATAGCCTGGGAGGAATACAGAGAAGCTGTAAGAGTGACCAGGGATCAAGTGAGGAAGGCTAAAGCCCTGAAGGAATTGAATTTGGCAAGGGATATAAAAAGCAACAAGAAATGCTTCTATAGGTATGTAGGGGACAAAAGGAAGTCCAAAGAGAATGTAGGCCCCCTCCGGAAGGATACTGGTGCTCTGGTTACCCGGGACATAGAGAAGGCTGAGGTACTTAATGAATTTTTTGCCTCAGTCTTCAATGGTAAAGCCTCTTGTCTTACCACCCAAGCTGTGGAAAGAACAAGCAGGGACTGTGAGGATGAACCACCGCCCACTGTACTTGAAGACCAGGTTCGAGAACATCTGAGGAACTTGAAGGTGCACAAGTCCATGGGACCTGATGAGATCCATCCGCGGGTCCTGAAGGAACTGGCGGATGAAGTTGCCAAGCCACTGGCTATTGTATTCGAGAAGTCGTGGCGGTCTGGCGAGGTCCCCGATGACTGGAAGAGAGGGAATATAACCCCCATTTTTAAAAAGGGGAACAAGGAGGACCCGGGCAACTACAGACCGGTCAGCCTCACCTCTGTGCCTGGCAAGGTCATGGAGCAGATTCTCCTGGGAACCATGCTAAGGCACATGGAGAGCAAGGAGGTGGTGGGTGACAGCCAACATGGCTTCACCAAAGGCAGATCGTGCCTGACCAACTTGGTGGCCTTTTACGATGGGGTGACAGCATCGGTGGACAAGGGTCGACCAATGGATGTCATCTACCTGGACTTGTGCAAAGCTTTTGACACTGTCCCGCACGACATTCTTCTCTCTAAATTAGAGAGTCATGGGTTTGATGGATGGACCACTCGGTGGATAAGGAATTGGCTCAATGGCCGCACTCAGAGAGTAGTGGTCAACGGCTCAATGTCCAAGTGGAGACCGGTCACGAGTGGCGTCCCTCAGGGGTCCGTGTTGGGCCCGACCCTCTTCAACATCTTTGTCGGTGACGTGGACAGTGGCATGGAGTGCACCCTCAGCAAGTTCGCCGATGACACCAAGCTGTGTGGTGCCGTTGACACGCTGGAAGGGAGGGATGCCATCCAGAGGGACCTTGACAGGCTGGAGAGGTGGGCCCGTACCAACCTCATGAAGTTTAACCAGGCCAAATGCCAGGTCCTACATCTGGGTCGTGGCAATCCCAGGCATAAATACAGACTGGGTGGTGATTGGATCGAGAGCAGCCCTGAGGAGAAGGACTTGGGAGTACTGGTGGATGAGAAGCTCAATATGAGCCGGCAATGTGCTCTTGCGGCCCAGAAGGCCAACCGCGTCCTGGGCTGCATCAAGAGGAGCGTGGCCAGCAGGTCGAGGGAGGTGATTCTCCCCCTCTACTCTGCCCTTGTGAGACCTCACTTGGAGTACTGCGTCCAGTTCTGGAGCCCCCAACATAAGAAGGACATGGACCAGTTGGAGAGGGTCCAGAGGAGGGCCACGAAGATGATAAGAGGGCTGGAGCACCTTTCCTATGAGGACAGGCTGAAAGAGTTGGGGCTGTTCAGCCTGGAGAAGAGGAGGCTCCGGGGTGACCTTATAGCGGTCTTCCAGTACCTCAAGGGGGCCTACAGGAAAGATGGGGAGAGGCTGTTCAGGAGGGCCAGTTATGATAGGACAAGGGGTAATGGTTTTAAAATAGAGGGAGGTAGGTTCAGGTTGGATATTAGGAAAAAATTTTTTACTATGAGAGTGGTAGAACACTGGAACAGGTTGCCCAGAGAGGTGGTGGATGCTCCATCCCTGGAGACGTTCAAGGCCAGGTTGGACAAGGCCCTGAGCAACCTGATCTAGTTGGAGATATCCCTGTTCCTTGCAGGGGGGTTGGACTAGATGACCTTTGTAGGTCCCTTCCAGCCCTAACCATTCTATGATTCTATGATTCTAAATGTCAGCTCAGAAGAGACAGTACAGGGGAAGGGATGGAGGTGGGCTCGGCATAAAGCATTTATGGCCATGAGGCATGTATAGCTATTCTGGTCACATCGTTCTCAGCAATATTAGTTTAATAATGTGTTGCAAATCTTATCTTTAATGGTAATCTGTAAATAAAACAAACACTTCTTATTGGAAACATACTGGCTTGGGAAACCTGGCTGGCAGTTTGCAATTTTAAGAATCGTCGTGGGACTTGCATTAAATAACCTTGTGGGGAGAGTCCTCCCCATTGCAAGCCCCAACAAAGTTTGCTTTCAGAAAGTAACCGCCTCCACTGCTGGTGAAGGCAAGAGCCCAGCTGCCCAGGCACCTCGTAATTTCAGAAATATCTGAAATACCTTAGCACCCAGAAGCACTGAGCAGCCTTGAATAGATGATACTGAGCCAGCCAAAGGGGAATTTTGTATTCCTTTCATGTACAGTGCAGCTATACTGGTGACGGTATTCAAGGACTTTAAGGTGACAGGTGTATTAGGTAAAACAAAAAATCTTAAAAGATGGTTTCTGAGGCCTTTGGTTTCTCTGTAAATTCACGTGTGCCTTTGCTTTCCACAGCTGCCTTTAATTCTGAACCGCTGGCTCAGCTTTCCTTTACAATGGGCTTTGGCATAGAACAGATGTGATACAGCTGCATTACAGACTATTGGGTTTACTTATTCCCAGGTAAGTTACTCAAACTGCCTGCAGGTACCATCCCGTGGCTCCTCCTCGGCCGGCCGCTCCCCAGGGGCTGGGCACGGCTCTTGTGGTTGAAGATAGCTTAATGTACACGATTTATTTTTGCTGTTTTGCTGGGATAATGTCAGACACTTGCACAATCTCCTTGTCTGAATCACTGCTCATTTAACATGGTGTGTATATTTTGTTGTCTTTTCTTGTCTGCAAGCTTTGATATAATGACTTCTCTTGCCACAATTGTTGCATATGACTCCACATGTGAGACTTTTTCCATTACCATATTTTTTGCCAATGTACTAACAAGACTTCCTTTCCAGTTTTTTATCTCCTCTTCTATACTCTTGCAGGTGTTGTAGTGACTCTGTGAGGTGCTAACAGGCTTCTATTTTCAAGTTTTCCTTACACTTCTTAGAAAATTCAAATTTTTATCTGTTTCTCTTAGACCTTGCATCTGGACACAAACTTTCCCTGTTACATATACCGTGGCAGACCTGACCTGGTTTCTCGTGTTGTTCTTGTCCCACCATTTGTAAGAAATTTCTTAGTGACTCAAGGATAGAGAAGGCAAAAAGCTGTCTGCTCTTAGCTGCGTGTAGAGTTGTGTGTACCACAATTAGCTGGATAACGCTGCTCCCTGTCTCCTCTGTGGGAGATCATGGCTGGATAACCAACAAGGCAACGATCAGAAGCAGAGTAATGTTGATGCTTAGACTGGTGGTTGTATATCCTGGGTAGCAGAGAATACCAAAATTATATGGGGAAATCAATGACGAAAGTGAAAAGGAGTCGTGTCAGTGTTTTACATGGTGCTAGAGGAAGCAGATTGGCTTGCAGGATGAAAAACACTGGAAACGGGGCCAAAAATTCAGCCTGAGGACACAAGAGTAGGAAGTTAGTTGTTGTCTTTTAAGAGCTGTCATTAAATAAGCCACTTCTGTCTTTGACATTTGCTGACACAGCAAATCTAAGCTGCCAGGTGTCATCTTAAACTTCCTGTTCCAGCTATCATTAAGGAAAAAAACCTCTTGGACACACTAGGCTTATGTCTCAACTAGTGAGACATCTGAAAAAGGCACACGTAGTTAAGAACAATGTTTTGAATTTTTGTAATACCCGGGATAATTTTACCAGAGAGGGATTTATGTGGTGATGCATTACATTAGCCTAGTGCTGTGCAAGACATGGAAATTACTGATGGATTAGATTTCAGAAGGCTTATAAAAAGTCTTACAAGACCTTTAACCTTAAAATCGTTCATAGCTGAGCAATTCATTAAAATAAGTATTGAAGTAATCCTTGGCTGGTACAGTAGTAAGAAATATGCTAGTGATTAATGGGTTTTGGTTAGTTACTTAAAAGTTTAATATGTAGCTGTACAGAAAATGTCTCTGATAATGGCAACCACAAGACCTCGTTCTGTTGTGAGACGAGTTGGATGTAGAGCTGCGAAAGTTGCTTATGTTTTTCACTAAGAGCACATAAACTTTGCTAACAGCTGGATGCACTGCCAAGGCCCTTTGCAGCCTCCCTGGTGTCTGCACCGCAGCCCAACACAGGCATGGTTGCTACCAGCAGCCTAAGATACCTTCTGCGAGGGAGACCACACCACTGGGGATTTTGGAGGTTTGCTTCACATAGCTGCAGCTCGTGCACAAAGGTTGCATGAAGGCACTTTGACTTTACTTGGAGATACATGGTGCTGACCAAGCCCCCAGGCAGTGGTGTCTCACACATGGCACACCCAGTGGTCCCCAGCTCTTGCGGTGGCAGCACAAGTGTCTCACACTCATGCGTGTCCCTGGTTGGGTCAGGGCTCAGTTTTACCCGTACAGTGGTTTCCTTAGTGTCAGAGCAGATTGTTCTGCTAAGGCAGTGATCTGACAGTCTTGTCTACCCTGTTTTAGGGAGCCTGGCTGCCTAATGTCACCCAGCATAGTTTTTGGGACTGAAAATAGAAGCTTAATTGTCGAAGTGCGAATCAGGTCTTCCTGTCGGACACTCATAGCACTGGCAGCGCGTGGGGCTTGCTGACTCTGCAGGGAGCAAGATCACTGTGAAAAGATTCATCATCAGTGACGAGTGCTGGAATATATATGTCTGCACAGAAGAACATTGCCAATGGTCTTTATTTTGAGCTTCTGGTGAGAGGCTTAATGCTGCAGAAAAGGAATTTCTCTTGTAATGCAAAGAAAATTCCCTTCCACTGTGAACTTGCCTTATTCTCAGTGGCTCCTTTTGCTGCCATTGTTAAATGCCAGGTATGAAACAAGGCAGGCTGGCAGCATCATTTTTTATCAGCAGTGTTGGATGTGCGCTGGGGAAGTGCAGGCTGTTGAGGGTCATGGGCAGGGCTGTGGCCAGGCCAGCGTGGGCGTTCCTGGCCTCACTGGGAAGCCCTTGCTGCCATCCCACACCGAGGGGCTCCTCTGACAGTGCCAGTGGCCTCCCCTAAAGGGAGAACAGGGATGGAGTGGCAGCTGTTCCCAGTGAGGTTCCAGCATCCAGCTGAGAGCAGGTACATCTGCCTCTCCCTTTGCAGCTGAGCAGGAAGCAGAGGTGTGCTGCACCAGGCTCTGTGTCTGCGCAGCTCCTGCAGAAGCAACATCACCTGCACGGCACCAGCCTGCCAGGGACCGTGGTCATCCAAGGGCCAGAGTTCATCCTTTGTTAGAGGAGCTAGAAATTCATCCCTTTACAGTTTTGCTGGTAGAACAATCTTCCACTTAACAAGTTATAACAAACTGTTCTGTTCTGATATGTGCCTTCAATTTCATGTACACTTGGATGTACACGTACACCTGACACGTCTTTTGTTCTTTTTTACACAATTCTCCAACACATCCACCAGCTGCTTACATGTTACCTTAGTTTAAATAGGGACACTGCTAATTCCAGCCACCACTTATTCAGCACAACACATCGTTTGATGGTATTTTCCATCACTAATCACAAGAGCTGTTAGTTTTATCATTGCAAGAAATGCATTAGCTCTGCTGACCAACAAAGGCCATTACTCTTGGCTGCTGGAACAAACGAGGAGACCGTCGATGTGCATTACGCAGCAACTTTAAGAGCTTGCTTTGCCTCCCACCTTTCTCTTCCAGATGTCAGGTGTTAGTGAAATGTGCCAGGGTTTCAGAGTAATAATCACATCAATTTGAGCAGAGGACAAGCTGTCATAATTCACTGTGCTAATGAAAATTATGATGACACCACAACAGAAATCCTCGCCAACCTAATCATCTCACACCACCACAGCACAAAGTTATTTAAAGACTAATGTTCTTAGTAGCATATACAAGCTTAGGAACAATTTCTGAAGGTGATTAAACACCAGAGGGAAGAAGAGTTATATGGAGAATTTAGTTGTTTGGTGAGCATGCATTCTTCTAAGCATGAGCATTCCCATTGTAGTAGAGAAAATAAGTTCAACAAAGTATAATAGAGGAAAAGGTGGGGAAAACAATTTTTAGTCAGACAAGTGCTGGGGATTCAGTGTTGCTGCCATGCAGTATTTCACTGGGAAAGATTTAAATGGGTATGCATACTCAGTTTGTTACCACTAAATTTCCTCACTATGGGTCATAAAGTTAAATTAGTTGGAGAAAAAAAGGATTAGAGAAACTTTCTGAGGAAGGAGACATGATTCAGCCTTTCTGTGGTGTGTCAGCTTGGCACCCATGCAGAGAGAAAAGAGAAGAACTTGTGGGTCCCCTCCATGCCCAGCATACAGTCATCACCACGTGCAATAAATACATGCATTTACTTCATTATCTTTTAGGGAGAGTGTGTGGAGGCAAGAATCCACAAAGGTTTATCAGGGGAAAAAAGATCATTAATTCAAATTAGTTTTAGGGAGCTGTAAGAACTAGTTTGTGTGATTTGATCTACTTCGAACTCTATCTCCAGCAGTGACTCATGAAACAGAATGTCAAACTATAGTTAATTCAAGGAATAGATGCAGTACTAAAAAGCTGAACGAAAGCCAAAATTAATGTGAAAGTGGGCAGTCAAAAGGAAAAAGAACAAACAGGGAGGCTGGTGGGAGGATGGAGAGGGAACAAAGAATGAGAGGCAAGGAGGTGAACTGGGAACATGACAATATGATGAATTCCACAGAAATCTTCTCACATTTCATTATATATTCTCTCCTATCTTATTTGGAGGTATTGTTTCTCAAAATAAATTTGAAGAAGTATTTTGAAGGAGGAATGGAAACCTCACGCGAGCAAAGCAAGAAATCTCTTTGGATCAGTTCCTCCTTGGCTTGTAGACAAGGCCAGGGGAATAATACTGGGAAAGTGTGGTAATTCACAACTTGTGCTTGCCACTCACCTAAACATCCAGTTCCTATGTACAGGTACAATATCTCACGTCAAATTCAAGGCACTGGTGGTATTTCATCCAGAGCAGAGGTGGCCCATGGTCTTGCCAAGGGTCTCTGACAGCCCGGTGCCAGCAGCCCCGCAAGCACCTGGTTAGGTTTGTGCAAGTTCTTGACTTGGTGCTTCCCTGGGATGAACTCACATGGGCTGGGGAAGGGGAGTCCAGCAGCCACAGCCAGATTCACCTTGAAGGAGGAGATGATGACTGAAAACTGAAAAGAAAAACTACAGAAACCCACAAAATTCAGGCTGGGCTGCTGATGAAGAAATGCTCTATATCTTAGCAGCTCTCAGCATCCTGCTTTTGTTTGAGTGTGCCGGCCACCGTTCTCATCTCACATACACTCCGAGCTGCTCACAGCCAGACTACGTGTGCTGGGAAGATTTCTGATCTGCTTTCTGAAGGAAATGAGGCATTCGCAATCAGCCTAGCTTTTTTCTCCCTGTGCCTGTCCCTGGCCACCCTCTAACAAAGTGTGACAGCATGGATTTCCATCAGCCGAATTTCACTGGGCTATAGGGCTACTTCGCTACACAGCAAGGAAAACCTGCCAGCCCCGAAGGCACAGCTAGCTTGGTTAGGAAAATATCTCTGCAAATAGCTCAACTCCCTCAGCTCTGCAGATATTTCTGCAGATTCCTCACACAAAGACACGTCAACCATCACTCTACAGCCATCTATCTTTGTTACTGCTCCCCATCTCCAGGCAACCTATGCGTTACCGGCGATGTAAGAGGGATTTCGGCATTACCTATAGTGACAAGAATGGCTGATACTCTTTTTAAACATAAGCCAGATCAGCACAGAGCCAGCACAGGTTTCTCTGCCCGGCATCCTCCAGTACACCCAGGTCCAGGGCAATGACAGTAGCTCTTCTCAGACTCCTTCCTGGTCCAAGGTATCTCGCCATGTGCGAGCAACGCATACAAGGGCAGCTTCAGTGGCTTCAGTCCTGCTCAGCTGTGTGCCCTTCGAGCAGCTGGTGGATACTGGAGGACTGTCTGCGTGTACATGATAAGCTAAGCGCCTGTATTTATAAGACATGAGGGCTCTTTTTATTGCACAACATACTAAAGTGTTTACTGTATATTTCTCTCTATTGATCTAGAATCACTGTACTTCCTTTCTCGGGATTTTAAGCCTCTCATTCAGCTGAGGCAAAAAGAATATCTTTCCTGTGCAAAAAGGCATTAAATTGTCAGTAAAGTTGTTTTGCTCACACTAGAGTCTCCAAGAAATGCCTGTGTGTGCCTGGAGCCAGAGCTCGCAAGGCTGGTAAAGAAGCAGTGACAGCATGTAGCTATGGTGCAATTTCTGTGGGTGAGGGCGAGCTCCAGCTTCTCACCCAAAGTGCCACCTCTCTGAGATGAGATCCATTAGCCCTAGGGAAAAACTTACCCCCTGTATGGAAATTTTTGGAAGAAGAGTTAGTTGTCAGTGGATGCACTGTCTGAATTGCTGAACTCTCTAATGTGCTGGAAATCTCCCCTCCAGGAAAATCCTAGGATTTAACCAAGAAAGAGGTGAAGGATGTGTTTTGATTTTAAAGAGGGCAAGAGGGAAATGCAAATTGGAGAAATCTTTCAGAAGAGCATCGGATATATGATGGTGCTCTTCAAGCCTTGTCTTGCATCTTAAATGTAGCTTGCAAGGTTAACAAAATCCACAGACGGCCACACTGGGAGTGCTGAATCATTACATTTTACACAGTCCTTCGCACTATGAAACCTGGATGGTTCCCAAGAGTAAGCAATCTGGAAATAAAAATGTGTCCGATCAATAAAATGAAATGGCTTGAAGAAATCTGAGTTTAGTGCTCCGTAAGTCCTAATTGGCTTTGCAAGTACCAGAGGTGAACTTGCCCTTTGCAGCTTAGCTATTATAGTGTGTGCAGGGTTATTGCAAGATAACAACAGCGCAGTGGTGATCCTGGTGCTCTTGACAGCCCAAAAGACACTGACCACAGGAGAAATCAGAAGTGAGAAGGGCCAGCAAGAATGGCAAAATGTCCCAGTGGCACCTGATGAGCTGAGGTTTTCATGTCCTGCTTGGGTTAGGAGGCCATAACGTTGACTCTACATCAGACGTTGGTTAATACTTCTTCGTAGCCCTCCCTGCCAACCGCTTTTTTTTACCAAAGATACGAGATATAGACATACAACTCACTAACACAGGTGAGCTAATAAAAAGGCAAGTACAAGTATTCAAACAGCATGAGCTATTTAGATAGGGAAGTTAAACAAAATCCATCCCAACTGGCTTTCAACTCTCAGCCCCATGATCTAAAAATCAATGGATTTTACTTACAGAATGTTAAAACCTCCAGAGGAAACCCTCCTCTCTTCTCAGCAGCATGTGTGGATAGAATAAACTTCAGAAGCTTTACAGTGGTTAGTCAACAGAGACAGCCCAGCAGAGCCCAGGCATCTTCTTCCAAGTGATAGAGGAACCAACGAAGAGAGGTGCTATGCTGTACCTCGTTCTCACTAGCAAGGAGATGCTGGTGGGTAATGCGAAGCTCAAGGGCAGCTATGGCTGTAGTGACCATGAAAGGATGGAGTTCAAGATCCTTAGGGAGGCAAAGAGGGAACACAGCAAGCTCACTGCCCTGTACTCCAGGAGAGCAGACTTTGGCCTCTTCAGGGATCTGCTTGGTAGAGTACCATGGGATAAAGCCCTGCAGGGAAGAGGGGTCCAAGAAAGCTGGTTAATATTCAAGGATCACCTCCTCCAAGATCAGGAGCAGCACATCCCAACAAAGAGGAAGTCAGGCAAAACCACCATCAGGCCTGCATGGATGAATGAGCTCCTGGACAAACTCAAACACAAAAAGGGAAGCCTACAGAGGATGGAAGCAAGGACAGGTAGCCTGGGAGCAATACAGAGAAATTGCCTGAGCAGCCAGGGATCAGGTTAGGAAAGCTAAAGCCCTGATAGAGTTAAATCTGGCCAGGGACATCAAGTGCAACAACAAAAGCTGCTACAGGTATGTCAGTGATAAAAGGAGGACTAAGGAAAACGTGGGCCCTCTCTGGAAGGAAAGGGGAGACCTGGCTACCCGGGATATGGAGAAGGTCGAGGTACTCAATGACTTTTTTGTCTCAGTCTTCACTGGCATGTGCTCTAGCTGCAGTGCCAAAGTCGCAGAAGGCAAAGGCAGGGACTGGGAGAACGAAGAACCGCCCACTGTAGGAGAAGATCTGGTTTGAGACCATCTAAAGAACCTGAAGGTGGACAAGTCCATGGGACCTGATGAGATGCATCTGCAGCACCTGAGGGAATGGGCAGATTAAGTTGCTAAGCCACTATCCATCATATTTCAGAAGTCGTGGCAGTCTGGTGAAGTTCCCAGTGACTGGAAAAGGGGAAACATAGCCCCCATCTTTAAAAAGGGAAAAAAGGAAGACCCAGGGAACTACAGGCCACTCAGTCTCACCTCTGTGTCTGCTAAGACCATGGAGTAGATCCTGCTGGAAACTATGCTAAGGCACATGGAAAATAAGGAGGTGATTGTGACAGCCAACATGACTTCACTAAGGGTAAATCATGCCTGACAAATTTGATGGCCTTCTGCGATGGGATTATGATACTGGCAGATAAGGGAAGAGCAACTGACATCATCTACCTGGACTTGTGCAAAGCATTTGACACTGTCCTGCACAACATCCTTGTCTCCAAATTAGAGAGACATGTATTTGACAAATGGACTAGTCAGTGGATAAAGAACTGGCCGGATGGTCACACTCAAAGACTTGTTGTCAACAGCTTGATGTCCAAGTGGAGGCCAGTGACGAGCGGTGTTCCTCAGGGGTCAATACTGGGGCCAGTGTTGTTTAACATCTTTGTCGATGACATTGACAGTGGGATCGAGTGCACCCTCAGCAAGTTTGCAGATGACACGAAGCTGTGTGGTGTTGTGGACACGCTGGAGGGAAGGGATGCCATCCAGAGGGTCCTTGACAGGCTGGAGAGGTGGGCCTGTGAGAACCTAATGAAGTTAAACAAGGCCAAGTGCAAGGTCTTGCACGTGGGTCGGGGCAATCCCAAGCACAAGTACAGGCTGGGTGGAGAATGAGTTGAGAGCAGCCCTGAGGAGAAGGACTTGGGAGTGCTGGTGGATGAGACGCTCACCATGAGTCCGCAATGTGCACTGGCAGCTCAGAAAGCCAACCATATCCTGGGCTGCATCAAAAGGAGCATGACCAGCAGGTCGAGGGAGGTGATTCTGCCCCTCTACTCTGCTCTCGTGAGACCCCAGCTGGAGTACTGTGTTCAGCTCTGGGGCCCTCAACATAAGAAGGACGTGGAGCTGCTGGAGTGAATCTAGAGGAGAACCACGAAGATGATCAGAATGCTGGAGCACCTCTCCTACAAAGAAAGACTGAGAGAGTTGGAATTGTTCAGCCTGGAGAAGAGAATGTTCCGGGGACACCTTCTAGCAGCCTTCCAGTACTTCACAGTTGCCTACAAGAAAGCTGGAGGGAGTTCTTACAAGGGCATGTAGTGATAGGACAAGGGGCAATGGCTTTAAACTGAAAGAGGGTAGATTTAGATTAGGTCTATGGAAGAAATTCTTCCCTCTGAGGGTGGTGAGGCACTAGAACAGGTTGCCTATAGAAGTTGTGGCTGCCCCATCCCTGGGAGTGTTCAAGGCCAGGTTGGATGAGGCTTTGAGCAACCTGATGTAGTGGAAGGTGTCCCTGCCCATGGCAGGGGGGTTGGAACTAGATGATTTTTAAGATCCCTTCCAACCCAAACCATCCTATGATTCCACAAGCACTCTGGTCCCCTCTAGCATGTAGACCTGCCCTTTCATCAGTCCCATAACAAGATAGGGGAAATTCGCAGAGCGAAATGTATTGTGAATCTGCACAGAGGGAACTAGAAACACAGTAGGCTTTAACACACTGACTTCAAAAAGAGTCAGGTTTGATTGAGATTTCCAGCAATGCCCAGAAACATCCCCAAAGATATATTTTGAATCACTCTGTCACAAGATCAGCAGAAACTCCTAGAAGGTTTCCCTTCTCTTGCCACATGGATTTGAGCTGACAAGAGAGGTTTGCATCCCTGAGAACATGCAGCCCTGCCAGGCTTTCGCTGTCGTCGTTTGAAGTCTGCATATTTCATTACCTGTGTTTTGTAACCTGGCACTGAAAACTCACTTTGAGCTAAAATGTGACAATTCTCCTTTGTAATGAGAAAATCGCACCCCTGTCCACTTAAAAATTCTAATAATACTAATCTTAAATGAGCTTTGCATATTTAAACACTTTTAAATATAACCCTTGATATTGGTGAGGAGTGAACAATGACAATTCATGATGGGAGTAGGAGAGAACAGTTTTGCTGTTTGTGCTCTCCACTGCTGGAGGAAAAGCTGTCGGGATGTCGTGTGCCAACGACCTGTCCCAGGGCTTCAGGCAGCCCCATAACCTGGGGGACATGAATAATTATTATTTTTCCATCCATATGAATGCTGTGTTTGAGCTACAGCTCTGACAGCCCGCAGCAGGCATTACTTTGCAGCAAGGGTAGGTGTGTTGGGGTATCTGCCAACATCCACCCCAATGCGGCCACTGGACACTGCTGTGGGCTGATCCTGGGGTTTCTGGAACTGGAAGTGCAAACCAAGGTCTAGATGGACACATAAAAGTGTTGCATCTAGGGGGACCTAGTAGGACCTAAAAATCATGCAAAGATGGAGATCTCATTGCCATGGGCACTTCTCCCCAGAGCCGCTGCAAAGCTCGACCTGCCCTGGGGTCAGCTCTGACTCCCACAGCTGTGAAACCAGGGTCTTCAATCAAGTGGTTTTCACAGGGGCTCTGCAATTTCTGCAGGAAGCTGATCGGTACCAGCCTTATGGCTTTTATTCAATTCGACAACACAATGGCCACAGCGATGAGATTTCCTAAGCCTTGTGAGCATAGAATTGTCAGCAAAGTCTTTTATTTGAAGCCTCTCTGCCCCCCCCTCCAACAAAAATTGCACATTTCTATAGCTCTAGCAATGAATCCCTAGACCTCCAAGGGCAAAAATGGTAACTAGTGACAGTGGTGCCTGGGGTGACCTGCTACTGTATAATCTTATGATGGCACAGTAAATAACTACTGTCATTTTCTCGTGATGTACTTATTACTTTATCAGGATAAACATTAGAGAATACATCACATTTCTTTATGTTTCTCACTTCCTATTAAACTCCTGGCTGCTTCAGTGAGCCCTCTGTACACAGCTCGACTGCGGACTGGTGATCTGTAACTTTCTGCAGTACGATATTATCAATTCTCAAGTCCTGTTCAACTCCAGCTGTAACTTTTCATGGGCAAAGATGGATGCCATAAGCAAAACCCAGGCACAGGAAAAATTTATCTCAATTTATCCTGGACAGAAAAAGTAACTGAGGGTACTTGTTGAAAGCAAAATATACTGCTTGAATGAATTTACAATAAGTAATAAAATAAAGCACGGAGAGACCATTTACTGTAGGGGAAGACGGTAATGTATGATGTCAGTAATTCACTTTAAAACGATGCTATTAAGCAAGTATGAAGGTGATTATCACCTTTTTTAGGTATTAAAGTTATATTTATAAGCCAGTTGGTGTGTGACATCTACCAATATAAAAGAGCCACTTTTTATTTCTTCCAGAAAAAGCTATATATTTTTTATGCCACTTCCAGGACTGGCAGCTCCTGCTGCAATAGTGGAGGACAAAGGTGGGCCCGCAGCTGTCATGAAGTCCACTATCATCAAGCCCAGGTTATAAACACAGAAAAGTCAAATGTCTTACCTAATCCATGAGGAACTGCTGAGGCTAGACCAGGAATTATATCAGTTCTTCTGGCATCAGCCCCCAGCTCGACATACAGACTCATCTTTATCCTATTGTTGCAGAAACCAAACAAGAAACGCCAGCACAGACATTGCAAGCCAGTGCTGGCTACCCAGCAGCATCGTATTACAGAACCAGATTATTTTAGCATAGATTCAAAAGGGAATAATTTTAGGTAATGAAGCATCTGTAGATGCTTTACAGACATTGGCTCTTTGCAACTTTGAGCTGGTTTCAGAGGAGCAACTTGGCTTGACTTCCGGCTCCTCAACTGAAAATCACAGCCCAGATCCCTCTCTGCTCCGTTTGCTCTGAGTACCCCTTGGTCCTGGAGGTGCCCAAACAGGCCACTTGGGCCCCTGTTCTCCATATTTCTGCCACAGATTCCCAACTTCTTTTTTTGAATGTGCGCACTGGGAATTATATGGAATATTCTTGTACAACACCAGTAACACTTCCTTGTCACTACAGCGAACACGTTACCTGCCACAGCCAGATAAGCCATCTCTGAACCCCTGTGATTTCACCAGCTCTTCTAATACTCGGTACCATCTGTGGAGCTGCAGCTTCTGGAGGCAGGTGATTACAGGAGGATCTCAGCATCTTCTTTGCTTCCCTGAAAGGCTCAAAATAAAGCCTGAATATGTGCACTCTGAAGACTTAAATCCTAGAGGGAAAAAAAGAAAAGTAACACCAGCTATATTACTTTCTAAATCTCATGATTTGTAAGTCAGTATCATGATTTCAGGGCATTTGGGCTTCGCAAGCAGTCTCAGAGCAGAATGGTTGCCCACAAATCCCGGACAGGGAGATTTTCCAACACAGGCTTGACCCTTCTGTCTCTGCACAAGCAAATGCTGACGTGTTTCAGTGACTGCAGGATTACATCTTGCAGTAACTGCCCTCTAAAGCAATGATCCCTTGGTGCAGGAAGGTTTAACACTGGCTGTGCCGGCACTGCAGGAACAGCTCGTGGTCTCTGTTGGGAGGGATACAGAGTGCCAGAAAAGTCATTGGAAGGAAAGCAGCAACCTCAATCCCTGTGGGTCCTTCAGGCCACAACATGTGGCTCCTTGGCTTAACCTCCAGGAAGACACCTTGAGGAATGAAATCCCCCAAAATGTAGATGAGCTGGAGGCAGCACTCATCCCACTTACTGTTTATCATCCTATTGCTCCAATCCATATGTGTGCACTTTAAACAGCTCTTTCAAGCAATAGCCAGGCTAATTGAAGTTCACTCTGAAGGGGGTTTTCCAAGCCACAGCTGAATCACAGCAGGGCAGCCAGTGCATGAGAGGGACACACAGCACAAGTCTCCTGCTCCACCTTAGCTTCAGTTCTGGTGAATATTTTACATTGTAGAGGGCTGAGCAGCACAATCTCTCTGACACAGCCCTGTGCCCTGCTACAGTGCCAATTCACCCCAGTGACATCAAAATCAGCAATGTCACCAGTAAAAAAAAACAACCAAACAAAACTGGACTGTATCCCCATGATAGAGGTGGCCAGTGGGGATGCACCATCCTCGCTCCATGGAATATCCTGTCCCTTGGGCTGCACCATGCCCAGGGCAACTGCAGTGGGATCAGATCAGCTGGGGAAGGGATTAGAAGTGGGAAAGGAGAGCTTTAACCAAAGATCCCTTGAATCACTCAATGAAATGACAACTGGCTCAACAGTTCCTGTGTTTAAACTAGTAGCTCCTTTTCCCATCGTGAAGTTGAACTTTGGGCAGAGAAGACTTTTACTCTCCAGGCAAGGCATTCCTGTTGATCACAGTTTCTATAAGTACATTATAAATGTTGCTTTTACAGTTAAACTCTCCCCATCAAAGCAGATGCATCCTCATCAGATTATTTAGAAAAGCCCATAATTACCAGGGTTTAATTTATTAGCAAGATGGGCAGTTTAAACACTGTCTTTGAAGATAATGAAATTGTGCTAACTCGGAGACTGAGAAAGAGAACATGAACACCATGGAAACTGTCACCGACCAAAGCTGTAATACCGCAGACAAGTAGTTTGCTCCCCTGTTAAAAACACCCAGTGCATTTTCTCTTTTAACATGGAAACAGGACAAATATTACTCAGGCTGCATGTGATGCTGACAGAGAACAAAAGATCAGTTTGTGGGTTGCAACGGCGGTTTCCTTGGGTTGCTGCACCGGCTGCACACGTCTGTGGCACTGACATCCCGGAGCGCCTCAGGAGAGACGAGGCGGGATGCACTCGCTGGAAACTCCAGACCGTGTTGAAGATTACTCTTTCCAGGCACTTTCCATAAGTAAGTTTACTTCTCCAGAGGCCTATTGGAAAAACAGTGGGAAAAGAAAAAAATAAAAGGGTTGCTTTTACCTTCCCATTCAGCGTAAGGCTGTTCAGTAGCAATGATGCACACTGAGGTGCTGGGCCCCTTCTGTATAACCCCAGGAAGACCAAGCACCCCATCTCTGCTCATCATACAGAGTGTTTCTTTTCCAACAAGTGACAAGCCTCAGGGGCTGTCTGCAAGGGACAGGGCCGGTCTGCAGGAAACTCCTCTGTTCCGTGGCCCTGGGGACCCAGCTGAGCCTTTGACAGAGACAAACGCCAGCTGCTGTCAGCAGTGACCCTTCCCTGGCAGAAGAGTTGCTGCTAATGGAGTAAGCAGAGGGATGAAGAAGATATATTTAGCTTTAGGAGCCTGGCAGCAAGATGTCAAGGGATGCTGAGAGACAGACAGCGGTTTTGGAGTATGCTGGAGCACACCAGCGCTGATGCTGGGGCAGCCTCTCCTTGTGCAGCACAGGGAGATGTGCTGCCCCGTAACACACGCCAACACTTGGAAAAAGCAACCCGAGACACGAGGAAAGTCTTATTTTCTGCTGACAGAAACAATTCTGCCTCTTAGCTCAGAAGCAGACATGCTCCGGAGCACTAGGCAGCAGATCTGCGCAAACCAGGCTTTGTGCCATTAGATACTTTAATGAGGAGGTCAGTGTATTTTACATTGGGGGATTTGGGATTTGTACATTAACTGGAGTGGCATGTGTTAGAAGGACATGTGAATTAATGACATTATTTATAACCCATCTCATTATCACACACAGCTTGATGCCTCAGACAGCCACCAATTCTCTTAACCAATTTCTGTTGCTGGAAATAAAACTGCTTTGCTTCAGCTGTGATCCGTTAGAAGAATGCTGTTGTTGTTATTGTTTGTTTTTTAATGTAAAAAGCTCTTTTCAAAGAAAGGCTCTGTGATTACATGATGTAACTCCCCTGAGCCCAAGTCTCAGATACAAAACTACTCATGTTGAGTCTGATAAATGAACAATGAACAAATTACACGCTTGATTCCCCTGCTTGGCCTTACTTTTGATCTTTAATATCAGATTGCTATAATTGTTTTTCTGCTCCTTGTGCACGTCTTACCAATATGTATGTCGCTACAGAAATGTAAAATTCAGCATATTGTCCCTTAGATTTTAAAAGAAATGTGGCCCTCCTTTCATTTCTGTCCTATTCTTTGACACAAAAACAAGAAACCATTGGCTGACAAATCTTAAAGCCTTGGATATGATTCCAGCCTTTTCCCTAAAGAGGCTGTAGCACAGCACTGGCTTTTCTGACCCTTTCAGCTGAAAGAGGAAACTGAGGCCTTATCCTACTTATATAGAAGACAAACAAAAAGGCACATTTTTGTTCTAAATATCTATATATGTTTATAAGGAGTTTAAGAAGTTAGAACCATAAGGAATAGTTATAAGGAAACCAGACCATTTTCCTAAACACAGACATCCAACAGCAAAATCTATTCTTTCTCCTTTCTTGTCCCAAGAGAAATCATATTTGCAAGGTTGGCTGCCCGGGGGCAATGTCTCTGCCCTGTCTTCAGCTTCCTCCTCCCAGACTTGCACATGATGACTTCATAGGCAAAGAATAGCAAGTGTCTGTGCATCTGCTGAGGGCTAATTAGTGTTCACCTACAAACCAGGGGGAATTTTTGCTTCTCTTGTACATTTTGAGTTGGGACTGGCAGCACTTGGAGGACCTGGTGTCAGTATATGAGAAAACGTCACCTCCCCACGTCTCCTCCAACTAGCCCCTCAGGGCTGTGCAGAGAGGGAGCTCGTGCTTGAGACGGAGGCGCAATATCTTCATCTGCCCCTGACTGATGAGGAAAAGAGACACCACGTCATGGTGGAGAAAGAGCAGGGCTGAGGGTGGAGAAAGCTTCTGCTCAGAAATGAGCGATGTTTTTTCTGCTCCTGAGAAACTAAACACAGGGAATCAATTATCTCTGAATATAAGTGAAAATAATGTGACTTATCAGGCACCAAAATTGTTTTAGTGATGGGAATGGAAATGAATTCATTATGGCTGACAATAACACTAATAAAGATCCATTTTCAGAGGTCTCGAGGAGTGGAAAAGGCCATAATCACAGCAGTGCTCTCCACTCTTTTGTCTTCCAACGAGATGAAAGCAGAGCTGCCTGCTTGCTACGACTGCTAAGGGGGAGCAGAAAAGGAGACTGAGAGGATGGACCCAAACACCACCCCATGCCAGAATGGTGCTGAGTTACCAGTGATGGGGTCTGGGCTTCTCCAGTCCCTGTGCTCCCCGGACTACTCAGAGCTGGGCTCACTCCGAAGGGGAGCACAGGAGAGAGCTCCTGGTTGGTGGGTGGGGAAGCCTATTTTAGAAATTTTTTTTTGGAAGGCTCTTCCAGCAGCCTCTACATGCAGGTGCTATGCTTAATTATAGCCTCCATCAGCTGGCAAATCTACTGCCTTGCAGCTAATTCTCCATCCCTGCTGCACCACTGGTAATCATCTCAGCGCAAAGCCCTGCCCCGAAACCGGGACTGCTCAGTTACATCCCAGAAGCATCGTTTCCTTTACACACACCTCTTTCCAGACTACTGAGGGGCTTATCAAGCAGAGGGATAAGCATATTATACATCAGGAGAGGGTAGGAGTTGATTTATGTCTCTTCTCTTGTCTTGAGACTACCAGGATGGAGCACAGAGGACGTGGATTTAACTATGTGTGATGTCTTTAGGCTAAAATGTCATGGACAAAGAGGACCCCACTCAAAACTGGTCAAAGGACATGGATGGCCTTTTGCAGGTCTTTCAGAGAACTTTGCTCCCAGCAAGCTGTTCCAGACATCTTCCCCCGTGATGATCCATTGCTGTGAGCTAATCTGTCACGTTAATTTAATGCGGCAGAATGTGAATAGATTGCACTTCACCTTTGTTAAAAACTCCAGTGTTTACTGGTGACTGTTTGGATGGAGAGAAGCCTTTTAGGCACATTTTTATCCCTCCTCCCCTCTATCCAGACCGCCGGGCAGTTTTCTTGCAGACGACTCAGTGTGCAGTCGTGTGACTGTCTCCAGGAGTGTGGCTGTAGCCATGTGTGTGATGGCACCACGGATTTTGATGTCTCTGATTGCAGAAGATCTACTGGGGCTTTTTTCAGGCCCCTGTGAGGCACAGCCTGACACCCTTCCAGGGTGACTTATCTGACTGGAACAAGTTTGAGTCCTGCTCTGACTCCTCTGCAGACGAGCCACCTCTCCCTCCTGCCGCACTGGGAGCCCCGCCGCACCAGCTAACTTGCCTACCAGGTTGCAGAGTAAAATCATGTTGTCTACATATTTCTCTACTAGAAATAGCATAATGTGTGCACCCTCACCCCTGCTAACTCCTCTGAGTATACGGAGCAGGTGATGTAGAGCACTAAAGCCATTAGAAACTGCCCTCTGCATAGAGCTACATCAATATTTTGGAAGAATTACCCCTCTTGGATGAGCTGAGTCACAACTGCTTCCACTCAGATGAGTGTCCGTGCCTGATATCATTTGAAACTTGTTTTTTCCATCTTTCTTTCCACCTCCAACAAAGCCAATTCCCCAGCTTGGTTGCTTTGTCTCCCTGGATATTCTCTGGGACACAGTTTCCTGCTAAATACACACTGGAGAGATTAGGTCTGCCTGGGTATCTTTGAAGCCCTCCAAAAGACAGATTTCTCACCCTTTTGAAGCAGCAATTACCAGTAGAGACATTAATTGGTGTGCTGCTATCTCCATGAGAGCCAAGATGAACTCAAGGAGAGCAGTAACATTACATGATGTAAAGGGCAGGGCTGTTAACAACAATTAAAGCACAAGCAAATACACAACAATATATCTAATGGTCTGACTTTGATGTACAAGCCAGGTAAAGCGAAGTGAATCCTGAAGGCAAAAACTCATAGATGTCATAGATTTCATAGATTTCTAGGTTGGAAAAGACCTTAGAGATCATCCAGTCCAACCGTCCCTAATCCCCATTAAACCATATCACTAAGTAGATCATCCACCCTATTCTTAAACACATCCAGGGATGGGGACTCAACCACCTCCCTGGGCAGCCTATTCCAGTGGCTGACAACCCTTTCAGAGAAGAAATACTTTCTAACATCCAACCTGAATCTCCCCTGACTAATCTTATACCCATTTCCTCTTGTTCTATCACCCATCACTAATGTAAAGAGCCCTTCCCCTACCTCCCCACCATCCCTTCTCAAGTATTTGTAGGCTGTAATCAGGTCTCCCCTCAGCCTCCTCTTCTCCAGGCTAAACAGCCCCAACTCCCTCAGCCGCTCCTCATAAGTTTTATTTTCCAGCCCCTTGACCAGTTTAGTCGCCCTTTGGACCCGCTCCAGGAGCTCAATATCTCTCTTAAAGCGAGGGGCCCAAAACTGGACACAATATTCCAGGTGCGACCTCACCAGTGCCGAGTACAGGGGCAGGATCACTTCCCTGCTCCTGCTGGTTACACTATTCTTGATACACGCCAGTATCCCGTTGGCCTTTTTGGCCACCTGGGCACACTGCTGGCTCATATCAAGCTGGTAGTCAACCAACACCCCCAGGTCCTTCTCCGCCGGGCAGCTCTCCAGCCACTCTTCCCCGAGCCTATAGCGATGCTTGGGGTTTTTATACCCCAAGTGAAGGACTCTGCACTTGGCCTTATTAAAGCTCATGCCATTGGCCTCAGCCCAACAATCCAGTCTGTTCAAATCCCTCTGAAGGGCCTCCCTACCCTCGAGCAGATCGACACAGCCTCCCAGCTTGGTGTCGTCCGCAAATTTACTGAGGGCACATTCAATCCCCTCATCTGGGTCATTGATAAAGATGTTAAACAGAACTGGACCCAGCACTGAGCCCTGGGGAACCCCACTGGTGACCGGAGTCTTCTGTTTTCCTCTAAATCATGGGTCAAAATTCTGCTGCTGCAAGTAAACATGATGTCACAGAAGCTAGAGCTGCCCCTATTTACATTTGTAGCCTAGATCTAATTTAATTTCATTTAGCTGCTCCGGCCCCCAACTCTGCAAAAAACAAAAAGATGAAATCTCACCCCAAAGACTGTCCCAAGCAAGTGCTGGGGCCTGGAAAGCTTCTCCCCTGAGATATAACTCAGAGAAGTTGCCTTGAAAACGAAGCCTTAGAGCCACGCTTGTCCATCCCAGGCACCGGACCTGCTCCAGGCATGTGCCACAACCCTGCCTGCCAAACCTGGGGCCTGAAGGGATTTCCCTTGGCTCTGGGTGGCCCAAAAATAGCGGAGGATGCAAACTCGCCCTCCAGGCACTGCCAGATTACACCTACCCAGCGCAACACGAGGCTGTGAGGCACCCACCACCCACAAAGACGATGCCGTAATCAAAATCTGTCACCCTAAACAAACCCAGCACTGAGAAGGGAACAGACCATCTGAGGAACCGTGTGGGTGCAAAGGAGCATCAGGAAAACATTCTCCATTCTGTTATAGCTCTTGTTTCTCCTTAACATCATTTCTGCTGAAAGAAGCTTTTACCATGCCCTATCACTGTGCCTAAATACGTTGTTCTGAATGCAAACAGGGAGAAGCAGAAGAGAGTGAAATACCCACTTGGGTGGATATTTTCAGAGATTCAGAAATTGCCGAGCCAGAGGGGACCGCGGTGATTATCCCTCCTGACACAGTGCCTCGGCTGGCTGCCGCGCCGCCCCGCATCAATCCCAGCCGCCCGTCCAATCGCTGTGGGAACCAGAGCGTAGATTTCGGAGAGAAGAATCTGGTCGTGTTTGGGAAAATCTCCTGTAATAATGACTTGGCCACAACTCTTCTGCAAAGTGTTCCCAGAGTTAATTTTCCTCACTCCAGAAAATCATGGCTTTTTTTTCCTGTTTGAACTAGCTTCAGTTTCCAGTGAATCTTATTATACTTGGTCTACTATTCGGCAGCACCCGTCGTTACCAAATTGTCCTCCATCATAAAGGTAAGTAAAGATGGTCTTGGCAGTGTAGTCCATCCAGAATTAACTATACCCAGCCAAATAACTCATTTTCAGTTGTTAGAAACATATCTTTCTTCTTTGCCCATCAGGAGAAGGTCAAATACAGATTTCTTCTGTGCCAAATGCAACACTTTTCAAGTTAGGAGATTGTCATCTATAATTATGAAATATTTCAAGGACGTTTTAGCAGTGACAGCCTGAGACCTCCGTGTGTCAGTCAGATCGAAGTCCCTCATGACAGGTCAGCCTTCCTCCCCACAGATTACAGGACAGGGCATGAGGAGCCCATCGCTCTGCTCTTCCACGGGACGTGGTAGCCCGCAGCAGTGGTCGGTGTCCGGATTCTGGGCCATCTCCCAGCATGCATGTCCCCAGGCAGCCATGGTCATTTGCTTATGCACTGTCAGACGATATCTTGCCATCCCTGGCAAGACCTGCCTGCTCATCCTTGTTGTTTTCAAGATAAACAGATTATAGTCTGAGAGGTTAATCACAGGCAACAGTGACATCTTTACCTTGATATATGCTATCTTTAGCTTTATGCACTTATAACAGTGAAGGCATCACCTAGAGTTTGGAAAAAACATTCTGTATTAATTGCAATATAAAAATGAGGAACATATTTCTGTAGATGTAGTGAGATGCTTATGAAAGCACTTTCGAATCATCCAAATGCTTGGCACTTAGCTTTCATTAATAGTATCTAGCTTCTGGTAAATAAAAAATATCCTAGAATTTGAGTAACAAAGGTATTTCTAGAATCTTTAATAAAAAGTACCATGAACATTACCGACTGTTTCATGAGTAAAAGCTTAACACTTCCTGAGAAGCTAATGAGTGTGTAAAAACAAAGGTAGAAATTGGAAGCAGCTGAATTTGCTGGCGAGGCATCTCAGGGTTACCTGAGATAGAAGCAAATCCTGCACAGATAAAGATGTCATCTAAAAATAATGGCTCTTGATGCAGCTCAGCGGCTACTGGTGCTTCTCCTCCATGGTGTGGGCAGCACACGTGGGCAGGTTTCTGCTCTCCTACACCTGCCCTGCCACCACCCCAGGCAGGCGTGCAGAAACAATATCAGGTGAAATAACAGCACCTGCCTAATGCTGCATGTGAAGGAAAGCCAACCAGCAGTGCTTGGGCTCGCCTTTCCTCTGACTTAAATTGAGATTTTCTAGCTCATGCATGAGGTTGCAGCAGAGGGTTGAACAGACAATTGCCTCTCCTACTCTTCCTCTGCATTCTAAGCATATTTAAAGGGCACTTGGAAAAAGCAGTCACAACCTAAATTAAAATGTAATATCAAAAGAAAATGTTTGGTGGGTTGTATAGGAAAGTGATGTAGCAGGTGTTACACACTGGAGAAAATGTGGCCTTTTTGGCCTGGGATTTGCCGCTGGGCTTCTTTGCTTTGCTTGTTTTTACATTTTTGTAGCTCTTCTCTGTTGCTGTGGCAGGAGTGGTGCTGTAGGCATGGCGGGGTTACCCATGTGATGGAGGGGAGCTGTCACCTTCCCTGAGCCCCCTGAGCCCCATTGAGCAACCTCTGCTTTTCTCCCAACATCCGCTTCAGAGCGTCTCCCTGGCAGGAGAAAAATGTCTGATCTCTTATTCCTCAGCTCAGAATTTCTCAATCTCAGTGGAAGATAAAATACCACAAAACAGTCTGCAGAACAGCAGAGGAAAAGAAAATACAAACCTGCACCGACACGTCCCACATAGGCACCGAAGGGAGGGTAACGTGGAAGCAACCGCAGGCCCTTGAGACCAGCATGACTCTGGTTTGATTACACGTGAAATCTATTTATCGTCGTAATGTTAGAAACAGCAAGCCAAATGCAAACCATGGAAGATGAGAGAAGCTAAATCGGTAGGTGGGAGCTGGCAGGTCACTGGAAAACTGCCACGTAAATAAAGATGTGTTATCTCCCCAAGAAGGGCCAAAGTTAGTGTGAAACACCCCAACTAGTGTGAAACTGGCTTTAATAATTGAGCCTGCAAAAAGTGAAGATTAAAAATTTATTCTGAACTAAATGAAGCTATTAGCAGAACAGTTTTCCCCCATTATACATTTATGAAATATAATATGCTTATACAGACACCTTCTTTTGAGAACGCTAGACCCCATTGCTCAGTCTCCACGAGTCCCTCAGAGCCGCTCTGTCTCCCACACCTTTGCTGCTCACTGCCTGGACTCTAACACTGGAGGAGCACTGAAAACACTTCATTTTGTGAAGTCTTTAAAGTATAACAACTTGGCGTTTCAAAATGAAAACTAATTTTGACTCTCTAACTGGAACATTATGAGAAAACGTTGGAAGTGGATGTTTCAGGGACTTCAAAAAATTTTTTTCTGCTCTTTTCATCGATTTCCAAAGCATAAAATTCCTTGAAAACATCTGTCATATAATATTGCATTATAAATTATGGAATATTTAGCATAACCTGAGGTCATGCTAAAAAAAATTATGCAGTAAAAAAGCCATCAATCATCCATTTTAAAGGAATCCAGAAAGAACTGGGCATCTGTGTGGCTGAGGAGACAATACTGGGTTATAGTAACAAGTAAATAAAAGGTAAAACCAGAATTATTCATATTCTAATAAATCCAGATGCCATATATGTGCTCAGTTAGTGTAAACAGGATTCTGCTGGTCAGCAAGGGCTGCATCAGATATGGGAAGATCTGGTCCTCTTGTGGACACCCAGGGCTTGGCTTCTTCACCCTGGGAGAACCCAACGTCCCTTTCAGCAGGGTGCTTGTCCCTCTTTGCACACCAGGTCACGGCTCACTGGGTGACTCCTGGCCCCAGTATAGCTCAACTTACCAAGTCACAGAGAACACAGCGAGATCAGTCCCACGTTTCAGGTCCTTGGTAGAATCACTAGCAACCAGCACCAAAAAGTGTCTCCGGGTTTTAAATACAGTAAGAGATTGAATTTCTGGCCACAAACACGGGCTATGAATGGCTTGTTGCACCCCACACGCACACCTCCAACCACTCTGCAGCCCTCAGTATTTTGAGTGTGATGCTGTAGCCATCTGGACTACAGATTTTTTTTTTTTTTCAAAGAAAACTTTGAATTTCTCCCTTTTCTGATAAGTTCTAAGAACTGCACTCCTGGCTTTATTTAACACTGTGGATAGTTCTACTGAAGACAAAAGTAGCTTGAAGTTTAAAAATGTTAAAAAAGAAAACATATTTTTTATGCTTTCCTCTGGTTAAGGTCCTTGCCAGTACATATAAATTCGGGACAAAGCCTGTTTCCCTATAAAAGTTTGATGGTGTTCTCAGCTGAAAGGCTGACAAGACGTTGAATTCCAAATTCAGGAAATGTTCGACTCTATGATGTGTTTATAATTAAATTTCTTTCCCTTGAATGCAACCGAGCATCTCCCTAGCTTATTGTGTGAGGCAGCTGCATGTTAAGGATTATGCCTCTGGAATCAAATAGATTGATGACATGATTTAGAACTTATCAGGAAAGATTAATTGAATTAAATATAACCTACACAATTTACCTTAATCCTCTGAGGACAGCATGACCGACTTCACACCTTTGCTTTGCTCTAGAAAACTTAGAGAGAGAGAGAGAGGGAGAAGGAATGATTGTTTTATACACTTAATTAGGACCTTTAAATTTTCAATAAATTACTACTCTTTGGAAGGAAAATCTGAATTATTTATTGTCTCATCCCTTGTTTTGCCTCATTCACTACTTCTTTGCTTCTTTATAAACCAGCAGGGTGGCTGCAGACCTTGTGCTGGGGCTTCCAGGTCCCCGCAATTGAAACGACCAGATCCTCACCACAACACCTGCACCACGCGCAGGCAAAAAGGAAAAATAAATTAGCTTTGTGTTTCTGGGAATTCTGCGCTGCTCTACATAGCAAATCCCGTAGATTTGCCTTCATGATGAGAGATGAGTCTCCAGCCCTGCCCTGAACTCAGGGAGCACGAAGGCAGCTAAAGCATAGCTCCTGGCAGGTTTCTCCACGTGGGTGCAGTACTTGGTCCATGGGTGGAGCTGGAGGAGCTCTGAAGCCCCTCACAATGGCCCACTAAGCACAATTCATCTCCTGTACCCCACCAGCAGCAATTTGGATCCTTCCCTCTTCTTTGAAGACTGATGGATACAGGCTGTCCCTGCTCTGGGAGAGAGGGGCTCAGCAAGGGCTGGAGGTCTGGACAACACTGAAGGGATTGACCGTGGGGCTGATGCTGAGCTGCTGATAGAACACTTGCATCCCTGACACTGCCATTTCCCACCGTACCATTTTGTCTTCAAGCTCAAAATTGCACAGACAATTAATAAATGTAATTTAAAACAGGACAAAGGTTTTTCCCTCAATAACACTTAAGGGGGCTTCCCCCGCAACATGCTTTATCAGTTCTTGCAGTCTTTTCCAAAGAATCTTGATGTTTTGTAGGACAATCTGGAGGCTCACAGCTGGCCCTTATCTGCATCCCACCTTTACACACCAGATTCACCTTGGCTCCCACTGACTTTGAAAGTGGGGTGATGGCCTCGTGGAGTTAGAAGACCCTCAGGCCACCAGTCTGCACCTACCAGGGTGCCCTGGCAGAGGCTCTGAAGGACTGGCAAAATGTCACATACTCTATTGTTTAGGTACTCAGTCACATCACCTGTTTGTGGAGCAGAGAACAAAAGCAATACTATATAATATTTTCAGGGTAAACCATCAAGGAGTATATTCAAGCTGTAGCAACAGGGGCACGTTGGTATGCAGAAACTCACTCTCCTGCTTGGATTTGGGCCAGGAAACGATATCTAACATCCCTACTGGGGTGGGAAATGGGATTTTAAATCTCAGAATCTTCAGCCAAGTAATTAGATGGACAATAAAATTCACAACCCCTCTCCCAATAGGTAGCCAAGGGCTTTTCACTGGTAGATATCTGATGTTTTCCTTGTAATATCTTTAATGAAAGTAGCATTGAAGTGTAATATCTCATCACTTACAGTTTGAACACATCTTCAAATTGCATAATGCTTTATGAATTATATATTTAATTACTATAGTCTTGTAGGTACATTATGGGCACATTTATAACTCTGTAGAATAATGACAAATTTGCCATACAAAACCAATGAGATGCAAAGACTTACAAGCGCAGCATCTTTTAAAATACCAGCATGCTACACAGTAGTTCCAGTGCAAATGCCTGGAAGTTTAGTGCCACAATATCTCTGCTATACAGACTTCATCACGTAAATATTTGTGTGTAGAAAGAGTGATGTTCTGCAAGGACACAATTTGTACGACATTTATATATAATTCGGCATCAAAATAAACAACCCCTTTTTGCTTTCAGTTCCGATCTGGCATAAAGCCGCTAAATTTGCTCCAGATTTGTACTGCAAGCAGGGTTTTACCCATTGCTTCTGTAAGGCAGCTAAGTTTCAAGTATTGTATTTTTATCCTGTGCCAACTAATTTGGATACAACAGATTGAATTTAAAAGTCAAAAAGTCAAGAAAATTGACTGGCTGAAGAAGGTAAAATATTTTTTCAAAACTGATTTAAGGAAATTGAAACAGCTCAGAGAAGTCATAGACCACTTTATGAAATCTGTATTTCATAGGAAGTAAAATTGAATCTAGGTGCCAGCAACAGCCTATCATTGGTCTTAGAACTCTTGCCTCAAATCAGTGATTTCATCAAAAGCTATTTTACTTCTGGCAATGTTGATGACCAAGAGAAAAAACATTTGCACGTTAAAATCCACAAAAACAGACACTAGAAAAAGAGCAAAGAACTGAACACCATTCAGCTGTGACTCAAGCCACAGATCTGACTGTTTGGAAGCTGTCTGGAGCCAGATTTCAGTTTCCACACAAGTCCTTTCTCTGTAATAACAATGATGAATCGAAGTCCTGGATCTAAGTGTATCTGGAAAGAGCAGTTTTATTTTATTACAGCCCAAACACATACGCAGCATTTCTCAATAACCCAGTGCATCTTCTCTTTCCACCATGGCGAGGAGAATGAACATTCGTGTTTCTGTTGCAATAGAAGTTATGAAGACAAGCAAAAAGGCTTTCTAACCTGGTGTTATGCAAGGGGAATTACTATCTCCACAGTGCAGGCAACAACAGTAGAGCTTGGAGTAAATGTCCATTTCGATGAGGCTGTTGCAGTGTGACAAGTGCCTCGACTGGGAGTCCCAGCGACGTGAATAGGATTTCTGAGGGACAGAGGAAACGGCCCTTGGAGTCAGACTAAAGCCACTGCCCGTGAACTGGGCTAATTAGTGCTTATCGATGTTTGTGGCGTATAAACTCATATGCTTACATGGGAGTAAATCAGCTATTCCATTCACAAGGTGGCAAGCTGCTCTGAGGACAAAAGCTGACTCCTAGGTAGAGTTGTTCATCCTGGTGACCGAGCACAAAGAGTGGCTGCCAGCCTACAGCTCCGACAGTTTTTTCTGAAAACAAGCTGCTGCATCTCATTGTGCACATTGTGCTCTCCTTGCCCCGCACAGGTGCTCACGGGGGTGTAGGAGCAGGAAGATGCTGTCCCATCCCACCCACCCTACTCAAACACTGCCCATCAGGTGAGCTGGAGACCACCAGCCCCATGCAGCTCAGTGCCATGATAATCCCCTCACCTTGCATCGCTGCACGAGCACTGCCAGGCCAGGTATTGACCCTTCTGCTGAAGGACACGGTGCCACCGCACTGCTCAGTCTTGAACATGTTATTTGCATGGAAGATTCCTCCTGCATTTACTCTTAGGAGGCATCTCCGACCCCGGGAGCCCCTCGGGCTGAGCATGACACATAGTGCCCAGCTCTCAGATGCTCTGGCGTTGAGCACGTTGCAGGGGCCCACGAGGGCAAAGAGACATCAGAGCACGCTGGGCAATGCCATGTGAGCCTAAACAGCAGATTTGCAGAATCACAGAAAACAGGGCTGGAAGGCACCTCGCAGGTCCAGCTCATACATTTTCTCGCCTCAGGCAGGATCAGCTGAATCTCTGCCTATGAGATATGTCTCATCTGTCCTTAACCACCTCCTCAGACTATTCAAGTACTTCACTGCATTGCCAACTTGGAAATTTTTCCAGACATCTGATGATCTTCCCTGCTGCAGTGCAAACCCAGCATTTCATACCTCACCTGCAGGCTCTCACCTTCCCTTCTCTTCTGGTGCCAAAAGCCTTCTGTGCCACATGTTATACATAGGCCTGGGAAGGGCCCTGGGGGTTGTATATACCCAGGGAGCAGAAACATGGCCCACATCACCAGCAACCCCTGCCAAGCCCATGACTGCAGAATGGCAGCTCAGCCAGGGACAGGAGAGGAAGATCATAGAATCACAGAACCATTAAGGTTGGAAAGGACCTCTCAGATCAAGTCCAAGATGAGGACCTCTGCTACTGGAGAAACAACACCCAAGAACAAGGCATACAAAAGGTCAGAGCCAGGGTTACTTCTGATGTCAGGACAGGGAAACTGAGAAGTAACTGCTCATTGCTTTGTGCTTTTGTACACAGACCCAGGGAAGGTCTGTTCATGTCGTCACTTGTGCTAATACGATCTAAAAATGCCTTTTCACCAGCGCTGCTGGCAGGAGCCACGCAATGCCATGGCTGCCCACTCAGGCATCAAATGCTAGCTCATCATCCCTCCATCTCATCACCCACAGGAGCGCCCGTGCCAGGCAGGACTGCCAGCCCAGAACAACGCCAGAGATTCTCCTGGCCGTCTGCTAACCTGTCCCACTGTCCCACAGTTAATCTGTTTTCTGTGACTCTCGCATACACTGAAGCATTGCAGCTGAAGGTTTTTCAGCAGTTCAATGGTTCATACACATCTGCTCCTGTTCAGACACTCATGTGCCTGAGGAGATTAAGTTCATTTTACACCTATCAGCAAAAAACGTCTTCTGTCTCTAGTGGCAACTCCATAAATGTTATTCAGAAGAAGATGACCTAGGCTTTTCAGAATGGCAAAGAACTACGCTGGACAATTCTCTTACTGAGAAAGCAAACGGACATGGGGTTGTTTTTCGTATCACATGTTGGGAACAAATTCAAACCTGTTATATATGGGCAAAAGTAGTCCTGAGTGTATTTGGACACACAAACATCTATATTGAGATTCTTTGCTTGAAGGGACCCTTTTGCAAGTTCTGCCCACAAGAGGCAGGTGGGTTCTCATAGATGAGAGAAGAGCTTGGACACTTACAGCTGCTGAACACCAGCATGAACTGCTGAGACACACCATTGAGCAGAAGGAGCACATTTGTCAAAAAGCCTCGGAATAAGTGCTCCTTCCCTTTTTATTGAATTTTTAGTGCACTTAAAGCTACCCGTTCATTTGAAAGCTGCTTACTAGCCAATCTCAAATGATGGACCCTGGGGCATGTTGCAAGCCTGAGGTGCTGCTGCTAGCCCCACAGTGAGCCCCATGCATGTACCAGCCTTCCCGTGTCACCAAAGAAAGTCATAGAATGGTTTGGGGCAGAAGGGACATTCAAGATCATCTAGTTCCAACCCCCCTGCCATGAACAGGGACACCCTCCACTACATCAGGTTGCTCAAAGCCTCATCCAACCTGGCCTTGAACACTTCCAGGGATGGGGCAGCCACAAGTTCTTAGGTCTTTTCTTCTTACAAAACAGGTCTTACTGCTTCATTAATTTTTTTAATGACTCACAACCTCCTTCGCTCCTGCACTGACTTACATCCTTTCTAATGCAATATCCTCAGTCCAGCAGCCAACCGCTGTCATATGAAGCTGGGATTTTGGCCTGGGAAGGTCTCAGGTCCCAAGAGGGTTGAATCCAGACACAAAGCTAGGTGAAACACTGCACTTTAGCTATCCTGTCTCTAAACCCAGTCCTGGCAGCGCAGCATCCACGAGGAAACTCCAGCCTGCCAACTTCCAGGGCTTACCAGCGGCTAAAGGGCACTGTGGATCTGAATTCAAGGTGGGAATTTCCATCTCATCTCCATCATTAGCATCCTACAAGAACTACTTTCAGCTTTGTCCTTGGAGGGGGGCAAACATGCATTATGCATAGCAGGAATTTCTCCATCCATCTTCCAGAATGCATTATCACTCCTGCTAAGGGCTTTCCAAGTCACCGGTCTCATTTGAAAGGAAGGTGAGCTGATCCATGAATACCACACGCTGCAGCTCCAAACGCTCCTTGCTGAAAAAACCATCAGAGGGGCGCAAAGGGCAGGAAGACTTTGTACAGACCCATCGGACTCTGCAGCCGGGTCACTTGCACTGGATTATGGCTGACCCTGTCCTGCAGGCTGTCCGTCCATGCCCGTTACTGTTGCACACAATGAGCATCTACACAGAGCTGCAAAAGCAAGGGAAATGGAGGCTGCATCTTTGTAGGAGTATCAGGGAAAGAGTCAAGATCCAAGGGATCTCCAATGGTCTCCTGGGATTTCCCAAATCCAGCATGGTGACAGTAAGATTTAATTTGGCATATTACATAGTTTCCTTGTGTTGCTCACCAGCCTGGGCTGCGGCACCAAGGACGCTGTTGCATCCTCCACAGCCAGGAGGAAATGGCCTGCCTCTTGTAGGCAGGATAGGTACCTTGAGTTGATTAGTAATTAGTTCATTATCTCAACTCAGTCCAGCTGGGTAAGAATGATTGGTGCCATAATTCCCCCTTTTTGTTTTACCATTTTTTGTTTTCACAAAGGCTTTATGGGTGAGCAGAGACCCGGCCCATTCATCCAACTCCAGCACGCTTCCCTCCCGCGAATACCACATCAGGGCTTGCGGCTTTACCTTCTTCTCCGAAGGACTCTCGCTCGAGCTCCCGGCTCTGGCTCCGGCTCTTTTGGCTCAGGCTCCTTTGGCTCGGGCTCTTGGCTCGGCTTGGAAGTCAGGGCTTCCCAGGGTCTCACGGACGTATCACGTCGGGGTCACCAGTTGTTGCTCACCAGCCTGGGCTGCAGCACCAAGGACACTGTTGCATCCTCCGCAGCCAGGAGGAAATGGCCTGCCTCTTGTAGGCAGGATCGGTACCTTGAGTTGATTAGTAATTAGTTCATTATCTCAACTCAGTCCAGCTGGGTAAGAATGATTGATGCCATACCTTGTAACAGGCAGCAGGATAGCTGGATGTTTATAGGTGAGTACTATATACACAGAGAGAAAACCAATTAAACCTTTGCAGGACATGCTACATTAGTGTATACAAATACATTAAAACAAAAAGCGCCATCCTATTTTACCTTCCACACTGTAATAGCAAATTTCCTATTTCACTAATGGGATGTGCAAACACAGCATGAAGTCTGAACCCAAACTCATGGGGGCTATTTTTACAGCTTGTAGAATCAGAGAAAAATACCTCCCAGAGACACAAAGCAATGCAATCAACCACGTCCGGCAGTTGGCTGGTCCCTTAACAAGCAGGCATCACATTGATGTCTCCAAAAAGGCCACTTCAAGTACAGCTCTGTTCTGATTGCCTTCTAATACCCCACTACATCAAATGCCAAAAATATTTATGCCTGCTGTATTACATTATAAATTTATATTTCTGAAAAGTAATGAGTTATGACATTACACCAGGCATGATAATTGAACCTCAGGGCCCAACCCTGTCGAAGCTGCTCTAGAGCTGTCTTACCAACAGGAGTTTTGTTTTTGGGGGTTAGAATAACCTCCAGATGGCATTGAGGATGTTAAAAATAAAGACATTCAAGCCTGTAGACTGACTTTCCACCAAAGGAGATGTCTAATTAGACATCCACTTTGCTTTCCTCTGCAACGTATTGGAAGCAATTATTTCAAATAGATAAAGGGTGTCAGCGAGGTTCAATTTTCCTCTATCAGCTGTGCATTCTGGGCATGCACAAAGTGAAGCCTTACTCAGCCATGGATGTGGATGTGTCCTGAAGTTGCATTCTGACATTTGTGAGTCTCATTAAACGTGCTTCCTTTATTGATTTGTTTGGTTTTTTGTAATTGCTGCATATGAATATTTTTAATTTTTCATTTCTGCTCTTGGCATTTGATTTGGAGTGATCCTGAGCTTAGCGCCAAGACACGTATCAGAAACAACCTTCAAGCTTGAGAGAAAATCGTTTCATTTTAGAATCCGTCGATAAGCAATAGGCAGAAGCCTTGTACATCTAATAGCATCTATCAAACATTTTCCCTTAAGAACTTGCTGACCTTCTTGGCAGAGGCCATTCAACAACACACCACTTCTACTCACTGCCTTTATCAAAGAGATAGGATTGCTAAGTCATTTCTGCACTCAGAAATTAGGTCAGCTAGCAACAGCAACAGATTACAGAACTCAAATGATCTGTTCTCTGCTTGATGAAAGAAAAGTATAACAGTGGCCTTTCAGTGCCTTATAGCCGGGGCATCCTCATCTCAGCTCTGCTCCTGCATGGCACGACTCTCCTTTTTAGGAGCATGACAATTTAAGGAAGAAGTTATTTAGCAGCCTGTAAATCCACCCAATGTTTTTTACATTCTGGTTTTGCTAACAGGAGTCTGGATAACAGCTGATCCGATAATTTGCAGTGAATATTCAGAGGAGTTTCTCATGCTTTACAGCTGTGAAAAGTAGGATCAGGTCTGGAACAGAATTGGCCCCAGTGAATTCCACAAGCACGTTTGACAAGCAACTCATTTTCCAATACGCACATCACAAGAGGGAAGGAGGAAATCTTGAGTGACAGCCTTTTCACTAATAGGTTTTTGACTGTGCAGTAGAAAAATTACGAATTAAGATTTTTGGAAAGTAGGTGATGAATTAAGAAAAGTAAGTGTTTTCAGATGATCTGAAGCTCTAAAAACACATCCCGTGCATGAATTACAGTTTGAGCAGAAGGAAATGATCATGTTTCCGGAATTAATTCAGCAGCAGCAAGCTTAACAGAAGGTAAACAGTTGCAAGTATGTTCCTGTATTTTATTCCACAGCACGTACTCATTTTGTGCTGGAATCCCTTTGCATTCTCACCAGTGGTCGGCTTTGAAACGTTTCGGCTAGTTACGAATGCTAAAGATGCACAGCTCTCAGATATCCTTGTCACAGAGAGGTAACTTGCAGATGTCCACAAGCCCTGAGCAGATGGTGCACCAGAGTATTTCTGCATACTGAAGGGCTGTGCAGAGTTAAAAGGAATTTTTATGAGCCCACCAAGAAGTAGTTGCAAGCACAGTTAATTTCCAACTATCAGACATTCTGTAAAAATAGAACAAGCCCTCTGTTGTCGTTCAGCACATTGGGACAGAGAAAAGTATTGACAACACCAGAACAGAATCAAACTGACGTGGCTTTTCCTGAGCCCAAACCCTTGCTCATGTCCTACCCAGGTCCCTGCTGGAAAAGGGTGGATCTGTGCCCAAGGGAATCCCTTGTGTGAGGTATGGTGGTACTTTCTGTTCTGGTTTGCAAATCTACAAGGTGAGTCAATGAAGATGGTGTTTTACCCAAAATTACTTTAAGAAAAGACATTTATTAATAAAATTATCATTTCCTTACTGGAATTTATTTTTACATATTTATAAGCTGTAAGAATGGTGAATGGAGGAAAACGATATCGTTAATTCCTTCTGTAGAGTAATACTTCATGAACAACAGGAATTTATGGGCACTAAAAGTGTATTGAACAAAAATCAATCTACCTTTCATTAAAAAAATAAGATCTAAACTTTCAGGGAAATAATTATATGTGAGCCAGATTTCCTCCAGACTTTGAAATTAATAGTTTCACTTGCAGAACAAAATAAAGTTTCTAGCTTTCTAGTCTACCATTTTTCATAATTCTCAGCAGTGCTGCTAAGTGGAATTTGATAAGTTAAAACTGACAGGTAAAAAGAGCGTAAAGAAGACACTTCAAACATGCCAATACACCAAGAGAATTCAAGGGTTTATACAGGAGGAATTTTGGAGTGGAAATACTTAAATCCTGAAGCATATACCTCTAGAACAGCAAGAACATTTATTTTGTGAGATCACACAGATTCATTGTTAATGTGTTTGTGCCATCCCACAATTCCAAAGGATTTTTTTTTTTAAGCTATTCTGTTTAAAGCTGAAAGCAAAAGCATATCATTGCATAAAATGTAAATAAGATATCACTTGCAGTTCTCTATCCTCTGCCCTATCTTTGGCAAATAAACAGAGCATTAACAAATAGCAGCAATTACAATGCTGCTTTTTTTTTTTTTTTAATGTTAGACATGATCTTGGCTCAGTGTGAAAATAGATATTTTCAAATGCTCGTTGGCAATAAAGTTTTCATTAAAACAGAAGAACATTTTGGAAAAAATCTTCCTTGAAAGCTTCACATTTTTTTTCCCACCAGCTATAGTCTGGGAGACTTTTTTTTTCCTAATTCTAACTGCTAAATAAGATCGAAAAAGCAATATTATTAAAAAAAAAAAAAAAAAAAAGGCAGGGTATACATTTTAGCCCTTAGCTAAAAAGATAATGGCCTTCTTCACCTCCTCCTGCACATCCCCAGCCACCCCAGCTCAGCACTCTCCCACCTGCACCATTACCTCCTCCATCTGTGCCGATCTAAGGAGTCCACCAAAACCAAAGCATTTTGAAAAGAAGGTTCTGATCCCAGGAAAAAAGCCCTTTTCCCTCTGCATTTCTGTTTGAAACATCAGACTGGGTGTGCATTAGAAGAGCTAGAGCAAAGCTTGCTGCAAAATAGGTGCAGGTGGAGACCAAACTCTCCCTTTGGGGTTAGCATAACAGCAAGGAAACCAATATACCTTCCTGGTCTGGCTGTTTATTTATTATTTCCTTATTTTATTTTGTGTTTTTTTTTTTTAAGATGGTTTTGTTATTAAAACATTCAATCATATTTATAAATAATAAAGCGAAACACAAATGTTGTCTCTCTAGTCACTTCAGAGCCATAGACATCAAGTGCAGATATTCCCTACAAAACTTTCAGATTTTAACTAATTATGTTGCTAATCAGGAGCATGACTGCATTTTGATTGCATTCAGTTATCTCCCATCTCTTTCTTCTCAAAACAGTACAAAAAAAGATCCAGAACAAAAGGTTCTCTCACAGCTGCTCTTTATGCACATCTAATTAATCTTGGGACTATTAAAATTCAATACAATGAGAAAGTGGTCAATACCATAATTAGATAAACGAGTTCACACAGCAGTGAAATGATCAAATCAAACAGGCTTCATCAAATATTCCTTTTAAGTGACAGAGCGAATACTTTTCAATGCCTGTTTTAAAATTCCCTGATGGTGTTAAGATAGCCCTGTCTAATCTTTCAGAGAACAACAGCAGTGTCTCCTACTGCATGTGATGTATTATCTACACCCTTTGAAACTCGGGCGAATTTCTCTCTAATACCTGTCCGGATCAAACACTTTCTGAAATTCTAAAGCAACTAGAAATGGCTATTCCCACTCCAAGGCAACTCAGCATCTGCAGATCAAAGGAGCTAAACAAACATTTCCTGACCGCAAACCTAACAAGAAAATCTTTCCAGTAGCAAAGTGATTCACTACATAATCACCACGTGTTCCTTATCTCTCAGCAGCTTTAGATTTTTATATTCAGGATCGAAATGGACATTATTTGAAATAGGACATTACTCCTGTCTTGATAATCATGTTATGTTTAGAACCTGTCATGAGAGATTATTGAAATCCTCCTGAAATGTGGACATGAGAGAGTAACTGGGGAGGTTATTTTCATTAGTTACTTAAAAGTATTTGTGGGCAGCTTCACAGAGCACAAATATCTGCTCCTCAGCAAAAGAACTGTCTCCTACAGATCTTCCAGTAGTTTAACTGCAGTTTTGAGGACATAAAACAAAACTAAAATCCACCTTCTTGAATAGCCAGGTTTTGGGTTCCTGCAGAATGATGGCTGGCCGACGGTGCTGTTATTCTTCCCACGATATACATTGATGACACAGAGAAAGGCTCAGTGATTAATGTCCTGTGAGCTCATGCGCTGAAATCATGTGCAGTCCTCACAGGACATCTGCTATATTAATTTATTAGTACTGAAGGACAATGAGTACATCTTTACTGCTTCCTGCGCTTTACCTTGTCCACTTACCACCTTTATCTGCCACTATCAGAGGCAGTTTTCTGGTATTGTTTTACCAGCAAACCGTCCCAACAGAGATGCAGTTTGTACAGACAGCAATCAATAAATTCATACCTCTAAAATGTATCTCTCAAAACCTCCAGAATGAAACAAGCCACTTAGCAGCAAAATCACTTTTGAGTGACCATGTTTAGAGTAGAATTCTTGTCAGCATCACATAAATGGATTGGTTTCGTATGCCTAATCCACAAAGCCCTAGCAGCAAAATCATTACGTGCAAGTTATAGATGATGGGCACTGAGTAGCGTGCTCCCCAGAGCAACAGTCTAGCTACCTGCCTGATGCCGCTCCCATTCAGATCATTAATATTTTTGCCAGTCTCTCCAGCAGATGAGATCTAGATCCCACATTTATGTAGGCAGCTGCTTTTACGAGCCCATTCATCAAAAACTTGGGAGAATGTGTCAGCATGACTGACAAATATAAAAATGCTCAGAAATGAGTCCTCTTTTCAATCTTCTGTGATCCACATCAGGTATCAGAGAATTCTCAGTGGAAATCTAAAGAGCATGTTTTAATTCAAATTAAACCCAAGTATAAATTGGACTTTTTAACTTAGAGCCCACACAACCTATGGCGGCACTCCAGTTGAAGGACTGGAGCTGTTTAAGGTTGCATTATGCTAACTCTTTTTCTTGCTGTGAGGTTTTTTCTGCTGCTTGAGCCCAGTAGCAACGGGAGATGGCTCAGGCTGCTGCTCCACTGGGCTTCACACCGGTTACACTGGGCTGTAGTAAGCCCTCATGTTATATAACCCAGTGCATAAGCATCTGGATAATTCCCACGTTAAATCACCTTGAAAATCTCTATGCCCTCTTCCTCGCCCCATTCCTTGCTGCTCAGAGTTTTACTGGGATTGAGGAGATCCCAATTTTATTTCCCTTTCTGCCGCAATGCCCCTACGTGACCTTGCACAGTCTCTGCTCACATTATGTGCTTTAATCCAGGGAAATTCACCTTCCCCTTCATATAAGACAAACTCTCAATCTCAGCCTGAAGTAAACCAACAGCAGCCTTGACTAGGGAGACCGAGTACAGGGAAGCACCTATAAACACCAGAGCCCTGGGGACCCTCTGCACCTTGTTTCACTTCTTCCTCAGATGTAATGCACCTTCAAAATGGCAATTTCTGCCTCTATTGAACCACTTTCGACACCCAGGTACTCAGAGCTCTTTCCTTGCTCCACTGCTCTTCCAAGGAGGGGATGGTGGCAGCGGAATCAGTGTTTCTCAAGGGAGGTTCTGGCTTGTAGATCTTTTAGAAGCACTCGCAAATTTCATAGAATCATAGAATTATAGAATGGTTAGGGTTGGAAGGGACCTTAAAGATCATCTAGTTCCAACCCCCCACAAACTTTAGAAGTTTGACAAATTTTAGCACAGTTATCTGTCTGTCAATTTGCATTAGCCACATTTTAGCCCTTAGCTATTTCATAGAATCACAGAATGATTTGGGTCAGAAGGGACCTTAAAGATCATCTATTTATTATAGTTCGCTGTCTACAAGACCTGTGTTTAAAAATTTTACCATCTTGCCTCCAAATATTACTAACATTTAAAGCACTTGAAAATTACAATCAAGTATCACTTAAGCTGTCACAGCTTTGGGAAAGGCAGAGCACTTACCTTATCCTCATGCCACCAGTGAATGAGGCTGCTTCCAGAAAAGCCAAGAACTGGAGGGTTTTTCCACCTGGTTGTGACTGCTTTGTGTGCTCTTAGCTCTGTTTCTTCAGCAGGAATTCAGCGCCAGGAAATAACAGACTCATTACTTACTTTCCTTCTTTCCTTAAGCTGTATTCCCCATTGCTTCGCACTCAGCAAGGGCTTCACTTTCTCACTCCATGCTCCAATTTCCTGAATTCATACCATGCTTTCTGAATAACAGTGTCCCAAACCTATTTTTTCTGGCTCTGTGTGTACACACACACATACATGCTCCTCATAACAAGCCACCAAGATCACAGCTGTCCTGACAACGGGAGAGGAAGAACAAGATGCATCCCCATAGCCCACAGAAATGTCAGTCCATTGCAAAGCTGAGCATCTGCCAGCAAAGTCTTTCTCCTTGATTTTGGATCCTCCTGGGGATGGGGAGAGACTCTCATCACAGACCCAAGGGGCTGGGAACTGCCCTGCCACACTGGCTGGTAAATCTGCATCACTGCGGGCTCAGCTTGTCCCCACAGCGGCTGTGAATTTACCTTTCGTGCCCTTTGTCTGGAAATCTGGGGACAGCCCTGGAGCGACTGAGTCTGCAGAAACTGAAGGAGGGATGGAGGCACAGGGTTGACAGCATCTCCTCTGCAGCGGGGCCATTCTCCACCGAAAAGGTGCAAGTTTTGTGCCATAGGATTTCTGCCAAAGTCACTGATTTACAAAGTTCAGCACAGTGGCAACATGGGATCTTTGCTGTCCCTCTGTCCCTTGAATCCCACCAGACCTTTACAAGTGTCTGACTTCTCATGGTCAGAGATGTTAGCATGAAAGCACCTGCTAACTCACACAATGCTGGAGGTTTCCGGTCCCCAAATGCCAGAGAAACCCAGGGCTTAACGCCAACCCAGTACGAAAGCAATCAGAGAAACCTTTCTGTGACTCCAGATTGAGCCCCCCTTCCCTCTAGCAAGCAAATAAATCCCACAAAATTACCCATTAACACCTCACATTTTGTACTTACCAGCATTTTCCCTTTAACTACAAAACTATGTTAATATTTCAAGAAAAAGGCGACCAGATGTGTCACCTTGATTGCCAGGGAACCTTCAAACACAAAGGCTCATTTCAGCAGGAAGCTGCCTGGCTGCTCCCTGGGTGCAGGGCTGCTGGGTGGTGGGGAGCCTGGCGTATCACTGCGTGCTGCAATATCACAAAATATAAAAAAAAAGAAAAAATCGTAGGAGGTTAGCATCACAAATACTTGGTGCCTCCAGCACTTTTTAATGATGCCTGTGAGTATTCCACTTCTTTGTGGAGAGAGTTACACAGCATTGAGTGGCTCCGCTAAGAGATTGCAGCATTTGTCCACTCCCCTGCAGTCCTGGAACCCACGAGAGCTGCTGCAAACGCAAATGCACCAACACAGATGGGCAGAAAGGGAGAAAGAGCTAAGCTATCCCATGTGCACCCTCCTCCTCCTCCACGCAGCCCTCTTTTAGCTGAGCAAGAACCAGGGTTTGGAGACAGCAGCCACCCCAGCAGCTAACACTTCCCAAGAGCAGGGAAACAAGTCTGCAGCACCTTCTGCACTGAAGAAAATGAGTGAGGGAAACACCTTTTTGCTGGCTCAGCACAAGCAGGGCCACGGTGGAGCCTCTCAAAAAGAAGCTGAGACCATTTCTGGAGGAGCCGGTACTCTTAGTCCTCAGAAGCACCAACGCAGATCCCACAGCGCCTGAATTTTCTTGTTCTCATGTTGTTTCTGTCTGAAAATAGGATTTTCTAGTGGCTTAAGCTCACAGCAACAGCCTAGGGAGTTGAATCTATTCATATACACATGCATATAAATGGTTCTGCAGAAACGCATGGAAAGGCAAAATGACACAGTTGTGGTAAAACCATAACACACTGGTTTAAGGCAACTGCAGCCCCTTGTTGTGGTGGCAGGGGCTGGATTCCATACGAGATACGTACTCAGCATCCCTGGAAGTTATTTTTAAAACGCCTGCATTCTGCTCCCTCGTGGGAAAGGCGGCACAGCCCTGCTCCCCAGCACGTCCTTGGCTCTGGGATCAGCCCCAGCCCTGCAGACAAGAACTAACACAACTTCAGAACAAGAAATAAAAGGTCAAAGTCACCTGGGCAGGGAACTGCAGAGCCAGCCCTCCTCCTGGCAGACCTAGCATCTGCCTCCGCCTTTCCGCTCCCGCTCCAGACCCTGAGGGAGACACGCGCTTCCTGACAGCGCAGTCTGAGACAGTATGTCAAGAAAATCCATGTCCTAATTATCCAGTGTCCCTAGCACAGTAAACAAGAACCAAAAAAAGAAGAGATTTCTCCTTTTTTTTTTTTTTTTCTGTCCTTTCTCTCCAGCTAGGCACTCTTACTAATTTCATCTAGCAGTTGCATCTCATTTGTTTAATAATGATCGGGAATATTGGTGGGTGGTAACAACATACAATGCTTTGATGTATATTTGATAACAAAAGTTCCTGTATTCTCAGAGGGAGAAGGCAGTAATCAGAGGAAGGAGAACAAATACAGTCTGTGATGTCTTTTTCTGATTTCCAGCTCCATGCGTGTTACAGCCCAAATTCCCGAGAAATCCCCAATAAATCAGTGTCAGGGCAGAGGGAAGTGCAGCTCATACGGCTGCATCAGTGAAGCCCATTCCATTTCAAAGCTGTCACTGATGTTGCGTTCACGCTTGATGGATGATGCTCTGACAAAGCTGTTTCCTCACTGCAGTGACCGAAAAAGGAGATCTTAGCTCACCAGAGAGTTTACGATGAAGTTGCTTGGGTAAGGAGACTGCAGCTGCTCGGAGTTTGAGAGGAGGATGTCTCAACAAGGAGAGAGAAAAACCTGCTATTTGTCACTGCAGTTTCCAGGATCTTGCCTGATGTCTCCGTTTGGGAAGGGGTTTGAGCCTTAATGGATGCACGTGCTGTGCAGCCCATGCCCTCGCAGGACCCCACCCCCAGGCCAGAGTGGACGAGCCCACAAACCACAAGTGCCCCATCACTGTCAGTTTGGCTGTGAACAGCACACCCTCCTTCCCACTGCTTTTTGGGACAGGGACCATTTGTCATTCCTAGGGTTTTGTCAATCATATTAAAAATACATGTGGAGGCACGGCTCTGGACACAGATACCTGCTTAATTCATATAGCCACAACATAATTTAGGTGGGAAGGTGCCTCACGGCCCTTCGCTTCGTACCCTCCATATGAACCTAGGTCCTCTTTCCTTATAGCCCCTGCTTTGGGGAGTTAAAGATGGCAGTTAGGTCCTGCTTCATCTCCTTGTCTCCAGGATGAACAACTCCCTTGACCCTTCTCATGCATCCCATGCCACAGCCCCTGCCAGCTCAGGATGTGTGTTCCAACAACAAAAAAAAGAAACAACAAACAAACAAACAAAAACCCCACAAACCAACCACATAGGAAATTCAGAATAAAAATGCCTGCTAATCATCACATCTCCAACTTTTATCGTTAAAGCTTCAGCGTCTTAAATATATTCCATGCTCTTGGCCTTTGACTTGAGTTTATATGCTTGGTTATAACTTGGAAAAAAACCCTTTAAGGATGAACAAGTCAAGGCAAAATTTTAACACTGTTAGTCTGGCTTCGACTGCTAGCACTTACAGAATTTGCAAATTTTCCCATGCTAATCCTGCTCATTCATATTAATGCACGGGAGATCAGTGTTAGTCTGATCAAAATGCATACTCAGAGTTGTGAGTTTATTTATTTAAAATAAGGTTTATCATCAGAATGCAACATTAAGAGAACATCAGTACTGAGAAGGCGGCAAGGCTTGCTAAATTGCTTTGAAGATACTTAACCAGACTTAGGACGTTATTCAGAATACCTCAGAAGTTAATCAAGTACTTTGTGGGAATTATAGACCAAGGAATTAGGAGTCATACCGGACACAGGTACAAGTGATAATCTTTGAGTGATTTGGGAAAGTAGAGCTAATCCAGGAAGGGACAAAATTATGTCCAAAATGCCCAGTGAGAGAACACAAATGTCACAAGATATCTCAGGATGAAGCCTGAAGTTTCTTAGCATCACTTTATCTGAAGAAAGACAACAAAGCCAGTTAGCTCATGATACTCTTTAAAGTCTATCATGAAAGACAACTTATAAAAATTAATTTAAAGATACATTTCAATTCATTTCCGCACAGATAAAATGTATTTTTGGAAAAGTGTTGCCAATATTTTAGCTCAGAGAAGATGCAGGAGTTAAGGGCAAACTGAATCTTCCCTTACACAATAGCTCACGTGAACAAAAGCAGCCTGGTAGCCTGAGCATTTGAAATGGATATTGTTCTTATTCTTGTAGATTACATGGTGCTTGACACCTAGTGTTAAAAAGCTATGAGAGATGAGAATAGTTTGATGGGTACTATCATTTGTCCCTCCAGAAAGGATTCTAAAGCTTGCAAAGTTGATCACATTCTTTACGTTTTTCTGCTAGTATGTCAGTTATTTCCATTTCCACTGCTAGTGAGATCTCGCTCTCATACATAAAGCCAAATCCAGCTGTTTATATAAAGAGTTGGAAATGAGAACTGCAAAATGCTGACTGCCAGAAAAGGCAGCCAAGACAGACACAGTTCAGATGGTATTAGTGGGAATCACACGGTCCGTCTTCAGGCTTTGTATTTCTTGTTATGTCCGTCATCTCAGCTGATTTTACTGTAATTTTCAGAACCATCCTAGAAAACACACACTTCTTAAATAAGGATGTTTCGGTATTTCTCATTGACAAATCTGATCTTTTGAAGCTCTGTGGATCTCAGCTACCATCTGAATGAAGCTTTGCACTCATTATTCCAGCTCGTTGCTGCAATGTTCTCAAGTAACGAAGCACAGCACATAATCTGGCTGATCGTTTAGCTCCAAAGGATGGAAAGGTAGAATGAAATAATAGCAGAAATTGCACTCCTGTCAAAAGATATTTTTAATGAGCCATTCTGAAGAACGGATTTTTTCAGAGCTTAATTTACCATCCCTCAGGAATCTACACACGCTCCAAACCTAGACAATCACAAGAACAAAAGCTACTGAATTCAATGAGCCAAAGATTTTAATTTTTGCCTTCTACCTCCCCTGTAAGGTAGGTGGTACTTTATGCTCCACCTGGAGCTCATTTCAGCTAGTCTGCTTAGGCAGTCACAGCAAGGCTTCCTCCTCCTTGCTCCAGTGCAAAGGGACATGGTCTCTGCCTAAATCAAGCCTATGCTTCCTTAAAGTCTAGTTACAGCAGCCCTGCACAGCAAGGCGTTGCCCAAGGCCAGGAAAGGTGCAATGAGGGTAGAAACCAAGAGCTCCCTGGAGCACCCAGAGTGACCCAAAGCAGGCAGACGTCAGGCAGTCAGCAGAAAGACCCGCACTGGTTTCACTGGGTTTGAAATAGGGCTTCAATAATTTTAGTCAGCGGGAGGCATGCTCTGTGGAGCAGGGTGGAAGGAAGGGAAGGAGGAGTCCTGGCTGTCCTTGGCCACCCACCACTTGTAGGACAACGCAATTGCCAATAGCAGAGTAATGTCGCCGAGCTGCGCACAGGAACCCAGGAGCATGGCGTCTGCAGAAGACTCGTTTTTGGGGCAGTCTTTGCAATGGCTCACATTGCTCAAGAGCAATGCTGCCTCAAGTCAGGGAGCAGGAACAGCAGCGGAGGGGTGCACCGTCAAATCCTACCTCACCTCTGGACCTTGATACACAAACATTTGCAAATACAACAACAACAAAATATTTTTGCAAAACAATGACCTACAACAGAGAAACATGTCTGTCTTCAGTTACCCTTCAGGGAAGTTGCACAGCTCCTTTCATAACAGGTAATTTGGGAGTTTCAATTCCACCTCTTGGGCTCCTTCCCAAATTGCCGAGTTGGGCTCAGGTGCTCAAACTCAGACTGCCCCACTTTGGGGTTTAACCACCCTCTCTAGGGAAAGCCAGCTCTCCAGAAAAGCTCATGAGAGGTTTCAGCATACGTGTTCCTTCCCTTCTGGCAACACGAAATCTGTTTGCTCAGGTGGGAGCAGAAAGATGGGCCAACGCCGCAGGCAGCTGTTCTGCACTGCTACAGCAAAACCCACGTTGCCGATCAGCTACAGGGCCACGGCTTCACAGGGAGGATGAGGAAGGCTCAGGTGAACCAGTGAACAGTGCAGACAGACACAAAACCTTCCCTGTGGTCCCCTCCACCACCACACAACGCTCCCTGTGGGAAGGCAGGAAAGGCAATCCCAAGGGATGGGCCAGTTTCGCAGACATTTATTTATGTGCAATGCCTCCTTAGATAAAGAGCTCCTTGCCTCTGACTCCCACAGACGTTCCTACACCACTTTCTACCTAGGAAATAACGTCTCTACTATTTTCACTGGGCCTTTTTGGTTGCTTGGAGTTTTAAGCCAGGTTGCAAAAATCTCAGTACAGCTTTCCACAGCACAGGAAAGCTGTTGTGTTGGATTCTTCAAGTGCAAATGTTCAAAAAGAAATGCTATGATTTCTAAATCCAGGGGGATAGGGGTAAGAAAGAGATGTGAAAATATATCTGGCTATTATCCTACCACTGTCTAGCTCTAAGTGGAGCAGTACAATTGCCTGTGTGTGATCGAAGCCATCCTGCACACCATCTCTTCCTGTCAAATGACAGGAAAACATTTGACCAAAACAAACTCTAAAAAATCTGAAGAACCTTTTCACAGCCCACAGCCATTGCCACTGCTCAGAACAAAGTGATTACTAACCCTAAAACACTTTCATAAATGCAGCCTTTCTGAAGCCTCCTTCTCGCAAGTGCGGTCCCTGGAGAGGGGACTGAAATAGCAGCTCGTTAGGAGACTCATTACAGCCAAACCACAGACATTTTTATGACCTCGTTAACATTTGATGACCAGCATGAGCAAACGCAGCCGGCCGTGTCAGAGCACCGCGGTGATGCCCATCATTGCACGCTGCTGAGCGCTTGCTGGACCTGTCAGCAGGGCTCTCACCCCGCCACCAGGCTGTTTGTGCACCTGGTTTTGAAAACACAAAGAAAACTCTCCTTTTGGTAAGTTAATGGTAGCAGAAGGTCTTTGGAAAGGGTGGTCTGGAGCTGAGCAGTACCCAGACATGCAGCCCAGCTCTGCCCTTCATCTGGCACACTGAGCTCTGTGTCTGCCAGCATTTGTGAAGCAGCTGCTAACAAGTGTCAAGCTCATTTATCCCTCCGCTCTGCACCACGGCAAGCATGAGGCTGCGGGGGTGTGGGTGTGAGCAGCGACTGCTGCTAAGCAGGAGGCTCAGTGAGCAGCGTCCTTACCCCAGCAAACTTGGGAGCAAGGCGCTGTCAGGTTTGGGAGTTTAGGATCCCAATCTAGCCTCACATGGGTGCTCAGTGCCAGAGCTCAAGAGCTTTTGTCTGCAGCCACTTCTGAGCTCAGGTCACCAATGCAGAAACACGCTTCGATGAGGAAGGAGCAGACGGCAGGAACATCACAGGTTCCCATGTGCCAGGCCAGCCAGGCAGGCAGAGAGCTGACGGTCCTGTCCCCGCTGCCCTGCAGCCCCTTCCATCCTTCAGTTCATCAGATACACAGGGCGCTCACCTGCAACGGCTCCTCTCTTCCTGCCCTGCAGAAAAGCCTTCACATTTCTACTTTGGGATCCTCTTTCCCACGCAAGCTTAATAGAAACATTCAGCACGGAGGAGGGCAAAAACTGCACCCAGGCTACAAACTGTTCTTTGGTGCCAGATAAAGTAGCGCTACTGCCCGGAATCTGCTGCAGGCACTAAAACCAGTCCCTGCTGTTGCTCACACAAGGAGCTGATGGGAAGGAGCATGGGACCAGGGGCAGTCACACTGGGCCACCAACCCTAGAGAGTATCATTCTTGATTCATGCAAACAAACTCTTTTTCGACTCTTGTTTCCAATATTTGCATGGTTCTGTCCTGCCTCTCCCCTCCCACACATACAGAGCTTCAAAAGGAAACGAAGCCTTGTCTCCAGAGCTCCTCCTTATTCAGAGGAGGCAGCTCAAGTTTCCAAGCCCCATAAGGAAGTCTCACAAGATGTGCAAAAGGCACGTTTGGTGCCTGGGACTTCTAATGAGAAGCAGCCCCTGGGAGGCAGCCCAGGTGCCTGGACACATGGCTGCAGGGTCCTGGAGTCCCAGTTCTCCTGTAGTATGGTACCATGAGCATGTCTTTTGTGTCCAGGGCTTGTCTGAGCAAGAATGAGAACAGGTCTCACAAAGGGAGTTAGGAAGGACCAGCGCAACCCATACAAAGAATTGCACCAGTGACCACCCAGCCTGGAGAAAGCAGAAATCAGACCAGGACAGTTTTCACATGGCCTGGAGCATTGGCCAACCCAAACCCAATTCAGCTCTCTCCAGGGAAGATATAATCCACCCAAAGAGAAGAGACAAGTGCTTTGCATCTTGACCTTGGCCAAGTCTGTCAGGGCCAGGAGCATCGCCAACTGCAGCTCCCCTACTTTCTGGGAAGAGAAAACCCATAATGGTTGTGATCAAGAATCATCTTTTAAAGGCTTCACAAATAAGTTGGCAGATTTAGGTATTAGCAATTGGCAACTATGCTTAGGAGGCAGCACAGCCCTGGTGAAGTTTTGAGGTTGCAATGACTTGGATTTTCCAGCTCCCACATCTTATGTCATGTGTCAGGACACCTGGGGTTAAAATGGCTGTAAAAGTGGGGAAAAATAGAAGTTTCCCTTGTCCCTCCTGTGACTGGCAGGCTTTGGGGTCTCCTTGCTGTAGGGGAAACAAAGCACATGGGTCTAGACATGGTCCCACTCTGTCCCGCACGCTCAGTGCTCCAGGGCCTTCGACACTAGCAGGAGGAAAGCTTTGTGGAAGTTACTTTAGCAAAACAGGCTCTTCCTTATGAGAAAAAAAAAGTTTTGACATATAGGCATTTTCTAACAGAATTGTACTGAAAATTTTCTGACCAGCTCTCATTCATCTATGGCTATTTCTTGAAAATTTTTCCTCTGATCCCTTCAGGCAGGCAGGGGAGGAGGAGTAAAGTGGGGTGGGATGGGATGGGATGGGTAATACCTGGGGTATGGTGCATGGCTTCACTGCAGTGTGGGGAAAGGCAGCTCCGAGCCTAAGAGACAAACTATGATGCTCTTGGGAAGCAAGTATTGTTTTGGTGGTGGGTTTTTTTTTGTTTGTTTGCTGTTGTTGTTTGTTGGGTTTTTTCTAAGGGAGCAGCTGAAAGATGCATATCCAAGAGCTCCAGGGTTCATAATGAAGATTACTAAGCTGCAGTCATCTAAAATTAACCACAAACACAAACTCAATGAGTTCTCCACTTCTTGTGGGACTGGAGGGACTTTTCAGATTGGATCTTTTAATTTAATCTACTTAGCCTTTGTTTGCTTGTTTTGGATGGCTTGATCAATCCAAACAGTATTTGCTGGACAGAAATGCCAAGAATCTCTTGTCTCGTCTAACCAGAGGGCATTTACCTCTGTAGTAACACAAATGAACATTTTTAAGACTACAGTTAAGAGAAATGGTATTGCACCAAATAAACTTCTGGTGGTAACGCAGAGTGAAAAGAAGAGGTCATGACCCAAAACAAAACTGAAAAAATTCACTATAATTAAGTAGCAAAGTACCAATGTAGAGTTGCATAATTAAAGTAATACATACATATATATATATAAAAATATATGCATGCATAGAAACTCCCTGCTTAGAAAATGGCCTATGGCTGCAGGAACTTTCAGTTAAATTAGCATTCACAGGAAAATGTTCAAAATGTATCTATACATTCAATAACATGGCAGCATATCATAGGAACCGATGTGACTTTGCCTTACCTATAATGATCTCGAGTATAAAAAGCAATAATGATGGACTAGTTAATTAGAGCTTTCCTATTCAATAACAAAAAAGATCCTACTCTGCTTTAATTTTAGTGTCAAAAAGGGGAGGTAGCAAATGAAAAGAGACCCAGGTAAGAAGTGCACAATTTTGCTAAATATAATCAGTGGCTTCACCAACCCCTGACTGGCACACAGAGAAAAGAGGACATTTCATGCAAATGGGAAGCCCAGTGATGATTTCCTTTCAGCGGTCGGTACCCAGTTCATTCCACAGGGCCATTACCTGCCTTTCCACATGCCATCGTGCCAGTGTTGCTTTTCATCTCCTCCTACACACAGCCAACGTTTGCGATCCCCAGTCCGCTCCCTACAGCGACAAAAGGGCTTTTGCTCCAAGCTGTGCAGGCGTCCTTTGTGCACTGCATCTACAGTCACAGAGCTAAACAAGCAGAAATCCAGTAGATGGAGGAAATCAAGCAGAATGGCTCTGATGGATTATGTTTTTGCCTACCCTACTGTCATCACAGAGGAGTCTCAAGAAAAGGATCATGGCTTTTCCCCAAAACACCAGCTTCTGTACGTTGATATTTATGAGGGCAACATAACAGCAACAGGGAGCACAGTTCAGCCCAGACTGATGCAAAATTAAGCCTCCTTTTTGCTTTCAGAGTAGCCATACTCATCTCTCCTGGATTTATGTTTCAACTGAGCTAAGTTAGTGTGATTTTCAGCTCATGCCCACACTGTAATTGTCAGTGCAAGCCTGGGCCCCATTATCCAGGGATACGGGAGATGCTGCCCTCAAGCCCCGAAGAGCTTATGAAAATACTCATGGAAAACATTTTGTTTGCCTTTGCTTCATTTGGCTTCCACTCTTCAGGCTTCTTTTCAACAAGCTGAAAGCAGAACCGAGCAGCCCCGAAGTTCATCTTTTGTCGCCTCAACGGCGTAAGAGATTGCTCGATGCAGAGCTGCAGAAACAGTGGACGACCTTGTTACTGTCAAAAAGTGCAACCTCAGCTGGGCAGAGCCTCAGCTGGGCAGCTGGGTCTCAGCTCTGCTGCCCACCCTCGGTGCGCTCGGTGACCCCCCTGTGCCTGCTCAGGCAAAGTCTACAGCCTGGCAGGGAGCCAGCAGCCTTGCACCCATGGGTTTATTTGCTGCCACGGAGCCTGGTGCAAGGTGATCCCTGGGCACAGTAGGGTGAAGGAAGTCTGCTCCGATGAGGAATGGAGTTGATCATCTGTGCTGTCTCAGGGAACAAGAATGCTACCATAAGAGCATATAGTGCTCTTTTTAGCTGATTGCAGATGCTCTCAGGGCTCAAAAGCATTTAGTTGTGGCATCAGTTCCCCTGGGAACCTCTCTGCATCCTGTTCATAGCTGCCAGCCCTGCTTGGAAATGGTTTGCTATAGGTGGGAGCATCAAGGTTTCATGTTCTGTCAAATCTATCACCAACACTGTTAAGCTCTCGTAGATGAGCATTTCACCAAACTCTACAAAAAAAGGAAAATGCTCTTACTTTTTGGGAGGTGGAGATGCTTGCTGGGAAAGACAGGACTGTGAGTGGGTCACTGCTCAATGCTGAAAACCCTGCTGCTTATAAGGGGCAATTAACTAATAGCTGACTGATTAACTAAATGCCTTATGGACTTTTAATAATAAATAAACAATAATAAGCTCTTCAGAACCTTCTCTCTGAAAGCTTGAGTTTTATCCTTAGCTTTGAGCACCCAGAAATCTTTAGTGTAGCTTATAGCAAGAGCCTCCAGAAAGGGGAACACAACCCAGAGGTGGTTGTGCCTTTAGATGGAGAAGGAAAGTGCTACACAGCATTAGCATACTGATTTTTGAATACTTCATGGGTTTTCTAAATGGACTTGGTGTCTGAAGGACCTTAGACCGAGTAGACAAAAATAACCCAACACAATGCAGACATTTTACAGCAAAATTCAGAGGAACAGGAAGGTGCATTTGGTCTGCAGAGTTTACATGTTTCCATATTTTCTTTTTCCTTTCTCACGCTGCTCCTTACCAAACCCAAGTCACTTTGTAGTTCAGCATAGTGCAACACAGTGTGACCACTCTGAAATTGGCTGTTTTGTCTAAGACTCACAGTGCTTAAAAACACAGGTAGAAAGTGTAAATAATAATAATGAAAAATAATCAGGAACTTTCTTCTCAAATACTCAGCTTTGGATCCAAACCTGTAAGAAGTGGTACCTCCCCAGCCTCATAGCACTGCACAGCCTCACCTTGGCTGAGACCTTAAAACCCAAGGCCAAACCCTAAAAACAGAAGAAACATCTAGTTAAAAACAAAACAAAATCAAAAGTCACAAAAAAAAACCCTGAAGTGAAGCTCTCAAGACCCAAGAAAATGAGGAGGAAAGCAGAAGAAAGCCTTGACGGGCAACAAAAAAAAAGCCTTGAGGGTCAGACTGAGTGCTTTGTGAAAACAGAGGTTTCTAACAAACCTCACACAACCACACTGTCTTTCGTTGGGGAAAACACACGATCCAGCCGGATCCCATCGAACAGGGAGTGATAACATCAGAAGGTGCCTCAGAGGGGCTTGGAAAGGTGTGTGCCAGCACCAGGAGAGACCTGCAAGTTGCTGTGAGGGGACAGGGGCTCTCATGTCCATTCCCAGATTTCAGCATGCTGCTGGCTGGAGTGGGGGAAAGAGCCAGGCAGGGCAGCACAGCAGCCCCTCCTTGCTGACCTAGACCTCGAGCTAAGCACGGGAAGCGCACTCAGAAAAAATAAAAAACATCCCATACCACCAACTTAATACACAGTTCTTGTTACTTTGTAGGGGTCAAAGCCAGTCATTTCATGACACAGCGTGAACTGTGTCCTCTGACAGTCGGTACCTGCAACCACTCCAGTTCTGACAGTCAGTTAGGAAACCGTATAACGGAGCATTCAGGAGCATCTAAGAATAGAGGGAATATAGGAGATCTCGGATGGCAGGTCAGTAGCAGGTAGAATAAGACAGCTTTCTGCAGACAACATGTCCTATGTCCCATCCCCACCTCATCAAAAAAATGCATTAAAATCAATGTTTTGAAAAATCACCTTTGCAATTAAGCCTCTAGAACAGGGTCTTTTCAATCAATCTCAGGTGGTTGCAGCCGCGCAAGATGGGCAACAGCAAAGGGAGGAAGAGAGACGCACCACACCCCGCTTCAGCCCAAGCAGAAACATCCAGGTTCAGAGGAGCCAACAGCCCATGCTCATTTTGAGTGCAAACATCACTCACCAGCATTTTGTCCATTCTGGAGTCAGCCAGCCTCTCTCTTCCAATCTCAAAAACATCAGTGTATTCCTCGCTTTGTTCCAGTATAGGACAAAAGTGGCTTTTAAAACCCCGGCTGTGCCCACAAAGCAGAGCTTTGCCACCCGCCAGCCCTCACCATGCCAGCATGGATCTGGATGTGCAGCTCCGCTCCCGCTCCCTGCACCGTGGGGAGACAGAGAGCGCGGAGGAATTATAACCACCTCCTAGGCTGGCTACTTCCGATGGGCTTTGCAATGATGGAGGAGGGGATGGAAAGACAGACATCACATAGTAAGATTTCGATAAGTTTTGCAGAACACCCAGTGATCTTTAACACCAAGGGGCCAGGGAGATCGGCAGGGAAAGCATGAAGCGAGAGCGTTCATTTTACTTCACGCACTGTCTATACAACAGTGATTTTAAAAAATTGAAGCTGAACTTTTAAATGACAAGAGGGTGGGCAGCTATTTTCCTCATTTCAGGGTGAATCATAGGGTGATGAACTTGCCTATCAGCTAAGGGCACCAATCCAGCACCGAGCTGGCTGGCACCAAGCCCGGCCCAAATCCTCACTGGCTTTATTAAGACTCTCCAAACTCTCATGCCCGTGTTAACAGCTCATGGAGTAGGACTGAGATCTTTGTGCTGGCTCCCAAAAAGCAGGCTTATTTCCATTAGAAGTTCTCCAGCTATGCATTCAAGAAAGATCAGGGTGTGTTTACTGGAGAGAGGAAGGAAGGCAGCTGAATGGATGTCTCCAACGCCAAGAGATTTCAGGATGGCACGCACCAACAGAGGCTGCAATTCCAGACCCAGGCAAAATGTCATCTGTTTTACTCAGAGTCTTACCATGGAAGCATTTAACATTTAAATTTGCTACAGTCATAGCAAAGGGTTTCCTGATGGATCCATTTTCGCACAGGGCAAAGAATTAACCAATGGTAAATTCCCAGTTTGTAAATCTGTGTGGCGCCCAGTAGCAGTAGCAGAGAAGGGACATGCCAGAGCAGACTGGTGATCTGGTAGATCACCTTCCACGTGGTAGTGAAAATAGTCTGTGGTTTTGGGTATGGCCTTGCTTAGCTTTAACCATATAGGGCCTTAGATTCTGCATAGCTAGAACAAGACTTACGGTAAATGGGGATCCCTGCTGACTCCATAATACATGATCTGTGGAGCAAACAAATTGAGACCTCATGGAAGATCACCTGAGGATCCACAGTACCAGAAGTCAGGACACTCGCTGCCAGTACCCTTAGAATTCCTGTGAAGGAGTTGAACTACTTTCTCCCAGCTGGGTCTGTCTTTCTCTTGAAAACATGTCATGAACCATGTTCTTCCAGTACCTCAAGGGGGCCTACAGGAAAGATGGGGAGAGGCTGTTCAGGAGGGCCAGTTATGATAGGACAAGGGGTAACGGTTTTAAAATAGAGGGAGGTAGGTTCAGGTTGGATATTAGGAAAAAATTTTTTACCATGAGAGTGGTAGAACACTGGAACAGGTTGCCCAGAGAGGTGGTGGATGCTCCATCCCTGGAGACGTTCAAGGCCAGGTTGGACAAGGCCCTGAGCAACCTGATCTAGTTGGAGATATCCCTGTTCCTTGCAGGGGGGTTGGACTAGATGACCTTTGAAGGTCCCTTCCAGCCCTAACCATTCTATGATTCTATGATTCTATGAACCTTCCTGGCAAATCAGCCTTTTCCTCATAAGATTGTTTAATCAAGATTTCCCATGCAGCTGGCTTGAGTGCATCCTTCCGATCGCATTAATACATGCAAACGGATGGCATTATTGATGCAAGCAAAGGAACAAAAGGTCACTGAAGGAAGTTTAATTAAAGAGAAAGTCTGAACTTGAGCAAGAGTTAGCTAAACTGAGACATATCGATTAGCAGAGCTGGTTTTGATTATTACAAGACAACCACAAGTTTACTTTGATATCGAACAGAAACAATCCTTCAGATCACACTATCACATCTCTCTGACATTTCTGATCACCTCGGGGATTGGTTAGGCTAAAAACAACAGAGAATGGCTACAAGCAAGCAGAGGTCTCCAGCCCCACACAGGCATAGCTCCTGTCCTTGACGAAAGCTCAAAGTAGACTGCTGCACAGCACCCTTCTGTAGGGTAGAGAAGTCATAGCCATCTGTAACAACTGACACCCCTCAGAGCAGGGCAGGAATGGCAGAGTGGCTTTAGTCATGTAATTATACTGCTAGTGCATATTAAAAATAAAAAAGAAAAAGAAAAGTTTTAGTTTTTTTTTTCTTTTAACTTTAGTACAAACCAGGAGACAGGGAGTCAGCAGCCCCATTCCTGAACAGAGAACAGATCCACGAGGCTGTTCTGGGACCACGACCTGCTCAAGAGGAGGCTATTTCTCCCATCACTTGCACAAGACAACCCTGAGTCCCAGCAAAGACTTTTGGGTGAGGTTTTTAAATACAACTTACCCCAGGGCAACAAGTCACTTCCACCAAAGCTCACAGAGCTCATTTTCTCTACTTAAACTTCTTCCTTTTCAAAGCACACTTTTCCCTCCAAATGAAGAGATATTGCTTACACATTAGCTCCCTCACACGTGTGACATGACAGGGATGCAGTTGCTAAGTGACTACCATGGGTGGAGGGCAGGGACAGGGCCTTATAAGAATGTTTGTAATCATCTGAGAAGATGTGCCTGGCTGAGAGTTGATTCTGGTGCAATAAGAGAGGCAGAGAAATGAACCCAACCTCCACACCATAGATGAGTTTTAATCAAAAAGAAACTGCTTCCAATAAGTTGTTTCAATATCCTGAACAATCTGATAAACAACGAGAAGCGGAGCATAAGTACAAAGCACCCAGAAAACAGGCGAGACTTTTAATCATGGCAAACTCTAGCAGAAGAGCAAAAAAATCAGGGCAAACACTGCCTAAGCAAAACAGGAGAGATAGCATCAGATGTGGAGAGCTAATTGAAATTATCCCAGTGTAGCTAAAATAATTAAGTTGAAGTTTAGTTCTAATAGGAGCTAATTCTCCTCTGAAGGAGGCTGCCCTCCAGCACCAGCTGGGCAGCATCCCCCTCACACCCTGCCAGCCTCCACCGCAGCACCAAACCCACCCGTTCCAGCACGCAAGGTCCTCATTACCATGAGATGGGGCGCTGCCTTTCCAAGATGGGCTTTGGGTCCCTGCTTACCATGCAGGGGCTCTGAGGCTCGAGCACAACAAGCCCCTGCGTGGCTGTGGCACAGAGCTGGAGAAAAGAGAGCCCAGGAGCAGAGGTTTGCCCCACCTCATGAGCTGACACCAGAAGGTAGCAAAGGGAAGGGCTATGCTCTTGAGGATGAGGAGATTTGCTTCAACTAGTGCCTCAAGGAAAGGTCCTCCTCCCTAAAATAAGGGGGCTTCCAGCTCACCCTGAAACTAAAGGTATGGAGCAAAGCCAGCAGCACCTCAGGTAGGTGCTGATTCATACACAGCAAATAAGCTTAGAAAGAGCTGGGCCCCTTCAACTCCCCAGAAAGGGGTTCCTGTTACACCCCTCTCTTTTTACCCTTGTTTCTCACTTGCCTTTCCACCCCCAGTCTCCTCCTACTTGCTCCAGTTCCTGCCCACCAGCATCAAACATAATTTCTCTCTGTGCCTGAGGCTCATATTAATCGGTTCCTTGCGGCTCTTCCCTTAGTCCATCAGCTGCTCCTTGTATTTTCCTGCTAATCTTCCTAAACCAGAGGGCCAAAGCCACCTGGTGTTCATCTCCATGAGGCTCTTCCACCCTGCCCTGTGGTCAGCTTTGGCCATTGGCTTCCAGAAGCACCAGAAGTCAATTGTCCACAGGCTGCAATGATTAGGAGTGATTGCACTTCAATCGGCAGCCAGTCCTGTGGAGTTCAGCAGCTTTGATCCTGCTTGATAGGAGAAAGGGACATTAGAAATACTCTAGCCTTGATCTCAGCTGGTCAGGTAAATTTTTGAAAGTTTAAACGGAGCAAATATTATGTTATGAGGGGAAGAGATTTTTTTTTCTTTTTTCCCCAAGACTGAACAGAGTGCTCAGTGATGTAAATAATATGTTGAAGGCACCTGAACTGGGGTTCACAACTGTAACAGGAGAAAACCCAGGTGATGCTCTGAGCTGGTACAAAGCACAAGGGAAAACTCCACCTAGTCCAGGAGTCTTTGCAACAAGAAATCACCTTTAAAGGACATCGTTGGAGTCACTGCACGAAGACGAGAAGCTAGACCAACGTTTAGTTACATCCCTAAACAGCAGCTAACAAAGTGCTTCTAGATGATTAGTGAAACCAGAGACGAAGGGAGGGTACAGTCGGTGTTCTCAGCACAAGAGGGAGAGCTGCTCTGCGCACAATGGACTCCTGTCGAATACCAGTCTCATCTCCTCTGAAACCACCCGATCGCTGCTGCACGCTTTTCATGCTGCGGTAATTAGAACGCAGGCTGTCCTTGTTGGCTTCCCTTGGCTCAGTCAAGAGAGCTAAAACCCACTCGCAAGTACTCTTACAGTTCAGTCACTGCTGTTCGTACAGCAGAGCCAGGAACAAAACGTCTCGGAGTCAAGAAATCAAGGAGCCTGTCCCACATCCCCCATGGTGGCAATCAGGCTGATCTCAAGCTCATCTTTCTCTAACTAAAGTTATATAAAAAATAATATGTAGAAATAATCTGCCCTCCCTCTTCAAATCAACACATTTAAAATAGTGATTCTTTCTTGCATGTCACTTCAGCTTTTAGAGTTAATCTCCATAACTACCAGGCAGAGCTGAGCTTCCTGCAAGGCTGAGCTTCCCCTGATTTCCAGATCTATCCTGCACCCAGGCTGCCCTGTCCTAGGAAAAGCTGACTGATCTGTTTACTGAAATACAGCCAGTAAGGGCACCCCAGTACAAAAAAATTACAACACATGGAACATTTCTGGTATGCATAGTTATTGCAGAGAGACAGATTTTCAGTCTTAATGTTAGATGTATGGGTGCAGAAGAACAGACAATGGCTGAAGTTAATGATACCCACACCTTTCACTTCTAGACTTTGGACTTTTCACAGATCAAAGATCTTCTATTAAAAATTCAAAGCCATTTGAACTTGCAGCTTTTCATTTTATCTATCTTTTGTCTTATTGTTACTGTATCCTGACTTATTCTGGATATGGACTCCTTCCATCATACCATGCTCCATGTCAAATCCTTCTCTGAAAACATGATACACCAAATGGCACAGTATCACACAGGATGTCTCTCTAATAGACTCTCATTCCTTTCATCTTCTTTCACATGAAAACACAAAACATTTCCAGGCACTCTAGAAAGCCAGCATGGTCTCCACAGCGCCCCAAGATCAATCTACAGTTTTAATGTAGTTTTGTCAAAAAATATTAATGTATCTAATGGTAACATAATGAGGCAAGGCTTAACCCAGCTGCATGACAATTAAAGCAGATGAATATTATTTCACAGGATCTAATCCTTTTGCAAAGAAGTCACTTGCCTGTCTGCATGCCAGGTTTGAAGCTATGGTTTTCTCTGATGTGAAATTCTACTTTCTGATCAAAAAAGTCTACATCTGACATGGAGAACTTGAGCCAACTTGTTTTGCGCTGATAATCTGCAGTTTCAAGGAAGTTACCATGCAGACCAGCTATTAGAAACATCAGAAAATCCTGAGATGGGGTAAAGCACATAAAAGCCTCTTTGGACAGTGGTTTCAGATGAACAGTGCTGTACGGGGGCAACGTCTCTGCATTTCACTCTCTGACATTTTCAAAGCTGAGATAAATCCTTCCCGCACTGTGCTTGTATGGAGATACTCTGCATCGCTTTAGTTCCCTAAATTTTGTTTCTCCCTTTGCCTTTGTGTGTTTTGGCTGCTTCCTGAGTTCTGACACCCATCCCCTGGAAGCTTCCAAACCTCCTTTATCCTACATGAGTCCCTCAAAAGAAGGGTAGGGGGTGGGTTTTGTTGTCTTTAATTCTCCACTGTGCCAGGGCTGGAGCTTGAGCCTGCTGGAGACTTGCAAAGGGGTCTGGGAAGTAGCCAGAAAGGTCCTGAGCTATGGCGATGGAGGAAGGCAGGACCACGCAGCAGCAGCAGCTGGTGGGACAGCGGTCCTCTTCGCACCACTCCTTGCACAAGGCTCCGTTCAAATTGCTTTCCACATCTGTGGATGTACCTCTGCAATGGGAGCTGCTCCTGAATGGACTTGCAATTCAGATTGCACGTGGTAGGCATGGAGGGTATGAACATTGCCCAGATAGGAGGGCCAGGACCTATTTGAATCAAAGGATGTATTTTTTCGTGTCAATGAAGTGCCATATTTAAAATATGTCACCATTAAGTTTTGTGGTTCTTGACAGAAGCACTGGAGAGCCTTTCTTCCTCCTGGATAGAAAAATATCTGGAAGAAGGAAGACAAACTTGTTTCTTCCGTCCCACACGACATCCTTGTCTCTAAACTGGAAAGACATGGTTTTGATGGATGGACCACTCGGTGGATAAGGAATTGGCTGGATGGTCGCATTCAAAGAGTTGTGGTCAACAGTTCAATGTCCAAGTGGAGGCCTGTGACGAGTGGTGTTCCTCAGGGGTCAGTACTGGGGCCGGTGCTATTTAACATCTTTGTTGGCGACATGGACAGTGGGATTGAGTGCACCCTCAGCAAGTTTGCTGATGACACCAAGTTGTGTGGTGTTGTGGACATGCGGGAGGGAAGGGATGCCATCCAGAGGGACCTTGACAGGCTGGAGAGATGGGCCTGTGAGAACCTCATGAAGTTCAACAAGGCCGAGTGCAAGGTCCTGCACGTGGGTCGGGGCAATCTCATGCACAAGTATAGGCTGGGCAGAGAATGGATTGAGAGCAGCCCTGAGGAGAAGGACTTGGGAGTGCTGGTGGATGAGAAGCTCAACATGAGCTGGCAATGCACGCTGGCAGCCCAGAAAGCCAACTGTATCCTGGGCTGCATCCAAAGCAGCGTGGCCAGCAGGTCAAGGGAGGGGATTTTGCCTCTCTATTCTGCTCTCATGAGACCCCACCTGGAATACTGTGCTCAGCTCTGGAGTCCCCAGCACAAGAAGGACATGGAGCTGCTGGAGTGGGTCCAGAGGAGGGCCATGAAGATGATCAGAGGGCTGGAGCACCTCTGCTATGAAGACAGGCTGAGAGAGTTGGGGCTGTTCAGCCTGGAGAAGAGAAGGCTCTGGGGTGATCTTATTGCAGCCTTCCACTACTCAAAGGGGGCCTACAGGAAAGCTGGAGAGGGACTTTTGACAAGGGCGTGTAGTGATAGGACAAGGGGCAATGGCTTTAAATTGAAAGAGGGCAGATTTAGATTAGATGTAAGGAAGAAATTTTTTACATTGAGGATCGTGAGGCACTGGAACAGGTTGCCCAGAGAAGTTGTAGATGCCCCATCCCTGGAAATGTTCAAGGCCAGGTTGGATGAGGCTTTGAGAAACCTGATGTAGTGGAACGTGTCCCTGGCCATGGCAGGGGGGTTGGAACTAGATGATCCCTTCCAATCCTGACCTTTCTATGATTCTATAGTAAAATGAAGTGATGCATATAAATGAGTTGGACAAATGAGTTATAGAAATGAGACAGCAATGTTGCTAAGTCCAACACAACACAAACATCTGTACATTTTGGGCAAAGGAGGCCTTTCAGAGCTGCTGGTGAAGACAACCCTGCACACTCCCTGCATGACATGGACCCACTTGCTAGAGGCTTATACTGGAAATTACAGGTCTACACATGCATTCCTGCTTCCTTTGGAAAGTCTCCTTGGCACCCATTCCCCAGTCAAACTGATTTCCATTTACCATGTCCCTGAGCGCTTTGGCTGAGCAAAGAGGATCAGGAAGGAACTATTCCGCTCAGCAGCCAAGCAGGACACTGGAAGGGAAAGAGGTCCAACGTGCCTGTTGGAACACACTCAAGGAATTTCCTGCAAGGATATCAAACCCCTAAACCCAGTACCACCTACGTGGGGAGCCTGACTCTCCCAATGTCCAGCACATAGTGAACTGCAAAGCCCATGCAATGCTGTAAGCAAGGCAATTGCTCTGAGATGCCTGGATCTGTTTGCTTTCCCATTGCTTCGTTTACTTCATGAAAACTGCAGGATTTCACAACAGTCCTTTCAAGCGCCATAATGCTGCAGGTAAAAAGACAAACACAAACAGTGAGAGGGAATTTTGTACATCATGGAAAAGAAAATGTCATAACAGAGCAATGTGCTGAACAAAGACAAATGATCAGAGCTGGAAAAGCAAGAAAGGAAGCAAAAAAGGCTGGTGATGGAAGTGAGAGTGTGACAGAGCAAATACTTGCCAGCCGGAGGATGCCGCAGGGCAGGGAGGTCAGCACACAGGAGCTGTCTGGCCTTTGCTCAGCAGGTTTCTGTTCTGGCTGTGAAAATGCCTGTTCTTGCCAAAACAGTGAAACTGGCCCAAGAAGCCACCCCTCCTGACGTGTCTGCCCGAGCACCCCCAAGAAGGCCACGTGCACTTCTGCTCTATCTACTGCAGCTCCTCTGCGAATGGACCAGAGCTCTCCAGTGCCTCCAGCCATCACTTCAGACAGATTTTACTGGCTATCCAACCAACCATGAGAATGTCATTTGCAAACAACCCATCAATTATCCATTTGCTAAAAAAAACAGAGTCAATTAGACACCTCCTGGGCTCCCTGGGTCAATGAAACATTCCTGCGTGGATGGGAGCAGTGCTGGATAGTTCTTCATATCTCCTCGTCTTTGTGCCTATAGGATCAGAACCCTTGTACTAGAGCTGGTTTTATTCTCATCTGTTTGCTTTTCATATTTTATTCCAGATCCGGGACCAATTTAGTTTAAGTCCTGACGTGCAGTAAATGCGTACTGTATGTTGATAAATTATTAGTGTCTTACATAGCATGCCGTTTCGTAAACCCATGGAGAGCTGCTTACCACTCCCCAGCGTGAATTAAAGGGCATTTGCTTAATAACCCTGTACCAAAATGTGCTCAGTGAAGCACAGAGAAAGTGTCGTTGTTTACCAGTCTGGGATAATGTCCTTGATCGAGGAAGACATAAAGCCTACCCAGACCTGCTGCCAACTCTGTGCGTGCTGCTTTTTGGAAAAATGTAGTTTAATGAATGTGAGGCAGAGTCTGCCACATGAGCCACAGTGACACGTACCAGTCCCACCTGCCGCCTCGCACTGAGCGTTACACAGAGGCATTGGGTACCAATAAGATGGGCATCTGGATTTTCCTCTACGGAATACTAGCAATAAGTTGACGGGGACACAAACTCTCAGTTGGATTAACTCTTAGTGATTTCACCTTTTTAAGATCATTCCTTGCAAAAGCTACAAGCAGGATCAAAATTCACCTCCTGGTGATCCTGCTGACTTCCTTGCCTGGGCGACTCTCTGCTTGGAGCCAGCTTGAACTTCTGTGCTGGTCATTCTCCATTCCTTTTGTTCCTTATAAGAAAACTATTCTGCATTTAAATTGCTTGTTCTAAAAACAACAACAAAAAGCAGAGGGAAGATATGTGAGAGCGGAAAAACTTTCAGCTGTTCAAGATGACAAGTGAAGGTTCTGTCTTAGTAAGAAACTGTCTTTTAGATTTGTCTTTTAGGAACTGATGAGAGACCCTGAGCTTTCTCGTAGCCTCGAAACTGAGATGTAAAATCTCTAAAGTGCTGCCTCTGAAATGGTTGGGTTATTAACTTCTGCACTAAGAATGTTTGCTAAATTGCAGCTTATTTCCAACATCAGGCATCTTTTATTAAGAAACTCAACTTGGATAATCAAGAACCACCCACTGTGAAATGAATGAAGTGTGTTCTCCAGAGATACAATGACTTTCATTACCAGTACTGCGCCTTAACAAAATGGCAATACATCCCTAACTTGGCAAATGTGGCTTTGGAAAAGAAATGTTATACTTTATTTATTTATTTATTGCAGACAGATTAAATTGCTTGTTAAATTAAAGCAAGGTCTTAAGGAGTAATAAATAGTGAACAAGCAACAGGCCTAATGGACCAACAATAAAAGCAGAGTCCCTCTTCCAAACTGTCAGCACCAGCCGCAAGCTTTAATGTTTCTTTCAGAAGAAACTGAGTGAGCAAAACCATGAAAGATAGCTGTGCTCTTCTCTCTTTTCAGGCAACACTTAACTCTTAATAAGTAAAAGTTAGAAGCTAGCTAAAGGATTGCTGACAGCATCTCTTCTTTGCCATCTGTAAAAGGTAGGCTATTATTCCCACTCCCTGCGAGTTTCCCCACCTCCTGCAGTAGCAGGGCATGCTCTGGCAGCAGATCATTGCCAATGCTGGCAGCTGTGTCGGGGCAACATGACCCCTGAGCTTCCCAAGTCACCGCGGCGGGTTGGGAGATTTGCATTGAGGACTCCCAACAAAGAGAAACCTGTTTTAAAAGCTTCTCTTGACCAACCTATGAAACTGTTTCTTTTCTTCTTTTGTAAGCATGTGATAGTCTTACAAAGAATAGTCAAAAAACATGAAGCTTACTTTCTGTATCAAAGTGATGCACCAGGACATACCACCCTCTATAACAATGTAATGATCTAATCCACGGAGCACTGACATCAGCCGGTGTTTTCAGCTATGAAGCAACACATACACTCTCCGACTTTAATAGTTGAGTTTTTTCTCCACTTCCATGGAGGTTATGGATGGAAGTGTAAGGGTTTTTTTCTTTAATATTACTGGGTGTGATGAAGTTCTGTTTCTTCATGATTGAACCACCACATTTTGAAAGGCAGATTTTTCCTCTTTTTTTGCCACTGATGTAACATCTTTGTGTTGTTTGTAGGAATTATGGTTTTTATCCTCCTGTCAACAAAATATGCATGCGAATAGACTTAGATTATTTATAGAGCAACATCAAATTAAACTGCTTGTATAATGACTTAAAACTGGTTATCACCATCCTGCATAATATCTGTTTAAACACACCACTTGCAACAAGCTTTCCTAATCAAAGGAGGAAACAAAAACACAATGTCACTAATTTCATGCATGCCATAATGTGCTGTTCAGCGCTCAGCACTGCAGCCCTGTGCAGTGCAGGGGAGCGATGTTGTTTCTACCAATATCATAGAATTATAGAATGGTCTGGGTTGGAAGGGACCTCAAAGATCATCTAGTTCCAACCCCCTGCCATGGGCAGGGACACCTTCCCCTAGATCAGGTTGCTCCAAGCCTCATCCAGCCTGGCCTTGAACACTGCCAGGGATGGGGCATCTACAACTTCTCTGGGCAACCTGGTCCAGTGCCTCATCACTCTCAGAGTGAAAAATTTCTTCCTTGTATCTAATCTAAATCTCCCCTCTTTCAGTTTAAATCCATTGCCCCTTGTCCTATCACTATATACCCTTGTCAAAAGTCCCTCTCCAGCTTTCCTGTAGGCCCCCTTAGGTACTGGAAGACTGCTATAAGATCACCCCAGAGCCTTCTCTTCTCCAGGCTGAACAGCCCCAGCTCTTTCAGCCTGCCATATGCACCCTTCAGCTCCTACACAGCACTTTGGAGATTATTGTATTGGCCAAGCTTCCAATTTCAGGGCTCAGACATATGGCTATCACCCAGCTCGCTTCCCTCTTTTGGGGTTGCAGCTTTACCTTCTTTATCAAAGGACTTCTCACTCCAGCTCTGGCTAGGGAGTCGGGGTCATGGTCTTCAGGGTCTCTCACGAGGGTATCACATCAGGGTCACCAGATCTTGCTCACCAGCCTGAGCTGCAGCTCCAAGGATGTCATTGCATCTTCCACAGCCAGGAGGAAATGGCTCGCCTTTTGTAGGCAGGGCCTAAACCTTAATTAGATAATTACAAGCCAGCTGGGTGATAGCCATACAGACACATTTGAAAAGCTGATGGGGACGTTCAGGCACGTTGTCTTGCTCCTGCCCTGCAGTTCAAGAGTCTCGGGGGAAGGCTGGGAGCTGCAGGAGCCGAGTCTATCCAGACCTAATCCTATCTACAAGTTCCTTCCAGATTGAGGATGGGAGGTTCAGGACAACTGGGGTTATTCAGTCACACCACGGAGTGTTTTAAACTCTCGCAAACCTCTGTGGGGCATGGGAGGGCGAGTGGGCAAAGACAACCCACCGGGCTGTGGGACAGCCACCTCCTGGCCCATCTGAGCCAGCCAAGGAGCAGCAGCAGGTCTATGTGGCTGGGACACACTGCAAGCTGATTTTCTCTTCATCCTCACCTTATCCAAGCTGTCATTGTCTCCAACATCTGCCTCCACCAGCCAGCACAGCCCCATAGCATTGCATCCAGCAGAGCTTGGCTGGTTTGCAGCACCTCGGTGGTCCACTGGAGGCTGGTGTTGGGCTGCCTTCCCTAGGAAAGCAGCAAGCTTACATTTTGTGCTGTCCTTCCTGGCTTAGCCTCATCTGCTCGCATTAACTGAAAGCCATTAAAATCATCAGGTGCTTCAGAAAAGGTTTTTGTCAGAAATACAGCTGCGTTCTGGCTGCCTTCCCTCTGGCCAGAGCCACAGTGCAGACTGCGAGGAGCCTCACCTCGACATCACAAAAGACACCTCTATCCATCTCCAAACTTCCCACCTTGCCTCACGTGTCCATATAGCTGTGACAGAAGGAAGATGGTGTCCTTACACCCTCAACAGAGCTACGCTGAACATCTGAGAGAAGGAAGAGCTACCCACACTGACAGCCAATGCTGCATTGCCTTTGCTGGATGCCCTGGGAAGCCTCGAGCTAGCTGCAAACACAGCAGTTATTTAGAAACAACAACAAAACAAACCAAAAACTGCACACACCGCCTCAGCAGCTGCAAGTTCAAAAGCCTGATAAATGTCCAAGGGGGTGAGGGCAAGCAGCACGTTTGGCTAGAAGGGCTTTTGGACATGGGTGAGAAATTTGCAGTCCAGAGCAGCTCCCATGCAGGCAAAGCACATGTGGTGCACCAGGGATACCGGCTCGGAGCGGGGAGAGGCTGCTCAGTGCTGGCAGGGCAGTCCTCATCACACTGAAGCATGTTGAGAGTCTGACAGGAAATAAATTGGACCTTCAGTCAACCATTTAGAAGTGTTAGAAACTCTCTGGTGCAGGTCATTTAATTTGGTAAGAAAAAAAATAGAGGTGCTTTTTTTTTGTCCTGCCTCCCTGACTATTTTTACCTCTTGGACTCACTCTGCTGATGATGGAGGAGCTGATGTCAGAGAAAGAGTCATTTTGGTGGCTCCGGTCCACACAGAAGCAGGAATCGACCTCTCTATAAGCTCCCATTTTTCCTGAGCAGTTTAATGATGCTGGGTTTGAAGCGTTGCCATTTACTCATAGAAGAAAGTGCAAAGGGGCAAATTCTTCCCTTTTTATTTCTGTTGTTCATCTTAACTACAGCTCTGGTTTGTGTCACTCCTGTGCTCAAAAAATCGCACCAGTCAAAGGATGGGTGTTCCCTTGCCAAGCTGGTGCTGGGGCCAGTCTGGGTTAGGCAGGGCAGGCAGATGAGAAGGAGCAGAGCCCTCCCGTCCTCCTAAGATCTTCTTCTGCCTTCCCCCCTTGCATGTCCCCTGCTGGAAAGAGGAGAAGGAAACCATCCCTCACTTCCAAAGCTCTCATGGAAAGGTAAGAGCAGGAAAACAATTTTCTTCCCTCAAAGGAAAAAAGGCCAAGAGAAGGAAAACTAGAGACACTTATGTATCTTACTTGAATTCAGTTTGCACCAACAAAGACCTAGCAAGTCCTACCCTCAGAGCCCACTCACTGCCTTCTGTTCCGAGCAAATTTGCTTCCTCAACATTTCCCAGCAAGATTATGGATTCACTGAACTTTAAAAGTGATTAATCAGCACAGTACTGGCCGGCAGCGAAGGCAGGAGCAGTTCCAAGGGCATTTCTTAAGCTGCCAGCCTCCCTCTGAAAGCCATCTGGATGCGCCGCTGCTACTCACGATCCTTGCGGATGCCCCAAAGGTGATAGTATTTCTAATAATACCTCCCTGTTCCTTGGGCGTGTAACAGATGAGCCACCTCTAATGGCTACAAGATTTCACCCACAGGTATAAAACAAACCAAGGTCAAAATCTTTTATTTGAGACAAGATGTATCGATTGACAGCCTGGATGTTAAACAGGCTGAAAAATAAAAAAAAAAATATTATAACACTAAACTTACAGCAGTGGGGAAAAGCTTCGAGCTCTAAGGATGGATTTCACACGTCCAGCTGAAAACTGTAGGCAGAGTCTTGGCACAGGAGGGCTTCCTGAAATCAAATGATCGTATTTCCGTGAAGGTGTAAACTACCTGGTCTGCACGCATGCGCCGCAACCGCATGGAGTAGGTGTGATCTTGGAAAGATCTCTACAGCCAAGGAAGTCCCTTGAGGTCTGAGACAGAGGACCCTGCTCCCTGCACTCCTGCAGCTGCAGGTGGCCCAGGTGGCAACATTAGCATGGAAACCAGTGGCCAAATCAGCCCCATGGAAGGGCTGGGGAGCTTCACACCTCTTGTGTTGTTGCTCGAGGCTCTCAGCAATGTGAGGCCTCTGCTTCTCCGAAACTATGGCAACCAAAGATTTACTTTTAAAATAAAGAAATGCTGCATTCCTGGCAGAGGAGATATAGCAGCTTCTGCAAGGTGTGAGCATGCTGTCTCCCTGTATATCTGATCAAATCTGGCCCAGATTCAGTCTCTGTCCAACTGCACAGTGGAAACTTGTGAAATATGTTCATTTGATTCGTGTCAATATGGGACAATAGATGGATAGGTGGCAAGGAGTAAAGTGTGCTTATTCAAGATAAGTGATTGTCTTAGTTTAAGATCTCTGTGAAATGCAAAAACGTAAACCTGCGAAATGCCTCATGATGCTGCCAACCACGAGCCCCAATTGTGAAATGTGTTCACCTGATACATGGCAATATAAAACAATGTTAGGGCCGCACAGTGAAATATGACCTTCTCTGTATGTGTAAACCTTTAACCATTCTGTTCGTTCTTGTATAACCGCAGCCCTAGAGAAAGCAGAATGGTATGGATATAGTTCTCGCTTCTTGCAAAAGCCACCTAAAATTTTGTTTTTTTTTTTTTCTCTTCTTCTTTTGCTTTACTGCCAGTTGCAAGGTGTTAGACAAGAGGGGCCTGGGGGCCTGTATGCGCTTAATCTCTAATCTCGCTTAGCCACTTTTAAGTTAGCTTGCTTAAGTCATGTATCTGCAAGTTGCATAACCCTTGTGTAAGATAAGCAGGAGCCAAGATGGAGAACAAGGACGGTCCTGATGACTTTGAAGAGCAGAGTCATGATGACTTCACTAGTTTTCTGGGGAGGTTAAAAAGTCATCATGAGGAAGACATACAGCCTTCATCCCTGAGACCCCTACTCACGACCACCAGGAGACACTGCGCACACGCAACTGGGAGGGTTAGGGGTGGAGACTATGGAGATGACTTCTCCGAGCCCATTGTAATAAGACCACCTTTTTCTCGGAAATAATTGAGAATATGTATTAGTAAAAGGAATATAAACCAGAAATAAGAACTACATGGTGTGCGTCTTGGTGGAGAGGAGACTCCCGGCGCACCCAGCGCTGTTTGCTTGCTTTTATTCGCCTAATAAATTGTAAACTTTAATTGGAGTTCTGTTTGGGACTCACTCATTTATCACAAAACTCATTATTAACAAAGCTGGAGGATTACGCAGGAGAGGAAACGTCTGCATATTCGAGCACAAATCCCAGTCGGCCGACAGCAGCCACTGTCAGCTGAAGCAGTGGAAGAAGGAAGCACTTCCCACCCCACCTCAGTGTCACGTTTGCCCCCACTAAGGATGGGTAACCCAGTAACAGCAGTTTCCCCCTTTCAGCCCTGCTCTGTGGGGCAGGTTTAGCCTCCACCGGCACAGTGGGACCTGGCTGCGGGGATCAGTGGCTGGTACTCCGGGTAGGCAGCTGCAATACCGGGGAGAGGACACACATGGCCCTGGGCTCCAGCCCAGCTGCTCAGCACTACTCTCCGACATCAAAAACCCCCACACACCCTGCTCTCTGCTGAGATGAAGCTTCTGGATAGAAAAAAAAAGGAGACTTGCATTTCTTTGGACAGGTATCCCTGGTCAGCAAGTCCCCTTCCACACCCAGAAACTGGATTTCATGACTTGATGGAGGAGGTTGCCAGTAAATGACAGGAGAGCCTGGAGAGGTGTGCTCAGCAGTGGAGGTGATCTGAGCAAGTCACTGATATCTGCTGGTGTAAGGAGGCAAAGAGCTGTTTGGCTGGACCCTGAGCTTTCTACTTGGAAAAGTGAAAAAGGGTAGAAAAAAACTCAAACAGGGACTGTAAATCCTGAATGGATAGAACTCAGGCTCCACTTTCCCCTCCCCACTTGACAGCTTTCACATTTTGATGGAATCATGATATTAACGAACAATGTATCTTTCGTTCTCACTTTTACGGGCTTTTTGCTGACATGATGACATGCGGTTTCTCATCTTTTTTTAATATAAAACCTGAGCAGAGCGTCAGGACTCTTCCTACAGTTAGAGCTGACAGCTTGGAGTTTACACTCATCATAGCTAAAGGCATTAATAAAAGCTATTTTGCTCATGTGCATGAAGTTGAATTTGGGCTTAATGGCTTTTTCTGCCACGAGAAAAAAAAAAACAACCTCAAACCAGTATATTCTGGAACTACTTAAGTCTTCAGCAAGTAACAGAGTGGTAAACCAAAAGGAGGAGAAAGTTTTTATTAAAATGCGCTCAGGCCTCCAAGCAGAACTTGAGAAGTGAGGAAATGCCAGGAGGGAGTTTTCTCTGCAGCAAACTATTGTTGTAAAGCCTGCAAATTGTTCTTAAACACCGAATTGCTCCATTGTTAGAAGCACTTAAAACATAAAAAGGAGCAGAAACAGGTTTTCTTGTTCTGGCTGTGGGAGGTAGAGGAGCTCTTAGATCAATTGTTATGCAAATCTGCCTCTAGTTTCAACCTAGGTTAAAAGCTATTCTCCAGTCAATTAAAATCAGAGTCTCTAAAATGATTCTTGCACCAAGGTTAACTTTCCATAGATGTCAGACTGTGGTTTTGCATTTTAAAATCCAGTTATCTCAGAAGAGATAGAGGGACAAAAAATCATTTAGAAGGACATCCGTGCAGGTGCACCAGAGGAGTGGGCTGATCCTGAGCCGGCCACTGCAGCCACCCCAGCAAGGTCCACCAGAAAATCCCACCCCAGACCAAGGGCTGACAGTTCTGCACGGATACCGTCTGGCTAAGAGCAGCACATTTGGCAGGTTGATCTGTGTGGGCTGGAATGTGACAGTTACGGATCAGACGCAGCCTTGGGACACGATTCCTGGTTTCTTGGCAGGGCACTAGCTCAGAGCAGTGCCTAAAGCCAGGGCCCAGGCACAGCTGGTGGCTGTGGTGAAGAAGGAGTGCTTCAGTCACAAAAACTGCACTAACCCTCTGTCTAGAGACTCACAAGGCTTTTCAAGGCCAGGTTAGATGAGGCCTTGAGTGACCTGTCTAGTGGAAGGTGTCCCTGCCCGTGGCAGGGAGGTTCGAACTAGATGATCTTTAAGGTCCCTTCCAACCCAAACCATTCTACGATATGGTTCTATGATTCTTGGTCTCATCCTCAGGAGAGGTTCAGAAGGTGCTGCCAGCTCTGTGTCAGGCTGCACTGCACTGGGCTCAGCCCTTGCACAGCCCACAGGGTGGTGCTGCTTCTCCTCCCCGTGAGCACCGGCCATGCCACCCCTGCCAATAGCATGGGGAAGGTGTCACCGGCTTTTACAGCAGCAAATTTGGAGGGCACATGGTAGCACTAAATATGCACACAAGCGCACCCAGCACCACTGCATGCTACCCTTGGGCAGAAGGCAGAGCTATGGGCATCAAGTTCTCCACCATGGCACCGAGCTGCCCATCACTGCAGTTCTCCAGGGCTTCACTCCCTGCCTGTATCACAAAAACCATCTGCGACACCAAGACGTACCACACAATCCTCCTTTTTCTCAGGTGCTTGGTCTACACTTCCCAAACTAAGCATCAAACAGCTCATAGTTCAAAACCACAGAAGTTTGCACTTCTTAGCAGGGCAGTTTATGTGAACCTGTTCCGACTCCTTCATCCCAGACACGAGCTGTTACCCACTCCTCCACCTCTTCAGAGCAAATCCTGCCTTTCTGGAAGAGCGGTGCTGTAAAACTCCTGCTGGATTTGCAGAGCCAGATGAACAGCACGCAGCTGATTTAAACACACCCTTTTACAGCAGGCAGACAGGTTTCCCCTTCGGCAGCGTGCTTCATCGGCCGGTACGCGCGTCGGTCGGCAAAACACACAAGTATGTTGTGAGTCGGGATGCATGATGTGCGTGATGAGTGGCGCAGACAGTGCCGAGCCCTTCCCTATGGGAACAGGGTTTGCCAGGGAAGCCCAGGCTGCAAACACAGCTCATCTCATGCTCTGCAAAACCTCAGCGAGTAACAGCAGCATCTGGCCAGACACCGCAAGCTGGTGATCACCCACATTGCCCCAGGGCCATCCAGCACCCAGGGGGATTGGGGACGCTAATCGTGGGCTGAAAGCTGGTGCATGACACAGCGCACACTCCAGCAAGGGCAGCGAGACGGCGGGTGGGATAATGGAGGATAATAACTGTACAGTTAGAAATCATAACAGTTCAGCCTACACAGAGGGTTAGTTTCCAAGAGAGCCGTTATCTCAGCTCTGATGCCTGGATGTCAGAGCTCCTATGCCTGTTTTATTGCTTAAGTACATGGTTTTATTGCTGTTTATAGAAGTACGTGCGCATACAGAGCAGCGAGGGAGCACATCAGGCAGGAAGCGCTGAGCTTGCACCGACTGCTGTGGGAGAGCATCCAGACCCTGGCCAAGCCTCCGAGGGAGGGCTGGTAAGTGCATATGGAAGGCTGCCTTAATTTCCAGGTCATGACCACTGGCTGATGTGTAAAAGCAACGCAAATCGCTTTTCTTTGTTGATGAAAATATTGTTTCACAGGGAGGAGAGAGTCAGACGAAGAGGGAATCAGAGCCCTCTATTCTCTTGTGTCGCACTTAGACTGTTTCCCCCATTTCCCTTCCAGGTTTGTGAATATTTCTGCACTATATTAAATATTACCGCTCACTAGTGATACCCTTTTTGGTACACTCCTGGGAGAGCCCCCAGGAGCTGACCTCCACAGCAGGGTTTTACACAGAGCTCAGCAGCATCTCCCGGCCCCTGGCTGATGGGGGACCCCTTCCCAGAACCCGGGCCTTAAACCTCACTCATCCTAAGTCCTCAGCTCTAAAAGCAAACCAAGCCCATCAAGGGGCCATGCCTGTGCAGCCTGTGCTTGCCCTTGCCCCCTCTGAGGGCAGCCCTGCTCCCAGGGGTGCAGATTTTCACACCTCTCAAAGGGATGACATGGCAGTGAGTGCCTTCGTGCTGTGCTTCAGGAGCTGCTGAGGAAGGCAGGATTAGATTCCCCAGTAGCAGCAAGAAAATAGAGTCTTGGCTGCCTCTTCCCAGCACAGAACTTTCAGCTTCTTTCCATAGGGCTGAAAGCAAAATTCTCATCATTTACCTTCAGATGAGACAGCCACACTGTTTCACTCTGTCTCAAGGGAAACCTACTTTTGAGATAAAGGTAGGCTGCAGAGATTTTACTTTCCCTTATGTAAATATATGTGTAAAAAAAACCAAACCTGAGGGATATTGCAAATCATTTTCCAGGCTGGTGCATAACTTTGTGCATGGAAAGTAGATCTGGGTGACTCAGGCTTATGTGCAGGGATGCTTTTCCAGGATTTTTTTTTTAATTATTATTTATCTCTGGCTAATTGAAGCAAAATAAAATATTTGGGCTCAAGTTGCTCTGCTGAATGCTCTGTCCTAGCTATTCCCAAATAAGACCAGCCCTTAGATAGTCACTGTACATTAAGACCTTCTTAAAAAGAAGACCAGTGTTCCATCCGATGGACATTGCAGAGCCCATGTGCTGTGGGAAGGCCAGAGAGTGATGAACCACAGCAATTGCCTGTGCTGGTGGGTTGAGCAGAGGAAGGATGTGACAGCAGGGTGGATGCACTGCTCCACTCCCCCCACAGCTGGACACCCTGTTCCCAACCCCGTCACTCCATGGGCAGGTGAAAGCTGCAGGTGTCACCTGTGCTGGCTGAGCTGATGCTGCCCTGGGACCCCCACCTGGAGTACAGGGTTCAGCTCTGAAGTCCTCAGCACAGGAAAGACATGGACCTGTTGGAGAAGGTCCAGAGAAGGGCCACAAAAATTATCTGAGGGCTGGAGCATCTATTCTGTGAAGACAGGCTAAAAGAGCTGGGGTTGGTCAGCCTGGAGAAGAGAAACCTTCTAGCAGCCTTCCAGTATCTAAAGGGGGCTTGTAAGAAAGAAGGGGACAAACTTTTTAGCAGTGCCTGTTGCAATAGGGCAACGGGTAATGGTTTTAAACTGAAAGAGGGTAGATTTAGCCTAGATGTAAGGAAGAAAATTTTTATGATGAGGGTAGTGAAACACTGGCACAGGTTGCCCAGAGAGGTGGTAGATGCCCCATCCCTGGAAACGTTCAAGTTCAGGTTGGATGGAGCTCTGAGCAACCTGATCAAGTTGAAGACGTCCCTACTCACTGCAAGGAAGTTGGACTAGGTGACCTTTAAAGGTCCCCTCCAACCCAAACTATTCTATGATTCTACGGCCCCCAGAGCAGCTGGGCTCTCACAGCCTGGCTTTTGGGAGGATGGCACCATCTGCTGCAGAGCACCCAGGTGTCAGGTCAGAGTTTGGCCCAGAGCAAAGGACACCAGGAGGGAATCAGCCGCCTTTGGGGAGCTGTATGCCAAGTGCTATCTGACTATCTCTGCTCCTCACCCTGTGCTGTTTCCTCCATGGTTCCCAGAGCCCATCCTGGCTGGACATCTGTGTTCTCCCAGGAGCAGGAGACACATATCCAGCTGTCACCCGTAGAAGTCCACAGACACCTGGACTTCACCTGAAATGAGCTCAGATGAATGCTCCCTGGTGCATTTAGCAGAGGCAACAAGAGGCAAGTAGATTAAAATTCCTCAAACACTAAACATGAGCAGCTACAGAGAGGCTGTGGGAATTGGCACATCAGATACCGCAGCTGCGCAGGAAGCTCCTTGCCCAGTTCTGCAGAGTTTCCCTGCATGCTTGGCAGCCCCGCAGCATCCCACTGCCCGTGCGTGGGCTCATGCTGCAGCAGCGGGTGCCCAGCGGTCCCCAGCTCCCAGCATCTCCTGTGCCACCCGCACAACAGCTCTTGGGAGAAGAAAAAAGGAAACGAGTGGGAGAGAACAACATGCAATAGTTGTATTTTCGCTTTGCATTAAGGTTTGTTTGTCAATTAAAATTGCCCTCTCATGGGTCGTAGAGCACTGAAGTGCTGGGATATTTAACTGCCTGCCTTGCAAGGTTTACCTCAGCCCCTTTGTACACTCTGAAACTTATTCCATCCTCCCCTGGAGCAGCAGTGCTTTATTGCCATCTTTATAATCCTAATGGATGTCCTTGGTAAAGATTATAGCCCTGCTGCTAGAAATTTGTTGCAGGACAATGCTTGGATAATGATAAAATAGCAACTAGGGAGCAAGGGGTTGGTGTGACGGTGGTGCAATTCACAGGGCACCGTGTGAATTGTGGTTGCATTCATACATTCTGTGGAAACAGAAATATGAACCACTAGAAATTATTGTAATTAGCATGTGACTAATTCATTGGGCTATTTTGGTTTCCATTTCATTTAGAAAAAGTCTCAGGACCATACGTCATCTGGGAGAAGTGTGTTACAGACCGGCACGCAGATCCCTTAATTTTCTGGTCTAATCTTACAAGCAGTTTCTGTATAGCATACGTGAGCCATGAGCAAGCCCAACTGTTTTCTCCGAAATCCTGTTCCAGATTGACCTCCTCCCTGTGGCAAGCCCTCACACACTCAGCAAACAGCAGTCCCTGTCCAAATAGCTCAAGGTTTGGGTCTCTTCACTGAGGAACGCAGTGCCGCAAAGGAGGAGGCAGATCTCAGCTTTAGACTTCCACATAGAAAGCTGTTTCATGCACAGAGAAGGCGTGGATCCAGCTTGGCTAATGTAGTGTTGAGGTTTGTGTTCAGATCCCGTGCAGAGCAAAGAAACAAAATGGTCAGATCCTTTCAGAGCACTTCAAGAGCTACCTACTCATCGCATGACTGTCACACAGAGGTTTTGCAATAAATCGTACAGCACTAATGATCATCAAACTACTTAACCATGGAAAATTACTTTAATGCTACCTCAATGCATTAATGAATGATCCATTAATTAATTCAAATTATTGAAAATTGGCCTTGCTTTCCTGTTAAGCTAGAATGACTTCATGCCAATTCCAAACAGGAGAGTGATGTTTAATCTGAAATTACGATGAGCATGAGGGCCCCAGATACCTGTGGGCTAGCAGCAGCCAACACTTACTTGCTGCAACAATGCTGAGAAAAGAGAAAGCATGAGGCTGCTCCAAGCTGGAAGATCAGAGGGAGCAGGTCCCTTTACAGATCTAAACCACCATTGCATCTCATCCAGAGAAGACATTTAACCCTAAAGCTCCTTTGAACTGACCCTTGGCAGTCCCAGGAACAACAGGAGATCTGCAGCCGCTGGCTGGCCATGCTGTTCCTGCGGGTGCTGGTGCCTTGGGCACAGACAGGGAAGAACATGTTTCTGATGCATAATCACCATGCTTTTTAATTTTCCAGGGCAGTCAGTAAAGTCTGGAAAGCTTTTACATCCTTTCTTTCTGCAAAAGTACTAGATTATTGATTCTATGATAAAATAAATGAAAAATCTATTTGGATTGTTTATGAAGAGGCTACTAATGTAGTAAAGCGCTTGATACAGGAATAAATTCACTATAGTGTCAGTCACTTAACTGGCCAGTAAGGCAGTGATACCCACCAAGCAACGGTTGGAAACCACAGATGTTTTGGACATAACAGGAATCCAACTGCAAACAATAGCCAAGGAGCGACTGGTTACACACAGGAAAGTTGAGATGGGATGTTTTCTATTCCACATTGAAGCCAATGTCCAATGCCTGGAAGCTGAAGCTGGGTGCATTCAATGTTAAAAGAAGCAGCAGTTTTCCAGCTTGGTGGGAGATTAAACACTGAAAGAACAGGGAAGTCTTTACACTTCACCTTCATCCAGGGAAAAAGTCCTTTGCAAATGCAGGATCACGTCAGCCTTGCTGCATCCCAGGAGAAGAGCTGCACATAGCAGATGGATGGAAAGAAATCAAGTGTCACTAGAAACCCCCTGAGCAGGTCCAAAAGAGAGGTAAAACTAGTAAAGAATACACAGTGATCTCCTGAGCTCAGGCTTTACCATTTCATATCTTTTCTCTAAGGCACTGGGATGCTCACGATGCAGAGCCTCCAGTACAAACTTCATCTCACCACGTTGGCAGAACAAAGCTTGGTGCAGCCAGCTCTGCCCCACAGCAGCCTGGCTCCCTGGGGAAGCTGAATCTCTGGAAATCACTGAGATTTCAAAAAACAGTGGATGATAACCTTAGTTCACAGCCAGGAGGAACTGCAGCACTGGTTTTAATGGAAGCACAATTAGACCAACTCCAGCTACTAGGGAAAATCTTCCCCAATAGTTGTTAATATAATGCAAATCTCTATGGCACCAGCAACCAGCACATTGTTAACCATTTCCATATAGGAGCTCATTAAAATGACAAAAATCCTGCAAGGGAGGAAGCTTCTTTCCTCCCGGTGCACAGCAGTAAACAAGGAGGTGAGAGTTGAAAGTTGCACTCTTGGTCTCCAAAACATTGCAGCAAACCAGCACACTCTCAGCTCCATCCCCCGGCTTGGAGAGGAGCCAGCCCCTTGCTTTGTCCTCAGGACCAAGGCTGGAGAAATACAGGGCATCGTATAAAAAGGGAAGAATAGCTCCTACCTAATAAAAACTCCCATCCCCTTTTTAAATCACTAGAGGATCAGGTGTGACACTGAAGCAAAATAGATGGGAGAGAAAATAAAAAAAACCACCACCCACAACCCTCAGGTGTGAGCATTAGCCAATTATACATTCAGGAAGCTGTGTTAATTAGAAGCTTTTCAAGAGAAGAGTCAAAGGACTTCTCAAACACAGATGGAAATGGATTTTAACAAGCAGTGATGAGTCCCAGTGTTGGAGAGGTATCAGCACTGCCATGTCCTCTGCTGGCATCTCCAGTTACTACAGGGGATGGCTCCAGCTGAGGCTGCGCTCCACCCACCACTGACGGAGTGCAAGCCAGCGATTAGCGTGATTGATTTTTTGGGGAATATTATGATATTAAAATGATTAATCATGTAGCCAGGAGTGGTAAAGGATTATTCCCTACATAACAGTCATAGCTCTTTGTGAGAGCCCAAAAGCGCCCGGGTCATCTGATGGCTCAGAAGCGGCCCGTCATCAGCAGCTCAGGGAAGAGGAATTGATTTTTTCTTTTTCTTAATGATGATGTGTAATGCAGCAGCTTTATGCAGTAGTCAACAGAGACCCAGGATGTTTAAGAGAATTAGATGATGGCTCACACCTGAAACAGGTTTCCAGTCCCCTCCCCCCCGACAGAGGGAAGTGCAGAGCAGAGAGAGGAACAAGTCACAATTGATTTGCTTGTTCTTTATATATGGTTATGGTCATTTTCTTTCCTGTTTAAGTCAGGGAAGCTCAAAACATGGATGTGGATTTGTTTATGAGCATCGAAATGGGTTCCTTTAAGTGTTACATGATACGTGTGCCTTCTTAAAAAGGGCATATGAAAGCCATTAAAGAATTTAAAAAAAACATCTAAGAGACTGACCAGAGTTGTTTTACTTTATCCCCAAATGAACATTAACTTTGAGGTAATTTTTGAGGTTTATTGCACTAACCAAGAAAACCAGGTCATGTAAAATGAAAGAGCCCATATTACTGTGCAGGCAAAAATGCCTTCTCAGCAGAGACTTGTTCACTCTGTGCTTGTCCTAGACCATTATTTTCACTTCCCTGAGATGCACTTTGTGAGAAATACTACAGGGAGCAGACATCGCTTTTGGTGAGTTGTACTGCATGGGGCTGTGAGTTGGAAACAAGGACTGCAAACACCGAGCTGTGACAGATGTAACATCCCCCCCACACGCGCTCCTCATCCAAAATGTGTGTGCAATGAGCAGAAAAGTGCTCCTAGGAAGCATCAGAGGGAAAAAGCTGCCCAATGACCACAGGCACAGGAGATGGAGTCCCAGAGGCCAACGACTGCTGACAGTCTGGCAACAGCTCAGCCTGTCCTTGCCAGCAGCTGGTTCATGTAGTGACACACCAGCGATAAGTGGACGTGATTTTTGACACAATAAACCTCAGAAACGTGAGCAGGAGCTTCCAGACTCCCCTGGAGCACAAGTGCAACTGCTCCATGTGATAGACCTTGAGAAGACCAAGCCTTGGGGTGATGCTCAGGACACTGCACAAAGGCTGAGCGTGGTCACAGCATTTGCCATCTGCTGTGGCAGCAGGGTAAGACGGCTGGGTTTTGCACTCCACGTCCCTTGGCACCTCATGCAGCACACTCAGCTCCACCAGCCCGTCTTACAGGTCTTGAGGGGTTATGAATGATACACGGGGGCTCAGACCATCAGCATCCACAAGCATGAACTGGGGCCTGCCTTGAAATTTAATCACTTCATGAAAATGTAACTTTCAATATTTCATTACGATGTATCCCATCTGTTAAACATCATCCCAGAGAGTTTGGTGGCACTTTAAATGAAGCTGTGAAGAGCTGCATTTGTTTTAGATGTAATTGGACAGCTGTTTTATTATGAATTAATGAACTATGATGATTAAAAGGAATCCAGTTCTAGCAAACCATGTATTAACAATTACTCCTGACTAAAATCACAACCAAGCAAGTGCTAGAGAACTTTCACAACAATGACTCGAAGCAGAAGATGAAAAAGCAAAGCCAGTGAGGTGCAACAGGACAAAAGATGCCTCCAGGCCAGGCTTCCTGCACCAGGTATGGGTTCCCTGGGCTGCCCCATAGCAACCAAACCACTCCACATCACTGCCATCTCCTCTGGCCCAAAGCATTTTTTTGATCCAAATCAGTTACCAGGGTCTGCTCATACTCCTCCATCTTCCCAGCCCCTCTTCATTCTCATGTCTTCTTTCTCCCCTGCCCACAGATCCCACAAGGGGCTGGGGAGAGAGAGGGGACAGCAACTGCAGCAGGCTCAGAAGTAGAGATAATTGACCTCTTTGTGGCTGCAAAACATATTTCAGATTCCTTTTCCCCCTGCCCTGGGTCACTTTGGCCAAGGCTGTTTGCACCAGAGGCATTGCACAGAGTGGGATGCTCCCTGACATGGGGCCGCATCCTTCCTGGCTGCGAGGAGACAGCCCCAGCACCATGCTGAGCATCGGCAGCACCATGAAAAACTCATCCTGAGCTGAGGAGCCCTGCATTCATCCTTCCCAGTTTAGAACAGATTTCTGTATTTCATCTGAACCCAGTGCCAAATACCAGAGGCCACAGAAAGCGGCTGTTGGAGTTTCCACAGGAGTTTCCCAGTTCATATGGAGCAGTTTTTAAGCAGTAACGTCTTTGCCCTGAGAGGTTTCAGCGAAAAAGCTCTGAAGAGTTAAATGAATACAGGTACATATGCCACATGTGCAAATCACTTATCTCCTGCTGTTAAAATAAATCTGTTCCAAATCATTGTGGTTTCCCAATAGCTGCCTCCTGATCTTTCTCCACTCCAGCCCTCCACTTGGCCTTCTTTTCCGTGTTGATCCTCAGCAGCGTGTGATCCCTTTTAGCAGCCTTGAAAAGAAATGGTGAAAATCATTGCAGGCACACATTTCTCACCACTAAATTTCCCCTGTTTGCATCACTTGCTTTGGCCCCCACTGGCCTTTTTGGTATTTTTACAGTGATGGAAGTTAATGTGTTTCCCTGTTTTACCAAATTTTCAGCATTTGCAGCTCTGATTAGCAGGAAAATTACACTGTAAATTGTTTACAGGTGCGCTGGGACATGCGAGTCAGGCTGGAGACCCTCCTTCCCATCAGTGGGATGGGAAGAAGTGAGTGTCACAGCTCTTGTTGGCCACGGTGGCATGGAGGCAAGGCGGGCAGCACCATGGGAGCCTCATGGCCCGAGGACACAGGGCAGGACCAGCTGCCATTGACATTGTCTGAGCTACTCCACAACCGTTGGATTGACCTCTGGCTGAGATACCATGATACAGAGCATGGGTTTATGGCAAAGTGGGTCAGAAGAAACACATTAACCAGCAAGTTGTGCTTTCCCATGCCAACCTCTCCTCCAGAGAACGGGGTGATAGAGATCCTGTGCAAATATTGCTCATATGGACATAATCTCAAACCTATCTGTCACCCAGGCTCTTAGTTACAAAGAGAAGGTACATAGAGCATACATATAGTGGATCAGTTCACTTTACCCAGAAACAATACTCACTTCTTTGCCGGTGATTACCATGGCCAAACAGCCCAGCAAGGTCAGTGCAATCATGATGTAGCAAACCTTTATCCTGACGCTGCTCCTCGCTGCGTCAAGGACCTCAGACCTGCGGAGGACAGAGCAGAGTTTCCATCCTGCAGCAGCATGTGTGAAATGAGATCATGGGGAGCTTGGTAATGAATCCTCAAGTCTTCCAGCAGCCGCCTATTAATGTACAATGTGTTTCAGCATTCTCCTTCTGAAAGTGCTTAAAGGACTCAAAAAATTAACCTATGGGGGAAAGATTTAGCCACCCTCCCACACAAGTGGGGTATTGCTACTCTCAACAGTCATCAGTAACAACAGGAATAACAAATCCTGCTCTCCTGCCTTCTTTTATTGCATATGAGAGTGAACACCTGAAAAATGACAAGGACAGGAAAGTCTTTTCATCGTGATAATAGAATTATGAGGGGCCCGGCTTTAGGTGTTGCAGGGCAGGGCATGGGGTGCCGCATGGCACCAGGAGACACTGGGGCCATGCCACCAGGGCCAGGCAATGCCACCCTCAGTGGAATAAAAGCACGTACATGACATTTTTTGCTAAGAGCAACAGGGAGTTCTCACCCAGAGAAGAGGCACAGCATGTGGTGACTGGGTCTGTGGCCACATCCCCATCCCAGCTGCACATGGCGCTTTGGAGCCCTGTCCCGCTGCAGCACAGCCCCTGCCAGGCAGCTGGCACTAGCCCCACAACCATCTGCCTGCGGCGGGATGCTGAGCCTGAGCTGGAGCAGACAACTGCCCTGTCCGTCCGGAGTCATCTCCCCAGGCAGATGACAGTCACAACCATCGCTGGGAAATCTCCACCACCTTCCATGAGTGCCCCACGGCGTGTATCTGACAATTCACACGTGGCAATGAGTCATTCATCAAATCATACCCAGCCATAGATTTATTTACACCTGCGAGGGAAGTCCAGCTGGAGGAGCCCCCAGGATGCCATAAATCAGGAAACATCAGGTCTCCAAAATGAGTGACAATCCTCTAACAAAATAACTTGACAAGGAGGTGAAACTATAGCCCCGATGTGAAGAACTCATTGCAGATGGCTTTCACCAAAGCTGTGTATAGCCCCAACTTCTTTTTAAAATTTATGCAGCATTATTAATTGCTAATCAATAAAAACTAGCAAAGCATGCAAAAACTTGAAGTGGATGATATTTTACTGCGGTGACTTCTGAGTTACAAAGCCTCTTGTCTTGTAAAAAACACTTCAGCTTAGTCTGAAACATATGGTATCTACAACAAGGGAATCTAGTTTACTTCACAGGACATAACAAAAAGTTCATGTTCCCAAAAATTCAGATTATTTTTGGACACCAGTAGCAGCAGGTCCAGTCAGCATGGAGAAACACTAACCCTCACCATGTAAGCATAATTCTGGGTAATGCAGACTGGGGTCTCAATCTGTAAATTCACATCCAGGAGCATCGTTCAGACAGACCTACTTACGATATGTGCTTGGGAATGTCCTCCTCCTTTTTAAAGCATCCTGCCCATACTAACACCTTTTTATCAAAATTTGTAGGCCTTCTGTCATTTCTGAAAGCTTTGTAACCTGTAAGAGATTTTATAAAAGACAACAATGAGCTAAGCTTAAAGAAGGGAAGAGTAAAAAAGCTGTTGTTACAGGGGGAAAAGGATTGAAAGTTCAGAATGGCACTTTTCTGTTCTCTGAGAGCCAAATGTGCTTTCTAATGTCAAAAGGACTCAGCAGCTGGTGTCAGATGCTTTGTTACATTTGCAGCTTATTTTATTTTGCTTAATTTTTTTTTCCTTTAGTTTAGGTAGATTTTAAACTAAAAATCTCTTCTAGCCTTCCTGATTAAGGGGGGAAAGGATGTGAGGCAGAAGTCACCCCAGCCTGCAGTGCTCTCACCCTGCTTGTATCTTGCTTTTAAATGGCCCAACTAGTGAGTTAAACAAACTGCCAGCAGCACCAATAACTCCTCGGCAGCATCTCCTTCTGAAAGCGCTGATGGAGAGACGAGGTCTGTTAAAATACAGCCTGGTGGGAGCCTGGCAGTTGTTCTCATGCAAGCTGGGTACCACATTACTGTACTCTAATGATGATACATTACACCCCACCAAACTACCACGGTGATGCCATTAACATGCTGTCACCATGAGCGCAATGAGAAAGAGACTCTGGCTCCTCTTGATGGAAACTAGTCCAATGATGGGCCATGATGAGGGCAGTGGCAGGGAGACTCTGCAAAAATAGAGTAAGCTGTGGCTAGCTCACATCCAGGCTTTTGCACTGCACACCTGTATGGGTGGTCATCACGAGGCAGCTGAACTGCTCACACACCCAGGCAGGTGCACCCAAGATTCTAGGTTATGGTGCCTTGTACCTGCAAACATGTGACTGGTGTTTAGAAACGCCCTGCGGGTGACCAGGGCATGCAGGAAGGGATGACATGAGGATGGCCTCAGTCTCGGTGTCCTACAATCCCTGGTTGTTACTGGATTGCTGGTGCTTGGCTGAAAGGAAATCACTGCCGCTACAAAACAGGGCACAGGGAGCATCTCCTGCCTGCATTGAGATGGTGAAATTACATTAAGTGCCTTGACCCCAGGCCTGCTCATGCATGCCAGGACTTGTGGAAGGATGAAAAATCCCAGGTGTAAATCTTGGCACCCAGACCTCCAGGTAAATTTAGTCTCCTGCTTCTCCTGTTTCTGTTACAGAGTGCCAGCGAGACCAGGAGACCTACATCTGAAGTATCAGCAAGTGTCTGAATCAGATCTGTAGGAAGCAGTAAGATGGATCACTAAAAGGACAGACTCCATCCCAGGGAAGACAAGGGCAAAGCCCCACACTGGAGACCCACAGCCATCCCATGGGAGCACAGGCAGCCCCACGTGGCCCAGGGTGAGGTGTCTGCAAAGGCACGGCCAAGGAGGTGGTGGTACAGGTTGAAAGAGAAACTACCTCCATGCCCATGTGGGAGCAGCCCATGCCAGGGCACTGCCTGCCACAAACATGCACAGTTCTGGACATCATCTGGCAGGGAGCATTGGGGGCGAGCAGAGGAGTGCAACTCTGCCACTTGCACCAGCCCTGCACAAGCAGGGACATGAATGGATCCTTCTCTGGAAACCTGGCAGCTGGGTAGAAGGTGGAACATTTATTTATTTTTTTTTAATTAACAAGTTCCCTGATGTGAAGTATCAGTTTGTATTTGCTGCCGTAGGAGGAGGATTATTTAACAGAAAAAAATTTATCCCTGTGCACTGCACTAGTCAGAGCTCTGGGTTTGCTCCGTGCCCCAGAGCATTGGTAACCCCAAGAGATGCAGCGCTGCAGCAACACAGCCACAGACGAGAACAAGGGTCATTTTCTCGTCCTTTCCCAGGCGCTGCAGCACAAAACGGCGACCAAAGCCTTTCTACCCACCTGGATTAGCTGTCCGCAGAGCCATATCCTGAGCGTCCTTCGCTCTGTCCCCGAAGGCTCTGGCAGGGTGCAGGACCAGCCAAGCCACCCGCCACCGCCTGGGGCTGCGCCCCAGCAGCCTCCCCAGCATCTCGCCCCGGCCAGCACCCGACCACTGCCTCCCCACCCACCGGGAGCGGGCAGAAAGCTGCTTCTAGGAGTTACTAATACAAAATTACCTCTTCCTGTAAGAAGGAAGCAGCATGCATTGCCACCCTGGCTGCCAACAGTGTTCGCTTGCGTCACGATGACAAGTTAAATTTATCGCCTGTGTTTCCTGGAATGGCACACCTCCTGAGTCAGGCGGGCAGAGATCACACACAGCCTCTCCATCCCAAGGACCTGCTCAGGAGAGTAATGGATATTTATATTATTTTCTCAGTCCTTACTGTGGTAGGACTAAAATAGGACAGCATGCTATATTTCCCCAAAGATAGGCTTAGTGACTGCTAATTATCACAGCCAGTTAAGCTGTGAGAGTTCTTAATTGTTCTCAGCTATCTTGCAAATCAGTAGGGTTAAACAGACTTTTTTGAAAAGGAGCAGCATTTCCCCTGTCTCAGAATAAATGTGGTTTGGCAGAAGGGAACTAAAGCTGATGTTTATGGCTATAAATGCAGATGGAGAGTCCATCTCGCATCCAGACTGCAAACTTTCCTGACAAAAAACTATATTTCAGATATATTTCAGGTCTAAATCAGTAAACTAAGAAATTATGTGGAAAACCTCAGGTGATGCAGTATTTGCCAGTCAGTAAAATTGTCACTGAAATGTAGCAGTACCTGTAAAATATTTCTCCTCTTTGAATTCAGTCTCCACAAAGTCTGGACAGTGCTGGATGTTTTCCATAACATCAACTGTTCTAACCAGAGAATGAACCAAAACCAATGCTCTTTTATCACCTTAACATTTGTCCTGGATTTTGCACAAAACTCTCCCTGATGGGTCAGGAAATGGAAATGCGAAATACTTGACTCATTTGGAGCAATGGGGTATTTACTCTCCTCAGACACACAAGGCTTTAAAGATGATTTACAACCAGGGAAAAAAATTCCATTTGAAAGGGAAGAAGCAGTTGCCAAAAGGAAAATTTTCAGGACTATTTAGTAATACTATCAAATAGAATATTGCAGATAATCAAAGTGTGTCTAAGAGCAAGGGGAGGAACTGTGAGGGATGTTGGCAAGGATATTCTTTAAGGGCTGAGAAGATGAAAGATGTGAGACAGATGCAGCTCCAGCTACCCAGCTCCTGGCCTCAAGGAAAAACTCTACCACTTATAGAGATGTTTTATATTTTTTGATAACACAAAGTTACCGATACTGAGGAAAGAAGAAACTCGCAGCAATGACAAATACTGGGTTTCCTCCTTCATGAAAGCTCCATAATACATCTGGACATAACACAATGTGTTTGGCTTAATTTGCTTATAATTTGGTAAAGCAAATTAGATCCATTTCCAGACTAGGAACCTACACAGAAAATAAGTGGTGGTTTGAGCTTCCAGCTGCAAACAAGACCTGCAAACAAGCAGAAATGATTGGATCTAATTACACTGGAAGAAGCAGAAGGGAAACCTGGGAAAGTCACTGAGGATATTTGTGTTCTGCTCAGGATTTCCCTGTGGGAAGATGGGAGTGAGGATGAAGAAAGGCATCCCTGCAGGCCCCCTTTTCTCACTCAGAAGCAGAGGACCTTCTGAGTGGGAAAGAGGCACTGTACACCTGGACATCCCTCGCTCCCCAAGCCAGCTGGGCAGGAGGGGCTTGGGGACAGCAGATGGGACATGCTGTTGTGATGCTCACATCGCACTTGGAGCCACCCAGCCCCATAGGGGCTCCAGCTGTGCAGAGCATTAGAGCATTTTCACGTTAACAGGCACTCTCCAAAATGCTTATTGCAGAAGTGACTGTCTTTACATCATGTCTGATTATGGATTTGAAGAGAAAAAGAAAAACAGAAGTATTTTATCTCTTAGTTTCTCAAAAGCAGAGAAAATCGCAGGGGTTTGAGGCCTCTAGTGCTTATCCACCTAGGGGTTGTCAGTTGTTTCTTCTAGAAGACACATCAGCTAACAGTTGTATTAATCACATCTGCTGTGAGCAAAGAAGCACTTGAGGATTTATTATGCCAGCATTTAGAAGTGCAAAGACACAGGAGGACCTCATGAAACCACAAAGGCAGTTACTTGGTCTTGACTCTTACTCATTTCTCTGGCACTGTGAATGCTCAGTGCCGGGGTGAGTTTTACTGCAGTGCATGAAAGCTAATAAAAAGCTATATACACCACAGTGTTAGGAAATCAAGCTTTCCCTTGTGCACCGTGAATCTCTCTCTGACCCAGAGCATCTTGAATCCCTTCCTGAACAGCAGAGAGATGCAGAATGCTCTGGGACCAAGGTAGCCTGGTGTGCAGCCTGATGGCCTTGGTCCTCCTTAGAGATGTTTTGTGTCCAGCCCAGTACATGCACATCCTCCCCACCCCCTGCCCAGGTTACAAACCATTCGCATGAGGCTCATCCATTCACTCCCTCACCAAGGCATTGCTTGATACCCATCAGTGATGCATTAGCAAAGTGCAACCATTATTTCATGACCATTAAGCTCACAGATGGGGAGTTTCTTGTATAGCAGTAACAACTTGTTCAGAGACACAGAATTAGTAAAACTAGGCTTAAATCACCATTTTATGCTCCTCCCACATCCTTCTGCCAGGAGGAGAGCGGGACCCCAGCTCCTCAGCAAGCCCTGGACAGTAACAACTCACACACTGACTGGCTATACAGATGTCCCCCAGGCTTCCTCTGACCCTCACTGCAAGGGGAGAGCACAGATCTGAAGGTTTTTGAGTTACAAAGCAGCAGGCTATCTCAGGGAGAACAGAAGACGGTCTGCAGCTGTGGTGGTGGTGCAGACTCTTGACATTTCTGTGTTCTGCGCGAGAGCAATACGTACTTGTAACGTTTGCTGCACACTGGTGCCAACACTGAAGATTGAAAATTAAACACAACCACACAGGACTCCATCCTGGTTCTGTATCATCTGCACATCCCTTCCACCACCTGGGACTCTGCTCCTGCCGCCCACTCCGCAGCAAGGACTAGCAGCCAGTCATCCTCTCCTCCCTAAATGCACACAAAAACCTTTGCAGAACTGGAGCTGAAAGGTCACGATATAAAATCCATTGCTCTTTGTAAAAATCCATTGCTTTTTGATTTCTGACTGACTTTATACTGTCATTCCCAGTATCTTAATTCTGATTATTGTCAGCCTATTGCAGCAATGAGAAACTTGGACTCAGCTTCTCTTCACCTGTTCTTCTTTTTCATTCCTGTGACTGTTGAAAGCAGAAAGACTTTATTCCTCCAGAAGCCCCAGGTCCCTGCACATCTTTTTACATCTCCTGGTTAATTTTCATAAGATTGCACAACAAATTTTTTTTAGTCATATACACAAAAGAATTCGCTGGAGTAGTCAACAGAAAAAAGTATTACTCTAGAAGGCTGTTTTCATGTTCAGTGTCCTCAAAACCAAGCTGCTTACCATCAGGCTCTGTTTTGCATGCCATGCAAACTTTGTACACGAGGGCTGTGATGAGGAGCAGAAGATAATCTTATCTTAAAATTCTTTGCCTTCCCCCCATCTAATTAAATATGCAGCAGAGCTCTGTCTTGGTCCCTAGACAAGATAAACAAGCAATCCTGGATGGGCTCGTGGCTCATGAAATTCTAAGTGAGTCAGGAAATATTCCTCCACCAAACCGTGTGTTCTCCAGCAGCACAGCTTAACACAGCAAGAGCAATGAATTGCTTTGAAATGTCTCGCCTGCAGACTCCCAGCCCAGAAGCCTGTCCCTCCTCTTCAGGGTCCCCAGGGAGCAGCACTCCCAGGGCTTCAGTTGTCTCCAGGAGGTGAGTCACATCCTCCCCATATCAGGAAATCGTCTACCCTAAGGAAACTCAAATGCAAATCCCAATAAACTAAAAGCTCCTTAACTATTTCTCAACATAGTCCAGTCAAATCAAGGGAAGAGTCACAGCATTTTGCAGCAAAATCAGACTCAGAGGGTTTGTAAAGAGCTCTGAAAACAAGCACCAGCATGAGGCTTTAGTCACTTCAGGACACTCAGATTCATTTTTTTATAATCTGGAGTGTTATCAATAAATCAAGGCATCTGCTAAAAAATAGTGACAATGAAGGAGTCCCTCCCTTCTTTCTGTGTTAAAATTCAGCTTTGCTTTTAAAAAGATGAAACCAGGATTCCCCTATCCAGTTACTGAAAGGTTCTACATTTTCTACCAATACTGTCCCTATTCCTCCAAATTTGATAGCATTGCTACCATTTGAAAAATCTTGCCTAGGAACCATAAATAAGACACTAAGCCACACTACCAAAAAAACCCCTACAAACTCCATTGACTCTGGTAAATCTTTCCTAATTTATACCATATATGAGCCTTTTGGCATCAGTCTCTTAATAGGAAAAGGTAATTGATGTAACACACTTGGTATTTTCTACAACAGGGCAGCCATTTCCCCCAGGTGAAAAAGATCTGAGCTGTTCTCTGTGTCTGCCACTAACAAAAGAATGAGCAGGATTTGGCCCTGAGTGTGTCAGATCTGAGCAGAAGTGCTCAACATTGCAAGGATAAGAACCTCCAAATGATCCTTATCTAGGAAGATTAATCGTCTCTGCCATTAAGCACATTTATTCTTAAGGGAGTTAAACCCAAATTAGCATGGATGTTTTGCTGCTTAAGGTGTATTCATCTCTGGAACAACACGAGAACCCACTCTTACCTCTCTTGGTGGTAACAGAAATGCCTACGAACAAGGGACACTGCTTTAGCCAAGAGGACTCATAACCCACATTCGCTTTGTTCCCTTCCACTGGCTCCAGGTTTTTAGCTAAGATGCAATAGAGTATTGGACACAGGAATACAGTCACGAAATATCTTAATAGGAGGCAAATTCAGTAGAGCCTGTGAGCTGGACCTAGAGTCGCCAACCTCTGCAAACAAATACTAAAAAGGGACTTGGGATGGGCCTGACATGCCCTTGATACAAAGTGCAGGGTTTATAACAGCTGGGGTCAGAAGGACAGAGCTCACAGCAGCAAAAGAAAAATTACTTATTGCTCTGGCAAAGCCCCAGTATGACCTTTCCCAAGGTTTGGGATGATCATACAGAAGCAAATGGCATGTCACCTCCAGCACAAGGTGACTTGGCACATGTGGCAGCTGCCTGCTGATGGGCTGAAACGTGGGGTGGCTGCCTAAGTCCAGCTTCATCGTGGAGGAGCAGCCAGATGCAAGCAGCGAAGACCCCAGGACCCGGGGGAAATCCTCCAAGGTATTCAGGATGTTGTGCTGAAATTGCAGCTTTTACAACCAAGGAAACTAATGCATCCATGAGCTTTGCACCAGGCCTCTGATTCCTAGAATAATGTACAATTGGACCGTAGAGCAAAAATGTGCAAAACCCTGAAAGGAGAACAAAACCATCAGAATCCTAACAATTTACATTTTGACTCAGAGTTTGGAGAACCATTTATTTTAAACCTTTTCCACACATGTTTCCCCAGCTGAGCCTGAGAAACACACTGACAAGGACAACCTCGTTGTTCACTTGTCACTTAATGATTTTCTTTGCTGAGAAAAACGGCATTGTCTTCAAAAACAGATGCATTTAGAAATTTTTCAGTCCATTAGTCAATAGTTTAGGGAAAAAAGAAACCTAATTTAAAAAGATTGAACAATCCTTTGTGGAAATGTCTTTTCCCCACCCTTGTTTTAATATAAGAACGACTTACATTTTTTTCAGCTCCCATGCAGAAGCCGTGTACCATTGATCAGGCCAATAAACCTGCCAAGATCACTACGAGCCCCTGCACTGTGGGGTCAAATTTCCCCTTTTAGTGACTGGCTGAATATGTACGCAATCAATACAAGAGCGAGTGTATCCTGGGTAACACAGCGGGAGGAACTGCCCTGGGGACAGTTTGCCCCAGCAACACACATCACAGTAGTCCATAACAGGGCCAGGTGCCTCCTCAGATTTATGAACTGTTTCTTGACAATCCCTCTAAAGAGACCATAAAACTCTTCCAAACACTCCTGGGTGAGACACAGCCTACCTGGAGGATGAGATTTATTCCCAGCAGCTTTTATGTGACCAAAGGGACCAGCAGGGAAATGCATCTCCTAAAAGATGCACAGTCCCCCAAATGAAGCATGGAGAGGGCAGGAGAGTGACAATCTCCTGTCACACAGGGCTTTGCATAGTGGTTCATGGGCTTGGTGACACAGTTTTGTCTTGATGCCTTGTTCAAACCACTGGCTATATCTCCCTGCACTCTTATGGACTGGCTGTTGGGCTGAGACTTGGGCTGGTCACTGTGACTTCTCTGCTCCTTGTTTGCACAGCACCTTGCACAAAGAAGTCCCAGGCAGTTCCTGGTGCTCCTATGTAGCATGGTAAAGACATAACGAGGAGAATGGAAATGAGAGACTTATCCTGAGAAGACATATAATGATTACAGGGGGGCAGGACCTGCAGAAAAAGAAATTACATCCTACATACACAGGACTTTACTTCTTTGCCAGTAACACAAACGTGTCCTGTGTTTTCTGGACTGTGTATGTCATGGCAACGCAAACACAAAGCCATTGCAATGAGCTGTACATAATGGGCTTGTGTGGTGGGGCGGCATCAGTCAAGGGCCTTCGTTCCCTACATCGAGGCTCAGGGAGCACTTCAAAGCTCCCCACTCCTGGGGCACCCACTGGGCAGAGCTCATCCCATCAGAGCTGCCAGGGCTCCTCTGGCTGGTCAGCCTGGCACAGCAGTGGAGACAGAGGAGTGGAATGTGAGAGAAACAGCTGCACAGACACCAAGGCCAGTGAAGAAAGAACGGGAGGAGATGCACCAGAGCTGAGATTCCCCTGCAGCCCATGGTGAGATGGCAGGCTGTCACCCTGCAGCCCATGGGGGAGGTTAACGGTGGAGCAGAGATCCACCGGCAGCCCATGGAGGACCCCATGCTGGAACAGGTGGCTGCACCCAAAGAAAGCCATGATTCCATGGGAAGGTCTTGCTGGAGCAGTCTGTTCCTGAAGGACATCACCCTGCGGGAGGGACCCACACTGGAGGAGTTCGTGAAGAACTGCAGCCTGTGGGAAGGACTTAGTGTTGGAGAAGTTCATGGGGGACTGTGTCCCATGGGAGGGACCCCACGCTGGAGCAGGGGAAGAGTGTGAGGAGTCCTGCCGCTGAGGAGGAAGGAGTAGCAGAAAAAACATGTGACAAACTAACTGCAACCCCTATTCCCCCTGTGCCACTGCTGGGAAGGAGGTAGAGAAATTGGAAGTGAAGCTGAGCCCAGGAAGAAGGGAGAGGTGAAGGGAAGGTGTTTTTAAAATTTGGTTTTATTTCTCATTATCCTACTCTGATTCAATTGGTAACAAATTAAACTGATTTTTTCCCCAAGTTGAGTCTGTTTTGCCCATGACCATAATTAGTGAACCCCTGTCCTCATCCCGACACAGGAGCCTTTTGGTATATTTTCTCCTCCCCATCCCACTTGAGGCAGGAGGGAAGAGCGAGCGAGTGGCCGCATGGTGCTTAGTCACCAGTTGGGCCTAAACCACAACACTGTCTTACTGAAACAGGACTTTGTTCAAGAACAGAGCTTATTATAGATATACAACATGTTTCCAGTGCCCTACCCACATTGAGTGGGCAGTTCTCACAAATGCTATGCTTGGAGAACTGCAGATTCATAAAAAAGACACAAATTGGAGAAGAAAGTGGCTAAAGTGAGGATGGTGTCACTGAGTTCACACAGCAGTTGGTGAGATCGTCTAGGAAAACTGGATGACCTCAAGGGTTTGTGTTACAGAAATGAGACAAAGAGCACACGTCTCTGAGGCTAAAGATGAGGATTTCTGTCTGCTTTCGTTTAACTTAGGATAACTCCACACTGGCAAGCAGATGCTGCCATGAAAAAAGTAGATGAATGTCACGGGCTGCTGGTATCTCGTTCTTCAGGAATCACAACCCAAAAGGCTGTTGTGATTCCCCTCGTATATCAGAAGGCTTTATCTCAACTCTTAAGGGTCTCAATCCCAGTGGACCCAATCGAAGGCTATCCAACAGAGAGCCTCAACTCACTGCTCTCTCAATCAGAAGGCTATTCAACCAAGAGCTCCAATGCACCGCTCTCCAGGGGCTCCTACTGCTCCAGTACCCAGGAGGGAAACACCCTCCTCCCTGAGGGGAGTGCCCCGCCTTTAAGCCTCCCATAGGTCACGTGGTCTCCGGCTGGCCAACGTGACTCGCAGCACCTGTCTCGACAAGGCACAGGTGCTTCCCATGTAGCAGCCAGGAAACGTCCCCGACAGATGAAGTTCTAAGATGTGAAAGCAAAGTCATTCTAGCAGAGAGATAACACTTCTAGTATCCTCAAATGAGATGTCTGGAATAACCTGCACTGCTCTGGTTACTCAAGAAAGCTACTTAAGAAGACAAGTAATAGAGGAAGAAATGTGAGGAATATTTCTTTTTCTTGGCTAAGAAATGAAAAATGGAGAGTGGTCATGGTAGATATCTTTCTGAGAAGCTCAATGCCAGAGAAGAAGGGCAGTTAGGAAGGCTAAATGACAGCACTGATACCTGAACAAAGGGTATAAGCTGTTCACAGTGGATGCCAAGGGCTGCATCTTTCCTGCAGCTCTTCCTTGCACCTTCCAGCAAAGGGGTGAGGGCTGTCTCCATCCTCACATGAGCTAACAAAGCACACACGGTAACACAAACAGCCAGGCCACATGGCTCACCAGGCTTCTGCAGCGCTGCTGGGAAGTTTAACTTCGGGCCATAACTGCACAGTCATTAGTGTTTACAAAACAAGTTTCCAGGGAAGCGAAATTACACAGTGAGGAAATAATAAGCAGCAATGTAATCAGATGTGAGAGGGAGATCATTTCATTACCTGAACCAGGCTTCATTATTCACCATTTCCCTGGCAAGAGCTGATACATGCAGGGTAATGAATCTTAGCACTCCGGCCAAGCGGGAGGAGTGCCGGCGCGGTGCTGCCGCATGCTAAGCAGGACCAGACAATCCAACTTTCAGCTAAAAGTCCAAAAGGTAACAGATGAACTCATCCATTGCAGCACTGCAGTGAGAAGAGAGAGGGGTTTTACCCACTGCCACCTTGGTCTTATATAGTAACCTTGACTATGGGAATGCGGCGGCTCCTATCTGGCCCAGAGGAGCAAATCGAACTCTAAACCATCCCAAGGATAACAGGGAATCTGCCACGGAGTCTGCATGCACTGGTGATAGGTGCACAGGCCAGAGTTGGCTTTTTAGGCAAGGCCTTCCAAGACCAACAGTATCAGCTGGAAACTTCCTAGATTCTCCTGACAGTTAAATAACATTCTTGGCCTGGTCATGACACAGGGAAGACATCAACAGAGAAAGAGGCAATAGCATCAACATGGAAAAACACAGTAGCAGTTCCCCATTGGCTACTGTGGGCATTCCTCCCTTTAAAAAGCAGGGAAACAGCACATACACCGCTATTATAAAAACAAAAAATTAAACAAGCAATGCTAAAGAAGCCATTAAAAAAGGAGAGCAAACCTCTTTAGCAAACCTCTTTAACATAAACGAGTTCTCATAGTTGCAAAGACTACCTGTTTTTTTCTATACTTTCTGCCTACTTCAGAAGCAACATGGCCCCTAGATTTCATACGAAGAACTAGAATATTCGGCAAGGCTCCTCTGGAAGGAGCTCAGACACGAACATAAGATGAAAACCTATTCAGAGGAACACACATGTCCTGGCATTACAGGGAAATGCTGCCCTCATCTGTCTTCTAGTGACAGGTTTTATTTTCCTGCCTAGCATGCCTAAACTATTCATCACTTCCAGAATGAAAAGGTGACCATCTTGTTGCAACCAACTCCGAAGTCTGTGTCTGGGCCTCTGTTTGCACTGGAGCCAGTAACAATGTTGTCGTTGGTAACTGGAGTCAATATGACTATGTTGCTGCAATGGAGTTTAAGCACAAAAATATCTGGATCCTCTGCATTGAAGATAGTGTCTTGGCCCAAAAGGAAAAAAATGGCTTATACATTCTTTGTAAATCTAAAACCAACCAAAGGGAAAAATAATACCCAATGCCAGGGGAGTGGGAGTATTGAGAGGAAGCACTGGGATTCAGCAGGAGCAGAGTAACCCCTGCTCCTGCAGCGATTTGCACTCTAGCACACCGGGCAGCGATGGGGGGATCTGGATGCCTGCAGCCCAGCCTGCTACAGAAAGCCAGGGAGAACAAGATCCGTTTGCCTCTTTCATCCACAACGGTAAAAATCCAGTGCACGCACACATACACACAGAGCGGAGGCACATTTCAGGCACCATCAGTGGCCCTCAGGAAGGTGAAATGAAGGAGAAACTGAACACGCATTCATATTTCATAAAAGTACAAGCTTTGAAGTTGGAAAATTACATCTAGGAGTTGACGTATAGCACTAGCCAGTTCTGTATGGGTTTGGGGTGCAGAAAGAGCATCTGTTAAACCTTTGTGAGACAATGCCGCTAGCCAGCCAAGGTCCTCAGACAGCACTCAGGCTGATGGAAGTGTGGATCACAGTATGTATCTGTTAGCATTTGCAGAGCTCTGGAGGAGCACAGCACACAGAGCAGATGGAGATGCTTCTCTACCGAGATCTGTGTCTTTTAGTTCTTATAATGAAGTTAGCCCTGCTGAAACTCCAAGAGAGGAGCTGGAAAGTTCAATTCCACTGATTCACAGTTTACTGACATTTCTCCTTGCTTCTACCTTTTCCCCTAGACTCCCATTCCTTTTGATTTTATTTTGTAAATCCTGGATTTAATCAAAGTCTGCATCTCCAAAATTGAATGTACAGTTGCCTGGCGTCTTCATGCCTGGAGCATCGTCCCAGCACAAGCAGACAGGTCTCGTTTGATGGCACCAAACAGACTCTCTGGAGACTTAGGGCAGGGGTTTACAATCAGCCTCAGGGTTTGTATTCCAGCTGCATGATTTCAGGTTTCCCACGGCAGCATGGTCAGCTCTTACCCAGCCAAAGCCTGGAGCCAGCCACAGGCATCGTGCAGCCACAAGCAGCAAGGTAACGAGAACAAGGCTGAGTGCTGCCTGCCCCAGGAGCTCTGTAATGTAACATCCAGGCTCTTGTGTCCCCATCCAAGGGCAGCAGGCTCGCTAAAGCTTGCCAGAAAGCTTGCCATTTTGACCTTTGCAGAAATGCTCATTGGAACATTTTTAATGGTTTTGTTGAAAAAAAACTCAAATTAATTCTGTATCTAATTGCTATCCCGTTTCCTAGATTAAAAACTTCAAAACAATCTTCCCAAACTGATTTTCATGGAAACATCAATCCCAAATGATCATTTCGAAGATCCCAGAGGAAGCAGTGCACTCAAGACTGTCCAGCCTTAGACCATCCAGCTGGACCCAGGACCCCCGCAACAACTCACCCTCCCGCTAGCATCTCCCCAGTCACCAACTCCAGAGTCTGCCCAATGCCTCAGCAATCAGTGTCTCTCATTACAGCCTTTCTGCCTGGCACCTTAATTTCATCTGTCATTTCACAGCCCAGTAGCTCTATCTGAACAGGTGGAATATGGCACATTGCTCTCATTATTTTAGTCTTTGTCAAAAAAAACCCAATATTAATTCACAGTATTCTACATATTTTTAGATTTTCCTCTAAGCATTCCCCTTTCTCTCATCAACAGCTGCATCAAATGCACCACTATATTACTCCTTCTCACATTGCTATCTGCCTTCCCAGATAACAGTCTGTCCTGTACATATAATCAGCATTTGGTCTTTCTGGCTTTTACTTGGTGTTTCCTCCTTTGCTTTCAAAGTACTTGAACAACATTCAGCAAAGTAAAGATAAGGACTAAAATTCCTGGTGGTCGTTCACTTGAGTTTAATCATTCTGGTCCTGTAACGCCTGGGGAAATTCTATCTGTCTTTGTGCTGGTAGTATTTTATTAACATATATATGTGGCTACATGCTGCCTTGCAGGCTTTTTTTTTTTGTGGCTGTGAGAGGAGATCTGCCTTCTCTGAGCACTGAAGCAAGTAGATCTGCTGTACCACACACCATCAATACAATTGCACCCAGCTCCTACCAGAATGACAGTGCTCCAGCCAGCCGGAGACGACTCAGTGCTGGAGCAGAACTCACCACCTCCCAGTGACCGCCTCATCAGCTGGATGTTCTTAGCAGGGTCAGAGCCTCCCCTGTGCTCTCCCTCAATTTCAAAGAGGATCAATGCATTTCTCATCACCACGAAATGGTGTTTGTCTCATGACTGTGGGAGTTCTCAGAGGATTGAAGAACTGCATGGGAGGTCCCAGCATTTCAGGGAGAGCCTCCCATGCCTGATCGCCTTGGCTCTTGGCCAAGGCTTGGTTCAGGGACTGAGCACGCTTCACTCTGCAAGGGCAGCAACGTGAAGGTTAGAGCCCTGCATGCCTTTTTTTTTTTGCCTTTTTTTTTCCTGTCTTCCCTGCAACCACTTTAGGTGGCAGTGATGAACATTAGCTCTCTGCTTTCTTGCAAACCCCATGATTCATCTTTTAAAGTGAATTATTTTTTTCTTCACTTTATTTTTGTTAACACTGGTGGAGAAAAATTATCCTTCCTGGGGAGGGAAGCCAGTGTCATTGGTGCTTGCTGCTTGTTTCACATCGTGGAGCTCAGGCTGCCTATAGCAAAGCTAGTCATGCTTTTTGGTTATAGTAGGAAAGTCTGCACCAGAAGAAATTTTGCTTTCCTGATTGCTTGAAGAGAAATAACGAAAGTCTGGAACTCTGGAGATTGTGCACTATAGGGAGATGTCCAGATGAAACTGCATTCAGGCTCTGTTGAACATGAATCTGTTTCTGGCAGAGCACGCACAAGAGAGAAAATTGGCAACAACCTGCATTTTCTTGTAAATGAGTTAAAGTTTACAAATATGAATCACATAGCTCAAGGTTTGCTCTCCAAGACAGCTGTATGAGATTAAACTAAAGGTCCAGGCCAGGCCAGCAGCTTGTCTCTGACACCAGCCTGGTGTAGACACCCAGGGAAGCACATAAGAGCAGTAGAAGCTTCACAGACTCACTTTCCTAGTATTGTCATAGTTTCCTGAACCAGAACTAGTATCTTGCTGAGTTTTGGGTTTTTTCCTTAGCTTTTCTGAATGATGTTGAAGGCGTGCAACCATTTAGTACCAACACCTTTTGGCAAGGAGCTCCATAGCTGGACTGAATATTGGACAAAACATACCTCCTTTCACTTTAAAGCTGCCACCTGGTGAGTTCCGTCTTTCCTCTGTTTCTAAAATTATCAGAAACAGTGAATAGCCACTCCTCAGTCCTCTTTGTCACTCATGATTTCCATAGATGGCTATCGGCTCTGCTCTCCAGCTCTGATTTTTTCAAAGCAAAATCCTTGTTCCTTTTACTTCCTTGTTGAGTAGAGCCTATCCCAACACTCAGGCTGTCTTTTGGTGCTCTCTCCGTGCCTCTTTAATTCTGCTCTGCCTTTTGGGTTGAGGGAGCTGCACATCAGATTCAAGACACACACGCACACTTCACCGCCATGCTGACTCCACGCCTCAGTGAGGTGCAGTTTTACTCCTTCATAATAGGCTGAGTTATCACACACTGATAAATCAGGTCTAGAAAATTATCTCGAGCCTTCTTGACATTGTTTTATTGAGGAAGAAAACCTTCTTTTAATTGCTGTGACTGTGCTATCAGTCAGCCTGACTAATTGAGCAGAGTCAGCCCAGGTAAGGCTGCCATTTCCCACTGCATTTCCTTCAATGGAAAATCCAGTTTAACCAGCTGTCCCCTCTTCCCTTTCACCATAGCTTCTCAGTCCCACATCACCTCCTCCCCTGCCTGGTCAGATGTTGCTGTCTCTGAATCATCCTATTTCTATGGCTCCAGGGTATCTACTAAGTGATCCTATGACAAAAACTACCAGCACTGTTTATTTTTTGTTTTGTATTTTAAACAAATCATTACATGAGAGGTCATTACTTCTTGCATAGCAATAAGCTCAATAGTAGTGCTAACCAGGCACGAGGACCAGAGCTGGAAGGGTTGTGGGAACAGGGACCTCTGAAACTGGATCTGGCCAAAAGACACAACATGAAACTGCAGCTGCAATCAACATGAGCTGATGAGCCAGTCTAGTTCACAGTGGAGGAAAATCTCTCCCCACATGCAGTTCAGATCCCACATACTGCATTTCCCTCTGGATCACTGAGTAGAGTGAGAGATTCCCCCACTGGGGCAAGAGAGAGGACGAGGATAACCAGAGCCAGGAGCTGGTCTTCTACCCTCTATGTGCTCTGGACCAGACTTGAGCTTTGGTTGCAAAGTTTTACTCATATACCCAGTTATTCTATATTTTTACAGACAACTAATCTACAAAAAAAACAATGAAAAATATTTACATGGGAACACTCAGTTCTAGATATCATCTTCTTTCCTCATTGCCTTCATCAAGTGCCATTTGTCTACAGCCTATATATTTCAGTTCATTTTTTTCCCTTCCCTGTATTGTCTATCCAAAAGGCCAATTTACACAGATGATCTGGAGCTTCCGTGGGACTCACAAGAACCTGAGATTAGATATTGGCTCCCAAAATCCCCTTAAGGGATGGCCAAAATTTAACTTTTTAAAAGTAACCTTGTCAGGGTAATATGTTTTTTCTCTCTAAAAGGTTCTGACAGTATTTGCCCTATTTGCATCGCAGAGTTAAAATGGAAGATTTTTCTTATTGTTCTGATAGTTGTAACAACAATTTCCTCATTCCAAAAAGAAGTCAAAATGTCACCTTCCTCCTCACTCCCTTCCAAAGCAGCTCAGATTAACAAATACCTCTTGGAATTTAAAAAAAAATATTTGCTCAAACTTCAGTGTTTTCCTTCTTTAGTACTTTGTAGTCTGTATTTACTAACCTTTCAAAACCAAGACCATTTGGTCTAAAAAGCAAACATCACCAAAATCACTAAAACCAGGTTCTTCCGACAATGTAAAAGTTTTGCTCCAGTAAGTTCTTTGGAGCCAACAGACATTAATTTGTTTCAAGATCAGTTTCAGTTTGACCATGTTGGGATTTTTCTGCTGGATCAGACTTGATAGAGCTTTCCCAACCCCTTCAACAGGTGACTCACAGGAAAGACATGATTTTACCCTCAACAGCTGGGCTGTGCCATCACCTCCTCAGCCCTGTGCCGCTCCCCAGCTAGTCCGCTCTGCTCACACACTGGTACCTCTCGCTTCTCATTAATCCCTTCTCCAAAAAGCCGCACTACAACTGTGGGGCAGATGTCCCATCCCTCGGATCCTGACTGCAGTGCCCACATCAAACCCAGCCACGGATCTGAAGCCAAACAACAACACAAAGAGCTGCTACAGACCCACAAAATGATGGAAAAATTACATTTAAAGCTGAAACAAGAGAATAAAGCCTTCAATTAAAAACATGCATGCTTCTTCTGGGTCTATGCTGATGCTTCTTAGAAAAAAAATTCCGAAAAGAAGAGCCAGGAAAGGGACACCTCAGCAAGGCCACGTCGCCCACCGGCATGGAGGAGCAGAACAGGGAGAGGCTGAGCTGAGCGCTGGGGACTTGGGAGCCGGGGTGCACAAAGCAGCACAAAATTGCGGTATGGGGCTGGAAAGGTCCGCTTACTGGGACCACCGGTCTGCTGAGACCCCCCGTGCCACGAGGGAGCGAGTCAGCGGGCGCGCACGGCGGGCAGAGCCGGGCTGGGCCGGGGGTCCGGGCGCCGGGCGCGGAGCAGAAGAGACGGGCAGCGGCTGCTCTCTGCTGGCTGCTGCGCTGCCGCGCAGCCCGGCTGGGAAACCTGCTGCTGCCGACTGGCGATGGGGTAGAAATGAAACTAAATACTGTCTTTTTATTTATTTATTCTGTTTGACTTCATGCTTATGAACAGTCTCTGCAACAGAAATAACTTTGTGGTTTTAGTTTTGCTTTCGTAAGCCTGGCCCCTCACGAATCGCTTTACGTACCTCTACAAATGCCAGCTGAAATAACCCTTTTTAAATGTTTCCATGTTATAGATGTGGCTTTGTGGAACTGCACACATCTGCGTTCTCTTTCCTGACTGAAAACATACTTGAGTTTTGAGCCCATCCAAAGTGAATGTACTCCTTTTTAACTTCTACTTTTCTCTTTCCAAGGGTTTTCCTTTCACTCCTGTTTAGCTGAATCCAAAGCAGAACCATTTTATTTTTTTCCTCAAAGAAAAAAAACCAAAACCCAGGCATTTCGATCACCTGCTCAGCACAGAGCATCCTCCCTTAACAGTAACACTGCACTGGTTAGCACTGCTGATTTTTCAACCCAACAAACACTAGGACATGTTTAACTGCCCACTGTAGAAAATCAGATTCAAGAGCATCTAAGGAACCCAAGGGTGCACAAGTCCATGGGACCTGATGAGGTGCATCCGCAGGTCCTAAGGGAACTAGCAGATGAAGTTGCTAAACCATTATCCATCATATTTGAGAAGTCGTGGCAGTCTGGTGAAGTTCCCACCGACTGGAAAAGGAGAAACACAGCCCTCATTTTTGAAGAGAAAGGAAGACCCAGGGAAGTACAGGCCAGTCAGTCTCACCTCTGTGCTTGGCAAGACCCTGGAGAAGATGCTTCTGGAAACTATGCTAGGGCACATGGAAAATAAGGAGGTGATTGGCGACAGCCAACATGGCTTCACTAAGGGCAAATTGTGCCTGACAAATCTGGTGGCCTTCTACAACGGGGTTACAGCGCTGGTGGATAAGGGAAGAGCAACTGACATCATCTACCTGGACTTGTGCAAAGCATTTGATACTGTCCCACACGACATCCTTGTCTCTAAACTGGAGAGACATGGATTTGATGGATGGACCACTCGGTGGATAAGGAATTGGCTGGACGGTCACACTCAAAGAATTGCAGTCAACGGCTCGATGTCCAAGTGGAGGCCAGTGACGAGTGGTGTTCCTCAGGGGTCAGTACTGGGGCCAGTGTTATTTAACATCTTTGTTGTTGACATGGACAGTGGGATTGAGTGCACCCTCAGCAAGTTTGCTGACGACACCAACTGTGTGGTGTGGTCAACACGCTGGAGGGAAGGGATGCCATCCAGAGGGACCTTGACAGGCTGGAGAGATGGGCCTGTGTGAGCCTCATGAAGTTCAACAAGGCCAAATGCAAGGTCCTGCACACGGGTCAGGGCAATCCCAAGCAAAAGTACAAGCTGGGCGGAGAATGGATTGAGAGCAGCCCTGAGGAGAAGGACTTGGGGGTGTTGGTTGATGAGAAGCTCAACACGAGCTGGCAATGTGCGCTGGCAGCCCAGAAAGCCAACTGTATCCTGGGCTGCAAAGAAGTGTGGCCAGCAGGTCAAGGGAGGGGATTTCGCCTCTCTATTCTGCTCTCGTGAGACCCCACCTGGAATACTGTGTTCAGCTCTGGAGTCCCCAGCACAAGAAGGACATGGAGCTGCTGGAACGAGTCCAGAGGAGGGCCACGAAGATGATCAGAGGGCTGGAGCACCTTTCCTATGAGGACAGGCTGAAAGAGTTGGGGCTGTTCAGCCTGGAGAAGAGGAGGCTCCAGGGACACCTTCTAGCAGCCTTCCAGTACCTAAAGGGGGCCTACAAGAAAGCTGGAGAGGGACTTTTTACAAGAGCACGTAGTGACAGGACAAGGGGTAATGGCTTTAAACTGAAAGAGGGCAGATTTAGATTAGATCTAAGGAAGAAATTTTTTACATTGAGGGTCGTGAGGCACTGGAACAGGTTGCCCAGAGAAGTTGTGGCTGCCCCATCCCTGGCAGTGTTCAAGGCCAGGCTGGATGAGGCTTCAAGCAACCTGGTCTAGTGGAAGGTGTCCCTGCCCATGGCAAGGGGGTTTGAACTAGATGATCTTTGAGGTCCCTTCCAACCCAAACCATTCTATGACTCTATGAGCACCATAGCTTTGCAGCTCAGCCTTCCTCCTGCTTCCAGCCTCTCAGCGCATCACAGCCAGTCACAGCACTGTTTTCTGCTGTTTTGTGGCTAGACCATGACCCTAGAGCAGCTGGAGTGCAGGAAAGGGGTTTGCTTCACAAGCTTCTGTTACAGGCTCTAATCCCACAGTCCTTTTTATAAATTACCACTCAATCACTTTCTGTATTTTCTGAGCTCCAAACAGGGCTATTGCACTAGATCATAACTTCTATCAGAAAAGGTTTCCTGGATATTGAATCTTTCCAATTCATTCTCCCAAAGGCTTAGGATCATAGAAGAGCTGGTGGTACTTCCCACCAACTGCATGCCTCCAACTCCATATAAGAGGCTAAAATATCATTTTCCAGCTCCAAAACAATTAAAAACAGAAAAATCACATTTTATTTGCCATAAAGTGTTGATTTGTCACAAAAACACCGGTATAAAACATACACCAAGGTACGCAGCTTGGGCAACAAGCTGCTATCCACACTCCTTCATGTCCAGAAACAGTGACAAAGCCCTGAGAGGAAGCAACAGCTAGAAACCCTGCTGTGCTGCTCCCAAGGAACCATTATCACAGTAAGAGAGACATTCCTCAGCACACAAAATGTATTAATTCAATCTATAGGTCTTTTTTTCCTTTATCAGGAATTCACTTGTATTACAAGTGAAGTCGGGTTCTCTGAACCCAACCCTGTCCTACCTAGGTAAAAGCATTAAGTCCGTGTCCCCAAATGCATTACAAACTTCTTAACTTTTCAATAATCTCATGATTTCAGCAAATTTTGGAGTAAAAGCACTACAAGGCAGTCGTAACCTTCACTTAGGGTGAAGTTCTGCTTCTTTTGGCTGTACCACAACACTGATAACACTGTTGTTACCTTTAAAAAGCACTTTGGGTCTCCTTTGGAAAGGAAAATCCCAGCCTGAGTGAAAGATGCAGAGAACAAACTGATGGGTAAAGTCTTGGTGAGTGTAGAACAGACACACCAGAAATCAGTGGCTACTATGTCATTCTGCAGAGCCTAATGACAGAATATGGAAACACGGGATTTTTGAATTAAAAACAGATGAAGGCTGAGCATGGGGCACAACACAAAACATGCCTCTTTGGAGACCCCAAGGGGAATAAGGAGAAATAGAAAGAAGCCCACTTTTCACCATGTTAAGGCCTTATTTCCTGTGATGGCAATTTTTTGCCACTCGATATTTAGACACGCAAACAAAACACACACTAGTCAACATCAGATCCTGAGCAGTCTCACAGCCCTGAGGAAGGCTTAGATAGAGAAAAATTATTCCTGTTCCCTGAGCTACAGTGCCAGGCAGCAGCACATCCATCCACCTCTCTGCCAACTGCCCGCCACTGTGGACAGTAAAGCATAGCAGAAGGTATTACCTGCCCATAGCACATCGGGGCATGCAAGCACAGCACCATTTGCCTCAAATTTCCTGCAGCTGGGAGCACCAGAATGTGTCTTTATTCTCTTTCACACCCATATTTCCCAGCATTCCCAACCTTCTCAGCCTAAATATCTGGGGAGATCTCAGAGTCTAATTTACCCGTTCCTCCCCAAACATACAGCACTAAAAATAAATAATATAGCTCACTTTCATTTGAGGGCTGGGTTTTGAAGGGCTGAGGGTTGATTTGCTTTTTGGTGGTGGTGCTTTGCATTGTTACTTTGTACTAGTTAAAGAAAAAAACTATGCATATGTTAAAAATTTGTAATCCAAATGGCCATCTCATTGTTGAGCGTATACGAAGCCAGACACAGTAGGAATCTCGTGTTCCTTTTCAGTTTTGGGATCTACAACATGGCTGTATCTTTCTCCTCGGTGACATTCCAGGTAGGGACCCCAGTTTGCAGCAGGCCTGCAGCAGCTTATGATGCGCTGGAAAACAAAAACGAGGCATTTAATGTCTTACCTCAGCCTGGGCTATTTTTAGAGTTCCGTAAAGCTGTAACTCTAGATATGCCCTGCAGCTCAACAAATGGCAAACAAATCACCAAAGTTTTTAAAAATTATTCCAAATGTCTTTGAGTTCAGTGGATTCTGGACAGTCAAGTCGAACAAGCAGGCAAAACTGTGACCAATGGGGCTCTTTGGCAAAGCTTGGCAAGAAGAGCGTACCTCAGATCTTGCACTTGTTCGTTTCTGTGAGGAATGGGAGGCAAAACTCCAGAAAATTATATGAGAATAAAGAGTGATAGAAATTCTTCAGAGAATTCAAAGCAGCTGGAACAACAGAAACCCTGAAAATCACTGTTGAAAGTGTGGGTGCACTCTCAGAGAATTAGACTTTATCTTCTAATCGGAACACAATTGGGTAAATTTGCCTCTGATGCAACTACCAGAGACGTGTTTTGGTCTAAAGATCATATTAACGAACACCTCAAAGTACTGAACATGCTTGAGAAGAAAGAAGAAAGCACAGGTGTTCCTGATAATGCCAAGGAAAGCAAGATTTGAAGCTAGGACGGCTTTTTTGTGCCCTTACCTGCCAAAGGTTTCCTTCAGCTTTAACTATTTTTACAATAGCGACGATGGGAATCCAGATGACGCAGAAGATAATCATGCACCAGCCAACAGCAGTTCCCCAGGCTGGGTATGACACTGAGCCATAAGTGGGAGGTGAAAACGTGACCAAAGACCAGACCAAAATTGCCTATAAAAAATGGCAAAAAGATTGAGAAAGAGAAAAGCAGATTTCCAGCCAACTTGAACTTGCACTGTATTTCCGAGTTGGTTAAAAAAGGGCTAGCTTTGAGTGTGAGAACGGCAGTGCAGGATTTGGTGTTCAGTCATGGCCAGGGAGTAAGACTGAAGGACAGGACTGGAGGATGACACTGATATGCACCCTAATACTTAAAGTATATCTATTTTTAAACAGAAATTGATCTCTGGGTTCTGTTGAAATCTCATGTTGGAGAATATGTAAGTTGCTGGATGAGCCCAGTACCTTTCTCTGTATGTTTTATATGTTCCCATGTTCCTTTATTTACAGAGGAAATATGGGAAAGAATCTAAGATTAAACATTGGCAAATATCACTGCAGATACAAGATATTTTCAAGCAGCATTTTCTAAACAGTAGTCTGGAGAGATTAAAGGTAACGTGCTGGCCACAGTGGCTTGTCACTGCTCCTGGATTTGGGATCTTAATAAATTCTCTCATAGTAACATAATCCAATCATCTACACTCACAGAAAAATTGTACAGTAGTAACGAAAAACTAAAACACATGACAGGACATGAAAAAATCTCAGTCAGACAGGCGGACAGCCGGACATTCCAAGAGCAAACCCAAGCCAGGGATTTGTCCTGAAAATGGGATTTCCTTCAAAGGGGAGAAAAAATTAGGTTTTCAAAACATTTTCTCACAGCCTGAAATTAAGATAATCCAGCTGCTAAAATGGACAATCTGGTTGCTCTGTGTTACTCCTCGGAGTGTAGACCCAGCTCACTAGCAACTGATCTGAAGGTCCAGCCTCTCCTGGAGAGGACCCAAGGAGGAGCAGTATGTATCAGACAGCACAGGTAGCACATAGTTTGCTTCACTGGCACAGCCATACCCTGTCTTTATAGAAAGGATCTGGGCATTCAGCCCTGAATCTTCACATGGAAACCTCTTCAACACAAAATTAATAAATTCTTTCACACTAACACAATCCAGTCACCTACACTCACCATTAACAGCACAGGAGTTACAAAAAACCAGCACATTCTCCACCACAGCCAGAATAAACAGCTTTTCTTTCCAATCATCATTTCAATGTCTTCAATGAACCTGTTTCCTCCTGTTGAAAGACAATCGTAGGGTGCATTGTAAAACAGGTGCCTTCCTTGCAGGTGTGGTTGCTCAAAAGGGATAGAAGAAAGGCAATGGTCAAGGTTCTGTGGCAACCATTAAAACTTGTCAGCCACTTAAGTTATAAATGTTTTATTGCAATAATTAATGTGTAATATACACTGTGCCTGGGGTTGCGTAGTCAATTATGGATTCACAATGCAAATAATTTACCGTAAATGTAGGTGATGCCTATTATCTCCAGGACAGCTGCAATAAGGATTCCCCATCCAGCACAAAAGTGATCTATTAGGTTAACCCAGTAAATTCCTGCCTGTAGGACAAACAATAAAGAGGTAAAATGTATCCAGTCCCAGTAACATCTTTATGCAAATGAAATAAGTAGCATTGTTCAAGCCAGTTTAACTAATCACCAGTCTGATTCTTCAAATTCCCAGTTCTCTAAGTTAAGTGCACAAGAGTGAACGTTATTTTGTTTAAATATCTCTATGTCAGGTTGAAAAGCACATCTGACAAAATACCGCAGATCTCTATATTAACAACAAGAGATACGTATACACAAAGTATTTATAGACAGCTGAGGGCAAAGTGTAAATTTGGAACTTACTGTATAAAAGCTGATGCTGAAGTTTTAATACTGAGCTACAGCAACAGCTACACCAGCTATCAGTTCTGGTAGGCTTGTATACTCCTACATGCACAAGTTATCCACATGGGTTAAACACAGCTTTAAACACCAGCATGAAATAGCAGGATCACAGAGCAGGCAACGACTTTAAATCATTTCTCACTCTTGCGTGGTATGCCCTTTGCAAGCTTCCCTGTCATCATGTTTCAGAACTTATATGCTTTGCTTGACCATACAGATATCTATTCACCACAATTATCTTCTTTGCATTCTCAGTCTAATTACATGCATAAATCTGCATTTCTAGATGGAATCATTGCAATGAACTTTTATATCCTTGAAAGCAATTGTACAATCAAGAAATTGTACACAGTGTACTGAAAATTCCTTTTATGTGTGTGCATATCTATGTATGTGTATATATATTTATTTTAAGGAGAAGCAACCATACAATCTACCGATGCTTTTCAGCTAATAGGTTTTTATTATTTAAATAGGCTATTTCTCAAATCCTGACCTGTTTGGTAGTCAATTCTGAAAAAAAATGATCCCATCAGCATCTATTAGTGGTACCCACAGCGCAGCACACACACTGGATGCACATGTGTGAGATTACACGAATTATCTCCTCAACCAAGGAGCAGTAAATCAGGTTGATGGTTCACTGGCTCTGTACAGACCTTCTATTTAAAAGCATATCTCAGTTCAATAATCACAGAAAACCTTAGGTTCTTCAAGCTTCCCCCTGGGAATTTCTCATTTGCATGTCTGGCAAAATTCAAGAGTTTCTCAGATTGATCCATGCAAACAGGAACAGTTGGAAAGGATATTTTGACTTGAGTTCATCACTTGCAGCATAACTAAATCCACTGTCAAAAAGGAATTTAATGTCTTACCTGAGTAACACAAGTAAGGCCGAGAAAGAAGAGCAATATGCACACACCCAGGGTTACAGGGATTCTTAACTTTCTCATCACTTTGGGATATATATCTTGTATGGTGGTTGTAAGTGTTTCTGCAAAGGAAGAAGTGTGAGTTTTGAGCAGCACAACTAAGAAAGGCAAGGGTCATTTGAAAAGCCATGGGTTACTTAAAACCCCACTCACCTATGGTGGCAAACTGAGAGTCAAGGCCCAAGAGCAGGAGCATGAAGAAAAACAAGAAGGACCACAGAGGAGAAACTGGTAACTTGGAGAGAGCTTCTGGGTAGGCTACAAATGCCAGATCAAATCCTGGAAAGCAGTGGAAGAAAGGGGGTTATTGTCATGCCTTGGTCAAAGCAAGTCCTGACACCGACAGCACAACGATCAGCTTACCTGAGTCCACAACCTCCGAGACAGGTCTCTCAGACACGAATGCCATGTGTCCCAAGATGGAGAATATCGCAAACCCAGCAAATACACTGGTGAGGCAGTTGGTTACACAAACTATAATAGCATCTGAGTAGCAGTTGTTGTGGAACTTATTGTACGAAGACAAAGCAACAAGCCCACCCCATGCCACAGACAGGGAGTAGAATATCTGAGTGGCTGCATCTTTCCAAACCTATCAGAAATAAGAACTGTATTAATTAGAGTACACATCATAAACATTTTTAAGTCTGCCCTCTGTTGAAGCTCCAGGGTTTTTCTACATTTAGCCTGAATATCTAATTCTATTTCATATGAGTTTTAGAATAGGTGGGATATAGGACACTAGCAACCTTGCAGTCTCAAGGACAAACAATATCTTCTATGATTTATGAAGGTCACATCCTGAGTATGTTGACAAATATTTAAATCTTATTGGGCTAACCCTGAAGAAGAGATTCAATTCATTCACATATGTTGGTGGTCGAGATATTAATCTTGTCACAGCGCCAATCAATAAGAAAATCCAGGACCAGGTTGCAGGAGTGAGAACTCCATGTGCTCTCCCACTTGTGTTCCTCACACCGTGACCCAGACAAACCACTTCTGCCTATGCTGCAGCCCCTCCGTTAGTGCCAAACGCTCACATAAAATACCACAAACAAATATTTCACTTAATGTCTGCTTTTGTTAAAACTGAACTAATGTTGGCATAAACCAAAACAAAAAAAATCCCAGGCTTCCTTTGCACAAGGTGTCCTTCCCAGTCCACCTAATTTCCTGAGCTAATTTCCTGGGCAAGGCAGGATAACCTGAATTTCAAACTCAGGGGTCCGTCCAACTTTCTGATAAAGTCACTTGAAATTATCAGTGACCGAAGCAAGTGAGACACATGCAAGAGCAACATGTGATCCCACTTGATCTCAGCAGGCCTTGCTAGAATGAAACTCCAGCCTATCCAGCTGGCTGGATAAAAAAGAAGTTGCTCTGTAAGTGGTAAGCCCACAGAACCACAGAGCCCATGACCACAAAGTGTGTCATTCTTCCGGGGCTGACACCACCTCTCACCTCTGCCTCCATCAGCTTGGTGATGTTGGACTGTCTCCCGATGTAGTATTCAATGCCATCCAGAGCACCTTCCAGGGTGGCACCTCGCACCAGCAAGATCAGCAGGATAACGTATGGGAAGAGCGCGGTAAAGTAGACAACCTGCAGAAAGAAGGGCAGGGACACACATTAGAAGTGAGGGGATGCACAGACTTCCATGCAGGAGGAACAGCAAGGTTTTAGGCTAAGGTCTGCCAGTACCAATGAAAAACAGGTGACCAAGGAAGTGAGACCAGAGGTGAACGCATGTCAAGCACTAAACCATCTGGCTTAGCCAGTTCTGGAGCCGCATTCCAGCAGAAGCAGAAGGCCCAAGCCACATATCCGCCTTTCAGATAGCACTTGACCAGTTTCAGAAACATGTTTTCGACATGATTTACTGCTGTAGCAAGGCCTAGACTAAACCACCCCAGAGGTCTCTTGCTAGGCAATGCTTCTAGCAAATGCAAAACTGAAAGCCAGTCAAAATTAGGTGACCAGGATGGAATTATCTCCTGCTAAGACTGGAGGAAAAAAAAAAAAATAAAAAAAAGGAGCCATTGTGGAAGCTTTCTTCACTGGGAACAAAGACTTTCAGGTTCTTTCAGACATAGATCTTTTTTGTTCTTTGTCTTCACAATTTCTAGTGCAATGGGATCCAGGCCAGAGGCAGGGCTAAGCAGTGCTATTATCATGCAGGCTACGTTCAACAATACTCTTGTTTCTCAAGTCTTAGTTTCAGTGTTATGCGGACAGCTAATTGACCTAGTACTGCTGGTTATACCAAGCCATATCATTGCACCATCATATGGTGAGTCTGCCATTTCGGAAGACCTCCTTCATATTTGCCCAGAATAGTCAATTCTCTCTGCTCTTCGTCTTTGCCTTGTTCCTGCCCAGCTAGATGCTTCTGAGTCTTACCTGACTGCTCAGAGAGGCTTGCCTTCGTGCCAGAGGAGATGTGATAACAGGAAGAGCCAATTGCCAGGAACCCAAAGAATGTGATTTTAAGAGAAGCCATGCAGCACAACAACTGTGGCTGGGAAAGCGCAGATACTCCACCCTGAAGTGCTGAGATGGAGGGCAGAAAGCTCCAAATAGAAAGGAGAGTAGGAGGAGACATCAGACTGAGGAAAGGAAGACAAGCAGCCAGGAATCATGGAAAGGCACAATGACAGAAGGAATCTAAAAGAAAAAAAAAAAAAATCAGTGCAGAAAGGGTGAGAGAAAGAATGAAGGCAAGAGAGACTGAAGAAGTAAGTGATGGAGATGCAACATGGAGGTAAGAAAGGAGTATGGGGAGGAAGGAACTAAACCAAGAAAACGGCTTCAGGGAGGAAAAAATGACCTAGCCCGAGGAAAACTCCAGGCAGCCATGCCCCAGCATGTGGAAACAGGAGCTCAGCAAAGCCAGAGTCCGAAAACAAGCACCTATGGACCTGCTCCCTAAAAGCAGCTTGAGATCTTGAGCACAAACAATATGTCACAATCTGGCAGGAACCTGCACACACACATCTGTTCTGGGACCTGTATTGTCCAAACATCTCAACCAGTCTGGAGGTGCAAATAATTACCGGGTGTTCCCAGGGTGTGTGCACGCGTGTGCAGTCACATGCACACGTCCGTCACAGCAGACCTAGCGACTGCCAAAACTCAGCTGGAATCACCCGCGTGACAGCAAGATCCCCAAATACATGGCAGCTCTGGTGAGGCCAAGAGACCCATGTGTTAAGTAACTGCTGTGTAATCAGCACCTTACTCATATTTTATGTAACAGTTACAAAGCCAAGGAGCAGAAAGAAGGTCTAATGCTGAGTCCAGCAGAGTGGTGGATTAGGACCGTGTCCTGCCTTGTGCTGACCTGCACTGAGCTCAACTGGCATCGGACAGGCAGGATCAGGCCAAAAGTCTGCCACTTGCTTTTCCAAACTTACCTTTCCAGAAGATTTTATTCCTTTGAACAGTGCAGCTCCAACAATGGTCCAGGCCAGGAGGAGGCAGAGTGCCAGGTACCACACAATGTTGCCAGTCTCGTCCAATCCACTTGAGCGCTGAAGAGCCACTTTACTGAAAGCACAAAATGCTGCCGTGAGAAGAGGGTGACAGCAGCACACGCTCCTCCTCTGCAGCCACTTCTTGAAGGAAAGCAAGCTGGTTTCTGCAGATATTACAAGGCCCTGCAGTGGTTTCCATGAGCGTGCAGTTAGAACTGCATGATTGGCATTGAAAGACTGAATATGGAACTGCATTTTTCCCCTCTTTTTAAAGTCTACCAGCCCTCAGCTCTCCATACCTCTCCCATCAGGCCTACCTCAGCTCTTTTGTGTTAATCGTGAAATTCTGATGGCAAGTGAAGCACCCACAAGAAGAATCAGTTCCCAAGAACCCAAGGAACGTCAGGCAAATTGAAACCATGTGGCTAAAGAAACCGCAATTTCACAACAGGGCCAGGTTCAGAATAAGGTGAATATATTTTTCACAGTAACTCCTGAAAACAACTATATGCTACACATAAAGATGCTAAGTAGTCCCTACCAGGACTTCAGAGAAAAGGACTTCTTTAAACTGGAGTATTTTTCAGTTTGCTACAAGTTGACTTATTTGCTTCTCTGTATCTTTTTTGTGTGTGTGTGTTATTTTTTTAAGGGCCCAGATTCATCATAGAATCATAGAATGGCGTAGGCTGGAAGGGACCTTAGAGATCATCTAATTCGACCTCCCTGTCATGGGCAGGGACGCCTCTCAACTAGATCAGGCTACTCAAGGCTCTGTCCAACTTAGCCTTGAACACCTCCAGAGAGGGGGCATCCACAACTTCTCTGGGCAACTTATTCCAAAGTCTTACAGATTTGCATGCTCACCCCCCTTGACTAGATTGTTTCTGGACAGCAAGATACAACAAAAATAGAAGACACATGCAAAACCACAATGCATAATAAATGCATTTTTAGTAGTTTCTTTAAAATATTTACTTACTTCCAGTATTGCTCACTGGGAAATTGCACTGGTTTGTAGTTCATGGTGCCATTGATACACGTGAGATTGTTGCTTGTGATGAATGAGTAGTTTGCATGAATGATTTCTCCATCTAAAGTTGCGTTGCAGTCACTTACTGAAAGCAAACAAGCAAAAGGGATTGTTAACGCAGTGATGACTAATATAAAAATCAGTCTATTACAGCAAATATATTTTCTAAACAGTCACAGCATGAGTTTGCCTGCTATCAATATTTAGAAACAAACCTAAGTATCACCTGCAGCTCTGACTTTGTTACTTTATCTGTAACTCAAAACACCAAGAATCCCCCTGGAGAGGGACTTCTTACAAGGGTGTGTAGTGATAGGACAAGGGGAAATGGATTTAAACTGAAAGAGGGGAGATTTAGACTAGATATAAGAAAGAAATTGTTCCCTCTGAGGGTGGTGAGGCACTGGAACAGGTTGCCCAGAGAAGTTGTGGATGCCCCATCCCTGGAAGTGCTTAAGGCCAGGTTGGATGAGGCTTTGGGCAACCTGGTGTAGTGGAAGATGTCCCTGCCCATGGCAGGGGGGTTGGAACTAGATGATCTTTGAGGTCCCTTCCAACCCAAAACATTCTATGGCTCCACCTTTCACTTATTGTCAAGAGTACTTGCAAAAATCAGAGCTGAGGATAGTTAAGATTGGAGCTTGGGTTACTCTATGAAAACCTTTGTCCCAAACCAAGGTTACACACAAATCATTCTCTAGCAACTTCATCTTACTATAGCAAAGGGCTTACTAGAGCTCTTTAAACATTTTCCTTAGTGAGGGGTGGGTGCTGTGTGTTTTTTTGGGGGGTGGAATTCTTTTTTTTGCCAGAACATACAGTAAAAAACACTATATCAGCTGGAAAAGACTGGAAAAGTCTTGTTGAAGCCTATTTCAGGACAACTTCTTCAGTTCAGTTTTTTATTCCTCCAGCACTTAAAAATTATGACCTAAAATATTTTTGTTTAGCCCATAAGCTATCATCAACTTTTTTTTAAATAAAGCATCTCAACTTCATTTTATGAAGCCTATGAATCTTAGAAGAGATTTTCAGATATCTAGTTTAGAAAGTTACAATTACATTAACACTTGGCAACACATTTCCCACTACAACTGCTAATTATTTCACCAGCTTCACCTTTTGCCCTAATCTGGTCTGATATGGAAACTTGTGAGATAACAAGTGTTTGGCTGTCCATGTGCTGCCAAACATGAAGAACAATAGCATGGAGGTATGTAGTAAAGAGTTAATAGACTGTGAAACCAGTGCCTCACTGGTGCTCAGGATTACCATAGCCACAGAAGAGGCAAGGGGCAATGAAAGAATCCCCGATAAAAGCTATAGCAATACTCTTGCTTCATATAAGGAAGATATTTGCTTTGCCATGAAGCCTGATTAAATGGGAATGCAGTATTTCCAGGGACTGTATGTACTAGAAGAAATCTTAGATTTCAAAGTAGAAAAAAAATAATGCATGCAACAAGGAGGTTTCAGCCCAGCTCTCTAGATTTCCCAAGAACTCAGAACTCGTGGAAGGGATGTACACAAACGTCACTCTCATGTATTCAGAAACAAAACTCCAGGAAGAACTTTTCAAGCCATGAGTAGCCGTCTTACTCCTGTAATTTCTCCCAGAAAACAGTACAAAGTACAATTATCCAAAACAGTAATATTAAGCTCTATCTGTTAAGCACAGTACCTAATCGTGTTTTGCTGCAGAACTCATCTGCCCAGGAAAAGCAATCTGACCATGGAAGCACTTTTTGAAATGAGGCAAATAAGTAGTAGAGTGCGTAAGCAATGATAACGTTGTAGTAGATCGCCACAAATGTTGAGATGATGACCATCGTGATGCCCACTCCTAGGAGAGAAAGACACAACATCTTAACTACGCCAATTCAGATCGAAAAAAAAAAAAAAAAAATCTGATGGCCTTCAGTTGACTTTTAAAATGCTACTTGGGAAGAAATTAAGGTTGTTTTTTGTTTGTGCTTAAAATAATCTTTAATGGCAACCAAACAAGGAAAGGGTAAAGCCATGAAATGAGGGTTACGATCCAAACTGACCATCTCAAATGTGTTTTTGACACAGAGTTTGAATCAAGCCCGCAGAAAGACATGGACTAGTTATTAAGTTCAAGTCTAAAAGAGAAATTCAATATTTTGTTCTCTCCCAGTTCAGTGGGAAGCTTTGATTGCTAGTAAAATAAAATAAACTCCACAAAGACTGACCAAGCCATTTTAAAACCATTATTTCAGTGACATCTTTGACAATAAATGAGAGGCAACACAGAACAGTAAATCTGTGCCAATAACACTGTTCTTGTCCTTTGTTAAAGGAACTTTGTTCTGTGAGTTTGGGAAAGTCTGCCAAAATGTCCCAATCATCTTAGAGATTATATTTAAATTTATATCTTCACAGACACGTAAAAGATTTGCTGTGTCTATAGACTTTTGCTTTAAAGTTAAACACAGTGCTCTCGTGAAAGGTTTCTTGTACTGCAGAACGGAGACTGGAAAATACAGTAAGTGTTTAGTCAACCAGGCAGATTGTAATCCCTTCTGTTTCCGTAGAAGGTGGCAAGTAAAATGCTTATTGCATCAGAAAGAAACCTCTTTGTTCCTACATTAATTCCTCTGGTAGATAAAGAGGATAAACAAGACCAATTGCACAGTCCTTTACACCCATCAGTACAGGACCTGGATGGATAGGAGTCAGCAAAGCACATGGTTAGCTGTTTCCAAACACATAAATCTCCCTGTGAAATTCAAACCCTCACTATAGAGTGTGACTGTTTCTCTTCTCACAAGAGGCACCTCACCTCACGAAGCTGGAGTCCAGCCTATTTTACCACACCAGCACATGACTCCTACTGCAATGAGCTTGATGAATACGTGCACAGCACTGCATAAAGCAATCAGACCCAAATGCCTATGGCAACGCTGGCAGCCAAATACAGAATCAGCCCATCCACCATGGAACTGCCTTGCAAGCTACATAGGACGTACAGTGTAAAGAAACAGCAATAAAGTTAATTTCTAAAACTGATTTTCAGTCTGTTGCATACTGTGCCAGGTGTTTAACTGAGGTTTTCCTCTCACATAGCAAACAGGGCAATTTCCTTCTGCCTGGACAGCTGCAGTTAGGGTGGTGTGTTGCATAGCACCAGGAGAATCATTGATAAAACCTCTTGTAATTCACAGCCCTTCTGGGGAAATCTTTAATTGAACAATAAGGAAGATCCACCTGGGAACATAATGCTGACCTTGTAACATTGGGAATATTCTCAACACGGAAACTGGCTTCTCAGAATTAGTAACTTTGTGAATAAATCATTAATTCACACCTGTTTGTTACTAGAATAAAAAAGATCTAAGGAAACAATACCAACCTTGAAATAGTGGTAATATTCTCCAGACGGAAATTGGCCCTCGACTGGCAAACTGCCCAAGGGAACATTCCATGAAAAATAAGGGCAAGCCAGCTAATGCCAACATCAGGGTGTACGGGATTAGAAAAGCACCTGAGGGGAGAGAGGGGGAAAAACCCACAGAGAAAACAATGAATCTTTCAGTATTCACCATAGCTCTGTCACATTTTACACATTTTATACTCCCCTTTTTCCCCTGGCTCAAATATCCCACTGTGAGGTTTTTCTGCTTTTTGCGGAATAGAGAGATTTGTTTCTAAATCCTGTTTTCTGTAAGACTAAATAGTACCTGCAATGAAGAGACACAGACTACCAGGAGAACTGGTGATTTACATGGAATGGCTTCTCTTATAGAATTAAAAGGATTTTACAAAAACTGTCAAAGACACACTGCTCTCTGTAGGCACCACTGGCTTTGCCTGCTTTCTATTTTATCTTCCAGCTTTTAATTTAAAAAGGAACAGAACCATTCCTTCATGTACTTAGCTGTGATTTGCAACTGTCCTGTTAGAGTAGCTACTGGACGTCAAAGCATGAAAATTATTTTCTATGGTCAGTTGACTCCTGTGTCAAACTGCATCTCAGCGTGGCTCTTGTCCAAGTCCATTTTAAAGTGCACATTAACCTGATATCAATGACAGCCCTGTTCCGTGAAAGGGACTGGCACTTCTTTGTATGTGCACAGAAGATTGGGCAGGTCAGAGCACAGGCTTCCTAAACACGACCAGATATCCGCGCAGAAATCTGTCCTTTTCACTCGCAGTGAATCGGAAGGATTCCGATCGCAATCAAGGACCTAGTTCTGCAAGAAACTGCAAATACCTGCTGTTATTTAAGGAAATGAACAGTCCCACAAAATTAACTGGATTATTCCCGGGTTTCCAGACAAGAATGTAACAGTTGTCTGGATCAATCGTGGGCAAGGGGCACAGAGCAGGAAACACACAGCAGCACCAATACGCTTTAAATGCAAAGCTGTTCTGCTGCAGCAGATAAGAAAAAACCATCTAGTAAAAGGGCCGATGTGATGAGTTGGGACTCGGTTGTTGTGGGGTGTTTTTTCATCATTTTCTTCATTAGGCATAAGTAATACAAGCCAGCCAAACTTGCTCCAATAAAACTTCTGTACCAAGAATGCCTCCTTGTGTTCCACACGCAGCTCTGTGGGCTGTACTGCATTTACAGTCCAGAATTCGACTTCCATCGACTGTTACGCAGAGCAAGTAAGCGCACACAAGTAAGTCCTCTGCAGTTACTTGGCGTTTATGCTCTCTTTAATTACCAGTGGTTGCCTGGCAAGTAGGCAAAGCTCTGGAATAGCAGCCGAGGAAGCCAGTACGTCCATTTGGCTTTGCCACTAGTTCATTGTGTAAGCAGGTAGAGGCACCCTGCCTTGCACTTCCCAAGTATCTGATGGGGATAATTATTGAGCTTGGATAATTACTCCAGCTTAGCTTGTTTGCCTGGCAAAACAAAGGTGCAGAGGGGATTCAATTGCTCTCTATAAACACATCAGGGAGGGAGAACAGCTATTTAGGTAAGCAGAGGATATTGGCACATTGACAAAAAGGTGCAGTGCTAGTCATGAGTAAATCAGAAGAGTTCTGGAATTCTCAGGTGGAAGTTTGCAGTTTAACACTATTTCGCTTCTTAGCTGGTACCCAAAAATCACAGAGACGTCTCTCACTCCTTTTCCCATTCACATCAGCGGGCACTATTCCACTTCCCAGCGTGATGCTCACATCCAGCTTTGACAAAACGTGCCCAGCCTCAGGGCTGGCCCTTGGAGCTGACCCTCCTCCCTTGGGGACAGCAAGTTGTGCCCACCCCACACTGCCATTCAATACAGGTACCTCCGCCATTCTGATAGGTGAGGTAGGGAAACCGCCAGACGTTGCCCAGGCCCACAGCGTAGCCCACCATGGAGAGTAGGTAGTCGCCTTTGCTTGACCAGTTGCCACGCTCCAAGTTCTCATCGCTGTCACTGGCGTGGGCACCTTTTTCATTTGAAAAACTAAAGTCCTTGTAAGAGAAGAGGAGGGAAGGCTCAGGATCGCCTCATAGGCAAGTGGGGCAGTCGTACCCTCATTTCTCTGTTCAGACCAGCACCTTGGCATCGCTGGGCAGGGCAGCTAGACAGGTAGAGGGAGCCAGGTGGGCTGCCAGTCCAGCTGATCCCTGGCAGGACAGCTTGGACCTGTTAGAGAGGTTCCCATCAGAGAGTCCGAACAATCTTCGTGGTCGGTTTTGCCCTGTTCCTACCTTAGTGCCCTGTGCGCCAGGCCTGGGGGCAGCACCTCCTGTGGACTCCCCAGCCCTGCCCCTGCACATGCCCAGATGCCCCAGTACCTGTTCAGATGTTCATGCCAGCACATACCTGTATGCCCACTTTAAAAACACCTGTCCAGGTGCCTTTCACAGCTACCCAAGTGTTCATCCTTCTTTACCAACCCCAGTGCCTCCATTTTTCCATACCTGCCTGGATCCTCCCTGTCCAGATAATTTCGTACCTGCCCAGGTACACCAGACCTCACCTGCCCAGTGTTCCCATAGCTGCCCAGGTACCTGCACCCTACTTCTTGAGTACCCCTATGCCTACCTGAGCACTTTCATACCCTACCTGCTCAGATGCACCCACACCTACCTGTGTTCTCCCACACCTGCCCAGGTGCCTTCATACCTGCCCAGATGTCCTCCGTATCCCACCTGCCCAGGTGCCTTCATACCTGCCCAGGTGCCCCCTATACCCCACCTGTCCGGGTGCCCCCAGGGCAGCCACCCCCCGGCCGCCTCACCTTCTTCTTCCCGCAGGAGAGGAAGCTCAGCAGATTGAGCATCCCCATAGCCGCCGCTGCCGGAGCCGCTCCGCTCTGCCCGCGCCGCCCGGCGCCCGGCCCTTTATCGGAGCCGCCTCCCGCCCGCCCCTCGCCGCCCTGCCGGGAACCGCGGACCCTGCGCTGCCCCGCGGCCCGGGCGGGGCCGCCGGCGATGCGGCACCTCCCGCCCCCGGGGCACCCCCTGGCCGCCCGCCCCGGCCCCGTGCCCGCTTCTCCGCCTCATCCCAGCCCGCCGAACCTCCTCCAGCCCCGCGCCCACTTCCTCAGGGAACACCCACTCGCCTAAGTCTGCCTGGGCTCCTGCCCACTTCCCCCCTAAACACCCCCTGCCCTCCCCACGCCCTCACCTCCTCGCCGTACCCGGACCCACTTCCCCTGCCTCGCACTGCCCGGGCTCGCTCCCTTCGCCCCTGCCTGCCCGCCTCTTTGCCCTCCATCTTCCCCTTCTAACACCCCCCCACACTCCTTGCCCTTCTGCCCCCTCTGCCAGTGCCCGCACACACACACCCCTTGTCTTCTCCCCAGAGGGCTGCCAATGGTCCATCACACCCTGACCCTCTCTGGAGCGCCCCATGCCCGCCTGAACAGCTCTCCCCCACCTCCTCCCCACAGAGTCCCTGCCCAGCTACTGCACCTGCATCCACTCGCCCAGAGACCCTCCTCATAGCTCCCTGCTCTCTCTCCATCCATACCTGCCTCTCGTTCCTTCTTAACCGGCTCCATGCTGGAGTCCAGGCCCAGGAGAGGCACGAAAGCCAAGGACACAAGGGGGTTAAACGATATGGAAATTTCTAAATGCACCTTCCACATATACATGACAGGCACAGAAAGGGCAGGTCATAAAAGCAAAGCCATCACCAGAAGAAGAATTTAACAGCAACCATTTAAAGACCTTTTCTGAAGCATTCCCCTGCTTTACCCACCCAAGGGACCTTCCCCAGCATCCCCTAAGGACACGCAGGACCTGGGCAAAGCACACTCCGTGTACAGACACACGGGGACACTGGTTGGCTGGCTGCTTAATTGCTCTCTGCCATTTCTAACTGCTCTTTTCCATGGCTTTTTTAGATCCACATCATGACAATCACACTTTCTGCCCTCAATTAGTGGGAATTTTTGTTGAGTAAAGTCCTACCCAGCCTGGCCGGACCTAGCCATGACTGAGAGGTGTAGGAGGAGTGAGAAATGTGTGTGGGACAGCGACTGAAAAGGTAGGAAGGTAAAATCAGATTGCATTTTATCACCCTGTGCAGCAGGTTCTCTAGGAGACTTCTATTTCAGAGACTGGAAGGCTGCCAGAATACTCGATCTTCGGAACAAAAAGCAAGTACAAGCATAGTGTCCTGGCAGGATACAGGTTTTGGGGAGAAAAAATAAATAAAAGTAATTCAAGAAAACGCTCCTTCACAGGCTGCCTGGGAATTTTAGACTGAAGTGGCCAAGCCACAATGTCAAACACAAACCTTCACGTTAGCTCTATATGAAATGATAAAAAACCCACCCACATCGAGGACACACTGAGAAATCAGTCAACATTCTTCCAAAGCCTATCTGCACTGTACGTAAATGAAATTAACCCTTTTGGCAATCCTGATCTGAGTTACGAATTTGGAATTAAATGAGATAGCATGAGTTTGGTTTGGATTCTGGATAACTTCAGTATCTGTGAGTCACTATCTCCCCAGGGGGAAACAAAAATATTCCTGTAAATGATGTTGAGCCTGACAAAAGCACCGAGTTCTCTTCCAAACTCATGATTCAGATCTAGTTACCAGCCTGTATAGAAATGAAATTAGATGAAAAACAACCTGTTAGCCACAGCCTCTCCCTCCTTATTAGGATTAAGTGCGTGTTGTAACGTTGCGGAGTCACTGGCTGTGGCATTCCCTCTGTGTAACTCAAGATGACTAAAACTAAAACTATACTGGAGGTACCACTCCGGGGATGCGTTCTGTTTCTGAACATGTGAAAGTTTCATTTCTAATCCATTTTCTGTATTTAAAGAGGAAAAATAAAAATCACAGCACCATCAAAATTCCAGGGGTGAGCAGTGGAGAGATGAGTATCATTAAAGAGAGAATTGTGCCTGAAGCAGGGCTTTATTTTGCCTCTGTCAGCTATGCAGCTGGATAGCACGGCAGCTTGATTTGCATTCACTAGAGGCTGAGTCCATCGGGTTGAGCCCCGAAGGCTGGTTCCTCACAGCTAGCACAGCCACCCATCAGCCCAGCACCCTGCAAGCCAGTTACCGCTGGAATGTCTTGGCTAGAAATACAGAGATAACAACCAGCAAACCAAAGCCAGCTTGGCTCTGCCGTAGACAACACATCCCATCTGCTGACCAGCAGCATAACTGAGGTATCTAAGTAACTTTTTTCCTTTGGAAATCACCCCTGGATTACTATGAACTCCGCTTATTGAACACCCCGTTATTCCAATGGAGGAAAAAAGAAAAAAAAAAAAAAACAAACAACCAAACATTGACAATAACCTTAACATGCTGACAACACAGCAAACAATTCTGATATTTCCTAGGAGCAGTGAGATACCCATGTTTTCCATTTGGTTGCACCAGTGATACTATCAGATGTTGGATATTGTCCTTAGCTAACACAAACACAGCTACGGCGATGAAGTAGGTGTGTTTGGTGTGCTTATTTAAGAATATAATGAGTAAATTCTGTTTCTAAATCTGTATCTCCTGCAATAGCAGTGCTCACTAATATCAGCACCTGGCACACATATTCAAAACTGATTGAGCAGACAAAGATGGAGCTCATTTACCTCTTCCACTCCCATCTGGCAGGGGCTAAAGATCAGAAACCCACCCTGCACATAGGAGCAACAGCTTTAGAATAGCACTAACTCTGACATTAAAGCTGTAAAAGGAAATCACTGGTGTATCTACAAGGCAGGTAGTCCTCTCTGGGATAAAGTGATCCAGAAGAGGAGCAAGAGTGAATGCAGGAGATGTCCGCAGCCTTGCCATCTCTAAAGTGCGCAAGTCCTGGAAAAACAATCATGAATCTCAAAACAAGTTTTCTTCCATCCAGAGAAGATCAAGCAGCACCGTCAGCTGCACACGGAAGCATCCACTTACCAGATGTGAACAATGTAGTTCACAATAATGTCTGCCCTAGCTGAGAGCCCAAGTGCGAGGATGCTACACGAAAAGCTGACGGAGCTGCGCCTGGCTGCCTACAGACCAATACAGACTTTATCCATTTAGATCCCTGCCACAGGAATCAAACTACTCAGAGCTGCCATTCTGATATGCCTGTGAGTGCAGCTGTATGGCACTTGACCCATGGAAACCAGTGTGGTGTTATGAACCTGCTCCACACTTCGGAACGACAAGGCATGTGCCAGTGTGCATTAGATGGTCATGACAAGAATGTTGGTACCTTCCCACAAAGCCAAAGATGGCAGTGAGGGACTACGCAGCTGTATTTGCTGGTGGACAGAAACAGCCTGCTCACATTTTATTCCAGCATCCTGACAGCTGCAGACAAACATGAGGTAACCAAATGGCAGTAACACAGGCAAACAGAAAAAAAAAATCAACCCATAAACAAAAAACCTCAAACCAACCAAAACCTCCACACCATGTTGGCTGTCAGGTTCAGAGGAAGGTGACCTAAACCATCTAACCATTCTTCAGCAGCATGTAATTACTCTCATTCAGAACTCCACCACCACATTGCACTCTTCAGAAGGGAGGATCAGAAAGCCAGAAGGGACTGCTATAGACCAACAGATGAAGCACGGCAGAAAATTTAGGCCGTTGGCTCCTGCAGCAGCAGGAATTATCCTCTCCTCTACAGGTGAACAGAGTCAGCCCTACAGTTCACATTAAAATTAATGCTTTCTGCTTAAGAAAGCATCAGCCTTGATTTAAAGACCAAGTGATAATGAGAGTGAGCCAGTTTCCTTGGTGGTGAACTGAACTGCAGGTGATCTAGAAGAAACCTTTACCACTAACTTAAAATTAAAAAAACCCAAACCAACAAACAATAAAAATCAATCATTGGGCAAGTAACCCATGAAGCAAGGCAGCATTCTCAGTCTGGTGAGAAATGTATTATTTCACTGTGTGCCAACTGTAAGCAAGGTGGAAGTGTATCTAGAAGGAAGGCACAGCAAGAAGCAGCCTTCCTGCTCAGAAGACAGGATGGAGAGGCAATGATGGTGTTGTCTGGAGCACAGGCAATGCAAATTATAGAGCGAAGGCAATTGTTTCTGAAGTAGCCATCTGTGGCTTCAGAGAGGTGCTTATGGAAGCAGACTGTCAGGATTTATAACAAAACACAAAGTGGAAAATAATTACTCAAGAGGCCTCATGCCAATACTGGCTTGCCTAGTTCTGATGGTCCCCATCCAACAGTTCGTGCACCTCAGACCACTGAGATATGAAGCAGATTCTGCTTCCAACCCTGCTGATCCCTTCAGGGTGAGGTTTTGCTCGTGGGAAAAGGAGATGATCTTGCATACATCCTTCTTCCTCAATCTATTTTCCTTCTTTATTGGTTTTGTGCCTTTTCTCCTTAGCTGGGATGTTCATTGCTGCTGTTCAACAGGCCATCAGGAGGCACACGTCTACTCCATTGGGATCTCAAGCCAAGAGTTCATTTTCATTAAAGATTTAATGGAATGGAAATTCTAAGAAATTTTTATTCAGAAACTCAGAAAGGGGGCATTGAATGCTTTCAGTGATGCTTGAAGACTTTGGTCCACTAATGTAGTATTAGATATTTTCCACCAAGGGTTTCATCAAAATTGACAGATTCCCATAAAATATTTTTATTTTGCAGGAGTGGCATTGCCCGAAGGGAAACCTCCACAATATTTGTAAAGTCACTTATAGTATATTATTCATTATGTAATTCTATTAAAGACTGACATTGGCCTAATCTCAGTGATTGGCACTGGATCAGATTTTTCCCCAAATTCAGCACTTTTTGATTCATCTTTGTGGCCATTTCAGAGGTGAGAAGTGCAGCGAGATCACTCTTGCTGAGGTACTTGCCTGTATGGACAGTCTGCTATCACAACCCAGAAGAGGCACCTGCAAGCTCACTCGCTCGTTTGTCTCCTCACAACAGAACAGTTCCAAAGGTGCTGTAAATGCAAAATGCATATGCCTTCTAAGTCATGCTCCTCAGAAAACCCCTTTTTTATATTTGAGGGCGGAGACTTGAAACTACATGGAAAGCAAATTTTCCTTCAGGCATTTTTAGCAGGCTGCAACCTGCAGTTAACATCATACAGACTAATCAAGTTAGTGACGGGCAAGTTTTACATATGTATGTGGGAAAAAACTATCAGGCAGAAATAAACTCACTCAAATCAACCACTATAACTGAATGGCTCTACAGTACTGTTCTTCTACTACACTGAGCCTGGAAGAAGATTTTACTGTCTCAGTCACTCAAAAGGGTTCCACAAGTCTCCATCCACAAAATTGATCAAGGTGTTTTCAAGACTATTTGCAAGATTGTCAGTTTTGAGCCTATGGTAGTTGATCTCCACATTAGTTGATTTCATTATTTTTGTGTTTTAATTGAAGAGAACCTGAGAAGAGACTCAAGTCTCTTCAGGAATTGTTGGATGGAACGTGTTCCTCAAACTCTTCATTGTCTCAGAGCAAAGCTCTTTCCAGGATAACACAACCTCCCTTGTAGTGCTGGCTGTCTTCGGTCCCTGAGAAACTGCCGATTAGTCAGATATTACTGACGTTGCCATATGGGATTATATTATTCTTCTCAAACACAGAGCTCCATCTAGCATAAGAAGCAAAGCAATCACACAAGGACTAAAGTGTTTGAAGCAGGAATCAATAGAGGCTGGGTGTATAGATCAACTGCACAAACCTCTGAATATCTCTGCTGAAATACTGACTTGCATGAGAGTTACCAAAGAGCAGTGAACTATTGCATTTGCGTCACACAGCTCCTAATTCCCTCAGTTCTGCTTCCTCGTGTGGTCCAGAGCATCTCAGCTTTCCCTGGACAAAGCAGCGTGGTGCCAAACAAACATCCAAGCCTGTCCAAGACACATCAGACAGGTTTCACTCACCTGCCCCCTCCCTCGCTGTCCTAGAGACACGTTCCAAACATGTTCAACTTGTTGAGCGACTGAAACACTGTGTAAATGCAAAACCTCAGATACTGTATTGTGAAAGACGTACCAACAGATACAACTTATAAAAGGGAAGAGATAAAGTACAGGAAAACTAAAACCTGGGAACATGCGACTATCAAAACTTAATGAGTGGCGAGCACATGGGTGTTGGAATATAATGACTTGCCTATTGGGAAATATTTCAGAGGCGTGGACAGTAGAAACTAAGGAGTCATTTTTAATTGAGTAAAATAAAGCCTAGGAATGAATACAACACTAATTTAGAAATACACTGAACTGTGTTCATTTATTCAAATCCTTCCCTATTATCAAGTGCCAATATTTGTGGAGTTCAGCAAAGCCAGGAGATGCTGGAAGGTGGTTTGTTGTTTTGGGTTTTTTTTAGTTCTATACCTTCTTGCTAGCTATACACAAACAGCTTTTCACAGAAGATAACATAAATGCATATTCTTGAGAAGCTTTTGATTAACAGTGAGGCTTTAAAATACAGGCATTGACTACTGCACAGCAAAAAGAAGACCTTTCAGCTCAGTCTACCTTTTCTTGAGGTAATTTTATACATTAACGTGTAGTCCTGCTATGTAATCTCTAAGAGGATTATCCTTGTGATTGTCCTCCATTACAACAGGATAAAAGCCAGGCTGTTAGCTGTGCCCGACATCTTAGGAAGGGAAATACCTCCATCAACACTTCCCTTTGTGTGGTATCTGTTCCTGCAGGTTAGCAATGACTCTCAGAAATACCTCATCCAAGTCAGTGAGACTTCTCATGTAAGCAAAAGCAACCATGTATCAATTAACAATACCATAAATACCATATCACCTGTTACAATACCATAAATACCAGATCACCTGTTACAATAACACAATTCTAAGCCTAAAAGGAAAAACCAGGATTCCTACACTAATATCCACTGCAACATACTACTTCTCCAAGCCCCCAAGCAAACAATGTTACAGGGACACTAGGACAATAATTACTTAGCTGAACACCTTCAGATTTTTTTTTTTTAAAAAAAAAAGTAATTCGAAAGAATAGGAATGATAGAGGTGTTATTATTACTCCTACTACTATCTAGTTCTACAGCTCTTTCCATCACTAGACTTAGAAATCCTTTATAACAGAAATTGGTCTTTTTACACTCTTTTTACAAAGAGGAGAGCAGAGGTAGGGTTGCTGAAGTATTTTATACAGCACCTGTTTAGCAGAAAACACATGAACTGCAGTGGACACAAGAACTGGACTACATGAATCCTAGAATCCATAATTTCCTTTATTCTCACCATGGGACCTCCTCTCCTCTAGAGCCAGGAAGTGCATTTCTATTCATCTCAGGCAGGGAAGAAAGCTGACCACGTCCAGATAATCCATAATTGATTGGCTTTCCTTTCCAGGCCCCGAGGCTCTTTCCTTCTGGCTCAGGCTCTTCTGAGCAGCCCATCCTCACAGTCCAGCACCTCCTCTTCTCCAGCAGTACCAGGAACAGCCATATCTGGCCTCAAAAGCCCAGTGAAAGGGCCAGAGCCTTGGCTGGGTGCAAGAGGTGTGAAGGCATCTCCCTCACCTTCACACGGCCATGCCATTAGCAAGGTGGCAGTGGCAACACCTGCTTGGAGGTACACCCTCTTAGCATGCTGCCAGAGCACCTCCTCCAACAGCCAAAGGGATGTCATTTTCTGATGAAACACTGATTTTCATCAAGCCACTCAGAGCTGCCGACACCGAGGAACCTCAGGGTCTTCCAGGCTGCCTGACTTCCCATGTTTAAACTCAGAGCCCACAGTGTTTAAACACGTTAGGTTTAGGCAGCATCCCGGCATGAGGCTTTTAGGATTACAGTTTTGGATTACTGTTCTACCTAATTGCTACTCTGAGCTCGTAATTTATTTTGGGAAAGGGCCAAAGTCTCTGTCAGACTTCAAGGAGTCTCAGTGCAGAAAAGTAAGGGACTGAGCATAGTCCTGAGGTGAGGTCTCAGTGTAGATGTGTATTGGAAAGGAATTTCTTGGAAGAAACTTTGCTATTAGTTATGCAGAGTAAAAAATTCATCTTTCCTGGCAGCTCGACTCATTTACATCAGGGCTCCAGATGGAACAAACAGAGTTTTAACTCTTCTCCCTCCCTGGCAAGCATAACTGCGCAACAGAGGAAGCTTTATTTTGTTGTTTTACTCCAGATATGAGAAGAGATTGAAAGACATAATTCTGCCACAATTAGCAGAAAAAAGTGTACATCTACCATTCTTAAATTTGGTAAAAAGTTTACAAAAATGCTGTCACTTTCTGTTGTCGAATTGCTAAAAGTATTAGTTTAGCCAATGCTAACAACCTGCTTCCACCAGGTTAGAGCTGCTCTGCAGTGTAAAGGATGCCCAGTTCTACAAATGTTTTACTCCAGAGGATAGAAATAAATATACTCTACCTTCCTCAAAGCTGAAGAGGTTTAATTTTCTTCATAACATATTGAGTTTCACACTATTATTTTTTTTATTCTCAAGAACTTGCATTTTCTGTACCTGGTTTTAATGTTCAAGTGAAAAAAGTATTACGAAGGCACATTTTTTTTCCCTTCAAGCTAGGGCAATTACCAGCATCTGATGGCACTCATCCAGATACTTAGGGATTCTGAAGCTTTGCAAACTTTTCTCCAGTTATGAGTTTCTTTACACAATCTTGGTCTGGCAATCCTGTAATCTTCTGTGCTCCTCATTACAAACCTCTCCTTGCCTGGCAAGCAAGGGAGTGAAGTTTGCACCAGAGCGCAGGAATGCCAAGTAACAAACTGCGCGGATGTCCTTTCCATGCGATGAAGCAAGACACAAGAACCTGCACTTATGCAGGTGACAGGGAACACCAGGACGTGTCACAGCAGCAGCAACTATTGAAAAAGAAGGGGATTGAGCAGCCTCTGGAAAGTTAATGTATAATTTGCAACGGTTAGCAAATACTGATCCATAGAAGACTAGCTTTGAATATTTTGAATATTTCAAACACAATATTTATTGGCATGGACACCTGTTTTAGGCCTTTCACTTAGAAAGATAAAGATTGTAAACACAAGAGTATAATCACCATGTGGCATTCTTGAACAAAGTCAGGGGTTCACAGGCAAACTAAGGTCACAAATGATAAAACAGTCTGCAAATGGCTAACTTGCTAGCTTTGCTCCCAAATAGTACAGATATTTACCAACTTGGCACTTGGATCTTCTGCTTTATCGAAAGAAGGCATCGAGCATTCTTACTACAGGGTCTGGAAAAAAAATGAATTGAACATTTCTATAAAGACTTGTTAGAATGAGTGATCTGGAAGAGTTTATCCTAGCCAGCTTCTTTAGTAAGAAAGGTCACTGTGATGTCAGAAGACACAAAGCAGGAGTTTCGGGAAGTGTAAATCTAGGTCATGCAATCCAATACACTATGGACAGTAGTATCATTCCATTCCCCTCTCAAAATGATCAAATCTCAATTTAACCAGTTAAAGTTTTCTCCCTGCTACTCCAGATAGAGCATTGTTCCACAGTCTGACACCTCTGAAGATCAAACATACTTTTTAACAACTATACTTATGCTTAATCAGCTTTCTTTTTCTCCTTTGCTGCTTTCTCTCCCTTCCTCTTCTTTCCTCCCGTCTTTCCTTTTGCTCTTTGTCTATTGAGATCTATTGTGTTTCCTCTCAGTCTTCGTTATTTCTAAGGTGAATAAACCAAATTCCTCTAGCCACATCTCAGTTTCTTCTGACATCCCTTCTCTGCACCTCTTCCAGTCTGGATTAAGCTTTGAGCATAGTTAACCACAGGCAGGGACAAAGAGCGGGAAGGACAAGGATGCAACCTTTGAAGACAATCTCAGCATCATGTTTACACAAGAGCCCAAACAGAAGAGGCACATTATCCAGCCATTTGAAAAGCTGTTGATCCTAGCAGGGTAATACAGCAGAACCAGTAAGTCTAAAGTTTTTATCACTTTAATGCATTTATTTATTAAGATGTTTCCTTGGTTAATGTTTAAAGGTAGTTTCCCTCTGGAGACAGAACAAGATAAAGTATATTTGCAGAAGATTAGACCATATTAGTCTGTTTTATAATAAGAAAATTGTCTGGGAGGAAGTAACTGGAGGTGGGACACGTCTTTTTTAGATGGCAAATTCATCAGAACTGATTTTTCAAAGGACTAAATAGTCTCAAATTCAGCAAAAAGCTCAAGCATTAAAAAAAAAAAGTGGGAAAATGTCGTAACATAACTTTTCTTTTCTAAACATTTTTAAAATTTCATTGTAATCACCATATTATCTCTTTCAATTTAACTTGAGCATTTGTATTAGTTCTGGCACAGGACTGAAAAATACACTGTTTAGAATCACAGAACAACTTAGGCTGGAAGATATCTCTAGTCCAGCCCCTGCCTATGAGGAGAACAGGCTTTTTGCTTTTTCCATATGAAATGAAGTAAACCTCTGCAGTTGGAATATTGTTGTGCCACTAAAGAGGATGGAGATTTAGGCTGAAGCAAAGACTGAAGTCTTGCTTTATCTGGCCTTTCTGCTGAAACTGATTTTTCCTTTAAAAGCTAGCCAAGACAAATAGCTTGTCCTTGTCTCAAACTGAACAGAGACAGTCGGAGGTGTCCTGTTTTAATATTGTTACAATAAACATTTCTGCTGAAAGTCCTGAGATCTACTTTAATGAACACCAGAGGTAATACAAGTGAGACTCTTGAAAAAGAGAAATTCACAAAAATTTTCAATGCTTAAAAAATCAACACCAAAGCAAAAGCCTGCAGGAGATGAGAGAAAGAAACAATAATGAAATAGAACAACTAAAAGCGTCTAACACCCTAAAATCATTCAAAGTTATGGAAAAAAATTAAAATGAGGCTTTGACAGCCATAGAGAAGCAATTAAACAGGAAAAGGCAGATAAAAGATACTATGTTTCTGAAGCCTGGAGATGCAGTTTGAATATAGTATGGCATTTCACAGGCTCAGCAGGTAGAAAGCAGTGCATAAGTCATCTCCTTATGCCTGTGAAGCACAAATTCTTGCCAGACTAATGCCAGGAAAATAAAAGATATTTTTCTTCTGAGAAAAAATCAAACCCATTAAAGGACTCGAGCATTTTCCCTGCTCAACTCTTCTGCCAAGATAGCATTTGAGATGACATGGGAAACTGAAGACTTGACAGGAGCCATTAGATTAAGAAATCACTATTAGCTCCAGAGTCACTGCTGTCTATCCCATGCCTAGACAATATGATAGGTCCATCACATACACAAATGTTGTGATGACACTATGGGACCTTACAATAATGAAATAATAAAGCTCTGTGATGTCATCCAAACCCTGCAGTTGTCCTCTGCAACTCTCTCTCCCTGAGTCAATCTGCTGTATCTATCCTCACTGGATTTAAATATATTTTAAAAGCTCTTTTATGAGGTCACAATATCTAATTTCTCACCTTAATTGAAATCTACCAGCCTCTAAGGTTTTTGACGGCACTTACTTTGTGTCATGAAAGAAGAAGAATTTGCAGATGCAGTAGATAAGGTGTGTTTGTGTGTGTGTTGGCTATTTCCTTTTGTCTCTTCAGCCAATTCCTGTGCATCTGCTCCTGTTTCTTCCAGTTTGGACCAACAGATATGTAACCCAGACACCATTTAACCAACATACACAAAGCCTAAGCCACATGCAAGCACAACAGAAATTCCAATTTCACAGCAGGATGTGAGAAAGAGTCAAAGTTCAAGCTTAATTGAGAAGAAGGATAACAAGCGTAACTTGTTTGTTTGACTAACACTATCTCCGTTTCCCATCCCTCTCATAAGATGCCAAGCTTAACTTGTGTGCATGCAAAGCTGAGATGAGCATGAGCCTTGAAGCCTGTGTCAGTCACATTGGTCAAAGACATTCAGATGACCTCCAAGCCATTTCTATAAATATCTACTTCTCCCTCTTCCAGAAGCTCCATGACAACTATTTTCTACAGAAGGATTAGTTGTGTTTACAGTTGTCAAAGAAGCCAAGCTGTGTTAACAGTACTGAAACCCATTGGGCTGGTTTTCCTGATGACGAGACCAGTCCTCCTCCTCCTTGGCCAAGTTTTCAAACCTCAGCAATGATCTGGGACCCTCTTTCTTGGGCATCTGACTTTGTGAGGGAGCGTGCTAAGTGTACCCTCCGCCACGGAGGCACCTGCACACAGGCAGCCCTTCAGTGTTGGGAATGGTTCTAGTGGAGGGCTTTTTCAGAGGGAGTTGAGAATAAGGCTGTTTATTCTGGAGCACCTCTGCTATGAAGACAGGCTGAGAGAGTTGGGGCTGTTCAGCATGGAGAAGAGAAGACTCCGGGGTGATCTTATAGCAGCCTTCCAGTACCTAAAGGGGGCCTACAGGAAAGCTGGAGAGGGACTTTTTACAAGGGTGTGTAGTGATAGGACAAGGGGCAATGGATTTAAACTGAAAGAGGACAGATTTAGGTTAGATATAAGAAAGAAATTCTTTACATTGAGGGTGGTGAGGTACTGGAACAGGTTGCCCAGAGAAGTTGTGGATGCCCCATCCCCGGAGGTGTTCAAGGCCAGGTTGGATGAGGCTTTGGGCAACCTGGTGTAGTGGAGGACTTCCCTGCCCATGGCAGGGGGGTTGGAACTAGATGATCTTTGAAGTCCCTTCCAACCCTAACCATTTTATGATTCTATGATTCTATGATTCTATTCAATAGCAACATTCTAGTATCAGAACAAAGTCCCGTATGCAGTTTGGCTGTGTCTATGAACAAAAGTCAGCATCTGGATAAAATGCCAGTACGGCCTAAAAATTATGTGGAACAATCCACAGCAAAACACATTTTTCTATATATTTTATTCTTCCTGTCCCCCTGCAGCTCTTTTTATGAAAAAATAATTTTCAATCAGAAGTAGAGTCTCACTCAGTGAAGAAAATATTTTAAAATAAACTTTTTCCTCTCTCTTTTCAAATAAACTTTTCCCTTTCTCTTTTTAAAAGAAAGATAGAAGACGGATAGCAATGGACTGATAGTTGGCCTAAGATAGTAGTCAAAGGGTGTATATAGATTTTGTAAGAGAATGGGATGATTTAGTTCTTGTATTGTTCAAAATGAGAAAAATATCACCAATTTCCTTCCTTTAGTATTTTATTTTCTCTTATTAAATCTTATTCCTTAGTTTCTGTTTTAAAAAAACTCAAATAATTTTGTATTTCTGTGCCTAGTATGCCTCTGTGGATTAGATTATTTAGACCAGCTAGGAAATGTCAGACTTGTTCTAATTCTTCGTTAAACTGCACCATCATCTGTCAGATGTGACCTCTAACGGAAGTAACAGCCATTCTCTCTTTTGTTTGCAGCTACATTCAGGTCAAAAGATTTCTGCATGAGTAAAGAGAGCAGTAGGCCTGGTGGGGGATTGGATTCCAAAAGGCTACATAAAATTGCTTTTGTTTTCCAAATGGGACACAGTAGGTCCCCATGGAAGTTGCCAGAGACTAGTTTGGGTTACATTTAATTATATATATATTTTCACAGAACCTCCTGCTAAGCTAAGCCAAATCTTTTAGGCTGCAAATTGGGAGGCTAATGTCTTTTCCTTGTTTTTCCAAATAATTGTATTCCTGACTCTGTCAGCAAGTCCTGAACACAAGAAAACTTAAAAGCGTTCTCTCCTGCAAGTCCATGCTGAGCTAAATGAATCATAGAATCACAGAACATCTCAAGTTGGAAGGGACCCATAAGGATCATCAAATCCAACTCCCTGCTCCTTGCAGGACTACCTAAAACTAAACCATATGACTAAGAGCATTGTCCTTGAACTCTTGACAGGCTTAGTGCCGTGATCACTTCCCTGGGGAGCCTGTTCCAGTGACAAGCTCTCAATGAAGAACCTTCTCCTAATGTCCAATCTGAATTTCCCCTGATGCAGCTTCATTCTATTTCTTTATGTCCTATCGCTGGTCACCAAAGAGAGATCAGCACCTCTCCCTCCACTGTCCCCCTTGAGGAAGCTGTAGACTGCCATGAGGTCACCCCTCAGCCTTCTCTTCCCAAGCTGAACAAACCAAGTGACCTCAGCTGCTCCTCCTAATTCTTGCCCTTGAGGCCTTTCACCATCTTGGTCGCCCTCTTCTGCACTCTAATAGTCTGGTGTCCTTGTAGTGAGCCACCCACAACTGTACAGTACTCAAGGTGGGAATAGTACAGCGTAGAGTGAGACAATCATCTCCCTCAAACAGCTAGCTATGTTGTGTTTGATGCACCACTGTTGGCCCTTTTGGCTGCCAGGGCACACTGTTGACTCATACTCAACTTGCCATCAAACCAAACCCCCAGATCCCTTTCTGCAGGGCTGCTCTCCAGCCTCTTATCCCCCAGTTTGTGTGTATAACCAGGATTACTCTGTTCCAAGTGGAGAATCAGCCTCTTGCTCTTGTTAAATTTTATATGGTTGGTGATTGCCCAGCTCTCTAGTCTATCCAGATCTCTCTGAAGGTGTCTCTACACACAGAAAAGTCCATAGCTCCTCCTAGTTTAGTATCATTGGCAAACTTACTTAACATAGATTCCATTCCTGTATCCAGATAATTTATAATAATGTTAAAGAGCACTGGCCCTAAAATTGAGCCCTGGGGAACGCCACTGGTGACTGGCCACCAGCCTGATGTAACTCTATTCACTATAACCCTTTGAGCGTGACCCATCAGCCAATTGCTCACCCAATGGACTTGTCTAGTGATGTGCTGGACAGTTTATCCATAAGGATACTGTGAGAGACAGTATCAATGATTGTGATCCTCCAAAGCTGTGGTTTTATTTGAACACATCAGGCTTTAACACCGTTCCCAGCTTGGTGCTGTCAGGTGGGAGGAGACGGACGGAGAATGGTGGCATCCAGCGTCTGAAATCCACTCCCTGTCCTTGCTTGGCCATGCCTCTCCTTTGAAACTTGGTACAGCCTCCGGTGCTCCTGTCTGCCCTGCAGCTATGGCTATCACCTCCCCACAGAGTGCAGTTCTCACAAGCTAAAATACTTAGAAAATGAAGAGACTGAGGACCAGGGATGCCTTGTTAGAAATGCCGATGTCGCTACGCTTCGAGCTCTGTTAGTTGATGCTCAACAACCCACGTAACAAGGGAGACTCCCCCCATAAGGCGTTAAATGCACGCAGCACCCCTCCTCCTGCGTCCCCACTTTGCTGTTCCCTGCTCACAGGTTCCCAGAACCACATATTATGCTGCAAAGCCGTGGCAGGTGGAAACGTAGGAGGCTTTAATAGCTGTCACGGAGCTGTGTAAAGAGGCAACTCCCAGATACTATCAATTGTTTGGCTCTGTTTTTTTTTTTTTTTTCTGGTTGATTTGTTTCAAAGGCATGAGGTTTATTTTTGAGACTTTCCTTAAAGATACTTGGCCTGGCATTGAGGAAGGTAATTTATTTACATAGAAGTGGTTGGAGTTTAGAACGCAAAGATAACCCAAGATAACCTTCCCTTCTCTGCTTTACCCAAAAGGAGTTTGCTCAAAGCCTTTATCAAACCTTCTCCTCCCACAAACTTGTGAGCAGGAAGACAACATAAATGGATTAGCACGAAGTTCCACCTGCAGCAATCACAGACTAAAGGCCAACCAGTGAAAAGTTCAAGAAAGTAGGTGATGTTGTCATACCGCAAAGGTCTGGAGATCAGGGCGGCAGAGCCTTGTGGAACACTCACACAGAGCACGGGGCTGGCCCAGCCTTTGAAGTAAAAAGCTGTAAACAAGATCGAGTCTGACACCGAAAGGAGAGGAAATACTCAAGCGCAGTAAGGAGGAATGTGCTGTATTGCTGACTGCAAGGTTTTATCGCAAATCTTCCTTCCAGTAAAAGCACAAGTGGGACTCAGGGGGGTTGGCTCTGTCCCCACCCTTGGCACAAGAGGCAGATCTTGGCCCCTCAGTTCTCTGTGTGTTGAAGCCTCTGCTGCAGCTCTGGGTGACAGAGGCTGTGAAGAGGGCTGTGCTGTACCAGTTTGTACCCTTTCGTACTGTTGGTGATCTTGGGCAGGTAAAGAATTTCCAAGTCTCTTTTCCTAAGGCAAAAATATTGGACATCTGTTTAAAAAAAAAAAAACAAAACCACCAATGAACAACTTCAGCTTTGAATTAAAATTTGCAGATTTTTAAAAAAATCCTCATTCAAGCAAACAGACAAAAGAAATCAAAAGCAAAGGCAATGCTAGTTCAACGGGCAGTGAAAATTGTGTTCAGGTCTCCTGTGTGGAAAATCGAAAAATTAAATTCTCCACTGAATTTTGAGATGACATTTTCCACAAGAAAACATCCTTGGCTATCTTGGATGCCGTCTGAGCAAACCCATACTAACTATTCTTGTTTATTGGTCACTTCTGATGTTAAACAGTTTTGTGTTTCCTTCTAATGATGATGAGGTTAAAAAAGTTACAACACCAAGCTTGCCTTTATTAGACTTGAACTCTGTTTTTATCTGGTAATTTCCTGTGGCAAGCTGGTATGAGCATCTGCTTCTAATTTGTAGCATGTCTTAAGTTATAGCTTCATTAATACTTCTACCGGCTCCAAAAATATTGAGCTGGTGTAGTTAGACTGTGTATTGCTTGAGCTGACTTTTTTCTTTCCTTAGCTGACTTTCCATATAGTTATATTTTCTTATGTCCAACTGAATTTTTTTGGTGCTCAGTTTCAGCAACTTTTTACTAATGTCATTTTCAAAATCATAAAATTGTTATAGCCACTTGTTCAAAGGCAGTCTCCTGTTTTAATGGGGCATCTTTCTGCAATGAAAGTACTCTGCAGGTGAAGAACAGTGTCATAACAACAATTACTGCAGAAGGCCAATATTTCATCCCATTCAGAGGCATAACCTCACCAGGGATGGGCTATAGTTGTAGTAACAAAGATGAAAGTGTATACGTCTCTCACAGCTCACTCTGTGTGTGTTTAGCGCTGCTGTACACACTTGCTTCTAGTTCTTTGTAGCTTAGTTGAGGTCCCTGCTCGGCGTGGCAAGCGCAATTGCCTGGCAATTCCCTTGCCCCCCCAGGTGTCCTTATGCAACAGGTACAGTGCTCTGCAAGGGGAACTAGGTGACAGGGAGGGTGATGGCTGTCCCTGCTTGGAGGTGTCTCCAAAGCCGGATCGGACTGCCATCGGTATTAAAACCTCATCAAAAGAAGAAAGCATAGACGAGGGCCCACGCAGAGGGTTGCCTAAGGGGAGTCAGTCTGCTCCACGACTTCTGACTGCCCCTGTTAAAAGAAAAAGGAGGGTAATTGTCATAGGTGATTCCCTTCTGAGGGGAACAGAGGGGCCAATATGTCGACCAGACCCAACCCACGGGGAAGTCTGCTGCCTCCCTGGGGCCCACGTCAGGGACGTCACTAGGAAACTCCCTGGTTTGATACGGCCCTCTGATTATTATCCATTACTGGTAATGCAAGTTGGTAGTGATGAGCTAACAGAGAGAAGTCCAAAGGCCATCAAAAGGGACTTTAGGGCATTGGGGCGATTGGTCAAAGGGTCAGGAGCCCAGGTAGTGTTTTCTTCAATCCCTTTAGTGGCAGGAAAGAACATCAGGAAAATCAGATTTGATTAACAGATGGCTCAGAGGCTGGTGCCACCGACGGAAATTTGGTTTCTTTGATCATGGGGAGGCTTTCCCTGAACCAGGTCTGATGGCACCGGATGGGACATGCCTTTCTCAGAGGGGAACCAGGGTCTTAGCTCAAAAGCTAGCAGGGCTCATTGGCAGGGCTTTAAACTAGATTTGAAGGGGGAGGGGGGGAATATCAAGAATGGTAAAGATATGCTGGAAGTACCTGTAGAACAGAAGAAGGGAATTCCAGCCGCTCCAGCCAAGAAGTCAGATTCTTACTGCTGTCAGCATGGCACCAGTGCCAGCACCGAGGGTCCAGAGGCTGGGGAAGGATCGCAGGTATGTTCAAATGAACTTACACTGCCGTCCAAGAGAACCCCTGTCGCTCCAGCCAGCGAGTCGGCTTTGTCGGAGGCCCAGCTGAAGTGTATATACACCAACGCATGCAGCATGGGAAATAAACAGGATGAGCTGGAGATGCGTGCACATGAGCAGGGCTACGACCTTATTGGCATCACGGAGATGTGGTGGGACGACTCCTATGACTGGAGTGTCAACATAGAGGGGTATAAGCTTTTTAGAAAGGACAGGAAGGGGAGACGAGGAGGGGGTGTCACTCTCTACGTCAGCAACCGGCTGGAGTGCGTGGAGCTTCGCCTGGGGTCGGAGGAGGAGCTGACAGAGAGCTTATGGGTCAAGATTAGAGGACGGGGACGGATAGGGGATGTTACGGTAGGGGTCTGTTACAGGCCACCTGGCCAGGAGGACAGAGCAGATGAGGCGCTTTATAGCCAGATAGGAGCAGCCTCGCGGTCACAAGCCCTGGTCCTCATGGGGGACTTCAACCACCCTGACATCTGTTGGAGAGACAATACGGCAGGGCACAGGCAGTCCAGGAAGTTCCTGGAATGCGTGGACGACAATTTCCTCCTGCAGGTGATAGAGGAGCCGACAAGGAGGGGTGCCATGCTCGACCTTGTGCTCACCAACAGGGAGGGACTGGTGGGCGATGTGAAACTTAAGGACAGCCTTGGCTGCAGTGACCACGACACGGTGGAGTTCAAGATCCATGGGGCAGCAAGGAAACTATACAGCAAGCTCTGTGCCCTAGACTTCAAGAAGGCAGACTTCGGCCTCTTCAAGGACCTGATGGGCAAAGTGCCGTGGGAGGCGGCCCTGGAGGGACGAGGGGCCCAGGAAAGTTGGTCCACATTCAAGGAGCACCTCCTCCAAGCTCAGCAGAGGTGCATCCCGATGAAGAACAAGTAGGGCAAAAGACCAGAAAGCCCGCGTGGATGAGCAAGGAGCTCCTGGACCAACTGAAAATGAAGAGGATAGCCTATAGAGGGTGGAAGCGGAGACAGATAGCCTGGGAGGAATACAGAGAAGCTGTACGAGTGACCAGGGATCAGGTGAGGAAGGCTAAAGCCCTGAAGGAATTGAATTTGGCAAGGGATATAAAAAGCAATAAGAAAAGCTTCTATAGGTATGTAGGGGACAAAAGGAAGTCCAAGGAGAATGTAGGCCCCCTCCGGAAGGATACTGGTGCTCTGGTTACCCGCGACATAGAGAAGGCTGAGTTACTCAATGACTTTTTTGCCTCAGTCTTCACTGATAAAGCCTCTTGTCTTACCACCCAAGCTGTGGAAAGAACTAGCAGGGACTGTGAGGATGAACCACCGCCCACTGTACTTGAAGAGCAGGTTCGGGAACATCTGAGGAACTTGAAGGTGCACAAGTCCATGGGACCTGATGAGATCCATCCGCGGGTCCTGAAGGAACTGGCGGATGAAGTTGCCAAGCCACTGGCCATTGTATTTGATAAGTCGTGGCGGTCTGGGGAGGTCCCCGATGACTGGAAGAGAGGGAACATAACCCCCATCTTTAAAAAAGGGAACAAGGAGGACCCGGGCAACTACAGGCCGGTCAGCCTCACCTCTGTGCCTGGCAAGGTCATGGAGCAGATTCTCCTGGGAACCATGCTAAGGCACATGGAGAGCAAGGAGGTGGTGGGTGACAGCCAGCATGGCTTCACCAAAGGCAGATCGTGCCTGACCAACTTGGTGGCCTTTTATGATGGGGTGACAGCATCGGTGGACAAGGGTCGACCAATGGATATCATCTACCTGGACTTGTGCAAAGCTTTTGACACTGTCCCGCACGACATTCTTCTCTCTAAACTAGAGAGGCATGGGTTTGATGGATGGACCACTCGGTGGATAAGGAATTGGCTCAATGGCCGCACTCAGAGAGTAGTGGTCAACGGCTCGATGTCCAAGTGGAGACCGGTCACGAGTGGCGTCCCTCAGGGGTCCGTGTTGGGCCCGGCCCTCTTCAACATCTTTGTCAGTGACGTGGACAGTGGCATGGAGTGCACCCTCAGCAAGTTCGCTGATGACACCAAGCTGTGTGGTGCCGTCGACACGCTGGAAGGGAGGGATGTCATCCAGAGGGACCTCGACAGGCTGGAGAGGTGGGCCCGTGTCAACCTCATGAAGTTCAACCAGGCCAAGTGCAAGGTCCTACATCTGGGTCATGGCAATTCCAGGCACAAATACAGACTGGGCAGAGAATGGATCGAGAGCAGCCCTGAGGAGAAGGACTTGGGAGTACTGGTGGACGAGAAGCTCAATATGAGCCGGCAATGTGCTCTTGCGGCCCAGAAGGCCAACCGCATCCTGGGCTGCATCAAGAGGAGCGTGGCCAGCAGGTCGAGAGAGGTGATTCTCCCCCTCTACTCTGCCCTCGTGAGACCTCACCTGGAGTACTGCGTCCAGTTCTGGAGCCCCCAACATAAGAAGGACATGGACCAGTTGGAGAGGGTCCAGAGGAGGGCCACGAAGATGATAAGAGGGCTGGAGCACCTTTCCTATGAGGACAGGCTGAAAGAGTTGGGGCTGTTCAGCCTGGAGAAGAGGAGGCTCCGGGGTGACCTTATAGCGGTCTTCCAGTACCTCAAGGGGGCCTACAAGAAAGATGGGGAGAGGCTGTTCAGGAGGGCCTGTTGTGATAGGACACGGGGTAATGGTTTTAAAATAGAGGGAGGTAGATTCAGATTGGATATTAGGAAAAAATTTTTTACCATGAGAGTGGTAGAACACTGGAACAGGTTGCCCAGAGAGGTGGTGGATGCTCCATCCCTGGAGACATTCAAGGCCAGGTTGGACGAGGCTCTGAGCAACCTGATCTAGTTGGAGATATCCCTGTTTCTTGCAGGGGGTTGGACTAGATGACCTTTGAAGGTCCCTTCCAGCCCTAACCATTCTATGATTCTATGATTCTATGATTCACTGGTTGCTGCACTTTTCTTCAAAAACGAGCAAAAAGGTCATGTTTAAATTTGGGTCAAATAGAGATTACAGTGCTGAGAATTAGATTCACTTTGTTTGCATAATTGGAAGCTCATACTAGCAATCCAAGTCCAAAAGCAAGACTCAAAATCAGTCATTTTGCAGTTTGGATTCTGCTCAGGAGAATCTAGGCAGACAATCCCACAATATAAATAAAATTTGACAGCATATGAGCGTCTTTAACAACAGGATTATCTTTCTAAAGCTCACTCTCTCAAACTCCAAACTGCAATATATTCTCGTCATAACTTCCAACTGCTTGAAGTAAAATGCCTCCAGAGTCAACAGGAACATGTTGAAAGTTCTGCAAGAAATAGTGATTTGTTTTTTTCAGATGGGATCTGACTGGTATTTTGTGAAGATTCAAGATATAGAAATATCAAACTCACTGACGTTCCACCAGTGTTTATGGAAACCACACACAGAGAGCTGGAGACTCTGTTGGCTTAAGCAAGGTGGGACTTCACCTACTGCTCCCATCTGTTGTTCTTGCAACTTCCTTCTCTTCAGAGAAGAGAAACAGCTTGTGTTGATTAACACAAGGAATTATGTTCTACAGCTGCAAAGAAATCTCCCCTTGTGCTCCGTCCAGCAGCCTCCTCTTCCCACCCAGCACTGCCTTAAGACCTGCGATGTTCTTCCATAGGTACCAGTGGCAGGGTTAAACTATTTTTCGCTTTCATTTTGGTCTCTCCTTCTCTTACTGCCCTTGCTATGGCCTGATCCGGCCCTAGGATTTTCCACAATTAAAACCTGTTTCTTTTTGTAAGTAACGAGGCTACAAGATTAGCTTAACTACTGCCGCTAGAGAAAGACTGCATATTGAAAAATAACATGTCCAAAATCATACCGAACACAAAAGATGTTGGAAGTCATGTGCTTTGGAATACAGAAACCACTGGAGCTACCATTTCTTATACCTGGGCTTGGGCACCTTGGCAGTGGGTACACAGGAGCTGGACTGGATAGCAACTGCTGCCAGAAAGTGCTGAGAAGTTGGCACCTCAAAGAGGAAATTTACTATCTGGCACAGAGCGCTCTATTATCTTGGCCATGGAGCACTTGTCTCTTTCCCTGCACATCCCTTTATTTGCATAGATAAAAACTTCCCAAGCATGTGTTTCTGCAGCGCCTACAACACTGACATAAAAAACCCAACCGTTTCATGGTGACAACCAGAGCATGTGAGCATGTAGCAAAACGCTGTTCACACCAGACAGAGCACACGGCCACAGCTTCAGTCCCTGGAAGGAAAAGAGACCACAAGGTCACGACTAACCAAGAAGTATGAATCATTGTCTTCCAAAGTATCCAAATCAGAACAACATCAGGCACCAGAGATATACACTGAGATGAGAGATCCAAGCCACGCTTCCCTCACTGGAGCAACGCAAGGCTCATTTATTACACTGTTGTATGCAGCAAACATATAACACCTGGGGAAAAGCATACACAGGACCCTCTCCTAGAGCGGAGACATCTCCTCCCTGTGACATCTCGCCCTCAGAAAGCCTCCCTGTCTTCTTCCTCACATACACTGTTCTCTGCCCTTATATTTGTCACCAATTCATGCAGGTTATTAGAAAACTTGTATTTAGGTAACTCCAGCTATAAAGAAGTATGGGTAGGATTTCACCATTTTATTTTGTCGCTGTTTGATCGGTATGGTAACGGTGGTCAAAGAGGCTCAGCCCGTGTGCCAGATGTACTGAGAGACAGTCGTGGTCCCCAAGAGCTTGCTGGGCATGCTGAGTAAAGGCAGGCAGATGCTGAGAAACAGACCCACACAGGAAAACTGATTTGAGGCAGAGCAGACATTCAGTCAGAGCAGTGGTTCGACTGGGAGAGGGGGAATAAAATCCAGGGGAAGGAGATATTTCATATTGTAAAGCACTTTAAAAAAGGAAGGTACTGTACAACCGCTGAAGTGCCTCACTCCCAGCTCCTGCTGGGTTCTTAAACTAGCTAATAAACGATACTTTCCACTCAAAACCAAAAAAGATATCTTGAACTTCTCACAAGAACTGCAGCCCAATTATCACCTAAGTATATAGGGACTTTGAAATGACATAAATGTTTTGGGGCACTTATTGCCTATTTTTCAGAAAATGCTGACGCATACGTAATGCACATCAATTGCTGCTCTCGCTGACACCTCTGCGGTGACAACTGCAGTTGATGAAACAAAAGGTATACTTGAAAGGAAGAAAAATATCTTTGTGTTTGTGCTGCTAAAGAACCGTGGGCAGCAGGAGCAGATTCACCACAGCAGTACAGAGGCTGTAGGACCATCTGGCAGTGTTCAGTGTCAGCTCGTGTGGGAGCGGTGCCATTCTCATACTGCCTTTCATCACCATCGCTGTGGCATTCAGGTCAAGATTGGTATGTGTCTCGATCTTGTCTTACTAAATGTAGCAACATCAGTTACCAGAGTTTAATTGCTTTTAGTTCCATTTCTGCTTGACATTGATTTTTGTTTGTACTGTATGTACATATAGGAGGGAAAGAATTACATGAACTTAAATGGTGATGTCAATGCAACACAAAGACAGTTTGTTTGAAGTACCGTAAAAACAAAAAGAGATCACAGCCATGCACACGCTGTTGAGAGTAGAATGTGTAAACAAAAAGAAATGTCTTGTATAAGCTGCTACAGCACTCTTGATCAGGACGTTTTTATTGTCATCAAGCTTAGTCATTAAGTTCATTGTTAATTATAACCCTCCTGAATTTTATTCCATAGGGTTCTCAAGATATAGGCTTTCGAACTAGGACAATCTCTGAGAGCAACACCATTAGAAATAAACCTCTGAGGTAGAAGACTCTGACCATATCATGCAGACTATGGAGGTCAGCCCCACTAGCCAGGTACAACTCACTATGAGCCGGGAACCCAGCAGCACAATCAACTTAATGGGTAAAGGCCCCAACTGTTCCTAGTGATTTCAAATTTAATATCTTTTTCTAATGCAAAGGTACTTACTGCTTTGTATTATTTGTGAATCTTATTATTTGAAAAACAGATGAAAATTCTTAAGATTTAGTACAACTTTAAAATAATATTTCACTTTTGCTGAAAGTACAGGGAGCTAAACTAGGAAAAGACACTGGGCATTCGCATTACACAATGAACAATTTGTTCAAGCAATTATTTATTATCTGTGAAGACTCTTATATATTGTGCAAAACACTAATGAGAAACTCTGCTTTCCTGTGATGCAATGTCCATGCTTCTTCCTAGGTCTTACATGCATACAGATCTTTCAGTTGCTGATTATGTTGAAATATGCTCATATTTCAACTCTCAGACGTAAGTGTACTTTGCCACTGAGTACTTGCTTTTCATGTAAAGATGGTGTGATGATTTGTGAGTATGTTGTGAAGACATTTTGTACTCATTAATAATACAGCAGTATTTCTGTACTTCAAGCATCTTCTGAAAGACTATCTGTAATAGTTTTCTGAATTAAATAATGTGTAAAAAAAATAAATTCATCAGTGTTCCAAAGTTTACTGAGTAGAGAATTTATGATCGCTTACAATGCCCCCTTTTCATCTTGAAAGCGCTCCAGTAAATGTCCAGACTCATTAGGATGGCTGTCAGGACTATAAAGAAAGTCAAGCTTTGGATTCAAAAGCTGTTCTTGGGGCTGCACAGAGAGGAGAGACTGTAAGCTCCCTCATTCTCTGAAGGGCTGAAATGTAATAAGAAGGCAAATTTATCTGAACAACAACTAGGAAACAAGGTCAAGTTCAGAAGTGGAGCCACTGGACAAATTCAGAACCAGAGCTCTGAACTGCAACCCAGAGCTTGGGGCTGAGTTTCAATCTGCCTCAGGTAAAATATCATGTCCTTCCACACAATATGTTGATTAGATTAGAAATCTGGTAGGGAATCATATTTGATCAAGAATATTGTATGAAGCCGTGTACAGTTGTTGTAGGAAGCAGCTTAAACCAAAACTCATACTGACTGTCTAAAACACTACTGACTGTTCAAAGTGCTGCATTGACTGAGGAAATTGTTTCTGAACCGGTAAGGAGAATTTGATTTGATGTTTGACAAGGAAATAGTTCTAAAGGTCAGAGATAATCACAGAATGAATGCTGAAGTTATGAGGGGTTACAGGAAGAAACAGGGAAAAGACTAGAAATAATTGTCAGGTCACAATCAATCTCTTGAGACCAGGAATTCCCCAGTGCGGTAACAACCTGACCTGGTTCAGTAGAAATGACTCAAAGGCCAGGAAGAGCAAACAAAAGTGCATACCAGAAAGTTGCAAACAGAACTGATACTGTAGGATCAGGATTTCCTCACCTCCAGGAAAAGACAGTGTGAGCATTCCCACAGGGAATACCAAAACAGTTGCTCCTGCCCTACAGGCACATGACTGGATCCAAGGCAAAACCAATTATCTGCCCTTCCCCTAAGGGGCACTGACAGCTCTCCAGTAAGGCCATGGCCACGGGAGTTTCAAGGGTGAATTCAGAAACTGCTCTGAAAATAATTGGCAGTTGCCAAACTAAATCCTCCAAACTAAACATTCTACTTCCTTCATAATTTTGTGGTTTTATTTACCACATTGCTATGAAAAGCTGTGGCACTTCTCATTAAAAGATGCACCTAATTCTATATTCCTATAAAAATTATTTGCCTTGGAGACTCAGAACAATTCTTCAAAAGAGCAATAACTTGGTAGAGTTGTGTAATGGGTCTTTGGCAGCATTGATATTGTATCTGTTCTCTGCAGAAATATTTTTATTTCAGCTTAAATTAATTTAATTTTAATGTTCCTTTCAGTCCAATAGAATTAAAAATCTTGGGTTTAACATTGCTGCAACGATAAAGTCATGAAATGCCTTGATCTAGTTAAAAAATTTATTTTAGTCAGGTTGTTTTCATCTTTTAGAAGTAAAATCTATCAGAAAATTTTATTATAGTGAACTAAAAAAAATCAGCTTTTCATGATTCCAAAGAGTCACTTTCTCATGGCTTATAAAGCACTCTTACAAATTTTAAAGCAGACACCATATTACTTGCCAGGCAGAACAGGGAACTCGAAACTACAAACATCCATCCAGAGTGTGACACAGACTCACTCCTGACCAGTTTTCATCTTCTTTCCCGCCCACAGCTGTCAGGAAGCCCGTAGGAGGCTCGGATATGCATGGAATGCAGACACACGGCTCCAGAGGGCTATTTCAGCTCTCTGTTTCCTCCTATATAAAACTGGGATAACTACTAAGCTACTATCTAACCCGGGATTATCCTTGCCTAGCATTTTGTAGTGAAGAGCAACTCAAGACCTTGTGCCCGTTTGATTTATCAGTAGGACTGCTACAGTACTAGAGGTTACAGTGGTTATTCACAAGAGCTGTATGTGCAGGGGGGTATGTTCCTCAACCCTGACAGCTGATGCGCCTCAACACCAGCAGAACCCAGAGCCCTTGCTACCTCCCTGCCAGAACCTGAGTGCAGTGAGGAAAGAGGCAGACGTTCTCCATCGTACCACCAAAAGCTACGTCTCCTTATTTCATAGATTTCATAGATTTCATAGATTTCATAGATTTCATAGATTTCTAGGTTGGAAAAGACCTTAGAGATCATCGAGTCCAACCATCCCTAATCCCCATTAAACCATATTCTCAAGTAGATCATCCACCCTCCTTCTCTCACCCACCATCCCATCTGCTCTGGCATTTGTAATTTCAGGCCCAGACTGGGAGCAGACACCTGACCAGCTGTGGGATGCTGGCAGATGTTAGTAGAACATTGTCTGAAAGCAGAGCTTGACCAGCTGCCAGCTTGCTCCCTGATGCCTGCCTGAGGACCACGCTGCAGGTCAAAATATTAAGACCATGTACAAGGGGAATGTCCATGGACTCTGCAGCCCTTCAGGACAACAAAGCTGAACTTTGGCAGCCTCTCAGAAGCTGATAGCAGACTCAGACCGGATCGGAGGAGGATTAGCAACAGAAGATACTGTTTAATCTTTCGTTAAATTATCATGATACCAGCAGGTGACATGCTATTAAGTCTTAGGACAGTGTAGGCTCTAAGGGCTACATTTGGGTGTGGGAGTGTTTTTCTCTCTCCTACGACTCATGTACACATTCCTCAGATACAGTGACCTCACTGAAAGGGTGGAGGAAGAGAAGGAGGACTTCACCCCAAGATAAAGGTGTTTCTGCCGAAGCAGAAAGTAAAGGTGAGACTGAGACTTCTTCCTTTTTCCCAGGCCCCTGTCCCACTGTATTCACCACCTCTCAGGACTCCCCTCTGGCCCTGCACTTGAGGAAAGTCAAAAACCCACAGCCTGCCTCCACCAGACCAGAGCCCACTCACATGGGCTGCATCCGATGTCATGTCTCACGACTGCAGTGCAGTTTGGCACAGTGTGCTCTGAGAGTGCCAAGGCAGAGCAACCTGCCCCCTGTAACGCAACAGTGAGAAGAACCAGGACAACTTTCCTCCTGCATAAGAAAGTTCTTCCCTTAAAGGCTTCTCTCCTCAGATTGCTCAACAATAAGCACCCGTGGGACCTTCTTTGGCTTGCACATAGCTATAGTTGGGAAGAAGCGTTCCCACTCCTCAGGCACATGTCAGATTTGCAGTCCCTTGTCCTGCGGTTACTCTGGGCCCCGGCTGGACCTTTCCAAGGTAGTTATACTCCAGAGGAAGAACGAACCTCTTGCTCAACAGGGAGAGTTTTGTTATTGTATGAGACAAAGTTTCCAAGGAATTGGAACAAAACCAGGAACCGGTTGACTGCCAGATCGAAAACAAACACTGACCAGTGCCTCTCCCTCCTTCCATCCAAAGGTACATACAACAGTGGCCTTTTTCTTCCCCCCCTAGGTGCTCCCAGCAAGTTTCCCTTTCATCAAAAAAACCAAGTAACGGTAAAACCTTTGACCTGCCAGCGGGTGGGAGAAAGAAAAGGGAGCACTGTCCCTGTCTATGTTGGATGGTGTCCCAACATACGTTACTGAGAACCAGAGAAATACCTGTTTAGAGGATTAAGGCCTGCAGCAAAAAGTTTAGAGGATTATACTGAAACAATACTTGGCCAGATCTTCAGGAAGCGCATCACAGGTATTTCATGACTTAATTTTGAGGGGTAGTTTTTCTGTGCAGTCTGTGCAGGGGCCCAGAGGAACATTGACAGAGTTACACCTACACAAACAATTGCTTTTTATGACTCACACAAGAAGTTTAGAAGGCTGTGAAAAAAGAGCTGACCCTTAGAAAGCTATTAGACCAAAAATCTTGGACAAACACCACTAGGTTTCCTACATCAGGCAGTGATAAGAAAAAAACACAAAAAAAACCCAAAAAACAAACAACACAGAAAGACAATTACAAGGAACTAAAGAAAGGTCCTCTGGAGAGGTGTCTTCTCCAGTACAGAGCCTGGGACAAATTTAGATGCAGGCATAATTTTGATTTAGGGTTTTCCTTGGATTTATCTCAGTGCAGTAGTTTAAAGAAGTGTATTTGCTAAAAAGTAAGAAAATTCTCATTGCAAGTCTTTTGGAGTGGATCCTGTCCCCTGAGGAAGTTCTGTTATAAGCCCTTTTCATACATGTTGGAAGTGGGAGAAAAAGGGTTTGATGCTGGAGGTCAAAGGTGTCTTGACAGCCCACTCACACCCTTTCTTCTGAAAGAAGACTTGCTGGCTTTACTGGTATTACTAAGCACTCCCAACAGCAAGAAACTTCAGTTTCTGGAGCTGAAATGAAGTAAAGAGCTGAAGGAAAGAAAGAAGCCATAGCTTCTCACTTTGTCGATCAAGCAGCAAACCCTATGAGAAAAAGGAGGTGATATGCTTGTTTATTTAATGGAGTACAAGGCAGGATTTGTTTATTAGGTTCTGTAAAAGTTACATATGCCAGGAGCACCCCAGCACTACTCTGGTCATTCGTGTAATGGAGTTTGAGGGAAGGGAGAGGACAAGGTTAACAAATTTGGAAGAAAGTCAATATAAATAACCAAATCTTGGTTCTGACCACATGCAACTTGCTGCATTAAAAATAAAATCACTCAGCAAAATGTGCTTTCTATCAGAAGAAAAACAAAAATAAAGCTTAACTAGTTCTAGTGAAAATAAGGAAGATCAGGAGAAAAAAAAAGTAACCATGGTGCAGAAGACAAAAGACAAGTAAAATCAGACACAAGATCTAACTTCAGCTCTGAGGAACACAGTGCTAAAGGTCTCTAAGAGCTGTGAGCCAGAAAGGAAGATGTGTGAGTAGAGATGGTCAGAGATTTACAAAACAGAAAAGGTAAGCTTAAAAAAAGCAGAACCGATGAGACCATTACTAACGAGGATGACCTACTCGGGGCAAGGGCAGTCAGGTTCAGCTCTGAAATGCTGACCTGACAGCTTTAAAAAAATGGCTCCGGTAGGCTGGCACAAAAGCAAAGGATGGAAAAGGGAAAGCAAAGCGAAACTTTGGGTGCTTCTCTCTTTCATCAGCAGTTATTGCAGTGAATGAGACTAATGGGCAGCATCAGATTTCTCAAGATAATTAGCTTTAGTTGTCATTGGAAACGGAAAAAAAAATGGTAGTATCTTGTTAAAAAGAACGTTACAGAAGAATGTTCCCTCTTGGCTGAAACATGCCATTTTTGTCTGTGTGTGTACATTGTGTGCAATTTTTATCTGTATTATTTCTTTAGGTTTGAAAAGTTAAGACATTAATACTACCAGGGAATTTTGAAGCTTATCAGAAAAGCTCTGGAGCATTCCTTCAGTTCTTGTATGTTAAGGGTTTATGAACATTTCCTCAATTGCACAAGACAGAAATCACTGGAGGACTCTGCAGGCAGAAGTTCACACTCTGAAAGGAGAGAGAGCTGCTGATAAATCTACCAGGTGGCATTTATTAACTCAAGTCATCATTTTGCTTCAGATAGAAGAGGGAACAGCTTTTGTTCAAGGTACAACAAAAAGATGCAGCAATTTGCTGCTTGTGACTGTAAGTATTGAAAAGAGAGCTCATTGCAATGAACACACTCTCTAACACACCATTTGTATACCCTAATTAGTGTGCATATAGACAGAGAGAGAGAAAAAAAAAATCCCGGACTGTGCTTTGGAAGGGTATATGCAGATATGGCCTGCTGCTCCCTTCAAAAAAAGTTAATGAACCACCAACAAAATTTCCTACCTGATAGACTGTCACCAGCAAAGAATGCTGTATATACTCGAAATATTTTCTAAGAGCTTTTGATGGCCCCCATGCAGTGAGTGTTTTCCTTCTCCATGATCAACCTAACTGGTTTGTAAATAATACTGGTTCATGGGTGGAGGTACTACTCTGTAGACATAAGAGGATCGGCGTTAGTGCGTCTGATATGTTTTCACTTAAGAGCATGTGAGTTTCCGTGTGTACACTTTGCCACATGCATATTTGTTTTCAGCATTTTAAAATCATATTCAATCACATATGTCATGGTTTTCCAATTTGTTGGAAAACATGGCTCAGTTGTTTGCAGTCTCTTGTCCATGATCCCTACAGACCGGTCAGCATACTGCTAAGGGTCTACAAAGAACAATCACAAAACAACAGCCTGCCAGTACTTTCTTGGGCTTGCACTTTCATAGGACTTTTATTTTTAGGATTCGTATCTCCGAAGAGGTAGAAAAGCACTGATTAAGTTCAACCACAAGCCCTGGCTGAAGCAAGATTTAATTCACCAGGCTCCTGTGTAGGAGATAAGAGTAGACAATCACAAACAGCCCTCCTGTCTTAAAATCTTGGAATTTTAAATATTAGACAGGGCATAGAGAAAAAACAAAGCTTACACTAGTCTGTGTAAACTGTCCTATTCATGAACGGAGGACATATCTAACTGCATATCTGGGATAAACTTGACATGAGCCAAATAACTGGGAGGTGTTGAAGCCAGGAACTGAGGACTTCTGTTCCTATTAAGTTATGGCTAACTCAGATTCCAGCAAATAGAAAACAAACTGCTTTGCTCTGAAATTAATTTAATACCCACAGAGGTGCCAGACTGAGTTAGAACTTCTACTGAAATATGAAAAAGGACTGGAATTGCCACATGAAACTGCCACAAGCATTTTCCAAATATATTAAATATTTCATTTAGGTATAAAGTAATATCGATATCTGTGGAGTTTGTCACATTGAGTCCTCTAAATGTGTTGTTTTCTCTGAAGTTACGCAACTTCTAAAAAATTATTATTATTTTTGTTATTCCCATCTAATCTGGAAAACAATTTATGCCGGCAGCAAAATGCGTCAAACACAGAGCAAAGCTAATTTCATTAATGTGTAATTTTAGATGGAATCTTACCTTGTCTTTTGTTTTACCCTTTATTTCTACATAGAATTTTTTTGAGAATTTTTTTGAAAACTCTCCTCTTACTACAGCTACATGAAAAATAAACCTGACCTTACTGGAATTCCATGCCACCAGGGCCCAGACTACGGGCAACATACAATGACTTGTGAAGAGTCGTGCTAACATTCTGTGCACTTGCGGACACTACTAAAATAAAGTCCTGAAGTCCACAGTGAATATTTATAGGGGGGAAGTATTTTCGTGATACTGCTTGAATACAATAAAATGGGCAGAAGTGCACACAGACGTTGATTTTGGGCACCTCCACTTCTGAGTGCTTCAAAGAAGATACTTAGGTTCGAATTTGGAATGCACTAAACTTTGAGAAGGTTCCATCTGCCAGTGACTAACAAGAGAAACTAAGCAGCAAAATACAACCAATCTAAAATTTAAGAACTTTAATTGTTTCAGCCATCTTTTTGGACAACACTATGGCTCAGAAGAGGACATGGAAAAGTGTTTTTTCTTCTCCCAGGGAAATCGTTTCATGTTACAAAGACAGACTCATTCCAGATAGATACAGGCATTTCCCTACAGTGGTTTTATGTATCCAGATTACCCTGCACTCTCTATACAGCAGATTCCCTTTGAAAGCAAGGGTGTCACTGAAAGCCTACCTAAAGCATATAAGACCAGTATTTAACAGAGATGCTTGATATATGACTTAGGGAGGTATTTGTGTCATCTACACTAGTTATCCGAGTAAGATTAAGCACAGCCAGCTAGGAACCCAATTTGCTTGTGCAGACAACACATGAAAAGCTAAGTATCACCAGAGGACAACAAAGGGTCTTTAGGTCAAAAACTCATAAGTTTAGACCCTTCTCCAGATATACCAGTAACTCTAAGCTCTCTTAAAAGTCAATGCAGAAAGAGGAGCAATGCCAGCAGGCAATTCAGAGTTATAACATGAAACAAACTGCTGGGGCACCTTTTCCACCACTGAATATAAAGGAACCCAGAAGTCATGCAGTGCCAGTGGTATCTCTGCTCACAAGTTAGAGCAGCCCACGGGGATTTTCTGTAGTGCCCCAGCAGCTCGTCTGGCAACATCAGTTACCTTTCGTGAACATGTGTTCAATTATCCTTCCCCTCTCGCTCCACTTTGGTAGTATTCTGTGGGGGAGTGGGGTTTTCACAAATATGTCAGTATAGTTACCAAACAGAGCAGAACTGGTTGTCTTCTGAGCGCTACGCTGAACTTTCAGTAACTTAAAGATTGCCAAATCTCACTCTTTTGAATGATAAGCAGTAGATCCACCCATAAAATAGACATGGCCAATTGCAATCTGATTTTCAATGTTTAACTAGCTTTTTTTTAAAAAAAAAACCAACAAAAAAACCACCACCACCACCACCACAAACCCAAACAAAAAACACAAAGCCCAAACACAACCACAAATACTAATATTATTATACTGGAGTTATGTTTTGATATCTTTCAAGCAGACAATTTTCTGCAGCAGTCTATAATTCAGCACTAGATGGCCTCTTTCTTCTGTCAGAGAATGGCTGGTATGTCGTTATATCATCTAAGGATAACCAAAAGTTAAAAAAATCGTTAAGCAAATATACAGAACTTTGTTCAGCAGGGTTTGAAGATGAATATTGCAAAACAGCTCATTGTTTACTAACTGAAATGCATTCACTGTAACTCAGAATACAGAACTGACTATCTGTAACTTGGCTTGCAGCCTGAGTCTTAAACAAGGTTTTATCCACGCAGCAACCTCCAAGGAGGTACACACAGTATTTTATTCCAGAAAAAAAAAAGGTCCATTTGTCCAACTCATAGATGCAAGAGCATATAGAAGGGAAGAAAATACGAAAAATAGAATAGTTACTCTTCTCTATTCTGCTTAGGTTCTCCCAGGTGAGATCCAAAAAAAGCAATCAGGGCCTCACCTCCCTTTTTGAGCAAAGCTCATGCACTCCAGTAGTGTCTCCTCTTGCTGCCAAGTGGGCTGCAAAAGCAGAAAACTGTGATGAATCGCGAAGTATTTAAGAGACTTTCATGGATGGTAAAAAAATCTAATGGGATTGAGGTTTCTAAAGCAGAGACCAGCACATAATAGTTTAATTGGAGCATTTAGCTTTCTTGAAGAGGTTAATGAGGAAATGAGGCATTGCCTACAGCAAGAGAGCGCTGGTAAAATGGCTTCAGGACAGGAGTTCTTAATTTGCCTTTCAGTATTTCCCAACCACAGAAAGCACAATCCCTTCATTGCAAAATCACTGTGCTTCTGCAGGATAAGTGTTGTGCTAAACAAATGCCTGCGAGCATGTTCAGCCTTTAGAGCAGTATGTGCTGTTATGTGAGATAGTATGAGGAAATAAAGCGTGTTTTGCCAAGATGTGGCTGAACAGCCACTTCCTCCATCAGTAGAAATGGGATGAATTTGTTTACAGAGCAGGTAAACACTTTATGCCAGGCAGAGAACAAAGACCGGAGCCTGCAGAGCCACTAAATGAAGAGCCAGCACAAGGGTGATCTACAACAGGCTGCTTCTCTGGGCAGTCATATGGACACCTCCGTGAAGAGGAAAGTGCTTAGTGACTTCTTTTGGTCACCGCATGAAGGAGAACACATGGCTCTCCCTTGGCCCTGTGGTGCTGCTGCACCTTTGACTTAGCTCCACTGCTGCTTTGGAGTATTTTTCTTGAACCACTGACAGGGAGGTTTTAAGATCCCAACGAAGTTGAAAAGACGTTTCCTCTATGTGTTTTCACTAAATGTTGGGTCTGTAAAGAGTTTAGAGACACAAAGTGAGCAAGGGCAAAGGAAATGCTCTGTACAACAGCTGTAGACGTTAACTGTCAGCCTTATGCTACTTTATTATGAGCTGTTCAGAGAGGATGCTAAATGTGAGTGAATTTACTGGTTTCTTTTCAGCTGGTCTAACATGCGTCCCTGCAGTAATGTTATGACAAAGAGTACAGGACAGGCGGAGGTGGCAACAGGAACACAGCAAAGATTTATGACAGGATCTACAGCAGGAGAGAGCTCCAGGAACAACCTCTCAATTCTTCATGTGTCTCCAACCGCGTCTAGCTTGGCTCACCAGTGTCCCAACGCACCAGAACAAGTCCTCAGTGGTGTCACCTGCTCTGCGACCCACAGAAAAACTGTGAACATTCCTCAGTAATTATTCAGAGGCTTTCAACAGACCCTCATGCTGAATCCGCCCTGTTCGTTCCACATGAACCTCTGACATTTTTTCAAATGACTTTTTTTTTTTCCAATGGTATGCCTTAGAAGAGTCTTGCTTAACCCAAGCGCCGTCTTAGCAATCGACAACAACATAATTTCCTACCGAGCTTGGGTACAGATAAAATCTGCTCCTGCCTTCAGTATGAAGTCTGCTCTGGGTACTCTTGCAGCTGAATAAGCTGCAGGATAGCCCAACATTAACAACTTTCTTATCTGTTTTCATGACCTATTTGTGTTTCCAGTTCATCCTAGAGAGAGAGTTACCTGCAAAGTATTAAATCTTGGGAGAAAAGTAGCTAGTAGCTAGAAAAGCAGCTAGTTGTCTTGAAGTCCAGATCCATGCTGGACTCAGAGCTGAAGGAATAAACATTCCTGACTCTTCTGGGTAATTTCTTTTTCGGGTGTTCCAGTGAAGGAAAGATCTCTTTGCATTCCTGCAGATGAAGAGCAAAATAAAGTCAGATGAAAGACTGCCAAATCCCAGGCTGAGAGCCAGTCATGTCCACGGGGCTCTCCCCAGTTAATATAGCACATTTAGTATCATACTCTAAAGTCTTTTTTCCTAGACTTATCCTAGAAAACAACTCCCTCGAGTCATATCATTTCTTAATAAAAGCACACGTGTTCCGAACTGCAGCACGCTATTACCACAGATTTGAAAGAAAAACAAATCTTTTTACTATTAAACATGTTGATTATGTTACAAAGTCTATCTGAGTCTGAAAGTACATTCTTAAGTAGACCTTTCTCAGACATATTTACTGCACACTGAATTGCACATGGAGGAATTCTCTTCTAAAAAAGCATAAGCACTTTGAAGAACAAATTCTACGCACCATACTCTTCTAAAAGGAGACGGTTGATACTGTGAAACAAGGACATTCAGCACTTTATGATAAAAACAGATTCATGATGCTCTAAAACCCTGGAGTTCACAACAGTAGAGATTCATATAGAGAGCCGAATTGCACTGGCCTTACTTTGGAAGAAGCCTTGCTGCAGTCAGGGAAGGTGTTTGCAGGGTAAGATGCTAGCAGCATAAGGGTGATGATATCTATTCCATTATGTGTAAAACTCCTTAAAGCACTTAGAATAAGTCAAACAATACAGCGTAATGCTGCTCAGCGTCTGCAAAGAAAACCTACCATGTTCCCCTGCAAGTGAAGACCATGAAGAGTTGCATGCCATGTGAACATCATCTCAGCAAAGATTTTGGGAAGCAACAGATATTAACACTACAGATGAAGTGCTTAATTTTCTCCAGAGACAGTGGTAGTTGCTACATTTTTTTACTCCGTCATGACACAGCTGTGCGCCTAGCACATGCTGTGTTCATAATTTTCACTTTCCTGTCGTTGCGAAAGAGCTGCATGTTTGGATGCTGTCCCAACGCTCAATGCAGATGTTTCACTGTGCTTTTTGAAGGAGGCTGCGCATTGCCTATGACCCTGCACCCCAGCTAGCAGGGCACCCCGCAGTGCCTGGGGCAGGGGGGCTGTGGCTGACGGTTCCCCGCCGCCCAGCCTCGGGCTCACATGCCAGCTGCCCGCTTGCCATCTTGCAGCAAAGCACCAAGGGGCAAGTTTAGGGCACGGGCAAGTTATTGCAGAGTTCAGCGCCGTGCTGCCAGCACAGAAAACACCTTTACACGCATGTACTTCTTCCATGACCAATGAACTGCACTATGTGTGGGCAGAGAGCTTCAGAGCACAACCTCAGAGACACCCCTAGGGAACGCAGAAGACACTGCTAAACCAAAGTTTAAACAGCAATAACAATGTGCTGCTTCTGGTTCCTTACGAATATATTACATGAATGTGACATCTATTTTGTTGCATTAAGTCTCTGCGAGCTCTCCCATACATAATTCGTATCTTTTATACACAATAAATCTCTATCTAAATGCATTTAATGATTATACCATTTTCCTTCCTGCTGGAAAGGCTGCTTACATTCGTTACAAGGTGAGTCTGATTTCTAGAGACAGCCTCGTCCGCTGTTTCATTTTAGCTGTCTGTCATGTTGACTTGGCAGTTGTGGTGGATAAGTCACATTTGCACTGTTGCTGTTCATTGGCTTGGGAATCGTTGATTTTCTTATTTGCCATAAAAACAATAAAATATTTAAATTTGCAATTCTTAAAGCCAAAACTCACACTGGATCCTGGCTTCCCATAACAGCTTGTTTTACAGACATGGAGTGGAGCTTCGCAAATTTGTTTGCTTAAACTGAAGAGCTACTGGTTGTCAGCAGGGGAGATGGGGTAAGTTCAGCTGTATCTCATGGCAGGGAAATTAATGTCATGACCCTCATCCACTTCCATATTACTCTGCCTTGTCCCTGTGAAATGTTTTGCGGATTAATGGAGTTATATCCGGAGCTTATAGCATCAAATTCAGACTCTGTCTCAGCTGAAGAGGAAGTGGAAAGTAAACGTTTGAAAGAGACAGTGAGAGAGGCTGGCTTGCTCCTCCACTCCAAGACCAAGGTCCAGAAAATTTTTAACCAGGCCTGTGCAAGCGCCTGCTGGCTTCTTGCCCCACGTCACTCCCAGTGGCAGACAGACAGCAAAGCTAAAAAAGCTGATTTTGGAAGCTGAAGGAGTTACACCGCCATTTATGGTCTTTGACAGATGTAAGGGCTGACATTTGAAGCAGGCAGGATTATGGCTTGGGCACGGAGATGGAGGAAGGGAGAGAGGGAGGGAGGGAGGGAGGGAGGGATGGAGGGATGGATGGATGGATGGATGGATGGATGGATGGATGGATGGATGGTTATCAAGGACATGAATGCTGTTGGGAGGTGCTTCTGGGCTTCCCATGCAGAAGAGATGTAGGCCCCCCTCGTTCCCATCCTCACTGTCCACAGCAGTGGGTGTGCCCCCATTGAAACACGGGGCCAGGACCCCATAGCCCTGCTCCCCAGTGGCGGTGAAGCTGAGAGCTCCGCAGTACTGCAAGGTGGTGATTACAGATGTGGAAATGCCAGTGTGGGAGAAGGTCTGCAAACACTTCGTTAGGTGCAGACAATGCACACAGGCTTGCTGCTGGCAGCTGGATGTCCCACAGGGTTAGGCATTATGTCCCTTTAAACACACACACAAACCTGCAGATTTCCATTAAAAAATCTCAATTTTTACTCTAGGTTTTGTGGGTTTTTTTCCCTTTTCTCTTTTGACTCTAATGAAATCAGGTGAACGGGGGGAGCATTGACTCTCAGCCAGGCACCTCACCAGATGCTCTGCCAAATGACACAGCGATCGGCTGACCGCTGTACCCAGACCAGAGGATACATGATGAAGACAGCAGGCTTCCATAGAGAGGTGTCTGGTAAGACAGAGCCATAGGAGACTCACAAACCCTTCCCAGCAGAGCCCATGGCTCAGAGCAACAAGCCCCTCTCTGTTGCACTCAAGTTGGATCCCGCAGCAAGCAGACGTGAGGAAGGCATGTCCCAGGACCTTCCCAAATGGAGCAGCCCTTCCCAACAACAGCAGTCATTTTCCTCCAAGGGAAGGAGATTTGAGACGAGAGCAGCAAGTCTGCCAGCGTGGAGGAAAGGCTGCCAGACCACCTCAATCCCCACGCTTCAGGTTTCCTGCATTCCTGCCAGGACCACTCAAAGACAGTATCCAAAAGTCCTAATTTTCACAGGGAAATGTGAGCAGTTTACTTGCTTCATGGCACCTCCTTGTCCTTCAGCCAGGACAAGGGGATGTGTTGTGAAGGGCATCCAAGTCATGGCAGTCGGCTGCAGGGTGGCAAGATGATATTCCTGCCCAAAATCTGGCCTGAGGAACAGGACAAGTGTGCTGAGCATGTGCCAGCACAAGCTCAGACTGTGTTGACTTCTCAGGGAGAACATGCTGTACCAAACATTTCTTATTGTATATCTTACATAAACAAAGCATTGAGCTCACCACCCAGCACTAGCTCATGCTAATAAATGCCAGTGACTTTCTCTGCTCCATATATTGAAGTAGCGTATTCGAGTCTGCTCAGGGGCACACAGAGGATGTTCAGTTTGGATTGAGACTCCTTCTGCAATTCATTTAAGCTGAGGGTAATCAACTACAGTTTACAAAAGGAAGCTGCAAACAGGATTTGCTGTGCAAACACAACAGAGACCGACCCTTGTAGGAACCCATCCCTCCCATCCCTTCGGTGAGGAAAGACTCACTGACAGGCCCAGAAGTGCTCCAGGACATTCCTCTCTCCAAAGAATTCCTGCTACACTCTAAACCCATCAGCATTTCCACCTGGTAGGTCACTACACACCCCTTCCACGGTGGGCTTTCCTCTCCACTGAGGTTGACCACACCATGGCAGGGCAGAGTGGCTGCAACCTCAGCCAAAATCCAGCTGTCACTCATAAATTCATCTTGCCGTACTTGCAGAGTGAGCAAGACCCGGAGCAACCACACATATGCCTAATGTCCCTGCCAAAATTGCGTGAGCTGTTCCAGGGCACAACCTCAGGGCAGGCGCTGGGGGCTGTGGGATGGCAAGGCTGGCCTGAGCAGCCAAAGGGCTGCAGGGCTCCTGCCCCGGACAGGCTGGCTGCATTTCCTAGGAGTACCCAAGGGAACACAGGGCTTGTGAAGGACCAGGGTGGGGAGGGGGAAGTGGGGTCTGACAGAGAGAGGCTGTAGCACTGCGCAACTATTAGAATTGTTTGCAAATATTGGCAAAATGTTCTCTTGAAAGGAGAAAAGTAGCTTCTCAATTTGCAAGGAAAAAAACTTACTTAAACTTTTGTCTGCGTTCTTCTGCAGAAAATCCTGAAAAAATATATGCAACACGCTGAAACTGTGCAAAAACCCCACATTTTCCATTAAAAGTCCCATGAGAAACTTGAGCATGATGGAAGCAATTCACAGAGTTCAACATTATTCAATTTGCTCTAAAAATAAAGCAAAACCCTTGATGCAGCACCTCCCCCATGTCCATCTCAGGTTCCTCTCCAGACAGAGTTTTGAGATGTTTATTTAACCGTCCTACTCAAACTCACGACCTATTAGAGGTACAAGACAGATCTGGCAAACAGAAATGTCACACTGCCGAGCTCACGGGGTCACTTGGTTTGTCGCTCTTGCAGCATATGACCTTCGGGGAGACTTCTTTTGAAACTGCATTTTCAAAGAAGGAATTTTCCTCTCCTCTTAGTTTTGCCTCCCATTTAACACTCCTTTTTGTTTCACTGTTTCTAGGAGAGGCGTGTTGAGCGCAGCTCCCTCAGCCCCAGCAAGGGGTCATTAATCCAGGCCCTCCTGCTGCAGCAGTGGGAGATGCCACATCGCGGCTCCCTCCTCGGGAAAGCTTTGTCCTCATTTTCTCTATCATCTCACAGGTGTAAATGCAACTGGAGCTGGAGTTCAGATTCAGGTAGTATTTCCCTATCTGCATAGGTCTGCATAGCAGGCAGAGGCATGAGACTTGTTAAAAACAAGTTCTTTTTGAGCAGGTTCAAACTGACGTGTAGAAAATGTGCTGGGGACAGCTGAAACACAGGTACCACTGGGATCAGATGGTTTAGTTCAGCTTTTGTTTTGAGACTCCAAAGATGCCAGTTAATGGCACCGAAGGTACAAAGCCTCTACAACCTCTTATTACTCCTCTGAGCCTGCCACTCTGGACACCTGCTCATTTTCTTAGTATGCTGCTTTGTTTTGCTGTAGCATGACTATGTTGTTGTGCTCATTGCTAAGCAATTAACAGTTTGTCCCTCCAGAAATATCTGACGCCCCAGACACTATTAACTCCTCAGAACACTTTCAACAAAAACATTCCAGGGGAGACGCATTAGCGGCTCTGCCACTTCCCGGGACAAGCACCTCTCCAGCCACATAGTCCATCACAAAACACCAGCCAGGACAGGCAGAAGTGGTTATTTGTGGTCAAGATCTCATTTTGCCAAGTTCTGCACAAACTTTTCATCTCGCATCACTCTGAGACTGGCACGCTTCTTGCATAATCCATTTTCATGGACACCAGTGAAGAAATTTATCCTCACCCTGACAGCAAAGGACAGCTCCTGCACCAGCTTCCCACAGCTGCCAGGCACCTGCCAGTATTGGGGCTTCCACAAAGGCCAGACTCTTGGTTACCCAACTAGCAGGTACAATTTCTGACCCATGGACCCAAAACTGCTAACGCAAGCCTCAAGGGTTGCTTCTCAGATAGACTTCCCTGAAACTAATGATCTTTCAGTCACCTTGGGTCACCCAGTCAAGGGACAACCTGCTGGCAATTGGTCAAGGTGCTAACAGATCCTTCTTTTAGATTGAGCTTATCAAACACGATCCTTTCTGAAGGGTCCAAAAGGACCAGTATCTCTCCAGCAAAAGAAAATTTCAAATAATCATCAAAAGCGATCTCAAAATACAATCAGTATTTCCCAAATACTTTTTTCACTCTTCCTTTTATTTAGAAATTCATACTGAGATATGGGTAAGTCTTACGAGTCACACCACGGTTTTGCTTCTGGGTGTCAAGACAGAGTCACTTAGGCTTTCTGTACACAGTACCCCAAAATTACAGCAGTAGATCAATATTTAAAATGCAAGAAGCCTAGACAATCAGCAAGTCCTTTCCTCGAAGGCTGTGGGACGGTGTGTGGGACTCACCATGCTCACGTAGCAGCGGGACGTAGTGTGTTCAGTTCCTAGGGCATCGCTGTCAAAAGTGACCACACTGAATCAAAGCAAAGGACCATCTGGCCTGCTAACCTGTTACCTGCTATGAGAAAGGTATAAAAACATGCGTGTGGTTGTACTTTCCCCCAAGAATACTCTCCTGCCTCCAGCAGTTTGCAGAACCGTGTCTCCACCCGTTCTCAGGATCTCAGGCCTAAGCAAGCAGGAGGTATATTTGATGCATTTTACATACAACATCTTTAGCCATATATTTTTTAAAAATAATATACATATATATGTATATATATATATATAAAATAAAGGTCAAAACATTTTCTTACAGATAGGTACAAAAGTATCTGCACTACTTTACTTACACATCCTGCAGTGAGCATGTCTTTTAGAAAATCAGCTTAGAGGATAATACTCAGCACCTACACAATCGTAGCTGTTGTGCAATAGTCTTTGGTATATTTTGTCTTTTTGCGTCGCACTAAACACTCGCCTGATCTCAGCCATGCACAAGGTGATATTTAAAATACCATCAATATATTTATTTGCCAGAATCTTCCCTCTGTGTAAAACTTGAGTGCTCCTTGAGGAAAGGAAGGAAGAATAAATCCCCAAGTACAAAAAACCCCAGATTCTCCTTCAAACAGCTGGTGACCAAATGGGCACAAAACAAAGGGAACGGGAGAGAGGAGTGTCACCACTGCAGGGACAGCCAGCTGCACTGACATCGCCCCACATCATGCCCCAGTGCCTACAGCAAGGACTCGGGCCCCGCTTCCCTGCCCACGGGGGTCTCAGCATCTCTGAAGCAGCTCCCTTTTCTCAAAGAAGAGCTTTCTCGATGGCTGTTGAACTGATAAACTCGTCGCTTAAACAAGCGATGGAGCTTCTCCTGGAACTGGTTTCCAATGAAGCAGTACAGCAAAGGGTTGATGCAACTGTTGGCGAATGCCATGCAGATGCCAAAGGGCAGTGCCGTGTCGATGATCCCTGTCACGTCACAGTTGTTAAGGATGTTCATATGAGCCAAGGCATCCAAAAATGTTAAGATGTGGAATGGGAGCCAAGCAATTAAGAAGGCCACAACAACAGCAGCCACCAGCTTTAGGACTTTGTCCCTCTTCTGCTTGTTTTTCCCAAACTCCTGTGCTTTGAGCAAGTGCCTCCTGATCCAGATGTAGCACATGGTGATCACTGCCAAGGGAATGAAGAAGCCAAGTGCATTTTTCAGGAAGGCTGTTGCCACAGACCATTTTGCATAATTCTCATGAGGAAAGGCCATAATGCAAGCATTGACCCCCAAGCTTTCAACGTAGTGAGTGTCTCGGAAATAAAAAGTTGGGAGGGAGGACAAACAGGCAAGGCCCCACACAACCAATGCTGTAAAATAAGCTTGTTGTAGAGTTCTTCTCTGAGAGTGAATAGGATGGACGATAGCCTGGTACCGGTCCATGCTCATGCATGTAATGAAAAATATACTCGCAAACATGTTCAAGCATAGGACAGAACTGGAGATTTTGCACATGAGAGACCCAAAGAGCCAGTTGTACCCCTGCGCGTAGTAGGCAGCCCAGAAGGGAAGGGTGGCGAGGCACAGCAAATCCGCCACGGCCAGGTTGGAAATGTAGATGTTAGCAACTGTTTTGGGGCCACTGTGATGACAAAGCACCACAACCACCACGCCATTGCCCACCAACCCCAGAACAAAAACCACAGAGAAGAGTGCTGGAATTAGTGAAAACTGGTAATCTGAAGAGGTAAGTGGACAGGGAGGGGGTGAGCGCAATGCAGCTGATGAGTTTATCGGTGCTGTATGGAGAACTCGGAGAGTTTCTCGGGTGGTGACAACCAGGGAGCAGTTGCTCTGCATGTCGGTGCTGGTGGAAAGAGAGGTTCTGCAGGAAATTCATGTGCTAGCAGGACTTTTCTATCACATCGCTCACCTGCAGATCAGAAACCATGTGTTAGACACACACTTTGCAGCCCTCTTAGCTCTGGAATCACATAGTCCCAATAAAAAAAACAAACAAACAAAAAAATATTTCAAATTATGTCAGTAAGCTGAATGCTGAAACACCAGGCAACCCTGCTGGACTCCTTTCCTCTGTCCCACTGACAGGACACAATTAGCCTTAAGGAGGCCACAGCACTTTTTAATTAGCCTGGCAGAGAAACGAGCAGCTGGGTTTTATCTGTGATTACAGACGGTGCTTTCTGTGGCCAGTAGAACAGAAACATTATTGACTCAGGAGCTGGAGATACTCTGGGAACTTCTGTGACCAAAGGCAGCACTAAAGCTCCTCGTGATCATTTTCTCGGCTTTCTCATACAGTTTCCAGCACTCTGCACAGTTAAAATAATGTAGCAAGACAGCACTTGCCGGTGGGGATCAGGTACTTCACACCTGAGGGCCTCCCGGCACTTCACAGGCCTGTAAAGCAGCCTTTTAACAAGGCTATTAGGAAAGCAAGTTTTAATTTTTTTTTTAATTCGCATAGCTGGATAAAAAGATACTGAAGGGCCTTTGCAAAATGTCATTTACCATCAGAGTCCTTCTCAAAGCACATCTGCATCTCCTGCCCTCATGATGGCTTTTAATCAGAAGAGTAAAAGAAATATTTTCAATGTAGATACAAGCAACAGACAGTCAAGCACTCAGTCCACTGAGGCACTGGATTTAACAGTAGTATTTGCCATTCATTTAGAAAGATCAGGACTGGGTTTCAGTAGGGGGAATGTAGCTACAAACCAGCTAAAATAGGAGAGTTAATTGACAGGTCTGTCTTTGTTCCAGTTTAACAGCTCATGTCTGCACTCTAAGCAGGGCATTTTTCAAACTTTAAGACTATAGTCAGTAAAGAAGGCACGATACCCAAATATTTTATTTTATATAATAGAAAGAGACAATTCCTTTTTAATTAAGTCCTTATGGAACCAGTCAGGCATTTAAGAATTCTCAAGGGGCCCTAAAAACAACAGAAATTTTGACCAAGAAAAGAGAAACGAGTTGGGTGATGATCTCTCATTTAACTGAAGGTGACTGACTATTTCAAACACATTTTTCTGTATTAACAGTTTAGCGTACCATAGCGTATCATTTGCTCAATGCAGAATATGCAATATGCTACTCTGAATATACTAACAAAAATTTAATTTTAATTATTTTGTCTCAACAATGAAAATTCTATAGGAGAATATTAATGCACATTTCTGCAGAGTGCCAGTAATTAAAGTCCCAAATACTGGATCACAAGCCCACGTTCTGTAATCAAACAGATCTTAAACAAGAGAAAACCTTTTTTTTGGGGACGACAAAGACTCAGGAGAGGGTCTGGAGCCCCATTTCACCCTTAACTTTTGTGTCCCGAACCTTCACTTTAACCTACAGAAGCTGAAATCTCGGAACTAGTCACAAAGTGTTACGTATCTTGCTCCTAAGAGAGTGACCTTAATTAATTTTAGCTAAATTGCTGAGAACAAGGTTTCATTGACAAACATGCCCCCCCCCCCCCCGCACATGAACTGGTGGCTTAAAATCTGCTTCTGAAGCAGATTCCTACTATTACTTAAGGCACAATGAGGCATTTTATCACAAATGGAATGAAATCAATGGAAATTATGTTCTAGCAGCAGATAGAAAACATACCTCTGAACCCTCACGTTCGCCTGGCTGTAGCTCTGGAATTACGCCTTCCTTTTTTCTGCTTTCCTTCTAGCAAGTCTCCCCACCAGCGATCCACTCTCTCATATCTTCCATTTTCCCACTGGAAGACTGTAACCTACATAACTCCAGAACTGAAATATGAACACCCGCCAGCTTCTTTTCCTTTTGGAAGCAAAATGGTTCAAGAACCCCCCTTTCCAAGGCCACGTGAGCACATGCAGTAAATCAGGAGAGAGGAACAGGACAACCAAAAAAAAAAAAAAAGGAAAAAGAAAACGCGGAAGAAAGAAAAAGGAAATCTGCACAGATATCTCTGTGGGTTTCTACGGCAGCTCTTGGGCCAGGAAGATACACTCCCATGCAACCCCCTTCTGCTCCCAGGTGTACGTGCAACGTGTGTGAGCCTCCACACAAGGATTCACGCGTCTCCGAGGCCAGGGGGTTCCCTTGCGCTCTGTGGAGTCCCAGCACTCGCTGACACATTTGAGAGTGGAGCAGGCGGTTAGTCCTGGCAGAGCTGCCCATAACGAGAGCACACAGAGACAGAAAGCGAAGCAACATCACAGTGTTCGCACCAGCACTGCCTGCGCACGGGGGCCGATCCTGTCTCCCGATTAGTAGGACAGGAAGGTCACTGCCTCAGTCCTTGCAAAGACACGCACGCTGCTGGAACCGAGGAGGGCAGCAGGACAAACCCAGGTGGCAGGGAGCAGGCTTGGCTCCGAGGCTGCAGCGAGCAGATCGGCGAGGCTGCATGCTCACGTCGACTTTCCATGCACAAAACCTGAGTTTTTAAATCTGCTTCCTCTCATCACACGGTCCGCCTGACCCCAGCCTCCTCTCCCTGGAAGGATCTCCAAGGGGCTGCTGGAGGACAAGCACTGGGGCAAAGTAAGCATCCGTAAGCCTTAAATATTTTGCTCGGATGTCCTGAGCATGATCTGCTCTGCAGCAGCAGCCCATCCACTGGGGACATGTGTGCTGTGCTCCCCAGGCAAGGCTGCACGTGCCAGATGGAAAGCAACCACAGAAGTCCCTGCCAGTGACACACGCCTTTGCCCCAGGCAGGTGCTGCTGGCTGGAACTGACCCAAGCTCATCCCATTCTTGGAAGAACAGCACAGCCTTGCAGAGAGGGATATCCAAGCACGGCGGCTTGGGGGAACCCTGGTGCCCGCCCTCGCTCGGGGACCGTGCAGCATGCTGGAGGCAACAGGCATCACAGGTTCTACACCAGCTCTGCTTACACCAAGGTGACCCAGAAGAGAGATGAAACGGGGAAAATAGCCTTTTACCAGCATCTTCAGAGGAACTGAGGGCTGACCAGGCTGTGGAGAACAAATTCACCTTTCTGTGACTTTGACCCAGAAAAAACTGCTGAGAGTGCTGGAAAAACTCATCAGCAAACTCATATACATCCGCTGGAGGAGAGCACTACTTCCCAAGGCAGGGAGAGGAGTCCTGGGCAGTTTTTGGCTTTATCTGCCTCATATTAAGAGTCTAGCTCTTGGCATTTTCTGTTTAAAAGGAGACTGGGTTATTTAAAGAAGGGGAATCACACACAACGTTTCTATTTGTCACAGTGCAGCAGATTTACTGCTTCATGGACACAACGACAAAGCAATCAGTGGTCAGGGCTGTCAGGCTGCAAACACACAGGGTGCCTGTGCTTGGGGCAAACAATGGAAGGGAAAGGAGCTCAACGAAATGACATGCTGAGAGCAGATAAAAGAGAAACAGACCCAAACATCACAGGTACCTTCAGGGAGGGCAATAACAAATCACTGCACAGGATGGGAGACCTCATCTGTCCCGAAGGTTCAGGCACTGTGTGTCACAGCCAGAGTTAGACAACACACGTGTCAGCACAGCCTTGTTACCTTGAGATATATGAACATCACCAATGCACACACTCACTCATTTCATAAATGTTTAGCTTGATTTTGGGGCACCCTTTCCTCTTCCAACTCATTCCTCCTCACTGTCATTTGAGGTTATCACGGAAAAGGCAGAGGAGGGGGGGAGACGTCCTGGAACCACTGAAATTTGCATTACTCAGAAAAAAAAAAAAAAGAACATTTGTAAAGGAAGCAGTAACATCCATAATAGCTTGGAGGCTGAAAAAGTCAAGACTTAACCAAAAAGCTTTAAGACGAAGATTTGCACTCAGTTCCTCATACTACAACCAGGAGACTCGTCGTTTTGTTCAAGAGGCATTAAACAGACAACGCACTTTCTAGAGACATGCTGCAAGAACTCCGTCCTTTCTCCAAACCAAACAATCAAGCAGGTCAGTAGGAGCACACAGGATGCACAAGTGTAGAGGTCATGTGTTCTACGGCAAAGGAGAAGAAATGCACCTTTTGCCACCGGTCCCCCCTGCACACACCCTGCCTTGGTTCCAGAAGACTGCTGGCTCTCAAGTGAGTGACCTGAGATGTCAGCACTTGCTCTGACCCATATTCATTCAATTTTTTACTAACAGTATGTGACAGGACACCCTCAGCCAGGAATTCTTGCTGCTAGTTGCTTTGCATGCAAATAACCAGTGAAAGAAACTCCGTCCTTTATCAGACATCCAGCATGCTTTGTAAGCAGAGGAAAAAGTCAAACGCATGAGAATGTTTATTTTGCGAAGATAACAAACACAAACTGTTTATATTTAAATATAGCATTTTCCTTTCCAGATGCATTTTTGATCCTGACCAATACTGACCGTGTCTATTCTGTTCTACCTCCAAAACCATTTGAAACTTTGTGCTGGGTTTGTACCTCTTAGTAGATGAGAGACAGGCCTGATGCAATGGGGGTCATACCTTGGGGTGCCCTTTGCCATTCTTCCTCCCATCAGTGCTCAATGCATCTGATTTCCTATCTGATCCCACGTCCTCACTCCAAAGCTCCATTTAGCCAAGGTACAAAATCCCTCTCTCTTCCATTTCCCCCACTATTTCTTTCTTCCTCCCACTATTGCTGAGCATCGCCTGTACACAAATAGCTGTGAAACAGAAGGTACACTCTGACATGGACACTCAGGGTGTCCGTGCACAAGCCAACCTCATGCCATGCAGTGTTGCAGCTGAGCTGATGTCCCCTGAGCTTGCAGGACATGTTTGTCCAGCTTCCACAGCCGGGCTGGTAAATTCAGCACATGGATCTGCGACATCAGAGCCCAGTACACAGCTCAGCACAGGGGCTTCGGCCTTTTTACTGTTCATCTGGCTGCAAAGTTACAAAAGCTGGGAGTGCTCACCACAAGACCACCTATTTTGTGTTAAATGGTGAGGAGTTAGTGCTTCCTGGGGCATGGATTTGGGGAAGGATTTTATACGTGTCTTTTATACAAAAAAAAACAAACAACAAAACAACAAAAATCACAATTCAAGAGAACCAAGACGTTTTGCTGCATGTTCACACGCAGCACTCAGGTTTACCTTTCTGTCCTCAAGCCCATGCACCTAAAGAGGTCACTAGAAGTGTTTAAAAAAAAAACACAAATCAAACCCCAAAAAAACAAATCCAAAAAACCTACCCACAGAAAACTACACACATAGAGTTCAAATAGCAACTTCTGATCAATTGTGAAAATTAAAAAGAAAAAAAAGGACTCATGCACTCCAAGTCCTCGTCTTGCTTTTTGCAGGGAAGTGCTGCTGTCAGGGACGGAATATTCTGAACAGTATCCGCAGCAGACTATCAGAGCCAGCTCTTGAGGTTAAACCCTGCCAGCCTGGCAAATCCTCAAAGCAGTGTGGGATCCAGATGCAGATGGTATTCACGGGCTCGATTTGTTCCTTTTAAAGAAAGCAAGAGGGGAAAAAAAATCTCTCATAAATGCACTCCCCAGGATGCATAACCCAACGTAGGTCAGTATGGCTCTGAGCCCTTTGGTGCTCATTCAGCCCTGCCTCCCTGGTACCGGGGCTGGCAGCAGGACCTGGGGACCCATCACCCACATGCTGCCAGGGGAGCGATGAGTTCCATCACGCCAGACAGTGCGGTGGCATGTGTCTTCTGCACACACTCGCCGAAACCATCCTGCCCGCAGCTGGGCTGCCCCAGCACTCCATAAACTTTTATACGCATTCCTCTTCCCGCATTTGTTTGTTTAAGGGTTTCTTTAGGGATTGACTGCTCAGTCTTGCAAGTAAGATTGGAGCATCTACCTTGTCCTCCCCTAGCCCCAGAGCACTTCCACAGAGAGGCAGCTTTATCACATCCGTTTTGGGGCCTCAGGGAGGAGAGCAGTTGTGAGCAGCAACCAGTGGACAATTGATGGCCAAGGCAGTGAGTCCTGCTCACACCCAGCATCCCTGGTGCTTGCCTTGGCATGCTGGGTCTTAACGCTGGCTCACATACCTCTGAAACATGATCAGTTCTGACACTGGGTGTCTGCAAGCCCAGTGTTTTGGCCAGGAGGGCGAATTACTAGCGTTTTTATAGCGAAGACCTTGGTCAGTGTTTCACTTTCCCTTCCGCACTCATGATTTCACATGGAAGTGCTGGCAGGCCTGGGGAAAGCCCTGCTTTTCCACTTGGCACCAGAACAGCAGTGAACACAGGGGCCACCCAGCCAGGACCCATCAGAGTAAGGTATCCCATGCAGTGGACCTTCTATGCTGGAAGAGGTCAGGTTTTGAAGCAGTTCAGTGTTCTACGGTGTGGCAGAGGCTGTTTGGAGGGAAGAGGGGTGCTCTTTCCACCTCCAGCATGCAGAAAACTTTTCCAAAGCATTTCTGTTATGAGATGTTTGTGTCCAGCCGATAGCACTGGCAAGACTAAGATTATCCTCCATGACATTGTTCAGATAATTGGCCATAAACATTTTACAAGTTACTAAAAGTAGTAAAGAAAACAAGCCCATAAGTGACTTTGAAAACACGCTGCACCCGTTGCTATCAAAAGCAGCGAGCGCACACGCGCCCTGGCACCGCTGCCCGCTCCCAGGGCAGCACTGCAGCACGCCTGGCCTTGCTGAAGGCAGCAGGACTTGGCTAGATCTCCGTTCCAGAGTGCTGCACAGTTCCACGGCCCCAGGTAAAGATAAACCACCAGGCACCAGGGCTTGCCTGCAATGGGCACAGAGCCTAAATCCCACTGACGCTGCTATGGCCAAAGCACAGCATTTTGGCAATTGAAACCTGCTCAGCCAGACCGCAACGGGAACCCGCGCTCGGCTTTCATAAAGAACAGTTTTTCATCACAGGTAATTTTCTCCTGCTCGCTTCTCCCAGACCAGTTGCTGTGATGAGCAGCAGAAGTCAAGACATTGATGCCCACAGCTTGTGGGAGAGGGTTCTCTCCTGTCTAACTTCTGCTTTATTAGTGTTAATACATCCGTATATAACCGGGCATTTAAAGGATGTGGGAGCGTACTTCACATTTCTTTTTAGGGTCTCAAAGTGATTTTTTAGGAAGAGCTAGGACTCCGTGGCCAGTTTTACAGCACTACAGAGCACTCAGGGGGTTTCTTTGCAGAGATCCTTTAAAAATAAAGATCTTCCTTCCTTTGCTGTTTTGAACTATACTCACTGCAAGCATCATTTCCCATTTTTTAAGTGTTTTTGTCAGGAATTTCTCTTATGTACCAAAAATGCTGAGATACACGTGAAAGAGAGTTCACCAGCTAGATAAAGCTTTAAGGAAGTCAGAATATTCCTGGCACTTGGATATTCCAACTTATTTAATCCTTCTTTTAATCGAATAAAGCTATTAAGTTATTCTGCTCACCCCACCTTTGCCCACCAGAAAGTTTAAAGAAAGCAAGCCTTGCTCCTTTAACTCATTAGACCAGCAAGACCATCCCAAAGTAGATGTTTGGATTGCTTGTATCAAATCTCAACCCTGCAAAGAGAACACAGCTCCTTAAAATCCACAGTATTAGGAGAGGCTCTTGACATCAGCTACAAACAATTTCTGAAGTGGGCGTGCTGGGCTGTAAATCCCAAATGTCAGATAAATCAGTGACTGAATAAAAGACAAAAACACAATCATGGTCATACAATGGGTGGAATACATTTTAACAGAAGACTTGCATTAAAGCCGGAAGGATGAGCCACCTCAGCCAAAACACACGATGTGCTCCAGAAAAAGCTCCTAGCAGATGGAGTGAGACAACCAAAATCCCTGTGGGCAGAGCACAAAGAGCTGAGCCTGGAAAAGACAGCCCGAGAGCTGGATGTTCATAATTGAATGGACCATAGTGGGAAAGTATTTGTTAAAAAATTGATTACAGAGAAAAATCACATGGTGGTTCGTCTAAAGAATCATGTCTTTACCTTGTCTCTGCAGCTTCCGATGCGGTAGTGACGTTGGCTGCTGCTGAGTGCAGTGACGGTGCTCAGGAAGCTGAAGCTGAACGGGCAACGCTGAGCGCTTCATGCGAAGGCGCACGAGGCACACGCAGGATGTGTCTGCGATCGTCGTCTTGGATCAACACTCAGCCCCAGCAAAAAAGGTTCAGCTGCCCACGGTGCTGAGCGATGGCACACTGCTGCGTCGCTTCCACCCCAAGGGCAGCTGCAACCGGAGCTGCCAGCAGTACCTGTGGCCCGACAGCCGAAATCCTGGCAAGGTGGCTGCCACCTCCGCGCATCCTGAAACCGTTACAGGGAGCAGATGGAACTGCCAAACCCCATGACAAAGTGTAAAAATCTGGTCATTTTGATATTCACAGGCTTCCTTAGGCCTGTGGACTTTGAAGCAAGGAGACACTCTGCAGCTGTGTGGTCCTGTTTCACTACTATGTTTTAGTCCAGTTAAGCAACATCTGGCAATGATGAGCAATAAGAGCCGCATGCTTTTGTTCTCTGAAAATTTCCAATATGAAATGAAGGAGAATTAGAGAGAGCACTGGGCTTAAATAAGGGGTAGAAGATAGCAACACTGCTGGAATTACAACCAGAAATAAAGTCTATGTAGAATAAAAAGGACACCAGAGCAAGCAATCCATCTTCCTCAGCCTGAGATACAGAACTTTAGCAAGAGGTGAGCCTATTCCTAGCAGACACAGAGCAGCTCACTCGTCCTGCACAGAGACCAGCAGAAACCTGTCTCCTTCACAGGGATGCACAGGCAAAGTCGTGAAGCAATGAACATTCATAGCTGTGCTGCAGCAGGAGGTAAGAGAAGTTGTGGAGATCCCAGCAGCCAGACACCCCCACAAAGTGATGTCCTCGAAGGAGCAGTTCCAGCTGAGCCAGGAATACAGAAAACAAAGATTCATCCACCAAAACCTCCAGCATGGCCCCAAACATGTGTATCTGGATGGGGTGGGCAGCAGATGTTTCCAATTTCCTCCAGGGCTCCCAGGACAAACCCTTTGGCAAGGTGCCATCACCGCTGCTCTTGGGGTGAAAACCAGGTTTTGGCCCCTATTAACACTGCGACAGAGCCTGTCTAACTAAATAAATGATGATGTTTACAGCTGGAAGATGGTCTCCATTACACAAGGTGGCCATCCCAGCCAAGCTTCCAGGGAGAAGCTGTTCTTTGGGGCTTGTTGCTTGAAAAAATGAAGAAGAAAACAGAACCAGCTGAAGCTAAAGCAGTGATTTAACAGCACAAGAAACGTAATCTGCTTCTGCCGAGGAAACAATGGAGCTGCAAATTTGTCCAATTCACACTTACTGTTGGGCATATCATATATTTGGGGGTTTAGCCACTGTCTGGACAGAGCTGATAGAGCCAGGGAGAGAAAGGAAACCCGAATCTGTAAAACATGGAGAAGAAAAAAGCTGATACAGACCAAGAAATTAAGAGTAGAGAAATGCTCCTGAAGGGAGGGGTCTGAGACAAGGGGTTTTGAACACAAACCATGAGAACTCCAGCAGAGAAAAGCAAGGGGCAAAACAAAAATTGAAAGAGTGAGAAAAAAACAGAGCAGCAGCTGTGTCACTGGTTGCTGTGCTGACACATCAGCTCCACGGCCGTATCCAGCCCTCTTGGCATCATGAGCACAACAAGCAGCCTGCGGATTGCTGATCCTGGGATGCTGGGTGCATTTGTTATCTTCACAATTGCACTTTTCCTTTGCACTCGGGATATAAGGTAAAAACCAGGGAGAGGCCGCAGGACATGGGCCCAGAGCATCCGCCAGCATGTGTGGCCACACCGGGGTGACAGTCCCATCCCACAGAGCTGCTCTCAGCTGCCTTTGCTGAAGCCCTCACTGAAGAAAAGTACAAAACCCCAGCCCTCCATAATAGAGGGGTTTTGAGCAAACTGCCAAGCAGATCCTGAGAATGGCCATCGCCCCAGGAGCAGGAGCCTCTCCCAGACGGATCCCGAGTCTGTTCCCTGCTGCTGTTTGCAGAGGGCAGGAGGTGGGAAAAGCCACTGTCAGAGCATGATGCTGGGCTGAGAAATCTCCCTCCCTCTCAGTAATGCTCTTCACAGTAGGGCGGCACTTAATCGGCTTTTATCTGCCTAAAGACTTGATCCCAACTGGTCTGCGGCAGGAAGAACCAGCTAATCTATTTTCCCTGTGCACTAAAAGCACAGCCTAGCCGATCCGGCAGTGCTCACGGCTCACCTATCCTAAAGGTACCTGCTCTTTTTCTTGCCTCCTTCTCTACTGTCCATCAGGCGTTAGATGCGGCGGCTGACTTGCGGCTGGTCATGTTCTTTCTTGTTATATTTATATTTACTTGTGCAGCAAAAGCTGGGCTGAGTCTGAATATTTCTGATTCATGCCCAAGCATGTGCAGATGTGCACCTGAGGAGATTATCCACTGTAACAGAGCTGGACTGAGAGCCCTCCCTGGAGAAATAGCAGCATCCACTGTCTCTCTAAACCTCTCCAATAATTATTTGCGGATTCTCAGCACCAACACCTTCCGAAACCTGACTTTCCTCCACAGCCTCTGGCTAGATGGAAACAATCTGACTTTCCTGTCCCCGGGAACCTTCCTCGCTCTCAGCAAGCTGCGAGAGCTGCACCTCAGCAGGAACTCGCGCCTCACCTACCTGCATGCAAACACTTTCAGAGGACTATTAAACCTCATCAGCCTGGATTTGTCCCACTGCAATATCTTCGAAATCCATCCGCTTCTATTTTCACACCTGCCTTCTTTAGAAAGACTCGATTTAGCCTCCAATAACATGCGCTATGTCCCACAAGCCTTTAGGAACCTCTCCAGCCTGACCAGGCTGTCTCTGGAGGGCAACCACATAGAAGCCATTGGCAGAGACTCCCTGAAGGACCTGGAAGCCCTGTATGACCTGAATCTCAGGAAGAATCGGATATGGATCATTCAAAATGGCGCTTTTACAAAGCTTCTCAGGTTGGGCATGTTAAATTTAGGACACAACTTCATCGCTGATTTGCCTAATCAGCTTTTCGACGGATTGATCCAGCTCAAGACCATGCACCTCGAAGCCAACAGAATCACTGCTGTCAACTGCACCTTCAGGAATCTGCTGAACTTGAGAAACTTGTACCTGAACAACAACCAGATCTCCTCGATCTCAGACTCTGCGTTCTCGTACTTAAACAAGCTGCACTTTCTTCACCTGAGCAGGAATAACCTCAGTTCCCTCCCCATCCGCTTGTTCGCTGAACTGCCAAAACTGAAGTATGTGTTTTTATCCCACAACCCCTGGAAATGTGACTGCAAGATGCTTTGGTTCTTGCGGTGGACCGCAACACGCAGGGGAGCCATCGAAGGGCTGGACTGTGCCTTCCTGGGCCCTCCTAACATGACGACGCTGGATGTCCCCTATCCAGGGGACCTCACCGACTGCACAGTGCCACCTGAGCTGGCAAGTGAAGACAAGTGCCAGGTGGCCGGTACCAGCGTGGCTCCTGGGCCCCTCACTGTCCCCAGCACGGTCATCCTGCTGGCACTTCTCTGCCACCTGTGGTATTTTACAAGGGGATGGGACACGTCTGTGGCCACGTTTTGACAACGTTTAAATTATAAAGTGGAGGCCACTTATTTATCCTCTTGCTATTTGTTTGGGAACAATGGTTTTGGTTACAGGTGAGTTTTATACGGAAATGGAGGGATTTTATTATATAGGAATAAATGTTTTCATTCATGGGCAATGCTAGAATCTGAAATGCTAATATCAAAACTCAATGTAAACGTTCACCTGCAGAGGAGAAGCTCTCATTAGGGAATTCAGGGCTGGGGCTTGTGCTGGGTGATGCAGGACTGGGAAGCGTGGCCCCACCACAGCCTCTGTCCTCCTCGTTTCCTGACTGACCACAGCCACGCGTGGTCCCTGGAGGAAGGGCTGCCTTCCTGCACTCAGCCCGCACTGGGGATACTTGTAAGTATTGCTGAAGTAGGAATCAACTGCACACCCGGAGCCCCTGGAAGAGGCTCAGTCCATCAGCATCTCTGTGAACGTATGGTAGCTTCCCACAGCTGGCACACGCGGTAATTTGGTGTTAGAATATAAGACAGTGTTGGAGAAGTGGGCAAAAATGTCACCGAGTAAAATATTTTATCTCTCAGCTGTTCCTTGCAGTATTGAGCCTCAGCTAACACAGCTCCGCATTTACCCCTGCAAAGAGTTTGTTTGTCTCAGGGACGGTCTGTACGAGTTGTGTCTCCCTGCGTTCTGCTGATGAGCTCTGGCATGGCATCCCACCAGTGCCATACCCCTGAGCTGCCTCCATCCAGCTGCTAGGAGACACTGATGGGTCATCATGCCGCCTCCATCACAGCAGCATTCACCTTTCTTTCCTCTCTCACACAGATTAGCCTCTCCATCCTCCCAAAGGGAATTTTCCATTTCTGCAGCTATATTAAAACCAGCCCAAATCCTGCTGTGGACTGTGCGATGTTCCACTAGAAAGCTCTCGCGCCATCCATGTGCGACATCAGAGCCACGAGCAGCCACATGGCCAGGGATGAACTTCACTTACAGAATAATAGCCAAGGTTAAACAACACCCCTTTCTCTTCAGTGATAAAGCTGATCACAGTCTCATCTCCATCCTCACCTTCCCCCTGCTCCTCACTCACCATCCCCTGCACAGCCACTCCAAACAGCCCACTCAGTTCTGTTAAACTGGCAAATAAGTGTCCCGTGGTGGCACACCAATGCAGAGAAGTCGTGCAAGCTTCAGCAGCACAGGTGCAAAGGCACGGCCTTCCTCAAGCTGGTACAGAATCATAGAATAGTTTGGGTTGGAAGGGGCCTTTAAAGATCATCCAGTCCAGCCCCCTGCAGTGAGCAGGGACATCTTCAACTAGATCAGGTTGCTCAGAGCCCTGTCCAACCTGACCTTGAATGTTTCCAGGGATGGGGCATCTACCACCTCTCTGGGCAACCTCTGCCAGTGTTTCACCACCGTCATCGTAAAAAATTTCTTCCTTACATCAAGTCTAAATCTACCCTCTTTCAGGTTAAAACCATTACCCTTTGTCCTTTCACAACAGGCCCTACTAAAAAGTTTGTCCCCATCTTCCTTGCAAGCCCCCTTTAGGTGCTGGGAGGCTGCTAGAAGGTCTCCCTTGAGCCTTGTCTTTTCCAGGCCGAGCAACCCCACTCTCTCAGCTTGTCCCCACAGAAGAAGCGTTCCAGCCCTCTGGTCATCTTTGTGGCCCTCCTCTGGACCTGCTCCAACAGCTCCATGTCCTTCTTGTGTTGGAGACCCCAGAGCTGAACACAGTACTGCAGGTGGGGTCTCACCGGAGCAGAGTAGAGGGGCAGAATCCCCTCCCTCGACCTGCTGGCCACACTGCTTTGGATGCAGCCCAGGATATGGTTGCCTTTCTGGGCTGCAAGCGCACATTGCCGGCTCATGTCCAGCTTTTCATCCATGAGTACCCCCAAGTCCTTTTCCTCAGGGCTGCTCTCAATCCCTTCCTCCTCCAGCCTGTACTGATACCGGGGGTTGCCCTGACTCAGGTGCAGGACCTTGCACTTGGCCTTGTTGAACCTCCTGAGGTTCACACAGGCACACTTCTTGAGTTTGTCCAGGTCCCTCTGGATGGCATCCCGTCTCTCAGGCGTGTCAACCGCACCACTCAGCTTGGTGTCGTCTGCAAACTTACTGAGGGTGTGCTCAATCCTGCTGTCTATGTCATTGGTGAAGCACTAAATAGTACTGGTTCCAGTACAGACCCCTGAGGGACACCACTTGTCACAGATCTCCATTTGGACATAGAGCTGTTGACCTCTACCCTCTGAATGCACCCATCCAACCAATTCCTTATCCACTGAACTGTTCATCCATCAAATTCATCTCTGTCCAATTTAGAGAGAAGAATGTCATGGGGGACCGTGTCAAAGGCCTTACAGAAATCCAGAGATGACACCCATAGCTCTTCCCTTTTCCACTGATCTAGTCACATCCAGAAATACGAAGTATTTTTGGATGCTTTTTCCTTTGCAAGATTATTGACTTGCAACATATTCCTGGCCAGACAGCACACCTTGCTGGGCCATACTCCTGTCTGGCACAGAGCCCTTGCAGAGGGAAATCCCTCTGCTCTGCAGGAAGCATTCCCCAGGCTGGGTTGCAGGAACAGACTCAAAACTTCCAGAACCAGCAGCACCACTGGACAGTGCTCAACCAAGGTGTCTGGTGCTCACAGTAACGGCGACGGCAAATCCCATCCTTCAGGCACCAGGCACAGCCAATGCGGGCTACCGGCACTTGGCAGACCTGGACTTCCTGCAGGGATTAAATTGTGCCACAGGTAGAGTGAACAAATCTGCCCACGGAGACCTGTCCTGCAGAATCAGTGTGGTCTTCCCTTGGCTTGGGCTGCTGGTGCACAGGAGACTTGATCTGCAGACAGCCTTTATGCCTCGCAGTATCTCTTCATTTTCCACCTTTGGGAGGCTTCAGGAATTTGGTAGTTCCTGAAGCCACAGGGAGCAGAGCCCTCGCTGACCACGGCTGCCTCCCTCGTTCTGACCTTGCCATCGCCAGGTGGGCTAGTGGCCGCACAGCCAGGGCTAAGGAATGTTGTTCTCTCCAGCTCCTTGGCTTTTCCTCTGAGATGCTTTCAGTGATTATTTCTCACCTGACTTCTGAAAGCAAGAACAGCCAGACAACACCACAGAGAGATGACCAAACTTTCAGCAGTTCTCACTGTATAAACACTTGCCATAAGAGATGCCCAATGTTTACAGAGGGCTTACAGAAGGAAACAACACCATGTGGCAGACACATCGTGTTTGTCCCTGTCCTTAGAGGAATTATCCCAAGCTGATAAGAGGTAAGAGGGAAATAAACCTTTGCTTAGTGCTAAAAACACACAAACCAGCACATTCCGACAAGGGAAACCTGCGGTGAAGTGCAAAGACCAACCTTTGCTGTTGCACCAGTGAAGGGACAAACTAGGGCAGCACAACAAAACCACACACACTGTGTCTCCCTGGTTGTCAGATTTGTGGAAAGTATTCAATGGTCAATACATTTTTGCTTACGTTTTGTCTGTGCTGTTTCACCATGTTGTTTGTGCATTCAGCACTATTCCTCACCTTCTTCAGCTTCACATGTTTTGGGAGGTAGTAGAAAAGAAATCTCCAGCTTATTTCTTGCTTTTGCACTCTTCTCTGCTGTTGATCTGCAATAGAAAAAAAGCAGAAGTAAAAAATAAGCAACCAAAAACCACTTCAGCAATTTTTTGAAGTCTCAACAAAATTATTTTTTTTCCGTTGAAAAATATAAATTGGTGAAAAGTTTATATGAAGGAGAGTCTTGCTTCCTCCGGATGCTCACAGAAATTATTCCTTCCACTTTTAGGCCACCACCTCGTTAAACACTGAACAGGAACACAATTACATGGCTTCTTCTGTGCTATGATGAAGCAGCGATAGAAATACTTCACAAGTGGTACAACAGAATACATGGCTACATTTTTTTATCCACAAAAATGAAACTTGCAAGGAATACAAGAAAAATTTCCATCAAAAAACACAGGTTCTGAAGACGCAGTCTGGGCTTGGAAAGACATTTGAAGGAGATCCTTGAGATTAAGGACAACAGACTCAGGAAGGCAGCAGAAAGCCGGACTGTTTAAAAAAAAAAAAAAAATTTCAGCATGAACAAAGCTGACATTGCTAAACAAACTCAGAAACAAAAGCATGTAATTGAATAAACAAAACCAAATAATTGAGTAAATAAAAACAAATAATTGAATATGACAAAGCAAAAAGGAATAAAGAAATGTGCTAAAGCTTACACCACTGGCTCCTGCCAGAAGCTTTTAGGAGTGTTTGACAAAACAGAAACTATTGAGAAAGCTTACTTGCCAGGGGCTTGCTTTTGAAGCACTAGGGTTTATCCTGGCTGCCCTGTTCTGGATCTTCACTGTGAGATCTCTGCTTTGCTTTGACCCAAAACTTTTCTTTGAGTTAGCCCATCTCTTAAATACATCCAGCACAAGGAGATGGTTTCCCATTCAGTAATTGTCGGAGTATCTATTTTTCCCCTTTCAGTCTGGTAGCAGGAGGCAAAAGAGGGAAGAAAGGACAGATGCACGTGTTCACCTCCAAGTCTAAGAAATTTGACCTTAATTATACTGTACCTCTAGACAGTGCTATACACCACTACACCCTTGTTTCAGCGGGGTGGATGTGACTCTACTTACAGTGTATCACTCCATCTTCAGCGAAAAAAGATGCAATTTCCTACGGGAAGCTTTGTTTACATATTTTCTTGCGAAAAAATTGTACCAGCAGAAAGGTCCCAGCCAGCTGTATGTGAGGCTTTGTGCAATAAACCACTGAGAGGGTTGGCTGACACTCTCGGCGCTCTCTGAGCAGTGAGTGCTCCGATCATCCCGTGCCATCGCATCCCCTGCCCTGACCCCTGCAGCAGGCAGGACTCCTGCATGTCTCCTCTCTGGTACACCAGCCCCTCTCCAGCTCCATGCCAAATTCCTCCCTTTCACCTGCCCTGTCTTCATCTCCTACATATAGGAAAATTAAGTCCCTGCCACTCAATCAGTCCTCATAGAAACTTTCATCTCTGAAGCCCACACGAGGGCATAATGGTAGAGAAGAAGCTGCTGCTTCAAATAAAAACGTTCCTCCTTTGCTTTTAATGGAGCCTTCCCTGGCGTGCTCCCAGCAGCACCAACCTCTCAACACACTTTGAAGGACCCAACACCTAATAGCAGATTTGCATACGGCCATTAGAGGTGAGGAAAGATGGCATATGGCATTGAGCTCAGAAGCATCAGCGGCAGGAGTGGCACGGGAAGATTTCTGACCAAAGAAGGGCTGAGAAGGTGGCAGCATCTCACTCGGACCACCATTTTCAAACCAAGCGAGAAAAATAGATAAATAAACCAAAAGTTTCTCCAAGAAGCTGCACCTCCACGCTCTCCTCTCCCAAACTTGCAATTCCCAAAGCACGACGGCCCTCCACGTTTTCAGTGATTCCCTGTCCTCCATGCTGCCAACTGCCCCCGCAGTCTCCGAGCAGGTCACCCTGCAGCCTGGTACGTGCAGGGGCCCAGCCCGGCCCAGGGGAGCTGCTCCCTGCAGCACCGAGCACTCGCCCCGGGATGGCAGCCGAGCCCCGAGCTTCTCCCTGTCCTCCAGTGTCGGACTCCCGGTCGCCACGGGCCACTGCCCCCCATGTCTGGCCGTGACAAAAGGGCTCTGGTGGGGTGGCAACTCCTGCAGCTGAGCCGTGTCCACAGCGCGTCGCCAGGGACTCATCCGGCGCACACAGACACCCCGGCGCGCTGCCAAGGCAAAGCCTCGTGGTCCAAATCGTCTTGCTAATATGATTACGATTAATTACCTGAAAAACCTGAAGAAGGGAACAAAGGGAAGCCGTGCCATTCTTACCATGGGCTCCAGATGGTCTGTGTAACATCTGCTTCAACAGGAATCACTTTCCCGCAGGATCTGCTTCTGCAACAGCCTCTCATGGAGGATAAGGTCACAGTAAGAGGGGCTTGATTTGGTTTTTTTTTTTTTTCCTCCTTGCTTTAAAAATAAAAGCGAGGACACACCCATGTACATGGTTCAGGAGCACTGGTAACAGAGCACTGGGACAGAGCTCCTTCACACCAGCACCTTCATGCCATACAATGGTTTGGAGCATGGGATAGGCACGACGTATTTGGGAGTTAGGTTCCCCCACTCCTCCAAGTATTTGGCTTGTGGGAGTTTTGAAGTGACTTAAGCCTCTGGCTGTGCCACCTTGTTTGTCAAAGATGATGCCCAAAGAGAAGGGCTGGGCACCAACCCGTAATCTGCTTTAATCCACAAGCTCATCCCCATTCCATCAGCAGACAAGCTGCAGCACGCCTCTTGCACAAAGCACACCTACCTGTTTTCACCGGTGAAAAAAAGTATCGTTCTAGACAGGTCAGGAGGGCGACAACCCAGACCACTCTCCCACAAATTGCTCTTGATTTTCATGAAAGCCACTTGTGATTCCGGAGACTTCTGCGCTGTCAGCCCACTGTTTAGGCAAAGCTCAGCAGACACCCACGCTCTCACCCATGGAGGCTGCATAAGTGAAGGAACTGGTGCACCAGTTGGGATCACCACATCCCTCCAGCACACACAGCCCTGTTCCAGCCTTGCTGTACACAGCGAGTAGGCAAATCCCCCTCAACAGCTGCTGGCTTCTGGGCATCCTCTCTCCCACCACAGCACCCCAAGACCCAAATCACAGCAGACTTGTGTCAGCTGCCCCTACACCCCTAGACCTGTGGTTTCTGCAAATGAGCCCAAATGGCATGTCCCTGATGCAGGGAACAACTTTTCTTCCTCCTTCTGGGTTTTGCCTTAACAAGGCTCTTCCCCTCCACCCGCAGACATCATCTTTGGGCACACAGCAAGACTTCAAGAGCAAGGTTTTACAGAAAATAGCATAAAGGCAAAGCCTCGCTAAAAACACAGGTTGAGAATAACTGCACTGCCAGTGCCTGTTTTAAAAAACAAGAGCTCCTCAAGCACACCTCCATTCTAGGGTATCTTTGCAGATTAATGGGTCTGGTGCAAAACAAAAAGATCAACCGAAGCAAAGCTAAAAGCAACTGAGGACAGGCTGCCATGCTAGGTCAGTGTAAATAAGGAGAGAAGTGTGTATTTAAATGTTTTTATTTCAACTAATGCTTTGCCACCATATTACATCACTTGGAATAGCTTGGCATAGCAATTATGATCTCAAAATATAGCAAACAGCTTGCCAAAGCAAGATAATATTAAATCCTATGGATACAGCATCTTCCTTCTTTGGCGACAATGCTTCCTTTTATCTGTAAAAATAGTTTTATGTTCCAGCACATTTGCTGTTCAGTTTATTGAAACCTGCTGTTCATAACATTTGCCTCTTCCCTGCACAAAACCTCCCCACAATGTAGTACGGTTTTATATCCAACAGCATTTTAAATAAAAAAGTTACAGTTTTCATGCAGAATTTTGTAAAAATTATTTTCTAGGTGCGCAGAACTGAACCAAGATGCATACAAAAATGCATTCACTTCCATTCTCAGGTGTAACCGTGCCATCAGCAACACGATCTCATACGTTACTGCGAGAGGTCCAAGGATGGTGGTATTCTCATATTTAGTATAACTTTTTTAAAAAAAACAAAACAAAAAAACCCCCATCTTTTTATAAGCAGCAAGAGAAAAAACTGCCATGCTTTATTTGTAAAGTAATCAAAACAGTTAGATGTACAAAAAAAGCACCATATCCAGAGAATACCAGAGGAAGATCCACCTTCCTAATTACACACTTCTCATTTAGCATTGCGAGCTGGCCTGCAGGTCCCAACTTGTACTGCAGCTTTATTTGCAAAGTTAAGGAAGTGGTCAAACCTAGAATATGCTTGGACCATGTGACAGAAATTAAACTGGATTGCAGATAGGAATTAGATCTGTTTCCGTTATAGCTCATACCAACCACCTTATAGCCCTCAGGGGTAAAACAAATACGCACCAAGTATCTGAGAAATAACGGGGTGAAAACAGCTCCAGAGCAGTATTGCAAGATGCAGGTCTGTTATGAATGCATTTCTGTGAGCTCTTGACAAGTTAAAATTTCCTTTGGGAAAAGAGCACATCTGTTGGTTAAAACTCCTCTCCCTGAGAATTTAGGATAATAAGAGTTTGTCTTGCAAAGCAAAACAAAGTCCTTTGAACTTCAACAGTTCCTAGGCCAACAGCATTTCAACGTCGTCACAGCTGATCTGCTACTCATGCACCCAGGGTGGCAGGTTGGGTTTTTGTTGTGTTTTGGTTTTTTCTCTTTACATGGATCAACCCTTTTATACTCGCTTCATTCCTCTGCCCATCAAGCAGGCAAACACGGTCATGACCATCTTCGGTTTCACCTCCACAAGATCTTCTGGAAGGGCATAAACTCTGGCACCAATTCTTCTTGCCATGGACACAGCATACCTATTCACCATGGAAAGATGAGTGGGTCAGCATGGACACTGCTACCAATAAAAGACAAATCACCTATGCCCTATCCAACACAATTTCACCTATTATCCTCTTTATTAAGATTCGACGTGTGCAACAGCCCAAACATCTGTTTGTTTTATAAACGTTTTTTTGAGGGGTTTTGGTATTCTTTTTCCACAGTAGAGCAAAGCGTCTTTAATGGGCAACTTGACCTTTGAATGTCAAGTCCACTTTATCAACATTTTAAAAAAAAAGTAATTAATATTTGTTAGGGCTAATAGATAGCATGTATAACTAAGGATTAATCAGCCAGCATTTACATTTCCCCTTCTGTTTGCTTTTCAGGAATAATCAAGTGAGACTATTATCTGCAAGAAACTTTGCTGTCATTCTGCCATGGCAGAACACACATTTCAAAGGCATGTTTTAATAGGCATACTTTAAACTTGACAACCTATGGTGATTCAGCAAGATGAGACATACAAGGGTTCAATTTCAAATCCCTGAGCCATGGACTGAGCACTTCATATGCCTGAACGAACAGATGAGAAACAGAATATCATTGCTAAGAACTGCTTGGGCTGTTCTGCGTTTCTCTCAACAAGCAAGAAAGTCCAGTCAAGTACTCCCTCCAGCGTTACGGGCAAGGACAGCAATCAGATTTCAAGAAGTGCTGCCTGTCTAAAAGGTACAGTGTTAAAAAAGATTGAAAACCACAGTAATAAACTGTGGTAAAAACACTTGCAGCTTAAGGCCAGAGCAGAGAAGGCGCACTCTTTCAGTGAAAAAGAGCTTTTGAGATTGCAAACTTACTTAGCATTATTCTGTTTGTCATCTTCCGATAGGTGACCAGTCTTTACAAGGTCATAGTTGATACAACCAGGCTGTATAGCATCAATTAAATCCACGACTGCCAAGCTTGTGCTGATAGTCTTGTCCTAGAGAATACAGGGACAGATAAGTAAAGATGAATGTCTAATCCTTAAAGCATACTCTCACCTTAATTCAGCTGCTCTGCAACGTGTAACAAATCCAGCTTTGAGCGAGCCATTTCAAAGCAGCAGTGTTAGCCATTATTCCCAGCTGGACCACAGCGAAAACCAAACTGCTGTTTCTCCTTTGGTAGTAGCACAAGATCATTACTCCAATTTAATACACGTGCCCTTGAACCGCTGACCAGACCCCAAGGGGTAACGCTCACCTACAAACGCTTGCCAGCTGCTGCCCTTATGCTTGCCAGCATCTCAGCCCCCACCTCTGCCCCAGAGCCTGACCACCCTCCCCTCCTCTGCCACCCCATCAGCTCTCTTGCCCCACTATTTCCCGCCATGGGCAGTCTCCTCTCTAGTAGCTTGAAGCCACTTTGTTCCCAGCACAGACTGAATCCTGTCTTGTTTAAAACCCTTTCTAAGATGCTCCTGCTGTTCCTTCAGCCAAGGAGGTACTTTTTGGGCACCTCTCTCTTTTTGGATGCAAGAGGAGAACCTGCACCTTGAAGTTCTGGATGGAGGTAGATTTTCCAGCTTCTTTCAGGGTCTGGTTTACCCAGCTGACTATAATGTCATCGTTAGCTTTCTGACCATCACCCAGGTCCTCGAGGACATTCAGCGTGTACCTGAGAACCAACAGAGAGAACAAGATTAGGCACAGAGCCTGGACAAAGCCCTGGTGAGTGTGCAGCCAGGATGCAAAGTGAGCCCATGGCAGCTTGGAAAGTCTTCACAGTCTCAGTTCTACTTTTTTTTTTTTTTTTTTTATAAACTTTTAAACTTCTTGAGCAAAAACGAAGACTCATCTATCTTATCTGGAGTGTGATTTCTGTTAAAGCATTTAGTCTTTCTAGCCTTTCAAGTGCTCTAATGGGAGATCAGAAAATAGCCTGACCTCAGGACACTTGTTAAAGTGTTTCACCATTGACCATTTGCTCCACAGGTTTAACACATTACCTAAAAGGTGTGGATCAACTCACGAGTGGATCAACTTGTAAGTTAGCATTCTGACCTCTAATGGCAAATAAAGAGCTACCATCCAGCTATTTTGCAGATATATATTATATTATATGTTTGTATCATCTTAGAATTCTTCAGAAACAGGTAAGAAAATGGACAATCAACTTTATCTGTTATCAAGTTTCTCCTTCCCCCCATTCCAATACAGGCGAGGGTTATAAAGCATCCCTGGAACGTTTCTCTCTCAATTTCCAATTAAAAATTAGAACATAAAAGTTGTGTAAATATTCTTGGTTAGGGTTTCTGCAAATGGACCAGACTTGAGCAGGCAAGAGAGAGGTGATCCTGGTCAACAGGATGTTCACAGATCCACCAGCGGGTTCTCCGGAGGTCTCTGCTCCAGCCTCCCATGTACAGCAGGATCGGCTCTGCCAGAGTTTTGTCCAGCTGTGTCTCAGAAACCCCCCCAAGGACAAAAGTTTTGCAATCTTTCCAGATGACCTGTTCCAGTGCTGCAGTGCTCTCATGGCAAAAAATTTCCCAAACTCTGCACTCCGTTCACAAGTTTTACATGTTTGAGACGGGTCCTACCTTCTCATCAACTGCCAGACTAAGGCTAGTGTCAGTGTTGGGTTTCCGTCGTTCAGATCCTGCCCTCCGATACCAACCAGGGAGAATTTAGCTGGATGCTTTCCCAAGTCTACAGCGTAGTTACAGTTTTCTAGCTACACAGGAAGAGAGTTTAAACACAAAATCACTCACAAATATACTCACTTGACTGGAAGGCTCAAATAGGAAATTTTAGTGTCCACGGCTTCTTTTACAGTCCTTTGAAGTGCTTACCTTTTTCATGTTTGCTCCAAGCTTAGGGTACGGAGGCTTGTTAACCTTATTCCAGTCAACAGGAACTTTGATCTTTTCATATAATTGTAGTATTACGAGTGCATCTTGGAGATCGCTGAAGTGGAAAACATCGATTAAGCCTAACGTTTCAAGATTTAAATGCACTCTGACTTTGTCACATCATGAATAATTACTAGTCTTTATAGGTTGTTGCAATTTCAACAACCCTAAAAAGAAAAAAATTCAAAACATTTTGTAGCTTTCAGGGCAGAAGAAATGCTCCATGCTTAACATCAGCTAGCTGCTGAGCTAAAGCAGGTTTTTAGGACGGTAATCAGCAACAGACCCAGGGAATAATTTTGCTACATAAAATCCAAAGGTAGCCACTTCTCTCCACTGCCTACAGGGACTCAGTTATCTTGCCTCCTGACTATGATGACTTGGTTAAGCTTTAAAATTAGGTGGCAGGGAATCTAGTTCCACTTGCTCTAATGCAGTTACTCAAGCAGATCTAAGTATATGGGGATATCAGGGTACCAACTTACACAAGATAGGGGAAAAAAAACAAACTGTCTTCAGCCCTTAAAGCCAACTGCTGGTGTGCCAAGTGCTGGCACAGAAATCCCTACGCTATGGACTGCAGGGAGGGTACAGCGAGCACCTCCCACTCCCTACCATCACCCTTTCTCAAGCTCTTTCCTGGGTAATGTGGGCAACAGGACACCGGTGTGGGCACATCTCTAGTCTGATCTCGTTGGGTCTCTCCCAAGAACCTAATGCTTACCCATAGAGGTGATTTACATGAGGGTTCACACCAAGGGAGTTCATCCAGTTGCGGAAGGTCCGTTCCTCACGCGTCTCTCCTAGATGAGAGAAAACAGGTTCATGCAACTCCTGCAAGCCAAAAGCTCCGCAAGAGCTTCCACCTTGCAAGGCAGGGAGCTTTGAGCAGCATAGCACATCAATTAGGTTTTCGAGCAGAAAAAGGGTATTTTTTTCTACTATAATTTTTTCAAGGGAAGAGGGTTGCCTTGATATCTAGTTTTGGGTATCAGTTTGATTTCTCCAGGCCTCAGAAGAGCATGCCTTTTGCCATTTCTGCAAGAAAAAGTAGCAGGAAGGTCTTTCACATGGGTGCTAGCTTACTGCTATCTGGGCGCCAGACAGCCAAAGCCCTAATCCCAGTTCTGCCAACAATTATCGCTCCCATGAACATCTCACTGCATTACTGAGGTGCTTCTGCCCATCACAGGAAATGGCAAAACCAACTTCTCAGCCCTGGCATGGAGACTGACGGGCTGCTGGCAGTGCTCCTACAGGTTCAGGCTACACATCAGGGTCAGAGCAGCTGAACAGGCTGCCAAGTACCCTTCTCATCTGCCCCAAAGGAGTAAACAACCACTGCAGCACCGAAGCCTCAAATCACAGGTGTTACTTCAATGGAGATACCTCCGCTGGGCACGACCTCATGTGACAGAAGTGTTTACTGTACATATTTCCCTCCTGCTAATTTTGTGACTGATATGGCCATTACCTTCCAGTAGGGTCCAGTCGATATCCTGGTTTTCGGGCTTGGTAAGTGCTGGGTACTTGTTGAACAGGTTGGCAACGAAGGCCAGGTTCAGTTTGGGATTGCCACTAACCACATCAGCCGGCGTGACGAACTGCCGGCAGCCGAGGCGATCTGCCTGCTGAAGCATGTACTCTGCTCTCCGCAAGTCATCCTTTTCCTGCGGAGTTGCAATGGACAAGAGCTGTCATGGAAGAGATCAGGCTACAAAGCAGATGGGAAGCTCCTGACTGGTACCTGGGGCAACGTCACAACTCCACCCGCCTTCCTTGGCATCAGTTGCTAAACAATGGGCTGAAGCATGCACGCTAATCCTTGCTGCTGTGGATGTGATTGTCCCAGTTTGTCTTGGTACTTTTTCCTAGCATGGTGCTTTCCAAGTTTATATGCTTTTCAACCTTTCATGCTTTTTGAACTTGGAAGTTCACCAAAAAGCAGAAGTCAGCATGCTCCCAAATGAGCAAAACCACAGATGATTTCTCAATCCTGTATGTTAATTTGCAGGTAGTGATCAGGTTTGCAACAACCGCTCGTTTAGCACATACCCGAGGTGCGCACATGCCCACTGACACTTTACATATTCTAGAAATGAAGATACCAGGTTATCGAGATGTCATGGGGCAATTACAGGGTACAGGTAGTTCCCAATTGTACAGCGTGAGGACACAACAGCTGAATACTTACGTTGAAACCCGACATGTTAATATCGATCTGAGGCTCCCCTTCTTTCTGCCCTTTCGGTGCAATTTGATTGAGGAGGTGGAAATAAGCTCTGGAATCCTGAAATGGATGAAAAAGAAAATTGAAGTCTCTCGCACAGCAGTGAATACACCCTAACAATTCATTTCAGGCTCATCTTTAACAAGTCACTGTGCATAATTGGCTTATGTACCTTTACTGAATTACCAAAATCTGTAAGCTTAAAAGAGAGCACGATGGCAGGAATCCAAGCAGCAGAAAAGGAAACAGAAAGGGAAAAAGTTAGAAATCTTTAAGATGAAAATTATGGGGTTTAACTGTTTGCAAGCTGCCTTTGCTGCAAGCCCTGGTGTCACAGCCACCTCTGCAATAGCTGGAGGAGGCAGTGAGCCCGTGCTGCTCGCCCTCTTGGCCCCCGCAGTCAGATGCCCCAAGGCAGCCCTAACCCCTGAACAAGGCAGCCATTCCTACTGCTACAGCAACAACGAAAATGGCTCAGTGAAGACAAAGTCCAAGCAAAAAGCTGATGATAAGCAGTCTAAATGTTTTCTCCTGTACATGCCTGTTAGCTGGAATAGCTTACAGGAGAGAGGCCAGGGATGGTCACAAACTAGGAGGAGCAAATAGCTGCAGTAATTCTTTGTCAATCAGTACAAGGACCAGATGATCCTTCGGCTCCAATCTGGTATTCTAAGTCCTTTTAGTCCTCAGTATTAAGAAGGACCTCAGCATATCCTGACAGCCTATGGGTTGTACCAGGTAAGACAACAGCTATCAGCAAAGCTGTAAGCAATTTTGAAGTTGGAAATAAAAGTGACCACGTGTGTGTGCACACATGCACATACACACACGGGAGCTCTGGGCTACCCAGGCACCTCAATTATCAATTTATTATTTTTCCACCCCAACCGTCCTTTAACCTAGAATCCACTTCAGTCCCCTTTCTCCTCTCGAAACTGCTGCCCATGTGAACAAGCCTCAGAAACCTGCTGAGGCCAGTGTCCAAAACCCCCACACTGACCATGAGTCACCACCCTCTATTCCTCACTAGTGCTGAGAGAAGAGAGCCACTCCCTCACATCTGAAAAATAGCTGCTTCCATTTCACTCCCTGCTTTCATCTTCCATTTTTACTCAGCCCAGCGTAGAGAATAAGGGGTCTTGTTTCCCCCTCCTCTCTCCAGCCCATGATGTTTTGGACAAAATTCCATCACCTGCCAAGAGTGTGTAGAAGTCTCACTCTCCAGGGATGCAGTTAAGCACTTCACCCCGTCTGAGTGAGCTGCATGCCCTTGAAAAACTACTTCCATCAAAAAAGACAGATTAAGAACATTTGAAAACACATGAGTTTTCTACTTGATTTTTCCTACTCCAGTTTCCTACTCGATTAAAACATTCAACAGCTTTGCAGCAGGATCCCACTAGCACTGGAGGAAACACTCAGACAGTTCAACACTGGCTTCAACCTCATGGCAAGAGAGAACAGCACTGTGGTACCTTAAATATACCATCCATAAAACCCCCACCAAGCCTGCCCGATGCATTAAGGTTAAGAAAGGTCCTTTCTGGGGAAAAGGGCCTCATTTACACAGGCAAACATGGCCCTGGCTGGATCTCAGCCTTTCCCTAGGCACGTGAAGGCCAGGAGAGCTCTCAGTACCTTGATATCTGAACTGAAGTTATTGATTTTGTGCCAGCCTGCGTTTTCCAAGTGGAAGTTGGCCCATCTTAGGAGCAGCTCTTCTGGTGATAGTTTCATAAGGTCCTCCAGATTTTCACCATCACGAAGTAAGGCAGCCAATGCTAGAAGAAAAACACTTGTGAGGGGAAGGCAGGAGTTTTCAAGAGGTGAATCTGCATGCCGGAGTTAGAGCTGCAGCAATATTTCAGGGGGAGAAGGGAGGGACAATACCAACTATGATTAAGTCAAAATAATCAGGGTATTAGTGAAGTTTTCCTGAGTTGGTTGGTACACAGAGAAGAGTAAGAATGATCTAGAAATCTGTGTGTAAAAAATATTATCCATTTTTTTGTGTCACAAAATTGTGTGGATTTTACCTGCAGTCTTTCAAGCTGACGACAATAAGCTAAATGTAAATATACTTTTATCTTAATGAAAAAGTGCTTCCAAGCAGTTTCATATACACTATTAAAAAAAGCCAGAGAAGTCAAGCACCTTTTCAGCTGGCCAGTGCTTCCCTCGCCACAAATTTTCAATCTAAGCCAAACAGTGTTACCACTTCTCAACTGGGAAATTTAAACAAAAGACACTGAAGCCCCCCCATCCATCTCAGTGCTCTCACAGAGCACGCAGGAGTAACAGAGCTCTGCATGATTTAAAAACTTTAAATTTTGGAGGCTGTCATGCAGGACCAAGTGAGCACAGGGGGAGAGCTGCAGCACCACTCTCTCACCACCAAGAATGAAGCAAGAGCTCAGCTGCACCACTGACAGCAGCAAGGAGGATTTTAAGAGAACCAAGTCATTGTGAAGGCATTCCCAAAGAGCTGCAGCCCTCCTCTTTTTTTTTTTTTTTTTTTTTAATAGGAAGATGTGCAGTTATCTATAATTCTAAAAGGATGCAAGCAGCTTTTGCCACCTCCCAACACTGTTACGCACCTATGGCTGAAGCCACACCAGCAGAGCCTGCCCAGTCCAAGGCATCACAACGCAACACGCTCATTCGCACCGCAAGCCTTGAGCCAAGGTGCACCTTGACTTACAGACTTGTGTTCAGCCGGTTCTCCAAGGCTGACACACATTACCGGGATGGCATAACCCACCTGCCCGAACCTGCTTCGCAGACACAAACAGGCTGGAGAGTGCTCAGCTGGGCACGTGACCCGATGAGCTCGAGGGCAAGTAACCCGCTTTCCACAGAGAGGAGGGGAGGGAAGAGGCAGTGGTGGGGCTGGAGGTGATGGTAGAAGGAACACAGTGTTCCTGCTTTAGAAGTAATCACTGATAGTTTCATTTACCTTCATTTCTGCTGAGCTCGATGTCGGCGAACAAGCCGATCTTAATGATCTGCCAGAGAAGCCCAAGGACCAGGTGGGGTTTCCCTTCCCTCAAGTCCTCTGCGCCAATATTGACAACATGACACCCGATGGCAGATGCAGAATTCAACGCCAGGTTCAGGTTCTCCTGCGAACAGTACAGCAGAGTGAGACACAGCCAGGGGAGACGCTGCTTTGCCTTTCATCCAGCACCACAGCGGAGATTTCGTCCTTGCTCCAACCGCAGCAACTCAGAGGAAACGCCACTGGCTGCGCTCCGGCTGAAGTTTTAACAGAGCTGTGGTGGCAGCAGGCTGAATCAATAAGAACTGAACTAGGCACCAGGGTTTAATTTCAGCCTCTGGTATTTAGTTTCAGCCTCTGAGTTAGTTGCATCTAGTGGCATCGACAAGAATAAGGCTAGAGAAGCGTTAAGCTATATGTGCACGCAGGCATCCTTGCAAAAACAACCTGTCGTGCCATGAAATGATTCAGAGATAGCCAATGACAATAACCATGTCGTTTTGAAAAGACAGCACTGTGTAGAATCACCGCAGCAATAGCAGGTGCACACAGCATTTCAGCCCTTTTACCCATTTTGTCATTAAGTCATCATTTTTGTCTTTTGAACTGTACCCACAAGCACTGGCAATTATGCACAGTACAAAAATGCCTTTAATAATTAAATGCAAGTTATAAAACTCGCGCCATTCCAGCATTCTACAACAATCCCTCAAGCCACCATGCTAAGTTTTAATTAATTCTATATGAATATGAATTTCAGCAAAAATTCAGAAATGTGTTATACCTGAATTATGAATGGCGTGAGTTTCTTCTTGTTAATTGCTCTTTCATCAATCGTGTCCGGAACAGAAAGATTGATCATTTTGCTGGTAGAAGGAAAAACAATAACATCTAGTATTTAATCTCACCAAAACTCAATGCACTGTTACGGTACACATCACAATACATTTCCCTGTTTGGTTTTGCTTTTTTAAGATCAAGATTGTGTAAATCGGAAGTTAATATTTACGCTATCAAGAATGTATTTGTAACTAATAGCTAAGCCTGAAACCTTAAACATGTCACTGGCCACTACTGATCTCAGCTGCTAAAGCAAAAAGAGCACATGAATTATTCACAGCGTAGTCACTGAACTATGGAAGACTCATTGCTCTGTTGATGTTCACTGTGGATTCTAATAAGACAATGTGCTTCCTCCTATTTTAAAGGTGTACTACTGCCAGCAAGAAAAAACTGCCCCAACAAAGCACAAACACTTTGAGACCTCAGTGGGGAGCATGTGAGCGCAACGAATTTTTAGTCAATGGAAAACATGACAAGTTTTTACTTTATATTATGAACTACTTCCTACTTAGTTTGGTTTTTGCCTGAAGACCTCAATTATTTGAAACTGGGGAAATAAAAAAAAAAATAAATCAAAAGCTAAAGGGAGAATTTTAAAAAAAAAAAGAAGATATGAAAGGCAACGGCAGCCCACTAAACATCTTTTGCATATTCATACAGAGTTACTGAAATTCCAGGTTGATCCAGTTCTCCACTGTATTAATTCACTCACAAAAAACACAAAATCAAAAGAAACTCCATATACAGAAGGCAGCTGGTGTTTAGCAGCCCTGGGTGCCTTCTGTTTTCAGCATGCAGTAAAATAAGTTACTTTACTAACCTAGTGCAGCTATTATCAAAAGCAACAAGAGAATTCCCAGAAACTCCATTTTTGAGTTAATTCATAAGGTCACTAACATTTCCACAGAGGTTACCATTTGTCTAAGCATCCAAGAAAATGGGCTATTTAACACATCTGCCCTTCTCCAAGCTACCTAGCATCGGGCTGAGTTTGGACCAGGACAACTGCTCCCGCAAGGCACCTTCTCCCCTTCAGTAAACTCAGACTCAAGCCCAAACAAAAACACTAGACAAAAATACCAATTTGTGAAGTTGGCATCAAAGCTTAAGCATCACGCAATGACAGTGAAACCTGGGTGACTGAGCCCCTTTTTGTGTGCGCAAAATGTTATGCACACGCATTAGTCACAAAATCAGCCTAGAATAGGATGAAAATCCCCCTAACTACAGTTTTGGGAAGTTATTTTGGTGATTTTCTTTTTTTTTTTTTTTTTAATTCAGGAGCCATCATGACTTACCATAGCACGATCCCATCTCCCACAGCTTTGAACAGGTCATCTGTGTTTGGGTTCATTGGAATAACGTGCCTACAGTCAGGATCATTTTCCAGGGCTTTGTTTATCCAGTTTACAAAGGCATATTTTTCTTCCTCTAAGATAACCAATTGTAAATTTAATACACGCTTTTTCATAACATAGCAAAGATTTTCCCCAAAGAATCAGCGTACAACATCCCAGGGAAATAAAAGCCCCACTATCATGACCACACTATTTAATTAGTCAAACAAAGTTTAAAGAAATACAACTTTCACCCCCAATTACCAGAATATTCCTGTAATTTACTCATTACTCAACAACTTTACTATATTCAAGCATGATACAAGGACTTCATTAGCAAGCACAGTTAACAAAACAAATCAGCACAGATTCAATTTACATGCTGCTAATTTTGCATTACTCTTTAGTTCTGTCCCGCTCTCACCTTGACGTGAGATCATTCAGCTATCGGAGAACAAAAGCACAGCACATGGTAGGGAAGCAGAAATCTACTATTTTTGGCACACGGTTTCCACTCACCCCAGGGCAGAGCAGAAAGGCAGAGCGGTACCTGAGTAGGAGTGCTGTGTCCCCTCGCTGGAGAGCTCCGAGGTCCCCCCGATGGCACAGATTCCTTCCTTCCTGTTAATTGCTTTTCTGAACGTTTTAGCAATATCGCTGCTTTTCACCTCTTGGAAAATCTACAATTTAAAGTTAGACAGGAAAAACTTGTCTTCATGAAATGAAAGGACCACAGAAGCAGCTACTTCTTCTCAACTTTAAAGCAAACTTTGTAGTAAAATCAGCGAATGTGAAGGGTCCAGCCAGGGTACAGTGGTATTAAATGTAACATGGACAGTGGGCAGAGAGTCATCCCACCCTCTCAAACACACCTTGCAAGTGTCTACTGAAATGGAAGCATTAGGCATAAGTACCTCGCACACGTTTACCTTTGAGCAGTTTTCAAGAGTCCACGGGAGAAAAAAAAACGATGAAACCTTTGCAGTCTGAAAGCAGGTATGCATGCAGCAGTTTCCACAGGACCAAACTTGAGAAAGCTGTTGTGCAATTTTAACCTTTCTGCATAAGCCAGATGCTCATGTGACTGTGACTTTAGTTCACACAAAAGACACTGTCCACAACCCAAGAAACAATTCTCTTTCAGCATACAACAGTCAAATCTGCAATAATGTGTAACAACGAGCGGTCCACGTAAGGATTCCCTCTCCTCCAACAGCAGTCTTGGGCTAACTGACAAAACATCCTCATGTTTGAGGGCAGAAGAGACGCTTTAGCACAGAAAGATCACACGTGCCATTTGCACAGGTTGTATGTTACTATTAGCAGCCCTGAGGTCCTACAGAACTGAGCAACTATTAGAAAAAAATACATTAAACGGCTTGAGAGCCTACCATAACTCCCTCAAAACTTAACCAAACTAGTTTCAGCCATGCTGAAAACACAAATGAAACATATGCAGGTTGTCTGAACACTACCCAGAAAAAGGCAATGAAACAGCACTGCAAAGCAGAAAGACAACGTGCTTCTGTTCAGAAGAGAGGAGGGGACTTTGTCCACGGGGCTGCAGAAGTGTCCCCGCAGGGCCAGCCTGCTGGCTGTCACACCTTACCTCCCCTGTTCCTTCAACACAGGGAAGGTGGCAAGTCAAGATGACGATGCAAGTACAGTTAAACCATCTCCTGATGGCATGCAGAGGTTTTGCTCACCCCAGTGATCAGGTAGAGCTGAGTGAAGACTCAGGAGCCCAAAAGTTTTAGGTTTTCTGGTTGGTTGGTTGGCTTTAAACACAACGATTTTGACACAGATTTATTTATTTTAAAATTTGCTGGACTAATTACTGGTATTGCATACTTTCTTTGAAAATATGTGTTTTAACACTGAGGTAGCATGGTAGGTCACTTGGCCCCAACCTCAAGTCAGATCATGCCATCCTTTGTACCATAAACCCCAGAAAAAGTGCTAAGAGTCAGAAAATAGCAACAGTTCTGTTTGTAAAAATCCTACAACTAACCCTTGCTTCTGCTCTATAGCTTAGTTGACCATAAGACATCACATGGTTACTTCATCATTGGTATCATTCAAACGTGACAGAAGAGATTTATTTCTTCCTTCCTAGTGCAAAGTTAGAGTTATGGACCAGCTCAAACCAACAGCTGAAACATGCACTCTGCATGCAAGTGTTCACAAACTGCAAACAAACTCCAACTTACTAGTTGACTCCGAACTCAAAAGTTCAGAGGGTCTGAAAACAACTGAGGAACAGAAGGTGAAGATAGATTAAGAAATATCAAAAAAATCATTTGACATGAAAACAGCTCCCTCAATGTACTGTACATACTTTTATTACTCTTTCAACAAACAGTCATCAGAATATAAAAAGGATGAAGGGGTGGATATTGAACCAGTGTATCAGAAGTGTTGTGCTTTTGTAAAAATAAAAAAAAATAAATTAAAAATTCTGACCTATTTCTACAGAAAAAAAGCTGAAGGTTAGACCCATCCTCCAGCTTCTTTTACCTCCTTATTCCCTTTTAAGGCAATGAACAGATCTCAATTTTCCTAGATGAGCACCTAGGACTAATCTCCAAGTATGTCTTGAAATGCCCTCTCAAATCTTTAGCAAATACTTGTAGTCCCATTAAACTGAGAAAGGAAATGATACTGCTTCACTGGGAAAACAAACATTCATCTAATGTTGATGAATGTTGTTCCATCTAGTGCCTGGAAAAACTGAGTAGCTTCCAGTCAATACGGTAAGCTTGGAAAACTGGAAGTCTTTTTTCCAGTTGTCACCTCGTGGAAATGGTCTTTCAGCCTCCAGCAAAGTTTTCATACAGGAAAAGTATGTGGATTCTTTTTGCTTTTTGTTTAAAAACCAACATATTTCCCCTCTGTCCAAATCTAAAGGCTGGCAGTGACAGCACAAAAGCCTGGTCATATGCAGAGATCTACACAAAGAACTGATTTTTACATAGCAAGTCCTCAAAAGTGATCAGTTTGTAGAAAGAAAACTAGGATTAAGGTAAGTGGCCAAGAAAGCAGGTTCAGCCTATTCTACTTCCTTCCTTAGCTTTGTCTAAAAGGGGTCCCCCAGACTGCTGGAAATTCAGAAATACCACTTACATAGACAAACTCTTCAAAACTAATCTTCCCATCTTTATTCTTATCACTGTCGATCATGAGCTTCTGGATGATCTCCCTCACTTTGTACCCGGGGAGAGGCAGGTTGGCTTCCTTGAAGAGCTCGTGCAACTCGTAGTCGCAGATGAACCCATTGCTGTTGAGGTCTGAGAAACAGAAGGAACAGGAGAAGGTTTTAGAAATGTGCCAGTACCCCAACAGGACCAGCCCCAGACAGCAAGACAGAAACACAGCCCCCATGCTCAAAAGTGCTTTATGGAGAGCAACCTGCACACTGGGGACATCTACAAGACATGGAGACAAGGAGGAATCTCCTAGCATGGCCCATCACAGCCTACCTGTTTTGGGGTCACATTGTGCAGAACGTTCATCTTTGCTTAAAGCAGGATCCGTGCAGGACACGGACACACAGCAGGATGCCCACACCAAAAATACCAAGTTCAAGTAGTACACTATTCAATGGACATCACCAAGAATACACCAGGGATTGAGCGTTCTCGGGGAGAGTCCCAGCACAAGCCAGGAGATCTCTCTGGCATTGAGCAACAGCAGCTTCAAAGCAGAGCTGGCCAGGATGGCTCTCAGCACACACCACCAAGTCTGTGTAAAAGTTTCACAACAGAGCATCTGCATTTTCATAAATGATCTCCAGAGGGTTTCTCTTCACATCTAACTGCAGCTGGCTTTGCACGTTAAAATTAGACAGTAACGAAACACAGCACTTCTTACTTTCTGAACTAAAAACACTACGTCAGCTCTGCATTTACATTTTTTTATCATGTTGACAATGATGGTATCCATTTATTGCTGACAGAAAATTGCAGCCAGATGTTTTAATGCTGCCCAAGAACATTCTGCAAGGACATTTGCTTTGACAGCCAACCACCAAGCCACAGCAGCACTGTGTGCTTAGCGAGATGTTATCGCCTACTAGATTTGGGAAGAAAGAAAATGAGAATCTAGTGTGAATCTGGAGCTTTTCGTATCAACAAATCCCAAACACTTTGGGGACATCATCACACCTATTGACTGCCCAGGGCAAACCTAACAGCCCCAGCCTTTCTTCAGACAAGTGAGGTTTTGCTGCCAGCATGGGCAGACACAGTTGGGTGCCTCCTTCCTCAGGCTAACCAGGACAAGCAGACAGTGTGGTTCACAGCATGGCTGGTACCCAGACTTTGGCAGAGTCAGGTCCATCAGCAGCCAGACCATTTGACGCAGTCGAAGAGCCCAGATTCACATTCCAAGACATAAGCATGATCCTCCAGCATGTTCGGAGAGGTAGGGATTCGGGGCATGTTGTGCTGTTACTGGCTCAGTAACGATGTTAAAATCCCTTTGCCGTAGGCAAGTGGTACAGAGAGCCCAGGGAAGTTAATTTAGTGCCTGAGCTGCCATCTCCTCCCCAGGGCTGGAGCGGTGGGGAGATACCAACCCTGGATTACTGCTGCTGGTGGGGAATACCTGGATGGGCTGAGGAGGTGGAGATTTGGCAGCCTCCTACGATGCTCATTCAAAAATAGGCTCTGCAAAGTCAACACGGTGCCTGTACTGAAGACATCAGCCGAGCCTTCTGCCCCACCTCCAGGGCTCCTGGCACTGTCAAGAGCAGCTCGCCACTGCCAAAACCACACCACGCTGCGAGGCACCTGGCCCCGCTCGGCTTCGCCCAGCCACTGCTCTTGCCCACATCCCGCACAGGAGGATTTTTCTGCTATTTATAAGGTAGCAGCCTCTCCCTAAGGCTGCAGAGTTAAATTCCACTCAGGTAACAGCTTCTGCTGCCCAAACTCCCTCACAGACAGGAGGCTGCTGCCACCTCCCCAGCTGCACCAAAACCAGTGTTTGGTTCTGTTCGAGAGGGAATCTCACACCCCTGCTACTGGGGTCAGTATTCACACTTAAAGGAAGGTACTTTCAAGAATAAAAGAAAACAATCAGGATAGCTCTAAAGCCCATTTTTTTAAGCAAATTTTGAAAGTCAATTTACTTTTAATGAAGTGTCAGTGGTGGCTTTTAGGTTTTATTTCACAGCAATGTTCCAACAAGCAGCATGTCCTCACCACCACTCCAACCTTCCTCATCTTTCAGATCCATATGGGATTTGAAAATTGTTTTTGTAAGTAAGCAAGAAAGTGAAATTCAAATGCTTAGTGGCAAACATCCAAAGTAACACAAAGTAAACCTGTACTCCCTCCTACACTCCAGTCCCTAGGTCTCAAACTAAAGAAAAGCATCAATTCCGGTGGATTAATCAATACATTAAACTACTTTATGAAATGTCAATGTTTACAATAATTCTGATGAAATAGAGTGCTTTGAGGCAACGATTAATGATAGCAACAGGCTGCTGTCTGGCCTTCAATTTCAGAATTTTATTCAAAAAAAAAATAAGATTACAAAGGCAAGCTTTATTAAACAGTCCAGCTTGAGATGTCATCAGCAAACTATTTCCCCTCTAGATAAATCACAGCTTCTTCCATTACAGTTTTCTTATTACTAAACCTAACTCCACAACACACATCTTTTCTCTGCCTCATAGCCAGTGAAGAAAATCAGACAAGAAGGGATTTGCTGATCTCCAGGGCCTATGGACCCAAAACAAAACTTTGCTTTCACCCTCAGCATGCCTGCAGCCAACACCCATTGCTTCAGCCTGTGTTTGACTGAACCAGCCACAATCCTTTGCCATGCTGCCAAATTAAGCAGGTAAATCCAGAAACACCTGTTCATTACTTCTTCCAATCAATCCGCCACCTAAAAAGCTAAGTTTTACATCTACCCAACTGTTAGGCAAAGAAGAGAGAAAAAAGAGACTTCGAAATACATATTGTATCCTTGATAGGATCACGAGTGTGATTTTGATTCAGATTTGGTAAAGCTTTTCCTCTTGACATGTCTAGCTTAAGCATTCAGAAGTGTTTCTGAATCAGGCTTGCATGTGCCATGCCTGAGCCTACTCAGAAGTGAAAGGGAAAAACACAATGAATTATATTTTGTGAGGCAGAAGCCTGTTGGGTGAAACAGCAGAGAACCGAGCTCCAAAGTCTCTGTCTCTAGTACACTGGAGAGATGCACTGGGTAAAAGGATGAGCTCTAAACAGGTTTAAGCAGTTCTAACATGAAGCCTTGCATGTTTTTTAAGAATACAATGTAGTTCAAGGAATTAATCCCCAGCCTTGCATTTATATGGGTTTGCCTGCAGAACAGAAATAATAACTTAAAAACAGATTGAAATGCAACTGAAGAGTTAGTCCGGGCCATTGTCTGGTCCATCCACACGTGCTCAGCAGACAGCCTGAATCAGCAGACAGATCAATCTCAGCTTGAAAGCATCATCAAGCCTGGCTGCCGGGCAGATATCAGGAGTTTACTGCAGTCTGGGTCAACATCTACCCACTCTGAGGGCTTTCTTCACCCCTGCAAAGCAGCAGCATCCCAGTTCTCTGGGTGTGCCTAGTTCAAAGACTTACCTCTGCTCACTGAACAGGAAAAAAAAAAAAAAGCAGCTCTGCAGCACGAAGAGCCATCTGAAAGGCACACTCACATGTGAGCACATGCGACTCAGGAGCACAGCATCGGGAAAGACATCACTCATCAGGAGGGGCTGCACACCAGTGGCTCCCGGCACCTGCGCTGGGCTCGGACAGCCAGCACCCAACCGAGTGGGAAGGATACCCACTGTTGAATAATGTGCCTTAACTCACTCAAAACCTTTGGGTCTCAGGACCTAAGTTCTCCCAACTCTTAACAACATCACAAACACCAACCTGTAAGAGTTACTCTTCCACAGTATCCTGGGAAAAAAACAAAAATCACTGATTTACTTCATAGATTAAAAGGGTATCTATGTCCCAGACACTTTGGGGGTGGAATTTACGAGCAAGACAGGGCTGTTGGTTCAACTGCAAGTTACTGGTTTTGCAGTAAAGATGCTCTCATTTCAAGTTTTAGCTTCTTGGCCACAGAAGGGCAGATTTAAGTGTTAAAGCCTGGTGGATGCACCAGCCCACGGTTTTGGCTTGGTAGCAAAGTCAAGTAACCTTAACTAGTGATTGACCATGTGGTGGAACATGGACCCACTCTTCTCTTAACATGTTAAAAAGCCTTTAGCCTTGTAAACATCACAAACATGATGTTACATGAGGCCTGAGATCCCTATCCCACAGGGCAGCTGCTTCCCTTCCCACTGTCTCTGTTCCCCCTCTGGCATCACAGTCAAACATACAAAGTAGCAGAACTAAAAAATAATAAAAAAAAGTAGTCACCTTTGCAGCACCAGCAAGTTCCGTAATTATTTCCTGCATTACTGCAGGCCCACCATATGGTGCCTTGCTGGATGTCCTGCAACAGGGCCAGACTTCTGATAGAAGGTGGTCTAAAATCCCTCTCTAACAAAACCTGAAATGGTATTCAACAGCTGAAGAGGCTGTCAAAATAGAAGCTATCCCAAATTAAATCCTTCGGTGTACAGCCCAGAATTACTAATGGAAGAAAGCGAAATTGTTTTAACAGACAAGCTAAAGCCTGGATTCATTATAATCTGCCTGATGGAAAGGAAACTACAGCACATCTGAAGTTTCCTATTTCTACTGAAAGATGCATGCACGCCAGCGTACTAAACCTGGGAAAGGTCACTGCCGCGGCGCACGGCACCGTCTCCTGCCCATACGCAGGTGGCGCAGCAAAGCCACAATAAACTAAACCCAAAATCTGCTTCAAGCTCTGGCTCAGCTTCCTCCCGACAAGTTCTTAAAATAGCTTAAATAACAGGATGCAAGAGGGGAAAGTAACCCACACATTTCCTTTTAAGGATATATGCTCAGCAGGACACACTCCAGCAAGATCACAGACCCCTGTTTGCCTTAAGCTAACATTTCAGAGCATTGTTTTACCACTGTGCAGCAGCAAAGTGTTCAGCTGAGTTACAATTTTTAAGTACTTGGTGTTTCCAGAAAAGATGCTTATCTCTGCTATTAGGAGCAGGGGGAAGGAAGATAAATAAACCGAGCAAGTTTGCAGATTTTGCTCTGCCATGCCGCCCCTATGAAGTGTCGCTGTTTGGCCAAGTACAGACACACACACACCTGTTCTACAGAACAAATTCAGAGATCAGCTGAGATTTGGAGCAATCTGCTCTTCTCTCACTAAGCTGCAGGTCATTCAAAGTCTAGACACAGTTTGTATTCCCCATTTAATTACTTTTTTCAGATGTTAAAATGCTTTTTTCCTCACTACTTTTTACCACTTGAGTCACTTCCAATAAAAATACCTGGTTGTAGGATGCTGGGAGCTGCTTGTCTGAGCTGTAGCTGACTTCAGGGCTAACCTTAAACAACGGTTTCTCACCCATGGACTGTTTCTAGTAAGTAGTGAGTAGTCTATGGGACTCTTGCCTTTTGCTGGCTGCCAGAGAACAGTACACTAGTCACATGGGAGAGAGGAGATACCTTCAAGTGGTGTGGAAAGCAAGTGGTGACAGAGTACATAGTAACGCACTTCACTGTCTTACAGCATCACCAGGTGTCTCAATCCAGTCCAGCAGCATACAGAAAAGCTCGTCAAACACACACCTTCAAAGTCCCATCAACCTACACACCCAGAGCAGCAGCTTGCCCCATGCTAGAGTTAAAGCAGGTCTCCAGGAAGCCCATGCAGCTGCATGTTGGGAGCAGGGCATGTCTTGGTGAGCAGAAAACACCCCGTGAGACACTTCCTCCTCCCCACATCTCTGTTACAACATCCTAGAAGCTGAGCTTTGCTATAACCATGCTTCTCAGCTGCATTCCAAGTCTTCTAGGTAGCTGGAAGATAAAAGAAAGGCTTTGTTTTACATAGCAGCCTTAGTCCAACTTTTCTTCATATTCATTAGAGATGGCATTAGAAGCTCCCGGTGAAAGTCAGTCACTCAATTAGTGACGAGTTCTATATCCCAGGGCAAATATGGCTCCTTTAGGCAAGAATAAAAGGAATGAGAGCATTAAAAACACTCCTGAAAGGCATATCCCACAACTCTTGTGGGGTGCATCATGCCTAAAGCACACAAAACAGAAGGCAGCTGAAAAGGACCAGCAGATCCCATCTCACTTGTGGGTATGTCCAGGCTAATTATCACATTTCTCAATAACACCTAAGTTTTGGCACTGCTTTTATAATTTAAAACCAAATAGGGAGTCACCTCCTGAGCAGAGTGAGCTGGTTTCCTAAAACAAAACAGGATGTGACTTGGGTTTCTCCGTGTTTCCAGTGCAAAGGCAACCAGCCAACCCAATCTTGGTAATTTTCCCCCCACACTAATGACAAAAAGCCACCACATTCCAGCCAGGTAAATAATTTTGATTTTATCCAAGGACAGAGCGGGCTGCCTGCATCTCAGCCTTATTAAGGTTTGCACTCAGGCACATTAGGCAGCAAGAAGCACAATGGCCACTCATCTCCCTCTGTGGCAGCTCACTTCCAGCTGCTGGAAAAGCCTCGGGAAGAGTGAGACAGGAGAGGCACTGCCTAAATTGGAACGCGTTTCAAGTCCCAAGAGGGAATGCTGCTCCATGAGAATCAGTTGTCTTTGAAATTCATATTTGTCTCTGCAGACTGCAAATTTAGAGCAAGTGAGAGCTTCAAGAGCCACCCTGCTCTAGAGGGCAGTTTACCCATTACGGATGCAAGGCAACTACCAATTTGTATTTATAACCAGTGCTCAAGCAATGCTGATGTCCGGTTAGGAAAACGAAACACTGGCTCCCATCACTTGAGCAACTCGTTCCCGGGTGGTGCCAGTCCCGGGTGTGGTTCTCCAGCTGCATACGCTGACCTCAGTCCACGCTGCTGCGGTCCAGCCCCCATCCTGTCCCTCCCTGGCATGTCTCTGATCCTCCAGTAAGCCGTATCAGGAAACTAAACCAGCAGAAAACAATTTTCTCCATGATGTCACTTTTCTGACCGTTTCAACTTCCCGAAGCAGCCAGCCAGAGGATTCTGCAATGCCAGCACAGGGGGAAAGCTGGCAGTCAGGTGGAGCAGCTCGGGCTGTGCAAGCCCTGGAGCATCGCAGGCTGCTGGGGAGGCGAGAACCAGCGAAGAAACAGAGCCACCAGAAGGCAACGCACACACACTGCAGCCGCAATGCATTTCATCATCCCCGCACGCTGCTCCACAGCGGCCAGGTTAACAGACACTAACTAGGTTTTGCCTACGAGCTCATCAAACGCCCTGCCTCAAATGCACTTGAACAAACCAGAAACATGGCACCGACGTTTACCATCTGCACAGCTCGGCCAATCTGCCAAAACCAACATCATCAGAACCAAGCTCTGTGCAAGCCCTCAAGTGCTGCCCAGGACAAAGTAACGGAACGCCTGTTTGGATATTTCTTCTGCCATCAGGAACCAATAAAGCCCACCCTGGAGCAACAGGGCAAGGCTTCTCTCAGTGCTCACTGACAGCCAGACTGTCCAAGTCCCTTCCTTTGTGCTCCTTGGCTACAAGTGACAAGCTAGAAGCAACAAGGCTGCCAAGGGACTCCTTGGCATGGAGAAGATCACGAGAGCAGCAGACTGCCCACACCCTGCTGGCAACGCTGCTCATGCAGCTGGAATAAATCCATCTCAAATGTACAGCAGACAGGAGCAAGGCGCCCTCCTCACTGTGACTTACCAACTTTGGCAAAGGCCTCCTTGAGTTCCTCCAGCTCATCTTTGGAGATTTGCGTGGTGTTGGCCATCTCATGAATTTAGGGAGTACCTAAAGAGAGAAAAACGACAATGTGTGAAACCAGGCTTCATTCAAATGCATGCGGTTTTGAACAGAAGTGTAGCAACAATCAGTATCAAGGTCACTACAGCTCTCAAAGGCACATTTATCTTTCCACTAAGAAAACAGATGTGTGAAACTCAGATTGGAAATGCGCTCCTTAACAAGTCAAAAATCCCATTAGCCTTGTTAATATTTAGCTCTGTGTATTTATTTTATGGGCTATGCTGTTCTGCACACATTAAGGCACTTGCTACCAGCATGTTCTGCAGATCAGAAAAACTCACATCTCCAGGGATTTTCCATTACTTTGAACAAAATCAGAATCCAGAGTTAAAATATTAATACAAGAGATACTGAACACTCTGCCTGCCTGTCTATCCCCCGAGGGCACAGAGCTACCAAATCCAAATAATAAAGATTCTGAACAGTACTCTTTTTGCACAAAGCAGTACACCTGATATTGTTTGCAAAAAGGAAACAGTCTGCTTTTCTACAAGAAAACTGTTTGAATAAACACCTACCTATTTCCCCAGAGTTGGTCTCTCAATAAGCCATGTAAGTAACAGGCTGTTTGCACTGCCACTGACCCCCTCCACCCTCCCGAGCATGGCACGGCAGGAGCACCACAAGCAAGGGTAGAACAGCAGGCATCAGCCACGCTCAAACCGTGAGTACACAGAAACACCACTTTGATCAGAACTGCTTGGTGCTTAAGAAACAGAGAGGACGAGGCATACAGTTCCTAGACCCATCTGCTATAATACTCCTTTCCAAGCATGGATTAGATGCCACCCAGCCAGCCTGGACAGGAGGTATCACCATAAGGATAGAAATAGGCCAGTGATCTGCCCACATCCCCTTCCCACGACATTCGTGACAGCAGCATCAGATGCCCTGTTGGCACTTTGGCCAACGCGGCCAAGAGACATCAGCGATTGATGGAACAATGCCAACAGGGCAATCCCTGTGCACGAACAAGAAGGTAGGCACGGACAAGCACATTCTAGCACACATGCCAGCTCTAGCTCAGGGTCTTTAAAAACTGGGATCTGGGCAGGCTCAGCACAACTTCAAACAAGATTTGCATCCCAAGATTTTCCAGCTCCCACTTTTTTAGCTACAATCGCTGTTAAGTTGAGAAATAAAAGGTTCCTCCTCTGCCTACGGGAACAGACACAGTCGCCTCCTCCTCTGTAAGCAAAAGGATGCGGGGTGAATTCAGGTTTACACTGTCAGAAGGCAGGATCCCGATCGGGTGAGCAGAGGCTCAGTTACACAAATGCCTGCGCTCTGATCAGCAAGCCTCTTTTGTCTGAGGCTCCCAGCTGCCTTCACAAGCACTTGTTAGCTTAAGAACACAAGTTTGCCTGTAGCTGTAAATACTCATTTTCTGCAACACTCAATTCAGTCTGGAAAGAATGAAGTCGTTAGAGACGAGAGCAACGGACAGGTGTGGCAGCCTGGGAACGCAGCTCAGACAGGTGCTAGCAGCAAAGAAAGTCAACAAAAAGTTGCATCACTGAAGACACATGAAGGAAAGCACATCACCCCCCACCTCCCAGTGTCTGCGGAGCTGCCAGCAGACACGATAGATGTTTAACAGTCAGTAAAAGTCACCAACAGCAAGACAGTCAACTTCATCCCTGGGCTCGTACTGCAAGAATGGGGCAAGGGGAAGAATTGCAGCAAAGCTGCATCTGACTGACAGAGAGAAGGAAAGAAAAAAAAAAAAAAAGGACCATAACAAATTTTTTATACGGTTTTACAGATTACAGGTTAGGCTAGTTGACCAAGAAAATGCTACCGTGCAGGTCCTTGTGAGATGCAGGAATGCTGTGTACAGCACTGCCCATATTGCTGGATGCCCAGTCTGCCAGACCAGGACCCATCCCTGTGCCCCCTCCCAGCAGCACTCCCACGGGTGCCCCAGCCCCACCAAAACCTGGCTGTTATTTCCAGGGGATAAAGGAGTTGCTCAGCAAGAAAGTCAGCTCCAAGCAGGCTTAGTGCATGCTACAGGAGCTGGATTTCATAACTGGCAGAAACACATGGGGAACACTATCGGGGACAGAGACAGTTTTGGCTACGCAGGAGAGGCTGAGCTAGAGGCTAACAATTCAGCCAATCTTCCTTCATAAGTTCTACCTTCTTCCTAATCCTCATTTGCATGAATTCATTTTCAAACCATGAGGATTTCCCTTAAAAAGGGATTTCCAAAAGCATCATTATCTAACCACTTCATTGGAATTTAATTTGCTGCTGACTATCTCTAACATCTTCAACACAAGAACAAGCAGGCAACACCACCATAAGCCAAGAGCTTTCAAAAAAAAAAAAAGCTGCTGTTTGACTTTATCAGGGAAATATCACCATTGGATATGCCCTGCAGTTGTTTGTGTGGGTCTTCACTTAAAAAAAAGTTTTCCCTTCCAGCCTCAATAGTGTTCAGCTCAGTCAGTAAGTCTATAAAACAGGTTTACCTCTCAGTTTTCATATCGCTCCTTCCTTCTCTGTTTCTCTGCTTGAGAGGAGAGAGGGAAAATTTGAATCAACAGAGAAAAAGCAGATACCTGACCTTGTTATAGCCATCAGGGAAGGGGAAAGTGTGTTACAACAAAACAGTATATGACAAGGTTAGTGGGCCACAAAGTTAGAAGTTAACAGAGACTGCTAAGCTCCCAAAGCAATTTCACAAAGGTTTTCTGCAATGGAGAGGGATTACACCAGCACTGTCACACTGGGCTGGGGGGCAGGGGAGCTTCTCAGTTTTTTTGTTGCGTGTGTGGGTTTTTTGTTTGTTTTTAATAGCTGAGTCGAGGGCATAGAGAGTCGTGTTTTCCATTCAAATGCATTTTTAAACAAGAGGCTTTGTCTTCATGGACATAGAAAGCCCTTTTTGTCACACTGGCGTAGGGATGGCACATCAGCTGCCCCACTGGAAGCCCCGTGGGGACGCAGCACCATGCTGCTCACGCCTCACCATGGCACATCCACTTCTACCATGAGCAAAGTCTCTGCCAGGGCATGCAATGACAGAGACAAACATTTAAAGACCCATTTCAGAGGGTGGAAGAGAGAAGGAGGGGAAAAGAGGAGATACAAGTATTTACTAGTGATCCCACACCCATTTTACACCCTGGTGACAGGCTGTTGGTCAACGCACACATAAACAGTGTGTAAGGAAGGAACTCCTGCTCCAGATCCCTTTTGCTCCTGCCTTCATCCCTCACCCCACAGAAGAAAAAGCAAAGGCAGCTCCATAATGCACAGACGCACAAAAGCAGCTTTGCAGAAGAGTGGCTGGCAGAGGGTGCAGCCCGTTTTTGTCCTCCGAAGGCTTCACGTTGTGCTGCACATCAGAGCTGCTCTAAGGGCATCTCAGGTTTTCGAGTACCAACTCCCTTCCCAGAGAGGGGCTGTATCAAGTTTCTGTGCAAACAAGTTTTGTAGCTTCTAAACACACTGCAGTCACTGAATCGGGTTTAGTTTATTTGCTCTCCAGACAGAACTGCAACACGGGCAGGTCACAGAAAGCCACCCCAGCCCGTGTGTTTTAACAGCTGTAAGTCACCTGCAGTGGGGACCATCACTGCAGAGATGCCTCCGCTGCTGCACCCCACACTTCCAGCACAAGTGCCAGAAGCTAACCCGGACATTTGGGTGGATCAACTGCTCAAACAGCAACTTAAAACCACTCAAGCCCAGAGAAAAAGTCCCCAAGACTCTTCCCCAAGAGGAGAAGCCCTGGGAGCTGCATCCTGCACAGAGGATTGGTGGAAAACATTGGGGCAGGAAAGGAGCATTCAGGCATTTGCACATCTCCTTGAAAGCTGGAGGATTAATTCAATTTTGAAAGCACATGCCAACCGAATATTTCCTGACAGCCACTTGAACACTTCCAACAGAAACAGAGCTGGAATTTGCTGCTGATCCAAATGGAAGAATTTGCTTTTTTAGCAGCTCTGCATTAGCTTGAAAACCAAGCTGCTCCGTCCCTCCCAGACCTGCCCTATTTTAATATCTCTACAACTGATTGATTAACAGCATCAATTTGTTTACTCAGGTGGGCAAACACAGAGACATTAAAGTGTCTCTGGCCACTAACCCAGCACATACCAGTCTTGCTTTAGGAATAACGAGCTGGACAGCTGGGCACTCAGCCCCACCACAAGCCATGGCAAGTGCCAGAGCTCCTGGGCTTGCAGCACACGGCGCTGACGCAGCCACCTTGTTAATTTGGAGCTAATTTGGAGGGAATCCTGGTGATTCAGCTGACGTAGGATCCAGCCCCCAGGCTTCCTGTGGCTCACCTCATCCTCTTCCTCCCTGTTTTGCAGGTAAGGCTGGGCCCTGCCAAGAGCCACATCAGAGAATGAGGGGGCCATCCTCACTCCCCTGCTTCTCTTGCCCCACTCACCAACCAAACCCCCTCCTCCCCACCCCCCGCCTCCTGTTGCAAGATGTGTGAATCCTGGTCACCACAAAGTCCTTTCTAGCCCTCTGCTGCAAGGGGCTCTCCCCGACTGACACACAGACCCCCTCCACAGGACCAGCAGCATCGTGCCCATCTCGTCATGGCTGTGCAAGCTCCGGGGCTGCTGTGCCAGCCCAGGGCAGCCACTCTGCTCAGGGCAAAGCAGTGAGCGAAGTCAGTCACTGGTGAGGGCTGAAAGCCTGAGTTTTCTTTGCATCCCCTCCCAGGTAATTGGGTTGCTGCAAAGAATGCTGCAGGGAGCTCCTGACACTACAGGAACCCTCCTCCACGGGCACTGGCCAGCCCTAGGCTCATGCTGCATTTGGAAATGCTTGCAAGTAGGAGAGGGCACACATACACCACTCCACACACCCGTATCATTGGGCACACCCAGGAGTTCTGCTGGCTCTTTCCTCTGTTCCAGTCCAAGCAAAACCTTTGGGGTTTTACAAACATCTTCAAACTTGACAGCAACAGCAGGAAGTGAAAGTTTGCGGTGCACAGACTTGGTCTGATGAGTCCTCCAAGATAAATACTTACTACTGCTTTAGGGGAGACAGGGAAGTTTAGGGATTGATGCACTGTAAATGGAAACCTATCATGCAATCCATCCTCTCCTGCTCATAATCAGTTTGTGTGTTTCAAACAATGTTTTGTTCTACAAATTCCTCCAAGACAGCACCCACTTGCCAGGTGTGGTTATGAGCAAACACCGGGCTGCTGGAAGCACGTAAACTTTTATTTGGCAATTACCTTCCAGACAGTCACTGGTCAGAGGCACAAGCTGAAACCAGACCTTCGCCACACTTTCCACATGACTTTCCACATGACGATAGGTGTTATCCTGATAAGAGCAGTGATTCAGAGATGCTACCCCATCTGCAGAGACTGCATGACTGTGGTGTCTAACACCTTGCCAACAGCATGACGCTGCTACAAACCACCGTTCCCCAGAAATTACTTGGCTGCTGCCTTTTGCATGAATGTGGTACTCAAGCACGCAAAACACAGAAGTGTTCCTATCAACTCAGTTGGCTGTTTCCCCTGCCTCGGGAGGAAAGGGGCACGCAAAGCTTTCAGCAGGTATTTCTTTGCAGTGCCACACTTGGCCGAGTAGCTGCATCTCTCATCTGTGGCTCTTCCCTTCAACCAAGCTTTCCCAGCCCCACGCACACTGGGCTCAACACCAATGAAGCTATAGATCTGCTCTCAAAGTCTGCAACGCCTTAACTATCGAACAGCACTGGGCTGCAACATCTGCAAAGCCACCACCCAAACCCAGCTTTATTTCATTATCAATCCAGTATCCTTGTCCATGCACAGCACAAAACAACTCACCTCAACAGGCCAAGGTACAACTACACAGAAATTCAATTTTAATACTGAATTCTCTAAACTTATCCTGCTGTTTGAATTGACTACCTCCCAATTCTCCAGCTTCCTCAAGCTACTGCCTTTACACCCAGTACACAGAGAGTAACACTTTGACTGGTGCATGCTGGTTGTGTAGCCTACCAGCTGTTATACAGCCACTTGCTGCATTGCAGCGAAAGGACACAGGACCGTAGACAGCAATTCCCACAGCACAGCCACCTCACATCTCACTTCTTCCCAATCCCATACAGAGATCACCTCCAGCTGCTGTTTTTGAAGCACCGCTAAGTCAGCAAAAGTCCCATTAGTGAGTTTTGCTCCACATTCTTTCAAATCCCTGAAACTGTTGTTCTGGGAGAGACAGGCTCCCTAGTATGCTTATTTTCACCTGGGAGCAGGCTGTGAGACTTTGCTCCTGTTGTTATACAACACAGCGCTGCTGCGGGGGAAGAAAATCTGTCAAATCCATCAGATGCAGAGACACATGCTGGAGTCACTGCACTTGGCCTGCCAGTGGCGCTCTCCGGATTTGGAGACGTGTCTCTATGGAGTATCCACCTCTGGACCTCCACGTTCCTCCAGCAGGTTCAGGTTAAAAACCCAATTTCTCCTAGCTAGGCCTGGGTAGAATGATGGCAGAGATTCTTCTGAGCAATGCCGGGGAAGGTGCCCAGCAGGGACCTGGGCTGCACAGCAGCAGGGTCACTCCAATGGCACAGGGACAACTGCAGCAAATAAGTTTTCCTATGCCTTCTGCTTAGATTAACTGCTGCCCCAAAATCCATGGACAGGCTGGACAATCTGATCCTTCACTTTTTGCATGCTGGTCAAAATGGTTTCTCGCCCTTCTAGATAGAATCAGATTCATCAGCTTCAATCATCTCCAATCTTTATTAAAAACAAGTGCTAACTTATCAGCCAATTCACATGTCTCTGACTCCCCGCAGGTTCAAGCAGGCTTTCTGGGGTGCAGCAGCAGCACATTCAGCACCTTGACCCAGAACTGTGTTGTACCCAATACCCACAGAAAACCCCAAATTGGCATCAAATCCACTCACAGCATCAAATAGGAATCAGCCCCTTGCTAAAAGCCCAGGAAAGCCGCGTCCTTCAGGGTAGCATGCAAAATACTGAAAGCTGGGGTTATGACACAGAAATTGGTAGGGATCTGAGTACACAAATCCCTCTGTCTTGTAGATACAGAAAATAGAAAGATAGCAAGCAGCTGAGGATGCTCAGCCACGTGATATCCAATTGCCCAAAGGCTGGAGAGGAGCAGAAGTCAGAGTAACACAAATGCCCCCACTCCAGCTGCACATGGAAGTGGAAAAAACAGCTTTCCAGTCCTCAATGCAGTCCCCTCAACACATTCCCATCCATCCCTGAGGACTATGAGCCAGAGCTGCCTCTGACACATGTTAAGGGCATGCAATCCTGGAGTAGAGTAGATGGATGCTTGCTTACTCTCACAATCCAGCATTTACTACAAGGAGCCCGAACCAACAGAAACATGAAACTGGGTTAGGACTCAAATGGAAAGGAGAAATACTGAAAGCTTCCTGCAGACATACACTTTTCTCTGAAGGCTCCTGACATGGAACACAAGGGCCAAGCGGACTGGATGGACAGCGAAAGCAAGGGCAGTGCTGACTTTCAAGGAAGAGAGCAGCTGCCTGTGAGACGTTGCAGCTGCACCCACGCACCCATCACGCTGCAGACCCGCAGCTCTGTGTACCGACTGCCTCACTGCTCCAACTCTATCACCTGAGTACTTACTATGTGCAGGGCATAGTAGAAACCAGCTAAAATACTGCTCAAGGCACTAATGAATCAGCCCTTAAAAGCCTCTTTGCCAAATACTTCTCCTAAACGTTGTGTTTTGGCACACCTCTGGTTTTAGCAGAGTTAACTATTCCAGGATTAGAGCACATTTGAAGTCATAACCCACTAGGTTGATTTAACTCACTTTTGAATTTCAATAGTTTGTTCACATCAGTTGAAAAAGAACAGCAATATTCCCAATTATCTAATTAGTACAACATAAAACAGGTGATCCTTTCAAGACCTCTCAGGAAAGGAAGAGCTGAACATGCATCCTGCCTGGAACTTGCAAAAGCAAGTAACGTTCAGAGATAATTTAAACCTAAGAGCAAGAAGGTAAAAAGGGTGGAGAGTGGGGGGGCAGGGGGCAGATGTAAGCTAATGGACTGAGACTCAGAAGACTAAATTTAAATTCCTGGCTCAGGCACAGAAAAATCATGCTAGCTTCTCAGGAAATTCTTATGCTGAGAGTAATTCTTATTCTTGCCTAGTTCCCCAAATCGAGAGCAGCATTAAACACTTCCTTCTGCTTATTCTGTTTTTTAACCATAAATGACTTCCAGAAAAGGACCCACCTCTTACCACCCATCGCAAAACTTGGCAGAAGGCATCCCTCATTTCATGATGGGACTCTCAGAGCAATGGTGTGAAAGCCAATGGGCCCCTCATCTGCATAAGCAAGGAGGGATGAGGATCACAAGGCTGAATCAGTGCTGATTTCCTTCCCCAGAAGCATCTGGGACCTGCTTGCTGAGACCTGCAGGTTACCCTCAACATACTTTACGCATGTGTCTCTCCATTTCCCAATATGCAGCCCAAAAGGAGCCCAGTTCCTTATGAGGGTGAGCTGCAGACCTCAGTCTGTGTCCTGGCTCCCGGCAGCTGGATAAAGCCCTTCAAAGGCTGAAAGGAGCCGAGGTCACACAGCCCAGACCCAGCTCCATGCACCCAGCACCTCCAGCCTCCGCTCTCAGGCAGCGCCTTTGCTTGGCAGGTAAAGCAACTCATATTCAACATGCCATGATCAAGCAAGAAGTGTTACTCAGTCTGTTAAACTTCCCTCTCGCCCAGGCAGGGGAAATCAACCTGATCCCTAAATTAAATCACAGTACAGTCACTGCTATTCAATGCCAGCAAACAAGCTCCTGCAAGCCAAACGCTCAGCGTGACGGTGCCGATCCCTGGCAAGCTGGACAATAGGGAGTTTCAGCAATTAATTTTGAGAAGGTGGGTTTCATGCAACCTTTTAGAAGGTACAGCTGCGGTTGAGCAATTCTGCAGACTGTTTTTATCAGTTTGAAGATAGACAGAGCTGTCCTGAAATGGCACAGCCAGGGCTGAAATTCTGGCAGCCTGAAGACTGCTGCCCAGACGATAAACATCCAGAGGAGCGTGTCAATGAATGTTTTCTTTAACAAGAAAACCCTAGAAACTACAAACCATACTCTAAGCATTGGAATTATGTCTGAAAAGTCTCTCAAAAAACAGGAATTCCAGTAACTGATCTCTTACCAGAAAGAGCTACTGATAGAAGAAGAAGAAAAACCTTTTTCCATCTTTCCCCTGTTGCCTGTAATCTTGTTTAGAAAGCACTTGGGAAAAAGGGGAAAGAAGTCAAAATAATTTGATTCAGAGCAAGGAAGCAACACTAGACTGTAATAAATCTGTGTCACTGCATAGCTGTCCTAGCAGCCTTTGGAAGCAGAAAAAAAAACTGTAAATTGAATACTTATTATTTATAGGGAAGATGGTACAGATCTTATCTACCCTTAACAAAAGCAGAAACATTCATCTCAAAAGATTAATGTGAAACGGCTAGAAAAGCAGGACAGCTGCTGTCTTTGCCTCCCAGGAGGCTGCCATGAGAGTGAGATCACGTTTACTCTGACAGCAGGGTGTTCCCCACACTTCTCTATAGTTTAACTTGCTACAGGGTGGAGTGATAGGGAGCAAAAGGTAGAAGTCGTCAGTCCAGGATCAGGCAAGCTCTACTCCATGGCTCCTGATTTTGGACAAGCATTAATAATCTCTGCAAAATGAATCCTAATTAGTAGGTTTCGAGGCCAGGCAGGATCTCCAAGATGCATCCAGCACTTCTAGAGCCAAGCTCTAACTTCTCCTTGAGTCCCTTCAAGCTGCTTTACCTCCTCTTCCTCCTCCCTCAGTTTAACAGCTCAGCCAGTGCCCGATTCCCCTAGGACAGACCTAATGGTTAAAGAGATGTTGCCTTGTAAACAGCAGGCAACCTATCACTACTCCAAATTTCAGGAGAGTGTGAGTCCTCCAGCTGTGGAAATCACTCTTTACAGCCAGATGTTTTCCAGAATAAATGCAGTGTATGAGTAAAATATAACTAAGCAAAACCTCAGGGCAACACATTCAGTATAACAAAATCAGGACATGAAGAAGCTACACTAGATGTGTTCTACAGGTTTTCAGACATGTTAAGTCTAAGTTTGTTGTCACAAAAAATCCAGCATTTCAGTCCAATACTTAAAAGTTCTTGTTATTATAAGTGGTTTAGCCAGTAGCAACTGCTAAAGCATTTAGAGAGGGTCTACACTGGCTTCCAGGATCAACTATAGCCAGCCTTCACCAGAAAACACAGCAAGCAAGATAAACTCCTCAGTTTGGAAACAAACTCCTGCCAGGTTGCGATGCCACAACCCATTTCCACCGGAATAGCAAAGCAGCGCTCAGAGCCCAGCCTCTCCAGGTGAAAGACCCCCAAAAGTTAGGTAGCCACCACAGCCTACAGTCATTTCCCAAATGTACTCAGAGCTGCTCATAATTTCTGCACGGCAAAGGTTTAAATATTTATCACTTTTAACATGCAAGTTTAAGCAGTTCTGCTTTCTAAAAGCCTGCTGCAGACTGAGACAGGGCAAGATGTGCCCCAGACTGAGATTTCTGGGAAGGCACATCCTCAGCCCTCACTTGAAAAATTACATACTTGGTGATGCAAAGTCAGTTGCAGCACTTGCTGCTGCTCTGTTTGCATGCGCTGCTCAGTCAGGTGCACAGATAAATTCCAAATTTGAAACATATTAAAACCTAAAATCAAGCTCTGCACTCTTGCCTAGAGCTATTTTCCTTTATCTACTACAGCATTAGGAATCACTAGCTATTTTGCAGAGAAAATAAAAGCAAAACAAGTCTTTGCAGGGCAATCTGTGGCATGTGCTTGCATCCACGCAGCCAGCCAGAACCCCGAGCAGCAGCGTGAGCAGCATCCTAACGTCAGCCCGCACAGGAGACACCCTTACCTTTCCTCCTCTCTCAGGGAAGGCAAATCGGTCCCTCGCCCCGCCGGAGCGCTGAAGCGTCTCCCACGCCCACGGCAGGGATCTGGAGAGCCAGCATTCCTCCCACCATCCCCGCCCAGCAAATGGGAGGTCGCTTCCCGAGAGCCACAGAAGGGATGCGGTCATGTCGCAGAAAGATGCATTAGAACGGGTAAGGGACAGGCGGCTCGAAGCATCACATACACACGGAGCATGGATGGGGGGGATCCTCCCCCAAAAACTAGCTTCTGTTCTTGTATTGCTTTGCACTTTGGAATAGGAGGCAGTAAGATATAAAGATTTTGGATAAGCAATCTATTTTTTTTTGTTTAAAAAAAACCCCAAAACTCTTCTAATGTTTTACATTAAATGCATTTTCCATTGTTAGCTCTCAGCTTGTCCAGCCAAACAGTGACATGGAGCTTATATTTTGGTTTATGTACTTATTGTATGGATGTCTTTAAAACCACCAGAAGCTCAAGAAGTGAGTACTGATGATCCAGACCTGTTCAGCCTTAGTCCACACTGAAGGAGGATTCTGCCTGCTATTTCATCTCACTGTTCCTCAAAGGAAAAAAAAAAAAAAAAAAGTGGTCTGAACAGGTGGTAAAAACAGAGTTCAGAGCTCATCCATACTGTAGTATATTGCATTACCTCAACAATTAATTCCTGTCTGCTCTAGAGGAACCATGGACAGACATCTACTATCAACCAGGAAGACACACAACAGAAGCATCATGTACTATGTTGTTGCTGAGGCAATGAACAGGAGCAGAATCAATCACCAAAAAGGTTAAGTGAGGTTTCCAAACTATAATCATCTATTGCAGAAATCTATATTCCTGTTAAGTCCATAACGTTTGAGCCCTCCCATAGCTAAAAGGAAAGGATGTCAGTTACTAATAAACACAATCTTTGAATTAGTGAAGAATTTGAAGAACCTGTGACTGTTCTAAAAATTAAAAATACTCTACCGATAAGGTCATTGTCTTTTTGTTTCTTTTTAAAAATGACATCAGCCAGGAAAGTGAATCATTGCTTCTTCCCATTTCTTGGGTATCACCTGAAAATTTAGCTTCCAGCTGTGAAGTTTCAAAAGAGGTTTAGAAAAACAAGCAAACAAACAAACAAAAAACAAAAACAAACCCACAACCTGCCAGCTTCCTCAGGATGGTGAATGTAATGGAAACCAAAATAGAGGGTTTTATGCCACTGCAGCTGCAACTTTTTTAAGTTGCAAAGAAGCTGGCTTGCAAAACTTTTGCACTTCACCAGGACCGGGCTGCCTGCGCATCAGACAGGGTTTAGAGGAGAACAGCTTTGACTCTGCTCCGACTTGCATTAGCAACCTGCTTCAGCATTGCATCAGCCCCTGGGTGCAAGGAGCCCATCTGGCTGCTCTGATCCAAACCAGCGACTGCATCCAGCCCACAAAGTCTTGGGGCAAACTTATTTCAGAAAGTTTAGTCCCTCCACTGTTCTCTATATGTGAACGCATCGCATGGTACAAATTCATCCTGCAAGTTTTAGAAAGTGCTGAGGCTTTGGGCCTTGATGGGTCTGGGGGAGAGTGTGCCAAAGCCCAGCTCCCAAACTAGGCTGCAACTTCTATCTACGGCAACGCGATTGCAGGAGCAATATCTGCTTTTGGGAGAGAAAAGAAAAACCTCTTCTCCTTGTGTCTGACATCCATGTTGCTGGGACAGAAGAGCAGCACCTGCAAGCGTGCATGCAGGTGGCAGATTCACACTGCAGAGGCAGACACACCAGCCTGTGGGTCTTCAAACATCCTCTTACTCACTCTTCTTTGTCCAGGTAAGCGTAATGCATCCTACAGGGCTAACAGCTCCTACTGTTCCCTCTGCTGGGAAGAGAAAGGGCACTGCCACCCACTGTCATCAGCCAGCACAGATCCTCAGTGGCTCCATCATGAGAAGTTTAACCGACGCACACACAGCACACGTGAAACACCTATCTTCCGCATTTCCAAAGCATCAGCAATAGCCAGTTTTTCCACAGCTTTAAGAGCACTCTCCTCTCCGAATACTCGAAATCCAGTCCCGTCGGCACAACCTGCAATTACGCTCAAACCTTAAAATAGCACTTTGGCAGTGCCAGCACCACTCATCTCCACGTCATACTCCGAGACTCGCTGTGCCGGGGTGTGGTGATTGGCAGGCAGCGGACACACAGCTCCCAGGGCACTCCCAGCCCACTTCCTCCAGCATGGCTGGTCACACACCGCTCCCCACACTCTTCCAAAATACAAAGTTTTGCAGTCAAGCCAGTATGACAGTGTATATTCCTCTTCCTCCCTCTTTAAGAAAGCCTTTTAGGGAAGCACGAGACAGCCGAGGTGCCCAGGAGTTACTGCGCTCTGGTGACTCGGCCGCTCCCCTGCACGGAGCACCAGGACCAAGGTTTAGGCACAAGGAAGAGCCGCAGCACTGGGAGAGGCTGAAGGAGATAAAGTCTCACACACTGCGGAGCGGCACACGCGGCGGGGGAGCGGCCGCTGCCACGGGGTGCAGGGAGGGCGCAGGGAGGATGGAGGGAGGGCGCAGGGAGAGCCCAAGAAGGGCGCAGGGAGGATGCAGGGAGGGAGCACGGAGGATGGAGGGAGGGCGCAGCCCCGCGCTCTGGGGTGCCGGGCGGAGCCACGTACCGCCTATGACCAGAGGGGATACAGGGGTCATTTGAGGAAGGGGTTCACGACCACCGCCCCAACGGGCTCCAGCGCAAAGGATCGAATTACATAACAGGGGCGTGAGCGGCGCGACCGAGGGCGGGGACGAGACACGACACGGCACGACTTCAAAGAGCCACGTGCGCGGCCGCCGGCAGAGGAGTGTCCGGTCCGTCCTTGTCATGGCGGGATCCGGGGGTGGTGACCTCTCCTCTCTCTCTTATTTTCTCTCCCCGTTTTTCTCTTTTCTTTCCTTCTTACAAATGCTTCAGTAGAACCCACGCCACCCGCCACTACGCGGCCCACCACCACACCTTCCAGGTTCATGTTTTATTTGTGACAGAAGCAACATTTAGTCAATCGTTTGGTGTCATTTCACCTGAATTTAGCCCAAGGGAATCATGAAACCTCTACGACCCCCTGGGTTACCCAGTCCGGGTCGAGACAAGCTCCAACAGGATCCCTCCAGCACATCGTTGCGCAAGGACGCATCTCCTCCCCAGCTCCGGCTGCCAAGTTTCACTGGGAGGCCAGTAAACGCGTTTGCCCTCCAGAGGTGACTCAGCACCGGCTCCTGCCCGCAGCCGCTGCCTTCCAGGTGAGGACAGAGCAGAGAAGGTAAATCCCTGAGTCACTTTGTCCCTGTCCTCTCACCACTAGCCCTCAGGAACAGACTTCCTGGCAAAGCTCTAGGGGAGGAAGGGAGCACATCCAACACACTGGCCCTCGGCTACAGTGAGCTGTGCAGCCCCACTGCTCTCCCCCACGAGTCCCACCACTCAGGAGAGGACAAACACCTGCTCCTGGACAACAGGCTTTCCTACCCACTCCAGTAGTCTTTTCCACCCCTAGTTAGCAATGCCAGGAGATGCCATGCTAATATCAGAAGCTGTACAAGACAACTAAGGAAACGCATGGTGATGCATAAGTCCCTGGCCATCATACACCAGCCCTAGTGATTTCTCGGAAGGGTTTTTCCTGAAGGCACCTCTAGCTCCTGCCTAAAAAAGCTGTTTGCTGGGACATAGCCAGCTCTGCTGTCATCCAGCCAAGGGGGCATAGGGTATGCTGGCCCCCTCCAGCATCCCCATGCTAGAGTAACTCCCATGGCCAGAGCGACAGGCGAGGCCACACCAGCCCCAGGAGATCTCAGAGCCAGCAAAGCATCAGTGGACCTCAGTGGACTTCTGAGAGCAGCAAAGGTAGCTAACCTCCTGTCTCTGCCTGGCCCTGCCTGCTCTGGTGCTGCCTATGAAGCATTTTCATGAGCATCCCCCTTCCTTTAAAAAAAAAAAAGAAAAAATAAAAAAAAAAGAGATAACAGGGCCAAAAGAGTAACTAGCTGGAAGAGAAACCAGGTAACCTAAATAGTCTACTCCATCTGAAAGAAAGCACTGTTCTTAATGAGCCAGGGCTTTAGAGAGCAAAGCTGAACGGCCAGCCACCATCCCATTTTGGACTGGGATCAGTGACCATTTACCATGTGCAAGACACTCTCCGCTTCCAGTTCTGTCCACATTCTCTTTTTAAGATACAGATTTTAATGAAATTATGCACAGGTGGATAGAAGCACTCTCCCCTGTGCTTTTTAATACAAATCAAGGTTTTATGTGCTTCTTGCTTTCACTTTCAATCACGACCAACTGCAGAGTACATTCCATCAACGTAAACAGCTATGGAAGGATTTGACAATCAAGGAGCAAGCATTTGACCTTAAATCCTCAATTTATCAGTCTTTTTGAAGAAAAAAAGATCTCTCTTTGCTACATTTCACTCCTAAAAGCTTCCTGAGCTGCTCTTCCAGTGAGCCTGTCATCAGGAAGAAAACAAGACATTAGTCAAGCTCATGCTTATTTAATAAAAACCTTACATATGCAGTAGAGACTGAAAGTCTTTATTTAAAAAACACTTGCAAACTGGAGTACGATGTTGCAGTGCAAAACAGATCCGAGGACTCACCCGATTTACCCTGTGCTTCAACAGCGCTCAGCTTAGCAATTAAATGACTAGTTATTCTCAGCTTAAAGCAGGGAGCCATGCAGTCACCAAAGAAGTCAGCTAGTATGCCCAGAACACTGTGCAAAGGATATCTCATGTCTTGCTATTTCATAAGGAAATTGGAGGCTCCACTGATGTCAGCTCCAGGAAATGAGCCACAAGCAGATGATGCCGGAAGCAGGCTTTATATTTAGTACTGAGTCACTCACTTTATTAAATTCAAAAGACACAAAAGGTGGGTGTGGAGAGGGGATACGTGGAAAAAAAAAAAAAAAAAAAAAGAACAAGTTATTCCCTTGAGATCACAGGCAATGGGGAGTCCAAAGTTGGGTGGGGTTTTTTTTGCAAAGGGAGAGAGAAACCAAAGATGACCGGGGAACTCTTTCTGCACTTTGACTGAAAAAGCAGTTGCCAGATCTGCCGCGCTTCCCAGGGCAGACGCCAGTGCTGAAGATGCTGCAGGGTTCTGCAGTACCATTGGGGTTTGCTCCGGTCAGTCCCACAGGCAGGTCTCAGGCCTGAGCAGGCACCACCAGTTCTGAAGCGCTTTCTCATCCTTTCTGCTACGTTGTCTTTGAGCCAAACCAGAGGCCGCTGGAAGGAACTTAGAGCTGAGAATATTTTTAAGCCAGTTTTGCAGCTCCACCTAACCCACCATGGAGTCCACCTTGCGCCTATGTGATTACAATGGCATGAGGCGAAGGCTGATGAAGACTGAAGCAAGCAAGAGGAACTGACCTGGACACACTGTACCCAAGTAGGGCAGATCCCCCTGCAGACTGCCATCCAAAGACCACCCTGCCTTCTCTCCTCCTCCTCAGCATTTCAGTCCCCCCATCCCAGATCGCTGTGGGATCAAATGGACATCAGCACAGGGAAGGAGGGGCAGAGCAGAGAGGGACCACCCTTGCTTGGCACCCCAGTTAGGCCAGCTCAGCCACATGACTGACCAGACCACTGGAAAAAAGGTGGCACTAGGTCTGGTAGGAGGGTCTTGCAGACACAAACATACTTTTCCATCTTTCACCTCAGCTGCCAGGTCTGTTCATCACCCAAGCTAGTCCTTGACATGGCTTAGGCAATCCTCTGCTTACCTCGAGAAGACCCTCTAGAGGACTATCCACCTTAAGTCACTACTCAGGGAAATAGTGCTTTATACTGGAATCGTGCTATTCGGAACACAAGTGACTGTTTGCCCAAGGTTTGAACAGGGAAGTTGTTCTTATCCATTTTCTGGCAACATCCAGTTTAGACAAATTTATAAGTGAGAAATATAGAGCATTCCTGTGGACTGCATCCTCATGGAATAAACTTCAGATTAATTCGCAAAGCTGCAATTTAATAGGAATGTAGTTCTTTGTATTAAGGTCTTTTGACATGCACAAAAAAAAGTTTTAAGACACCCCAAAAGAATCTTAACTGCAGATTGTGCCACCATACGAATGACAGGAGTACAGATTTGTTCACAAGAGGTTCATATTTTCATACAAGTCTGTCATAAGCCTTTTCACTTTCTGTCAATAAGAAATAACCTGTAGCCTGAGCAGCAGCAACAGCTCTACAAAGTTTTCAGTTACTTGAGCCAGAGTTTTCCCCTGAGAAGACTCGCTTTCCAAATACTAAAACGTAAATACTGTTACCAAATCCAAGCACTGTACCTCATTTTGACTTAAAAAACGAGCTATCTCCAATGCCAAGCACCACCAGTGACTTGCTTACACAAGCAGCCTATTAGATTACTAATAAAATTGGTGTAATCTTCAAAATAAGATTACAACAGCAAAAAGGATGTGGCTCAAAAAATAAATCCGTGGACTGTAGCAACACTGGCAATTATATAGAACCAGAGGTCAGGGACTGCTTAATATATTCCACCTCTACGCAAGAAGAGGTTATACCACTGTGGTCACAGCCTGCTCCAACCAGAAAATAGACACGTGGCCAACTGTTGACCACTGTCCAGATCACTCTGCTGCAAACTGCTCCTGGCTGGTGGGGAGGCTGTGGGAGGCTGCCACTGGGTGGCTCTTCAGCCCCACGGAACTCATCTGCAGTGACCTCCCACTATCAGAAAGGTGTGGGTGCTGGACAGCCAAGGCAAAGCTGGTACAGTCACGGTCCAACCTGGGCAGCAGCCCATATGCCCAGCCCAGCCTAAGAGGATCTTTAAGGAGTCACTGGTATCCCATCTGGATGTCCCGCCAGATGCTGGAGATAGAAGATTTGGGCACGTGGCTCATCATGTTGTGCAAGTGGGCCTACAAATTCAGCTGTGTTGAACTAGTCCAGAATGTCATCTCAAGGGACCTTGAAGCTTTTCCCGCGATTTAGCTCGTGCCTGCGTTTGTTGGCTTCCTCCCCAACTGCTCCTTCTGTCTCAGACCCCAACAGAAAATATTCTGCAGGATGGACATGCTGGAGAGGCTAACTTCAGGGGCTCCCATGACTACTGCATTCTTTTTAGATGTGTAGAAAGGTGAGGTAGAGCTGGATTACCACTCACACATACACTGCAAGTTGTCACCCACAGCCTTCAGCTCCCCTAGAACGCAATCTTCTCTATACAGCTCATTACACTGTTAATTATTAAGCTGTCTCACTTCTTCTGGCCCATAAAAACCAGCTACTAGTCACAGATTGATCTTTATGCTGTGAAGATAGTCTTTGTTTTGACTGCAGATTTCTTATACTTTCAAGTCTGCTCCTGCTGCTGAGTTTAATGCTTTATGAATTAGTATTAAGAAAAACCCCAACCTCCTTCCCAATTAAAAAATAAGAAATTAAAAAAAATATACATCTACAGATCCTACATAAAGCCAAGACTAAGCAAGGCATGCTATTTGATAGAAGGCATGATGCAACTTTGCAGCTTAGGTAGGAGGGGAAGATCTATAGCTGGGTGCAATAATACCACAAGGTACAACATGGATTACACCAAAGCAGTCCAAATGCTGATCAAGAATATTAACTACAAGTGTTAGACGTGAAAAGCCAACACACTAAAAGAAAGTGTAATACCTTTCTATGTGCCAAGTTGATATCGACCCAACGCACAAAGCCTCAATCGCTCAAGTGAACTATTGACCAGTACTGGTTCTAAAGGCTCTTGCACAACAGGGGGTTTCAAGGCCATTAGTACAGGGCAGCATCCTACTCCATTTCATGGCCTTCAGAAGACAGGGAGCAAAGGGGCTGACTAAAACAACCCTGTATAACCCAGAAAAAGGATATATACCCCTTAGAGAAGGGAGAGGCAGGGAGCGAGGCATAAAAGGTCTTGCCATTAGCGAAGGATCTAACTGAATGGCACCACCTTAACCAGGAGAGCTACAGTAACTTCCAGAAGCTTCTTAGCTGGGCAGACGCAATGTAAGTTCTTCAAGTTTTCAACAAGAAGTCTGACTATGCCGCCTTTGCTTGAGCATTTGGTTTGTATAAAACAGTGGCAAAAGCCCAGCTGGAAATTAGATCAACAAGAGCATTACAAAGGGGTGGGCAACAGAAGGGCAGGGGCAGGATTGCACTGGAACCTCCCATTCGTGTCCCCAAGGAAAGCTTAGTCCCAACCTCAGCCAAACAGTGCAGAAAGGAACAGGCTAAAGCTTAGGTCAGACATTAAGGCCACTTTGTCAAAATATTTTCAGTTTTCAGAAGACCGAGTTTCTCCTCTCTCCTTACAGAAAGGTGAATTCTACCTAAGTGAGGATTCATAAACTTGCTCATTACTTCCAGGAGCACTCAGAAACATGAATGCATTTGTAAAAGTACCTCCATTTGTTCTCTATTGACCTCCTTCAAAGTGTTGCTATGTCAGAAACAGTTCCTAAAAGCAGGGGCCAAACTTCTCCCTGCTTTTCTGCACAATACCAATGATGACAGGATAACTTTACATACACCTACACCCTATGTATTCCCTAAAATAAAGTCCTCACAATCCATTCTTGGAGGCAAAACATTTTGTGCAGAATTCAGGAAGACAAAAAACTTAATTGCAATATTGCTTTGGAACTTTATTTCTGTCACCAGCTGGAGACAAGTACCTTGTTCTATGCTGGGTCAAGGAAATGTTTAACTACAGGATTTATAGTGGAATATATACATATATGTATGTATCACCACAGCACTGCAGCTGCTCAGCAGTTATAGCAGAAAGCAAACATTGTTTTAACCCAAGGAAAACAGCAACAGGCTGAGTATCAGCCTGATTATTAGCGTCCTGCTGCAGAGGCTCCAAGGCAGGAAAGCATCCAAGCCTGTCCCTGGGACGAGACTCAGCACCCTGGAATCTCAAAACCACAGCCCTGCTCCAAACCCAAACAACACTCCACAGACCCTTCCCGCCTGATTAGCAGGAAGGATCACAAGATTGCGATCGCGACGTAAACAAGAACCCAGGATTTATGATCTTTCAGACGTTGTTTAGCAAGCGACCCAGCTGAAGCACTGCTTCACAAAACGTGAATGCCAATTACAGGGACAGGCAGCTTGAATTCAAGTTTCCGCTTGGTTAATGCTGTTCTGGACATGCTTAGAACTCTGGTGCTCGCCCAGCAGTTTCGCCTGCCTGGAGGGGCTGTGCTGAGCACTCCCAGAAAAACGGGGACAGAAACTGTGAAAGTGCACGAGACCTCATCCACCATCCATGGCCTTCCCAGCAGGACAGAGTCAAAGGCAGCAAGTTCAGTCCTACTGTTTGTGAAAGTAGAGTGAGACACACTTCCACTTTGTAGCACTGGAGAGACAGTGGAAGCAGATGAGCAGTCCCCCTCCCTGGTTATTTTGAGCCCAGCCCACCAAGCAGAAGCCTCTGGCACCATGGGCTTCTGCAGCCAAAGCTGGGAGTGTACTTACACACTAGCAACATCACTGAGGCAAAGACCAATGCAAACATTAAAACACCCAAAACCTGATCAAATCTAGGAAGAGACACATTGCTACGAACATTGTAACCCAAAGTGCACCAGCTTCCCTTGGAAGCTAAGGAGTACATCAGAGGTGGGATGTTCTCTTGCAAAAATGCTCATCTCTCCACTCTTCATTGACACAACCCACATCACTCGTAGCCACTGTTTCTGGCACTAACAATGCAAAGTGTGGTATTGTAGCATGCAGAGGCAGGATCACACCTCACTCACCCAGTCAGCTCTTGCAACGCCAAGCTGCAAAGATACTTTGAGAGAAAGAGCACATAGAAAAGCAGAACTTTAGCTATAGTTTTCAGATTCCAACGCAACAGGCAGGAAAGAACAGGTAAACTGCACATAGTGACCGTGCAACTTTTTTTCACCAGCTGCACACTACCTTCCCTCTAACCCAGAGAGGGTACAAGCTTCTGTTATCCAAAGTCTTTAACCTGCATTTTAAACGTCTGGTGCATTCAGCTCTGGAGAGCCCTATTTAATCCCTAACATATTGGCAAAAAATCAGTCCCATGTATATAAACTGAGAGCAGAATCACATGCCTTCCTGTTCTAGTATCAAAATACCTTTCATATCGATCTTCAGAAAAAAAGCATGGGAGAACAAAGCGGATTTTTCTTAAGCTTCATTTCCCACCACCTCAATGAGAAACAACAGTTTCAGAAGGAATCCAAGAGGGTATCCCTAGAGCTCTGCAATTAATTTGGGTTTTTTTCCCTAGCAAGACAGTCTCCCCATCATCTGGAGCCAAGGCCACAGAAGCAGTTCTAGCAAACAAAACACAGGCAGGAGCTCAACTAAGGAGACCCAGGTCAGGGGCAGGATTACCTGCTGCCTGCCGGAGCTAAGCCCTCTCCGGCTGCTGCACCAGCGGTCACTGACACCTCCTGCAGAACACAGCATCACCCTGAGCCACAGCTTCGTTCAGCACCTGACACTGGAAACACTGATACGGGACAGCAGCACTTCTGACGTTATTCAGCCTGTCTCATCTCCCAGGGTATCAGATGTTCTTCTTTATGCTTTTTCCCCAAAATTGGAGTTTTGCAGGTCTTTCCGTGCCTTGACCTGACCCTGCAGTAGGCCACAGCTCACACTGCCTTGTTTAAGTTCCTGTATTTATACAATTTTAAAAAGCAGCCTAGGTAGCATTTTTTTCAACAAAAATTCAGCTTCCTCTAGCAAAAAAAAAAAAAGTCTGTAGTAAAGACATAACTCCAGGAGTCAGTTTTTCCACTTTAAGAATTTGAGATATGAATGAATAAATAGCCCCTTAACTCATGGCTAAAGTAAAAACACGCAATCGAGTGTGACAAAGGCTGAAGGCTCATCCACAGGCCTTGGGAAAAACAAAATCCTTCCAGTGTCCTTCAACAGCCAGTTTCATGACTGTTTACAAAAGTTTTTGAGAGATAATATTTCACATTTTTAAGGTTTTTTACAGTCTAGTCTAGAATAGAAGGACCAGAAACAGAAAAGGCCAAGGCACAGTCTACAAAAACTGAAGAGAGAAAGGCATTTCGGAGAGACGTTTGATCAACAAGGTCACGTAAACCATTCCAGGCCCACAGAGCACGGTAGCCATAACCAGCCAGCAAACAGGCAGAGCCTCCCTGCCCTCCTCCCATCGCACTCCCTTGCTCGTTTATTCCCATCCTTGCCCTAAACAACCGTAGAGGCTTATGGCTAAGCCGGAATTTCAATTGCTAGGCAGCACCTCCTGCTTCAGCATCCCGGATGAGCCACATGCTGCCTCCCGCCGTGGAGCGGGCAGGAGCCTGCAAGTAGCTGGCATCTGCTACCGCCCTGCAGAACGACTTGCTGCTTCACACAAGCATGGCCAAAGACAGTGGAAAACAAATTAAACACCACAAGAAGTCAACAGTTGAGGTTCACGAGGCAGAGAACAGATGCCCAGAGGAAGGAGACACTCGACTCTTCCCTTCTGCTACTCCATGGCTAACCACTCAGACTCACCTGAGAAGTCTTGGTTTTGAGGCTTGGCTTTTCCAATAGGCAGCGAGGGACGAGATCACCACACCAGATACTGGCCCATCTCCTGCCCTTAATGTTTTTTTTCTGTTTTATGAGAGGAGAGAGGATTGTGCAGCTCAGCTGTGGACAGAGAAGCTGTGGGGCAAGAGCAGCCTCCTGCCCTCACACTTCTCCCCGTAGCACTTGAGCTGGGACATACTTAAACCAACAGCCTAATGCCTAGTGCAGCCCCAGAAAGTTGCTGTTGTTCTTGCTGGGCTTCAAAACGCTGGTCAGCGTGAAGGCAAGAAGATAAAAGGCTGGTTTTAGGCCAGGATTCCTGTCTCCCCTTGAATGCATGGCCTCCAACCATTGGAGCAGCACACATGCCCTTTCTCACCCAACTCCCTGCCGAGCTCACACAGTCAGGGAGTAAAGCAGTTGTAGGAAGCACTTGCCTCCATTTTCAGCTGGCCAGTGCTCTGTCCTTCCTTCCTAGAGCTTGTGACCTGTGCATCTGCTGGACCTTCCTTCATGAAAGCACCTCCCCATCCAGGAACCTCTTCCACTCCCAAACACTGCCCGCAGAGAGCAGAGCCTCGGGGTCCTCCTGCCACTCATGACACACCTTGCTATCACACTAAGGCATTACCATCACAGGTAATGAAGCATAAGAGCTTCTGCCAGTGTTTTCTTAACGACTGCCAAGGCCAAGATAGGCATATAAAGAATCAGAAATGGCTTTGGCTGCTTCCTGACCCTGAGGCTCAGCAATATGGCATCCATTCATTTCTTCATCCCATCCAGCCAACTCTCTCCACTAACAAGGACGGACCAGGGGCTGTGGTCTACACTTTTCAGCTCTTTCAGGTCCTGCAAGAAGCATGGCTAAAACTTTACTCAATATCTACAGCAACCACATGGCTGACAGTCAGACACTTGGCTGTACACCTCCCTGACACCTTAGCACTTTCAGATGCATTAGCAGCAAACTGATTTTCTGAGGTATTTTACAGCTGAGGGGCTTCCCATGGCTGCCAGTGCCCCAGAAAACAACATATGAACCTGCTGTGTACAGTTTTCAGCCTGCTGAAAAGAAAGGTTATTTTTAATCTATGCCTACGTAGGGTGGGGTTCAGTCTCCAACCAGGCCAAGAAGCCACTATAATCGACAAGACCAATGTCTGGCAACCTTCACTTGCAGGCTGATGTCTGTTCTATTTTGGGCATGGGAGGAATTTAGAATAAAAAGATATATAAATTAAAAACAAAGGAGGCTATGAAAAGTGAATAGAGGGAAGGGCCAGACTTATCCTGTGTATTTTGGTCTAAAGAACAGGGCTCTAAAAGAACACAAATCAGGATTACTTTATTTTCCATTTCCTACATCAGTTTATAAAGTATTATTTAGAACATGGGTTGAAAAGAGTACAGCCCCAGTATATTTTGTACAGGAGGAAGAGCCAACCTGTGGCTCCTTGCACAGCCGTGAGACCCTTGGGAGGACAAGGCAGGAAAACAGTCACCAGCCATGAACATACCACTAGGATCCTATAACAAGAAGGTTTCCTATCTGAAACACCCATTCAACAGCTGTTGGGACACCTTGTTTTTTGCGATGTTGGGACTGCAAAAAAGGTAAAGCAGAGCCACCAAAGTGACCTGAGGACTGGAAAATAAGAGGAGATTTGCTTATTTAGGGTTTATGGCAAACAGGCAACCAACCCACTAAGAGCAAAGACGTTTTGTTTGCTCTCAGCACCTACATAAATCCAAGATCACACAGACTTCCTACGTAAACATACCATAAGGTTTTATTTGTTACAGCCATTTTCTCAACTTGGCATTCAAGCCAACTCAACATAGCCATTTACTTTGCTATATTAACCCCACCTTCCCTGAGGTACACAGGTCATTTGTCTAAAAGAGGGTACATATAGCTTCTCTCACTGTTTTCTGATGCCCCTTGAACATCCATCCATCAACTGCAAAACACTCACATAGGCATCAACATCTCTAGAGCTCCTTCTTCACCTGGCCAGGGCTGGATTATTAACCCCACTGCAGAAGTCTGCAATTACTTCTCTTGACAGAATACAAAAAGGCCAGAACAGAAGGGACAGTACACTGGGCTAAGTGGAAGACCAGCAACAATGAACCTCAAGCACTGTTATTGTTTTGGTCATGGACTTCTTAAGAAAAAAGCCAACACCTAAGCAACACTGTGAAGTTCAAGCCAGACTTCATAAGCATAGCAGCAAAACTGGACACTGAATGCCTTTTAACACTAGATAATACGTTCATGACCAATATCACTTCTTCCTTGTTCCACCTGTACGTGACAGCACCAACTACCTACTCTCTCACTTCTATCACTAAGGGTAGCATGTGATGGCGGAACAGTGAATGAGACAGCAAACTCTATTTTCAGCTTTAAAAAGAAAGAAAGAAAAAAGCTTACTTCAAAACATCAGAAATTAGGCTTCCTGCAGAGACATTACACCTTATCTTCTCTTGAAGATGACAGTAATAGTCTCTCTTCCCAGCTATGCAGTGGGGACTCCCAGAAGCATCTGTGAGCTGTCACTCTTTTTACAGGAACAAAAAACCTACTGAAGAGGCAGGAAAAACAGCTGTAAGCATTTCAGAGAAGGAAATGAGACAAGGAGACTGGTTAGAAGCATATGGCCCATATGGATTGACACGAGCAATCGGCAGCAGTCCTAACCAGAGCTTCCCATTTCAGACAGTTGTCCTGCTCCCCACATCCTCAGATGCATGTCAAACCAATAATTATTTTATTTCTTCCATATTGATTCCCAAATATCAGTAGCACATAGGCTGCTGCGCCCCACGGGGGCGGTCTGGATGTTGCAGAAGGAGCCAATTTGACCCTAGGAACATGCACATTGCCCCAAAGCACAGAGGCAACATGACAGAATTAGCTTTGAGTAGCCCAAGCATTAACCCACAAAACCCAGACGTGAAACACAAGCTGTTAGAGGAGCACGCAGGATATAATCCTTTCAAGGGGGCCAGACAGGACTTGCTTGTCATTCTTGGCATTTTTAATCCATTACCACAAAAAGCCAACAGATTACAGATTCCCAGGAGATGGGCAGATGCCACAGCGACTGAGTGCACTGGTCATGCACAGCACAGGCCACCCCAGCTCAGCACCCTGTCCAGGGAGGTCCACACCCCTCTGATGGGAACAGACCTGCCGGGAGAGGTTAGACTGAGCCAAGCAGGCAGTGCTGCTGTCCGGCCAGCTGCCTGTTAGCAGCACTGATGTCAGATGTGCCCACCGCAGGGAAAAGCTCAATTACCTCCAATGCCACCACCTCCAGATCAAACACTGTGGTGTTAGCAGAAGGCAGATGGGCACATCCTCTCCTCCCACACCACTCTCCAGTCCTTTTAAATGTTCTTTACATGGCAGGCAGATCCCATAGGGTACACCAGCACCTTAGCACACAGGGTCACACCAAATACCCGAAATCTCACACGCAGCACCTCGTGCCCAGGATTGGGCTCTGTAGCCACAAACACTCATGAGTCTCATCTGTAATCAAATCAACTCTTCGCTCATCAATTACAAGAGTCAGCACCCATCACCCTCCACAGGCAGCACGTGCTTGTTGCCGCAGCACACCAGCCCTGCAGCCTCAGGGCGTGCTGGTGCAATGAGCCAAGGGAGACTGGGTGGGCTGGGGGCTGCAGCATGGTGAGACGGGGCAGGAGGATTCTCGACAGCTGGGATTCCCTGTCTCCAAGCTGATGGCACAGCATGGCAACGCCACCCAGTCAGGCTCATGCCACTTGCTGGTAAAGCAAAGGAAATGTATATACCTAACCCAGCCCTTCACTTGGGAAAGGGATCTGCACAAACCAGGAGACTTCTCGCAGGCCACGATGCAGCGCTCCAAGTGAATCTCACAGCACAGAACATGACGGAGAGGCGTTACCGAAGTCTCCGCTTCAGAAATCCCTGACATAGAGGCAGGAAGAACATCCAGGGCAGGAAACACTAGCGAGGACAGACAGGACAAGCCTGACTCATCACCTACAACTTCAGCATTGAAAAGCATGAAGCAGGCACCTGCTAAGACTGAAGCTGCACTAAATGCTGCTGTGTCTAAGCACCACCTGCCCCATACCCACTCTCAGCACAGACCACACCAGAGATACCTACTTTAAATTCCCTGCCATCTAATAAATCCAAGAGAGATAGCACACCCATACGAACACCCAAACCCAAGTGTGTGGAGCAGGGGACAACAGTAGCACACCCATGGCCAATCACACAGCTGAAAGTGATTACAGTCGCCTCGTCACTGTCAGCTGAGCTGCTGCTCAGAGGACCTTCAGGATGGCCAGTTAGCATCATTTCTCTCTGCCACATCACCCAGAGCCCAGATGTTAGACCACCACCCAACTGCCTTTAATCAGGAGCAAGGGGGAAGGATGAGAGGTGTGATCTCATCTACCAGCAGCAAGAGTTGCAGGTACCCCCGGAGTTGGAAAAGCACTTTAATGGTGCAAGCAGGGAAAGCTGATCCTATGTTAGAGCCTGAGCGACTCTCTGGGATGGTCAGAGGGGAAACAAGCCTTCCGTGCACCCCCCACCAGCAGCACTGCATGCAGAGACCAGCCAAGATCCACTCACCACAAACACAGCCACTGCTGTTTGTGCAATAATCCAATTCCCAAAGTGCCAAAAGGAACGTACGTGCGAAGACGTCAACAGGTGCCTATCGAGTGGTTTGGGGACCAGGGATGGGAAAGAGCAAAGGTATTGTGACATTCATTAGCGAAACCCAACGAATACTGATTGAATACCACCTTGCATTACCCTCATTAAAAGAGCTGGTCTCAGTTTTGCAAGTACTGAAATGAAGATATATCCAGGAACGTTTTGCTCTGCACATGCATTAAGTTTATTTGATAAACTTTTTAAATTCAGTATTTAACTCTGCCTTTCACCCAGATCTCGTGGTAGCAGTTGCTGGATTCATGTTTGGCTTTTTTGATATAATTAGCAAGTTTAATTACTCCAGGAGCTCAATGTCAAAAAAGAGACTGAACACTTAATACACAATAGTACTTAGTACATAAAGGTCAGTAATCAGTTAATAAACATTAACATATCATATTGTGGCTATTCCAAATATGACAAGGAACTTCTCAGTAGTAACCAGTAAGTTAAAAATTATCTGTTATTGCACCATGCAGGTTGATAGCTTCTCAGTCACATGTTTAGACAGCTGGCACAGACATGAGAATCTGCTTTTCTACACTGAATTACTGCTCTAACATACAGGGAGGCAAAGGTAATATCCAAAGCCTGAACAAAACTCCAACCTAAACCATGTTTCTTTTGCTGTTTATCGCTACTGTGTGGCACACAGATAAAAAACAACCTGTAGCCACATAAATTTCACCTGTCCAGCTTCCTGCAAACTGCAAAGCAACACCGCAGCAGCTGACATCTCCGTCCTTCCCACATTCCCTTTCTGACTCTCTTAGCCATCAGAAGCATCACCATGTCCCTGCACAGGGTCAACCTGTCTCCCAACGTGGCAGGTGAAGAGCCACCCTTGAACACCATCGCATGGGTAAGCTGGGACAGCTCTTCGCAGGGCACTGCTGGATCTCTGTGAAATCCGTGCTGGAATAAGCGCAAACAGGACAGATGCTGCTTTACCATCAACTTCCTCTGCCACAGGCAGTTCACATGCACGAAAAATCAAGCTAACAGGCCTGTAGCTAAAGAAGGACAAACGTCCCCAGAGGATTCTGGTCCACAGCACTCAGCATTTTAAGAAGGAAAGAGAAGCCAAATATTGTAACTTTAAAAAAATAAAAATATAAATAAAAACCAAACAAACCACGCCAAACTAAAAAAAAAATGCTATAAAGCAGAACTCACTTCATTTTTGGTTTTGCTGAAAACACAGTCTCTTTGTGTTTCACCACCTATTATTTAACGCTATGTAAAACAGGTTACCAAGACCACAGATAGGGTGTACTTAGTCAACGTCACCAAATAAACTACCACCACCTGAACTTTCACCACCAAGACAACCTCAAGTGCTAAACGAAACTCTCGTAATTGATCAAGAGTGCTTACTACTGATCATTACCATCTACTTTGACAAGGAAGTGGATTAAAACATCTGTATGAAAGACAATGGGCACGCCCTTCCTAAAGTCACTGTCAATCACGTAAAAACAAAAGCATTTCTCTTCTCCCAATGCCTTACACTATGCACATAAGCAAAACCCCAACTCCTGCACTGATGCTCCCATGAAGTGGAACACTTGCAACTTTACTACACGAAAGAGAGACAGTACATCCAACATGAAGTTTACCTATAAAGCTATTCACAAGGCACTTGGATCACTTAAATCACTGGCAGCTGCTTAAGCAAAATCACTGAATTACTGTCTCTGGCATCCTTTTCAATCAATCTCCAAGTATCACTCTCCAGTGCTTCCTTCAAGTCAGAACTGTTTTATCTCCACTTCTCCAAAGCCAGTTATGTTGCTGCTCTAAGAGCCAAGTAAACACAGGAGTTGCTAGAACATCCCGCATGAGTGGATTCAGCAGCAAACCCATTTAACCAGCCAGCAACTCCTTCACTCACCATCTTAATCTCCCGACAATTGAAACCCGGAGCAGTGAAGTCAGTAAAGGAGCCCCAGGGGAAGGAGTTCCTCTGCATTTATCCCAAATCTGAGCACCCATCAGCCGAATACCTGATGAAGTCATCAGTCCCCAGAGCCCTCCCTACTGCGAAGCCAATCTAGCCAAAACTAGTAAATAGGTTTCTGGAGTTTTGGGCATTCTTTATCTGGGGAGATGTTTGCCTATTTTATAGGAGGGGAAACTTGGTCAGATTAGGTTCGATAAGAGAACAAAGACCCTGGTTAAGCATAATTCATTATATCTAGCACTGAATAACTGAGTTTAATAATCACATTATGATCTCTTAACCCAGACAAAGAATGAGTAATTCATCTTTCACAAGCAGAGAATTCCTTCAAAGGAGCTTGGTTACAACTAAGCAACATCCTCAAATTGTTGAACTTTTGGCAAGATTAAAGGGCTGTGATAACAGCAGTGTTTCAAAAAGATTTCTCTCAGCAAATTATTTTATAACATACTTTTTAAAAAAAAAAAAAAACACCGTTATTCAGATGCAAATCAGCAGATCTGGAATTTAAGTTCTCTGCATGCACACATCCCACAGAAGGCCATCAAACAGCCCAGGGCAGAAATCAGATACAGAGTATTGCACCCAGGGGACTCGCCTTGTGTCCACTAATCCTCACGAAACATTGCTCTCCACTGACAAACTACCAACATCTCCTCTTTGTACAAGAATTCTTTTCAAAACAGATTGAATTTCTATGCATCATTATGCGCAGCACTAACATATGTTGATCTCTGTAACTATTCCCTCTTTATACCCAGGTTCCAGCTGTTGTCTTTAAAGTTACTCTGAGCAAGTCTCCCAGCATTAAGGGGTTTTTCTTCTCAGGTTACCAGGCTCACTGGAGAAGTCACAAGTGTTACTGGCTGACCAATGGCTCCAAATTCTCATGCAAAAGCAATTTATCTGAGATATCTTTTATAGTCTCTTCTACAGACTGACCAAAAACAGGAAGCCCAGCTCTCGTGTGCACACGCATTCCACTGGGATTGTGTAACAGCAATAACAACCTCGGAGGCTGATTCACTGGCATTCGCTCGGAGCTATACCAACAGCTCTCCTGAAAAGAAATAAATGAGTTCAAGTGATGCCCTGCTTGAAGGTACGGATGCTATTACAGAGCAGACACATGCAGCCTGTCCCAAGGAAGCATTAACTGGAAGTTGGATCGTCATCCTCATGTCTCACCGCTATTTCCACTTAGATAAAAACTTAAAGCTGAAGCACGCTCATGCCTGCAGAGTTTGTTACCTCTGTGAGCATCGGGACTTGATGCTATCCATTAGAATACTTCCAGGCGGTGCCAGAGTGCCCCAGCCTTTCCTATGCAAAGGAAAGTCTAAAGCTTCACCTCCTGAAAAATTCCCTGCTCTTCCCTTTCCCTTCGCAGGCTCCCAACAAGAAGCCATTGTTCGGGGGAGCAGGGTGACACTTCCTCTCCCAGTCCAAATTAGAGATGTATAAAAATAAACCCACACAGCTGTCCCACTACTTCACTTTATTTCACCCCGCTTCCATTACATGGGAAGTCGGCTCCGCTTTCCTTGGGAACACTATCCTGCACGAAAGGTAGAAGTCAAACACAAACCGAATCCCCTTTGCAGTCCTGCTCTGCGAGAACTCGCACCGGGAAGCAGCGGCTCCCCTCTCCTGCAGCCGGGCTCTGCTTCTACCAGCTCGCACAAAGCCTGAAGTTTTGCCGAAGCGGGACTTTCGCTGCGCACCCCTCTCCGCCCCAGCGGCAGAGCTCACGGCACGGCCCCGCCGCGCCAAACCCGCTCACAGCGGCCGCGGGGCAGCGCATCTCCCACCCCGGGCCCGCCCCGGCTCAGCCCGGGGGTGAAGTTTTCCAGGGGAATGAATCAGACAAGTCGCCTTTCCATCGCCGCGGGGAGGCTGGAAGGGGCGGCAGGAACGCGCCCAGCGGACACGTACTCCGCGTCCTGGCGGGCACCGATGCGCGCCGAGCACGGGGCTCCGCGCAGGGCTCCCCGCCCGCTCCCCCGCTCCGCGCCCGTCCCGCCGCCCCATTGTCCCGGAACCCCGCCGGGGCAGCTGCGCGGCGACACGCCGGGCCAGGAGCGGAGCCGGGCGGCAACGAGGGCCGGGCCGGGCCCCACGGAGCCGCTGGGGCCGGTCGGCTCCTCCCGCCCCGCCGCCGCTGCCGGCATGCTCCGCCCGGGCCAGCAAACCTCCGGGAGACGGGGCGAGCGCCGGCAACTTTCCCCAAGTTGGAGCAGCGCCGGAGGAGCTCCCGGGAGCACTCACCGCCCCTGCGCCGTGCCGAGCCGTCGCGCCGAGCCGTGCCCCAGCCCCGCTGCCCGCGCTCGGCGCGCCCCAGCCCCGCCGCCCCGGCCGGATTGGGCCGTGCGCCTGCACATCACGGCGTCCCGGCGCGGCGATTAGGCGGCCGCGGAGTCACTCAGGGCGGGGAGAAGCCGCGGCCCCAACCAGGGCGCGCTCCCGTCGCCGCGGGGCCGCTCCGCCCTGCCTTCCCCCGCCTCGCCCTGTCCGCGTCCCGCGCCTGCATCTCATCTCCTGCTCTGCGTGCATCCCACCTCCCGTGCGCGCACTCTTGAGCACCCCTCGTTCTTCCCCTGTGTGCAGCTCTCCTCCGAGCAGAGGCATTCCTTCTTCCCTTCAAGCATCCCTGCCTCCTCCTGTGTCTCATCCCTCCTCCCGTGCAAGACTCCATCCTTTCTCCCATGCACGGGCAGGTCTGGCTCCCTCAGCCCTGCCAGAGAGACAGAGGAGCTCTGGGCTCCCCTTGCAATCTGCCCTCGTCTCCCTAGGAGCAACCTCGCAGGGTGGTGCCGAGGATGCCCAGGGGAAGCTGGTGCTGGTGGGCACACCGGGCAAGGGGCTACCCACACAGAGGAGCCAGGGGCTGGCCCAGAGCCTGGCTCCCCCAAGGAGCACGCGAGATGTGGGTGCCTGGGCTGTTGCACCCTGTGCTCTGTACTCCTGGGCATTGCCATGGCCTTTCCCCCACCCAGCCTCCATCTGTCCAATTTGGGATAGGTAGCCTCATAACTGTCCTAATTTCTACATTTGCCACACAGACGTTCACGCTGAATATTGCTAAAAGGGCTCAGGAAACCAAGGGCCTTAGGGACACTTTTGCACAGAAGTGGTGGAGAACAGAAGTTAATGCAAAAGAGGCCTCGAACTGAGAAAGAAAAAGGAAAAACCTGCTCTGGGCAGAAAGAGGTGAATGGAGAGAAGGAGCCAGGAGGCCAGAGCTGCACTGTGGAGCTGGGCCAGAAAAGGGAGAAGCTGTTTCCCCAAATGAAGGACCTCAGTGGCCTGACACTGCCATCTCCACCAGGCCCAGGAGAAAACATGAGCATGGGTATTAATACCTTCTTCTGGGTTTAGGAGAAAAGCAGATATGCTTTCAGGCACACAAGACCCTTTTCAGGGCAGAAAGATGAGCCATTCCCCTGCCTGGAGGTGAGAACAGCACAAAGTAATAATTTCAGACATGAAACAGGACCATTAACACAAGGTGCCAGCTCTTGTATAAAGTAATAGCACACGTCCCATTTTTTTGTGTTTAACTATTTTCCACCACTGTCAGAAAAATTACACTTGCAGAAAGGTGACAGTAACTAACAAACTATTAATAGATAAGGTGCACACCAGCACTAGGTCATTCTCTCTTTTCTCTTTAAAAATTAAATAAATGTAGGGCATATTTCACTAGAACTGCCCAGTAAAATCCGTTGTAATGAGTATTTATTTCTCTATGTTGCTGGTGTTACAGGTGCACATTTCTGGATCTGAATTGCATAATCACACATTATGAGCCTTTGTATGAATTATTTACAGAAAGACTTTCAGTCCAATCATTACAGAATAAAATATAACTCATTTAATTGTCCAAACCGTCAGGAAAAATCATTTTGCAGTTAATTTTCCAAAGCTACAAAATGACAAGGTCTCACAGAGTGGTCCCACATGATGGAAGTGACATGGTTCACAGTGGGAGTTTCCTCATCACATTAGCAGGAGCGGCTTCCTGAGAAGAATTAGACTCTCTTCCTTTCGTCCTTTTATTCTTTTTATACAGTTGGATTTCTCATTGGATGTCAGAAACTCTTACATATTCATCAGTTTATTAGACTAGCTCTCAGGAAACAGGAGCAGTAATTTTATACTGATTTAAAGGATTAGTTCAATTTTATGCTCCGAGGTGGCAGTCCTGTTCAGATTAGGCCAACGCTTCACGTTGCATTATAAACACAACAGAACTGTGAATATTTCTGATTCTGCTTGCAAATTTTAGCCAAAAAAATATACTTTCAATTATTTTTTGTCAGCTTTTGCTAGTATGCCAACATGAAAGAGCTAGAGACATGAACTCGTCTTTGTAGATCTTGACTATTCAGAAAATGCAGATTACACGTTTCCATGCCCTGCTTTTGTCCAAACCAGTAGTATGAAACAGGCAACTCTTTGTTCTCCAAATGAGGAAGCAAAGTATTAAACATATTGAACATTTACCAGTTGTCTCTTTATTAGGATTTCCCCATGTCTTCATGCACAAAGAAAGTTAAGCTATAGTAGACAAATCCATTAATTCAGCTTCAGCCACTGCTTGGTATCCTGATGTAGTCATCAAGCTCAGTTTAAGATTTTTATTGCCTACTCAGTGTAATTACTGTATTCTGAATGAGACGTCAAAACGTGGAGATTCATTTACACATAACTAGCACCCATCTTCTTTGCAAAAATACACAACTACATTCTTAGGTGATTATTTATGGTTAAAAACACTCATTAACACAGACACTTTGTCTTTCCTTTCTCACGAAAAATAAAGAGAAGGCTCAGCAACTACTGCTTTGTGAAATAGCAAACAGAGTTTTTCAAGAGCACCTGACAGCATGCAGTTAAATTCTTATTTGACTGCATCCACAGGTGATGTAGCTGAGGGAAGAAAGGTGAAATTTTGGCAAAGGTCACAGGGGAAAACCAGTGCCCTTATAAAAAGTCCTATAGAGACTTCAAACAGACTGAAGCACAGGGTGGATCTGGAATATCAATGTTGGCCAGTGTTTGAAATAATGTTTGGCACATTTTGAAAACCCTTTCAAAAAGATTGCTCTTAAGAAAATGACAAAGAAAGCACACTGCTTACACAGAGGGACTTTCCGCATGGTGGCATGCACGAACAGAGAGGTTAGGGCCAGGCAGGCAGAAGGTATTTCCAAACTGATTTACGCCATAGGTAGCTGTATTTAATATGCCTTTTAAATAAAGTTGTAGTGAAATATCTTTGTAGAAAATATGCATTTATAAGATGCTGACTTCACAAACTACTAGCATATAGAAACTTAGGAGGAAGGAAATAATAGGCTATATTTTTTGAAGATGAGTTTAAACAGTGCTTCATTAATTCTCTTCTTCAGCAGAATAAGGTGAGTTGAACAGATATCAGAAGATGCTCTGGCTATAAAGGCACAATGGAAGGTTTGCCTGCTGGATTTTTGTACATTTTTAAGTGTAAGGATATGAATATCCATAAATGCAGTTTATTGTAATAATCATCACCAGACAGAAGGGCTGACCCTGCCTCCAGTACTTTGCTGCTGACTCCAGTGAAAGCTGGACCAGCCCTTTAACAGACTTTGTGACTGCGAGATTAATGTTAGTGTGACTCTGTACCTACAGAAGTAAAATGAATTTTAATTATGTCTGTTTAAATGTAAGCTTCTTATCTGGCAACTTAGTGATACATCTCCTGCACTGCTTTTCCATTGTATAAAAGCTACATCTTTGCTCTTGGCTGGCTTATTGAATAATATGTGGTTTTAGCATATAATTATGGTTAATTACTTACGAGAGTGTCTTACTGAGGCAATGCTTACATGAAATAAAGTTAGAAAGCAACTATAAGGATAAATAATACTTATGTTCTCAGTGGCAGATCTAACTCATTTCTGATTGAGAACTCCTGCCAACCTCACTAACAAGAAAAAAGCCCATTGTCCGTTAAAGAGGAGGCAGTGCCTTTCGGAAAGGGTACACAAGAAACAATATGGTCCTGAGAGATGCTGTGAGATGTATGGCATGCATCTTTGCAAGATATGCCTGTTACCCCGTGTATAAGCTAGCTGCTTGAAGATCAAGATCATCATAGACCATAAGTGAGGGGTGGTGACAGTCAAGAAGAAGGGGAGGAAGCCTGATGGGGTAATTAAAAACTTGTGTCTCTGATGCATGGCATGCCAAAGAGACAGAAACTGCAAAACATACTGGGGGTGTGGCCTTTAAAGAACTGGGCTTTAAAGGAGTTGGTGTGAAGTTCTTCCATTAGAATTAGGGCATCTGTTCTCAACTAGACTTTTGTTTTGTTTTCTGCTAATGCTTACCCACGACATTAATAGAATCTAAGAACCAGGATATTAATGTCAGAAACACTTGTCATCAATAAAGGAGAACAACTGAGTGGTGCTATGAATAGATTAATAAGCTGGAACTGCTTTTTTTCCATTGCAAGAAAGCAGATGGAAATCTGCACAATATTTTGAACTACAGCAAATTGAATTTACCTCCTGCTAGAAACATTTACTCAAATAATTCTGGGCACTTCTTTACTTAAAAACATCTTTTAGGAAACAAGTATCAGTTAAGTTTATCCAGCAAGGTTGGCCCATGCCAGGAATCCATATTCAAAGTCTAAAGAAGTCTGTGAGACTCCTCATGTAAATGTAGATTATCCACCAGCCTGCCAGCTGCCTTCCCTCCCTCTGTCTCGGCTGCCGGATAACAGATCACATCATGGGACTCTGGATCGTGTCGTGAAACCATCGGTCCCTCCTGTTTACTCTGCTATCAGGTAAGCTCATGCTGCAGCAAAAGAATCGCCCAGGGTTTCGTGCTGCCTCTATTCTGCAGTGTAGATTTTATTTGTTTGAAATTGTGCTTTTTCCTGTCAAGGGGAGTTTTTCAGTGATTGCCCATGCAGCATAAGGAGAGCTCTACGCTTCCAACCCAGCAGTGGCAAGCCAGAGTTATTCACATGACATCTTTGTACAACCCTTAACCGCAGGTTTTTTGTGGACCAAGCTTCCAGAGGACTCATCGACCTTTGAAGCATGCAGGAGAGTGGGTGACTTGAGACTTTATTGGCAGTTCATATCAACAGGGTGAATTTCCCTCCATCACCATTGTGGACTAAAAAAAAAAAAAGGCAGCAAGGCAATGAGAAGGTGTTTTTTTCTATTCTCTATTTAATTTATCAACCCATCAAGACCAGACTCTCAAAAGCTACTGAATCCACACTCCCTTTCTCCTTGCTGAGGTACAAACAACTGTCTCCAAAGAAAATCGTGTTTCCAGAGAACACAAGATGCAGAAGGTCAGACATAGGTAGTTTTGGGCAGAAGAACCAAGCAGAGTTAGCTGCAAACTGTGAAAAATACAGTCACTGCCCATCTAGCTGCCCCTCGGTCATTTTGGTCATTTTTCTAGGTTGACAATTTGGCATGCAGTAACCTGGTTATTACTGCGACTTGAAGTTCTATGTGCAGCTTCTTATTATTAAATCTTGGCAATCTGCTCAGAGCTGGGCAACGTCACCCTGGAATGAGTTTTTAGAAAGGGGTTGAAGGGGAAAAACTGGTGGTTTGGCAAGCTAGAACCGGGTCCATATTTCATGCAGTTGGTTCAGTGTTGGAACAAGACTGGAGGCAGGAAGCGAAAAAGCTGCTGACACAGGTAATTCTGCTGGGTACGGAGAGCTTGGGATGGGATGAACTGGAAAGTGTACAGAGCCTCCAAGGAGGACTCTTGCCTGCACAGCGCTGGCCTTCATGCCGCTCAGGCTTGCCAGGAATGGCCTTGCTTTCCACTTTCTCTCCGCTCTGCCTTCCTTCGGCTCAACTCAAGTTAAAATTAGGTACACAGAGACTGTATGGCAGCTGAGGAGTAATATTCTTCTGCTACAGTGTGAGGGCAGGAGGCTGTGCTCGATAACCAAGGAAGGGTTCTTGCCGCTCAAGGACACTATTTTTAATGTTCCTAATATTTCCCCATTTGCTAGTAACTAAGTTGGACTTTTTTGACTTTTCCAGTCTGTAATACATTTGTGAATATTTTGGTCTCATTTTCTCTGAACTTTCTTCTTGCTTTTCTTATTTTTTTACCCCTCTACCTTTTACCCCCTCATCCGTTTTACTCATGCTGACACAAAGTTCCCCCAGCTCCTACAAAACTCAGCCATCCTGCAGCCTCCAAAATCCACGGTGAGCGGAAGCAGAGCAAGGCTGTCTACATTCCTGCAAGCCCAGGGCTTGGGAGACGGTGTGGATACGTGCCAGTGCTAATAAATAGGTAACTATTAGTGACTGTGTAAAGCAGGAAAATTGCAGAACAAGATAAGACTCATGGAATTCCCATAAGCTGATTTTGGATAAGGATGTTTACCACAGGGAAAAAATAGGTTATCCTTAAATGCATATCTCTCTATCCAGCCAGTTTGCACAGGCGCTACGCCGTGTATAAAAGGCAGCAGGGTGGTGTGTTGACGGATATCTGTGACACACGCTCAGCTCCTTTGCACCCTGCCCGGCACAGAAGTTGCTTTGCAGTTTTGCAGCCAGGCTCTGGTTGGGGGTGGTGGTTCCCAGCTCTGAATACCCAGGCTGCACACCCAGCGTATCTCCAGCTGGGCCCAGCACACACGAAATCCAACACAGTGGCCAGGGCAAGCCGAGCAGAGCAGTTTCTCTTACAGGTCTAGTAACCGCGAGGCTTTATTGCCTCCTCCTGTGTCCTGCAGAGCAGAGGTGAGGCCAGGCGCCCTGCTTTGCAGCAAGGCAGGTGTGCAGAGCCAAGGAAGCCCTCCTGGGCTGAATGGCATCTCCAGGTAGCTGAGTGCTGCTGGGACAGGGGCTGATCCTGCTCCATCAACACAGGGAGGCTCCGGTGGGTGCCAGCCTCCCCAGCGCAGGTGGGGTGCATCGACTGGTGCTGGCGCATGAGCCAACATTTACATGTCAGTGCTTTGCATTCCCTAAGCTTTGTTGCTGCAGTCACAGCAGGAAAGAGAAAACTGGTGGAAAATAATGTGATTTTTGTGGTAATTGATGTGTAGGACAAGGCAGAGAGAAGAGGAACTGCTTGTGATGGACAAGAAGAACATGAGGAACTGCAGAGACGGCAAACAGAAAGCCCAGTGGTGCTCAGCTCCATACCCCCTGGCACAGGAGCATGGATATCAGTCCTCAGGGTAGCAGCGTGTGGAGCGCTGGATCCAGCTGTCAGCAATGCTTTCTCCTTCCTGATCCCTCCACTGTACTCCCTGTGCTTCACTCTTGCTGTTCTAGTTTTTGCTGATCTAGACGTGTTAAAATTATTTTTTCTCTTAGTGCCTCACTCTAGGCAAGGTTATTAGGTAGCGAGGTCACTGCAGTATGTGACTGTCAGCTGCTGAAATCATTTGCATAGGGCTGCGGGTTGGTAACCCACTGAAGATCTCGTTTGGAGTGATGACTAATCAGCATCAAAACTCCTGCAAGCTTCATTTTAAAAACAAGAAATATTTTCTTTAAAAAGAACAAGAAAACTGCATTTCCGTGTTGTAAAATAATTGGCCTTCATGTGGCAAGAGCCCAGCTCGTTTCCCCTCCGGTCCGCATTCTGGAATCATTACCACACTCATTTCCAGTAGTGCAGAAAGTCTTTTCCATATGCCTCCTCTCCAGCCAGTGGTCTGTAGCTAACGTTTCATGTTTCCTAGGCAGGAGGAGACGAGGACAAACCAACAGCTCTACTGTGATGACAACCACCTTAGAAAACATAAAACCTTTTTCTAAAAGCATTCACCAGACCTGAGAGCAAGCCCAGTCCTGCAGACAGCACCTTCAACAACGCCTCTGAGGAGTGCACAGCCTTGAGACAGTCTGTGCCAGGAGTTCATGGAAAGCTCCTGTGTCGCAGAAAAAACCTCTTTGGCCAGAGCAGGATTGTACCTGAAGTGAGAGTGGCCAGCAATGAAGAAGTTGCATAAAGTTAAAAATTCATTTGGGCAGGCAATTTTTAATGAATTCATTAAAAAATGTGTTTTGCATGGATATTCGCTTTCACTGACATCCAAGAGCATTTGTGCCGATTAAGATGGGTGAGCAGAAACCTCATCTTCTGCACTCACATAACTTCCATCACAGCAACTTTTAACTGGACGCTGTCTTGGCATTTCACATTCCAGCCCAACAACAGTCTGCAGGTTTTGACCAACATGCTCTATAAAAAAAGTCATTTACTGGAAAAGGACAGTAAACAGCTCATAAAAAATGTTTCTCAGCATCAGCTCCAGAAAGGAATTCCTCCCAAAAGCCCATCTCGCTCTCTTTATTAGAGCTGATAGGGACGTGCGGGATGGAAGGGTATTCATAGCTGCAACGTGGCTTAAAAACAGAAGAAAATAATACTCTTGTGGGAAAAAAAAAAAAAAAGATTCTCTAGTGGGCTGGGCACAGGCAGAAATAGAAAACAGGCTGTGTTGTCCTCAAGCAAGGGCACTCCGCGTCCTCCTGCTTCTGCAGCAGGCACTGAAGGTCTTTTAAGGGTGGCAGATGACACCATCGAGAGGTCCTCAGCTCCCGCATGTGGAGGACACCTGAGATACCCCGGCCCTGGCCATACTGACCTATACAGAAAGGGCAACCGGTACTCAGAAGGGCACTGTGGGACTCTGCTCCCAGCCTCGCCAAGCCAAGGATATTCCCCAAAGCATCTGCTCATGGCATTTTAACACTCCAAGGTATAAGGGCTGGGCCTCTGCACCTCTTTTGCGTCCCTGCCCCAGCAGCCACTCCAATGGAAGGGCCCAAAGCTGCATTTCTTTAGAGATCCAGCTTTTTTGACAAGAAGTGGATGGTCCAAGACATTTCCACAGGCCACACTTGCAGGAGAGGTGGCCATGTGCTCACCAGCGTGCGGCCCAGCCACCGGCCTCCAGCACCGGAGCAGGCTCAGGCGGGTGGTGTCTGCAGCTCTCCTGACCTCAGCATCTCCTGTGCTCCAGATGGAGACTAAACAGTGTTAAGAGCTACCAGAACGAAACACCCCAGATGGAATAAGAAGCTCCTCTGATGGACAGAGTAACACATATCTGGCCCACAGAGATCTCATCTCATCTCATGTTTAAGCTCAGCAGTGTGAAGAGTTTTGATCTCTTCCTACACTTTTTGTTGCTGTTTTAGCATTATCTGTCCTCACTTCTCATTTTGGTGTTCCTATCCAGACTGACTTCAACTGGTGTGAAAGACATGAATAAAAGGTACTTCTTCTGGAAGTAGGGCAAGCAACATTTGTCCTTAGGTTTGATTTTGCCCAAAATATTTTTACAATTGACTTAGTTTTGTATTCACACACGTATCTCACAAGAAATTTGAGAGTGAAGCACTGCCAAAGGCATTAACGCATAGAGACATTTTTCAGCTACTAAATATCCCCTCCTGACCTGCAAAAAGAGGCTTTTCCAATCATTATATATATATGCTTATGGTCCATCAAATTGGTACGGGAAGAAAACCTGAGGTAGCTTTCTCTGTCTAGCTGCTGAGTAGCTAATACTTGCTTTATCTTTTGAAACACGCTTTCTGCAGTGGTGATGACTACAATACTGTCTGATGGATTTGTCAGGCCAGCTAGCCGTGAAGGCAGCTTGGAAAATCCGGCCTTGTTTACAGATTATTTTAAAGGTTTGTGTTCATGGTGGGTTTAATTTCTTTATTGATGCAATTATTTAAAGATTGGTTTGAAAGGGCTGTTTCACAAAGAGTCGGAAATCACACAGTGTTAAAGGTCTTGATGAGATCCCTGGCAAGGTGGGTTCCCCCATCGTGCTGATCCGGACGTGCTCTGCCAATGGGGACGTGGTACTCAACGCTGGCAGATGTATCCCTGCTCTCCTTCCCCCAGCTCATGGCTATACTTTCCCGATTTCTCTTTTCACCCCTGAGGCCCCACGCTGCGGGTGGCTGCTGTGAGCCCAGAGGTTTTGCTCGTGCTTGTGGACTTGCTGCAAAAAGCAATGCTGACTCCTCTGAGCCGAGGCGCTGCGGTGGGTCTGCCCTGGCTGGACACCAGGTGCCCACCAAAGCCACTCTGTCACACCCCTCCTCAGCTGGGCAGGGGAGAGAAAATACAGCAAAAGGCTCGTGAGTTGAGATAAGGAGGGATCACTCACTAATTACTGTCATGGGCAAAACAGGCTTGACTTGGGGAAATTAGTTTAATTTATCACCAATCAAATCAGAGTAGGGTAAAGAGAAATAAAAGCTAAATCTTAGAACACCTTCCCCTCACCCCTCCCTTCTCCCTGGGCTTAACTTCCCTCCCAATTTCTCTACCTCCTCCCCCCAGCAGCGCAGGGGGACAGGGAATGGGGGTCATGGTCAGTTCCTCACATTTTGTCTGCCACTCCTTCCTCCTCAGCAGCAGGACTCCTCACACTCTTCCCCTTCTCCAGCATGGGGTCCCTCCCATGGGAGACAGTCCTCCGTGAACTTCTTCAACATGAGTCCTTCCCACAGCTGCAGCTCTTCACAAATGCTCCAGCACAAGACCCTCCTGTGGGGTGCGGTTCTTCAGGAACAGACTGCTCCAGCAGGGGTCCCCCACGAGGTCACAAGTCCTGCCAGGAAACCTGCTCCAGCCTGGGCTCCTCTCTCCAGGGGTCGACAGGTCCTGCCAGGAGCCTGCTCCAGCATGGGCTTCTCATGGAGTCATGGCCTTCTTCAGGCAACCACCTGCTCCAGCATGGGGTCCTCCACGGGCTTCAGGTAGATCTCTGCTCCATCGTTAACCTCCATGGCTGCAGGGGCCCAGTCTGCCTCACCATGGTCTTCACCATGGGCTGCCAGGGAATCTCAGCTCCGATGCCTGGAGCACCTCCAGCCCTCTTTCACTCATCTTGGTGTCTGCACAGTTGTTTCTCTCACATATTCTCACTCCTCTCTCCGGCTGCAATTGTGCAGTTTTCCCTCGCTTCTTAACTGCATTATCCCAGAGGTGCTACCGCTGTCACTGATGGGCTCGGCCTTGGCCTGCAGTGGGTCCGTCCTGGAGCTGGCCGGCACTGGCTCTATTGGACATGGGGGAAGCTTCTAGCAGCTTCGCACAGGAGCCACCACTGTACCTTGCCACACAAATCCAATCCAGCTGTAGAGTTCTGTTCTGTTTCACAGCCCCAGCGGTCCTGGTCACCCTTCTGCACTGCCCTGCGATTGCCTCTGGGCTCCTGCTCCACCACAAACAGCATCAGATCAGCCTTTCTCATGAAAGCTGGGTGTAAGCTGTATGGCGGATAGTAAACTTCCCCAAAAAGGTCAGCGCTGGTGAGTGACAGCAAGTGTGTGGCGTCAAGTCAAACTCAGGAAATCGCTCCCAAATCCCGGGGAGTACAAATTCCAACAACAGACTCAAGTGCAACATTTTAAAGCAATATCACTTTGACACTTCATTTTGAACGTGAGGTTAAATGTTTAAAGGAGGCTGCAAGTGTTGAAAGTGTTCGAATTAACACAAAATGAAGCCTTTATTTTTGCATCAGCCATAAGTGATCCTTTTCCAGTTCTGTTTCACCATCCAAACCCTTATTTTCCCATCCTGTAACTGGGAAAAAGAATCTAACGTTCCCACTGAGGAGCAGCCTCACACACCTGGTAACGGGAAGGTGCGCTGTGTGCAATACATGAGAAATAAACCCTTTGTCCCATCATGCAAATAAGTTTGTAATGGTTCTTCATCCCCAGCTGGGAGGAAGGTTCTTCTGCATACATCCATCTTTCTGGTGCATGCACAGCTCCTCAGGTTTAAACCTCAGCTTGAGACCCTGGAATCTTCTTCCCATCATGATAATCTCCAAGGGAGAAGTGAGCTGGATGTTCCTCTTGGCACAGCCCATCTTTTTTGGTTAGGGCTTGCGATATTTTGCACAATTTTTAAAATTTTCAACCCTCTTCCTTAGTGCCACCTCCTTAAATACACTGCTTTGTGTGTTTGTCTGCTGCCTTTCATTCTTCATTCAGCGTATTTAGATGCTTTGGGATAAAGATGATGGTGTTCAGTGCCCATGTGCCATCTAGCACTGCGGGGTGCTGCTCTGCGCACAGGATTTCTCGGAGCTGTGATCATGGTGGCAGCAGTGACACCACGGGATCCCCACCATGGGATGCAGGGAAAGGCCATGGCAATGCAAACCCGTGTTTTCTACAGACGAGCCCGTGGGTGACACATTTGCTGTGATCTGAATGACCTTTAATGACAGCTTTACATTCTGGACACAGATTTGCTGGGGGCTACCAGTGCCTCTGTCCCAAATTGCCCTTTGTGATTTGCCCTCGGCGCCACGTGCAGCCGAGCCCACCGGACAGCTGCCTTCGCCCCTCACGGATCGCTCCATTCCCCAGCCAGCCCTCCTCCCCAGCAGCAAAGCCGTAGAGAGAAAAACTTTGATCTTTATCAGCATGAAGATAAAGTCTTCTTGGAGGCTGCCCTTCCTCACACTCCCAGCTGCTCCAGCCAAGCAGAGCTGCAGCCGTCGCAGGGCGTGCCGAGCGTGCCAAGGGAGCACTACCATGCGGCGGTGGGGATTAGGAAGGCACAACTGCTAAAACAACAGCCCGGGCAGGTCAAGCCCGGCGTGCAGGCACTGCCTGCAGTGTGGGCAGCCACGTGGCTTATGGAATCACCTGTTGCATGGGGGGCAGCTCCTGTTGTCACTCTTCCACACCCACGTGTGTGTGTGCAAAACTGACTTTCAGCCTCATTGCTATCATTAAAAGCATAATTTACTCAGTGGCGCACATGCAAGAGCATAGTATTTCCTCACTTGCTGTATGAACAGCATGATTCAGCCAGGAGTGGTCCATGCTCCTGCTTGCACCTGCTCTACCCTTTTCCTTGTAAAATGCTCAGTGTGGAAGAAAACAGGCAGGAGGAGAAGTTACAGTTGGTCAGCCCATGGCCTGTTTTAGCAGGATGGCTGGGACCAGAGGGCTGCAGTTGTCTCTAAGGGATCACAAATGCAGTTCTACCCGACAGGATCCCAACTGTTCAGCAGATCATCCCCAAGTTCTCCTTGGCTGTTTCTCTGGTCTTGACCATGAAAGAGTTGATACGAGCTGCTCCCTACTTCCTCCAGCAGCCTGCTGCAAGTCTGCAAGCTGTTGGACAAACACTCATTGTTTGAATTTTATTGTCTGCACTATCTCTCTCCTAGCAGTGCAGTTATCTGCAGCACGTATAATATGCCAGCTTTCCCATAAAGCTGCCCATCTTTAGGGTTTTGTCAATGAGGATTCTCTCCTACGACATTTCTGAACCCTAGGCAGGTGTTGGCAGGAGGATCAGGGATGGCAATATTCCATGCTGGGGGATGAGGAAGGAGAATTAGACAAGCCACTGATGCAGATGTTGAAACTTCCACACATCAAACTGCTGATCTGGATAAAGTGGCTGTCCCTGATGAGTTGGAGACAGGCTTTAAGTGTGTGATAAATACCCATCCTAAAGTGAACAGTGTTGGGAATCCATGTGAAATAAAGTGCAGAAAACGAAGGAACCACAAACGAAGGAATCTTACTGTTCCGTGACGCATCTCCGAAATGCTTTGCCAAGCTCAGAATCCTCTGAATCCTCATGCCTTGCAAAGTAAGGATGCTTTCAGCAGTGACAGTTGACCTGCAGTGTGGCAAGGGACGGCCACCCGTGCAGCCAGGCACCGTCGGTGTGGCAAGACAGCCCCTCGCTTGGCTGGGGGTGCAGGTGGAGCTGCTCCCATGCTGCCCCTCCTGTGGGATGATGGGGATGAGGATGGGGATGAGGATGAGGGTGGGGATGGGGATGAGGATGAGGATGAGGATGAGGATGAGGATGAGGATGCTTCCTCTGCTGCCCACCCAGTCAGGCTGGCAGCAGAGGTTGCTCTGACAGAGCAGATGAATAGATGATATAAAACTCATGATGAAAGAGGACTGTTCCCATATGCTGCTGGAATAGCCCCAGGAAAGGTATGAAGGGTTACAAGGGTCTGTAGCCTTGGCTCTGTCCAAAGCGAGATGTGCAAGAGGACCTGTTGAGGTCAGATTGGCTCTTTTGCAAATGAAAAAATCCACCAAGGGAAAGTATGAGCATCCTTCCTTTCTCATAAGAGAAACCTGGAGGCTGGCACTCAGGGGCACGGCAGGTTTCTGCAGCTCCACGAGCCTGCTCTGCCGCAGCCCTTGCCCACAGGGCTCAGCGTGGCTGCCTCCACTGTCGAAGAACCCAATGTGCCTTTTCTCAGCTGGCAGAGGAGAAAATGTGCTTGAAAGCAGAGATGAGAAAGCAGGGATAAAGGCTTCAGATTCGAACAGCTCGAGGCAAATGAGAACGCCACGGGAGAGAAACATGAAATGTACTACGAGTTGCACCTACTGCATTGGTGTTACAGCTACCCTCGAGCAGGCGCAGGAGCGGGAGTGTTTGTCAGCTCTGGGGTCAAGACAAACCAAAAAGAGAACAAGTTTGGGTTGGTAGACAAGGAGGAGAAAAATATTTAATCTTGAGCAATCAAAAGCACTTAGTTCAACCTGAACCCTGAACGTTGCTGTGTTTCTTAAGCCTATATTTAACTCTCCTTAAGATCATTTGCAATGGAAAAAATACATTTTAAAAACTTCCAATGGAAATTCAAATAGTTGCAGAGGTCCTAAGGTGAAACAAAAGGAAAAATAGAAGATGTTGAAACAAACAAGTTTTTCAACTGTATCTGTTGTTGAAATCACGAGTAAGTTCAGTTCTCCCCAAATGCCTTTGTGCATTCATTTTGTGAAGGGGAGACATGTGAACTACTCAAGGGCAGCAGCTCAGGGGCCATCCAGATGAAGAGAAAATTGTTAAAGAGCTTAAGAAGAAGGAGGCAGCTCAAGCCTGTACCTGTGCCCTGGTGCACAAGTGATGAAACAAGTTCCTGACTGCCCTGAACTGACTGCGTATTTGTTATGAACATATAATCACCCGACTGCAAATAGCAGTGGGTGCCATAGTTCATCACCCCTTGAGCCTGGCATCTGACTCATACCCGATAACCCCTCTCTGGCTTCATTTTTGAAGTATGCAGCACTGGAGGCAGTGATGAGAAAATGGAGCCTCCTTGCCAAGGAGCAATAGGCTCAAAGGGCAATAGCACCCTCAACAGCACTCGGAGGCTGTTGGTAGCAAGAGGAGTCAAGGGTGCTGCCAAGCAGGGGAGCCTGGGGTTTTCGGTTTCTATGGGTTTTAGGGCAGCATGGTGCCAGTCACACCTTTTGGGGCACATCTTCTGAGTGTTTATGTGGGACGTGTCGCTTAGCACTGGCAGTGCGGGGCAGCTCAGCTTGAGGGCAGTAGTGAATCATGGGGAACGAAGGGTGTGACTTACGACGCTTTTTCTTCCTGCCTCCCAGCCTGTGGACTTTGTAGTGGTGTTTTGCAGGCTCCTTGTACAAGAGCATCTGGACCTCAGTGTATGGTACTTTGCCTCCTGTTCTGAAACGGCATATAACTTTTCCAACAGCTCAAGCATGAGGCAAACAGTTGATTTAAGGGGGATCTTTGGTTATGAAGAGTTTTTGAAAGCAGCTTTTTGATTCATGAGTTGATTAGCCAGAGTAAGGAGGAGAAGAGCAGGAGAAGAGCAAGCGTGGCCGTGCAGAGGGACTGCTCTGCTGGGCTCCGGCATGGCAGATCCTGGCACAAGACGCTTTTTCTGTTTCCCTTCTCAGAGGCATCGCCTCTGCCAGCTGTGCATCCCAGGGACCCCGGTGCCTGGTGGGGAGCACTCAGGAAAGATCCTTTCCCACTCTGCAAGAGCAGCAGTGACAGCGGGTCCTTTTTCAGAGTTAGCATCTACTCGCACAGCAAAGCTTCAGATGCATTAGAGAAGTGGTGTCAGCATCAGCAAAGAGTGTCCCTCAGCTACTGTGACAGTCTCAAGTTGGACTTTACCTTGAACTGGATCCACTGCAGAGCAAAGGAAGTCAAGCCCGTTAAAAACCTTTGTAATGTCTTTTTGTATCAGAAGCATTTTGATCCTGATTAGACTTTAAGTTATCTTATGCTAAATGCCAGAAGTTCTTTGAAACATTGTCTTTCAGCTTCAGCAACATCATTCAGTAGGACAGACTCCTGCCTGTGCTATTGAAGTGGCAGAGAGGACAAATGACCCACAGGAGCACTGGGCTCTTCACTTTGTGGTACATAGCCATCTTGGGAGCACAACCCATGGGATGGTTCCCACGCTGTGGGGAGCTCCTGCAGTCTTGTACTGGAGAAGAGGCCCCCAAAATCCATTACGTGTACAAACCTGGGACACAACCTGAGTTTCCTGCCACCCAGTTTCTCCTGGTGCCGTCTGAGCAGCTTTTCCTGCCCGCTGTGTCCCCTCCTTAGCTCTGCAGCAGGCACTGCACAGAGACCACAGCTTCCATCATAAAAAGGTGTCTGATCGCCAAAATAACATGCATACATCAGCTAAACAAGGATGCACTCTGTGCTGTTTAAGGTGGATCTTCCTGATATTGTAGGTTGGCTTTTGGGCCAGAAACACAAGTAAGCAATGCCCTGCCTAGCACCCAGCACCAAAGCAGATGAGCTCCTTGCAGTCCTTGCCGTGTTACACTCCTGATGCTCCCAGATTGCAGCGAAGACACTGTGTCCGACAGGTTCATAGGCTGATGCTGTGATGCTCTTTGGACATGGGCCACAGTACCAAGAACATGCACGATCCCTACTCGGAGTATCACCAGCAGCACAGCAGGGACCACCCTGGGCTGGGGAATGATTGCCAGTAAGCACTGTCTTCTCCTCTTGAACCCTGCAAAGGTCTCCCACAGCACTACAAAGAAAGCTGGTGGTCAAAGGGCACTGCTTGTCGTGGTGCTCTGTAGAAATGCCACATGACTTTCAGGCTGCTGAGGCTGAAGGTATCACAACAGTCACGATGCTGTGTCTCTTTTTATTTCTTTTGTTTACACTGTACTTACTGTTTCCACTTAAATAATAACCCCCCTGTTGCCCAGTGTAGCCAGAAAAATCAAGCACATGTGTCTGAGAAGAGAGGGCCTGATTCCTCCACACGTATTTGGATGTCAATGGCAGTAAATCAGTGGCGTTTTTCCTAAAATGAGCTCCCAGAATGAGGACCGGGCAGCCGCCTGCTTCAGCTGTGTCTGTGATTCCTTTGTTATGATTCACCTTCCACAAATATCCAAATAAACAAGTTTTCTGGCAGGAATATTCTGGTGAGAGGCAAAAAGCTGCAAAAAAAGTCACTGAACTCTCACTTTAAATGGAGAAATCTCCCCCTCATAATCTGACCATCGAAGATGCCCTGGCTCGTGCCCTGCAACCCTCTGCGCCGGAGGCAGGTGCCCTCGCCATGTGCTTGGCACGGTACGCAGCCACACCAGGAACAGTCACAGCACTCTTTTGGCACGTCTCAAGGAAATGCATATTTTTCCACTGCACTGTCTTTTTTTAGTTCTTACATAGAAAAGTATTATTAAATGCTGTTCCAATATTCTCCTTGGTTTTGCTGATCCTGGTATCTGGAAGTAGATGATGTTGTTACCAGGACTTCACCACTGCAACAAGGATTTCTCCCTTATCAGAGACTTCCACAGCTTCTTTTATTCCTTGACAGATTCTATGTTCCTAAAGAAGATAGCTAGTTTCCCAACTATAGTGTTCAATGTATCAGTAGATCTAGTGATTTCAGTAGATCAATGGAGATCTAGTATTGTTTTTACTTATGCGGACAAAATCCTTAGAATATTTGTGCATATTATACGAATCAAAATTATTCTTTTTATGCATATTGAACATGTCTCTGCCTGCCGTCATGCTCTTGAAAGAATCAAACCATGATTGTCTGAACTGGCAAAGAACCATTTTTGGAGGAGAGAGAAATAAATCACAAAAAATATTCACTAATATATATTGTTATAATATATGTATATGGTTATAATACATATTTCCCTCTCTGTTCCAAGAAACACAGAAATCAGCAAAACCCTTCACTTAGCTCATCTCTATAACTGACCACGTATAGGTTTTGGCTTTGGTGTCAACCGTATCACCAAGACAAGGTACAGGGTCCCTCCCCAGGATTTCAGGGTGCGCAGCAGTGCCAGGCTTACAGCATGACAGTAATGAAGGGTAACGTGGCCTCTTCGCCCAGAGGGAAGCCACCATGGTGATGTCTGCAAAAATATACTACAGTTGCGTGAGATAGCAGCTTGAAAAATATTTGAGATGCTGAAATACATCCAGAAGACAAGTGCTTTGGACAGGCTGACAAATGAGCATGTTATCCTTTGTCCTTCAGCAGATCTCATGCCATATATTAACTCCTGTCAGAAATGGCTTAGGGTCGATCCCCTGAGGGCAACGCTCTAATTTTTTTGGGTCATGCATATGGGTCACACAGAAGTCCGAGGCCTAGAGCACAACACAGCCTGAGGCATGCAGCTCGCCACCGCGCAGCGATCCGCCGGCTCTGCAGCCATCCACAGCCATTGCACAGGAAAGCAGGTCCGTGCAGGGGGGAAAAGACAGCAGAGAGATAGCTCTCTCACAAATTCAGAGCTATGGATTGTCTCCTTTTTCTCCCTCTTAAGAAAGAATTCACTGAGCACTTCGGGGCTTGGGCAGTTTGTATGTTTGCATTAATACGTGGTTAAGTTGCTACTTAACAGGTATTCCAGAAACAGAAAAGAAACTCCAGGCCAAGGTATTTTTAAATGTACTTAGCTGTCTAAATCCTTTCACTAAAGCTAAGCTCAAAACTAAAACTATTCCTTCCCGTTTTCTCCAGACAGCACATACTTTCAGGATACAGAAATAGTCCAGCATCCCTTTTCAATATTTATGAGTTGTCAATTGATGCTCACTGTGTTCTCTGTTTAGAAATCATCCAGAGCAGCAGGATGTACGTACCAGGCCCAAGGAGTCTGTTTATATTTCATACACATAGTTATTCAGACCAGCTGCACTTGTGAGATTTCCTCGTATTACTGCTATTGTGCAAAGAGACACTGAAATACTGTATTTCAGAAGGCTGCTAAATGCCAATGTTTGAAGTCTAACTGTGGAGTAAAGCCTCTCTAATTGGGATTTCTGGAGCTTTTCCTGGAGTTGTGTGGATATTTCGGGAAGTCATTCAAAGGAGCGGTTTTTTGGGAAGGGAGATGGTTCACAGGAGGATATTTTCCTCCCAACCCAGTCCAGGTCTCGAGTACTTCTGAAGAAAGCGCAGTGTGTTATTTGACCTGTGCGCTGACTATTTTTATACTATTCCATAAGATATGTGCCCCAAGGACTGCCCAGAGAAGCCGATGCACGTGGGGAAGGGGTTCACAGGAGCACACACGCATGCCTGGTCCCACCCAGCAGGGAAACCCCACGTCCTTCCCTGCCAACAAATGGCACGAGGAGATAACATGCAGAAATAATGACCACAAAAGAGGCTGGGGAAGGGGCCGGAGCAGATAAACATACAAAGACACTGGACAACACCATCCTTTCTCTAACAGAAGAGAAGTTTCAGGGAAATGTACTATTCCCTGCTGTTCGCTTCCTCTTAATTTATAAGATGTTGGTTTTGCTGCCTGCAAAAGGGCAGAAATGTATGATGAAAATATTGCAAGAGCCATCATAGACTAATGCAGAAATAATCATTAATTGGTTGTGGCATACAGCTCCGTGCAGCCGGGGCTGTGGAGCTCAGCTGTGCTGCTGGCTGCCCTGAAGGACATATCATCCTCTGGCTGCAACTCCCTGGCCACGAGCAAAGGAATTTGTCTCTTCCAAAGCTCTTGAAACTAGAAACTCATCTTCCACAGTGATAAAAATATTCCAGGAAAATTATTTTTCGTGCGTAATTATTCTTTGCTTTTTTTAAAAAAAATAAAGTCATTAAAGTGGTCAGCATTTTTCAAAAATCAGAAATGCAATTGCAAAGGATGCTAAAAAATGTCAGTCTATTTTCTCTAAATCTTCAGATTTGTTCCAACACGACTGTGTTCATTTGGTCAGATGTTAACAAAAGATTTTTATAAAAATCTAGAATTTCCCTAATCCTGCAACTCTGGTGAATTTTGTCTCTTTAAACAGCAAATAATTTTTTTTTCTTGGTCTTTGTTAGGCAAGTGAGGGATGAGCTGAAAGGCTTATCGTGCCCCTGTATCCTACCTGCTAAAGGCAGCAAGCTGCAGGTGACCTCCTAAAGTGAGAGCAGAGGGATGCCGGCACGTGTGCGAGGCAGTCAGAACTGCCCCGTGATTGCTGTCACGATGTGAGCTGTTGCCTAAGAGCAGCTCAGCTGCATTCCTGAGACACTTAAATGGAGGAGGAATGGGACGTTTCCATGCAGGTATGTCCAGGCATCTCCCTAGGTTGCTCCCTCGGTGTGTAGGAGATGTGGCAATGTCTGGGTGTAGCTCGGTGCAGAAAGCTGTCTGGACTGGAGGAAAGATGCTCCCTGGGGCATTCATTGCCTTTCTCATGCAGCGCTCTACAGCAGCCAGCGCTGTTGCAGATAATAACCTCCAGGCCAGCAGGAACTTTCCAAAAGAGGCAGAGTTTGCCTGGAAATGCCCTTTGGGTGCTGTAGGAAGCACACGGTGACAGCGCCCGGCCGGGGGATGCGGGCTCAGGGTCTGGGTGTGGAGCTGTGCTCAGGGACAAAGTCACCACAGCCCTCCTGGTTCTCGCTTTGGAAAACCTTTTAAACCCTAAAAGCAAATAGGATCCTCATTTTCATGCCTCTGTGAAAGGATAGCAGGAGGTGAGCTCTCCTTCCTTGCCAAATATTTATATTTAGGAGACCAAATCCTGTCCAGCCTGGGGCAGGAACACAAGCCAAGCTGTTCATGAATCGATGCCCTGTGTAATTTGTGACATGTTATGATTACAAGTTACTAAACTAAGCTCAACTGAGTAACTAAACTAAGCTGGACGGAGTAAATGCCTTTCCTTCCCCGTTCCCTGAACAGCCATTTCCCCTCAGTGCTGTAGATCACCCCTCCGTAGCCCAGAGGTGTTGGAGGTGAGGAAGAAGAGACGATCCCTGTCCCAGTCCCGCCGCTCCCCGCTTCCCTTCAGTGCAGATGTGCTGACACGGGAGCTGTTTGCGGGTGGCACGGGTGGCGTGGGCGGCATGGGCAGCACATCGCTGCTGCCACTGCTCCTCAGCTGCATTCGTGGGCTGAGCTGCCCCGTGCTGTGTGCGGTATCAAGGCTTTTTTCCCTGCCTTCTTTCTCCTCTTGCGTTGTGGTACAGAAAAATCTGCAATTTAACGTTCCCCCAGCAGAGTTGTTTTCCTTTCTGAACACTTTTTGGTCAGGAGTAGCCAGGGTGCGTGTGAGAAAGAGGCAGTGAGACAGGCTGATGTTATGGAAAGGCAGCGCTCTAACCCGGGAGGGGAGAAGGAAAACTTCTTGTGCTGGTTTTGGATTAGTTCACCCAGAGTTTCTCTTTGTTTTTTTGCCAGGGCTGCTCTTAACTGTCTGACTAGACGCTTTTCGGTGGTTACAGAAAGCTCATCGCTTCCCATAGCCCAACATTTTTTCCACCCTGCTCCTAAGCGCTCCAATGCCACGCAGCTCCGAAAACCGTGCTCCGGCTCTGCAGCCCGCGGGCCAGCCCCCGGACGGCTCATGGGTGTGGGGAGGGGGCCCGTGAGGAGGAGGGCACTGCTGCAGGGAGCATCCTTTTCAGAATGGATGGGCTACAAAGCTGGGAAAGCTCAGAGGAGGAATCGGGAACAGCGTTAGGTGCTAACGGTCCTGAGCACGGTGCTGTCCGCTGGCCCAGCTGGGTGTGAGGGAGCTGCCTCCAGCTGGGAAACTGCCATAGGGTTAGCTGAAGGAAATAGCAGAGGAGAGATGGTGTTGGGAGCTTGGGAACACTGCATCCTTATCCTGCAGGCAGTCCTGGTGCGTGGCTGTGAAGGGCTTATCCCTGTGAGTCGGTGTCATCCTGCCCCCCTGGTGACACGTGGCTTGGGGGAAGCGCTGGATGTCAGGGTGCTGGACGTCGGGGTGCTGGATGTTGGGGTGCTGGATGTTGGGGTGCTGCACTGTCCCTGCTGATTCCTGGTGTAAACTGGCCTCTGCTGCTGCCTTGTCTGCAGGCTTAGGTTGGGCAAGTGACTCAGGCCAGCAGCTTCTCCTGAACTGCGAGTTTGGGACAGTAAGTTTAGATGCTCTGGGAAGAGTCTGCTTCACTGGGCTGGCTCAAAGGCAAATAGGGACCAGAGATTTTGCAGAACTGGAAGGAATGTGCTTGTCCTGCCATAACTTTCTTCCTTAACCAGTATAATAGATGCTGAATGCTCTCTTCTTTGCTGTCACTCTCACAGGTCCCTTAATTTTGATGATGACAGAGAAAGCAGAGGCCAAGTAATGAGCGCACCAGGTGTGTAAATCCTGACTGAGAACAAGTGCACCATAACAAGGTTTGAAATCTCACGCCAGCAGATCACTTTGACCCCCATCTGCCTGCAAGGAGCACCAGCAGTGCAGTAAGGCAGCTGGGGAAATGAGATTCTACGGGTGGAGGGAGCTGAGAAACCCAATCCACTGGGCTGGTTACCATGCCCTGCACAACAAGGTCAGGGATGGCCCCAGACGGGGCTGATGAGACACTGACTCTTGCAAGGCAGGAGCCAGGACCTGCTGCCGGTGTCCTGGAGGCAGTTAAATACAGCCTTGTGTAGCATGCAAGGCTGATGTCTCTTTCCTTGCCTCTGACTGCAATTCTGTTTCAAAAGTGCTTTGTTATTTCTGGCTCTCCCAAAAGCAACCTGCATTCAGTCACCAAACGAACTGGCCTCCTTTTGTTGCTCTTAAATGCTTTCAATCCCTGCGCACTGCAAGGAAAAAAAATTGGCTCCCATAAGAAAGAAATACATACGGTAAATTCAGAAGCATTTTAGGCATCCCGGCAGTGCACTAAGATTTTTAAGACGCACTTGAGGAAAGCTACCCTTTGTTGAACTGTTTCACCACACTCCATTGAATGCAATTTCTGTCTCCTTCCCATGAATAACGTATATAATAACCACTGTTAGCCTTGGTCTCTGGTGTGTGAATAACAAACAGCAGCGATGGTCAGAGGCCAGATCCAGTGAGGAAGCACGGTGCTTCCACTCTCATCTCCGCAGGAAAGGAAGTCAGCAAACACTGCCAGCCCTCATAAAATAAAGAATTAATGCACCCCACTGAGCACACAGTGCATTACTCATTGGACAGATGTATATGCACCCTCTGCCCAAATCAGTCAGCAGTCAGTATTACCACCCAGCTGAGAATGCACGTGCTGAAACGCACCATCAGCCGTGAGACGGGCTGCAGCATTTGGGAATGGAGCAGCAAGAAACACAGCAAAGCAGTTTCTGCTCTGGGGAAGGTGAACAGAATTGCTCCGGCCATTGCCAGGTATCAGGATGAGGACTGGAAGAGAAGAGGTCTTTTCCCAAGCACTATGTTGTTCTAGTGGCCCCTGGAGCAAGGATCATCTAGGGAAAATTAAGGCCTCCATGTGGTTATGTGGCCCATGGGTTATACAGGTAATGATGAACTGCAGTGGTGGGTAACAGAAGAAGACTGGAGAATGAGGGGGAAGAGTATTAAAGCAAGAACCCAGGGCTGTGGCAGAGCAGCCGCGAGAAGAAAGAGGCATTAATAACCACTTTTTTCACTACGTTGCAAAGCCAGGTTTGAAAACAGTCATGGAGGAATTTAAAATGTTTTAACAACAACCTCTTGTCTTATCAAGAGGGTTTCCCCACTGTATCTCAAACACTTTACCAATGAGGTTAATACGCCTCGTGCCCAAAGAACAGATAAGAAGACTGAGGCTCAGCTAGGGAAAAACACCGGCCCATCAGCTACGGAGAGAGCTCTGCCTGAATTCCTGTCCCACACCAAGGTCTGTCCCGTATCATACTCCCTATTGCAGAGGCGTGCGTAGCAAAATCCCCCTTCTCAATGCATATGGTCCAAAGCGTGATGAAAATAGCAGCATTCCTCAGTTACATGGCCCTAATATTTCACACAGCCCAGCTGCCACCAGTCTTGGCACCATGAGCCGCGACAGTGGAAGCACGTTGTCACGAGGAAGGTGACAGTGCAGCACAAGGAAAACACAAAGATTATTCATTGCAACTTTTGAGACCGAGATGTAACATGCACACGGAAATGTCTCTTCTGACTTTTCTGAAATGTCCCCTGAATTATCTGATTATCCTAAATATTACAGCTCAAGTGAATGTTGAAAAGAGGGAAAAGAAAAGCCTGGAAGCTTTTCTGCAAAACTGTTGGCTCTCTATGCTGCTTTCTTCGCAGGCCAGGCATGCTGTCCTGCAGATGCCCAGCCAGTTTTGCTAATATTCATTTCCAAGTGGAGGCAGCACCTTGATCAGCATTAGGTCAAAAACGTGCATCATCCCTGATGCTAACAATGGCCTTGGCCAATTCAGCTAGTGGGCAGCATGCTGTGTGCAGCTGATAACGGCACGCAGGGCAGTAAGAGACCTGTTGTGATAATTCCATACTCTTAATTACCAGCTGCTCCTAAATTTCTCTGAAGCATGTTTGAAATCAGTTAGTGTTTGCATAATCCTGCTGCTGGGCTGAAACTTGACAGCTGCAGAGAGGGCAGGTCTCACCGATTGCTGGGGTGCACGGCTGTTGTGTTCACGGGTCACCCTTAGCCTCAGTAGCTTCGGGGGGAGATGCTGCTCAGCCCCTCCTGCAGTGTGAGCAAGTCCCACCAGAGCCTTTGGGCACCATCTCAATGGAAATGTGCAACAACAGAAATGATGTATTCCAGAATCCCAAGGAAGGAACGGTATGACACGGTACCCTCTCCTTTATCTCTGGAGTTTCCTGCCAGAGTGAAAGGCTTTCAAAGGGTCTGAACTTTCTTGAGTATTAATGCAGGGGAGAGAGGGAAGGCAGTAAAGTGCCCTACTCTTGCTTTCATTTTCATCTTGGCTTGACAACACATTGCTGCCGCCAGCGTATCTCCTTTCCCATTCTCTTTTATTAGCAAATGCACTTTGACTGGTTGAATTATTCATTGCAAACAATTTACCAGGCCACTTAAGGCCAGCTTTTCTCTGTCTGTGAGTTACCCACAAACGAACATGTACTTTTTTATTGATGTATTTGTCGTCAGTAACTGTTCAGTAAAAAGCCTGTGCATACTTGAGACAGTGAGTTGTTTGTGAGCTGCTGTTTGCTTGGACTGGCCTGTCTCTGGGTAAGAGTTTTCTGGGGGAGAAGAGAGGGAGCAGCTAGGCATGGGGCAAACGTGAAGCAGTCTGACCCCATTTATACTGGAAGACATCTAGTAGCCAATGTCCCTTCTGTCTCACAAGTGCCCTGGTTTGTCAGTGCAGCAGCCACCGTGAACATTGATGCTAGCAAAGCCCTGCGTGCATGAATGTTTGCACAAATGGGACAAGACAAGGTGACGCACTTCGTTGAACATATCATCTCAAGTGAACATTTTGCAGCATTAGGTCAGGCCAATTGCTCATACACCATCAATTTATGTTGTAGAAGAGATCTGAGTCAAATGAAAATTCCAAACTTGCTAGACTCATTGTGCGATATTCATAATAGTTCTGTGTAGCCAGAACTAAGACCTATCACAAGTTTAGACAGTCTTAATCTGTTACCAAACCAACTGGATTTTCTTCAAGTGTCACATTTTTCTAGCAGCTCACCTATATACTATGACATTTTTTGTTTTTAAGATGAGATTCAATGCCGGTTGTGCAAAATTTAACCATGTCATCGGGTCTGGAGGCCTTTTGTAGTATAAAAGTACAAGTATTCATCTGCTGTAAAAGAAAAACTTTGCTTTAGGCAAAGAAGCAGCACCAGTTTACACTAGGGAAATTATTTCCAGTATATACCACAACATCATCCAACTATTTCTTTTATGGGGATGTCATAAGTCTTGGTTGCTGGAATACAGTGTACTGTAAAAAGCATTTCTCACCAAGGAGGGTGCCATGCACCAGCAGGTAGAGACAATACAGCCTGCAGTGGCTGCTAGATCCACCCGTATCACTGGAAATAACTGGAAACCATCAAGGATGCTTCTAAGACTGATAGTCCAAGAACAAACTGTGTTATGCTGTTGGAAAAAAAAAAAAAAAGATGCATTATGAGAAGCTCTCTTTGCAATATAAACTTTCTGTTTTGGTTTAGCTTAATGTAATTAAAGTGTTCCAATGTTTCCTGTTCTTGCCACATTTTTGTAACCATGTTGTTTGTTGCCTTGCAGAAAGACTTTAATATACCTTTGCATACTTTCTTCCTTCCATAGAAAAAAAAGTTTAGGGCAGAGAGAGAGAGGAGGAACTACAAGGGATTGCTCACCATCACCTGCATGCACTGCAGGCAGGCTTGCTACCTTCCTAATTCTGCTATGCTGCTGTAAATCCTGCTGGACATTATGGTTTATTCACAAATTCAGGGTCAGGCTCGAGCATTAAGCTTTCATGGGCATATCTCATCTTGACATCTGCAAGTGGGGAAAAAATCATTGCTGTGCAACTCCATTCTGCAGCAAGATAAATGTGAGCTTTGAATTTACAGTTGCTCACAGCTCTGCCCACAGCTGCACTCTCCCAGTTTCATGCCTCCACACAGAGTTTGCCTGAAGAAAAATCTCCTTTTCTCATTTACTCCATGAACAAGCCTGATGAGGGTTGAAATTGGGCTGCTGAATGCCTGAAGTTCGATCTCCATCTTGAGAGTGCAAAGGAAGAAATGCTATCATACTGAAATTTATCCTAAAACCAAATTGAAGTATCTTCAAAAATGGAGAATTACTGCAGAAAAACTACAGGAAAGGCATCATACTACCACTGCAAGTAATTTCTATGGATTTTTGCTAAAAACTAAAATGAAATGAGATGCAAAAGTGATGAAAGATCAGTATTAACTAATCCTGCAGGTGGAAGTATAGTCATCTTCTTACAAACGAGCTGAAAACCTTTAAAATATGCTGTCAAGTAGCTGAGATATGCTTTTGTATCAGTGGAGCCCTTTTCCTGAAAACTTATCAACCTCTTGAGTAGTTTCACTTGCCCTCAAGAGCATGGGCTGTTGGAAATGACCAGAACAGTCTCCTCTCCAGTTTATCCTCTCCATCTGCCTGTACTAGGCAGCAAGGCAAAAAAAAAGCAATACAAGGAGACTAACAAAGTACTCAATCAGCATTTCTAAAATTCCTGAAATATGGGAATGAAATAACAGAGGACATTGAGTCATCGGCCCCATTCAGCTTGGGGCAAAGCTGAATTCACTTCCTGCCCACTGCGATCAGTTCCAGTAAGCTGAGACTGAAGCAGCTGAGCTTACCCATCACTGATGTTTCCTGGCTGCCTGAGCAGCTCTGTCACACACCTAATTGAGAACAGGTTATTAGTAAAGCAGTCAAATGACAGAGGAGCTGACAAATGGTGCTCAAGGTTAGACCTGGGTAAATTTCATTGTTCCGAAAAATTTCCTTGAGTAATGGGACAAAAAAAAAAAAAAGTCAAGTTGTTGACTGCTGGTGGCTTGCTCTGGTTTGAGGGTATGATGCTTTCCAGCCACCCTTGCAAGACGTGGCGGCCGCTGTCTAGACTGCTGCAAACCCAGACCTTGTCCTGGCGCAGCTTGAAACCTCATCGTCAGCCTCAGGTCCTGCTTCACAATACTTCTCCCCTTTTTCAGTGGAAACTCCTTAGAAAACAAAATGGTTCCCTAGCACTTGTACTTTCTAGGCATACAAATGGCTCAGGTCATGCTCAGGCAGCTTTTCTCACACAAATTAATTCATGGTAACTTGAACTTGAGACCCATGCAGGACCAGCACTTGTGCATATGAAGCAGAAGTTTGCTCTACTAAGCTGAGGATGTGGAAGGGGGAGAAACAGGCAAACAAAATCCAGCACATCCCATTCTGACATAAATAAATTCCAGGATGCTCAATGCTTGGAAGAAGTTCAAGGGAGAGCCACAAAATTTACCTGCAATCTAGAAATATACCTTCAGCATGAGAGCATGGAGCTGAGGGGTCTGTTCATCCAGGAGGAGAAAGAAGGGTGACTCCATCGCAGTCTGCCTACATGAGGATGCATTTTCAAGAACAAGTACTTTTAAAATTGACCTAAAATGGGAAAATTGAAATGAGGATACAGATAGCTAGTGATGAAGCTAGGTAATCATTAAGACAATTCAGAAAAAACGGTAATTTTTTCCATTGCATTAATAGCAACAGAAAAAGTGGCTGTTGGCCTTTTACAAAATATTCTGCAGCACAATTAGCAGTGACAGGCTGGATGCAGGAGCTGCTCAGTGAGGATGTACAGTCCACATTAATGTCTTCCAAGGGATGTTATCTCATTTTCTTTTCTTTTGCTTGGAATATATCCATGTGTAGCATTCCCAGGTGTGAGCAATGCCATCTATTTGGCTCAGGGAATTCTCGTCCATTCAGCATCTTCCTTTTAATAGCAATAAGACTTGCATAATTTATTATTATTAGCATTAACAAGACTTTTCTTCACATGTCTCAAAGAGCAAGGGAGAACTCCTGGGCTTATCTGGATTCTGCAGCACTGATGACAGATTTTTCTCTAAATACTGTGAGCAAGGACTTGTCAGGAGCCAGGTCATCGTAGGCAGGTTGATGGTATGAGCCTGTGCAGGTAATAACTACAACAAGGTAAAAGGTGCCAAGGCTGAAAGTAGGAACAACTTGTGTTCATCAGAATGTCCCAGAACTTCTGGAATGACTCTGGATCCCATTTGGGATTGGAGCAAGTCATAGAAGACTAGAGAGTTTATTCCAGCAACCTTTCCAAGATGGTTGCGTCAGCTGAATTTTTCTTCAAATTCACAAGTCCTGGGACCTGGACCCTAAAAACTGTGTGATGGTGACACAGCAATTCTGGGATGAAATGATACAAGCAGGAGAAAAATTGTTCACATCCTGTTGCAAAATGATGCAGCATCTCTAGTAATGTTGAACTGCGCTTTTGCTATACAGCTCTGAACTTCTTTTCCAACCCACGTTCTCTGGAAAATCTCTGCTAAAACACACTGGTTTGTCAACACAGAGCAGAAACAGCAAAGACTATGTGACAATGTCACCACAGAGATACAGCACAGGCCAGGAATTAATTGGCTGATATGAACACTTGGTGGCTATCTTAGATCTTGCTAATATGACTCTTCTTTGTTGAATCCAGGCTCTTCAAAACCAGGTTTTATATTGACTTCATGCAGTAGCCATGAGACCTTCTGAAGAAGCATGGGGGGTGATGGTGCTACAGAGAAAACAAGACAGCAATCTGCCCCCTGGCTGCTCTTGGAGCCAGCTCAGGCCTTGCCGTGGCACGTGGCACTCGTGGGACCAGGAAGAGGTGGCCAGGTTGCACGGTCTCACCTTAGCCCGGCACCCACAGAAGGGCAGAGGAGCCCATGGAGCACCTGGGCTGGGATGTGGCATGGGGAGCTCTTGGTGGCTCACCCCTCCTCCCCTCTCAGCAACATCCACAGGCAGAGCTGTCAGATCAGTGCCAGACACCGTTAGCCATGATCCCATCTGCTCCTCTACCTGAAGGTGGCTCAGGGTGTATTCAGCTGTGTGTCACAGCCATGGACATCCCTGAGACCCACTGCCCTGAGCCTCAGGCCCAGCAAGACCCTCCTGTCACTGCTCTTCCTTCACAGCATCAGCTTTTCCTCTAGGACCTGCCACTGCGAGTGATGCTGATGTGGCGGTTCAGGCTGCAAGCGCCAGGCGTGGCACCAGCCTCTCTACAAGCCAGCTTGTTTCCACTGCTCGGATTGATCCCTGAGGTACCTTTCCAGAGCACTGAGGGATTATTCCTGTGAAAATGCAGAAGTGTTTTAACACTTACGGTCTTGGTATGTGCGATGGCAAAGGCACAAAGACAGTAGTACTGTCATGCATTACACAGACTTATACTAACCTAATCATAACAGTTAAACGTAGAACTAGCTGGATGCTGCACTAAAGTATCTCCACTGTGAAAAAGAAGGTTTGGATTAAAAAACTTTATTCTATATTTTAAAACCAAAATAAAAGTTCTTTGCAGTGTGTCGCTACATGATTTGTTTCTTTTTTTGTTCTTTTTAAAAAGGAAAAAAGAGTCTAAGATCCAAATAACACTTCCTGATATGGAAAGCAGAAAATACTTCTCACACATTTTCCAAGGTCAGCGCAGAAGAGGAAGCTACTTCCAAACTATAGCTACAAAAATTAACAAGCCAAAAGTTTGAATCCTCTTCTATAGTTAGCCTGTTTATAAAAAAAGACTGAGCATCTTGGTCCTCTCTTCACCTCAGAAACATCCTGTCTGACCTCACTGGGAGATTCGGGGTATGTGGCACCCTTAAAATTTGAGCAAGTGTCTAAATATGGACTCAGGAGTCAATCTTTGAATCTGTTTGAAAAAATCCTCAAAGTCTGTCATTTCAAGCAATGAGACAGCAGAACAATAATCTATAGTTGCCATGTCTTCACATAAATGAAGCCTGCATCTATTCTCTCTCCTCTTTGTTTACTGTGCAAACTGCTTCCCTGCAAAAAGAAATGAGCTTCTCAATCTAAATGTCACTTTATTTAAAGCAGTGGGTAAGGAGTTTACCTTGGGAGGTGGTGAGCATGCTGTAGTGCTCACTGACCTCTCAACAGGCTCCTAAACAAACAGAAACCAAACTGCTGATCATGGCAATGCAGCCATGAAAGGATTCAGTAGCAAGCTGTGTACGTTCAAGGATCAGCAGCCAGGCAAAGCACCATAATGAGTTTTAACCTGCATTTGCTGAGTGCTAGGAGCACACACAGTTATTTGCTGTAACTCAGCAGATCTGCAGTATCTCAAGAAGCTGCAAGATGCATCCAAGTATTCACATTTGCAATGAATGAATAAGGGAGGTGTGCCCATGAACACTTGCAGCTCCCCAAATGGGTGTCCACCTTACTCAGGATGGGTCAAATACACTGTTTATCTTCTCATTGTTGCTTAGAGCAGCCCTAAGGACAGGCTCCAAACCAGATCAGCTGCTTCTCCGTAGTCCTTGTCTGCAGAGATGTCCATGAGGGCACCTAGCAGCTGCTCTGGAGGAAGAAGGGGCTGGTGTCTGCTCTGTGGTGGGGCCTGGCATGTTCTGCACCTGCAAATCAGAACATTATCCGTCTGTTTTCTATGTGACAGTGTCAGGCAGAATCAACAGTGCTCAGAGAATCTGAGGTAGAGACATTAAGAGGCAGGACAACACATCAGGCAAGGATGCGTTAAAAATAACCAAAAAACACAAAAGCAAAAGTGTGACTTCTCTGTGTATTTTTGTTGTCCTGTGATCATCCCGAAATAGCACGTGTGATTCAGAAGCAAGCCCAAAGACACCTCCCTCCCAACCTGCTCACAGCAGCCACCAGACCCCGCTGCCCAAAGGCTGCTGTTCAACTGTTCTGGCTCTGAGTTTAAACAATCCTGGGCTGTACTTGCAGTAATGAGTATGATCAAGACTAAGCACATGGGATATAAATAATCTAAAGGCAAGCGATACTCACAGCCTAATCCAGTTACAGCTTTAATTTGCACATTTCATCTTTGAGAGCAGCTCTTTTATTTTCTATATAGAGCTGAACCTCTCCCAAATGCCATTTGCAAGGCAGGAGAGGTGCTTTGTGTCAGAGCCAAGGCAACAGAGAGACCTGCAGCAGTGTTTCTGACCTACCCACCATGTTCTCCATGCGAAGCAAAGGACAGGGTCCTTCCACCAGCTCTGCTCACCAGCAGTTCCTCAGCCTCCCAGTTAGCTGTGAGTCCAGATGGGAGAAAAACAACAGTCCTGAAAAACAATAGCTGAGCTTCTCTCTCAATTACCTATTGCAAGCAGCTATAGCACAAAGCAGGAGTAGCTACAAAGAACCAGTTGTTACTAAAGCAGTACCTGTGGCTCTCAGTTTAGAAAACCTGCTCCTCATTTGCATCCTTGGCACCTCATCATACAGCAGAACAGTCTACCAGCTACTCTCCTTTTCTAGTTTCTCCTCCAGTTCTCTGCTCCTTTCCAGGTTCGTGGTGTGGCTGTCGGTGTGGTTGTATGGCTCTCCTGGGGCAGAGCTGCAGGGTCCTGTCTCTGTACAAAAGGAAAGAGGTGTGTGCATAGAGATGGCTTGGGATCCATTCTGAATCTGGGCTAAAAATATCCCAACTTCTTGAAAAGCATCAGGAAAAGTACCTAGCACAGCTCTGTGTCATCTGGTCACCCAGGAAAAAGATGTGGGTGTTTCCAGTCTCCGTGGATAGCCCTGTTATCAGGTTATTGCCACCTTTGATGTTATTTGTTACGCTCTTGTAGAGACTGGTGTCCTCCTAGCAATCACAGGCACCCTGCCCCTGTGTGGACGTGCTGTTGGGGCTGCGATAGCCTGGGTACGTGCTCTTAGGCTTTTGTCTGTGTTTACAGATCTCTGGCTGTACTTGTCAAACAGCAAAGTATCGCAGAAGCATACTATTTAAGAGACCTTGTAGATGAGGTCTGCCAGCTGCAGACAACGACAGAGGGAGAGCACAACATGTAGCCTGCTTTTATGAAAATATTTATTAGTTGCCATTCCAGCATTTCCTGCACTTTGGGATGTTATAGCTGGAAGGTTTCATCAACAACTCTTTCTTGAGACTGTTCTGTTCTGTTCTCTAAGAAATCTCATCTGTATAAAAACAAATAAAACACGAGGAACATCTGCTGGAGACCTGGCTTGGCCTTTGAAACACCTAAAACTAATTCCAGAGCAAAACTGTACTTGTTTAATGTTAACTGGCTGTAGTGCTCTGAGAGCCCAGGTGCCAGCTAAACTGGCTCTGTCTTTGCAGCTCTGCCCTCACCCTACTCCTGCCCATGCGACAGGGTCTGCCTGCCACCACCTTCCCACCCACGGGAGGAAGCCTGACCTTCTGTGCTCCTAAGCAAGGCTTGACCCATGGCAATCAGGGCTTTAATCTCCAAGTGAAGTTATTTTCGTGTATTTGCTGGAGTGATACAAGCTTACAGCAATGTGTAGGGGTATTATCCAGGACAAGGAGGTCAGGCTTAGCAGCAGCAAAGCAAGGAGAAATGCCAGCAACTTCTTTAGAGCTGCAGCCAGAGGGCTGGGAATTGCTAGGAAAGGCAGTTCCAACATCATGAGTCCTGCTGCTCCATCTGCGCGGCCTCTGAGGCACAGCTCACTGGAGAGGAAAGCGTCGTCTCACGTCAGAGCTCCTCTGTTCAGCAGAAGGTTGGCCTGAGCAATGCATTTCAGCTAATGATGATCTTTCCTGGTGTTAGAATTAAAAATTACCATTACCCACAGAAAAGCGATTTTTACCAACTAAGGAGAAGCTTGTATTTTCCTGTGAGGATAAATGGAAGAATTTTGTATTCACAAGTAGAAAAAAAAAGCAAAACAAAAACCTGGAAGTTTTGCCAAAGAACATAAGCCTGGCTTGGCAAGAAAGTTCAGCAACAAAATTTTAATCTTAAACTCCTGTGCTAAGATTATGTTTAGCAAGTCTATTGTTTAGGACAATTACTTTAGCTTCCTTTTTGAGAGCAAGTGCCAGCCAAGACTGGGGAAAAGGGTTTTGTAAGAAAAGTAACAGCATAATTCAGTCATGGCCTCCCAGCAAAACATGTTTGTGTTTACTCAAAAGAAGCAAATCATTTTCTGGATCAATATCAAATCATTCTCTGTTTAGACAAGAGATGGAACAAATCCACTAAGAATTGTTATTTATTCGGAAACTGGTAGTGGTTGTTATAAATCAGCTTCAACTGGCCCTGATTCAGCTTTACGTTTAGCCTCTGGGCATATAAAAATAAATTTTTGTTTATTCTCCTGCATTCTTTAAACCCATTCAGTTCCAGCTCTTTGTCTCCAAGGCCTGACCTCCTGTACCTTTCTCTGCGAGGCAGCTGTCAGTGTTGCTGATGGCAGATGCAGGTCTTGCAGGAGCAGGAGGTCAGTAAGCTCCAGACACTCGTGGTGCAAGGTGTTGCTGTGAGACACTCTGATCTCTCTCAGGAAAATATTCTGAGCAACTCAGTTCTGATGATTAAAGTCCCTCAAACTGCTGTATCAGAGAATTCATGAGGATGTTCGCATACTTCTCTGGTTAGGAGTATTTGCCACAGGAGATTAACCCTTTCCTATTCAGCTTCTGTAGAACATATCAGCTAAAAATTATTCTGTAGTTTGCAGCAGCAGAAAAATGATAAGTGTAGTTAATACAGCATCTAAACCCATACATTTAATAGAGATGCACATGGCATGGCCAAAATCTTCAAGAGGCTGTACCTAGATGGAGCTGCCTCCCTAGAGGAGCTGCTGGTCTGGAATTAAAGCAATGGTATTTATTTGGTCTTGCCCAGAAGTGAGTGGCCTGGGGGAAGGGAGTACACTGTCTAATCCCAAGTGATGAGTTTCCTGGGTTTGATGTGAGTTGTCCTTAAAAAGCTTGTTCAGGACCTGGGCTTCAGAAAGAACGTGCTGTCTGGAGAACGACACTGAGCCTGCTTTATTCTGCGGTGATCACGAGACAGAGCAGCAAGCTCAAACGGCTCTGCCTCCTGAAACCTCAAACATGACAAGCCACGTGTGTTGGGAAACCAGAGCTCTGCGTGGTGTTAAGAGGCTGTGCTGCAGTTTGCACAGATAGTGGGCAGAGTTAGGAAAGTTAGAGTTTCTCTCCCACAGGAATTTGACATTTCAACCTTTCAAGGCTTTTTGTTTAGGGGAAGACTCACTGGCTTTAAACAAATCTTCCACACTAATGGTACATTTAATATTTTGCATCTCCGCTCATGCAGAGTTTCCTTATCATTCACACCAAGTTACCTTCTTTCAAATATAACCATTCATGTAACTGCAGCCTGTGATAGAGGGTGACTGAGCATCACCTGATCCATTAGATGGGATCTTCCCTGGGGCAAAGGAGCGAGCTCTGCCTAGAGGTTCACATGCCATGAGCTGTAGCTCCATGGGTCCCAGATACCATTTGCAAGCCAGGAGAGGTGCTTTAAATCAGAGCCAAGGCAACACAGAGCCCTGCAGCTTGTGCATTATCTTCTGCCCTGGGTGCTATAGGGAGTGAGACCACTCCCAGCAGATCTGGCTGCCACTCAACTTCCTTCCATTGATTAGATGAAACAAACAAACTCATGCAACTGCTGTAATGAGGTATCTGAAGGCAAACAGGGCTGCCAAGCAATTAATGTCCAAACCATGCCTAATTAGTCCCTTGGGTACATCTTAGTACAGAACAAAGCAGAAGACGTCTTTGTCTGAGCATTATATTGGGAGCGTGCCATTCTGATCCGACCGGGGATGGAGCAAGGTGGGAGGAGTAGGGCTGTTTGTGAGATGATCATTTCCAGGACATGTCTAGGGAGAGAGCATCTCTTGCTCTCACTGCAGCGATGACAGTTCTGGCTTTTGCAGGCAGTTTGTGCTGGCAGGGGAGGGCAGGAGAAGGGCTCTTGGTCTGTAACCTGTGCAACAGAGCTGCAGTTTCCATTCTGGATCAGCTGTAAAAGATAAGATATGGCTGTACAGGCAGTTTTGAGTAGACTGTTAGACACATACTGTAGATCTTAAAGACTTTGATACACAGTAAATTTTACAACGAAAGTACTGCAAAACACTTACTTACATGTTGGTTTGGGGAGTAGTCATGTGAAATAAACAATCTGCTTCTAATAGGTAACATAAGAAATTTCTTAGCTAAAATCAGCCAGACATTCAAAGCTGACTGAATGTTATCATTAAATTCTAGATCCAAAAATAGACAGAATCTGAATGGGGACCGAAATCCTGTTCAGTAGCTGTTGGTAAATCCCAGCAAACCACACTTCTGTGTTGAAAGGAAAACAGGCATACATCGGTTGGCTTTGGCAGAGCAGAAACAAATTTGCTTTCTCAAATCTGCTGACATGTTTATCAGGATAATGTGAATGAATGCACTGCGCTTGCCAATACAGCACACAGTGGCAGCAGAAGATAGAAAATGATCTGAAAAGAGAAGACACACTATTTGGCTGCAAGCACGAGGCTGTTACTTGCCCTTCCTGCACAATGAATGGCACTTCAGAGGAAGATGTGACACGGCAGCAGAGCTGGCTGCTGCTGTGGCTCTGGGAAAATAGCAGGAAGAGAAAGTTTGGGAGAGAGACTGGTTGCCCAAGCCTTGCAGCATCCAGTGCACTCCTCCTGCTGTCCCCATGGCCCAGGACCTCTGCAGAAGCAGAAAGGGTCTTTGGCCTTAATTGGTATTTATTTTTTATAAGCCTTAAAAATCTTTTCATCCCATTTGCTTTAATTCTTTTTCAGAGTTTGGGCTCTGTATCGCTTGGGTGGAACAGCAAATGTGCAAAAAAGCGACAGGAGCTAATCATGAAAAATACCCTTCACTTTCAGCTTTCTGCCTCTGTATTTGCTGGAAAAGCGCAGATTTTCTTGGCAAATATCAAGAGAATATTTGTGACTGAGCTTGCTGTAATGGACAGGAACTGTGCTGTGCCTCTTAGGCCTGTTGCACTTTCAGATGATTTCACCACTTTACAATTCAGCTCTTATGATAACATTTAACACACACTTGTTAAACTATTCAGTGCAAAGGCAGCATAAAGTCCAGTAAAGGGTAGCACTGTGCACAATCTGTTTCTAGATGGTCTCCCTCTAACAAAAAATGCAAGCAAACACCACAAAGGGCTGAGATGTAACTTTTTAGAGTAGGGAGTAGACATTTATTGACAGTGCTAATGAGATTTAGCAAATTGCACAAAATAACATGTGGAACTATCTTTTAGTTCTCTTGCATTGTGTGGGTTTTACTTTGTCAGTTGTTTTAAAAAGCAACCAGCAATTTCTGGGAATGCTGAGTTTAAAAAAAAAAAAAAAAGGAGAGGGGGAAGGGAGAAAAAACTTATCAAGCATTTCTATAGCTTAGTAAACATGATTAATCCAACTCAGCAAGAGTGAACCAAAGAGAATTCATTGACCAGTTGATATTCAGAAACTTTTTTGTTTAAATATAGCTTAAAATGCCACAAAAATTTGATCTAGTCGTAAAACCCTGGCACATGCAAAGTTCTTACTGTCTGTACATTTGGGCTTATGGTCAGATCTATTTTAATGTCTTTTAAAAATACAAGGACCAGGAGAAAAGCAGAGAGTCATCAGGGCTTTTGCAGGGCTTAAAGGAATGCTGAGCAAAAACCAGTTGAAAATTAAAGTGCCTGGCCCAAAATACGTTCTTCACATCCTCTTTTTATCTGCTCATCTGCAGAGTTGCATAGTCCTTTGCAGACCCGCTGCTAGCAGGGTGAAGAAGAGGGCTCCCTTTCCAGGTCTCTCAATCTGCCCTTGGACAAAGGAGCTGAATGTGCTGCTTGTCCATGGGTACAAGATACCAAGAAAGCCTGAGGAGCAGCAGGCACAGGCAGCTGTGGTGCTGTAAATGTGATGTGCGTCACCCAGATCCGCAGAAGGGGATGACAGATGAGCTATGCTCCTTGGCCCCGCAGCCCACCCTCCATGGTGCCCCTCATCCTTCCCCTGCTCCAGGGGAGCACCTCGCTGCAGTGCAGCGACGCAGCAGCTCGGCCAAAGGGCCAGCCAGCACTCAGCAACACATGTTCAGGTCTGAACTGTGGGGAATGCAAGGTTTATGTAGCCGTGGGTGGAATGATCAGTCGTTTCTTCACTATCCAAGTGCTCATCCAGGCCCAGGCAGGATGACATTCATCACTGCTGTGCAAGATGATGCAGCACCTCTGAGCAGGGCCTCTCTTAGCCCAGCTGACCCTGATATACAGGTCACATTAACTCCTATAATTTGCTGAATATTCTTTGAAAACCTTTGAAACATTTTCCTTCACCGCGTCCAGAGTTACAGCTTACAGTTCCCAGCAGCTGTCGGGCAGGAGAGGACAGACGGGCACAGACAAGAGCAGCTGTTGGAAGGGAGACCTGTTATAAGGGCACCTGCAGAGACTGATATGATATGGAAAGTCGTCCATAAATTGCTGAATGGTTCTGGGGCTTGATATAACGTACACAAAACAACCTGAAAAAAGACTGACTATCCCCTATCTTGTCAGGACACTGGTATGTAATAAATAACCCCTATAAAAATGTTTACCTCCTTTATCCCCAGTAGTGAAAGCTTCTTGATGAAACACAGCATTCTCATGAAAACATTTCTGGTTCTCCTCAAGAGCTAGGGGGAGGTTCACCTGAACAGCTGAAAAGGTAATTTGTCCATCTTTGCCATCAAAATGATGAGTTTTAATATTTTAATGAAATCCAGAATTCCCTTCTTTGGCTCTAACCATCATCTGTAAGGATTTTATAGTGTCGTGGCTCAGCCCAGCGGCAGCTCAGCCACCTCTCCCCGCTCCCTTCTGGGAGGGGGAGAGGAGAGAAATGTAACAGGAGGGCTGAGGGTGAGACAAGAACACGGGGGGATCACCCACCGACCGTGAGCCTGGGCAAAATGGACTCAGTTTGGGGACAAATCAAATTAATTCTTAATGGCTCATTGAGTGAGGATAACAAGAAACAAAGCCAGATCTCAAGAAGACCTTCCCTCCCACCCCTCCCTTCTTCCCGGCTCTACCTCCTCCCTCAGCAGCGCAAGGGGACCGGGAATGGGGGCTGCAGGTCAGTTCATAACACATTGTTTCTGCTTCTCCTTCCTTAAAGGAGAAGGACTCCTTACACTCTTTTCCCTGCTCCAGTGGATCCCCTCCTCACGGTGCAGTCCGCAGACTTCTCCAACATGAGTCCTTCTCGTGGGATGCAATCCTGACCCATGAGATTGCTCCAGCACGGTCTTCTTCCCCATGGAGTCACAGGTTTCTTAGGGAGCTGCCACCTACTCTGGCATGAGGTTCTCCACGGGCTTCAGATCCCTCTTCACCTCGTTGTCAGCCTCCAGCAGCTCATGGAGACCATTCTCTACGACTCCTTTCAGGCACAGGCATCTCTGCTCCAGTGTGGGGTCCTCTGTGAGCTGTGGGTGGATCTCTGCTCCACCATTAACTCCACGGGCAGCAGAGGGGCTGCTGCCATCTCACCACAGGCTGCAGGGGAATCTCAGCTCCGGCACCTCGTCCCACTCCATCCTCACTGACCCGGTGTCTGCAGGGCTGTTTCTCTCAGGTCTCAGCCCTCTCTGCTGCAGCTGCCTTCAGTCAGGCAGCAGTGGGCCCGTGTGGGCAGCTGCCTGCCCGGGAGGCCAGGGGCAGCCCCCCACCTCCCCGCTCTCTCCAGTGCAGCTCCAGTCTCAGTTCGGGCTCCTTTGTCCCCGTCTTAAATCGGCATTTGCAGAGGCACTGATGGGCTCAGCCCCGGCCTGAGGAGATGTGGAGGGTCTCACCTGGCCAGAGGCCGTTCTGACCAATTTTGCAGCTAGGGAAGCTTTTCACATCTACTTACAGGGGCCATTTCCACAGCCCCTCCCGTGCTGCCAAAACCCCCTCACATAAAGCCCACACATGAAGCTTTTTCACAGCTACTTACAGGGGCTGTTTCTGCAGCCCCTCCCGTAAACCCAGCACATATATGTAGCTGATGGCTGCTTTCTACCTGCTTGTAGAGACCCGCATAAGGGCATGCAAGGAAAAATACTGTTTTGTTGGCAGTTTACTGCAAATTATGAAGTGGTGTAGGTCTGGGATGCGATAACCTCCCACAGTCCTACCATTGCCCAGCCAGCTGTCTCAGTTGGAAATATCTTTGGGAATCATGAATGACTGTGAGCTGACTTTTAGCAGCTCCAGGTTCTTTCTCAGCTTTACCTCCCTCCAGCTTTCTGTGGTGGTTGGAAGTTGCTGACGTGCATGGCAGAGAAGAAGAGCAGGACGCCAGCAGCTGAGACAATACAGGATCTGCCTCTGGCCTGGAGGTAGCCAAAGTCCTCAGCAGCCCAGATGAGCAGGAAATTACCCAGCTATAAATCAGCAACCAGGCAAATATATCAAACATTTCTGGTTAGATGGAGCAAGTGCTGGACTGGAAACTTCTGCGAGGGTTTTCTGTACATGGATCCAGGATGGAATCAGGTTCTGACAACTCCAGAAGTCCCTCCGTGGCAGCAGCTGGGCTGGTGGAGCATGGGCCTAAGAAGTCATGGGTGGACAGCAGCCATGGGCACTTTTATGGTGTGAGCTTGATTCTGCCATTGCCAGGTCACTGCAAGCACTGTGCTGCAGCGCGGACTGCACTCTGCCTGGGACGGAGAAGATGCTGCATAGCAGCTAAAGATGTCAAGGTCCTCACAGCATACATGAGGATGGATCAAACGCAAAGGAGAAGGTGGGAAGCCAGTTAAAGGGGGTCAAGTGTGGGCAGTGGCTGCATGCACCATGGTCTGCATGCACACCACAGTCTGTGCGGGGCTCGTGTTTAACACAGACTGCGGCAGGACGGCTCAGAGATAGCAAAAACTCTGCCCTGGCCCTGCCTAGGCTCTGCGTGGAAATCCTGCCTACCCCACCAGTAAACCAGTTAGCCCTCAATTCATGACATTCTGAGTATTTTTTCCTGGCTGGCCCTAGTAAGGGAGCATCTCAGCAGAGAACCAGCTTGTAATTTGAAATGGATATAAAAATGTACTTCCCTAAATACACATGATCTGTACCACCTAGCCTATTTTCAAGCAAAGACAACCACACATAGAAAGATGTGATGGGGGCTTCAATTAGAAGGTAAAACCTTGCATTAAAGCTAGGTGCTAGGTGGAAATTGCTACATTCTCACATTCTATTTGTGGCTATTCTGTTATCTCCCTGCTTTAAAAGTGCTGCAATTACCATCTATTTTAATGAACACTGCTGGAGCTGATATAAATACATGACCAGAACATCTTGTATGCAGTACACAAAAGTCCCTTTTCCTTCCAGAAGTGCTGTGGTGTTCATTTGCATCATAGAATTGTGACCAGGCACATTTAACAGCATGAATCAAAATGCTTCTAAAAGCAACGTTAGATCCAGTAGACCCAAGGAGGCTCTTCATGCTCATCAGTAAATCCAGGGCAACTCCAGAATCGGACCAGGTGTAGCTGTGCCTGGGGCTGTTGATGTGTTTCTGGATTGCTGTAGAAACATAAAAACTCAAACACTCCTTTTTTTCCCCACGGGGGTTGTTAAGCAGAGATTGCAGCCATGAGCTGCAGCAAGCAGGGTTCTGGTCATCCAAATGCCTGGGCAGTGTTGGGGGCCTCCTGTGCGAGAAGACTTTGGGAACAAGGCGCCTTTGGTGCTTGCTGACACTTAGATGCACCGTCCAGTGTTTCACGGCTGCAGAAGCATTCAAAATGCCTTGGTCTCACCAGCTTCCTTGCAGCTGCCAGGTCTCCTGGCCTCAGAAGAGGTGATCAAGGTGATCAAAATTCTTATTGACTGTACATCTGCACTTGTGGTCAGATCTATTTCAATGTCTTTAAAAAATACAAGTGCCTTGGCTGTAGAATACATGGCATGATGAACTTGATGCCAGCAACCAGAGGATCCCACCTTGAGCAAAAGAGATCTCCGCAGTTCCCACAGGGCTTTGTTTCTTTTTCACTTCCTCTTGCAATCTCTCCATCCTCCCCAACCTTTCTCAGCTGTTTGATGCTGAGGTCCAAGCAGGGCACTTTCCCAGTGGTTCTTTCCCTTTTCATCACTATCAGCAAGAGGAACAACTGTATGTTTTTTCCCCTTGTGTAAAGCTGGTGAACTCTTAGAAGGCTGTTTTTTTTTTTTTCTATGGGAAACAAGATCTCTGAGGACTCTGCCTCCCCTGCATCATTTTTGTGTTGCAGGGGAATTAGCCAAATTTTTTGCAGATTATAGCAGTTTCTCAGAAAAAAAGCAAGTTCTGAACAATGTATAGACCTATAGAAAAAAAAAGTAAATCAGTCTTGTTCTAGTCTCCAACTGCTTGGACTGTGTTCTCTTTTCATTGCAGACAAGCAACTTTCATCACCACCAATATGCAAATAAAGATATTTGACCTCAATCTTTCCTACAGGAGGAAAACCCTCAGCCATGCCACGTATCCTACAGCCAAGGCTTGTTGCACATCAGACCATATTTTCTTCCATAGCTTGAATCCCTGTGGGCTAAGAAACCCACAGGCTCCTGCATATCTGGGGAAGACCTAGACCTCTAAGGACATTTCAGCTCAGTCCTCCTCAGGTGAGGTTTGTCACAAGTTATTTTCTATATCACAGAAGCGTTTTATAACTACAAAACTGTAGCAATGGAAACTGGGACTCAACCAGTGAGAGCTGTGTAGTCTGTTGTTAATATACGGCAGGCAGCTCGCAGACACTGAAACTGCAACTAGATTCCTGTCTTTACCCAGGCATTTTCTGCATACCAAAATTAACTGCGGTCAATAAAGAAACCTTGGATTGGTCAACAGTGAAATCCTTTAAGCTAATGCACAGATGAATCATTGTGGCGGGTCTAGGGCAGGGGGAAAATCTGAAATTAGGATGTGTGTTCTCTGCAGGCCCAGAGGAGGTGTGGAACCGGGAGCTCCTGCAGATACCTCCTTGGCAAGGCTGACTTAGTGTGGTGCAAGAGTGGCTGGTATTAAATCACAGAATCGTAGGATCATAGAATGGTTTGGGTTGCAAGGGACCTTAAAGATCATCTAGTTCCAACCCCCCTGCCATGAGCAGGGACACCTTCCACTAGATCAGGTTGCTCAAAGCCTCATCCTCATACTGCTCAATCCTCATGTTGCTGTCTCAACTCGTAGTATTATGTGGTTGTGCTCCCCAGCAGAGTTGCACTCCGTGGTATGACATGGAAGAGATGTGAGGTCCCCACACAGGGCAGGAGCACCATTCAGTGCATGAAGTTAGTGCTTTGCCAGAGCATCCACAGGGTGGATTTTTGCATGAAGCTATGAAAAATTCAAAAATTGAAGGGCTGTCCATCTACAGCAGTAGCCTTCCTCACATCTCATAGGCAAGAGGGACCTGATGAGGTGCATCTGCAGGTCCTGAGGGAACTGGCAGATGAAGTTGCTAAGCCACTAGCCATCATATTTCAGAAGTCGTGGCAATCTGGTGAAGTTCCCAATGACTGGAAAAAGGGAAACATAGCCCCCATCTTTAAAAAGGGGAAAAAAGAAGACCCAGGGAACTACAGGCCAGTCAGTCTCACCTCTGTGCCTGGCAAGATCATGGAGCAGATCCTCCTGGTGACTATGCTAAGGCACATAGAAAACAAGGAGGTGATTGGTGACAGCCAACATGATTCACTAAGGGCAAATCCTGCCTGACTAATTTGGTGGCCTTCTATGATGAGGTTATGGCATTGATGGATAAGGGAAGAGCAACTGACATCATCTACCTGGACTTGTCCAAAGCATTTGATACTGTCCCACACGACATCCTTGTCTCTAAACTGGAAAGACATGGTTTTGATGGATGGACCACTCAGAGGATAAGGAATTGGCTGGATGGTCACACTCAAAGAGTTGCGGTCAACGGTTCAATATCCAAGTGGAGGCCAGTGACAAGTGGTGTTCCTCAGGGGTCGGTACTGCAGCCGGTGCTATTTAACATCTTTGTTGGAGACATGGACAGTGGGATTGAGTGCACCCTCAGCAAGTTTGCAGATGACACCAAGTTGTGTGCTGTTGTGGACACACTGGAGGGAAGGGATGCCATCCAGAGGGACCTTGACAGGCTGGAGAGGTGGGCCTGTGTGATACTCATGAAGTTCAACAAGGCCAAGTGCAAGGTCCTGCACGTGGGTCGGGGCAATCTCATGCACAAGTACAGGCTGGGCAGAGAATGGATTGAGAGCAGCCCTGAGAAAAAGGACTTGGGAGTGCTGGTGGATGAGAAGCTCAACATGAGCCGGCAATGTGCACTGGCAGCCCAGAAAGCCAACCGTATCCTGGGCTGCATCCAAAACAGCATGGCCAGCAGGTCGAGGGAGGGACCCTCTGCCCTCGTGAGACCCCATCTCAAATACTGTGTTCAGCTCTGGAGTCCCCAACACAAGAAGGACATGAAGCTGCTGGAGCAAGTCCAGAGGAGGGCCACAAAGATAATCAGAGGGCTGGAGCGCCTTTGCTATGAAGACAGGCTGAGAGAGTTGGGGCTGTTCAGCCTGGAGAAGAGAAGGCTCCAGGGTGATCTTATAGCAGCCTTTCAGTACTTAAAGGGGGCCTACAGGAAAGCTGGAGGGACTTTTTACAAGGGTGTGTAGTGATAGGACAAGGGGCAATGGCTTTAAACTGAAAGGGCAGATTTCAGTTAGATATAAGAAAGAAATTTTTCACTCAAGAGGGTGGTGAGGCACTGGAACAGGTTGCCCAGAGAAGTTGTAGATGCCCCATCCCTGAAAGTGTTCAAGGCTGGGTTGGATGAGGCTTTGGGCAACCTGGTGTAGTGGAGGGTTTCCCTGCCCATGGCAGGGGGGTTGGAACTAGATGATCTTTAAGGTCCCTTCCAACCCTAACGATTCTATGATTTTAAGAACTTATTCAGCTGCAGTGCATTTGAGAACAGGATGTTCGGACTGGGAATTTTCCATTTGTGGGCTTTGAGAAGGGCTCTCAATGAGGCCAGGCAAACTGTTCTGAAAGAGGCAACTGCAAGTGCACAGCAAGATGCAAGCTGGGACAGGATTTCTGCCTAAATACACTGCGGAGGGGACACAGGACAGCAGGGAGGGGAAAGCCATTTCAGCAGAGGATAAGGCCAACTCAAGAACAGACAGAGATGGCCGCAAACTCATTTAGGTTGGAAAACTGAAGCTAGGAAAGGTCTTCAGAGCAGGAGGTGCCTGAAGGCCCCAGCAGAGCGGAGGGAGTGCCTGCCTGCCCCAGGTCCTGGGGATGCCTGTGGGTTGCCAAACCCCTTGGCTCTGGCAGCCGCTTATTTCTTCAGTGACAGTCACTGGGAGGACAAAATATGTGCGGAGCTCCCCCTGTTCCTGGTACTTCTGGTAATACAGGAGGCTCCATGCAGTTTATCAATGCTCCTGGCAAGAATGACAAAAAGCTGTTCCTGGAGCAGCTGAGGGAGACATTACCAGCTGCAAATAAACTCATAGACAACATAAAGCAGCCTCCCTCCCTCCTTGGTGCTTGGCTTCGCTTCCCACCCCAGTCTGGGTTCCCCTTGGGGGTCCTGCCAGTCACCACACTCCATCTTCACCCCACGGTACACCTCCTCCATCCACAGACAGGGTCAGGGACATCCTCAGCCTCCAGGGATGGTGACTGGAGAGCAACAGTGTCACTGCTCATTTGAGAGCACAGGGTGGGGAATCTGCACCCTGTCATCTTCCTCCTGGAGCCTGGCAAGAGGAGGGTTAACAGTTGCAGCCTGTTGTGATTTACAGATGAACATCCCCTTCTCCAGTCTTGACCTATGGAAAGACTAAATATCACGTTTCTCAGGCACATACACTTCTGCAACAAGCTGGGGCTATCGCTGCACTGCAACAAAGTGCTGCTGCAATGAGGGACATGGGGACAAAGGTGTCCCAGTGCTGGCGGTGCCACAGAGATTCCCATTCACAACGAGGCAGGACTGTGGATTAACTGTAGCCCAGCAGTGTGCTCTGAGCATTTCAGAGTCATGAGATAGACTTAGAAACCTGACATTCAAAAAAAAAATAATTAAGAGGTTCCTCGTTTCTTTGACATCTGACAATCAAGCTTTTAAGTTACTCTTGGGTCACGGTCTTCCCTGCACAGCCACAGCATTGCAAATCGACTTTTTAATGCAGGCAAGCCAAGATGGTCACCTCCTGACTTGCCTCCAGAAACTGGGGTTTTAACTGCACCATTAAACATCACAGGACTTTCAGTAAAATCATGAGAGCTAGCAGTAGTCCTGGCATAGCTAGGAAGGATCTGCTTTAGGACATGGCTTAGTACTAAATCTTAAGCCCCTGATCTTGAGTGGATAAAGCCCAAATCTGATTTTTCTGTTCCTCTTGCCTCTACATTTTAGCACTTTAAGTCATGTTGTCTATAAAAGTGGTCAGAGTTGATCCAGATGAACAGTGAGAATAAGACTTCAGCGAATGAAACCTGCAATAGGGAAAAATAACTCAGCATCTTGCAAATGGACATTAAAGGCCCGACAGTCAAACTCTGGAAGAGGCTATCCCTTTTCCAGGGTACAAAGTGGAGCCAAGTTCCTGCACCTAGCACAGGGCACAGATTCCCAGCAAAGCTGACACTGGCTCAGAGCAGGGCTAGCTGTGAACGCAGGGCATTCTGCCCACTGCAACGCCTCTACTGGAGGGGCTGGGATTGCCCAGTGCTGTCTGAGGGGATGCTCTTAGTTTTTCTGGTCCTCTGGGAAACTGTGGTAAATCCCTGGTTTGTAGCATTTTCCTACACTCCTTTGTCACCTAGTGCTGTGCTGGGGCAGCACACTAGTTTCTTCAGAAATGATACAAGATTTCTGGAAATAAGTTAGTTGATAAAGTACCATTTGACCTTCCACAAGACTGTTTCCCTCCTCCAGGTTGTTTTGCTGTCTGTGGTCCAGTTTGGGGAACTCCTCACATTTCAGCCCAGGGGTTTGCATGTCTTTCCTGAGCTGCTTGTGACTCTTTTCTACTGGGTTGCTGCCTGACGGATGCTCTGCTTGTAGCTCTGTTTACCCCAGCCCCTGAGGGAATTGCAGTGCCCGAGATTCTGTTCAGACCTTAGGCTTCTGTTTAAATATTTTGCCTGTGGTTTCTAGCTGTTTGAATCTCTCCAAGGAGCCCTAAAAGCTAACAACTCCTGCTGCTGACAGCAGGCTCCATCTCCACTGACATGTGCCCCTGCACCTTCGAGTCCAGGCAGCGAGTTCATGCCCTGCCTGACTCCATTCTGCAGCCAATCTGACAAATGCCAGAACAAGGACCCCCATGCAACACAGGAGAGCCAGCCAGCCACTGCATGCGATGCCTTGGCTGCTGCTTTGTTACCAGGATGGATTTGACCAACAAGTCTGCCCCAAAACACACATTTTTATTCCTGAGGCCCCTACCGCAGTGCTACTCCAGGGGCACCACTTTGGGATCCTGCCCTGCGCTAGCTTGGCAATAAACATACCCCAAAATACTGGGGAGTAACATGAGGCACATCTCCTGGTCATTCAACACTAAAATAGGACAGAATGACAAGCAAGGAAATTTGCAGGGAAAGCTGGCCTGCTACCCTCTCTCTGTTAAGCTCATTAAAGGTAGCTTTTAGCATCAAACCAGACATCCCATGAACAGCTAAGAAAATATCAAACATCAGCACTAGCACTTAGACAGGAAAGTCGGGCCCTTGGGCATGTCCTCTTGCAGCCAGCCTTTCCAGGTGCCCTCTCTACCACTGATACATGGGCTGCCAGACCAGCTTCTGCAGAAAATGTTCCCAGAAAAATTGTTTCATTAAACCAATATAAACATGCCTTACCATTTCCTGCTCCAAGTGGCTATTCTAGGTTAAAAAACAACTGGAATGTTAGGAATCACTAGGAGAGGAACAGAAAACAGAGCAGAGCCTCCCTCTAAATCCATCTCAAATATTACATCTACTTCAGCCCTGCTGTCTCAGGCAGATGTGGCAGAGCTAGAAAATGTACAAAGGTGACCAGTGGGATGGAACAGTTCCCAGGCAGTAGATAAGTAGATACACAGAGGCTCTTCTTCCAGAAAGGAGGTGAGCAAGGGAGAACACAGCACAGGTCTATAAATTGCAAAGGGTTTAAAGGAATGAGTATTCCCTTGTAACACCAGCCTCTGGAGGCAGAAATAGACAGAAAGCAAAAAGCAATAGCATTGCTCACCAGCCTGGGCTGCAGCTCCAAGGATGCTATTGCATCTTCCACAACCAGGAGGAAATGGCCCACCTTTTGTAGGCAGGGTCTCAACCTTAGTTAATTACATTCAGTTTCAATTCAAGCCAGCTGGGTAATAGTAATTGGATGCCACAATTCCCCTTTTTTGTTTTACCAGTTTTTTGCTTTTAGAGGAAAGTAAAGGTTTTTACAGTGAGCAGAGACCCAGTCCATTTGTTCCAATTCCAGCACACTTCCCTCCCATGAATATCACATCAGGGCTTGCAGCTTTACCTTCTTTACCAAAGGACTCTCACTCCGGCCCTGGCTCCGGCTACTCTGGCTCCAGTGAGGGAGTCACGGTCCTCAGGGTCTCTCAGATGTATCACGTCAGGGTCACCAATTGTTGCTCACCAGCCTCGGCTGCAGCTCCAAGGATGCCGTTACGTCTTCCACAGCCAGGAGGAAACGGCCCGCCTTTTGTAGGCAGGGTCTCAACCTTAGTTAATTAGTTAATTACATTCGGTTTCAATTCAAGCCAGCTGGGTAACAGTAATTGGATGCCACACGATAGTGGAAGAAAACCCCACCAAATGCTGTTAAACGCAATGATCCAAGCGGCTAAAGAAAGAAATGGCAGGTACTGCGGGTTCGGTGCAGTGACCGACCGGGCCGCGGGCGGGTGCTGGTGCCCCTCCCCGCCCCGGGGTGCGCTACGGGCACCCTCCGCACTGTCCAGTGGCTTTTAAACCCCTCAGACACCATCAGAGGGGTGTTTCTGGAGATGGCTTTGACTGGCCTGAAATAGAGTACGAAGCGTTCCCCAGCTGCCTCCCTGCCCCTTCCCGTTCCCCAGCTGCCCCCCTGCCCGTTCCCGCCGCCCGCCGGGGCAGTGCCCGCAGCCGCTGCTGCCACCTCCCGGGGGAGCGCCGCGCCGCCCGCGCGGCACCGGGCCCGGCCCGGCTGGGCATCCAAACCTCGCGGGCGGTGGTTAAAGTGTGCTGGGGGCCTGCAAGAAAGCTGGAGAGGGGCTTTTTACAGGGGCGGGTAGTGACAGGACAAGGGACAACGGCTTTAAACTGAAAGAGGGGAGATTTAGATTAGAGATAAGAAATTCTTCACCCCGAGGGCGGTGAGGCACTGGAACAGGTTGCCCAGAGAAGTTGTGGCTGCCCCATCCCTGGGAGTGTCTAAGACCAAGTTGGATGAGGTTTTGAGCAACCTGATCCAGGGGAAGGTGTCCCTGCCCATGGCAGGGGGGGTGGAACTAGATGACCTTTAAGGTCCCTTCCAACCCAAACCATTCTGTGATTGTATGAAACACCCTCCCCAAAACCAGCCAGGCTCTGTGCAGCAGCTCACCCTATGCATGACAGCAGGGATAATTTTAGAGATTATTATTCTGTGGCTTTAGTACTGTGGTAGAAAGGGTTATTTTATGCCTGTTGGAGCAAACTGACTCTGTGCCCTCTCCCAATACGTTTTTAGCACCATGGTTATGCTTTTTTGCTACTTAGAAATTCGGTGCCCTTCTGTGCGAAGCCTGTTTCGTCTCTTGCTGCATGCAAAGTCACCCAGCCCTGTGGGGGAACCAAGCTAGAAAAAAGTGTAGTTTTTGTCATTAAGCTCTCCGTCTTAATTTAAGGAGTACTTAGAAAAATATAAGGTAGAGATTGCTGAAAAACATCTATTTGGAGAACAGCATCAGGGTGTGCTCTGAACACCAAGGCGATGCTGCACACTCAGTTGTTGTTTCAGGACTAAACAACTCCATCCCTTTGCAACCTGGTTTAAGAAGTGATCAGGTTTTCTTAGCGAGTCTGCCACCTTTTGTCAATATTTATAGTGAAGATGCTACTAAAATCAGTGATATTGCCGTTCGCAACAGTGTTTCTTGTTCATCTTCCATGACATCAGGATTATTTGTGTGAAGGGGTGATATCCTCTCCAGAGTTCATTAACCTGGAAGTCAGTTTGCATGCGTTTTGCTTTGGACGCATTCAAAGCCAAATCTGCTCTGATAATTTTGCTGATAACATTAAAGGCAAAAGACATCACAGCAAAGATTTTACAAACTACCTACTGAAAACCTTCCACTGCTTTGGAGCCAGCTTTGCGAGCAGCAAACTGCCTGCATGGCCAGGCCAGTGCCCTACCACCCATGGGTGGGCACTGACGGGGACCACGGCCTTCCCCAAAGCACCACCACGGCAGCCCATGTAGCCACGGGTACCGTGTCCAGAACATCACGCTGAGAGGCTGAACTCATGACAAAAGCCTGTTGAAGAAAGGGAAATAACCAGAGGGGACATTTGACAAGTTAGTTTTTTATTCAGTGCATTGGACTCGTACATCGCCGCTTCGTCAACTTACAACATTTCACACATTCCTATAAAACCAACACCGAGTCCGGTCTCTTGTTAAAGACACTCGGTGTAAAATGTAAAGCAGTCTATCAAATATTTACTTTAGTAAGTACAGCTTAGAGCCCAGTAACAGGCTGTGTCCAGCGCGTTCAGTGCTGGGTTGCAGCAGTGGGTGGAGAATGGATCAGTGACTCACGATTGGTGCAGGGATTCGTTCACAAAGGTCTAGACCCAGCTCATTAACATCTCAGCCAATGTTTATCCGATTGCTGTAGAGCCTGGCCTCCCTCCTGCAGCTGCTAGTTCCATTATGCCAGTACTCTGAGCATGGGTGGAGCTGCACCTATGAAACCCCTAATGCAGAACTACTGCAGCACTGGAAAACCTGATTTGGGCTGGGGCAGCCTGTCTGTGCTCCGTGCTGAGGAGAGTCACTCTGGCAGCACGGTATGGCACATCTTACCCCGTCCCCGCAACTGGGCCAGCAGCAGCAGTCAGAACAGCACAGCAAACCAAAGAGAAATGCAAGGTGTTTCAGGCCTGACTATCAGGGCAGAGTGAGATGTTTTCAGGATGGAGGGGTCTTACACTGCAAACCTCTGGGCAGGAACAGCTGCATGCACAACAAATTGGACAATTAGGTGGATGCTGGGGAATGTGGGCAGCTTGAGCATCCCCACTGGTGCTGCTGCTGAGGCACGTCCCTGCACATGCGCTGCTTCCCGCTCTGTCTCCCACACGGGCAGCTGCAGTGTCCTCAACCCCATTCCACCCATCTGACAAGGCAGGGAAGGCTCCATGGGTATGGCTTGGAGCTGGTCTCCCCTCCCTCTTGCAGAAGTCACCCCGGGGAGCACAGGGTGCCCTGGCAGGGGGTCAGGGCTGGTGCCAGCCCTGCAGCTCCCCAGCACAGCGCTCCCAAGAAATCCATCTCTGCTCATCCCCCTCCACCACCCCACTCACGTCCCACCTGCCCTGTGCTCTGGCCCCGACTCTCATCCTGCCTCATCCCTGCCCTCAATAGCTCATTCACTCTGTGTGTAAGGAAGGAGACGGCACATTGCCAAGTTAGCTATCTCAGAGGAAATCTATCAAGTTTTATTGAGCTGCCCGTTACGGGGCCTGGACTGTTATGGGCAGTCCCTGTGAGGAGCATGCGGTGCTAAGGCATGGTGACCGTCCGGCCGGCGCTCCTGGCTGCTGTAAAGCGCCTCTTATTCCTCAGACCAGAGAACCTCTCATCCAGCGTCAGGCTGGTCTGCAGGGGAAAGGGAGAGCGAGTCAGTTCTGTGTCCCATGGCAAAGCACGGCCAAACTCGTAGCAGGGTATTGATTAGAGCCCATCAGTCAGGACGGTGCTTCACAGCCGGTTAGTCAATTAAACCACTCAGCACACAGAGACATGGAGCTCAACAGATTGTGTGCGGCTGGAAAACCTCCAAGCAGTGCCCAGCCCCAAGACATGGGGTGTTCTCGGCAAGAACAGGAGCAAGCAGATGGCATTTGAGCACAAGGCGTCAAGTAAAACCAAACCATCCAGACAAGAAACATCGGCAATGAAGAAGGTGGAGTAGGATTTCTGACCTGCCCTAGGGCTCTTGGACCATACTTCAGCACAAAACATGGCACCGAGAAGGTCACCAAAGCAAAGAGAGAGCAAAGCCCAGAAGTGCCATATGTCTCCGAGGAGTGGGGAGCACCGATAGCGAAATGGTCTCCCCCAGCGAGGACCGCTCACAAGCAGCATCTCCCTGCTCTGAGCAAGCACATGGACACGCCAAGAGAGGCCAACAGAGTTGGAAAAATTGGGCTGAGTCTGTAGCTGCTGAACAGTCTTCTCAGGCACGTTCAGTTTTGCGAGGAAGCTAGCCAACACGGCTACAGGACTTTCCTCCTGGGTTATGCTAGATAAACCCAACTGGCAGCCCCAAAAACCTGAGCGTGATGTTAACAGCTTAGTGGCAGGGCTGCTGCAGGGTGCAAGGCGCTGCCTGTCCGTCGACAATCCTCTACCTGGTTGGCCATCGCGCGGAAGTTGAATCTCAGCAGCACCCCTTTGGGCTGGGGCTTGGTGGCCCATGGTGGGGGCCTCTGGCTTCGCAGGAACGGGCGCTTGGATCCTGGCCTGGGGAAAGCACAGATGTGCAGTCACTGAGGATGCTAAGGCAGCTCGCTTCCTATCGTCCACGAACCAGCGAGGAGAAAAGGAGGCACCTGCACGCTCCATACGTCCTGTGGCATGTCTCATGGCAGCCTGGGTGAGTCTAAAGGGCACCAGGAGAGCTGCTGTGCAGGCAGAGTTCCAGCACTGGGGACTGTGTCACGTCAAGGCTATCACAGGGTGCCCTCTGTGCCAAGGACATTCCTAGTGCCCGCACCCATCCTTCTTCCTGCCCCCAGCTGGGTGCCAGGTCCTGCCGCTGCACTGGCTCAGCCTAGAGGTGAAGCTGCCCCTTCCAGCCTCTGCGCCCCCCTTACACAGTGAACTTGCCGTGTCCCCTCGGGGCACACGGCGCTTCCCCCGTGACACCCCACATCGAGCACAACCAGCCTGCCACCTCCCACGCGCTGCTGGCGCTTCCATGTCTCCTTACTCTGGATAACAAACGAGCCGCACGGTAATTACCGTCTTCTTTCAGATACGCCAGGAAGGGAATGAGACACCATTTGCCAACCAGTTTGGGTGTGAACCATTCATTGCATGCTCATTATGGAAGAAGCGAAGCTGCAATAATGCTAAAGGGATTTGCAATGGCTTTTGTAGGGCTCCCATCCTAACAAATCACCTCATTTACTTACGCGCCTGTCTGGCCTGCCTGGGGATTAGCCACAGAAACCGTCAGAACCGCTCCGGGGCTGGGTTTCACTTGCCACCTGCCAAGACAGGGAGATGTATCCAGCTTCGATTTGAGCGTGAAAGAGCACGTCGTGTTTGCAGCATGCCTTTGTTCACCAGTTACCTTCTCATCCTTGGTGGTTTCCTTTCTCCATTAGCATCCATCTGCTGTGAAATATATTTAAAAAAAAAACAGACTTAAAGAATTAGCACTCAGAAACAATGACTCCTTTTCCATCATTTCATTTGGTGTATCTGAATAGCTCTTTCCTTGCATGTTGCCAAGAAATTTCCTAATCTTAGGTTTCCTGCTGTCACAGTGATCTGTACGGGTGGCTTTACTTTGCCCTGCTTGTGCTGCTGTATAAACTGCAAGGTTTACTTTTATCACCTGCCCAGATTTTATTTTCCAGCTGCCAGAATATTAAGCTGCATTAAAAATTGCCTGTCCTGCAAATACTTTCCTAGGAATATGATCGTTATTAAAATCATCCATCTCTCCCAGTTACTTTTGGAAGCAAAGATACAACTGGGCAATGGCTGGTAAAAGCGAAGGCTTGTCACCTTCAGCAGGTTGCAGAAAAAATGTTGCAATACTGACCCCTTTCTGAAAGTTGCCTTTGGAGAACCGCTGCTGCATCCGCTTCTGCTGGAAGGCTGGTCCTCTGTTTAGCAGAAAGGGCCTGCTGGAAAAGGAGGAGAGAGAAAAGGACATAGGTGAATACAATGCCAGATCTCTCCTAAAGTTTAATGCTGAAATACCTAACCCAGCACGGTATTAAAAAGCAGCATGAGAAGCAAATGAGGCTGCGCATTACCAGGCTCAGCCCAACAGGTTTTTCTGCCAGCAAAAGATTTCAGAGGAACTCGTTTTTCCGCTCAGATGAAACAACAGCTTGTGTTTGTTCTGAACTCTGCTCATGAAATCATGGAAGAAAATCATAGAAAAAAATCTGGTTAGAAGGGACCTCTGGAGGTCATTCAGTTTCTGCTCTACACAGAGCAAAGATGGGATTGCATTGGAGCTTCCTTTCGAGCTCCAAGAACACAAGGACCACAACGAGACAGGCTCTGAGGCTGTGCCCAGTGCCTGGCAGCCTGCTTTCAGCACAGCTCCCGGGCACAGCGTCGGCTCCTGCAGCCCCTCGCCGGGACAGATGCCCTCTCCCTGCCCACCTCTTACAGCTGGGATCTGTATTTCCTGCCTTTATGAAAAGAAATGCTATTTCACTCTTCATATTTTTCCCCAAAGTGACAGAGTTTAATAAAAATACAGAGGTCACACTTCCCGTGCTTTCTAAAATGAAATGACAGATCCAATACCTGAATTATTAACTATCGGCACAAAGTTGTTTTATTTCCAGATGCTTTCCTAACATCCCCAGGGGTATTTTTCTCACGCTGCGTGAGCACACGGCCGTAGCCACTCCCAGCTGGCGCAGACCAAGAGCAGAGCCCTGGGAGCTTCACAGGGAATTGCCGAAAACCAAAAAACTCCAGAGTTACAAAAAATTTTACCTTTTCCCTGGGGCGCAGGTGCTGGTAGCAGCTGCTCTGAACCTCTTGGGGCCTGGGGGTGGCCGCTGCCGTCCCTCCGGCTGCCCACTGCTGCTGCTCTTGGCGAAAGCATCGCTGTTCTTGTTGCCCTGAAAAAGCAGCGAGAGCCCAGCTGTCGCCACCCGCGCTGCCACCTCGGCACACGGAGAGGGAGCGAGCGCAAGCAACAGCATGCGGCGGTCCTTCCCTCCGCTGACTGCCGCTGCCTGAGAAGCCGGGGCATTTATTTGGCATTTTCTTTGGCTCTGTCCAGGGGGAAATCCAGCCTGCTACGATGGGCAGGTGGTGACTGCTGACACGGCAGCCGTTCCCTCGCTGCTCACGGATGCATCCGGCACCGCTTGCAATTGCTTCAAAGGGGGCTCAGCCCCGCACTGTGTGCTCTGCGTTCCCCATATTCTTATTCCCAAATGTTTTTCCTTTTGCAACTTCTGCACTCTTGCAACAGAACAACCCTGCTCTGCAAGTGCTTTTTTTTTTTTTTCCATCTCCTTTGACATTTTCTTGATTGGAAACTGATTTCTTGCTAAATCTATTAAAAATTGGTCTCTTCCATGGTGTTTTGTATCTACAGCAGGCATATTACTACCAAGCAGTGTTGCTGTAGTCTCAACATCTGGACTTAGTATACACTGTTGTCAACAATCAGTGTGCGCACCTCGGCTCCTGGGCATGAAACTAGGAATGAAGGAATAACAGGAAGAATGTTTCATTCTAACAGAGCAGAAATACCTAAAAAAAAATTAGTCAATGGAGAGCAAATCTCATACAAGCCAAGCATTTACAGCTTTGCTCAGGTTTCCTTTCAGTCATTGACTCTTTCCTGTTTGGACATGTAGGTTGTCTGGTCCAAGCCCTGAAGCACGAAGCACATCAGAAGGCCCCTCAGCAGTGCAGGTCCTCCTGCCACACGCTCTATGCCATTTATCTCTGTAGGACAACCACTGTCATTGTTACTACCCATTAACTGAGATGTGTTTCCACATTCTTCCCACTTAGTTTATTTCTGCAAAATGGAAGCTATCATGGAATTATGCCTCCTAGCAACTGCTTATTACTTTCCGTTAATACCCAGCCACACTCAATATCTGAGTCATCACAGTCTTTATTTTCAGGAATAAGCGCACTCCATGCACATGTCTGCTCAGTTTGGGGCTCCCTTATCTATACCCCCAGGACACAGCCATGAAATGTGCCATCATGTTCGCTACTTTGGTGTTATTTTAAAAGCTTACTAAGCATATGTGACCTCCTAACTGAGTGGATTTTCATCAGTGCAGAAAAAATAACCTCCTCTCACAGAGGACTATCTACCTGCTTGATTTCCACCTTCTACACCAAGCCAGTTTAACATTAGTGATGCTCAGAAGAAAGCTGTAAGAATTACTTTAATGGTGAATGTGTACCTTCCTTCTCACCTGCTCAGTCTTAAAATACCTCAAAAATCAAATGAAAATATTTAAATATTTTTTTTCAGTTTTTGAGCAGAGATAAGACCTAAACACTTAACCTTCAAAAAGGGAAAGCCACGAATTAAAAAAAACCCACGCATTTTACACTGAAGCACATGGGTAATCTGATCCATGGCTTGTCACAGCACTGGGAACCAGTGTCTCAGGGTGGGGGAAAGCCACTTTCTAGTGAAAAGTATGTCTCTGAATCGAAGCCACCTGAAGCCAACAACAGTCTGTCCTTTGATTTCACTGGACCTTGAAAAATGCTTTGGGTGGACGACAAGTAACGGTGAATCGTAACATACCTCCTCTAAATGATAATAATAGTAAGATGAGATGACATGGAATTTGGTTTTATGGAAATATTTTTAAATCTTTCAAGAATACATTTTTTAAAAAATCTTTTCTGTAAAACCCATGAGAACTGATTCAGTGAAATTATGTAGAGTCATAAGCTTATAAAACCAACAGGAAAATTGCTATTTTATATGCATATGTGTCTGTACCCACCTATGCATACAAATTCTGTGCACAGACATATAAAAGATGGTGCCTGTAAATTTTTTAGGTAGATTGTTCTTTGGGGTGATCCAGAATCATAAAATCCGGCAGATTTCTACATGACATTTGGGAACAGCTGTACCTTCCTTACCCCCCTACCTCCTGAGTCGATGCCTGGCGATTTAAGGGGCTCACTCCATTTAATGTGGCAGCTGATCTTCTCCTGGGACCAGGCACAGTATTCCTGAACCGTCTCTGATTGTATTGTTGTTGTCCAAACCCTCTTCTAAAACGGTTAGGTCCTACAAAAATAAACTTATTTTAGCACCCTTCAAAACTCAATTTATGATTACAGTTTTGCAAATGAGTTACAAGGTTAACTTAATATGATACAGGAGTATCTATATAAATAGTGATGCAAGAAACACATTAATTTATACCAGAAAAGTAAATTAATTTTGCAGAATATATAAATAATTTATCTTTCCAATGTCTCACTAGCATTCTTATTATATGTAGAACTGACAAACACGTTATTTGATTTGAAAGAATATATAAGAGAAAAGCATTCCAGAATTCTGATTCCTAATAAAGGCAGGAACACTCAAATCAAGAAACCTGTCAATCTGTTGTCAGAGCTCACATTGCTACGAATTAACTGTGAAATGGAAAAGCCTTTTGATACAGACATGCAAGCGACTCGAGCATCTGAAAGCCAACCCCACAGCAGCCTGAAATAGCTCCAAATGCCCACATTATAGCACTTGATAAGTGAAGACTGGATCATAATTTTTATATGTATACATATATTTTAATTTTTGAGCTTGACATATCCTTACTCACTGCATATGTTGAAGGGGGCACCTTCTGCTGCTGTTTTACGTATCTGCATAGTACATACACACCAACAGCCCACCTTGCATTTAAGTGCTTCCCTAAGTTTCTTTATGATTTTGAAACCTGCTTAAGCATCGAGTGAGAGGAAACCACTCTGTCAGATGGAGGCAGAGTGCATTAAAGCCTGATTACGCCACACGATAAACTTCTGTAGTCATCAGGAAGCAGACATTTTCCATGTTGCGATACCAGTGAAACGCGCACCCGGACTCGGAGGGGCACGTAAATCAGGCACAAGGCATGGCAGTGGGCAGCGGGCATACGGTTAAACCCCTGCACCATACAGCAGAACCCCACTGACACAAACCACAGACCGGTTAGACGCGTGTATTGATCCTACACCATCGACTCCTACATCACCGCGATTTATAATGACTCAGAGCAATTAGCAATGAAGTCTTGGGAGGCAGCGGTGACACTGCTGTCAGGGGCCATCACCGCAGTGATTAATGAAGGCTCCAGCCCCAGGGTGTAACACCGGTCAGAGCCAGCGTGGGCTGGTTACGCTGGAATACGAATGAAGATGATTTGAGCTGCTCTGGCTCTAAAACAAAAGGGCACCAGGGTGTGCCCGTGGGAAGCACCTCCTGACCAGCACGTCGGGATGCTCCGCTCCCTGTGATCGGACTGCTAGTCGGAAGCACTCACAAAAACACAACGCTGTTCACAAGCTCTGTGGGGCCAATAGTTATTTTCTTCGCAAATGACACTCTCTCACCACAGGTGTGTAAATGTTCCTCTCCCAACACACACTTGAATTTTGGCCATCTGTGTCTTTTTGACCACATGTCTTGCTGGGTTTAACGGCCCTTTTTTTCCTGCCTGGTTCTGCCCCCACAGTCTGTTTTTCCCTTTCTTGTTCCCTTCAACAACTACCCTGGGCTTGCCCGTCTCTCTTGCTGTCCTGGGTGCCCCCAGCCTTGCAACATAGCTCCCGGGCACCCCGGAGAGGGCAGCTCCTCTGCAGCAAGACAGACTGAGCTCCGCCACCTTTCCCGGGCATCTCGTCGGTGCGATGGGAGGGACTGATGCAAAAGGCAGCCCTGACTGGAAAATCAGGCCCGTCAGTCAGCTCATTTTGGAGAGCCCCTGCTCAGCAGCGCGCTCGGCTGAGCCTCAGCCAGTGCTGACAGCTAACGATGGAGCTGCCAGCCTCTGAGGGGTACCCCGTGTACACCGGCTGGGGAGCAGGGCCCCGGTCTGCCACGCGTATCCTGAAGTGTGACGCATGGGAGGCTCCATCTCTGCAAAAAGTCTGGCCAGTATTTATTAATGAAAGAATATTTGACTAAAACCCCACAGCATCAGCAGCTGCGGAGGACCCCCTCTTGTCTGGGCACATGCTCAGAGCCTGGTGCTGAGCACATCTGGGTTGGCTGAGCGGCACCTCTGCCCAGCAAGTCCAGTCTGGGGAGAAGCTCCAACTTCTGACAGACTCTTTTTCCGAGGAGATTTGAAATTCAAATGTCTCATCATTAAAAATCATCCTTCCCCAACGGGGAGATGGTTTAAGCCTTATTCCAGGCGGGATAACAGCACTTCGCTTGCACGAATTCTCTTGCTAGTCTAATCAGCATAATACCTTTTTCCACACTCTGTCATTACAGCGCTGGGCTGTTCTGATCCTCATTTTGATAATGGTTATCACACCTCAGCCCAGAAGGGACGGCATTTCACCAGGGACCGAAGTGAAATGAGCCCCCAAAGAATTATGGGCTAAATTCCCAGTTGTGCTGAGCTTCCCAAAATTGCTACTGACATCAACTTCACACAGCATGGTGGGTCTCTGCACTTGGCAGGGCTGAATTCAGACTCTGTTAAAACCTATGAAATACTAAGACTAGCAGAAATAATTCTATACATGAACAGAAAAGTTCTCCTTTCTAAGGAATAGCTAGAAAAAAAAAATTATTTATTTGACTCTGCATGCAGTAGCGGCTCGAGTGTGGAAGAATATCAATATGCCTGTGTTTTTGACAGAAAAATCAATTTGCAAAGGGCAATTATCATCATTCTGTTTTGAACCGGAACGATTCTCGGTAAGGCAATATGTGGTGGAGACCAAGAACATGAGAGTGGGAGGCAGATCACAGACAGGCAGGATTGCTCCCAGCAATCCCACTGTCCTGATGTGCCATTGGCACTCCAAGGGAAGACTGCGAAGAAATTGCTGCAAAACGTCACCAAAATCTTCAATGAAAAGATTTAGCAGTAATTTTTTAAAAAAGCGAAATTTTGATATGGCATTTCATGCAGCAGATCACTTTGGCTTTGTAGATAAAAGCTAGTGGAACCAGACACAGATTAGTGTGTGATCACATGGTAATATAAAAAAAAATCATAAAAATAGCACAGTTGGCAAAAGTGACAAATTAGCTCCAATAACTGAGCTATCAAAGACAGTTACTGAAGAGGTAATTTACGTGTGTTCTGGGAAAAAGAGGATTAGGAAGAGGCATAATTAAAATATGCAAAGCCAAAAGGGAATAGAGAATAGATATTAAGTCACTCTGAATTAGTAATTCATGAGAGGGTGGAAGGGAGAGAAACGGATGAATTTATGCTCTGAAAGGGCCCTGATATTCCATTGTTGCAGAGAAAAAAGCTATTCAGAGCCCGAGTACATCTTATACGCACACAGGAATTAGACAGGAGAAGGATTTAAGAGCTGTATTTTGTTACACAAATGTGTTTTCCAGCTTGGCAGACCTCCACCCTCCCAAGGCACTCACCTACCTTGCAAATTCCTCTGCATCCAGGCGCAGAAACGGGGCCGCCCATACCCGTACGCCGAATTCCTGTTCTTGACCTGCTGCCTTTGCCTGTTCCCCACGGCGCCGGCATCTGTTTGCTCCTTCCTGTGGCGTTTTATGATGTCATCTAGATCGAAATGGCAAAAGGGGAACCTGTAAAACCTGCACTTTCTACCGACAGCAATTCCCACTTTTGGTGCTTGCAATTGTCCGCAGCAAAAACGGAGTTTGCGGTTCTGCGAGCTATGCTGGCCGAACAATAAAAGATTAAGCTTAGCTCAGAAAGTATAGGATCAAATCACTCGGCTCCTGTGGGCTGGAGATTAGAGTGCAGCTAATTATTTAAAAACAAGCTACCACCCAGCACGTATGCACCATTTGCAGGACAGAGATTTCAGATCCCTGTCCCACTAAGGGATCCGATCCTGCAGATTTCCCACACACATAAGAGAATATGTTTTTGCAGGAGCGTCGGGAGCTCAGTGCTGGGCAGAGAACATTTTTTGAGAAGGTCTGACTTGGGAGGCTGCAGGACAAATGGCCAAAGCAAGGAGAATGGGCAGAAGCACCCATGGGTGCACTCACGCTGTGATGGCCGCTCCAAGGGCTCCCCCTGCCACACATGGGACACGGACACTGCCCCGTGCAGGGGACATTCACATCCCTGATGTATAAACAACACAAATGCTGTTCCAGTGTCATGCAAACACAGGCGGGATGAATGTCCCCCTAGCCCCTAAATTCGTAAAGGGGAGAACTGAAGCTTGGTGCAGCGAAGGCTGTGACGTGAGGGCTGGGGGAAGGAGTCTCAGTTGTACAAGGCAACTGCTAAGAAAGGGGACATCATGGTCCTGCAAACACTCATGGTTCACCAGGCAGTTGTAGGACAGTTTCCTTTCAATTTCCATCTCCTGAAGGCAGCTACCTGCATGTCTTTCCTCAGTGTTTTAAAAAAACAAAGCAAGTTTCTAGCCCTCGGTGGTATGAGATGAAGCTTGAAGCCATAAACCCCTATGGCTCAAAAACCAGCAAGCAAATAGATGTAACACGCACAATGAGTATCAGCAGTGCTTTGTATTTTAAGTTCCACGATCTTCAGCACCTGACTCGATTTTCTGACTATCTGGGGTAGATGCTCCTGCTTAATTACTCAATATAGCTCACCTAGAAACAGCTGGATGAGGACGTATCAACCACAAAGCAAGAACCTCTTACCTTTTGCTGTTGTCTGATGAAGCAGAGAGGGAGAACATCCCAAATACAAGAGGACTGTGCAGGGGATGCTGGCTCTCCCCTGTGGAATCTGGGTGCTCCCGTATACACCTGTCTGCACTGCACTGAGGGAACCAGCTCTCGTGCTTCACATGGAACACATCGATTCAATTTCCATGCTTGCCCCGTTGCCAGCAGCAGTAAGGTATTTTGGGAACCCTGCACAGCTCTCTGCAGACAGGAGGGAGGGTGACCAGCCAGCTTCTGTGCTGCTGCAGTACGAGAACCAGGACCAGGCACTGCTGCCTCTCACCTCTGAGTCCTCATCGCCGTCCCACCACAAAAGAGGTATAAAACAGCTCGAATGCAGCAAGATGGACCCAGGATGTCCTGCCAATATCACAGGACTCTCCTCACTTAAACTTATTAGACAGCTCTGAAAAGGTGCTCTACTGAGATCTTCCATGAACTACAAGATGTTTCTCACTTTCTTTGCAAGACATCATCCAAATGCAGTTCCTGAGGTGCAGAGCCTGTATGAAACAAGCAATTATTTCCCCTGTGATTTAGACACTTTTGGTTTAAAACTATATTAGCAGCACTGAGATGACACAAAATTTCTCCAAGGATGTTTTTCCATTGTGCTTCACCAGTTTGGACCCAGCCAAGCATCCCTGGTGCTTCCCTCAGCGCTGCTGCTGTAACCAGCTGTGCATCCTCTGAGCTGCACTGAAGTGCTCTGTTTCAGGACAGAGACAGCACAAGGGACACAAAGGAAGGTGGTGATCCACCTGCAGTATCCAGAGTATACCTGAATGGGTTTTGAAAGCTCCTGCCCATCCTCGGCAACAGTTTTTAACTCTTTAAAAGACAGCACTGTAAGTTGAGGTACCTGGACCACACACATATGGCACCAATCATTCTTACCCAGCTGGACTGAGTTGAGATAATGAACTAATTACTAATCAACTCAAGGTACCGATCCTGCCTACAAGAGGCAGGCCATTTCCTCCTGGCTGTGGAGGATGCAACAGTGTCCTTAGTGCTGCAGCCCAGGCTGGTGAGCAACAACTGGTGACCCTGATGTGATACATCCGTGAGACCCTGGGAAGCCCTGACTCCCTCGCCGAGCTGAGAGCCCGAGCCGGGAGCTCAAGCGAGAGTCCTTCGGAGAAGAAGGTAAAGCCGCAAGCCCCGATGTGGTATTCGCGGGAGGGAAGCGTGCTGGAGTTGGATGAATGGGCCAGGTCTCTGCTCACCCATAAAGCCTTTGTGAAAACAAAAAATGGTAAAACAAAAAGGGGGAATTATGGCACCAATCATTCTTACCTAGCTGGACTGAGTTGAGATAATGAACTAATTACTAATCAACTCAAGGTACCTATCCTGCCTACAAGAGGCAGGCCATTTCCTCCTGGCTGTGGAGGATGCAACAGCATCCTTGGTGCCACAGCCCAGGCTGGTGAGCAACACACACAAACTACTTTTAGATGCAAAGCTCCTTCAAGAAACAGCCCAAAGCCCCTCAGTTCTCAACGGGCTAGTCTGAAATTAAGGGGATCTTTTTAATTCAAGCTGTTCTGATGAAGACAAAAGGCAAAGGGACATCTCCTCATTAATTTGTATTTTCTAACAATTTCTTCTTTTAACCTCAAACCTTCCAGAAAATATTTAGCAAGTAATAAAGCCACATCTGTTAACCTCCAAGTGGAATGTTTTAACTTTACTTTAACAAATTAGCGAGGAAAGAAGTGTCCAAATCAGGCCTTTTCCCAGGCAGTGTGTGATAGTTTGATGTGTGGGGGGGTGTTCTGGTGGCAGGGGAGGGGATTTGCTCCCTGTGCCACCAGATCTGAGTCCCATCCCCCCCGGGGGAGGTTGAGCCAAGGCGGCGCCTCTGCGAATTGCCCTATTTAAGCTGGGACAAAGGGGCGGGAAAGGGCTTTTTGCTCAGGAGCGAGGAGAGAGCAGGAGGGCGCTGCCCTCGCTCCCGGCTCCCGGCCGAGCGGCCGCTCGGGCCCGGGCCGGCGCCATGTGCTCAAGATGGCGCCGGGGAGCCGCATGGGGGACTCGGTAAGCGCCCCACTCCCGGGGTGCCCGCCGGGCCGAGCTTCCCCAGAGAGGATTAATATCTAAGAGAAGACAACCACAGCGACCGGGTCAGCAAAGATGGAGCAGGAGGAGGTGTGCTGGAGCTGAGGCTTCCCTTGCAAATCGGTGTGAGATGGCAGGCGGCCCCCCTGCAGCCAAGGTGTACTCGGCGGGGCAGCGACCCACTCGTGGCCCGTGGAGAAACCCACGTCGGGAAGGAGATGCCTGAGCCCAGGAGAGGTCGTGGAGCAGGGGATGCGCGACCAGGTACTGTTGATAATGGGGCATGGAATGCACGACGAGGTCGTGGAGGCATCTGGAGACCGTGGGACGACCCACGCCGACGTGAGTGGCAGCAGCTCCCTAAGAGGCCGAGACTGGTAAAGCCCGAACTGGTGCGATCCATGGGGAGGATTGCAATCCTGCGGGCAGGACTTACTTTGGAAAAGTTTGGGGACTTTTTCTTTGTGAGTAGGGGATCCACCGAAGCAAGGGAAAAATGGTGTAAAGACTCCTCCTCCTTTAAGAAAGGAGCGGCAGTGAACAACATGGATGAACTGACCTGTACTCCCCCATTCCCTGTCTCCCTGCGCCGCTGGGGGGAAGGCAGAGCCAGGAACGGAAGGAAAATAGGGGGTGGGGAGGTGTTGTTTTAAGATCGGGCCTTGTTTTCTCTTTCTCCTCTCAAGTAACCGGTTTCGTTCCCTTTTGTCTTTTGTTTAGTAACTGTTAATAAATTGTTTTGTTTTATTAAGAAAGCCTGAGTCATGTTTTGCCCGAGACCATGTTTGGTGGGTGCTCCCTCTCGGTTCTTGTCTCGACCCTCAGTCCAAAAAAAAAAGAAACCACGACAATTGTGGCGCCCAACGTGGGGCAGAGGAATTCGAGATAAGAATAGTGATTGGGAGAGGTAACGGGCAAAACATGGACTCCAGAGTGGTGAAAACAGAAGGACCTTAGGAAACTTTGATTGTTGTGTTTGGTGAAGGGACTAGGGGTGGATTGTTTGTGAAATGTGTGTTCTTGTTTAATGTTTTAAGTGAAGTTGTGCCTGAATAGGGAATTCGCAGAGGCGAGGGGTGGAATGTGATAGTTTGATGTGTGGGGGGGTGTTCTGGTGGCAGGGGAGGGGATTTGCTCCCTGTGCCACCAGATCTGAGTCCCATCCCCCCCGGGGGAGGTTGAGCCAAGGCGGCGCCTCTGCGAATTGCCCTATTTAAGCTGGGACAAAGGGGCGGGAAAGGGCTTTTTGCTCAGGAGCGAGGAGAGAGCAGGAGGGCGCTGCCCTCGCTCCCGGCTCCCGGCCGAGCGGCCGCTCGGGCCCGGGCCGGCGCCATGTGCTCAAGATGGCGCCGGGGAGCCGCATGGGGGACTCGGTAAGCGCCCCACTCCCGGGGTGCCCGCCGGGCCGAGCTTCCCCAGAGAGGATTAATATCTAAGAGAAGACAACCACAGCGACCGGGTCAGCAAAGATGGAGCAGGAGGAGGTGTGCTGGAGCTGAGGCTTCCCTTGCAAATCGGTGTGAGATGGCAGGCGGCCCCCCTGCAGCCAAGGTGTACTCGGCGGGGCAGCGACCCACTCGTGGCCCGTGGAGAAACCCACGTCGGGAAGGAGATGCCTGAGCCCAGGAGAGGTCGTGGAGCAGGGGATGCGCGACCAGGTACTGTTGATAATGGGGCATGGAATGCACGACGAGGTCGTGGAGGCATCTGGAGACCGTGGGACGACCCACGCCGACGTGAGTGGCAGCAGCTCCCTAAGAGGCCGAGACTGGTAAAGCCCGAACTGGTGCGATCCATGGGGAGGATTGCAATCCTGCGGGCAGGACTTACTTTGGAAAAGTTTGGGGACTTTTTCTTTGTGAGTAGGGGATCCACCGAAGCAAGGGAAAAATGGTGTAAAGACTCCTCCTCCTTTAAGAAAGGAGCGGCAGTGAACAACATGGATGAACTGACCTGTACTCCCCCATTCCCTGTCTCCCTGCGCCGCTGGGGGGAAGGCAGAGCCAGGAACGGAAGGAAAATAGGGGGTGGGGAGGTGTTGTTTTAAGATCGGGCCTTGTTTTCTCTTTCTCCTCTCAAGTAACCGGTTTCGTTCCCTTTTGTCTTTTGTTTAGTAACTGTTAATAAATTGTTTTGTTTTATTAAGAAAGCCTGAGTCATGTTTTGCCCGAGACCATGTTTGGTGGGTGCTCCCTCTCGGTTCTTGTCTCGACCCTCAGTCCAAAAAAAAAAGAAACCACGACACAGTGGCTACTCCAGCTCCTTAATGAATCACTGGACTGGAAGCACAGAAGTGCCATTAGCTTTCTAAGAGTGATTATCACAAACAGCACATCATACCTCCAGCACTTGTCACTTGTCATTTTCTATCAAGAAACTCCTGTGTCCAAATTAACACAAAGCCCAGGGAAAGCAAACGAGAGCAGATGTAAGAATAGGCTGCGTGACTGCTTTTGTGATTTCTCCATCAAGTCTGCCAGAAAGAGAGCACGCTGGGAGAGGCTGGGTGATGTTCTCGATATGAACGCGTTAATGTTCTCAGCTGAGTGTGCCTTTGGGACATGTGCTATTTGGGGCACGACAGCTTTGATGCATATCAACAGCATCCCTGCTTGCTCTGCAAGGAGGTGGATGCAGGCATCCAAGGGTGGGCTATCTGCAATGCGGGGAAGAGCTCACCAGGAACAGAGAGGAGATGAATGTCAGCTGTCCAGTCTGTCCCCTTTCAGTGTCTTTTTTTGTTTGGTATGGGTTGTTACTCTCTCTTTTGCACCTATATCATAGGGTTAACCAAGCAATGTAATGGAGTACTACATAAGGCTGGAAGGGATCCTGAGAGGTCATTCAAGGTACCCCTATGCTCTTAAGACAGAATTAGATCTATCAGGGCAGCTTTAGAGTAACTCCTGCAGTTTCCTGTGACTGCTAACGCAAGTAAGGCCCAACGCATCCCAAAGCACAGAAACAAGCACCTCACGGTCAAAGTTCTTCACTAGGGCTCTTGTTTTCATAGAATCATAGAATGGTTTGGGTTGGAAGAGATGTTAAAGATCATTTAGTTCCAACCCCCCCGCCATGGGCAGGGACACCTTCCACTAGATCAGGTTGCTCAAAGCCTTGTCCAGTGTGTATTCTGGATTGAATATGGAGGTGGACCACAGAAGGTCTGACCAAGGGAAGCAATAAGCAGAAGCAAAAGGAGTATTTCACATCAGCAAGCAGAAAAAGGGTGTGCAACACCACGGGGAAAAACTAAATGAAAAGTTAGGGACGTGCTATTGCTGTAAACTCTCATAGCACCGTTAAAATAAGGGTGCGTCAGCCGAGAGATCAGTTCGAGTTTGTGGTGGAAAATGTTCTGCTATTCCTGACAAGTGGCTCATTGCTGGGAAGAAATGACACAAGGTTTCAGTTAGGAAGCTGACCCAATAATAAAAGGTACTGTTGGACTTTCCTTCCACAGCAGAGATGTCAACACGATAATCTACCAAGATCTATCATCCCAGCGTCAGAGCCCAGGCCTTCGGAGTTAATAACAGAGCAGTTGTTTATGCACAGTCCACGTATCCAGTGCCAGAGGAATGGCGAGCATCACGAGCAAGCTGCTATAAATAGCCTGCGCACCCGAGGATATGGCTCATATCTTTATTCCAATTTACGTAAGCCTCTCCGGACCCGCGGCGCTTCTCGCTCTGCCCTCCGCAGTTACGGGGCGCTGCCAGCGGAGCGCAGAGCCGGGTCTGAAGCCGCGATTCCCCCCCCGCGGCTACTTCTTCGCCTCCTCCTGCCCGGTCCTCTTCCACCGCAGCCGGGTGCGGGCGTACCGGGGGGCACCGGCACTGCGGGGCCGCACCGCGCTCCTCTGCCCGACTCTACCCACCCCGCACAAACACAAGCACAAAGCAAACCCCCGGGCCCCGCCGGGCGCACGGAGCCCCGTGCCGGGCCCCCCCGGGCTCCCCCGGTCCGCCCCCGGCCCTCGCCGCCCCCCGCCCGGGCAGGACCCCTCGCCCCGCCGGACCTACCCAGGGACATGTCAATCTCCTCGGCTCCCGGTTGCGGCCCGCCCGCGGGCTCCGGCCCCGGCTGCGGCCCCGCCGCCTCCATGGGCTCCGAACGCGCACTGCCGCCGCCCAGTGCGCCTGCCCGGAATGTGCCGGCACGGCCGGCGGCACCCCGCCCCGGCACCCACCCACCGGCACCCTGCCCTCTGTGCCCGGACACCCCTGTCTCCGCAAGCTGGCCGTCCAGCCCCGCCCAGGTATCCCCCAAACTTGCTCCGCGAGCATCCCCGCCAGCCCCGCTACTCTCCAGCCAGTTCTGCCCTCTGCGCCCCCGGGCACTCTCTCGTGGCCCGGCCCTGCCCTGGCCCACCGCCCCTCCGCACCCCGCGAGTCATCCTCGCAGCCTCCCCGCTTATTCGGGGGATCCTTTTCATCAGCACTTCCCCTCTAGCTCTCTCCTAAGCATTCCCCAGTCTCTGTGCTAACCCTCTTCCCCCCGAATCCTTCTCCTCTGGGGTTTGTGCCAGGACCAGATAGTCATTGCCATCAGTCATTTCTGAGCGATGTAAAAGAAGGAATGACTTTGCCTTATCTTCAAGACTAGAAAAACAAGGTAACTTCACAAGCAGAGGCACTCTCGGCTTGTATTCAGGCATGAAGTCTGTTGTTTGTGAGCTTCTTGGGGAGCACGCATGCATTTCAAATTGGTCTTTCAGCACCATCCCGATCACTCACAGAAATCAGATTCTTCAGGGGATCTTTCAGTCTCTGTGTCACGTTGGTTGTGGCACTGGTGCTATTCTGCAGTTTGAAATCAAAATGTGAGCTAAACCATCTTCCTCTACTTTTAAAGCCCGATTAAAAAAACCCCAAAACCAAACAAAATGGAAGAGACGAACTGGGAGAACAATCACTCCTCTTCCAAAGGGCCACCGTGCAATAGGTGAATAGAATGTTTTTTCCTAAATAAATGTGCTGAAATAATCTTCCACACCACACACATAATAAAGTCCACATAAATCTGAGAACAAACTCTGCACGTTCTGTGTTTTCAAGACAGTTTCTTGTGTTTTCGAGACAGTTTCTTTTTTCCACCTTGCACTTCAAATAAGAGATAAATTTCTACATGCAAATAAATCAGGGCAAACATTGCCTCCTGGTATGTGAATAGCTCTTAGCAAGATCGAGTGCTTCTGAAAGTGTTGGTTTAGGGAACTGTTCTTTCATGAAAGAAAAGAACAGAACAGTGTTGAGAGAGCAACAAATAACTTTAGTTGTCTTTTGCAATGACACTGTAAGATGATCATTAAAGCATGTTAGCATGAAGTCCTAGGAACTAAGGTCATGATACTTCATTTGCAATTTTATATGATATGCAAGGTGTCCTGGAGGTGCTGCTGCTCTTTGAGGAGCCCTGGTTATAATGCTCCCCTTGTCCAAGAGCTTTCCTTCAAAGGGAATCACTAAAATCTTCCAGCAATTTAGTGAGAGCAGGCAGGGAAGCTGTGGCTGCTGGGAAAGGGCTGGAAGTATCCACATAAGCCAAGGTTTTAGCAATGGACAGGGAGAGGAGGTCTATAGCAGTGCCATTTTCTAGCCCCTAATGAGAGAAGGGCTCTGGGAGGTGTTCTGGAACCAGCTGTGAAGCAGCAGCTGCCGGGAGTCCTGAGGGGAGGACCGCAGGAGAGGTCTGGAGTCTCCTCTGGGTACAGGTGAGCCGTGTGTTGAATGAATGACCCAGGTTTCCACACTGGGAAGAAGCTGGAGTTGGTCCTGCTATGAGGACAGTGCAATAAAAGTTTTCGTGGCTTTCTGCAAAATTACACATACTTGTATCTTCAGAAAATCTGAAGGCAACAGCTGAGAGATTTGCAAGTGTTTCCATTTGGTCATGTTTAGAGAAACAAACATTTGAGACAAAACAAGACAAAAGTAGAGTCTAGAAATGCTGAGACCAACTTCTGAAATAGTAGGTATTTTCAAATGACAGGGTTTTTTTTGTTGTTGTTGAACTACAACAAAATACTACAAAAAAAGTCCAAAATCCAGTCCACCAAGTGAGAGGTTTAATTATCTGTTTTTCTCTAACAGCACAGCTTTGAAGGCAGTGATAAAACCTTTACAAGCCATATTCCTGCATCTGGGAAGTACGAGCTGATACGTACTCTGTTATCTCTCAACTGCCAGTCTGTGACCTCTTAACGTCTTGGCAAGTGTCCCATTTGCTTAGTATGTCTAAGCACGGCCATTAACTCAGTTCTGAGTAATTTCTCATATTAACAGTGTAGGTGACACATGCTGGAGTTGGTGAAACGACCTTAAGAGCCAGAACCTTCTTCTAAAGCACAATCCCCCTGCCCTGGAGAGGGCTGCAGGTGTCTGGCAGACAGACTTGACCCTGCATCCTAAGAAAGGAATGCCAGTAATGTGACTTTCTAAAGGTTAAAGTGGGATTACGAAAAAAAAAAAAAAAAGAAAAAAGAAAAGAAATGAACAGAGGAAAAAGGATTTTTGTCATGCTTTCCTCTAGAACTGGTTTGCAGTACTAAATAATACTGTGGCAATGAGCCATCAAGTTAAGCCCTCAAAGAAAACTGGGGTGCCTCTGCCAAAGGTGCCAAGTATTCCTTCCCTGGAGGGCACATGTGTAATGAACTTTTTCACAAAGAGCAAGTGTTATTTTGGGACACTGAGCCTTTCAATTTATCAAGGTACTCTTCTTATCACATAATCAAACCACAAGGAACCCTAGAAGGCTTTTAGCTAAAACCAAATAAAAATAGAAGTCAGTGGGAGAAGGGAACACATGCCAGCATTCAAACTCTTGTATTATCTGAAATGCTTTCTCAGGCTCTTAGTAGATTAAGTGAATCTTCTGCATGTTAAATAACTTGTGATGATTTGTTGTTGTGATAAACCTTATGCTGTGATATAAAAATACATATCTTAAAATTAATGCTGACCACTCTTTCTGTTGTTCCCAGAGGTACCTCATATCACAATTACTTAATATAAAATTAAAAAAAAAAAAAAGACTATTGACTTTAAGTGAAATGGACTCAAAACTACATGATGCAATTGCAAATAAATGCTTTTTCTTGAGAAGTAAGCCTGACTGGCTGTAGGAAATGTTTAGCATCTGCATGCATACATTTGTACCTGTGGGTATGGAAGCACTCCACCCTATATCTGAACTGCTCAAAGCATAAACAATGGGCCAAAAATCCGCTCACTTTTGTGATGTTTTGTGTTTTGCCCACAAGGGGGTGTTTAGGCCTTTTGGTTGGCGGGAGCTGCAGGAGCAGAATTCTCAGCTTCTCATGAGGAACGCTGGTGGCAGTACAGCTTCGCCAGCTTGTTCTGAAATTGGTGCACCACCACCGAAGAGCCTATGTTTTATTGTTAGATGCTGAATATGGTCTTTTAACCATATGGGGCTACTTGAAAACCATCTTCTTGAGAAGATGGAAGAGAAAAAAAAATGTTCTTCAGGCTTTTTGAGAAAACTCCAGATTACGCCAATATTTCCCTGTTCATTCCCAGAATGTGAGCTACATTGATGATAATGCTTCAGTTTTTATGTGGAAGTTCTGACTGAATGCGATGGAGTGGCTGAGGTGCACACATCATTGAGTTCTGCTCAGTGAAAACAACTGTTCACTGACAAGTCAACCACTTCTTGTTAACACTTAATGACAAATTCCGTGTTTTGTTTCTTACACATTTGCAGCCTGTATACTGTAAGACTGCAAGTTATTTAGAGAAGGGTTGTTGTTTTGTTTTTTTTTTTGTTTGGGTATTTTTTTCCCCTCTCTTCTGTATGTGTATTAAAACTGAGATCTCAGCCTGGTACATGCAAAACTATTTTTACAGTACCCATTAGCTATACCTCTGGACTATGCAGAACATCCTTACAGTCATCCCCGGCATGTCTAGATCTGAAGGTCTGCAGGACGATTTAGCATTTGTATTAAAGCACAATACAATTGATCATCCTGCCTGTAGTTATCTAGGACAAGGAGACAACAGTTACTTCTTATCTTAGACTGTCTTTTGTGTATCAGAGATGTAGTTTGTGAAATGCATGGCATACTTGATAAAAGATAATTGCAACGGCAGAGGCTTGGACTCAACACACACACGTGCAGGATGACAGGGGAGTTGGCAGCTTCAGTGTAACCAGCCTAGCTACATCCCAGTAAACTGAGATACACAGATAATCCATGTCACTGTCATTTTGATTGCCATGTAGGAGTAGTTTTAGTTCATGTTTCTTCTCGGGGTCTCTCAATACTAAAATAAGCCTTCACTGGAAGGGCTCCATTTCTAATTTTACCAAGAAACTAGCAAGGCAAGTATGCTACTGCATAGCAAAGAAGTTATTCACAATAGCATAAAAGGAAGAAATCCTGTTAGAAATCACACTAAAACAATTGGTAAAGGATAAAGGTCTCTGCAGCACCATGAGAAGGTGTTTCCAGTGCATATAACTGGAATAAGTGGTACTTGAAATTACATTTTTGAGGGTAAAGGCCACCCTCCCCCTTGCCTTCAGAAATGTATTTTCTGGTGCTCAGTGAAGCATTGCTAGCTGTACAATTAATCACATGCTCAAGATGGAAAAGGTACCAGGAATCTTTTCTTTAATGGATCTGCTGTCTTCTTGTGGTCTGTACAAAAAGACTTTTAAGAACAGATATTGCCCACAAAAGCAGCCAGAGGGAATCTTGCTTGCTTCCTTTCTATTCAAGCATCAGATGCTGAAGTATTTCGAGCTATCTCTAGCTCTTTCAAAATGATGTTTCAGATAAATCACTACCCTTTAGCACGGACAGCATGGCATTTGTTTTTTGACCTAACTAGGCATATGTGGTTTGCTTGCTTTGCTTTCAAAGTGGGCCAGATGATACCATTTTAGTATGAATCTTGAATTTGGTTATTTGGAGCTTCCCTATGGGAAGCTGTGGACACTTGCAGGTCTTGAAGAAAAAAATGGTATCAATTAGGAATAGAGCATGCACTGAAACACAAAGTAAGTGAGAAGGAATTGAAGAGTAATCGAGGAGACAGCACAAGGATCATGTGAGTGCTGAAGTAACAGTGGATGTGTTATCTCAGTACCTCACACATGTAGGAGGACTGAGGCTACTCATAAAGAAGCATAGTAAGAACATTATGAAAGCTCTGGTGTTTAATTGCCTAAAGCAAGAAAGTCTCTAAAGAATGCAAAAAAAAGGTCGGTGCTGACATCTCAGGAGGATTTCATTTCTCAACAGCAAATGCCAATCTAGACTGACAAAGATCTGCTTTGTATTGAGCTCAAGTATTTAATTCAAGAACACTGAAAGTTTCAGGGGTGTCTCTGCTTTGGGTGCCCAGAGCTTACATTGCATGGCAGAGGCCTGCAAGTCCAGTGGAGGTGTCAAGGGAGCATTGCACCAGGATACCCCAGGCAGCATCTCAGCTTTGTTACTGTGCTTTGATGTTCTTATCGCATGCACTGACCTGACCTGGGACGCAGCCTGCAGTATACTCCGGAGAATTGTGAAGGTACGGGAAACATAAGGAACTCCACTCTTGCTTTCCCTACTCTCATAATCGATTTTATACTGACATTTCCAGTACAGATGAACCTGTCTGGCTCCTCCAGAAGGCAGAGCCCTGGGAGCTGTGAGTGATGATGCTGAGCAGAGGTCAGAAGAGGTGCGAGAGCAGCACAGGAGGAGCAGCAGGATGGGCATGCTGCTCTCACACTTGGGCTAACCATGCCAAAGCACTACGTCATTGCAAGACTTGTGAGTAACCACATCTTGCAATCCATGTTGAAAGTTGGATAGATCAAAGCCTTATCTAGATCTCATTCCCTCTAGGCATTGGCATTACCTCTTAACGTTTGTTGATGTCATATCTTTATGAGTTTTTATCTCATCTAAAGCGGATGTGGGTAACCACAAAGACTGTCAAAGTGGAAGCTCTTTATGGAAGCAGGCGATTTTCAGTGATTTTCAGACCCCTGAGACATAGACTGTGTCTGTGGTGAGCCAGCAAGGAAATACGTTTGTCTTGTGCATTCTCATTGTGTTCTCATCAGTGTTTCCACCTTTTCCTGTACTCATCTTTACTGCCTTAATAAATGAGAAAATGCTATCATCTCTGTTTTACAGAAGAAATGGGGGGATGGCACAGCTATGACTTACTACTCAGTATGACAAGATGGTTGATTTTTGGGAGCCTTCTGCCACTAAACTAGTGACTCTGGTTTTGCTTGTGAAATGAAAAAGAAAAGAGAGCAGGGGGTGTGGGGAGAAAGAACTGTTGAATGGCTGTGAAGTTCAGTATAAATAAAATGAATCAGACTTTAGCATTCCAGACATCTGTTCTGATTGTGCAGCTATTTGAGGTGATAAATGACCGCCACAGGTAAATCTGCATGTAGCTATACCATAGGAACATGCAATCAATTCCCAAGCTTTTGCCTGAGTAAGCAACAATCTGCTCAAGACAGTTTGCAAATTAGGGATTTTCGGTTAGCTGTTAGAAAAAGTCTCAGACATTGCTTCTAGCCTATTGTATTGGACACTTTAGTGCATGTGAAGATGTGAGCATGTGCCTGAGCAGACTGAGTGTACTTGGTTTGCTTCTCAGTAGGAACACCTGCAGACGCAGTGAGAGTTTTGTTACAGACAAAAAGGCCCCTCATACGTGAGAACTGCAGCATGACTAAATGGTGTTTTGAATCCTCTGACAATTCAACAGACCCGTTTCTTACAAACCGAGCTGAACCTCTTTCTCTGTCTAACCACGCAGAGACCAGCTAGGCTCATAAATAGCAAGCGGCTGTGTGATGTGGCTTAGAGGGAGGACAGCAAAGCTGCATCTCCGAGCTGGCCCTGTGCCAAGCCACCGGCTTTGTAAACTCAGAGCCACTATTTCTAACATTTAGTAGCATTTAGTTACCAGGGCTGGTCCTGGCTGCTGCTCTGCTTCACTCTGACAAGCTGCAGAGCCACTATACCTCCCGCTCCACGTCTGCAAGCAAAATCATCATACGCACTTGGCCCAACATCAGCCTGTGAGCTTATTCAACCTCCACCCTCTCTGGCTGGAAACTTGACCACGGGCAGCAGTCAGCAGTGGTTATGCAGGTTTGTCTGATTTTCCTGCTGTGAATCCAGGGAACAATTAGCTTTTTCAGGGCAAGAAGAGAGGCTCTGGCCCAGGCAGATGGGTCACTAGATATTAATCTGTAAGCTTTAATCCTGCAGCCCACAAAGTATCCACAGCTATGGTTAAATGAAGCAGTCAGCCACAATATTTGCAGGTGGCAATGGGAGCCCTTCCCCCACCACACATCCATTTTGCACATAGGCTTCGTTTGCTGGAAATTCAATCTATTTGCCATGACACAATGATCCTGAAGTCCATACAATACTGCACCAAAGGATTAAACCCTTCACTCTTCAGTACCTTCTTACTGATCCTGGCTAATTTGGTTCTATTGAATTTCAGCCAGATATCACCCACACAATATTACAGGGCTGTTCCTGTTTCGACTAATAATGGCTCATCTGTCTCTCACTGACACATTGCTGACTGAAGGCTAGTCTCTTCCATACCGCTTATAGAAGGAATTTCCCTTAGATCCCCAGTCATGATGCATGCATGCAACAAAAATATCCATTTAAGGACCTTCAGGAGGATCAAAGCATAAAAGCAGATTCTGCTTATCAAACCCACAGCAATTGCATTAAAGTGTGGGTCTATGAGCCTTTCTTCAGCATTTTTTAATTATGGCTCCAGAGTAATTTTTGACAGATAAATATGCAGCACCTAACGAGTACAGATTACATGGTAATAGAGATAATTATTCATCCATACAATATTCTAGAAATTGTGTAACATTTTATTAATATAACAGGGCTCTGGACATTGCAACCAGCTTCTGATTTATGTTTCACTGCTTCCCTTTCACAGTCTTAGTCAAGAGCATTAGTATCTTTAAGGCTTTTGTAAACGTTTCTTAACCCATTCTAGGGTGATAACCTTACTCCTATTCCCCTTTGTTCTGCTATGGGAGATTCCTCACTGATTTATTTTTTTTTTCCATGCCACTGACGAGAATCTGCAGTTATTAACAGGCAGTACTGTGACTTTCAACACAGAGGTGATGCTCTGATGCATCTGGTTTAGGAGACCCTTTAACCTGCGGAGCAATCGATAATCTGCGTTGCCATAGATACGACGGTAAACCCGAAGGATGCCAAACGGCTGACTGGAGTGAAAACAGCCTATTTGCCGTGCCGCCGACAGGCGAGGCTGCCCCGGCACCGGGAAGGGACGCCGTTTCACCGACGCCGTGGTTGCCGAGCAGTTGTTCTCTGCGCCACATCAACATCGCGTCTGTTCTGCGGGGCGGCCCCTTGCCCTGAACCGCCCGCCGCAGCGGCGTTCTCCCGACACACGCTGAGCCGCTCCCGGCCCGGCTGCAAGAGGCGCCCCGGTGCCCGTGCCATGTCGGCGGGCCGCCCCGGGAGCGAGCGCGCCCCGTCCCGTCCCGCCGCAGCCCTGCGGGCGGCACCGGCCCCCGAACGCGCCCGCCTGCCACAGACCGCCCCGCCCCTCCTCACGCGCTTGGCCCTTCATTGGCCAACACCTCCTCGGGGAGCCACGCCCCACCGCCCCTGCCGCCGCGGATTGGTGAGCGCGGCCCAGGGGCGCGCAGACGCCACGCCCCCTCCGCCACGGCCCCCTCCCGCGGCCCCCCCTGCCCCCTGCGGGTCCGGCGGCGCCTGCGCAGTGGCGGCGCGGCCGTCCCGGCTGTTGTTATTGTGGGGCTCGTCAGCGCCGCGCGAAGATGGCGGCCGGGCAGGGGGGCGGTGGCGGCGGCGGCAACGGCGGGGGCAACGGCAACGGCCCGGGGGGGCTGGGGATCCCCGCTCACCTCACTCTCTCCTTCTCGGCCGGGCCGCACTGGGGCGCGGCGACTCTGCCGCAGTCGCACACCGTGCGCAGCCTGGACCGGGCCCTGGAGGAGGCGGGCAGCTCGGGCATCCTCTGCCTCAGTGGGAGGAAGCTGCGCGACTTCCCCGGCAGCGGCTACGACCTCAGCGACACCACGCAAGCGGGTGAGAGTCTCCGGCTGTGAGGCGTGACGGGGCCCGGCTGCGGGGGTGATGCGGGGCGGATGGCCGGCCCGGCTGTGAGGGCGGGGGGACGACGTCCCCGCTGTGGTGGCGGTCGGGGATAAGCAGTGGGAAGGGGGGGGCCCGTGGTGGCAGTGGGGGAGTGTGGGTGCCCAGCTGCGGAAGGTGGAAGTGGAGGGGATGCAGCGAAGGGGTCTTCTGTGGTGGCGAAGAAGGGCTGTGGGAGGTGGGGGCTGTGGTGGCAGTTGAGGGGGAGATGGCATGGCAGCGGCCTGCTCTGGGGGCATTGGGGTGCCTAGGGGTGCCCAGTGAGGGCGATGGGGAGAATGCAGCGGGGAGATCTGCTGTGGTGGCGGTCGGGGGGAGCAGTGAGGGGCACACGCTGTAGTGGCGATGGTAGAGATGTAGTGGCGGGGCTGGTGCGGTGGCAATGGGGAGAAGCACTAAAGGAGCCACCGCTGTGGTGGCAGTGGGGGTCTTGGAGTGTGCGTGGGGGCTGCTGTGGTGGCGGTGGGGAGGAGTAGGGGCCCTCGCTGTGTGAGGGCAACGGGGGCTAGTGGGGGGTTTCCATTTTTGGGGGAGGGGCGGGACAGTAAGGGTGCTCCCCCCGCATGCAGTGGGACGGGGAGGCTGGAGACGGGGTGCGCACTGGTGGGGTGCTCCTGGGGGGGTTGGTTCTGCTGCGTGTCCTTACCGGGGGGAGCGTTCCTGTGGTGGTGGGCTGTGCACCGCGGACACCTTGCTTGCGGTGTGTGCGTGCAAAGGCAGGGGTGCTGCTGCGGTGTGCCCGAGGGGGTGGGGGGCGAGGGGCCCCCAGCAGCGTGCGCCTGCGCGGAGCAGCGTGTGTGTGTGCAAAGGCAGGGCTCTGCGGGGAGAGGGGCTCCCGCTAAACCCTGTCCGTGTGTGCGTGCACACCGCGGGCTGTCGTTGTGCTGGGTGGGAGTGGTGTTGTGCTCTGTGTGTGTGTATCTGTGGGGGGGTGGGGGGGTGCTCTGTGTGCCTGTGCTGCGGGGGGAGCGGGGCTGCCTGCGTGCAGCGAGGAGAGGGGTTCTCGCCTATGCATGCTTGTGCAGCGAAGGAAAGGTGGTGCCTCTGTGTGCGTGCAAGGGCGGAGGGTGTCCACAGGGAACTGTCTGTGTGTCTGTGCGTGTCGTGAGGATGGGGACTGGTAGTTGGTGTGAGTTGGTGTGCTTGCACAGGGGGTGCCAGATGAGGGGGGCTCTTCAGTTCGCTCCGGGGAATAAGAGCTCCGTGCTGTGGCTGGGTTGTACCTCCAAGGGTGTCAAATCCCTCGCGGTGAATTACCTGGTGTTCCGGTCGGTCCTTCTTCCAGGCTTGGCAGGAAGATGGTTAAAAGTGCGAGTGAGGGATGTGTGCACATCTAGCAGTGTGCGTGTCAGAGCTTAATGTATTCACCGTGTTGGTGAATGCTTAGGTGTGTGTGAGCCTGGATTTACTCGGGCTTTCAGGTGAAGTAAACTTGGAGACATTTTTCTATACGTTTCCTGGTAAATAAACCTACGTTTTCTATGGGGGTTCCGTTATATTTTGGCGCATCTCTGATGTACTTCTGGATTTAGTTGCTAAAAATGTGTCATTTTCAGTAGTGTGCCAGAACAAAATATTAATAAGATATTAATCTTTTGTTCACAAGTAGTAGTGGATTTCCAAAATGTTACATGGGTGAATTAATTCTGTGGATGTATGTGGTTGTGTGGTTGTTGGGTTTTTTTTTGCTTTGGGGCTTTTTTTTCCTCATGGGTTATGAATAACTGGCTTATTGTTTTGAATATGAGGCTATCCATTGTGGTACCTTATCCATCTCTGACAGTCCTGTATGCCTGGTCTATCAAATACTCATTCTGTTGCTCTTTGTTGTGGGCTGCATTCATACAGAGGGTTAAATAATGATGTACTCGTTCTTCTGCAATATATTAGGTTGTGTGGAGTGTAGGATTTATGAAGGACTGATTTTAAAATCCAATTTTTGCATCCAGTACCAAGCCTGCTAATGATTTGTGGTTTATTAGCTTTTTTTTTTCCCTGACACATGTGATGCATCCCTATGTGGAATGTAAAATAGGGATAGGTAAAAGTGTGTTAGTTATTTCATAATGGAAGCACAAGATAAAAATAAAAACAGGTTTCATGAATTAATAGCTCTTTTTCCCTGTAGTAGGATAAAAATCTATTCAGCAACATAGCAGGTCACTCTGTGTATAAATATTCAATAACTAAAGCATTAAAATTGAAGCATTTTATATAGGCAATCTATTATTAAAAAGGCTTTTTCTGTATCTTGAAGCAGGTGCATCAAGGATCCATATTTTGTGTTTGCTTCTATTTATTACTAATTGCATTTTGGGTTTAATTTTTATGTTGTTTTATTTTGAATCTCAGAATATTTGATTAAAAGCTGTCTGTAGTGATCTTGTCTTTTATGATGTAGCAGAGCCCAGCCACTACCATCAGGATTGAATTTTCATCATGAAAGATTGTGTGAAAATGTTTAAGGGCAGTCTCTGAAAAAAAAAAAGCCATATTGCTTGCTGCTGTAAAAAAACTTCTGTGAATAGTTAATGTGGGTCTATGGAAGTACCATCTTGTAGCAATCCTGATTTAACGTAGCACTGATTTACAAATTAATTCTGTGAAATACAAATTTTAGATGTCTTTCGAAGTATGCTTGTAAACAAAAGGTTTGTAGTCTTTATCTTGACTTAATCTGTAGAATTTTTTTGGTAAGTGGGTAAATGGTGTTCTACTGATGAATTGTGGACATCCTTTACGGAGTATCAGTATGACGTAGAGCTTGAGGGAGTATCAGCACCTGCCTTAGAGGCAATAGTCACTTATTGGCAGCAGCTTATTGTAGCAGTTATCACTGTTTCACATGACAATGTACCTGTCAGTAAGGTTATAGCTGTAGGCTGAGGCATGGCAGATGGAGGCATGGGTTAAAAATCTTTGCTATATTTCACTTTCTGTTCGAAGTCACTGACTCTGAAATTTGGTTCTGTGGTACTTGAAGCAAACATTTAAAAAAAAACCCTCTGACAAATCTGAATGTAAACAATTTCTTTTCCATACGACAAGCCCTTATGCAGTAAGATCTACAGTGTCACTGTAAATCCAGGATATTCTACCTTGAAGTCAATAAAATAACAGAAAGTTATTTCTAGGATTGAAGTAAAACCACTACAGTTAGTAAGGTTCATATATATATGTGTGTGTGTGTGTATATACTGTGCCCACAAAACTGTGTACATGTACTACAAAACTGCTGTAATTTTATCAAAAATACCCTGGGATTTTTTGTTCAAGGTCTGGCCATGTTTTATATTTAACTTATGTAATCGCTTGCCAGTACATAATTTGCAAATACTGTAGCACATTTTTGGCATCTTAAATTATGTGACAAAAATTAACGCTGAGCTAAAAGCACAATGATGATATCTGACTGTTCAGCTCTGACCTTATGTTTGTCATCTTTTTTTTAATCGTGATTTGTCATTGCAGCTCTTTGGCAAAAAAACCCTTACTTTATTGTTTCCCTCATTTTGTCTTCTGGCTATTCAAACAGATCTTGTGCTGCTGTTAAATGAACTTCTGAAAAAAAAAAAAATCCTAGGTCATGAACTATCGAGAGGTGTATCAAGAGGTATATTGAATATTCCAGTCATTTTATTAACGTGTGTAATTTTGCTTCTCACTGCATGAGCAACATTAGCCCCCTGGCAGTTAAGTAATTGAGTATATTGCATCAATGTAATCACTGTCTGCTTAGCTGAAGAGTTGTGTTTTCTGTTTGTTGTTTGTTTGTTTGTTTTTTTTTTAAGATAGGTTGCTGTGCTATATTGCCATGCTGAACTAAGTTGACCTATGCCTCCAGCAATTTCCCCCCTTTTTTGTGAGCACTTCTTAAAACATGAACTTAGTAAATATGAAAGGTACTAGACTGACAGCTCAAGAAACAATTTATTTGCTCTGGATAAGTATAGTGGTGCCCTTAGGCTTACTTGTTTATGACTTTGTCACAACAAACTTGATTCCAAATTTTGAATTCTGAGGGAACCTCCAAGCAGTTCTAAGTAGTAGGTGAATGATTGCCTGTAAATATATTAACTTTGAAATTTCTCCTTTCTTACCACCTGCTACCTTCTTATATAGCTGAGAAGTAACACCAGTGTATTCCCAGTACGACTTTAGAATGAGCCCTCCTGTCATGGCCAATGACAATCTTGGCACCGCAGGCAGAGTTTCCACATTGTGATTCCTGCATGTGTCTGGTGAGGGGATGGGTTAGGAGGATACACGCTTGCTGTTTAAGAATACGTTGCTAGCATTATTTGCATGACTTTGTTGATTTTTTTACATCATATTTCTGGCCATTCTAAAGTATGTAGTAATTCATGTGATTATGAATTAAAAAACCCTAACCCTACAGCTTAATATTGAGTGCAAATTGCATAAGAATGTTAATTTATAATACTCTTCTTCTGCCTTTACAATATGCACTTCTAAACCAGTTATATTTTCCTGTCAGAATAAAGTTATTTTTGATGGTGGTACCAGTGTTGATTAAAGTGATGGCAGGTAACTGAATAGCAACACCAAATCCAATTTTCCTCTTAAGAAAATAACATTCATATATGATGTATATCCTTAATCTAGATTACATTCCAGAAATCAAACATGTTGAAAAGCATGTGGTTCTTCAGTAATGGCTTCTTCAGATTTGAATGAAAAGAGAAACTCAGATTATATGGGTTTTTTTTGGGGAGGGAGGGGGTAGTGTTTATGCTCAGAAAGGTGTCAGATGCAAAATCTGGAAGTGACACAAGTAATTGTGAAAATGCCCTACGGTGGTTTCCCATAGCCTATGCAGTGTTAGGGCTGTGGGAAAATGAGTTGTGTATGTTGACTGCAGCTTTCTTGCTGAAGAAGTAAAGAATAAAAGTAAAGATACTTGTTAAGGATACTTAGGATTATAGGTGTTAGGAAAAGTCTCAGTTCAGTGAGTTGAAGTTAACTGATTATCAGTTCGCCTGTGTAAAAGGACTGTATTATGAAGAATATAACTAATGTCTTAATCTAATCTTAAAAAAAAAAAAAATCCATTTTATGGCCTAATCTGAAGTACTGATGTACAAGAAATGTGCAATGTGTAATTTTTTGACTGTTTGCATTCTCCATGCATCAAAACTAAATTTGCCACTACATTGACTATTTTTGTGCCTTGGAATATAAAAAAAAAAAAAATTAACCTCTGAGATATTTCTGCTTTTGATAGATCTAAAGAACTTCTTGTGATGCATATTTTTGCTTTGTTACTTATTATTTCAGGAGTGGGCAAATTTGTTCAGATCATGAATTGTGTTGCAAAACCTTGTGTGATAAGAAAAATAGACTAGCCTTTGCTTTTTCTTTTTTTTTTTGTTTGTTGAACGTATCTTCTTATTTGACTTGTGAAGTTTTGTTGGAGCGGATTCAAAAGTATGTATTAATTTTACTGGTGAGGCTGGCATTTAATGCTGAAATAAATGTGTCTTTAGCAAAAAGGTAACTGAATTGGGACTGAAGGCTAGAATACCACAGAAAATGCAGAGATACTGGCTAGATCTTTTTTGTGCTAGAAGTTCTACGTGACAGCGTGGAGAGACTTCCAAATTGTCTGCTTTCCTGTGACTGCCCAACGCTCTGATTTTCATCATTCTGCCAGCTAACCAGGGATTGTTTGCTGGCTGCTGGGAGAGTCTGCTGCTGGGTCTGACAGATCTAGAGAAGGTATAGCATGTTGGGGGGGAATAAAAAAATCGTATTCTCTGTTCCAGAACTAAAGTATTTTGTTGCTTGGCAGACATGATTATCACTAATGTGTTCCCAAGTGTCAATGTATAGTTTTTCAAAAAAGGTTTTTGTAGTTAAAAGGCTTGAAGGAACCAGGCCTGTTTGTGGGCTGGTGACCAGCAGGTGTAACTGCACAGTGAGCAAATCCCTGACCATCTGTGTGTTAAACCAAACATCTACTTCAATTTGTCACTTCACCACTGTTTCAATAGGTGGAACCAGTATGTAGTGAATAAGAACTTGGTATTTTAAAGACTGACCTAGAACTAAAAAGTTTATGGAAGTGTGTTCACTTCAAATCATTACATGCAGTAACGAGTGATATTAGATCTCATTTTTAAGCTGGTGGAAGTGGCTACAGCCATCCTTAAATGCTGCCATGAAGTCTGGCACGAGTAGGACAGAGTCGGCGGGAGGCACAAGCAGATAAGAACAGATGCTGAAGTTGCTACAGCAGCGGCCCTCGTATCTCAAGAGAGCACGCTGTAGCTGTCGCTGGACCTCCTTCCCTTTCTGCTCGTGGACTGTGAGCTTACCCATTTTCTTCAGGGCTTTTTCTGCTTCACCCTTAACTTCATTCGCCGTGTTTTCCAGTGTTGTCTTCCAGCAGTCTGGCTTACTTTAAAAATGTTTCTGCTTAGTTTATCCGGTGTCAAGCAATTTTATCATCACAAAAGATAAGTCATGTAGTAAACACTGGTTACAGTTGATGGGTTGTAGCCTTTCGTCTGCCTCATGTCTATTTAGATTGGAAGCCCTTCAGGGCAAAGGCCTTGGATGTGTATAACTGAGCATACAGAAACTAACAGAAGCAGTTTTACTTGGGAGTTTTGTGTGTATTTTATTAATCCTTAACAATCTCAGACTTTGCTTCATTTATGAATGATGATTATTTTCCCATATATTACTTTTCTGTGAAAGAGTTACAATAATGAGAAACTGAAACTTGGAATTTAAAAATTTCAAAATCAAAAAAAAATTGGCAGAATTAAACCAATAAATAATGGCCAATTTAAGTGGGAGGAAGATACCCTGTGCTATAATACACTGGCTTAATAAGTCTTGCTGACTTGTTGGGAAAACATTTCGCTCTTTCTGGTAGTAAGCTGTTTTAAGAATTATAGTCTAGACTAAATGCTAAAGTACCATGTTGTTTAGGGAAACAAGTAAGCTTCCTGTGGGATTTGCTGCTTACCATTTCAAACTATAAAAGATTTGTGATAACAAGATGCCTTTAGAAGTGGAGAGGAGGATGATCCTTGATATGCAGTAATGTCCTCTTGACTGAATAGCCAGTTGGTGTGCCGATTTACCCCTTCATATGCCAGTTTAAGGAGTAAACTATACGCTCCTCGTGGTAATGTGCTCTTTACTTTTTGTTTTAATCATGCTCTGCTAAAATAATTGATCACACATACGCAGGAGTTGGAGCAGTGTGCTATTTTGTGTTGGAAATGCCTGGACCCTTCTCATGTGGGAAACATGGTTAGGGATTTCCTGAATTCATCTGCTGGTTTCATCCCTGCGTTGGTGTGCAGCAGGTCGGCAGTGGCATGCCCTCAGTTTTTCCAACCTTTAAGATCAGAGCTTCTGGTTTAGGTGCAAATTTCAGGAAAAACCTCATGTACCTCAACCAACATGTGGCGAGTGGAGACAACTTACATGAAAAACAAGAATTGCTCGAACTGAACTGCCAGTTTAGACACTTTCAATGTAGATGTGTCCGGTGTACACTAGGCTCAATGAGGATGGGCTGGAATAGTGGATTCCTCAAGAGGCTACCTTGAGTTCAAAGCCAATGTGCTGGATCTCAATCCTTCCTCGCTGGTGGTAAAGTTTGTGAGAGACAACTGTTGGTCTGTTCCAGTTACAGAAACATGTATTTCACATGGAAGAGCTGTGGTTTGATCTGACAGGATGCTTTTTTTTCTTTAAATCCCTGGAGGGTTAAGATATTTTTTTTAAAAAGGATTTTTTTCTTTAGTAGCGCTAGAAGTTTAGGAGTGCAAGTAGTTTAGCTTGAAAAGCCAAGAACTCAGAATCTGTAAAATACAGTTTCTAGCTGCCTGTATCATCTTCCCTCTGTTCTGGTCAAGAAACTTGAATTACGTGGCCATGTACAGTTTCTTCATTTGTTTCTTTAACCACACAGACTGAGTATGTAGGTTAGCCATAAAGCAGGTATTTCCTAAATGTTCAATTGTTGCATTTAAAATCCGAACACCACTTTATGATATCTCTGTAATATCTCTTTCCCAAAAATAGAAGCTGTGCTGTGCTCTGTCAAACACCCAGTTGGAAAAAAAGTAAAAGCTGCTTGTAGCCACCTACAGTCTTGGGGAGTGTTTTTCTTTCTTTTAAGCATCTCAAAGGAGAAACAGAAGCAGAAATTGAGAAGCAACGTGAAAATATGGTTAGCTTCTCTCTAATATGGAGCAGCCCTGTGTTAAAATATTTGATGGTGTATTGCTGTGAGAAACATGGACCGTGCTAAAGTGATTGACCAGTACTGTGTTTCACTTTAGTAGCATACAAGCAGACATTGCATCTGGTAAAAGCCTTGAATAAATGATTAAGCATGCACTGGAAACTGTTAAGCTGGCCAAAGTTTTCCTGGAGGTTTTTTCATCTCTCTCTAGCTATTAAACAGTGGTCACGTTGGTGCCAAGGAAGCACCGCCTTTATACTATTTCTGAACTTGCTCAGAAGTCCTGAGTTTCTCATCCATGCGTGCTACAATTTTGTGACTGCATAAAAGCTGCAGGTCTGTATCAGTGCTCTTTCTGCTTTCAGTTTCAGAAACTTCTGACTATTACTTCCTTTACTGCCAAATTACTGTCACACTATTCTTTTTATCTTTGCTGCTGTCTCCCGCTGTATTCCCTGGTGTAGTAGGTGCTTGGGAAGAGGTGCTGGTCCTTATTTATGTGCAGTCTCTCTGATTGTAGTTATATGTAGGATTATGTACTACATAAATAGAAACAAAATACAGAAAATTATATATATACACACTATATACTAGAATAATATTTTTCTAATACATAAATTGGACATGACTATTGATATAAAGGGTGCATGTAGCCTATCTATATCATTCTCTATGAAAAGCTAATAATGATCTTTTTAACCTGTTACTTGGTAACTTCCTTTGCAGCCCCAGATTTTTACTGAAAATAAAGAAAATAGATTGTGTCCTCAGTTATCTTTTCCAGGCTGATGAAACCTATTCTGTATAATCTCCTCTCATACTGAATAATACTCGTGTGTGCATATACTCTTTGTCTATGTTGTACTGCATCTTTTCAAGGTAAGCCAGGAACTGCATGCAGTACCAAGCTATGGGTATGCAACGAAATAACTGTCTGTTCTCTGTTCCCAGCACTGTTTTGTGCCTTTGACTTGAGTTGGCATTTTCAAAAAGTAAAGAATCGAGTAATGTGGCTGGATGAATCTCCGTTTTGAAATGCCAGTGTATTCGCTTATGAGTTACTAGTTAAATACAGTACGCTAAAGCTAGAGAAGTATGTGAAAGTGAAATCCTCACGAAATTGTCCGTAAGATAAATAGGAAGCAACAGTGGAAAACACAGAAGTAGAACTAGCTGCACGTGTAGCACTACTGAAAATGCAAAGTGTGTTGTAAGATTTGTCCTTCAATTTTTTTTTAATTATAAGCTACTGGAATATTAATCGTGAAGATGAATCATAGAATGGTTAGAGTTGGAAGGGACCTCAAAGATCATCTAGTTCCAGCCCCCCTGCCATGGGCAGGGACACCCTCCACTACACCAGGTTGCCCAAAGCCTCATCCAACCCGGCCTTGAACACTCCCAGGGATGGGGCATCTACAACTTCTCTGGGCAACCTGTTCCAGTGCCTCACCACCCTCTGAGTGAAAAATTTCTTCCTTATATCTAATCGAAATCTCCCCTCTTTCCATTTAAATCCATTGCCCCTTGTCCTATCACTACATGCCCTTGTAAAAAGTCCCTCTCCAGCTTTCCTGTAGGCCCCCTTTAAGTACTGAAAGGCTGCTATAAGATCACCCTGGAGCCTTCTCTTCTCTAGGCTGAACAGCCCCAACTCTCTCAGCCTGTCTTCACAGGAGGGATGCTCCAGCCCTCTGATCATCTTTGTGGCCCTCCTCTGGACTCGCTCCATGTCCTTCTTGTGTTGGGGACTCCAGAGCTGAACACAGTATTCGAGGTGGGGTCTCACGAGAGCAGAGGAGAGGGGCAGAATCCCCTCCCTCGACCTGCTGGCCACGCTCCTTTGGATGCAGCCCAGGATATGGTTGGCTTTCTGGGCTGCCAGCGCACATTGCCGGCTCATGTTGAGCTTCTCATCCACCAGCACTCCCAAGTCCTTTTTCTCAGGGCTGCTCTCAATCCATTCTCTGCCCAGCCTGCACTTGTGCTTGGGATTGCCCTGACCCATGTGCAGGACCTTGCACTTGGCCTTGTTGAACTTCATGAGGTTCATACAGGCCCACCTCTCCAGCCTGTCAAGGTCCCTCTGGATGGCATCCCTTCCCTCCAGTGTGTCCACAACAGCACACAATTTGGTGTCATGTTGAAGTTCTCATAACATCATTTAAGTTTGTTTAAATGTGAAAATTCTAGCCATACAGTTTCTAAAGCAAGTCCTTTTGAGCAGGGACACCAAAAAGCTTGTTTCTTAAAATGATCTTTTGCTTCTGTAGAAATTTCAAGTGATTTAATCTTTCTGCACATTGACTCCATGCTCAGGTTAAAAAGGCTCTTCTAAAACTTTCATTAGTTTGAGGGAGCTTTTCCAGATACAGGTTTTGCAGTTACTATTCCAGGTGATTTGGTATTAAACTGCAACTGTGACAATGTTGCATTACAAAAAAAATATTTAGAGGATGATCTTTTATGTGGCATTAAATACTTACATGTGAAATCTTATGTTCTACTTGTGCCTAATATTTTTTGAAAGTAAAACATCAGTGTTAAATGCTCAGGTGTAACTTCATAACGAGTTGTGCCTGTGTCTTCTATTAAAAAATTGCTTCCCATTTGTGGGAAGACTGTGCTGCAGCATGCAAATCCTGCTGTTTGTGATTCCATAATGACTGTTTATGGGGCTTATGAACCAGTTGAGAGTTTTTGTCTATTCTATGTGATTTTGATATGTCAATTAAAATACATAGCAACCACAAGGATTAGATGAAGAGAGACTGTGCTTCTATTTTATGTAAGAGTGTACACAACAATAAAAATAAATTTACATGTTACTATGTAAGCTTTTAACAACAGACTTTAAATGTACCTAACTTTTCTTGTGACAAGGAGAGTACATTGTTCAGTTTAGTTTCTTGAGAGCCATCGGTGTCTGACAGGTAGATCAATTTCTTTATTGTGCATAAGAACTGATGGGTGCTCAGTTTGTTCTGTGTGGTCCTTCACCCTAGCTCTTAATGTTGGAGAGCAAACACACATTTGTATGTGAAATGACGTAGGTACATGCAGAAATTATTTTGCGGTATTTTTTGACATTCTTTGTCAGTAAATTCTAAAAATTTTTTGTCTATTTTGCAACGGAAGTGGTTGCTGTTTATATCAGTACGCACAATCATTCTACATTTGGACATATTTTAATTGTTCAATGCTGAATTTTGCTACCTAAGTAAATATTAAGAATTCTGATATTAGTTATTTATTTAACCAGGCTTCTCTTTTCCTTTTCAAAGGAAAATTTTTAAAAATTTCTATGTTTAACAACACTAGTTGTGCATTAACATTAAGATTTAGACTCTAAACCTGCAAGTAGGCTATGTGGAGTTTGAGGGGAATGCTGGAGGTGCTAGAGGACATCCCTTTTGATGTAAGCTTGGCAAGCTTAAGAGTTCCTTCTCCTGAGGTTTCTGTAAATCGTGATGAATCAGTAGTTTCAGAAACCTGGTTCTGTTTCAGTTGTAACAGAAAGTGCTTAATGCAATGGAAAGCTTAATTAGCTTATGCAAAGAACTTGTGATCAGAATCTATGAGAGAAAAGCCTCTTGAATAGTCTCTCTCCCACCAAATCTAGCTGTTGATTTTTGTTGTTGTTATTTGTTTCCCTATACTGGATAACAGCATAGGAGCAGGGTGCTTAAATCACACTGTAGTGTGTTCACTTTCTTTCTGGCAAACTGGACACAGCATACACATTGGTGATTTTTTTTTTTTAGGTGAATGTAACTTTGTTTGGGGGGATTCTGTTGTTTTGTCTTTGTTTTTCTTTTCTTTCGTAACTGTATTTGAAAGCTCCAAATGAAGACTTGTGTTTCATTAGTGCTGCCATCAAAATTCATGGCTGGCAGAATTATAACCCTTTATAGGAAGCAGATACGTATTTAAGCACACTTGGCTTTTTCGATGCATCTTTAGTTTTCTTCTTTACCATCACAAGGACTGATATTTGAAATACGCAAAAAGTACTAGGATAAATGGGGAATAAGCAGCATGTGGAATAAGCAAGAGGAGTTAAAGTGTGTGCGTGCCTGTTGGAATACGATCTTATTGGCATCACGGAGACATGGTGGGATGAATCCTATGACTGGAGTGTCAGAGTGGAAGGATGCAGTCTCTTTAGGAAGGATAGGCAGGGGAGAAGAGGAGGAGGGGTTGCCGGTTATGTCACAGACCAGCTGGAGTGCGTGGAGCTGCACCTGGGGACGAATGAGGTCCTGACTGAGAGCTTATGGGTTAGGATTAAAGGGAGAGCAGGGACAGGGGACATAGTAGTAGGGGTCTGCTACAGACCACCTGACCAGGAGGACTGGGTGGATGAGGCCCTCTACAGACAGATAGGAGCTGCCTCACGTTCACGAGCCCTGGTCCTCATGGGGGACTTCAACCACCCTGATATCTCTTGGGGGGACAACACAGCAGGACACAGGCAATTCAGGGGGTTCCTGGAATGCATTGGTGATAACTTCCTTCTCTAAGTGGTAGAGGAACCAACAAGGAGAGATGCTTTGCTGGACCTTGTTCCCACTAACGAAGAAGGGCTGGTGGGGAACATGACGCTCAAGGACAGCCTTGGCTGCAGTGATCATGAAATGGTGGAGTTCAAGATTCTTAGGGAAGCAAGGAGGGTGCTCAGCAAGCTCACTACCCTGGATTTCAGGAGAGCAGACTTTGGCCTCTTCGGGGATCTCCTTGGTAGAGCACAATGGGATGAAGCCCTGGAGGGAAGAGGGGCCCAAGAAAGCTGGTTAATATTCAAGGATCACTTCCTCCAAGCTCAGGAGCATCCCAACAAAGAGAAAGTCAGGTAGGAACACCAGCAGGCCTACTTGGATGAACAAGGATCTCCTGGTCCAACTCGGACACAAAAAGAAGGCCTACAGAGAGTGGAAGCAAGGACAGGTAGCCTGGGAAGAATGCAGAGCAATTGTCTGAGCAACCAGAGATCAGGTTAGGAAAGCTAAAGCCCTGATAGCGTTAAATCTGGCCAGGGACATCAAAGGCAACAAGAAAGGCTTCTATAGATATGTCAGTGATAAAAAGAGATCTAGGGAAAACGAAGGCCCTCTCCAGAAGGAAACGGGGGACCTGGCTACCCGAGATATGGAGAAGGCTGAGGTTCTCAATGACTTCTTTGCCTCAGTCTTCACTGGCAAGAGCTTCAGCTGCACTGCCCAAGTCACGGAAGGCAAAGGCAGGGACTGGGAGAACGAAGAACCACCCACTGTAGGAGAAGATCAGGTTCGAGACCATCTAAAGAACCTGAAGGTGCACAAGTCCATGGGACCTGATGAGGTGCATCCGCGGGTCCTGAGGGAACTGGCAGATGAAGTTGCTAAGCCACTATCCATTATACTTCAGAAGTCGTCGCAGTCTCGTGAAGTTCCCACTGACTGGACAAGGGGAAACATAGCCCCATCTTTAAAAAGGGGAAAAAAGAAGACCCAGGGAACTACAGGCCACTCAGTCTCACCTCTGTGCCCAGAAAGATCATGGAACACATCCTCCTGGCGACTATGCTAAGGCACCTAGAAAATAAGGAGATGATTGGTGACAGCCAACATGGCTTCACTAAGGGTAAATCCTGCCTGACTAATTTGGTGGCCTTCTATGATGAGGTTACAATATTGATGGATAACGGAAGAGCCACTGACATCATCTACCTGACTTATGCAAAGCATTTGGTACTGTCCCACACAACATCCTTATCTCTAAACTGGAGAGACATGGATTTGACGGATGTACCACTCGGTGGATAAGGAATTGGCTGGATGGTGAATTGGCTGGATGGTCGCACTCAGAGAGTTGTGGTCAACAGTTCAATGTCTAAGTGGAGGCCAGTGACAAGTGGGGTTCCTCAGGGGTCAGTACTGAAGCCAGTGCTATTTAACATCTTTGTTGGTGACATGGACAGCGTGATCGAGTGCACCCTCAGCAAGTTTGCAGATGACACCAAGTTGTGTGGTGTTGTGGACACGCTGGAGGGAAGGGATGCCATCCAGAGGGACCTTGACAGGCTGGAGAGGTGGGCCTGTGTGATCCTCATGAAGTTCAACAAGGCCAAGTGCAAGGTCCTGCACGTGGGTCGGGGCAATCCCAAGCACAAGTGCAGGCTGGGCGGAGAATGGATTGAGAGCAGCCCTGAGGAAAAGGACTTGGGAGTGCTGGTGGATGAGAAGCTCAACACGAGCTGGCAGTGTGCACTGGCAGCCCAGAAAGCCAACCGTATCCTGGGCTGCATCCAAAGGAGCGTGGCCAGCAGGTCGAGGAAGGGGATTCTGCCCCTCTCCTCTGCTCTCATGAGACCCCACCTCGAATACTGTGTTCAGCTCTGGGCCCCCAACATAAGAAGGACATGGAGCTGCTGGAGCGAGTCCAGAGGAGGGCCACAAAGATGATCCAAGGGCTGGAGCACCTTTGCTATGAAGACAGGCTGAGAGAGTTGGGGCTGTTCAGCCTGGAGAAGAGGAGGCTCTGAGGTCATCTTCTAGCAGCCTTCCACTACTTAAAGGGGGCCTACAGGAAAGCTGGAGAGGGACTTTTTACAAGGGCATGTAGTGATAGGACAAGGGGCAATGGATTTAAATGGAAAGAGGGGAGATTTCGATTAGATATACGGAAGAAATTCTTCACTCAGGGGGTGGTGAGGCACTGGAACAGGTTGCCCAGAGAAGTTGTAGATGCCCCATCCCTGAGAGTGTTCAAGGCCGGGTTGGACGAGGCTTTGAGCAACCTGGTGTAGTGGAGGGTGTCCCTGCCCATGGCAGGGGGGTTGGAACTAGATGATCTTTGAGGTCCCTTCCAACTCTAACCATTCTATGATTCTGTGGTTATACTCCTGTAATACAAAAAACTTGTAATTTTATATCCTCTAATTATGTAGGTTGAAAGAGATCTTCCTAGTTCATCTAGGACAGACTCCTGCTCAGAACAGGTCCAGTTAGGTTGCTTGAGGCCCTGTCCAGTTGAGTTTTGAGCATCTCCAGTGATATTTCAGTCTTTCAGTGGTATGTTTTCTGGATTCTCCTAGAAGCCTCAGTTATTAATTTTTCTGACTTGAAGAAAGTGTTACATAAACAAGGAAATTGGTTTGTTCCTGCTAAGTGCCGTTTCTGTGGTTAGTAATGAAAGCCAGATCTTGTATTTCCTTTCTTAGTTTCTCAACAAACTGGGCAAAGAGCCTCAAGATTTAGTAGACTTTAAAACATGCTGTTTTCTTATGTTTCTCTTTTTTTAGATACATAATTTGTAACTGATGTTTGGCTTATAGACTGCAGCTTAAGATCAGTAAGTTCAAATAGTACCTTTGAATACCTGCTGACTCCTGAATCCATGTTGCTCAGTCATAGAATGATCATGTCATGTATATAGTGCTTACATAACTCTTGTGAAGATTTAAACAATGTAGAAAACAAGGGTCATCTTAGTGATTTCACTAAAGACTAATCATAGAATCATAGAATGGTTTGGGTTGGAAGGGACCTCAAAGATCATCTAGTTCCAACCCCCCTGCCATGGGCAGGGACACCCTCCACTACACCAGGTTGCCCAAAGCCTCGTCCAACCTGGCCTTGAACACTTCCAGGGATGGGGCATCTGCAGCTTCTCTGGGCAACCTGTTCCAGTGCCTCACCACCCTCTGAGTGAAGAATTTCTTCCGTATATCTAATCGAAATCTCCCCTCTTTCCATTTAAATCCATTGCCCCTTGTCCTGTCACTACATGCCCTTGTAAAAAGTCCCTCTCCAGCTTTTCTGTAGCCCCTTTATGTACTGTAAGGCTGTGATAAGATCACCCCAGAGCCTTCTCTTCTCCAGGCTGAACAGCCCCAACTCTCTCAGCCTGTCTTCATAGCAGAGGTGCTCCAGCCCTTGGATCATCTTTGTGGCCCTCCTCTGGACTCGCTCCAGCAGCTCCATATCCTTCTTGTGTTGGAGACTTCAGAGCTGAACACAGTATTCGAGGTGGGGTCTCACGAGAGCAGAGTAGAGGGGCAGAATCCCCTTCCTCGACCTGCTGGCCACGCTCCTTTTGATACAGCCCAGGACACGGTTGGCATTCTGGGCTGCCAGCGCACATTGCCGGCTCATGTTGAGCTTCTCATCCACCAGCACTCCCAAGTCCTTTTCCTCAGGGCTGCTCTCAATCCATTCTCCGCCCAGCCTGTACTTGTGCTTGAGATTGCTCCACTTCATGTGCAGGACCTTGCACTTGGCCTTGTTGAACTTCATGAGGTTCACACAGGCCCACCTCTCCAGCCTGTCAAGGTCCCTCTGGATGGCATCCCTTCCCTCCAGCTAATGATAGTAGATTATGTAGATATTCACTACTCAAATACCACATCAGAAACTGGGAGCATCAGTTTGCTAATGAACAACTACTATATACTATTTCCATGTTTTTGTTACCTTTTTAGTTCTCAAAGCAGGATTGCTAAAACAAGGAAGGAGGAGAATGTAATAAAAGGAGGTTTATTTTCTGAACCGTTTTGTTCAAACACTTGTGAGTTGTTAAGCAGCTCTTCAAGGTCTTTGGAAGCTTGATACTGAGAGAAGTAAAATTAAGGATGATGTTTTCAGATGTGGATAATCCAAGTTTAATGCTAGCTCATCAGTGTTTCTTTTTAGTAAAATTTATTAGCATCTCCACTTAATTGTTCCCAGTAAAGATGGTGGCAAGACTAATGACAGTGCGAAAATACACCTGAAAGGGAGTTGCACAGTCTTGGAACATTCTCCTGAGGACTAAACTAGCACTTTTTTGTGACATGGCTGTGCAAACTGTGCTAGTATAACAAAAAATAGAATGGGAGCTAATGAACTTAAGCAACTGCTGAGGAATTACTTGTTGAGCCACAGTCATCAACAATAACGACACTGGGAGATTCGAAAGGTCTTTTTCTGCTCTAGCAGAAAAGCTAGCTTTGAGTTTCTGTGACTCTAGTTCTGCAGCCTGGGTTGTTGTTCATCTGCAGTAGGTGAGAGATTCCCTCCACTGCATGTATATAATAACATTGCAGGGCTTTGGAAGTTGACCCCAGCATGCCAGGAGCCCCCCTTGGTGGGCATAGTGCACATGACATGTCGGACTGCTTTGGCAAGCTGACCTCTTTTTAAGCTTTGGGTTTGTATTTTCTTTCTCTGCTATGCTGGAATCTCCATTCCTGGAAGAAGGTGGGTAACTCATACTCATAGGACTTAGTGGTGGTTTTTTTTGGGTTGGGTTTTTTTTTGACAAATTTTACTGTATTTCATGCATGCATTTTTGCTTTATGATTAATCTTAAATGCTTGGCAGCTTGGATTTAACTTCTCTTCCTCCTCCTTAGATATACAGGGAAATGCATGCATTTGCTGGCTGATGCCTTTCAATTATTTTGGCATTTCAGCATCTGAAATATCTTTGTGCAACAGAACTTAATTTCTTAAATTTTGTATTCTGTCTCCTGTTCCTTGAATTCTGTGGTATAAATAACGTCCATCATTTGCCATGGCTGATTGTGAAGTTGAAGGTGTTTGAAATGGAATGCCCGTACTTGGGGGAGAAGGTGACACATTAGTAAAGCTTTAGTTATGTCTGCATTGCTGATGTCACTCTTGGAACTTCATCAGGTAGAATGCAGATCTGGTAATTATCTCTTTATAGGTCCCTCCTCGAGAGGGGAGACTTGTCTTTCTGTTTGAGATGGGAGAAGAAGAAAGAGGGGCTATTTGCAGAATAGTTGGCGGGACATGTGGTCATAAGGTGGTTTTGGTGTGTTACATTCAGCAAGAACACTTTCCTGCCTGTATTTCTTCAGTACCATTAGGCTGGCCAGTGAATTAACAATCACTTTAGGATCAGGTCTGAACACTTTTAATTTTATATATTCGTTGACTTCTGTAGGACTAATTGTATAATTACTGTTGTGCTTAGGTGTTTTTTAGCTTAGACTTGGCTGAAGCATTACTAGAAAAACTGAGTAGGAAAATTTATATGTATTAAAAGTTAGGAGAGCAGATCTCGTGTTTGTTTTTTTTTTTTTTGGGGGGGGGGAGTTATTGTTTTCTTTTCTATCTAGTTTCTAAATAAAATTTTGGAACACTTTGAGCAAGCAACAACCCAGCACCAATATCATGGATCACCATGTTTTTATGAAAAAAATCTTATTAAGATGAGGTTCAAGTGTACATTTCCCAACTAAACCTTGTATTTCAAATTCAACATGTAGTGCGTGCAAAGTGTGAATATAAAAATGATCGTACTAGATTAAATAAAAGGCTGGTCTTTCCTAGCAGCATGCCTCTGATAGTAAGCAGGAATGAATGCTTAGGGAACAGTGCAAAAGCGCAAGCAGCGTGATGTTAATGCTGTTTGACTGCCTTACTGTACACTGCTGTAATTGGCAGCTTCAGCTTTTTTTTTCTTTTGATCGTGGCTTAAATTTAGACAAGATACCTTTTTGCTTCTAATAGCTTCCCCTCCAAACTCTGATTTCCTGAAATTCTTTCTTTTTGAACTTTCAATATATTGTCGAACTTTCAGTATAGTCTTTTAATAGTTGTCTTACAGTCAGTAAAGACTTTACTCTTCCTGTTGAAAAGAAACTAAGCTGCAACCAACTTCTTCATATTTTTGTAGTTCCCCTTTTAAATTTAACCTTAGTAACGGTGAACTTCTCGCTGTTGTTGTTTCTGTGGAGGTAGTGAATTGAAATACCCTGTGATTCATGAGCAGTCATGGATAGTGTCTTCTATCTAGTCTTCGCATAACAGCCCAATTTAGAGTTTTCCAGTCTAAACTGGTTAAGCATAGAATTCCCATAATCTCACTTCTAGTAGAGTTGTCATCTTATATCATCTGCGGTTATGCATTTAGCAGCTTTCCTTGCTTCAGTCTATTAACCCTTACAAAACAATTCTCATTTTAAGTGCCAGCGATGTGCTTCCATTTTGATTGAGATGAAATCTGTCTTGTTTATAGAGGAGCACTCTATTCTGAAAGTTTTCTCCTTTTTTCTTGCAATGTTTTCTCAGCTGTGCATTGGGTTATTAGTCTTCAAAAGGAACCTAAATGGCATAAGCTTCACATGTACGTTTTATTTAGCATGATAAATGAACTCATAAATTTTTTACTCATTGTAGAAGCATTTCTGGAGTAGAAGTAATTTTTCAGTTTGGATTAAGAATATCATTACTTGTTTTAAAAAGCTGTAAGTACATTTGATGTAAATGTTGCAGAAAACCGTGTACACTTCAGTCTTTCTCTTTAGGAAGATCTGAACCCTGGGGACTATTATAAAACTGCTTTGCAATGAATAAATGAAAAATTGCTTGGAAGAGAAGTCATACCATCTTCCAACTCTTTATTTACTTTTTTTTTTTTATTTTATTATTGACAGACAATGGATGTAATTTCCTATTTTAATAGAACTTCTGGCTTTTATAATGGCTGTCATAATGGAAAAGTGAAATCCGTGCCCCACAGTATCTTAAGGCATTGTTTGCAGGGAAGCATTTTCAACAGTAGTACGTAGCAATTTCACCATTTTTTAATATTTTTTCTAATGTGAAATCATATGGGTTTTGTACAAGAGTACACTAAGGGACATCAGCCACACTGTGCTAATGTGATTTTTTTTTTTTGGTCAGGCCAGGCTGGAAACCACAGCTGGTTTTAGATTTCCTGTTGAGTACTACACCTCCTGGTGCACTCATTGTCCAGAGCAGAGAGTTGGTGCACACAATAGTGTTTGTCTGTCCCACCTCCGAGTTTTATTTCTGCGGAAGAAATGGCAAAGCTGTTTGTTAACCTGTGTCTCTCCAAGACATGTGGTTGGGGTGTGTCAGAATTTTCATGATGCTCTCGAATCTTCCAGTTCAGATATCACCTAGAATATTGCTCTTGGGATCAGTGGCAATAGGGTGGATTACTGTCATTTGTGGGCTAGATCTTCGTACTAGCCTTCAGTTATCTTTCCAGTGCTGATAAAACGAAATCAGGAAGAGCCTTAGAGCTGATTTCTTCAGAGTGGGAGTGTATCAAAGAGTGAGTGTTCATCGTATGGTGGAGGCTGTAGAACTGTGCCGGCAATAAAACTGCATCCATTTCTTCTGCACGCAGTTATCCCACTCTGCTGAATATTCGTGTAAGTGAGCCTTTGTTTAAACTAAAAAGGGTTTTGCAGAAAATTCTTTCCTGTGAAAGCTGCCATTTTTCTATAATGTTTTGAAAATTGATGTGCTGGAAAACAGAAAACAAACCTCATTATTATGAAAACTTTCTTAAGGTATGCTAAATTATTTTTAATAAGCTTTTTAATTTCAATTGGGATGTTTAGTTTTAGTTAACATTATTCAATTTTTCATTCAGTTAATTAAGAATGCTAGTCCTGCAACCTAAATTTTTCTCTTTCTGCCTCTTGCAGCTAGAGTTTGCAGAATTCAGTGTCAACAGTGGATACCCTGATCTAAAGGAAGGCTTTGGGATACTTCAGCTTGAGAATGTTTCTTAGAAATGATGGAACAATGGAGTGATAGCCAGTTAGCTCACAAATCACACATGTTGTAGACTTCAGGAACCAAAGTCGAGGCTACTTCCAAAAATAGTGCCACTGGAAGGTGATGTTTCATTGTACCCATCCATTTTTTTTGATGGGCACCTGCACCACACTGTGCATGGCCTTCCCCACTGCTAGGCACACTGATGACTTGCATTCAGCCTGTTGACTATCATCACATGTTCTTCTTGGCAAAGCTCTGTTGTCCTCCAGCCCACACTAGTGGGAGAAGTTATTCTGCTAGAGGTGCAAGTCTTTGCATTTACCTTTGTTAAACTGGATGGGGCATCTGCCAGTCAAAGTCATTGGCTGGCATCCCATCCCTGCAGCATGTGAGTTGCCTATTTACTCCCTCCAACTCGATGTTATCTGTGCACTTTCTGAGGGCACATTCTAGCCTGTTTTTCAGGTCGTTGATGGAGATACTGAATGATACTTTTCCCAGTCTTGGCCCAGAGAAATGCATCGGATAGCTGGTTGGCAATTATACTTCAGGCTGTTGAGCTCTCTTTGAGCCACTTTTCCAGCCACTATCTAATCTGTTTTTTTCAGTCTAGTGTAGATAGTGTAATGATAATGTGATAGGAGCTAAGCAGAAACACAGTTATTTCATGCAAGTGTTAAAAACTGAGAACTAAAGCCTGAAATAGCAAGGGATTGGTATTGCTTCTTTTTCAAAAGCATTTGTTCAGCGTTTCTGAGAAACCACATCCTTTTGAAATATCTTGGGTTGGGAACCAGAGTTACTTTCAAAAAAGTAGGCAGTTGTTGTCAAGTAAATTTCTTTCTTCCAAGATAGTTTCATGGACTTTTTGTGATACAGGTTTTGGTAGTTACCTGATAATTTCCAGGATTCATGAGTCACATCCCACTTGAATTTTCTGCGCTTTGTAAAGATTTCATATAGTCAGAAATAGTATGTGTTTTTGTAATGTGCTGTTTTTTCGTTATCTTCTGCATGCAAATTTGCGTGATACAGTCTTGCACTGTCAAAATAACTCCAGTTCAACTATTACATTTCCATTGTCAAAGGTATCTTCTCTTTCTGCTTTTAGGCTAAGCTAAACTGCATTGTTATTTTTATAGCTAAATGCATTTGGCATTGATTTTTGCAACTACATTCTCTTTTTAGTTAAGTTAAAAATGTGTAGCTGGAGAATGTCTCAGTTACTGTGCTTGCAATAAAGAGTATTTTTTAGATGAGAATTGTAGTTCTTTAGTGAAATAGATATGTAAGGGTTTTTGTGAACTTGGCTTTAGCATTGCAGATATTTTGTACAAGTAAATTAGATTCTAATGTAGCTGTCATACAGGAAGAGTAATGTTTGCTGGAATTGTACTTGACTTACTGTTGTGCCTGGAATTGGAGGAAAAAACCGCAACAGTTGCATACAACAAAGACGGATAGAGGAGAGACAACCATAGTTGATATTCAGTTGCATTTTAAGTGTTCCTAATTATGTAGTGGGCGATATATTTTAATTCCTGTCATTTTTCTATTTTCTGTTATAATACCATATCAAACAATAATCTGTTAGTGTTTTAAGTATTTTTTGTGTATTAATCATATGCAGTAGCATCTGGTAAAACTGAATTATTTTACACTTCTTTCAACACCTTAATTTTTAGGAGTATGACAAGAATAACAGTGGGTACTTTTGTCTCTTATTGCAGGGAAACTTTTGACTAAAAAAAAATTTTTTTTTTCCTTTGCTTCTAGATCTTTCAAAAAACAGATTTACTGAAATTCCTCCTGATGTCTGGCTGTTTGCTCCACTGGAAACTTTAAATTTGTATCATAACTGCATCAAATCCATTCCAGAATCTATTAAAAACCTGCAAATGCTTACCTACCTTAACATTAGGTGAGTAATGCTTGTTATTTTTTGTCCTTGTATAACTTACTGCCTTGGAGAGGTGACATTCTACTTCATCAGGTCATTAAATGCCCTTGTGCCCTCATTTTTTCCCAGATAGAGAAAATTGTTCGGTTGTTTGTTTACCTTATCCTTGGTGTTTTGGGGCCAGCAGTTGTTAATTACTTTGTGAGAAGGAACTGATTGCATTAGAAATGTCAGTAAACTATGGTAGCTGAGGATAAGGAGAGTTTACAAAGTTTTTTTTTTTTTTTTTTTTTTTTTTTGTTATGCAGACAGACAATATTTAGAAACTACACCTGTAAAATTTTGCTGCTCTCGAGGGTATATTATTCTGGCCACAAGGCCTTACTCATTTTGCATATGATTTACATCCATCGCTGTTCTTAAACTTGGAAAACATGTGATTGGATCTTCTCAGAAGAACAGAAGATGAATGAGAGCTCTGGAAGAAGAGGGAATCTAGACGAACCCTCCCATAAAGAGTCAAGACCCTGTTTTCCACAATATTCCTTGTTTCTTATACTGACTACATCAAGTCCAAAACAGTCTTCTCAGCCAAGAGCTGTTTAACATGTGAGAGTTGGTTTCGGAATTTATTTTGAAAAAACTTTGTGAATTGATCCTTGGAAAAGAAAAAAGTTAAAAAAAAAAAAAAATTTATGTCTCTGCAGATATCAGTACTTATAGTGATAATTTAGAAGTAGTCTGTTCTGTAGCAATTCTGAAGAGGATTAATGATATGATGAAACCACAGTGTTTTCTGAAAGAAATTTGGCCTAACTTTCTTCTCAGAGCAGCAACAGCCCATTTCTATTTTGATGGCAATTGAAGTGCTGATTACAATTCTTTACACAGAAATAGTGTGTAGTTCTAACTTATAACTGGTTGTTGCATGGTGTTTCAAGAATCGACTCTTCCAGTCATTATTTGCCTTGCTGTGCTTTGTCTTCATTCTCCTGCTGATACCTGAGGGTGGTTTTCGCAGTGTGTGCGCATCTGGGCGGCAGTAGTTGAGGAACGGGCTAAAATCTTGGCTTACTAGTTTCAACATTGTGTTACGGAAGAAAACCATGTGATCTCAAATCCTAATTTTGGTTTCAGATGACTGAAGAAACGTATTGTGCAATTCATAGTAAAGTAGGCAGCTGTTTTAAAATAAACCAACAAAAAACAAAAGGAAATTTATTAAAGTGATGCGGAGAATGAGTTTCATTGCCACATTTTTATAATTAATTAAAAAAAGTTTACTCGCACATTATATTTTTGCTTCTCGTGCTCTCTAAGCAAAAAAGCCTGTTGTATTTGCCTGAAATACGACAGACTTACACCATACCTACAGCCAGAACTTTTGTATCGTTCGCTTAGAATTAACAGAATGAATAGATTACTTTTATAAAGATACTGATAGCAGTTTACTTTCATTTTATGGTGTTGAAGTCGTGGTACTTCTTTGAAGATGGAATGTTGCAAAGACATAAGTTTGTTGTTGGTTTTTCAGCCCTATAAACTGTAGTCACAGACAAAAATAATGTAGGAAACTTTGTTTGTTTAAATAAGAAAACAGTGCCCTGGTACATATCAATTAAACATTAAAGCTTCTGGGTTTTTCTTAATATCGTGTGAACACAAATGTCAACACTTAAAAGGTGTTTTTGTGGTTTTTTTTTTTCAAAATAGAATGTCTGGCCTCTACACATTTCTACTTAAAGCAAAAGCAATTACTGATTTTTTTTTTTTTTTTTTTTTAGTTTTATGTATGAAAGGAATTGCTTTTATGCCACATCTGAGCAAGCTGGTTTTCCAATGGCTTTTTTAAATGTATAAGTACCTTATTAAAAAAAATTCTATGTATTTCTTGCAGTGGCAGTCTGCAGTTGGTAGTTTTTCCAATATGGATTTAAATCAGTTTGTCAGTAACAGTATTTTTCTTTTGTACAAAGCAGACATATGTGCATGTAGTTGGGAAATTATATACACAAAATAGATCAATTTTACTTAAAACTTACCTTCCAGACTCTTGCTCGACAAAGTGATAAATAGATATTAAGGGCTTTTTGTGATGGCTCATGAGTGACATGAGAAGCAATGGCTTTATATAAAGTTCTGGTTTGCTGAGAACATGAACTTTATATTGGTAGACTGTCAGATCAGGTGGTCCTTGTGAAGGTATGAGAAAGCAGAATAATAGCAAACATCAAATGTTATTTCTTTTAACAGATTTCTCTGTATGTTTTAGTGTTAGATTCAGTTACAGTACATACTCATTTCATCAAGCAAGACGGGGATCTAAAATTCACATATCTGAGAGAGGCTCTATCTGGTAAGGAATTCATGATGGAGATGGTAGCTTAAATTTAGACGAAACTGAAATAGGTGGAGAATATCTTCTGGAATAGCAGAAAAGTTGTACAATGTGCATTTCAGACTCCCCGCTAGGCTTAAAAAAAAAAAAAAAAATCTAGCCTTGATTGTTCATTTTTCTTTCTTTCTTTCAAGTCGAAATCTTTTATCAACGTTGCCAAAATACCTGTTTGATCTTCCACTTAAAGTTCTGGTTGTCAGTAATAATAAGCTGGTCTCCATTCCAGAAGAAATTGGAAAGTTGAGAGATCTAATGGAGTTGGTAAGTACAATTGTGAACCGTTTTACTAAGTAAACTTAAACTATAAGCAGTTTATTTACAGAATAAGAAAAATAGAAGCTATTATTTTTTTTAAATATAGAACTACAAAATGTAAATTCAGTTACTGCTTTTTCTTAATGTTTGAACTCAAATTACAGTTGTAATATATTGTAGAGTTTCGAAAATGGGATTAAACATAAATTAGTATCTTGGGTTAGCTAAAGCTTAAGAGGTTCATAAATAAAATCACTCTTCAAATTATTTCATTTGAGTCCCTTGCTTGTATGTTGTTGCAAATAGTGAGGGATTTTCTGTTTACCTTCCTTACAGTAATTGTAATTCCATTTTTCTTGCGTGCTATCAGGAATCTTCTTTTCAGCTGAACAGTTCATCTCTGTTTGCTCTGTACTCTTGTAAAAGTTATTCCATTCAGTCATTATTGTCTTGTTCTGTGGTGGTGGGTTTGCTTTGTTTTTTGGTCCTGTCAGCCCCGCTCCCCTGCCCCACCCCCATCTGTTCCTGTGTTTTGACTGGAGTGAATAGAATAGTGTGTGATGTTTACAGTTTGTGTTGTGCAACATGATTTTATTCTATGGCATACTAAAGTTTAGTGCTTTGTCATCCATTATTTTTTCTGTGTTTTTTAATATTCTGGACCTTTCCTCATCATTACTCGTGTGTTTTGGAGAACTATGCACAATTATTCATCATCTTGGCACTTGGACTACGTGTGATTATTGTTATTTTTTTTTTATTTTTCACTATGTATAGAATCATGGAATGGTTTGGGTTGGAAGGGACCTCAAAGATCATCTAGTTCCAACCCCCCTGCCATGGGCAGGGACACCCTCCACTACACCAGGTTGCCCAAAGCCTCGTCCAACCTGGCCTTGAACACTTCCAGGGATGGGGCATCTGCAACTTCTCTGGGCAACCTGTTCCAGTGCCTCACCACCCTCTGAGTGAAGAATTTCTTCCGTATATCTAATCGAAATCTCCCCTCTTTCCATTTAAATCCATTGCCCCTTGTCCTGTCACTACATGCCCTTGTAAAAAGTCCCTCTCCAGCTTTTCTGTAGCCCCTTTATGTACTGTAAGGCTGTGATAAGATCACCCCAGAGCCTTCTCTTCTCCAGGCTGAACAGCCCCAACTCTCTCAGCCTGTCTTCATAGCAGAGGTGCTCCAGCCCTTGGATCATCTTTGTGGCCCTCCTCTGGACTCGCTCCAGCAGCTCCATATCCTTCTTGTGTTGGAGACTTCAGAGCTGAACACAGTATTCGAGGTGGGGTCTCACGAGAGCAGAGTAGAGGGGCAGAATCCCCTTCCTCGACCTGCTGGCCACGCTCCTTTTGATACAGCCCAGGACACGGTTGGCATTCTGGGCTGCCAGCGCACATTGCCGGCTCATGTTGAGCTTCTCATCCACCAGCACTCCCAAGTCCTTTTCCTCAGGGCTGCTCTCAATCCATTCTCCGCCCAGCCTGTACTTGTGCTTGAGATTGCTCCACTTCATGTGCAGGACCTTGCACTTGGCCTTGTTGAACTTCATGAGGTTCACACAGGCCCACCTCTCCAGCCTGTCAAGGTCCCTCTGGATGGCATCCCTTCCCTCCAGCTAATGATAGTAGATTATGTAGATATTCACTACTCAAATACCACATCAGAAACTGGGAGCATCAGTTTGCTAATGAACAACTACTATATACTATTTCCATGTTTTTGTTACCTTTTTAGTTCTCAAAGCAGGATTGCTAAAACAAGGAAGGAGGAGAATGTAATAAAAGGAGGTTTATTTTCTGAACCGTTTTGTTCAAACACTTGTGAGTTGTTAAGCAGCTCTTCAAGGTCTTTGGAAGCTTGATACTGAGAGAAGTAAAATTAAGGATGATGTTTTCAGATGTGGATAATCCAAGTTTAATGCTAGCTCATCAGTGTTTCTTTTTAGTAAAATTTATTAGCATCTCCACTTAATTGTTCCCAGTAAAGATGGTGGCAAGACTAATGACAGTGCGAAAATACACCTGAAAGGGAGTTGCACAGTCTTGGAACATTCTCCTGAGGACTAAACTAGCACTTTTTTGTGACATGGCTGTGCAAACTGTGCTAGTATAACAAAAAATAGAATGGGAGCTAATGAACTTAAGCAACTGCTGAGGAATTACTTGTTGAGCCACAGTCATCAACAATAACGACACTGGGAGATTCGAAAGGTCTTTTTCTGCTCTAGCAGAAAAGCTAGCTTTGAGTTTCTGTGACTCTAGTTCTGCAGCCTGGGTTGTTGTTCATCTGCAGTAGGTGAGAGATTCCCTCCACTGCATGTATATAATAACATTGCAGGGCTTTGGAAGTTGACCCCAGCATGCCAGGAGCCCCCCTTGGTGGGCATAGTGCACATGACATGTCGGACTGCTTTGGCAAGCTGACCTCTTTTTAAGCTTTGGGTTTGTATTTTCTTTCTCTGCTATGCTGGAATCTCCATTCCTGGAAGAAGGTGGGTAACTCATACTCATAGGACTTAGTGGTGGTTTTTTTTGGGTTGGGTTTTTTTTTGACAAATTTTACTGTATTTCATGCATGCATTTTTGCTTTATGATTAATCTTAAATGCTTGGCAGCTTGGATTTAACTTCTCTTCCTCCTCCTTAGATATACAGGGAAATGCATGCATTTGCTGGCTGATGCCTTTCAATTATTTTGGCATTTCAGCATCTGAAATATCTTTGTGCAACAGAACTTAATTTCTTAAATTTTGTATTCTGTCTCCTGTTCCTTGAATTCTGTGGTATAAATAACGTCCATCATTTGCCATGGCTGATTGTGAAGTTGAAGGTGTTTGAAATGGAATGCCCGTACTTGGGGGAGAAGGTGACACATTAGTAAAGCTTTAGTTATGTCTGCATTGCTGATGTCACTCTTGGAACTTCATCAGGTAGAATGCAGATCTGGTAATTATCTCTTTATAGGTCCCTCCTCGAGAGGGGAGACTTGTCTTTCTGTTTGAGATGGGAGAAGAAGAAAGAGGGGCTATTTGCAGAATAGTTGGCGGGACATGTGGTCATAAGGTGGTTTTGGTGTGTTACATTCAGCAAGAACACTTTCCTGCCTGTATTTCTTCAGTACCATTAGGCTGGCCAGTGAATTAACAATCACTTTAGGATCAGGTCTGAACACTTTTAATTTTATATATTCGTTGACTTCTGTAGGACTAATTGTATAATTACTGTTGTGCTTAGGTGTTTTTTAGCTTAGACTTGGCTGAAGCATTACTAGAAAAACTGAGTAGGAAAATTTATATGTATTAAAAGTTAGGAGAGCAGATCTCGTGTTTGTTTTTTTTTTTTGGGGGGGGGGGAGTTATTGTTTTCTTTTCTATCTAGTTTCTAAATAAAATTTTGGAACACTTTGAGCAAGCAACAACCCAGCACCAATATCATGGATCACCATGTTTTTATGAAAAAAATCTTATTAAGATGAGGTTCAAGTGTACATTTCCCAACTAAACCTTGTATTTCAAATTCAACATGTAGTGCGTGCAAAGTGTGAATATAAAAATGATCGTACTAGATTAAATAAAAGGCTGGTCTTTCCTAGCAGCATGCCTCTGATAGTAAGCAGGAATGAATGCTTAGGGAACAGTGCAAAAGCGCAAGCAGCGTGATGTTAATGCTGTTTGACTGCCTTACTGTACACTGCTGTAATTGGCAGCTTCAGCTTTTTTTTTCTTTTGATCGTGGCTTAAATTTAGACAAGATACCTTTTTGCTTCTAATAGCTTCCCCTCCAAACTCTGATTTCCTGAAATTCTTTCTTTTTGAACTTTCAATATATTGTCGAACTTTCAGTATAGTCTTTTAATAGTTGTCTTACAGTCAGTAAAGACTTTACTCTTCCTGTTGAAAAGAAACTAAGCTGCAACCAACTTCTTCATATTTTTGTAGTTCCCCTTTTAAATTTAACCTTAGTAACGGTGAACTTCTCGCTGTTGTTGTTTCTGTGGAGGTAGTGAATTGAAATACCCTGTGATTCATGAGCAGTCATGGATAGTGTCTTCTATCTAGTCTTCGCATAACAGCCCAATTTAGAGTTTTCCAGTCTAAACTGGTTAAGCATAGAATTCCCATAATCTCACTTCTAGTAGAGTTGTCATCTTATATCATCTGCGGTTATGCATTTAGCAGCTTTCCTTGCTTCAGTCTATTAACCCTTACAAAACAATTCTCATTTTAAGTGCCAGCGATGTGCTTCCATTTTGATTGAGATGAAATCTGTCTTGTTTATAGAGGAGCACTCTATTCTGAAAGTTTTCTCCTTTTTTCTTGCAATGTTTTCTCAGCTGTGCATTGGGTTATTAGTCTTCAAAAGGAACCTAAATGGCATAAGCTTCACATGTACGTTTTATTTAGCATGATAAATGAACTCATAAATTTTTTACTCATTGTAGAAGCATTTCTGGAGTAGAAGTAATTTTTCAGTTTGGATTAAGAATATCATTACTTGTTTTAAAAAGCTGTAAGTACATTTGATGTAAATGTTGCAGAAAACCGTGTACACTTCAGTCTTTCTCTTTAGGAAGATCTGAACTCTGGGGACTATTATAAAACTGCTTTGCAATGAATAAATGAAAAATTGCTTGGAAGAGAAGTCATACCATCTTCCAACTCTTTATTTACTTTTTTTTTTTTATTTTATTATTGACAGACAATGGATGTAATTTCCTATTTTAATAGAACTTCTGGCTTTTATAATGGCTGTCATAATGGAAAAGTGAAATCCGTGCCCCACAGTATCTTAAGGCATTGTTTGCAGGGAAGCATTTTCAACAGTAGTACGTAGCAATTTCACCATTTTTTAATATTTTTTCTAATGTGAAATCATATGGGTTTTGTACAAGAGTACACTAAGGGACATCAGCCACACTGTGCTAATGTGATTTTTTTTTTTTGGTCAGGCCAGGCTGGAAACCACAGCTGGTTTTAGATTGCCTGTTGAGTACCTTTAAGGTCCCTTCCAACCCAAACCATTCTATGATTCTAAACTATGTGCTAGAAAGATGCTTTTAGGAAGGGAATTCCATCTTAAATTTCGTGACGCGGACAAAGAAGAACTTGCAAAGATATACAAGAGTTGATCCCAAGCAGCCTGTACTTGTTGAGACATCCAGCTATGTGCAGACATCATGGTTGCCAAAAGTATTGCCTAAGCTGAAGCTCTGGAAGCGTGTAGTCAAGGAGGCTGGATTTGTTTGTGTAAGGCCTGGCTTTTGGTTACTGACTCAGCTTGCCTTTCAAATCAACTTCCAGTTTTTCATCAGACAGATAACTCATTGTTACTTAGTCTAGGTAACTAGTTTCTGAAGACAATTTTATAATAAAAAAGAAATAAAAAAGGTTAGAAACAGTCTTATATCAATGTGATTGTTGACTCAGTCCTGGCTGTAAGTGTTAAATTAGTGACTGAAATAGCTGTAGTGTGTGTTCGCTTCATGCAGCTTTGTCACCCTCTAGTGCCTGGATCCAAAAAGTTGGTGAGCCTGCTATTGCTCTTTGTAAATTTTTAGTTGCATGGATTGTTTCAAGGTTTTTTGAGGAAAAATAATTTTTAGAAAAGGAGCAGGATCCAAATAATTTGTCGGCAGTAGCACCAGAAGTTTTTAACTCGTACAGGAACTACACCAGGAACTCCTGGCTCCTAGGCTACAGTTTTACTCTCAAAACCAGTCTTTCATCATTCATTGGTTTAACTTTTTGAATTGAATTCCTGAAACATGAATCACTAGATACTGAAGAAACAGTGAGATTTGTTACAGTACTTCTTCCCTTTGTGGAAAAAAACAACAAAGACATGATTTTTTTTATTTTTATAGTATTTCTATAGCAGTTTTGATAGCAGTTTTCCTTTGTTTAATTTCATTTGAGATGTTCACTTAATTTCTTCGTTATATCTTTCTTAGGATATTAGCTGCAATGAACTTCAGGTTCTTCCCCAGCAGATAGGCAAATTGCAGTCACTTAGAGAATTAAACATAAGAAGAAATAATCTCCATATCTTGCCAGATGGTAAGCTACTAGTCTTCATTTCTTTGATGTAGGTAGATTAGGTAAAGTGTTACGGAGATACCTGATGCTTTTTTTGTTTGTTTGTTTCCCCCAATATAGAATTAGGAGACCTTCCCTTGGTTAAGCTGGATTTTTCTTGTAATAAAATTACAGAAATTCCAACTTGTTACAGAAAGTTACGTCACTTACAAGTTATAGTTTTGGATAACAATCCGATGCAGATACCACCAGCACAGGTCAGTATTCAAGCATTCTAGTTCAGTAATTTGCATTAGAATGTTAAGAAAGAGGAAGCTGTTCTAAGCTATACCAGTCAGGTTTTCATTTTTTCAGCTGTATTTCTCCTAGTGGGAAGTTGTGGGTACAAACAGAATAGAAAGTATTTGTTGGGGTGCATTTTAAAAAGACATGCTATGTAATTAAGATTTTCTTTTTGTTTGCTTTATAACAGATATGTTTAAAGGGTAAAGTACACATATTTAAATTCCTCAGCATTCAGGCGTGCCTCAGAATAGATAAAAAACCAGATTCTTTGGATCTTCCGTCATTAGGTAAACGAATCCCCTCCCAGCCACTCACAGACAGGTGAGTAGTGGTTGGTTGGTTTGGTTTGTTTATTTATTTTTTTTTTTACTTTAGCATTTGCTAAAAAGTGATCTCTTTATTACAGATAATAACTAATTTTAATACCTCAATTGGTTTTTTTTATTTAGGAGTCATGGTATTTATTTCTGAGATCATGTTACTGGACATTTAGTTGGCTTATCTGAGTTGCTGTGAAGAATTTTCATTGTACTCGCTAAAGATTTGGCAATCAGAACAAAGATCTATTTTAAATTTATTGGAAAACGCAGCTATTTATTTCTCAAACTGATACGTCAAAACAATACACAAGAAGTTCCCATAAATGTTCTGAATATAGAGTTTGTCTGTTGGATGGAAAGTCTCTCTCCCACATATATTAACGTATATATAGGGAAACTAGCTCAAACATCAGTGAAATACCATGGATTTTTTTATTAGATTACTTGAGGCCAAAAGTGCAGAATATTTTGTTGGAATTGTGTACTGAGTACCTCTTGAGTAATGAAATGGGAATGCTCTTGTATTTTCTGTTGTCAGTTGGCTTGTCATTGGAAACTGTGAGGAAGAATACACCCTTTTTGCCTATTTTCTTAAAATGTCATGTGCAACTTGTGCCTCTCTATGTTTAAGGCTGAAGGAAAGATGAAAGTTACGAATAAAGCTTTGGTGGAACCATCTGAACCATCAGATTCAGTCCGTGTCTCGGTCTTGGGCAGCTGTGCCACAGGGAGTTAGTTCACAGGGTGTGTAGATGGCATCTAAATGCTCCTAAAAACTGCAGTCCATAGCTGCTCCCCAAAAGCCTCCACTGAACTTCAGGCCTACAACTAAAATGTATTGCAAAGGAGCAAGGTCATGGATGTTACTGCTGTACATTGTATTTGTAGCAGTGAGAATTTATTTATTTAAACTTGCCAGATAATCTTAGGATGTAAACCAAACTTCAGTGCAAAACTGGAAAACACATCCTCCTGATGCTGCTAATTTTATGTCTTCAAAATGCATAGGTTTGGAGGAATTGTTTCACAGATGCTCAGACAGAGTTAAACCAACATAATATGACAGTCTATTAAGAAATACATGTTTTCTACTAGTGGAAGACCATGTCTGCCAATAGAATTCAAGGAATTGTGTTTTTTCAGGGGAAGCTGTCTTTTCTAAAGATGGCGTTTTTGAATGAAATAGACCAATTCTAAAATTGCATAGACATAGAGAGAGTACCATAATTGATTGTTTCCACCTTAACTTTGCTTCGAATTTTTTTTCTTGAACGACTCTTGTAGGAGATTAAGAATTTTTTTCTCTGCACCTGAGGCATTGTGCAAAAATTCTGTATCAGGAACCGTAGATGAGTATAGAGAACATATTTTTAAAAGGATGTTTATTTTCTTTCAGAAAAGTGAAACTACTGTTGCTTTCATTCCTGTGTGGGTTTTTTTTTTGTATGTTGTTTTTCTTAATGTAGCATGGAAGACTTTTATCCCAATAAAAATCATGGACCAGACTCTGGCATCGGAAGCGATAATGGGGATAAAAGGTTGTCCACAACAGAAGTGAGTTATTTTTCACTGTGGAATTTGTGTAATTTCTGTTTTTTAGAATTTCTTTCCCTTTGTTTTTTGTATAATTTGAGAAGTACTGAACTAAGTTGCATTTAATGTTCTCTGAGTATCTGTACAGTTGAGTTTAAACCATTAGACTGCCAGTATCAGACACGAGTTATTTGTATGTTGCTTTGATGTTTCTCATCAAGGTTCATTCCAGTCCAAATTTTGTACATTTAAAAAATGAATTCTGACCTAAGAAATTGCTTGGATCTTTTAATAGGTGAAGTGTATGATCAAATAAATTTTGTCTTTTGTGTAAAAAATGAAACTTTCCTTTATTATTAGTGAAATTAAGGTATTTAAGAAAATGAAAGTTTATTTGGACTAAACTTGAGTGTTAGTAATCCTCATTGTTGAAATTTTAATAAATTTTAAATGTGCTAGGTTTAAAGTGAACAAAATCTCAAGTTATGTGTGTGTTTGTAGATCTATATTAAAGAGCTGTAATTAATAACAATGATGTCAAAGCTGAATAGTGCAGAACAAAAGATTTTTGAAACTTGGAGAGTTATTACAAATGCAATGTGATTGTTAGTGGGAAAACTGTAGAACAAGGAGTATTATGAGTTGGGATTTTTTAAAGAAAATTGCAAATTATTAGAAGTAAAGCTGTTATTCCTGCCCAGCCCCCCCCAGGTTGAACAAAAGTTGAAGTAGTTGGAAGCTTTAGGCAAGTACCTAATTACAGTTTTCTTAGTCCACTGACCAGGGCTGGACTAGACCTCTTTGAAGAAAACGCTGTATTTCAGTATTAAATGCTGAACAATTGTTTGTCATTCCCTAAACTATGACAGAAAATCCTCACCTGACTTGATGCTATTTTCTGTGTCTTGGGAGCCATCCCTCATGAGAGGGTCAGCTGCACTATAATTTTTGCATTCTTAGCAAATCATATAATAATAATATTTGTACATAAGTTCTATATTAAATGTGACTGTCTTCGCAGCCATCTGATGATGATACAATCAGCCTTCACTCCCAGGTATCTGAATCAACAAGGGAACAGACATTAAGGAATGACAATCATGTAACAGGAAGTAAACTCGATCCGCAGAAAGGTAATATCTGTTGTGCATCTGTCATTTTAGATATCAGAAATGCTTTTGCTTCAGTAATCTAATCGAAGAAAATTGCACAAAATTATATAATCACATGTTGGCATTGTATTTTCATCATTTCAGAAGACAATGTAATAATTAAATAGCTAAGGTCAGAAAGAAAGAAAAGATTATTTCTGGCTCAAGTAGACACGATTTCATTTTTTTATCTTTAGCTGATGTTTTTCCTAAGTACTTTTCTCTCTCAGGAATAACATTTAGTTGTGAGAACTGTTGAATTCATCTTTTCCATTTTTCATCAATCCTCACTAGACCAGGAGCTATATGATTACATTGATCCGAATGCAGAAGAGGGAGCTGTTCCTGAGCAAGGAGATGTACACATTGGACCATTGCTGTCTTATATTAAGGTAGTATAGCTTGACAACAGAAAAACTGTTCAGCAGGCTTGGTTGTTTTTGAATTTAAGTCTAAATATATTTTTCATTCTGCGTAAGGAACGGGGAAAACATCCTGAGAAATCCCAGAAAATAGAACAGAATGAGGACTGGGGAGATGAAAAAAGGTAAATATTCTTGATCTCTTTTGGGAAGGTTTTACTGACAGAGGGCGGTGAGGGTGGTTTTGTTTTAAGCTACTTGCATGTGGAGGAAAGAAATCTCATATTGAACAAATGGAGTTCTGCTTGGACAGAAAATAAGCCATGGGAAGCACTTCTTAGTTATTGTCCAGTCATGTGGCCCTTTCTGTGTCTTCCTTTAGTGAAGTCAGGCAAGTCACCAATGTTTTAATTTTTCAGACTTCAGAAAGAACAGCTGCTGGCTGAAGATGATGATGACCTCAAAGAAGTGACTGACTTGAGAAAAATAGCAGCTCAGTTACTGCAGCAAGAACAAAAACACAGGTATTACAATACTAGTTAAGATAACTTGTGTTCCAACTAATTTATTCTTTAACCTGCCTTTTACCCAAAAGCTTTTGACACCTTACCATTTTGAGAACAGTTTTGTCCAGCTGTTAAACAGTTAGTGACAGACTCTTTCAAGATCCCTGTCCCATGTTTCTTTTCGTAGTATTGCTGTGTAGAGAAGCAGTGGTGTGCCTCCCGTGGAGCGGAAGAGGTGAATGTGAAGGGCTCTTGATTTCCTAGTTTGGTGTATTTATACTTTTTTTTTTTCCAATATACTATACTTATATGAGCATTAACCATGCCTACTTACGTAGATTATTGGTAATGTGTTAAGTGGCTTTTCTTAGTTTGTATGGGTTACAGAACCTGCATACAGTTTGTCTGTGACTTGTTTTTTTCATGCAAATACGAGATAATTTAGGTGGTACTTCCTCCATTCAGTCTATGGACTGAAGAGGAAATTGTTCAAACATTACCCTGTCAGATGACAGAGCACATCTATATTAGAAATACATATAAAGAGAAATAATTTGAACAGTTGAAGTTCATCCTGAAGAACTGCCCAACTTTCTCCGCTTCATTAGGCATCACAACAGAATGATTCTTGAAAAGGAGCTGTAGAACAAGCAGCAGGTTAAAGGAATGTAATAGAATAAATTAACAGCTGTGTAAAAGAGCAGGAAGGAGTTGCATAGAATGTGGACAGGCTGGAGTAGGAACTGTGTTCTAACTGGTTCCTTTACCAAGCAGGCAAATAACCAGTGAGGTACTTGGCGAGAGTAAGCTCTTTCCTGAAAGGCAGAAGTTGTAGTTAATAGTTCATTAACTAAAATAGTTCATTAGTCATTCATTATCTCACAGTAATGGATTTAGCTTCACACCAGCTTAAATACTACTTTTGTTTCTTTTGAATTTCTGTGCAATGCTGAGATTCTGCACTGCTGTTTTTCTTCTAAGATAGTTGAAATACACATGAAGCCCTTAGAGAAGTCGATATTCTGATACTGTGAAGTGCAGAGCTTTAAACATTCACCAGCATTTTATGTTAGTTAAATATAATAGCAGTAGTGTGTGTGTAGGGCAGTGTCGTGGTTTAGCCCAGCTGGCAGCTAAGCAACCATGCTGCTGCTTGCTCCCTCCTCCCTCTCGGTGGGGTGGGAAGAGAAAATGGGGAAAAAAAGAGTAAACCGTGTAGTTGGGATAAGGACAGTTTAATAGGACAGTACAAAAACCTGAGAAAGGAGTGATAATAACAGCCCTCCCCCAGCTGGCTCTCTCAATATGTACTCCAGGCATGACATCATATGGTGTCAAATATCCCCCTAACTAGTTTGGATCTGCTGCCTGTGCTGTGTCCCCTCTCAATTTTTCTGTGAAAAGTTAACTCTATCCCAGCCAAACCCAGGACGGGGGGCAAAAGATAAAACAGATTTTACTTATAACTCTATGCAGCATATTTAAGAATTCGTTGTTCACACTGAGAAGGGAAAAGTAAGAACAAAATCTTATTGCTAATACATCCTAATACCAAAAGTATTGCAAAAAACCCTAAGAATGCTAATTTTCTCATATCAATTTATTAATAAAGAAAGAATAAATATGTTTTTCTTATTTTAGATTTTTATATGATAGTTATTTCTATTGCATGTGGGTCTTGTTTGATTAGCTTTAATACTTCCTACTTTTCTAATCGTTTGAAATACCAAGCCGCCCCTCTTCTGATGTACTGCAACTTAAATTTTACTCGTATGTTGTTGTATCTTGATGCAGCGATCTTGCTAATGGTTCTGCTTTGCTCTTGAATTGTTCAGACATATGCAATCTTATTAATTGTTAACTTTTACTTCTTAGTTTAGCATTTATATTTTAAAGCTTGCTTATGTGTCTTTAAGTACATGGGGGCAAAATCACCTCTGATATAAAATTTAGCCCTGATTTTGAATCCATAGTTTTGTGAGTTTATAATTTCTTGCCATAAAAAGCAATAAGAATAATATTTAGAAGTTTAGTGAATAGTTTATTTGTGGAAAATAAGTTCAATCTGAGTAAATAGAATCCTCAGAAAAATGAGCATCACAAAAAAATTTCTTACTAGTTGTATTTTTGTTCGTTCAGTGTGGTGTTTTTAAATATTATGCAGTCTCTTTTCTTTTTGCTTGCTGTGCTAATAACTTCCCTGTCCTTTCCCATCAACCTGTCCTGCTTTCTTCTTCCGTCTTTGGCTTTGGTGTACATGAAATATGAATACAGACGAAGGCCATTAAGCTATAGAACTTCATTCAGTGAAAAGCTCTTCCAGAGGACAAGGGCAGCAGGACGTGCATCAAGGTACAAAGTGTTTGTAGAGCTTCAGATTTCCAGAGTTAAAATGTGGACAAAAGAAAGTTTTGGCCACTTCTTGAACAGAAACAGAACAAAGGATTGGCTAAGTTAGCCTAAGATATTTTGTTATCAAAACCAGATTGCAATGCACTGTTCTTGAAGGTGAAGTACTATTTAAGGAAAATATTTTATTAGGCAACTCTCCAAAGCATATTTAAATGAGTCCAAACCTAGAAGCATAATTTCCTGTACCTTTGGCAGGCTTTCTCTTCAGGTTTTTGTACCACTATACAGAAGTAAGTAGTACTGTACAAATGTATAGTACTTCAAGTATAGAACCTCAGGCAAAAGTTTTTTTTTTCTGTTAAGGGTATCTTGTTTTTAAAGTGATCTTTTTCAAATTAGCATGATCAGTGACACTTTGTTTTGCACTTGACAACCACGAGGGAAGCATTTGCAGATACACAAACCTCACAGGTAGGAAGAAATCCGTAATGGGCTGTGTAGCCTGTGCGCAGACATGGAGGTGATGAATCCAGTCATTTCAGACTTTGTTACTTTATCAATTGAAACTCTGTAACGTACTCTAGATACTCCTAGTCTGTTTCAAAAGAAAGGAGGGTGGCTTAAGTATTTAATCTTCATTAGTACCAAAGGGGCCTGTTTCAGCTTGCATCAAAGTTAAGTGTGAGTTCTTACCTGACAGCAGTGACTTCCTAAAACTGACTAAATCACTGTGAGCACAGCTTATGATCACAAAGCAGAGCCGTATGTGAAGACAGTAGGCTGCTCCTGAATGAGTTTAAAATCCATCTTTTTTTTGGTGTCACTGTAAAAGATTTCCAGTGTCTTATACACTTTATAGATTCTAGGTGGTGCTTGCTAGTTTAAACTTGAAGATACTTAACCTTAAAATAGCATTACTATTATTCACTTCGTTTGTGTCCCTTAATCATGATGTTAGGTTTGCTCAAAATATGAAAATGTAAGTGACTGAGAAGAGATTCCACTTTTTAAATTCTCAAACTTTAGAAAATATTTTCCAGTATCATAATTGGTCTTGCCATCGCCTTTCTCTCCTGTCTGGTCAGCAGTTTGAATTAGATGTTATGCTTGCATGCTATGAAGCAAAAAAGAGTCACAATGCTGTTTTTTGAGTTTAATATCTATAAATGTGTGTCATTGTGTATGTGCTGTTGTGTAATTTACATTTCAAAGTTTGTGTGAGCTTTAGAACTTTCAAATTAATAATTTGTATGCTACCTCTGTAGCAGTGGAATTTATGTCATTAGTAGGAATTGTAAATAGGAAAGTACTAATACAGGTGTCTTACGCAAGTTCTTATTTAGTGATTGTTATGACCATCAGTAAGTCATTGGCCTGATAATTGATCTGTCTAACAAAAAAAAAATGTTTGGACTTAATGAGTTGTAGTATGAATAGAAACAGTTGCTGGAATCTTTGCACCATTAACACCACACTTAAAAGACCTTGACTTCTGGGTATAAGCTGCTTGTACTTTCATTTTGCATACTTAGTGTTTCCTGGAAGACAGTTCTTAGATGGCTACAGTGATGTTTTTTTTTTTTTTCTTCAGCTGAACAAATTATTTTGCCATTAATTCCTTAGTCTGCAATTTAGTAAATTCAGATTAATTTTCTTCACCATTTTCTTTAACTAAGAACTTTTGAGTTCCATATTCCACAGGAAATTGAGATTTCTCTGACGGCAGTAGTAATCGCTAACCTGACAGATACTGAACTTGCTGTTCCTTCCCCTTTAATCTTCAATTTTTAAACAGAAAGTTTAAAAAATGATTGTGTTTGTTTTGTTTATATGTTTCATAGAAACAGCGTAGCTGAAAATATATGTTTGAATTAGCTTGAATAGTTTTTCCGTACGTTTCATGTAATTAGTATAAAAAAATTGCCTGTGTTACATACAGTCATTGAATTTACACTGGTAGTGTCATTTTTGGTCCAAGTGTTGCATTAAACTATTTAGATGGCTCAAATTCATGTTTATTTTTTAAAGCTCATTCTATTGTAATGGTCACATCTTGCCACGAAGTCCCTCTGAATTTGTCATTGTTTTCAGTTGAAGACAAGAGACTAATTTAAATGAGAATTCTCTCTAAAAATTGCTTTAAAATAGCATGTTTATATTATGGTTTAATAACCTGTGCTCTGAATATTATTTTTTTTTGTAACACTTTTCTCAGCCTATAGTATAATTTAATTCTGGAATGCACATTGAAAATTATATTTCTGAAGACAATCTAGGGAGCAGGTGCTGCAGCTTGTGAATGCTGCAGGCTGTGTTGGTTTACAGGCTTAACTTCTCGTAATCCCATTAAATTGAGGTTCACACAGTGAGAGATTTAAACAACTTTGAGCTTGTTAATCTCATTTGTAATCGCAATAATCACAGAAGTCTGAAAATCATCAACCATTTAAAGTTAATGACTGTACTGCCCTATATAATGATAATGAAATATAGAAAGGTGCCTACTGTTTTACTTCCATGGAATAGTTGGTGGTGTTCTAATTCTTTCTAGTTCTTCATACATTCTAGTTCTCTATATAATTCAGCGTAAATATACTTTAATCTCAGTTCTGCACGTGAAGTCAGTGTCAGTGTGATGTCACTGCTTCCAAGGATTCATAATTAATCATTCTAGTCACTTTTCAACATGACGCTTAATTGAAAATTTTCAGTGTTACTGGTTTTGTTATTTTTAACACTTTAAACATCTATAATAGCTCGTATCTTCTTGCTGTGTGTGCACATGTGTGATATGAGTTTGTTCCAGAAGACAAAACATTTCTGAATCTCTCTAAGTTTAGGCTTTTCTGACTGTTGACCGTTTCCTGTTTCCATTGCTTCATTTCTGCATTAGACTTTTCATTTAGTTCTTAGCCAGTGTTTCTCCATTTCTCACCTCTTCTTTTTCTGTCCATTTCCTTTGCACTTGCAGTGTTTCTTACTCAGCTACCTTCTTACCTGCTTCTACTGACTGACTTCTTGCACTCAATCTTGTATTGAGTATTATTGTGTATTATTTCTTGTCTGCTTTAGGTTGACTATCTTCTGTCTTCTAATTTTAGTGAACAGAGGGAACTTTTGTGTTGAGGGCAGCATAACTTTACACAGGTGTGAAATCAGTTGAAATAGTATGTATGTAGGGAGAAAAATAAGAGACTTCATTTTGGTTTGAATTGTCATCAAGTCTTATGTGAAATTCAGAACTTGAAATATTTCAAGAGCTGGAAACAATATTGTTGATTTAAATGGAAACAGGATTGGGCTTGGATTTCATATGTGTATGTATATGAATATTCATATTCTAATTTTATGGAAAACGTCACCTTAATGTTCAAAACTTTACTTACAGGAAGTGTTGTGAAGTGAAAGTAACGTATTCTAAGGAAAAGTTTTAACTACAAAGCTGTTGAATAAATATGTATTTTTTTCTTTCTAGGCTTCTTAATCATTCAGTTTCAGTAAGCACAAGGAACAGGCCAAAGCAGCCAATGGAATCTGAAAAATGGTATTGATATACTTAAATGTATTGCAGCTTTCAATATTTTATTAATTTAATTTTGCTATTTATTTTGTGTCGCTACTGCCATCTTCTGTCATACTGTTTTTTAGCTCAAGATGAAATAGAAGCTGCACAATACACTGTTCTTGAGCTTCCTTCTGAGCCGTTAGGAAAGTTGATGACATCCAGAAACTAATTTGTGGGTCTGATTATGGCAGCAATTCAGGTGCCTAAAGTTAGGCATTCAGTGGTGTTTTAGACATCCAGTTTCAGTCCAGAAGGTTGTGTCTCTGAGAGGTAATAGTCCTGTGCAGATGTGTTAGATCCTGTGTTACATAAAATGACACTGTAGCTGTGCTTAGGCCTCTAAATTTTCTTCCCTGGCAGTCCTTTTGTGCTCTTAAGAGCTGTTGGAAAAGTTTTGCAGGCTGAACTCCCAGCAACACCTTTCATTTTGGGGAGGATGTGTCAGTGAGGAATCCATTTTCTGCAATAGCTGTATTCTTATGCTCTTTCTGTGAATTAAAAAACAAAACAAAACAAAACAAACACAAAACACTAGCAAAAAAAACAAACAACAACCCACAAAAAACAACCCAAAACCAAAAATACCCAGAGCCTTGTCTTCAGGAAGTTGGGAAATCACAGCTTCCCAGTTGTGACCATACGGGTGAGAGAGAACTTAGGAAGTTTTCAGCCCTCACTTAAGGAATCCTAGATCAGTTCTTTTAATCAGTTTGATCAACAGATATTCTATTTTAATTTTTAAGCTAAAGGAGGAGAGCTGACTGGCAGCCTCCTAATGAGAACTCCATTCAAATAGTGGCTTTTGTAATTTTTTGCCAGCCTGAGCCAGTCTTCTAACATCTGTACTTTCAAAAGAATCTGTATCTGATTGTATCCAGACTGTAGTGTGACTGTGAGTCTGGGAGACAAAAGCCAGAACTGCTGTTGCTAGAGAGTGCTGTGGGTGGTAACAGCTCTCTGGGGTTCTCTGCAGTTCAGGTACGCATCCGGAAAGCGTTTACTTGAACAGAAAAGAGACACCGTGTAGGTATTTCAATGGGATATACATCCTGTTTGGACTATCTTCTCTCTCCTTGGTATCTGCGGCTTTAAAGGGCTGATTGTGCACATGTCCTGTGCTCATATGAACCATGCTGCAGCTATTGCTTATTTGCATTTGGAACTTTCCAGTCCTTGGTTACTTCCCGTACAGTTTCTGTTCTTTGGGATGCTGTCACCTATTGTAGTGCAAAGCTGTGTTAGGCCTTCTGTTTTATAGGGTAATCCAGGAAAGGTTAAATTTACCTTTCCTTCTTTTGTTAATGCAACAAATAAGACTTTAAAACAGAACAAAGAACGGCCTCAAAAAAACCCTACCCACCCCTTAATTTTGAGATGTGCACACAAGATAGGGTAGATGTTGCAGGCTATTTGTTGTTTTATTGCACTGATACGTAGGAACACAAATCACACGCTGCGTAAGGAATGTACAAAGAGAGTAGAAAGACTGTCATATCGCTGAAGAATTTATACTTATAGAACATGTCATGGTTAATAGATACGTTCGTATCAACAGCAAGACTCAGTTGTTTATTGCAGCAGTTCCTGCAATTCTCAGCTGGATTGCTTATCAAGTTGTTGGACATGACTCAGACAAGTTTTCCATGCTGACAGCTTTAAAAAGGCAGTATTGATTGGCAGCAAACAGAAACAAAAAGGAAGGAAAAGGAATGCAAAGTAGCAGAAGCTAAGTGCCTAGTTGCTTTTGCTGTAGGATTCATTATGATTGCCCGTGGTTTTATGTCCTTCTCGAATTCAGTCCCCAGATGTTAGCATTTTGGTATACTGCACAGCTGCTAAGCCAGCGGTCAGATGTGAATGAAATGGTTGCTAGTAAGACAACAGACGCGAGTTTCACAGAAAGATTTAAAAAGAAAAATTTGAAGTGACACCAAATCTAAACTTTTCTTTCCCTGAGAACTTCCAATAATCTCAGACAGTCCATGTTCCAGAGTGTATTTTTTGAGGTTTTTCAGTTTCACTGTCCCATGCTAAAATGTTTTTCCCTTCCCTGTTAATATAAGCTTAGCTTTATTGTATAGAGCTAACAGTGAAGCGAAGCATGTGAGTCTTGCAGAAGTTGAAGATGAGATTTTTTTTGTCAGCTTTGAACAAAATGTTTCGTTGGTCGCTTTGAGAAACAAAGCAATGAAGGTGCATTAGTAATCTCTAAAGATCAGCATGCTTAAGAAAAAGCTTTATATGAATGAAGTACTGTAGTGTGGAAGTCCCAACTGTCAGTGTATGGTGAAGAAGAGTGAAATATGATTTGAGATCTTAGCCAAACGGTCATACTTTTTAGCTACATTGTGACATCCTTGTACAGGTAGCCAAAAAACACTATAGTGCTGCAGAGAAGCTGCTTTTTAATAGTGTTCACTTTGTTGATGTTTTAAAGTACACAAAGTAGTAAATTTCATAATGCTTGTCATCTTAATTTTTAGTGTCTCAATAGATGAAGTGAATTCCCCAGTGTCTCCCTACAGCTGGCAGGTAAATATTCAAATGTAAATGTGGTGGCTTCATATTTGAGTGATTTGTTTGTTTGTCCTGTTTTGGTTTTTGGTTTTTGGTTTTGTTTTTCTGACAGAAAACTTTTATACATTCATATGGTTGCTTACACACATAGTTATTGTGTGTATGTAATTGTGGTGGAAAATATAAAACCTTTGAAGAACTTATGCTTCAAGATAATTCGACTTGTATGTAACGGAGGCCTTTTCTTTTAAGAGCATATGGTGCTAGCTTTAAGGTCTTGAGACTAATGAGACATAAGTTTACTTACTGGCTTTTAGTATTTCTTTACATACAGATTTTATTGTCTCACCATAATGTTCTTTTTATTTAAATTTCTAAATGGTTTGAATTGTATAGGCCTTCCATTCCCCATACCTCATTGAGAAGCTGGCATGATACAATAAAATTGCAGTGAAACCATAGTTAGTACTTTTTTATTATTTTAGACTCTAATTCATCAGGTATTTACAATTGCTTTAAATGGCCTGATATTCTAATATGAAGAAATAGTTGGAAATGTAGTTTTAGCCTTATTATGAAATGGTCCCTTCAGATTGTCTGCTTTCAGTTTTCATAAAATAAACACATTCATACATATTCATTGTTATTTGAAGAATAATCAACTTCAGCTCTCTCTTCAGAATACATTCCATAATAGAATACTTTGAAAGAGAGACTTATTTTACAGCTTGTTGATGTGTATAATCTTTTAGATAGGAACAGCAGACAAGTGCTTGAATTATCTTGTTGTAGGCATCCTTTTCCTGTGTAATGAGTATTCAGATTGACGAACTAATGGCTAACCACACTTCTAACTGGTTTTTTTTTGACATTATTTATGGCAGCCTTAGGTAGCTTCCTAACATACCTGCAAAAATTAGCGTCAATGCAGAAAAGGATATTATTTTCTTAAGAATTATTTCATAGATTCTTTTCCTTCTATAAAATCTATTTTAGGATTTGAAAGGAAATAAGTGATTTCTACCAGAGTCACCATTAAGATTGATAACACTTTCATTTCATAAAGCTAGATTATGAGACAAGCAACAATTAGTAATTGTAGCTGATGATAATTTATGCTAATGCACACGGGGTGTATTTACCTTTTACGTAAAAATATTTCTGAACCTTGTAGCCACTGGAAAACCAGAAGGATTCAATGGATGAGCAGCATTGGCCAGAAACACAGCCAGTGATTTGGCAGAATGAAGAAAGAAGGAGAAGTAAACAAATTAGAAAAGAGTATTTCAAGGTAATGAGGGAGGAATGTGGGTGGGTGACACTTTAAAAAAAAAAAAAAAGAGTAGAAGAAACTTTGTAACTAAGTAAAGATAAAGATGGGAAAACCTCAAAGGTTGTTCATGCTTTTAATTTTGTGTGTAAACTGTAATTTTTTTATTTGATTCAGTTCCAAGTTAATACATATGTATGTATGTAGAGTAATGTAAGAATGCAGGAAAATAAAGAGGAAAAAATCGACCTGTTTATCCTTTAAATAAAAGAAAATAGAATCGTAGAATGGTTCAGGCTGGAAGGGACCTTGAAGATCATCTAGTTCCAACCCCTCTGCTGTTGGCAGGGACACCTTCCCCTGGATCAGATTGCTCAAAGCCTCATCCAACCTGGCCTTGAACACTCCCAGGGATGGGGCATCAACAACTTCTCTGGGCAACCTCTTCCAGTGCCTCACCACCCTCAGAGGGAAGAATTTCTTCCTTATATCCAATCTAAATCTCCCCTCTTTTAGTTTAAAGCCATTGCTCCTTGTCCTATTGCTGCTACACGTCCTTCTAAAAAGTTTCTCTCCAGGTTTCTTGTAGGCCCACTTTGAGTACTGGAAGGCTGCTAGAAGGTCTCCCTGGAGCCTTCTCTTCTCCAGGCTGAACAACCCCATCTCTCTCAGCCTGTCTCCATAGGAGAGGTGCCATCAGATCATCTCTGTGGCCCTCCTCTGGACCTGCTTCATTAGGTCCATGTCCTTATGTTTGGGGCCCCAGAGCAGAACACAGTACTCCAGGTGGGGTCTCATGAGAGCAGAGCAGAGGGGCTCCCCTCCCTCGACCTGCTGGCCACGCTACTTTGGATGTAGCCCAGGACATGATTGGCTTTCTGGGCTGCCAGCGCACATTGCCGGCTCATGGTGAGCTTCTCATCCACCAGCACTCCCAAGTCTCCATCTCCCAACTTACTCCCAGCCCTTTCTCCAGGGCTGCTGTCAATCCATTCTTCACCCATCCTGTACTTGTGCTTGGGATTGCCCTGACCCATGTGAAGGACTTGGCGTTCTTGAACTTCATGAGGATCTCACAGGCCCACTTCTCAACCCTCTCCAGGTCCCTCTGGATGGCATCCCTTCCCTCCAGTGTATAAGCTGCACCACACAGCTTGGTGTTGTCAGCAAACTTGCCGAGGGTGCACTTCATCCCATTGTAGTTTACAATTGTCTTCTGGTAAAGCCAGAAACTAATCTTCAGTTGTTGGTCCTTCTCCATCCATTTTGAGGGATGTATTTTTTTTTTTTTTAGTGCAAGAAAAATATACATTACCTTTCTGTGCGGCATGGTTATAAGAATGATTTACACATTTTGATTCTCAGCATGTTGGTTTGCGTTTTAGAGAGGAAATTGTCTTTGCTGTTGTAGTGTGCACAGTTCGTCACCAGATGTCAGTGTCTGCTTATTGCAAAACCGATATGAAGTTACAGCAGCATTAAATAAAATTCGTTTGGGGATATGGCAGAAAAATAGGGGAATTCTGACCAATGCTAGATTGAGTTAAAATTAAATTTGTCGCTGAAGAAATTAGTTTCTTGGGTCTTTGCCTTCAAACAGCTTTATGAAGTGCTAGGGAACTTCAAATTAAATTCTAGGAAAAACAGAGCGTACCATACAGCTAAGCTACATTCTTGTCATTATAGAAGCTATTATTATTTTTTTCCTGAAGAGTTTATGGAGTTGTATCCTAGTTTGAATTCTACTGATCTCTTTCCAGAGTTTTCATCCCTAAATTAATTTTGCCCTACAGCCTTTGAGGGGAAGGGGAGAAACTTCTAAGTAAAACGAAATTCAGTCATTTTAGTCATTAAACAGCTGTAACAGCTGTGCTATCAATACAGAAGACCTCCATTAGTGATTCCTCAGAACTTTAAAGAATGCCTTTAAATGCTAATAGAGATTTCACTTTTGAGCTCTGTGATGGAAGCAGATACCTGAAATCACATTGCATACAGCTATGGACGTGTCTCAAAAGTGAATTTAGCAGGCTGTACTAGTAGCGAAGTACCGTATCCCTAATAGTTTATTTGCAAAAACAAGGCAGTAAGCAAGTGAAACAAAGTCTGTCTTCCATGGTAAACTGGGGGGCGTGGCGGGGGTGGTACCACTGCTGTTCTGAGACATTCATATTGTGTCCATGTTTTCTTGGCAAAAAAGCTCATTGAATAATCATATGTGTCCTGCCAAACATTAATATCTAAAGAATACATGCCAAATTACTGCAATGGGCATCGCTACAACAGCAAACACTTACTTCGATCAGCATCCAGAAGTATTTATAGACTATCTTTATTATACTTATTATATATTTTTATTGTGCAATTGTACTGTGCAGCAGAAGGGTAGGAAAATGCCCCTGAGAATCAAACTTTTATTGTGGTATTGCACTGAATTGTCACTGGTACCTGAAATCTTTGTTGCATTTAATACACAAAAAGAATCTTACCATTGAAGATGACTTTCTCAACCAAAATACTGTTTGTGGTTTTTTTTTATGAAATAGTTTGTAGTTGTTTTGGGTCTTAGCTACATCCGAGCTGAATTTCTTGTTAGTGTATCCACAATGGAAAAGACTTACTATGTGCTAGCTTTGATATGGTTAATTATGGTGGAAAAACATGAACACAGAACTGACCAAAAGTTTGTATAAACAGAAGTCAGCAGTGGAGGTCTGCAGGGCATAGAAAATTAGGCTTTACCTTAGCTGCCAAAGTAATATATTGCCTTGTACTGCAAACATAAGAGAAATGACCAGTCATAGGTGTATGTAACAGGTCTCTATTTGACCCCAGAACTAGCTGTACTCTGTGCATAGTTTAAAAAAACCCATCACAGAACAGCTAAAACAAAAAAATCCATAACCCCCCAGAGCCCCTCCAAATAAATAAAAAAACAAACCCACTCAAAAATCCAGAGCAAAAGAAAGCCACAAACCAATAGCTGACACTTCATTCACTCACTCTTCAAAAGGCATGTGAATTTGCACAGCAAATGAGCAGCAGTAGGATGGCTAACAAAGGCTAGGCTTGTCCTAGATGTGTTTTTTCAAGAGGGATACTGTTCACAATTGTTGTCAACATCAACAGCTTTTGAACTACATGCTGAACGCAAATTCAGCTCTAGAAAGCTGTTTAATTTTACAGTCCAACAGTACTCAGTTATAACTTTGAAGACAGCAACCATCTTCTCTGCGTAACTAATAAATACAACTTTCTATAATGGAGCTACGTAAGTTTTCGTGTTTATTAATATTAAAAGAATGTAGTTGCAAGTCAGGTTTTTCTTGCTTTTTAAGAAATTCTTCTAACTAAATGTCGTACGTACCCTTAAAAGTCAGATCTTTGGAGGAGAGCCATCCTTCCAGTTCCCAGAGATAGTCTCTGAATTTAGCTTGTCATGTGTTATATCATAAAGATGGGCAGGCCAGCCATATACATACAACGCACTTAAGAGTTTTGTAGTGATGGATCTTTTTAATTCTAGCAGCATGTGTTTTTTGTACATTTGCTGTGCAGACCATGGAATACACTTATTTTCTTAAATACTGCTTTTGTAAATGTCTTCCTTCAATCCCTCCTTCACTTCCTACACTTTCAGGATAATCAGGAAGTGGGATAGTGATGAGGGCAGTGCACAACAAATGAGACAGAACTATGGAATAAGTGTTGGTCTTAAATAGATAAAAGGATGTGATCAGGCTTTGAAGTTGTAAAGAAAATACTGATTTTTATTTTAATTTAAATTTCACAATGTCAAGTCAATCTCTTGAAGTGTAAGCAATCTTAAAGTTACATAACAAAACATATTGTAGAAGTAGCTTTCACAGATTGCATGTTTTTTTCCAAACAAATAATGCTTCAGACTAGCAGTTGTTCAGATCTTTTCATTTGGATCAACTGTCGTAGGCAGGGTTCGCATTAGAAAAGTGTTTAGTTTTAAAATGCTCTTATCCTCTCATCAATATAATGAAGATCTTGACTAGCCTAGAAACTAGACGTTCTCTTTCTGGTTTATTTCTGTTTTGCTCCTTTGATTTTGTGACATGTTATTTTTCTTGGCAGCTTCACCAGTAATAAGTAACATCTATGTGTTATCAAACCATTTAGTTCAAATGAAAACCGTACTTCCATTTTTAAAGTAATAATTATGTATGTTTTGCAGTATAAGTCTTCCAGAAAGAGTTCAAGTGGAAACGAAAATGATGAGGTGAGAAATAGTAATTGTGCAAAATATTTAAGAAAACGTTTTATTCATTTGTCTATTATGAACACCTACAAGCTGCAGTCAAAGAATAGGAGAACGTTGGCTAGAGTCAATGCAAGCAAACTTTGTGTTCCAAAGCCATGGCAGAAAGAAGTATTACACTCCTTTATTTGCAAAAAGTACTCAAGATTGTGTACGGGGAAAAGTAGGACATTTATACAGGTATTAGGAAAGTTAATTCACCTGTCAAGCAGAGGAAATGTGAAAGTAATATTCGACCTAAATAGTGAACAGTGTTTCCTTGACTTACACGTTTTTAAATTTAGTTGCTGCCAGTTTGTCACATACTTGGCAAACGTTGCACGTCTCATGTAATGTGTATTTCATAATTTCATGTTTCTTGTTAAATCATAATTTCCATTTTTGTAATTTCATCTCTTTGATTTCTTTTTAGCAAGACAGTGATAATACTAATGTGTCCCCACAGTCTCCTGTGTCGTCTGAGGTACAAGTTTGTGGTTTTGTTTTTCATTCAACAAACATTTCTTTGTGTGCATTACTTGTCACCAGGTTTTCCATGCAGATACAAGGCTGTTAGTTTCCTTTGAAACTGCAATTAGAAATACTTCATCATAATAAAAATTAGATAGAGTCTGGAGGCAGATATTACAACTTGTTTTACCTTTGCAGCTATGTGATCTCTCCTAGAATTGTTTTTTGACTGGTGTGTAGAAAGGTGTATTACTTTGTCTCAGTTATCTTTGCTAATGAAAATAGCTAACAAAATAGAAATCAAATTTACCATATTTTGTAGGTGTCCCCTATGCACTAACCATCCAGAGGATTTTAAGCAAAACTTTCAGTTTAATATTTTTATATATCACAGGGAACTCAGAGGTGCTGGGGCTTCTTAGAGTTTAATCCTTTACAGTTGTGGCTGTTGCCTTTGTAGTGCAGCGTTGCAGCTTCGTTCACGGGTTGCTTTCCTTTTTAAGGAATGTCCACATAGTCTCACAGTGGCTGCACTACACTATTGAGTTCTGAATAAAGCATACCAAAGATTATTAACATTTCCACCTCCTGTCAATAAGGAACTTGAGGGAGCAGAATGAGAACGTTTCCCAAATACAGTGAAATGAGTTGAAATAAGGATATCTCATGTACATACCCAATTACTGAGGGCATATCTCTTTTTAGATGGTGAAATGAAAAAAAACTGATATTCATAATTGAAAGTAAACATTTCTTAAGAAGTATTTTGATGCTAAGCATTGGGAGGATATTTGCGTTTGCTTACAGCTGGCTTAGAACTCTGTTCACAGAATGGTTGCAGTAGTTTGAAATGGTTTAGAGTAGATTTTTGTTAATCTGGTGCTGTTTTTCTTCCTCAGTAAGATGTTTTTATCTACATGTAGCGAGGTTACTTTCATTCCATTTGTTTTATACCGTCCCCTTCAAAAGAGTGTAACAGTTAAGGAGAAGGACTTACTTTTCTTAGGCAAGAATAATTAAAACACTATCTTGATGAGAACAAAAGTTAATTCTTTTAATGAATGGAAGGAAATTGACTTTATCTCTTTTAACAGGATTATGAAAGGACAGACAGTAATACTCATGGCCCATTTGGTCTCAAACCAAGGTCAGGTAAGCTGCTGTTCTCTAACATAGCATGGTAGAACAGGTGTTTATTTCCTGGGCTGGGATAGATGGTAAGGATAGCAGATGCATGAACTGGAGTGAATATGAAGAGACACCACAGTGCAGCAATCCACTCGGTGTGCTTATCACAAGCATAGTATTGGGAAAGACATAGAGAGCTGCTGAGTCAGGAGGATTTCAAGAGAAGCAGATTTCTGTAAATTGTCCTGTGAAGGGGTGCTTTGAGAAGAGCTTTGCCAGGAGTTGTATGGCTTAGTGCTTTGTTGCACCTTGACTCTTCCAAGGCTCTGCCATACCCTCATAAGAAAGTTGTTTTGTCTAAAGCAGACTTTCAGTCCTCTGAACTCTAGGTAGAAATTTTTTTTTTCAATTACAGTATTCTTTTGTTTGCAAGTGTCTATGTGAATATTGGATGTCAACCGTGTAAAACCTAGTTTAGAAGAGCCACTGTGCAATTCTTTTTTGCAGTTAATACCACTGTTCTCTGTTTTAGGGGAACAGTCTTTGTGCAAATTCATTAAGAAAGAATCTAAACTCTTCAGTTCAGTTTCGTTCAGTGTTCACAGTAGCAAAGCTTGACCTCCTTAATACTAGCCTGGGAGCCCTGAGTAGTAGAGTGTGTCTGGCTGAGGTCATGCAAGTGGCTTCTTCAGGGACCTGAAGTCACTTGAGATTTGTAAGCAGTTGCATGAAACTTCTGTGCCAGAGAAGGCACAGTGAAGTTAGTTGCATGTACCAGGACATGCCTGGCTGTGATAATTCAGAGGCTTCTGAGTTATCTATATCCTTGGGTGCAGGAAGGTGCAGACTTGATAGGAGGAAGCAGGCTTGTTAGGACTCTTCAGCCCATCTTTTCTCAGTGCTGTAGTGGGCTTCCTAGGAGCCGCTGCTAGCTCAGGGCTGTAAAACAGCACCCTTTTCACTCAGTTCTAAGAAAGTGAACAGCATTTTGTTTGTTAGTTATAAGCCAAAATCTTTGTGGCTTTACACACACGCATGATGTATTTCTATTTTTGTGTGTACAATCTACATACTCTCATGATTAACAAAATCAAAGCAGTGATTTCAAGAGTATCCGTAAAATTTCTGTTATTTTTGATTATTAGATCTCTTGCTAAAATCTAAACTATTAGAAACAGTGTAGAAAGTTCTAAAGGTGTAAGTATTGATTTTTTTTCTATTTCTTTTTTTCTCAAAAGCATGGGATAGAATTCTTAAGAATACAGTGGTATTGCTACAGAAGAGTTTTTATTTACCAGTGTTCTATAAAATAATAGTGGTGTCATTTAAAGGCTTTCTGACAATGAAGAACAGTAAAGTGAATGTAATTATTTAACACACCTCCTTTTTAAAGAACTCTGAACTTTTAAATGAGACATTTCATATTTTTCAATTAGTTCTTTAATGAGTAATCACTGTGTCTCTGCATATGCACACCTAACACATACCCATATGTGTGTGTGTATATTTTAAGTCTTTCGTTGTAAGTTATATCAGGAAGTTCTGTTCCTTTTTTTAGTCTCCATAATGAAGGCTTTATGCTTGATTAAAAGTAAAACACAAGGAAAATACTTTCAGAGCTACATTGCAAGATACGCTTGGAAAGTGCAAATGGAGTTGTATGTCTCTAACATACATTTGAATATTGAAGTCAAATTTGACCTATATTTTCTAGTTATCTATTTGCACTTAACTAAGGTGATCTGTGTATTTTATTTGAAAGATAAGTTTCATAGAGAGTATCTTTTGCATCAGTATACTTAAATGTATTTGTTCTGAAAGGTTCTGCAGCTTTTTCCCATTTTTGTCCGTGCTGGTAGGTATTTAGTCATTGCGGGTTTTTAATTGAATTCTGAAAATTATCTTCACTAATGTTTAATAGCTTTCAGCCGTGCATCTCGCCAGGACTATGGTGCAGTGGATCCTGGATTTACAATGAGGAGGAAAATGGAACATTTAAGGGAAGAAAGGGAACAAATAAGACAACTTCGCAATGTATGTATCATTATTTACTATATGGGTGCAGTGCCTTTAGTTTGCTCTGTGCCACAATTTAAACCTTTATAATAAAGGCCTGCAAATTGTACAGTTGTACAAGGGCATCCCTGTGGTGATGTTTCTTCCTAAGGAATTTCATGTAACAGACTACACTGGTACTATTTTTGGTCCAACCGAAATACTAACCAGGAACTAAATGTGTTTTTTTAGCTGAAAAATGAAACAAAATGAATTTTTTTTTCCGTTTCTGAGGCTTTAGATTTTTGCAGGGAGAGAGTAAATCTGCTTCTGTTTGCTGGTGTTTGACCTGAGATTTGAAGAAAGATGGTCATAGTCTCATGAATAGCCAAATGCTTTTTGAGTGTAGGAAGTTGCTACAAGGGATGTAAATTTCAGACTTCCAGTAAGTTGTTTTCTGAGTAGTTCTGTTCTCAAGATATTTAGCAGTTGTAGTTAACTGTAAATCTTAGCAGCTGTGCTTTCCAGGGCAGTACTAATTTGGGATGTGACTTCTATGAAGGCTGTTCTCTGTTATCTGATTCACTTCCTGAGCAGTGAAGTCTTGTTGCTGGAGGGGGAAAAAACATTCCTCGCTTCGATTCTCTGTTTTGCCACACAAGTTTGGGCACTTCTTGGCCACCCTTTCCTCAGCTATTTAACTGTCATCTGCATGAGTGAAATAGCCATGCCTAAAGTGGTTGTGTTCTCTTTTTTTTAACTTTTTTTTCCTCCTTCTCCTAGTAAAATTTTGTATGACTTCAACCCACAAATTTTGCACACTAGCAGTTAATGAGATATTCAGCCTAATGTTTCTGTCCTTAAATTCTGTGCTTTTCTATTATGAGTAGTTGGTTCATCGTGTGGCTTTGAGAGCAATGTATCATGGTAGTTTGGCTGGATGTCTTTCTCAATGTAGTTGAGAGTTAAAAAAAAAAAAAAACACAAGAAGCAAGCAAAGGGAATTTAAGGTTAATAATAGAGAAAAGGATATTTGTACTCAGTAAAGTGTGAGTTGACTGTTTACTTCAATTAGTATTAAAATGTCTCTTTCAACTTGAATGCTTTGAAATAGCCTGGATTTAAAATTAAACATTAGCTAATGTTGAAAGTAACTTACGGACTTTTCAATAGAATCTTGAGTCAAGGTTAAAGGTAATTTTGCCAGACGACATCGGAGCAGCATTGATGGATGGAGTAGTTCTTTGCCATTTAGCCAATCACATAAGGCCGCGTTCTGTTGCCAGCATTCATGTTCCATCGCCAGCAGTGGTAAGTCACTGATCTCGCTTCTGCTGCATCTTGTGTGAAAACAATACTAAAACATCATGAATCATGTTTACCGTATTAATAGGCTACGTTCCTCACTTCAGTTTTTCTGCAAGAAGCACTAAACGAGGCTCATGAGCTATTTTCGTATACAGAGTCTTCATAGAATTTGTTTTGTGTTTTAGCAACTGTTACTGAACTTGTATCAGAAACATACAATCTTTCACAAATGTATGATGAAGACCTAACATCCTGTCTTTACAGCCTAAACTCAGCATGGCAAAGTGCCGAAGAAATGTGGAAAACTTTCTTGATGCTTGTAAAAAATTGGGCGTTCCACAGGTATGCTAATTGCTTTATTAATGTATTATTAATAACCATGGAAAATGTCAGCAAATACTGAAGTTGGTTTTTTTTTAGCGGCTTAATTCAGAGAGCAATAGTGATTATAACACTGACCAGGAAACTTGAAGATATGAAAGGAAGTCTCATTTCTGGCCTGTGGCATGAACTCGAAGATACTTAATGGGTTTCTAGTCAGGTCCTTACAGTAATAGTAATAATGACCTCCTTGTAAAATAAATTATCATCTAAACAAAAAAACTGATGCAAGAGCATAATGTTGTAATACTTGAAAGTCTTGGGTTTAGCAAGTCATTTTGGCATGAATTTCAGTGTCTGCCTAGGAAAAATCTTGCAATTACAGAAATATGTGATCTAACTGATCAGCTGTCTTTTTTAGCATGGCTGTAATTGCAGCCCGTTATTCATACTTCTGTTGCCCAAGTTCATCCTCTTATTTCCCTGTATGAGGGGAAAAAACCTAAAGAGAAATAATTTCCTGCATGTTACAAGAGACAAAAAACTCCCTCAACCCTTTTTAGTGGAACAAGAAAATTAGTTTATAGATTTAGAAGCCTGGGTTACTGCTCTGCCACAGCTTCTATCTAGCGTGGAGCCACAGGCCATTGAGAAATTAGAGATGCTAAGATTTACCTCCTGAATTACATGTAATACCAGTTGGGAAAATTGCCTAATTTGTGCTGAATTTGGAAACTGAAAAATGATTTTCCTTGGGAATGACTCATTACTGAGGACCCAGTCTATCAGCACTTCACACAAGGGAAAAATTGTTAATAAGCCTGCAAAAGAAGGGAAGGGAGAAGTAGGCCACTGAGCCAACAGTGGGCATCAGCCTGTTTTTCTTGCTCTGCTTATGATAATGAACAGTTTTTGGCTTCATGAAATTAGCAGTCTGTCGTGGTTTTGGCTGGGCCGGCAACTAAATGCCACACAGCTGCTCACTAACCCTCCCTCACCCCGGGAGGATGAGGAAGCAAATTAAAGGAGAAAAGGGAAAGAGACCCATGGGTTGAGATAAGAACAATTAATTACAATAATAATATATGAATATATATATATGTATAATGATAATGTATACAGACAAGTGATGCACAGTGTAATTGCTCACCATCTGGTGACCAAAGCCCGGCCTGGACTAACGATCCCGAAACAGATAAGTCCTGACACAGCAATCCTGGATCAGCAAGAGCCCTGAAGAGAGAGAGAGAGATAGTACTCTGAGAGTGAGAGCCCTTGGAAGAGCAAAAGCTCTCCTTTCGGGTCAGCCCTCATTTTTATACTGGACGTGGCGCTGCATGATATGGAATGCTCCATTGGCCAGTTTAGCCCTCAATCCTAAGTCTAAGTACAAATCATAAGGGCAGTTGTGGGTTCTTTATCCTGCCATGCTCCCCCTATCCTGTTGTGCTCCTGCACACTGGCAAGAACACGGCAGCTAAAAAGTCCTTGAGGTCTCAGTGCCGACTGTAACCATCAGTGCACTGTCAACGTTCTTCTCATAGTGAATCCCAGACTAAAAACCAAAACACAGAGCTCTTCTGGCTGCTGAAAGAACTAACTGTCTCAGCTGAAACCCAGACACAGTCTTTTATGTATCTTCTGGTGTTGTCATAGTTTAACACTTCAAACAGATCTTAGATATAATTAGTTTCTGGCCATTCTGTAACTGTAGGAACCATGTGTAAAATTTATGGCCAAACACATTTTCTGTGCAAGTGTCTTAAAGCGATGTATGTGTGACTTCAGAGAGAATGTGTTTTTTCCCTGCCTTGGGGAAGAAACGAATGAAGCTTGATATGCGTCCCCTTTATTTTGCAGGAGAGACTTTGCTTGCCTCATCACATTTTGGAGGAAAGGGGTCTGGTGAAGGTTGGCCTCACAGTTCAAGCTCTGCTTGAATTGCCAGCGTTGAAAGTATCTCAGCTTTCCTCCATGTGATATGACTTCTTGGAAGCTAGACAACTTGCTGTATGATCTGTTGATCTGGATTGCTGTGAGGCAGTTCAGCTTCCTACATGGGAACATCCAAGCCATCAAAAACTAGTATCTGTCCAGATGCTGTAGAGAGCCTTACTTTGGAGTTGTACATGAAAACCATGGAGTCAGCTGACAGCTAAAAGAACATAATTATTCTTTTTTTCTTTTGTAATTGGATGCACAAAGAGATTGTGGTAGCATCAGGTTCTCTTTCCAGTTAATTTAAGTTAAAAGCTGCCATTGTTAAATGGCACAGTGTTACAGTTAAATGCTGGATTTCTTTTTCTACATTGAAAATGTTGTTTGAATTATTTTGGAAGTACAAAGCACGCCCCTCCTCACTTTAATCTCTCAAGTCAATAATTTGATTTAAAGGTAAGAAAAACGTAGCGATGGTGTGATGGTAAAAATGCGAGTGACTGACCACTTGTCATCTGCTTTCACTCTCTCAGAAAGCTCAGTATTTGCGTTCTTTATTTTTTGCACTCCTGATTGTAACTTACACACTTCTAACATTGCCAGTATTTAGTCTGAGTGTATGGTGATTACATAGAACAGTATACAATGGGAAAAGGACACCTTTTATTGATTTTTTTTTTTTTTTTCCCAGTCTTCTAGGTTGGTGCCAAATATTTTTTTCAGTTGTACTGTAGATTGTTTACATGTGAAGTGCCTGTGTAATTGATGACTCTTAATAGTCTTAAACATTTTTGAAATTTCTTTGTTTGAAATAGATAAAATGGAAATTTTAAAATATTTTAATAGTTTTTTGTAAAATCAGTATGTGAAGATTTAAGTAATACTTCACATTTTTGATGTTGGTGTTTTAAGTTTGTTGCACAACTTGGTTATTTTGTTGTCTAATAATTAGCAAATACTGTAAATACTTTTTATTTATGATATTTAATTTGATAATACCTAATCACTTTGGGTTTAACGTATCGTTGAACAAAAAAAAAGTTGTCTACTCTTCTTTGTTTGGGACAAAAATATATACATGGTGAGTAAGACATGAGGACTAGTGATGCATACAGAGTTATTTAGGACATTTTGATAAAACTGCCAAAATCTCAGGTTTATTCTGTGACTTTCAGGATTTTGTGTAATATTGCTCCTGATCTCACATTACATTTTTACAACAGGTATATCCATAATTTAGTTGAGAAATATTAGTGTTTATCTTTTTAGTGTTTATGGGATATATTGTGTAATTTACACAAGTGTGGTGTACCATACAAATCAGTTTGTACAGATGTCACTGTGCTGAGACACTAGACTTTTCTGGATAAATGTGAAAAAGAAAAATTTCCACCGTGGTGGTTTTTTGAAACTTCTGAGTTTATGTATTTGTTTGCTTCTGCACAAATTCTCTGTGTTTTGAGAACATTCTTAAACCACACACAGTTGAGTTCTTCTGCAAACAAGTTGCGAATAATTTCATAATTTTAGTCATAAATCTGTTTGTATTAGTTTGTTCTTCATGAATACGTAGCTCAATTTAAAAAAAGTTCTGACTGTCACAGATTTTCTATTTCAGGCTAAGTTAGCTTTGAGGGACATGTTTGGCAAGCATGTAACAAGATTTGATTCTGTTCTTTTCAATTGATCAAGACCCATGTAATACAATTCATAAAAGAAGGAGGGAGGAGTATCACTTAACTCCTTACTTCATTTACTATAGTCCTTAAAATCGATAGCAGAAAGGAAAAAGTAACCTTTTTCTGATTACAAGATTTTTTTCTTTTTTAAAAAAAAAGATACATTACTTCTAAATCCATTGAAACAAACTGATTCATGTGTAATAGTTAAAAACCACTATTATTTATATTGTGTTTTCTCAAAATACAACTCATGGAGAAGCTGATGTAAAACTTGATTTGCAAAGTTCTGGATATAAATCTTAGGTTACATAAATACTTGTTTAAGGAAACCGAATTGTTTTGACCTTTGAAATATGATATTTCAAACCTCTCTAGTTGTTTTTAAATCTTTCACATAATAGCCATCACTAACAACTTCAATCTCTATTTTTCATTAAAGGCGGTATCTGAAAAGTCTTGCTAAGACTAAAATGAAAAAGTAATGTAATTCACATGGCAGACAGCAAGCAGTTTGCTTAATTTGAAGAACACACCCATTCAAAAAGAATAACTTACTGTCTTTCAGTTCCTTGCTGTAGTATTTGACAACAACAGCAAAGTTTTGTTTGTGTTAGCCATAGAATTGCTAAGTGTGTCACTCCCAGTTGTCTCGCTTAAACTGATCTACGTGAGTATTTCATTGTCATATTTAAATGTGTTTTCTGATCTTAAAGTAACTTTTTTCTCTACTAGAACTGAATTTATAAAGTTTTATCATGGTATAAACATCAAGAATTTCCTTGATGTAGCATGTCAGATACTTATTGGATTTTTTTTAAGCTTATCTTATTTCCTTAGTAACTTGAAAACTGGATATGAAATTAATGTAGTCATTTTAAACTGTATCTCTGAAGTTGAAAACTTCTAAAATATCATGTATTTATTTTTTTTTTTAGTACTCTGGATTTCTTCCCCACAAACTTCCTAGAAACAGTCTTGCTTTGCCATTCATTGGAAATTATTATGGCCTTCTTTTCATGCTTATAGCGATGGATAATCCTGGTTATTCCAGGACTTCCTTTTCAGCATTGCAAAGACCTTCAAGTACCCGTAGGAGCAATCTGAGAAAAGGTCCACTTTGCCTGGATGAATCTTTTCTCATCTTTCTTTAGCTGCTTTTACAAATAATAATAATCTAAAGCCTTGCTAAAATTGGCTGTTCCCATCAATTTTTTTTTTTTTTTTGTAGGAGCCACTGCAGAAACCATGCTAAAAATGTTTTGAATTTTAAGTTTAAGTTTTAAAGCAGTCTGAGGAAATTGTTGCTGTCTTCCTTGTACAAGGATTGCCTACTATCCCTTTTCTCCCTTTCCATCTGATTCCCAGCATCTTCATATTTATTTTTGTTCCTTCACAGATCTGGTAACTTCACATTGTTCATTACTGCATGCCACCTTCCTTCTTCCTGTTTACTTTTTTTTTAAAGAAATTGCTCCAGTGGTATTGGTAAACTGCTGTGATTTCAGAATCACTGCTCCCAATGTTTAGATTGTTTGAAGATACTCTTTTCCGGTTTTGTTTAGGCTTAATACTTGGTACAGCTAATAGGATGGTTAAAACCAGAGACCTGCCCAATTCCTATTGTAGTCGCTCAGTTTTTACTTTGGACATGAAGAAAAGTCAACATTAAAAGCTTTAGGAAACTGCATTAAGTTTTCGTTATAAATTTAAGAGTTAACTAGGGTCCTTTTGTTATTGTGAATGCTGTACAAAGTTACTGCAATAATGTATGAACTGTAAATTACAGAGCAAATCAGCATAGTGACAGGGCTGTATTTTTTCTGTATTGGAAAAAATGGGATGCGCTATGTCGCACATGAATGGTCTTTCGTTTTAGCAATAATGTCCCAGATGTTGTGCGATCTCAACGCAATGGCGTTAAAATTATTGTTGTAAACTACGGTGACTTCCCACACAGTATCTCAAAAATGCTTCACATCTGTGATGTAATACTGCTAATGCAGTGTGCTAGCTGGGGCACTGCTGGGAATGTAGAAAACTATGAAACCATCTATAACCAGGAGGCCTTCCAAAATTAAAAAAATCATAAAATATGGAAGAATCCATTTGAAACAATAAATAACTATGTCATGAATCATAAGAATTTCTGGGTAAAATTCTAGCTTCACTTCAGTCAATGCAAGTTTTGCTCTTGACTTCAGTAAAGATTTCACCTTTTTCCTTTATGGAGAACCTGAGCTGGAGACCATAGCGAACATGACTTAAACTTGTTTGACACTAGCAAAGCTTTAGTGTCAAATTCTTGACTAAAAATAGTGATCTCAGGTAACTTAAAGGAAGCCGTAAAATATTTCACTGATTCATTTATTTAATGTAAATTTTCTGGTATGCCTTATGCAGTAATAAGATGGTAGGAAAAATTACTCTGAAGCATAGCTTTCATACAATGGGAAGGGGTGTCACCTCAGTAAAATTGCAGGTGAGGGCTACCACCAGTTATTTACTGCACTAAAAACTTCACTTCAAATATCGCTTAGCAGCAGTATTCTCAGATTTCGACAAAAATCTATAGCCAAATTCAAACAAAAAATGAAAAGGCATCTGTTTTCACTAAAACCAAATTTCCATATGTCTTCTCAGTATTGAAGAGAAGGACAAAGGTCTGGCACTTCTTCCTTCTGCTGATTTCTTAACAGCTGCCTTTCATACAAGCATTTGTGTATAGTACAGGTGCAGTCTGCCTGAGTAAAGCGTGTGAATTCAACTGAAGGCAACTTGTGGGAGTTTTTAGCACTTTCTGCAGATAGGACATGACTTTGTATGGGTAAATCAAATTTCCGTTTTTCCTCACTTGAGTCAGGCTAATGTAAGTGGTTCAAGAGGTACATGATATTAAACTGTGACGTCTACTTGAAAAACAAAAATACCAATCCAACACACGTAAAACTGGTGAAATATTTCCTGTTTTTACAGGTGGGTCTTTGAAATTAAAAAAAAAAAAAGTCATTAAGACCAGGAATGGGAAAGGCAAAGTATGGTCGTCCAAGGAGAGGGTGCTCTGAGTTGATTTCATTTTGAATCATTTCACAATGAAAGGCTTTAGATTTAGTAGTGTCGTGGTTTTTGGACTGAGGGTCGAGACAAGAACCGAGAGGGAGCACCCACCAACCATGGTCCTGGGCAAAACATGACTCAGGCTTTCTTCATAAAACAAAACAATTTATTAACAGTTACTTAACAGGAGACATAAGGGAACGGAACCGGTTACTTGAGAGTAGAAAGAGAAAACAAGGCCAGATCTTAAAACAACACCTCCCCGCCCCCTATTTCCTTTCGTTCCTGGCTCAACCTCCCCCCCCGGCGGCACAGGGGGACAGGGAATGGGGAGTGCAGGTCAGTTCATCCATGTTGTTCACTGCCGCTCCTTTCTTAAAGGAGGAGGAGTCTTTACACCATTTTTCCCTTGCTTCGGTGGATCCCCTACACACGAATAAGTCCCCAAACTCTTCCACCGTAAGTCCCGCCCGCAGGATTGCAATCCTTCCCCATGGATCGCACCAGTTCGGGCTTTACCAGTCTCGGCCCCTTAGGGAGCTGCTGCCACTCGCGTCGGCGTGGGTCGTCCCACGGACTCCAGATGCCTCCACGACCTCGTCGTGCATTCCATGCCCCATTATCAACAGTACCTGGTCACGCATCCCCTGCCCCACGACCTCTCCTGGGCTCAGGCATCTCTTCCCCGACGTGGGTTTCTCCACGGGCCACGAATGGGTCTCTGCTCCGCCGAGTACACCCTGGCTGCAGGGGGGCCGCCTGCCATCTTCACACCGACTGCAAGGGAAACCTCAGCTCCAGCACACCTCCTCCTGCTCCATCTTGACTGACCCGGTCGTTGTGGTTGTTTTCTCTTCTAGAGGAGCTCGGCCCGGTGGGCACCCCGGGAGCGAGGTGCTTCCCGAGCCCCCCATGCGGCTCCCCCGGCGCCATCTTGAGCACATGGCGCCGGCCCGGGCAGCCGCCCGGCCGGGAGCGAGGGCAGCGCCCTCCTGCTCTCTCCTCGCTCCTGAGCAAAAGAAAAGACCTTTCCCGCCCCTTTGTCCCAACTTAAATAGGGCAATTCGCAGAGGTGCCAATTTGGCTCACCACCCCCCCACCCCCCGGGGGGGATGGGACTCAGATCTGGTGGCACAGGGAGCAAATCCCCTCCCCTGCCACCAGAACACCCCCCCACACATCAAACTATCACATAGAGAAAGAAACAGGTGGTTTGTAGCTACTTCATAGTGAGAGAGATGGATCCTTAAGGACATGGAGCTTTCCATAAACGTGACAATAATAAGAAATTTGGTATCTTTGTTTTCCCAAAGACTGTATATTTTGGATAGCCATATCCCAGTGCTGCAGGAAGCCTGGTTGATTGTGCAGAGAACATTGCCCATCCCAAGCCCTGGGTAGATGCCATTCGCACTGCTCTGGCTTTGTACTGGTGAGACTGGACTCTGCACCTTCTGAAGGAAACACCTTCTTGCTTCATGCTGCTGCCTCCTCCTGCATAGGCTGCAGAGTGCTTTTAAACAGATGTTTGCAATCTGAATAAGAACGCTAAGGAAAACGATAACTTAACTTGAAAGTAACAGATAAGTAGATGTTTACCAATAACTTCCACTGGCAAAGAATGATGTAGTGAGACAGAGGAATCTTGCTTTAGGAGCTGCAGAACTTTACTGATTGAAAATTGCACTGTGGCTTTCAACAGTTCAGTGTGCCGCTTGTCCTCTCACCTGAATGAATCCAAACAGTAATTCTGTTTCTTGTTCCATACGCAACATGCTGTGGGATATGCATAATTCATTTGCAAATGGAGAGAAAGGCGAACTGTATTTTTTTTAATCAGGAATTTTATGGCACGTATTTTTTTTGGTAAAATAAATCTGAAGGTGAAAAATTACTCTCTTCCTGTGAAGAAAATTTCTGCTGATCTTGACTGTTAAAATAGAGAACATTTGATTAACTGAATTTTAGTTTAAACTTGCCACTGCACAGGAGCAGTTCTGGCTCCTGTGCTTCTTAGATAATAAAATACCACTTTGCTTTATTTGTCTTTATTTCACATTTCACAATTCTGACAACATATTAACTTAAAATTGTGGTTATATGTAGCATTTGTTCCCTCTTTTTTTATATACTTTTTTTTTCTTTTTTAACATGGGAAGCAAAGGGAGGCAAAATTGCTATAAGCCACCTGGTTAATTTCTATGGAAGGAATACCAGTTGCTATAAAAATGACATAGTCATTTTTAGTTAAGATGTTTTATAGCCAACTACATTTTCGAACAAGAATTCTTAATGTGGCTTTTCCATACACGTTTTAGAATCCTAATCTTAAAACAAACAAAACCAAAAACTCTTTCCAGAACTACTTTAGTATATTAGCAAATGTTTAAGGAGAGAAATAGCTCAAACTGACAGCAAATCCAATTGTTTTGGGAAACTTTCCTTTTTGGCAGTGTTAGGTTTACAGTTGGACTCGATCTTAAAGGTCTTTTCAAGCCTAAATGATTCTATGACTTCAGTGAAACCAGAATTTCCTTCGATAGTTTTGTAACTGAGCTACAACATGAAGTCAGTCATTTAAAACGAATTCTTGGCACTAATGAGGGTTTCATTGCTTCTTTCAAAATTGTGTGAAATAAGGCAAACATAACTTTTCTCACAATAGTTCTATGAAGGCAGGTTTTGAAAGAGATAATATTTGGAAATAATCACAAGGATACTTTTTTTTTTGTTTTGTTTGATTTTTTTAAAATACAAGTGAACCAGTGAAATATTTCCAGAATTGCTATATTTGTTTAGGATTTGGTCATGCCTTTCCTGGCATGGAAACTCCTGTCGTTCAGTATTAATACTGTTTCTGGAACATGTGGGAGATTGTACTCTTCACATGCAAATGTTAATACAGTTGTGTTTACTGAATCCATGTGTTCCTGCAACTGTGGGAATTCCGAGCTGCAGCTGTGTGTCTGTCTCTTGCACCAGCAGGTAATGCAAGGCTTTGATTCCCATGAGGGGCATACGCAGGCATTGCAGAAGGGTTCTTTGGTGGGTTATGCTGGGAATAATGTCAATGCTTTTTGCTGTTACGTAATGTGTAGAACAAGGAAAATGTGATTGCTTTACGGTTATCATTCAGTTGGTATTTAGTAATTTTATTTTGTAACTCGTGGTTATGGAACTCAGAAAATGCAATGTAGCCAAACGATCAATATGTAAATGTGTGCAGAACATGACAGAAGTAGTTCTGAGGCACAGTTGGAGAGTGATCATTTAAAAATAGATGCTTAAATTGTGTATATACTTGCAGCATCTTTGATAGTGCATTTTAATTCATTTTGCATTTCATGTTCTTGTAAAGTGCATCTTACACATTTCTGAAGATTGTCTACTTGTACAATACTGTATTGAGTCTTTTTTCAGGACTTCCATTATTGCTGGAGCTTCCAACGTACATGTTTCTGTTGAAAAATGGTTCCTAATGTTATTTTTTGTAAATAGTTTTTTGTATTAAATTTGCATGGATAAAACCCACATTTTCAAAACCAGTGTACATACTCTGTGTATAAAATACAAACTTTCATAACTTTCATGTAGTCAAGTTTTTCACTTTGGTTTCACTTCAGGTTTTCTATACTCGTAGTAAATAATGAGAATTTGTTGTGTGTCCTTTCAAATGTCTGTGTTGCCGTTTTGATAGATAAATGACCTGCCTCATTACATAACAGAAAATGTGTTCTTTTGTAGTGACAAACAACAGATATGTTGACTCTTACTCCAGGAAAATAGAGGACACTTACATATGAAGTATGTTAGGACTTGAATTTTGACCAACAGGGACATTGGTGGCGAGAATATGTGAAGAGAAAGATGCCTTCACATGTAGCAGGATCTACACACTTGCCTGTCTTACACAACGTGAAAACCATCCAGTGTCTTATAGCATGTATATTTGGAACAACATAACTTTTTGAATCTTACTAATAATAAACTTAATCCAAGACGGAAACTCCTGCTGACAAAGGTGATCTGCTTCCCTTCCTTTCCCTGGGTTGTATCCAGCAATAGCACAGATCACCTTTTGTGTGGTTTGCAGACATTAATTGCTAAACACAGCATTAGGGAAGCAGAACTGCAGGTTTTTAGAGCTGTAGTTAAGTTAGGTTCTTCAAACTGTAGGTTAAAATAGAATTCCGTGTGATGAAACTGATTTTACCTTAATTTCTTTCTGTTTGTTTAAAGATCTGGACGATTTTATTATTAAACCTGAATATTGAAAGTAAATACTCTCTTTTGAGAGATGTTTTTATTTGTGAGACTGTGCATTCTGCATCTGCACGCGCCCAGCTGTTCTTTTGTTTCCTGATGAAGCACAATTTGGGACTATAAAGCAGAAATTGAGGAACACCATTACAAAGAAAGTGAACACCGTCCCTTGACAAAGGCATCTAAATAATTGGGAGTTTTTTTGCAGTTATTGATGAGGAGTTTGTGGTCGAAGTGGTGTGCAAGTCTGTTGTTCAGTTTCCGACTATAAAGAAAACTTTCCTTTTGAGAAAAGGCCTTTCAGGTCCACAGGGGGAATGATGCCATGTGCAGAGGCCTCTATTCCAGGCTGGGCTCCATGAACCATGAGATTCCTGTCTGTGCTTGGTCATCTTCATGGGGAAGGTCACTGTTGAATAAGGAAGGTAGTATAAGCCAAAAAAAAAAAAATCCCCGATTTCTACGAGATTTATTCAGAGAAATGTAACATTCATGAAGCTTTGCAGTGTAATATTCTTCTTTGAGCTTGGTACGTTTGTTCAGGATGCCACAAACAAGTGTGTTGCTCTTAGATTGTCAGCTGTGGATAATACAGCTCAGTCACAGACTTCTTTCACTGAGTCACGAGATGTTAAAAGTATTGTAAATGGCAGGATCTACTTATAAACAAAACGTAGATAGTTTACTCTAGCTGCCTTGTTAAAGGCGTCTGCTGCTGGCAGGCTGCGTGGATTCCAGCAGGATTTGAGAACTAACGCACTGAATACATTTCATAAATCTTTATGGCAGTGCTTCCTCCACGCAGCGCTTCTTCAGGAGTAGTTCTTAGTCTTGCTGACTGCAGCAACCTTCTCACGTGTCACACTGGGCTTATTTGCCTATTTCCTCAATCAAAGATGGTGAGCTACTGCTAGATTAAACTGTTTTGTTTTCTGTTCAAGCTCAAAATCTGCACCTCTCTGTAGTCTGTCAGATACCTGCAATGTATGTTCTCACGCTGTGTCTGCTTTTACAGTCTCTCTTCAGTGTCCTCCTTACAGACCAGTTGTACATCTTGCTGTCTTCAGCTGCTGGTTTGCATTGGTTTAAGATTCATTGTTATGACTGTAGCCTTTTAACTTTCCTCTCTGATTAAGATACGTCTGCACCAGTGATGGATGTAACTACAATGCCCCAGGCTAGCATTGCTGTTCCGATACCCTTAGTTTGTGGAAACTGTATGAGAGTTTAAAAAAAATACATAAAAAATTCCACTCATCTGTGGTTTCACAGAATTCTCCTGTTTCTGGTTCTGTGTTCAGACACATGAATCAGTTACTGAGTGGCTACAAATACCACTCAAATGGCTGCTAGAACCATTCCAAGAGTATTTCTTTTTTAAAGCTTGACATTTGATGTTGCAATGACTTCAGCAGATTAAACCTATTTGCAAAATATGTGTGTAATTATTTGTGGTTTTAATTAGTTAGGCCTCATTAATAATGGAAATCTCATGCTAATCCAATTATATAGCCAAAGAGTAGATACGATATGAATATCTAGTTTTCACAGCTATAGCACACTGCCTTCAGAACTGAATGGTGCAGAACTCAGCACAATAGCTCATAGCTACTAGTAAGGGCAATAGAAGAAGAATTAGAACATGTTAACTTTTCTGAAATCCACAGGTGATTGTTAAAGGTTTGACTTTGTATCATCTTAACATAGTTTTCATTATAGTGGGGAAGTGGAACGACTAGACTGTACATGGAACTTCTGTAGGTTTTTTAGCTGACATTTAAATGTGACAAACTTACTGGAATACTTGTATTTTTCAGCAACTCAATAAACATCTATCTTTGGAGTATTATAATTGTGGCTTTATTATAATTATTTCAATATCAGAATTCATACAACTTTTCATATATACATACAGGTAGATACAGTGTGTGCATGTGTGTGATCTCTAGATCAATAATCACAAGTTGGAGAAATGATAAACGATTTACCCAGAGAAAACCATATGTTCTCTGTTAGCTGATCTGGTAGGGCCTCTGCTCATGTACCTGCTTCTGTTGCAATGTTTGTGATAAAGAATCACGTCTACTGCTATATCTATAGGAGGAAGAAAACTAAGTTCCTATCTAAGTGCATTTGTGGGACTATGTTGTTGCCACCACCCTCGCACACAACTATGAAAGCACATACCTGCATGGGGACTGCAGGAGACTACCACTTTTCGCATCTTGATGTTGATATCTTTCCATCCCACTTCCACATGGCGTTACATTCCTCCATTATGTAAGAAAGTCTACTGAAGGGTGGTTGTGAGAGGTCTTGGGGCTCACTGCTCCAGTGAGTTTAAGGTGTGAACTTTCCAGAGGACCGTTTCCTCCTTTACTCTCATCGTTTCACAAGAGATGGCCCCAGTGCTGATGGTAAGTTGTCTCATTAAATGGCATACTGCTACTTTTATCTTCCTTAGAACTGTTACATAGAGCTACATTACATCTCCTGCTGTACAGCATTTCAAAGAGGTTCGTTGCTTTTACTCCTAATGCATTTATGGATATTTTTCTGCTCCAAGGTTAGTATTTTTTTGAAATGCTTTTGCGGCATGAGTGAGAAGTAAATCTTAAGTGTAAATGTTAATTTATGTTGATAAGAATATGACATTCCAGACAGATTTGAATTCATGAGCTGAGGAGACGTTGCTCATTTCAGCCACTTGCTTTTGATCTCCAGAATCTGCTGTTCTATAATCAGAAGAAAAAAAAAAAGCAACAGCAAACATTATGCTTCCTAGCATAAGCTTCCAAGTGCATGAACTTCTAAAAAATCTTTGATAAGACACATCATCCGACACACCATCCAACACTCCATGTATTCTCCAGCCCCTAAGAAACTCAAGCAAAAGAAAGGATTCTGTCTGAAAACTGTCAGTGATATAATGGGTGAGTAGTATTGAATTGAGTCACAAATGTTTATGTTAAAGCTATTCTGCTCCGTTTATCAGTGAGTGATGTGTCTAATTTGTGCATTGGCTGTGTACTGGAATGGTAAGTTCATTCTGTTCTTTCTCCAGTAAGTCATTTATATGGTGATGAAATTGAGATACTTCTGCCAACAGTGATAATTTTGTGATTTTTGGCTCAAGCAACATAAACGTCTATTTCCTGGGAATATCAGTTAAACGATGGTCATACAGTTTCTGGTGAAATGGCAGGGGAATTGTTAAACGGTTTCCTTCCTCCTGTCTTTGCTAACTAAGGATAGGATTGCAAAACGGAGATAGTAGATAAAATTATCAGAATCATAGAATGATTTGAGTTGGAAGGGACCTCAAAGATCATCCAGTTCCAACCCCTCTGCCATGGGCAGGGACACCCTCCACTACACCAGGCTGCTCAAAAAAGCCTAATCCAACCTGGTCTTGAACACTCCCAGGGATGGGGCAGACACAACTTCTCTGGGCAACCTGTTCCAGTGCCTCACCACCCTCAGAGGGAAGAATTTCTTCCTTATATCCAATTTAAATCTCCCTTCTTTCAGTTTAAAGCCATTTTCCCTTGTCCTGTCACTACACACCCTTGTAAAAAGTCCCTCTCCAGCTTTCTTGTAGCCCCTTTAAGTACTGGAAGGCTGCTTTAAGATCACCCTGGAGCCTTCTCCAGGCTGAACAACCCCCAATTGCTCTCGGACCACTCCAATGAATCAAGCAGCATTTGTTACTCAACTGTTCTTGCCCTTCTGTGAGCAGTCCCACGCTTGCCTATGTATCTGTTGTTGTAGTATTGCCTTTTTCAGCTTGTTTGTACAGAACACCTCTTGTTCATGCCACCAAAGCTGTTACCCTTGCAAGCTTATAAACATGAAAAACAAACAAAGGAATTGGAACCAGCATGGAGTTAAAAATACACACCTGGGTAGGGGTCAGGGCTGCCTAAAGGGCTTTCAGTTCTCTATCAGCTCCCAGCAGTGCCACCAAGTGTCACTACAGTCTTGGCATCCTTCACCCCTTCTCCAAAGTAGGTGAGCTCCATATTTGCTTCCTCTATAACCCTTTCCCCAACAAAGTCTAGGGTTTGCTCTAGGTCTAAAATGCGTCTTGCTTAAATTTTAAACCAGTTGCCCGACTGTTGACATGTTTGACTCATCTCTGCCCAGGAGGTTGAACTTAGATGATCTCCTGAGGTCTCTTCCAGCATCCTTCTGGTCTGCAAGATCTGTGGTGTGCTGCCCTGCTTGCTCGCTCGTGGGCTCCTGAGGACAGTGCCTCGGGAGGAGCTGGCCCACCAGCAGACTTTAGACAGCTGTGGAGGGTGGTTTGTGCCAAATCCAGTGATTATATATATTTTTTATTTTAGAGAAATGGATGGGGAGCACACAGCCGCTCTTGTCAGGTGGCAGAACAGAGGGTGGGATGTTTCTTCACAAGCAAGTATGCTCTGTCATTTTCAAATGAACAGCTGGATTGAAATGAAAATATATCTCTATTGCTGGTTAACTTGTCAGGCATGCTGTGATTTTAATGGACCAAAGGAATCCAAAGGCATTTTTGCCCTGCCCCACACCATGCTGTTTAGTTAAGCTCAGTTTTGAGTGGACAGTTCATGCATTGTGGTGCCATGAAAAGCACCCACAGAAAGTGCTGCTGCAGGTCAGAAATTTTTTAAACAGTTGTGGTTTAGTCCCAGCTGACAACTAAGCATCACGCGGCCACTGACTCCTTCTTCCCCGCCAGTGGGATGGACAGGAGAAAATACAACAAAAGGCTCGTGGGTTGAGACAAGGGACAGGGAGGAGGGATCACCCACCAACCATGATCATGGGCAGAACAGGCCTGACTTGGGACAAATCAATTTAATTTGTTACCAGTCACATTCAGAGAGGATAATGAGAAACAAAGTCAGATCTTAAGAACACCTTCCCCCACCCCTCCCTTCTTCCCAGCTCTGCCTCCTCCCCCAGCAGCGCAAGGGGACAGGGAATGGGGGTTGTAGTCAGTTCATCATACACTGTTTCTGCTGCTCCTTCCTTAAAGGGGGAGGACTCCCCACACTCTTCCCCTGCTCTGGTGTGGGGACCTTTCCCACGGGACACAGTGGCTGACTTGTATTCTGTTGAATTGTTCCTCCTCAGGGGGGAGGAATTTCCAACCTCTAATTAATGTTTTCTGTGCCAGATGTTCACAGACAGAAAACCTAAAAGTATGGGAAAATGTGTTTTATGCTTGATATTCTCAGACTATAAAATAGGGAGCCAATAAGGGACAGATGCTGTGGGCTGGCAGACAAGCCACAGCAGTTTCCCATGTGAGCTGCGGCTTGTTTGCTTCCTTGGGAGCAACCTCCCTGTTGTGCTGGGCAGACCCTTCTCTTCTCCTCCAGCACACACACACATCTCTTCCAGTATCCCCAGTGCTCTCCCCTTTCCCAGGGCAGGCAGGGTGGGCACCAGGCTGAATCCAGCAGAGACAGTGAGAGCCTCTGCCCACTGCTGCCCACCGCCCTGGCCAGGGTAACTGCAGGCAATGTCCTGGGGGAGTGAAGGCACAACCGTTTCAATGGTTGAATGTCTGTGAAGACCTTTCTTACTCGTTGTGTTGGGTTTGTTCAAAGGGTTCTGGTAGCAGTGGAGGGGCTGCACCCTGTGTGACTTCCCGGGCTCCAACAGTGGTCGGGCCGCTCTCTGCCCGGTCGGACCCCCCCATCCTCTCAGGCCCGGGCTGAGCCATCAGCGCCTCTGCTGACACCCCATTTAAGTAGGGACAAAGGAGCCCCAAAGGTGGTTTTGGAGCTGCAGGGGGGAGCGGGGGCTGCCCCCTCCCCACCCCCGGGCGGTTCTGCCCATGCTGGGCTGGTGCCACCGGCTGGAGATGGCCGCAGCAGGGAGAGCTCAGGAGCACCCTGTGCCGGGGTGCCACTGGGCCAAGTGACCTGGAGAGGGCGGAGAGCGGAGAGAAACGGTCCCGCGGGCCGCGGTCAGTGCGGGGGGGCGGGAGGAGGTGCCGGAGCGGGGCGTGCCCTGAGCCCGCGGTGAGGGGCAGCAGCCCCGCTGCAGCCGTGACACACTCAGTGGGGCACAGACCCACCACAGCCTGGGGAGGACCCCGCACCAGAGCTGGTGGCTGCACCTGAAGGAGGCTGTGACTCAGTGGGAAAAGCCTGTCCTGGAACAGTCTGATGGGTAAGGACTGCATTCCATGGGAAGGACTCATTTGGAGAAGTTCGTGGAGAGCTGTCTCCCATGGGAAGAACTCACATTGAAACAGGGGAAGAGTGTGGGGAGTCCACCACCTTTAAGGAAGGAGTGACAGAAACAACGTGTGATGAACTGACCTGCAGCCCTGTCGTGGTTTTAGGCTGATCCAGCAACTAAAACTCACACAGTCTCTCCTCCTCCAGTAAAGTGGAGAGGAGAAAAATATAATAAAGGGAGTGAGGGTCGAGACAAGAACAGAGGGAGCACCCACCAACCATGGTCCCGGGCAAAACAGACTTGGCTTTCTTAAAAGCAAAACAATTTATTGATGGTTACTTAAAAGGACAGAGGGAAACAAAACCGGTTACGTGAGAGGATAAAAAGAAACAAAGTCAGATCTTAAACCCGACACCTTCGTTCCCCCGCCCTGCCCCCCCCCTTTCCTTTTCCTCCCGGCTCTACCTCCTCCCCCCAGCAGCACAGGGGGCAGGGACTGGGGGAGTGCAGGTCAGTTCATTCCGTGCTGTTACTGCTGCTTCTTTCTTAAAGGAGGAGGAGTCCTTACACCCTTTTCCCCTGCTCCAGTGGATCCCTTACTCATGAGGAAAAATCCACAAACTTCTCCAGCGTGAGTCCAGCCCACTGGAAACAATCCTCCCCACAGATTGCTCCGGTGTGGGCTTTACCACAGTCTCGGATACTTAGGGAGGTGTTGCCACTCCCTTCAGCGTGGGTCGTCACGCAGGCTCCAGATGCCTCTCTGCCTGGTCGTGCGTCCCAACACGACCATCCTCAGGCTCAGGCATCTCCTCTCCACAGGCTGCGAGTGGGTCTCTACTCCACTGAGGCCGTCCTGGTTGCAGGGGGGCTGCCTGCTGTCTCACCACCAGCTGCAGGGGAAACTCGGCTCCAGCACACCTCCTCCCGCTCCATCCTCACCGACCTGGTGTCGATGCAGGGGCAGTGCCCTCCTCCCTTCTCTGCTCGCTCCTGGGCGAAGCACCTTTTCTGGTTCCTTTGTCCTGACTTAAATAGGGCAATTCGCAGAGGCGCCCTATTGGCTCAACCCCGAGGGGGATGGCAGTCTGATCTGGTGGCCAGAACTAAGTGTAACCCGGTTCCAAAACCGGGGAGGTCACAGGGAGCAAAACCCCTCTCCTGCCACCAGAACCCCCACCCCCCCCCACATCAAACCATGACAAGACCCCATTCCCTGTCCCCCTGCGCCGCTGGGGGAGGAGGTAGAGCCGGGAAGAAGGCAGGGGTTGGGGGGAAGGTGTTTTTGAGATCTGGCTTTGTTTCTCGTTATCCTCTTAAGTAACTGTTAATAAATTGAATTGATTTTTCCCCAAGCTGAGTCCATTTTGTCCAGGGCCACGGTTGGTGGGTGCTCCCCCCCTGTTCTTGTCTCACCCTCAGCCCTCCTGTTACGTTTCTCTCCTCTCCCTCTCACTGAGGAGAGCGGGGAGCGGTGGCTGAGCCGCCGCTGGGCTGAACCATGATACTTATCCTGTTTCTGACATGGGCTTTTTTCAAACCCTATTTGTTTAAATAGAGTTTGTTTTATAGTGAGCCATATCATATAATGGTTTGGGCTGAGCCAATGCATGGATCAAGGGACTTCATGTCTTGAGGGACTTAGTGGGAGTTATGACTTCACTAAGAAAGCATCAGAGTGCCTCTGTTCCCACAGTGTGTCCCCGGAGATTTGCTGTAGAGGCAGTTGGTGCAGAGTCGACTCTTAGTAACGTTGGGGAAGCCTCAATGGGCAAGCCAAGCACCAGTGAAAGTCAAAAAAGAGAACAGGTAGGAAATAGCATGATGATCTTTGGTCTTAATCCTATACACCCACAAGTGCCTCTACCCTTAGGAGTTCTGTATTTCCCAAGCGTTAGACTTAAGACGTTAGGTGTTGGCCAATATTTTTGTGTGCAGCATGCCTAAGCAGACTTTAAACAGGTTGAGCCCTGCCTGCAAGGTGAAAGTGGGGCAAATGCTATTTCTTTCCTACCAGTAACTAATTTGCTATTAAGCTATCCTGGTTTGGGTTCATTTGGGGAGGTGGCAGTGCCTTTAACAGTGCCTGAGCATGAGAAATACAGTAGGAAAACTGTATTGTTTTGATGAAGAACCACACTCTCTCCTATTTTTCCTCACTTTGCATATGGGCATAACCTTTATCACAGCAAAGGTGATCATCTGCCTCACCGAGGGTAAACTGTGAATTTGTTGCACAACCTGGCAGAGCGAGGTGCCTCCTCTGGTCTCCTGCTGAGAGCTGGAAGGAGGAGGCTTTCCAAAGCCCTGGCTTGCCACATCTCTGTAACGTGAAATGATACACCAGGGAGTTCAGGCACTGATACCTGACGACTGTGTGCTTGAAGACCCAAATCTGCATCCAGCCATCACAGAGGTAGGGCCTTTTTATTCAGGCAAACTGTGGACATTGAGACACACTCAAATTTCAGTTGCAGGAGTCCTTGGTGGACATGGAGCTGCTGAAGCAGGTCCAGAGGAGGGCCACGAAGATGATCCGAGGGCTGGAACACCTCTGCTATGAAGACAGGCTGAGAGAGTTGGGGCTGTTCAGCCTGGAGAAGAGAAGGCTCCGGGGTGATCTTATCGCAGCCTTTCAGTACTTGAAGGAGGCCTACAGGAAAGCTGGAGAGGGACTTTTTACAAGGGCGTGTAGTGATAGGACAAGGGGCAATGGATTTAAACTGAAAGAGAGGAGATTTAGATTGGATATAAGGAAGAAATTTTTCACTGTGAGGGTGGCGAGGCCCTGGAACAGGTTGCCCAGAGAAGTTGTAGATGCCCTATCCCTGGAAGCATTCAAGGCCAGTTTGGTTGAGGCTTTGGGCAACCTGGTGTAGTGGAGAGTTTCCCTGCCCATGGCAAGGGGGTTGGAACTAGACCCTAGTTCCTTCCAACCCAAACCATTCTGTGATTCTATGAGGTGGCTTGTTGGGTGTTAGGAGCTCTGCATGCGCTGCGGTTGCTCAGTGGGAACCCAAGCATTTGTTTGCTTACAGGGCTTTGCAGTAGTGTCTCTGCAAGGACTGAGCAATAAATCATTTCTTTATGGCTCTTCAGTAATGCCTCAATTAGTCTTTTCACTGGACTGCTAACTGCATATTCTCCGTGACACCAGATTTTTGGCTCTGGAAATTTAGCCCTCTTTTATCCATGGTGAATCAAACATTGTTGATTTATGTCAAAGGTGTTGCATTTCCTTAGATTTTTTTACCCCAAGGTAAAGGCTGTGCTTGGTGCATATGCTGCTCTGTGAGAGAAAACCTAACACAGCTCCTATTGAAAAGGATCTTGAGGAGATTTGCACGGGAATGCCTCACCCAGGGCTCTGCCTTTGGAAATCCTCTGTGCTTTTGTAGATCTTTGAGCAGTGTTACCTTCAGGTCTGGTCACGTGTCAGTGTTATAAATTGTTGATCAATTATCTGGCAAAAACTTCTGTCTCCAACATCCCAAGGACACCCATGGCCAGAATCAGTCTCTCCCACTATCAGGGCGGCAGGGGACAGTTTTCCGAGCAGGGCTCTGCCTTTCCAAGCACATCTGAGCTGCATTAGCCACACCACCCTGCCAAGAGGCTCTGTGTATCCTGTCCTTGCCCTCCTCGACAGACAGCAGTCCTGCCCTGGCTGCTGGAGGGAGGCATCTTGCACAGTAGCACTTTGCAGAGAGCAGAGCAGCAAAGCATCCCATCAATCTCCCTGGATTACTGTTCCTCTGCCTTGTCACTGTTACCTCCTGCATGCATGCTTCTGCACGTACAGGGATTTCAACACTGCCAAAAGATGCTGGTCTACCCTTTGTCCCTAATCAAACTTCCTGTTGCAGAACGTATCTGTGTAAGGACATCCGCAAGCCAAATTATACTGATGAAATCTAACCTCTGCCTGATTTCACTGGCCAATAACCAAGAGATCCCAGTCAGTACTGGAAAAGACCAACCAGCTGGACCTGCACCTCCCTGGAAAACAGTCCTGCCAGCAATTCTTCCTTCAGCACTGTAGTTTATAGCCTGAGGACGTGCAGTCTGATCTCTCAGGGAATCAGCTGTGTTCCACTAGTGTCACTTCTGCCTGTAACTGCTTGGGGCAGTTTTATCCATCTGCTGCATTCCTATCTGAAAGTAGCCGTTATCCGGTCAGGACATTGGTCAAAACATGTTTCAGGGGAAATAACAATGGAGTGAAGCTGTTCCTTGATCAGAAGGAGCCTTGGCAGTTTGAAAGGACCCAGGGGAAGCAAAGACCAAATTTTCCCATTCAAAAAAAGTTAATGTTTTACTTTCATACATTTGTGGGGTTGTTTTTTTTTTTTTCCTCCCATAAATGAGGCAGTTCAGCTGTCATCTGCCTGTGGAGCCTTGCCTGCCCACAGGTGGGATGCTGAGCATCACCTAAGGATGTGCAGAGCTGCAGCAGCCACTGCGTTGCAGGTGACGGAGGCTGGGAGACCTGCAACCGCTGAGACCAGATAGGATTCCCAAGGTTTTCCCGTCTGCTCTCTGCAGAGCTCCTAGCCCTCCGACACCAGAGCCTGCAGCGAGCCACGTGCTGCCTGGCTGCCGGGGCTTTGCCTGTGACGCTGACCCTGCGCCAGCCACTGCTGCCTGGCTGGCGGCCAAGCAGGCATCCGTCAGAAGTTAGCTGGAGCCAGCGTATTTCCACAAAGCACTTCAGTTGTCATTAGGGTGTTCTGATCAAATTGCATCTTGTGGCAGGAAAACCCCTGAAACGCTGGTGTAGTGCTGTTTACTGTATCCTATGGGTGTAACGTACGTACTTTGCTGCGTGGGAGGGGATGTTGAGCCAGACGCCTGCCGTGGGCAGTCGGCAGTGGCTGTCTTCCCTATTTCTTCATATGCATCCTGTACACAACCCACTTCCAGGCTGGCTGTTCAGATGCAGCTGCTTGAAACTTGCTCTCTAGAAACAGCAACACCTGCAGGACTTTTCTTTCATTTTGGTCTTCCAGTTTTCTTTTTTTGTGAATATTTTCATCTTGCGCGTTACCTGGCTCAAAGGAAGATCCCGATGCGTTATGGTAAGCTGTAACTGTGTGATCAGCATTAAATCTCGGCAACTCATCTCTGATGTGTTTAGCCAAATGGGGGTGGGAGAATTTGTCTGCTTTATATCACAGTTTTGTTTTGTTGTGTGTGTTCTTGAAACTCAGCTGTTCAGGTGTAATGCAGAATATGGATTCTCATACAAGCATTTCTATATAAATTTAAAAGAGTTTTCTAGTGCTTCTTTTCCTTTTTAGTCGTACTGATGTTTGTGTTCTTGAAATAACTTTGGTTGCATCTGCTCAGAGTTCAAGGAGATGCTTGAATCAGAGATTTTCAGACAGGCATGTTTATACCATTTTTTTTGCGTGTTTATACCACTGCTACTTGAACCGATATGTGTCCCGTCCCTTGAAAGTCACATTCTGGCTGTTCTGAAATCCTTCCCGTGGCCGTTCCTAACTTAAGCGTCTTCTCCTATTTTTTGTTTTATTGGAAGATTTAAGTACCTTTTAATATAATTAACAGTATTTAGGCTTGTCCTAAATCAGCATTGGCTTGCTGTCAGCAGATATCATTTTGGGGCCATCTCTTCTGGGCCAAGCAGTTATTCTGAGTTAATGCTTGCTCTCTTGGGGGAGGTGTCAAATGATTTGCATCTGAAAAGGACAAACCCATTCAGCATTTTTGGAGTGCCTTTTTCATTTTTTCCATAAAAAAGAATTTCTTCTCGGCTTGTTCACCATCAGGCCAAACTTTGTACCTTTAATAAAACATTCAATGAAGCACCTTTCAACGCCAGTGAGATGTTTAGGAGAGGCATAAAGGCTTGGGCTGCTGTTTGCCTTGGTGATCCCTGGCCACCGTACTGGATGCAGAAGACACAAGAGAGCAGCCCAGCACTGCCGTCCCCTCCAAAGGCCCCCCGAGCTCTAGAAAAACCCCCTGTCCCCAGGGCAAATGTTATTTTATATCCCTCAGGGATGCAGCTCAGGGTTCAAGGTACAGTCTGTGATAACGCTCCCGACTTTACCCTTTCTCCTGTGTTTGCCAGCTCATGCACTGACCCTGTGCTCATCCCTCTGGATCTGGCTGCCAGATCTTGCTCACGGCAGCAGAGGCAGGATCAGGCCCTGATCCTTCAGGACCTTCAGGACTCACTGGTCACATTGTTAGAGGGGAAGAACTGATTTTCCTGGCCAGCCTCCCGGGGCTGCTTGGCCGTCTCGGGCTCCCTATGGGACGTACTTGCCCGGCATGTGCTGGGGACCCAGCAATGACAGAGGGGGTGGCAGCTGCTCAGCCCCTGGCAGATCCTGCCCCCGGCCAGGGCAGCAGCAGTGCTGCAGCACTGCATCCCTGCTGGAGATGAAGGCAGGAGGCACAAATGAAGCAAGCAGCAATTGCTGTGTTCCCCAGCACCTCAGATTAGGGCATTTGACTGGACAGAATAGCTGTCTCTGTAAACTCTCCAGTACAAGACTGGAGACAAGATGGAGTTTCAAGGAGAAGGAAAAGGAAATTTATTTTGCTTGTCTCAAGGGCTTGGAGTCTTGCAGAGGGAAATTCAGTTGTAAAAAATGGTGCAGAGGGTCAAATACCATTTTAAGATGGCCTGAAAGCAGAGATGGAGCACTGGCTTTTTTCACTGTTGGTGCTGGTGCCAGTAGGGGCAGCCGGTCCCAGCACGCTGCTTCGCCCAGTGCACCTCCTTCCCCATCCGTGCTCTTGGGACACATCTGCAGTGCGCTGCCCCACTGCCAGGCTGGTTTTCCGAGTTACCCTGAGAGCCTCACATGAAATGTTTCTGCTTTCATGCTCTCTAGACCTCTTTTTTATTTGTCTGTTTAATTCTGGAGCAACCTGAAAACAAGATGGGAAGTAATTACCGCTCTCCTGTGAAACCTGAAGTGTTACATTAGGAAGTTTAAAACCTATAGGCAGAAAACAAATCTACTTTCGGGGGCAAACACTACTGGGAAAAAAATTGGCACAAGGCAGGGCAGGCGGCGAGTGGGGAGCGGGATGCTGATGCGATGCCTACCAGCAGCATCCTGCTGCAGGGAGACTGGGCTGAGACCTGGGCATTCGTCACGGGCAAAGGGCTGAGTGTGGCCCTGGCAGGGCTCAGCCATCCCAGCAGGAGAGCCCCAAGGATGCTGCAGGGTGAGATTTCCCCCCCATCCCAGTATTTAGCGCTGAAGTAGCTATTGAAATCCTGGCTTCTGTCTGTTACATAGCTCTGGTGACAAAGCTGCCATTATGGAAAGGCATCAGGTGCTGCACCCTTAGGTTTCCAACAACATGTTGGCAGCCAGCTCCAGCTGAGTTCAGGATTGCACAAAGATTTAAGACCTGTGCCATTCCAGGTAAACTCATTTTCCTAGCCAGGCTCGAAGCAATGTAGTGGGAAGACTTTGGTCTTTGCTAAGGCAGCCTCTGGGATGTCGGGGGGGCCCATGAACCCACCTGTGGGAGCGGATGGGTTTGGTGGGAGGAAGCAAATGGAGATTGATTTGTAACTCTTGACGAGCAGCCACGCAGTCACAGCCTGGTGCCCAGGGGCTGCCGCTGGCTCTGGCCCAACGCACGGGACAGGCAGGCCGTGAGGACAGTGTAGGTGGGAGCCATTTATCTTTCCACGTTATTCAGATTCTCTGCTCCAGACAGGCTCAAGGCTCAGTCTGATGGGTATGAGGTGGTGTTTCTGTCTGTGCTTGCCTGAGGAGCAGAAAGTGGTCTCAGAGCAGCCCTGGGCTTCCCAGCATGGAGCCAGCGGCTCCCACTGCCTCCGGCAGCACAGGTCCGAGTCTGCAGACAGGGGGGAACAGGGGAAATGGCACCTTCCTCAGGACCAGGGGTGCACAGATCTTCCCCATGAACCCTGCGTCCCCCAGCAGAGCCTGCTGCAGCCGTGGGACCGGCTGCACCCAGTGCACATGGTGCTGGGACCAGCAGGTCACTGTGGCAGAGCTCTGCCTGCACCCGTACATAGGGCAGCTCCTTGTCCCCCCTTCTCCTGCTGGGAGCTACATCAGAGCCTTCCTGCTCTGGAGCTGACTTTTAGCTTCTTTTTTTCATTTCTGTCTGCATGTATTTGTGGCCCATTTATTAGCAGTTGTTGCTCCGCCAGCTTTGTGTCTTCATTGCAGTTCTTCCTGTAACACCCTGGTGCAGTTAGCAGCAGAATTTGGGCTCCTGTGTGCCAGGCTGTGCTCCTGATCCCCTTCCAGTTTGCTGGTCTCCAGCATCCCCGCAGCCCTCCCCATGCATCCCGGCCCCTTAAAGCCCACCTTTGCCACAGGCTGGTTCCCAGACACAGCTACATGTTGGTCAGTGCTGCCTAATTCCTCTGCCTGCCTCGTATGTTTTTGCTACAAAAATTTTACGTGCACTGGGTGTGCCAGGGTGGAACCTAATCACTGAGCTGTTTATTAAAAGCTGCCATTGTGCCATGATAAGAATGAAGTTATTCTCACGGGCTCTGCTAAATGCCCAGCCCAGCCCAGCCACACGGGAGGGAGAGTCAGAGCAAGTCCGTGTGTGGGCAAAGGGCATGTGCAGGTTGTGGAAGAAAACGCTCGAGGAGCACAAGAAGATGACCCAGTGCGATGTGAAGAAGGTTGTGGATGCTTTGGTCAGGGCGTGCTCCCGAGGCGGGAGATGTTCTCTGCACAGACACCATTTAATCGGCGATTACAGGAAGCCGAGATGATGGGGATGAGTACGGGGTTTCTCTCATGCAGTGGGGAACCTGCAGCGGAGTAAGCTGAAAGGCAGAGGGAGCGCATGGCGTTTGGCTTTCAGCTGGACGGACCTTTCTGGGAACAGAAAGCAAAGATTCTGGCAGTGCCAGCTCCACGGCAGCTGCCTTGTTGGCTTGCATGATGCAGGCACAGTGAAACAGCTGCTGTCCCTTTCAGATGCCATCTAAGCCAAGATTTGTCCCCAACAGTAGCCATCAGCAAAGAAACAGGGAAAACTGAGGTCTCCACTCACCACAAGAATAAATATTGACACTGGACGTATTGCTAGAGAGTCTGGATTCCTTCCATCATTTCCTGAAGTCCCATGGAAGCCATAAGTGTTTAATTTATTAATGCAAAGAAGGGATTTTCCTTGCAACACTCAGTCTGTTGTCACTGCCACGTGCTCCTCTTCCTAGCACAGCTGCTTGTGGTGACATCCCCTTGTAAGTGCAATTCATAATCCTGTGCTGGAGGCCACAGGTCTGTTTGGAATTGCTGAATCTCTTATTCCAGCACCTCGGAAAGAGCTTGTTTAATGCAAGTTGTATAAAAGAGACTGGCTTCCCTGAAACATGAGGCAGTTAAGAGGCTTTTACAAGTCATTGATTTTTTTGTGCCACTGGCAATTTCAAAACCATCCCTTTGGATCAAATGAACCATACTGTTCAATACCAAATGGTCTGTTCATAGCTGGAGCCTTTTAGTTTTTATTTTGTCAAATAGGAAGCTACTTCTAAACGTGGAGCTGAATTGCAAAGTTGAAAGCTTTTATTCTGAACTATCAGATCCCAATATTTTCGTATAGCGAGACAACGGATTGCCTGACAGAACCAATTTAGCACAACTGGGAGGAACACATCAAATCCATTTTAACTAAAAAGGATTTGGCCCATTTTTTTGGACTTAGATCCAGTAATGATCTTTGCTAATTGCTTTGCCATTCTCAATGAGACATTTCAGCAATGATGCCGCTCTTCGTTTCCTCAAACAAAAACAGGTTTTTACAGAAGTGCTTTTTAATTCCTGCACGCGCCTGCCCAGCATATCTGTCAGAGGCCAAGGACCCAGCCCCAGGGCTTCTCTGCTCTTTGAAATCTCTTGTGGAGCGTGGAGGCATTTGTACAAGTTTGCCTTCCCTGGACTTTAGCTCTTGTGTTAATCTTGCCCCTGTAGAGCAGCTGTGAGGCTCTGGGACCTGGCCAGGCTCCTGGAGGAGGAAGCTCCTGCAAGATGTTCGTCAGCACACAGTGACTCCAGGAGTCACTCACCTGGCTGACAAATCCCCAAAAATGTCATTCATGAGTAAACCAGACAAGTCAGTGGCATTTCCAAATACAGTTGTAATGGGTAAGGCAGCCATGTGAACAGGAGGAAAAAATCCCTATGGCTTTGCCCATGGCTGGGAGTGGGGGTGTCTGATACCATGGGGCTCTGAGGAGAGGCGGGTGCAGGGCATGGCAGCGGGTGCTGAGCCCAGGCAGGAGCTGTGCCAGCCATGGTGTTTGGGGATGGCTCGGTGCACAGGGGTTTGCCAGGGCACCTTCCCAGTTGCACCCAGAGCTTGCTGGTGGGCAAGAGTGGGTATAATTAATTGACCCCTTCTTCCATGAGCTTGTCATCACCTTACGCAGGAGTTCGTTGCAACTTCACTCTATTTGTAGAATAGTTAGTAAGATTCAAATCACCCACCTGTCCCTGCCCCGAGCTCAAGGCCATGAGGCTCTGGTCCGGTCTGTGCAGGGATTTTTCCTGTGTTTCCCACAGCTTGCGAGGGTGTGGCTGACAGCTACAGCTGGTATGGTCAGTACAAGCTGCGGTCTGAGCATGTGGCCTTTGCAGAGGTGTGCCCTGAGCCACCACGCTCTCTCCCACCCCCGGGCAGTGCCTCCACTCAGCATCACTGGAACAGGGCTCGGATCCTGTCCAGCTTGCCCTCAGCCCATGTCCATCTCCAGGACCAGTGTGGGGATTGCATTAACGCTGGCAGAGGGAGGAACACCAGGAGCATCAGGTACCAGCTCAACAGCGCGAGGCGAGGAGGAGAACAGTGTCTGTAGTGTGCAAAGGGAGGTAGTTTGGGCGGGAGGAGGCGGAACGTGCAGACGTTCTCCAGCACAGAGATGCACTTGCAGCTCCTCCCTGGGTGCTCCAGCGCTGCCAGCTGCATTGTGGAGCCCTATTGTTGCAAATCCCAACTAGGCTTTTTTTTCAACCTAATTTTCCCAGGAACTGACCCAGTTCTTGCACTTGGGAACTGGCATTCACCCTACTGGCAAATGTTTCTCATCTGCTTGAAATGATCTGTCCAGTGTGACATTTTCAGTGTAAGTAGTTTACACAATGAAAACGCATGAACTTTAAATCTCAATCTTGCATAACCCCGAAAGCAGGGACATACATTTACCAGCAGCAAGGGACTTTTTTCCCTGTCCTTTGCAGAAAGTAAGAAGGAAAGAGCCAGCACTGTGCAATTGCAGTGGAGGAAGAGCTCACCCATAGCCCCCTCACCCTCAAAGTCACAGTGAACTCAAGGCAACAGGGTTTGTACTGCTCATTTCTGCCACTTTTTGCCTTGGAAAGATGAAAAGCAAAGGGCTGTTCACCTCTTCAGTGGTCTCCAAGCACGGGCAAAGCCCCCGTGGCCTTCTGGAGCTGTTTCCCAACCAAACGCCACCGCAGATCAGGACAGTGGTGGTGGGTCATGGGCTTCCTGGTTCCCCACTTCAGAGCTCCTCTTGGCACTCAACAGGATTAACTGGTCTTCATAGTCCCAGTGCTGCTCCTTGCTCTCATCTCTGCTTTCAAAGCTGTGGACTCACCCAGCACACAGAAGTTGGTGTCCGTTCTAGGAGGTAGTTGCTATAACCGGACATATGGGATCACTTTTTATCTTTAGCATAACAAAAGGCAAAAAGGTTCTGCAATTTGGCTTGTGACTACCTTGAAAGTTCAAAAAGTTCAAAATTTTGAAGGACGGTCATGTTCTTTCCGTTGGCACCTACCTTCCCAGCGTCTTACCAGAGCCAAATAGCAATGATGGGATGAGAATGGCTTCACACCTGAGAAGCAACCATGCCTTCCCCAGGTCCGCATGGCCACCGCAGCAGCACTGCCCTGCCTGAGCGCATGTCTACCAGCCTGCACACAGGGAAACGGAGAGGATAACTGGCAGGTGGAAAGGGGCCCGATCCTGCCTTCTCTGCTCCAAAGCATTCCCGTTGACTCCAACTGGGAAGCAATAACACATTCATTCGGGCATCAATTCAAACAAGTTAAGTAAAGTTCAGTCTTGCAGGGGTGCTTGGAGGGCAGATTTCTTCCTAATGAGAAGTGCTCCATCGGTTCCTGATGCTGTTTCTTATGTTCGTAGTATGTCTGAACTGTTTCTCAATGTTCCTGAATTTGACTATGGGAAGATCCAGCCTCAGCCACTGCTTGTTGAGGCATGTACACAACAGCTCCACTCTTGCTGAGGCATCCTTTTGTTGTCCATCCTGGAAGGATGTTGCAGCACCCAACTTCCCTCGACTCATGCAAGGCAACATGGAGATGACCCACCCGTGTATTACTGGTCATGACTCCAGCACAACAACAGGAATCATGAGATGTTTTTTTCAGCAAGGTATATTCGGTACCAGAGCTCTCACTTGAGACAAATCAGGTGGGGTTGAAGGACCCTTTCCTTGCAAAGGATGCTCCAGGCTGGGGACAGGGAAGGAGGGATGAAGTAAATGGTGAGAGGCAAGGCTGTACAAGGGTCATGTTGACCAGCTGTGCTGATATGCCTGGTCCACAGGAGAGCAGCGAGGGGATGCATAATTTTGTTATTTCCTGCAGAGCCCTGAGAGGCAGGAGCAGCTGCATTGGCTCCAGAGCCAGCAGAGCCAGCAAGCTTGGGGGGAGATGCTGCGGTGAGTCAAACCAGGACTGGCCCTAGGGGACCACTGGCCAGAGCCACGTGGGCACAGGCGCTGAGTGAGGCCGCAACTCCCAAGTGTCGGGGATGGCCATGTGCCACCACCGCAAGGGTCTCAAACAGCCCCTGGCAGACAGCCTGCACCTATTATGCCATCTGGTTTTCATTGTAATAAGTCATTTAAACATTTTGAACATCTATTTGACCTACTTGAGCACAGTTACAGCAACAATTAACACCAACACCTCATAAATCCTGGCAATGTCCTCTCCAGTGCTAGCTTAGTAAAGACTCCGATTGCGTGGCAAGGGCCATAACATTGCAATGTGGCATCTGATCCCTGAAGAGGAAGACGGGCCTCTTTAAAAACCTCCAGATTTCTATGAAATGCAAAGTTTTGAGCAGAGCAGCCATGAGGCTGCTGAGGAGCTCAGCACTCCAGAGGCAGACGGGCTCCTACGCACTGAGAGGTCCAAGTAAGAGCACTTTGCTGGTTTTCAATCTTCCTGTGTAAGCCTTTGTTTATTTTTACTCACTTTTTGAAATCATGTGAATACGTTAAAATTAGCTGTACTGGAAACGGAAAAAGCTTCCTCTGCTAACGTTCGTGCGCACTCCTTGGATGCTGTTACCAACCAGCTGTGAGTTACAGCTGCCGCTTTGCCAGCTCTGGGAGCCAGCTCCCCTTATCATTGCAGCCTTGCTCTGAGTTATGAGATCTTGCTAGGGCAGAGACACACGCATACAGCCAGGTTTGTACTGACACCAGTTTTACGTCGTGTTCGATGTGTGAAGAAGTAACTCCGGTCATTTCTTCTGACTGGAACGTCTCCATATGTTCTCATTTCATAGTGAAACAGAAAAATTAGTGGTATCGCTTATACTTATGTGATGGGCTTGGGAGGTGATTTGATATTAATTTAAATTGAAAATTAGCTGTTAAGATTGTTTTATATTTCTAATTGCTGCCATGTGTTGCCAGTTAGAATTTCTGGTTAATTTAAACTCCACTCCCCTCCCTCCCAGCACAACCTGTCTCCTCTGGCTCCCCTGAGCCACTTCTTCTTTAAATGAAGGGGCTTTTGTTGGCCCCAACCCTGGCTTCCCCAAGGTCCCTCTGACTTGAAGCTCTGCCATTCAGCAAACCCCCAGTTTCGCATTGTTGCACCACAGCCGCGGGTGCTGAGGAGTACGCAGCCATGCCAGAGCATGGCCTGGGAGTCCACCACATCGCCAAGGCTGCGTGGACAGGGACTTTGCAATCTGAAAGGAGCTTGGTGATGCATTATGTCTTCATGTAGATGTTGCCAACTTCATACACAAGCAGAGCTCAAGCAGTGGCTTCAAGCTTTCAGAAAGATTAATATTTATATCTAATATATATATATATCTCCCCCTATCTTTATCTCCTTATCTCTATCTAATATATTTCCATATGTGTATCTATATGTAAAAATTAAAAGAAAAAAACCCCACATATATTCATTTTACATGAAATCCATGTGCTTTCTGGTATAGGGAAGCAGGCTGGGCTGATGTGTCTGTAGGCAGCAACTCCTACCCACCTTTAGCATGAAATCTGAAGGAAGGAGAAGCCCTCTGGAAACACTGATCCTCTCTCCCTCTCAGTCTCCATCTTCTCTCCAGTAGATCTGCTCAGGAAGAGAAATTTGTCCCCTTCAGAAATTGTCATGACAACTAAGAAGACTTCTCACAAGCATTCCTACAATTTCTTTCTTGTTGAAGGGTGAATTAGAAAGGAAATTCTCTGTCTACATTTTTTTTTCTTTTTAGATACCAAATCCTGAAAGAGGAAAGCCCAAAGCACTGCTGACAGTTGTATAAGATGTGTCTGTTTATTTGATAAAGCATGGCTCAGACGTTCTGTTCTGGGTTTTTTTAAGTGAAAATGTCATTGGACCGAGGTGCTTCCTACAGCAGGCGGGTCAGTGGCTTGGCTGCCTCACTCTTTCCATGGAAGATGTCCGGCAGACAGCTCGGTGACTGCAGCACAGGCTGACGTGCCTTCACAGAATGTGCTTAGCTAGCCGGAAAGTATTTCAAGTGAAGCCAAAGTCATCCATGTGTTGCCATCCCCAAAAGTTACAAATAAAAGTCCTCTGGGAAATGATTAAGCTGACTTGGTAAACAAGTAAAAAGGCACTTGTTGTCAGTGCTCAGCTCACAGAGGGAACACAAGGGCCCCACCGATGCACTGAAGCCTTTCAACTCCGCTTTATTTCCCCAGCCTCCGTGCACGCGTGCTGCAGGACTGCTTGTGTGATGCTGCACCTCTCCCTGTGGGAACCCCCGAGGCCCTTCCTCCGAATGGCTCGCTGGTGGCTTCACACTCTCTCCGTGGCGCTGGTGTGGGGCTGTGTGGCGACTTCGTCCTCCTCCTCCTCCTCCTCCCGCACTGCAGGTAAAGCCTGGCACGCCGCTCGGTTGCTGCCTAACGCGTGCTTCACGTTAACTCGGGCCCTTTATGAAGTTTGTCCTTCAACTGGAGCTTTTCTTGTGTGTGTTACAGCGAGTGGCTGATTTATAAACCTGTAATCAATTGTGTAAATATATTGTGTGTTTAGTGGGGTACTTTTCTGAGTAACTTCAAAAGGAGCAGAAACTGCCTTTGGCACACAGCGAGTATATGGTTTGGTATAGAGTTATGATATATCAATACCACCTGGATACGTAAATACTCCTGAGCTTGATTCCAGCTGGACAGCCTGTGCTAGGTGTAAGAAACACAAGGCTTATTCATAAGGGGAGAATAAGACTTTCTTCTAAAAAAATAATCGCTCTGAAAGCTATCTCTCATGACAATGGCACTTCAAGCACCCTTTGCTTCAAGCCTTCCAGCATCTCTTCGCTGCACCGCACCCACCGGCCCCAGCTCTTTTGGCCTCCAGTAGCTGGGACTTGGCACTCAAAAGCTGTCCTTCTTCAGAGAGATGGTGAGCAGATCTGGCCGTCCCTGCTGCAGCCGCTGCATGGTGGAGAGATGAAAACTTGGCCCTGAGGGCATCGAGAGGCTCCCTGTCCTCCCAGCCAGCACCCACAGAAAGCTGCCAGCAAACATGCTGCTGCCACACTGAGCAAAGCAGCACGGCCTTTAAAATGAGCTTCTCAGACATGAAAGTCACCCTCACCTCTCTGAGCAGCATGGAAGAGTGCAGGTATAGAAGATATGGGAGGGCACCTGGCAGGCTGCCATCTTCCCACTGCCAAAATAAGCAGAAGATTACAAAACCTCCCGCTGCGTGCACCGCCGGAGGCATGGCATGGCGTGGGGCAAGGCAAGGGAGGCAGCTGGGGATGAGCAGGGGGTTCGTCATCAAAGCCATGATGTTCGAGGGCAACCAGGAGTGGGTGGCCCCGCGGGCAGCAGCGGTGTGGCCAGCACATGGCTACCTGACTCACCGCCACGCAGATCAGGTAGAGAAGTTGTTTGGTTTTTTGTTTCAAGAAACGTTCTGGGTCAGCTTTCCTTCAAGGCTGGGTAAGGAAATGCAGTATTTCTAGTCCTGTGTTCTGTATGAATGAGAGGGAGACTGGTTTGTCATGTCATATTGTGAAAATGAGAAACTGCAAGAAGCAGTGCTGACATTTGAAAACCGATCAAATCCCAGAACAAAAGCTACATCCCAAAAAGAAGCCTTTTCTTTCCTTTAGAAATTCAGTCAAAATTTATTTTGCAAGAATTGCTTTTTACAGTTGCGATTGCTTTGAAAAAATATCACTGCTTTGTTCAATCTCAAGATGGAAACACGTTTCAGAGTGTTATTTTTTCGGGTCATGAATTCCATTTTTGACCAACCTAACCATCTCTTGACAGCTTATCACCAGTCACAGTTTATCATGACAAAGGCTAGTAGCTTATGCTTCCCTGTTTGCTCATCATTTATCCGCTCAGGAGGAGGTTCCGGAGCGCAGGAGAGCCCTGCTCGCAGCCCTGCCCACACGTCTCCCTGCCCAGACACCTGCTCACACGCAGTGCGCTGGTGGTGTGGAAGCCCTCCCTCGCACCAGCCCTGGTGGTCTCTCAGCCTGGGCTGGCCAGTGGGAGCAACTCCCCTCTGCCTCCTCCCCACTCCCTCCTCAGTGAGGCTATAATGGCCGTTCTGGACCAGCCACTCATCCATTTTTTAGCAGCTGCAGCTCTTCAAGCACCATTCCTGCAGACTTGCTGTTCCCCGCACTGCTTCTCCCTTTCCTAGAGACTTTGCATGTTTGTGAAGACCCATGAGGTGAGTGAGGTGCCCTCGCCTTGCTCCCGCTCCCACCTCTGATGCTCACCAAGAGCCCAGCTTGAGCACTCCTTGCACAGGCAGGGCTGCTCTTGCCCCTATTTCCCCCGCTCTGCCCATGCTGGGAAATCTGTGCCTGTTGTAGCGTAGCAATAGAGTCATAGAATCATAGAATGGTTAGGGTTGGAAAGGACCTTAAAGGTCATCTAGTTCCAACCCCCCTGCCATGGGCAGGGCCACCTTCCACTAGATCAGGTTGCTGAAAACCTCATCCAACCTGGCCTTGAACATTCCCAGGGATGGGGCAGCCACAGCTCCTCTGGGCAACCTGTTCCAGTGCCTCGCCACCCTCACAGTGAAGAATTTCTTCCTCAGATCTAATCTAAATCTTCCCTCTTTCAGTTTAAAGCCATTGCCCCTTGTCTTATCCCTCCATGCCCTTGTAGTGATATCAGACCCTTACCTCCTGCGGGAATATGGGGCTGCTGAATACAAGATATTACACGTGCAGGACCATGCCCCATTGCCCCTGGAGCTGGAGCAAGCCCACCACCCCCCTCTGAACCCAGGCTACATTCATGGGACTCACAGCTGGTAGGAGGGAGAGTGTTTTACTTGTTACACAGAAAAACATATAAAATCTATTTTTTCTCATAATTATTATAGTCTATTGTTCCTTGACCCAAGACCTCCCTAAATACATGGCCATGATATCCTACTTTGCCATCTAATGTAACAACAAATCTCCCATGGAGCTTTACATGCTGGGAAATGTTCGATCTTAAGACTGCTGCCTGCAGCGTCTTTCATTTGGGAGAGTTTCCTTAGAAGAAATAAATCCTCCAAAGATGTTCTCTGCAAACTTTCCAAGGAGCACATTAAAGTTTGATTTATACCACCATCTTCTACTGAAAGATATTCTCAGGATCTGCTTTCTTCATGCATTTATTAAAAAAATAAAAGGAAATAATGGTGTAAATCCTGATGAAGACATGAAAAGGTGGCAGAGAAGCCAATGACCTGGAGGCCAGACTCAAACAGGGAAGTGGTGGCAATGCGGGACTCGCATTGCCAGGAGGTGGGCTACAAATCCCAGTGAAAAAGGTGTATCATGCAGTGAATCTGTAGAAACACAATTGGATAACCTCACCTCTAGACAGTGGAGAAAATTACCTTAGATGTTACAAAAATTGACTATGAACTAATAAAACTGAATAGCCAAACGGCTTTCGTCATGTAAATGACCACTCCATACAGATCTGGGCTTTTAGGAAGCATGTAGGGAATTCATCCATAATATATGCAGATTTATTAATATATGCAGCACCTTACCATAGCTTAATAAAAGCCAGATTGACTGTAAATGCATGTTTTTGTATAGCTGATAGGTTTCCAAAATAAGAATGATTTTAACACTCTGCTTTTCTGCTTCTGTATGCTTTTTGTCTTGTTTTTTCATTAATCTTTAATATACTTGAAAGGAATAGTTAAAGCAATACGGGTGATTTGTGTCTGTTACGGTTAAGCAATATAAATTTCCCTGACAGCATGCTGTGATCTGTCATCCTACGCTGGTGTATGTGCTGAACACAACGTTTGCAAGGATACTTGTCCTGACAGTCAGTAAACATCGTGAGTTAAAAGTAAGCAAATACAGGACTTGAAAGGTCATCTCAGGACAGTAGGTTTTTTTAAAACTGCTTGAAAAAGATCGTCGAAGATGCAGCAATTTTTGTGCCTTTTTAATGAGCCTTGAGTGATTTCTCCCAGCATCAGCAAAAACTGTAGAGCAGGAGTAGAGCTTGTGCATGTTGAGAACAGGCTGTTAATAGCCAGGGCCTGGGCCGGCAGTGCTTCCCTCCACATCCAGCAACTCCATTTGTCATCTGGTCAAATTTCACAACGTGTTTTTTTTTTTTCTTTACATCGACACTCTGTTTTACCCCCTGCTTTGTTTTCAATTTAGTTGCTCCCCCACAAGAGCTTCAGATCACTGATCCTGGCCTCTTAGGTTCCCTTGATATAGAGTGGAAAGCTCCACCCAACATACAAACCTTCAATGACTGCACAGTAAAATACAAGTTTGAATACCGCAACTCTGGTGACAGAGACTGGAAGGTAAGACAAAGCACAGTTTAATCTTCTTAAATCCAGGCTATTGTTCTGCCTTTAGTTTGTGCATAGGTTTATGTTTGCATTTCAAGGGGGAGCGGGTCCAAAGCAGTTTCAGCTTTCCATGAAAAAGCCAGACTTTCCAGTGGTTTGAACCTTTTGCCAGATGGGAATATGTTTTGAAATGTAACAGCAGCAGCAGTCAGAGAAGGGGCCGTTTCTGTCAAAGGGTGTAGTGCTTGCAGCCAAAACCAATCCAATAATATCTAGCAGCATTCCTCGTCATACACTTTTTAGAAAGTCTTTACAGGGCTTGAACTCAAACTCAGTGTCAACAGATCCTTAGGGATGCAAAGTGGTGAATAAATAAAAGATTAAATGGCATTAATTATCCTAATGCGCTCACACTGCCTTTTCCAGAAGGGTGTTTCTAACTCCCATTTAGTTTGTCTTTTAGATTCAGTTGACTCTATGACAAAATTGTCAGTCTTCTCTTGTTGCTGTGTAGCAGGGCAACAGCAGACAGGCACAGGACAGGAGGGGTTATAGGAATGTACGTGGGGAGTGCTTAGAAGACGAAAGCTGCTGCAGGATTAGGAAGGTAAATGGAGTGAGGTGAGGATAAACCCAGCCTGTTTGGTTGGTGCAAGGTCCTGAGGAACACATGAAAAAAACACTGAAGGCGTTCCCCAACAACTCAAAATACAGATTTGTTTCCTGAAAGAGAGATTTTTTTGCACAATCTTAAAGCAGGAGTGCTAGAGAGCTTGTCAGCTGAAAGGACTGGGGAGAGGGAGAAGGAGCAGTGGTGCTGTGAGCCCCAGCTTCTCGCTGTGAATGGTTTCCGCGCATCCTTCATGAGCTGATCATCAGCTTCCTCCACCCAAGGCAGCCAAGCCACGGCTGCCAGGCTGTGCTCAGCTGCCACGCAAAGGGCTTTTGGCCCAGCCACCCTGCGGAAGCATGCCGAGGTGGAAAAGCATGGTGCCTCCCACCCTGTTAGAGCTATGGATTGCAATAGGGAGGGCATGGAAAGGAGCTCCCCACCACGCAGCACAAAGAGAGAAAAAATAAATGCGGTTTAAAAAACCACATCAGATCTAAAAAGTAGAAAAAAATCATCACATCTGGTACCTTGCCAAAACCTTGACCACAGATCAGGTCACGAAGAGTCAGTCTGAAAAAAAAAACCCATGAGACATCAGAAGAAGCAAGAGTCATTGATGTCTGTTAGAAACACGTGGCTCTTCCTTACACTCTGGGGCTGCTGACAAAAAGCCTGACCGTGGGCTGCTACAGTTCCCGCTGTAGCACACGTATGCGTTTTATGGCACATTGCTTCTGTCCTGCCTGGGCTAATGTGACACCTTCTCTCTCTTGTCGTTTGTTGTAACTCTTGCCAACTTATTTATCCCTTGTGTAAAGTAAGGCAAAGCAAGTCTGAGGAAAAGAAAAAAGCAAATAACCTTCAGGGGAGGTGCTCAAAACGTCCTACAAAAGGCTGAGTCCAGTAGCATGCAGTGGTGAGCCCACACTATGCTGCCTGGCTGCTGCTCCATCCTTGCAGGGTCTGGTTGTGCTTCCAATGGGAACCATCAGTTACAAGACTTGTTGTTCGTTTTGTTCCTGATTTTCTCATGTCACATCTGGGTTTACAGTAGTGTCCTTGTCAGACTCTCCTCTGTGCTCCTGGCTGGTGGGGACCCCTTGAACCATAGTCTGCTCTGTCTTGTCGTTGCTGGTGTCCTGTGGGTGGAGGGACTAAAAGACAGTGAGGCTGGGCAGAGCAGGTGGTACAAAAGTGCTGGAGAAGCACTGGGCAGGAGAAGCAGGACAGAAACGAAACATTAAAGCACAAAAAAATGGACCTACTCACTGCTACAGCAGGAGCAATGGTAGCTGATTCCGCAGCCCCCTTAATGACAAGAAGTGTTTATAGAGTCTGTCTTTCAACCAGGTTATTTTTACTAGGAAGCTAAAATTCAGAGTTGGATTTGACCTCAGCAGGACTGCTGAAGTGAAGGTACAGACACTGCTCAAAGGACGGTGCACTGATGACGTGGAGGTGCAAAGTGACTGGATTTATGCTACCTTTCAGGTCCCATTGCAAGGTTAGGAGCAGCCTTCGATTCCTGGTGCAGTTTTGCACTTTGCATGAGCCTGTTGCATGAATCACTGCTGGCCTGAGGGTTGCTGGATGGATAAGCCATTGCAGGGCTTGTTGACATAGAAGACACCAGAGCATCTGCCTGCTTCCACTGGCTGTGGTTGTGGTTACTGGATACTTGGGGCTCCCTTTCCCCCTGCCCATATCCTGGTCCTGCTGGGCTGCCCTGCACGAGCTCCGCTGCTGAACGACAGTGTCAGTTATCCATCCTTCTGCTCTAAGCACAGTGAACCGGCTTTTATAGGAAACAGGGCAGTTGGCAGCAAAACTATCTAATAACGGTGATTGGCCTTCTTTTCTTTTCCTTTTTTTGTCTCTCAACCACAGTATAGAATTGTTCGAAGACATAAAATGATATTTCTGCTGGGCCTGACTGGTACGTTGCTAAATAATGCTTATTTCCTTCTCGTTTGACAGGAGAACTGGAATCAGAGGTTCAGAATTTCCACTGCATCTATCATGACTGGGAATACCTCAGATGCACTTGGCAACCAGGTCTCCTCACTCCTCATGGTGTATACTATGGATTATATTATTGGTATGTATCAGCAAAATAGAAAAACATCCAGGCAGCAATCAAGTGCACCTGTCAGGGTATGAAAATGCCACGGCAAATATGCTTTTACAGCTGGCAATGCTATTACATGATCCACCCAGACTGAGCAGAAATAATGCTCCAAGCAACACGTGCCTTCTGCCAAGGAAATATCAAACCCCTCCTTCCTTCCTTAAAGTCAGGCTTGTGCTGACCTTCTACAGGGACTGCCTTCTCCCTTCCTCCTTTCTCTTTTATTCACTCCATGGAGTGCTTTTTGCATGTTGTGCATCACGAAGACTTGTGCTTTCCCTGTGCTGAATGTACCTGGATCATTCTGGCTGCACATTTCCCTTGATTGCAGTGCATATATCTCTATAGGACAGGATTCAACAGAAGATTATCAAGCTCAGTGAACCCTGCTCAAAGAGCAGGGCTTCTTAGCAACTAAGAGTTTTACTTCCCAAATACACTTTCGTGGCCTTAGCACCTCTCATACACGCAAACATGCTGCCAAGAGGTAGTAATAATGCGTGTTTCTCAGTTATTTCTTCTATACTGCTGCCTAATGATTCTGTTCTGCAAGAAAAACAAAGCTAGACTCGGTGTTTTTGGACAAAGTAAAAGCTGTATTTGTGCTTAAATGCTTATGATACTACGGCAAGGATGACTAGTTATGAAATCATTGGGTTTCACGCCTTTGGGCTACAAGTAGAAAACCATAGCTGCTTTTTAAAAATAGTTTCCATGTAGCTCTTGGTAATAGTCTTCAAGACAGAAACACTGATTTAAAACCATTTTGCTAATGACAAATATCGTTCTGCTTGAATGAAACCATGGAAATGCATGATTCGTTCCTAAAAAAAAAAACCAAAACACCCTTATTTAACTGCCTGTAACAAAACCAGGCATTTGAATCTGGGTCTCATTTTATAACGTGAGCAGGTGGGAACACAGCCACAGCATCCTTTGATCCCTGTGAGTTCATTTTTATAGCACTACCACATGAAGTTTTTTCCCCAAACATGAGGTGCTGTGCAGGGAGGCTTTCATTAGGGATAGAGGATGGAGGCCAGATCTGGCCCTGCCTCAAGGGCACCAACCCAGCAGGAGTCTTAAAAGGTAAAAGGAAATGCTACGTAGTATTTCCAGAGTGGGGCCAGAGGCTGAGCTCTGGGGGGGGCCCAAAGGCAGGAGGCAGTCTGACAGGACAGGATTGCTGTTGCACATCACCTCTGGAGTCCCCAACACAAGAAGGACATGGAGCTGTTGGAGTGGGTCCAGAGGAGGAGGATCACGAAGATGATCCAAGGGCTAGAGCACCTCTGCTATGAAGACAGGCTGAGAGAGTTGGGGCTGTTCAGCCTGGAGAAGAGAAGGCTCCAGGGTGATCTTATAGCAGCTTTCCAGTACTTAAAGGGGGTCTACAGGAAAGCTGGAGAGGGACTTTTTACAAGGGTATGTAGTGATAGGACAAGGGGCAATGGATTTAAACGGAAAGAGAGGAGATTTAGATTAGATCTAAGGAAGAAATTTTTCACTGTGAGGGTGGCGAGGCACTGGCACAGGTTGCCTAGAGAAGTTGTGGATGCCCCATTCCTGGAAGCATTCAAGGCCAGGTTGGATGAGGCTTTGAGAACCTGGTCTAGTGGAGGGTGTCCCTGCCCATGGCAGAGGGGTTGGAACTAGATGATTTTTGAGGTCCCTTCCAACCCTAACCATTCTATGATTCTATGATTCTAATAACCAGCAAACCCCTTCCTCGCTCCCACACCTGGTTTTCCATTACAAGCCCACATAGGTGCACAAGACCTACCTGCAATCAGCCATAGCTGCTCATTAACAGCCATTACATTCATGACACACATCATCTGCCACAAATCGATAGGGTTTGGCTTGGAGGGGACTTTTCTGCAACTCCAGACTTGGTGACTGATGGTGTCACAAGCGCCCCATGGGAGGATGAGTGTCTCCATGAGTAGGGTCCAGATCCCGCCCGGCTCCACTCACGTAGTGGCACCTTGTGAGGCCTCTTGTGCTCCAGGAATGGGCTTGGGGAGAGGCTGACACAGCCTACAAACCAACCTGGGAAGCCACCTGTGCATGGTAATTTTTTTTTTCTCCTCCCCACACTTTTCCCATAGCAGGAGTCCACGTGACTGATGCATAACTGTGCTTTGGATCACTTGTGAAAGGCAAAGGCTGGGTAGGATATAGATGACACTTGATAGGTCCAATCTTACAAAAAAGGCCTTTACCCAAGTACTAACTGCCATTGCTTTGGTTATGTTTTTCTTTCTGTTTTCCTAACACCCTGGTAGGTATGAGGGCCTGGACCACGCAGCACAGTGTGATGACTATATTCAGGATCACGGTATCAACATTGGCTGCATGTTGCAAAATCTGAGCCAGGCAGAATATAAGGATCTGAGCATTTGTGTCAATGGTTCAGCGGCGGCCACTCTGCTACGGCCGTTGTACGTCACCCTTCGCCTTCACAACCTAGGTAACGCTGGCAGGAAAGCAGAAGGGCTCTGGGGACCCACATGGCCACCACGCACCCAAGGCTCATGCCTTGCACGAGGGGGCTGAAACAGACGTGTGTTCTTGTAAATGGGTGGCTGTAATGTGTCTGGGTGGATTTCCCCCTGGAGAAGGGGCTGTGGCATGTGCCACACAGGACTTCAGTTTCCAGCAGTGTTTGCAGGGGAGCAACCCCACTCAAAACCCACCCTGGAGGGTCTGTGGGTGCCTCCAAGTGCTGCGCTTGGCAGCTGGACAGCTTGGGACATAATGGTCTGCTGAGCCTGGCAGAGCAGCTATGGGTTTCCTAGCTCTAGCAGCACCACCACAGAGGTGGCTTCATTTGTGCCAGCTGGAACTAAAACCGCTGCTCTGCTCCCGCAAGCACAGGATTGATCTTTGTGCTTTGCTGTTCAGAGCAAGCTAAGGAACTAAGGGCTGGGGAGAATTGAGTGCAAGGTGTGACAGGGTCTGCCAGAGCAAAGGTGGATTTCAAACCCATCAGAGACAGGGAAAGGAAGCAAACCATAGCATGATGTATGACCCGATACATGTACTCGCTCTTTGTTATGGGCACTTACCATGCTGATGCATTCACCCACCTGTATATGTCAGGGGATAAACAGTCCTTCAGTTAAGCCACTGGGCTAATAGGCAGGATTCCTGGATTCAATTAGTGCTGCCATGTGCTTCATGTGTGGCTTCGGGCATCTGACATAAACCAGAGCCTCTTCTGGGATGCAGAGGGTGTCATGCCAGCACTGTTGCAGTGCCCCGCTGCAGGGGCTGAGGCTGCCCTCGCAGCACAGGGAGGGCTGGCCGGATGCACTGCCAGGGGAACGTGCCCCGCGCAACGCTCAAAATGCTGGCATTGCAGCCCAGAGTGAGAAGCTAGCCCAGCCCACATGCCGAGTTAAAATAAACAACCCACTCTCCAGCCTCAGTGACAACCCAGCTCCCGCAGCATTGTGGCTGATAGCAGTGGGAACTCAGAAATCCCACCAACTGGGAGACGGGGCAGAGGTGGGCAGTGATTAACTGAAGTCTTTCCTACCAGAAGCTGTTTGATTGCACCTCTTGTCCTCCTCTCTTTTTGTTCTCCCCTCAGCAAAGCCCTCCCCCCCGCAGCAGCTGGTGGTTTCCATGTCTGCATCTGAGGAGCTTCAGGTGGTGTGGAGCCCGCCGGGCAGCGGAACGCCGCCCCAGTGCCTGGAGTACGAGGTTCAGCTGGCGGAAGATCAGGGGAATGCCAAGGCTGCCTGGGCGGTAGGGACAACACGCACCGTGCTGCAGGGAGGGGGAAGGGTCGGGGAGCCCTGCCTGATGGCCGGCAGTGGGGAGGCACGCTGGAAAATTGGGGTTCACACCGAGTTGCGGATGGAGCGTTAGCTACCCCATGCAGGGGCTGTGCAGGGACATGAGCTGGTGCTGCGGGTGGGAAATGCTGACCGGCTGCTCCATTGCATGTGTTCCTCCCCATCACCCTCATCTCCAGCCGCAGCGTTTGCTTCAGCAGTGACAGATGCCAGCGCAAGCCTCTGAGCGATTGTGTTCACAGGCCTCCTGCCTGTTATCTCAGGAAGTTGTCATCACGGAAATTTAAAGGTTGTGGATTGTTTTCCTGAGTATGGCGGCACAACTTGGTCCAATGAAACTGTAATTCTAATCTCTCCAAAGAAGTGGCCTGGGACACAACACATCCTTTATGCACGGTGCTTCTTCCTTGTGCGTTATCCACGTGCAATTTTGATAGCAAAAATGGCAAGAACTAATTAACGGTAGGGGGCATCTGAAGGACATTTTTTCTTTAATTGCCATATTCTGCACATGAGAATTCTTAGCTAATTTAATGAAAGATTCCATAAATTAACGGGCATAAATGGCAACATACATGATAAGGCCCCCCAGAATGTAGGTATTTTCAGTAGATTCATCTCCATGATCATCTTCCTGGCATTAGCTGTCCAAAACTGTTATGAAATAATTCAAAACTGCCAAAACATAACACAAGGGTTTGCAGAGCCTGGAGAGTATGTTCAGAAACATGAGGCCATGCCAGAGAGCTACTGGTGATGGCACATAATTCCTTGATGTTTGTTGTCTCTGTTTTGTTTCTCAGTCTGTGTCAACCCAAATGGAGACCACTTTAACAATTTCCAGAGCAAATCAAAGCCGCGTTTCATGTGTTCGTGTCAGGGGGAGAACAAATTTTTTATGTGCTGACCAGGGCTTTTGGAGTGAATGGACGCAGGAGTGTTTCTCTGGTATGGAACCCAAAGTAACTAGTGTTTCTTTCACATCTTTTATAAAGCCTGTTTGGGACCAAGGGCTGATGGCTGCCATGGGCATCTGCTGGTGTCCAGCACTGGAGATGGGATCCTGGTTTAGTTACACCCTCAACCTACTCCAGCACAGCGATTCCTACAGCTTTGCATCTCCGGTGCACTGAGCAAACAAGCCTCCAAATATTAACGCTTCTGCACCAGCACCTTCCCCTGCTGCACGGGGACAGCTGTGATGGAGGAATGACTGCTTTGCAAAAGAGAGCACTTGGTACTCAGATTCTCTCCACGGGCATCCTCCTGGTGTCCTGGCCCGCACCATGGATCAGTTCCTTTGCACCCCATAGGCTCTATAGAGCTGTCCCTGTGTGCACTGGCTCTGCTGCAAGATGCAGAAGGCACATAGTGGTGGCTACATATATATGCAGGACATATCTTACACTGAAGGAGTATGTTACTCTATACAGTACCATACACTTTTTGTATATCTGTAATAAACAAACAAACAAATAAATAAATGTAGGGTAACAAACCTGGACACACTGAGTTTGCATATGAGCCCAAGCTTTGTAAGAGGTAATACGATCCATTCTGGAAGCTACAGTTTTCTTATTCGCTGTCATTTGTCTTTGCAGTGTCCAGAAAAGAGGACAAGCAGCTATTTATCCTCATTCCAGTCATTCTGAGTTTGTCAAGTAGCCTCGTAATATTTATGTTGATTGGCCACTGCAAGAAAAGGTAAGCACCAAGGCAGCCTTTCCATGCAATGCACTTTTATGTGAGTGTCTCAAACTACAGTTATAAATGAAACAACACCCTGAACACTAAGAGCCAAACATTAATAGGTGCTCTATGACTGGACACCAAACAACAGTTTATTTTCAGGAAACAACCTTGTTAGTGTGGCTGTTCCTGATATGAAATGCCTCCCAACAACACTTAGAGATCCAACTGCAGAGACCCAAATCCTGGTCGTACAAGCCCAGACTGCTTCTGTTAAACACCGCAGTTACTTGCAAGCACAGCAGTGTAAATGTCTTGCCCCAAACTGCTCAGACAACTGAGATTTGTACTGACTGTGTTAAAGAAATGCCATTTGTATGGGCTAAGGCCTCATTCTCTTTGCGCTCCCATCCCAGTTGTTGGCATTCATGTCAGTGGCAGCACATGGGGAAAGCAGACACAGTGGATGAATTTGCCCGTATCCAAATTATTGCTACTGATGACGTTTTCTTCGGGTCTGAAGGACCACTTAGAGAGAACTGATCCCCTAGTACTGGTAACTATTATCTTTTCCTTATGGCCACACAGTGTAAGCAAGTGGGTAGGTTTTCTAATATACCTTTTAAGGCATCACTGATGAGGGAGAACTGGTTATAGAAATACCTTCATGTTGTCCTCAGAGATGAGCTAGCACCTATTCGGTAGCTGAATGCCTGGAGTCTGACACACACTCCCTCATCTTTGTTTTGTATCTGCCTTTCAAATGTTTTAGTTTGTGAAATTTGAACAAAGTGTAGATGCTAGTAAGAAAACTATGGAAAGCAAGTGCTCCCTGCATTTCCACTGGGAGGCGGTGTTGTGTGACGGGGGTGCTGTAGCATGTCCCCAGCTGTCTCTTGGTGCTGGGAATAACAGTCTGTTCCCATTTCAGATCCCCAGCAGAAAAGCCATTGAATGCACCAGTGGGATGCTAAGTCTGCTTGCGACTGCTGTACCGCTTGTGTTTGACGGATTGCTCTTAGAACATCATCCCAAGGACAGCTGAGAAACCCTGAGCTTTCTATAGCCCATGTGGGTCTTCCCTACCCGCTGCCATTCATGAGGCTGGTTGTTGGAATTGAAGTCCCCAACGAGCTTGGGAAAATGTTGGAGGAGTTTTAAACTGACTCTGGAGCAAGCTGTTTCCTATAACAGGACAAGGGAGAAAAAGGAGGCAGTGAAAACTGCCATGAATAAAGATAACACGTTGCTCTGTGGGTTGTCTTTTTTTTTTTTTTTAAGGACGTCTTTAGAAATCTGTCAACAGGACACAAAGAAGAGCAGCATTCACACACAATGCTAGGTACAAATGCCTGCATCTAGCCACTGTACCCCACTTCACTTCCACCACATCATCACAGTCCCCAAACACAGCCTGCTGAGACCATCTAAGTGCCAAACGTGAGCTACTTGAGCTATTTATTTCATTGACTGATATGCCTTATCTGTTGCAAAGCTGAAGTGGGGAGGCCTTAAGAGAAACCTTTATTGTAAAAAGGCATGATCATAGCTACTGCAAAGAGCAGATGCTTCAGAGGAGAAGTGAGAGTCACTCTGGCAAAGGCAGCACGGGAACTTCTCTAGGAAGTGGGCACTGGTACCAGAATTCAATGAAACACCCAAGATGTCTCTCAACACCATGTATTCAGCTGACGAAAATGATTTTTAAGGAACCATTCCCTATGATGATAATAAAAAAAAATTAAAAGAGATCAGCACTAGATGAGATGCTGTCCTCCAAGCCCATTCTGGATTTCTTTGGTCAAAGAAATAACCCACTCAAACCCAGATGTTTAGTGTGCTTTCATTTCATCTGAACAACCCAGAAAATATATTTTCTTGCAGGAGCATTTATTCGAAATGGGAATTTCTCGTGAACGGTGGAAGCTCAAAGACAAAATCAAGTTTGCGTCAATCAGCTACGTAAAGAGCCATGCTAATCCAATCAGGCACAAAACAACACAGCAAGTGCTGTCTTACACATCCAACTGCAAAATTATTCAATCGCTGTCAGCTGCTTCCACTGCTAAATGGGCAAAACCCCAATGTTATTTGGAGAGCAACTGAAGGAGGAAAGCACCAGAAAAAAAAGGTCTATGCACAGACTGGAGCAGAAATGAAGTTTCCTGGCTCCTGTTGTTTTGATGAGACACAATCTCTGCCTCTACTGCCTCCCGGGGCTTCTGGCCACCCAGCATGGGATGGCTTTATGTTTAAAAAGACCCATGAGCGTGCAATGGGCATTGAAATACTGTGTTTTACCTTGATGAATGCAGCACGTTAGAATTGGAGAAGGGAGCTGGACGTGCAAGGCACTGACTGATCAAACAGAGAAGGTGAAAGAAACCATGAGAGAGGGAAGGAAGCAGGAATAAAGCTGGCTTGGTCAGAAGCAGCCCCAGCCCCAGCTCAGGGAGACCTGGCTTGCAGACATCTCCAAAACATGCTCATCAGAGCATGCAGAGTCCCCTTCCTTCCCTCTCCGGTCTGCAGCAGGAATTTCACAGTGACAAAGGGCACAGCCCTACACCGTGGCTGCCCCTGGCTGGCACAGCGCAAATCAAATGTTTTGCTCTGGCTTGCTCCGAGGCTGGGCTGCCTGTGCCTCCCTGCAGAGCGACGGGCCATCAGGGCAGGGCAATCTCTGGGAGGACCAAGCCTGGATCTCCTGCTCTGCAAGACCAAGATGAGAAGGGATGCTCAGCCAAGCTCATTCTAGAGTTCTTGAGTACTTTCAGGAACTAGAGGACTTTGGCACATCCAGAACTGGATAGCATTTGGGCTATGGGCTTTCAGAACTGCCATCAGGGCAACAGCTACTGCATTAATAACAATAGTTAAAACCAGAAAAAGCACTAAAGAAAACTATTGGAAAGAATCCCATTGAGATTTGCCATTATTGGAAATAACTCCTGGTAGGTCTCTGAAGTTCTGCAAGCCTCTTAAACAGTTTAAAGGTCTACTAAAAACACATGAGTGTGTTGTGAACCTCCCCCAGGGGAAAAGCGAGGCAGGCAGCTGGAGCCCACCTTGCTGCCCTGGGTACGTCTGGTGCAATCTCACCCGCTTCACCACGTGGGAACACTGGGCACGGGCATTGGGAGTGGACCAAACGGTGTGGCAAGCCCGACTTGCTGGATGGGTTTAAGTTGAATTAAAGGTTCTAGTCTAAATTTGTCCAAAAAAAGGTAAGAAGGGAAGAAGAATTAAAGAGAACGGGCACAGGTAGGAGATGGCAGAGGAATGGATGTTGTACCTCTGCAGCTAGAACTCAACCCAAAAAAGATCAGAGCTATTTCAGTAACCACAAAATATAAAAGCTAGGCTGAAGCCTGCCTAGAAACCTGCCTAGTAACAGAGTGATAAATTAAGTACATCTACTTATGGTATCTGTATGCTGCAGCTTTACAGGAGTGTTTCGGCAAGGAAAGCTGGGCTTGGCCCTGGCACAGGTCTCCCCGCTCACCAAAGTCACCCTGCAGCAGCAGCAAGGCATCCCCCACCTGCTTTCTCACAGCATCACATCTGCAGCATGTGCAAAATTTAATCCTAATAGGTGGCCAGCTGCTAGTCCTTCCTAACATCCTGAACCTTGCTAGAGTTTCTGTAGCGTGCTTTTTTTCCTGTGTTTATAGAATTACAGTAATTACATATTTCTTTCACATAGTATATGCATTGCAGTGGTTTAATTCATTTGCTGTAGTCCATAATTAGTATTTTCAGTAAAGTGCTTTCAAAATCCCTCCTTTGGAGTATTCTGTACTTAATGTTCCCAACTCATGTCTGAGTTCCCGAGTGTTTTTAACCATCTTAGCCCCACATGCCTGGTGAGGCATGTCTTTGCCAAACATACAAAGAGAACTCCTTTGCATACCTTTGAGTTTAGGGCCTTTTTTCTGTCTTTAACTGATAAAGTCTTAGAGCCATTTGTTGAAGAATAAAAAGCAACCTTTCCTACAGAATTTTTTTTTTCCCTAGTGAATGTCAATGCTTGTCAAACATGTGAAAGCACGGTCCTGTGCATGCTGCAGGGAAATGCAAAATCAATTTGCGTCTGGCATATTCTAACAGCCTTTGGGAAGCAGCAAACCAGGGAAGGCCAATGCCAAGGTCACCAGAGTCTCTGAAATCACAAAATCATTCTCCTTCTCCTACAGAGGTCTATTTTCAAGCTCCCAACAAGAGAATAATTTAAAAACCACTTTACTTCTGTTTTCTCATTATCCATCCTCATATTTTTTCATTTTTCTGACTGGCCTCTGAATATAACATTTCAAAGTGCTTCAACCATTAGAACCTGCCAATGGCTGAAAGACATAAAGCAAGGCTGGCATCTCTTAGGAGCTCTTTACTCCTCTTACACTTGGGGAAATGAAAAGGTAGAAGTTGTATCTCACCTGCTGAGGCATCTCTGCTGAAGTTTTCCATCTCGTACAGGCGCCAGAACTCCCATGGCCACTGGGTGTCAGCAGCTGTGCTGGGACGCAGAGGAGGAGGACAGCGGGTGCAGCATCGCTTCTGCCAGCATTCAGTATTTAGTGCATGAAAATGACATAGAGGGGACAATGGCTCTCTCACTGTAAGACAGATGAGGTTTTTTCTTTTTGTAGTGCTAAGTGGAGAAGTGTCACACCTTTGCTCCAGCATTCAGCGCCAGGCTGAGTGCAGGGTAACATCACCTGTGCCTCATGATCACGGCCCAGCACTGCTGCACTGGCTGCAAGTGCATCTCCCATGGCATGTGCCAACCAAAACCAGCCCTTGCCACTGCCCTCCCTTCCATGCGTATGCCACTGAGCACTCACAGAAGTACCCCATCGGCTCAAACTGGAGGCTCAGCCAAGCAGGGATCATGCTCCACTGTATGTCCCTGCCTCACTCTGGCATCAGATCCTGCATCCCAGAGCCACCATGGGTCTCAGCACACACCCCAGAGCCACCATGGGTCTCAACATGCATCTCTGAGCTCCATGGGTCTCAGCAACCACCTCAGAGCCACCACAGGTCTCAGGACATCCCCGAGCCACTGCATACCTAGATCTTGAAAGGACAGAAAGCGGAACAGCCCTTCTGGCTTCAACTTCCAGATGTCGAGGCTTTGGGAGAGCAGTAACTAATGATACTTGGTGGACGAGAAGCTCAATATGAGCCGGCAATGTGCTCTTGCGGCCCAGAAGGCCAACTGCGTCCTGGGCTGCATCAAGAGGAGCGTGGCCAGCAGGTCGAGGGAGGTGATTCTCCCCCTCTACTCTGCCCTCGTGAGACCTCACTTGGAGTACTGCGTCCAGTTCTGGAGTCCCCAACATAAGAAGGACATGGACCAGTTGGAGAGGGTCCAGAGGAGGGCCACGAAGATGATAAGAGGGCTGGAGCACCTTTCCTATGAGGACAGGCTGAAAGAGTTGGGGCTGTTCAGCCTGGAGAAGAGGAGGCTCCGGGGTGACCTTATAGCGGTCTTCCAGTACCTCAAGGGGGCCTACAGGAAAGATGGGGAGAGGCTGTTCAGGAGGGCCAGTTATGATAGGACAAGGGGTAATGGTTTTAAAATAGAGGGAGGTAGGTTCAGGTTGGATATTAGGAAAAAATTTTTTACTATGAGAGTGGTAGAACACTGGAACAGGTTGCCCAGAGAGGTGGTGGATGCTCCATCCCTGGAGACGTTCAAGGCCGGGTTGGACAAGGCCCTGAGCAACCTGATCTAGTTGGAGATATCCCTGTTCCTTGCAGGGGGGTTGGACTAGATGACCTTTGAAGGTCCCTTCCAGCCCTAACCATTCTATGATTCTATGATACCATCTAAATTTTAAAGAGCTTCTTGGGCCACGGCAGGTTTGCAGCTCACTGCCTTGTGCAGCAGGATATATTTGAGAGCACTGTCAAGATCTTTATGTCTATGTAGAAGCTGAATTTTCTCAGGAGGGCCTGTAGTTCTCATAGCTTCAAGGCAAACAAGCACAGCTGATGCATGTGCTTAACAAAATAATTTGAGGCAACATATTGTGGCTGAACTGTCTGAACAGCTGAAACAGCTCTGCAAACCGTCTGTGTCAAGATCCTCTTCCTGGAGTAGAGAGAGACAAAACAACCAGCTGAGAAATGACGGCCACCACAAAGTTTGCACCAAAACCAAGTATTCATCTCTCTGCTGTCCTGGGCTGCCTGCCTCCTGTGCCAGATCCTCATCCAGATGTACCACGGGACTGCTCTGCTCAGGAAATAAAATGTTGTTTCAGCAAATGTTATGCTACCAGAGACATTTAAAAAAAAAAAAAAAAAAAAAAAGAAAACTAATTTTGCAGAATCATACAATCATGGAATCATAGAATACCAGGTTGGAAGGGACCTCAAGGATCACCTGGTCCAACCTTTCATGGAAAAAGCATGGTCTAGACAAGATGGACCAGCACCCTGTCCATCTGGATCTTAAAAATGTCCAATGTTGGGGAATCCGCCACTGCCCTGGAGAGATTATTGCAATGGCTGATTGTTCTTATTATGAAAAATTTTTCTCTTGTGTCCAGTTGGAATCTCCCCAGGAGTAACTTGTCTTTTCCCCTTGTCTTTTCCATGTGACTCCTTGTAAAAAGGGAGTCTCCATCTTCTTTGTAGCCACCCTTTAAATAGTGGAACATGGTGATAAGGTCTCCCCTAAGCCTTCTTTTCTCAAGGCTGAACAAACCCAGTTCTCTCAGCCTTTCCTCTATGGCAGGCTCCCCAGTCCTTTGATCATCTTTGCGGCTCTTCTCTGGATCCTCTCCAGCCTGTCAACATCTTTTGTGTATCACAGGGAACAAAATTGAACACAATATTCCGTGTGTGGCCTGACAAGTGCTGAGAAGAGTGGGATAATGACTTCCTTATCTCTTTTTTTAAAAAAATAATTTGAAATTCCTAAATTCAGCTTTGACATTTCCTCTTCTGATGGCTCGGCCCAGGAAACAACCTCAGTGTTTAAGCAGGTCTCACCCCACGGAGAGCTGAGGGCAGGTACATCCTTAAGCACAGGATCTTGACAGGCATGGTGGCAGCCCTGCTGCGGTCCCTGACAATGTGTGCACTCATCTCCGACAGCAAGGAAAGCCTGTGCAGCACCTCTACCTCCTCTGAGATGCTGAATTATGCTGCATTTCCCTGCCTTTGCTGAAAGGTGCAGAAGATCGCCCTAAGTTCCTGCAGCTGCAGTGGAGGCATTTGGGTGGTCATCAGTTGTTGTTCACAAACTATTGTTTTTTTCCTTCCTTGCCTGGGAAAATGTGAATTGTAAAGGCATGTCACACCTTTGGTGTGTTTGGATGTCCCACCTCACCAAAGCACCAGAGACTTGCAGGAGTAATTTTCATTTAGGAAAAAAAAAAAAGTCATAAATATCAGAGGTGTTTTTACAAACCAGAAAACATCTTCCTTTAATAGAATTCACTTATCTAGATATCTTTACGATTTAAAAACAAATGAAGTGTGGCAGAATGTTCTTCATTAGAATTCACGCAGTGGTGGAGAAAACATGTTATACCAAACAGAAACATGATGTTCTTGGGATAGGAAGCTCTATTTTTCAAGGCTAAAATCTGTAAACACATCAGTCCCTTACCACCCAGGAATAGGGTCAGGCTCAGAGCACAGAAGAGCTATTTATCTGCCCACGTTTGGAAAGAAAAGTTGCACTGGAACATATGCCAGATAAATGAAAGATGCCAAGTGCCCTGTGTGAACATGTTCTGCTGTTAGTGTCCAACCATCCCCAGCTCCGTCCTGCTTTGGATCTGCTGTTGATCTGCCTGTGTGCTGACCACTATGGTGATCCACAGCAGGTCTGTTGGGCCAGCCTGCTTGTGCAAAACCTCATCTTCACAAGGATTGCAGCCTCCCAGCTGCCGTCGAACACGTCAACCTCCCCCGCCCAAGCGCCACTCCCTGTGTGGCCATGACACGCAAGTGCAACTTCAGTAACAGCAAACAGATGCGACGAGTCCGTTAAAGCACCCGGTGCATGCAGCTTTCTCCATGGAACGCCTACAGAAAGTTTACGTGGGAGAAGAAACCAGAGACAACAGATGCAGGTTCCCATCCTGCCTGTAGGTACCCAAACATCCGTTGCACCCTCACAGGGTCTGCCTGCAGAGCTGGGGCCACCCAGGGAGCCTGGGAGAGCCGCTGTGCCACTGAGAGGTCCCCATCTGATGCATAAAGCCCAGCAGAAGATAGTAGTTGCCTTTTATCTGATGATATTCCAGCTCTTAACTGTTGAACTGGAAACACGTCCTAACCTTTGGGACTCTCAAATTGGTCCTGACTGGGAGCTGCCCAAGAAGTTTGTCCCCATGCTGCCAATTTATTTAGAAACACCCACGCTGAGAAAACAACAACCTTGATGTCTGCCTGGTTCAGCTGAGTCCACTTTTAACAACAGAGAGCTTAAAAGGCCAACAACACAATTTATTTTACTGAAGCAAAATCATGAAGTTCCTGGCTGCACAGTTGGAAATGCAAAGACAAAGAAAAACATTTAAAAAGTCAGACAGTACAAGCACAAAGCAGGCTCTCAGCCCTCAAAGCTGCTCACCAGCATTTTCTCAACCACACCAGCTAACGGCAGCCCAACAGGACATTACCTCAATGCTGCGGCTCTCCAGAGCAGACTGAGACTGGCTCCAACGGTACTCAATGTCAACGAAAATGTTGTTGTGGGTAAATAAAACTTAGTTATGTGACTGTGTGCAGTCAGGCTTGGGCTAGCCGAGCTGGTTGGTTCTGGATGCTTCTGAGAATGCAGATGAAATATTGCTTCATAAAATATGGGGCTGGCTCAGGGCTGGGAACATACAGCCTTCACGATCCCTTGACTTTATGTGGTCCTGCTTGTGGGAGAGGCACTGACTTGGCATGGCCTCGCCTGTCTCCCTCCAAAATTGTGGCATTTTTCCTGGATTTGCTAGGACTTGGAAGGAGCGTGGTACGAAAATAGTGTTCTTGCTTCAAGATGTTTGTTCCTCCCATGCTTTGGGACACACCTCCGAGGGGGTGAGAGGTGCTGCTGTGCACATGGCTGTCTTGGCACCTGAGCTCTGCCGATCAGGAGGCTGAGGACATATGGGCTGAGGTGGGCCCTCCAGCTGTACCCCTATAGCATAAATTCCTGCGTGAATGCAAGAGCAGAGCCCTCAATGAGCCTTTCAGTTGCTGTTACTGCTGCCTCACCAGAAAGTGCAGTCCTAGACCTGGAATACTCCACTTGTTAGAAACCTGCTTCTAATTCATAGTTTATTTCTGGCCCTTTTTGTGTGCCAGTGTTTTTCTCTAGCCTAAATAGCTCCTTTCCCTCTTTAGTCAGAACAAGCACTCCCTGATGTCCTGGTGGAGAGCTTTCTTCACCCGTCTTCGGATGCTAGGAGGAACAAACCAAGCTTTCTACTCTCTTCCCATTGAAAGCACTCTCTATGCTTCTGCCTCGACTTGTGCCTATAACCTGGGCTCCTGCTCAGGCCCAACACACAATCCTGTCTATTTTTTAAAGCAGAAGTGTCAACTAACTACAGTGCAACAGGAAATCACATTCATTTACCCCCAAGGAGCAAAGAACTGGCCAAGGAAAACCACCATTTGTTCACCACAGTTTGCTGCATCACCTGCTTTGTTGCACAGAGTCAGTAATACATCCCACCACTTAGCTAAACACCCTGGCAGGACAGATTAGGAGAGGATGCAGGTGGTTTTCTCTTCAGCAACACCTGGGAAAAGTGCAAGATGGACCAAATGCTCATTGGAGGGTTATCCCACCTGTGCTCTGGCTTTGTGGCTGCGCTGCAGAAAGAAGGGGGAGTACTTAGCTGAGGGGGCTAAACATTGCCGTGGCTTCACGAGTGAGTCACTGCGACCTGCAGATCCTCTCTGAAGACATTTTGGGACATGAAGCATTGGCACCTATAGGGGAGGAACCCCCAGCACTGCTGAGATCTCTGCTGGGTGTTCGCACTTACCTGTTGCTTTGAGCAGTATCATCATCATCTTTGGGAAGTGTGGGCTCTGCAGGAGGGGTACTGAACTCTTCCTCCCCAAAAAGTCACAGAAGAGTTGTTCTAGCCTTCAGTCAGGGAAAAGGACTCCCATTAAAATCTTCAGTGGCATCAATGAGCATGTTGTCAGCACCCACCTGTTCTTCTGCAGGAGGAGACACTAACGTTAGCAGCACACACAAACGTAGAACTACTCTGAATTTTAACAAATGCAACCAGGCAGAGGTCTAACAGGCACCAGCCTACACATTGCTTTTAGTGTATCAGCAATTTAAATAACTCAAAATGCCACAATTAGATCCTATTAAAAACATATGTTGGATAATTAGGCTGTATTTTAATTAAACATTAATTTATCCAATTTGTTGAATTAATTACGATTCAAGCACAGGAAAGTTCAGAACAGTGGATTCAACATGCCCCTGTGTGATGCTCCATGATTCATTTTTCAAGTCATTGAACACCTAAGTGCTGGTAGCCCAGCGAAGTGACAAAGCAGTAGCCGTAGTCCCAGGAAACTGCTGGGAAAATTGTATTTATACGCTAAGAGATCCTTCATTTTGAGGGGGAATAGAACATAAGGCCACATTCATGAGAGATGTAATACGTAACGAGGATTGTTTTACCGTCTCAGTTTTCCACAGTAAAAACTTGTGACTTGTGTCACCGCTAGACACTTACCCACTTGCTAAGCCCCTCTCCAAATCTTTGAAGTTGTGGCCCAGGAGGCCAGGCTTTTGCAACCTTTTCTGCAGTTGCAGTGCTCAGCAGAGAGTGGAGCAAATCCCGCTGGGCAGCACGCCAGGACGCGCTGTGCTGGGTCGTAAATCAAGGAGGCTCCCGGGGAGAGCGTGCGGGAGAGCTGCCCAGAGCGCCCAGGCTGCCTCCCCACGCACCGGCACACCCTCCTGCTGTCAGCAGAACCCGTGGTTCAGGATAGTTTTAAGTAAAATTTTTTCAGTGTGTAGCTCATGCATTTGACCGCTCATTAAAGATCTTCTGGTGTAGTTCTTTAATCAGCCAGTGTGCCTTGCTGCATTGATTTTCTGTCTCCCATATATATAAAAGCACTCACCTGCAGACTCTCCATCTCCAGGTGGTTATGGGATTGCAGCATCCCTGCACAGCTGAGACACAATGACACATCACATAGCTATTTTGTCGACTTCTGACAGCTTCAGAGCACAAGTGTCAGAGTGGATAAAAGGAAACAAGCAGAAGACCTGAAACTTAAAGAAAAATGAGGGAGAGGCAGAACAGTCAATAACAACTTCATAGTTAAAAATGAAAAAATAAAAGCCTTTTTTTGGTACATGCACCCCTACCACTACATTATTGCTAGAACAGCTCACATTTCACAGTTACACCTACAGCCACATTTGATCTCTCCTTCACAGGCTTCCTCCCGAGCTGTTCAGCTATTCCCATTTTTTCAAGGGAAGACTGAAGTATGATGACATCTCCTGTTGTTTTCTGGGGGCTCTGGGATGTGTGTGTTCATGTGTGCAGATGTGCGCATACATCTGTCCATCTCTTTTCTTCTGCTGCACCTGCCCAGGGTTTGGTGGTCTTTGTATGCTTTTTCCCAGGAAAAAGCTTCTGGTTCCTTTTCTGCCCCAGTCTGAAATGAAGACAAAGCCAAGTGCAGTTCCTGGCTTGGCATGTAGCTATCCTAACGATACTGTGACCCAGGGAGGAAACCCATTCAAGAGACATCTGCATCTTTATCACACGACAAACACTGCTTTTGGAATGCCAAATTAGCGTAATTTGTCTGCAAGAATATCATACACCCTTCATCAGCTCAAAGCTAAACTATATTTCTGAAGAGTTGCTTGTCATTTGCTTTTTTTCTTTAAAATATGTTTTTCCTTTGGAATTTGGGTCTCCATATCCAGGGCCCTCACATCTCTAGCACATCAAATAACTGCAGTCAACCTGCTGACTTGAAAGGGAAGAGCACCAGCCACGGTCCACACCAGTGATGAACCTCCTTGTAGGGCTGCCCAGAAGAAAGGCACTAATGGTTGGCATGAGTGTTTCTATGGAGAAAAAGGCACTAATCACACTGTTCACCCTGACTTCTCACACATCACCTAACATCAGCATCTTTAAATTATCATTCAGATAAAAACTATTGCTGACTCACAAGCCATTAAAACAAGGAGAGCTGTGCTGAGGTGGGATGCCTTGAGGCTCCTCAGCATTGGCTCTGAACTGTATGCCACAGCCTCTGGGTAGCTGCTCTTATCTTCAGTGAGCACAGGACTGAAGGAGCAGGAACTTGTCCTAAAAGGACAGCCTTTGAGGTCCTCAGAGGTCCCCAAAGCCACCACGGCTGACTCCATGGATGCTACACCCCAGACTTGGCTGTATGGGGCAAATGTCACAGACATAGATGAGCCAGCTCAGGTCTGGCAGCCAGGTCACTCAGCCACAAGGCTTTGTGCCTCAGCAACCGTGGCCAGCCTTGCTCTGGCCTCTGGTGGGGAAGGCTGCAAGGCCCTGCAGCTCAGGAGGGTGCTAGTTCAGGGGCTGACCCCACAAGTAGACTCTCCGATGCAAGTCAGACAGGGCGGTCTGTTTGCTGGGTCACAGCCTCTACGAGTGTGCTCAGTCTTGCAGGCAGCCTGCCCGCACATCTCCCATCGGGTTTGGGAAATGAAGCAACCAACACATTTCAGCCTACAGCACCATTTCCTAGAAACTATTTTCACTTGTTCAGTTCAAACTCAAAACAAAACACCACCACACATACTATTTGCAAGACAAAACTGTACCTGAGCCAAAGTTTGAGGACTCACATAAAACCTCCAGCAGGTACTCTCACCAGGCAGCCCCAGGGCAGAGCTTCTTGAGGCACCACCATGGTTAATGACTACAGCTCAGGAGAAGCAAAGCTGCTGTGGGGACAACCTGACTTTGGTTAAGTTGCAGAGAACTAAATCCATTCTTCAAATTGAGGTAATTTAAAAAATGTTATTTTAAACAGTTATTCATGGAGGGAGCAAGGAGAAGAGGGGGAATAGTTTATCATTGTCTTCATATTTAACAAGTTTTGGGGTTGGAAGTGTTGGGATATCTGCTGACACTAATTCCTGTGATTAAGCAACTGTGCGCCATACTTCAATTGTGGGAGGAGAAATGAAAGTTATCCTTATCCTTATTCTAATTTTTTGTCGTTGTTTTGTATTTTGGTCAGGATATATTTTTCACTCAGGAAAGATTTTAATTGGGGACAGATGAAAGAAAGAGAGGGCACGTTCATTTATTTATTTTCTGATAGACCATGAAAAAAAAATTGAGTGATTAAACCAACAAATTTTCTTTAATAAATTAATAGCAGCATCACAAAACCCTGATGTGAATGACCCAAAGGAAGTTGGGTAAGTGACAGTATTTAACCATTGACAAAAATGTTACCAACCGCTGCCTGGGAGAGAATGCAGGCACTGTAAGGCAGTCCCCTTGTCTATTTATCTAAACAAGTGACATACATCAGTACGGGTCCAGCTGAGTCGCAGCGCTCAATGTATTTACAGTTCTGGTGCTGAAGTTTTAAAAAACATTTAAAAAATTCTGTAAATTCTCTGTTCAATTCCCATTATTTACATCCAAGTATAGTAGGTTCCCTTTTTGCCCATACAATAGAACCAGCAAGATGTGAAGGTTCCTACGCAAAGATGCCTGTGTGTGGACTTATACTGATTTGAGGATGCTGTGGAAAATGAGCTATTCACACATGACCTATTCACACATGTGCTAGAAGCTACTGTAATTCAACTTATTGCTAAATGCTTTCAAAGTCTGTGGTTGGCTTTTAAATATACATATATGTACACACACACATATACACACACACACATATACATGTTTAGAAAAGATGTGCTATGAATTCACCCAAGGGAAAAAAGAATTTAAGAAGCAATGTGAGCTTTCTGATTTCTCTATACTGTTTGAGACAGTTAAATCTGACTCACAGCAAAGGACAGTCACTGAAGACACAAGTTTGTGTCTCTGACCCATCCTTTTCCTACTGGTTACCAGACCTTTTTGGAGAAGCAAGTGGATTCCCAAGCGGTCAAGCCCATGATGGTATCAGTAGGCTGGCACACGGTGCATCTCTCCTGCCTTCTGCAAGCAGTAAGCCCCACTCCGCACTGGGATACCTCTGCTGCACACATGGAAGTACTATGGATTTTACCCAGGAGCGGATGAGTGAGAAGTGAGGACCATCAACCCTTAAGGAGCAACTCAGCAGCAGATGCGACCCATATGTTGTGTTTCGGTAGTGGAGTGGCCTCAGTGAGGTTGTTGCTGTATACAGCAATGCAACAGCACAACGTTATGCTAAAGCACTAGCAGAATTTTCCATTTCTTCTACAAGTTAATTTTGATGGGATGAGCACAGCAACCTTAGAGTACAAGCAGTTCATGTTAGTAAAATGCAATTTATCCGTGCCTAGTGTAAGCTTTTCTGTTCTGAGGATTTTCATAGCCAGAGGCTGTCAGTGATGCTAAATGTATCCATGTTAGATGGGCACTACAGCATTTGTGTATTAATGAAAACCTAAAAACCTTATAGGTGATATCTGGCATTAGACAATACTTTACACAAGGAAAATTATATGAGAGGCATCACCCCAGAGGCACAGTGCCAGAAAGACACGATGCCTTGGAGTTTTTTTCTACATGGGAACACAGAGGAAAATTAATTCAAATTATACATGGTGTGAACTAAAAGCAGATTACTTAAACTGCATTAAATCCTGATGTGGATGCTTTCATTAAGATGTAAGTGGCGTTAATATGATATACCATAATTTACTTTGGGAGTGAAATGGAATAAATCAAATTTAAAAGTTAATCCAGATTAATCTTTCATATAGACTAGCTCCAGGTCTGCTTCTTTCCTGTCCCTGGTCATCGTTCACTTTTGAAGCACGTCACCAGCAAATGATTCCAGTCATATACTCTGTCCAGCTCTGCCCACCCCCTCCCGAGACCGAAGGAACAAGCAGGGACCCTCATTTATGCCTCTCTTCTGAGCATCCCCCAGGGAGGCGTATCCTGCACCCCACAGCCTGGTCCTGACCAGCACCACACGCGCAGCAGCTTCTGCTCTACACACGAACCAGCGTTTTATCATCAGCACTGCAAGTCCTAGTGCGCTGAACAGCAAAAGCTAAACAAGCTAAGGAATAAATGGATGTGAGGACCGAGAGGACGAAAGCTCATACAAAGCCAGAGCGCCCTTCTCCAGGTCGGCTAAAGACCCTGGTCATCCAAGCAACCTGTGAAGGCAGTGCCATCCACACCGAGCATGGCTTGTTCCGTCCCAGACCTGATGATTATCTATAAGACCAAAGGAGGGCTTTTGATAAATCTGAGGCACTCCATTTGTGAAATGGTTGAAGCAGATCACTGGGGTTCACTCTGTTTCTCACGCTGCTTCTCCAAGTGTGCAAGCGATCCCAGCCAGGATCGCAAAACCACACCAGAACTGCATTCCCCACCTTCCTAAGGGCCGCTGGAGCCTCCTGAGGGATGGAAAGAAAACAGCAGGTTTGGAGAGGGAGTCAGAATTTAACAGAGGTCCCTTGAAGTGCAAGATTGCCCCAGTATGGCAGTGAGCCACCACCCGTAACAGGACATCTGGCCAGGTGCCTGCACAGCTGTTACACTTTCCTGATGCCTCTCTGCCAGGTTTCTGTACAGTCTTTACACGGCACAAATAGGGGTGAGGATTTAAAGTATATATTTACTGTCAACTTGAAAAAGAAAGTTATACTGACCAAGTCTAATAGCATGTATTTGATATATAACTATTAACGTGCCATTCTGGACTCCAGCAAATGCCACCTGAGATAAATATTCAGTATTTTTGTTCATGCACTGGAAGAAGAATTCAAACATTTTTTCCATGACATATGCAAAGTAACTAATAGTTCTGATCTAGTATTAACAGTAAATATAGAACCTTAAACTTCACTGCAGTATATTAATATATATGATTTTAAGTACTGGACTGGAAAGACAACTCTTTTTTTTTCTTTAAAAAAAAAAAAAGCTTTGTTTAGAATGCAATATTTACATTGTCCTTTGACCAACACTTACATTTTTACACAACACATTTTGGCTACAGATACACCGTAGCACAGGGCTGTGTGAGCCACCTTTACACACAGCTCACTCTTTCGCTTACAACATTACAGCTGTTTATGGAGAGCTCTGAGGTCCCTGGTTGCATTTCAAGGCCCTCATCAACTTCACCTAGTTCCATGCTGTTGAGTTCATTGCCATTTCGATAACTAGTTAAAGTCAGGTCTTTCCCATATAAAGCTGTTGAAGCGACATTCAGACACTGATTCTGCCGCAGTGCTGATTTTTTACCAGTCTTGTACTGGCAACGGATGTAATTGGAAAAAGCCCTGCGGTACGTTTTATTGAAGAGTGTGTATACGAGGGGATTAATCCCAGAGCAAACGTACCCCACCCAAACAAACACATCCAGGAGTTCACTCAAGAGGTCTTTATCGCAGGCTTCCTTGCAAAGGACAGACATGACATTAGTGATGAAAAACGGGCACCACATGATGAGGAACAAAAAGAAGACGATGCCCAGGACCTTGGAGGCTCTTCGCTCGTTGTTGATGGACTGCATAGTTCCTTTCCGAAAAAGCACTGCTTCCTTATTTACAGGAGAGTTCAAGTGAGATGCTCCCTCATGATTGTGAAGCATTGAAATGTTCTCTGTGTTGTTTTCCTTCTTGAGGCAGTTTACGCTGCTCCTCCTCTGCTTGGGCACCTCTCCGCACATAAACACTGTTGCCTGTCTCTGCAGCACCTGGACGGTCAGGCAGTACGTGATCACCATGATGATGAGAGGGATGAAGAATGCCATGAAGGATCCAATGAGGACAAAGTTCTCATCGTTGAGGACACAGGTCCCATTTACGAACACCCTGGATTCATCCTGCAAACCAATGACTGGAATGGGCATAGATATCCCTAGAAGAACGAGACCAAAAAAGAGACAGTTACCTTGGATGGACGGGGCTCCGAAGAGGCAGCAGAGATGGTGCAGGTCCTGCACACACTCAGCCCACTGCCTAAAGCTGTTTGAAAGTGAGGTTACTACTCCCAGATGGAAGGAAAAAACGTGTAACAACACTGCGGGGAGTGCAGCTCCAGGGCATCAACATCCTCCACTGGGAACAACTGCAGCTTTGCTGTGCTCCACAGCCGACACAGTGAATGCAGTGTAACTCCTTTATCAAGTTCTTTTCCTAACATTAATTGTGATTTGTGGGTGTAGAAAAGGCAGCCGTTACCCTGCTCTGATCCAGCTGGCCACTCCGTGCCTGCCAGGTTAGGGGGGTTTTGAAATCACTAACATAGGGTAGATAGTAGCAAACTTTAAAGAGGAAAATTATCAAAATGCAAAAGAATTACATCTGTGAAGATTTAGAAGCAAGTTTCTTAAAGACACTGAAATAATCCTAATTGATAGAAAAATGGCCGCTTTTGCTATGGCATCATGGACACAGAGAAGAAAAGCTCCTGGCTTTCTGGGTCCTTATTGACGGTCCCAGTGCAAGCAGACAGTGGTTTCTGCAAGCTCTGCCTGCCCAGGCATTTCATGCACAAGCAGTGTTAAACTGGGAAATATCACAGAGAGAGTCTTGCTTGAATTCTGACAGTCAATCACATAGTCAAATGAAAAGGCTGCAGCACACATCTGCCTGCTTCCTATCCCTCTATCTTGAATACAGGGCTGAAAACTGGAACAATAGACAACGTGAGAGTAGAAAAGGTGTAACTAAAATGGTAATCAGATTGAAATGATGGTCTGAAATCAGAACCCCAGCTACAAACTGTGAGGTTGAAAGGAAGGAAACTTTAAATGATTCAATTATAACAATAACTAGAATACATCTTCCAGCTACTCCTAAGCACTAAGCAGGCTAATAAGCCTTGGGAATCACTGCACTCACCAAGGGAGTTTCTTTGGTATCTTGATGGCACAGCACTTTTTACAGTCTTGGATTTAACAGTAGACAAGTGAGATTAAGAATATTTTTGATCCCTTTTCCTCTTCAACATCACCCAGTGCAGCTTGTTTGTCCAGGATTTCAGGCCATCAGGCCTTCCTGAAGCAGAAGCAGGAGTCCTGCACGGAGGGTCTTTGCAGACAGCTATGTGCCCATGCTGTTGGGCACATGAGCAGAGCAGACAGCATATCAAGCCTGGAGCACAACTGTCCAGGACTGCACATAGTAGCCCACACCCACAGCTAGCTGCTGGCTTGTCCCTTGCAGAGTGAAGGAATGAAAGAATGAAAGCAATTTGAATAGCTCTAATTCAGATGCATCAACTTAATGTCCTCCAACAGTGTTTTCCTCTAAGGAATATATCTGTATACCGTCTCTATTCTACCTTGTGAAAGTCATCAGCAATTTACCATGGGGACAGAAAGAAGAATACAGGACTCATGCCAGAGTACTGGATCTCACTCGAATATTTTTCATGTATACTAAGATCCAAACTTTGTCCCCTGATCTGTGGAGCTCAGTCTTACACCAGGACAGACTCAAAACCTTCCAAAGAAATCTGCCTAGGCACAGCCAAAAACAACAAAAGCAACAACGTATTTTGGAATATCACAACCTGTGTGTATGTGAGAACATGGAAAAGACGTGGTGGGCTGGATCTAGATAGACCATCATGGGTTCATCTAATCCTATCTCTTGTCCTTGGCAGGTTTAGGGCCATGATACAAAATGGGGCAGCTGTCAGCACTCTAGCTTAAAAAATTCCACAGCAAGAAGTTGCATCCACACCTCGTTTTTAAAATAACCTTTGAGAGACCTGTCTTCCATGAATTCTTGATCTCATTTATAACTTCACAACACTCAGTGGCATTCAGTTCCACAGTCTATCTGTTTGTCATGTGAACAAAGTATTTCTTGCTCATTTTAAATTTGCTGCCTGATAATTTCCTTTGAATCCCATTGGTTCTTCTACTGCGAGAAACAGTGAATAATCACTCTCTGGTCACCTTTTCCACCTTCTCAGTGATTTTATAGACCTTTATCATCCCTACTGCCTGATATCTCTTTTGGAACTGAAGAATGTTATTCTATTTACTCTCTCCTCATGCCAAACTCATTTTACGCCTTTGATTATCTTTCTCCTTTTCAAACTCCTCTCTGTCCTTTTAAAGAAAGGAAAAAACCTGCACATCCCAGCAGTTAGCACCAGAATGTCTTTTGTTCTCCCCTTCCTGTCCTCTGGCCGCCCAGCTGTAAGCAGGCACTCACACCACAGACATGTCTGTGGGGCTGGCCATGCTTTTCCTTAGCTCCTTCACCCCAGAAATAGCCAATGCTGAGGCCACAGTTGTGTCTGGATTGCTTTTTTTGGGGTTGCCATGAGCAACACAGGTCTGTGTGAACTTATTAGAACTAATCCTGTGGGACTCTGAATTTCTAAACAGGAAGAGTAACATGCTAAAGAGATTAATCGGGGCATTTTTCCTGTTCCAACTAAGTGTTTTCCAGGATTCCGGAGAATACATTTGCAATTTGTCATTACTATAAAATTACCATTTGCCAGTAATCTAGTGAAGGAATTTCTTCTGAAAAGTAATGATTATAAATGCTTTCTGCAATTATAGCTTGTGTTTCCTTAGCCCAAGTGATAGTTCCAGGACTCGGTCTTCTTTCCCTCTACATGCTGATGTTTAGCAGCTTACCCTTGGCAAGGCAGTTGCCTCCTTTCTGGTATGTTAACCCCTGTTACCTTGCCTGTGCCAAATCCCTGTGACTGCAATAATCTTGATCCCATCAAGCCATTGACTCTTTATTGCTAAAGACATCTTTCTAACGCCTTGGCTCCATAAAACCACAGACATTTGGGAAGTGATGGGAGGTGGACAGAACAGTCTTTAGACAAAGAAGAAATTTGAATTAGATCAATGGTATTACACTGGGATTATATTTGTACGGACAATTTTATGATTTAGAGCCCTCTATAACATATACCCTTTGAAATAAAACTCCCAAATTAATACAAGTTCATTCATGAAGTAGTTATCACTGAATTCACGTTACTGCTTTAGCCAAGGGAAATGAGATGAGATTTCAGGATATCTTCATGTTCACACACATAAAGTACATTTGGGAAGAATAGCCTACTTCTGGGATATGATGGATATACAAACCACGAGCACTGATGGGAGCGTAAAACTCTGCATGAGCACGAGATGCCTCAGCACTGGGGTATGAAGAGGAGAGAGGAGGTAGCTGCTGTAATGAAAAAGTGTCCCTCACCTCCCTCTGTTGTAACAAAGTGAGATTTCAAATGAGAAAGCACAGAAGAGAGAGAGAACCAGGTCTTTGTCTGCTCTTTCCTCCAATCCAGGAAAACCCCATCGCTAACAGGGAGGAAGAAAGATGCCCTTGGAGGAGATGTCAGCACATGTTCACTCAGCTGCCAGCTAGCCAACAGGACTGCTGAATGGGCAGCACTACCCTCTTCTCAAATCCTTTTTTCCTCCTCACACTTGTCCTTTGTAACTCATTCTTTAATATGAGTTTTATCACTGATCCACCCCACAATCCAGACCTAAAGGGAACTAAGTCTGTTACACAACTTGGGTAACAGGGACTAACTCTGTACCACCCAGGTAGTGAGAAGGGAAGTGTGAAAGGTCTCAGACAGCCCAGAGGGACTTCCTGCACGGGGGGTTACTGCAAAACTGCTATTGCCACAATCCTAAGTGCACAAATACCTGCTTGATGACACAGTTCAGACCCTGGCCCTGATTACCCTGACCAGTATGTGCTGTGCTTACCACTAAGCATTCCCATGGCACCTGAACATGAATGCCTGCCTTACTTGAGTTCAGCTGTCTGAACAAGCACAGAGAAAGCATTCCACTCCGCTTGACTCAAGCAACCCGCAGTACTAACACTGTGGTTGTAACTGTTCATAATTTAAGAACTAATGTCAGTTGGTCAGAGAAAGCCAAACTCCCTACACCAGCAAATGGACAGTGAGTGCCAAATCAGGCAAGAGGCTCAGAAGCCTGCTGCTGCTGTCCAGCCTTACGGCTGTTCAGCTTTCTGAGCCCCAGTGCAGAGCATTTCATGAGCTTTAGCCTCGCACCCGAGCTGACACACTCTTCATCAACAAATGTCAGGCTGATTTAGTGAGCTGAGGTTTCAAGACTTGGAGATATTTTTTCAGTTGTGTCAAACTCTAGAATCATAGAATCACAGAATGGTTTGGGTTGGAAGGGACCTCAAAGATCATCTAGTTTCAACCCCCCTGTCGTGGGCAGGGATAACCCTTTCTTATCAAGGCAGCAGAGAAGCCCCAGAGAGAGGTGGTGGTGTGCAAAAAACTTGCAAGGTAAAAGCTTTGCAAGCTTATTGCGTATCACACATTGGTCTTCAGAGCAAACTTGGTCCTCTTACTTGATGTTTGAGCAGTGCCTGGGGCAACTGGTTTTGCCCCAGTAAGAAGAGACAACCAGCCACCACCAGCCACCAAGCCATAAACCAGGTCCTTGCTAGACTCAATGCTGGGAGCTCTGTGCACCCTTCTGCCAGGCAGCCAGGCAGCAGCAGGACATCCCTTTTCAGCACAGTTCACAAGGCAGAAGATGAATGTGATTTCTTCTCTTCTCCTCTCCTTTAGCTTCTGTCTGACAGAGAAGAGGGAAGCAAGACACAGACAGACCCTCTGGGTTACAAATCCAATTACAGTTGTTGTCCTAACTGCTTCTCATCAGTTTTAAAGATGTTCTTAAGCCAGCAGAACAGTTCACCAGATGGGGCTGAGATGGCACTGTGGACATAGAGTAACAGATGTTCTTCACAGATTCTCAATAAAACAAAACCTAAATGACTACAAATACAGCTTTGTAAAACATTTACTAGCTTGTTCCAGAGAAAAAGCTGGCTAGAAAGTCCAAACTGACATTCACAGAATTTAGACTTAAATGAAAAACAATAATGGTTTTGTGTTTTAATATCTTGTTTTCTTCTGTGAAAGCCCATGAGACTGATAGAGATTACTGGGAAGATGGAGTCTTTGATGGTTATTTCCACTCAGAAAGGAAGGAATTTCCATTCTTTCTCATAACGTTCTTACACAAGAAGTTATTTCATTTCCTCCAAGACAACAGCCTCACTGAAGAAAACAAAGGCCTGTTTGCGGGTTTACTCTGTCTTTCCATGTGTGGGGTTCTCAGGGCTGAACACGAGAGGGGCCAGGTTTTGCTGCAGGTATATGGGCTTGGGAACATCAGGGATCGCCTCTTCTGGTGTCAGCACTGGATTCAAAGTTTGCTGTGGGCCATGGCAAGGGCTCTGCTGATGCAGGTGAGCTTTGGACCTCGCTACCATCCTCCTGGTGTTTACACATGACTTAAAAAAAAAAAAAGCAGAGAGAAAGCTATGTGCCAAACCAGCCTATGGCTGCCACAAAAGTAATCTGTGCTGCAAAACCAAGACCACTGCTGTCCATGCTAAACACTGCATGTTCAAATCCATATTTTTAATCTCATATTTATTGTTATACAAGATAAATATGGGTTACAACTTTAAGAGATGTTCACCTGAATATTAGCAGCTGTGGTAACTATGCAATGGCATTCAAGTCTGTCAGAGGAAGTAGGAACTGACTCCCCTAACCCTCTCAGAAAAGGGAAAAGAGAACTAAACCAAATCTGTTTGGTTTCTTAACAGAAGTGTCTTGAAAAGTGCCTGCACATTTCTCTGATAATAACTGCCAGACAGGGAGAAGTAAACCACAATAGACAGTAGCCTCCTGACTTGCATCGTGAAAGAAAAGGCACCGGTCTCAGGAAACAAAGCTCTTCAGAGGCAAATTGAAGAACATGGGCTTTGAAGGGTTCAAAACCACAAAAATTCCATGTATTTCCCATATGTCAGCAGACTAATTGCTGTGCATTTCACGTGCTAATACAGCAACAATGCACCTTCAGAGGTGGATTAGGTCTAGTTTTATCTAACCGTTCCAATAAAACAACAATGCCAGCCTTGTGTTGGTTTAAAGTCAAGGATAAAAGGGGGCTGAACTTTGAAGGATCTCCCTGCCTGCAACACGCACAAGTGCAAACAGAGGAGTGTAATTTCTGACTGTGCCTGAACAAGCTGCTGACCTTTAATTAAACCTTGCAAGAGCACTGAACAACCCACACCCAGATGAAATAACAGCAAATGCTGGTAAGAGACTGAATGTCATGGGTTAGGCCAATCCAGCAACTAAACCCCACGCAGCTCTCCCACTCCAGTAAAATGGAGAGGAGAAAAATGTAATAAAAGAGCTGAGGGTCGAGACAGGAACAGAGGAGCACCCACCAACCACGGTCCTGGGCAAAAGAGGCTGTTTTCTTAAAGCAAAACAGTTTATTAACAGCTACCTACAAAGAGAAAAGCAAACAAAAATGGTTACTTGAGAGGATAACAAGAAAACAAGGCCAGATCTTAAAACCAACACCAATCCCCCCCTTTTGCCTTTTCTTCCCAGCTCTACCTCCTCCCCTCAGCGGGGCAGGGGGGCAGGGAATGGGGGAGTGCAGGTCAGTTCATTCCATGTTGTTACTGCTGCTTCTCTTAAAGGAGAAGGAGTCCTTACACCATTGTCCCTTGATCCAGTGGATCCCCTACTCACGGTGAAAGCGTGAATCCTGCCCGCTAGGAGGCAAATCCTTACCCCATTGGATTTGCCCCAGGTGCGGGCTTTACCAGTCTCGGACTTTTAAGGAGCTGTTGCCACTCGCTCTGGTGTGGGTCATCACACAGACTTTAAATGCGCTCTGGCGTGGGTTGTCATACCGACCTTAAATGCGTCGTCATACAGACTTAAAATGTGTAAATGTGTAAATGCGCCTTGACCTGTGCCCATGATTCACAATAGTCTCAGGCTCAGGCATCTCCTTTAACGAAACACCTCCCCATCGGCGGGGGTCATCCCACGGACTCTAGATGCGTACCGTGCTCAGGCTCAGGCATCTCTTCTCGACGTGAATCCTCCATGGGCTGAGAGTGGGTCTCTGCTTGCTCCACTGAGGACTGGCTGCAAGGGGGCCACTTGCAAGGGGAACTCAGCCGCGGCACACGTTGTTCCGTTCCATCTTCACTGACCTGTATGATGTGTGTGGCCGTTTCTCAGATCTCAGTCTTTTCTGGTTGAACTCGGCCCGGTGGGCACCCTGGGAGCGGGGCTCTCCCCAAGTTCCCCAAGCGGCTCCGTCGGGGCCATCCTCGACAGACGGGGTACCGACCTGGCTGGGAGCGGGGGCCGTGCCCCCCTCCCTTCTTGCTCCTGGGCAAAGGCACACCTTTCCGGTTCCTTTGTCCCGAGGTAAACAGGCCAATTCGCAGAGATGCCGGTTGGCACAAGCCCCGAGGGGGATGGGAGTCCGGTCTGATGGGCAGCTTCTGCCACCCAGACCTCTCCCCCACTTCAAACCATGACACTGAAGAAATAAATTATTTTCCCACCTGTCCTTCTATTTTGCTGGATTACTTCTCTTAGTTTGCTCAGCCATGTGTTTCCAACGGTGCATTTGAACAAAGGAGGATGGAGTTCCTGTTCCTGCTCGCAGCATACCTGCTACTAGGGCTGGGCTTTCCCAACAAAGCCAAAAGTGATGCCTGAACTGATGATCAGTAGCAGTAACCTCAAACAGGAGACACCGGCATCTCCTTTGCCCCTGGAAATGAATGTAGTGGAGTGATGAATCCATCTTCCGTGGAAAACACTTTGCAGACTATCACCATCTGCTGCTGTTCCAGGCAAAACATTTCACTGGTGTCTGATGACAAAATCAAACCAATCTAGGCACCTGTACCTGAAATCCCAAGGTAGTTCCCTTGCTACAAGCTCAGCTTGTTATCAACTGCTGTGATCTTCCTCAACCTGATAACTCTTGCTGATGTGCTAGGGAGATCAATGCCCCTCTTGGGAATCACCGTACAAACACTCAGGAAAAAGAATGTCTTTAGAGAAAATAACCTTGTAGTTAATTCAAACGAATGGGAAACAGGCAAACAAAACCTTAGTGTCATGCTCTAGGCCATAAAGCAAGGGTTTCTGTCTCACCCACGACCAGGAAATAAGCCCGAAAAAGTTTCATGAGCACAAACCTGCTCTACTGCTCCACCAGAAGCAAGTAGTAGCCTGGCTTGCAATGCCAACACCACCTCCACGTTCACTTGAAGGTGACAAAAACTATCAGGACGGCCACCACTGCAGCACCTCTGCCTACAGAAATCAACTACAACCCTCATGCCCATGAGGGAAGAATTTCAGTCCAACATACACTGTCAGACATTTAATGTCAAACATATAAAGGCAAAAACACATTAATAAATTTTTTTTGCCAAATCTGGAGAGAAATTAATGCTGCCCTCTCTTAGGATTTACCAACACAGAACCATTTTTCTCAGCAATAGTTTTACCGTCCTATCAAAGCAGTGCTCGTAGTCAGGAATTTGTACACTTCTCCAGGAGTTGAAGGGTGCCTGTCTAACCTTTGCTTTGCCAGTCATAGTTGTCTTGAGACTACTTCTTTTTCTTCCAGTGATGAGCCACAAACAGAACCAGCCTGCTTGGTGGGAGAGGTTTGAGCAAAATCCTGGTAACGCCCTTCCGTTTGTTGTCTTCTCCAATAGCAGTGCATTTGCTGTTTTTTTTTCCATGAAATGTGTCCAAACATTTGTTTGCTAATCAGATCATGAAGCCTACAAAGAAATTCACGGGTGTGTGCTCTTATCCCAAAGCACAGTTTCTCAGGAGCAACTACTGCCCAGCGCAGAACAGAGGGTGCTCAGGAGCAAACGTGTCTCATCAGAGAGTGCGCCATGGGAGCAAACAAATGCCTTGCTGAGAAAGTCACTGATCCCAGAGACATACCTAAAGACAGAAATGCAAATCAAAACCCTAAACATGCTCTAAAACCATGATCCGAGGGAGGCTACATGAATTACTCCAGTCCTTTATCTCCATTGCATAACCTGCTCTTAGCCTGTAGGGAGACTACAATTCCTTTTAGTGTTGGTGGTATCACTCCAAGCATGTTCCTCAAACTGAGTATCATTTCCCACTGGGATTATCCCCAGTGAGACAGGGGAAGGCTTAACTGATACCTGGAGGCTCTTTAAGGACATCATTAGGACAGTTTGCATGCATGTTTCTCTGTCATGAGAGAGAGGAACACTCAGAGCAGAAGCAAAAAGCTGTTAGACATAAGATCACTTAATCCGAGATGAGCATTTACTGATCCTTGCAGCACACATCTTTCATACTTGTATAAATAGACCTCCTCGGTGAAACAATGAAGTAGTATGAAAGTTGAACGGGGATGTAAAATTCCTTTTTAAAGTTGAATAGTTTATTACAGATACAAACTCAGGATATCTACCTGAAATCAAAAATTATAATATCATTAGTGAGTCAGAGAGAGAATAAAAAGAAAAAAGTCGGATTTTAACACAACACATCATGATATTGCCATAATTCAATGGAAAATTTCCTTTTTTTGTTACTGTGTTTTCAATAAATAAACAAACAAAAGACATGCAGGCTCTGCTTATGGCACTGATACAAATAGCAGAATTTAAAGGATGGACTGATCTCAGTCACTTATCAAGTAAATTGAATTTGCACTGTTACTAAGGATGTAAAACTGAGCTGGGAAATTATTAGCAAGAGTAATTTTGGTGCTCTCTAGTAAGCCACCAAACTTTGAACTTTCTGGGAAGCGGAGGAAAACCCCTTTTGTGCTCACAGGCACACAGCTGGGCCATGAGGAGCTTCAGAATTAGAATGTTTTACTTGTTTTCGTATCAGATGCAATGTGTGTGCACCCTTCCGCATCGCTGAAGTTTTTATTTCACATTTCCAAAGTGGTATTTCTTTTACATTAATATTACCCAGTTAACACTTTCTCATGTATTATTGGTGTGCATTTAGAGCTTGACTAGCTCCTCATCACTCCTGCTGAGAGCTGCATGGCGATCTCCTTTCTTGGCCAGGGTGGTCCAAGGCCACCTTCCTCAGAGCAGGTTACAGGTCGCCCAGCGAGATGGTTAAGTCCACGTGTTACTCCTGAAAACCTTTGCAACTGTGTGAAGTCTGAAGCCTTGAAACAACATCAAGATTCTGCCAGCAAGCTCACATCTATAATGTATCTTCATTTTAAATTGTGTGGATATTTCTGTTGCCTACATTTTTATTTCCAGCTTCAGCACAGTGCTATCTACTACAAAACTCATTTTTACAAGCCGAGCACTCTGCAGCACTCACTTCTTCTCTAACTGAACACAAAAAGTCTTGCTCACGTTACATCTGCTAAAACACAGGACAACTGGCTGTGATGTACTTTAATGTGGAATAAAGAGGACTTTGGAAAAGACCCAGCAATTGTCAACAGACAGGAGGACTCTGTTGTGTTCCCCTGCTTAAAAACCTAATCATAGGTTTAGGCTGGTGCAACCTGCCAAATTCATAGATCAATTAGCAAAGAACCTCTATTATATATTGTGCTGTCAGCATTAACACTTCAGGAAAACGGAATGTGAAAGCTACTAAATAAAGATAAATTATGTGCTTTTTATTTCCTATTTTAAATCCTGATTCTGGAACTGAATTCAGGATTCTTTACATGGGATGCATTTAAAAGATTCTTCAGTCCAACTGAAGGAGGATTTAGGAAATGGCAAACTGACCAGCCTGCACTTAAGTGTTGGTTTGAATTTGACACTTCAGTAGATGTACAGAAAGGCACAAATTCTTTCACAAATTTTAAAATTGATTAAAATAGATGAGTTAGGAAGTACTTTTTTTTGCATGAACACTGCCAGAACTGGAAGCCTAAAATAGGGCTGTACTAACAGGTGCAGATATTCCGTGTCAACAAATAGTTGACAACTCACTGTCCCTGATTGCTTCTTTCATTGATTGGGTTGTGAACGCTCCTGCTGGGTCTTGTTGCAGGCTACCATTTGGCTATCCTTTTGGCCTCGATAAGTATTTCCTGCTGCAGAATGCTACTGGAATAAGCTTTTAACATGCCTGTCTTCTGGTCCTTGGAAAGCCCCGTTTTTCACAGCACATTTTCTTTTGAAGTTTGATTCAAAGCCCATTGTAATGGGTGTAGTCTCCTACGCATTTTAACGCAGCCAAATCAATGGCGTGCACTCAGGAACAAAGAAGATGGCTGCATCTGCAGGGTGGGAGGATTCGATCTCAGAGTGCCATGATGGTGAAAGGGACTCGGAGTCGTGCTGAAACCCAGCCACGTGTGAGCTTTGGCTTCGTGCCACTGAACGAGCCTTCGGACGGGACTGTGGGGGGAAAGACTGTTGCTCCCGTGCACCCTGCCGATGCCAGGGCTGCCCAGACATTCAGCCCCACTCTGATGTTAGCAGGTTTTAAAAAAGGGTTATACCAATTTGTAGAGGGTTCAGAGAAGTTCTGCAAAAAATGATGGGATGTCTGTAAAACCTGCGTTTCTAATGAAGGCTCAGTCCCGTTAAAATAACGTTAAGAGGATATGTATCAGACTGGATAAATACCATGGAAACAGATTTATGGTTGCAGGAGGCTTTTTAAACTAATAGGCGAAAGTGGAACTATATAAATCAGTGGATGGAAGCTAAAATTAGGCTAATACATGTTGGAAGAAGCATGACCCTAAAAAAATCTTACCTAAGAGCAGAGTGGATATTTATCACTAGAAGTCCTTAGGAATATACCAGTTATGAAGGTCGGCACATTACTGACTTCCAGGGTAGCTGCTGGAGACTCTCATTAAAGATTTCTGGGCGATACTATGTGCAAGACCACAATAAATGTTTAGACTCTCTACTCTTGGCCTTAAACCTGAACACTTGGCATTCTCTGATGTGAGTGAGCTTTGGAGAAAATTCTTTCAAAAATCACACCATTAGGTGCTAATTCCCATAAGGACCAGACTCCATTGGTCAGGATTGCTCCAGGACACAATGATTTTAAAAAGAATTCTTTTTCTTTACTGGTATTTTTTTTTTTTGTGCTGATGTCCATTATTTTAAATTGATATTTCTTAGCATATCTTTTTGTTGGAGTAGCTTTTAAATACAGTGTTTCTAACTATATATAAAATTATCTTGCTGATGCTTATAAATGTTTTCTCCCAAGAGCAAAATCTCTAGCTAAACATTCTGGGCAAGTAATGAAACCGTCTTTAAAAAAATAACCCCTTTGAAATGCACATATTAAGTAGAGTGAAGAAATGAAGAATTTTTTTTTTCTTTCACAACTTTAAGCTGTAGTGATCTTAGATGTTGCTAACAAATTTAATATGTATAAAATTATCAGAAAGATTTTCTTTTTCCCAGATTTTACTTCCCTTTAAACAATGGTCATCAGGTTTACAGGTCACTACATATGTTGTAAGTAGGATTTTATAATAAGATCACAGCTTTGAGATTACAGCTCTTTATTTTTTTTTATACAGCATTTATTATGATAAGACTGAGTAAATGTTCTATGTATCGATGTCCTTTGAGTAGTACTCTCCATTTTTCAGTTCTGTCAATACCATGCTCAACTGAAAGCACCATCCATGCTAAGGGTCTCCTTCTAACCCCACGCAGACAGATTGCCACCCCTGACCATGTGGCATCAGTTTATGTCTTACGTCTTCCTTAACTGTTTGTAAATTATATGCTTTGGAAAGCAGAAAGGCATTTTGATTTTGTAATACAATATTCTCGAGGCAGACTTGCCTTGGGAAGCTGTAAGCTGCATTCTTGCCTTGGAGGTTTTTTAAATTTACTAAAAAACTTCAGGTTCAGTAGAAGCAATGGATGTGGGTCAGTGTGGCAGTGTCACAAAATCCAAGTGGATGACATTTTAATGCCAAAGAGAATTGTACTTCTGGAAAATAATAATGACAGTGCTTTACCCTGCTCAGTCTGCTTCAAAATGTTTCATTTGCATTAATAAAGCTTTGGGATGTCCTTGTATGGTCGATGCTATTAGTATTGCAGGCCCATGCTTTTAATGACATGTGTGTAGAAGTACAGCAGATGGGTAATATAGGAGTAAGAATAATAGAAGTTTAACTAAACTGGCCTAATGGCAGCCAAGGCAGTGGATGCTGCGGCGGCGAGCGATTCAGCCAGCTGCGGCTCAGTGCCAGGCAGCCTGGGCGACTGCGGCTCGGAGCGAGCCGAGGGTCTTGCGCACCGGGCTCCATCTATCCCCGATGCCTCTTGCTGGAGAAGACTGTAAAACATCATGGAGCAGTGCCGGGAGACAGCTGGGAAGAGAGATGTTGCTGGTTGTCAAACACAGGCATGTCCTGCAGGTCTGGGGCTGAAGCCCAGTGCCCACCTTCGTGGTGCGATGGGCTCAGGAGCTGGGGCAATGCGTTCAGCCTACGAGTAGGCTCCGAGGCAAAACGCGGTGGTTCGCTCACGTCCTTCAGCTCGTTTTCCAGCCCAAGCACATCAGTGAGCGTGGGCCATCTCTGCAAGGAGTTCTTCTGGTTTCCTTGAACAGAGCAAAGAGCTGAGACGTTGCGCTGGGAGAAGAGGTGCCACTAATAAGGCAGTAAATAAAACACATGTGCAACGTTTTACCGTTCAGTTGTAATTAACTCTGCACCGCCAAAAGAACTGAAGCCAGAACCACACCTCAATTACACACCAATGTGAACGTTCATCCGCTCTCGGCTGGCTAGCCCTCTGGAGACCATGGCTTCTATTTCACTTTTGCATATGCCAAAACCACCACAGCCTGGTGGGACCCAAGTGGAGGCAGTGTGCTGGTGTGGTTCCTGCTGCTCCTCCTAAAACCCAGGCCTAAAACCCAGCAAGGCTGAAGAAAATCCTGGCAACTTAAAATTCATTTCCAAAAGTGGAAGGAACAAGGTGAGAGCATGAAGGATTTTGGCTGCTCTCCAGGGGCAGTGCCTGCACCCATGTCCAATGCCTCCAGTCAAATTCAGACAGATCGTGGTTTGAGAAGCAGAAGGCTTTTTCCTGACAAAGAGCAGAAAAATTCCTGCCTGCAGTGCAGAGCCTCTGCTGTGATCAGCCCCTTGCTCCAGGTATCTCCCAACGGTAACCCTGACTCTGCGGAGACAGAGGCCAGCAGTAGCTGGGAGGAAGGGAGCATCTGTGATGGAGGCACTGTGGCCACCAGACCCCGGCCGGGCAGGGCCGAGGACACATGCCCCAGGGACGAGCAAACCAACACAGAAGAAAGCAGGCACAGCCCCTCTCAGCATCCCTGAGATTTTATTTCAGAGGGGCCCCGGGGGGCCTTCGCCCCCTGCTGGTAAGCGTCGCAGAGGGACCCGGGGCAGGTGGTCCCCTGAGCCCGGCTCTTCCGCCCAGACCCTCCACAGCCTCGCCACGTCTTGGGCGGTCACTGGCACGGAGCTGTCGCTGTCCCAGTGATAGGACCGGCTCCTGACACGCCGTTGGGGCAGGGGGGGCATGGGGTGCGTATGCTGCATGTTCTCAGCGGAGAGTCTGCGCTGCCGGGTCCCTCCAGGGCCCCGCTGCTGTCCCTCCTGCTCCAGCCCCAGCACGCGACGGACGGGACCCCGCTGCCGTCTCTGCCACTGCCGCCCCAGCCCCACGTAGGGATGGAAGCGGCCCCGCTGCTGTTCCTGTCCCTGCTGCCCCAGTCCTTCGTTGGGATGGAAGAGGCTCCAGTGAGGACGGGCCACCCCAGCATAGTCACCCTGCGGCTGCAGGCGGCGGATGCCCATGATGTACCGCCGACAGAGAGGGCAGGTGGCCATGATGGTCGTGTTATACCACTGCTGGATGCACACGTGGCAGAACATGTGCCAGCACGGCTCCACTCTAGCAGGGTCTTCGGGGGGACCCAAGCAGATGGGGCAGGAGTTCCTGAAGGGTCGCAGTGCCGCCTCCTCACGTCTGTACGCCTCCATTGCTGCTGCTGAGGCTCACTGTCCTGTCAGCTGCTGCTGGGACTTGAGGTCTCCTCTGTTGCTGGCAGGACTTGATGGGTGTCGCTGGCGGGACTCGGTGGGTGCCCCTGGTGGGACTCGGTGGGAGCCACTGGCGGAACTCAATGGGAGCCGCTGGCGGGACTCCAAGGCTCAGCTTCCGCTGGTGGGACTTGATGGCTCCTTGCCTGCTGGCAGGTCACAACGTCTGGTGTGCTGTTGGCAGGACTCGATGGCTCAAGTGCTGCCTACAGGACCCGACGTCTCGTGTGCCACTGGCGCTATGCGACACTGGTATTTATAGCTGCCCACCACCAAGTGACGTCATGGGTCTCCAGGTGACATCACAGTGTTCTCTGGGGCGCACCAAGGACCTTCCCCCCGCCTCAGAGACAGACACTGGGATGCAAAGCCCATCTGGCAGCGTGCTTCACACCTCCGCCTTTGCTCAGGTCCCCTGCGGTCGGTCCCTGTTGCTGATGGTCAGCGTGCTGCATCGCACGCTCGCAGAGCAGTTGGTGTCTCCTGCCCCTTTCCCTTCCAGGCGTGCATCGCCACAGGGATAAGCAGAGCAGCGTGGCAGAAACCCAGCATGGCAGTACCCAGGCACGACCCCTCTCAGCATCCCTGGTGTTTTTATTTCGGAGGCCCCAGGGAACCCGGCTGCCCCGCTCAGGAGCGGGGCAGAGGGAGGCAGTGCGCGTGTTCCCCGAGCCTGGCTCTGCTGCCCGGACCCTCCGCAGCCACACCAGATCTTGGGTGGTCACTGGTGGGTAGCGGAGCTGGCTGCGCCCATCGCCGTGCCCATGTCAGGACAGGCTCCTGACACACTGCTGGGGCACAGGGAGACTGTGCTGCACATGCTCAGCGGAGCATCTGCAGTGCCGGGGACGGCTGGAGCCCCACGGCTGCTGCCGCCCCAGCCCCACGCAGGGATGGACGCGGCCCTGCTGACAGTGGTGCGCCCCAGCACCGTCATCCTCCAGCTGCGGGCGGGAGGCCCACGCTCCCAGCTCCGCTTTTACCCAGGGATTTCACCTCCCTCAGGGCGCTGGCTGTTGGTCCCACCTCTCCTATTACACGGAGAGCGGCCGGGCCCTGCCCTGGGAATCGGCCCAGCGCCGGCTTTTTCTGGCCTTTTTCTGCTGGGCTGTCCCACAGTCGCAGCACCCGCTATGTGCGACCGTCCTGTGGCTCAGAGCTCATGTCCCCGTTACGCCCTGTTGACCCCTTCTTTCCATCTACTCCCCCGCCTCGAGCGGGGCAGCCTGCACAGGCCTAATTAAACCTCACGAAGGGCCTTTTGAGACGCCAGGCTCAGCTCTCGGTTACTGTGTGGTCGTGTTTCTTCCTCGGACCTGGTGTGCTGGGTGTCTGTGGGGGGTTTTAGCAGGGAAGGGGCGGCTGTGACAGCCCCTGTAAGGACATGCGAGAACCTTCCTGAGGCTCCAAAACTCATCAGATGGATCTCTGGATAGGGCCGAGTCAGTCAGCGCTTCTCTGAATAAAAGTGTTTAAAAAGGAGACAGAGGAACCCGTGCCGGGGGGGACCTGCAGTGAAGAGAAGGGGGAGGCGGGGGGGCTTGCCCCAAGACTCCCGCGTAGGCAGCTGCCCGCGCTGGGCTGCTGCCACTTGACAGGTTGCCCAGAGAAGTTGTGGCTGCCCCATCCCAGGAAGTGTTCAAGGCCAGGTTGGATGAGGCTTTGAGCAACCTGATCTGGGGGAAGGTGTCCCTGCCCATGGCAGGGGGGTTGGAACTACATGATCTTTGAGGTCCCTTCCAACCCAAACCAGTCTATGATTCTATGATTCTGTGATTCTATTTCATCCTCTTGAAAATTGCATGGGATTTCATAAGGCCTTTCCAAGTGACGAGTAGGTAAGAGCTGGAAGATGGCAACGGTACACCCTGGGTGAGTTCTTCTCTTTCATTCTATGTTCAGTTTACTCCTGTGTCTGTCACATTTCTAAACTCATTTATGAAGTAGAAAAAGTTATGCTATAATAAGCTAGATATATACCAAGAACACTTTTCTTTGTCCATTTAATACAACCTTCTGGAGAAAGCCTGAGCAAATGGGTAAGCCCTATCACATGCCCTGAGGAGGGTGGAAGTCCAACAGCATTTCGGTGCACTGAATAGACTCTCCAGGGAGTATCAATTCTGCCTATATCTCAAAAAAAAAGGGATGCATCAAAGCGAATGAACAAAACATAAGCAAAGCCCAGAGAAGCTGTACCGCCTCTTAGCTGTGATCCCAGCAAAGGACAGCACGCAGGTACAGCTGTAACACATCTGCCTTCCCAGCCTGGGGAAGGAAGTGCTGCCTGGGGCAGTCCCCCAAATCATTGTGCACTGCAGACATCCCGCTGAGCTTCTTCCTAAGGACTTTTGGATGCCGGGGAATAAATGCAGCACCTATTGCCTTACTGAGGCTGATGAGCCATATGCCTGCAAAAGAACAGTGCCATTTCATCTTCTTTCCAAGCTATTTCTTTTAGTGTTCGATATTTCAACTGTTTCACATCCTGCATCCATTTATAAAAAATGCAGACTTGTTAAACATCACTCGAGCAAGCTGGGCAGGAGTAAGGTGTTTATACTCTACAGCAGCACAAAGTCGTCTTGCCCATCCTGGCTCAGGTACTTTTGTCCTTGGGGGACAGTAGAGCCCATAATGTTCCTATTTTCCATCATCCTGAGCCCATTCCCCACCCAATAACTCCAGGAAACAGGTAGGTCTATGGCTGTCTTTACATCTATTTAGTCAGGCCTCAGATTCACTTACTAGTTCGTGTACTCAGTGGACCACGCATGAAGTACTCGTTGCCTTGCTTTATTGCTTGGACCCATAGTCCAAATCACAATTGAGCCCTGAAGATATTCATGCAGGCAGCCACATTCAGCACTAGCCAAAATTCCTAAGGATACTTCTGCAACATGTAAGGCAGCACAGTCAAAAATCTGCAAGTTAGCTCCAGAAACAGAAACAGAACAGTCTTTTTGCCCAGGTTTTGCAATGTGCTACTTAATGTCGCTAGCGGATTGACATGGCTCTGCTAGGGGGCATACTGGCTGCTCCCTCTGTGTTACAGTGCAACACCACGAACAGATTCTGTGCTGGCTCTGAACTGCCTGTGCAAATCAAGCCCAAGCATCCTGCACGTGACGTTGTTCGCACGTGACTACTTATGCACTGAATTCAGCAGCTTGTTTTCCTATGCCAAACAGACAGCACAGAAGTTTAAAATAATAATTTTTAAAAAAAATCTTAAATTAATTTATTAAATTCAATCCTATTTCACTGTGGATTGTGTTACCTAGAGGAACCGTAGCAGGCCTTTGGTACATGAAAATTTGTTTCTAACATATTCTTGTTATATTAATGCGGAGAGAAGGCATATTTCCCTTATTTTCTTGCCTTTTTTCATAGATTTTTCCATGACAAGCTTCTTCAAAACTGGCCCCTGCAGTACCCAGACATCTAGTATCATATTCCGCTTCTAAAGCAGGTAAAACCCAAGAGAAGTTCAAGCACCTGAAACATGTTTTTCCTTGCAGTACAGTGCTGAAAGTGACAACCACTTTATAAAAGAAAAGTTAAATGTTAAATCTTTGTAAGACTGCATTTTATTCAAACAAAAAAGGCAATACAGCAGAGGGAAGTGGTCATACCATTCTTCTGACCCTGCCTCAAATGTCACTTTTATAAAGCACATTGAAAGAATTCCCCAAAAAATGTTTTTCTTCGCATAATTCTTGGTATTAGAGTCATCTCGCTGTCATTCTCTCTTTTTTTCCTTACTTTACTGCTCCTTTATGTATCACTTTTTCTCAAAGTGATAGAAAAGTGTCGTCTTTTATGTCTATTCTTCATTAACTATGACTTCAAACTTGCTAGCTCAGTACCAGCATCGATCCAGCAGTGGCAGAGTATAACACAGCCTCTAAAGCCTGCGCCAGAGCAGTAAACACTTCACCATTAGCCTGCCTTTAATTCTGCGCTGCTTCACTTAAACCGGAGCCAGTTTAACTGCAGCAACTGCAGTGTAGACATGTCACTTGTACTGGCTGAGTTTTCCTTCCGGAGTCTTTGCTAATGCTGCTTTCTGCTTTGTTTACACAGCAGTTTTATAGTACCATTTGTCTGTGTTACTGTTGTCATCAGCGTATCGATATGCACACAGCAGCGATGCTTCAGCCCTGGAAGTGGTGGTGTTCTGAAAAATTACTACTTATTTTGGTCACCGACCAACCATAATGAAAGACTTTTCTGTTTCCCAGTAATCATTTATTACGTTCAGGCATGCAGGCCAGGTAAATTAATTTGAGTATCCTCTTAAAAATCCTAAATGAAAATTGGAGTAACACTATTATTCATTAAGACACAGTTAAGATCATGAGCCGCATTGCTTACCTATGGATATGGTCCAAACTGCAGCAATTTTCATAATAGCCTTGGTGCGGGAATTGAAGCGGCTGTGCTCAATGGGATTGCGTATTGCTACATACCGATCAAGAGAGATGGCACAGAGATGCATAATAGATGCAGTTGAAAAGAGCACATCTAGGGAAATCCATATAGGGCACAACTGTTTAGGCAAAGGCCAAGCATAATCTGAAACATAGAGAGAAAAGAAATGAAAGGAAAAAAAGAAAAGGAAATAATTTGGGAAGCTAGGCCATCATTTCTGAGAAACCGTTGAGATATTTTAACTCTACAATACCAGTAAGGGGCCTGTGCATGAGGAGTGGACAAAGAAACCTCTCGTGGGGCCTCTCTCTTGGCAGTCCCTGGCTCCAGACACTCCATAAACCCGTAGCCAGTTCCCATACATCTGTTTTCCATAAGCAGTAGCTAAAAGCAAAGGAACATTAATTTGGCAGTGCCTCCAAGTGACCATTCTAGTTCTGTTCCTCTCTCTTAACCTTCTCCCTATATCTTTGCAACATCAAATGTTAGATTCATTTATAATTGCCTCATCACAGTTTTTCATGGATTGCATAGCGCTGTACAGCACTAACTTCACTCAGATCCTTTCTAAAGTTCTCTTGAGATGTACGCTCAGTTTCTGTCTGCTGAGGAGAAAGGCAGCAGACACTTTTTCTACATATTCTAACATCTAGATAAATGACACCACTTCGCTTTAAATATTCTCCCCAGGCAGTGTGCCTTCGTAACAGTGGAATATTCTCCTCCTTACAGAGCAGCTGGGATTGAGTGGCCGAAATCTGAAAACTGTTTCGAAGGTAGACAGAGCTGAGTATTATTCTTTACAGAAACAAGTATCCCAGCAAACTGAGCAGACCAGACATCCGACAGCAGCTGGCGCGCAGCTAATTTGGGTGCCTGCATTTATTAACCAGTTTACTCAGTGCTGAAGTACAGCTCGAGAATAAAAGCAACCCAGAAAGATCCTCAAGGGGCACTGGCATTTAAATTAAAGCCCAGGGAAAATTGATTTGTGAATGATACTCCCATGTTAATGCCCAGAATGGATTGCCTGAGATCAATAACACGTCCTGCCAAGCTCTGGGCTTCTGACACTTATCGAAACAAATCAACAGAGTATCTATAGTAGCTGAAAGCATGAGAGACTTCGTCAGAGTTGAATAATGAGATACTCTTGTGTCTTCATTCAGAGCATGGATATCAAAACCAATCCTGAATTTTATTCTAAGGATCAAAAACATCACTCTGCAGAACCAATGTTATATTAAGAGCAATGCAGCTCCATCCTACTGATCTCAAATGGAAAGGGAGAAACATTAGTCTTAGCGTATTTCGAAACAAAGTACTCAGGCAAGAGATATCCAGGTACCTCCATGCAGAAACCCGAGACGAACTGAACCAGAGCAAATTATTTCAAATTGTCCCAGTGAAGCCCAGGAACCTTTCACAAAGAGCATGGCAGAACGAGATGGACACATTAGCTCATTTTACCAGTGGGAAACCCACAGAAGGGCTAAGTAGCTCATGAAATCTGCACAATAAGATCTCAGTGCTGGGGAGATAAACCGTTTATTTCAGCAAGTCTGCACCACCCCTACTAGATGGACGGTAAGTGGATGGTAAGTGGACTGAAATCCAAAGCAGCGAGCATTAAGAAGTCCTTATCAAAGTGAGTTAAGTAAACCACTTTGTGGCTGGAGCATCTTTACTTTAAAAGGCATCTCTGCTGTACAAATGAATTGAACTTGGTTAAATCATGACTCAGGCTCTTTATGAAGCTATGATCAAATTCTGCTCCTCCTGCTCTCGTTCACACTTCGCAATAGCTTAGGACATCGTTTCCATTAACCTGCAATTAAGCTCAGAGCTCCAGCTAAGCACATCTCTGATTTGCTGGGTCTTTAATGGTGCCTCAATTAATACTCCAGGGAAGAACAAGTCCGATCTCCTTCAAGTGGTACCCGGGCACCCTGTACAGCCGCAGGATTTTGCTGCCAGCCCAAGCTAAAATACATTCAGCCACACTTTATCTCTCACTACTTCTCCCTCTGAGTTCCTTGAGCCAGCTTTCTGAGACAGGCTGAGATGAGCTATGAGCACAAGAGCTGGAGAAAAGCACCAGGGAGCGTGCCCTGATGGATGGAGCAGTCTCTGTGAATACGCACGGTTTGATTCTGCCCGTGCAGCACAGAGGCACAGCGATGGCGATGGCTGCTCCTCCCGTCAGGCCGTCGGCCAGGAAATCTCCAGTGTCTCCAGAAAGGGACGCCAGGCCTCCAGGCTCCCTGTGTGTGAGAGCATCTCCAATCTGATCTATGGCGCTGCAGTGGGTACAATCTGATTCTTGCTAGACCTGCGAGAGGTTTCTACAGCAACCACCTTTCCAGCATTATTGAATGATGAATAGCCTCTCTCACTTATTCCTTCGAGCCACCCGAACACTTCCCATGACTGACTCCCCGTGGAAAAACTTCTGCTATTGATGTGAACTAGGCAACGGCATTGGAACCAAAATATTAGCAGAAGCAAAAGTGACGGTAAATGTTCATACCCACAGTGTGAGGTTAGTAGGTGTCATCTGCTGTCAGCCTTGGCACTGCGGGAACCACAGCCACCAACAGAGGAAAGTAATGCTGCCCAGAATTACTGCCTGGGCAAACTGTCAGGATGTCTTTAAAGATAAAGGTGATACGAGAGCCCTCCTAATGGCTAATCCTTTTAGTCTTTACTATCCTAAGGCACTCCGTTATGCTTCTAGCTGAAAAGGCAGTTATATGAAGAGACATTTTACCTTCTCAGGAAGTTTCCTAAAATGATCTGCAATAATAAAATGTCACTCTGGAAATTTGTAGAAAGGCAGCTTGTAATGCATGACTATACCTTAATAGGAAGGGCATAATATATATCCTATATCAAAATGCAATTACTTTTAAGTAAGCATGATGTGTGCATTTGAAAAAGCACCTACACAGCCTACAAAGCCAGTGGGCTTGTACAAAAAGAAAAGAAGTTTGTTCCAATTCTGTTTCAAATAGATGTACAAAACATAAGAAATGTGCCTTGTGACTGTGCCAAGATGCAAATAAGGATTAAAAAAGCCAATTCTGTTAACAATGTTATACCTTTAAAACAATCTTGCCCTCAGAAATACTCTATCTACAGAAGGTAACATTTCTCTAATTTGTTCTATTTTTTCTCATTTCATACACAAAGAAGAGCAATTACCACATATTTAGAAGTGCAGATGACTGAGTGAAATTAATTCTTGGGCCACAGCACTGCTAAGCTTTAGTAATTGCATTTCCAATGGAAAGCATGCATCTCAGCCCAAATTTGGCTCCAGAAAGAGTGAAACAGTACTTAACACCTGGGTAAGCAAAAACCAACTTATTTGTAAGAAACTCTGATTTTTGTACCTTGAATTAATCTGTGCCCTTAAAATCAGTCATATATTTAAAGTACTGGCTAGTAGACCAGATACAATGGTTCTGAATGGAAAAATAGATGAATCCAGCAATTTGGAACAAAAGGCGGTATTTCTTTACCCAGTGGGTAATCAAACTGCAAATTTTTTTATCTCCAGACCTTTTGTGGATGCTAGAAGTTTACACTGGACAAATTCATAGAGAAAAGTGTACAGAATATTGCAATGATGTTACTTTTAGACCAGTGTTAGCTTCGGGCTCTGATCAGGATAAAAAAACTACATATGAAATCCTGGAAGGAATCTTCTGCAAAATGCCTGTGTATATGGCTTCAGCCTCCAACACTGAATAGCATCTCATGGAACCTGAGATGCTGTCATTCTTCACAGGAAACATGGGTCAAACACTCATATTTAACCAGGAGTCATGGTCCATAAGTGGGATTTCACCTCCTGTGCTGGGATGAAAAAGCAAACCACATTTCCTGCACGTCACTGAACAGCTGAGATGGGCACAAACTGTTGGCAGCAAAATACAGAAACTCAAAATCTCTGTGTGTAGCTAATTTGCTGTCAGTTGACAGTTCCCTTAAACTTTTTGTGCTTTCCATCAAGAAAGTTGGCAACAATGAAATTTAATCACTTTTGTAGAGGTTTTATGTATATGGGTAAAAAGCGTTGTGTAACACAGTTATTATGGTCATTGTGCTATTCGCTGCATGAGAGTCAAAATTACCAAGCACTGCAGCAGGAGGTGACTGAACGATCCAAAACACAGCAAATGGAAGCAAAATTAATTACGTCAAACGGCAAAACAGAATTACTCCAGATTGTAGGAGAATGGCTAAACTGAAAAAAAAAAAAAAGTTAGAACCTGCAGCTGAAAAAAACCTGTGGGACTGCAGAATAGATGGAGGCTGATAAAAACACTCTTCCTTCTCCCCAAAGCCTCAAACAAAATCTCATGAGATTTACCCAGCTATATGTGCTAAACTGGAGTAGACAGGAGTTGTGTGTAAATATACAAACACACCCCATACTACAAACGGACTGGCTCACAATATTTACATTCCAAAAAATGACTATTGTTTGTACCTATTTACCGCTTCTATAGTGCAGTCTGCCCCAGGATACCTCCTGGGAATATGCAGTGTAACACTCAGGACAAATATGGAATAATAGTGACAAAACACCTGCTTACACTGGAATAAAGTAAAGAGTTATGCAAAATTCATCCCTGTAGCTTCAGAAATTTCTCACAGCAGACTCACAGTAAGCTGCAGCAATCACTTCTTTTCTGATCATGAATGGGCATTTGGAAAAGGCTTCAGAACACAGTGGTTGTGTTTAGACAGTGATTTATATCTATCAGGATGGATAAAAGGGTAAAAACCACCCTTCAAAATCACACAGGAAGAATAAAGGTATACTTTGTCTTTAGGCTTATGATGAAATTATATATATATATACATACACGCACATATAGCTATAATGTATATATACATATGCATAAATACAGAAAAAAACCAGAGCTAAGAGGTGCAAAATAAGAACTAGAGATGCTTATCTGTTCAAATAGAGCCTCTTTTAACATTGGCTTGGCCAAAATCTCAAATACATGTAGTATTTGTCCTTTTGGGGTTCTGATATCTACTGCGTCTTACATTTCACTTTAACTACTAGTAGGCTTGGAAAGAATTGAACTAAAAATGGTAGGAAAACATGTTTGAATGAATCTCAATCCCAGTACAAAGTACAATTTCCTGGCAGTTTGCGTGGCAACACAGCATGTGCTTGAAGCATCATCTTCTAGCTTCCAGGGATCTGTTCCAGGCCATACACTGATCTACTGCTCTGTGTAATGCTCTGTGTAATGCTCTGACTCTCGGAAAGGTCAATGACAAAAATCCAGGAGACGCCTTACCTAATTCCCTGAGAATGAGAATATGGCCTTTCAAAACAAGAAGAGTAGTACAATACTCAGTAACAACCTTTGCTCAAGTTTCCTTGCTGTAACTCAGAGCAGCACATAGATGATGGGAAACAGCAACCCAGAAGACATACCAAAAAGCTGTCAATTTCTGATAGATTTTGCGGCTTTTAAAGATTCTTTCACATGTTCCAAGGAAATCCACTGTTGTGGGCAGTGGAAATAAGCCTCACCTTGCCCACTGCTAAAAGTCTTTTTACCCCTATTTCACCATTAACATACTACAACTGAAGCATTTTAGACTAACCAGACCTTCCAGTATTCACTTTAAAGTTTCATAGCTGCCACAGGCTTTACAAAAATAGAAAGCAATTACATATAGTTTTAACATTACTGCATTGCATTATTCCGGAGGGAACGAAAGAATTTAAATGATTCTCTTCTCTCTCTCTTATCTAGGAAGTAAAGTATTTCTTAGCCTGAAATACCACATCAGTGAGTGTAAAGCTATGTATCTCTTTTTTGCTAATTTATTTCCTTCAGATTTACATAGACAAATGACTCAGAGACATCCGTATCACCCTGAGAGTCACACAACTGAGAGTGCTGAAAATCTCCATCATGCCTGAGAAGTACAGAATGTATTTGCTTGACCCCCTGCTGTCCTCAGTGATTACCAGTGAGTTCACAGAAGGGATCACGCGTCTGCAGCCAAGTTTCCTGGCTAGAGGAACATCTTGTCTCAAGGGCAGCCCTGCCAATGCTTATGATTTTATCATCAATAGAGAGGAATTTAATTTGTTTCTGATATATTGAACTCCGGGGTGCTGGGTTACACGAGAGATTGAGTTTACATTTAAGTTTCTAGCCTGTATTTTTCTAGAGGAAAGAAAAGGCTATCCTAAAGCTACGTAGATCCCTTAAATAGCGCATATTCTAGCACAGCCAAGCGCTGGGACATAATCTACACACAGAGAATGAAGATGCCTTTTAGGAGAAGGACTGTATTCTTGAGTGCTGCAAGCCCAAAAAGGCTTGATGTTCAGCAGAGGGTGGCCTCTCAGGTGATATGATGGCTAAGAGGCTGGAAGAGACCATAAATTAAGAAAAGGAGAGTGACACTGTGTCCAGATGTGGTGTTGGGGAGATCACTGCTGGCACCCTGCACTTGACTTGAACCTCTGCACCTAGAAGATGCTATTTTAACATCATGTAACACAGCATACAGGATTTACATAAGTCTGTGCCACCAATCCCATACAAACTGGGCCGTGCCACCATGCCTGAGCTTTGGTTTTCCTCTGAGCTATTTATTTTTCACCTCATGGAGCCATCAGCATGGCACAAGTGGCCCTGGGGCAGGGAGCAGCAGGCAACAGACACAGGACAGTGTGGTCTCCTTCGGAAAACCCCCGCCATCGAGGGAAACCCCAGTGGAGCTAGATGTGCCTCTAAAGGTCTTTTGGTTCTTGCCTCACAAGCAACTAATTGATGTGACTGTACTTTATTACAAATTAAAGAATTGCACTCATGATGCTGTTTTGAGAATTTTTAAATAACTGTGTTAGATTTTGCTTTCTATCCAGTATGGCAATGACTTGCAGTCTTGACAGGACTTGTAGGAAAGAAGCAAATGTAAAGCCAGAATGAATGTATTATCTGATCTAGGGAAAGGTTGCTTGAATATCATTTAAGTAATCTTTCAAATGCAGGGAGCCTACTTTATGACATATTATACTTAAAACAAACCTACTAATAAAATGAGATGTTTGCTAAGAAGAAAACATAGAGAATGCTGTTGCCATCCCAAAGGCAGAATCTCTTCTCTCAGAGAGATATCAAATTATTCTGGTGCAGTCTGTTATTCCATGAATCTGTATGTTACATTCATCTTTTCATTTATTGGCGGAGACTAAAACTAGTCTAGTTTCCTCTAATTTGAAATTAGAGGAAAAATTTCTAGGCTCAATAATGTTCTTTGCTCGGAGTTTAAGCATCTGTAGCTGTTTCTCCATTTAGCCTGTATCTGGGGCTAAACAATAGCCAGCTGTTCTATTACCCAATGACTCCTTCTCCTTCAAGAAAGGGAATCAGGAAAAGGAAAGAAGACCTATGAGTTGAGATAAGAGCTACTTAATAATTGAAATAAAATAAAATAGAAAATAATAATAATAATATATAAGGACAAGTGATGTACAGTGCGATTGCCCACCACCCTTTGACCGATATCCAGTCCATTCCTGGCCAATGATCTCAGAGCAGAAAAATCCCAAAACCACAGTCCCAGAAGAGAGAGAGAGAGCAGGCCTTGGGAGAAGAATGATGGGTGAGACCCTCCAGGGACAGCGGCATTGAGAAAGAGAGTCTGTCCCCAAAAAACTTTCCATTTTATAGTAAGCACGATGTTACATGGTATGGAATGCCCATTTGCCAATTTAGGTGTCAATCGCCCTGGCCATGCTCTCGAGACCCAGGCTCTTGGACATCTGGGTCATTGGCAAAAACAAGTTGAAAAGTCCTTGAGCGCTGTGGATACCCGCACACCACGGCTGGCCACAAACTAAAACAAAGTGTCTTACCAACTTTGTTCTCACCAAATCGGCTGCTACCGTTTTCTTAAAAATCCACCTTACTTTAGAAACGCAGCTTTTCTGAACAGAAAGTTGATTCTATGATTCTACCCCAGCAAAACCAGGACAAGCTGCATCACCAACTGTGTAGAAAGGGTTCCTTACTCCAACAGAGGTATGATCTCTTCACACAATTCCAAGTTCTTCATAATACTTTATCTAAATGAAACTACAGTCTAAAAAAATATTTACACCAGTAAACATTTTCTTTTTACTGATGTTCTGTGTGTCAGCACAACAGCAGGACAGTGGTCTCTCCTTTAATTTCCTTCATGTAGATTATGGATCAGCCTTCACTCCTTATTTAAATAACTAATGAAAAACCAGTTGAATCGATACCACACTGGAAAATAAGGCCACGAGCAAACACAGACCCCAAATGAGTACCTTCTAAGTGTAAAAATATAAATATTTAAAAAAAAACTGTTTCATAACAAAGTGCATAAACATCTGACAATAACAGGTGGTTTTCCCTATTTTTGATGAAATTGAAAAAGATCCATTATCACAAGAAATATCTGCCAAAATATACAGAGCATTTGAGGAAACCAAAATTCAGAACTGAAAATGATGTGGCATTATTCAGATTACAGCTGGCTGCTGAGCAGTTACCTCAGTTGGAACAAAGAAACCATCTGCTCAAACCCAGAGTTTCTAACATGAAATAAAATTTAGACTATGACTCCACCCTAGGCTGGCCCTGACGCTAGTGAGAGGACACAAAAACATACAGAGGGAATTTATTTCTGTCTTCGGTTTCATGTGAGCATAACTCAGTGGCAATTCATCCTGATAATGGCAACGAAAAGCGCTCAAGTGCTTTGATGAATTTAGGGATATCAAAGTAGTTCAGTGAGTCAGCTTTCCTTCTCACTGTACAGTGCATCTTCCTCAACAGCAGGAAAGCTGTTAGGGACAGTGGGTTAATTGTCTGGCTGAACTTCATGCAAGTGTGAGTCACATTTTGCTTGTCTGATAGGGTGGGAAGCCAGTACAAGCCGTCAGTGAGGCTGATAAAAGCAAGAAATCACTTCACGCAAGGGAAATGAGCCATATTTTGGTCACGTGCACAAATGTTTGTTTACATTTCTGATATTTCTCAGAGCAGAGGACTTCTAAAATGCATTCCCTGCTTAGCTTCCTCCAAGTCCATGAGCATCTCTGATTCTTTGTGATTGTACAGGTAGAAATGCTAGTGAAAGAGTGCTCCACAGAGGTCACTGTATAAATCAATTATTTGAGGGTTGCTAAGAAGTCTAGACATTCTGCTCCATATCCTTGAGTGCCATCTACTGTCCTCCTGTCACTGAATACCTTAGATGCAAACCTGCTTGCAAAGCATTTCTGCCACAATGCCCAGACTGCTTCTGACCAAGAACAGACACATCTTTCATTATAGGAGAAGAGTTAGGCTTCCACATTGGAAACTTTCTCTGTGGGAGCCTGAAAATTGATAGAACAGCTCCTTCAGCAGCTTTCTCAAGGAAACAATTTTCTATTCAACACTCTTACATATGCAGTAATCTCAACATATGAGCAAGCGCCTGTTGGGATATGATCTTATTGGCATCACGGAGACGTGGTGGGATGAATCCTATGACTGGAGTGTCAGAATAGAAGGGTACAGGCTCTTTAGGAAGGATAGGCAGAGGAGAAGAGGAGGAGGAGTTGCCCTCTATGTCAAGGACCAGCTAGAGCGCATGGAGCTGCACCTGGGGACAAACAAGGTCCCGACTGAGAGTGTATGGGTTAGGATTAAAGGGAGAGCAGGAACAGGGGACATAGTAGTAGGGGTCTGCTACAGACCACCTGACCAGGAGGACTGGGTGGATGAGGCCCTCTACAGACAGATAGGAGCTGCCTCATGTTCACGAGCCCTGGTCCTCATGGGGGACTTCAACCACCCTGATATCTCTTGGGGGGACAACACAGCAGGGCATAGGCAATCCAGGAGGTTCCTGGAATACATGGATGATAACTTCCTTCTCCAAGTGGTAGAGGAACCAACGAGGAGAGGTGCTTTGCTGGACCTTGTTCTCAGTAACAGTGAAGGGCTGGTGGGGAACGTGACACTCAAGGACAGCCTTGGCTGCAGCGATCATGAAATGGTAGAATTCAAGATACTTAGGAGGGTGCATAGTGGGCTCACTACTCTGGATTTCAGGAGAGCAGACTTTGGCCTCTTCAGGGATCTCCTTGCTAGAGTACAATGGGATGAGGCCCTGGAGGGAAGAGGGGCCCAAGAAAGCTGATATTCAAGGATCACCTCCTCCAAGCTCAGGAGCAGTGCATCCCAACAAAGAGGAAGTCAGGCAAAAACATCAGGAGGCCTGCACGGATGAACAAGGAGCTCCTGGACCAACTCGGACACAAAAAGAAGGCCTATAGGGGGTGGAAGCAAGGACAGGTAGCCTGGGAAGAATGTAGAGCGATTGTCCGAGCAACCAGAGATCAGGTTAGGAAAGCTAAAGCCCTGATAGAGTTAAATCTGGCCAGGGACATCAAGAGTAACAAGAAAAACTTCTATAGATATGTCAGTGATAAAAAGAGATCTAGGGAAGATGTAGGCCCTCTCCGGAAGGAAACGGGGGACCTGGCTACCTGGGATATAGAGAAGGCTGAGGTTCTCAATGATTTCTTTGCCTCAGTCTTCACTGGCAAGAGCTCCAGCGGCACAGCCCAAGCCACAGAAGGCAAAGGCAGGGACTGGGAGAATGAAGAACCGCCCACTGTAGGAGAAGATCAGGGCCGAGACCATCTTAAGAACCGGAAGGTGCACAAGTCCATGGGACCAGACGACGTGCATCCGTGGGTCCTGAGAGACCTGGCAGATGAAGTTGCTAAGCCACTATCCATCATATTTCAGAAGTCATGGCAATGTGGTGAAGTTCCCAATGACTGGACAAGGGGAAACATAGCTCCCATCTTTAAAAAGGGGAAAAAAGAAGACCCAGGGAACTACAGGCCAGTCTCACCTCTGTGCCCGGCAAGATCATGGAGCACATCCTCCTGGTGACTATGCTAAGGCACAAACTGGAAAGACATGGTTTTGATGGATAGACCACTTGGTGGACAAGGAATTGGCTGGATGGTTGCATTCATAGATCCATAGATTTCATAGATTTCTAGGTTGGAAAAGACCTTAGAGATCATCGAGTCCAACCATCCCTAATCCCCATTAAACCATATCCTCAAGTAGCTCATCCACCCTATTCTTAAACACATCCAGGGATGGGGACTCAACCACCTCCCTGGGCAGCCTATTCCAGTGGCTGACAACCCTTTCCGAGAAGAAATACTTCCTAACATCCAACCTGAATCTCCCCTGACTAAGCTTATGCCCATTTCCTCTTGTTCTATCACCCATCACTAATGTAAAGAGCCCTTCCCCCACCTCCCCACCATCTTTTCTCAAGTATTTATAGGCCGTAATCAGGTCTCCCCTCAGCCTCCTCTTCTCCAGGCTAAACAGCCCCAACTCCCTCAGCCGCTCCTCATAAGTTTTATTTTCCAGCCCCTTGACCAGTTTAGTTGCCCTTCTTTGGACTCGCTCCAGGAGCTCAATATCTCTCTTAAAGCGAGGGGCCCAAAACTGGACACAATATTCCAGGTGCGGCCTCACCAGTGCCGAGTACAGGGGCAGGATCACTTCCCTGCTCCTGCTGGTCACACTATTCTTGATACACGCCAGTATCCCATTGGCCTTTTTGGCCACCTGGGCACACTGCTGGCTCATATCAAGCCGGTAGTCAACCAACACCCCCAGGTCCTTCTCCGCCAGGCAGCTCTCCAGCCACTCTTCCCCGAGCCTATAGCGATGCTTGGGGTTTTTATACCCCAAGTGAAGGACTCTGCACTTGGCCTTATTAAAGCTCATGCCATTGGCCTCAGCCCAGTGATCCAGTCTGTTCAAATCCCTCTGAAGAGCCTCCCTACCCTCGAGCAGATCGACACAGCCTCCCAGCTTGGTGTCGTCCGCAAATTTACTGAGGGTACATTCGATCCCCTCATCCAGGTCATTGATAAAGATGTTAAACAAAACTGGACCCAGCACTGAGCCCTGGGGAACCCCACTGGTGACCGGCCTCCAGCCGGATTTAGCCCCATTTACCACCACTCTTTGGGCCCGGCCATCCAGCCAGTTTTTAACCCAAAGGAGGGTGTACCTATCCAGGCCAGCAGTTACCAGTTTCTCCACCAGAACACTATGAGAAACTGTATCAAAGGCTTTACTGAGGTCCAGGAAAACTACATCCACAGCCCTTCCCTCGTCAACCAGGCCGGTCACCCTGTCATAGAAGGTGATCAGGTTCGATTGGCAAGACCTGCCTTTCATAAACCCATGTTGACTGGGCCTGATCACCCGGTTAACCTGTATGTGCTCATTAATAGCACTCAAGATAACCTGTTCCATGACTTTGCCCGTCACCGAGGTCAGACTGACAGGCCTGTAGTTCCCCGGATCCTCCTTCCGCCCTTTTTTGTAAATAGGGGTAACATCCGCCAGCCTCCAGTCCAGCGGAACTTCCCCAGTGAGCCAAGACTGCCCAAAGATAATGGACAGGGGTTTGGCAATGACATCCGCCAGCTCTCTCAGGACTCTCGGGTGGATACCATCAGGCCCCATAGACTTGTGGGCATCCAGCCGAAGGAGCAGATCCTTGACCCGTTCCTCTTGGATCACAGGAGCTTCGATCTGCTCTCCCTCCCTGCACTCAGACACCGAAGGCCAGCTCACCTGGGAACTGCTGACCTTATTATTAAAGACTGAGGCAAAGAAGGCATTAAGGACCTCAGCCTTGTCTTCATCCCTAGTGACTAACGTACCCCCTGAGTCCAGTAGGGGCTGGAGGTGATCTTTAGCCCTCCTTTTGTTATTAATATATTTATAGAAAGACTTTTTGTTGTCCCTTACGGAGCAGGCTAGTCTAAGTTCCAGTTGGGCTTTTGCCCCCCTGATTATCTCCCTACATGCCCTAACTTCCTCCCTGTATTGATTCCTGGATGCCTGCCCATTCTTCCAAGACTTGTAGACATCCTTTTTTCTTTTGAGATGTTCCCAAATCTCCTTTGTTATCCAAGCTGGTTTTCTACCCCGGCGGCTCGACTTCCGGCACACAGGGACAGCTCGCTCCTGTGCCTCCAGAATTTCCTTTTTGAGTAGTAACCATCCCTCCTGCGCCCCCTTACCCTTGAGAGCTGTCTCCCATTGGACTTTGTTAACCAGACTTCTAAACAGCCCAAAGTCAGCTCTCCCAAAGTCCAGCTTGGCCGTTTTAGTGTTCCCCCTCCTAACTTCCCCTAGAATTGAGAATTCTATTATCTCGTGGTCACTAAGCCCCAGGCGTCCTCCAACCTTCACATCTCCCACGAGACCTTCTCTGTTCACAAACAGCAGGTCTAGGGGAGCTCCTTCTCTAGTCGGTTCACTAACCAGTTGTGATAGGAAGTTGTCCTCCACACTCTGCAGGAACCGCCTAGACTGTTTCCTGACTGCCATGTTATACTTCCAACAGACATCAGGCAGGTTAAAGTCACCCATAAGGACAAGGGCTAGTGAGCGTGAGACTTCCCCCAGTTGTTTAAAGAATAGCTCATCAGTCTCACTGTCCTGATAGGGTGGCCTGTAGCAGATACCCAGTACAATATCCGCCTTCATAGGCCCCTCTTTGATTTTCACCCACAGACATTCTACTAGGTCATCCCCAACATTTAACTCTAAACAGTTTAGATCTTCCCTTACATACAGGGCAACCCCACCACCCCTTCTACCTCTCCTATCCCTCCTGAAGAGCTTGTAGCCATCCATGGTAGCACTCCAGTTATACGAGTCATCCCACCATGTTTCAGTGATGGCAACTATGTCGTATTTTCCCCGGATAGCAAGAGCTTCCAGTTCCTCTTGTTTATTGCCCATACTGCGTGCGTTCGTATAGAAGCACGTAAGTTGGGCTTTCGACCCCACAGCACCCCTAGGGGGGGAAGTTTTATTACCTGAGCTGTTATTTTTGGGATTCTCTTTAACCTCTAGGCAACTTGTGTGTTGCTCTTGACTACACATATCACCCCCTAGTATCACTGAGGCAGCAGGCCGAAGGCACCTGCCTACACTCCTTTCATCAGACAATGGAGGGCTGTCCTCGGCTGTTAATCCTCTAAGTCTGACAATACCCCCCACCCCCTTCACATCTAGTTTAAAGCCCTGTTGATGATCCCAGCTAGTTCTGTAGCGAGCAGCCTTTTCCCCCGTGGAGACAAACCCGCCCCGTCCCTAGATAGAAGATCTGGCATTAAGGTCAGCCCGTGGTTAAAGAAGCCTAGGTTGTTTTCCTCACACCACTTTTGTAGCCAATTATTTAAATCCTCGATCTTTGTTTTCCATCCTGTGTCATGTCCTAGAGTCGGTATGATAGAAGAGAATATTACTTGGGCCCCTGATCCCTTCAACATTCTTCCCAAAACCCTGAGATCTTTCTTAATAGTCCGGATGTTTCTTTTCCTAATGTCATCCATACCAACTTGGAAAAGAAGAAGAGGGTAGTAATCAGTGGGCAATTCAAAGAGTTGTGGTCAACGGTTCAATGTCCACGTGGAGGCCTGTGACGAGTCGTGTTCCTCAGGGGTCAGTACTGGGACCAGTGCTATTTAACATCTTTGTTGGAGACGTGGACAGTGGGATCAAGTGCACCCTCAGCAAGTTTGCAGATGACACCAAGTTGTGTGGTGTTGTGGACACGCTGGAGGGAAGGGATGCCATCCAGAGGGACCTTGACAGGCTGGAGAGGTGGGCCTGTGAGAACCTCATGAAGTTCAACAAGGCCAAGTGCAAGGTCCTGCACGTGGGTTAAGGCAATCCCAAGCACAAGTACAGGCTGGGCAGAGAATGGATCAAGAGCAGCCCTGAGGAGAAGGACTTGGGAGTGCTGGTGGATGAGAAGCTCAACATGAGCCGGCAATGTGCACTGGCAGCCCAGAAAGCAAATAGTATCCTGGGCTCTATCAAAAGGAGCGTGGCCAGCAGGTCGAGGGAAGTGATTGTGCCCCTCTACTCAGCTCTTGTGAGACCCCACCTAGAATACTGTGTTCAGCTCTGGAGTCCCCAACATAAGAAGGACATGGAGCTACTGGAGCGAGTTCAGAGGAGGGCCACGAAGATGATCAGAGGGCTGGAGCACCTCTGCTATGAAGACAGGCTGAGAGAGTTGGGGCTGTTCAGCCTGGAGAAGGCTCCGGGGTGATCTTATAGCGGCTTTCCAGTACCTAAAGGGAGCCTACAGGAAAGCTGGAGAGGGACTTTTTACAAGGGCGTGTAGTGACAGGACAAGGGGCAATGGATTTAAACTGAAAGAGGGGAGATTTCAATTAGATATAAGGAAGAAATTTTTTACATAGAGGGTGGTGAGACACTGGAACAGGTTGCCCAGAGAAGTTGTGGATGCTCCATTCCTGGAAGTGTTCAAGGCCAGGTTAGATGAGGCTTTGGGCAACCTGGTGTAGTGGAGGATTTCTCTGCCCATGGCAGGGGGGTTGGAACTAGATGATCTTTAAGGTCCTTCCAACCCTAACCATTCTATGATTCTATGATTCTAAGTACCATTGTTTTCCAGGAGTGCCAGATCAGCATAGTAATCTCTGCACATGCAGCCTGTCCCAATTAAAAGGCAATGCAGTGGAGAATCATTGTCCTTCCCTGAAACAGGAGTAGAACAGAACTCATCTAATCTGTAAACAAGATTTACATATATAATTAAATAATTCTGATAGCAACATAGATAATGCATGTATTGCTAATCAATTCTATTCTCTATAGAAACAACCTGCTGAACCATGTGAGTGTGCAGACACCCCCCAGATTGTACCCAGAAATATACACCAGGATTCTCGTAGTGGTACAACCCAGACTTACATGTTGGGGAATTTTGCTGATAAGTTTCTTTTAACTGTGGAACAGGATGTAGAAATGAAGCAAACAAGTGGAGCTAGACTAGACCAAGTTACTTAACGGCTTGAGCTCTTCTCAGATCTTGTACAATACTTGAAAATAACAGTTCAGTAGCCTTATCTTCCAGTACAATGGTTCAAAGTCTGGAGTTCCCCTCTCTCTGCAATCAACCTTAACTATCCAGCTGTCCTTCCCCTTGTTATCCCCTGACACTTTTATCCCCTGATACTTGTTATCCCCTGATGACTTTTTTGCCTCAGTCTTCACTGATAAAGCCTCTTGTCTTACCACCCAAGCTGTGGAAAGAACTAGCAGGGACTGTGAGGATGAACCACCGCCCACTGTACTTGAAGAGCAGGTTCGGGAACATCTGAGGAACTTGAAGGTGCACAAGTCCATGGGACCTGATGAGATCCATCCGCGGGTCCTGAAGGAACTGGCGGATGAAGTTGCCAAGCCACTGGCCATTGTATTTGAGAAGTCGTGGCGGTCTGGCGAGGTCCCCGATGACTGGAAGAGAGGGAACATAACCCCCATATTTAAAAAGGGGAACAAGGAAGGCCCGGGCAACTACAGGCCGGTCAGCCTCACCTCTGTGCCTGGCAAGGTCATGGAGCAGATTCTCCTGGGAACCATGCTAAGGCACATGGAGAGCAAGGAGGTGGTGGGTGACAGCCAACATGGCTTCACCAAAGGCAGATTGTGCCTGACCAACTTGGTGGCCTTTTATGATGGGGTAACAGCATCGGTGGACAAGGGTCGACCAACGGATATCATCTACCTGGACTTGTGCAAAGCTTTTGACACTGTCCCGCATGACATTCTTCTCTCTAAACTAGAGAGGCATGGGTTTGATGGATGGACCACTCGGTGGATAAGGAGTTGGCTCAAGGGCCGCACTCAGAGAGTGGTGGTCAACGGCTCGATGTCCAAGTGGAGACCGGTCACGAGTGGCGTCCCTCAGGGGTCCGTGTTGGGCCCGGCCCTCTTCAACATCTTTGTCGGTGACGTGGACAGTGGCATGGAGTGCACCCTCAGCAAGTTCGCCGATGACACCAAGCTGTGTGGTGCCGTCGACACGCTGGAAGGGAGGGATGCCATCCAGAGGGACCTTGACAGGCTGGAGAGGTGGGCCCGTGCCAACCTCATGAAGTTCAACCAGGCCAAGTGCAAGGTCCTACATCTGGGTCATGGCAATCCCAGGCACAAATACAGACTGGGCGGAGAATGGATCGAGAGCAGCCCTGAGAAGGACTTGGGAGTACTGGTGGACAAGAAGCTCAATATGAGCCAGCAATGTGCTCTTGCGGCCCAGAAGGCCAACCGCGTCCTGGGCTGCATCAAGAGAAGCGTGGCCAGCAGGTCGAGGGAGGTGATTCTCCCCCTCTACTCTGCCCTCATGAGACCTCACTTGGAGTATCGCGTCCAGTTCTGGAGCCCCCAACATAAGAAGGACATGGACCAGTTGGAGAGGGTCCAGAAGAGGGCCACGAAGATGATAAGAGGGCTGGAGCACCTTTCCTACGAGGACAGGCTGAAAGAGTTGGGGCTGTTCAGCCTGGAGAAGAAGAGGCTCCGGGGTGACCTATAGCAGTCTTCCAGTACCTCAAGGGGGCCTACAAGAAAGATGGGGAGAGGCTGTTCAGGAGGGCCTGTTGTGATAGGACACGGGGTAATGGTTTTAAAATAGAGGGAGGTAGATTCAGATTGGATATTAGGAAAAAAATTTTTTACCATGAGAGTTGTAGAACACTGGAACAGGTTGCCCAGAGAGGTGGTGGATGCTCCATCCCTGGAGATGTTCAAGGCCAGGTTGGACGAGGCCCTGAGCAACCTGATCTAGTTGGAGATATCCCTGTTCCTTGCAGGGGGGTTGGACTAGATGACCTTTGTAGGTCCCTTCCAGCCCTAACCATTCTATGATTCTATGATACTTTGATGGTTCCCCATTTTGCCAGGCCATAGGAACCCCAGAGGCTCCTTTCATAGGCCTGGAAAATAGTTTCCCACAGCAGGACTAGGTCTGGAAGCTTCATTGGCAGATAAGTCAGACAGCGTGGTGCCTGCCGGGAAGCTCGTTTCTCCGTCAGCAGCATGGGAGTCTTTCCTAGACAGCCCAGACACCTGCAGGACACGGACGTGCAAGTGGAAAGCCCCCGGCGTGATCTGCTCCACTTCCATCACCGCAAGAAAGTACAAGGTTGAAACATTTAATCGAACCTCTCTGCGGGGAAGTATGGACAGAATCACAGTCTGGGGTTGTCTCTACATTAAGCCTCGGAGGGAAGAAGGCTCGCAAGCTTCACCTCGACATGTTGCAATATTTCTTCCTTTCTCATCTGCAGAGACCTGCAGGCTAGTTCTGTCTTCAGCCCAGAAGCAGTCAGTCCTACAGCTGAGAGACTCAACTCCTGGCCCTCCCGTAGGATCTGATTCATTCAGCCTCGCTGGGAACCAACCTCCCGTCTAGGTATGAAACTCAGAGAAGACTGCCTTGTCCCAAGCCCCCTTGCCATGAACAGGGCAGGTCACCCTGCCACCAGCATCCAAAGCAAGTTTGGGAAAGCAGGGGTCTGGGAAGGCTGCGTGTGGCCAAAGCTTCACTGTACCTCTTGAGAAACATGGGACTTCTGTGCCCCCGCTCATCCCGTGACTGCCTAGCAGAGCTGATACACCCCCAATCAGCCTAATGCAGTGTGATTTTAAATCAGCCCTTTACTCCAAGCAACCAATTCATTATTCGGTGTGATGGCCCAAGTTGTAAAATCATGTAATAGGATGTCAAGGATTTGCATTATTGTAAGTGTTTTGTAAAATACACAACTTGTTACTGATTAAAACTGCTCACTATTAACAGTCTATAAAAGACTTGAAGTTGGAATAAGATTTAATCTTAGTTTGGTGCTCTCATAATGCAGCATTCATGGCCTGTAAAATGTCAGATTGTTGTCATGAGGACACATAAGAGTCAACTCAGCAAAGCCTTCTTTACAGATCCAAGGATTTAGAAACACCTCAGATTATGCCTTGAAGCGTACCTTCATCCTCACATCCTGGAATTCAGGTGACATTCCTCAGCCAAAAAGAAAACAAACAGGCATCAACATAAACCCTGCCTGACTTAATGTCCCTCTCGGACAAATGGCACAGGTACGCAGTTTTGAATCCTGGGAAGGTCTGTCTTGAAAATAGCAACGCAGGACGAGGTGATCCCATTTTCCATAGCAATGTTTCGGCATGTGGAACGTATTCCATAGATGGGAAACATCAGAGGCAAAGTGAAACTTAACATATGACCACCATCTGGGTACAGTTGTACTCCTTCATTTTTGAGTTTTGCAGAAATTGTAAGCCTACTGTAAGTTTCATTAACATGAAGTAGAAGTTTAATTTAATATGGATAAATGAAGTGTGGGCGTGCTGATACATTAGGAAGAATACTATTACCCAGAAAATTATAGTGGTCTCATGAGGTGGAAAAGGAAACTAAAGAAATGATATTTAGTTAAGTTATACCATTGGGTTTTTTGATAGACTGGTTTTTGCTTTGTAATCGAGTGCAACGTTATTTTATTATCACGATTGTACTATTACTATGGTGTAATCTTGCGCTTGATTACAAATCAAAACCAGGGATAACTATGATAATAAAATATTGTGTTAACATAATAATCTAGCAAAATGTAATAAAATAAGTGTTGCCATAGATTTAACAAATGTAAATGAGTCATATGTGTGCTGTAGTAGAACTAGTTACTCCCAAGATACAAGAGGTACTTATCCCAATATTGACTAGAAAAAGCTTGGGAAAAAAAAAGAGCTTGGAAAAAAGCTTAGAAAGTAGATAAAATAAGATATGAAGGGTATATTTAAAGGACTTCATCCTGGAAGTTGTTTTTCCTGTGTTCACACTTGTCAACATCAACTTGCCATGTTATATCAAATAGCCTTGTTCTGCAGCTGAGCATACTGAACGGAGACTGCTCGCTGACTTTGAACAGTAAAGTAGACTCAAAAATTTTGGCTTCTGCTGTGTTAAAATGCAACCTCTCTTTCCATTCATTTCAGATCAGCTGATCAGAAGGAATCAACAAAAGCTTAACTGGCAAATTCAAAATTTCACCCAACAAATAAAAAATTTAAATAGTGGAGTGAGAAGTAGTTACCATTCAGAACAAACGTGTGGATGTAAGGATAGAGTTCTCCTAAGCCTCCTAAAACCAGCCATCAATATTCATAGGTGTCAGACATGTATTTACAGTCTTCTGCATCCCAGTGGGTGCCAAATAGGTATGGTAAAAGCCTGTCACACAATTTCCATATCTCAGCAACACTAAGACCTTTTTCTACAGCTGCTGCCTCTGATTTGGGATGGAAATAGACTTTTATAAAAACAAGCGAAACACCAAAAACTTACCTAAAATAAACACATTGCAAAAAAAATTATACATCAGAAGATGGAAACAGATTGGTCAGGGTAACCACTGGTCTGTCCCAATAACTCCAGCACAGCTGGAGAAGAGAGCCTCCATGTCAACAGGAATGGAAATCAAACTACCCAAAAAGTAACAGAGAATCAACAGAACTTTATGGACTTTTCTGCCTTGCTTATAAAATCTCCTACCTAAGAGCTGATAGAGGAACTAGGCATTTCGTGTCTGTGCATTACTCGTTGAGTTTTGTACTCCTGAGCCTTTTCATCTAGGAACCAAGATGTCATCTTGGAGGAGAGATTCACTCTCTAAACCCACTGCTGTCACTGTGCTTATCAGAGTTCCTGCAGGAATAGTAAAGTTTTCCAATGAGACTTATTACAACCAGAAAACACAGAGGCGGCTGGAAAAATGGAATATATACGTGAAACTAATGCATGAAACCAAAATGTTGATATAGCACATATTTGTAATCACAGCCTAGGCTCCATGACAGGCTCATGCAAACATACCCCTCATCTCATTAGCATCTTTAATGACAATTTTGGCAGAAAAGCTAGTGAGGATCTGTTCTGTTCTCTTGTGAGTTGTCCATTCTGAAAAGGGATGTATTGCATCAATGAGGCAGCGTGCAAATTAGTGCAAGGCAGAGCAATTGGCTTGTGGTTCCCCTTCCATCAATGTAATTTCCATTTAATTACCATGCAAGCAGATTAATCACATCAGAACATCTTTCCCAGCATGTGCTGATAAAACACAGAGAGGGAACTTTATGCTACTCTTACCATCAGGTCTCAGGGAAGTGAACTAACCTACGAGGGTATTTGCTCATATTTTAATGAATATTAGACAGCTCTAGAACCAGAATTTCAAGGGCTATGTCATGTGAATTGGAGAGAGACATTAAAATCATAATTTGCTGAGTAGATTTAATTACATCAATTCAACAGACAGATGTGAAAGAAAGCAGAAGAAAAATTTGAGTTAATTCTGAGTTAATTGACCCAGTCCTGGAAACATTCATAATTCAAACTAATGTGTTAGATTGGTATATTTGTCTTACAATATATCTAAGTGCTTTTCAAAGATTTCATCTTGCTTTGCTGTATTTCTTTCCATCTCATGTAAAGCAGATATTTATATATGTATTGGCCTGCATAATGGCAGTGATTTTTCCACACTTTTGAGCTCAAAGGCTGGGTTGGCCCATTACATACACCTCTTCTGAAAATGCAGAAGTCTGTCACCGTCACTCACGTTGAGCCCTTAAGCAAGAAATTACAATATTATTGTATTAATCACATAAATAACATTAAGGTTACCACACACTGAGAAGAAATCATGCTTACTTTCACAAAATTCTGCCCATAACACAATACAGTAAAAACAACAAATATGACAGGAGGTACACAAATATACCAAACAGCAAAATGCTGACATGAGGTGTCTATCTGCATGCAACAGACCTCCCAAGTGAATACAGGGCATTATATCCAAACATAGCAAGGATGAAAGAGTTTTTCAATTACATGTTAAGACAGAGTACAGAAATACAGCTGACCATCCTTGGAGTCCTTCTGCATTTCCCCTTATGTTCTCCAGTATCTGCAGCTGCAGCCAGCACAGGAAAATGAGCCATATGTTAATCTTTACAACAGACTGCAAGTAGGACCATTCCTGGAAATTATAACTGCTCGTTGGCAAGTGCTGAGAAAACACATGCTACTACCTAGTTCCTCATCCCAATTTCACTCTGCTGGGGTGAGTGAGAAGAGATAGCAAGTTCTCAGCATGAGATAATACGTCCTAGATACTTGGCGTGTGAAAGTCTTGCTAGATTTAGCTGCAGACACCATCTTCGAGGGGAAGCAAGGGCTTTTATGGGTAAGAGAAGACAGAAGTAAAAGTAATAACTGGGATGGGGTGTTCAGGATGAACAGAATGGATGAAGCCAAGGAGCTGCACTCCCTTGTCACAGCTCAGGCCAGGCTGCTGTGGTCATATCTGTGTTTTAAGCTCCAGGTCACACATATGATGTTTCTAAACGAAGAAAATTTTATTTCCTACTTTCCTCAGTTTATTTAATCTCTGGGTAAAGATTAAGAGGAGTTGCTATCTTTTCTGCTCTGCTATTCTTTGGAATTTACTATTCCTCTCTTTTTTCCCCCCCCTTTTTTTTTTTTTTTTTTTAAGAAAAAAAGATCATACCATTTACAAAAATCAATAGAAGCAAATGTCATCTCACAGACAGCTCCCTTGCTCTCCGAGCAGACACTGCTTGAGCACCAGGCTTTGTGGTATGCTCAGAGAGGAGGTGTACATTTTAACTGGGTCTTTCTCCAGATGGCCGACAGATTGTGAGAATGAGGAAGGACTGAGCTACAGCTGAAGCCAAACTCAGGTGAGTTTTGTGAAGGAGCACCTAGGCTGGGACTAGCATCCATATCTAAGAAGCTATCACAGGTAAATACATATGTACAATGAAACAGACTAAAAATGAACTCAGTCTTGGTAAAACATCTGCAATTCTGGGTAAATCTTTTCTCTTTATTTTAAAATTTAAGTTTAAGAATAGGAGATTGTTGTGTTTTAGCCCAGGGCAGCAACTAATCACCACACAGCTGCTCGCTCACTCCTCTCCCACAGCAGGATGGAGAGAAAAGTGTAACAAAGGCTCATGGGTCGAGACAAGGACTGGGGGGGGGAATCACTCACCAGTAATCATCATGGGCAAAACAGACTCAGCTTGGGGAAAAAAACGATTTAATTTGTTACCAATCATATCAGAGAGGATGATGAGAAACAAAGTCAGATCTCAAAAACACCTTGTCCCACTTCTCCCTTCTTCTCGCTCTACCTCCTCCCCCAGCAGCACAGGGAGATGGGGCATGGGGGGTTGTGGTCAATTCATCATGTGTTGTTTCTGCTGCTCCTTCCTCTTCACAGGAAGAACTCTTTGCACTTCTCCAACATGAGTCCTTCCCACAGAATGCAATCCTTACCCATCAGATTGCTCCAGCACGGGCTTTTCTTCACGGAGTCACAGCTTAGGGTGCAGTCACTCCCTCTGATGTGGAGTCCTCCATGGACTGCAGGTGGATCTCTGCTCCACCATTAATTTTCACGGGCTGCACATCTCCTTCCACTCCATCTTCACTGACATTGGTTTTTCATAGCTGTTTCTCTTAGATGTCACTGCCTTGTCTGCTGCAGCCATGCTGGGCCTGACTAACCCTGGTGGTCCCAGCAAGGATGAACTCTGCCCTGCGGGCACGCCAGGAGCAAGGCACTTTGGATTGCTCCAAGCCACACTGCTGCGGCCACCACCAGTTGACTGGAGGTGGCCCAGTGTGGGCAGCTGCCAGTGTGGGAGGCCAGGGAGCCAGGCTCTCACTTTCCCCCCGTCTCTTCACCTAGGTCCCACCCAGCACAGGTTTCTTTGTCCCCTTCTTAAATATGTTTATTCCCAGAGGCACTGATGGGCTCAGCCCTGGCCAGAGGCGGGTCCAACGTGGAGCTGGGGAAGTTTCTCTTATCTCCTTACAGGGGCCATCTCTGCAGCCCCTTGCCTGCTGCCAAAACCCCACCACGTACACCCAGCACAGGGACTAAACATACCCAAGGAACACCCTGCGTGGCTGTGTCTCATGTGGCCCCAGCGCCCAGAGCTGCTGCTGCTCTTCCTTTCAGATGAGGCTTAAACCTGTCTGTGGGAAACACATGAGCTGTCTTCATTTTACCTGTTACTTTGGAGATCTGCCTGGCACCCTTATAAAGCAGCAAAGTTATATCTGGAAAAATTTATCATCACAGAGTTTTTATATATATATATTAAAAAAAAATCTGTTTTTTTCATTGTCTCGTGTCAATTTCTGGTTTGCTACAAAGCACGTAAGTTTATATTTATTTTCAGCTAAACTCATAGAAATTAATTACAACGAGGCAATGCACTCACAAAGCTACTACTGGATCTAACAGGCTACTGTCATAAAAAGTAAACAGATTCATGCACTTTAAAGCACGTTTAGCTTCACTGATCTAGAAGCAAACTGGGCATGAGAAGATTGCACTGACAGTGTTAAAACTCCTGCTATACTTAAACTGACATCAGTACAACAGAAATGTAACTATACACACTCCAACTTTGGGGGGATTTACGCTCCCGTAAATTTTAAAATCTGTTGCATCTCCCAAAAATTTTTAGCAAAAGGATAAATAAAAGACATAATTGGATCAAAATATTTATTTGCATTAAATAACAGCATTTAAATGTTGTGCCATTCAAAATCATTCCAATGAGTCATACTTGAACATAAAAGACTTATTTCGGATGGGCCATTCTCAATTACACTGGGCAGGCAAGACACATCTGTCCAATTTAGTGACTAAAATATGAAAAATAACTCCCTGATTGGATGTAGCATACGTGCTGTGGGTAAATTAGAAAGCTGTAAGGCCTTATGCTCAACTAGTGTAAGTAGGAGTTAACCCTCTGAAATCCTCTAGAATATTTTAACAATTCCTTTCACCTCTCAGGAACTTGGGAGGAGGACAAAGGCAGACTTTGCCAGTCTTTTCTGCTACATTTGTGGAGGCTGCATCCAAGGAAACATCCTCATTGAGATGCCTGGGTGATATTTTACATGGTTAGTGCTTGCCTAGGACTGCTTCCATGGTGTGTTTTAGGGTGAGACCACATCTCAAGTTGAGCTGTGGAGCTAGAAGTGATGCAGAAAATGTGCCTCCACTTAACAAGTGCCCACTGAGGCTTTGGTACAGAAACCTGCTCTGCAACCTGCTCTTGTTACCAGTTAGATTCTGGCTTTATTTCAGACCACAGCCTTAAATGGTTTAGAGACCATGTGCCTAACTCACCTAGTGATGACTTCCTGTGCCTTAGTAGAGCTGTGAGAGAGGAAATTTCTGATAACAGGTTCCCGTGGATAAAACTGCCAAGGGGAAGCAGCTCACTTTATGGACTTTTGAAGGAAAGTTGCAAAACACATTTACTTCTTACAAAGTACAAAGGTACAAGGAGGCTCTTGTTTTTTTCACACTCCAGTGTTAGGATTTTCTATTTAAAAACTGCATTTTGCAAGAAAGTTGAGATTGGCAAAGAGATGAATTTTTGATTTTGTAACAAGGTGCTCAGAGATTTGTTATGACTTTCTTTGCTACGCACTGACACATACAGATCCTGGCTTCAGCACCCCAACAGCAGGCAGACCTGAAAGGAAACAGGCTCTGGAAGCTGTAAGATGTGACTGCAGCAGCTCAGTGCCTTACTAATACTTGGTAGCAAACAACAGGACACAGTAAGTTAGAAAGTCCTTTTCACTCCTATGTTCCTGTGGGATCAGGAAACTCTTTGGAGTCTCTCTGTGATTTCATTTTCTTATTTGGATCACATTGCTCAGCAAGATATGATTTCTTCCTCTAAAGGGAATTTGCGTCCTCTGCCTTTTTATTTTTTTTAAATTTTAACTAAAAACAACAAAATAGAAAAACCTTAATGGTCTCAGCCAACCTGGAATAGAAGAGTTCAATCCTTCTCCAGCAGAAAACATGGAGCAAAAAAGAAGCACCTTAGGGAGAACCAGCCTCACAAAGCCAATGTAAAGGCAGTCACAAGAAGCTTTTCATCCCAGACCACACTAAGCAAGTGAATGCTCCCTGCAATACACTTTAGGCTCAGGCCCCGCACAGGCTAGGAGGACATTTCAGCGCTGAGCTGAGTGTTTCACACTGTGCAGCATTAGGTCATCTTACATGGACAAATGCCAGCTCATTTCTCTTACCTGTATGTACCAAAGCTTTAACAGGAGAGTGTCTCATGCTTTGTGTGACGGTGCTGAAACCTAATAAATAGCAATTCCATGAAGGGCGCTGAACTTCAGTGGCACAAGAGATTTCCTTCACCTCCGAGAAAAGCAGCAAAACATCTGAGACCCTTCTAGATGAAGGATGCTGCCATAGTCATGCCAGGAGCTACAGTCTTGACCAGGCAGGAGGAGCATATAGAGGGTTGGAGGAGGCAGAAAAGTGCCCTGACAAAAGCCCTCACCTCTCTGAACTTGCTGCCAATGTTCCTGCTGACTTTGGCAAGGTCAGGATCTCTCCTGGTATGTGTTGTAGGAAGCCTTTCCCTAGGTCCACTTGTAAGCACACAATTTTTACCTACCTGCTGCCACTGATCAAAGCAAAGGAAGCAGTAACACGTTTAGAAAATAAAATCTAGGGTGTTCTTTAGCATTCCTGGTTGTCATTTTTCTATATTTAGAAAAAAACATCCCAAGCTTCTCTTTTCTACTTGACAGGTCACCCTTAATCTCAGAAATATGGATTCATGCTTCCGTGTACCATTTTCCAGATTAACTCAAGCGATTTTGTTCAGGGCTTTCTGCAAGAGGCTCCATCCATGAAAAAACCTATCAAACCCACAGGGTAAATGATGAGTCTCTGCAGCATTGCTCAGAATTTGTGAAAAATCAGCGCCACAAGCACATTTTCCTGGGGAAGGCCAGGATTAGCTCTCAGCCTGGCAGGGCTGTAATGTGCTGAGGCTATCGAACAGTGCACGCGTGGCTCATTCACACCTGACACACCTCACTGCCAGGCTGGGATGCTGGCACAGCCCCCTGACCCGCTGATGTATGCCCTGCTCTTGAGTGCATACCCAGGGGCTCCATGACCCCCTCAACCTCTCTGGAGGGGTGTTGTTTAATTAGAAGTAACAAAAGCTATTTCAAGGGGTGCATAGTCAATAAATGCTCTAGCAGCCTTGCCATCTTCTCCATGACCAGACCTCATGACGAAAGCTACCAGAAACAGAAGCTGGTGGAAGTTTTTGTGTTGTGTTCATCCATGCTGGACTGTCCAGCCTAAGCTCCATGTGCAGCAACATCATCTCCAGCAGATCACAGGTTAAAGGCTCCATTAACCCTCAGTAGGCAAAGTAGCTGGTTGCTAACAGCAAGAGGTTAGGTGGAGCAAAAACGTGTGTTTACAAATCTGAAGTTTCCTCCTAAAGCTGGCATATGGACAAGAAACTGTTGTCAACAGGAATGAACAGAAGGAGGGTAAAGAATACTTCTGCCTAGACCGAGAAGCAGGCTGAAGCTCAAGTTGGATGATATACAGGCAGCATACAGTGAAGAAATAACAAGAAAGAGGCAGGTGGTAAAAAATTAAATAGTAACAGTTCTGATAGCAGAAACTGGTCTTCAGAGTCCCATAAACTGATGCTCTGCAATGTGGATTATAGCTGAGATCAAATTAGTCATAAGGACCTGGCACAAAACTGCCAGGCCCTACCCACAGCAGGTGAGAAAGGTGCCATTCAAACTCTCTCTTAAGGTTGCCATTGATTTACTCTGGGGAAAATTCTCTTTGCAACAGCAAACCCTTTGCTACATCATCCAGAGTTCAGCAGTACAGGAAGCAAGATGAGAGACCTAAGGCAAGGGGTCCTTTGCTCTCCTCCTGAAAAAACAGAAAAGATGTTGTCCTGTGCAAGTGAACCTAAGCAACGCCGAAGTGACAGGCAAGAAGCTTGCGGGGAACAGCTAATATGGGAGTTGGTGCATCCTGGGAGCTCAGACATAGCTGTCTTCATCACTGTCAGAGATGGATGTGCTGAGCTCATTCCTCAGAGGAAGGCGCTTGCTGGCCACAGAAACCAGCTCCTGTTTCCCACAGCTGCCCGGGTCCCAGCACACGCTTGCACACCACAGGCTGCATCTCACAGCAGCACGGTGCTGCAGTGGCTGTTGCTGTCCAAGCATGCTGAAGGACGGCATCTGAGGTTCTCAGCACTGTTGCAGGGATGGAAATTTGTTTTCATTCAGCATTAGATTAAACATGAGAATTTTTGAAGATTTTTTTTTGCAAGAATAGAGTTATGTTAAAAAAAATACACATTTTGAAGACAGAAGTTCTACTTTATAGCTTGACATGTAGTCCAATACACTCTAGTGATTATTATGCTATGGCTAAATTTTTAATTTTTGCACAACAGATCAACATGAAGCTGGCAGAATGGGGACTTGGACTCCCACATGCTGCAAAAATACTTCATCAGCAACGCGAATAATCCTATTCCTCTCCCAGCTTCCCAAGAGAAGTGCTGTAGACATGGATACACTTCTACAGAGTTCTCAGTTTTAGCAACACACCATATTTTAATCAAGAACGTAATTAGACAAAAGCACTCTGAGCATTTTTATTTGCCATGACACACTCTCTCAGGCTGCTACGTGCCTTCAGAGCAGTGGCTGAAGAGAGATCCTTGCTCTCCGCTTTTCTGCAACGCGAGGCATCAAGTGGTGTGTAGCACAACGGCGTTCAGACTCCCACGAGCTACGCCAGAGCAGCTACTGGAGAGCGAGAGCTCCGCCGAGTAAAGCATCGCTGCCAGAGTGTGTCATGAAGAATAACAGCATTCATTTTCAGAAGGAAAGCGCAGAGCGGTACACCTTGTGCAATGTGACCTCCATGTCTGTAACTGAAGTTAATGAAGCCTTGCCAAGAGCCCAGGAGGGACGCCTGTGCATCCATTATAGCCAGTTATTAACACCCAGTTCACTCGTCCTGCCGTGGGTAACAGATGGCAGTGCAGGTAAGATGGACATCAAAACATCGTGCAGGCTGGGTGATGGCTGCGGCTGGTTGCACCTACACACTGTTGCCCCACAACGCTTGCTCTGACTTTGGCCCCTATGCATCGCACGCAGCAAAGACCATGGCCCGGGCTGGGGTTTAGTGTGCTCTCACGTGGGTTGGAGGAAAGACTCCAATTGTTCTGCCAGACATACACCGTGGGAATCACTGACACAAGGAGCTGCCTGCGATCCTTTCTTGTGGGGCACAGGATCTCGAAGGATGCAATTCGAACGATGCTTGGAGTGCGCTACCAACAGGCCCTGCCTGCTAATCTCCCTCCGAATATTCTGAAATACATTTCTGGCTGCCACGTCCTTCTTGCCGTGATAATGCTGCAAATTTACCAGCTGCTGTTGCTGCACAGAGGCCCGGGTAAGGAAGGGATGGATTTGTCCTGAGGCAGAGAAAAGAGCTTCCATGTGGAAAATTTGCAGTGGGTCCCATGGAAATTTTTAGGAGAAATTTACAATGCAAGGCAAGGTTTTACTAAAATCTGAATTTTTATGGAGCTGGTTCCTATTATATTAAAAGTGACAAGCTTTGTAAATCTGTCCATGCAGCTGCAGCACACACAGAAAAAACAGCTCAGTTACTGATAAAGGACATTACCATCTGCCCAAAGAATTGATGGCAGGTCAAACGCTGAACACTGTTATAATTTAATCTACCAGAAGACAGATCCTGCAAATGTTAGAAGTGATGCAAAACTACTTTCCAGAGGAGCTAAGTGCACTCTGTAGCACTTCTTGCGCTACCCAACTTTAGGTTGAGACACTGTTCAGGAGTCAAATCCAACTCAAAGTAATGCTATAACACAATATAAAAAACCCTCCTAATTGACAACAGTATTTCTGCAGGCAGTAAAGACTTCCCTGACTTGCTTCCTTGAATTTATACAATATATTTATGAATTGTTCCCTTGCTTGCAAGCCTTGAAACCAAAATCCATGCATTGTCTCAAATGGAGAAGCTCAGCAGAAAGCAAGCTGAGTGTAAGCTTGACCAGGAAACTTTTCTCTATCTCCTTCCTAGACCAGAACCTCACCATCAGTGCTGTCTGTGTCTTGCTTTATATAGCATGACAGCAGCTCACCATGGAAGAGGTGGAGACAACCGTTGTCCAGTTTTATGGGCTGCTCATTTTTGATTTTTCTCTTGCTTAACCTGATGAAGACTAAAACTGCAAGGGGGCTTAGAAAGGGGTGTATGAAGGAGCCACTTCAGTCAAATAAGTGTTCCCAGACAATAGGAACAATCATTAGAGATGATACAGGTATTATGTTATTTCACTGAAAAGAAAAACAGCTGCCCCCCGCCTCTATCAGGGGGCAGCTGTGCCCACATAGACATCTTTTGTGACTTAACTGCATCCATGGTTTGACATCAGTTGTGTTTCCTCTACATTCCCAATATTCTTAATTCTCTTTGGATTGTTGCATGACCTCTTAGAGAGGAAGACAACAACAACAAACAATCAAATACCTCAACTCACCATCAGCAAGGGCTAAGCTCTTTTTATAAAAAGAAACCCCATCAAACTCAATTTTGTGTTTTGCATGGCTACTACAAGACTGCAACATGCCTTCCAGAAGAATGTCCACCAGTTTTTTCTATGAAATTAATTGAGAAAATGAAGGACACAGAAAGAAAAGGCATTTGTGCTAGTTTAATATAAATAATTTATCTCAATGAAGAATACTGCACTACAGTCATAGACAACCTGCCTGTTGAGAAAGTCCTGATTCCTTGGACAAACAAGTGGAATTTCATCAGTTAGACAAAAAAAAGTCCAAATGACTGTATCCAGCTCATATTGATGCCATTCTGCAAATTTGATTTCTCATCTCTCATAACAAAAGAATACAAAAACCTTGAGGAGATTTTCAGACAAAGCATCAATAAAAAGGCATGTCAAAATAATGAGAAAAAGTAACAAAAAGCTAGAATAAGTTAAATTCCTGAGACAGTTTTTAAATAATTCTGCCTTAGTAAGAATAGCGAGAAGATGACTCTGAAGTACCACGGAGCACTATGGTCCTTATTTCAAAGTGCTTTGCACTGCTCAGATGATGACACCTTCCCCACTGGTTTGGCTTCCAGTCTTTGTTGTGCAAAGTCCAACATTAAAAATTTAACCAAAGAAAAAAAATAAACAAGATAAAAAGCCAAAACTAAAGTATGGATAATCTCAGATGAGATCAGAAATGAAATTAAGAAGAAACTTATGCATATGGAGCCAAGCCAGCTTTCAATGTAACAGTTAAAAGCTAAAGGCTCCTACTCAAAGTATTTTGGAAGAGGCTGATGCTAATACAAGTGACCAAATTTAACCACTGCTGAGAAAGGGCATGTAGCATCCCTGCCTCCTCTTGCCAGGTATTGTCACCCTCTCCAGTCGTGAGGTCTTGTGCTGATTCCAGCTCTTCAGCCTTTGACTCTCCCTTGAGCAGAAGCCACCAGTTTTCCACCAACACAAGCTAAAGCTATGCAGGGCCCTAATGCAATTTCCAAACATGGTCAAGCAGAGTGTCATTGTAGGGTGCAATATTTTCAGGGATCTGGAAACTCCTGCAAGTTAACATTTAGTTGCCTCAAAAGTTTTTACAGAGTCCTGTATTCAACAGGATACAGAAAGTATCCAAGAGGCTATTTACTATTCCCCCACCTCTAAGCACAATTTAAACCTTGGATACCAGAAGAGAAGCATTTACATGGATTCAGGGCACACCATACAGAGCTTTCTTTCCCAACAGCAACACAGATATGCCACAACTTAAATCCCATTTGTCACATTAGGTAAACAGGCAGTTGTTCTTGTGGAGAAAATTCTCCACATGAAAGAGTAGTAGGATACTAGATATGTGAATTAAAGTTTGCTATGTATTTAATAAACTGGAAAGAGGATGAACAATGAGGTAGCGTGTTTTTAGACTTCACTGAATTATTTAGGTTAGCTGAGCTTTCAAGAAAGCTGTGGGGACTTCAAAAGAGAATAAATGCTGCTGGATGAGCACATAGCAGAACAGCCAATGGATTTTACTGATGGCAAAAGGTAACAAACTAATACATGCTGTTGGATATAAATTGCATTGCACACATCCCAGGTACAAGGTGTCACTGTAGAGCAAAACAACTCCATATCTGATTTTAGGATATAGTAAATAGTGCAAGCAGCCGAGGTGTTTCCTTTAGCTCACACTCTAGCAGAAGAATAAATTGTACTGGTTACAAACAGAAAGGTCATGCCTTTAAAATTAACATGAATGAAAAATAATTTTTGAAAATAACTCAGCTTCCATCTGGAACTTGGTGTAGACAAGATGCAGCCAAGGCCACGACTTGGCTGAATTTTTGAAGTGACTGACCATTTGTAGATACCTGAATATCACATCACCGAGTGCTAAACAAAACCTTGAGACACACAGATAACAGGATATAATTCTCATAATACAGGACACAAGTCAAACACCAGCCAATATAGTCTAGAAGGAAATGTCCCCCTTGAGAAGGCTTTTCTGTAACAATCTGGCACAGGAAAATCCATTGCTTTGTTCAGGCCCCTGTCAGAAACAAAACATTAGTCTAGTTGGACCTCTAGAATTATTTGGTCCAGCAGCTATACTCTAAACTCATTCTCCGGGGTTTTCCATTCATTAAGATCTTAGTCTATCTTTCAGATAACAGCAACCATTGGTATTGTACTATTTCCTTTCTTATTTTCAGTGCAGCTGGTGGTAGGCTTAGGGTACCTACAACTATGTAATTTGGTGGTTTGTTTTTTTTTTCAGAGATTTTAAATAATTCCAACTCTCCTTTCACTGTTGTCTCTTCTGAAGGGATGTGCACCTCACCAGCACCTCCTCCCATGCCTGCAGCCATACCCACAGCTTGTGGACCATCTTCAGAGCACTCCTGCCCAGGGCAGAGCAGATCCTGCTCTCTGAGCATCGCCTGCACGAGATGTCAGGATGCGTGTTCAGAATGGCAGCATTTGCTTCTGGGGGCCAGAGAACTAAAGCCCATCTGCATTCCTAAAAATAATTTCCTTATAATCACACCTGAACTGCTGCCGAAATAGAATTTTCTCAGGGCAGAGGTGGATGTTTGCAAGGCTCTGGGAGGCTCAGCTGGCACTGGCTCACTCTGTGGCTGGGCTGGCAGACCACGGCTTTTACCCTCACCCCAGGGTATTGCTGCAGGCATTTGCCTTGTCTTCACTGCTCTTACACCAGTCTCTCACTTTGCTCTCTCTTCTCTTTCGGCTGCTCTCTGAGAATCCTGGTTATAAGCCACAAGAAATCTCTGTTTTCCCTCTCCTCCTTTCCGCCATCCCAGCACACTGATCAAAGGAAATAAACACATATGGGAACTGGTACTGCTCCATACCGGTTCCTTTTGAGTGAAGCTGGTGCACCTCTGGCATCATTTGTAAGAGCATTATTTTAACAAGGTGAGATTTCACCTTTCTCCTGACAGTAATCATGTTAATACTTAATATCCATCACATAAATATTTAAAGCCTCACTACAGTATTGAGAGAAGCAATTAGTAAGTATCTGTGTAGCCCTAGGAGGGCCCCAATGCTAAATCTGATAAATACTCATGTTGAAAGAACTCCTTGAGCTTTCACTGTGCCAGGACATGCTGCTGGTGTTCTCTGGCGATGAAGCCTTGGTGGTACTGTGCTTGCTTTCACTCCTTTTCTCAACATGATGTTTCTGCTCTCCACTGCCACGACACATACCCTGGCTCCAGGCACTGCTCTGCCCATCGCCCAGGCTGGGAGGGCTCCAAAATCTCAGAACATCTAAAAATTTCAGCTGACACCATTGCTAGCAGAGCTAAACATTGAGCAGCAGTTACTACTGGTAGTAACAGAGATAGTTGAATCAGCTGGGAGAGGAAAGGGACCCCCTTGGTCCTCCCCAAGGTGTGCAAATGCACATCCAGCAGCCCAGAACCGGTGGGACGATGCTGCCATGAACAGGGAGGCGTCGGGGGTAACGTGGCACAGGGAGGACAATGCCAAAACAGTGTGATGAGTCACAGACAAGATGTCCACTGCCATTTCACAGATTTTGGGTTTACCCTTTTTCCAGACCACTGCTGGATTCTAAGTGTTAAAATAATGCAGAGTGATCTCACCAGTTTGCTACTGTCAGTTGTCAGTCGTAAACCAGTAATAAGTAACTAGCCAAAAACTAAGCCAGGAGTGTGTCAGAAGGGGAAGACTGTTAATTAATCCAGGTGGACTGACACAGTCACTTACACATACATAAAACTGCAGCTATTTAACTCACAACCATGAACACGCCAAAAGAGTTAAGGAAACTCCACTATAAGAAACATCACTTCTTATTTTCTTCTTTTTCTTCTTTTTTTTTTTTTTTGAGAACGAAAGGCCAAAACAGCAACTCCATTTATCTACTTGTATCCTTCCTACGTGGCGTTTGGACATGGGTGCTTGTAGCTGGTTGGCAGCAGTAAATATTAACCTGTACCTTGAGAGTCAATTACTAGAAATCAGCAGGGGAAAAAAAAAAAAAAAAAAAAGATGGAGCAAATGGCCTCAGCTGCTCAAGAACTGCCTTGCTCCTTGCTGCAGCTTCAGAAAATACTCAGCATCAGAGTGTGCAGCATGCCCCAGCACTGCTGAAATCTGCATTGCAAACACCCCAGGCACCCTCTATCTGTCCTCTCAGGTATCAGCTGCACCCAGGAACTTATTCAGCAACACCTTGTCCTTGTCTCACCTGATCAGGTCTCTCTGCAAGATGTTCACTGCTGATAGCAAGTGGCACCCCAGGAAGGCAAAGCAGGGCCAGGTGAAATGAGACTGCAGCACAGGCTGTTTGAGCAGCATCTCCTTCTGCTCCCCCCTTTCCTTCTGCAGGGCGAATAAACGGCCAGGTCTGCTGCAAGTGCTCAGCACATCTCTGCCGCCACATAATAATGATGATAATTATCAATAATAACAATAATCTGGCTGTAAAGCTGCTCCAGCAGTTGAGGCTAATGGATGCTGAATCTAATGTCAGTCCTCCTGGAAGCTGCGTCATGCTGCCAGCATTACAGTGTTTTTTGAGACTCAAAGAGAAGAGAGAAGCCTGGGCACCTGCAGTGGCAGATGAGTGTGTTGGTCCCTTGTTGGCCTCCCTCTGGTAACTTCTTAGCAGCTATGAACACATTTCATTAGAACAAAGAAAGTTTAGTACCTTCTGTAATTTCCACTCAGATGAGCTGGTGAGGTTCCCTTGCATTCCTACACTAGTCCCAGCAGACAAAGAGCAGTCCTCTCTCTTGCCCATAACACTAGATATGACGCAAAACCACCACTGCTTGTTCCTAAAATGCTCCAAGGTGAGGAGGCAATCTCCATGTATTGTCAGAAGCTCCATTACATGCAGAATACATGATCCCCTATCACACCAGTATTTTTAATTAATCAGAAGTTTCTCCATTGAGATTAAACACAGTGTTAATTTCTCCTTTACTCTCTCTAATACATGGTTATTAATTAGCATACTACTTTGTTTAGTTCTTTAGGAACTGCATGCTATGGAAAACGTTCTACGTTGTCAAATGCAACTCATCAACTAGTCCAAGACATTTAAGAAAGATTAACTGATAAACATATCAGAGCGCTGACTAACTGGTGAAAAATCCAGCTTGATGCATCCTGCCATCCCTTCCTTTATAATAAGATTCTTGAATTGACTGACAACTTGATTTTTCCTTCTTTTAAGAAACGAAAAGCACTGAAAACCAGAAGTCTTTGTGGAGGGTGTCTATTCAAATTTCTGGTTATGCTTGAAGTAAAGTCTACTTCATCTACCTTATGATCTGAAAGGTAAGGAAATGAACCTTCTCTGCAAAGTAGAATTTATCATTGGGGCTGAGAGAGCTGTTGTGGAATCTTAAAAGCAACTTCATCACTCTTCTATTTGTTATATGTAATTTTTAAGGTTCCTTTCTGATTATGTATATTAGAAGTGACTTCTACAAATCCGTTAGAGATGTGCTGCATACCTTTCTCCGTATAGCATATGGCAGCTTTTGAAACAGCCCGGAGTCGTAATATGTAGATTATATAAAACTCACAGGATAAAATATGCAGAGTAAAAATGACTGAACATTCATAATTACATCTCCAAGCAGTAACACTCGCTCTGGTTGGTCCATGGCCATGAACCCTGGTTACTCTCAGAGGAATTCTGCTGATGTGTGAACATTTGCCCCCTTAATCACTGATACTTGTTTGTGTGCTACCATGTCAAACAGAATATTTGAAATATACTAGTCAAAACCTACTAAAGCATTTGTATATTTTTGGATTTTCTGACCTCTAGCTCTCAGAAAACAAGATAAAGTCCACTGTCCTACTGGCCACTGTAGCACCCAGAGTGCTTGCAGGCTGCTGTAAGAACCACCATTTTTCCAAAAACTATAGCTCAAAGGAATTAAGCCAAGAAAACCTGTGTTACACAAAAAGGCAGATTTTGTCCTCAAAACTGCTGGGTGCAACGATGCAGGGATGCTACTTATGACACCAGACAAAACAGACTCAGGAATAAGTGATGGACCTCTGGGGGCTCTCAGTTATAGTAAGAGCATTTGTTAATGTTGTGACGCTGTCAAGAGCCTTTCCAGCTGCTGTCTCATGTTGCCATAAGAACTGGTACACCAAGCTGAGTATAACATACAAGATACCAGCCTCCTCTCCCTGCCAAAGCTCGAAATAGGTGTATTTTCTGAAAAGCTTAATGACTCCAGTGCATGTGAAGCTGAGGAAGACACAGCTGTGTTTGGTCCAAGTTGTATGTAGCAATGAGTGACAGGTTTAACCTGCTTTTTCTCTGTGCATGCATGTTTTATTTACATGAAATACCAAATGCTGAGGTTGTTGATGTGCTCTGTTAGTCTTACATCCTAAATGATTTTTCTAGACGCCCAGAAAAGGGCATCTGCATATTATGGTGGATTTAAAGAGGAGCAATACCCTGGACACAACCTCAGTCTTTTTCCTTTGGTCCTCTCTCAGGCATATCCAGTCAGTTCATGCACTTTAGCTTCTGTGTATCAAACCAAGTGTTTATTTTTTTCAGGATAAACGAGTAAATAATCACTTGGGAGAGGGGACAGACTTTCTCTACTCCCTCTGGCAGCCTTCTCCCCTTGCTGCTGGAGTGGCACAGCCCTGGCTGCTTACTTCCACGATTAGTAGCTTAAATAATATAGAAAAGTGATTTCATAGAGGTCCTATTTAAATCAGTCCACAAGTTCCTCTGAGGCTCTATTTTCCTCAAATGGAGCTTTTCCTCCTGCCCTCACAAAGCCTGAAGACAACACACTTGCTTCGGTCCAGTCCGGCAAGGGCTACCAAGCTGGCCCAAGGGAGCAGTGCCAGAATCCAGCACAGCCCCAGCAGCCTCCTGGCTCCCTTGAAATAGCAGCAGCTATTCTAATTTCTCACAGTATTTCTACAAATTTTCCATGCATGTTCCGAAATTATCACTTTGGAAAAAAAAAATAAATCTACTTAGTGTCACTTGCCTGAGGAGAAGTGTTTGGGCCATCAACAGCTAATACTGGTGCTCTGGTAGAAAAGAGGAATAATTACAATTCCTCTTCAGATCAATTATATTTACTTGCCTCTAAATATGCAACATGGTTTACACCTTTAAATGACCTTAAGTAATCTTTTTCTAGGCAGAACAGAAAATCCATTTCCATTAGTTTCCAAAGACTCAGGAAGTATGTCTGTAGGAAGATCACTTCCATAAATTCTGGGTTACCCAGTGACTCTAAAAAGGTGAATTTATGGAAGCGTTGGTCAATCAAATAATTCTATATTTATATGCTCCCTTTCAAGCTCCAGGGAACCAGAGTAAAATGCTAAAAATAAAATACACATGTTGTAATACACAGAAGATTTAGAGATGGAACTATTCTGACAGCTCAAAATAAAAAGCTTTATGCATAAAAGATCTCAATGGCTAGGTCTGTACCTAAATCACATATTGATTTAACTCTCTGTAGACGAGTTATATAAGCTTTGAAATTATGTATGCTTGACCAATGTGTTTTAGAAATGAATCTCTGTCTGACTTAATCATTTAGGCAAGAGAAGAAGTCACATAAATATCCCAACATTTTACTTTATAGGACAGTAAACCAATTTCTAATCAAATCTGTAAGTAAACAGCATTATTTGTTTCCAAGAAATATCAATATTAAAATACTATTCAAAGAAAATCTGAAAACAGCCTTCAAAAATTGTTAAGTGTTATCTATTAAACACACACATTATATTGATACGTGTGTATACAAACATGATGATGGGAGATATAGAGGCAAATGCAATACCCCTTTGTACTATCCAGGGATGGAGTGTCCCAGCACCACACTGAAAAAAATTGGATTTGGAGTACAGAAAAGCAAAATGACACCCTGAAAGGCACAAGGCAAGCTCAAGTATAAATGCCAAGAGTGAAGGCTTTTAACCCCTTTCTCAACCACGTTATTGCTTAAATCACACTGATAGCAGCGGGAGCTCAAGGACTGATTCTGACTTGATTTAGAGCTGGGTCAGTCACAAACATGCTCCTGGGCTTTTCCCTAAGCTCCTGTATCCTAGCTAGTTTTGGGGCAGTCCAACCAAAAGGTAAAAAGCTAACTCATTGTTCTAGTTACTCTGGGTGGCCTCAGCAATAAAAAAAAGCAACAGTGCTGACACCATTCACAGGTCATTCCCAGCAGCATGGAAGCAAGCTCTGCTCCCAGAAGAGCATCACCCTCACTCAGCAGAGCCTGAACCTCAGCACAGACCCATGGCCAAGTCCACGCTGATACTCCCCAAGCTACCAGTGCATGAAAGATTGGGCAAAGCAGATTGCTGCAGCCTTGGGGGATTCCCTGCGAAAGCATATAGTCAAACAAGGACAGAAGTCACTTACCATACAGGACTGTAATGAGCGACACGGGCATGACCAGGATACCCACCAGCATGTCTGCCACTGCCAAGGACATCAGGAAGAAGTTTGTGGCATTCTGCAACTTCTTCTCCAAGGACACAGCCATAATTACCAATATGTTCCCCCCGATGGTCAGCAGGATGACAACCAAGATCAGGAGGGCTGGCCAGTTCTTCTCCCTGACAGACATGCGAGAGACTTCGCCCTTCTCAGAGGCATTAAGAGGATCAGATGTAGGCAAACTCTGATTCAGAGTCCAATTGCTGCTTAAGGACCAAGCCATCAGACCACCATGCAAACTGAAATCCAGTGTAACAGACACTGTTGTTAAGCTGAGTAATATTCCAGTGCTACTTAAAGCGCTCATCGTCTGGGACTGGTTTTCTGTCTCTCAACCGTGCCTCAGAGATGATCTCTTTTCCAAATTGTAGGTCCAAGGCAGATGTCGAACTTCACAAAACCTGAGCCAGAAAATCATTTGATCTTCCATAGTGAAACAAACTTTACAGAAGTTAGCGTGGAGCTCTTCTAGTTTCCTTGGGTGTGATGGAAGATGACCACTGACCAGCAACCTTGAGGGAAAGGAGACTTTGCAATCTCCAGCTGGTTTCCAGGTCCACCATTCTGAAAAGGAAAGAAAAAGTATATTCTTCACTAAAATCCCAGTATACACAACATCTCTATCCCCATTCAAATGACATTCTTATTCTCTTCCTTCCTGCTGTCTAGGATGTTCTCCAGACTGCAAGTAATTTATCTTATGGGTACAGGCTATGCCTACAATTATGGGGGAGAGAATCACATCAGTGTGCTCTGGCTGGTTAAAAGCTGATTATCGCTAATTAAATGTTTTGTGAAACCTGCAAAAGCAAGGCTGAAGAGCAAAATATGTTTCAGTTGATAGCCACTTCACAGATACTCTGCTGCTGTGTAAAACAGTAATTGCACGAAATTCCAACCAATCCAGATAGCACAGCCAAAGCACAGTGTAAACCATCACCCTAAATGGAAGTGTTTGGATATATTTTGCATATTCTGAGGTAAAACACAGGTGTTGTAAAACCCTTAGATGTCAATGATTAACTCTCTTACAATAGTGAAGATTACAGTTGGTTTTTTATTGGGAAATAAATGGAGGATAAGACGCAATATGTATTAGGTAACATTATGCAATGCTATGCTGTCAATTTCTCCAAACAAACAGATAACAGAGTTAAAAGAAGAGAAAGGACAAACTTTCATAAAAGCTAAGCAGTTATTTCTGTTCCTCTTCATCTGTTTTTATGCAGCTGTGTTTCCTGGCTGCTGGACCAGTAAGCCCAGTCCCACCAGCCTGCTGCCCAGGACGTGCCAGTATCAGTACCCTCATCACGCATGCAGTCGGTACAATAGATTTCCTCCAAGTATCTCGCATGATTTATGTTTCTTCACAAATTAACTGACAGCAAGGGCAAGTCAGATTACGTCCCCTGACTGCCCATGTACTGCAGGCCAGAAAGCATCACACTGCTGCCTCTGGAGGAGTCCATTAGCCTAAGGCATTGACCTAATTCAGCAAATTAAACATACTCTTCACTTCAGGCGCTCACCCGCTGAGGCTAAAGACATGTATTCCCAATCCTGGCTAAATCACATCCTCAGGATCTCAATCACTTTAACTGCCAATTCTGTACAACTGATGAAAACAGCAGCTTTGCTTTGCATTTCCATTGCATCAGAGTCAGGATCCTAACAACCATGTATGGGACTAAAAGCACAGAAGGAGAGCACTTAGTAGAACAACAAAAACCCTCACACACTGTATGGAAGTTAACCAGCAAGTAGAATAAAATCAACAGCATGCAACTTACGCCAAGCACATTCTCAACTTTGTGTACTACACAGGAAAAGAGCTGTTTTACCACTGTTAAATAACTAACTAAATAAAAGCCAGATTTTAGCCCTTGAATACACTGTGGCACATGTGTGACACAGCAATTTGCCATCCAGGGATTAAAAGCTAAATGTAATTCATGGGATTACACTAGTTTTTATGTAGATAAGTACTCAGAGTCCTATAATAAAATGTTTAATATTCATGGAGATTTCGGAAACTTACTAATGGGCTTTGTGCACAAAAACATTTCATAAATGAGCGGTGCATACAATGAACCCAGATTTGCTTCTGCATTATAGTTAATTACTCCCAAAGGGTCTCTAAACCTCATATTTAGGAAGAAGTTTTGCACTATGTGCACAGAAAATAATTTTGCAGCTGCACATGCAGAAGAATTAGCAAGTAGTCATTGGACCATTTATTTTTCCAACTTAGCCAGTCTATAAAAAGTCTCTAGAAAGTTTAATAATATTTCAGAGTATTTTTTTTTCAAAACACAGCTTTTATTTGAAAGCTTGTAAACATCAAGGGCAACAAGAAAAACTTCTATAGATATGTCAGTGATAAAAAGAGATCTAGGGAAATGTAGGCCTTCTCTGGAAGGAAACAGGGGACCTGGCTACCCGGGATATGGAGAAGGCTGAGGTTCTCAATGATTTCTTTGCTTCAGTCTTCACTGGCAAGAGCTCCAGCGGCACAGCCCAAGCCACAGAAGGCAAAGGCAGGGACTGGGAGAATGAAGAACCACCCACTGTAGGAGAAGATCAGGGCCGAGACCATCTTAAGAACCGGAAGGTGCACAAGTCCATGGGACCAGACGACGTGCATCCGCGGGTCCTGAGGGAACTGGCAGATGAAGTTGGTAAACCACTATCCATCATATTTCAGAAGTCGTGGCAATGTGGTGAAGTTCCCAATGACTGGACAAGGAGAAACATAGCCCCATCTTTAAAAAGGGGAAAAAAGAAGACCCAGGGAACTACAGGCCAGTCAGTCTCACCTCTGTGCCCGGCAAGATCATGGAGCACATCCTCCTGGCGACTATGCTAAGGCACATAGAAAATAAGGAGGTGATTGGTGACAGCCAACATGGCTTCACTAAGGGCAAATCCTGCCTGACTAGTTTGGTGGCCTTCTATGATGAGGTTACAATATTGATGGATAGGGGAAGAGCAACTGACATTGTCTACCTGGACTTATCCAAAGCATTTGATACTGTCCCACACGACATCCTTGTCTCTAAACTGGAAAGACATGGTTTTGATGGATGGACCACTTGGTGGACAAGGAATTGGCTGGATGGTCGCACTCAAAGAGTTGTGGTCAACGGTTCAATGTCCACATGGAGGCCTGTGACGAGTAGTGTTCCTCAGGGGTCAGTACTGGGACCAGTGCTATTTAACATCTTTGCTGGAGACATGGACAGTGGGATCAAGCGCACCCTCAGCAAGTTTGCAGATGACACCAAGTTGTGTGGTGTTGTGGACACGCTGGAGGGAAGGGATGCCATCCAGAGGGACCTTGACAGGCTGGAGAGGTAAGCCTGTGAGAACCTCATGAAGTTCAACAAGGCCAAGTGCAAGGTCCTGCACGTGGGTCGGGGCAATCCCAAGCACAAGTACAGGCTGGGTGGAGAATGGATTGAGAGCAGCCCTGAGGAAAAGGACTTGGGAGTGCTGGTGGATGAGAAGCTCAACATGAGCCGGCAATGTGCGCTGGCAGCCCAGAAAGCCAACCGTATCCTGGGCTGTATCAAAAGGAGTGTGGCCAGCAGGTCGAGGGAAGTGATTCTGCCCCTCTACTCTGCTCTCGTGAGACCCCACCTGGAATACTGTGTTCAGCTCTGGAGTCCCCAACATAAGAAGGACATGGAGCTACTGGAGCGAGTCCAGAGGAGGGCCATGAAGATGATCCAAGGGCTGGAGCACTTCTGCTATGAAGACAGGTTGAGAGAGTTGGGGCTGTTCAGCCTGGAGAAGGCTCCGGGGTGATCTCATAGGAGCTTTCCAATACCTAAAGGGGGCCTACAGGAAAGCTGGAGAGAGACTTTTTACAAGGGCGTGTAGTGATAGGACAAGGGGCAATGGCTTTAAACTGAAAGAGGGGAGATTTCAATTAGATATAAGGAAGGAATTTTTTACATAGAGGGTGGTGAGACACAGGAACAGGTTGCCCAGAGAAGTTGTGGATGCTCCATCCCTGGAAGTGTTCAAGGCCAGGTTAGATGAGGCTTTGGGCAACCTGGTGTAGTGGAGGATTTCTCTGCCCATGGCAGGGGGGTTGGAACTAGATGATCTTTAAGGTCCCTTCCAACCCTAACCATTCTATGATTTTACGATTCTATGATTCTATAAAATTAATCTTTTTTCCAAGTCACCTTTCTCCAGTGAAGGAGATCAGGCAGCTTTGTGGCACTTGAGTTTTGCTGTGCAGGATACCCCTGTTAAAGTCAGGGGGAATTTCTGGGTCTCCAGAAACTCACTCTTTGAAGCGACTCTTGGGCGCTCCTGATCGTGCCACAATAATACTTAGGTGGGATGAGCAGAAAGTTCAAGTCCAAACACAAGGACATAGACAGGAGGACACCCAGCCTTGGTCTTTCTTCTTCCCAGGTCTGAGCTCTTGGAGAAGGCTGATGTTACTAACACTCTCACCATTGATGTGGATGAGCTTGATGTTTCTGGCACATGCTAGTTAGGGTTGCCAAAGGAACATGGGCAGAAAGAGGCCTCGACTTTCGAGCTTAAAAAAAACCCATAACATCAAAAAGAACAACCTAACTGCAAGATAAGGTTTCTGAATTAAAAAATGTCAAATTTTATAACTACTCAGGACTGAACTCTGAAATGGTTAGTAGGGTCATTCTCTCTTGCATTTCACAAATGTATTTGCAATAACATTTTCTTCCGTGAATGATATTGAACCAAACCATGGAGTTAAAAAAAACAACAATAAAATCAGTAGGCAGAATTATCACCTGCTTATTCATCAGTTTTATTATTAAAAATAAAATATACATTATTTGGCTACTGCAAAAGGTTCCAAAATTATACTAGTCACCAAATACAATTTCTTTGAGTTAAATTATCCTCAGGAGAAAAATCAGTTCTGTCAGGAAGGTCTAAGAAAGGGAGACTTCAAAATTCATTTGCTTGCTTTAAGCAAGCAGTTTTCAGACACACACAGAGACAGACTTTGAGTAAAATGTTTTCTACATAAAGTCAATTCTGCAAATCTTGTGCACACTAACTTCTCAGCAAGAAAAATACATTTTCTGAAGTCTAACAGATTTCTCAATAATCCTCACCCATACTCCTCTCAGTACTTAAAAATGTACGTCCCACATGCAAGAGTAAATTTATGCTATGATATTGAAAAGCTAAATTTTTTAATTAGAACTATAACAGTAAAAATTAATCTCAGACTCCAAATTCTATCTTTGCTATTAGAAGGCATTATGATGTCTTTTAAAACTTGGCATATTCACTTGTCTATTACTTGGAGTAACTCATGAAGAGAACCATTACCATTTACCATTTTTGTGACAACACAGAACCAGGAAAAGAAAATGAAATCACAAAGACACCTAAAAAAGCATTTTCCAGGTACATTTATGGAAATGCAATACCTGAAATAACTGGGTACATATGCAAGAAAGATGTGTAGAAAAAAAAGCAATGACACTGGCAGGAGCTCTGCCTTATCCTATAGCCCCCAAATTCCTGGTTTAGACAGAACAAAGATATTGGCATTGCTCTGTATGTCACCGTGACCCTGACAACAGCCAGAAAGAAGTTGGCAGCTCTTGTTCTCGCTGCCACCAACAGCTGCCCCCTGGGTGCAACCAGCTCCCCATAGCTAGGAAATGGAGGAAAGAAGAGCTAATCTCTCAGACCAGAATAGCATCATCACTTGCTTTAATGTTGCTTAAATTCAGTCATCATCAGGTCTGGCATAAACAGTGACAAACCTCCAACTCTTACCTTGGCATAAACAGAAAGAAAAATATTACATGGAAGAAAGGCGACTCTTAGGTCAGAGACAATGCTTCTAGCTCCAGCTGACCACATTTCTGAAAAAAAAACCTGTGCTAGAGACCTTATCAAGTCTCATTGACCCTTTTTTTTTTTTCCACATTACCTTTATTTATCGTTTTACTTTTATTTTTCACTGCCTGGAGAATCATTGTTATTCATCCCAGGATAGCATCAGGATATCTAGTGGCAAGAATACCTTCAAGAGGACATCAGGATAATGAGAGCTTTCAAAAGTGGTATAGGTTTTATTCAAGACCATAATAGTTAAAAAACCCCCAAATAATAATTTAAAAAAATATATATCTCAACTGCCTTAAAATCAACAGTGGAACCATTTGGCATATTCATTCTGAAAAGTGGTACGTGGGAATTTGGCTGCAAGCAATGCTCAAGATTGGGCTCCACCTTCAGAATTAGCCGTCCTATTGCTTTGTTAATACTTTTATATCATTTTACATGGATTCTGTCTCGAAGCCATCAGCTTTGTTTTTCACTGCATCCTTCGGTTTCTACAAGATAAAACTTTATGATTAATTCCTTCAGCTACAGTCTTCTAAGCACATCACTGTACCAGAAAAATAATTTACATTTTATTCATGAATTCTGCATATGTTTAAGAAATATCTCTATAATTTTAAATTAAAACCTGTGCCTACCAGAGATTTTATCCAATAGCTAACTTCAAAGCACACATACTGAATTTTGTGGTCAGTCATCAATTCCAGTTCAATCTACTACTGACTGTCCTTAAAATTGTAATTTAAACATTCAGCAAAGCCAAGCTCTTGTCTCTGTCACTCCTGCTTTTTGATAGAGGTAACTAGCGAGTTCTTTGGACACATTTTTTCCTTCCATCTTTAAGTCCACTTTAGAATAAACTGAAGCTAGAAAAACATTTTTGTTTCTCTTCTATCAAGAGCACATGAATTATTTAAAGCAAGAATTTGGTATGTGGAAGTTTTCAGATATTCTAGAAGGTTAAGTCGATGGGAAACAAAAGCTACAGTGGTTCATGAGTCTGTACAGGTGGGGCACTGGGGGGTTCACACGCCTTTGGGAGTGTTTACCATCATTACTCTTGCTAAAAGGAAAAAACAAACAAGCCTTTCTTGGAATAAGCACAATTATTTTTTCCTTTGAATTAAATGCATTCATCTTTAGTTGGTTTACCGTTCAAAGCTTCGAACAATTTTTCCTGGAGAAAATCAGCCGCCTGCTGAGAACTCAAGATGTTTCCCAGCCCCCAGTCAGGATCCTGCCTCTCCTGGACAGACTGAAGAGCTCCTGCACCCCCGTAAATCGTGTACTTACTCTCTGGGACTTGTAGTCTGAATGTTAACAACATGCATTTGAAATCAGGTAAGAAATCAAGGATTGTCAATTTAGCCCAAAAGAAGAACCTGAGACTCAGGCAGATTCTGAGAGGAGAGTAATATATTAATTCTGCTAAGTCTTGCTATAAAAAACAAAAGTACTTAACTGATCAGAAGTGATGAGTTTCAGCAATTACCTCCCCTCAAGAAAAACAAGCAATGTCCGATGGCTTGTCAAAGGCCATATGTGAGCCAGAGATTTTTTTCTTCCTAAACTATCAGCAGTATTCAATTCTCTGAGTCGCATCGACATTTCATTTATAAGCAGATGAAAGCCAACAAGTTGTTAAAGATCAAATATATGTTTAAATCAAAAGGGTTTTTTTAGCCCAGGCTTTGATGGTAGACCTCCCTAACAGTAAAAATAAATCTGAAGTCAAGTAAACTGAACTGCAAGTACTGCAGGTTTTGACAGGAACATAGTTGCAGACAGTTCACAGCTATCTGAGCTGGATAGTCAGCTGACATAAATTGTTATAGCTCCATGAAGCCCTTTACAAAATGGAAAATAATTCTAAACTATATAATAAGATACACTGTTTAGGCTCACAAAGGCAGATTTAAGGCTTCATTCTTCATTCTAAACTCTGTATTTCACACTATTTGCATCTTTACTAATTTATTTTTTTAATGCATTGCCAAATTTTCATTTTTCTTTGGAACAGAAGACTGCTTTAAAATACATCTTTTCATGACACCCTTGCAAGGGCTCCTACAGTTTTAGCGACTGAATAAAATTGTGGTTTTATGTTTACTGAATTCTGTATTTTAGGCAATTGCAATTCATCTTTCTCCTTTTTGTAGCAGCACTAAGATGCATCCCTATTTCTGTACAGATCTGTTCTTAAGTAGCGTGTAAGAATGCAGCAAGTCCAGAGACCACCAAGGTGACTGGGCTGAAGCATGTTAAATACCGGGTTTGGATCAACTGGGTTTGCTTCAGCCCAGAGAAAAGGCATTGAACGGAGACGTATTTGCTGTCTACAGCTACCTGCTGGAGCTTTTAGAGAAGACAGGGAGATTCTTCCAGGAGCTGCACAGCAAAACGTCAAGAAGCAACTGTTACAGTGATAGACCTAAGGAATCGTGTAAAATAAGAAAATAAATAGATAAAATAAATCACATTGAGGGTAATCAAACAAGGGAAGTGGGCCACAGAGAGACTGTGGAATCTCCATCCTTGGAGATGCTCAAAACACAGCTCAGGATTACTCTCAGACACCTGATCTAACTTTGAAGTTAGTCCCACCTTGAGCATGGAGTTGGGCTAGAGACCTTCAACAGGTCCCTTCCAGCCTAAATTATTCTACAGTTGGATCAGGAATGCGTTTCTGACCAAAGCTGTCCAACCTGGGGCTGTTTGAGCTCCTATCCCTGGATATACACCCTATGCTTGTCCCTACTACTCAAGCTCAGGATAAGACCAGAACATTCTGTCCCCTTTAGTTTCCCCAAGACCAGAAATAAAGCCATGTGCCCAGCTGGGAGAGCACAACCGTGAGGACCCCAGTCTGCACGACATGTGGACAAGGACCCTACAGCTGCACCAACAGATACCCCTAGCAGACCATGAAGATGCACACGGTGATGCCCAGTCCTCACCTCTGGTCACCTGTTGAGGTTACAGGTGTCTGAGGAACCTACAGGTTAAGTATATTCTGAAAAGTGGCAGCTGTAGAAAGCCCCAATTCGTTTAAGTCACTTAGTAGCATCAGGAAACATTCCCGTCTTTTGAAAGCAATACATGCACGATCAACACAGAGGCACTTTTTCACAATCGTTTCAGTGGTAAAATAAAAATCAAAGCCTAATAATTATTCTGCAGATACTCACTTCAAAATTAACTGAAGATGCAGTCCAGAGAAGTGCTTATGCCTAATTTTAAGAATTTAAACACTTTCCAGGCCACTCTTGAACTGAGGACCATATTACTAGCACTTTGATTAGGGACTTTCTTTCCAAGCAAATATTCAATGCTCCCTCTTCAAGTTTTGCAAGAAATTCTGGAATTTTTCCCAGCACGTACTGGAGATAAATAATTGTAAAAAACACTTCATAAAACCTTAGGGAAACCTCCCCAAACACAACTTTTTATCACTGTTTTTTAATTCCAAAACAGAAAATAACTATTTGATTACTTGCAAACTAAAAAAGAATATTTCATTTTTTCACAGCAAGGGGAAAATGGATTTTCTCAGACACAAGCTCAAGTAATGATATCTTGTAGGGTCATAATAATGAATCACTACCATTATGTCCAAAAGCAAATAGCATTAATTTCTCTCTCTGTATCTTCCCTCATACTGAGTCAGAAAGGCATTAATTTCTTTTCCAGACATTTCAAGGCAATACAAGCACACAGAAGAGATCTTAATCTACCTTCTGGCAGCAAAACTAGCAACCTTATTTTTTATTTTCCCCTGGTGGAAGAGTACCTGGGAACCTCACAAGAAGATGTAGATACTCTGCCACTCCCTGCAATGATAAACTTTCTGTCTCGGCTCAGACACACAGAATAAATCTGAGTCTCATCACATACTGTCCTAACTTCTTGGAATGATTACACCATAGTTGTACATATTTTCTCAGTGTAGATATAATTTCAAATTGCCTTTTTTTTTTTTTTTAAATTCCAACACAGAAAATGTTGTTGGAAAAATTGAAAAAAATTAAAAAAAAAAAGCATGTCCCCAGCATTTGAAATTCACTTTTGTAAAAAGACCAGCTGAGCATCCCTCAGCCTCCTTGGCAGGTATACTTTAGGATCCTTATTATTGTGAGGAATGTTTACCTGCCACTTTGCATGGAGTTAATAATGAATTAAAATTTGGATTTTCCTTTATCCTTATTGATAAATAACCGAAAGCATTCAATACCAGCATTAAAAAGTCAACACTTGCTATAGGCATCGTGTGTATCTGCTCCCTGGCATGGGGAGGTTTGAGAGTCCGTAGAATCCACCAAGGTAGCTCCTGTGGCTGCTAAGACCCCTCCTTCTGCCACCACTGGGGTGATATTCCCTCAGTCTCTTTTTAATTCAGCTGTAGGATGTGGCAGACATAAAATGTAACATTGGTGGAAAAATCTTATGTGGTAGGATTTTTACCCTCAGTTTTTCAGGGTGTTGTGAGTAGGAAAGAGTTTAATAGTACTTTCCTAGAGAAAACCAGTTTTTCTCTCCTCTCTCAAACGCTTTGCATGACAACTCTTTGTTTACAGCATGAAGGTCTGGAAATGAGCACTTGCAATGTTTGTTCCCAAAACAAAACATACTAAACCAAAACAACAAAACCACTTCCCCGGCTTTCTGAAGCTAACTTTTTGAAAGTTTTAAATCCACACTTATTTAAAAATCAGAAGATCCCACAATTTTCAGCAGTTTTTGCAGCTCAGTGCTCTACCAAGTATGTGGTTGAGTATCTTCATAATTCTAAGTTACCATATATATGGCATTTGTTACCAGTATGTAACCAGCATGCATGCACCTATAGAAAAATACACCTAAACACATGCATGCATCTAGATAAAAAATAACCATGAAGTGATTTATTTTCAAATTATGGTTTTTTGGGAAATCTCACATTCAATAAAACTGAACCTGACACTCTTAGGTTGTTGTGCGTACTTTGCAATAGTAAGAGAGTGCGGCAGTCCATCTGGAAAGCAAGAACATGAATACTCACTGGGCCAGCTCATGAGTCATGGCATGAACGTACACATACCATTACATAAAACACATGTGCCCATTTTCAGGGGAATGGTGGTGACTCATCTATTAAGTAATAATGCATATCTGGTAACCAAGCAAGAAATCGTTTGATGTTGCCTTTGGAACTTTCTTTTTCACTCCAGTTCTCTGTCTCCTGAAATCACACCAGTTTGGTGACATCACTCGTTTTCCAATGAAGAAAGTGCAATTTATTACACAGTGATGTGGGGCACATGCTGCACCACATGCCACAGGTGATCCAGGGAGAATCTCCCCTTTGCTTTGCACGCGGACCACGGGCTCAGGCAGCTCAACCTGTGCCAGACTGTGCACAGGCACAACATCACCAGAACATGGCTGCTCACCATGGGGTTCACACAGCCAAAATCATTTCTCCCTTAAATTGATTTTCCCAGCAAGCACCTGAACGTGCAGAACTCTCTAATTCAAAGCTAAGAGAGCTATTTATTTTAAATTATAAGATGTTTAATAGAGGCCTTGTACCAAACGTGGTGGTGCATTATCAATATATGCCACTGAGTGCCTCTCCTGTTGTCAGTGCTGCCCAAGCGTCTTTAAAAAAAAATAATAAAAAAAATCACCGCATCAGGCAAGCAAGCAGAAAGCAAAGCAAAGGGCAAAACATAACAAAAAGTATCTCTAATGAACTGACAAACTGCTCAGGGCTTTTACTATAATAGTATAATTAAATATGTGTTTTCACATACCTGTACAATGTCAGAGAAGGGATTACTGAAATATTCATAAGTTACTTGACTTATCTGTGTCTTGTACATAACAACAGTTGATGTAAGAGCAGTTACACAGAAAAATGTAGCTATTCATGGCAAAAATAGCCACAGGTTACTATTGTATGGATGATGCTCGTGGAGTGATTCAAACCAAGCTCTTGGCAGTGTGCAGCCTCTTAAACACCAAAGCTCTGATCCCACGACTGCTTCTCTTCTTTAAGGTCTATGGAGATGCTCTACTGCCTTCCCCAACAGAGAAGGAGACCATGACCTCTTCTTCCAGTTTTTACAGGCTTTTATGTGACTATTTTATATATGAGGAATATGTTGAGTCCTAGGAATGTTAGGGAACAAAGGCTGATAAAAGGTAAGTTAAGTAATTCCTTAAAAGAGATTAAAAAAACAAAACCACCCATAAACAAAAAATAACAAACACCACCCCTCTCCCCCCTCCCTCAAAGAACATTGCAAAAATGCAAGGGTTTTGTGTTTGTTGTTTTTTTGGTTTGGGTTTCTTGTTTTATTTTCCTCTCTCTCCTTTTTAGTATCTGGAAGTTTGGTTTGTTTATTTTTCTTCTATTTTTCCCTTTGAAAACTGATCCACATGGACCTGAAAGGGGATGACTGACAGTATAAATTCAGAAAGCCTAAACTCCTCTCATCTAAATATATCACAACTGGATATGTTGGTAAATCAGTACTAAGGGAAACCCTAAAGACAAAAGCAGGCAGAAAAGAAAACTCTTAATAACAGGTATTAAAAAAAACCCACAAATCCAAGACAAAGAACAACATCAGACTGAAACAGTTAAAAGAACTAGTCTGTGTGATGCCTGCATTTAAAGATAGAAAATGATCCACACAATTATAAACATCTTAGTTTGACCTTAACCAGGCAAAATTTCAGAACAGATTTAAAAGGAAAATTAAAGACATGAAGATACATGGAAAAGTGCTATGAAATGTGACATGAGTTTCCCAGATGTACATTGTAACAGTCTTGACTTAGTGTCCTGAGATTTTGTTTGTTTGTTCTTTAACACCCTATTCTAGAAGCAAAAAAAAAAAAAAAAAAAAAAGAGTGGTTCTAATTTACAGAGAGTTCATTAAATCATTTGATTGGTGTCACCAGGGAAATTATTAGGTAAACTCCAGAGAAACAGACAAATAGAGCAATTGTGAAACTGCCATGGAATTGGCTGCAGAGGAGATGAAAATGGATTAGGCTGAAAAACCAAACGCTGGTCTGGAAGTAAGTTGTTTGCTGAGGTTGGTAAAGTTTGATCTTGATAGTCATTCCATTCTGATTCTTTTTTAATGATGCCAAACCAAAACATTTACTTTGGGAATTAAATGTGCTGGTGATTCAAAACTAGCAACACCCACATCAGGAAAGACTGGAATATCATACAGGAGAAGCTGAATGGATTTGAGGACTGAACTAGTCACCTAAAGTAATAATGAAATGTGATAATACAAGCTATAAATAACTAACAGATTTTGGCTCTAAACTAAGATTTTATCAGTTGGAAACAAAGATAATTACTTCAGCATCTGAGCCATATGTCAGCACAAGAGGGACATGAAAGACACAAATATAATCTAAACTATTTAGATAGCAAGCAAGGGGTTTCTTGAAAAGATACAGAGGAATTAATCCCACTGGCACAAGACACTTGAGTCCTAAAACTTGTATTTTTATTCACTAATCTTCTATTTTCAAGAAAGATGATTCAAACAGGAACAAGCCTGTGCATTCACAGGCAGGAGCGTTCTGCCTGTGAGCCAGCTCCAGGCAGCAGGCCATGGATGTGCTGCACCTAAGGCACTTTGGTGCACTGGGAAGTTGAGTGAGCACTGGAGATGGCTGTGCCATAGGGACACGGCCATGCAGGCCAGCTCAGAGGCTGGACAAAGCCAGTGTGGTTGGGCAGCGCTCATCTGTGGGGTCAGCAGAACAAAGGAGTCATCTGAGAAGAAAAGAGTAAAAGGATTGGCTTGTTTAACTGTACAAGGGGACAATGCATGGTGGACTCCAACAAAGTAGAAATGACCACCACCACCATCCCTGTGTCCCCATTCCATTTCTTTCTGTAGGCTCTGCTGAGGCAGGGTCAGTCATGACTCTTGCTTTGAAGAAAAGAGACTACTTGCAGGTTTGTGATACCTAGGCAAAGCCTCTCATAACACATTTCTGAATTCCAAGTATTCCTCTGCCTTTCTTGGTAAGTTCTATGTTTGCAAGAAAGTACATTTTCTTCTTCAGCTACATCAATCATCTAACTGTTTTTTAGTATCTAAATGATTACATGGTTCTCTACATACCAACTTGCTCTCACCCCCTCTTCCTCACTCCCATACCATTAGACCTCTTGCCTCGGTTCTCTCCACCAGTTTCCACCCCTCTCCTTCCTCACCAGCAGCACCAGAGGGTGGTAACACAGAGTATCCCCCGGGGAGGTCACCCACAGCCCTGCTGACCTTACTATCCCATTGACAAGCACCCAGACTAGCTCCAAGGAGGCTGATCCACAGATTCAGCCCAAGAGGCCATCAGCACTCCTCCCCCAGGCCAGCTTTCCTCCCAAAATCCAGGATCCAATTTTCACCCATTTTCCATTTTCCCTTCCCTCTCTCTCTGATCAGATGCATCCTTGCACAGGTAGGCAGGCACCATGTAAGCCTGCTTTCCCTTTTCAGCATTGAACAGTTTAATACTTTTATTAATTTGCTCTAACAACCTGGCTTTTTGATTAAATCTTATTATCTAGACTTTTAAAAAAAATATTACTAACTTGACTTTTTTTTTTTTAAGTATTTTTTTCATTTCCTTAGTTCTAGCTTCTTTCCTTTCCTAGGTCTTACAGCTGAGAGAAAGAAAAAAGGGGCCAGAAATCAAAATTTTTGATTAGCTTTGGGTTTAGTAATAAAGAAAGAAAAAAATAGATAGACTATTAAAATTCTTAAATTACTTTACTTTTTTCCCAAAAATTGTTCTAGGGAAAACACACTCCAGTATGAACTAAATTCACTACTGTCTTTCTTAATACAATGATATGAATTTGAGCTTTTTTCCCCTACTTTGTTTATTGTTATCTAACTTCAATTTATGCCTTGCTATTTCATACTCATAATTCACTGTTAATTCTCCTTAGAATGATGTAGCAACTCTATTATGAACTGTAGTTTTTTTCCCCTTCATTCCCTTTCACCCTTTCAAGAAATGTAATAATTTACGTCAAATGTTTTTCTGTATGCTCAACTGCTCTAAAAGCAAATAAACACACACTGCCTCACCTCCCCCCCCCCACCCTGCCCCCCCCCATGCTGACTGCTTCATGCCATGAGAGGTTGCTTTAATCTGGATGCCTTATTCCAGGTAAATTCTGCTTTATGCTGCTGCTCCCAGACTAAGCCAGGAGCAGTTTCTGAGCTCTTACACTATAGTAAATCACGAGTATCATCAATTAAACTAGAAGGCCCAATCACCTCTCCGGTCAGACAGACCTCAGTATAGTCACTCTTGATTTGTACTAAAAAATAGGCCAATTGCATTGGAACATCTTCAGTGAGATTAGAAGCAGGCTCTTTATTTAGAGAAATCATTTAATTTTCAAAGCATTTGACAATTTTAATAGACATCATCTATGAATAAGTCAGGGTGTGTAATATGCCTGAAGCAAGAAGAAAAAGGCTCATTAACTTTGAGAGAATAGACAGATGGGCACGTTGGGATAGAGCTGACAGCTCCCGAATTATGTAAGAAGTGAAGAGCAAGGAGTCGGATGCCACGCGCACATGTGCAGGATTCATTTCCATGGGAGCAAATTGCAATGACACAAACTGTCATCTATGACATCAGTAAATGAGTCAGGAAAAATGAAATGAAGGAGACAAAACATAATGGAAAATACTTCCGTTTCCAGCATGACATGAAAGGCAAAGGAGGTCTACAAAAGTTGATGCAATTTGGATTAACCTGGTTCTATTTATGAGCATGCACATGAAATAAGGATTTTGTACAATTCACCTTCCATCACAGAGAGTGCCTGAGGCATGCAGAAACTGCAGCAAGGGAAACAGTCCTGAGATGGCTGGTGCTGCAAAGGGCAGACAGATGCTTGGCTGCATTTAACAAAATGGTTAGGACCACAACAAAGAAAGTGAAAATAGGAGAGAATCACAGAATCACAGAATGTTAGGGATTGAAAGGGACCTCAAAGGATCATCTAGTCCAATCCCCCTGCCAGAGCAGGACCACCTAGATCAGATCACACAAGAACGCGTCCAGGCAGGTTTTGAACATCTCCAGAGAAGGAGACTCCACAACCTCTCTGGACAGCCTGTTCCAGTGTTCTGTTACCCTTACTGGGAAGAAGTTCTTCCTCATGTTTAAGTGGAACCTCCTGTGTTTCAGCTTATATCCATTTCCCCTTGTCCTATCATTGGATGCCACTGAGAAGAGCCTGGCTCCATCCTCATGACAGTCACCCTTTACATATTTATAAACATTAATGAGGTCCCCCCTCAGTCTCGTCTTCTCCAAGCTAAAGAGACCCAGCTCCCTCAGCCTTTCCTCATAAGGGAGATGCTCCACTCCCTTCATCATCTTTGTGGCCCTGCGCTGGACTCTCTCAAGCAGTTCCTTGCCTTCTTGAACTTAGGGGCCCAGAACTGGACACAATATTCCAGATGTGGTCTCACCAGGGCAGAGTAGAGGGGGAGGAGAACCTCTCTCGACCTACTAACCACACCCCTTCTAATACACCCCAGGATGCCACTGGCCTTCTTGGCCACAAGGGCACATTGCTGGCTCATGGTCATCCTGCTGTCCACCAGGACCCCCAGGTCCCTTTCCCCTGTGCTGTTCCCCAACAGTTCAGTCCCCAACTTGTACTGGTACATGGGGTTGTTCTCACCCAGAGGCAAGACTCTACACTTGTCCTTGTAAAAGAAGAGAAGCTGTAGACAAAACCAGGAATGTAATGATGGAGAAAATATAAAGGCTAAAGACTAACAAAGAAGCAAACAGCGTAATGGAAAGGCAACCTCTGGTCTCAATGACTGTCTACAAAGGAAAACTAGCATTTAGAAGTGAAGGAAAACTGGCATTTAAAAGTGGCATCATTCAAACAGGATCCAAAGTAGTAATTTCCTTTTTTAAAGGAATATTTTTCCTACGTTTACCTAATATTTGGGTGAAATTTGTCAGGTGCATTAGCAGTGTTTTCCAGCCAGATTGTGGATGACTGTTGTGGTCAGAGACCCAACGAGACTCGTCCCCACATAAGCGACAGGTGACAGCAGACCAACTCTCCTTGTGCAGATCATGCTAGCACGAGTACATCAGAGGGAGGTGGTAAAATGTACTTTTAATAAACTCAACTAAGGAAAAAGAATAAAACTATCCAAACAATGCATATATCAATCAGATAGTGTCTGCATTTAAGTGGCTGGAACAAAGGCAACTGAACTCTAATGGAGCCGATTTTCTCTTGCAAGGGATTACTAAATTGCTCTCACTTTGCCAGCAAGGTAACATCTACATGAACAGCTCAGAGTTAAGGAAGCACTAAACCACCAGTTATCAAATGGCGAAAAACATTTTTATTTTTTCCCCTTGGGTAAAGCTAATTTGAAAGAGAAACACTTCTGTTCCTCTGATAACAACAAGCCCTTCACAAGAGGGAAATACTCCATGTGAAACAACAGGGCAGGTCCTTCACTCCTGGCTTCTAATCTCTAACTTCAATGTCATCACAAACTAAAATAACTTGGGTGCTGGCACTGTTGATTATAAATCAATGAGAACTTTCCTGCTGACTCCAGTTGAGCTGGAATTTAATTATTTTATATTTAGTCTCACAAGGAGTAAAAATACATTTGAAGGCAACAGGCATGATACCTTTTCTGACATCTGATACAACTTCTGTGCAGGCTGGATTAATTAATTATGCTGGCCTGTTGACCTATTAGCAAACAGGAAAGCCAAAAAGCAGAAGTCCAACGCCCTAATTCCTGTACCATTCCTATTTATTTGGCCACGTTTCCCACACATCCCAGCTGAAGGGAGATCGTCTTCCCTGTATCAGCAGATCTGTGTTTGGAACAGCTGCAGAAGTGGGGCTTGGGTACATTTGTGCAACAGCAACGCAAACATCTCTCGAGTTCTGTGGCAGTAGAAGTGCATCTCATGTTTTCATTTTCTAAACCCGTCGCCAACTAATATAGAGAAACGATCATAAGAATATTTAAGAACAAGCAGCATCACGCCAGGTAGCCTAATACTTTAAGCAACTTTACACCAGCCAGAGAAACCATTACAAACATATGCTTTGATAAATGGCAGAACTCTAAAAATGAAACAATTATGTTAATTCCATTAATTAACAGGAAATAATAGACTTCCATGTGCAGATGAGCTAACAAATGTCATCATATAATTTTTAAATTACACTGGCATCATTTTTCTGTCATGCACATCTGACCCTCAAGGAGGATTTGCATATAAAGGTCAAAGAAGTAGCGAACCCATTTCTCAGTTCCCAGTTTTGTTACACTAAAGCAGCACAGAGCAATTAGAAACACTAACTGCTCAGTGAGGCCGCAATCGGCTTCATCCACATGGGTCAACAGGAGCACATCCCACCACGCCGATGCTGCTGTGAGCCACAGTGCCTCGCTGGTGGGAATCAGTCTGCAGGGCTGAAGTTGTGACCTTCAGACTATGGGGCACAGCATGAACCCTTGTTGCCAACACTACCTGCTGTCTCCTTAATAATTTGGGGAAGAAGCCACGGGGCCAATCACTCCGGCTGATCCGTGAGGCATACAGTTTTGAACTCATGGCGTTAGCTCGCAGGCCCTTTAATGAGCTGTCTCAGTAACTCAAAGGAAAAACAAATTCACTCTGGTTGATGTGTGATCCTTATGTAAAGATGAGAAGGCAGGATGCAGAAGCCTGGAACAGGGCTACATTGAACATTTGAACCTTACTGAGGAGAAATTCCCGTGCAGAGTGCGACCCAAGCGTTGTTTCTGGTTACAACACAAATATTTCTATGAGATTGCCCTAGGCAGAATGAGATTTTATCCTCTGCTCCAAAATTAACAGATTTCTCAGTGTTATTAAAAATAATATCCTACTCGAGCACTTCGTTCTGTAAGCATGAGCTGTCAGAAAACCAGGGAGCTCTGTACAGATACTGACACAAACCAGGATGTTGTCTGCTGGAAAACCGCTTTGGGCAAGAACAACATCAATAGATGGTAGATAGCAAAGATTGCACTGGTGGTGATGCGCTGCTGCACAACACTTTGCAAGAGCTTCAAAGAAAGCAAAGAGATCTGACAAAACAGGCATCTGAGCATTATTCCAGACCAAGGGTAACAAAACACACACCAAAACACTCTTCAGCAACATTACGCCAGAAAAGAGGACAGGAGTAAGGCAGACATTCACCAAAGTGGGGAGCACCATACAAGCTGTTAGAAACCTCAGGGATGGAAGAGGCAACCAGCAGTCATTAGACGTAATGGGTAGAAATATCAGTTTACAGCTCCTAAGCAAAACTGAGCTTTTTGAACCCAGCTGCAGTCTCACTGTTTATGATGGCTATGAGAGCTGTTAAGACGCAAAATGTTAGAAACCTCTCGAAAGCCTCTGAAACACTGGACAAAGTCACCTGAACAGACCTGATGCAACCCAAGAAATCTTCTTGCAGTAGTTTGTCTCTATCAATCAAAAAAACATTGAACACAAAGAGGATCCCATTTGAGCTGATGGCAAACACAAAGTAAGGCATGTTATTTTAAAGCTCTTTCACTACCAGGCAAGTTGTATGACTTCATATTTGCTGAAGACCAAGGGATGGTGTAATTATTATTACTATGGCTTATAGCAACCTAAGGCACAGAAATTTCATCAAATGTGGGGACCTGAGTCCCATAAAAGCAGAAGGAAACTCTGTCACAGGCACAGAAGAGCTCTGAAAATAAGGAAATATGAACTTAACCCTGCTTTTACTTTGCCAGCGAAGCTGTGTGGGAGGACAGACATTTTTCAAGCACAGAACTGAGGAGGAAAGCAGAAAAAAAAACAACTGAAAACTAGAGATTGTAACTTCATTGAGGATTCATAAGGCATAAGAGTACCAAGCAATAGTTTTTATATTTGATGCTTCTGTAGCATTAAATTCATTTACAACACTGAAAGACATAATACTTTGCACTTTCTGGATAAAAGCACTACTGTAGTTATTTGGATGTAGGAAAAAGAAAAATATCAGCACCATGCTGCAGAGCAGAAGCCCTGAAACACTACGAGACCCAGCTCTGAATCAGAACGGCTGATTCATTCAGAAACAAGGCTGTTGCACTTCTCCTCTTAATCCTACTCACCACGCCACTGCAGCCCACTGAGAACAAAGTAAGTTCTGCTACTTCTATGGCAAGGGAGATAAAACCACTTGGTTCGACAGCTTACAGAAAGGGTCACTTCTCACTGAGCTCCAGAAGAGCTGGGAGGCTTCAGCGACAAAACCTGGGACTGCAATTAGGAGGGCAGAGTAGAAAAGGCTGGAAGAACAGGGCTTATTTCTTGAGAACTAGAGATATTTTGGTAGCTTGCTCATTATAATAAGATACATATTTAAAACATAACAAGAAAAACAAGACCCAGGAAAAGCAAGAGCTTGTATCAAAGCCAAATACTCCATGCAGCTTGCTCCCAGGAGAGAAACAGAGGCAGCACTTGACAGGCCTGAATCTTAACACATAACAAGAAAAATACAGAATAAGCTTTTTTACAGGAATGAGTGAAATACAGGACAAAGCTGGAACTTCAATCTTAAAATTATTTTTTTAAGCAACATTATAAAGAATTCTGATAAACATCTTAAAATACTTCTTGCTCCCACTTGCTACTGTTTAATATCAAATGAAGTCTTTTTACTTCATTTCTTTCAAGCTGTAAAAGCACAGTCCAGTTATGAGCAGTAACAGCAGTGCGAGTTACTCAGACTCCTGCTTTCATATTACTTTGAGAAAAATGAAACTAGTTTAGTGTTGCCAACTGCCACAGGTTTTCCTCACAAATCTTTTAATATCTTGTGTCTTGGATTTGAGACAGTAGGTTGTTGGGGAAGTCTTCTGGCTGTTGTACGTGTTGAATAGAAAGCACCTGTGTTTCGTTAAAACAGGTGCTGTGAGTCACATTGGTCAGCTGGAAACCGCATGACCCATGGGTGGTTAAAGGTGGGGCACTCCCTCCTGGGAGGGGGGCATTTCCATCTAGTACATTGGAGAGGTAGGAGCCCTTGGAGAGCGGTTGGAAGCCCTCTTGTGATAAAGACCTTCTGATATACGAGGTGATTGCAACGACCCTTGGGTTGCGACAAGAACACCTACAGTTTGTGGCAGTAGGTCTCACAGCTGCAGACAAAAGATGAAAAATAAATCTCTTAAAGGCTTCAAAAACAGAAAGCAAAATATAAGCAAACCATATGTATAAAGCAGGGTGTATTATTGTCTGAGTTTTCAGGTCTTGGGCACTTGACTCACGGTTCTAAAAGGCTCTCAAGGCCAGTGACTTTGCACTCAAAAACTTCAATTAGAGATTCTTGAAAAGCTCCACATCCAGAACAGTCAGAATTTAAGGGAAGGATTCAAGCTCTATATTTGACACCATCCTTCCACCACAACTTTATTTGCAGATGTCCCCACAATAACACTGTATTCCCCAAAGCCAGCATTTAAGTTTGCAGGGTTCCACAACACTGCTCTTCCTCAAAGCAAACCTGCACATCGCAGCTGTGCCAGACCCAAGGAGAGGCCAGGCAGCAGGGAACAAGGTCTCAACGCCCCAGTGCATCGCGTGGTGCACAAGCCATGGTACTTTATCTCTTTCCAGCATGGCGCAAGTGGGATCTACAGTCTGGTTAAGCCACAGCTGGGGCAAGTCAGTCTCTGGGAAGAATCAGATCATGGCAAATTTCTCTTATAACACTATAGATGTTTGCCCATATAGGTAACAACCAAGTTTTAAATATTGTAAGGTGGTGAATAATAATTTTTGGGTGAAGAGGAACATTCATAGCAGGGTCTGCAGCTGGGAGTTAGCCTGTGAGCAATGCAAACCACAGCACCAGGGGACATTCTGGCTTGCGAGAGCTGCTGGTAACAAGAGACCTCATTTGTCTTGGAAAACTCTTTTTTTTTTTTAATATCTACAGAGCATCACACAAATTTAATATGAGCCACAGCCCATACAGACATAGTACATGTACAGTTTGTACAACAGATCTCCTAAAACAGGAATGTTTTTGACGTTCACAAGCCTTCTGCCTACAGATGCAGTGTCGGTGGTCAGCTGAACATGTTTCCTTAACAGTGAGAAAACCCCACATTGGAACCGTTTTGGAGAGGGAATTAATCTCTGCTGTCAGCATTACAACAGAAATTTAAGTGAAAGGGCAAAAAAAATATTATAGGCACACAGAAAAAAGGCAAACCCACACATCCTCCTAACCTTCTGCCCCTTAGGCCCACCAAGAGCAGCTTACTGCACTGACACCCAGGTGCTGACAAAATAAGCAGACAGGGCTGCACTATCTTAACCCAGCAGGCTATGCTGCCTGACCACATTTTCCCCAGAGATGAGCAGCTGATCACTTAATTTTTTCCTACATTTCTGTGAAGACAGAAAACAGACGCTCTTGACACAAAACGCACACAAATAATACATGAGGAAAACTATAATCCTAAATGATTCTCCTGGACAAGACAAGGACATGAAAGACTTTTATAAACATCCTCTTACCTCTTTTCTTGCTTGGATAAATGTTACTTAGAAGATCTTTTTATCAATACAGGCAGACACAAAGCATGTTTACCCTGATGTACTTCACACAGAGCTATCAAAAACAAAGCCACACATACCGAGGTGTGCTTGGTGTGCTGATTTTTATGAGCTTTATCTTGATTTTTGAACAACAGCAGCTGTGCACTTAAGCATCTTCCTCTCTTCCCCCCATGCTTCAACATGCCTTGCTTGCACATCCAATACAGTGACAGTGACAAATTGTCAGGGAATTCCTCCATGCCAGGAGTATCCTTTATTTTATGAGGGTTTGTCGTTGTTCTTGTGAGATCTTTCATAGAATACCAAGCTCTGCACTGTTTTGTGAGATCTAAGAATGGCTACCAGAATGGCTTGCCATTGAAAACCAAAATTTCTTCCCAATTTACCAGCATCCAGCTCAGGCTGGAAGGTAATAATCTTTTTGTATATCTATCTATCTATACACACAAACATGTATATACATGATATCTATCTCAATCCATTTGTCAGTAATAAATAACTTAGTATATAATTTCTTTTTCTAAAAAAAAATCAAACGGGATGGGGAAGGAAAGAAAATAGAATAAAAACAAACTCCTGGTTTAGGGCATTTCCACCATCACAATCTCTGCCTCAAATCCCTGTTATCTGGGAAAGACTTTCCTACTTGGAAGAGGGTTTGGGCAGAATTCAGAGCTGAGCACAATCTTCTTATGTGACTGAAAACAGTATCTTCCACCCTTTCTTCTCCCAGTGGCAGTTGTATCCTGGGGTACCACTAGGTTCTTTCCAAAACAAATGTGGCACAGCTGCTATGATTTATCTTCACAGCTCATAGCTTAGAGTTACAGACAGAAAATACATATAATAAGGGAACATCTTATATTCCTGCAGGCTGGAAGAGTTCCCTCAGCTGCCAGGAGAATGGTACAAATTGCCTGAAAAGTTTGAAGCAGCGTTCCCAACTGACTAGCTCCATGCTTTGTTTTGCTAAAAGTTTGGGGGATTATCATTGGTTTTGGTGAGTTCTCCAACTTCTGGAGCAGGAAAAGTTTCCCTTTGCCCTAGGCAGAGGAAAAGGCTTCTGCAAGAGTGAATGAACCAACAGAGAATTGCAAGATGTGTTTTTTTTCCAAATCACCCCATAAAATTCCTGCAGTATATGTCACAGGTACACAATCTTGCATAAAACAGGAGTCAGTAAAACAGCACGTTTTGCACACAACTTCTGTCTCTGGACCCTGGCATGGGCTGTGTTGTGGGGGTGCCAGCACTGCTCCAGGATCTCGCTCTGCAGAGCAGTGTCAAGGATCCCCTACTCCTGCCCACCCTAATCCTTGCACTGCCACAGAGGGGACACCTGTGTCTGAAAGGAGATCAGTCCTAATATGCCTAAGCCATAACAATTTCATTACAGAGAAACAAGGTGGGAAATTGAAGATAAAATGCACTTCTGTAAGTATACTAGTGTGTTTTAAATTCATTTTAGTAGTAGTTACTTGGTAGTTACTATGTTTTACTTTAGTTTTCTATGCCATCTTACCTGCAGAATTTGGAGTTCTTCACAATGCAGAAGCTAAGGCTAGCAAGTGCACAAGCCATTACTGCAGACCCTTACTCCTTCTAACATTAAAAATACTCTTCTCTCCATCTGAGGAGATCAGGCACCACTGCTCAACAGTCTCCCCACTGAGGCTTGAATGTCCTAGGGCATGGTCAGGGCAGCTCAGGGTGTCACTAAACAGAAATGGGAGTTAAGCCATTTATAACTGGTTCAACAGGCTGTGTTGGTACCAGTGCCCTTGTTTCGGCTGGGACAGAGTTAGTTCTTTTTAGCAGCTAGAAGAGCTCTGTGAGTTTGTTTTAGTCTGGGATTCACTATGAGAAGAATGTTGACAGCACACTGATGGTTATAATTGGAACTGAGACCTCAAGGACTTTTCAGCTTGCTGTTCCAGCATGCAGGAGCACAACAGGCTGGGGGGAATTATGGTTTGAACTTAGATTTAGGACTGAGGGCTAAATTAGCCAATGGAGTACTCCGTATCATGCAGCATCATGGCCAGCATATAGATGAGGGTGGATCGGGAAGAAACTTTCTTGATCTTCCAGGAGTTCTCTTCTGAGGGCTCTCTTGGACTCTTGGAGTTCTCTCTCATTCTCTTTTCAGGCTTCTTGCTCATCCGGGATTGTGGTGTCAGGACTTACCTGTTTCGGAATTGTTTGCCAGGATGGGACAGACATTGGTCACCGGGTGGTGAGCAATTGCACTGTGCGTCACCTGTTTGTATATATTATTGGCAATATATATCTTCATATACTATTATTTCATCATTATTACCTTTATTTTTTATTATTAAATTATTCTTATCTCACTTTTCCTCTTTAATTTTCTTCCCTATTCTCCGGGGGTGGGGAGGGTGAGCAAGTGGCTGTGCAGTGTTTGGTTAGTTACTGGCTGGGCTAAACCACAACAATGAGGTAGGTTATAGGTATTGGGATGTATTTATTAGGTTTTCTCCTTTGTATAAAAAGACTAAACCAGAGGTGTGAAAAAGTAATTGCTAGCTTCTGGAAGTATGAGACAGTTCAGTTCTGCTGTGTCCATTTAGTGACTAGTAAAGATTTTTTTATCCTCTCATATGCAGTTGTGCCATAAAGATTGCCTTATGCATGCTCAAAGAAAAGGAATCTGCTTTATCTTGACTCCTCTGATACATCCTGGCTCTGCAGCAATCCTATTTACTTGTTTTGCTTGCAGATGGTAAGATGTAACCAAGAGAATATTTATTACTAGAGCTGGTTGGAAGTAGTTCCACAAAACTTTTTTCTTGCCAAATAAAAATGTGTTAAGTCAACACAGAAACTTTTTTTTTTGTGAGGAAACAGTTTTGATGCATTTCTCAACAGAAAGTACTGGAGAAAAATGTTGAGAAATTTCATTTTTACAGTTTGAAAACAATAATCCTGAAGTTTGAAATTACACTTTTATTTTTATATTTAACAAAGTGGTAGCAAAAAAAAAAGTCATATTAAAAATTATGTAGAAATCAAAGTTTTCCAGATGTCAAAATGACCCCAATTGACCCAAACTTATTTCTTGTTGAGATTTTTAGTTTACATAGGCTTTTTGACACTTTTACACTTTCTGAGTATAAAAAGGACTCCTGAATAACAGTTGTGGGCTAGAAAAGCTGTTTTCCACCTAAGTACTAGTTATGTTATTAGGCTAGCAGTGAAAGAGAGCGAGACACCTTGTTACTTTGTGGATTTAACAACCTCTTCTATCACGCTAAAATAAAAATGTGTGAACATCAACCACATGGAATACAAGTTCTTTGTTTTTCTTTTCCTAATGAACTATGCAAAGAACGCAACATAATTTTGCCTTCCAAAGAAACTACTACACTATCAGAGATACTAAAAAAGCTCTGGTTCTGGCCAGCACCCATCTCTGCAAATGCTGTCACAACAGTCTCCAAGCTATCACTTCAGCAACTGCCCCTCACGGAAAAACATATTTCTTCTAATTAGACAAAATTCTAACTCCATGTTTGAAAAGTATAGTTTGATCTTTTCACTAGAATCTCATTAACCACTTGAGTTTAATTGTTAACATTTGCTTTAAAAATTCACTGAATTAACTACCAATTGTGTGAGTGCAGCTACTGCTTTGGTGAGATGATGCTTATTGCTGCGGTACATGGGAATGTCACCTGGGGATGTGGTGTGGTCCATGCCCACCCAAGAAACTTCTCTGAACATCAAAGAGATGTAGTTCCTACCTTTGGGTCTGACATCAGCTCACTGGATGACTTTGGGCAGGTTAACCCTTTTCCTTTCTAAATACATTTAGGATGGTCAGACCATTAATTGTTTGGAGCAGGGACTTCTCCTCCCCTTTCTCCTCAAGTCCCACCATGCTTTATAAAGTGCCCAATACAACAGGACACTGAGGTTATCATTGCAATAATAATTGCTGGCAAGGAGGGAGAATATCAGTACCCAGGGAACGTGCTCCTGATGTGTCTGGTGAAGTGACGCTCCCAATATGAGAAAAAAATAATGTAAAAGTGCATGCCTGGGTAGGGCTTAATGCCATGGTTACTCATGCAGGGGCTCCCGCAGAGCCCAGAGCAGCGAGAAACCTGCTGAAGCTTGGTGTTCTGGGATAAAACTGAACAATACTGATTCCTCAATGGAAACCTTCCAAAGAAGTAGGAATCCGTCATTTATTCAGTAACAAACAGGTTTTCAAACAGGGTCGCAAACACTGAATGTGCAGACACACGCTTCTACTCAGCCTCAGTTACCAAACGCAGTGATTTGCAAATCCAGGACACTGCATGTGATGCAGAGTACAGGAAACTCCTTTTTTTTTTTTTTTTTCAAATGCAGAAAGATGTAATCAGAAAGCTATTTTCTCACAAAAGCTCTTCAATTTGATTAAAAAAAAAGCCCAGCAACAAAAAACTCCCCAAACAACTAACTACTTCTTTTGGTTTAAGTCAGGCAAGTACATAAACTCTCTTAAAAATAAACAGACACAAGACTTCAGGGGTTTTTTTTTGATCTCAGGGGATGATTTCTCATAGCAACTATGGGTGAGTACTTCTATGTTAAGGATTCCCTGAGTCCTTTTAAATTCTCCAGCTGATATTTGCTGCAGTGTTTTGGATATGCAGAAACGTGTGAAACTTCCCAGGAAACTGAAGGGCTCCAGCACCGGCTCTCTCCTGTTTGGATGCTAACTCCAACATTTTTGCTTCACAGCAAAGGAACGTAACAAAAGTTACTCTTTTGTTACCAGATTTGACACACTTAAGCAGCCTTAAAAAAAAAAAATCACTGATACAAAGGAGCTAGCTGAAAAACAAACCTTTCCAGCTTCCCAATGTCATAAGATATTTTCAGATGAATAAAGGCATAAATTTACGCAAGAACTTCTACATAAACTATAATATCAGCCTGCATGAGACTCAGGTGCTTTTGTTATTTCTTCATTTGGTAAATTCAGGCGTAACAATTCCTGAAGTCCTTTGGCTTTTACAAACAGGTATGATTGACAGTCTCTAAATGCTCTGCTTTTCATAACAACTGTGATTGACAGCCCCTTGGTGTATAGCCCAGTCAGCCTAACACTGTTATTGTTCTCTAATAACTACCTGATAATTTTTTTTAATGTGTTGCTGTTATGGTTCAGCTAAGAGTCCTCAGAACTTTCCAAAAATTGATTTAACTTGCATTGATCTTGGGCTGCCTTTCTGCAAGCCTGATTTGGTGGCAGCGCTGGGATCGCAGACAGTAGTGCCCAAGGCGCATTAACTGTCAATCTATCTGTAACTGATGCTTTCCCTGGAAAACAGAACATATTAAAGCCCAAATATGTGACAATCCATGTGTCATTTTGGCATATATCACTCACACAGTTTTTGTACAAAGGGAAATGTTTCTTAACTTAATAGTCCCTGGAGCATAAGAACATAGCTAGTAGTTTGTGTGCCTCTAGGGCCAGAGCCTTGTGTAGGATGCGTGCTGGCAGCTGAGCTCAGTCCGGCACAGTTTATTACTTCCAAGCTGCTCAAGATGGCAGCTTGTTTAACTTCTGCTGAAAGCAATAATTGAGATTTTTCTGTCTTACAGAAAGATCATCCTCAAGAACACTCAGCCAGGGGACTGACTTGTGTGAATCCCTAGCAGAAAATCATGACCCAGAAGGGTCATTTTTCCTGAGTATTTTCTGATACTTACAAAATATAATTAACTACATTATTTTTATATGAAGCGATTCAACCGTAGTGCTGCCTTACTAGAGAATGACAATCCTGGTTAGAAATGCTCAACATTTTTACCCTTGTACTAGGCATAAATCCAAGCTGGTGTTCTTCTGAAATTTGAAAGTGTACCTTTTTCATCTCTGTCTCGATTTTCAGATAGGATGGAAACAAGCAGTGTGGAAAAATGAAAACCCACATCGTCTCAGATTTCCAGCTGAGGAACATCCTGGATTTTTGCACACCTGTAAAATTGAACTTGGTAGAGCAGCTTGAAGTTGAATAAAATGTTACTTCCACATCAAAGTAGTATTGGGAATGAACCTTAGCCTTGGTGGCTAGTTTGCCAATTACAAACCACAACACCTATTGCAGAAACTTTGCGAATGTTTTTTCTTGAGTATGTTGAAAAAAATTATAAACTCCACCCATCTTTCAAGAAAGGCAAAAAAAAAAATTCATGTTGGAGAGCTATTTAAAGTATATTATACTATATTATATTTAGTTACTCTTAAAAGGCCAAATAAAAGGAAAAAAGCCCTGGAAGAAGAAAGCATGCTCAGTCTGGGTCTTTCCAAACGTTTCCAGCTCTGCATTGGGGTGCTGAAAATAGTAAGTATGTGTTGGAAAGAGAAAGCCGAGTATCCTTCTTGGACTTAGCCTTTTGAAACCAGAACTGTGGACCGTGAGCACGGTTTGTAGTTCACCTGATGGGTTACCTTTTCAAGAACTGGTCTAAAGTTTGTCCTCTGCACCAACATACACTATGCATCACCAAACGTACTATAGATGCAGGGCTTAGATTTGCATACATAACTCTGGAACATAAAGTTTTTTGTTCACATTTACTGCAAATGAAAGCAAGTACACAATGCACAGATTGTATAGCCAAATGGGCTAATTCTGCTCATAAACATTTGTTCACACAGATTTAGGGGCTACATTGGGGCCAATCGAACAGTTGGGCCTTTATTCATTGTTAATTTGCTTTCCAGTACTTCTGAATTTTCCCAACATATTTATAGAACCGGCCATTTCAGTAATGTATTTTCTGTGGCCCTGACCCCAACCTCTAATTATCCACAGGGCTAGTTCTGTTGTTGAGTATTTTTCCCATACTGTAAACATACCAGGCATTTTCTAAAAGTTGGTTTTGGGTTGATAAATTGTGTACAGAATGATAGTGAGGTAATGAATCATTGCAGTGACGGTGCACTGTTTCACTACAGACTGAGGAAACTATTCCTTGCATACTAGATACAAAGCAGAGGACAAAAAATTCAACCATCTATAACTTATGCAAACACCATGAGCAAGAGCTAAAAATGGCTTCTCATAGATCTTGAGTCAATGGTATATCCGATCCCTTTTTTCCATGCACTTCCAGGATGCCTTACTGAGTTCTCAGCCCGTCATCCTGCAATCCCTCACCTCCAGCTTGGGCTCAGAGACTCCTGTAACCCAGCACAATCATCTCGGCACGTCTAAAGTCTGTTCTGGCACCTAAAGCTCTGTTCTTCCACATGCACACCAGCTCTGGTTGCTCACCAAAACGTGCATCAGAGAATAGAAAAACCACCGTACAGATAAACTCTTTCTGGGGCACAGAGAGGGCAGGGAGGACTCATGCTTGATACCTAGGGACCTACCCCACTACTAGCAGCAAGAAAGAAGTTTCCAAACAGATTAAGAGCAATATGCATCTCTGCTATCTATGTGTGGAAAACAGATCCTGAAAAAACAGCGTTTTCAAACTTGCAGAGATGGTGGCTTGCAGGAACTAACAGTCTTTTGTGAACTCAGAGCTTTTAAAAATCTTTAAAGCAACTGGACTCCTTCTGGTGCTTCATACGAGATTCCCAGACATTTCCCTAGCACAGATCGACTCCTACCAGGCACCTTGTCTCATGGATCCTGTCATTCCTACACTTCACAGATGCATGGTTAGTCTTGGGGAGATTCTGCTGCATGGAAGAGTAAGATGAAGAAAGTATTTCCTGTATTTTTAGAATTAGAAATGAGAAACAGAGGCCCCATCAACAGCCAATTCTTCACAGACCACAAGCTGCCCACAAACAAGCCGAAGAAAATCCTGTATATGGAAGAAGTGTTAGCATCATCTAGCAACAGCTCATATCAAACAGCTACAAAACTACAGTGTGTGCTGTACTAGATATATCAAACTAAGACAAATTAATGCTCAGTTTTGAGGCTTCTTCTCTGCAGTGGGTGGGATAAGCCTTTCCTTCAGCTTTTGCTGTGTTTCAGTTCATTTGTCTCATCCTGCTCCTACCAGTTCTACCCCACAACCCCATAAATCTCTGACAAAACTCCAGAGGACAATCAATTAAAGTTATTATTTCTTACTCCATACAAGTTACTGCTTCATCTAAGTTTATTCAATATGTTCATGGTCCTCACAGGAGTTTTGATGACCCTCACTTTCACTTGAATTTTATTACAGTAGAAAAATCTTTAGCACTGTTTTATGTTTCATTGTGGAAAAAAAATGTGTACTGTAGTTTAGGCAATCTTAAATCTTGACTAAAATACTTTTGTCCTCTCTAATTATTACTTTAGCAACAGATGCACTTCCAGCATCCTCTTCCCATTCATATTTCCTTGCAACCACATTCTAAAACCACATGCTAATGAATCAGAATTTATTTAATTTCCAATTTCACTAATTATTTATCACATCAGCTAAATCAGTTTCATTTAGAATTATAGGCTTAGTTACATAAGATGGATTTTTCTCTCTATTAAAAACATTAAGCTGCCTAAGAGTAACTAATATACTAAATTTTAATCTCTGCTCAAGGTCCAAACATATTATTAATAAGTGGTCTCAAATTGGCAAGAACATGCTTAATTCTAACATATCCTTTTAATTCAAAATTAATTAAACAAGAATGGAAACAGCAAATTTTGTTATTGAGTATAATAGATCCTGCAAAATCACACTAAAGCATTTTTATGTTCCAGAGACAACACTGAAACTAGTCTGCTTTCGTATCTTCAAGGATGCAATATATGAATATAATATGCAAATATGAATATAATAATCTTGTCAACAAATGAAGCAAAAGGTAAGGTGCTGAAAGATGCATAAACCTTCAACTGCCAGAGGTTAGCTCCAGAGACGGGAATGTTGCAGGTATCAAAGAACAGTGTTGACATCAGAGCCTGGCAGGTAGATCCTGAGAACCTTAAAACATTGTTTTTTAAAAAGTGTGTTTGTATTACTGAAAGAAAATTATCTTTCCCTGTGACAAATAATGTGGGAAATCTGCTCTTCACAGGTGTGCTCCCAGCCTTAAAAGCACAACAGAGCATCTCCAGAAATGACTCCTGCTGCATTTATCAGTGATCTTCTACACATGGGAAGGCACAATAACCACAATAACATCTTCTGATACCATGTCTTTGAAGCAACACCCTTCTAGCTTTACAGGCTTCCTAAATCTGAGGCAGCTCTGCAGAGAACGATGGGTACAATGTGTAACTGGGAAGCAAAGCTCAGCTCCTCTGCTTAAGAGAGAGCAGCTCGTACTGTTAGCTCAGGAGCCTCCAGCCTTGCTCATCTGCTGTGCATCACTCATACCCCAGCATGATTTCTTCCCAAGACAAAAATCACACCACTTGCTCTTTGCAGATTAGCTCAATCCATGTTTCTCTGCTCCAGTTCACCAAGCAAAGCCAAGTACTTTGGGTCTTTCAGTCACCCTAAATCCCGTCACTATTAACAGAAACTCGCTGCTGTTTTCTTGGTTTTGTGGACCATTTTTCTAGCCTGAGAATTTTGAGGCATTTCAACAAAGTGGAAGAGAATGGAGCAATGACATTATTTTTGGCCTATTTCCAGGCAGAGTGGCAGAGAGCCAGTTCTCGGAATTCTTCTGAGAAGCCAATTGATTCATGCTTTTCTCAAGTTCCAGCATCCTTGTGAGAAGCTGTCAGAGGGCAGCCAAAATAGTACAATTGCTTCACCTACTGCCAAACACTGAGATAAAAGGTCTCTCTGTCACGGAGCAAACAGTCTTCCCCCAAATTCAGATTGCACCCAGAAGTTCACCAGTCAGTTAGTCATTGCTGTAAATCAACATGACTAATCAGCTCATCTCAGCATCTTAACAAAACTCTGATGCTTTTCCACCAGCCTCAGGACCTATGGGTTGGTTTGACACAAGGCAACACTGGTAAACTGCACAGTGGGGTGGAGAGTTCACATTGAAGAAGCCTCTCCACAAGATCCCGAGCAAGTCTTGCTTTAAGCCAGGCTTGAAGGTGTCCTGTGGCTAACACTGCCAACTTTTCACTTACATACCTGGCCAGTGGCAGGAGCTGTGCAAGCTGACAAAATGTGAGGGAAAGACAGAGCAAAATGGAGAACACCACAGCCTGGATTTCTTCTGGCTTTGCAGTCTTAGAAACTAGCTTGAGTCAGACAGAGAGAGAAAGGGGACTATAATTGAGACATGTTCTTTCTTTAGGTGAACTAATTCATCTGACCATATTTCAAAGCATCCTTAAGACGCCAATATATTGATATATCTTCACAGGAATAATTCTGCAGAAAGACTGTCAGCTAATTTAGCAGGACTCCTTCATCACAAGTGCTTACGCAACAACTCAGTTATCTGTGGACTCTCAGACACTTTCAGCCACACAATGTCTGTACAAGACTGGTAAACACACTTATATTCAATTTACAAGTAAATAAATCAAGACCTACTATCTTGGAAATAAAATCTGAGAGAAGCAGTAGAGCAAACAACATACCCAGCTGGGTTCATCCCCGGGCTCTCACTACAGGAAGCCTGGACTGTGCACACTCAAAGTTTTCAAGCTTTTTGCTCAGCCACAAGAGCAAAGCACACCCTCTCTATAAACTGGAACTCTTTGATAATCACTCTGCTTGCCAGACTAGAAGCAATAACAGAAAGGCAGAAAATAGAGGGAGGTGATAAAATTAAGATAGTCAGGAATGTATTTCACAGAACTTTCATGCGTCAGTGCTGTTCCACCAGATACCTGCGGGAAAGCATGACTTTGGGCATGTTTTAGACTGGCTATTCATCATGTCTGAAATCAATCAATTGGAAGTAAGCTGCATCAGTTTACCAGCCCAGCTTTTTTTCTTTTACCTTTTTTTGTTTTTCTTCCCCCAGCTGCGATATTCGCTGTCTAACTAGTGAGTTGAATTAGTTCACTACTGGGTTCAGTGAAATCAAGAACTAATGCAAGAGAAGAGCTGGGAACACACAGCCCCAAGTGAAGGCAGGGTGAGGAAGCCTGAGCAGGACCACCTTTCAAGAGCAGTTAGATGCTCAGTAGCTAGTTGAGCAGAAGAGCTCAACTCATCTTATGCAATTTAAATATTATTGCTGTCCTATGCAGACATGGAAAGATGCTCTCTACAGCTGCCTGGCATAGCCTAAGCTAGATGCCTGAATTTCAGCAGTGTGAATGTCTGAAAACCACGTGACAGCTCATGGACCATTTTTATGGTCAATTTAAAGCAATTGTAATGTCTGAGACAGTTTCTTCAATGCTCATAACTGAATTCAAATTAAAAGCAACAACCAAGAGACACAAGCCTAACCATCTCTGCCTACAGCAGAAGAATTGATATATTAACTAAAGGGTAAGGTGGAACACATTGTACCTCAGGAAATGCTTTTGCTCCAAAACACATTAAGACTGTCAACAATTTGGCTTGGATGTTTACAGTGTGGTACACAAAACAAAATCATTACCATTTCACAGTATGCAATAAAACTGGGCTTTAGCACTGACAGTAATGCTATCGAGAAGAAAGGTACATGGCCAGCATCTAAAATAAAAAATTCCCCAGGTTGGAATCACAAGGGATTAAATTTTATAGTTTATGTGATACAAAAAGGTCAGATTAGATCACAAGGTTTCTTCTGGCATGAGAAAGTACTATTTAATCCTGCTGCTTATGATCTGTTACCACTGTTCTTCACTTCCCCCTCACCTATGTACGTACACAACATGTATGTAAAAATTCTGTCCTCATACATACCCTATCCACCACAGGGAGCCCTTCGGCTGATGGAGCCAGAACTGCCTGCAGAGCTCCATGTGAACAGAACCTGAGTATGGGCAAGAGCTCTGCAGTTAAGACAGCTCAGGGCTTTGGCAACCAAAATAAGTCTTGTACTACAAATTGGGTCTTGGTTACATCTTTTAATTAACCAAAACATCTGTAGTAAAATAAGTGTTTAATATTCCAGGACAAAACTTGCTTCTACTTAAAGCAACATCAAAGAAAGAAAAAAATCAAGGCCTAAACAAAAAGGCAGTGCATTTTTCATGCAGAGGAATAAAATTTTCTGCTCAATAGCACAGAATACTACTAAATTAGAGGTAATAGTTGCATTCAGAATACATCTATATAGGCAAATGTGACACCATCAGTAGTTAAAACAGCCACAAGTTATATGGTATGTGAACTATTAAGTTCATGACAGTAGTATACTACTGACTGCCTGTCGCTCACCAGCCTGGGCTGTGGCACCAAGGACGCTGTTGCATCTTCCGCAGCCAGGAGGAAATGGCCTGCCTCTTGTAGGCAGGGTCGGTACCTTGAGCTGATTAGTAATTAGTTCATTATCTCAACTCAGTCCAGCTGGGTAATAATGACTGGTTGCCATAACTGCCTAAAGAATAAATATCTTTCTGTAGGAAATTTAGTAAATAACTGTTCATCTCAAAGGTTTTATATTTTCCCATGAAAAGCTAGGAGTAGACAATACCAGCAACATAGTGGTAAAGTAGAGAAATCCTCCAGTAACCTATAGAAATGCTCCAATACTTCTTCAAAATATGCCCTGTTAAAACTGTTGGACTCATTGACACAGAATGTCATGAATACTAAATTTTAGATGAGTTCAAAAAGCAACTAAATAAAATAATGAGAAAGGAAAAAAATCCACTTGGGGCTATTAAACAGGATAGTACCAGATCTGGCTTAGGAAGTCCCTAAGCAGAAATTGCTGGAGCCTAGGAGATTACAGGGGCGAGGGCTGTGTGCTTGCCCTTGGCCCAGTGCTCCTCCCTAGGCAGTTTTTACTGGTCACTGTTGGAAACAGGATGCTGGGCTGGATGGACCTTTGGACTAACTCAGCAGAGGCACTCTAATGCCAAGAGCTCACAAGAGATGGGCAGCTCAATACTGTGCTGCTTTAGTGTGAAAACAGTCAGATTTAGTTCTTTTATACAGAATCTAATGAAGCCAATGTGTGTCTGCTACCTAGGGATAGAGTTCACCACAATTGAGAACAGAAGCACACTTTGGACATTTAAATAACATCTTTTTTTTTGCTACTGCATCTAATGTATTGTGCTAAAAATTTCACCAACAGAAATCAGTACATGCAGAGGATGACAGTTTTTTGGGAGCGAGTGGAGTGATTTTTGTTGTTTTTCTAAAGAAACTAAACAAACTAATTGATGCCAAAACAAATCAGAGCCCTCAACCATAAAAATAATATCCCTCCCTTCCCTAGGTCAAATAGTTCGGTCTTCTGATGAGAGGAGAAAGTCCAAATTCTCAGTCTGAATGTAATAAATGATGCTCGGAGACCACAAGATGAAGCTAATGATATATTGGAAATCTGTTGTGACCACTGCCCTGGGATGTGGAGAAACCTTTTGGCTGCTGCAGCATCCTGTGAAAGTTCTTTCCCTATGCAGGCTAACTAAGATACACCTGTAGCTCGTTAACTGGGAAAGTTACCTTGAAACAGGTGCTGTAGCATTCAGCCAATCACTCTGGGAGATGGATGGTCAAGTGACAAATAGCCTTGACCCATCTAGTAAACCATGTGACTCCTGACTATTTAAGGCAGGGCGTTTACTCCTAAGGGTGAGGTATTTCCTCCTGAGCCTTGGAGGAGTGTGGGCCTTCCTTAGAGTAGAGCCTAAGGCCTTTGTATTAGAACATTGGTCTGCTTGGAGCCGCCTGAAGCCTTCCAGCTGTGACAACTGGTGACCCCGACGTGATCCAGCCACAACTAAGATCTGAAGGTACGTGCTTCCATACATGGGGCTCCAAGGGACGAACTGCAAATTAGAATGATGGGACAAAGCTCCACAAAAGAAAGCATGATGTTTTCCATTCTCAAACCTGCAATGACAATTGCAGGTGCTAAAATAAGTGATGAAGCTCTCTGTGAGCTGTTAGATTGGGCGGCAGAGCATGAATGCCTGACCGACCTCAACACCCCCTTTAGCTCAGAAGCGTGGAAGCAGCTAGGGGATAAGTTAATCTATGAAACAGTATTTGGATGAAAGAACCTGACCGGTCTGCTATGTATTTGGGGAATTGTATATGATGTAATGCAGAAATGGACGGTAGAAAGGAAGGAAAAAGTATTGCCAGATTCTGATGAATCCGCAAGTGAAGTTTCTGAAGGGGACGATGAATTATCTGAAAGGGGACTGACCATGGGTAGTGCACCAGTTGTGCCCCCGCTGTCCTCAGATATGGAGAAAGCTGTGGGGACTGCACAGAAGCTTTACCCCTCCCTGCGAGATTATGTCCAACCCAAGTGTCCTCCTCGTGATTTTTTGCGGGAATGCTCCTCCGGACAAGACAAAGCATCGGAGCGTCCCCCACCCTTCGCCCCAACAGCCTCCCCTTCTTCTGCATCTCAACCGGCTACTTCAGCCATTACAGCAGAACATGTTCTTCCTACTGCTCTGCCATTGGTCCCTCAACCAGACCAGGCACCACAAGGACAGTTCCCGGGCATGGCACCCTGGTTTACCGCAACCTGATGTCCTGCGGCATCACCCATAGCGCCCGGCTATCTGCCACGGGCACAAATGGAGCAACCCCGAACAGCGCATTTCATAATACAGCAGGTTATGGCAGGCTTGCAAGGAATGTCGCAACAACTAACGGCACTGATGGAAATGTTGCGGCAGGTTACTGCTGCCGAATCTGTACCGGGACAACCTGGGCTGGCCGTGCCAACCGGCCCAGCAACGACCCCGGAAGTGGCGCCAAGCATGCCACTGACAACAGCAGTGGCACCTTCACGGACAGTGGTGCCGACACAAGTTTCCGCAACCCAGACTGCATCTCCGTGGACTGTTCCACAATCAGCCACAGCCTCTGCCTTTACACGACCCGTTGGCCCAGCGTCTGCATCCTGTCAGAAGCCATTGGACACACCCCTGCCTGATAATGTTTCATCACTGCAGGAAGCTGTGGCGACGGTCAGACAACAACAAACATGGCCAGCCCACAACTGTCCCTGGACACTTCCTGAATGCAAGGTGACTGTGCGTCCAAAAAATTCAAAACAGTTCTGGGAAGAAGTCAAGAGGCGGGCTCTGGAGGCTGGCGACTGGGATCTAATAGAAAAAGTTGGGTTGCCTGAAAAGAGGTCTGAGCAGATTGTTCAGGGAAGTAATGAACGAACAGAGGATCTTATCCAAGCCTTCCCAGTACAAAAGGCGCTTCCTAACTCAGGTCAAATTGACAAACACGAAACCATCGCCTGGAAGGTAGTCCAAGACCTGCAAACCAAGGTAGCACAATACGGCTTAGACTCTCCTCAGGTCATGCAGATCATCAGGATATTAAATACTGACCTACTCTCCCCATTCGACATTAAACATCTAGGTCAGGTATTATTTCAACCAGTACAATATACGGTCTTCGAGGCCAATTGGAGAAGAATGGCTGAGAGAGCTGCAGCCGGAAACATGCAATTACCCCCAACTGACCCCAGATACGGAGCTCCAGCAGATGCTCTACTGGGAGCCAATGCTTTCGCTGACCCCGATTTTCAAGCTACATGGCACCCCCAAGTTCTTGAGCAAGCCCAAAAGATCGGCGTGGGAGCTCTATTAAAGGGCATAGATATGGCTGCTCCAAAAACACGGTACGTGAAGATTTATCAGGGGCAGAAAGAACACTTTTTATCTTTCATAGAGAAATTTGCTGCAGCCCTTGAAAAACAGGTCAAAGATGAAAACCTGAGACAACTACTATGTAAGCAGCTGGCAAAAGACAATGCCAATGAAGAATGTAGAAAAAGCATAAATTCCATGCCAGGGGAGCCTACACTAACAGAAATGATCGAAACATGCTCTAAGCTAGAATCTGAAAGCTGTAAGTCTGCTCTGGCCACAATTCTACGGCCTATTCAACCCAAAAATGCTGACCCGGAACTGAAAAGACAACCTAAGAGGGACAATAGACAAAGACAGACGAGACAAAGAAGAAACAAGGATAACAGGAGACCTGCTCGCTGCATAAGATGCGATAAGCCAGGCCATTCTGTGAGATATTGTGAATCCTTGTATCATGCCAATGGCCGACCCCTGACACGTTCGGGAAACTTCCCCAGGAGCGCAATGGGGATGTGCGCTCAGACAGAAATGTTTCCCCAGAGCATGATACCAACCCAGGCTTACTCAGCCAGCTTTCAGCCAGCACAAAGGGATCAGCCAGGGTGGATGTATGCACCGCAACAGTCGTCTTAGAATCCTGTCGGGTCTATAAGGTTCCCTTGGATGCATTTGGGCCTCTAGGACATGGGCTAAGTGCATTATTGGTGGGAAGATCTAGTACCACCATTCAAGGGATCTTTGTTCACCCAGGAGTTATTGACGCTGACTTCACAGGACAAATTTGTGCGATGATTTCCACGCCCACCCCCCTGTCACAATACCAGAAAAGACTCGGATCGCTCAACTTGTACCCTTCAAATCAAGTGTCCCTAAGGCAAAACAACAGAGTCGTGAAGGTGGTGGCTTTGGTTCCACAGGACTTCTGCAAGTTTACTGGACTGCGGATATCTCCAGCCAAAAGCCACAGATGACTTGCACCTTAATATTGCCAGATGCCCAGCCGTCCAGGATTCAGCTCCGAGGTTTGATTGACACAGGGGCTGATGTGACAATCGTCTCCTTCTCCGCATGGCCTCCTACATGGCCTTTAGCCCCCATGGGGTCAGCCATTGCAGGACTGGGAGGAACCACACAGAGTTATCGAAGCGAACGACCTGTGGTGGTAAAGAACGCAGAGGGTCAAACAGCTACAATTTGGCCCTATGTCACTACAGCTCCACTCAACCTCTGGGGGCGGGATGTCTTGGCGGCCTGGGGAGTACGTATCGGGACAAATTTTTGATGGGGGCCACTGTACTGAAGGGCGCACAATATCCTACGTTGCCTTTGCAATCGTTAGCAAACAAACCCATCTGGCAACCCCAGTGGCCCCTACCAAAAGAAAAATTAGTCGCCCTTCATCAACTAGTTAAGGAACAATTACAACAGGGACACCTTGAACCTTCTACCAGTCCCTGGAATACGCCTGTCTTCGTAATTAAGAAGAAATCAGGAAAATGGAGATTGCTACAAGATCTCCGAAAAATCAATGCAGTAATGGAAAGCATGGGGGCATTGCAGCCTGGTATGCCCTCACCCACCATGATTCCAGCAGGGTGGGAAATCTTGATCATTGATTTGAAGGACTGTTTTTTCACGATCCCCTTACATCCTAATGACAAACCAAAATTTGCCTTTACTGTACCTGCGGTTAACAACGCTGAACCTGCAAAGAGATATCAATGGAAGGTCCTACCTCAGGGCATGAAGAACAGCCCGACTATCTGTCAATGGTACGTTGCTCAAGCTTTGTCCGGAATCCGTAAGCAGTTCCCTGAAGCATACTGCTACCATTACATGGATGATATCCTGGTAGCAGCATCCACCCAGGACGAGCTGCTGAAGATACAGCCTCGGCTACTCGCTGCTCTGCATTCTTATGGATTGCAAGTGGCTCCGGAGAAAGTTCAACAGCATCCTCCTTGGAGATATTTAGGAGTCAAAATTTTGGACCAAACTATACAACACCAAGAGGTGCAATTCTTGAGTTCTATTAAGACCTTGAATGACGCTCAGAAACTGTTGGGCGTCATCAATTGGTTACGTCCCTATCTAGGGCTAACCACGGCGCAACTTGCGCTGCTCTTCAATATTTTAAAGGGGGACCCCGAGTTGAATTCACCTTGAAAATTGACTCCTGAAGCGTGACCGGCACTAGAGGAGGTTCAACAGGCCATTTCTGCTCGTCAGGTTTACTGAATAGATTCCTCCATTGATATTACCGTTTTTATTACCACTCCAGATTCTCATCCAACAGGTATCATTGGCCAATGGAACAAACAGTGGTCTGACCCCTTGCATATTCTGGAATGGGTCTTTTTGCCGCACCAACCAAAAAAGACAGCATCTACGCTATTTGAATTAATTGCTTGTCTGATAATCAAATGCCGTCAGCGCTGTCTACAATTGATGGCAGCAGATCCTGCAATAATTGTTCTGCCAGTACAGCAGGAATACTTTGAGTGGAGCCTTACTAACAGTGCTCCTCTCCAAAGTGCGCTGGAAAATTTCTCAGGACAAATTGCATACCATCTGCCTAGCCATAAATTGCTGCAATTGGCAAGATCGACAAGCTTTACCTTGCGGCCAAAAAATAGCCGAGTGCCAGTACAAGGACCCACCGTCTTCACTGATGGGTCTGGGAAAGCTATTGTTACCTGGAAGGAGGAATCTGAGTGGCAGGTGCTGGAAGGCCATGAGTCAGGCTCAGCACAGTTGGTTGAACTAAGGGCTGTTGCCATGGCCTTTCAACGGTTCTCGCAGGTACCTTTGAATTTGGTCACCGATTCTGCTTATGTGGCTGATATAACGCAACGCTTAGATTGTTCACTTCTGAAAGAAGTGAATAATGCGACTCTGTTTTCTCTGTTAAAAACCTTATGGTGTGCAATTCAAGATCGAGTTCACCCATATTACATCCTGCATATCCATAGTCATACTAATTTGCCAGGCTTTATAACGGAAGGCAACGCCAGGGCTGACATGCTAGCTAACCCCGCATGGGTAGCACCTCAGCCCGATAAAATCGCACAAGCCAAGGCATCGCATAATTTCTTCCATCAAAGTGCACATACCCTGCAGAAACAGTTCCACTTAACGCCCACTGAGGCTCGGGACATTGTCAGCGCTTGTGCTGACTGCCATGGACTTGCGGCACCTTTGCCATCGGGGGTAAACCCCAGAGGCCTAAAGGCCCTGCAGCTTTGGCAGACGATGTAACGCATGTTCCTGAATTTGGCAGGTTTAAGTATGTGCACATGTCTATTGACACTTTCTCCTCAGCTATGTGGGCAACTGCTCATACTGGGGAGAAAAGTCACGATGCCATTGCCCATTGGAGACTCGCTTTGCGGTCTTGGGCGTGCCTTTTTCTATAAAAAACGATAATGGCCCGGCCTACGCCTCACAGAGGACGCGGCAGTTTTTACAACTATGGGGTGTAAATCATACTTTGGGTATTCCACATTCTCCTACTGGCCAAGCCATTGTTGAACGCACTCATGGCACCTTGAAGCGTGTTTTAGAAAAACAAAAAGGGGGAATGCATGGAGAAACCCCACAGTCGCCTAGAAAAAGCGTTATACACAATTAACCATCTTACGGTGCCATCAAATTCAAATAATCCCATTATTTTGAATCACTTTCTTTCGTTGCAGTCTTCAGGCGAGACGCACCTGCCCCGAGCAAAAGTCTGGATACGGGACCTACTCACTAAGACGTGGGAAGGCCCATATGAGCTTATTGCTTGGGGTCGTGGGTATGCTTGCGTTTCCACAGATACTGGGATACGATGGCTATCTGCAAGATGCGTCCGCCCTGACCTGCAACATCAGAAACAGAACAGGCAACGTCCGAACGATGGCCAGAACGGAGATCATCCATCAAATGACCCTTCTAATGGAAATAATGACATCAGCCATCAACCTGTTCCTTCCACGAGTAGAGACTAAATTTCAAGTCTCTGTCGGAGTCAGAATGTTAGAATTAATAACTAAATGTATGACTGGTTTGCTAGATGTATCTCCCATGGTATTGCTGAAAAATCTCCCTGCTTGATTTAAACTAATCTTAAAACAAAAAGGGGGAATTGTGGAGAAACCTTTTGGCTGCTGCAGCATCCTGTGAAAGTTCTTTCCCTATGCAGGCTAACTAAGAAACACCTGTAGCTCGTTACACTGGGAAAGTTACCTTGAAACAGGTGCTGTAGCATTCAGCCAATCACTCTGGGAGATGGATGGTCAAGTGACCAATAGCCTTGACCCATCTAGCAAACCATGTGACTCCTGACTATTTAAGGCAGGGCATTTACTCCTAAGGGCGAGGCATTTCCTCCTGAGCCTTGGAGGAGTGTGGGCCTTCCTTAGAGTAGAGCCTAAGGCCTTTGCATTAGAACATTGGTCTGCTTGGAGCCGCCTGAAGCCTTCCAGCTGCGACACTGGGAAACCACTCAGTTTGTTCTCTGGTTGTGGTTTGACTGCCTCACCAAGAGCCAGAAGCAGGAGAACAATCCATACTGCTGGGTGTGATGTTTTTCACTGTTCTACAGCTGAACTCCTTGGAAGCTTATCTTCCCTCTTGCTTACTGCTTTAGTGACCTTAGAAAACGTAGATAGAGATAATAGAAGCAGAATACTAAAAGGATTATTGCTTTTATTATCCTACTGTTGGGAAGCTGATTGAAAGCACATATCCTTTCACAGACTACCCTGGCCGTTAGCACTCTCAGCTCTCTTCTTACGAAAGGTCACCAGACAAGGATATTAAACATAGCCTTAACTATTGTGGACTCTCTGCTTCCAGCACAGATGTCCTTCTCATGGCAAATGTCATAGGGAGTTGTCTGTCTCTAGCCCCAGAGTCCTTTTTTGCTTCTTACTAAAACACATCAACAACTTGGATTTTCAAGAAAATGTTACTGGCCTGCTAAAGAGACAAAGAATGGTGGTGAGTGATGGACAGTTGCATAAGTAGCTGCAACTTCAGCTGCAGGATTTCCACTAGATGTCTTGTTTGTGATTGTCCCTGTGAGCCACTCCACCAGGACACAGTGGAGATGTGAGCTGGCTCAGTCCCCTCAACGCTTTCCTGCTGAGTGGCAATACAAAGCCAAAATAACTGTGTGAGAACCACCAGAGATACTACCTTGTATTTTCACAATGCCAATCTAGGGACATTTTACAAGATCTGAAGACAGGGCCTTTAGTATTTTCCCATGATAATAGCAAGCTGCTTTCTAATGTCAGGCCTTATGTAGCTACCAGCTGCTTTGGCATGAGGTAAGATCTCCTAATGTCTTCTCCTACCATGTGGAAATGGCAAGGCATGAACCATGATGATGCTCAATGTAAAATAGATTCTCCTAAACCCAGAAAAGGGGTCAGGAAGGGAGAGTATGCTTCTAGTCTCCCTGGGCTGTACAAATTACCAGTTACAAAATCAGTGTATTCAAGAATAGGTTGCACTGATCATGTCCCTAAGCATCTAACAGTCTTACTGCATGGTCGCACATCTCCTTTAATATAGTAGTTTTCATTCCGTACCCGTTTTGGGTAGCAATGTGTATGCTGGAACACCAGGGCAATATGGTGTTTAATTGAGGATAGGAGCAGATTGCCAAATAGCTTCAGCTGCTGTGAGATATTTGCGTCTATTTTCTCTGATGCCATCAACCTCTACCCTTAATACATCACTGCTTTTGTGGAAGAATCCCCCACAAGGTTACAGAGCACTGTGAAACAGCATCATTGCTCAGAATAAAACCGAGTGAGGGTCAGCTGCTTTTCTGCTGTTATTGGCCTGAAGAAGTGAAGGAGCCCTGCTTGCTGACAGCCGTTACACAACGGAGATAACCTGTCTTTCTGCAGTCATTTGTGGCTGTCAGGAGAAGACAAGAATAAACCAGGAAAAGCCTCCAGAAAGGTCTGCTAAGAACTGAGCCGAAAGAAACATCTCCCTAGATACAGTGCCCATACCCTTGCTTTAGCTTAAAACACATCCTTATGCAACCTCTACTAGATGACTGCAGGTCATAATCACATATTGCTGTTAAAATTACTGATTAACCTATCCAGGAAGTGTTAAAACAGGCAGAGGAAGGAAGGATGTTAGGAAAAATGGTTATTTCCCTGTTCATCATACAGGATACACAAGAGTTGCTAAGCTTAAGAAAATAGGTACATGCCCCCTCTTGCTCGTTACATGGAGTTATGAAGTAAATTGCAGCATTTTAAATCCTGCTTATCCACAAGCCAGATAAATTAGGATTTCTTTCTTTCTTTTTTTTTTTTTTATTAGCTTATCTCAAAAGAGCTACAAAAATATGCAAGCATATCCAAGCAGGTCAGCACTGATGCCCATTCAGAAGGTGAGCTAGTCAATAAAAAGAAAGAAGCCAATCATGGACATAATTGGGCACTACTACTCAGGAAGATACTAGGGAGAAGAGAAAGGAGAGGAGAAACATGACTGTATAAGGACAACTGCTCTCCCCAGCAGAGGCTGGGCAAATCTGCTGTTGTGAATAAGATGCATTTCATGTCCTTGCTTGCAAACTGAGGAAGCAAGCTATGATCAGACCCTGGCAATTAAAACAATTGTTCCAGTTTTAAGCTTTTTGTTTTCCTTGTTAATAAGCTCAAGATATTTCCTTGTGAGAGAAAGCTCTGTAATTCTGTAAACTTACAAACATTTGTGAAATCCAGGATTAATGATTATCTTCTGAATTAGTGCTGAAGCTCTAGGGCAATCTAGCAGCTAAATTAGTACTTAAACTGTATATAAAGGTCAGGATTCAAAAAGAACTGTAAAACTCTTCTGAGACATAAAAAGCAAACTTGCTATCAAGGTCTTCAGGATAAACACAATAGTCCTGGGTTTTGTCCCACTTACTCTAAGCACAATGGAATTGCAGCAATACAAAAACTGGGAGAACAAGATTAGATGCAAGCCCAGGTAATGAACGGTGATATCAAATTAAAAGCTGACCTTGAATTTGTTGTATCTGAATTTTTGCCAAAGGAAAAATTTCCAATGCCTTTCAAAAGAAAATGTAATGTAATCTAACCCACATGCTCTCCCAAACAGAGGTCAATAACATTAATTGTACCTTTTTACATTGCCCCAAAAAACCTGAGTGTACTGCATCTATTGAAGTGTCTAATACCAGCTAGAATCGAGAACAGCAGAAGCCAAATTTGGATGAAAATGTCTATTCTGGAAGTCACCAGATATTGGCTTCTTGCATTATCAAAACAGCATAGGAAGAAGAAACTTTTAATTCAATGCAGCAGCAAAGAGTTGCAATGAAATTTATTGCCAGGGAAAAACAAACAAGCAGGCAAACCTCTGCTCAGCATAAAAAGCAATGGTCTTCGTAATGGTACAGAAAGACTCATCCTCTTCTCCCTTTTCAAAGAAATAAAGCTCCGTAAATCCTGAGCACATTAGTAATCTGAACCCTCTCGATGCTCTGACTTGGCCTTGCTATCAGTAGGGAGCTGGAGCAAAGGAAGGGCACAAAACAAACCTGAAACGCAGTAGCCCACTTCCAGGCACTACCGTTGGTACCAGAAACGCACTGGTAAATATTTATCACGTCCTCTTTCGCAGTGGACAAGGAACGGCTATTCCACAGTCCACAAACTCTTAAAAAATCGAGAGAGAGAAACTACCCATCTGTGCTGCTGAGCACCAACACAAATCAAGGGCGAGTAATGAGGTCTGACTGCGTGTTTCAGGCATCATTTATTGAGCTGGGTACCAGTCAGAAGGATGCGATTTCTCTGGTAATGGGCTTATCGTATCCAGGATCTGCTCTTTTGCACAGCAGAGCACTGCCCAGATTCCCTGAAGACTTAAACCCAGACGTTTCATGGTTTGAAGGCAGGGCCTGTACTTTCTTTGTTCTGCGCCACACTAATAACACTGCTGGTTCTACGTACCTGTTGATAAAAAAGAAACTGGCAAACTTGTGGGTGTTATACAGTCAAAAAGGAAAAGGGATTAGCATTTCCAGCTTGCTTCTGTCCCCTAGAAGCAGTGCTTTCCTACTACCATTGCTTGGCAGAACACGAGACTTTGTATAATGAAGCAACTAATGATGGGTGAACATGTAGCCTGAGAATAGGATAGGAACAGAGAAGGAACCTTAGATCAATCTCACAAGCATCAGAAATGGGTTGTGTAGACAAAGAAGCAATAAATATTATGTTTTGCTGGGTTTTTCCTGGCACTAATCCATATAGTTGCCTGGAAAAGAAAACTCCAAGTGTCCATTGTTTCCTCTTGGGTTTAATGAACAGCTCACCAGCTAAAAGTTTTCAGCATCACTCCACTGAAGCACAAGGACTGGACCCATATAGTCCAAGACTATATCTATATTATTTTTTATTTTCTTTTCTCTTTTTTAGGATAGAACTAAGGAGCACTAAGTGATCAGAAGACGCCACAGTTTGTCCATATTAGCCAGGTCTATCTAAGGCTTTGGCACTTTGTTTCAGCTCGGGGTTTTGAAAGGTAAGCCTCAAACTGCTGCTGCATGGTTCAGTCTGTATAGAAAGCAATAAAGAATAAACCACAAAGAGAGATGGATAGAGTTTTAATGTTTACAGAAAAAAAACACCTGACCTAATTTTAGCTATCATGTTCTAAGAAAATTTGCTGCAAATAATAAGAGTGAAGTCGCTACCCTGCATAGTTTGGACTAAGTGGATAACCTGCTTTAGACTTGGCTTCAGAGCATATCAGGAATAGGACATGGGCTGTTTTATGATGCGCATGTTTTGAATTCAAGGAAATCAACTTTTTTTTTTTTTTTCCTCAAAATTATCATCTTACATCTATATTTGAATCCACAAATGGCTCCTGATAGAATAATACATTGATTAAGTCATCAAACAAAATGCTCTCTGGCACTGGTAGCAAAAAGGCAGCAGCTGTTTCTAAGAGCAATTGTGCGTCAAGTGAAAAAGCTGACACGTGTCAAGTTAACATTTAGCTACCTGACCAGGTTATCTGTTTCAGTAGCAAAAAATGTGGAGTCAGCAGGAATTTTTCTACCCAAAGTACACAGAAGGAAAGGAACCTCTGCCTTTCAATTCATTATTTAATATACTTCATGCAACCCTTATGTTCACAATCTGTAGCTACATTGAGAAACATAAGCGATCCAAAACCTCCAAGGACCTTAATGATTACAGAACATGCAGGAGGAACTTGTTGACAACAGCAGCAGTCATTTAAATCTGCTGGCACTTCCAGAGACAAGTAGCTCTGTATAAAATCCAGCTGGAGGTGGCTTCCCTTCCTCTTGGTCTCTGAACACTGATGTCAGAACACTCTGACCTACACCCACTGGGTGATTCACAGGGCAGCTGGTAAATCCTGTAGACGATCGGATGCAGCACACTAGTAGGTTGGGGGGCTTTTTCTCTCCTGAACAAGCAATTCTACTGCAGCCATCCCAGTGAGAAATGCTCCCCAGAAACAACTTGTGGGTCAATGCTCTTAAGGCTTTTTTTTTGTTTCTACACCAGAAAGTTATATTCTCATCAAGTTTTAGACAAATTCTAGAAAATCATTCCCACCTCTGTCAGGAGAGGAAAGTCGAATGTTTTCCTGGAGCAGAACTTGCATAACAGCCTCTGCATCCTCTTTAATGCCACATCTTTTAAAAATTTGTTCTTTGGTGGACTTGTCCAAATACTAGGAAGCTCTCAAAGAACAAGAGAAGAGTCTGCCCTTTGAAACAGTGGTTACTTCTGCTGCCAATGCCAGCCTATCCATCACTGATTCTTGCCCTACCTGTTCTCAAGAAGTCTCTCTCAAAGTAAATTCTGGCCACTTGGATCTGTGGCTCCCCAAATCTCTACAGAATCGAGAACTCATTGACAAAACTCACAACCATGCAGAGCACTGGGGCAAAAACCATCCCATCTCTACTTGCATCAAAGGAGGATGTGCTGCAGCAGTCTGAGACTTCACAAGTCTCCCGTCTACCAGTGAGACCCCCCACTGGGGTCTTGTCCTTGTGTGCAGAACTCTGTCTCCCTCCTACCTGCTACAGCATTGCTTAAAACATCCTGCAATATTGGTACCTACTGGTTTTTTGGTCTGTGAAACTTCAAAACACTTTTCTCAGTTTTAAGGGACAAGGGTAGTACATGAAAAATCAAGAGGCTTAAAGGTAAGACTATGAAAAGGAGATAAACTATCTTAGCTATAATTTTTTAGATTAAGTCTACAGGAGCTTTTATGAAGCTAGTGAAAATCTTCTAGATGAACCTTTAAGGTTCATAATTTTAAAATTATTTTCTTTCTGCTGCCTCCTCACTAACATCGCTGAAAAAAAACAATGTTGAAAATAAGTTTCCAGCACTGTAATCCAGCCCGCGAAAGGCACTGAAAAGGCTTCTATGCCTACAACTAACAGCACAGCTGAAGGCACATCACTTCTGCTCCTTGTTGTATTTTTCCATTGTTTAAATTAATTTAAATACGCAGTAACCTTTATCACATGAAACCAAGAAGGCAAAGCATTAGGTTCGATATGTGTGCTGGGCCTGGATTGCCTTGCTGTGAACTACAGGAAAAAGCAGTGCCTTGAGATTCCTCCAGTTCGAAATGCGAGAACCTGTGTTACTTGTCTCCCTTCTCCCACCTTCAAGAGAAGCTTTGCCCCACGTCTTTTTTTTTTGCACATAGCAGCCCACAGCAACCAATTCAGGTGAGGAAACACCAGCAGAAGTTTGCCCTAAATAACATATAACTTGTGGGACAGCAGCGAGCATCTCACCAGCACAGCTGCAGGAACTCGATTCTTACCCTTATACTTATGCTTTCAAAATATTATAAACAACTGATAAACAAAACAAAAGTAAAGCTAAAAACCACACAGCCAAAACCTTGGGATTAACATTGCAACTGTCGACCAGCCTACCTTTCACTTTGCTTTTATGCAGTATTTCGCTCCAAATTTTATGTTTGCCAGTAAACTTTTCAAAATAGTGAACAGTATTGTTTGTCTTTGTGCAATATCCAGTACCATGGGACCTTGCTAGTCGGAAAGTACCAGAAACTGCTCAGTTAAAGGTGTGTTCAGCATTTTCTTGTCTGCAGTAAGAAAGAGGAAAAACTATAAGATAAGTGCCTGAAGTGTGAGATTAGATAAAAGTTTTAAGAGTCGCTATATATATCTAATCAGTAGAATACACAGAAACACAGATCCACTGATACTTTACAAGACAGTGAGAAAATTCTGTGTTTCAATGAGATTACCTAAAATTGGCACATCTGGAGGGCAGGGTAGGTGACCAGTGCCATCCCATGGGCACTGGTGTGTTCCCAGAGACACCCACAACCTGGCACGTGCTGCCAATTGCATGGGCTGGCAGTCAGGGGTTGCAGGCAAACAAACACTTCTCCAGCCCCTTCTTCCCCTTTGCACAAGAGAGCAGAGACCTGGGTCCTTCCCTGCTCTGGAGGGAGGATGTACAGAGCTAGGAAGGCAACACTTGCTGCCCTGCCAGCAGCACGGCAGCATCTTCCTCTATTCCCAATGGTTTTAGCTGCATCGGTCTGCAGGGAAATGCTCAGAAAAATGTCTCTGCTCAATGCCCAGCTCTGTAGCGTCAATCTCAAATGACAAAGCATTTCTAAGGCAGGACCATGGAAGAGAATGCAAACACAGCTCAGTCCTGTAGTTGCAGGAAGAAGAAATGCTGGCAATAATGGAAAGGCATCATCAGTATTATTATGATAAAATGTTTGTAATTATTACACTGGTAATTTTTCCAAATGGATTGGCTTAGAGACAGGTCTCTTGCACTGATTACTAAATTATTTTCTTTACGAAGGTCTAAGTGGCTCTGTTTTCCAGATGAATAGCCTGAAGCCAGTTGGTTCAGAGCTTTAGTCCCCTGAGACTCACCTTGGACAGTAAAGAAATGAGACAGCTGAATGCTAAACTATTCAGTGTAGGAGCCCAGCAGTGATTTGGCTGATGAGAACACTTTAGGTAAAGTACCTTTCAATTTAAAATAAAGACAGAGATGAACTGGGGCTAGTTAAGTCACAAGAAGTCAGAAGCAGAATTTGCTAACAAAGCATTTTAAACCAAGTAAACCTTCCTAAAGAGATTCTTGAGTTCATCTCAGCTCGCCTGGTCTGGGAGAGCTGCCTTGCCAGGCAAATTAAGGGCAGCGGGTTGACATTGGCACTTTCGCAATCCAGCCAACCCAGTCACTGCCAGACATCTGGGACTGCCCTCTCCCCTTTGCCTGCCCCCAAGGAGCAGCACTTTTTTTATCCAAACATGCAGTAATAACCTTTGCCAAGCATTTACTGACCAACACTTACTTTTTTCTTGCAAGAGAGCACCTGCGCTCAGGGAGGGAAGCTCTTTGCAGCCACCTGCACATCTGGCGCGTGGTGCCGCAGCGCTGCTGGCAGGGACCGCAGCAGGGAGAGGCCGTCAGGGCGCAGGGCGAGTATGTCACGCTCTCGCGGTACCACCTAGACACAGATTTCCATCAGCCTTTGCTAAAATGGAAAATGTCCTGGGCAACACAGCAAGAAACAGTAAAGTTCAGTCCTTCTGGTAGCTGCTCCGAAGAGGGTTTGAGGCCAGTGTACAGGGAGGAGCTAGGAAAGTTTGCTCCGTCTGTGACTCAGGGTCTTGCAAGGATGTCTTCAGTGGGCTCTTTTCAAAGCACTCTGCTCTTGCGGATGGCACTGAGCTGAACTGCTTACCAGGGAGGAAACTCAGATACGTCAGGGAGACCTTTGAGGGAAGACAGAGAGAGAGGGAGGAATGAAGAACAACGTTCATCCTTGAAATCTAAATCTATCTGTGGCTTCTACACAGTACATTTCAAACATCCCCATTAAATTAGTCCATTAGATAAAATCCTATTAATCAGATGACTTGGTCAGCTGTGGCTTACTCAGAATTTGTTGTGGGTTTAACATTTTATCATCAAAAATGGTTCTGGGTAATTTAAACCCCACAACTCCAAGCAAAAATTGTCGACAATTAACGGCTTCAAATACGAGCAGCTTTCATCACACAAACACCAGCAAGATCTCAACACCACTTTCCACTCCACTTTACTTGTTTATTTAGTCTGGTTTACATCTAAGTTTCTTCTCTGGGTTCAACTGACACAAGCTTGCACTCATTTGAATCGCTCCTCTGCAAACACAACAAACCAACTCAAGTCAGGAAGCTTTAATCCATCACCAGAGTTTTTCAGCAATCAGACCTCTAAGCATTAACTTTGGTAATTAAAGTAGTGTATTGGACAAATTTTGCAGAAGGGAATATAAAGGCATATTTCTGCGCAACAGGGAGAATTTCTACCTTTTGCAGTCACTGGTGGGCTATCAAAGCCAATATAGCATGACACATGATGTCACAGCATCCCCAGGCTAGAAAAGTAAGCAATGTGAGTCACTCACGAATAGAAACAATTCAAAAGGTCATTAAAAAGTTACTAAACCTCACAAAATTAAATAAATACATTAATTAATTAAAAATTTCATGAAACAACAGAGTTTAATTTTCTGTAGTAGTATCACATGGCTTTGGAAACTGCCCTTCAGTAATCCAGCTAAAACTTGGCATGTTTCCATCTCCACTTATTCTCCTTGCTTATGTCTACAGCATCATCAGACACTCATCTGAAACATCAGAAAGAAATGAAAAACAGGATGGAGGGATTGAAGAAAAAGGAATACTAGTATTTAGCTTTCATCCTGTTCTGGGCCAATCCTAGGCACAAATACAAACTGGGCACAGAGTGGGTTGAGAGTAGCCCTGAAGAGAAGGATTTGGGGGTGTTTATAGATCAGAAGCTCAACATGAGCCGGCAGTGCGCTCATGCGGCCCAGAAGGCCAACCGCATCCTGGGATGTATCAAGAGAAGCGTAGTCAGCAGGTCAAGAGAGGTGATTCTCCCCCTCCACTCTGCTCTTGTGAGACCCCACCTCAAATACTGTGTCCAGTTCTGGTGTCCCCACCATAAGAGAGACATAGATTTGTTGGAGCATGTTCAGAGGAGGGCCACAAAGATGATCCAGGGGCTGGAGCATCTCTGCTATGAGGAGCTGGGATTGTTCAGCCTTGAAAAGAGAAGACTTCGGGGGGATCTAATAGCTGCCTTCCAATACCTGAAGGGAACTTACAGGAAGGCTGGGGAGGGACTTTTTACAAGAGCATCCACTGATAGGACAAGGGGAAATGGGTTTAAGTTGAAGGAGAACAGATTTAGATTAGATCTTAGGAAGAAATTCTTCAGTACGAGGGTGGTAAGACTTTGCAATAAATTGCCCAGAGAAGTTGTGGATGCCCCCTCCCTGGAGGTGTTCAAGACCAGGTTCGACGGAGCCTTGAGTAGCCTGATCTAGTTGAGAGGCGTCTCTGCCCATGACAGGGAGGTTGGATTAGATGATCTCTAAAGTCCCTTCCAGCCTATGCCATTCTATGATTCTATGATGAGTCTCAAACTCACTTATCCAAGACAGCAAATAGCATCCTTTTGGAAGTGCAAATTATAGCCACCAGCCACTAGACATATCATGGAACACAGCATGGCTGTCAAGGGGAGCCAGGGAGCCCAGGCCAGGGGAGAGCATGATAGTTTGAAGAACTGAACAGCTCTTGCTCCAAAACATCACTGCTGCACAGCCTAAGAAAATAAAATACACTCACACAGAGCCCAGAGCATCAAAGCAGCCCCAGCCAAGGCTCATTCTGCCAGAGGCTGTACAGGCATCCAAGAAAGATGGAAATCTTTGCCCAAGAATGTCCTGTGGGTATCTAACACAATACAGAAGTGCTAAACAAGTGGGAAGGAGGAGGAGGAGCAGCAGCAGTACAAGGAAGGCTGTGAGCACATGCATGTTGGTTGCAGCACACAGTGCTTGTACAATCAAACCAGCTCCAAACCAGGACTGGCATAGAAACAAGAGCATAGTGCAGGCAGTGACATCTATATGCATGGAAAACAGGGGAAAGTTACTGAATGTAACTGATTTCAGCTCAACCGGAGACCTACTGTCATATCAATATAAGAAGTACCAACCCATCAGTGCTCTTGGAAGAGGGAAGAAAGCCAAGCATGAGGTACGGGAGATGTGCACAGTGTGTTCTTGTATAAGAGGATCAAGTGGAACAGCCATTGCATATTATTGGCTCTTCATCACTGTCTGTTTCCAAGTACCACAAAACCCCTGTCTTTGGAAAAGTCCTTTTTCCGACAGAAGTTACTCTGAACTGGCAAATCTCCTTTATCAGGCCACCCTACAAATACAATGCAATTTATACTGCATACAGATCACAAATTCCAGTGGAGACTTTGCTGTGCTACTAGCTTGAGGCCTAAGGCACTCACCTTGGTGACCATCTCAGCATGTGATAGCCACCAAGATCAGCCTATGAACAGAGGACAGTAGCAGCTACTTTGAGGCTGATGAGTGACAAGCCCCCAGCCTTAAGTATTGGTGTTGCACGATGCCTCCTCTTGTATCTTTTATAATATGACCTTTCAGGAATGCAATTTCCAAAGTGACTAGTCTTGCTGGTGACACACAGCTAGAGGAAACAGAGAATTTACAGTAACTAGAACAGATCAGATTTATGGACTAACAAGACAGATGATGCAGTGAGGCAAGGAATGAAATCTAACGAGGCCAAGAAAAAAAATTAAACACATGCTATATTCCAGCCTAATCAGCAGTGTACAAATAGACAGGAAATGTGATCTAAAACAATTTACATAATGTTTAGTAGAATGATAAAGGAAAACCAGAAAAGATCTTGCAGCTCTTACAGACTTCATAATACAGAATAAAAACCAATGGAAGACTGTAAGGCAAGTTAAGAGGTACTGTTGAAACATTTTTATGAACAGCAAAAGGAACCTTTCAATCTCAGGAGCACTTGTTGCCACACTGAAAGGTGTGAGACACTGCCAAAGAGGTTTCAGAAGGTTCAAACCCAATCCTGAGAGATTTCATAGATATCAGGTTATTTGGGCAACATTAATATTTTTGCAACATGAAACCTGTGGTTACATTAAATCATCCTAAAGCCTGAAGGATCTGATCACCTTTAGATATGGGACCAACAAATATAATAGGAAAGGTGTCTGCCAAAATGAAAAGGTGCACCAGGGAACAAAATTGGCTTTGAGGAAAACAGGAGTGAGAAGCCAAGAGTTTGAACTTGTCCCTGAGAAACCCTTGGTGCTGTGTTACTCGTGGCTGAACCATATTGGAGAAACCACATCCTGTGTCAGAGTATATACTGAATTACCAAACCAATGTTGCTGGGGGAAATATTGTGATAGAGTTCAACTCAAAGGATTCCTTTACAGATAACAACGTCCTGAAGACCCTAAAAATGTTCTTTGTGCAGGTTTATACTTTTACTCTGAAAACATTTACATACATGCTTAACTTCATATGTGTTGACTAATTAAAATCAACTGGGATAATCATGTGTTTCCACTTAACACATTAAGCATTATAAAAATCAAGTGGATTGGCATGTTGATATGTTTTCATCTCTGCCTTTGGTTAACTATATATTTTTTGTAGTTATATTTGGGATAATGGGATGAACTTTGAGCGAGTCCAAAGAAGGGCGACTAAACTGGTCAAGGGGCTGGAAAATAAAACTTATGGGGAGCGGCTGAGGGAGTTGGGGCTGTTTAGCCTGGAGAAGAGAAGGCTGAGGGGAGACCTGATTACGGCCTATAAATACTTGAGAAAAGATGGTGGGGAGGTGGGGGAAGGGCTCTTTACATTAGTGATGGGTGATAGGACAAGAGGAAATGGGCATAAGCTTAGTCAGGGGAGATTCAGGTTGGATGTTAGGAAGTATTTCTTCTCTGAAAGGGTTGTCAGCCACTGGAATAGGCTGCCCAGGGAGGTGGTTGAGTCCTCATCCCTGGATGTGTTTAAGAACAGGGTGGATGATCTACTTGAGGATATGGTTTAATGGGGATTAGGGATGGTTGGACTCGATGATCTATAAGGTCTTTTCCAACCTAGAAATCTATGAATCTATGAATGAACTGCAACTCCCAGAAAGTGAAGAGACAATGCAAGATTTTAAAATACTATCAGAAGTAATATTTTGTTTCTAAACTATCCCTTTTACTTGAGAGCACTCATTTTTAAAGGCCTTCTGTATATACAACATTATAAAATATTTCCTCAAACACAGCAACTTATTAGCAGTATTCCTGACTAGTTTCTTAATTGGGCTCAGAAGTAAAATTATCATTCAGATGTTAGCAGTTTTGTTGTTCAACATCTAATCTATTTTGAAAGCTTAAACAAATTCTATAAATATCTAAATTAAATATAATCTGCATTTGCTTAGTGATTTTAATTAAGAATTAAGTTGCTATTCCCCTGAAATGTGTAAATGTTTAAAGCCAGTGCAGTAGCAGGATAATATGTCAGGGCATTTAAGATTCTGTATCATTATTAAAACATTTTTCAGTGTAGGCCAAGTTTAGCACTTGAGCTGCTACACAACTACTCAGAATCATCTTTAAAAAAAACTGAAAAACTACAAAAATTTGAAAACTTAACTCTCTTTTAAACTCCTCTGACTGAGACACAGAACAGGGTTTTACTCATTTTTTTTTCCCCCATTTTTATTTCCCTATTTTTATTTCTACTTTAAGCCCAGTTTCTCCAGACCTTCCTTCCACAGGCAAAACTCTGAGTCTATGACTTTTAACCCACTGGATTTGTCCAGGGTCCGACAAAGGAGCCTCACAGAGATTTATGTGGCTTTAGGAAGAAAAGCCACCTATGCTGACTTCACACTATTCTTTTAAAACAAGCCAGTTACAATCCTGTTTCAGACAAATATTTGTTCATTGCACGAGGGTACAATATCTGAATCCTATCTATGGATTCCCATGGGACTAAATAAATCCAGAAGACCGAAGGGCAGCGGGTCCAGCTCAGTGCATGCCCCCCGCACACTGAACCTGCACTGAGGGTGCCCATTTCAGAGCATCCCCCTCAAGCCGTGTGTGTGTGCAGGAGGCAGAAACATCCATGGTTCCTGAACTGGGCTTCACCAGAGGCACTGGGAGCTACAGGCTGCATGTGGGAAACACAACCTGGTGAGACACGCAATGAAGCTGCGTGCAGCTGTCCGCACTGCAAAAGGCGACCCTGCAACCCTACGGAATGGTCCCTGGGCACCTCTGCGTGTTACTGGGTATGGCAAAAACAGGCGCCCGCTTCCTCTGCAGGAAGGAAAAGCCTTATACCTGGCATTTCCAACCCTACCGTAACACAGCAGCGGAAGAGCCCTCTCATCACAAACATGTCTGAGAAGGAAAGAAATTCATAAAAGATGTAAGACACTGGATAGCAACAAATTAGATGCCTAAAGTCCAGGATTGAGAACAAAACCATTTATAGATGTGTAATTAGAAAACTACCTATTAAAGTAGACTGCAGTTGTTTAATAATAGTTTGTCAGTGAACTAATGTAATTAACTGTCGGACAGAAATGAGGACAATACAGTGGTTACAGATCTTAAGTAACTAGAAGAAGAACGAACTGCAAAGGTTATAGATATCAGATTCAACTGCAAGTCTTTTTCTCTCTTAGTCCAGAAACAATTTAAAATGCTACTTCTATTTGTTCTTATCTTTGAAAGTCCGACTGTGTAGACTGCAGTTGCATTTTGCCTACTATATAGACACTGTACTGGACAACTTTTCCTCTGTATGTTGGTTTGCGGGAGAGAGCCAGAGGCAGGGGGACGGGTTGTACCTGCCTCTTACCCCAGAACTGCTTAAATAGGATTGAACTGAGAACCAGCAAATAGAACCCCCCCCCAAAAAAAAAAAAACACAACAGAATGAAAGAATATTTAAACCCAGTTTCAGTAATACTGGACGTTACCAACTAAAGCAAAGGAAAATTACTATTTTACAGAACTTTCAGTTATCCTTTGAATGGCTTCATGGCATGTAAGAAGATAGTAACAGCTAGAAGAAGAAGAAGATGACAACAGATAGAACAGAAGAAGACAGAAGTCAGCTGCATATCTCTGGAGGCCTGATTTAAAACCTCTAATTCATAACCAACAGCACACTTGGTGATCTAGAAAAAAACAACCCCTCACAAAAACCAAACCAACACCCCACGACAGAGCGATTCCCACACACAGACTCACAAGCGGGCAGAAGATTAACTCCTATTTTGATCTTTTGCTGAGAAAGAGCACAATTTTGACACAAAATTGCATTCTCTCCAGTGGACACTAAGCAACTCAGAGCAGCACAGACCAAGAGAGCATTTTCAACCTGCCATCCATCTGACTTCAACCTGTTATACCAATTCAACTGGTGACATCCAAAATCCCAAAACATGAGCACATCACTGTTTCCTCATTAAAAAGTCAGCATGGGCAATTCAGGAAATGTAGATTTTATAGAGCGCTCTTAGGAAAGAAAATAGAATAGAGCAAAGAGTCACCAATTAAGTTTTTTTGCAGCCAGAAAAAGCAGGCAATAACATCCTCCACCACACTTGAATTTTCATCCTCTGGAAGTTGGCCCTGGGCTGAAATTAAACTGGGTGCAAAGTGACAGGTTCTCCTCCACCAAGGCAGGGTACAGCAAACACATTAAACCCACAGAAATTCTACAGAGCTTCAGCTTTGTCCTCTGCCATTTTCCTTTTTACTGCAGTCCTTTGGACAGAGCACGAAACAGATGCGAGCATCGCCTTTCACTCTGTCCCTCAGGCACTTCTCTGACATTGTGTCCAATTAGCATTCCTGTTTGTTATCCAATATATCACTCATAATATTTTTAGTGCAGTCAACCAGTTCCTCCCCAAATGAGAGGAAGGTTAATGATGCTTTCTGTTACTGTTACTATATGCTTTGCATAAGAAAGGGAACGGATTTCTCAAATAACAGGAAACAATATTGCTTTCCTGAAACTCCTTAGAGCAGAAGACATCCTTTCTTCACCAGCGAGGTTTAACTGGACTGCCCATGTTCTACCAGGTCAGGAGTTGCATTCTGCTCCTGACACACAGGTACCCTGGAGCCTACAGAGAAGCGGCCCAAGTGTCTTTGGTCTAGACCCTTTTCTATAACACAGCAAAAATTGTTCCTGGAAAAGATGGAGCCAAATCCATCAGTGACAAAGTTATTTGCACTGGTGTGCTGCTGGGTTGTTTTCTCCCTTCCCCTAGACCAGTTACTCAACCCAACATCTAAGCCTGTGAACCACACATCACCCCTGGCCCTGGGATTGGGGTGGGTGGAGGGAAGGGGAGCTGCTGCTCTGAAGTCCGGAAGGGCGAGAGTGGCATCAGCTTCCCCCTTCGCCTCCAAAGTAGCACATGCTAAACCCACCTTGGCCATTTAAAGAGCAGAAGATATTAGAGGGAGCACTATGCAAAGCAGAAATATGATCTAAGCAGAAGTTTGACCTAGGAGCCACTGACTGTAGCCAAAATGTTTTCATTTCAGTAACTAATGTTAACCCTATTGTATAATCCTAGTTACCTGTTAGTTTTCTCCCAAAGAGAATGACTGTTTCTGATGATTGCCTGGTAACAGTTACCACTGGTTGTGTCATTACAGTAGCTTCAAATTTTTTTATGCTAATATCACACCATGGTTAGCAACTATACTTTTCCCCAATTTTTACATTTCTTATTTATTAGATGATTAATATACCTGCAATTAGTTTCAAAGTGCTTTTGGATCAAAGCTTGAATTCAATTAACAATACAGAAAAAAAAAATTTAATAGGTGCAGTGGCTACAAAAGAAAACATCAAACACGATCTGCATTTAAATGAGAGTCATCATATGAAGAAAATTATCTCCATAATTAGTGGCTTGAGCCAATTGTTGCTGATCATAATACGATCAAAGGGATAGAAGAGACCTCACCTCACCTACACCTTTGCCTAAGCAAGGATTGATGATAGCTTCTCTTCTGAACTAAAATGGTTTGCAATTAAGCATAATTTCATGTGTTTAGCCAGAGAATTCCCCAGGTTGTAGCTTTCTTTACATGTTAATAGGAAATGTCTAACGCTTAAATATTGGTTTTATGTAAATTTAAGATATGATGATGGGTTTAAATCTCAATATAGAAATGATGAGATGTCATTTTCATTCTGAAGGGGATTATGCTCTGATTTCAAATAGAAATATCAGGTTTCAGTTAAAAAGACAAAAAAAAGCCCACAACAAAACCCACACAACACTTCATGCCCCCTGGAGATAGAACTGTCTGAAGGATGCTACCAACAGGAACAAGCTCAGGGCAGATCCAAAACCTTAATCCTCAATGGCACCAAAGCAGATGGGGCAGGAAATGCAGTCCAGCTCCCCCGCACAACCCATTCACAGGAGCAAAGGGGTCTTATGCAAAATAGGAGACAGTGCCTGGGCTGAGCAGAATGTCAGTCACATCTCAGCGCATCACCAGGCTCAAACACTCACTCCTTCAGTCCCTATTTTTCACTGGATCCCACTGACTTGCTTGCCAAAGCGGGAAAACTCTCTACATGCTACTTGCCCTGGTGATTTTGCCACATCAGTTTTGCTCAGCATCACAAACGTGGCCCATGCTGGTCTCAGGAGTGTCCAGATGCTCAGCAAGGCTCATGTGCACACACCAGGATGTCATCTCTCTAGCTGGCAGCGAAGTCCGTGGGCCAGCAGATGCAGGGCAGCCCAGGAGAGAGCTCCTCATGGGCCCATCCAGGAAAGCACTCCCCCTGCTCAGGTCTGAGCATGCAAACCTTCCCACAAACCCAACGGTGGGCTGGCCCGCACACCCAGCTGAACCCCAGCCCTGTGACAAAGACAGTCCAGGAGGTCAGCTCCCTGGAGCTACAGCCATGGTGCAGGCAGCTGCAGTCCTGCAAGGTCTGGCTGAAGCCTTGAGTTTTAGTTCAAACAGGAATTAATTCAGGGAAGCCCTTAAAGATCCCTCTTGGCTTCAAGATCTCTTAAAGCAAGCACAAATCACTAGCGTTTTGTCTTGGTGCCACGTTTTATACTTACTTTTTGTTACCAGGAACGACTGCCAAAAGGGAAGAGAGAGGAACTCAGGTCCATTAGCCATACTTTATTTTTCATGATCTTCCCAGAAGTCCTTGCCTATGCTGTTCTGATGCATCTTTGCAGTCCTTATCCAAGTCACTGAAAGCCCTCGCTGCAGCCCTGGGATATCTACAGCTTTTAATCCTGGGTGACAGCAGCACAGACAGCAAAAAGAGAGCTTAAACTCCAGACAGTATCACTGGGAAGGACAAATTCCCTGTTAGCTTGCTCTTTTCTTCACAGAATGACACTCACTATTCAAGCTGGAGACATCATATAAGGTACCGATTCTGAATATATGCAAAATGAAGGAAATGGCATTTCTATCAGCAGGAAACATTTGGGTCAAATTTAAGACATCAGTTTAGGAGTGATCAAGTGTTCTTACGCCAAGAGCTCATAGTCACAAGTTTAATTTTGTCACCATCTAAAAGTTACTGAGCCATTTCTACTACAAAGAGTGTGCTTATTTCTGTCCCTTCAGATGGGACTCACCAAAACAACTGGCCAAGCGCTCACAGAGGGGTGAAGAAACACAGACCAGGGCCCCCGTTACAGCCACTGCCTTTGCAAAATGTTTATTTAATGTTTAAAGACTATGAGGCTATACTTTGCACTGTTCACTTTAAGATCTAGACTACCTAAGACAGGAAAAGCACAGCTTATTTCATTTAGTTATTAGCCTTTCAAGATAGTCTCAGAGCATGTGCTTTAAGAACACTAAGCAATAACAACTAATAATGTCTGAGTCACTGGGCTGGCTTGGTTTTAGATGTTAAGGGGTTGTCTATGGATTTTCCCATTTATTAGTCTTTTCCTTCAGATTAGAACATTATTTTTATATTTACAGTTATGAAATAAATGCCTTACAAGGGTTTTCCCCTTTAAAGCAGGGTTCCAAAGTTACTTACACTGAAAATTATGATGCCTTGAGGTTGAACTTGAGGTTCCTCTGGAAAATATTGTTACTGCAAGGTTAATACCAATGAATATATTTAAAACTCATGGAAATACATTTCTCGTGGGGCAGCCAAAATGCTGCAGTCCCTAATGACCTGTGCCACAGGACTAAGAACTGAGCAGCTGCAACTTCCAGCAAAGTTTTGAACATCACCAATTTGGGAATTAAAAACTCTCCTGAAAGAAACTCTCCAAGACTTAGAGCAAGAGCACGATGGGCATCTCTTTCCCTGGAATGTGCCATTACTTTCCGTATGATTTGCTCATATAAAACCCTGCTTTCCATGTTTTAAGATTCCTGAAATCCTTTTACATTAATTGCACGTAATTGTGGTAAATGCAATAAAAACCACCACAGAATTTATTTACCTTATTTCTAATGAATAATTTTGCAGGCACAGAGTACCCACTCTGCAGCATGGGCCCTCAAACGCAATGTTCAAACAGCCAAAACCCAGCACTTTGAAAAGCTGTCGAAGCTTTTTTGCAGTCCCCACTCCTGCATTCAGTGAGGAATATATATATACGATGTTTATTTAAAGGTTTTGCACAATTTCAGAAGGCTGCACAATGTTGCACAGATAAGCCATGCCGGGAGGAAATGGAACCGGGGAAAGGGGAGGCACTGGGGAAAAAGACTGGCTGCACAAGACAACTACCACGGCATAGCAAAGGCTGGTTCATTGGTGCAAAAAAGGGAATTGAGGGAAGCCTTAAGCGCCATAGGAGCTGTCTAACGCTTGAATTTTACATCTGGATTTACCGATGTTCTAAATGTCCACATCATTATGAGTCTCACAAAACTCATATTCTGTAATCAAACAACCAAGTGGAAATTTCAATTTTCATAATGTTGGGAGCAGGGGGAGGAGGTTATTCGCCATAGCTGAAAACCAACAACTGCTAATAAAATGATCTTAAAATCCTAAAAACTTACAGAAGTAGTTAAAAGAACCGTTAAAAATCTCTCAGTGTAAAGGTGCTGAGTCATGTTTTTTGAGTGTGTGCCAAAACTGCACTGCTCACAAAACAAACACACTCTTCAAAAAAAGATCTTTCACAACTCTTCTGAAAATAATTTTTATTTCAATTCACTTGACAAAATTCTCACTATGGACAACTGAGAATCACATATCCAACGCTACACTGTGTCATGACAAAGTTGGTCCTACCTAATGCCTGGTCAGAATCCCTAATGGACATAAATTATTATACACGGAGATGAATTAAACATGAAGATTATTTATTTCCATAATACATTTAAAATATGTATTTACTTGTATGTGATGAAAATTTTATTGTTTTTTCTTGGGAGATAAAAGGGACAGGATGCCTAGTGTTAAAATGAATTTTCTAATTGGACTTTAATGAACCTTGTAAAACCTCTTGATGCAGCTTTCTCACTTTTAAAGATCACTCAGTCCCTATCTAAAGAATGAGCTTACATTAGGATTGAAAGTTCTGCCTTTTAGTGGTGGGGCTGTGCATGCTGAGTCTTAACTTCAAACAGAGGCACAATATTTTTCTTTTCAAAATTAAGAAGAATCAACACATTAGCCAAATGGAATTACTTTACATTATTTTAGATAATGTAAATAATTTATTTACATTATTTAATTTGTGAGGGAAAGTACTTAGGAAAAAGAAAAAAACCCAAACAACCAAAACACTGCCAGTCATTGGCAGATTAAAAGCAATAGCAAATTCTACATTCCAGAAGAATTTTTCTCCCTAAAGTTTCCCCTTGAAAAAAACAGATTGTTTTGGCTTTTCAGAAGGAGACTATATTTTGACTAGTCTGCTGTGACCAAGGTTATGACAAATGCCTTAAAACTGGCAGTACATTTATGCTATTCATACTGCCAGAAAAGCTGTTACTGGATTTTTTTTATTTTTTATTATTTTTTTTAAATGCAAACATTACTGTAGTAAAGAAATATTTTGTGTCATTGAAGTAGAAAAGATTGAAGTAGAAAGTTTGCATATGCCAATGTCAGTGAAGGCAAAGAGTGTGGACATGCCCCTCCCTCATCTGTGCTCTTCTTGGTTTGGTCTCCTCCAGGCTGTGATGAGTCCCTAAGCACTGCAGTGGAGCTCCCATAACAGCCCCAAATATTCTTAGCAATAAGGCAGACGTGGATTCCTAGTTTCACAGGCCTTTTGGAAACATTTTCTTCCTCTTAATGTCAAACTTTTCCTCTTATATACGTCTCTTCCTTTTGCCTCAAGGAGGCTTTTATAGCCACTGTGTCTCGTATTACGGATCTGAAATGTCAAATCAGGCTACAACATTGCAATGAATTATTCCCAGCAGTCCCATATTATAGACTTAGGAATTCAGATTGTTATCATCATCAGTGGCTTCAAAATTAATGAATATAGTTTATGAGCAATCCTCAGTTCAATTTCATTACCTTACAGCAAACTTGAGTTAAGGAAAACCATGGCTTCAATCCAGAAAATAGTGTACTATGCATCAGTCTACAGGAGCGCTCCTAATCTGAGGTCGGGCAACCACTTGCTCTCATGCCTCTTTGATATCAAAGGCTTCTTTCTTTGAAAAGACCTTTTCAATTATGTTGTATTCCTATTCTATTAACAAAAGTCCCCCCAAAGATATATCAAACTCTCATTTAATTACATCCCTAGCCCTAAAGCCCCTTGCTGCTTTGTAGGAATAAAAATTTCCTAGATGTTAAACAGGAACATCATTCCAGAGGAAAAATAATGGCGAGGATAAAAATTTATTCATGAAGAAAACTAGAACTTCATTTAGTACCTTAAAGACTTCATTAACAAAATTCTCTGTGGGTATCTGCAAATGTTAAATGAAGATCAAGACCTTAAACAGTTTGTCAGACAGATGAGCACATCAAAGCATTTCAAAAATGAAGAACCTGAGACTTGAAAAGCTCTCAGAGAGCAGAAGTGAGAAGAAATAAAGGCTAATGAAGCAACTACAATGCCTAAAGAAATGTCTAGAATAGGTTTTCCTTTACATTATCATCCTCTGACCTTAAAAGGACTAAAAATAAGGCTGAATTCACTTCATAACATTCGATATTTATTACAGAGGTGCAAATTTCTGTTAGAACCCATTCTTCCTTTTTTGATCTCCTCTTCACTCTATACCTGAAAGATCTCTTTGCTGTTATTTCAAAATTATTTGTCACACTGGGAAATAGAGGAGAAAATACTGCATGCATTCCCGTAAGCCTGCTGAAAAGATGCTGTAGTCCTGGCACAATCCCTGGACTAGCTCCAGCTGCTCGCCGCAGCCCCTGCACCTCCGCAGATATACCCACACAAGGAGTTGCTCCCAAGAGTTGTCCTCTCTAAAGCAACCAGCAGCCTACAACCTATAATGGCCTACCTATATCTATATATGTGTATCTTAACAGCCATAGCCAGGCATAGAGATCAGTCAGAAAGGCCTGCAGATATGTTGTTGCTGATGGACCAGACTAAGGTAATTAGGCATCAGATAGGTGTAAAGACATGCCAAGCCGTGTCCCAGAGGAGATGCTCCCCCTCTGCTGACAAGAGCATAGCCCAAGGTCTCCCCTCTTCACTAGATCAGACCCCTCAGATGGACAGGCAGACCTAGATGTCTTCACTAGATCAGACTCCTCAGATGGAAAATAGCCTGCTTACTATGAGTAATTCAGTGTCATTTCATGTAACTACATCTCTATAAATATCCAGAATAAATAAATCAAACTTTTTTTCATCTGTAACCTAAGGCTCCAAAAAAACCCACAACACCCTGGTGCAATGTCTTCATGCTTCAGACATTAGCTGTGGCAAACATGTATCCACTCCAGTATACAGCATGACACCATGCTGTATGCTCAACTCTCATGACCAGCAAAGGCAGGTGTATGATGAATCTCAACAAAAAATGTCTTTTATTGTTGACAGTAAAGAATTTTTTGGAAGAAGAGGGCTTAGTTAGCAACTGACTCCAACTCTAAAAGAGCAGAGCCTGCATGAGCTGTGTAATCAGCCTTATACCTCCTCTGAGAGCTCATAAACAAATGGATATAAGATGTTATAATAGTTCCCTTAAGTTCTCAAAATATTTTTTGTACCCATCATGATTTGTAATGAATATCTATTTTTATCTTGTATAACACATGCTGAGTTTGTGGTCTGCATGCTAATTCTTTTGGAGCAGAAAGGTTTGAACCCCACATGGAAAGGGCTAAATCTGTTGTAATCCTTGGGATTGATCCTTCTGACTTGCCAAAATCTAGTCTCAATCCTGTCTCAGGGTATTCATTGCTGTGTTAGCCCCCAACACAACCTGAATTTTAAATGTACTTGCTGCAAGAACATTGGAAGACGCCGGTTTAGTTGCTTATTTTATTGAATGTAATGCTTTCCAAAATAGGATGGGTTTTGATGCATGATTATCTGAAAACCCTGCTCTTAAGATAAAAGTGAAATCAACAAAACATTTCAAAGCAGACAATTTGGGAACACTACTGGAGATGCATACAAGTGCTTATTTCCCAGAGATGCATATCGTACCCTGCCTGACTGCAACAGTGAGTGCATTGCTCTTGGGAAAATTTCCATGGTCAGACCGTGAGCTCCTTTGAGCCAAGGGGGCTGCAAACCCACAGGTGCCAGGGAGGAAACCTCCTGGAGCTGCGGGAGCCTTGGCCACATGTCCTGGTTTGCAGGATCAGTGCCAGCACTCCAATTTCCTTGGTGAGTTGGATTTATCAGCCTGTGGCCCCAGGAAGGAAAGTACCTGCACCCCAGAAGACAAGCATTCATGCCTCAAATCCAGTTCTGCAAGCCCTGGAGCCTCAGCACAGAGGAGCAGAGAGGTGATGTTCACTTTTGAAGACTGTTTGATGTGGGAAAAGAAATATCATGCAGGATGAAGACAATCCCTTTGCCACCGATGGGAATTCATCATGATGGAGTCACATGTGGCAGCTGTGCAGCCATTTCCCCACTGCAAGGGTTTCACAAAGAGACTCATAGCTGTTTTCAGGTGCACGTTGATAGGTAAGATGCTCCTAAACTCACCTTCCCTCTAGTGGACCATAGGCAGAGGTCCCAACTACAACACAGTGCAGTTTTTACCTTAATGCTTGATAAAGCATAAAGCAAACAAGTTCTATCAGAAGCAAATCCACAATCACAGACTAGTGTTGCCAGTTGGAAATTAGGTGATAAGCTGCCTGCAAGCTCATTACCACCTGGCTTCCAAAATAAATTAGAAATTTTCGAAACCAGAAAGCTGAATAATCAAGGAAATTCTATAATGTCATTTACTGAGGAAATAGCATTATAAAACAATATTTGCTTCTGCTGCAGATTGACTCTAGCCATGGAATTTATTAACCACTGGTAAATGTCTATCATGTTTTTCCTCTCCAAGCAAAACAAATCTCTTTGTACTCACCCTATCCCCCTTAGCTAGCTCACTAGCATTGTACTTAATGCTAAGGATGAAAAGAATAATGGGATTCAAAATACAGTATTGTTTCTAAACCCTATTAAAAGGAAAGCCACCAAGTACAAACCTGGGTAATTACTTCTACCCAGAAGGAAATTACTCAGGCAGCTTCCCAGTTTAAAGCACTCAGAGGGGAAAAAAAGTTAAGCTAGGGCTTGATTTTATAATTGGGCTGTTTCATGAGTGTGTGACTAAATAAATAACCTCTGCAAACAAAAAAACAGGATCCATGCTGGACACATGCAGCTATCACTTGTTACTTTCAACTGTATTTTACTGTATTTTTATCAATATTTCAATCTTTAATTTAAAATTCTATCTTTCACTGGTAGTCCCAGAAAGCTTTTCAGTTATATGAATGTTATTCTTAGTTTTCAGAGTACCATTGAGGTTAACAATATCAAAGAAATGTCTCTCACAGTATCCTGAGGAAAAAAAGAAATTCTTAGTAAGCAGTACTAGATAGCAGTAAGTAAATTATTTGCTTGCAAAATATGTGATATTGCAGTTGATGAGAAGTAACAGGTGAGTAAAACTTGTTGAGAAAGGGCACAGGAATGTCCCCCTTGTTTATTTATTGAAGTTGGAATTAAATTAATAGATATATTCGAATATTGCCTCTGGGGACAAATCTCCATAAATAGGCAACAGCTGTGATGGCTTCCCAAAGGAGTACAGTATGTTCTTTGCCTGATCATACCCACCTCAGGAAAGGACGACCCCAGTGCAGTGCTGATTTCAGAGCGATGGAGGTGTCCTGCCTGTGGGCCACTGGTACACTGAAAAAATCCCAGTCTCAGACTTCCATGCCTCGGAGCAAGGTGTTACTGGGGCAAATCTGACCATAAACCGCTCGACGGGGGTGATTGTGATGTTCTGTGCTCACAGACCATTTATCACTAACTATGAGGCATTATTACAAAAGCTGGCTTTCCTGTTATGAGATGCACAGAGGAAGACTTCTGTTTTAAGTGCTGTCTGTGACATTTATCCAGTTTTCAGGTATTGCTCATGACTGACTGAACTAGAGCATCGGTGGATTTATTTGCTAAAAGACAGCTGCACATGGGGACACCGGAGTCAGCATGATCTGCAGGGCCTCAGCATTTCTTTAGTCACACGCTCCAAATAATCCCATTTCTCCCTGCTGCCAGGCACTGCCAGAGCCACAGCTGGGAGGTATTTGGTAGTACTTCACAAGCAAACAAGGGCCATCTTCAGCTGCATAGTTCTGGCACCTGTCTCTTCAGGAGAAAGTTCTCCTCTCATTTTTCCCTTTCAGCCTTTCTGCTTTACTCCTTTGGCCATTTTTCTCTTTTCCCAGCCTCCTCTGCCCTACCTAGCGAGATGAATCAGACATCCCACTAGATGTGTCTTACAATGCCATAAAGACACCCCAAAAATGGTTGAGCTGACCATGTATCTATCTCAGGAAATCCTCAGCTATCCCACAGACTCTAAACCAGCTCTGACTCTAAACATTTTTTGGTTGCTACTACAGGGCTCACGCTTAAGGCTCTGGCATCCAAGGGAGTTCCTTCTGGCCTCCTTGATTTAGTCAGCTGGTTCAAACTGCAGCCATCATCAGATGCGCAAGAGTCACCAAGTGGTTCGGGATCGAAGAACCCCAAAGACTGTTTATAGCATTAGCAGCTACCACCAAGAAGCTGAGTGACAGCACCCACATATTTACAGTTCAATGAAGAAATAGATCCTCTCAGCAAACTGGAGCCTGCAGGAACTTTGCAGAACATGTCAAGTTCCACTGATGGAGATGGGTCACATACAGATGAAGTAAGTGATAAAGCAAATAGTTGCAAAATGTATGCGAGGGCCCCATACACCCACATCTGAAATGTCAACCTTCCTATGAAGTAGTTTACAGTCTCCCATAATGCCCAAGGAAGTCAAAATGCGTGGAAACGTGATTTATTTCAAACCACAACAACCGAAGGAGCTCTCGCAGAAGGAAAAATTTTCAGGTTTTTAAGCAAATCTGGTCCAGTTATTTGTGCTATTTTCAGGACCCTGTGTGTGCACAGTGGAAAATTAAATAATTTCCAAAGTCACTTTTCATGGCACTATGTAAACCACAGCAGTTCAGATGACTTAACACAATCTGCTCTTTAGTGCTCTGCGTTAGCTTTTGTCTCTGCTATTAATTTGACAGGCTGGCATTTGAATATCACCCTTGATCTCAGAATTCATTCCACTCCTACCTCCTTACTACTATTGGTCCTCCTCCTACAGCTTCTTTCACCAGCACACTGTCAATTACACAACTACACTCAACAATTCTCAAGATAAAGAACTTCTGAGTTTCAGAAAGGAAGGGCAAATACTCATTAGCTCTCAGACCCCCTCTCTCTGAAGTCTGTGTGAGTTTTGCCATGGACTTCTACGGCACCTAAGCAACCTCCCTGTAGCCGCATCAGATCCTGAGATCTTCGTTCTGTACTTGGAGAGAAAACACCAGTCCATTTCTGCCATCTGCCTGTTCATACTCTTCAAAATGAAGGGCTGTGCTCCAACACAGGTACACTGCAGCTAGGAATTCTGTGTTATGAGTGATTTAATATTGACGTTTTCTCAGGCCCAGTCTTTAGAAAATGAGTCATTAGGTATTCCTCCTCAGTGTACTATCCGCCGAATTCACACTGCTTGATATGCCATTACTTCTACATACACAGACAGTTTTCGAATTTCTACTAATGTAACATAGGGCATGCCAAAATCTTTCGCTACACCTACTTCAGCAATTAGTTTCAGTGTACCAGTTTGGTAAGACAAAGAGTATTTGCATGTGAATAACGCTGTGCTCCCAGAACAGCCTGCCAGCCCTTCTCCACTGCCGCGGAAAGCACAAGCATTTTCATGGTTGCATATGCTGAAGGTTCAAACTATTATTAACAGTCAATGCTGCTGCGTTACAGAGTATCAAGCACATAATAGAAAATCCTAGACACAAAAGCAATGATTTTTCAGCTGACCATCCATACTATCACAATAATTTTGAACGCATGCGAGGCTCAAGAAGGAGGGTATCAGCTGCAGATTCATATGAGGAAAGGGCAAGAGTGGTTCATCCACCCATCAGCAATACCCAGGGGAGCAGATCAGCTTCCATGGCTTGTAACCCAGTTCCTGCTGTACAGGCCCTTCCTCCTTATTCAGATCAGAGTCTTTGACAAAAGACTTTCTGGACCAACATGGAGCCATACCAGCTGCAGTCTTCTAAAACTTCTGCATAGCCCTTCCAAGAGTTTTCCTACAAAGGGATCTGAGCTGGCCAATGTTAACATAGCTGTATTCTCAAAATCCTCTGCAAGCAATGGAGATTTATTTCACAGCTACAGGGAAGGTGACAACAGCACTGAAAAAACTGAACATCATGCTGAGCACTGCACAGTGCCAGCCTCAGAGGCAGGGAGACAACCCAGATTGCCGCTCTCAGCCTTGTGCCTTGATCACCAGAATTTGCTCAGTCCTGCACAGTTAGGGACAAACTGCAAAGAGGATACAGCTTCATCTAAACCAAGATGCCATACAACACAACAGATAAATACAATAACTGTAGATAATGAAATGACCATGGTGATGCACCTAATTGAAGTGCCCTGCAGGAGTCCAACTGTTAGAAGCTCACCATCCCCCATCAAGTCGGGTGTCAGTTTACTAAGTAACTTGATTACCAGGTCTACAAGATTTTATGGTGTTGCGGGGTATTACAAGAGAGATTATTTTTACATGATCAGATCTGCAATGCTTCCGTACAGCAAAAAGGTCACCGAAATGTTCTGAACACTTGTCAGGACACTCGGCTACAGAAAGTTATAACTCTTTGGAGAAAATGCAGCGCAGGTTTGAAAGGGAATATTTTCCAAGCCCCTTAAATTCCTTACAAATTACACCATGATGCATCTTTATAAGGGTAATAATTAAGATGCTTTTCTGCTAGGAAAAAGCCCCCAATTCTTGTCAAGTATATGCATGTTTGTAAAACCACTTGCATCTAATCTAGAGAAAACATTAACAAAGTCATTTGTTCTGATGATTAAAAAAAGAGGATAAAAGAAGCCCCATGTTTTCCTCTTACTCTAGCTTGTGCATGGCCTTTTTGGTGCCCAAGCGTTTTCTCTCACACATCTCTCACATCAACCTGGTTCTTGGGCGCTGACTTCACAACTCAGGGTAAAAAGTCTTGAATGAAGAATTAAACTTCTATCCAGATAAGAAAAATAAAATTTTAAAAAAAAGCTGATGGTAGGGGTAGACAGGGGAAATACAAGTCTTTCTGGGCTATAGTCTTATTAGTCTTGGTTTTGTCCCCATGGCAGTGGGACCTCTCAGTATAGCCTCTTCCAGTCACGTCCAGCCATGACAATTCAACTAAAAATTTGTGCCTTACATGAGCCTTGATCTGTTGCTCACCAGCCTGGGCTGCGGCACCAAGGACACTGTTGCATCCTCCACAGCCAGGAGGAAATGGCCTGCCTCTTGTAGGCAGGATAGGTACCTTGAGTTGAGTAGAGTAATTAGTAGTGCATTATCTTCAACTCAGTCCAGCTGGGTAAGAATGATTGGTGCCATATTGACCAGGTCAGCAGCTCAGTTCATGAGGTGTACAGTTTTCATCATGCCTTTAGTCCTGAGGCACTAAAGTGACACTTACTTACGTGGTTTCACAGTTAAGCTGCTACTTAACAATCAAATCCCACCTGTTATTTTGATGTTGGTGTAAAATCACATTCTGTGCTTTCCATAATTGGGCAAGGTAAGGGAAGAATCTCTAATTATACAACATAAACATGAAAACATGAAGGATGAAACTCTCTATGCCTTTGATATAATCTGAAATTTAACTGCATTAGGCCTTGAGAGAGCTCATCTAATCTCACCCTGCTGGCAGCAGAGGCTTGGACCAGAGACCTCCAGAGGTCTTGTCTGACCTAAACTACTTTATGAGTTTATGACTCCAAGTGCTTGGATTTTGCTGATTGTGGGTTTAAATCCAAATATGCCATAAACCCACTTGGGACTGAGTTTCCCACACCACGTAGCAAAGCAGAGCTTTCTTACCTATCATCCATCACCAGCATTCACTGTCTCCCTGTCCTTACTGCAAAGACAGCTCTCATGCCAGCCTGTATAGTCTGACCACACTACCCGCTTCCTATCCTGGAGCTCTGGAGCTGAAGAGTTAAGATGTCCCAGTATCCCAAGTTTATGAATCACCAGATCCTTGAGTGAACAGTGCCCAGTAGCTGCAATTCTCCACCGACTCCATCACCAGACACAAAAAATTACATCACTTAAAATGTTATGGTTTTTTTTCCAAAGTTGTAAAGAGAGAAAACAAGAAAATATTATTGACACAGAACACAAAAAAAATCATCTTCCAGTGCTAAAGCAACTAGCTCACAATCCTGGCTCTCTGTGGTTAAGTGAGAACTACTGCTATTGAGAAAAAAGAGGGTTTCTTAAGGTGCCAATGCTCTCAGCTCAAGCATGGAACATCTCTTGCTGGCTTAGCAAGGCTTCCTCCTGCCCATGGCTGGCACTGCAGTGCTCGCCCTGGTACTGCACACAACCTGCCTTCCCGCACGTGTGTTCACATATTGCTTGCTATTTAGCACATTCTCTCAAATTGCTTGTTTCTGGTGCAGCTTTCCAAAGACAACAGATAAAATTTATGCATTGTGTACAAAATATTAAATGTATGATCACCTCGTTAGATTTTTCACTAATATTTTTCCATAAGCATCACATAAAACCTGATGATGAGGTGGTGAAAATGGCAAGTGGAGACCTTGCGTGATAGCACCTCACTTTCCTGGTCTTGGCTATACAGACTCCTCCTGGGAACCCTTCATATGTGTCCCAAAGCCACGGCAGCTTAATACCCTGCAGTCTTCTGGGGGCTGAGTAACGGTAGCTGTGTAAACGCAGGATTTTGGCCTGCATTAAAGAGAGAGTTAAAGCTGCCTTTTAAATACAGCAGCATTTACCAGAGGCTAAGGGCTCATATACCATTACCACAGCTCAGGTGATATGTGGTGAAGTGTAAAACTAATCATGAACCTGAAACTTTATCTATTTACATTGCAGTGATGACACTCTTCTGTTCAAAATCCCCTGGAATCAATGCAAGCTCTCTCTGCATTCAGTGCCTTATGTTTCCTGCTACGGCCACATTATTCACTTTGATTAATGATCACTTTGTGTACTATTAGCTGAGCAAGCAAAGTGTGATTCAAACATCTGAAAGAAGACCAGGGAGATATTAAAGCCTATAGCACAATCAAATGGCCTTGCAGCTCCCTACCCTCTCCTTCCCTGCTCCTTTTTAACCAGCTCTGAACTACAGGATATATTTCCTAAGAACCTTCCAAAGATCCCCTCTTACTATGGAAATAAACAACAGTATTTAGAGCTTCACTGGGTTGTTATGAACAGCTTTCCCTAGCTTTCGAATTTCTCCCAGACTACAAAGCCAGCAGCACTGAAGAAATTAACTAAAATGCACGTGCAGTTTACTGAACAGCATACCATAGATAAATCATCACTTATTGCTTGGAAAGTTTCAAAAGAAAATGATGGGTTAAATGTTCACAAAGTACCAAGATGAAATGACGTAAAAGTGAAAAAAAGTGAGAAGTACTAACATGACCTATACAGGGATAGGACAAGGGGCAATGGATTTAAACTGAAAGAGGGGAGATTTAGATTAGAGTTAAGGAAGACATTTTCACAGTGAGGGTGGTGAGGCACTGGAACAGGTTGCCCAGAGAAGTTATGGCTGCCCCATCCCTGGAGGTGTTCAAGGCCAGGTTGGATGAGGCTTTGAGCAACCTGATTTAGAGGAAGGTGTCCCTGCCCGTGGCAGGTGGGTTGGAACTAAATGATCTTTAAGGTCCTCACCAACCCAAACCATTCTGTGATTCTATGAAACGTAGTTTAAGTCAGAGATATAGGGGTTTGGTGCGATGAATCATGAAACCTTCATGGCCAGTGCCTCGTGGTCCTAGTGGTAATCTGGCTGAGAGTCTTAAACAGTTGAGCTAAAGTGAACACTCTCAGTGAGCTTGTCTTCCTCTCTCAGCTTACTTCCATACAATATGCGATTATTCCCTTCCTCTTGCCTCAAAATTAGCAGAAAACAGCTTTCTGTAGCAGAGTTTTAATCAGCTAGTTTGTTCACAGAAAGATAAAGCTATTAAGAATATTTCTCTCCCAAACCACCAGATCACATAAATGCAATGGTTATTTATGAAACCTGTCAGAGAGTCAGCAAACCTGGTCTTCTACTGGGGAAAAAATAACAATGTAATGAAAACTTTGTCTTTAGTTAGAACCAGGATTACACTTGCAGTCGTCCTTGGCAACAGTCTGAGCCATTTCCTTCCCCCCACATACTTTGCCCAATGAAGCTTTCTCATGGCTTGGAGCTTCAGGCAAGTTCTCCAACTATTTATCCCTAAAACATATACAGATATAAGAGGTTAACTGTTATGGCATCCAATCATTATTAGCCAGCTGGACTGAGTTGAAGATAATGAACTAATGAACTAATTAACTCATGGTACAGATCCTGCCTACAAGAGGCAGGCCACTTTCTCCTGGCTGTGGAAGATGCAACAGTGTCCTTGGTGCTGCAGCCCAGGCTGGTGAGCAACAAACTGTCCTTTTGCTACCAAGAGAAAGAGAGATGTAGAGTGTAATTCAAGCTTTTTCAACCTCTATCAAGAAAATCTGCCAAAATAATCCTGCAGACCTCAGCAACTTGCTGGCTCCTGTTATCAGCAGTATATGAAGTGCTAAGGAAAACTAAAAAAAACCCACAACAAAAAAAACTCCCTAAAATACAAACAACCTAAAATACAAACAGACAAAAAAAACCAAACCCTATTGGCAGAAGTTTTAGTGGTTCTCTGAAACCCAGGAGCACAGCTATATGTGCTTCAATATCTGATCTTGTTTCTGACTCACACTGGAGGGATGTGTTTTATAGAGCAGACCTCTAGCAGCTTTCACTGCCACCTCTGCTCACCCTTCCCTGTGCATTCAAAGCCCTTCAGATAGTCATAGAGAAGAGGTAGCCAAGGGTTGCCTGCAGACTAATGTAGACGCAGATGCAGGTAAACGAAGAACCACCTGCTTCACATGCATCACTGGGTTGCTGCTACGATGCAGAGCCAGGATGCTCACGACAATTTTCAAGTCTCAATACTGTGCTGCAGTTTCTGAAGCCTGAAAGGCCAGGGCTGCAAGCAGGTGCTTTTGAAAGCCACCTTTGAGAGGGAAACTCAGAGGCTGCAGCTTGGATTTATAGCTCCTTTGAAGCAGCTTTAAAATTCTCTCTATAAAAAAAACCCAACAATTTGGCATTTCTGAGATTGAACTCAGCTTTTAAGATATCAGGATGATTTGTGAAGGACTACCACAATGCGGAGCCTGCAGACACATACTTTATTCAGAACTGCTAAACCTGCACTATGAATTTGCAGAAGAGGCACACATTTACAAAAGGGGCTGAAAAATCACAGTTTGAACAAAAATAACCCTACAAGAAAAACTGTCGGAATACACAGGATCAGAAATCTTTCAGTTTTTAGAAACCCAGAATTTTATTAAGGTGAAAAACTCTCAAAGTTCTCTTTTAAGCTTCAAGAAAAGCAAGCCACAGAATACTTCAGAAATAAATATCATCCTTTGATTCACAAAGGAAGTATTCCTCTTTCACCCCCCTGTAATTCACAAAGAATAAAGCATTTAGAATATTTTCTTCCAAAATAGCACTCACTTGGTTAGCTAGATCAGAGGTCTGCCTACAGAAACAATAATGAATCTGCAGAACTATTTCAGTACAATCTCAGCTCCAATAAATTACGTGGCTACTTTAAATAGATGTTATGCATCAAACTGCAGTTCTCAATCATATTTTAGCATATCCCTAGAATATGTTATCCACTAGTTATATATTAAATTTGCAGTTTAAATCCATATATGAAGAAAACTATTGCAAGACTTGGTTATTCTTGTACAAAGCAAAGGAAGATGAAGTTCCTAGAAAGCAATGTGATGGTAAGAAAGCTAAGAACAGAGGCTTTTTGCTCATTTGTTCATTTTGAGTTTGGATTTGATCTGTTTGGCTTTTGCATCCCTTGAGTGCCCTCACGTGTAAATTGTTCCAGGAGCTGTTCCCATCCTGAGGCAGAACTCCAGCCCTTGGGAAGGAGATGGGTATTGGTGCCTCCAGTTCTCCACTTAGCAAACAGGAGCAGTTTTAAAGGGGAGATACTGCCAGTGCTCCTTCTTTTCCAAGAATACACTATGTGAAATTCTAGAAACAAGATGCAAGTCTTCATGCACAAGATCAAATCTGAACAATTGCCTTTAAACAACACTGAAAACCCACATTTTAGAGTGGCAGAGCAGTTCAAGTTGTGAAAGTCTGCAAGCAAACTAGAAGTCAGGTGTGAACAGGGCAGAACTGAAAACTGACAATTTTCAAACACAGAAATAGAAAATAAAAAGCCAAAAACCATTCAGTGAAATGAGAAGAGGGTGTTTTTTGTGAGCTTCACAAGTCACCATGCATCACGGAGGTGATATTCACATCCAAAGCAAACGAGGAAGGGGTTGCTTTGTTTTGAGAATTGTCATACTTCTTTGGCAGAAGTCACACCACACAGAGCTTGAAGATTTGATGCTTGTACTTGACATAAAGACTTCAGTACTCCCTACTGCCTTCTCTCCTCACAAAACAGTCTTATGAAATCTACTGTGGCCTTTTCTGCACCTCTTTTACACCACATGTTCATGGTCTGTATATGGCTCTCAAAACATCATGAAAGCATGTGAGAAACAGTAACTTAAGACACAATGAGGGCTTTTTACAAATAATTTGTTCAAAGCTAAACACAAGAAGAAATCTAAGATCACACAAGTTTAAGCAGTAATTAGTAATGAATATTTTCATAGATTTCATAGATTTAAGACTTTAGAGATCATCCAGTCCAACCATCCCTAATCCCCATTAAACCATATCCCTAAGTAGTTCATCCACCCTTTTCTTAAACACATCCAGGGATGGGGACTCAACCACCTCCCTGGGCAGCCTATTCCAGTGGCTGACAACCCTTTCAGAGAAGAAATACTTCCTAACATCCAACCTGAATCTTCCCTGACTAATCTTATACCCATTTCCTCTGGTTCTATCACCCATCACTAATGTAAAGAGCCCTTCCCCTACCTCCCCACCATCCCTTCTCAAGTATTTGTAGGCTGTAATCAGGTCTCCCCTCAGCCTCTTCTTCTCCAGGCTAAACAGCCCCAACTCCCTCAGCCGCTCCTCATAAATTTTATTTTCCAGCCCCTTGACCAGTTTAGTCGCCCTTCTCTGGACCCGCTCCAGGAGCTCAATATCTCTCTTAAAGCGAGGGGCCCAAAACTGGACACAATATTCCAGGTGCGGCCTCACCAGTGCCGAGTACAGGGGCAGGATCACTTCCCTGTTCCTGCTGGTCACACTATTCTTGATACACGCCAGTATCCCATTGGCCTTTTTGGCCACCTGGGCACACTGCTGGCTCATATCAAGCTGATAGTCAACCAACACCCCCAGGTCCTTCTCTGCCAGGCAGCTCTCCAGCCACTCTTCCCCGAGCCTATAGGAATGCTTGAGGTTTTTATACCCCAAGTGAAGGACTCTGCACTTGGCCTTATTAAAGCTCATGCCATTGGCCTCAGCCCAACGATCCAGTCTGTTCAAATCCCTCTGAAGGGCCTCTCTACCCTCGAGCAGATCGACACAGCCTCCCAGCTTGGTGTCGTCCGCAAATTTACTGAGGGTACATTCAATCCCCTCATCCAGGTCATTGATAAAGATGTTAAACAGAACCAGACTCGGCACTGAGCCCTGGGGAACCCCACTGGTGACCGGCCTCCAGCCGGATTTAGCCCCATTTACCACCACTCTTTGGGCCTGGCCATCCAGCCAGTTTTTAACCCAAAGGAGGGTGTGCCTATCCAGGCCAGCAGTTATCAGTTTCTCAGCCAGAACACTACGAGAAACTGTATCAAAGGCTTTACTGAGGTCAAGGAAGACTACATCCACAGCCCTTCCCTCGTCAACCAGGCAGGTCACCCCATCATAGAAGGTCATCAGCTTTGATTGGCAAGACCTGCCTTTCATAAACCCATGTTGACTGGGCCTGATCACCCGATTAACCTGTATGTGCTCATTAATAGCACTCACGATAACCTGTTCCATGACTTTGCCCGTCACCGAGGTCAGACTGACAGGCCTGTAGTTCCCCGGATCCTCCTTCCGCCCTTTTTTGTAAATGTGGGTAACATCTGCTAGCCTCCAGTCCAGCGGAACTTCCCCAGTGAAGTTACTGGGGAAGTAATATAATAAAAATTATTAAAAATAAGTAACTTATTTTGTTACTGAATTTAGCTTTTTTCTGCTTGTAAAATAAGTAGTAGTGCAAAAAGTGTCAAATTCGGCTTTACTTCTTAATTTCTTTGCAAAACATTTGACAGGACTGCATTTGCAAACCTTAGGCAAAAACATGCACCATCCAAACTTTTAGGCGTGCATTCCTTTTATAATCTTGTTACCAATGAGACACCAATGCAATCATTAGCAGCCAGCACAATACAGCCTTTCCCAACAATAATGAAATATATATGCTCAATTTCACATCCACAAAATACGAATATTTGAAATTAAGTTGGTTTTACATAAATGTTCCTGTTACAAAAATACTCACATATCCCTAGGCAGCAAATTTTAAAATGGTTTTTCCTTTAATATTCCAAGCTGAATTGCAGGACTTTAGACATACAAATACCTGTAATGCTTCTTATATATGTATTTTTAATACACATATCAAAAGCCTATGCTTGCTCAGTGGCAAGAGAGTAATGAAGAGTTTTAAAAGCAGACAGATTATAATTACCATGCTGCTGATTTGCTTAGTCTAGTAACATTTAGTGGAAAAAACCACTGTTCTACTGAAAGGATTGCACCCTAGAGAACATTGGACAGTTTAGTTTTGCTCAGCTTCTCGAGGCTCCTGCTGACAGCTCCAGCAGGGCTCACCCACTGCCTCTGGACCGGGAAACACAGGCATCCCTTGCCCATGGCTCCTGGACAGCCAGCGGCTAAGGAAATCCTGCTCCAGCTGTGAACTATAAAGTCCAGACTTTAACCACGCCATCGGGGCTGTAGGTGGGATTTGTACAACCAACTGCAAAGGCCTTTAAACTTGACCGGGGAAGGGACAGATGGACAAGAGACACTCCTGGCTCCTCTCCTGTCAGACAATTGGCACTCAATACATCCCCTTTTCCCTCTGCTGACCCTCTCTAAACTGCCTCTGTGTCAGCAGCAGAGTCCCTGGATACATCTTATTCAAGAAGGCCTGTGGACTGGAGTTTCTTAAATTAACTTTTCTAAGCAATTCCCAATCGTGGAAGTTTTTAAAAAATGTAGTTCATTCTGATTCAAACCAAAACCCAACAGAAAGAAAGAAAACAGCCAGGGCAACAAAAGAAACCCGCAAAACCCAAAACCCAACCCAAAAAAATACATCCCAGGATCCTGCTATTTGGCCTACTTTATGCTTATCTATCAATCTAGTATCTAAGATAAATTCATACTTGACCCACATTGAAATGATGCCGGTAACTTTAAGAGACCTTTTTTTGCATAAGCAGTAATGTTCAGTCGTTTGAGAGGCACCTGGGACTCAAAATGCATTTCCTGGACTCTGTTCACTCTATGCCTAAATATTTAGCTTTGTCCACATTATTGGTCCTCTCCCTGAATGACAGAGCATACGAAGGGTCAGAAATACTGTTCCTGTTCTCTGTGTAACCACGCAGCAGCAACATCAGCAGGACCGCGAGTTCCCTTGGTAGGAGATGTCCGTTCTGAGCTGATGGGAAAATGACCGTCATGATGCTTTATGGCTACATGGAAACAAACATTTTGAATGCATAGAAACACAGTCGTCATCTCCCTCCAAGTGGGCACTCAAAGTGGATGAATTGCGTGGATTCTGGCTCAAAGCTTTGATCCAACATGTTAACCTCCACTTTGTGGGTTAAATAATACTACGTATGCAGAACTAAATCTGTTACATCATCTACAGTTACGTACATGTAAATGTTAACCCTGAAAACTTATTTTCAAGCTTGTAAATAGCCCTATAATTACAATACTTTTGATCAGGTTTCAGAAGAAGTCATCGGTGCATTTTTGCCCACTGACACAACAGAATGTAATTTCTTCCCCCAAAAAATCGATTTGCTTTTGCTATGTCTCTTCTCACAGTGCCTCTGAACATCAACTCAGAGAAACTGTCTACAACACATTTATTTGGTCACCAAAGGAAAAAAAAAACACCACAAAACAAAACCAGACTAAAAAATAAACGTCCCAACCTTTTACCAAGCAGTAATTGAATCACAACTCCAGGCCTTCATCACTTTCTGTTGTGCTCTGAAATATTTCATCTTGCCCAACGCAATTCCTGCTCCCCAGGTCACAGTGCTGCGACATGCATTGCACGTGTGGACCCGCGCACAGAGGACATCCCGCTGCAGACTCCCCATCCCGCAGAATAAAACTTCCTAATTCCAGACATCTGTTATTTCATGCCGCTCATCCAAGAACTAGAAACTTCTTCACTAGTGTTTCATGATTACCTCAGCTATTATAAACATTTTAATTTTACATGATCTGACATTACTTTGTGCTTCCTTCTGCTCCAACTTGCTATGATGGAGTTAGAAGGGTGGCTGAAAAAGCATTAATACATTTATCTGTTTTTATGCAAACAGAAACAGCGAACTTGCTTTTTCATGGACTGGAATTGAATTCAATGTGATCATAAAGAAAATGTTAACATAGCAAAATCACTGATGAATAATTCAGGCTCTTAGGAGTGAAACACTGAAGGAGACATTTTCAGATGACTGTGTTGACAGGCTCTGATGTCCAATATGTTCACCGCAATGGAGAATGAGTTGGAAAGCCCATGAATGTCATTTTTCTAGTTCATTTAATTCTCATCAATAATAGATGACATCATGTATCCGTTTTAAATTCCCTACTCGAGAGGCTGGAACATTCATGCTAGAAATGAAAAGTGCATCACAATGACGTCAATATCCAGACGTAGGAATGAGTCAGCTGTGTGCTTCTGACCGAGACAGCATTGAGAGGAGATAAGAAAAAAAATCCCAATATGACCACAATATTCACAATAAAGAGAAGTCACGTGTGAGTTATGCCACAAGTGAGTTATTTCCTTTGCTGGCGAGTTCAGGTTGATAAGGGATATGCTTTCTCCAATGCCTGTAGGTACATGTTAGCCTCTGGCCAGGCTGTCAATCTGCAAAAAACAGGTTAACTAACTCTAGCACTTGTTTTCATGCAGCCTTTTATCCCTCCCAGACTACAATTTCATAAAGCCAAAAGCAGTTTGCCTGGATCTTAAAAATTTTCAGTGCTGGCCCACTGACTCTGATTTTGCAAATAGAGACCACGGGAATCGATCACAAACAGGGACAGCAAAGCAGTAGAGTTAAGATTCTTCATGCCAAACGAATAATGGAAAGTCTCCCTCACGATGCTCAATAGTCAAGCTCATCAAATCACAGTCATCATTTTAAATAATTTGTGATTTATGTAATCACACACAGGTCTATTGAGCACAATTAACCTATATTGATACATCTCTCAGAAAAAAACTTTCACTATTGCACTTCTAATTAGTAAATAGCAGATTTCCCTAATTGCTAGAGAAACGGAGCTCACTCGTAGCAACAACCCTGCAGGTCAGCAGGGAGAAAACAGGCAGCTCAGTGAGGCACATACCTGAAACGTCACAGTCTTTTCACAAAGTGGACACGTGACACGTCCCTTTATCACGTGCCTCAAAGTTGTTCCTTAGGTGGGGACATCTCACAAGCTGCGGAAAGCTCAGACTTGCCAACTTCCTTGTTTTCCCCAAGCCTGCTGGCCTTTCTCTGAAACACCAAGCAAAGCAAAGCAGAGTTATAAATTGAGGTGGGTGTTGCTCACATGTCTTAAGCATCCATCAGCAGCTACCAAGCCAATATAAAACCGTTCTTCACACACATCCAGTAAGAAGTTTCCACTGGGCCACCCAGGACTCAAGGACAAACAGACACATTAATGGGATGGTGTTACCCACCCTAGCAAACTACTTTTTTAAGAAAAACAAGCTCCTTGCCCCCTTCCTAACGCTATGAACTTCTCCCAGTCAACCCACACTCATATTGGTGACTCCTGGCACAGAGGAGCCTCTTTCTATTTACAAACTTTAAGGCTGAGCCAAAGCTGGTAATATGGCAGCAGGTTTGCAAAGTTTCAGCTCTCTTTTGGCTTGAAGTCAAGCATGTACAGAAAATATGCGTCACAAATCCCAAGGCTGAAGCACAGACCAATAGTTTCTAGATTTGTGCAAGATGGAAGTCCCTACAGACTGGATTTTCAAAGGCATTTTGCTAACCAGTGCAATATTAAAAGATAGCTATCAGCACCTGAAAGCCATGGAAGTATCTGAAGATCTGACTTGGTGGCTGTCCACATCAGTGCACCGCAAGAAACATTTTCATAGTTCGCTTCTTATACATAGAGCTGCCTTTCCCATACTGCAAAATTAAACTGCTTCACAACCGTAGTATAAAACTGACTAATTGAATGTTTTGACCATGAAACCATAACTCTGACAAAGCCATAAGATTTAAAATTACCTTTTGTATGATTTCAATAGGAGCTTATTACCTAAATGTCAGATGCAATCAATAACATTACCTTTTGGTATATCCCAGTGTACGTGATTTATTTGTGGTAATGTTCCATAATTACAGCTGATATAAAATGACTAATCAACTTCACATTTAGACACTAATTCATCACAGTTAACCATTCTATTTGCAACTTCCACCCCATTTGCTATTTAACACATTTTTAAAAGCAGTTGAATGATCCTTAAATAAGCCAGTGAAGGATGGTCCTTCATGTAGTTATTTATTTATATATGTGTATGTGTATATACACACCTATACACACACACAAAACTGACCACTGCCTTCTGTTTGGCCATTAAAATATTTTACAAACTCAAAAAGTGGCCAATTTTCAATGCAATTCACAGCAGGTGAAGTGATTGAATATTTGACAAGTGACAGAAATTAAGCCAGTTTCTACTTCCTTTCAGTTCGTGTCATTTATTTTATTGGATTACAGTTATTAGAAGCTGGGGGCGGAAAGTGGGCAGGAGAAGGGGGATTGGGTTTAGTTGTTCAGTCGACAATGTAAGTTACTCATTTTGGCACGTACCACAATGCCTATTTTTACACAGCCCATCGCTCCGCGCTCCCCAAGATGTGCCTTCACCCACACACCACTTGTGCACCGTACAAGTCACATTCCTTATGTAATGACAACATCTTGTCTCAGATACGGAGGTTTGTGCCAGAGCATGTGAAAGGGGGAGCAGATTCGTAGAAAGGAACCAGCTGGAGGCACCGACATAGGGCACGAGGACCGGGCTTGTCGCAGTGGAGTTTTTCCATGGTTTTTTTTCAAGTCCTTCCATGACAATATCATTACTATTAGTAACATATTACTATAATTCTGTGCTTTCACACCACTGATTTTTGCTCCCTACACATAAAAATAAAGTTTAAAATTAAAGGGATTTTCTCCTTTTTCCTGTAATTTAAAAGCTATAATTATAAAACAGATATTTCAAGCTTCAGTCAGTCGCATGGCTTGCTAGCTCACATTATTTTAAAAAGGATCAATTTACAAGAGAAATTAAAACTAAAGTCAAACCAGGTTTTTTTAGTGAGTTTTTTTGCAAAACTATATGCTGTTATTGCTCATGTGAAAATCCTAAGTAGGAAGTTAAAACTAGCTCAATAAATCATTTTACATGGTGAAACTATGTTCTTGAGTGTGTGTGTATATATATATAAAAATATATATTTCACATAACCATTTAAAATTTATGGGTTTTCTTTCTTGTACATTGGTTAACATTCACGGTTACTTCTTTATACCATTTATTATTTATTTATTATTTATTTCATAAACACCATTCTAGAGATTTTAAGTGGTTCATACACAAAATATAAAAGATTAAAATTATCTATATTTGCCTTTATGTATTACTGATACAAGAAACAGAAGGAAAAAAACCCTGTATGTCAATATAGAAAAATGCAGACATATATTAACCACGAAACTTGTATATCTTATAAAAGATCAAAAAGACTGGTGGAATTGAAAAAACTCAGGACCTCAAAGGCTGTAAGATGACTGCTGTGCCACTCCTCCAGGACACACACTATAGCCTGTTACCTTGCTCTACTGACTACCCAGCAGCTCGACACCAACTCACTAATTTCTCTGCACAAGTCCGTGACATGACTTCTAAAAAATTTATATAGAGTGGATGAGATGCATGATCATGTTGTCCACAATGACCATGTAAATTACTGTCAATCAGATCCAGCACTGATTACATTTCAGAGAAAGGTCAGATAAACATGCTAAAATATCATTATTAAATGATATAACAATTTAGATTACAAGCACAACAGACAACTTTCTAAACACCCTGTAAGGAAAATAGCATGCTTTTCTGTGCTATCTAGGGAAACAAATGCATACAAATAACTAATAATAATAAAGCAGAGTAATTGAGTTATTCAAAAGATATAGTGGCTCTCCATCCTACAGAGATTAAAATTATATAACAAAAATAAGATAGTAATGAGCTAATTCCATCATCGTCATTATTATTAGCCTGTACAGTTTATGTAAATGTTAACAAGGGTTGTCAAGACACTTAGATGATAAAGCATATGCAGCAGACAGATTGGTTCAGTTTAGCATCTGAATTTACATTTTAGCTAAAGAGAACGATTTAAATATAAATTTCATTTGAATTAAAACATACAAAAGGATTTTCATAAAAAGACCTTGTTCCCTATAGATGTCTACGAAAAAAAGCTGTCATCAAAATAGAGTTATTTCAGCAGATTTCTTTCTAAAAAGACAAGAGATGGATGATATGAAAGTGAATGAGCCTGGCAAAGTAAACCTCAAAGACATTGACTTTATGCTATGCTTTTCCCAGAGCCACGAACAGACTCCGACAATGTCTTGCTTTGGCGAACACCCGCGTGCCAAGACCTGTGTGGTCCTCTCAGCCTCATCCCTCCACGGAGCAAAGCCGCACGTGAGACGGGGCACTACCTGCTCCTCCAAGCTTTTGGGTGAAGGGACACACAGTGGGATAGCACAAATGGAGCAAATCAACTTCATGCAACAGATCACCAGCTCCGATAACAACAACAGCTGATTTAGACCGGGACAAGCAAATTGGGTTTTTAGTGCTCTGGATGGTGCCAGAGTTGGCACAGACAATCTGTTAGGGGAGATCCATCATCAAACGAGCTGCAAGTTGGGCTCTGCTCTTTTTTTGCCTTGTGGGGAGCCTGCTCTTCTCAGAGGCTGGAGGGGCACTAAGGCAGGGAAGAGCCAGCCAGTGGCATAGGACACTGCCTGGCTTCTGGCCACTGGAGCAAGCGTCATCAAAGGTCCCTCAGGAGACCTGGCATGGTGTGACCCTTCAGAAATAACCCATAGCCCAGTTTGGGCCTGCAGACTATAAAATACATCATTTTTGTAGATTTTGATTTAATCTCAATAACTCAGTAAGGTGAAATTGAGTCTGCTTTTTTCAGGCCCTGTGAAGCAGTATGAATATCCTCTAGGGCTTTTTTCCATTTCTGCAGAAATCATAATATCTTCTATAAAGTCTAGACACAATTTTCACAATGTAACTTCTAATTAGACACCAATATTGCTGTTTCCAGATCAGACAGCTGTTGTCAGCAAAGAAACACTGTGCATCTGGAGCAATTTAATATATTATTTGAATAGGGTTTCTGTCTTAGAAAATTATAAACAAGTTCAATTTCATGGCTATAGAAGATCTGGCTGCTTCAGGTAAACAGAAATGTTGAAATGTTTTGTCATTTCATTTGAAGACCCTTGGAATAATATTGGCTCCATATACAAAGCACACTGCAGAAAACGATAGGAAGGCAAACTGTGAAACCAGACAAAAAAGATTACCTCAAAATGAAATCAATGACTTAAGCACTGCTAATTATGATGTCATTGAAAGAAATAATTCAATCAGCCAGAGGAAGAGATCGATTGGAAGGAAAATGACCAACTAACTGCAGCAATACTCAAAATGGAAACACCTAAAAAACTGCAAGATGTTTTCATGATGTCTTAGGAAACCACCAGATAACTGTTTGAGTTGTGCTTCAGGACGTGCTATATCAAATGGCACACTGTGTCCCCAACCAAATCCTGCAATTTTCTGCAGTCCCTTAGGCAGACCGTACAGCAAAGTTTTCAAAGATTTCTGCTCTTACACTGCATGCACCTGCGTTGCTCTCCTTGATGAATAGGGATGTAGACAGAATTTCTAACTGAAGTTCATCCAGTGTGTGCAAACGGATGCAGAAACACTCAACTGGAAATTCTGAAAAGAAAAAAGGAAGTCAGCCTCTGTAGCAGCACCATGCTATAGTCATACGCAATTGCTGTTGCATTGAAGTTCCTTGTTTCCATAAGGTGTTTACAGCCGTTTTTCCACCCTTTATTGCAAGTCTTCATGGCGTGGATGACATCGAAGTATTAAATCTTTTTTCTTACTCTAACTGCATAAAAGAATAAAATTGGGATTATGTATGCTGGCACACACACACTGTGCATCTACAGGTCATAAAAGCAACAAATCCAGTATATTGCAGTCACCATTTTTGCCAAGCAAAAATGAAATACATCATCGCTTCCAGAAAAAACAAATCCACTAACTCTTGAAAGTCAATGTTGTATTTGCATAAAAAGTGATCTAAATATTACTTTACAGCCAGCCAGCACGAATTTGAGGAAAAGAAGTATGAAGTGTAATTACTATGCTACTGAGAGATACTTAGCAGTAATTTAAAAGTATTCTGCATGTTTGCTTAAAGGATTTACACAATTGCAAAAGAAGTGTTGCATTATAGTTTATTAGTATATCCTGAACTGAAAGCATACCTTTTGCAGAGATACCCTACTCCAAATATTAACTTGTTTGAACTACAAGATTTTAAATGACTTTTTAGTAACCACAGGAATAAGGAAAAAAATGCAAGTTATCAAGAAATGTCCCATTATGTGCATTTCAGAGATAAGAAGGGGAGAGTGATCTTAAACAAGAACTGTGACCTATCACAGACTAAAGCTCACTCACACATGAAAGTCCAGGCGGAGCTGAGAGTGTATCGTGGGCATGGGGACCTAGGCAGCAGTGAGAACTAAACTCAACTGAAAATAGCAGCACGGAGAAAGCAAGATCAACACATAGATGGAAAAAAGAAAAAAAAAAAAAAACCACAAAAGAGAAATCAGTTCACAGACCACACAGGAAAAAAGGAAAGACTGGGAAAACATGATTTAGGAGGGCACCAGAAGCATGGAGAAACCCTTCTTAGGGTAAAGAAGACCATCTGCCATGCATGAGACTCCACTGTCACTGGAGTTTGGCTATGGTTTCATGGAGACACCTACAGTGATTTTACAATGTATAATACAGATGTGAAAGAAGATGACAGCTCACAAATACTAAGTCACCAAACTCAGAATGTTGACCTGGGAAAGCATAATCTAAATGCATTGCTCTCACCGCTCAGCCACGACAGTGAAGTTGTGCTGACCACTCAGCTTCCTGCCCCGACTACAAATGCACAGGAATTGTGAGAAAAGAAGAGAGGCTCTGAATTTGAGCTCTGCTTTCCTCCACAGTGCAAAGTTTTCAATGACAACAGATGCTTGCTAAGATTACTGTTTATCTAGTTGTCCTAATCTTCTCTCTGAAATTTGCATTTACATTTTCATTTGTGGAACCAAGATGAAGAACAACATATTTTAGGAATAGAAAAAACAAATTCAAGGAGTTTATTACCATGGTTTATTAATACAGACACAGATAACTCAATAGCAAAGCAAGAAGGTGGCCTAAGGGGGGCACTTCACCATGTGAATTTCCAGGCTCAGTCTCCATTTGCAGGACTTTGCTTTGGAAAAAAATCTAAAAACAGACAGCAAGGAAGGTTTGCTCATTAGTAATTCCTGCTGAGGTTGCATAAGCCATAGATTTATAATGTTAGCATTTTCTGCTTCCATAGATATGATAAATATATAGCTTGTCATTACAAAAACGAGATACAACTACTGACACAGCTGAGTTTTAGATAATGAGATAGTATCTTGGAAAGCATAATTAGAGGATCAAGGGTGAATCTGAGGCCATGTCAGTGCCACTATTTTTATAAAGGCTTTGAGATTTCAATTTGTTAGTCTAATAAAAAAATTCAAGTTAAGAACTAGTAAAAATTCAAGCAAGCATTGAGGTCGCTTCATGTATCTGACAATCCCTCTCAATTGCACTGATTAAAGAATTGAAGATGGTGCAGAGCCAGTAAAAGAAGTGGAGCACAGCAGGAAGGGCAGCACTTGCCAAAGGGAGAAATGACAGAGCAAAACCAAACGAACACAGGGAGGTGAGACCTGCAACACAGTACTACCAAACCTAGCTCATTTTCCAGCCTCACTGAGGTGTGCTGGCATGGGAGCCCACAGATGTTCAGCTGAGGGCAGAGATGAAATCACACCATATTGAACAATCAAAATACCCTTTACAGTGCAAGTCCAAAATGCCCATTAATTAGTTGTTAAAAAAACGGGGCAATGAAGATCAACTCTTTCTGAAAACTTATGGCAAGTCTGAATTATGACTGTTTTGGACAGTAAAGAGAAACAATGAGAATCAAAAACATCTTTCTGGCTGCCTTTATAAATTCACAGTTATGTTCTGGTTTGGGGGAAGTCCATTAAGACCACTTCACTCTCTGCATTGCACCATTCCTACAAAGGCAGCTCTATTATTTCTCATAAGTAAAATTTGTTTTTCCTCTTGGCTGATGGGATGACTGCATACCAGTAATTTATCTTTGTCTGTAGAAACGCTTCCTGACACTGCTTCATGATGTGTTCTTTAAATGATGCTACTTTCCACTCTTCCATTATCTCTTTTGGCTGCACATCAGTGTTGCTCCATGGGGCTCTCATCCTGCTGTTCTTACTCAGGCAAGACTCCCGTGACACCTCTAACATCCCCATACGAGCAGGCTCGCTGCACACAGGAGACATTTTATTCCTTCATTACTGAAAAACTAAGAGGGGAACAATTTTCTCTTTCCCACTTACAGCATTGCATTCAAAAGCCCCAAATACAATTAAGTGCCTACTTCAAAATCCTTCTTCTTAGTTTCAGTCTCTTTCCCATGGTGCCTCTGGTAGGGTAGAATATTTTTTAATTATTTTTCCTCTGTATCAAAGATAACTTTTTACTACAAGGAACTGGGCAAAACCATCATCTAAGTGAGTCAGAGAGCACGCTTACAAACCTAAAGCTGTCCAGGGCAGCCAGATGGCAAAGTACCAAGTAAGGGTACCCTGTTGGGTGGGAAACAGGTCTGGAAGCAAATCTGTGCTTCAGACAGAAGCCACCACCCCACCATGCCACAAGGCAGAACAAGCCAGGACTGCTGTAAGGGGCAGTCAATGTTTTTCAGGTGTGTGGATACCAGTATCTGAAAGGTACTAATGATACCTAATTAGCTATTTCCTCTTGGAGCTTCCAGCCTGGTTCACTGCCATTTTATTCCTTTTTGTCCCTTTGCATTCAGTGTTCTCTCTCCCCATCTCACTCTGCCTCACTTCAACACATAAGCTATAAGCTTCCAAGATAGAAGCTGGCTGTAGTCAACTGAGACCGGTTTCAGGGACTATAGTTCTGCTGCTTGTGCCAAGCTCTCCCCCAGAGCTCCTCTTTACAATCTGGACAAATAATTTCCAAATAGTCAAACTATTTTGATTTGATAAACTTTTAATAAAGATTTAATTAACTGAGGAGAGGGATAGGGGTGGGAAAATTATGAAAATGGAAACAACATTTTCAGTGAAACAACTTATATTTGAAGAGCCTTCCAAAAACAGTCCCTTCTTAGGAATGAGTTTTCTGCAGAATAGCTCCTTGGTGACCCATTAAGAAAGCACAGATCTACCAAATATGTTACAGATATTTCACATGTGGTTAATTTCCCTGAATTTTCAAGCATAAATGAATCCATAAGGGGCAAAAAGTAACCTTGTGTAAAGAAAATCTAGATGGACTTTGGACAGATTATTTTCTATATTACTGACATTTGCATAAATTGTTCTGAACAGCATGGAATGTATGCTGGGAAACAACTAGCAGATAACCTGTCTGCATTTCCCCTACAGTTTGTTGATTTATCATTTCAACCACACCATAATCTAAACCAATATCAGCATCACCAGCATCTTTATCAATATATCTGATTTCTTGCAGCAAGTCATTTGAACCCATAGAGAAGTATCCACCAGTAATGTAGAGTCCCAACTATGACTCATTATCACTTCTGAAGGCTTATTTTTGGACATCGACAATAGTGACGCTGATCCTATAAAACAGATTAACGGCTGGATGTGCTGGTGAACATCCCAATGCAAGTCCTTACATAAAAATAAACAGTCCAGAGGAGTTGGAACATTGACAAAATTCGAGCCAACAAGCCACAGCAAGGGCAGTTTTGCTTATTCATATTTAACACATTCAACCCTGTCCAGGCATCCCTTTACAACCGTATTAATTTTTTATTAGTTTAACAATCCATCCTTTACTGTTGCATAATATTTTTCACCCACATTGAGACAACGTAGCTGACGTTATCATTTTGCACTTGAAAGCATCATTTCTGAAGGGCTGAATGAAATACCCCAATTTAAATTCACATTAAACCACCTGCCATTTTTGCCATCCCTGGTGCTAAACATGTCCTTTAACTCTTGCTTCCCAATGTGTCTGCTCAGAGCAGCCCACATATGTTTACTTCTAGCGTTTAGGTTCTCTGGCATCACCATTTACTCAGTTCCCATGTGATTTAATTTACTGTCCCTCCCAGTCCATTCTACCAGCTTTATTTCCTAACAGTCTCAAGCTCTTTCAACCAGCTCCCTATTCTCTAAAGACTACCCTTTTGGCTCTTCCCAGGAGCACATCCCACCACAAACCCCCTAAGCTGACTTTGAGCGTTTTCATGATATATAATATATACACACATATATATTAACTTGCCGACTTCCACCAAGGCACCTACAGTTCTCCCACAATTACCTCCAGAAGTTCTGAGACATCAACCTCAGAAGAGGTCTCTGAGACATTGGTCTCAGAAACGCGTAGCAGCGCACTACTTGGTGGATCGCTTGGGGAACAAATGATTCATTCTGACTGAAATTATGGACTCTGCTTCTTCACCAAGAAAACAGCCACTGCTTGAACAGGACAATGAGTAGTCATATCATCAGGAAAGCCGGTTTGCCTACAAAGACCTGCACGTTTAAATAACTGAAGCTTTTCAGCATCAGACAGATGTGCAAACAGGAGTTTAAAGAACACTGGAAGTTGATGAAGAATGCTCAACAGCTGAATGACACAAACTGCAAGTGTTACAGGAGAGAGAAATGAAAGAGAAGAGGCATTTCTGTATTTTAAAGAGAAGATGTGAGCTGGCACAGCACACCACAAGAACAGTATGTTTGGAAATCTGAAGGGCCACCCATGGAAATCACAAAAATCTCTGCAGAGCAGACATGTCTGTGAGTCATTGGAAAGGTAAACAGCTGCCTATTTGATTCTGATGATCTCTAGAGTGAGCGATAACTCTTTTAGGGAGCCAGGAAATTATGTACCTCCCTGAAAAGAGATGTCACAATCTGGAAATGTCCAATGCAGGCAGAGCACAAGGGAAAGGCAGTTACAATAGCGTCGGAAATGCTTTGAGACCTGCAACCTACAGCAAGCTGAGCTGACCAAGTCCCTGCCTGAAAGGATTACAAAAGGTCTGCATCGATGCTCACCTTCACTGGGATTTGAGGAAAAAATGTTCCTGTATTCAGAAAGTGCACAGGATGGGAGTGTGGATCCAGACACAGCTGTTTGCTATATCCAAGTTGAGAGGGGACCCGACCGGGCTACAGCATCTTTTGTCATGCATAATCCCTAATCTCACTGCAAAGGAAAAGGAACATGGAGTTTCTTAGATATTTTGCAGGTTAGAGATAGAGACCACAAGCTGGTAGTAGCTGTGTTCCACACCCTGACAACCAGCTCCTGCTTTGGCTTGCAAGAATGAAGCCCACCACAACAAGGAAGACATTTTTAAAAATAGGAGTGGAAGGCTACAGCGTGGCAAACAAGCATTCATTTATTTGAATACATTGCATTTGTTGCAGCCTTAAGCTTGCCAGAGGCACAACATAAACTTCTCCACAGCAGTATCTTTACAAGCCCCAGGGACATCTCTGCTAGGAGCAGCAAACTAGCAGTGGAGAGGTGCAGGTTAAATTCCATTACCACATAGATACTGGAACGGCAAAGGCTAGAGAAAATGCAAGAGCAAGTAAATCAAGCACATAGATTAGATACAAAGAATCAAGCCCAGTTTTACTTCAGTTTGACTGAAAATTAACAAAGGACTCCTGCATTTTCCTTCCAGCCAAAACACTGTATCAATAACAGTGTTCTGAGAGCCAGCCTTAACAACCACACAGAGAACTGAGCTGCGGTGAGCGGTGGGGAACAGACAGCTGGAGAAGTCCTCACTACTGGTAATCCCTTGCTCCTAGGGTTTGGTTTTCTGGTCTTTAAATACAACTAGAAGAGAACTCAATTCAGTTACTGTCCATAGGAAATAAGGATAACTGAAAAACAGGAAAGATAAGAAAAGGGAAAAAAAAAAAAAAAAAAAGCACATTGCAAGAAAACCATAGATCCGACACCCAACGCAATAAATTTACCAAAAGTATGCAGATCATCAGCAAATCATAGAATCATAGAATCATAGAATGGTTAGGGCTGGAAGGGACGGACCTTCAAAGGTCATCTAGTCCAACCCCCCTGCAAGGAACAGGGATATCTCCAACTAGATCAGGTTGCTCAGGGCCTCGTCCAACCTGGCCTTGAACGTCTCCAGGGATGGAGCATCCACCACCTCTCTGGGCAACCTGTTCCAGTGTTCTACAACTCTCATGGTAAAAAATTTTTTCCTAATATCCAATCTGAATCTACCTCCCTCTATTTTAAAACCATTACCCCTTGTCCTATCACAACAGGCCCTCCTGAACAGCCTCTCCCCATCTTTCTTGTAGGCCCCCTTTAAGTACTGGAAGACCGCTATAAGGTCACCCGGGAGCCTCCTCCTCTCTAGGCTGAACAGCCCCAACTCTTTCAGCCTGTCCTCATAGGAAAGGTGCTCCAGCCCTCTTATCATCTTCGTGGCCCTCCTCTGGACCCTCTCCAACTGGTCCATGTCCTTCTTATGTTGGGGACTCCAGAACTGGACGCAACACTCCAAGTGAGGTCTCACGAGGGCAGAGTAGAGGGGGAGAATCACCTCCCTCGACCTGCTGGCCACGCTCCTCTTGATGCAGCCAAATAACGCTGCTGCCTATCTCTGTATCTTTCTTCATGCACTTACATGGTAAATTTTGCTTCCCAGGTAGGGGTGCGACAATTTGGAAGAGAGCTCAGCCCAAAAGGTAACGACCAAGCCCATTCATAAACACTCATTAGAACAACAGCAAGGACCTCAGCCCATGGTTTATATGGAAGGGTAAGGATCAGTAATGGGAGTAAAGACACAGGCAAAACTAACTTTCTTAGTCTTATTTTGTCAGCCACTGAACAGCTGCCCCAGCATAGGCACCAGCTATGGCAGCTGGTTGCCAACACTTCGGTTTGATCTGGGAGAGCAACACCCCGCCAGAAACTCCCCAGAGAGCTGACTTGGGTGAAGGGAATTAAACACAACAAAATAACCCAACCACCTTGTGCTGGTTTTGGCTGGGATAGAGGTGATTGTCTTCAGAGTAGCTAGGATGGGGCTATGTTTTGGAATCGTGCTGGAAATGGCATTGACAACACAGGGATGTTTTAGTTACACAGAGTCAAGGCCTTTTCTGCTTCTCATCCCATCCCATTAGTGAGCAGGCTGAGGGTGCACAAGAAGTTGGGAGGGGACCCAGCTGGGACAGCTGACCCCAACTGACCAAAGGGACATTCCTTATACCATATAACACCATGTTCAACATGTAAAGCACAGGGAAGGAGGAAGGGAGGAGACCTTGGGAGTGATGGCATTTGTCTTCCCACGTAACCATTACTCATGGCGGAGCCCTGCTTTCCTGGAGATGGGTGAACACCTGCCTGCTGATAGGAAGGAGTGAAGGAATTCCTTCTTTTGCTGGGCTTGTGTGTGCTGCTTTTGCTTTACCTGTTAAACTGTCTTTATCTCAACCCACGAGTTTTCTCATTTTGACTCTCCTGATTATTTCCCCCATTGCACTGCGAGGGAGCGAGTGAGCAGCTGTGTGGGGCTTGGCTGCTGGTTGGGGTTAAACCATGACACTCTTACAAGCCAGAACAACTGCGACCAATCCCAATAGCCCAGAGGACTCCTCATCAAATTTTCTAGTCTCAGCACAGTTCATCCTTGACCAGAAAACTAGGAATAGATATATCTGCATGCCACTACATAGGAAACAACTCTTTCCTGAGAGTTGTGAAAAAAACATCGAGCTCTATCTTTCAGAGCCCCCCAAACCGCACCACTGCAGATGACATGCTGGCTATCATGGAAAACAGATGCTAAATCTTCTCCTGTCCTTTTCCCATGCACTGGCCGCCCGTTCCAGCCCTCAGCTCACCCCAGCTGTGCCAATACAGCTCTCATGGAAGCCACGCTACTAATCACGAATGATCCACTCTGCAAATAGCATCTGGTTTCCTCATCCCAGCAAAACTTTACTTTCAACTGCTCAGCAGCATTAACAGCACACAAGTGCACGCCTCATTTGAGGAGTCAACATGCCATGGCATTCGGAAAGAGCTTATCCAAGGATTTGTGTGAGGTCTGAACTGACTGGAAGACCATTAGTTATATTTATTTCAGCTAAAATTTTGATTTTAAATTTTATCTTTTTTTTTTATGTTGGGCTTTTCTAAACAAAATATCGACCATCAAGTTTGGAAATGCAATGAGCCCATGCTACAAAACTCATTTTCAGCTGTGCCGTGCTGCACTGCTAGAATTGCCAAGGTCTCCTCTTCTGTCTTCCTCTGTTGCACTCCAAGACTATTCATTCCCAACACAATCATTCACATTTCCATTTTTATTTTATTGTACTCGGATATGATGCAACCTGTATTTAACAATGCATTACCATTTTCAAGGGCAAATATTTTTCTGTAATCCCAACTATGTCATTATTCTCTTTCTATTACACATACTTTAAATGTCAAAATCCATCTCCTAGAACTAATCAAATATAAAACAAGCCTAGCAGGAGAAAGTGAGTTTGAAAGGGGTATTCCAGATGAAATAAAAGCTTAAATGTCCTTTCTCTAAAGAAGACCTTGCCTATTATTTAATTTACTTTCAGGTTTTGAAAAGATCTCCCAAGGACAACATATAGTAGACCAGATTCAGGCCTGTCATAGCTCTTGTTGAAGTTACTGCCAATCTGGGGCAGCACGTATTATATCGCTAAATGCTTAAGAAGAGTTAACCTGAACATTATGAAAGAGGGAGGGAGGAAATACACCATCACTATCTCTGATTTTAGTCTCTGTTACTCCCAACAGGCCATAAGGAAAAGAAAAAGCACAAAGAAAATGTTAATGCAATGAGTGACTACTTTATGAAAATCGAAATGTGTCAACATCAGATGTTTGAGTGTTTGAAATTAAGGCTGTGAGTCACCTTTTCCATAAATTCCTTTCCTTATGCAGTTTGCCAGAGCTAATTTATTCTTCCAGTAGTGGTTTATTCCCAGCGCTAATCTTCCATAATGCACAAATAATTGGTTATCTTTTAATGCAGCTGTTAAAGTCTATCTGATACTGCAATACACTTAACTAATTTTACATTTATAGTACAAAAGTCTGGTTTGGTTGGTTTTTGTGGTTGGGTTTTGGGTTTGGTTTTGTTTTTTTTTTAACAAGAAGTCCTGAAGTAAAGCCTGCCTCCATGTTGGTATAATTCTCTTTAAAGTAGGAAGTTATTTAACTTGCTTTTTCTGTTTGAAAGTTTTAAAGTACTAAACGAGTTCAACACATCACTTTTATTTTTCTGGCCTCTTAATCAGTTCAGGAAGCATTTCTCCATAGGGGTATAGTTCAGTTTCTGACAAAGGTGCACCAACATGTCGGATCCTTTCCTGGCTTAGCAAGGACAGCGTCTCAGCTGAATAAAATGAACAGTCTCTTCTAGAATTTCGAAATTTCCATGCACTTCAAAGTAAATTGTTCAACTCTTTTTAGGATCTAGCTCCTTCAGCAAGTGAGGAAATACATCAAGTCTTAAGACATCTGAAGCCTACTTCTAGGCTACAGCTGGGATCTTGCTTCCACTCCCAACTTGATCAGCCCATTTAGGATACAAATGAAACACTGTGCGCTTGTCCCCAAACATTGGATAACACCAATTAGTACATTTCTGTCCAATTTATCTCCTTCTTGATTCAGGTAAGAAACTTGATATATTTTGTATTATATTTGCCACGGTCCTCATAATTTAAAACCTCTCATTTTCTCCTATTTTGGACATTCACTGATAAAAAAATACATTTATTTTTGTAGTATATCATCGATAAGACTACAGCTATCTTGTCTGCAGGATGGTATTTAACCCGTATTTGCTACTAGGTTTAACATTGACTAGCTTTTTTGGAGCAGCTCTGGTGTCATCGTTGGGTGCCCTCACACAGATGGGCAAGAAAATAATACTCTGTGTAGTGTTATCTAAACCTAGACCAACTCTCTAAATATCTATTCTTCATATTAACATGCAGAATGAGATCACAGAATCACAGAATCACAGAATGTTAGGGATTGAAAGGGACCTCAAAGGATCATCTAGTCCAATCCCCCTGCCGGAGCAGGACCACCTAGATCAGATCACACAAGAACGCATCCAGGAGGGTTTTGAACATCTCCAGAGAAGGAGACTCCACAACCTCTCTGGGCAGCCTGTTCCAGGGTTCTGTTACCCTTACTGGGAAGAAGTTCTTCCTCATGCTTAAGCGGAACCTCCCATGTTTCAGCTTATATCCATTTCCCCTTGTCCTATCATTGGATGCCACTGAGAAGAGCCTGGCTCCATCCTCATGACAGTCATCCTTTACATATTTATAAACATTAATGAGGTCCCCCCTCAGTCTCCTCCAAGCTAAAGAGACCCAGCTCCTTCAGCCTTCCCTCATAAGGGAGATGCTCCACTCCCTTCATCATCTTTGTGGCCCTGCGCTGGACTCTCTCAAGCAGTTCCTTGTCCTTCTTGAACTGAGGGGCTCAGAACTGGACACAATATTCCAGATGTGGTCTCACCAGGGCAGAGTAGAGGGGGAGGAGAACCTCTCTCCGACCTACTAACCACACCCTTTCTAATACACCCCAGGATGCCACTGGCCTTCTTGGCCACAAGAGGGCACATTGCTGGCTCATGGTCATCCTTCTGTCCACCAGGACCCCCAGGTCCCTTTCCCCTGTGCTGTTCCCCAGCAGTTCAGTGCCCAGCTTGTACTGGTACATGGGGTTGTTCTTACCCAGAGGCAAGACTCTACACTTGCCCTTGTTGTATTTCATTAAATTTCTCCCCACTCAACTCTCCAGCCTGTCCAGGTCTCTCTGAATGGCAGCACAGCCTTCAGGTGTGTCAGCCACTCCTCCCAGTTTAGTGTCATCAGCAAACTTGCTGACCGTGCACTCTATTCCCTCATCCAAGTCATTGATGAATAGTTGAACAATACTGGTCCCAGTACCGACCCTTGAGGGACTCCACTGGATACAGGCCTCCAACTGGACTCTGTCCCATTGACCACTACTCTCTGGCTTCTATCCTTCAGCCAGTTCGCAATCCACCTCACTACCCAATCATCTAGACCACAATGCCTCAGTTTAGCTGTGAAGATGCTGTGGGAGACTGTCAAATGCTTTACTGAAGTCAAGATAGACCACATCCACTGCTCTACCATCATCCACCCACTGGGTGATGTCCTCATAAAAGGCTATCAGGTTTGTCAAGCATGAGTTCCCCTTAGTGAAGCCATGTTGACTGCCCCTAATGACCCTCTTATCCTTGATATGCCTAGAGACAGCACCAAGGATAAGTTGTTCCATTATCTTTCCAGGGATGGAGGTGAGGCTGACCGGTCTATAGCTACCTGGGTCTTCCTTCCTGCCCTTTTTGAAGACCGGAGTGACATTTGCTTCCCTGCAGTCCTCAGGCACCTCTCCTATTCCCCACGATTTGACAAAGATGATGGTGAGTGGCCTGGCAATGACATCCGCCAGCTCCCTCAGCACCCGTGGGTGCATCCCATCAGGACCCACGGATTTATGGACGGCCAGGTTGCTTAACTGGTCCCTAACCAAGTCCTCATCAACCAGGGTAGACTCCTCCTCTATCCTGACTTCCTCAGGAGCCTCAGGGTTCCGGGGCTCGTCAGGATAGCCTCCAGCAGTATAGACTGAGGCAAAGAAGGCATTCAGTAACTCTGCCTTCTTCTTATCCTCTGGGCACCCTCCTCATTCACGAGTGGGCCTACATTGCCTCTATTGTTAGTTTGATCTGCAATGTATTTGAAGAAGCCCTTTCTGTTGTCCTTGACCTTTCTTGCAAGGTTTAATTCCAAGGAGGTCTTAGCTTTCCTAGTTGCCTCCCTATATCCTCTGACAGCACACCTATATTCCTCCCAAGTGGCCTGCCCCTTCTTCCATGATCTGTACACTCTCTTTTTCCACTTGAGTTTGCCCAACAGTTCCCCATTGAACCACACAGGTCTCTTGGTGCCCTTTCCTGACTTCCTACCTGTTGAGATGCACCAGTCTTGAGCTCGGAAGAAGAGGTCCTTGAAGGCTAACCAACTATATTGGGCCCCTTTACCTTCTAGTACTCTGTCCCATGGGATTTCTCCTAGCAATTGTTTGAAGAGATCAAAGTTGTCCCTACTGAAGTCCAGGGTTCTAGTTCTGCTAGGTACTCTCTTCCTGCCACATGAGATCCCGAACTCCACCATTTCATGGTCACTACAACCAAGGCTACCCTCGACCTTCAGCGCTTCAACCAGACCCTCCTTATTAGTGAGAATAAGATCCAGCAGCACTCCTCTCCTAATAGGCTCATCCACCATTTGCATCAGGAAGTTATCATCAATGCACTGAAGGAACCTCCTGGACTGTGGATGGCTGGCTGAGTAGGCCTTCCAGCAGATATCAGGATGAGTCAAAAGATGAGTCAAAAGAGCTGACAGTGACTTCAAGTGGCTATCTTCTCTTCTCCCCTGTTCTGGGGCAGGATAAAAAACATATGTAATCTTTCTTTACTAGAAATCACCCAACCAGGTTTTAACTTGTAGCGAGTTAATCAATGAAGCAGATTTCACAGCTTTCACCAAGCAGCCAGCTCTAATGTTTCACAGTCTCTGTAGTTTGAAAATATCTCCTAAATCAAAACTCATTATTTATTTCTCTTATTTTCTGCAACAGCCAGATAATAATTCATGAAAATTCTCTTCATAACAATGTTTCATATATTGTGAAGTCGCAGGAGCCCTCTCTAGTCTAAAGAAATCTCAGCCTGTCCTCATCAGTCATATATTCTGCATCTCTTATCCTTCCACCCTTTGGACACTTCCATTTGTCTGCATATTTCAAGAAGATGAAGCATAAAACAGTACACCTCTTTAGGATAACATCAAAACTCTTGTGGTCACCACTCTTAAGCTTTTTAGTGGCAATGTGAAGTGCTTCCTTCATATCTGCACAGCATTCACGATGTCAATGGACCTAAAAATTGAAAGTTTTTCACTCCAGTCAGTCAAGTCCCTGCTTACGGGAGCCCCATGCTGGGTAGTCAATAAGATGCCATTGGCAGGATTCCATACTGTGTATGCCTGCTGAGTTTACAGCCAATTTTAATGCACATGAACTTTTCATGAAGCTCTAAACCTTGCATACTACAATAGAAATCTTTATAGACATTCCTCTAATGTGAATCCTGTTACACTACTGCACCTTCCTCCTCAATAAATTTTAAGATACTTGTTTGGAAGAGCATCTCTAGTATACAAAATAAATTATTTTTTTATATATATGACAGGACTCCGTTTATTAAAAGTTCTCTCCCTCTTCAACCTCCACACTAGTCCCAAATGCCTATTTGCCATAGCTGTTCCCAAAGACAGGCATGTATTCCTCAACTGAGTGAAGTTAAGTAATTTTAGGCAAAAATGGAAATGCATTCCAAACTGTAAACTTCTTAAATACAACTTCAGTAAAGGAGCAAGACAAACAACTTTATTTGCTTCCCAGGAGAAGGTGTTTTAATGGTATAAAATCCTAGCATCAAATACATAGTGATCCAGGAGAAATAACTGTGCCCTTCTCACCTGACAGTACAAGGCTCCAGCTGCTGCTTTACGCACAAAATTTACACACACAGCTGCCACAGCACCCAAAGAAAGAGGAAGTACTAATAAAAAGAGGGCGTTTCTAGGATGGAGAAAGATGCCGTTGTTTTTCCCTGCGTCACTGCAAAACCAGTTGAAGTTACTATGCAGCTACAAAACCAGGCAACTTCAGGGTAAAAAAAAAAGTAAATATGACATGCTAAACAAATTGATGGCAGGGGTTTGCACACTCAGGAAGATCCCTTCCTATTCGAGACTTCAACAAGTGGGTTTTGTGAAGCTGCTACAAGTATTTACGGAAAGATAATATTTTTTAAACAAGAAAATTATGCACAGCCACCTGCCTTTCACACCAAGTCATTCTGGAATTGAGTAATGCACTTGAGCATTTCTAAGATTATATTTGGCAGTTTAAAAATATACCCAGATCCCACCACCCATACACGTACAGCAAAATCACATCCACAAATATCTCAGGGACAAAACAGAAGCAAATGACAAGGCGAAGGAAGAAAGCAGCCAACAAGGATTGGAGAAACAAGCAAGATCACGTCTACCTGTCATTAGTTGGCGCTAACTTAACTTCTCTTTCTAATCATCTTCTCCCTCTTAAACCTGTACATAAAACACAGTGCATGTTTTGCCTCCTCCAGAAAAAACACTGAAATTTCGCTGGAAATGAAAGTGTCCTCTGAGGCAACTCGGTTTTTAGCTAGCTGCTCCATGAGTACATAGGCTGGGTTTAGGAGAGGCCAGTTCTGGAGCCTTTCAGGGACCAAGCACTGCTCATGCTGCAGTGATTTAGGCTCCCTCATTGCTCACCAAAGGGTGCAACGTATGCTCAAGAGTTATCAGTGCGAGAAAGAAAATGAGAGAGAAACCAATGAGAGACTTGTTGATGAACATAAATTAAAGAAAAGATCCTTAATCTGTCAACTCAGTCTCTTAGAACAAGGCAAAGTAAAGGCGGCACATTGAGAAATATAATTACTTACCTTCCAGCTGAAATAAATTATAAGTTCTTAAGCCTAGCAGACAGTTTTGAAGCCTGTAGGAGCAGCAGGTAAATTAAAGGTGGCTGCTCTGCAGGCTAGCTAGTTCTTAAATCTCTCCTCACTCTATTCTACACTTCGTTAAGTTGCAAAAGGGACTAGACGGTCATTTTCATGAAAATCATGGCCGCATGAAGTACAGGAAGCCCAGCAAGAAGAGTGTTCTGACACCAGTCCTGCATCTCTCTGGACACATTTTTCCTTCAACTGAAGCATGTGATTTATAATTCTGGGAGACGACTAAATGGAAATGCTCTTTCCTTCGCTGCAGCAATGAGTCACCATCCAGACACCACCGTAAACTCAGTTACGCATTGAACAGGGGTGGCTTATCTCCCTCAGCCTTATCTACGGGCAATGGTGAGGAATAGGCCACCTTTCAGAATTTCTAGATCAAGGCTGATTCAGAGCTATGAAGGAAACTGTCTCAGGAAGCCTAGAAGGAGCTTTACCTCCCAAGTGGAGCATTCTACTAGTGAATAATCAACGGATAATTATTTTACCTGGACCTCAGCAGCATGCAAGACAAAGCAGTGCTACGCAGTGGGACTCACGAATTTATGGTGGCTAAGGGACCACAGTCCTCATGTATCTCCCAGCAATGCAGATGACTGATTTGTTGCTTCACTGACTTGCATTTCAATTTACCTTTTTCACCTTAATTTCTCCAAATTCTTTGATATGTCAGCTATTTCCCAATGGAATTGAGAAATAGAAAAGAGGAACTCAAATGGTGTTAAGTGAGACGCAAAAGTGAAATGGCTGAAGAACTGACATAAACTTGGGGAAAATAATTACAAAACTGTCATCTAAAACGTCATCAAGAACAGAGTTACACATATCCTAAAGCCTTTGCTAAAGAAAGTCTAATACCAAATCAAGAGAAGGAGGAGAAAGCGACTTTCAACAATTCACATGAGCTGGAAGCTAATCAAAATTCAACCATGAAGATGGCATTTCCTTTAAATGAGTTTCCCTTCAGCTTGTCAAGTGTCGATAGTTTTAAATAGATTGTACTTTGAAGTTTAATTACTAATGAATTTTGGTTTGTTCTTTAGTGGTCTTTAATTTAGTGTAGGTATTAAATTAACATAAAAAAAGCAAACAACCCTTCTGTCTCCTCTCAAGACCTAGTTTTTACAAGACATTAGAAATACTAATAAAAACTTTTGAAAAGTCTAAAATTACTGTGTGTGGCAAAACTTCTAAATAAACAGTATGAGTGAATATTTCAGCATTTATTATACACACACACACAAATTAGATTTATTATTCCAACAGATTCCTGGGCTTGGAGCCACAAGGCCGCAGACTCCTTTCTTCTCTGCATGCTCTGAGCTAGAGAGACCAGGATTTATTCACTGCTGAGCAAAACTTCCAGGAGCTGCTCAGAAGAAAGCAAACCAGACTTGCCTTTCCAAAGAAGAGAGTGGGAGTCTGAGTTCCATCTCACACCAGGAGATCACCAACAACAATCACCAAGACGCCCAGCATGCATCTGAACTTCTGAAGGGGAGCCCCAGGTAAGAAAATACAAATGCTAGGGAATATGCACTGCTTGTAACCTGTGGAGAGTAAGATTATAAAAGTCATGCTCTGAGAAGCGAAGTCTTGTCCTGTAATAAATCAAATTTTTTAAAAACATTTCTCTTTATGGGAACAGAGTGAATTTACTGTATGAAATCATACCTTCTCCAGGAATCAGGGGAGTCAAATAAAAGACAGGAGACATTTGGTACCTGCCCTGTGCTTAGCCAGTTCAGACTGAAGCTCCAGGTGTGCTTGCTTATAAGCACCGAACTACTGCTGCTAAAACAGCCCTATGTGCTTCACAGGTGACTGACAGCAGGACAGAGATTGTGCAGGCATCGACAGCTGGAGCATCTCTTTGGGGACAGAGGAGGTGAGATGTCCCTGCTACTCTTACAAGGTTCTCTGCCATCCCCAGCACACTGGCCAAAGGAGCAGCTTAATAATATGCTTCTATTAACAAGGGTGGCCCAAACACTGATTCATACCCTTTTTTCCCCAGAAATGTCTAGAATTTCCCTAGAATTGCTGGAGAAAGGCTCACCCATGCAGGTGTAGCCTCCTTGTGCACTTCATCCAGCATTTACATGGAGGTTTTACTGTTCATGCAGCAGTAAATGCCAGGTCAGCTGCTACAGACATTGAACTTGCCTGATCTTTTATTCTGGCTTTGCATCTGCCTAATGAAGAAAAGCAGTCCCACATCTATGATGCCATTATCAATTAAATATTATTGGATAAACAAATATAAATAGCAGGTGGAAAAAAAAATCTTCCCAATATCTTAAAACGCCAGAAGATTAATCTCTTTCATGACTTGGAAGAAGTCATCCACACTAAAATTACAGCAGGGTTTTCAAAGTATGTACCTTGAAAGACAGAGTAATAATACATGGTTACCACTTACTAGCAGCAGCCTCTGAGGACATAAAAGAAGTAAAAAGCAATGACCTACGGAGAGTAAAGAGATGTATTATCCGAGGTACCACCCAATGGTCTGACTGACTGAAAGGTCGTTTCCAGTGCAAGCTTAAGTCCCTTTTCTGGACCAAAACAGAGATTATAGCAGAGTTTGAAAACCCACAGCAATGGCTCGTTGCTATGGCTATGAAAAGGAGAGAGCTAGCTTTCCTCAAAAGCATACTCAAACAAGAGGACAAGCGGCCACGATTACAAGCAATACAGAAATGTGCAGTTTTAGATTTCAAAAATGGTTTTCCCTGTCTAAATCAAACACCTTTCTCCCTGCCCATCTCACTCCGGTAAAATCAGAGGCTCCAGGCTGCCCTAGTAGCAGCAAGAGAAGTAACAGGAACTTTATGAGACAGTCCCTGAACATGCGTGACCCTGAGTGACTAAATCTCAGCCCACTTCGCTTTCATTCTTTCCACATACATTCATTCTTTTTTTACATTTGGGCTTTGAAGTAGGATAACATCTAGATTCAAGGCTTCATGTCCCCATCCCTAAGTAAATTCTTAGTCACAGTCCCAGGAGAGCTGGATCATTCCCCTCCCTTTTATTTATAAGATTGAGTTTTGTGCAAAACATCTTGATGAAATTGTGGCTCTCATTCACAATTGCAATCATCTTGGAAGTTTCTATAGGTATTTTCGTGCTGTTTCTCTGTGTGTGTGATTTGCTACTTGTCTCATTTTGGTGACCTGGCTATTCAAAATCACACACATGCAGACAGGCTCCCTCCACTGATGAGCCAAAGACTCCTACACCTTGGAGGTGACAATTGGCAACAGTTTTTGCCTGGGTTGAATCCAGGCAGAAGCTGTGGACATTTCCACACCAACCCTGGTACTACCTCTAGCCCAGGAGGCTTCTGTGTCACCATCTCCCCAAGCCTTGCACCTTCAGATCCCTTCCATGCCACACGCAACCTGTGTTCAGCATGATGCCACCAAAGCCCATTGTAGAAAGTTGCATCTCTTGCCTATCATTGGTTTTGGATATTTTAAATTGACTCTGATCTCAGAAACAGCCCCAGTTGACAAGCATTGAGCCCGCCAGCAATACAGGAAACGCTACTGAATCCAATTACTACATCTCTACAAGACATATTGCTTCAAGGCTTACACAAGGCAAAGCCACATCCTGAGCTAGTCCTAGAGCTGTCTGGAGGAAAGGATAACTCCTGGTGAATTCTTTTCACTGACTCAATAACACAGCATTCGGTTCCAGTTTCAGAAGGACATCTGTCCCAAGCTGCAGAGAGGTTCATGGGCTCCTTTTGCCTCTGAAATCTGCCTATCCCCACTCTGAAACAGCTGCGAACACAGGTGGCAAACACAAGCCTAGCAAAGCTATGCCCTCTGAAATCAGATTAGGTTTTGCCAGGATGTCACCAGCAGTCTCTCTTGCAGTCTAGGCTAATGTAAGGTTTGGAATAATCCAGGTGACTGTCTGGACTGAGATCTCTGTATGAAGCCTTCTACTGGCAGAACTGACTATGCCCCGACTTTGCAGTGACGTTCGGGCCAGCACGTTGCTTCTGCTCACACAGTATTCCCACAGCATCAAAGTCTGCAAAGGGTTAAAACGCACCGGCAATCCTAGAACCCATTTTCACAACATCTATCCCTCCCTCTGAAGTTGTTCTGTAGGAAGAAAGGCAACAGTATTCCATCTCATCCCAAAACATTTTACAGCCACTATCAGAAACACTCACCATGACATGGCAAACAACCAAACAGACCGTGGCCAAGTATGAAACACGTTACCTTCCCAAAACGGTTCAAGCTCCAGCCACAAACCACAACTGGCAAACCAGTAATTTAGATGATTACCAAAAGAAAAAACCTACATCACCTTGAAGACAGTTCTGAAGTCTCTGACTTCCAAGCACTAAAAATTATAGCTGATGCTATTAAAATATAAAGCAAGCTCAATGTTACACACCAAGAGAATAAATTTACAAAGCTCGAAATATTGGGTTGAATGATAACAAAAAATAATTTTCCTGTTCTGAAAACTGGCAGCTTCTCTGCCCTAGAGGGAGGCACTTTCGAACAGATTGGTTTTTATGAAAAGAGAGGAATAATATTTCCATATGGAAGGCTTGGTTGTTTGGTTTTTTATTTTCCCTTAACTGACATATGCATTTCAGATGTAGCAGTAAATTAGGCATTTTCATGAATGTTCACAGCAGCGTGCTTGGCACTGAAGTGTTCAGAAACCCACAAACTACAAACACTAGAAACTACAAGTAGAGAATTGTTGTCCCTATTGGCTTATGGGAAGCAAACTCTGTTTTGCTTTCTACAAGTAAATTTTTCTTCAGGTTGGGAAAAATCATTTCACTGTTTGTACCCAAGCTGGTCAGCATCCTCTAATAACAGCAAATCTTAAGAGAGTGTGAAGGGAAATCACTGCCTAGGTCCTACACCTTTGGCCAGTGTCAGCATTAGTAGAACAGCCACCCAATGCAAAATCCCAAGAATACTTGCAATAAAGTAAGGAAAGCCCCATAGGGCATCTATGTCCTTTTCAAGGTAACTGCCACGAGGTACCAGGGACTAGTCTTTCCCACCAAGACCATTTTCATCACAAAATGTTTATCCCCTGAAGGGAAGGAACAGATACAGCCAAATTCCAAGACAGCAGTGCTTGGGGACCCAGGGAGAGACCCAGCCACTATGATCATGGTCTGAGTTCGTATTGCAAACACAGTTTATATTAGATGTGAAAAGCATGAAAAAAATCCAAGATACGCTGTATTGCAAGCATGAAGGTTGAGCATACAGCCAAGGAGGAATCTGTTTTCCTCTCTTTGACTGCAGTTTCAGCAGCCTTACAGAGGGCAAAGAGTAGTCAGACTGCCTACTAGTGACAGATAAAACCAGAAGAAAACTTCTAGCTATCACAGCAGGAACAGTCTTGCAAAAATAGCAGCTGGGGCAAAAAATACAACATATGATGGAAATTAACCGTGTATGAAAGGTGAGCTCTGTTTCCCTGCACTATCAGGAACCAAATTCATAAATGCAGAAAGCTGTATTCTCTCCTCAATTCCTACAATTTTTTGCCTTTTATTTTTTTCTAGGCTGTGATGATGAGCCAAAAATATGACTTGCTTATGGAAGTCCCTCAGGCCTACCACTCTGGGCTAATGTGCTTTTCTTCTACATCAGACAAAGTGTTGTTTACTTTACCTGTTCCTGCCTCCCACCTCTTCCCCCTGCCTTCTATTCACCATAGTAAACCACAATTTTCATTTCTCTTTCTAATCCCTGTAGCAATGTTTCTGTAACTACCATAGAAATGACTGCAATCAAAACAATTCCTGTTCTACCAGTTCCAGTAATAAAAGATCAGGCTACACATATCCTGAACATATTCATAGCACTGCTGTAAACCTTCCCTTCACACCTCCCACCTAACGAAGGCTAAACTAAACCACATATTTGCTGACAAGAGATCATCATCTTTTGTCTACCATCCTTCATTAGCTAATGTCAAAGCAATTTACAAACAAAGGTCTACATCAACAAGATAACGATGGGTCAGAGAAACAAGGGACTTGTCTGTCGCTGGGAGGATAATTTCAAGAATGCAGGCCTGCCTACCTTCACAAGTTTTTGCAAGCACGTGTCTGGCAAATCTGATTTTTAGTTCTAGTATACAAATGTCCTCTATCTCTTCTCGGATTTTGCTTCCAATTAAATCCTTAATTTCATGAGATGGTTGTAAACTATATGAATAACAAGTCATCATAATTGTTTCCAAATATTCCAAGCTTTTTTTTGATTTCCAAGGAATTCAAGCCACAGCAGCTTTTCCCACAGAGCTAAGTCATATCGATGTAACACTTATGTACAGTCACAGGTATCTATGGTAACAGCAAATGATATCACATTGCCACAGGACTCATGCCTGTTCCTTCCTTGACTTTTGTGCAATCTACTGGCTAGGACTGAATTGACCCGTGAGGGCATCCGGTCAATACCGCTCCCAAATTATGATCTGAATGGAGCATCTTAGCATGCAGCATGCTTTCCAGAGCTGAGTATTGAGGCAGATAGCAGAAGTCCTACCCTCACACCTTCAGAAGGGATTTCCAAAAGTTAACATGCCTTGTGGTCAGCTACTTCGTTTTTGTTGATTTTTTTTCATCATATAGGTTTTACCTGCTCTACCTTGATTTTTCCTGAGGCACTTCCCTCGGCTCTGACATTATCTGCTCGTACACCCACACCTACCGCCCCAGAAACACCTCTGTCCCAGAGGCATCACAACTTCTCCTAACTCCCATCTCTTCCCTAATACTTTTCTAATGTTGCTCCCCAAAATGAAACTGCTACTCCAGATCCACTCTTGCCATCACAGAAAGCAGCATTTTGCTGCTCCTTTCTTCCAGGGCTTAGCACTGACACATTATTATAGTTGTCATTTCTGCTGTCTCATCATGTCATGCAGTTATGCCTATTTGCTAGTCCTTTATTACCCCTACATCTCCCAAAGCTTTACTAGCCTTCCCCCTCAGTTCTGATTTATTTATCTTGGATTACAAGCCCTAAATTCATTAGCTTGTCCTTTCACAGAATGAATCTCAAAGTGGTTTTTTGGCTGCATTTGGAATTTCTCTAGATACCTTTGAATTTTTTCTTTGGCATTTAGAGGCATCCAATTTACTATAATCTGCCACTTCTGATACAGCACTGTTTGTTCCCTCTTTTAGATCATCAAAGGACATATCAGCATCGGAAAAAAAAAAGAGCCGATGAGTTACTGGAACTCCCTTCAAATCATCCTACAAGTGAACAAGACATCCTCTTTTTCATGAGGCTGAAGGCGATGAAGCATTTCATGGGTACTGAAGCCAGAGGAGATCACAGCTAGCATTAGCCACAGTGATGTTCACAGACTCCCTAGCAGATGTTCAGACACCCTCCCAGGGAATTCAAACATATGATTTTCCATTTAATTGCCCTGATCAAGAAGAGGAATAACAGAAAAACAGAACTTATGAAAATGTAAACTCAGGATTGAAAACAATAACTCTATATTGAATATGTTTCAATTTCAGTTATTAGAGCAAGGTCTTGTAAGTCACAAAAGGGTAGTTTCTTAAATACTCAGGAGTAGAAATCAGTCATTCATTCTGTACATATTACTGATGTTTAGAACTTCTTGGAAATAATTGAGAAATTCTCCAGGGCTTGCCATTTAATCAGTTATGACTTACTGCAAAGGGAAATACACACTGCATGAGAGTGTTCAATATGCAGTAGTTATTACCTGCTGTGCATTTTGAAATGACACTCCAGAAGCTGGGAGAAAGTATGTATTTTCAGAGATAAATTGAAGACGTCCAAGATGCAAAATATCTTGCAATTACAAACAGTATAAATATTAAAACCAAAGCCAAGAAACCTTCCAAGATAACTGACAGAACAGAACACGTCTTTCTGAAGGTTACAATGACAAGATAATAAATTATTTTAAGTGATAAATCCAGGCAGCAGCAAACACACACCAAAATCTTAAAATAATCTAGGATAATTCACAGTGGCTCAAAAATACTTACAAAACGTTCATTGTTCACTTGGTCAGAACGCTGATTAGCAGATTACAAAACTGCATCAAAATGTTACCAAGCTACAAGTTAAGATCCCTCAATCTATACCAGAAACCACTAGATTCAAGAAAACTAAATGTGAAAGAATTTTATGTTCTCTCCTTAAAAATTGAGAAGAGCCTAAAAAAAGCCATCACAGTATTGGTGACAACCCACACCATTTGGCAAATACAGCAAGGCAATGGCTAACCACCTCTATAATCAGACCAGGCATCAGAAATAGCAGAACACATGGTTCACCTTTCATTGTTTACAAGGACAGTCACCAGTCAGACTTTCCCAGATTTTCTACAGAATATTTTGGGTTTCAGTTCTATTAAATTATTCTTTTACTCAGATAATCCTAAATGATAGCCACTACATAGTGCTGATGTTTACTTTATTTCTCCTTATTACTCATAGAATCATAGAATCATAGAATTGTTAGGGCTGGAAGGGACCTTCAAAGGTCATCTAGTCCAACCCCCCTGCAAGGAACAGGGATATCTCCAACTAGATCAGGTTGCTCAGGGCCTCGTCCAACCTGGCCTTGAACGTCTCCAGGGATGGAGCATCCACCACCTCTCTGGGCAACCTGTTCCAGTGTTCTACAATTCTCATGGTAAAAATTTTTTTCCTAATATCCAATCTGAATCTACCTCCCTCTATTTTAAAACCATTACCCCTTGTCCTATCACAACAGGCCCTCCTGAACAGCCTCTCCCCATCTTTGTTGTAGGCCCCCTTGAGGTACTGGAAGACCGCTATAAGGTCACCCCGGAGCCTCCTCCTCTCCAGGCTGAACAGCCCCAACTCTTTCAGCCTGTCCTCCAACTGGTCCATGTCCTTCTTATGTTGGGGGCTCCAGAACTGGACGCAATACTCGTGAGGTCTCATGAGGGCAGAGTAGAGGGGGAGAATCACTTCCCTCGACCTGCTGGCCACGCTCCTCTTGATGCAGCCCAGGATGCGGTTGGCCTTCTGGGCCGCAAGAGCACATTGCCGGCTCATATTGAGCTTCTCGTCCACCAGTACTCCCAAGTCCTTCTCCTCAGGGCTGCTCTCGATCCATTCTCCGCCCAGTCTGTATTTGTGCCTGGGATTGCCACGACCCAGATGTAGGACCTTGCACTTGGCCTGGTTGAACTTCATGAGGTTGGCACGGGCGCACCTCTCCAGCGTGTCGAGGTCCCTCTGGATGGCATCCCTCCTTTCCAGCGTGTCGACGGCACCACACAGCTTGGTGTCATCGGCGAACTTGCTGAGGGTGCACTCCATGCCACTGTCCACGTCACCGACAAAGATGTTGAAGAGGGCCGGGCCCAACACGGACCCCTGAGGGACGCCACTCATGACCGGTCTCCACTTGGACATCGAGCCGTTGACCACCACTCTCTGAGTGCGGCCATTGAGCCAACTCCTTATCCACCGAGTGGTCCATCCATCAAACCCATGCCTCTCTAGTTTAGAGAGAAGAATGTCGTGCGGGACAGTGTCAAAAGCTTTGCACAAGTCCAGGTAGATGATATCCATTGGTCGACCCTTGTCCACCGCTGCTGTCACTCCATCATAAAAGGCCACCAAGTTGGTCAGGCACGATCTGCCTTTGGTGAAGCCATGTTGGCTGTCACTCACCGCCTCCTTGCTCTCCATGTGCCTTAGCATGGTTCCCAGGAGAATCTGCTCCATGACCTTGCCAGGCACAGAGGTGAGGCTGACCGGCCTGTAGTTGCCCAGGTCCTCCTTGTTCCCCTTTTTAAAAATAGGGGTTATGTTCCCTCTCTTCCAGTCATCGGGGACCTCGCCAGACCGCCACGACTTCTCAAATACAATGGCCAGTGGCTTGGCAACTTCATCCGCCAGTTCCTTCAGGACCCGCGGATGGATCTCATCAGGTCCCATGGACTTGTGCACCCTCAAGTTCCTCAGATGTTCCCGAACCTGCTCTTCAAGTACAGTGGGCCGTGGTTCATCCTTACAGTCCCTGCTAGTTCTTTCCACAGCTTGGGTGGTAAGACAAGAGGCCATCTTAAAATCATTACCTGTTTCTCAGCTTTATGTAAACCATTGTTTTCCCACCAATCTCAGTAGAATCACGATTCCTCAAAAGCTCATTTACCTAATAGGAGAAAATGTTATTTACTGGCTCATTGTACCAAGCTTGGCAGTATGTAAAATAGAGAAGACAGTTCACAGCCCCATGGCCTGAGCATACATGACACCAAGAATAAGTTACAGACGCAAAAGCATTTCAATAAAAATAGATAAGAAAATGCGACTGTCGTGGCTTGTCATGGGTTTGGAATGTCCCAAGATGTGAAGTGCCAGTAGGGTGTAAGGTGAGAACTATCCAGAAAAATCGAGCTTCTGCCTACCCAGTTCATTTACTGCTCAGGTACTAGCTCTGCAGCACATTGCATAACATTAAGAGGGGAAAAAAAGGAGATGCAAAACAAAGAACAGATAGAAGAATAACGAAGAGAACGACTTGTTATTTCACTGCAGATTTTTTATTCAGCTTTTCTTCCAAGGAAGTCTAAAAGTAACATTTATCTCTGTAACACTGAGATACACTCAAAGAACACTGCTGTTCTTTGAAGATATTCCTAAAACTCAGCTGTGGCCCAAAATTTGGCAAAAACAATGTAAAAAAAATCCCCACCAACAGTTTGGAAATATGGCCTTTCTCCTGCTGTGTGTTCAATAATCTTCTCCTACACGCACAGTCAGCTGTAACCCGTTTGATCTCTGTCTTCAAAAATTTCATAAAATCCAGGATTAGATGCTTCTGCAACAAATCATGGGTGCTAGCCATTTCCAGAGATGGCACTCTGATCCGTCTTTTCTGCAACGACACATACCAATATCACCTCCTTGTGCAGCTCTTTCATGTATATGTCTTTTATCCTACTCGATCTTAGGGTCAGCCCATAGTGAAGTTCTGAGGATCGATCAGCCAGGGAGGTAAAATAAACCCAGTTTATATTTACCAAGCACCTCAGAAATGATTTAACAGATGTTCTCAGTTCTTACATGAAGCAGTTGCTGCAATTTCTGTGTTGTTAGAAGCTAAAAAAAAATTGTCAAACAGATGAATGTCTTGGGTCTGGCAAATTGCAGGTCTCATGGCTGCAGAGATCAGCCACTTTATCAACCAGATATGACAACTCTCCAACAGTTCCTCCTAGCATCCTCTCAGAGCCTCACAAACACAAAGCCTTGATTAGTTTCTTTGCTAACTATGCCCTTCTGGAATGACTACACCTGAAGCTCTTGAAGTTTTTTAAGAGGAAGAAGTAAACCTTCATCCAGATGTGCAGCAGTTTGATGTCTTGTGCTACCTAGTAAGGTTGAAAGCCTCAAAGTGCAATATATTGCTCTCCCCCTTCCCTCCATCTCACCTGATTGCAGTATTTTTTCAGCATCTAGAGTAAAAGTGCCTTCCTTGTGTTCTGAAGGAAAAAACAATGACGCTGTTTCTTGATTCAGTCTCAGCTAAGAATTTGGATCCCTTGGTTGGGGCTTTAAATAAATGTACCCTTCCTGAAACTCAGTGAAGTGCAGAGAGTAAGAGGTAAAGCTGCATAGGAACATCCACGCAGAGCCTTTGTCTGCTTAGATATCAAGTATCTGCCCAGTGCTCGTAAATTCATGGAAGCAGCTTAGAAAGCTCCAAGGATTCCAGTCCTGAGGTTCGAAACCAGACAAACTGTATGTAAAAGGCACATGATCAGATACTCTGCATTTTAGCATCAGCCAACAATGCTGATTTACTCCAACAGTATGAACCCCACATTTAACCCTAAATGTTGTATACAATACACAGACAATAAACAGACCACACAGCAGGCTCTAGAAAGTCTGTGGTCTTCAAAATTAACATATGACATGGAAATACCATTTACTGAGCCATTTAGAAACTTGGTTCAAAGCGTACAGACATGTGGCAATAAATTCCTACACAACTTTTCACCCAAAAGCATCCTCATTTCTATTATTTCTGATAGTGTAAAGGTGCCTGGAGATAGACCATTCCCAGCCAGAACACCAACAGGTATTGAGCTCAGAAACAAGTAATTCTCAAAGATGTGGAGCATTTAGTTCCATTTTGCTGAAACGTTCCTTTGCGTGTCACTCTTTCCAGACTCTGGGACAAGGGTCTATATCGTCCTCCATCAATCCGCTCTTGCTTTGTTTCCTGTGGCTGACAGCAAGTGCCATCTTAAAACTTTCTTCTGCGCTGTTTTGCCTTTCGGTTTTCTCACATTCGTTTGATTTCATAGTGCTGGGCAGGACAGTCTTTCAGGAACTAAAGTGAAAATACAAGAGATGACCCTTGTCTGGAGTTTCCCTGGCATTTCCCAGTTTCTCAGCTTTTCTGCTCTTTGTCTCTCTTTCAGGCATACCCAGACCTTAGAAAGCCAGAGCAGAGAAGTCTCTTTCTTCCTTACATCTGCCTTTTTAACACGAGTTTCTGCATGAAGGTTGTTCTTTACTCAAATGGATTTTCATAATGAGGTTTAATGGCTTCTTACAGGTACCTTTTACCACCTTTTCCTCCAGATCTGCAAAACCAGGTGTGTCTCCCCATCCAGCAGCTAATGGTCAGCCCGTTGTAAGGAAAGCAGAAAATTCCCAGCTACAAGATGACCTGCAAATGGAAAGGTTTGGCTGAAGGCAACGTTACTCCAGACAGTGAGTGGAGTTCTGAATATCCAGGAGACTGGGTCTTCACCTGAAGAATTGTCCAGTGACACCTATAAAGGGAACACTGGATACATACTTGCATACACATATACATACTTACACATGTGCAGTAAAGTATATTTATATATTTAAATATATATACATACACATATATAGATGAATGTATATAAAAACATCCATAAAAGTTACGCTTGGATATTTCAATTCAATATCAATTTCAATTTCAATATCATCCTTTATCTATGCTAGAGCCAAAACACAAAAATTTAAACCAAGTTGTGTTTACCACTCAGCTGCTACGTTCCCCCAGAGGCAGCAGTATATAACAGATTTTTGCTATTACAGACTTAATAAATCATATTTTATATCAGTGTTACATTGCAAACCCTCATTGGATTTATTGATTTGTTCTTCTTTCCTTAGGTCAAGTTAAAACTTTCTTGTGCAGATAAATGTAGCTCCAGAGCTAAAAGACGACCTGAAGCACATTCAGTTTGAAGTTTCTGTCTGCATACTGTGTTGTAGGTTATGCTACCTGATGGCCAAAATTGAGAAGCTAAAATCCATCTTCAGAGATAATTAAAAAAATTCAACTGTGAAATGAAACTATCAGCATGCCACCTTTTAACTAACAAGATTAGAGTTACAAAAGCTGTGAGCTTATACAGTTCTCACCAGTGTAAGTCCCTGTGGAACTGCAGGCTTTATAAAGGATTTCAATCCAAACCCACAATATTTGAGCACGCCTGAAATACATAGAAGCAAGTTATTTTATTTTATTGAGGCATAGCAGGAGACACGATCAGACCATCCAACATGACAAAAACCAAAGAAGACTTGTGGGACCAAGGACTTAAAAAGCTGTTACTACATCTGCAGCAGACTCATGTAGCCCTGTTTTGGGCAATTCCTCTTGCTCTTAGTGGGCCCAGTGATACAGTGAAACAAAATGCACAAAAACATGAGTTTTTCCACTACCCACTTGGGCGAAACAGAGTCTTCTCAGCTCTTATGAACAAGAAAACTCATGAAAATAAATGCTAAAGCAGTGCTGAATCACTTTATTAATTAACCACTAGTGCCCTAGCTAGGCTTGTCATCTTACGCATAAGTATTCAAATACTTTACTTGTGCACAAGGGTTCACTGTGTCCACCTGAAAACTTTGAAAATTAATTTTGTCTTTGATTAAAAAAGTAAAATTAGAAGGAAGAGATTTCTGTTTCTAACAATGTTTAGCTTGCAAAATACCTTTTCAGTGGTATAGGTTCTGGAGCTCCTATAAAGTCTGAACCAACTAACAGTGCTTATTCGTACTTATCATAACGAGAAGCTGTGTGCCTGTGGTTTCTTTGGTACAGAAGAAGAAATGAATTCTGATGGGCTTTTGAATGTGAGCTCACTGTACTGCACTTGCAACATTGCCAGCTACACAGGATCCCCGTTGCCAGAAAGTTGTAATTTGAGACTATTTCAGCACTCACTCCTGCAGTGACCTTGGATAAACAGCCACAGTGTAATCCCGATGGGTCAATATTTGCTCTCTGGAATCCCAGCTACACTGCTGTGATCCTGGAAAACGTCTCTAGTACTCTGATGTTTACCACACAGATGTGAGAAACCCACTAATACAAGCTTTGAGGCAGAGAATAATGGAACTAAACACAGGTCAGCAGCTAGAAATTATTACTGAAGGAAAAAACAAAAGCAAGATCACACAGAAATATTCTATTATCTCATCAAAAATCCCTCTTAGAAAGTGTTCCACAGCAGTAAGAAAAAAACTTTAAATATTTTGATGATGCGTCATTTTCCAGCTTTCTGTTCACTGCTTAAATAAATATACCGATTATGTTAATGCTTTTAAACAAAAAATTAGGTTCCTTTAACAATCTCAAAGTCTGCAGGCAGTTCAATTTCTCAGTATTTAAAAAGCAGCTTTGTCAAAGGGGTCAAAGTTGCTCATATCAGTTTGGTATTGCTATTTGAGCACACACATGCTGACAGTTCAGCTCTGCTTCTGTGTCCTTAGGTGCTTACACAGCAGCAAAAGCAACTACACCAGACACCAGAAATACTGACAGATTTTAATTTCTGCCCCTGATTTTGCCTGCAACAGGAATAGCAAGATTTATTCTCCTCATTGAAAGAATGTACTTTGAAATCTCTTGTTCACTGTAACAGCATAACTACATCACTTAGTTATCCAATGAATTAAATGAGGTACCATTGCAAGAATCTGTGTTAAAGACAAGACAACACTCAAGCCTTTAAACTAAAACCTTTCAACTGCTGGGCACCCCCCGTTAACGTTGCCATGCATATTTGATGGGCTTTTACCAGATATAATCATGAAAGTGCTGAAACTCCCATCCACTGGGACAGCTGCACCTTGTGCACATCCTTTGCAATGGCTACTGCTGACAGTCCCCATCTTATTTCCTTGGTGTCTCAATTCTCCAGGCAACTCAGTTGGTGATTTCCTGATCCTTTCCTGTGTTCACAATTTCCCCTGTGCCTGCGATATCTGAATTTTCTTCTTGGCAACCACAAAGCTCTGCAGCATTCACACTTTTATCTTCATTTCAGAGGCATTTGAGAAGCATCACAGGCAAGTCAGAGGTACAGGGAAGCATAAGGAAACCTTAAGTGCCTCCCTGTCTGCCCCAGGGATGGATTGTCATGGAGATAGCACCTCCTGGGTGAGGAGGCTTGTGTCTAAACACATTGCTGCTTGGTACTCTTGCCCTTGTGACATGCTCCAGCTGACTTACCATTGGGGAGGATACCATTCAAAGAGGCTGGAAAAAGCGTAGATGTTTAGAAAATAATCTTCCCATGAATAATTTTTGCTGGTGGCAGCAACATGTAAATTGTACTCCTTCCTGCTGCTGAAGGAACAGGTCAGGGTTTGATCTTTGCCAAGTTAACTGAGCTCTGACACCGCAGACAAGGGGCTGGCTCCGCTGTTGCTGCCTGTTTTCTTGCAGTGGTGGCATAGCACACCTCACCTGCATGCTTCTCAGTGGTTCCTTAGCTCATACATCTTTCAAGTTCACACTCTGGATGGAGAAGGCCAGTTTTCACCAAACCCATAGAGATCAAGTAGCTCAGGCAGAGGGTACATCATAGCCAATTTTCTAGCCTGTTTGATAGCTGATGCACAAGTATGCCACATGGCAGCCTCCACTGCTTTGCTCTAAATTCACCAGGTCAGAAGCGAATTGTGTTCATTTCCTTTTCTTTCCCATCTCCATGCAGACATGTTCTCTCTTCCTTCTCTTCAGGGTCCAAAATGCTTGTGGTCCAAAGCAGAGAAGACAATACGCACAAGCAGATTGCCCACAGGAAATAACACAGTGAGAAGATGCTCTTCCAGACAGCAATGCAGGCAGGAACTTAGTCTGCGTTTCCAAATCACTCTCTGAAGGTGCCTGCCTTTCTTCACTACCACAGTTGTTAGTTCAGATGATCAGCTTCCTGACTTAGACAGCATAAGTGCCTGAATGTCGGGGTGCCATCTCCCTCCCCTCCTGTCAGTCTCCAAAACTATTCTAATTTCTGCCCAGTCTTGTCTCTAAACAAGGGCCCTCCCTCATTAGACAACTTCCCCAGACACAGTTGCGTAGGACAGGTAACATGCTGTATGAAGACACAGAACATTATGACAGGAAGGAAAAACACACTAAATCAAGAGGAAATCAGGACCTCCTCCATGCACTGACTCTCATTACAAATCCCCATAAAGATTATTATTTTCCAAGCAAGCAACATCTCTTCTCCAAAAGAATTTGAATCATAATGATTTCATAGATTTCTAGGTTGGAAAAGACCTTAGAGATCATCCAGTCCAACCGTCCCTAATCCCCATTAAACCATATCCCTAAGTAGTTCATCCACCCTTTTCTTAAACACATCCAGGGATGGGGACTCAACCACCTCCCTGGGCAGCCTATTCCAGTGGCTGACAACCCTTTCAGAGAAGAAATACTTCCTAACATCCAACCTGAATCTCCCCTGACTAAGCTTATGCCCGTTTCCTCTTGTTCTATCACCCATCACTAATGTAAAGAGCCCTTCCCCTACCTCCCTACCATTCCTTCTCAAGTATTTGTAGGCTGTAATCAGGTCTCCCCTCAGCCTCCTCTTCTCCAAGCTAAACAGCCCCAACTCCCTTAGCTGCTCCTCATAAGTTTTATTTTCCAGCCCCTTGACCAGTTTAGTCGCCCTTCTCTGGACCCGCTCCAGGAGCTCAATATCTCTCTCAAAGCGAGGGGCCCAAAACTGAACACAATATTCCAGGTGCGGCCTCACCAGTGCCGAGTACAGGGGCAGGATCACTTCCCTGTTCCTGCTGGTCACACTATTCTTGATACACGCCAGTATCCCATTGGCCTTTTTGGCCACCTGGGCACAATGCTGGCTCATATCAAGCTGATAGTCAACCAATACCCCCAGGTCCTTCTCCGCCAGGCAGCTCTCCAGCCACTCTTCCCCGAGCCTATAGGGATGCTTGGGGTTTTTATACCCCAAGTGAAGGACTCTGCACTTGGCCTTATTAAAGCTCATGCCACTGGCCTCAGCCCAACCATCCAGTCTGTTCAAATCCCTCTGAAGGGCCTCCCTACCCTCGAGCAGATCGACACAGCCTCCCAGCTTGGTGTCGTCCGCAAACTTACTGAGGGTACATTCAATCTCCTCATCCAGGTCATTGATAAAGATGTTAAACAGAACCAGACTCGGCACTGAGCCCAGGGGAACCCCACTGGTGACCGGTCTCCAGATGGATTTAGCTCCATTTACCACCACACTTTGGGCCCGGCCATCCAGCCAGTTTTTAACCCAAAGGAGGGTGTGCCTATCCAGGCCAGCAGTTATCAGTTTCTCAACCAGAACACTATAAGAAACTGTATCAAAGGCTTTACTGAGGTCAAGGAAGACTACATCCACAGCCCTTCCCTCGTCAACCAGGCGGTGATACATCATAGAGGGTGATCAGGTTTGATGGGCAAGACCTGCCTTTCATAAACCCATGTTGACTGGGCCTGATCACCCGGTTAACCTGTATGTGCTCATTAATAGCACTCACGATAACCTGTTCCATGACTTTGCCCGTCAGCGAGGTCAGACTGACAGGCCTGTAGTTCCCCAGATCCTCCTTCCGCCTTTTTTTGTAAATGGGGGTAACATCCGCCAGCCTCCAGTCCAGCGGACTTCCCCAGTGAGCCAAGGCTGCCCAAAGATAATGGACAGGGGTTTGGCAATGACATCCGCCAGCTCTCTCAGGACTCTCAGGTGGATACCATCAGGTCCCATAGACTTGTGGGCATCCAGCCGATGAAGCAGATCCTTGACCCGTTCCTCTTGGATCACAGGAGCTTCGATTTGCTCTCCCTCCCTGCTCTCAGACACCATAGGCCAGCTCACCTGGGAACTACTAACCTTATTATTAAAGACTGAGGCAAAGAAGGCATTAAAGACCTCAGCCTTGTCCTCATCACTAGTGACTAACGTACCCCCTGTGTCCAGTAGGGGCTGGAGGTAATCTTTAGCCCTCCTTTTGTTATTAATGTATTTATAGAAGGACTTTTTGTTGTCCTTTACGGAGCAGGCTAGTCTAAGTTCCTGTTGGGCTTTTGCCCCCCTTATTATCTCCCTACATGCCCTAACTTCCTCCCTGTATTCCTCCCTGGATGCCTGCCCATTCTTCCAAGACTTATAGACTTCCCTTTTTCTTTTGAGGTGTTCCCAAATCTCCTTGGTCATCCAAGCTGGTTTTCTACCCCGGCGGCTCGATTTCCGGCACACAGGGACAGCTCGCTCCTGTGCCTCCAGAATTTCCTTTTTGAGTAGTAACCAGCCCTCCTGCATCCCCTTACCCTTGAGAGCTGTCTCCCACTGGACTTTATTAACTAGACTTCTAAACAGTTCAAAGTCAGCTCTCCCAAAGTCCAGCTTGGCCGTTTTAGTGTTCCCCCTCCTAACTTCCCCTAGAATTGAGAATTCTATTATCTCGTGGTCACTATGCCCCAGGCGTCCTCCAACCGTCACATCTCCCACGAGACCTTCTCTGTTCACAAACAGCAGGTCTAGGGGAGCACCTTCTCTAGTCAGTTCACTGACCAGTTGTGATAGGAAGTTGTCCTCCACACACTGCAGGAATCGCCTAGACTGTTTCCTGACTGCCATGTTATACTTCCAACAGACATCAGGTAGGTTAAAGTCACCCACAAGGACAAGGGCTAGTGAGCACGAGACTTCCCCCAGTTGTTTAAAGAATAGCTCATCAGCCTCACCGTCCTGATAAGGTGGCCTGTAGCAGATTCCCACTACAATATCCACCTTCATAGGCTCCCCTTTGATTTTCACCCACAGATACTCCACCAAGTCATCCCCAACATTTAACTCTAAGCAGTTTAGACCTTCCATTACATAAAGGGCAACCCCGCCACCCCTCCTACCTCTCCTATCCCTCCTGAAGAGCTTGTAGCCATCCATGGTAGCACTCCAATTATACGAGTCATCCCACCATGTTTCAGTGATGACAACTATGTCATAGTTTCCCCGGATAACAAGGGCTTCCAGTTCCTCTTGTTTATTGCCCATACTGCGTGGGGCAATAATGATGCCTCTTACAATTCAGAAAAATGATTACCATAGGTAATTAAATCATTAATACTAAAAAAATGACACGTTCTGACATGCACAAGGAAAGTGTGAGTGTTTAATACCACACTCCGTGGTAAGGAATAAACAGTTTTTTCGTTCTGTAGTATCAGCCTTAGATTTCAGAGCAGTTGATGAACATACTTTTGGGCAGAGTGCATAGTAACTGGTTACCTTCACACGTAATGCAGGAAAGCAAATTCACTGAGAGGTCTGCTACCCCAGGCAAGCATCAGCCAGCAAATATAACACACATGAGTGGGGACAACATGCTGCTCTGAAAATCAAAATCAGAGAATGGTTTGGGTTGGAAGGGACCTTAAAGATCATCTAGTTCCAATCCCCCTGCTATGGGCAGGGACACCTTCCACTAGACCAGGTTGCTCAAAGCATCAGCCAACCTGGCCTTGAACACCTCCAAGGATGGGGCACCCTCAACCTGTTCCAGTGTTTCACCATCTTCGTTGTAAAAAATTTCTTCCTTAGATCTAATCTAAATCTACCTTCTTTGAGTTTAAAGCCATTGCCCCTTGTCCTACCACTACACGCCCTTGTAAAAAGATGTATCCTCAGTAATTTAGAAGCTATCCAACATACATGAACTTTAATTCTAGGTTGCTAAGTCAGAGCTATTAAAAAACAAGGTTTCTTGTAGCAATTTAGCTGTTCTAATTCCAGTCCAAGTTGGCAAGGAGAACTGAGAAAAAAAGCGAACAAAATATCTATGCATCCACGTGATCTTATTTTTTTCTAAATAAAAATTAGTTCCCACACATCAAGTCAGAATCTGAAGTGCCACACTCATTTTTGGCTCCTAGCAACTGTTACACAGATCTGGTCCAGACACAAAGCAGTATTTTTGTAATAATTTTCACAAAAATACTCTTCTGTCTATTCCAGTTTAGAATTGTATCAATATGAAGAAGAATAAGATTTCTCAGAAACATCCACCTGTTAAAATGTGAAATTTCACTGAAAACATCCCTGAGATGGTGAATTTTCTACAGCTTCAATCAGCCTCAATAATTGAGTAACAAAAAGAAATATTCACCCTGCTTCCTCGAGATACCAAGATTTCATCTCTCCAAAAGTGATTGAAGACCCAGGCTCTCTATCACATCCCTTTGCAGGCTCTCTCCTATACAAGCAGCTCAGTAGGACACCCTGTTTGTCCTCCACTCTTTACATTTATCATATATAAAATTCTGAAATAGTACTTCTAATCTGATATCCATTTCCCCTCCTGCCCCAACCCACACCCTTGAACAATCAAAAAGAGAAAGATCGGGGAAGGAAGAGATGAAGCCGAAAGTAGTCCTTCTCAGGCACAAATTTTGGCTCTAGTTTTTGACTCTAGTTCTTAGCATTCTCAAAGGCCACAGTCACCCGAGGGTGACGTGACAGCTCTGGGGCTTCTACCTCCCCATGCAACCGTCAGCGCTTGGCAGCAAGCATCAGGAACCTTTGGTGAGCAAGTGAGAGAAGAGGTCAGATAAAAAGTAAATTGTGACTCCAAGGGAGAAGCATAATCTCACTCTCAGTCATGAGATGATGAAATGAAGTGCTGAACTTCACCCTGTTGATACGAATCATGCGTTTGGTCTTCAGAAAAAACTTCTTGTCTGTCTTTGCTATTTAACATTAAAACATTTCCACTGACAAATCCTGTGGCACAGCAAGGTCATACTTCTCCGAAATCTTTCACGCATTCCAAGTAAACACTCAAACACAGTCTACCTACTTAAACTATGTAACCTTTTCAAGGGAAGCCACGCAGCATAGCTAAGATTTTTTACATAACTGATACCCTGAACGCATGAGCATGGATAAGAAGGCACTGTCTGTCTGTGGGTGAGAGCTCATTACAAAGCCAGACTAAGTCTGCAGTAATCCATACTGGAGCAGAGACCTGCCAAGACAGGCTCCAGGAGCTTCATGTAAGCAGGATCACTCTGCCACCAAACTTCGCTGCTTTTGAGCAAGCCACATCTGCCATCAGTTTCTCCCCGTATGAACTGGTAAAAACATTTCCTGGACTAATTCACAGTATCGCAACAGAGCCATGTGAACCAGGGTAATACAAGCACAGGCACTTTATGTTAACACCAAACTGACCTAAAAGCAGATAGTAGGCAGCAGAAGCTACAAATATCATTACGCGAACTTACAAATAAGAGAGTAAAAGAACACATGTCCAGGTCTTTCCACGATTTGTAATGGAAAGAGGATAAATTAGCAATGACATTTCAGAGTTCATGCCTAAACGACTCAGGAGTCTCCGCTCCATTTACAAAAACGACAATTAGCAAAGAGGCACAGGAATCAGAACCACCTGCAGTAAGAGAAGTGTGAGCATGGCACATTTTGGCAGCCCAACGTGAGCTTTAATGAGGTAACTGTCAGGTACCAGCAGCATCATGGTGACAGGCTGAAATAGGAGATGCGTGATCTCCTGGGTTTGTATTATTGCATTGAGCACAGTGGTTTGGTTATCTTCACGTGGTGAAATGTTACTTTGCTATTCTGTTCAAGACGTAAACAAGTCTAATATAGGTCTTGATTGCCATAGACAAACTCCTATCTCCATCCTGTGAAAATGTTCTCTAGTGCTGTCAATGCTAGGACCTGGCAACACAGTTTCTTCCTTTAAGCAAGTCAGGCTGTGATAAGAGCTAAATAAATTCAAACCAAAATGCAGGACGCATGCCTCTGTGAAAACCTTCTCTCACAAGTTCCTAAGAATCAGCATCTGGAATGGAAAGCAAGAGAGAACATGGAAAAGGAGAGAAAAGGGGAAAAGAAAAGGGAATGACACCATTTCACTGAAGGAAATGCAGAAGAGAGGGAACTGAACGAGAATACACTGCATGCTGAACTTGCTACAGCACTACAGTAAATGTCAAAAAAAGTGACAGATACAGACGATAAAAAAATACAGCATGTTCCCCTTAATTGCATGCTAATTCGGTGGCAAACAAAAAAAAAAAGAATAAAGAAGAAAAACTTACTTCTTCCACAAACTAGACTTGTAATAAAAGTCAGTGCCTCGGGCTTGCCAGAGTTAAACGTGTTGGCACTCCAGGCCCCTGGCAGAGGCAGGGATACCTGCCATCTTCGCACTGATTCTTACACCACCACTTTTCCTGGAATAAGGCACAGGGAAGAGGCTCACTCTGAACCGGCAGCTATTGACACCTGCTATCAGTGGGGAGGAGGGATGGACTGGGCAGGAGCTGCTCGCAGGCACACAGCTGAACCAACTGCCCTCGGACAGGCTGGATATACAGCCAACAAACCAGCCCCGCAACAGAGCCCCGAGGCCAGTGACAGCCCAGAGAAGACCCTCTTATTCTCACAAACACGGCTCTTCCTTCTAAAGAACGTTTAGAGATGACAAACCCACCACTTCTCCAAGTGCTGACGTTCCCCTAGATTCCTGGGTTTATTGGTGGCTTTTACCTCCTGGCCTCCCCAGAGGCTTCATTTGGGGAACCACCATCCAGGTCAATCTCCAGATTAGCAGAAGGAGACAGAAGAGGGCTGGTCCCTCTGGCAGTCTCCATCCCCGGGGAGGTCCCAAGTGGCTTTCCCTACACCATCGTTGGGGAGAGCCACATGGACAGGGCTGCTGGAAGGGCCAGCCTCACCCTCAAGTGCTATTGCTTTGTTCCTCTCTCCCAAAATACCTGCTGGAGCCTGAGCATGCTTCTCCCCTTGGCTCTTTGTAATCCTAGCTTGCGTCTTTTGTCTACACATGTCAATATATTCCCTCCTACCTTTTCCACAGAATGATACATACGCACAAGCCCTTACTTTTTTTTCCCCTCTCAAATTTCCACCTCTCTTTCCTTTGATCAAAGTACTTCTGGTCCTCTCACCACCTCCAGCACAGAACAGCTCTACGTTTTTAGCACACAGTACTTAACCTCACTATTTATGCTTTTCGTTTGGTCTATTACGTCTAGGGAGAAAACATTTCCATTAATAGATGTGGTGTTAATTCAGAGTCAGAAAATTTTAGTATCCTGAATGCCAAATCTTTATGACAATATCACTGTTCTACAAAAAGAAAGTACATTAAATAGGAAAAAAAAATGCACATATGTGAATGTGTAGCGTGGTGCAGAGTGAGAAATCACAGGAACAGAGTCCTCAGGAGCAGAAAATCACTGACCTGGGCTAGGCAGAGAGGCTGCAACCAAAGCCTCTGCCCTGGCTGATGCTGATGCTGCTCAGACGTGGCCATGCCACTCTTTGGGCACGTCTATGTGGTTTTACTCCACCTTTGCTAGTACACTGCACACAGTGCACTGCTATACAGTTATTTTAACTCGACACCGCTGTGAGTTAATTGGCCCCGCTGAAAGCCAAGATGGTCAGGATTAATAATTAGTGCTTTATCACTGAGAAAAGTACCATGTTTTTGCAGTCACCTTGGGTGGACCTTTCTGACGGCAGTCCCACAGCCACTTTTGTTTAAAGAGTAGCCCAAGCACTGCTTTGGCTCGGAATAGACCGTGACTGTGGGAGGTGTAAAAGCCAGCCCAGACCTGGTTATAGGGAAGCTGCTGCAGAACTCCCAGGCAGCACCCAGACCTCTGCCAGGGGTGGTACAAGTGCTAACAGGATAGTGGCAAAACCCACCATCACTGCCAGGATTACAGTCGTGCCGAGCTGCGGGAGGCCATCAGTGCAGACTGATAGTGCTCCCACAAGGAGACTAATATCCTTCTCCTTTAACACCTCCTCGCTCACAACTTCAACGCTTTATGATGGACACAGGGCACTATCCCTGATCTTCAGCAACCCTGGTAAGACCGTCCTCCTACAGCTTACACCCTGCAGGCGTTCTTCCCTCCCAGGGGCTGGCAGTTTGTCTCAGCAGTAGACAGTACAGTGTCCTCCAGGAGCGCAGGAGGTAGCGAAAGGTGAGAAGCAGAGGAGTGCTAAGCTAGACCCGTCTCCTCCTCACTCTGCCCATGCACACTGGCAGTGGGGGAGGATGGAGAGGTAGCCTGGGAGGGATAACAGTACAACATACTCACAACACAGTCACTGTTGGAATGCTCAACAGCACGAGAAAACAAGTTTACTCTCCTATATTCAAGGCATATGTTGCTTCAGATCTATAAAAACAATAGCAGCAATAGTTTACATAGAAGAACAGAAGAATCAAACAAATGGAGCAGTTAGCAATTTTTGTGCAGACGTCTCAAAAAATAACAATTTATACCACAGTGAATACTACTTTGTTATTGTGTTTTCTGCACGCTTTTTCATATAGACATCGAGTGCAGCATTCTCGGCAATATACAAGGATTTTAGTATCTTCTCCATATGGAAAGTACCAGGATGATGGGCACATTTGAAATATGGCAAAGGAGTGAGACACGATGTGGACTGGTTAGTGGAATTCTTGAAATGTCAAGTATTCCTTTAAAGTAATAGATGAGCTTATTAGATAATATAATTATTGCACTAAGATAAAAACATTAAAGATTGTATTTATTTAGGGCAGGAGCTTCAAGAACACCTGAATAATCGGACAAAGCAACAATTACAAGTGGTTACAGTCCTTGCAAGACATTCTCTCTCCTCTCCTTTTCTTTTTCCACCGTGACCTACAAACTTTAGAACTTTTCATCAGAACATATTTGCTGACCATTCACATGCACAGAAACGATGGTCGCATCACCCTGGCAGTGTCCCGAGCTGCTGGGGGATGCACAGGCAGACTGGGGTGGGCACCTGGTCTTGCTGCTCGTTGCTTGCGTTAATATTCTCGCTCTTCCTCACAAAGACAGCACTGTGAATCACACTGTCATCTTCCAGCTTTGAAGGGTGTCTGACTAAAATTCAACTACGATAAACTCTGTTCTAATCCCGTATAGTTTTGGTGCGGACTTTAAAGGAGGAGTTAAATTCTTACTTGCCGCAGCACTGAGTGCATGGGTTAATTACAGGCAGCTCCTCTCCAGCTATTTTTGGTTTTATTTTACATATAAAAATCAATTCTCCATACATATTATAAGCACACTACCACTGAATTCGCTGAACAAGGTGTGGACAGCAGCAGCCAGGGAAGTTTAAACAAGAAAATCATTTGCACTGTTAGAAGTCAGAATAACTGTACCATAATGAAACATGTTGGAATGAATTCATTGCCATCTGTCTTTATTTTGCTAACCAGCTCAATCAGACACCACAAATATACTCAAACATGAGAAAAATATTTAAATTATTTGTGCTACGTCCTTTTTCAACATGTAACTCTCAGTGTCAAAGTTTTTTATTGGTATTGAATGCCCATCAATAGCAGTGAATTCATTTGTGCACAGCCTTTGGAATATACCTATACAACTTCAAATCCACATTATCAGCACAATGCAAAAAAGCCCACAGTAAAAGAAACTTTGTTCCTCAATGTCAGGGTAAAGCCCGACAGCTTTTGTAACTGTTGGATAGGAAAAAGCTCAAAATAAAAATATTAGGTCATTCTACCACAACAGTTCTCATGCAAAGGATAATCCTATGGAATGAGAAAGAAATGATGGAGAAAGAAGCACACTGAGGGAAGAAAACAGACTGCAAGAAAAATACAGAAAATAATGAGGAGAAACTATCTGAAAACAATTAATGAAAGGGGAGGAAACAAATGCAAAGCTCTGCCCTCTGCAGAGCTGCAGGATGGTGCCCTGAAAGCCAGGATCTCTCCAGACCCTATCCCTCACCCATATGCTTTCACAAGCAGTCCCAGCCATTCCTGATCCTCATGGCACCAGGGCAGGAAAGGGGACAATGAGAATTACTTTGAGAGGAGATCACGCTGTCTGGAAGCACTCCTACTAGACAAGGTCAGCCTCATCAACCAGCCAGAAGCAGCTCATTTCTTTCCATGCCTCATATTGAAAGATACCTTCAACCCTTCCAGCCTTCAGCCCAAGGAGGCAGAGCTACGGCGAGTGCCATCCCTCCAAGCAGATCCTGCACCAGGCTGAGCTGCCTGCACTTCCATCACACGGCACATGCTGCAACCTGGCCCTGCAGAAGTTTCATTTACTTCTGAGAGGACTCATCAGCAGGCCGCGGCTCCACAGCACCCACAGTGGGAGTTAATGCTCAGGAACTGGTACAAAGGAAAGGTTTGTAGCACATACCTGCTCCAGAGCTTGGCTTATGTCAGAAAAAGGTATAGCATTATAAAGGTGAAATGCATCTCCTTCTCTCAGCACACCAGCACACCGCTCCACAGTTGTCTTCTTGAACATCTACAGGGCAGGAACCAGCACCAAGCAAACACCAAACTTCTCACACAGGCCCACCTTCCTCTGCTCAGGGCTCCTGATCCATTGGGCCACCAAAGCAGGGCAAATCTTCAGTGAGAGAAAGCAATCAGAAGGATGCAGAACAAAAGACTCCTAACAGTAGGCACGCACGTACGTGCACAGCCATAAAGCACCCAGCATGGCCCATTATGACAGGTTGAAAGAGTCCTGCCTCTGTAGAGGGCTCACAGAGCACAGGCAGAAAGTGAAACTCTGCTGCTTCAGCTGAGCTGTTGCCAGCAACGGCAGCTGCCAGTGCAGCAGGGAACGGGGCAGCACGTCTTACTGCCTGGTACAGACGATTTACAAGGGGAGCAGATTATGAAAACCCATGGCTCTTGATAGTTCCGATGCCTACTCCACAGCCAGTTTTAGGAAAGGACACCAGAGTCCCTAGATGACATCTGAAAGGTAGAGATTTGCAATCCTGTTCGTTAGTTGTTATTTAGGGCAAGAGGCCAAGTCTCAAGTGCTCCCTGTATGAAATGCCTTATAACAGGCTTCTGTCCTCAGCACACATTCCCCTCCGCCAGCCTTGCACGCGTCAAATGCTGCTGCTACCACAAATGAGAGAGAACGGAGCAGGACTGTTGACAACAACAAGGAAATTTCATGCTGTATACAGTAGAGCTACAAGTGTGTTAGCAGAGGAAAAATCAGCACTTCACTGAGGTTCGTGACTTTTATAGTGGAAATACATGAAGGAAAGCTCTGCTGACTCTTGGCATTTCTCTTTCTTCCAGTCTTTTTTCCTGATTTTGTATTTTCCACCACATGCAGACAATACTAAATTTGGAATTCTTCAGCTGTGCACAGCATGAAAAACATGCAGTCCTCTAATACTGCCTCTTGTGTAATCTTCGAGTTTCTGGCACAGCATCTTTCTTGCTAGCACAGGCTAGAGATACAGAGAATTCCTCAGCACAACCTAGCGACTAAATTTATTTTATGTAAATAAACGTTTCAAAATAACTCGGACTAGTGGCTGGAGCTCCGCCGTCAGGCACTCCAGAACTCAACCACCACTGTCAGGCTGAACGTGACAGCTGAACCCCAGCATGGAGCAAGAGCTCCCAGAAGAGACAAACAAAACACAGGAGCCGGTACCTCAGCATCTGCCTGGGACACAGACAATGTTGGATAGATAACAGAAAGCTTCCTTAAACAAGACAGAGAGGACAGTCAGTGTTGCTTCTGACATACAAAAAGATCAAGCACAAGCCACATGGGGCCTCTCGGATGAGAAAAATGATCACAGATACACTATTACTGGAAGGAAAGAGCCAAATGTCTTCCTGAAAAGGAACTGGGAAAGCAAATCAAGAAAAGAAAAAGAAAACTTAAAATGTCAAAATATTTAAAACAGAAAGAAACATCAGGAAGAGCTGACTTCATTGAAAATTCTCTGTAGCTCGCAGGCTGATAAATTGACATTTGGGACGGTGTTTGTTTTTATCCCTCCAGCAGTTTAGGACTGACGCTCTCAAAGACTTCATTCACTGCTTCAGCTGTAAATACCATTGGCATCAGAGGACCAAACGCTGCATGCTATCAGGTGAAGGATGTTCGAGTCTGGGAAGTTCAGCACGATATAAATGGAGGAGGTTCTGAACAATGCAGTTTGAGAGCCACTTGGGTCCGAAATTTTTCTTCTAAATCCTTTGTCCGTGAATAAATCTCTCAGCACCCTTTCCTTTACAGGAAACTCAATTCAAAATGGCAGAGATGAAACTAAACACCTCCCATTTGAAGAAAGCAAAGGTCAAAGAAAGCTTCAGCCTCTGGGTTAAAAATAATAACAATAAATAGCTCTAGCCCAACATTGATTTAATTCTAAAGAGAGAATCAAAAAGTGCTCCACTTGGAAAAACTTACAAAGCAGGCTTGCAAACTGAATAATACCCAGACAATTGCTTGCCTGAAAGCTGGGTACACAGCACGAATAACAGGATGGCTGAGAGCTGTTCCACTTTGCCATTTTTCTTTATCCAGAGAAGGAGTTGATGGAAACCACAAACACAGAGAGGATATTTGATAAGGGAGTGCTTGTTATGAAAAGATGGCTTAAGATGCAGATGTTGAAGACTGGAATATGCTCCAATCCTCTTACAGAAGGTAATTCCCACAGCCCTCATGCCCTGGATGTCCTCTCACAAACTCTTCTTGCTTCTGCTATATAGCTAGATTAACTCCTAAGAAACCGTCTTCCAGAAATATGAAAAAAAAACAAGATGCCCACAAAGCCTGTGAGAGGCAGGCTGGTGTGTGTAGCTTATGACATATGTAGATGTGAGGCAGACAAGGGCAGAAGTTATCTACTATAAAATACTCAGTAACCAGCCCATTATCAGACGCTTTCATCATGATAACAGCCTCCCAGATGAAATCCGGGTATTAATATAGGTATGTTGATAGCTTCCTCTAATAACTTTGGCCTAAAAACATAAGCTGCTTTTACATTTTTAATTATGACTGGATTTTATTCTGGGCCTATAAACCTTTTCTAGCAATTGGATTAATGCAAATAGCGATTTAAAGGAAGGAAAAAAAAATAATCTAAGTGAAAGCAAAACCGCCCCAGCAGAAGAGAGACACAGCTTCCAGGGAGCCCTTTGTGAGACTCACGGAGCGAGGTCAGAGCAGAGCTTCATCAGCTCCCGCCAGCCACTACCAACATCTGCAGGACTGAGATTTGAGAGGGTTACGTCCCAGGTCCCCTTGGAAAAAAAAAATGGAAGTGAAGCACTGTTCTCACGTTACCCTCTGCACTGGATAGACTTTTTTTTCGAACATCAGAAACTATTTTTCACCATCTCATGCTGGGTCTTTATCTGTATTAACGTGAACTCATGACAGACAATGAGACAATGCTACTGAGCTGATATCACCATCTTCTAACATAACTACTGCTCCATCAGAGTTTTCCAGAGCCTAGGAAACTTTTTTTTTCTTCTTTCTGTGCACAGTGATGTCTGTGAACATCATAGACCAAGCCTGATGAGTGGGGACAGAATGAACTCGCGGAAAACCAAGCTTTGTTAGGTCTGCAGCTCCTGGAGCACCTTGCAAGCATGGTAAATTAAACAAAGTGCTACATATTATAATCACCATAATTTATGCAATAAATCTGATGCAGGAGAGCACCTTTCATCACTCTTGGTTATAGCATGGCTGTACATGAAGACCGCAGCACACAGCCCGCTGCACTCCTGCAAGAGCGACACTGGGTCTAGGGGAGGAAAAACACCTCCTGCAGCCAGCAGCTTTAGCCATTTTACTCAGCCTTCTGCCCAGTGTAAAACAAACATGTAATAATACAAAATATTATCATTAGTAATCCTATGAAAGACAAAGCTCCTAAAAACTCCCACTAAATGAAATAACACTTTCAGCAAGCAACTGGAATATAATACATAGTGAAGTTCTCCCGAGAGAGCTATTTGTTAGCATTTCCTCACTGTCACTGAAAACATGTCCCATACCACCACTACCACTCCCTTTTAAATTTAATTTCAGCACAGTGAAAGAATCACAGTTTTCTACGGTAGTTCCTGTTCTTGAACAGGGCTTCAGGTCCAGAAAGCAGTTGTTGGCCCATTACGGATTCAGACTACTTCTAGTTGAGAACAGACTTTCATTTTTGCAGCCTTCACAAGTCAGTTTAGGTGCAATATTTGCCCTTGTAACAACTTTTGCTTTTAAATATCTAATTCCTTGTATTTTAGTACTTATGAAGTAACTAGTACTCACACAAACATTCAGTTTATCAAAAATCAATGAACAAAAAACCTCGTCATTTAAAAGTGCAAATTCATGGCAGAGAAAAATCAGAACGTGGCTCTGCATTTGCTGATGCAGATGGGTGACTAGAACTGCCTGAAACAAAAAACAACAATTAAAGCACCTTTCATGAAATAATGCTTTCAAAATCCAAGAATAAAAATGATAAGGTTTTTTATTACAAACAAAACCAGATGATTCAGTTTTGCTTTGCTCTTTTGCTTTAAAAACCACAAAACCAAAAACCTCAAACATAAACGTTAATATAAGATTTACACAAAGTTTTCCTGTTATATTTCTCCCCAAACTCTAAGTGATAGAAAAAACCACAGAATGTGCCAAAAACCAAACCAAAACAAAACAAAACAAAATAGAAACGAACACAAGAACGTCAATAATACAATATATGAACCTAAAATGAATTACCTCGTTATCAGGGGCCAAAATCAGCTTCCTGCACTATTTAAATCCTGCTAATATGGTTCTTTGTGGAGGTCTGGAGAACTGCAAGGATCCTGCGAGTTCTTACCACTGCCTTATTTTCATTGATGAACTGTATCCACAACTCAATTTTTGGACCCCATCTCGTGCACAAGAACAGTATGCCCACACACCAAATAAATAAATTCTAAAATCCTCCACAAAAAAAACCCCACAACATTTCTTGCAGGTATTTTATCTTCTTATCAGGTGTAAATTGAGCTCCATTATGTCCACATTGCATGCGCTGTGTATGTGACAAATACACACAGCATGTACAATGAGGACACTATAGAGCCAGAGCAGAGAGGTCACAGCAAGTTGCTTCATAAAGGAAAATCAGCGTCTGGTGGGTCAAGCCCTGCGACAGTTCTGGGAGCTGGTCTCTACTGAAAGAGGAGCTGACATAGACAAAAGCCATCCCAAAGATTCAACCATAGAGGAAAGTATCTATTTCGAAACTGGTAGGTTAAAAGAAAGGGAGTACATCAAAAGGCCTTGTAAGAAGAAAGTCTCCAGGAAATAATCTAAGTTTAATTGCAATTATCAATATATCAGTCGAATGGTTCTGTAGTGTTACTGGAAGGCAACAGATTTATCAGTGCATTAAGCAGTAGTTTTAAAAATGGCTGCACTTGCGGGCTTTGGTTTTTTTAAACACCCGTTCTATTATATGGATCTTTAAAAATGCATTATTGATAATTGCTAGGAACACTCTGCAAAATATGAAAAAAAATTCTCCCGATCCTGTCAACTGCAAAGTATTTCAAAACTTTTTGTAAAACAGTGCTAAAAGTATACTTTCAGAAATTTGTGCCTCAGGCTTACTATAAAACTTCCTTTATTAAAGCCCACAGATGTTTTTATGGATATTGTAACTAGGTATTTATAAAAATCACAGCAGAAAAGATGGGCTGGAGCCATATTAGCAGTCTCTGACAAAAGATCAAAATGCAATAGATACGTTAATAAAGTTTAAAATAAAAAAGACCAAAAATAAGATTAAACATAAAGCAGTACAACAACGCATTTCCTCCTTCCACATCCCACTTTGTCACCGACAATCCAAGAAAGATGAGATTTTGCACATACCCTGAGGGCTCACAGAGCTGTTCTTCCTGGCATTAAGGTTGTGGCAGGGTGGCTTCTAAGTGAAATGACCCTCATAAAAGAAATATTTTCCAGAAATGTTTTCCCATTAAAGCTCCCTAGGAAGTCTCCTCCTTCTTCATCCCAACAGAGCGGTATTTCATACAGAAAGTAGTATAGTATTCTTAGCCTCACTATATTTCCAAAACCATCATCTGTTGTCAGCTTCAATCCTCTCCTCAAATATTAGGAGAGCAGGTCAGAAACAAACAACAATTCATAAGATTCTTCATAGTTAATATTAGGTTCTTTCCTTACCTTCCAGAAATCTTTTTCACAGCATTTTTTTCTTCAGCTGTCGTTACGTAAAGTAAAAACATACAAGTACCTTTACTTCAGAAATGAGAAACTTAAGCTAGAGAATTTAATTTCTCTTACCATTCATCGCTACCTTTTAAAACATTCTTCAAGACAGCTTCTAGCACACTTCAGCAGCCTGAATATATGTTCACAAATCTGAGTCCTAGTACGATAACACAGCACGCCTATTCTCATACTCTTCATCGTAATATAAATGGTTTCTCTCAATCAAGCTTGTTTCTCAAGAGTCCTTTACCTGAAACAAGGTCAGAACTGCAGGAGCAAAGGCAGAACCCGGCTTTGTTACGCAAAGAAAATCTTGTTCAATAGTTGGTTTAATTCAGTTTTTCTAATAACTGGGAGATTTCTAACTCATTGCACTCGTATGTTGCTATGGCAGCATAAGATATAGTATAGCAGTTTCTATGCATCTGGTCAGATTCCAAAATGCAATTCTTCTTTTCAAGCATTAATTCACAGAATAATAAATAAAGTAAGGTTAAAACTCTTCCATTCACACCAAACAGAGTAAAAAGTGCAAATTTCCTATACTTGACCTAAAGGAACTTCTTGGCCATCGCAAAAATAGCGTTCACTAGAGTTTCAGTCAATCTCGAATGTATGTTCAGCAAAATAGCCACCTTCGTTGACATCCTTCACTAGGCCAATGAACCATGCCTGTTCTTGGTTCAAAGGCAGCCTCTGCCAGGGGCTGTAGAAAATAGAAAATCCAAATGGCACCTCCTTTCATTAGCTACTGATCACTACAGTTTCCTACCTGGTCCACACCATGAGACAAGTAACTTAGTGCAGAGATAACAGCTAGAAGTGCACAGCGTTTAGACCAGAGAGCATCTGTCCTTCATAATGCCAAAGTCCCATACAGACTAGTCATACTATCAGACAAGGTAGTCAATTTTTTATATTAGATCAATTAAGCAGCTGGAATCCATACTCTTAAAATTGACAAAAAAAAAAAAAAAAGAGTAAAGAACGCATTACCATCTACATCGTTCATTTCTGTATATCCTTCAGAAAAAGGCTCACATGCTTATAATAAACAGAGGCTGCAAGATCTGCAAGTCAGTAAAATACAGAGGATGATTCAAAGAGCGCAGAAAGGTTTGCTAGAAGTACAGAACTGATACCCTGCTTTGTGCACCAGCACCAGGGAAGTGGATCACTCTTTCTGCAGGAACCTCTCTTGTGCATTCAAAAATTCTGAACTGCATCTTCATAAATGCAAAAAAGATGGTATTTCTCTTTTACCAGCCCTCTTGGCAGAAAAAGACTGAAATTTATATCAAGTGTAGGCACATATAATTACCAAAATATATTTTCTATATCAAGCTGATAATAGATTCTGTTCAATATCCATTACATTTGAATGAACAAATACAACCACTGAATGCCAGAACTACATTCAGAATATTTAAAATTTCACATAGTGAAGCCACTGACAATTTTGGAAATACTGAACTATGAATCCTTTAACACCTCAGGCTCAAGGAACAGAAAATGATGATAAACTATATAGGTTAGAAGCTAATTTTAAAGGTCAATTGAAAACTTTTCCTGTTTCCATAAACAACCAGAAGGACAGAAAAGAGAACAAATCAAGGACTTCAATATATATTAATCCGTCATGTCGCCGTATACAGTATTAGCTTTTCAGTTATATAATGCCTATGCACATTCAGTTTCTAATTTTATAAAAAGAGGCAGGTCTTATTATATCTAAAGAGCATATCCATCTACAGGGCAGATTAACTATTCACTTACTCTCAAACCTCTTCATCGATCACACACGATCAGATCCCTAACAACATTTGGCACTCACACAGTTTCTTTCTCTGAACAGCTTTATCGATGTTACAGGGACGCTGACCCTTTTTTTTTTAAATAGAATAAGGAAAAATCTGAAAGGCTCCCAGCCTGCTGCATATTAACATGTGCCAATGTATAGCTGGTACGTGTCCGCCAACTGGCCTCTGGAAAGTAGAGACTTACCAGCCCAAAACTGGAGATGTGGCACATTTTTGCCAGGTTTCTGTGTTCAGACTCCAAGTGGCAGGGAGCAATTGTGCCCAGAGCAATTGGAGAGGCATCCCTGGGTTACAGACAGGTCCAAGGTGGTATCTCAGATCCACACCCCAACCTTGAGCTGAGAGTCAAAGCTTCAGCACCTCTACAAAACTGGTAGTGTGAGTGCATGTGTGAAAGGGTCCAGCAAGACAGGAGACAGCTGAGATCTCAGCGACGGTGAAAGAGGAGATGCAGGGAGAAAAATACAGTCTGGAAAGGGAAAGGTGACAAAGCATGCTGCCAGCAAAAGCTTCACAGCTGGGGATGACCACTGAGAGATGGCTGGTGGAGTACGGTATTTAGAAAACCATCAGGAGGTGGTCTCTTTGATCTCCTGCCTAGTGCAGTGGTGGCAGTGATATTGGCTCCCGAAGGTTTTCTGAGCCCACCCTTACTGGTCGCCACGCCGCTTTGTTAGACCCAGCACTTACGCTGCATTGTCGATGTGGCCCTGAAAGACTCCTGGTTTACAGCGCTGACCTTCAGAGCGATCCCTCTGCTTAAAGCTGCTCACATCTCCTGAACTGAAGAATTATTTTAAGAGAAGGAGAATGATTAATGAAAACTGGAAAAAACTAACATAAAACTCACTTTTCTTCTGAGACATGAGCCCAAAGTCTAATAGTTAATATTTCCAAGCACCACTTGAGCCAGCTCTAATTTTACTAATTAATGAGCAACGACACACCTTACCCTTTAAAGCATTCTGGCAACAGAAATCCCCAAACCTGGCTTTGAAGAGAAGGTCATGCCCAGCCTGTCACTCACTCTGATGGGCACACTTCGTCTCCAAAGCTTAGGGCAGTATTTTTCTTCTCTTTGAACCAGAGCAAGGCCGACACGGAGGCCTGCACCGTGGCATCTGCTCCGGGACAGAGTGCAAGCCAGCGATCCCCCTAAAAGAGGAGTTTAATCATGCCCTGCGGCTGCATTTGGCCTTCCACCCCACAGCACTCCATCCACCAACTGGGAGCAGAGATGAGGAGACACTTGCACTCTCTTCTCTTTCAGCTTCTGCAGCTGTCTTACCTGCCCGCACACATATTAGATGGCACTGTCCTCTAGGAGATGCAAGTACTCAGTGTAGCCCAACCTTTACTTTTATGAGAACATGTCATTTCACATGGAAAATATTGTCATATTAAATAGAAAGAAAAATGATTATTCTGAGATCAATCTAATTTTCTTTCTGCAAATATTAAAAAGCAAGGACTGGGAATGCTAAAACAATTCTAATTTCTGCAATGGAATTTGATCAGACTATTATGAGCAAACAGGATTTCAAATAATTTTTTTTTTCTAAACTCCTGTGCTATCCAGTCTCGTTAGAAATTCCGCAGAAGCCAGGTCCCTAATAGTTTTCGTCTTCTTTCTGGCATTTCATGAGACCTAAAAATAAAGCAACTTTTGCACAAATAATTTCATCATACTACAAAGCATGAGTTTGAGTTTGCTTCTCAAAATAGACATGTATTTAAAATACTTTACTCAGCTACCAGGCCTATCCAGCCCTGAACATTTCTGTTATCATTATAAAGCCTCACAACGTCACCAGGCAAATACAAGCAGCCACTCCTTCCAATCACAGCATGTTCTTCATGCCCTGACCCCATTTTTCTCAACCACATTTTTTGTTCTAAAATAAAACCAAAAATTTCTCACACGAAGTGACCATAAACAGGGAGCAAACAGGCCACAATAAAAGTTTCTCTCAGCTTCACCCACACGGACAGGACCAGAACATGCTCAGCTCCTATCTGAAATGTGGCTCGTGACTCTATCAGAAGTTACTACTTTTAAAAAAAAACAACTCATAGATTCCGCACAGCTTATGGATCACGGGTGTTCATGAGTCAAAATACAAGGACTCAGAATTTACAGCACTCTGTTTTCAGTACAGCAGGCGAGACTTTAATAGATCAGAAGCAGGAAAAAGCAAAGTGTCTGCTCTTCAAGCAGAACCTGTGTGTCATCTTGTAGACGTGGACGGCAGTCAGATACTAAAGGGGCAAAGCAAAACAGCACAAAACCTGAAGTAAAGCTTCATCTCCACTGTAATCATTCTTACAGAAAATACTCTACAGAACATGACTGTTCTGACAATCAGCTACTAACGACACGGGCTCTATTAAAGAAGTTAGTATCTGAGCATTTAGCAGCAGGGTATCTGCTGGGTGAGAGACCTCGGCTGTGAAATTTAGCTGAAGAGAAAAGCAAAAGCATTGGGGAAGTGCATAATCTTTAAAAAAAATCTATTCCTGCACAGCACGAGAGCTCGAGCATGTGTTTTCACTGAACAATGCAAAATGACAGTAAGCAATACACAGAAAAGTCCATCAAAAATCCATTTCTTCAGAGCATAAAGCACCACAGAGATGGAGACGCCTGGCTCAAATACCCAATGACTTTCCTCAAACATCACAAGGGCTGGGGCAAGAGTCACCAAACTCCCTGCAATACTTCCCAAGTTTGGTCTTTCCATTTTGCCTTCTCCTCGCCAGTGTCCATCTGCCACCACACCACAGCCAGAGCAACACGGAGGTGGGACATGTCAGCTGAAGAAGCTGGATGGCATTCGTCAAGGAAGGAGAGACAGGAAGGGGGCTGGCAGAGCAGCCACAGCACAGGGCCTTTAGCTGGAGTGGATGGAGTATCCCTGCACGCGCTGCAGTCACATCTTTGCCTGCAGTGCAGACGCATCCTAAGAGCATGGCATGTGATGGACATCAACCTTAACCCAACATGGCAGTCTTTATATTCCTGAAACACATCTTGCATTTATGATAGCAAAGAATCAAAGCTCCAGAAGAAAGACCATTTTGATGGTTAGGGTAGACATGGATTAAACACTGAAATCATCTTAGAAATGGTCATAAATTAGTTACTTAGTTACATAAATCACTAGTTACTTCACAAATACACCTTTTGCAAGATGCTAGCCAGGTTAAGACCTGGCAGTTCAATATTTACAGCCACCAGGTGCTATATACTCCAGCAACAATAAAGCACCTGGAATGCCCAATGCTGAATTAGATGCTTTCTGAAGAAGAAAGACTGCTTTGCATAAGCTTCTGTGAACTACATTTAATAAAATCTTCTTTTTAAACCACGTTTTCTCGGATGACACCATGTTTGGTAAGCCATATCTTTTGGTGCTTTTTAATTCCATTAAATTGTAAAAAACAGTGAAATAATGGGAAAGCCAAGGAAATCCAGCGCTGATGTACTACCATAATTAATTAGAAATATCTCCAAGTCATCATTGTGGGGCAAATAGTTTTGAATATGCAAGGTTTGCAAGTTTCAGCCATTTGTGTAAAACTACCAAGGACTTTCTTGCTTTAAAGCTTTAATTCCCGTTTCAGAAAACTTGGAAGCTGACCTACTTTTTTCATTATTAGGTCAGGAAATACATAATGCAAATTATTCTGGATGAATGTGGCAGAATTTCCATATTAATAGCTTGCATCCACAATGTATAACATCATCTGTTAGATAATAAGAAGCTTTGTTATTATTTTTCAATGCACTGGATGAATACATACACCTAGTAGCACTACTGAAATGGTAATTAATTATACTTTAATAGAACAAGTTGTTACCTCTGATCTACAGTACGTACTTGAGTTATATGGTGCTATAGTACTTGGAAAAGATCCTTTTCTCCCAATTCGACTACTCACAAGACCGTTCGGACATCGTGTGGTGCTCGTGAGGTCAGGATGAAGATGGGGGAGGCAGAGAGGAAAAGGCTAAGTGCATTTTATTTTGAACACTCTCTATTCTGGTGCAGTTGCACAGCAGGATCCAATTCAGAGTCTCCTCACATCAGCAGGTTAAACCAGCCTCCAGTCGCACTCGGCAACGGCAGCAGCCAGGAGGGATTTCATGCAGAGTGGCACCACCGCTACAGTGGGAGCAGCATGGAGGAACTCTTGGTGACAACACACAAGGGGGGGATGTGGACCCTGAGGCTAGAAATGAAGAGCATGGGATTACAGGACTAGGCTCAACAGGACCTCCCCCCTGAGAGCCCAGCAGCTCCTTGCTGAACACACGGAGCCTTCATATGCCACAAGGAGAGACTGTGTTTCGCTGAATCGCAGGGTCTCCCTGCTCCTGCTGAGCTCTCCATGAGGAAGGCTTGAGCCTGAAAGCACTGTCTCCCACAGAGCCAGCAGCTTTGGCAGCCTTTTGCCATGCTTGCAAGGACTCAGCAGGATCAGCCAATCCCAGGTTCCCACCAGCATTCCCGGTGCAGGCTCTCCCCACCCTGAAGTGGCAGTACAGCACGCTGCTGCACAATTGTCCCATGTCACCACTCTACAGCTGCCATTCGACACCTCTGTGGGTTCACGGAAAGTATTCATGCCAGCAGGGCCCTCCTACATCACAGCACACAACCTGCAGGATCCCCTCCAGGAGCCATGTGGCCATCACCCACTTTAGGAAGCGACTGCTGCAATACAGCAGCAAGAAAGAGAAACATGAGGCCATCCACAAAAACAGGCTCTGGCTCAGCCAGGAAATTAGTGGTAAATGGTGAGTTAATCACGCAACTCATCCACTATCACCCCAAAACAGCACGAGGCAAAAGGAGGTTTGCAGGGTCAGCACCCTCACTCCAGAGCAAGGTCATCCCAGAAGGAAGCGGGACTGGTGCCCGTTGCAGACACAGGTTTCCTGTCTCCTCCCTGGCAGCCAAGCTGTCACATCTCAAAGCACAAAATGTGCATTTTAGCTCTGACTCTTCCGATCACAGTACAACAACCGTACGAACGCTGCAGGAAAACACCAAAGCACTGCAGTCGGATACCCAAGCCACGGCTGCTGGCAGCTGAGGGCCCAAATACTTCACTGCAGATGTGGGGGGCAGCGCTTGTGCTGCAGCACTGAGCTCACTGCAGGAGCAGGGACTGCAAAGGGTCCTTCAGCTCCAGTCATCTGCCATGCAATCGTGTCACCTATGACAATGACTATACATGTCATTTCAAGATGGTGTAGGCCACTAAATGCATTTTTCATGAGTGTTGGTTAACACTCATGATTAATTAAAGATTAAACCATCTTTAATGAGTCAACAACATAGAGCAGAGTCTCAGAGTGATACTTTTATAATTCCAGTGACAAGATGAAAAACTACACTGTACTCAGTACGGATCAAACTAGATCTCTTCAAAACCAGCTAATCCTAGAGTATATTATTTCATTCTGTCATGGCAGTCACATAACTTTGCCTTTTACTTTATTATTGCTTTATAATTTTCTCAAAAATTATTTCTAAGTCACAGCTTCCAATTCAAACATTCTCCAAATTTATTTTGCCATGTAAGTGAATTGAAAAAAAAAGCACATTTAGCAGTAACTTAGTTCCTGTATAGTTATATGGTTTCCCTAGTGGTTGCACAATATGCAAACATGTATTTTAGAATGGAACTAAACCCACTCAAGCTGAAAAGAGCCACCAAGCATAATTGCACAGCATATAGTATCCAGTAAATTCAAAGCACTTTGCAGAAGACAGGATGTTCCTTCTATATAGACAAAACCAACTCAAACTGTCCACGAGCATGCTGAGCAGAGCCCAGAAAGACTAGAAAGGTCATTCCATCTCCAAAGACATTTATGTTATCTCATAAACACTCTTTTTGAAGATGCAAGCACATACTCAGTGGATCAGGAAGGACAGAAAGGAAAGTAACGCTTCCAGGACTACCAAGGCATTGCTGCTGGCCTTGTTATGTACCAGAGCTCCCAACAGAGGTTTCAAATGAAAGAGGCTATCTAGGGCATAAGAGCCTTTCAGATATTCACTGGAGAACAATTCATCGTAACATCTTTGCATTAAATATTATTCAGTTTTGAAAATTAGAAGTACAAACAAGGTAAGAGAGCTGAAAGCAGCAGATGAACTCATAATAGGTTAAAAGAGAATGAACGTAGATCAATAATTTAGAGTCACACTGGAAAGGGTTAGCTGGGAGTAGGGGCTCTTCCAGCTATCGCAATGTCCCTTTTGAATATGAATAATGTCAACTATTACACAGATGGCACCCTCCACACTGGGTACATTTTAGCAAAACAAATTATGCAGTTTGTACATTGCTGTTTGGAATGTTAACTAACAAGGTAGAACAAAGGGCTATAATTTAAGTGATCTTTTAATTTTGCAAATCTTTTTTCTTTCTACATTTACTCAGAAGGGAATTATCAAGCAATCTGCAGCCTGTTACATGTCTACACCACTGGAAACATGAAACAGTTTCAGTCAACTCAATCTTATGGAAAAAAGACATCCTCATCCCAAACAGAAAGAGACTGTCAAAGTTACAGCTTAGTGACCACAAATGAAAACCAGAACTACATGGAGATGATCTTGAAAGTTACCATGTTAAAGAGCTGTACAAAATGAAAGGTTTTTTGAAACTGCAGTGGAAAAACACTTTTTCAGAAAAAGTTGTTACATGAAAGCACCAGGGTTTATTAACGCACACCTGATATCAGAGCATGCTTTGTTTACCTTACAAAGTATCCTGAATATAAGTAGAGTATAAAGCTCAAAATACTACATAAAAGTTAATCCTGTACTTTACAGGGAAATGGCTGATAAATCAGATCAGTGAGCCAAACACAGGACAGGAGATGGACACAGAGAGTGAGACACAGCTGAAGCTGGGCAAACAGTGTTTCTGAATCTGTTCCCAGTGTTCATCTGCTAGGAGGCACGCAGGGCACCCAGCGCAGCGGAAGCAGCAGTCTGCAGAACCAGCACCCTCTCCAGCACATACACCCCCACAAGCAGGTTTTTATCTCATCCCATGTTCATACCTACTCTGGAGCCTACCTACCTTCGTTTCTGCCAGTCCCAGTGGCGAGGCAGGCAGGGACAGCGTGGAAGAGTCACCTGCCCGCTGTCAGCCGTGCTTCCTGCAGTGCCAGGTGGCTGTGCTGCAGGTACTAACGTGTCAAGGTGAGGATCATTCATTTGGAAATCAGCAGCACGTGATTATGTTAAATCGCAGCCCTGTATATACCTGCAGTACCAAAAATACAACTCTTTACCATGCCAATCAAAGCAGTATTTATAGTGGCTGTACAAAACAGCATACCTAACGTGGATCAAGGTGGCAAGCCACCTCCCCCCTTCCCAGAGATGTGGTATTTTAGCACAGGGCCTGATGCTGTGAGCACCCTCCATGCCAGCTGATGTCAGACTGCCCTTCCCACTCAGAAAACAGGCCAGAAGAATTAAAGGTAAATAAATAAACGCATACCACCCCTCAACAATCTTAATATTAAAATATTATAGGAAAAAGACTGACAAATCAGCGCACACCTACTGCTCATGGTTGCTCTGATGGCAAGTGCAAAGCTCTGCCCCAAGAAAGTATGGTAAGTAACAAATCCTGTTACCGTTTTCAGCCTGCCAAAGGACAGCGTGGTATGTCCCAATCTGAAAGCTAGATGACTCTGCAGCCTTTGTGGTACATCTAATGAGCAGATATGGAATGGCAAAACCAGCTTTATAGCCATAGAGGGAGTAGTCTGAATCTGCAAAAAGCATGAGGCTCAACTTCATTTATATGTATTAAGTTTGTTTCTAAGCAATAGGCAAAAACCAGATGCCTAGAAGTACCTGGCATGTTTTAAAACTGCAGAAACATCCCTACTTTTGTTTTAAAGAGATCTTTTTGTAATGTAGAAGATTGCACAAGGAGCTGAACTATCATTGCTTTTACTTTTTCAGCTTCACGCTCTATGACACAGAGCTATGAAAGCTCTAATCAGCTATGCTGCATTAATGCATAATGTACAATAAAGTTGTGAAAGTAAACATATGGCTAAATATTATTTATTACTCCCAAGAAAATTCAATTAACACAACATTGTAAATAACAAGAAATAGTCAGATTGAAAGTGTAGGCAGACAAAGCTAGACCATTCATTTGTTGTATGTCACCAAAAGGGTTTATTCACTCCCTGAAGTACCTGGGAAACAGCTTTCCATGGCAGAATCTCCTACCACTCAGCCAGATTTCTGTACCAGCTCTGCAAAGACTTTCGTGAAAGACTCAGTGGGAGGTCATTACGTGCTGTTTTGAAGATATTCAACAATTATCAACAAAGATATTCAACAAGATCATCAAAACAAATGCTAAAGGTTGCCACTCAAGAGCTCCCAAGACCACCGCGGTCACAGAACATCGGCAGAGTTTGTAGCTGCATGGAGCCAAACGCTGTTACAATAAGACGAATGGGAAAGGATGAAGAATATTGTGACACCAGAAAACATTGCTGCAAGTGCCCTTTGACCACACCATGTCCAGTTCCTTTACTGGTGTCTGTGAGAGCAGACGTGCTTAAAAAAGAGGCATGTGGCTTTCCTCTAGCCACCACACATCACTGAGTATGTCAAGAAGAACCCATGCAGCCTGACATTCAGCAGTCAACTGTTGATCTTATAAAAATATTTGTTGAGCAAGAGGTGCATTTATTCCTTTTCATTTAGGTGCAGAAATAAAAATAATGAAGGAAAGTGATGTGGAGAGGCTTCAATATAACCAGTATATAAAAGTGCCACTGCATACTGCTAATAACATCCTTCACATCTGACATTTTATTTCTCTCACAGTGGTATGATGGAACTTAAAAGAAAAGCTGATGCATAATAAGGAAAGCAATGATAAACAATGGAAGTTTAAATCTGCAAAGATTCTTTTAAACATTTATGAAACAAGGGTTTTTAAATCTATCTATGCAGGCTTATTGTTCTATTATAAAATATTGCCCACAATGTTTTCATTCTGCTTCTCTTCTGAATAGCAGAAAAGACTTTGATATTCTTAGAGAGGTGCAGGATACTATTTTAACACCATCCTCTAATGCTTGCTTTTCTGCTACTTGTAGAACAAAGAATGATCGTACACTTCCCAAAACAAAGGCAGATCTTTGGCTTTCCCAGTCACTGAAAGTAGTTGAATTTGATTTTTGAGTGTTTTTTTTTTTTAAAAAAAAAAGAGGGGAAAAAAAGAACGTAATAGAAAGCATCATCAATACAAGATGAGATGTTCTCTCCTCAAATCACAGACAATCCAGAATGGAATTCCCTTGCCATTTTTCATTAGCTAAGTAATTTTTGTAATCACAAAGTAATGTTTTGAACATTTCAAATCTGGAGCTGAATGTATTACTGCTTTGAGAAATTTCACTTAATCTCCTATTAAGAGTAATGCCTCCTATTCACTCTTGAAGAAGTTTGGCTGTGAAAAAGAATAATGATTTCCAGTCTTTTCACTAGAAAAGACCAACACCGCTGCAAAATCTGTCTGTACGATTTTGAGTGGTTACACCAGTACCTCATTACAACAACAGAGTGTGGGTATAAAGTACAACAGAAGTCAACATCAAATGAAGTAGGCATGGGAGAGACCCATGTCCCTAATACAGCGCGTATGACGGGGCAAGAGCTGCTGAGTGCTTCGGACACAGCCCTGAGCTACCCAAGAGTCTGCAAACCCAAAAGCGCATTGTCTGGGTTTGGGAATCACCAGAGCTTTGGGAATGAAGCCAATGAATCTCCTGCTGCCTCCTTCATGCTGAACCATCCAGGCACACCAAGCCCTGGGTTACCCACACACCCCACTCCGGCCTTGCTGCTCTCTGCCTTTCTGTTTGTTTCTCCCCAAACGACAGTTTTGTTCATTTGGGTTTTAAAAAATGTCTAGGAACAGAAGGGTCTGAACTGAAAGACACAAACCAGTGGAACATATTGATCTTCTGCTTTCTGCAACAGCTTACATTGTTCTGCAATCTGTCCTGGCTGAGTGCTGGACAACTTTATCATCCCTGTTTTCCAGATGGGGAATGAGCTACTAGGCAACTCAGCTACTTGTTCAATGCCATGCACACAGGCTTTTGCGAAAGAGAAGGTTGATGCCAGATCTCAGAGCTCCCAGGCTGGCAGCCAAACCTTTAAGCATCTGGTCCCTTCAAGGGAAGGACTAATGCCCAACTAACTGGCCATCTTTTGACACAAATGGACTGAAGGCTTTGCAGATGTGTCCTGCAATTTTTGTAAACTCAGCAATTTAAGTGGGATCCAATGTAGAAAACCCACTGTTAAAAAATTTACAATTCTGTTGCCTTATGTTTTTAATGTCTAAACTTTTAAAATACCTAAAGTTTATTAAAACTTAAATGATCAAATATCATCAATTTTTCTGTCAAAACTTCATTGGGATTTTGTTCCATAAATTTTGATTTACATATTCAAAATTTTTAAGTTATTCTAGAATTCATTATGAATTGTTCAAAGTATAGAAAAAATTGTATTAAAGGCAAAAGCACTGGACCAGTTCTGACTTACTCTGTATATCTGTGTATCTAAAAATAAATCGTCACTGTGATTCACACTTGGAAAGAATTTTGTAGGGCAGTGAACACCCCCTCTCTTTGCCCCCTTGCTGCCCAATAAAAGAAGAAGAAAATGGTGGAACCGGAAAATCCTAGCTCTTCACCTTCATATCATGGAAATTTAACATGAAAAAAATAAGAATTGATGGTTACCCCTTTCCAGTCCTTTTCTATATATCAGTTTGATTAAAGTCCAGGATGAGAGGTGAAAAGATCATCGTTACCACGGAAGTGTCTGTTTGTGCATCACTTCAGCATCTACAGCAGTATGTGCAGTGGCAGGACAATTTCTGAGAGTAGCAAAACATACTGTGGAAGCGCTGTCTTCTTCCCATCTGCTGTAACACTGAGAAGCAACAGATCATAGAATCATAGAATCATAGAATGGTTAGGGCTGGAAGGGACCTTCAAAGGTCATCTAGTCCAACCCCCCTGCAAGGAACAGGGATATCTCCAACTAGATCAGGTTGCTCAGGGCCTTGTCCAACCTGGCCATGAACGTCTCCAGGGATGGAGCATCCACCACTGTCGGGGAAGTTTCCCGGCTGCTACAATAGAAAGCACCTGTGCCCTGTTAGGACAGGTGCTGTGAGTCACGTTGGTCAACCGGAAACCACATGACTCATGGATGGATAAAGGTGGGGCACTCCCAAGAGGGAGTGGGGCATTTCCCTCCTGGAGTTTGGAGTGGCAGGAGCCCCCTAGAGAGTGAGAGTTGGAGCTCTCTGTTGGACTAAGATAGCAGTGAGTTTAAGAAGAGCCTTCTGATTGTGAGATACCTTGTGGTCGCAACAGTCGGTTGGTTGCGACCCATTGGAAGAAGACACAGGCAGTCCGCGACATCTGGTGACCCCGACGTGATTTGTCGAAACGTGAACTGCCTGGACCGCAGGGTGAACTGCGGTGGAGACAAAACCCAGCGAAGCTTGAGAGCAGCAGGAGCTGCGGATTGACCAGTTTTGACCTAGACACCTGGAACAAGGTGAGCCGCTGGGAATGGACATGAGACAGAACTCTGTAAAGGAAGGCCAGACTTTTGCATTTCTTGAATCTGCGATAATGGCTGCGGGGGCCAATATAAGAAGCAAGGATCTATATAATTTACTTAACTGGGCGGCGGAGCGTGAAGACCTAGTGAGTCTCAATACGTCCTTTAGCCTTGAGCTATGGAAGAAGTTGGGGGATAAGTTGCTTTGTGAAGTAGTCTTTGAGAATAAGGACTCGACCAAAACTGACCTGTTGCGTACATGGGGGGCCTTGGATAATATAATTCAAGCAACAGATTATGTATCAATGGGCAAAGGTTTTGAGGAAGACGACGAACTGTCTGAGGGAGGACTGGCCTCAGACAGCATGGACAGTGAATTGGGTTTATCTTCACTGTTCAAGGAGATCAAGGAAGTTGCGGGGACTGTGCAGGGACTTTGCCCCACCCTGCAGGAGGTGTTAAAACGTCCCCCACCCTTTGCCCCAACAGCCCCCCCTTCCCCCATTATTATGCCTACGGCTCTGCCATTTGAGCAATTGGCCCCACCCTTGGCAACTTCCTATCCCGCGGTATCTGGTTATCCGGCCCAGGTACGTTTGGTGCAGCCAATAATACTACAGCAAGTTATGACAATACTGCAAGGTATATCCCAGCAGTTAGCAGCTGTAGTGGAAACCTCTCAGCAGGCCATGACCCATCCTGCAGCAAGAGAGACTGCAGGAGAAACCTCTCAGCAGGCCATGACCCATCCTGCAGCAAGAGAGACTGCAGGAGAAACCTCTCAGCAGGCCATGACCCACCCTGCAGCAAGAGAGACTGCAGGAGAAACCTTTGAAGCAAGTGATAGTTCTGCTGGGAAGTTACCAACCGCACCTAGACCAAGGAGAAAGTCGCCAGAATCCGCCTGTTTATTGGAATCAGACCCCTTGGGAGCGACTACAGTAACAGTTCAGCCTCATGACCCAGTTCGCTTCTGGGACGAGGTTAGAACAAAAGCAATAGAGGCCAGGGACTGGGACCTGGCTAAAGCTCTGGGGGTACCAGTTAACAATAAAGAATCATCTATAACAGAAATGAGGGGAGGGCCTAGTGCGTTCCCCGTGGCACTAGCCCTTCCGGGTTCCCTGCGTGTTAGGAAGCAGAAGTGTTATAGATGTGGAAACCTGGGACATATAAAATCGGAATGCCCAGGACGAAAGGGTCAAAGGCGGACAATAAATGCTGGAAAAGTTGATGGCTTGGTTAATTGCCATAAATATGGAAAACAGAGATGTTACAGGTGTGGGAAAATAGGCCATATTGCTAGGCAATGCAATTCAGAGGTTTACACTAACGGCTGGCCGAGAAATAAAAGAATGAGAAAGCGTATGCAGATGTATAATGGTCCGGACAAAACTTTTGCGGGAGCGTTATGGCATCCACAGGTTGATCAACAGAAAAAGCAGCCACAGCAGCCAAGGTGGATGTATCCGTCGTCGCCGGATCAATGGATATACCCGCCGTCACGTTACGGCAAAAAATGAGAATGACTTACAAACGGCGACGGAAAATGGAATTGAAAAGTTGGAAACCCCTAAAGGCTGCGAAGCAATTTTTTTTTTTTTTTTTTTTTAAAGAAAAGGGGGAATTGTCGGGGAAGTTTCCCGGCTGCTACAATAGAAAGCACCTGTGCCCTGTTAGGACAGGTGCTGTGAGTCACGTTGGTCAACCGGAAACCACGTGACTCATGGATGGATAAAGGTGGGGCACTCCCAAGAGTGGGGCATTTCCCTCCTGGAGTTTGGAGTGGCAGGAGCCCCCTAGAGAGTGAGAGTTGGAGCTCTCTGTTGGACTAAGATAGCAGTGAGTTTAAGAAGAGCCTTCTGATGGTGAGATACCTTGTGGTCGCAACAGTCGGTTGGTTGCGACCCATTGGAAGAAGACACAGGCAGTCCGCGACACACCACCTCTCTGGGCAACCTGTTCCAGTGTTCTACAACTCTCATGGTAAAAATTTTTTTCCTAATATCCAATCTGAATCTACCTCCCTCTATTTTAAAACCATTACCCCTTGTCCTATCACAACAGGCCCTCCTGAACAGCCTCTCCCCATCTTTGTTGTAGGCCCCCTTGAGGTACTGGAAGACCGCTATAAGGTCACCCCGGAGCCTCCTCCTCTCCAGGCTGAACAGCCCCAACTCTTTCAGCCTGTCCTCATAGGAAAGGTGCTCCAGCCCTCTTATCATCTTCGTGGCCCTCCTCTGGACCCTCTCCAACTGGTCCATGTCCTTCTTATGTTGGGGACTCCAGAACTGGACGCAATACTCCAAGTGAGGTCTCACGAGGGCAGAGTAGAGGGGGAGAATCACCTCCCTCGACCTGCTGGCCACGCTCCTCTTGATGCAGCCCAGGATGCAGTTGGCCTTCTGGGCCGCAAGAGCACATTGCCGGCTCATATTGAGCTTCTCGTCCACCAGTACTCCCAAGTCCTTCTCCTCAGGGCTGCTCTCGATCCATTCTCCGCCCAGTCTGTATTTGTGCCTGGGATTGCCACGACCCAGATGTAGGACCTTGCACTTGGCCTGGTTGAACTTCATGAGGTTGGCACGGGCGCACCTCTCCGGCGTGTCGAGGTCCCTCTGGATGGCATCCCTCCCTTCCAGCGTGTCGACGGCACCACACAGCTTGGTGTCATCGGCGAACTTGCTGAGGGTGCACTCCATGCCACTGTCCACGTCACCGACAAAGATGTTGAAGAGGGCCGGGCCCAACACAGACCCCTGAGGGACGCCACTCATGACCGGTCTCCACTTGGACATCGAGCCGTTGACCACCACTCTCTGAGTGCGGCCATTGAGCCAACTCCTTACCCACCGAGTGGTCCATCCATCAAACCCATGCCTCTCTAGTTTAGAGAGAAGAATGTCGTGCGGGACAGTGTCAAAAGCTTTGCACAAGTCCAGGTAGATGATATCCGTTGGTCGACCCTTGTCCACTGCTGCTGTCACTCCATCATAAAAGGCCACCAAGTTGGTCAGGCACGATCTGCCTTTGGTGAAGCCATGTTGGCTGTCACCCACCACCTCCTTGCTCTCCATATGCCTTAGCATGGTTCCCAGGAGAATCTGCTCCATGACCTTGCCAGGCACAGAGGTGAGGCTGACCGGCCTGTAGTTGCCTGGGTCCTCCTTGTTCCCTTTTTTAAATATGGGGGTTATGTTCCCTCTCTTCCAGTCATCGGGGACCTCGCCAGACCACCATGACTTCTCAAATACCATGGCCAGTGGCTTGGCAACTTCATCTGCCAGTTCCTTCAGGACCCGTGGATAGATCTCATCAGGTCCCATGGACTTGTGCACCTTCAAGTTCCTCAGATGTTCTCGAACCTGCTCTTCAAGTACAGTGGGCGGTGGTTCATCCTCACAGTCCCTGCTAGTTCTTTCCACAGCTTGGGCGGTAAGACAAGAGGCTTTATCAGTGAAGACTGAGGCAAAAAAGTCATTGAGTAACTCAGCCTTCTCTATGTCCCGGGTAACCAGAGCACCAGTATCCTTCCGGAGGGGGCCTACATTCTCCTTGGACTTCCTTTTGTCCCCTACATACCTATAGAAGCTTTTCTTATTGCTTTTTATATCCCTTGCCAAATTCAATTCCTTCAGGGCTTTAGCCTTCCTCACCTGATCCCTGGTCACTCGTACAGCTTCTCTGTATTCCTCCCAGGCTATCTGTCTCCGCTTCCACCCTCTATAGGCTATCCTCTTCATTTTCAGTTGGTCCAAGAGCTCCTTGCTCATCCACGCGGGCTTCCCGGTCTTTTTGCCCGACTTGTTCTTCATTGGGATGCACCTCTGCTGAGCTTGGAGGAGGTGCTCCTTGAATGTGGACCAACTTTCCTGGGCCCCTCGTCCCTCCAGGGCCGCCTCCCACGGCACTTTCTTTGCCCATCAGGTCCTTGAAGAGGCTGAAGTCCGCCTTCTTGAAGTCTAGGGCACAGAGCTTGCTGTATATTTTCCTTGCTGCCCCGTGGATCTTGAACTCCACCGTGTCGTGGTCACTGCAGCCAAGGCTGCCCTTAAGTTTCACATCGCCCACCAGTCCCTCCCTGTTGATGAGCACAAGGTCGAGCATGGCACCCCTCCTTGTTGGCTCCTCTATCACCTGCAGGAGGAAGTTGTCGTCCACGCATTCCAGGAACTTCCTGGACTGCCTGTGCCCTGCCGTATTGTCTCTCCAACAGATGTCAGGGTGGTTGAAGTCCCCCATGAGGACCAGGGCTTGTGACCGCGAGGCTGCTCCTATCTGGCTATAAAGCGCCTCATCTGCTCTGTCCTCCTGGCCAGGTGGCCTGTAACAGACCCCTACCGTAACATCCCCTATCCATCCCCGTCCTCTAATCTTGACCCATAAGCTCTCTGTCAGCTCCTCCTCCGACCCCAGGCGAAGCTCCACGCACTCCAGCCGGTTGCTGATGTAGAGAGCGACACCCCCTCCTCGTCTCCCCTTCCTGTCCTTTCTAAAAAGCTTATACCCCTCCATGTTAACACTCCAGTCATAGGAGTCGTCCCACCACGTCTCCGTGATGCCAATAAGGTCGTAGCCCTGCTCATGTGCACGCATCTCCAGCTCATCCTGTTTATTTCCCATGCTGCGTGTGTTGGTGTACATACACTTCAGTTGGGCCCCCGATAAAGCCGACTTGCTGGCTGGAGCGACAGGGGTTCTCTTGGACGGCAGTGTAAGTTCGTTTGAACATACCTGCGATCCTTCCTCAGCCTCTGGACCCTCGGTGTTGGCACTGGTGCCATGCTGACAGTGGTGGGCTGAACCGTGCTCCCTCTCCCCCAGCAATACTAGTTTAAAGCTCTTTGGACAAGTCTGGCAAGCCTTTGTCCAAGCACCTTCACTGGTTTGTCTGAATTTTAAAAAAATCCTAAAATAGAAGCATTGTCTATAAAAATGTATTCAACATCTGGACAAAAGGGAAAATACCTTCCAATTAAAAGACAGCAGGTCAAGGAACCTGCTACTTTATTGACAACGGAGAAATCCCAGTGAGGCACTCCAGCAAGCCCATCTGCCAGGGGAAACACGAGTAACTGGGAGCACTGGGAGCAGAACAGGGGCAGGCGAAGAACCTCTTCAGAGAAGGCAGGTCTGTAAAAAATCCCTCTTTTACTAGCAATTATCCTGGAAAGTTTCCTGGACTATAGATCTGCTCCTCTACTTCGCAGTATCATGGATAAGAATGGAAAGGAAATCTGAATTGCTGTTACTGGAGTTTGTGGGAAGCTGCCTCTTTGCTATCATACTGTATTATTCTAGGTCCTAATCGGATATTTTTTCTTCCAGTTGTCTCATATTGCAGAATGTGCAAAACTTCAGTGTCCTACTGCAAGATTATGAGATTCAAGGTAGCAGAATTTCTTCTTGAAGCTACTTACATTGACCACAAATTAGTTTAGCATCATCATTTTGCCCTTGCCAAAAAGAAATAAATAATAACACAACAAACAAAAAATAAAATAAAATTTAAAAGAATCTATCAACTCAAAAGAAACCAAGAAAACCAAAATACATTTAAAAGGTCGCATTTGTTTTGCCAGCTTAGGTAGCTGGCAGTGAAGACAAGCACTTCCGACACTCACTTTTTAAAAACCAGAGAGCGCATAATGGCAACACTCAGTTCACCACATTTGCTGTGTTTGAACATTTCCTGGAGCACTTGTGTTGCTTCAGGATTCGACAAAAGGAGCTACTCCGCACCCTAGACATTCAAGACTTGCATGGGAAGGTGAATGCATCACTCTGCACTTCTCAGAAAAGCTATATTAACTGTTTATGTGGCCCAAATACTGGGAAAAAAAAAAAAAAAGAATTCGTTTTTGTTAATCACTTTCACTCTGTGAGTGAGAGTGGTCAACCCAAACTGATCCTTGGAAACAGCCAGTGTAGTACTTGGCATGGTACATTCTGCTGCAAGAGACTGGAAATCCCTCTGGTTTGTACTCTCTCCTTAGGTCAGCTTCCTCCAGCAAGTAGAGAGCAGCATCCAGGCTAACAGCTCTGCCAGGTTTGTCCTCTGGGCCTGTGCCACCCCAGCAGAGGACAGAAGGGTGGTGATGGCAGCGAGGCAGCAGTCCCAGTGCTGCGAGAGGAGAAGGAAGCAATGGCAGCGGTTCAACTCAACCCAGAAATGCCACTGCTCTAATGGATCCGGGAAGGGAGGGCAGCAATACTCAGGAAGTAAAAATGCAAGGGCAAGACTTTCAAACATACTTTTAAAATTAAATAAATAAAAAAAGAATAAATTTTTTAAAGTGTGCAGAAAGAAAAAGAAAAAAAAATAGCCCAGTAGGAATTCAAAGTTCTTTGTAATGAAAAAAAAAAATTATTTTGCTTTTAATATTTATCCAGCCTGTATAAGCTCATGATCAGTTTTTTGATTTTCTTTTTACGTCCACTGATTTCAAGCACTAGACCTGAGGTCTAGAAACCATCAGCTGCAGGCTGAAGGCTCCTTGTGAATCCAGCTGTCCAGTATCAAGTCACTGAAATTTTTCATCTGGCACATTGTTATGGCAACATTTCCCTGTTAGAAGCACGTGAGAAGTTCTTGCAGCACACAGAACCTCTCCTAATACAAGTGTTCACTTTGAAGGATCATACTAAACATCAGACAGGTCTATTCCTGTGGCTATTCAGGAATGGGAAGTTACACCTTCAAACATGTAAATCATCATCTGCCACCAGAATGAGAAGCACCTGAGTAGCAGGGGGTCTGCCATCTGCTCCACGTCTAAATCCAACTCTGCCAGGTAAGGAAAAAGTAAGGGTGAATAAGAAACACAGCCACAGCTTGGCAGAAATCAGAGGTGTTACAAAGAAAAATTATTTGCAATGCTCTTGTTTCCTGCAACAGAACAGTCTACTTTACATTAAAAAAACCCAAACACAATTCATTTAAACACTGCACCATAACTCAACAAAATGCTCCTTCCCAGAGGAGGGCCAATTTATACAAGCAACTAAATCACCAGGACTTCCCCAGACATTGACATTAAGCTAAAACCTAATGTTAAACAAAACCAAAAATAAACCAGCACCAAAACACAAAAATGCCAACCAGAAATCTGGTAAGTGGATAATTCATAAAGACAACGACTAATTTTTGCTGTGATTCACTCAGTGAGTAACCCTCACAGCTGCTGCTCTCCAAGCAGCAAAGAAAAGTCAATTAGGGTGCAAAATAGCTGCGTGACTAAAGAGGACCCTAACAATGCCATGGGATCTGCAAGCGCAGAAGCCCGGGGTGAGGAAGGCCCATCGCTGTAGATCCATCCACCTCCTTATCCTCATGGCTGGTCAGGGGTGACAGCTGATTTCTGCAGGCAGATTCTGCCGGAGCTGCTGCCTGCGGTGCCCGCAGGACTGGCACCTTGTGCCACTAAAATTTCTTGCCTAAGGGTTGCTGCAAAGATGCCAACTCACTTTTGGGTATTTTGCTGCTCCCCTGCTGTGGTGTCACATTAATACTTATGTAAATCCTCCATCTAAGAAGGGACTGAACTTTTAAATTACATGCTGATATTAACTGACTATTCCTGTCAAGCCTATCCAATAAAGGGCTTTTCTCACAGCACAATAAGCACTAAACTTCCTGGATTCATTTTGCTACATAGATTCAGCTTGTTTAGGGCACACAGCCTCAAAAAGTAACAGTCGCACAAACAGAAAAGATGGTCTTGCAGCAGAAAACTATTTACATGGGACTCAAGAGCAGATCCAGACTCACTCAGCATGGAGCTGTTACAGAACTGTTCATAGGGTGTCTGACCACTGCTGGAACAGCAACAGAAACGTCAATTCTCATTACTAACCCACATTAGATATCCAAAACCTCTCCCTCCCACAACCCAAATCATTAAATCCTAAGAGATATTCAAGAAAGAGATGCACACATACAAGAAAACAATATACACAGCTGAAAATAGTTCTGCTATGGATCATATAGATCTGGTACAGGATTTTGCTGAAGTCAGCAAACCCAAACTCACAGCCAATACAAGTTACCTGCCCAAGCACCTACCCAGGTGTTTTCACTTACCCAGGGATTTACGCCTTTGAACACAATCTGTAACAAGCTGAAAACTGACCTGCCACAGCCCGGGCTGTTGTTGGCACATGAGAAAATTCAGACATGAGCTGCATTTGCAATCTTAGGCAGCAGTTTAAGCATCCCACGGAAGAAAAGATGTAGTCTGATGAAAGCAGGAAAAGAAAGTCTGGCTTTCTTTTTTTAAATTGAAACAATAATCTTTTAGCATTCTTCCTGCAGAGACAGCCTCCTATGTGCCTGCATGGCTGGGGAAGCAGACAGGTACAGAAACGAGGTCTTTTGTTTGTTGCCTCCTTCTCAGGGTCAAAATTCCTTAGTACCAATTTGTAAAATGCAGCTGGGAGTCTTGCAGCCCTCAGGATAATCGATTAGCTGACAAAAGTGAGATCACATCTTCCAGACTCATTCATTAGCAGAAGTAGAGCTGTTATTAGAGAAGGGTTTGCTTCACCTAGCACCATCAACGGGCAGACCCACATCACCCCTGTCCTCAGCTGGGTCCTGCTTTGGTTGGATAAGAGGAAAAGCCAACCATGGCCTGTTACTGCCATTTTTAAGACTAAAACTCTCTTATGCTGAACTCACACTCATTCAAGAGCAACACAACTATTTGCATCAACAAGACAGTATGAAGAGGAGCTGCAGACACCTTCAAGCATAAGGAATTGCACCCCTGGCAGTCTCTTCAGGAGAGCTCACTTCAAGCTTGTGCAAATGCCACTGGGAGACGATACATGACCCTTTCCCATCATAGCCTGTTATCAAGAATTTCAGCTTCAGAGCATCACAGCTGGTGAACTAAACTCAAATGTCATCAAAAAGGAGAACAGAGTGCTGCTGCCACCGTCTGACGGAGGCACAATGCAAGCAGGGACAGGGAATTGTCCCAGCAAGAGTACGGCTCCAGGGCACGAAGCCAACGCATGCAGTCTGCTTGGTCAAAGGAGCACCAACAAACAGAAGACAACTGCTGAGCATAGACTTCTTCATACCACTGCAGGCAGCTGGCACGGGCATAAAGTCCTCACCCCGTAAAGCTCACCCAGCAGTGGGCAGAAGGTATCTACAGCCAGCCTGAAGCATAAATGAAGGGAAAATCTTTTCCAAACAATAGTTCCCATCCCAAGTGGGAAAGTTGAGCTGAGCTCCTGAACAGCAGAAGCAGAAAGGTGTTCAGACAAATATATACAGAAAAACCTGCAGTACAGAAGCCAGCCCTTATCATGATTTGAAATCAGGGCATGGAGGAGGGGACAGAGATCCTGCCCTGCCTTGGTCTGCAGGCTAGAGAAGGGTGGTTGGAGGAGCTATGCATCATTCCCACTGACAGCTATGCATCACCTACCCCACACTGAGTGAGTGCAGTGGGAGTGCTGGGTGGTGGTTCCCCTTCCTGCTTCCCCTCAGCTCCCTGGCATGCCTGCAAGGAGGCAGCTATTTAGCTTGCAACAGCAGAGACAAGCAGGGAGAGGCAGAAACATCCTTTCTCTCATTTTCTGTCTCTGCTGTGACAGAACATTAGGGCTTTTACTGAACGATTTACTGGTATCGGTTATGAAAGGGAAGAAGTAACTCTGAGTGGAAGGAAGAACCGAGAACAGAACCAGCTGGAAAAAAGATTTCCATAAAGTTAATTTTTAGCCAAAGTCCTTTTTCCCCCCTCCATGTACATATTTCTGTAGGAGACTCCAAATAGTAATTACTCTAATGAATTAGTCCACAGGTGAAGAGGCAAACGTACACTCCCATACTTGGCCAGTTCTAGCTGATACACTCTCCAGAAGAACAATATTTAGCATTTTACAGTAATGGCTTGTATCCAGTAACTAATTAATCCTCTCAACACAGAAGTGTATGAATTTTTTTTCTTAACGTTAAAAAAAACCCACGTGCACTATCTCATGCCAATCTGCAACTACAAAATGTTCACTTCTTTACCAGAGCACAGGAATGCTGTTTTAGGGCCTGATTCTGCAGGTTTACACCAACTCCACACTTCCTACAAAGACAGTATTTGCTGAAAACCAGTGCATCATGGTTAACTGCTGCCAGCCACCTAAAAGGCCAGATGTTCAACAAGAAATTAGCTCCCTTAAATCCATTGAGGGAAACTAGTTTCATAGTCTAGTGTCTCTTTAAAGATGATGATGCTTATTTCCCCAGCAAGGTCTAAATTAAATTCAAGCATATTTAAATATATAGCAGCATCTATCATGGTGACTTTCCAGCCAAGTGTTGATACCCTTTATAGGCTTGCCCTCAGAAAATATTGCTGCATGCCTATCAGGAGGAGGCTTCAACCCCATCCTGAGGCAGAATATTCTCTGGTGGCTAATATAGCTGTGCAAGCTCTGCTTGCAGCCTGCTTGAAGCAGCCAGAAGAGGCTTGAGAGGCTCTTGCGCATGGCTTGGTCATGCTAAAACTGATCTTGTACTGCCTGGCAGTACAGTGGGACTGCATGGAGCAAGCAGAGGGGATAGATTCAGATGCTGTTTGCAGGGCAGTAAGCAGCTCCTAGTGTCACAGAGTGGGTCATCCCCAGAACTGGTCCATCATTAAATATCACACAACCTCCACTTTCCGCTCCTCACAAAAATCAAGGTGATCCACTCTGCTTCTTACACCCAGACCAGTGTTCAAGGGTCATCAGAAATGGGTTAAAGACCCTGAAAAGACAGCAGCTCAGGACCACATGTTGATATGCTCCCGAATAGAAGCCTGCAGGGAACTGCACGCAGTTCTTCCATGTCCCCAGTGGAGGTTTAATGATTTATTCTTCCAAAGGTTTGAGAGAAGGTTTTGGGGCTTTATATCTCTGATGCAGTGAGCCTATATTTCTGATTTCTGTTTAACTATAAAAGCACAGGCCATATGGCACTTCCTAGGATGCAATTCACTTTCAGTGCAAAGCTGCAATGAATTTAGGTAAATTCTCATGAATATGTAAAAGGCTAATTTTCAAAGATGCATAGACTTGGTTCATAGAAAATATCCTTCTTAGCCAGACCAGGCAATGACCATCAGGTGATGACTCACATCCTGCACACTCAGGATGGCATGAATAGTTTTCAGCCCTTCAGTATCCAAAGTGAATCAGCACAAAACTTGCCAAATTGCACTAATCTAATGCTAGTCACACTCAGAGTTACAATCACAGACAACAAATATTAGATCTGTTCCCTCCTTGATAAGAAATTGTTATCATCATAAATTTGTTGTTCAAACAGCTAATATCTTTAGAAAATTTCCCTAAGGTCAAAAACCGAACAGGTAAAAAATATTTTGAGTGTCAATGTGTTCAATACCTCAAAATCTCCATTATAAAACCTCTTCTTTTTTCCCCAAATCTCATTAGAACAGGACACAAGACTGGCTGGTTTTAGAAGGATAAAGCGTGCTCAGGACAGCTTGGAGAGCAGATCCCAGCAGCCAAAACCTACCACCACACTGTGCTGTTCAGGCAGCATGCTGACTTTTTACCACTGGTGGGGAAGCTGGCCAAGACCACACCATTTCCAGTGAACGTTGCCCAAAATGAACAAGTTTAGCCAAACCTGAAAGTAACTTCCACCAGAGCCTTACGGGGAGAGCAATGCATCGTACACCATCACGCAACAGACAGAGACTTTAAATAGTGTAGCTTCAATGGCACTCCCCGCTCCGGCACCTCCTCCCGCTCCATCCGCACTGACCACGGCCCGCGGGGCCGTTTCTCTCTGCTCTCAGCGCTCTCCGGATCACTCGGCCCAGCAGCAAATACATTGCAAACACATTACAAAAACCATTTGCACAGTTACTGACTGAGGACGACTGATACTTTCAAAGCACAGAATTACTTCACTGACAGTTTTCAAAAAACTATAAACCTTTAGGTCTCAAACTGGGAAATCAAGACAACTAGCACCAACACGCTCAGAAATAAGGCCCCATGTACATGAAGGGGGGTGACAGGTTAAGACGTACAGTCAGATGAGTGTCTGAAATGATGGTGAGGATACTGCTGGGACCTCCTGAAAGTGAGAAAGATCAGAACCACAGCTTCAGGTGGAGAAGGAATGTACAGATTTGATATGAGAGGGATGAAAGGACAGCATACCCAAATCTGTACCACTGAGAGAGTCAATATTAGCTAGAGTGATCCAACAGTCTGAACAAGAGTTCCCTTCTTTCTTTGTTAATGATCTGGAAAGATTTTCTCTTGTGCACATAACAGTTTCTGGGTTTTGAGCAGAAGTACAGAGCTCTGTTTTAATTGACGTATCTTGCTGCCTGTTCTAGTAACAAAACGCAACATCTTTTGCCAGCAGCTGAAAAGGTCACCATCTGAAGTTGACCTGCATCCTTTGACTGCTTTAATACAAATGAGACTACTGTATTTTGTATTTTTTGAGCATCTCACTGAAGCCAGCATCAAAGAGGAAACCAGAAGCAGGCACATACATGGCTTTGCTTGCATCTTTCTATGAGCAGACTCCAGTGCTGATCAAGATGACTCCATTCAAGGCAGTCCCTCAGCTGGCCCAGACCGATAAACTGCCCTCGTGCACTGGATCCCTAAATTATAGGAACATTTGACGAGTTTTAAAAGTCACTTCTTAGGCTTTGCTAGAAACTCTGAATTAATTTTTCCCTCCTCTGCATAAGGAGAAGTACTAATTCTTATTACAGATCCAAAGAACCATCACAGGATGAATCACTAATGAATTACTCAACTATTTGATTTCTGCAGATGGCCTCGCTTCCTACTGCAGCTCCCTACATGCTGCTCTGTTGCTTTCTCTTTGTGACTTATGCAGTACTATAAGCCAAAGTGTAAGTCCTGGTATTCCTGAACAACAAGATAGAAACATCAGTAACTGAACAAACATTGCATTTCACCCTGGAGATGGCCTCTTACAGCAGGCTGTGCCTACACTAAACTCTTGGACGCTGATGAAACATATACTACGTAAAGTTCAGCCAACCATACAGAATGGCATTACAAAGTTTTAATTACACCCGGTTCAAACATGATACACTTGCAAGCAGCCATGCAAAGTCCAGCTGGAATCCAAGAAGGAAACCTAGATCTTCTATTTCACTAGTAGCTATGAAATGTAGTAGTGGCCTTACCCATTGCCTGCCCAGGTATAAACCAGCAGGTTTAGCTAGAATTGTTGTACCCCACCCACCCTCAACTGTGCACATTCAGCAATGTCTTCTCATTCAACACAGAAATAAAAGCAGATTCCCTTGCACAGAAAGAATAACCGTCACCCAGCAGCATTAACAGGCTCTTACTCTCTTCCACAAGACAGCACCAGAGGGGCATATCATCCTTGACATGCTCGGTCATTTCTGTTGCTAGAATTAATTCAGAATGCCAATACAGACCTAATAAAAAGGCAGTTTCTTCCACTACTACTTTCAGGACAGTATCTCAGAACAACACCCCTGCAAGGTAGCAAAAATGAAGAATTTTAACTTCAGCATTACATTTTTTCAGAGGAAAGAACATCCAGAGAGCAGCAGGAAAATGCAGCAAGAATTACACTATCTGAAGAGTATTTAGGTAGTAAATGCAGCAAGCAAACAACAAGTCATTGGGAAAAATAAAAGATTTAAGGTTCTACATAGCAGATATGCCAACACCATGTAAAAGGACCCCATAGCAGTACTGAATTTGCCTTAAGAACACAGCAAGGTAACTAACTTAGAGATCTCATAGCAGCCTTCTAGTACTTCAAGGGTGCCTATGTCCTAGTTTTAGCTGGGACCGGGTTAGCTCTTCTTTTTAGCAGCTAGAAGAGCTCCGTGTTTTGGTTTTACTCAGAGGCTCGCTCTGAGAAGAATGCTGATAGCAAGTTGATGTTTGTGGTTGGATGTGAAACTCCAAGGACTTTTCAGTGTGCCGGAGTGCAGAAGCACGGCGGGATAAGGGGGAGCATAGTTGGAACAAGGGGGACACGATTCCCCTTGTGATTTGTGGTGGAACTTAAGACTGAGGGCCAAACTGGCCAATTAGTATTCCATATCATGCAGCGTCATGCCCAGTAGAAAAGTGAGGGTCAGCCGGGAAGAAGGGCTTTTGCGCTTTGGCTCTTTCGCCGCTTTTGCTCTTTTGTGCTTGCTGCGCTTTTGCTCTATTGTTTTTCTTTCTTTTTTTTCTCTCTCTCCCAGTACTCCCACTCTCGGAGTACTATCTCTCTCTCTCTCTCTCTGCCCCTCTCTATTTTGGGACCTCGCGTTCGTCCGGGGTTGCAGCTTCGGGACGAGACGGGCTTCGCATACGAGGGGGTGGTGAGCATCTGCACTGTGTATTAAATTATCTGTATTAAATTGTTCTTATCTCAACCCACGGGTTTCCCGTTTCTCCTTTAATTCTCTCCCTCATTCCTGGGGGTGGGGGAGGGGGAGTGACCAGCTGTGTGGGGTGTCAGCCTAACCCACGACAGCCTACAAGAAAGCTGGAGAGGGACTTTTTACAAGGGCGTGTAGTGATAGGACAAGGGGCAATGGATTTAAACTGGAAGAGGGAAGATTTAGATTAGATCTAAGGAAGAAATTCTTCCCTCTGAGGGTGGTGAGGCACTGGAACAGGTTGCCCAGAGAAGTTGTGGATGCCCCATCCCTGGAAGTGTTCAAGGCCAGGTTGGATGAGGCTTTGAGCAACCTGCTCTAGGGGAACGTGTCCCTGCCCACGGCAAAGGCATTGGAACTAGATGATCTGTAAGGTCCTTTCCAACCCAAACCATTCAATGATTCTATGAAGACACTCCAAGGAGATCATAACCATGCTGACGTGTGATTTTTTGGCATAACTATTGAAACTCATGAGAAGAGAGCCTTAGATCAGAGCAATCAAATAACTATGAACTTCAAGAAATATTTACTCTGTGTCCCTATGGAGTTGTATTCCCCCAGAGGTTCTACAGTTCAATTTTTCCTGCAACTACATAGACTGATACAGGTATTTATACTCCAACTACAACATATCATGTAATATTAAAGTGTCTGCTCTCAAGGAGCATTAACAAAAGCAATTAAATGAATGTCAGAAGGGTACATGGCTTATAAGGAGCTTCTGCTTAAACACACAATACAACAAAAAGACACCAATCCCTGTTCTAACAAGCTGTGGAATTGCACCCAGGATCCACTAACATCATTGTGATAAAACAGTAGTCTTAACAGCAGCAGAAACACTACAAACAGGATTGCTATTAGCAGGGTGGACACAGAAATGGCACCCGATAATCCAGTTTCTCTGACAGCACGGGGATGTCCTCTCCCACCTGAAGCTGTGTTCCAGCACTGCCTTGACAGGTTGTCACCATGCCTCCCATCAGAGTTTATATTCCTCTCCATCCATTTGAGCTGTTTACATGAACAGTCTTTAACTGTTCCAGCAAAAATGAGCCTGCTCAGCTTCGATCATTTCCTTTTATTAACCGAGCTCACTCGGTGCTTCTTCACCCATTTCAACACAACTCTTCAGACAGAAGATCAGTGTAGGCAGCGGCTTATCACCTGTCAAAGCTGCTGCATCCCTGATGTAGCATTGGCATGTCTGATAACACGTATCTTTGCGATTAACAAAATTTCAGACATTTTGAATAAAGCAAGATTTATGACAATGAAAATTAATTAATCTTCAGGAGATAGCCATCGTCCTATTTCTGTCTCCACGGTGCCAAATCAGTTACATATCTCCAGACCTCTGCAAACATTCAGAGGTCTCAGTTGTCCTCTGTAAACCACGGGAAGCACTACCATCTGTCTGTCTGTCTGTAGTCTTTGTCCAGATGTTCTGCTGTTAATCGACCCTCCCTTCCCATCACGAAAGTGCTTGTTAACAACAGTGTGCTTGTTTTGCTTTTTCTATAGAGCTGCATTCAGACAGGTTGGACAGTTTTGTAGTTTTGCTTCAGCTTTTCTTCTGACAGATACTTTAATACAACTTACCTCAAAACTGACAGCCTTTCTCCGAGGTGCAGCGCACACAGCCATGCCTTTACCATTCTAAGTTGATTTCTCTCCACCCCGAGTTTCACAGATGCAGCCCTCCAGCTGTAGCACAGCTCTTTACTGTCACACGTCCTTTCTTAAGCTCACACCTCAGTGCCAAACCAAAAAGAGAGACAGGAGATGTGCAGGTGCCATCCCTGCAAGGGATGATCTATGAGAAACTTTTTATGCCTCTTTTCACTTACCCAACCCTCCCACCTCTACATTTGCTCCTCTTGATAGATCCTCAAGAAACTTTTCACACTGTGCGGCTTAATCCTGTCTGGGCTTTGCCCTGCGGCCCAGTAACTCCCACTGTTTCCGGAACTATGTTGTGCAAACAGACAATTAATCTCTCCCTATCACATGAAAACCAGCTGTAATTGGTATGGCCATCAATTGTAAGCATGCAAAGTGCTAATGTTTGCCTATAAGAAAAATAAAACAGGCATTACTATTTCATAGAAGTGTAATTATTTTCTCCCGTTTCACTAGGTGTCAGTACCAGTGTTCTGGCAAAAGGCCACGGGCATATATATTACAAAAGGCAGAAAGAAAAACATTACAGGTGCAGGAAGGAGAGGACAGTACGGGCTGTGTGAAGTTATCAGCATTTCAGCAAGCAGTGAAATGTTGAAAGATGCAGAGCCCAATAAATAACTGCAAGGGCATCAGCTGGGTATAATAACAGTCAGAAATGCACCCAAATAAAATGATACAACACAACTGATAGGAGATGATGAAACGAAGAAACACTCCAGTAAACAATGACTGACCTTAAAAAGCCAGAAAGGCTCAACCGAAGGTAGGGAAATAGATCTCTCAGGGGAGAGATGTTAACTCTCAGGCAGTTAAATTCAGAGGGCAGGTTGTTCACGGAGGATTTCTGTTTCATAGGCTTATTCTAGTTTAGAAGGAAGCACAACTGATGCTATTGCTACACTCCTGGCTGCAATGTCCCACCCCAAAGCCCTCTGAAGGCTCATGGCCCTCGTACTGTTGCGACAAGCTTTAAGCCCACAGCCTGTAGGAAGCAGGGGATGAAGACAGAGAAGCTGTGTTTCTGCACAGGGCAGAATTCAGGATGGTGTAATTCCTACATACATCTCTTCAACCCAGGTAATCCTGCAGGTGCAAGCCTAAATACTTCAGCTATACTAACACTTAGCCTGGCCTCTTGTGCCAGGTCCACATCAAGATGCAAGACCTCAAACACCAGAAAGCCAGATATAAAAGCAGTTGCACAGAAGGAATTACAAACAGAAAGATGACGGTCTTCTTTCTCCATTCCTAAACCAAACTTTGTACCCCAAAAATCCCAGAGGAGTCAGTAGCCCAAAAAAGAGTTATTCCACATGTTTAAACTACGCAGGCATAGGCAGAGAGCTAACACCATGACTGATTTAGATCCTGAGCGGGTGATAGCTGCACTCTGTGCTACACTAACCTATGCTTTTCCTCCTCTTTCAGTCAACTCACATCTCAAAACATCTTTTCAATCGCCTTGGACAGAGGGAAAACCTCATCCCTTACCTGGCGCCATGCTGTAAGCAGGAGCAGAGACGGGCACTGTGGAGCTTTCTGAGCACATGAACCAGCCCACTCGTTCTCCACTGCTTGCAAATTCTCTTCATCTCTGGCCTCACTCACAGATAAAACTAAGCCTCTACGTACAGACAAATCCTAAATATTGACAGCTTGTAAAAAGCTTAGTACTGAGGATTGCTATGAAGTATTATTTTGTGGAGTAATTTGCTTTCCAGAGCAACCCATGTTTCACTAACAGAGTAGAAGCTATCGGATATTCAGAGAAAGCTTCCAAACTGCAGCTAGGGAGGCGAGCACGGCGCAGGGCACTGGGAACAAGCACTATTTACAAGTGTCAGGCTTCTGCCAAACACCTAAGGAAAACTATATACACCCATATATGAAAGTATAAAGCCAACGGCATTCCCAAAACACACAGCATTATGCACAATGTGTTTGAGGTTCATTCTGAGTTTTAGGAGTAAGCTAAAATCAACCAAGACTCCCTTGGAAACAAAGGTATTTTATATTTTGATCAGTTTCTCAATTCAGTTTGCTGTTTGTGTGAGCATGCAGGATGGAGTAGAGCATGGACAGGAGTGAAAATCTGAGGATATCGAGACTGTTTATTTCAGTGTCAGTGCTGACCTATATCCTGTAGCTGACTTTATAGGCACCCCTTGGTTTTATTTCACAACGTTCACAACAATGTTTTAGGATTTTCCCATATTTAGCCTTTTATCACCAAATGCTAACACCTAATTTCCAGAAGCAGACCCTTTGTAAAATGGATTTTACGAAGCTGATTATTTAATATGTCAACTTTTTTCTTTTAATGATACTAAGCATTTTCTGCCTTCACGTTTCATGGAAAGCACACACCATTCACATCTGATGTTCCTCAGGCACAGCTGAATTGCCTTCACTGTCCAGAGGGAGCAGACATTTTGCAGCAACACATCTGATTCTTTTGGAATTGCGTGCTTCAGAAATTTCCCACCAATTTGACACATAAATTATAAACTACCTCACCAGTTTCAGCAAAATACTTCTGATTTGCATTTGTGTAGCTAAAAATAGGATTCAGGGGAAAAGTCCAAGACAGGCCCAGCTTGATTCAGTTCCCTGTTTATTCCCAGTCTTAAGTGAGTCAGCTAATGAAAAGCTGATGGGACAGCCAGCATCACCGGCACTTTTCTTGAAAGTCTGCTTGGAGACAGATGCAGTATCGTAAGCATTTGGATCCTGATCTTCCCTGCTCACGTCAGTTCTAGACAGAAAAAATTCCAGACACCAGAGGATCAACTGGGCTCACACCAGTGCAGTGGCCCGGGAAGGTTTCCCTGGACAGCGACAGGGCCAGGTTTCCATTCTGCTGCTCAGCCCAGTTTCATTCTCCGCTCATTCCCACCCTGCACAGGCTGTGCATCTGGTTTTTGACATTTCTAGGCATTTTACTCAAATCTCACACTATTCACATCTGCAGACTTCTCTTCGAGGACGCTCCAAAAATCAGCTGTCCAATACAACCCTGATTCAGAGGTTAACTGAGGTCTTCAGATCACCATAGTAAGAACCCAGAAGATACCAACTGCTAATCAATTAGTGATATACGTATTCACACTTATCTTGAAGCAGAAACCCTCTTTACTCCCACTGCACACAATGTAGCAAAAATACCCTGCTTAGCCCAGCAGCTAAGATACACACACTAGTAACTGAAACAGAAGGCTCTCTTCTCGTAGACAGATATGATGAACAAATCTGAGGAAGCAAACCAAAAAAGTTTGAGAAACTTCTTTCTTGAGCATGAGACAACGCAACAGAGAATGAGTGCCATGTTATTCAGTAGATCACCATCTTTCATCTATTTACAAAGCACATTAGTTTCATAAATTAGAACTTGAATATTACTATGCCTGATGAATACCATAACAGAAGTTGTATTTGTCTGGCTTTGACAGTGGGCAGTGTTAAGATGCACACAGGATCAATTGTGTAGATTGTTTCCATACTTTCTGCTATGTGGGACAAAGTACAGACCTGGAAGCACTCCTGCCTTTGCTCATGTCTCTCAAGCCAGAAGTTTTCATAACTCATACCTGCTCATTCACCATCCATTTCTTGTTGCACCTCCATCACAAAATCAGGCAGCTATAGTGATAGCTGTGGGTTTACACCCCCCTGCTATTGTGAGTGACCCCATCTCCTTGCTTGCTGCTTCCTCTGCACCTATCAGTTTGTCTCATACTTACTAGCTCTCCCAGGTACAGGCTATTCCCATCATGCATCTATAAAGCTGCTAGCACAACGAGGTCTTTGTTCAAGAGTACGGTTTCTAGGGACATCATCAATACAAATTCATTAATATGCTGCATTATAAAAATCCAATCAGACACCCAATGAAAGTGTATTTAGTAATTCTAAAATTATTATAAAGAAAAACATTTACAATGAGGGATGGAGAGGATGAAGGTCAGAGAGAGCAACAATAATGACATAAACCAAAGGGAAATGCTACCTGAATAAGAAACAAAAAGATAAAGGAAGCTTTGAAAAGCCAACAACGGAAAACAAAAGATGATATCAAGCAGTAAGGAGCCTACAGACACTAGGCCAAAAATGTCTAGGCTTCTTCTTTTGTGCTGTGAAACAAGAGGTCAGAGGGGTGAAGGGCTGGCAATTTCATAGATTTCATAGATTTAAAACTAAACATAAAATGTCAGCTAATCTGCTGGAACTTTGTGCCAAACACCAGTGGCTAGGACTGAAGCAGGTTTCAAAAGAGGAGGGGGCACTGATACCAGCTTACAAGACCAGCTAGGTTTCAGTAGAAGAAACAGGACACTCCGATGACTGCAAGCCCCTGATTTCCTTGCAGGGGACCGTTAGCTCAGTCTCAAGCCGCCCGTTTCATCCTCATCTACAGCAAGCTTCTCGCCACTCCCTGGGCAGCAGAGGTCTCTGACACTAAGTAGGACCAGGACCAGGCTGAGCAGAGGTCTGATCCAGGTCAGCAGCTCCTGTGCTCTAAAAGCTGCATGGTTCTGTCCCAGAGCACGCAGGGCAGCCCTGTGTCCCAAATTGGGACTGCACATAATCCTCTGACTCAGAAAACCCCTACATTACTGGTGTTACTGGATGCTGAGAGCGCACCATGCTGAGTACTTGCAGGCTTCCCTTAGCCTCTCCTTGGGGGCTGTGGGATGCTCCTGGGCTATTTGGGCTGTGGGTGCCCCGGGGTACCTGCAGTGCCCCTTCTCAAGGATCCACCACCCTGCACCCCGCCATCATCCTCTGCACACACCAACTGGACACAGGAGTGAAACAAAGGCAACAAGTACAGAAAAATCCTCTGAAACGGTCACTTTCAACAAGACCCTCTCTGTTTCTCTGATTCCCATCTGTCAAAAGCAACTGCACACACAGGGGCAAGCACTGGCTTCTCAAACAAAAGCAAAGCAGCCAGAGCTGCACATGTTCAGGAATTTTTTCAGTTGATCATTTTCTCTGGTGGAACTCCAGCGAACTTTGACTTCTCCTAGTTCCTGGAAAAGCCATCCTCCATCTCACTGTCCTGATGCATGGCCAGTCTGCCTGTCAGTCCCCCCGGCCACAGTGTGGGATCCAGTTCCTCCTTCTCACATCACTCATCCTTCACCTGGGCTGCTCTTCTTCTCACAAAGGGCTTCCAGCGGACATTGCTTGGCCCACTGTAGTGGCTCCTATTCCACCAGGAGTAGCTACCCATTGTGGCTGTGCAAGTCACAAACAGCTATTTAAAAAGCAATCGGTCTCCTACACAGGGTCCACTCAAGCCAATGCTTTGACACACACAGCCCTGGACCTGGAACCTGAGTATTAAAGTTTCTGCAGCTCAAATTTGCCACCATGTTCCCTCCTGATGCACGGTGTAGTCTTGCTGCAGCTCTTCTTTCACTGTGTTTTAAAACTGAAACCAGTAAAATTAATTCCATTAGATTTGCAAGGTACGTAAGAGCTACTATATTTTCTATTATCTTCATTTGCAATTTCCTGATTGTTCCTTCATCAGAAGAACGTAGTTACTACAGTGTATGTTAATTTAGAACACATTTTTCTTTATTAGAAAAAAGAAAGCTTATTTTAGCTGAGACCACAACAAAGAGCAGTCAACTCTGGTTCACCTTTGAGAGGGCTGAAGCATTTCTGTCAGCTATCTGGGCTCATGCAACAAGCTCAAAGGTGGCTGCAGGTGGATATGAATGGAAAGCTCTTCCTCTCCACAGGGCTCACTGAACACTTTAAATGCTCAGCTTAAAACAGTAGCGGGATGCTTTTGAATACTTTAAAAAAAAAAAATTACCCTGTTCACTATTTCTTTTTCATATTCATGCCAGAAAATATCAAGCAACAGCTCTTAACCAGTATCTGTTCTGTAACCAGACACATATGGTTACATGTTCTGTGGTGCTGTTAAAGCATGAAAGTGCCTCTTTCTGAAGACAAAATGCACTTTAGAAAAGGAATGCAGAGAAAATGAAGTCAAGGACTCTGTATTTTTGGCTTCATTGCCTGAAAATGGACTGCTCAACTTACATCCGAATCAGATAAGAGAGTCCAGCATTAGGTCCTTGGTATTCAAACGGTGAACTGAGGCATAGCTGGATTGCACTCAAAGAAAAGACGGGAATAACACCACCAGATAGCCATTGGGAGCCTACTTGGATACACAGTGCAGATCAGGGCAGCCTGTTTGGGCATGCAAGTGTTTCTGAATTTCGGGGAGCTAAGCCTAGCTAAAACTGTAACACCAGGTCATGCATGCATCCCTAAGGAAAGCAAGATAGATTTCAGCTCTTAAGTGTAATTTTTGTTGGGTGGCTCTCATAGCTTAACACAGACTCACCAAGCAACAGCAAACAGTTCAACAGTGTAACAGACTCCAGAAGAAAGTTTAGAAAAATTTCCATTTTTAGAAAATCGTCATAGTCTGTACTAAGGTTTAAAGGCAATGAGATGTTACAAAGCCTGTCACAGGTTTTACATTTTGGGCCTTCTGCACATAAGGAACCCAACAGAAATGCTGCTGTGACCTCCTCTTTGCACTGACTGAGCCAGATCATAAGGCAGTACTTCCGTGAAAGGACACACAATAACAGTTAACTATTATATTCTCATCAAGAACCTCTGGCTTTTAATAGTTCTGTTTCTGGAGGATTCCCACTTGCACTTTGCAGGTGGCCACAGATAAGCGGGATTTCCTCGAGCTGCGGGCACATCAAGGGCCAAACGTCTGTTTAACAGACTCTTCTGTTCCAAACCTCAGCTGCAGGAAGAACACAGACCTTTTGCCCTGCTGTGAATTTAGAGTATCCCAGCAAGTAATCTCTGAAGCAGTGAGTCCTGTCCACTCGCATCCTGGAACAGATGATATTGGAAATCCACCCTGGAGAGCTCAGTTTCCCTGTAAGGGAAGGACCGTACCCAGTCTGAAGGTAACCATCAAGCCCTTCAGACATCTCAGTGGTTTAGCATTTTTCTCATTCTTCTCATTAAAATACTGCTCTGAAAATATTTTGCATGGCTGGAAGCTAGAAGCACAATTTTAATCCTTCCCTCCATCATTAATTCATGCAATTATATCTTCCCCTGGTTCTCAATCAACATTTTGCCCTAGTACCTCAATGACAATCATGCAATTAGTACAGCAGCGGAGAACCAGGGCCCCTCTGTAGCATTATCTCCATGTCTAAGTGCAGAGAGAGGAAAAAAGGCAGACCCTGCTGCAGTATTAAGACCAGACCCAAGAGCAGGTGGGAAGACAGTGGAAAGAGATAGTACAAATAAAGATGCATATAATTCTTCTCCAGTCAGAAACAGCAATCACAGCTCACCACCTGCTCATAATGCTCTTTTTCAGTGGACCAAGTCATCAGAGCAGTTTGCAGTTGAATACAATCCGTTGTTTAGTTTAGGCAGCCACAAAGATTACAGGGCTATAGAGATTACTATGCAAAGAAAGCAGAGCACATATGTGTGGACCAAGCAATCATGCAGTGGATGCTAAATGCTTTGCAGCGTTTACAAAAAGGAGTGGGAATACATAAGAGACAAAAAAAAATGGGGAAAATTAATCAAAGAAGAATGGAGGGCTGAATGTCAGGCAAGCCACAGAGGTTTATCTCTTCCCATCCCTGGGAGAGATGCTCAATGGAAATGGTGAAATAATATCCCTAATTAGAACAGGGAAAAAAAACACCTGCTGACATATAGATATGACCAAAAGGTCCTTTCTCATCTCCGGTTTTGATACTATACAAATTATTTAGCACCTGAACATTCGTGCTATTAGAAGCACAAGCACGATCCCAACAGATCTGTCAAAACCCTGTGAGGGCATCGATTGAACCTGGCCAGGTGCTGCTGCACACGAACCTGGACTCTCCCTCGTGTATCCTCTGCCTGAGGGCAAGCCTGCCTCCTCCTTTTAAGCTTTTCATTTTCATTTTTGCTGTTTAGCAAGAGGGAATGATGTTGCTAAGTTAGCTTTCTTTAGAAATTACAACACAGAAAAATGCCTCTTTGAACTTAATGGGTTTTCCAGAAACATTCCTTTTACATTCACTGGAAAACTACCACTACATCACCTTGCTTTAATCATTCATGAGCACATTGCTAAGCTATTATTCGTATGCTGGGAAATATTTTGCTACATGGCAAATCTGTTAAACAACAGTAATATTTCTTGTTTGCAACAGTTACAGCACATGGAGTACAATCCCAAATAAAAACTGTTTATAGGGTTTCTGTCCTGTTCTTGTCAATCACTACATACAAGACTGATTAGTGCTGTTGATTTGTTCTTGTTTTCCCTTGAATATTTCCATTCTTTTAAGGTTTTTTTTCCATAGACACAGTTGATGTTGTTCTGAGTTCTTCTCTTTATATTTTCCTTATGATTTCGCAGAGACTTCACAAACATAACCACGGGTTGTTTCTGGCATTCAAACCGCTCCTCCTTCCTCTCTCCTCTAGCTTATACCATCTTTCAAAATACAATTTTAAGTTATTTGTCTTGGCCACATTGTAACTTCTTCAGGGCAAGTTTTCTTCAATTATACTGTGGATCCTTTTGCCTATTGCTGCTTCAAAGTTATCAGTCAGGTTTAGACCTATGTGACCTTACATTTGATACAAGATGACCTGAAGATTTCACACCAAACTCCGCAAGTTGTCTTTCTCTCTCCTTTTCAAATCCTGGTATTGATGAAATGTCAGAAGTCATTTAGAGCTTTAATTACAGACATAAACACAACTTAAAAGAAGCTGCTGTCTGGGTGCAGCGAGGGCTGGCGGCTCCCTGGGGGCCTGGGCACTTTCCACCATGCCAGGCAGAGAGCAGAGCAGGCCAGGGTCAGCCCCAGCCCAGGGCATCAGGCACCTCTGTGGGGACAGGGACAAGCTGAGGGACATCAGCCCACAGGTAGCTGGGAGATACGGGGTGGGGTAAGGGACCAGCACTTCTCTTGCTCCTTCCCACTCCTCACTGGACCCTGCCTCATGCATGTTACTCAGAAGGTGTCCCAGGGACCTCTAGCTCATCGCTGCCCTACCACAGAAGTTGTGCCATATCTTTTCCATCCATCTCATTATCTAGCACTTTCTCCCAGTGCTTGAAAACTGTCCCACAGGGCCCTAATATCCTCACACCTCGAAGGGAGAAGATTTGTCGCTGCATACAAGACTGGCACACACGTTATCTCCAAGTTATGCATATGCTCCTGAGCTTAAAGACGTGGTTTTATTTCCCTCTCAACATTAAAGGGTGAGTAGCTTTTGTTTGAGCTCATCTAGAATTAATCAAGAGGTAGGCATCACTTGTATACAAACCCCCTTTTTCCTGAAGCCATCTGCAGAATGACATTAAGAATGGCAAATTAGCTACTGATAAACCGTCCAATTTGCATTCGTGGCTATTGCAGACAAGAAACTGTTGAGCTACAGGTAAGATCCAGAACTGCTATTTATCTCTAACGTCAGCTCAAGAGAAAAACAAACCAACAACATCCAGCAAGGAAGTGTCAAAGAGATCCGTGTAGGATAAAAGAAACCAGACATGAATGTGTAAATATTTCACATACACACTTTTCAGAGCATGCTCCAGTCACCAGTAAGTGCTTGAATTAAGTATGTGTCGTGGTTTTAGGCTGATCCAGCAACTAAAACTCACACAGTCTCTCCTTCTCCAGTAAAGTAGAGAGGAGAGAAAAAAAAAAAACCAAAGGGGCTAAGGGTTGAGACAAGAACAGAGGGAGCACCCACCAACCATGGTCCTGGGTAAAACAGACAGGGCTTTTCTCAAAGCAAAACAGTTTATTAATGATTACTTAGAAGGACAAAGGGAAACAAAAACCGATTACTCGAGAGGACAGAAAGAAACAAAACCAGATCTGAAAACCGACACCTTCCCTCCCCCCTTTCCTTTTCCTCCCGGCTCTACCTCCTCCCCCCAGCAGCACAGGGGGCAGGGACTGGGGGAGTGCAGGTCAGTTCATTCCGTGCTGTTACTGCTGCTTCTTTCTTAAAGGAGGAGGAGTCCTTACACCCTTTTCCCGTGCTCCAGTGGATCCCCTACCCACGAGGAAAAATCCACAAACTTCTCCAGCGTGAGTCCAGCCCACTGGAAACAATCCTCCCCACAGATTGCTCCGGTGTGGGCTTTACCACAGTCTCGGGTACTTAGGGAGCTGTAGCCACTCGCTCCGGTGTGGGTCGTCACGCAGACTCCAGATGCCTCTCTGCCTTGCCGTGCACCCCAACACGACCATCCTCAGGCTCAGGCATCTTCTCCCCACGGGCTGCGAGTGGGTCTCTGCTCCACCGAGGCCGTCCTGGTTGCAGGGGGGCCGCCTGCTATCTCACCATCAGCCGCAGGGGAAACTCGGCTCCGGCACACCTCCTCCTGCTCCATCCTCACTGACCTGGTGTCGATGCGGCTGTTTCTCTCAGATCTCAGTCCTCTCCAGGTGAACTCAGCCCAGTGGGCACCCCGGGAGTGGGGTGCCCCCGAGTTCCCCAGCTGGCTTCGCCGCCGCCATCCTCCGTGGGAGGCGCCGGCCCGACGCAGGCAGCTGCCCGGCCGGGAGCCAGGGAGCGGGGGCAGTGCCCTCCTCCCATCTCTGCTCGATCCTGGGAAAAGCACCTTTTCCGGTTCCTTTGTCCTGACTTAAATAGGGCAATTCGCAGAGGCGCCCTATTGGCTCAATCCCGAGGGGGATGGCAGTCTGATCTGGTGGCCAGAACTAAGCCTAACCCGGTTCCAAAACCAGGGAGGTTGCAGGGAGCAAAACCCCTCTCCTGCCACCAGAACCACCCCTCCTCCACATCAAACCATGACAGTATGCATTACATCAGGACTTAAAATGGGGGGAAAAATAGTAAATACTAATTGCCTAAATGTAATGTATGTAAACATACATCAACAAAAATGTGGGGTTTCACCAGCACAGTCCTCCTGACTCCTCCTGCCAGCCAGCACTCCCAGGATTTTCTGCCCCAGAAAATTGCTGCCACCTCCCTCTCCCGCCCAGGTCTCTGGGAAGGTGATGTTCAGAACTGTGTAATGCCTTTACATGATGGGAAATAATCTTGCTGCTGGCATTTCATTTGAACTGGCTGCTCTGAAGTCTATAAACTGGTCTATAAACCAGAATCACCACATCTAGCTACCTTCATTGCAGATTTCAGCTTTCCTTGTTAGGGCAGTATTGAATTGCTCGGCCATTAATGAAAAGGCAAAAACACTGTGTTTGTTATCCAGAGAATCCCTTCTCTCCTTTATAAGCATTTATACGCACTCTTTATACATGATACCATGCACCTCTTTTCGTTACTCCTTGTATCAAGTATCTATCATGCATTTATTTCAATGAGTGTTTCATCCATATGGTAAGCATGCACGCAAACTCAAATTGTTAGTAGTGCTATGCATTTAGTTCATGCTATGTATCTTTCAACATTATATTTAGTCATCTCCCTGTCTGCACATCCTCCTCCATAAAGTATCACTGGTGCCTTGTGGAGACCTAATCCGTTCATAGATTCTACAGATATTTCACTCAGTAATATCTAATATTTTAACTTACTGCTATGCCCTGTAACCATACAGGTACAAATCTGGATTTACAATTTTTGAGGCTTTTGCAGCTGTGTTTTATCCTGCATTACACAGGTGAGGCAGTGGTAGGTGACACTGCTCACATGAGATGGTCACTCAGTTAATTAAAGAACATAGCTCCGTGCCACCTCAGACACACACAGCTCGTCTGTTGTGAACTCACGGGAACACTTAGAGCCCAGCCCTGATCTCATTACATTTGAAGTTACAACAAATAATAACTCCGTTATTATCATCACATTATTCTTGTCACGTTAGCATGTGATGAGAATCTGCCTTCGACTATATACACAGAAACACAACTGCAGTAATTTCCTTTTAAATATACAAAATACAGATTATTTATACTTTAAAGCTAGGTACCTCTATCACCAACCCATATCTGAGCTTCATTTCAACACTGCAGCACCCATATTTGGCACAGAAAGGACTTTTCAAATGAAAAAAAAAAAAAACGACAACAGTTTTGTGCATGTTTAGGGACACGGTATTTCCAGAATATTTCAGTGTTTTGCTGCTATAGGGTCACAATAACTTGAGCTTGTCCAACCTCAGGAAAAATGCTAATACAGGATGAATGAGCCCTTTAGGAATTTATATCTGTTTATCCAAAATGAGCTGCAGGTTGTCTTGCCTCAACCAGGAAATATTTCCTTTGAGTTTCTCAGAAAGATTAACAGAAGCACAACTGACAGCTTGCTGCTGTTCAAGAGACAGGCCATGAAGAGCTAGCAATGGGAAGCACTGTGCTAGGTTTATAGCTATCGTGAACCTCGCCCTATTGCCTGATTAGTGGGTTTGGTGGGGATTTCCCACAAAGGTGGCCAGGCTCTAGAGTGTAGTTACAGACTCTGGAGATGCTGAGAGTCTGCACTATCCAGCTAACGAAAGCCCAGTTGCTCACTGTCTCAGCAGCCTTGAGAACAGCTGCAGAAGCAAGGGCCATCCAGGCAGAGATATTTCTATCGCACGTTCAGAAATAGTACTTCATGATGCCCAGAGTGCTCCATATGGATGTCCTGATACTGCACAGTGCCTTCCAAACCATTCCCAACTTCAGCAGCCCAGTGACTGAGGAAACATGTCAAAACTTCTGCAGCTGTACATTGAGGAGCTCTTTGAAAATCAGAGCGGAGACGCAGAGGAGCATGCAGACAATCAGCACTGGCCATCGGATGAGCTAGAGCACGTGTACAGGCATATCCAGGAGGCTTGCTCCTGAGCAGCATATAATTCATAGCTCCCACCCCTCTGTCTGGGAAGACACACAGGAACACAAACATCCCCTGCCCAATAAAATGAAAACTAATCAAGCAGCGTGGCATGGGATAAACTAGCTGTTCAGATGGGTGCAGTGGTATGAGAGGACAACAAGAGCAAAAGCAATGGGTCAGAGGGTCTGATTTGGGGTCTGAGAGGAGTTACATTTTCTCCTGTCCTGGTAAGAAAATCCATGGTTACATTTGTGCTTTCTTTGGCTGGTTGGTGGGGTTTTTTTAAAGTACCTTTTAAGTTGAAGAATTTGCAATTTCGATGCTTCCTGTGGGCACTGGAACAACTCCACAATATGGTGAAACAGTAAGGCTCCCAGCACAAGGGAGAACAGGCAGATCTCAAGGCTGGGGAGATGAAGTCCTTTGATATGCTTATAAGCACAAGAAGGTCATTCCAATGTCATAGATTAGTCAGATGCATTTTTGCCATTTCAGACACTAAGGGAGATCAGACTCGGATGCAAATCATCCAGCTTCAGAGAACTGCCAAAAAAAATGCCTTGGGAAATGCTGAACTCTCTGTGCTATTTGCAAACTGGCAGATACTCCAGGTTTCTGCCAACTCATATAACTACTTTTATTTAAAAAAAAAAAAAAAAAAGAAAAAAGGTCTTGGCCTATTTTTACCATTTTTTTAGCCCAGAAATCTGCTAGATGTCATCCTTCTTCTCAGAAAGTGTGGTGACACAGGTCTGACACAGATAATCCGAACTAGACGTATTTTATTGCTGCTCTTCTCCCTCAAGAACCTACTCCTTGTTCGTATTCCCAGGGTGCAGGCTGCTCTGGAGCATGGAGATTTGGGGCATAAGATCAGACACGAGCTGAGAGGTGCTGGCCCTGCACCTCCTCAAACTACTGAAGGTCTCAGTGATGAATGATTCACAGCTGTCCTCACCATCGCCTACTCTCTGTCTTCAGAGAATGAAATCCTGCCTCGGTAAAAAAGAAAAGCAACTGCATTTCTACCTCCTCTTTCAATATTTTTACATTTTTCTTTCATTTCTGTTGGAAATTAGATGTTTTAAGAATAGACTCAAAAGAAAGTTAAAAAAAGAGCATGCAAATATATTTGCATATCATGAACTGCCAAAGTACACTCACGGCTTTTTTTGTTTATTCTCGCATAGGAAACATACCGAAAAAAGTTTTTAAAATGAAAAACAATGAAGATTCTCTGAGGTATTTCATATTTTCCCATTAGGGGAAAGAAAAAAAAAATTAAAAAGCAGGAATTTTGTCATTACTTGGAAAAATGTCATTACTTTGGAAACTTCAGACCCAGTAAACTGGACTTCCTCAGTGTAACAGACAAGCCCCAAGTGTCTGTGCTGAGCGGTGACTCGAGACAGGGTTGAGTTACAGAGAGAGGCCAAATGTCTCTTCTCTTGTCTCAACTACTCCTGGAGTAGGGATCAGGGCAGGTTACAGAACTCCAGGAATAGGGGCCAATAAATAGGGGCAACCCTCCCCATTCCTTCCAATTAAGAGACTCTTCCCTCCGTTGGCAGGGCCAATGCTGGATCCAGGACTGATGATCTTTCTTTCTCTCTCTGTCTCTTTTGTCTCTCTCTCTCTCCCCCCCCCCTTCTTTTTCTCTTAAAGTTGTTAAGTAACATAAGGATTATCTTGGTTTTCTGTAAAGCCGCGTGGCTTGGGTGGGTATAATTGTGAGGAGGCCAGTATAACCTGGGGAGAGCCCACGCGTACCAAGTGCTCGTTGTACAGAAGTTCCCCATTAAAGTTGATTTTTGGTTTGGACCTTGAGTGTTATCTCACCTTTGTGCACCGAGGGGATTTGCAAATCTGAATCACCCCTCCCTTTTCCCAGGCATGCTGTGACACTCAGCAGAGGGATCAGAACACAGATTCCAGGGCCAATGGTGGTTAAACCAAACAAAACCAAACTCAACCCAACCCATCCCTTTCTATGTTTGAAACCCTATGCTCTCTCTTGCTTCTGTCTGCCTTAGTGAATGTGGTGCACCAGGAAGGCCAAAGGAGAAACACTTGCATCCAAATCCATACTGGTGCTCTAGCCTCACATCACAATCAGCAAAAAAAAAGGCAGTCTATCCCTTGCCAAGGTAGGTGTCCAAGACAGATACGACAAGCTTTCCAGAGGTGCTCCTCCAGGTGCACTTAAAGGGCCCGGCCAAGAGATGAGCAGTTTGGGAGGACAATGCTGAGCTGAGACCTTCCAACTGCTCCAGCAGGTCAGGCTGGGGAGCCTATTGTGGAGCAGGTGGTTTCATGGGAGATTTGAGAGGGGCTCAGCAGAGCTGGTCATTTACTCAGAGTGAACTGCTGCTCCCTGCATACCAGCCTGTTTAAACAAAAAGAGACAAGCAGGAAAAAAAAGGTATAGAACAGGAACAGGACAAAGGAAGAAAAGATTCAACATACTCTACCATTTTCTACGCTAGTTAAAAGCAATTCTCCAACAGTCCCGATAGATACTCAGTCAGAAATAGGCTTCTAATTAAACGCAGTTCTCCGATCCCCTAAAAGACCAAAAAACCCTGTATTGTGTTAGTCTGGAAAGCAGAACCACTGAGGATTACTTTAAGAACCGACAATACCCTCATTCAGAAAAGGCAAAGTTACTCTTACACATCAGTGGGATTGCGTATGCTACAGCTGCTCTGCAGGTGACGGATCACAGCTCTGCATGTTGAGACTCCATATTGGCAAAGCTTCCTGACACATTTCAGAGTCTTTGTTTAAGTTGAGGGCACTTATTTAGCTGCACAATTTAATTCCTAAATGGGCAGATACTCACTAGAGTGAAGGCCTTTTTTTTATTTTTCCTAAATTATGCTCTAAATATTGCTACTTATTCAAGAGTTCCCTTTAACAACCTGTTCAAGGCCAGGCTGGATGAGGCTTTGAGCAACCTGGTGTGGTGGAGTGTGTCCCTGCCCATGGCAGGGGGTTTGGAACTAGACGATCTTTGAGGTCCCTTCCAGCCCAAACCATTCTGTGATTCTATGATTCTACGATTCTACGATTCTACGATTCTACGATTCTACGATTCTACGATTCTACGATTCTACGATTCTACGATTCTACGATTCTACGATTCTACGATTCTACGATTCTACGATTCTACGAACAAAGGAGACTCTAAAATACATAATCAAACAGTCATATGAGAACATTCAAAGTTATAGGAAATGCTGTTATATTGCCAGAATTAGTCACAACCATGAATTCCCATATTCATCTTCTTTCTCAGCAAGTATCTATTCCTCCACAGCACCTCAGAGTCATCAACATGTACTAGGGCTCCAGTTCCAAGCACTTTACAAACACAAACCAAAATGACTGTCTTTGTCTCCCAGTTTACAGTTCACTTATCATAAGCTTCTTCTCTTACAAGTTTTATCCAGTTGGCAGAGCACCTCAACCCAGGCATTTCTGACTTCTTGTCCCCAGAGCATGGTGCCATCAGTTACTTAGTCTCCAATATTCACTGTTCGTGTCACCTTGGAGTAAGAGGTGATTCTGCAGCCTGGTGCAAGGAGGTTATTTTTAAATGATTTGCACAAATAGCTCTCCATTAGCACTGCAAAAGGATTACTATGCAGTTGTAATTCTGTTTGTGAGCAATACAAACACTGTCAGTGTAATCTTCCTTCATAGATCTATTTGTAATATTTTCTGAATTTATTTCTATGGGAGATACATTTCAATGAAGAGCCTATTGCTAATACAAGTATTAGCTAATTATCTGATGGCAAATTTTAAATGCAGGAAACTGAATATTTAAACATCACTGAGAGCAGGGGTTCAAATCCAAACCTTCTGTAATTTCTTTTTCCTCTCACGAAACCAGTAAAGCCTGGGAACCTGAAATGAAACCTACCTTTGGATTGCTGGCCTCTAAGAAGTTTCCTATCCACGGAAACAAAAATTACTTTATCAGAAGCTGCTAAATTACTCAAACCCATAAAGTAATTCTGTAAGGACATCCATTGCTGACCACTCCCTATATAATTTCTAAAATGCCTCATTTGTTCCTTATTTAGATTGCGTATGGTGCACATTTTAGCATTTGGCTGCATTGTACAGATGACAAGTAAAAGCAAATACAAGTTGTTACACAAAACACATCAAGCCCCATTGAATTTGGTGATTCAATCTATTTATTTAAAGCAAAAGTAGCTCCATCACCTGCTTGCTACTATCTGTATTATTTTCACACTAAAACTATTCACACTTTTTTTTTTCTTAGCTTACACTATTTAATTGCAATTATGAAAAAAACAGGGGCCTATAAGGCAAATAACTTCATTAAAAGCCTTAGATATTGCAGTATAGTATGGCATGGCAAGATTTCTAGTGCCATGTATGTAATAGCCAAGGTCATAATTTCTCCTCGTAAAAGGTTCTCCATTGAAATGGAGGAGATGGTGAATCAAGTACATGGCTTGTCTTGTTTCTACTAAGAAATGTATTCCCTGTACCTTTTTCTTGTCATTAGCATTTCTGCAAATCCTGTGACCTGACCGGTGAGTGATACCAGTGATGCTATCAGGCATTTGGGCATGGGCTTTTTCTCATAAGGAGGCATTCACATAATTTCTACAACCTGATGTGGCAGAAACTCTATGTGCTGCAAAGTCTGCTTAATAACCCAGGAGCTAGACTCTTCAGAGGTTGCCCTGCACGCAGGATAGACCTTACCCAGGCACCTTCCCACCACAACAGGGCTACAGGGCATCAGACAGCCTCATCCTACAAGGTCTCCTGAGCTGCCCTGCCCCTATGGAATAGGCCACCCACCTTTTTGCTTGGCTACCTAATCCCAAAACAGCAGGGACACAATATTTCAGTGTTATTACCACAGGTGTTTGTTCAGTATTTCTGGTGACATGATTTATACACACGCACGCATACAACAGTCCTTTCAGAAGGCTAATTTTTTCGGTGGAGCACTCCCACAGAGCAGGGAGCTCTTTAGATAACACCAGCACGCAGCAAGCAGCTTCCCCCTTGCAAAGCTATCCCGTTGTTAGTGCAGGTATTTGTTGGAAGTCCATCTGGTTAATTTTTCCTTCAGGCACAGTTGTATTGATATTAAAATAAAGCAAAGAAAAAAGAAAACCAAATAACGGCAACAATAAAAAGCACCACCAAAAATCTCTCACACACACAAAAAAAATACAAAATATCCACAAAAAAAACCCTACACTGACCACTTTTTTTTAAAATTAGATTTTTTTTTCTTTCGTTTGTGATAGTATTTGGAGTGGTCACTTCTATTCAAATAAAAGACAAATAGCAACCACCTGTTGCATTCACTTGTCAGCATATCTGTATGGAGACAGGAGCATTAGCTCTGTTTTCCATCGCATCCTGATGCTCCAATAACCAGAGATAAGGCAAGCAGCCCATGAGAGGTGTAGTGTGTAGCCAGAATATAAAGACAGTGCAGAGGTGAATTCCTGTTGACCACATTACTCATTTTGCCGTTCAGTCTAACAGGAACATTTTTAGAACATCCCCTAGAAAGCAGCAGGGTCACAACAATCACTCTCCCCCCTCGCCCCCCCCACCTCGAGATGTGGTTTGGAGCAGGTTTAGGCAGAGGTATGAGAGATGCACAGCAGTGCTGTCCCTTCGAAAGAGCTCTCCTTCGCATCCCCAGCCCTTCGCGCTGCCAAATGCAATTTCTGTGCAGTGCCCTGTTCAGTAGTGCGGAGCATTAAGACAAATCTCTTGCTAATGTACAGGTTTGACATTTTCAGATTTATTCAGACATATTACCCATAAATGCCTCTAACACAAAGGACGTTATCAGAATTTTCTGTTCCCAGGATGTTTGGCACTCCATAACTCAGATGCATTTAACTCCTCAATAACCCTTGTACATTTGGATAATTTTTTGCAGTAATCTATAATTTTGCCTGGAGGATTCGTCCCTTAAAAAATCTAATAAATTAAATAGAAACCTGCAGTGCCCACATTTACTAGTCATTGTCCCATGTGAAAGACCACCCAGAGTGTCAGCACCAGGTGATCTCACGGCGCTCTCTGCAAGGCAGTGATGCTCAGCCAGCCCTTATGCCAGTTCCACCACATCACCATTTCCAGGCCACTCCAAGCCAGAGGTAGCAGACTGGCAGACATCACTTCAGGGTCACAACTGAAGGTAAATGTGCTTTTCAACCGTCTCCACATCAGTCAGAGCAGGAGACTAGAGGCAGAGAGGGAAAGAATTAAATACCTGCTCACCTCTGCACAGAAGTCAGGGACAAAAGACGTGAACAGAATAAGAAGGGGAAAAAAACACCTGTAAGTGCTACATCCTGTGTGAATATAGGACTTTGACTCACAGGCAATTTCCTTAGCACCTCTCTCAATTCCTGAGACAGCAGCTCAGGAATTGGGAATCATCAGGCCAGTCTCTGTCTGTGCAGACAGATTTCACTTCCAGATAAGTCCCACCTGCTGATCTCTGGCGTGGGGCACTACACCGTGGGGCATCTCATCTTACTGAATAGTGCTTCATAACCACTTCTTTAAACAAAAAACTGCTCTGGAGCACTCTGCAGAGACGTTGGGGAACGTATGAGCTGAGGGACCTGCCAGATGGAAAATGCAGTGGGTTCTGGTACCCACAAGGGCCTAAAGTGCACTGAAGTCCCCATAGGAGTTCATCACCCACCAAAAGTCTTCCAATGTTTATCAAAATCCAGCTTGCTCCTTCTCAATTCAGGTTTCTGCTGTTAAAACAGATAAATAAATAAAAAGACAAACAGCATGAGCCCCTCTAAGGCTGACATCTGCTCATGAGTGCCAGGGCTGCTCCCAGGCAGGCTGCAGCTGCCCATCTTTGAGGTTCCTCGGCAGCTCCTGTCCTTAGAGGAACCACTGTGTCCCTGACATCTTGCACAGTAATGCTAAGCTCCTGAATTTCAGTCAATTGGCCTAAAGATTTTAATCTAAAGAAGAACATAACCCTGTAGAGAGAGCCACAAATTCAGGTCTTGTCAGTGCTTTAATTACACAGGGTTATTTGACTTGTTTGTAGCTCTACCAGTATGAGATAATTACACTAATGGGAAAGCAACACTTATGGTTGGAAATACCATCAGAAGGAGCAGAATCTATAAAGTCAACATCTACCCAGAGAATGCTATTTTATTTCAGTTCTCCATTACACACTTCTACAAGAAAACTGTAACACAGACAGTATGGGACTTGCTTCTCTGAGGCTTTCCCAGTCCAGTGCTGGAGCCAGGCTGTTCCCATCATCTCTGAGGACCAGATTGCTCCCACCAGTGCCAGACTGGGAAGTGAGCTAAGCAGGCCTGTCATCACTGGCCAAGGTGCTGTGCAGAGCCCTTGGCACCTGCTCCACCTCTTTCAGAAAGCCAACAACTGCAGCAGGGCCACACTGCCTCCAGTAACTGAGTACTTACATTGTGAACTAGCAAAAAATTCACATTATGTCTGCAGAATCATACAAATCTTATAAACTCCGCCCTCTTATAGCAAAAACAGCAGAAAGAGCACCTGCATATCCAAAAACAATGGATGCTATTCCACACATCTAACCCCTACATTAGACAACTTACACCTTTTCAAAAAATTCGGAGCTAGAAAAATTAGTCTGTTTTAGACAGCTGTATTTGTTTCATGAACCACTTGCTCATTTATTCTGAAGTAGATATAAAAGATTCTTACAAAAGAAGTTCCTTTAATATGCTTTTGTTAAACTATTAAGCTTCTGAAGAGCTCTGCCAAAGCTGGCAGCATCCATTGATCACTAAGACAGCTCCTTTTAGTATTCCCTCAAGTATTCAGCTCTTTTCTTACTGTGATTTCCATTTTGAAGATGTAAGTGATGATGCTTTTAGGGTCAGCAGGCATACCAAGAACTCATTTACCAGTATACTTCACTCATTCTTCTGCATCTTACTCAGCCCAGAAAGACATGGATTTTTGTTTTCTTTAAGTATTAAAGATTATATATGTAAACAGCATCACAGCTAAGAGTAGAAATCACCAAGCATGGAGCCATCTGTTGCAATTAATTTTTAGAGCATCAGAGGAGGTAAAACATTCCTTTGTTATAAATTCTGGTGAGTTTTCTTACAGCAAAACCTTACATTTCTCTTCAGCAGCTCCACACAGGAGACAAATCCCAATCCATCACACATACCAGTCAGATGGTATTTCTCAAGATGGGTTGAATACTCAGTGTCTGCTACAAGATCTCATGGAATACAACAAATCAGGGTAAGAAATGCAGAATAAAACTATATGAATGGAAAGGTAGCTAAACAGAATATAATTAAGCAGACTAGAATTTAGCAAGAGTACTTTCATTAGCATATTAATATCGGGGTTTAAATAAAAGCTTGGTGAATACCACCAAAGAATATCACGAAAGCTGTAATAACTACCTGCTGTCTGGGTGTCAGGTTTTCTTCCAGAAGAAACAGCTCTACCCGCAGTGTACCCTACCATCGTGCCGGGGCCTTTGCTGCTCGCCCCAAGACACCAGTTCAGTCGAGTCCACAGCTGGCGCCTGCTCAGCACCAACTCCTCAGGATCAACCCATGAGCTCCATCACCCTCCAGCCGTCCTCAAAGCCTCATTTTTCACTCAGAGCCTACAGCCAGGATGATACCAGGTCTCCACAAGAAGACTGATTTTCCTGCTGGGTGTCACACAGTTACTAAAACAATTGTGTCACTCAGGGAGAGGTAACGTGCATCAATTACTATGACAGACAATGAGAGATTGACCTAATATATGCATTATTACAGCATCTATTCATTTCTAAAAAATGGTAGTTTAGATTCATTGCTCCTGCAGCGTATTCAATTTTCAAATATAATTCATTCCACAGTCCTAAGTGCAAAAGCTAAAGCCATTCAAAAATCAAATCTGAAAAACTTATTTTTGATTCTATAGCAACAAGCTGTTTTCTTCATAGTAAACATCTTGGAAGAAAATTACTTACCTTTTTTTTTTTTTTTGAGACATCAGTGCATAGAATTGCTTTACAACTTGAATTTTGCATGACAAGTTTCAGATCCATTTGAATTTACAAGGCCAAACAAACAACTCCTTAAAACAGTGATTTAAAGTCTAAACATGAGCCTTATGAAATAGATTATGTGGTTAGATCAGTTCTCTAGAAGTCTGTAGGACATAATACATTGAGTTTAAAACATCTTAAAGTCTGGCATGTGGACAAATATTGCATTTCTGGAAGGTGATACAGCTGGTTTGTTCAAACACGCTGAGAACTTGGTTTCTTATTACTTGAAACTGTAATTTTAAATTTGTGGCAAAACACCAATAATTGTAACAACTAATTGGTAACAATACATTTCTCTGCGGGTGCACGACCTTCCTCCAATTTTCCATCACATCCTCCTCTCTACACAGCAGCTCCCTGGAGGGGAGCTTCCCACCGTGCCCAGAAGTAAGGGCGGTCTATGCCTAGCTACTACACGTTGGATGGCAACAGCACATCTAACATTTTCACAGAAAAATAAAATTTAAAAAAAAAAATATTACTTAACATATAAAGACTAAAATACAGAAAACCATTTGTTATGAAAAATATCCGACATTAAATAATACACTCAAGCTGAACGCTTTCTGGGTCTGCCCTACAAGCACTGGAGACAAGCAGAGAGATCCCGCGAGATGCCAGCACAGCACTGAAGGTTCTGCCCCACAGAACTTCTCTGTGCTTGCTAATTCATGGGGCTTTTCTCTTTCGGGGCCTACAGTAGAAAAGCATCCTTATTCCTTACAGGAAAATACATGCCACACGCAAAATGCTGTGAGTTTATTTGCTATTAACCAGCTGCTGTATGAAGTACGAGATTTAGAGACCATTTCTTCTACAGGAAGCACAAAAGTAAAGCACTGCTCAAGTGGCAAAAAGGAACTTCCCATGAAGCAGGAATTTCCCTTGAGCTTTCAGCACTGTACCCAGGAGGACGAAACAGCAGCCAGACCCTGAGCCAGCCAGGACAGTGAAGCGATAGCATGGACCTCCAGAGCCACTGAGCACAACAGCCTTTACAGCGGGCTTAATATTATCCACTTTTGCTCTCTAAAAAGTGAAATGTCCTTTGTGAAAAGAATGTGGGGACTGCATGTTTTAGGGAATGTGAGCTTGAGTCTGGCATTTGCTTATTAGAGGCAACTAAAAAAAAGAAAAAATGATGCTACAGCAGAGCTTTGAGAAGACACCCACAATGCTGATTTACAAATCCCTAGATTCAACATGGGAAGCCCACTGACCAACACCACACAACAAACAAGAAACCAGCAATGGGAGGGAGATACTGTTCAGACCTTGGCTCATAGACTTGAGTCAACACAATCCGCATTTCTTTTGTGGCTAGAGGTATAAATTAGCACACAGTAAATTAGGGCAACATAAACTAAGCTGTGGATTTACAGCATGTTAGCTGCTCATTGCAATAGCTGTCCTGAGCCCTGACAGTTCTTATTCACGGGGCTGTCACAGACAACAGTCACCGCTGCACCTGCACACCCGATTTTACCTGCACTTAGTTCCCAGAGCCTGGCACAGTGTCTGCAGCAATTGCTTTGAGAGGAGGAATACTTTGTGTTTCAACAGATCGCATTCATAATTCATGCTCTTGGCAAAGCAAGTGAGTTAATCAATCAATATAAAAATCTCAGCTGAATTCAATAATCAATAAAGCGCAAATCTCAGCCTTTTGCTCTTGGGAATGATACTTATTTGATTTTTTTAAAATATTCTCATTAATAGGTGGATCTGATTATATAAGCATTGCGCTGATTTGTACGTTATGAGGTTTATTCCCCTGGTTCTGTGGATTTACTTTCACGTTTATTTGGATAGATAAAGCTGAAATCTAGGCAAGATCACAAGACAGGATCTGATGAACAATCATTGTTCTTATCGAATGTAAATTGCACAGAGAGTTCTTGACACAAGAAACTCATCGCGATTAATTACTATGATCATTGTTATTTTAAATGCATTTTGACAAGATCCATTATTGGTAAGCACCATTAATTTCTCCTATTCTCCTAACTGTTTTTGTGGGACACTGAAATTACATATGTCATAAAAAATGTTCATATTAAAGTATTATTAAAACTTAATACAATAGCAGGAAAATTATCCATACTATACAATGTGTTCATTGTTATGAAAAAATGGTAAATTGCTAAATACATAATAGGCTCAGCGACGAGAAAACTCGTGTTGCATAGGAATACACCTACTCTACAACATGTTATCTTATTTCAGTACTTCCCTTAGAAAACAGAAATGAGAGATACAATAAATTAAAATTGTATATTTTGCAGGTACACAGAAGTTAACTTAATACTGGAAATTTCTATTTTGCGCTAATATTTTCTTTAGAAGTTTCATAAACAGACAATGATCTTGTGATGAGGCAGTAATGATGTATCTGTGGGGATATCTGAACTATTTTCATGTATCTTCCTTAGAATAAGCCAAACTGGGAATTCTCGTAGTTGCAGACAATGAATGAGACCTGGATTAGTTGCCCACCCATGGGAATGCCGGCTGTGTGTGCCTCCCGTTCGCACACGCACGGAGTGCAAATGAACACATTTGCATCACACCAGCAGTAGCCTCTTTGTCCTAGTGGAAGCCTCAGGATCAGGTGCAGTAAAATCACCTCTCTAAATTAAGGGAATGCAATTGCCTGCTGACAAAGAATTCAGAGGTGAACAATGTCACTAAACACATGCAATGCCAGGGGAATGCTTTTCCCAGCTTTCAATGCATGAGCATATTCAAGAACTACTACAGAACTTACTCCAGATACCTGTGGGATATGCTGTTTAAAGAATAAGCAAGGGTCATTCACATGTGCATTATTCATATAAATTAACGTTAAACTTTAGCACTTTCTTTGGGCCACAGCAGTGAGCACCATGTAATATAGAAGATAAAGATTCAGATTAGCTGAGTCCCAATACTGAAACATACTGGTATCAGTTCTTTGCTGGTAAGAGAGGAGGAAACACTGAGGCTTTATGGATATAGTGCAGTATTTCAACTGCCACAAAGCAGAATATACTGAAACTTTAACTAGTGTATCATAACATCAGTCTCTCAATACTTTTTTACTCTCTTGGAAATTATCCCTTTTATTTGCATTCAATCAGGTCTTCTGCAAGGCTGCCACATCAACATAGGATTGATCCAAAAGGTGTCTTCAAATAATTTCCTTGCCTTCACAAACATGACACTGAACTAACAAGTTTTTCCATCTTTCATTATATTTTGAGTAATCTGCGGAGAGGAGGCTAGGGTACACTCCAGGAAGCACTGGGGTATTTATTCCACCAGATAAACTGGTTCCTAGTGATCCAGCCTCAGTCACACTACTCCAGACACCAACGCATTCCCTTCCCCCTTTGTCAAAAGAGTTGCAAGGCTGATCTATAGCTTATATATATTTGCTTGCTACAACCCGTTCAGATGAAATTACTGATGTTATTGCATCTATGCATAATATCTATTCCAGTAAATAATCCAAAGATGCAGTGAGGAAAGCCTTGTATACAGCACTGCTGCATCCCACATTGCTCCTTGGGCAGCGGAGATCTCGCATCCACTGACTGCAGCTTTGGCTTCTCCTACCCAATCTCTGGAGCTTAATTTTGCATGGTCACCACCTATACTTATCAGAAACATCAAAAGAAAACTTAGCAGCAAAGGAAGGAACAATAGATATTGATGAAAGCTGATGAGCCAAAACCTCAGAGTTTTGCAGTTGAGATGGAAGTGGAAAGGCCAGACGCTTTAGAAAAAAATAATCGCTGTTCCAAAAAAGACATTTCTTTAAAAAAAAATAAGTCAATATACAAACTCTTTCTGTGCTAGCATTTTCCCTCACAAACAGATAACAAGTAAAGAGGGAAAATTGAAAGTGAACGCTTACTATATTCTTCTGAAGAAGTCCTAAGTGATTTTATAAAAATTGTACTCAGCTAAAATAAAGATGTTTTCAGCTCCCAAAGAATACCCGATCAGTAAATTTCAGCTGTTCTATTTATCGTTAAATGTCGCAGCTGGAAGGCTTCAGGCAGCTCCAAGCAGACCAATGTTCTAATGCAAAGGCCTTAGGCTCTACTCTAAGGAAGGCCCACACTCCTCCAAGGCTCAGGAGGAAATGCCTCACCCTTAGGAGTAAACGCCCTGCCTTAAATAGTCAGGAGTCACATGATTTGCTAGATGGGTCAAGGCTATTGGTCACTTGACCATCCATCTCCCAGAGTGATTGGCTGAATGCTACAGCACCTGTTTCAAGGTAACTTTCCCAGTGTAACGAGCTACAGGTGTTTCTTAGTTAGCCTGCATAGGGAAAGAACTTTCACAGGATGCTGCAGCAGCCAAAAGGTTTCTCCACAATTCCCCCTTTTTGTTTTAAGATTAGTTTAAATCAAGCAGGGAGATTTTTCAGCAATACCATGGGAGATACATCTAGCAAACCAGTCATACATTTAGTTATTAACTCTAACATTCTGACTCCGACGGAGACTTGAAATTTAGTCTCTACTCGTGGAAGGAACAGGTTGATGGCCGATGTCATTATTTCCATTAGAAGGGTCATTTGATGGATGATCTCCATTCTGGCCATCGTTCGGATGTTGCCTGTTCTGTTTCTGATGTTGCAGGTCAGGGCGAACGCATCTTGCGGGTAGCCATCGTATCCCAGTATCTGTGGAAACGCAAGCATACCCACGACCCCAAGCAATAAGCTCATATGGGCCTTCCCACGTCTTAGTGAGTAGGTCCCGTATCCAGACTTTCGCTCAGGGCAGGTGCGTCTCTCCTGAAGACTGCAACGAAAGAAAGTGATTCAAAATAATGGGATTATTTGAATTTGATGGCACCGTAAGATGGTTAATTGTGTATAACGCTTTTTCTAGGCGACTCTGCGGGGTTTCTCCATGCATTCCCCCTTTTTGTTTTTCTAAAACACGCTTCAAGGTGCCATGAGCGCGTTCAACAATGGCTTGGCCAGTAGGAGAATGCGGAATACCCAAGGTATGATTTACACCCCATAGTTGTAAAAACTGCCGCGTCTTCTGTGAGGCGTAGGCCGGGCCATTATCGGTTTTTATAGAAAAAGGCACGCCCAAGACCGCAAAAGCGAGTTTCCAATGGGCAATGGCATCGCGACTTTTCTCCCCAGTATGAGCAGTTGCCCACATAGCTGAGGAGAAAGTGTCAATAGACACGTGCACATACTTAAACCTGCCAAATTCAGGAACATGCGTTACATCCGTCTGCCAAAGCTGCAGGGCCTTTAGGCCTCTGGGGTTTACACCCGATGGCAAAGGTGCCGCAAGTCCGTGGCAGTCAGCGCAAGCGCTGACAATGTCCCGAGCCTCAGTGGGCGTTAAGTGGAACTGTTTCTGCAGGGTATGTGCACTTTGATGGAAGAAATTATGCGATGCCTTGGCTTGTGCGATTTTATCGGGCTGAGGTGCTACCCATGCGGGGTTAGCTAGCATGTCAGCCCTGGCGTTGCCTTCCGTTATAAAGCCTGGCAAATTAGTATGACTATGGATATGCAGGATGTAATATGGGTGAACTCGATCTTGAATTGCACACCATAAGGTTTTTAACAGAGAAAACAGAGCCGCATTATTCACTTCTTTCAGAAGTGAACAATCTAAGCATTGCGTTATATCAGCCACATAAGCAGAATCAGTGATAACGATTCACAATATCTTGCAGAATGGCCTGGCTTATCGCATCTTACGCAGCGAGCAGGTCTCCTGTTATCCTTGTTTCTTCTTTGTCTCGTCTGTCTTTGTCTATTGTCCCTCTCAGGTTGTCTTTTTGGTTCCGGGTCAGCATTTTTGGGTTGCATAGGCCGTAGAATTGTGGCCAGAGCAGACTTACAGCTTTCAGATTCTAGCTTAGAGCATGCTTCGATCATTTCTGTCAGTGTAGGCTCCCCTGGCATGGAATTTATGCTTTTTCTACATTCTTCATTGGCATTGTCTTTTGCCAGCTGCTTACATAGTAGTTGTCTCAGGTTTTCATCTTCGACCTGTTTTTCAAGGGCTGCAGCAACTTTCTCTACAAAAGATAAAAAGTGTTCTTTCTGCCCCTGATAAATCTTCACATACCGTGTTTTTGGGGCAGCCATATCTATGCCCTTAATAGAGCTCCCACGCCGATCTTTTGGGCTTGCTCAAGAACTTGGGGGTGCCATGTAGCTTGAAAATCAGGGTCAGCGAAAGCATTGGCTCCCAGTAGAGCATCTGCTGGAGCTCCGTATCTGGGGTCAGTTGGGGGTAATTGCATGTTTCCGGCTGCAGCTCTCTCAGCCATTCTTCTCCAATTGGCCTCAAAGACCGTATATTGTACTGGTTGAAATAATACCTGACCTAGATGTTTAATGTCGAATGGGGAGAGTAGGTCAGTATTTAATATCCTGATGATCTGCATGACCTGAGGAGAGTCTAAGCCGTATTGTGCTACCTTGGTTTGCAGGTCTTGGACTACCTTCCAGGCAATGGTTTCGTGTTTGTCAATTTGACCTGAGTTAGGAAGCACCTTTTGTACTGGGAAGGCTTGGATAAGATCCTCTGTTCGTTCATTACTTCCCTGAACAATCTGCTCAGACCCCTTGTCAGGCAACCCAACTTTTTCTATTAGATCCCAGTCGCCAGCCTCCAGAGCCCGCCTCTTGACTTCTTCCCAGAACCGTTTTGAATTTTTTGGACGCACAGTCACCTTGCATTCGGGAAGCGTCCAGGGACAGTTGTGGGCTGGCCATGTTTGTTGTTGTCTGACTGTCGCCACGGCTTCCTGCAGTGATGAAACATTATCAGGCAGGGGTGTGTCCAATGGCTTCTGACAGGATGCAGACGCTGGGCCAACGGGTCGTGTAAAGGCAGAGGCTGTGGCCGGTTGTGGAACAGTCCACGGAGATGCAGTCTGGGTTGCAGAAACTTGTGTCGGCACCACTGTCTGTGAAGGTGCCACTGCTGTTGTCAGTGGCATACTTGGCGCCACTTCCGGGGTCGTTGCTGGGCCGGTTGGCACGGCCAGCCCAGGTTGTCCCGGTACAGATTCGGCAGCAGTAACCTGCCGCAACATTTCCATCAATGCCGTTAGTTGTTGCGACATTCCTTGCAAGCCTGCCATAACCTGCTGTATTATGAAATGCGTTGTTCGGGGTTGCTCCATTTGTGCCCGTGGCAGATAGCCGGGCGCTATGGGTGATGCTGCAGGACATGAAGTTGCGGTAAACCAGGGTGCCATGCCCAGGAACTGTCCTTGTGGTGCCTGGTCTGGTTGAGGGGCCAATGGCGGAGCAGTAGGAAGAACATGTTCTACTGTAATGGCTGAAGTAGCCGGTTGAGATGCAGAAGAAGGGGAGGCTGTTGGGGCAAAGGGTGGGGGACGCTCCGATGCTTTGTCTTGTCCGGAGGAGTATTCCCGCAAAAAATCACAAGGAGGACACTTGGGTTGGACATAATCTCGCAGGGAGGGGTAAAGCTTCTGTGCAGTCCCCACAACTTTCTCCATATCTGAGGACAGCGGGGGCACAACTGGTGCACTACCCATGGTCAGTCCCCTTTCAGATAATTCATCGTCCCCTTCAGAAACTTCACTTGTGGATTCATCAGAATCTGGCAATACTTTTTCCTTCCTTTCTACCGTCCATGTCTGCATTACATCATATACAGTTCCCCAAATACATAGCAGACCAGTCAGGTTCTTTCGTCCAAATACTGTTTCATAGATTAGCTTATCCCCTAGCTGCTTCCATGCTTCTGAGCTAAAGGGGGTGTTGAGGTCGGTCAGGCATTCATGCTCTGCCGCCCAATCTAACAGCTCACAGAGAGCTTCATCACTTATTTTAGCCCCTGCGACTGTCATTGCAGGTTTGAGAATGGAAAACATCATGCTTTCTTTTGTGGAGCTTTGTCCCATCATTCTAATTTGCAGTTCGTCCCTTGGAGCCCCGTGTACAGAAGCACGTACCTTCAGATCTTAGTTGCGGCTGGATCACCTCGGGGTCACCAGTTGTCGCAGCTGGAAGGCTTCAGGCGGCTCCAAGCAGACCAATGTTCTAATGCAAAGGCTTTAGGCTCTACTCTAAGGAAGGCCCACACTCCTCCAAGGCTCAGGAGGAAATGCCTCACCCTTAGGAGTAAACGCCCTGCCTTAAATAGTCAGGAGTCACATGGTTTACTAGATGGGTCAAGGCTATTGGTCACTTGACCATCCATCTCCCAGAGTGATTGGCTGAATGCTACAGCACCTGTTTCAAGGTAACTTTCCCAGTGTAACGAGCTACAGGTGTTTCTTAGTTAGCCTGCATAGGGAAAGAACTTTCACAGGATGCTGCAGCAGCCAAAAGGTTTCTCCACAGTTAAAAATAAATAGATAAGAAAAAAATCTGTTTAATTAAAGATTAAATAATTATTGCTGAGCAATCTGAAATAAAAATCATTTGTCTGGTAAACAAGACACACAATAAAGAAATAAAATGCTACTAAGTTACAAGTCATGCGAATGTATATCTCATTAGCAATCAGAAAAAAGCTAAATAGTTATTTCATCACTTTAAAGATATTACCAGCTCCTCAGCAAACATCATTTGCCATGTATAGTCATAGACTTCAGCATCACTTTAACTTGTTAGAATTTCTCCAAAATCTACTGTGGATGTCTGGCAAGTTGTCATGGTTTGATGTGGAGGGGTGGGGGTTCTGGTGGCAGAAGAGGGGTTTTGCTCCCTGCAACCTCCCCGGTTTTGGAACCGCGTTAGGCTTAGTTCTGGCCACCAGATCAGACTGCCATCCCCCTCGGGATTGAGCCAATAGGGCACCTCTGCGAATTGCCCTATTTAAGTCAGGACAAGGGAACCGGAAAAGGTGCTTTGCCCAGGAGCCAGCAGGGAAGGGAGGAGGGCACTGCCCCCGCTCCCTGGCTCCCGGCCAGGCAGCTGCCTGCGTCGGGCTGGCGCCGCCCACGGAGAATGGTGGCGGCGAAGCCAGCTGGGGAACTCGGGGGCACCCCACTCCCGGGGTGCCCACTGGGCTGAGTTCACCTGGAGAGGACTAAGATCTGAGAGAAACAGCCGCATCGACACCAGGTCAGTGAGGATGGAGCAGGAGGAGGTGTGCCGGAGCCGAGTTTCCCCTGCGGCTGATGGTGAGATAGCAGGCGGCCCCCCTGCAACCAAGACAGCCTCGGTGGAGCAGAGACCCACTCGCAGCCCGTGGAGGGAAGATGCCTGAGCCTGAGGATGGTCGTGTTGGGACGCGCGACCAGGCAGAGAGGCATCTGGAGCCTGCATGACGACCCACGCCAGAGTGAGTGGCTACAACTCCCTAAGTATCCGGGACTGTGGTAAAGCCCACACTGGAGCAATCTGTGGGGAAGGATTGTTTCCAGTGGGCTGGACTCACGCTGGAGAAGTTTGTGGATTTTTCCTCGTGGGTAGGGGATCCACTGGAGCACGGGAAAAGGGTGTAAGGACTCCTCCTCCTTTAAGAAAGAAGCAGCAGTAACAGCACGGAATGAACTGACCTGTACTCCCCCAGTCCCTGCCCCTGTGCTGCTGGGGGGAGGAGGTAGAGCCGGGAGGAAAAGGAAAGGGGGGGAGGGAAGGTGTCGGTTTTAAGATCTGGTTTTGTTTCTTTCTGTCCTCTCAAGTAACTGGTTTTGTTTCCCTTTGTCCTTCTAAGTAACCATTAATAAACTGTTTTGCTTTAAGAAAGCCCAGTCTGTTTTGCCCAGGACCATGGTTGGTGGGTGCTCCCTCTGTTCTTGTCTCATCTCTCAGTCCCTTTATTATATTTTTCTTCTCTCCACTTTACTGGAGAAGGAGAGACTGTGTGAGTTTTAGTTGCTGGATCAGCCTAAAACCACAACACAAGTAAAGCCAAGCACTTTTGTAGCAGTTCAGAAAGGAAGAGATAAGCAACTAAAAATCAGTGTTTAATAAATTGTTATTCACTTTATTCCCTGAATTCCTTTTGCAGAATATAATACACAGAAGCAGCAAGAGTTTCCTCAGTGTACCACAGAAAGTAACACATTTTAGACAGAGTAAAAGATAAAGCATTTCAAGACTTCAACACCTCACACAAGCATATGGCTTACTAATCTATTTTTCGCCTAAAAAGCTGGCATTCCTGTGATCAGGATATATCCAGGGCAGTGCTGGATGTAGATTTTTATATTTATTGTATTTTTCAATGTATTGCAGTGATGGAAGAGAAAGAAAGCCTTAGGAAAGAAAGGAGGAATAAAGCACAATTTAAAAATAGATAGTGACCACTCCAAGCTGTTTTTTCTTTTAACTTTAGTTATTCTGCTAGTTTATGTTAATATCAAGAAGAGGAGATTCCTCACCAAGGAAATTAATAAGAAGGTAATGATCTGAAGAATAACAAAGCAAAATCCATACCTATTCTTACTGTACCATCTGACTGGTTGGGATGCCACCATATGTGGAGCAGGAACAACTCAAAACATGGTGACTCTAGATTATTAGGTATTTTCATCATTTCAATCAGATGGATCACAGGTGAGACAGAGTCAGCAGTGCAGCATAGTGCAACTATTAAACAAAAGCATGTTTCCAGTGTGATGAAGGCAGGACTTTTCTCGTAGTAGGAGGAAGACTGAGGCTACCTGTTGATATTCAAAACCACACTGATAGTTCCTTTTAGTGTGCATGGGGAATAAGTATTTTCCAAAGACTGCCAGTCCACTTATATAATATCTGAATAAAGAAAAAGAAGGATGGAAAGGGGGTATTAATAAAATTCAGGTCCCATAATCATTGCCAATACTTTCTCTTATATATCCAGCATATTGCAAAGTATTTATTTCATTTTTCCACACACAGATGTTAACTATGAAGCAAAAGTACACAGGAGAGGACTAGCTGAACAAAATAAACCATGGTAGAAGAGCACATGGAGAATGGGACACAGCCAGCTATTTGCCTAGCTGTTCCATGGATATTTAAGAAGGCAAAACATTCAACATGACATGCTGAGAATGAAGACTTTGAGTTACATAAATGAAGTGGAATCAGCAATCTCTCATTCCTCAGTCTCGGGTTTACCATGTTTGGCGTCTGTTGCTCCCAGTTGTTCAGTCCAAAATCTGCTGGTTGTGGGACAAAGCCAGCTGTCGGAGCCACCATGGGACAATGCCTGAGGCACCGCTGTACTCCATTCCCCAACTCCTGAGCGCTTGGAGCGATATGGCAATCAGGCTCCCGGTCTCAGCTTTCTCACACCCGGCTTGTGCTGCAGCTGTGTAGATTTGTTGGCTACCCATAACTGGAAATGTAGATTTGACAGAGATCTGTTTTTCCATATATGCTGGAGCTCTCCCTGCCCAGTTTTTTCCATGTGCCTGTGTTCGTTTCCTCATTTCCTGACCCATTTCGCCACTGTTGTGCAGTTTGAATCTGGCTCAGCACTCAAGTATTGACAAGTACATGGATATAAACATGCACCTCCAGCCTGGTGGAATTCTTTTCCACACAAATGTGATAACCAGTTGCTGAAACCAACTCCCAATAGAAGTGTCGATTCCTCTCAATTCTGACATTTTCAAATATAGGGATTCTTGCCTTGGAGATGGAACATGATGGCCTCCAATATTCAAGAAACCATACAAAGAGAGAGAGTGGATCCTTCTTGGCCTTATAGGTTGATTTATTAAACGTTTACTTTACCCTGGTATTAATCATGTCGGTAAACAAGCTTTTGTAATGCTGCTGCTCAAATTCAGAGCAACTTTCACTGAGGATGAACATATTTTGCACAATAGCTCAAACAAATTTAAGCTAGCATTTAAAGTCGATATTATGAATGCATCAGTTCTATTCTGGTTCAAGGTTTATACCCTTTTATAGCTTAACTTTAGATAAGAGAACTAAGTTCATACAAGAATATGCCAGTATTTACTAAACATTAATTTTGAAAAGGCGTGAATAATTATCAAGGCTTCTTCCCTAAAAAGATGGACACAACTGTGTAATTTAATTTTAAACTTGTCATCACAAAGAACTCCAAACACACATTTTCACACAGATATTATCACAGCATTCTGTGGTATGGAAATATCTTGCAGGAGGATCTATAAATGTTTATCTTTTGTAAATATGAGCAAATAAAGGAAGGATCTTCGTGCCAGAGGCATGGGCACATTCTTAGATATCTAAATATCTTTGTATTCAAAAGCTTAGGGTTTAAATGGAAACAGCAACAGATGAGTCACACTGAAATATACTGAATGTGATTGATTATTTCTCTCCTTAAAAATGTAATTCCAATTAAAGATCAGTTCAAATATATATAAATTAAAATCTGATTTTTAATGGATAACCAAATACCAGAGTGGATGAAACTTCATACTTAGAGCTCAGCTCCTCAGCACCCAGCACTGGCAGCATATACAGTCAGCCAGCCATCATTTAAATGCCCAGCACTGGCACACCCATTTAAATATAGCCATCAGTGGGAGAAGTCCTAGCAAGTTTTACCACTCTGTCATAAAGATGACTTCTGTTATGGGTGTTTAGCTGTGCATAGCTGTGCTTTTTATTGCTCTAACAGTTATAAAAATAAGCTTTTATAGGCTCAAGTCCACAGCATTCAGTGAAGTTATTCTGGAGCCGTGCTTGTACCAAATTAGTTTAGGGGTGAGGGATGAAGCATATATCAAAAATCAGCATAACTCCTGTGTGGCAACTGAGTTACTGTGCTACTTCCTAATTAAGGGACAGTTCTACACTGTATAATTACCAAAAGTGATAACACCAAAATAAAAGAACAATTATATTGAAAATGACAATGGATTTAAAGTAGTTATGTACACATACAATTTATTTAATTGATAACAAATATGACAAACTCTCAAGTATGAAAAAAAAAATATTAAAAACTCTGTAATCGCAGAAACATTCCATATGACCTATAACAGTTTATAGGACAGCAACAGAAGATTCGTCACCTGCGATAAATAAACTGAGTGGGGCAAACCAGTAATAACGACACACACAAATGGAATATCCACTGCACATGTGACACACAATCCATCTGAACAGGTGTGGTTACATCCTTTCCAAATTCTCAAAAAAACTACAGCAGAACATGAAGGTTAGGAGCATAAACTCCTTGTTCTCACATCCTTACTTCCCAATAACCCAATGTCCTTTAAAGACGGCCGTGAACACGCGATGCTCCAATCTTGGACACTGCAAGGCAGTTCCGTTGCTGGCACTGCTCAGCCCCAAGCTGCATTGCTGAAGGGCGCTGCGACCTCAGGTGCTCTCAGTGCCTGCAGCAGTTTGCAGCCATTGCTCATGGCCATTTCGGCAGCCATGGAAGAAACTCAGTTCAGTTCTCCATTAGATCTACTGCACCAACTTGGGCAAATGACTCAACCTTTCGTGGCTGCTTTAGTAGGATGGTGATGCTAGCCTTGCCGTGCCACGAGAGAATGAGCATGAAGGCACTATGATACAGCACGTACGATGCCAAAGGCACCCACGAGGCTGCCTGTGTTGTGACACCTGTCTTGTTTACAGGAACTCTACCTTCCAACCAAGCCACTGAGTTTGCTACAGAAAAGATAATGGAGTCTGCATCTGCAGGCTGTAAATGTCTGCAGTGAGTCAAGGACCTCAACTGGGAGGATGACTTAAACCTACAGAGCAGCTGGATCAGTAAAACAAAGCACCATGGACTTCAAATGAGAGGTCAATTTATATTGTTCTCGGGGGATATTTAAGCCAGGCACATGGGATCCACACAGCCCAGAAGTTTCAAAACAAGCAGGGAAAGCCCCAGTATCAGATGTTTGAACAACAGGACTCAGCTGACAGCTACAAATATTTACTCTGCATTTCCTCCTTTGAAGCACATGAAGCTTTAGTGCCTGATGGAGCAGCTGTCTCTCACACACATACAGAAGAATTTCACTTCAAGGTGAATGAAGGATTACAGGATTTGGCTTTCCCTCTTTTTTAAAGTTGCTTTTATTACAGAATAAAAAAAAAATCTATAGGTTGCTCTGGGGCTGATGTTAGATATACATATCTGTACCAAACTTATTACTACTGGGATTCAGTGTTCTGCAGCAGATTGGATTTAATTGTATAAAAGAAATTAATCAACAAGGAATGGATAACCTGTAGAAAGAAGGATTGCATCTTAATTCACATACTAAAATGGCTGTTGTTTTTCTATGTTATTTACAAGAAACCTTGGAGCTGCAAAACTTTTACGCAGTCTTTCATGTTGAAAATGTCCTGGTTTCTGTACGGCCACATGTAATCAAACAGCTTGAGGAACTGATCACTTTGAAACCAGCAAGTCATGATGTCATTAAAAATATTTAAGGAGGACTTCAAATACACCTCTACAGACATTCCATCCACATCCACCATGAATGAGAAACAGGATTATGCACTACTGCCTGTATAATTCAGCATCATCTGCTCACTTGGCTTTCTTCCCACTGACGGCCACAAAAACATAGATATCTGTGTAACAGCAAGGCTGTGTAAGGGACAAACCTTTATTTGAACCTCTCAGTGGTATAGCTAAATACCACCAGCTCCCTGTCAAGCCCAGGAGAATTCAAGACAGTTATCAGACCTACTCTTCATGAATTAATTTCCATGTACCTCCTTCTGGAACCAGCTAATGCCATGTTAGCAGCACCCTTTTTGATGATCCACTACCACCTTCCCACTCCATTCTACTCTGCTCACACATTGAAGGACAAGATGAGCCATCTTAGCAACACTGTCATCAAACTTAACTTCCATTTGCCTTTCACCACGCCCAATCAAGATGTTTGAGGTCATAGCTTTTAAAATTACAACCCCTACACTGCGAGTGTAATCCCTAGTGGGTTTTGGTGGTCCAGGGCCATACCTACAGCCCCAGCTGGAGCCGTACATTGGCACATGATACAGATGACAGTGGCAGAGCCTGCAACAGCACACACCTTACTGGGGAGAAGAGGGTACGTTTAGCCACCTTTCTCACCCCTCTGCCTGCCAATCTATGTAATAAATATTAATGAAGGAAGGGTTTGCTGTCAAAAGAGAGAGAACAAAAGAAAGAAACTCAGAATGCCACTAATACAGATTGCAATGCCTGCTTTTAAAAAAAAAAAAGCCAACAACAAAAACAAACAAACATACGCAAACAAAGCAGGCTTCTGAATAGGACCTGAGACAAGAAAGCACAGACAGATGTCTGCAAAGGAAGGAAAAAAGTCAGCCTCAGAGTGAGCACGAGAGCGCCTCCAAACAGCTCCCTGGCAGGGTCTGCCTCTCCTGAGGCTCAACTTCTGCGAGCCTGGGAGGCAAGCGTAAAAGAAACTTGTGTGGGCCCTAAGATATTTCTTTCTCCAAGAAACTGTGCCTGGACCCCTCTACATAGTAACTTCTGAAACAGAAGCTGAGGAAGTCGCATCCCAAAGGGGCAGCTTTTGGTATGTGGGTAAAAGGGAAATGATCTTGCAGATGAAGGACCATTAACTTGTGAACATTTTTGATCTGCTGCAGAGATGTTCCCTTAGGATATGAAATTAAATGCAAAAGCGGTTACGCTCAGAAACAAATAGCTGCCTGTAATTTACTGTCTGTCAGGATTATAACCTACATTTTTATTTTTTTATCAATTTCAATGCTGAGTTGGACCATATCCACAGAACAGTCAAACATATTTGGTTTCCACTGTCCTTCACACTTCTTCTCCCCTACCCGCGAGCAAGACAAATGGAAATGTTCGTGAAAAAGGAAGTCTTTTAAGTGCAAGCATATTATTAATTGGGCAACACTATCATGACGAACTGACTACCTTACTCCTCACACAGAGCATATGGCAACATCTTCTCCCTTCTGCTGCATTGATGGGGCTCAAGACATCTTTAGGGGCTCCAGGGTCAGAGTCATGGAAGAAGCTGTGAATTTATGGCTTTGTATAGCTGGCTGTACAATTTGTTATGCTCAGTTCTCCTCCTGGCTCCTATGATAGGTATTTCATAAAGAGTAAACTACAGTTTTAATAAAAACTCAGTATCCAGATTACTTTGAGAAGAAGAGTCACTCACTTTAGAGTTGTTAGCTTAAAATTTACATCTTCCCAGAGAAATGAGCTAATTGCAAGGAAAGCAGCAGATACAAAAGTCAGCAGTGAATTCAAAACTCAGTTTTGTCACATTTTCCATGCAGAAATAGCTATTTTGTCAATGTCAGGACAATTTGACATTGATGAGTGAGATTTTGACAGGAGACATTTCATGCAATTTTTGTCTTTAAAAAGCACTTTTTTGGTAGTTATAAATAGACTTAAAACCTCGGAAATTATTTCTGTTATTCCGCGTCCTTGGCAAGTTGTGGCAAGCGTCTCAGCCCCAGTTAGTGCAGCAGACAGTCAGGGAGGCAGCGCCCACCTCCCGTGGTTGCCATCGCGCGCTCTCCGTGCCACGGCCATGCTGTCAGCGAACAGGCAGATATTCAGCTGGGCACAAAGAGGTGGGGTTTATGTTCTTTAAAGATGAAACCAAAAATGAATAGCAGTATTACACATCACTCTGTATGTCAGTGATTATGTTCCACAACAGCAATTTGTTCAAACCAGTATAAAGAATTATTTGAGAGATTATCAGTTAGATAACTCAATGAGAGCAAACCAGAATACCAGCAAAACAGTAATGATTTGAGAATCACATTTTTCTTCACTCTGCAAGGACTTCAGATTAAGGCCCAGAGTGTACTGCCTGGGACTGCCCCTTCAAAGCATAAATAAGTATTTACTTACACTTATAGGAAAGGGCCATTTGAACATTGACTCTCATATGCTTCCAAAAAATTACAAACCCACAAGCCCAACAGTAACACACACAATATGACAGTAATAACGCCACACACACTAGATTAGTCACCTGCAAAACTTTTCTTCCTAAGAAAAAGGCTTTCAAAATAAAGGAAGAGAGGTATCTTTTAGCTTTAATGACTAATGTTGATAACCAAGAAGCCTTTCCTTTTTCAATTGCAAAATACACTCTTGAAGTAGAAGTACACTCGGCATAGCAAATTTCAGCCCAAAGTGAAGACTTCAATTTCTGAATTCTGTACTTTCAGGAACAAAGCAAACCATATTACTGACTGACAGCAGGAAGATGTTATTGGGTTTTGACAGCAGAAATAGACTCTGTGTTACCATCCCTTCGACAAAACAGTAGTTGAAGAACAGCAGTTGCACAAAGTCTCCAGGCTAAGAAATGTCTCATGTAGTTGCGGAACAACCAAACATGAAGGACAAATGGAAGCCGTGGACTCAGAAATAACAAGAGCATACAATGGAAGGATATTGCAGTACACAAACCAGGGAAAATTATCTTGTTCTTTTCTGCAGAAAGGACTTCAGACGGATGCTTTAGTCACAAAATGTGCACAAAAAAGCTAGCAAAAGGACAATACATCCATGTTAGCACTAAACTAAATAAATGTTTGCATAGTGTCTGCAATATAGAATCATAGAATCATAGAATGGTTAGAGTTGGAAGGGACCTCAAAGATTATCTAGTTCCAACCCCCCTGCCACGGGCAGGGAAACCCTCCACTACACCAGGTTGCCCAAGCCTGGTCCAACCTGGCCTTGAACACTGCCAGGGATGGGGCAGCCACAACTTCTCTGGGCAACCTGTTCCACTGCCTCACCACTCTCAGAGTGAAAAATTTCTTCCTTATATCTAACCTAAATCTGCCCTCTTTCAGTTTAAATCCATTGCCCCTTGTCCTATCACTACACACCCTTGTAAAAAGTCCCTCTCCAGCTTTCCTGTAGGCCCCCTTTAGTACTGGAAAGCTGCTAGAAGATCACCCCGGAGCCTTCTCTTCTCCAGGCTGAACAGCCCCAACTCTCTCAGCCTGTCTTCATAGCAGAGGTGTTCCAGCCCTCTGATCATCTTCGTGGCCCTCCTCTGGACTTGCTCCAGCAGCTCCATGTCCTTCTTGTGTATGGGACTCCAGAGCTGAACACAGTATTCCAGGTGGGGTCTCACGAGAGCAGAGTAGAGGGCACATCACCTCCCTCGACCTGCTGGCCACGCTTCTTTTGATGCAGCCCAGGACATGGTTGGCTTTCTGGGCTGCCAGTGCACATTGCCAGCTCATGTTGAGCTTCTCATCCACCAGCACTCCCAAGTCCCTTTCGTCAAGGCTGCTCTCAATCCATTCTCCGCCCAGCCTGTATTTGTGCTTGGGATTGTCACAACCCACGTGCAGGACCTTGCACTTGGCCTTGTTGAACTTCATGAGGTTCTCACAGGCCACCTCTCCAGCCTGTCAAGGTACCTCGGGATGGCATCCCTTCCCTCCAGCGTGTCCACAACAGTACACAACTTGGTGTCATCTGCAAACTTGCTGAGGGTGGACACGATCCTGCTGTCCATGTCACCAACAAAGATGTTAAATAGCACTGGTCCCAGTACAGACCCCTGAGGAACACCACTCGTCACTGGTCTCCACGTGGACATTGAACCGTTGACCACAACTCTGAGTGCAACCATCCATCCAATTCCTTATCCACCGAGTGGTCCATCCATCAAAACCATGTCTCTCCAGTTCAGAGACAAGGATGTCGTGTGGGACAGTATCAAATGCTTTGGATAAGTCCAGGTAGATGATGTCAGTTGCTCTTTCCCCTATCCATCAATGCCGTAACCTCATCATAGAAGGCCACCAAACTAGTCAGGCAGGATTTGCCCTTAGTGAAGCCATGTTGGCTGTCACCAATCACCTCCTTGTTTTCCATGTGCCTTAGCATAGTCGCCAGGAGGATCTGCTCCATGATCTTGCCAGGCACAGAGGTGAGACTGACTGGCCTGTAGCTCCCTGGGTCTTCTTTTTTCCCCTTTTTAAAGATGGGGGCTGTGTTTCCCCTTTTCCAGTCATTGGGAACTTCACCAGATTGCCACGACTTCTGAATATGATGGATAGTGGCTTAGCAATTTCATCTGCCAGTTCCCTCAGGACCCGCGGATGCACCTCATCTGGTCCCATGGACTTGTCCACCTTCAGATTCTTTAGATGGTCTTGAACCAGATCTTCTCCTATAGTGGGTGGTTCTTCAGATAATAACAATATAGATAACCGCAGGGATGAAGTGCCATACAGCCCTACATCAGCACCCCAAATCAAAACGATTTCTGCTTGAAGTGGAGCTGAAATTTGCCAGGAATCGCACGTTACCAATTCTAGGCACACAAACCCTATCTTCTCAGAAGGCTAAGAGAGCTTCGTAAGTAGAAAAAAATTAGAAAAAAAAAACCCACCAAAATTCTATAGTCTAGATGCTTCGGATTTTAAATTATAAAAACCTTGGAAAAATCAAATTTTAAACACAATTGTATAAATGGCTCTTGAACTTTGCAAAAGCTACCATGACCTACTGAAATCTCAGGGGAAAAAAAACAGCTCCCAGGATTTTAGTGCAGCAAGTGCAGGTAAATATCAGAAAGAGCTCTTCAGCCTTAGAAGAATTCCCAAACAACTCAACCCCTGAAGTGCACCTGCAACAAATACTTGAGGAAAAACAGCAGTAGTGATAACTGCTGTGAAAGGAGTCAAGGTAAGCATAACAAACAAACATTTGTCAAGGGAAAGGCAGGTTTTATCCAAATATAACGTGAAGTATAAGGATGGAAACTGGAAAGGGAAATAACCAATCACTCCTAATAAAACTGCAACTGATCCTGTTCACCGGTTCATTCAGTCATGCAGCACAGTCATGACCAGGGCAGCACGGATGCTCTCAGGCATCACTCTCTGTTGCTCAGGCTGGAGAGACATTCCAGATAATCCAGTGGCTGTATTTCAGCTTTACATTACATAGTATGAAACTTTAAAAAGAATTAATATTAATAATCATCATCATCATCATCTGTTAAGATTTAATTCTGCTTGCCGTTTCTTTTAAATGCACAGACTCCTTTATTCCTGCTTACCTTTCTGGAATGCATCCATCTCCTTCTCTGGAAGCATCTCTGGGGCAGTTTCTCTGCAAAGACTAGCTAATTGCATGTTATGGTTTTGTTATCTGATGAGCTTCTTTGCTTCTTCATTCCATCTCATTCTCTCCTTATTGTTTTTTTTTCCAGCAGGAGGGGGCACATTAGACTGAATCATAGACTGGTTCAGGTTGGAAGGGACCTCAAAGATCATCTAGTTCCAACCCCCCTGCCATGGGCAGGGACACCTTCCCCCAGATCAGGTTGCTCAAAATCTCATCCAACCTGTCCTTGAACACTTCCCGGGATGGGGCAGCCACAACTTCTCTGGGCAACCTGTCAAGTGGCAGCAGCCCAGCGCAGGCAGCTGCCTAGATGGAAAGAAGGGGTCAACAGGGCGTAATGAGGACATGAGCTTTGAGCCACAGGACGGTCACACATAGCGGGTGCTGCGACTGTGGGACAGCCCAGCAGAAAAAGGCCAGAAAAAGCCGGCGCTGGGCCGATTCCCAGGGCAGGGCCCGGCCGCTCTCCGTGTAATAGGAGAGGTGGGACCAACAGCCAGCGCCCTGAGGGAGGTGAAATCCCTGGGTAAAAGCGGAGCTGGGAGCGTGGGCCTCCCGCCCGCAGCTGGAGGATGACGGTGCTGGGGCGCACCACTGTCAGCAGGGCCGCGTCCATCCCTGCGTGGGGCTGGGGCGGCAGCAGCCGTGGGGCTCCAGCCGTCCCCGGCACTGCAGATGCTCCGCTGAGCATGTGCAGCACAGTCTCCCTGTGCCCCAGCAGTGTGTCAGGAGCCTGTCCTGACATGGGCACGGCGATGGGCGCAGCCAGCTCCGCTACTCGCCAGTGACCGCCCAAGATCTGGTGTGGCTGCGGAGGGTCCGGGCAGCAGAGCCGGGCTCGGGGAACACGCGCACTGCCTCCCTCTGCCCCGCTCCTGAGCCGGGCAGCCGGGTTCCCTGGGGCCTCCGAAATAAAAACACCAGGGATGCTGAGAGGGGTCATGCCTGGGTACTGCCATGCTGGGAGTTTTCTGCCGTGCTGCTCTGCTCATCCCTGTGGCGATGCACGCCCAGAAGGGAAAGGGGCAGGAGACACCAACTGCTCTGCGAGCGTGCGATGCAGCACGCTGACCATCAGCAACAGGGACTGACCACAGGGGACCTGAGCGAAGGCGGAGGTGTGAAGCACGCTGCCAGATGGGCTTTGCATCCCAGTGTCTGTCTCTGAGGCTGGGGGAAGGTCCTTGGTGCGCCCCAGAGAACACTGTGATGTCACCTGGAGACCCATGACGTCACTTGGTGGTGGGCAGCTATAAATACCAGTGTCGCATAGTGCCAGTAGCACACGAGACATCAGGTCCTGTGGGCAGCACTTGAGCCATTGAGTCCTGCCAACAGCACACCAGACGTTGTGACCTGCCAGCAGGCAAGGAGCCATCGAGTCCTGCCAGCGGAAGTTGAGCCTTGGAGTCCCACCAGCGGCTCCCACCGCGTCCCGCCAGCGGCACCCATCAAGTCCCACCTGCGGACCCATCGAGTTCTGCCAGTGGACCCACTGAGTCCTGACAGCAGACCCACCAAGTCCCGCCAGCGGACCCACTGAGTCTCGTCAGCGGCACCCACCGAGTCCTGCCAGCAACAGAGGAGACCTCAAGTCCCAGCAGCAGCTGACAGGACAGTGAGCCTCAGCAGCAGCAATGGAGGCGTACAGACGTGAGGAGGCGGCACTGAGACCCTTCAGGAACTCCTGCCCCATCTGCTTGGGTCCCCCCGAAGACCCTGCTAGAGTGGAGCCGTGCTGGCACATGTTCTGCCACGTGTGCATCCAGCAGTGGTATAACACGACCATCATGGCCACCTGCCCTCTCTGTCGGCGATACATCATGGCATCCGCCGCCTGCAGCTGCAGGGTGACTATGCTGGGGTGGTCAGTCCTCACTGGAGCCTCTTCCATCCCAACGAAGGACTGGGGCAGCAGGGACAGGAACAGCAGCGGGGCCGCCCCCATCCCTACGTGGGCTGGGGCGGCAGTGGCAGAGACGGCAGCGGGGTCCCATCCGTCGCGTGCTGGGGCTGGAGCAGGAGGGACAGCAGCGGGGCCCCGGAGGGACCCGGCAGCGCAGACTCTCCGCTGAGAACGTGCAGCATACGCACCCCATGCCCCCCCTGCCCCAACGGCGTGTCAGGAGCCGGTCCTATCACTGGGACAGCTCCGTGCCAGTGACCGCCCAAGACGTGGCGAGGCTGTGGAGGGTCTGGGCGGAAGAGCCGGGCTCAGGGGACCACCTGCCCCGGGTCCCTCTGCAAACGCTTACCAGCAGGGGGGGAAGGCCCCCCGCGGCCCTCTGAAATAAAATCTCAGGGATGCTGAGAGGGGCTGTGCCTGCTTTCTTCCATGTCAGTTTGTTCAACACTGGGGCATGTGTCCCCGGCGCTGCCTGGCCGGGGTCTGGTGGCCACAGTGCCTCCATCACAGATGCTCCCTTCCTCCCAGCTACTGCTGGCCTCTGTCTCCGCAGAGTCAGGGTTACCGTTGGGAGATACCTGGAGCAAGGGGCTGATCACAGCAGAGGCTCTGCACTGCAGGCAGGAATTTTTCTGCTCTTTGGCAGGAAAAAGCGTTCTGCTTCTCAAACCACGATCTGTCTGAATTTGACTGGAGGCATTGGACATGGGTGCAGGCACTGCCCCTGGAGAGCAGCCAAAATCCTTCATGCTCTCACCTTGTTCCTTCCACTTTTGGAAATGAATTTTAAGTTGCCAGGATTTTCTTCAGCCTTGCTGGGTTTTAGGCCTGGGTTTTAGGAGGAGCAGCAGGAACCACACCAGCGCACTGGCTCCACTCGGGTCCCACCAGGCTGTGGTGGTTTTGGCATATGCAAAAATGAAATAGAAGCCATGGTCTCCAGAGGGCTAGCCAGCCGAGAGCGGATGAACGTTCACATTGGTGTGTAATTGAGGTGCAGTTCTGGCTTCAGTTCTTTTGGTGGTGCAGAGTTAATTACAACTGAACGGTAAAATGTTGCACATGTGTTTTATTTACTGCCTTATTAGTGGCACCTCTTCTCCCAGCGCAACGTCTCAGCTCTTTGCTCTGTTCAAGGAAACCAGAAGAACTCCTTGCAGAGATGGCCCACGCTCACTGACGTGCTTGGGCTGGAAAACGAGCTGAAGGACGTGAGCGAACCACCGCCTTTTGCCTCGGAGCCTACTTGTTGGCTGAACGTATTGCCCCAGCTCCTGAGCCCATCGCACCACGAAGGTGGGCACTGGGCTTCAGCCCCAGACCTGCAGGACATGCCTGTGTTTGACAACCAGCAACATCTCTCTTCCCAGCTGTCTCCCAGCGCTGCCCCATGATGTTTTACAGTCTTCTCCAGCAAGAGGCATCGGGGATAGATGGAGCCCAGTGCTGCAAGACCCTCGGCTCGCTCCGAGCCGCGGTCGCCCAGGCTGCCTGGCACTGAGCCGCAGCTGGCTGAATCGCTCGCCGCCGCAGCATCCACTGCCTTGGCTGCCATTAGGCCAGTTTAGTTAAACTTCTATTATTCTTACTCCTATATTACCCATCTGCTGTACTTCTACAGACATGTTACTGTCATTAAAAGCACGGGCCTGCAATAATAATAGCATCGACCATACAAGGACATCCCAAAGCTTTATTAATGCAAATGAAACATTTTGAAGCAGACTGAGCAGGGTAAAGTACTGTCGTTCTTATTTTCCAGAAGTACAATTCTCTTTGGCATTAAAAAGTCATCCAGTTGGATTTTGTGACACTGTCACACTGACCCACATCCATTGCTTCTACTGAACCTGAAGTTTTTTAGTTAATTTAAAAAACCTCCAAGGCAAGAATGCAGCTTACAGCTTCCCAAGGCAAGTCTGCCTCGAGGATATTGTATTTAAAAATCAAAATCCCTTTCTGCTTTCCAAAGCATATATTTACAAACAGTTAAGGAAGATATAAGACATAAACTGATGCCACATGTTCAGGGGTGGCAATCTGTCTGCGTGGGGTTAGAAGGAGACCCTTAGCAGGGATGGTGCTTTCAGCTGAGCATGGTATTGACAGAACTGAAAAATGGAGAGTACTACTCAAAGGACATTGATACACAGAATATTTATTCAGTCTTATCATAATTAATGCTGTATAAAAAAAAGTAAAGAGCTGTAATCTCAAAACTGTGATCTTATTATAAAATCCTATTTGCAACATACGTAGTGACCTGTAAACCTGATGACAGTTGTTTAAAGGGAAGTAAAATCTGGGAAAAAGAAAATCTCTCTGATAATTTTATACATATTAAATCTGTTAGCTACAGCTTGAAATTGTGAAAGAAAAAAAAAAAATCTTCATTTCTTCACTTAATTAATATGTGCATTTCAAAGGGGTTATTTTTTTAAAGACGGTTTCATTACTTGTCCAGAATGTTTAGCTAGAGATTTTGTTCTTGGGAGAAAACATTTATAAGCATCAGCAAGATAATTTTATATATAGTTAGAAACACTGTATTTAAAAGCTACTCCAACAAAAAGATATGCTAAGAAATATCAATTTAAAATAATGGACATCAGCACAAAAAAAAAAAAATACCAGTAAAGAATTCTTTTTAAAATCATTGTGTCCTGGAGCAATCCTGACCAGGAGTCTGGTCCTTATGGGAATTAGCACCTAATGGTGTGATTTTTGAAAGAATTTTCTCCAAAGCTCACTCACATCAGAGAATGCCAAGTGTTCAGGTATAAGGCCAAGAGTAGAGAGTCTAAACATTTATTGTGGTCTTGCACATAGTATCGCCCAGAAATCTTTAATGAGAGTCTCCAGCAGCTACCCTGGAAGTCAGTAATGTGCCGACCTTCATAACTGGTATATTCCTAAGGACTTCTAGTGATAAAGATCCACCCTGTTCTTAGGTAAGATTTTTTATGGTCATGCTTCTTCCAACATGTATTAGCCTAATTTTAGCTTCAGTCCACTGATTTATATAGTTCCACTTTTGCCTATTAGTTAAAAAGCCTCCTGCAACCATAAATCTGTTTCCGTGGTATTTATCCAGTCTGATACATATCCTCTTAACGTTATTTTAACGGGACTGAGCCTTCATTAGAAACGCAGATTTTACAGACATCCCATCATTTTTTGCAGAACTTTTCTGAACCCTCTACAAATTAGTATAACCCTTTTTTAAAACCTGCTAACATCAGAGTGGGGCTGAATGTCTGGGCAGCCCTGGCATCAGCAGGGTGCACGGGTGTCGCAGCAGGAAGGCTTCAGGCAGCTCCAAGCAGACCAATGTTCTAACACAAAGGCTTCAGGCTCTACTCTAAGGAAGGCCCACACTCCTCCAAGGCTCAGGAGGAAATGTCTCACCCTTAGGCGAAAGCGCCCCGCCTTAAATAGTCAGGAGTCACATGGTTTACTAGATGGGTCAAGGCTATTGGTCACTTGACCATCCATCTCCCAGAGTGATTGGCTGAATGCTACAGCACCTGTTTCAAGGCAACTTTCCCAGTGTAATGAGCCGCAGGTGTATCTTAGTTAGCCTGCATAGGGAAAGAACTTTCACAGGATGCTGCAGCAGCCAAAAGGTTTCTCCACACACGGGAGCAACAGTCTTTCCCCCCACAGTCCCGTCCGAAGGCTCGTTCAGTGGCACGAAGCCAAAGCTCACACGTGGCTGGGTTTCAGCACGACTCCGAGTCCCTTTCACCATCATGGCACTCTGAGACCGAATCCTCCTACCCTGCAGATGCAGCCATCTTCTTTGTTCCTGAGTGCACGCCATTGATTTGGCTGCGTTAAAGTGCGTAGGAGACTACACCCATTACAATGGGCTTTGAATCAGACTTCAAAAGAAAATGTGCTGTGAAAAACGGGGCTTTCCAAGGACCAGAAGACAGGCATGTTAAAAGTTTATTCCAGTAGCATTCTGCAGCAGGAAATACTTATCGAGGCCAAAAGGATAGCCAAATGGTAGCCTGCAACAAGACCCAGCAGGAGCGTTCACAACCCAATCAATGAAAGAAGCAATCAGGGACAGCGAGTTGTCAACTATTTGTTGACACAGAATATCTGCACCTGTTAGTACAGCCCTATTTTAGGCTTCCAGTTCTGGCAGTGTTCATGCAAAAAAAGTACATCCTACCTCATCTATTTTAATCAATGAAATAAGTTAATGAAAAACAAAAAGCCAACACAAAAACCTGACAGACACTAGAGAGAGGATGCAGAAGAACAGAGCTGATCTGCACTGCTGAATGGAGAGATTCCATCCCATTACAGAACGACAATACACAGCTACAGTTTTACAGAAGAAAAATTTAAAATAGTTTTACTTGGTACATGAAAACACTTCTAAGATGCAGAGTTGTGGGCATTTAGCAATCATTCCAGAAAAGGTTACTGCTCTTGCACCATATGAGCAGATGATCAGCAAATCCATGATGTGACCACCCCACTTCACACTGCAGAAACTCCTGCTGCTCTTAACTTTCAGTCTGCAGGCCTTGGGGGCCTGATTCTGCTATTTGAACATGATCCAAGACCTGATCGATAATAGACCCCCCTCCTCGAGTTCAGGGGCTCCTAAGGCAGTCGTCAGGCTATGGCTGTGTGACTGGCAATGTAGAAAGAAGCTTCTGAGCACCAAAATCTCATGTTCATAAACCAGAGTAGCTGATGATTTATGTGAAACAATCTCCTGGCACTGACTGCTTTCCAAACTGATGATTTTCTTTTAGAGTTTTTCAAATGTAAAGTGACAGTCATTAAAAAAAAGGCTATAAGAAAAGTAATAGTCGTTCTGCATCTCTGCTGTCCTCCCTCTTCCACCTACTGGCTTTCACTGGCTGAAAAAAATTATCTCACCTCTTCTAAGAAAAGGCTCATCCCATTCTCTGAAAAGTCTGACCTTAGCATCTGTCTGAGCAGAGACGCCAAACAAGACAGACCTGAAGCCTCCTCCAGCCTGGCAATTCTTGAATTCCTATACTATTTGCCAGCAAACAAGTAAACTCCTTCAGCTTTTTAAATAGCAATAAATTCTTCACTTCTCTGTGTTCTCTGAAATACCATGTACATTCACATCTCGCTCAAAGCAGTAATTGTGCAAGTTAGTAATTCTTAATAATTACAATGAAGATGCCTAGACTATTCCAGGCTACCAAAATTGAAGTCCTTATACAGATGCAAATACCTTATTTTAGAGAGATGCAGAGCCACATTTTATCTCAGTCTAATGGGCTGCAAATTCTCTTGTGCACTGTGTTTTTGTCCTGCTAATGTGGCACTTACAAAAAGTGGTTACCAATATAACAGTATCTGTAAAGCTTCACAAAGACAGGAAGGGAAGAACTGTTCTTTCAGGCACAGTACTTTTGTCTCTACATCATTAAAGTAACCTTTTTTTCTGTTACTGGTGTTCTTCAATGACAACAGCAGGGGTGGGACTGAAAGGAGGAAGATAATGCCATGAGCAGTTCACATTATACCAGGGTGCAAGCAGGGTGGGAAATATTGATGCTAATCAACCAATCTTGTTGACCACAGCACTACAGACACAAAAATTGCCTGGATATCTCACAGGCATATTTCCATGCTCAGTGATAGAAGTTAAGCCCTCACTCCAAGGTACACTTTGTGATTAAACCATTTTACCTGGACACAATATATTTTCTGTTTACTTTTTTACTACTCTTGTAAATCCATTCTTTTCAATACGAACTTTGCAGACAGGCTTTTACATGTAACTCATGCACATCCTTTTGATAATGGCAAAATATTCCTCCTTTCCTATGGATATAAGTAGGCACAACAACTTTAAGGAAAACCAGCCAAAGGAAATTCCTCTCCAGGGGTGCAGAATCCAGCTTCACCAGTTCTTCCAAAGCCTTGCAGACCCCCACCAAGTTTTGAGGGCCATGTAACCTCTCCTGCCGCCACACTGCCTGCCTAGTAGGACACACGAGGAGCAACCGTCCGGAGCTGAGAATGCTTTAATGACAGCGTTGTTTGTGCACCTGACAGTCTTATAATTCGAGATAGGTTGGGGAGTTTCCATGGAAACAAAGCATAACACTAAGAAATAAAGCAAAAAACAGATTTTAGAAGAGGATCTCAGGCTGCAGCCCACTGACAGTCTGGAGGGACTCCAGCAATTGTCACAGCAATGAGAGAGGAAAACACAGATAAAATCATTCCTTCTGAAACGGTATCGTCCTGTCACATTCCAGCACTACTTCATTGGTGATGAGCAGCTTGGCCAACAGCAACACAACCTGTACCACTGTGTACGCAGCAGCTCCAAACATGTAACAGGCAGCGGAGGCAGCACTGCTCCAAGCTCAGCCATGATCAGTGGGGACTCACAGCCCTTTTATGTCAGATTCAAACATCTTGGAAACAAGTTTTGATCTGCAGAACCACATGCATTTCCAACTTCCACATGACAAACATTGTCCTGTCTGTGACATGAGCTGTGATCTCAGATGCCCTGCTGACAGGCTGAAGAGAAAACAGGTTTGCTCAGGCTGCATGCCCCAGACAAGGAAGCACAGTAACGCTTGGTATGGAATGATTGACCTTTTCTTACTAGCAACCACTCTGAGGCATAAGTGCAAGACAGCTGGGGATCACCATCAGCCACTTGCATCATTTGCTCTTTCGCCACAAAGCCAGAAATCTCACCTCAGCCCAAACACTCCAGCCAGCCAGAGAAAAAGGATCACTGAAATGCAGCAGTTAAGAGAGAAATGTTGAAATTCTAATGCCTTCATTACAGCCAAAAGCAAGTGCAGAACCATCATCTAACTTTTCAAACACACCCACCACCTGAAAACTATTTCCAGAACAAGCTGCACTTTGTTAGGACTAATTTCATTGCAGTCTGGATGAAAAAAAATGGGAGTCCCAGCCCATTTTTGCTAGAAACTCTGTGCCTAGGGCATCAGGAACACAGCACCAGTGCCACTGAAACTGCGTCTTCCCCAGCTCTAAGCAATGTCAGGATGGGACAAAGCCGAACAGACGTCTGCTGCTCCCCAGCTCACTGAACACAGATGTCACACTGGCAGGGTGCAACACTGTGCTGCATTACCAGTCCTTCAGCTTGCTGCAAAAAAGCCATTTACAAACCAGTACAGCTCATGGTTGCCTGGGAATTGTAGGTTGACTCCTGAAAGCTGCATAGCCATGGAGTTCTTCACACTATTCTGCATTCTGAACAAGATGGGGCACAATCCGGCCATTAGCCAGAGAGCAAATACAGAACTCAGGAAGTCAGCATGAGATTTTTCTTAGAAGTCTGATAAAGAACAGTAAGTTCAAATAGGGAGAGAGAAGTGTCTTGACTTTGAACTCATTCCACCTACAGTAAAACTCTCATGTATACTGTTTTCTTTCATTTATCTGACAAACTACTGTTCTTTGTTCAACAAATTCTTATTCAAAAATAACATTGTTAACAGTTTTCGTGAATACTTGTGCAAGACACTGCACCCTCAAGTTTTGAGCTCTTTGTAATTCTTACTTTATCTGCAGAGATACATGAGCATGGCTTGAATGTGACAAGTCTAAAGGATGAAGGTTCTTGCAGGAAAAGACTAGACTGATATCCAGGAAACTCACAGCCACTTCTCAGCTCTGCTGAGATGCTCATCCTAGATATATCATGCCTCAATGCTTTGCATGCCTCAGTTCTCCTGTGGTATAATGAGATCAAAGACAGTAAATGTTGCCAGCAGAACTCCCTGAGGCACATGAAAAAGACAGGTCCTTGGGGATAGCCTTCCCTGTACTCACCCTTGGCCCTTCTCATTCTCTTGGATTCTAAAACCTTCTATCTGGATATGGTATTTAGCATAACAAGGGATGTCACAGTGCTGTAAAATAAGAATAAAAACAACAAAGTCAAAGACACACTTCAAAAGAAAAAAAAAATCACATCCCATTAGGTTTCTTCATAAATACCGGTTAACATATCCTACAATAATCACTGGATTTTCACTTGTGTCTTGAACTGTAACAGTGCATTCCCGTTTAACATCCACTTCCACTTCTGCTAATGCTACCTGCACCCTCACGTATCCCAGCCTAAGCTTCTTCCATATCTCTCCACCTGGACCATCAGTTTCCCATCTTTGGTCCAGCCAGCACGGACAGTCATACGCTGGGGATGATCTATACCATGTACATCAGGCAAATCACAATAAAAGGAGTTCACCGCATCGTTGGCTATCATCTCCCTTTCAGAAAAAGCAACAGTTTTGATGAGGTAAAGAGGATAGTTCCCTGTTTGGGACCCGCCCCCCCCCCCAAGAAGGTTCAAATCCAAGAACCTTGCACCTCTATAAGGTGAAGAGCAAGAGCTGAGCATGCCCCTGAGCATCCTATCGTAGCTCACAATAGCATATGCTCAGATTATGGTTGAACAATGAGTACCACATCCTTGTTTAAGAGATGCATGAATTATTGATGATGATCAGGAGCCCTATTAAACTGTCTAGTGGGCCAGCAAGAACATTTAGTAGTTCAAATGCATCAAAATGCATAATAAAGCTTTCTATTTTGAAGTTTGGCCGTTAGAGAAAAGAACCCTGGCAAATATATAATTTTGTGTAATTTCACTTGGATGCTCACTGTAATAGCCGTAGTATTTATGATGCTATGAGTCATACCCATACACTCCTCAGATAGCAAAGACACCATTATCCACACTATTTAAAATCAGAGTCCTTATGCAGGAAAATATTCTAATAAAGTCAAGGCCCACTTATTGCCTTAAACCGTAGACTTAGTGTATAAATATGTACTGGTTCTGTACATACGTCTGTCAGCCATAAAATGCCTGTAAATAAGTGTTATAAAAGAAGAATTGTCAATATTATGAGAAACACCTTCTAGTAATTCTTGTTCAGATCCTGCCTATAAAATTGAGAATTCAATTAAATTGCCTTTTATTATAAGCACAGACAAACCCTTGTAATGCAATAACTAAATCACAAAATAAAGCCTCTCAGAAAAAAAAAAGGCTATTATTACACATTCAGAACATGATATTCAGTCTCATCCTGCCAGCATTTGTGCGTTTCATTGTGTGCAATCAGAAGACAGAAAGCAAAGTTATCATCTTGTTTTGAATGTAGGGCAGAACAGGCTCAAACTGTTTTAGGGACATTTTCAGTAAGTTTGCTACAAGAGATATTTCTCCATTCAGCTCTGCCAAGTATTCTGCTGCAAACTTGAGAAGTTCCTGCACTGAGGGTCAGCCCCTCTCTTTCCTTCCTCCCCTTCACGTAATGCACAGAAGACAGTGGCTCCTGAAGACATCACCCCTTGTTCAATGTCAGCTTAGTTTTCACAGCTACCAGGGACCTTTCCGGGTAAGACACCGCACGCAGCTTCTAGGATTTCACACATGCATTCAGTGCTGTTAATAATCACACAGTGTAAGCCTGAGCAGTAAAATATTTATTCTGAAAGGCTCGAAGTCTTGACTTAAGGAACCCTTCAGTAGCTTGGGACTCAGAGTCCACCTCAACCACCACAGTTACAGTGAAACACTAATTGGTATTTGGAGAGATGCTGTCGCACATGATATTCAAAGGCATTTAACAGGATGTGGCTGCTACATAAATATTATGCAGCTTTTATTCGCTAAATTCACATACAACTTCTCTTTTCAATATCCTTCCCTCTTTGCTTGCAATCACCATGCACATAAAAGTCACTAACTTGGGAAAACGTTTAATCTGGAGATGTTACATTCTACAATAAACCTCAGAGACTGCACAGAAATGAACCATACCACCCAAAAAGTCAACCCTTTGCAGAGCTCTGCCATGAGCAGTAACAGCCCCAATCCCCAGGAAACGCATTACAGAACCTGTAAACACTAAGCACTCTCAAAAGCTTTTCTGATAGCCGAAGAACTGTTAACAAACAGGTAATTTAACCTCAGAAGTCATTAAAAACATGATGCATTTCCAGAATTACACATATCCCAACACTGCCAATGCAGTGGATTTCTATATAGCAGTACAGCAGTGGCTATTATAAAAGATGATAGCAACAAGTCCAGGCAGTAATCTCTTCTTGGATCTTCACCTTTTCTGGAGTCAGCATCTACATTTGTGCAAAACAAGAAGGGGATAGCAGAGCCTCTTGTACAAAAAGAGCTACCTCTTCCTATCATCTTTTAAAAAAAAAGAAGTAGGAGGCCTCACTCTTTTCTTCTATTTCCTCTCCAATCAAAAATCTATCACCCTGACTGAACTGAACTATCTTAGAAAATTATATCAAGATTTTCAAGCTTGACCTCTCAGCTACCCATCTTCAAAGAAGCCGCTGCCATTACAACACACATTCAGCCCTTTTAGGATGCTTTTCATACTATTAGGAATTCCAGTGTTCGATTTAAGTATTTTCTCATTTTTCTTCAACCAGCTGGAAGCAAAAAAGAAGTCCCTGAGCAACACATAGCGAAAGAGAAAATTCTATCTATCTCAGCATGCGCAGTTTTCTCCCAGAAATCTGAAAACAAAAATCTGATGTGAATACAGCTCTATAATTATTATTCACGTACTGTTTCCAGTGAGCTTTTTACTCTTCTCTGGGAGATGTATTCTTCTGCATCAACATAAGACAACATTGTAAACCCACTTGCAAACTCTACAGAGGGTTCTAAATTTATCATTGTTGGGGCAATGATGTGGCCGATAGTCATCTCCTGATCAAAATTATCTGCTGGAATCCATGGCCCAGGACACAGCCTATACACAAAAATGCTGATGCAGCTGTAGAGCAACACTATTTAGAGAGTACGAAGAGCTTGGGGCTTGTTTCTTTGTTTGTTTGTTACAGATACACTGAGAATCTTTTATTTGGATTCTGGATTTAGTTCTTCCTTCTCCCACAGCTAATAACTGGATGACAAACAGAGCATTAAAGCTACACGACTAGCTAAGCTTGTAAAGCCTTATTAAGAGATCCTTTGGACAGCACAGTAGAGGCGTGCTGGAAAGCATCACACAAAAACTTAAGTGTTTGTTTGTCTTACAGCTATGGCAGGTCACTTCGCTTCTCCTAGCTTCATCCCTCTCAGGAGGAGCTCAGGAAAGTGAATCCATGAACATTAAACAGATAACACGTTGCTGAGATAGGCAGATACCGCTTGCTTCTTCCTCATGCCATTTTACATATGCCAGTGCTACACTCAAGAGATGTTTGTAATGGGCCTTACTGGCAATACTGGTCAGGAAGATTCATTCAGCAAAACACATGCCCATGCGCCATCCAACAGGCAGCAGACTAAAGGAAATACACAGAGCCACCTGAGACCTACCACCAGCATAATTAGCTCAGCTGCATGGCATGAAACAAAAGTCTTTTTTTCTTTCTTTTTTTTTTTTTACCTGCAAAATGTGAGTACTGTGGAAGCAATAAACACTCTGTGAGATTAGCACAGTCATTTCACGCTGCTCTGCAAGTCACTACATAACAATTAGATGTCATCATGCTGAACCTTCCATTCATCAGTGAAGTATGAATTTTCCTAACATATTGTAAAAACAATGATATCAAAAATGTGAAAATACCTGTAAACATTAAAGAGCTGTATTTCAAAACTTAAAAAAATCAGATAGTTAAACTCTTTGTACCCCCAGGAAGAGTGGCGATATTAAACAGTCTATTATAGAAACAGCTCCCTAAAGTTTGGATAGACTTAAAAACGTCGGGTTAAAAAAGAAATCCAAAATGTGTGATTCCAGTCACAAAACGATAAGAATCATCCCTAGTCTGCTTATCCATGCCCAAGAGTCTTCTCGTGGCCTGGGATAACAGCAGAACTGCCTCCCACCCTCCCACACGCACATCATCATATGCATTTACTGAAGAGCTTACACGGCAGGACAATAAAACAATGTCTGCAAGACATCTCCTCCCCCTAAGATATACGTTAAAACAAAACCTGTGACCTTTGCAACTATATTTTCTAAGAGGTGAGGGGAGATAGCAAAGGAGTCGCATGAGCCCAAGCAGACCAAACAGTAACAGAAAGGACCCTCATGAGCACAGTGAGCTTACTGCTTTAGCAGGGAGGGAAAAGACTTGCCCTCCTGGGTATCTCTTCTCCCAAATTAGCATCATTAGCACAGTATCCCCACCTGCTTTTGTCACTGAAGTGCTGCAGGAAGATACAGTATTTGCCCTGCCACCGCTAAAAGAGCCAGGGGAAAAGCATACCTTATCCCCTGAAACTCTGCAGAAAATTAATTGGAAGCCCAAGATGAGCTAAGCTCCTCCAGCCTACTTTGACAGACTAAATCAACACAAACTATACAACACAAGTTGAAGAAATAAAAAGAGAACTATCATAAAATCTACAGCCAGCAGTAGCCAGGGACGAAGTTTAAATCTCCAGTTAATAGCATCTATTACTTTCAGGGCTCACCAAAGACTAAAACATTTCATCTCACCTTGGAAAAAAAATACTGCTTCTCAGGCTGAAAAGGGGATCTCATCCAGCACTCCCATGGGCTGATACTGTCACTACAGCAACTTTTTATCATGACTGTACTCTAATCCACATTCCAATACTTAAAACATTAAAACATGAACATTTCTCTTTTAGTATATGTAAAGATGGACTTAAAGTTAGTAAGACTTGTTTGTTCTAATGTTTGCATCATGACTAGAAAGCAACGACAATGTCAGACAGCATCAATAACTCCAGTCTAACCAAACTATGTTTGCGAGTAGCACAAGGTTGTAGCACAAGGTTAGTACTTCAGCAAAGGGTTTTACAGTATCATGTCCACAGAAACAGTGAATAATCTTTAGAGGAACAAAGAGCAGGGGCAATAAACCCTCCCCAGGTAGAATGGCCTTCTATTACCCTTTGGCATATTTATGATTTGGTTTAATATAAAGTTAGGAGATTTCTTTTTGCAACATTTATTTTTATTCAGCTTTTAGAAAGAGTTACATTCTTTTCTAAGCATTAACAGTCATTAAAGTAATACCCGCTTAGCTTGCCCTTGCTCATCAGCCTAACTTGAAACATGGATTGACTTGGCAGCTCCCTGTGGTTTCTATTGTGGTTAGGGTTACACGCCTCTGGCCTTCATTTACATACCTTAGATAAGCACAGGTGTCCCTACTGCTAACATATCAGTAAAACACTCTTTAAGAATAGAATGAATCAACCCAACCTAAAAATGAGTCTAAATGTTCTTAAATAATCATGGCACCTTCATTTTGAAGAAAGCCAACTTCTAAGCATCCAAGGCTCGAATATTATTAAGGCTTCTAAAAGCAATATTCTACAGCCCCAACAGAGCACATATTTTATTTAAACTAGCGTTACACCTAAGAGCTTTAGCTTATATTTTCTTCTCAGGCAGTCCTTATTACTTTGTGACTGTTTCGTATCACCTCTAAATAACACTGTCACCAGCTAAATGAATAGAGTGTGCTATACTTACAGATGATTTATACAGAACTAAAACATATATCGGTAGGCATATTTCTACCCCGAGTCTCTAGATACGGTTCCCCTTGGCATCAAAGGAATTACGTGCCTTTCTGCCCTGAATTTATAAGAAGTTTATTTACATATGCATACATTCTTGAGCTCTGGCACATACAACTTGGCACAAAGTTGGAAACCTCTGTCTGGGAAAGGCGCACTGCATGCTTCACCCTGTTCTGCTGAACATCCTCTAAAACCACTGCTAGGATCACTTAACACAGCTCACTACAGGGATTTCTCTAATTCTGGAAGGAGAGGGAAAAATAGATAGGAAGAACAATGTCCAATCTTATTCAACAATCACATGGCATACATTGGAGCCGTTAGAGATATAGGGATTTATGGACTCCCTTATATGAACAGAAGAACCCTTATCCTTACTGCTGAGGTCAGTGAAGAGCTAGGTACTGAAGGTCAGGTATGTCAATAAAGTGTTTCTCTCTTCCCATTTATAAGTTATCCTCAGGAAGTTCCAAGGACTTCTCCAAGAATTTTGCAGATAGTAATGAACAAAGCAACAACCACAAAAGAATATATATCACGTGTAGAAAATATGACTCTGAAATAAAATCATTCTATCAGCAAAGCTGACTATCAGCTCAGGAAAAATAAAACTACGGTAAGCGTGTTGGCTGCTAGAGTAGTGATTGTAACAGAGGGAGCACACAACTGAAGAACTAGTAATTAGAGGTCTAATGCCTGCAACACCACTCCTCTGATTTAGCTGCTCAGTGCCCCAGAAAATATATTCTACTCGTTAATAGAGATATTTTTAAACACAACTTCAAACCCAGCATTTTAAAAAATTCAAATATATTTTTCTACTTGCTTCACACAGCTCAGACCTTGTTTCAGATTTGAAGAAATACTGGAGAAGTTTTCAGACAACAAATAATCTGGAAGTAAAGAATGAACCCCAAAATAACAATGAAGATGCAGGCAGAAAAATCCCCCTAAACCCCCTACATACCTCCTCCTACAACATTGGCTGCTGTAACGCACCTCAATATCACACCATAGCAAAGTCCACATCCTGGTAACTCACAGCCTTCTATGTGCTAGATGTGAAGCCCTGTGTCTCCAAATTACTGATGGAGAAGAGCAGCTGTGCAGCTCAGAGCCAGCCCGTGCTGACAGTCGTCTGGTCACCATATGCATGTTGGTAGGTGTTCCTGGGCTGCCTTGCCATGAGGCAAGCAGGACAGACATCTATAACCTCTCTGGAGGTAAGGAACACTAGTCAGGGTCTCTCCACCCCCTATGAGTCCACGATTTTCACAAAGTTTTTTGCAACATAACACTTCCAGCTATGTCAGCTTGTGTTACAACTAGCCAGAGGAATCTGTCAGGCAGCGCAATCATGTAAGGGCTCATAACCAAACACAAAGACTTCTCCCTTCATCTTGCCACACTGCCATCATCTCCTCAAGGAGCCTCCAAGGGAGAGAAACACAAGCTCCTACTCAATCAGGTGTGAGGAGCCCTGCGGATGAACCCTAGGGCTGGCTCAGGAAGAAGCAGGGTGCTGCTGTGGCCTTCTCTGCTAAGCAAAGCAAGGCCAGGCAAGGCGAGGGCAGCGCTTTTGGAGAGAGGCGGTTACACAAGAAAATTTGCCATCTTGTAAAATCATCCTTTCCTCACCCCATGAGCCTAAAAAGCATTATATGCCCACTGGGCTGTGCTTAAACACATTCCCAACACAGTCAGACATATGTGATACTGATCACTGCTGGCAGGATATATTAGGGTTATTATATTCTTATATATAAGAAACCCTGTTTCTTATATTATTCTCTAAGCATCTGCTATTTGCCACTGTTGGAGACAGGATATCAGGCTGTCAGTAATCGTTATGTCACGGAAACAAATGGACTGTTCAAGAAAAAACTGAAAAAATGAAGATGGCAAAAAGAGAGAGTAAAAATAATCAAGGTGAAATCACAGAGTCCCAGAGGTAAGACAAAGGGTGCTAAATGAATAAGAAATACCAGGTGAGCACTGAGGGGATGGGAAATAGAAAGCAACACCGCGGCGATCAGAGGAGGAAAGGTTTTAGTCCATATTCCTGCTGGAAGGGAAGCACCTTAAGGGAGAAGCAATGGAAAAAGATGATCAAGCTACGGAAAAGACCCAAATGCCAGCAGTGTGAAGTGAGGAGCCAAACAAGAGAGTTTTTGATGGACCACAAAAATTGCAGCTGTGCCAGCATTGCAGGCTTGTTTTTTGCAAACAGCTCAGTGACACACCACAGACTGAGCGCAAGAATATCATCACATGAAATTACTACAGAACACTTTAAAAATCACTGATAATGGACAAGATGTAATTTTAATGAGGAACCATCAGTGAATGGAAGTGCTTTTAACTGGGCCTACAGAGACAAGTTTCTCAGCCCAATGCAACTCAGAACTGTCTTAAGTGATAAAAATTGCCAAACTCAGACAACTACAGCAAATCAACTCAGTCCCCTTCGTATGGCTGTCCCTGTCAAAGATCAGACACTGTAACACAGGAAAACATAAGTTTAGAATCAAAGAATGCAATGATGAATGATCTACCCCACTTACAGTGGGGCGAACCATACACTGGAAATCAGAGCCTTAAAAATATATACGAGTCAGGACAGATAAATTGAACGTGATGTCCCAGGGCCATACTGGAGCTACAGGATCTAATGACACCTGGATATTTGAAGAGAGGCAATTTTGTCCAAGGTTAGAAAGGTGATGTTGTTTCTGCGTACGGTGTTAGTGAGAATATCAGCAGAATGTGATGTTCTACTGACCCAGAATAGCCACCTCTGTTGTCCACAGCTCAAAAGATGCTGAAAACTGCACGAGATTTGAGGACCTGAAAAGATTGTGTAGAAAGAGTTTAACTTATACGATCATTTTAGCAAAAAGAAGGATAAACGATTATTTGTCCACATCATGGGAAATTATTTCCATTACTAGCAGGCTCCTTAATTAAGTAAATAAAGGAAGAAAAAGATTCAACATATGGAACAAGGAAATAAACTGAGAATGGATTTTTTTTTTTACATCATCCAAAATAATTACTCACTGAAACAACTACCCTCAGGACACCTTTGAGTCCGAGTTATCTGCACTCTTTAAATATGGCTGAATATGCTCTGAAAGGCAAGGAGAAATCCCTGGATGAAATTTTCTATAGCCTATGTTATCAGGTCAAACAACGTGATCCTAACAATCACGTATGTCTTAGAGAACTCAGAACTGCTAAACAGTATTTGAAATACATCACAATGCTCAGACTTACATGCTTACATGAGGTTTTATATTTGCACACAATTTTAGAAAACAGAGAAGGTGGCAATTAACATTTTTAAAAGAGGTAAGTTATCAAGGCAAGAGATCTCTTTGATAGGGATACATTCACATTCATTCCAGCATTCAACTATAATTTTACTGTCATAAGCCAAGCGCATAATACTGAGTACCATAAAATCTAAAAATACAGGCTTTTGCAAATAGAGCCCATATTAAAATTAAACCATAACAGTAAGAGTTTCACTAGACCCACAATAGCCCCCATTAGAATCATTAAAATTACAGTCTTTCAGATAACAATGTCCACAATAACTGTTTGCAAACCATTATATACATTAAACTGTGGATAATTAACATGCTTCTGCAATTTTTTTTTTTTTTTTCCTTTGCAAGCAATAGCTGCTATAAAATGATAGATGTCTGCCCAGAGCTTCCTGAATGTTGCATATGCTGAAAAAGAACGGAGCTAGGCATTCGTGGTCAAATGCTGTAAGTCTTGGCATGAAAACACACTTCTGAATTCCACGTTTTGCCTGAAACAAGCCTGCTGGGTAAATCTCAAATATAAAATCTTCTATGGGACAAATCTCATACTACCAGTCTTCTCTCTGCAATAGTAACTCCCTGCCTACAATCAAGGTGGCAGGGAAGTGGGCAGGAGCAGGAGATCCGCGAAGACCACTAACGCGTATCATCTACATCGGTCTCTAAACTGACGTAGATTTTCCCACTTCAGTTTCACCATAAAGCCTGGAACTTACAAGTCCAGAAGATTTACTGATGTTTAACGGGGGGGGAAGCGTGACTTCTAGTGCCAATCAAAGAGATTTTATTTCAGTCAAGTAGCAACACTACGTCCCAGTGAGCAGAAATGTAAAGGGTATCTGCTATCGGGATGCTCAGTGGCAAGCAGCAGCACATCTTTCACAGTCACACTTGATAATATGGATTGACAAAGCAATTCAAGTTCAGTAAGGCAGAGTTAAAGCTACAGGGGTTGGATCCTCCACCATGCCTCTCACTTCCACCAAACCCCTCAAAAAAGCCTGGAACAGCCCAGGCAGAGCTGAGCAGTTTGCTGGATGAGGACTGAAACCAGCCACCGTTGCTTGGTAGCACTCATCTCATCTACTGCAGCAGCCACGTCCTGCCCTGAGCCCATTACGCAGGCTCCACCTGCATGACTAGAGGGGACTGGGCATTTCTCGCCTGCCATTCGTCTCATCTTACCGTAGACTCCTAAAATAAGTAGGGGTAATGGCTCCCTCAGAGTGCCTTTTTCCTCTGCTGTGAAGCAAGTCTAAATAAGGAACATCAATGTAAATGCTTGCTGCATCAGATTAACACCCTTCTGTCTTTCGGTGCCAGATACTTACATCCATAATGATCAGTGAGATCTTCCCTAATGTCACCACCTCAGAAATAAAGGTGGTGACATTTCTAGAATAGAGCAGGGAGACCAACTTTGCCACTGTTTGAGTTGGAATCAAAATTAATTATTTGCTACCTAATATCTGTGGAAAAAAAAGGACCAAAATACCAAAATTGGTCTAAAAGGAATCATGTTATCAGAATCTCACAGTATCTGTCCCACTGCCCAGTAGATGGAAGTGATGATCAGTGTGTGTCCTGGCTGGAGATTAACCAGCAGAAGTAGCTTCTGTGCAACCTGAGTTCATGGACTGTGGCACGAGGGTGGAAACATTTTGGGTGACCGTGGGGCCTATCTGTATCATATCCACTACGACCTAGCTCACTAATAAAGTGCGATTTTGGTGTGCAACAACTTCCCAGCTCGGTCTGCTCTCTTATCTCTTATGCAGAAACCATGCAATTCACACAATATTTCCAGCAAGGAAAGGGTATTTCAGTGGTGGGAGAGGTGATGTCATTTCTCTAATGTTTGTTGACTTGTGGTTAGAAGGTGCAATTCAACAGCTGAGGAATCATACAATCACAGAATGGTTAGGGTTGGAAGGGACCTTAAAGATCATCTAGTTCCAATCCCCCTGCCATGGGCAGAGAAACCCTCCACTACACCAGGTTGCCCAAAACCTCATCCAACCAGGCCTTGAACACTTCTAGGGATGGGGCAGCCACAACTTCTCTGGGCAACCTGTTCCACTGCCTCACCACCTTCTGAGCGAAAAACTTCTTCCTTATATCCAATCTAAATCTCCCTCTTTCAGTTTAAAGCCATTGCCCCTTGTTCTATCACTACACACCCTTGTAAAAAGTCCCTCTCCAGCTTTCCTGTAGGCCTCCTTTAAGTACTGGAAGGCTGCGATAAGATCATCCCGGAGCCTTCTCTTCTCCAGGCTGAACAGCCCCAACTCTCTCAGCCTGTCTTCATAGCAGAGGTGTTCCAGCCCTTGGATAATCTTCATGGCCCTCCTCTGGACTTGCTCCAGCAGCTCCATGTCCTTCTTGTGTTGGGGACTCCAGAGCTGAATACAGTATTCCAGATGGGGTCTCACGAGAGCAGAGTAGAGGGGCACAATCGCTTCCCTCAACCTGCTGGCCACGTTTCTTTTGATACAGCCCAGGATACGGTTGGCTTTCTGGGCTGCCAGCGCACATTGCCGGCTCATGTTGAGCTTCTCATCCACCAGCACTCCCAAGTCCTTTTCCTCAGGGCTGCTCTCAATCCATTCTCCGCCCAGCCTGTACTTGTGCATGGGATTGCCCTGACCCACGTGCAGGAACTTGCACTTGGCCTTCTTGAACTTCATGACGTTCTCACAGGCCCACCTCTCCAGCCTGTCAAGGTCCCTCTGGATGGCATCCCTTCCCTCCAGGAATGTATCATTTTTATTCATGCTGCATTACACAGAAGCACAGGCATTACAATCCATATCATCTGAGCAAAGGTAGCAAGATCCTTGGACACATGCCATCGCAGCTCTGTAGTAAAATTACGGTCTCTTGAATGTCTTATGATCTCCAATGATTACAGCATTTGCATTGGGCTGATGGTTCAAAATAATCTGATTTTCAAAAGTTACAGCGTTTAATTAGGATTAGGAATAAAAATTATAGCATTCAACAGAAAAAGTATTATGACAGCATCTGCCCTGAAACAGGGCAGGGGGAAAAATCAGTCAAGATTTAAAAAAATATATAAATAAATTAATATTAAGAGTGACCAACAACCAAAGAAAATAACCTTCCAGGACAATACACAATAGGTAGCAGCTGCCTCTTATCTTTGGGGTGGAAATTCACTTGATACTTTTGTACCTCAAAACATTTTTACTTTGATGTGGCGTAAAGCCCTCTCTACAATACAGGTCCCTTTCTATGCATTTTCTAAGTGACTAAATCCTAGCACTCCATTTTGACTTTTATTGCTTTTCAGACTGGTGAGAGCCATATAATGATTCATCATTAAAGCAATCCTTAAGCAGCTTTGTTCCTATTTGCTGCTATACATATTAAATAGAAATTGCTTTTTGAATTCACCTCTAAAGTCAGACTCAATTTTTTTTCTAACAAGAATGGTATCTCCAGTCATCATCTGAATGCAGCAAAGTGAGAAAACCTTTTGCATAATATAAATATCTGCATTCACTAAGAGGAGGCTGATGCCACCACCTACTGTGAACACATTTTATAAGTGGTACAAAGCCAGACAGATTTCAAATGCAGTAGCGCAGTCTCTTAAAGATACTCCAGGCACTAACAGCAAGGCACAGTTTTATCTACGACTCAACAGTTTCTGGACCACAGGCTTTGATCACCTGTAACTGGTTCACAAGCAGCATCCAAAACGTAAAAATGCAATGGTCACTGAAAGACTACAGGCACCTAATGACTGGCCTTCATTTACCTCCTCACAGAAACCAGTGAAATCTCTCCCTAGCAAACAGTTCTTGAAGATTAAATTTATTCCCTTTGCACTTGCCTGTTATCCATTCCCTGCACCGTCTATGACTGTCGAGCAGCACACAACTGGCCAGCCGTCCCCACCCAGCTCTCCAGGCTCAGGACCTGACGGATAAAGCCGGGCATTTGTCTCCAAAAAAAGCAAACCTGAAAGGGATCTCAGCATCGCTGCTGCCAGGTCACAACTGGGCCCAGATGAACATCAAGCTCAGCCCCATCTTGCAGCAGAGCATCCGCGTGGCATGCCAAGGAGTGCCCTGCCCCTGCTCTACCAGATGGGCAGTTATGTGACTCTCAGGCGAAGGAAGGTATCAGTACAGCGCATGTGACACGCAATAATAACCAGCCCCCATTTAATAAATTACAGTTTTTAAAATTACCATTATTAACTCTAGCAAATAGCTCTCAACTTCCACATAATTAGAGTTTAATGCAGAACTTTATTACTGACCAGAAAGGCTGCTTAGAAATAATCAGTAGTTCAAACGCACTGGTTTGATTTCCCGAGCGGATGGGCGTACAGCTGTAAGGCACGTGTTCTCATCCCCTCCTTCAGACCGCATCACAAGTGAACACGCTCCAACATCTTGCTGTTTTCGCAAAAGGACTTTCTGAAAAATGCACTTGCTGGAATAGGGGCACAAAGACGACCAAAAGAGTTGCTGGCCAGTAGGCACCAAATTAATTTTGAAAGCATGTTTGTCAGAAGCATTTTACTCTAATTCAGCCATTCTGCCTGTGTGCAAACAGCAGTAAATGGGATGACTACCATATAATTTTTCTCGTGTTTCCTGCACAGGCAATTGGGTTATTTAACGGTCACCACCTTTTATAACCACTCTTCTAGAGAGAAGTCATTTGGACGGCCTTACACCAGTATTACACTGGTGAGACTCCACTGGGTGTTCATACACTCGTGTTTTCACCTCTCTGCGTGAAGTCAGGAGATTTTTCTCCTCTTTGTGGGAGAAATGAGTGTAGCTATGGAGCATTGCTGCCCAGCTCTACCTAGTGTGCGAGAAAGAAGGGATCCTCTTTCCCAGGATGGAGAGGAGCAGCTACTCCCCAGGCATCATCGCAGCCTCGATCCCCGACAGGAGTTGTGGCTTCTTGGTTCATATACAGCGCAAATCCACCAGACCCACTTCTGCTCCTCCACCTCCAACACAGAGGTCTTTCAGAGCAGCAGAGATATTCTCCACAGGATCCCAAAGAAGGATGCGCAAGTGTCCCTGTTCTTGCAAAACAGGAAATATGTTCTTGCCTGTGTTTGAGCCCAAATTACAGTTTTAGTTGTAATTTAGGGGATTCTTCTCCAGACTTCCCTATGAGATTTGTCAGTGCTGAGTCAAGCATAGCACAACAGCCCTGGGGAAGTTGAGGAGGCAATAATGAATGCTCTGACCAAACTGCTCAGGTAACAACACGTTCCAGTCAGGAAGCCCTGACTAAAGAAAACAAAAGTGACTAAAAAGATTTGCAGTGCAGATGACAGTCCTGTTCTTTTTCCCGAAGAGTGCGGTTATGAATGACACATTTGTTCTGTCAGGATGCCACAGAAACACTTCTGAAATTGTTACACAGCAATGGCACTGTTGGCTGTGCTATCTCAATAGATCTGCAATGCCAGAAACATGCACAAAACCCTCTCCGTGTGATCCAGACATGTAATCCGGGCAGCACCCACCTATTCTGCACGCCAGGTTTTCTTGGCACGGTCCGCGCTCACGTACTCAGGAGCCAACATGCAAACATGCCCAATACCCTGCTTTTCCGGGGGAAATTGTTTGAACATTTTCCTTTCGTCTTAATCTTTACAGAGTAAAGCTCCCACTGGACGCCTCAAGACAAATCGAAAACGCACGCCTCGCCGGTGAGAAAGGAGCAGCATTAGCTGCTATTGATTTTTCGGGATTTCCCAAAACAGTACCTTCCTAAAGAAGTCTAAGGAAATTTGATGGCACTGGCAGTTTTTCTCTCCCAGGTATCGGTGCAAAAAATCCTCAAGCAAAGGTTGCAGGTGGTAAAGCAGTTAGCAGAGATGAACAAAACTCCTCTCCACAGAGCTGGGAAAGCAAAGCACAAAAACCAGACTCATACGCAGGCTGTTGCTAAAACAAATTTCCTTCTCTACTTCCAAACACCAAGATCAACACTTAGGACCTTTAAATTCCCTCTTTCTCAGGGAAAAGCACCTCTTTTCTTCCTTTTAGTGTAATTCCACTCCTCCAAAAAACACCACCTCCCTGCCGGCAGCATTTTCTCTCTCCAGGTGAGCGTCCTCTGTCCTCCCCACGTCCACAGGTGCAGAACGAAGGGACCTGTAGAGTGCACTGTGTCCCTGTTTCTGAACTGAAGCATAACCCAGCACACTGCAGCCAACTCCTTCGAAGGGTCATATGCCAGGAAGAAGCAAAAGCTCCCAGGTACATTCCACAGAGACCAAGGCAAGTTTGTTCCAATTAAGTGCAACAACTTTATTGCCAGGCATGAAAGGTATCACTCAGGTATCCTTTGTTCTCTCCTCCCTGCTGCGCACACAAAAACCACACACACACATTTCTGTCTGGCATCAGGCTGCAAATTAAACCCTGTTCCCACTGAGAGATTTTTTTTAATTTTATAGCCCAGGTTGAGGAGAGGATTGTATCCCCCTGACAAAGATCACGGCGTATTGCACAGGCAGCAGCACCTACCTCAGCAAGCCGACAGAGCCAGCAAGTCAACATAATTCCTCTTCGATGGAGACGTTTACCCCAGCTCAGCCAGCCAGGGCTCTGCTGCCGTGCCTGGCACTTCGGACACACCGAGAAAGCATCTTCTGTGAGCAGCACAGCTTCTCTCACACCCTGAACTGCAGCAGCGGCAGCCTGGGAGAGCAGCGGCAGTTGAATTGCTGCACATGTATCTCTGCAGATTATTTCCTGCTCCAACACTTGGCGTAAAGGCAGATGCTCTTAACCCTCTGGAGGCCTATGCCTCTGTTCTCCCTCAGCAGGGGCGAGCAAGCAACTCCAAATATTCTGCGGTGCGGCCAAAGAGGAGTGACTGGAGACACACAGGGCATCCTCCAAGAAGTAGTCCCAACCTCGAGTTAGTTGCAGTCACTTTGCGCTCAGGGAGCCAGGCGTTCCCACGGCAGCCCACAGCATCCCTGGCCAGACGCCACACATCTCTGCTGCATCACCCGCTGTAGGTTCCCGAGCACCGGCAACGCGCTGCTCATGGCTCGTGCGGGTGCCCCTGCGAGGGCTTGCTGGGGTGGCCAGTGTGCCCGACCTGCAGCTGGAGGCCACGGCTACGCAGGCGAGAAGGTGAGGGGCACGGGTGACGTGGTGAGCCCGACAGTGTCACCGAAACTCAAGCATCCAGGGTTCCCGCTCCTGGCACAGAGCTCTGTGGCCCCAGGCGCTGCCCATCACCTGCGGGCACCCACGCCGCAGGCGAGCATGCGCTGTCCGGACGGCGGCACTCAGCCGGCGAGCTTCAGTGCTGCTCCCTCTCACAGTCTGTGAATGTGACTGGAAAGCATGGCTGAAAAACATGCTACAATTAACAGGAGGGAGGGAGATACTATTGCTCTCCTGCTAGTCTTAAAGGCACATTGCTCACATGTGCCTGTTGGAGACACAAACCTCCACAGCTCCAGCCCTGGTATCTCCCCCACCTGCAGGCAGCCAAGAAGCACAGGCAGGAGCCCTGGCCGGGGCAGGGGAAGCAGAGCACCCTGGGAGCTAGGAAGGGAAGGGGCAGCTAGCGGGAGAGCCCCCACATCAGGGTCTGAGAGTGAGGCCTCCCATAACACCACTGTCCCAGGAGCCAAATCAAATCCCTGTCACCCAGCCTGAGTGCTTACCCCCATCACTGGCCCCTCTGCTAACATCCCAGACGGGACACGGGGCAGCCTGGCCACTGCCGCACCACATCCCACGCAGTCAGATCCGGCGGGCAAGAAGGGCCCGGCCCACCGTGGGGGCATGATGCCCCTCTTCTCGGCTTGGCAGGGGAGCTGGGTTATCAGCACTGCTCCCACTGGAGATACTGGTCAGGACTATGGCAGCAGCAGGTGCAGTTTTGCACCCTGATGTTACCCTTCTGCAACTCTTCTCAGAGCCAGGAGCTATGAGACACTGAAATCCAGTGTGCCACACATGTTAAAGCCATCATGAGCTCAGCAGGTCTTAGACTGGCTGCAGCAACTGGTGCTACAACCACCTCCCTCCCGCTGCAGGCCCGCAGCCAGCAGGCTGTGCACCAGCCGAAAGCCACATGTTCTCCCGCTTTGCTTCTCCCAGCACCATCTTCCGTGCACCTTGGTTTGTCCTTCAGTATGTCACAGCTCAGATTCAACAAGAACAATGCCAGTAACTCCAGCCCACGTCAAGCCTTTCCCTCCCCTGCCCCCCAAAAAGCCAGCATCTGAAACGCCCTCTAGAAGCCTGTTAAACAGGGAATTTAGCTTATTAAAAACCACTGCCTTTTTCTCGGTAGTGGTTGCTACCATACACAACATGCTCTTCTGAGCAGGACGGAGTCGTGTGAAGCCCAGGGCCCTGTTAAACGGCTTTGCGTCATGCCGCGTCATGTTAACACCTTTGATTCTCCGAGCCCATTGAAGGCATCAAAATCAACCTGGCTGACACCTGCCTCCATCAGCGTGAAGGAAGCTGTTAGCAGCGTGACGTATTAGCCCAATATTAGACAACGACAAAACAAATTACTATAGTGAAGAAGCCATAAGTTAAGCATAGTTTAACTTTAGGCTTTTCTGAAAATAGCCTGAAAGAAAAGGTACAGACTTTGTACCATTAAGACAGAATCGGTGAAGAGTTACCGCTGACGCAAACGTGCATCACATCATAATAAACACCTGCCTTCCTGTAGGTGCAAACTTCACTGCTTCCAGGCCATGCAGTTTTGTGCAAAAATACCACAGTGAATTAGTTCAAATTTGTCTATATTAAGCATTGTGTGTCTTAAAGAAAGCTGTTTTGACACCAGATCTACAAAACTTGTATAAGTAGTAATAAAAATGCTAGCAGAGACACTTAAGGCTTTATACTCCCAAAGTTTTTCCCCTGAGTATCAAAGATCAAATTTGTTCCATAGAGCATAGCTGAGGATTTCTCAAGTATAATGCTTCATGAACTCATCTGATTAGCATGCAAACACAGCACAGTGACTCCCACCACATCCCTACAAGTATTTGTCCTGAAATGCAGCAGTTCCCTGCAATATATTGAATAGAAATATTCTATGTACAGGTTTGTTTTTTTTTTAAGTGCAAGACCTGACTGATAAATCAAAATTAAATTCAGAGGAAAGGACTGCCTATTAAATTCGTAAGACCAAATGCTGATTTGAGTTATTCTAATGTGTGTAATAGAGTGGCTTGGTGTGAAAAACCCAGGCCAGTAGGGTGACATCTTACTGTCAGCTACCAGAACCACCACTGAGAATTGTGCACATGTGTGTGAGGGTAGAAGTGGGCCACACTTAGCTACAGAGAGTACGTTATCTCTTTGATTCAGGTCAACATGAGACCTCATTTTAAAAAAGATTTGAATGTTAGGAAGACATCATGCCGTGAAGTGTCATACTACAGAAAGCGGAATCATTAAAGATGTCTACAAACAACTGCAAGACCTGAAATTCACATTGCAATTATACTAAACTGTATGTTCCACCAAAAATACGTATTCCAATTAGAGTACACAGCTCTTCACAAAAAGAACACTGCAAAACAACCCTTCTCAAAGGCTTTAAAGGCATGAGAAATAAATGTAAACCTACAGAATCACAGCCACCCCACAGTGGTTTAAAAAAAAGAACCTTGCAAGTCAAAACCTAACTACAACTATTCAAACTTCTAGAAACTTATTTTAAACTATATTCCTACCTGATACACTAGGAATAACGATGCAAACTGTAAAACCTTTTGAAACTCAAACCCCTTAGGAGGATGTATCCATGTTGAAGGATATGCCTAACACGCACAACAAGCAACTATCCATGAGGAAAGCAGGTGCATTCAAGAGCATCCGATATGCTGACCCTACTGGGACTGGACAAGAAAAATAACACTAGTTGCATTGGGTTTGTGTGGCAGAATTTTGCTAGTGGGAAAGGGGCTACACAGGTGGCTCCTGTGAGAAGCTGCTGGAAGGAAGCTTCCCCGGCTTCAAGTCAGACCCCTCTCCGGCCAGGGCTGAGCCCATCAGCAACAGTGACAGGCCCTCCATGACAACATAGTTAAGAAGGAAGAAAAACTGCTGAGTGCCTTGTAGGGCTGCGTGTGGCCCTGGCTGGGAAGCAGCTCCCCGCAGCCTGGTGGCATCAGCCAAGGGCCTTCATTCCCCTAAATCGAGACTCGGGGAGCACTCCAAAGCTCCCTGCTTCCAGGTGCATGGTGCTTAGTTGTCAGCTGCGCCTAAACCACAACACTAGTTTAAATGGCTACTTTGAGGAAGAAAAAAAAGGCAGGAGCAGGAAAGAGATGGAAGCCTGGTGGGATGAGCATGTACCCAGCAACTCACTTGCATGGGTCCTGCAAAATACTGTGGCTATCTCTGCTCAGAAATCCTGGAATACTGACCTCAGTCTTCTTCATGTTACAAGATTAATCTGCCCTACTCCTGAAATTCAACACCTAACCTCCGTTTGTAATTATTCTTCTACTACACTCATATAGTGCATGAAGGCTAATCTATTTAAGGACATGGACCAGTGGAGAGGGTCCAGAGGAGGGCCATGAAGATGATAAGAGGGCTGGAGCACCTTTCCTATGAGGACAGGCTGAAAGAGTTGGGGCTGTTCAGCCTGGAGAAGAGGAGGCTCCGGGGTGACCTTATAGCGGTCTTCCAGTACCTCAAGGGGGCCTACAAGAAAGATGGGGAGAGGCTGTTCAGGAGGGCCTGTTGTGATAGGACAAGGGGTAATGGTTTTAAAATAGAGGGAGGTAGATTCAGGTTGGATATTAGGAAAAAATTTTTTACCATGAGAGTTGTAGAACACTGGAACAGGTTGCCCAGAGAGGTGGTGGATGCTCCATCCCTGGAGACGTTCAAGGCCCGGTTGGATGAGGCCCTGAGCAACCTGATCTAGTTGGAGATATCCCTGTTCCTTGCAGGGGGGTTGGACTAGATGGCCTTTGAAGGTCCCTTCCAGCCCTAACCATTCTATGATTCTATGATTCTATGATTCTATTTTCTAACAAATAGTTGGTCCATTTTTTAGGGAATCTGCTGTGACTAAGTTGGACATGATCATAATTCGTTTGTAACAGGTAAGTAAACGATTCATACATCTATTGCCAGCACGCTCTTCCAGTAACATGTAAGAAAATCCTTAAAAGTGGGAAGAAAGGGCTTCTGTACTGAAAATCAATGTCAGCACAATAATTCCAGACTTCTGGAGGGTGATGGGGGGTGGCTGCACGCCCTGAAGCAACTGCATAGGGCCACCACGTACGCTGCCATGGGCAAGCACCTGAACTTCTGCATATAACAATGGCAAGAACAGCATCGGAAGAAGCCAGGACACCCTGTGTAAGCGGCAGGCAGGGAGATTGTCCCTCCTGAGCCTTGCATTCATTTTTGAAACATGCAGTAAGAGCCATACTCAGTTTTGTGCATAGCTCCTGTACAGACAATGAACTGAAAACTTCAAGAAAAAAACCTTGCCAAACAGTGAGATGATGCCATATAGCTGATCTTCTCTTAGAAAGACGTCACACACATGCCCCAAAACTGTAAAGAGCAATGCCCAATTCTTCACTCCCTATAAGCTCTCAGCTACAAATAAATTAAGGGGACTCTGGGATACGCCAAGCCTTTCACCCCAGGTTACTTTTCTCCAGGCTGCTGTCCCAAAAATCAGGGTTCTTTCACCCAGTGTGCAAAAAGTCGATCCACACCAGAGTCGGGATATTTACTTTTATTGCATATGTGCACAGAGATGGGTAGCTAGGTGGTAATTCCACAAAGCTAGCACACCCCTGCTTGAAACTACATTGTATTTGTCCTGCTGCATGATTAGCATATACCCACCCACTCTACCTCTGGTGCTGCCATGATGAATTCCTTTGGGGGTAACCATTTAAGTCCATAACCCATCCTTTAAAACAGCCTTAATGATTCCATACACATATGGGAGGCACTTTGGAAAATGGCAATGACACATAGACCCCATTGGTGTCTGCCTGCAACATCACAGACTCCAAAAACCAAAAGGACTGTCCAGGCAACCATGATGACCCTGGTCTGTAGTCATCTGGGAGATACAAATACTGTGGAAATATTGTGAAAAGAACTCTTGAAGAAACACTGCAGTTGGTTCCAAGTGATGCGCTCATGTGCCTTCGGCAGTGCTCAGAGCTGCACAGGCTTGGGACCCACAAAGCCATGGGACTGCACCAGCACCTTGTGGCACAGTGAGTGGCACAAAGGTGTTGGGGACCTTCTGGCACCCATCCCCACTTCATGTTCCTTCCAAGGATTTTCTTCCTAATGCAATCCTTCCTTTCATCAGTAATTTCTTAAAACTTATATCCACATTCAATTTTCTGTTTCTACTCATTCTACTCATTTGTAGTTTTGGAACAATTCTAAAAGAGAATTGCCAAAATTTGGTAAATGTTGTTTCTGTGCTGGGTTTCTGTGGTGGGTTTTGGTAGCAGGCAGGGGCTGCAGAGGCAGTTAAGCTAATCAGCACCTCTGTGAATTGATGTATTTAAGGGGCTGTTGTGGTTCAAATCTGCGGCCGCTGAGCTGCCACGAGGCCGCTCGCTCCCCGCGCCCCTCTGGGAGAGGAGAGAAATTTAATAAAAAGGCTGAGGGTGAGACAAGAACAGAGGGAGCACCCACCGACCGTGGCCCTGGGCAAAACGGACTCGGCTCGGGGACAATCAATTCAATTTATTAACAGTTACTTGAAAGGATAGAGAGAAAACAAAGTCAGATCTTTAAAACAACACCTTCCCCTTTCCCGCCTTTCCTTTCTTCCCGGCTCTACCTCCTCCCCCCAGGGTGACGGGGAATGGGGGCTGCAGGTCAGTTCATCACACATTGTTTCTGCTGCTCCTTTCCCAAAGGAGGACTCCTGACACTCTTTTCCCTGCTCCAGAGGATCCCCTCCTCATGGGACAGTCCACAGACTTGTCGACTGTGAGTCCTTCCCACAGGATGCGATCCTGACCCATTGGATCGCTCCGGCACGGGCTGTTACCACAGTCACGTATCCTTAGGGAGCTGCCACCCGCTCCAGCATGGACCATCCCACGGACTTTAGATGTGTCTCTGCTTCGCCGTGAGTCCCACTCCCCACGGCCTCCCTCAGGCTCAGCATCTCTGCCCACCGCGGGCTCTCCCCGGGCTGCGGTGGGTCCGTGCCCCACCGAGCGTGTCACGGCTGCAGCGGGGCCGCCGCCCCTCACCGCGGGCTCAGGGCACGCCCCGCTCCGGCACCTCCTCCCGCCCCCCCGCACTGCCCGCGGCCCGCGGGGCCGTTTCTCTCCGCTCTCCGCCCTCTCCGGGTCACTCGGCCCCGCGCACCCGGCACGGGGCGCTCCCGCGCTCTCCCGCCGCGGCCACCTCCAGCCGGTGGCACCGGCCCGGCGCGGGCAGAGCCGCCCGGGGTGGGGAGGGGGCAGCTCCCGCTCCCCCCGCTCCTCCCTGCAGCTCCAAAACCACCTTTCCGGCTTCTTTGTCCCGACTGAAATGGGGCATCGGCAGAGACGCTGATGGCTCGGCCCGGCCCGAGGGGATGGGGCGTCTGACTTGGCCACAGACCGGTCTGACCCGGTTTTGAAGCCCGAGAAGTCACAGGGAGTGAATCCCCTCTCCCACCACCAGAACCCTTCGCACAAACCCTTCACAGGGACAAAGGAAGAGGAGCCATCTGGGACCTGCAGTGAAGAGAGGGGAGGCGGGGGGCTGGCCTCCCTGGCTGCCCATGCCGTGTCACCACCACTCAGTGGGAGATGCCCGTGATGGCGCATCTGGAAAGGCTCTGAAGCGCCTCACTGCCGTTTGTTCCCACCGGACGGAGTTTGTCCTGTCAGGACTGCCGAGATTCGCTGGGGCCCGGCACAGCTGCAGCGGAGAGAGGACTGAGATCTGAGAGAAACAGCTATGCAGATACTAGGGTCAGTGACAGTGGAGTGGGAGGAGGTGTGCCAGAGCTGAGATTCCCCTGAAGCCCGTGGGGAGACGGCAGCGGCCGTCCTAAGAAGCCGTGACTCCGTGGGGAAAACCTGTGTTGGAGCACACTGATAGGTAAGGATTGCATCCTGCGGGAAGGACTCTTGTCGTAGAAGTTCACGGAGAACTCTCCTGTAGGAAGGGGCCCCATGCTGGAGCAGGGGAAGAGTTTAAGGAGTCCTCCCCTGAAGAGGAAGGAGTGACAGAAACTATGTGTGTTGAACCAACCTGCAACCCCCATTTCCCATCCCCCTGCGCGCTGCTAGCAGACAGTAGAGCCGGGAAGAAGGGAGGGGTGGGGGAAGGTGTTTTGAAGATCCAGCTTTGTTTCTCATTATGCTCTGTGAAGTAACTGATAATGAATTAAACTGATTTGTCTCCAAGCTGTTTTGCCTGGGGCCACGCTTGGTGAGTGATCCCTCCCCGTTCTTATCTTGACCCTCAGGCCTTTTGTTAGATTTTCCTCCTCTACACTCCTCGGGGAGGAAGGAGCAAGTGAGTGGCTACATGATAGCTTAGCTGCCAGCTGAGCTAATCATAACACTGTTCGAAATTCCACAACAAGCAACATGGAACACACCTGTCAGGGCCACACTCAGACCATTATCTTTGCTCCTCCAACTTCCTCCTCCACCTTTGGAGACCGTCTCTCTGATACGTGCCCACAGCACAATCTCCAACTTTCCTTTGCCTTGCCGTTTCCTGCTCTGCTGCTCCCAGACGCAGCATCCCTTCCCTGGGAATCTGCTGCCCGAAGTACCAGTTATGAGACCTCTCCATACCCAGGGTCTCACATATTGGCACTGAGGACCTTGTGAAAACTGAACCAATATTAACACCAGAAGGCCGTTTGGTGACTGTGGAAGCTGTGGGCCTTTTCTTCACGCAAAACTACACTAGTAACCTGCATTCTGGAGGTGTCCCTCTGCTTCTCAGCTGCAGCATGAGCCCGTCCATGCCCTGGGAAATGCCTGATGTAGCCAGGGCACAAAGAAGTCAGTGATTTAAACCTGGATCCATCAGCAAGGTCCAGAAACCCAAGTGGAGAAAGTGAGAGAGGACCAAGATATCACAGCTGACAAACCATGGCACCAAAGGGGAACCTGTTCCTCCTGAACCTCCTGGGGCTGAGGAGACAGTTTCTCATACAGTAGCTGTCAAAACATTGCCCTGCAATGGGTCAGCAAGCTTTGCGTCAGCCTTGTCCTGTCTTGGGTGGCTGGGGACTGCTCTGCGCGGTCTCCATTTTCCTTAGGAGTCTCAAGAGCTCGTGTGCACCCAAGGGCCCTCCTGGAGCACTATCCCTTTCTGCACCCATGATATATCAGGAAGCCCTCTGTCCTCTCCTCCGCTCCTCTTTCACACTTGGGAAGCATTGCAGAGGAGCCCAATGGTCAGCACGTTTACATGGTGCATGGTGTCCAATCTCTGCTGTTCAAGCACACAAGCGCTTGCACTAGGCTGCTGGGGTGCCACAGCTGCTGTTCCAGCCACAGGCTAAGGCATCAATCCAGTATGTTCCAGCTGGCCAGAGCAGCAGACATTGTCTGCCGGTCCCTTTGCAGGACACTCACTGGTTCATTGTGATGCTCAGCCAGAACATATTAACCCAAGAGCGCTAAAAAGGTTTATCTGAGCTGGGGCTAGAAGGAAAATTACTAAGAAGCTTTGGCAGGTGGGATGAAACCTATCATTAATTTAGTAGTGAATGATCTAAAATATATAAACACATCCTTTTATAGAGGGACCGGGTTTCTCTTTTGCTGCTTTAAAACTGTCATGCTAGCTCCACCTAGCACACTGAATGCTTATACGAGCACTGGTGAATCATTCAGGATTAAGTATGGTCACTTTTGTTCCATGTGATCAACTGGTTATTTTTTGCAATTCAGACTAATGCTTCCATTTAATTCCTTTCACAATCTCCCACAGGAAAAATAAGGCTTTCAGCTAATCTCCTAAAGGTACATTTACTAAGTATGCCAAAGATTTTACAAATAACTGAGGGGGAAGGCGATACTTTGTTATGCATCACATACATCTTAAAAGTGCATTAGAGTCCTCCAGATTTATCATGCTACCAGAACACAGATGGCTATTTAATACAAGTACAATTTTAAAGGTCAATGCAGAAATCCAACTGACTGATTCAAAACTACCTGGACAACAGAAGTGCTCGGGCCTTGCAAACGCTGCCTAATGACTTGTACCCTACAAGCTCTGCTGGTCCCAACTGGATCAATATGATCCCATTAAAAGTTTCTGCTCAGTAACTAAGTAGTACAACCACTATAACAGGATTCCTGGAATACTAATTCCAAAGGAAAGGCAATCAGACGTAACACTACTACTACAGCCTGCCTAAATTTTTTGTGATTGGCTCTGCACTAAATTTAACAAAAGAAATTGGCAATCAACAAACAATATTTTTGCCAACAGACAAAATAAAAAACTTTCTGGAGAGGAGATGAGCATTGAGGTAAGTCATGCACTTACTTACAGAGCCCAGGAGGGATTACTGTGGCATCTAACAGGAAAGCTTCCCTTCTAGCAGGGCTAACGAGGGACAGCACTGCTGGTAATGGCCCTTAAAGTAAGAAAGGAAGCCTTCCCTGTGCCACAGATTTTCTGTGTGCTCTGCCTTGTCGTTCAGATGGAACCGATTCCTGCTGAGCATCTGAATGTGAGTAAGCAAAAGATAATCATTCAGGGGATATTTTCCAATGTCTTTATCACAAGTTTCAGAGAAAACTTCACTGCCATTCAAATGGACATACTCTTTTTGGACATTCTTTCTAGGACATATTCTTTTTTGACCTCTCTCTGAGAAAGTCAGAAAAAGCTGGGAAGATTTAAGGGCATCATACGAAGTTTACATCATTTGCATGCCCCTTCCATGGGCTTGGGGCTTTGTTATTCAAATGGTTTGTAGTTCAAGTCCATGGGCTTTCTTCTCAGAAGGATGTCATGGTTTAGTCCAGCCAGTAGCTAAGCTACCATGCAGCTGGTACGGAGTCCCTTCCCACAGACTGCAGATGCATCTCAGCTCCACTGTCAGTCTCCAGCAGTGTGGGCTCCTTTCTGATGGAAACAGCCCTCTACGACCTCCCTCAGGCTCAGCATCTCTGCTCCTGCATGGGCTTCTCCCAGGCTGTGGTGGGTCTGTGACCCACCGAGTCTGTCACAGCTGCAGAGGGGCACCTCCTCCAGCACCTCCTCCTGCTCCATCCTCACTGACCCGCTGTCTGTGTGGCCATTTCTCTCAGATCTCAGCCCTCTCTCTGCTGTAGCTGAGCTGGGCCTCACCAGCCCGACAAACCCTGACAGTCCCTGCAGGAACAAACGGCAGTGGGGCACTTCAGACCTCTCCAAGCCACCCCACCATGGCCATCTCCAGCTGAGTGGCAGAAGCCTGGCGTGGGCAGCCACCCATACAGAGGCCAGGCAGGCCAGCCCCCTGCCTGCCCCTCTCTTCACTGCAGGTCCTGCCTGGCTTATGTTCCTTTGTCCCCCTCTTAGATATGGCATTTGCAGAGGTGCTGGCTGGCTCAGCCCTGGTCAGAGGCAGCCCAATGGGTTTCGGAGCCTGGGAAGCTTCTCACAGCTCCTTACAGGGACTACCTCTGCAGCTCCTTCTCTGCTATGGAAATTTCACCACATAAACCCAGCACAAAGGATCATTCCAATTTTCTGCATCAGGTGACAACCACACTCACAACTGTGGCATTTCATATGGCCCTGTACAATGGGGTAGAGCAAGCACGTCCAGAGAACCACCTGGATCTCACCCAACTCACACTGCAACCTTGGATCAGTACTAAGTTCAAGCACCTCTCCTTAGAGGACAAAGGGAGGATCCAGGGACTCATAATGATGTGTTGAGAAACCCACAAGCAAGGGGAGAGTGATGGGCAGAAGTTACTTGCGTTTGTGGAAAACAGGGGTTAAAGGAGATGACTCCATAGCCTTTTGCCATAGGGAAACAGCCACAGGGAGACACAGCACAGCAAAAAAGACACAGCAGAAACATAACGAAAGCCATCACATAATATGGTATACTACCCACAGAAAACAGACTCCTCTGTATATACACTATTAGCAACCAGATTTTTTAATATTTTCATTTGAAAAAACTAACTAAACAGGATAACCATGTTGAAGTTTAGGCGTTCTGCAGAGATGAGAAAAAAAAAAGCTCATGTAGACCTTTGTCACAGCACTGAATAATACCAAAAAGAGACAGAAAAACACAGATCAGAGCATACTCGACCCACAGGGATTTAAAAAGCGAGTCCCAGGCCCGAAAGCTGCACCACCTTTCTGGGGTGGGAACCCTGTTCCTATTTTACAGATGCACTGTCTCTGCTGCACACACTTGGAGCAGACTGAGCCCATATGCTTGGGTGGCTTTGGGCCCACACCAAGGCACGTGCCAGTTCCACCAGGGCAAGAGGTGCTAAGTGAATCTGCATGCAGATGGGGAGTATGCATAATGAAGCAAGTGCCAGCTCCTTGGCAGCATGCTGCTCGGCTGAGAGGGTGATGCCATGTTGATAGCAGATGCTGCTAACACCTGTTGATGGGTACAGCACTCTCTTTTTAAAAGCAGTCAGCCGTGGGAGGCAGGAAATCACAGCGCTGGTAGGCACTCAGGGGACAGAAACAGATAATTACTTTCCAGGTGCCAGCGGGCAGTAAACAAAAGAAAACGTGTGCTGCGAGGTTACAGAGCCAGGCAGGACATGAGGGAATCTGCAGCAAACAACAGCACGGGTCCTCAAGAAAAAGAAACACCAGTCTGAAGCTGCAGGACCCAGAGGGACGGACCTGATTGCCTCATGTGCAGCAGTGCCAAAGCGGAAAACATAAACCCTGTTAAGTTTCAAAGGGAGCTGGGTTCAGCACAGAGATTGCTTTGCCTAAGGCACTCCGCATGCTGAAATTAACTATTTGAAAAAAAAGAAGGATTAGGGCTGTGTAGAAAATAAAGAGGAAGAAAGAACATTTCCTTTTCTAAATAACCCAGCTGGAAGGCTGTAAGCAAACTGCCTGAGACTACAATTGCTACAGAAACGTGTTGCCACTGTTCCTGTAGCATGTGCCTGTTCCGTTGTGGCTACCTCCTGCTCACTAATCCTTCAAGCCATTCGGCTGGCCGAGGGCAGAAACCTCAGCGTGCTTCACAGCCTTGTGGTGCTCAGCCAGTAAGTTCTCTAGGCGTGAGCCAGCAGACTTGCACAAGACAAATCTGGAAGGCCATAACACCTTTATCATTCCCTTGGAGAGTGTTGTTGACTCATTACTTCATTTTTCCACAGGATTATTCTCCTTCATCCACATCCCTCAATAGGGAGCATCCCAGACGTCAGTAGTACTTTAATAGAATGTAACTTAGGAAGCATCCACTTAATTACTTGCACATGTGACAAAACAGGATTTGCTTCTGGCACAAAGCAGATGCGCTGAACACATGTATTTTTACTTCTTTATGCCAAGGTCTCCAAGAATGTAACAGTCTTATTGGGCCAAGCCAAAAATTCACCTAGCTTAGGCAGATGCCAAGGACAGGGCATAGGGCAAGGAAAGCAGATACATCCTCCTAATACTCTACTGGCATTCAACCATTTTCAAGCCAGCAGCTTTCTAAGCCAGATATCATTTCTACCTATTTCATAAACCTCATTGGATATTGTTCCATCCTCTTCTGAATCATGGGCTGTCCATGCATGAAGATCCTCCTCTGCTTACACTAAATCCAGTCATCGATACCTTCGCTGTATCGCTCTGTGACCAGCACTGCCTGAGAAAGCAGGCCATCAATCCGCACCCGTCCTCCTCACACGTGATTTTATACTCCTCTGCCATATCCCTCCTTATGCCATCTCTTTTTCCACACTTTGGACTCTAGACTAGTAAGATTCATTCGAGGAGTTTTAGTGCTTCCTTTTTTAGTATCACATTCTTAAGTAACATTCTTAAACTCTGTTCACTCTGCTTTAGAAACTCATTCTTTGCTACATTACATTAAAGGAGTCTTATTTGTCTCAGTCTGGTTCAGTCCCAGCCTTTGGATAAAGTACTGACATAGGAAGGGAGCTGTGGCTTCCAGAGAACAAAGCTTTCCTCTCCAGAAGCAGCACCAAAAAGAAACTGCAGTCCTGGGCTGTGGCTGCAAAGTACTCTAGCTCCAAACAAGAGGCACAGCTGGCCAGTCAACTTTGTACGACGTTAGGGCAGTCAGGACTCAGTTTGCACCAGATAAAATAAAGCTTGAAACAAATCTGTGTTAGGGTACCGTCATCATGTGCCTCATCTCCTTGCTTCTTGCTACATTCATGTTAATATACTCTTCTGCCAACTTCTTCTTAAATCCCCACTCAGAGCTGCCACGATAAAGGGTTTTCATTACAGATACTCAATTATTACTAAAACCCCTAGATTTCAGATAAGCACGTTTTTCTTTTCCTTCAAGATTCTATGAAACAGTGGCCCAGCTAATTATTGTCTCCTAAGTTTCAAAACTCAGCTTGTTTGACACCGCAGAAGCATAAAACCCAAGAAAAATAATTCTCTGGCAATTCTGTCCACTGCTTCTTTTATTTTAAATTGGCTTAGTGCTTTCACTGAAACCATACTGTAGGGGGGGGGAAAAATCCAGCCCTTGGGGAGAGACTAAACAGAAAAACTTTAATATGCAAAGTTCAGAAAGCAACAGAAAAGAGGGTTTTGGAAGGAGTACCTCCGGCTGGCCCTAACAATAGCTTTTGTCAGTCCTCCAGCTCCAGCAGCACTATCAGCCAGCTGGCTGCAAAATTTAACATATAATATCTTATGCATCTTAATCTTATCACAACACTTTACAGAGGCTATTGGAAATGATAAAATAGACTTTTTAAAGCTCATACAGTGCTTGCTTTGAACTGCCGAGGGTTACACTGCATCCAGTCGATTACCTAATCCTATGTACCGAAATCTACTGTCAAATGAAGCCCAAAGTAAAAAGCATTTAATAAATGCATGGATGGAGTGGAGATCAGCTGACCATGAAAAGCATACTGTTCAGTCATTCTTCTTTTAAACTGTCAGGTTTTCTAAAACCCACACAATGATGTATCTAATACTCTTAATTTTTAGAACTCCTTTCTCCTAGGCTGACTCCTTCTAAGACTTGCTAGTGTAAAGACTAGAGCACATTTTACTAGCAAATAATAATGCTAGCAAACCACTATGCAATACATTTTATTGTGTAAGTTTACTACAGAAAAGTTTTTTGTCTTTTGCCATAACTACCTTTGATTGCCTTTGGCTTTTATCAATTAAAGCCAGGCAGGATTGGGTATTTTTAATTTTTTGAACTGGCTAGCCAAAAAAGTTGAGACACTGAAAATAAAGTCATAGCATACAAGCAGTGTTGGAGTTACATATTTCCATGACTGCTTTTTTAAATCACAGTCTGGCAGGGTAGACATCATGCCCAGAAAGTTGTTTTTCCCAGGGTGAGAACAATCCCTCACACTATAGCTGTTCTGACCTTGTGATTTTCCCACACACAGGGAAGTTGACTGCATAATTCATACAACATCTCAAGTTATGGATTTTTTTTTCCCCCAGAGTTAATCCCTGTAAGAAAAATAGATCAATATGAACCAGCTGAATCTAGGAAGATGAAGAAAACAGGGATGTTGCTAAACATAACTCCAAGAAAACCGAGCTCATTGTAATAGCACGTGATTATCATCACAACTGTGCAGAAGATAATTATTTCCACTAAGATGTGGCAACCTTTTGCGAAGCACAGATAGATGCTTCCACTTGCAGTCACCCAGATAGATGCTTCCACTTGCAATCACCCAGTCTAGTATCTGCATTTTTATTGAGATATTAGACAGGGGACAGGTAAAAATGACGTGATTAGCTTCTTGCATTCTTTCTACATGACCTATGTCATTTGCTGTATTGGCCTCCACGTGTGTCATAAATCAATGAAAGAGGAGAGTAATAAAAGAAGAGATACAGAGAAAAGATGAAGGACTAATATTCAAGTCCTCCCATGGAAGGCAGACAAACCTCCAAGGAAAGGTGAGCAGATTTGTGTTAAGAAGAGAAGAAAGGGAACATGAAAAATATCAGCCAACTAAATAAGAGAAAACCCCAAACACATATGTACGTATAGATGACCCTGGGAAACTGGCAGGGACCTCTCTACAGAAGTATTGTCTGGGGAACAAGATGTCTCAGGGCTTTTAAGTCGGACCATCCAACCATGAGGTACCAAAGCCTGTCAACATCCAATACTATCACGATGGTTATAAAGGGAAACAGGAACCAGGACACACTGATAAATGCAGTAAAACTGCCTTGAAAACACAAGAGCTAAGAGATTAGCAAGCTAGACAATACTTTTTCCTCCATGCTGTCATGGTTGATTGTTTAAAGCTTGTCAGAAGCTCCTCTGGGAAACCCTTCATAGATAAACTGAGAGCAGTGGGAGAGCAGGGAATCAGTCAATATTTGATAACTTTATTACTCAGACAGTACCATATGAAATTAATAGAAAATTACAACGACATTTGGGAAAAGTGCTTTTCTTTTACAATAACAATCAAGTAGTTTGAAGCATTTTGGAAAGGTTTTCTCTTTTTTAATATTTAAGAGAGGCACACACCTGTGCTAAAGCTGTAGCAGAATCTTGAGGATACCTCAACTACTAGAGAGTTTCCAGAAATACTTTCGTTGCCAAGGCTGAAAGTTTTCTTTTTCCCAACTCACTTTCTTTTTCAAACCATGAGCAAATATGCAACTGCGCTGAAATCATTAGCACCTCCCACCAGACAGACATGCTTGGCATCGCGCGCTCGCTCTCTCCGAGACAGTTGGAGGCTGTATCTGGACAACAGGGAAGAGGCTTGCAGAGCACTACCAGCCTTCCGCTGCACGGGTTGTGTTAAGTTTCTTTCTCAAGGAAAAAAGACAATGTCAAAAGGAAGCCCAGGAGCACATTTGGGTTTAGCTCCTACATCACAGTAGTGAAACTACTGTTGGTATGCTGCACACGTATCGGGAGGTGCACACTTTTAAAAGAATGATGAAACATGAAAAAACTCATAGAAGCAGCCAAAAAGCATTTGAGAGGTAGAGACTATGCTTCACAGCGATACACTCACAGAGCTTCTTACAGAAAAAACAATACCGAGCAGTGACTTGTAGAGGTGATTAACAACCTTCTTAGAAAATATGCGTGTGTCTAACTACCAACACAGACAGCTTCTGTAATTCAGCAGAGAAAGTGAAGGGAAAAAAACAGTGCCTCAAAGTTGAAACTACTGAGTCTAGTATCAAACTCTACCAATCCGTACACTTGCAGTACATGTGTTTCCTGGAAGACTACGCACACTTCTTTCATTGCTCTTCTGTCTTTGTCTTCCTCTAGCCAACACCCTGAAGAAAATAATTATATCTTCTCTCCTAACACATCAAGCTCTGAATTGCAATATAAGTTTAGTTCTCCCAAAGAGTTGGTAATTCACCTGCCTTTGCTTGTCCCTATCATCCTCCAAGGAGGAAAGCAGAGCAGTGTCACTCTCACAAGTTCATTTGATTGGCAAATGCCTGAGGTTTTCTACTGATCTTTAAATGCACTCTGAATCTAATAAACCCTTCAACTCTGGTACTGGAATATTTCACACACTGCAGTTTTATTTCATTTCTTATTTATCTGGCTACTGCCAAACAAGAGAATATTCCATGAAAGCTAATACAGCCCTAAACGAGATATGAACCGTTCTCAAAATACTCTGTGTGTATGTGCATGCACACATGTGAGTCCACAGATCCTATTGTTTAACTCTCGATGAACATGTTTGCTTTGTTTTAAATATTCTGACTGGAGACATTCTCCTTTAGAAATATCTCTGTAAATATATGCAGGAGGAAATTTGACTTATACAGTATAATCCCTTTGCTCTCTAGACTCGATCCTGCATAGAAATCATCTGTTGTATTAAAAAAACCACACACAAAAATCAAATAAGATTCTTTTTGCACACTGCTTACAGTTTCTTAAATTTGCATTTTATACTGTGCATGTATAGATCACAAGATCATCACAAAGCAGTGTTACACTACTGCTTAAAAAAACCAAACAAAGCCTGCCACCAGCACATGCCCAGATGTAGAGAGAAGCCCGGTATACAGAGCTGAGACACCAAGAGCAATCCTTTCATTCTGTTCTGCTCAGGAAAGGCCTCAACTAGACCACCTAAAGCTCAAGAAGAGCCAGGACCAATGGAAAAGAATTCAGAGGAAATAGCCAGAAAAGTAAAAAATTTAACTTATTGGGAAGACTGGAAAATGAGGGTTGCTGCATTGGGGTAGAAGACAACTGGGGACACGAGGTGCTGAAATGGCCTTGCTTGCTACAGAGAGCACACAATATTCAGGTTGGAAGGCACTGTTGAGAGGGTTGAGGGCTGCTCCCTGCCTCAGTACACCTCTATTTTTCCAGAGGTGTTTAACTTGACCTTCACCAATGAAGGCTGTAAATTTCCCTGAGCAATAAATTCTGATGCTTTCCTACTGCTCCCTTAGGAAGCTTCTTCCTAGCATCGAATCTCAATCTTCCTTGTCACAACTGAAGACCTCTCTATAATGAACACAGAGAGGAGAGTATTCTCCTCTTCGGAGCAGCAGTATTGCCACACCACCCATTTTCAGTTCTTGATGCTGAACAAGCCCAGCTTGTTCAGCTTTCTCCAACAGTTCTACTTCCCAGTCATCAGCCAGTTCACGTTACTCCCTTCCAGACCCCTTCCAGTTTGCTCCCAACTCTCTTGAAGCACAGTATGCACAGCTGGAGTGCATCTGCTATCTTCTATGCTACTTTTCCTCTATCTTCTAGGCTACTTTTCCATTTATCCACCCAGCACAGCGTTTGCCTGTTTCAGAGCCATGAGGCACCCGGGCTTCCATGCAGCTGTCACCCACTCTGCTTATCCCACCCTGTCTCTGCCGCTGCTGCCCCACTGGCTGCTCACCAGCAGCTCACCAGCCCATGGTTGCTGCCCAGTGTGGTGTGTGACATCCTGCTAAACTCCATCCCCTTGTCTCAGACCATATTTGCAATTTGTCACGATGATTCTGACTTCTGGTTCTATTCTCCAGCATATCTTCCAAATGGCTAATCTCTATATTTGGAAGAATGCAAGATCAGATATTAAGAAGATCTTTCGGATCAATTATAATTAAGCACAGTTAGGGATCCTGTGGAAGCTCCACCCTGCAAGTCCATAGGAAAAGGCTAGTGAAACTTCTGTTTGAAAGAATATAATTACACATGATCCTGCTCAGGCTGAATAGGTGACTTGTGGAGGGTCTTTTGGACATGCTTCATGGGGACATGAAAGCAAGGACTCTTGCTTCAGTCACACATTCATTTCACATCTTGTTGCTGTATGTCAGAGTGACAACGTGCTGTGTCCAGTTGTGACAGCTGTCTCAGCAGCAAATGCTCCGAGCAGCAGCAGAACTTAAGGGAGCTTGTGGATGGAGCGAAAGTCCTTGCTCTCATGTCCTAAAGGGCTCCCAGCTTTCTGCAAAAGTGACGTCAGTTCCCAAGAGAGCTGGGGAGCAAGAAGGCTGGATCATGTTCCCAGGGAGCACTCGACCATCGCTGCAGATGCAGAGCCCTTGTGCTTCCACATCCTTTAAGCACTTGCTCCCTGCTCCTTACCCTGCTCCTATTCCTCCAAGTCTCATCCAGAATTTAGCTTCTTTTCCCAGAAATCCCTCGTTCCTGTAGATTGATGTGTTTTGTCTTGATCCCTAATCCCTGCAAATTTATACCTCTCTCAGAAAGGCTCATGCTTCACTCTTAATCCAAGGCTCTGTATATGAATAACTTACAAAAGCCATACAAAAACCTTTGACCTGCTGGAAGCAATAACCTATTGATTCAACATTTTGTTCACTACTACCAACTAATAAAAGGATGAAACCAAGCCACTGTATCACAAACTGTCACCGGCAGCTCAGAACAAATCGGATCCATTTTGGATCAACAGAAGCAGGAAGACTCACGCAAACTCCCATTCCAGGCCTGCACTGGATTGCGGGCAGTATCTCAATCACCTTCCTCCACCAGCTTTCAGCCCCCACCGCACTTCTATCACCTGTATGTGACCAAGTGCACACAGAACAGGACTAATGACAGATGGGATAATTAAAAGGCTTTGAGTCATGTATCAGTAAGTGCATCAGCATTAGGATATGTCAATTAATATACTTTCCAACAGAAGGGCTGAAAAACAATCCAAATCACAGCACATGATCTCCAATTTCAGCTCTGAGGTTTTAAATTAGCCTTCTTGTTGCCCCTGAACACCAAACAGCCATACCCAAAGCTGGATATACATTCTCTCTTTCGTCAACAAATCTCTGGTCCTGCCTTGTCCTAATTGATGTGTTACCTTGAGTTGTCACATCCCATTACATATGATGTGACATAGGATGACATGAATAATGTACCCCACTTTGATGAGAACAAATTCATCAGATTAGCTTTGGGGAAGAACAGGAAAGCCAAAATGTACTGAGCAGCAGTTTATTTGAATCATTGCTATATTATTATTATTAACAAGTTTAATTCCCCTCTCATTAAAGAGGAACAAAAAAGCCAAAGTTAAAAAGAAATTTATTTCCTAACAAAAAGCATTTAGGAAAGCTTGCACAGACCTTTTTTTTCCAAATCCTACAAAAATTAAATGGGTCATTTCAGCATTGGTTGGCATTTAACTATCAGTCACCAGATACTAACAGATGGTCTTCATATTTCTTTTGAGAAATTAAGTACATGAAGAAGAAAGGATCTCTTTGCTTGCTTGTTCTTTGACTAAGCAGACTTTTTTTTCCCTTATTGTTCTACAAACGGGTTGTCCACAGATACCAGAATCTAGGCATTAAACCAAAGAGCTGAAAAAGTTAATGAAATCTCTTGTTAATTACAATCTGAGCTAGTGAGCTTCCTCCTTACTTGTGGGGAGGATGAGGAATAGCACTTGGAGAATCACAGCCTCCTGAGGGATTCTCAGCTCCTCATGGCCAGCAGTCTGCCAGAGCGGTGTGAAGATGATAAGAGGGTAGGTAAGAATTGTAGGTAAGACCTACAATTCTCTTGTAGGTCTCTGGGTTGTGCTTCACTTTCATTTCCATTCTCTGCATTCCCACCTGTCCTGGTTTTAGCTGGGACAGAGTTAGCTCTTCTTTTTAACAGCTAGAAGAGCTCCGTGTTTTGGTTTTACTCAGAGGCTCGCTCTGAGAAGAATGTTGATAGCCAGCTGATGTTTGTGGTTGGACAGACGTGAAACTCCAAGGACTTTTCAGTGTGCCGGAGTGCAGAAGCACGGCGGGATAAGGGGGGAGCATAGCCGGGACAAGGGGGCCATGATTCCCCTTGTGATTTGTGGTGGAACTTAAGATTGAGGGCCAAACTGGCCAATTAGTATTCCATATCATGCAGCGTCATGCCCAGTATAAAAGTGAGGGTCAGCCGGGAAGAAGGGCTTTTGCGCTTTGGCTCTTTCGCTGCTTTTGCTCTTTTGTGCTTGCTGCGCTTTTGCTCTATTGCCATTTTTTTCTCTCTCTCCCAGTACTCCCACTCTCGGAGTACTATCTCTCTCGCTCTCTGTCCCTCTCTATTTCGGGGCCTCGCGTTCGTCCGTGATTGCAGCTTCGGGACAAGATGGGCTTTGGATAAGAGGGGGTGGTGAGCATCTGCACTGCATATTACTTATCTGTATTAAATTGTTCTTATCTCAACCCACGGGTTTCCCGTTTCTCCTTTAATTCTCTCCCTCATTCCTGGGGGTGGGGGAGGGTGAGTGACTGGCTGTGTGGATTCGGTTGCTGGAGCGGCCTAACCCACGACACCACCAGGGTTCGTGGGACCACATGCAGATTAATCAAGGAAGGAATCCAGACCTCTGCTTTTATTTTTACCCGTTGTGCTTTCACCATAGCTGGATGAGTGAGAAACCATCTGCTTCCTTGGGATGAAAAGGCAGGAGAGGGAGCTACAGGTTCCAGAGGAGTATATTTTTCGAGATACAGCATCTGTCCTTCCTGTTCCTTCTGATTTATAAGGATTTCTGTTTGGGCCAAATTCACTGCTACATTAGGAATGAGAGTAACCTAATGTGACGCTGTACCCAGAATGAATTTGGCACAGTGACTTCAGCTCGTTCATTCTCAGGGGTGATATTTCAGAGCACTTGATCCATGATGCATAGCAGGCGAATTTACACTGATGCAGTAGGTGACTTTCTAACTTCATTTATGCTGAGACCATCCTGGTATTACAGAACAGGTTTTAGCTGAAGCTATTTAGTTTGAAGGATTAGATAATAAGGACATATAACTTTCATAATCAGAAATAAGATCTGTTAGGATTTACCGCAGGAACATTATTAGCACAGCACAGGATCTCTGGACATCCCGTATGATAGACCCTCACACTTGAAGGCAGCAGGAGAAGCAGCATCTGATTTAAAGACAATTAACTTTTGATTGAGAAAGAATGATATCAGGGAGCAGTCAAAACTAAAACCTAATCTTTCTGATATATATGAATTTCAAAAATTTTTCAGCTTGAAAATTGTTGTCACTGCTATAAACAGGATTCCAGGCAGATATATAAAACTGACAGATTCTCATATCACAAATATAGTATCTGCAAATAAGTTCAAATATCAACCTTGATCTCCTCACTTTCTAGATAGTTGCTAAAATTTGAAATTATCTTTTAAAGCTTCCTAAATATCTGCCTCAACTTCATGACTGAAAACAATCTGACAAAGCCTAGTGAACAAACTGACCAACTCGCTCTCTTTTTTTTCCCTTCAGTTACAACATGTCTTTGGCTTATTTACGTGGGAGCCAACGCCCAGGTCTAGTCATATTTGTGATTCGCATTAATATTTGGCCTTTGCAGAGGAAAGTGTATTATCCTCAACACTGATCTGCCCAAATTTTGAAATCTTACGTTCCTCCTGAGATGATGCCAGGAATGGCATGAACAGTAAACTTGTTTGGGGACCCAGAGCTGGGCTGATGGAGGTGGTGGTCAGGGCTGTCCCCCTGCTGCTGGGCAGGTGGCACTGATGCCTCCCTGACACTGCTTCCCTTGCAGCCAGCAGGTCTGCAAGATTCTTGGACAGGAAGGCGCTAGCGCTGCCCTAGCTAATATTGAAAAATCATTTCTGCTTAATGACTACTTATTCTGTTCTAAGATACACACATTCAGAAGAGTTTGGCACTTGGCACCTTGATTTACAGGTAGGTTCCTGTCCAGCTTTTCTAAAAATTGATGGCTTCTACCAACATTTTCTGTTTGAATCCAAGGATAAAATTATATCTCTGGTAATGCTGCAGATGGGCTCAGCCATACAACATGGTTGGCAGCTTCACAGTAATCCCTGCCTTTTCAGGGAAGCAAAACTGAAAGCGGTATTCAAAGAGCTTGGCTTCCCAGGCCAGGTCTGCTGGGAAGACTCAAGTTTTGCAGGAAACCCCAACTCTGCCTTGATCTGGGTTACATTCAGTGCAAAGCTGCCAATATAGAAACTGCAACCAATGTGATTCTGCACAACAAACTCCAACATCAAAGTCAGAGAATCTACACTAGGTCAGCAACAGGTTGAAATAGCAAATAGCATGCCCTCCCTACACTCTGCTGTCACTAAGATTTTCGGTGCTGAACATGGCTTTGGAGCCCTGCAGAGACCAGCAGTAACCTGGCCTGGTGGCAATGCAGAACCATAGCGAGTGTCAGGGATCCATATGACACCAGGGCCAGAGCCCTTTGCAGCACAGGATTTCCTTCCCAGAGGAGAGGCATGGCCAAGACCCTTAGGCAACATTTCCAGTGCCCCCTGCTTCAAGGCTTTCAGGAAATCAAAGAAGGGACAAGACTGCACAGAGCTTCCAAATATAAGAAACCAGGCAGAGGCTCAGGAGCTGAACATCTGCCACAGACATCCAAAATGAACAACATATCACCAACGAAGGCACCAGAAATAAATCACAAAAGACACAGTGCAGTGAAACAAGAACCAGAGATGAGCAGAAGGGAGATTTGTTGTGATAGAGACAGAATGTGCGCAGCTTGGGAACAGATTTCAGACACTGGCAGTCTCACCTAGGCAGAGGATTTAACCCAAGTGTATTAGCAGGTAACAATCTTAATCTGAGTCCTTTTCGCAAGGGATAATGTTGAAATCAGCTTATCTGTGCCTCTAACAGCTCTCTGTATCCAAAGCTAAGGCAGAAAGCTCACCAGCTCCAGCAACATTTTCCAAATGCTTGGATCAAACTGTGGGCAAAATTCACATGTCAACACATGTCCACTGCTGGCTGAGACTTCCTATGGTATTTAAGACTTCTGCATGGGGCTTGCAGGAAACAGAACTTCTAGGAGATCTGCAGCCTTTTGAAGCAGCAGCTGGAAGCCAGGACACCTACCATGACTGAGGGTGATAGAAGTCTCACCCTGAACATCTCGGTCATCTTCATCCAGAGCTAACGCAATTTTTAGAAAAACATTTTGCCAACAAAATTTTATATACATGCTTAAAAAATTCCTTAGCAGGTGTTTAATGTAAATCTGCTCTGAAGCACTGGCATTCACAATTAACCTTCTTGGCTTGAACACTTCTCCAGAGTGAAGTCCTTGCCACACTTTCTACCATCTCATTACTTAAGTGCCGTTATTGCCAAGGGGATAAGTACTGACTTTGCCTTTGTGAGGAGCGATGGAGGGAACATAGATCTGCAACTGCCAAGAGAGGTTGCTGAGATACTTTCTTTGGCAGAGGATCTAGGCATAAGTCTTACACAAGTACTGCAAGAAGGGCAGTATAAGCACTCCTTACAATCGTAGGACACAGCAGCTTGGAAACTACAGGTCTGTGCTAAACTAGGCTCCAAGACAAGCATATTTGTGATGCAGTGGCAGCTAGACTTTGCAGAATTATTTCATTTAAAAAAAAAACTAGTTGAATTTTCAATAAGTGTACTTATTCTGTTGTTCAATAATTTATCTGTTGGCTAAAAATGACAAGGGACTTCCAGCATGGCTAATATGTTCTCTGGTATGGAAGAGTCAAGAATTACTGTATTCACTTTTGAAATAAATTATCTATCATGGTCGGTGCACAGCTGTCTGTGTTTCTTACTCACTGGTAATTAATGTCACCAAGTAGTAATATTAATCCCACATACTGACAGAAAGCAGAGAGTAAGTCTCCTGGAATTTACACCGTTCCCTCCTTAGCAGGAGGAAGTTTCGAGTTTGGGTTGATTCAAGGGAGCTGAGATAAAAACAAGACTGGGGAAGGTGATTCTTTCATGTCTGAATTCAGAAATGAGAAACATAAGTCCAAAGTAGACCCACAGCAAAGATATCAAATTTGCCCATTCTCAGTGGAGATAAGGATGACAGTCTGGCACCTAAATATACTTGTGAACTGCTTATTGGTTCTTGTCTAACTGCACCATTGCCCCTACAGAGGGGCGGCATGGCCATCCTCACAGAGATGACTGTAATGAATGCAAGAAGTCTCCATCTTAAAGCACAGGATGAAAACAATTGCTGGAAAGAGTCCACCCAACAAGAAGTAGCGCTGGAAGATTTGAGAGTGATGCTTTGAGGAGAGGCAGTGAGAAGGTCAAAGCGACAGATAGCCAGGGAACTGCAACACCCTCAACCAGAATCTTGGCAAACCTGCCTCAGAACCACTTAATCCTATACTTGTACACATGCAAGAATTAGGGAGAAGACCTTACAGTTTTCTGTAATGCAGAGGATTTTCAGTACATCTGACAACACTGTTTACTAGTGATTAATAATTAGTTTTAGAAACTCTAAGCAAATACATTAATTTTGCCCTAAAGCAGGTCCAAATCTCATAATCTTCCAAAGACCTTCAGGTTACTTGGATTCCCACAAAGCATATTGTTCCTACAAAGTAATGCTGGTTTGCCATGCACAGTAAGCCACATCATATTTTTGGCCCTCCCTGCAAGCATCAGCTTGAAAATAACTACAGACGAACCCTCTGCAGTTCTGATTTTGGAAGTTTTAACTGCACACGAGTGAGCATCTCCCATTCAAGTGTGGACCCACTTGCCAAGTGTGAGCTCAGCAGATGTCAGACCCACCAACCCTCTCCAGGACTAATCAGTACACCAAACAGTTACAATAGGAACTCATTCCACATTTGCCTGCAATAAAAGCAGTCCTCTTGTTTCCATCAGTAACATTTACTCAGTAGATCAGCGATAAGTGAAGTCATGAGAGGAATTTCCCAGTCTAAACCTAGTGACACTTCTTGAGACCTTCCAACATCAGACTTGCACAAATAAAGGGTCCAGCTTAGCCCAAAGGCAATGCTCTGCGTGCACTGTACTGCCTCTGCACCACTAAGGGTTTTCACAGAGCAATCAGTCCAGCAGAGACACACAAACTGGCTTCCTGTGCACTGCCTAAAGTGGACACACGATGAGTGAACTTTCCCTACATTTGAAAATGAGGCGGATGCAGTACAAGTTTCCATCTCTGCCTCTCAGTGCCTTATATCACGTTGTTCCCAAATTCTTACCTCTTCAGACTTTAGCTAAGAAATTCTTTTCCATTCCATTCTACTGATTTCTAAATTGCTTTAAAAAGAACACATTCGAAAACCGTCCATGTCCAATAGTGATAACAAAGAAGGATGTACGTTGCCACACAGCTGTCCTTCAATTCTGAATTGGCCCTCCAGATATGTATCTGTGTGTTTTTGTGTCTACAGTCAGGCGACATTAATATGTCCATCTAAAAGACGGAGCTAGGAAAACCATTTGACCTCACTGCTTATAGGTAGTCAGAATGCAAATCACCATGGAAATCTAGGCAGCACGTTATGGAGTGTGCTAGCGGAGTGGATGCAGAACAGCCAGCAGTGACAAATATGTTCTACTGAGGACTGTGTGATTTGTACATTATGAGTTTTAGTTGATACAGCTGTAGATGATACTGTAAGAGTTTTTAAAATCCCATGCCCTACTGTCATCTCTCCTTTCCCTGTTATGAAAGGGAGCAAGAAATTATGGAAGATCTCATCTTCAGAAATTAGCCAGGTCTCAGGAACGCAGAGACTGATGTTCAAAAACAAGACAAATATCCATCTGCATTTAAAGAGGCGGTTTACTGGCCAGAGCATTTGCCATATAATTACTTTGGAGAGCAATTTATGTTAGTTAAACTTTTACTCCAATCCAAGCAAGTTAAGTACACTGAGGCTACTCTCCAAGACAGCACAAAAACCAGTGAAATCACGTCTAGTTGAATGCATTTGCTGTGTGCATACAGCACTACCTAAGAGGGATAAAACCAGAATTTCTCTAGCTGTAGAAACTGAAACCTAAATATGAATGACCAAGACTGAAAGTTTAGAAGAATTCTAAAGAATTCTAAGAATTCCCAGTGTAAAGGAAGAGTATCAGGACGCTGTGGAGCTGCAGAAAAAGGACTGCCTATCTCCACTGATTAGTGGGGGTTTTTTTCTTCTAGTCTTCAGGGATGATATCAAATGCCTCACTGAAAAGAATATAAAGAGAAATTGCTAGTTTATACAATGAACTCCTGTCGTATTTAAAAAAATCCTTATTTGATCAGCAGAGACATGATCTTCTGTAAATTCAGTTCAGCGCTTAATGAAGTTTTTTATTATATTCAGAGGACCCTTCACAGCCTGAGAAATAAAATATTTTTAAAGGATTCTCTTCTCTCTACAGTTAAGATTGACAGTCAGTGTTGCAGCCAAAGTGTTAACAGTAAGGAATGTGTATCAGCGAATACAAAAAGAACACTGTCCTTGAGATAAGAAGGTAGGTTGAAGCTGTGAAAAACACACTGTCCCTGGGAAAAAAGAACAAGAAGGATGAAACTATGAAAAACAAGATTCTGAGCAAAACATACTAACTGCAAAAATATTAAAATATTGTAACAAATATAAAAATCTGTATCCAATCACAGTGTGTATCATACTCGTGCTTGTCGCGTGAACAGTAGTGTTAGACCAATTAGCTTGCTAAGTACAGCGCATGAAAGCGTGCACAGAACCGAGCTATGCTATAAAAAGAGCAGTATCACAGAATAAAGCTGAAGCCTTTTTACTCATCATATTGATGCGTCTTGCTTCCCCGTCTTCGGCCGCAACATCTGGTGACCCCGACGTGATCAAGAGGGTTTTCAACGACCACAACGCGGACGAGAGAGAGGACGGCCATCCCGGCGCCCGAGAGAGGCGGATAGCCCGAGAGAGGCGGATAGCCCGAGAGGCGGATCGTCCGAGAGAGGCGGAATCGTAGCGCTACGGACTGACCGGTGAGTCAGGCAGACCGAGGTCTGGTTCGGGATGGGAATGCTGCAATGACAGCCTGGGAACGAGATGATGGAACGGGACGTTGCATTGTCGTTGTTGAAAAGCTTCTTAGAGGAGCGTGGACTAAAACTTGGAAAAAGATATTGGCCCCTGATTGCAGGGGGGTATGCAAAAGAAGTAAGCGACTGAAAAACAAAAACAAAAAAAAACAAAAAAAAAAAAAAAAAACACCACAAAACCACAAAAAAGCAACAACTGCCTCAACAGGAGGAGGTAAGCGACTGGGACAAAGTGCTAGAGAAACCAGCACTACTAACAGTTCTAACTTGATAAAACTCCCAGTACTCCTGGTTTGGGTATCAGCCCATGTACCGGAGGCAAGCTCTTCAAATATATACCTGACAAGGACTTGGGACACTATAGACGTTAAACTTTGGCGTGCAGCCACCTGTGGGGATGCTGCTGGCCTGGAAAAGTCATCATCGAATCTTTTAATCCAGGGCCCCGAACGAAAGACAGACTTATTTCTTTCCCCCTCTTCCAACGCAGTCGGTACACCGGCACCCCCGCGCCGCGCCGCCCACCGCGCCCGGCGGCGCCCCGGGAACGCCGCTGCTGCTGCCGGCCGGGGCCGCGGGCGGCGTTTGCCTCGGCGCTGCCGCTCGTGTGCAGGAACGAACCGCGGCTGGACGGGACGGAGACGCGCGGCGGGCCCCGCTGCGCCGGTTCGTTCGCGGCTGATGGTCCCCTCGGCGGGAGGGGGCGGCGGCGCTTACGGAGCGCGAGCGGCCGGAGCTGCGGCAACAACAACAAGAGCGACAACAACAAGGGGGGGGCGGCACAGGGCTGCTGGGTCGTCATCGCCAGCCCGCCCGGCTGAGGCGAGGGAGGGCTGACCCCCCCCCCCCCCCCCCCCCCCGCCCGGCCGCTGCCTGTGGCCCAGGTTGTACCAAGAGAGAGCACATCGTAACTTGGATCGTCTCGATAGGCATCGCGGAAAATAACTAATCCTCTTTTGTTCCAGCAATTTCAACAGTTAATATCAGTGTTGCAAAACCGTAAACATGCACATTCCATTGTACATCTGCGAGCGCACACCACGCTTCCAGGGCCTATAGCAGAAGGGAACAGGCGAGCTGAGCCTCTCACGAGTGCAGCTCTGGTACCAAACTCGTTAATACAGGCAAAATCTTGCAGGACTTCTACCATCAGGATACTGACGCTATTAAGTGACAATTTGGTTTAACACGACAATAAGCCCGCTCAATCGTACAATTGTGTACTAGCTGTTAAAATATGATCATGCCACCAATGAATGGTGTTAATCCTCGTGGTTTACGCTCGCAGGAACTTTGGCATACACTTCTTATCAGACATGTGTTTTTGTCATCATAAGGTATTGAGCATGTTACTGGTATTCCGTACAATCCTACTGGGCAACCGATCATAGAATGCGCACATGGTACTTTGGAGAATATGCTTTTGAAACAAGAAAGAGGAATGATGGGGAAATCTCCCAATGAAACAATAGCTAAGGTGTTATAGGTGTTAAATCTCTTAAATCGAGAGCTAAACATTTTGGGATGAATAAAATGTCACTCATGTCAAAATTAGGCACAGGCAGGGTTACAGCAAGTGGCTTTCCAACAGCTGACTGAATTGGCTACGAGAGCATTAAGACGTGTCCCTGATTTTTGGGACAGGGGAGGCTTCCTTGCTTCCATTCGGCAGGGAGCACAGGAACCTTATGAGCATTTCTTTGATCAGCTACAAATGGCAGTTCAGAGATAAACAGAAAATCCGGCTACTGCAGATGTGTTGGTATTCCAGTTGGCCATTGAAAATGCTAACACAGACTGTCAACAAGCTCTTGATCTTATCAGAAATCGGGCAAAAACGATTGCAGATTTAGTAAAGGTGTGTCACAATGTAGGCTCGAAACACTATAAAGCAAAATTTTGGGAACCAGCTAAAATCATTGCAGCTTCAATATTTGCACCAGGAGTTGGAGTGGCACAGGTGTTAACTACACTGAATAAGTTGGGTTGTTAGCTTGCAAAACAAATTAATGCTACAGCTTCTGCTTTATCAATGCTCTTAATTGACAGGATGGTTAAAATCTTTAATAAAGCAGACATTATATTGCTAGTAGTTCTTTTATGCATAGTAATAATCATCCCCTGCCTATTGTCACGCTCCCAGCAGACGGTACAGAGTACGGTTAATCAAGTAATGATCACAGAAAAACAAAAAAGGGGGGAGTTGTTGTGGCATCATACACACAGCTACAGTTGAGGTTTGACCTTGATGATTTAAGCCTGTGCTCTTTTCTGAAGTTGGAAAACACCGATAAAAAGGATGAGAAAGAAAAGGGAGTGTGAACAGCTGGTGCAGGGAGTGTGAGAAGTTGACATGAGGAGTTTGGGAAGTTGATATAGAGTGTGTGAGAAAATGATGTTTAGTTTAGCAAGTAAAAAATAGCTCCTTTTTAGGCATAGCCAATAGTAAAATTAAAATAGGTGCGTGCACTATTGTTTGTAATCAATCACAGTTGGGTGAGGGCCGCATAGACACATCGTGGCCAGAGTAATAATCTATAAAAGCTGCGTGTATAACAACAATAAAGGTCACTCTGCTATCACAAAAAAAAAAAAAAAAAAAAATTTTTGGACACAGACAGTCACAGCTGCACAGCCTCCTTTAACAGTAATCATTAATGGGGAGGCTTTTCTGGCCTAGTTGACACAGGGGCTGATGTATCTATAGTGAAAAATCCTGACTGGCCACCCTCTCGGCCTCTGGTACAAGCCCTGGCAGCTGTGATCGGAGTAGGTGGAACACAGATCCCACAGCAGAGTGCACAGACCTTGTTAGTAGTAGGCCCAGGTAACAAACAAGCTGTTTTGAAACCATATGTTTTTGATGTCCCATGTACATTATGAGGTCGGGATTTGTTGAATCAGTGGAATGTGAGGCTAACCTCAAATTTTTAGCACGTCACTGATGTCCAGCCCTGACTCAAGCTGGCAAGCCGGTCTGAGTTGATCAGTGGCCACTAAAAGGTGAGTGACTGGACTGAACTCAAAAATTAGTCAATGAACAGCTCAAATTAGGACATATAATTCCCTCCAATATTTGTTATCCCAAAGAAATCAGGAAAATGGAGATTTATGTTAAAAGATTTAAGAGCTATTAATACAATAATTTCACCAATGGGTGCATTACAACCGGGTGTACCAAATCCTACTATGATTCCAGAATGTTAGCATTTGATGGCGATTGATTTAAAAGATTGGGTTATTTCACCTTTTTACTTTTTTATTTATTTGCACCCTAACGATTGTCCTAGATTTGCCTTTTCAGTTCCAGTGCTTAACAATGAACGACCCACGCAACAATATCATTGGATTGTACTGCTTCAAGGTATGATGAATAGGCCTACAGTTTGTCAATTGGTAGTAGATGATGCTCTCTGTCAGGTCAGACAGCAGATCAAGCTCAGCAGATTGTACGTGCCTACCCTGACCGTCAATGTATTGTGCCTTCAAATACTCCAGCAGGAGTAAATCCAACAGGTTTATGTGCCAATGAATTATGGCAAACTGATATTACTTATATTCAATTGTCTAATCGATCTAAATATGTGCATGTAACTGTTGATATGTTTTCTGCCCTTGTTGTTGCTACTGCTCACACTGAAGAAAACCATGGGAGCACCAAAGAAAATTGGGACAAACAGTGATCCAGTATGGTGCCTTTTTACAGGATTGGAGAGTGACTCGCACTACCAGCATCCCTCATTCACCTATGGAACAAGCTGTTATTGAACAAACTCATTTAACGTTAAAACGGATGTTTGATAAACAAAAAAGGGGCAATCTTCCGTATATTTCCCCACAAGAGTTAAATTTATTAGGATCAAAATTTGTAGATAGTGCCAGCAACAACCACGTTACACAGACATGTGTTGTTTTAATCTAAGTGACCATGGTAAGTCCATCCACGAACGATTGTAATGGTTTGAAGAGCATTCGGGGAGAATTGTGGTAGAGGATTGTATATTGATATGTAAACTGTCTTTATGTTTCTTATGATTTAGTATATTACGTGTGTGAAAGTTGCTTGTATATATTGCTTGTATATATGCTTTGTGTCTTTTCTCCGATCGGAAAGTGTATGGATTCCACCCGTAGCTACTGGAAGGAAAAGAATTAACTGGTACCAAATTAATGACAAAGAATTACTAACTGGACTTAGTTGTAAGCACGTAACTTTGAAAAGAGAAGCTAGGAGGATTGTTATTGAACAACATGTTGCGATTCGCAAAAACCGCTGTTAGCCGGCAGAGCATATACTGGGCAGCCTTGTTGCGCGCACTGGCCACGCGTGCGGCAACGCCGTGTCAGTACCTTTTTCATAGACTCTGCTGAGGGTGAAAAGGGATGGCTCAGAGCGGAGCTGAGGGAGGCTGCAGAGCACACTGTATGGATAAACAGGGGACGCCCTGAAGGTGCCGTGCCTGCCTCCCTTCTCCACAACGACCCTGCCGATTGACACCCTCCTGCTCAGCGAAATCTTGGGTATAGTGGAAATAGTAAGGCCCTCGGAAAGGGAAGTAGTATACTAGAAACTGCTTTTGCAAGGCTGTACCAAAACAATATGCTAGTAACTGAAATTGCCAGTCTCCTACACAGAGTTTTATTCGTGCAAGAAAAAAAAAAGGGGCAACGCTGTCACTGATCGATCACACAAATTTTTTCACCAATCTGCTCGACCTCTTCAGAAAGAGTTTGCACTGTCGCGAGCACAAGCCCGTGCCATCGTCGCTGCAAGGCACCAACCCTCGAGGATTGCAACCAAGAGGAGTGTGGCAAACTGATGTAACTGAGTTTCCCGCCTTTGGTCGACTGCGCCATATCCACGTCACCGTGGACACTTGCAGCAGAGCTGTATGGGCGACACCAGCGCCTTCTACCGCCTTCCGATGTGTGAAACAACATTGGCTTTCAGCATTTGCTGCCCTTGGCTTACCACAAGTCATCAAAACAGACAATGCTCCTGCATACGCAGGAACAGCATGTGCTGCATTTTTAGCAGATTGGGGAATTGAACATAGAAAAGGTGTTCCGTACAACAGTACGGGTCAGGCTATTATTGAACGGTGCCACCAAGATGTAAAGCGACTCGCTGCCATTTTGAAAAAAGAGGGGGAGGTGTCCCCCAACGCGCGAACTGAAAGGCGAAGGCGGAGGCAATCCAGGAGTTCCCAAAGACTCGGACCTCTCTGCAGAAGAATAGAAGAACTGTTAAATCTTCCAAAGAACATATTAGATGACTCTGATCCAGACGAGATAGATTTTGCCTTTATCCGTAGTTTGATACGTACACGCAAAGCTGCAAAATTATACCCGCTAACGCACTGTAGGTGTAGATGTAGAAGGTTACAGGTTATAACTATAGAGTGTGGAGGTTGTAGTCGCATATGTCATGAATCGCAACGTGACGCAGTGCAAGGCTGTGCAGATTGTAGACGCGCTTTAGATATTAACCCATACCAGGCGCTTGCTGCTTGGCTTAGAATAGAGAACGCTTCACGACAAAGGTTAACTGCGTTGTTTGAAAGTGCAGAAGAAGCTATATTAGCACACGCAGCCTTTAGGTTACAAAAACTACTGACTGTTGTAGAAGTAGCACAAAAGACACAAGTGATGGGTACCAGATATCAGAAGCAGTGTAGACGTCATGATAAGAATGGAGGAGTTTATTGGTAAGACAATATTCATAGTAACAGGAATCTTAGTTTGGTGCCAAATGACCTACGGAATCAACTCCATCAGCCCGAGAGACAACATATGGGTAACCATTGCTAACAAAACAAACCAGTCATCAATCTGCCTAGCCCTGGGTGGTATTGGAAGCCCATTCCGTACCTGTCTCATAGGAGTACCAACATGGAAAGTGGCAACCTTTAGAGGGCTGGTAAACACCACCAACCTAACATATAGCAACTTCAATACCACAACGATCTACAGAGCGACCCCTCAACAGTATGACGGAGCAGTACAATGCCGGCTTATTCATGCACTTAATGCTTCCCTCCAGTCTGATCCAGAAGAATTAGACCTGCTTGGTAGTATGCATGCAAACACTACCGCTGGGAAAATAGGAGGATGGTTTTCATTTTTGCCGTTAGACCCAAACAGCTCAAATAAAAACAGGAAACTATGGGCAACCTTAGATTCTAATCTTGACAGCGCATCGGTAATTCGCTTTCTATACTCGAGCTGCAATGGCAGCAACATTACTGAACCTCGAAGGTTGCCCGAAGGAATTTTCTTAATTTGTGGAGACAGGGCATGGAATGGCATTCCAAAACAACCAGAAGGAGGTCCTTGTTATTTAGGCCAGCTAGCCTTATTCCATCCCAATATATCCCTATTAAGAAAATGGAGTAAAAATCACACCAGGAGAAAAAGAAGCCTACATGATCTAGACTGTAGCAGTGTAGGCAATCCCACGTTTTGGAGTGAATTTGGACGAGTAGCTGCCTCCACACTTTTCCCAGGGTTAGCAGCGGCAAAAGCGCTCACCTTAGCAAAACAACTAGGTTGTTGGGCTCGCGACGAAATAAACTTAACATCCAGCATTCTAGATGAATTAACGAAAGATGTAGAAAGTGTCAATCATGCAGTATTGCAAAACAGAGCAGCGATTGACTATTTGCTTTTAGCCCATGGGCATGGTTATGAAGAGATCGAAGGAATGTGTTGTATGAATTTAACAGGTCCAGGAGAGTCAGTGCATAGAAAACTTAAACAACTAAAGGACAAACTACATGCCTTGAAAGAGGTAGATGGCATCGATGGATGGTTGACTTCCTGGGGAATAGATGGTTGGGTGAGAGATCTCATCAAAACGTGCTTGGGGCCTCTTTTGTTGTTAGGCTTTCTCTTGCTTTTTGGACCATGCTTAATGCAATGTATGACCCAACGCTTGTCAGCTATAGCGCACGCCGTTTTTGAAAAAAAGAGGGGGAGATGTTGCAGCCAAAGTGTTAACAGTAAGGAATGTGTATCAGCGAATACAAAAAGAACACTGTCCTTGAGATAAGAAGGTAGGTTGAAGCTGTGAAAAACACACTGTCCCTGGGAAAAAAGAACAAGAAGGATGAAACTATGAAAAACAAGATTCTGAGCAAAACATACTAACTGCAAAAATATTAAAATATTGTAACAAATATAAAAATCTGTATCCAATCACAGTGTGTATCATACTCGTGCTTGTCGCGTGAACAGTAGTGTTAGACCAATTAGCTTGCTAAGTACAGCGCATGAAAGCGTGCACAGAACCGAGCTATGCTATAAAAAGAGCAGTATCACAGAATAAAGCTGAAGCCTTTTTACTCATCATATTGATGCGTCTTGCTTCCCCGTCTTCGGCCGCAACAAGTCAGGGAAAGGACATCAGAAGACAGGTTTTCAGAGCACATTTTTCAGGATTCTGTTCAAATTTTAAGCCTTTCCTACCAGATACTTCACACTGAATAATGTTTGTTCATAAAACAAATATGTAATTCTGAAAAACTAAGAATAATGCAATCCTTTATTCTTGACCAATGATACTCTGGTGTAAACAGGTATATTTTAATAAGTATCAAATGGATTTAAGTGCTCCTAGTTCTCTTCTACAAAACAGCTCTGACAAATTTTGTTTGTCAAGTCTTGATACTAATACATGGAGAACTCTCTTAAGACTATGCTTAAAAAAAACCCAAAAGTCTTGACGTTTCCTATATATGTATCTAGTTAGTTATTAACAAAGAATTGAAAGGCTCATTCATCATCTACCAGTTTACAGCCAGTGATAGAGTCAAAACACTATTTTTCTTAAAAATGAAACGTGGGTGAAGTCCAACCATGAGATCACTGTGAAGTGATCAGAACTACTCAAAAAAATGTATATCAAACTGCTTATTTGATATACAAGTTATTGTATCCCAGCTTGGTCTGCAACTGAGAAGGAAGTTGAGAAAACAGTGGATGTAATCCACAATTGGGCACAAAAAGAAAGCCTATAGGGGGTGGAAGCAAGGACAGGTAGCCTGGGAAGAATACAGAGAAATTGTCCGAGTAACCAGAGATCAGGTTAGGAAAGCCAAAGCTCTGATAGAGTTAAATCTGGCCAGGGACATCAAGGGCAACAAGAAAGGCTTCTATAGATATGTCAGTGATAAAAAGAGATCTAGGGAAAATGTAGGCCCTCTCCGGAAGGAAACGGGGGACCTGGCCACCCAGGATATGGAGAAGGCTGAGGTTCTCAACGACTTCTTTGCCTCAGTCTTCACTGGCAAGAGCTCTAGCGGCATGGCCCAAGTCACAGAAGGCAAAGGCAGGGACTGGGAGAATGAAGAACCGCCCACTGTAGGAGAAGATCAGGGCCGAGACCATCTTAAGAACCGGAAAGTGGACAAGTCCATGGGACCAGATGAGGTACATCCGCGGGTCCTGAGGGAACTGGCAGATGAAGTTGCTAAGCCACTATCCATCATATCTCAGAAGTTGTGGCAATCTGGTGAAGTTCCCAATGACTGGAAAAGGGGAAACATAGCCCCCATCTTTAAAAAGGGGAAAAAAGAAGACCCACGGAACTACAAGCCAGTCAGTCTCACCTCTGTGCCTGGCAAGATCATGGAGCAGATCCTCCTGGCGACTATGCTAAGGCACATGGAAAACAAGGAGGTGATTGGTGACAGCCAACATGGCTTCACTAAGGGCAAATCCTGCCTGACTAGTTTGGTGGCCTTCTATGATGAGGTTACGGCATTGATGGATAGGGGAAGAGCAACTGACATTGTCTACCTGGACTTATCCAAAGCATTTGATACTGTCCCACATGACATCCTTGTCTCTGAACTGGAGAGACATGGATTTCATGGATGGACCACTCGGTGGATAAGGAATTGGATGGATGGTCGCACTCAAAGAGTTGTGGTCAACGGTTCAATGTCCACGTGGAGACCAGTGACGAGTGGTGTTCCTCAGGGGTCTGTACTGGGACCAGTGCTATTTAACATCTTTGTTGGAGACATGGACAGCAGGATCGCGTCCACCCTCAGCAAGTTTGCAGATGACACCAAGTTGTGTGCTGTTGTGGACACGCTGGAGGGAAGGGATGCCATCCAGAGGGACCTTGACAGGCTGGAGAGATGGGCCTATGAGAACCTCATGAAGTTCAACAAGGCCAAGTGCAAGGTCCTGCACGTGGGTCGGGGCAATCCCAAGCACAAGTACAGGCTGGGCGGAGAATGGATTGAGAGCAGCCCTGAGGAAAAGGACTTGGGAGTGCTGGTGGATGAGAAGCTCAACATGAGCCGGCAATGTGCACTGGCAGCCCAGAAAGCCAACCGTATCCTGGGCTGTATCAAAAGGAGCATGGCCAGCAGGTTGAGGGAAGAGATTGTGCCCCTCTACTCTGCTCTCGTGAGACCCCATCTGGAATACTGTGTTCAGCTCTGGAGTCCCCAACACAAGAAGGACATGGAGCTACTGGAATGAGTCCAGAGGAGGGCCACGAAGATGATCAGAGGGCTGGAGCACCTGTGCTATGAAGACAGGCTGAGAGAGTTGGGGCTGTTCAGCCTGGAGAAGAGAAGGCTCCGGGGTGATCTTCTAGCAGCTTTCCAGTACTTAAAGGGGGCCTACAGGAAAGCTGGAGAGGGACTTTTTACAAGGGTGTGTAGTGATAGGACAAGGGGCAATGGATTTAAACTGAAAGAGGGCAGATTTAGGTTAGATATAAGGAAGAAATTTTTCACTCTGAGAGTGGTGAGGCAGTGGAACAGGTTGCCCAGAGAAGTTGTGGCTGCCCCATCCCTGGCAGTGTTCAAGGCCAGGTTGGACGAGGCTTTGGGCAACCTGGTGTAGTGGAGGGTTTCCCTGCCCATGGCAGGGGGGTTGGAACTAGATGATCTTTAAGGTCCCTTCCAACTCTAACCATTCTATGATTCTATGATTCTATGTCTCATGGACTCCTTTCAATGTTACTCTAATCAAAATGACACCTTTGGGTTTCAGCTATCCAGAATATCAGACAGGCTGAAGACCAGCGCATGGTAGGTTTTGAATAACTGGTAGAGATTATGCCCCTTCTCTTCAACAAACAAATCAAACAAGCAACTCACATACACAGAAGGAAATTTAACTCACAGATGCTTAAAGAACCTAAGCTTCTCCACTTGCTCTTACCTATATTTCTTCCCCAGGAAAAGCAAATACAAATGTGGAGACAGGCAAAAGAGGTCTGCAAGAACTCTGCCTTTTCAGTCTTTAAAAAGAAAGAGGTTTTTTTTTCTGCAAACCTCTCTAGTTTTTGTGATAATAGCTTATATGAAATCAGAGAGGCAACAAGTGCTGAGAAAAACACCCCTCATGCTTACAGTTCTCTGGCTCTTTTCTAGATCTCTCATTATTTGGAAGACCCAAACCCCAGGATCTCTCAGAGTAAAGAAAAAAGAGCCAATATTTCCTTTTCTTCCTTTCTCAAAGGGCAATGGTTCCCAGCTATCTCACTTTATTCTATGCAAAGATCTCATAGGTCCTCCTTTTTTCACAGACTCCACAAAGCTAGATTAAATCAAAATGCAGGGGTTTTTGAGCAGACAATATAGTTTAAGGAGCACTTCTTCTGTGAAGACCAGAATAGGGCTGGAACTGGCTCAACAATAGAAAAAGGCATCCACTTCCTCTGGCTTTTGGCCATATTTAAGAAAAAAAACACAGGAAAATGTAACACCATGCTAGAAAGGAACTATTAGCATGCCCTTGACTTCTCTGTAAGAAATTTCTGTTGCAAGACTTAGCAAATTACAAGGAATTTCGTAAGCGGGGCTAAAAGTTCAACCAGGCAGAGCCCACCTGGTGTGCAAAGAGAGTACGGGTGCAGACACATCCGCAGAGCCGTGCCTGAAACCCACACACGTCTTCTCTCTGCCCAGCGCAGTCACCCTGCTCACTACACCAAGTCCAGATGGAGCAACACAGCAGCAGCTGCACTAACCCCCAGGTATCCTGTGAAGTTTTCGGCTCACCGAGGCAGCAGCCAGGCATCTTGCCACCTCAGCATCAGCTTTTTCTTGCACAAATACAGGGTCTATCTCTGTGTCTGAATGATCACAGCTCATATGCCTGCACCTTTGCCTGGCTGGACAATAATAAAGAATGTTGACAGTTTTGTTTCAGTTTTATAGGCCACTAAAACTGCCGACTCTCTGTGGTGCTGTTTACATAATGTGAGAGACCTACTTCAGTGTAAAACGGCATTTCTAGCAGAAGTTACTTCTGTTACCAGGAACCCTTGGCACTGAAACATGCTCTTCTAGAATGCTTCATTTTCGAGTCCTTTAAGAGCATTATAATTACACTCGCCACTTACAGGAACCATATGAGAAGCTGTTCAGGGAATGGAAAATATATTCTTATCAGCCAATCTACATTAATTTTATGCCAATATTGGGACACTCATTAGCAACTGGTCACAATACACTGCTACACAGATCCTAATTGCGACTTCTCAAGGTGTGTTTTCCTTCACAAGCATATCATTGCATATACTGAAGCTCACTTCCTTTGCATGCGTTAATATCTTCATCTCAGTAATTAGGCAACAGGAAGCATGCATGACTGGACAGAAAACTGCATCCTTCTATTTTAGATTTTGTGCTTTATTTCCTTTTCCCTTGTAGGTAGAGGGTCTGACATCTGTTGTTTTGCCCAGTTAATAAAGTTTGTTTCTCCCCTGAAATTTGGCAGCCCCAGTCTAACATTCATCTAATTAAGAGAAAAGGGGCTTTATCTATCACACACATGTGATCATGACTCACCCAGGAATTGCCTAGGCACTGCAATATCACTCGTGGAAAGGAAGTCTTCAGATCACAAAGCTAGAAAGGCAGGGACCCTCAGTCTGTGTGCACCATTCTCCACTCAGCATATGCACTTATCTGACAAGCGCTGCTTGGAGGAGCCTGTCCTCCTTTTACCCTTTGAAGAGAACTCTCCCATTAAGCTGTTTTTACTGATCATCATGAAAAGTGAATAGTCTTTTCTAAAACCTTTAGCTGGGTAACAGCACCAGCCCAAGTGAACAGGATATGGATTGTTCATACAAAGTACTCTTGTAATTATTGTCTATGATAGTCAGCAATGAATACAAGAGCTATTCTCATTTTAAACTAATTAACCATGAAAAGATGTCTGGCTCTTACTATCAATCTCAATCACTCAGCAGCAGCAATACTTGCAGATAAGGTCAGACTTTGCTTCCATTGTCTCCAAAGACAAAAGCATGCTATGACATGGACCGGAGGAGACGCCTCTGCAGAACTGATTCCCAAATTCAGCTTGCTTGGGTACCATCGCTGGCAGAACAGCGATGGCAGTAGCAGCCACCCCTGGCTCTACAACAGGTTTCATGTGCTGGCAAAGAACTGCAGCCTTCTAGGATACTTATGTAGATTTTCAAATAACCTACAGCTCCTTAGAAGTTCGGAAACTGTTTGAAGAAAAACTAAGATGCTACCCCCTTGAAACCAGCACGTGGTGAAGTCACATCCTTCTACATCTGGCATGGGCAGGAAAGTTCTGACTGTTCTGCAACAATCCCAAATATCTACTCTGGATTTGCACTGGTCTTTCTCTGCTGCAAGCAAAGTGCCATGAATTAGCATAAAGCACAGGCATGAGATGCTTGAGCATATTTCTGCACTATGGCCAATCTGAATTCACAGCATCCCAGAGCCATAGACGACTTAGGATCCCATACATTCAAAATCCAGGGTGCAGAAGACCGGAAAAAGAGAAAACTGAGGCTCACAGGACACCGGCACCAAAGAAAACAGTCACCATGCCAAGAGGTTTTTATGGCATATTATAACAGCAAGCAAGCATAGCAGTAGGGTGAAAAATTAGGGATTGGATTCCCATGCAGTGGTGTAACCCTGAGTGCTGCCAGGTCCTCATAGACAGCTTCTGCCTCCAATGTCTCTGGACATGGTCCTTTGCTGCATATGGACTTTTCACTAAGTAGTACAGGGTTATTTGCACGTAGAATAAGAAGTTTCCATGCTGTTCAAAACAATTTTCACTGCTATCCCCAAGCACAATTGGTAGTTTGTTGATTTCAACAGAAGTGCAAGAATGTTAATCCAGGTGTAACATTTACTCTGGTTTCTAAGTTAAAAGAAATATCATATCTAGCAGGTATGTATATAAAACTGGAAAGAATCTCCTAACAGATTTATAATTTCACTCTCAAATGATTTTTTTTTAAAACTTCTCCAAGACATATTATGACACCTCTGTCACATATCCAAAAATAAATAAGCAAGGAACTCTTTTTTTTTTGTGCTATGAGGAAATATCAGATAAAGCAGATGAGGTTTACCAATTCTTCATTGTGACTTGGTTTGTTGTTAAAACTAAATGCTCTGTGAAGCACCATTTTATGGAAAAGGTCAAGTAGATTGAACTTAGTTTTGTGAAATGTACTTTACAGCACATGCAGCTCACAGTTTGGATCCCTTGGTACAAATACTTTAAAAGGAGAAAGTTATTTTATTAGGACTGTCTGGTGGTAAAGTGAGCTACAAATCACTGCATTTCAAGTGCTAATTTGCTATGCAATTCCCTCCCTTTCTTGCATGATGCTGGAATCTTGTTCTCAGGGTAGAATGGAAACTGGAACCGACCCAAAGCAAACACTGTAGATCTTGTTTGGCAATTTTTATAGCAGAAGTTTTATATGGAGACAAGATGCTAGATGGTGAAGCAAGTGTTCTGCTGTACATGCAGTCCCTAAGACCTTCAGATCTTGCAAACACTTATGCACATACATAAATGGAAGTAATTTCATTAAAAGCAGATGCACTGTTCTGATGAAAAATGCTATATCTCACCTTAAACACTTGCAATATTTTCAAGCCATAAGACCTCTCACAGGAAATGATCTAGATTCTGCCTCAGATTTCTCAGCTTTTTTGTTTGTTTTGTTTTGTTAAATGATCACAATCACCCCAGATATCCTCAAACAAGGATTGTGGTACTCAAAGACTTTTGAAGGAAGTGTCATTCTTTAGGCATGACAGGGCTACAGGAACAGAAACATCCTCCCAGAATTATGGTGCAGTACACACACTCATTAACTGTCCCTTTAGGTTAGTAACCATGCTGTAATAGTACAACCCTGTTTAATCAACATGTTTGGTTTATCTTTTTGGGTAGGAAAGCAGCAAATGCTTTCTAAAATCTGACACTTTGGTATGAGCCTCCAAGACCTTGTGAACCTCTGCTCACCAGTTTCTTTGACACTAGTTCTCCAGGTTTTTCATGATCTTCCCAAACATGTAAAAGCCTTTAATGGCAGGTACTTGCACTACTGTTGAAATTTTAAGTTGCAGCTGGCAATATAACTGACATCGACAAAAGTAAAGGAGTTATAGGGTGGGTGGGGGGAAAAGCAGAAGTAGTTTATGGCACCACAATCGTCTTAGCTTCCTTGTTCTGATTCTTCACTGATAGTGAAGTACAGTCAGCAGAGAGAGAAGGGTACAATGAGCCTTAGTTACATGGGAAGTAAGCGATTCTGATCTAAAACCACACAATATAGAAAACAGACACATAGCACCGTAAACACATTTAACCTTACAAAAGGAATTGGATTGAAGACTAATCTACAAGAGTTTTGCAAATTAGTTGAATTTAGGATGTAAGATTTTGAGATACTTATGTTTTGTTACTCCTTAAAAATAATAATAAAAAAAAAAATTATTGGTCTGATTAACAGAGGCAACGCTTTAAACTTGCAAACACAAGAGCTAAGGAGTCCCCCTGGAATCCTTGGAACAATTCCTGCCATCCTGTGAAACTCTGGATCAGAGCTCAGGAATCTAATGACCTTCATGTACTTCAGGAAAAGCAATTGTGCTCTCTAGGGGAGACTCCTTAAGCTCCAACTTCCACTATTAATCAGGAAGAAATTCTAGTGAGCCCCAGAAAACCTCAGCGCTGTTTAATGACCATGCTGGCTAGACCTGCCCTGGCTAACAATGCCATTAATGTGCATTATTGATAACTTGCTCTCTTCAGCTGCTGAAGCATGCTGGAGCACTCAAAGAAATGACACCCAGCTCAGCAGCACAGGCTCATTACCAGGAAAGCTGTGACAGGAGCAGACCCGGGGGCTGGAGAGCTGCACGCTTGGTGGAAGTCAGCTCTCGGAGAACAACCTCACTGCACACTGTGACAGGCCAGGTCCCTGGTGACGTTCAGTGGTAAGGGAGTCTAAGAGCTCTAGTGTCTGTCACTGAAAACAGACAAGGAAAGAGAAAAGTCCCATGAAGCACCCTTGGCTGAAACATCCCTTGCATCTGCCAGCACAGATTGCCATTCAGTGAGACACTCATCCATGTTAGTGAAGAGTTTCTGCCAAAGGTTAGGCTTTGGGGAGTGGTCTGGCAGTATCCTCCAGCAGTCAGACCCATTTAGTCACTCAGTACTAGAATATTTCTCAGAAAGTGAAATCACTGCACATAAGGAAGCTAAATATTAATGTTTATAAAGCCTGGGCAGATGGCAGTTATTAGGCAGGTATTACTACAGTATTACTCACCGCTTGATACTGAAGATGCAGGTGGCTGCCTTTGAATCCTCCAAAACATATGTTATTTCCGAAAACAGAGAATCTCTGCTAGCACTCACTTGGTGTATGTAAAGCAGGTTAACTTTGCTGCCAGCAGTGCCAGGCTCAGCCAGGAGGCAGAGGACAGTCTGCTAAAGCACAGGAGAAAGCTTTGATGCCTCATGGCATAAAAATGGTTTCTTTCTTAATTCCCAGGGGCATCAGGGCTTAATATAACAAAACAGACAAACTGCTACTACTCACTACATTAACTGCTTAACACATCTGAGGCAGCAGATGCTCTCCAAGACATCTCGCTTGTGCAGCAGCAGCCTATTCCCCCTTAACTCAAAGGCTGTTCAGGACCACAGCAGCAGCCCAAGGACAGCTCTGCCCCATGCCCACTGGCTTTGGCTCCCAACAGCTTGTGCCATGGAGGAGCTTGAGTGCAGGAACACACTCCAGCTCACAGGCCAGCGTGTGCTCATTGGGCATGAGAGATGGTTTTTCATCAGTTGAATGTTTTTTCTCTATTCTCAAGCGAGCAGCAGGTGTTCCCTGTATGCCCTAAGTAATGGACAGCAACGCAGGACATACCACAGAGTCCTGACAGAGTTTTGTCTTGAAATGGCCAGAAACAGATATCTGCTCTAAAATACATGGTGAGTGCCACTCTGTGAAAACAAAGTGTGCAGATACACTGCTTAAGGAGAAATGCAAGTGTGAAATAAGCTCAGGAAAAAAAAAAGTATAAAACAATGGATACAGTTTGCTTTACTGCTCATTTTAAGAGAAGGATCTGTCAGTACAATTACCACGGTTTCAGATCATTTGCAGGACTCCAGCAAGCCAAGCGTTTGTACCTAATGAGCCACAGTCTTTGCACAAGCATTTTCTTTTTGTGCCAAAACGAAAACGATCAGCACGCTGAACAGAAATGCAGTCGCACCGTTTGGCAGCATGTCTGGGGCAGCCCAGCCTGCAGCGAGCACCCCGGGAACATCTTGGTGCTGCACAGAGAAAAACAACAGTGAAAACAGGCACCAGTGCAATCAGCCCCAGCTGAGTCTGCTGCAGAAAAGCAAAACTGTTATCTAGAAGCATGAAAACGTGGCCTTGAGCATAAGATCGGCAGCCTGCTCTCTTGCCACGTGTTTTTTCTTCACTTACTGTCACACTCATTGGCTGCAGCTCTTCTCAGACTGTGAAATCTTGTCAGAGAGGCAATTTATCAGCTCCAACTCATAACTGGGGAAAAGAAGCTGGTTATTTCCAGAAACAAGAAGCAGAGCTGCCTATGAACATACTCTTCACCAGTGACATTAGTAAAACTATGAAATGGCAAAAAAAAGCAGTGGGTCTGTTCACAGGTGCACAGTGCATACAATTCCAATAGTTTTTTTCTAAATTAGTGTCCAGTGAACATTATGGCAGTGCCTACCAAAACCTGGAGCAGGAGAGTTTTTACCTAAGCTATTGTTTCTCTATCACAAGAAAAAAGCAAATTAAGCACCAAGTCACTAAGCTAATGAGACAAGACATCTCATAGTTACTGCAGAAGCAAAGGAAATACTGAACTTCCAGACAATCTTACTCCAAAAGAACCAGGTTCTATCTTGGAAATAGCTTCTTTACGAGACATACCCTGCTACAGCAATTTTGCAATAAGATTGTACTAGAAAGGTTGGACTCGATGATCTCTAAGGTCTTTTCCAACCTAGAAATCTATGAAATCTATGAAATCTATGAAATCTATGATATCTATGAAAGGTTAAAAAAGAAATACATAAAAAAGGCAAACTGTCCAAAGAAATCTTTGTTTTGTGTTAAACAGTACGTTAGAATGTCTGTGCAAACAAAAGTCAAACAGATTTGGGCATTTTCTAAAGCTTGATGCTACAACTTAGATTTTAATTTAAAGCGCATTTTTGTTACCACATCTTCATGTGTAGCAACCGTACATGCCCATCTGGGTCTCTTTAGCTTGGAGAAGAGGAGACTGAGGGGGGACCTCATTAATGTTTATAAATATGTAAAGGGTGACTGTCATGAGGATGGAGCCAGGCTCTTCTCAGTGGCATCCAATGATAGGACAAGGGGAAATGGATATAAGCTGGAACATAGGAGGTTCCACTTAAACATGAGGAAGAACTTCTTCACAGTAAGGGTAACAGAACACTGGAACAGGATGCCCAGAGAAATTGTGGAGTCTCCTTCTCTGCAGATGTTCCAAACCCGCCTGGACGCGTTCTTGTGTGATCTAATCTAGGTGGTCCTGCTCCAGCAGGGGGATTGGACTAGATGATCCTTTGAGGTCTCTTCCAATCCCTGACATTCTGTGATTCTGTGATTCTATGATCTAAACCGTTCTTCTTATGGAGTCTTTTATATTGCCCAGCATCTTAATCAAAGAACTTAGCTGCTGCTATGCAAGACCTTCCTGTCCAACAGAGGTTTCCCTGGCCTGGTATCCAGGGCAGCAGAGAGGTTATGGACTGCATGAGTTGCTGGGCAGGCATTTAGACGGAAACCAGTTCTCCTCAAAATACAAGGCAGGTGCAGCTCTCCCACCTGCTCTTTCAGAGCTCTCCTATATGTAATATTTTTCAGGACATACCACTGGGATTTGACTCTCCAAAATAACAGGTTAATGACATCAACAGTGGATTTTGAGCAGCTACTGCACCTGCTGCTGTATAAGGACAAGCTAGTGCTCATCTGAAACATCCGCTAATTTCTATAGGTGCCACCTGAGGATTTTGGTGTCTCTTGCAATTGTGCTTATAGGAGTCAGCTATCAGAGCACAGCTGTGGTACAAATTCTTGGGGACTTCTGATTATTACAGCTGTGATTACAGCACTGGAGGTTGTCAGAGCTGGTAACCAAAAAGGGGATCTGTTCCAAAGAGAGTCCACAGAAAGGCAAAATTTTGTAAGATGCACATGCGGGCAGCTAAGACAAGATTACTTCATTCCTACCCCTCAACCATGTGATGAGAAGTTAATTACGAAAATTCACCCATAAGACAGTTGAAAATGTTGCTACTGAATTCCTTATGCCATTTTAGTCTCACAAACTTCAGTAGACTTTGGTAAATAACATATCTTTGCCATACAACTTTCTTCTCGGAATAATAGAGGAACTAACAAGAAGAGGTGCTATGCTGGACCTTGTTCTCACCAACAAGGAGGGGCTGGTGAGGAATGTGAAGCTCAAGGGTAGTCTTGGCTGCAAGGACCATGATATGGTGGAGTTCAGGATCCTTAGAGTGGCAGGGAGGGGCACAGCAAACTCACTACCCTGGACATCCTTAAGCACCACATCTACACATCTTTTAAATACCTCCATGGATGGTGACTCAACCACTTCCCTAGGCAGCCTTTTCCAATGCTTGACAACGCTTTCAGTGAAGAATTTTTTCCTAATATTCAATATAACTCACACCTGGCGCAACCTGAGGCCATTTCCTCTCATCCTATCACTTGTTACTTGGGAAAAAAGACCGACAGCCACCTTGCTACAAACTGCTTTCAGGTCGTTGTGGAGAGCGATAAGGTCTCCCTTCAGTCTCCTTTTCTCCAGGTGAAACAATCCCCATTACTATAGCCATTCCTCATAAGACTCGTTCTCTAGACCCTCCACCAGCTTCACTGCTATTCTTCAGACATGCTCCAGCACTTCCATGTCTTTCTTGTAGCAAGGGGTCCAAAACTGAACATGTATTCGAGGTGCAGCCTCACCACTGCCGAGCACAGGGGGATGATCACTGCCCTTGTCCTGCTGGCCACACTATTTATGATACCACTATGCTTTAAACCGAGCAGATGGGTTGGTTTGTATCTGAAAGCATCCAACTAGTAAAATGCTTTCCTCACTGTGCAAAGATTTATCAGAAATCTGCATTATTCTATCTTAGAAAACATACGCAGCAGAGACCATGAACAAAAATAAAAGCCAGCTGTCAGTGCGCAATGAATTGGATCTTAGTGTGTGTTCAGGGAAGGAGATCTCACAAAACATATCCATAGTATTTCGTAAAATGACAGAAACTGTCATATCAGGTCCTGTTGTTGTACAGGACGAAGAACAATGCTTCATCCTATCAAATAACATTCTGGCATCAAAGGGATATTACGAAAGTTTAGAAGTGAGTAGCTTATCACTTAGCTCTTTAGTGTTGAATGCAATCAACTGAAATATATCATTTTAGCACTGGAAGCCGTATATATTGGAACCAAAACACTGGCAATGGCAAAATGACTGACGGAACACATGACATTTTAAAAGTTACAGAAAGAATGGGATTGTAAGTAAAGCTATAGGCTTACCAAAAAAGCAAGGCACAGATGAACTAGTGAAAATTCTCTTCTGTTTTTAAGAGTGTAAAATTTAGGATAACCGTTTCAGAAAGTCATTGAATAGGATGCAGAGTCTAAGCTAAAGGTGCTAGTAGACCACGATTAAACAGAAACTATGAAGTCTGTTACTCTAGCTGTGAGATACTGAGTTCTAGCAGTAGTGATTCCCAGGAAAAGTGATATTCACTCATTTCTATTATTTTGGTACCTAATTACATCATGAACCATTAAGATCATATTTTATATATTTAAAAGATTTCATCCAAAGGGAACAGTAATGCAATTTTGTAATGCTTAGAAAAAGAATTTTCCGACAAATTTGCATCATTTTTACAAACCTTCAAACAACTGTGGAGTTTCTTGTTCTCAGTCAAGATGAGCTATGAAATCTCAGTGCTGATGGTTATTATTAATGAACTTTCAAACTAGGGGAAAAAAAAAAGCAATTCCATTAATCTGAAAAATAGAGTAGAGCTCTTTTAATACTTTAGTGCTTCTGTGTCTATTGAACTAGGATTTATATGTTAAGCAGTCAAACACCTCTTTTTTGTTTTATTAGAAATATATACATATTTGAGACTACTAAAAGTCAGGACAAAGTCATCAGGCTTCTTACTGCAACTGAACTGAACTCCAGCTGGAATGATTTACATGGCAATTATGCTTTTTTTCCCAATAATATAACTAGTCCAATGCTAAAGACAGGAGAATGGCTGCTAGTGACTCCCACTTGTCCTCCCCAAAGATCTGGGCATCGCAAGAAGTCCCCTTTTGAATAAATGGAAACACAGACATCAGCTCTGTTCACTGCAGCAGAAGCTTAATTCTTGCATAAATACTTCTTAACACAGAGGTCAAGGGATTCAAAGACTTGGTTTTATGCTGATGCCCCTCCTATCTAGTGACAAGATCTGACAGCAACATCTTGTCTGATATTTGGCTAAGAGATGTAGTTTCTCATCAAGGCTTCTTTTTCCTAAATTATGCAATTCTTTAGCTCTGAACAGACTGAATGCCCCACAGAAGCAAAAAATAGAATGGAGGGGATAGGATAGGAGTAGATAAATCTGTTGCAAAATAGCCCTGATCAGCTTGTCATGTAAATTCCACAGCATTACCATGCATTAGAGAAGTTAATAGCTACATGAAATGCTACTTTCACCCTTAACAGGCTAGATATAGAGTTAAAATTCATGTTTAAGTTATAAGACACGTCACTAGAAATGACCGTGAAGCATGCCTGTATACTGGCACAGACTTATTATTGTGGTTTTCTGGTTTTCTGCACTCCAGGAAAGTCAGAGTTTGGTGTACACAAGGAATAGGGACAGCTCAAGGAGATGTATTTAAGTCTGTCCTGTGTTTTTGAAAGTCCAGTATCTCAATTTAACTCTTGCCCTTCCGAACAGGTCTTTAGGAAAAGATCACAATGAGAAAACACAACAGATTTTACAAAGCAGCTAAGAAACTATGTCTTTTCTTAATGTCACATTGAAAACAAAGCTAATTAAAAAAGACTCTTTGTAAGTGCAAAAAAATGATTGATCTCTTCTGTAAAGTTTTAATGCAGTGAATGCAATCCTTAGGAAAATTGAATCAATATAAACTCAATGGTGTTTGGAAGTTTCTATTTCTGTAATGACATTAAGTACTCTGGATTTTATATTGTATTCATTTTGACTGTGTGGACATTTTCAGATACAAGAAAAGTGTTTCAAGGGTATATGAAATATGTCTTTAAAATGAAGTATCTTTAACACTTGAATACAAACTCTAAAGCAAAGCATTGCTGCAAAAAGTACATCTATATTTCAGAATATATTTTCTATCAACATGTCTAAGTTTCAGATGTGTGTGTGTAATAGGTAAGTAGAAATTTCAGCCCTGAGAATCATGATCTCTGACTTACCTATAAGCATTTGGAAGTGCAAACAGGTCACATTAAAGTAATAGAATTTACGAGCAAATAATGGAAACATGCCCTTCCTTGGAAACAGTTGTGACAGGAAATACATTTCTCTAAGTAGGCAACAAAAAAAGAAAAAGAAAAAGAAAAAGAGAAAGAAAAAGAGAAAGAGAAAGAGAAAGAAAAAGAAAAAGAAAAAGAAAAAGAAAAAGAAAAAGAAAAAGAAAAAGAAAAAGAAAAAGAAAAAGAAAAAGAAAAAGAAAAAGAAAAAGAAAAAGAAAAAGAAAAAGAAAAAGAAAAAGAAAAAGAAAAAGAAAAAGAAAATATTACCGTCATTCTCTACACGAGCATACAACGTTTGTTTTTTTTTCTTTCACACAAAATTCAGTAGCAGAAATGGTGAATAAAGGGCAGAGCCATGAGCTTCAACAATCTATCAGGAAAGGAGAAAGGAGGAGACTAATAAACTAACAGCTTTATCATTTCGACGTCCTGCTGCAAGTAGATGGATTTTCCTCTGAACAACGGGTGTGCGTTAAAGTTTCATATGCTTATTTTATGCTAGTCAGAATAAGAATGCGCATTTCCAAATGGTAACATCTCTTCTGGACATGAGTTCAGCCAGTTTATCATTGGCAACGAGATTTTTGAACTGGTATAGAGAATTCAGCATTTTAGTTGAATCACTGGTCATCAGCGATGAGTGACCGCAGTGAGCCAAGTAAGGTAAAGCAACAAAAATCCATGTACAGACTGGAACAGAGCCCGAGGAGCAGCTTTTACAATCATTGCAGAAGAAACAGCACAAGATGTTTTTCTGGTTTATTTAGGACATTTTGCTGCATTACGACACGTGCACGCACACTAAGAACGTGTGTGGTTGAAAGTATCACCTAGCACAGGGGATTGTATGGATGCAGAAATCCAAGTCTCCAACGTGTCAGTCATGTTTCTCAGTATTTGTGTTACCAGGAATCCACATCACCACGAGAGTCAGTGCAAGTTTAAGATGCTCGAGAACAGTTTTAAAATATTTCCAAGGTCTTGGAAGCTCCCTTAAATGTAGAACTATGGGATTATTGCCACAGTCTCACAGCAGGGCATACAGAAGAGATTAGTGTCTCTCTCCCCTCTGCCAGTGAAATGCGGTTCAGAGAGTTTTCATTTAACTATAAGAACAAAAACTAAAAAAGGAAACTGGGCCAGAATAGAGGGTTTGAGAGAGGGTTGCCACACGGGCCACAGGTAAGAGTGGCCGGTGAGGAGCAGGTGGGTTTTGCCAAGCCTTTTTCGTACCCTGAGTGGTTTTGAGAAAATCTCAGGCCCTCTCAGCTCTTACTAAATGTTAGTGTGTTTTAAAGGGCTGTCACAAGAGTTACTTAAACACGCTTTTGGCAGAAAAACATGGGTTTTCTTAAACATCAAAAGTGTTTGAGTGCATTCAGCTGTCCCTGAAAATACAGGTATCCACTGCTGATCCAGGAGGGCTCTGGTGAGCTTGCCAGGCTTAGATCTGTCTTCACACCACACTTGCCTTGAACGTTCACAGCTATTAAAGAGATTTATGGGATTCTAGAAATACGGCTGTTCTGTCAGAAGTAACATGGTCTGGTTTCGAGGACTTTCTATAGATATTTGTAGTACCCTTCAGATAAAGGCTATTCCAGATAAACATTTAGAAGTATTCTACCCAAACATTGTAAAGTGCCATACACTACCAGAAAAAAAAAAAAAAAAAAAAAGAAAAGAAGGAAAAAAGAGCTGAGATTTGCTGTTTATCTTTTATTTTTCCTCCTCTCCGTATTTTTAAAACTCAGAGTCAGCTCCCCAAAAAATCAAACTCTCCATGAAATCTCAGGACAATTAAAAAAATCACAACTCAGGTTAGAAAGAGATGTTTGAGATCCTCCCTTTTCTTCCTGTAACTCTGCAGTTATTGGCACCTTCAGAGTTCTGCAACAACAGAAACTCAGGATCAGCAGTCACAGACTCCTGCAAAACCCCAGTTCAGCCCCAGATGAAGTTACTCATTCCTGAGCAAGGAGTGAGACACTGCCCCTCGGCAAAACACACCAGGAGACCACACAATGCAAGCTGTATCCTAATGCACATGCACAAGGGGGAGGCATTTACTAAATTTTAAGTGCTTGAATTAGGAAACTTAATACTAGTCCTCTAACTTAGTGCTTTGGGTGCAACCTGCTGGAGGTTTCACATGCCTCAGGAATTGTGCCAAGTCATCTCCTGTTCTCATTTACCCCAAAACTCTGACACTCAGGATAGCTAGGTGGATTAGCATAGCAGAACTTGCTGTGGCATTGTATTGAGCCCATGTTTGTGGCAGTGTACGTAAGCAACCACTGCTAAGTAATCAATCCCATTCAGCCTCTGGTGCTGCCATGCACACCGACTCACAGGGCATGGATTCAAAAGGCACCACCATTAGCTCTAGGCTTCAGCTTCTGCAACAAATGAAGACCTCCTGACCAAACTCCCTCAAGAATCACTCTATTTCAGAAAAATCCTTTTAAAAATACATACTAAGAAATAATCCATCGTAGCCCCCAATATTTAATAGTTACCAACCAGTTGATATTCTCCTGATGTTCTTTGACACATTTGGGAAGATTTTATGAAAAAACTAAAGCCAAAAAACGAAGCAAAGCACCTGTGATAGAGACTGCACTTTTTACTACTTAATAATGACAGGGTCACAGGTGAGACCAAACCTCTGCTCTGATATTCATGCAATGTAAAGAGACATTACCTCCCCGTAGAGCTTACAAACTAAGTGAATGAGAAATAAGCAAAGGAAGAATTATCACCCTGTCATTACAGAGAGGACATGAAGGAATTGAAGAAATCATGTGTCAAATCATATCACCAAATCATTTGCTGCAATACCAAATCTTGTTTTGGTATTGCACCAAACAACCCAACAGCATCTTCTCTTTGTCACTGTACACAAACCCTGCAGGGCAAGTTGCACAAGGTATGTACACATCCAACAACAGACACACTCCAGAGGCATTGATGCTTTCAGCTCAGGAGTTCCTTATTCACAAAAGTTCTGCAATAAACCAACAGGGACATTATTCCAAGTCTTTGAAAATCATGTCTAATGTAGGACTTGCTTTAAGGACTGGAGAAGACTCGATGTTCCCTGTTCACCTGAGACTGAACTACAAAAGTAAAAAGCCAATAGCCCTGAAAGTCATTACCTCCGGATGTTTAAGGAACAGATACGAATTCTGCAGAGGTACAAAGAAACTGTGTTAAGCGATTAAGAATTTAATTTTGGTTTTAATACGTAAAGAACAAACTTCAGATGACAAATTAATTTTGGCAGGTTTCCATTTTTTGCTATACTACTGCAATGATGATATATAGCTTGACACTGAAGGCACCAGTCTCTGAAAATTACTTTTAGTTATTAATATTCTATTTTTGAGCTTAAGGTGAGTGAAATTACATACAAATTGCTGCAGTAGAGGGATACTGTAGGTCAGGCGATGCAAGATCAACAGGTACTTACTTCCACCTGTGTAAGGTGAGTATTATCACAAATACACTTCACAGAAGAGGTAAGATAACTGGCCATAACATTTGAGCCAAAAAAATTTTGGCCCTCATCCTACAGCCCTTCACCAAAGGGTCATGCAAAAAGGGACGAAAACAGAACATCACATTAGTCTACGAATATCTGAGTAATATCCTCCTGCAATTGCAGCCCTACCTAAATCAATAACAATAAACCCAGGCGACATACATGATGTAAGTACTGTTTTTTCAGTATGACATAAATAACTATAAAAAATCTTAGCCTGAGAAGGCGTTGTAAAAAATGTAGTGGATAGCGATGCAGAAGTATTAAAGACAGATAAAACACAAGGAGTCTGAGATGGGCAGAGAAGCACGGCAGGGTGTACCAGCAAAAGAGTACAGTCAGGGGAGTCAAACACGGCCATCGTTCAGCTGGCAGGCTTCTCCATTTAAAAATTGCTCTGTTGTTCTTATGGTGTAAGTGAAATTTCATGGAAGAAAAATCTGCTGATACTATGTTTTAATCATTTTCTGAGAAGCTGTACACAATACTTTTAAATCTCAATTTTGATTGAAGTTGTTTGGACGATATTGAATATACGGGTTGAGAAGGTGGTTTGTGAGGTGTTTGGGGTTTTTTTAAGCTATTAGCTTTCCATGGTAAAATGATTTTTAAAATTATTTTAATAGGAAGTTCTATGGAAAAAAAGCCCACTAAGAACAACAGTACTGGCTGTATATCTTCTTTTCCTATTAAAAAATCTATACACTCCATCTCTAGTACTGGTATTAATATTTATTCAGCCCAATGAGTTCACATCCACAATGAAAATTCGTTTCCCAGTTATTCTATACAGTTCCTAACCCTATAGCAGTTTGGGGCTGGTTTTGCACAAAAGCTAGTTTTAGAATCCCCACAACAACTACAGATTGTGATGCCTTAAAACTGCATTTCTAAAATTATGTGAAATTTTGTGCCCAGGCAGTGACTGGTTGTCAGCTCTCTGTACCTTCAGGTTGCTGTACAGCACAGCAATGATGATAAACTGGTTTCTGGCTCCTGTGGCCTGACTCACACAAATATTACAGGCAAAATCAGTTTTCTGAGGTAACAGAATTGTTAATTAGGTGGAAAGAACTGGCCTGTCATAAACTTTTTGAAAGGTGGAAATTTCAGAGCTGATGAGGCTCATCTTACAGATCTCACAGAAAAACTATTTTATGTAGGCAAGTTAGGAGCAAAATACACAACAATGCTAACTCCATGGGAAAATCTCTTTCCCAACCTGTTTGATGCCCACGTTGCCATTATGCCTTGTGTTTTAATATAGCCACCGTGACAGGAGAAGTCTCAGCATCATAACAGTTTGCAGCTGCTCTGTGCAATGTGTTCACTTCAAACTGCAAAAATAACTAGGATTAAGTCTAACCCGTTCTTATGCACTACCACATGCCAGAATAGAAGGCAAAAAAATATCTGAAAGAAAAAATCTCGCAGGCAATAAGAAATCTACAAAAGAATCAAACTCAAGGGTGCTAGTAGCTATTTGATATGGAAAAAAAAAAAAAAACAAAAAAAAAAACAACAAAACAGCAAACCAAACCCAACAAAAACACCAAACAGAGAACCTCATAATTAATTGTCATATTTTTCCACATATTTATGGTAGAGTAAACAGATCAAGAGAGTAATGAATTTATCTTTATGTTTATTTTCTGATTCTTCACTATTTTTACCTAGATGCAAAAGAGAGCCAGAAACAGAAGTCAAGACACCTGTGGCTAACGTAATTAATTACTTAAGGAAATCCCCAAAAAGGAATGTAACCTAAAACAAGATAGTTACATAAACTAAAGCTTTTTGTCTTCAAAACTGTGCAAAGAATCCAAATTAAGGCATTATACATTGAAGTAGAACAGCTTCCCCTTCCATACCTTTTTTTTTGCCTTTGGCACAGGGACATGAAAAAGGCAGAGAACTGGCCCTGGCTCATTCAGGAGTCAGGCTAGTAAAAGAAAATAAAAAATAACAAAGCAGCAACAAAGCGACTCAACTTTCCACTCTGATTTTATATAGGAGCTGAAATTCTAATGATGCCAAAAGAGTCATGATCACTTCATGCTATTGAAGCAAGGGACAGGTACCAGATACTGGAAGATGCTTTCATTATTCTATCCTACAGGCACCATTGTGCTGGCATTAATCAAAATATTTAGAAGAAATCAGATGCTGGCTAATGCATAATTTCAAATTAAAGTAATTTTTCCTAAATAGCACTTCAGAAGATGACTGATGTGCATACCTGTAGAGGCTTGCTCTCCTGACTTCTAGATCACCTTAGCCAATTTATTTTTGGATGAGTGTCTTCTGTTCCTCAGGCCCCAGGACTCAATAGAAATGTGACATTCAGTCAAAGTGAAATTTTAACTTGCTAAAAATACTGCTTTACACAGTGAAACTCATTATTCCAAGATAACACTGAGATTAGAAACTTAAAACGAACTCAAAGAGAGACAGGGCACTGCAAGGATCACCAGAACAGCAAGATTTTGAACAGTGAATCTTGACAAATTTTGGAAAATATCAGCTCCCAGGTTTCAAGCCCCTTTGTCTACAGCTGTCCTGGAAAGAAGACACTCTCTCAGGTGAACCCCAGGTGATCTGCCCTGGTAATATCTACCAGCTACCTTCTGGGACTCTGCCTTCTGAAACAGAAGTGCGATATTAAGATGTAGCTCTCTACAGCATGGAGAATGTGACTGCTTTTGCCCAGCAAGAACCACACTAGCAAACTCATGGCATACATGTGAATGTTTCCAAGAACCTCTTTGGAATGAAAGCCTGACATTTCAGATTGCAACCTTCCCTTCAGGTTAGTTATCTTCTTTGTTCTCAACACCCAGCCACACTCTTTCTGCCCCAGCTGCTCTTCCTCCAGATGCTGTTCCCATTAGCAGTCTGTACGATGAACTCTCGTGGTCGCTTACAGCAAACAGACGCCAGTGCTGGAGCACCACAACAGGTGCAGGGCGGTATGGCAGGGTGAAGAAGAGTCACAGACACCCAGACCACAAACCTTATCCTCAGATTTGGCCCTCGCAGAAAATCTCTCCAACCTCAGGTGCAATGGCAGGACATCGTGACGTCCCTGTTCTCTCTCCTCTCTGGCTCCAAGCCTTGCTCTGCCATCTTCAACATCTTTCCTCCCTTGCAGCTGCTGATGGCAATGACCAGCTTGGCTGGGACTTTGGGTGCATATATGGCAAGCAGAGCTGAAAGCATCACATCTAGAGGAGCAGGGGCTGGAAGTAGGAGTGGAGTTCTCTGGAGAAAATTTTCTCAAGGTGCCTAAAAAACCCTTGTGCATTTAACAGTCTTTTTTAACCTTAGATGCAATCTCTGCATACTTGCATCATAAACAGTGACGTATGGCAACCTGAAGACACACCAACGCTTTCTAAACACATCAGCCTAATTTGAAAAATATTTTTGCTAACACTAGACATGGTGTCGTGTGATGGGCTCGTTGTTCTAACATTTATCAGAGAAATTGATGGTTCTTGGAGGCATGAATACATTGCAGAATAGCACCTTCATCAAACCTTTCACAATACTTGTGTCACTTTTACTATGATATGCCAAAATATTTTCCATTTAAACATTCCTTGAATATAGTGGCTGCTTTAATTGCACAGGTAGTTCTCCAGGTTGAGAAGAGTCAAAATCACAGAGCTGAAAGATAATAAGCAGAGATTCGTAACTCTTCCTCCTTTGGCTCCTTCCAATCTAATTATTAACATTCTATTTATTTGTGTTATAATACACAATATAATCCTGCACAGCACAAGCAGGCGGACAGAAAAAAAATATGTTCATATTCAGGAAAGTCCAAAATCCAGCACAGGTAGAGGCAGACAGAGAACAAGAGGAAGTAGAAAACACCAGGTTATGACGATCCAATGGTGGTTAACCAAGACAAGATCTGGAAGCAGTAACTGTGCTCAAATATGTCAAAGGAAGCCAGCTGGTAAAAGAACAGGGCAGAAGGGATTTTCTGAGATGGAGTTATCATATCTCTCTCTTGGAGATTTCGCACTACCTATTTCAGTAGACAACAAGACAGAGAAATAAGCTAGCTCTTCCACAAAGAGTATGAGGAGCCAAGAAGAAAAGCAAGGCAATTATTTTTTTCCAGAAGCCCTTTGTCACCATGGTCTGCTCTGGAAAACATGTGCTTACAGACAATGCTGCTGTTCTCTAAATTCACTGCCCAATCCTACTGTTTTCCTGTCTAGAATAGAATAATGCTTTCACAAATGTGCCACTTTTCCTTCCCTTCTCTATCAAAATAGTCTCTATTTGAGGCAGAGGCCATGAGAAGAAGCGCAGAACCACCACCCAACCTCCCAGAACAGCAAAGGGCACTGAATAGCATCCAGGGGTATTAGATTTGGGTAGCTGTGGTGGATAAGCAAATTGCATTGTTTCAGAAACTGGTCTGAGACCTGAAGAAGCAAAGCTATAATATTTATGGCATGTAGATTAAGCACTGTTTGATAAAACTGAAAATATCTGAATTTGTTTAAAACAAATATCGTCTCAGAGTCTGCTGGTTTTGAGATGCTTCTTAATGGATTTATCTCTCTCCAGTAAAGGCAACAAGGGAACGGTCAAGCTATTTACTTTTTTTCCCCCAGGGTGATATTGTTTAAATAACTGCTAAAAATAAAGCTCTGTTTGTCTTTTGTAAATAGATTTACATACAGAGAAGAAAAGGATTGGGACTGTTTAGTGCTTTTTTGACTAGAAATGTGTTTGTTTGATGAAGGATAGCATGGCAACATGAGTTAAAACTCTTCAGATTTTTAGTGCTCTTTTTGGTTTGGTTTTTTTTTTTTTTTTTCTAGAGCTGTCTGGAGTCATATTTGGAGCCATGATGGCAGTACATCCCAAGTAAAGACTTTTTTTTGTTAGTAAAGTAAAGCATAGAAGCCATTCACAGCATTTGATGAAAGATTCAAAAATAGTGAAGTGCATTTCAAAACTTGCATGGTTTCAGCAGTTCAGCTTTATGCCTCTAATTCCGTATCAGTCTAAAGTGACCTTAGTCATACTTTTCCAATCAAACATGCAGAACATCTCCTGAGTCCTGGCAAGAGAACTTCAGATGTATTTTGTGTCATAAAAGTTATGACAAAAAATACAGTTCAACTAAAAAATATTGGAAAATTATTATTAAATAAAGGAGGCAATATTTCCCAATTTTCTTCAGGGTCTGTGTTCTACTTCTGCTTATACTCAGTTTGTCTTCTCTGAAATAATATAAAATATTTTTCAATTAAGAAGCCCCTTGTCTCCCAAAGAGATTTAATCACAAAGCATAATTCAGTGAAAAACTTTTTCTTTCGGTGGCAATGAAGAACATCATCTTGGTCTTAACACCATTATAGATTCCAAAACTGAAGCCAAGTTATGGTTTCTGATGTAATTTTATAGCTACTGTCAAAGACACATAAATAAGATTAGCAAAAGTGTGATCCTAGCTCCATGGAGCATCTTCAAAGCTTACCCTTTTCTGAGTAGTTCATCTGTCAAAATAGCGCAGCAGCAAGCTGTGCAGCACCATGTCCCCAGAAGCACACCTAAATATCCTCTCTGAGCTCTGCTTCTTTCACTGTCAGGTGAACAGTTTGCAGTTGCATCAAGAAACTTGTTTCTTAGATGAGTGCACGCTTTTACAATCCTCATGCTTTAGCTACTGTTCCGCCAGCTAGCTCAGGCATGCAGACACGGGAACTAATTTATCTTTGATGTAACCTTATCTGGGGCCCAGATGAAAGCAGCTTGATCGGTACAAGAGCAGTCACAGAAATATAACGAGAGGTGGTTCAGACATCAGTACTGAAACCACACGCTATAAAACAACGTAAAAAAGTGTTCCTCTCTTTCCTAGCTAATAGATGCCAGACATCTTGTGTCTTTGTGACTGTATCAGAAATGATACCTTGTAATTTTACGGAGTGTTCAAAGGCCTTTAAATTGCAGTAGCCTCACTGGACAAGTTTCGTGGAAGTGTTCTGGGAGAGCATAGATGTGGGACAATGCTGGTTTGGGAGTGGAGGGGGGGGTTGGAATCAATACGCAGGTTGATTTTTTCATTAGGAGGGGTAGAAAAAGAGGTGTAACAAGAGAGTAAGAATTATAATGACTAGTTATGATTTAAAAAAAATAATGAAGGTATAATCGCTAGCACAAGTAAGTTTGGAAGGGATCTCAGGAGGTCATCTAGTCCAATCTCTTGCTTAAAGCTGGATTAAAGCTGAATTCACCCACAGACCAATTCCAAGCCCAGAGCAACAGCTCTCTGCCCCCTTCCACACACACTCACGCTAAGAAAATCCATCCCAAACTGAATAAGACAGTTCACAACATTAGTTCCCTCACTTCTTTATCCGAGCTTATTTTTACTACAGCAATCAAAAATAATGGCTTAAAAGAAACAGCTGGTATAGAAATACAAATCTTAAATCAATAGCCTAACTAGTTTTGTTTGTTTTCATTAAAATAGTTAATGGGAACAAGGAAGTATGAGCTGCAGGACGAATAATGACAGTAAGTTCATGCCTTGTGGTTGGACTCCCTGATGTGTAACACATTGCTGGCGCTAGTGAAAGCTTTGTTATATTTGGGATATTTGTATTTCCTTTGTGTAAATTCTCTGAAGAACTCAAGGGCTAAGTACATGATGAAACATTTCCCTCCCGGACACTAGTTGGATTGCTTTCCTTCAATTAGCCATCTGTTTTCATAAAATCTGGAGGAATTCCATAAGTTAGATATCTATGTCTCTGTCAGATTTCAGTAAAACCTGACGAGGAGTTAAAAAGTTATTGGGTGAACTGTGCCTGAATAAGAAATGAGGCTAAAATAGGTGCATGATTTATAATCACTTATGAAGACGGGCCCACTGACAGGCTATAATGCAGAGCTCAGGAGTTAATTTGATTCAAAAAAAAAAAAAAAATCAAGGGGAACAGAAACCCATCAATGCTTCAAACATTTGTGGATTTTTTGGGGTGAAGTCAGAGCAAATACCGATCCCTCAGATGAGAAGAGCTACTGCTGGATAGACAGACAGGACATGGTCTGGAATAGGTAAGGTCAGGGTTTTAATCCTTAAAAAGGTTTAACTGAAGTTTGGTGAAATGTTCAAGTAAAATGTATCCTGATCATCTTTACCTCACATAGCCTGCACTGAGTTAATTTTCTTTGCTAACCCCTGACAAGCACCAGACAGTCTTCAGAATCTGACAGCAATCTTGCACAGCACAGAGGAAAAGTGGTAAGATACTATTATTATGTACGGCAACCCACACTGATCAAGAAATGCTCAAAAAAACCTGCAGTTCATAATAGTTTAGACTACAGCATCATTGACACAGATTTTTCTTTTTTTTTTTTCCCCAGCAAAATTAGAACCATGACAGGCAACAAGAGACCTTTTGCATTCAGATGGAGAGGCTGAGGAGAAACTCAGTTCTTCTGCCAGCTGGCAGGTCAAGCAAGTTATCTGTAACCACCCAACTTTATCTTTCTGCAAAAGCGTACTTGTAATTCAAATATTTTCATGTAGCTGCACTGAAGATGTCTAGTTTCTTTACTTTAATCTGTTTTATAGAATATTACTCAGTTTGCTGGGCTTTGTGTGTCATGAGAAGTATCACACTCAGAACATGTCGGTAGATCAGAATGAGAGCCTGCCTCTTGGGCAATGCTCCCTCTTGCAAGGTTGGGCACGAGAAAGCTCAATCAGAAACAGATTCTAATTCAAGTTGCAAGAAAAGACACAGTGAACAGGTGAAAAAACATCCTGATTAAAAAACAAAATGCTTTATTTCAGTGAGACACCCAGAAGAGTCATACATTCTATTGAGATTCTTTATTTTTTTAATCCAGAAAATATTTCAGGGAAGATTTGTTTCTTCCTTCTATATAAGTGTCGTGGTTTTAGGCCAATCCAGCAACTAAACTCCATGCAGCTGGAGTCTCTCACTCCAGTAAAGTGGAGAGGAGAAAAATATAATAGAAGGACTGAGGGTTGAGACAAGAACAGAGGAAGCACCCACTGACCATGGTCCCAGGCAAAAGCGACTCAGCTTTCTTAAAGCAAAACAATTTATTAACGGTTACTAAAAGGACAAAGGGAAACAAAACCGGTTACTTGAGAGGGTAAAAAGAAACAAAGCCAGATCTTAAACCCGACACCTTCCTTCCCCCCCCCTCCCTTTCCTTTTCCTCCCGGCTCTACCTCCTCCCCCCAGCAGCGCAGGGAGCAGGGACTGGGGGAGTGCAGGTCAGTTCATTCCGTGCTGTTACTGCTGCTTCTCTCTTAAAGGAGGAGGAGTCCTTACACCCTTTTCCCTTGCTCCAGTGGATCCCCCACTCATGAGGAAAAATCCACAAACTTCTCCAGCATGAGTCCTACCTGCGGGATGCAATCTTTCCCCATTGGATTGCCCGTGTGGGCTTTACCACAGTCTCGGTTTCTTAGGGAGCTGTTGCCACTCGCTCCAGCGTGGGTCATCACGCAGACTCCAGATGCCTCTCTGCCTGGTCGTGCATCCCCACACGACCATTCTCAGGCTCAGGCAACTCCTCTCCACGGGCTGCGAGTGGGTCTCTACTCCACCGAGGCCGTCCTGGTTGCAGAGGGGCCGCCTGCCGTCTCACCACCGGCTGCAGGGGAAACTCGGCTCTGGCACACCTCCTCCCGCTCAATCCTCACTGACCTGGTGTCGATGCGGCTGTTTCTCTCAGATCTCAGTTCTCTCCAGGTGAACTCAGCCCAGTGGGCACCCCGGGAATGGGGCACTCCCCGAGTTCCCCAACCGTCTCCGCCGCCGCCATCCTCAGTGGGTGGCGCCGGCCCGACGCAGCCAGCTGCCTGGCTGGGAGCCAGGGAGTGGGGAGCAGTGCCCTCCTCCATTCTCTCCTCGCTCCTGGGCAAAGCAGCTTTTTTTTTTTCCGGTTCCTTTGTCCCGACTTAAATAGGGCAATTCGCAGAGGCGCCGATTGGCTCAACCCCGAGGGGGATGGGAGTTCTGATCTGGTGGCCAGAACCAGGTCTGACACAGTTCCAAAACCAGGGAGGTCACAGGGAGCAAAGCCCCTCTCCTGCCACCAGAATCCCCCCCCCACATCAAACCATGACAATAAGATATATATATATATAGTCTATTTTTTAATATGTATAAATTAAATATAATATTATACTTTTAGTTTCACAAAGAGTTGCAAGGGCACTTTTAGGAGCAACTACATACAGAGCCATGGCCAAGCCAGTCAGTGAATCAAGACAGAGCCTGGCCAAGACTCATTCCTGTCAGAGTTGTTTAATGTGACTCTGCAGCAGCACACTCAAGTATCTGAGAAGTCCTCCTTGCATGGCAGGGCTTCGCATTCATTGTGTCCCAGTGGAACCGAAGCACAAAGAAGGACTTCTCCAAAGTCCAGGAGAAGTTTACAGCAGAGAAAGGATGCACTTCCCATTCTCCCTGCTGCCCAAAGCGGTGATCACTCCAGAAAGTCTGTCAATGGGTCTTGCTCATTGCCCCTTCCCAGGAAGCTCATGCAAACTGACCTTTGCTCTCTGCCTCTGTCCCAGGCACGTACGTGCTTCAGACCAGAGTTATTTAGCCATTCAACAGTTATTTACCCATTCAATCTTCACAAGCCTAAATCATCCCAGGGTGGCTAGCTTCCCCAGCATCCAACCAGGGAACGCAGCAGTTTATGTTCCAGACCAGCGTGTCATGCTTAGTTCGGATAATTTCAGATAGCTTTAGGTACTGCTGTGTGCATTGGTCTTCTCCAAGGCGCACACATGCTGGACTGTGGGTAACAGCAGTGACACAGCCTAAACCATCTTTTGCTTTAAAACCCTCCATGTACTTTGACTTTCACAAATCCAAGACAATTCATAGGATCATTGCAACTTTGTCATTTGGTGAAAGCAGAAAAGACAAAAAATAAATACCAGCTGACAGAAGCAGCACAGTTGTACCATGGATGGACTCAGAGGGAATATTGTCTAACCTTGCCAGAATCCCTCAGGGCTTTCTCCAGCTGTGTCCTTGCTGAACTGGCATCCCCACATGGATGGGTAACATGAGCCTCACTCTGAAAAGAATAATTCTGTCCTGCAGAGGAAGAAGGGGAATAAAGAAAAAAAAGAAGAAAAAGCCACACACACACACAAAAAAGGCCATAGTTTCTCTGCAAGTTCTGGTTGCTGAGCAGTTTGATGTCAGTACCTGCTTGACAACACTTGCAGCACAAGCAGGTTGCACAAGGCAGCAGTCTCAGTGCAGCCAGCTAACCCTTTCAGTCCCAGAAAAGTGACTGAATTGCAGAGCTCTCTATCACCCTAGGACCCCTCTGCTTCACACCTGGGTTTCTGCCAGCTTAATCCGCGCAGCGGCACAGCACTGCACTTCTTGCTGAGACAATTCCATTGTCAAAAAGCCCCCATTATGCCCGATTAACCCGTAGTGATGGATTCTCTCCCCTGTACTAATCTGGTACAGGGCCGATGATTAAATCCTCGTTTGTAAGGCAGGCCACATCTCTTGCATAAAGAGATCGCTGCTAGACAGCTCTACCCCATACCCAGTTAATGATGATTTTTATAATTTGGGCTTCTAATAGTTTCTTAGTCAGAAAGCAGTTATGGAAAAGCTTCAGTACATAAGTACTGCATAAATTATCATAATTTAAGACAAAACAATTGGTTGGCTTTCTAAAGCTGACAAACTGCATGTTACAGTAGTTAGAAAGAGTACAGAGTTTATGTACAACCTGCATGGAAGCACGTATTGCTCCTATCCACTTCTTACAAACTGGCAATCACAGATGGTCTCATAAAAGACTTGGAACAGAAAATAGATCTTTGCATTTGGAATGTGCAAGTTCTACATCTACATTAACAGCATGACATTCAATGAAAGACAACATAGTAAGGGTGTTGTACTTTTTAACATACTTACATAATGAGCAATTATATTGAATATATTAAAAAAGAGAATTTCCTGTAGGTTGGGAAAAATTCACAATTAGTAATCGTTCTCTTTTCTAGAAATTCTGATAGCTTGGATGGCTAACATGAATTTTCGGTGCACCGACAACAAACACTGAACCCAATTTGAAAAAGTAACACTTCTATTTTGGAAATGAAATAATATAATACAATATTGTGCTTCTACAATACTTGACAGAAGCATTGAAAAAAAAAGTCCTTTATGACAGTGCATTATTTTATTTTTTCCAGTCATCTCAAAAATGCTGATTTTATTTTGTTGTCAGGAACAAAGATAATTGCCTACACTTTTCGCCTGGTTAGGCAGCAAAATCAAAAAGAGACACAATCTCCACTACTCATGGAATATTGCTATGGTAGAGAGATGGTGATGGCCTAAAGAGGAGCTACTAAGATGTATGAAGGACCTGACAGCCTGGTGCACTGATTCCTTGACCTTTCTGACTTCCTGTTCTGTACTGGAAGACCACTATCACATGAGCAACAGCCACAGCAATAACACAGCAGCAACACCCTGTTTCAGAACAATGTGAGGTGTTCATAAATTCTAAAATTTTTCACCCAAACTCCAGGCCATCTGCATGCTGTAGTCAAGCAGAAGAACAAGGAAGGGTGTGATTTTGTTGACAGAAGTGAAAAAGCTGCTATTAACTTTCTCATTCTTTAGTATCAATCATTTCATCTCCAAAAGTCTTACCACGCTGTGTGTCCCTAGGATGGAGGGCTCTATGTTTGTAATTAATCCAATGTCACACGCAGTCAAAGTGACCTTATTCCAATCAGCGAGAAAGGCACTATAAAATCACCTGCATTCGCAGTCGCTTACAGAAGCCACTTGCACTGTAAATCATTTAGTCAATAATGATTAATAACAAACAGAGCTTATTTTAGTTTTGTTACTTACAGCTTGTGCTTGTAAATCCAGGCGCATGTAGAGAACTTGCTTGAAGTAGCTTTCTGTACCAGACTTGCTGCTGGATGCTGCTTTTCCCTCTGCGTTAGGCTCCTTGCCTTTGGGTGCACTTGCAATTCCTGTAGCGTGCTTTATTTTTCATCTTCCTGCTCAATTGATCATTGTAGCTACCAGCACGTTGCTTTTGTCTTTATTTCAAACATATCAAAGTAGCTTTGTTGCTTCTCTTTCTATGTGTCAGTGATTTTTATGAGCAATCATTTTAAATACTAATATTTCGATAGAGTTTTTGTTTTAATTTTGTTCTTGACTGCACAAGTGACTGCAGTGATTGACAAGGTCCTTACAGGACCTACAACCTGCACTAAAACCTGCAGTGATGCTGGGACAGCTTATTTCCATGTCATGGTAGCTGCCAACCATCCCAGAAAGCCTGCTGCTCAACCAAGCCTGGACCCTGCTGATTTCAGGAGTAGAAGCATTGTGAACCATTCTGGACTGGCAGCAACGCTACTTCTCTGTGCTGAGGAGATGGTAAGTCACATAGCCACCAGTCATTTGTCATTCTCTCAGGTCAGAAGACTGCTTTGCAAACAGGATTTAGCTCATGAGTCACAATTTGACCTTCTGTGCTCCAGAAAAATCAATTATCTGCCCAGCTCGCCTTTCCTCTGTGACTTCAAAGCAAGAAAGAAAGCATCTTGGATGCCCTTTCTTCCAGAGCAGGAAAGAGAGAAAACTATAGCAGCATTATTGCCCTCTCTGATCTTTTCCTCTTTATCAAGTTATTTAGTACCAAAGTGCAAAGAGCAAAAAAACCTTGACCTTCTGCAGCAACAGTCAGCGTAACTCCATGTGTTTATCTGCAAGGCCTCTTTAACACCTATGATTAGCACAGAAGGGATAAAACTACATATAATCAGTTATGTTTGACTTTTGTGCAAGTGGCCACTCTTGCCCAGGAGGCAAGAATGAGTGAGGCACCTCTCATTAATCCCAATGAGAAACACTTTGGCATCATACTGGAATATTCCTCAATCCATTAAAAAATGAGATGAAACAATTAAGGTCCTGCACAATCAAGCTTTCATCTCCCCTCCTCAGCAGAGATGCATATGGAAGTCATGTATAGAAGCGTTTTCCAAATTAGCCACCAGTAATGTCATTGAGAATTCTTTCGCAGAAGTCTTCATAGCTACAGTTATATGAGTAAAAGTAAAATGCATGTTCCTAAGTTTAACTAACTAATTTAGCATGGGCAAATTTAATGACTTCTTTCACCAGTGCTTCACATTTATTTCTCAGCAAAATTAATCCTGAAAAAGGAAAGATGCTTCTACAGTAGGTATTAATATATTTAGCATCATACTTGTTCCTTTCTGCTTTGCCTCCTTGGTTTTATACATTAACCACACCAAGGAAAACAAATGATGTGCCACGATAAGAAGTTGGTATCAGTTTGGGTTTCAGTTTGAAGCACTGGGGAGCTTTCAGCAAAACTCCTGGTTATTTAAAGTTTTCTCCCACGACCCTGTGTCCTGAAATCACCATCGATGTCCCAAAATACTTTGTTCGCTACAACTTCAAAGATTTGTGGATTTTCATGGATTGAAAAGAGACACCACATAGGCTCTTATCATATGAAACAATTACAAGAGGACTCAGAGGGCCCTTCACGCACCCCTGCTGCCCAAAGGCAGGAAGTGAAGTGTTCCTGATGGAACAGAAGATTGCCAATTAATCGTCACAATTACACAAAAGATAAATACAATTACAGACAAATACTTAAACCTCATTTCTCTGCTGAGTGTTTCAGCCCAGGGAAATTGGACAGTCAGTAAATACAAAATTCCACATATCAGATTTGATAAGGGCTAGTAGAACATCACGTTAAATAATTCACTTCCTAGTATCACTCTGACAAAATGACATTTGGGCTGCAGACTGGGTACCGGCTTATGCTGCAGGATTTTATACATGCGCATTTTGAATTGCAGGTGCCTGGGAACTGCGTTCAGGATCAGCGATGGGTGGGTTTTGTGGAGCAGAGTCAGCTCCCTCTGCAGCAGGCGTTGCTTGAGTCCTGCTCCCACATCTCTTGAAGACTGAGGCCATGGCACAGCTCAGACACCAACAGCTGACCCTCCATCTGTGATAAAAATCCCATAATCCAGCTCTCAGGAGACCCTGGGCACGCAGGGGCTGAGGCTTGGCTTGTCTGCCTCGTTCACCTTTAATCAGATTGTGCTGTTGAAGATTTTTTTATTTATAGCTCAGTCTTCACATGTTTTTCAACTTAATTTCTCCTAAAAAAAAGGTTCTGTATGGGAAGGTGTCTCCAAGGTATGAGACTTACAGTGATTCCCCCAGGGTCACTCTGTCCCTTGGTCAGAAGTTAAAATTGCAGACATCTTTGGAGCAGAAGATCACGATTTCTGCTGTGCCATGGTACTGTTAGAGATCTCTGCTACTGTGTAACTATGACTTGTAATATCTGTGCCATTACTTAACAGTAAGTCCAAGTTTTAACCGAGAGATGGGCTTGTGCAAACCTCATGAAGTTCAACAAGGCCAAGTGCAAGGTCCTGCACATGGGTCAGGGCAATCCCAAGCACAGTCTGGGCGGAGAATGGATTGAGAGCAGCACGGAGGAAAAGGACTTGGGAGTGCTGGTGGATGAGAAGCTCACCAGGAGCCAGCAATGTGCGCTGGCAGCCCAGAAAGTCAACCGTATCCTGGGCTGCATCCAAAGCAGCGTGGCCAGCAGGTCGAGGGAGGTGATTCTGCCCCTCTACTCTGCTCTCGTGAGACCTCACCTGGAATACTGTGTTCAGCTCTGGGGCCGCCAATATAAGAAGGACATGGAGCTGTTGGAGCAGTCCAGAGGAGGCCATGAAGATGATCCAAGGGCTGGAGCACCTGTGCTATGAAGACAGGCTGAGAGAGTTGGGGCTGTTCAGCCTGGAGAAGAGAAGGCTCCAGGGTGATCTTCTAGCAGCCTTCCAGTACCTAAAGGGGGCCTACAGGAAAGCTGGAGAGGGACTTTTGACAAGAGCTTGTAGTGATAGGACAAGGGGCAATGGCTTTAAACTGAAAGAGGATAGATTTTGATTAGATAAAAGGAAGAAATTTTTTACATTGAGGGTGGTGAGGCACTGGAACAGGTTGCCCAGAGAAGCTGTAGATGCCCCATCCCTGGAAGTGTTCAAGGCCAGGTTGGACGAGGCTTTGGGCAAGCTGGTGTAGTGGAAGGTGTCCCTGCCCATGGCAGGGGGGTTGGAACTAGATGATCTTTAAAGTCTTTTCCAACACAAACCATTCTAGGATTCTATGAATTTGGAAAGAAACATGTTCCTACCTGCACTTTGAAAAGGCCTTTAGTCAGTTTTGTAAGTCTCTACTTTGTAAATAATTGAGTTGACTGCAAACATGGATCACTAGATTAAGAAAATGGTAAAGGTTCTTATTAAACCTAGACAGCTTTTAGAAAAAGGAAATTTGTTTTAAGAACAGAGACATACGATAACTGTGATGCAGATTCATTCACCCACAGTCAAATACAGTTTCTCTTTGTTCAACACACTCTCACCTTAACCTTCAGATTATCAAAAACCTCACTTTCAGGCACACATCTGCATGTTAGCAAAAGGATAAATTTTGGTACTAAATTCAAAATGCTTTCCATGTACTTGGGAAATAGGAAAAAGAAAAGATGTACTTAAATGCAAAAATCACCAGAACCAAATGAGATTTTTTGAGTGACCTCTTCAATTAAACCAGAGCAGGAACACTGCTAGTCACCACTTTTCCTCTTTCTGGACTCAGCACCATGAAATCAAGAAAACAAATAGTTTCAGAGAGATGGGACTATTCCTCCATCCAAAGTGTAATTTTCACCGGCTGGTGTTTGACAGCATGCCACCAAGGAATCCTTTGTGAACATCCATACAGCTGTAGATTTCCAACATGAAACACAGATGGAGCTGAAGTAGGCAAAGCAAAAAAAGCCCCTACAAACTCACTACACACATGCCATGAACAGCTGGGGAATTTGTGCAAACTACCTACTCTGTTGCTGCTGTACCTGAGCTACTGGCACTGACACAGGGGAGCAGAGGGACTCAAATGCTTTAGTTAACGGGCACGGCTTGCTGCTCTTTGTGTTAGTCTGGTCTTTGTGATAGGTTTAATCCTGCTCAAGAATTCCCTGCACAGCCAGGCAATTGACTCCAGCATGAGATTTCTTGCCACTGGAGTTACTACAGAAGTATTAACCAGACTGATTCAATCTACCAGTATGAACTTTAAAACAGGAGAGGAAAAGCTGTCAATTTCAAAGGCTGAAATGAGTTTTGATTTGGTTTTCATCATTAACAATGTAGCTTGGAAGCAGTTACCAAGGAATGAAATGTGCATTAATACAAGGATCTGCATCTTTTTTGCGTTTAAACCTTTTCTTTTTAAAAAGCAAATCAAGAGAAAATTTTCAGGACAGAGGCTGCCTTGTGCTCCCATGCCTTATCATATTTCTCAAGAATTGTACATCAGATCGAAGCATTCCTTTCTACTGATCGTCCCAGAAACCATATCCTAAACAGTCTACCTTTGCAAAGCCCAAACAGTATGAAGATTTTATGGCATCTTAGGTTTTACAAGGTTGATGTCCAATGACAAGCACAAAGCCAGCCTAAGCAAAGTATTCACTAGAAAGAAGTACTGGAATGTTATCATTTTTAAGGCAATATTTTATACAATAGGAAGATTAAAAATCAAGTAATATATCCAGCTCAAAGCTATTCCAAATGCAGAGAGATAAAACATACAGACAAACACTACTAGCTTCTAGACAAAGCTGGTAACTTCTTTTCTGAGAGCGAGTCTGATATTTCAAAAGATTTCTGAATCAAAATAAAGCCTTTAAAGATGCCTCATTTCCCGCAGGAAACTGTAGGTGGTTTTCCAAGAAAATGAAGCACTTTACTTCTCCCAGGAACAAGCAAATCTTTCATCTCCCAGTTCTGCTGTCTCTAGAGCTCTGACTATTTGGCTGGGTCAGGGTCTGGACCACAGCAGTGTCAGCAGTGACCCATAGACCACCAGGCAAGCTGAAGTAAGCCTGCCAGGGTTTCACAGGAAGTTCATGTAAGCAAAAGAATTTTTCTGCAAAAGGCCTTTAGATAGGGACAAATCTTAAATAAAAATACGTTTTTAAAAGAGCCTTGAAGCATTTTGCTGAGAAACTCCAGGTCTATGCTTTCAAATCTGCTGACTGAAAAGTTCTCTGGATTTTCTAAAATACTGCAGAACTAAAAATGCTCTAAAGGAAACCACCAAGCAAGCACATATCCCAGCTCTATCAACTACAAACCACTGAAATCCATTTGCTAGGGGCCTGGCCTTTTTGATGAAAAACCTCTAAGGTTTCTCCAGAGACACTTTCATCCATCAGGTTCCATTTTGGAAGATTAGTCAATCAACCCCTGCTCTAACAGGATCTAACATTAAATGCTTTTTAATGTTTCTCTTCCACTTCTGGAGAAGTGAATAAAGAAAATGTCATGTTTTTCATACGTTTTTTCCAGCCTGCATTAACAGGTAAGAAACACCACTCTGGAAAAGGAAATACTTTCATATCTCTGCGTAACTAGCAATCAAAATATGGTAACTAGGGGCGGAAATCCCAGAAGCATGCTCATTTCTAGCTCTGTGGCTCAGATGTAATTTAATATCCATGTAGATTAAAGTCTCACTGCAGGCCTGGATCAGTTACCAAGTTGAGTACAATCTTGTCTTGTGATATTCTGAACTATTCTTTAAACAACTCAGGGAGGTCTCGTGCTCACTAGCCCTTGTCCTTATGGGTGACTTTAACCTACCTTATGTCTGTTGGAAGTATAACACGGCAGTCAGGAAACAGTCTAGGCGATTCCTGCAGAGTGTGGAGGACAACTTCCTATCACAACTGGTCAGTGTACTGACTAGAGAAGGTGGTCCCCTAGACCTGCTGTTTGTGAACAGAGAAGGTCTCGTGGGAGATGTGAAGGTTGGAGGACGCCTGGGGCATAGTGACCGCGAGATAATAGAATTCTCAATTCTAGGGGAAGTTAGGAGGGGGAACACTAAAACGGCCAAGCTGGACTTTGGGAGAGCTGACTTTGGACTGTTTAGAAGTCTGGTTAATAAAGTCCAATGGGAGACAGCTCTCAAGGGTAAGGGGGCGCAGGAGGGCTGGTTACTACTCAAAAAGGAAATTCTGGAGGCACAGGAACGAGCTGTCCCTGTGTGCCAGAAATCGAGCCACTGGGGTAGAAAGCCAGCTTGGATGACAAAGGAGATTTGGGAACATCTCAAAAGAAAAAGGGAAGTCTATAAGTCTTGGAAGATTGGGCAGGCATCCAGGAATCAATACAGGGAGGAAGTTAGGGCATGTAGGGAGATAATCAGGGGGGCAAAAGCCCAACTGGAACTTAGACTAGCCTGCTCTGTAAGGGACAACAAAAAGTCTTTCTATAAATATATTAATAACAAAAGGAGGGCTAAAGATTACCTCCAGCCCCTACTGGACACAGGGGGTACGTTAGTCACTAGTGATGAGGACAAGGCTGAGGTCCTTAATGCCTTCTTTGCCTCAGTCTTTAATAATAAGGTTAGTAGTTCCCAGGTGAGCTGGCCTATGGTGTCTGAGAGCAGGGAGGGAGAGCAAATCGAAGCTCCTGTGATCCAAGAGGAACGGGTCAAGGATCTGCTTCTTCAGCTGGATGCCCACAAGTCTATGGGACCTGATGGTATCCACCTGAGAGTCCTGAGAGAGCTGGCGAATGTCATTGCCAAACCCCTGTCCATTATCTTTGGGCAGCCTTGGCTCACTGGGGAAGTTCCGCTGGACTGGAGGCTGGCGGATGTCACCCCCATTTACAAAAAAGGGCGGAAGGAGGATCCGGGGAACTACAGGCCTGTCAGTCTGACCTCGGTGACGGGCAAAGTCATGGAACAGGTTATCGTGAGTGCTATTAATGAGCACATACAGGTTAACCGGGTGATCAGGCCCAGTCAACGTGGGTTTATGAAAGGCAGGTCTTGCCAATCAAACCTGATCACCTTCTATGACAGGGTGACCCGCCTGGTTGACGAGGGAAGGGCTGTGGATGTAGTTTTCCTTGACCTTAGTAAAGCCTTTGATACAGTTTCTCATAGTGTTCTGGTTGAGAAACTGATAACTGCTGGCCTGGATAGGCACACCCTCCTTTGGGTTAAAAACTGGCTGGATGGCCGGGCCCAAAGAGTGGTGGTAAATGGGGCTAAATCTGGCTGGAGGCCGGTCACCAGTGGGGTTCCCCAGGGCTCAGTGCTGTGTCCAGTTCTGTTTAATATCTTTATCAATGACCTGGATGAGGGGATTGAATGTACCCTCAGTAAATTTTAAAGCTTTAATAAGGCCAAGTGCAGAGTCCTTCACTTGGGGTATAAAAACCCCAAGCATCCCTATAGGCTCGGGGAAGAGTGGCTGGAGAGCTGCCTGGCGGTGAAGGACCTGGGGGTATTGGTTGACTATCAGCTTGATATGAGCCAGCAGTGTGCCCAGGTGGCCAAAAAGGCCAATGGGATACTGGCGTGTATCAAGAATAGTGTGACCAGCAGGAACAGGGAAGTGATCCTGCCCCTGTACTCAGCACTGGTGAGGCCGCACCTGGAATATTGTGTCCAGTTTTGGGCCCCTCGCTTTAAGAGAGATATTGAGCTTCTGGAGCAAGTCCAAAGAAGGGCGACTAAACTGGTCAAGGGGCTGGAAAATAAAAGTTATGAGGAGTGGCTGAGGGAGTTGGGGCTGTTTAGCCTGGAGAAGAGGAGGCTGAGGGGAGACCTGATTACGGCCTATAAATACTTGAGAAGGGATGGTGGGGAGGTGGGGGAAGGCCTCTTTACATTAGTGATGGGTGATAGATCAAGAGGAAATGGGTATAACCTTAGTCAGGGGAGATTCAGGTTGGATGTTAGAAAGTATTTCTTCTCTGAAAGGGTTGTCAGCCACTGGAATAGGCTGCCCAGGGAGGTGGTTGAGTCCTGTTATGGTTTGAAGTGGGGGGGGAGGTCCGGGTGGCAGAAGCTGCCCATCACACCGGACTCCCGTCCCCCTCGGGGCTTGAGCCAATCGGCGCCTCTGCGAATTGCCCTATTTACATCGGACAAAGGAACCGGAAAGGTGTGCCTGTGCCCAGGAGCAAGGAGCAAGGAGACGGGAGGGGAGCACGGCCCCCGCTCCCAGCTCCCGGCCGGGCCGGCGGCCTGGGCCGGGCCTGTGCCCGCCCCGTCGAGGATGGTGGCGGCGGAGCCGCTTGGGGAACTCGGGAGAGCCCCGCTGCCGGGGCGCCCACCGGGCCGAGTTCACCCAGAAAGGACTGAAATCTAAGAAACGGCCACACAGATAAGAGGTCAGTGAAGATGGAACGGAACAACGTGTGCCGCAGCTGAGTCCCCCTTGCCAGCAGCCCCTCTGCAAACAGTCCTCGGTGGAGCAAGCAGAGACCCACTAGCAGCCCGTGGAGGACCCACGTCGAGAAGAGATGCCAGAGCCCGAGTACGGTACGCATCTAGAGTCCGTGGGATGACCCCCGCCGATGGGGAGGTGTTTTGTTAAAAGAGATGCCTGAGCCTGAGACTATTGTGAATCATGGGCACAGGTACAGGCGCATTTACGCATCTAAGTCTGTATGGAGGCGCATTTAAGGTCGGTATGACGACCCATGCCGGAGCGCATTTAAAGTTTGTTGATGACCCACGCCAGAGTGAGTGGCTACAGCTCCTTAAAGGTCCAGGACTGGTAAAGCCCGCACTTGGGCAAATCCGATGGGGTAAGGATTTGCCTCCCAGCGGGCAGGATTCACGCTTTCGCCATGAGTAGGGATCCACTGGATCAAGGGACAATGGTATAAGGACTCCTTTTCCTTTAAGAGAAGCGGCAGTAACAACTTGGAATGAACTGACCTGCACTCCCCCATTCCCTGCCCCCTGCGCCGCTGTGGGGAGGAGGTAGAGCCGGGAAGAAGAGGCAAAGGGGAGGGAGTGGTGTTGTTTTTAAGACCTGGCCTTGTTTTCTTTCTTGGCCTTTCTTGATTTCTTTAAGAGAATATCTTAAGTAACCGTTTTTGTTTGCTTTTCTCTTTGTAGGTAGCTGTTAATAAATAGTTTTGCATTAAGAAAAAAAGCCTCTTTTGCCCGGGACCGTGGTTGGTGGGTGCTCCTCTGTTCTTGTCTCGATCCTCAGCTCTTTTATTACATTTTTCTCTCCTCTCCATTTTACTGGACTGGGAGAGCTGCGTGGGTTTAGTTGCCGGATCGGCCTAACCCACGACAAGTCCCCATCCCTGGATGTGTTTAAGAATAGGGTGGATGATCTACTTAGCGATATGGTTTAATGGGGATTAGGGACGGTTGGACTCAATGATCTCTAAGGTCTTTTCCAACCTAGAAAATCTATGAAATCAGTGCAAACTGGAGTTTCTGAAAGAAACAAACTTATTTTGATTTAATAATCAAGATTTCTTGTAGAACTACACTCCTTGCACAGTGCATTTAAAAAGGTGCTGCCACTTCTAGTGGCAATGAAATTGCCTGAACTTCAAAATTCAGAAAAATTCAGAATAGGCGACATAGTCCAAGAACTTCCACAAGCTTTTGGGGAAATAGAGGATAGGATTTTCTCTTGTGAAAAGTAAAAAAAAAAAGAAAATCCCATCAGTTTCAAGCTAAATAGCATCTGGGAAACAGCTTTTAGCTGAATTAGGCTTAGAATGTGGTGTTTAATTAAACCAATCTGAAAGCTGAGGGCTATTATTTAATAACAAAAGGTTTCACCTTCTGCAGAAATCTATGCTTTATGGCTGACAGCAATTTGAGCAATGATCACTCTAAAAGGGCTGAGAATTTACAGTTCTTTAAAAGGAGGTAAGTAAGGGCCACAGCGGGGGCGGGGGGGGGACGGACGTGAAATCTAGTCAGAAAGCGCATCGTGGCTCCAGCTTCGGCATGATAATTTTTAGTAACTTTCACAATCCAGGTGCAGAAAAAGTGTTCCCAGAAAGGTTACCAGGCAACAGAGCTGCTGGCAAACAGCCACTGAACCACACGGCACTGCTAACCATGTTCCCGCTTTCCAGTTCTTTGTCTCACCAGAGCTACACGTTGGAGAGCAGCTGCCCCCTCTTCCCTCTGGGTCCGCGCTGCTGGCACAGCGGTTGCCCTTCCAGCACCGAGCCACGGGCAAGCTAATCCAGCAAATGTTTCACACGAGCATTTCCAACACAACACAGGTGTGTGCCATCACAGAGCTCGTCACAGCTCACAGAGGCTTCACGCTCTGCTCACAGCCTGGGGTAGGGCTTCCTACCTTTGCATCAGCAAAGCCCCAAGGGGCCCTGCAATCTTTTAGTCCAACAAACTTTAGTTTGCCTGCAGTGTTCCTCAACAGGATCACGTTTGTGTTGCTTTGTTCTTGCAAGAGTAAGACTTCCTGCTTTCACTCACTACTCCAAAATTGCACTTCTAACTCAATGGTTGATGCTATTATTATTGCAGGCCCGTGCTTTTAATGACAGTAACGTGTGTAGAAGTACAGCAGATGGGTAATATAGGAGTAAGAATAATAGAAGTTTAACTAAACTGGCCTAATGGCAGCCAAGGCAGTGGATGCTGCGGCGGTGAGCGATTCGGCCAGCTGCGGCTCAGTGCCAGGCAGCCTGGGTGACCGCGGCTCGGAGCGAGCCGAGGGTCTTGTGCACCAGGCTCCATCTATCCCCGATGCCTCTTGCTGGAGAAGACTGTAAAACATCATGGGGCAGCGCTGGGAGACAGCTGGGAAGAGAGATGTTGCTGGTTGTCAAACACAGGCATGTCCTGCAGGTCTGGGGCTGAAGCCCAGTGCCCACCTTCGTGGTGCGATGGGCTCAGGAGCTGGGGCAATGCGTTCAGCCAACAAGTAGGCTCCGAGGCAAAAGGTGGTGGTTCGCTCACGTCCTTCAGCTCGTTTTCCAGCCCAAGCACGTCAGTGAGCGTGGGCCGTCCCAGGCACGGCCCCTCTCAGCATCCCTGGTGTTTTTATCTCAGAGGCCCCGGGAAACCCGGCCGCCCCGCTCAGGAGCGGGGCAGAGGGAGGCAGTGCGCGTGTTCCCCGAGCCTGGCTCTGCTGCCCGGACCCTCCGCAGCCACACCAGATCTTGGGCGGTCACTGGCGAGTAGCGGAGCTGGCTGCGCCCATCGCCGTGCCCATGTCAGGACAGGCTCCTGACACACTGCTGGGGCACAGGGAGACTGTGCTGCACATGCTCAGCGGAGCATCTGCAGTGCCGGGGACGGCTGGAGCCCCACGGCTGCTGCCGCCCCAGCCCCACGCAGGGATGGACGCGGCCCTGCTGACAGTGGTGCGCCCCAGCACCGTCATCCTCCAGCTGCGGGCGGGAGGCCCACGCTCCCAGCTCCGCTTTTACCCAGGGATTTCACCTCCCTCAGGGCACTGGCTGTTGGTCCCACTCTCCTATTACACGGAGAGCGGCCGGGCCCTGCCCTGGGAATCGGCCCAGCGCCGGCTTTTTCTGGCCTTTTTCTGCTGGGCTGTCCCACAGTTGCAGCAACCCGCTATGTGCGACCGTCCTGTGGCTCAGAGCTCATGTCCCCGTTAGACCCTGTTGACCCCTTCTTTCCATCTAGGCAGCTGCCTGCGCTGGGCTGCTGCCACTTGACAGGTTGCCCAGAGAAGTTGTGGCTGCCCCATCCCGGGAAGTGTTCAAGGCCAAGTTGGATGAGATTTTGAGCAACCCGATATGGGGAAGGTTGTCCCTGTCCATGGCAGGGGGGTTAGAACTAAACAATCTCAAAGGTCCCTTCCAACCTGAACCAGTCTACGATTCAGTCCAGTGTTTGAAAACCTCTCTGTTTATCCTGTGTGTCCACAGTGTTCCTCAAGAGGATCACATTTGGTTCTTTGCCTGTTCTTACAAGAGTAAGACTTCTTGCTTTCACGCACTACCCCAAAATTGCACTTCTAACTTCAATCAATAAGGTTATTCTTCTTGCAGCCCTGGAACATTACCAGGACGAGTCCTTAGGAACAGCAGAAAATACTCCTTATTTGTCCTTGAGATACAATGTTCTCAGACACTACTGCCTTATATTTAAAAGCTCTTCACATCCCAGCTTTCCCTCACTGCCAACTGAAGAAACTAACAAATAATCCTTCTCATGCAAGAGATGTTTGTTTGGATTTGTGAAGATGTAAATATTTGCATATGGCAGGCCTCCATCCCCAACACGAACATCTTGTAGGGACTTTTGTATTTTGCTGTAGCTCATTTCCACAGTCCTTTCCGCTCTTCCCCTGTAAGTCTGGTGCAATCCAAGAGTTACCTCTAGGTTCCTTTCACCCAAATAATAGCTTCCATTTCCAGCTTGGAAGAATTTAAAAAAATAGTTGATGAAGTCAAGAAACAATTGCGGCTATCATCTTTCCAAAGAGGCAAGAGTCTCACCTGTACCAAAAAGGGATTCCAACCAACAGACATTGCAGTTCCCCACGTACAGGAGTGGCAATTTATGGTAGCAACACAATTTTCTTTTCCGTTCTTACTCTTGCTGTAAGAAGTTACAGCCAGTAGGATCATGGGAGTACCATGTGCAGGAATACCTCGTGATGATGGAGAAAGTTCAGAGCCCAATCTGCGACTTGATTTTGAGATTTGCAAAGGAGTCTCCAAACAAGTTTTTTCGAGCACAAAGAGTAGAAGTACAGCAAACCTCTGAACACTTTATAGCACTGCTGTAGGAAGTGCTTCACGTTGCCCATCAGCATCACTTAAAGACAGTTTCGGTGTCGCGGCTCAGCCCAGCGGGGCTCACCACAGCTCCCCGCTCCCCTCTGGGAGGGCGAGAGGAGAGAAATGTCACAGAGGGGCTGAGGGTGAGACAAGAACACCGGGCTGCGGTGGGTCCGTTCCCCACCGAGCGTGTCACGGCTGCAGCGGCGCCGCCCCTCACCGCGGGCTCAGGGCACGCCCCGCTCCGGCACCTCCTCCCGCCCCCCCGCACTGCCCGCGGCCCGCGGGGCCGTTTCTCTCCGCTCTCCGCCCTCTCCGGGTCACTCGGCCCCGCGCACCCGGCACGGGGCGCTCCCGCGCTCTCCCGCCGCGGCCACCTCCAGCCGGTGGCACCGGCCCGGCGCGGGCAGAGCCGCCCGGGGTGGGGAGGGGGCAGCTCCCGCTCCCCCCGCTCCTCCCTGCAGCTCCAAAACCACCTTTCCGGCTTCTTTGTCCCGACTGAAATGGGGCATCGGCAGAGACGCTGCTGGCTCGGCCCGGCCCGAGGGGATGGGGGGTCCGACCGGGCAGAGAGCGTCCCGACCGCTGTTGGAGCCCGGGAAGGGACGGGGTGGCCCCTCTCCTGCCACCAGAACCCTTCGCACAAACCCGGCACAGTGTTTAAATCAGAGCACACTGCACGCTTCTTGTGTCAGTTCAAGATACAACCTACAAAACGAGTTGGAAAGCAGCATCTTGGGGCAATGAAGCTTCACTATCAAAATTTATTTCCATTATTTCATTCTCGGTTGTCAAACACTTCCACCTCCACCTTCAGAGGAATTTAGTTTGTCTAATTACAAAGTAGGAACAGCATAAAAAAATAGTCTTCAGTAAAAGCTTCTTTTTCCTCTTCACCTAAAAAAAAGCCGATAGGAAAAACTTCACAAGTAATTACTGTAACTAACTGAAGACCATTTTCAGTAAACTCTGATATGAATATATCATAAGCGAGTCAAGAGCAGACCTTGTTATAGCCCTCTAAACTCCATGGTGCCTGAAAGCGTTTCCATTGCTCACAAGGGTTTACAAGCAGCATCTGAAGTTTCGGCCTGACTCAGCATAATGAGGCCCTTCCAAAGGGAGCATTTGTCTTTGTTGTTTAAAAAGAGCTTAACAGACAAAAAATCCTTGGAAACGTTGTACATGTGACTATGTACACTGTGACTATGTACACTATGACTATGTTATGAATGTACACATACATTCACATAACCTGGTGCAACAACACATTTGCTGAAAGGGAACAGCAAATCTCCAGAGGCTGATTTATCTCATCCTCTAGTTGATGCATATTAAAAAAAAAAAAAAAAAAAGAAAAGAAACACGATGATGAGATTAATCATTCAAGATGTTTCTCTGAGGGGATTCAGGATATACATACTTCACTTCTAAATGTCCAAGTTAGAGGAGATAAAGTCTACTGAGCAACCATTTTTAAACTATTCCTGGACACTGCAAGTGTCTAAGCCATGCTAAAGGAGGAAGGTTTTCAAATTGTGGAAAAAGGCTTTAACAGCTGTGTAACAACTCAAGACATCACACAAACCTGGTAACTGCGGAACGGAGAACCAAGAGTGCAATCACATTCTGCAGTCAGGTCACTCCAGTGACAGTAAGAGGTGTGATTATTAGCAGTGACCATTTACTGCCAGACACAAAACCATCATAGAATCATAGAATGGTTAGGGTTGGAAGGGACCTCAAAGATCATCTAGTTCCAACTCCCCTGCCATGGGCAGGGAAATCCTCCACTACACCAGCTTGCCCAAAGCCTCATCCAACCTGGCCTTGAACACTTCCAGGGATGGGGCAGCCACAACTTCTCTGGGCAACCTGTTCCAGTACCTCGCCACCCTCAAGGTAAAGAATTTCTTTCTTATATCTAACCTAAATCTGCCCTCTTTCAGTTTAAATCCGTTGCCCCTTGTCCTATCACTACACACCCTTGTAAAAGTCCCTCTCCAGCTTTCCTGTAGGCCCCCTTAGGTACTGGAAGGCTGCTAGAAGATCACCCCGGAGCCTTCTCTTCTCCAGGCTGAACAGCCCCAACTCTCTCAGCCTGTCTTCATAGCACAGGTGCTCCAGCCCTCTGATCATCTTCGTGGCCCTCCTCTGGACTCGTTCTGGTAGCTCCATGTCCTTCTTATGTTGGGGACTCCAGAGCTGAACACAGTATTCCAGGTGGGGTCTCACAAGAGCAGAGTAGAGGGGCAGAATCACTTCCCTCGACCTGCTGGCCACACTCCTTTTGATACAGCCCAGGATACAGTTGGCTTTCTGGGGTGCCAGCACACATTGCCGGCTCATGTTGAGCTTCTTATCCACCAGCACTCCCAAGTCCTTTTCCTCAGGGCTGCTCTCAATCCATTCTCCGCCCAGCCTGTACTTGTGCATGGGATTGCCCCGACCCATGTGCAGGACCTTGCACTTGGCCTTGTTGAACTTCATGAGGTTCTCACATCTCTCCAGCCTGTCAAGGTCCCTCTGGATGGCATCCCTTCCCTCCAGCGTGTCCACAACAGTACACAACTTGGTGTCATCTGCAAACTTGCTGAGGGTGCACTCAATCCCACTGTCCATGTCTCCAACAAAGATGTTAAATAGCACTGGTCCCAGTACCAACCCCTGAGGAACACCACTCGTCACTGGTCTCCACGTGGACACTGAACCGTTGACCACAACTCTTTGAGAGCGACCATCCAGCCAATTCCTTATCCACCGAGTGGTCCATCCATCAAGACTATGTCTTTCCAGTTTAGAGACAAGGATGTCGTGTGGGACAGTATCAAATGCTTTGGATAGTCCAGGTAGATGATGTCAGTTGCTCTTCCCCTATCCATCAATGCCGTAACCTCATCATAGAAGGCCACCAAACTAGTCAGGCAGGATTTGCCCTTAGTGAAGCCATGTTGGCTGCACCAATCACCTCCCTGTTTTCTATGTGCCTTAGCATAGTCACCAGGAGGATCTGCTCCATAATCTTGCCAGGCACAGAGGTGAGACTGACTGGCTTGTAGTTCCGTGGGTCTTCTTTTTTCCCCGTTTTAAAGATGGGGGCTATGTTCCCCTTTTCCAGTCATTGGGAACTTCACCAGATTGCCACAACTTCTGAGATATGATGGATAGTGGCTTAGCAACTTCATCTGCCAGTTCCCTCAGGACCCCGCGGATGTACCTCATCTGGTCCCATGGACTTGTCCACCTTCAGGTTTTTTAGATGGTCTCGAACCTGATCTTCTCCTACAGTGGGCGGTTCTTCATTCTCCCAGTTCCTGCCTTTGCCTTCTGTGACTTGGGCCATGCCGCTAGAGCTCTTGCCAGTGAAGACTGAGGCAAAGAAGTCGTTGAGAACCTCAGCCTTCTCCATATCCGGGTGGCCAGGTCCCCCGTTTCCTTCCGGAGAGGGCCTACATTTTCCCTAGATCTCTTTTATCACTGACATATCTATAGAAGCCTTTCTTGTTGCCCTTGATGTCCCTGGCCAGATTTAACTCTATCAGGGCTTTGGCTTTCCTAACCTGATCTCTGGTTACTCGGACAATCTCTCTGTATTCTTCCCAGGCTACCTGTCCTTGCTTCCACTCCCTATAGGCTTTCTTTTTGTGCCCGAGTTGGTCTAGGAGCTCCTTATTCATCCATGCAGGACTCCTGGTGTTCTTACCTGACTTTCTCTTTGTTGGGATGCACCGCTCCTGAGCTTGGAGGACATCCATCCATCAAGAATGGATGTCCTGGTTTCAGCTGGGACAGAGTTAGTTCTTCTTTTTAGCAGCTACAAGAGCTCTGTTTTGGGGTTTTAGACTGAGATTTTTTCTGAGAAGGATGTTGACAGTGCACTGATGTTTCTAGTCGGCACTGAGGCCTCAAGGACTTTCCAGCTGCCATGTTCTTGCCAGCGTGCAGGAGCACAACAAGATAGGGAGGAGCATGGCAGGACAAAGGGTCCACAACTCTCCTTATGATTTGTAATTAGACTTAGGATTGAGGGCCAAACTGGCCAATGGAGCATTCCATATCATGCAGCGTCATGTCCAGTATAAAAATGAGAGTCAGCCGGAAAGAAGGGCCTTTGCTCTTCCAGGGCTCTCACTCTTGGACGCTCGGAGTGCTCCCTCTCTCTCTCACTCTATTTTCGGGCCTCTCGTTTGCCTGGGATTGCGGTGTTGGGACTTGTCTCTTTTGGGATCGTTAGTCCAGGACGGGACGGGCCTTGGTCAAGGGGTGGTGAGAAATGACACTGTGCATCATTTGTTTATATATATTTATCATTGTACATATATATTCATATAATACTAGTAGTAGTAAATTGTTCTTATCTCAACCCACAGGTCTCTTTTCCTTTTCCCTTTTAATTCCCTCCCCCATCCCCTGAGGATGGCGGAAGGTGAGCGAACGGCTGTGTGGAGTTTAGTTGCTGGCCGGCCTAAACCACGACAATGGAGTAGAAAAAAATTAGATTCTTTCTCATTTTGGAGACAACCAGCATTACTACTGCTTCATCCGTTTATTTCTACTTCTTCCTTTCTTATTGCTGCTGCCAAAGAATCACAAATTGCAGCTCGCTGCACCACAGTATTTGCTGTAAGATACATAGCTACAACTTTGAAAATGGGCTTTCCTCAACACCATGTTACCAGGAAGAATTTGTGGCTGGACTACACTGAAATATGTGACAACGTAGGTCCAAAAGGACTGCATCAAAGGCAAAAATAAGAGGGCAGAGACTCAAATGCAGAGACAAAAGCAGCCCCTAGAGAAGTGTGAGGCTAGCGTCCCTGCAACCAGCACGAAAGCAGAGCTCTGCGCACTCCGCATAGGTGGCAAGCTGCATTCTCCAGCAGCTGGTGACAAGTTTCCCATTACACCCATGTCATGGCTTCGTTTTCATAGAAGCAACAGTGATTGCTTCTTTACTGTAGTGCATGTGAAGCAGAATATGGATTAATATATCTTTGCAGACTCCAGACTGAGAGACTTTTCAGGATCTGCAACTCTCCCATTGACTTTGTCATGCTGGCCAATTCTTTGAAGTCCAGTCTGCAGCTCAGAAATCAGCTGCCAGCTTCCCAAAGGAGTTTCCAAATTCTTCTTAGAACTGTTACAGACAGAAATCTTTTTTCAACAGGTTCAGGTTTTTGCAAGGTATGAACACCGCAGACAGTACGGTGGCTGCCAACAAGATCTCGGGAATGAATACAGGCTCCCTGGCAGTAACAGTTGAACAATGTGCGGTAGCCTACCATAGAGCTATCACAGCTCTTCCAACATTCTTCACTCCCTCTGTATTTGCATATCTTGCATATATTTGCATATCCCTACTTCCCTCTTTTATAGGAGGAGAAGCCCTTAATCTTATATTTGGGTTTATATCGATTGTATACCACACATCCTCTAATAATAAAACAGGCAACAGAGCTCCGGATACATATTTGGTAGTGAAAAGATACACAGATCCTTTTCACACCCAGGAAGGTAATCTGAAACGAGGAGTTCATATAACAAAAGCACTTGTCTTAGCATTAGTCCCATATTACATTAAATTCAGAATTTGACATAAAGTAACAAATGCAATGTCTGATAAGCAGCATTTTTTCTAGTGAGGCACTCATTCCAGTTACAGAGTTTAACATTCGGTAAAATGTAATAAATCAGATGCAAAGAAGTCTTAACTAACTACATAACGGGTCATTGAATTTAACACTGGCTTTATCCTGGCAGTTCTTTTTATGCAACGTCCTGGGTGAAATTGCTTATGCAGCAGAGCAGAATTGAACCAATGGATTACAAACTAAAGAGGAAATAGTTTTTTAAGGGGAATCCTGAGGCTGGGGAACAGCAGAGTAAATTGCAGTAGGAAGGCAATCTACTGGAAGATTTAGAATGGGAACATACCGGCTCATCCTTGCATGCTGTAAATGGTAAGCAAACCAGTTACTAAGTGGACTACAAGAAGTCCTGCAAAGGTGATATAAATCATGGATTCATATAGAAAGACACTTGTAAAAATTACACCATGATGTAATTTTCCCTTGTTGTTTCCAAGCCTGTAACATTCCTGACAGGCGCTGTCTAGTCTCCTTTTTAAAGAAAACCTTCCAATGACTGATTCTATATGATATCCTTTTTACAATGATGGGACCAGTACAACACACAGTCTTCAAGATGCAGGTACACTAATACTATAATGCTTTCCGTTTCAGTTTCTGTCTTTTTCCTTACAAATCCTAGCATTCGGTTGCTTTTTTGGGTGTGCTGGCATTTTCATATCATTATTCATTATAAATCCAAGATAACACTCCAGCATTAATAGCTAATCCACCCATACTACTAATCGAAACAAACGGGCTCTGTTCTCTGGTTACAAGGAATAGCGAAAAAAAAAAATAAGGTCACACAGCCTACCCTGGACCTTACATGTGCCACTGTGGGTGTAAGATAAGACCCCACAATCCTAAAGGCATTCTGGGATCAGTGACACTCAAAACAGAAAGTGCACAGAGAGCTGACATATCCCTAACAACCTCATGGACTGAATGTCCTTTCTTGAAGTCCAGAGAAGGACTTGAATGAATCTGACCTCAGCTTACCATGTCACTGAAATAAGTTCATTAAAAATATATACTTATGCTGCTGCTTGTGTGCTGTAACAGAAGAGCTATTGTCTTTATCATGTTAAAGAAATAGCTGCAATTGCCATGTATTAACAAGCTGCAGTTGTTATAACAACCTGGCAAGGTTAAAGGTTTAGCAAAAGCTGTACACGCTGGAGTTTATCATCTATAACAAGTGGGAATGTCCGAAGAGGAAAATGAACAGCTGCTGCCTTTCAGTTAAAGTGTTTTTAAATAAAGATGCTGATCCCCCAACTTTCCACCTTCTTATGGCTGACTACTGTCTTCAATCATGGAGCCCTGTTCCACCTCTTTATCATAGAGCTGAGCAAAGCTGAAAAGGGGTAGCAATGAATTCTCTGGTTTCTGTAAGCTTGGAAATCAAAAGAAAAAAAAATATATTAAAAAAAAAAGCAAGCATCTTTCATGTACAATAGAACAGGGTTTGTAAAGTAGACTAAGAAATCAGAAATAAAGTTAATGTTCAAAATTCAATTAAAAGAATCACAGCTCACACTCTCCGTTTTCTAAGTACTACCATGCAATTCCATTGCTCTGGACTTAGAAGTGGAAGAAGGGTCCCATAAGACACTCTACAGAAAGACTTACACTGAGCTTAGTTACCAACGGTAAATGCCTAGGGCATATTAATAAGTTTGCCTGCTTTAAATAAAAGGCAGAACCATAGTTTTCAGAATATTCCTATTTTTCATAATATTTTAATTCAAAATTTTAAAGAAGCAAGAGCAAAGGGGACAGACACATACCACAGACAAAGTTCATGAGGCACTGAAAAGCAATGAACAATTTAAAACATATTTCATTACTTTAAAACAAACAAAACAAAACCAACCCAAAATCAATAAAGCAATACCCAGATTCACACATTTAAACTGCCTGAAAATGAAAACATACTGGATAAGGGCAATGCTTAGCTTTCAAAACTTCCATAGCCCAGTTCTGGCATTGAGCTAATTAATATACCTGAAGACCAGTCCATGATGTTACTGACCGTAAAGCTGCCTGTGCTGGTTTTGACTAGGACAGAGTTAGGTTTTCTTTTTTTAGCAGCTAGAAGAGCTCTGCAGTTTGGATTTAGTCTGGGATTTGCTATAAGAATGTTGACAGAGCACTGATGGTTACAGTTGGTGTTGAGACCTCAAGGACTTTTCAGCTTGTTCCATGTTCTTGCCAGTGTGCAGGAGCACAACAGGCTGGGAGGAGCACGGCTGGGACAAGGGCCACAACTCCCCTTGTGATCTGAACTGAGGTTTAGGAATGAGGGCCAAACTGGCCAATGGAATATTCCCTAGATGAGGGTGGACCAGGAAGTTGGGAACTCTCCTTCCGAGGGCTCTCTCAGAGTTCTCTCTCTCTTTTCAGGCCCCTTGCTCATCCAGGATTGCAGTGTCAGGACTTACCTGTTTCAGGATCATTGCCAGGATGGGATGGGCATTGGTCACCAGGTGGTGGGCAATTATACTGTGCATCACTTTTTTTGTATATATGGTGTTATACATATATATACAGATAGATTATGGTTATAATCACACACTACATTTCCCACTTTCTTTTAAGGCATAAACAAAAGCAGCTGTTAGAGGTATCAAATCTTGAGTTCACCATAAAATCACGTCCCTTAATAAAATAAAATTAATAAAATAAAATCACGTCCCTTAATAGAGCTGCCGAGTACAACAGTTTCTGCTCTGATTTACTAATTAACACACACGGTGCGATAGCCTCTCCTAGCATAGAGCGTTCCAGCAAAGCAGAATAGGCAACTTTAAGTTAATCACCATCATTACATTTCATCTTGTAGATGTCACCACCAAAACTAAAGGTGTGGGCTCTCTCCTGCTTTCTGACTCTTTTAAATTATTTGGTTAACTCATTGGAATCAGCTAAATGAGGTATTTAGTGAGCTACTGTAATTCTCTCACACATATACTTGGTTAATGCAAACTGCTTTTCAACTAATATGAATATATCAGGTGCTTCTAATACTTTTCTTGGATATACATCAGGATATTGAGCACACAAGTTCAGTACTAGTGCCTAAATCTGCCCATAAACAAGCCAGTAACTCATCTCAGCTTATCCAGCTCACTCAACCACACAGTCTTTCCCCCCATCCGCAAGAAACTCGACAGCTCCTGGCAAAATAGGCCCCAAAATTTGCTTTTAGTGCCTTTTCCTTCTCCATACAACTTCAAACCTGAGACACATCTTCAGCTCCACATTTGGCTAATGAGCCCTTTGAGCCATCACAAACATTGCAGACAGAGCAAGTCGCAGGAACCTTTCATGAGCCACCAGCAATCTCACTCCTGTCCAGCTGCAGCTTTTTTGGGGTACTTCCCCTGACAAGTACCAGTGTGATCCCCACCATAGTACCCACCTCACACTGACCCTTAACACCTTCTAGGATGGAAAGCTGTTGCTGAAAGCAGTTTTCCACAACTAGAAATAGCATTTTTCCTTTATGTGCTTTCCCAACAATGCTTCAGGACTATTTAAATTCTCAACACAAACTTGAGAGGTGGGTGCTGGAAGCTGCTCTCATTCATTTTGTGGTAATTTGAGAGAGGAGAGACTCGCCAGTCCTCGGTGTTGTCTGCTCCCAACTACTTCAGAACAGAGGAAAAAGCTGAACCAAACACATGTGCTTGAACAAAGCCTCGTCCTTCTGACGTTTAAATTCATGAGTCCTTGACATCAGCTCTCATGCATGCATTGTCTACTATTAAATACTGTGAATATGGGTGTTGAATATTAATCTTACTGCTTTTTTTTTCCTCTCCTTCTGCCAAAATTATGTACTTTGACCCCACAGTCCTCAGAAACAGAGAACGGAAGATGTAAATTAACTTGGACTCTCAATTCCTCAAGTTTAAAACAATCTGGCACCTTGTATTAACTGGAAGACTTTTAGGAACCCAGTTATCGAGGTGGCAGTCTGTCAGCTTACAGCAGAGGATTCCTCTGTCTTAGCTAGATCCTGTCTGCAAGGACTGATTGCACCCTACTTTATATCACACTGTCCCTCCTCCTTGCAGGATGTCAGGAACTTCCACATCTTCCAGCTACACGAATGTTTGTTCTTCTTCATTTGGTTTTATTTGTCCATTTGCATCACTGAGGCATCTTGGTTTGACAGTGACATTTGTGTGGTTGGTTGGTTGCAATTTCAAATAGTGTCTGCTTTTCTGGCAATGAATAGCCACAATTTTCTTCTACACCCTGAAACGCTCCAAAATATGGCTTTTCCATGCCTTGGGATAGAAAGAGCAAATACACCATCTGCCTACACGTTGCACATCTTTACATGCTTTTCTGCTCACTCATGTTTTCTAACCATAAAAAATCTGCAATCAGATTTCTTGACAGCAAACATAGACTGAAGCTATTTGGGGCCACATCCATCCTCTGAATCAGCAGGACAGGAGCCTGCTCCAAGCTGGAAGATGTTTTGCCACACTAACCCGAGCTGGCGTGCTTGGTGACAGCCATGGTATTTCATCTGCAGCATAATACCATGTTCACACGGCTTCATGGTTCAAGGAATGCCCATGAGGTATACAGCAGCATGCTTTGTTGGACTCCATCAGCAAGAACACAGAATATGATTAAACGTTCCAGACACTTAAAAAAACCATAGCTTTTCTAATAATTAACAGTACAAAACACTAGAAAGGACCATTAAACATTAAACATTGGCTTTTTTTAAATGAGATTTGGAAAAGTAATGCAAGCATTCATCATTAAATATAGGTATTAAGATTCTCTTTGCAAAGACAAATATCTTGGCATTAGGAAGCCATCAGTGATCTGTACCAGACAGTGCTAGAAGTTTTCCCACTGCTATTCAAAGTTGCTAGAATTTCAATGAGAAGCTGTGATTGCTATGCAGCAAAACTATAATCAGGAGAACAAAACCAGAAAAGTTGGCAATACTGCATCACTGGGTGCTTGTTAGGGAGTTGTTTAGGATACACAGGACACCCGGGGCAATGCTACTTCAAGATACATTGCAGATGGAGCTACTCTACCAGTCATGCTCTAGAAAGTCTTATCCAATTTATTAAAACTAAGAGACTGCTAAAACAAACAGAAACCTCAAGGCAGATTGTATCAATTGGCACAAAATTTTCAAACACTTCACCAACTCTAGTCCTGTACTCCATACTCAAAAGTCAAAATAAAGCTCTCAGATTTTTCCGGAGTAGAATTTCCAGGGTTACTACAACAAAAATTAAAAGGTTAAATCATGTAAATATTATGAAGTTAACTTCTTCCTCTGATGACAAGAGGAAGAAACATCTTTGGACAATGGTTATAAATGTGACATTGACCCAGTGATGGTCTATTAAATTAGAAAACTACTGTAATTGATTGAGAACACTTGGACTGCACCTACACAGAAAGTTCTGATAGGATAAAGTATCTTCTCATTGGAAAGGTCAGGCTTTTGAAAATATGATTTATTCTAAATAGAAACTTAGTGAATTTTCCACTTCATTGACCAAATGTATTAGAACAAAAATCCAATTACTATATCTGATTGATTTATTGGCAGGTCTTGGAGACCTCATTCCAGTAAAAATATTATTTTTGTATATTCAAAACCAAGAGGATTCACAGCTTGGAAAAGCAACCTTCTGTCACAGAGGAAGTATTAGACTGAATATGAGAACAGCAACATGATTTTGTCGGCAGAGCTTGCAGCAGTGCTATATTCAGGCATCTGGAGCACTGCTCAGCACTGCAGAGTGTGTTAAGAGATGAGCTCATGTCACTGTACCTTGTATTAAATTCAAGGCTAAGTCACTTGCAGCACAGATCACATTTCCTACCAGTTTCACACAATGTTAGCAAACTGAGCTTGCAGTAGAGACCTACAGGGAGTCACAAGTTTTCTAGTTTCCATAAGGAAATGTCGATTCGATGAAACCAAAATGTTTAAAAGGCCATATTCCTGTTCTGTAGGATTATGAGCCATGGCTAGAACGGTGAGATTTCCTTCACAAAGTCCAGTCATGACCCTGTCCTCACTGCGCTTTAGAGGAAAGGGGGGCTCACAGGAAGCAGTGCAGGTGTTTCTCTGGCTCCAGTTCCCCCCTCTACTGGGAGCTCTGTGCGAATGCAGGGTGAGTGGCTGGGCTCGCACGTGCTCACAGGTGTAACACAGATGCTGCCACGTGTGGTGAAGTCCCATCATGCTGCAGCGCTCCTTCCCCTCATTTCCAGACTTGCTTGGAGGTGACCAAAAGACTCATCTTTCTCCAACTTTGTCCAAATCCACGCTTCAGAAATCTGACTAGTCACACATCAGGTGTCAAACCACTCCCCTGTGGAGACCTATCCCAGCTTCCACTGCAGAGATGATGCTGGGAGTTAGTCTTCTGGCTATGAATTGTACAAACCTACCTCATTCATCCCTTGAAAGGGAAATCTAGAGAACTCTCTTTAAAGGCAGCTGGCACATGGAAATGATTCTTTATCCCAACCATGCTTCTCTGAGCAGCATCCATTCTCCTCCTGCTTCCCATTCCCAAAGGACAGATGCATTCACCGCAGTCGTCCATGCAGCTGAGAGTACTGCCAGCTCCGAGCAGCTGCCAGCTCAGCCCTCCCACTGGGGGAGAAGCTAATCAAAGCCAAGATTCACGGTGCTGTCACTGAAACAAAAGCAGCACCTTTCGCCGGGCTGCAGAGCTTGCAAGGTGTTCACTGGAGATTAGCTGCTGATGTTGAGACATCTCGCAGACCCGGAGCAGAACTGGTGGGAGGTGGGGCAGAGGAAGGCGTTTTAAGCCCCTCAGGACCCAGAGAGTGAGCATTTCTAGATGAACGCCCATCCTCAGATCTATCGTAGCTTGCTCCTTGTCAGACACTTCTGATACCTAATATTTCTTAGTTACTTGTCAAATGACGTAGAATTAAAAAAAAAACAAGGTGTGGGGAGTGAATCTATTTCTATTTTATGATAGTTTTGGCTGAAGGACAGACTACTCTTAAACCCAGGCCTATGCTAGGTGTTCTGCTTTGCCCTGGAAGGATAATGATCAGGAAATAACTGTCTGGAAGATACAAATTAATACACAAACAGATTAATGCTGGATTCCCTTAACCAGGTAGGAGACCGTAGTCTATAACGACTCAGCTTCTCCACTGGAAAACCTTCTTCTTTTCCATAAGCAAATATTGGAGAGAGTAACTGCTTTTTTTATTTATCAATTTAAGAAAAAAAAATCTCAAAGTTTTAATCGCAGTATCTAAGAAAGCTACCAAAACACTTCTTGGGAAATTTCTCACATGCAATGTCAAGTTGAAGTACATCAAGCTGGTGTCACCTTTACAGTGTACACGGTGTCCTGAGGCTGCTAAATTCATCTATCTCTATGCAATGCCTTTTTTTATAACTAAGTAACTAACTAACTAAATAAATAAATGAATATTCCGTCATAGCCACTGAACTTTTCTCCATATCTGACTATTTAAGAAAGAAGTTACACGAAAAATTTGGAAAACATAAAACTAAGTTATTTGTCAATGTTTCTCCTCAATCACTTTGATTTTTCAGCACTTTACCTATTGACGATACTTTCATTAATGCATGTCTTTATTTCTTGAAATTGAATTTTTCTTGAATCAGCTGGGACAATGAGTTTAATGATAATATACTAATATATAGCAGTATCTTTAATTGTTTTTAACTCTTTGTGCAAACATTTTCTGTTCAAAAGTTATATGCCATACAGTCCACAGAATGGCAGCAGACCCAGATGTACAGCTTTATCTGCATAACAAGTCAGGAAATTAGAGTAAACCTGCTATTCTACAGTGTCCCTAACTTTGCACCTGTAAGTTCACCAGGAATTGCATTAAAGCTCTGAGGCAATTCAAGTGAATTAACAACTCAGACTTCAGAGAATATTATTTTATGCTAGATACAGTGTAGATTTGCTTGGAAGGTGATACATTTCTTGCTGATTTACCCATGTCAGTTTAATGTCACTGATATCTTTGGCTGCCAGAAATGTAAATAAATGTGATAAACAACATGTGCAGTCTAGTCAAATACACTGTCATTGCAAGGAAACAAGGGAAATATTATAAAACATCTTTGTGATCACAGAATATCAATGGGTTGCTGTGTTACTAAATTTTAGTTTATACTGTTATTTCACATGTTGACACAATTTTATCTACAACATATCATTTTACCAACAATTTTGTCACAACAGGTATCTCCTTCTTGCTAAAATTACATTTTTCTCAGGGATTTGATCTCTGACATATTATTTTGCATTGGAAAAATTCCCTTTGGTTTGGATGAGAGAAGCAGGGCTCAATGAACCTGGCAAAAGCTTGGCAAAAGGCAGAAACCATTATTGTAAAGTGCAGATAATCCACATGGAAAGATGCTAATCAAAACTGCTCAAGCATGGAAAAGATATTAACTGCTCTTCCTATTATCTTGCAAACGTAAACAGATTCACAGCTCTGCTGAGGACTTTGCTTGTTAATTCCCTATGAGAGTTAAACTTGATAACTGAATAAATTACTTGTACATTATTTCACTATCTTATAAACTCTAAAGTGGATTAGTCTAATAATGAAAAAAATATGACTACTAGAACTCGAAAGTAAAAGTCATGCTTTACATTCCTGTGGAAAAACCCAATAAAGTAAGAAAAATAATTTGAATCTGCTCATGACAAGGCAACAGGCCCATATTTGACCCTTGGTCACTCTCTTAAGCCTAACAGCTTCCATGGATTTACACAAAATGGCAGACATCATAATTTTGACATACTCAAAGCAAATAAAGGATAAGTGTTTCCTGAAAGGACTGTCATAGCTAGGACTGAATGGCACTGAGCTCTAAATTAAAATGTCACGGAGCGCTGGCGAAAGAATAGCTCCTGACAAAAACCCCCATTCACTTGCAATCAGATGATGCTTCTGTAAAAGAAATTGGAAGAAACAAGGAAAAAAAAAATAAACATCAACAGCTTAACCATTCAAGCATTACCAGGTAGGCACAATATTTTTCTGTGAGCCAGGTTTTACCCTGGAGATGTGCTGCAGGTTACCTGGCAGCTCTGGCCCAGGTTAATTAAGAGCAGCCAGCAGAGGTTTGGCAGCCTGGAGGCTGGGGCTGCTTGCCAGAGCTGTGCTCCTGCCCAGAGCAGTGTGTGATGCTCAGAGGCAACAAACCCCTAAGCCATCTTCGCATCCCCTGGTCGTACCTCTGGCAGGAACGCAAGATACCCAGCGTCAACCTCTTCAGGAAATCTGTGCATGGAAAGGCAAGTGGGGTGGGACTGTAACTTCTGAAACCTCTGGTGGGAAACTCATAGCAGGGTGGCAGCCAGATCCTTTGCGTGAGGACACAGGACTGAATTAGAGCTTCCAAACAGGCAGAGTAATGGGTAAGCTGAGAAGGAAGAAAGAAAATAAAAGAAAACCCAGATCAATCCAGAAGTCTCTTCGGACTTTGCTGGAATGCTAGCAGACTGAAAATCAGCAGAAGAGAATCAGAACTTGGCTGAAGAACTTTATCAGCTGACATATGAGTAGTATAAAATGAGAGACAATCTAGGAATGCATGCTGGGTGACCCAGAAGTGCACATGAATTCCTGAAAAAGCTTGGACTGAAGGAGAAACCTTTGTGATGGAGATGATCAAGACTCACCAGAAAAGTCATTCCGGCAGAAGACAGAAGAAAAATAAGCATACCACACAGATTCCATGTAGAAAATGCTAGGAGCTGCATACTATGGGCAAAACAAATTTGAGGAGAGGGAGAGGGAGAAGGAGAGGGAGAGGGAAACAACTTTATGCCACTGACAGTGACCACCAGGCACTGCCCATCCACTCCATGACCACACTTTTGGCTCTACCGGACACAAGCTGTCAGTAATGTGAGGCTGTAAAAAATGTTTTCTGTCCTGTCTTTAAAAAAAATGTTCTTCTGAAGAATTAATTAATAGAAAACCAACTGAGGGTTGTTCTGCATAAGGCTCTACAACATGACCTTTTTGAAGCCATGTAAAGCCAAGATATTATTTTAATTGAACAAAAAATCTTTAGTTCTGATTAAAAAGAAAAAGTCACGTGGCTGATAAATTCAATGTCCAACTGTGAAAGAGATCAGAGTATCGTTCTCTGTCTTGTAATAGTACTCTCAGGCTCTTCTGATCAACATTTTCCCTCTTTTAGAAAAGCCCACACATTTCGAATTGCATAGCCTATGACAAGATTAAAGACAATAACAGTGTATTTGTTCTGAACATGCTGAAAAATACATGATTCCAGGTTTCTCTGAAGTAGAAGTCAGTTTTCTGTGAAACAAGCTACATCTTGTTTTGTCAGACAGGGTCTTCCTTTGATAAGAATACCAGTATCAGTAAATTGATGTACATGTAATCAATCTCGATGATGAGGTTCCCTGCTAAACCACGCTCCTCTAGCTTCTGTAGGTAGCACAGCACCAATTTAACGATCAACAAAACAAAAATAAGAGGCTACCCATTAATTGGTAGTCTCAGTTGCCACAAATCTCTAGGGACAAGGAAGGTATCCTTGAGGGAGTCTCACTCCACCATTGCTGTGTTCTTAGACGTTTTCCCAAGCATTCTTTTTTGGATACCATCAAAAAAACACAGGATATTGGGCTAGATCAGCCTTCAATTCAACCACATGTGTGGTCAAGTCTTATGTGATTAAAAAATACTTATTTTTAAAGTCTTAATCCACATACATTATTTAATTTACATAAAACCAAAAAGATTTCTTTGCTTTGATGTGCATTTGTCAGACATGGCAGACCTGGAGTGGATCTATCCAGAACGCACAACAGCCTGCAGTATGGCAAAAACTGGCTCATCTCTAAATTGCTGCTTACTAAATGGCAGCACAGGCAGTAAGTGCAATGCAAGAGGGATCTACAGACAGCAAGGAGGGAGGGAAAGGGATGAGCAGCACATTCCCATTGCTAGAGCATCCGACAGAAGATCCTACGCAAAGAGTAGCAGCACTCTGGGAGATGGAAAGCAGGGACACTCCTGGTGAAGCACACTGCAGTGGCCACAACAGTGACTTATGTAATGTTTACTGCTTCTCAGGGGCACCACTGGGTTTCCATCAGCATCCTCTACTGCATAAAAATGACAATTGTGAATCACACCTTAGTCAAGTTTCAGATGGTTTATCAGTGAACTGAGCCATTAAGCACATGGAGGATTCAGATCACTCTCAGTTATTGGAAATACAAAGCAGCACATAATTAAATTTCTTCTTTTCTGTGAAGGACACTAGTTCATCAGTTGATGTTCATGAACAAGAGCTATTGCACTGGCACACAGACTGAGCTGCAAGTTTTCTCTCACAGCTGCTTGTGAGAACACACAATGTTGTCTTCTCAAGCACAGCCATGTGTAAGCCAAGGGCAGGGATTTTTGTTCTGATGCTCTAAATTAAGCTCCATAACCCACAGAAGGACCACAAGTCCTTCAGCCTCCATATGTTCAGAGCTACCACTAAAGCAAAAGGACAGCACAAATATCTTAGAAACTAGCCAACCTATTTTTATATATATGTGTATATATATATACACACACATATACACATAGACACTAACCAACCACTAGCCAACCCATTTATATATAGATTTAAGAGCCTGCTTACCAAATCAGCAACTGTTCTTCGGCAGAAGCAGAGACAGATTGCATGAAACATGTTGTGTTTTGCAAAGGTCTGTAAATATAAGCTAAGAAGTATAAGAAATGTGCTTATGAAAAAATATGTAGCCAAAAAAGTAATTAAAGCAAGTATGTATAACAAAAAAAGTTAGATATAAATGCAAATGATGCTGCACAATTCAGGACATTGCATAAAATAAATAGAATTTAACCAGGTTATGTAGGATACTAAGAAAAACTCACATTCTGTTATTGACAGATGAAGAGGATTTAATTAGCAGCAGGGGAAGAACAGAGGGAAAACTATCCTCAGTTAGATGAGAAAAACATTTTAGTAATAAGAACATTTAAAACTTTGATGAGTGTAAGTTCTCCTGCTTTAAGTCTTTATTCAGCTTCTTACTGATGCAAGCAGGAAGCAGAATCATCTGGGGCGAGCTATTCTGGTATTGCTCCATCAACGTTTCTCATATTCTCCCTGCAAAAATCTGGTCCTGACTATCACTAGAGACAGAGTGCAGAGACAGGGGGACCTTGTTTTTTTCTCATGTGACAACTCCTATGTTATAAAATCCTAGAAACAAAGAATCATGAGACCTAAAAATCTGTGTATGCTCAAATGTAGGCATCCAAATCCAACAGGAAGCATTAACAAAAGTCTTTTTATTGATTTCTGTGGACAATACGTGGGACCCTAGAGGCCTCAGCGCAGATGAGAACTGTAAAATACATTCACAGTCCTGTCAAAACCTGAAGACTAATAATCTAATGTGAAAGTTGCTAAATTGGAGACCCAAAGACATCCATCAAAATTTTACTGAGAGGCACGAACATTTCAAGTCACATCACAGTAATACGAGCTTGTAACGCAGTAAAAGGGTACATTTCCTTTTGCTTTTCAAGCTCAGCTAAACACTGTCGTACTCTATAGAAAAGTTACACTGATGGGGGGGAAATGAAATTCACACTGAAAAAATATGCAAATCCATATTCCAAATCTGGAAGGTGAACCAGACAGAAATTCCTATACGAGCCTGAGCAACACAGGCTTGCTGAATTCTAGGAAGCATCACACAGGAGCAGACACCTCCAGCCTGCCTCACTCTGCCTCAGGAGGCTCATGTCCTAGGATGATGAGGATGTCAACAGCTCCAGGTGCACACCCCACTTGTCACACAGCTCCATCACAGCAGCCTGCCTTCCAGCAGTACTGACATGTTCCACCACTGCGCTCTGAGTCTTAACAGCGAGCCTACAGGACTAGTACTGGTAAGTGGTGGGAAATGTGTGTGCCAAATTTCAGATGGCATAAATATCGAAACACACAAGAGTGGCTTAAAACGGGCTTTATAGTATGTGGATGAAACAATTCATTCTGCAAAATAACTTCACTATCCTTTGGGTTTGGGCACCTGTCTTTTTCTAGCAAACAAAGATTGGTAGCACCACTTCAGTTTTTATCTTCTGTCCTAAGGTAAAATCATTTACCAACAGTTTACTGTTACAACAAAATTCCCCTTACTATGTTGGTTTAACATCGGATGTGAACTCCATCCTTGTTTTTACAGCATGGTTCATCAACACTCATGAAATTCCTGGAGGAAATCTGTTCTCCATCTTTGAATTTTCCAAAACTGATTCAACGAACTTCAATTTACCATGTCAGAAATAAAACCAGAATGATTACACTAAAATATACCTAGACACTTTCCTAGACATTCAGATTTCTATGCACCTGTCAAACTTCCAATGTAGAGACTTACAGGTCTGAAGGTAACATGCTGTCTTCCTTTCTTCAAGGCATCACTTTAGTTCATGCTGCATTACGTAGATTTCATAGTGTTATGCTGACACATGACAGAAATTAAACTACAGAACCTAACTTTCAAACTCAGGTGCATTTAAGGAAAAAATAGTAAGTCATTAATTTTAAGGTGCTAGATGAAGTTTTATTCTACCTAAAACTGCACTATAGCATGACTAAGACAACTGACAGCTTTTGGTGTATTCTGTAGCAATTCCTGCACACTCTGTATTATCCTCAATAATGGGATGTTTGTTACAGGCATGGTTTGCCTCAACAAAGGTCCATGGGAAGAAAATAAGGAGGAAAAGATCAGGTTCAAGATAAACCACTCCTTAACAAACAGGTTACTTTTTAAAGACTAATGTCATGGCTGCAATTTAAAAAAAAAAAAAAAAGCTTACCTTTCTGAGTTTATTAAATCTCAGAAACAGGAACACAGATTTGTTGCCAGGTTTTAAAGAACATTTTATCATCAAGAAAAAGTTGGCAGTGATGTGAGGGAAGATGAAACTGGCATAGAATTGTAGCATGACTGGTTAAGAACCTAAGTTTGCAAGTGATCAACAGGCAAGGTTTCAGATACAAAAACATCATATGTTGCTCATAATTCTTAAAAGGTAACAAAAAATCCACAATACCTTGCCTTTATGGCTTTTGAGAGGATCAGATGTTCTCTAGTAGTCAAAATCTTTTTGAAAGACAAAAGCAAGGGAGGCAAGATTTGGCTGAACTCCTACCTGCAACAGAGGCTATCAAGGTCCTTGGCTCACACTAGGAGTATATGAATTGTAACGTTTTATCCCTAGGGAAAAAGGCACAAGGACTAAACTTGGGGAACAAACACTGGAGCAGATGAAAAAGGGGAGGGAAATGTAGGCTTGCCTGAAACACTGAGACTCAAGCAGTAGCTCAAGTGTCTGAAGACAACTCATCAAGGCTTCGAGAATGAATTTTTAGCTACATCAGGAGTAGAGTCGGTAGCAATGAATCCTTCTCTCTCTGCAAAGTGAAGACAGGCAGGTTTTCAGAGACTGTTTCAGGTTCTTATGGAGACTATCAGAATACTTGCTTTTCAACCAAAATGCCCAAAGTGGGAACAGGCGGCAAAGCTCCCTTTCCTGAAACTGGATAAAGTTAAAGGGAAGTTTTGCAGACACGGTTGTAATTCTTCCACATTTAAATTACTTCACATATAGCAGATAACAGAAGCTCTGGTTTTCCTGTGAAATATCGCACCAGAGAACATGACTGCATGTGTCAGTGGTTTCCTCCTGTTTCCAGGACTGCATAAACTATTAAAGTCTCAGTGCTGGCATAAATACTCCCTGAAAATATTTTTACCATTCACATGTAGAACATCAGATTTCCCCCAGGAGCCCAATTACAACTCACTGTGTACGTTAAGCCAAATTCCCAACAACAAGATGTTCACTGAAAACCGCAATAATAAGTTTTGATCAGGAAACAAAATGCAGTTGTGGATCGGTTATGTTCCCGCTCCATTTTCAAGTTAGAGAAACTGGTTTATCAGCAGCATTTCTATCACAGAGTAAGTATGCCACAGTGCTCAGTCAGAAAGACTTTCTGATACGATTCAAACAAGTCCAGTGACTACTGAAGCCTCTGACAGGCCTTCTGTCACATTAGGGTGAATGAATTTTGCAGCCGCTTTCGTGCCTGGTTCAGTATTCAGATATCTCAACAGGCTCAATCACAGATCTCAACATACTCGTTCTTTGATCAGAGAAACAATGAGTTTCTGCTCTCAGGTGTAAACTGAGACCAAATCGACTCAATATTGTGTAAAACCAGATTAAGCAAGGTCAGAATTAAACCATTAATATCTTCAATACAGGCAAAAAAAGCAAAAACAAAATAAATATACTTACTGTCTGTAAAAAAGAAAAAGTTGATAAGGAAAAAGGGAAATAATTCTTTCTTAAAAAAAAAAAAAGCAAGAAATCTCAGTGTATCATCTAGAGAGCTGTACCATTTAATAAAACAGATTTTCATGATGATCACAAGAGCCTGACAATAATTCTCTGTTTTAGACAGGAATAACAGTTCTTTTGTTCTGGTTGCTCTTCAGCTGATGCCTTTCAAGCAGGGAACAATCATTTTCAGTTTTCAGAGGAAGCCAAAGAGATTACCTGTATTTCATCTCATAATCAAAGCTGTCCTATTTGTAGTACAATCTATATTTGAATCTTATTTGACTATGTGAAGATACTCCATATGCATTTAGCTTTTTACATTGAGTATTACTGAAAAACAAACAAAGCAGAATCATATGCTGTTTCCTTGAGAGTCAATGCAATTTTTTGCTTTGATTTGCGAGAGCTGACTTTCACCGCTTCAGGAACCTCCTTGGTAGTGTGCCACGGGATAAAGCCCTGGAGGGACTGGGAGCCCAAGATTGCTGGTTGACTTTCAACGATCATCTCCTCCAAGTTCAAAGGCATTGCATCCCTAAAAGGAAGAAATCAGGCAAAAACACCAGGAGACCTATATGGATAAACAAAGAACTCCTGGCTAAAATCAAATATAAAAGGGGAATACACAAAGCATGGAAACAGGGACTGGTAACCTGGGATGAGTACAAGGAAGTTGCTCGTGTACTCAGAGACCAGGTTAAAAAAGCTAAGGCCCTGACAGAGTCAAATCTGGCCAGCGATATTAGAAATAACAGAAAAAAGATTTTATAGGTATGTGAGAGAAAAAAAGGAAAACGAGAGAGAATGTGGGGCCTCTCCGGAAGGATACAGGTGACCTGGTTGCTGAGGACATGGAGAAGGCTGAAATTTTCAACAACTTTTTTGCCTCAGTCTTCACTGGCAACCACTCGAACCACACCACCCAAATCACAGAACATGTTGGCTGGGTCTGGGAGAGTGAAGAACCACCCGGGGTAGGAGTAGATCAGGTCTGGGAACACCTAGAGAACCTGAAGGTGCACAAGTCCATGGGACCTGATGAGATACATCCACGGGTCCTGAAGGAACTGGCGGCTAAAGTTGCTAGGCCACTAGCCATCATATTTGAGAAGTCGTGGCAGTCTGGTGAGGTTCCTACAGATTGGAAAAGGGCAAATATAACCCCCATCTTTAAAAAAGAGACCAAGGACAATCCGGGAAACTACAGACCAGTCAGCCTTACCTCTGTGCCAGGTAAAATCATGGAAGAGATTCTCCTAGTAGCTGTACTAAGGCACATAAAAAATAACCAAGTAGTTGGTGACAGCCAACATGGCTTCACTAGGGGCAAGTCGTGCCTGACTAATTTAGTGGCCTTCTACGGCAAAGCTACAGGGCTGGTTGACATGGGTAAAGCAACGGATGTCATTTTCCTGGACTTGTGCAAGGCGTTTGACACTGTCCCACATGACATCCTTGTCTCTAAAATGGAGAGACACGGATTTGAAAGATGGACCACTCAGTGGATAAAGAACTGGCTGGATGGTCGCACTCAAAGAGTTGTGGTCAATGGTGCGATGTCTACATGGAGACCAGTGTCAAGTAGTGTCCCTCAGGGGTCTGTTCTAGGTCCAGTGCTGTTCAACATCTTTGTCAGCGACATGGATGAGTGAGTGCACCCTCAGTAAGTTTGCCGATGACACACAAGTTGTGTGGTGCCGTGGACTCACTTGAGGGAAGAGATGCCATACAGAGGATCCTTGATAGGCTTGAGAATTGTGCAGTGCAAACTGCATGAACTTCAACAAGTCAAAATGCAAGGTCCTTCACTTGGGTTGGGCCAATCCTAGGCACAAATACAAACTGGGCACAGAGTGGGTTGAGAATAGCCCTGAAGAGAAGGATTTGGGGGTGTGTATGGATCATCCAGCTCACAGATCCAAATCAAGTTTCTCGGCAATGCCCAGCACACAGGCGACTCAATGTCTAGCACACAGGTGACACAGGGGGGTTGTAGAAGCAACCCAGCTTTGTACTGCATTGAGGCAGAGACAACCCACGGGGAGCTGTGTAGATAGCTCAGCCCTGAGTTGTCTGATGAGTCAGTGCTGCATTATACAAAGAACCAAAACTTGATTTGAGCCTTGAAATCCCTTAACAAAGAACATGCCTGAGTCTCAATCCAACCATTGTCCAGTTGCTTGAGATAAGGTAAAGGGAAGCTGGAAGGTTTCTGCTTCAGTCAACAACTTTATGTACTCAGACAACTTTGTGTATTCAGACGATCGATAAGGGGAAACTCCTTTCACATCCCCAAAGACCCCCTCAGGCATGCCACCTACACAGTCACGTAAATCAGGGGATAAAAGCCCTATGATTTGGGTTGGGAATCGGGAGCTGCTTCTCCAACTACACAGCTGGTCTGTGAGGAGATTCTTCCCCCTTGATCGGGACGCCGGCCAAGGTAACTTCCCTGGGACTGAGAGCCCTTACCTGGAGGGGTAAGCAATTATTTAGCAGCTTTAAGTCTGTGCGCTTGTGTGTTGTAAGTCTAGTGCGTTTGTGTGTTGTCTCTTTTGTGTGCTGCAGTACTGCATTCCCTGACTCTCTTGTGTGCTGTGATACTGTATTTTAATAGTGTATATCTTGCTTTTAAATTGCAATAGTGCATTCCTCCACTGTATCCATAAGAATCTGCAATAGTGACGTATTGAATCTGCAAGTGCAGTTCAAGTGAATTGTTATCTTGGACCTTACAGTTAAACCTGTAAGTGCAGTGCAAACAAACCGTTTGCTTGGACCTTGTAGTCGAGTCTCTTTTTGTCACAGGGTGTTTATAGATGAGAAGCTCAACATGAGCCGGGAGTGCGCTCATGCGGCCCAGAAAGCCAACCGCATCCTGGGATGTATCAAGAGAAGCGTGGTCAGCAGGTCAAGAGAGGTGATTCTCCCCCTCTACTCTGCTCTTGTGAGACCCCACCTCGAATACTGCATCCAGTTCTGGTGTCCCCACCATAAGAGAGACATAGATTTGTTTGAGCATGTTCAGAGGAGGGCCACAAAGATGATCCAGGGGCTGGAGCACCTCTGCTACGAGGACAGGTTGCGGGAGCTGGGATTGTTCAGCCTTGAAAAGAGAAGACTTCGGGGGGACCTAATAGCTGCCTTCCAATACCTGAAGGTAACTTACAGGAAGGCTAGGAGGGACTTTTTACAAGAGTGTACACTGATAGGACAAGGGGAAATAGGTTTAAGTTGAAGGAGAACAGATTTAGATTAGATTTTAGGAAGAAATTCTTCAGTACGAGAGTGGTAAGACTTTGGAATAAATTGCCCAGAGAAGTTGTGGATGCCCCCTCCCTGGAGGTGTTCAAGGCCAGGTTGGACAGAGCCTTGAGTAGCCTGATCTAGTTGAGAGGCATCCCTGCCCATGACAGGGAGGTTGGATTAGATGATCTCTGAGGTCTCTTCCAGCCTATGCCATTCTATGATTCTATGATTTCAGCGATAACAGCATTGTGTCCTGAATGCAATCAAGAGGTATTAGGAACAAACAACACACTGTGGCTCACTAAGATGCAGGGAGATAACACATAAACTTCTAAAGCCGCTAACCACTCTGACAAACCTACAGAAAAGCTCTAGAAAGAGCTTCTGAAGTGAACAAAAAAAAAAAATCCACACCAAACAGCAATGCACCCCATCAGCGGACTCCCATTAGAGATGGAATGAACAAACACTTCTATCCTGTGCTTTGCTCAATGGGTGTATGATGTGGTACAATCAGGTGTGATATTCCTTGTGACCATTACAGCCTGCCAGTTCCAGCAAATCTTGATCTCACCAGTATCACCCCTGATACACATGTGTAGGTGGTATCACTGATCTTCTCAAATAATCACATTTTTTAAAATGGCATCATTTGCTATACTGACTACTACAACCGAGTATTTTGCTTAACAGTCTTCCATATAATATAAAAGAGAATCTATTTCTGTTTCTTTACTTACTGCAGACATAACAATTTTATGGTTTTGTATATATACTGTGTACAAACACTTTCGGATTATTATCCTCAAGGATTGTCTTGGGATGTACATAAATGAGAGAAAAAAAGAAAAGAAGTTGGAGCATTGTTCACTATAACACTGTGCTTGACTATGAACATACCTTTACCTGCATAACTACATAAATTCTTGTCAATCAAGAGGGATTACTCATTCAAACCCAGAGACACCTACATTGGCTTGAGAACTGGGGCTGAATTCAAACATTTCTTTCTCTCCACTTCAAATTTTGCTGATATCTTTCAGCTGAAGATAAAAAAGCAGCAAACATTACGTGGCAAAAAACACACACGTGCTATTCATCAAGCAAATATTTTTTAGTTCAGTGCTGTATCTACAGCCCAGCAGATCAAATCTAAGCAGTCCTGGCAGTGTTCTCCACTATTCCACGGAAGTTTTTATACTACCACCAGCACCACCATAATTTCAATCTCGAGGAAAGCCATGTTAAGCAGGTGGCTAATCAGCAAACTCTATGAAATGATTTGGCTATTTCTTTGTGGATAATCACACATGTCAGACAAGCTGCCAGTGTGGCTGAGTATCCAGTTGGCAGGCCAGACCAATTAAGGAATGAGTAGATGAAGACACGAGAGAAATCATAGATGAAACTCCAATTGCCTGGCACATTTTATAGGAGATAACAGGGACACAAGGCAAGAGAACCCAGTCTTTTACTCACATGGTAACCACGTGTTCACTTTGCTGCAGCAGCTTAAAATACAGGCAAGTAAAAAGAGCAGTTAGAGTAACTCCGTCTTGCCACAGCAGTGGTGGAGCCAGAAGCATCTCTGCGTACTGTACTCACGTACCGATAAAGCTCAGAAACTCAGTTCTGCCTGTGGGGTTTAAGTGGTAAGTCCAACTCTTGTCACTAGCACTGACAATTCCTATACCTTGCCTGCCTTTTAGCTAGGAAACAGAATACATCAGAAGAATGATGTGGTGAAAATGTAGCTAGATTTCAGTTTTGATAATTTCTGTTGGGTGCTTGGAAAATCACATCAAAAAAAATGAAGTCAGCTGTAGTGCTGGCTGCCCTCAGCAAGGAGGAAAGAATCATCTTGATCTGATCACCTAAGTACTCAACAAACAGGTTTTTTACTTTCTGCAGAGCGCTCATTACACAGACCTACACAGACCGACTTTTAGTTTGATTGCTTCAACCACTGTACTTTTCCTCTTAGCATAATTTCTATCACAACACAAGCATTTTAGCACATAAATTCAGCTACCTCCAAATAGACAGAGATTAAATATGCTAAAAAGCTTTCTGCAGGTATAGGTTGACTGAGTCATTCATTGCATTTACTACATTGTGCTACAAAGCAAACTTAAAATGAAAAATATAGTGCACCAAATAGAAGTAAACAATCTCAAATTTTAGATATATTCAGCAAAAGCTGAAATGCACGCTCAAAATAAACTGGCATCAAAAGTTTATAACATTCTGGTATTTCTTGTTTTGTATTACATTATTGCTTTGCAAAAGGACATTTTGAGAGGTATTTGGTCATAGGACAAATTGCTTTTTGGTAACATTTCAAGGGATTCTTCTAGGTTTTACAGATCGAAGTGACTGGGTGTAAGTTGCGCTGCTCTCCAAGTGACTGCTTTGCCATCTCGTTGAATGCGTATCAGTTTACACACAATGTCTTAGCAAGAAGGACTTTGTTTGCAGAAACAACTTATTTTCAGAAGATATACTTGGAAGATCAAAGCTGTAGCACTCTTCATGAGTCATCATCTTAGAAATTTAGACACTGCTGAAGGAAGCTGTGTCAGAGGGTGCCCAATACAGTCTTCCTGTAATGGCATTTTGCATGACAGCATCACCTATTTGGGAGAGCAGAGCAGATGCCGTTTTCCTGTTTGCCTCCTGCCAAGCACAGGGCTCTCGGTTCCCTTCCAAAGACTCGGGAAGGAAGGAGTTACTCACAGAAGTAAGACTGCATAACCCACCAGTGGGTTATCCCTCACTTGCTCTGAACTAATACATGGATCAGAGTATGGAAAAAATGAGAGAATTAAGACATCACTCGTAACTCTTACTTCTTTATGGAAAAGCTTAAGCTTGCACTTGAGACACTAACTGTTCAGAAATTGTAATTTATCCAAATGCAAAAGTTGTCACCTAGAACCTGCAAGCTTTATTTATCATTCACTACATTTCCAGGCCCAAATTCTCCAGTCTAAAGAAAAACTAATAATTAGAATATTAAAGGCTTTTGTAACAGACTCTTACTGGGACTACTGCCATGCACAGAGAACAGTAGGAGTCCCATGAGGTAACACTTTCTTACCCATTATGTAAACATTTATCAGAAAAAACAAGTTTTAAGCAAATACACAAGCAGCTCAGGACAAGAAACAGAGCTTTCAGTAAAATACCATCAGAAGACAAACTGCAATACCTTACTTTTCCCATTTCTACATGGAGACTTTAGTTAATCACTTTTCCAAATCCCATTTTCCCAGCATAAAACACTGCCCTGCTACTTAGGTTTCTGACCAGCAGCTGCATCTGCTCAGAATGTCAGACTTGCTGTCGAAACAAAAAACTATCAGAGGAAAGACCTTAGCACAACAGTTACTACTCTCTGACCTTGGCCAGCAATGTGACAATAGTCACTGTTCAGGACACTAAGACAGCCAAGTAGAAACATATGCTATTTCACTTCAAGGGTACATGTGTTTTGAAAAACTGAAGCCTTTTGAAACTTTTGCTACCTAAAAGTTGAACATAATGCGAGACAGGCGGGGCACCAGGGCACTAAAAAGCCTGCTAGTAAAAGCTAGCTGCTGGTTCATTGAAGTTACAGCAATAGAACTGGTCAAAAAATGAAAGTAGTCACAAGTTATTTTTCCATGCATTTTGCTAAGGCTTACAGGCTGATACATGTTTAGATTCTTTAAGTGCATTGGGCAGATCTCTACAAATCACAGACTGCTCAAATTGTTCACTGGCATCAGCTGTTCTGACCAAACTTGTCTTGCTCTTCAGAGGATTAATCTGTCCTACAGCCAGAAAACTGCTTTTCTAGAGAAATAAAACTAAGAAAACTAAATCCAAATATAACAGCCTTCCTAACCCCAAAACTGATCAAAATAATTAGTCAAGTTCATAGTTCTCATTGCCTTCCATTTTCTACCACTACCACATCTATTTACTATTATTCCAGATGCACACAAGTCCCTATCATCCAAGCAGGAATATTAAAATTCTAAGCACTGTTCACTTTTGTTCTTCTCGATAGGGTTCAAACCAATGTACATCCATCATTCCCACCTGTATAAAATCAATTTGGCCTCCTTCTGCTGTTGTCAATATAGCACTAGGTCAGCAATTGGGGTTCTTAATCCCACAGAAAAAGATTACAGTCGCAATCAGTGAGGTTTGGCACAGATTCATTCTCTGAGAAATGTCCATGTCTCAGATGTAACTAAGCCCTAACCCTTCAAGGATGCAGCATATTCCTCAGAACACACAGTGACATCACTTTGTGTGCCTTGTCACAAAATCCCAGAGACATAAGGAGAATCAACTTCTGCCTTAGGTCTCTCGATCATCAGTTCTGCCCGCTATAAATGCACAAAACCCTGTCTGCAACCAGCAATGACATAGCACAACAGGACTGACCAGCAGCAGAGAGGAATGTATGGGGAATCATTCATGTCATAAAGCATACCCCGTAGCAGGTCACCTCCATAAAGCACGCAAATCTTGGATCCCAGTTTCTCAAACAAAAGGCAGAGATGATTTTGGAGCAGTGTGTTACCTTAAGAGAGAGTTTAAAAGGTACACCATTTCAGCATGACTGAAAGCAGTATGCATTTAAAGTCTATGATACTGTTATTTATGGCATCCAATTATTATTACCCAGCTGGCTTGAATTGAATTGAATGTAATTAACTAATTAACTAAGGTTTAGACCCTGCCTACAAAAGGCAGGCCATTTCCTCCTGGCTGTGGAAGATGGTCCAACATGGACCCCTGAGGGACGCCACTTGTGACCGGTCTCCACTTGGACATCGAGCCGTTGACCACTACTCTCTGAGTGCGGCCATTGAGCCAACTCCTTATCCACCGAGTGGTCCATCCATCAAACCCATGCCTCTCTAGTTTAGAGAGAAGAATGTCGTGTGGGACAGTGTCAAAAGCTTAGCACAAGTCCAGGTAGATGATATCTGTTGGTTGACCCTTGTCCACCGATGCTGTCACCCCATCATAAAAGGCCACCAAGTTGGTCAGGCACGATCTGCCTTTAGTGAAGCCATGTTGGCTGTCACCCACCACCTCCTTGCTCTCCATGTGCCTTAGCATGGTTCCCAGGAGAATCTGTTCCATGACCTTGCCAGGCACAGAGGTGAGGCTGACCGGCCTGTAGTTGCCCGGGTCCTCCTTGTTCCCTTTTTTAAATATGGGGGTTATGTTCCCTCTCTTCCAGTCATCGGGGACCTCGCCAGACCGCCATGACTTCTCAAATACAATGGCCAGTGGCTTGGCAACTTCATCTGCCAGTTCCTTCAGGACCCGCGGATGGATCTCATCAGGTCCCATGGACTTGTGCACCTTCAAGTTCCTCAGATGTTCCCGAACCTGCTCTTCAAGTACAGTGGGTGGTGGTTCATCCTCACAGTCCCTGCTAGCTCTTTCCACAGCTTGGGCGGTAAGACAAGTGGCTTTATCAGTGAAGACTGAGGCAAAAAAGTCATTGAGTAACTCAGCCTTCTCTATGTCCCAGGTAATCAGAGCACCAGTATCCTTCCGGAGGGGGCCTACGTTCTCCTTGGACTTCCTTTTGTCCCCTACATACCTATAGAAGCTTTTCTTATTGCTTTTTATATCCCTTGCCAAATTCAATTCCTTCAGGGCTTTAGCCTTCCTCACCTGATCCCTGGTCGCTTGTACAGCTTCTCTGTATTCCTCCCAGGCTATCTGTCTCTGCTTCCACCCTCTATAGGCTATCCTCTTCATTTTCAGTTGGTCCAGGAGCTCCTTCCTCATCCACGCGGGCTTCCTGGTCTTTTTGCTCGACTTGTTCTTCATCGGGATGCACCTCTGCTGAGCTTGGAGGAGGTGCTCCTTTAATGTGGACCGACTTTCCTGGGCCCCTTGTCCCTCCAGGGCCGCCTCCCATGGCACTTTGCCCATCAGGTCCTTGAAGAGGCTGAAGTCTGCCTTCTTGAAGTCTAGGGCACAGAGCTTGCTGTATAGTTTCCTTGCTGCCCCGTGGATCTTGAACTCCACCGTGTCGTGGTCACTGCAGCCAAGGCTGTCCTTAAGTTTCACATCACCCACCAGTCCCTCCCTGTTGGTGAGCACAAGGTCGAGCATGGCACCGCTCCTTGTCGGCTCCTCTATCACCTGCAGGAGGAAGTTGTCGTCCACGCATTCCAGGAACCTCCTGGACTGCCTGTGCCCTGCCGTATTGTCTCTCCAACAGACGTCAGGGTGGTTGAAGTCTCCCATGAGGACCAGGGCTTGTGACTGCAAGGCTGCTCCTATCTGGCTATAAAGCGCCTCATCTGCTCTGTCCTCCTGGCCAGGTGGCCTGTAACAGACCCCTACCGTAACATCCCCTGTCCGTCCCCGTCCTCTAATCTTGACCCATAAGCTCTCTGTCAGCTCCTCCTCCAACCCCAGGCGAAGCTCCACGCACTCCAGCTGGTTGCTGACGTAGAGAGCGACACCCCCTCCTCGTCTCCCCTTCCTGTCCTTTCTAAAAAGCTTATACCCCTCCATGTTGACACTCCGGAGTCATCCCACCACGTCTCCGTGATGCCAATAAGGTCGTAGCCCTGCTCATGTGCACGCATCTCCAGCTCATCCTGTTTATTTCCCATGCTGCGTGCGTTGGTGTACATACACTTCAGCTGGGCCTCCGACAAAGCCAACTCGTTGGCTGGAGCGACAGGGGTTCTCTTGGACGGCGGTATAAGTTCATTTGAACATACCTGCGATCCTTCCTCAGCTTCTGGACCCTCGGTGCTGGCACTGGGGGTCTGCTCACTGTAAAGCCTTCTTGAAAACAAAAAACTGTAAACAAAAAGGGGAATTATGGCATCCAATTACTATTACCCAGCTGGCTTGAATTGAATGTAATTAACTAATTAACTAAGGTTTAGACCCTGCCTACAAAAGGTGGGCCATTTCCTCCTGGTTGTGGAAGATGCAATGACATTCTTGGAGCTGTAGCCTAGGCTGGTGAGCAACAACTCGTGACTCTGATGTGATATGAACATGAGAGACCTTGAAGACCGTGACCCTGACTCCCTCGCCGAAGCCAGAGCCAAAAAAGCCAGAGCCGGACTGAGAGTTCTTTGGTAAAGAAGGTAAAGCTGCAACCCCAAAAGAGGGAAGTGAGCTGGAGTTGGAATGAATGAATCATAGAATCATAGAATGGTTAGGGCTGGAAGGGACCTTCAAAGGTCATCTAGTCCAACCCCCCTGCAAGGAAGAGGAATATCTCCAACTAGAGCAGGTTGCTCAGGGCCTTGTCCAACCTGGCCTTGAGCGTCTCCAGGGATGGAGCATCCACCACCTCTCTGGGCAACCTGTTCCAGTGTTCTACAACTCTCATGGTAAAAAATTTTTTCCTAATATCTAATCTGAATCTACCTCCCTCTATTTTAAAGCCATTACCCCTTGTCCTATCACAACAGGCCCTCCTGAACAGCCTCTCCCCATCTTTCTTGTAGGCCCCCTTGAGGTACTGGAAGACCGCTATAAGGTCACCCCAGAGCCTCTTCTTCTCCAGGCTGAACATCCCCAACTCTTTCAGCCTGTCCTCATAGGAAAGGTGCTCCAGCCCTCTTATCATCTTCGTGGCCCTCCTCTGGACCCTCTCCAACTGGTCCATGTCCTTCTTATGTTGGGGGCTCCAGAACTGGACGCAATACTCCAGGTGAGGTCTCACAAGGGCAGAGTAGAGGGTAGAGGGGGAGAATCACCTCTCTCGACCTGCTGGCCACGCTTCTCTTGATGCAGCCCAAGATGCAGTTGGCCTTCTGGGCCGCAAGAGCACATTGCCGGCTCATATTGAGCTTCTCGTCCACCAGTACTCCCAAGTCCTTCTCCTCAGGGCTGCTCTCGATCCATTCACCACACAGTCTGTATTTGTGCCTGGGATTGCCACGACCCAGATGTAGGACCTTGCATTTGGCCTGGTTGAACTTCATGAGGTTGACACGGGCCCACCTCTCCAGCCTGTTGAGGTCCCTGTGGATGGCATCCCTCCCTTCCAGCGTGTCGACGGCACCACACAGCTCTTTCCCTGCTCCAGTGGATCCCCTCCTCACGGGACAGTCCACAGACTTCTCCACCATGAGTCCTTCCCACAGGATGCGATCCTGACCCATTGGATCGCTCCGGCACGGGCTGTTACCACAGTCACGTATCCTTAGGGAGCTGCCACCCGCTCCAGCATGGACCATCCCACGGACTTTAGATGTGTCTCTGCTTCGCCGTGAGTCCCACTCCCCACGGCCTCCCTCAGGCTCAGCATCTCTGCCCACCGCGGGCTCTCCCCGGGCTGCGGTGGGTCCGTGCCCCACCGAGCGTGTCACGGCTGCAGCGGGGCCGCCGCCCCTCACCGCGGGCTCAGGGCACGCCCCGCTCCGGCACCTCCTCCCGCCCCCCCGCACTGCCCGCGGCCCGCGGGGCCGTTTCTCTCCGCTCTCCGCCCTCTCCGGGTCACTCGGCCCCGCGCACCCGGCACGGGGCGCTCCCGCGCTCTCCCGCCGCGGCCACCTCCAGCCGGTGGCACCGGCCCGGCGCGGGCAGAGCCGCCCGGGGTGGGGAGGGGGCAGCCCCCGCTCCCCCCGCTCCTCCCTGCAGGGCCGGACCGCGTTTCCGGCTCCTTTGTCCCGACTGAAATGGGGCATCGGCAGAGGCGCTGATGGCTCAGCCCGGCCCGAGGGGATGGGGGGTCGGGACCGACCGCTGTTGGAGCCCGGGAAGGGACAGGGGGTGGCCCCTCTCCTGCCACCAGAACCCTTCACACAAACCCGGCACACTTGCTATCACAACAACTAGATCCTATAAACTTCCCAATAATTCCCTGATTGCCACCTTCAATACAATTCACTCCTTCGAGGAGTCTCATTCTCGCATTATGATCCAGAAACCGATGTGCAGCACTGCAAAGCATCGAGCTCAGGATGTGCCTGCTCAGCTTTGGTGTCAATGCCATGCTGAGGTCAATGTCTGCACCTATCTGCTTTCAGAAGCAACTGTATCCAGCTGCACAACAGACATGAAATGTGCACAACAGACATGAAATGTGCACAACAGACATGAAATGTGCAGCTACGCCAAGGGCTGGTCCCTGGCTTCAGTCATAGGACACCAAGAAGTGGCGCCTGGTGCACACAAAGTGCAGAAATCACTACTACTTGGTTTACTCAGACTAGGAAAAGACAACAGGTGGAGAGCATTGCTAGAGACTGCAATGCAGCTCACTTCTTCAACCACTTCTTGGCCATGACCACTGCACCAAGCACTCTACTAAGCTCTTCTTCTAGAGCATGTCAGGCGTTCAGAATGGACTACAACTAACTCAATTTCTTCTTTTCTGTAGCCACCATCCTGCTGTTAGCAACCCCATCCTCTGTCTGAATAAGCTTTAATAATCTGGTTCTAAGTAAAATACATTTTAAAATTTTTAAATCAGAAGAGTCTTAATCCCAAACCAGATGATCTTATAGCTGAAAGATACTGCTGCCCGTCAGCCCTTCCTTCTGTGTAATGTTTATAGAGAATAAGCAACAAAGCACTTTTAGCCCTAGTAAGCAAACCAGAGGATCCGAAATGACTGTAAGTGTTCCTGCAAAGAAGCAGCAAAAGAATCCACCTACAAGAGGTATGCCCACTTACAGATCATGCAAATGTGTGTGGTTATCACACAAAAGACAGCGTGTCGACAGCACCACACAGCTTGGTGTCATCGGCGAACTTGCTGAGGGTGCACTCCATGCCACTGTCCACGTCACTGACAAAGATGTTGAAGAGGGCCGGACCCAACACGGACCCCTGAGGGACGCCACTTGTGACCGGTCTCCACTTGGACATCGAGCCGTTGACCACTACTCTCTGAGTGTGGCCATTGAGCCAACTCCTTATCCACCGAGTGGTCCATCCATCAAACCCATGCCTCTCTAGTTTAGAGAGAAGAATGTCGTGCGGGACAGTGTCAAAAGCTTAGCACAAGTCCAGGTAGATGATATCTGTTGGTCGACCCTTGTCCACCGATGCTGTCACCCCATCATAAAAGGCCACCAAGTTGGTCAGGCACGATCTGCCTTTAGTAAAGCCATGTTGGCTGTCACCCACCACCTCCTTGCTCTCCATGTGCCTTAGCATGGTTCCCAGGAGAATCTGTTCCATGACCTTGCCAGGCACAGAGGTGAGGCTGACCGGCCTGTAGTTGCCCGGGTCCTCCTTGTTCCCTTTTTTAAATATGGGGGTTATGTTCCCTCTCTTCCAGTCATCAGGGACCTCGCCAGACCGCCACGACTTCTCAAATACAATGGCCAGTTATTTTAGAGCAAACCCTCTTGCAGGGATGACTTCAAAAGGCTACATTGAAAAATATCACAGGAAGTGAATATCACAGGAAGTGATTAATATGCTAATAGTCATTCAAAATGCAATAGGAAGGGAATTGGTTTTCTTTCCCTTTCTAGATGCAGAAGTAATATATTGTTACAAGCATAGATAAGCCTAATTTTAGAACATATGGACTCTGCCATGTGGTTGTTTACTTAGACGGGGTGCTTTGATTTGTCTTGGCACTTTCTAGTGTTTAGGGAGTCTTTCAGCGTAAGGAAGAGATGTATGGTCACATTGTGGGCTAAGCTAGAATATAATTAGAAAGCAAAAGCTTTACAAGATCCTTTTTTATTATATCCACAACACTGAACACATTATCTAGCTCTGTACCCTATAATAGCTTGCTCAACATATACTAAAAGACAAACTAAGAATTAAAATAGCATCACAAACAGTCTTCCATATGTGTTTCCAATAAGAACCACCATGCAAAGGCAGTTCAGCTGCAAAGAAACTGAATGAGTGCATGTTTTTCATATATAAATTTGGTCTTACCTGTCTAGAGAAAACATTAAACACATCCCTTAGGAGCTCCCAAAAGCATCTTGCTCGTGAAAAATGAAAAAATATATCCTAAATATAGTATTTATAGAACTGTCTATTCACTATAGACTATTTTACTCAAATTTTCTCCTAGAAAATGAGTTAAGACTTAAGCATAATTGAACCAAACCAGTCAAGATGAAGTCCTGAAGAATGCAGATCACTTCTATATATCCTGGGACCATGGTTTCTGTGGAGGAGGAAAGGGAGGGCAAACACCTGAAAGAAAATACTCAGGTTTGACATTAGCAGATGCTTTGCAGAAAATTAAAAAAAAAAAAGGTTTTCTGATCAAATCTGCATGTTACTGTCTTGCTATGGCAAGACCTAAGGGAACATCCCTACACTTGTATTAAAGGCATGTACTTCACTTTTTACCCAGTTAGGCAGCGGAAGAAAGTGCACCGACACTCAAGCCACCATTGCAACTTGTGCAGTGGCAGAAGGAAGTGCTTAAGGTTCCAGTCCACGGATATGCAGCCAGACGTTTGAGAAGCATCACCTCAGTTCATCGTATGAAAGCTTTTCACCTCTTCGGGTCCACAGACAAACTTAAATCACTGGCGGTGCCAGGCACTTCTCTGAGGCACCAGTGCTGGCCTCCAGCACAAAACATGCAAGTTTAAGTTAAACTGGCTTTGCCTTGAATGAGCACTGAACGGGAGACTCATGTAACAGGTGAGAGTACCCCAAGGGTAGTGTGAAATCTGTGTCCCTACTAGCGGTGTCTTTTGTCAGAACAGTGCACCAGAGCACAGTTCAAGGTACAAGAAATGCAAGAGACTTCACAAAAGGAAGGAGACATATTCGTGCCACAGCAGCAAGATGCACAGCAGTATTTTAATAAATAAAAAGACAGCTGCAATTAGAAAGAAACCCTACCACACTGATTCAGCAGAATTGCTGTTAAAAGCTGTGCAGATGAAACCTATACAAGACATCTTCAAATACTGTTTCCTGAGGTCATAATAAAAATTCAGATTCCAGTAAGTCTGTAAATAAAAGCATAAGCTATACACAATCACAAGAGCTGAAGAAATAAAAATACTCTGAACTTAGTGCCATGGTTTGGGGTACACTCCCTTGGAATTGCAGAAAGCTGCATAAAAAACAACTGTCCAGACAGTCAAAGAGCAGACCTCTACTCCAGGAGAGATGTCCCTCAGAGGCATAAACCTCAAAAAACCTGTTGCATACTGAATTCTTCCCCACATTTCTACTTTACTAATTTAATACTTCAGTACTGTTTCACAACGTTTTAGCACATGGCAGAAAGTAGTTACCTTAGTCTCAAAGGTGTCCAAGAAGTAATAATACCATAAGCAAAGACTGTGTAGTATCACTCACCAGTTAACTTACCAGTTCCATAAATGTACTCTGTGTTTATGAAGAATCCAGGACCATGTTGGCCATCTGTTTTATTAATACAGATCATAGATAGACTTACAGAAAATAAGATAAATTCCTGATATTGCTAGACTAACAGGAACATTGTTCAGATAACTACTACAACATGGAATTTGTATACAATTATGAAACCATGAAAAACGTGAGCAACAGAAGTCACATCTTCTGTGCAGGGAGAAGTCAGATGGAATTGTAATTCAACTGCCTTCCCAAAGATATCGTGGTAATGAAAATCGGCTTATTGAACTGTGTTTGCATATCAAAAGATAACTCAGCCCCAGATAAACAATGTTTCATTTGCATTCTTACAATTTCCCAGAATTAATCACGGCACAATATAAGATTTCCCTAACTTAATTAGCATGAACAAAAGGGAAGTGGAAGTCCCTGCATAGTGCTTTGAAGACTCATTAGTGCTCAACAGCATCCTGATAATGTTCAAGTGCAATTAGAGAGGGGTACCAGAGCAGAATACATTTTGAAAGACAGAGCCAGAGCCAGGGAACAGAGATACTGCCAAAAGACGCTGCAGAGAAAGCAAAGGCGAGGTAACAGCTTAATACCAGGCATATTCTCTGCAGAACTGCTGCTTTTATTTCATACTCTTTTTCTGTAAATTTATTCCAGTTTTGTAACCACTTCACTAGAATAAAATTTACTGCTCTGATTTTTAAATTGTCAGCAAGAGAAACTCCTACATATTTTACTTCTTTGAAACGAATCCTAATCATATGGCGATGCAAGGATATCCTGTAGCTGTCTGAAGCTTGAGGACAAGTTTGGAAAGTCGATGACAAGTTAAAGTGCATCTCTCCCAGTAAGCTGAAAGGGTCAGTTTAAGAACTGGTATCGCCCAGTGACAGCTCTAAGGTTTCACTATGACATATCTCGTAACAGAAGACAGTGGATAAATAGCCTGTGACAACAGTGAAAGCTGCATTATCAAAAGTAGGGCAAAAATTTTAAACAAGAAAAACATTTATCTGCAAAAAGCTTTCAAAAGTCCATGACTGAGCAACTGTGAAAGGAAAAACAGCATCACTGATTCAAAACCTGATTCTTCTCAAGAAGATTCTCCCTTGCATAAAGGGTGCAGGAAGCACCAACATGACAAGAAACCTGACTTATAGGTACTCAACAGTCAAGTTATTGGATGTTTTCAGGAAAGTAGAATCTGCCCTGTTGTTTATATTGCATAAAGAACTTTGGATTTTTCATATTTAGGTTAGGATTATGTGACGTAGTTAATTTAAAACATTTGCAAACCGTTGAGAATGCTAATAGGTTCAGCCTCCAATTCTTCTACAAAGTATTCTATATCTATTCATCACTTCCATCAGTGAAGAAACAGAAATACTTCTTGGATTAAACAAAAAGTTTGTTAGAATCTTCCCAGTAGGAGAGTCCTACTTCACTACTGTTGTTTTCAATGCTGGCTTTGCAATCAATGGGAATGAGTATTTCAACAACTTGCCAAGCATCCTACCCAAAATAAACACAAAGATTTGAACAATACACCTATTTTTATTTAAATAGGTAGCAACTTATCTTAGTTTTTATTATTTAAATCCACGTAATAATTTAGTACAGCTATTTTCTCCCTGTCCTAAATTTGCTGTCACTGGCTTCACTTGTTTCTTTTGCATTTCTCTTTCAATATATATTTTTTAGCCTTACAAATTTGCAACATAATTATGTTGCATCAGGCTACATCAGCTGCATGTTCGTTTAGTTCCTACAAAGTAAGATTGTTTGGGATGACTATAACTATTTTTTAATATTGAAGACATACCACAATATCTGAAAATAAGTTAGGATGCTGGCAGAGACACTGAATTTAGTCTTCTCTGGCAAAGGATGTTTTCTATTCTCCCTATAAAATCCCATAGGAATTTAAAGCTATCTATGACACAATCCAACTTCTAAAACAAACCGCAGAAAACCGGAACTTCATTTTTTATTAAATCTCATTCAAAAAAGACATATCAACTCCTGATGTAACATTTTGACAAAGCTGACACTCCTACAGAAACTAAACTGACTCTTCAAAGTTAGCCGAGTGGGATAATTCTATCAGCACTTGCATCCCATAAATCTTTCCTTGTTAACCAGTTCCCTAGCCAGTGAGGGTAGTTTTACATTTTAAGAAATTAAAGAGGGAAGGGACTACATATCATCTCCCACCAAAGTACAGATAACTTTACTTATTACTAAAGCTAATTCTCCTACAACTCGCCTACTCTATTTTTATTTAACACAATGACTTAGGTGTATAAGCACCAGAAAAGAGAAATATTTCAGAAACAAAACATCCTATTGCAGAGATCTTGATATTGAAACCTGGCCACCTTTGGAGCAAAATTGGGTGTTGTGGTTCAGCCCAGTGGTGGCTCAGCCACTGCTCCCTGCTTCCTTCTGGGAGGGGGAGAGAAGAGAAATGTCACAGAAGGGCTGAGGGTGAGACAAGAACAGGGGGGGATCACCCACCGACCATGGCCCCGGGCAAAATGGACTCAGTTTGGGGACAAATCAATTAATTCGTTAATGGCTCATTGAGTGAGGATAATAAGAAACAAAGCCAGATCTCAAAAACACCTTCCCCCCAACCCCTGCCTTCTTCCCAGCTCTACCTCCTCCCCCAGCGGCACAGGGGGACCGGGAATGGGGGCTGCAGGTCAGTTCATCACACATTGTTACTGCCGCTCCTTTCCCAAAGGAGGAGGACTCCTGACACTCTTTTCCCTGCTCCAGTGGATCCCCTACTCACAGGACAGTCCACAGACTTCTCCAACATGAATCCATCCTGCAGGATGCAATCCTTACCCATCGGATTGCTCCGGCACGGGCTTCTTCCCCACAGAGTCACAGGTTCTTAGGGAGCTGCCACCTACTCTGGCATGAGGTTCTCCACGGGCTTCAGATCCCTCTTCACCTCGTTGTCAGTCTCCAGCAGCTCATGGAGACCATTCTCTACGACTCCTTTCAGGCACAGGCATCTCTGCTCCAGTGTGGGGTCCTCTGTGAGCTGTGGGTGGATCTCTGCTCCACCGTTAATCTCCACGCGCAGCAGAGGGGCTGCTGCCATCTTACCACAGGCTGCAGGGGAATCTCAGCTCCGGCACCTCGTCCCGCTCCATCCTCACTGACCCGGTGTCTGCAGGGCCGTTTCTCTCAGGTCTCAGCCCTCTCTGCTGCAGCTGCCTTCAGTCAGGCAGCAGTGGGCCCGTGTGGGCAGCTGCCTGCCCGGGAGGTCGGGGGCAGCCCCCCACCTCCCCACTCTCTCCAGTGCAGCTCCAGTCTCAGTTCGGGCTCCTTTGTCCCCGTCTTAAATCGGCATTCGCAGAGGCACTGATGGGCTCAGCCCCGGCCTGAGGGGACGGGGAGGGTCTCACCTGGCCAGAGGCCGATCTCTTCAATTTCGGAGCTGAGGAAGCTTTTCCCAGCTACTTACAGGGGCCATTTCTGCAGCCCCTCCTGTAAACCCAGCACAATGGGTATTTAACACCCCAGTAACACTGCACAATAACTTTAGCAGAAAATGAAGCAACTGTCACACCCAGCTGAAACTGAAAGCTAGGGAATTAGGTAGGCAGGAAATGAATGTTGAAGATGGACTTTGTACTAAGGCTACCAGATTCTTTTGAAAAAGAGTCACAGGCACATTATTTCAAAAAATCTGGCACTTCTCAGAAAAAAAAAAAAACAACCACTTCATACCACACCAAAATACTAACTTAAAAGAGACACTGCATCTACTAAATCAAATTCTTCCTTCTCTGTTAGTGACCAGGAATTTCCAGACGGGACAAAAGCTGATTTCCTAATGAGCATGGAGCGATAACATCACAAGTAAGCATAAGTAATCCTCAGCTGATTAAAAATAAATTAAATACAAATGAACATTCTTCTCATCCACCCATCAGATTTAGGAATTCACAAACCAATCCCTGTGGGGAGTGAGGAGAGAGAGAAATTGGCCTCTTTTGAGGAGTATTTGTATGTAGATTTAGGCAGGTCCGTGTGGGCACGTTATTGAAGATGGAAGGGTTCAAACACTGTGTTAAAAATAAAACAAAAAGCACAGAAAGCACACAGGTTTAGTCAGCCCTGAGGATATATGTGTTCAGAATGGTAAACCCTGCATCAGTACAAGTGCAAGATGCTCTTTTGCTCAAGGGGTTTCTCCAATGACTACATGTCTTTCTCATCTGTATTGAGTTTATGTGACAAGGTTTTGGTAGCAGAGGGGCACAGGGGTGGCCTCTGCGAGTAGAGACCAGGGGCTGCCCCCATGTCACGGACAGTTCCAGTCGGCTCCAAGACAGAGCCACTGCTGGCCAAAGCTGGGCCCATCAGCGAAGCTGGTGGCACCTCTGTGAGAATGTATTTAAGAAAGGGTAAAAACCACTGTACAGCAGGTGTGAGAGAAAGTGAGAAAAACACAGGAGAGCACGAGCTCTGCAGACCAGGTGTGCTGGTTTTATGGGAGAGGCTGCAGAAATGGCCCCTGTAAGTAGCTGTGAAAAGCTTCCCCAGCTGCAAAACCAGTTGGACAGGTGACTCCATGGCAAAGCCCACACCGGAGCAATCTGATGGGTAAGGATTGCATCCTGCGGGAAGGATTCATGTTGAAGTCTGTGAACTTCCCTGTGAGGAGGGGATCCACTGGAGCAGGGAAAAGAATGTCAGGACTCCTCCTCCTTTAAGAAAAGAGCAGCAGAAACAACGTGTGATGAACTGACCTGCAGCCCCCATTCCCCATCCCCCCGCACCACTGGGGGAGAAGGTAGAGCCAGGAAGAAGGCAGGGGTTGGGGGAAGGCGTTTTTGAGATCTGGCTTTGTTTCTTGTTATCCTCTCTGAATGAGCCATTAACGAATTAATTTGATTTGTCCCCAAACTGAGTCCATTTTGCCCGGGCCCACGGCCGGTGGGTGATCCCCCCCTGTTCTTGTCTCACCCGCAGCCCTTCTGTAACATTTCTCTCCTCTCCGCCTCCCTGAGGGGCGCAGTGAGTGAGCAGCTGAGCGGTGGCTGAGCTGTCAACTGGGCTAAACTACAACATGAGGACAGTGAAGGAGGAGGGAAGGAGGTGCTCCAGGCATCAGAGCAGAGATTCCCCTGCAGCCCATGGAGGAGACCGTGATGACACAGCTTGTCCCCCTGGAGTCCAAGGAGGACCATGTCAGAGCAGATATCCACCCTGCAGCCCTGCTGTGCTGCAGCAGGCTGATGAGCCCTGAAGGAAGCTGCAGCCATGGAGAGCACACACTGGAGCAGGCTCCCAGCAGGAGCTGCAGCCGGTGGAGAGGAGCCCACGCAGGCACAGGTTTTCTGGCAGGATCTGTGGCCCATGGGGGATCCATATTGGAGCAGTCTGTTCCTGAAGGACTGCAGCCCATGGGAAGGAACCATGTTGGAAAAGTTTGTGAAGGACTGTATCCCATGGGATGGATCTCATGCTGGAGCAGGGGAACAGCATGAGGAGGAAGAAGCAGCAGCGATGAAGTGTTATGAACTGATCACAATCCTCCTTCCCATCCCACTGTGCCGCCCAGGTAGAAGAGTCAGGAATGAAGGAGTGAAGTTGAACTTAGGAGGATGTGGGGAGTAGAGGGAAGGTGCTTTTAGTTTTGTATTTGTTTCTCACTATCCTACTCTATTTTTAGTTGGTAATAAATTAAATTAATTTTCCCCAAGTCAAGTCCGTTTTGCCTGTGACAGTAACTGGTGAGTAATCTCCCTGTCCTTATCTTGACCCACAAGCTGCTGCTGCTTATTTACTTCCCCTGCCCTGTTGAGGAGGGTAAGCGAGAGAGTGTCTGGCAGTCAACCAAGGTTAATCCACCTCACCATCATAACCCAGGTCTCATGGTATGATAATTCTGAGGATGAAACATAGGGCTGAGCCAGTCTCAGATGAAGGCCTCTGTTATTCTCCAATTTATTGCACAATTAACACTGCCTGCATCTTGCAGTTCTCCCACACTCTTGAAGGCAAGGAGGACTCATTTAAAATGGAAAAAGAAACAAGAAATAACATCTGGGTAAAGGATCCATTTCATCCTCAGTTATATACTCTTACACAATTATTTTACCTGTGAATAATGCTTTACTTAGCGTGCATGGCTACAAGCTAAGGCATCTTATAAACGGAGAACGTTAGATATGATGGTCTACAGCAGTAGGACTGAAAATAATATATACACGATATCTATGAAGCAGACTAATTGTCATGAGTTTAAAATATTGTCATAAACTGGAGGAACTTTCACTCAACACCCAAATACTTGTGTTCCTGCAATTTGGTTTTATGAACTTAAACAATAACAACCAAATGCAAACTCCAATTTAACTTGGTTCTGGCAGAAAAACCTTCAGAGTGGTCTCAGTGCTGCACTGTAATTGCCCACACAGGGGTACTAGAGATATCCCTTATAGTCTGAGAAATTAGTCCCAGTAATAATTCATGCTGCAGCAGTGCTAAGGAACTTTACTGAGCATACTTTTGTGCTTTGTTTGACTCAGGAGTGCACTTCTGAACTGAACCTCGCAAACATCCCCACTTAAGAGTGCCCTGATGCTCTGTGGCATCTCAGAGCACGTGAACAGACGCCCTTTCAGCTGAACGTAGCCTAGAAATCCACTCCATCTGCAACAAACTCAGGCTGGAGCTAATCTCAAGTTTATTGAAAAAAAACAAACCAAAACAACAATCACCTGAAATGCATATAGTATGGACATCAAAGCCTGAGCAGTTGTTTCATACTGCATATCCATCCCCACTGGCCTGCAAGTGTTCCCACAGGACTCTCTTGCCCATTCCGTACTACGCCAACCAGCTATGTATCCAGGAGTCCACAGCAGCCATTGCCACAGCTCACAAAGACCCTTCCAAGGCTGTGCCGGGCATCTTCCTGATGGCCTGCAATGCCATGATACATGCCATCCAGTAGCACCACACAGCCCTCCCAGGGAAAGCCACAGCTGCCACTGCACAGCCATGGTGGAGTCCCGCTGTGCTCACAGAGCTGGGTGTGTTTATGGATACAGCAAGCCCTGCAGACGGTGAATGCCCAGCACCTTGCTGCAGTTAAAGGTGAGAGTCTAGAAGAGTTAAATGATTTAGCTATTTCACAGAGAAAAAGCTGCTCTGCAGTGGAATGACTGGCAAGCAGCTGGAGCAGAGGGCATTCCTGAGCAGTCAGCGTGAAGGAGGAAAAAGCAACAGAAATTTGAGCTTGCCAAGACAGAAAGAATCATATTCATAGCCTGGGAAAAGAGCAAAAGGTTCATTAATACACACATTTAGTTCGACAATTATTGAAAGTATCCCATATTGAGCCACCGGCCGTGGGATGACCAGTGTATCACAGAGAAGAGAGTGTTCTGTAGCATATTAAATATTGTACAAACAGTACCAGTATTCAGCCGTAACTTGAAGCAGCCACTAACTGGCTTTTCAGTAATAATGGCTCCAAGCTATTTAGCTAGATTTGTTAATAAAAACACAGTCAAGACAAAACCCTATGAAATAATTTAGTCTCCTCCTTTATCACGTTTATCCTTGCTGATTGCAACAAACCCTAATTACTTCAGCTAAGCCATTTTAATCGAAAGCACATTCCTAGCCTGCTGAATTAGTAAAAGTAAAAATAAATCAGATGTCTGTGTGTAAGAAATTTTTTTAGGACAGCTGAGCAGTTTCACTGTAGATATTCAGTATTTTTCTGCAATGCCTTAATAGTCATTTATTTGACTTAAAAAGACACCCCAAAAATAGAAGACAGGTCAGAAAGCCATGAACACACCAATGTAAAAAGAGAGAAACTAGCAACTCAATCTTTCTGTTGACAGAGGATTTTATAACAGCAAAGAAAACATAGAAACTCATTAAGTATGGTGGAACAGGAAAGCTAACAGTGCCAAATAAAAGTTACGAGTTCAAACGTATGTAGCCAGTATGAGAAATAAAAGTAAACCTATAAAATATCAATAGCCAATATGGTTAGAGAAAATGAACCTGGTGAAGTTAAGGGAAATAAAGCATTCTAAAATACAGTGAGAACAAAAGGAATCTCAAGTCAGACACAAGTAAGTGCAGCTGATAAAATCCTTAACAGGAATATAGACTAAGGAAAAGCACAGCAGATACTTGTGAACTGTTTTGGTTTTCCTTTTTTTTAAACAAGACGCACGTATCCTGCCTATCACACACACAATACAAATGCACTGTCTGTAAGAGAAGGAAGAATCACTCAGACCCTGTGTTTTCCAATCAGCGCATCTGAAAGATCTGCATCAGTGAATCTGCAAAGCACCACTTCGATGAACGGAGGAGTCTTTTAAACTCCCATGTTTAAAAAATCCTACAAACAGGAATTTCACAAGTCTTGAAGGACTCCCCAGTTAGATTCAAGATATGAAAATGGCAAGATGGACACCCAGGGAGTTAAGGTCTGGATAACATGATATTACTCCCACAGAACAGTTACTATGAGACTCAAAACAAAAAGAATTAGAAGCTAAAATGCAATTAATGGCAATCAATATGGTTTCATAGTCTTTCTATGTCTTTCTAAGTCTTCTCAGACAAACCTGTTACAGCTGACAAGATTACTCATCTCGTAGATCAAGGCAGCTATTTTGACATACTATATTTGAATTTCTTAAAGCTGTTACATTTAATTCCATACAATGCAAGTGGGTTTTGTTGTTGTTGTTGTTGTTATTGTTGTTGGGTTTTTTTTTGCAACAGAGATACCAAGTAGTACTAAAAGGATATATAAAATAGATTAAAAATTTACTTAGTATCAGATCCTTTATTGAGTTGCTAATGAGAAAGCTTCATTTAACATGAACATCACTGGTGGCTGTCCCAGCAATCACTGCTCGATCAAGTGCTGTTCAATACCATTACGAGTGATATAAAATCTTTGCTGATAAAGTTTGCAGTTAACACAAAGTTCAGTAGGGTAATAAATTAAGACAGGTCACTGATACAGGACCATCTGAATTGCCTACTGAATAGTCACAATCCAACCAAATCTGTTTTCACACAGCCAAGCACCAGGTAACGGTAGTAGGATTACAGCACACAGACACAGTAACGGGCTCATCCTGATCCTGGAAAATAACCATTAAAGCTGAGTAATGATAGTGATTATGTATACAGCACTAGTAAAATGTTGGTAGAAACCCACATCCATTCAAAAAATTAGTTACACAAAGGACAGAGGAACACAGGAAAGAGTTCAATGGGCAGATATAAAAATTACCCAGAAAAGCAAATTTCATGGAGAGGGGTAAAATAGCTTAAGAGATGTAAAAAGAATGTAATCATCCTATGATAATTTCACAATGAAATAAATACAATGGTGAGGAATTTTTCCTTCTGATGCAAATAACCAAATCCAATGGCTTAAAGTTTAACCTTGCAAAATACAGCCTTGAAGTTAAGATTTGATTTGCTACTGTAGAAGGTGAACAGTGGCATAGGCAAATAGGAAATGCAGAGGAGGAAACTATCCGTTTAGATCTTAGAGGAAGTCAGTTCATTTGAATTCATCTTCACAGACGTGTGTAAATGAAGCAAACTGGTCTTTGAGTAATCCTGAACACAGACCGTGAATGTAAGGGAAGACACCAAATGCCAGGAGACACAGGATGGACAGTAGACAAGTCCCTCCACTGCAGTTTTATAAACTCCTGCTCATTTTGTAAAATCTCACAACTACTCATATTTGCAGTAACATCATTAGGACTCACTATTACAGACATGTAACAAAGATTTGGTGAGTTTTATGTTGCTCTAAAAAGGATAAAGACAGCTGAGAGAAATAAACACGTAACATCCGATCCCTCAAAAAAATCTTTGAGCAATTAACTTAATATGCACATGAATCGCTGCAGAAATGCTGCCACCCAGCTGCAAAAAAGCATAGAAGAGTCTCTCAGCTCTCAACACAGCTAAGTGGAAAGTGCCATTCCCTGCTTGCTGGAGCACTTTCCCTGCTCATTTTGGTTTCCAGACTTGGGCTACTCTCTGCTGCGTTCTCCATCCTATCTTCTCGTGGCTTCGGTGAATACTGAAGGAAATACGGTGAAGCCTAATTTGGAGGCAAAGATCACACACAGCTGTAAACAGAGAATCACGTCTGGTAATGTGACAAGATCCGTATCCCAACTGAAGAAGTGATCAAACACAGGCTTTCCTGCTGTGTTCTGTCATCAGACAGTACCAGGTTACATCCCTAGCTAGAAGGAAGATCTCCACATCCAGTGTTAGCTCTGGCTCTACTGAGGCCAGTTGTCCAAGACAGTAAGGAGGGATGGCAGTTATCTTGTGAGCACATTAATTCATCCCTAATTGCTCCTTCAGTGAATGTGCTTGTGGTTGTGCAACATCTGTGTGATCATTCAGATGACTCAGATGAACTGTAGTGGAGCAGCACCCAGGTCCAGTACCTGCACAAAAACAAAAGAGCATGAAGATGACATGACATATGTTTCTTCACCAAGCTCATTTCCTAATTTTCCTCAAGAGTGACAAAGTACAGTAGATGATGTATCACTCAGCTACACACCAAATTCTGCCTAAGGAATCTAGGTTTAAGATTTGCTATTTGGTTAAAATAGTTAAATGCCTCTCTTTTGGAAGTTTTTGAAAAAAAATATTTTTTTTTAAGTTATTGATTATATAAACTTACCATTATGTTTTTTCATGTTGTTTTCTCCTATCACCATTAACTGGAACTTTCTAAGTTGGATGGCAGCTTTCTTCTCTTTTTGAGGCATTTAGCAGACTTTTTCACTAAGTTTCACTGACTTTTCAATTATTTGAGCCTTTGCTAAGAACAACAGTAAAGATTCACAAAAAGTTGGTTTTAAATCAAATCCACCAAAAAAGACGAGCATATGTATTTACTTACAATATACAAACTATGTAATCTTACAGACTGAAAACTTCTGAACGCACTTAAAATGTACATCTGATGGATTTCCTGGATTGTTTATTAAATACTCTTTTCATCCAGCCACTATATTACAAAATAATTTTTAAAAGCCAAATGTAATTTGGATGGTGGCAATATACCTCATTTGAGAGAGACGAAAAGGTCCTTTTTAATGGGGGAAAAAAGAAAGTTCAGACCCAAGCTTCAAATCTGTAATGATATTTAGCACACAGCAAAAACAATTTCATTAGCATTACTTAAAAACGTCTGTTGAGGAGGCAGTTTCTAGATGAAATGAATTAACTTAGAGATGACTGTGAATGCCTGAGTAGTGACTGGAGAGTCAGATGTTTTACTTCCATGTCATTACTAGATAATTTTGAGAAAACAAATAAAAAAGTTTCCATCCAGCACATTTAAATACTAAATCTGAATTATTGTATTCAAACCTGGCATTTAAGACTAGGAAGATTTTTTTGTACTCTTGACTCATTTAAAACAAAGATCACAAGTCAACAAATTAACAGTGAACCCAGAATTTTAAGTTACTTCACAGTGCTGAGTAAATCCATAAGATACAATTATCAGATCTTCCATAAATCCAGGGCTGAAAGTAGACGGACAACAAGAAGTAGCTCCTGAGCCGAGGAAAACCCGTATAATGTTAATGCAAATATATGGAAAAGCTGAAGTAATAATTTCAAGACTAATAATCCCTTTTCACTTTCAATACACAATGCATAAATCATTTTTAAAAGGAAAAGCTACAATAACAACATGGGTTTGCAATTAAAAAAAAATCTGGAAAGCCACAGTGGGAATGTATATGATCTCTAAGAACGAAGGCTTATATTTGCCTTAAGTGTTCAGTTAAAATCCCAGAACTGCAACAGACACCAGAGCCACGACCACCAACAGCGGCTCACGATGGCAGCAAAAACCATCGTCACAGCTTGTGTGCACACACACAAACACAGTTGTGTCCTGTCCTATTTTCAGTAGAGGACAATACACACACACGGGAACAGGCTACAAATGCTGAGGGAGAGCAACTGCATTCGTCATGTAAGCAGAGCTCAAAATCCTGTGAGGCTCAGCACTGGGACCAGATCGTCTCTGCACCACAGCTCCAAGGACAAAGGCAGAGGAAAGTACGGAAGTGTTAAAATCTCGTGCTCATGGATCTGAACAGTGGGTCCACCTACAGGCACCATGGCGATTTGGGAGAAATGACAGGGGCACTAGTCCAGCCACAGTAACATACTAAATTTTAGGAGAAATTAAGAAATGGAAGAAATTTAGATAATGGAAGAGGGATTAAAGACAACCTTTGTACAGATCTCCCACAAGACCTCTTGGCAGTCTCTGATGTGAGTGAGCTTTGGAGAAAATTCTTTCAAAAATCACACCATTAGGAGCTAATTCCCATAAGGACCCAGACTCCATTGGTCAGGATTGCTCCAGGACACAATGATCTTAAAAAGAATTCTTTTTCTTTACTGGTATTATTTATTTTTTTGTGCTGATGTCCATTATTTTAAATTGATATTTCTTAGCATATCTTTTTGCTGGAGTATCTTTTAAAAATAGTGATTCCAACTATATATAAAATTATCTTGCTGATGCTTATAAATGTTTTCTCCCAAGAGCAAAATCTCTAGCTAAATATTCTGAGCAAGTAATGAAACTGTCTTTAAAAAAACAACCCCTTTGAAATTCACATATTAAGTAAGTGAAGAAATGAAGAATTTTTTTTTCTTTCACAACTTTAAGCTGTAGTGATCTTAGATGTTGCTAACAGATTTAATATGTATAAAATTATCAGAAAGATTTTCTTTTTCCCAGATTTTACTTCCCTTTAAACAACTGTCATCAGGTTTACAGGTCACTACGTATGTTGCAAATAGGATTTTATAATAAGATCACAGTTTTGAGATTACAGCTCTTTATGTTTTTATACAGCATTTATTATGATAAGACTGAGTATATGTTCTATGCATCGATGTCCTTTGAGTAGTACTCTCCATTTTTCAGTTCTGTCAATACCATGCTCAGCTGAAAGCACCATCATGCTAAGGGTCTCCTTCTAACCCCATGCAGACAGATTGCCACCCCTGACCATGTGGCATCAGTTTATGTCTTACATCTTCCTTAACTGTTTGTAAATTATATGCTTTGGAAAGCAGAAAGGGATTTTGATTTTGAAATACAATATTCTCGAGGCAGACTTGCCTTGGGAAGCTGTAAGCTGCATTCTTGCCTTGGAGGTTTTTTAAATTTACTAAAAAACTTCAGGTTCAGTAGAAGCAATGGATGTGGGTCAGTGTGGCAGTGTCACAAAATCCAAGTGGATGACTTTTTAATGCCAAAGAGAATTGTACTTCTGGAAAATAATGACAGTACTTTACCCTGCTCAGTCTGCTTCAAAATGTTTCATTTGCATTAATAAAGCTTTGGGATGTCCTTGTATGGTCCATGCTATTAGTATTGCAGGCCCATGCTTTTAATGACATGTGTGTCATGGCTTCACCCATGACATGTGTGTCAGAGGCTTCACCCTCTGCTTACAGCCTGGGGTAGGGCTTCCTACCTTTGCATCAGCAAAGCCCCAAGGGGCCCTGCAATCTTTTAGTCCAACAAACTTTAGTTTGCCTGCAGTGTTCCTCAGCAGGATCACGTTTGTGTTGCTTTGTTCTTGCAAGAGTAAGACTTCCTGCTTTCACTCACTACTCCAAAATTGCACTTCTAACTCAATGGTTGATGCTATTATTATTGCAGGCCCGTGCTTTTAATGACAGTAACATGTCTGTAGAAGTACAGCAGATGGGTAATATAGGAGTAAGAATAATAGAAGTTTAACTAAACTGACCTAATGGCAGCCAAGGCAGTGGATGCTGCAGCGGCGAGCGATTCAGCCAGCTGCGGCTCAGTGCCAGGCAGCCTGGGCGACTGCGGCTCGGAGCGAGCCGAGGGTCTTGCAGCACTGGGCTCCATCTATCCCCGATGCCTCTTGCTGGAGAAGACTGTAAAACATCATGGGGCAGCGCTGGGAGACAGCTGGGAAGAGAGATGTTGCTGGTTGTCAAACACAGGCATGTCCTGCAGGTCTGGGGCTGAAGCCCAGTGCCCACCTTCGTGGTGCGATGGGCTCAGGAGCTGGGGCAATGCGTTCAGCCAACAAGTAGGCTCCGAGGCAAAAGGCGGTGGTTCGCTCACGTCCTTCAGCTCGTTTTCCAGCCCAAGCACGTCAGTGAGCGTGGGCCATCTCTGCAAGGAGTTCTTCTGGTTTCCTTGAACAGAGCAAAGAGCTGAGACGTTGCGCTGGGAGAAGAGGTGCCACTAATAAGGCAGTAAATAAAACACATGTGCAACATTTTACCGTTCAGTTGTAATTAACTCTGCACCACCAAAAGAACTGAAGCCAGAACCACACCTCAATTACACACCAATGTGAACGTTCATCCGCTCTCGGCTGGCTAGCCCTCTGGAGACCATGGCTTCTATTTCACTTTTGCATATGCCAAAACCACCACAGCCTGGTGGGACCCGAGTGGAGCCAGTGTGCTGGTGTGGTTCCTGCTGCTCCTCCTAAAACCCAGGCCTAAAACCCAGCAAGACTGAAGAAAATCCTGGCAACTTAAAATTCATTTCCAAAAGCGGAGGGAACAAGGTGAGAGCATGAAGGATTTTGGCTGCTCTCCAGGGGCAGTGCCTGCACCCATGTCCAATGCCTCCAGTCAAATTCAGACAGATCGTGGTTTGAGAAGCAGAAGGCTTTTTCCTGCCAAAGAGCAGAAAAATTCCTGCCTGCAGTGCAGAGCCTCTGCTGTGATCAGCCCCTTGCTCCAGGTATCTCCCAACGGTAACCCTGACTCTGCGGAGACAGAGGCCAGCAGCAGCTGGGAGGAAGGGAGCATCTGTGATGGAGGCACTGTGGCCACCAGACCCCGGCCAGGCAGGGCCAAGGACACATGCCCCAGGGACGAGCAAACCGACATGGAAGAAAGCAGGCACAGCCCCTCTCAGCACCCCCGAGATTTTATTTCAGAGGAGCCCCGGAGGGCCTTCCCCCCCTGCTGGTAAGCGTCGCAGAGGGACCCGGGGCAGGTGGTCCCCTGAGCCTGGCTCTTCCGCCCAGACCCTCCACAACCTCGCCATGTCTTTGGCGGTCACTGGCACGGAGCTGTCGCTGTCCCAGTGATAGGACCGGCTCCTGACACGCCATCGGGGCAGGGGGGGCATGGGGCGCGTATGCTGCACGTTCTCAGCGGAGAGTCTGCGCTGCCGGGTCCCTCCGGGGCCCCGCTGCTGTCCCTCCTGCTCCAGCCCCAGCACGCGACAGACGGGACCCCGCTGCCGCCCCAGCCCCACGTAGGGATGGAAGCGGCCCCGCTGCTGTTCCTGTCCCTGCCGCCCCAGTCCTTCGTTGGGATGGAAGAGGCTCCAGTGAGGACTGGCCACCCCAGCATAGTCACCCTGCGGCTGCAGGCGGCGGATGCCCATGATGTATCGCCGACAGAGAGGGCAGGTGGCCATGATGGTCATGTTATACCACTGCTGGATGCACACATGGCAGAACATGTGCCAGCACGGCTCCACTCTAGCGGGGTTTTTGGGGGGAGCCAAGCAGATGGGGCAGGAGTTCCTGAAGGGTCGCAGTGCCGCCTCCTCACGTCTGTACGCCTCCATTGCTGCTGCTGAGGCTCACTGTCGCGGACTGCCTGTATCCTCTCACGATGGGTCGCAACCAAACGACTGTTGCGACCACGATGTGTCTCACGATCAGAAGGCTGATCCAATCTCACTGTTATCTCAACCGAAGGTTATCCAACAGAGAGCTCCAACCCAAGCTCTCCAGGGGCTGCTACTACTCCAAACTCCAGAAGGGAAATGCCCCTCTCCCTCTTGGGAGTGCCCTGCCTTTAAGCTTCCCATAGGTCACGTGGTCTCCAGCTGACCACCGTGACTCACAGCACCTGTCTCAACAAGGCACAGGTGCTTCCCATGTAGCAGCCAGGAAACTTCCCCGACAGCTCACTGTCCTGTCAGCCGCTGCTGGGACTTGAGGTCTCCTCTGCTGCTGGCAGGACTTGATCGGTGTCGCTGGCGGGACTCCAAGGCTCGGCTTCTGCTGGCAGGACTCGGTAGCTTCTCGCCTGCTGGCAGGTCACAACCTCTGGTGTGCTCTTGGGAGGACTCAATGGCTCAAGTGCTGCCCACAGGACCCGACGTCTCGTGTGCCACTGGCACTATGCGACACTGGTATTTATAGCCGCCCACCACCAAGTGACGTCATGGGTCTCCGGGTGACATCAGTGTTCTCTGGGGCGCACCAAGGATCTTGCCCCAGCCTCAGAGACAGACACTGGGATGCAAAGCCTGTCTGGCAGCGTGCTTCACACCTCCGCCTTTGCTCAGGTCCCCTGCGATCGGTCCCTGTTGCTGATGGTCAGCGTGCTGCATCGCACGCTCACAGAGCAGTTGGTGTCTCCTGCCCCTTTCCCTTCCAGGCGTGCATCGCCACAGGGATGAGCAGAGCAGCGTGGCAGAAACCCAGCATGGCAGTACCCAGGCATGACCCCTCTCAGCATCCCTGGTGTTTTTATTTCGGAGGCCCCAGGGAACCCGGCTGCCCCGCTCAGGAGCGGGGCAGAGGGAGGCAGTGCGCGTGTTCCCCGAGCCCGGCTCTGCTGCCCGGACCCTCCGCAGCCACACCAGATCTTGGGTGGTCACTGGTGGGTAGCAGAGCTGGCTGCGCCCATCGCCGTGCCCATGTCAGGACAGGCTCCTGACACACTGCTGGGGCACAGGGAGACTGTGCTGCACATGCTCAGCGGAGCATCTGCAGTGCCGGGGACGGCTGGAGCCCCACGGCTGCTGCCGCCCCAGCCCCACGCAGGGATGGACGTGGCCCTGCTGACAGTGGTGCGCCCCAGCACCGTCATCCTCCAGCTGCGGGCGGGAGGCCCACGCTCCCAGCTCCGCTTTTACCCAGGGATTTCACCTCCCTCAGGGCGCTGGCTGTTGGTCCCACCTCTCCTATTACACGGAGAGCGGCCGGGCCCTGCCCTGGGAATCGGCCCAGCGCCGGCTTTTTCTGGCCTTTTTCTGCTGGGCTGTCCCACAGTCGCAGCACCCGCTATGTGTGACCGTCCTGTGGCTCAGAGCTCATGTCCCCGTTACGCCCTGTTGACCCCTTCTTTCCATCTACTCCCCCGCCTCGAGCGGGGCAGCCTGCACAGGCCTAATTAAACCTCACGAAGGGCCTTTTGAGACGCCAGGCTCAGCTCTCGGTTACTGTGTGGTCGTGTTTCTTCCTCGGACCTGGTGTGCTGGGTGTCTGTGGGGGGTTTTAGCAGGGAAGGGGCTGCTGTGACAGCCCCTGTAAGGAGATGCAAGAACCTCCCTGAGGCTCCAAAACTCATCAGACAGGTCTCTGAATAAGGCCAAGGCAGTCAGCCCTTCTCTGAATAAAGGTATTTAAGAAGGGGACAAAGGAACCCGTGCCGGGGGGGACCTGCAGTGAAGAGAGGGGGGAGGCGGCGGGGCTTGCCCCAAGACTCCCGCGTAGGCAGCTGCCCGCACTGGGCTGCTGCCACTTGACAGGTTGCCCAGAGAAGTTGTGGCTGCCCCATCCCGGGAAGTGTTCAAGGCCAGGCTGGATGAGGCTTTGAGCAACCTGATCTGGGGGAAGGTGTCCCTGCCCATGGCAGGGGCGTTGGAACTAGATGATCTTTGAGGTCCCTTCCAACCTGAACCAGTCCATGATTCAGCCTCTTCTGGAACAATATACACCAATCTGTGTCCCCAGACACCTGCAGTGGAGGTGCCAGAGAACCAAAGAGCTTCACAACAGCAACACAGATGTTCTACAAAGCAGCTTGACAGCACAGGTGCTAACTGCTGCAGAAGCTTTAACTGAGTAATCCAGGAGATCTCATCTAGTCTTGTGTTCCTGCACTAGTGCTTGTGCACTAAGAGGTTATTTCTTGTCAAGTTAGGCTCAAGCGCTTGCCCCTCATTGGGCTCCTCAGTAGACTGCAGGCACCTAGTAGAAGGTGCTGCAGATTCACCACATCCAGCCCGCCTCGAGAGTCTGCACTCCTACACCTGCAATTACAATTACAACCAGGGGACCACGAACACCTAGTTCCTTCCTCACTATCCACAAAGCCCTTGAAAAATTCTTCACTAGCACAGAAAAATGTGTGATTACTACTAAAAAAAAAAAGTAGAGGGAGTTGTATAAACCAGCAGTTTAATATCTTAGTACTTTATTCTAAAAGAAAGCAAGAATAAATGCAATTCCAGGATTCATTAACACAGTAATTCAAAGGGATCTGGGTTCAGCTCCAGTTTCCTCCATGCCACACCTATTTCAGGAAATTTTTTTTTCACACACTAACTGGAATTTTATTTTGTATATAATGAAGCTATGGTCCCTTCTGCTAGAAGTGTTCTAATGGCAATGCTCATTTAACTGGTAACCAATTAAATAAGTTTCAGAGCTTCCTACCAAGTGGAAACGAATAGCAGTAGGATAATAGGCTAATGTCACTCCAACATAAAGGGCTACAAATCTAAGTGGAGATGATTACTCACTGTAATACAGGATTATTAGAGCTGTAAGCGCACCTACTCTATTGCCATCTTTTGCAGGAGAGCCTAGGTACATGGCTGTACCCAGGCAGACAGGATCACAGCAGCACAGAATGACTGAGGCACAGAGCAGGGTCAACCAGAGCAGATGGTGCATGACTTTGTCCAGGAGGGTTTTGAATATCTCCACGGATGGAGACTCCACAGCCTCTTCGGGCAACCAGCTCCAGTGTTCAATTACTCTCATAGGAAATAAAAAAAGGAAAAAGTCTTACACTTAAACATGATTTCCTGTATTTTCATTTGTGTTTCTTGCTTCTTGTCCTCTCACTGGGCACCATTAAGAAGAATCTGCCTCCATCATCTTTACTTCCGCCCCCATCAGGCATTCATTATGCACATGGATAAGATCCCTCTGAGCCTTCTCTTTTCCAGGCTGAATAGTCCCAGCTCTCTCAGCCTCTCCCTGTATGTCAAATGCTTCAGTCCCTTCACCTTCATGGCCCTTTACTGGACTTGCTCCTGTATGTCCATGTCTCTCTTGTACTGGGGTGTCCAGTCCTGGACACAATACTCCAGATGTGGCCTCACCAGGGCTGAGTAAAAGGGAAGGGTCACCTCCCTCGGTCTGCTGGCAACGCTCTTCCCAGTGCAGCCCAGGAGGCTGGTGGCCTTTCTTCCCATGGAGGCACATTGCTTGCTCACAGTCACCTTGGTATCCACCAGGAACCCTGGGTCTTTTACCTGCAAAGCAGCTTTCCAGTTAGTACTTGTACATGAGGTTATTCCTGCCCAGGTACAAGACTTTGCATTTCACTTTGTTGAATTTGATGAGATTCCTGTCAGCCCATTTCTCCTGTCTGTCCCAGTCCCTCTGAAAGGCTGTGCAAACATCTGATGGACTAGCCACTTCTCAATTTTAGACCCTTTGCAAAGTTGCTGAGGTGCACTCTGTCGTATTATCCAGGTCATTAATTAAGATACTAAACTCTACTGATCCCATTATTGACCCCTGGGTACACCATTAGCAACTGTCCTCCAGCTGGATTTTCTGATGCTCATCGCAACTCTTTCAGACCAGCAGTTCAGCCCATGTTGCAAACCACTTGTTTACTTTCCAAAAGGCACTAAGTTTTCAGTCAGACAGATGACAAATGAGTTTCACCTCCTTGTACACAAGCCCCACAAAGGCTGACTCAAGGCAGCACTACTAACTACAGCTTTGTTGAGATCTCTCCAATTGCTTCCCAGCAGTTGAGAAGCAACCATAAGCATCAGACACAGTTTTAAGCTGTTCTTGCATAAGAACCTGCATTATCTATTTCACCAAAACACCAGGTATTTATGACTGGTGGCAGCTTCTGTCTCATGAACATAATTATCCAAACAGCAGCTCAGTGCAGAAACAGTGGAATGTTAATGACAGGTAGCGACACTCATGCACAGCATATGAGATGGATTCAGCCCCTCAGAATTCGTGCAATTCCTCTGCACTCAACAGTGCTTCAAGGACCAGAGAGAAATCCCACAGCAGCTTCGTACAAACAGGCAGGAAGGAGCACATCCAGAGGCAATGCACTCTGTGAAATTTCATTGTTTCATCTTATACAGTACTTTCCCTGGCTGGAAACCACCCGACTTCTCTTCTGAGGAAGACGTTTCCTCATACCAGGCAAAATTGGTTAGGATTTATCTGCCTCGTTAGGAGCTCAGAATTATGCAGTCCCTTTTGGGAGACTTAAATTGTGTTAATACAGAATCATAATAATCTTATGACAAGCATTGCTTTGATGGCAAAGTGGAATGAAGCAGGGTTAAAAATCAACAGACAGAAAATGAGCATTTTCGTAGATTTCATAGATTTCTAGGTTGGAAAAGACCTTAGAGATCATCCAGTCCAACCGTCCCTAATCCCCATTAAACCATATCCCTAAGTAGTTCATCCACCCTATTCTTAAACACATCCAGGGATGGGGACTCAACCACCTCCCTGGGCAGCCTATTCCAGTGGCTGACAACCCTTTCAGAGAAGAAATACTTCCTAACATCCAACCTGAATCTCCCCTGACTAAGGTTATACCCATTTCCTCTTGTTCTATCACCCATCACTAATGTAAAGAGCCCTTCCCCTACCTCCCCACCATCCCTTCTCAAGTATTTGTAGGCTGTAATCAGGTCTCCCCTCAGCCTCCTCTTCTCCAGGCTAAACAGCCCTAACTCCCTTAGCTGCTCCTCATAAGTTTTATTTTCCAGCCCCTTGACCAGTTTAGTCGCCCTTCTTTGGACTTGCTCCAGGAGCTCAATATCTCTCTTAAAGCGAGGAGCCCAAAACTGGACACAATATTCCAGGTGCGGCCTCACCAGTGCCGAGTACAGGGGCAGGATCACTTCCCTGCTCCTGCTGGTCACACTATTCTTGATACACGCCAATATCCCATTGGCCTTTTTGGCCACCTGGGCACACTGCTGGCTCATATCAAGCCGGTAGTCAACCAATACCCCCAGGTCCTTCTCCACCGGGCAGCTCTCCAGCCACTCTTCCCCGAGCCTATAGGGATGCTTGAGGTTTTTATACCCCAAGTGAAGGACTCTGCACTTGGCCTTATTAAAGCTCATGCCATTGGCCTCAGCCCAACGATCCAGTCTGTTCAAATCCCTCTGAAGAGCCTCCCTACCCTCGAGCAGATCGACACAGCCTCCCAGCTTGGTGTCGTCCGCAAATTTACTGAGGGTACATTCAATCCCCTCATCCAGGTCATTGATAAAGATATTAAACAGAACTGGACACAGCACTGAGCCCTGGGGAACCCCACTGGTGACCGGCCTCCAGCCAGATTTAGCCCCATTTACCACCACTCTTTGGGCCCGGCCATCTAGCCAGTTTTTAACCCAAAGGAGGGTGTGCCTATCCAGGCCAGCAGTTATCAGTTTCTCAACTACGAGAAACTGTATCAAAGGCTTTACTGAGGTCAAGGAAGACTACATCCACAGCCCTTCCCTCGTCAACCAGGCGGGTCACCCTGTCATAGAAGGTGATCAGGTTTGATTGGCAAGACCTGCCTTTCATAAACCCACGTTGACTGGGCCTGATCACCCGGTTAACCTGTATGTGCTCATTAATAGCACTCACTGTTCGGGAAGTTTCCCGGCTGCTACATGAGAAGCACCTGTGCCTCATCAAGACAGGTGCTGAGTCACGTTGGTTGGCCGGAGACCACGTGACCTATGGGAAGTTTAAAGGTGGGGCACTCCCAAGAGGGAGTGGGGCATTTCCCTCCTGGAGTTTGGAGAGGTAGGAGCCCTCGGGAGAGCGTGAATTGGAGCTCTCTGTTGGATTAAGGTAGCAGTGAGTTTAGAAGAGCCTTCTGATTGTAGAATACCTTGTGGTCGCAACAGTCGGTTGGTTGCGACCCATCGGAAGAAGACACAGGCAGTCCGCGACATCTGGTGACCCCGACGTGATTCGTCGAAACGTGAACTGCCTGGACCGCAGGGTGAGCTGCGGTGGAGATAAAACCCAGTGAAGCTCGAGAGCAGCAGGAGAGCTGTGAATTGATCTGTTTCAACCTAGACGCCTGAAACAAGGTGAGCTGCTGGGAGCTAAAATGGGCCAGAATTTTGTCAAGGAGAATCAGACCTTCACCTTTCTCAAATCTGCAGGGATGGCTGCGGGGCTCAACATAGGTAATGAAGACCTATATAGTTTACTTAACTGGGCAGCGGGGCACGAAGATCTATTCAGCCTTACCTGCACCTTTAACCTAGAACTTTGGAAAAAGCTGGGGGATAAGTTGCTCTATGAAGCCGTGGTTAATCAAAGAGGCCGGACCGACCTTCTGCGTACATGGGAGGCCCTAGATAATATAATTCAAAAGGGGTCAGCAGAAGAGGAGGAAGAGGAATTTACAGATTATGTATCCGCAAGCGAAGGATACGAAGGGGGCAACGAACTGTCTGAGGGAAACAGTGTGGACAATGAACTAGACGTGTCCTCACTATTCACAGAGGTCAACAAAGTGGCGGGGACTATGCAGGAACTTTGCCCCACCCTCCAGGAGATACTGGAGCGTCCCCCACCCTTTGCCCCAGCAACTCCCCCTTCCTCCTCAGGAGGTATCGAGCCTACAGCTCCGCCGTTTGATTTAATAACCCCACCCCTGGCAAATTCATATCCGGCGACATACATGGCACAAGTATGAGCAATGCAGCCGTTATTAGTACGACAGGCCATGACAATGCTGCAAGGTATATCCCAGCAGTTAGCAACCGTAGTGAACATGTTGCAGCAGGCCATGACCCCCCCTGCAGTGAAAGAAATTTCAGAAGAAACCCCTAAAGCAAGCGACAGTTCAGCTAGAAAGTTTCCACCGGTTTCTCCACCAATGAAAAAGTCGCCAAAATCCGCCCCGCCGGCCCCTCTAGAGGCATGCTTATCCCCCGCTCCACAGTTAGAAATAACAGAAATTACCCCGCCTGCCATGACAGCCCATCGTGATCCAGTACTTTTCTGGAACGAAGTTAAGAAAGAGGCAATAGAGGCCGGGGACTGGAACTTGATACAAGCTTTGGGGTTACCAGTTAGTAATAAAAAACTATCGGTAATGAAAATGGAAGGAGAGCCGAGTGCGTTTCCCGTAGAACTGGCCCTCCCGGGTGCCAACCAGCCCAATAAACATTTGGGCTGGTCATGAAAGTGATCCAGGACATGCAGAAAGCGGTAGCGCGATACGGACCAAACTCACCGGCGGTAACACAACTATTACGATTATTAAACTTAGAAATTTTGGTGCCGTACGATTTTCAACATCTAGCCCAGGTCATGTTCCAACCGGTGCAGCGCTCCGTTTTCACAAATGTTTGGAGACAATTGGCCGACCAGCAGGCATTACAGAATATCCAATTACCCCAAAGCGACCCATGCTATGCTATAGGTACCGATGTATTGATGGGAACGGGTCAAGTATTTAGTAACCCGGCAATACAGGCTCAATGGCATCCCCAGATCCTCGAACAGGTTAAACAAATAGGGATGCAGGCACTATTACGTACAGCAGAAATGGCTGAGCCTAAAGCAAAATATTCAACAATTAAACAGGGGGCCAACGAACCTTTTCTACGGTTCGTTGAGAGATTGCAGGGGGCAATAGAAAAGCAGATATTTGACAGTAGACTACGGGCACTGTTGACAAAACAGCTGGCAAAGTACAATGCCAACCCTGATTGTCGGAGAGTCATTGAAGTATTGCCGGGGGACCCCTCTCTAGAAGAAATGGTGATTGCATGTGCCAAAGTTGGGCCCATAGAAAGCGAGATGACCACATTGGCCACTGCTCTAACTAAACAAAGATGTTATATTTGTGGGAGAATAGGTCATCTCGCCAAAAACTGCAAATCAAACGGCCGGCCGGGAAACAGCAGAAAGAGAAAGCGTGTACAGACGTCTTATGGCCCAGGCAAGCCCTTTGCGGGAACGCTGCAACAGCCGCAGAACAGTCCGGAAAAGACCGCAGAGGGAATGCTAAAGCAGCCAGAGCAGCCAGGGTGGATGTATCCATCGTCGTCAGAACAATGGATATATCCACCGCCAACGTGGTATGATAAAAAAATATGAGAACGACTTCCCCATGACCCGGTCCCAAGGTGTTTAACAAACGGCGATGGAAAATGGAACTGAAACGTTGGAAACCCCTAAAGGCTGCGAGGCAATTTTTTTTTTTTTTTTTTAAAGAAAAGGGGGAATTGTTGGGGAAGTTTCCCGGCTGCTACATGAGAAGCACCTGTGCCTCATCAAGACAGGTGCTGAGTCACGTTGGTTGGCCGGAGACCACGTGACCTATGGGAAGTTTAAAGGTGGGGCACTCCCAAGAGGGAGTGGGGCATTTCCCTCCTGGAGTTTGGAGAGGTAGGAGCCCTCGGGAGAGTGTGAATTGGAGCTCTCTGTTGGATTAAGGTAGCAGTGAGTTTAGAAGAGCCTTCTGATTGTAGAATACCTTGTGGTCGCAACAGTCGGTTGGTTGCGACCCATCGGAAGAAGACACAGGCAGTCCGCGACAACTCACGATAACCTGTTCCATGACTTTGCCCGTCAGCGAGGTCAGACTGACAGGCCTGTAGTTCCCCGGATCCTCCTTCCGCCCTTTTTTGTAAATGGGGGTGACATCCGCCAGCCTCCAGTGGAACTTCCCCAGTGAGCCAAGACTGCCCAAAGATAATGGACAGGGGTTTGGCAATGACATTCGCCAGCTCTCTCAGGACTCTCAGGTGGATACCATCAGGTCCCATAGACTTGTGGGCATCCAGCCGATGAAGCAGATCCTTGACCCGTTCCTCTTGGATCACAGGAGCTTCGATTTGCTCTCCCTCCCTGCTCTCAGACACCATAGGCCAGCTCACCTGGGAACTACTAACCTTATTATTAAAGACTGAGGCAAAGAAGGCATTAAAGACCTCAGCCTTGTCCTCATCACTAGTGACTAACGTACCCCCTGTGTCCAGTAGGGGCTGGAGGTAATCTTTAGCCCTCCTTTTGTTATTAATGTATTTATAGAAGGACTTTTTGTTGTCCTTTACGGAGCAGGCTAGTCTAAGTTCCAGTTGGGCTTTTGCCCCCCTGATTATCTCCCTACATGCCCTAACCTCCTCCCTGGATGCCTGCCCATTCTTCCAAGACTTATAGACTTCCCTTATTCTTTTGAGGTGTTCCCAAAATCTCCTTTTGTCATCCAAGCTGGTTTTCTACCCCGGCGGCTCGATTTCCGGCACACAGGGACAGCTCGCTCCTGTGCCTCCAGAATTTCCTTTTTGAGTAGTAACCAGCCCTCCTGCGCCCCTTTACCCTTGAGAGCTGTCTCCCATTGGACTTTATTAACCAGACTTCTAAACAGTCCAAAGTCAGCTCTCCCAAAGTCCAGCTTGGCCGTTTTAGTGTTCCCCCTCCTAACTTCCCCTAGAATTGAGAATTCTATTATCTCGCGGTCACTATGCCCCAGGCGTCCTCCAACCTTCACATCTCCCACGAGACCTTCTCTGTTCACAAACAGCAGGTCTAGGGGAGCACCTTCTCTAGTCGGTTCACTGACCAGTTGTGATAGGAAGTTGTCCTCCACACACTGCAGGAATCGCCTAGACTGTTTCCTGACTGCTATGTTATACTTCCAACAGACATCAGGTAGGTTAAAGTCACCCATAAGGACAAGGGCTAGTGAGCACGAGACTTCCCCCAGTTGTTTAAAGAATAGCTCATCAGCCTCATCATCCTGATAGGGTGGCCTGTAGCAGATTCCCACTACAATATCCGCCTTCATAGGCTCCCCTTTGATTTTCACCCACAGACACTCCACCAAGTCGTCCCCAACATTTAACTCTAAGCAGTTTAGACCTTCCCTTACATACAGGGCAACCCCGCCACCCCTCCTACCTCTCCTATCCCTCCTGAAGAGCTTGTAGCCATCCATGGTAGCACTCCAATTATACGAGTCATCCCACCATGTTTCAGTGATGGCAACTATGTCATAGTTTCCCCGGATAACAAGGGCTTCCAGTTCCTCTTGTTTATTGCCCATACTGTGTGCGTTCGTATAGAAGCATGTAAGTTGGGCTCTCGACCCCATCGCACCCCTAGGGGGGGTAGCTTTATTTCCTGAGCCGTTATTTTTGGGATTTTCTTTTACCTCTAGGTAACTTGTGTGTTGCCCCTGACTACACATATCACCCCCTGCTATCACTGAGGCGGCAGGCCAAAGGCATCTGCCTACACTCCTCTTGTCAGACACTGGAGGGCCATCCTCGGCTGTTATTCCTCCAAGTCTGGCAATCCCCCCACCCCCTTCACATCTAGTTTAAAGCCCTATTGACGATCCCAGCTAGTTCTGTAGCAAGAAGCCTTTTCCCCCATGGAGACAAACCCGCCCCATTCCTGGATAGAAGGTCTGGCATTAAGGTCAGCCCGTGGTTAAAGAACCCTAGGTTGTGTTCCTCACACCACTTATGTAGCCAATTATTTAAATCCTCGATCTTTGTTTCCTATCCCGTGTCATGTCCTGAAGTCGGTATGATAGAAGAGAATATCACTTGGGCCCCCAATCCCTTCACCATTCTTCCCAAAACCCTGAAATCCCTCTTAATAGTCCGGATGTTTCTTTTCCTAAAGTCATCATTACCAACTTGGAAAATAAGAAGAGGATAGTAATCCGTGGACCTGACTATAGACGGGAGTTTTTTTATCACATCCCTAATTGTTGCCCCAGGAAGGAAGCAGACCTCCCTATGTAAAGGGTCAGGTCTACAAATCTGGCCCTCCACACCCCTCAAAAGGGAGTCGCCTAAAACAATCATCCGCCTTTCCTTCTTAACTGAGGATGTCTTAATGGTATGTGTGGACCTTGGGAAGGATACTAGCATGTGTGTATCGTCATCCTCCCTAGGGGTTGGTTCCACTTGCAGAGCTTCATATCTGTTGTGCAATGGAACCTGGGAGGTAGATGTGGGAGCAGAGGGGGCATGCTTGCCGCTCCGGGCAGGGACCTGCTGCCACTCCTCATTCCCACCTGGATTCCTCTTCCCGGCCAGGCGGGGAGAGGGTGGGGGCTCCTCAGTCTGAGTAGCTGTAGCAGCCTGTTGGGTCTGCGGGAGGGAGCGCAGGGTGCTGGTCCATTGGTCAATCTCCCTCTCGCACTCCCTGATGGCCCTCAACCTGTTTACCTCCTCTCTGAGCTCCGTCACTAGGCGGAGGAGTTCCTCCACCCTGGCACAGCTCCCACAAGTGACTTCCCTGGTGGCAACCTGAGTCGATACACTTGGGGGACAAGTCCTACAGCTTACCTGGGTGGCAGCATGCACCCAGCTGGGGACCGTCTGGGAGGCTGTGTCGGTCATGGCTGGCACCAGGCTGGGGGCAGCCTTCGTTTTATGCCTAGTGACCACCACGATAGTCAGGGACTTCCGACAGGGCTCAACGCTCTGCCTGCTCGCTCTGCCTGCGCGAACTGCTGCACAAACTGCCGCGCCCCTTACTCTGCCATGCCATTTTGGTTAAAACAAAAATGCAATGGCAAAACCCAGGGAAGTGTGCCTATTTTTCTTACAATTCAGAAGATAAGCCACAGCTCTGTCACATTCCACACTCGTTGCTTTGGCAGTCAGCAACATATACACTCAACGAAGGAACTGTCAGGAGCACAACTGAACTATCCCCATACAAAGATCAGAACATGCATCAGGGCACACCCGGGCCAAGATGTCAAACAATTCATTATCCATAGGCAAAATTTTCAGGGGCATACTGGGAATTTTGCATGATTTTCATTGAGCTCTCACAAGCCACATCATGGATTACTGTTTTAAGCAACATTTCCATAAAAGATGATATTTTTCCCAGTTCCAGGACTAGGTTTGAACCACAAAATCCCATAACAGAAATATCTTTAATAATTTAAGTACACAGATAATACTTAGTACACGAATTCTAACCATGGGGTGCAGCTCAGCCACTTTGTCTGCACAAAATCCAAGTTACTGAACAGTTGCCCAGTATGTACCTATAACCTCAAATTTCTATGTATGTGAAGCAGAAAGATGTAACCACGGAAGAGAAGGTATTTGTTATGGTTTGAAGTGGGGGGGGGAGGTCCGGGTGGCAGAAGCTGCCCATCAGACCGGACTCCCGTCCCCCTCGGGGCTTGAGCCAATCGGCGCCTCTGCGAATTGGCCTATTTACGTCGGACAAAGGAACCGGAAAGGTGTGCCTGTGCCCAGGAGCAAGGAGACGGGAGGGGGGCACGGCCCCCGCTCCCGGCTGGGCCGGCGGCCTGGGCCGGGCCCGCTCCGTCGAGGATGGCGGCGGCGGAGCCGCTTGGGGAACTCGGGAGAGCCCCGCTGCCGGGGCGCCCACCGGGCCGAGTTCACCCAGAAAGGACTGAAATCTAAGAAATGGCCACACAGATAAGAGGTCAGTGAAGATGGAACGGAACAACGTGTGCCGCAGCTGAGTCCCCCTTGCGAGCGGCCCCTTGTAACAAGTCCTCGGTGGAGCAAGCAGAGACCCACTCGCAACCAGTGGATGACCCACGTCGGGAAGAGATGCCTGAGCCTGAGACTATTGTGAATCATGGGCACAGGTAGAGACACATTTACGCATTTCACATTTACGCATTTATGGTCTGTACAGAGACGCATTTAAGGTCGGTATGACGACCCACGCCAGAGCGCATTTAAAGTTTGTTGATGACCCACGCCAGAGTGAGTGGCTACAGCTCCTTAAAAGCCCAGGACTGGTAAAGCCCGCACCTGGGGCAAATCCAATGGGGTAAGGATTTGCCTCCCAGCGGGCAGGATTCACGCTTTCGCCGTGAGTAGGGATACGCTGGAGCAAGGGACAATGGTGTAAGGACTCCTTTTCCTTTAAGGGAAGCGGCAGTAACAACATGGAATGAACTGACCTGCACTCCCCCATTCCCTGCCCCCCTGCGCCGCTGTGGGGAGGAGGTAGAGCCGGGAGGAAGAAGCAAAAGGGAGGGGAGTGGTGTTGATTTTAAGACCTGGCTTTGTTTTTCTTGTTATTCTCTTAAGTAACCGTTTTTGTGTGCTTTTCTCTTTTGTAGGTAGCTGTTAATAAATAGTTTTGCTTTAAGAAAACAGCCTCTTTTGCCCGGGACCGTGGTTGGTGGGTGCTCCTCTGTTCCTGTCTCGATCCTCAGCTCTTTTATTACATTTTTCTCTCCTCTCCATTCTACTGGACTGGGAGAGCTGCGTGGGTTAGTTGCCGGAGCAGCCTAACCCACAACAGTATTGCAAAAAGCACAAATGCAATTACAAGAACATTTCAGAGAATAACCAAAAAGTTTGTTGATTTTTCTAACCAAAGCTGTGTTGCAATCCAATCCATTTTCTGAGCTTGTTTTCATCATAACTGAATCTATCTAGTCAAAGGAAATAAAGGTCAAATGACATATGGTCCCACATGGCACAATACAGATGAGCTAGAAGGCAAGTTCTTTTCACGATTCTGTTTACAAGTGACATTTTCACTTCATTTGTTGATCCCATTTCCTTTGTCACATGCAATGGTTTTAACTATTACCCACTATGTTGAAATAGAGTTCCAGCTGTATTCCCATGCAGCTAGAGGACTAGAGATGCGCAATACATGCAAGCTTAGAGTTAAGAGAGAACCGCTGGTTTTAGGAGCCCTGTAATACAGTATCTTAACCTATATAAGCAGTGACAACCCCCCAGTACACTGATAAAAAGCACCACATTATGCTGCTACTGAAGCTGTTTAATAAACCAAAAGACACCCAGTAAGAGTTGGAAAAAGACCCATCCACTGCCCAAGGACTATATCATTACTAGACCTATGACAGAGTGCCATACCACAGTGGGATCTTGCACAGCACACACCTGGCAGCACCAGAATCTATTCAACCAAATGAATCCAGCCCTTGGTGCAACGGCTTAAAGCTTCTGAAACAGCCTACCTTGTCCAAACCCCATGGAAACATTCTTTCCACTTCCATTTGAGCAGCTAGCTCCCCTGTTACACTTAGCATGTCACAACTTTCAGGCTCATAATCACAATTTTTTTCATTGACAGGTTTTTCAAATTTTCATTTATGTGAGTGGCAACAAACCAAAAGAATCCATCCCTTTCTACCTGCTGTTCTCTGGTCACAAATCCTGCAATTGTGGTGCATAATTTTTAATCCTTGTTATTTCACTAATTGTTTCTAACAGATATGTACAAAGTTATTTTGCACAACAGCTGGAGAATTATAATGTTAGACTACCACTGCTGATTACTAATTACTTTCTGTTATTCTCAGTGAGAAAGCTAGAGTTGTTAGAATGCACAAAAATACACTGCAGCTTTCAAACTGTGATTTCTTAGCACAAAATCCAATATGAACACACTTCTATTAGAAAAACGTTAGCCACATTTGAAAACAAAAATTGGATGAAGAAAAAATGAAAGCTCACATCCTTAGCATTGTACACAAATCCTGGCAAAGCATTTTGAAGTGTTCTTAACACAAGTGGTATACCTGCCAAGAGGGGAGTGTGTAAGTCCAAATAGTTTCAAGAGTGAAACATCATTTTTATCACCTGAAGTATCTTTACTGATGCTGCCACAGTATGAGGAGCAAAAGCCACAAACAGTGGATCATATCTGTTTTTATTCAACGGAATAGAAAAGACCTCACTACCGGACAGCTTGGCACATCCTGGGAGCTTGGGGCCCTTTGGAAGTAGCTGAAAAAACTGCTATGAGAAAAAAAAAAAAAGCAACAGTCCTTCAGGGAGAAGCACACTGTTGTATGGCATAAGCACAGACATTATACATGAAGAAATTTTGTATAGACGAACCTGAAAATTTAAGTTAGCAAAATGTTATTTATCAATATATTATTCTTATTCCCTCTGTGTTTGTTTCAACAGGTTTCATGATGGTGGTCTGACTGTGAAATGGGGAAGGTATATGAATACATGTTTGTATATTTTTTTTTTTTAAACAGCAACAGCTTCTAGTCTTGAAGACAAGACTCATCGTTGTAATCAGAGAACCTGCACGCTTGCAGACAGCAAAAACATTTCACTAGTAAAGCAGGATCTGCAGTCTTTAAATATTTAAATGTAGTTTTAACGCAATTAATGGCTAAGACACAATTGAGCTATAAAACTCAAACTTCATGTCATGCATGCCCTTATAGGACAGGTACAACTTCATATCATCACTAATCATGTAAAATTAAGTTATTGAATCAAAAATAAGCCTGTAAGCAGATTTGAAACATTACAATGTCCTTCAATAACAAATAAATAATTCAGCTCCTAAACCTGCAGGGCCAAAAGTGGCTGAAAGATGTTCTCCTCTAGGACCATGCAGCACATTCAGTGTAGCCATGTTCTTGGTATCCAGGCTGTGCAGAAGTCACTGCTGGGACCACAGGAATGCTTTTTAGCTTTTTATATTGATTATATCTCTTCCCACTGTAAAATTCCCATTTTTAGTTAGGAAGCTAAGCTAACCAAAGTCTTTGTATTTGTCTTTTTGTCACAGAGTAACTGGGAAGTGCATTCACCTCCTAGCCAACTTCTGCTGAATCATCATAGTCCTGTGGTGCACACCACAGCAATCTTCCAATAATCCTACAGCACAGCTACAGACTTTGCGCTGGACTCAAGCACAGCAAATCACGCAAGTTGAGAAGCAGCTTCATCCTAAAGACCATGGGATTAGGCCCAGTGGTTTTGTCATTAGCAAGAAGGATCCCATTTCAGGTTTGCTAGCTTGTAGATCAATGCTTTTCTTTTATTTTTAAATTACTCCCTTCATGATGTCTTCAGTCACCTCTGCACCTGCTTGATTTTTGTTATATAAGGAAATTCAGAGATCTGGGCTAGGAATAAGAACCTTTGTCTCCCGAAGAATGAGTTGATTAGACAATGGCAAATGTGGCCAAAGGTGATTGCTGTGGAGCGAATCAGGAAATCCACAATGAAGAACACTCCCCATCAGTGCTTATTAGTCTAAAAGCCACACACAAATGGGTGGGTAGGGAGCAGCCCAATTCACTTTTGAAGAAGTACATTTTCCTTGTCATGGCTGACGAAAGCTAAAGCTTTCCAAGTTTCAGCTCCCTGTGCAGGAAGTCATGTCCTCAGAGAACACAACTATGTGGTCAGAAGCTACTGGAGCATTCACCCTTAGCACATCGCTCTGAGAAACCATTATTAGCCATAGCCAATCCAGAGTTAGCCATTTCCAATCCAGAGCTGTTAGCACTTGGGCCATTCCCCTTTGCCTCTGTGCACAGTGAACCAATTTCTAACTGGCGTACATGACGCCTGTGAGCACTTCCTTCCCTTGGACTCTTGGCCTTCCTTTGCGGCATGCACTAGGGCCAATGCTTTTCTTATGATTATTTCAGCATCCAACCAGAAAGTTCTGGGGCAACCTCTCACTCATAGGCCATCTTCAACATCACATCCCCTGAACAATCAGTGACAGGGTGGCTGTCCCGAGGCTGCGGCAAGCCCACTTGGCCAAATGACCATGTTCCCCTTCGTCCTCACAGCCCACACGGCACTGGTGCCAGATGCTCAGAGAGCACGTGTGAGCCTGAGGAGCATATCAGAATCTGTATCTCTTCTGCCAAAACTTCAGAAAGGGCCATCACACAACACGCCTTATTGGCTCCAAAGCAACTCTTCAGCTGGTTCCAGCTGCGCTTAATGAGGGAGGAATAATGCGGCTCCAAGTAGTGTTGTTCTGTGTTGGTATTTCAACAAGTACTGGGAATGAAAAAGATATTAGCATCTCCCACAGTTGCTGTGGCCAGATGTGGTTGACAACAATATTTTACTGCCTCTTTAATAGTAACTGAAGCATTTGCAAGGCACTTAAAACTTCACATTTTTCTCCCAGCCCTCAGCTGAAGAAATTCATTCAGCTCTGATCCAAGGATCAAGAAATAAGAGAGCATTTTAGCTTACAGATCCCCAACAGATACTGGCTGTCACAGTAAAGAGCTGCAGAATTTCCCAGACCTTGCGAATCAGCCCCTGCAATTGCAGACACCATATTATACCCTCTTTTTCACAAACTATCCAAATACTATCTCAAAGCAGCTAAAATTTGTGTCCCCATTGCCTTTAGAAGAAGTCTTTTCCAGACCTTCTTGGGCTATTCTATTTTTAGGCTGGCTATTAACGGAAGATTTAATCATGCCTTATTTATTTGTACCCACCTGTACTTCTGGAAATGCTGCCTTCTAATTTGACTTTTTTTCTTTCTCTGGTCCTTAACTCCTTGATGTATCAAAGAAAGCAACTATATTCCTCAACTTTCTCTTTGCTAAGTTTGATAGGCCAAGCCTTTCCAGTCACTTATGAAACAGGCAATCCATTCCCTTCATCATCTTTCTCTGTACCTGTTAGAGTTTATCATCCTTGTGTACAGTATAGTGGAAATACCTCTCCTGATGGACTGCAGCTGCTTACTTGCATAGCCACTTCATGCTAAGTAAAGAAACCTTGCTCCTGATAAAATCACCCAGACCTCACTATCCTGTTCAGCACATCACTTGGGGAATTTCCATAGGTATAAGGGGCAGTCAAACAGTTTGTGCTATCTGCTTCTGAAATGTCTTCCTCAGGCATGTACCACACTAATAAAATTGAGTTATGCACATGCTCAGGTGCTTTGAGGAATAAGAGCTTTAATCAATGTCCTTAATTTACAACAGGTTTTAAGTAAGCAAAAGATATGGCCATGAAGCTCTCAGTGTGAGGTTACAGTCAACATGTCTGCTGCAATTAACTTAAGCACTGAGTAAGCACATTCATAATCATGTTTTAATTACAAATAAATTGACACTAGCTCTGTCCTTGACTATAGCCTACTATGTTTGGTGAATGCTTAACTAGCAAGTTTGCCAGCTGCAATGTTGCTACGCCATATTTGCTGTACAGTCATAGAATGCTATGTTCATACTTAACTACATGAAATCATCTGGGAATCCATTTCTGAGCCTAGCATTAATTTAAACAAGAGTACAAAACATGCCAAGTGATTTCTGCATCTCAACAAAAATGTTCAACTACTGAGTATTTCTCACAAAAGTTGATATAGTCATGCAGTCTGAAGACAGACCAGAGGGGTTTTAACCGAGAGGTATGCAAGTACCCAGGTAGAGTGCAGGTTGCATTTACTGTGCAATGAGTTTCGTCACTGACATCAGTAAGTGCAAGGTTTTCATTTTTACAGTGAACTTGCTCACGTTCCTGGACAACAGCACTATTAGTATTAACTGCAGGAAACTATACTACTGAGAATTCACTGAGAAATGAAAATAATTCTTACACTTCAAAATGATAGGGAAGTAGCAACATTGATCCAATGGACACAGATAAGAAAGGTGTCTTAAATCTTCCCAATTATATAATGTCAGGTGACTTCTATATGAAGTTTTGGCTATCCTACTGTTTTTATGAGAGACCTGAAAAGCCTTCCAAACAAATTCCTCTCTCCTCTATATTCTTAGTATGAAATTCTAAGCCCAAAGTAGTAAAACCTTCCCTCATAGGGAAAAAATATGTACCTAAGCCTTTGTTCAATCACATAGTCAGGATACCCCAGGAATTAAACAACCTATAAAGCAATTAAACGTAATTGAAAGGAAAAACCACTAGTGCACGCATCAGCCAAAAGAAATTCTGTTGCTTGGAATTATGACAAGTAGTGGGATTATTAAAAAAACACATTTTTATTCACTATGCTGAGTTTGAATATCCATACAGACCTCCTCTGTACGTTCTGTAAAAGACACTTTGTACAGATTATAGGATTTGCATTTTATACTCAGTGATAAATCAGATTCTCGTTTGGTGACATGGGGAGTTTTGGTTGTGATCTGGTCATGTTACCCAGTTCACTTTATCTTGTGATTTCATGTATTTAAAAATGCAAGCTTAAGTACAGTTTAAGAAGTGTTAGTATACTTTTCTAAGTAGAAGATATATGAGCATACCAAAGCAGAGCTGCAGATTCACCACACATTTCAGGATCAGAAAGAGCCAACCCGAATAACCAATGCTGCTAAGAGGAGCTATGTTTGGTTTCACCTGAACAACTAACCTCAAAGTGGCACAAAGTCAAGAGAGAAGAATCAAAGAGACAGGCAAAGGAAGAACATTTAGAATGAATCTGAAAAACTGGGGGTGGGGGGGATGTTTTAAAAAGAAAAGGAAGAAGGAAGATGAAAAGGGGCACTAACTGGGCCTACCAAAAGTACTACAACAAAGAAGAAACTGCAAAGTGACATTGAGAGATTTTCCATCTGTGCAGATCCAGCTCTCTTCTACCATTCTCACAAATAGAGAAGTGTGTTGATTACTGGCACCTTTACATCCTTCGAATTGCAACCTCAGTGCACATGTAAGCTGAGCTGACACATCCATTAGCAGCTGGCCCACTGGATCAGAGCATTTTCCCTAGAAATTGATGTGAGTCATTTGTATTTTTCTTTTAATTTCCTGATGGGGCTCTGCTTTTTTTTTTCCACTTGTGTGATTTACAAACTTTGCATGAAAAATTGTAAAAGAATTAGTCTTTCAGGTGATATACAGTACAAGAAGTTTCACAGAGAAAATTGGGTCCCCAAAGAGAAAAGTGCTCCAAGCTGTAATTGACAAAACTGCTGATTATACAAGATAGATATAGTATCTTTTGTGAGATATGTCTTCTGTTGAAACATATATCAGCCTTAGCTACACAAAGAGAGCATTTGTCTGTCTCCACTGAATCTACCTGGAACAATGCTGAAACCGCAGGTTTTCCCTTAACTTCCCACTGAAGCCATAGATTAGCTAACTGCTTTCCTCCCTGGTGTTAGCTATTTTTTTCAGACCCTAGTTAATATGAGTTAGAAACTGCACATTTGAGCACAGACTAATCAACAGAAAGCTGTCATCACCAGGTAGATAGAGATGCACCTGGCCTGACTTTACTTTCTCACTTTTCCCCCATATGGTGCATTTCGGCCTAAGCAGGCTCCAGGACATGGCACTGCATCTTTCACACTGAGCAGGCATGTGTCCACCAAGACAGTTATTACAAGGACTACACTCCAACTTGACTAATGTTAGGTTCCTCAGTAAGCTATTCTGTTCCTCACCCCACTCCAGGTTCCCCAGGTGTGTAGAGGGGCTTAGGGACCCTCAAAGGAGATGGCAGAGATTCTGTCCTGCTCTGATGTAGCAATGCAGAGGGGCAAGGGACCAGCCAGGGGTCCAACTCCTAGTCCACTCCAGCAGCTGAGAAAACAGAGCACTAAGGAGATGTCGCAAGAACTGGCTACAGACCAGTTCCTGTTGCACAATGCAGACTACCCCAGGGTGACATAAGGGCAGTTAGCCTTAAGACAGCAGAGGATTTTTGTTGTTCATTGGGGTTTAGCTATTTTTTCCCTTTTGTGTTTGGAAGAAGGATTTTTATAGCCTGGTTATAGAACTTGCTGCCTTAAGTTAGCAGGAGAGAAAGACATTGTGCACCAAACAAAGTAACTGAGACAATCTCAGTCCCAAGAAGTTTCTGGTTCCTTTTCAGGACCAAGGCTTTGCTCAAAGTTCATAGTTTCTTGTAATCCTGTTCACCTTTCTCAATCCTCTACAAAGACTGAGAATTACCTGTTTATAGACACTTCTTACAGAAATAGGTATCTGCTCAGTTGCTCTAGGTAGGGAACCAAGCAGACATATACAGCAAGAAGCCACTGCTTCTCACAGAGTCAACATCCTCTGAGACACAAAGTTTCTGCTGAGTTCACACCCAGATGGATCTGTAAACCGGGGCAAGACATTGCTTAGTAGTTGATCACTGGTATTTTACCTTGTAAGAAGCAGAGCTTGCTCAGCAGTGCATGCAAGGATTCAAGGGAGAGCAGCTCTAGCCTACAGTCATGGCTCTATCTGTACAGCATGACGTGGCAAACCAGATCTCGGGTATCTTGCTACAGCCCAGGCACCTCAAGCATTGCTTACAGGTAAGAGCAAAGCAGTTGGAGGAAGCAGAGCACAGGGTAATTGCTTACAAAGGCTGCTAGACAGACCAGCCACAACAACTGCCCTTGCTCTGACCTCCTCCTACAGCCACCCTTCACTCCAGCTTTTTCATTAAGTAGAATTTATACAAGGGAAAAAGCTGGAAAAAACAAGTGTAAGAATGGCCATCTCCCCTGCACTCTCCAGGAAGTGCCATTTCCCTACCGTATCGTGCGAGCAGCTACTCACTCAGCTATTCCCTCGGGAATCCATGCACTTGCAGCATGAGAACATCCTACGCTACACACTGTATGTACTATGTTATACGTCTCTATCACCATCTTCTAGACACTGACATCAGAAGCAGCTCCATCTTTTGCATGTAAGTATGGTGGAGGAAGTTTTCATTAACAAGTATTTATTTAGAGAAAAAAGAAAAATATGAATAAACAAATTCTTTTGTTTATCCTCAGGGGTATCTTGAACCTCTGGAAGATGCCTCCTAGTAACAACAAACTCTCAAGAGCAACATTTCAAATACAAACAAAACACACACTTGAAATCCCTCCTCATCCAATCTAATGACACACAGTAGCATCTCTTTCAGGGTATGCACATTCTCTACCAGTTGTTGACTTCTTGATGCAGAGCTATGATCAATTATGATAGTCCATCATCCATCACTAGGTTCTCAGGCTAGCTACTCCAAGTTATATGTCACTCTAGGACTAAAGTAAAAGCCTATGCAATCTTCCAAAATTCCCTGACAAGAAATTGTTAATTTTACATGCTACTCACCTTGGGAAGATGCAGTCTGAAATAAAAACAGCTGGCCTGGTGCTTAAAACTGTCGTACAGCTCAATACCACAGGGGACCACCCAGTCAGTGACAAAATGTTTTATTAGAGCAGCTAGAGCAGAGAAATGTAACAGCAGTTCTGTAAATTTAATCACTGGTTGTTGGAAGAGCTGAAGAAAACCTCTCTGTTTGTTGTCATATGCATCAAGAGGAAAAAAGAGTCTGGCTTGTAAATCACGGTGCTACAAACACTGTGTAACTAGTTCTGTAAATTCAGCACCTTTCATCAAATTTCCATTATCACTTCATGACTCAGAGCCACTCACCATCTCAGGTGGGAGCCAGCCCGTAACTAATGCAATGACTCTTCTAGCAAAAGTAGCACATTACTTTTTACTCACTTTGGGATTTCTCAGTCAGCCCAGTATGGTGCAGTACAAACATACAATAAAGCACAAAGGACAAATAAGTAAATGCTCCCAAATCTCCTGCTAAACCTAATAAAAATATCAAAGTAGCACATACTTATGCTTTTTTTATTCAGTAGTCCAGCAGTGCAGTGTAAGAACACAATTTATTCAACAAGAGACTCCTGCAAAAACAATATATTCAGAAACTCCCGAGGCACCCTCACCAGTGGTGTTTGAAGATTGTCTATTTATGATATTTTACAATGGCTTAAAAGAAGAGAGATTAAAATCCCTGGCTGTGTCTTCCCTGCCTTGCAAACAAGGAAAAACATATCAATGCTGCCCTGAATCCAGCCCCCTGTTGCAAGCCAGAGAGTGGCTTGCATGGCTGAAAAGAAGCTAAGAAACAACACGGGGTTTTTGCTGAACAATTTCAACATAATTCAAATTTTTTTTGAAGAAAATGAGATAGAATTTTGCAGAAAATGAGATAAATTGAACAGCAGTTTAGCAACAGTGCGTAATAGCAGGTGTAATGTGTAAGGTTAAGAGGAAAATCAACTAAAGCCAAAAGAAAGGAAAATAAAGCAGTGGGGAATCTCAGATGCACCCAATGTCTCTGAGAAAACAGTAAGTACAAGCCCTGGTGCTTCATCGCAACCCTGAGAGCAAATCCAAGGAAAAGAACGAGGAGGGCCTGCTCTTTTTACTGTTTATTACCTTTCCTCTGCTGCCTCCTTATGAGCTTTAGTACATTGCAGTTACTTGTAGCCTTGGCACTGCCATCACATTAATACACAGTGTATTTCACCACTGTTCTGACGCCAGCGTAATACAGCAACTGTGGCACTGAGCTCAGGGTTCAGCTAGTCTCAAAGGGGTTTATGTCATTAATAATCCACTTATGTTATTCTCCTAATGGCAGATGGACCAGAAGCTTCAGGAATGGGGCCCACATTGCAGGAAAACTTATGTGTAGATGGTTTGCCTACGAAGTACACTCAAGGAATAGGGATATACAGAGAACTCCAGGAGATGAGAAGTACTCAAACGAACTCAAATGAGAAGTATGTTCAAACGAACTACACTGCCGTCCAAGAGAACCCCTGTCGCTCCAGCCAGCGAGTCGGCTTTGTCGGAGGCCCAGCTGAAGTGTATGTACACCAACGCACGCAGCATGGGAAATAAACAGGATGAGCTGGAGATGCGTGCACATGAGCAGGGCTACGACCTTATTGGCATCACGGAGACGTGGTGGGACGACTCCTATGACTGGAGTGTCAACATGGAGGGGTATAAGCTTTTTAGAAAGGACAGGAAGGGGAGACGAGGAGGGGGTGTCGCTCTCTATGTCAGCAACCGGCTGGAGTGCGTGGAGCTTCGCCTGGGGTCGGAGGAGGAGCTGACAGAGAGCTTATGGGTCAAGATTAGAGGACGGGGACGGATAGGGGATGTTACGGTAGGGGTTTGTTACAGGCCACCTGGCCAGGAGGACAGAGCAGATGAGGCGCTTTATAGCCAGATAGGAGCAGCCTCGCGGTCACAAGCCCTGGTCCTCATGGGGGACTTCAACCACCCTGACATCTGTTGGAGAGACAATACGGCAGGGCACAGGCAGTCCAGGAGGTTCCTGGAATGCGTGGACGACAACTTCCTCCTGCAGGTGATAGAGGAGCCGACAAGGAGGGGTGCCATGCTCGACCTTGTGCTCATCAACAGGGAGGGACTGGTGGGCGATGTGAAACTTAAGGACAGCCTTGGCTGCAGTGACCACGACACAGTGGAGTTCAAGATCCATGGGGCAGCAAGGAAACTATACACCAAGCTCTGTACCCTAGACTTCAAGAAGGCAGACTTCGGCCTCTTCAAGGACCTGATGGGCAAAGTACCGTGGGAGGCGGCCCTGGAGGGACGAGGGGCCCAGGAAAGTTGGTCCACATTCAAGGAGCACCTCCTCCAAGCTCAGCAGAGGTGCATCCCGATGAAGAACAAGTCGGGCAAAAAGACCAGGAAGCCTGCGTGGATGAGCAAGGAGCTCCTGGACCAACTGAAAATGAAGAGGATAGCCTATAGAGGGTGGAAGCAGAGACAGATAGCCTGGGAGGAATACAGAGAAGCTGTACGAGTGACCAGGGATCAGGTGAGGAAGGCTAAAGCCCTGAAGGAATTGAATTGGCAAGGGATATAAAAAGCAATAAGAAAAGCCTCTATAGGTATGTAGGGGACAAAAGGAAGTCCAAGGAGAATGTAGGCCCCCTGCGGAAGGATACTGGTGCTCTGGTTACCCGGGACATAGAGAAGGCTGAGGTACTCAATGACTTTTTTGCCTCAGTCTTCACTAATAAAGCCTCTTGTCTTACCGCCCAAGCTGTGGAAAGAACTAGCAGGGACTGTGAGGATGAACCACCGCCCACTGTACTTGAAGAGCAGGTTCGGGAACATCTGAGGAACTTGAAAGTGCCCAAGTCCATGGGACCTGATGAGATCCATCCGTCGGTCCTGAAGGAACTGGCGGATGAAGTTGCCAAGCCACTGGCCATTGTATTTGAGAAGTCGTGGCGGTCTGGCGAGGTCCCCGATGACTGGAAGAGAGGGAACATAACCCCCATCTTTAAAAAAGGGAACAAGGAGGACCCGGGCAACTACAGGCCGGTCAGCCTCACCTCTGTGCCTGGCAAGGTCATGGAGCAGATTCTCCTGGGAACCATGCTAAGGCACATGGAGAGCAAGGAGGTGGTGGGTGACAGCCAGCATGGCTTCACCAAAGGCAGATCGTGCCTGACCAACTTGGTGGCCTTTTATGATGGGGTGGACAGCATCGGTGGACAAGGGTCGACCAATGGATATCATCTACCTGGACTTGTGCAAAGCCTATTGCCACTGTCCCGCACGACATTCTTCTCTCTAAACTAGAGAGGCATGGGTTTGACGGATGGACCACTCGGTGGATAAGGAATTGGCTCAATGGCCGCACTCAGAGAGTAGTGGTCAACGGCTCGATGTCCAAGTGGAGACCGGTCACGAGTGGCGTCCCTCAGGGGTCCGTGTTGGGCCCGGCCCTCTTCAACATCTTTGTCGGTGACGTGGACAGTGGCATGGAGTGCACCCTCAGCAAGTTCGCCAATGACACCAAGCTGTGTGGTGCTGTCGACACGCTGGAAGGGAGGGATGCCATCCAGAGGGACCTCGACAGGCTGGAGAGGTGGGCCTGTGCCAACCTCATGAAGTTCAACCAGGCCAAGTGCAAGGTCCTACATCTGGGTCGTGGCAATCCCAGGCACAAATACAGACTGGGCGGAGAATGGATCGAGAGCAGCCCTGAGGAGAAGGACTTGGGGGGTACTGGTGGACGAGAAGCTCAATATGAGCCGGTAATGTGCTCTTGCGGCCCAGAAAGCCAACCGCATCTTGGGCTGCATCAAGAGGAGCGTGGCCAGCAGGTCGAGAGAGGTGATTCTCCCCCTCTACTCTGCCCTCGTGAGACCTCACTTGGAGTATTGCGTCCAGTTCTGGAGCCCCCAACACAAGAAGGACATGGACCAGCTGGAGAGGGTCCAGAGGAGGGCCACGAAGATGATAAGAGGGCTGGAGCACCTTTCCTATGAGGACAGGCTGAAAGAGTTGGGGCTGTTCAGCCTGGAAAAGAGGAGGCTCCGGGGTGACCTGATAGCGGTCTTCCAGTACCTCAAGGGGGCCTACAAGAAAGATGGGGAGAGGACTGTTCAGGAGGGCCTGTTGTGATAGGACAAGGGGTAATGGTTTTAAAATAGAGGGAGGTAGATTCAGGTTGGATATTAGGAAAAAATTTTTTACCATGAGAGTTGCAGAACACTGGAACAGGTTGCCCAGAGAGGTGGTGGATGCTCCATCCCTGGAGACGTTCAAGGCCAGGTTGGACGAGGCCCTGAGCAACCTGATCTAGTTGGAGATATCCCTGTTTGCTTGCAGGGGGGTTGGACTAGATGACCTTTGAAGGTCCCTTCCAGCCCTAACCATTCTATGATTCTATGATTCTATGATTCTACTCTTACCCTCAACACAACTCAGAAAGTAATGCTACTTGCTGTGTAAGATGTACTTGTATTAGACAGGTGCTCTTTTAGTATGAAAGCAACTACATAGTGCTGGCAGCTATCTCCACTCCAGTGGATGATATGGATGATCTTAAGGACCTTTACTCACCCAAAGGGAAGTAACCCAGCTGCAGAGCCCTGTTCCTAGGGACATGCTTCTAGAACCATGCTACCTACAGGAACCAAGTAAATGGAAGAGACTGCTATAGAGAGAAATGGAGCAAAACAAAAATTCCATCACCCTCCAGGCAGCATACCCTTCAGCTTCCATTTCTGGCTCTGTCTCTTCGCATTTCCTAGAAACAGTGCAAAATAGCTTCAATTTTTTTGCTATCTCAGGGTGAGTTGCCATAGAGGGCTAGCTCCTAGGTCATGCGGATGGAGATATTTAAGATCTCTGATGCAAGAGCCCACCTAAGTGTGATCATTCTATGGCTTTGGCTGTCACAGCACATGCAGAAGAGGATGCACACTGTTGAGCTGCACTAGTACTTTCAGAGGTGCTGTAGTTCTAGCTAGCTAGATTGGCACTAGTGCAACCTTCAGCTGGTATCCTCATTCTGGCTCACTCTGGGTTTCCAGCCTGGTATCACCCTGGTGGGAGAAAAAGAGTGACAGCCCCTGACAAGGAGAACAGTATCAAGACCCATCAAGGGAAAGGAGCACAGTACTGTGCAAAAATCATAGTCTAGTGACTAGACTAAGATATCAAAAAGTACTAGTCTCACTGGTTTCAGTGACTAAGAAATTCACACTTTTCTTAAGTGCTTTCTTAAAATCCCATTAGAGACTTGATCTTTAGGTATTTAAACAGATTTAAAGATCATATCCCTGGTCATTTGCTGGCACATAAATCCTAGATAATGCCTGCATCCCCACCAGTTACTTTGAGATGTGAAGTGAATCACAACCATCTGCCCACTGCAGCAGGGACACTTGGTTGCACCTCCTAAGTAGTATCCTTCCCAAAAGCCACCCCCTGGCACTGCAGTTCCCATACAGACATACAACCAGCAGTACCTTGTACTACCAAGCAGGCCTCTGCAGTCCAGGACCCTCTAGATTGCCTGTACACTCATTTAATTACATGTTGCTGAGACTTATCTCACCTGAAGTTTTTATGCATAGGTACTTGCTTATCACAGCAAAAGGGCAGCCATCTGCTTTCAGTGAAGACCACACACTGAACTGATGTTAGGACATCAGACTCTGAAATAGAAAAATTGCCTGATGAGATCTCCAACACAGCAACTCCCTACCACAAAATTTATCTCCAGTTTGGGGGTCCTTCCATTAAAATTATTTACATCTAAGGTGCATTTGCTGCCATGAATATTTTCAGGAAGTATGAGAGTTAGATTCCCAATGTGATGATGATGCTCCAAGAGTCAGAAAAGGTTGCATCTGAAAGTTGCCAAGAAGTGCTCAGAGTACATAAAAGTGTCAAGACCAGCTAGAGGTTGACTGCAGAAGAGTTCATCTGAGCTTACAGCAAGTGCTCTCCTCTTCTGAATCTGGCTCAGAGCTCCTACTCCTGCCTCCCTGGCCCTGAGATGTCAACCAAACTATCTCATTCTTAACACTTTTTTCCCAGGATCCTGCTCTTTTCTGCATGAAGGCCACTCCAGCCTTTTGGAGAATAGCTTCAGTCTCACACAAGCTCTCCAGCAGCATCAGCTAGGACACACATGTACTTCTGTAGAGCACTGCTTTCCACCAGGCCCGACCTGCCAACTCCAATGGCACAACACATCCATACGCAGGGATGGGGCAGGAAGGTACAGTAAGATTTCAACTTGTGTGAGGAGACCACCAAATATGCCTGCAATTACTCATAATTGCTTCTTTCAAAAAAGCTACACCAATACACAATTGAATTCACAAGCCTATCGCATACACAGTGTGAAAAAACATTAATTTAAGATTAATTTTAATATAAGATACCCAGTTCCTTCACAGATTAATAACTGAGCTGAGCAAGTATCCTCCTTACTATGTATAATTTCAAATGGTTTCATCCTGTTGATCTCCAGGCAAGTGCAATCAAGTGATAACGTAAGCGATAATACAAGCAATAATGCATGCTGCTCCTTGAAGTGCAGAACCTTTGAATAAAAAATTCATTTCATCATTAGGAGCAAATGTTTTCTCAAAGTCAGAAGAATCAATATAATCTGCCTTTTGATGCTATACAGATGCCTAGGGAATAAGTATCTCATCAGTTTTAGTTCCTTAATTTCAGGCCCTGGCAGCTTTCCAAAATTACTTATACTTCTTTCTAGTTATGTATGTCTGAAATCTTCCATCCGTGTCTGTTTAGAAGGCTTCTGTTCAAGTAGAGTAGACTGGAGTTACAACTTCCTTCAAATAATGGCTTGAGTTATTATTCTTATTACTTAATGACGAATTGAAAAATCAAATAACCAAGGACAAAAGTGTTGTCAGGACTTGATGCGTTGGCACCTCCCTCTGGCAGTGACAGATTAGCCTGGAATCTGTGATTTGTTTATGAATATCCTATTACTGTAAAAGAACGCATCATAAGTATTTCTGCGTGTTGTTGACTTTCACTGCAAGAAGTGTCATCTATTTTGCTCGGATCTATGTCAGTTTGTTTCGGGCCATCTGGCAACCTCATCTGCACGTATCACATTGTACACAGAAGCATCACTAAGTATCTGTTTAAGGTTCTTCAACATGGTGCTTTATTTTTATTATCAGAAACTGTTCTCATTCCAATCACCAGCCGTAAATCCATGTATTTCCCAGCTAAACATTATTTCACATTCCATTTAATCTTAGGCACATTTCTTCCAATGTGCTCAAACAGATTGGAACTTGGTATGTAGATGTCATTGCTTTTTCGGGCCCTGGTCTTCATGCATACACACAACTTTATAGACAGGGGTGAAAACCAACTGCCTCACAGACTCAAGGTGCCCAGTGCACAAGCAGGATCCATACCACACACTTCAAGGGGTAGCAAGGGAAGATTAATGCATTCACTGCCAACACAGGCTGGCAAAAACACTGCCTCGACTTGGAACACCACCAGGAATGGCTTACACTGTTGTACAAAAAACCACCTCTGTTCTCAACAATCCCATTTGTATTCACAGGATTCCCTTCAAGGTCTGTAAAAGGAATAGCCAGGCCCTTCTCCAAAGGGAACAGGAAAGGACAACTCTGGTACTTCATTAACACAAGACACCGGAGTAGGAATTAACAGAGCCAGAAAGAACCATCTGCGTTACCAGTCCCCCGCCATTTACGAAACCACTCCAAATGCTTCATCCCTCTGTGACTGAATGCAACTATATTCCTGAAACAAACAAAAAAACCAAACAAACCAACCAAAAAAAAATCACCTCCTGTAGCATTTGCAGTCAGGCTGTTACCTGCCACCTCTGCTTAAGTCACAACAGATTTAGAGCAAGACCCTATGGTAGGAATACTCAAGGTTTTGCTTCTTCTGTTTTCTTTCCCACATATATACAGACACAATATGCTCACAGAAGCCTTGCAAGAAAAATGGATTGCTGATTACAAATGGTTTAATGTGAATAAAAGTCTATAACAATCTCAGCTTATTGATTAGATGTATTAATATTACAGCAAATCAGCAATATAAATCAACATTACCAATCTTTCATCAGGAGCAATGCTATAATAGATTAAACAAAAGCTCAGTGTGCATTTTGAATAACTCTGGTTATATCCTGTATCTTCACAACATGCGCCTTCCATCTGCTTATCTCAAAAGCGTAGGTATAAGAATACTCAAATATAAGATTACTCCCTCCTATTAACAACATCCATCCAGAGATTTTTTTTTTCAGAAACAGAAAGTGCAACACAATTATCTAGACATCCCACAAAGGGAAAAACCTTCAGAAACAAGTCATTAGAATACTTCACAGAATTAAAGGTCATGTTAACTTTAACTGGCTCTCTTAACTAAGTGACTACCATCCTGGGAGGCTCATTCAGAATTTAACATCATACATTACACCTACATAATGCACACAAAGTAGTTAAACATGCATTATTACTTAAGTAAATCCCCTAAACAGCTAAAAATGTAAGCTTTAGCCAGGAGTCTTGATCTGAGAAGTTGAAGGGTTCATTGGCAAACACCTTCAACACTAAAACACCACCTTACACTAGATTCAGCAGCCTCCTTTGTACATTTGCAATTAGCTCTTCCATTTCAGAAATGTAGGAGAAAGGAATGTCAAAAGCACAGTGGATAGGGAAGGAGAGATGGGGGTTTTGAAGTTATTGTCAGTTCTTTCATTCCCAGAGGTATCCTAGAGTAGGGAAAGAGACGGGAACAGATTTAATCTCTTAACTGAGGGAAACCGTATTCAAGACTGTCCCAGCATATCTTCTGATACTTGGCTGGCAATAACCAACACAGAGCTGAATTTCCAACAGTTGGAATCCTAATCCTTTATTTCAAATTCAGATAAATTACGTGAACTTTCAAAGCACTTTATGTAAGGCATATCATAAAGAGTACATAATCAAAATAAACAGCACTGCCCACAAGTCATAGTACCTAAATATTTATGATCTTTAACTCCTTGAACACGCCAACCTACAGAACATTACAGAGAAGCAAAGCTCCATGGTTTGACTCAAAGATCAAGTATGACCTGTAATCTCTAGTCTCTGGAATTAAGAGGGCTCTAGCTAGCTTCCATATCTTCACCTTTTACAGGGTATCTCCTACCTTTAAAGCAATCAAGGCAGAAATAGCCTCTTTTGATCATTTTATACACCTTCCTTCATTAGGCTAATTTACTGACTATGGTAATTGCTAAATACTGACATTTGTACATGACTGAAACCCCATAACAGATCAGCTGAACAGATTCATGCTGAGTGTTACCTTTACTCCGAGGACACTGAAAATGCAAAGTAACTCCGCAGTGTATGTGCTTACCTCCTAGCATCCAAAAACCATCATACTCTCACTCTCTCTAAGCACATCAAGAACTGCATTTCCTGTGAGATACAACCGTTTGTCCTCTGCATTAAAACACTGGCTTTGGCAGAGGTACTTCAATCAAAGGTTTACAAAATTGCCCCAAAAGACAAAACTGAAACACAAGGATTTTGTTGAAACATTTAAGTTTGGAAGAGGCTAAACATTATACCACATGCTTTTACAAGAGTTTTGGTTCTAAAGCTCCTCCTTTGCCTTCAATCAACTATCTCAATTATTTGAATTAATCCACACAATCACAGCTGACAAGGCATTGAATCATTCACAGGTCTTCATTTCAGTTTTCTTTAAGATAAGCTTTCATAAGCAAATATGTATAGAATGTTTGCCATTTCCACTATTCCGATGTTACCCTTAACACGGAAGTCCTAGTCCCATGTTAGTCATTTCTTTACCAGTTATGTCAACGTCAACTAATTTGAACTTCAGATCAGGGATTAGAACAAAGGAAACGAAGAGAAGCATAAAACACATCAGTACGCAGAACCTCATTGCCCAAACCGATACTACACCCATGTTAAGGGATTACTGCCTTCACCAGCCATGGGATGGAAACTTACCTCTTCGACCTGATGGAGCTACATTTTTCCGTGCCAGACATGCATCCATACCAGCAGATTCAGACTGTTCAAGAGACTGGCCAGTTCTGAAGGATTTTATTACTACACTGAAAGTCAGAAAAGTCCACTAGAGATTAGGTTTACCTAAAAACCTGTTGCTCCTCTGCCTGCCTAAATTGGCCATATCATTTAATTGTTCTCACAACCTTTGCCATCAGGAAAGAGATGGTAAAGAAGGGACAGAATCCTGTTTAGCATACAGGCATTACCAGTTTAGATTAACAAGCACTGCACTTCATTTAGCTCAAAAAGACAATTATTTATCCAACTGCACAACCATCTATCATTTCTAGCCACAAAGCTTTCACACTGTAATGCCTACTGAGCACGAGCCAATTAGCAACACTAAAGCAAGCAGCAGGATTTCACCTTGATGATAGTAGGTTCCAGGAGAATTTGAATATTGGACTCTTTCCTGCTCCAAATATAGACACTTTCAATCAAGGCAATAACTAGTTTACTCTCCAGAAGAAGCATATTTAAGCATTAGAGACACTATAGTTTTTCCCTATACAGTTTGGAAAACCATGTTGGAACCCCTTACTGTAAATATTACCTTGCTTTTTTTTTAATCAGGTCATGTGATGCTGTTCCCTACTAAATAACATTTCAGGCTTCCAGCATAGGGTGGGAAGGTAAATGACACATCAACAAGATATGGTTTTCATCAACATAGTAGAATCAAACTTATTTAGAGAATTCTGGTACATTTTTGATTCTTGGGCATAAAAGCCACATTAATAAATAATTTTAGGCAGCGCTATAACCTACTTCATAGGTATAGCAAATGTCATACGTAGCAAGAACAACCCTACGAAAGAAGCCTGTCAAGACTCCTCCTTCCATAAAATGATGCATAGACATTTTCAGCTGTAGTAAGACACCACTGCAGCAGCAGAATATTATAATGCTAAACATCTTGCAGCTTAGACTTCAGAAGTCCAGGGCTAGATTCACACACTGCAGGAACTTCTCCTGAGAATGACATATTTTCAGTTTGATGGAGCCCATGAGACGAAAAGCAACATTTTTTTAGCTTTGCTCCTTATCCAGTCAAAACCACTTTCCAAGTGGCTTGGCCATGTTTGAAGGTGAGTACATAGGCCATGTAAAATCCACAGAGGTCCTCTGCCAGAAAGCAGGGCAGAGCAAGGAAAAGAACCCAAGAATGCTAGCCTGCAGTCCTCTATTTTGTACCTTAGGGGTAGGAGCAAAAACCTAGTGGCATTGCTTCTGTGCATGAGCAACTTTATAGGGTGAGGAAACGCTCAGGTTATTTAAAATCTGTGCATGTTCATTTTCACTACCATCTCCTGCACTAGTTAATATCAGCCTAAAAGAATAGAGTATCAACAGCTTTTGGGTACTGTACAGATGTTCTCAACTGGAAATTATTCAGTGTAACTCAATTTCATACTCAACATGCTTCTCCCAAACCACAAGAGAGGTACAAGGAAACCCACATATAACCAGTGAGTTGCACTCAACATGCTGAAAATTATGCCAGATGGGATGGGACTGCCATTTTTTGCTTGATTCAAACCAATGTGCCAACTAACCTTAAAACTAAGAATGCAACATGCAAAAAACAATCACATTGCTGCATAGCTCATTGTTCTGGGCAGCCCTTCAAGGTAAAATCTATCCCAGATATAAACATTAGCTGCAGAAAGAGCATTGTTTCAACAGTTTATTCCTTCCCTATACGTGTGTGTATACACACAGAGAGGATGAGAGATCTGGCATTCTTAATGGAATCTTTTATAATTACCACATAAACTTATTAAAGGAACAAGAGATGCAACTGGGACAGTTATTTTTGTGCAGTAAAGCTTACTACAGCCTAAGAGTTGTTAGAGCACTTACAGTTATTTTCTTCTAACATTAGCAATAGAACTTGTCTGCTCTTCAGGACTCTCCACTTACACCCTTGGCAATTTCAGTGACAGCAAAGTTAGGGGAGGCGAGTTGCACAGATGGACATTAGAAACAAAATTGATTCATTGCCCTAGAGTGTATGAAAAGCTTCACTTTGGAACATTACATATAATCCAGAGAAAATCTTTATATAGTTACCCAAGTACACTGCAGCCTTGCTATGGCCCACCAGGAGCTCAGGCACAGTGCTTCAGCTGGAATAGAGACCTGACTATCAGCTATCTGGCAAAGCAAATAACTGAATAAAACGGGCATGGGATTAGGACAAACAAGATCAGTTACTCAAATCAGCCTATTGACAAACAGCCTGCAGTCACCCAAGAACGGATTATCCATTGGACCATGGACAGTGAGGTCCCCTTCTTACAGTAGCTCAGACTAGTTCAATGCTCTCATCCCTGCTTCTTTAGTACAGCTTTTCTGGTTTTGTTACTGCTTTTCTGTTTACAAGTTAGCACTATAAACTGCAGTGGTGTTCTCAGTTATGAAGTTACCTATATCCTCACTGCAGACGTGGATTACTGGACAGGCCTCCAGACGCTTCCCTATCTGCTGACCTGGCTTGTTTAACCTGCTGAGTCTGCTGCTGCACGCAGCGAGCCGTAATCTAACCGAAGATCCAAAATGACTTCCTCCAAGAATTCTGCAGCTCTCACTTCACACTGCCATGCATAGCTAATATCTGTGCACCTATCTAATATCTATCTAACATCACTTATCCCTCTGTCATGGTTTGATGTGGAGGGGGTGGGGGTTCTGGTGGCAGGAGAGGGGTTTTGCTCCCTGCGACCTCCCTGGTTTTGGAACCAGGTTAGGCTTAGTTCTGGCCACCAGATCAGACAGCCATCCCCCTCGGGGTTGAGCCAATAGGGCACCTCTGCGAATTGCCCTATTTAAGTCAGGACAAAGGAACCAGAAAAGGTGCTTTTGCCCAGGAGCCAGCAGGGAAGGGAGGAGGGCACTGCTCCCAGCCGGGCAGCTGCCTGCGTCGGGCCAGCGCCGCCCACAGAGAATGGCGGCGGTGGAGCCAGCTGAGGAACTCGGAGGCACCCCACTCCCGGGGTGCCCACTGGGCTGAGTTCATCTGGAGAGGACTGAGATCTGAGAGAAACGGCCGCATCGACACCAGGTCAGTGAGGATGGAGCGGGAGGAGGTGTGTCGGAGCCGAGTTTCCCCTGCGGCTGATGGTGAGATAGCAGGCGGCCCCCCTGCAACCAGGACGGCCTCAGTGGAGTAGAGACCCACTCGCAGCCCGTGGGGAGAAGATGCCTGAGCCTGAGGATGGTCGTGTTGGGACGCACGACAAGGCAGAGAGGCATCTGGAGTCTGTGTGACAATCCACGCTGGAGCGAGTGGCTACAACTCCCTAAGTATCCGGGACTGTGGTAAAGCCCACACTGGGGCAATCTGTGGGGAAGGATGCTTCCTGTGGGCTGGACTCACGTTGGAGAAGTTTGTGGATTTTTCCTCGTGGGTAGGGGATCCACTGGAGCAGGGGAAAAGGGGTGTAAGGACTCCTCCTCCTTTAAGAGAGAAGCAGCAGTAACAGCACAGAATGAACTGACCTGCACTCCCCCAGTCCCTGCTCCCTGCACCGCTGGAGGGGGTTGTGGGGGGGAGGAAGGTGTCGTTTTTTTAAGATCTGGCTTTGTTTCTTTTTATCCTCTCACGTAACTGGTTTTGTTTCCCTTTGTCCTTTTAAGTAACCATCAATAAATTGTTTTGCCTTTAAGTCAAGTCTGTTTTGCCCAGGACCATGGTTGGTGGGTGCTCCCTCTGTTCTTGTCTCATCCCTCAGTCCCTTTATTATATTTTTCTCCTCTCCACTTTACTGGAGAAGGAGAGACTGTGTGAGTTTTAGTTGCTGGATCAGCCTAAAACCACGACACCCTCTGAAGCACAGGACCCTACAATTTTTCCTTTGGATAGCAAAGCCATTTATACCAGTTAAATTGAGGTTAACTCCTGCATCCTCTGTAATGATATTCCAAGGTTCTATAATCAGACAGAGAGTAGCTTTCCCCACCACCAGCCAGGATATGACAGTACTGCTTTCCAAAGAAATGATACTTGCAGTCTGGACAATGAGATGTTGATCCCTTCTACTTGTTCCTCTGACTTTTTTGTTCCAGTGAATTGACTGTTCCTGTGTCAGGTAGTGCTCTTTTGAAAAACCTCGTCCCTCATTTTTTTATCATTAAATACTTTGACTTGTGCTTTTGCAGCAAAACCCACTCTCAATGCTGTTCAGTTTGGTAATGTCTATCGGCAGTCAACATGGATGGAATTTCTCACCTGCTACTGTTTTGCAAAGTCTGTGGTTTTCAATATTCAGAGTAAGACTATTGTGATAACACGCTTGTAGTTAGAAAAAAGGTTTTATTAACAGCATTCGTCAGTCCAGCTGTTGACATCATTAGAACAGAGTTATTGAATAACTCAAGGAAGTACATCTCTGGTAGCAGTAACCTCAAGTAGTATCCTTATTGGATTAAGCCATTTCTAGTCAGAATACTTGTAACCTTTCAGATGGCTCATTAAATAGTAGTTTATATACTGCAGAAGTTTATATACTGTCAAAACAATGCAAATTAGCACAAGTATTTGCACTACAACAGAGCAGAACAAGAGTAAGTCAGAGCTTGCAGTTAGCACTGTTTAAGTGATGCTTGGCCTAATCTAACACGTCTCAAAGTTTATTCAGCTACCCAGTTCAAACATGGCAATTCATGATTGCAAAACTGAACAAAGCTAAGAACACAGCAAGCAGTCCTGTAGCACCACAAAACTTGGACTACACTTAGACCACTACACTGTAGTGGGAGCCACAGTAGCCTCTGCTACGCAGACTAAATCACAGCTGCATCTAATCCTGGGTTTCCGAAGGTCCCCAGGAGGACTGTAAAGCACCCCAAAAGCTTTCTGCAATTTTTTTTATTTACCCCAATAGCTTTCCACTATTTTTTCAAACCACTGATTACCAACAGCATTCAAGAGCAGAATGCCAGTGTCACACACAACTCAGCCTGGTCATAAAGCCCCAGCATATTTATCTACATTTCACAGTTTTATTCCTAACATTTTAGCACACAACTAAACTCTGAGCTTAAGTTTCAGTCACTGCTGCATCCCCATTTTGGGCTTGTTCCATTCATATTCATCCTGAATGCATTCTCCTACAGTCTCCTCACCACTTCTTTTGTTTTGCAAACAAGCATGTTTTGTTTTCTCCCATGCTAGCCTTCACATGTGGCAACTGTCACCAATACACGCAGTACTCGCTTAGCTTCTGTATAATTCTGCAGAACCTAGAAACAAAGCTTGGGAGTGACAAAACAGCGAGAGTGCCAAGACAAATGCCCTTCATGCTGAACTATGCATATTCAGTTCCTCGTAACCATCTGTATGTAACTGTACCTGACACGGCAAGCAAGTGCAAGTACCTGAGGCAACAACCACCTTCATATAATGTCTAAGGCAATGAGATATAATCTGTGATGACAGCTCCAAGTATGACAGCTACAAACTTATAGAGTGGCATTTTTCACCTCAGTATCCATTTCAGCCATTGAAGGTCCTCTCAGGACTTGCTCTTAAGACTTTTTTCCAGGTGTGCTTCTTTTGTTCACAGTGCTGGAGATAAGGCAACAAATCCTCCCACATCAGCATCACCCTGCAGTGATCAAGAAGGCAGAGCACCCTCTTCATGAACTTCACAAATTCTAAACCCACTGTGGACCAGAGCACTTCGGCCAAACAAGAACAAAACCTCTTCTGAGCACTCAAGCAACTTCTTAAAATAAAGGTAAGTTCTGTGAATAGATATTAGATCTCTGTATAAGTATTTATCTAGTGAGCAATTCATAGGGATGCCTAGAAGTTCTTAGTGTGTATCGGTGCATGTCTGCTACAACATAGGAGACAAGAATAAGTCTGTTTTCATCTCCTAATGCAATTACATTCTGCTCTGGACACAGGACAAAATACTTAATTTAACAGCAAAACCCAATAATAACTAAGCAAAAGACAAAGGTGAATTAAGATTGTATCATAAGCTACATTGTGGGGGATAGCAATTGGTATGCCCTTTAACTGCATAAGCCAGTTAACTGCATGAGCTTTGCACTTGAGTGAAACATAAGCACACTGGGGAAAAAAAGGACCAGACAAAGTAACAACCATCGTTCAAGAGCTACAAGTGCAGAATAATGAGTGGTTGTCTGGAAATCACCCAGAAGTTCTTCAAATCCATGCCTGGATGCAAGCTGATCCATGATAAGCCATCAATTAACACTGACAAAAGAAAGCAAAAGTAGCTAGGTAACTAGCCAAAGCACAAGTAAAAGTTAGTGACACTTCAGAAAGCTCAAAGAACACTTTCAAGAGAGATGCGAATGGTAAATTAATTGCTTATAATACTCTAATCTGTTGAAGTGGCTAAGCAAAAGAAATTGAGCACAAAGTTCATTACAGGGAGGCACTAGTGTCATATCCCTGCCTATATATCCTACCCACCTGAATCCACTGAATCCCAATGATACACAAATGCTGTTTTAAGTACCATCACCTCCAAAGTTACTATTCATCTGGTCTTAGAAACGTCTGAATCCATGGTGCTTTTACTGACTCAAAAGCAGAACAACCTAGAAGTAGCACTTTTTTATTCTAGCATTATTTCCAAACTCGATTAAAATTAGCAGGAACAAGCTGGTGGGCTTCCAGATAAGCTGGGAGCCAATAAGCTTAAAAGAAAGGATCATATACATACCTACTTGAAACTCACTTCCCAGTCAGCTAAGAACGCACCTCCAACAGAGACAGCCCATACATACCCAGATCCGAGAACATACAGCACAAGCTGGTTAAGCTGTTAATGCATTCCCCTACAATACATTCTCTTTGCTCATTGGAAAGGGTAGCGACATGTTCTAAAGGTTCAAACGGGCACATCCACTTCAAGCTGGCAGCAGAGAAACACTGATTCTGGACAGTGCTTACCTACACAAGCTACAAGACCTAGCTAGCCCTCATCAGCAACAGGTCCCTCAGATAAAAGCCAAAGTACTGCTGTGGAAAGGGCTTTGGCAGCCTAAGGTTTTTATATTTTGAAGTTCTGCCTTCAGCTGAGCCTCTCCACCATAACAAGAAATTCAGTTTCCCATTGTCAGAAAACTAAAGACAAAACCCAAGTAGTTTTCTGCTATACTTGCTAGTAGCAACTCTTCATCAGAACGGCTCAGCCACAATATCAAGCCTCTCCATGCTGTCAACCACTCCATTTGAAAAAGCAGCAAGCACCTCTTGCAGCCTAGGTTCCAGAGAAGAATGCTTGACAAGACAAAAGAGATTATTCTTGCACTTTCTTAACTTCAGGGCAAAAAAAGCCTTTTTCCCCCCCCAGCCAACGTTGGAAGATAACATTTTCTTGACATCACAACTGCACTAACATCTTCTGCAATCTGAGACACACACTTTTTCCCTCCCAAACATCAGTATTTAGTCAGGCAGCTAGACATCAAGCCCCAGAGACAGTGATTACATAGTAGCTCTAAGAAAACACAGACAAAAAAAATACAAGTGCAGACCACTAGCTAGAACCCCCCCAACCCTTTACACTAGTTAAGGCTGAGAAGAAAATTTATATGGAAGCAATCAAAACACAGCCCTTATAGATACTCATGGTAGGCACCTGTAACAGTCAAGTAAGAAAACAGATAGTACTAAAGCCTTTTTTCTTTAACTACTAAATATTTCAGCTATATTAAACAATTCAGCAGAGCCTTTACCCAAAAATATTTTTGACTGAAAAGACCTTAAAGAGGTACCAAAAAACAAGCCATAAATGAACATGGCCAAGAAATTACAAGAAACAAAAAACTTAAACTAATTATTCAAGATCCAAAGTGTTATTTTTTATATCAAGAACACCTCCCTGTCAATAGTTCTACATACTGCCCTCACTACAACACAGCTACACCTACCCCCAGCCATCCAAAAACAAACAGACACCACCTCCCCAAGATTACTCACCACTCCCCAGCAAGGGCCCTTTATATAAACGTACCCTTAGCACAGTGCTCAGGAGGCTGGTCCTATAAATTTGGCCATGGCAAGCAGCAGCTGCTAATATACACTAGAGAGCTTGAAACAAGAAGCTCCTTCTGCCTGGTAAGTGTGCCAGTTTGGGGCTTTTTCTTGTATTTTTTTTAGTTTTCTTTTTAGCATTTAAGCTAACAGGTTATAGCAACTGTAAAATATGAGATGCAGATAAGTTATATGTGTAGGAAAGTTGTTTTTACAAAAGCATCTAATGTAAGTGAATTTTCTCCCTTAACCTTAATACAAGACAAAAGGCTTCAATAGTTCTGTGAAGCTATGTGATAACAACAGTTTGCAGGTAATAGGAGGAAAAATGTAGTAGCGCTGGAAGTACAATGTGAGTATTACTGACTGCAGCACATCATGACTCCAAAAAGTGTTACTTGTCCTCAAATAACCTATCTGAGAATAAGGAAGTGACAGTAAAAGAGACATGTAAGAGGGCTTTGTTGTCTCTACCTGGATTTATAGACAGAAGAGAACCCCAGGAGTAACAGGGCTGGAGGAGATCAGAAGTGTATTCCTTAAGCAAGGACTGACTTTAACCACTATCTGTGTTGATACTCGAGTACAAAGCAAGCACTCGGTCAGGTGCTTGGGAGCTTGGGCTGTATCCTAAGAGGTGCCTGCTAGGCTTTGAGAGTTAAGCTTTTCTGTGTCAAGTACTTCAGCTTATTTTTTACGCAAATGCTGGTCCAGAGTCTCATTCTATCTAGACTGCTGTTAGCTCCTCAGTAATGCTGTAACAAAGTACACGGTTTAACAAGCAATAATGACTTCATGGAAGGCTTCTGAAATACTAAGAAAAGAAGGTGGCTTAAGCAACACATAGATCTTGTGTTCCGTAGCATTTCTCAACATCGTGATCTCGCAGCTGCTTTTATATCCTGAGAGGGAGGGAAAATGCTATTTTACAGCAACTGTAACTCTGAACAGAAATTAGAGATGTGTCAGGAGCAAACACTCCACAGCAAAGGCTTATCCCAGTGCAAAAATAATGGTATGTCTTCAAAGTTAGTAAACAACAAAAAAATGCTAAATACAAAAGTTTCTGTAGTAAAACAACAGAAGTGGCAGGTAAGATGTTTTATACTTATTAACAAGGGAAGTACTATATTTTTTTCTAGAAAAAACACAAAAAAAAACCACTGATACTGCCCAAGTATGTTTTTCAATGGTGAGCAAGTGGAACCAGATCTGCAGCGTATCAGTGTTGCCCCCTCCAGTAAGTTATGCCTACAATTTAACTTCCAGTAAAGCTAATTATCCCTATAAAGGAAACAGACTAACTAGAAAAAGTTCTGCTATAATTAAATTAGTCAGCTTCCTTTGTAGATGATAACAAAACCCAAAAGTATGTAGTTTAAGATGCAAAATTGCCCTGTGAGTATCCCTTCTATGATATCTTAAATGCAATACTTAAACTTTGGCTTCAGTTTGTTATTGTATGGCTTCAGTAAGTATGCAATGATAAGGCAATTGGGAAATAGCAAATGATAAACATCTTCAAATTCCAAACTAGTTCAAGTTCCAAAAAGAAAAAGCTACCTCTGAACAAAACCAATTATTTCAGTCCTTGAAGTCATCAATGAAGTACAGCATGTAAATCTTACAGGATAGATTTGACAAATATCAGAATCTGGTAACTAAATATTTTAAATTAAAAGTGAGACTTGCCTTTTGGAGTTCCTCTTTTTTTCAGGGAGTCTAAGAAGTCTTGTTTGCCTTACCAACCTTAGATAAGCCATGATACTATGCCTAAAAAAAATCATTTCCTAACTGTATGTATACAGCATAATGCTTACTGAACAGATTACCTTCTGCTTTTCTAGTATGCTCTTGTAAAAGCCAGTGTTCTCTGTACATTAATAAACGTATGTCCATAAACCCTTGCAGGGTGTTAGCCCCACTTTTTTCATAGGAATCTAAATGCTGCACTGGTACAGTGCCCAGTCTGAGATCTGCTGTTACTGTACAGCTTGAACCCTTAACACTCATCAGCATTTGATCCTCAGAGCTCCCATCGTTCATCTCCATTACAACAATGAATTATGAGCACTCCTGAAAATCAGCCCCATGCTGTTTTCAAGTACTTAGGAAATCAAACTATAAGGACCACCCAGGAAAAGTTCAGGTCAAGTGATTTGTCTTGTATCATACAAAGTCAGTGGGAAGAGATTAAATTATTTACAGTTCTCCACAGAGGTTTTTCTCCTGCTGAACAACGCTCTCACAATCTGCATTCCTGATCTCCTTAATTAGTCCACTTCTGGGGGGGAGGGGAAACAAACAAACGAAAAACCCCTCTGATCCAAAGTTTGTTCACCACAGACTTTAATTCCTTAGAAGCTCCCGGCCTTTAGGAAAAAGTGAACCTAACCATTGAGACTAGTGCCATGATCCATATACCCTCCCTTAAGTAGGCACTTTATCTTCTGAGTAGTTCTTTCTAACAACTTAATTTCTTAATGTGCCTATGCAAGATAGCTTCAAAATGCAGCAAGGTCTATATTATTGCAGACTATCAGCAAGTAAGGATTTTTAGATTCATGATGGAGAGATCTTTGCCTTAGTCCATCAGTTTATGTAGGTCAGCTACTAGCTGGGGTGGAAGCACAGTCTGTGCTGCTGGCTTTTAGAGTGTTGACAGCAGAGGACTGAACTCTTGTTGTCTGTTACAAGCTCAGAGGGTGTGAAATAATTGTTAGAAACCTGTGTTGCCTTACCCTTTTATCCCAGGTCTTGAGTCCTATGGGAGATTACATGAAAGGAAAACATTCCCTAAAACAGTCAAACTTAAAAGACATATTTCTTGTAGATTACACACAATATAGTCAAAACCCAATATAGTCAAAACCAGAAGTAACTGAAATAGTGGCTGACTTTTTTTTCTGAAGAGACTGGTTTGTGACTGGTTCAGTTGACAAACAAGAACCTAACATAAAGCCATTAAGTCACTTTCATATATTGAAAATACCTTCTTTGCTCCCCAAGTTAAAAGTCCAGGGATATAACTTCAGCTGAACTGTAATACCAACATAAATTTTCCTGCTCATTTAGACCATTCCTCTGTGCATTTGTTTCTGTAACTTTACTAGAATTTAAAAGAACACTTACAGATGTGGCTGTTCACAAGAGAAGGCAGGGCACAAACTACTTACAGCAACGCAACACTCAATGTTGTGCAGGACCTGATTCAACTGTGCTGACAGGGACATCATTTTGTGTCTTCCGGCTAATTCTGGCACTTCTGGCTCCATGGTGAGACAGCTGTAGAGCTAAGTGGGCTTGACTATGGATTCTGGTTGTTAGCTTTAGCTGTTCAGCTGTGATTTGGCTCCTGGAGATCAGACATGCACCTGAGCTGGCGGAGCAGTGGTGCCTGGGATGCCTCTGTTCATGACAGTCTGATGGACTTAGCCATGGAGCATCCCTAACTTCTGCCCCTTCCCTTTGGCAAGCCCTGGCCCGCCAGCCTGTGCTGTCACTGGCTTGGGCAGGTGGGACCCACTGCTCCAGCCAGGCCCGCCTTGGGCAGAGGGGGCACAGGGTAGGGCTCCCTCCTCACAGCAGGGCACGGTTCAGGTCCGTGATCTGCCGACCGCTGAGTCAACGACAGGAACGCCTGAAACGCGGAGAGAAGCAAACGCGACGTCACCGTACGTCACCTCCGCTGGCCTTTTACAACATTAAAATCACCTCAGCCTGAGCCATCTGGGGCCGCAGGCAGTGCCGGCAGCGGGGCCCGCAGCTCTGAGAACCCCCGGCCGAGGCCCACCTCTGCGGCAGGGGGAGCCCGCGGCGCCTACCGGGCGAGCGGCCGGCGCGGAGCCGCGCCCGCAGCTCCCGAGGGCCCGGCTGTCTGGCGGGGCGGCTGCCGGGGCCAGCCGCTCCGCGGGCGGCGGCGCGGAGCGGAGCGAAACGGGCGCTGAGGCGGCTCCAGCGCGGGCAGCGCGCGCCCGCTGGCGGCTGGCCGCCCGCCGCGGTGCCAGCACTCAAAATGGCCGCCGCCCTCGCTCAATATGGCTGCTTCCCGCGGTCACGTGGCGGGGACAGCAATACCTGCCGCTGCTCGCGCGGCTCCCCCGGGGGCTCACACGCCGCTCCCGTGTCCGCCGCTGTCCGTGTCCGATCGCCGCCGGGCCGCGAACCGGCAGCGGCCTCTCCCGCGCGGGCAGGGCCGTAGAGCACAGGAGGTGTGTCAGGGGCGGCCGCTGCGCTCCGGTCTCCCGCGGGAGTCCGCGGCGGCCCCAGGTCCGCCCGTAGCGCCGAAGTTCATCCGTCAAGAGAGAAGGGGGTCCCGCCTGGCGCGGGCAGACGGCGGCAGCACCTGGGAGGATCCCTGGGGGAACCACCGGCCTCACGCTCCGTCTGCCTGTGCTTGAGGGGTGCCCCTCCCACAGCTTTGCCTCGCACCCCTAAAATCCACAGCTTTTGGGTCTCCAGGAGCTCCGCACCAGCCTCGCCTCTTCCAGTATCACCTCAGGCTCTTTAGACATGCTCAGTTTCCCCTCCTCGCTTAAGTGGTCCTTCACCCTTCCCCAGTGTGCACTTCCTTCATCTCCTTAACAATCTGCAACCCTATCCCCAATGCTAAATATCTTTAATCCAATAAAATGGGCCCTCTGCGCCCCAAGGGCTCTCCCAGGGCATAGTCCCACTGGGAAAACCCCCACTCACGGGCTTGCTTTGCCCCGTGGCACCACAGTTGGTCTGTGCCAGAGATGGCAGAGCATATGGATGCAGGAGATGAACCTCACCACTAGCTGCTCACAGCTGACAAAATTGGGGGTGCACGGCTGCTTGCTCCTCCCAGGAGCATTCCTGGCCATTGAAATGCTTTCAGCTTGTTCCTTTGGGTGCAAAGCAATGGGTGGTATTACACAACCCCTCCTGCAGTGCTCCAGACCCTCCACAGATAAGGTTCCACAGGTGTACTTGATCAGCACATTTCATGGGGCTGTTCAATGATTTGTGCCAAAGCTGTTAATAATGGGAATAGGATCAGCTGTGAGGGTGAGTGCTGAGGCTTCTGCTTAGCCTGGCAGTTGCTATGTCCCTGCAGGATCCTGTCACCTCCCTGAAAATCAGCTTTTTCAGCTGCTTTGCAAGTGGCAGGAGATCACAGAGGTCCCCTGAGATCCCAGGCAATGATGGAGCAAGTCACTAACATGGAAAGGTCTGAGCACCCATCCTACATCCTGGCTCAGCAGGGGCTGTGTCTCTGCTGAGACCTGGAGCAGAGGGTGGGGGGATGCAGCTGTCTGTGCCACTGGGAGGGAGCTGGGGAGATGGAGGACATCGCCCCATCCACTCGCAGGAGGCATCAGGCCCATCTCTTGGAGCCTCCTTTCATCTGCCACTTTAGCAAAGTTCAGATGTGTTGGCTCTGAAGCCTTTCTCTTGGCTCAAGACCAGGAATTACTTTTACCTCTGTGCTTCTGCCTTCAAGGCACGCCCCAGTAAGCATCGGCTGCGACGGCCTGGGATGTGTCTGTCCCCGGCTTCCCCTGAAAGGAGGGGGAAAGCCCCCTTTGGCAGAGGGGCTCCCACAGCGCCTTGCTCGAAGGCCCAGCGATGCATGAAGCTGCCTCCGTCTGCCTTCCCCGCTCCCGGAGCCTTAATCCGTCTGGAGCGTGGTCTGCCTGCAAACTCCTCGGTGCTGCGGCGCCTGACGCCCCCCTAGGCCTCTTCTCCGCTTTCCCGGCGGCCGCCAAGAGGAGCCTGTGCCGGGGTCAGCGAGGCGCAAAGCCGCCGCCGGGGCCCGCCCTGACCCCGGCCCTGCCCGCCGTGCCCGCTGCGGGCAGCCCGCCTCTGCCGGCCTGTGCAGACCTGCAGGCGGCACCGGCAGCCCCGCGGGGCCGCGCACACACCCAGGAGGTGTGAGCAGGCGGCGGCGGAGCCGAGCGGGGCTGTGCCGCGCAGGGACACCCGCTGCCAGCCCGGCCCCAGCAGCCGCCCGCCTGCCGGCGTCCCAGTGGCGGGAACCCGACGTCCGCAGGGAGCAGGTATTTTGCTCGTTTGGCTCCCTGCCCCCGGGGTGGCATGGGGACGCCGTCCCGTGCTGCCGTGGGAGCTGGCAGAGCGGCAAGGGGGGTGATCGTCCTGGCCCGGTGTGCAGCCGAGGAGGGGAGGAAAGGGGCTGCCTGTGCCATTCCCACTGCCCGGAAAGCGGGAGCAGGGGGCCCAGGGCTGAGCGCGTGGTGAGATGCGGGGCGTGAGGCCGGGAGTGGGAGGTCTGGGACAGGCTGTGCTGCTCTCGCTGTTTCGGGGTCACCCTGTTCGACGCGCTAACCCGGGAGCTCTGCGCTCCCTCCTGTGAGGTCAGGGCACAGTGGGGCTGGGCAGCAGCTCCCGCTGACCTGCCTGGTGGCATGCAGCCTGGGCCGGCGCAGCTCCACAAGGGCAAAGGGGTCTTGCCCTGCCCATGGCCACCGGGTTGTCCTGTGCCAGCACCCCTGGGGCACAAAGGTTCCTGTGGGGCTGTGAGTGCACACTGCCATGTTGGTGATTGCAGCAATGCGTTTGTCACCCCTTCAAGCCCCCTGTGCCCCTCACACCAGGGCTGGCAGTGTGCTGTGGGGCCTGTTTGGTGGGAGCTGAAGGAGGGCTCTTTCTGGCCCTGATGGACCCTCGGTTCCCACTGTGCAGCTCTCCGACTAGAGCCAGAGCAGAAGCTGAGCAGGGTCTACTGTGTGCCCAGCCCAGCTCTGTTTGGGACCTGTGCCCTGTGCAGGGGTGTTGCACAATAACCACTGGTACTGCTGCTGCAGTCTCACTCTGGGCTGGAAAACTGGGTGGCGTTTTCTCTCCGAACCCTCCAGATAGCACCACTGGCGTAGACTTGTGGCCAGTCCTGTGCCACTGCTCTGCCAAGCTCCGGTCCTGGCAGCAACAGCCTCTTAGAGCGGCTGAGTGCTGAAGTTTGGCCGGTGCCCTCAGCCACTCCTACTGTACTTTGTACCCTGTGTGGGAGCCAGCTGGAGGGTGGCAAGGTTTCCCTGAGCCGCTGCTGGCTTCAGTGCTCTGCCTGTGTGAACAGCGACTGGGGGACAGGGTGAGTGCCAGGGCATGCTGCCTGAGCCTGCTGCTTGCTCACCCTTCTAGTGACAGCAGGGGTATGAGCCAGCAGCCAGAGCCCCTGGGCATCAGAGAGGGAAACTGTCTGGTCCCACAGCTTCCTGCAGTTGTGTTAGGGCTGGCTGCTTTGGTGCAACCACTGAGCAGATCACAGCTGCTTATCTGGTCCCTAGAAGATGGAGGGGGCAGTGGATGTGGGCACTGCTGTGCTGCTTAGCATCCCCAGCACCTCGGCTGGGTGGACCTGCTGATGACAGCCCCCAGAACTCCCCCAGCCTGCAGAAGCCGGCTGGGCAGGTTAGAGGTCCCACTCTAGGGTTTGTACCTGGCTGTGCATGCCCCAGCAGCCACTGCTTTGTGTGGGTCCTGGGGGAGACTCCGCACCCCAGCCCTGGAGACCAACACACTGGTGGTATTTGGGAGTGAGGTGCTGTGCTGGTATGCTACTGCGTAGTGGGGGTAGACCAGGCTCACCTTGGCCATAGCCAGGACACCTCAGAGCCTCTCTGGTGTGGCTGGCTAGGGCCAGGAGGGCCCTCTCCAGGGCCCAGATTGGGATGGGACGCAGCCCTGCTAGGCACATCCTTGCCCCCAACATTGGAGAGGATGTGGCTGGGAGGATCTGGTCAGCTGGCTCCCATGCCTGGCTTGTCAGTTGCAGTGAACTGAGAGTCTGGCTTGATCTGTGGGGTGATAGCATTGCATGGGGTGCCTGGCCTGTTGGGGAGGTTGAGATGAGGAGGAGGAGCAGCTCCACAGCAAGGCAAGTGGTAATAAACATGGGGATTCTTGGGGTGGATAAAGGGAGACCTTGTCTGGGGCTCCCTGCTTCCTCCAGCCAAGCGCCAGGAATCTGGGGACCGCAGCAAAGCCTCCTGGTCCTCTTCCCTTCCCAGTGCATGGGGTACCCCGTGATAGCCCTGCACCTCACCTGAGTGTCTGTGACTGTAGCAATGGGTTTCCCTTTACAGCTACTGCTTTCCCCCCCCAGCCCCCTCATAGCACTTGGACCAACAACCGTCTCTGCCTGCTCAAGCTGCAGCTCCTCCAGCCCCTCTGAAGATCCCTTGCTGTGCGAGCTGAGGTGGAGAGCTGCCAGGACGGGGATGCCTCAGGAGGGGACTGGGCTTAGGGAGGAAGGCAGGGGTTTCCCAGGCTGTTGCACACACCCCAAGCTGCAGCAAGAGCCCCAGGCTGCAGCATGGTGCTGCGCGATCCCTGCAGCTGTGCTGCTCCCAAGGAGCCTGGGTGCAAGGTTGTGTCGAGCTGGCTGGCAAGGCTGCCAGTCCCTGGCCCTGCGCGGTGCCCTTGGCTCCCAGGCAGAGCACCAAACCTGGGCTGAGGAGCCGGCCCTGCGCGGTGCCCTTGGCTCCCAGGCAGAGCACCAAACCTGGGCTGAGGAGCCGGCCCTGCTCCCTGCCAGCTCTGAGCTTGCTCTGGCTCGTTGAGCAAAGGGTCCTAGGGCAGCCTGCTGAACAGGTTGGGCTGCACCCGGTGCTTCTGCTTTCCCTGGCACCACACCTTGCCTGGGGACACAGCCAGCAACCCCGCTATGTCCCAGGGCTCTGGGGCAGCCGCTTGCCAGAGTACCTGGACCCATGATGCCCACGCTGCAGTGCCCCATCCCCACGGAGTGGGGTGGGGGTGGTGTTGGGAGGTCTGTGCCAACACGCTGTATGCATCCCCCACAGGACGCCTGACCTGTGGCCTGGGACAGCCCAGCGCTATGGCAGACCCCTCCACCTGCTGCCGCCCCTGTGCCACCTGCCTGCTCTGCCTCTACAGCTGCCAGTGGATCACTGCCAAGAAGGAGAAGAGGAAGGGCCTGAGAACCACCAAGGTGATACCATGAGTGATGCTGAGCTGGGGCTGGCCAGCCCCTGCATGGGAGGCTGAGTGGTGACTGGAGTGGGAAGGGTTCTGGCTGGGGGGCTCAGCCCAGATGTTGGGCTGCTGACCCCTTGCCACTGGTCCTGTTCCCCAGGGCTTAGCCCTAAGAGAGTTGGGATGCTACTTCAAACCCCCTCTCTCCAAGGACTGTCCCAGCCTGGAGCAGTGAGGGGGTGAGTTGTCTGTTCCTGCTGGGTGACAAGACAGAGCAGCACGCTGGAAGCACCAAGGCTGAGCCGTGGCCGTCCGCTGCTTGGCCAAGTGTGTGTCTGCGGCAGGGCTCACGTGTACGGGCAGCAGAGCACTGTGCTCCCCGAGGGCTGTGTGTGGCAGGCGGGTCCTGGGGCGCTGAGTGCCTGGCAAGGCACGTGGGAGGCACCGTTCCCAGCTGGGTGCAGCCCCTGCTGATGGGGTGCTGGAAGGGGGGTGTCCCTGGCAGTTTGTAACCCGGCAGGGGTGAGGCCCTGGGATTCTCTGAGGTCTCCAACTCCCATGGGAGTGGCTGTGCTGCTGCTTGTCCCATCTTGCTTGGAATGTGTGAGCTGGTCCAGGCTGCCAGGTGTCCTGCTCCGCACCTGTGGCACCCCTTACCTCCCCGTGTATGTGGAGCCAGGGGCTGGAGACCCTGAAGCTGGACTTGGCTTTGGCTGGGCAGGCAGGAGCAGTCTGCAGGCTCACCACTGCAATGGCAGCTCTGAGGCACAGCACCCCTCTCCACTCAGACCACAGATCACCCAGCTGGAAGGACACAGGACCTGGCTCCCTGCCCCTTCCTGTGTCCAAAGTCCCAGCCTGCTCCCAGGGGTTGCTGCATGGGAAAGGAGGTGGTCCTGCCACAGGGGCTGTCCTCCCCAGCCTGGTGTAGGCAGCTTTTTAACTTGCTGTAGGAGATGGTAGTCTGTCTTCCTGTAGCATGGTTCCAGCCAAAAGAGCTCTCCTGAGGAGCTCTGATCCCTCTCCATGAGGCAGCTCAGTGCCTGGACTCATGAGGCCAGTGCCTGCTGTGTCGCCCTGTGCACCCTGCTGCGCCGCCCTGTGCACCCTGCTGCAGCAACCTGGCCAGGGGCTAGGTGCCCTGCAGGTGTGTGCATAGCTGTCATCTCTGGCTTTCAGTGCGACTGCAGCTGGTTCCTTTTCCTCTTCTGCGTCTTCCTCTTCACACTGGTGTGGCTCTATTTTGCCATCATCATCCTCAATGATTTCCACAACTTCAATGAGTGAGTAGGTTCCCATGTCCAGCCTTCCTCCCCATGTGCCCCCCTGCCCCTCTGACCATCCCCTTTGCTGGCAGATTCATCTTCAAGCAGAGGAAGTTGTGGCTGGACTGGTCCCTGGTCCTGCTCATAGCTACGGCCGTGCTGATCACCTATGCCACCGTGCTGCTGGTGAGCCTCGCTAATCCTGCCTGGGCTGGTGGGAGTATGGAGCACAGGCTGGCTACAATGCAGCCCGCAGCGTCTAGCCTGCTGGAGCTGTGTCAGGCTGAGCATGGGCAGAGACCCTGCCTGTGTCGGGGGGGCCAGAGCTCCTGCAGCTGCGTCCTGTGCCCTTAGAGGGCTGGGGTGTGGGGTACAGCCCAGCTCTAATATCTCCTTGTTCTTCTTGCAGGTCCTTGCTTTGTGCTTACAGCTCTGTGGCCAGCCCTTGAAGCTACACTGGCTGCACAAGGTGAGAGACTCGGGGTGCAGGGATATGGTGCCCACCCTGGCTGCCCTTGCACCTTGGGAAGCTGTGACCAGCCTACCAGGGCTGCGTACGGCTGCTGGGACCCCACTGCATGGCTGTGTCCCCCCAGTGAGCTGGGCTTCAGCTTTTAGTCCTCCAGCCGCTCATCTCTGGGATGGGAATATTCCCCTTACTCAAAGCACAGAGTTCAGAGCTCAGCAAACCCAAATGGGGAAAGTGGGGTCTCAGGGCTTGCAGGGCTCGGGAAGAAGGGATGAGGAGGACTCTGCCTGCCCTGCCAGGGCAGAACCCAGCTGGCCTGAAGGATGCTATGTGCTCCCCTAACTGCCCTGTGCCCTGCCCCACAGACCCTGCTGATCTTAACTGCCTTGGTGGTGGCTGCAGCCTTCGCAGGGCTGGGAATAAAGTGGGCGGAGGAGTGGAAAAGTGCACGTGTCTCCCTGCAGGTGAGTCACCTCGATACTGGAGACTCCTCTGCTGTACCCAGTACCTGGCCTGTGGGGATGAGCTGAAGGGTGGTGACTGGAGCCCCCAGCCATGGCTGTGTGCCATGGGGGTTAACTCCCTGCCATTGATTTCAGCTGCCTGGCCAGGCACAGTGCTCCTTCTGCTCTTGCAGTCCTGCCTGGAGCAGCTGCAGTCAGGGCGATGAATGGTGGCTGGACCAGAGCAGGGAGTCTGTTCAGTTCCCCCAGGACTCTGTCCTTCCCTCCCTGGCACTGTAGCTCTTCCAGCAGTGCTTGCTGCAGTGGCAGATCCCTGGCATTGGAGCATGTGGGTTTTGAGGACAGGGACTGGGCTGGTGCCAGCTGACACCCTGCCTTTGCCTCCCCAGGCAACGGGTCCATTCCTGCACATTGGAATCGTGGGGGGAATGACGCTCCTTGCCTGGCCCCTGGCTAGCTTCATCTACCACACCCGCAACACAGGTAATCCCCCTCCAAGGTCTCCATCTCTCGCCTTGGCTGGTGCCCTGCTTCCTACCACCCAACGGAGCGGCACTGGTGTCAGAGTGGTGCACAGACAGTGTTGGTGCAGTAGGAACTACTCCCCAGGACTCAGTCTGGTAGTAACGCCCGCTCTTGGTTGCTACTTCTCATGCCCAGCCCTTGGTGCAGCTTTAGCCCTCACTGCTTTGCAGCTGAAGAAGGACTATGGATGGCAGAGTCATGCAGAAGTGCTGGGTTGGGGTGCAAGGACATGTAGTGGCCAGGAATAAATCTGCAGCGCTCCTGAGGCTGGGGTTGCCTGACCTAGGGCAACCATAACTTAATGCCAGGTGAAGCAGCCTTGGCGTATTCCTAACAGCCTGCAAAATACTTCCTCTGTTCCCTACCACTCTATCTTCTCTGTCTCTGCCTGCAGGTATCAAGGTGTTTCTGCTGCTTGCGTACTGCGCAGTCATGATCGCGCTGTATCTGGCTCCCCTGGGAATCACCTCCCCTTGCATCGTGGAGGAGAACCAGCTGCCCCCCAAACCAGCCCTGGTTGGTCACCGAGGAGCCCCCATGGTGAGTGACCAGCACTGACAGCATCCTGACACAGTGGTCAGGGTGGATGGGGCAGGCTGCTCCACCAGCTGTGTGGGGCCATGGAGTGCTGGCATCAGCCCCTTGCTGCTGCAGGCCGGGATGAGCTCCAGCCAGTCCTGTAGAGATGGGTCCCACACCAGCCAGGGCAGCATAGGGCTGGAGGATGGGTGAGCACAGGGTCAGGAGCGTGGGTGCAGCAGCTGCAGGGCAGAGCTGCTGAGCGCTGCTGGACCAGGAGCAGGTGACTCTCAGCAAAAATCCTGGCTGTGGAGCGTGGGCTGGGAAGCAGGGACTGGGACTCTGGCTGTCTGCACCCAGTCCTTTTCCACCCCCACCCTACCAGGGTCATTCCCGTCTCACTCTGGTTGCCCTAGAGCCCAAGCTGCCTACCCACACCCTCTGCACTAACACTGTTCCTTTTACAGCTGGCGCCTGAAAACACTCTCATGTCACTGCACAAGGCGGTGGGCTGTGATGTGCAAGTCTTTGAGACAGATGTCATGGTGAGGTAAAGGGGCAGCAGGGACTTGGAGGGAGGAAGGGGCCTTAGTATCCTGCAATGTCACCTCCCACATGGGGTGTTCTGGAACACATCTGGAGGACTGATACAGCCTGCATTTGGAGGCAGCCTGGCTCAAAGGCCTCTGCCATTCCCACCTTCCCAGTATGGGACTGGCTCCAGCTTGGTATCCCAATGAACTGGGAGAGGTACTGGGTTTCTGTCCTCCCCACGCAGGTTGCCTTCCAGGGTATTAGGAGGGAGGCATCATCAGGGCAGGGGCACTGCTTGGAAAACAGCTCCTGGCTCTAGTTTATCTCATGCAATCCTGCTATGGGGACAGCTGTTGCAGTAAGCAAGGAACTTCTTGGTTCCTGGCTTGGTCTCTGGGTGCTCTGTGCTTTCTGGACACTCACCTTTTTGTGCAGAGGACCACAAGCAGGCATAAAGGTGGGGGTTTCCCTAGCAGAGTGGCTGAGAGTGGGCAGAAATGCCAGGGCAGGGATAGGAGACAAACAGCTTGCAACACAGAGCTTCCCTCTCTGCTCCTTTGGCAGTGCTGACGGGGTCCCATTCCTCATGCATGACAATGAACTCACCAGGACCACCAACGTGCAGGTTGTGTTCCCTGAGAGGGCTGCCCTGAACAGCACTGCCTTCAACTGGACAGACCTCCAGCAGCTGGATGCTGGCAGCTGGTTCCTGGAGGTCAGGATGCCCCTGGGGAGTCTGGTCAGGGGTGGGTGCGTTTGTGGGTTGAGCTTGAGCCCTGCCCTGGGGAAGGTTCCCTCTGCAGACACCTGGCCAGGGTGCAGAAGCACTTCCACACCAGCACGAATCCCTTGGGTGCAGTTACGCCCCAAGCTGGAGTTTGTTCTGACTCCTCAGCTGAGTCATGGAGGAGGCTGGTTTGAGGGGAGATGTCTCATGCGTTCGCACTGTGCTGCACAGCCTGCCTGGGCTTGGAGGCAGCTGTGGCAAGGCTCTTCCCAAAAGGTGACTAACCAGCTGCTGAACTGCTCTGAATGCCCACAGGTGTCAAGGCTGCTTGAACTGTGCTGTTAGTGGGGAGAAGGGTAGGGGTGCCTCGCGGATGTGCAGGGGAAGGATCCCTGTGCCTGTCTGCAGCAGGGAGAGGCCAGTGCAGGAAACAGAGCCAGGGATGTGCACCAGTTTGGGAGGTGGAAGCTTACGATGGTGTCTGCCTGTGATGACTAACTCACCCTCACTCTTGCAGCGAAGGCCGTTTCCCACTGTGCAGAGTCTTTCTGCTGGCGATCGCTACCAGGCAACTAAACAGAGGATCCCATCCCTGGAACAGGCGCTAGAGGCAGCCAAGCAGAGCAATATCTCCATCATGTTTGACCTCCGGCCTGAGAACCACAGTGACTACCAGAGTTTCGTCAATGCCACGCTGGAAGTGATCTTACAGTCGGGTATCCCGCTGCAGCAGGTGAGCTGGCCACTGCCCCACCACTGAAGAGCCCTGCTGGCACACCCCTGCCATGGTGGCAGGTGTTCCACCAACCCCACTGAGCATCCCTGCCACCCCATACACCACATCCCCATCGTGATCTCTGCTGGGGAACCCTGTCCAGGCATGGGGTTCTCTAGCTGGGGGAAGTTGCCAATAATTAGGGGTTAATGCCTATAGCTTCAGACCCCTCCAAATATTCTGGTTCCCCAGCACTGACCATTCTGGTTTGTAAACATTGACTCATTCTAGGGAGGGGACCAACAGTGCTAGCAAGAGCAGGAAAACAGTGCTCAGGCTTCCACCTCCCCACACTGCGCCACACCTCTCCCTGCAGCTCTGGGACTCCTGCTGCAACCTCCTGTGTTGCCTTTGTGCTTCATCCAGCCTCTGCAGCACAGGACACGTGCTGCCCTGAGGGGATGAATTAGCACCCAAGTTGCTTTCCCTTCGTGGCTTTTTGAGAATGCAGAGCAGGAGGGGACACAGCAAAGACTTATTCTGTAGTGCTGATCCAAGGTGCGTTCTTGCTGCAGAGTTGGGGCCAAAGGGATGCACTGCTTGATCCACTCAGGGGCCCAGAAAGGACGTAACTGCTGCAGCTTTCTTAAGTTAGAACTGCTTTCTCCCCTCAGTGGGGTCTGTGCTTACTTCTTGGCTGGGGCAAGCTCTTAGGAGACTGTCCTGGCTCAGATCCCCATGGAGGGGCTGAGGGTGCAGAGGGGGGCAGGAAGCCCCCCTGAGCAGGCTTTGTGTGCCTGGACCTGCAAGGAAATATCGGAAGAGAGCAAGCTTTTTGAAGCACCTCTCCTCTGCATGTGCTCTCTGGCTTTTGCCCAGGTCCTCTGGCTGCCAGATGGGTTCAGGGAACAGGTCAAACAGCAAGCCCCAGGTGTTCAGCAAGTTTACGGCCGGAAGAGACTCCAGAATGAGAAGGAGCCACTGCTGCATGTCAACCTGCCCTATCAGGACATGAGCTCTGAGGAGATCAGGTGAGACCTCTGTCCTTGGGAGCTGTGGGCTGTGGGGCCTGGGCACTGTCCCAGCTCTGTCCCAGGGGCCAGCAGAGGGGAGGGCCAGCTGAGGCTGCATGCTGGCGCACTGCTGGGAAGGGCAGGGTCTATGCTACAGCCTTGCAGACAAGCATCCCTCATCAGGCAGGGCTGGCACAGGGCACGGAGCTGGCTGCAGTCCTCTGCCTTGCCAGCATATCTGCCCTAGGTCTGGCTCTCCAGACAGTTGCTTCGTGTGGCTGCAAAATGCTGGATCTCATCCCAGATATACAGTCCTCTCTGGCTGTGCACTGAGTGTGCCGGCTCCCCGCCGTCTGCTGCTCTGACCATGGCTGTCCCTACGCAGGCAATACCGCCAGGACAACATCTCTGTCAACTTGTACGTGGTGAACCAGCCTTGGCTCTTCTCTGTGCTGTGGTGCTCTGGGGTGAGCTCTGTCACCACCAATGCCTGCCAGGTGCTGAAGGAGATGAAACACCCCATCTGGCTGCTCGTAAGTGACCCCTCCGTCCTTCACCCTGCCCCACACCCTTGTGCCCCAGGCACTTGTAGCTTCCTTTCTGCCTGGAAGGTGGCTTTTGCCCAGTGCTGTGCTGGCATGGGAACATGTCACCCTGCATAAGGGACTGCTAGCCCAGCAGGCTTGGCTGTGCCACCAGCACACCATCCCTGGCTGGTGTTCATGGCTTGTCTTATTACCTTGCAGCCCAGCAGCACATACCTTATGATCTGGATTGTTGTAGACTGCACTTCCTTCCTCGCCATCCTCTGGGCCTTCCTCTTGCTGAAGTATGTTTGATCCCTTTCCCCCTCCCAGGGCAGGTCTGTTGGGGGAGGCTGTAGTGTGCCCTGGATGGCTGGAACATACTCAAACCTGGTTGTACTTGCTCGCACCCCTCTCTGGACTCCGATCCTGGGGAGATCCGCTCCTGTCTGGCTAAGTGAGACAGCAGTGTGTTGAGGCAGCCTTTATCACCAGGCCGCAGCTAAAACTCTGGCCTGACCCTTCCTCAAGCTGCTGGATGCCCTAGTTCACGCTTACTGTCTTGCTCTGCACCCCAGGGCTTGGTGGGCTGAGACTGGGGGACCTCGGCCCTGCTCCTTTACTGGTGCTGCAGGCACTTCGAGCAGATCCCTGTGGGGCCATGTGTCCTCTGGGGCCCCACAGTCTCCAGCTGGGAGCTCCAGAGAGGAAACGGGGAGGCTAGACTGGCTTGCTTACATCGATCCTATTCCGTCTCCTAGGAAATGCTCCCAGAGAAGACAGCCAGCGGGTGAGTGCGCACGGATGTGAGCTCCCCTCCCTTGGAGCCAGGCTGTGCCTGTGGGACTCTCCCTGGCAGGCTGGCAGCTTTCTCCAGCTGAATGTGACAGTGGTTTGGGATGGCCGGGGAAGGGAAGGGAATCCCAGCTCAGGGAGTCCTTGTCTTGCCCTTAGTAATCAGCCCTGTGGGATAGCACTGGGGAATCCAGGCCTCCTCAAACCTGCTTTTCAGGCCAACTCTGCCTGTCACTGCAGCATAGCGGCTGCCTGTGATGGCTGTTTTTTCTCTTTCTCCCCAGAGTCTGAGACAGACGTGCTGCTCACAAAGATCAACAGCTTAATGCAAGAGTGACCCCTCCAGCCTGCGTCAGCCACGGGAGGGGCTGCCAGAGCCCTGCACGGCTCAAGTGGGGAGCACTCCTCAGGACAACTTCGAGGCTCCCTTCCTTTGCAGACTCCTTCCTGAGCTTCCTGTCCCCCATAGCCTTCCTGGCTCCTTGAGTGGTGCACAACTGCCCTCAGCTAAAAAGACTTGGAACTGGGTTCCCAGTTCCCACTGGCAGCGAGGAACTGAAGCCTTTGCAGGGGTTTCCTGGGGCTGGCTTGTGCCTGGGGGCTAAGTACTTATCCAGCGGTGCTGGGGCTAAGACCTCCACCCTGGGGTTTGGAGACTTGCAGGGATTTGAGTCGCTGTTTGGTGCAGGGGAAAGGCAGCCTCCACCTGTCAGCAGCAGCTCTGCAGCCAGCGATAGGAAACCTTGTTTGAAGTGCTGCTGCGCTGCCCCAGGGCTTGAGGGATGGGGGAGGTGGGGGGAAGGGGGGCTTTTCACAAGCCGGAGGGGCAGCTGAGCTCTTCCCACCCCTATGCTGGACACAAGTCCTGCCCCTGCTGCTGCTGGCTTGGTGCTTGCGGGCCCTGGTGCTGGCATCCCGTGCAGCAGTTGGTGCCTGTTGCTCTGGGGGGAAAGGGAGCAGGGGCTGGGGGTGGCGGGGTGTTGGCAGGGCCATAGTCGCTCCTGCTGCTGCAGGGCTGCGGAGGCGGGTGAGGGAAGGGAGCGCTGGGACTCGGCGGCGGTCACTTTGCAGCAGGCCCTGAACTTGGAATGGGAGATCGGGTCAGTTTTACTTGTTTCTGCGTATTTATGTCAATAAATCAGTGGAGCAGTAGTCAGACCCTGAAGGGGTGAGTTGCCCATAACTGCTTCCTCCCCCTTTCCCGCTCCCCTTCATCATCATTACTCGCAGGTGGCGGCTACCTGGAACGCTGCCGCCCCCCGAGCAGGCGCAGCCCAGCCGGTACCGGCCCGGAGCCGGCGGGCATCCGCGGCGCGTCCGTGCCACCTAGTGACCGCTCGGAGAAGCGGGGCCGGGGCCCGCGCGGCTCCTGGGGCCGAGCCCTCCGCAGCGGGGCGAGAGGGGAGGCTGAGCCGGGCGGGTCGCCGGGCTTCCCGGGCGGGGTGCGCAGGCCGAGCCGCCCCGGCCCAGCCGCCCCGGTGGCCCGGCGGGCTCCGAGCAGCCGCGCCCCAGGGTAGAGCAGCGGGTGCGCTCGCGGTGCTGGGGCGCTCCCGGAGGCGGTGCCGGCGGGGGGCGGGCGGGGGGGCGGCTCCTCGGCCGGTTCCCGCGGGGCGGGGCGGGCGGTGGCTCGGCCGCTCGCGGGCTGGCGCCGACCGGAGCGGCCGCCGGCCACGGCGGAGCGATGATCCGCCGGGAAGGTAAGGAGCGCCCTGCCCTGCCCTTCCTGCGGCGCCGGGCACCGCGGCCCGTCGCGCTCAACAAGTGTCTGCCCTGCCGGTACCGGCACCGGGATTGCGCCCGGTGCCCCGCGCCCGTGCCGGGCAGCCCTGCCCGGTACATCCCTGCCCGGTGCACCCCCGGGGTTGAGACCTGAGGACCAGGTGCCCCGGCTTCACACCCTCCCTAGGCTGTGGAACACGTCCTTGTGCCACCATGGCTTGGAGCAGGTGGCCATGGGATGCTGTGCTTGCTTGCTTGCAGCACCCTTGGGTGCTATGGGGAGGGCAGGTGTGGGGCTGTGGGCCCTGTGCGAAAGGCTCTCCTGTAAGTGGGGCTTGCACCTTGAGGCATAGTGAGATGGGCCCTAGAGGCCATGTGCTCTTTCTCGGGTGCTGCAGGAAGGGTGCTCTTGTCTCTTCCCTGTGCTGCAGGCACAGAACTTCCCTGCGTTTGGTGGTCCAGGGCCAGCGCTCCCCTGCTCCAGCTAGCTGTCACCTGGTGCTGGTGGGCAGCAGCGCAGAGGTCAGCGCATGGTGCATGCCACTCTTCCTGTGCTGCCTGGACTGGGATGGGATGTTCACACCACATTTGCAGTCTTTGTGTCCTAGTGCGGTGGCTCCATTTCTCCACCTGCTTCTTTAGCTTCTGCTGATAAGGTCAGGAACGACCACACAAAGATGACTCAACCCTGTTTGCGGGATGCTGGGCAGTGTTGGAAGCCACTGTCTGATCTTTCAGAAAAGGAATCCCTTAGTGATAACACAGGGGCTGGGGTGCCTGTAACAGCCCAATAAATCTGGAGCTTGGGGAAGTCCCTGCTTTTCCAGGAGCCAGCTTTGAGCAGGAGCTATTCATGCTTCCCCAGGCTTCTTTCTCTGTTCTGCTCCTACAATGAATCAGTGTGGGCTGGTGACACAGGCAGGAACCCCTTCCCCTTTTGGCAGAGGAGGAGCCAGGAGGGGAGCCAGCTGGGCAAGCTGGGACAGCAGGTGGCACACACCCTAGCAGACACTGGCCCCCTTGTTCAATGACCTGAATTCCCAACTGAGAGCCCTGGGATGAGCAGGGTCATCCTTTCTGCATGAGTTCCTGGGTTAAAAGATGAGTCCCCAACAGGGCAGGACAGATCCTCTGCCTCTTCACACAGACGTTCTTTGTTTGTGGGCTGTCTGGGTGACAAAGGGAAATATTCACTGATGGGGCTGGGATGGGCTCAAGGTCCATGGGAGCTCCCTACCTGCCTGGTCACATGGGTCACATTTGGGGCTGGAGCTGGACTGACAGCTCTGGACATCTGCCCAGAGAAGCATATAAGTGTCCTGGCACAGAAAGATCACAGTTCCACTATTTAAGGTCTAAGGTTGTCTCACAGCTATGGTGATCCCGGTCTTTAACCAAAGTGTTGCTCCATGGCAGCCTTCAGCTCCCCTTCTGGCCAGCACCCCTCCTTCCCTGACCCCAAGGTATCACATTCCTTTCCCTGTGTCTCCTGCTGACCCAAGGCTGCCCGCTGCGTGGAGCGATTCTTACACTTCACCCTGTAAAAATTCAAGTTTTGCCACTCATGGAGCTGAGCTCCTGAATAGCTGCTTTGCTTGGGAGGTGGTAAAGGTGCTCAGGCTGCCCAGAGCCATGGGGTTTGGAGGTAAGTTAACCTGGGTTTAGCCCCTGAATTTCAGGGTTGAGGAGGGCCAGTCGGCAGAACCACCTCCCCTCTAGCCCCTGCCTGGGTCTCCACTGTGGCCCTTCTGCCCCTCGTGACAGGGTTAGCTCTTCCAGGTATGTGTAAGGAGGCTGCTTTTGTGGCTGTCTGACTCTTAAAAATACAGAGCTGGAAGGCAAGTTGAGGTATTATCCAGGTGACTCCTTTGCACTGCTCCAAGGCTGCACTCGAGCCTTCCCTCACGATGTTTGTCCATCCTTCGGTGTTAATGCTTGTTACTCCTGTGTCGTCTCTGCAGACACTGAACGCGCAGTGGAAATTCTGACCAGATACCAAAGAACCCTGCGGTCCCCGGAGGAGCAGGAGCTAAAAGCCTCCATTGGAAAAGTCTCGCACATCTTCCAAAGTGAACTCTTCCAGGCCTTGCTGGGTAAGCCCCTGCCTTGTGGTCCTGGGGGCTTTGTGGTGAGTGGGCTCTCCTGGGGACCTGATTCTGCAGGGGTACCTGGCACTCCAGGCTGGGCGCATCCTGTGCAAACACGTGGGTGCCTGTAGCACTAGGGAGCTGGGCTGTCTTTCCCCTCAAGGGCTTGGGCAGGAGATACTGGGGGTCGGGCTGCAGTCGCTGAGTGTCTGCAACGTCAACAGGATTCCTTGTTTGGGTGATTGTGGACAAGGGGTAAAGCCACCTTCATCAGGCCATGCCAGATCTATCCAGCACCTGCTAAAGGATGCTGCAATGGTGTGGGCACCCTCTGCATGGTGCGTCTGCAGCCACCACCGAGTTTCCAGCTCTGCTGCTGTACCAAGGATGCCTCACCATGGTGCCTCGGTCTTCCCCATGCCCCTCAGCCTCATCACAACCTGCTACTTTCCATCCCTGCTATTGACCCGAAGGGAAACTAAATTTTTTTGTCTTTGAGAGAGAATCCACACGTAACCAGCTCCTTTTGGGGTATCCTGGCCTTTATTGTGCTTAGACTTAGAAGACTTACAAGCGCTTGCAAGTAACATGCTGTGCAAGTGGCTCCATTTCACACAAGGAACAGACTTGACAGTGAAGCTCATCTTGGGCCTGGCACCAGAAAATGCCATTTTGAGCACAGCATATATTCTCCATGTGGATTTAGACAAACACAGCTGGAGTCTTGCTGGACCATGCAGCTTCTCTGTGCAAGATGCACGGCTGTCTTGCTGAAGAAGGTCATTTGAAAATGCACTTTCTTTGCAATATTTTTTTTTATAAAAACAAAATGGTTTTGGACTCTGAAGTGGCTCAGCTCCATTCTGTGCCAGAGTAGACCAGGTCCTGGCTGTGTAGGCTCGCTTAGGGCCTCAATTTTGGAGGTAATCCCAGAGAACCATTTGCAGAAGCTGCAGTGTGCCGAGAGGGGAAGGAGCTCCCACTCAGCTCCTCTCCTTAAGTCCTACTCCCTGTGGGCCTCAGGGAAGTGTACATAGCCCTGGTGGTTTCTGTTCCTGGGTTTCCTGGGGGAGAAGCCGAGTTTTCCTGCTGGGAAGGAAGGGAAAGCACCCCAGAAGCTCTGCACTCCAGAGGAGGACCCAGGCCCCGGAGTGCAGAGCTCCAGGTATGGTCTGTTCTCGGTGTGTTTTGACCCAAGGCTGTCTCAGCCCTGGTGCTTCCTCTGACCACCGCTCTCCTCTCTTGACACCTCTCACCTTTTCTTCACGTTTCTGCAGCCTGAGACCCATGTCGGAGTCTGCAGAGCCCTGAGCTGCCAGCAGCTCCTCTGTGCTTCAGGTTATCCATTGGAAATGAAACACAATCATGGGATGAGTGGTGTGTCCTGAGCTATTTTATTCTCTTCTTTCCTTGTCTTGCTTTTGGAACATCACCTGGAGGCTTTCAGCCCCAGCGTGTCTTTGTGCAGGGCTTGCTCTGGGATGTGTGTGCTGTCGGCAGCAGAGACATGCAGCAAGGGAGGGCTCCCCGGGGCTGTGGGCCCCCACGCCTAAGGGATGAGCGTCTGTCTCCTTTCTTGCCTCTTCAATTATACAGCCCACTCTCAAAACAGTCCACAGTCAGCCCCATGCTGGAGGCAGTGGTCCCCAGCAGGGCTGTGACCACCTCGGCAAACCTGACACAAGTCCAACACCCCTGGCTGCTTTTGTGTGCTCCCCCGGCCCTCCCTGGGGCTGAGCAAAGGCAGCGAAGCAGCTTTCCCAGCGCCCAGGGCTGTTCGTGTTAGTGCAAAAATGTTGTGGGGAGAGCATAGCTGGAGAGAGTGCGTCCGTGCGCACAGCGAGCTGGCTGCGGTGTGTGTGCTGGCACGTGGACACGGCACAGGCTTCTCAGCTCCCTGCTCTGCGCTGTCTGCCTTGGTGCCTTGTCAGCACTGGCACAAGGGAGTGTTGCTTGATTGCCGGTGACCTTTTCAACTGGTTTAACAGGATATTAGTTCCCTATGCCAGAGCAAGCTTTCTTTAGATGTGTTTACCTAACTAGGAACTTGCATTAATTGCTTCCTCCCCCGCCCCCGGAGCGTGGGTCTGTGAATTCCTCCATCCCTGGTGTGGACACGTGTGATGCTGTATCGGCTGCTTGCTCGCTGTGCCCGCATACAGCCCACACACACCAGGGTGGCTCAGTGTCCACACTCCGGACCCACTGCAGCGCGGTGACAGCTCTGGGAGGGTGGTGGAGAATTTCTATTTTATTTGCTTTTCACCCCCCCTTTTCCCAGTGAGCTGCTGTGCCTCTGTCTGAAGTTTGCTCGGAGTCACGGAGCTGCTTCAGAGTTTATCCAAGGGAGGAGGATTTGCAGGAGAGCTGTAGGTACGCCTCCCAGCACGGAGGCTCCCATCTCACTGTCCCGCACCACGCCAGGTGCTTCTGGCTCTGGAGAGGTCTCAGTCTGCAGAAGTCCCTCCTCTTGCAGCCTTTCAGCAACATAGACCTGCTTTTTTTTCAACTCCTGGGGAACACGAATGCGTGAGTGTGGTACATCCCTGTCCTCAGATCGCATGCTGGTCATGCTCTCCAAAGGCATGCATTGGCCAGCTGGAGTTTGAACACCCAAACGCATCATGCCATAGTACAGCTACAAGAAGTGCCAAACAAACATCATGGAGTTTTCCAAGTTAGTCCACATGAAAAATACCAGGGATAGGGCTTTCCATATGCTTTTTTTTTTTTAAGAATAAGCTGGTTTATGGACTCCAGAAGACTCAGTTTGCCCAGCTCCAGAGGAGTATCTGCTGGGATGTTCAGATAAAGCCTGTGTAGTGTCCAGGGCTGTATGTACGTGTTGCTGTGAATGTGTCCAGTGTTGCTCTGCACGTGTGCCATTTTCTGCCAGACTTCTCTAAGCACAGTACAGCCCCTTAAATCCTTGTGCCCACTGTGCCAGACTCAACTCCCTCTCCCAGGAGCTGCCCATGCCACGGGGCACGCTAAGTCAGCCAGGACAGCTCCTGCCCCGGCTGGTGCCATGGTGGCCCAGCTCACCGATGCGGGAACTGCTCCGCATCGCTGGAATGTGCCAACCCCTGCTCCGCACAAAAGAAATTCCTTGGCGGCGCAGAGGGAAAACAGGCTGTGCTGGCTCCCTCCTCCTGGCTCCTCTCTCCCTGTGTCTGAGGCCATGGAGCCAAGCACGTGACTTGCAGGGAAACAGCCCAGTGAAAGGGCGTGCGAGGAGCCTGGGCTCGGGGATGCTGGGGCTGGGCTGGGGTGATCGTGGTCCTGCTTTCCCTCTGCGCCCCGGAGCCCCCAGGGACATGCTTGGCCACTGGGAGGATGGGGCTCGCATGCAGAAGCTGCTCCCTGACCTTTCCTTCTTGGAGCTGAGGCTGAAAGGGGCTGTTGTGCCCTTTGCAGTGGGCGAAGCTGGGCAGACAGGCAGGGCTTGTGTGTGCTTGGCCACCCCGGCTGCCAGCAGCCCAAAGGGCAGTGCTCCTCCCAAAACCCCTCTGGGGCTCAGCTCCTCTCCCGTGCCCAAGCGGTGGCTGGCACAGACCTCAATGAGGTCGTGTCGGCTGCTCGGGCCCCAACCCTCCCCTGTGGCTCCTTTTACCCCCAAAAAAATGCTCCTCTTGGAGAGCCCTGCTGCTGTGGTGGCACAGGGAGAGGGAGGCTATTGCCGACCTGTGGTGCTTCCCTGGGTGCAAAACTCCAGCAGGGAACTCATTTTGCAAGCAGCGCTGCTGGGGATGGCAGTCGCAGCTTCACCGGGTGGCTGAAAGAGCCAGGGTGGAAAACTGGAGGAATATGAAGGATTCCCAGTCCTAAACTTCTCCCCTTGCAAATTAGCCCATAGCCAAGGATGGAAACTCATAGCTTGCTTGCAAGCTCTGCTATGGCAGCCATAGGTGTGAATCCTGCCTGTGGCACCGGGGACATGGCTGGGAGGCTGGTGCAAGGCTGGAGTTTCTGCTTGGGGTAAATCTGCAGCGATGCAGCTGATGACAGTGCACGTGTCAGGGAAGAAATGTAATTTTCTGGAAGCGCGTGTGCCGGCTGGCACAAGGGAGCTGCGTAAGCCCTCGGATGCTGGTGCTATAGAAATATTTAATGACATTTATTTGACATATTGATGCCAGGAGGAAATTGTTAGACAAATTCTAATCTCTGTAATTCTTGAGTTACTCTTCCTTATTAGGCCCAGAGTGGATTTACATTGTCATGAGACAGAAATTGGGCTGTAAGACAGAACATGCAGTATCATCTTTTGCTACCACTACACTCTCTTACTGAGGCTTTTCAGGTAGCGCCGCTCTTAAAGGGCGCAGGTGAGGCAAACTTGTATGCAACTTGTGATGCCCATAAGAAATGAAAGAATCCATCATATATTTAAATTACCCTTAATGCCACATGCATCTGTCCTAAAATGTACTCCTGTCATGGCTGCGCCCTTTGCTGCCTGAACCCCGTCCCCCAGTCCTGAAACTCCTCTAATCCCTGGTACCAGCAACGATTCCCTCTCTTGGCAAGAGTCTAAAACGGGCTGAGGGTTTCTGAGGTGGAGAGTGGCTGCTTTGGAGGAGAAGCTTCCCGCTCCACAGGCGCCTTGCCAGCTTGGCTGCCCAAGGCTGTGTTCTTGCAGCAGATGGGTGACAAACAGGGACGCCGGCAGTAGTGCACCCCCGCGACGGGGCTGTTCAAATCCTGTTTTTGCTTTTGCGAAGTTTTGTGCATTCCAAGCGTAATCCGTGCAGCCAGGAGCCCCTGCTATCCCGTTACGCAATGACTATTTTATAACCAGAGGGAAAGATGTTTTTGCATGATAACAAAGTCCCGTTTGTTTGGCTGTGTGATGACTGCTTGCCGTGATCTCATGTCTGATTTGGGAGGGCTTCAGGGGCTGCCAGCAGTGTGCTCGGCACCTGGGGAGCTGTGGAGGAGGTACCCCAGGTGCAATGGGAGGATCTGGCGACTCCCACTCTTCCTGTCATTGCCAGCTGCCCCGTTTCTCCCAGGACACAGGACAGAGGCTGGCAATGATGCAACACAAAACAGCAGCTCCAAAAGTGGCATCGGCATCAGGCAGTGGCATGGTGCTCCCTGGACTTGGGTGGCCACACAGCCTGGCTGGGCTCCCGGTGGGCACAAAGCCACTCTCCCAGCAGCTGAGATTTGTAGCAGCTTTTTCCCTGCGGCTGGGAGGTCACCAGGCAGCCCCTGGGAGATGCTGGGGGTCGATGCTGCTCCCCATCCCATCTGCAACATGGATGTGCTGCTGCGGTGAGTGGGTATGTGGTTAAGCACAGGGAAAGGATGGGGTCTTGCATCTCAGGGTGCAATCCTGCTTTGTGAAAGCCTCCCTAGGAAATAGCCTTGGGGAGCATGTCCCTGCTTACACTGCGCAGCACTCACCAGATTTCCTTTGGAAATCTTTATAAAGTGGCCATTTAATACCCCGTGGTGCCTTGGTGTGGCATAGTTTCAGGTGAGAAATCGCTCTCTGAAGGGCTGGTGCAGCCGCTTCATCCCTGAGCTCCCAAGAATCACTGGGGGAAGAGCCATGGCGCCTCAAGCTGGGACCCACCGCTCGTTCTTGGGGTCCCTCACAGAAGAGGGGCTCTCCAGCCTCTTCCAGAGCAGACACTGGTACAGAAAAAGAACTCAGGTTCCTGCTACGGCTTTCCCCACTCTCAGTGCTTATTTGTGCTGTCATGACGTTTTAGCCCTGCTGACTCTGCCAGGCTTCCTGTTTCCCAGGTGCTTGAAGGGATTTATTACATTTTTATGCTTTTTGCAAGGCGTTTACCAAACTCTTTTGGCCGACCTCTTGGTGCTTTTCGTTTAACCTGGCAGCATTTACCATCCTTTCTGGTTTTTTCATCTGGATGCAGCTTCAGCTGTTTGGTGAATGTCTTCTCACTTTTAATAGCCTCCTTTCCCCTGCAGTCCAGCCTTGCTTTCTCCCTTTTGCCTTTACAGTATCCCCCCGCCAGGCATCGTGGGTTTGCTCTGATGTCCCAGTGGGGCCTCCCACAAATGTTTTACCCTCTTTGTTACCCCTTTCAGTTTCTTCATAAAAAAGATTCTCACTTTTGACATAGTTCCCTCTCTGAAATTAAACACTTCCACAATGGGTATATTGGCTTTCTTTGCTCTTATGGAGGTGCTGGATCTGGAGGTCCATGTCTGACCTGGCTCTGGAGATGAGCTGGGGGCTGCTGGGGGTTGGCAGCTGTCTGAGTGCATGCATGGCAGTGGGGGCTTCCTCAGGGAGGAGTGAAGCCCACTGCAGCCCTGCTGCTCCCTGCAATCCTCCACGTGTGACCAGGAGAGGGTAAAATGCTCCTGACAGGGATAAGAGTCTGGGCTTCCACAGCCCCTCTGGAGCTACACTTGGGCAGCAGCTGTGGTCAGGTCCTGCTGTCACCCCATAGCTGTGTCTGGAGCAGTGAGGGCTGGGATGCCCCATTCTCACACCTTCCTCTGGAGCCGCTATGATTTAGAGCAGCAGACTCAGATCCTTGGAGCCCAGAGTGAGGATACCTGGCATCTGCTTATGGCAGCACACAGACAGTATCGTGCCAGGTGGGAAGAGGGAATTTGTTGGGGAAGGAGCTGGAGATAACACAGCTGTAGCCATCAGCTTTAGAGCTTGTACACCATGAGCCTGCTGTCCTAGTGCCCTGTGCCATCTCTGCCTGTCCCTGTGGGAAGGGAACTCCTCCACAGGCCAAGGATGCTGGGGAGCAATGATAGGGAGGGAAAAGCCAGGCAGCATCAGGGCAGGCAGGGGCTGCCTGGCACAGGAGGCTTCTTGGAGCAGAAGGGACATGGGACCATGCATGGGGCTGGCACAGCCTGGAGGAGAGTGGAATGGGGTGGGTTTATGATTGATGTTGCTGAGTGCAGTTTGCTCTTAGTCCCCGTGAAATGTGTGGTCATTGCTGCGTGGAAATGCCTGTGCCTTGCACAGCCATGGGGCACTGAGCCAGGCACCCACTGCACCTCTTGCCTTGCAGGAGGGGGCACAGTGGGCAGCGTGGCAAGGGTAGGGAGCAAGCAGAGCCCTGTCACAGCCCATCACCCAGGTGCTAGCCTCTCAGAAGGCTCAGACTTATGATGCTGTGGGAGCAGAGTGAGTGGGCACAGGTGCTGCAGCCCACGCAGTATGCTGGCATCGAGCTGCCTCCCCGGTCCTGTGGATATTTCTCGCGCTGTTTTGCAGATATCCATGAATTCTACGATTTCACACTGCGCTCCGCACCCCTGCAGCCTCCCAGCCCGGAAGCACATTGCGGCACAGCCAGGCAGCAGCATGGGGTCAGTGAGCCCAGCTCCATGGTCGCACTCGGAGAGCCCCAAAACCCCCCCGAGGTAAGAGCCGCTCCAGCATGATGCTCCTGCACCGAGGGGGAGGCAAGGGGCACGGGACGCTGCGGCCACTGCCGCCCAGCCAGCTCACACCCAGAGTGTTTCCACACCTCCTCTGTCGTATCTTGTCTCATTAATGAAGCAACTTCTCTGGTTCATAAGTGTTAATTGAATTACTCCTAATGCAAATAGCCTCAGCTCCAGCTCTGGTTCCTGCTCTGCTGTTGCAGCTGGATTAGTTACTCCGTCTGACACTGTCTCCCACGGACGCATTTCAGCTCTCTGATCCAGACGCCTCACAGGCTGCTTTTGATAAGTGAAGTAGGTTGAGTCTTTAAAGTTTCCTGTTTCAGGATTTTTTTCAAGCTCTCAGATAACTTCTGTCTCTCTTATTTGCATTCTTTTTGATTTTCAACAGCCTTTTAAAAGATACAGCTGCAGGTGGGGAGGCAGGAGTTGAGCAGTAGGGTCTCAGTTATCTCAAAGGCATAAAGGTAAAGAAAATTGCCCTGTGCCTTTGCAGGCCCTCTTCCCGTCCCCCTCTCACTGCCTTGTGCCCTGCCAAGGGGTGTTGTGGGATCGCCCTGAACTGGAGATACAGGAATATTTGTGCAAAAATGCAAAAATTCCTCCTTTCAGTGAAATAATCGTATCAGATAAACACTGTATTTCTGCCTCACGGACTGAACTGGCTTCCCATCGTGTACCTGTGGGGACACCAAATTTGAGTGGTACACAGGGATGATGGAGCTGAATGATGTCTCCTAAGGAGGAACACTTTAAAGGAGCCTGATGATCAAGAACAGGGGGGACAAAGCTGCCCACAATCAGTGCAGGAGATATCTGTGTCCCTCTCACTTAGGAACCCTTTTAGTCCCATTTTATCTTGACCCCCTCCGCATTGACAGTCCCTCTAGTTAAAGGCAAACCTACAGATCTAGTCTGTGTTTATGAATGACTTTTTAGTGATGTTAAACCGTAGGCAGTGGGATCCTGCTTTGGTTTTTTGGGTCTCCTGCAGACATCATCCACCCACGGGTGAGCAGTGAGCTCTGCTGGCAACAGCTGCCAGTCTCTGCGGCGAGGTCAGTCTGTAGGGCCCCGAGGATATGTGAGAGTCAATAAGGACATTTAAAAATCAATGTGGAAACAAGTGGGGAAGCAGCCGTGGGCCTGATGCAGCTGGCGTAAGGGGTGCTCCTGCTTCCCCTGCAGTGCCCTGCGCGCACAGGCCACAAGCAAAGTAGTCCATCTCGGGACTTCCCTGCCCTAAACATAGCCCAAATCCATTGACACCATCAAATCCCTCCTCCTTTCTCCAAAAAATGTGTTTGAGTCCTCTTGTGTTGCTGAAACGTGAAATGCAACAGGGAGCTGCCCCTGCCCAGCAGTGGGACAGCCCTGGAGTCCCCTGCCTCCACCATCAACTGCAGTGATCCTGCTGCCCATGGAGGGAGTTGGGTGCTCACTGAAGGCAGTGTGAGCCCCCTGCATCGGGGAGAACTCATTTTGGCCCTTCCAGAAGCAGTGGGGGTCTTGGAGGCAGCTGGCCTGCCCTACCCGTATGTACCCCTGTGTCGTTTCAGGATCCGTGCCAGGACAGCGAGCAGAGGCTTCCCGCAGGGGCTGGGGACAGCGTGCCCAGGACACCTCCGCGGCTGGTGAGGGTGACAGCACGGAGGACAGAGGCACCAGCCAGTGTCTGCAGCCTGGTGCTCGGCTCTCGCAACGCCCTGCCCCAGGTGAGCCTCCGTGCACCCCACGCTGCATCCCGCTCTGCCAGCCCAGCTGGCACTGAGGGGATAGCACCGGGGCCGTGTGCCTACAGCACTGCAGGGACAGTCCCGGGGAGGCGTTTTCCTCCCCTGGGGCTGGCACTGTTTCCTCATGGCTATTCTGGTGATGCTCAGGCTAGGAAATCCAGTGGTTATCTGTGTCACGGGCTGGACGACACCGAAATCATCCCCTTGCATTAGCATGTACCACAGACCTGTGTCAGCCCTCAGGGCTCAGAGGGCAGGTGGATATGGCACAGAAATAAAGAGGCTGTGTGGAACTGGAAATTCTCCCATCCCCTTCCCTCTCGCCCCCCGCGCTGGCACGTTGCCGATTTCCACTTTTTTTTCTCTGGGCTTTTAAATGGCAGGTCCATTCCTCAGCTTACCAGAAGCTTTTCTCTGCTATCTTCCTGGTGTGAGTGCATCGTTTGGGCTATGTGTTTGGGGGAATTTCAGGGATGAGTGAAGTGCAAAATGCATTTTTGGGAGGGATGAAGTGACCGGGAAGGACGGAGCTCACCACAGATTTAAAATTATATGAATATGTTGTTTTCCTTGGCATAGTTTGAAATAATGCTTGTTTGCTAAGTCAAAGTCTTCTTCCAAAATATTTTAAATACAAAAATTGTCCTGCTTCTTTTCTTTCCTTTTTAAATGTTTCCCTTCCTATTCTGGACTGCAATAAAATGGGTAACACCCCATTTTTCTCCCCTTTACTGTTCAATTTCTCCTTTTCCTCTTGCTACCTTCTATGTTTTCAAATATTCACCAAATCTTTACGATTGGAAGGGTGGGATGGTGGTTTTCTGAACATGACAGGAGCATGGGCTCAGCTGCTAGTCTCCATTTGCTAGTGGGAGGGAACCATGACCACCGATGGGGGAGTTCGGGGCAAAACCCACAAGGGGTGAGAGCCTGGTCAGGAACAGTCAGATTTTACGGATTTTCTTTGTAACTGTCCCAGTCTGTGGGGTGCAGCGGCTCTTGCATCCAGCCTGGAATGTCTGGCTGAGTTGCAATGTCTCCTTTGGTAGCAGCCAACTAGCTTTGATTTTAAGACTTCGTGTGATGGGGAATCCGCTGTGTCCCTAACCTGGCTGGCCTGATGGTTATTTATCCTTCCCATTAAAATCTGCACTTTGCTGTTAACCTGGATTTCTCTCACTTCAGCTCCCAGCCCCAGGAAATTTTGCTGCCTTTGTTTGCTAGAATAAAGGACTGTGGCAATCAGAAATGTTCCCAACATGTAGGTATTTATAGATGCATCTAAGTTCCCTCTTAACTTTCCCTTAGATAAACTAAACAGATTGGCTTCTTCACTTGCTCAGTGTGAGGCAGGTTGTTCCAGCCCTGAAATAATTCCTGTCATTCTTTTCTGAGGCTTTTTTTATTTTCAGCCTCCTCCTTTCCTAGCCTTGTGTTGGTATGGGTCAGGAGCCAGTCCTCAGTGCTTTCCTCAGCGGGTCCTCTGGTGCTTTCGGAGTCACCTGTCCGCAGGGACTGCAGCTGCTGGCTCAGAGCAGGGGGTCACTGCCCAGAGAGGGAGGGGGTGCTGGGAGCCCCGGTGGCAGGACAGGGCTCTGGGAGCCTGTGCTCTGGCAGGGCTCTACCGTCGGCAGCTTCTTTCATCCCAGAAGATGGCCACTTCACAGCCCAGCCGCAGGCAGAGCAGGGTCCTGGAGGGTAAAAGCCATTGGGATGGTAGTGTTCAGTGCTGGGCTTAGCCATGCCCATAGTCAAAACTCGGCTTTCTGAGGAGACCCAGCAGCTTTCCTGGAAATTGGGACAAAACAGTGCTGGAGAGCTGCAGGCTCGAGTGCTGCTCCTCCGCGGCAGCCCCTGTGCTGGGATACTGGGGCTGTTGACAGGGCAGTGAGCATGTTCCTTGAGATGTCATCTTCACGGCTGAACACAGGCCTTGCCCGGTGGAACGGGAGCATTTGCAGTGGTCCCCCATGTCAGCAATCCAGACTATGACACGGGATCAGCCATGCCTGGGGACAGGTTGTGCTGACGGACTGCCGTGTGGGCCCTGCTTCACATCCCTTGTCACATCCCTTGTTCCTGCATGCAGGCACTGAGGACACCTCAGCTGCTGCCCAGCATCACCTCCCATGTTGGTTCTCAACAGCTGCAGCATGCAGGACAGCACCGGGGCTGGATAACACCTATACACCCAGCTCCTGCCCCCCTCCGCAGTGACTTGATGCTCCCCACCCTTCAGTGCCTGTTTTTGCCATTGGCATTTTGCAAAGTGGGTTTCAGGAAAAAACTTGGGGTAGCAAATGGCACTTGGAAGAACCAGGGAAGTTTTTATAATAGGTGACATTTAACGGTAGGGCAGGAGGGCACTAGCTGCAGGGCAGAGTAGCTGCCCCCTGATGCTGTCAGCCCAGGAACAAGAGCTCTAGTGGACACCCCGCCACTGATAAAAGGCAAGATGATGCACTGGCTTGTCCTGTCTGAAGTAAGTGCAATTCTCTTATCGCATCCATCAATGTAAATAAGTTTTCTGTTGTCCTGGCTTTGTCCTCTCCCCTGCCTGCAGCTCTCCCCGGCAGTGATAGCAGAGCAAAAGCCACCATAACCTGCTTTAGCCAGGAAGACACATGAGAAATAAATTACCTCTCTGCAAAAGTGTTTCCAGGAACAGGAAATTTTCTGTCTGCTGGCAAGGATGTGTGTGCACTCCGAGTAGTTCTGCAGTGTGCAAATGGCTGCTGCAAAGGAAGTGGGACCGGTAAATACAGCAGCAAAATGTGCTTCCTGACAGCGAGGCTGAAGTCATCCCTCCATGGGAAAGTAGATGATCAGCCCACAATAGGGCAAGAGCAAGGGGACTTGGCCAGCTGAAATGCCCTGTCGAGGTGCTCAGAGGCGCAATCCTGCCTGAGTGCTGAGGCTGTGGGGTTTTATTTGCCGAATCCTCCACTTCAACCTTTCCCTGAGCCCCACGGTTGCCTTCGCAGGACTGCTCAGGGCTTGTGTGCATCTGCAGCGGGAAGACCCACGAGGATGCTGCCATGGCTGGTACCGTGGCTGGCAGGAAGGCTGCTTCTCTCAGTAAACGCTGTTCTCATCCTCCACGTGGGGAGCAGAGAGCAGCCAGCTGTAAAGATAAATGAAAGAGGAACAATGCCGCTGATGAGCAGAAACTCTGCACCTGCGAGGAAGTGCTGCTCTTCCCGTGCCACCCTCTCCTGCCTCCCAGCACTGCTGTGCAGCCACTCTGACTTCATCCCTGTCATCGCGCCAGCGCTGTCGCCTGCCTGTGCAGCCCTCCCTCCCACCTGCCGAGGGTTTCGTTGCTTCACTGCCCAGCACCAGCGCTGTGGCTCCGTCCTTGCTCAGCCCAACAGCTGACACGGAGCAACAGCAGGTCTTGGCGTAATGGAGAGAGTGAGTGAACTGCATGCTCCGACATCGCCCCGGAGTGGGAAACCCCGCTCTTGCAGGCTGTGGGTGCGCAGGATGCTGCTGAGCGTGCCCGCAGCATGCCAGGTGCAGGCTGTGCTTTAGCCCTGCTAGGCTGAGGCCAAAATCATCCCCTTCCCTCTCTGCGTTCCAGGAAGGACACAGCCCAGCTCTGCAGAAAACGCCCTGGCAGGGTGTTAGGAGCCCTCCCTGCCACACCTGCCGCTGAAGAAGATGCGTCCATCTGCCCTATAACCCACAGCTCAAGTGCCAAAAAGGTTCGTGGAGCTCCCCGGGGGATTTGGCAGAGAAAGGCAGGCTGTGCCACCAGCGTGGCGACCGGCTGTCTGCTTCCTTCGTCCTTCTCTCGAGTGCTTTTTCCTCTTTCCCGATCTGCCTTTGGCCAAAGAGAAGGGCGTTCCCATGCTCTGCACCTTTGCCTGGCGGGAGTGACTCTGGGCATCCACAGCAGTTCGGGATGAGACCTGGTGTGTGGCAGATGTTGCAGCTGCAGAAATGTATGCTGTGAGCTCCCTGCGTCCCCTGCCCTGGCTGCAGCCCCACTGCTCTTCATTCTCTCTGCAAGGTGTGTGAGAGGGGAAGCACCAAAGTAGCTGTTTGCTATTGCAAGGAGCATCAGGGAAATTAAGCAGGTCTCCACTGCAGGTGAATGTCTAACAATGAATGCAGCCACCCTCAAGAAGCCCACCATGAAGTCGCTTGGTTGCACATGCCCTGTGGTCCCCACCACCCCGGGTCCTCTCTGTGGGCTGGCTGCGCAGGCAGCTGAAGCCATCGCTGCAGGCCAGACTGGCCACTGCTTTATCTCAGCTTGAGCCCGGCAGCATCAGCCCTGTGACCCCAAAATCCTGGGAAGTGGCTAATGCTCAAGTAATGGGAGCAGAGGAGCAACCAGCTCCCAGAGGGACATCTCCCCCCTCCCTATTGCATCCCCATGCACATTTGAGAGCATGTTTAATTTTAGAAGCAGAGAAGAAAAGCAACAACGAACAGCCCCAGGGCCCCAGCTGCTGCCCTGGTGTCACTTGAGCCACTTTGTGCCTGGAGGTCACTTCAGGGCACTGCATTCAGATGCTTTCCAGCAGTTTTGTGTTTCGACATTGCAGACAGCCTGGAAAGCCGAAGCGCTGAAGCCAAGAGGGTGTCTGCCTGCAGTAACGCACTCAGACTGAACCATGCATCAGCCCTGCATAGCATGGACACCCGACTGGGTAGCCAGCTGCCTGTGTCCCAAGGATGCTGCTGCTCAAAGCAGGGTCAGCATGGCTGTGTCAGTAAGAGCTGTCACTTCAGTGGACATTTTGGGGTTGAACAGCCTCAACTTTACTAGAGGCTCTTGCTACTTCTTCTCTGGGGATGAACAAGGAGATGCTTAGACCTCAGTTCTCCCAGCTCAATATACAACTTCCGCAAAGGATGAAGTCAGTAGAGCCACCAGGCTGTCAAAACAAAGGCTTGTGCATAGCCACCTGCTCCTACTCTATTTGGGGACTTTCTGTCTAAAACTAGCAGCAAAAGGAAGATCCTCAGCAGACCTCAAGGCTTTTCTGCCTGCGCAGCACAGGAAAGCCCTTCTGGACATAGGGCTGTTGGTCTGTCCATTAATCCAAGTCATCGTCACTGTTTTGAAGTTATTTTGTGATGGTGTGAGTGTGTGCAGCGCTCCCCGTCCAGCGGCAGAAAGGGGACAGTGAGGTGGAGTCTCTGGGGAGTGTCCTGCAGGCAGCCGTGCTTCAGAGTCATCCAGATGAGCCTGGAGTCCATCCATCCTCCCTACAGGTTCATGCTCCAGCTTCATTTGCCTCTGTCTAGTGCACGTGTCTGCCCATCCCCAGGGGAGCACAGCTGCTGGGGCGAGTCAGACACTGAGATTCACGCTGATGGGTTTCATGTGTAGCTCTGAAAGCAGGAACTGAGACCGTTCACAGGCATCTCAGCGGGATGGGGACCGAACGGAGGCCAGCCCCATCACTGCCTTGGCCAGAAGCTCCATGAGCCACCACACAGTGCCGACTGTGTCTCTGTCTGCTTTGCTCATCAAGTTTCCAAACTGAGCTGGTGCAGCCTGCATGCAGGGTCCTCACAGCAGCACCCAGGTCCCTCCTTTCCTGTTTTGCCTTGTCAGGTGACTGACCACATTCCTGCTGCAACCAAAGTGAAGCACTGGAGCCCATCTCCCATACCACAAACCAACCGGAGGCTCTCAAAGTGCGGAGCATCTATGCCCACAGCATGGGATGTGCCACCTGACCTCCACCCATCCACACTCCACTCCCCCCCGCAGCCTCCCCAGCATCTCAGGATGCCAAGGACAAATCTCCTGGGTGCATTTCTGCAAAACAAATGGGCTGTCTTTGCCATTTTTTAAAGGAACAAACCAAGCTTGAAGGCAGAGCCTGACAGGCCAGCTGCTTTCTATCTGGAGCGCTGGAGCTGAGGGAACGTCACTGCATCTTAATGGCTTCGGGCTGGACGGAAATCAGGATTCTGGTGGCAGAGGCAATACCAGCACTGTTACAAATAGAGTAGCCACGATAACTGCTCATGAAGGTTTTTAGTCTTTAGGATTTGGAGGATCAGTATCAAGCTATGCCGAGAGATCCATTATCCTCAGCATCGGTAGAAGCTAAGGGAATTGCAGGAAAAGGAGGACAGTGGATACGTACGGGTTTGGGAATTGTCTCTCTTCTGAATCCAAGTGTGAGCCCTTGGAAAGGTGCTCTCTGCCCTGTGCTGCCTCCTCTTGCTTTGCTCTGCTGGCTCCTGGGGGGTTAGACCATGTGTGGCTGCAGCAGTGCAGTCATTTCAAGCCAACCTCATGCCCTGCTGCAGGACATGAGGGTTTACTTCAGGGCAGTGCCCGCTGGAGCCCTGAAGCCTGCAGGTACGAAGGACCCTGCAGGAGGCTCACTGGCAATGCACCTAAAAATTGTTCCAAGCATTGAGAGACAAAGGCCTCCTGCGGTCTGTGGCCTAGATAGCTCTGAGAGCTGGCACCGCTCAGGCACACTGATGTCTGTGCCCAAAGCACTGGCATAGAGAGCATCTTGCCTGGCCAGCGTCACCTCCCCAGCCTCACAACCAGCTTCCCACCTGCACGTGTCCAGTAAATGTGGCAATGCCCTGCCAGGCGGTCCCCCCATTTTAAAGCGTATTTTTAGACCAGGTCATTTCACAGCCAGGGCTACCGCAGACTGCGGGAGGAGCGGTCGCAGAGCAAGCAAGGGGGCACTGCACTGCGGTGCAGTGCAAGGGGGAGACCCAGGCTGGTCCTGGAGCTGGATTCATTGCTGAAGCCAAGGGCAAGCTCTGCCCGCTGCTTCACAAGCACGTTGCAGTCCTGTTGCTGCACTGTTCATTCCCGCTCCCTTGGCACATGCTGGGCAGCCATTTCCCCTCTGTGCAGGGGTACGTGTTGCATAGCTGAATCTCACGGGGTGTTTTTGCTGGGAGGTTTTTCAAGCTTTGAGGCTCTGTTGCTGCAAGAGCACTCCTGAGTTCCTGCTCTGGTTCAGAACAAAAGCATGGTGATGAAACCAGCTGCCTGCTCTCGCTGCACCGTGGCAGAGCTCGTGGCCTGGCTTCCTTTGGGGTGAAACTCAACCCAGCTCTGCGCTCTGGCCCCTGTGGATGCCCAGTCCCTGGGACCCGACCAGCCCTTGTCCAAACCAAGCCCTGAAGCCAGGGTGAGGGAAGTGACAGGTCGTCCCTGGACTTCACCCGATACACCCAGGGCTCGTGTTGCTGGTGTGTCGCTCCGGAGGAACACACGTGTACGGGTGTGCCTGCGCCTCGGAAACACCTCCTCACCGCACGCTGGGACCCCGTTTGAAGGTCACCTCGAGGCTTCCGAAACGGTCGTGTCTTTTTCTGGCGTGCAGGCGGCAGAGGGGACGCGAGAGTGGGCGCAGTGCTCCTTTAAGAGAGGCCCGTGAGCCGGCCGCGGCCCTGCGGCACGCGCGCTGATTGGTCGAGCGGCCGGCAGGCGGGGCGGGGCGGGGTCAGCCATTCAGAAATTTCTGAGCAGCACTTTCTCTCTTAAAGGGGACGGGGCCAGCCGGGCGCCCACTTCCTGTCCACCGCGAGTGCCCCTGGCTCCCGTGGACATCAGCGTTCGATTTTGTCCCCGAGGCTGGGCAGTTTCCCGTGCTGGAAAGCGTGTCCTGGGGCAGCACAGCCCGGACGAGGTGCCAGTATCCCCGCGAGCCACTGGCTGGGGACAGTGGGAGCTGCTGAATGGGCTTTGCTCTGTCTGGAAGGGGCAGATTGGAGCAGGGCTGGCTGGGTGAAAGGAAGTGTGAACCCACAGATCTCCCCTTCTTGACCCCCCCTCCCATAGGATGGGAATAATCGAAGAAAGGGTATCCCTGGGCCCTGGATGTTAGGAAGGGTCCCTCTGGGCATGGCTGTGTTGCCCAGGGCAGCCTCAGATCTGGGCAGGGCAGAGCTGAGCCCCTGCAGCACTTTCAGAGCCATATGTTGACCCACTCGGAGGACAGGACCAGTTCCTGCAAGGATGGCTCCCGGTGGGTAGCCCATGAGAGCTGACTCTTGGGGCTTTGTGGCCCCAAGGACACATTGGCTTAGGCAGGGCTGGCCAGGAGACCTCCCACAGCCTCTTACAGCATAAGTGGGGTGTGTTCGGCTGCTGCTAAGTCTGAGTGTGCAAGCACACCCGAGGACAGCTTGGGACTAGTGAAAGATGCAGGGAAACAGGATGTCTGGTGGAGTCACACTTCGCACAACTGGCTGGAGATCAAGGTACACGATCAAAAATAAGCAACTGATTCTCTTAAAGACATGAGACTTTGAAATACCTCACTCTGACTCTGGCTTGGAGTAGTGAAGTTGTGCCTTGGTCACATTTTCAAGCCTTCCCTCTGTTCCATCTGGAAATGTGCTTTATTCTAAAGGAAATGAGGCACACACAAGGACTGGGTACCCACAGACCACAAGACATAGCAGTGCTGGAATTGCCATGCCTGTGCAGCACCAAAGCTCCCGCCTTGTGCCCAGGGAGGTGCTGTGGGGAGGCAGCCCACGGCCAGCCCGTGCTCCAAGTGCTCCAGTGCAAGGCAGGAGCCTCTCTGCCATGTGATGGGGAGAGTGGCTGTGGGCGTTGTGAGGCTGTCAGGAAATCCATAAAGCCTGCTGCAGTTGATTGCTATTAAATAGAGCCTCCAGGCTCTTCTTTACAGGGAGGGAGCCTGGGCTCTGCTGCAGGGACCTGCCACAGGTCTCCGTTACTCCTCTCCCCTGCCAGCACAGCCATGGAAGACATTTACTTGGCCGTAATTTCAATTGCAGAAAGCGGCCAGTGGTGTTTATTGAAGACCCTTGCGCTGTTGCTGCCACAAGTGAGGATATGGGAACTGCATGGTGGCACTGGGCAATGTATCAGGGATCATTAATAGAATGAAAATGGTTTTGCCCTGGAGGAGAATAATTTCTTTGGCAACTGCCCTGAGAATGCTGAGATCTATCGGTCCCTTGATATGCCTGGTTATTATTATCCCAGCTGCACATTTCCCAGCGTGAATTGCTGCCGGTGGCAGGGAGGAACAGTCTCAGCATGAGATATTCATTATCCTGCCCCTTCCCACTCACCCATGACTGCGCAAACCCTCCAACACTCATGGGAACTGCCGGCCCCGTTTGCCCACTAGCTGTGCAGCTGGCTCTGCAGAGCACCTCTTCAAGTTCCACTTGACAAGCCCCAGACAGCAAATTGTAAATCCCTGCTGGATGGGAGGGGTCTGTGGTAGTGCTAAAGAACCAACTGATGGACTGAGCCGAATTTGGTTGTTTCCCCCGCTTTGCTGCTCATCTCCCCATGGCCTGCTCCTCCTCATGCATTTCCTTCCCAGTGCTCCTTGCCACCCGTTCTCAGCTGAGTGGCTGCAGACCCCGCTGCCTCCCCAGTGCTTTGGATGTTGGGCACCTTTTTGCATGGGTAGCCTTTTGCAGGTGATGGCAGATGATAAAGGTACCTCCTCTATGCAAAACTGTCCCCCATCTCCTTCCCCAGCATTACAATTACACCTTCCCCACCTGCACCCAGGCCCAGTGCTAACATATGGCTTTGGTTGCCGTGGCAGGACCTCACTCCCATTCGGGCTAAAGGCAAGGACCAGTGTGACGGCGCTAGTGTGACCGTTGTCTCTGCAAGGAGCTGGCTGCCTTCAGCCTGCCGTGTCTTCTGTCTTTAGAAAGGCCGTAGGTGCAACAAAGCCCCAGCTCCTGGTCCCTCACACTTGCCATCGTCTTCCCGCAGGACTTCGTGTGAGAGGAAGGAAGCAACAACAGGGGCTGAAATGCCGGCAACGCCAGATAAAAGCTAGCTCCGTGCTGCCTTCATGCCCTGTAAATAGCACCATCTCCAGGGACTTTGCTGAAATTAGCATCTGTAAAAAGAGCAGCTGCCAAAGCTGAATTTAAATAAGACGGGCAGACTTCTGGTAGGAAGAGGGCAGAGGATGAGAAAGCTCTTGGTTTCCTTGAATCACTTTCCTCTATGAAGGCACCTGCCTGGAAATCAGCTCCCAGCTCCTTTAGCCCTGCTCAATGCCCACATCACTGGGGTGAGATGCCCACAGCTGCCTAAAGGCGCTGGGCACTGCGCCTGCCCTGCCAGACTCAGGTCTGGGCACCCCAGTGCAGATGCCCATGCTGTTTGGGTTCTGGCAGTGCCACTCCCAGTAGCCAAAACGCTGCTCCTCACTGAAGCAAGCCAGAGAAGTGCAGGATGCAGATGGCCCTGGCCAGCTGGCCCTGACCTCCTCTTGAGCTCAGTAATGTGTCCTGAGCCGCACGCAGCGTTAGGGAGCATTGCAAGCAGGCAGCAGCTACCAGGAATTTTTTTTTTTCCCTTTTAATTGGGGCTAGCAGGCAGCACACACAGTTCACTACAAATAAGTGGGAAATGAAACAACTCTTGTAGCAGCTAAAATGGGACAGGCGGGGTGTCAGGGGGAGAGCTGCAAGCAGGTAGGGAAGGGCTCTGCTAGAACTGCAGCGGCTGAGGCTCAAGGCCCCTCCGTTTGCAGGTGGTGATGAGGCACTAACAGATAAGAGAGTTGGGGAAGCAGCAGAAAGTTTTTAGATCGTGGAGCTGTCCCTGAGTTTGAGAGCTGGCAAGCAGAATGGGGTGGAGGCAGCAATGCTGACGGTTCAAGGCTGGCGGTGATGGTGTTTTCTATGGGTTCCCATGTTTCCCATGTGGCTGCTCCATCTGCGGGGCTGCCAGAGACTGAGCAGGGAGAGGACCACAGACTTTCCTTGTGGAGGATGCACTCCAGTCTGCCATGGGGGGAAAAAGAAATCAAATGCTTCTCTTAATTGTTCACTCAGCAAATTATTAAACTGTTTTTCCCTAACAGGTCTTGTCCTTTGCTTTCGCACTTCCCCCCATGTCCCTGCCTGACCTCACCACAGGACTGAGTGAAACGAGGGGACGTGTCTGGAACAGGGCAGGTGCAAACAGTTGGGATTACAAACTCCCTATGTGCCCTTCCCCAATCCTCCCACCCAAGTCAGCCTCTTCCAGACATGGGTCTCTGGCCTGACCTTGGCCCAAAGGTGGAGGCTCATGGTAGTGGAGGGGGCCTCACTGGGTGGCCAGCAGGGCTCTGCATGCTGCATGGTCCCTGCATCTGACCCGTGCTATCCCAGGGTGGGACCTGTGATGGGAGGGAGGTTTGCAGCTAGGCTGGAGCAGTAATTAGTTATGGCCATGTTACAGGTTCTGATGAAGTGACTCAGATCTCAGAGGTGCCACAGGGTGAGAGATGGAGTCAAGATGGACTTCATGTCCTTTTACTCTTGTGTGGGAGACGCTGGCCGCCTGCCTGTTTCTGCAAGGCTTATTGCCCTGCTTTGGTGCAGCAATTTCCTACTTCAGCTTCATTCCTGCCTCAGTCCCTCCCCTCAGTCCCACCTCTGCCCTCACTGCTGCAAGATGCCCTCTCCCCATGGATGTCTCACCCCAGCCCCCTGGTCCACCCTGCCTGTTGAGGAGGTACAGCATCTGGAGCACAGGGCTTGCCAGCTCAGCATCCTCCTGCAGGGCCTGCACCGTGTGCTCTGGAAGATGGCACAAGGAGCAGTATATGATGTGGAGATGGTCTTAATTTCTTAAAGCCTGAAGTGTAAAGTTCTCTGTTAATGCCAACATTGCATGCTTGCCTTCCATGCACACAAACACAGTTTTTCATTGATTAAAATAACTCTGAACAAGCTTGCTTTGCATGCAGGCATCCAATCCTTCTTTGTTTTAGTGAGCTTCTGAGCTCTGCAGGATAGAGGCACTTTCTTTGTGCGGCTGTTGGCTTCATTTGCTGCATCTCTGGGTCTTTGGGTCAGCAGCCCAGTGCACTTGGGTCCCATAACTGACTGTCAGTGAGAGCCCCAGGAGAAGCAGGGCAAGGTTCACCTGTGGAACTGTTTCCCAGGGCTCAGCAGCAGTGATGTGCTCAGCTGCTCGAGGTCAGCACAGTGGGGACAGGCTCTCTAGACTTGCTTGTCCAGGAACATTATGACTGTCCTAAGCTTGCAGCTGAGGAAATGTCAGTGTATTGTATCTGAGCCACAACACTGCTCTATGGCATTGTGCATGGAGCAGCACATGATCGTAGCATCCATCCTGTGACAGAGGTAACCTGGGCAGCCCAAAGGCAATGAAACGCAGGCAGTGCTGGAGAGGACAGGCTCTGCACTGCACAGTGGTGACTGTGGGGCTTAGGGACAACATGGATCCCGATTACGGGGTGTTTCCTGCCCCTTCCCCTTCACCCAGAAGCAACTATTTTACTTGACCACTTGGGAGTGAACACTGCAGGAGCCCCTCTGTCTGCAGCAGCCAAGTGCAGAAGTAATTTTGTATTGTGGTTTAAAGAGCTAAAGAAACAAGGAATGGGCAGGAGCGTTTGTCTGGCTGTCCGTCACGCGCTTCCTCTTCCCACAGCCCCGCTGTGAGCAGGGCCATATTGTGCCCACTGCATGAGGCCAGATCTTGCAGCCTGAATTGGGCTGTTGAACCACCATGTCTTGTGGCTTAACTTGTGGTCCCCTCCCACTTCTGTCTCATTCCTTCACTCATATCCTGCAGGAGCCCTGTTGTGCACCTTTCATCGCTCTTCTACATCCTTACGTAGCATTTCTTCAAACGATTCTTCACCCACCCTAGTGTTTATTACAACCCTTAAGCATTAGGAGGCTGAGTTCAGGTTCTAACTAGTCAGATATGCTTTTTTGTAATGGTTTTTCTTTCTGTCCTTCAATTTGTCTGAGTGACTCTCTTCTGAACTTCCAGTCTGGCACTTCTGTCCGAGAGGTGAGGAACTGCCTGAGCTACACTGGGAGCAGCGCCCTCACCCTGTTGCACCAGCGGGCAATTCTGCTCTGCTTTTACCATCCCCTGACAGCAGTAGGTGCAGGCCCAGCAAAGGCCCTTGGAGTTTCTACACCCTGAATGCACCCATGGCTCACTGGGCAATGGCAGCATCCCCAGGGTGCTGTGCTGGAGCACGCGATAACATTTGTAGCAAAGCAGCGTGAGAGCTGACATGGGGATGCGACAGAAATCCTGCTGCTGGGCTAGTGACTGTGGTTCGGGTCTGGAAAAACGGTTTTATATTCCAGTGCGGATCACAGCTGATGCGAATTGAACAGCTCTCGGTGATAACCACAAAGCTGGCGGGGCTGCCCACCGCCATACTGGGGCTAGAGGGACGGAGCTGCGCGAGCGCTGCCCAGTGCGCTTGGGGATGGGGACGGGGCGAGGGCAGCGGCAGGTGACGCGTGAGGCTTCTGGACGGAGGGTTTCAGCTCCTCCCGGACCGCGCCGGCGCAGGTTGCCGGGGAGCGGCGGGGGCAGCGCGGACCCTGCCCCGGCTGGACCGGCCGCCCGAGCACTGCCCCGTCCGGCGGCGGCGAGGGCGGCGAGCGGCGAGCTGCTCCCCGGGGCCGGGCGGGGCGGGGCGGCGCGCGGCGGCTCCGCGGGCGCGGATTGGCCGCCGGGAGGGGGCGGGGAGGAGACGGGGGATGTTTCGCGCCGCCGCAGGTGCTGCGCTCCGCGCTCCCGAGTCGCGCCGTGCCGGACCGGACCGGGATAAACCGAGCCGCTCCATGCAGCGGAGCGAGTTGAAGTCGCTTCCCCGCGCCCCGCGCCGGCAGCGGCCCCGGGACTGAGCGGCGCTGCGGGAGATGCGGCGGCGCGCCCCCGTGGAGATCACCGCGTTGTAACGTCCCCCCGCTTCCTCCTCCTCCTCCTCCTCCTCCTCCCGCCTGCGGGGCCGGGGGCGCCGAGCGAGAGCGGAGGCGGCGGGTGCGTCTTGAGCGGGGCGGGGGCCGCTGCCGCCCCCCCGAGCATCCCTCCTTCCCTCCGCGCCGCCTCCCGCCCTCCCTCCTTGCCGATTCTATGGTGTGAGGGCAGCGATGCACAAGCACCACCACTGCTGCAAGTGCCCCGAGTGCTACGAGGTGACGCGGATGGCGGCCCTGCGGCGCATGGAGCCCCCCTCCTACGGCGAGTGGCAGCACGAGCAGTACGGCTACGGCGGGTACGGCTCGCAGACCCTGCCCGCGCCTGGGGGGGCCGCGCCCGCCGCCCGCGGCAAGGCCAAGCTGGGGGCCCCCGCCCGCGACCCCGCTGCGCTGAAGCCGCCGCCGGGGAAGAGCGCGCCCAAGGTGAACGGGAGCGGCCCGGGCTGGTGGCCCGAGTGCACGTGTTCGAGCCGCGACTGGTACGAGCAGGTACGGGCCAGTCCCGGGGCAGCGGCTCCCCGGTGCGGGACGGGATGGGACTTGGCGGGCGGCTGATGGAGGGTGACCCGGGGAGAGTGGCGGGATCGTGGCAGGGCGCGCCGTTACCCCCGGGGCGTCGCGGTCGGCCGGGATGGATATTGGCGTTGCCGGGGCTGGACGCCAGAGTTGTTGCGGTGGCCGTCATCGTTGCTTGGGCTGGCTGCCGGCATCGCTCGGGTTGGCATCACTGTTGTTCGGGCTGGCTGACGCGGTCCTGGCCAGCGTAGGAGCTCTGTGTCGGAGCAGCCTCCCCAGGGCTGAGGTGGGCCAGCTGGGTCTCACTCAGCACAAGGTGGGCGTCAGGCGTGATGGGTTTTGGACGTCCACCTTGCAACCGAGGTCCTTGCCGCTTGCAATGCTTTTGCCTGAAGCCCCGGCAGTGTCGAGGGCATCCCGTCATGCTGTGTTTAGCATGTATGGGGCGTGCTGCCTGCCGGGCAGCCTCATGGGCTCATGGTGCTGCCTGCCAACACTCCCAAACTGGCACCCACTCTCTAATGAGTTGTGATTTCATTGCTCTGCTGCTACGTCCCTGCTCCCCAAGATTATTACGTAACCCTGCTCTGGTCGTTGGCATGCTGTGTGCTTTCTGCCCCATTTCACTGCCTCCATTTCTTCCCACACACATTCATTTTATTAGCGTTCTCCTCCAAGACCCATTCTCAGGCTGTATCTCTCTCTCTTCCCTAAATGGAGAGACCAGTCTCATTCTGAACCCACAAGCTAGCTTAGAAAATGGTTGGAGTTGTTTGCAAAGCATTAAAATGGAGGCTAGACCCTGCCTGAAAAACAATTTACTCTGCTTTAGATAAAGGCATTTCAATTTGCTGCTTCTGCCTCTTTCATTCATTGTCTTCAAACCTCACATGATTTCTTATTGATCCTTCTAATTATTATTTCAAGACGCTGTAGCAGGCAGACACACGGGAATCAATGGGAATTCTCTCTTCCTTTCCCCTCAGAAAACACAACCCTCTTTTTCCCTTCGCTTGTTTTTTCTTCATTACTGTCTCAGTCTGTAGCTCTGGTTGAAATAATTAGATTCAAAGCTGATACGCTCAGATGATGTTTACAGAAAGCACCCAAAACCCCAGCCACCTTCCTATCAGCCTGGTCCTGCTTTCTGTCTCTTTCTCTGCCACTCTTTGCATCAAAATCAGCCTCGGCTCTCTCTCGCCTGCTGATTCCTGGCAAGCATTCTTCCATCTTTCCTTTCCTATCTCTTTCCTTCCTACCATGCAGAGCAGCAAGCTCGGGGAGCTGGGTAGGAGCAGGGAATTGAAGCATGTCTGCTCCTTCTTTTCCACTCCTGCTTGCATGAAAGGTCTGGCCCAGGGTTCCTGGTAAGACAATTGCAAGCAGGCTGGGAAGGAAGCAATGCCAGCTGCATTGCTGCTGTGGCAGGCTGGGCAGGAGAGTCTTTCATGTTTTTGCAATGGTGGATGAGAAATCATCTCTTTGTAGTGCTGCCACGGGGTCCTGGGGCTTGGGCTGCTCTCAAAGTCCATGTTGGGAATCTCTGCTCAGCCTTAGCCTTTTTGAAGATTGAAAAAAAAAAAAATAAAAAAAATAAAAAGCTCCTAGAGGCATTGCAAGTGACAGAGGATGCCAGTGTGTGAGGCTACATGAGCATAGCAGGGTCTGCATGTAGAATGTGACGTGTGTGCTATGTGTGTTGCAGGCAGGATTGCTCCCTGGCGTGTAGCAAATGTATGCAATGAGTAAAAGCTTTCCAGCAAATACCTCAGCAATGCTCCCGTTCTGATCCGAGGGTGCAAAGTGCCTGAGCCATCAGCAATCTATGTTCTTCCCAGTCCAGTGGTGGGCAGAGGGACAAAAGGTGGTGAACTGGAAACAGCTGGGCATGGCTTGTACCCTGGGCAGGATGGGTTTGGCTCTGGAAGGCCAGGAGATGTCAGGCTCTGGGTAGATTTGGCTGGATGCTGTGGATGCGAAGCTGGTCTCCTTCGCAGGAGTCGAGGAGGCAGCCTCTGTGTCCTCGAGAGCCTTGGCTAGAGGCAGGGCTGCCATTTTTCAGAGTTGCCCCTTTAAATGAGCTCCCTGTCCCTGGAAGCACTTCCAGCAGCAGAGGTGGGAAGGAGTGTTCAGGCCAGAAGGCTTCCCCGGGAAAGCAGGGATCTGCTCACCTCCCGGGGAGTTTCATCACCTCTCATTTAAGCCTTTTTTCTCCCCTTGCTTCTTCACACAAGCAGAGGAGAGCGCACACTGCCTGCGTGTGCTGGAGCGGCTGTGTGCACAGATGTTCTGACATCAGAAACGTGCTCACGGTTGCATATGGTGGTGTATGTTCTCTGACATCATGTGTACTCACAGACCGTGTGCGCAGCTCCGCGGCATGTGAGACGTGCCCACGCATGCTGGCCAACACACGCCATGGTCCCAACGTCAACCTGCACCCCCTCCCACCTCCGGAGCCCTGTCAGTTCTCTCCTCCTGCCTTCTCACACAAATTAGCTTGCTCAGGCAGTGCCAGTAACTGAGAATCCCTAATCCTGACTGCAGGGAGGGAGGAAATCTCTGAGCTCTGGGTTTCTCATTTCTTTTTGCTTTGCTTTTCTTCTCCCTCTGAGATCTCTTCCATTCCTTCTCCCTTATCTACTCGTGTCCCCTGTTCGTTAGTCCCCGCTGCCTGTGCTTGCTGTCGTTGCTGTCCTCCATTGTTCCCACTGCCATCCCTCCATCTGGCTCGGCATCCTCCTTGTCCCGTCTTTCTTGCTGCCAGGGGACTCGAGCCCTCCCCTGCCAGAATGGGGTGAGAGGAGGACTCCGGCTTTGGGGGAGGAATGGCAGCGCGATCCAGGGGAGCAACCCTGATGTGCAGCACCAGAGGAGCGGAGTGCTCCAAGCCCTCCACCCCTGCCCAGGGACGCCCAGGGCTGTTGGGAGAGGAGCGCTGAGCTGCCCGGGTGTGCCCGAGTCCCTTCTCCGGCAGCAGCAGGCACCTTTCCCTGCCGCAGGGAAGGTCCAGCCCTGTGGCTCGGTTCACCCCGAGGTCCCCGGTGCCGTGCACGGTGGCCAGAGCAGGGCCCCTTTTGAGGCCTCCAAGCATCCTCCTCCCACAGCTGGGGAAGGGGCCTGGGGCAGTGCAGTTCCTCGGAATGTAGTTGGGAAGTGGCCTCCGCCCGCAGGGCTGCCCTGGGTTTGCTGGCCCTGCTTGGCCAGAAATGCCATTTCCTGCAGACCCTCTCTCCCTCTTGAGGGTCGGGGGGTGCAGGGGGGGGTTAGAGCAGCATTGCAATGAGTCCCTGACCACCTGCAAGTGCCTGGAGCGTGCTGGGCTTGTGTGGTCTCCCCTGGCAGAGGCATTTCATGGGCAGGCAGGTGGAGGAGGGAGACATGTCCTCCCTGCCTCTTTGGCAGTGAGTGTTTCACCTAAGGCAGTGATTTTCCACATATAAACATGGATTGTTATCGTTCCTCCTGTGTGCTGGGGAATACCTGGAGTAGGTGAGCACAGAATGGTACATCTTGGCAGAAGCACCAGCCTTCGGATGCTGCTGCATTTGGGGCTCTTGGCTCTTGGGGCATGGGTGGCAGGGGGTGGAAAGAGCCTTGAGGAGGCTGTGGGTGTCTGGGCTGGGTTTCTGAGCGATGGGCAGGCATGGCTGGAAGGAACAAGAGAGCACCAAGGGGGCAGGTGGAAAGCCAAATGCGGGTTGCTTCATGGGAAATGGCTGAAGCCCCAGATGTTCCCCAGGGAGGTGTGAGGGAGGGTGAGAGGAACGGGGTGCCGGGGACACAGAGGCAGTGGAGGTGGTGAGGTTGGCAGGGTGATGTTGCTATGGCTACTCCTGTGCTATTCATAGAAGAAATTAGCTAAATCTTTGCACTGGAAGGTGGAGGAGGAAAGAGGAGGAAGGCATTCTCCACGTCTGGAGGGAAGGAAAGAAGCCAAAACAGGAAAGGGGTGAAGTTTTCCTCCTTTGTTCTGTGCCTGTGCTGTGGAGGGGCATTTGGGGGAAGCACTGCTGCCCAACGCTGGCAGGGCACAGGAGGATGCAGGCAGAGAGGAGCTGCCCGTGGGAGAGCATCCCTCACTGCAGACCATCCATGCAGAGCCCTGTGTGGCAGGATGAACTCTGCATTGTGCCAGGAGCACAGGAGACATCCTTTTAATTAAAGACAGCCAATCTGTGAAAGGTATTTTTGGCAACCTAAATGTAGATACAACTGTAGTGAAACTTGCCCTTTGCGTCTGGCTCTGTCGCTGAGCACGGTGCTTGTCTGTTCCTGACCCTGTCTGTCTGCTTGGCCCCTGCTCTGTGGTCACTGGTGGTCCCCCTGCCCTCCCTCCACCTCCAGCATCTCTTCCAGCCTGTCCTCCCACCAGCCGGAGTCCCAGGTGGGTCTTCCCTCTCCACTGCTCCTCATCGTGCTCCACTCCCTCACTGAGAGAGTTTGATTCCCATCCCACAGACCTGTTTGTCACCTCCTCACTCACGATGTGTAAATCTGCGTGTCTGTTCCTAATATATCTCCCTCCATGTGATTTCACCTCTCAGCTTGCTTCTTGGGCGTCTCCGTTTGGTGATCCTGCCGTCAGCACCCAGCTGAGTTGCTATAAGCAGGGACTGAGCTGCTTTCCTTCCCCAAAACCCAGCCTCATGCCCGCCCTTGGCCCCTTGCATCACAGACCTGGGAGGCAGCTGGTATTTCTCATGGTCTTGACCTTTCTTTCCTGCCACCCAGCTGGAACCAAGGCCCAGTTAATGCTTTATAACATCATTCCCCCTCCGTGTGCATCTCTTGGGGAAACACCCAAGATGCCGAGTGAGGCAGTTCCCCTTGCCCACCCCAGAGCATCCTGTGTCCTCCTATCACCCATCTCCCAGACTGCGCTGAGGAGTGTCTGATGTTCTCACTGTTCCTTCTCAAAACACATCAAGTTCATTTAGGAGTGGATGGCTGAGGACATTTGTGTCTTCGGTTTCTTTATTCACCTGTAAGTCTTTTCCTTCTTCCCCTGAGCACATGAATCCCTAGGACAGGAGCTGTGACCTTGTGCTTGCTGACACATCCCATTAATACGGTGAGGGATAACATTAGAATTAGAGGGGAGTTGAAGAACTGAGATTGGCTCCTCTCTGGCTGGATTACCAACTGCTGCCTGCCAGCCAGCTCAGAAGCCCAAACCATGGCCCTGGAGCTGCACCCCACTGCTGGGTTTGGGGTGCAAAGCTGCTGGAGGGACCCTGGGAGCAGCACAGGGAGAGGCTCTGGAGCTGGTGTCCAAACTGTCCATAGTAGAGATGTAGCTGCTGCTGTAAAGGCAGCGTCTGAAGCCACATAGGTGGGAGAGACCCCATCAGCACAACATCTGGAGGAAGAGGAAAGTACCCATCAAAACGGGAGGATGTGGCCCTGCCGTGTTGCCAGAGGAGGAGGAGAGTGCTTCAGTGAGGTACCCAGGGCCAAGAACAGACAGGTTTCAGCAGGGATGTAGCCAATGTGGAGGAGGTGGCTCTTCTTGAAGAACCGGGGAATGGCAGGAAACACGCTTCAGCCTTGCCTGCTGCCTTGGCAGCACCCGCCCTCACCCCTGCCAGAGGGGTGTTCCTCGCACCCCCATGGCTGTGCTTTCCATCTGGCTCTTCCCCCATGGTTTTGGGTGTTACATGACTGGGACCTGCCTGAGCCTGGTCCTGACCATGCCGGGAATTTGGAGGGAATCTGCCAGCCGTCTTCACTGCGTGCTTGAGGGAGGGTCCCGTGGAGGGTTGCATGAGAGGGAAATCCAGGGAACAGCCATACCACAGGTCCCGTCCGGGTACCCTGGGTGTGGAGGAAGGTGGTAGCGAAGCAGAAGCTGCCGCTGGCCCTGAAGAGCTGCCTCGTTCGGGTGAGCTCCCTCGGTGCGTTGTATGCCGCGACGGGAGGAGAGGAGCTTCTGCTTCTCCCTTAGCTGTGGATGCTCATTTTGAGAGAGGAAGTCATTAAGACTAATCAGGCCATAATCAGCCATGGCCGTGGCTGTGTGCTGGGCGCCTGCAGTGCACAGCTCTGTGCAGAATGCTCTCTGAGGGCACTGTGGTCTCTGGGTCTAGGGGGAGAGCAGATCCAGCACTGGTTTGCACTGGGGCAGAGGAGCTTGGTGTGGTTGGGGCATGGGTGCTATGCCTGCCATCCCAAAGCTCGTGGGGTGGTGGGAGGGTCAGTGCGTCTCTGGCTTGGCATTGCAGCTGCAGTTCGGGAATGGGCATAACCCTTGCTGTAAGGTCGTGCCAGCGCTGCAGGTGAAATGGGCTGTGCTAATGCTCACAGCTGGTTTTAACACATACAAAGATGGGATGATACAGGGATCTCTCAAGGGCCCTCGTTGCAAATCCAACAATATGCTGTGCACATCTATCAGGGACTTGGAGATGAAAACTTTTAGTACAGCATTTAACAAGTTCAGAGTACCTGAATTTGAAATTGAGTTCACGGTTTAGTTGGCAGGAGCTCACTTGGATGGGGCTGGCTGAAGGGCTGCTCAGAGGGTCTAATTATTTTTGGAGACAGGTGGTGCTTCAGAACACCCTGGACCAGGCCCTAAATACCCTCTTGTCACCTTCTTGTTAACTGGAATTTGGTTTGAGGCTCTGTTGATGGATCTTGATTTGCTTTTGTCCCACAGAAACGTGTTTCTTAACACTTTGTAACTAGATGTGCACTGGAACTTAAGAGAAGAAAACAGGATATTTGTATCCTAGGGACCAAAGAAATCTTTATTTTAACGCTGTCTTTTATTCACTCTTTTTTTTCTCTGTACATATATGTTTGTCTCAGAGGGGGGAAGAAAGGCACGTGAGTCTTTCAGATGTTAATAATTCTTCCTGTGAGAAAAGGAATTGAGTCCATTTTATTTGGTACCGCCAGGTCAGAGGGAAGCTACCAGAGCCCAGCACCTCTGCAAATTAGGTCACTTATTTTAGCGGACTGAGCCTGGAACAGGATGTCTAACTTTCAAGTAAGAGCACGCTGGCCTTAATGGTTTCTAAATGGAAACTTAGACTCCACAGAGCTTCTCTTTGGGGAAGCTTTCTTCCTTCCCTGCTGAGTGAAGGCTTTTTCCAGACCCTATTTAAGCTTACTCTTTTTTTTTAAAAAGGCACCAAAACAAAGATTAAACCCTCAGTAGCTGCTTGTGTTCACATTACACTTGGGGCACTTGAGCAGCTTTGCCAAAGATCCTTGTGACCAGGGACCTTTCAAGTCCCGTGTTCCCTGTTTCCAGATGGCTGTGGTGTTCTGAGCTGGTGCAGAGGTGCTGCCAGCATGGCCCAGAGCCCGCTCACACCCCTGAAACGGCCCACCTCTGTCTCCCAGCGGCAGCCTGGAGAGGAGGGCAGCTCTGGCCCACAGGCCACTGTGATGGCTGGGAGCTGAGCACGGTGGCACAGCAGCCGGTGCCTGGCTAGCCAGGACTGACTCTGGGGGTCTGAGCACCCGCAAGCTCCATAGTCAGCCCTGGCATCGTTTCCTACATCATTTATGCCATGTTTTGAGCTGTGCAGAAGGAGGGCATGAGGTCAGACTCGACCTGTGGCCCCTCTTTGTGCAGGCACGCTCTCAGGTGGTGCGTGCCTCCCCCTGCCGAAACAGTGCCAGCCAATGGGTTGCTCTTGCAGTGGGTGAGGAAAAAAATGCAAAGGTAGTTATTTTGTCCAGCCTGGTTAGAGGGAAAGGAGACTCATCTCCAGCCATTAAATTCTTCAGCTTCCAGAAGTTTCCAGCTTCCATTTTCTTTTGCTCCCTTTCTCCTTCACAGCCCATGGGAGCCCTGAGGGACACAGCTCTCCCTTGGGTTCTGCAGCCCTCTGATGCTCCCAAGCACCCATGGCTCTGGCCACGGTGTAAAGAGCCCATGAAGGCATGAAGAGGAGAGCACAGGGCACTGTGAGAAGGGCACCAGCCTCTGGCAGCAGTGTGGTACTTCTCCCCTTGAGAAGGGAAGGGACAGGAAAGCCAAACCATGGATTTGGTACTGAGATGTAGGAAAAGCCATGTATCTCACGGGCCAGCTGGGAGCCCGGCTTCAGTCCAGGAAGGGACTTGCCATGCATCATTTCTTAATGGGATGTCTGTGAGGTGGCTTCCCTGGGCACAGACAGGTGAAAGCCGAGGGGGTCTTTAGGTGTGCAGGCATTGTGGAGTGGGGGGGGGTGTGGGGGTGTGTGTGTGTCACAACATGGAGCAGCCTGGAGGGACAGTGCCAGCATGTCTCTGCTCCACACACCTGCCCTCTGGCAGGGGCAGAGCCCTGTTTTGACCTCAGAAGTGCCCACAGGTGCTGTGGAAGAGCTGTGTCATCTCAGGTGCTTTGGGAGATGATGTTTTTGGCAGCTATGTGTTGGGCTCTGGGTTGGTGCAGGAGGCAGCCCCAGCGTTGGGAAAACCAGTGCCTGTGCGAAGGGTGGGGACGTCTGGCGCAAAGCAGATGAGCGTGTTGGTGCTTATCAGGGTGAGTGGTGCGGAGCGCAGGCTTGCTGTGTGTGCTGTGCCAGCAGGACCTGCGCTCGTTCCTGTGAAATTAATTCATAAGCTCAGTGTGAACCCACTGCCCCCGGCAGCGGGAGTCTGTTGGTGCCCGAGCATCCTACAGCTGACCCCACTGCCATGGCAGCATCGCACCAGTCCTCGGTATTCCCAAGCTGGTACCTGTGTGTTCACAGCTAATGCCGGGCACTGTGGGGTCCTGCCATGGAGCAGCTGCTTTCATAGCTGTAAATGCACAGCTTTCTCCATGGTTTAACACCCTTTAAAACAAAAAATCAAAGCAGATGGAGCTGGGCTTCAAGCAGCCCAGGTGTCCACCCTGTTTAGATGCTTCTGTTGGGCATCTCCTCACTTGGCCTCTGCCCCTGAGAGCTTTTGAAAGAATGTAAAGACTGAATTTCACTTACCTCCAGAGCCATTTTCTTTTGAGTGTTACTATTATACCTCAGATGCTGTGAAGCAAAGGATATTAAAAGGCAGATTGACTTTTCACTCTGATCCAATCTAGGAAAGTTGCAGAAATAAAGGGGTTAAGTTAGTACTTTGCTCCTCATGTACTAGCCCAGCATCACAAATAGTCACTCTGTCCTGCACGTTTCTCAGTGCATGACACATGGGACACAGACACCAGTCTCCTGTGGAGACCAACTGCATGCATTAAGCTCGGTGTTTGTCAGCTCTGGAGGCTCCTGTTTGAGCCTTGTTCCTGGTTAAGATGGAAATGAATTTATATGTGGGCACAATCCAGTTGCTATTGGCCTGGGATGTCTGCAACGCATTTATTTTGTCTGGAGGAGGTACATAATTCCTGACCTCTGTGGGCTGGCCCCCATGCTGGCTCTGTGGAGGATGTGAAGCTGTTGCAAAGCTTTAAGATTTCAGTTCTGGAGAGAGTATCTTAACTTTTAGTTCAGAGTGTCCCCACTCAGCTCCTATGTGCCAGCCCTGAGAGCGATCCTTGGAGAAGTGCCACAGGGCAAGGCTCGGCCCTTGGAAGCAACCTAATGAACCTCCTCTGTTTGCTTTTAATTGCAGCTTTTCTTTTGGTTGGAAGTTTTGGAAAATCATCATGTTTTGTGATGCTCACATTTACCCCAGCAGATGACAGCAGTAGAAACAGAGGTGAAGGATGATACCTATAGATGTTTGGGGCTTGGCTGCCTCCAGGTGACTGTGTGCCACTGGGGGCTGCTGAGGCCTGTGACCCATTGGAAACACAGCCCAAGCAGCAGCGGTCCCTCTCAGATGGGTGCCCATATCAGGGCAGATATCAGAGATGAGACCGAAGGGCGTTTCTGAAAGGCTGCATCCTGCCCCTGAGGTGTGTCTGAGCACTGCCAGCTGTCTTGCTGCTCCCTGAACATGCTGCGGTAGAATCGCTCCAGCCTCAGAGGGGCTGTGGGCTGTCAGGGAGGAGATGTCCTTCCTGCCCTGCACGGAGACCCACAGCCTCCTCCTGGCTTTAGCCATGGAGGCAACTGCCCCCAGCTGGGCTCTGGCCTCTCCTGGGATCTCTGCATGGAGCCAGTTCCTTGCTGGGGGCTGTGTGGGGCAGGTTGCTGCTCCCTCCATTAGCACCTGAGCTGTGACTGCCACCAGGACTGTTGTGCAGTGCTCGAGTGCTGGTGCCTCAACACAGGTGAATGTGAAACTCTGCTTCTCTCAGCCCCCATGAGACCAGAGAGCTCTTGAATCCTGACCTTTAAACCTCATCCTGCTTCACTGCTATTCTCTTCGACTCCTGTTGCTGCCCATATTTTCCCAACAGCTGCCCTCTGCCTTACTGGCTTTGTGCCTACATCAATCTCTCTGCATCTGTGCAGTAACCCCCCTCGCTCTCCAAGGTCCGCCTTGAGTCCCACTCCCACCTTCCCCACAGCCTCTAGCCCCTGGGCCCAAGGATCTGTGCAGCCCCCTGTGCCTCTGCCTGATGGAGGGAGTTTGGGGCACTTCCAGCTCCGCTGGGCTTTGGTGGTCCTGCTGCCATGGAGTGAGCACCATAGGGCTCGGACCTCTTCTCTTTCAGTTTGTAAACCCCCAAGCACAAACAGGGCTTGGTAAATAATAGTAGTGTGATGAAGCGGTTTAGATGGAAGAGATCTGATGGCCCCCATTGAATGTGACCTGAATACACAGCCCTCTTTCCTCTCCTCCCTGCATGCAGCAACCTCCTGCTCCTTAGGCCATAAATTACTTACTGTTCCCTATAGAATTGAGGGCATGGTTAATTCACCAGCACGTTCCTGCTGCCCAGCAGAAAATCATGACGTTCTCTCTCCTCCCCTGGCTAGCAGAGGGCTCAGTACATGTGCCTGCCTGTCAGAGGGAGGCAAAGGCTTTTCCTTTTCAGGCCCTCTGCTTATTTCTGAGTCTTAGGTCTTGTCTGACTCTGCAGTAGAACAGGCAAGGTGCAGATGTTGGAATATTTGCAAGTAAAAGTCAGAGCTAATGTCCAAACACCTTTTGTGTCGTAGCTGACATAGCTGGCCACAGGAGGCAAGCAGGGATCTCCTGGTCTGAATTCCTTCTGACCACGTGTGACGCTGTTTTAAGCAGACACTCATATTCAGCATCTCCTGGGTCCCATCTGGAGCCTGAGTGGGAAATTGTGCTCCTAGCAGTATTTCGAGATGTAAAAATCACTAGTGTGGAATGGCTGCGAAGGATGCTCAGTGCACAGTGAGCAGGCCCGACAAATACGTCCTTAGGGCTCACCACTGTGTGAGCGAGGCAATGTGATGTGTGATTTGTGGGCTGTTAGTAATCCAACAAAGAGACTGCAGTGGGACTCAGTAGAGAACTCAGGCTGGACCTGCAAAAGCCTCTACAACATTATCATACAGAGAACTTGTGCCTGCGAAGGATCCAAAGCATCATTTGTGGAGCTTTGAATTCATGTCATAAATCATGGGGCACATGATGGGCTACATTCACTTAAGCTGCCTCTTCTGCATCCTTCCTGGAAACTCATTCTAATAAGAGCTGGCCTCTGGCATATCAAGGTTCAAGCATCCATTGTGTGTTAATTGCTGGCAGTAGAAGTGCTTCTTTTTGCCTTGAAATGTGGAATCCCTTCCTAGAATTCCACTGGGGACTAATAAAAGCCAGTGCCAGGTTTAATATATGCTATCTCACAAATTATCTGGATTAAATACAAGGACTGTGTACTGCCAGAGAGGGGATATTCCCAGCTTAACATTGCTTCTGGACCATAGAGATCCCAAGACACTGGACCTGAAAATTGCAGTTCTCTTATGTGTGTGGGAGGGGTTTGGCAGGAGTACTTGGAAGTGGTCATATTTGCCTGAGCTAGAGAATTAATTGCCATAAAAACTATGGTTTTGTAACCAATAGTTACAGCTGCAGGAAAGATCAGAAGGCATCTGAATAAATCAAATTAACTACCTCCTGCTTCATCCATATGAGAGCAGAACCTTTCAGGGCAAGATTTAAACCACAATCCAGTTGACCCTTAAGTCTCCCACCTATGAACTGAGGAGAGTGAAAAGTCTAGAAAAACAATCAGCTATAACAGGGGATGGTGAGGACTGCCACGCTGGGCTGTGTGAAGAGGTTGATCTCTGTCGGGGGTGTATCAACCCAGAGGAGGGCAGTGAGGAGGTAGCCTGCTTGAAAATATCCCTTACAGAGGCCATTGGGCCGGGCAGTGCAACCACCCATGTTACTGGTGGCTCCTGTTAGTTGCTGCAGTAGCCCACACCCCCATTTGCTTGCTCCTGACCCTGATCTTTCTGATGCCCTAAGGCAGAGGGTTCACCTCCCCTTGTAGGTCATGTCTCTCTGCACTCCCGTCTTGCTCTGGCTGTTCTCCGCAGAGCCTTGGAATGATGATGTGAATCCCGACTCACCCCTGACCTTCCAGATTTTGCACCGCCTGCTGTTGTGTACCAGCGAGGAATGTTGGCCTTGTAATTAATCTTAAATTTCTCGCTTTTTACCGCGTCTCCTTCACGCTCCCGCTCAGAGGCGGACGCCCTCCGCAACCGCGCCGGCGGGGGTTGCTCCCGGGGAAGCGGCTCCGCGGAGCTCCGCGCCGTCAGGAGGTTGCGGCGCTGGACAGCTCCGGCGCGGCGGGCCCGCGCGGGCCGCCCCGGGGCCCCGTCCGCCTCCGGGCTCCGGCGCTGCCGCCCCCGCGGCCTCCTCCCGGGGCCTGCTCCTGCCTCCCTGCCTGTTCCTGCCTTCTGCCTGTGTTCCTCCTACCATGTGCAGCGAGCTAATGGGCAGTGGGCAGCCCAGGAGGAGGGGGATCCGGCGAGAGGTTTGTGGGGAGCCCTTCAAGATAAGGGTGTGCATGGGGGGGGCGGGCAGAGATGAGCCGACGCTGCCTAGCAGAGGGTTTACCCCAGGGGTAATGAGGATGAGGGACCAAATGTTGCCACCTCTGCCAGGGCATGGTGGCCCTATGCTTAGGAGGGGCAGCAGCAGCTGCTGGAAGGTGTGTGAAGGCGTCAGGGCTGGTCTGCTGGTGATATATTCTTCCCTCAGAAGGACTTCCTTCCCTACTACTCCTATTTCCTAATCCCTCAGTAATTTGAATTTGAAGTAAATTTTGGTACTGGTGGGATTCTGGCCCAAGGCTAGGAGAGTTTCCAGTCTTCCCTGTCTCCTTCCCAGCAGCCAAGGCAATGGGGTGTTGGGTACACATCAGGCCTGAGGAGGGAACCAATACCCAGTGCCATGCTGTGGCCCTGCTTCTGTTCCAGGGCTGTTGGGCACCTGGAGGAAGGACGAGAGCAGAGTCTTTCCTGAATTGCTCTCTTGTGGTGGCACAGCCAAGGGAGAGGCAGTGTACCACAAAGGGCTGGGTTCATCACTCAGCTCAGTGACATCTTGCTTTTGTCTCCTCACAGGCCAACCCTGCTCCCATTATCGTGAACACAGACTCACTGGAACAAGGGCTTTCTGTAAGTCACCTGGTTTTGTTTTGCTTCCTTTGAACAAGCGGTGCGTTTTCCCTGCTTGATAGTGCAGGAAAGGCTCCTCCAACCAAAGGAGGCCCTGGTGAGGTGGCAGAGGAGCCTGGTACCTATGCCACATCCCTACAGCACATCCCACCCCCAAACCTCACTCGGGCTGGATGACACTGAGCAGAGCCAAGGCTAGCAACAAGTGATGCTGGGGACTCCAGCACAGGGAGGGTACCAGGCAGGAGGCACTCAGAGGGGCATGCTGTTGGGTAAGCAGGCATCAGAGGAGCAAGGGGAGCTGGGCTGGCTGCGTTCAGAGTTACAGCCGTTTCCTCAGCCTCCCATTCAGTGTGGCTGCAAGGGTCTGCTGGGGCATCCTTTACCTTCCTGCACTGCCTCAGCCCCCTTTGGCAGCCCCAGCCCCACAGGAGGGAGACAGAGTTCTCTGGGTGCTCACCGGCATGGCACCTGCTGGGCCTCGGGGCAGCAGGATCCATCAGATGCTGCTCCTCTCCCAGCGAAGGCTGCCAACAGCTGAGCAGTGCTTGGTGACTGTGAGTGTTTGCAGCCACAGTGCGTTTGGCACTCTTGGCGTAGTATAAAGATAATCCTGCTCAGTTTGTTGCAGAGACGGTTTGCACACTGCTGCATCCCTTCCCAGAATCATTCCTGCCAGAGAGATGGAGGGAGCAAGGTACCCAGCATGGATTTCTGCAGCACTGGCTCCCTGCTCATGGGGTGCTCCTTTTTTTTTTTCCCCAGAGAGAGCTCAGTTGACAGCTTGCCAGGGCTGGGTGATTTGCACTTGGTTTTCTTCTGATGTAGCAAATTTCATCTGCCTGCTACATTAATAAAGCATCACCAGGACTCAGAGCTGAGGTTGGTTTGTGTTTGGAGTCGCAGAGGAGGGCTGCAAGTGACTTCTCGTGGTTCAACCTTCATAGAATCATAGAATGGTTAGATTTGGAAGAGACCTTAAAGATCATCTAGTTCCAACCCCCCTGCCATGGGCAGGGAAACCTTCCACTACACCAGGTTGCCCAAAGCCTCATCCAGCCTGGCCTTGAACACTTCCAGGGATGGAGTATCTACAACTTCTCTGGGCAACCTGTTCCAGTGCCTCACCACCCTCTGAGTAAAAGATTTCTTCCTTAGATCTAATCTAAATCTCCCCTCTTTCACTTTAAATCCATTGCCCCTTGTCCTGTCACTACAGGCCCTTGTCAAAAGTCCCTCTCCAGCTTTCCCGCAGGTCCCCTTTAAGTACTGGAAGGCTGCAAAAAGATCACCCCGGAGCCTTCTCTTCTCCAGGCTGAACAGCCCCAACTCTCTCAGCCTGTCTTCATAGCAGAGGTGTTCCAGCCCTCGGATCATCTTCGTGGCCCTCCTCTGGACCCGCTCCAGCAGCTCCATGTCCTTCTTATGTTGGGGACTCCAGAGCTGAACACAGTATTCCAGGTGGGGTCTCACGAGAGCTGAGTAGAGGGGCAGAATCACCTCCCTCAACCTGCTGGCCACACTCCTTTTGATGCAGCCCAGGATACGGTTGGCTTTCTGGGCTGCCAGCGCACATTGCCGGCTCATGTTGAGCTTCTCATCCACCAGCACTCCCAAGTCCTTTTCCTCAGGGCTGCTCTCAATCCATTCTCTGCCCAGCCTGTACTTGTGCTTGGGATTGCCCTGACCCACATGCAGGACCTTGCAGTTGACCTTGTTGAACTTCATGAGGTTCTCACAGGCCCACCTCTCCAGCCTGTCAAGGTCCCTCTGGATGACATCCCTTCTTTCCAGCGTGTCCACAACACCACACAACTTGGTGTCGTCCGCAAACTTGCTGAGGGTGCACTTGATCCTGCTGTCCATGTCACCAACGAAGATGTTAAATAGCACTGACCCCTGAGGAACACCACTCGTCACTGGCCTCCACTTCATCTCAACCCACAGCCTGTGGTGGGGTCAATGTGCATCAGAGCTGTGCTGGGCTCATTGGGCAAGGCTACAAAAAGGAAGGGAAGCCTGGCTGACACCTCTGCAACTCTGGCTGTATGGTTTAATTATGCATCGAATGCTGAACCAAAGCCACTTGGCACTGGGGAGGAGGGCAATGGTGCCTCTCTCGGCGTTGATGATCCTGGGTCCAGCAGCCTTATATGAACATGGCAGAAGAGAGTTGCTGACTCCAAAGGTTTCCTTCTTCAAACGCATGGCATGGCAGGGTGTTTGTGGGGTTGGAGGCTTCTCACAGTGTACTGGGCAGCCCAGCTGCAAGGCAATGCTGTGTTGCAGCCCACTCTCTGCGCTCACCCAGCTCGTGCCGTTCTAGGTAGAACTGGAAAATGGGCGATGTCTCCTGGTGGGGAAGGACACGCCACAAGGCTAGACTGGGGTGAGTGAGGAGTGTGCTGTGGGCATGGCAAGGAGGTATTTCTGGATGGAAAGTCTGCTTTCACATCTGATTTATACCCTCCCTCCTCTGGGGGACATTGCCTGCTCGCTGTCGCAACTGCCAGCATGACATCCTTCACTAGTTTCCAGCTGTGCCTTTCCCTCCTCCCTGCCTGGTGCCTAAGGGCAGCAAGAGGTGTGCTGAGGGCCAAGGACAGGCTCCATCATGCTCCCAAGCCCTGCAGAAGCCAACAGCAGGCAGCCCACCTGTGGGGCCAGCAGCTGCCTCCTGCCACAGTGCACTCCACTTTCCTGCCCTCGTGGCTGCCTCCCTCAACTCCATCTCATTAATTCCATATCCCTCTTGCCCCCTCTCCCTCCACCTCGTTAGCTCCATATCCCCATCCGCCCCTTCTCCCTGTGCCTTCACCGCAGCTCCTTCTTGCCGTGCTGGATGGGAGCTCCTTTCCTGCAGCCCCTGGATACCGGTGGGTTTGGCCGGGTTTCAGGGGCTGCTCTGCACCCCTGGCAGGCACGAGCATCATCCTGCTGATGGCAGTTACCTACCCCATCCATCCAACCCCAGAAGCACATACCAGGGGGTAACTGCCCTGCGATAGTCAATAGGAAGGGACAAGTTGTGGCTGTCATCTGCTGGGTGGAGTGGGGACCACCAGCCCCATGCCCAGGCATGTGACACCTGCGAGGTGCCTGGAGGAGCCCGTGCCCGTGTCAAGAGAGACACCTCACTTTGATTCCTCTCAGCATCCAGCCTGGAAAACCTCTTGCCTTTACTTCATGTCATACCATCACAGAAATGAGCCCCGCTCCAGCCTTTCCTCCTCTGGGATGCCAGCCTTCTCAGGCCCCAGGGAAAACACACCCCAAAACCTCCCGTTCAGCAGTTTCGCAGGTCAGCAAAGGAGCCACATCAGGGGCTTGCTGCAGAGAGCACACCAGAATGGCAAATCTGGAAGCATGATTTTTTTTCAAACCCAAAAACTGAAGCTTGTTGGTACAGTATGTACTTGGAAGGGTTAAAGTCACATTTTCCAGTCTTTAATTACTTAACTATTCAATGCTTTCCTTAATGATAAACAGATGGATGTAGTCTAGTTCCTTCCTGTTCTAGCTCCATTGATTGCATTGGACTAGCTGCTGGGCTGAATTTGGCCCTGGCTGTTTATCAAGAAGCCTGCTCCACGTTTCAATCTCTGTGTCCACCCACGTCCATCCCCAAGAGCATGTGGCACCAGCAGCACCGTAAGGTATGAGCCGCAGCACCGGGTCCCGCTCCCCACCGGGGCCAGGGCTCAGCTCTGCTGCCTGTGGCTTGTGTGGAGCCCAGCACCCCCAAATAAATCCTTATAAAATTCCTGCTGTGTTAAAAGCAACTGTTGAAGGATAAGGATTAGTGCTGGGGGGATCACCTGTGCCAGCTCCAGGTTGTTGTTCACAGTATCACCCCTTGGTGTATTTTGCCCAGCAGGTCCATAGAGAGGAAATGGAGCATCAGAAGGCCAGTTCCCATGGCAGACGGGGTCTCTGCATTATAGTGCTGCTTCTCTGAAGCTAAAACAACTTCTTGCTGCCCAGGGTACATGGCAACTGCTGCGAGGCAGTCCCAAAGTGAGCAGGAAAGGTCCCTCCAAAGTCCTTGAGGAGCTATAAGTTTCATAGCCTGGGTCCTTGGAGCCCTCCTTTGGTGCCCCACTGCCCAACAGCAATGTGCCACCATGTCCTCGATCTCTAAAAGCCAGGTCTGAGGAAGCCAAGTGCTTCCTAGGCCTCATCCCCGCCAGCGAGCACCACAGGAGCCCAGGCTCTGCCACCAGTGAACACGGAGGCAACCTTCTTGTGCAGTGCTGACTCCACTGCCAGGGTCCCCATTGTCGTGGTTTTAGGCTGATCCAGCAACTAAAACTCACACAGTCTCTCCTTCTCCAGTAAAGTAGAGAGGAGAGGAAAAAAAAAACAAAAACAAAGGGACTGAGGGTTGAGACAAGAACAGAGGGAGCACCCACCAACCATGGTCCTGGGTAAAACAGACAGGGCTTTTCTCAAAGCAAAACAGTTTATTAATGATTACTTAGAAGGACAAAGGGAAACAAAAACCGATTACTCGAGAGGACAGAAAGAAACAAAACCAGATCTTAAAACCGACACCTTCCCCCCCCCTTTCCTTTTCCTCCCGGCTCTACCTCCTCCCCCCAGCAGCACAGGGGACAGGGACTGGGGGGGTGCAGGTCAGTTCATTCCGTGCTGTTACTGCTGCTTCTTTCTTAAAGGAGGAGGAGTCCTTACACCCTTTTCCCCTGCTCCAATGGATCCCCTACCCACGAGGAAAAATCCACAAACTTCTCCAGCGTGAGTCCAGCCCACTGGAAACAATCCTTCCCCACAGATTGCTCCGGTGTGGGCTTTACCACAGTCTCGGGTACTTAGGGAGCTGTAGCCACTCGCTCCGGCGTGGGTCGTCACACAGACTCCAGATGCCTCTCTGCCTGGTCGTGCACCCCAACACGACCATCCTCAGGCTCAGGCATCTTCTCCCCACGGGCTGCGAGTGGGTCTCTACTCCACCGAGGCCGTCCTGGTTGCAGGGGGGCCGCCTGCTATCTCACCATCAGCTGCAGGGGAAACTCGGCTCCGGCACACCTCCTCCTGCTCCATCCTCACTAACCTGGTGTCGATGCGGCTGTTTCTCTCAGATCTCAGTCCTCTCCAGGTGAACTCAGCCCAGTGGGCACCCCGGGAGTGGGGTGCCCCCGAGTTCCCCAGCTGGCTCTGCTGCTGCCATCCTCCGTGGGCGGCGCCGGCGCGATGCAGGCAGCTGCCTGGCCGGGAGCCAGGGAGCGGGGGCAGTGCCCTCCTCCGTTCTCCGCTCGATCCTGGGCGAAGCACCTTTTCCGGTTCCCTTGTCCTGACTTAAATAGGGCAATTCGCAGAGGTGCCCTATTGGCTCAACCCCGAGGGGGATGGCAGTCTGATCTGGTAGCCAGAACTATGCCTAACCCGGTTCCAAAACCGGGGAGGTCGCAGGGAGCAAAACCCCTCTCCTGCCACCAGAACCACCCCCCCCTCCACATCAAACCATGACTCCCATCCACAGTTGCTGCAGGGTGGGGGGCAGCAGAGATTGGCACCACAGTCCAGTGCCTTTGAGCAGGGCAAAACTTTCTTGTAAGCCTGAAAAAACAGAAAAAAAATCAAAACTAAACTGCCACCCTCATGTTTTGGTCCCAAGTGCTGGCAGTGGCGCGTCCTGCTGCCAGTTGCCACAGATGGCCGTGTGCTGGGGCTGTCAGGCTCTGAATGCCTTCCCTCTGCCCGAGCTCAGCAGGCGCATCCCCGCGTCTCTCTGCAAAAGGCTGACCAGAAATGCAGCGTGGATTTACTCTGTGCGCACGACCAACGCTGTGGGCAACACACGCGGCAGGGCTGAGGCCAGGGGTTAGCTGGAAGCAAGTCAGTAGGTCTGGGTGCTGTGGCAGGACGTGCGGATGCAGGGAGGTGAGGGGAGGGAGCTCTTGACCTGTTTTTCCTGAGCCCCCTGCCATGTGCAGGCAGGAGAGTTCTGCCTCACCAGCGCTGCCAGTGCCCGCACCAGCAGGGATGCCCATTGCACCCGCTGCCCTGGCACGGGGCCACTCTCCTTTTCCCTTGCTGGGGCAGGTGTGGGGCATCACCAGGTGCCCTCTGCCCCCGAGTCCAGCTGGCACTGCCAAGGGCTGACCCTCCAGCCTCCAGACTGTCTTCATTATGTTGGTACATTGCTGCTCCACCACCAGGTCCCAGTGCCTGTCCCCGTCATGTCCTAACCACGAGACTGGGGCTAGTTCCTGCTCTGCAAGTGGCTTCAGGCAGTGTTATCCTTCCCACAGCTTGTTGCTTCTTGCAGCTTGGTGGGCTATTTGGGTTGGGTTTGAGGAACCCCATCTTAGCTTTCTAAATTTGGCCTCCTCTTTTATTTAAAAAAACAAACAAACAAAAAACAAATCCTGACTCTCTAACAAATTGCAAAGTGCATTCCACGTGCGCTGGTGCGGTGTTGGCCGGCAGAGCCTGCAGACAGCTTGCAGTAGCTCTGGAAGGTGTGTGCTCTTCTGTTTATCAAATGAGTGTTAACTCTGCAGCCTTCTGTTGATGATTTAAATGTCATCATCTCTAACTATTTCCCTGCTGCTCAAAACACAAAAGGGAAGCAAAGCCCAGTGAAGGGGCCTCATCCTGAGCCCTCAGGTGGGCTTGCTGTGTGGAAAAGACTTGGAAAAAAATACCCTTTTTTCCATGAGCAATCAGATGGTGCTTAGGCTCGGGATACACTGAAAACAGCTGATTAGCCCCCAACACTCCTGTCAGCTCTGCAGGGAGCGCATGGGAAGATGGGAGCAGGGTGGGTTGTGCTCTCCCTGCCCAGGGGCGATTGAGCTGGGCATCTCCCTGTTGAGCCTGTAGTGCTGAGACAGCCCCAAACGGGAGCTGGGGAGGAGCACAGGGTGCCTGTGAAGGAGAGGGGGAGCAGCCTGTGGCACAGCCAGGTCACGGCAGCTCCGGTGGGTAATGTGGGGAGGTTTTGCCGTCAGAGCGTGACTGGTATTCACTTTTCTGATGCTGGGAACGTTTGCTTTGTTGGCTCGTTCCCTTGGTTACGTGGTATATATTAAGTTCTCCATTTGGCTTCCTTATGCAATTAACTGGTGTTTTGTTGCGCGGATTTTGGAAATATAATCAGAGGTAAAAATTCATGGTCAGGCCTGGCTGACCCCAGTGTGCCTGGCCACAGCAGGCTGCTCACAGCACACACTATGCCGGGCAAGCGCCGACACTGCTCGCTGTCAGGGAGCGATGCAAAACATCACTCAGAGTTGGCAGCCCTGAGATTTGGGGAGCGGGAATACCCCAAACTCGCCTGCCTGGCAGCAGGGTGCCTGAGGGGGTTGCATGCCAGGGTGTCTCTGCACCCTGTGCGCTTGCTGGCAGCAGCCACTCGCTTGGCGGGGCTCGTGTGCTGGTAGGCTCAGAGATTGTCAAAGTTTTCTGCACATCCCCATCCTGTAGGTATGTATGTGCTGTTCCTCTGCGGCCGTGGGTGTGCATATGGCTGGCTGTGTGGCAACTGTGTTGAATGCCAAAGCAGAGAGGACAATGTGTGTAGTAGCGAAGGGTGCCAGGAATCCGAGTTGCTGGAAAGCCAGGGACAGGCGCTGCCGCGCCCCACGCACTGGGCTACCAACTGCAGAGACGAGATGAGCCTGGAGGCTGCGGTGAGGGAGGCTGCGAGGGCGGCACGGGCCAGCAAGCTGGCTCCTCTCAGGATTAGTCAATACGGTAGGATGCGAGGAGGAAAAGGCAACCCATGGCTGAGGGGGAGCCGGTGGTGAGGGAAGCGATGTCCCCCTGCCCACAGGAGCACAGCCTGGGGTGGTGCTGTGGCAGGAGGTGGCACCAGCTACACATCTCTGTCCATTGAAGGCTGTTGGGGATCCTGCTGGGGGTTAATCCCACCACCACTCCCAGTGCTTTTCTGCAGAGGGGTCCTGTTCAAGAGCTGACCAAAGCGTTTCCCAATATGCTGGGAGGATCAGAGCATCCTAATATTGGAGCATCCGAATGTCCCAACCCTGAACTGTGCCCTGAAATCTTCCTGTGGCTGAGAGGCACCAGGCACACAGCACATCCGAGGAGGGACAACCCTCTCAGCCCATGTTCCTTGGAGCTCCCATCCCGTCTCTCCACTCCAGATTATCCCCAACCTCATCCTTCTTGAAACATGGTACCCACAACAGGGTGTGGGATTGTTTTGGCCTCACCAGGGCTGAACCAGGCAGGGGATGAGGGTGCTTGTGTCGCAGGTGACACAGCCCCGTCCCAGATCCTGGCGTGCAGAACTGCTCTTTCTTTCACCTGGGCACCTCAGTATTCCCACCTAGAAAAACTCCTGTATCCTCTTCTTACCTATAAATAGGGCCTCACAGCCGCCTCGCTGAGTTTCCTTCTGTGGTGTCAGATGATGGCTTTAGTGTAAATGATGTTTGCTGTCCCATCCACCTAACGACACAGCACTGTGTGGTTTTGGAGGATGGCCGGGCTGTGCCTCCATGGGAGCGGATAGCAGGGAGCTGGGCAAGCAGGACACAACCAGCATGTTGGCACCGGATAGGAGGAGCTGTGTCCAAACAAAGCCACAGCAGCTCCATTTGGGATACAGAGCACGTACAGAAAGTGGCTCAGTATGATCTACAAGCCATCAATTAACAGTGGATGTAAAATCCCCATGAGGAACCCTGCACATTGTACAGGGGCTGCAGGCAGAGGCAGGGCTGCATAATGGTAGAGGCGTTTGCCTGCTGAACCCTGGGTCCCGCTGCCTCTGCCGTGCTGGGCAGACCTGCCTGTGGCCCGTCCCTTGTTTCCCAGAGTGACTCAAGTTGTGAGGCTGAGTCCAGTCTCCTCCAAAACTCCTGCTGTTGAGTGTAAGAGCTCTGGATGTTCCAATAGCCAATTTGCAAATCTTGCTAAATTTTAGACCTCAGCAGCTGTTTATGGCCTGATCCTGAAACTGCCACCTTATTTTCCTGTGTGTTATTGCTTATGGGCAAAATGAAAGTTTTTGACCTGTACGTTTACCATTTCTTATTTTGGAGCCTGCAGTTGCATCCCTTTGGTTTCGAGCCATTATGTTTCCCAGAGCCCTGCTTCGACACTCTGGGTATGGGAAACTTTTAAGCATGGGGATCAGTATGGTGTGCAGCATTGAGACAGGCTACACCTTTTTTTTGTATAAGGGCATCACAATGTTTTTTCCTCTCACTGTGCCCCACACTCGCACCTTATTTCCTTTGCACCCAACTAATTTGGTAGAATAAATCATTCTGAATTCCCCGTTAACGCAGTCATGCTACTAAAAGATTTAAAAGATATAAGCTGCTAAAGGTGTTTATTATGTTATTATGTACAGATGTTATCTTTTTTTTTCCTTTAAATGGACCAACCCACTTTCTTTCCTTCCTGCAGCAGTGAATTCCCGAGGTTAATTACATGCTGCGTAACAAAGGTATTATTTCTTTTTGTGCCTTCAGTTGTGTTCCTTTTCATGGCTGGAAGAATAAGCTGGGAGAATAAAGGCTTTGTGCTGAAGTGCATTAAAGTCAGTGGGCTTTGGCTCCTGCCCAGAAAGAAAAGCAGCGCACGGCTTAATTCCAGGGCAAGCACGAGTGATTGCGTTTAAGGTTTTTTTCAGCAGTGATGGCGCAGCTTTTAGGTTGGATTCTCGATATTCAGCTATCAGACGGGAAAAGCAAACTCCTCCGGGACCAGCACAGAGCCCTAACACTCTGTCTCCCTCTCCACAGGTGAATGGCAGCGATGGGATGTTCAAATACGAGGAGATTGTCTTGGAAAGGGTAAGTGTTCTTTACTCACCCTCCGGCAGCCTTCGCTGCCTCTTCCCACTCGCCTTCCCACCGGCACAGCTGGCACCCTCCGCATGCCCACACCAGCTGATGGGGAGAGGTGGGTCTCCGCTCCCTGCTCTCTCTGGAGGATTGTAGGGGTGTTGTGCCTTCCCTGCACAGCCCCCACGGCATGGGGAGAGGTGAACTTGCTGTTCCCCCCGTTCCTTGCAGACCCCTCTAGCAGAGAGGGAGGAGGGCTTCTCCCTTGCCTCCCTCATTCGCACCCTCGCCCCCACAAGCCCGCCGGCGCAGAGCTGGGGGGGAGGCTCTTCATCACTGCCTTTGCTGGAAAGTGGAGGTGTGGGGAGCTCTGCTTGTGCAGGTGCACGGGCAGGCACCGCACCGCCCAGCACAGGGGACCAATGCCTCCCAGCCACCGGACTACCCATCACTCCAGAGTGCATAGCCTGGTGATAGGAAGCAGCAAGGATGGGTTTACTAGTAAACGAGACCACAATGGGGGGAGTTTCTGCTCAAGCCTTTCCTTGTCTGTTGGCGATGCAGAGCTGATGGCATGCACCACACCGGCCATGGCTAAAATTAGCTCCCTCTGTGGACAGGGCTTATTCAGGGGCAAGCTGGCACCACACAGGTCAGGGAGGACTTTCCCCTGGTGCCCAGGGAGTGGCAAGGATGGAGGGATGGAGAGGGAGCAGGAAGAGCTGGCCCGAGGTTTGCTCTGAGAGGTGGGCACAGCCCTGGCGAGCAGGGATGGCCAGGACGTGCGGCTGCCCGTGGCACTCCGCAGCACACCTTGCCTCCGCCTCGCTGCCACGTGGCCGGTGTCGCAGGGGAAGACGCATCACTCATTATTCTGTTCCTCTCTGCCTTTAGTCATCTCCCTCCTCCCCTTCGCTCTGCATCACAGAGGTGGGTGGACGGAAGGTTATCTGGGGCTTCCGCCTCACCCACCGCTTCCCAGCGTGCCTGATGAAACCAGCCCAGGGGATGCTTCCTTTTTGAGCTGAGCGCTTCTCACTCAGAGCCCAATTTAGAGGCAAAAGCGTTGTTTTTAGGGTTCTTCAGTGCATCCTCTGTCCTTAGCCCACAGTGGGAGCAGGGAGGGAGCTGGAAGGGTCACACAGAGAGGCAGCACTCCTTGCTGCCCCTCTTTCAAAGCCCCAGGCAGTGATTCCCTCTCCAGGAGTGAGAAACTATTTCAGTGCTTATCAGCCAGGGGCAGCATGGACCATTCCCAAGTCATTCCCCTTCACCTGGTCCTCAGTAGGATCCAACAGCCCCGTCTTACTGCAGGGAAAGCAGCCTGGTGCCTGTGGGTGAGACTGCCCCCTTGCTGGAGTGTTTGGCTCCCAGAGATGACCTCAGTGTACTCCAAAACTGCTGGTCTGTCACTGTTATTAATCCTTGTCCTTGTTGTAAAGAGAAGGGCAAATGCAGCAGTGGTTTGGGGCCAATAATTGAGGAAATGCTGTCCACAGAGGGACACAGCTTTGGTTTTACCAACCATACATGTGTCCACAGGAGGAGCTGCCCCCGTGACTACATCACCTCCAATGCCAGCTAAGAAATCCCTTGAACTCCATTTCAAGGTTTATAAAAATAAAAATAAACACCTCCTGGATCTTTTCCAGGTTTTGTAGCTAGCATTGGAGCGCACCCTTCCATAGACAGGCACAATGAATGGGTGGAGACCATTTTGCACAGTCTCACCTGCCTTGCCAGGCTGGGTCTCCAGTGATAGTAAGCAGCTTTTCTGAGCTGGGCACGGGGTAACCAGGATCCAGCTTAAAGGAAGGAGAGCGGCCTCAGACCTTTCACTGTTGAGCACCTCAAATCCCAGCTGGCAGGAGAGCATCCGGGAATGTTGCATAGTGAGAGGCACCGGTGGCTCCCAGAGATGCCACGTGCTGTGTCATAAGTGGCATAAAGTCGGAGCAGAAACCTCTGCATCGCTGCAAGAGCTGCTGCTGAGCCCTACTTGCTGGAGAGAAGCGCAAGCCCCAGCTGGCTGCTTGTGCTAGATGATCCTGGGGAGCCTGAGCTCTGGTGTGGCCCTCTGTCGTGGGTTAGGCTGACCCTCCCACACAGCCGGTCACTCCCTCTCCCCACCTCGCCCCCTTCCACCCCTCGCCTCTGCGAATTCCATATTTAGGCACAACTTGAGTTACATAAAGAGAACACAATATCACAACAACATTGAAGAAGAAGAAGAACACACATTTCACAAACAATCCACCCCTTGTCCCTTCACCAGTCACAACTATCAAAGTTTCCCAAGGTCCTTCTGTTTTTCAGCACTGTGAAGTCCATGTTTTGCCCGTTACCTCTCCCAATCGCTATTCTTATCTCGAATTCCTCAGCCCCATGTTGGGCGCCAAAAAGACTGTCGTGGTTTTAGGCTGATCCAGCAACTAAAACTCACACAGTCTCTCCTTCTCCAATAAAGTGGAGAGGAGAAAAATATAATAAAGGGACTGAGAGATGAGACAAGAACAGAGGGAGCACCCACCAACCATGGTCCTGGGCAAAACAGACTTGGTTTTCTTAAAAGCAAAACAATTTATTGCTAGTTACTTAGAAGGACAGAGGGAAACAAAACCGATTACTCGAGAGGACAGAAAGAAACAAAACCAGATCTTAAAACCGACACCTTCCCCCCCCCCTTTCCTTTTCCTCCCGGCTCTACCTCCTCCCCCCAGCAGCACAGGGGGCAGGGACTGGGGGAGTGCAGGTCAGTTCATTCCGTGCTGTTACTGCTGCTTCTTTCTTAAAGGAGAAGGAGTCCTTACACCCTTTTCCCCTGCTCCAGTGGATCCCCTACCCACGAGGAAAAAATCCACAAACTTCTCCAGCGTGAGTCCAGCCCACTGGAAACAATCCTTCCCCACAGATTGCTCCGGTGTGGGCTTTACCACAGTCTCGGATACTTAGGGAGTTGTAGCCACTCGCTCCCACGTGGGTCGTCATGCAGACTCCAGGTGCCTCTCTGCCTTGTCGTGCGTCCCAACACGACCATCCTCAGGCTCAGGCATCTTCTCCCCACGGGCTGCGAGTGGGTCTCTGCTCCACCGAGGCCGTCCTGGTTGCAGGGGGGCCGCCTGCTATCTCACCATCAGCCGCAGGGGAAACTCGGCTCCGGCACACCTCCTCCCGCTCCATCCTCACTGACCTGGTGTCGATGCAGCTGTTTCTCTCAGATCTCAGTCCTCTCCAGGTGAACTCAGCCCAGTGGGCACCCCGGGAGTGGGGTGCCCCCGAGTTCCCCAGCTGGCTCCGCTGCCGCCATTCTCCGTGGGCGGCGCCAGCCCGACGCAGGCAGCCGCCCGGCCAGGAGCCAGGGAGCGGGGGCAGTGCCCTCCTCCGTTCTCCGCTCGATCCTGGGCGAAGCACCTTTTCCAGTTCCCTTGTCCTGACTTAAATAGGGCAATTCGCAGAGGTGCCCTATTGGCTCAACCCCAAGGGGGATGGCAGTCTGATCTGGTGGCCAGAACTAAGCCTAACCCGGTTCCAAAACCGGGGAGGTCGCAGGGAGCAAAACCCCTCTCCTGCCACCAGAACCCCCACCCCCTCCACATCAAACCATGACACCCTCCTGGCCACAGGTCCCCCAGAAGGGCAGAGCTTCCCATCACCTAACGCTGAGCACTGGCGCTGTGGGCACCCAGAAGGGTGGCTGGCCTGAGCCCATTTGTGTAGGAGAGAGGTGGGCACAATAGGATGTGACAAAGTGTCAGCTCTTCCGCATGAGAAAACAAGGCAAGGAGCCAGCTGATTTTCAAGGCAGAGCAGAAAAAGCAGGAATTGTCCACTTGCATCAAGCGCAGAGCTGGAAGCAGTGCCTGTGAGTGTGTCACTAATGGGGATCCTGTAAGTGGGAGAGGCGGCGCCGGGCCACAGCCGCTTATCCTGGGATGCTGCTGGGATGAGGCTGGAGACGTGGCACGGCCCCTGGGCAGACTTCAGCAGTACAACTCCAAGCATGTCCAGGAGGAAGAGTAGGCAGAACTGGAGACCCTGCTCCATCCTGACAGCCCCATCCACCAAATCCTGCAAATTTTGGCATTAGCACTGCCGGTCCCTGGGTTGGCTCTGTACTGGGGCTGCATCCCAGCGTGCAAGGGCACAGGGATGGGATACTAGTGACTGGCACAAGCCTCACTGCTCCGTGCAGGCTGCAGCATGGGTGTCTCCTCCTGGGGAGCAGCCAGCAAGGGGAGGTTTTCTTCACCAAGGACCACCCCCTCTTCCCCCAGCTTGCCGCCTGCCTCAGAGCCTCTCAGCGGAGACGCAGCAGTGAGGGAGGTCCTCGGTGGCTCCCACTCTCCCACTCCATCTGTTCACTGCTCTGCACTGCTGCACTGAGTGCCTCGGCTGATGAGCGCCATCCTCCCCTCTGGCCGCACATCCCTCTGCCCCCTGAGCCAGGCACCCTGGGGCCCGACAGATGCTGTAAGGGCTCCCGCACCCCAGGCAGCCGCGGCCGGAGGGGGAAGCACTTCGGGAGGGCCGGCAGCAAGTGGGTGCCCATGGGGGAAAGACGCAGTGTTTGATTTCCCACAGGGTAACTCTGGCCTTGGCTTCAGCATAGCGGGAGGAATCGACAACCCCCACATTCCAGATGACCCGGGTATCTTCATCACCAAAATCATCCCCGGGGGAGCAGCAGCCATGGACGGCCGTCTGGGGTGAGTGTACAGGGCTGGAGGAGCAGCCCCACTCGGGCATCATCCGGGATCTCCCCAGGGACCCTCTAGACAGCTCCTCCTTCCCTCCCCTGCCATGGGCCTTGGCACCCCCAGTCCCTTCCCCACAGCCAGGTCCCTTCAGTGCAGGGATGCCCATGGTTCCCTGCCATCAGCCTCCTGTCCGCAGCCACCCCTCCTCCCCTCCCTGGGCCAGGCTCCAGCTCCCATCCTTGCCCCTGCAGCCCAGGGCAGGATCCAGCCTTTCCCCTCATCTCCCAGGGTCACACCATAGTGACCAGCCCTGCTGCCTCCCCCTTTGAGAGGGACCCCAATCCCACCCCAGCAGGGCAGAACCTGGCCAGCTTGGTCAGCTCTCCTTTGCACAAGGACCTGCGTGGCTGAAGGAGAGTGGCAGAGATGTCCAGAGGAGCATGGCACGGGCTGGCGGTTCCCCAGGGGAGCTCAGGGCCACCCTATGCCCACAGGGTGAACGACTGTGTCCTGCGGGTGAACGATGTGGACGTCTCCGAGGTGGTGCACAGCAAAGCTGTGGAGGCCCTGAAGGAAGCGGGCCCCGTGGTGCGGCTCGTGGTGCGCCGCCGGCAGCCCCCACCAGAGACCATCATGGAGGTCAACCTGCTGAAGGGCCCCAAAGGTGAACCTCTTACTCTGCTCACAGGACCAGGGTGCCCTGCTGCCCCGTGGGATGATGTGGGATGCCACAGGGTGCAAGGCAGCATCACAGGAGATGTGGGGTGCGAGCTGGCACTGCCACAGTGGTGGCCATCGCAGGGTGGCCCAGGAGCATGGGACGCTATGGGGCACGGGGTGTGGGACAACCCCCATGGGGCAGTGTGTGCTGGCTGGGCTGTCCCCGTGCAGAAGTGGGGTGGCCCGTTGCCTGCCAGGTTTGGGGCAGCGTGGGAAGCCTAGGGAGGCAGAGAGGTCGTGATGCCAGCCTGGGGCTCCATCCATCTGTCTGTCCCTCAGCCCTCACCTACCCTCTCACTACCCCTCAGGCCTGGGGTTCAGCATTGCAGGGGGCATCGGGAACCAGCACATCCCTGGGGACAACAGCATCTACATCACCAAGATCATCGAGGGAGGCGCTGCCCAGAAAGACGGGCGTCTGCAGATCGGGGACCGGCTGCTCGCGGTAAGCCCATGCCTGCAGCCAGCTGTAAGGCAAAGCTAGGCAGTCTCTGCCGTGCCGTGGTGCCGATCCTGAACGCCAGCACCCCTCCCGCTGGCAGCCCTGCACCTCTTCTCCGGGGTCCCCACTGGGACGGTGCTGTGGGAGGGGCAGGTGCAGCACCAGCTGCAGGTGGGACAGCCAGACCCACAGAGATGGAACCCTGTCTCTGGAGCTCCTGCAGCACCTACCCTGCGGGAAACCGCTCCGCTCCCACAGGGCTACATCGGCCCCTGCCCTTGCTGCCTGCTCCCCTGCCTGTGGCCATGTCACCCAGCCCCTTCCTTCTGGCAGGTGAATAATACGAACCTGCAGGACGTGCGGCACGAGGAGGCGGTAGCCGCCCTGAAGAACACCTCCGACATGGTGTACCTGAAAGTGGCCAAGCCTGGCAACATCCACCTCAACGACATGTACGCGCCCCCTGACTACGCCAGCAGTACGTACGCCGCCGGCCGCTGGCACAGCAGCCCAGGCACTGCAGGGCTGGGGGAATGGAGCGTGCTGGGGCGGCAGGCAACGCTGGTCTGGCCTCCATGTCTGCCTTGTGGATGGATTTGTGCTCCTGATGCCCTTCTCCTCCCTTGCAGCCTTCTCAGCCTTGGCTGACAACCACATAAGCCATAACTCCAGTCTGGGCTACCTGGGCAGCGTTGAGAGCAAGCCTGCCTACCCTGTCCCTCCCCAGGTGACTCCGTCCCGGTACTCACCCATCCCTCGGCACATGATCGGGGACGAGGACTTCACTAGGTGAGTACCAGGCATGAGCATCCCCTAATCCCTGCTCCTTCTTCACTTTCTTTCCCTTCCCAGCCACCTAACCTCATCCCCACTGCCAGTGCAGAGCCTCAGCTGAAAGCCCATTTGTGGGTGCTTGGGGCCCTCGCGGTGAGCGCTGTGCCCACCTCCCTGAGACTAGCCCTGCTCTGTTGCTCCCTGGCTCACTGCATCCCCCCTTCCCCTTTCCCCCTTCGACTCCTCCCCGAGCCTTACACATCTGCCTTTCAGCTTTGTTCTCTTGCTTATTTTACAATACCCGGAATACAAGGTGTTCCCTGCCCTTATGCTGCCATCCAATGCCAGCAGCACCACAAGCTCCCAGGCTGCAAGCCAGTTGTCCCTGAGTGAAGCTGTGCTGGGAGTGAGGGGCTGGGAGGGGCTTACTCTGGGTACAAGTAGGGTTCCCCCTCCCGTGCTTCCCAAACCTGACATTCCAAACCACCTGCACCCAGGTGCCCAGCTGCCAGCCCCAGGCTCAACAGCATCCCGCACAGCCCTGGCATGGCCCCTTTTCCCCACTAGCATCATTTACTCTGCATGAGCAGGTTTGTTTCCTGAACCCAGGAAATAAAAAGGAGCACAAAGGCTCTAAGCCTAAATGTGGTGTAAAACTTCTCCAAAGCCTCATGCTGAGAATGGGAGAGCAAGACTTGGCTGGTCCTGCTCCACTTGCCCGGGCTCACAGCTCGTCCTCCCCCTGCGACAGCCTCGGGGCCAGTGCTGAGCTGGCTCTGGGTTTGGTATCGCCAGGGCCAGGGCTGTAGGGCTCAGGCTGTGTTCTTAGGATTGACGCTTGAGTTAGGCTTAGGGCTGACTGGTTAGGAGTGAGGTCACAGGCTGGTTTTGGGTTGCGTTTACAGCAGAAGATGCCATAGACTCAGCTGGGATTGTCCCATTCTGCGGGGTGCTGGTGAATGCCAGAGCAGGAGATCCTGACTTGCCATCCGGTGTCAGGTCCACTGTCCTCCCAGAGAGTGGCTGCGTTTGCCTTCATCACGGGCATTTCTCACTTCTTGGCGCTTGGCCACGGCCGGGTGCCTCTGTGCACCATGACCTGCACAAGCATTGGCCTCCACTCGCACCCCGTCTCTCCTGCCTGGCCTCAGCACCAGCGATGCCAGTTCTACAGCCTGTTCCTGGCACCGCATTCTCACTGGTGTGGCAGCTTCTGTGCTATAAAGGCATTGGGGGACGATGCCACGCCCAGGAACAGTGCTTTCTGCCATTACGTTGTGCCACAGAAGGGACTGAGTCTCAGCGCTCGGAAAACACATCATCTGTCTCTCACCAGGGACCCTGGTCCCACCAGGGTGTCCCTTCCTACATGGGCCAACGTCCTTATTTGTGGGCCAGAAAGCTGAGAGAGCAGCCCAGCCCGGGCTGGACACAGCCCAGTGGCAATGGCACGGCGATGGCTATGCAATGGCACAGCAGTGGCTCAGCGGTGGCCCTGGTGCAGCACGTGCCGGTGGCCGCTAGAGGATGGTGCTGCCTTGTGAAGGACCCCTCCGCAGCCACTGTCCTCAGCCACAGCCCCCTGCTCCCCTCCAGACTGGCAGCCTGCGATAGGCTCAGCACCTCCCTCATCCATCCCAGGGCAGCACTGAAAACCTCACATGCATCACCGACCACCCCAGGACAGCTTCATCGCCACCGGTCTGTTGGCTCATGCATCACCAAGATTGTGCACTGGGACCACTGTGGTCCGAATGCATCTTACGGGTGTGTGGAAAGGCAGCGACTCCCCTGAAAAAGCAGCTGTCTCCCAGAAGGCTTCTGCCAGCCATTCCCCAGGAGAAGCAGAGGTCCTGGCCTGGATCCAGTATGAAGTCTCTTCCCCTCTCGCGGGCACAAGTGCTGCTGCAGATGTGGACATGGCTCCAGTGACCCTCAGCGTCCTGCAGCACCCAGGGCCAGGGACCAGAGCATCTCTTTTCCAATGAGCTCCATCACTGCAACCCAGACCTGGCATGGCCACACAGGATCCCCACAGTCACTCTGTGCCAAGGTCCCAGTGTTAACACTGCAACGTTCAGCGTGGGATCAGCACATCCTGCTGCCTGGGATGAGGATGGAGGCAGAGAGTGCTGTGCTGCACAGGTGTGTGGAGGGCTTGATCCCCGTCTCCTGGCACGGCTGTGCTGTCCTCAACGCCCAGACTCGCGGCATCCAATGCCACCTTGCAGTGCAATGTTTCTGTGCATGATTTCACAGCAGATGCTCTGTCTCTGTCCATGCTTTGTCTCATGCCACTCGTGCAACTGCCCACACCTCTCCTGGTTTATCAGCCTCCTCGATGTTGAGGGCTGAGCCAACACTGGTCACACTTGAAGTGACTCCAGCCCCATCAGTGTGCTGGGAAGCCCGGGCACAGCCAACCCTGTCACGAGCTTTGCTGTTCCTTGTCCTGATGTCTCCTTGTCCCGTGTCTGTCCTTCCAGGGAGCCACGGAAAATCATCCTGCACAAAGGCTCCACCGGCCTGGGCTTCAACATCGTTGGAGGGGAAGATGGTGAGGGGATCTTCGTGTCCTTCATCCTGGCTGGAGGCCCTGCCGACCTCAGTGGGGAGCTGCGGAGGGGAGACCGCATTCTCTCGGTGAGTCGGCAGAGCCCCCAGCTGCCCCTCCATGGCCTCGCAGAGCCACGGGTGGGCAACCGCAGGACACCTGTCCCCTTCCACCTGGGACACAGTTCGGCAGGGTCCATCCCCAGTGCCAGTGTGGACATGGCCCCTGGATCCGTGGGATCGGTCCTGCGGTGGAGTGGGGCTGGCCGGCTCCTTGCCCGCCCGCCGACAGAGGGCACCCCCGGTGCCCGAGCCGGCCAGGGGCGGGTACCGAGGCTGCCGGTGCTGGAGATGCCGGTACTGGGGGTGCTGGTACCAGGCGTGGTACTGGGAGCACAGGGGCTGTGTGACGAGGCACTGGGAGCGCGGGTATCGTGGGTACCGGTACAGGGGATGGGGCAGCGGTACCGGGGCTCAGGGCAGACCCGGTCGGTGCGAGTCCCGGTCGGTCCGGTCCAGCGGAGCCGCTCTACCCCGGCAGGTGAACGGCGTGAACCTCCGCAACGCCACGCACGAGCAGGCGGCGGCGGCGCTGAAGCGAGCGGGACAGACGGTGACCATCGTCGCGCAGTACCGGCCTGAAGGTACCGCCACCGGGGGGGCGGGGCGGGGCATGCGGAGGAGGGGGCGGGGCGGCGGCCGGCGCGCGGGCCGGGCGGGCCGAGAGGCCGGGGCGGGGGGGCGGCCGGCGAGGCGCCGATTGGCGCGGGGCGGGGCCCGGGGGGAGGTGCGGGCGCCGATTGGTCGGCGCGGCGGAGGGGGGCGGGGCGGCGGCGTCCCGCCGGCGGTTACTGCGCGGCTTTGTGTGCGGGCCGGGCGGCTTCGGGGCCGTTGCCGCTCCCCACCGGCCTGCAGGTGAGCGGCGCTGCGTCCCCCCCGCCCGCGCCCTCCCGGCTGGCCCGGCGACACGAGCCGGGCCGCCTGCTCCGGGCCCGGGCCGGCGGGGGGCCTCGCCGGGAGGGGGGTGGCCTCCGGTGAGGGCGGTCGGTTTGCCGGAGGGCGGCGCGGCCCGGCTCCGCGGGGTCTCGTGGGCCTTGCCGGGGGTGCCGGGACGGAGCGGGTGCTCTAGCAGGACTCACGGCAGCGGCGGCCGCCCTTCGTCCGGAGGGGCGGCTCCCTTCCCCCCAGCGTGGAGAGCTCCGGGGAACCCCCTGCGACCACCGGCCCGGCGGGGCTGGAACCGAGGCCTCGGTGCTGGGCGGGGGCTCGTCCCCGCCTCCGAGCATCCCGCCTGCCGCGCTCTCCCCACGGCAGCCTTTTCCTAGCGCTGGCCTTGCGTTCCCTCGGCGAAGGTGTCGGGACCGGTGGTCCCGCGTGGGGCAGGCAGCGGCTGGCCGCCGCCCGTCGGAACCCGCCCCGGCCTGGAAGGGCTGAAGCGTTGTCTGGGAGTGGGGAGGGCGTCCTGTTGGTGGGCGAGGCGCCGGGGGCTGCTCCCGGGACTGCTGCCGTGCTGTCACCATGTCCCGAGCGGCACCGTGCCGGGGTGCAGCAATTCACATCCCCCGATGAAAGTTACTCTTGGGCCCCACTGGTTTTCTCCCGCAGCAGCTCTGGTCCTCTCTGCCCAGGCCACTGTGCTGCCCTTCGCCTGCCCTTTGCCTTGTGCCTCCTCGATGGCATTGCTGGGCAGCACCCTGTGGGTCCCTGTTCCCGCTCTTCCTCCTCTGTCCCATGGCAGAGGCCATTGGGGTGCGGAGCCGTTAGTGCCACGCAGGGGTGTGCTGTGGGTGTGGGGTTTGTTTGTTTTGGCTTGTTTTTTTTTCCTCTTTCTTTCCAGGAAGCACTTAATGTTCTTGTATTTCTGGCTCCCTTTACCACTTGAGATTTGGCATGGATGCCAACTAAAAGTGGTTCCTAAATGTCAAGCAGGACAAAATGTTTTGAAACCCCTTTAGACTGAGGCTGAAACATCAGTGCTTTGTAGCTGGTGGCTTTCTGGGTCCATGATGGATCCTGGCACATGGGCTACAGCCGTCCTGGGAGGCAGTGCTGCTGCTGTGAAACACAGACTGTTGTATCCTGGGAGTTGACCTCAGCTCTCCAGAGACTTGAAGGTCTTGGAGCCAAGGAGAAAGGTCTCCCTGGTGTGAGCCCCAGGTGCAGGTGAGGCAGGGTCCCCTCGAGGGGATGTGCACTCCCAAATACTTGCCTTTTCTATGTGCATCGTGGCTGTGGAAAGAGCAGGAGAGCTGGATCGTAGAATGCCCAAAGGAGGAGATGCTGGTGGAAAAGGGCTTTGAGAATTTCCTTCCCGCTAGCAGAGGCAGAGGATGGCACCTCTCATACGTGAGCGTGGGCAGGGCTTGCCTGTGGGGTGCTGGAAGAGTGCACACATGCTCTGCCTCTGACCTCACTAAGGCTCCGAGAGAGCAGAGAGGTTGCTTGTGTGTGTCTAGGGGGATGAGGTGCCCTCCCTGCGGGGTCCTGCCAGCCACTAGGAATGGAAAGAAGCAAAGACAAAACCAGGGAAGGACAGCAAAAGGAGCTGCTGTCCTGCCTTTTTTCTGAGCACCCGTGCTTGGTGCAGCGCTGCGTGCTATCAGAGAGAAGCAGGAGGCTGCTCCCTGGGATGGTGCCTCTGGGCTGTTTGAGGTCCTTTTCGCCATGAGCACTTCTCCCCCTGACCTTTGCCTGCCACTGTCCCAGTGCTTGCACTTGGCAATTCGCCCTCCTCACACCCCACACAACAGAGCCTTGATATTCCTCATCTGAAATACAAAAACTTGCTTGATGGCATTTCTCTGAGCTGGCTGCTCAAAGGGAAGTGCAAGGACCCCTCGGTGGCTTTTAAAAGCCTCCAAGCTTTCCTCGTGGCCGTGCTCACCTCTGCTCGCCTACAGCTGGAAGGTGTGCAGGGTTAGGGCGATAAAATACTGGGCTGGAGGGAAAGGATGGAGCTAGGGGTAGTTTTTGCAGGTGGCTGGGCTGGAGCTTGTGGCCAAGCATCCCTGGGGTCTGCTGATAGCCTAGTGGAGCCAGCCTGGCCTGGGGCAGGCAGGTGTGGGTGCTGGAGAGAGTAGGGCATGCGCATGAGGCTTATGTGTGTGTTCTGGGGTTGCTTTCCCATGCAGGTCCCCTCTCTGCCAGTGCCTTCTCCTCTTGCACTATCTCCTAGTGCCCAGAAATCAAGTGCAAAGCCACTGTCGTGTTGGCTCCACTGAGTATCTTTGCAACTGCGCCACGCGAGCGTGTGCCAGTGCTGGGGATACTTGGTGCAGGCAGGTGATCTCCGCCTGATTTTAATGGTCTGCGACCTGCACATGCTCGGGCGTGCAGGGCCATATCTTGCTCCTGGTGCCGAGCTCACCCCTCAGTGCAGGATCAGGGCTCTAGGAGCACCTACACCTAGGAAGAGAAGAGCGATGGGAGGGTGGAGTGGTGTTTTTATTGAGTTGCTGAGTGGGAATAGCAAACGTCCTGCCCTACCTGGCATGCGGTGCAGTGCCATGGTGGCACTTGCAGTAAGTAGTACTGGGTCACCTGTTGCATATTTTTCAGTCTCAATAAGTTTGTCCTGAACGTGTCTGGCGCTTGAGTTATGGGAATGCCAGGGAGGTGGGGATCAGCCATGGCTCACCTCCCTGCTGCGGGCAAGCTTCCCGGGTGAGTTTCAGCTGCATGGGAGATCTCCTTCCAGGATGCGGAGGCAAGTGGCCATGAGCCAGGGAGCAAAGGCAGGAGCACTGCTTGGGGGGGGGTTATCTGCCAGTAATTGTCTTGGATGCTGCTCCAGTGCACAGATAAGGGGGGGCTGATGGCAGCTTGGAGCATCTCATGCTGGGGATCCGTGCCTGGACGCATTCTTGTGTGATCCGATCTAGGTGGTCCTGCCAGACTGGCAGGGGGATTGGACTAGATGATCCTTTGAGGTCCCTTCCAGTCCCTAACATTCTGTGATTCTGTGCTGGCTTCTGGGGTACCATTGCCTCCCCTGCACTGGGAGGGAGATGGTGGGTTTGTTTTTGGGGCTGGCTGCTCTTCCACCTTGAGTCCTCCTGCAGTTGGAGTGAGCACATGTTGGTGGCTCCTTGGGAGACCCTTCCTAGGACGGGGGTTATGTTTGCTCTCCAGGGGATAAAGCCAGAGCAACACTTGTATCCTTCTTCAGTTTGCTGCATCCAGCCTGACTTATGCTTCTTGTTGCACTGGCAGACTTTTCCCAGCCCCTCCAAGCAGTGCGGTTGCTCCAGCAAAATTTGGAAAGTCCCTTTTCATGGAGTGCCTCGACTGAGTCGTTTGAGAGCTCTGCCCTTGAGTTGCATGCAGGGGATGCAGTTGCTGGCAGGGCAGTGGCACCCACGGTTGCCCTCCCAGCATCCCCACCCTGACGCCAGTGGCCACTAAATCTGCTTTTGTCCTCCTCTGCCTGCCTGATCCCAGACATGTCCTCCACAATGGGCTTCTTGTGGAGAAGGTTGTTGTGGCAGGAATGCGAGCCTGCATGGTGGGGAGCAGCGCTCCTCCCTGTGTGGGGAGTGCAGGGAATCTGTGCCCCCGGTGGGGTCTGGGACGACTTGGCTGGGGTTGGGGGTTGTAGTACCCAGCTCAGCAGCTTTCCAGGGGAAATAGCTGTTCGTACCAAAGAGGGTTTATGACACAGCTGTACTTGCTTCTGATGGATGCTCCTCTGGGATATAAGAGCTCATGGGCATCCTGGGGAAAAATGAGCTATGCTGCAGATGGTGTGGGGCAAGAGGTGCAGAGCAGGATGAAGCTCATCTCTCTCTGCTGCGAGCTCCATAAAACCGTGATGCAGGTTGGTGAGTGCAAAAGTGCTGCTTTGGTGTCAGAATTCAGTTCTATAAAATAAGCCTTGCCCATGCCTGGCTGCTTCTGCATTTCCCTCTGCTAGCAGCAAGGCAGGCGGGGGCAGTGGGTGCCCCTTGGCGCAGAGCAGCTGGGGTCAACACGGGTCTGGTGACCTCCGCGTTAAGCATCTGACCCTGCTTGGCATGTGACACCTCTTGAAGCCCCTTCCCCTGCTATGGAACCTCATGTGGAGCTTCTGTGTGCTGTTTGGCATTTTTTATGTCTATTGCCTTTTTTTTTCAAGTCTTTAAGTAGAAATGCATCTTTGGCAGCTGGGTGCAGAAGGGGGATGTCCAGGTGGGTCCAGTTGGAGAGTCAGGAAATGCTTACCTGCAGCTGCATCCAGCCCCGTGTGCATTTGCACCAAGTTGCCTCTCCTCTTGCACGGTGAGGGGCTGGCTCTCGAATGCATCCCGCAGTGCGTTTTTGCCGGTGTGGTGTTGCCACTGCCCCCGTGCGATGCGGCCCGGCAGCAGCCCGCACAATCCCCGCCCCGTGCTGCTGGGGCTCTGCTCTGCAGCCAGCACTTCCCCCCACTGCTCCAGTTCACAAAAAACCCCAAACCACATCGAAACCATTGAGTTGTGGAGAAGGCTTTCCAGGCAGGTCTTACAGCAGAGAGGAGACTGGTCCCTTCTCACCAGGACGTTGGGGTGTGACTGCAGGGTGTGCACAGGGGACAAAATCAAGGGTACCGGGTGAGAGCTGCAGGGTGGGCTGGGGCAGTGCCAGCAGCTTCCCTGGTGCCACGGTGCTGCAGTTGCTCACCGCCCAGCAAACCTTCTCCGGTTGGCCCTGGGAAAGCAGGGCTGATGCCTCCACCCTCTGCATGCTAGCCCGACCTTTACACCCGGCTGAAGGTCAGGCTGGTGTGGCAGCAGGCGCTGGGGTGGTGACTGCTCCTCACCAGCTGCCTGGCAGGTAGGTGGTGGCGGTGGCTTCTGGAGTGTCCTCCGGCTCCTCCTGCGGGTCTCTGCTGCTGGGATGTAGGAGTGAAAGGTGAATTCCTGCACCCCCCTCCCCTTCCATGGATGGGGGCAGTGCTTTGCCTCCCCCTTCTCCATGCCTGCTGGTAAGAGGGGCTCAGGTGGGGACCCCCCCCAATGGCTGCAGTCATGTATTGCTGCTCCAGCTGGTGGGTGGTGGTCTCTTGGAGAGGCTCTCTTTCTCGGCACGTTTTGAACTGCTCTGTAGGTCAGCAGCTCTCTGAGCCCTGCCCAGCCATTCCCTCGCTCAGCTGCAGCCCGGGAGTGGTAGAGTTCTCAGCAGACCTTGCCTGAGCTGCCTGTGCAGGGGTTTGGGGTGGGTCTGGGAGCAGCTGGTGCCCTGCCTATTCCAGATGTTCTACCTGGACTCCCACAGGGTGCTGCAGCCTCTTTGGCTTCATCCTCCCTTATCTGCAGGGATGAACAGGCTCATGGGCAAGATGCCCCACAGACAGACTGCCATCGCCTCTCTCGGCGCTTACCAGGGGTGGCTCAGGGGCAGCTCCTGCCTGCACTAACCACCTCTCTTCCCGCAGAGTACAGCCGCTTCGAGTCAAAGATCCATGACCTGAGAGAGCAGATGATGAACAGCAGCATGAGCTCCGGCTCCGGCTCACTCCGGACAAGTGAGAAGAGATCTCTCTATGTCCGGTAAGGCTCAGCTCCAGGCAGCCGAAGGCGAGTGGGATGGGTATATCCCACGGTGCGGGATGCAGGGTGCAATGGTTGAGCCTGGGCCATGCAGCACCTCTGTGGACAGGTGTTTTGGAGGCCAGGAAAGCAAGTGTGATAGATACATTATGGTGATAGATGCATCCTGAAGCCCAGAGGGCGCAGCAGGGAGACCGTTGCTTTTGCACTGGTTTGCTGGGGCTGGGTGATCTGCACTCACGTGCCTCTTCTGAGGGCTGCTCCTCCTTGGAAAGCACTGGTGTCTCTACAGAGCCCTGGGTGGCTGCTGGCCAGGCTGACCCACTAGGGATCACTGGGAAATGCCGGGCATCCAGTGCCGCTTCTGCCCTGGGCAGCTTGGGTGGCGTTCAGGGCGCTTCCTTCAAACCACTCCCTGCTAACAGGCTTCTCCCTGTCTCCTTCTGCCATTCCTGTGGCAGGATATGGCTGGAGGGGAGATGAGCTCTTAGGAGGATTAGTCCTCTGAGCCCTCGATGTGCATTTGGCCTGGAGCCAGGCATGGGGCAGACAGGGGTTCAACAGCCATGCGGTTCTAACTGCTGCAAGTCCTGTGCCACCAGGGCAGCCCCTTCTCGCTGCCTGCCTCCTACCCACCATAGCCCGAGTAGGGTGACAGCTAATAAGTAATTTTAACGTCGTAATTAAAATAATCCTGTAAATCTTTGCCCTACGCAGCCTGTTGCAGATGGGGCTGGCAGGAGCAGGGGAATGCTTCTCCTTCCCTGTGGGAAGGATGACAAGGGCCAGGGCTGCATCAGCCTCAGCCTGCATCTCCCACTGTGTGGCTGCTCCATGCAGAGGGGCTTCAGGCTGTTGCTGGACCTGGTGCAAGCCCAGCCTGGCAGGAGGAGAGAGCTGCAGCTCTGGGTTCATGCAATTCACGCCTTTTTGCAAGGCTCTGCAGGCATCTTGCTTGATGTAGCATCTTGGGGCTCTGTGCTGGGGCACCATGTTGAATAACATCATCTTCCTGGTCTTGCCATCGCTCCGCTCTTCTCCCATGGACACCTTTGTGGGTAGACGAGGGTTTAGGCTGGGTCCAGCTTGAACTGAGCTTGTGAATCTCCTATTCTATGCCTGGGTAGGTGCTGCGTGTATCAGGGCATGCCTGCAAGCCCGAGAGCTCCCTGCTGATTCAGGGCTACTTGTAGCATCCTTCCACATGGCTTTGGTGGCCTCTGCAGTGCTGTGTCCCCTCACATACACCCAGGTGGCTTCAGAGGGGAGCTGGGCAGTGCCTTGCTGAGAGGGTGAACCCCGGGGTGAGCTTTCCCCCAGCACGACCCATCTCAGCCCTCCTGGCTCTGGTGGCTGTGCACCTCGCAAACGCGCTTGCAAGAGCTGCTGGGTGGCCAGGCTGCTCCAGCCCTTCTGGGTGGGGTAGTTTCGAGCACAGTTTACCCGAAACCAGCCGAGCTGCAGTGCTGCAGACAGGACATCAATTACAGGACTTGCTACCCAACTGCTTGAGTCAGCCCGTGAGGCTGCGTTGCACCCTACGTGCTGTCACCGGTGCCGCAGCCAGGCACCTGCGCGCCTGCTGGAGCTGATTTCGGGGTGCCGGAGCTCGCCACATGTTCCACGACTGCAGCTGCGCAGCACAGGCAGGGGCGAGGCGGGTTCTCCTGCTGCCTGCACTGCCACAGGGCAAAGTCTGCTGGTGCTGCGGCTGCGCTGGGCAGGGATGGGTGTCAAGTGGGCGTTGTGCTGGGGTGTGGGGCGCAGGCCATGCTGAGTCCCTGGCACTGCTGCCTTGCTCTCCAGCCAGACCATCTGTTCTCCTGACTGCTCGTGCAGTGTGCCTCGAGTCGGCCTGGGGACAGAGCAGGGCAGACCACGCTGCTGTCAGGTCCCTGCACCCTGTGCACTCCAGGGAGCTCCCAGCCACGGTGGGTCCTGGGTGCCAACACAGCCAGGGACTGGTCCCCAGGAGCATCATGCCTTGGGAAGCAAATGCCTTGTGCCTGTGCTTTGCAGGCATCTGGCCCTTGCGTGAATCTTGCTGTGCTTGCCTTGGGGTGGAGTGGCTGCTGCGGGAGGAGGCAGGGAGCCACAGGGCCAGCGCTGCTCTGCAGGACAGGGTGCAGGGTGTGGGCAGGTTGCCCTGCAGCCTGCCTTGTTTCAGGAACCAGCCTGACCAGTTCCCTGGGGCCTTGGCTCGTGCTTTGCTCCCAGTGGTGCTGGCCTCACCTGCCATGTGCAGCTTTGTCTTTTGGCCAGGAGCTGCCTGCAAGGGTTGCTTGCCTCTGGCCAAAGCACCCTGTGGTGCTTTGCTGCCAGCTCGAGCGTGCCGGGGACTGCACTTGGGTGCAGAGAGACAGAGCACAAGAGCTGCCTCAGCCCTGAGCAGGCTGGGAAGAGGCGAGCAACCTGGAGGTTGGATGTACCTGGATGCGTAGGGCTGCATCGGATCTCATCCCAAAGAGCCCTCCCTGAGCTATAGGGCAGCCCCTCTTCTCGTCCTCCCTGTATGAGACTGGCTGCCTTGACCCAGTCCCAAATGACCTGAAAGGTTTCAACACCCAGTGCTTCCCTGGCAGTGCTGGAGCAGGAATCTGGCTGAAGAAGAGTCTTCCCAGCTCTGCTGCTCCACAGGACCTGCCGCAAGGTCCCTGGCCCTCCCGTTTGTGCCGTGTGCTTTCAGATCTGCTTAGGAGTCCCTGCAGTGGAAGGAGGTAGTGAGCAGGGCAGAGGGTGTCCCTCCTGGTTGAGGAAGGCTTGTTAGTGCCAGCCAGCATTTGTGGTGCCTGGGCTGACGTCGGGTTGGGGAGGGGAGTGGGGCCCATGTCCCAGGAAGGAACACATGCTGGCAGCAGCACTTTTAGTGACCGTTCCCTTGGTTTGGTTTGTTGCAGAGTGGGTATATCAAAGCAGACGTGGTTTGAGATCTGACATCAGTAGAATGAGTTGCATGTGAAGCCACTGAGAGCAGCTTGTGGGTCCAGGCTGCAGCACTGCGTGCAATAAAGTATGTGCAGGAAGGGTATTAGTGCTCCTCTAGTTTAAAAAAAAAAAAGTTTTCTGTAGCTGGTTATTTTAATATTGAAGATAATTTTATCCAAATAACTGTTCTTAGAGGAAGTATTTAGGAGTCTGAAAAGGATCAGTTGTGGAAGCAGACGTATATACCCTCAGATGCGTTCCTAATTCACAGGCTCTAGACTAAGTACCCCTGTGCATAAATAAAGCGCGTGCTCCAAGTGCCCTGTGGGTCTCTGCCTGTGCAACTGCCCATCAGCAGTGGGGTCTGGTGTTCCCCATCCCTCTCCTTGGCCCTGCAGCTGCTGAGGAAGGATGATGGGGAGCAGCCTCGCACCTCAGCTCCCTGCTGCCCTCCTGCACGCCACTGCTTTCCTGAGGCTGTGTGAGCTTCGCCTGCTCACTAACCACAGCTGCCTTCGATGCATCTGTGGTTCATGTGCCTCTTGCAGCTAAGGTCAAGAGCGAGTTGTTTTGGTCCAGCACTGTTAGTCTTGCACTCTTCAGGGCTTGTGCCGAGCCTGCCAGAGGCAGGGGTGTGCTCGTGGCTGCGCGGCGCCGCTCGCCTCACCAGGAGGCTTCCCCAAAGTTTGGGTTTAAATCTTTTAAGGTATGGAGGTGACAGTGTCCCAGGAGGCTGGCAGTGCTGCTGCCCTCACTGCCTGGCTGTGCTCAGGGAAGGCATCGCTCCTCTCTCTGCTCCTCTGCAGAGCTCTGTTTGACTACGACCGGACTCGAGACAGTTTGCTTGCCTAGCCAGGGGCTCAGCTTCTCCTACGGGGACATCCTGCACGTCATCAATGCCTCTGACGATGAGTGGTGGCAAGCCAGGCTTGTCACACCCCACGGCGAGAGCGAGCAGATCGGGGTCATCCCCAGCAAGAAAAGGTGAGCGTCTGTCACCAGCAAGTGTCATGCGTGGTGCCTCCTTGAGCTCCTCAGCCTCTGTGAGCCCTGCAGCCCTCAGGTCTGCTCAGAGTGGGATCTCCTTGTGGTCCCAGCCTATCTGCCCATCTGTGGCTGTGCAGCATGAAGGGCACCCCGGTTGCAAGCTGGGGCTGTGCGCAAGTCTCCTGGGGGAGATGTTCTCCAAAGCTGGGTGAGACTTCAGGTGAGGAGAGGAGCACTCAGCCCCCTGTGTGGGTCCCCATGGGGACAGAGAGCTGGTGTTAGCCTGCCTGGGGCTCCAAGTGAGAGCAGAGTCACAGCAGTGACTCCAGGCTGCTCCTTGTGTCCTCTGACAGCCTGCCCAGCTCTGAGAGCCAGGTCCCAGGAGATGGGAAGTTGCAGGGAGCAGAGGAACTGGCTACCACTGCCTTCAGGTCTGCAGAGCCAGCCCCATCTCTGTCCTTCATCCTTCCCGTCCTGGGAAGGCTGGCTCGTCCCCTTTCCTGCTCCTGCAGACACTGGCCTTGACCAGACCCCAGGCAGGTGGCTCCACCTCTGTCTGTTTCTGGGAAGGAGCTGCCCTTCACACACGGGGCCACCACCTGAGGGTGCATGGAGAGCTGCCTGGGGAGCCAGGCAGATGGCACAGAGGGTGCATGCATAGGACTAGCAGCTCATTCTCCCCTCCAACTTCCAATCAGGGTGGAAAAGAAGGAGAGAGCACGGTTGAAAACGGTGAAGTTCCACGCCAGGACTGGCATGATTGAGTCCAACAGGGTAAGTGCCGAGCTGGGGCTCAGTGGGGCACCTGGAGCGGGTAGCTAGTGGGGGCAGGATGAATCCCAGCAGCCAGAGCTCCCGCAGGGGCAGCTGGAGCAATCCCAAAGCAAAGAGCAGTGCGACTGGACCTGCCTCAGGCCTGCATCTGCTCAGTACAAATCCTCCGTGACTGTGCATGGGGTGAGCAGTGCAGCCCAGGATGGTGTGACAGTGCTGGGGAAGGACCCCTGGTTGGAGTGGTGGGAGAGCAGAGCCCGTCCCACTGTGGCCTGTGGCTGGGAGCTGACTTCAGGCAGCTCATGCAGGTGAAGGTAACTGCCCTCACCCCTCATGCAGAGCACTTAGCGGGTGGACAAGGAAGGGAGAACTGCCTGGCTACCCTTGCAGAGCTGCTGATCGCCCCATTGGCTTCCCAGCATCCCTACCACATGTTTTTCTCCATGCTTAAATTTTTTTCCTGCATTACAGTTTTCATGTAATCTCCATGATTTCATTTGAGGGTAACTGCCCTGACACAGCTCCTCATTGTCTCTTCATTTTAATTTTTCCCACATGCATTAAACACCATTGTTTTTTCTGTCCTCCCTTCCATCTCCATGTTCTTCAGTCGATCAAAACGAAACGTAAAAAGAGTTTCCGCCTCTCTCGAAAGTTTCCATTTTACAAGAGCAAAGAGAACCTGGCCCAGGAGAGCAGCGGACAGGAACGTAAGTAGTAGCTGGCCAGAGAGGGCAAGCGTGCGACCTTCAGGTCCCTTGCCTTGGGGGGAGAGATTCAGCACATTTTTGTAGCCAGGGTGCTGGCACCTGCCTGTGTTCAGGTCCGTGCTCCGCAGTCGTGCCAGCAGCTAGGGAGAAACCAGAGCTTGAAATGAAAGCAACGGCTGTGGGCTGGCACTCTCCTTCTCTTTCTCTCATGTTCAATGTCTTCATCCTTTCATCCAACTTTACACCTGCCTGACACCCTGCTCTGCCTCCCCCTGCTCTCCCCTCTCTGCTGCGGGCTCTGCTCCCTCCCTCCTCCTGCCAAGGGCTGCTCCCCTCCAAGCGAGGGGCTGGCCACCTCCTGCGGAGCTTCTTCTGTCCCCATCAGGGCTGAGGGGCTGAGGAGGTCCCGTCTCCCCTAAAAGTGACTTGCAGCTACGTATTCCTGTCTGAGAGCCCTTCCTGCAGGTTAAGCCCTATGTGCCCTCACTAGTGGAAGAGCTGCCCACTCATGACCGAGGCATGTCTTTGGTAGCTGGCTGCAGCACTCTGGGGCTCCCAGTGAAGGCAGGACATTCGGCTTATTTCCCCAAATACTGATGTAGTAACTGCTTGCCAAACCCAACCCCTCCTCCTTCCAGATGCTAAACTGCATCCACTCCTTGGCAAGCATTCAGATGGAGACCTGCGGTCCTCACACCTCGAGGAAGAGGAGGTGGGCAAGGCAGAGCAGTGCCTTTGCCCAGTGCCAGTGTGGCGAGCGCGTTCCCTCCCCTCCGATGGCTCTCCCAGGCGTGATGCAGAGGCAGGAGGTTGATGCTGGGCTACTCTGGGGTCTGCCTGCATCTCTCTGCTGCCAGTGCCAGCCTGGCGCCAGCTTCCAGTGAGCTTAGCAGCCAGTGCGAGCCTCTGGCCTGCGGTGAAGGTTAAGCCTGTGTGTCCGGGTATCTCCCATAGTGCCTGGATGTGGTTGGGCTCCAGTCAGCTCCATTCTGGAGCTGGGTGCTTGCTAGAGCACTGCTCTCAGCCACCCTGCAGTGCAGTAACGTACGGCACGGGGACAGGGCAGGTGACACTCTTTGCCAGCTGGTGTCACAGACCCACAGGCAGCCCCTTCCCCATGCTCTGTCACTGTCCATCCCAGCTCCCAGCGGGATCCCTTTGCCCATGTTTCCATGGCTGGCACAAGCACTGGGGCCTGGGCAGCCAACACAGGAGGTGGGGGGAAATGTGCAGCCCTCCTGCGCGTCAGAGGTCTGGCTGTTCTGTGTGTGCCCCCAGAGCAGCCAGGCTGTTCCAGGGAGTGCGGAGCTGCTGTGCCCTGCCGGCACCCCGCGAGGCATCCTGGAGAAACATCTCGGCCCACCTGCCAGCGGCTCGGGGCTGTGACTGCTTGGTGCCAGCAGGTGCTGCAGTGGCTGCCCTGTCCTTCCCAGGCCCAGGGTGGCCTTTGGGGGCTCTTTGGCAGAGAGGATGAGCTCAATGTGGGGGTCCAGCCACACAAGGCAAGATGTTGGCAGCGGGCTGATGGCATCAGCTCTGAGAACTTTTAACCTCACTTGCAGTTGCAGCTCTGGGCTGTTCTGCACTCCTGTCACTAATGCTGGTCTGGCTCTGTCTCCCCCATCCCTCTGACTGCCCTCTCCCGCGCTCTCTTCTCTCCCCCTCTCCCCCTTCTCGCTGTCTGTGAAATCAGGACTTCCCTGGGTTAAGTGACGATTATTATGGAGCAAAGAACCTGAGTAAGTCGAATTTCAATGCGCATTGTTCACTTTCCGTTGCTGGCATGCCTGGTGGTGCCTGGGGAACAGCTGGGCTCCGGCTGGGGCAGCTGTGCTTCTCTGGGAGCGGGGAAGGAGGAGCCCCGTGGGCGCCACCCCTCTGCCGGGGGAGCACCATGTCTGCTGGCAGGGGCCTCTGGGCTGGAGGAGGTGCTGCTGCTGCACACGGGAGGGGACAGGGATGTTTGCTTGGGGATGTTGGCTGTGCCCTAAGTGCACCCAGCTGAGCACTGCCTGCCGCACCTGGGGTGAGCTGTGCCTCCTCATCCTTCTCTTCCTCCTGCTCCTAGCCGGGCTGGCTGCTCGTTTAGTGCTTGGAGACTTGGAGCCACTGCAGTGCAGGTGGGAGGTGGCCGTCACCACGATGGGTCCCCTCTGAGTGGGGTGGGTGACAGCACTTTGAAGTGTTGCCACCTTCCTCAAGGGGCATCACATACCCAGAGCTGCAAACAAGGGCAGTGGGAGCCCCTTGACCCCCCTCCCAGCTGGGCTGAGTCCCTGCCAAGCTCCACACCTCCCCACCTGGGGCAGGCCAGCAAGCCTCTGGGGCAGTCGCAGCACTGGATCAGCCTGAGCAAGCAAAGCCCCAAACTCTGTCCCGTCCTGTCACTGTCTTGTCTCTGTGAGTCCCAGCCCTGTGCCCAGAGGCAGGCTCCCCCATCCCCATGCTGGCGTGGAGCTGGGCCCTCCCCTGCCACCCATGTGCATGCTGCACCCACTCCTCTCACCAGCACCCCCCTCCCCGTGCACTCCACCTTCTCTCCCACAGCCTGGGAAGCCCATCGCTTGCACGTGTCTCCCCACGCCTGCCAGGCACCCCTCCTGGCATCCCTGCCCTCTCCCAGAGTAGCCAAGCATCCCCCTGCATGTCCCCGGTTTCCCAGCAAAGTGCGAGAGATGCCACTCTGCCTGTGTGGTGCAGGCTAGTTCCAGTGGGTGCTGGGTCATGGGTTTTTCAGGAGGCAGGTGCTGTCCTGCCCTGGGTCAGTAATGCTGGGTGACAGCCGGGGCGCCCCTGTGCCTTCTACCCATGCCCCTTCTGAAGGGGGTCTCTCTGGTTGCTTTGCAGAGGGTGTGACATCAAATACCAGTGACAGCGAGAGCAGTTCCAGTAAGTGCTTCTCACCTGCTCTCCCACCCTTGTGCATGTGTGTGTATGTGTGTGCACGTTTTGGCACTTCCATCTTGTCTTGTCCTGGTGGTGGTTCTGTCCAGAGGCTGGTCCTTCCTGCTGGTGACACTGAGATGCTGCGACCAGCTCCCTCCTTGAGACCAGGGGGAGCAAAAGCTGGGGGGCAGGAGCAAGCCTGCCTGCTTCCCTGCCCTCTCCTGGCTGCAGGGTTCTGCTCTAAGGCTGGGTGGTGGGTTCCCAGTCCATGGTGGTCCCCTATCCTTGGTGCCTGCTGCAGGAAGCAATAGCTGCAGGCCAGGTCTGTAGCATAGGTGGCTCCTGGAGCCCAAGCCTCTACAAGAGCATATGGGGGTCCAGCTGCAGCAAATGCTCCCTTTGTCAACCATGGGTCCTCTAAATATCTGCAGCATGTCCACCGTCCACCCTGCAGAGAGGACGAAGCGTCTCAATGGGTCCCAAGCCTGCAGCAGCAGGGAGGGAAGGAGGAGGCTTGACGCAGAGCTGGGATGTGACTAATTAACATGGATCAAGGGCTGGTAACGCCATGCCTGTCATGCTCCATGTCAGCTGGTGGTGTGACAGGGGCAGGAGCCAGCTCCTCGCAGGTGCAGAGAGGCTGGAAAGCTGCTGCAAGCACTCACCTGCCTCTCCCTGGCTCTGTTGCAGAAGGACAAGAGGACACCATCCTGTCGTACGAGCCGGTGACAAGGCAAGAAAGTAAGTCCTGGTGCTGAGCTGCCTTGTGCCTGCTCCAGCATGGGCACCTGTGTCCCTGGCACAGCCAGGGTGATCAGTGTGCCCTCCTCCACCATACCAGCATGACACCGGGTGAACACCAGTGGAGTTTCTCGTCTGTTGTGCGCAGCAGGGGAGCCAGGCGTGCACGCTTCCTCGCAGGCCTTTCCCTGGCCTTCATCGCCTGTTTTCATCAACAGAGAAGACTTACAACCTGGTCTGCAAGAGCAAGGGAGAGATCCAGAGCTAAAGCTGGGCTGGGCTTTAGTCCCCAGCTGAGGACAGGATTCTCTCTCCCTGCCTCAGATCAGGTCCCTGCTGCAGAGCGGCGCTCCCAGCCCGCAGCGTTTAGCCCTGCTGAAGCTCAGTCCCTGCAGACCCTTCTGCAGGCTGAATAGTCCCAGTCTTGGTGATCTCTTCTTGCCAGAAGCTGGGTCAGACTCTTGGGCTCCTGTCACTCCCCTAGTTCCGTGGCATCCTCGCCCAGCTGTTCTGGTTGTCTGGCTCCTGAGCGAGGGAGCAGCTTTGCTGATCCATGACCCCAGAGACCCACAGCCTCTTCCCCAGCGCCATGCAGATGGTCTGGGTCAGATAGGAGGGAGGTGTTGACCCTGACCAGGAGGAGATAAACTGGCATGGAAGAGGCACCTTTGGGTGTGAGCAAGAGCACCCCTGCCAGCAGGGAGAGGGCAGGCTGATGCCACAAGTGGCAGTAGGGTCAGCTTCCCACAGTGCAGCTGGGACCTCAGGCTGTGGCTCTCGTTTGCAGTTCACTACGCAAGGCCAGTGATCATCCTGGGGCCGACAAAGGACCGAATTAACGATGACCTCATCTCTGAATTCCCACACAAGTTTGGTTCCTGTGTGCCCCGTAAGTCCCAGCTGGCGCTCGGTGCCCTGGCTGGAGGGAGGGGCGAGCAGTGGCTCTGTTTCTTGCAAGGTCTTGCCTGCAGTGTGGGGAGGGGGCTGGGAGCACGGGGGAGTTTGCTTCTTCCCGGGAGGTCTGATGTGTGTCGCTCTGGGCTCGGGTCACTTATGATGCCTCCTCTCCTCCAGACACTACCAGGCCTCGGCGGGAGAACGAGGTGGACGGGCAGGACTACCACTTCGTCGTATCCCGCGAACAGATGGAGAAAGACATCCAGGACAACAAGTTCATAGAGGCTGGGCAGTTCAATGACAACCTCTACGGGACCAGCATTCAGTCAGTGCGGGCGGTGGCAGAGAGGGTGAGTGTGGAGTGGCATTCCTGGCACTGGGACACATCCAGCCTGAACCCGGACGTGTTCAGCAGTTCCCCTCCTCTCTCCGTGGTGTTCATGAAGGGCCGTAACCACATTAAGCAAGCGTGGCACGAGCCTCTCCTCTCTCTGGAGTCCTGCCAAGCCACGTGGCTGCTTTTCCAAGCTGCGTTGCTCCACCTCAGTGTTGTACCTGTCATCCAAACTCCACCCAAAAGCCTGGCACTGGCGGTGCCAGCTTTATGCCCAGGAGCTCACAAAGCAAAGGTGCCCAGCTGCCCTCCTTGAAGCAACAGCATTTCCTCCGCAGGAGTACTGGACTATACTGATGGCTTGTAAATTGTTTCCACGTGTTCAGGGGAAATTCAGTGCCTTTGCATTGCTCTGTCCTGCCCTAAGCAGGCGGGAACATAAGGCCACCGGGAGCCGGCTTGTGTCTCAGGACTGGTGTTTCATCTCTGTGGCTCCTCTCTTTTTTGTAAGCACATCTGTATGAGCCAGCTGTTTTCTGCACAGTGGGTGGGTAGGTCTGATCCTGATCATCTCCTTTCCAGGGGAAACACTGCATCCTGGATGTGTCTGGCAATGCTATCAAGAGGTTGCAACAAGCACAACTTTATCCCATTGCCATTTTCATCAAACCAAAATCCATTGAAGCTCTCATGTAAGTGCAACGTCATGTTCTGTGCCTCTCCAGGGTGAGCAGCTCTCGTGTGTTGGGGTTCGTATGTCTGCTGTCTGCTTTTTTAGAAAGCAGTGGAGGTTGCTGCTGGTGCTGAACTTGTCCTTTGTTAAGAGGAGCTGGGCCTGTTGCTGTTTCTGTGGTGTCCCTTCACATCTAATGCTGTGGTGCATCCAGGCTCCATGAATTGCTGCGGCTTAAAGCCCTTCATTCACCCCAAAGAAAGTTATCTATGGGAAATCTAAAAATGCTCCCAAATGTGCCTGATGCAACCTGCTCACCTGGGCCCCTAGTCCAGCCAGGAGATCTGCTGACAGCCTGTAGTGGTGGATGACAGCTGGATGATGTCTGAGCCAGGACAGTCCAGGGGAACAGAGAGATGATGTTTCCTGTGTGTCTAAGGGGGACCTTCTGCTTGTCCTGCTGCTCCTGGCCCTGGGGAGTACAGGCTGGAAAGGATGTAAGAGCTGAGCTTGCAACTCTTCTGAGCAGCAGCAAAGAATATTATCTGTGAGGAGTTTCTGTAGCTAGAGATGGACTCTGAGATCAGAAGAGACTCTGCTGGCACCAAGGGGACTGGGGAAAAACCCTTACTCAAGCCAGAAGGGATTGAATTGTATATTTGGATGTTGTATGGAAGGAACCTAGGCGAGGAGGGCGGTGACGGGCTCTGGAAAAGCAGGGAGACTTCTGCAGTAATCTTGCAAGTTCAGAGGATTATCTGGATTTGAATCCAACTTCTGTGCTATAGTGAAAGGGGGGCAGGGGTGGTGGCGATGGGAAGAACTGTTGGAAGTTGAGATGAAGTACTGAGGCAGCAAAGAGCATATGGGGAAGGGTCCTGTCTGTGAGAGGGTGTCATGCACAGCTTCCATTCCTGGTGTGCAGAGGCTTCCCAGGCACCCCAGCTCCGTGGACTGTGTTTGCTTCTGTTCATTGCTAAGAAAAAGAGCTAAGTTTCTACTTTTTGTACACGGCAGGGAGATGAACCGGAGACAGACATATGAACAGGCCAACAAGGTCTTTGACAAAGCCATGAAACTTGAGCAAGAGTTTGGAGAGTATTTTACAGGTGAGTGTCCTGAGCAGGCTTGTATCCAGTTTATTTTATTTTTCCAGCTAGCAGCTGTGTGACCTCTCTGCCAGCACTGTCTTACTGCAGGGTCATGGAAAAATGTCCAGCTTCATCAAAGCAAAAAAGTGGCACTTTGCCAGCAGGCCTCTGCAAAGGGACTGCTCCAAGATCAGTGGATAAGAGTAACCAGCTCTAGAGAAGGAGACAAGTTGTCAGGCAGGATTTTCTAAGTTTGTGAAAGCTTATCACCAACTGTTATAATAATAAAAAAGAAAAAAAATCCCCAGGTAGGGGAAGCACAGACTAGATTCAGGGTGCTACAAGGCTACAGAGAATAAAACTCCCTGCATGGGGAAAAGGGGAGCATTTTCAAATAGACAAAAGAGTCATTTTAAAGAGGAAAGATAAAAATGGAGAGAGACTGTCCTGAGTCTCTTAATGGTGGAGACTGTCCTGAGTTATTATAAAATATTTACTATTTGGGAAATAGTTATTTCCCAAAAAAATACTGGAATTTTGGCTGGCTTCCTAAGTAGTCTTTGCTAAAGAGCCCGTCAGGGGCTGCTTGACACTTTGTGCCTGCAGAGATGAGCTGCTCATGACACAGGAATCCTTGTGCCTTAAGGAACTAATGTTTGTAACATGATTAATTCTGCAAAATCATGGGCAGGCAAAGAGGCTGGTCTTCCATCTTTCTTCCAGTGCAGTTACTGTTCCTTCTAAAGTTGAGGAGTCATAATCCTGCCAAACACTGTATCACCCACCGAACAGCTATGGGGAAAAATCCCAAACAGAACGTTTTTCCAAAAATGGATCTCAGCTGAGCAAAAGTATGGGTACAAACAGGGTAAAAGCTTTCCCCAGGCCTCCTGTCCTGGGCAGCAGTTCCAGAGCTGCTGGCTGCTCTTCCAGAAAGAGCACAAAGCAAGGGCACACCACGGTTTTGCCAGACCCTTGGCATGCCATCATGTGCTTGGACAGTGAGTCTGAAGTTGACCTGGGGAAGGAACACTCTTGGCTGAAACAGGTTGTTGAAAAGAAGTGGTTAATGGGCAGAGGGATGGTCACTGTAGCAAGTTCTGTGCCAGGAACTGATAATGAGGGAACAGGGATGCTGGAGGATGGTCCTGGCTGGGGCTACAGAGGCATGCTGAATTACCAGAAAGCTTTGACCTTCCGTGTGCATCTTCCTCTGATGTAGGAAGCACAGCGAAGTGCTTTGTGGTCATGTCCGTGCTAAGCAGCGAGACTGTCGCTGCCTTTGGGCAAGAGTTACTGCTGGGAGTGACAGCCAGAAGCTGGCCTTTTCCAGCCCTGACAGTGCTGCAGTTCCCACCCTGCAGCAGAGGAGGCAACAACATGGGGAGCCTTCATCAGCTGAACAGGGGATGGACAAATCTGGCACCTCAGGGTATGCACTTGGCACACACTGGCTAATCCGGGTGAGGCACTCCGGTCACCATGGTGGAATAGCTGCAGTGCCGGGCCAGCTGCCCGCGGCCTCGGTGCAGTGGTGTGATATAGTTTGCAAAGCTGATTAGCAGCCCGTTGTGGAGAACCTGTCCAGCACTTCCCATGCTGGCAGAGCTCCTCGTGTGTGTGATCAGCTCTAGCTAATCCCTTGGACACGCTGGGTTAACCCTCTGTGTCATCGTGCGTCTGTTACAGCTGGTTTTACACGGGTTGTCTCGTGCATTAATTGCTGGCTGTGCCACACCGGCCTCTTGGGTGCAGTGAAGGCCTTTCCTGTAGCTCACGGTGCTGCCTGATGCTCAAGGTCTTGCTTGTTCTCTCCTCTTCCAGCCATTGTACAAGGAGACTCTCTGAAGAGATTTACAGCAAAATCAAACAGATCATTGAGGACCAGTCCGGGCACTACATTGGGGTCCCGTCCCCAGAGAAACTCTGAAGAGTCCCCCACCTGCTTCCCTGTGAGCAGAAGATCTCTGAAGTCCCACCCCCCCAAGCCCTCTGCCCTGAGTGGGGTGGGGATATGAAAACTATTCCTGCCCCCTTTTTTAGATCGTCGCAAAATTGAGTTTTCTAGTCCTGTTTCTTTTGTTGGGATGAACTCATCTCATTCATCACGTGACTGTTCCTACTGTTCCTGCATGGACCTTCCACTGCTCCATTAGAGACAGACAAGAACCATTCAAGGTCGTTTTTTTTTTGATTATTATTATTATTATTATTATTATTATTAACGAAACCAAGAATCAAGATGGGAGGAGGCAGCTAAGGACTAACTTAAGAAACAACTGAAACAATGGACTCTGAGTACATGAGCTAGTATCAGAGCTTCAGGGGCATTTTTCCAAGTGTGACTGTCTAGCAGCTCTGAACAGTGTGACAGAAAGGCAGCAGAAAGCATTTTATTTATCTGTATATGTAATTTATATATAATATATAGAGAGATATTATATATATATTATATATATATATGTATGTGGACTAGGAAACCTGAGGGACCTCTCTTAATAGGTATTGTATTATTGCAAGGATCTTTCAGTTTCTCTGTCCCAACCGCTGGGTGTAGGTAGTCCACTTGGGCAGGAAGAGCTCAAAATGGTACCAGGTGCTTTGGAAGCGTCTCCTGTCGGGGCCAGCCTCCTGCCAGCCACCCCAGGTCGATGAGGCAGAGCAGAGACTGGTACGCTGCCTGTGCAGAAGGGACCAGAGGTCCTGAGTAACGCAGCAAGGAGCAGCAGCTGATCTGAGTGAGACTGGGAGATGGAGACTGAGCAAGAGGCTGCAGAGCAAGAGAATGGATGATACTACATATTAAATTGCACATTGTTTTACACACCACCTTATGTGTTTGCATGAGAGGTTTGCTTTTGGTTCTATTTTTTTAAGCTGATTTTAAACCAAAACCATATTGTGTTGCTGTGTTGGCCTTTTTTTTTCATTATTCCATTTTTCTCCTGTTAATAATGAACTGAATGGGTATAAAATCCAGTTTTTTAACTTATTTTTTAATCTGGCTCTATTGTAAATAGAATCTAGATCTGCGGTGTTTGCTTAGGAAATACTCTACTGGCCACATGGAACAAATGTACTCGCTGTCCTGTGTTGCTGTGGAAAACTGGGGATGCTGAGCTGACCCTGTACCTGTGGGTGCAGGTGAAATGACCCATTCCAGCTCGTGACAGCACATTGGCATTCCCTTCTGCGTTAGCCACAGGCAGGAAAAGCCCCCAGCTGTGCCTTGGATGGACGCTCACACTTTTCCAAATCAGTAACAGAATTTAAAAACTTCCTCCCTCTCTTCCCTGCTCCATGCCAAATTCCCGGCTCTGCTGCGTGCAGGTGGTGGTGGTGGCCTTCCCAGTGGAAGGGCCATCCTTCCAGCACAACAGGGACGTCGCCCTGCTGCTCTGGGGGCTGGGGCTTGGCAGGTGAACACGTGGCTGCCCTGGCATCGCAGCGTAAATCCTCTTTCTGAAAACGGGCTCTGCTCCCTCTCAAGGTCACCTTAGAAAAACAGAGTTGAGTGCCCTGTGCTCACAGGTCTGTGGGGCAGGGGGACGCGGAGCTGCACCCATCTGCTGTGCACTGGGATTTGTCAAGTGAGGTGACAATTGGTGTGGAGACAGTTGGCCCTATGCTGAGAAAGGTCTGTCTTTGAGGACAGCTTGGCTTCCACACTCGAATGAGACTGCAGGGTGAAGCTGGGGGGAAGCTCGCACAGCATTTGGAAAGGAGTTGTGTTGCTGGGTACTCATAGGACGGGTGGAGGAGCGCTCCCACCTTACAAAGAACTGGCGAATGCTGTTTCCCAAGCACAGTGCTAAGCACCAGCGCAAAGGAGGTCACCTTACGAATGTGAGCAGGTAAGTCTTGGCCCGTTCCCCCTCCCGTCTTATAAGGATAAGTGAATGCACGGGGTGCCGGTGCCTTTCCTGAAGGTACCAGTTACCAGAGGGTCAGTGCATGGCGCGCACAGGCCACGGTTTTCACTGTGAACAAGAACTGCTGCAAGGCCATGTGTAGTCTGGTGAGAAGCTGTCTTCACTCGTCCTGCATCACAAGGAGCCCTGCGGGGACTGAGCAGCTTCCTGGGACAGAGAGCAGTGCTGCAGAAGAGATGTGGCCGCGAGCACAGCGGAGGGCAGGAAGGATTCTGCTGTCAGTGGGACCAACCCTAAAGGAGCAAACTTTGGCAAAGGATTCCTGTTCAGCACCTAGCCCCCTGCCCTGCTGGTCCTGCTCCAGCTGCTGTAAACATCGGTCCCTGCACAAGTGGAGTAAGTGAAACAAAAGCCCTTTTAGATGCTAGTCACGCCGTTCCTTTTTTTTTTTCCTTCTATTCGCTTCTTTTTTTTTTTTTTCCCCTTATAGCCTGTCTCCCTCTCATCAAGTCACATGGAGAAAAGATGATGTACTCCATGGCATAGCTGACAGTATCGAATCGATCATGACAACGCTAGTTGGTTACCAGTGTTTCTTCCAAGGAGACATATATTTTAATAAACAGATTGTTGCAAAGAACTCAGTCTTGAGACCTTCTTGTAGAGTCCTTCATTATTGTGATAGTTTGATGTGTGGGGGGTGTTCTGGTGGCAGGGGAGGGGATTTGCTCCCTGTGCCACCAGATCTGAGTCCCATCCCCCCCCGGGGGAGGTTGAGCCAAGGCGGCGCCTCTGCGAATTGCCCTATTTAAGTTGGGACAAAGGGGCGGGGAAAAGGGCTTTTTTGCTCAGGAGCGAGGAGAGAGCAGGAGGGCGCTGCCCTCGCTCCCGGCTCCCGGCCGAGCGGCAGCTCGGGCCCGGGCCGGCGCCATGTGCTCAAGATGGCGCCGGGGGAGCCGCATGGGGGACTCGGTAAGCGCCCCACTCCCGGGGTGCCCACCGGGCCGAGCTTCCCCAGAGAGGATTAATATCTAAGAGAAGACAACCACAACGACCGGGTCAGCAAAGATGGAGCAGGAGGAGGTGTACTGGAGCTGAGGTTTCCCTTGCAATCGGTGTGAGATGGCAGGCGGCCCCCCTGCAGCCAGGGTGTACTCGGCGGAGCAGCGACCCACTCGCGGCCTGTGGAGAAACCCACGTCGGGAAGGAGATGCCTGAGCCCAGGAGAGGTCGTGGAGCAGGGGATGCGCGACCAGGTACTGTTGATAATGGGGCATGGAATGCACGACGAGGTCGTGGAGGCATCTGGAGACCGTGGGACGACCCACGCCGACGCGAGTGGCAGCAGCTCCCTAAGAGGCCGAGACTGGTAAAGCCCGAACTGGTGCGATCCATGGGGAGGATTGCAATCCTGCGGGCAGGACTTACTTTGGAAAAGTTTGGGGACTTTTTCCTTTGTGAGTAGGGGATCCACCGAAGCAAGGGAAAAATGGTTGTAAAGACTCCTCCTCCTTTAAGAAAGGAGCGGCAGTGAACAACATGGATGAACTGACCTGTACTCCCCCATTCCCTGTCTCCCTGCGCCGCTGGGGGGAAGGCAGAGCCAGGAACGAAAGGAAAATAGGGGGTGGGGAGGTGTTGTTTTAAGATCGGGCCTTGTTTTCTCTTTCTCCTCTCAAGTAACCGGTTTCGTTCCCCTTTTGTTTTTTTTGTTTAGTAACTGTTAATAAATTGTTTTTGTTTTTATGAAGAAAGCCTGAGTCATGTTTTGCCCGAGACCATGTTTGGTGGGTGCTCCCTCTCGGTTCTTGTCTCGACCCTCAGTCCAAAAAAACCACGACAATTATGTGCCAGATCTGTTTTTTTGGTGCTGATCTTAGCAACTAGTGATATAGTCTCTCCACAGCACACTTAAGTGTTGACAGTGGTTTAAAACAGAGGTTTAAATTGCTTTTTTTAGTATAAGGTGATCACTGAGAACTTGCCGAAAAAAAAAAAAAGGAACTTGAAAAAGAAAAAAAAGCAAGTGGGCTTATTTATAGCTATAACCAGGCCACTGGGTTGTTGTGGCACTGGTCTGATGACTTGACACCATAAATGTATTTTGAGTCATGGCTTGAACTGTGAGGAGTTTTGCTTTACAAATGCAGATCAAATAATAGAGTTCATATGCTGCTACATAATTGTCCCTGTATTGGATATAAAGGCAGCAAAGTAAATATATAGTCCAGCTAATATAGAGCATCTTTTTACAGTTTAACAAGCTGTTTAGACATCAGAGAGAATAAAAGTTGTAAAGGGAACTAGTTCTTTTTCTAGTACCCTTAAGTGCAGAGAACAGGAGTGTTCACTGGAAGACAAATGTTGTTATTGGGGTACATTATACATTCCTGCCTGAATCTGCTTTGTCATTTAGCTGGACTAATTGAAAGGTGAGAGAGTTTTTAAATCTTGATTATTTTTTTTTTCCTTTCAGTCTGCACACAAGAGAAGTAAAGTGAGATTTCAGGGCAATAAGGGTGTTGTACCAAGCATGGGCATAGTTTGCAGACAGTTCGCAGTTTACGAAGCTCACTGGACAAATAAAACAGAGTTTACAAACAACTTTAATTGACCAGATCAACAGTCTTGTGGTGCTGGTTGTCCAAAAAACACTGGAAGATTCAACAGTTGCTAAGCAGATCTGATGCTAGCATTACCACTCCCAAAAATTAAACTGTTTCCTCGCTTAGTGACAGATTTGCAATGAAGTGGTTGATGTAAAGCCTCACAGGAACATTGTTAACAGCTGCCATGGTAGCTGCCAGGCTTCTCTGTCCAGTCTGCACAGTGAGTTCCAGTAACTCTGAGTTGCTGCATGTGGATTTGCAGACACTCCTCCCTCCGACAATACACCATGTGGCCTGAGCTGGTGTCATCTCGATTTGCTCCAACAGTGAAATGTTAAGGTTCTCATGGGGAGAAGAATGCAGGGTTATGTTTTCAAATAATGCTGCTCCTGTAAGGTGGAGACAACCACTGGAAGCATAACCCACATGCTAAGAGAATGAGGATGGAATGAAGGGAAAGAACTTCCTCTTTTGAAGCTTTTTAATCAGCTATTATATATTGGCTAAGGACAAATTGCTCTACCTACCAGGACCTTAGCAAAGGCTTTCTGGACCATACAGTAGCAGAGCATTGTCCTGTTAATGGGCTTGTCTCATTGTGAAATGCAGAGGAGGTGGTTCTTTCCTTCCCCAAGATGTCCTGCTACAGATGCCTGCAACAGGCATGAAACTAATCTGCCCAAAGACACTGCTGGGAAATTAGACCATAAGCTTCTTGTGCTATAGAGAAATATGTCTGTGCTTCTGTCTGCTGCTCTTCTGTCTTTGGCCCTTGTTAAGCAGAGGAGCACAGGATCTGTGAGGCTACCAGAAGAGGGGTTTTAAAGGAATTTAATAACAGTCTTCTCAAAAATTTTCTCAGTTGGTGCCTGAGATACAGGCACCTGGACAGCTGTCTTAGATACAGCTTTTCTTTGCTCTCCTCAAGCACTCACAGCAGCATTCATGGCACTAAAGCATCTGCTGTGAAGCACATAAAGTTATCATCATGTTAAAGGTGTCTCTTTTCTTGAAGAATCCTTAGGTACCCCCTGACCTTTGATGTTTATTTATATTCCTCACTTTCAAAATAAGGGTCATTTGACTTTACTTTTTTTAATCTTAAGGAAAAACATTAAGTCGTTTGGGTCAGTGCAGCATCTGTTACTGGTGCAAGCACGCAGAAGCATTGTGGGACCAGCAATACCTTGTTGGGGCCACACTTGGCTCACCACAGGGCTGACGGTGGTATCTCCTCCCTTAGTTCCGGTGCGCTACTTAACAAAAGCTTTTGCCCAATCCTTCAATGAGCTTCAGCCCTCGACCATTTCCTTCATTTCTGATTACCGTGATCAGTTCTAAAAGTGCTACTGGCCAGACCAGCCCCTTTTCCTTCCTGCCTCTCCAGAACACTCAATGGAGCCATGCCATTAACAGCAGTGAAGCTCTTCTCAAACTGTATGGTGGGAGGCAGCCCGAGGTGCACACCAAATGGAAAGCTGCTGGAGAGCCAGTGCTCCTACTGTGTGCACCGCTGGGTGAGAGGCGGCAGAAGGGACTCCAGGGCTCGGCAGCTATGGCTCTATCTTCTCTCTGCCACCCCACTCTCAGACTCTTCTGAGCAAGGGTTTTTTTTTTCCTGGGCAGTAAAAATGCCCTCTCGCTAGTCTCATTCTCCAAGTCACATTGCATTTCCCTTGTGCTTCTAGACTGTTGCTGCTTTCCAAACAGCTAAGAAATTATCAGATTAGGAAAAAAGACAGGGCATAAAATACAGTCTTGGGAAAGGTGGGAAACTTGTGAACTACTGTCCTAGATGATACATGTGTGTTCTCAGAAGCAAGAAGGAACGCTGAGGTTAGAGAGGAAGTGTCTAGCACACCCTGTAGCTTCCACAGTGATGTGTGAATCAGAAGGTACTTCTGCATTGCCACCCTCTGGAACTACGTGTTAACATCTCAGGATGAGCACCCAGATGTTCTAAGCTGAAACGATGCTGCAACAACACCATGATCAATAACAAGAGAAGACCAGGAGAGGAATGAGCAGCACTGATTTTTTTTTTTTTTTCCAGGTCAGCTCTTACTGGTTTAAAAAGATTTACATCCCACAGTCATCCTAGCTGGGCGACTGGACTATAAAGCAACATTTAGCCTAATAAAATAAACACTAGACCAGCCTACATCTACACTAGCAAACTCAGTACACAAACACCTGCAAAGCAGAGCAATTGCACACAAACTGCTTATGGGAATGGTCACTGGAAATCCAGCTAATGAAGGTCTGATTCAACTAGGAGAGGAATTCTTGCCCTAATTAAAACCTATAGTAAATACTAAGCCTGGAATAAAATGTACGATGCAAAAATGTGTAGAGAAGAGGTCAGAAGAACTATCAGCAGAGTCTGCAACTGATCTGATCTAGGTTCCTTAGTAAAGTCAGTAGCATAAAAGAAATCAAACTGAGCATCTCCAAGGAAAAAAATTCAAACAATTCTGACTGTAGGCAAAACCACGTTTAATGCTTGCTGCCTTCTATGGCTGTATGTAATTACCTGCTACACTTGGGCAAACATGACCTTCTCATCTGGTACAGTGTGACACCTTTACCTGTTTTATGTGTTTGTGCAATTCAGAACTGAGAAGGATAATTAAAGCCAGCCCAGCAGGCACCAAGGAGATACTACAGGCAGTAATGGATGTCTTCGACTTCATGGCATCATTTACAGTCCCTGCACTAACGTGATGCAGCATACATCTCCAAAACTGTTACTCCAAAAGCATTTTCTGTGGCACTTGAGGCCTGACTTTTCATAGGTTCAAAGGTATTTCTTAGTTAAACAGACAGCAGCAAATTGAGCATTAAAGAGCTGAAAGCAACAGCTCACAGAGATCAAATTAGATCTGGTGAACTGGGCACACACTAGGTGGAGAATTTACTCAAACAGATCCATCCTCCTGTGCATGTCTCACTGGAGATATCTGCAATCAGGCAGCCTGGGTGATCTGTCTGGGTACCAGAAACAACACCACTGAAGTTCAGTGGAAGTGGCTCCCACTGCTTACACTACCTCAGCCTGAAGAACAAAGGTGCTGTGGTAGAACTCAGGGATAAGCACACATACATAACCTCCAGTTGAACATCATTATTTTTGCTTTCATCTTTGCAACCTGCTTGACCACTTGCTTAAAGGTACCTTCCTGTTTCTACCAACACAGAGTTCCATCCAGCTGAGCCTGAAGAGCACGAAGACACTTCGCAACACTCCCCAGCAGGGACCCGGCTCAGGCAGCGCTGCTCTCAGCTACCGCGGTCAGTAACTGTCGGGTTCAGCCACAGCTCCCCCCAGGGAATGCGAGAGGAGAGAAACGTCACAGAGGGGCTGAGGGTGAGACAAGAACAGAGGGAGCACCCACCGACCGTGGCCCCGGCAAAACGGACTCAGCCTGGGGACAAATCAATTCAATTCATTTAGTTACTTGAGAGGATAACAAGAAACAAAGTCAGATCTTAAAAACAACACCTCCCCCCCTCCCATCTTTCCTTTTCTTCCTCCCCCAACAGCGCAGGGGGACGGGGAATGGGGGGTGCAGGTGAGCTCATCACACGTTGTTTCTGCCGCTCCTTTCCCAAAGGAGGAGGACTCCTGACACTCTTAGAATCATAGAATCATAGAATGGTTAGGGCTGGAAGGGACCTTCAAAGGTCATCTAGTCCAACCCCCCTGCAAGGAACAGGGATATCTCCAACTAGATCAGGTTGCTCAGGGCCTCGTCCAACCTGGCCTTGAACGTCTCCGGGGATGGAGCATCCACCACCTCTCTGGGCAACCTGTTCCAGTGTTCTACAACTCTCATGGTAAAAAATTTTTTCCTAATATCCAATCTGAATCTACCTCCCTCTATTTTAAAACCATTACCCCTTGTCCTATCACAACAGGCCCTCCTGAACAGCCTCTCCCCATCTTTCTTGTAGGCCCCCTTGAGGTACTGGAAGACCACTATAAGGTCACCCCAGAGCCTCCTCTTCTCCAGGCTGAACAGCCCCAACTCTTTCAGCCTGTCCTCATAGGAAAGGTGCTCCAGCCCTCTTATCGTCTTCGTGGTCCTCCTCTGGACCCTCTCCAACTGGTCCATGTCCTTCTTATGTACTCCAGGTGAGGTCTCACAAGGGCAGAGTAGAGGGGGAGAATCACCTGTCTCGACCTGCTGGCCACACTCCTCTTGATGCAGCCCAGGATGCGGTTGGCCTTCTGGGCCGCAAGAGCACATTGCCGGCTCATATTGAGCTTCTCGTCCACCAGTCCTTCTCCTCAGGGCTGCTCTCGATCCATTCACCACCCAGTCTGTATTTGTGCCTGGGATTGCCACGACCCAGATGTAGGACCTTGCATTTGGCCTGGTTGAACTTCATGAGGTTGACACGGGCCCACCTCTCCAGCCTGTTGAGGTCCCTGTGGATGGCATCCCTCCCTTCCAGCGTGTCGACGGCACCACACAGCTCTTTCCCTGCTCCAGTGGATCCCCTCCTCACGGGACAGTCCACAGACTTCTCCACCATGAGTCCTTCCCACAGGATGCGATCCTGACCCATTGGATCGCTCCGGCACGGGCTGTTACCACAGTCACGTATCCTTAGGGAGCTGCCACCCGCTCCAGCATGGACCATCCCACGGACTTTAGATGTGTCTCTGCTTCGCCGTGAGTCCCACTCCCCACGGCCTCCCTCAGGCTCAGCATCTCTGCCCACCGCGGGCTCTCCCCGGGCTGCGGTGGGTCCGTGCCCCACCGAGCGTGTCACGGCTGCAGCGGGGCCGCCGCCCCTCACCGCGGGCTCAGGGCACGCCCCGCTCCGGCACCTCCTCCCGCCCCCCCGCACTGCCCGCGGCCCGCGGGGCCGTTTCTCTCCGCTCTCCGCCCTCTCCGGGTCACTCGGCCCCGCGCACCCGGCACGGGGCGCTCCCGCGCTCTCCCGCCGCGGCCACCTCCAGCCGGTGGCACCGGCCCGGCGCGGGCAGAGCCGCCCGGGGTGGGGAGGGGGCAGCCCCCGCTCCCCCCGCTCCTCCCTGCAGGGCCGGACCGCGTTTCCGGCTCCTTTGTCCCGACTGAAATGGGGCATCGGCAGAGGCGCTGATGGCTCAGCCCGGCCCGAGGGGATGGGGGGTCGGGACCGACCGCTGTTGGAGCCCGGGAAGGGACAGGGGGTGGCCCCTCTCCTGCCACCAGAACCCTTCACACAAACCCGGCACACTTGCTATCACAACAACTAGATCCTATAAACTTCCCAATAATTCCCTGATTGCCACCTTCAATACAATTCACTCCTTCGAGGAGTCTCATTCTCGCATTATGATCCAGAAACCGATGTGCAGCACTGCAAAGCATCGAGCTCAGGATGTGCCTGCTCAGCTTTGGTGTCAATGCCATGCTGAGGTCAATGTCTGCACCTATCTGCTTTCAGAAGCAACTGTATCCAGCTGCACAACAGACATGAAATGTGCACAACAGACATGAAATGTGCACAACAGACATGAAATGTGCAGCTACGCCAAGGGCTGGTCCCTGGCTTCAGTCATAGGACACCAAGAAGTGGCGCCTGGTGCACACAAAGTGCAGAAATCACTACTACTTGGTTTACTCAGACTAGGAAAAGACAACAGGTGGAGAGCATTGCTAGAGACTGCAATGCAGCTCACTTCTTCAACCACTTCTTGGCCATGACCACTGCACCAAGCACTCTACTAAGCTCTTCTTCTAGAGCATGTCAGGCGTTCAGAATGGACTACAACTAACTCAATTTCTTCTTTTCTGTAGCCACCATCCTGCTGTTAGCAACCCCATCCTCTGTCTGAATAAGCTTTAATAATCTGGTTCTAAGTAAAATACATTTTAAAATTTTTAAATCAGAAGAGTCTTAATCCCAAACCAGATGATCTTATAGCTGAAAGATACTGCTGCCCGTCAGCCCTTCCTTCTGTGTAATGTTTATAGAGAATAAGCAACAAAGCACTTTTAGCCCTAGTAAGCAAACCAGAGGATCCGAAATGACTGTAAGTGTTCCTGCAAAGAAGCAGCAAAAGAATCCACCTACAAGAGGTATGCCCACTTACAGATCATGCAAATGTGTGTGGTTATCACACAAAAGACACACTGCACCGTCTTTGCTTTGCCCTGCCTTGTGCCTGCTTACTGTGCACAGCAGCCCAACTGAGAAGCAATCATATACATCCACCAGCCATGCTACCTGCCTCATCTTCTATGCAGGCACCTGATAGCCTGAATCTGTGCTTTTTGCTCGAGCACCCTATCAGCCTTTTTTTTAAAAAAAAAAACAAACCTCCTGTACTAAGTATATCTAGGCTCTGCTAGAACCCACAGCTGGTCCCCAAGCACTCAAAGGGCTTTGCTGGACTGCACCGGTGCTCCCTCCCACTCCAGTCACCTTTATTTGCTTCCAGAGGAGGGCTGGGCTCATGGGAAGATGCATGGCCTTGTACTCACATGCAAGCAGAACACAACCCCAATTTGTCCCCTGTAGCTCAGACACCAAGAGATGTCAAGGAGCACATCTGTGCTGCAGTACAGAAGACAAGACTCAGGCCACGTTTCTTCAGACTTCTGCACCTGCCAGTGAAACAGCAACAGTCATACAGAACTGACTATTTTCTAAACCCCACTCCATCTCTTCACACTCCTCACCATCCACACTGAATTTCAGGTGGGTGACATCTCTTCGATTCAGCTGCAGTAAGATCCATCCATTTGCCAGCTTTTTATGTGGGTCTGCGGGCATTTCATGCTGAGCTGACTGGTGTGTTCCAGTTAGAAGTCACAGGGGAAGGGTCAGAGATCATTCAGATCTGATCTAGTCGTTAGTTTATTGAGTTCTAATCAGTAAATTTAGGTACATAAAGTATTTAGTAAGTACAGACAGATTGGCAGTCAATACGGTACTACTCAAAGTCAGTATGGGATACAGAGATCATCATTTAAACTTTCTATACATACCTTAAATGTTACGTGCATGCAAAAAATGTCACCAGCCATCGATGTCTGGTGTCAGGTAAGGGACCTCTCAGCCTTTCAGGGCAACCTCGAGAGGCGTCCGTGCTCACGGGGAGATCACTGCTGCACGGCCAGGGCTATGGAGGGAGAGCTCCGGGGACCCTGGTAGTTGCAGATATTTTCAGCCTAAAATGGCTGACCTGTAGTCAGATCATATTAACATAGCAGAAATGCTGTGTTGATGTAGTTTCCACAACTTATCAGCCCAGTCTCCAGCCAAAGCGTTTTTTGGGGGAATTCGGTGCGGACTTCTCACTGATAGCCTCACACAATAGGATTGACTTTGATTAAGCCTACTTGCTGAGCATCTGCCTGGACCAAAGCGCAGTTAGCTCAAACAGGAGGACTGCATCCGTCACAGGAGTCTGTAAATACAGTACCTAGTCAAAGCTTGAGCCCTTGCTGTGAGCTAAGCAGTACCTGCTCTTTTTCATTCTAACCACATTGTGAAACTGGCAAACAGCTCTGAATTCTTGTCCATACTGAAATAGACTGAAAACTAAACAATCTGATAAATATTTATGTAGCAAGGCAGCTATGACATCCAGAGGAGATGCCTGATCTTAGAATACTTTTATTGTTCTCATTGCCACTTACTACTAAAATCAGGTATTTAAACCAACCAGTTACACAACAGTCAACGCATCTCATGAAAAAGTTAAGTATTTATTTCTAACTGTTATATAGCTCCAGAGAATGAAAATTATTCCCCAGAGGAAAACAATTACATTTATTCAATAAACACTTCCTAAAAGTACATAACTTTATTGCCAACAAGGAGATCCTGGTTTCTTTTCCACTACTCCCACGATCCCATGCTGTCGCAGAGCTAACAGCCTTTTTTGTTCCGCAGAACATTTCCAAGATGCTGTCATCCTTTTTTTGCAGTTGAGGCTGTCATTATTAATCTTCATTTGGAAGAAACCCTTTTGCTCTGTCCAATTTGTCCAGAACTTCACTATAAAGACCAATCATCTGCAGAATATAAGCACCATAGTTGTCAACAAAGATGGATAAAGTTGTATCATTCAACTAGATAATATGATAAAGTGACGGAGAACGGAAGCAAGGGAATAGGTGGGAGACTACCACCAGCTTCTAAACCTAAAATTTCAGATTGATGTAAAGATTTTGGCAGATTTAAATACAGTGGTTTAAGAAAAAAATAGTTAAATCAGCGCAACCTAACAAATGCAGTTTCATTTATACTGACATAGAGCATAGTCTATAGCTGAGTCTTACATCAGCGAATAAACCTATCCACAGAATCACAGAATTGTTCAGATTGGAAGAGAGGGATCTCAATTCTTATTGTCTTAACTGATGTTCTTAAAATGGTGTAAAAGTTGCAACCAGCTCTTGATTTCCCAGCTCGTGCATGCGAGAATGAGTGGTGACTGCATCCACTAGCCAGTCTGCCCTGAGCTGCAACCAAGGTAGGAGCATCAGCCAAAAACTGTACAGGGAGGCTGACTTGTGGCAGAGTAAGGAGAAGTGCCGTGGCATTCTACAGAGGTACTAGCCCTGAAATCTCTCCCTCACAAGACGTGGCTAAGCTACACCTGCAAAGATGAGCTTTAATTATTTTATTCGGAGCACTTAAACCCTACTGACAAGACATTAGTTACACCAGAACCCAAGCTTGGAAGTATTCATCCAATAGCTGCTTTAAGTAACTGGTGCAGCACCTTGACCTTAGTGAAAGCAGGCAAAGCACAAGGGTTCTCCCATGGCCACAAATCCAGCCAGCCATTTACATGATCCTTGCAGTAAAAGGACAACACTACATGACTCTATTATCTACCAAAACTTTCCTGGCTTCACTTTGAAAAAATCTTTTAGCACCAAGCTCCCCCAAAATATTTAGGCACCATGCTTCTCCTAAACCTCTTTAAAGATAATTTGTAGTGGTTTCTTCACCCAGATCCATATCTTGAATTCAGGCCAGACATCAAATCTCACATCCTCAAATCCATCTGCTTACACTTACATGGCCTTCATAGCTTTTCTTCAGAGATCCTAAGTGACTGAGGAAGCGCATTCCTAATCCACACCACTGCTCAGCTTCCTTGTATTTACCAACGGTGTACTGAAATATTCCTGTATTCCAGGCTCTTGTCATCAACCAAAGGATCTCCATCTCTGGGTAAGCATCCTGGAGTAGCAAACAAGAAGCACCAGCTCATCAAAAAAACAGACTTCACTTGAAGCCTGGCAAGTCAGCAGTGTGTTAGAGTTTAGTTTTAGAATGGGAAAACAGTTGTGGGGGTTTTTTTTCTCCTAAGCAAAAGGTGATTCTTTCAGAGCCATCCTGCACTTTACAGTTCATATGCACTACTGTCCAACAGCTTGTTTCCAACATGGGTAAGTGATGTTGCAATTACAGAAAATACAATTCTCTGGGACTGGGAATGACACACGAGAATGGAAGTTTGCTTTCCCTCAGCCTATCCGCAGACAGGCTGAACTTGCTGCCACCGTACTTTCCAGTTTATCCAAACAGTACTGAATAGCAGGACATAGTTGCTCACTACAGATTAGAAGCAGCAGTTCTTATGTCTTCAGAATTTCTCTAGGCACTGTGGCAATGCTTGCCAGAGTGAAAGCTGCCCTTATAACTGCAGAACAGAAGCCAGAGTAACCAACAATACTTTGAATCTGGTGGGGAACTGACTCAGCTGGGGAAGGGAAGGACAAGCAATTATTTATTTGCCATGCAAATCCTTAAGGGGAGGCTAGAAGTACTTCTTTTTCCTCTTTGATAGATATTTCTCGTCCTAAGTAAGAGGGCTTAGACTGAATTTCTGAACTGCAGCATCCATTTCTGAATAGCAGATACAAATCATGAGTGGTGCACCAGCTTTCTAACTGATAATGTACTGATGTGATGCCCCAATGTCCTTCTCCTACATTGGTACCAGTTAGTGCCTGCTGCCATGAGCAAGACTGCAAAAGAAGACCTTGCTGTAATAAGTATCAGTTCACATTAACATTTCATTCATATTCCTCAACAAGAACATTATCAAAGTTATAGATGACAACTTTGGTGAAAAGCAGGCACGAATGTGGACACATTCTTTTTTGAGGAATTCAGGAACAGCGTATCTTTATGCCGCTTTTATAAAAGAAGAGACATTGAAACCTGACTAAAGAAACAGCCACGCAATGGAACAAAGCTACGAAACACAGTACTGGTTTCATCAGTTCTGAACAGGAACACTCCTTAACTGACTTTTACCTATGAAATTCTAAGTAGAAATGTCTGACTTCCTCAGTGTAACTGCCTTCACTGTGCAGCATTATGCTTCAGGCCTGAAAGAAGCAGCAGAAATGCTTACTGAAAGAAAGGTTTTACTCTCCATATATGCCTGTCCTCACAGAAACAAAGCACCTGGTGCCACAAGGACTGACAGCACAGGAATCTAGTTCTAGGTCATTTGGAAAAAATAGTAATGTACTAAGTTCTCAAATACATTTAACGAAACAGAGCTGAGAAAAAAAAAAAAAAAAGAAGACTGGTATCCAAATTTTAGCCAGCTGATCTGGAAAAGTAACCTGCATTTAAGAAATCATATTCAGCATAAGAATGTAGAAAGCAAGAAGAGGAAAGATGGACATTCTAGCTCAAGATGTTTCTAAAATAGGCACTGAAAAATTGGCATTAAATGTCTCTAAAAGAGTCCCTATAAAATCCAGAGAATTTCATCATTCAGCCATGAATATCCAAGAGGCATTTCTTTTGAGGTAATTTGAGTGTATCTTTTACTGAAGAAGTCTTAGCTGCTCCACATACAACAGTATATCATGTTCAGTCTACTAATTGTTCTCAGTCTGATGAGATTTTTTTTTTTTAATATGCTCAGGATCATCTCCCAATTTCTTGTTTTCCTGTTCAACTTACTGTGATGCTGACTACATTCAAAGCGTCTTCAAAGTAGTCCCAGACCTCCTGTAGTACGCAGGCATCCAAGTCTGTTAATCCAGTCGGCAAAGAAAGATTAATCAAACTATGCAAGCATTTGCTGGGAATTGAAACAGAGCAAAAGAGGAAACATTTAATACCATGTGCATAAACAGCCACTTTTTAGTATCAGCAGCACTAACTTGTGTATCTATGATTGTCAGACAGACATGTTCACCTTGGTTCTGACTATATTCACATTCTTATAACAGAAACATAAGTTTTCCTAGTGTCAGATCTCATTCATATAAACTATGCAAAAAGAGAGCCAAGAGTAGCAAGTACTTCATTATTTTCATTGCTGGGCTCTAAAGTAACACAGAAGGAAAGACATCATATTTTCTAGGGTGCTACACATGACAGCAAGGGAAAAGTACCTTTTCTAACTTCACTAACAAAAACTAAGTAGTCAGCATTCTCAGAAAATCAGTAACAAATACATGGTTTCTGAAAACGGGTCTTTCTCAGTGTGAAGTGAAAAAGACAATTTAACAGTTGCCTTTACCCAGTGGTTACTGCAAGGAACTCGGAAAGGAGGAAAAAAATCCTTTATGGGATGGATACAAGTGAGAGAGAAGGACACACACCAGGTTGTTTTTCACATTCCATAAGGTACAGCTGTCAGAGAGCCAGATACCCAGCAAAATAAATCACATATGTATGTACTATGTCATCATACCACTAACACAGCTCATAGCTTGCTTCTTACCCCTTAATTTCTATTGACTTTATTGCCTTTGAAATTCCTAGTTCACTACTGCAGAGTAACATTTGAAATGAACACTTTCCTCACAAGAAACAGCCAGAGACTTCTTCTGGATCCAGTTTTAATCTTCCTTCCTCAATAGATTCATTTATTGGAAATATGACTGTTTCAGAAAACATGCCAAGTAAACAAACTGCAGTTAACATATCTATTAGACAGTTATCCTTGAGAGGTACATTGGTTGGCCAGCAAGAAGTTGGCCAGCACATAAGCTAAACTCCACTTTTTTTTTTTTCAAATTGCAGGCTTTATTCCCTGTCAGCATTTCTAGTCACATGCTCACGGCAAAGTTAAGTGATAACACTAACCTAAATTCCACAGCATCAATGATAGTCTGCTTTCTGTGAAGGTTTAGTGCACTCTTGAGAGCTTTCTTACACAGTACAGGATACCGAGCTGGAGATTCCATTGCTAATGCTTAAAAGCAAAAGAAAATAAAGAAGAAAAAAGAAGTGACTGGAGCCAGGCTTTAATCTCATTGGTCACTAAAATAAACTACAGCATGTGGCCAGATGCCTTGTGATAAACAACTGAAAAGAGATTTGCTTAACGCCTGGCCTGGTCTCAGCTAGTGCTTCTCGAGTACTTTCTTACAGTGCATATTATCGATGAGCACTACAAGGCAGAAGCACAGTACATTTCAGAACTTACAAGTACTCTCACTGCTGTTTACTTCTGGTGCAGTAACTCAAAAACATCGAGGGAGTGGGTCTGAAGTAAAGAGTATTGTTTTCTCCTTGAACATGAAAATCTGGATCAAAAACTTAGGCAAGAACAGGATGCCAGTACGATTTTTCCAAGCACAGCTGTGTACTCCCTCAAGACAAGGGAGATAAGTAGGTGTTTATTGAATCCTACGGAATTCCCTCCAAAGATTTGCCACGGTACTTACAAACTTCACTCATCTTCCTTATCCTACACTAGATTCTCAAGGAAGCACGACTAGAACTTTGCCATGAAAGTATCCTACAGTTCAGAGAAGTGCTATTTACAAATCAGCTACACTAACTTTAAATTGAAACTGCGTATTTATCCAAAGTCCACATCCTAAAACTTCTGCATTGGGACATGAATCAGTTAGGGTCATTTTCTGGCCTTTGCTGGTTTGGAGCTTGTGAAAGTTTATCTGAATGATCTCTTCCAGACTCACAACCTATACAAATGTCTCAGGATCTAAAAATAGAAGGATGTCGCAAATTTCTGATTCATCATCCACATAATATGGTATTTCAAAATACAGATCTCCTAATGTTGCTGAGATCTTAAGCATCTTTGCTTCAGGACAAAATATATACGGTTAGACCCATTTTCTGCGTGCTGCACAATACATGATGGTCCTGGTCACCCCAAATGAACAGGAAAGAGCAACATAGGTGTTTTTAATGATTTGATGAACTATGAAAGTACAAATGCAGTCCTTACATGCAATGATTTCTAATGTCTTGACCTCTATTTGTGGTTGCTCCCATACTGACTCCATAAGGTTATGGAGTGTTGGATCATTCAGTTTGGATCTTGCTTCAAATTCATAAAGCAGCAACAATGTGTCCGTTGGGTCTTTAGCAAAATCTCCTACAGAAGGGACAGAATTGCCTGTATGTAATGATTCATTTTCTCAAAGCCACGTGGTGTACCATAAGATGTAAATTTTGCTTCCAACAGGCAGGAAAAACATTGAGGTACTCAGATTTAACAGTACAGCAAGTGGAACTCTGAAGCAGTCTTGGACAGAAACCTCAGATGTCCAAAGCACGAACCCACCAACCACCATGTCTTCCCCTACCTCCCCAAAAAAATCTGAGTTGTCTGTATTTGGCTAAATTCATGCAACCCTCCTAGGCAAGGTAATAGCTACTAGGAAAGCCATTTTCATAGACAGGTCAAAGATAACAGAAGGTCAGCTTATGAAAGAAGTTACCATCAGCTTCAAATTTTTCCACAGGACTTGTTCCCTTTCTGGAAGAAAAACCCTCAGGAAATCCTTTAACACTGGGAGACCAGTAGAACTGCTAGGAAGGTGTAAACCTGATACAAATGCCAAGCAATCCTTTACTAACTATCACAAAGTTTTTGTGATAGTTCAGTAAGATAGTTCAGCTTTGTTTTTACATTTAAAAGACATTCTCAGCTTCCTCCAGGACAACAGGTTTGTCGAAACCTTGGCCAAGGTCTAGCGAAGAAATTAAGGAAGCACCAGGCTACCATTTCACAAACTTCTGCAGAAGAAACTCCAATATGTCCCTGTCCTCAGATAATTAACTCCTTGGGATTTTAAGGATGGAAAATTAAAAAGGAAGAAGTCTTCCTGAGTTATCTTGCTTTCAGTGCAAAAGGCAAAGAGAATCCCAAATCCAGGCCTTATAACGAACCTTCCATTCTGAAATTTTAAGGGGAAAAAAAAAACAGCAAGTAAATTTCTTGACAAAGTTAAATACTAATGCATCTTACCACGGAAACTCCACAGTGTCCCAAACCTATAACTGAAAAGAAACCACAGTCCAGATAAGGAATGCCTAATGGAATTTGTCTACCAATATACTACCAAAAAAGTGAAGCGTGCATCCTCTAGGCTAACAGTCACTCAGCACCTCAGCTGTCAGCTGAAAGCATGCCAGTCTCCAGTAATACCTGATCTAAATGGACAGGGAATAGTCAGGGAACAGAGGTTTTGGCACTTCAAAGCATGGTAGCAGGCCTTTCTGTATTCTGAAATGCCTTACATAGGAAGAGGCTGGTAAAACTATTAAAACAGTGCAAGAGTGACTCTACTCTAGAGCAAAAAGCTTGGGAGTTTCTTAAGACACAAGAGTCAATCCAACTTCACTCTGAAAGATTGTCCCAAACTTCACAGCACTGATACAATAAAAAGCCTGCAATGACACACAAAAAACAGTAGTTGGCTTTGCCAACGCTTTTACCATATTGCTACATATATGCTTCAATGCTCTTCAGCTGAGACAGCGATTCCATACGTCTTGCATTTTTCACGAATACAGTGACAGAGTCTAACAGTTCCGTGTGCTGAACAGACACACTTTGTAGCTTACCAGTTAATTTCAGAACTTTCCATATCTCCTTGCATGTCTGGAGATGTTGAAGGGCCTGAGTCAAAAACTCCATCTGTTTTACAAAATTTACAAAGTTATTTTTGTCATAGTCTTAAAAGCCAAAGGAATATACATGTCACACTAACAGTATATTTATATCTAACTATGAAATAAATTAAGAATCAGCCTAATTAGTACATCATCTACAGCAGTTACTGGTTTTGGAGGTTTATTTTCTCTCTCTTTTTCAAAGACCTCCACATCTCAGACAAAACATCTTCACACTGAATTGGTCAGAAAGAACCATATGGGTTCCTAAGAGACATCATTTATTTTGCTCCCAAGCATAAAATAGTGCTATTGAGACTGACAAACCACTAAATCCCACAGCACAAATTGCTGAGCGTTGCTGTCCATAAAAGTAAGTTTCTACAACAATCACTGTACAGCAGACTTCCGTACTTCCTTCACAACCACTGTACATTTTCCTTAATCTTCTTACCACAGTAAGTACAATACCCCCCCCAAAAAAAGGATGTATGCATAAAAAACAACAAAAAAGTGAGCTTTATCACAACCATCCTGGTAACTACTTTCAGCAACAGCATAATCCTAAAGATACGGTAATTATCTGCCTGACTAACCGATGTTTAGCAGCAGACTCCTTACACAATACATAAGGTAGACTGAAATTCCTCTAAGAGAAGGTACTGCCATGATCCTTTGCTGATGCAAATCTATTCAAATCCACTGAAGTCAACAGAACTAATTTACAGAAATCCAACATTTACAATTGTCTGGAAAGCACTAGGTGCATCGATTCTAATTAACTATGAAAGGTTCCCATGCTTACATTCTCAATATCCCGTTCTGAGTGAAAAACCTAAGACTTCAAAATCAAAAGAAAAAAATGCTACACTGGTACACACAGAATCAGTTAACAGAGCAATGCCCTACCTGTTCAGAAGGTGTTACTTCTTGTCTCCCCATTTCCAGATCAACTGCAGCTGCCATTAACAGGCATGTCTTCTGAGCAATTAGAACAGCTTTGTCAGAAGGACAAAACTGGGACAACTGACACCAAAAATAGGAAAAGGTAATGAGAATTCTGCCCATATAAAGCAATTTGCTCGTGAACAGATGGTTGCTGAGTCTCCTGTATGGCACTTTTAGTAATCAGTCATGAATAGTATATATTCATATTGCAATTTTACTTGTACAATTACACAAGGTTATTTAAATATAAAGTGTAAAGCAGCGTTGGGAGTCCCCTCTCTACAAACACATACAAAACTGACAGTGTTGGTGTAAATTCTGTGTGGAGACTTGAGTACTTAACATGTTTGTATTAATGACACATTCTCCAAACATCAGAATCCATTTATTTTAGAAAGTTCTCATTGAAGTCTACGTTTCTTATGACATTTTTAAGCAACAGAATGTAAAGTATGACAATAATGCTGACATATTGTATTACAAGTCAATCTCCTTCTGAAAAGTGCTCCATCTTCAGAGCATACAAGCATGTCTCCAGAGAGATACCTGATACATGGACATAACTTCTAACAGAACTAGCGAGGTGACAATATTCGTCAATCAGAGATACTATTACCAAGAGTATGTACCTTGAAAGACAGCAGAAAAAAATCCCTCATCTTTTCAGGGCAGCCCTTGAACTGTACAGCTAAGTTCCAAGCTAACAAAGACATAAAAAATGGAGAACAGAATAAAAATATTCAACATTACAGATATGCCCCTATAATATCTAGCAATAGGCAGTTCACATTCTACAATTCAATTTCTTACTCAAAATATTATCAACAGCTCATTCAACAACACCAAGAAATACTATTATTAGTGATCTGTTAAAATGGCTTATTCATGCTTTCAAATCTTACCTTAATAATTTCATCATAAACAAGTGCCCGTTCTACCACATACCCTACCCTCAAGAGCATGCATTGAAAGAAGCATTTTCTTATGCTAGTAAACAAAACTACCATCTGAACAATATTCTCAAAACAAATAAAAAAAAAAAAAGGAAAAAACCCCACAACATTTTGAAACATTCTCCATTTTACCCCAGCAGGGTCAAGTACATGGCAATTAAACACACAATTCTGATTAGTAAATGGATGAGCAACCTAAAGACAATCAAATGATTTATGTATAAGAATTTGACCCAATCAAATGTTCAGATTCTACAGTGACTTTGTAGATTCTAACTTTCATGTTAATTTATTCCCTATGACATGTTTCTGCAGTCTCTGAATAGTTTATTCTGTGAGTGAGAATGCTGCCTCGGAAAGGTCACGGTCACCACAGCTTCCATTCACATTTGTGTTACTGTATTTGACCTCTGCTGCTTCTCTCTTTGCTACTCTTTAATGGAACATGGCTGCACTTTGAGGATGCGTGCAAAAGCTCATCATGGCAGATGTCTTCTGTTACTGATTTCAACTATTTTCTCCCCTGTATGCTCTGGCAGAAGCAAGACTCTGAAAAATTGCTTCAACTCGTTATCCTATGCTTACATTTTTATTTATAGACAGCAAATGCACTGACTCCTTTACCAAAACAGTTGAATGAAGACTACTAAATGAGGATTCAGGGACACACTATGGATAGGGCTTAGGACAGCTCCATGGGAGCTGCATTTCCCAGCAGGAATCACTTCATCTACGATAATGGTTGCCATTTAGATTTCTTATAGAATCATATCATAGATTCATAGAATGGCATAGGCTGGAAGGGACCTTAGAGATCATCTAATCCAACCTCCTTGTCATGGGCAGGGACGCCTCTCAACTAGATCAGGCTACTCAAGGCTCCATCCAACCTGGCCTTGAACACCTCCAGGGAGGGGGCATCCACAACTTCTCTGGGCAATTTATTCCAAAGTCTTACCACTCTCGTACTGAAAAATTTCTTCCTAAAATCTAATCTAAATCTGTTCTCCTTCAACTTAAACCCATTTCCCCTTGTCCTATCAGTGGACGCTCTTGTAAAAAGTCCCTCCCCAGCCTTCCTGTAAGTTCCCTTCAGGTATTGGAAGGCAGCTATTAGATCCCCACGAAGTCTTCTCTTTTCAAGGCTGAACAATCCCAGCTCCTGCAACCTGTCCTCAGAGCAGAGGTGCTCCAGCCCCTGGATCATCTTTGTGGCCCTCCTCTGAACACGCTCCAACAAATCTATGTCTCTCTTATGGTGGGGACACCAGAACTGGACGCAGTACTCAAGGTGGGGTCTCACAAGAGCAGAGTAGAGGGGGAGAATCACCTCTCTTGACCTGCTGACTACGCTTCTCTTGATACATCCCAGGATGCGGTTGGCCTTCTGGGCCGCATGAGCGCACTGCCGGCTCTGTTGAGCTTCTCATCTATAAACACCCCCAAATCCTCCTCTTCAGGGCTACTCTCAACCCACTCTGTGCCCAGTGGTAGCAGATATACTGTAGTTCAAGGCAAATTCCAGTGCTGCTAATTTAAAGAACTAATGAAAACAGTCTGTCTGGGTGGCAGAGGTAAACTCATGAGGCACCAATCGCACCAGTACACTCATATGAACTTCTTAATCCTTATTTTGCCTACATGAATCATAGAATCATAGAATCATAGAATGATTTGGGTTGGAAGGAACCTCAAAGACCATCTAGTTTCAACTCCCTGGCCATGGGCAGGGACACCGTCCACTACACCAGGTTGCCCAAAGCCTCATCCAGCCTGGCCTTGAACACTTCCAGGGATGGGGCATCTACAACTTCTCTGGGCAACCTGTTCCAGTGCCTCACTACCCTCTGAGTGAAAAATTTCTTCCTTATAGCTAATCTAAATCTGCCCTCTTTCAGTTTAAAGCCATTAGAATATGCATAATCAGGATCAGCAGTAAGGAATTTTTTTTATTGCTCTTAGTAGCATTTTTTTTCATACATTGAAGAAAACCATTATTCTTTCTATTCGCCTGATCTTAAATTTTACTTCTGTAACAGAGTCTTGGTAGTGAAGGGCTAACTAAGAGAAAAACGGTGAACTCTGAAGAGTTGTATCATGGACACGTATGACAATTCCCGTGGTAAAGAGTACAACATATCAGCTATCCCATCAGTCAACTAGACCTTGTGTGAGCATTTGTCTTGATAACTGACTTAAAACATGAGCCATATCAGATAGTTTCAGAAGACAGAAAATGCAGCAGGAGAACTTTAAGACTAGTTAAGACAGCAACTGTCAAAGGTGACAAGTTTTATAAACCTACTACATCTTTAAACACTTCTTTCTTCCTTAAGGTCTGGCTAAGAGGAGGCAGAGGGGATTCAGTTTAGATTTTGAGTTCAACCTACCAATTTTTCTAAACCAGTGAGCTTCAAGGATCCTCATGTCCCCTGTAAACTTCTCTTCTGTGAAAGACTCAGCAAGTCTCTTGTGAGCTGCAGAAAATGTGTTTTCAATACATAAGTAAAAATTTCTGAGCAGAAAATAAAAACATTTCCAACTTTAATAACTACACTAAAAACCAGAGGTTTCCAAAACTCCCATATAATTCCTTATGAAGAGTTATTCTAGCAATTTAAATCTAATATGCTTGACCAGAGAGGCTTATAAAAAACATCAAAAGGTGCCTCAAACAGCATTTTAGGTAAGATATATAAGGCTGCCAGCAAGTACTGCCTCTTCAAAGTTTACTGACACTGAAGTCTAAGGCAGAGTTGTTTTACTTAACTTCAAAAAAAATTGAAGGTTTTTAAATTTAGTAACAGGTTTGAGGCTTTTCTTCAAGGAACTTTTAATTAATTTAATTCCAGTCTTCATTCTCTTCTTCTAGTTTCAGTAAGAATGGCTAGTGTAGAAAAAGTTCTACAATCTCATTAACTTTCTTGTCCAAGATAAAGAGGGGGTAAAAAAGATTTAGTGAATGTAAGTATTTCTTCTCATAGAGAAAAGTCCTCTGTAAAACTTCTGTACCTTTTTCAATGCAAAAAACCCAATTATTTTTCAAAGCCCAGCATAACTTAAAAGCAGGAACCAATTTTGACAAGCCTCTCCCATCTTTCAGCAATTTGCTATTACTCCTTGCAGTTTTCTAAGCCTTCCAGGGGGAAAAAAAAAAAAAGCATTATCTTAATTTTAAACAGCTAAAACAGCAAAGACCACCATTGGCATTTAATTAACACCAGTAGAAAGTTATGCTGTTAATTCAGTTTACAAAACCAAACTTCTTCCTTTTGTGGCAGCCCTGCTACTAAAGATACTAACTTTGTTCCTGCCAGTGCAGTCAGAGTAGGAGACTGTCACTTGAGGCCACCCAGGCTGTGGCTTGTACCCAAATAGCTGCTGTTTGCATACATGGCATGGCCTTATGAAGGATGAAAGGGAAACTGCCCCTTTGTCCAAGAGAAACTCGCGAGTACAGGCTTTACTAGAAACAGTTTTTCCAATACTCGCCTGCAAGCTTTCCACAGCAAAAAGTGGTAGCACTGAGATACAACTTCACAACACTGTTGAATCTCCAGTTTCAATTTTCACTGAATTCAGTGGGAAGTTGGGAACTCAGACTGAAATAAGGAGTCTAAACATTCAGTTGGTGTGGACCTAATCATATCATAAAATGTTCACAGATGGAAGAACTACAGAAAAGGTAAATAGAACAAAAGCATACCCAAGGTCAAGTAAGTCAGCATTGAGTTGATATCTTCATCTCTAGAATGAAGAAAAAATTAAGTTTTAGAAAATGTTCAATTAACTTTCTTACAACAGAACACATTATCTATGTTGGAATATAACATCTCTGTAATTATGGATATAATCCTTTTTCCCCTGACAAACATCTCAGGCATTAGCAACTTCTAGCGTTTGAAAATGCAGGAGTATTGAAGGCCTGCAAACAGTCGTATTGACCTGCAGCAGTGAAGGTCGTTGTAGAAGTGCAGCAGGAGATTTTCTCAGTTGCTGGGGCTGCAGGTTAAACTTCAAACCCCACTGACACTGCACTGTTTTTTAACAGCCAAAATCTAGCAGTACAGTTCTCCTACTTGGAAGCCAACACACCGTTTGCAAAGTGGCTAGTCTTCGGCAAGGGAGGTCCCACTCTGAAGTTCTCACTGAGAACTTCTGAAAGATATCACATCCTAGCATCGAAGTTAAAGAGGTTGCTTAGCTCACATTCCCCACCAAAAATACCTGACAGTCTTATGCATTAATAAGAGGAAGGCAAAGAGCAAATATAAAAAGAGGAAAGGTTATACAAGTAGAAAAGCTGTTCCTATGTGATGTCATTAGGTCAAGATAGGAAGTCATCTGGGTGGACATTTTACTAGCATAAAAACTAATCTCTTGATTACTCTGCAAGAAAAGAAGCCCAGTAAGAAAACCTTACACCATTTGTACAATACATCGACCATGAGAAAATGGTTTTGCAAATGGACTCACCTTTTCCTTTCATTTTCTGCCATGATCTTTGACAACATAAGACGAACCAAACATCTAAATATAAAAATAAAAGCAATGAAGAAAAAAGAAAACTTTTTCAACAGTGTACTTTGTCCTAATTTTCCAGAAAGGATCCTACTTTCCTTCCTTACGCTCCTTATCCATCAGCCCATGGATCTCACAAATAATTCAAAGTGTCAAGCTGAGAACAAGATTATACTATTTCCTACCCTATTGCCTTATTTTGTATATCATTTTGCTAAATCATGTAATGATAAGTAAGTAAATGTACTTTAACAAAGGCTTTAAGCAAATACTGGAATAAATACATCTGTCTCACAATGCTTGTTTTTATAAACATGATGAAATATTTCAGTGAGAAGATACTGCTCATCAGAGGACACAAACTGGTATTTTCACCAAATATATTGCTGCAATCTCTTTAGAGTCACTGTTGGTCACCTGTTGAAATCACAATGTAATCACAAAATTCAGAGTAACTAACACTATTTGCTTGGGAGAGACTTAGAACATCTGTAGATACTAGGAGTTCAGGCTTGAGGTACATCTGCAGCACCAAAAAGACTGCTAACTAATCTTTCATCTACTCTGTTTTCCACCTTTCTCAGTATAATAATTTCTTTTTGAAAAAGAAACGAGAAAAATTTCTCTTTCCGTGTAAATATACTGAATTCTCACTTTAAAGCTGGAAATAATTGTCGGCAGTCTTCTAAATGTTCAGACAAATACTCCAAAGCTTTGATAGCCACAACTTGTTGTTCATTCTGAAAAGAAATTAAAACATATTTTGTATAAACTAATATGTACTACCTCAGTTACCACCAAAAAAAAACCCGCAAAGCAACAGCGTATTCAAAAGCCTGTGCAGTCTACTAGCAGGAAAAAGAAGGAAGGACTCTGCACAGAAGCCTCAGTCAAGAGAAAACCATAAGGAGAGACCGTATGATTCCACATCCAAAGAGCCCATGGCAGGAGCAGGATCAATACAGGCTGGCAAGGCTTTCGTGCCTTTCGTTGTTCATAGCACTGTAGTGCTATGAACAACGCCCTAAAAGGCGACCAAAAGCCAATGTAACTGGCCAGTTTGGACATCGCTCAAGTCAGCGACCAAGAGGCAAACAGGAGGTACAAGTGACTTTTCAGTCTTTCATCGTTGACTTAAGTGTATTTTGTACACAGGTTCCCCCTAGCACATCAAAGATCAAATCCTAGAGGCAGAAAAAGATGCAATTTTGCTAAGGAAAATTTTAAGGAAACATACCAAGTCATTTCCAGACACCAACATTTATAACTCAGAATCCTTTATTTTCCTGAAGAAAATATTAAAAAATAACATTTCTTTATATGTGAAATAAATTTCTGCTTTGCATTACACAACACGTTTGAGTGAGACCTTGGTCACAGAAGCATGAAATACTTAGAAATGCAATAAATACACAGAAATATTAAAAGTAGGCCAAGTTACAGAGGTTACAGCTGTCCTACTTATAGCAATAAAGCAAAGTAAAGACGTTATCTGCTCTACCTCTAAAGCAATTTGGGCTGCTAAACTCAGGAGGTTAGTGCCTGCATTTTCCTCCACTCTCAGCTTATCTTCATGTTGAGATGGCTTTTCTGCTAGCTTCCCCATTGCAATAACTGCTTCCACAGCTGAAATATACATAGGGAAAATTATTTTTTTTTTAATAGAATCAGTTGGAAGGTGGAAAGTTCTACTGTTTTAATAAGGCTTTAGAAACAACCTATGAAAGGCTGTAATTTTTTTTTTAATATGAAAAACCAAGACGGAAAAAACCCTGACCATACCAGCACTTCTCCACGATTATGCATTTCTTGGTGCCAAAAGGCTTTCCAAGCTTCTAAAATAAGGAAACAAGGATGCCATACAAATGAAACTGTTTCACATCCTTAATTTCATTCTGCTAAATAACTGTTTGTCACAGAAGACAGAAGACATTCTCTAATACATTGTCTGGGCGTGATTCCAAGCTCCCCCATCTTGGCTTATGCTAAGGGTGCTGCTGCTTTTATGTTCACACTGTGCCGTGGTTCCCTCTCCATGTTATGTGAACAAATTAAGCTGTCATTAAAAAGATGAATAGAGAACCATTAATTGGCACAGAACTCATCAGAAAATAAGCTCTGCATGTTACTCTGCATTCTAAGTAAGTATAGACTGCATGTCTCAATTCTCATTACTTGAGCTAAGATTCTCATTAAAATATGAAATGTCTACAGAGTTATGTCATTCTGTAAGTCCTCTCAGTAATTCATGTGTTTTCTGGTAATGTCAGGCTCTACTTGTCCAGAGAAATTAAAAGGAGCAATAATGGTTCCATTAAGGTTCACTTAGCTCAGTATCCTTTTTTTATATTGTATATGCATACAAAGAATATTCAAAAGATAAGTATACAATGATGGGATGCTACTATAGCTTCTGCCCATGAAAAGATTAGAGACGTAGTAGCCAGAGGCTTCATCCAGACAGTATCAGATATGGCAACGGGCTCCAAATCTTACAAATTGTTTGCAAAATGCAGGCCACTCTGACAGTTTAAATCCACAGCCTGACAGTTTCAATGATTTTATAGACTCTTCTTCTAGCTACCCTTTCTCAAGACAGACAGTCCAAATCTGATTAGTATTTTCCAATATATTCATAACTTCTGCTCCTTGTAGTGGACCCTCTATCTTTCAAGTTCTACCTTTATCTGTATCTTTCTCCATCACTGCAATCTTATAGACACTGAATTTAGTAAAGATGCTGTTTGGATCACACCTCTCTGCTTCTTTAACTGCCTCTTTAGCCTATTCACAGAAGAGATTAAAGGAAATCAGTACAATGACATCTTGAAATCAGTAATATAATTTGCAACAGAAGAAAGCTAAAAAGATACACAAAATGTTAATGGTTACATTGGTGATATTTATATAATTACTCAACAAGTTTGGTTTGGCAACATCTTCCCTGGAAAGAAAAGTAAAGTGACAAGTGCAGAAGAAGATGGTACCATTGGCTGACAATGACCAAACTGAGGAAAAAGCCAATTCCTCAAAAATTAGAGCTACAGATTCAAAAAGCAAGAGAAGCACTGAGAATGCTGAAAAATTAAACTCCCTTCTGTCACTTTGAACTGTGAAGTTTAACACCCCTAAACCAGAAGGCCTAGATAGGTAAAGCAGGTGCACTTCTCTGCAGAGGTGAGGGCTAACACACTGCTGTGGGAAGTTCTAGTGAGTCACATCAAACATTTTTCCTGCAAGGGTTCATCTGTCTTGAAGAGAGGAAAACCTCTAGTCTGAGAAGAAACCTGATACACTGAGGCACGGTCACAACACTTGTGGACTGTTTCCCCCATTGGAATGATAGGTGATAAAAGAGGCCTCACAGCAGCTAAGATGATGAACAAAATCTCTCTGCCAGATGATGCAAGAGAGGCAAAGGCAATTCCCTATCTCAAAGCAAAAGAAGTACTGTTACAAAGATGTAAATTAAGTCCCAATGACATAGCTACAAAAATATAAACAATGAGAATAATTAAGTCTGTATACATATATATTATATACACCTTGTCAACTTGTTTCAGATTAAGATAACAAGAAGCCATGTTCCTCTGCAGCTTAGCCAAGTTCTGATCTATCTGCCGAGGTGTGTAGAAGCTGACAGAATAATTGTACCAGTGAAGAGCTTCAGAATAGCTTTTTGCCTAGGAAATTATAAAAGAAAAAACAAACCACCGTTATTTGGGTGATTATACTGTCTGTTTATAGAGTCATAGAATGGTTTGGGCTGGAAGGGACCTTAAAGATCATCTAGTTTCAAATTCCCTGCCATGGGCAGGGACACCTTCCACTACACCAGGTTGCTCAAAGCCTCATCCAACCTGGCCTTGAACACTTCCAGGGATGGGGCAGCCACAACTTCTCTGAGCAACCTGGTCCAGTGCCTCACCACCCTCAGAGGGAAGAATTTCTTCTTTAGATCTAATCGAAATCTCCCCTCTTTCAGTTTAAAGCCATTGCCCTAGTGATAGGACAAGGTCCTTGTAAAAAGTCCCTCTCCAGGTTTCTTGTAGGCCCCCTTTAGGTACTGGGAGGTTGCTAGAAGGTCTCTCCAGAGCTTTCTCTTCTCCAGGATGAACAGCCCCAACTCTCCCAGCTTGTCTTCATAGCAGAGGGGCTCCAGCCCTCGGATCATCTTCGTGGGCCTCCTCTGGACCCACTCCAACAGCTCCATGTCCTTCTTGTGTTGGTGACTCCAGAGCTGAACCCAGTATTCCAGGTGGGGTCTCACAAGAGCAGAGTAGAGGGGCAGAATCACCTCCCTCGACCTGCTGGCCACACATCTTTTGATGCAGCCCAGGACACGGTTGGCTTTCTGGGCTGCCAGTGCACGTTGCAGGCTCACATTGAGCTTCTCATCCACCAGCACTCCCAAGTCCTTCTCCTCAGGGCTGCTCTCAATCCGTTCTCTGCCCAGCCTGTACTGTGCTTGGGATTGCCCCAACTCATGTGCAGGACCTTGCAGTTGACCTTGTTGAACTTCATGAGGTTCTCACAGGCCCATCTCTCCAGCTTGTCAAGGTCCCTCTGGATGACATCCCTTCCCTCTAGCATGTCGACCACACCACACGGTGTTGTCAGCAAACTTGCTGAGGGTGCACTCAATCCCACTGTCCATGTCACCGACAAAGATGTTAAACAGCACTAGCTCCAATACCAACCTTTGAGGAATGCCACTCGTCACTGGTCTCCACTTGGACCATTGACCACAACTTTTTGAAGTGACCATCCATCCAATTCCTCTTCCATGGAGTGGTCCATCCATCAAATCCATGTCTCTCCAGTTTAGAGACAAGGATGTCATGTGGTACAGTGTCCAATGCTTTGGATAAGTCCAGGTAGATGACGTCAGTTGCTCTTCCCTTATCCACCAATATTATAAACCCACTGCAGCAGGCCACCGAATTAGTCAGACACGATTTTCGCTTAGTGAAGCCATGTTGGCTGTCGCCAATCACCTCCTTTTTTCCCATGTGCCCTAGCATAGTTTCAAGGAGCATCTACTCCATAATCTTGCCAGGCACAGAGGTGAGACTGACTGGCCTGTAGTCCCCTTTACTTTCTCAAATTTCGAAAAAAAGGTCATAGGAAATGAAAGAAAGTATATTCTAGTGTAATCTTTCCCTCAAAAGTGCGTCATTGGTCCCACAATGAAGGTAATATTAATTAGAAGAACTGACGCTTTATCTTCCCTTATTCTTATGGCCATTATTAAAAACAGGACAGTGGACTAGATAGGTCATTCCTCTGACCCAGAAAGGACGTTCTTATGACTAAATACAAAACAGAATTATTATTTCAAAAAACCTCTCTGTTCACAATACAAAGCAACTGAAACTAAGAGAAAAAGACAAAGTGTTTATCCCATTTAGGCTGTGAACTTGATACTATGCTGACGATGGTACTCCCAACTTTATTTCCAATTTGGACAGAGAATTTATTTTAAAATGAGGAGGAAGAAAGCTGTGTCATTAGCAAAATACCTTCCTGAATACACAGACAAGAGGTAATGAAATGGCACACGTGTTTTTCTTTATATATTCAAGAAACGAGTGCATGACAGAAATACAAGAGTAGAACATGAGCTCATCTCCAAATACTAAAAGAACAAGAGGGTATCTGGTTCTGAATAACAGAACTTACAAATACTCACAGTACAAATGCATATGATCTAAGATACAATGTAAGCATCCAAAGCTACTTCATATAAGCTAAAAAGAAAATCAATGTACAAATTATAACACATCCTGCTCCTTAAAGCAACAACTGACTGACACAGGTAGGAACTGTAAAATAAACAGTTCAATGTAAAGAATATTTTCAGGTTTTCATACTCCTCCCAAGACAGAACCACAATGACGGGCTGCACACGTTCCTTGGCTGACCAATTCTGGCCATAACTGTTCCCATGTACAAACCTTGAGATGAGGCTACCTGAAACATGAAGTTGTAATGGAAAACAGCACCCAGCTGGATGAAAATAAAACTAGTGCCAACTGGAACTGGGATCTAGTAACAGCTTGCACTCTAACTGAAAATAGACATACCAAAGAGGTCAGAAAAAGCAGATCTTCATTTTCACTGATACAAATAACACTACTGTTCAGTCCCAAACCTCATAATGTTTGGCAGCTCTGTCCCACAAGATGATATGCAGCCGGTTCAAGGCTTCAGGCAACAGCTGTTTCCCAGTATAATGACCTGAAAAGATACTGCAAATGATCACTCTACAAGAACTTTAAGCACCTAAGAAGCACCTAAGAACTATCTGAGAAAGACTGTCCCATAGCCTACAACAAAAAACACTGACACAGCAATCCTTTCAGCCAGGACTCAGTGTTTCATATCCTGGTTCTGAAAAACAAAAACAAAAAACAACCAAAAAAACCCCCCAAAACCAGTGGGTTAAGAGAATATATATTTTCAAGCTTGAAGAATGTAAATGTGGCCCTTGCACCTAGCTCTATGCTGCATAAAATATAGTCTCATTTCCAGCAGATCTGACAGTCACAAAATATTACAGTCCCGCAGGTGCAACAGACCCAAAAGAGAAACCATTACTCAGTTGCTCAATGCAACCTGTTTTAATACTGACAAACAAAACCACACTGGGCTGGATGGACAAAGTACTAACATTACTCAGAACTTCTGATGAACGTTTCCAATCCCACATGTATCAGTCACACAGAGTCTACACTAAGAAGGAGGCATTGTTCTAGCAAGTGAATTTAACCCTGAGCTTTAGCATGACTGTCATTCCTTATGGAAGCTGAGAGTTGCCACGCAAAAGAAACATACGGGAAGACAGACACAAATACAAAGAAAGATGAGAATAAGCAAGACAGTGAAAACCAGAATTCAAGACCCTAGCCATCTAAACCCAGCGTTCGGTAAACAGCAGAAAAAGACGGATACAGACCTATAATAATTTCTTCAACCTTTTGTTTAGCGAGCAGCTCCCTCTTATGCTGCAACAGGAACTCGATGTGGAGCAGGGTAATTTTTCCAAGGTCAGGTGAAGTTTCAAATCGTTCAGGAAGAGATTTCAGTAAATCAAAACCAACTGATTCCCTGTTCACATGGAGGCATTTTTAAGAGGCTGCGCAAGAAGAGCTGTTAATTTTCCATTCTAAAGAATAACATATTCACACCGTACAGCATGTTTCCCATTAATACTACTGGAACAAAATCACACTGACAGAGTGAGTCAAGGTATGAATTTACTGCAGCTCATCTATTCAGTAGTAACTTCCTATTAGCACATGCTTGCTCTACAGTATGTACAAGAGAGTTTACTCCTCACAATGAAAGAGTAAGAATTTACTGCAAGATAGAAGCATATATATAGGTAATCACGCTGGAGCATTCCACAGTGTGAAATTTCATCTCTCAATTTATTTTGCAGTAACTTGTTCATCCTTATACTGTTTTTCACAGGAATGATTCTAGAACTCCAAATCCTTTCATTCTGAGGGTTGGTTAGTTAATATGGAAGAAAGTTTTCAGTCAGATAATTCCAGATTCATATATATATTATTCCGGATACATATTAAAACTACATAATCTTTATCATCCCAAAGTAAGGCTATAGCATGGAAAATTGCCACTCAATATTTCACTCCCTGTTCTGCTGCTGCCATAATCTGTATCACCTTGCTACAGAAAAGACAGGCTCCCTCTCAAAACTGTTTACCCACCTCTATGAGTTTTTATGTAAAATAAAGCATCGTTGTAAAATAGATGTTCTTTGCTTATAAAAGAACACCTACAAAGCCCAAATATTGTGTTCACCCCACTCAGGGATTCTTTCATACCTTCCATGCTCCAGCAGCAGTTTGGCAGTATTCAAACAAAAGTCTAAAGACATCTCATGGTGCAGGAATTCTGCAAGGGCTAGAGAGAATACAAAGCAGTTGAGATTACTTCATCAACTTAGACGTTTAACTGCTCAATTTACCCTTTACCTCCTAGAGCTTCTTTGAAAAAACAAAACAAAACAAAACAAAACACCCCAATATACTAGTTCTAAAACAAAAGGAATAATAAAACATGCCTATTGTGCTTTGACTTTCCTTTTGATGTACAATTAATATAGTACTACAGAAAGGTGACAGACTGATAGCCCTGGAATTCTAGCCCTCTGTCTCTTTAAACAGGAACAGCATAGGCATTAGTAGCACACACTTTAGCCTCAAGCTGCTTTCCATCAAAATATCTCATCCTTATCCAGCAGGAACCACTTAAGACTGAGGTCAGTGCCCAGGCTTCGTGGCAATATCACTCTGCAATGGGAACTACTTAAGCCTAATGCCTTTAGCAGCAGCTGTTGAATTGACTCGTGCTGATAGCAGGTATCCGTTTTAGACCACTCGGATAAAAGTTTAAAAATTGCTCGATGGTTAATAACCAGATTTATACATTTGTAGCTTGGATGAGATTAGAGAAGGAACACACATGGACATGACTGTAACAGTTGTTAAAGAAAGGATTTCTATGGCACCTGTGTACAAGTGTGCAACACAAGATTTTAGTCAAATGCCTAAAACTTTGCGGGAACCTTCACTCGAAAGAGAAGTTACAGTGCATGGACACAACACTCTTTTCTGCCAGCATACAAGCAAAGACAGACATGCACTCATTAATAAACTTGCTCGAAAAACTGGCTAGAGTCTTAGTGCCACTACATACAGGTGGCGTGTGTTCTGACAGGCAACACTACGGCTTCACAATTCAAACTGCAGAACAGAAGCCAACTATTGCAACGGTATGTTTTGCACAACTGTCCACCTGAAAGCTGGATGAAATTCCCCAGGAGCAATCTGAAGTGGAGTTTCCATTTCTGCTAGTTTGGCAGCATTCAAACCATTCATCTCTCTGCAAGAAATTCCTCATCTCATCCTACATTTATTTCTCCGAGCATTCATTACACATCTGATGCTTTCCAACCGTGAAGGGTACAAAGCCTCTCTTCCTTAAGATTTCATTATTTATGGAAATAAATTTCTCCTGATACATTATGCTTTCTAAATGAAAGTCCCCCTGAAATCTTTCTTCTCCTCTCATGCCAATAGAAAAAACAGTTCTCTTCAAATGACAAGTTTGAGGAATAAGGAGAAAAGAGTTTATATGCCATAGATAAACTAAATAAATTGGTAACACAGGTTTATAACACCACACTGCCAGCACTTGATGTCTCTTGGCCAAAATCTGCAAAATCACACACAGAGAATAGCAATGTTTCACAAGTGTCTCTTCTATGCTGACTGCGTAAGAGACAATCCACCTTCATACTTTTTGAGTAACCTTAGGCATATGTCTAAAATAAACCTTACCTTTACATTGCTATATTTGTATTTTCACTGTCTTCATTCTAACAGGCTTCAGAGTCTTCCTCCTTCCCTATTTCCAGCAAGTCTACTTAAATTCTCAATTATGCTTAATTTAAATCTATATTAGCACATGGATAACTCCTCTGTGAACACTGACTACTGTATCTCACACTCCAAAACCAGAATGACATTTAGCTAACGAAGATTCCTCTAAACATACAAGAAAGGGACTTTTTTTTTTTTTCTTTACTATCTACAACTCAGGCCATCTTCTTGGATATGGAGTAGTACAACTTACTAAGAAACCTACAGAGAGCTGTGATACCTGAGTTGACATCTTCATCTGATGCTCCGCTTTTAAGAAGAATTTTAACTTTCAGAAAAAACCCTGCTGGATGCAAATTCTCCTGCACAATGAAAAATAATACATTACTTGGACAGTTGTTTGTAGAATACAGACCCCATCAGAGACCAGCACATTCATAATACAGACAAATATCAGGAAATCACAGACACTCCACTGTATTCTGCAGTTCCATTTTAATGACTGAAGCAATAGGTAGGCAACTGGTAATATTTTCTTGTTAAATGCAACGTGCATCTTTATTATTTGTCCTTATACTGCCAAAAGACCATGAGGACAATGAAAGCAAGAGATACATGATTCTTATTTTGCTGTGGCCCATATTCGATGCTTTTAAATAGAAGCTGAACAATACTGAATGATAGAAACATTTCCTGCTTTTCTGGGTGTGAATTGGATGGATTACTCTAGAATTAATATGAGCACAATTCAAAGTAGCTTATAATAATACAAAATTTAGGAGAGAACAACAATGGGAACAAGTAGAAGTAATGAAGACTGTATACTACAGCTCTCATTAAAGCACTACACATTTCAGACTCTAGAATAAAAATTTTCTTCCAGTTTTCCATATCCTCATACAATATCAAAACATACATATAAAAATTGTGATAAAAACACTTTCCACCTCAAAAGGTTTTGGGAAAGTAAATGCAATAAAAACTGCAAAAGGCTTAGATACTGTAGCAGCATGTTATTTGAGTGATTAAAATACACGGCCTTTTATCCTGATCTCACGAGCACATGCATCATCATCTGTCTGAAAGTTTTAACAGCATGCAGAAAACTGAATTTGAGCTTTCATTTAAAACAGGATTTTATACTTAAAACTTGTCTTGTATGAAACAGATACTGGAAATTTAAAAATGGTCAACCAAAGACAAATATAATTTTTTCATATTTAAGTCACTCCAACCTGGAAAGACAGAAGCACAAAATTAATTCTTTACATGGGAAACGGAATTTGTACAAGAGCAAGACACCTCACTGTAGTGACTGCTTACAGATACATAAACTTTCTTCAAGGTAGCTGGTATGTTTATCCAGTTCATTGTTCAGCTTCCAGAAGAAATACAGTCATGTTAGCAAAGTGCAATAGCTAAACTAATTGTTTGAAATAAGACTGATGTAGATGGCTACACAGCTTTCAAAACTGAACTCTGTTTGGTGCTTGCTTAAATATTTGTACAGATAATGATATGGGGACTCAAAATGTAGCATGGACATACCCATTATAACCCAAAGCAAGACAAAAGGTCTAGTGCATAAAAAGCCAGCTGCTATAAATCTTAGATGGACCACACTGTAGTTTATTCTGTTTGTACAATTTTCATGAACACATGCCAGAGAAATTTTAGTTATATCACTGTCAAAGGACCTCACTATTAATAGATATGAGGCAACAAGACAGCTCTACATCCACGTGCAAAGAAATATTCCTCTATAAAAAAGCTGGGAACACCAAAACATGAGTATGAAGAGCAAAGCAAAGCAAATACACCTCCATCTGATATCAAGGCTAACACACCAATGACTAATGTGGTCCGTATTATTATGCTAATAAATGCTTGAGTTTTGGCTATTGCACCCCACAAATACAGTAACACATTACTACCTGATTTGCCAAGCTTATAGCTTTCAGTGCCCTGTCAAGGTACAGATTGCAATCCCACTCGAAATAGGCTGTAGCTAACAATCGCAGCACTTTAGCCTGGAAAGAAAAACAAGCTGGCAGTTTAAATGCCATCTGAAGAGCAGAAAGAAAAATAGCCACACAAGAACATACACGTGAATACAAATACTTTCATTTTAAGGTCATGAAAAATAAAAGCTCTTTGAGTCAAAAAAATGCCTGCCTAGTATCAGACACATGAAGTGATTGCTCAGTTCTGAAGCATACCCAGTCTTCAGCACTGCAATTCACACAGGACATGAATCAATTAGAGTTCAGAGGAGAACACAGGAGGGGAGCAAGAAAATCAGAGATCTGGAAAAAGCAGAACAAAAGAAGAAAGTGAAGGAACAGGAAGTACAAACTCCACTGAGAAGAAAAAAAAAACAACACAAAGACATACATGATAATGGCCTTCAAATATATAAATTACTTATATAAAGAGGAAAAGATTAAAATCTCCACATCCACGGTGGGTAGTAAAAGGAGTAACAGGTGTATGAATGAGACAGACAAAGATCTGTCAGAAATGAGACACATGTCACTGATGATGCCTTGAAAGAAGAAGAGGAAGGGAAAAAGGGATGGCCTTCCAGAGTCTACTTCAGCCTTACTTTGTACAATTTAATTTCTGTGAAACAGCAGATTCAAATGTGATTTAAGGGCACCCATCAGTGACTGAACTCTCAGACTGATGCTCACAGCAACTGAACTTGCAACTTTGCCAAACTTCATAGCAGACAGTACTAAAGATGAGGCCAAAAGCACTGGTCAGGTTTGGCACAGCAGAGGCAGGTGATACAGTGGAGTAGGGTTAACAAAATCCTCCTATTTGTAAAAAGCAATTTCTCTATTCTTACCTGCATTTCTTTGCCAACAGAATATTTCATGTCCATCTTCCCAATGTCATAACTCTGGCTATCAACAATAAGTGAAATTTAGAATTAAATGGGATGACAGAGATAAATTCAGCCAGTCTTCTGATATGTGCAACATTCCTATCCTTTCCCACTTCTTATCCAGTTAGAAACCACATAAATCACATAAACTAATCTCACTTCTACTAGAGAACTGAAAATTTTGTTTTCTTCCTAAATCCTTACATTAAAAATTGTACTCAGTCACTTTCGTCAGTCTGTTGCACCACCTTCTGTAACACCTTCTATTCAAATATTTCAGTAGGCCTTATCAGTTTTAACCATAGGGGTTTCGAAGAAGCAAGTGTTCTCATTCTCACCTGACATACAATGTAGTCACAATGTATAACACAAAAGTTATACATGACCTGGTCTCAAGATCACAGCAAATCAATAGGAGAGACAGAAACAGAACCTGGCAGTCATGATTCCTCATTCTTTTTCTAAAAGTTAAACGACAGCACAAAGGACCACCCAGGAGACGGGTAATTCCACAAAACCAGATGTGAATGTGGTTCACGCAAATGATGTGAATGAAGAACTGTTAGAAAGAAAAACAATAACTGGTCATTTGTTTCCTAATCTAATCTGTTTTCAGTACAAGGAAATCTTAACCCACTAGATGGAGCTACATTTCTTTCTCCAAATAATTATTTACACTTCGCAAAGGTTTATATCCTCCTCAAATTTTGTCGTCAGGACTCGGTATTTAATTTTCCACAAGAATAAAATACAAAATAATCTCCAAAGCACCAGCTGTAATTAATTCTAAGCGTTCCTACAAATCCTCTTTGACAACATATGTGACCATAACTATTTTGAATTTGATATCTTGCCATCCATTTTCTTCTGATTATTTAAAGGAAAAAGAGTAAGAAGAAAAAACAATAAATTTTCTGTGCTGAGGCTGTGACCTTGGCATGAGGATACTCTTCCCAATAGCCTAGATTTTTTCTTCCTTAGTAGGACCACATTACTTATGTGGATGGTACCCAAATAATTTCTAACTATTCCTTTTTCACTTTGATGTTTGTGTCTTTTCGTCAGTCAATGATTTGCTGTCAATGAAGCACCTCCTTTACGAGAAATCCAAATACTGTTTAAAGCAAATCCATTTAAAACCAGTCAGAAGAATTCATTCCAAACATTTCAAATCCCTTCACTATCATTTATGAACAGCACAAGAACTGGGAACAGCCTCTTCATAAAAATAATCTCTTTGGAAGAAGTGTTAGGGAGAGAAATGATGAGAACCATGGCAATAAGACTTTCATTCTAATGACATGAAAATTGATGTGGAAAGCAGACATAAATGTCAGGCAACAGAGTAAGACAGTCACTAAGTATCTGCTCAGCTAATTTGGTTCAGGCATAATCTTTCATTCTCACATTTTTAATTAAACCTCTACTTCCCCTTGCTCCCTCCTCTCCTTCACACATATTCATTACATCTCAAAAGCAGGATTTTATTTTGTTTGCCTTTGCACATTACCTGAGCCAGAAGGCACTCTGTTCATATCTCTTCCATTCATAGGTTTCCACTCCAAAATTGTAACAGAGGACTGACAGGTAACAGGTCTGCAACAAAAGACACTTGCTTCTTAATGTTCTTGTAGAAACATCATTAGATCTATGGCTCTCCAGTCTCAGGTTCTTTAAAATGCATTTTACTTTAAAGATATATCCACTGTTATCACTTCCGACCTTATACAAGGGGATACTGAACATGACTAAAATGGAATCATAATTGTGTGGAAAAGTGAAGAATCATCAACCAGTCCAGGACACACAAAACAGCGGGATTTTTGAAACACATGAAAGCACTGGAACTGTGTAAACAATAAAAATTAAAACTTGAGAGGAAAAAATGGACTATTACAACTTCATTTTTTAAAATGATAAAAAAGGTTTTACATGGTTAAGTGAAGAGGACTCTACCTCTTCCATGGTAGGCTTCTTCCCAGCGTGTCTCTTTGGGGTTAAAAAAGAATCATTCATATACAAGTTTTAGGAGAAAATTGCTTTTGAATGCTTGGTTATTCAGAGCACTGTTGCTTTCTGCTTTATCAGTCAGCCCTGACAATGTCTATTCATAACAACTTGTCTTTCCTTTGAAATGATTTGCAGCTGTCATATGTCATCCAAAGAAGAGACAGAAAAGTCATTTCATATGCTAACAGGGTGCCAATATTTACATCCATTTTGCCTCTGCAGTAACTTTCTTTTCAAGTATAAATGGTGGTTTTTGCAAGTGACTGCAGATTTCAAATCCTCAGGCAAGAATAAGAGAGGTAGCACAACATCTTGCTTGAAATTTATTTTTTATCTCATTGCAGTCCAGAGACAAAAGCACAGATTCAGAATGCATGAACAAAAAAAAAACCCCAATCACTCTTAGATGTGAAACCCTTATTTTTCATAGGTTCATTTGTGAATGTTTTATTTCCAGAACAAAAAGTTTACTGTATTGAGAGGGTTTCATGCAAAGTGTTTAGCATAATGATGTAGGCATACTGTGTCATGCTCCAGTCATTTACTTGCATGCTTGGAAAAGACGCATTTCAAAGGATAATTAAAATCCTGTTTCAGGGAATGACTGTGTTCCAAGTGTCAAGCGGAGCACTAAATATCCCCACAAACCTGGAACCTCTCTGAACAAGTGTTTGGAACAATTCTGGCATTTCACCCAGCAGGGCAAGAGTTCCTGGTTATGGTTCATGGATCGCTCATGATCCACGAGCTGCAAACCCTCTCCAGCTGATCTGTGGAGTCATACATTACCATAACGCAGCAATCTTCTTGTGACACTCTGCGAGTGTTCTCTGGTACAATGGGAGCCTGGAAGAGCTAAGGGCTGACGGCTGTCTAGTGGTCCAAAAGTTTCAAAGTCACTCAGCAATCACTAGCTCCTTCCTTTTTTCTCACAGTTTAAATACCATTCTTTAAACCAGAAGTAAACTGTATCTCTCATGATCAGAAACCTTTTCTTTGTCTACATGAGTGCTCTTGGTTTGTGAAGTGTTCAGCATGAGAAGTTTAATATTATTTAATGGAAGAGTTTAAGCAGAAAGCATGAAATTCATTTAAAACGAAATGAGAAACAGTAATGCAAAAATCCCAGTGAGCATTTTCAACAAATCACAGTGAGAAGCTCTGCTTTTATGATTCAAGTCAAAGCTAGAACCCCTGCAACTGACTTAGTCACTCAGATGCACTGAACAAGGCCTGCAGATCACAAAACCCAATTTAAAATTGGTTGGAGTTTAATTGGTTAAAAACCCAATTAAACTCCGATCATATTTCCCATATTTCGCTTTCAGAATTTTATTACCTGTACCACAGAGACAGGAACAAAATGTTTCCTAAATACTGGGAAAACATTAAAGTAAGCAAATTAAAATAAATATGGGGAAGTTTATTCTGATATAAACATAGCAGACTTTTATCTTTGCAAACAAAAAGCTAATCTGCATATGCTAGAGTTTGTTTTCTCTGGACATTGTTCTGTGACTCAAGAACTACAAAACCCAGAGTATACTGCGATGGAAGCCTCCATTCACAGCTCTACAGCTTCAGGAAGACGAAGATTAATACTGAGGGTAGCACTAGACTTGCATATCAACAAGTTAGTAACTCAGCTCTTCTCTTGTCCCATCTGTCTCCAGACAAAAGTTTCGTCTGGAGCAAAGAAGCAATATGCAAGATCAATATGCAAAATGCAGCTGGTTCCGTAGAAGAGCAGCTGGCATGTTCAATTTTGAAATCTTTTAGCCTTGCTTGCTGGTCTGTCTTCTCTTGTTCTTTAGGAAGAGAATGAGAACTTTACGAGAAACAAGAAAAAAAACATTAACTTTGAAGAAAAAGCCTGCTGTTTTCATGCAAAATTTTTAGTAAGAAAATCTCAAAGAAGCAACCAACCACAGAAGAGATACACAGTTCAGAGTACTTTTCAAAATGTTATCTGGCATATGTCATTCCTCAATATAGAGAGAGGAAAGCAGATTTGCAAAGTTTGGAACGATAAAGAAAGGATGATTTCACTTACCTCCTTCGGCAATTTCATCAACATATCTTTGCAGCGCTGCACACACGTTGCTGCTTTCTGAAAATCCCCTTGAGCAACAGCCTAGGAAAGCAGCAGAGCATGCCAACAAACTTAATGAGCAACTTGTCTGTAAAATTCATTAAAAGACTTATTCTCTAAAACAGGACTCGGGCTTTTCACATTCAGTAAAGCTAGGTGTGGCATTAGATATCTGTCCTACAGTGCCACAATAATTCTGTGTGTTTCTGTATACTGCCAGGTGATGAAGACATCCAGAACAACACTGCAGTCCTTAGGGAGCGCGAAAAGGCCAGAGGCACGGGACAAGCTCATCATCAGATGTTAAGATGATACAACAGTTCAGCAAATATTAAACCACCATCATAAAATTAATTAATTAATGTCTCCATGATAAAGTTAAATATTTTGGCCACTGCTTTGGCCTGTTCAGGGAAGCTTTTGAGAATTTTTGAGACAGTACTCCCCTTCTAGATGCTGAGGTCAGTGGCATTACCAACAAATGCAGGCAACTACATTTTCTCATATTTACACTCATATGCCTGTAATGCTCTATAGCATTGATAAAGTACTCAAAAACTTCAGTCAGGTACAACAACGCCTCACAAACTTAATATTTCTAAATTACATATTTCAAATTACTGTAATTTGTGTTGTTGATCCCCTAGAAAACCTTTAGCACTTTCAGACTTCTCTCATATTCCCCTAGGTGGTGGGGTTTTCGTAATTATCACCATGATTCTTACCTCATTGCATGATGCCAGAGGTTGAGACTTTAAAGAAAATATCAAATCATAGAACCATAGATTGATAGAAAGGTTTGGGTTGGAAGGGACCTTAAAGATCATCTAGTTCCAAACCCCCTGCCATAGACAGGAAAACCTTCCACTACAGCAGGTTGCTCAAAGTCCCATCCAACCTGGCCTTGAACACTTCTAGGGATGGGGCAGCCACAACTTCTCTGGGCAACCTGGTCCAGTGCCTCACCACCCTCAATGTAAAAAATTTCTTTCTTATATCTAATCAAAATCTTCCCTCTTTCAGTTTAAAGCCATTGCCCCTTGTCCTATCACTACATGCCCTTGTAAAAAGTCCCTCTCAGCTTTCTTGTAGCCCCTTTAGTTACTGGAAGGCTGCTCAAAGGTCTCCCCAGAGTTGAGTCTTCTCCGGGCTGAACAACCCCAGCTCTCTCAGCCTGTCTTCACAGCAGAGGTGTTTCAGCCCTTGGATCATCTTTGTGGTCCTCCTCTGGACCCACTCCAACAGCTCCATGTCCTTCTTAAGTTATCCATTCTTAAATGTCATGAAACTCACTGTTTCCAGATCTTGTAATTTTATACTGATTCTCCCACTGTTTAAAGCCTTTATACGTGGAAAGCAGCATGTATGATGTCACTGAAGAGAGGATATTCACATATAGAAAGATCTCTGTCTGATGGCATATAATATTAACAGCTTCAATGATGTTCATGAGTTTGCACAGTCATGAAAGTTCTAAGTTACAGAAGACTATGCACATGTGGCTTATAGCATCTGCTTCTTCGCTGAAGCCTTGGCTGTCTGCAGCCATGATGAACACTACCTTCATATACTTCCAATCAGCCCAGCTGCGAATACGAGCGCAGCATGATGAGTGTTCCAAAGTGACTAGTCTTGCTGGGTACATCTTACACAAATGCAGTTTGGGGACCAGCCTCTACACCAGTGCTAGTCCTCTTCTTCAGTCAAGTACAGGACACCTTTGGAACTGACACATTCATGATTCAGAAAGGCAGCTGTTTGTTTTATAAACAGCCATGCTAGCCAAATCCTAGAGTAACAAATCTGAACTAGAAGATACAAACACCACAGCAGAAGTGATTGCGATAAATTAGGCAAATTAAAAACCATTAAATGATTGCAACACTGAATGCAAACATGAGATCTGCTATCTTACATCTAAGTGAAGGAAATATATCCCTCAGCAAGTCTTCAATGCCAAGCATTCATACATCTAATAACTGGGTCAGAGTTTCCCTCTATACCTCTAGTGACTTATAAGAAAAACTGGGAAGAACACATACTGATTCAGCTTGATAAGAGAGTACTTTGAAGAGGTTCTTCTCCACATCAGCTTTGTGCACATGAATATCTGCTTCACCATCGCTCCCCTTCAGTAACTTTGCATACAGTTTTTCTATACTCTGAAAAACAAAAAGTAGGCATCACTCATGTGACTTACAAATAGGTGTGTTTATAAGAAATTAAAACTGGAAAAGAACTTACGTTCATGGCAATCTCTAGAAATCCATCAGCAAGATCTGCTTTTCCAATATCTATCCACCCTTTCCCCGTTTTCATAGACATCTGAAGGAGAAAATGGTAAGTGCTTTGTGAAAATATAGACACTTTCAAAGAAGGCAAGGTTAGATCTCATCTCCTTGATGGACATATCTAATGCAGGACGGGGATTTCAGCTCTTCCATTTCTGACAAGCGCCTCTCATGCCTGAATAAAGTCCTCAACACTCAGGTTCAGCAAAAGACTTATGGTGCCCTACTAGACAACTCTGTAAGATATTGAAATAAATGAACATGCTGCTCATACAACAGTTTACCATATGACAAAGACGTGACACTAACTGCGCTGTCCAGAAATTCCCGATTGCACTAGCTCAGCAAGGAATCCCTGTGACAATCCAAGTCCCCCCTTCAGCATGTATGTTCCCCAGAACTACAGGTATATTTCACTCCCTTTCCAAAGCAACTTTAACAAGCTTTGAAGGCTTCACGTGGTGACCAACTGTACTTCATTGCTCACCCACCATTGGCCTTACCAAAATCTGTCTTCGAATAGTTCCCTCCAGCGGATCACTGCCTTCGCAAAGGCATACCAGTCTGCAAGCAACGAACCGTACTGCAAGAAAACATTCGTAAGTGCAAACATCCATAAGTTCCCTTTCTCTCTTTTTTTTTTTTTCAGAAAGTCAGGCCCTGACATATCTGAAAATCTGCCTGCCATTTTAAATTAGAAGAAAGAAAAATTTAAAAGCTTCAGGAGTCAAAGCAGTCTGAATTTTAGCCAAGCTGCTTAAACTGCTTTTTAGGCAGTAAGAAAAAAAATATATTCTCATCAAAATACCTATTAAACACTTTAGAGAGAGTTTAAGTTAAATACATGGTATTCAAAAGCTTAATTACATTGCAGGTGCTTAGAGTAACATGTCTGGAGAGCTTCAAAATAGCCTGCAGCAAAATAGGGAAATGAAGTTTAATAATCTCTACATTTTCAAAGTAAAAAGCAAAAACACTTTCAGGCCTTCCTTACACATCAGGGACGGAAAAGACACCACTTAATGTATTTAAAATAGCCTCTCCCTGGCCCTTCAGCTGTGATACAAGATCTGAGAACATTATGCTCTACAATTACTACTTATTTTATGTAAACTTACCCTTTTCCCCTTACCTGACAAAATTTATATGATGCAGATTATACACACTTTTGACTGTAATCCCTCAAGACAAAAATGCAGAACCACATAAAGAACGGGTTGAGGGAAAAGACCAAAAGCTTACTTCTGCTTTCCCCAAGCCCTGCTCCTGGCTCCAGGCAAACCCAGCAGCTGTGTGCCTGGCTAAAGCAGGGAAGTAAAATGAAGATACAGAGTTTTTCTGATGTGAACACTGATGAGATAGTTGCATTGAAGAAACAATCTCACTTGATATAAAATAAGTCATCAACAGTCTAAAATGCACATGTATGTTATTTCCATACATTTTTAGATTTAAACTATACCATTAGGAAGCAAGTTACAGCTTCCTTTAATGACAACACCACTTTACTGATACCCTGGCACAGAAAAGGGAGTGGTAAGAATGCCTACACGGATTCTGTGTCACATGGAGATCACTGTTACACCAGGATGCTCCTTCCTGAACTGTTTATACGAGCCCAACCATATATTTTCCCCTGTCTACACACCATCTGCAAAGATCCAAGCAAACCTGCGGCACTACGGACATTCCTATCAGAAGAGAGTTTTCCTTTCTGTGCTACAGCACACAAAACACACTTAGGGAGGTATAGAACACATACATACGTTTAGCTCTTTGCTCATCAGTGACAACAGAACTCGTGTGCTTGGTCACAGCCCAGTTCCACAGGCTTACTGCACTCTCTTCAACCTGCGTAGGAGAATCCCATTAGATGTAATTTTGTCCTGGATTTGAGTCCTATGGAAATTTCCTACTGGAAAAGGAACCATCTTTCACGTGTACCACAGTAATGACCTGTCCACATGTTGTGCCACTTTCTTTTACGTTGGAGTCAAAGGTGTGAATTTTACATGATCCCACAGGCAGCTCTGGGAGAGTGACCTGGAAACAGGCATGCTGTATGGACCACACAGCATTTCTTCAGCTAAAGGTATGCATCATTCTTTTCTAGAGATCCACCATTTCAGAAGAATTGTAAGTAGCTGGCAGGAGGCACATACTCTTTCCACAAGTATATTTCATGACATACATTCATAGAATCATAGAATCATAGAATGGTTAGGGTTGGAAGGGACCTTAAAGATCATCTAGTTCCAACCCCCCTGCCATGGGCAGGGAAACCCTTCACTACACCAGGTTGCCCAAAGCCTCATCCAACCTGGCCTTGATATTCGGTCTTATAAAAGACTATTTACATGTTCTAAAAACAAGAGAACACTTCTAAGATGAAGCAATGTCCTATGAGGAGCGGCTGAGGGAGCTGGGACTGTTTAGTCTGGAGAAGAGGAGGCTCAGGGGGGATCTTATCGCTGTCTACAGTTACCTGAAAGGAAGTTGTAGGGAGATGGGGGTCAGTCTCTTCTCCCACGTTATGAATGACAGGATGAGAGGGAATGGCCTCAAGTTACGCCAGGGGAAATTTAGGTTAGATATCAGGAAAAATTTCTTTACAGAGAGTGTTGTGAAGTATTGGAATAGGCTGCCCAGGGAGGTGGTGGAGTCCCCATCCCTGGAGGTGTCTAAAAACCATGTGGATTTGGTGTTGAGCAATATGGTTTAGGGACCCTGACAGTGCAGGGTGAATGGTTGGACTCGATGATCTTGAAGGTCTCTTCCAACCAGACGATTCTATGATTCTATGATTCTATGAAATGGCCTCAAGTTTAGATTGGGTATTAGGAAACGTTTCTTCACCAAAATGGTTGTCAAGCATTGGAACAGTCTGCCCAGGAAAGTGGTTGAGTCACCATCCTAGAGGTATTTAAAAGACACGTATGTGTGGCACTCAGGGACGTGGTTTAGTGATGGACTTGGTAGTGTTACGTTTATGGTTGGACTTGATGATCTTCAAGGTCTTTTCCAGCCTAAATGATTCTATGATTCTATGATTCTATTCTATGATTCTAAGGTAAGAAAGAACATGACTGTGTAAATTCAAGGCTGACAAGACCTGGAATTAAAAAGAACTAATTAATCATATGACCCATAGCACATATAGGTCACATTAAGATGAAGTTGCTAAACCATTATCCATCATATTTGAGAAGTCGTGGCAGTCTGGTGAGGTTCCCACTGACTGGAAAAGGGGAAAAATAACTCTCATTTTTAAAAAGGGAAAAAAGGAAGACCTGGGGAACTACAGGCTGGTCAGTCTCACCTCTGTGCCTGGCAAGATCATGGAGCAGATCCTCCTTGGAACGATGCTAAGGCACATGGAAAAAAAGGGGGTGATTGGTGACAACCAACATGGCTTCACTAAAGGAAAATCCTGCCTGACTAATTTGGTGGCCTTCTATGATGGACTTACAGCATTAATGGATAAGGGAAGAGCAACTGACATCGTCTACCTGGACTTATCCAAAGCATTTGACACTGTCCCACACAACATCCTTGTCTCTAAACTGGAAAGACATGGTTTTGATGGATGGACCACTTGGTGGATAAGGAATTGGCTGGATGGTCATACTCAAAGAGTTGCGGTCAATGGACCGATGTCCAAGTGGAGGCCAGTGATGAGTGGTGTTCCTCAGGGGTTGGTAAAGGGGCCGGTGCTATTTAACATCTTTGTTGGCGACATGGACAGTGGGATCAAGTGCACCCTCAGCAAGTTTGCTGATGACACCAAATGCATGGTGTGGTCGACACACTGGAGGGAAGGGATGCCATTCAGAAGGACCTTGATAGGCTGGAGAGATGGGCCTATACAATGGGCAATGTGTGCCTGCAGCCCAGAAAGCCAACCACATCCTGGGCTGCATCCAAAGCAGCGTGTCCAGCAGGTCAAAGGAGGTGATTCTGCCCCTCTACTCTGCTCTCGTGAGACCCCACTGGAATACTGTGTTCAGCTCTGGGCCCCCAGCACAAGAAGGACATGGAGCTGTTGGAGCAAGTCCAGAGGAGGGCTACAAAAATGATCCAAGGGCTGGAGCACCTCTGCTGTGAAGACAGGCTGAGAGAGCTGGGGTTGTTCAGCCTGGAGAAGAGAAAGCTCTGGAGAGACTTTGTAGCAGCCTCCCAGTACCTAAAGGGGGCCTACAGGAAAGCTGGAGAGGGACTTATTGCAAGGGCATGTAGTGATAGGACAAGGGGCAATGGATTTAAACTGAAAGAGGGCAGATTTAGATTAGATCTAAGGAAGAAATTCTTCCCTCTGAAGGTGATGAGGCACTGGACCAGGTTGCCCGGAGAAGTTGTGGCTGTCCCATCCCTGGAGTGTTCAAGGCCAGGCTGGATGAGGCTTTGAGCAACCTGATCCAGGGGAAGGTGTCCCTGTCTATGGCAGAGGGTTTGAAACTGGATGATCTTTAAGGTCCCTTCCAGCCCAAACCTTTCTATCAATCTACAATTCTGTAATTATCCATCAGTGCCTCAGCTCAAATTTGAAATTATGTTTAACAGCAAATTCCGTAAGTGAAGTGGTGAACTTCAGAAACATTATGTTCCTAAACAAATCCCATTAATCTGTCTCTATTACTGAAATGTCCTAACCTATGATTCTATCAACTTCTTTTCCAAACTTAATAAAGCTTGACCTCACCCAAATCATCTGGGATGAAGTTTTCTCGCAAACACTCATAGACACAAAATTTGTGGAATAGCACACCACCATATCCAAAACACAACTGATTCACTGGCAGCTTTCAGAATACACAATGTACATTTCAAATAGATGTTGAAAAACTTTAAGGGATTGGTGAAAAGTTGTAGGAATTGTATCAGGTTTGAAAACATATCTATAGTAAGGCTTCACCTCTTTTGCCTATCAAGAAGAACCCTAAGTAGAATCATAGAATGGTTAGGGTTGGAAGGGACCTCAAAGATCATCTAGTTCCAAACCCCCTGCCATGGGCAGAGAAATCCTCCACTACACCAGGTTGCCCAAAGCCTCGTCCAACCTGGTCTTGAACACTCCAGGGATGGGGCAGCCACAACTTCTCTGGGCAACCTGGTCCAGTGCCTCACCACCCTCAATGTAAAAAATTTCTTTCTTATATCTAATCAAAATCTTCCCTCTTTCAGTTTAAAGCCATTGCCCCTTGTCCTATCACTACACGCCCTTGTAAAAAGTCTCTCCCCATCTTTCCTGTAGGCCCCCTTTAGGTACTGGAAAGCTGCTGTAAGATCACCCCGGAGCCTTCTCTTCTCCAGGCTGAACAGCCCCAACTCTCTCAGCCTGTCTTCATAGCAGAGGTGCTCCAGCCCTTGAATCATCTTCGTGGCCCTCCTCTGGACTCACTCCAGTAGCTCCATGTCCTTCTTGTGTTGGGGACTCCAGAGCTGAACACAGAATTCCAGGTGGGGTCTCACGAGAGCAGAGGGGCAGAATCACCTCCCTCGACCTGCTGGCCACGCTCCTTTTGATACAGCCCAGGATACGATTTGCTTTCTGGGCTGCCAGCGCACATTGCCGGCTCATGTTGAGCTTCTCATCCACCAGCACTCCCAAGACCTTTTCCTCAGGGCTGCTCTCGATCCATTCTCCGCCCAGCCTGTACTTGTGCTTGAGATTGCCCCGACCCACGTGCAGGACCTTGCACTTGGCCTTGTTGAACTTCATGAGATTCTCACACGCCCACCTCTCCAGCCTGTCAAGGTCCCTCTGGATGGTATCCCTTCCCTCCAGCGTGTCCACAACAGCACACAACTTGGTGTCGTCAGCAAACTTGCTGAGGGTGCACTCGATCCCACTGTCCATGTCACTGACAAAGATGTTAAATAGCACTGGTCCCAGTACCAACCCCTGAGGAACACCACTTGTCACAGGCCTCCACTTGGACATTGAACCGTTGACCACAACTCTTTGAGTGCTACCATCCAGCCAATTCCTTATCCACCGAGTGGTCCATCCATCAAAACCATGTCTTTCCAGTTTAGAGACAAGCATGTCGTGTAGTTTAATTATTTTAAACACCTACATTGGGAAACTTCTGATGTTAGAAAAGAACAAAGGCTACTGACTCTGCACTCTTGCTAAAGAGATGATGCAGTCCCACACAAAGACAGTAAGCTCCTTCAACAACGCACCCTGAAGGGCTGCGTTTTCTGTCACTTCAAATCCTGGTTTCCATGGCAGGTCTTGCTTACAAATAGGCTCTTGCCTAACTAAGAGACGTTTTATGGCCCCTTTTATTGAATTACAAATTAACGATACCTCCTTCCTTTAACAATAATTTAGCTCAACTGACTCAGGAAGAACTGAAGGATACCAGTTTCACACTCCTGTACTTCCTCACAGGCTGCACTAAGCATACTTTCTGTTGTGACACTTGCTAACCTATTTTGCTCCTTGCCACAAACTACGGATTTTCAAAATCAGTCTTCCTTAGATGACAATCATGATGAGTTAAATCTCTCTTCAAAATATAATTTTGGAGGAAAAGGTTGGACAGTATGCCAGCTGGTCTTGTTTTTATTCTAGATTCATGTATTACTAATTAGACTTCTTTTTTAAAAAGGCTTTTAAAGCAGACATTCACTATATTAAGTACTCCTCTAGAAGAAATACACAGAAGGCAAAAAAACTAAAATTAAAAACATTATTAACAACCACCTGATTCGCTTTGATAATGTATGAAAATGAGTACTTCCCACTCTAATACTGGGTTTACCAGGCAGTTAAAACGACATTGTTGCTTGTTTTCTTCTTTCTCAAGTACCTGCTATCATTATCAGAATCCACATAGGAGATAACAAGGACTTCTCCTCTGACCCAGTACCAAACTTAATGCATCTGTGCTCTGTGCTCGCACTCCTACTTGAAATTACCACTGAACACGAAGGGAAAATTGAAATAATAAAAACCCTAGCATCTCTAAGATACCAGTAACTCTTCCCACAACGACGCACACTTTTGCATTTAGGACCAACGTTTTGCATTGACTTTTTAAATGTAACATTTTCTGCTTTATTTTGGACTCTCACGCTATTGGGTTGAAAAACGAAAAATAAACCTGTTTTGTTTACATTCCAACAGCGCTAGAGTCGAACACTCGGCTCCACCACACAAGCTGGGAAGCCAGAGCACGCTGGCTCGCAGCCACCGACCTGGGCGAGCAGCGCCGTGCGGCGCGAAGCAGAGGGAACCCCCGCTCCCTCAGGCGGGCTGGAGCGGGGCTCCGCGCCGGGGGACCGCGGCTCCGCCTCCGCTGCGCTGCCGTCCTCCTCGGAGACGCTCCGCACCGCCTGGAAGAGCTCCTCGGTGAGGGCGGCGATGCGGGACGGGGCCTCCTCCCTCAGCAGCTCCCTCAGCAGCCCTGCAGGACAGGCCGAGAGTGACACACCGCCCGAGCCCGGGCGGCGCTGACAGGAACGCGCCCCCGCCCCGCGGCCGACAGTACCATCTGCCGCCGCCAGCCGCGCTGCCGCCATGGCCGCGCCGGGACAGCGCCACTGCGCATGCGCGCCGCGCAGACCGCCGCGGAGCATGCCGGGCCCAGCGCCACGGCCGCGCCGAGCTCACCACTCCCGGTGGCTCCGCGCGCCCATTGGCTGACCGGAGCTATCGCCCCGCCTCGCCGCCCCGAGCGACAGACGCCGGGCCCAATCGAACGGCGCGGCGAGCCGGCCTTCGCGCTTGCCGTCCGGCGGGCGCCGCGGTGGTTCTGGAAAGATCCCGGGAGCGGGGTTCGGCCGGGATGTCGGGGCTGCTCCACACCACGCTGAGCGGGCTCAACAGCGACTCCTACTGCGAGATCAGCCAGTACCGCGACCAGCACTTCCGGGTGCGCCCGGGCCCGGGGCGCGACGTGGGGGCGGCGGGGCCCGGGACAGGGGGCCTGGAGCAGGGGGACCCGGAGCAGAGGGGCCCGGGGCGGCGGGGCCCGGACGGGTCCGGGGCGTGGAGCGGCGCTGGAGGGGCAGAGTTGTTGCCGGGGCACGGCCGTGCGAGGAGCCGGCGGGTGGGAGGGTATCGCATCTCCGGGGCGGCGGGAGGTGCCCGCCGGGGCTTGGCGCCAGGAGCAGAGCGACAGGAGCGCTCACCCCGCTACCTGCGCCCCTCTGCCCTCAGGGTAGCAGGCAGCTGCAGGAGAAATCCCTGAAAATTTCCTCTACGCTGTACGTTGGCAACCTGTCCTTCTACACCACCGAGGAGCAGATCCAGGAGCTCTTCTCCAAGTGCGGAGATGTCAAGAGGATTGTCATGGGGCTGGACAAGATCAAGAAAACCCCCTGTGGCTTTTGCTTTGTCGAGTATCCTTTCTGGTTCCTTGCTCTGTCAGCCCGTGGGTGGGTGCCACCCTTAGCACCCCTCTGCACAGCAAGCTTAGCTGTACCGCAGTGGCAGACCTGAGAAAGAGTGATAGTCCAGTGCTTTCCACCGTTCCGACTGTGCTAATTCCCCACCACTACCTTAACTAGAGACAGACTGTGCAGCGATGCTGTAGGTGGAAAGTGCTACCGGTGCTGTACTTTCTGGAGGTGGCAGAGAGCTCTTTAATTTGTTATTTTTTTAAATGATTTTAGGGCCAAAGTGAGAACTGTTACAGTCATCTATCTGAGCTCTTGCATGGCCAGAGCACGTGTTCACTTTACACCTGAATGAAGCAGCACAAGAAGCCATGGTGATATTGCCAAGCACACGCTTGTACAAGTTGTACTGGGAACTGTCTTTGCAAAGCTTTCCTGTGAGACCTGCCCCTCTTCCTCAAATTCAGGCAAGTTTCATGTAGTGTAAAAAGGCACGTTATAGATTTCTTGCCCTTAGCAAGGCTTTAACCTGTTTGTTTCAGCTACTTGTGAAATAAGTGATCCAGAGCTACTTTTGCCTATACAGGCACTAACATTAAAGTTCAGAATCCTTTCTGAGTGGGAACTGTTTATAGCTTGGATTTACGTGAGCGCAGATTTTGATCCTGTAGAGAGGAGCAGGAATAGTAGAAAAGGCTGGAAGACAGGGTTTTTCTGCGTTTCAATACAGTCGTTCTCTTCTTTGTTTTCCCTGTATCCAACAAAAAGCAGGCTTAGTTGTCCTTACAGAATGCTTCAGATACTACACAAGAGCAGACGCAGAGCACGCCATGCGGTTTATCAACGGCACGCGACTAGATGACCGCATCATTCGAACCGACTGGGATGCAGGGTTTAAGGAGGGGCGACAGTATGGGAGAGGAAAGACTGGAGGACAGGTAAAGGCAATACCAGTTCATACCTTGGATTTGAGCCTCCTAAGATGGTGTACTGCCTTGCTAGTTTTGTCTCACGCAGGACAATGTGTAGACTACAAATACCTGGTAATAAACTTCAGCCACTCCCAGGTTGTTTTGGTAACTGATGCCTGGTGTTAAAAGCTAGAAATAGATCTTAAGGCCATTTCTGTCTAGGACTCCAAACTTCCTGCAATGCAAGCAGAATGTTCCCTAATCAAGCTAATACTCTTAAAATTATGAGAATTTGAGCGGAGGGGGACAGTATAGCTGCTCGGCCAACTTCATAGTGCAGCAGTTTGCCCCAGTGCGAAGGTGAGGTTCCTTCGCAGGTTTCCAGGGTAGAGCATAGAAAACGTTCTGCAGGCCAAGCCTGGCAGTTCAGAAAGCTGGACTGCAAAGCTGAATGGAAATATTTTGGGGTTTTATTGCTTCTTGTTTAAAAAGACCTGAGCTATCAGATATGTCCTCATTTGTCATTTTCACCACCATTTTTGGTGGATTATTTGAAGAGATTTCAAACAAGAGAAAATGCTTGTGACCTGAACTTCAGTTCCCCACCAGCTAAGCAAGGAGGGGGTGAAGTCTAGCAGGAGACAGGTAGTGCTGGGTACTAATATTTGTGTTACTGCTGTGCCTCAGGTGCGAGATGAGTACCGGACAGACTACGATGTGGGAAGAGGTGGCTTTGGCAAGATCATTCAGATGCAGAAGGCAAATCATCAGCCTGCGATCTATTAATTGCCTCGTGGGTCCTAGCTCATAGAGGGCTCTGTCCTTCCAGAGCTAGCCTTGTTCTCACATTTTGGATTGGGGTAGGGAGTGAAATCCAAATTCCAGCAAAAGGTGACCCTCCTTAGACTGTGGATATACACGTATTCATTCCCCCTTCCTTCTGGGCTAGAGAAGATGTTCTGTGCTGATACAAGGCAACAAGGGGAGAAAAATGGACAGTTCTGCAGAATTCTGGGTAAGAAGAAATGCAGCATGTCACACACACCTTGTGCTATGACATACTCTTCACGTTGCAGCTAAGTAGGTGGCTTACTCCAAGGCTCAACTGCAGGCGTGGTTGCTCTCAAATGGAACTTAAAAGCTTACCACCATCAGAGCCCTTCAGGTGCCTGGGCACCTTGTGGGGATGGATGCACAAGAGATTAAGGTTTCTGATTTGCAACCATATCTGCTTACAAAGCAGTGTCACTGTTTAGATGAGAGAAGTGGGGAAAGGTCTTGTCATCCACTTGGAGATGCTTGTCTGCACATCTCACCCTTAGGTTGGTCAGGACTTGCAGAGTGTTTCTCTTTATGATGCCCCCAGTGCTGCCTGGCTTTTCAGATCCTCACTGTTTGGTGTGATTTTCTTAAAAGTTTCTTTTAATTTTTAAATAAACAGTTGCATTGGGTCAGCCGAGATGGAGTTAATTTTCCTCCTAGCAGCCCTCGTAGTGTTGTGCTTTGTGCTGGTAGCTAGAAAGGTGTTGATAACATACCAGTGCTTTGCTGCTGAGCACTGCTCCCGCAGCACCAAGGCTGTCTCTCCAACGTTTCCCCCTCTCATCCAGTAGGGATGGGCAAGATCTTGGGAGGGGACGGAGCCAGGACAGCTGACCCAAAGTGACCAACGAGATATTCCGTACCATATGACATCTGCTCAGCAATAAAAGCTAAGAGAAAGAGGGGCGGGGGGGGGGCGGGCATTTGTTCTTAGGACGTTTGTCTTCTGGAGCAACTGCTACGCCTACTGAAGCGCTGCCTCCCTGGAAGTGGCTAGACATTGCCTGCTGATGGGAAGTAGAGAATAAATCTTTTGTTTTCCTTTGCTTTGCATGCAGCCTTGCTTTTGCTTTATTAAACTGCCTTTATCTTGATCCACGAGTTGTTTTCCATCTACTTTCTCACCTCCAGTCTTGCTGAGGAGGGACCGATGAAGTGGCTGGGTGGGCACCTGGCATCCAGCCAAGGTCAACCCACTACAGTGGTTTTTGGTGCCCAGCATGTGACCCGAGACAACAGCAGTTTTGTCTTCAGCGTGCTGTAGCCGCAGTAGTTATTAAGTAGCAAGCTTCTGTGCAGGTGGTGGGGTTTGTTGGCTGCACTGCTTATCTCTTTGCTGAGCTTGGGAACATTTTAGTACAAACAATGGCTACGAGCTTTGCTCTGAGATTGATGGCTTTGCTGTGCTAGGGGGCTGGTCATGTGGAGAGGATGAGGGAATACACCTCCCTCTTCCTACCCCGGATCTGTCTGGGTGGTTTTATTACGGAGGCTCCCAAGGTCCTTGTTCACCCTTACATGAGATGTTCAATACTACTAATTAATGCTGTTGGCTTATTATACAGTTTGTGGAATCTAGTGTCGTTCTGGTGTAAGAGGAGACAACTTTTGGGTGAGGTGATACCAAAACATGCCCTGAGGCAACTGGTCCCTGGGTAGCAGGGCATTTGGAAAAATGTGGGCAAGTGCCTAGTGTGGTTATCACCTCCCATAGCCTGGGACTCACCACCTGACTTCACACAGGCAAGAAACCCCGGCAAACTGACATGCCACCTGATAGAAGGGTGACTTGCTTACCCTACAGCTGTCACAGGGCTGGAAGGAACTGCACGTTTAGGCTTCAGCAGGTTTAGAAATGACAGCATTGAGACGCCCGTGATGCAGGCTGCCCCTGAGGTGCAGTGAAAGGAGCAGGACATTGACTTAAAAGTGAAAAATACAAGCAGTCATCTGTCCAGCCTGGCAAAACAGCATCAGTGTGAGGCCCTTGTGGAGAATACAAATTACACAGAGAATAATTGCCTGGGCAAACACAACAGGGACATGGGAAAACTTAAGGAAGATGGGGACAGGTGTCAGCCATGAAACTACGATTAGCAAAGTAATCTCTTGTGTATGAGATAGGGAAACATAAGGGAAGCTTTCAGTTTGCTCCTAGAAGAGCCTGGTGTGGCCTGTTGGACACATCAGTCCTATGTATGTGACAGCACACGCAGAAATCTGTTCAGTCAGGTGCCTGGGCTGTTTTATGACTGCAGAAGGCATCCCTGTTTTTGCAAGATATTGTGATTTCAGCTCTACACAGATCTCCCTGTCCCACTCCCTCCAGTCTGGAGGAAGAATATAACCTTCAGCAAGTCCCAAACCACGGCTAGCAATCTATGCATTGTTCCTCTTTCAACATAACCTTTGCAAAGAGATTTGTGCTGACTTTTATTCAAATATGTGTATTTGCCTAAAAGAATCCACCTCAAATACTATAGCTTCAGTAAATGTCAGGATCCCTTCCTTCTACGGCAATTCCAGACAGAACCAAAGAGAGATGAGAAAGTTTAGAAGTCAGTAGGTGCTCCCAGCTCTTGTCTCGTGCTGCCACATGTAGGTACCCACAGGGCACCATGCTGCATCAGTGAGAAGAGGTGTCTTTGCCAAGGGCCTTCCCAAGCATGGTAGCTGCCAGCATCCTGGAGCAGCCTCTCCTGCCCTGGCTGGGCTCCCGGCTGTGGCATGCTCTGTGCCCAGAAGATTCAGGCTCCAGGGCTGCCTTTCAGACACCTTTCATCAGCACATGAAGGACTTGTTAGGAGAGAAAACCCTTTGTCCTTACATTGCTGGGGCAGTGCCAAGCCAGGCAGTGCAGCCAACAGTTCGAGAGACCTGGTAAGACCCTAGAGAAACTGGATACAGCTTAGCAGCAAGCATGTGGCTGTCTCTCCAGGTCGTGAGCAGTTAACGTGCTGGAAGCAGAGGCCACTTTCCCTGGCCAACAGCCAAGCTCTTTCTGTAAAGAACCCGGATGCTGAGTTCGTGTTGGCACCGACCAAATTTGCTTAAACCACCCTTCAGGCTTCCTGGAGAATCAGGACTTGGACTCCATTGAATTTCTGCTGGATCCCTTGTGATTTGTGGAGACCCTCTTCCTCCATGATAGAGAACAGAATAAAGTGGAGCAGTTTTGCCAGGGAATGCTGCTTCTCCTCAGGCTCCTAGGCCATGCTCTTGCTCAGGAACACCACACTTAAAGCCATCTGCACTGGGGAGGGGAACAGGCAGGCTGCAGTTCTCATTTAGTGACAGCTTTCAGAGTCCCCTTTGATCCAATGACAAATCTGAGCAAACTTTAGAGCAGTCAGGTGAATGGCAACATTCTAGTCATGGTGCTCCCGAGCCTCTTCCAGCCACTGGTGCCCTGGTAAGACCCTGATCACCGTCCTCTCCCATTTGTGTCATATGTGGTCCTACACTTTGCCGTATACCCCCGAGCCGGATGCACCAGGCCTGGCATCGCTGTGCTGGTAGATGAGGTGGACTGTGTCACCCTGTCTCACCCTCCGCCCCACAGAAGCACTGGACCAGCTGTCCCAGCTGGTCACTGTCAAACCTGAGAAATGAATCCTCTTCCCAGCTCTCTCCTCTGCTGCTGGAGCTGCCATCAGCTTTGTGTGCGGGCACCAGTGTGGCCTGCATAGCTCCAAAAGGGCACAGTTTGCAGTTCATGCTGACGGAGTTGGGGCCCCATATCTAGCCCACGGGCTAGCCACTCGAGCCTAGCACATCACCAGCCTACCTGTCCCCATCCTGTCACCAGCACCTTGCACCAGCATCAGGAAATCCACCTTGATCTTCTTGGCCCCCTTCGCATAGTCTTTGCTGTCATAAATGCAGCGGGCAGCAGTGAGGACATGCTGCTTGGACACCAGCGTGCCCTGCGTGCAGCTCATGGAGATCTTGGTGGTGGCAGAGGAGGGTTAGTTCATCAAGAAGTGTTTCCCGCTGATGGAAAACTGCCTGTCTGTGCCATAAATCTGTCGCTTGCTCACGCACACCACCTCCGCCATCTTCTCTCTGCACCACTTGCCCAGGGGCTCACTTCCACTATGGTGAGGGTGCGGGTGCCATTGGGATGCTCTGTCTCGTAAGAGAGGTACTCCTGGGTGTCCTGAGGGACCAGAGAAGCCTCCCACTGAGGGCAGGCATCATTGCAGCGTGCTGTCAGCTCCAGGACAGGCTTTGACAAGAACAGCCCTTTGGCTAGTTGCAGCATGGACAGGGCAACATGAGCGGGAACCGGATCACCAGCTGCAGCACTGGAAAGAAAGGAGAGCAGAAGAGCAACCACCTGGCAGCAAGTCATTGCACCAGACCTGCAAAGGCAAAGCAAGGAGAGCCTGAAGCCTGGGCGATTAGAAAGCCACCCACCTGCTGCAGCTTGGGGCCGGGAGGATTATGGGCTGCACGCAGCCTCCTGCCAGCCACTGCCTTGCATGCTTAAGCTGTTACCATAGAAAGCAGAAGGGTTGAGACCTGCCTGGAGCTGGGTGAGCAACAAGTGATAGGAATCTCACGCAGCACAGGCTTTGATCTCCTGGAGCTCCTCTGGACCATGAGGCCTTGCAGCATAACCCAGCACTGCTGCAGAAATATCACGAGATGATTAGTTTGCTCAGTTGCACCAGTGACCCCGTCTGCCCTGGAGCAGATTCCTCAGATTCCAGGGCTGATGCCCTGCTGGTGGATGCGTCCAGCCACCCACAGCTCCACTCCACCAGCTGGTCACCTGCATGGAGGAGGCTCTGAGGGCACCTGTTCATGGGTCCTACAGGGAAGAAGGCGGTGCATTAACTCTCCGTGTTGAAGGATTTGGTATCACAGAGCAGTGCAGACCAGCCAGGCTATTTTAACTGCCAAATAGATCATCATACCCAATTTAAAATTTAATTTACTGCTACATCTCCACGTGGCAGGGCCGCCCCTGTTCTGGCAGGGAAGCAGTGCAGGGGCAGGCTCTGCAGGGCCAGCTCTGCCTCCGGCTCAGCAGCACAGCCCTCCATCTCCATCCTGTCCCAAGCCTGCATACCCACACAGGCTCCTCTTGGCAGCCCCCTCGGAGGCTCTTCCTTGGCAAGCAGTTGGTGTGCAGCGCGAGCTGCTCCAGCACGTCTGCCAGGAAAGCCCCGTGTCCACCAAAGGCAGCCCAGGTCTGTGCCAGGCACTGGCAGTGGGTGCAGCTATGAAAGCCCAGGGGACAGGGTGGAACCAGGCAGAGAGGGAGACTGAAAGCCACCAGCTCTCTGCACCACCCACACCCTGACCCGCCAGCGCTGCTTCCCCGCAGTGGCCCACAGCCATGTTGCCATCTGCAGCCAGGCAGTGCTGCCCCAACTGCCTGGCCCCTCAGCATGGCATGGGCCAAACACAGCTGGAGCCAACAACCCTCCAGCTCCCCTTTAAATCCAGAGAGGACAGCAACAGGGAGATCACAACCCAAGCCCTGGCTGTGGCTCCCAAGGGTCCTGCCTGAGCACCCCTCCTGCACTACAGCCAGCAAGACCACTAAAACAGGAGCCAGCCCTGCCTCCCCTTCCCATGCTCCTGCCCACGCCTGTGCCCAGTCTGTCTGGCACCCGTGCAGCAGCAGAGGTGCAGGCAGGGGGCAGCTTCAAGCTCGTTTGGCTCCCTCCAGGGCTCTGCCAGCTGCCCTGCCCAGGCTGGCACCGCCCAGGGGAGGCAGGAACAGCCTGTGCTGCCAACCTGGGTGGAAACTCCCTGGCTGATGGGGCAAACCACAGGTGGCTGCGTGCAGAGCTGGGAGGGGGCCTCTCAACGGCAAAAACAGGCTCTGCTTTTATTTTCTCAAAACAGAAAATGGCCCCTTCCAGACTGGCATGGGAGGGGAAAGCCCAGTCTGCAGCCCCCAACACCTGACAGCCTTCACTCTGGAACATGCCTCCCTCCTGGCCTCTCTCTGTGCAATGGAGCCCTGATTTGCTATCAAAGCATCTCAGCAGGCCACACACAGGCTGATGTGGCAGCAATTAAAGCAGTGGGAGCAGCACAGGCTGCTCCCTTGTGCCTACAACATGCTGGGGCTCCGGCTGGGTGTCATTCTCCCACCAACTGTATACCAAGATGTACAGTAACGCCAGCAGGACCCAGGAGAGGCAGAGGTGCTGCCCAGCAGAGGATGCAGTGCCATATCTGGTGGCTCTGCTGGCCCAGATGGGGTGGACTGAGGCAGGGTCTCCCCAGAGTGGGTGCCCAGGGCTGGGGCAAGCCCCCCTAGGCAGGCAGTCAAGGCAGGGTAGCTGGTGTGGGGCCTGGGCTGGACAGGGCTGCTGCACACCTGCCAGCACCTGTGGAGGGATGGCACCAACACACCACACTGCATCGAGGCGGACTGGCGACTGCCAGACAGCTGCTTCCCTGCCCAGCTGCTGTTGTGGGAGCTGCCCAGGGCTTCCAGCACCCCGCTCCATGTCTGGAGGTCTGTCAGTGCCAAAGAGTGCCCAGGATGGGATGCTGGTGCTCAGTGGGATGGCATGGAGCCAGGCATGGACATGCCTGTGGTCACAGACCCACACCCAGCCATGGGCATGGACATGCATGTGTGCATGGGGACACGGGCACAAAGGCACGGAGGGGCTGCAGCAGTTCCAAGCCAGGGGCTGAGGGCTGCAGCCATATCACAGGCCCATTGCCCACTAGGCTTGGGCAACAGCACCCAAACCCAGATGCATGGGAGCTGGAGGGACTGTGGGCTCAAGGTTCAGCAAGTGCTGCCCCTGCCCAGAAGATACCCACCAGACAGAGTGATGGGATCCAGCGTGGCACACCGAAGCATGACCAGTAGAGCTGGAAGCACCTATGAGAAGCCAGTGCCAGGAGTCAGCTGTGCCCGAGGGCTGGAGCCTAAGGCTCTGGCAGGGCACCCTGGCCCAGGGCAGCAGGGCAGGCAGTGCCTGGCGCGTGGCCAGAGCAGGTGCCGCAGCCCCTTCTTACCCTGGCACAGCCCTGGGGCAGGGCTCACAGCTTCAGCTCAGGGGCTAAGCAGAGCTGATGGTGTGGGGCCCTCGCCACTGACCGTGCAGTGACCCTGCTCCACTGTCAGTAAACAGGGAGAGATGCCAAAACCATGCAAGATCCATCTGCCCTAAATTAGTTTATTTTGAAAAATAATCTGTCAGGGCTAATTTAGACCAGACCAGAATCTGGGAAATCATCATCTTCTCGCATGGATGCAGCCCAGCTCCTGGCCATGCTTCCTCTGCAGGCCATTGCTGAAGCCTCCAGGAGATATTTCCAAGGGCTTTACTGCAGCTGCTGTCCTAGGACCTGGTGACACTTCCACATAGCACAGGGCCTGCAGAGTGGGGCTGTGGCAGGGTGGTGTCCTGCCCACAGGTATCAGTCTCGCTGGGTTGAACTGGCCTGGAGCACTGCTCCACTCTTCCTGGCTCACTGTCCCAGGGGATAGCATGAGGGCCAGTGGCTGCAGCTGGCAGGTTTCGGGCAGGGAGCTCACCCAGGACAGCTGGCTGTGGCCGAGCCCTGCTCTGCACTCACACTGGCCTGGCACCCAGCCCAGTGGCACGTGAGGTCCTGCCTGGGGGTCCATGACTGCAGGGCATCAACATGAGACACGGCAAGACCAACAAAGCCAAGCACTTAACAAACAATTAGTTTAATAGGTATAAAAGTCAACATTAAAACACCAATTATACCAAGGCATATGAGGTTGGACACTGGTAGAGCTACACTGTGGACATCTTCACAAACACCCGAGTTAGATGCTCACACCAAGAAGCGTGGCTGGAGCAGCACAGGGCTCAGCGTGGGATGCAGAGGGTTTTGGCTGGCTGAGCCCTGTGCTGCTGGGGAGCACTGGACTGCTGGCGGTACCACAACGAGCCGCCCCAAGCCTCGTTGCACAGCTCCAGCCACAGCTGCCATGTAAACACACAGCGCTTGGAAAGCACAGCCACATGGACAGACGGAATGCATAGAGCTGTACCATCACGTGGGGCCTCCCGCGTGCAGGGAAAACAGCATTTCTAACAGCAGCTTTCACAATGAGAGGGCTGTGCCAGTGTCACTGCCCTTTAGCAGGGTTGAGGGGATGGCAGAGACCAGCCCTGGGCCACCAGCACTCCCACCTGGCCCAGGCACTCATCTCCGTGACCTCTGCTCTGCAAGGGGGAAAGGGCAGCACACGACCCAGCTCTGCAGTCCTGATTCTGAGACTCACATGTGGTGGGAGAGGGGCTGGATGTACCGTGCAGATCACGATCTTGTCCCCAAGCGGGAATACTGGCAGAGGTACAGGGAGTGTCAGCGCCCAGTCCCTCAGATCGCAGCAGCCCCGGGGTTGAGGTCTAGTCCAGGGTGGTGCAGAGGCTTTTCTACTGTGGCACAGAGTTCCTTCGCCTTTTTCCCTTCCACACTGTTCCGAATCCCGTAGCTGAAGTAAATCATAAAACCTGCAGGACAGTTTCCACAATGAAATGCGCAGCAGCGGGCTGCCAGTGTAACAGCCCCCAGGGGAGACCCTGCAGGCACTGCACTCCCCTCCACAGGACACCTACCCACGGCCATCCAGATGGCAAAGAGCACCCAGGTGTTGGCACTCAGCTGTACCATCAGCAGGACATTAATAAAGATGCTGAAGATTGGCAGGAGTGGGAGGAAAGGTACCTGTGAGGGAGAAGAGGCACTGTGTCAGTTGTGCCTTGATGGTCCTGGTCACAGAGGGATCCCACCCCTGCCACAGCCCAGACAGACCCAGGCACTTCCATGCTGAGGACTGCACCTCAGAGAGCCATATTGCAGGGCCCTGGGCTCTCCTGGACAGTGACTGCCTGGCAGCGAGCCCTGGCAGACCCTGCAATGGCCTGGACCCTGCCAGGGGTCCATGGGGTGCAGAGGCCGAGCTGCTGGGGGCTGCACTCACTTGAAGTTCAACCGCACGTTGCTCTGCGGCTGCCTCCAAACGATGACGGTGGGAATAAGCAGAGCCACAAGGAGCAGCACTAGGGCTGTGATCCAGGCGACACTGGCGTCCTTCAGTGCAGTCACCTTGAGGGTCAGGACCACGCAGATGACCGTGATCAATGTGGCTGCAAGAGAGGGGGGAGTCGCGGGGCTGCACGGCATGTGGCCTCCGTGGGACCCTGAGCCTCGCCAGCACCTGGGCTGAGGCACCCACTCCTCCGTCAGGTACGGGCCCATCATGTGCTGTCTCCAACGCTCGCCCCAAAAGCCTCAGGAAAGCGCTTTGCTGGGGGAAGTGCCCAGCCTGGCAAGCCGAGGGCAGCCTGTGTTCAGCGAGGCTCCAACCCAGCTCTGATGCTTGCCCAGACACAGCTGAGCTGCCCCGCTGGCTGCACAATGAAACCACTGATGGACGGATCAAACCCCGCTGGCCGAGCTTGAGTGCTCTCAGGGGGCTGGGGACCACCCTCATGAGGTGACCAGCCTGGAACAAGCTTGTCATAGGGAGCTCCCATGATCACCCGCACATGCCTGACTTAGTATTCATATCCTCCATCAGCCTCTGTGTGCCCCAAAGCCCAGCTGTGCCCTGTGCTTGGCACCCTGCTCAGGGCAGACCTGGTCCAGTGCCCCAACAGCAGCTGGCAGCCTGTGCTGCCTGGCCCCTCTCCTCCACCCAGTGTGCCCACCATCCCTTCCTGGCTCTGCAGAGACATGCAAAACGCTCTGGCCGCTGGCAGGAGGGGACATCAGCCGCCGGCTCCCCCTCCCTCACCAATGACCGAGACACAGACGTAGACGATGCGCCCCGAAAGCGCAGTGGGGGTGTCTGTGGGTGGGTTGAAGAGTGTCATCAGGGACAGCGTCTTTTCCTGCTCGGCGCTGGCAGCAATGACAGTCGGGTTCATGATCAGCTCCTCATTCCTGTTCAACTCCAGCATTTCCATGGCCTTCGGTGAGTTCAGCTGCCCAGACTGGTACCTGAGCAGATGGGACAAGCTGCAGCAGAGCCCAAGGAACTTCCCAGCCCAGGGGACAGTGAGCAGCACCCTCATACTCCTCCCGCTCCTCAGCCTCACAGGCTGCTCTGGCAGCAGCCCTGCGATGGCCACCCCACAGATGTGCCCAGAGACACTGCATCAGCTCTTGTAAGCAGCCTCTATCTTCAGGGCTTGATGGTTCCCCACGCTGCCCGTCCTGGGCCACAAGCCCTGGGCCTGACGCAAGGCACACCCATCCCAGGCACCACCACGCCAGAGGAGGCACCCACCGGAGGATGAGCACGCACACCGCCACCAGGGAGTAGGCCAGCAGCGTGCCAATCGACATGAGGTCCACCAGGTCCTTCAGGTCAAGTAGAAAGGCCATCACCGCTGCAACGAGGACATGCAGCATGAGCACAACTCCAGGCTGCTGTGGGGCCAAGTGAGGTGGCGGCCGGGAGCCTTACCCGCAAAGAACCCCGAGGTGATGGTGGCTGCCAGTGGAGTCTTTGTGCGCCTGTTGATGCTGGAGAGGAACCTGAAGAGCAGCCCATCCTCTGCCATGGCATAGATCACGCGGGGCATGGGGAACATGGAGCCCAGCAAGCTGCCGTAGGGAGAGATGGCTCAGGGCCTGGCAGGCAAGCTGTCTGCACCCACCACCCAGACGGGGACAGGACCAGCTCTGTGCCAGGAGCAGGACAGGAGCCAGACACAGCAAACCACTAGCCCAGCTGGACACGTGCTGTGGGTCCCTGTGCTGCGCCACACAGGTCCCTGTCCTACCTGGTGGAGAGAGCACAGAGCGAGCCGACAGCAACAGCATAGCGGGCGGGCTCCCAACCCACCGCCTTGAAAGCCTCAGGCAGGGGGCTATCCTTGTTCAGGAGGAAGTAGGGCACCATGAGGGTCAGGGCCGCAGAGACCCCGAAATAAGCCACAAAGCAGATGAGGAGGGAGACAATGATGCCAATGGGGATCGAGCGCTGTGGGTTCCTGGCCTCCTCCCCTGTGCAGAGACAAGAGGCAGCACCTGTCCCTGCTCCGCGGCAAGGTGCAGGGCAGCTGGCCTCGGGGGGGGGGGGATGAGCCACAGCAGGGACTCTCCATGACAGCGACAGCGTGGGGCTGGGCGTTGGAGAGGAGGGGTCTCCAGCCACGCTGCTGCACTGGCAAAAGCTTCGGCACTGCTGAGAGCAGAGGCTGCAGTCTCAGCTTCCAGGCACACAGCTACCCGGCAGCTGGGCTTGCAGCGCCCTCGGCTCTGCTGGCCCTCCGCCCTCACCAGCAGCTCCCACTCCCTGCAAAGCCTGCTGAATGCTGATCCTCCATGGACGTGGGCACAGCGATGCAGCCACCGTGCCCTCTGACCCCCCGGGCCTTTGCCAAGGTGTGCTCTCCCCCTGCATCACGCTCCCGAGCAAGAGGCTCCAGGGCTGGCATAGGAGGGAAGGAGGCGGCTGTTGGGCAGCCCCTGGGGGCGGGGGGGCACAGGCAGGGAAGTCAGGCAGAACAGCCTGTACCAGCCACCCACTAAGTAGATTCCTGGGAGACTGAGAGGAAATTAAGGGGGCTCCCTGTGCTCCAGAAAGCAGCAGTTCTGGATGAACTCAGTCATTTAGAAAAACGTTGCCTGAGGCTGGGAAATAACCAGGAGGCACTAGCAACTCCCAGTGTTGTCGCAGCCTCAACTTGGCAGCGGAAAGGCTCCCTGCTGCCCTGGGAGCTGCCTGTGCAGGCAGGGTGCAGCTCTGTTCCCACCACGTGGTGCAAAGAACCCCTCTTCCTGGAGCAGGGCAGGCTGTGAGCCTTTTTGTGCTGGTCCAGCTGGGGACAGAGCTGCTGCAGGGAAACCTCCCAGGAGCAGTGGGATGAGCTGTTTCCCACGCCATGGAGCATCCTCCCCGGCGGGTCCCAGCCAGCCACTGGCCACGCTGGGGAAATGGCCATGCTGCCCTCACCCAAAGTGGTACCTGTGGTGGCAATGCAGTCAAAGCCCACAAAGGCATAGAAACAGGTGGCAGCACCGCTCAGGATCCCTTCCAGTCCAAAGGGGACAAAACCCGCCGGAGCCAAAGTCTTCTTTCCTGGAAAGGAAGAAGAAGAGCAGCTGCTGTGGGGTGCATGGACAGCAGGGCCAGTGCCCACTGTGTTGGACCATGGCCTGGCATGGTTGCTCTCCTCACCTGATGTTATCCCACCAGTCCACGTACGACTGGTTGTAGTCCTCCTCCGAGAGCTGCCAGTTCTTGATGTCTCCCTTCACGAAGCCAGCGATGATCACGAAGCCCAGCACCACTAGGTTCACCGCTGTGAAGATTTTGTTCACAAGGGCAGATTCACTGACGCCAAAGGCCAACAGTGCTGTGGGGATGGAAGGGGTGAGCAGGGACCCGCCGGGCTCCCTTGCGACCACCCACAGTGCCATGGAGCCACTCCTACGCACTCACTGGTGAGCAGCCCAATCAGGAACAGGGCAAAGAAGTCCGGGCGCTCAGCCAGCACCCCTGGCAGGTGAACTGTGGTCTTGTTCATGAAGAAGGTGGAGATGTGGTTGCCGATGATGTTGTCGAATGCCGCGCTCCAGGCTCGAGCCACGCTGGCAGTGCCTGGTCGATGGCAAATCTGTGCACCAGTCCAAGCCCAGGGCAGAGCGGCACTGCCCACTCCCACCCCAGCACCCACCCCACTGCTGATCCCACCCCACAGCCTGCTCCCGCAGCACCATACACTGCCTCGTGAGCCCCACACACTGCCAGTGTGGTGCTGGAAGGAGCCCAGGCACACATGCCAGCACCCTGCCCAGACCCATACCTATCATGTAGGAGAGGACGAGGTTCCAGCCGGTTGTGAAAGCCCAGATCTCACCAACAGTGACATAGCTGTAGAGGTAGGCAGAGCCAGTCTTGGGGACGCGGGCCCCAAACTCTGCATAGCAGAGTCCGGCCAGTACCGATGAGAGAGCAGCCACCAAGAAGCAGAGGACAATGGAGGGTCCAGCCATCTCTTTGGCCACCTCCCCAGCCAGCACGTACACGCCGGCCCCCAGCGTGCTGCCCACCCCCAGAGCTATGAGGTCCAGCGTGGAGAGGCAGCGAGCGAAACGCGTGTCCTCGGAGCTCAGATCCACCACACGCCGGCGGATCAGCTTCTTCCCAACGCTAGTCATTTTTCCCCTCAACATCTTGCCCTCTCCTGGGTGGTGCTCAGCTGCTCAAAACCCCTGCAAGAGAAGGGACCACAGGAGCGTAAAGCTCAGTGTCCTGCAGGCAGCAGGACCCACACTGCAGTGAGCAGGGCAGGCAGTGATGCCCACAGGAGCTGTGCCTGCTCCAGGCCAACCCATCAGCACCAAGACCCTGCCATGCTGGTGGGTGATGAATCCAGCCAGTCCATGGTGGGAAACAGGCTCATTGCACAAGTCCTCTGTGATTCCCACCACAGGGCCCCCAGGAACATCCCAGAGCTTGCCCACTGTCTCCCAGCAACTCCTCACTGATTTGGCAGCCTAGAGATCCCTCAGCCCAAACTTGACTGTTGGCACATCTCTTGAGCCTGGTGCGTAGGCGATGGCAGGGAGACAAAGCATTCCTCCAGCGGAGGATTTGGTAGGCTGGTCTGACTCACTGGGATGTGGCCCTTCCTCCTTTACTCCCAGCATCTGCACTACACCCTTGGCAGGGATGTGCGGCCAGACACACAGTGCAGGTCTCTGGCACACATCCCTTGCATGCCGACGGCACTTGCTGAGCAGCCCGCATGCTCCTCAGGCTGCAATCGCCCTAAATGTGTGACACTCCCACTCTCCTTGCTTACAGCAGCCACCCATCCCCAAAAAGCTCTGGGAGATAAGCACCCTGTGGAGCAGGCAGCCAGCACAGGGTGAGAGAAGCTGCAAGTAAAGTGGCTCCCAATGCCCATGGCTGCAGCTGGCGCCTCATGCCCAGCACTGGACCACCCGCCCATCAGCACCTTCTCCCCACTGTCTGCTCCTTTCACTGGGAAATGAAACTCAAGTTCCAGCCAGGTGCCCGGGGCAGCACAAACACTGGGCCGTATGGATCAGCGTTAAGTACACACAGGGATACTTTGTGACCTTTTTCCACCGAGTGGGATTGCCAGGGTCCCAGTGGCAGCCACCAGCTCGGCTGCTCCCCCATGACCAGCAAACCAGCCTGTTTCTGAAGAAATCTCCTCCTGAGCTGGCACATGCTACGCTCGGCCTTGTCCCAAGGAGCCGTTCCAGCCCTGGGCAGCCTCTGGGCCAAGTTTCAAGGGAACAAGTGACCCACCACTGCCCAGACAGCTCGGGCTGCCTTCCCCAGCGCCGCTTGATTGCTCCAAGGATTTCTGATGCCCACCACAAGTTCTGCAAACTGCAAGCACGGGGCTGGCAGCAGAAACGTGCTCAGCCCTCATTCCCAGAGCAGCACAGAGAAAAAAGCGCAAGCGGCGCCGAGGAGGAAGATGTGGGACAGTCTCCTCCTCCTAACCTCGGCGGGCCCTGCTGCGCTGAAATTCGCCGTGCCCGGCGACAGGAACCCAGACCCACACGGAGCCGGCCTGGGGAAGGCGCTCAGGCGGGTGGGCTGCGGGGGGCTCGGCCCACGGCCGGAGCGGTGTCTGGCAAAGAGCCACGCTGTCACGCCGGCGCCCGAGATGGAGGCGCGCAGCGAGCCATGGGCGGGCAGAGGAGAGAAGCAACGTGTCGGGCGGCAGCTCCCGCCGGCAGGAGCTTCCCGCTGCCCTCCGCTGCATCGTGGTACCCACCGCACGATGGGCATGTGCAGGGAGCCGCCAGCCCCGCTCGGGACCCTCACCCCAGCCCCCGCGGGGGCATCTCCAGCCACGCTCCGTCCCGCCGGGGAGCCCGGCGCTGCCCCGGGGACGGCGGGACCGGGATGAGGCGCCGCGGAAGATCTCGGCTGCCGCCTGCACCGGCCCCACGTGCGGGCGGCGGCTGGTACAAGCGCGGCACCGGTTGCCCCAGGTCCCGCCCGGCCCAGCGGCGGCTCCCGCCCCGACTCACCAGCGGCTCGGCTCTGCTGGGCTCGCCCCGGTGTAGTCCGCTTCCGCTCCGCTCCGGGACTGCCGTCGCCCCTGCCTGCCGAGGGGGATGAAGGGGTGGCTGGCGGCTCCGCCCCGAACCGAACCCCGGAAACGGGCAAGAGCGCTCGGCCCCCCCGCCCCAGCTCCCCGCGGGGAGACAACGGGCGAGCAGGACGAGACCCGCGCCGGTGCCGGGAAGCTCGTCACTTCCCAGCCTCGCCCGTGGCCCTAGGGTGCCACCCTCACCCTACCACCCCTTAGGTGGCAGGTTTTTAAAATATATAAAATCAAGTCAAAAATGGCACTGGAGCGGGGACCAGGCACGGCTCCGGCCCCCGGGAGTGCGGCTGCTGCGGGCGGCAACGCCGAGCCCAGGGCAAGGGACCGTGCGGCCGGCGTCAGCACCCATACGCGCCCCAGGAAAGGCCACGGAGGGGGCGACTGAGGGTCCCCCGAGCCCAGATACGCGAGGAGGGTGCTCCGGCCCTGCCCCGCCGCGGCGGGGAGCGAGGCGAAGGCCGGGGCGCAGCGGGCGGGCCAGCCCTGCCGCAGGGAGCGCGGCCGGAGCCCAGCCCGGGGGCACGGAGGGGGGGGCTCTGCCCCGACCCCGGCGTGCTGCACGGGAGCGAGTCCAAGCCAGCGCCCACGCTGCTCCGCTCCTGCCTGCTCAACTCCGGGAGCAACAGGCAGCTCTAAGTGACGGGAAAACACCAGTCTCAGAAGAAACGCTTGGCAGTCGGGCTGGCAGCTAGGAGCGAGGCGGGAGGCAGCACCCCCCTCTCCAGCACGCAGGCTGGCATCAGCCGCCCAGAAACCTGCTTCTGATGCAATCCAGCGTTGGTATGTCGTGAGCACCCATTCAAACAGGCAGCGATGCGAGAGATGAGCCAGCCCCGGTCTGGCATCTGCTCCAGCACCACTGCCAAGGATGCAGAGGCAGCAGACTTCCAGCCATTTGCAGCAGAGCAAGCCGGAGCAGCAGGCAGGGCACTACAAGCCCCGTGCTGGGTGCCTGCCCCGGGGTGCACACACAAGGGCCAGGGAGACACAAAGTCTCCACTCTGGAAAATGACCTCAAGGCGATGGAAAAAGCAACGCAGCATCTTGGAGTGCAGCTGTCGGGCAGTGACGCAAACTCTTAACCGCGCTCAGCCCTCGCGGATGAACGAACCAGCTGTGGCTCAGCAACACCATGGCTGCAGCTCTCCACCAGGAAGGAAGTGAGCTCAAAATAAGATACAGAAATCCCCTGCAGCATCACTGTTGGCACCCAGGTGCCTTCTGCTCTTTCTCAGGCTGCCCACAGCAGGCAGGGACCCAGCTGGGCCAAAGCCCTGCTGCCCGTGGCACTGCGGGCAGCATGACCACAGAGGGCAGCACAACCGGTGAGGGTGCTCTCGGGTGGATTCGGCAGCACTGCAGGCACAGCAGGGCTCCAGGGGGGAATGCCAAGCAGATACTGGATACCCAGAGCAGCATGGAGGAAATGACACTAAGACTCGCCTATTCCCAGAAACCCTCTTGAGACAGCAGCTGTCGGGGAAGCAGTTTCAGTCAAAGAGCAGCATCGGAGCACTAAACATGGCTCCAGCTCCCAGACCTCACACGCAGCTCCACATCCATCTTTCCAGTGCCCCATCCTCACCTCCCAGTCTGCCACTTTCCTCTCCCCATTCAGTGCCCTGATCCAGCAGCATGGGCCAAGGGCTGGGAGCAGACGCAGGCATGGAGCAAGCCAAGAGCACGTCCCGACAAGGGCAGCAGGAAGGCAGACAGTGACAGAGCACATGTAGCTATTGCCAAGGAGGGTAGGAGGTAGCTCCAGCCCAGAAAGGGAGCCAAAAGCTCTGCAGAAGCAGATCCAAATCAGCCCTGGGAGCCCCATCACCTTCCATGACTGGAGCATAGAATCACAGAATATCTCAAGTTGGAAAGGACCCATTAGGATCATCAAATTCAACTCCCTGCTCCTCGCAGGACTACCTAAAACTAAATGATATGGCTAAGAGCATTGTCCAGATGCTCCTTGAACTCTTGACAGGCTTAGTGCCATGATCACTTTGCTGGGGAGCCTGTTCCAGTGACCGACCACCCTCTCAGGGAAGAACCCTTCCCTAATGTTCAACCTGAATTTCCCCTGATGCAGCTTCATTCTATTTCCTCATGTCCTATCGCTGGTCACCAGAGAGATATCAGCACCTCTCCCTCCACTGTCCCCCTTGAGGAAGCTGTAGACTGCCATGAGGTCACCCTTCAGCCTTCTCTTCCCAAGCTGAACAAACCAAGTGACCTCAGCTGCTCCTTCTAATTCTTGCCCTTGAGGCCTTTCACCATCTTGGTTGGCCTCCTCTGCACTCTAATAGTCTGGTGTCCTTCTTGTAGTGAGGCACCCACAACTGTACAGTACTCAAGGTGGGAATAGTACAGCGTAGAGACAATCACCTCCCTCAACCAGCTAGCTATGTTGTGCTTGATGCACCACTATTGGCCCTTTTGGCTGCCAGGGCACACTGTTGACTCATACTCAACTTGCCATCAACCCAAACCCCCAGATCTCTTTCTGCAGGGCTGCTCTCCAGCCTCTCATCCCCCAGTTTGTGTGTATAACCTGGATTACTCTGTCCCAGGTGGAGAATTTTGCTTTTGTTAAATTTCATACAGTTGGTGATTGCCCAGCTCTCTAGTCTATCCAGATGTCTCTGTAAGGTCTCTCTACCCTCGAGGGAGTCCATAGCTCCTCCTAGTTCAGTATCATTGGCAAACTTACTTAATGTAGATTCCATTCCTGGATCCAGATCATTTATTAAAGAGCACTTTCCCTAAAATTGAGCCCTGAGGAACGCCACTGGTGATTGGCTGCCAGCCTGATGTAACCCCATTTACTAGATCTCTTGATCCCAACCCGTCAGCCAATTGCTCACCCAATGTATTATGGACTTGTCTAGTTGTGTGCTGGACATCTTGTCCAGAAGGACACTGTGAGAGTATCAAAAGCTTTGCTAAAATCAAAAAAAACCCCACATCTACTGGCTTCCCTTGGTCAACTAGATGGGTGGCCTTGTCATAAAAGGAAATTAAGTTAGTTAAGTAGGACTTTAACCTTGTGAACCCATGCTGGCTATGACCAATGACTGAATTGTCTCTCAAGTGCTTTTCAATAACTCCCAGAATAATCTTCTCCATAATTTTGTCAGGCAGTGAAGCAAGACTGACAGACCTGTAATTACCAGGGTCTTCCTTCTTACCCTTCTTGAAAATTGGGACAATATTTGCCACCTTCCACTTGACTGGGACCTCTCCAGACTCCCAAGACCATTGAAAAATAGTGGAGAGAGGTCTCATGATGACATCAGTCAGCTCTTTCAGTACCCTGGGATTAATCCCATCAGGTCCCATAGATTTATGCACATCCAGCTGGAGCAGCAAGTCCCAAACAACTTCAAAGTTGGCTGGGAGTTTATCATCCCCCCCAGTCACAGTCTTCCAATACAGGACTCTGAGAGTCCTAGGGACCATCATCGGTGTTAAAGACAGAGGTGAAGAAGGCATTAAACGTCTCCACTTTGTCTACATCCCTATTTGTGAAGTGACTGATCTCATCAAGCAATGGACCAATGTTCTCTCTGATCCTCCTTTTGCTGTTAACGTATTTTAAAAAGCCCTTCCTCTTGTCCTTCACAGTGCTGGCCAGCTTGAACTCTAGTTGAGCTTTGGCCACGTGAATATTCTCCCTACAGTGGCAAACAGCATCTCTATTGTCCTCCCATGTCACTTGTGCTTGCTTCCAATATCCATACACTTTCCTTTTCCACCTAAGTTCTAGAAGAAGATCCCTGCTCAGCCAAGCTGGTCTTCTGCCCCACTTGCTTATCTTCTGACACTTTGGAATTGCCTGCTCCTGTGCTCTTAAGAGATGGCTCTTAGAAAGTGACCAGAATTCATAGACTCAAATCTCTTCGAAAGCAGATTCCCAGGGAACCTTCTGAAGCTCCTTCAGCAGCCTGAAGCCTGCTCTCCCCATACCCAGGGTCGAAGTTGTGCTGGCAGTTTTTCTCCTGTCACCAATGAGTTGAAACTCAACTACTTCGTGGTCACTGTGACCAAGACAGCCACCAATCACCACTTCGCCCATGAGTCCCTCTCTGTTTACAAACAACAAACCTAGCAGGGCACCTTTCCTAGTCAGATCCCTTAGTACCTGCACCAAGAAGTTACCTTCAACATGCATGTCAGGGAACCACTCCTGTATACTGCACTGGAGTGCTCCACTGCAGATTGTGCCAGCACTGGAGCTGCTTGCCTTGGCAACTGAGTGCCAAGCATGGATGGGAGACAGCAAAGGGAGCATCCCTGTGCAGCCACCCCTGCAAATGGTGAAGGGCAGCCACCCCAGGAAGGGGTGCAGGCTGCCCGCAGCACTCTGGGGCAGCCAGAAACACCAGTTGGAGACAACAGGGCAGCGGGAGCAGGCCAGCCTACCTGGCCCAGCCGCAGGGCACTGCCAACACCAGACAGCAGGACTCTCCAGGGCCTCACTCAGATGTGAGGTGGCATGACAAGGCGCCTGTGTCAACCTACCACAGAGAAAAGGCAGCAGGACAGGGCTTCTAGCGCTGGCAGGAGGAACAGTGAGGGACTGAGCCCCAAGCGCTGCAGCCCCACCACCCGCTGGTGACACAAGTCACCAGCTAATAAAATGGTAAGTAGCAGCTAACGGCTGCAAAAGCCCAACGTGCCATCAGCCAACACTGGCTTTTCCAGTCCAGTGTGAAGGCAGTTTAAGCCAGAAACCTGCCTGTATGTTGCCTGACACCACCACACATCCAAGCACCCCACGTGGAAGCACCAGGTTTGTCCAGAAAGGCTTCCCCAGAGCCATGCTGTGACACCATTCACCAGCACTCACCTCCTCCACACAGCAGACCTCAAGTCTCTGGCTAAGCAGAACCAGTCACAGCTGGACACGGACCCACCCTTTCTGCCCAGCTCTTTGGAGAACAGCGAGCATCACCGGGCACTGGCCCTACCCCAGCAGACAGCAAGCATCACTGGGAAAAGACACTTTTATTTTAAATACGAGGAGTTAAAAAATTAATTAATTCAAGAGCTCCACAAGTATCACTGGCCCAGTGGCTCAGGGAGCTGGACAAGTGGCTGTTGTGAGTTCATCTCCATGTGCCAGCTGTCAGTCTTTCCCTGAGACACCACTCTCCTCTAACACTGCATCTTCCAGAGAGATTCCTGGGGAGCAACAGCAGCATCAAAGCACTGCTGCTCCCAGCACTCAGTACCTGCCCCACAGGGAAGGCCACGAGCTGTGTCGCCTCCACCTGGTAGCCCTCAGTTACATGGGCAAGGGATTACTGGAGCATCCCTGCAGCCTGACCATGGGCGAGGGCTCACCCCAGCAATGAAATATACCTGCTGCTCTGAGCTGAGACTGCAAGGAGGAAATCATCTGGCGATAGGCTTCACATTGGGCAGTCTTGTCAGCTGCAGGTAGGAGGCAAGCAGATGCGTGCTCAGCATCAGACCCTCTGAGGCGGCAGCTGGGATCCTGCTCTACCACCGAACAAGAAGCCAGCCCCATCCCCATGGAGCTGCAGGCCCTGGGCTCCAGGTACAAGTGCAGGGGGTGTCACCTGGATTGTGAGTGTCCTGCAGCCCACAAAACAACCAGCCCCACATACCAAGCTCGCTCTTCACTTGCTCCAGCTCATTCTTTACACGCTTCAGCTCCTGGGACAGCTGATCACCTGCAGGCTAGCAAGAGCAGAGTGTAAGTGTGATGCAAGGGGTGGTCACCCCCACGCAGCAACCTGCAGCTAAGCCCCAGCACAGCCCTTCCTGTGAAGGAGCGCTTCTGCAGGCAGCACACACATACTAGTAGTTCTTGGGCTTGGGAAGCCCTGCTCACCCCCACCGGCATGCCAGAGCAGGGCCCCATTTTGACATTCACCCCTGCTTCAGGAGCCTGGTGCTGTTGCAGTACAGCCCAATTGACACTCCAAGCCTAGTACCTGCGGGACCACTGCCAGGGTGTGTCCATCACAGCAGAGGTGCCTGGCAAACAAGCCACTGTTCACTTGTCAGCGAGCAACTATGAGCAGCCATGGGTCCTAAGGATCCCTTTGGCAGGCTACAGCCACACAGAAAAGAGCCCTAAAACTGCTGGCAAATGTACAAACTTATTTTGCAGGTAGGAGCCTTCACGCCTTGGAGCCTCACGTGCTGCAGGCTCTGCTCACTCCATCCTGGGGACATGTCCAACATGTCAGGAGGTATAAAAGTGACACCACAAGACACAGGGGGTGTGCATCTTTCAAAAGCCCCATTAAAAAGTTAACTAGACAGAAGCCTGCAGTCCCCTGAGCACCAGAGAGGTGGTAAAGCCATGCAGCAAGTGCACAAGGTCTTGTGTAAACCCCAGGGAAAGGCTAAAATAGCTCAGGTGCCAGCCCAGAAATTGGCAGCCCCAGGTCCTATCATTGCCCACCTCTGGCACAGCTGGCTCAAGCCACTGGCTGAACAGTGCTTCATGGTGCCAGAACACAGCTGGCTCTTACCTGCTCAGCAGGGACTGCATCTCCACACCCTGGACTCAGGCCAAGGGCCAACTCACTGGAAAAAGAGGACTCCACACACACCCACGTCTGGTCAGCCTTACCTGTGAAAAGGAGTGTCACCGCTAGAAATGTAACTGCCATCCCCGACCGCTCTTCAACCAGGCCACACAGCTGCTCCAGACCAGGGGCCGAACCTGTCCAAGGGAGCCAGAGGTCTTCAAGCCCAATGGCTGTTGCTGGCCTGGCCTGTATGGGTGCTACTGTGAAAAGGTGCTTCTGCATGGTCCAGCTCCCAGCAGCTCTGGGCTCCTGCTAGGAGTCTGCTCGCACAGGAGGGCAGACAGCTGCCCTGGGCAGCGCACAGCTGTCCTGGCACAGTGGGGATGGCCTCCTCACTTCCTCTTCCTCTGCAGGTCCCAGGACTGCAGGCTGCCCAGCTGCAGCTCTTGGCGAAGGCAGCACACCTGGCCTGCAGAGCAAGTGGAGCACCCCTAGACGCACCTATTCAGTGAGGACTCTGCTGGGGAGCAGCAGTGCCCAACAAGCAGCTGCCAGCTGCCCTAGGCAGCTGCCCAGTTTCCCCATGCTCACCCCAACACAAGACAAGAATCCACCAGAGCCCAACACAGAAATATAGACTCTCCTCACCACGGTACACTCACAGGACACTTGGTTTTCAGCAGGCTTTTGGCAATCAGGGCCAGAAAAGCTCCCCACTCCTACATGGGACCCCACCTCCATACTGCTCACCTGCTCCCAAGACAGGCCCTGCTGCAATCAGCTGTTCCTTGCACTCATCGTTTTCCTTCAGCTCTCGGGTCGTATTGCATATCAGCTCCTGTGTAGTTGATCCTGAAATGGAGTCCAGGGAATGAAAGTGAATAGCACCAACCCCTGCTCAGAGAGTGCCCTGACAACAATATGTGCTGACCAGGGCTGCTTCCTGTCCTATGAATGAGCTAAAGTATCAGATTTATTCAGGCTCTTTGCTGGGTGCCTCCCCAGGGAAAAGGACTTTGCCAAGCCTCACTGCTCTGTTTCACTTCCCCCTCTCTGGGCCCGAGCACATGCTGCCCCCTCCTGTCGTTTCCCCAGGATCAGCCCTGACTCCGCAGCCCAGACCTGAACGTTCTCCCCAGGGCAGCAGTTCTCCCCTCCCACACCACCAGAGCCTCCGGGGCTTCTGCCCAGGTTCACCCTTACCAAGGCGAAAGTGCTTGGGGGAAGCCACTTTTCCCAGGGGCCACAGTCGGGAGCGAGAAGCCACGGTAGGAATTGCTGTAGAGAGCCTCCGCGAGGGCTGTTTGCGACCCCCAACCTTGACAGCAGCTGTAGTGGACAAACGTTACGCACAGAGGCTGCCACACAGCGCATCTCCTTGGGCAGCCCAGGGCTCAGTCAGGCTACCCATCCTAAGCCTGTAGGCACTGGCACCCCCACAACTCCACAAGAGCATGGCATAAGGGCTCCAAGCCAACACGCTGCCAGCCCACATTGGCAGGAAGCTAATTAATACAGCATTTGGGGCACAAGCACATTTTCTGGACCCCTACCCGCACTGCTTCCAGGGACTCCCCACACTCTGCGCCTGTGCCATGCTACAGCCTAGATCTTTCCCCTTCTCCCTTCTGGATGCAGCATTTGTCCCTCCAAGCTTCCCCACTTTGCATGCAGCAACTGGTAGGTGCAGAATTACTTTCCATCTCTGTGTCCCGCGGGGCAGGTTTAGGAACAATGGAAGATTGTGCCAGCTGCAAAGCCCCACTGGGATGCTGAAGCCTGGACTTGGCAGCCGGCATCAGCTTCAGCTTGGTACCTGGGGAAGAAGGAGGGTTTTGCAGCCCCGGGGAAGCAGTCGCTGTGTTGGGGCTGTCTCCAGCAGCTCGGCTCACCTGGGGGCTGGGGGAGCCTCGTTCCCGGGGCACCGAGCCCCTTACCGGCCTTGGCGACCTCCGGACCCAGAGAGGCCCGTGGCCGGGAGAGAGCGAGCCTGCCGCGGCCCGGGGACCGGGAGGGGGCCCGGGGGCGGCCCGCGGGGCTCGGCCCGCCGCATGGGGGCTGCCCGGCACCGCGCCACGCTGCCTTACGGGACAGGGTCTGAGGGCGGGCGAGGCGGGAGCCGGGCCGCCCTGCGCCGGGGCAACCGCCGGCAGCGGGCTTCGGCAGGCGGCGGGGCTCCCCGCGGGCCGGGCCCGGGGCGGCGGCGGCCCCACAGCCACCCGTACTGCGGCGGGCGGCGGGCGCGGCGCCGTCCGGGGTGCCCTCAGTGAGGGGCGGCGAGGCGCGCAGCGGCGTGGAGGTGACGGGCCCGGCGGCATCGGGCCACAGGGCGCTGCCTTCCCCCAGGCCCGGCGAGGGCTCCGCGGCGGCGCCGAGGCGCAGGCGGGTGGCGATGGCGCGGCACTCCTCCTCGAAGAAGCTGAAGTAGAGCGGGGAGCGCGGCGAGCGCGGGCCACCTACGTGCCGCAGCAGGTCGGGGCAGCGCGGCGAGCCAGAGCCCGCCGGCGGCTCGACCGGCCGCCACATCCCGCCACCGCCGCTCCAACCGCTCCCGCCTCGGCGCCGCCGCGCAGCGCCCCCTGCCGCCGCGGAGGACCCCCCCCGCTCCCGCCTCCGCCCGCCGCGCAGCGCCCCCTGCCGCCGCGGAGGACCCCCCCCGCTCCCGCCTCCGCCCGCCGCGCAGCGCCCCCTGCCGCGGGAGACGCGCGCCCGCCCGCCCGCCCCGCCGGCCCTCCCCCCGCCCCGCCCCGCCGGTGCCCCCTCCTCCCGGTGCTCCCCCCGCCCCGCCCCGCCGGTGCCCCCTCCCGGGGCTCCCCCCGCCCCGCGCCGGTAGCCCCCCAGGAGCAGGCAGAGACGTGGCTTCACAGTGGTTTAATGCGAACGGAACCAGGACGTTACACCGGACAGGGTGAGACAGCTGGGTGGCGGCAGCCCCGCGGCAGAACAGGCAGGAGTCAGGGGCCGCCCCAGGCGGGGCCCGGCGGCGGACACGGGACGGGGCCAAGCCCCGCGGCGGATACAGCCGCCCCCACCGACACCAGTCTCCACACTGCCCCACAGCCCTTCCCAGGCCGAGCCGGCCACCGGAGCAGTTCCCTCCCGGTTTCAGCAACTCTCCTCCTCCCCGAGAGCCACCTCTCACCCAGCAGCACCAGTTCCTCACCACAACACCCAGGAGACGTTAGGGAGGCCTTGGGGGACGTGCCTGGCAGGAACAGGAGGGCAGTCACTGCAGGCCTGTGCTCCAAGAAAGGCTCAACTGTGCTACCACAAAGTGACCACACACTTAGACAACAGCCAGTCTTGACCTCAGGAGCTCCTGAGCTGGGGCCCAAACTCACTCACAGCAGCTGTGGCAGCTGTAGAAGCCTCCAAAGGACAGTTATGCTGCAGCAAGTCACAGCCTCGTGGTCCCCCTCAAGCTCTGAACACTTCCCTGACCAGTCTTGCGTCCTTGCTTCTACACAAGCAACTGCCTAGCTCACTGCAGAACCGAGGAGAATACACAAAGAGCCATTTTTATTTCTGCTTTGTAAGCAAACGTCTAACCCAGGACTGACCGACCTTTTCTGCCACCCCTTTCTAGAGAGGTGGCCTCACCCCAGGCCTCACTGCTGGGCTCCTCCTGTGGCAGCCACCATGTCGACACACTACAACAGCCCCCACCAGCCCCCTCCTGCTACTCCTCAGCCAGACTCATCTCCTCCCCTCTGCAGCTGAGGTGCAGAATAAGGTCACCATGGCTCAGCTGAGCAGAGTGCTGCTGGAAACACCACCACCTCAGCCCATGGCAGAGCAAGCTGTGGCTTTTTTAAACCCTGGGCCACGGCATCACAGCGCACACTGCTACAGCCCAGGCTATCCCAGCTCCCACATGCCAAACTGCCCACACAGAGCATCATGACAGCACATGGCATGGAAGCCCCTCAAGCTGCCAGCAGCATGTTAGAAAGGAGGGGGATGAACACGAACACACCACACAAGTCTAACGCAGGAGGCTCAGAGCAGGGTTGGAGTAGGTCTTGGGTCTCAGTACTTCCAGACAGTGAAGAATGGGGGTTTCATGCAGGGTGAATGGGGTGGACAAGAGACCAACACACCCAGGCACCTACTCACTGTTTTGGGTAAGCCTGACTAAAACTCTAATACCTGATGTGATTACTGACCAACATGACAACTGCTATTCCTGAGTCTCCTGCAGAGATGCTTGGGGCTGCACAGACAGGGGAGTGAAGGTCATCTCATACCTTCCTGTACAGGGAGAGAGGCAGCTCCTACACCATAACACCATAAGCAAGTTCCTGCTCCACACCTATGCACATCTGCCCCTAGGTGTGGAACAACATGCTCACTTGCATAAATCTTCACACTTTTAGGCCAAGACCACAGCCCAGTAGTACAAGCTGCTGCCAGTTACAAAAGAGGAAAATACTGAACGAACTGGGAAGTTCAAGAGAGGAAAAGCTGGTTCAGAGAAGACAGATTTAGTGTAAAAATAAATGTCATTTTTGCAGGAGGGAGGGTGGAATGGAGGAAGACAGTGCCAGGTGCTCCTACTGGCGCACTTTCCCTGGGACGTAATTCCTATCAATAGTCTCCTCTTGCAAGAACATATGTAAGCAGCGCTCATTCTGTGCCAGCGGGTGTCCAGCAATTCTGGAAGGAAATCAGATGTGGAGGTTAGCACAGACACCAACGAGAACTCCACACCTCCACTCTCTGCAGGGAGTGTGTGGGGCAGACCACCTCGCTAACGGGCAGCCAGCTCCAAGCACATCAGCACCAGGCTCAGGCCAAGGTCACTGGATTGGTGTGCAACAGGGCCAGTGAGAAGTGCTTGAGCACAGGGTGTTCCCTCCCACACCACGGCCTGCAGCAGGCCATGAACATCCTGAAACAGTGCTGTCCTGTCAGCGGGGCTCCAGAGCACAGCTACGCTGCGATCTCAGAAGAGAGCACCAAACACAACCTACGCTTAAGGCAGGACTCACTTCAGAACTGTGGTTTCCTTACCCAGCCTGCAGGCACCACTCTTTAGCACGGCATCTGCATGCAGCAGATCAAGACTCCTTCCTGGTCAACCCACAGCCCTCTTCTACCAGCAGTGGCCAGAAAGGCAGCACATGCAAAACCAGGACATCAGCTTACTTGTTAATAAACTGTTCTAGACCCTGTCTTCGCTCCTCAATGAAGGACTCCTCAAAGATGCCTTCATCTCCTCGGAAGGGAAGCTGTCGTTTCAAAGCTTTTCCAGGCAGCGGTGGCACTACAATCTGAAAGCACAGAATCACCCCGTCAGCAGAACTGCCACCTGCAAGCAGATGGCTTTTGTCTTTTGACACTCATCTCCAGCCCCATTACGTGGACAGAGACCAAGCCCCAACAGCTGCCTATTACCACAGTCTCTCTTCCAGGCAGCTCAAGATTATCGCTCCAATTGTTCCCGTACGTCCTGGTTTCAGCAACAGGCAGGTCTGAGCCAAGCCTCACCTTACTGTCTCGTTCCAGCTCATTCTTCAGCCATTCAAAGTCACTGTATCTTCTTCTCACACATGACTCCTTCAATTTGAAGATTGGGAGGTTTGTCTGTAACGAAGATAAGTAGTTAATTTACAGGTTGCTTTGGAAGCCAGATAGTGTTTCAACATGTAATTGAAACCTGAAGCTGCATTTAGAAAACCAAGCCCCCTGAGGAGAAGGCATCATGAGAACACCCAGCTTCTTTATTCAGGACAGAGCACGAGCACCAAAGCCCTTCAGAATCAAGCAAGCACTTGCCAGGCTACTCAGAGCCAGCCATTCCCTCCCGGTCAAGTGACTGTTTCAGGAACACACCCCCTCCCAGGGGCACATGCTGGAACCAGGGCTCACAACACAGAAAAGGCTGATTTCCCCCCTCCCCGAGTTCGCCCCGTTCTGAAGTGATCTACAAGACAGCTTCGCAGCAGCCTGCAGAGCAAAAGAACCTCTGACCCGACATAGGTCAGAGGAAGGAAGGGAGGAAAATCTTGTCCCAGAACTGTTCAAGGCCAGACCTTGTGCTACAATCTTCTCTCAGAACAGATCGTTTACCCTAACAGGTGAACAGCTTTTTCATATCTGGCTTGTGTCACCGGAGGAACACGTAGCAATTCCCTAACCTTCTCCACCACCACTAGAGTCCAAAGACTGACAGCTACAGTACCTTCACCTTTACCCTATCAACACAGCCTGAAACGTTCAAGGAACTGAGGTAGCGGAACCTTCTGACAAGTAGCACCTAGGTGCAACTTGGTATTCCTGCAACATGTTTAACTATATTCTTATGAGGTCTGTGAAACAAACCCAGCTGCTTTCAAAGCATCTCCGCAAGAGCTAGTTTCAGTGGGACTAAGAGGTTCCTATTGCCACCTGCCAGGCACCCTTCAGCAGGCTGATGGAAACCAAGCATCAGAACAGAAAAAAGTAAACACCCAATTCTTCTGAAAAGCAGTGGAGACTTAACAGTTAAATCACGCTGTGAATGGAAGTCAATGCCAGCACCATGACATATGTTAAAGGTAGTTTATTTCAGGAGAAGCTCAATTTTACTTCTTTCAGCTATCAGACGCAGAGCTGTGAAGAGGTCCCCAGTTCGGCTTGGCTAAGGCTCAATGAAGAGAATGCTGCAAGAAGTGCTCAGCCTGCTGTGCACACTCCTGGATCATGGGCTCATTGTAAGTGATCAAGCTGACTCAGAAGGCATAGCTAGACTGCACTGTAATCAGGTCCCAGGATACTGATAGCAAGCTCTCCCCTCCTGTTGGGGATAACCAGCTGCATGCAGTCCTGCCCTGCTCAGCAACGACCCAACGGTGCCCATATGCCAGGCCCAGGGCTCTGGAGAGGACACAGGAGCAGGAGCCTACTGAGGCAGCACACTCCTTGTCCGGGTGCATACCAGTCCTCGCTGGACGCCGAAATGCCCTGGGAAACCCAGTAGCTGCGAGCTGACCTTGAGCCCCGGCCTGCCAGAAAGCCACTGGCAGGCTGCCAGCGCCAGCCCAGCACTGCCCGGCTTGCAGGGCCGGGGCTCGCCTCCTCAGCCCTCCGCCCCGCAGACAAGCGCAGCCCCCGCTGGGCCACCGCGAGCCCCAGGAGCTACACGCGGGCTGCACGAGGCGGCCCTGGCCGGGCTCCCTACGCACACACCGCCGCTCCCCACCCCGAGCGCGCAGACCGCGCTCCGCCGGTGCGGCGAGGCCGCAGCAAGAGTACCCCGGCCCTTCCCCGCCCCGTCCTCGGCCACCCCGGCACCGCGCACCGAGCGCTGCCGCCCCTCCCTCAGCCGTGCACTCGGACACCGGGCAGCCCAGGCCTGTGCGGGGCTCCACGGCCCACGGCGAGCCCCGAGGCTCGCCATCCCCCCGCCCCGCCGCCCCGGGCCCGCAGGCCCCAAGGGGGCCGCACCCGCATCCGGAGCTCGTAGCTGGTGTATCTGGCGCGGCCCATGCCCACGGTCTGTGGGTTGAAAATGTCGATCTCGAGGAAGTTGCTGGGCGGCCCGTACGCATCCGTCAGGTCCTGCGGCTTGGCGTTCAGGCGCCGGGTGTCCGCCACCGCGGCCTCCGACATGGTGGTGGTACCGCCACCGCCCCGCCCGGCCTGGCCCGCCCGCTGCCGCAGCCCGCCCCGCCCCGCCCGCGCACGACGCGACGTCGCCCGCCCGCCGCCTGCATAACGCGGCGGCTATCCAGGGTTCGGGGCTCCTCCAGCCGCCGCCCAGCCAGCGCCTGCATAAGCAGGGCGGGCATCCAGGGCGCGGGGCACGCCGCGGTGCGGCCCCGGAACCTGCACGCCAGGCTCGCTCCGGACACCGCCCTGGGCCGGCTCCGCGGGACCGAGCAGTAGGCCGAGTCGGCTGGGCTGGGAACCGGGGCCGAACGGCGTACGTCGGAACTGCGCCATGCAGCGGCCGGGGGCGGCGGCAGCCCCGGGCGCTGCATGGTGCGAGGAGCGCCGGGGCCCCGGAACCTGGTGGCCGCGGTTCTGACGAACGGTCCGGAACCGGCACACGGGCCCCTTCACGCCTTGCACTGGGCGTGTCCCGGAAACGGGCTCCTGCCCCTGACGGAGCGGCGGGAGGGAGCAGCGCTCCCGGGCCCGCACGCCCTGGAGTGCCGTAGGAAGCTCTTGTGCGGGTGGAGGAGCGGTTTCCTCTGTGAAGCTCGCAGCGCAGCCGCGCCCGGGCGGGGTCACTGGGCCCGCAGCGCACCGAGGCGCCGTGTGGAACGGGGCGAGGCGGGTTATGTAAGCGCAGCCGCCGCGGGACCCACCGGGAGCTGTAGTCGCGCGGGCGCGCTGTCTGCTACGCTCGCCCGTCGGGGCCGCACCGCGCCCCGCCGCGCTGGCGCCGGGGACGCTGGGTATTGTAGTCCGCCGGCCCAGCCAGGCCACCGGCCATCCCCTCGCCGAGACTACCGCTCCCGGCGTGCCCCACGCGCGCAGGCGCAGGGCGCGGCGCTGCTCGCTGGTAAACAGAGCGGCGCGGCGGCGGCGGAGCCCTGTCTGACAAAGGGGCGGCAGGCCTGGCCGATGCGCGGCGGCGCAGCGGCTCAGGCTCGGCGGTGGCGCTGAGGCGGGCGCCTATGGCGGAGCCGGGCAGCGCCGCGGCGGCGCCGGACATCGACCCCCGACTTCGAGCCGCAGAGCCGGCCGCGCTCCTGCACCTGGCCGCTCCCGCGGCCTGAGCTGCCGGCCGCGCCGGCGGAGGCGGGCGGCGCGGTAGAGGAGGGCGCAGGTGGCGCGGCCGCGGGGCCCGGGCGGGCCGAGGGGGCGCGGGCGGGCGGCGCGGCGGCGCGGAAGGGCGGCTCCCGGCGCAACGCCTGGGGCAACCAGTCCTACGCCGAGCTCATCAGCCAGGCCATCGAGAGCGCCCCCGAGAAGCGGCTCACCCTGGCGCAGATCTATGAGTGGATGGTCCGCTCCGTCCCCTACTTCAAGGACAAGGGCGACAGCAACAGCTCCGCCGGCTGGAAGGTGCGTGACGGGCCGGGCCGGGTCGGGTCTTTCCTCCAGCGGGGCGGCCGCAGTGTGCTGCGGACGGGGCGGGCTGTGCGGCCAGGTGAGGAGTGGCGGCCCGAGGCGCCATCCCGCTCCCCTGTCGCCGCGCTGGTGCTGCCGCTGGCCCCGGCCGGTCACCCTCCTCGCCGCGTAGCCCGTGCTCACCTGTTGCGACTCGTCCTCAGCCAGGCTTTGCGCGATCGACGTTGGTTCCAGCACCTAATCCCGGTGCTGCGGCGCGGCGGCCTAAGGTTCGGCTCTGCTGAAAGCAGCTCGGCTGGCGCGGGTTTGTCTGCCCAGAAGTGCGGGGTAGGGTCTTCTCAGACCCAGACCCAGCTTTGGCTCTGTGCGGCTGGAGCAGAGAGAAGAGAGTTTCTCTGGGTGGGTAGTTATGCCATGGCCCTTTGAGGCCGCTCCTTCCGCCCTTTGTGTTTGGAAAGTTTACAGGAAAGGAGTGAGGGTCAGTTAAAAGGCTGTAGCTAAGCTTCTGTTCAAGATGAAACATCATTTGAAGAATTTTTAAATACAAGGCTGTGGTTCTTTGTCGCCTGACTGTGCTGAAGCTCAATATAAATAACTGTTTCATAGCAAGCATTCTTGGCTTTCAAGATGCTCCCTTTGAAAAGGATGCTGTGTCCCAGGACAGTGTCAGTGCTGCGGCACTGGAGGTCAGAAAAGGGAAAGCAATATACTGCTCCAAAGTCTCAATGTTGTCTTCTCTCTGGAAACAGGCACGTGCAAAGTTCTATTAAGAAAGCTAAACTCCGTTTCTGCCCTCTGCAGCTGACAGCCTGCTGTTCCCATTCTCTTTAGTCAAACAAACTCCAGCAAAGAGAAGGAGAGATGTGAGAGCTGGCTTGTGAAATGGTCCCTCAGACTGTCTCGATGTATCGCAGTGGATGCCACGGTGAATGGAGTATAATGTATTGCTCTCACTGCAGACTGGAATTGCACTTAACGCCATGCTCTTGTTTGCAGCGTTCCTCTCTGCTTGCAGTGTTGGTTAGCAGATCATCCACGGTGTGATTCTGTGGCAGCTTGAGCCAGTGTGGTTTGGGGCTTCTGTGACTCCAGCCATGCATTCCTCTGCCTGTGTGACTGAGCAGAAAGACAGCACCAAAAGTTAATTTTGCAAAAAAAGAAAGGATAGCTTTGTCTGATAGGTTTGCTTTCAGCTGGCTCAGCTCTGTGAAGTGGCACACTGTGGTCGCATAAGTGCGAATGTTTGCTCGAGAGAGGGCAGGAATGTGGTGAGGGATGCAGCTGTTACAGCTTAGGCTGGCACAGGTCAATACAAAACTTCTAACCGTTCTCATTTATCTGGCTCACTGATGCTGGAGAATGCACATAGTTTGTCTAAAATTGACGACTTTTTTTTTTTCCCTCCTTTGTGCAGATTGAATCCTCCTTATTAAGTTCTGATTTCGGGCAGTGCTTGAGTGCACTTTCTTTGCAGAAGATTTGGTGGTCTCAATGGAAGATAGTTCTTGCTTCCTCAGGCTAGGCATGCTGTCCTGGTCCTGCTGCTGTGTGGAGTCAGCTTATTTTGGCAGACAACTTATGGAACTGGTGCATTTGCTCTTCAGGAATGTTTGTCAGTAGTGCCTGAAACAAAAGTTCAGTGTAGCTTCTGAAATGCATCCCTAGATATTGTGCAGAAAGTGGGATATAGTGAAGTGTCCTGCCAGACTGGATGCTAGAATAGACAGACTTCTGGCTTGATTCAGTATGACTGTTCTTTTGTTATATTCAGTCGTGTAACGGGACCGTCAGTCTTTGATTTTACTCTGTTTTAATCATGTATTGCTTTTGGGAAATGTACAGTTGGATTTAACTTGCAGAAAGGCAGAGATGAGAATTTGTGCACGTGTGAGGGTTGAAGTCCTTGCTCAGGCTATTGAGCTGTTGCTGTAGCTGTTCTGTGATGACTTTTCAGTGTGAAATTAATTTGTAGTTTTTCAGCCTCAGAATAACTAACTCAGGCTGGCTATGGTAGGGGAAGAGAGCAGAAACTTCTTGCCAGGAAAGCTGGAGGGAAGAACAACAGCAGCTGTGCTGGGAATCAGCCTACCTTACGATTAGGGCAGTTTAAAACCCTTGACTTTAACCAGCAAACAGAAAACCGTGATAGAAATACCGTTGAAATTGTTTAAATGCCGGGGAAGTTCTCATAAAAACTTGTTTTCTTTTTTAACGAACATTGTCAAGTTTTGGTAGGTATGTAGGGAGTATGTGGTTAATCTTACATGCCCAGGAGAGGCAGAGGGCTGTGGTATATTCCCTGTGCTCCATTTTCTTCCCTGCTCACTCTCTCAAATCCTGTTGGCAGGGCTTGTCAGGATGCATGCCCCATCATGTGTGACCACAGAGCTCTGACTTTATGTCAGTCTTGCTTTATGTTAACATAAAGTTATAGAGACTTGCAAAAGGTTTTGTTTGTTTTAGTTACTTAAATCTATTTGCATCAAAGTGCGTTAGATGAAGGCAGGTTAGGGATTTACTGTTTAAAAAATGTGAAATCAATCCAAATCAGTTCAATTTGATTTTTGTGGACTTAGAGTAAATTTGATAGGTGTGTGTTTTTTTAAGACAAACTGAATAAACAAAAGATGTCTCTTCAGTCGAGGAATGAACCTGCCTGGCTTTTTGTTTTCACTGTTCCTTGTTATTGTTAGGGCTGTGAAGCTCTGCTTGCATCTTTTCTTTTAATTTGCAAAAACTTCTTGAGTTGTCTTAGCTTTGTTTATTTCTCAGTTTTGAACTGAATCAGTTTGGATTAAGCAATGTGGAGCTGCTGCTAAATGCTGATGTAGCATTTGATGCCTGTTAAAATAGTACTACAGCTCCTAGAGTTCTGGTATTCCCGTGTTCTTTGTGCACAGCCATACTGATAATGTCTTATTTGTAGGTAGTGTAGTTCTAATAGAGAATTTTAAATGGAAAATGAAGAGATGTGTCTTCTAAAACTTTTTTTAATCGACTTTAGCTAATGTAAACCCCATAAATTCATTGTTGCTTTATAATTACTTTACAGCTATCCTACTCCACTATACAATTGGGGGAAATACAGCTGTTACAGATTGCCAGGGTGTAACATCTGAGAATTCCGGAAGAGTCTGTGTTTCCGCGGAAGGTGGTGTTTGCTGTTCTTGAAATGCTTCAAGTGCTTTGTACAGGGCAGATTTGCTGGGAGTGCAGTCTGTCCTTTCCCTGCAGTAATTGAGCTGAAGTTAAGAATTAACCAGCCTGAAAGGCAGAAATGCCCTTGCAGGGGTGTGTTGTGGGGCTCCTTTGTCATCCTCCCCTCACTGTTCTGCAAGCTGCTCTGTGGATAGGAGGATAATTTCTTCTCGCTTTGAGATTGCTTATGGGAGGAAGATGTTGAGAGTTTTGAATGAAGTAGAGGTGCATAAACCCCACTGAAGCAGTTTGCACTGGTTGTTGCATTTCTTGCATCTGTGAGCGTGAGCAAGTTTGACATAGTAAGGAGCGCCATTAAGGACTAGTTTTTCTCAGTGGAACATTCTGTATATTCTCCCAAAGCTGTTGTCTTTCCCTTTGCAGGAACAGAATGAACTTTAAAACCATCCTTTTCACCCTCCAGAGACATTTCACTAAAGCAAAAATCATATGTTTCTTACGTGTGCAATGTAAAGGAAAGAACAAACGATTCTGCAGTGTTGCTTTAGTTATAGAAGGCTGAATTCACACGTCTGCGTTCTGGTACTTCACAGTCACTTTGGTTCAAGCGTGTACGTGTGTATACGCATGTGTATGTGCAACTCAAGTAGCTGTTATTACCAAGCGTTCTGCTTGTCTGAAACAGAAGATGTCATCCATCTGGAAACTCAGCTAGCTCTTAATCTTTATTACAGTAGGCAGTGTTTTACTTTAAACTCTTCAATTCCATGCTTGTGTTATATGCGTATTGCCCGTAGTTGATATTAACTGTTGACCAGATGGACCCGGAGACCTGGCTGAGAGCTTTCAGGTGCTTGGGCTGCCAGTAGGTTAAGGGAGGGGATTCTGCCCCTCTGCTCTGTTCTCATGGGACCCCACCTGGAATACTGCGTTCAGCTCTGGGGTCTGCAGGAAGGACATGGAGCTGCTGGAGAGGGTCCAGAGGAGGGCCATGAAGATGATCTGAGGGCTGGAACACCTGTCCTATGAAGACAGGCTAAGAGAGTTGAGGTTGTTCAGCCTGGAGAAGAGAAAGCTCTGGGGAGACCTTCTAGCAGCCTTCCAGTACCTAAAGGGGGCCTACAGGAAAGCTGGTGAGGGACTTTTTGCAAGGGTGTGTAGTGACAGGACAAGGGGTCATGTCTTTAAACCAAAAGAGAATAGATTTAGATTAGAGATAAGGGAGAAATTTTTACAATGTGGGTGGTGAAACATTGGAACAGATTGCCCAGAGGGGTTGTGACTGCCCCATCCCGGGAAGTCTTCAAGGCCAGGTTGGATAAGGCTTTGAGCAACCTGATCTGATGGAAGGTGTCCCTGCCCATGGCAGAGGGGTTGGAACTAGGTGGTGTTTAAGGTCCCTTCCAATAATAGAGTGACTTCACTGGCTTCCAATGCCATAGTGCTGGTTCTGAAGGTTGCTGGCTTCTCCCAGAGCTGAGGATGTCTGACCTTCTAGCAGACCATGGGCAGAGCTCCCACTGCTGCTCGTCTTGTGGCCCTCTGAAGCTCTTCCGTGGAAGAGTGATAGGCCAGCAGACAAAAGCAAACTTGTCCGTCTTCTGGACTATCTGCTGTACTGCAGCTGGTGGGCTCTGCCAGGTCATCCTTACATCTTGCAAATAAGTTCCAGTTCAGTGGATTCAAAATTGTGTGAACACTTGTTTTGGTAAAGATGAAAAGTTTGTCATTTGTTGGTGTGTTGACTGTTGTTCAGTCAGTTTTTGTTTTGTGGTTTTTATTCTGTAGTCAGATCTACAAAAAAAGCAATGGCCAGTTCCTAAAATATTCACATTAGCTGTTTGCTTATATCCTTCTGGACTGTGCTGGAGCATCCCTGTATCCTTGAAGTTTTTTTTGGCTTAGACTTCTCACTTGTAACGTCTTAGCATGGACAAGTAAGGGCACAAATCACTATCAGGAGAGCTTTCTTTAGTTTCCCAAAGAAACCCTTTATCTGGAAAGGAACATCTGGTAGGAACACCTTATACAGGTTTGGCTTTGACTTTTGGTGAGGATAATTTCGAGATGATGGTTTGAGAAGACATTCAAAATATTTCCCTGTCTTTGCTCACAGGCATAACTGACTTGATGACATAAAGCAAAAGGAAACATAAAACTTAAACTCAGCATCTTGACTCCGAGCAAAGTATAATTCTGCCCGACCTTCAGCATGGTGCAGGCGTGCGCATAGGTGAGGCTCAGTCGAGAGTCTGGCGCTTTCTGCCGCACAGAGCCATCAACCTCAGCCTGTGAAGAAAGAGGCTACTTTCTGTTGACTGTGCTGAGAAAGCCCATAGTTTTTACTCCTAAATTCATGTGCCTGAAATGATACAATTCCCCATTAAGCCTTCTGACACAAGAAATGAAGAACTATGCGTTCGAAATTGAATCAGAATAGGGATGTCATTGCCGCCATCGTTGGTACTTAATTTAAGTCCAGTTAATCTTTAGTGGTGGTGTAGGTGCTGTGTTTGGATTATTTTGGTTTCTTGGAAGCTGCTGCCCTGCAAAGGGAGTGGAGGGTCTGGCTGTTCAAATCTGGAGTAGCTGGGGTGGGTGGAAACAGCTGGACTCTTGCCATCGTATGCCCCCACGTGCATTCATGTGGTGTTAGCGGTGTGCTTAGTCCTGGTGCAGGGAGACGTTCTCTGTCCCAGCTGCAAGCAACCTAGTGGATTTCCTTAAAGCACAGGGGAAAATAACAAACAGAAGCTGAAAGACAGATATTCGGAGGCTGTAGTGAAGAGTCTAGTGTGGAACCTGAGGAGCATGGAAGGCTTTTGTCCATCAGTCTTTCTTTTAACACAATCTTTTACCTTTTAATCCCGTTAGTCCTTAAACAGTCTGGCCACAGCAAGTAGTCTGGCCTAGGGGAGGGCCTGGTGAGGAGGCAGGAAGGCAGCTGGGCATGGCAGGGTGTTGCGGACAGGACGATGGCGAAGCACTGGATGTGGAAAATGAGGCCTGTGGCAGTGCCTAGGAGCAAGGCGATAGGTGCCAGTGTGGAGTTGGCAGGAGTCCTGTTTTTCAGATGGGATAAAATTTATTGACAAGTGGTCAACTGTAGTGAGGGCCCACCGTTGCAATATAGCAATGTATACTTAGCCCTCGAAATTAGCAGCCCCTTCTCCCAAACAAGGTGTAATGCCCAGAGTAAGTATGGAAGTGCAAGGTGGCTTTTTTGTTGTTGTTTTTTGTTTTTTTTCCATTTGAAGCCTTATAGAGTGTAGTTGTCCCCCTCAAAAGTGGGAGAGCTCATCTGCCCTGTGCAATGCCAGTCAAATTACCTGAAGATTTTGCTGCTACTCTTTCCTGCTCCCTGCCAGTTTGCTTGGAAAACTGCTTTGGTGAAAGATTATTTCTTTGCAGCATGGCTTAATTTTCCAGGCGGTCCTTGGAGAAGACTGCTTCTGGGCTGCTGGTATTACTCGTTCCAACAAGCTTCTTCTGCTCTGTCTAATCCTGAACAGCTTTTGTTGTATATGCCTGCCTGTCTTGGTAAACTTGCAAATGGATTCAGTCTTTGCTTTTAGAGAGCTAGGATTTTCTTCTGGACTCCTACTGAAAGATTACAGAAAGGAAAATGTTCTTCCTAAGGTACAGCTCTCCATCTGCCGAGCTTGACGTCTGTACTCGCGTGTGCTTTATGGAAGGAGATTGCTGAGGGAATGTTTTAGCTCCCTGGCTCTGGAACAGTTGTTTACTTGCTGGAGCGAAACTTTGCAAAATCCCTGCACCAAAGACCTTTTAATGGAGCCTTTGGAGCCAAGTGGCTGGGTGAGTGCTGAGACAGGCACTGACGAATGCAGCAGATGGGGTGTTCTCTCCTTGCAGCCTCCCAAGAATGCCATGGCAAATGATAATTTGACACAATTACAGGCCTAGCTTTGGAATATGGCCCTGTGCTTGGATGTGACCATGTTCTTTGTACGTCTCCAGGGCAGTGAGAGTTTATTACAGGCAGCTGCAGTGATTGCATATCTTTTTTTTTTTTTCTTTTTTTCTTCTGTCACTCATTCTTGAGAGACTTTTTGTTAAGGAATCTAGTGTGTCTGTGGTTTGTAAGTAAAAACTTAACGTTTTGTGGGAGAATGGCCCTGGTGCTACAGAGCAGTCATTGAAAATCCAGGCAAATGTGCGCACGCACAAAATTTTTGAGGATAGCTGCTGTTTCTAGTGCTTTTCTCAGCATAGCTGGCGCTCGGCCTTGGGTGCCCTGCTAGCACAGTTCATGCACCACAGCTGCACGGACGAGCTCCTCTGGGCAGGGCACAAGAGCCTCCTTATGCTTCTGTCACATCAGTGCTTAGAAGAAAGTACATCACAATAGGGTGAGTTTAAGCTAGTTTTTAGCGTGAGGAACTGTAAAGTCTGAACAAACCATGCAATATTCTGACCTTCTCTGATTAAAACTTCAGTTGTATGGTAGTTAACCTTGGCCTTATCTACAAAGGTGTATAGTCCCCTGAAAAACGCTATTACTGGCATTCTGTCTTCTGTATGACCCACCTGTACCTTTTCGATAGTATCTCAGTGCCTATGGCAGTTGTGCAGAAGGCTGACCAGGCAGGATAATTGCTTGGTTGTGCTGCCAGCCCCCGTGGCTAATTCCCCATCCTGAGACCAAAGCACTGTTCAATGCTGGGCAGGGTCCACAGTAGCACTGATCCTGGTGTAGGGGTGGGCCTGGTACGATGGCGAGGAGTGTTTCTGTCCTTTAAATAGGACTAGGAGATTTTATCAAAGAAGATTTAATGTTGTGGTAACTGAGATTTTGGAAATATGTGTATGCTGCTAGCCACAGTTCTATGGCTGGTCCATATATCCTAGGTAGTACACACAGTGGTTGTAACCTAGTGAATGGTCCACCCTTCAGTGTACAATAAATGTCCCTGGCCAAATTTTTTTTTTTTTGCATAATGTCTGTCGTTAATTTCAGAATGGTTTTGTCTGGATGTGGTTTACAGGAATCATCTTTCATCTGTGATGGGGTAGAGATAGAGTGGTGTTATTTTCACTGCAATAGATAACATACAGCCATAATAAGCTCCAAGATATCCAAATAAACAGCAATAACCACCCCTAACTAGTTAATCATAGAATGGTTTGAATTGGAAGGGGACCTTACAGATCATCTAGTTCCAACCCCCCTGCCATGGGCAGGGACATGTTCCACTAGATCAGGTTGCCCAAAGCCTCATCCAACCTGGCCTTGAACACTTCCAGAGATGGGGCAGCCACAACTTGAAGTTGTTGAAGAGGTCCCTAAGGATTTGAAGGATTCCTGCCTGTGCCTCTTCCTTCAGGTCAAAGATGTTGCGGAGCCAAGACCTTGTGTGGATTGCAGGTGCTCAGACCAACTGGAATCCTCCTGCACTGCTGAAGTTGGGCATCTGAAAAGTTAATGTAATCTATATTTCTGATTTGAGTTGCTTAACATCAAGAAAGGAAATACGTCAGGGTTGCCTGGGTTACTGAACTGTTGTTTCCTCTTCTGTCAGGTTTGACCTGGAGGTCTGTGATTATTTTAGCGTAATTGATTTGTCCTTCTCTTTCTCAATGAGATTTGAGGCTGCCCTCCATATGCTAGGAGCATTAAATCATTCTAACAGGTGCATTCTTGTGCTGGGAAGTGTGCAGGAGTGCAAGCGTGAATCTCTTGTGCTGTCTCATAGCACCTAGGCTGGTAGGTGCATTGGTTCAGTTGTATTTTGGGACTCTCTGGACTTGATTCTCCAGTATGTAGGCGAGCTCAGTCATGCAGGTGTGTTGCGGCTATGGATGCTGTGGCTGTGGTGGTGAGCTGCCTCACAAAATCTGCAGGACTGGTGCAAAAGTGATAATTTGGGCATTGCAGTTTTGATAGCAGTTAATCCTAATGTAAGAAGTGATTGGGTTTTTTTTCCTCTGCCTCCAACCACACATTTTGTTCTCTTCCTTAGTTTTGGTGCTTGACCTTCACAGTGAGGTAGTTAAAAAAACAGGCCGAGATAAAAGAGGGAGGAAAAGTAATTTTCAAGAAAAGTAGGACTGCATTTGTTCCAGTAAGCTCTCTGAACCAGCTTGTAGGGTCACAGATGCTTGTGTTATGGGAGGAGGAGAGTTTGAAGATGAGGAAGGAAGGAGAGGTACAGCAATAATCTGTTTCTAGAGCTATTAGCTTTTATGTCAGTTGAGCAATAACATGTAAAAGCACTTTGAGACTGTTTCATAAAAGGTATTAGGCTGTAAAAGGCTTCATAAAAGGTATCGTATCTGTGTTCATGTGAATCCTAGTCTTATTCCAAGATGTCTTATTTCAAACTGCTTTTCAGCCAAAATACCTAGAAAACTTATTAAAATCATCAGTTATGATACCTGAAGTGGTGCTAGTTTTCAACAGGTTTCAGTGTTACTGAAATGTTTGCACCAGTGCAGCATGCTTTTGCTGACATGGAAATGAAAAACTGGCTATAGCCATGCATGAAAAGAAAACAGAATATAGGTAGTTGTGAAATTTTGAAATTCTGAACCCATTGGTTTAAAGTTCTATTTTTGTAAATGGAGCTAAAAATTGGGTGGTTATGAGACTCCAAATGTATATTGTGTGTATATGCTACTGGGTTATTCCTGACAGATGGGGTGTCATCAGGAGTTCACAGATGACTTTCAGGAGAATAAATGAAGAATTAGGGACAACCTAGTGGTTCTTATTGCTGCAGCAGTGTGCATTCAAAGTCATGAATGTTTACCTGGGAAAAGGAGAGGGATTCTTTTGAAATGAAAGCAGCCTTCCAGGAGACAGGGTACCAGTTTGAATTACTTTTTCAAGACTTGAAGGAGGAGAAAGCTATATTTAGAGAAGATGCCAGGCAGGAGTGTTCTATAGCTACTACTGTGAACAACTCTAATGATATGTAAGAGCATTGACTGACACATATTCCATCAGGCCCTGGCTCCGCAGTAACTCGGGGTGCTCTCTGAGTAAGAGCACATGTATCCTTTGATACCAAGCACAGTCTTCTCCAAGTCCTCACAGCCAAAGGTTAAAATAAAAGCTAATGCAAAGTGATTCTCACATCTCCTTCCCTCTCCATAAAAACTATCCACTTTGCCTGTGTTTATCTACATCTGCTTTGTTCTAAGATTGTACTTTGGTGAGGTGACCAAAATTAGCATGGTTAGGACTCATCCAAGAGGAAAAGGGTGGGGAGAGGGAAAGCAGCAGGCAGGAAAGAACTGTGTTCAGAGATGGTGGGAAAGGATGAAAAAGCACAGTTAACTTTGTTCAGAATTCAGACAGCATGCATGAAAGCTGAAGGCTGCTATATACCTTTTAGTTTATATGAAAAAGATGTTGCTCTTGGACCACTGTTATGCTACCAGGGTAGCACCTTTTAATGATGTGTAATTTGACCATCTGAACAAATTAAATGCAAATTTCAAACAAATGCATGACACAGGCCTCAAAGGATCTACTCAAACAATGAGATTATTGCTCTCTGATTCTAAAATACTGGGGAGTTTATCAATTGCAGGATGAAAATTCAGTTTGATGGTGTACAGATGTGTTAGCTTACAGTTTCCAGCAAAGCTAAACCAAAAGAAGGAAGTTGGGAGAGGCAAGGAGTGTGTGCCTTGCCAAATAGGGAGATGGGAGAGGCTAAAACTGGCATGTGCTGTGTGGGAGTGCACTATCTGCTGAACATGTTACCCCCTTGGAAACGCACACAGAGGAAATTGTACTGCCTCCTCGCAGAGTGAGGCTCCAGGATTACTAGGGCTCTTGTTCCATGAAGTTTCTCTCTTGTCTCTCTGGTTTGGGGATGGAGATGGTAATGGGAGTTCTGAATTGAGTGTTTTGACATTTGGGTCAAAAAATTGGGTGTTTTGACATTTCTCTTCACCCAGTCGATTTGATTCACGGCCATGCTATGCTCGAATCAGTCTTAAAGTTAGCTATATAAAAATTAAAGACTTCAGACAGACTTCTGCAGGCTAGTGGGGTTGGCAGAAGCATGGGAGCAGAATTAGCTCAAATTCAGTTAAGCTCATATTGAAGTTGCAAGCTGTATTGGGAATTTGCTTACTTGCTCTCTGGTATGCTTAGTTTTTCAAGATTCTGTATGATCTTGAAAAGTTCTTCTGTGTTAGTATTTTGCTAGCTGGAAGCTGCTAGTTGTCATGATAGCTTCACCCTTGGTCCTGCAATGAGGCATGGCACTGCTTGCTAGTGTTGTCAGGCATACTCGAGCAGAAATAGCAGGGTTTTATGGGTAGGTCTTTGTTACAACTTTCTGCTCTGGATACTGTCTTAATGCATTTATGTGTTTATGCTTGTGAGGTTTCTAGGTGGGAGATGTGTCAACTGTCAGATCCTCATATCTTGTGGTTTTTTTTTTTTTCAGAACTCTATTAGACATAACCTGTCTCTGCACAGCAAGTTCGTTAAAGTCCATAATGAAGCCACAGGGAAGAGCTCTTGGTGGATGCTCAATCCTGAGGGTGGTAAAAGTGGAAAAGCACCAAGAAGAAGAGCTGCCTCCATGGACAACAGCAGCAAACTCGCAAAAGTCAGAGGTAAAGCATCCAAAAAGAAGCCTCCTCTCCAGTCTGCTCCAGAATCCACTGCTGACAGTCCTGTTTCCCAGTTCCCTAAGTGGCCTGGGAGCCCATCCTCAAGAAGCAATGAGGACTCTGATGTGTGGAACACCTTCCGGCCTCGAACCAGTTCCAATGCAAGCACCATTAGTGCCAGACTTTCTCCTATCTTGACGGAGCAGGATGACCTGCACGATGAAGAGCTGCTTCCTTCTCTGGTGTACTCCAGTGCATCCAGCAATGTTCCACCAACTGTGACTGAGGAGCTTGAGCTCATTGATGGGTTAAATTTGATGTCTCCCAGCTCATCTGTGTTATCTACCCAGCAGTCTGCCTCAAGTGGTCAGATCCAGAGAGATTCCAGCTTTCCTTGCAGACCCCAAATGCAGCTGGTCAGACGGCTTCTTTTGGCAATTCCCTGTTTAACCCGGTTTGATATCTCGCTGCAAAGTTCTGTCAGCCATTTTTCGCCCCTCAGACCTTGGAAGCTCTTCTGACACCCAGCTCTCCACCTCCACGGATGTTATGATGACTCAGGTGGATCCAGTTCTCCCGCAGACTGGTAACAGGATGAGCAGCCGAACTCTCTGCTTCTCAGTGGACAAGCTGCCCAGACTAAGATGAGGTCAGGCAATCCACAGGAAGCCAACAGAGCAGCAGGCAGAACCGGTCAATGCCAGTGTTTTGCCATCAACGCTTCCCATAGTAACATCTCCTCAAACACTGCCAGCATCACCAGTTTAAAGGCTCCAGTTTCTGCAACAACTGCCCAGTCGGTCCAGCTGGGCAGTCCGCTGCTTCTTTCTTCTGCTAGCCCTGCTCCCTTGGGATTGAACCAGGACAGGCCTACCCATGACCTGGACATTGACATGTACATGGAGAACCTTGAATGTGATATGGATTACATAATCAACAGTGAACTCATGGATGGAGAAGGACTGGACTTCAATTTTGAACCCATTCTGTCTACTCCCAGCTATCCCAGCACCTCGCAGGCCTCCAACCACACCTGGGTACCAAGTTAACTTCAGGAGCACAAAAAGGTAGGTATAGTTACGTAAAATGCTACAGCTCTATAATGAGAACAGCCCTATATTTCTCATATTTGAAGTTGTGGGCAATCGGTGAAGTTCCCAGTGACTGGAAAAGGGGAAACTTAGCCCCCATCTTGAAAAAAGGAAGACCTGGGGAACTGCAGGCCGGTCAGTCTCACCTCTGTGCCTGACAGATCGTGGAGCAGATCCTCCTTGAAACTATGCTAAGGCACGTGGAAAAAAGGATGTGATTGGTGACAGCCAACATGGCTTCACTAAGAGCAAACCATCCCTGATTAATTTGGTGGCCTTCCACAATGGGCTTACAACATTGGTGTAATATCCTTATCGGGAAGAGCAACTGACATCATCTACCTGGACTTGTCCAAAGCATTTGACACTGTCCCACATGACATCCTTGTCTCTAAATTGGAGAGACATGGATTTGATGGATGGACCACTTAGTGGTTAAGGAATTGACTGGATGGTCGCACTCAAAGAGTTGTGGTCAACAGTTCAATGTCCAAGTGGAGGCCAGTGACAAGTGGCATTCCTCAGGGGTCGATATTGGGGCTGGTGCGGTTTAACAGCTTTGTTGGCGACATGGACAGTGGGATCGAGCACACTCTCAGCAAGTTTGCAGATGACACCAAGCTGTGTGGTGTGGTTGGCACATCCAGAGGGACCTTGACAAACTTGAGAGGTGGGCCTCTGTGAACCTTATGGAGTTCAACAAGGCCAAGTGCAAGGTCCTGCACGTGGGTTGGGGCAATCCCAAGCACAAGTACAGGCTGGGTGGAGAATAGATTGAGAGCAGCCCTGAGGAAAAGGACTTGGGGGTGTTGGTTGATGAAAAGCTCAACATGAGCCAGCAATGTGCAATTGCAGCCCAGAAAGCCAACCACATCCTGGGCTGCATCCAAAGCAGCATGGGCAGCAGGTTAAGGGAGGTGATTCTGCCCCTCTACTCTGCTCTTATGAGACCCCACTGGAATACCGCATTCAGCTCTGGGGACCCAACACAAGAAGGACATGGACCTGCTGGAGCAGGTCCAGAGGAGGGCCACAAAGATGATCTGAGGGCTGGAGCACCTCTGCTATGAAGACACGCTGAGAGAGCTGAGGTTGTTAGCCTGGAGAAGAGAAGGCTCTGGGGGCGATTCTTCTAGCAGCCTTCCTGTACCTAAAGGGAGCCTACAGGAAAGCTGGTGAGGGACTTCTTGCAAGGACGTGACAAGGGGCAATGGCTTTAAACTGAGATTTCGATTAGTTATAAGGAAGAAATTTTTTACATTGAGGGTGGTGAGGCGCTGGAACAGGTTGCCCAGAGGGGTTGTGGCTGCCCCATCCCTGGAAGTGTTCAAGGCCAGGTTGGATGAGGCTTTGAGCAACCTAGTGTAGTGGAACGTGTCCCTGCCCATGGCAGGGGGGTTGGAACTAGATGATCTTTGAGGTCCCTTCCAACCCAAACCATTCCATGATTCTGTCTGAGATAGTTCCTGTGCCCAACTCTGCAGCAGTTAAAGATACCTCTTTGGAAGCGCAGCTCTTCTTTGAGTAAAAAGCTTCTAGGGGAACCACATTCCCTTTCAGAAGGACAAGCAGCTGTGTAAAGGTAGGTAGGTTTAACTTACCAGGTAGTAAACTCTTTTTTTGGAATAGAGCAATAACCTGATTTAAACTCCTGTTGTCTCTTGTAACCAAAGATGACTGTGTTACAGGATGTTGGTCTCTGCCATGCAGTGCCTATACCTCTGAGGTCGACATGAGAGCATATGCTGATTCCATAAATAAAGACATCATCCTGTATACACAGAACGGTTGAACTGAGCCAAGCACATGTTGTGTTTCTATCCACGTTATTATTGTCATTGTAAAATTTTCTCGTATGTGTAGTTGCAAGGAGTGTCTGTGTCATGACTACCTGCTTTGCCCTGTGTGTGGCAGGACACAATCATTCTGTCATCAGACCTTCTGCCTTTCCCTGATCTGGGATAGTCTCGGTAAAGTCTAGTAAGCTGGTTCATCAGCATTAACTACTGAATTGCTGATGTACCTGTTCTTGTACTGGGAAATGGGAGTATGCAGTGTGGATGGAGCTGGAAGGAGGAAGGGTGTGTTAGTGCTATCCCATGCACGCAACGCTGCCTCTGCAGTCATCTTTTGTATTTGCACATCTAGAGTGTGGTTTGGCAAACAGTGTATATGAGACAAGAGTTAAAAGTGTCTTATTCTCTGAGAATGTGACACCCTGATTTGAAGCTCTTTACCACTGGGGCAGTTGAATTAGAGAAATGGAGCTGAAGGCAGACTTCATACTTGCAGCTCGGGTTAGCTAACAGAATTGACAGTTTCTTTTATGGACTGGAGCGCAGGCTGGATATTGGTTGGGAAAGTGGAAGCCTTGCCAAGAGTATTTCCTGTTTAGAAGGCAGGTATATTTATTAGTGTTGCAAATTCAACCCCTAATACTGGCTGTCTGAGCAGGCAGAAGTAAGGGCAAATTGCAGATACTGCTTCAGTTATAGGAAGCCCTTGAGCTTCAAAATGATTGAAACTGAGTGAAATTATCATGTACTTGACCTTAGTACTTCTTCATAGGCACCTGAGTAACCTGGAGGTGGTTTGGACTAGGTGACCTCTGGAGGCTCATTTCAACCTAAATTTTCTGGTGGTTTCTGCTTCTGTTCATGCTGGAGACCAGATATTAAGTTAAATATTTTTCTGCTCTGCCCCAGTACAGTTGTTCTAGACAAGTGTCTTGGCTCTAGACAAAGTGAAATGCTGTCCTTTGAGCCAGTAGTACTTAAACCCTGTCAACATATTGGTGCACCACTGTATATTGACACAGTTTAACTCCTCCTTATTCCAAGTCCCACCACACTGCTTAGGATTTCATTTATTAGGAACTACCTTCTGTCTGTACTTAACAGATCTCTTTACTGTAGAGAAACGGAGGATCAGTCAAGCTTTTCTGTTTCAATATGGGGCTTTTTATAGTCATGCGTTTGTTAACTTGCTGAATTACTGAGTGACTGTCTTAAATTGAATATTCTAACTTCAGGTGGAATACGGAAATTCAGTTTTGATTTTGAAGGCAAATTCGGTTGACAAAATATTAAACTAAGGAGGGACAGGGCATGTGTGGAGAGAAATAGGAGTGCTCCTGGAGGCCAGGAAGGACCCTGGGAGAAGAAGGCAGAATGTTTTCTTAAATTTACAGGTTCCAAAACCAGGAGAGCTGCAGACATCAGTGTCTGCGAGGAGGTCAAGACCATGTCACCTCTTCCTTTTCTGAATCTGTTACTGCAGTGGGTTATTAGGATCCCTGTTTGGAAATCACTGTTCAGGGAAAGCATGGCTGCCATTATATATTGTTCCAGTGTGCCAGGCTTTTTTCCTTTCATATCCTTTCTACGAATATGTTTTTTTCCGTGTTAAATTCACATTGGGAAAAGCTACTCTAAGCGATTGCTAACCTAAAGCTGTCCTGAGTAGTTCCTGTGGCCTTAACCTGCAGCCTTCTGGGTCATTTATGGGTGTAACACTGAGCAAAAACTGCTCGTCAATAAATGCCAGCGATCACACTCTGATTTGAACACCTAGAATTAAACTGGAGCTGGGGAAATACTTATCATTGTAGACAAGAGAAGATCTTAAGGAATAAGTACTTAGTCTGCAGTGCTTGGGAAGACATAAGCTGGTTGATGTTACTTGTGGTGCTGAAAGCTGACCTGACTTTATCACCTTCTTGCAAGTTAAAAGCTGAAGAGCTTGTCCACAGCTTCACCAGGAGTCTCTTTTAACCTCCGGTCTCTTACGTGGAGATTAGAGATGAAGCACTGAAACTTTGTCTCTGCCCAGCGGCAATGCGACACCCACAACCCTAGCTATTAGGCGCAGAGGAAGAAAGTCAGAGTGTGAATGCTTTTTTTTAGTAGGAAAAACATAAATTCCCAATTTCTGCTGCTTTTACCTGATAGCTGTGGCTCATTTAGTTGTGAGCCTGCTGTTCACTGGTTAAGGCACTGGATGTCCAAGCCATAGTGACTTACAGAAGCCTTAGTGAGCACAGTCATAGAAAAAGGATAGCCACATCTGGAATTAGATGGTGGCATGCAGGTGCTCAACGAGGGCAGCCACTCTTGCCTTCAGCACTTAATGCATGTGTCCCCCATTCTGGTTGTGGGAAGTGTGAGTTGCCACCTGGCTGTCTCTGAGCAGCTCAGGGACTTTGGGCTTGCTCATCTACCTCTGTTACGTATTTCTGCAAGCCAGAAGGAGGAATACCTGGGAAACAGAATTTCCTTTTTGTACAGTGGCGAGTTTATATGCCTCATTGACAAGTGTAAAGTCCATCCACTCTCTGATGGACACTAGTTATGAACATCAGTTGTTCATTAGACTCCCTATAGCTTCAGCTGGAGAACTCTTTATCCCTTGCCAGCTTGGTCTGGACTCATGATTTTCCTGCTGTGCTCTATCTAATTCCTTTTGGTCCAAACACTGTATTTTTGTCTCCCAAACATTAATAATAAATAAATAACTCCTATCAACTTGCAGTTTTCCCAGACTACCTGACTGCTTCTGTTTTAAGTTACTGTCTTTTCTTGTTTCCTGGCTGATTCCCTCTTGTAGCTTCTTTTCCTTTCACGAGTTCATTTCATGCTCACTGTTACTGAATGCAACTGATTTGATGTCCGACGTGCATCTTGCTATTCTGCCTTCCAAAGGTGATCATAGATATGTGGTGGAGGGTTTTATGTCAGTGGTCCTTAAGTCTGCTTAGACCTATTCCACGGCTTGTTTGAATGAGTTGTGGCAGCTTCATTCAGGTGAGGTGGAAGACCTGAGAACGGATCTTCAGACTCAAAGGGAGAATGAGAAATCTAGAAATGTCTAATTATTTTGAGATAGATACAGGATTTCTTTAAGTGAGTGAACATAAAGAGTTTTAGCGTGTGATCTCTAAAAATCTTTTTTTTGCTGCCAATTGATATTTGTGGTTGCTTAAGGTGAAGAGTAATTTTCCTCTTCTTTGCTGCTTCCCTACAGTGCCACTGGTGTTAGCCAAGTCGTCCTTCTTTAAACCTTCTTATCTTGCAGAGCTTCGTTGGTGCTGTCAGCTTACAGGAGGAATGCTTACTTCTGACCTCTGTGCTTTTGTTTTGTCTTTGTCTCAAACATACTCTGAAGCTTGGAAATGAGCAGTTGCATCCTCCACTTGACTCTCCATTGATCAAGGTCTCTTATGATTTGTGTTTGTTCCTTGCTGGAAGTTGGCATCCTTTGAGCAGCAAAGGAGCTGATTAATAGTAATGAACTCCTATCTGTGCATCCGATTCCCACTGAAGCTGAGATCTAACCATTCACTCTATTTTTCTTCTTCCAGTGTCTTCAGGTTTGACATCGGGTTCTGACTTCACTTCCCCACCCCTGGCAGAGAAAAGATGGAGCACATTGGATTCAATTTCCCTGGCAGCACATTCCTTGGGCAGAAGGGGTTGCCCGCCTGGGAAGAAGGGGCAACCTGCATCTGGCTGCAACAGGAAGAGTTTAAAAATAGTAATCCTCTTATTGCCACAGCTCTTCCTACAAAACCTGACCCGTGCCTTAGACCATCTGGAGAAAACCTTGGGCTGTACATGTCCAAAGAGGAGCCCTGGTAAAAACCTCGGCCAGAAGACTCTGTGCCAGGCAATAGCGTTTTCCCATGTGAAGAGTTGGGTTTGCTGGAGGAATCTCCCAATGGCTATCCGCTGTTCTGCGTGGCAGAAATCTCCCAGTGCCTCGACTGGTGAGGGCTGGGTCCTGCTCTCACTTGGCTTGCCCTCTGGGGCAAAGTAGTTGGAAGTTTTCATTAGCCACCAGATGTGCACTTGGTATCCCACAGACTCGCAGAGGAATTGGAAGGAGCTTGTTGGTGGAAGCCCTGTGGGAAAAGGGTGCACTGTTTCAGGAGTTGATTTCAAGTGTGCCCATCTCTGGAGCACTCATTGTCATTCTGCAGGGTAAGGGTGGTGGTTGTGGTGTAAGAGGCTTCCTCTTGTTCACCCGAGTGGAAAGAGAGGACATTTGAGTTTTTCACTGTGCCAACTGAGCCCCATTGAATCAGAAGCATGTTTCGAGAAGTCCCTGTGCTGTTCTCAGCACTTTCCTGATACACCCGGCTGCTGTAAAATAAGCAACAGGTGCTAAAAGCTGATTTTTGGGACAAAAAACCATCATTGTTTCTGATCTGTCTTGCTACAGCAGAGAAGTGGAAAGCGTGGGTGTGGCCTTAACAGAGCCCTGGTTTCTTTTCAGAAGGGCATTTTCTATAGATGAAATATTTTTTTACTAATCTGGGAACTTTCTACAGTGAATATGAAGCCAATGTTAAGTGTGTCCCCATTAGGCATATTAGGCATCTCTCCCTCTGAGAAGGTACCAGTAACAGACTTCTTTTCAGAGTTGTATTAGGAACAAACGCATTTGATGTTGATAATGTATATGATTGAGAGGAAAGAATTGGCAGGTCGCTGTGGTTTCAAACCACCTTGGGGAAGTTGTACATTGTTGTAATCTATATGTAAAAGTAGCTGCAAATTACATAGAAGCTTTTCTAAAACCTTTTAAATATATATTATATTTAATTGAAGATGAGATTAGTGGATTAAAAAAAAACCAAACACATTTGCTGCATCTGTCCCCTTGATACCAGGTAACACTACATACAGTATGGGAGGGGACAGACCTAAGGCATTTGGACTAAGAAGCTGAAAATGTCATTGGAAAATGGGAAGGGCACCACAGTGTAACTGGGGAATGGCTGCTCTTCCGAGAACAGGCAGAAGATGCCTGCATGGCATGGCATTCAGCCACAGCTACTCAGTCTCTTTCCTCGACTGGGCACTCCTGCCAAGCCAAGAGCACAATGTTAGGGAACGCTAATCATTAACAGCACACTCATTTTCAGCTAATCCCTTAAGTAGCTGGACTGCAGCTGATACATAGGACAGATTCCCTAGTCTGCTAAGAAGATGGTGTGGACTAGATCTACTGGCACTCTGCGTAGCCCTTATGGAGGGCACGATCAGTTGTATTTAGTAGCTTGCTTTTTGGTTTCCGAGGGTTTTTGTTTTCTTGCAGAAGTTTCTGCTACTGCTGGGGAACTTGAAGCCTGTAGGCACACCCTTGGGATGTACCTGGGATCCTGCACTATCTCTTTGTTCTTGCAGGACAGAAGCTAGGAGTCAAGAGGTTAGTTCAGAACACTAGCCAGCATGGTTCCGTCACCTTTTGGTACTTGCAGTGGCAGGATCTGTGGAGACATAGTGCTTTCATGGTGTTCTGGTAGGCTTGGTCTGGCAGAAAGCCTCACCAATTGTTTCTGAAGGTGGCAGTGGCTTCTGTTCAGAAGGTTTGTATCATGCAGTGCAATGAGCCATACTGTTATAACCACTTGTCTGTTCTGTTTTCATGGGTTTCATTTCATTTGTGTGGAGATTGGAACAGGAGTGGTTTGTCTGGTTACAAAGCAACAAGGAGTCTTCAACAGTCTTGTCTTTAAGATAAGACTGCCATCAGAGGCCTTTGAATGGTTTGATAACCTTTGCTTTGAAGGCTGTCTTCATGGCAGACCTCATGGTGATATGTTTCAAATTTACCCACATTTGCATGTCTGGCCATGCCTCGTTGTAACAAACAAAAAGGCAGATCCTAAGCTGAGATCCCAGGTCTTGCAGACTTGTCATGGATGCATGTTCTCACTGCAGTAGTTCACTACACAAATGGATAGTTACCCTTTCCACAAAGTCCTGATAGCATGTACCACACGTAAGGCCGTTCTGTGCGTGCAGCTAATAAATCTGGCGGATTTCTGTTATTTGGTGCATAGTGTGCCACTTTAACCAGTTTGGGCCCTGAGAGGAAATGAATCCTGTGATCTCTAGAGCAAGTTGACTGACTGCCTGAGCTTCACAGCTGTGTATCAAAGGACGGCAGGCCGTATGTGTGGTCGTGTTATATGTGAATCTCTAGCTCATTTCTCGTGAAAACAAGGCCAAAGCAATAGGAAGAACAATATTAGTAACCAGTGCTTCAGACCTACAAATCCATGGTGAACTGTTTCAGTCTGGGTTGGTCTGTGGGGAAGAGTTCTGTCCTTCAGGCTGTTCCAAGGTGTCCCCTAGATGTGACAGCACTGGCGACCTGGCCTGGTCCCTGGCTGTGGAGACCGTGGCCCTGAGCACTCACGTAGCGCCCCAGGGAGATCTGACACTCTTAGCTGTACACGTCCTCAGCCTGTTCCAGCTGAAGGAGCTGCAGCCCAGGTACACCAAGGCTCATCGGTGGCTGTTGCCCTACAGTGTGAGTTCATAAGAGACCCTGTCCTTTTATTAAGGAATAGACCACCTTCCATTGTTTTTTTTTCCGTGCTCCCAGGCCCGACTTCTGGGGAATCACCTGTCCTGGGACAGCACTGGAAACAGGAGCACCTCTGGCTGGAGTCAATGCTGTACCAGTGTGTTGACAGTGATGTCTCTGTCTTGCAGCAATCCGTGCAGGTTCTCTCTGTCTCCTCAACACAACAGGAGCTGGCAGTGGTTGAAGAAGCCTGAGAGTGCACTAGTGCTGAGGATGGTGTTTGGAAAACTAACAGTGCTCAATAAACCATGAATGTAATGTTGCAGGGCTCAGGCAGGCAACTTAGCTTCTCATTGTACATGTAGCGGGATAGCTTGGATCATGGGCACAGGGAGCAGGGATGCAGAGAATCTGGGAGTTCTCCAGCCCTTCTCAGGTAACTTTCTTTCATAAACTTTGAGCTTTTCTACCCTCGTAGGACACAGGAGACTTTGAAGTTCCTAAACTGCTGCTTACTGAAAGGCTGTACCTGGCAGGGTGTTGCTCAAGTACTTGTCCAGTTTTTTTTGGTTCTTGCCCAAAGTGTTTGCTACTGACTGCTGCTGAATTCAGGACAGTGTCTTGGTGGATCTTTGTTTGTGTTAGCACCACAGGCCCCATACTTGTGTGGCTAGTTTTTTGCTCTAATGAAGGATTGGGCTGGGATTTTGAGGGCTGCTGTGAGCTGGGTGGGGAGGGCAGGGGCCAGTGACATGGGGACTGATGCTCCTGGATAAGTGCCTGAGGGGAGTGGGCAGGGGGGACTCTTGGCGTGAAGCCTTATGTTGTGCTGTGTGTGTTTTTCCTTGTCCTCACTGAGCTTGGGTAACAAGTTTCTTCATCTCCAGAGGATCAAATGCCATCTTTCATGGCATGAAGCCACCACGCAGCTCTGGGATGCAAAGGATTCGGGTACCTAGGCCCATGGAGCCTAGTAGGAGACTGACTTGTTACTTTTACTTACACCTGGGTTTAGCAAATTGCTTGATCCTTCTTTATAACTTAGCATATTTTACTATACTCCCAGCTTCCTGTGAGAGCTTGGAATATTGAAAATTTTTTGAACCTCTTAATTTTCCTTGGTCATGTGTCTAAAACATATCATCCTCTACCCTGTGCTTTAACAACAGCAGTCAAATCATCCTGGTAAGTGTGAGGAATGAAAGCAGTGGGAGGATTCCAAAACCCGGGTGTATTCATAAACGAAGCTCATACTAGAAGCAAGTAGCACTAATCAGCTTTTCCAAAGGAAATGCCTAGGAAACTGTTGTGTAGATCATAATTTGTTAATTTTTCTTACTCAGTTGCTTGTTTATAGTCACACTCAAATGCTTCAGGGCTTCTCAGCCTTGCTCCAGGACTGAGAAACCTGTGTCTGGTGCCACGGGTAGGAGTGCCTTGGGAGTGGTGTCCTGGACTGCCACCAAAATAATGTGCAAGTTTGGACCCATTATAAAAAACCTGCACAAATCAATCAAACTTTGGGACATGAGCATGAACAGGGATAGCTTAGGGTTTGCCTCAGTTGCATGTCTAATGAAAAACATGTTCTAATTAATGTGGGTAAAAGCAAGCAAAAGGTGACTCCTGAAGCCTGAAAGATCTGTCCATGTGAAAGCTGAGTAAGGTGTGGTAACCCATCACCACAGTTGCTCACCCTTCAAGAAAGGGATCCCCTTTCCTCAGTAGCCTTTCTGGCTCTCCCTGCATTCGATGTGTCTGTAGTTGATGGAAAACAATCTCTGATGGAATCAAAATTGCATCTAATATTGTGGTGTAAAGCAGGGAGAAGAGGCAGCAGGAGCTGGCGGTGTTGCATTTATGGTTCTCTGGCTAAGGCAGCATTGTGGTGTGTGGTAGAAGGGGATGTTCACAGCTGGTGCTGTGGTGCTTGGTGTGGTGCTACCCTGTGGTGCTTCTGAAGGTGTCTTGAGAGATTTGGCTACGTAGAAGATGGGTCACTTCTGAAAGGAGCCTTCTTCATAAGGCAGTGGGGGATGGTTCTGTGAAATGATGCTTCCAGCACAGTGGAGTCTTCATGTGGTGCGATGCCAGGAAGGATTACTGCATTGCTAGCACAGACATCTGCACACAGGGCATGCACCACTAGCTGACATAGTTTCTACCCCATCCCCTCTGCACTCTTTCATCCATTTCTCACAATTTTTTTTACATAATAAATCTCTGCTTTTATTTGCTCTCTGAAGCAGTGTAACTTCTGAACCATTACAGGCTCTTTGTTACCATCTGTGCTAGCAAGACTGTAGAATGTGCTAGACTAGGGGGGAAGGTTGACAAATAAAACCTGTAATCCTCTGCTCTGTGTCTCATGCGATTTGTTCTGTTTCCCCAGTGAGGACCAGTTATTTTTTTCTCACCCTTGGCTTCTTTCCTGTGCCCTCCTCACCTGTTAGAGCAACCCCTTGGTGAAGTGCCCCTTAGCTGGCCAGAGGTGAAAGGGTCACAGCGTGACAGCCTGCAAAGGCTCCAGGGTGCCCTGCAGTTTGTAGAGCCCTGGTGTTACAACTTGCTGGCAGTGCAAGAGGACCCATGGGGTTGCCAGGCTCTAAAAAATGACCCTAACTTCTGCAGGACTAGTCTAGGGTCATCCTAGCCTCTTCATTTCCTTGCCCCTTCTAGACCTGAGTGCAGAAGATGACTCTTGTTCATTCTATGTAGCTGCATTCAAACATCTTTTGAGTGTCAGTAACTCTATCAGTTATCTTCAGGAATAGAGAGATGGATTTGCTGTTACTCTCTTCTTCCAGCAACCGCATCCACAAGCAGATGCTGACACTTAATTAAGACAGATGAGTGTGTGAGTGAGCTTTTATCTTTGCTTATATACCCCAATTCCTCCATCAGGGAAAGGAAAGTTACTACAGCTGAGGAGCATTGTTGATGTTAGAAGATAATGTCTTGGAGCTGCCCAAAGGGGACATGAATGTCAGAGTGAAACCTGGGAGCTGATCATTCCTTGGGACTGCTCAGAGGTGTGCAAGTGGGTAAGAGGCCTCTCTGGGCAGGAGAAAGCTTCAGCTGGGCACCTTAAGGAGTCCTTCCTTGACATAAGGCAAGTGGGAATGAGGAACGTGGTGCAGCCCTTGGATAAAAACAGTGTGTCATTCCAGTAGATCTACCTTCTCGCAGCTGGGATGGGGCTGAAGGATGTGCTCTCTCCCTCTGTCCTGGGGTACCACAGCTCAGGAGAGGTCTTGCAGAAGATGGGACTGGTTAAAGCCTCAGTCGTGTTGCTTTGGAGGCAGATAAGAAGATCAGAGAGAAACGGGGGAAGGGGTATAGAGCACAGATTCCACTGGCCTGGTTAGATACATGGAGAGCAAATTTGGGATGTTTTTAAAAAAACTGCTGAGGAGAAATTGTCATTCATGAAGTTGCACAGTATGTGTATAGCCAAAAAACTTGCATTTGAAGCCTTGGATACTCAATATTCAGTAATATCTGATGAAGAACACCATTAAAAAATAACAGCTTTAAAATGGTTAATGCAAATAACTCTGGAAGGGATCTTAAGGCTCCTGCTTCAAGATTCAAGCCAATCTCCAAAAATGGGGGATTAGGAGGAGATGTTAGGGGAAGTCTGTCCCTCATCTGTTCCTTAGACACTTCTTAGGGCTTCCTGCAAGCACATAACGGTAAGTGCTGTTGGAGAAACAAAATGCTGAGGGTGGATTTTGCAGTTGTTGCTTGGATCAGAGTAGATGTGTTCAAAACTTGGCATAGAACAGGGGGCCCATGCATTCCCTCCAGTAACTGTTAACACTTTTTATGCTGATTGAGCATTGACCTGTGACACTTAGCATTGCCAAGGAAATCAAAGTGCAGAATAGATGCCAGGCTGGGACCTGGATACCTTGGCTCAGGGTCGCTTTTGATGTGTGTCTGCAATAGTCACCAAGAGTGCTGCTGTGTGTCACTGAGTGCTGCTGTGTTCTGCCCAAACGGCTATGTGGGGTTGGTGCACCTGTTTGCAGTAGGTCAGTCTTTCTTGCAGTCTTGGAGACCTCATAGCTCTCCCGAGTTGTCACCATAAGCGTTTTGGCGTGCAGAGTAGTTGTCTGCAGAGCAGCAGTACCTTAAGCCAGTGCAAAAACTACACCAGCTTTTCTGCTCACCCTGGTTTCTGGCCAGAGACCTGGTTTTCCCTGGGTGGTTGATGAACGCTTCTCCAGTGCCACCAGTGATGGGACCATGTGTGAAAGCATGGCAGGGAAGTCTGTTGCCCTGCTCCACATGGCTTTTGTGGTGGAGTAGCTGGTGCATGGGGAAGGCAAACTGGGGAACAGGGAGGTGGTGGAGTGCATGCTGCCTGTTCCAGAGCTGTCTTGGCTGGACAGTCTCCCTGGCTCCTGTGTACTATTTTTTTGCCCCCTACTGCTGTGGTAAGACCAGCAGCCATAGGCCTGACTTTTAATGGGTGGATTGTAGGAGCTGTGACAGTAACCATTGCTGCGGCATGGTCTGTTGTTCTCTGCAGACTAGGACGCACCATTCCTCCCACTATGCAGCTTGGGAATGGCTCGGCTGTTACAAAGCAGTCCTGGCTGCACCTGCCAGCATGCCGTTCTGCTACAGGCTGTTGCAAGAAACTCAGTGACTGCTTTGGACGTGTGCCTGCGTCTTCCCCTCAGTAATTCCAGGTAAGGTCACAGTGGCCTTGCTCCCACATAGGTGTGCTGGACATCCTGAAGGGTTCCTGCAGAGGAGAGGTTCTCTGGGCTCTGGCAGCTTTCCTCTTTCCAGCCACTAGACCAATAGAGAGGAATATCCTAGTCTGAGCAGATGAGAGGTGCAGAGGACACCAGGGCAGGGTCCCAAGCATTGAAGTTGCCACACTCGTGGCGTGCTGTGTGGCTTAGAGTCATCTGCTTACCTCAAATGGTGTAGTGTCTGCACTGCCCTTCCCAGGAAGCCTTAAGGCCTGAGCCTCAGTGAGTACACAGCTTCACAGCTTGGCCAGGCACAGCTGGCCTGGCCAGCAGGAGGGCTGATGAGGTGAAGGACCAGCTCAGATTTCAAAATCTAAGCTGTAGTTACTGGTATGGTGCTCTGAAGTGTCTGGTCAACAAGTTCCTTACAGGCTTCTCCAGTGACAGAATCATCTGTACTTGAGTTAACGGCTACAAACCTACTGGAGACATGACAGTAACTTTGCTGGCTCTGCAAGGATGGGGGTAGGTGGTTGCTTCATCTCTTGCTTTCTACCTCTGAGATCATACGGGGATGTTTTCTTCTTGTTGGGGAGCTGAGGCTGGCAGTCTTCCCTAGCCTTGCCAGCAGCTGTGCTCCTTTCTGGTCAGGGTTGACAGCCTGTGGAGCCCTGTCTTGCTGCTGTGACTGGTTCTGCGAGCTGGAGCAGGCAGCAGCTACCCCGGCTCTTCGTGCACAAATGGAGAGTGATGGAGGAGGGGCAGGGCACCTGCTTCGCATCTCCTGGGGATGGACAGCCCTTCGCTCCCAGCCAGCGCGGTGCTGTCACTGCTTTCTCTCTTCCCAGCAGTGCAGGTTGACAGTGGGTGGAAAGGATGCTGCTGCTGGCAGCATACTGGGAACCAGCACTGGCTGTACAGAGATGCGGATGCTCCATTTGCCTTGGGAGCAGTGAGCGCTGCAGAGAACTGGCTGTCGTGGCTCATCCCAGCCCTGCAGGGGACGAGCAGCTTTCGCAGGGCAGGAGAAAGGCTGGCAAAACAGCTGGCAAACAGCCAAGCTGCTGCAGTTAATCAGAGCACTATGCTGATGGTGAGCAGGACACCCAGCTGCCCTGATCTGTGCTCAGCCCTCACTGTGGCTAAATGATGGTAAAGCAGTGCCAGTCCCAGTACTGTCGAGCCAAGCCTGGTGGCAGCTGTCCCAGCAGCAGTTCTGGCACTAGTACTGACTCACCCAGTACTGCCCAGCACCAGCTTTTACTGCCCGGGCACCAGCTTGGCCCAGTACAAGCTAGCCCAGCCCCAGCGCAGGTTCCTCCAGCCTGTGCTGCAGGGAGGGCTCCTCCAGCATGGCTGGGGAAAGAGCTGGTCCTGGTTTCTAGCCTTGCTCACTGAGCACCTGCTTGTGAGTGTGAGCAAAATGCTTCTTCCTCAGCTGCAGAAGCAGCACCCACACCTCACCCGCCCATGGCCAGGTACCTGGCAGGGGACAATCCAGATCCGTCCTCCAGCACCCTCCTCCTTGCAAGAGCACCTTGAAAACCTTCCCTCTTTTTCTATTGAACATCCAGCCTGCGGCAGTTGCTCATCTGAGCATGGGAAGAGGACATAGCTGAGCTGAACAGGACGGGTCCAGCCTCAGTAACCAGCTGCTGGCCCTGACCAGACCTGTCAGCTGGAAACATTGGGTTTCCTGGAGCTGAAGCCATCTTGGGGCTGTGGTCAGCCAGGCACTACTGTCCTGCCTTCAGAGCAGCCATGTAAGTTTTGGATCCCCTTCCCAACATTGAGCAGAAATAAAGCACGCGTCCATGTCAAACATAATATATTTATAGCAAAAATAGGCTTTTTCTGTAGCTTCCATACACAAGGTTTTCTCCCCGTACATTTATGCAGTAAACAGGTCGACTGAAGCAGCATGTGCTGGCTGACTTGACAGCTGCCCTTGCTTCAGGCTCCCACTTATCACGGGTGGCCTCATTCCACTTACGTGCTGCTCTCCAGAGCCTGCACCAGATCTCCTGTACCTCCCCAGCCAGGGGCTGCGGCACAGGCAAGGAGCAGCCCTGGGATGGGGGAACAGTGCTGCATGGTCCTGCCTGCTGGGCAGAGGGTGAGGCTGGTGCACAGTCTGCCTCTCTTCAAACAGGGACAGCCTGGCCCAGGTTCAAGGAGAAGCTTCCTGTAGTTCACCTATGCTAACCACAGGCTCTTCCACCCTGCTGTTAAGCAGCAAGAGATTGGGTACAGGACCTTAGCCCTCTCCGTGGTGCTAAGAAGGTATAAGCCACATTAACTCGGGAAGCTTCCCATGTTTCTCCTGCCCCTCCCCTGATCGGAGGCAGAAGAGGAGCTTTGGGGCAAGCTCCCCAAGGACTGCCCAAAGTCCCCTGCGGAAGCCTCCAGAGCCTGAACACTGTCAGAGATCTTCTCACCCCACAGTCAGAGAAGGCAGAGCACTAGGGCACCCTGCCAGCAGAGCTTCACAGTTTAAGTTCACCTGGGTCATCACTTGTCCATCTTGGAGGGATCTGGCACATAGACCTAAAGGGTAGGACACGCAGGCAGCAAGCGCATCCTCTTCCTGTGTCAGGCTGGGGAAGGGCCCTTGCTCGGAGCCAGCACTCCTCCCTGCCTGACCATGCCACTCAGGACATTGCAACACAGCCGTGAGATGCCTGCACTGTTCCCAAGTGAGATGCATCACCCCAACGAGGCCAGGTGCTGAAGGGTTGGCTTGCAAGCAGGGCAGCTGCTGCAGCACAGAGAATGATGCCAGCTCTCCCCTCTGCAGTGCCCAGGCGAAGAGCTTCTGCTTGCAGGGGAGCATCCCTTTAACTAGCCCCAGTCCCTTCCACCTCCTTCTCCCCCCATGTCTTTGGCAGTCCTCCTTGGACATGTTCAAGTCTCCAGCATGACACTGACATCTCAGCAGCATGGACTTGCCTCACAGTTTGGTAATTGCACGTATGGGGCCACTCAGTGAGCCCCACAGGAGGGGGGAGCGGGGAAAGGAACAAGACAGTCAAGTAAACTAAATGTGAGTAATCCCTCGCCGTCCATCGCAGCATGATGGGTCACACACAAGGCAAGGGAGAGAGAATGCTGCCTGGCCTGCCGCAGCACAGCTCCCTGCCCTCTAGGAGATCATGTACTGGGTGATGGCCTGCAACGCGTACAGCAGCTCTGCCTGCATTCGGGCTTCCAGGATGAGCAGGTTCACGTGGACCTAAAGGAGAAGCAAGAGAGGTTCAGGGAGCCACAGTGTGCTGGGGCAGGGGTGCAAGCAAGTGCCCACCTGGGCTAGTGAGTCTTTTGGCATGGGACAAAACACCACCAATTTCTCCAGCATAGGCAGATGGCCTTTCTCCTTCCTCCCAGTCCTGCAGGATGTGGCTGCCTCCAAGAGCCATGTGCTGGGGAGTGCCCATCACACTCGGCACAAGCATGCCAGGCTGGTACTGGCATGGTCCCTGCTGCCCACAGCAGCCACTCCTGTGAGTTCCATCTGGTCTGAGGGCTCGCCTGGAGGCACTCATCAATGGGGTACTGGGCCTTGGAGATCCCCACACTGCTGGTGTCCCCTGTGCTTACCACATTGCCGGCAGTCCCACACTATGCTAAGCGCAAATCCTTACAAACAGCCAGTTCCATTTGTCCCTCTACCTGCCTTGAACTGGTTTAGTGGCTCAAAGGTTTCCCGTACACCCCCTGAAGCACCCCAGCCTGCAGCCCCTGCCTGCTCCTGGCCCCACTGCAGCTGGTCAGAGCCAGGAGCTGGCTGTCCACCTTTCACTGTGCTTGAACTGCTTCCAGAACCTGTCAAACATTTCTGGGTTTGTCTTCTCTGGTAACAGGTTACAGTTTTAATGTAAACTTTGAGCATTCGCTCCAGGAGCTGATTTACTTCTGCGTAGTCGTAGTCATCATACCTGTGGGGAGCACAGGGGCGAGTCACAGCCAGTACCGTGTCCCTGCAGACCACCTTGCTCATGGTCTGCTCAGGGCACGGCACAGCTGCAGGGAAGGGGGACACACAGCAGCGGCCCCACACACTGAAACCCTGTCTCCAAAGTGCCCTGTCCTGGCCAGAGCCTGGCCCAGCATCCAGGCAGGCAATTCACCTCCATCTCTTTTCCAAGTCCATCTGCAAGACAGCCCGAGTGCCCAACCCTTCTCCCGCCTGGGTCTGCCCTGTTTTCTCCCCTGGACCCCAAGGCTGGCTTCCCTACCTAATGCCAAACATGCAGTGGATGTAGTTCCAGATGCCTCGCTTAAAGACAGAGGGTTCACAGCCCTGCCGCTTGGGCCATGGCACTGCTTTTCAGACCATCCACCATCCGAAACTTCTCATCCAGGAGATGTCCGATGTCAGAGTACAGCCGGTTGACCAGCGAGAAGCCATGGTCTTCCCAGGAATAATCCTGTTGAGCACAGCAAGAGGCTTTCACACTGCAAAAAGGAGTCCAGGGCATGTTCCTAGGGAGAAGGGCTGGAGGCCTTGGGATGCAGCAGAATTCAACAGATTTGCTTTTGGGGCAGCTCTGCCACAAACCACAACATCCCTTCTCAGGCAGCTTTTGAATGATTTTTGACCCTTGTCCCTGCAAGGACGAGATGAAGAAATCAGCAGCCCTTGGGGACAGAAGTCACTGGTCACCTCCCTCTCCTAGTGGGGCAGGTGCCCTCTCAGAGCTGAGCTTCCGTGCCCGGGCATTTTGCAGAAGCAGCTGCACCAGATCCAGGCTGTATGGGCACCCTCACAACCGCCCACTCTCCACCAGGAGCAGAAGAGAAGAGGAAAGGAGAGGAGAGGTGGCAGCCCGGGCTGCTGCCCGCCAAGAGAGCAGGAATCTCACCTGGACTCTGAATACCTGCGTCTGATCCTCGTCACGCCGGGCAAAGTCCTGGTATCCGAAGTCAGGGTCCTGCATGTAGCATGCAAGGTTGGTGGCACTGGTCACTTCCCTGTCGGCATCTGTGAGAGGGGAGAGCCCCGCAGGTGGGTCAGAGCGATGCTCAGCTGCCCTGTTTCCAGTCACAGCTGGTGTTGAAAGCTGGGCCTTGCTGTGCCTCTTTAGCAAGCGCTGCTGCCTTCTTTCCTGCCCCGCTAACATCCCAGGAGCCCCTCTCCAAACTGTACATCATGGAAATTGTAAGTATAGACATGAGGGAGCAACACCCAGGTATGTCATATGAACTCCCATCCCGCACACCCACCTCCACTCCCTCCCCCTCACCTTCCTCTCGGTCCTGCTGCAGCAGCCTTGTCTCCTCCCTGCCTTCAGTCTCCACATGGATCCGCTGCATGCGTTCCCAGAGGGAATCCAGCTCCATGCAGGAGTCCAGGGACTGCACAGACACAGGCTTGAGGGTGAGGGCAGTGGTCCTGGCTGTGCCCCCCATCCCCCTGCAGACCCACCCTCAAGGACTCACCCGCTTGCGGTTGGTGCGCAGCAGCTCCTGGCTGCAGCCGTTGCCGGTGGTGGCTTCACAGAAGCACCCGTTCCCGGGTGACAAGGGCTTCAGCGAGCCTCGGCCCCCGGGCCCTTCGTCCTGCTCGCAGCCACAGCCGAAAACAAAGCTTGCGAGCGCATGGCAGTGCGCCAGGAGGACGACAGCATGCACCAGCTCTGCCAGTGACCAGCTCCACTCACTGATTTTCAGCAGCTTCTGCAGGACACAAACAGACCAGCGATGCGACTTAGGCAGGTGGCCGGCACCCCCTGGGAATGCTGCTGTCCCCTCCTCCGCCCTGGTCCCTGGCTGAGAGCCCCCCTGCAATACCTCAATGTGCTCCTTGGTGATGAGCCATGGCCGGTGTGCCAGGATCTTGTTGATCTCACTGAGGTTGCGGAGCTTGGGGGGGATGAAGTCAAGGCCACGCAGCCACTGGGGATCACCCCCGGCGCGCAGGAACTGCAGCATGTGCAGGTTCACCAGGTACCGGCACTGGTGCCGGGCGGCTGCCTGCAAGAGCAGCACGTCAGCATCCCCGCACCATGCCGGCAGGACAGGCGTCCAGGGACCCCATGCCCACCTCTTGCCCACCCTCCAGGACATCATCATTTTGGCCTCTGTAGAGAAACCCGCGGCACAGGCTGCCCGGCGGAGGGAGAGCGGGGAGCCTTGCAGGGCTGAGCGGAGCTCCCCGTCCTCTCCAGCTGCTCCCAGCAGGGCTCACCATGATGGCGATGTAGTGCCGGCAGTCGAAGGGCAGCGGGCCGTCCATGTGCAGCAGGTAGTGCTGTGTCTTGAGGAAGCTGTCGAGGTACTGCGGGTGGTAGCCCATCTGCTGGGTCACTGCCTCCAGCCGCCCCCGGCTCGCCAGCACCTTCACAAAGAGGAACTGGGGGCGCTCAGGGTCGCTGCTGGACATCTTCACTACCTGCAGGAACGCGCTCTGCTTAGCTCTTCCTGGAGCAGCCCCCAGTGCAGCAGCCCACCCCAGCCAAGCCTGGGCTCTGCAAGGGGCTGGGATCCCCTTTCCCAGCTTGGTGCTCCCAGAGGGACACCATCAGGTCAGAAGCCACTGCAGAGGGCTCAAGCTCTGGTCGGGGAGCTGGGTGGAGGACTGCTCGGCAGGGTCACTACTAGCGAGAGGACAGGCTGCAAGAGACACAGGTTGGTCTCTACCTGGGAGAGAGCATTGCCTGGTGAACAGAAGCAAAGGGCAAACTAGGAGTGATGTTTCCTTCCTCCCAAATGCAAGGCCAGAGCAGGAGAAAACATGACAGATGAAAGACCTCCCAGAAGGGAGCAACCCGTCAGCCTTACTGCCAGGCCCCTGCACGACTAGCACTGAGCCTTCCCACCCAGCACTGCAACGGGGGAAGAGCTGTGGAGCCAGCTGAACTGCTTCTGGGCTCCTGCCCTGGCAAGCCAAGGGGCAAGCAACACCCTGGCACCCACCACACAGTTGGGAGCCCACGGAGGGGCTCAGAGGTCTCCTCACGTGCTGCCCAAAGAGACAGCATGGGAGCACTTCCTGCAGCACACGGGTACATGGCACAGCTGGCACCAGGTGTGCCCACTGGTGAAAATACAGACAGGCAGCTCAGTGATGGAGGTCCAGCCAAGCACAACCGCAAGCCACACCACCCCAGTCCCTCCTGAGAGGGTGGTGGGAGCAGAGGGCGGGGATGTACAAAAGGCACCCGGGCAGCTCCTGTGCCCCAACAGCCCCGTCGCCACATCTCCCACCTAACAGTGGGATCTGCACCCGCAGCTCGCCCGCCCCGAGGCACGGGCATAGCAGGCATTAACCCTTGTCACACAAAAAGTCACAGCTCCACTCATGTGCAGGAGCCCAGGCAGCACCCTTAGATGCAGAGGGCACGCCTCCCCACCAGGGCTCAACCTGAAATCTCCCATGGGAGCAACTGGCCCCTCTGACACTGCCGTCGTCTTCCTCCCACTCATCTCTCCTGTGCAGTCACTCGAAGGCTGATGACTGGGGCATGGCAGCAAATGAGGAGCATGTCTGCAAACCATCCCCTGACCCCGGGTTGTCACTGCCAGCCAGGACACACAGGCAGCCCTCGGAGCCCCAACCAGGAATCCTGGTGCCCAGTGCACCTCGCCTTGCCAGCAGCTATCTCGCCAATCAGAGAGCTGTCGGGCCTTAATTTCTGCAGTGGCTCGGCTTGCTGCCACAGGCAACCCAGAGGGTCAGGGCAGCACTGGCAGGAACAGCAAAGCCGCGGGGAGGAGCACCCCGAGGTGAGGGGGAGGCAGAGTGGGGCTGAGCCACGCAGCAGCACAGGCCAGTCGCGCCCGCAGGGGCAGTGCAGGAAGCAGGTTTGGCTATTTTCTAGTGTCCTGCACTCCTGACAAACACACCATGGCTCAGGTGTCAAGAGATTTACTTGATGCCATTTGGAGCTTTCTCTGGCCAAAGGGGTCCAAAAAACCCCAAAATTCAAATTAATATGGGGAAGGATGAAGAGTGGTGGCTTCTTGTCCTATGGGAGAAGGTGCAAACCAGAAGCGACCTGTGAAAGTTTCCCACACAGTCCCTCTACTTGGGGAAATGAGCTGCCCTGAGAACACCCATAGGGCTACAGCCACTGGTCTTCTTCTAGTGGACAGAGATGGAGAAGCCAGGGGCCTTTTGCTCCCTGCAATGGAAGGTGGTCTCCAGCAAGGAGCCGTGTGACCAGCCTACAGCTCAGCCTCCAGGGCCACCAGCTCTCCTCGCTCTGCTTGTCTAGGTGATGATGGAGCGAGGGGCTAGGCAGACATGAGTTGGAAGGGGAGGATGAAGGAAGGGGAGGATGAAGGAAGGGGAGGATGAAGGAAGGTGCAGGGCAGCCCCCCACCTCAGCCCTCAGTCCCCCAGCCAGGCTCTCCTGCCTACTCCTCCAGCCTTGCCTCTCCCACCTCTCACATTAGCCCCAAGTGCCACCTTCCTCCCACTCCCCAGCCATAACCCTCCTCCTTCTCCCCTGCACCCACTCACAGCCCTGGGTGGTGGAAGCATCGCCTCCCTCCTCGGGGCGGGGTTGTGTGTCTAAGCCCCCTGAACCCCAGTAGGGATCCTGTACCCACTGCCAAGCTCACCCCCTCCCTGCCCGGGCAGGTGCTGCCGGGGGAACGATGCCCCGGCACTGCCCAGCCAGCCAATCGCCAGGCTGCAGTTTGCACGTAAAGCAGACAGGAGGATGGAAGAGTCCAGCCGGTCCTGCACCCTGCGACCAGAAGCAAGCCCGGGCAGTGCCGGGAGCCGCGGGAGAGGGGCTGAGGGATCCCACCTCGTCCCCTGCCCGGCCGGGCAAGACTCTGCGGTGTGAACTCCGCAACCCCCCAGGACTCCATCCCTCCGCGAGGCGAGACCGTGGCTCCGCCGGTACCGGTGGCTCCGCCGGTGATGCTCGCTTGGGACGCGGCCGCGGCGGGCATCTCTCGCCCGGCCCCTCACCCCGGTTCTCGAGGGGACGGGGGAAGTGCTAGTGCCCGTGGCAGGGGTCCCCACGGCGGTGCCGGCGACCAGTAACCGGAGCCCCATTGTGAGGGCGGCGGCGGCGGCAGCGCCCCCGGTGCGCGGCGCGGGCAGTGCAGGCGGAGAGAGAAAAACAAGTTTGATTGGCAGTGATGGAGGCACGGCGCCTCCCGCATCCCGCACAAAGGGGACGGGGGCGGCGCCGCCGCACCGGCGCCGGTACCGGTACCAGTATCTGGCCGCCGGCCACAGCATCGGGAGACCGCGGCCCCACCGGCCTTGCGCATCCCCGGCGGGAACGCCCCGGCCTGCTGTTCCCGCGGACGTGCCGGGCCGGTGGCAGCGAGCAGGGCCGAACCCGGTGCTCCGGTACGGGCTCCGGTGGCGGCGGGGTGGGTCCTACCTGCCCCGGCAGCCGCTGGCACCGGCTTCCTCGGGGGTGCTCCACACTCTGGGGACACACGATCATGGTGAACCCGTGCCGTGCCGTACGCAGTACCAGTAACCACCACCGCCGCCGCCGGTCCTGCCTGCCGCCGGTCCTGCCTACCCCCTCTTGCCCCGTCCCCGCCGCCGGTACCGCGGAGCCGGTCACCGCGGCAGCCCGAGCCGCGGGGGGCGTGCCCGCCGCTCCGCCCACACCAATCACTGCCGCGAGGGGGCGGGGACGCCGGCGCCGCGCCTCCAATGGGCCTTGAGGGGGCGGAAACCCAGCGCATCACGTGGGCAGACGTGGAAAGTTACCCGTCCGTCAGTCGCGGGCGCTCCGCCCACCCAGCTCAGGGGGCGGGGCCGGAGGTGCCCGCCGGGGCAGAGCTGCGGCCGCCTCCTCGGCTGCCGCCCGCCTCCCGTGCCGGCCGCGGCCCCGGGCCCGGCACGGCCGCAGCTTTGTGGAGACTCGGTGCTGCCTGTCTCGCGGGCCCGGGCCTGGCCGTGCTCTGCAGGGTGCAGCTGCCGTGCGCCGGGTCCCCTCCGCTCCCACTCTTCTGGGCCTCAGCCCGAGACCTTCCCTTGGGTGGAGAGGCATGGTGCTGGGGGCTGCGGCAGGGGTTGGAGGGGCATGGGGACAACGGGGCACGGGGATGTGGTCACAGGGATGGCGAGTCAGGGGATGGAGCGCGAGGGTGGTGGAGGACCGGGCAGTGGGGAATGAGGGTGACAGGGTGTGAGGACAGCAGCCGTGGGGACAGGGAAGTGGGCTTTAACAGCGATTATATGTGGGGCCAGCGGGCATGGGGACAGGGCAGCTCCTGCCGTGAGCCACTTGCCTATGAGTTGCTGGAGGCTGCAGGGGTGGGAAGGTCCTTTGGGCAGGGCTGGCCTGTGGCTGACAGTGTCCCCCCGTCCCCAGGGCAGAGGTAGCCCTGTTGAAGGTGGGCAAGGCCATGCTGGCCACCCTGAGGGCCACTGGCAGCCCTTTCCTGCTCCTTGGCCTTGCACTGTGGAGGGCAGTGTCTCTGTGCCAGGCGTCCTCCTCTCTGGCACCTTCGAGGTGCAGGTCTGCCTCCCTTGCAGGTACTCACCCTGCAGCCACAGGGCCTCTGCCACCAGAGATGGGGCTGGGGTCTCCACAGCAGCCCTCGGCCCCAGTGCCAGGCCCCCATCCCTGTGCTCACCTGCCTGGCTGCTCCCCATCTCCATCCCCTTGCCCACCTGTCAGCACTGGACTGGGCGGCTTCAGGAGAGCCATGAAGGACCAGCACACATGCTCCTCCTTGTTCCCTGTGGGACAGCCTCGTGGTCCCTCCTGCCTGCTGTGCTCCATCACCTTGCGCACTGCTGGGACCCCCAGGGACAGGAGGCTCTGCCTGGACACCTGCTCGGCACTCCGAACTCCACCCTGCACACGTAGTATGTGCCACGTGCCAGAAAGAGCTCACTGACCCTCTCGCTCAGGCTGGTCATCTGGGAAGGGCAGCTTGGGGGTGCCCAGCTCTTCACGCAGGTCAATGACGACTGGAAAAGGTGGGGGGGGGGTGAGCGGGCTGCTTGCGTGGTAAGCCAGGAACTCCCCACCTCACTGCTGTGCCCACACCACAGGGAGCCTGTGTGGTGTCCCACTGGAGACAGGACGAAGCACTGGTGCTGCTGCCAAGGCAGGGGGGGAGCTGCAGCCCCGTAGCCAGGGTTCAGCAGTGTCGGGGACCCCCACCATCCTGCTCACGTAGGAGAGCAGCCACAGGACGGTGACGTTGCTGTTGGCCAGAAAGCTCTGGTCATCTGCAGGGAGAGCGCGGCGGCTGAGGGCAGCAGGCAGCCCTGGCAGTGGCTGCAGGGCCCAGAGGCCGAGCCTGCCGCCTGGCGAGGCCACAGCACGTCCCCCTCCGTGGGATGGCCAGGAGAGGGGACACCCCGTGCTTGATGCAGATGAACACGCTGCCACTGTGAGCCTGGGATGGTGCTGTGGGCACCAGTGGGGGCTGGACACTGCCCTGCCGTGTTTCTGAGGTCAGAGGGGGACGGGGCACGGGGCTCCGATGACGCTTCCCTCAGACCATGTGAGACGAGTTGAGCCCCAGTGCAGCAGAGCTTTATTGAAGCAGGAAACCCGGGGTGCGGGTGCAGGAGCAGTGAGGCCCTGGGCGGACAGCTGGGCTCGCCCCGTGCCCCGAGGGCAGCAGTCCTCGGGGCCAGGGGTGACATAGTGCCTTGGACCCTCTGGCCCTTGGCGCTCCCTAGCCCTGGTGTCCCCGTCAGCATGGCGGCGGCTCCTGCCTGCTCAGATGCAGCTGGACTTGGCATCAGCTAGAGCCAGGCCCCTGAGCCACTGCCGTGCTGGGACATGTCCCTGGATGTGCTTGCAGGACCCTCGGAGTAAGGAGGGGGGGCATGGTGAGCCCCTAGCAGCTCCAATGCGCCCAGCGCAGGGGCCCACTGGAGAGCTGTGTGGGAGCCCGTCAGCCCTCCCATGGCTCTGCTCTACTGTGGTGACCCCACAAGGGATCCTGCACGTGGCAGGGCTTGTGATGGGATGTCACCTTGCCCTCCTGGACACCCCAAGGACAGGGCAGGTGCTGGCACACCGTGCAGTATGCCCAGTGTGCTGCAAGACACCCAGTGCATCACCTAGAGCACCCAGTGCAACAAATAGTGCACCTAGGCTGCTACACACTGCACCCAGTACACTGTGCGGTGCACCCAGTACAGTGTGCAAGGCATCCAGTACACCGTGCTCACCTAGAGCCCTGTGGCGCAGCACAGCCGCCGTGGCGGGGCGGGGGCTGAATGTGGCCACGACAGGGAGCAGGGCTGGGGGACCCGGGCATTTGGTGGAGGCAGGGTGGGAGCAGGGAGTGAGGCCTGCTGGGTGGCAAGGTATCAGGCAGTGGGGTGCGGAGCATGTGGAGTGCAGGGGTGCAGGAGTGCATCACACTCCCACGTAGGTGCTCTTGTAGGGGCTGTGCTCACAGGGGGCAGCCAGGGCCGTGGGCATCAGCGACAGCAGGTGGTTGCTGCTTTCCCAGAGATGCTCGTAGCTCTCCTTGGGTGGCAGCTCGCTCACATAGCAGATGTTCTCGCTGTAGTTGGGCTTGAAACTCTCCACGATGTCTTTGGGGACTCCAGCCCATTCCTGCAGGGAGCAGAGCCCAGTGAGAGAAGCCACCACCCAGCTCAGCCCTAACCCCACAAGGCAGGGAGTGAGCCCGGCGCAGGGCTGCCTGCAGCTGCCTTACCTGGAAGTTGCCATTGTGGGTGACAAAGAGCTCGTCAAAGTTCTTGCTGGGGTTGGGGATTCGGGGCATGAGGATGACCCACACCCTGTGCGGGAGAGATGTGTTAGAAGGGAAGGGCTCCAGCACCGCTGCCCCCCACCAGACCCTCACGCTCACCTTTCCATGCGCACCAGCAGGATGACAAGGACTAGCAAGAGCAGGCAGGAGGCAATGGGGATCAAGACAGTGTGGATCCAGAACCAGTGCAGCTGCTCCTCCACTACACCTGGAAAGAGCCGGGCTGACACAGACCCCCAGATGGCATACTGCCACGGCAGTGGGGTGGCCACACTGGTGGCCCTTCATGGGTGGCCATGAGAGCTCGGCACTGTCCATGGCAAGCAGGAGAGTAAGGAGAAGGGGCCCGTCCCCAGGCCCTGCCACGCTGTCACCACAACTGACTGCTGACCCTGTCCTGGACCACCTGTGCCAGAGCAGCCCTCCAGGGCTAAGAACCCCTTGGAAAAAGTCAGCAGGTCTCTCTGGCAGGGGATGTTTGGCTTCCAAAAGTGCAAAGGATGCAGGGCTGCTGCTGCAGCCTGTGCCCCAGGTGCTTGGAGGGGTCTCACCCCTACAGCTGCTGCCTTGGACCAGTTTTCCACTTGCTTGGCCATCCCTCACCTGCTGAGTCTCACCATGCCCCAGCCCGTCTTGTCCCGCCTCAACCCCCAGGACCTACTCTTGCTGGTGGAGTTGTTGCCCCAGACCACAGGGACGCTCCACTCGCTCCAGAGCTGGGTGCTGCCGCAGTAGCTGTTGATCTTGCTGCGCACATAGAAGGTGTAGTACTTCTCATAGTCCACGCTGGGGAAGGAGAAGATTTCTCCTTTCACCCGTTGCTCCTGTATAGAGACATGGACCATGCAATGAGGGTCAGCACTGCTGTGGAGGCTGGTGCGTGGCTCATCCCTGGGCACAACTGCGAAGGTGTCGCTTCTGGGAAGCTCTCACCATCCAGCTGGTGTCCTTGTTGCTCTTGTACTTGACGGCATGCTCCAGGCACTGGGCTTTGGGGTACGGAGAGGTCCACGTCAGCTGCAGCTGGTTGCTGCTCATGTTGCGGATGGTCAGGTTAACGGGCGCCTCTGGTTTCACTGCAAAGCACAGATGATGCCTGGTGAGCGCCATCCCCATGCCCTGGTGGCCCCACCACCAGCCAAGATGTGATGGGGCAGCCCTGGGGACTCACAGCCCTGCTCCTGCCCCACAGAAGCCCTGCAGAGGAGACTGGGTGCCCCCCACCGCTCCATACCCAGATCCTGCAGCTCCATGCGCTTGCTGGGGATCTCCAGGGTCCTGCCGCCGAGGCTGGCATTGACGAGGACACGGAAAGGCTGGAACTGGATGATCTCACTCTGGTTGAAGTGGCAGCCAATGCTGACGCCCTGGTCCTGCAGGTAGTGCTTGCACTCCACCACGGGGGACCTGTTCTCGTACCTGTGCCGCAGCGGGTTACTGAGGCTCCCTGAGACCCTGCACACTCCAGCCCTTCCCAAGACCCTTCTCCCTAGCGCATCCCATCCCGCTTGCCCCACAGATAGAGCCTCCTCCACCCTGGGGCTCAGGGAAGAGCAGCAGGCTGATTCTGGGACCAGCGATGCTGGCAGGAGCCCCCCCATGTGGGGACCCACCAGTGGATACTCTGCTGTGGGGTTGGCCGTGAGGCAGGGGCACCTACCAGTAGTAGAGGGAGTAGTTGGCCGTCAGCATCTCTCTGCTTCCCCATGTGCAGGTCATGTACTCCTCGTTGAAGAGGACACACTCCACTCCTGCAAAGGACAGACACCACTGGGCACCGTGGTGGTGGGCGGCTGTGCCAGGACCAGGGGGTGCACTGGGGAGACATGGCACAAGCCAGGGGTCCCTGCATGTCCCTGTCAGCCTTCCTCTGTGTGAGTCAAACAAGCCCAACTCTTCCTGGTGGAGCTGCAATGCAGCCTGTCTGCAATGCCAGGCCCTCACCATCCCATTCACACGTGCTGTGCGGGTGATGCCTGGACTGCCGGCAGCCCCCCATCCTCCTCCAAAGGAGTGCTGGCCAAGCAGCTGTCCCTCCCACATCCGTACCATTGGCTCCTCTTGCTCCAGACATGCTGTTTTGCCTCGATTCCTCCATCTCCTCCCCTCAGTCACCCCTTGGCTGCTGTTTGCAGTCCCTGACACTGTGGGACAGGGCAGAAACTCCTCCTTGCCAACCTAGTTTGCTTGTGCCATGAGAAAAATTAAGGTTTTCCAGATTTGTGTCTGATGTCTCCATCCTGGCTAAACTCATCTTGCTGTTACCCTTTTGGGTGCTAGCAGCTGCCCATGTGTCCCTGTGTCTGTGTGATGTGGGCTACGCTAGGCTGTGCTTCCCACCGCAGCCCCTCCGCCACGCTGAGCCGCAGCGGTTTGATCTCTGCAGGAAACACCGTTGAGCACCCGGAGGCCAAGCAACCGCTCCAGGCACTCGCGCCTGCTCTCTGCCCCCTCCTTCCGCCACACTGTGCCAGCCCAGGTCCTGCCCACGCAGCCAGAGGCCACATCCTGGGCTGACTGGGGGCTGCAGGGCCACTGGGGCCGTGCTGGTCCCCATGCTGGGCATCGCGCCGCAGTGCGCTCTGGCAGCCGCTGCCACGGCTCACCATGCGATGAGCTCCTTCAATGGACTGTGGTGCCTTGCAGAGCCCTTGCGTGTGCCCAAACCAGCTGCTGGCAGCTGAGAGCTGTCCTGGAGGCCCCCATAAAATGGGATTTTCCCCCCTAAATATTAGGCAATGGGACACCTGGTCTCTTCTGAGGTCCAAACCCATCGGGCAGCCCTGTGGGGGCAGGAGAAAGCCAGAGCCGGGCTTTCCTGGGTTGTAACATAACACAATGGGGCAAACAGGCACTGTGCTCCAGCTGTTTCCACACGTGGAGATGGATGGCGCCTGCCCAGCAGCCTGGGAAGACCGGCGATACAGAGGGCCTGCGTTTCCATGGAAAGCTGGTGTTCTACTGACAGTCAGTCAAGGAGTGGATTCTTTCTTGGAAAACAACAGTTGGGGCAAGGGTGCTGGGTAGAAAGAGGAGCTGCTGTCCCCCGTCCCCTATCCTGTCTGTGCGCAGCACCACTGACATGACCGGGATGGAAAGGGCAGCTGGCACAGATCTGCCAGCTGCCACCCTGCTTGGCTGATGCATGGGGCTGATAGGATCTGTGCATCACATCCTGCTGCTGTCCCCCCAGCCTGCCACCCCCATGGACAGGTACCTTCCGGCGACACTGCCTGCAAGGCTGGTGGCCCCATGGCTGGCACAACTGTGGGGCCAGAAGAGCCATGAGACCAGGGGTGGTGGGGCCAGAAGAGCTACAGAGCCAGTAGCCATAGGGCCAATGGTGCCAGTGATGCTCCAGTTCCAGGGCAGGAGCAAGGACACCCAATGGGGCTCCCTGGCACAGCCTGGCTCTCCTGGTAGCCCCACTGCAAGGACCTGTGTAGGTGCCAGGGGTCCCAGGGCACATTGGCAGGTTGCGGGGCCTCTGGCACATGCCTCAACAGCTCACTGGCCCATGCAGCCCCACATCCTGTCCTCCTCACCCACCACCACCTGTGGGGCACCACAGCTTCCCGTCCCCACTTAGGCCTATGTGCCCCCTTACCTGTGGGGCTGCGGGCAGCAGCAAGGTTGGGGCTCAGCCTGCAGAGGAGGAGGATGGGCATGAGGAAAGTGCCGGGCACCGCCATGGCAGAGCAGCTGTGGGGCACGTGCATGAGCGGCCCCTGCGCACAGCCCAAGATGCAGGGCTGCTGGCTTCCGCACCCGTGCCGCTTCCTGCCCCGCAGCACCGCCCACTGGCAAGGGGCCAACCCCACACGGCGCCCCATGGGGCACTGTGATGGGTCCCATGTGTCACCATACCGGAGTGCCCTGGCTCACTCCAAAGGGGTGCCGTGGCTCGCTCCAAAGGGGTCCCATGGCTCACCATACCGGGGTGCCGCAGCTCACTCCAAAGGGGTGCCGTGGCTCGCTCCAAAGGGGTCCCATGGCTCACCATACCGGGGTGCCGCGCTCACTCCAAAGGGGTGCCGTGACTCGCTCCAAAGGGGTCCCATGGCTCACCATACCAGGGTGCCGTGGCTTACTCCAAAGGGGTGAAGTGGCTCACTCCAAAGGGGTCCCATGGCTCACCATACCAGGGTGCCGTGGCTCACTCCAAAGGGGTGCCGTGGCTCGTCATACTGCGGTGCTGTGGCTCACTCCAGAGGGGTCCCATGACTCATCCCACTGTGGCCCTGCCACCCTTCCTACCTGGGCCCCACAGCTCACCCCTCTGGGCCCCACTGCCTGCCCCACCAGAACCCCCCCAGTTCATCCTGCCCTGTTCCCATAGCTCACTCCGCCGTGCCACGGGTGCACCCCAGAAGCACGGCCAGTGTGGGATTCTCGACTCATGGTCCAGCCATGTCCTGTGCTGAGTCCCCAAGAACTGAGCAGAGCTGGGAGTCACTGGGGCAGGCCCGGGGGGCAGCTACGGGGAGACGGTCACAAAGCGGCTCATGGGGGCAGCTGTAGGGAGTTGGGGGCAGTAACGAGGTGGTCGCAGGGGTTAGTGATGGCGCCAGTGGCGGGCGGGTGGTCATGGGTGCAGCGGCGTGGTCGGGGGGCGCCGTGCCCGGGGCCGCCCGAGGGTACAGACGAACGTCGCCGCGGAAGGAGGCGGGCGGTGAGACCATGTGACCGCGGCCGGGCGCAGCGCCTCCGCAAGGGGGCGCCGCGTGCTCCCCTGCCGCCCCGTCCGGCTTCGGCACTTTCCGCCCGCTCCCGGCGCCGCTCGGCACTCTCCGCCTTTCCCGGCTCCGCCTCGGGACGCTCCGGCTCTCCTCGGCGGCTCGTGACAGCGCCGCGTCTCTCGCGCCGCCCCGGCCGCGCTCCGGCGGCCCCGGCGCAGGGCGCAGGCGCGGGCGGCCCCGGCGGTCCTTGTTGTGGCCCGGCCGCCTCTGCCCGCCCGCCGGCCGGCCCGGGATGGCGGCCTTCGGCGTCCTGAGTTACGAGCACCGCCCGCTCAAGCGCCCGCGCCTCGGCCCGCCCGACGTCTACCCGCAGGACCCCAAGCAGAAGGAGGTGCAGGGGCCGGGCGTGTGGGGGGAGCCGGGGTGCGGGGCCGGCCGCCACGGCGTCCCGGGGGTGCCCTGAGAGCCGCGGGGTGGCCCTGAGTGGGGTAGGGTGGGGTGGGGGGCCCTGCGTCCCCGCGGCGGCTGGGCTGGAGGTGCCCGGCCCGCCGGCCCCCCGGGGTGGTGGGGGGGCCCGGCGGAGGGACCTGCGGCTTCTGTGTCCCGGCGCTCGCTGGGGCGTTGCCGGGCAGCGAGGGCCGGGGGAGGCCGGCTGGGACCCGCCGGGCCCGCGCCGTTCCCTGTCGCCGCGCTGGTTCTGCCGCTGTGGCGGGGACAGAGGCGGCGGGCTTCTGGCGTGGGGGGGCCCTGCCGGGCCCTGCTCATCATCCTTCCCTGCAGGACGAGCTGACTGCTCTGAACGTCAAGCAAGGCTTCAATAACCAGCCGGCGGTCTCTGGCGACGAGCACGGCAGCGCCAAAAATGTCAATTTCAACCCAGCAAAGGTGAGAGGCATTGGGCGGTGTGGGGGTTTGGCAGGGCCTGGTGCCTGGGTGGGCAGGCTGCTGGGTCCCGGACAGTTCTGCGTATCATTCCTTCGCTGTGTCCAGAATCAGGAGACCCTTCCCTTTAGGATGGGTGTTTTAGGACCTAACCCTCTGTCACTGTAGAATCAAAGTTCTGCATTCTTCTGAGACTGTGTCTCACCTCTGAGAGAGCAGGTTTTTGTCTTTCTCTGTACATCTTAGGGGCATGTCTATGTCTGCAGTCTCTGTTAAATGAGCATCCAGAACTCTTTATGTTCTGCAGTTAAACCAGAATATTAGGACATGAGAAGCAGGAAACAACTTCTTGTTGGTTTAGTTGCATTATGGCTGTGATACAAGAGAAGTTCTTGAAACATCTGGCAGTTTAAACATGGAAGTTATATAGCAAGCTTCAACTCCAGTTTTCCAGTTTCCAAAATCAAGATGTTAACTTCCTGGCCTCACTGACAAGAGGACTGGTAATGATGTGGGATGGAAGGCAATCAATAAGCACAGTATATTTGTTTTTCTTGGCTGACATCTGTGTGAGAAGCTTTCTGTCTGGTTTGACAATGTAAAGATTCATGTCCGTCTTGAGTCCCTGCTTATTGTAGGAGTTGTCTAGAAGCATTCCTCTTTGCAGGTATAACAAAGGAAATTATTGTCAGGGTGTTTTTGTTTCAAAAGTTGATACTAGCGATGCTTCTGGTAGGAATGGTAAATGAGATTTTAAACATGCAGAATAGATCTTTGACCTGTGAAATGTAATTCATCTTTTTTTTTTTTTTTTTGCAGATCAGCTCAAATTTTAGCAGTATTATTGCAGAAAAGCTGCGGTGCAATACACTGCCTGACACGGGAAGACGGAAACCACAGGTGAATCAGAAGGACAACTTTTGGCTGGTGACAGCACGTTCTCAGAGTGCCATAAACAACTGGTTCACAGATCTGGCTGGAACTAAGCCCCTAACTCATCTTGCTAAGAAGGTGCGTTACAGGAGAGGCTCCCTGGCAGGGCAGAACGTTTAATCTGTGCTTGTTTCTGAAGTGTTTGTATAGTAGAAAGTTTTTACTGTTTGGAGAAGTTTCTTCTCTCTACGTTTCTTGAACCTTCTCAAGCTGAAGCTTGAGTGTATCCAGGATTTGTAGTGCACTGGCTGTAGTCATCCTTGCTCAAAGAACTGGTCCCTCATCTGTTGTTTGAATGTTGTGTTCAACCTTGCCTTTTGGCTTGTATGATGTGACTGATTTATTTTAAGCTTCAGATGTTTTTCAGAAGAGCTGCCACTGTTACCTTTGGTCTGTTGTTTAGATTAGGGCCATTCCTATTGTGGAGGACTTTTCAAGGTCTCAAAAGTCATAGTGAGAATTACTGGAAATAATCAGCTGAGTATCTTCCCACGTTTCTGTTGCAGTGACACATGTTTCTGGTTTTAAGCTGAGAAGAGTATGTGTATTATAGCTTGGTCTCAGCCAGGCTGGAGCATTTCTGTACCCTGGTGTCTAGGGCTAGATGTTTCCCTGGTAGTATTGAATTCTGTAGAGTAGGAAAGAAGAAAGGTCTTACTCTGCCATTTTATCAGGCAAGGGGAGCTGACTCTATGTTGGGGTGGGCCCGTAAACAAGGAACTTGGGAATCTAGTATGCATTGTGGAAAAACGTAACTCTCAGTTGCAAAATGGTAGCAGAGCGTGTAATTTAGAAGCTGGAGTTCTTCTGGTCCTTGGTGTTCTGAGTCACTCTTGGGGGAAAAGAAAGTCATCGGATTTTACCAGAATCTGTCTCTTGATAAACTTAGTCCTTGTCTCCTTCTTTGCACGTTGGCTGTTGGTTTCTTGAGGTCATTGTGCAAGCTGGAACTTTTCAAGGCCTTTCCCAGTTTCCTGCAATGGGCTCTATCAGTTTTCATGGCCTTAGACATGAAAGCAGCGACTGTCAGTAGCAAAGTAATCTGTGTCTTTGAGGCATTAGAGGATAATTGGAAAGAAAGTAAGGAACATAGCAAGTAAGCCATTGAACCGTTGGTAGTTCAGGGACTTTGAGATCTCTACTAAAGGGACTTGGGCTCTGTGAATTTGTCTTGTTCCTCTGTGAACACACACACACTTTTACTCTCCATAGTATCATGTGGAAACGAGCCCAGCAGCTGTACTTTTTCCTGTGATGTGGTGTTGCTTCCTGGTTTATCAATCTGCAGTCTGATGGTTTCACTGGTATCCTCCCATGTTGTATCTTGAATTTTGAACCTTGTATTAAGGAATTCCTTCCTACTATGCTACTCAGTTCCCAGTTTCTCACAGTCTTCTGTTGGCTCCTCATGATATTACAAGAGTTTTGTAACCACTCTGTTTTGTTTACAACTTGAGTCCTATCCTCAGTCTGTATAGTAGATACTCTGTGTTTCTCTCCCTTTTGTAATTGTGTATTTCGTCTCTGGACGATATCCTCAAAGCTGTTTGCAGCATTCAGGGCATGGATTTACAGTGATGTAATTATGTTTTCTGTCTTCTTTCAATTTGTTTTATGTCTGTTTATACTGAATGCGGCTCTGGTACTGTTGGTTTCTGACCAGAGGTGAATTCTTGCAGTGGGTTTTTTGTGATACAGAGCAATGCAATTTGCAATACCTTTTCCCTTTTTAACTTTTTTCACTGCTTGCAGCGCCTACAGCATGTGTAGTTGCTTTGGAATAGTTCTCATCTAAGTCCTTCATTGTAATTCCCCCTCTCCATTCTGTTACAGGTACCCATCTTTAGCAAGAAGGAAGAGGTTTTTGGTTATTTGGCGAAATACACTGTTCCAGTAATGAGAGCAGCCTGGCTCATCAAAATGACTTGTGCCTATTATGCTGCCATCACAGAAACCAAGGTGAAAAAGCGTCACGTCATTGACCCCTTCATTGGTAAGCGCTGTGTGTGGAGCACTGGTTTGTCCATCCCAGATGCTTCCTTCTCAGCCTGTTCTTGAATAGTAAGCAATAGTCTGGAAACACATAGAAACTTGTTTCCTGCTCATAAGGCCTAGTGCACTCATGTACACAACTATCTAAACCAACAGGGCCCACCTGTGAGAGTACACTGTTGAAAAATGCAAATACTTCCTGAGACCCCACCTCTTCTTTCTCCCTGTTAATTTCTACTATGCTATATAACCTGTTTTTTTTCCTCACCTTGCAAAGACTGTAAACATTATAATTTAGCCGTGACTGGTTAGCTTCTTCTCAAGTGAGTAAGTAGGTTTCCCAGATACTGCTGGTATGTTATTCCCTGTTTGTGTTTCCAGTTTTATTAAGCCTTACTGGATCCCATATCTAACATCCTTTGCATCCTGGCCTGCTCCAGTTTACTGCGGTCTAGGAGAGCTCCCCTGGCTGTTTTCTGGTTTGTATGGCTGCGACTACAGGACCTGACTGTATTAGCAGCTGAAGTCCGTGGATTCTTTTATTTTTCTTTTGTTTCTTCATGTTTATCTTTGGTATAAAAATTACACTGACTTCTTAGCTCTATTTCTGGAGGTCGATTTGTTAGATATATTTATTCCTTTTACTTTCCTGTTCCTTTGGGTATTTGTCCTACTGCTGAACCTGTAAGTGTTGTTTGTTTCACATTCTTGCATATTTTGCCTTTGGTTGTGCCATCTGCATTGTCCCAGAGGAGTGTAATCATGCTGTCACTTTGTGTATTGAGTCTGTCTCTTATACAGTCCGGTTTTAGTAAAAACCAATTATTTAAAAAAATCACTGATCATGGCTTTACACTGATATCTGAAGGAGATTAAGAATGAGTTCTGAAGTGTTTCTATTGTTTCTGCTGTCTGTCAGATTATTGAGGATGCTGAACCACGCTGGCCTAACACTGCTCCCTGCTGGAAAGCCTCTTCTGACTGCTGATTCTCAATAACTGCAGTTGAGGAATCTTTCTTCCCAACTTTTCTGTACAAAGTAACCCTGCCCCCAAACACAGACATTTTTCCCCTTTTTCCCTGTTTCTGTGGATACCTCATCCTTCCTACCACCCCTAGGTCACAAGCAAAGCTAATATTGCGACACTTATTTTTTTTAATTTGTCTTTCTGTCCATTTCAAATGACAGGAACTTTTTTGTGTTTCCACCTGCGCACCAGCCTGGTTGTTTCCCGCTGTTTAAAACAGTGCTCATTGCTAACCTGTTTCCTCTTTTTCCAGAATGGACGCAGATCATCACCAAGTACCTGTCAGAGCAGCTGCAGAAAATTGCAGAGTTCTATAGACAGCTCCCAGGGCAAGGCTGTGGTTCACCGTCGGGGCCAATGCCCCAAGAGGTGGAACAAGCTTTGAAGCAGTGGGACTACAATGAGAAACTAGCCATGTTCATGTTCCAGGTGAGGAACTGGAGGGGGCTGTGGGGTGGGTGCATAGCAGAGGAGGGCTAGGGGAAATGGATACAAAGTGATTTATTTTTGCAGAGTATTCTCTTCCTGGGAATAGACCGTTAGGGCTGGACGCAGTTTTAAGAACAGTAGTAGAACAGGGGTAGTACAGAACTGTGCAAACTTCTAGAAGTATTTCCACTCTTAGAAAGCAAGCAGCTGCTGCTGCTCTGCCTTTCTTTAGTGGATGTTGCTTCAGCATTTTTCCATTTGCTCTGCCTTTATCTCTGTGCAGGATGGCATGCTAGACCGGCATGAATTCCTGACATGGGTCCTTGAGTGCTTTGAGAAGATACGGTCAGGAGAAGATGAATTTCTGAAAATGCTTCTACCGCTACTGCTGCGGGTGAGAAATATGTACTTGACTTGCTTCAGAAGAATGTTGACTTCCATTGTTGTCAGTCCCCTTCCTAACTGCCTCAGGGATGATGAGCTATTTTACACTGAGAACACTAGGGAGTGTCCCTCTGAGCATCATTCTGAGCTCATGCAAGCAAACCTTTTTAGTCATGCTGTCTTCTGTTTCTTTCTCCTTTTCCCTGTTTCTTTGTCCTAGATTTGGTAATCCCTGCCCATGTCAAAGCTGTGATGGTTGGACTCATTGTGCACTGCTACATGGAAACTGCTTTTGTTTCTTTCTGTTGCAACAGATTCTAGGCAGACCTTTGAAGCCCTGGGAAGGCTGGGTGTGGGTGAAGTTTGAGGTCATTGCCACAGAGCATTTAAAGATTCTTTTTCCTGATGCTTAGTAGCCAGTGGGTGATCAATGACGCTAAGGAGCATTCTGTACAAAGGAACTGTCTCTACAAGGCAGTGTCACACAGTATACTGTTTTGGGAAGGTCACGGATTTCTCTTGTGTTGCTTGTAACAAGGATGTTTCCCCCCTCCCTCTTTCCTGCAGTACTCTGGAGAGTTTGTGCAGTCTGCATACCTGTCCAGACGCCTGGCCTACTTCTGCACCCGCCGGCTTGCTATGCAGCTGGATGGTGCTGGCGGGCACCCACCCCACATGCTGTCTGCCCAGGCAGGGAATGCTCTTCCTTCAACTCCTACCCCTCAGCCACCTGCAGGGAATGCTCCTCCTAGCCCTTTCAGCGACTTACTGCTGTGCCCCCAGCACCGGCCAGTGGTATATGGGCTCAGCTGCATCCTCCAGGTAGGTTTGAATAGTGGCTGATGATAGTGGAATCAACAGGGACAGTTTATATGGCATGCCATCACAGACAGTCTCAGTCAACAACTTCCTGAGTACAGAAATATCAAACTATGATTGTCAAAGGGTAGGTGTTTGCTGATGTGTTACAGAGCTTTTGTACCAGACATTAGTGCTGTAGCAGTGCCCTTGACTGACTTGCATGAGAAAAATGGGTTTGAATAGAGCCTTTTACTCTATTCACATGTGTCTCAGATGGCTGGGAAAGCTTTGCAGAAGAGAGAATGAGAAAGAAAGGGTTATTTCATCTTGTAGTATGTCAGTTACGGATTTTCATCTAGGAGAGGAAATTATGCCAGAAATGAGAGTGCTTTGTAATTTTGTGAGCTCTTAAAAACAAGCAACCCCTCATCAGAAAAACCCACCCCACAGAACAAAATAACTCAACAAACCAAACAACTAGCATACACAAAAAACATCCCCTCCCACTTCTTTATCGAAGAACTTTAATGTTTTCGGAAGATCAATCTCCTTGGGAGTGGCAGCAGGCTATGAAAAGGAACACCTCTAAACGCATAATCTTTGTACTTGGAATTGATTAAATCTTACCTTGCAGTAAAAGGACAAGATTTTGAAGCCTTATTGATAGATGTTTGAAGGGCAAATGCTGTTATGCCACTGTGAGACTCAGCCCATGCTGTCCTTGTGTCAGAGTGAGATAGGTGAGTTCTGATCAACGTGTGTGTTCATGGCTGTGTTTTTCTCCTTCAAGAGGAGAGCAACTAGGTCAGGTGGGTCCTTGCAGAAGGAGTGGAGATTGCCCCTTCCAGAGGGAGGAAAGGAGCACGTTAAAGCAGAGGAGATTCCAGAGAGTGCAGGATGGAGCAGGAGGTGGAGAGGAAGGGAGCACAGAACTTGAGAACCTGCAGCTCAACAGAGGAACTTGAGATCAAGGAGCCCTGACAGGATCAAGAAGCAGCCAGTCAGCTCTCAAATAGGGTAGAAGGAAAATCCTAGAGTACAGTTAGAAGTAAGGACCTGTCTCTTAAGGGCTAGAGTGCAATGCAAGGGTTATTTATAAACCCCTTTGTATTCTTATTAAGTCTGCCTTGGTCACTTTCAGCTAAAAAGATTTTGTGTTTGTGCTTTTTTCTAGTTTGTGTGATAAAATGTGTCTTTTTAAATATAAAAATCTCTTATTTGGGGAGCTTTTTTTAGGGAAAAATAAATGAGTGTATACACTTCAAAGATTTGACTGATTTGAGGTTTGAACACAGCCTGCTTAAAAAGTCCAAATTGGTTAATGATGGTCTGATTTTTTTTTTTTGAGTATGTCTCAGAAGAGCTCTTCTAACAGAAGATCTACAGATCTTCTGATCTACAGATAGTACATAAGCCTAAGGAAGAATAAGATCTAGTGGTTGGAATCTGAAGCTGGGTAAAGTCACGCTGGAAGCAGATGCATTTCTAACAGTGTACATAGTTAGACTTTGCTAAAATGTTCTCAGGATATGGATCCTTTGGTCTGAGTGTTTCGAACAGCTATGGCTGTCCACCTTAATGTCTCAGTCCTTGTGAGCCAGAAGCTGTAGGGGTGTTTCCTAGGAATCATTCAGTGAAGTTGTGTCTGAACAAGATCATAAAAGAATGAAAACACATATATAATAGTATTGTTAGTATAATCATTACTGTAGTCATACTTGTAATTATTAAATAATACTATATAATTAATTTGTGTCTGTTGACTCTTTTTTTTTTCTGACACTTTACTCTTGTTGAGGGCTGTAAGTCACTAGTGTAAACGCTGCTCCTGGACCACGGGAGTTGGATTGTGCATTGATGTTGTGAGTTGTAGAAAATAAGTTCTGTTTAGAAGAAGCAGTAAGCTCTGCAGCAACATGTTGCTGCTTTAGGATAACATGGAACATTGGTCTTGGCTTCCTAAGCATACCTAGGGCAAGAAACTCAGTGCAGCAAAAATACTAGTTTCTACTCTAGTATGGTCTTTAGCCCAAAGACTCTTTCAGAGCTTGGAACAAGAAAAAACCCAAATAGTAAATATATCTACAGAATGATGAATGTCTAGGCAGTAGGATAAAGGAGTGACTATTTCTGTAGAAAGTAATCTAAGTTAATTGTTTTGACCTTGATTTGCTCAATGATAGTGACTTCTCTGTCTGTTGCAGAGTATAATTTTGTGTTGCCCAAGTGCCCTTGTGTGGCATTACTCATTGACTGATAGCAGGATAAAGACCGGCTCTCCGCTGGACCACTTGCCTATCGCCCCATCCAACTTGCCCATGCCAGGAGGGAATTCAGCATTTACACAGCAGGTGAGCAGCCTTCAAAAAAGGAAGCTGTTGTGGTCCAGGGTAGTAGCTGTATCTTAGCTCTTTTGGGGTTTTCTTTTCATGTTGTGTGATAAGCAGAGCTGGAGCTGCACTGTCACTCCCAATGAATTAACTGCTCCCATTCCACTATAAGCCAGACAGCGATGTCCTTGGAAGACAGGCAAAGTCTAACCTTGAGTAGAATTACTGTCATGCTCTTTGTTTTCTGATAATTTTGTACGCAGGACTTCTAAGGCATCCTTTTGTATGTTTACACAAGTCCGTTGCTTTTAGGTCCGGGCAAAGCTGCGTGAAATCGAGCAACAGATAAAGGAACGTGGCCAGGCTGTGGAGGTTCGCTGGTCATTTGACAAGTGTCAGGAAACCACAGCAGGTAACTTGCTGTAGATTAAAGTTGTCTTTCCCCTGTTCCATATGTTACCCTGAGAAACTTCCTATCTGGCTATTTTCTTTGATTTTTCCTATTTGCTGCCATTGGTGTTTACTGTCAGCAGTCAAAAAACCCAAATGGCTCTTTTCTTCCAGTGCAAAATCTTGCATGGGTCCATCTCCCCAGATATAGAGGGAGTTTCTGTTACTGGAAGCTGGGATGTGTACCAGAGAACTATACTCTTGTGTATGTGCCATGTTCCCCTAACATCTGCTGTTGGCTGCTGAGAGAGTCAGGATACTAAGCTTGGTGGACCCTTGCCTGACTGGTATAGCTTTCCTTTAGGCAGTCTCCTGAGCAATGTGCTTACAGAAGCTTTTGCTCCAGAGTCTGTTTTACCAGTTGTCAAATATCCATTTCTCTTCTTTTTCTCTTCTAGGTTTCACTATTGGCCGTGTCTTGCACACTTTAGAAGTTCTGGACAGTCACAGCTTTGAAAGATCTGACTTCAGCAACTCTTTGGATTCCTTATATAACAGGATATTTGGGCTGGGTCCAACCAAAGACAGTCATGAGGTGCCTTGAGACTTTTCTACTGGGCCCTGGTCTTGGACATGGCTATGTTCTTGTTTATATTCCATGGTTACTGCCCTGTGTCTGCAGTGAACTGACTAGGTAGTGGCCTTTGGCCAAGAGATGTGATCTCCATTGAAAAGGACTTTGTGCAGCCTTAAGTTAGGGAGGTGCTAAAGTGAGGATGGGGGGGTCTGTGCTCTAGAAAGTCCACAGTAATGTGAGAATCCACACAGCTAACTGAGAGGAGTCTCCTGATGAAAGACATCGATCTAGATAGCAGATTGATGATAAAGATATGTTATGTGTCTGAGAGAAGTAAATACTAGCCTTGTCGAATTCTGGGCTAGCAGCTGCTTCCTGGGAGTCTAGGAGCTCACAGTTCAAGTTTCTCTCGGCCTAGGAGGTGACATTTATGATGTGTAGGACCATAGCACAACCAATACTGCATTGGTTCTTGGAAGTGAGCTGCAGGACTGGTAGTTTGCATACTTTGGATCACACTGTCAAGAAGCTATGTTTTGCTCTGTGCGAAGACTAGTGCTTCATAGGTGTGCTGCTCAAAGAGAGATGATTTCCAAGCAAAGACAGCCTGGAGATTTGTCAAGGGCTGGGGATCACCTCATGTCGCAAAGTGGAGTCAAAGCAGGAGAGCCCTAGCTTGACATCCATCCTCCGTGTTAGGAAGAGGGGAATGTAGGAGACTTCAGGTTGTGCTCTACTAGAACTAGACTCACTGTTATATCCAACCTGAGGCCGTAGGACGGCTCACCCCTTCTGTTTGGCTCAGGTTCTCACTATAGTGCTTGTATCTCAACAGATCACCCCAGATGACGATGCAGTGGTGGCCTTGCTGTGCGAGTGGGCTGTCAGCTATAAACGCTCTGGACGCCACAGGGCTATGGTTGTGGCCAAACTCCTGGAGAAGCGTCAAGCAGAGATAGAGGCTGAGGCAAGTAATTTTTCCTAGCGCTGGTAAAGGAGAGCAGAGGTTACCTAACTACAATTATCTACAATTATTTGCCTTTTGTTACACCAAAAGGCAAAGGCTGATCAGCACAATGCCTGTTAACACTGGTGCGCTTAATGATGGCATTTGCTCCATCTAACTCAAACTAGGTCATAAGAAGTGAGCCTGTGGGATGGTGTGTATCATTTCTTGAATACATTTGAAGACAGGTGATTGCAGTGTGGACGTACTGGCATACTTGGAGACTGAAGTAGCTTATAGAAACCTGTGTGGTGGCTTTCCTATAAGTGCAAGATAAAATTCTCTTAAAAGCTTCTTTTTTGGGGTTTATGGATAGTGAATATATCCTCTGTGACAACAGTTAGTACTTTTTTCTGTTTCTGCAGAGATGTGGGGATTCTGAAGTCGTGGATGAGAAGGGCTCCATCTCCTCGGGCTCGCTCTCAGCAGCCAGCGCTCCCGTCTTTCAAGATGTCCTTATGCAGTTCCTTGACACTCAAGCTCCTATGCTAAGTATGTAATAAGAACTGGGGGTCTCCCAGTTTCTAGCTTTCCCTCTCCTACAAACTTTGAATTTGTATGCAATTGTCTTATGCATGTAGATACCTTGGATATACCTAAATTTTCTCTCTGGCTTCCTTGTGATCCAGAGCATACCTTGGAGAGGGGAGGGAAAGCAGCCTGGAGGGCCAGATGACAGAACGATAATGCAGAAGCACTTCTGTTAACAGAGCATTGGCCAAGAATAAATGAGTATAGCCTGATCAGGAATTCAGGCTGAGAAGTAGAGGGAAGTTTCTAACTAGTCAGTGACAACGCTCTGGAATAGTCTCTCGGTGGAAGTACTGCAAACAGATTAAGGAGGACAGGATACAAGGAGGCAGGCAACAGTTTGTACACCCAGGAACGGCACTTCCAGGCTGAAGTCCTATGCCTCTGGTCTGTGAGACTAACTGGAGAGCTTTAGACTTACTTGATTGCCATCTGTTGAAACTGGGCTTTCTGATTTTAGTACCTGCTGTAATCTCAGAACTGTGTACCAGTCACTTACTGTGTTGAGATCTCTGGAAACTCTTTCTCTAGCCCTAGGTTAGGTGGCTGGTGTTGCTCAGAGTGTTGCAGAAGAACTCTAATAGCCGTGACTGACTGTGCTGTCCTTTCAGCTGATCCTGGGAAGGAAAATGAGAAGGTGGAGTTCTTTAACCTGGTGCTGCTCTTCTGTGAGCTAATCCGACACGACGTCTTCTCTCACAACATCTACATGTGCACACTCATCTCCCGGGGTGATCTTGCCATGGATTCTCATGGGCCTCGCCCACCCTCACCCTTCGATGACGCTGCTGAGGAGCATGACAGGAAAGAGACGGAAGGAAACAGTGGCATTAAGCTAGAGGTGAGAGCACAAGCACCATGGCCCTCCTGTACGTGTCCCTGTGTGCTTGTCTGTTGTTACCAGCTTTGCAGCCTCCTTCCTATTACCTGCTGGAGGATGTACCACTCACTCACTGATGTACCACTTCTTCCCCCTGTCTGTCCTTAACATTTCAGTTTCAAAAGTAGATGGCTATGTTCTAAGTGGCTGGAAAGGGCCTGCAGAATGTAAAGGGGTAGATAGGAAAGTCTTGCACTGCTCGGAGCAGAGCAGCATGTCATGAAGTACTGCATGAGGCCTGTCTATAATGTTTGCAGTTTATTAGGCCCCAACTAGCCAGGCACCGTGTTGGCATGTTACTGTCACTGTCCAACATGGACATCGAGTGCTGTAGTAAACAAATGCTCTCTTGTTCCCTGGTGCATCACTGAGATGCAAAGCTTCTCTGTCTGTTCCCAGGACACAGGTCTTTCTGAACCCATGGATATCGACCACAACTCCAGCATGCTTTTTGATGACATGGAGAAGACAGACTTTTCGGTATGTTCCTGCTTTTCTAACTGCGACTTAGTAAGTAGGTCAGTGTGTTGTAGTGGGACCAGGGACAGCAGGTGCCTTGCTCGTGTGTGAGTGCGCTCTCTCTGCTGTAGAGCCGGTACGCTGGAAGTGGCTGTGTTGTAAGGCAGCTGACACTGTAAAAGGGTTCATGTAACCTGTTTATGCAGGCTGGGTCTGTCAGAGTAGAGTGATTCCTAGTCATTCCTGGGATCTCTTATGCTCTGGCCACTGCCAGCACAGTGTTTGGACAGGGTAGGAAGTGGGCTGCTTGGAAGTGGATGGGAAATGGAAGACCATGATAGCAGCAGGAGATTGGGAGTGACCAGTTACTGTTGACAGGGGTTTTCTTGATCACCTGGGAGAAGACACAGATCTGCTGTCATTGTACTGTGTGGTTTTCAGTACTTCCTCAGTTTTACAATTCCTTCTAATATTTATGGGCATAGTTCGTGGTTGCAGAATGCTTTGAGGCACTTAGTAATAAAATAACTTGTGGTGGTTGAAAAAATTCCCGAGTACCTCCAGCCATTTCTGGTGGATGTTAGGTGCATCTGGTGGATGTTCAAGGTGCATGTTAGGCAGATGTGATGTGCAGATATGGCTTTCCCATATCTGCACATCACTTGTTCCATAGAGGTGATTGTTCCCAAAATCCTAAGTCGTCATTATTTATTTCCTATTGTTTTTAGCTCAATACAACACAGGCCAGAAGCAGAAATGGGAGTAGTGTCTTAGCACATTGCCTTAGTCATTGCCCTAAGAACTGGATATTTCTCCAACCCTTCCTATTCCTCCTCCTTTTTAGGCCTGAGGAGATGTGCCTTCCTTCAGCATTCTTCAGTGTTGCATGACCATGTTCCCCAACTACCTTTTCTTGTTCTTATATCTCCCTAGATGTTTTCTCCTCCAATGCATTGTGAATCTAAAGCCAGCCCTTCCCCTGAGAAACCAGATCCTGAAAAGGAAGCAAAACCTCTGCTGAAGGATAAGTCTGTAGAAGGAATGCTAGCATCCCTGTATGATCAACCTCGGCACATCCAGTATGCCACACACTTTCCTATTCCTCAGGTATGAGACCTGCTCGTAACCGCTCTCTTGTTGCTGCCTTGTGCTCTGATCACAAGGCTGGTGTGTTTCCCTGTGGTACTGCTGTGGGCGGGTAAGGAGCAGTCATGCTTTCCTGCACTACTGCAGGAGGTGATCCACTTAAGATGTCTCCTTGCTTACTCCCAGAGCGACTTCTGAGATGAAGCTTTCCTTTTCCTTTAAGAGATCCAGATGTGAAACAAGATTAAAGCATTCAGCCTCATAGTTGCTAATGCAGTTGCCTCTTCTTGGTGCCCTAGGAGGAGTCATGCAGTCATGAATGTAACCAACGGTTGGTAGTTCTTTTTGGGGTTGGAAAACAACGGGACGACGCTCGGCATACAATCAAGAAAATAACCAAAGACATTCTAAAAGTCTTAAACAGAAAGAGCACTGCAGAGACAGGTTAGTGGAGCTTGAGCCACTCCTTTCTGAAGTAGGAGTGTCTTTGCAGTTGGCTGGCTCCTTTTTCTGGAGTCTCACAGTGAAAGGATTTTATATAACCTGCAGTGCCTGGTAAGCTGTATCAGTCACACAGAGTCTGGAATGGTGCTCTGTTCCCAAACATACTAACCAGCAAGTAAGACAATTGGTTTCCTGCTGACAATATCTATTAATTTAACTTTTCTTCAGAAGAAGATTAAGTCGTATGAGGTTCAGAGTGAGACCCTGGCCAAAACTTTGGCTTTTCAAATTTTATTTTCCTTAGTTCTTGCATTTAGATCCTCGGACAAGAAGCAAAGAGGACTTTGCCTATGCATATTCAGCAAAGACCTTGATTAAATGTAGCGGGCTGTTATGCCTGGGGCACATTCTAAATGCACAGGATGGGAAATTTGGGTAGCTGTGTCAATCAATAGAAGGCCTCTGACTTTCATCAGCTGAGGATCTGGCTACATTTTTTTTTTTCTCTGTTAGTCTGATTCCTGAAAGGCAACTTGAAATGTGATAGATGATTCTTTAAAAGATAGGATGCTCTGACAAAGAAATTTTGAGGCTGAACATCTACAATTCAGAATGTCTGTTCTTATCAGAGAATCAGTGTACCTCTAAATTGATAGAGAAAGTATTTTCCCCCTCCAAGGAGTACCCTCACTTGGGATAGATGTTCACCCTACTGTCATTCTCAGGTTAGGAATTCTTAGCAGTTTTGAATTCAAGATGGTCCTTATCAGCTTAAGGTCTGGGACTCAGGCTTTTTGGCTATGCTGCATGATTGTGGCTGGTCTTGCTGAGGGACTGGCAGGAGCTGATGGCTGATGCCTAGTCCTCCTCTGATGAGGAAGGTAGCCTAATACTGTTTTCTGATCCTCTCAACTTTGTTAGGTGGAGAGGAAGGCCAGAAGAGAAAAAAGAGCAAGCCAGAAGCGTTCCCGACAGCTGAAGATATCTTTGCAAAGTTCCAGCACCTTTCTCACTTTGATCAACACCAAGTCACATCTCAGGTACGAAGCTTTGAAGACTGTTGTCTTTCTTGCACCCTGACTATGTCCCTTTGCATTACTGAGAGCAGCTTCCTGCAGACGAAGGGAGATGGGCCTGCTCAGAGACTTCTGCAAGGGGAGATAGTACTGTGTGTCGTCTTGCACTTGCAGGTATCTCGCAATGTCTTGGAACAGATCACCAGCTTTGCCTTGGGAATGTCATACCACCTGCCTCTGGTACAGCACGTGCAGTTCATATTCGACTTAATGGAGTATTCACTCAATATCAGTGGTCTTATTGACTTTGCCATCCAGGTAGGTGCAGTGTGCTCAAACGCTTCCTGGGGATGGGTTCATCAGCCTGAAAGGCAGCAGATTTGTGCTGCGATACTTGGGATGCTCCTGAGATCATTGGTGACCCTCTGACTTGTGTCATGGAGGTGGTCAGCTTAGGTGGTTATTGTGATGCTCCTGGGCTGCAACTGTTAGGAATATCTTGTTAGTGGCAGGTAGTCTTAGATGTTCTGTTCTGAGGCTTATTCTTCCAGAGGCTTCAGGGTTGTCTCCAAGGGACTTGCATTGCATCTCTGTTCCTGGCTGTAGCAAGGCCTTGTCCAGAGTGAGAAGGGGATCATATGTCTCTGGCAACTCGCCTGCCTCACTTCCCTGGAAGGATCCTTGACACATGGCAGCACAGGCTGCTTTCTGGATCCTGCTAAAATCTTGTTACTGTCTCTGCAGCCTGTGCCAGGTGTCTCTTGAAGCCTTACTATGGTTGCTGACTGAGTTGAGGCTGTTAGTCTTAAAAAGGAAGCCGAGTGAGATTTATGCAGGACAGGATTACCAGACAAGCTGCCTGCTACTGTATGTGGCCATATCCCAATTGACCTCTGATACCCAAGCACTGACAGCCCCTAGTACTGCCTGAGCGAGACATTGTGCCTATGTATGGGATGCCAGCTGTTCCAGGTGTATGTCTCTAGGTGGAAAGTGCCTTCCAGTCCCTTTCCTGGCATGTCCTATAGGCTGTGGGTGTGGTGTGCCTGCTCCATTTCTGACCATGCCTTATGCCTGTGGCCATTGAAGGGTTTTTCTGTCATTGGGTGCAGTTGCTGAACGAACTGAGCGTGGTGGAGGCAGAACTGCTGTTGAAATCCTCCGACCTTGTTGGCAGCTACACAACCAGCTTGTGCCTGTGCATCGTGGCTGTGCTGCGGCACTACCACTCCTGCCTTATATTGAACCAGGACCAGATGGCTCAGGTCTTCGAAGGGTAAGGGAATCTTCCCCTCACCGTGTGGAAGGAAGCATTATCTTCTAGGGGCCTGTAAGGGGCAGGGATACATCTGTGTCCTTCATAAAAGGCAGCAACGTTGTGCCTGAGGGTTCAACTCACAGAATTTGTGGAGGATGGGATATGTTACTCAGTGAGCACTGTTGCTGTGAGCTCAGGAAGATAACCTATGTAGTGAAGTTATTCCTTCAAATTTTCTTTTCATGTTGCTGCAGCATTTTTTTGTCTCTATACAGTCTGTGTGGGGTGGTGAAACATGGCATGAACCGCTCAGATGGCTCCTCAGCAGAGCGCTGTATCCTGGCCTATCTCTACGACCTGTATACCTCCTGCAGTCACCTCAAAAGTAAATTCGGGGAGCTCTTTAGGTGAGTCTGAGGCAGGTGGGATACAGTAGGTGCTGACCAGTTATAGCACCTTGACTTAAGCTTTGCTTGTGGTCTTGTTTGATGGGATTGTCCCTGAGATTCTCTAAATGGGGAACTGAAGTCTTGGGAGTAGTGCCTGTAAAACAGGCAGTAACAACCCAGTGTATAATCTTGATTCTTAGATCATCAAGTTGTTTTTGGTAAATTGCATTCAGTATAGAATCATAGAATAGTTTGGGTTGGAAGAGACCTTTAAAGGTCATGTAGTCCAACCCCTCAGCAATGAGCAGGGACATCTTCAAATAATCACGTTGCTCAGAGCCCTGTCCAACCTGACCATGAATGTTTCCAGGGTTGGGGCATCTACCACCTCTCTGGGCAACCTGTTCCAGTGTTTCACCAGCCTCATCGTAAAAAATTTTGTCCTTATATCTAGTCTAAATCTACCTGCTTTTAGTTTGAAACCATTACCACTTGTCCTGCTGCAACAGGCACTGCTAAAAAGTTTGTCCCCATCTTTCTTACAAGTCCACTTTAAGAATTGAAAGGCTGCAGTAAGGTCTCCCTGGAGCCTTCTCTTCTCCAGGCTGAACAAGCCCAACTCTCTCAGCCTGTCTTCATTGAGGACGTGTTCCAGCCCTCAGATCATTTTTGTGACCCTCCTCTGGACCTAATCCAACAGGTCCGTGTCTTTCCTGTGCTGGGTACTCCAGAGCTGGATGCAGCAGTGCAGGTGGGGTCTCACAAGAGCAGAGTAGAGGGGCAGAATGCTCTCCCTTGACCTGCTGGCCATGCTTCTTGTGATACAGCCCAGGACATGGCTGGCTTTGTGGCCTGCAAGTGCACATTGCTGGCTCATGTCTGGCTTTTCATCCACCAGTATCCCCATGTTCTTCTCCATAAGGCAGCTCTCAATACTTTCATCCCCCAGCCTGTGTTGATACCAGGGATTGCCCCAACCTATATGTGAGACCTTGCACTTAGCCTTGTTGACCCTCCTGAGGTTCACACAGGCCCACTTCTAGAGCTTAGATGACACATTCTGGTGTGTCAACTGCATGACTCAGCTTGGTGTCATCTGCAAACTTGCTGAGAGTGCACTCGATCCCACCGTCTTATGTCATTGATGAAGATATGAAATGGTACTGGTCCCAATACGGACTTTGGAGGGACACCACTTGTCACTGATCTCCATCTGGACATTGAGCCGTTGACCTCTACCCTCTGGATGCGCCCATCCAGCCAATTCTTCATCCACCAAACAATCCATCATTCAAATCCATATTTCTCCAACTTAGAGAGAAGGATGTTAAGGGGAACAGTGTCAGAGGAAATCCAGGTAGATGATATCTGTAGCTTTTCCGTTGCCCGCTGATGTAGTCACTCTGTCATAGATGGCTACTAGGTCAGTCAGGCAAGACTTGCCCTTGGTGAAGCCATGCTGGCTGTCTCGAATCACCTCCCTGTCCTCCATGTGCCTTAGCGTAGCTTTTAGGAGGATCTGTTCCATGATCTTCCCAGGCACAGAGGTGAGGCTGACAGGTGGGTAGTTCCTAGGGTCCTCCTTTCTACCCTTTTTTTAAACTGAGTGCAATGTTTCCATTTTTCCAGTCACCAGGGTCTTCATCTAATTCACCTAACATGAGTTATTACCATGTAAAATCAGCATTGTAATGTATGAGTGAACCCATGGATAACCTGGATTAGGAACTGTCTTGCTGATGGATCTCAGAACACATTTATGAAAGAAAAACTACTGAAAAGAGTGTTTCAAGATGGCTTCTTGGGATCAGTATTAAGCCCAAGGAGTTCAACATCTTCATCAGTCATCTGGCGATAAAGACACGAGGTTTGTCCCACTGAGTTTCAGTAATGGTAACTAGGTTGTAGCTTTCTAGCAGCATGGTGGCTTCCAGCTCCTCCTGTTTGTTGCCTATGCTGCATGCACTGTTGTAGAGGCACTTCAGCTGGGCTGTTGGCTGTGTCACTGCCTTAGAGGAACACACCTTAATTTGAGGTATTTCACTGGTGTTTTCCTCTTGGCTCCTATAACCTCAGGAGCCCCTGGCTTATCTCAGTAAGACTTCAAGTGTGCTCCAGTGTAGCCAACACCTCTCAGAGCAACAGGCTGAGGGCCCTTGCTAGCACCTCATTCCTCTAACCTTGCCATGTCATCCTACAGCTTGTCACGGGCAACCCTGATACTATCCCTCTGAATGTTGAAGTCTAGTTTAAAGCTCTATCAATGACCCCACTAGCTCGTGAGCAGAGACTAGCTTACTCCTTTGAGAAAGATGAATCCCATCTGATGCCACCAACCCTGGTGCCGTGTAGGCCATTCCATTATAGAAAACCCTAGAATTGTGGCACCAGCCATGGAACCATGTATTGATAGACTAGATGCATCTGTTTCTTCCAATGTTGCTGCCTGTAACCCACATGAAAGCACAGTAATGGGTAATAATCCAAGGGCCATACCAGGCTAGGAAGCTTCCCAGCTATGTCCTTAACCCAGGCACCAAGGAGGCAGCTGACTTCCCTAAGAGGAGGGTCTGTCCAGCATATTGGACCCTCTGTTCCTCTCAGAAGGGAGTTGCCTACAACTGTCTGGTCTTCCTTGTGGAGGTGGTTGTGGTACAGAAGGTAGGCCTTTCTGAGCCTGGCAACACCTCTGCTGTAAATGGACTGTCATCCACATCGTTCATTGACTGGTCTTCCACATCCAAAGCCTTGTACCTGTTGTTCAGAGGTACCTGGGAAGGCGAGGTGGGCAAGGAGGTAGTTCACCTGCCACCTTGAGTGTGGACTTGCCTCCATTCATAGAATCATAGAATGGTTAGGGCTGGAAGGGACCTTCAAAGGTCATCTAGTCCAACCCCCCTGCAAGGAACAGGGATATCTCCAACTAGATCAGGTTGCTCAGGGCCTCGTCCAACCTGGCCTTGAACGTCTCCAGGGATGGAGCATCCACCACCTCTCTGGGCAACCTGTTCCAGTGTTCTACAACTCTCATGGTAAAAAATTTTTTCCTAATATCCAACCTGAATCTACCTCCCTCAATTTTAAAACCATTACCCCTTGTCCTATCACAACAGGCCCTCCTGAACAGCCTCTCCCCATCTTTCTTGTAGGCCCCCTTTAAGTACTGGAAGACCGCTATAAGGTCACCCCGGAGCCTCCTCTTCTCCAGGCTGAACAGCCCCAACTCTTTCAGCCTGTCCTCATAGGAAAGGTGCTCCAGCCCTCTTACCATCTTCGTGGCCCTCCTCTGGACCCTCTCCAACTGGTCCATGTCCTTCTTATGTTGGGGACTCCAGAACTGGACGCAGTACTCCAAGTGAGGTCTCACGAGGGCAGAGTAGAGGGGGAGAATCACCTCCCTCGACCTACTGGCCACGCTTCTCTTGATGCAGCCCAGGACGCGGTTGGCCTTCTGGGCCGCAAGAGCACATTGCCGGCTCATATTGAGCTTCTCGTCCACCAGTACTCCCAAGTCCTTCTCCTCAGGGCTGCTCTCGATCCATTCTCCGCCCAGTCTGTATTTGTGCCTGGGATTGCCATGACCCAGATGTAGGACCTTGCACTTGGCCTGGTTAAACTTCATGTGGTTGGTACGGGCCCACCTCTCCAGCCTGTCGAGGTCCCTCTGGATGGCATCCCTCCCTTCCAGCGTGTCGACAGCACCACACAGCTTGGTGTCATCGGCGAACTTGCTGAGGGTGCACTCCATGCCACTGTCCACGTCACCAACAAAGATGTTGAAGAGGGCCGGGCCCAACACGGACCCCTGAGGGACGCCACTCGTGACCGGTCTCCACTTGGACATCGAGCTGTTGACCACTACTCTCTGAGTGCGGCCATTGAGCCAATTCACTCCTTTCCTTTAAGCTACTGCCTTCAGCCTGGTGAGGGGAGGATACAGGATCCCCTTGATCATGTTTTTTTCTCTGGTGGCTTTTCCTGTTTCTCTCTCAGAGAGGGCCGAGCATGACACCACCAGTCTCTCTCTTTCTCATACTCCCTGATGCTCCTTTACCTTTGCGCTTCCTCTTGTAGCTCTGCCACTGTGCAGAGCAGATCATCCACCTGGCCACAGCTCACACAGCTGTTCTCACCACTGCCGTTCCTTACCAGTGAAAGGCTCTGGTACTCCCTGCAGCCTGAGACCTGGATGGCTGCATGTTTTTGGGAGCTGTCCGAGTTGCCACATCCAGTCTGGCGAGTGCAGACAACATAGCTTTCCGTCAGGTAGATACCATAGCTAAGCTCCTTCTGAGAGGGTGATGACCACTAACTGAACTCACCTCTCGAGCTGACAGGGTGACTACACTGTTTGCCCGCTCTCTTCGTCACTAGTGCTGCCTTGGTGGCTTTTCGTAGGTGTGTGGGTGGCTGCAGCTGCTCTGGCGATGCCCAGGCCTCATCAGCATCTCCCATGAGAGCTGCCAGCTCCTGGCGGGTCTCTCTGCTCCCCGGGCATTTCCGTGCCTCAGGAAGACTCCCTGTGTGCCAAGAGCTGCTGCTCTGCTGTGGATTGGGCTGGCTCCAGAGCAGCTCCCCTCAGCGACTGACAGTTGCCAGTGACAGTAGTCCTCTGCACCCCCACAGGTCTGTTCTTACCTACTCCTAGCGGGTAGCAGTAAAGAGGTCTGTTCCTACCAAACTCTAATGACTGAGCAGTTCATCTTAAAGGTTGTTCTCTGCTTGTGCACAGCTCCCTATGAATCCTTGGACTGCTTCTGAACCTGCTCTGCTTGTTCCTGGGTTTGTTCCTCTGCTGCTTGGCACTCCTTATCCTTGTTCTGCCCTTGTTGGCTCTTCAGGTTCTGCTCTGCTGATATTGCCCCAGGCTCTGTCCTATGGGCTTACTTCACTCTCTGGCGTTCTGCCTTTGCAGTGCTTCTCTTGGGAATTGTCATCCCTCACCAATTCCCTGTGGAGCTCCTCACTTAACACCCCCAAGATGGAGTCCACAGATCTCTCTGGCTTTTTGCTTACATGATCCTGTGAAGGAGTAATTCTTCTGACAGCCCTGTTTCCCAGTATAGTGCCTCACTTTGTCTCCTCTTGTAGACCCTCCTCCCTGTTAGTGTTTCCAGTGCAGGTGTGCCGTAGGGATGTCTAAACCCTCGGTCTTACCCCTCATTGAGGGTCTGTGAGAGTGGCTTGTGCCTTGGTGTCAGCTAGCAGCTTTTGAATTCTCTCTCTGGACTGAATTGAGAGCAAGAGAGAGTGCTGTGGTCACAGGTGCATTGGGGTTCTTTGATGGAGTCATCACACATCGGGTTTCTCATTTCTACATTTTAGTCTAACTGAATTCCCTAAAGCTCTTCAGCAAAGCTTAAAGTAAATGACCACAGATATCCTCTAGCAGGCAAACAATAGGTTAGAGATGGAACAAGGGGTAGGAAGGAGTTTGTATTTTGAGGGTGATTCCTCCTTGAGGAGTCCTATAGGACTGTGCTAGTGCTTGCTCTGTTCTATGCGTCAGAAGTTGTATAAGTGGTGACACCACAACTTTTCATATAACTGATACTCAGGCTATAGCAATCGAAGTTGGCTGCAAATTGTTGTAGTAAGGCACAGTGATGGTGACCTGGTGATAAACTGGCAGGTGAAGTTTGGTGTTAAACATAAAGTAGCGCGCATAGAATTGTCCTTGTTTCCTTCCAAACTCCAGGTAGTGATGGACTCCACTGGATATCCAACCAGTGGTACAACTGGTTGGATAAAGGATCTTTGAGCCGTAACAAATATGTAATTGAAAATGTTACCATAGTTCAATTAACAGTCAAAAAGCAAATTAAATATTAGGAAAGGAATGGAGAACACACCAGAGAGCATCATTAGGCCACCATTTAAGTCATGGTACAACTGTGCCTTGTGGTTTGGGGCAACAAACTCCAAAAAGCATGTAGTGGAGTTAGGCCCAAAGGAGGGTGAGTGGATAGATGACTAGAGATTTGGAATTACTTACTTATGAGGAACTGAATCTCCTCCTCACAGAAGAGGAGGACTGAGGGCGAATGACAGAAGTTTGTAAAGTTCTGGTTGATATGGAAAATAAGCCGAATGTTTAATATGTCTTAAAATACAATCATGAAAAGGAATTAATAGAAAATAACAAATGGTAGGTTGAGAACAAAAGAACAAACTTCATAGTTCTCATAGTTAACATGGAACTCATTCCATGTTGTGAATGTCAAAAACCTACTGGATTCAAAAACTAGATGGACAAATTTGAAGGAGGAAAATCTGTTGAGGACAGCATTATTTTAAACTCTGAAAATCTGTGAGCCTTAAGTTGCAGCAGGGTGGGGAAGGATGCTGAGGCAATATTGCCACGTGCTTGCCTTGCTCTTAAACTTCTCTGGGCATCATCTGTTCTGACACCAACGGCTGAGCTAGGTGTTTCCCTGATCTGATCTGGAATAGCAATTCCCATGCTATGTTCACTGAGTCCATGGCTAACTTCCAGATGCTTCTACAACAAAGAACCAGCTTTGCTGTTTTGGGAGAGTCTTTGCTGGTACATAGTGATCTTGAGTTTCCACATGTTTTTGCCCAGGAACGGCTTGTCTTGCACAGAATTGCTTTTCTTATCAGAGTTCAGTGGAAGCTTAGTTTTTTCTGTTCCTAATCTCTCTTTCCTGTCCTGTTCAGCGACTTCTGCTCCAAGGTGAAGAACACAATCTACTGCAATGTTGAGCCTTCTGACTCCAACATGCTATGGGAACCAGAGTTCATGATTGACACTATTGAAAATCCATCTGCGCATAACTTTACGTACACCAACCTGGGCAAGAGCCTCAATGAAAACCCAGCCAACCGCTACAGTTTTGTCTGTAATGCACTTATGCATGTGTGTGTGGGACACCATGATCCAGACAGGTGAGAGACAGAACTTCCATGGTTCTACTGAGACAGTCAAATCTTTATGTGAGGGCAAGAAAGCCAGTAGTCATTCCTTGGCTGTCTTGGGGTGTGAGGAAGAAGGAGCCAAGGCTGGGGTCCCTTTAGAGAATCACCACCCTGATGGTGTGCATGAGTAGCAAAGTTGACCCTCTGCTTTTTTCATTATTTATTTAACAGGGTGAACGACATTGCTATCCTGTGTGCTGAGCTAACTGGCTACTGCAAGTCTCTAAGTGCCGAGTGGCTGGGTGTGCTCAAAGCTTTGTGCTGTTCCTCCAATAATGGGACCTGTGGCTTCAATGATCTCCTCTGCAATGTTGATGCAAGTGCAAACATTCAAAAGGGGAAAAGGAATTGAAGCAGGAGTGAAGGGATCCCTTGGGAGAAGGAAGAAGTGAACAAGGGATGGAGGCTTTTGTCTTCTGAGGACAGGGGAAAGGCTTTGAATATGGGGGCTACCTTTTGGTGTTTGTTGCAGCCTGGGCTGATCATGGACGTTGACCTGGGGTTATGGGCCCTTCTACCCCCCAGCTCCTAGGCAAGCTGAGGAATTGCTGACAGAGGGAATGAGGCAGAGGCTGTTGTGATCACTGGCTGATGTTCTCTCTTCCAGGTCAGTGACTTATCTTTCCATGATTCCTTGGCCACCTTTGTTGCCATTCTCATTGCCCGGCAGTGCTTGCTGCTGGAGGACCTTATTCGCTGTGCTGCCATCCCCTCACTCCTTAATGCTGGTAAGTGCATCCCTGCAGAGAGCTGGTCTTAGTCTCAGTTCTGGCCCAAAAGCCTGTGCTTAATGGATACTTTGTGAAGCCCATAGTTGTGAAACATGCCTCCAATCCTTTTATATTATGGTACTTAAGAAGTCAATGTTTTGCTTTAGAGAGTTTCTGGCCTTTTGGTTTCTAGCAAAAACTGGTTGTGCTAAGGTGTTTCAATGTCTTACTCTTGAGTTTGTGTGCAAGCTGATATAAGCACGGAGAGATGTACACTGTCTGACCGGTGTACTCAGCTCTGAACTCCAGCAGTACACCTCTCACTGCTGATATGGTTCAGCTTAGCATTTTGGCTAGAGCAGCCAGCTAACCAATTTGGCCTGCAGTGCCTGGGTCACTCTGCCTTTACTCTGTCTCCAGTCTTCCTAGCTTTTTCTCTGGGAATTGCAGCATCCAAACTCTTGACAGTGTGAAGCTGGGAAGATGAAGCAAGCAGAACACAGTGCATGTCATTGAGGATAATACTGATGGACGTGCTCACTTGCATGTTAATTGCTGCACATGCGCTGTATTGGTAAATACAGTAAGGCTGCTGCAGCTTCTCAACTGGCTGTTCTAGGGCAGTGCACTGTGAATAGCTTTTGGATTGAGAGTCAGCTGTCTCAGTGCTTAAAAAATCTCAGTTGACTGTTTTCTTTACATAGCCTGCAGTGAACAGGACTCAGAACCAGGAGCACGTCTGACCTGCCGGATTTTACTCCATCTGTTTAAGACTCCGCAGCTGAACCCATGCCAGCAAGATGGCAGTAAGTGAATGAAAGTAGAGCCTTTCTTTTTTGTGGGAATACTGAGGCTCTTGCACCACAAGAAAAGAGATACTGGACCCTATGATTAGAGATCATGACCTGCTTGCTTTGACTAAAGCAGGTGAAGCCTGATACAGAGGACAAAGAACAATATTCTTCCATTTATGTCACTCCATGGTAGCCAGGCGTGTTGGGGAGGAGGCCCTTGGAGTCAGGAAACCAGCCAGTAGAGGTGGCCTTGCTGTCACTAAGCCATTAGAGTAATGCTCACTTCTTTTTTTATGTCTAGAGCTTTGTATAGCCTCTTAAGTTGGTGCCAGAAGCTGCTATTTTACAGCACTCCCTTTTTGTCTGGTAATGGAAACAGTCCAGAAAGCTCTGTTCTTGGCTCCTCATCAGTATCCTGATAGCTCAGATCTCTAAACCCAGCCTGTGTTCTAGGATAGGGTACTGTTGGAGCTTGGAGTTCATGACACAGGCACTGCTCCCTATTTGGATTTCATGGTTCAGTTGTCACAGTGTGATTGGCACTATGCTTTGCAAAACTTAATTAAATTGACCCCATGTTACAGCTGGGAAAAGGACTAGCCTCAGAATTCTCTTGAACTGGATTCTATGGTACTGGCTGGCACGTAATTCAGGCAGCTCTGGAGCCTGTGCCTCTCTCTTTCACTGGGTATTGCCCTTCCCCATTGTCCTCTTTGCAGACAAACCCACGGTGGGAATCCGGTCTTCCTGTGACCGTCACTTACTGGCAGCTTCCCAGAACCGTATTGTGGATGGAGCGGTCTTTGCAGTGCTGAAGGCTGTCTTTGTTCTGGGTCAGTACCTGTGTTAGCCTGAACCTGTAAGAATGGTTTTTTTATGGGTTTTTTAGGGTGGGAGAAAGGCACTGTTTTGCATGTGTTGGCTGTACAGAAGGCCAGAGGAGATCTGTTTTGATATGGGGCTTGTATGGAGACCTTTGAGCTGTAGATGTGCTTTGTATCTCCTTAGCTGCAGAGAGAGTTTACAAAAGCTTGAGATGTTTTGTGGGTCAGGCTTTGGGTTTAGCACTGATGATTAAGTGACACTTGTCCTTTTCTTTTAGGAGATGCAGAACTGAAAGGCTCTGGCTTTTCCCACCCTGGAGGTGTCGATGATCTCATGGATGATGAGCTGGGCACCAGGAAGGCTGGAGGTCGGGTAGTAACTGTAGAAACAGCTAGCTTGGATATTTATGCCAAGTATGTACTGAGGAGTATATGTCAACAGGTGAGTCTGTCCCATCTCTAAGTTTTGTCTTTATCCCTACTGCAGACAGATGTGTCCCACATGACCTCCTGCAGATTGAGTTTGGTGGGTGTTTCTCTGAAAGATCAGTGAAGAACCCGCCCACTTGATGGTGCGAAGGACTGCACTGTATTGGCGAAAAATAGAGCAAACGGTTGTCAAGAATTAGGTGTTGCAGTATGCAAAGACTGCACATCCCCTTTGCTTTGGCAACACTGCAGGGCTTGTGTCCAAGGAGGGTAGTGCTGGGAGTGGTTTGCTGAGAGGTGCTGGAGACAAAGATGATAAGCATGAGAAGGACAGCTCGTTGAAGTGATAAATGGTGCCTTTCAGAATGTAGCTTAAGTGTTGCTTGCAGCTAGGCTGTTACTGTGTCCCTGGGCTTTGCAGTGCCCTGTTTAGTTAATTAAAGGAACAACAACAAAAATCTTTTGCTTGGACTAATCTGACAGCACCAGTATTTCTGTTCCTTTGCGGAAAATTGACATTTGAGGAACTGAAACCTGACTAATAAGGGACTTAGTTGCAGAGTGGAGTGGCTGTTACCACTACTGTATGAAAATGGGTGTTGAAGGGTGTCCTTGGCCTTGGTTGCAAATTTATTCTATCAACAGGAAAGATGCAAAGTGACAATTTGGAACCTGTATTCATTATTACAATTTGCAACCTGTATTCTGTATTACTAATGCGTAAACACAATAGTGCTGTGTTGTCCTCATGCTTTGTGATGCTGCTGGTTATTAATTGGCTTGCTATATAGCAATGTTACCAGCCTACCGAAGAAGAATTGGAGCCATCTATTTATGAACATAAATTCAACATAGTTGGTGTGACTGAAACCTGACTGTAGCATTGACAGAAGCAGATATTCTTTTGCTGGTCTTCAGTCTACATAGGAAGGATTCACAGTAGGTAGAAATTTTGTGGGTGAGTGTACAGGAGGGAGTAGCAGTTTCAGGTATCATTTCCCTACCAGTTGTTGGCAGCACTGGTTATGAGGAGTGGGGAATTCCAGTAGACACCACTGAGTACCACCAAATGGTACCAGACTGCTACTGTAAGTTGTGATTTCTGAAACTCAGAAAATGTTGCATCTCATGTTCAGGTGTCTATTTTGTAATAAACTTCATCATGAAGGGGTGGGGAAAAGGAACATACTATAGAATTAAAGTAAAGGTTTCTTAGGCGCTTAGTTGCTGGTCTGCCCTCTAGCCTGTTTTGAATAATAAATGTAATTGTGACTGGCCTTGTGATGAAACTATAGTAGGAACCAAGAGGGAAGCTAACCTGTATCTGGTAATTGGAATGGTGGAGTTGTCCACAGTGCTTGGAAAACGTGTTCGTAGTACTCTTCTGTGAAGGGGCAGATGAGGGACTCTCTTTCAGTAATATGAAGCCTGTGGAGGTGGCTCTTTTGTAAAGAGGTGTTGCAGAGAGAGTGTGCCTAGAAGTCCCTCAGGGTGAAGATGGTAGCTGACTTTGTACTTGTGAAATTATACCAATAAAGTGGCTCAGAGATGAAGTCTGAATTCTTGTAGGAAGCTGAGCAAGTGACAGAAAGAGTCTTCCCAAGGATATACATACACAAGGAAGAGAAGTTTCAAGAGATTATAATGTAGCAACACTGACAGGGAGAAATGCAATAGGCATAGGAGAAATGAACAGATCACGTGTATTGACAAAGTGGAAATTTCATCTGGGATGAAGTGGAAGATCTAGGCTGTGGTTTCACAGGGATTTCAAACCAGAGATGTAGTTTTTCTGATCTTTGTGCTCTACTTCGTTCTTAGAGTGCTGTCTGCAACTTAGAGGGACTGTTCCCAGCTTTCTAGGCTTAGCACCAGCACTTGTGCTTCATGAACGGGATCCTCGTCTCTTCTCTGTTTGTCACTTCTCAGCAGAAGAATTCTCTGATCAGGCTTGCTCTGCAGAAGTGCTTATGTAGCGGTACTCTGTAGATTTTAATTTCATGAATTTGCCTAATTGACTTTCAATATGAAAAAATCCTGCAGTAATGAATTCTGCAGGTTAACTGTAAATTGTGTGAAGAAGTACCTACTTCATGTTTGTTTTGGAAACTGCTGCCTTTATTATTATCATACGTTTATGGACCACCAACTGTAATTGAGAGGCTGACAATAATAGTTTTCTGTCTGCCTTCTCCTGATGATTTGTGCCTTTATAAATGGCTTGCGTCCAGTCAGTTGTTTCCCCTTCCACGCTTTGAGAAGTAAAGTCATTGTTTTTTCTAAGGATGGCAGTGTGTTTTCCCTCAGCATTTCAGAATTAAGGGTGTGCTTTTCCCGAAGACTGTTCTAGTGTAGCCTTAGCTGCAGGCCTGAATTATTTAATTTAGGACAGCTCCAGGGCTTTGTTGTACAGGAAATAGACCAAATAATTTTAAGTGATCCCTTGTGATCTTTTGAGTCCAAGTGGTAGTGTTGATGGAGCATGGGCATGGCAGTGACTGTGTACTGTTAAATCATACCAATATTTTATCAGAAGAAACAGCAGCTACTGTGTTTCACCACTGCTGACTTGTCAAAGTTGATGTTTCCTCTGTTGTGATTGCTGTGCTGCACCTGTTGCTTGCTGAATCAGGATAGTACAGTTCATGAAGAGAAATTATTATCAGACATAACCGTGTACTAATTAAGTTTTTATGAGTTTGACGTGGTCCCTGCATCTCTCTGAGACTGAAAGCAGGAGCACTGGTTTGGAATCAGACATCAGTTTGACTGTGCTAACTCTGCCTTCGTCTTGCAGGAGTGGGTAGGTGAGCGATGTCTGAAGTCTCTCTGTGAAGACAGCAATGACTTGCAGGATCCTGTCCTGAGCAGCACACAGGCCCAGAGGCTGATGCAGCTGATTTGTTATCCACACCGGTTGCTGGACAACGAGGAAGGAGAAAATCCTCAGCGGCAGAGGATTAAACGCATCTTACAGGTGCAGACTCCTGTCGGAATCTGAGAGTGTCCTAGTAATTGCCTAATGTAGAGTTAGAGTGGGGTTATCCAAAACGCAGCCCTCTGAGGGGCCCGGTAGCCATTATCATTGGAGCTGAGGGTGTGGGCTGATACAGTTTGAACTGAGATAAGGACTCATATGAAGTATGTGGGTGTGTGTTGCAGAATCTAGACCAGTGGACCATGAGGCAATCCTCGCTGGAGCTGCAGCTCATGATTAAGCAGACAGCAAACAATGTGAGTTTTTGCTCTGAGGGACCATACAGATGTGTGTTGCCAGTGTTGAAGTGGCTGCTTGGGAGGTGGTTGGGAGGTGGCCTGGTAGAAGTGGGAACAGGGAGAAATTAAACAAAGAGGGAGTCATGCCTGTGAAAGTGAAGCATGAGAAGGATGTGATGAGTCTGAGACTCAAAGAGCAGCAGCCATGGGGAAGTTGGCAAACTGGATTTATACTGAGTTGTGTTGAAACGTGCAAGCCCTGTCAGTGGATGCTCTCAGAGAAGGACTTGATTGTCTTTTCTTCCCTGTCTCTAGGAGATGAACTCCTTGTTAGAAAATATAGCCAAGGCCACCATTGAGGTATTCCAGCAGTCAGCAGAGACCAGCTCTGCTAGCTCTGCTGGCAATGGAATCAACAGTATCAGTAGCTCAGCAAGTGCTACACCTGCCAGCAACAAATCCAAACCCATCCTCAGGTAGGTGTAGTCCCAGCATGCAGCTGCCTTGTAGACGAGTCTGAATTAGAGGTTGGCCTGCAAACTGCTTTTCTCATCTATTGTCACAGCTCCCTGGAGAGATCAGGAGTGTGGCTGGTGGCCCCTCTGATTGCCAAGCTTCCAACGTCCGTGCAGGGCCATGTGCTGAAAGCTGCTGGAGAAGAACTGGAGAAAGGACAACATCTGGGGTCATCGTCTCGCAAAGAGCGGGACCGCCAGAAGCAGAAGAGGTGAGTCCTGGGAAAAGGGCAGGCAGTGCTTGCTGCGCTGATCCCCCAGCCTGGCAGCATAGCTCCATCTCTGTTCTCTCTGCAGCATGTCTCTCCTGAGCCAGCAGCCATTTCTGTCACTGGTGCTAACATGCCTGAAAGGACAGGATGAGCAGCGAGAAGGCCTCCTCACCTCTCTGTACAGTCAGGTCCAGCAGGTAAGTGTCTTGCTTCTCCCCTCACTGTCCTCAAGGTCTCACTCCTGCAGCAGGCAGGCTATTGCGCATGTCCTTGAGGATATTATCTTTCTGATTGTTTGGTCAATAAGACAAAGATCTTACCCTGGTTGCTATAGGGTGCTGAGCAGACCATCTTTGAGTCACTGGGCGGTACAAGCTGCTCTCTGTAAACTTCAGTGTACAGTTTGTGAGGTCTGTCCTCTCTTCTAAATTTCTTAGATTGTTACAAATTGGCGAGAAGATCAGTACCAAGATGACTGCAAAGCCAAGCAGCTGATGCATGAGGCCCTGAAACTACGGCTGAATTTGGTGAGTGGTTGCAGAAGAGCTTAACCATATGGGACGAAGAGTTGTCTGCCTTTTTTCCTTTTTTTGGAACATGCACACACTGGAGGGGCTGTATATGTCCTGAGGCAAGGAAGTAGGAGAGGTGTTTGTGCTGCTTTTAGGTCTTGAGCCCTGAATGGGATCAGGTGCATGGAAAAACTCCCTTGCTCTGTTTTGCCAGGATGAAATCCACAGCCTTGGTCTCTGTTTTGGAGATGTGCCATCCCATTTCAATGCTTTTGCAGTTCACAGCACTACTACTTGCACCTGAAATTTGTCCTGCTGACTGCGGTCTCCTTCTGCTCTCATTAGGAGTTGATGTAGCACAGGAGTTGTTCTGATTTAGGCTCCTTTCTCACTTTTAGATCTTAGTGTTTCTTCATGGTGTCCTTATGACTAAACTACTTTTCTCTGCTAGGTGGGGGGAATGTTTGACACAGTTCAACGCAGTACACAGCAGACGACTGAATGGGCTGTGCTTCTTCTGGACATCATTAGCAGTGGCACTGTGGACATGCAGTCAAACAAGTAATTTTCTGGCTGACTTCTGATCCATACACTTCCCGAGGGAGGCAGTCATTAGCACGGCCCCTTCTCTCATGTGAGATACCTGTCTCTGGACAATCTGTCAGAAGTACTGTGACAGCTGAAAGAGGCTTTAGAGTAATAGCAGGTTACAACCTAGGTCCTAGTATCCAAGTGCACTCTGACATATCCAGAGCAAACTTGGCTTTCCAGATACAGAGAGATAAGCAGGGGAGAGCTGAGTCTGGACCTGCTTTTTGGAGAAGCTGAATGGATAGACAGGAGGCCAGTCTTGAGTCAGGTGCAGTATCACAGATTAAATGTGAACACCCTGTGGTGTATAAGCAAAAGGAGGATTAGTGTGGGAGGTTACTCTGAAGAGCACTTGGTGCTTCTCGCTGTAGGCAGTACTCTTCAGCAATCTGATAGTGTTTGGTGTTACTGTGATGGGAGAGGCTTTATATCTGCTTCTCAGATGGCTTTGACCTTTCTGCTCTGATCAACAGCGAGCTCTTCACCACCGTGTTGGATATGCTGAGTGTTCTCATCAACGGCACCCTGGCTGCTGATATGTCCAGCATTTCTCAGGGCAGCATGGAGGAGAACAAGCGGGCATACATGAATCTTGTGAAGAAACTCAGGGTGAGGGGCACCAGACTCTGTATGGGGAGCAGCATGTGCTGTGTCATGATTGTCTAACTATGCAGATTTACCTGTGTCTCATGAATGGTACTTGTCCCATTGCTGCTGTTTAGATGAAGCAGTGAGAGTGGCCCCAATGGCTCTGTAGGGCTGAAGGGTACAAAGGTGGGAGGTAATGCAGGGATGGAGGCTGACACCAGAAGAGGCACAGGCGGGCTTTGGATGATTTTTTGTGAGCGATTCTACAAGTCTTCTCTATTCTACTTGTGCAGAAAGAGCTGGGGGACCGGCAATCTGACAGCCTGGAGAAGGTGCGACAGCTACTGCCGCTTCCCAAGCAGACCCGAGATGTCATCACCTGTGAACCTCAGGGATCCCTCATTGACACCAAAGGCAATAAAATAGCTGGATTTGACTCCATCTTCAAGAAGGAGGTAAGCGAAGCTTTTTTTATCTGCATCACAGCTCCTGAGCGCTGATGTCACCTTGTCCTCTGATGTCTTTAATCTACACAGCTTGGGAGGCATCTGTATGCAGCACCTTATTGCCTGCTGAACTTGAAATGACTGGCTGCATGCAGACAAGCTGGCACATAACCATGTCCAAAAAGGGCAAAACTGGGGGTTAATGCTTGGTGATACATGCTGCTATGGTCTGAGAAGTTATTTAAATTTTAGTTTTGTACTTATGCCTATATATGCAGAAAGAGAAAGCCATAATCCCTGTCACGTGAGTTACTGGGCAGTGCCAGCGTGCAGAAGACTAGCAGAGATGGGATGAAGGAGAATCGCAGTTGTTGATGAAGGCCTTTAGAGGTGACTGCTTTGCCATGTGGAAGAGCAGAGACCACTAGTAAGGGCTCAGGCTGTTTACTGGGACACATGGAATAGACCCTGAAGAAAGCACAGAGTTTCCTGTACCCTTGTAGGAGAAATAACAGGGACTTGGAGGTTCTTATCTCTTTTGCTTTAAAGGGCTTGCAAGTTTCTACAAAGCAGAAGATTTCCCCTTGGGATCTGTTTGAAGGCTTAAAGCACTCGGCCCCCCTCTCCTGGGGATGGTTTGGGACGGTCCGTGTGGATCGCAAGGTGTCTAGATTTGAGGAGCAGCAGAGGCTTCTTCTGTACCACACACACTTGAAACCCAAGCCCCGCAGTTACTACCTGGAGCCGTTGCCCCTGCCTCCTGAAGAGGAAGAGCCTCCTACACCTGTGGCTTTAGAGCCAGAGAAGAAAGCTGCAGAACCAGCCAAGGCTGATAAAACAAACTCCAATCCTCCCACTTCCACTGAAGAACGCAAGAAGAAACAGAGCAAAACCAAGAAACGCAACCAATCTGCCAGCAAAACTGAGGTAATTGACTGCCCAACAGCTATGGACCTCTCATGTCCACCCCTCCTAGTCACAGAGCACTCCCTTGAGTCTTCCTGAGGAGCCTGAGAGTGGTGTAACAGTGAAGATGGGATGTATTTCCTCTCAGCTGGGAGTGCTGGAGCTCTATCCTGCTCTCTCTAGCCTGGGGCAGAGCAAACATTTTCTTGATCCCTGATGGGAAGGAAGGAGGCTGCCCAGCTCAGCACCTCAGGCTTCCTCTTGTGGACTTTGCAACCCTTTCATACTCTTCATCCATTCATGAGTTCCCAGTGCACATTGATCTTTCTTATTCCTTCTTTGTCTTTGCAGGATTTTGTGTTGGGCCCTAGCCGAGGGGTTACATATGGAGTTGGTATGCCTACAGATCTCTTGCATCACCAGTCAGGAAGCACTATGTCGAGGCTGGCATATGGACAATCACCAGTGAGTCTCTATGCCCAGAATCAACCTCTTCCAGCAGGTAGGTGCACAGGAGAGGTGAACATATTACATCTCTTTGGGAACCTCTTGTAAGAACGCCTTCTGTGAGATGGTCCTACACAGGTCCTTGCACTTTCCCCTTTTGCTTGTCATGTGTCTAGATACAGTGATGTACAGTCATTCTAGAGCTACAAGACTCAGCAATAGCATGTGACTAGCCAGCCCATTTCTCTTCCTCTTGCAGGAGGCCCTCGCCTGGATACATCCTACAGGCCTGTACGCGTGCCACTGGGTAAACTTGTGCAGAGTCGTCCTCCATATAGTGGTGTGCTGCCTCCAGGGATGGGGAGCATGATGGGCATTGACCCCTCATACAAGCCAGCAGTGTACCGACAGCAGCCTCCAGTGTCCCAAGGACAGATACTGAGGCAGCAGCTTCAAGCAAAGTTGGTAAGTCAGAGCTGGGCTCTTGCTGTTGCTGGACCCCACAGTACAGCAAACCCAAGCTCTTTGCTGGGGCTGTCCCTTCTAGCAAGAACTCTCCAGCTCTGTCTCTTTTTCTACCCTGGAAAGATCTTGTCTCTTCTGCCTGTTTCTCTGGTACAGCACTGTGTTTGCCATCTGCTTTGTGAGCCCACATCACTAACAGTTAGTGGAGGCTGTCAGTGAGATGCACAGGGACATCTGTGGCTGTTGGGCAGAGGGGCACATCCTGGTTTTGAGGTTGTTGGGATGTTAGCGGCCTGTCACGGACTGCTGGTATCTCATCTTCAGGAATCACAACCCAAAAGGCCGTTGTGATTCCCCTCGTGTATCAGAAGGCTTTATCTCAACTCTTAAGGGTCTCAATCCCAATGGACCCAATCGAAGGCTATCCAACAGAGAGCCTCAACTCACTGCTCTCTCAATCAGAAGGCTATTCAACCAAGACCTCCAATACACCACTCTCCAGGGGCTCCTACCACTCCAGCACCTAGGAGGGAACCCTCCCTAGGAGGGGAGTGCCCCACCTTTAAGCCTCCCATAGGTCATGTGGTCTCCGACTGGCCAACATGACTTGCAGCACCTGTCTCGACAAGGCACAGGTGCTTCCCATGTAGCAGCCAGGAAACTTCCCCGACAGCGGCCTATTTGTCCCAGGTCAAGGTGAGGCAGAAGTCATTAGCATCTGCATGCTGTGCAGCAGCCTTGTAGGTTTAGCAGTGAAGCTACTTGTCTGATTTGGTGGGAGCTGCTGAGAAGAGAGCAGCAGTGTCCTGGCCTTTGGAGATGTTGAAGAAAGTGTTTCTCTGTTGCCTTCCAGCAGGGCCAAGGCATAATGGGACAGCAGCCTGTGCGCCAGATGGCTCCAACCCCATCCTATGGAGCACTGCAGCCCTCCCAGGTAAGTGGCAGTGGCTGCAGGTAAGACTGGAGTCTGGCTCCAGCACAGGGCAGCATCTTTGTTTCTGCTGCTAAATCCTGAAATCTCTTGGCTCTTCTCACTCTTCGTTTACTAGGCTGCATGAATCTGAATCCCGGAGATGAGCAGCCTTGTGACAGTATTTACAGGAGGCTGATTTTTACAAATTCTCTTCTGAAGTTTACAAGTTTTCTTTTGTACCTTACCCCATGACTGATAAAGGTTTTGTTTCATTTCAGGGTTACACACCTTACGTGTCTCACATAGGCCTTCAGCAGCACCCTTCTCAGTCAGGCACGATGGTACCTCCTACCTATTCCAGCCAGCCCTATCAGAATTCCCACCCCAGCTCTAATCCTGCCCTGGTGGATCCTGTTAGACAGATGCAGCAGAGACCAAGTGGCTATGTACACCAGCAGGCCCCTGGCTATGGGCACACCTTGGGCAACACACAGAGGTACCTCCCATGCTACTGAATGTTAATAAGCTGTATTTCATCAAGGGCTTCCACACTCTGCTCAGACAACCCTAAAAACTATCAGAAAAACCTGTTGTCCGTGCTATGTTTATACAGAATGTTGAGTTCTTTGCACCCTCAGGTGAACGTTTTTATCCAGCTTTCAGTCCTGGGAAGAAACAGAGACAGGATGAAATGGCTGTTGGAGACAGTGTAAACCAGCCAGAGAAAGGTGGAATTGGGAAGTATGAGAAAAATGACCTGGGAGTCAATAGTTTTGGTTTTAAATCTAACCAGCAGATCACCATCAAAGGGTTAGATCTGGGATTACGACTGCCTCCTGAGCAGCCATAAATCCAGCAGGGAAACCGTGCGAAACAGTGGACTGAGGGCTGTTAACTTAGGACTTCTAGAAAACTGGGTTGGAGGAAACTCTTGAGAGGCCCTGGTGTCTACCTTTCTGAAGAAAGAAACATGGATTGCAAGGGGCTGTTCGGGCTCTCTGTCTTGTTGACGGCAGAAGTTGGGTTTGGATTAAAGAAGCTGACTGCCCATGAATCTCTTACTTCATGAGCTTCTCCTTTTCTCTTGTAGGTTTCCTCACCAGTCAATACAGCAGGCCCCCATGATGAGTGGGATGAACCATTTGGGTCCACAAGGAGTCCCCTCAGGAATTCGACCCGGCCAAATACTACCTGACCAGCAGCAGCAGCAGCAGTACCTGAGGCAGCAGCAGCAACAGCAGCAGCAGATGCTGAGAGTGAGTGGCTGCTGACAGGAGGAAGGCTGCTGGAACTGGAGGAGGCTTGTCCAGCGCTGCTTACCTCTGTGTCAGCAATGCTCTGCTCTGCCCCTCTGTGCCAGGAAGGATGTCTGCTCTGTTGAGGGCTGTCTGTAATAATTTGCTGGGCAGTTCTGCCTTCCTTAGCGCTGGCCACTCCTCATGGAGACACCTACTGTGCTGCCTTTTGCCAGTCACCCACCATGAACTAAAGGGAAGTTAGGAGCAGTAAAGGTCTGTTTAGTCCTCTGTGGCCTGCATCCCACCTCTTCCTGCTCCAGCTGAGCCCAAAACATTGTGCAGAAAGCTAGCTGTCTTAGAAGTTCTAGCTAGCTAGAACTTAGAAGTGTTGCAGGAGCCAGAAACAAAGTGAAAATCCCCCTGCCCACAGAAGAGCAAGTAGAGTTGTTCCTGACAAGATCATTTTTAGGAGCATATCTGCCTTTCACAAGATCAAAATAAGTGTCAGTTAGTTTCCAGTGGCAGGAAATCTGATGTGAATCAGTCCATGTACTCCACATCTAACTGGATGGTGAAAAACTGATCCAAAGTAAGCTGTTAGACCCAACAATCTAGGCTCGAAGAAGTTCACAGGTGTGTCTCAACAGACATGAGTATTCCATGGATTTGCATTGTGGTCTTACAAATATTAAATATTCATACGATATACAGATATGAATAAATTTCTTGGAGTTACAGAAATATATTGAATTGACAGAGAAACACAGAAATAGTTTGGGTTAATTGGTGAATTGCATATCTTACGACAGGGCTGAGCAAACCTGTAGAATACGGGGAGACTTTACATGGCATGGAGTGCTGAGGCTTTGTGTGCTGAGAGGGGCCTGAGCGAGCCAGTGGTTCCTGCAGAGAACTGCAGTCAGCAGTATTTGAGACTTGCTGCCTTGCAGTGGACAAGAGACTGTCTGTAACATGGTCAGCAGATTTTAGTCCTTTTGATGAGTAGCACCCCCTGACTATTCCCTTGGTTTCTTTTAGCATTCTCCATCCCTCATATTTAGAAAAAGAACATGCCGCAGACAAATTGCTAGTACTTCTCCTAGCTCGGTAACTTCATGTATACCTTCAGCTTTTAGCTGAGATTGCTTGATGCTTAAAAAAAAACAGTGGAGTGCCTGAAATCTCCCCTGTTACTGTGACTCCTGCTGCATTATCAGAGGCACACCAGATGCAGAACAGACTCCTGAAGCTTGAGTTGACTGTCACGATGCAGTGGCTTGTAGAAAGGAAGGATGGCCTTTTGGTTTGTTGCAAGAAGGTGGGACATGAAATCAAGAGGGGTATCCTGGCTCATTTAGTCAGTCATCTGCTTTCTTGTGTAACCAGGTCATAGCATCCACTTCAAGAACCTAAGTGGCCAAACTGGTTTAAGATGGAAGTTAGGAAACTGTTCTAGAAACTAACTCCCTTTGGGTTGAATCGTTGATCCAAGCCTCAATGTGTTTGTGACTGGTTCTTGTATTCAGTTATTGTTGTCCACTGTGTCCTGTTGTTTACTGGCTCTTCTTTCTCTCTGATGTTTACCCAGTGTATTTCTAGGGAGCACTTGCAGCTTCCATAGGTCAGGTTTTTCTAACCTCCTCTCATAACATACTGTCCCTTCCCCTGATTGTATTTTTACCTGTTTTCTGTGACTGTTCAAGGTTTGAACCTGACGCTTTTGAGCCAGTGATCAGAACCGTACCTAGCATCACCATGTTGGGTTTTTTGTGATAGCATTAGTAGTTTTCAATTTCTGCTAGAAATTCTTCTGTTCATCTAGAGAGTTCAAAACTGCATGGGCAGATGGGAGAAATGTCTGAAAATTAGAACTGCAAAAAACCTTGAGATTTGTAGGTGTATTCTGACTCTTAAGTTCAACACACTGAGTATTCTTCACACCATAACTAGTTCTGTCAACAACAAGGTTGGAGCACTGCATCCAGTTTTATCCACATCCTTTTACTGAAGCACAACACCAGCTGGCATGAGCGGCAGAGAAGGACTGCAAGATAGATTGAAGAGTTGGGGAATGTGACTGAGAAGGAAAGGCAGAAATAGCTGGGTGTTGAGTTTGAGAGGCAGAGACAAGAGAAAAGTCTCCAGATTTTTTGTCTTCAAAGAAAGCCAAAAAAATCTTATCTGTTCTTGTCCCTTGACTTGTAGGACAAGAAATGGCCTTAAATCATAATGTATGAGATTCAGGGTAGAAATTAGTGAAAACTCCAGTATTAGGAGTAGCTGTGACCTGGAGTGGATTGTGCAGGGAGGTTGTAGGAGCTCTGTTGCTACCTCTGGAAAAATTTTGACAACAGGTCAGGCAAATACACAGTGAAGTCAATATTGCTGATCCTAACCAGGAGACAAGAGATGAACCGTTTTGAGGTAGCTCTTAGTTTTCTATTCTTGTATCTTTTTTGCTCCTAGTCATTCCCCAGCTGACCTGTAGACTCATAGTTCTCTTCCTGCCATCTGTCAATACCACATTTTTCAGAAGAACTTTGTTATTGTCCCTGTATTTCTTGCCATTTCTCAGCCTGGGGCAGGGTCCTGGTGAAATTCAGGTAATTTAGGTACCTGTAAGGAAAATGGCATAAGAGGGTATGTTACTGCATGGAACGTCCTTTCTCCTTCAGCCCTTCCTGTGCCCTGTTGCTATGTGCATTACCCAGACAGTTCTCTGATGATCCCTTCCCTTTTGTCTTCACAGCAGCAGCAGCAACAGCAGCAGCAGCAACAGCAGCAGCAACAGCAGCAACAACAGCAACAGCAGCCGCAGCCACCACAGCCGCAGCAGCAACCCCAGGTCTCCACAGTGCCTCAGCCACAGGCGCAGGGCCAGCCCCCAGGACTGGGGATGCAGGCTCTTCCCCCCCAGCAGCCCATTGTGAGTGTTCCCCTGGAGTCAGATCAACGTGATAGTCCAGCACAAATCCAACGGTGCTCCACCTGCATCTCTCCCTTCTCCCTCCCTTGCACTTCCCAGGGCTTGTGTGAATGCCGAGGATGCCAGCAATGTCGTCTGGCTATAACTACGTTTCTGTCTTTGCAGTTCCAGCGCCAGGGCCTTCAGCAGACACAGCAGCAGCAGCAAACAGCTGCTCTGGTTCGACAGCTTCAACAGCAGCTTTCCAGTAAGCCTTTGTGTTCTTGATCCTGTTCCTAGTCTCTTCCCCACCGTTTACCCTGGTGTAGAGAAGCAAAGCCAAGCCAGGCAGTCTGTCTGAGGCCATAAATGGTGCTGGCAGGGAGGTGGCATCTGGACTTAGAGTGCCTGGCCCAAGGGGGCACAGCAGGAGGGCAGGCAGTGCTTGCCAGCTTGTGAGCAACCTTCCAGACCTTTCTTCTGCTTCCTGCAGAGGGACAAGGGAGCTGAGCCTTTGTAGGGGCTGCCATGCAGCTTTCCCAAAAGGATCTGGTTTGCAGCTTTAAAGCATGCAGAGATACTTCCTTTGCTGCAGATGACCTCTGAGAGGCACAGAGTGGCTGTAATCCTGAGGCACTCACTTGGTGGATGACCCAGAGATACTGTGTTTCTGTTGTGATGGGGACAAGACTTCCTAGAGGCAGAGGGTGTACTCTGGGAAGTAAGTGTTGCTGCACACTTGCTGTGTTTGTGGTGTTCTGTGGGCTTCTGTGGCTGCCATCACAGACAAGGTAATGGTGTTCAGTCTGGCACTGTATTCCTATAATCTGCATTGAGCTGCTGGCTGGGGGATCTGGAAACAAAACCCAGTGTCTGTGCTGTTCCCTCAGACTGGCCTGCTGTTTCAGTGTCACCTCACTGGCTTTTTTGCTATAAAAATGGCAGACATGCTATGAAAATGCTCAGAAACAGACTGCACAGGTGTTTTTGCATTAAGTGTGAGACTGTGCTAGATGTAATAATGTGTGGAGTGGGGGCTTGGAAATTGTGCTTATACTTGTTCCCTGATGGAAAATTCTTAGTCTTTGTGCCAAAAAACCCTCCCCAAACCAGAAGTTTTGATGCGTTCATAGATTCATAGATTTCTAGGTTGGAAAAGACCTTAGAGATCATCGAGTCCAACCATCCCTAATCCCCATTAAACCATATCCTCAAGTAGCTCATCCACCCTATTCTTAAACACATCCAGGGATGGGGACTCAACCACCTCCCTGGGCAGCTTATTCCAGTGGCTGACAACCCTTTCAGAGAAGAAATACTTCCTAACATCCAACCTGAATCTCCCCTGACTAAGCTTATGCCCATTTCCTCTTGTTCTATCACCCATCACTAATGTAAAGAGCCCTTCCCCTACCTCCCCACCATCTTTTCTCAAGTATTTATAGGCCGTAATCAGGTCTCCCCTCAGCCTCCTCTTCTCCAGGCTAAACAGCCCCAACTCCCTCAGCCGCTCCTCATAAGTTTTATTTTCCAGCCCCTTGACCAGTTTAGTCGCCCTTCTTTGGACTCGCTCCAGGAGCTCAATATCTCGCTTAAAGCGAGGGGCCCAAAACTGGACACAATATTCCAGGTGCGGCCTCACCAGTGCCGAGTACAGGGGCAGGATCACTTCCCTGCTCCTGCTGGTCACACTATTCTTGATACACGCCAGTATCCCATTGGCCTTTTTGGCCACCTGGGCACACTGCTGGCTCATATCAAGCCGGTAGTCAACCAACACCCCCAGGTCCTTCTCCGCCAGGCAGCTCTCCAGCCACTCTTCCCCGAGCCTGTAGCGATGCTTGGGGTTTTTATACCCCAAGTGAAGGACTCTGCACTTGGCCTTATTAAAGCTCATGCCATTGGCCTCAGCCCAACGATCCAGGCTGTTCAAATCCCTCTGAAGGGCCTCCCTACCCTCGAGCAGATCGACACAGCCTCCCAGCTTGGTGTCGTCCGCAAATTTACTGAGGGTACATTCAATCCCCTCATCCAGGTCATTGATAAAGATGTTAAACAGAACTGGACCCAGTACTGAGCCCTGGGGAACCCCACTGGTGACCGGCCTCCAGCCGGATTTAGCCCCATTTACCACCACTCTTTGGGCCCGGCCATCCAGCCAGTTTTTAACCCAAAGGAGGGTGTACCTATACAGGCCAGCAGTTACCAGTTTCTCCACCAGAACACTAGTTTCCTGCTAGCTTGATTCACAAACCACAAGTCTGTGCAAGGATCCCAACCAGGACATTCAAGTATAGGAAGGCCTCATATAAGAATCTGAATATAGGAGAATAGCCAAATTTTTCTATTTTGTCTATTTTGTCTATTTTGTCTGGTTTATATGGAACAGATGCATGGGTCCAATGCAGCCGTGTGTCAGCATGGAGCTTCCATGCTCCCTCATTGGGTTTGCATCAGTTCCACCAGGAACCATCTGGAGTTCTTACGTGTAGTGTCTGGGATGGAGTGGAAAGCAGGACACAAACCAAGGACAGCCTGTAGGAGTGGGACAAGAATACTCTGCGCCCAGATAGGCTGTATTACGAGGTTCCAGGGTATCTCTGAATGCATCATTGTCCAGCAGAGTTGAGGAGAACAGAGTAGCCAGGTTACACTATTAATTGGACAGTACCCAGTAAGTGCTGTACGTCACAAAACATCAGTCTCAGCCACTGGAAGTTCATGAGGTTCTTGAATATAGCTTTACCATGTTTCTTGCCCAATGGACTTCTAGATGGCACAAAAAGGGCATGTCCTTCTTTTGTACTGAGATACCGAGAGGGAGTCAGGATAGTTGTCTCTGAAACCTTCACCAACTCTGGTTTCTGGGTAAGCCTCAGGATGAGTGTTTGACACTAGCTGTCTGAGCTGTCTGGCAATTGTATGGCTGCAGGTGGTGTGCAATGTTATAGGGCTGATTTTCTTTCAAAATCAGAAATAATGCATCTATAAACTCATCCTCCCAGCTAGCTGCCACCTTTCAGGGCTTTGTTATAGTGCACTAGTTCCACCATGAGGGATGGAGAGATCTGCTCTGGAGAAGCTTCAGGATCAGGACTGGCACGTACCTATCTCTTCCCCAATGAACATGGAGACCTGACTGTGCCTAAAGACTCAGAGAAATGAGCAGAGCAGGGAAATGCCATTAAGGTTTTATTTTTCTTCTCACAGCCTGTGACACGCTCCTCAGACTGTGCTGGTGCTGTGGGGAGACGGATCTGTTTTCTAAACCAGACCTTGTGACTGTCTAACTTTGTCTTGACCTCAACAGATACACAGACACAGCAGAACAACAACCCGTTTGGACGCTACTGATCTGCGGCACTTCAGCCTAATCCAGGAGGGAGATATCACTGTGGACTGGATACAGCCTTTTCAGCCTGACTCACAAACTGGGGCTGCCCCCAGCCTCTGTCCTTGGACCTGTTCCCCCAGTGCTACTGTTGCCTGTCTCACGGGGAGATGCCATGAGGATGGCTTTATTGTACAGAGAAAGTGTTTTTACTATGCGATTTCTACAAACATTTATGGAGATCCCCTGTGGCTGGTAGTCACCCTTCCCGATTTGGTTTCAGTTTTTACTCAGTTTTTAGTATTTTTGTTAAAATAATGATTAAGACATTGTAAAATTTTGTACTTTATTTATACCAGATGAACCCTGTACTGCAGACATTCTCAGATGAATACAGAGAGCTTACTTTGCAAAAGGAGCATGTATTCAGAGCCTGCCTTTTCTCCTCAGTACCCCTCCCAGTACAGTCCAGAACACCTCTACACATGGTCTCTATCTCCTCAGTAGAGCTACTGACTGCATTTTCAGTTTTTGTGAATGGCTAAACAGTTCGGTTTGGGAAAGAAAGCCCTTCTTCCCTGTTTGTTTCGTAAGCTGGTGGTCACATGCTTTCAAGGGTTTGTGCAAACTTTGTAGGATCTGTGTGTTAAGAGCTTTACTGGTAGTCTCTGGCATGTTCCAGTAGGACAGAGGTATAAAGCAAAGAGGGAATTATATTGCGAGGTAATTGTGAGCCCTGACGAGGCCAGCTTCCCAGCCACAGCAGTTACTGAGATGCTCAGGCTAGTACCTCTGCAGCCTAGGAGGGGGAGGAGCTGCAGACCGAGTGCATTCGCAGCACCACTGTGCATCACAGCACGGTTTTGCTGATAAGCACCAAGGCTCCTCTGCTAGCTCCTTCCTGACAGCCACAGTGCTTTCTCTGGGTGGGTAACATGCTGCATCTCAGCTTTTGATCTGCCCAGTGCAGCCTAGGGTCGTATCTGTCTGTAGGTCTGTAGCAGGCTGCTTTAGCTTAGTGCACTCCATTCCTGCTGACTGTTGAACTTAGAAACCACCATCACCAGCATCTTCCCCCTTTGGTTCTTCCTCAGCAATTTGCTTGTGGACCATTTGACCTGTGGTTCCTCTGGTAGCTTTTCTTGACCAACGTCTTCCTTCTGTGGAAGTGTTCAAGGCCAGGTTGGATGAGGCTTTGAGCAACCTGATCTAGTGGAAGGTGTCCCTGCCCATGGCAGGGGGGTTGGAATTAGATGATCTTTAAGGTCCTTTCCAACCCAAACCATTGTATGATATGGTGAGGCTTGCAGGGACTCCTAGAAGAACTGCACTTGATCTTAATCTAAGGGCAAATAAACAAGTGTGTAGGGTAGGCCACAGCAAGAAGGCAAGCTTAAGGAGTGGAGAGGAAGGAGGGTTGTTGCCCTCAGCTGTGCTCAAACTACTGAGGGACGTCAGTGCCCCATGTGCTGGCTGATGGGCCTGTGTCTGCTGCCTCAAGAACTGGAGCTGCCCCTTTCCTCTCTGGGACCGGGTGGACTGCCTGGCACCACACCCACCCTGTGCCCTCCTCACCCCCAAACTGCACCACTCTTGCACCTGTGCCAGGCTCCTGCCATGTGGTTGCAGGTGAGTTGGAAGGTGTTGATGGCCAGGCCTAATGGAGATTAACTCCTTCGTTAAGGAGAGCTGACAGATGTGTGTGCAAGGCTGCTTCCTCTGTGCATCCCCACTTGTCCCCGTCTGTGAAAATCAGGCTAGAGATGGAAGCCCTGCTCATGGCCATGGCTGTACCAGCCGGTCCCTGTTCTGACGGACTCATGGCTGGGCAGGAGGAAGGCTGTGCTCCCCACCGTCCTGCCTGCGCTGTGAGCAGGGAAGTGCCCTGGGGCCAGCGGAGCCATAGCTGAGAGGGAGCTGGGCACTGTCTCAGGGCAGAACAAACCTCTTCCTGGCGTGTGTGGCCATGGGCAATGGTCCCCTCCTCTGCTGGGCCTAGGAGGCAGCTGAGCCTGCGCCAAGCGGCATTTGGGATGCTGCCTTCTGCATTACTGCTGTGCCGGAGCTGGGAGGAAGGTGGCTCTGTGCAGCAGCCAGTGCCGGAGCGGCATAGCAGAAGGCAGCACAGCCACAGGCAGCTCCAGACAGGGGTGCAGTGGGGTGATGCTTTCATGGCAGGGCTGGGGTGCTGCAGCAGGAGAGCATGGAATTGGGTGCTGACCACCTGCTTTGTGCCCTTCAGAGCCCCAGGGATCATTCTGCGTCCCTAGGGGAAAGGGGACAACTTGTCTCTCTCTGGGGCCATGTTCCTGCTGCCAGGGACCGTGCTTTATTGCATGGCCCATCAACAGGGCTGCCTCTGCCTTTTCCTCCTGCAAAAGGCTCCCCTCAGCTGCCCTGGCAGGCCAGGTCTGCACGGGATGAAGAGGACTCCAGAGCTCCATCGTGGTGACAGACCCAGGATTGCCAGTGTCCAAGACCCTGTGGCTGCCCAGCAGTTTCCAGTGGGTGCAGGAGGCTGCGGCGAGACGTGGAGACTGGGGCAAGACCTGGTCATGGCATGGGACACGTCTGGGGAAGCTGCGCTCTGCCCAGCCTGGCTGCATGCCTTGCAGCTGCTGCTGCTGTGCTGCATGGTAGCAGTGAGCCACGGAGGTTTTAAGCAGGTCTGACAGCTTCCAGCCCTTCTGCTCCTTCTCCGAGTTGTGGCTAAACACTGCATGTGACAGAGCCAGAGGCGACCAGGAGGATTTTATTACATGCTGCCTATTGAGTGACACACGAAGCTGCCCTGCTGTGGCCACTGGTCTGGGATGGGATGTGTGTGTTTGATGCTGGACGCCCTGGGGCTGAGGGCCAGCCCCTAGGGGCTCCTGGGCAGGGTCCAAAGGCAGTGTGTGCATACAATGCTGCATGGTGTGTGCACAGCACACGGGGAGAAGCCCAAAGTTGCACAAGGCTTGACATGGTGGGGTGATGGGTGGACAGGAGCAGGTTGGGCCCCATGCACCCACCCCACCCAGCAGCCTAGCACAGGTGGTCCCCATGGACCATCCCTGGGCAAAGGTGGCTTGTCAGGCACTGTCAGAGCTGGTGTTATAGAAGAAGATAGATCATTGCCCATTCAAGCAGCTAAAGCCAGGAGTGGAGTAGCTCTGTGAGTGCCCAACCCTTCCCATCTGGTGCCCATGGTGGGGAGCACTGCAGCTGTGCACCATGACCCTGACTGGGGCTGCTTTTGCTGGGCAACATGCCAGGATCCATCCCCCCTACTGTGGGGCAACCCAGCACCAGTCCAGAGGCATCTCCAAGATGCTTCTCAAGGCTGATGAACCCTGATGACATGGGGCAGGATTGTGCATCCATCCCATGGGGCACTAGGCCATGTTGTCTGCTTGAGAACGTACAGGGTGGCAGTGTGCATCTCACCTTGCATATAACAGCCAGCAGCAAAACGGGACAAGCTGCTGCTCACCAGTGAGCAGTCCCTTGGAGAGGGAGTGGGGCACTGGGGCAGGAGAGCTCTGACCTGCTCTGCAATGGCAGCCAGTAGGTGCTGGGGCAGATGAAGCCTGCCACACAGCCTGTGTCAGAGCGCAGGGATCTCCCTGTGGCTGCACGTTCACTGACTCAGGGCATGTGCCAGTGGCATGCGGGAGAACAGAAATAAATGCCTGTCCTTCGCATGGTGCTGCACAAGCGTCTTAAATGGGAAGTGGTGGCTGCTCTGCGGAGCCCCGATAGGGTCTGGGTTGCAGCTCTGGCAGTAGGAGGAAGGCAGAGCCCAGCTCCCTTCACCTGGATGGGAAAGCGGGGAGGTGTCTGCTGGTAACTGCATGTCCTCTTTGATCAGGCATGGCGGTTGATGCTGCCTTGGCTGTGGCAGAGATCAGACACATACTGCAGGACCCAAATCTATGCCCTGTTTCAAGTGATTTCCGTAATCCCATCAGGCAGGACTGAAACAGAGAGGTAGCCCCACCATGGACAGACGCAGGCTGGAGGAGAGGTGACTCCTGCCAGGAGGCCATGCACGGGAGGTGAAGATATCCCCACGCTGGGAAGGGGCACGCCAGGATGAAAGGGGAACGACAGAGGTTCTGGGTCTTGCTGCACGGTGCTGCTGGAGCCTATGGAGCTGTGGCTGCTGAGCCCACAGCCCAGGGGGTGGATGGGCGGCAGGGCTGCACCTGGCCCCAGGGCTCAGGCTGGGGTGGGGCATCCCATTCTGGTACCTGATGAATTTTCCCTGGAGCAGCTGAGTGCTGCAGAGCAGTGGGAGAAGTAGGGGCTGCTCCCCTGGCCATGGGGAAAGACGCTAGAGCTGGAGGGTGTGGGGTGCTCCAGCTGATGTGGGGTGTACTGGGGCAGCACGGCCCCGGGGTATGCAGGGGGTGGAGGTGACCCATGCAGACCGGCTGCGGCAGCTACAGGGTGCGGTGGGCCAGGATTCTGGACAACCAGGATGGTGCAGGATGCCCAGGGCAGCACAAGGATGCCCAGGGTGGTGCGGGATGCCAGGGTAGAAGAGAATGCCTGGAGTGGTGCGGGGATGTCCCCACAGACGGGGTCGTTCGCTGGTGCTGTGCGGGGTGCCCCAGGGTGTGTGTCCCGGTCCGGATGGTGGGGGTTACCCCTCCCCCAGGGTCGGTAGCTGGGCAGAGCCGGTGCCGTGAGCAGGGCAGGGTTCCAGGGACCGTGGGGGATGCTGAGGCTGCAGGTGCGGTCAGTGCCGGTACCCAGTGGGCGCGGCGCGGCACCCCCTCGGCGCAGTACCCAGGGCGGTGCAGATGCCAGGGCACGCGGTATAAGGCCCGGCCATCGCCGCGGCGGGGCCGCGGGATGCTCGACGAGTGCGATACCGGTACCGGGCGGCGGTGCCGGTGATGGCGGCAGCGAAAGGGTGCTGCGGTCCGGCCCCTCCCCTGCCCGCCCCCGCCGTGCACGCGCCGCGCGCTCCCGGTGCGGGGTCGGGCCGGACTGAGCGGAACACGGGGCGCAGAGCAGCCGCCGCCGCCACCGGCATGGCCCAGCCGTGCCGCCGCCCCCGACGGTGAGTGCGCCCCGCCCGGCCCGGCCCGGCCCGCGGTGGCTTTTGCTGGGGAGAGCTGCCCGGCGGGGCTGGCGCGGCCCCGCGGCGCTGGGCTGCGGCCGAAGCCGCTGCGGTGATGGGGCTCCCGGGGCGAGGGGTGGCCGTGGGCCGGGGCTGGTCCCAGTCCCGGTCCTGGGGTAAGGCGTCCGCGGCCGGGCTGGGCATCGGGGCGGGGCGCAGCGGGGGTTATCGGGTGGGGCAGAGCGCGGCGGGTAACGGCGAGGGTTAACGGGGCCGGATGATCGGCCGCGGCGAGCCGGCGGGTTGCCATGGCGACGCGCTGAAAGGGGGATTGTGCGCCCGCCTCAGCTGCGCGGCCCCCGCCCGCACACTCTGCCCGCAGCGCCTGGTCTGCCCGGTTCCACTCGGCTCGGTCCGTCTGGCCCAGCACGGAGCGGGGAGCAGGGGCTGTCCCGCCCGGGGACTGGGATGCTCCCCGGAGCTGGGGAGGGGGCGGCTAGGGCTGCCGGTGGGGTCGGTTATTGGGGGTGCAAGGATGTGCCCGGTGCTGCCTGATGCGAGGCTGCTGGCGTGAGCATCCCTGGGTCAAGGGCAGGCAGGAGATTCCCTTGGCTCGATTTTTTTGGCATAGCATGGGGAATGACATTGGTCATTGGTCTCTCGGAGTGAAAGGGCATTTCTTGTCCCTTTCTTGGGCAGAGGGCCGGGGTACAGGCAGGCTCGGTCTCAAAGAGGGGCTCTGTCATGCTGGCTGTGCTTGTCCCTAAGTGGCTTGGTGGATCAGCCACATGGCGCAGGGATTGTCAGTGGCTTCGCCGATGCATGCTGTGGCTGGAGTCATCACTGTTCGCCTGAGCTTGGCTCCATTGCTCTTGAAGCCACAGAGCAGGACAGGCGTGGTGGGTGGTGGTTAGCACCGGCGTCCATCTGTGTCTGATGCTGTCAGCATTGAGGGAGAAGAGAAATGATGAGGGATGTGAGGCCTTTGGCCAGCCAGTCTCTTTCTAGACCACACTGTCCCGAATGGTGACATCTCCCAGTGCCTCCACTGGCAGCCCTTCCCAAGGCTGTGGACCTCGGGGAGGTGGCTCTGGCACAAACTCCTTGGGATGCTGGGAATTTCCTTCCATCCTTTAAGGGTGCCTCGTCCAGTGCTGCTGCTGGCTTAGCCCCAGGCAGTGACAGAGGGGCTGGAGGTGCCCCCACAGCTGGGCACGCGTGGGTCCAGCAGGAAAGCTGACGGAACCAGCTCCATGCAAGCCCCTGTGCTGGCTGTGCTTGTGTCAGCCTAGCAGAACCTTCTTTTCCCTGGAGACCAGGGTGCTCTGTGGAATTGGGAGCATCTGCCAGCTGAGCAAGGGGTGGATGTGTCCCCAGAGAGCTAGCTGTGGGTTGCCAAGGCAGGGGTCACTCATAGCACTGGGAAACATGTGTGCCATCTTTTCTCCCTGCTCTGCACCAGAGCACCCATGCCAACCCCTGGCATAGGACTGGGCGCCCTGAGGTCCCCATCTGAGCAGACCTTCTCCTGTTCCACACACTGCAGGTGGCCACCACCAGAGCTGGTGTCTGCAAAGGTCACACTTTTAGCATTGTACATGTGTTTGCTTCATTTGCATTTGCAGTTAGCCCAGCTCAAGGCTTTGCCACTCATATGTGCAGTTGCCATGGTTACATGTGCAGTCGGGATGTAGAGTTTGGTTGGACACCTGCAAACATGCAGCTCTCAACCTCCAGAGCATCAGGGCATGAGTGAAAGCCGCTGAGATGCACGGCAGCCCTCGGACCTGGGAGTGTGGGCCCTGCACAGCAATGCGCTGAGAAAATGGAGTAAAGGTGCTTGAGAGCAAGACAGTGAGGGGAGGCAGAGCCTGGGAGTCACAAGCGGAGCTGCTGTGCAGGCTGGCAGTGCCTTGCCCACAGGAACGCACCTGCCAAGGCTTCAGAAGGCAGTGTGAGAATTAGCGGAGTGCTGTGCTGACGCTTCAGCTGTGGTGGCTGCATCTGTCCTGACTCTCTGTGGGGTCCACTCTGGGTGCTCAGGTCCAACACAGATAGGGACCCGGTCCAGTTGCCTTTTGACCAGGATCACATTGGGTCTGTGAGTAACAGCAAGGAGAAAATGACTGCCAAAATCGTCTGGCAGGTCCATGTTGGCCTTGTCTTTGTGTCAAGGGAGGAGGAGTTTTAGGACAACAGGTGTGGAAGGAGCCTCGAGGTCATCAAGTCTCTAAGCTTCATCTAAACCATTCCTGAGCAGCATCAGCTCAGGCAGCTCTTAAGCTCCCAACCACAGCGATTCTGCTGCTTCCCAAGCAGTTTGCTGCCACCGTCCTATATCCTTCTTGCTAGGAGCTACTTCTGTGCCGTAGGTGGGGGAGAAGGAAGCCTTCTTGCCTGTCCAGAAGTAACCGTGGCCTCAGATAGACCAGAGTTGAGTGTCCGTCCTGCACCCATGGCAGCTGGAGGAATCCAGTAACAGGAGGAGGGTGGAAGGATGGTGGGAAGCAGTGGGAATAGGGACATGAAGCACGTGTCTGGGCATGGGCTGTGGAGGAGCCACAGAGGAACCTGTGAAATCTCATAGCAAAGCACAGAGGGGCTGAGTATCACCTGTCCTGGGGCTGTGCACCAAGTGCAGAGGAATGGGGCAGGGACAGCTTGGCTCTGTCCTCAGGGCTTTCAGTGCCACTGGGATGGGACAGTTATTTGCTCCCCATGGGATCCCAGACAGAAATTTCTGCCCTTCCCCCAATGATCTGTGGGTATTGGCTGCCTCTGACAGAGTGTTTTGGAAGATGCTTCTTTATCAGAATCTGGCATTTGTACCTGCATCTACAGCTGGGGGTGTGCACAGGTCTTGTGCCAGCATGGAGGCGAGGTGGTCATAGCTGGGGGGCGGGGGAATATCAGCAGAAGGAGGCAGGGTGGATCCTGGTACCAAGGTGCTCGATGGGAGCCAGTTTGAGGACTGTGGCAGAGCTGAGTGCTGCTGCATGGCAGACTAAATGCTCTGGTGGTCTCCCAGTGTGATGCTTCCTGGAGTCTGGGGCAGGGAGCAGGTGCTCTGTGCTGCTGGCCTCCGCAGGATTCTGCAATGGGTGTGAGGGGAATGAATAGAAGGTCCTGCAATTGCCAGAGCTGGCAGTTTGAACCCACGTCATTCAGAACCTAGAGCAAGTCTGACTGAGGAGAAACGGAGAAGAAGCAGGAGTGGTGGAAAGATGCAGGGCCTTCTGGCTGCTGCTGACGGGTCCTGTCTGGTGCATGCACCTCCTAGAAGTTTTCCCTGGTTAGGAGGATACGTGCGGTTCGTTTGGAGGCTTGTCTGGGCTCAGTCAAGATGTGGTATTGCAGTCTGTGGTGAAACCTGTGTTCTTGGTTAGTCTTGCAGTTGTGCGACGAAACTCTGCCCTTGCAATAAACGCCTTTTGCCATGTTGTCTCCCCAGTAGTGGGGCAGGCACGTGGCTTGGCGGCAGGGGTTGTCTGTGAACAAGACTCTGCTGGAGAGCACTGTTTGGGCTGAGACCGCCTTGGCAAGGAGCTCAAGGGATTGTTGGTAAAGAAGCCCTGTCCCTGACACTGCAAAATGCAGAACAGCAGAGAAACATCTGTTATTTTCAAACTGCATCTCAGTGTGAATGTATCCTGCGAGGTGCCTAGCAAGCAGAGCCAAAGCTTTGCCTGGTGGCCAGATGCTCTGGCCATGTCAGTAGAACATGTAAGAAAGTTTGAGAAAGGTTGCAGAGAGATCATGTTAACAGTGCTCATACTGTCTGTGAGCCTTGTTTGGGTCTGGGCCTGGGCTGCTGGTGCTCTCTGAGGGTGAGGATGGTTGGTAGAGGCTGGTCAGGAAGGGTTTTGAGATGGGCTTGGGGGAGGACTGCTGAGAATGCTCTTTGGCATGGTGATCAGAAGCTGCAGGGACTTTGCCTTCACGAGGCATTCGTTAGCTGCTACTCTAGAGGAACAGGAAAAGGAGCCCAAGTGTGCAGCAAGGCCAAAGTCTGTATGCTGCTTATGATGGAGTTGGCCATGTCCATCTCCTGATGCTGGCACCCAGTGCTAAAGGAGTTGTCGAGGTGTGTCTTGATTCCTAATGTCTTCACATTTGTCCTCTACCCTTACATGACTCCAGGCACCGCTGAGCAACTTGAGGACTTGTGGGACAGTGACGCAGGAGAAAGAGGCGGGAGTTGCTCTGTGTCTCTGTCTCCAGAGCTGCTTGGGGAGCAACAGGAGAGATGTGTGGGTATTGAGATCATTGTGGAGTCAAATGCTTGGAAGTTGCAGCAGGAATGGTTAGAGGTCTGACAGCCTCTGTAAAAAAATATGGCTAAATAAGGCAGGGTTCTTCAAACTGGAAAAGAAACAACAGAAGATGGATAAGATATGTCTACAGGAGACCAGGAGAGAAGGGATAGAGGTTAACTGTTAACTGTTTCTTTCCATGCAAGTACAAGGTGACATCAAATAAAGCTGTCAGGAGGTGCCAAACAGGAGGAGGGGCATTGCCTCTGACAGACCTTCTGTCAAACTGCAGAAGTCCTCAGAACAAGGTGTCATGAACAAGCAAAACCTTACATTGGTTCCAGGAGAAATGGGATGAATTCAAGAAGGACAAGAGGTTCCCCTAGAACCAATAAATACACTGAGATCCACCTCTGACTTGGGCAGCTGCTGAGCTGCAAATTGCTCGTGCTTCTGACTCCTGGCACAAAAATACATAAGGCAAGGTGGACCCTTGGTCTGTTATTTTCACAACATTGTGCCTACCAGAGAGGGTGGAGCCAGGAGGGCACACTGGACTTTGGTAAAGAAGGATGGGTTTATCCCCATCCAGCTTTGTGTCACTTTCTTGGCACTGGGTGACAGATGCCCACTCAGTCCAGCTTCCTCACTTGAGAGTGCGGCGTGCTTTCCCTGTGTGATGGAGGTTCAGCCAGTGGGAGAGGTGGGACCTGTGCTAAACACCGATCCTCTGCCTCCCATCACAGGACCCTTTGCTGGAGACTTCTGATGAACTATTGTCTGCTGGACAGTTGCTAATTCAGTTGATTTGAAAATGGATAGCAGTATCTCTTCCCTCCTGTGTTACCTGGTAGTTCTGCTTCCTCTGGTTCCCTGGGCACAGGGCACCCACCAAATACCCTGGCAGCAGAGCTGGAGTCTTGTCCCAGCGTTGTCCCACTTCCCTGGTACTCGCTGCACATGGTGAGCACTGTGGGATCACTGGGGATCTGATCTTCATCTCCACCTCCTCCAGTCCCCTGGCTCTGCCTGTTCTCATGCATGTCAGGAAACATCAGTCTCAGTTTTCTTCCTAGTTTTACACCTGGATGAGAAAAGACTCATGTCTTGCTGCCAGTGAGGGTGCTGTTCAGCCTTACCTTGGCGTATGTGGGCTGCCAGAAGGCTGTTCCCCAGCTCCTCGAGCAGTCCAGAGACATGCGAGGACAACAGGGAGACATGAAGCTCGGCTTGGGAGAAGTTCGCTTCTTGTGGGAGAAGTAGACTTGGCGAGGAGGAAGCAGGGATGAGCTGGGGATCTAGCGATTTCCTGGGGGCTTTGGGTGGGGAGCAGCAGGATGAGGCCAAGCAAGATTGAAGCTCATGAAGAGCCTGCTCTTTCCCATCCTCATGACTTCCAGGAGGACCCCGTCCACAAGGGTTGAGGAAAGTATCCAGCCAGCGCAACGGTGTCCTTGCAACCACAAAACTGTAATTTGCCCTTGGCCAGCAGCCCTAGGGGGACAGATCCTGTGCCTCAGAGAAACGATCTCTGTTTCTCTTTGCTGATTTGGTCTCTGTTGCTGCTGGGCTTTCTTGATGAGGATCTGAGGTTGCAGGCTTGGGCAGGGAGCTGCTGTACTTTGATGCTCACAACCTTAAGAGGAGCCAAGCAGTTACCTGCTCTTTGTAACAAAAACCTCCTCTCATGTCTGCCGGGAGCGATGCTTCAAAGTGGGCATCTGCTGAGGGAGAGCTGTACTTGGGGACCTCTGAGAAGCAGCAGGGGAGCCCTGGAGCCTTCTTGGCACTGGGAATTTCCTTTCCTTGGCATTGCTGGTCCTTGCAGCCTGCCTGTATGTCCTGCTTCTTCCTGGTCTGCTCTCTGGAGAGACAGGGAATCCCCAGGCTGCCTGATTCGCTCCAGTCCAGCTTATTTCTTAATGCTAGGAAGCCTTTACAGTAAAACACATTAAAGGATTTTTTGCCAGAAGTTGTAGGCTTTCTGCTTTTTTGTGCTTGAAGATAGAAAATATGAGAGGAGAAAGTTACAAGGGAAAATAGAAAATACATTTTGGATTAAACGTGAGCAGGCTTCTTTCTTAGCTGCTGGCTTGCGTGGCCTCCAGTCCTTAGAAAGCCCTGGCTGCATGAGCAAGAGTCAGACTTTGCGGAGCTGCCCTGGCTGCAGGCTGACCCTCCACAGGGGGTTTCCGTGGTCTTCTGCTCAGTCACGTCAGCTTTGGTTTTGTCTTGGGAATGTGAGTGGCTGATGACTCTTGCTGAGGGCAGGCTTCCCTGCTTGAGGAAGCTGCTTGTCTTAGTTGAGTAGAGACTGTTGTGGGCTTGAGTGGGACCACCTAACTGCTTGAGGTCCTTCCAAGGTGACTGACACTGCATCTGTCTGGGCTGCCAGCTATAGGTAGGGGCTGTGATGACAGCAATCTCTGGCCGTGACACCTATATGAACTCTTTAGGTTGCTTACTGGAGCACATAGCAAATCTGTGTGTTTCCAGAGTTCCTGGGAAAGCCTTTAGGGTTTCTGGGGAAACCAGTTACTCCGAAACAGGCTTTTATGCTATTCAGCTGCAGATGGGCATTTTTGGATGCCACGCCAGCAGTATGTGTGGGTGGCCATTGTGCCTGGGGCCCTGGGGCTTCTCTCGACCTGATGCTGCCCTGAGTGCAGAGGGCACCGCCAGCACCATGGCAGCTCTGCCATGAGCTGACGCGGGCTGTGTGAGATTGACGGCTTTGCCCAGGAGCGCCTCCACGGCTGCCAGTCATTATCCTTGGTGCCAGTGCTCTGTGGAGGGGTGGGGCGAGGGGGAAGACAGATGCGGAGGGGGAGGGTGGCTTCTCCAGCACCTGTGCCTTATTCTGGAGCGTGCAAGTGTGAAATTCAATTTGTAGATAAGCTGTAGCTGGTGAGGAACGCAGGCCACGGCATCTGCTGGAGCCAGGCAGTGTCTGGGAGCAGCGCGGCCGGCATGCACGGCATGTCCTGCCTGCCAGCTCTTGCGGAGGCTGACGTCACCTTGGAGGAGCAGTGGCTGCTGCAGGACGTGGCTGCTTGACGCTGTGTCATGTTGGCTCTGGGTGTGCATCCCCGGCTGCTGGCAGGAGCCCTGCCCAGAGGTGGTGCCCCAGAGCTGGTCTCCCCTGCCCTGTGGAGGTGAGGGGCATGGCGCAGCTGGAAGCAAGAAGGACCTGGTGCTCTCTGCCACCAGCAGCTTGCAAGCTGGGCAGTAGGGAGGGCGGATGTTGCATATGGAGGAGTCTGTGGTGCTTCCAGCAGCCATGGTGTTTTCCCACTTCTGAGTTCAGATCTTCCCTTCCTGATGTTTCCAGTGAGTCCTGCTTGCTGGCAGGAGCAGAGGGAACGGGCGTTATAGTGTTAGCAAATGTATCTTGCACTAGCCTGTGCTCTGTCCCCCATGTGCATTGCTACCAGTGATCACAGCTCCCCTTCTCCTGCCCCAGTCCAGAGCTTTCTGGGTGTCCCATCTCCAAGTGCTTTGCAGAGAGCAGCCTTCTGTTGCAGATGAAGAGACCAGTGCTGTGAGGAGAGGAGTGTGATCACTCAGGCCAGCCACGACAGAGCTGGGACTGAGCAGTGCCCTAGTCCTCGGTAGTGGCCGCTGCTAGAGCCAGCTGTGTCCCCAGGCAAGCCGCAGTGTCATGGAGCGGTGGGTCTCTGCTGATGCTGTCAGGCCTGGTAGGGGAACCAGCATGGTGATGCCAGGATGATCAATTTGTCTGGGTGGTCCATGCTGGCCAGGGAAAGCGCTGCTCCCCTGACCCTGGCTTGGCTCTTGCAATATGGTCATAAAATCATGTCTGGTCTCTGGTCAGGGCCACTGGCACTAACACACAACTCAGCAGCTTGTGTCAGGCAGGATGTGCTGGGGCGCTCACCTCTCCGAGTAGGGTGGCGGGCTGGGGTTCAGCTGGGGTGTCTCTCTCACGCAGGACAGGACCTGCAGCTCTCCTAGCTGTGGGAAGCCAGGGGGCATGGGGTGGCACAGACTCACATCCCAGGCCCTGGGTGCATGGGTCTGTGCAGAGCCTGTCTGGTGTTTCACCTGGAAGTAGGGACTGTTGTAACAAGGCGGAGGTGGTGTGGACAGTGGAGGTAATGCTAGCTCAAATATGTCCTGGGACAGCTTTCCTGAGCATTGCCACCAAGGACCCTGCAATGAGGAAACGATTTGGTGCTGGACTGCAATGCTTGGGCTTTCTAGCACCATGAGGAACCACGCATAGTCCTGCTGCCTGCACTGTGACCCTGGAGGGGCGGCTCTATCAGGATGCCCCACTCCACCCTCCTTGCACAGGGATTTGCTGTCTCTGTGGACCCACCCGGCTCTATGAACTTGGTGGCTGGGTTGGTGTCCCATGGTACAACACAGGGTGGTGACGGGTGGTGCAAGAAGGTGGTGCTTGTGTACTGCCAGATAACTTGTAACCTTATCTCTGCACAGGAAAACTGACTAGTTATGTTGTGTTTCAGCTTCTGTGGAAAAGATAGTTCCTGCTTGTCTCCAGCTCTTTTCCTCATCTTTGTTCTTTGTCCTGGGTTTCATTACCTTTAGCTTGGATCACCTCCATGACCTGGTTTAAAATTCTGCCCCACAAAACTTTGCTGAGCAGATGAAGAGCGGTGGGCAGTGATGTTAGGCAGAAATAGGTGGTTGGGGCAGATGTCGGTAAAGGAAACAATCCTTTATTGGCTCTGCCACTGAAATCAGAGGTTCTTACAGCCAAGGTCCTGGATTACAGCCTGTGATTAAGTGGTTTTGGCTTGCTGCTTTGAGTCAGTAAAAATGAAACATCGACAACTTATTTTGGGTGTAGTTCCCATTCAAAGCACTCTTGGGTTTTGTTGCCCACCCTCTCTCGCTACGATTGCAGGAAGTCTTTGTATTTTAAGCTGCAGTCAGTTCTTCTCTGCCCAGCCCACCTCCTTACATTTATAGAGCCTCCTCCAGGCCGCACTAGTCCATGGAAAGCATTGGCAGTGCATGTGCTCAGCTGCCTGTAGCCACTAGTGCTTTCTCAGCTTTCCTTGGAGAGTGCGTGAGATGTCTTGACCCATTATTAACACAGGTGGTGGTCCAGGTAGGACAGGACTTTGTGCAAATTGACCATGGCCCAGTTTCTTGGAGAGGATCCATGCCTTTTGCATGGCTTAGTGCACAGAAAGGAGCTTGAGGGACTGGGATATGAAAGAGATCTAGGGAAGGACATTCCATCAGCAGCTGAGTTTCATACTTGCTGTTTCATATGGGGCTTTCAGAAATGGAGGTGTCATTGCATTGAGCCAACCTCTTTGAGTCACTGAAGTCTCCTTTCTGTATTAAATTTCAAACCTGCTTTTGCTAATGTAAGAAAAGTGAACATGTTTGGGCTTACCAGTTTCGGAAGCTCGTTGCTCTGAAAATAGCCTTGTGCTTGTGTAATTGCTCCTTAACATGGTTCAGTCATAATGATCTATGTTAACTTGAAAACTGGGGCCCCTGCTAGCCATGGTAGTTTCTGAGGTGGTTGTTTGGGAGAGGACATAGGAGCCATTACTCTGGCAGATGTGAGGGGGTGGTGATGAGCAGCTGGGATAATGTCAATGCACAGCTTGCTGAAGCTGGAAAAGGAAGTGAGGGGAATACTGCTTGTGCAGACAACTCTCTCTTTGCTGGGTGAGATTTGCACTCCAGTCGCTAGCTGCGGAGTGTTAATCTCAGATTTGTGAGTGAGTTTATATTGCCTTAAAGTAGGTGCCTGGTGCTTGTGTGTGATGTGTTGGAGAGCAAACAAGTTGTCTTGGCATGAACTTTGTGCTGATGCCAAGGGCTTGCTGAAAGCAGATTGTCTGTCAGTTCACTCCTGAATACATGTCTGGAAATTCCAGGGCTCTGCAGATGCACTTTTGCATTGTCAGTCATCTGCCCGCACAGAGCAAGCGCTGGAGTAATTCTGCCATTTATTTACGAAGTGCTGTTTCCTCTAGAATAGAATAGAAAAGAATAGAACAGAATATTTCAGTTGGCAGGGACCTACAATGATCATCTTGTCCAATCTGCCTGACCAATTCACTGCTGACCAAAAGTTAAAGTATGTTACACAGAGTGTTGTCCAAATGCCTCTCAAACACTAACAGGCATGGGGCATTTACCACCTCTCTAGGAAGCCTATTCCAGTGTTTGACCACCCTGTCAGTAAAGAAATGCTTCCTAATGTCCAGTCTAATGCTCCCCTCATGCAGCTTTGAACCATTCCCACGCATGTCCCATGAAGGACATGGACCAGTTGGAGAGGGTCCAGAGGAGGGCCACGAAGACGATAAGAGGGCTGGAGCACCTTTCCTATGAGGACAGGCTGAAAGAGTTGGGGCTGTTCAGCCTGGAGAAGAGGAGGCTCTGGGGTGACCTTATAGCGGTCTTCCAGTACTTAAAGGGGGCCTACAAGAAAGATGGGGAGAGGCTGTTCAGGAGGGCCTGTTGTGATAGGACAAGGGGTAATGGTTTTAAAATTGAGGGAGGTAGATTCAGGTTGGATATTAGGAAAAAATTTTTTACCATGAGAGTTGTAGAACACTGGAACAGGTTGCCCAGAGAGGTGGTGGATGCTCCATCCCTGGAGACGTTCAAGGCCAGGTTGGACGAGGCCCTGAGCAACCTGATCTAGTTGGAGATATCCCTGTTCCTTGCAGGGGGGTTGGACTAGATGACCTTTGAAGGTCCCTTCCAGCCCTAACCATTCTATGATTCTATGATCCTATCACTGGATACCAGGGAGAAGAGATTGGCACCTCCCTCTCCACTTGGCCTCCTCAGGAAGCTGTGGAGACCAATGAGGTCGCCCCTCATCTAGTCCAGATGATGCAGAGTTTGCTCAGCAGATATCCTTGCACGTCTCGCCTTTCCTCCAGCTGCCAGACAAATGGCCCACTGGAGCCCGAGAGAGACTGAACGCTTTTCCTGCAAGTACTCTGTGCCTTTGTCCTTGTTTAGGCTGGCTGGCAACTAAATACTACACAGCTGCTCACTCACCCTCCTCCACCCCCCTGGGACGGAGAAGAGAATTAAAGGTGAAAAGGGAAAGAGACCCACGTGTTGAGATAAGAACAATTTAATGCTACTACTAATAATATATGAATATATACATATGTATAATGATAATAATATATACAAACAAGTGATGAACAGTGTAATTGCTCACCACCCGTTGACCAAGGCCCGGCCCGTCCTGGACTAATGATCCCAAACCAGATAAGTCTTGACACTGCAATCCCGGATGAGCGAGAGAGAGAGAGAGCACACCAAGAGTCTGAGAGTGAGAGCCCTGGAAGAGTAAAGGCCCTTCTTTCGAGTTAACCCTCATCTTTATGCTGGGCGTGACGTTGCATGATATGGAATACTCCATTGGCCAATTTAGCCCTCAATCCTAAGTCTAAGTACAAACCATAAAGAGAGTTGTGGACCCTCTGTCCTGGCCATGCTCCCTCCTATCCTGTTGTGCTCTTGCACGCTGGCAAGAACATGGCAAGATGCAAAGTCCGCGAGGCCTCGGTGCCAACTACAAACATCAGTGCGCTGCCAGCGTTCTTCTCAGAGCAAGTCCCAGACTAAATCCAAACACGGAGCTCTTCTGGCTGCTGAAAAGAAGAGCTGACTCTGTCCCAGCCGGAACCAGGACAGCCTTTTGGACGACCCGGGCCGCGGGGCCGTGCCGTGGGTGTGCTCGGAGGAGAGCCGCCCCTCGAGCTCCCGCGGCGGGCTGCGCGGGGCGGGGCGCGGTGCTGAAGGGACAGCTCCGCCCGGCCCGGGGCGGCGGCGCCGGCCAGCGGTCCCGCCCGCGCTGCGCGGGCCGGGGGCAGGCAGGGCCCAGCTGTTGGCAGGGCCCTGGGGCACTCGGCAGCCTGCCCCGCCCCCCCCCCCCCCCCCCGCCCCGGTCTTCAGGGAGCAGCACGAAGCACCGCCCCGCGTGGTCGGTCCTGCCAGGCTGGGCCAGGCACATTCGAGCTGGCATGGAGCGATGCCACATCCAGCTGTGGCAGCGTGTGCAGCGACCCCATCGCAGGGGCTTCCGAAGTCTCCTCAGAGGCTCTTTGATACTCCAGGCTGGGTCAGGCTCTCTTCCTTTGCTGCCAGGTGTTCTGGCTGGGGAGCAAGCACGTGTATATCCGTGCCAAGGCCAGGGCACTGTGTTTGCTGTTTGGACAGTGGTTCTCATTAGCCTCTGCCCCTACAGGGAAGCATTTGTAAATTGAAACTGTGCAAGCAGCAAGGTGAGGGAGAGAAAAGCTGCTGCTCTTTCTTCGTGCTGGGGTCAGGGAAGCCATAACATGAGATAATCCAGATTATTTCTATCCAGAACATGGCACTAAATGGCCTACTTCTAGCAGCTATCCCTGAGCTACATGGAAATCCAGCAGCCCACCAAGAGGCTGCTGCCGCCCTCTTCACAGCCAGGGATCTGTCCCGGCAGAGCCTCTTGCTCACATAGCAGCTGCTGGCTGTGCCACGTGGCCATGCCTCAGCTTTCCACCGGACTCCTGGGAAGCAGTAAGTGGGAAGGTCAGTCAAAATCTAGACCAGCTCAAGGTGAGCATGTAGCCACTCCAAAAGATCCCAGGCTTTCAAGCATGGCTGTCCTTGGGTCATCCTTGGAGGCCATCCTCTGTTTGCATTGGCAGTATTGGGTGCTGACCCCAACATTGTCCCTGCTGCAGTGCTTACTGGCTGTCCTTCAGCAGCATCACCAGTCTCAGCTCAGTGACACTGAGAAACCTCCTGCACTTTTTGAGCTTTTAATGCTACACAGGAGTTGGAAATGAGCCAGGTTATCTCACCTGCCAGGTAGTATGCCTTCTGGAGCCAGGCATCGAACAACGTGCTGGCATTCAACAACAAAAATGTCTGGAAAGACTGAGGTATGGGCAAGGGAAAGGTCTGCTTTGCCCCTGGTGTCCTTCCCAAGGCAGGCTTGGCTCCTTCACGAAGGACTTGTTAAAGGCCATTGAGCAAATGAGGACAGGCCATACTGCAGCAGGAGGCCATTGGCACCGCTGCAGAAGTGGCACTTGAAATTGTCTGTTTCTAGGGATTTTGGGTAACATTCTTATGTGCTGAATGGGAGCTCTCAAGGATCTTGGCACGTGTCTGGGAGTTGTCGAAGAGCTTCTGTCCCACATATGTTCTTGCAACATTGAGGAACTTAACTGACATTTTTCAGGCAGTCTCTCATCCTTTCCCCAGGGCAAAGGATGTGCAGTGGCATGTTTCATAAGCTTCTGATGTTCAGCTTGCTTTAAATATTGGTGGTGCTGTGGGTAGAAGTTAGGAAAGGCAAGTCACAGGGATGTGTCTTGCACTTGAAGCAAGGGGTGAAGTTTGTGACTGTTTTTCCTTCTGTCCCATCAGAGTGACTGGGGTGCCTAGCTATTGAAGGTGCTGCAGATATGCCTCAAGGAGGAGTGTGAGATGGGGGACACAGGATTCTGGGGGAGACCTCTGCAGAGTGGAGAACAGATGTGATGGTCTCCATGGTGCTGGGAAGTCTCCTAAGTGTTCCACTCTGTCAGAGAGTCCTAAATGCCGAAGGTTTCATGGCGAAGGTGGCTATAGTTTGCCCAGATGGTGACGAGTGTTGAACAAATGAGGGCAGGGACAGAGCTGCCAGCCAGGGTAACGAGAAGTGTAGGAGACTGAGCTGGAGGGGATGCTGAGGGGTCACTTGGTCAATCCATTTGCCATGTAGCACCCTTAGCAGATATGTATGGGGTGCTTTAACTTTTCCTGGTGTACACTTGACTCTCCTTTCTTAATATGAATGTGCCTCCTACCTAGCACGAAGTTCAATGTCAGGCTGTTCTGACCTTTTTTGCAGTGGCCTTTACATGTTATAAAACTATGTCCTCTGACTTGTCTTGTCTAGATTAGCCCTTTTCCAGGGTTTTGTCCAAGGCTTTTTGGTGATCTTGCTGGTGTCCCATGGCCTCTCTCAGTTGGCCCAAATCTTCTGGGGAGTGAACTGGTTCTCTGGGGGAGCACAGTATAATTACTTGATGTGCCTTTATGAGCTGAAAGGAGAGCAGAGTAATTACCTGATGTGTCTTTATAAGCTGGCCTTTCACACATCCTACTGTATTTGCCTTTTTTTGTGGCAATGACATGCTGGCTCACTTTCAGTTTGTACTCCCCTGTAGCCCTTATGACCCTCCTGGCAGAAATGCGGCTGTCTTTTCTTCTGTAGTCTGTTTGTGCAGTTTTTTACCTCCCAATGACTTACAGTCCTGTCCAACATCTTCAACTCTTTCTCTAGTCTATTGGGAGCATGTCAAATTCCCATCCTGGCCTCTAAATGACTGAGTGTAGTGTGCAGATTTTAAAACATACTCTATTCTGTCATTTAGATCATTCATGGAAAAGCAGAGCAGTAGCAGCAGCAGGGCAGACCTTTCTTAAACCCTACTTGTCCCCTTTCAGTGTAACTGTGAGCCACTGGTAACCATCTATTACTGTAAACCAGCTCTGTGATAGACCTGAAATCCTGGGAGTTGCTCACACAGTGCTTTGAGATGGGGAAACATCTGCCTGTGGCATGGATGGATAACCTAGGGTGTGTCAGAAAGACCCACTGGGCACAATCCGTAGCACATAACCACTAACTTTGTTCTGTAGTATTATCCTCAAGCATCTACCCAGGCCACAAGCATCAGAGGGTGTGAGCCGAGACCTGCTGGCAGAGGGATGCTCTTCAGGAGCCACCAGGTCACATGGAAACAAGCATGTCAGTCCAGTTGTGCTGCACCTTCTGTGCACTTCAGGGTTTCCAGCGGGTTTTCTGCAGCGTTACAGGCTAGGTGAGATAGGACCCGAGGTTGGTGGGAGCAGCAGAGGAGAGCAGCTGCCATAGTGGGGAGCACATCTGGCAGGTGCTGCTGCCTGAGAGCTGAGCATCAGCCTGAGGTCCCAGAGCACAGGCTGGTGGAAACTTTCTCACCCTGGGGAACAGGAGACAGAGCTTTCTCATGCTGCTTGCTGGGTGCATGTATGTGCTGGGGTGTGCAGGCTGGCACCCAGCTACCTCTCACCATGGTACAGTGGGGTCAGATGGTGAGCAGAGCTGCACAAGATAGAGTGAAATGGGACATCCTGTCTGCTTGTTGTCAGGAGATCATCTGTCCATATCATCCATCCATGCCAGCCAGGCGGTTTCAGGTCCTGGTCTGTCCTGGCTCTGGACCACACAGGACATAGAGCCACAGCATCAGTATGCTGAGCTTGGGGTTGAGTCAGCATGAGTGCTCAGGGGCAGGAGGCTGGACCCCTGTGAAGGGTCCAAGACAAGGGCAGGCTGCCTGCTTGCATCTCCTTGGCCGTCTGCCACGGAAGGTGCGGATCCAGCTTGTCTGGCTGGTGTTGAGATGCCTGACTGCGCATCTGCGAGGGAGGCTTCCAGAGGATCCCGCCCACCCAGGTTTCCATGGAGAGTGTCTCCTTGTTGAGGAGGGAGCCGTCTGGCAGACAGTATGGCTGTGGAAATACCGATAGAGCATTTGTTTTCCAAAGCACATGAATGACATCCGTAACAGCTAGCAGCCTCACTTCCTCTGCTTGCTCCACCAGCGGTCTGGCAGAGCGACCTGGGATGCCTGCGGTGTCTTTATTCTCCCAGCTCCTTGCTGTGCACTCGTCTGAGCATACCCAGTTTGGCCGTATCTGCCCAGCCTGGCCCAGTTTCCCTTCCAGTTGGCAGGCTCAGCTCCTTCTGGCACAGGGCTGCAGGGAGGCAGCAGCCATCTTCGCTGGGGGATGCGTTTGGCTTCACTGCTGGAAGGAAGAACAGGAGTGCCGTAGGCAGCAAAACCCGGGGATGTGAGGGGAATCGCTTCCCTGAACGAAATGTCCTTTCTCAGATCTCCTGGTTATTTTGCATGCTTTGAAAGACCAGGGGGAAGCTTAAGAGCTGTTGAGGCAGCAGGCAGCGATGCAAGGCGCATGCAACAGCCCCCAGTGAAGGGGGCCGAGCTCGGGTTTTCATGGCCGTCTGTCAATGTTAAATTAAGGCTAAATTCCCATCCTAAATGTTATGTTAACATGAAGTTACAGCAGAAAGCACAGAGCACAGAACAGCAGTATGAGGGTATAAGATGTGTTACAAGGGTATTATAATAATCCCAAATAAGGCATTTGAAACCCAGGGAATTCCAGATTTAGGGTTTGCATCATTTTGGGGGTTTGTAATTGAAAAGCAGTCCAAATATAGGAAGGCATGTCGCTGAGATTGTTTGGGTGCCTTTATTCTGTGCTGTGGGGACATGGGCAGATGGGGGAAAAAGTCTTTAAAAAATGATAGAACCTAATGTGGAATTACAAATGTTAAAATACCGTGATCTGATTTTTGATCAGCAACATTTGATCAACAACAATTTGAGCGTTAAGGCATTGTGGCTCTCCAGGGTAATGTTAAGAGATGCTGGGTCTTGACTGTGTATCTCCATATCTGGACTAACGTAACTCACCTCTGTGCCTGATGCTTCATAAAATTCATAATTTGAGACAGTTGCAAGTCCCGTAGAATCATTTTATTCAAGTTAAGGATGTGTACTCGGAACTTTAATTCTATCTTAGCTTATGTTTTTTATCTTCAGATTTTCATGGTTTTTAAAAGCTATTAAAAGAACGATGGATGAGGATTAAACAAAAACCCAAAGGAATATCACCAACATAATTCTGAAGAGCTGTAACCAGAAGCTGATTTTTGGCTGTGTTTTGTAAAAAGAGATTCCTTATTGTGCCAGGACAGGTGGCTATGCTGGGTGTGCAGTCACTCTAAGGACACAAAGTGGGTGGTGAATTCAGCCCTAATTTTGCGGTGACTGGTATGCACAGCCCAGCTAAGCAGCTGTGGAGCGGTGCTGCCTGGTGCCATGAAATTGCTTGGCTGGAGGAGTTGGTGGAGCAGCAATGCCCATGGCAGTGTTTGGCCACAACCCCGAGGAAGCTCTTGAGTTGGGAAATCGACTGGTAAGCCACTGCTGGCAGGGCTGTGGTGTTCCTGCGGAGGGAAAATGATGACGAGTCAGTTGAAATGGCTCTGCAGGGAGTTGTGGGCACCATCATAAAGACTGGAAGCTGCCTGTAGCTTCCAGTTGTCCAAATTAGATATGACAGTCATTAATAATTTGGCTTTATCTTAACCTGGGATACCCGAAGGAACCTGAGCCGAAGATTTGCACTGGGCAGTTTGCCTTCCAGCAATATCAGGCAGAGTGGTGGATCTGAAGCATCTTTGAGATCCCACTTGGGAATGCAGCTCTGGGGGCTCCTGGGCCATCATCGCACACCTAGGATATTGCTGCTAGGCAAAGGTCAGTTCTTTGCTGAAGGAGGAGCATTGCTGCAAGCAATATTAGATGGATGATTGTTTTCTTCCGGAGCTGGAGGCAGAGCAAAGCAGCTGAGGCTCTGCACTGCAGAGGCAGCTCCAGCAGTGGTGGGGAAGAACAGAGCTTGGAGTCTCTGGGTGCCTCAGCTGTATTTCTGTCCCTCAATACACCTTTCATTTCTTAGGCTTAGCTGTTTGGGGGATTATGCAGCAGTGTTGCGCTCCTGCTGGGTGTGTTTCTGTCACTGCCTGGTGAGGCAGGAGGAGGTGGAGGTGAATGATGCACGGAGGTGATGGGGGTCAGGGGTAGACCAGGATCAGCCCTGGTCGTGATAGCTCAGCCCTCATGTCATCCCTCTGGATGACAGGGCAGTAGGTGCGACTGCTTCTCCCCATCATTTGTACTACCCTCCTTGTCTGGCATTAGTTGCGGTCCCTCCATGGGTTCTGGAAAGGTGCCTGCATGCCCCGCCCTGCGAGGCCTCACTGCTCGGGCAGGCTGGATGCAGTAACATGATTTTCTGGGCCGTGTTTCTTATTATGCCTGTCATACCCTGATTTCCGAGCCTGCTGTGTTCCTTGGGCATATCAGGAGGGCAGGCATAGCACAGGTCCGTTTCCTTAATGACCAGCAGTGAATTGCCTGCGCATGTGCAGTGTAGATTTGAGGTACCCTCCGTGGTTTTTGGTTTGGGTTTGGGGTTTTTTTGTTTGTTTGTTTTTTTCCTGCGGATTTTCCTCGTTGGACGAGGTGTTCTCCATTCATGGAGTCCCCGCCCAGCTGAGCCTCCACCAGAGCTGCATCCTCCCATCTGCATACAGCCCTTATTTTGTGCTCCAATAATTCCAAGGCAACTCTGCTCCCCTCTGAGCCTGGGAGAGATTTACCGGGTGGGCATGTGAGGATGCTCTGGGGCAAAATGGAGGTGCCTCACCACCGCTGCCATCTCTCCCAGGGTAAGGACACGTGGCTGAGCATCCTCTGACCCACCATCCAACAGTGCCTTTTAGCGGGGACCGGGCTGCAAAGCCGCCTGCCGAGGTGTGGAGCCGGCTGCTCCCGCCCGACTGGGGCGAGGGCGAGCACCGGGTGAGCGCAGCCTCCGCGGCTTCCCTTGCCCAGGTGCCCAGGGAGCGGCGGGGGAAGGCGGGGGGGCCGCTTACATAAGCCCCGACTGCGGCAGGCGGGGCGGGGAGGTGAAGGGCAGAGCGCTGAAGATCGGCGCTGCCTCCAGCAAGGGCTGCCTGGCGCAGGAGCGCTGCTAGCTGGCACATCCGCAGGGCCCCGGCCGCAGCCGCTGCCCGCCCCGCCTGCAGCTCCCTCCCTGCCCCGCGGAGCCCGCGGGCAGCTGCCGCTTCTGCTCGCCCACCTGCCACCAGCCGCAGGGCCACGGGAGCAGGGCTCTGCCTGCTCGGGGCTCGTTCGGCTGGCCGGGAGGCAGCTGGGCAGGGAGGGGAGGCAGGGAGGCTGCGGTGCTGGCACAGGCACAGGCTGCCCAGAAGCGCTCTGGCTGGTCTTGTCCTGCCCACCCAGCAGCCGGGTTGTGCCTGGGGTCTCACCGCTGCCGCCAGCAGCAGGTGGAGGGAGAAAGCTGGCTGGAGTGTGTGGGCGGGCGAGATGGGTGTCTGGGTAAGACACGCGGGTCTGATTTGGTGGTGTCTGAGGTGGGGTGGTGGCACACAGACGGGGGAGCAGTGCTGGGATGGAGCCAAGGTGAGGAGCACAGACTGTGCAGCATGAGAACACAGGTGGCTCCTGCTCAGCCAGGCGGGGAGATGTGCCAGTGGGCTCTTGTGCAGGGGCTGTGCTGGGCAGCAGTGATGCCTGACAGTGGGGAGGGACAGTGGCAGGGAAGTGGCACTGTCCTGTTTATCGTGGCACCTGTAATCTGCTGCCAATACCCTTCTGCAGCATGGCATAAGGGCACTATGCTGCCACACAGGGCGGCTGCCAGGCTCACCCTGGCAGGGCAGGAGCTGGGCTGGTGCCCAAGTGCTAGGGACAGGCTCTGCAGGCATGGACAGATGCAGTCTATGTGTCTGCATGTGCTCTACTTGTGCGGCCCGTGCTTGCCTACTCCCAGAGCAGCCTGCCTGGGCGGTAGCAGAGCCAACGAGCACCCATGGCTGGGAGGGTTTGGCCAGGGATCCTGGCTCCTTCTGCACTGCAGCTCTTCGACTCTTCCCAGAGCAAGTCTGCTGTTAATTCCCTCCATCTCTCCACAGTATCAGCAATCCCCTCTGGGCCAGGCCATTGGAAGGTGGGCAGCAGTGGGCAGCTGGCAGGCTGTGAGAAGTGGTGGCACATCTCCTGCATCTGTGCTCCGACTCGCCTAGCAGAAGGTGTGGCTGGGCTGCGTGCTCCTGACTCCCAGCTCTCCTGCTCCGTCTGTTCCTGGTGGGCAAATCGGAGGCTTGGAGTGATGGGGATGCCCTGAGCCCTCACCCGAGGAGCTTCAGGCCTGGATGTTGGTGCTGCTCCTCCTGGACGATGTGGCTGATACTCTGGAGAAGTCCTCTTTTGCCCCCTGTTCTCCAAGTGCCTGAGCTGGTGGCCGGCTGGGACCTGCGTCTCACCCTCTGGGTCCTGAGCTTCGCCTCAGCGGTCGTGCGGATGGAGGGCCAGGTCTACTCGCCGACTGTCAACACACACTATGGGAAGTTACGGGGGGTGCGTGTGCCCCTTCCCAGTGAGATCCTGGGGCCCGTGGACCAGTACCTGGGGGTGCCCTATGCCGCGGCCCCTATCGGGGAGAAGAGGTTCATGCCCCCTGAGCCGCCGCCATCCTGGTCGGGCATCAGGAATGCTACCCACTTCTCGCCGGTCTGCCCCCAGAACATCCACAATGCCGTTCCTGAGATCATGCTGCCCATCTGGTTTACCTCCAATTTGGATATCGTGGCCACGTACATCCAGGACCCCAACGAGGACTGTCTGTACCTCAACATCTACATTCCCACGGAGGATGGTGAGTCCCCGCCGGGGTGCCTGCAGGAGGGCAGGGAGGGGGCTACTCTGCTCCTCCCCAGCAGTGGTTGGTCTCACCTGGGTGTTGTGTTGGAAGCATGTAGTTGTGGACCCTGCAGCATGCTGTCTGTTTGTGGAAAGCTTTCTCTGGCCACGCAGCTCGTCCTCTTGCCCTCGGCTACCATCTCTGTCTCGCGTGCTCCTGCTCCTCCACGCCTCCTGGCCCCCCCCTCCACCTCCATGGCATCATCACGGGTTCCTCTCTTGTGTTGCAAAATCTGAATCCGACTCTCTGACTGCAGATCCACAGAGCGACAAGCTGGTTTGTGCTCCCCAGGCGCCGAATGCCAGGTTCTGTCTTGAGTGGGTTCGGGTTTGTCGTTCCTTCCCCCTTCCCACCCTCCCCAGGTCCATGCGCTAGTTGTGGGTGTGGGCTGCGGCTGCAGCTGGGAGGAACACTCTCTGCCTCTCCCTGGGGAGATGCTCCAGAAAGGAAGGGACCAAAGAGCCCTTTTCTGGGCCCTGGTACAGATGGAAGGTTGGGGGCACCAGCAGGCACATCGCTTGGCTGCTCCCTCATCTGCCGGTGGGACGATGGCAGAGTGATGAGCCTGGGGTGCCAGGGACCTGCGGGGCACGGTCCTGTTGGGGTGAGGCTGAGTGGCGCTGAGTGCCTCCTTGTCTAACCTTTTCCTTTGTAGGAGATCCCACCTGAACTGTAAGTAGAGGGCAGAGGAGGCAGAGCCTGCCTGCATGCCCACCCCAGCCTCACCGCAACAGGAGCCCTTGGGGATTTTCAGTGGGCTAGAGGGACCCACAGTGGGTCTGCTGCGCTTGGTGGAGCAGCGTGGCCGGCCAGTGGCTTCTCCCAGGCCGGCTGGCTCCACTCCTCTGGCCCTGGGGCCCTTGGCCACGGGCTGCATTGTGCCTTCCTTCCTGCCCAGCACAACTGGCCCAGAGTTTTCCTCCCACAGCGACGCTCCCTCCCCACCTCCTGCGGTCCCGGGGCGGCGGGAGGGTGGCAGTGTGGTTGTGATTGCATGCCCACTCCCGCCAATGGAGCCTCCTGTTATTTTGTAGTCTTTTATTCATTTTACAGTAAAACGGATTTCCAAGGAATGCACCCGAAAGCCCAACAAGAAAATATGTAGGAAAGGAGGTATGTAGCAAGCCGACCGGCAGAGAGGCACAGAGAGGAAAGAGAGAGAGAGTGAGAGGGTGCCTGGCCAGCCCGTGGCATGCTCCTCCGGCACCTCTCTGTGCCACCACTCAGACTGCAGGCCCTCTGAGCAGCCCACCCTGCCGTCTCCCACCTCGCACTCGAGGAGCCCCACGGATTTTTCGGCCACCTCCACTCCCCAGCCAGGGAGGCTGGGAGCGGTGCTGGCTGGGAGCACAGGTCTGGGGTCAGGTCAGAGGAGGATGCTCATGCTGCTCCAGGCCTTTCAGAACAGCTTCTCCCAGGCTGAGCCTGTGCCCCTGCCTTCATCCCACTGGCACCAGCTGCCTCCCAGCCCCTGGGTGTGAGAGGGAGCCTCTGATGGTGGGTAGTACTTAAATGCACCCATCTCTTAGGGGTGCATCCCACATTAGGGGTGTATGGACCTACTCAGGGAAGCACCTGTATGATGGAGGACTGCAGCCCATGCTGCGCTGAGCTCTTCCCTGTTGCATCCCTGGTCATTTTGCATCCAAAGGTCTTTGGTTAAAAGCATAAAACCTCCCCTGGCTGCGTAAATGCTGCCACATTCTGCCTCAGCTCATGGTCCTGCCAAGGCTGCTCCCTGCTGCTCACACCCCCATGCCTCTGCCAGCCCTGCCAGTGAGGATCTGCTCTCCACCTCCTGGCACAGCATGCTCCCTGAGCTCCAGTCACCCCTCAGGCATCCGAGCACCTCCAGTTCAGACACATCTCTGCTTTGCCTTGCCTCCATCCCCAGGACCATGCAGGGCTCATCCTGCTGCACTCTGGGGCAAAGGGAGCATCTCAGCCCCCCTTACCCCAAAGTGATCCTGTGTTCCCAGCCAGCCCCAGTGCCGCAGGCTGAGGAGTGGAGATGTGCAAATGGGAGCTGTCTTGGCTCCTTGTCGCACACGATGCTTTGCCTGTCCCACCGCACAGCCCCCTTGCAGGCAGGGAGAGCCTGGGCTGCTCTGTGCATCCCAAAGTTGGATGTGCAGGCAGTTGGGCAGCCAAGCTCTTCTGAAAGGCTCAGTGCAGGCAGGGAATGTCTGGCAGGAAGGGGATGCCACCCTGGGCATCCCGTGGCAGCGGGGTCCCTGCATCCCATCCTCCACCTCCCTGCGCCCCTGGGGTTGGCGGGGCTGGCACAGCTGGGCTTGGAGGTTTGGGGAGCACTTTCCTTCCAGCCATTTCCCCCAGTCCTGTTGTTGGGTTTCTTTGCTTTGCTTTTCCTGTTGCTGTTCTGGCTATTCACACGCCATCTCTCTGAGTGCCAAGGCTGCCCCTGAAAGGGCTGGCGCATTAGGGAGTCTCCGCACACTGCCTCCGGAGCCGACTGTGCCAGCAATCACCAGCCACTTCAAAGCGCTTCCTCTGCCGGCCCTCCCACTGGCTGCCAGGGCTGGCAGACCCCCGCTACCTCAGCCCTGCAGCTGAGACCAGGAAAGCAGGGTTTGGGTTATGGCTGGAGAAGGGGGACAACATAAGGCACAATGAAACACCTTGGGCGTGCTCGTCTCTTGGTTTTCCCTCCCCACTGGCTCTGCCCATGGGCAGAATTTCTCTGCAGCCCATCTTTGCTTGCCTCTGATCACCTCGTGGAGAGCTGGTGGGGGACGTGCCCTCTGCCCCTGCTGGCCTCTGCTGACTCATGGACCAGCGGATCCCCAGTGCCAGCCATTTGGGCATCTAGGTGTGATGTGCTGGGAATTAAAGCACCCAGACACTGGTGCTGCCCTTTGGTTCCAGTCACGACTCTGGTGCCCATTGGCTTGAATTAATTGAGTCACTTGTGATGAGATACGGAGACTCCTCTGCCCCTTGTCAGGTATCCTGGTTTAGTAATGCTTGGGTTGAGGATAATGTACCTGCAGTGCTGATTTCCTTGTTCTGCATGCCATTAGTACCTTGGCTCATTCTGGAATATTCTTGACTATTATTTCTAAGGCCACATATGAGCAGTGAATAAGCTCTCCTCTTGCAGAGCCGGCAACTGTGCAGTATTTTGGTAGTTCAGAATGCCTCAGCTCCCACCTTATCAGAGTTTTCATGATTTCTGCCACCCTAAGCTCAGTGTATTTCATAGCAGCCAAAGGGCTGAGAATTTACCAGAATTTATCCCTGGGACAGAAAAACGTCCCTGTTTCCCTGCCCAGTTGCCCATGATAATTTCCTGTATGGAAATTTCCTACATGCCAATCTCCTCCATACACATTGGTCCCTTTTCTGGGAGCAAGGCAGCGGTGCTTTGAGAATAATTAGCCATGCATGGTGCTGGGGGAGCTGACAGTGCTAAGGCTCATCTGAGGCTCAGGTTTTGCTGTGAAAATAGTGCTGCCCACCCGAAGAGCATGTACACACACACAGAGTACAGTACCTATGTGCAAAATGCATCTCTGCCCTTTGTTTATGCTGCCAACACTTCCAGCCTGTGCTTGGCTGCAGTGAGTGCTGGGATGCTTTCCCCTTCCCTTCGCCACCAGCCTGGGCAGGCCTTGCTAGAGGGCATAAGGAGGTGGATGTCATTTTCAGAGGGGAAAAGCGTGGCTGCCCTGCATGTAGCAGCCCTCCCCACTTTTTACTAGCAACTGTCCTAATCTCTCTGGCTGGGGCTGTGCAGAGTCCATAATGCTGCAGAGACAAACGTGCCAGTCCAGCGTCTCACTCTGCCACGCGAGGGTGGCTGGAGCTCCCAGCAGCTCCTGGGCTCAGTCCGTGCGTCGGCTCTCTGCAGGAAAAGCATAGTGATTTCTCCACTGCTCTCCAAGAAGCAAACTTGTCTGAGTACCGGCTGAGGCTTCCCTACAGTTGCACGTCTTCTGCAGTGCTCCCTTGCTGGAGGGCTTCTCAGCAGCCTCCTGCAAAGCCTGCTGCTTTTCAGAGCTGGCTGGGAGCAGACCACTGTCCTGATGCTGCACTTCGTCTCCAGGTAGTGATTTGCAAAGGTGAGGGTAGGTGTTTGTGCTGGCGGAGGCAGCAGAGTGTGAGAAGATGCAGTGCTTTTATAGAGGCCACTCAAGGATGGAGACCACTCCCTTGCATCACTCAGGGATAGGGAGGGGCAGGGCAGCACCAAGGTGCACTGCAGTCCTGGAGCAAAGGCTGGTGGCTGGAGGAGCTGCCCGACACAGGTCCCAGGGCAGCTGCCCCTGCCCGTAGGGTTGTGCAGCAGCAGTTTCAATGGCTGTCATCTGTCCTGGTCCTGTTCCTTGTTGCTCCTGGAAAAGGACCTGAGCCCATGTGGCCACCAGCATGTGTGTCTCTGGGTGCATGTGCCATCAGACATGCTGGCAGCACTGCTGTGGGCTTCAGCTCCCTGTGGCATCGCAGCTGCTGCGTGGGAGTAGGTGCCCCGGGGAACTTGCACTGAGGAGATGGTGCTGGGGCTGCCTGCAGCCACCCTGAGCAGATATTTGGATTTGGAAAGGTGTGAGCTTAGGTTCCTGCTCTTCTTTTATCCATGCCATGCTGAGCGTGAGGACTCCAAGGACCAAGGCTCCTCGCCCTCCTTTATCTCTGTTTGCATCGGTGTCAGTGCAGTTGGCATGGTTTACTTAAGATAGCATAAATCTGGCGTGAATGCCCGTTTCAGGAAAAGTGATTTTATTTTTTACTGAACTTGATCTTAAACCTTCCTAGAGCCTTCAGATAACAATGTATGTATCCTTCCTATCGGCCTGAACAATGTCACTTTGCTGTCAGCTTAAAGTGAAGCAGCACAACAGGCATTCACACTGGGTTAATGGAGGGAGTTTCTGATGGATAAGGAGAATAAAAGACACAAGTCCTTTTGGTTTTTCCAGCTGTGAATCCACAAACTTAAACTCATCCTCATGACAGTAGGTACTGTGGGGCTCTGCGTGGTGGCCTTTGCCAGTGTGGAGGAAGATCTCCTAGGATGGGTGTCCTTGAACATGGCATTAACCAGTGGAGGGAGGTAATGGAGTAAAGTGCAAGGGACGGGTGAGGGAAGTGAAGCTGTAAGTGCTCTCATGAGCTGTGGGGCATCGGTGGGTTGTCATGGAGATGAACAACATAGCAAAAAGCCCGCTTGGTCGCAGCAGCCTGTTTTTGCCATAACCCCAGTCACCCTGGCACTTTCCTGCCAATGAGGAGGCTCATGCTTTGCATCTGCCACGCACACATGCCACCACTGTTCCCCTTCCCCCTGGCCTGCATTACTGCACTCCTGCTTTGCTTAGCTTCCCAGTGCCGCTTTCTACCGTCCCTGCTGCAGTGCGTGAAGTTCAGGTTGCTTTAGGCTTGTCCCAGCCATCCCTAACCCCTGGGTTGGCAGCCTCCAGCCAGATCCCCCCCTGCTCAGGCAGGACAGTTGCTCAGATGATAGGGCTGTTGTCCATTGCCCTCTCTTACAGTCTGTCAGCTCCTCATAGCCAGTTCCTCCATCCCTGTCTGCATGGAGACCTTTGTCCCCTGAAGGAAACCAGACTGGAGGGCTGCAGCCCAGCCGGTCCCAGGGCTTTAACAGCATCAGGGCCCTCAGCAGTGGAAAGAGATCTCCAGCTGCCTGTGATCAGCTTCCCAGCTCTGAAACCCAGTGCAGATGAAGCCTTGCTGCCTGTGGTCTCCATTAGAGAAAAATCCCTGTCCCTGAGCAGTACCAAGGAAGTTGGCGCATAGCACCAGTTAGCAAATATTGCATGAGTACTTTGTCGTTTCAGTGCTTTCTGGGCTTACAGCTCTTCCTAATGAAGATGCAGCAGGTCAAGCTTGCAGCCTCCTGCAAACAGGTGGGGCAGCCACACGTGCCCGACTGAGTGTGCAGCTGGCAGATGGGCTGGGGAGGGAGCGCACGGCAAGGATGCAGCAGGAAGTGGGGATGCTGGGGCTGGGGTGAGAGCTGGCAGGGGTGGGAGTGGCATTGGGTGAAAACAGGAGAACAGTATGAGGAGCTCAGGGGATGACTGGGTGATGAAGCAGGAGAGGAGGCAGGGCTGGGGCATGGAGCGGGTAGGTTGGGAGGTGAACTCCGAGTTGGAGAACGTCAGAATGACTCTGGAGACCGCCAATCCATCCCTGCCTCACGCAGGAGCAGCTCTACCTCACCTCTTCCTGTCAATGTGTCCCACTTAGTCTTAAACACCTTCCCAGGCCTCCTTTTCCAGCACTTTCCTACCCTTTCTGCCAGGAAGGTTTTCTTCTCATCCAGCTTCAATCTGCCTCATGTAGCTCTGGAGCTGCTGGTGCTCTGTGCAGTTGAGAGGGAGTTGCTTTTCCACCACGCCACTTTGCAGTGGCCTTTCATGTGTCAGAATTCTGCTGTAGCCCCCATCACTCTTCTGCTCCTGGGATTTGTGTGACCCTGCTTCCTGCAAACTTTTTTTGCTTGCTGGATTTTTCTAGACTTCTGGTTGTTGCTCCTCTGGACTTCTTTGAGCAGGTTGTGGCTGCTTAAGACATTGTGCAAGTCTCTTGCCCTGATGGAGCTGCCCCTCTCACTCCCCCATCACAAATTTCTTTTAAAGTCAAATCCTATCCCTCTCCATGCTGCCATCTCTGTTATCCACTACCTGTGTCACCTGTGGGATCCCACTCCCAGTGTGGCAGTGAGGACAACTCCTTGATTTCGTCTTCCCAGCCAGTTTTGTACTTGCCTTGTCATAGTTTCATCCAGCTGCGGGACTGCCCCTCGCTCATGGAAGCTGTCCTGGAGACTGTGCCAAACCCTCGCTGCGGTGGCAATGGGGCTGGCTGGTGATAGCAGCAGGGCCGAGTGCCTGGCAGGAACTTTGGAGACCTGTATGTGTCGGGGAGGTCACTGGGCAGTGTGGACACAGCATTAGCAGTCCTGCCTGGGGGAGACTCTGATGTCACCTCTGAGGTCACTGTCACCAGGGGAACTTTTTTGGTGCAGGCATTAGGGAGTAGAGGACCGCAGGTGCTGGTCTGCAGCTCTAAGGGGATAAGGAGCACACAGCCTCATCCTGAAATTTGGGGCTGCAGGGCACAGAGATGGCACCATTCGACTTTGTGCCCACAAGGGTAGGCAGCTTTTTGCAGCAGCAGGGCCTTGGTGCAGGTCTGCACTGCTCCCCGTCAGTCCACAGGCCACCTCTCCCGGCTCGTGCTGGCTGCGTGCAGCTCAGCAAGAGCTGCGCTTGGCGCACGCCATCCGCAACAGCATCCCACAGTGCTGGGCTGGGCTTGCTGGCCTGGCCTGTGCCCTGGCACCCTGGATTTGCTAAGGACCATGCAATGACTGGAAGGTGTTCAGGATATTACAGAAAATGATATTTTTTGGGTTCTGCCTTGGTCAGGGCAAGCTGGTCGGTGCCTTCGCAGTCCTCAGCGAACCATGCAACTAGCCTTTTCAGAGTGAGCTGGTACAGGACGGAGCCGAACAGTGCAGGGAAGCACCTGTGGCTCCCTGCAGTGTGCCATGGTGGTCTTGTGCTGTGGCACCAGTGGTTTGTGGCGTAGCAGTTCCAGGTACAACAAGGAGCTGTGCACTGCATGGGGGTGATGGGCAGGACCCCGACTGGTGATCAGTGGCTGCCCAGCGCAACCCTTCATGTGGACTCTGCTGCTGGCCGGGGATGGCTGTCCTCCGTGGCAGCAGAGCTTGGAGCAAGGCTCCTGCTCGCGCCTGGGCGGTAAGAGGGAGCCCTGCCCCAGCACGGGGAGCCAGGAGTGTGCGAGCAGGCAGGGGCCGGGCTGGGCTGCAGGAGCATCGGTGAGTGCTTCGTGAGGCTGATCTGCCACCAGCGCTGATGCTGCCCCAGGCCCACACTCCTCCCCACCACCCTGGCACTCCCTGGGGAGTATCTGGGAAGGGGATCCAGGCAAAGCGGCATCCCAGTGTGGCTCCTGGGGGAGTCCTGCCTGTGCCTTATGCCACCCTGGCTCTGTGAGAGGTGCAGTGTGAGTAGCCAGCAGTGCTGTGGGGTGCAGGCCTGGCCCCACCGTCTCTGCTATCATGCTATTTTTGAATTCTCTTTTGTTTTTTTGTGTTTTTTTTGTTTTGTTTTGTTTCCTTTTGTTTTCCGTTTTGTTCTGTCTCCTCGTGTTTGGTCCCTAGGAGCCAGCGCTAAGAAACAGGGCGAGGACTTAGCGGATAATGACGGGGATGAAGATGAAGGTATTTCTGTGCTCAAGGCTGCCACTGCATGACACGCAAAGCAACTCCGTTTGCCCGCCATCCACTGCCATCCCCAGGGAGCCCCGTGTGTGTCCGTCTGCCACACCGGGCCGCTGCGCGGGGCGGGGGGCAGGCTGGCTGGCTGTGCAGGGCGCCCAGGCCCTTCCCCTCCTCGGGACGGGGAGGGAAGCTCATGGGGGTTTTTCGCTTTAGGAGAAGTTTGCTCCTGCTCCGCTTGAGTGAGGGCAGCGAGGAAGCATGGCAGCTTGGGAGGAGAGGAGCCCTTGGGCACCTGGGCCCATTTCACCCCGAGCCCAGTCACATCCCACCTCCAGCCTCATCCCTCCAGAGTCAGTGTCATGCAGCTGGGAGCCGGTGACCTCCCCCTCCACCTTTTCACAGCCACACCACAGGCACCGCTGCCGGGTGGCTGTGCCAGCAGCTTGGCACCTTTGGCATCCGCAGGGTACCTGGCTGTGCCCAGGTTGGACATGTTTTCTGTTAACTTCTCTTCTTCTCCACCCAACACAAGGGAGGTCTTCCTTGCAAGCAGAGCATCAGCACCAGCCAAGGCAGTGCAAGTGGGCTTTCAAGCAGATGTGATTCTAGATGTGCACCAGGGCTAAGCAAGCTGCAGAATAAGCTATTTTTAGTAAAATTGGGTTGTTCATCTGCAGGGTATGGAGTCGGTATGTTTGGCTGGAGGAATGTAAAGAGGAGGCAGGAGGAAGGGTCAACCCGGGTGCAGCCCTAACGTGTCAAGGACAGTAAAACCTCATGGTGTGCAGGAGTCCCAGGGCAGCTTGAGCATGGCCTGGCAGATGGCGTTTAGGATCTGGGAAACAGATGAAAAGCGTATTCCTTGGCAGTACCAAAACCCCGTTGTTTTCTCCCAATAACCTGTGCCCCAGGATCTCTTGTACCAGGGCGTAAACTGGCATTCAGCGTAAGTGACTTGACTGTGCTAAATCCCTGCACGCTAAAATGGGCTGCCGTGATTAGGAGCCGTTTATTCCCTGATACATCTTTGCACATTGCTGCCATTCTCCCGTGAGGGTGTCCCTTTGTGTGTCGGGGGAACCGTGTGGCAGGGAGGAGAGGACATAGGCACAAGCACCAACGTTCCTACCCTTTGCATTTCAAGCAGGTGGCCCTGGGAACAGTTGTCCCGCAGTAGCTCTGCTGCACGGGCAGTGTCTGTCCCAGAGGAGCTGCGAGTGCTTCTTACTCCCCAGGTCTGTGCGTTTGCCTGGCTGCATCCTAGCAACAGGAAAAGAGCCGGCACAGGTTTTGACATATCCTCATTCTCCTGGAGGGAAGAGGTTTTCTATATGGAAGGGAGACCACCCTTAGCCATGCTGCTGGCCACAGCTGGAGGTGGGGATGGCCAGAGGTACCCGTCAGCCTGCCCTGCAGCCCCCTGCGATGGGCAAGCTGCAGGGAGGAGAGGATGTGGGCAGGGGTTAGGTGGGTGCGAGGGAGCGCGTCTGCCCCAGCTGGGCATCCCCACTGAGTTGGTGTGGCTGTGCCCCCGAAGTCCCAGCCCCACAGGGACCATGGCAGGGGCTCACTGCCAGGATGGCATGGTGCACCGGTGGGGGAAGCAGGCAGAGAGCACCAGCTGGCCAGGGCAGCCGAGGCCAAGCAGCCCCGGCAGCTGATTCCAGCCCACCCAAGCAAGGCGCTGGGTGTGAGTGACCACAAGGGAGGGCAAAGTCCATCGGTGCTGGCTCACCAGTCCAGGAGAGGGCTGGGCACTGCAGGCATGTGGGACCTGGCACTGTCTCCACAATGGGCACCACCACCTCCTCCTTGTGGTGTGGGCGAGATGTACCAGGAGCAGAGCATGGGTGTTCTTCCCTCATACCCAGGCTCGGCTCCATGAGGGATCCCAGGCCAGTGTGGCAGAAGGGGCTGGACAAGGCCAGTCAAGAGAGGGAGCATGGCTGCTCCCTATCCCGTAGGCTCCCACAGTCCTTCTTCCCCGGCCCTTGGGGTCCCATTCCCCATCTTCATTCCATGCCTTATGCCCTGTCCTTGTCTGGATGCTGTGCTCACCTCCTTGAAACACACACACACTCTTTGCCTCATCACCATGTCTATGTCTGGGCATTGGGGTGCCATGGGTTCACATCCAGGCAGCCGGCAGGTTTCTGCTTTCCCAGAGCTATGGGAAGGGAGGGTGGGAGAGTCAGACATTGGAGCACCCATCAGTGTCCCCCCTGCCTTCCAGGTCCTGCACACCCCCCCGTCCCTGCCCCCCCACAATGCCAGCTTCCAGGACTTCCAGAGCTGAGGGCTTGGGTCCAGCCAAAGAAGAGACATTGGGCTGCATCCTGGGGCTGGACTCTGCATCTCCCAGCTGCAGCAGAGATGCCACTGGTCTGGCTCCTGCACACAGCCAGAGCCTGGCTCCAGGGAAAAGCAGCTGGGTCCAGCCAGCATTTCTCCCACATATGCTGAGACCCCCAAGGGGACAGCAGTGTGGGGACTGCACAGCAGCTGCTACCACCCAGAGTGGGGCTGGCAGGGTTGGTTCAGTGGTGATTGGCTTTGGAGGTCCATGCTGTGGGCCCGAAGAGAGCTCTGGGTTTGGCTTCTAAGTGTCCTCCCTGGTCCTGGCAGCTAGCATTGCCCTCATCCTTGGTCTGCCTGTTGGGCAGGGTGCTGTGGCCATTGGCAGGGTCCTGTGTTTAACCACCTCTCCTTCCAGACATCCGGGACAGCGGGGCCAAGCCGGTGATGGTGTATATCCACGGTGGCTCATACATGGAGGGCACGGGGAACATGATAGATGGCAGCGTCCTGGCCAGCTACGGGAACGTGATTGTCATCACCCTGAATTACCGCGTTGGAGTGCTCGGTATGGGCTGGCCAGCGTGGGCTGTGCTGCTAGCATGGCCAGGCAGCGGGATGAGCCCCCACGGCCGACAGGGCTTGAACCAGCTGGGAAGGGAGTGGGGGAGGGCGTGGAGCCCAGCAAGATGGGGGCTGTGCTGTGGGCACTGTTTCTGCCCTCTGCCCTGGCCACTGAGCAGGGTGCCACGTGGAAGTGCCCCCAGTGGGCGGTCACAGAGTGGTCTGGTTCCTGGCACCGGCTCCCCCCCAGGCTAATTTACACAACCTGGCTCAGCTGAAAGCAAATATTGGTCTACTATTAAATAAATAACAAACGTGCTTACCTAGCATTTCCTCCTGAGAGAGCTTGGAGCAGTGAGCTGCCAGTGGGTACTGCCTGGCTGCCCCTGGGGACCCAGCAGCTCTCCCGCGCTGGGCACAGGCTGCCTCCAAGCCGCTTGAGCTGCCCATCATGGCCTGGCTGTCTGCAGAGGGGGGTCATCGAAGGGTGTTGGGTGCCGTATAGAGGAGGGTGGCAGTCCCATTTTCATGAGCACTGGTGACCTAGAGAGGTGAAATGGGGACACAGGGTCAAAAGGCAGTGCGGTACCCTGTCTGCTGCAGCAGAAACCCCTAGGAGGTAGGACACAGGAGATTTGCCTGGAACGGCACTGCTGCCTCCATTAGCAACAGGGAGAAAAAGGGGTGCAGGGGCTTGGGGAGAGCTGCTGGCAGGACCAGCTCTTTTCCCAGCCATCCAGCCTGGCATGACAGTCTCCCTGGGCAGCTGGGATCCCAGCTGGTACCCTCTGGCAGCCTCTGGACCCCAGTCTCTTGGGGAAGATGAAAGTTACCTGGCAGAAAAATGGGCTTTTCAGTACAAAAGAAAGCCTATTCAAGACCTTACAATGTTAAAAAGATGGATAGGTGCAAATTTAAGAGACATAAGTCACAACATGAAATAAGACTTAAAATGGTGCCATCGTCATCTCCATTGAAGTGCTGCAGCGCACCCAGCCAGAGTACCTCTAGTGCTCTGGAGCAGTGCCGGAGCCGTGCCAGCGCCGCTCCCTGCCTGCCAGGGTTACCTGCCTGGATTTTACCTCAGGACCATGGATTTGGCTTCCTGCTTTGAGTCAAAGCAAATGAAACACTGATAGCTTATCTTAGGTGTTCCCTTTGCTATTGAAAGCATTTCTCGGCATCTTCCTCACTGAGAGCCTTTGTATTTTAAGCTTCAGTCAGTTCCCCTCTGCCCAGCCCACCTCCTCACGTTTATAGAGCCTCCTCCTGGCCACACTAGTCCATGGAAGCTCCCCTAGGCCTGGGGAAGGGGGGTGGGAGGTCAGGACACCCCCTGCTTCCTCATCCCTAACCAGGCTCCCCTTGGCCCACAGGATTCCTGAGCACGGGGGACCAGGCTGCCAAGGGCAATTATGGGCTGCTGGACCAGATTCAGGCACTGCGCTGGGTCAGCGAGAACATCGCCTTCTTTGGGGGAGATCCTTTGCGGATCACTGTCTTCGGCTCCGGCATCGGTGCCTCCTGCGTCAGCCTGCTTACCCTCTCCCACCACTCTGAAGGTAGGTGCCAGCTATGCCCAAGGATGCTGCAGCTGCAAGTGAGCACCCTGCTGATGCTGACCTGGGGAAGGGAGCCCACCTGAGTACCACCGGCCACCCTAGCAACGTCAGGGCTACTTCTTAATTAGTCACTGGTGAGAGCTTGACCCAGGGCCAGGAAGCAAAACCTTCTCACCATGGGCAGGGAGAAGCCAACGGCAGAGCATGTGGGAGCCAGGGATGGAGCTGGAGCTCCTGGTGCATGGGACTGCAGTCCAGAGCCAGCACCTGGGCATGGGGAGAAGTGGGGACCCCTCCTGCAGTGCCCTGCTCAGGCACCTGGGCTCACTCATGCAGGTGTGGAGGGAGTGTAGCACATCATGCAGGGCACTGGGAGCACAGATCTCACTCAGTACTAGGAAAGGCATTCATTCTGGAATAGAGGGGAAGCCAGACCTGAGCCTGGGGAGGGATGGAGGGCCCCATCTTGAGAGACCGGGAGAGCTGGAAGTGCTGCGATTAGCAAAACACAGGTGGAAATGATATGATTAGTATCTGTAAATATAGCAGTGTTTACTCTAGATAAAGAAAGGAATTATTTACGCTGAAAGATTGTGTTGGTGTAAGAGCAAATGCATGTAAACCACCTGCAAAGACATTTACATTGAGCATTGGGGGAAAAAAAAATAACCATGGGAGTAGAGGTGTTCTCAATAAACTTCCTAAAGGAAATTGCAGGAGCAAAGCCTAAAATAGATGTGGTCCACAGGGGACCAGCCTGCCAGGGACTTGGTCACAGGGGCTTTGTATGCACTTCCAGTGCTGTGTCCTCAAGCGTGGTGCAGGGGAGAAGGGGATGTGTAGGGGCAGCAGACATAGGCATGAGTCTGCACCTCAGAGACACACACAAAGTTGCACTTGAAGCCATTGGGAAGAGCTGCAGCCCTGATCCACAGCCTGGGAATTGCATAGGAAAGGAGACCTTCAGAACCTCAGCAGGGCTGACGGTGTGGTGGAGGTTGTATGAGAGGAGACTGGCACTGGCCAGGGTGCCGGCAAAGTTGGCAGCCTTCCTCCAGCCCTGGGAGCTGTCAATGGACTTATTGCCCCACTATTCAAAGCAGGAATGATTTCAGCCCAGGCTGCTGCGAAAGTGGCTGCACAAACACCAGCATCATGATGTGCTTGGTAGTATTGGCTGTGGAGGTTTGCAGGTGCTGCAGGCAGCATGAGTCTGACGGTGGCTGCAGTGAGAGGTGGCAGAACCTGTGCTCTTGGTGGGGAGTGAAGGGCAGCACCTCACTGAAGCCAGACCTAGCACAGGGCTCATAGGATGCTGGCAGTTCACCATGGAGTCAAAGGCAAGCCCAAAACAGGTCTCTTCTCCCAGATTTGTCCAGCTGCCCTTTTGGTTAAACTTGCCTTATTCCAGCAAACCACTTGCCCTGCAGTAAGCCCACCCCCATGCAGAGACCCATCACCGTGCTAGGCTCTGCTTCCCATGGTTTAGCCTTCTCCAGGGACAAGAGTGGGGCTGACAGGCTCCCCATGCCTCCACACCCATCTCTGCTGCCCATCAGGGTGCCCAGTGGTCACAGCTGGCTGCCAGCCTCTCCTCAGATGGGCCAGTGAACTGAAGAGAACAGGCTGAGACATGCTGCCATGGCCCATGGGATCAGAGTATGCAGAGGCATTCCAGAGCCTCCTTGATGGTGCAATATCCCAAGTGGGCTCTGGAGCCCACTCATGCCCCATGCTCCCTCTGTGCCAGAGCCTGTGGCACAGCCAGCACCAACCCAGCCTGTGCAGAGTGCTCCTGCTCTCGGGGTGGCTGCTCCCACCACTGGGGTCCCCTTGGTGCCTCAAGGACTAGAGCTCTGGGGGATACTTTGCTCCACAGACCCGATAACAGAGGCGTGTCTGGATCTAGTGGGCAGCTGCTTCTCAAAAGCCGGCAGCTTGGGCGCCCCCACAGTAAGTCCATGGTAGTCCCTGATCTTCCATGACTGCCCGCAGCTTGCTGGCTCTGCTGTCACTGTCGCTGGTGTCCCGCCATGTTTGAGTAAAGCAGGGAGAAACAAAAAGGCAGGTAAAGCTGAAGTGATCCAGCCCTGGCAGCATCTATGGAGCTGCTGTTGCCCACTCAGGTGCTCTGGTCTGGGTAAGCCCCTTTCTCTGCCACCCCAGGGTGCTCAGGACACTTGTGCTTAGTCCATGTTCTTGCCCGAGTGCCTGGTGCCTGAAGTCAGCCCCTCTGTTGTGCTGCTCCCTCTGGGCCAGCTCCTGAGCTAGATGATCCTGGGGCTGTTGCCCCATCCTCTTCAGGTGACTTGGACAAATATTAATGGGTTTTAGACTACTCAAGAACACGGAAAATGTGAGTTATGGCTACAGAGCAGCTGCTGATGTTGCAATGCCAGAGCAGGGCAGGACCAGGGCTGCCCTCATTGCTTTTGAGGCTCCTGGGGGTAGGATTCCTGGCTACCCAGAGTCATGCGGGGCAGGCAGCAGCTCTCTAGCCCGCAGCAGGAGACACTTCTGATGTCTAAAGCCAGAGGATGCTTTGCTTGTGTGAGATGGTAAATTGAGCACTGTGTAGGAAAGGAGCATGGGTAGATATTTGCAGACTTTTCTGAGCACAGGCAGGGCAGGAGATGTTCTGTGGCTGCGGGGACCTGTGCAGGGCTGTGCCATCCCTATGTGGATATCTGGGCAGCGTGGGGCACAGGGATGGAAGTCTTTTACAGGGTGAAAGCTCCTGTGGAAAGAAAAAGGGTTTTCTCTGCCCATATGGAGTGTGAAAGTCCAAGGAGGGGACACTAGGTGTAATGTATTAGTGATGCTTCTTAGCGTGCTCCTCTCCATCACAGCAGTGCCTGGGAGGCAGGTGGCAATCGTGGGGAGGTGCTTTCAGTCCAAGAGTCTCCTCTCTGGGATTGGGTGCTTCTGGCAGGGCAGTCCAAAGGCTGCAGACTGGTTTTTGGGGCCAGATGGTGACACCTCTTTGGAAGCAAGACTGTGTTCTTGGCTGCCCAGGTGGCCCCAACTGTTATATGGGCCCAGGATGGAGGGAGCAGCATGGAGAGAGGCTGGGGATGGATTGGAGGGGCTTCTCTACAACTTTCCAGCTACAAAAAATACTGTCATGCCAGTACAGCACTTTTCAGGTGACACTAGGCTTTCTGTCACTAAGCCCTGCACCTGCATGCCATGTCCTTTGCTGCCCCATCCAGTCTCAGTGCCAGTGGTGTGGCCTTCCCTGCCTTGCAGTGGTGCTGGGTGCCCAGCACCCTCGTTGCTGTGGCAGGGGAGCTGCTGCCGGCTGTAAATGCTGTGAGGCAGGAGGGGAGCGCTCAGTGCTGCATCCAGTGTTGCATCAAAGCAAATGGCCATAAATTGACCTCAAAAAAACCCTGTGCTGGAGCACCCGTCTCCCCAGGGACAGGGCAGCCGGCTCTCGAGCACAATGGGGAAGCTGCGCTAAGACACAGCCTGCAGACCAGGCGGGTTTGTTTTTATCACGTCAAAATAAAACTCATAGTGATCAAGAGCTATTAATTAAGCTGCTAATTTGTGCCTGCTCTGCCAGGCACTGCAAGAGGCAGACGCTGGAGGCTGGTGCAGCGCACACTGTGTCTCACTGCTGGGGAGACCCGCGGCTCCCGTGCCAGCCTCAGCCCTTGTAGGCGGGTGGATTCCTCACCAAGGACCAAAGTGCTGCTTCTCTCCCCAGCTGCCCATTCCAGGGTAGGAGCAGTCGCTGCCAGACAAACCTTTTATGCTTCCTTTGCCCCATCTCCTGCTCCATAGGGGCTGCTGCCCTTCACTGCCTGCTCCGGGGATGCTCAGGCTTCAGCTGAACAAGGCATCCAGCACCCTGCTTTGAGCAGGGCTTGGCCCAGACAACACCAGAGGTGTTTCCAGTCTCAGCTACTGTGCAAAGTGAAGGGGAAATCAAGACCTGATGGCAGCCTGCAGCACCGGGCACCCTGTGACAAAGCCCTGGTCCCACTGCTTGGGTCCGCTGTGCCATGGCAGCCAGTTCTGCAGGATGCAGGGTGCGTTGGGACCCTCACCTCAGAGGGGAACAGTCAGGGAAGGCAGAGCTGCATCTTCCTGCCTGAGACCCAGCAGGCTGGAGGGCTCTGGGGTGAGCTGCAGGGTGATGATGCCTCCCTGGACTGCTTGTCTGGCGTCAGCTGGGTGCTGGCATGGAGTGGGAGGACGTGACAAATCTGGGCTCTCGCAGGCTCCTAGGTCCTCCTGTGTCAGGACGAGACACAGCGAAGGGGATTCCATCAGGGACTTGACCAGCTGTTGGTGACACCAGCTGCCTGTGCTTCCCCAGCCAGGGGTGGGCAGGGACAGAGCCCAGCCCAGTGAGTCTGCCTGGGAAGTGATGCTGCTGGTGGGGAGCAATAGCTGCTGCTGAGATGGCATCTCCTGGGAGCCAGGGAACCCCCATTCTGGCTCTTTGGCACATGGACGAATGCGCAGAGCAAGCAAACCCATGGCCAGTCTCCAACCTGTAGGCTGGGTACAGCTTTCTAGGGCACCGGGAGGTGACAAACAGAACTTGTGACTTCTCTTTGTCCCGGTGCATGGGACTGTACGTCAGGTACTTGGCAGAGTGAGGACTGTGCGTGCAGATAAGAGCGATGGACATGGTGGCTGGGAGCCAGGAGCCTCCAAACACTTCTGCTGTGGGAAGGTGCATGCTCCCCTGCAGAGCAGCATGGCCTTGGCTGCACAGGGCTCTCACACGGGCACTCTGCATATCGGGCAGCCAGGGACAGCCTGTGGCCACCACACTGCTGCACTGGTACTATTTGGGGACCGCCGGAGACACTCCCTCACAGCAAGTGAGCACTGGGGTCTGGCAAGGGCACAGGCAGCACTTGGGGTGCAGGAGGGGGTTGGCTGGAGAGCAGGGACCCCAGGGTGCACCCCGAGCCTGGCTGCCTTTCACCACCCCGGAGGCTCCGCTTCCTCGCCCTTTGTATTCTGAGCACAAGCGCCATTGACATGAGGCTGGAGCGCAGCCACACATTCCTCAGCCTGGGCCAGGGCCTTTGTGGCCCCGTTTTCCAGGGCGAAAGTCCACTCCCTCTGTGCTCCTGGTGGCAGAAAGGCCCTCTTTGTGCCTCTGGCAGCGTGCTCCTGCGGGGCCGGATTGGCACCGAGCAGCCCCAGCTGGGCAGGAAGCAGCAGGGAGGGGGGTGAGGGGGACCCTGACAAAGCGGTGGGCTGGGACATGCAGGGTTAAGTGTCCTCGAGCAGGCGTTAACCCTCTCGATGCTGCCAGCCTGCAGCCCGGCAGCTCTGTGAAGCCGGTGCCACCTGAGCTGGAGGATGGCGCCAAGCTGGGGGCACTGTGTGCCCCTCAGGGGCTCGGGCAGCACATCCTTAGGGTGACAGACAGGATGGGCTGCTCGGGAAGGCCAGGCTGTGATGAAACCATGGCCCCTCAACCCCCGTCACGGGGACAGAGGGATGCCAGGCCATCCCCTGCAATGGGATCCCCAGGGAGCACAGCAGCCCTTGATTGCTGCTGGGAGCACGCACCGCATGCCCAGCTGACACCCTCATGGCAGCCCTGAGCTGAGCCCCTGTGCAAGCCTGGCTTAGCGGGCACCACAGCCCAGGTCAAGGCCAGGAGCAGACTGGAACACTGGGTCCTTGCAGGGGTCCAGAAGCATCGATGCCTTCTCCACGCTGCATCCTGCACTGCAGTGCTGGGGTGTTGGAACAGCATTCACGTTGCTGCAAGCTTCCTCCACTCCTTGCCTGTCTTGCAGGTCTCTTCCAGAGAGCCATCATCCAGAGCGGTTCTGCGCTCTCCAGCTGGGCAGTGAACTACCAGCCTGTGAAGTACACCAGCATGCTGGCTGACAAGGTGGGTTGCAACGTGCTGGACACGGTGGATATGGTGGACTGCCTGCGGCAGAAGAGTGCCAAGGAGCTGGTGGAGCAAGACATCCAGCCAGCTCGCTACCATGTGGCTTTTGGGCCAGTCATTGATGGCGATGTGATCCCGGACGACCCAGAGATCCTCATGGAGCAGGGCGAGTTCCTCAACTATGATATCATGCTGGGAGTCAACCAGGGCGAGGGGCTGAAGTTCGTGGAGGGTGTGGTGGACCCCGAGGATGGCGTCTCGGGCAGTGACTTTGACTACTCAGTCTCCAACTTTGTAGACAACCTGTATGGCTACCCTGAGGGCAAGGACACCTTGCGGGAGACCATCAAGTTCATGTACACAGACTGGGCTGACAGGGACAACCCTGAGACACGTCGCAAGACTCTGGTGGCCCTCTTCACTGACCACCAGTGGGTAGAGCCATCAGTGGTGACAGCCGACCTGCATGCCCGCTATGGCTCCCCCACCTACTTCTACGCCTTCTACCACCACTGCCAGAGCCTGATGAAGCCTGCATGGTCCGATGCTGCCCATGGGGATGAGGTGCCTTATGTGTTCGGGATCCCTATGATTGGCCCCACAGACCTCTTTCCCTGCAACTTCTCCAAGAATGATGTCATGCTCAGCGCTGTGGTGATGACCTACTGGACCAACTTTGCCAAGACAGGGTGAGTGGGGATGGGTGCTGTGCCTGGGGGGTTTGCACTCACTGCAGCTGCACCCCTCGGAACTGTGCGGTGGTGGTGATGGGGTCGTCATGCCTCGTGTGGGACACTGAGCCCCCCGTGCCCAGAGGTCCGTGTGCTGCACCTTCACTGAGGTTGGTCAGGGCATCAACCACACAGTGGGAAGCTGAGAGTGCGGCCAGGCCCCAGGCCAGGCCCCAGCCAAGTGCAGGAGTAGGAAGGTTAGTTGGCCATGGTTATTGTGGGTCAGACTTGACCCAAGGTCGGGGTGCTGCTCAGCCATGCAGGACCTTTCACCAGCCCACCCTGTGCCACCACTGTCAAAGGTCCCCCCAGCCTCAATCCCTGTGTCTGGCTCTCCCTCTCCAGCTTTTCCCAGTGCTAGCTCTGTTTTGCCTGTGTTTTGCAGGGACCCCAACAAGCCCGTCCCCCAGGACACTAAGTTCATCCACACCAAGGCCAACCGGTTTGAGGAGGTGGCCTGGTCCAAGTACAACCCCCGTGACCAGCTGTATCTGCACATCGGGCTGAAGCCACGGGTACGCGACCACTACCGGGCCACCAAGGTGGCTTTCTGGAAGCACCTGGTCCCTCACCTGTACAACCTGCACGATATGTTCCACTACACCTCCACCACCACCAAAGTGCCACCACCTGACACCACACAGAACTCCCACATCACCCGCCGGCCCAACGGCAAGATCTGGACCACCAAGCGCCCTGCCATCTCACCTGCCTACAACAGTGAGAATGGGAAGGAGAAGTGGAGCCCAGAGCAGGAGGCGGGCACCCTGCTTGAGAGCCCCCGTGACTACTCCACGGAGCTGAGTGTCACCATTGCCGTGGGCGCCTCCCTCCTCTTCCTCAATGTGCTGGCCTTCGCCGCCCTCTACTACCGCAAGGACAAGCGCCGACAGGACACGCACCGGCAGCCCAGCCCCCAGCGTGGCACCACCAACGACATCCCCCACGCACCCAATGAGGAGATGCCCTCCTTGCAAGTGAGCCAGGGGCACCATGAGTGTGAGGCTGTGCCGTCCCACGATGCCCTGCGCCTGGCTGCTCTGCCCGACTACACCCTGACCTTGCGCCGCTCTCCAGATGACATCCCGCTCATGACCCCCAACACCATCACCATGATCCCCAACTCGCTGGTGGGGCTGCAGACCCTGCACCCCTACAACACCTTCACCGCTGGCTTCAACAGCACAGGGCTCCCACACTCACACTCCACCACCAGGGTATAGCTGCCCGCTGCCGGCGCACACGCATGCACGCACGCACACGCACGCAGCAGACACTGGCAGAGGGACTGGCAGGGCTGATGGAGCCCCTGGACGGAGGGGCAGCACCCACGGACAGTGTGGCACCGAGCCCGGAGACCTGTGGTGTCCCAGCACGGCTGGATGGCCCGCTCTCCCCCGTCGCTTTTTTTCGTTCCTATCTAACTTTTGAGAAGTGCTTTGACTCTCTCGGCTCCCGGACGGAGGGCCCTGCGGGTTGCCCAGGGCACTGGTGGGGTACAGGGGGTACACGATGTAGCCCCTGTGCCCGTGCACTGGCACGGGCGGGCAGGGGATACCCCGCTGGCAGTGGCCGTGGGGCTCCCCGCACCAGGGCTGTGCCTCCCTGCGGGGTGATTGCATCCCCAGCGCTCTGCCCGCTAAGCACCCGGGGACTGACAAGGAGTTGGGCCAGGCATCCCTCTTGGCTGGTGCCCAGGCATCCCCCAGGCGGCTTGGCATCCCAAGTGCCCTGGAAGAGGCTCCTTCACTGTGTCGAGAAGTGGCCCCAGGCCATGGTGCTATAGGCAGAGGGAGCAGGCAGGGTCCAGAGACCCGACCTCATGCTGGGTGCAGGCTCTGGGGCCGATGCTGGGGCTTGGGGACCCCGAGGACCATGGCAGCGAGTCCCCGGGCTGGAGACTTGGCACCTCTACCCCTCTTTGCGCTGCAGAGAATCTCTTTTGTGTCAGTTGTTTCTCTTTGCAGAGACGTTTTTTAAGCAGATCTTTAGTTCTTTACACACTAACGGAGTCGCCGCGTTTTGTCCTTTGTAAAGATTTTAAAACCAAGTGTTCTTGATATAAAATAAAAGCCAGTTAGAAGCCAGCGTGTGCGCACGGTGCCGGCCCCTTGCAGCCCCCACCTGCCGCAGGTGAGCACCAGGCAGTAGGTGCCTCCTGCACCACGGGGCCGCGCTCTTTTGTATTTTTGATATTCTCCCTCCTCTGTTGCCCGTGCCCACGTATCTCAGCCAACTAGCCTACCCAACGGCCCGCCCGCAAGCACCCCCTGCCCCAGCCCACCTGCTGCCAACACTGGCCAGTGCCACCCACTGCCCCGCGAGGGCATCACCCACTATGAGCACTGTCGGCCCATCCCCATCAACCCAGGGCAGCCCCCCTGGCACCGTGTCCCAGTGCTTCCCACCCTGCCCTACTCCCCCAGGAACATCCCACATCCCCTCACCGCTGCCCCAAGGCCACGCTGTGCCCTCCCTGCTCGCCCTGCTGCCCAAAAGCAGAGCCAGCGTTTTGCAGCCTGTGGCAGGGGTGGGCAGTGCTGTGGCACACCAACAGCGACTGCCTCACACCTCACTCCCGGTGAGGCCATTCCCCTGTTATAGGGTGGCCCCAGCTCCAGCATCGGGGGCGTGCAGCTGGGATAGATGCCTGGGCAGGGGCTGCTCGAGCAGGGCCACTTGGGTTGATGCAGCCCACATGGGGCTGGAAGCTCCTACCCCAGAGCTGCGGCACCCGCTGGACTGATGGTGGCCACCAAACCACACGTGGCTGTGGGTAGCGGAGCTCAAGGTGAGGGGCTTTGGTGCAGCCAGGCGTGGAGAAGGAGCTGCCCAGGAGCCCATGCAGGGCACCCCAGTCTCAGCCTCCCACAGTGGGCACTGGCACCCAGGGCCTGGGGAGGCAGGAGGAAGGGACAGGTCCTTGCAGGGACACCATACCTTGTCCCTGTGCAAGACGGTCCGGCTGGCAGACGCTGCCCGTGCTGGCGGCCGTGACGCACCGGTGCCAGCTGGACCTACTGCCCGGGGCCAGCACCGCCCTGGCCCTGCACCCTGCCACAGCCCCCACCCCGGGCAGGGCTGCAGGTGAGGATGCTTGTTGGAGAATGTATTTATACCGTCACCCGCGCAGAGTAATAAATTCCAAATAAAACAGAAGTGATATTTTTAATAGTGGTGTGTCTTGCCTCTTCTTGGAGTGTGCAGGGGCCAGGGGCTCCCAGGCTGGCTGAGGTGCCCAGTGCTGGTTCAGAGCCACCCTGGCCCTGGCCATGCCTGCTGGCAGAGGGCTGGGACGGTCCCGGTGTCCCTCGCACCCACCTCGTGGGGGCAGCAGAAGGACCCCGGTATCACCCCGTCAGATCAGGGTGCTGAACCCCCAGCGCAGCACACATGCAAACCAGCACTGTATGGCCCGCGGATGCCAACACCAGGTGCCACAGCCTGTGGGCCCCCTCCAGCACTGGCACCCCGTGTGGGACCTCATCTGCCCCACAGACCCCTCTCACCCAGCTCCTCTCCCCACCTTTCCCAGCCCAGCTCCCCTCCTCCAGCTTGCCAACCAGAAAAGCTGCTGGTTTCATTTCTTTTTAATGCAATTTCAACTGGAGTTGCCATGGAAACCAGCCATCAGGCCTGAATGGCCTCCAGGCATCGTGCAGGCAGCAGAGCCAGGGCTGAGGCCCAGCGCCAGGGGGCTGAGGGCAGGTGGGGGACGGGCGAGGGGCTGCACAGGGTGCTGTGGAGGGCTCTGCCCTGCTCTCCTGGGGGCCTCTCGCAGCTGCAGTGCCACTGGCACATGTGACTCCGCCCAGCACTGCGTTCCAGCCCCTGCACCAAACCCCACGTGGCCCCTTGTGTGCCCAATGTGAGGGTGCTGCAGCCCCTGCCAGCCTGTGCCCAGTGTCCTGGAGCTGCAGCACACTGCGGGCAGCATGGGCATGGTCTGGGCACTCCAGCCTGGTATAGCAGCAGGTTCCTCACCATGGGGCAGATGGAAAGGGTGAGGAAGGTGCTGGAGGCAGGCAGCATGCCATGTCATGCCATGCCATGCCATGTTGTTCCATGCTGCCAAGGGTAGGGATGCTGTTGAGTGCCTGGGATAAGTAGCAGCAAATCCAGGCCACAATGGGACTCCAGTGGGCTGATGGGACTCCTGCTCAGGACACAGGGCTGCCTTCCCCTAGGCTTTTCCATGCTGACTGGCAGAGCTGCTTCCTGTGGGCTCAGCTCTCGGGTGGGAGGATGCCTGCCCACCCTGAACCCCAACCCACGGCCCCATCCAGCACTGCCCCAATCCCTGTCCTCTCTGGTCCGACCCATCCAACAGCCCCAGGACTGCAGTCCCAAGGCCCTCCCCCACAGCTGCTGGGTGCCCCTGTTTACTGACCCGCTGCAAGAGGAACCAAGATGAAAACCCACATCAGGCCATGGGGCTAGGTTGCCATGGAAATGACAGTGCTCTGCAGCACAGCTCCAACAGTAGCCACCTCGCTGAGGTGCGAGCAGTGGGGCCAGCCCTGTCTGGTGGCCGGTGGCCCATCCCAGTGATGCTGCCCATGCTGCAGTGCCTAGTGCTCTCTTGAAGGGCAGATGCCTTTCTGCCCTGGAATACGGGCTTGCCCTGCCCTTCTGTCCCCCCTCCTCATCCTTGCACAGCCTCAGCTGCCTGCTATCCCCATGTGCCAGCGCGGCCACTCCAACTAGGACCCCAAGGGCAAGCTGGTGACAGGTGACATGTTGCTATTATGCTACTGCCTTTGCAAAACTCCCAAGTCTGCCGTCTGTCCAGGGTGTCCTTGACCATCAGCAGCGTTTCTTTGGAGACCTGGCAAAGCCCAGGGGACACTGTGTCCCAGAGGGTACGTGCAGTTAACATGTGTGTGACAACCGTGGGACATCCTTAGCTTCAAGGGACATGATTAGGGCTGCTGGCAAAGAGAAGCATAAGGGAATTGAACCGCAAAGTTGTCCCTAGCATAGGGAAGAGATGAGTGACCTGTGCCTGGCCCCTGCTTGCTCCAGCAGCCACAGCCAGCAGGAGGGCAGGGATGCTTCTCTGCACAGTAGCATCACTGGGACCGCGTCCTGGTCCCCACACCTCTGATGCACCCAGGACACAGGACAGCAGACCCACAAGCGGGCAGGACAAGCCGCTGTGCCATGGGCTGCAACCCCCTCCGCCCTGTGCTGCAGCGGCACAAAGGATTTCTGTGCTCACCCACTGCCAATGCCCTTCCCAGCAGAGCTGACTCAAATCAAAGGGTTTTGTCTCTCTGAGGGCAGCAGCCTGGATCCAGGGACGCCTGTGCTGCTGTCACCCTGCACTGCAGTGGCCATCCAGGCTGGCGGTGAGGCTGAGCCATGCATGAGGCCAGCCCTGCCTGGGGCAGGACGGCAGGGGAAAGGAGGCTCCGGGAGTCGGCTCAGCAGCATCCTTTTCCTCCTGGCAGTGGGCAGGTTTTCAGTGATGGCTGGAGCTTGATTTCCTCCATCGCACGGACGCAGACTGATGGGCACGTAGCCGCGGAAACTGTAGTCTGCGGCTGAGCGCTATGTTGAGGTGTTCGGGGCAGCTCCTGCAACCAGAGAAACCCGGGAAAGACCGGAGAGCCCCGCCAGGAGCTGGCAGCTCTCGCGAGGGGCGGAGGATTTAAATCCGCGGGGGATTTAAACGGGCCCCGGCAGCGCGAGCGGCCCAGAGCGCTCCGAGCGGGGCCAGAGTGCGCATGAGGAGAGGGGCCGCCAGTGTTCCCACAGATAAAGCCCTGAGATGTCTGCCCCTGTCACCCGGATGGAACTGGTGAGGCAGGGAACTTCATAGAATCATAGAATCATAGAATGGTTAGGGTTGGAAGGGGACCTTAAAGATCATCTAGTTCCAACCCCCCTGCCATGGTCAGGGAAACCCTCCACTACACCAGGTTGCCCAAAGCCTCGTCCAACCTGGCCTTGAACACTGCCAGCGATGGGGCATCCACAACTTCTCTGGGCAACCTGTTCCAGTGCCTCACCACTCATCACAGAGGGCAGGTTGAAACAAGCTCCCAGACCCTTCTCCTGGAGAGAAGGTGCAAAAAAGATGTGCACAGGTTGATAATCTGCTGGGTCAGGTGGCTGAGTGGCAGGAAACAGTTAAAAGGCCGCACAGTATTAGAGGGGCCAAGGCAGAGATAGGTAAGTGGTTTGAGAACCACGCTCCTGCGGCAGACGCCACAGAGAATGAGGCATCTCGGACCCTGGTGACCCACAAAAGCAGGACTCTTCTTCAGACCCCACCCTCCAGCATTACAACCAAAACCAGGTATGAAGCTTTAACAGTTGTAGACACCTATGAGCAGGGACTGCAAGGAGAAACCATACCAGCAGCACACGGTGGATACCACAAAAAGAAATGGTGAGTGCTTGTAGTGGGTGACTGTTAAGGGGCCCTGAGGTGCCCATCTGCCAGCTTGACAGGATGTCACAGGAAACATGCTGCCTTCCAGGAGCTAAGGTTCAAGATGTTGGCACAGCTTGTCAAGAGCACAGACTACTATCCATTGCTACTCTTTCCTGTGGGCAGAAATGACAACTCAAGTCAGAACCTGGGCAGAATCAAGGAAGACTACAGAGCCCTGGGAGTGCAAGGGAAAAGTATTGGTGCCTAAGTTACCTTTTCTTCCATTTTACCTGTTAGAGGAAAGGGTGCCAGAAATAGATGTATAGTGCAAATCAACTCCTGGCTTCCTGGCTGGTGCTGCCATGACGGTTTTGGCGTTTATGACAAAGGGACATTCTTCAATGACTATAGCCTGTTAGGGAGGGATGGGATCCACTTGTCTCGAAGAGGCAAGGAAATCTTTGGCAGCAGGCCAGCCAACTTTGTGAGGCAGGCTTTAAACTGAAGGACTCGGGGGACAAGGTCTAAAATGGTAACACTCATGCCATTGCATCCAACTGGGGAATAAGCTAGGCTAACTAGAGCAGAGATAAATGATCCTTAGCTGCCTCCCAAGATCAGGACCAGAAGACCAACCACCTCAAGTGTATGTATACCAATGCACACAAGCCTGGGGAACAAACAGGAGGAACTCGAGCTCCGCACCCAGTCAAAAAGTTATGATATCATAAGAAAAACTGAAACATGATGTGACAACTTACATGACTGGAGGACCACAATGAATGGCTATAGGCTGTTTTGTTAAGACAGGCAGGGAAGAAGAGGAGGCAGAGTCATGCTCTATGTTAAGGAAAACCTTGAATGTATAGAGGTCAGCTACAGCGATTGTGGAAGCCGCAGCAAATGCATCTGGGTCAAGATCAGAGGATTCGTCTCCAAGGGGGTTCTTACAGTAGGCATCTGCTACCAACCTTGAAAACAAGACAATAAGGCCAACGAAGCAATATTTAGGTGACTTAAGCAAGCTTGGGGTCAATGGAACCTGGTTCTTATGGGTGACTTCAACTACCCAGACATTCTCTGGAAGAACAATACAGCAGCTCACATGTCATCCATCAAATTCCTGAAACGCATAGAGGACTGCTTCCTTCCTCATGCAAATGTTAGATGTGCCAACCAGGAACGAGGTGGTGCTGGACTTGCTACTCACAAACCAAGAAAACCTGCTTTGTAATATCTCCATTAGTGACAGCCTTGGCTGCAGTGATCATAATACTGTGGAGTTCAGGATCCTGCTGAGCATGCTGAAGGTTAGGGACAAAGATTTTAGATTTCAGAAGACAAAACTTCAGCTCAGTCAGCTCAGTTGGGAGGGATTCTGTGGGAAGCTCCCATGGAGGATAAAGGAGCTAGTGAATGCTGCGAGTTTTTCAAGAACACTCTCCTGAAAGCAGAGAAACACTTCATCCCCTTTAAAGGCAAGGGAAGTAGGGGGAGCAAGAGACCCCCTTGGCTTAACTGTGAGCTTCTAAGTCTGCTGAAAACCAAAAGAGAAACATACCAGACATGGAAGAGTGGATGAATATCTGTTGAGAACTACAAGGACATTGCCAGGGGTGTAGACATGCAGTTAAAAAAGCAAAACGTCAGCTCAAATTGAAATTGGCCAGAGACATCAAAAACTACGAGAAAGAGTTTTTCAGCTACATAAACGACGAGCAGAAACAGAAGAAAATATTGGCCTGCTGTTAAACAGGAGAAGTGAATTAATCACTGACAACGCTGAAAAGGCAGAGATTCTCAACACTTTCTTCACCTCTGTCTTTACCAGCACTGCTGGGCTCCAGGCCTTGGGAACAAAACTGTTGATGCAAACACAGGAGTAATGACTTGACCTCTACAAATTGATGGGCCCTGACAATATCCACCTAAGGGTGTTAAAACAGCTGGCTGATGTCATTGCAAGACTGCTTTTCATAATCTTTGAGATCAGGGGACATCTCAGAAGATTGGAAGAAGGCTAATGCCACCCTCATCTACAAGAAGGGCTTAAAGGAGGATCCAGGAAATTATAGGCCCACCAGTCTTACTTCAGTCCCTGGGAAAGTTATGGAATGAATCCTCCTGGGGGCTATCACAAGTCAAATGAAGCACGTGATTGGGAAAAGCCAGCACAGATTCACCAAGGGCAAATCGTGCTTGACAAACCTGGTTGCCTTCTATGACTAAGTAACCTGCTCAGTTGATAGGGAGCTAGCGGTGGACATTGTCTACCTGGATTTCTCCAAGGCTTTTGATACAGTTTCCCACAGCCTCCTCGTAGAGAAACTGATGTGTTACGGTCTAGACAAGTGGTCTGTGTGGTGAGTGAGGAACTGGCTGATAGGCCACATCCAGAGGGTGGTGGTAACTAGCTCCTTTTCAAACTGGCAACCTGTCACAAGTGGGGTCCCCAGGGATCAATATTGAGCCCAACACTGTTTAATATAGAATCATAGAATTATTTGGGTTGGAAGGGACCTCAAAGATCATCTAGTTCCAACCCCCCTGCCATGGGCAGGGACACCCTCCACTACACCAGGTTGCTCAAAGCCTCATCCAACCTGGCTTTGAACACTTCCAGGGATGGGGCAGCCACAACTTCTCTGGGCAACCTGGTCCACTGCCTCACCATCCTCTGAGTGAAGAATTTCTTCCTTAGATCTAATCGAAATCTGCCCTCTTTCAGTTTAAAGCCATTGCCCCTTGTCCTGTCACTACACGCCCTTGTAAAAAGTCCCTCTCTAGCTTTCCTGTAGGCCCCCTTTAGGTACTGGAAAGCTGCAATAAGATCACTCCGGACCGGACAGAGCCTTCTCTTCTCCAGGCTGAACAGCCCCAACTCTCTCAGCCTGTCTTCATAGGAGAGGTGCTCCAGCCCTTGGATCATCTTCGTGGCCCTCCTCTGGACTCGCTCCAGCAGCTCCATGTCCTTCTTGTGTTGGGGACTCCAGAGCTGAAAGCAGTATTCCAGGTGGGGTCTCAAGAGAGCAGAGTATATAGGCAGAATGCCCTCCCTCGACCTGCTGGCCACGCTGCTTTTGATGCAGCCCAGGATACGGTTGGCTTTCTGGGCTGCCAGCACACATTGCCGACTCATGCTGAGCTTCTCATCCACCAGCACTCCCAAGTCCTTTTCCTCAGGGCTGCTCTCAATCCATTCTCTGCCCAGCATGTACTTGTGCTTGGGATTGCCCTGACCCACATGCAGGACCTTGCAGTTGACCTTGTTGAACTTCATGAGGTTCTCACAGGCCCACCTCTCCAGCCTGTCGAGGTCTCTCGGGATGGCATCCCTTCCCTCCAGTGTGTCCACAACACCACACAACTTGGTGTCATCTGCAAACTTGCTGAGGGTGCACTCAATCCCACTGTCCATGTCACCAACAAAGATGTTAAATAGCACTGGCCCCAGTACTGACCCCTGAGGAACATCACTCATCACTGGCCTCCACTTGGAAATTGAGTCATTGACCACAACTCTTTGAGCGTGACCATCCAGCCAATTCCTTATCCACCGAGTGGTCCATCCATCAAAACCATGTCTCTCCAGTTTGGAGACAAGGATGTCGTGTGGGACAGTATCAAATGCTTTGGATAAGTCTAGGTAGATGATGTCAGTTGCTCTTCCCCTATCCATCGATGCTGTAACCTCATCATAGAAGGCCACTAAATTAGTCAGGCAGGATTTGCCCTTAGTGAAGCCATGTTGGTTGTCACCAATCCCCTTCTTATTTTTTATGTGCCTTAGCATAGTCGCCAGGAGGATCTGCTCCATGATCTTGTCGGGCACGGAGGGGAGACTGACTGATCTGTAGTTCCCTGGGTCTTCTTTTTTCCCCTTTTTAAAGATTGGGGTTATATTTCCCCTTTTCCAGTCATTGGGAACTTCACCAGACTGCCACGACTTCTGAAGTATAATGGATAGCAGCTTAGCAACTTCATCAGCCAGTTCCCTCAGGACCCGCGGATGCACCTCTTCAGGTCCCATGGACTTGTGCACCTTCAGGTTCTTTAGATGGTCTCGAACCAGATCTTCTCCTACCATGGGTGGTTCTTCATTCCCCCAGTTCCTGCCTTTGCCTTCTATGACTTGGGCTGTGCCGCTGGAGCTCTTGCCAGTGAAGACCGAGGCAAAGAAGTCATTGAGAACCTCAGCCTTCTCCATATCCTGGGTAGCCAGGTCCCCCGTTTCCTTTCGGAGAGGGTCTACATTTTCCCTAGATCTCTTTTTATCACTGACATATCTATAGAAGTTTTTCTTGTTGCCCTTCATGTCCCTGGCCAGATTTAACTCTATAAGGGCTTTAGCTTTCCTAACCTGATCCCTGGCTGCTCAGATGATTTCTCTGTATTCTTCCCAGGCTACCTGTCCTTGCTTCCACCCTCTGGAGGCTTCCCTTTTTGTGTCCTAGTTGGTCCAGGAGTTCCTTGTTCATCCATGCAGGCCTCCTGATGTTTTTGCCTGACTTCCTCTTTGTTGGGATGCACCGCTCCTCAGCTTGGAGGAGGCGATCCTTGAATATTATCCAGGTTTCTTGGGCCCCTCTTCCCTCCAGAGCTTCATCCCATTGTACTCTACCAAGGAGATCCCTGAAGAGGCTGAAGTCTGCTCTCCTGAAATCCAGGATAGTGAGCTTACTGTGCACCCTCCTTGCCTCCCTAAGAATCTTGAATTCCACCATTTCATGATCACTGCAACCAAGGCTGCCCTTGAGCATCACGTTCCCCACCAGCCCCTCTTTGTTGGTGAGAACAAGGTCCAGCAAACCAACCTCTCCTCGTTGGTTCCTCTACCACTTGGAGAAGGAAGTTATCATTAATGCATTCCAGGAACCTTCTGGATTGCCTATGCCCTGCTGTGTTGTCCTTCCAACAGATATCAGAGTGGTTGAAGTCCCCCATAAGGATGAGGGTTTGTGAATGTGAGGCTGCTCATATCTGTTTATAGAGGGCCTCATAATTGATCTGGATGCGGGAAGACCTGGATAGGCTGGAAGAGTGGGCTAACAAGAACCTTATGAAGTTCAACAAGGAAAAGTGTAAGGTCTTGCACCTGGAAAAACATCTCCCAGGGGTGCAGCACCGTTGGGGAAGTCTTCTGGCTGCTGTATGGGTTGAATAGAAAGCACATGTATTTCATTAAAACAGGTGCTGTGAGTCACGTTGGTCAGCCGGAAACCACGTGACCCAAGGGTGGTTAAAGGTGGGGCACTCCCTCCTGGGAGGGGGGCATTTCCCTTCAGGACGTTGGAGAGGTAGGAGCCCTTGGAGAGCGGTTGGAAGCCCTCTTGTGGAAAAACCTTCTGAGTGAGATAAAGACTTTCTGATTGTGATATATGAGGTGATCGCAACGGCCCTTTGGGTTGCGACTCGTTACGAGAAGATACCTTCAGTACGTGACAGTCCGCGACACAGCACAGGTTGGGATAGACCCAGCTGGGAAGCAGCTCTGTGGAAAGGGACCTGTGGATCTTGGTGGACAACAAGCTCAATATGAGTGAATGGTGTGCTGCTATGGCAAAGAAACCCAACAGAATACTGGGTTGCATCAACAAGGGCATCACCAGCAAGGATAAAGAAGTCATTAACCCACTCTACTCAGCACTTGTCAGTCCACACGTGGAATACTGTGTTCAGTTTTGGTCCCTGTGATACAAAAAAAGATGTGGACAGGCTGGAGAGGAGCCAGAGAAGGGCCACAAAAATTATCAAAGGACTTGGGAATCTGCCGTATGAGGAAAGGCTGAGAGAACTGGGTTTGTTCAGCCTTGGGAAAAGAAGGCTTAGGGGAGACCTTATCACTATGTTCCACTATTTAAAGGGTGGCTACAAAGATGGAGACTCCCTTTTTACAAGGAGTCACATGGAAAAGACAAGGGGTAATGGGTACAAGTTACTCCTGGGGAGATTCCAATTGAACACAAGAAAAAATTTTCACAATGAGAACAATCAGCCATTGGAATAATCTCTCCAGGGCAGTGGTGGGTTTCACAACATTTTTAAGATTTAACATTTTTAAGATTTTAACATTTTCCCAACATTTCCCAACACTTTTAAGATTCACCTGGACAGGATGCTGGGCCATCTTGTCTAGACCATGATTTTGCCATGAAAGGTTGGACCAGATGATCCACGAGGTCTGTTCCAACCTGGTATTCTACGATCTCTGACCCCAGCAGGGTGCCAGCAGCAGTCTGACCATGTGAACGTTGGCTCAGCCCTGCCCATCTCATTAGCTTGCCTGCGTTTGACATGCCCACGTCCTTGAGCTCTTTGCTGCAACTTCCAACACCAAGCTAACCTGATGATTCATGTCAGGAACAAAGAGCCCATTTCTGGTCCACAGGGTCACGGATGGAGCAGTTTTCTGAGCACTGGAGGCAGCACTGGCTGCAGCTGCTTTGTGCAGCCTGTCCTTGACCGCTGGCTTTTGCACAAGTTTTGCCTGCTGCAAACAGGCAGCGATGCCCGGAGGCCGAATACGGAGGTCAGCGGCAGCCCGGGGCAGGTGAGGGGCCTGTCTGCACTCCTGCCCATTCCCGAGGCTCTTGGTCTTCCCGTCACCTCCCGGTGAGGACATGGGACGGGCACCGGGCTGGACAGCGACGCCCCGCGTTCTTCCTCCCTCTTTCTTGGTTTTTTTTTTTTTTTTTTTTTTTTTTTTTTCTCCATTTATATTACATTTTTTAGGCGGTTTCCCAGGCGTTGAGCCTCACCGGGTGCCGCCGCGGGCGGTTGCGGCCCTGCCGTCCCCCGGCCCGGTCCGGATCGGCCTCGCAGCGCCACCTGCTGCCGTGGCCGGGCGGCGACCACCGCCGCCCCGCTGCCCTCGGCCCCCTGGAGCCCTCCAGTGGCCCCTCCCCCCTCCGGCTCCTGCAGTCCCCCCATTGCTTCTCCCCACTTCGCCCAGCCTACAACTCCCCCGGTGACCACCAATCTGTCCCCCCTGGGACCATTCCCCCCCTCCAAGCCTGATCCCCCCGGCCTGGCCTCAATAGTCCCTTGCCCATACTGCCACCCCAGTCTGTGCCCCGGCACCCCCAAGTGGGGCCTCCATCTGCCCCACCCGCACCCCGCTCCGGGCAGGTCCTCCCGGGCCCCGGGTGCGAGGCCAGGGCGGTGCCGGCGGCTGCGGCCGCTCCCGCTCCCCGCCCGGCGCTGCTGACTCAGCCGGCGGCTTATCGTGGGCCCCGCCCGTCCCGCACACCCGGCGAGCTCCGGCCCCTCACTGCCCACCGCCCCCGCCATGCAGCGGGGGGACCCCTCGTCGCCCTCTGCCGCTCCTCGCCGCCCCACAGTGCCCCCCTGCCATCCTCGTGCGGAGCACAATGGCGCCGCTGCCATCCTCATGCAGGCGATGATGTGCGGGGTCCTGCAGCCGACCCCGGGGCCCCAAAACGCAGGCACGGTGACCACGTCCCGGAACGCTGCGGAGCCACGCGGCGTGCTGGGCGGCAGGACCTTGGAGTGGGCCGTTAACTGGGTTAATCGTTGACAGGCTGTTTACCTTTCCCGGCTGGGCTTTTTACACATGAAATCGGAGTGCTGGTGGCTCCCCCCGGGACCAGTCAGCAGCCTGCAGCAGATCTGGGTGCTCTGGGTGCTGGGGGTGCCCAGAGCTGTTCTCCAGGATGGACACCGGGGTCCCACCATGGTGCATGTGCCCGGCAGGGCACAGGGGATGTAGTGAGGAGGATGCTTACAACAGGGAAGCGTGGCCAGGGGTATCATGGAGCTCCCATGGGGACTATTTTGGGGGGGCTGGCCCTGCCTCAGTGCTGTGGTGGCCCCTGGGCTGTCCCTGGGGGGATGCTTGGCCCTGGCAGTGGGTGCCTTGGGCAGTGTGAGTGCGGGCTGGACACACCTGTGGTGTTTACTTGGCAGGGAGCAAGTCCTGGAAGGAGCAAGGCTGTCGGAGGGGGGGGGGGTGGGTGCTGCGCCAGAGGACAGTATAAAGTCCAGGGTGCTGCACTGGAGGCTGAAGCTGCTGCGGTCCTCCAGAGCTTTCCTGTCCCAGTGCTGAGGTGAGAGCCTGCTGGGCACTGCGCTGCTGCAGGGGTGGCCACATGTCCCCCGGCCAGCGGGCACCGGAGGGTCCAGGGTGGGGGCCACAGAAAGGCTTAGCCTTGGGCCAGGGAGGGCAGAGCCAGGGGTGCTGGCCCACGTGGGGGAAGGGGGGGTGAGGAGCAGAGCGTGGCCTGGACACTGGCCGCCCTCCTTGCACCTTCACTAGAGGTTCTTTGCCCACCACTGTTTCCACAACTCCAGGTGCTTGCACCCTGGGTGAAGGGGTGGAGGTGGCATTTGAGATGGTATTGTTGCACCTGCCACACTGCGGGCCCCCAGCTGGTAGGTTTTACTGGATGTGCTGCTCCCTACCTGAGGCCGTGGACAAAACCTGAGGGACATGGCACCAGCCTCACGGAGACAGGGCACAGTGTGATGGTGTGACTGAGGCACCAGCCTTGAGGGACACGGGCATGGGGGGCATTTGCAAGCACAGGGGCTGTTGCCCTCACCAGCATGTCCAAGCAGTGAGGCAGTGTCAGTGGCCCCTTGTCCCAAGAGAAGAGTGCAGCTCCTGTTAGCACACACTCAGCACCACCCTGGCAGACTCTTTCTCGTGTCTCCAGTGGGACGGAGCATGCACAGGGCAGCTCCAGCACCCTTGCAGCTGTTGCTGCTGGCACCAACCCTCTGGCAGCAGAGCCTCGAGGGCATGGCAGGACTCATGGGGGCTGCACCCCGTGGGTCCCCACAGACTGCTCAGTGCCACACTGAGGAACAGCCAGACCGCAACTCTGGTCATGGTGCCCTGTGCTGACCATGCAGGATGGGCACACAGCTGTGCTCTGCCATGCATGCTAGGGAAAGGACCCCCAGGCACCCTAGGTGGCCGTCCAGCCCCGGCACGGGTCCGGCTGGACGGAACAAGGAGCACCCCATGGCCGGTGGTCGGAGGGGCGGGGCTGCAGCCGTGGTGGGCACGGGGCGGGTGTGGGGCTGGGCAGCGGGAATGCAGCACACAGGCACTTTGTTCGGCTGGGGTGGGCGGAAGTCAGGGCGTTGGATCTGAATGCTAAAGTGTGTTGTTCAGGGGCCGATAAAGGCCCCATTGTATGTAAATAGTTTATAAAGCAGCATATGACTTCCAGTGCAGGGCAGTGGCGGATAGAGACAAGGGCAGGCGGAGCAGAACTCTCCTGTGGGAGACATGAGACCTTAGAGGGGCCATTGGGGGCAGCTCGCGAGGACCCTTCCTCACCGGCAGGTATGCGTCGCCAGGACCCTTCCCACCAGGGGTGGCCAGAGGGCAGGTCCCAGCCCCCAGCTTCATGCTTGGGGTGGGAAGCAGCTCCTGGGGCTGCTCAGTGCCTGTGGGTGGCCTTGATGGGGTGGGGGTCTGTGCTTGGGGTGTGGGGTCACTCCATGCTTCCTAGGCAGGGACGGCTCCAGGGGCAATGCATGGCTGCACAGGGGGTCCTCCCAGCTCAGGGCTCCCTGGCCCCACTCCTATTCTGGCAAGGAATAGGGAAACGAGGGCAGAAAAGCCCATGGAGCTCCTCAGGTTCATCCCTAGCCAAAGAACTCAGTGCTGGGTGTAGACTGGGGGTCCCTGCGGAGGTGTGGGAGCTTCACCTCCATCCTCTGTGGCAGCTGTGTGTCAAGATCCCCGTGGCAGTGTGGGGTGGCAGGGCAGGAGAAGCTGACACTGCAGGGCCAACCGGTCTCCTGCCTGCTCCGGCCAAAACACTGCCCTGAGCCACGTCAGCAGCAGGAGCCATGCTGCCGTCCTGCTGTGCATCCATCCTGCTACCCACCTACTAGGGCTGTGGCAGTCAGTTGCTCCCATGTCCCTGCTGGGGCTGCTGCTACCAGGCCCAGGATGCGGTGGCTCTCAGCCAGGGGCCCTTCCCACTCCTAACACCATCTCTCGCTGCTCTCTCCTGCAGAAGAGAGGAACAATGAACTGGGCTGGACTCTACACGGTGCTGAGTGGGGTGAATCGCCATTCCACTGCCATTGGGCGCATCTGGCTCTCTGTTATCTTCATCTTCCGGATAATGGTGTTGGTGGTGGCAGCTGAGAGTGTCTGGGGGGATGAGAAATCTGCCTTCACCTGCAACACCCAGCAGCCTGGCTGCAACAGTGTCTGCTATGACCACTTCTTCCCCATCTCCCACATACGTTTGTGGGCCCTGCAGCTCATCCTCGTCACCACACCGGCCCTCCTTGTGGCCATGCACGTGGCCTACCAGCAGCACCAGGAGAAGAAGCTGCTGGTGCTGACGGGGCATGGGGACCCCAAGCACATGGAGGAGGTGAAGAAGCACAAGATGCGCATATCAGGTTCGCTGTGGTGGACCTACGTCTGCAGTGTGGTGTTCAGGCTGCTCTTCGAGGCTGTGTTCATGTACATCTTCTACATGCTCTACCCGGGCTACCAGATGGTGCGGCTGGTCAAGTGTGAGGCTTACCCCTGCCCCAACACTGTTGACTGCTTCATCTCCCGGCCCACTGAGAAGACCATCTTCACTGTCTTCATGCTGGTCACCTCAAGCATCTGCATTGTCCTCAACATGGCAGAGCTGGTCTACCTGGTGGTGCGGGCCTGTGCCCGCCGAGGCCAGCACAACTCCAACCCCTCATCAGGGAAGGGCTCCTTCTATGGGCACAAGCTCTCCTCTGAATACAAGCAGAATGAAATCAACCAGCTGCTGACGGAGCAGGATGGCTCCCTCAAGGACATGCTGCGCCGCAACCCCGGGCTGCAGGAGAAGGGAGACCGCTGCTCTGCCTGCTAATGCCAGTGCTGCAGGGGCCCTAGCCCTTGTCCACACCCCACAGCTGCCCCGTGGCCTCTATGGTCTCTGTCCCACGGATAGCATCCCTCAGGGGCCAGTCTGGACCTCCCGGATGGCCAGGAAGGCATCTCGGGCCATTAAATTTTGGTTCTCAGGTGCTGCCTCTCTTCTTTCTGCTCCCGCTGAGATGTGCTAGGGGCTGGGGTGCCAGTGTGGGGTGCCCACCCCTGAACCCCAGCCCAGGTGGGTGCCACCAGGGGCTGTGGGGGCTGCAATGCCTGGGCTGGGCTGGGGCCATGGCTGCGGCACCCTGGCAGCTGGCATACAGAAGCAGTGACCCCTGGGTGGCATTGAGCAGTGTCCAAGGGCTCACGCTCCCCCAGCACCAGCCCCTGCAGCCTCAAATATATTTAGAAAAGTGCCCAAACCAAAAATAGAGGGAAAAAGTTTCCCCAGTGGCCGTTTCATCTGCCAGTCACAAGGAAAGCCAATGGAGCACGCAGCTGCCTCGCGCCCCCATAACCCTGCACCTGCCGTCCAGTCCGGCGCATGGACAGAGGGAGCCGGGCAGACCTGTCTGCACCTAGCTGGGGAGCCGGGATCAGCCAGGGGCCTCACAGCACCCCACACCACCTTGCCGAAAGGCGCTGACAGCGGGGGAGCACCACGCGCTGCCAACGGTGAGGGGTCCCCATGCTGGATCACCACCGTGGTGTCCCCCACGGTGCTTCCAGCGTGCTGGGGCTGCTTTCTACCGGAGGTCTTTGCTCCCGCTGCCCTCCCTGGGACAGATTAGGGGGTCCCATGGGATGCAGGGTGGAGACGCTCTAGGGACAGCCCCGGGTCGGGTCTCTGCATGCCTGCCTGGCCGGGGGTGGGCTGGCGGTTTGGCAGGGGTAGGGTGGCCGTGTCTGGAGGGTGGCTGTCTTGCAGGGCAGTGCAGCGTGTGTCATGGGGGACTGGAGCCTGCTGGGGCGGCTGCTAGAGAGCGCCCAGGAGCACTCTACGGTGGTGGGAAAGGTCTGGCTCACCGTCCTCTTCGTCTTCCGCATCCTGGTGCTGGGGGCGGCTGCTGAGCGGGTCTGGGGCGATGAGCTGTCTGGCTTCTCCTGCGATACACAGCAGCCTGGCTGTCAGAATGCCTGCTACGACAGCACCTTCCCCATCTCCCACCTCCGTTTCTGGGTCCTGCAGATCATCTTCGTCTCTACCCCCAGCCTCGTGTACCTGGGCCACATCCTGCACCTGGTGCATCTGGAGGAGAAGGCACAGCAGCAGGTGGTGGCACGGGCAAGCAGCGGGGCCAGGCGGCAGCGCCCCAGGCAGCCCCGGCTCCCCGTGGGGGACACACGGGGACGGGTCTGCATGCGGGGGGCCATCTTGAGGACATATATCTGCAACGTCGTCTTCAAGGCTCTCTTGGAAGTGGGCTTCATTGTGGGCCAGTATGCCTTGTACGGGTTCCAGCTGAAGCCCCTCTACACCTGCAGCCGCTGGCCCTGCCCCAACACTGTCAACTGCTACATCTCCCGGCCCACTGAGAAGACCATCTTCATCCTCTTCATGCTGGGGGTGGCCTGTGTGTCCCTGCTGCTCAACTTGGTGGAGATCTACCACCTGGGTCTCACCAAGTGCCGGCAGGGTTCAGGCCCCAAGTCCCGCATCTTGCCTAGTCCTGGCGGCCCTGCGGGGCCCCACAGCACCCTGCCTGGCAGTGGCAGCCCTGTGGCTGCTGGAAGAACCCTCCATGGCCTGGCACCCCTGGGGAAGGCAGGTGCATGGCTGGGGGTGGCCAGTGGGTCCCCCGGGAACGCACGAGCAACAGACCTGGCAGTGTGAGCATGTCCTGCTGGGATGCTCAAGGATGGATGATGCACAGGCCACCTGTTTCTGGGCTATGCCAGGCTTACGGCATGCACCCTATGGTCCTCATGAGAGATGGCCATGGCCCCAGGGACATGGCTCAGCTGCTCCCCATGCTCCTGGAAGCAGTGGGGCTGAGAGCAGAGCCAGGCTGGGGCAGGAGCCCATCAGCCCTGGGGGAGCAAATAAACACCCTCTGCACCTCACTTGACTCCTGCTCTGCCCACAGGCACTGTGGCATTGCTCTCTGACCAGTCCATCTCATGGACACACTGTGTGGCCAGGGCAGGGCCACTGCTGGGTTGGGTTGGGCTGCAGCCCTATGGGCAAGGGAGAGGCAGGGAGGAGAGGGGCATGCTGGGCTGACACCAGTGGGCATGGGGTCAGAGGTCATCCCAGCATGCCAGAACTGGCAGCACACCAGGGACCAGACAAGGAAGGAAGCACAGGCAGGCACAGATGGACAGGAGCGTGGCCGCAGTGGGACACTGCCCCTGCTCTCCTGCAGTGCTCACCCTGCCGAAGGTGTGTGGGGGTAGCAAGGGCTGCCAAGTTTTTCGCATCTTTATTTGAAATGAATGGTTTCCAGAGACACAGGGTTAGTCCTACCGCCCTGGCATCACTACAACAAGACTGGTGAGCGGCTCACTCTCCACATGGACACAGAGAACGGATGGCCGCGGGCCAGGGACCAGAACAATATATACAGGCTCAACAGGAGACCCATGTATAGCTCAAGAAAACCGACCAGAACACAGCAAGAGGCAGGAGGCAGCAGGGAGTGGCACAGCTGGAGTCAGGCTCACCCTGGGCAGGGTGCTGGCACCCCGCTGCTTTGGGAGGGAGGAGGAGGCCAGGCTTGCTCTGCCAGCAGCTGCCTGAGCCATGGGCTGGAGCAGAGGGACCCACCGATGGCACCTTGCACCAGTGAGGGGGGTTACACTGGGACGGGAGACAGTGGAGAGAGGGGCAGCATGACACAGGTCCATCTCCATCAGTTTTCCACCGACTCAGAAAACATTGACAAAAATTGAAGGAGGTGGCCCAGCTGCATATGAGGGAAGTGTCTCCACGGTGAAGCCAGGTCTCTGCCCTCACATTCAGGTGCCAGCTCCCTCTGCTTCCCCCAGCCAGCCCAACCTTCTCCCACCCCTGGGAACAAGACTTCCCCCTGATCCAACAGCTCTCAGGCTGCTAGTGGTCCTTCCCCACTGGCTTGAAAACACCAGGCTGCTGCAGCAGCAGAAGTACCATTCCTGCCATGCCACCTGCAGCCTTGCAAGGGGATGGTAAAGGAAGGCGGAATTAAAAGCCTCGGGGCTGCTGGTCCCAGATGGTGTGTTGCCGTATTGTGCAGTTCCTTCCTTGGGGCAGGGGGAAAGGAGGGTATTGTCAGTGCTGAGGGGTGGGGGGGACAGGTCTGGGCAAGAGGAGCTGCCCCGGGGGCTCTGCCACCCCTGTGCTATGGGGACTGGCCCCGGGGAAGACAGCTCACCTGGCAGCCAGTACAGGAGGCAGGGCTGAGCACAGGGACCACGCATGTAGGGGAAGGAGGGGATGTCCAAGTCTGACAACGATGAAGGGATGGCACTGCTGCAGCACCATCCCCTCCTGTGCTGCACAGCCCCTGCCCTGCAGCAGGAGGCAGGGAGAAAAGGCATCCAGGGCTGGAGCACAGCCAGCCTGGCAGCACCTTGCTCTTAGTCCATGTCATCCTCCAGGCCGCTGAGCCGACTGTGCTCCTCGTAGATCTCCCTCACGGCCAGGATGCGGTTCAGCATGCTCTCCAGCATGCTCCGATCCATGGGGATGACTGAGTACCAGAGCGGGGACTCGGCAATGCACGACCGTTCGGGTTGCAGGTAGAAGACATCATTGCGGTTCCGCAGACTCTCGGGACTGTAAAGAGAGAGGAAGGTGAGCCCTGGAATATCAGCAGCTCCAGGGGCTCAGAAAGCCTGTCCTGCCCTCATGGTTATCGAGGGGGAGCTCAAGGCTTGTCACAGCCTCTCATCGTTCAGCAGGATGAGGACACAAACTGAGTCTGCAGCTCCTCACTCTAGGACCAAAGTCCCTAACCAGCCAAGCACCAGGACTCATACTGCACATTCCTACCTGTCTGGAGAGACTCAAGTAATGGAAGGGGCCAGAGAGAAGCATTCTCAACCACAGTCTATATAAGCGGCACAGACCGTGGGCAAAGCTTCACACTCAAATACAAATGCTTGGAGAGCAGCAGACACTCCACAGGGTCCCACCAAAATGGTACACGCCCCTTCTCCAGAGAAAGCCTCACCATTTGGAGAGATAAAACTCATAGAACTTGACTGGGCATCGGAGTGGGTTCATCCTGTTCTCCCGCTGCTCCAGCATTGGTACCTCCTCCTCGCGCTTCCGCTTTCCAGAGCTGCCATCTGCAGATGGACAGAGGGCAAGATCACATCTGGGACCCAATGGGGGAGGCAAGGGGAGGGACAGAGAGATGCTCTGTCAGACCCTACCTCGGCCTTTCTTCTGCTTGGCAGGAGCGTAGTAGCGGATGCTCACCACCTTTGCCAGGCCACGGGCCGTGGTGCACTTGCGGGACTGGCGCACCACGTTGGTGAAGGAAAGCTGCATGTGCTCCTCTGCTGTCTGCAACCCGAAGAACTTGGTATTGAAGAACATGAGGGTGTTGAGGAGCACGAAGGGTGAGTAAACGCCCAGTTGCTTGCACTCCCAGAGATGCTCCTCCTCGACACGTGAGAAAACTGTGTCTGCAATGCACAGAGGAAGAACCAGGTCACAGCAATAGCAGCTTTGTGGCAATCCCTTCACCCTGCCCAGGAAAGCTCACTGCAAAAGACTGATGCTTCACAACATCCCCTTTTCCATGAGGTTGCTTCTCCAGAGCCATTAGCACAGCTAGATGCTGGCTTTGCCCAGCCACGAGCCACCCCAGAGCACAGCCTATACACAGGCCAGAACCCAAACTAATCCTAACCGCTCATCCCTATAGATGGCCACAATGTGAACTCCAGGTCAGTGCTCCACCACACTCAGTGTGAGATAAAGGAAAAGCAGCAGGCAGGACAGACACGGCCAGCTCCTGCCTAGATGCACAGGTCTGGGTCAAACGTCTCTGCCTGGGACAGCCAATATGCAAAGGTGCAGCTGGATCCGTGAACTAACCACTGACACGACACAGCACAGGGAATGCAGCCCAGAGCACAGCATCATGAAAAGCCTTTGCAGAGCTCCAAGTAAGTCTGCTCACAAGGTAGCAGCACAGCAACCCTGGCCAATACTTAGCACAGTGCGCAGGGCTCACCCACAAAGGTGAACACAAAGGCATGGACCAGTATGCCTCCTGGCTTGGTGTCCTCTTTGCCAAAGAGTGGAGACATCACTGTGAAGCGTGGTAAAGATTCAAACTGTCCCAGGACACAAAGCAGCCGTGCTCTGCTCCCAGCTACCCTGACTGTGCAGCAGAAGCTGCTGAGGCATAAAGCAGGCTGACTCTGCTGTTCGTATGGGTCAGTACAACCCCAAGACACAGTGGGACCGTGCTGCCAAGGAAGAGGGTTGAGGCTGAGGGAGCAGAATCAGACGGGAGGATCCAACGCTAAAAGCACCAACTCGGTATATGGGCGGTGACTGAAGGCACGCTGGAGACACATACTATTTGGTAAGATGGTGGGTTGCCAGCCGCTCAAGGATTTGTTCAGCTCCTGCACAAAGGTCAGGTAGTAAAGGTCTGTAAATATATTCACCATACGATTGTTCTCAAGCAGGTACTAGAAAGGACAGAACACAAAGTCAAGAGAGACACAGTAGCACCTGGAACACAAACCCTCCCCAGAGAGCCCAGGGCACACATGCAGAGCATCCCTCTTTGTACAGCCAGAGCTGCAGGGCAGACTCCTAAAACCAGCCACTTCTGAGAGCTGTGAGGAAAATGCTGGGGCACAACAAAGCAAACTTGGTGGTGAAGAAGGGACTGAGTTTGGGGAGATCTCCCAGCCTTCCTCGAGGATGTGCAAGAAGGGTACAACGCTGGGGAATAGCTGCCATCCTACTCGCTGGGCTTGGGAACAAAGACCAAACCAGGTGGGCTGCTGTCCTGAGGTAAGGCACTGAAGGATTGTCCAGTGAGTCTCTCTGGGTTCCCAGAAGGCAAAACAAAAAGTGCAAGCCTCCGTCACCAGCTCTGACCCCCAGGTCTGGCTGTGGAGGACTTGAGGGCCGCAAGCCCTCCCTCACCTGCTGGATGCCAAGGCAGAGGTAATAGATGCTGTCTGGTTCGTAGCGCTCCCCATTGGGCCGTGTTATTTCCTTGACAAACTGGGCCAGGCCATAGTTGAGCTCAGCTGCTGTGCAGGCCAAGATGTCTTCCTTGATCCTCATGGGCTTGGCTGGGGAGACAAATGCGGCAGCCTCAGACAATAGCCTGCAAGGCCAGGAGCATCTCAACACTCTGGCACCCAGCTTCTGGGAGGTTTCTGCCACTCCACCCCATCCAGACAGGGCACTTACGGCCAAAGCGTAGCTCCTCTCCCTTGCTGGTCTCTCCCCCTGCATACTTGGCTTGCACCCAGGACTTCCAGGCATTCACGCCATATGAGTAGTTCAGCACCGTGCAGCTGGGCTGGCTGCTCATTGAGTCCCGGGAACAGCTTTCAGAGAGCACCAGACGCTTCTGCCCCTGCAGAGAGGTGTACTGTGAGACTGAGCACCTACAGATGCAAGAGTCCTGGCCACCCCTCAGACTGCTGACTGCCAGCTCCCTCTCGGTGTGCCTGTGCCAGCAGACTGCCTTCTGCTCACAGCCAAGCCAACCAGGCTCATTGGTTCTGAGGACCACAGGCAGGAAAAGCTCTCACATGACCTGTGGCATTCAAAGCTCCTCCAAAGTGACAGGCAAGTATTTAAGTATTTTCATTCAAGCAGTGACCCACAGGCCAGGCATGCCCTGAAGGAAGAGGGCACAACCTCCCCAGCACACCAAAGCCTCTGGCACACTTCACCTTGTACATCCCAGATGGCAGCTGCCACTCCAAAGCCAAAGAGCTTTAAGCAGGCAGTAACCATGGTGAGCTCACCTTTCGGACAGCACGAGGCAGATCTTGCTCTGTGGACACATCATCTGGTCCCACCAGCCCACAGTCAAAGAGGAAGTCCACACTGGGGTTGATGTCTAGAGGGTCTAAAAGGAAACACAGGCAGAAGGGTTCAGCTCAGACTTCTCATCCTGTCCTCTGTGCTGGCCTGGATCTTGTAGCAAGATGAAAAAGGAACATGCAGCCCAAGGCTTCACACTCTCCACCACTGCCTGGCATGAACTTTTAGCTACTGCCCAACAAAGGAAATACAGCTCTGGCAGATGATGCTAAGCTTTCTCAGACTAACCAGAGCCCCACATTCTCATCCACTTGTGCCAGGCCAGCACTGGGGACAGCCTGACACAGGCATCCCAATTCTCTGTGCTTTGCTGCTAGCATCCTGCCTCAGCACTGCTGTGCTCCTGCAAGTCCCTGCTTGTTTTTCTACCTTATGTCCGCTAATGGACACTGAGCAATTCTGCTGTCTCCCAGGATGTCATGCCCTGTCTAGGTCTGTCTCTTGCCTTGGAGGATCCTCTGGAATCATCATTCAGAAGCACACCAGCGCCATTGCCCTGCTCTTTGTGCTGTTAATATCAGCTTCTCATTCCCTGTTCTCTGCAGACCTGTGTTCACAACAGGTCAGTTAGTCTAGACAAACTCATACTCCTTCAAAAGTGGTGGTTTCCTCACCCCTGCTGCAAGCAGTCACCTGCAAGACTCAGCTCCTGGCCTCAAGCCTGGTCAGTCAGAGGTCATGGGGAGGTAAGTTCACAAGGCTCTTAATGCTGCTGGCAATGATCGGCTGAGGGCAGCAGAAGAACCCTGCTGCAGCATGAGCAGCCCTGCATGCCTGCTTCACCCAGCTCTTACTCTTAGGGAAGTCAGCCTCCAGGTCCTGGCCCGGCTCATCGAGGACATTTGCCATCTTGACAGCCATAGCCAACACATCGTCTCGTGCTGGTCCAAACAGATCACAGTCCTCCAGGAGACCCTCTGCACTCTGGTTACTCACCAGGTCTGCAATGCAAAAGCATATCATAAACCCAACTGCCCAGCTTTCCCTGGATAGCAAGACACTGGATGTTTGTCTTCTCCTCAGCCACAGCCCTGGTCACTGAGGCTTGAGGAATGCAGCCCTCCAAGTAAAAAGACCTGCAAGGTCAGGACTGCTAGTCTTCTGGCTGGGAAGGTGCTTTAGCCAAGAGCCTGAATAGCCACCTGAGTAAACTAACAGTGCTGCACATGTGCCACAAGACTGGCACCCTCGAAAGCGATAGTGGTAGATACTGCTCCCTGCTGCAGCTCTTTTCTCCTGGTACCTCCTCAGCAGAAGTTGAGGACTTGCTTTTTCTGGCTCTCTTTTCAAAGGCTTTGGGGGAACTGCGATCCATGCAGATGCTCTAGCTTCAGGAGCTGGCAAATCCCATTACTGTAGCTGTTGGGCCAGACCAAGCCATGGCAGAACCTACCGCACAGGTCTGAGGAGGCCTTGTCCAGTTCCTCAGCCTCTGCAATCATCTCGGCCATGGCCAGGATGTCAGCCTCCAGGGGATTGGAGGGGATCTTCACCTTCAGCTCCTCAATGGTCTCCACAATCTTATCTGTGCTTTCCAGTGTGGTAGGCAGGAACATTGGCACAGGCACCTGTTGACAGCAGCATACCAGGCAGAAAACTGACACTCAGATGACTGATGTAAAAGGAGAGGCAGGAGAAGAGGACAAACAGAGAAGCAGGGAGGCTGCAGCAAGGCAGGATCAAGACCGTACAAGAACATGAGCATGTGGAGTGTGTCACTTACCGGGACAGGCATGGAGAAAGGCACAGGTACTTTCTGGCAGTACATATGCATAGGCACAGGCACAAAGATCGGGACGGGGATTGGCAACACAATCACCTGGGGCTTCCAGTCAGCGTCTGACAAGAGCAAAAGTATATCAATAAACTTGCTCCCAGCAGCTCTTCCACCCAGCCCCACTACACACCGCCATGTCCCCAGCCATCCAGCACCACAGCCCTTCCAGTCACCAGCTTCTGTGACTCCTGGGCAGAGCTGAAGCAGCCCCAAGCCAAAGAGCCTGTTGAGCCCCTCAACATGAGGGGCTTGTCTTAGCCAGAGGTGCAAGCCCTGCTCTTACGTGGCCCTGCTGAGAGGTCTAGCTGCCTTGCATATGCTAGAGACCACATACACATGCCTGACAGGAGCTACACAGTGGAACCTGCTCAGCAGATAGCCCCTCAGACAAACTGATGATCTCCAGAGCAACAGTTGTCCCACAAGAGGTGGGACCATGCTGCAGTGCTCTCTGCATCTCTCTTTTTGCTACTGATAGACACAGGCTCCCTACCTCCAGCCATGCTGTGTGTGCCCTGCACTGCCCTGAGACTCCTCTGCACAGTACCAAACACGCAGCCACTCTGTACTGCATTTCAAGCTGCATTCAGATTTAGTCTGGAGCAGGGACGTGCCATTTGCCTTTCCAAAATGCTCCTGTAATCCCACAGTTGTGTCTTCTTTTCCTACCTGTCTGACATCCTTTGGACTTCATTTCTATCTTGCAGGAAATGCCTCGGTTCTGCATCAGAGGTTTACACATGGCAGCTTTGTTTTTCCGAGGGGTGGCTGGAACTGGAGGGGGTGCGGGAGGTGGCACGGCTGGAGATATCTGGGCTGAGGAGGTCTTTGCTGACAGCTAGGGAAATGCAGAAAGCAGGAGGTTGGTGTCCACCTAAGGCAGCACTACCTCTTTGCAACCATGGGTAGAGCAGGAGAGACTCCCAAAGCACCTCTTGGAGCCTGGCAGTCCCCAACACACACACACACACACACACACACAGGCGCGCGCGCGCACACATGCTCCCGCAGTCAGACCCAGCCAAGGTACCGCAAAGCTGCGGGTAACAGGCAGCAGGCCTGTGCAGCACCTCGGCAGCAGCCAGCAGGGAGTCTGGCACTGGTCGCTCCTGCCCCACGGGACAGCGGGGAACACAGTGTCACAGCAACTATACCCAGGCACAGGGAAGCGCCATGCCAAGAGGAGCCAGTGCCAGTGGCAGGCTGTTCTGGAGCCCATCATCGATTCTTGGGAAATGGTTATTCTTCCCCCTTGCAGGAGATATGCAGATGCTGCCTTCACCAGCAGCTCTTGACAGCTCTCGCTACCCAGACATCTTAAAATGCACTGGTAGTAGAAGAATGAAATCTCACTGAGCAATAGCAGATCTGTCCTCTCTTTGGGGACAGCCCCTTTGTGCTATCTTGCAAACTCCTACCTCCAACCAGCCTTACCATGTTAGTCTCTGCCTTCTGTGGGGAAGGGGCAGGTGGTTTTGGCTCTGAAGTCTGACCTGTAAGAGAAAGCAATGACTCTAAGTTCAAGAGTTCCTGGGCCAACAGGTCCCACTGCAGGGACTGGAGGTGGCAGCAGCCTGACGGCAGGGACAGGCTCCCAAGAAACTGCTCCTGGCCTCTCCAGGAACAGTTAATGTTTCCACATTCTCTAGCCCTAGCAGCTCAGGAAACACTAACTCCAAAATCAACTCATGTAATTTTGTGCTCCCTTGCAGTCCACGCCATCCCCATCACAGAAGGTCAGGAGAAATCCCAACCCCTTGTAGAGAGATAAATGCAGGGCTCTGTTCCCACCTCTGCCTATTAGCTTGCTGTACCAAGCCATGGCCCCTCCCTGTGCCTCCATCTCCCTGCTACAAATATCTTGGCAAGGTGCTTCGAGATCCCTAGGAAGACAGTGACAGAGCTAGTAGCAGCATTATGAGATATCCCAGAAAGCAGAGAGATAGCTTTGCCACAGTCCTAGGGATGCAGTCCATTCCCCTAGGGCAAGAGGGGATCACCTGCAGGTAAGGGGTGCGTGTGGCAGACAGTCTCAGGTGGTGACAGTATCATCCTGGCTTGGATGATAATTCCAGCTCATTTGCTCTGAAGAGAACCTGCACCCATCTCAAAGGCTAAAGAGCTAAAAGAACACCTTCATTCAAGTGCCCCGTGAGCCCTGGTTACCCATGTGGCTGGGAAAAAGAACTGCCTTCTACAGCACTGACTAACCGTGGGCCATGCACGAAGGAGACACCTGCAAGGAAAGCAGCAGGTCTCAGCACCCAAAGGGAGCGGTGGGTCCATCTGCACTTCCTGTATACAGACAGGCTCTCCAGGAAAGACCCAGACTCCCAAAGGACCAACACACAGGCATGTGCACTGTGCAGATTTCCTCTGTCTCGAGAAAAGGCAGGACAGCTCTTGAGCAACTAGAGGCTCAGCAGGGTCCACTTGTTGATCACTGCAGAGGGATGTATAAATTCCAGTTGGAGGAAGCTCCCTAGCCTGCAGCTGAGCATTCAGCCATAGGATCTGGAACAGTATCAACGGGTTCAAGAACTCCCCCTGACCACCCCAAAGTAGATGGGCAGCAGGTCTAGGTGGAAGACATCAATGGCTTTAATGAGAAAAGACAAGCTATGGAGTATGAGCAGTTTCTGCTGCAGCAGAATCAAAAGCAAAGTAATTGTCCCACAAGCCAATGATTTAGCACTGAGGGAAACAAGATCCTTCTGCACAAAGCTCCATGTGCTACATGTCCAGGCTTCCACGAAAGCTGCAGCTTGTTCTTTACTCTCATCCCAACACCAGTAAGGAGCTGTCAAGGCATTGCCCACACCAAACGTGACTTCTGGCCCTCTGTCCTCTCCAGCTGGATGGCACCGTGCAGAACCAGTTCCCCTTGGAAGTCTTTGGGCACAGTTCTGTGGCAGAAACTCCTCAATCTCTCATTACACAGACTGCTCCCAGCAAACGAATGTCCACTTTTATCATCAGCAAACACTCTTGGGATCATGAGATTGGCAGCAGCCATTGGATCACAGGAATGAATGGTTTTAGGCAACCACTGGCTGCAAGAGAAGAAACAAGTAGTCAGCAACTCTGCTCAAGATGGGCCTGAAATCCAGGTAGTCCCTTGTGAGCTGGCAACACAGCTGCAAGGTCCACAGGAGACCCCGGTGGGACCAGGCAGAAGCTGCTCCTCCCAAAATCTCCTGCACGGCACACTGGGCTAGAAAGCTCTCTGGGTAAGCACACAGCAGGCCCTGGTTCCAGCACCCTTCTTTTGCAAGCTGAGCAGTATGTCGCAGTCCCAGGACAAGGATGTCCACAGCTATCCCACAACTGGCAAGGGTTGGGTGTGCCAGAACACACAGAAGGCCCGGTGCCACTATCAGCATTCACCAAGCATGACAGCTGCAGCTGGGGCAGCCTGGAGCTTGTGCTCAGCCAAGCACTCACCATTGCTGAGGGCAGCCATGGGAAAGCCCATCAGAGTCCTCTGCTTCACAGGGTGCCCGGAGAGGCAGCTGTGGCACGGTGAAGGGTGCCAAACAGCAAAGTTCTTGGGGGCCTCCAGAGATGTGGTGGAGCAGGGAGCTCAGACTCTCGTGGTTGGTGGTGGTAGAGAAGGTACTTCTCAGTCTTGTGGTCCATGGCTCCAAGGAGACAATGGCTAGACGGTGTGAAATATGCTTCCCCCTGGAGGCAGAGCTTGCTCACTGTGCCTGTGTCCCAAAAGCAATGCTGCTGGTCCCTCACAAGGAAGATGCCATGAAAGCAGAGGACAAATGGAACAGCATGGCTAGGTCTGTGGAATCACTTGGTGAGCTACAGGAACCAGCAAGTTTAATGCCTCTTCCTCCCCTGGGCAGCAGGACAGTCTGTGCCCCATCAAGCAGACTCCCCATGGGCACCCTCGTGCCAGCAGAAACCAACAGTTCCTTACCCAGGTTACTCCAGCGTGCTGCCACTTAAGCCGTTGCCTCACAAGGCCTGTTAAGGAACATGATTCTCGGACAGCAGGTTGGGATTCCCCTGGCTGGGGGAACCTCCTGCTTCTGGCAGAGCAGCTCTGCTTTGCTGCCTAAGCAGCACTGACATCCAGGGCTTCCCCATCTTGCAGTCAGCCCGCTGCTACCAGGAGAAGAACCAGGAAGAGTCTGGAGATGGAGGCTGAGGTCTCTTGTAGGAAGGTCCTTGTCTTGGTTTCCTCTCCTTGGTGCACCCCAGTTAGGGTTTTACACCTCATGAAATCCCAGGGAGGGTAGCAAAGCCCTGAGCCGGTGATGCAGGTATCTGTTGAAGCTTGATGCATGGAAGCAAGTCCCACCGTAAGCTGCAGGCATTTTAACTAGATCCCACAGATTACCTAGAAGATCATGGCCTATGGAAGGCCAAGCAGAATGAGACTACGTGAGTGTCCGACGGCCAAGTGATGCCTTGTCACTGTCACCACGAGCACATTCCATCCTGAGGGACCCCAAAGCACTTTCAATCTTCTGTGAGCAACTGGCTCAAGTTAATGATAGGAAATAGGGCAACAGGCAGTGAAAATCTCCTCTCCAGCTGGAACTCCATGGTTGCAGAATGGGGTTATCCAGGACATGGGGCTGGCAACTCCCCAAAGCCAGTCTTTGGGCAAGTGGCAGGACTCCAATCTAACATCGCAAGACAGAGTGCCTCCAGCAGCTCAGTGCTCCCTCAACATTGTTCTAGGTTCAGCTCTGGCTAAGAGCCCACCTACAGCATCATCAATGCCACTTCCTGCAGCACCCTGCATTTCCCTTGAATGTTTCCCATCCAAGCACTGACCTGGCCCAATCCTGATTAGCTTATGAGATCTGAGAAGGTCACAGCTCAGAGGTGGTGTGGGGCTGCAGGTAGATTATCATGCCAAACCATGCTGTCCCCTAACCCTGTAAATCAAGCTCTCCGCTGGCAACATGTGGACGTTAAATCCCTGAGTATCCTCGCTAAGAGTGTGAGCTACAGGCAGCACGCTGGCACCGGCTCCTCCCGTCTGGGCCCTGTGTGTCATAGAACCATAGATGTTAGAGATGGAGAAGCCCCGTTAGGTCCCACTCCGATCTTTCCCCCCCAAGGGCCAGTGCAGGATTGTTCCCTAGCGTCTCATCCAGTCCCGGGCAGGAAGCTTCCACCCCTTGCTGTTCAGTCTTCCCTGTGTCTCTTGGACTGAGCTATGCAGGTCCCCTCCCTCCCTCCTACTCACTGTTCAGCAGGCTCTCGGGCCCCTTCTGCGTGTCCAGGTTGGGCTGGTTCTGTTGATTGTAAAATCGCAGCAGACACTGCTGGTTGCAGAAGTGTTTGATTTGCCCCCGCCAGTGGATGGTTTCCAGCAGCTTCCCCTGACGCTTGCAGGCATGGCACCGAGCTGCCTAAAGCCCGCATCAGCAGGAGAGAAACAACGAGTAACTAACCACACCCCCTCCGAGTGCAACACAACTCTCCAGTGAAAGGTGCACATGGCAAGGCGCTGTGAGCTTCCCCACAGCAGTGCCCTGCCAGTGCCAGCCAGGGACTCCAGCGGTGCAAACTTCTCACAGCAGCACTAGCCACGGATCCAGCACTGTGAGCTTCCTCAGTGCAGTGCTCTGGCAGGATCAGATGGGGACTCCAGCTACGTGAGCTTCCCCGTAGCAGTGTCCCGTCATTGCCAGGCAGGACTCCAGCAGTGCCAGGTTCTCCGCAGCAGTGCCAGCCAGACTCCAGCAGTGCGAACTTCCTCAGTGCAATGCCCACTTATTTGGGTGCCGTGCCCACCACAGCACTTAGCACAAGCTGCCAGTGCCAATACTGACCTTGAAGTACCAGAGCAAGTATTTGCTTTTGCAGTCTTCACTACAGAAGTCCCAGGTGCTGCCCTCCAGCTGCTCGGTGACCGCCCGCTGGCAGGTCTGAGAACAGTAGGTGCAGGTGATGCAGCACAGGCCCAGGTTCTTGGTGAAATCCTGTTTGTAAAGAAGCACACACCCTGCGGAGAAACAATAGGAGTGAAACCTTCCCAGGATGAACTGGGGGCCTCCCTGACCCAAACATGACCACAATCCAGGTCTGCGGAGACAACAGAGCACACGCAACACACTGTAGGGAACAATCCAGCACTGGCCCCTGGGGCTGGGATAAGATGGGACCTCATGGGGACTTGCCATCTCTCACCTCCATGCTTCTAGGAAGAGTCTGACTCCAACCTCCTGTGTGCAGGAACCCAGCAGGCAGGGCAAGGCCAGGTCAGGCCAGCCCAGACGCAAGAGCGTAGAAGTGCATGATGACAGGAGGAGCGGAGCTGCCACCTGCTGTCTCCCCAGCCCCCAGAGAGAGAAAAGCTGTGAGAAAGCCCTCCCCAAGGACACAATGAATGGTAAAGATCTTGCCCTGTGGCCTGGCTGGACAGCAAGCCATCCCCATCACAGTCCTCCCTTCACTGCATGGCAAGGCTCTCGCCCCAGGGCCTGGCTAAGACAGTCTCCCCTCTGTTCCTCTCCATGCTCTCTTCTCTTCCCCCAGCATAGGCTGGCACGGGGGCTCTGCCTCTCCCTTGCCTTCCCCAAGTACCTTCGCTGCAGAAGTTCTTCTCCACTCCAGAGAAGCGGATCTTCTCGTGCAGCAGCTTCTCCTGCTTGCAGTGCTCACACTGAGACACCACCCCACGCAGCCGCTTGAAGTCCTCGCAGCAGTCCTTGCAGCAGAACTGATACACCTTGTCCTGCCAAAGAGACCGCCACGGGGTCAGCCAGCCTGGCAGGAGGTTCCTACACTTCCAGGAGAAGCAAGAGCAAGACTATGGGGCTGAGCCGAGACTACAGCTCTCCTGACACGAGGTTTGGCAGAAGTGGTCTCCTCCTGCCGTTCCGACATCCCGCTGAGCATCAGGAGAGCAGCACTTAGCACACGGTCTCCAGGCACATCTCTGTAGCTAAAGCATTCAGAGCACTGGCACAGAAGGAGCTCTGCTTTGAGCAGGAAGAGGAAGGAGCCCTCCAGTCCTCATCAAGGGTGGCCTCTGCCTTGACATCCCCCCTGGGGAAAGTCCTCACCTGCCAGTCTAGGATCTCCGGCTTCCCACTGAAAAGATTGTGGCAGTAATGGCAGTTGAGGTGGATCCCACCTTCCGGGCTAGTGCGCTGCAGAAGACAGAGACAGTTCATTCAGGGAGAGGCACACAGAGGGCAGTGAGCACCTGCCTTGCACTGCCACCACCTCCTGCCTCCTCCACCGCTCACAGCAGTCCATCTGCCCCTGCTCAGGCCTGCGCTCGCCGTCACTGTCAGTGACTCACAGTCAGTCCATCAGATCATGTCGCAAGCTCCTGGAGAGCAGGTTCTTGAGCAGTTTCACTTTGCTTCCAGTGTACTGGGTCCAGCTCTTCTCAGGAAGGCAAGCTTTCAAGCTGCCACCCTTCTGATTGAAAACATTAAGAGACGGGTGCTCCGCTACCTCTCCTGACAATTTCTCTAAGAAATCTTGAAGCATAGGTGGTTTCTATTTTCAATGTAATGCAACTTCAGAATTCAAGCGGCCGTTCTCATCTCACCTTCCTCTGCTAGATTAAACAGTCATTTAGCACTTGGTGTCTTGTCCACAAGGATATATTTTACAAGGGTGTGTAGTGATAGGACAAGGGGCAATGGATTTAAACTGAAAGAGGGCAGATTTAGGTTAGATATAAGAAAGAAATTCTTCACATTGAGGGTGGTGAGGTACTGGAACAGGTTGCCCAGAGAAGCTGTGGATGTCCCATCCCTGGAGGTGTTCAAGGCCAGGTTGGATGAGGCTTTGGGCAAGCTGGTGTAGTGGAGGATTTCCCTGACCATGGCAGGGGGGTTGGAACTAGATGGTCTTTGAGGTCCCTTCCAACCCTAACCATTCTATGATTCTAAGATTCTATATTTATATAGAATATATAAATAAATATATTATTATTCTATATTTATTAATAAAGTAATCTTCCTGCTTTTCTTTCTGATAACCTCAGACAAGGTGCTCTGCGAGTGCCTCAGTACATGCATTTTTTCAAGCCCAAATATAATTTCTATTTTTTCAGCATACTTCCATTTTTTCTTCAACATTGAAAATAAAGTGGACATTAGATGAACAGTCTTCCTATCTGTGCAACATTCTCTGCTTATATTTGCAATAACTTAATTAATCCTTCCCTCTGTGGCTGCAAACAGATGCTCACACTGAGTGGCTTATCTGCTGTAATCCCAAGGGCTTTTCAAAATCCTTACTTTCTCAGGAGTCACACCCCCACACTACTTGAGTAAGGCTGATACAGGATCTTGCATAGAACTGTGTTTAACTGTGTTTAAGGCCAACTGCAAGGTCCTGCACATGGGTCAGGGCAACTTCAAGCACTAGTACAGGCTGGGCAGAGAATGGATTGAGAGCAGCCCTGAGGAGAAGGACTTGAGGGTGTTGGTTGATGAGAAGCTCAACATGAGCCAGCAATATGCGCTGGCAGCCCAGAAAGCCAACCGTACCCTGGGCTGCATCCAAAGCAGCGTGGCCAGCAGGTTGAGAAAGGGCATTCTGCCCCTCTGCTCTGCTCTCGTGAGACTCCACCTGCAGTGCTGCTTTCAGCTCTGGAGTCCCCAACACAAGAAGGACATGGAGCTGCGGGAACGAGTCCAGAGGAGGGCCACGAAGATGATCCAAGGGCTGGAACACCTCTCCTGCAAAGACAGGCTGAGACAGTTGGGGCTGTTCAGCCTGGAGAAGAGAAGGCTCCGTCCGGGGTGATCTTATAGCAGCTTTCCAGTACTTAAAGGGGGCCTACAGGAAAGCTGGAGAGGGACTTTTTACAAGGGCATGTAGTGATAGGACAAGGGGCAATGGCTTTGAACTGAAAGAGGGCAGATTTCGATTAGATCTAAGGAAGAAATTTTTCACTATGAGTGTTGAGGCACTGGAACAGGTTGCCCAGAGAAGTTGTGGCTGCCCTGTCCCTGGAACTGTTCAAAGCCAGGTGGATGAGGCGTTGGGCAACCTGGTGTCCCTGTCCATTGCAGGGAGGTTGGAACTAGATGCTCTTTAAGGTCCCTTCCAACCCAAACCATTCTATGGTTCTATACATTAGAAGGAGACAGTCTTGTCAAGCAATCCAATGCTTTGCTTTCTATGACTGCCCTGACCTCACCATGAGGGAACACTTCACCAGTTTTTGTTTCATCTGCAAAATTTAATCATGCTTACTTTGACTTTATCGCCAGATGACTGATGAAGATGTTGAACTCCTTGGGCTTAATACTGATCCCAAGAAGCCATCTTGAAACACTCTTTTCAGTAGTTTTTCTTTCATAAATGTGTTCTGAGATCCATCAGCAAGACAGTTCCTAATCCAGGTTATCCATGGGTTCACTCATACATTACAATGCTGATTTTACATGGTAATAACTCATGTTAGGTGAATTAGATGAAGACCCTGGTGACTGGAAAAATGGAAACATTGCACTCAGTTTAAAAAAAGGGTAGAAAGGAGGACCCTAGGAACTACCCACCTGTCAGCCTCACCTCTGTGCGTGGGAAGATCATGGAACAGATCCTCCTAAAAGCTATGCTAAGGCACATGGAGGACAGGGAGGTGATTCGAGACAGACAGCATGGCTTCACCAAGGGCAAGTCTTGCCTGATTGACCTAGTGGCCATCTATGACAGAGTGACTACATCAGCGGGCAACAGAAGAGCCTCAGATGTCATCTACCTGGACTTCCATAAGGCCTCTGACACCGTTCCCCTCAACATCCTTCTCTCTAAGTTGGAGAAATATGGATTTGAATGATGGACTGTTTGGTGCATGAAGAATTGGCTGGATGGGCACACCCAGAGGGTAGTGGTCAACGGCTCAATGTCCAGATGGAGATCAGTGACAAGTGGTGTCCCTCGGAGGTCCATATTGGGACCGGTACTGTTTCATATCTTCATCAATGACATAAGACGGTGGGATCGAGTGCACTCTCAGCAAGTTTGCAGATGACACCAAGCTAAGTCGTGCAGTTGACACACCTGAGGGACAGGATGCTATCTAAGCTCTAGAAGTGGGCCTGTGTGAACCTCAGGAGGGTCAACAAGGCTAAGTGCAAGGTCTCACATATAGGTTGGGGCAACCCCTGGTATCAACACAGGCTGGGGGATGAAAGTATTGAGAGCAGCCCTATGGAGAAGAACATGGGGATACTGGTGGATGAAAAGCCAGACATGAGCCAGCAATGTGCACTTGCAGGCCACAAAGCCAACCATGTCCTGGGCTGCATCACAAGAAGCATGGCCAGCAGGTCAAGGGAGGGGATTCTGCCCCTCTACTCAGCTCTTGTGAGACCCCACCTGCAGTGCTGCATCCAGCTCCGGAGTCCCCAGCACAGGAAAGACATGGACCTGTTGGAGTAGGTCCAGAGGAGGGTCACAAAAATGATCTGAGGGCTGGAACACGTCCTCAATGAAGACAGGCTGAGAGAGTTGGGCTTGTTCAGCCTGGAGAAGAGAAGGCTCCAGGGAGACCTTATTGCAGCCTTTCAATTCTTAAAGTGGACTTTAAGAACAAAGTCCTTGGGGACAAACTTTTTAGCAGTGTCTGTTGCAGCAGGACAAGCGGTAATGGTTTCAAACTAAAAGCAGGTAGATTTAGACTAGATATAAGGACAAATTTTTTTACGATGAGGCTGGTGAAACACTGGAACAGGTTGCCCAGAGAGGTAGTAGATGCCCCAACCCTGGAAACATTCAAGGTCAGATTAGACAGGGCTCTGAGCAACCTGATTAGTTGAAGATGTCCCTGCTCATTGCTGAGGGGTTGGACTAGATGACCTTTAAAGGTCCCTTCCAACCCAAACTGTTCTACGATTCAAGTTTTAGGAAGTTTAACACTGAAAAACTCTACAGCTACCCTGCCAACACCTTTTGTGATCTCAGCGAAGGATTACATCAAGGATTTATTAAAGAACAAACGAACACGCAAAAAAAAAAAAAACCAAAGTAAAAACACAAGAAAAAAGACAAACCCCAAACCCAAATGCTGTGACTGCCAGTAACTAACTCTCTATCTCTGGATTCTCTGTTTCCTCAGTTGCCCAAGGCATGTCATGGCCTAAGTTTCCCAGGTCTTCCTGGCTGTTGCTTTATTCTTTGACAACTGTATAAAACTGATGTTCTTCCAGTTGCCTTTGAATATCACAAATATTTCGCATATGCTGAAACTTAACATCAGAAGATCAAAAACCATCAGTCAAGCCTTTGAGCATTATTAAACATGAGGTACCCAGGCCTGCTGGTTGTAAATTTTTAGACAACACATCCTAGAAGACTTATGTTCTTTGGTGACACCTGGCTCAGAGGGCAGCTCTGCCTCTTTCCACCCCACTACAAGGTGCCCACTGTGCTTCACTAGCTTACTTTACTTTTGCTCATGCCCTCGTAAGGTCACTAAATCCCAAACCACTCATGCAGCACAGCTCTGCACTGTTCTCCTGCTGGGCATAACCTGACGGACAGCAGTGAATCATAGCCCGTCTTATCCCAACAGAGGAAGGGGAAGATAAGGCCAAGACTAAGTTACTGGCAACTACAATCACTGCAACTCTTGTGCTCCAGCAGAGACTTTCTTATTGACCCTCCCTGGGGAGCTTAAGGAAGGTGGAGCCTCTGCTAAGTGTGAAAGGAGGCATGAGCTCTATGGCCCAGCCCAGCATGAAAGATAGTTTCAGTACCTGGAATTTGGTCCAGCAGCTGGGGCTGCAGAACTGGTAGACAACCCGGTCTGTCTTGTTGTAATAGCAGGGTTCAGATAAACTCTTTCTGCAGAAGCTGCAGGGTCTAGGGGGACCTGATGAAACAGATAGGAATTGGTGAGGGCAGCAGCACAGGACATGGGACTGGATTCTGAGGATGGCATGCAAGCTACTCACTCATCCTCAGCCTGTCAAGGATTATCAAAAAGCAAGGAACAAGAACACCAGGAAACTAAGAGCATCAGATTCTGCTAGGACAGAAATGTTAAAACATAGATGGAGAGCAGAGTGGTTCAAGGAAGTGACCCTGGATCTACAGGAATTCGGACAAAACAGGCTGCAGTACCTGCACCAGAGACCATACTCATTCCTGGACACTCTGGTAGTCCATGTAATGGAAAGGACAATGCCAGCACAGTACGGCACTACAACTGCTGCCTGCATTCTCAAGAACAATAATGTACACTACCCCTCAGTATTAAGATGTCTACATGTTGCAAGGGTTCCTCCCTCTCCAAATCTCCTTCCCCTTGTCCCACTGGACTCCTTCTCAGGCAAGCAACAGGCCTTCTTTCCAGTCTCAACCACAAGCAATAAATAGTACTAAGCAAGGAGTTAGAGTGGAGAGGTGACTGATTCCCTGCACATAGGTGCTCTTACCAACCAAGCCTGACTGCTTCACTTTGTGGGAGGTAGTGCAGCAAATGGAGCAGAACAGCCCCATTTTGCCACTGCGATCCACGTTGGGCAGCATGTCGAAGTTCTTGCACAGCGTCTTGCACCACATGCACGGGTAGACTCGAGTGTTCTTCTGCAAACACAGAGCAGAACAGAGCTGCCAGCTTGATCATCAGAGCTGGCAAGGTCTGACCCTCGTATCCCACCCCACTACTGTATCCAACACAGGGCAGCTCTCCTGCAAGGAACACCTGATGCCAGAGCCAGCCTCATAGTCTGCAAAATCAGGTGGTGATAGCAAAAAAGGCTGCCTTCAGCACCTCACCTTCTCATTTCAAGAGTACCCTGGCAGTAATACAGAGCTTGGTGATCCTATCAAGACAGTTAAATGAAGCCTACTCAGGCCACAGGGGAACATATCCAGCCAAGCTTTTTGGGGAGACACCCAGAAGAAGCCAGCCCATCATGCTAACTGCATATACCAGTATCGCTGCACAGTCCAGCTTATCGAGTGCCTGGCCCATGCTCAGGTCCAAGATGGGTCCCATGCAGAATAAATAAATTTTGTTGGCCTACTTCAGTTTCTCCACAGCAATCTCTTAAATGATTTGTCAGCAATAAAAGGCCAATGGGATTCAAGTCACCTGCTATTGCATAAAGTGCCCTGTGCCACATCGAGCAAAGGAGCTGTGTGCCCATGGAGACCCCCCACCTCAGGCAGCTGGCTTCACACACCTTCTTGTAACTGTTAAGACAGGCAGAGTTGCAGAAGCGTTTTTGCTGGCCTTCATGAAAGAGGTACTCCAGCGGCAAGCCCTTGTTGTAGATGTAAAGTCCACAGTAGTCACAGCAGTTAGTTTTCAGCCCCTTGGTGGCCCGGAACTTGGTGAAGCAGGCATCGCTACAGATGCGGTGAACCACGCTCCCATTGCTGACCTCATGCTGGATCTGCAGAGACAACATTGTTGTCACTCCCCCCAGACCACCATGTGCCTCCTTCTGACACACGTGCATCACTACTACCACAGCCCTTGGCATAACAGGCTGTTTCTCTAAAACTCAGGTAAGTGCCATACTGGAAGCTGGTGTGGTCTCAGGCTGGCCTCCTTTGCCAAAAGTCACTGGAGCAATTGGGAGAGTGGAGTGGCAGGAAGCAATGAGCTTCAGGGCAGGGAGAAGCAGAAGCCTTATTTCTTCTGCCAGAACAAGGGCTGGTTCACAGTAACAAGGAAGGACTGGGGAGTGAGCCCAAGCCAGCTCAGAGGCTGAGGATTCACAACACAGGAAACCTGGCAAATGCCCTGTGATGGTCCCAGGCAGGGCCAAGTGCTGCAGGTCACAAGCACCTCACACAGGACATAGGAAGGACAAGGCATTTGTTTACCTCGCCAGGTTTGTGGCAGACGCTGCAGCGGCTGGTGTCAGAGGCATCTGCAAACTGAGGGGCTGGTCTGTGCTGCTGGGCCTCATAGAGGGAGAGGCAGACAGAGGTACAGAACTCATGGAAAGAGCCGCCTGAACCAATCTGGGCAACCACAGAGTCCTTGGTGTTCCAGATCTCCCTGGGGATCAGAAGGGGTTGTGTTAGTGCAGGGACACATCAGTCCTGCCACGAAGGGACAGGATGGCACACTGCAATGCACGGGACTTTCTGGTGTCCCAAAAGCGTGGCAAGAACTGCTTCACAGCAGCTTCTATCCCAGCCCAGAGGGATGGTGCCTGAAAATGGAGCATGTGGAAGGCTGTTTTGAAAGGAGGCTGGGATATGGGGTATTGAGCCTGGGGACAGGCAGGGAAAGGCAATAATGTGAAAGGGGTGTTAGGGTGCATGTGATATGCGGTGTGTGAAGGAAGACATGGGGCAGCAGCTGGCAGTGGGCAGGAGTGATAGGGCTGAATGGGAAGCATGAGGGTCACAGGGATGGAGACTGGCTGGTAGAGGGCTGTGTGGCAGGTGAATGGGGTCACAAGCACAGGAGCATTGAGGAAAGGGGAATGAACACACACTTTTTACAGAAGGTGCATATCTTCTTGCCAGGTGGTTTTTTTGAGAAGGTGGTGAGACAGGAGCTGGAGCAGAAGAGCTGAGGGAGCCCTTTACGCTGGTAGGCAGTTTGGCCCTTCTGCAGTGGGGTTCGGCAGTTGGCACAAGTCATCTTGGTGACAGCAGAGCGGGCAGCCCGCTGTGCCATCTGAGTGCGTAAAGACATGCGAGTTGAGCGCCGGGTACGAAAAGGAACAAAATCCTCATCATTGGGATCATCCACCATTGCATCAGAGTCTTCATCAGAGACTGGAACTGCAAAGCAGCAGAGAAAGATGCACAGAAATCCCACATTAGGAAATGAGACAGAAATCTCTGCCATGAGAGACACGCCGGGGCTTTCTGAGGTCAGGTCCTGGAGTCCCTCTACATGCTTTGTACCTATCTGGGTGGGATGATAAAGGGACCCTTAAAAGATATTCTGTTGGAATTGGAGATGAATCAGGAGGTCTTTAAGCAAACCAGGCTTAAGTACAACTCCTCTCTAGGAAGTCATAATTTGCCAAGGTTGAGCAGAAGCCCAAAGTGTGAACACTTACAGCAGAAAACCCTCCAAGAACCAGTAGACCTTAAAGGGAACAAGCTGTATCACCAGCCTCCAGCACAGGCTGCACAGGCAGACAATGAAGGAGCAATGCACAAATACTAGGGAATGGCGGGGTGACACTCTACATCTCAAAGAACAGAGACCTCACATACTTCTGCAGGAAAATCCAAAAAAAACGCAACCTTCCTTCAGAAGGCCTGCTGCCATAGAGACAAAGGAAGAAAGTTCCTGGCTGAGGAGATAGAAGATGGATTTCCTGGGAACAACCCCGGAGTCTCATCCTATTACTTGGTGCTTGGTGTCCACACACCACTGTAAAAATATTACAACCCTCCCTTCAACCTAAGTGCCCTTGGAAATCAAGGCAAGTACCCCAGGATGAAGACTCATGGGGTGCAGAGACCTGTCTTGTGTAAGTGGAAAGTCTGCACAGAAGTTCCAGAGTTCCAACCATGAACACCATGAACCACCTGCCCACAACGAGTCTGGGCCCCGCTCTCTGGCTGAAAACAGGCATGAGCTACTCCTAGTTACTCACTGCTCTCAGAGGAGTTCACAGTTTCAGGCCTGGCAGTTTCTGATCTTCTGGCTCGTTCACTTCTTTTCTGCTCCTAGAAGACATTCAGCAAATACTTAGGCTAACCATCTGGTAGGACAACAATGGATAAATATCTCAGATCACAATGGAGTTCCAACTTCTGGGATTTGCTTTCCCAATAACTAGGCTGAAAACATAAAACTCCATGGATACCTGGCCAGAGTTGGCAAGATAGGAGAGAGGGGGAAGTAGGTTTATAAGAATGACCTTCCAGCTGGGGGTAGCAGGGACACACTGAAGCCACATTACAGCACAGTGGCAGTGCAGAGATCACTCTGTCACAGAAGACAAGTGAACTCCTTCTCATGGAGTTTGACAACAGCCAGCCACCCTCTATGCTCCTGCAGCATATGTACTTGACTGCACTCTCCTCACCTTCTCAGTTGGCAGCTCGCTTCCCTTCCCAGACAGGCCTTCTCCTAGAATAGAAGCACAGAAGAAGCTTGCATCTAACATCTTGCTTTTCTCCAACAGAAGAAGGTAGGTGCTCTTCAAATGCAGCCACCCTTTGGGTCAGTCTGCACATGAAGCCTCAGACAGTCCTGGCTAAGAAGCACAGTTCTGGTGGTGATCAGACACGGGAAAGTTCCTAAACCCACCATCTATAGTTAGAGATCCAAATACATAGATTGGGAGGAGTTCTGTAAGGGGGAGACCTCCCTGCACGGGTGATGCATGCTGGGCAGTTGCCTCCAACTGCTTCTGACTGAGACTGAGCATCTCCTGAGGACGGTCAGCACAGGCGGAGGGACTTGCCTATTGGAAACACCTTCTGGTGATTCTCAGTTTCAGCAAAGACTCCAGTGATGAAGAGTGTGAGCTAAGCTGATGCACAGCCGCAGCTTTATCAGGGAAGCTCCTAGCTGACACAAACATTGAAAATCAAAGTTAAAGCTATGAAAGCCAGAGCAAGAGCTTGTGTGCACCAAGGGAGCAGCTTCCAGAGCATTACTCCGTGTAAGCAAGATGCTTTTCCCAAATCTAGCCCACCAGTAGCATTGACAATTTCCATAGCAGGGGATGATGGGGTAAGTTGGAGCACAAAACAGACTCCAGCTTCAACAATGTGCAGCAGGATGATCTCCTGAGCAAAACTAAGCCAAGCTCTGCAGAGATAACAACCTACCTGCTGGTGGTGAGGCTTCCTGTGCTTTCAGTACACTACTGTCTTTAAGTGAATTGTTCCTGCTATCATCCCCTTCCTTTGCCTGGTTTTGCTCCCTGGGCTCAGGGGGCAAAGCTGCAGTACTGCTGTCTGGGCTCAGTTCCACCTCTGCTTCCCCTGCTAGCCCTTCCCTCTGCATGGGTGAGCTTTTCCTTGGTGCCTTCAACCTTGTCTTCTTTGTCTGTTTAAGACTGAGTTGTGAGGGCACCACCGGCAGACTTGAGGATTGTGCTGTGATTTCTTCCGAGGCTGGGGCACTGCTGAGGTCCCTGGAATCAGGAAGGAGCTGTTGGGGTGACTGAGGGGCGTTGTCATCAGACAGTGCAGGAATAGCAGCAGCATCATCTTCCTTTAGGTCGCCAGAATAATTTTTTGGTGCATCTTCCCCTTCTTGCCATGTTTCTGGAACAAGGGCTTCTCTAGAGAGGGCAGAGGAGTCCACCAGTCCATCCTCCACACCTTGGGAAGGATGTGCCTTATACAGCCCATCCAGACCCTCCGATTTATCTAGCTCCATCAAGTCAGCAGTCTTATTCAAGTCATCTAAGACCTCAGGTTTCTCCAGCATATCCAAGACACTAGGTTTATCTAGAACAAGGTCGTTTGATTTGTTTAGTTCAGACAGGTTGTCTGCTTTCACTAGAAGGTCCAAGTCCCCATCTGCAGTCATCTGCTTGGATTGATCCCAGTCAGGAGGCTGAAGAACTGAAACTTCCTGGGTAGAAGCTGTTTGGGAGCCCAGGAGATCTTCCCCAAACTCCATGTCAGCAGGGAGATCGCCAATAAGTGGTTTGTCAGGCAAGGACAGGGGGTCCAAAGATCCTGAAAATTCACTGGAATCCATTTAGAAGACGGCAACTGGAAATGAGAGAGAGACTTGCAAGTTAATAAAATGTAGTCTAACACAGTGCATGAATTGCCTACTCTTCTGAATGCTGTTGGAATAAAACAAGGCCCAGCAATACTGCTAGCCATAACCAGGATACCAGCAGGTCAATCACATCCACCTGTGAGGTTACAAAACTCTAAAGCCAAACAGGAGCAGCAATACGCAGGAGGTCAGTATAGCAGACCTTTGGGAAGTCTACAGCCTCCACACACCTCACCATAGCAGGGCAAACAGACTTGCTTTTGGTAAATGACACAGTGGGCTATCAGAAACAACTCAAGCATCAATTCAGGAGGCTTCGCACGGCTGTTCTGTGGTGTGTAATACCCCCTCCCCTGCCTTCCTCTCTATCTCACCAGACCCAAATGATCTGGTCTGTCCTTTCTCCTGTCTGTTCTCATGGAGCTAACAGATCTTTTATTTTTAAAGTGTATTTTATCTTAAACAGAGGCAGAAAGAACTCCTTCACAGCTCTGTAGCCTGTTCCTTGAACAACATACAGGATGACAAGATGCATGAATTTTGTCAGAGGACAGATATAAGCCGTGTTATAGTATAACCACAGCTACAGCATAGCCCCACAAATACGTAGGCTAATATTCAGACGCAGAACAATTGAAACAGCTTAAGTTAGAACTACGAGGAATTCTGAAGATTGGCAAGAAGAAAGATGGTAAACCCCATGATGTTAAAGGCAGTCATAAGAGGAAGAACAAGTAGCAAAGTAGACACAAGCATGCAATGCGGAGTCAGGAAAAAAGACTAGTGTGACTTTGCAGGACAAAGACAGTGCACCTGCACAAGAAGATGTGATGCTTACTGCTAACAAAGGGACAAAGTTACAGCCCTGCTCCTCATGGTCGACATTATCACAAGACAGAAAGGGCAACACTTTGAGATGAGGCAAGTAAGCATTTATATCAATATTGGCTAAAAATGAATTATGCCCCCACAAAGAGATAATGGTTGACAAACCTGAGGAGGGAAAGGGAGAAGGAGGCTGGAGTCTACAAGCAGTGAGGCAGAGTAAGACTTAAGTAGCATTATGTCCCAAAACAGACTGTAAGCAGACACGACAAGGAAGGCACTAGAATCAAAAGATGTGGCACCAACGTATACCCTCATTATGAGAGTCTATCTGTTTCTAAATTTGACACTTTTTTAAGCCCTGAGGCAGAAGATTCGGTATTCCTGTCTATTGGGGCTTACTATGGGCATAACTCATCTATATCAATGAAGGAGGAAGCCTGAAATAATTTCACTGGTGATGGCTGATTAATTTCTTCGCTATATCCTTCCCCTGAAAGGATAATGAAGTCTCACTCACAAATGATTTACTCAGAACTAAATAGGACATATCTGGACAGAGAACGTACCCAACTTCTGAAACTCATTTCAGCAGGAGTTTAGGGAATCATACCCTACAGCTGGAGTTCAAAGCTGTTGCCTCCTTATTTTATCTAAAAACACAGCCACATTTTCTGTTTCACAGTGGCAGATAAACACTGCTCCCACAATCACAAGCAGAAACTACAGAAGATGAAATCTTCAGTGATGCTCAGCAAGTTTCACTGCTAAAGACTTTGGTCGTTCTGTTCACTTTCTTTAGTTACAGAGGAGACAAAGCTTCTAGAATGAGCCAGTTCCAGAGCAATACGATGTAATACCTGTTTTAGAGTGGCTGACAGAAAGAACAACAAAATGAAATAGAAATAAAGACATCTGAAAGAAAGGTCCTAAGGATTTGAAGCAGGCAAGAACCCTCTCAAGATGATATAGACATTTTTTCTGCTGCTCCGAATACAAACAATGCCTCCTCCTCAAAGATGTCCTCCACCCAGATATTCAGACAGCAGACCTTACAACAATAAGCAGCAGAAATGTCAAGCCACCCAGATGAATAAGGAAAGTTTATTTATAGGTATACTTAACAGGACTAACATACTCCTCAAACTCACCTTCAGACACTTTGCACGAGTCTGCAAAGAACCACAGAGGTGATATCCTACACTATTTGCCACTTCCAGCTGGCCTAGTCTTTGCTTCATGGAACTAGACACTGGGAACAATTATGGAGCATAAGAAATCCATTTGGGCATTCCCTCACAGAGGGTAATGCAGGCAACAATTAATCTATGAACTTGCCATGCTACTCATGTGCTCTACAAATAGACTAAAAGCGTCTGGTTTCAGTAATGTATGCCATAACAATGCTTTCAAACTTTGGGTGGGCGCAAAACCAACACAATGCAAGACAAGACTCTGACAAACTTAATGGTGACAACATCGGCCAACAAAATGATCTCAAAGAGAAGAAGTATTCTGCAGATTAAATCAACAGCAAACTATTGGTATGTGGTTGAGATAGACACGCAGACAGACCTTTCTGCAGACCCAAGAAAGTAAGTCAGACCCAAGTCTGCAGTAAGACTACTCACTTGCATGTTCTGGTTGGAAGCACAGTACTTGCCCTGTATGTTCAAGGTCCTGTCCGTTTCCATCAACTCTGTCTGAATCTCCCTGGCAGAACAGCTCACACGTTCTGGCGAACAACCCAAAACTACTTCTTCGATCTGCAAAGCTAAGGACTGCCACGGTTAGTCAAATGAAAGGACCATGTATTAGAATATCTTGTTCATATTCACACCAAGAACGAACACTTGGGGAGAGACTACAAGAAACATAACTAACAGGATGTTCCTCTTCGGCATATCCTCCGATCAAGCAGCAATCAGCTGCTGAAGAACTGCTTGGCTTGAGTTACACTGAGACTGTCACTGTTCAGAGTCTGTACTGGGTAAATCCTCTATGAATCTGCCTAATCCCTCTTTTAACCAATTTACACTTTGGGACTCCAAAAATTCCAGTGGCAATACGTTCTGCAGCCTAACATTTCGTTCTTAAAAGTATTTACCTTTCATTTATTTAAACCTGCTGCAGCAGAGCTCCACGACAAGGTGATACAAAGCAGATGAGTGCTGACTTTTGATGTATCTATAAGAATCTGGAAAAGCTGATGGAGTTAGAGTTGAAGCTAGACCTAAGAAGGTGATGCTGACAAGCAGTCTGAGTGGGAAAGAAAGGAATGTCCCTGCCCATCACTGCAATTCTGTTTCCCTGACAATGAAGTCTTTTCAGTGGCTTTCAACTGCCAGCTGATGAGGATGAAGAGGGCAGCCCTCAGAACAGGAGAGAACAATGCTTTCTAGCTCTGTGAGTTGCTCTGAAGTCAAAGACCACCTGAGGAAATTACAGCTGCCCAGCTGCAGCAGGGTAAGAAATGCTACTTCTTCCGTTTGCCCCAGGCGTTCAGATTCATCTGGGCTTTCTGCTGAGCTTCACAGTGAGCCAAGCTGCCAAATGAATGTGCACTTCGCCTCTGGTAAAGCCTCTTCTCACTTTCTCCAACAGAAGAAAAAGAGCTTATGGTTTCTGGCAGATGCTGAAATGATCCACCACAAGTCATCATTTTTTATTCCAGGACCATCCAATGCACAGCTCAGTCACTGGGCTCTGGCCACTGGTCTGCTTAAAGTCTTCCTCTTTTCCAGTCATATACCTGGCAGCAAGGAGAACACAACTCGGCCAAACAAAGAGGAGGCAGTGCACTGAAACCCTGCGTGTTACAGCAGATACGACAGCTCTATAGGACACTTGGAAACTCCTTACTTAGGACTCAGCACCATCCTCTCTGGAATATTCAGTAACAGATATTCCTGGGAAGATCAAGTTCAAGGAGCGAAGTCCACCATACAACAGTGTGAAGCAGCCTGCTTCTCAGGTAGCATGCAAGAGTTTCCAAAGAAGTGATGGCATAGCAGAGGGTCCTCCCTAAGCGCACAGGACTGGCATAGAAAGCAACATCGACCACCAAATCCAACACGTGTGATTACCAGACCTGACCTGGCCTTTCTGCCAAAGAGGGGGCACATGGATCTCCTCTCAGACCTGGAAGCTCAGAGTGAGACATCTCTGAAAGGACACTCAAGTGCACCACATGACTACCTGGGACTTTATCTAGCTTATTAAAGACATCAGTGGTGCTGTAACTGCACACATCTTCCACATTTTAGTGTCCACAGATAACTATTAGCAGGGGAACATGTGGCCTACCTACAAAAATGAGGCGCTAACATTAAACATTTAATTAAAACCAGACAGTAAGAAAAAATACTGTTGGTACTCCCTCATGATGAAGCGAATACCTCAGAAGTCTCTACTGCCCATGGAAGAGCACAGCCACACAGTGACTGCTTTCCTCTAGCAAAGGAACAGCAACTGCTTGGGTACCTGTCCTAGACTTTTGCTCATTGACATGGATTCAGATTTTCAAGACTTTTGAAGGCTGAAGGATTTATCTTTTTCACTATCAGAGATCATTTGAAATATGAATTTTTGTAGTTACTAGTTAATGCTTTTAAGACACTTCAGTCAACATTCCAGCTAATTCCTACCTACAAGTTCTGTAAGACCTGAGCAAAACCCTGGAGGAAGTTCCTATTTTTTGTCCCAAATTTTAGAATAAACAGTAACACCCAACCTAGTATTTCTTGACAAAAACAACAGTGGTCGATACACATTTCTATCAATAAAACATTAAGAAAATAATATCATGTCCTATCAGCATGGTTTCAGTCAACAGATTGTCATTAACAATATTATACCTTCAGCGACAAATATAGCAAAAGCTAATTTCATTGCTATGACTTATCTGAGTTGATAGCTTTCCAGATTCAAGCAGTGCAAACATCTATTACAGATTGGTTAACTCATTTTAAAGCAAATGAATTTATGAAGAACCACCAGTAAGCTAAGCACACTGCTAGGGACCAGGTTTCAGTCCAGTCAAAATTATCCAGAAAGGAGCAAAAAGGATTTTTTTATTCACTAGTGTTTTGGAGACGCAGCTCTCTGAGTTCCCATCTGGCAGCCTAAACTTGGTCTTCAAAGAGCACAAAGCCCATTGGTGACATTCAAAACAGTGCTGCTTGCACATAGTATCACGTTAGACCATTACTGTCTCATTCTTGGCCAGTGTCTACACTTGATGACAGATACTGGAAGAGCCAAGATGTTATCTGACACAGCAATACAAGAATCTTACTGCTTCAAGAATCAACCATGGTTCAAAAAACACCTTCCAGCAATAAACCTATATAGTTCATTTAAGAGAAATGGAGAGACATGACCCATCTCAAAACAAATACAAGGTAAGAAGATCTACAGCTGAGGACTCAGCAGAGACACAGACAAATACACACAAGGACTTGAAAAGCTGAAAGTCAAAGTTGGATAAACTCAGAATCAGCTATTTCCAGATTAACACTATAGATGATTACTTAAGCAACTAACCCAGGGATATGTAAACCCTCTGTGATTTGGAGATTTCACAACAGCATTCAGTGACTCTCTCCAAGTCAGCTATAGCTACTGCAGATGTCACTGGTCAAGTGCTTCAGCTTGTGCTTTGCAGGCAGGGCTCAGTGAACAGTTCTCATCTCCAAACGTATTACTGGTTCTCTCAATTAGAGTGCAAACAGCAGTAGCTATCACCGTGTCCCCTTCGGGCCAGTCTTCACATGTGACTGGAACCGTCCACATAACAGGAAGTGGCAGATAGGGAAAAGAAGGGCCTTCCCAGAACATCACCAGCAGCCTCAAGACTCCAGCTATGGTTTTCTAACAGTCCCAAAGCCAGGAGGTACCATGACCACCGCTAGATTTTTCTACACCAGGAGCACCAGTTTAGGGTGTAGGCCTCAAACTTCGTATTGGAGTCACCCAGAATCAAGCAAGCCTGAAGCCTCCAACACAGAGCAGATGGTGCTGCAAAACAGGACCATGAGTTCCCTGTTAATTCCTCAAAGGCAGGAACAACCAAACTAGATTTTCAGCTGGCATTCTAGAAACTTCATCTCAGCTTCAAGCAAGCACAAGAGGAAGGGCAAATTTCAGAAGTCTTCTTGCAGAATTGTTTGGCAGTAGGTTTACCAGGAGACTCCTTGCAACACTTCAAAGGTACTTGACAACATTCCTCAGATCTCAGTGCTATTTGCTGCTAACCAAACACCTCTGTACTAGTAGCAAACTCCAAGACAACCAACAGGAGCATGCTCATCCATCTGGAACACCATCCTGGAAGCAGTTTGAAACTACTTGGATACTCTCACATCTTTTCCTATGACCAGGATCCCTCCAAGCACTAAGTGGCAAGGCTTTGCAAGAGAGAAAGGAACAAGTCTAGGTACACTCTAATACAACTTGTTTTGTTTACAAGCGTTAAGACAGAGGTCTTTGCAGCAACGCCTGGTTGTCTAGAGAGCAATTCAGCTTCAAGAACCAACTCCACTCAGAGACCAAGTCAGAGAGAAAACTCTCCTGCTGCTTGTACAGCTTTGTAGCTATAGCACGAATAAACAACATTTCTTCCAAGGCTCACCATTCGCCACGTGACAACATCTGCCAAAGTAGCGTTATACGCAGGGGAAGGGGGTGGGCAGGTAAAAAAGCTTTGGGAGTACTATCTGAAGCACAACAAAAAAGCATGGAGGAGCACAACATGCTCGAGCAGCATCTGTTGAAACTGTCCTGATGATATTAAGACACTGATTAAAAGACAGAAATAGACAGTAGACCTGGAGATGGCCCCCAGGTCTCTACCTGTTGCCCAAATGCTGCAGGAGGGTGTTGGATCACCTAATGCAATGTCCTAGACACCTTCCAGAAGCAGTCACAGCCAGCTGGAGAGGTAAGCTGCAGGGAAAGCAGGTGACTCTCCAAAGGAGAGTGCTACAGCCTGGGAACAGGCCATGGACTCCACGGTCCTGGAGGTCCTCAAAACTCAACTGGACAAAGCCCTGAACAACACGGTCTCAAGTCAGGTCTGCTGTGAGCAGGAGGTCAGTTGGACTAGAGACCTCCAGAGGTCCTTTCCAACCTAAATCTGTCCTTGGTTCTTTGAATAAACCATACTACATGGGGAAGAGAGAGAAGACAAGAGGGCAGAGTTTCAGGGAGGACGTATCTTTGAGGGCAAAACATCTAATTTTCATTAAGTGGCCTTACAGAGCCAAAATACTAGCAGCACAAGGCGAGCTGTCTCCTCAGGCTTGCTGACAGTCCCAGATGCCTCTGCAAGGTGCCTGCTACTGGGACCCTGAAACAGCACCTCAGCACTGGGATGCTTCACCTCACGTGCAGCTGTACGAACTGGCCCCGGGCAATGCTGTGTTGAACAGACCAGTGTGCCACCCAGTCTAGTGACTGACTTCTTTCTCTTTACACTGTCTAGGGCTGAGCCAGTAGAACAGGCTTACAGGAAGCGGCCAGAAGACACCACCAAAGCCCATGGCCAGTAGAACCGGTGAAGATGGTCTCAAGCACTGCCCTTTCCTGACCTGTGCTGCCAGCAGAGGAAGAAGGTTAAACTCAAAACACTCTACCAAGATTAAAACATAATTCCAGTGAAATCCTGCTAGCACAGCTTTTGCTAAGCTAAAAAATTCATTGTCACAGCTGTAGCCTATTCCATACTTCCCTTGGATCACTTTCATCGTAACCCTTCTGCACTAGAGGCTTCTGCTAGCACACCTGTGTCCATCAGGATCACACATCCTAGCATCACTGACAGTTAAACAACCATAAAAGAAATAACACAGGGGTTTGCTCCTAAAGTAAGGCCGTGGGCTCAGCCTCTACCCCTTGCTCCGGCTGCTAGAGCTGTGGAGGAATCTGATGTGACTTACTGCCATCCCCCAAAAAATCCTTCAAAGCAAGGGCACTTGCAGTAAGAGGGATGTAAGCAGATGCGGACAAAAACAGAGATTGTGCAAATACGCGTGCTGGGGCTGTAAGCTGCGCGTTGGCCATTACAGGCAGCAGCTCCATACACTGTGGCTACTCCTTTAGTAAAGCTGAGCTGGCAACGACGACAGACCCACCCTCTTATCACCAGTTTTGATCCCAGGATAGGTAAGGTTAGGTGAGAAAATGCAGATTAAAAGTTTTCTTGAGAAATGCAGCAGCAGTTAAAGGGAAAGATGTTAAAGCCTAGAACAAGAGCCATAGCTGAAGCACAACAGCAGAAGGGAAGAGCACAAACAAAGCAGCTGTCATACTCATGAGAAAGAGATTCCAGAACCATTCCCCAGCACTCAGCTGAGCATTCTGTCCCCCACCATCACCTGACACAGACCATGTCCAGCGCTGCCTCTGCCCACATAAGCGTATTCGACTGCCAGGGCCTTTCCCCATGCCAGGCACACACCACAGACAGCTCCCAGCCCTGCCTGTGCACACCCTCCTGCCTGGGAGGTACTGATGCTCCCCAGGGCAACTCGCAGGCCATAGCCACGCTGCGCACAGGCACCCCAGCCTGGCGAGGCTTCAGCAGATCAGGGCTTTGACTCCTCCAGCAGCACAAGGCAGCTTCATTCCCATGGGGCTGTACTTTTCTCTTACATGGCCTGATCCTCAAGAGCAGCGCATGGCATCCAGGGATCCTCACATCACACTCCGGGCCTCGGGAACACTCCTAAGCCCTGCCCCAGCGCAGACCCACCCCACTCATACTGGGAGAAGGCGGACAGAACGTCTGGCCAGTTCACAGACCATCAGCTGCGTTTTTTGCTACCTCCACAGACTTCATTACTACGTGTGGTGACAGCATCATAAAGGCTGCGGCTGCATGAAGCACCTGCCCAAGACGCAGGGAGAGGCGAGCTGAGAAGGGTGCTGGGGCAGAGCCCCAGGCGCTCAGCAAGCTACGGGCAGCCAAGTGCCAGGGAGAGACCGGGGGCCATTCGCTGCCAATCCCAGTGCAGCTCCCCACAGCAGGGACAGACCCCTCCGGGGTGGGTGCCCCAGCGGCTAGGGTGGTCTCGTGAACCACGAATCCCTGGCCCCAGCCTATGTCCAGGCACCGATACGGCAGAGGGGCAGCCGGCCCCCAGTACCAGGGTGGGGGCCAGCCCAGGGCCTGCCTCTCCCATCCCCCCATGCCAACCGGCACCGGGGCAGGTGCTGCGCGGGGACGGATGTCAGCACGGGGCCTGCCCCGCCACACCGGGGGAGACCTCGACGCGTGTTCTCCCAGCTGGGCGAGGGTCACGCCGCGGCCGCCCCCGTCCCAACCGGCGGGGGCGGGACGAGGCCGCCCCCCCCAGCAGACGCGAGGCCGGTGCCGCATCGGGGTGGGGTCCCCGGGACCCGCCCCCCGCCGTAGGGCGCCCCCAAGCGGTCGCCACGGGGGAGGGGGAGGAGCGGCGCCGGCCCCGCCCCCTCGCGGCGCGGTAGCCCCGCCCCCTTTCGGCACGCGCGCGCCCCGCCCCCCATCCTGTGGGGAAGCCCCACCCGCCCCCTCGGGACCTGCGCCGCACGCGCCTGCCCCGCCCCCACCCACGGGGCCAAGCACGCGCACCTCCCGGGCGGGCGCCTCGAGGCTGCCCCGCGCCGCGCTGCGCCCCACCTGCGCCTCTCGTGCAGCCGCGGGGAGGCGCTCGCGGCCGGTGCCGCTCGTACCTGCCTCCCTGTCGCTGCGCCGCCCGCTCTACTCAGAGCCCGGATTCGGGTCGCGGCCCCTTTAAATGGAGGCGCCGCTCGCAGCCCTCAGCGCGCTGCAGCCCGAGGGGGGGCGGGGGCAGCACCCCATTGGCTGTGCAGAACGAGGGACGCTTTCCCATTGGCCGCAGCGGGGCCTGGGCTCGCGAGACTCGCTTGCAGGCAGCGGCCTCGGAAACACGGAGCGGAGCCCCGCAACAGCCCGGATTCCGCCGGGCGGCCGGAAAGCCCGGAACGGATTCCCGTGGCGGAGTGGGGCCGCGCGAACAGACAGCGCAGAGCCGAATGCGGACAGCCGCCGCACCCTAGTGGGGCACGGCGCGGGGGAGGTGCGCGGCGACGGGCGCGGGCCGGAATGGGCCACCCCAGTCCCCGGTGGGGTCCCCGCGGTCACCCGCAAAGTGCGGAGCGGATCGCGTGGTGTGGGCTTGCCACCCCTCCCCCCCCGCCCTTAACCCTCTCGCTGCTGCCCCGAGGGGTCCAGCCCAGCCGCGCCGCCACAGCCTCTACCTGTGCGCGGTGGACCCGCCCGGCTAGGTCCAGGCGCCGCCACCGCCTCCCTGGAGCTGGAGCGTCTCCCCGGGGCGGTGAGTGACAGCGCGGCCAGGCGGGGCTTCCGCGGGGGCCCGGGACATGGCACCGCCCCCGGGAGGGGCTGCCCCGGCCGGCGCCCGCCGCCCGTACTCCGCCCCCGGCACCCCACCCCCTCTTTGACACCCCCCCACCCAGGCTCCCCAATCCGACCCAGGCCCCGCCCCCTCCGAGTTCCCCCGGCTGCTCTCCCCCACCCGCGCCCCCCCCCCACACCTCCCGGGCTCCCCTCCCCCAACCATGAGAGCCCCCACCCGGGCTACCCTCCCCCACCCGCGGCACCCCCACCCGCGACCCGCCCTCCAACGGGCACCCCTCCCCCATCCATCCCTCCCTCCGTGGGCCCAGCCGTGCCGCCCCGCGCGGTTTCCCCCAGCCAGGCTCGCCCCCCACCCCTCGGGGTTCCCCTCCCGGCGGGACCGCGTTGCCTCCATCCTGGATGAGCACCGTTCTCCCCTTGGCCGCCCCGCTCCCCCGGAGGGCTCCTCCATCCTTCCCCCCGCCCCGGGAGCCAGCCCCCTCGCAGCCAGCGGTTTCGCCTGCCCGCGGGGAACGCGGAGGAGTGCCGGGCTGGGCCCTAGGGGCGCACCGTGTGCGCAGCGCTGGGGCCAGCAGGAGCCGGGGCGACGGAAGGAAAAGCAGGTTTACGGCCGCCAGCGTTGCGGAGAACCGGCCGCACCACCGGCTGTTCCTTGCTCCGAAAGGACTCCCGCACCCGAGGAGCGGGCTGGCCACGGGCTCACGGCACCCCTGCCGGTTACGTGCGACGGGACACGGAGAGGAACGGAAGGTTTTACTGAAAGGCGGTGAACCCAAAGCCCGCCGGAGGCAGTCAGCGACCACGCTCCCGCGGCGCCCGAGCGGACGGTTCCCGGCACCCCGCGGCCGCCGGCGGCAGGGCCCGGCACGGCGTGGCAGGACCCCCCCCGCTCCCGCAGGCCGGTCCCTGTCGCCGAGCCGGCTGCCCTCCCGCGGCGGGCCAGCACCGCCCCGGCGGAGAGGGCTGGCGGGGCGGCGGGAGCCGGGGCCGGCGCACGAGGGGCAGGCACCGGAGCGCCCGCGGCTGCACACGGCAGGAAGCGGGCGCGGGGCTGGGCTGGCGGTCGCCCACAGCTTCTCGAGGAGACCCAAGCGACGTACCGGAACTCCGGTACTCACTGGCCGTAACGGACGGGCAGAGCGGGGGCGGAGAGGCCGCCGCTTCCGCCACTGGCCAGGGCGCGCACGGGGGGATGGGGGGAAGCGGACACCACAGGAGCGGCGTGAGCGCGCGGCGCTGCACGCGCGCAGCCCCTGCAGCTGTCTCTTTAAATCGAACGGCCCGCGCCGCGCCTGTGCGCGTCGTGCGTGTCGTCGTCCGTCCGTCCTCCCCCCCCCCAACCCCGGCACTGCGCCTGCGCCGAGCGCTCCGGCGGCTCGTTGAGCTTCTTTGTCCCTCTCTCGCCTCTCACCCAAGCTTGATCCCTGTGCTACTGATTGGCAGCGCGCGCGCCGCAGTCCGCTGCCGCCGGGCAGCCAATCGGCGGGCTGGCGGGGTGGTTGCTCCCGCTCAGCTACCGTCGGGCTGTGAGTGGCAGCGAGCACGGCCAGTGGCGGCACGGCGCTGGAGGCTGGGCGGCCAATGGGAGCGCGGGTGGTGGGCACCGGGTTAGGTTGCGCGAATTCCGGCCGTGCGCGCGCTCTGCTCCGGGCTGCTGCGGGGCGAGGAGGCCGCGATCCGCCTCGGCGCTGGTGTCCGCCGCTCGGTGAGGCCGCGGCGCGGCGGCTCCGCTCCGCTGGGGTCGGGCGTTCCCGGGCGGTGGTGGCTGCCGCGAGGGCGCTGCCGGTGCCTGCCGCCGTCTGCGCGGCCCGGCCCGCCGCTGCACGCGGCCGCTGAGGCGGGCGGGCCCCTGCGGGGCGGGCCTGGGGGCGGCGGGAGTCACCTGGGGGTTGGGGGCCGCCGGCGGGAGCCCAAGTCGAACTCCGGGCCGCAGCCGACCGGGCGTATCTGCCTCCAGGTGGGGAAGATGCAGGGCAACAAGGGCTTCAGCATGGAGAAGCAGAACCACACTCCGCGGAAGCAGCACCAGCACCAGCAGCACCCGCCGCCGTCCATACCCGCCAACGGGCAGCAGGCCAACAGCCAGAGTGAGTCCCGGGCGCGCCGCGGGGGGCCGCCCGGCCCCGCTTTGGGTAGGCGCTGAGCGATCGCCCTCGCGTTGCGGGGAACTCCGGGTGCTGGTTCGCCGCCGGCTCGTTCGTTTTAGAACAACAAAAACTCCGGTCCTCGAGCAAACAGTGGCTCGCGCTTGCTGTTCGCTTGCAATAGTCAGTTTTTTCCGTTGTTGGAGACGGTGGGTTGTTTCTTGGGATTTTTTGCTCAGCCTCCGCAAAGATGTGTGCGGCTCCCGTAGGTTTGGCTGGGATCTCTTCCTAAGTTTCTTGGGTTCCTGAAGCTGAACAGTGATGTAGAGGATCCTTCTTTGTCTCAAATTCTGAAGGAAAGCTCGCATGAAGAGTTTGGAGGTCTCTGAACCTTTAACAGTGTTTCTGTAAACCTTGCAAATACGAGATAGCCTGTTTTCCGTTGGTGCTGTTTCCTTTTTTTTCCCCCAGCTGTAACAGATGGTTTCTCAACACAGGTTTCCTTATGTACCAGCGAAATAAATTTGCTGTCTGTAGAGACGGAGTTTTAGTAAGAACATTGTTACAGCAGTTTGCAGTCGCTCCTTAAGACTAAATTTTTACATGAGAGAAGGAGGAAATACCCAACTTTACTTAATATTTCAGCATTCAGGTACTAGCTGACATTGATCATGGCTGTTGCTCTAATCGAGTGCGTTTCTGGGTTTGTTCTTAATCAGTGTGGACTGTATCTCTGTAACTCGGGATACAGAGGGGATGCTTCTGAGCTGAGACAAGACGTGTTACTGGTTTCTGGGGCCTTAAGTGCTCTAACTTGGTAGTTTAGATGTACAGCAGCAAGACACTGCTATCAGCGTTTTCAGGGGAGGAAATGCTTTAGTTATATTAGAGTTTTTTTTTTTTTTTTTTTTTTTAGTTTGGACACTTTGGCTGTTCAAAACAAAAGCTTATAGAAGTCATGTACACTTTGCATGATTCCTGTATGTGTTTTGTCTGTCAAAGTTGCAAGTTTAACTATATACACGCATGCAGAGCTACTGGGTTGGTTAAAAAAAAACCCTGCATGCTTTTACTGGGTGGCCCTGTTAAACAGGCTCCTTATCAGCTCATAGGAAATAACAGACAAGGGTGGCAGACCAGTCAGTTTCCAGTCAAGTTGGAAAAAATACACCACAACAACTGTATTGTGTTCTCACAGAGATCAGCTTATAGTTAGTGACTGTATTTCAGATTCCGTTGAGTGGATCCGCCTAAGGCAGAACAGTGATGCTGGTATAACTCTACTCTAAGTCCCTCCTAGGGTATTCACAGGCCTTCCAGTTGGTACCGAAATACTTCTGGTAATGGTGTGAGGAAGTTCACAAGACAAAAGCACTCATGCACCCTTGCTGTATGAAGTAGATAACTTACTCTCACTATTCTTCAGTAGATGTACCGTCAGTTGTCTTTTTTGCCGTGCTTCACAGCCTAAATCAAGCCACTCCTGTTGGTAACTTGTTTCATGTGTTGGCCATGAAGTGTGTCCTCTGCAAAGCAAAAGAATGGCTTTCTATGGCTTGTGTGGGGAAGTTTCATATGCATTTAAGAAAATGGGACACAGGAAGGTAAAGTGGTGATGAAGCCAACCCGTGTCTGGCGTAGAGCAGATCTTCCAGAATCGTGCTGAATTAAGGGTTAAAGATTGTATATGCCTGTGGGGATTTGAGAATGTTTCTACAATCTGTCTTGTCTATTACTGGTAGATATAGCATTACTTACTGAATATAGATTTTTGTTTTTATAACAACTTTGTAGTTTCTTCTGAGGTCTCACCTATATGGCTGGGTTTTGGGGTGTTTTTTTTCACTGTTTTCACCATTCCAGCCTTCTCTTCAGCTCGGAATCCAAGACTCTAGAACCCAAATCCCATCTTGTAGAATGACACTTATCTCAAACGTTATCTGTCTGGGCAAAATTTCCTCTTGTTTGTGTATTTTTCTAGATATCTGGGGTTGTTTATTTTTTTTTTTAATTAAAAATCTAGTTGACCAAACTGTGGCTTTCATATGCTTATTCAGGTTGTAATAGGAAAATCCTGTATTGTGACTATAGTTGATTTTGTTGCAGGCCAGTCGTCTTTACTAGATCTCCAAAAGTTGAGTGAAATCTCTCATGTTATTTCAAGCCGCAGTCTGTTTATAGACTGTCTTTCACAGGTGTTAATGAGGGCTGATGTTCAAGCATGTGTTCTCTTTAAAAAGAACATGGGCCCATTCTGAAATAAAATCCCCTTGTTGCTGGAGAGGTGGCTGGAGAGGTTTGAGATCAGAGTGATAGGTGGTGTTGCCTGTATTGTCCTGTGTCTCTGTGTTCACTGTGATGAAACCTAATAGAATTTATCCCCCCAACTGTAGAGCAGCTGTGTACCTTATTCCCCTCAGATGAAGGCCTGACTATTGACCTGAAGAATTTCCGGAAACCCGGCGAAAAGACCTTCACCCAAAGAAGCCGCCTGTTTGTGGGGAATCTGCCCCCAGATATCACAGAAGAAGAGATGAGAAAGTTGTTTGAGAAATATGGCAAGGCAGGTGAAGTTTTCATACACAAGGACAAAGGCTTTGGCTTTATCAGGCTGGTGAGTGACTTGCTACCTTTGGGGTATTTTCGTGGCAGTGAATCACGCTGGAGGAGTACTGCTGATTGGAAGAAGTAGATTTTCAGATGCTGTGCTAATTAAGCCTGCTGTCGATTTTAGTAACCTGGAATATGGGATCAGCTTCTACAAGTGGTTTGTGTGGAGCTTGTTAGGAGAAGGAATGTGAGTTCAGGCAGCTTTTGGCTGAGATATCTGATAAAGTTATTCTGAAGTCAGCTGGTAGAAAACGAAGAAAACATGAACGTTATAGCCAAGGTGGGCTTCCGTTTTCTGTCTGTGAATGTAAGTTGTCATGCAATATTACTGGGATGATGGATGCTCATGAGGTAGGAGATCTCTAGATGGTCACATTGAAGTGTGGCTAGGAGGGAGGCAGCTACCAAGTAATGGTTCCCAGACTTTATGGGCTCGTATACTACCTTGCTGAGAGACTCGAGGTTAGTGAATGGAGCCTGAGGTTCCCACACCAAAGTTTGGGGCACTATGCTGTACTTGGTAGTAACTTGAATGAGTGGAAAGGTGTGAAACTGGCATAGGATGTCTTTCATGGATTGTCATACAATCAGGATTTCCTTTCATAGTTATCAGACTTGACTAATAGCTGAATCATGATTTTTATTTTTTAATGTATTTATCTTTTAAAAAGAGTTATGCTTTGTAGCCTTAGTATAATTATGTCTGGTAGATAACAATCATGTAATTGTTTGCTTAGTTCGTACTGGCTGTTGGATGAAACTTATGTCTGATCTGTTTTTTACTCCCAAACTCTGCACATGCCTGTTCAGCTGGAATCATTGGTAACAAAGAATGGCTGTGGGTTGTTAGTGTGCTTTTTACCGTGCTATGGGAGGATTATTTGTTCCTCTCCTGTGAAGTACGTGTGCAGGGGAAATAGGCTTGTGATTCCTTTGTGACTTTGACTAGCTGATTCTGTACTGCATTGAGAGTTTTAATGATAACTTTTTTTATCTTCAGGAAACTCGCACTCTGGCAGAGATTGCAAAGGTGGAACTAGACAACATGCCTCTCCGTGGGAAGCAGCTAAGAGTGCGTTTTGCATGCCACAGCGCATCGCTGACAGTCAGGAACCTGCCTCAGTTTGTGTCCAATGAGCTCCTGGAGGAAGCCTTCTCAGTGTTTGGCCAGGTGGAAAGGGCTGTGGTTATTGTGGATGACAGAGGACGATCCTCTGGGAAAGGCATTGTGGAGTTCTCAGGGAAGCCTGCTGCTAGGAAAGCCCTGGATAGATGTAGTGATGGGTCTTTCCTGCTAACTACGTAAGTGTGGAGTGCGAGAAGTGCTGTACTGGCATGTGTGCAGGTTGATGGGTGGCATTGGCTTGTGAGCAATGTTTCCTAACACCAGAGCGGGACAGATGAGATATGGGGCAGAAGGTGGTAGGTGGTTTGCCCAGGGAGAACTTTTGTTCCAACAAGAGTGAGTCTGTGCTGAAACTCAGGTCTGAAAACTTTCTTCTGGGAAGCTGCTAGTGGGGTAAGTGCATAAAACTTCCCAATAAGCTTTTTCTCTGTAAAGCCTTCTTGGGCAATTAAAGTAGCCTTGAAGAAGCAGGAGCTATTTCAGAGACCATCTGTATCATTAACCCTAACCATTCTATGATTCTATGATTTGTTGGAAACGAGACTCAAGCGTGTTAATTGCGTGCGCTAGGTCGCTTCAGAGGGGAGTCATGGGGTGGGACTTCACTCATTCCACGTGAGGTGGAATGCTGACCCACTACTGTGGTTATGGGACGTGTGGGAGAAGCCGGTCAGATAGATGGGATTGCTTGGAGTTCTCACCATAATAAACTGTTTTCCTTGTGCTTGAATATCATAAGGCAATGAAGCGTGTTCTTACACAGTTGCATGAACTTGCTCAAGTAAATTACTAATTCTAGATGTCTTCCACACAGCACAGCTTGTTGCTATTAAGAGGTAGCCATTTTTGATCTCTTGGAAATAAAAATTACTGTATGTTTTGTGTGTATGCACTGAGAATTTGTGAATAGAATACTTCCTGAAATTGGGGCTGTATTGCTAATTCCTGAAGTAAGTAAGTTTTGTGCTCTTTGCTTATCTCTTTTTTTCTTGGAGACCTGCATATGGCACAACCATACGCGAGCACATTCAGTTTCAAAAAACAGGTGGTTTGGTTTTTCAATATCTCTGTTTCTCCCTGAAACCCTTCAGGGATAGCTAGCATAGTGTGTAGCGCTCTGCAGGAGGGTTGCTGTTGGGGTGCTTTTGCTGATTCAGAAGTCTGTATCCTGAAAGAGCCATGAAAACGCAGTTTTAGAAGTGATCCTGCAAAACTAATCGCCAGTGTATAACCGAGAGCACCCGAGGGTCACATTCCATCTTTTTGTAGCCATCAGTGTAGTAGATTCTGATATCAAGGACAGCAAACCAGTATGTTGCTTGTTTCTAGTTATGGTTTGGTTTTGATTAATATTTTTCTGGTTTGTCCTAGTTCATGATAGTAGCAGCTAGATAAACTGATGGGAATTAGTTCAAATTGGAAAACAAGACTATTATAATGGAATATGTCATATAAAAGTGAAAAGCTACGTTGTGGATCTTCAGCTGAGGAGAGAGATTTTAGCCTCTCGTGTTCAAGGCCAGGTTGGATGAGACGTTGAGCAACCTGATGTAGTGGAGGGTGTCCCTGCCCATGGCAGGGTGTTGGAACTAGATGATCCTTGAGGTTCCTTACAACCCAAACCATTCCATGATTCTGTCCTGCCTTCCTGCTGGAGTCTGGGCACAACTTGCCGCTTACCATAGCGCGATCATTTCTCTTCCATTTGCCTCACTCTGCAAATGGGGTTGAGGAGCTAATGGAAGCTGTGGTGCCGCATTGTGCTGAGGATGAGCAGTGTCAGTGCTGTGGTGGGAGCTAACTCAGAGACTGGGAACACTTCTGTTAAATGCTTTCTTCTGCACACAGAAACCAGGAAGACAGAAGCACACCTGTGCAGTGACTGTGTTGTGAAGTGCACAAGTGGATTTCTCGGGGGAGGTCGGGGATTCAGACAGGGCCCAGCAGGCTCTTTCAGAGCACTGCTGCTTGACAGTAATGGCATGTGGTGGTCTCACCAGGAGAGTGTGACTGAATGGTATGGTCAGCAACCTCCAGTGCGGAGCAGTGTAGTTACTCTTCGCTTTAGGAAGCTATAGAAGGGCACACAAGGACTTGTGCAGCCCATAGTTGGCCATGTAGCAAGGGAGGAAAGGGAGAAAAAACAGACTTTAGGGACTACAAGACTTCATGCTGAGTAGATCCTAATAGGGGCTGCCAGATTCCAGTTAAGCTGTCAGTTTGAACCAGTAACTGCAAGTATTCTTCTTTCAGTACAATTTTGGTTTGTAGTCAACAAGGATTTTGTTTAACAGTTCAACTTCTGTTCCAGAAAGAAAGAAAAAAGTGTTCAAAGTGATTTCTGGTTTCACTTTGGTTGAGATCCCCAACTGCTCTGAATTTTTTGGGCAGTGCTAAAAGCAGTATTTTCTAAGTCCAAACACAGTACACTTGCTTTCTTACACTGCAAGCTCATTCTTGAATTTTCTTGAAGCACTTCATCTTTTATTTACAGATTCCCTCGGCCTGTCACTGTGGAGCCCATGGATCAGTATGATGATGAAGAGGGACTGCCAGAGAAACTAGTCATCAAAAACCAGCAATATCACAAGTATGTGCCTGCCGTGCGACAGGAGATTGAGACTACCTGTGGACTAGGACATTCAGTGGTGCCTTAGTCTTAGGAGGGTGGCTCATCAGTGCTACTGAAGGTCCTCTTTTCTGTGAATGTGACCTGACTCTGGAAAGAGAATTGCATACACTGTGTTCTTGCCATGGTTAGCTGAAAGAAAGCAGTGGTTTTGGATCCGCACTGATGGATAAGACTGGCAGCCTCCACTTCTTTTTCTGTTTCAGTTGTTTCAGTTGTTCAGTCTGTTTCAGTTGCTGGGATAAAAAATTGAGATAATGTGAGATCCCCTTGCTCAGGTGGGAATCTGAAGCAAAGACTTCAGTTACTTGCTCTAAGTATTATGGAAAGTCTATAGAGGAAACATATTTGAACCCACAGTGGAAATTTAAGGAATTATGTGAATAGCATTAGGAGATTGTAGAGCTATCCAGGTGTAAGGCCAAGGTCTTTGAAGGCTTCCCAGTGTACATAGGTATCATGTGAGCTGAGCAGTGGGAATTCACAAACCATGTGAGCTCATTAATTTTTCAGGTAAGGAAGATGAGAGCTTCAGGAGCTGGGAGGTTGCCTTAGGAATAGTCACATGCTCCAGATGCAGGGTCTGCAGAGATTAGTGAAATAAATGCACACATTTGGGCAGTGTCTGTCCATAAGACGTGCAGCAGGAGCAAAGACTGTTTCTTTAAAGAATACTTCCGAATTTCTTTACCCAGAATCTTTTGGTGTCTTATGAAAGCAGTGTCATTGTTTTTTATGGAGGAGGATGGTACACAGTTTCCACGTACAACTAATCCTGCAGAAGGATTCTGCCTAGATTTCTCCTTTCAGTAAGGTGGTTCCTGAGGAGCAGACAAACTGCTATCTCAGGCATAGCTATTTGTGAGAAAGTAGAAGCCAAAGTGGTTCCTTAGTTTTTGGGCTAAGAAACACATTTCTAACTGTTAAAAGGATCTGCCATTGCATTTAACACATAAATGTATTTTTCTTGGTTCCTCCTTGCTCTGTTGAAGCATTCACTAGCTCTTCCTCATTTGACAGGGAGCGTGAGCAGCCTCCTCGATTTGCACAGCCTGGCAGCTTTGAGTACGAATATGCCATGCGTTGGAAGGCTTTAATAGAAATGGAGAAGCAGCAGCAAGAACAAGTAGACCGCAACATCAAGGAAGCTCGAGAGAAGCTGGAAATGGAAATGGAAGCAGCTCGCCATGAGCACCAAGTTATGCTCATGCGACAAGGTACCAATCAAAGATAAATACAGTACCAGAACATGACCCTGCCACGTCCAGGGTGGTCGTGGCATCTCAGTCAGCTGGCTAGAGCCCACTGGAGGTGAGCTGTGGTGCAGCTACCTGACTTGTAACCAAGCATGGTAGTGGCAAACGAGTGCAGCAATGTTATTGCATTGCTAGAGGCTCTGTTACCTTGTTCTGTTGTGTGTCGTGGTTCTAGTTTAGCAATTGGTAAGAGGTGGCATGGGAGACGAGTTTGGGGTTTTTATGTTGTCTTTTACAGATTTAATGAGACGCCAGGAAGAGCTGAGGAGAATGGAGGAATTGCATAACCAAGAAGTACAAAAACGTAAACAGTTGGAACTCAGGTAAGGGGGGCAGGTTATGAAATGCTGTGACTCTGTAATATTAATGAATGAAATGCTTCTTCAGTGCACCTAATTGTTTAGGGTGATAATTTAATTACTGCCCAAAGTGTGGCTGTTATGTAGGGCCTTTTTGTTCGTAGGGAGAGTGTACAGTTGGTTTAAAGTGGAAGAGTTAGGAGTTTCTTCCACTGATTAGTATTTGGTTTTTTACAGTTCTGTATCTCAATTTAGCTCAGATAGGAAAAAAAACAGAATAAGGCTTCGGTGCTGCAGGTAGGGAAACCTCATTATAGCATTTATCTTTTCAGATATTTCTCTCAGAGATTTCTCTCTTAATCTCAGAGATTTCTCTCTCTGTTCCACCTCTTCCTTGTCTCTGGGTCTTTTGGAGAAGCTCCAGGAAGACCTCCAGACTGCTTCTGTAGAAGAGGCTTGAGAACTGTCTAGCTCGTATGCATTATATTGCACATAGTCGGCATGTATTTGGGAGCTGCTGTGTACATGGAGTCATTTAGGATGGAAGAGATCTTTAAGATCATTGAATCCAACTGCCAAGTCGACCACTAAACCAGGTCCCTAAGTGCCACATCTAGGCTTTTAAATACCTCCAGGGATGGTGATTCAGCTACTTCCTTGGGCAACCTGTTCCAATGCCATATCCAATCTAAACCTTTCCTGGCGCAATTTGAGGCCGTTTCCTCTTGTCCTGTTACTTGCTATTTGGGAAGAGAGACTGACACCAACCTTGCCGCAACCTCCCTTCAGGTAGTTGTAGAGTGGTCAGATCTGCCCTCAGCCTCTTTTTCTGCAGACTGAATAACCCTGGTTCTCTTAGCCGCTCCTCATGAGATGCACACGTAGGTATGCTCATGTTGGGTTTTGTAATGAACTCCTTAAAATTGAAACTGTTTGAAACGTCTTGGTGTGCATACCCGTTTCTGTTTTCATCATGAGGTATCTAATATTTTACAGCTTCAGCAAAATAATGTTTTTAAAGTTGTAGGTTTGCAAACATGACCCATTAGACAGCACTGCAACACTATGATACAGGTGGTTGGTGTATCTTGTGCTGAGCATCCTTGGGCCTTTTTTGCAGGCAAGAGGAAGAACGCAGGCGTCGTGAGGAGGAAATGAGAAGGCAGCAAGAAGAGATGATGAGACGCCAGCAGGAAGGCTTTAAAGGGAATTTTGCTGATGCGGTATGAGTGCTTCTGCCTTCCTGTTACATCTGGACAGACATTAGGTTTTTGCCCTTCTACAGCACGAGGCTTTCTGTGAATGCTTAACTTGTGTGAGGGACTCTACATCTCTAGGGAGTTTGCGCTAAATTCTTGACTCCCTCAAATCTTAATACAGTTCAGTCTGGAAAATATAACTACTCTGGTTACTGTCGCACTGCTGTTCGTGTAGGACCCTCACTAGCTGTCTTGCTGTTCAGAAAAATATAGGCTAACTAATTTTATTCTAACAGTAACAAGGATGTACTGTCCTGAAGTACTTACTGCTGCAGAGCCCTGTTCTGGTCATATGTCTGACTGTATCCTTAGCCTGCGGTCTGTCTTAGTCACGCTGAGATGAAATGGTCACAACTTGAGGCACTGCTGCAGGCACAATAATTACTTGTACTTAAAGTGAGCTGGTCAAGTATTTTCTTGTGAAATGTGTGATAACCTGCCTTTTAGTAGTAGTATCCATAGTTCTATAAAGAACTGTCTTAGAATTCATTTCCAATCCCAGCAACTTTCTATCGTGGAGGCAGCTGTGGTGCTATTGAGGTGGTATAATGACATCGGTGCAACTGAGTGGCAAGTGTTTATGTATCCTAGTAAAAAATTGGTTCCTAAGCAAAATAGCTAAATATATGCCAAACCAAAGGGCCAAAAGCACATGACTGATTTAAATACGTGAATATTACCCTGTGTAGCAGAACTTCTGATTTCTCTAAATAATAGTGCCTTTGTCTGATAAACAGTGGCACTGAGACTACAGATGAAGTGAAATCTGTTCTTAGTTCCCACTGTGTACTCTCTTCAGTAGTACTCTCACTGAAGTGAGGAGGTGCTCCTAGCTTTGCAGTGAGGGAGATTTGTGGTGTGCCCCCTATGCTCAGTTAATAAAAGAGAAATTGAACTCAGTAACTGGTATTTTAATGCAAGAAACCCAGTGCTGCATCTTTATGTAAGCTTGCATTCCTTTCAGCATAAAAAGCTGCTTAGCTATGCTAAGGAAGTAGCAAAACTAATTCTATTTAATGTGTTACTGCTGCTCAGCAGATCTTTCCATCTAGATATCAGATGCCTCTTTATGCTGCTGTTTGGTAAAATCGGCACACGCAGCTTTGCTGCTGGATGTTTCAGCATGATTGTGAAAAACAGTCTTTCAGAATGAGATTATTTTTAAATAAGACCTGTTTGTTCAGCAGTCATGTGAAGGTAGCTCAGATCTTCTTTCGAAATCTACCCTGGGAATTACTTTTCTACACAGTTTTCAGTAGTAAAACCCCAGAACTCATTGAGTTTGTATAATTATATTTTTAAAAAGCCTGAATTTTTATCATTTTAAATGGATGTCTGTTTTTCCAGAGGGAGCCACCAGACATGAGAATGGGACAGATGGGTATGGGAGGTAAGAGTATTCTGTGGCCATCTTTGTTCCTATGCATGTTCCTTTCCTCCTTTACAAAATCTGTGCATTTTTTAGTGGTCTTAATTTATTGCCTTCTTATTTAGAAACTCAGTCATAGTAATCTAGTTCAGTGACAGGAAGCATTCACGTCACAGGAAACAAAGTTTCGAGTATGAGGCGGTACTGTGTATTTGTGTAAGACTCAGGTCAGTAAGCAGAAGACTCGGTTGAAGTCGCCATCAGGCACATAGTGTGCTTCAGAAGTTTGTGCTGATACAGAAACTGGTGTGACATGTAGTGTTGGACCTTGAGCCCAGGAAGTGATTACTGTATTTCCATATTTAAAGTTTCAGGCCACACGTACAAGAGCAAGTAAATAGTAAATAAATTCTCAGCCTGGAGAAGAGAAGGCTCCGGGGTGATCTTTTAGCAGCTTTCCAGTACCTAAAGGGGGCCTACAGGAAAGCTGGAGAGGGACTTTTTACAAGGGCGTGTAGTGATAGGACAAGGGGCAATGGCTTTGAACTGAAAGAGGGCAGATTTAGGTTAGATATAAGAAAGAAATTCTTTACATTGAGGGTGGTGAGGTACTGGAACAGGTTGCCCAGAGAAGTTGTGGCTGCCCCATCCCTGGAGGTGTTCAAGGCCAGGTTGGATGAGGCTTTGGGCAACCTGGTGTAGTGGAGGATTTCCCTGCCCATGGCAGGGGGGTTGGAACTAGATGATCTTTAAGGTCCCTTCCAACCCTAACCATTCTATGATTCTAGGTGATGAGGTCTTAGTGGTTCATGAAGGTGAGTGTTAGAGCCTGCTGTAGTTTCAGATAAAACTGGGAAGAAAGATGTGTTTGTCTTGACCTAATAGTGCAAAGCTACTTAATAGACTGGGGCTCTGTCCCTGCATATAACACTGCTGGGAACTCACATGGTGATTTGTGTCTCTGGAGCATGAGTAGACCCCAGGCACTCTGTCTGCCAGGACTGTTCTTCAGTTTTCTTTTTCAGGTACCATTGGCATGAACAACAGAGGAGCTATGGGTGGTACTAATGTCCCAGCTGCTGCACCTCCTGCAGCTGGTCCTGGAGCCATGATACCTGATGGAGCCATGGGAATGGTAACTATCTCCCTGTGCTTTTTGTACACACCTTTTAAATGCACATTATGTTGTTTCCATTGCTAAGTGCTATCCTGCTAAAGTTGAAACTTGTTTGTCCACCTTGGCCTGTGCTTAACTCCCGCTGAAATCTTTAGAAGTTAATCTTGCCTTGATACTAGTTGGTAATTTTCAGGAGATAGAGCAAAGTCTCATAAGTACTTTACTTCCAAGATAGCTAGTGCTAAAACGTTTCCTAGAAAGATTTTTAAATGGCAAATGGGAAGCATTTTGTTGAATTGGGAGTGTTTTGAGAGTAGATTCTTGCAGGCTTAAAGCCAAGCTTTCAGGAAGGTTCTGCCCATCACCAGCTTTAAAAACAATTATCTCCTATGCAAACAGGCTAAAATCAGTATGGTAATAGTGTGCTAAAATGAGTTCAGCTGATGTTCTTAGGAGGTGAAGAGCAAAGAATCAATGGAGATTATGCTTATTTATTTGCCAATTTTAATATTTAATTTAGTTTTAAACTTTACTGCAGAGCTTTACAATAGACCATGGATACCGTGGCATGTCATTCCCCTCTGTCATACAAAGGATCAATCCTCTCACAATGTCAGCACTTCAGCCAGCAGCAGGAACAGCAGCATAGTCAAGTTTATCCTGAAAGTTTATCTTTCTGTAGCAGCTTATATCAATCAATCTAATAAATTTTCCCGTAAACTTTCCTACTTAGACTTCTTGATCTATTTTGACTGCTACATCATGGATTTTTTTCATCATAAAAAACAGTTTAATTTGGTTGTAGGCTTTTGTACCTAAGTGATGGAGACAGTGGAGTGGCTGAGGTTAAGGGAATGCATACTACATGAGGAAATTAAGGGGGAACATGAAGAGAGGAATGGAAGGGGAAGGTGAGTTCAGATCAATATGATGAAATAGTACCGTTTAGACCAAAAAGCGGTAAGCCATTTCTCTGATAGCCAGAAACACGTATAGTCTTTTTGGAAACTATTTATTTGTCCTGGCCATGTGCTTGGTTTTAGGAGTTACCGAGCCCATGTATTCCAGCTTTTTATTCATGTAGGGAGCAGTTACTTTGCATGTTTGCTCCAGCTGCTTGGGGTGATTGCAGTGTCCTTCTCTGTGACGTGTCCCACAGGAAAAGTTCATGATTACTCAGAATTTTTCATCTGTAGAGAGGGAAAAAAGTAGGAGGAGTGCTGTGTTACTGCTGGTGCCTCCCCTGCACTGCCAGCAAAGTAAGCACTGAGTCCCTGAGACTTCCCCATTGACAATTTTACTGAAGTTTGGGTCTGTATTCTGTAGAACCAGGCAATACCATGGAGTCGTCTACAGTACTAATACCAACTATGATGTGTATATATGTGTCACGTTACACTGCATATATATGTATCACTGCCATAAACCCGTGGACAAAGAATAAATGGAGCTCAGGAGCCTGGTGTAAAGCAGCTCTGCTCTGTGTAGTCACTTAGCCCCAGTCCAGGGGGGAGGAAGAGAGAGTGGTTGCCTCCAGTACCTTTTCCAAAAGAAGTACCATGTCCACCTTGAGGACATTCAAGCAGTGGAGCAGGTTGCCCAGAGAGGCTGTGCAGGCTTTATCTTTGGAAGTTAACAAGACCTGACTGGATGGAGATGTGACTAACCTAGTCTAGCCTCATGGACGACTATACTTTGAGCAGGAGTTTGAACTATGGACCTCCTGAGGTACCTTCCAAACTGAATTATCGTTTGATCATCTCCTTTCTGCTGGAAGGAAGAGGCTGTGCAATTGCTGTGCAACAGCACCAACCCAACCAGGAGAGGAGAGAACCAAAGGAATGGAAATAACAGGACACAGGGCACAAGACTAGTGTTGCAGACTTGTTTTGGAATCGGAGTATTGTGTACGCCTGGATTGTGATAGCGCTGTAGTAGCGGTATCTGCTCCTCATTTACCTTCAGTTTACGCGAAGGGAGTATGGTGGAAATGAGATGTTCTCCTTTCTCAGACTGCATTACTGACATGCTCCACAGCAGGGCACTAGTCTCTGAGATGGTGCAAGCTGTGTTCCAGTATGTTTGACTACAAGTTACATGAGGAAAAAACTTGGTCCTGCAATGGTCCTGTCAGTCCTGTTTTGGAGCTTTGAAGATATTTTTGGTGGGGTAAAGGTTTGTAGCAAGGTCAGCTGGAATTGTGGAATCCTGGTAGAATTCCAATCAACTGAAATTGCTTTTAACTGTCTTTTGTTTTCCCTTGTTTTTCTTCCTGCCTCTTCTGCATTTCCCCTCATTACCAGACTCCACCACCACCTGCAGATCGCTTTGGTCAGGGCGGTGCAATGGAAGGCCTTGGAGCGATGGGAGGGAACCCACCTGCCTTCAACAGAGGAAATCCAGGGGGTGATTTTGGCCCTAACAAGCGTCGCAGATACTAACGGGATTAAGCTACCCCCTGCACATGCCCCAAAGAGGAATGGAATCTTGGCAGGCCATGCAGAGTTCAGCTGGTGGGTGCAGGGGTGGGGTGGGGGTGGGAGGCATATTAAAAATAGTTAATTAGGGCCTGTTTTGGTAAAGCCACTCTAGGACAAGGGGAGTGCAGTCTGACTGGTAAAGGTTTTAGAAAATTTCATGTGGTGCATTCCTATAATTTCAATGTGAAAAAAGGATTCTGGGAGGCTGCCGTGGTTGTTCAGTAATGGTAAAATCTGGCAAGGACCCTAATGCCTTGACCGTTCTGGGTTTCCTGTTTGTAGCTACAACTGCAGTATGTCTTGGCATTTTTTTAGCGTAGCGTACCTTGCTTAAGAGCACAGGGAAGTCTCTGGAGAACTAGGGCAGCATCTGGGTACTTTGCAGCTCCCATGATTCTGTAAATTTATATAGCTCCAAATGATCCATCATGTAGTGATTGGGGGAGATTTTATGTTCTTTTTTTTTTTTTTTGTCCTCCTAACTTGTAGTTATTATTTTTATTTGGACCATCTGTTTCTTTAAAGTAGTTGACTGTCATGTGCCGCCTGAATGACTGGGAGGCTCTTGTTGGGATGGATTTTTTGATAACGTGTTGTATCACTGTTTATTTTTACTGGTTAGTAAAGTACAATCTCTTGGACAAAGATACTGTATCTCATGCTGAAGATTTAACTGAAACAAATGTTTGTATAATCTTAACCTTGCCTGTCTTTTGTGTAGAAGTACTACAAGTTTTTTCATTTAGTGTAAACTCTTTGAACACAAGCTGTAATTGTCCCACTAACAAGTTTGAGTTTGTCTGAGAAATGTTACAGGAATGCATTATTAAAGTGGATTTTAAGCCTTTTTTATCTGTGTTATCTTTCTGTTTTTTGAATAAAAATGTGTACGTATGGATTGAAGCAAATCAAGCTTCAGATTATGGCACAAAAGTTGTTCTTGCATAGGTCTGTAAAGTGAATGTTCAACCCTGGAGAATTTTCTAACAGTTCTTGTTACAGAAAGAATTTTATTTATGTATTGAAATAAGACCTTCAACTTCAGCATTTCAGAATACAATGTGAGAGCTCCTGATGCACCCAGGAGTATGTATCTGTGTAACAGTATGTATCTGTGTTGTAATGAAGTGAGATGCAAGACTCTCTCGTGTGTCACTGGAAGCTGGAACTGTGTCACTGGGGGTTGGAACTAGATGATCTTTGAGGTCCCTTCCAACCCAAACCGTTCTATGAAGCGTGGAGTTCCGTTTGTGTCTCAGCTGCCAAGTTGTGTTTCTGCCCTGTGTGGCAGTTGCCTCTGGCTGGGATCCAGACCTTCCTGCAGAGCTCGGAGCTGCTGGGACAGAATTTGGAGGAGTGGTAACTGTCAGTGGCAACAGGGACGCTTTAGCTTGTGTGATGCATGAGGGAATTTAGGGACAGGAGCCTTCTGTGAGTTGTGTTTGTGTATTGAAGGGGGAACAGAGAGGGAAGCGTAGAAAGAAATTTAGGTGGGAAAGGGAGGGAGAAAGAGTTACAGCCTAGGAGTATAAGGAGCTGCCTTACAGACTTGTGAAATAATAGGGAAGATGCAAACATTTTCAGATGCCTAATGTTACCACGGCAATAACCTTAAAAAATTAGAGTTTGGTCCTGTTAGGTACTCTCTGAGTAGGGAAAGATGAACTAATCACTCTGGAGGCTTTATGGGTTTAACGCTGTCAATTATGGCTTATAATTAGCCTGGAGTGGGACGATTGGTAAGAAGCAATATGGAAGAGAGGCTGCAGCTGATGCTTTTGTTTCTTTTGCTTGTTTTCTTCTTGCCATGTTTGAAAGCATCAGCACGAGTAGCTGGCTGGCTGAGATGATGCAGCATTTAATGGTGATTATCAGGGTAATTGTGACTTACCTGTATGTACAGTATGAAGAGCTGAGTGATGTTTTTCACCCGGCACATTTGCTAGGATAGCGAAATATTGCGGAATCTTTAGTAGCAGCAGCAGCGGAAGCGTGCTGGGCCCATAACCCAGAGGTCGATGGATGGAAACCATCCTCTGCTAGTAGAGTTTCTTTTCCAGAGGGACCTTGACAGGCTGGTGGGGAAGGCAAAGCTCAAGGGCAGCCTTGGCTGCAGTGATCATGAAATGGTGGAGTTCAAGATTCTTAGGGCGGCAAGGAGAGGCACAGGAAGCTCACTGCCCTGGATTTCAAGAAAGCAGACTTTGGCCTCTTCAGGGATCTGCGTGGTAGAGTACAATGGGAGAAAGCCCTGCTGGGAAGAGGGGCCCAAGAAACCTGGATAATATTCAAGGATCACCTCCTTCAAGCTCAGGAGTGGTGCATCCCAACAAAGAGGAAGTCAGGCAAAAACATCAGGAGGCCTGCATGGATGAACAAGGAACTCCTGGACCAACTCAAACACAAAAAGGGAAGCCTACAGAGGGTGGAAGCAAGGACAGGTAGCCTGGGAGGAATACAGAGAAATTGTCTGAGCAACCAGGAATCAGGTTAGGAAAGCTAAAGCCCTGATAGGGTTAAATCTGGCCAGGGACATGAAGGGCAACAAGAAAAGCTTCTATAGGTACGTCAGTGATAAAAGGAGGACTAGGGAAAATGTGGGCCCTCTCCAGAAGGAAACAGGAAACCTGGTTACCCGGCATATGGAGAAGGCTGAGGTTCTCAATGATTTTTTGCCTCGGTCTTCACTGGCAAGAGCTCCAGCTGCACAGCTCAAGTCACAGAAGGCAAAGGCAGGGACTGGGAGAATGAAGAACCACCCACTGTAGGAGACGATCAGGTTCAAGACAACCCAAAGAACCTGAAGGTGGTCAAGTCCATGGGATCTGGTGAGGTGCATCCGCGGGTCCTGAAGGAACTGGCAGATGAAGTTGCTAAACCATTATCCATCATATTTCAGAAGTCATGGCAATCTAGTGAAATTCCCACTGACTGGAAAAGGGGAAACACAGCCCTCATTTTTTAAAAGGGAAAAAAGGACGACCTGGGGAACCGCAGGCCAGTCAGTCTCACCTCTGTGCTTGGCAAGATCATGGAGCAGATGCTCCTGGCAACCATGCTAAGGCACATGGAAAACAAGGGGGTAATTGTTGACAGCCAACATGGCTTCACTAAGGGCAAATCATGCCTGACTAATTTGGTGGCCTTCTATGATGAGGTTACAGCATTGATGGATAGGGGAAGAGCAACTGACATCATCTGCTTGGACTTGTGCAAAGCATTTGACACTGTCCCACATGACATCCTTGTGTCTAAACTGGAGAGACATGGATTTGACGGATGGACCACTCCGTGGATAAGGAATTGGCTGGATGGTCAAACTCAAAGAGTTGTGGTCAATGACTCAATGTCCAAGTGGAGGCCAGTGATGAGTGGTGTTCCTCAGAGGTCAGTACTGGGGCCAGTGCTATTTAACATCTTTGTCAGTGACATGGACAGTGGGATCGAGTGCACCCTCAGCAAGTTTGCAGATGACACCAAGTTGTGTGCTGTTGTGGACACGCTGGAGGAAAGGGATGCCATCCCGAGGGACCTTGACAGGCTGGAGAGGTGAGCCTGTGAGAACCTCATGAAGTTCAACAAGGCCAAGTGCAAGGTCCTGCATGTGGGTCGGGGCAATCCCAAGCACAAGTACAGGCTGGGCAGAGAATGGATCGAGAGCAGCCCTGAGGAAAAGGACTTGGGAGTGCTGGTGGATGAGAAGCTCAGCGTGAGCCGGCAATGTGCGCTGGCAGCCCAGAAAGCAAATCGTATCCTGGGCTGCATCAAAAGAAGTGTGGCCAGCAGGTCGAGGGAGGTGATTCTCCCTCTCTGCTCTGCTCTCGTGAGACCCCACCTGGAATACTGCTTTCAGCTCTGGAGTCCACAACATCAGAAGGACATGGAGCTGTTGGAGCGAGTCCAGAGGGCCACGAAGATGATCCAAGGGCTGGAGCACCTCTGCTATGAAGACAGGCTGAGAGAGTTGGGGCTGTTCAGCCTGGAGAAGAGAAGGCTCCGGGAAGACCTTATAACAGCCTTCTAGTACCTAATGGGGGTCTACAAGAAAGCTGGAGAGAGACTTTTTACAAGGGCGTGTAGTGACAGGACAAGGGGTAATGGATTTAAACTGAAAGAGGGGAGATTTAGATTAGATCTAAGGAAGAAATTTTTTACATTATGGGTGGTGAAGCACTGGAACAGGTTGTCCAGAGAAGCTGTGGCTGCCCCATCCCTGGAAGTGTTCAAGGCCAGGTTGGATGAGGCTTTTAGCAACCTGATGTTGTGGGAGGTGTCCCTGCTAATGGTAGGGGGGTTGGAACTAGATGGTCTTTGAGGTCCCTTCCAACCCAAACCATTCTGTTATTCTATGGTTACTGCCTTTCCCTGTGAGAAAAGGGATGTAGTAACAAGAGTGTGTAAAATCATGGGGAAGAAGGGATTTATCACTGCTGAAAGTCGATCTGAGAAGACTGGTATGAAGTGAAAATTGAAGCTCCAGTGACAGCAAGGGAATAAAACTAAAACTACACTCTGGTGTGAATGCTGGAGGTAACTATTCTCATTTCCGTTTAAAGAAGGTGACTGAAAACTTGTGACTGAAGTTCTAATAAGGAAACTGTAAAGCGAACTATTAACAAGGTTTTGAGAGGCGTGCAGCAGGAGGAAATGGCACCAGGGACTGTTTGTAGTGCAAAAGCATTTAAGGCTGGGCACAGGAGCAAGCAAGGCTGCCTCACTCCAGGGAAGTTGCAGGTGCTGGAGTCTGCTGAAGCATGGTGAGTTTTGCTGTCAGTGCTTGCAGGGCTTGTTCAAGGTCGCAAGTGCAGCTCCAGCGGCTGGCCTCTGCACGAGTACTGTTGTGGTGTGCTGAGATTCAGCCAGTGTGCAGAAGGTAATGCTTTCCTCTGCCTGCTTTTCCAGATCGCTGGCTATTATGTACTTGCAGACGGATGAAGTGTTTTGACTACCATGAAGAGACACCCTTGCCTTTTGCTGTCATAGCTGATCAGCTTGTTTGAAGTGCACTTGTGCAGTATCCATTCATATCAGACCAAGGACTTGAGCAGTCTGGTTCTTACCACTTTGCTCCTGGCTTTACACCCCTGTCGTTTGTGGGCTTCAGAAGTTAACACCTGTGCTTTATGCAGCTTCTCCTTGAACAACAGTGACTGCAGTTGCAAGAATCAAAGATAAATCTGAAAAATCCTACTGGTACCTGGATAATTTTGTCACATCAAAGCAGTAGACAAACGTTTCCTTTTTTTCTGGCACAGTGCATCTCTCTAGAAGCTGTCATCACAGAAAGCTACGAGTGATGGAATATGCTAACTACTTCTTCAGTGAGCTACCTTTGGGAGCTGAAAGAAGGAAGACGTGATTTCCCATGGCCTCGCTGAAGGGAGCTCTCGTTCCCTCTTCTCTCTTGGTCATGGCTTGGGTACCTGCCTGTCTACCTGGTGAGTCACTTGAGTGCCAGAAGTAGCCAACAGGAGAGGAAGAAAGCAGGGAGCTCAGCCAGGCACAACACTGCCTTTGGGACACTTTCCTTCACTAGAACCTGGCCACTCTGCTCTACCTGAGCTCATAGTGACCATGCTTTAAACCAACAGGACCCTCCAAAGGAAAACCTGTAAAACCCCATGCTCCCTGCCAGTTCAGGCTATTTCGGGCAGCAGGTTTTTATTATCAATGCCAGCTAATGACAAGAAAACTGAGTCTTAGGAGTAGACTGAAATCTTTTCTTTTTGGCCTGGTTCGTGTTGAGGACTGAAGTGCACTTTTTGCATGAGGAATATTGCATGCACTTTCAGAGTGAGCACCAGATTTAACAGGCACCTGTAGCAGCTCAGCTCTGAGGAGATGAAATTATCTCTGGGAGCAAGACTCTGCCTGAACTACAGGGAGAAAATCCTCATCAGCTTGGCAGCTGATTCCAGTTTGAAGATGTAATTGTTCAGTGAGACCAAAGTGTTGGGGCAGTAGCCCCGTAATAATCCATGCTGCAGGAGGGTGGTGTTCTTGAATAGAGAGATTAAGATTGCCCACATCTCCATTTCTGATGGTTTTCTGGTCTTTTTCAAACTTGTTCTCTGAGCTGTCGAGTGCAATCAGTGCGGATCTCTTGGACAACAGCTGGTACGTAACCCCTGAGCAGTGCTGTCAGAAGAGCAGTGATCAGGCAGAACTTCTGCTGTAGAATTGCTTAGCGCATATTCTTATGGGGAAGATTTTATTTCCCAAATAACTAAAACATGAATCCTGCCTACTAGCTTTGTGTAGCATACATAACAGTAATATGTATGTCAGGGATTTTTCTTCTCCTAACCAGCTTTTTGTATGGAGGAACTACTCCATGCTTTAGAAATGCACTCCCTTCCTGCTACCCCAGGTTCCACAGAGCATTCCGAACAACTAAAGGGTCAGGGGTGACCTGAGTTTCTTTCCCCAGAGGCATCCAGCATGTTCTCCCCAGGACTTTGAGGAGTTGTTTTACACTGACCCTGATTGTTCAAGGGCAAACACATTAAGTTGAGTTTGAGAATCATTTGGTCCTTTTATTCCTGCCTCCTTTTTGTTCTGTTATGTATCAAATTAAGTGCACATAAAACAAACAGGCTTTATTTTTAATTCTCAGCTAGCTCTCTCCTTGCAAGCTGTTTCCAAGGTGTTGGTCACGACTGTCCCTGCTCAGCTGGCTCACGCAATGACTTCTGCTTTCCTCCAGGGCAGAGATCCAAGCAGGCCCGAACTCAGGAATGCAGCCCTGTGGCCCAAAAGCAACTGCCAGAAGCCACAGCTTCAAATTAGACAGTGGATTTGCTGTGCAGTCCAGCGTGCTCTTTGCTATAAGCTGAACCTCAACTCTTTTTTTCTCCTAGTTTTTAAAGCACCAGCTCTAGCAGGACCTTGAGTCTGCTGATGGCTGACTGAGTGGTTCCCCTGGACCTCATCTCTGTTTCGTGGTGGATGTGTCGTGTCTCTCTCCCAGGCAGCACCCTGTCACTTCGTTCTCCCTGGGGAGCCTCTCCTTGCGCTGGGAGCTGTGGCTGGCTCCTTGGGCGCTGAGGGGGCTCTACTCAGCCCCAGCCCGCTCCAGCTTGTCCCTCTGCGACGAGGCTCGGTGTGTGGGTCAGCTACAGCACCCTCTTGGTGTTTCCTTTGAGGCATGCAAGGTAACCTGAGCTTCAGATTCTCACTGGCACTGGGATGGTGACAGCTGCAGCCTCACTGACAGCTCGTGGAAAGGACAAAGAGATCTGTAACCCTATAACCCTGCTCAGCCCCTGGAACTGCAGAGTCCCCTGTCATAGGGCTTTGCCTGGCTTCTGGGGTCCCGAGTGATCCCTCTCGCCTGAGCAGAGGTTGTGGATGCCAGCAGTGTTTTTTTACCCACCTTTAGGACTGTAGGGTCATTTACTGTGCCTTGAGGCACTGCAGTCCTTTGAAGAAGGTATCAGCTTGAAGCCACGTGGCTCATGCTGGTGTGACAGTTCTGTGCCCTCGGGTTTCTCTCCTGGCTTTTATCTTGGATGTGGGTTTATACACAAGCTACCCAGGTATAAGGAGGCTTGATGGTGATACCTGTCCTTCCCTCCAGGGGTCCCATTTTCCTTGCTAACGAGATGACAAGGAAAAGCCCAACGTTGCTGCTGGCCAGGGTGTCTTAAGGTGGGGACAGCAGAACTGAGCTGGGGGTGGAGTAACAGGGCAGTGTGAAACGAGTCTGGAGTCACCTCCCTGGTGAGCTCCAGAACTTTGGTAAGGGTTCATCCTAACTGTGGACTTTGGAGGTTCCCTTGGGGTGGCAGTAGGTCCTGCAGGTTGTTGTACGGAAGTTAACTAGGGTAAACAAACCTCTTGGAACAGGAATGAGGTTACATCAACCACAGCGGACTCTGGGTTCCCCTCCCTAGCTGCTGCCTGCAGGACTTGCCCTTTGCGCTGTCTGATAGTGCCAAGGACTTATGTTGAATCCAGTTCCTGAGCAGAAATGCTCTCCAGGTGCTGTGTGCTCTGGCAGGTCAGGGCAGCACCCAGGAAACAGCTGTCTCTGCAAAAAGGAACAACAAAAATAAAATAATATTCATTTTAGATGCTTGTAGGAACTAAGTAAAACCTTTGATCTCGAGGGGGTTTCCTGTTTGTAGAGGAAAACACTTGGGTCCCAGAATGGAAACAGGGAGTCTGAGCAAACCCCTCCTGATCTGCACTCTTCTTCTGTGATGACGATGATCTTCCAGGGGACAGATTTCACCCCTGGGTTGCACAAGACCCTGCATCGGAGGATGTCTTGGCCATGCGCACTGCTTTGTCTGATGGTGCCACTGTCTAGCAGATGGTTATGCCTTTTGGGGCTGGGGGACTGTCGTGGTTTTTTTTTTTTGGACTGAGGGTCGAGACAAGAACCGAGCGGGAGCACCCACCAACCATGGTCTCGGGCAAAACATGACTCAGGCTTTCTTCATAAAAACAAAACAATTTATTAACAGTTACTAAACAAAAGACAAAAGGGAACGAAACCGGTTACTTGAGAGGAGAAAGAGAAAACAAGGCCCGATCTTAAAACAACACCTCCCCACCCCCTATTTTCCTTTCGTTCCTGGCTCTGTCTTCCCCCAGCGGCGCAGGGAGACAGGGAATGGGGAGTACAGGTCAGTTCATCCATGTTGTTCACTGCCGCTCCTTTCTTAAAGGAGGAGGAGTCTTTACACCATTTTTCCCTTGCTTCAGTGGATCCCCTACTCACAAAGAAAAAGTCCCCAAACTTTTCCAAAGTAAGTCCTGCCCGCAGGATTGCAATCCTCCCCATGGATCGCACCAGTTCGGGCTTTACCAGTCTCGGCCTCTTAGGGAGCTGCTGCCACTCGCGTCGGCGTGGGTCGTCCCACGGTCTCCAGATGCCTCCACGACCTCGTCGTGCATTCCATGCCCCATTATCAACAGTACCTGGTCGCGCATCCCCTGCTCCACGACCTCTCCTGGGCTCAGGCATCTCCTTCCCGACGTGGGTTTCTCCACGGGCCACGAGTGGGTCGCTGCTCCGCCGAGTACACCCTGGCTGCAGGGGGGCCGCCTGCCATCTCACACCGATTTGCAAGGGAAGCCTCAGCTCCAGTACACCTCCTCCTGCTCCATCTTTGCTGACCCGGTCGTTGTGGTTGTTTTCTCTTAGATATTAATCCTCTCTGGGGAAGCTCGGCCCGGCGGGCACCCCGGGAGTGGGGCGCTTACCGAGTCCCCCATGCGGCTCCCCGGCGCCATCTTGAGCACATGGCGCCGGCCCGGGCCCGAGCGGCCCGCTCGGCCGGGAGCCGGGAGCGAGGCCAGCGCCCTCCTGCTCTCTCCTCGCTCCTGAGCAAAAAGCCCCTTCCCGCCCCTTTGTCCCAACTTAAATAGGGCAATTCGCAGAGGCGCCGATTTGGCTCAACCTCCCCCGGGGGGGATGGGACTCAGATCTGGTGGCACAGGGAGCAAATCCCCTCCCCTGCCACCAGAACACCCCCCCCCCACATCAAACTATCACAGGGACATCAGCACAGGTTTTGCCTTGAGACTGTGGACAGTTTCTCTCCTTCTTTTGCAGGAAACCTTCAGCTGCTTCTATAAATGCTAAAGAAACTGAGAGCAGTTGGTCAAGAGAAGTTGCAGATTGCCCCGAGCTGAGTGTGAGCACCGAGGTGGCGCTGATGCCTCCGTGCTGGATGCTGGTGGGTTGGCAGGCACTGGGAGGTCCTCTGCCCACCCTAGGTGTGGAGCCACCCTGCAGTGCCCATTCCCTCTGCAGAGGCAGGACAGAAATGCCTCCCGAGATAACGTGGGCCCCAGGTCACGTAAGCTGCCGAGCTGCTATGTCCATCTTTAGCCTGCTCTCCAATTACAAGCCACTTCCTCTGGCTGCCTCCAAAGATAGGCAAAGCCACCTCCCAGCGCCTGGGCTGGAAACTGTGGGGAAGCAGAGGGGGAGGTCACAGGCAGGGATGAGATTTTTGTGGAAGGAGTGAAGGACACTTCAAGTACGCTTGCGCTATGGCATTGCTGTGCTACAACAAGGGCTGTGGGCAGAAGTTTGATCCTGAGCACAACACCAGAGGTAAGTGGGCTTGTCTGCTTTGCACCAGGGTGAGCAGGAATGTGTGCCGCTTTCTCGGTCTGTGGCCATAGCCACCACGCTGTGGCTTGAGCTGCCAAGCAGGGCTGAGCCAAGCCTAGTGCAGGCAGCCTGCATGGCAAGAGCTGGCTCAGGAGCTGCCGGGCATCACAGGTGGCTTGTGGGCAGGATTGCTCCTCCTGAAAGGTTCTGCCTGATTTTCTCTTTTCAGATTCCTGCCTGTATCACCCAGGCATCCCCATCTTCCACGATGCCGTGAAGGTGAGTGGGGCAGGAACTGGGGCTGCAGCTGCAGGGAGGGACCTGCAAGATTGCCCACACCTGACTAGTTTTCATCTCCTGGTGCCTAGGGCTGGTCTTGTTGCAAGAAACGCACAACAGACTTCTCTGAATTCCTCTCCATAAAGGTGAGTGCCCTGCCAGCCCCAATGCACCCGCTGCTCCTTCGTCCTCTCCTCCTTGCCCCTGCCCTGTCCTGTTCCGTCCCCATCCTGCACCAAGGCTGCCCCTTTCGCCCTGCTGGCTGGGGATTTCCTATCTGCTTCCGAGGACCGTGCAAGCAAGAGTGCTGCTCCCAAAGTGCGGGGCAGGTACTCCCAGAGAAGGGTGCTGGAAAGGGCTGGGATCTCCCACCGGGATCCCATGGGATGAACACAAATACCCCAAAGTGCCAGCACAGCTGTGAATGTCTGAGTGGTCTTGGAGGAGGAAAGGAGGCAGCAGAGGCCTGAGGACGTGGGGAAGACTTGCTGCCCTTCAGCTGCCAGGCTGGGGTGCAGCAGAGCTGAGACATGACTGCCATGGCCCCAGTGAGGCTGCCGCACCATCTTGTCCCCAGGAATCCCTGTAGATTCAGCCGCTGCTTTGGTGCAGGGTCACAGCCCATTCCTGCAGGACACAGAGCCACCAGAGCGTGGAAACTCACAGGGTTTGGGAGCAGCTGCCAGGTTAGGAAGGGCAAAGCAGGCATCAGGCTTGCCTCTGCTGCTCAGGGATGCACAAAGGGGTTTCACAGCAAGGAGAAGCGCCCTGAGCCTTTCAGCCAAGAAGAGACCTCTGACAAGCCGAAGGCCAAACCAGTGGAGAAGCTCATCATCCAAGGACCAAAATCAGCTGAGAAGATGCAGCGGGAAAGACCAAGGTGAGACGAGCTCAGCTAACAGTGTTGTCCTGCTGTGCCACTTCTGCATGTGTCCTTCCCTGCTGCTTCCTCAGGAGAGGCAACAACACTTAAATTGCAAAAAAAATCCACTTGGCCTTTGCTGCTGCTGTTTCCCAGCTCTGATGAACCAAGACAACTGCTGCCAATTAAAGTATCCAGGTCTCTGGAGCAGGCACTGGAGAAATTGAGCCTGTCCTCCCCAGATGAGGCACCTGAGGGCAGTTGCACAGGTAGTGATGAGCTGATGGATAGCAGCGGGTTTGCACATGGCTAGTTCAGCATGAGGTTTTGCATGGCAGGTTCAGCGCAGGATGGGAGGTGCTGCATGCTCAGCCACTGAGCTGTGTCTTGGAAGTGTGCTGCGCTCAGGGACTGTGCGTGCTGAGCTGGAGAGCTGGCAGTGGGGCTGTGGGGAGGGGTTGGCAGCAGGCATGGGTAGCGCGTGCCTCCGGGTGAAGTTGTGTTGCTCTTGCAGGGGAGGTGGCTGCCCAGGTGAGAGCTGGCACCACCTGCAAGAATGCAGCCTGCAAGGCGGTAAGTACATGGCAGGGTCCCATCTTTGCATGGTCTCTGCTGCATGACTGGGAGCATCACTGGTCTTGCCTCCCAGCTGCCATGGGGTGGGAGGTGGCAGTGCCATTGGCTCTGAATGCTCCTGCTCATTCCATCCCTGGAGTAGCTGCCTCTGTCACCTCCTAACCACATTCCTGCAAGAGGCTTCCAGACTCCTAGATTGGTGGTACATATGTGTTTCACCGCTGCCAACTGCTTGTGATGAAATATAGCACATATTTAGGATATGGGCATATAGGTAAAATGCACGTGGAATAATTCTCACCTGCATTTAATTAATGCAGCACACCCCACTTTCTATCTTGCCCCAAGGCTGCCTTGTGTAGGACTGCCTGCCTGCCTTGAGGTGTGCATCAGAGCGACCAAGCTGTGGGAGGGCCAGCATGCTTGGAAAGCAGCAGAGGGGAGTGAGCAGGGAGCAAAAGGCAGGAGGTGGATGAAGACATGAGACTGACGTGCTCTGGAAAGGAGGGGAAGGGGTAGGATGGCCAAACGCCCCTTTACACCTTGCAGCAAGTTTCTACAGTGTCCAAACTTGCCCACTGTCCCCGTGCTGCCCAGCCCCAGGCTGTGTTTGGGAGAGGGCATACAAAAGGGCTGTTTCCAGGGTCGCAGGGATGACACAAGGTCCCAGTGAGGCTGGGTGGCTGCCCTGGGGAGCAGGGACCAGTGCTAGGCTGCCGGCTGGGCACAGTCCCAGAGTAAGTCCTCACAGATGCTGGACCCAGCGATGCTGATTGCTGATGATTGGTGATGTTGGGCATCAGGCTGTGCCCTGTGCAGGGATGGGCTCTGATGGGATGATGTCTGGCTGTGCCATGCTGCCCTGGGCCAGAGGCACAGCTGAAACTTTCCTCTGCTTCTCACTCCATAGATCTACAAGGGCCCAGAGAGCAACACAGAGGTTTGTACTTTCCATCCTGGGGTTCCTGTCTTCCATGAAGGGTAAGAAACAACCCTTTACAGGGGAGTAAACTGCCCCTGCTGAGGGCTGAAAGTGACACATCACAAGGCTGTGTGGCCCTCGCAGCACAGCCGGTCCAGTTGTGGGTGGCACCCCCATGGGTGACAGGTGGGCAGGGTGAGCTGCTGGTTCCAAGCCCCTCTCCCCCACCACCCCAAAGCCTGCTGTGGTCCCCTCTCCTGCTCCAACAGGCACTTCCCACTCAGATCACCCTGCTCTCCCCAGGATGAAGTACTGGAGCTGCTGTGGAGTCAAAACGATAGACTTCAGCGCCTTCCTGGAGCAGCCAGGCTGCAGCAGCGGACTGCACTGCTGGGCAGGGAAGGGGGTAAGGGCGCTCTCGGTGTGAGCAAAGTGCCGTTACTGGCACCTTATGAGTGCTCCTTCCCTTGCTTTGCATTCACATGGGTTTCTACATCTAATTATCTTAATTTTCATAATTGCCAACAGATGACTGCACAGGGTTTCAATGCCTAATCTTCATCCATCTCCTGTTTAAAATGCTGCTCCTGCATTCAGAAAACATGTCAGCTCTCACACCCAATCGGCAGATATGCAATAGGAAGCTGAATGAGGCAGGAGCTGGCCCCAGGCACAGCATAGCCAGCACTGCAGGCTGCTGCACAGGGACAGGCAGCTAAGCACAGGAAAAGCCCTGGAAAAAAAAAAAAAAATTTGACAGATGACTGCAAATGATTGAATTTGGCTTTAATGAAGCTTTGCCTCTGCAATTACTTCCCAGGAAGGACCTCATCTGCAAAGCAACATGGTGTGGCAGGGCAATGGGGAGATCCCAGTTCCCAATATTTTGTGTGTATGTGCAAGTTTCCCCAGGAAATCTCTTGGCTGGAAAAAGGCTTGAGCTGGGAAAGTTGCACCAAAGCAGCCCAGGATATCCCTGAAAGTGCATCACATTCCTCTGAGTGAGCACTGCTCTGAGCAACCCCCTCTGAGCCCAGTCTGTTCTTTGTCCAGGAGCAGAAAACACGTAGTGGATGTAAAGGAGGTTGTAGTGAATGAACTGCGATGTTGTGATGCAGGTGCTTTGTGCTAATTGTCGCCTGAGTTTGGGGCTGGGATTCCTCCTGGTTCAGTTCTCTGGTTGGCAATGCTGAGGGCTGCAAGGGGTCTGTCTCCTGGTGATGCTCAGAAATGCCTGGTGGGGCAAAAGCTGCCTGTGGCATGGACGAGGTAGGGGCTCTGTGGGAGAAAGGTGAAACATGGACAGTTGGGCTCATCTGTCTCCCAAATTTAGTATGGTGGCATGATCCATGTCCAGCAACAGCCCCTGCACTGCCTTACAGACCAGCTTTCCTGACTGTGCATGGCACCTATGAGCTTGGGCACAGCAGAGTGACTCTGGTACAAGGATATATCTGCTCTTAACATGTCCTTCTGGAGCAACCCCAAGCACAGCACAGATACCCTATGTTGCATGGGACAGCCTGGCAGGGGCTGCCCGCCTTTGCATGAGCCACCTCCTCTCAAAAACCTGCACGAAAGGCAGAGTTTTATCTTGCTTAGTTAATGCTGACCTCAGCTGGCACCCTGCGAAGGAGCAACCTCCAGCACAGACATCCCCTCTGTTTGGGGTGCGCTTGGGCTATATGTGTGCTGTGATGGCTTCCTCTCCCCGCAGGACAAGAAGGCAGTGTCATGCCGGCAGGACTGGCACCAAACCAGCAGTCAGGTGGTGGTGACGGTCTATGCCAAGAAGCCCCTGCCTGCCCTCAGCAGTGTGAAAGCCAACCGCACTGTGGTGAGTGGGGCCAGCAGAGCTGGGCCGGGGATGTGTGCTGTCATGGCACCTGATTTTGATGAGCCAACAGCCAGGAGCCAGCCAGGTGCCTAGCACTCTTTGATGGCCTGTTTGGTCTGTTGCTGCAGCTGGGGTTGGCACTGCCAACTTGCCATCCCCAAGCTGAGAGACCGTGGGTTTCGCTGCTGCAGCAGCATCTGTACGGCCACTCTGGCTCAGTGGCTTTCAGCCTCAGCGGGTGGCTTTGCTGGTCTTGAATCCCACAACTGGTGTGAGAGGTGAACCTAGCATGCTCTGAAGGGGGTGAAATGCTCCTAGGTGCCAAGGGGATTGCCAGAACATTACACTGGAGCCAGGATGTGGGGTGTGTTACAGCGCTGAAAGGCAGCTACACTGTCTGGGGGAAGAGCTCTGGTAGTGCTGTGCTACCCACTCAGATAATTTTCTGTTGATCTTTCAGCTTGAGATTCATCTCATCTTTGAAGGGAGTAAGATTTTCCAGGCAGAACTGGATCTCTGGGGGTAAGATCCTGTTTACTTTGATTTCCCTGTTCCAGTATCTGTGTGGGGCTGGGCTGCAACGCTGTGAGGCAGCCTGTGCTGTGGGAGAAGTGTTTGCAGTCCTAAACACAGGCTCCCAGTACGGAAAATTACCCTCTTTGTAGTCAGGATTCTCAGACTTCTGAAAAAGCAGCAAAATGGTTGTTGCTGCAGTTTCTGCACGGTCCTTCCTGTGCATGGAGCATGAGGCAGACCTTCACTGTGTTATCGTACAGAAATGCTGTGGCCCCTGGGATGCTGTCTCTTCTTCAGCTGGCACATCTGTGGAACAAACAGCTGTTTCATAGTCTCTCCTTTGGTGTGATTCATTGCCAGCTCTTGAAGCCTTGCAGAGAACACAGGTCCACCATGGCTGTTGCAGCAGAGAGGACTCGTTTATCTCCAGAGCTCCAGTTTTCTATAGCAGCAAAAGCTGATGGGGAAATTAGGTTTTCTCTATTGGTCCCATAGTGGTAGCACCCTCTGAGAGCCACGCCAGGACTGTGCCTGGGATTGGTACCCATCTGACTGCTCTGCGCTACCTGAGGCACCCTGGCTACTCTTTTTCAAACTACCACAGCAATGGCTTGCTTGTTTGGGTTGTCTGGGAGCCAGGTCGCCCAGGTACTGGCATTTATAGCCATCTCTGCTAGGAAATGCCTTCGGGGTTGTGAGGAGGGCTGTTTTGGAGGCTGCCGGTGACTGCACCAATCGATCCCGGGCTAAGAGCAGAGCTGGACGTCGCTGCCAGCTCTGTAGGTGTTCTGGGTTTGGTACCAGACTGCCCCAAAGGGTCTTTGGCTCAGCAGGTCCCTGTCTCCCCCTGCAATCCTGCTGTGCCTGCGGGTGGGCAGCTGTGTGAAGGGAGAGTCTCACTCTGATTTCTCGGTTGCTTGCTGGCTGGGGAGGAGCAGTGGGACTCAAGAATTCGTATGTGCGTTTCTTGCCTTTATTGCTGGTGCGTGCTGCCCGCGCCCGAGTGCAGCAGAGCGTGCTGCTGGGTGCGGGTATGCCCGTGTCTCAGTGTGGTTCGCTGTCATGGGGAGAGTGCTGTACCGCAGCTGTGCAGGTGGCTGCGGCTAGCGGAGCTCTCCTGAGTTCTGCACTAGCACTGTGGTGCTGCTTAGATGTCATACTGTGAAGCTCAGCTGGAGCCCAGGTTTGGTCCTGCTCTGTCTCCTGGCACGTGGGGAGAGGACATGACTCCTCTCTTCTCCTCTGGCAGAGCTCTGCTGGTAAGGGGAAGGATGAGCGTGTGCTGCCTGCACTCCCCTGCCCAGCTCACTGTGCCTTTCCTTCTCTCCAGGTCATCGAAACAGAGAAGAGCTTTGTGAGCATGGTCCCTACCAAGGTGGAGATCGTGCTTTGCAAAGCCAGCCCTGGGTCGTGGGCCAGGCTGGAGCTCCTCCAGAGCAGGTTGCAGTCCTGTGGTGAGCAGGAGAAGGAGACGGCCAATGCAGAGGAGCCCAGTGCAATGCAGGGGGATGACTCGGATGACAGCTTGAGCTGGTCGGAGGAGGAAGAAGACAAGGAGCTGTAGATGGGAACATTGAGTAACTGATGGCCAAGTACTGGCGGCTGAGCAGTGCCAGCTCCTGAGCTGCCGAGGACCTTGGCACCAGCTCCAGAGATGCAGATTGAGCCCAGAGCTGCATGCAGGCCACAGCACGCCCTCTCACTGGTCAGAAGGAGCAAGTAATAAAAACCCAGAGCAAAGGTTGTACTCTGAAATTCCTGATAGGCACTTAAGAAACATCAGCGGGCTGAACCTTGCCATCAGTCTCTCCCTCTCCTGTGCCTGGTTGGGGCAGGACATTGGGAGGAGCCCCCTTGTCGACACCTCAGACAGCCTGTGCCAGGTCTCCTTGGGGCCGGGTGCCAATAGCCCTGGCATCTCTGACGGTGCAGGGCGCCTGGACAGCGGGGTGAGCTGAGCTTAACCCTCCGTGCCACCCCACTGTCTCCATGGCGGGGAAGGGGAGCCGGGCCCAGGAGGTGTTAGGAGGGCGATGGCAACTGCGGGCACGAGGGAAACGTCATTGCTGCTTGCAGCTCCGGCAGGGACTTGACGTCCTCCTCTGCAAAGACCTTTATAGGTGTGAGACTGCGCAAGGTCGATACTGACCCAGCGATATACAAGGGGGACACGGAGGTGGAGGATCCTCGGGGGGGTTTCCTTGTGCAACACCTCCCGGCACTGGGAAGGGGGCAGAGGGCGACGGGCGCCATTTGCCCACTGTACTAAACCATTCCGGCACTAACACCGGCAAGCGGGCAGAGCCCGCGGCCCGCCCTGAACCACCGCCCCTCCCCCCCGCCCCTTCACCCCCCGCCCCTTCACCCCCGCCCCTTCACCCCCCGCCCCTCCCCCCCCGCCCCTTCACCCCCCGCCCCTCCCCCCCGCCCCTTCACCCCCCGCCCCTCCCCCCCCGCCCCTTCACCCCCCGCCCCTCCCCCCCCGCCCCGCGCCGCGCCCCCTGGCGGGCCCTTCCGGAACGGCGGGGCGGAGCGCGCGTGCGCGCGGCGGCGACAGGGGCGGGCGCCGGGGTGCGGCCGGGTCGAGGGTCCGCCGCCGCCCCGGGAGTAGCAGGGGCCGCTGGCGCAGGCGGTGAGCGCGGGGCTTGCGAGGCGGGAGGGCGGCAGGAGCGCGGTGCGGTGCGCGGGGGCAGGCGGCACCCGGGGCTCCCCGCGCGCGGCGGCGCGGCCCGCGGCGGGCGCGCAGGGGCCGTGCACTGAGCTGAGCGGCGGCGGCCGCAGGCCCGGTGGCGGGAGAGCGGCCTCCGCGAGCCCCGGGCACCTCGCGTGTCTACGGGTGCTTCTCCTCGGCGTTGCCGCCGGCCGGGGCCGCGGCGCACGGCGCCTTGAGGAGGCAGATCCTCCGCGTCCGGCTGCCGCCACTCCCGCTATCAGCGGGGCGGCGGCCCGGGGCCGGCGCTGATCGCTGCCGGCCTGGGAGCCGCGACGGTCGCGGTTTCCTGCCCGGGGGAGGCTGTTTGCGCGCTTCCTGCGTCTCCGCGGCACCTGCCCCGCGAGGGAAGCCCCCGGCTCTGGAGGAGGGATGGGCGGGTGCGGGAGCAGCGGGGTAATCAACCCCGTGTTGGGTTTTTGGCTTTCAGAGGTTGCGGGACATCGATGAGATGCGGGTCCTGGCGTCTGCTTTCCGTGGTGTTCGCGGGGGTGAACGTGCTCATCAGGCGACCCGGGGATGCTGGAGGCACAGGGGAGGGAGGAAGTTTTGTTTTGTTGGTTTTTTTTTTCTGGTCCCATTTCTTGCTCAGGGATGTGCGGGAAGCAGGAGTGGTCCCGTGGACAGACCCTACTCTTCCCGCTTCCGCAGTGTCCGAAGGTTGGGCTGGGCTGTTCTAAAGTCGGGATGATGCTGATCCACGTTAGGAGTACTGTGACAGATTTAAGGCGATCTCTGCTCCCCGTGGGTGTAATAAAAGGTTAGCAAGTGATGAATTAGCTTTTTTAAAGGTTTCTTGTTTCAGTGTTGAGAGTGGATTTTCCTTTCCAGGAATGTGTCAGAGTAGTCATATTTGATCTCCCCTCTAAAAACTACCAAATTGTTGTCTCAGGAAGAGTAGAGCAAGGTAGTGACCTAAAATATTCTGAGTGCTGAGAGGTTTCAGGAGTCACAGGTACTGTCTCATTTAGCAGCTGCTACAGAGCTCTCTTTCATAAGCTTAACACTTCTTGAGCCCTATAAACTTCCAGTATTCGTAACATCCTGTAGTGAGGAATTCCTAGCTTAACCTCAAACCCTAAGAAGCAATGCTACCTTTTATTTGTTCTGAACCTCCCTCTTTCTGATTTAATTTGATGTCCCTTTGTTCTTTTTTTTTTTTTTTAAAGAACCCGTGGTATCTATTTATAAACACTTGTGATTCCCATCATGTTTACTCTGAGTTATAAAAAAGCTTTAAATGCTTTGTTCTTTATGTGTACCCTATGCTTGCAACACGTGTCCTGTGCTGGAGTGTGCGGTGTTCCTTGTGCCGGCATCATTAGCTGTCTACTCTTTGTCCCAAACTTGTTCCCAAGCTTATCTTTTGATTTTTGAAAAGCTTACGTTCTCTTCTGTGTCAAGTGTAAAATACATGGCATGGAGGCTCTGTTTGGCCAGTTGGATAGTGTTCAACTGCACACAAGTTTTTCTATAGGGGACTTAAGCTTATGAGACATATTTGGCGTTTTAGCTTACTGTTTCTATAAAAGAAGATGCTTTCAAAAGTTCTTAGAACTTTACAGAGATCTTGGAAAAACAATGAAATATGCAGTTTGCAGTTAGTAGGAGGAAACTGATGATGCAGTTTGGTTTGCTGATGTGATGAGGCTGTGATTCTTTTAGAGTCCAAAATGTTTTCATGAAATTTGATATCGTGTAAAGGTATGTACCTGTATATCTACAAAGATATATATTCCTTTAACAGGAGTATTTTATTTTCTTAACTTAACTTTTCTATGCTTTTACACATAAATCTGATAGACTGCTGAGAGATTCTTTGCCACTAGTAACTTTTAGAACTTCTAGCTTTTTAGAACTGCTTGATGCAAACGAGCCTGGCAAATGTTGCAATACTGTGGCAGCCAAGCCATGATACAATATACACTGAGTGCATGCTTTAACTCATGTTTTAATCATATCAAAACTATTTAAAGACACTTTGGAAAACTGTTATTGATTGACAAAGTGTGTGGGGCTTTTTTGGTTTTGGTGGGGTGTTTTGTTTTTTTTTAGTTTTTGTTTTTACCCCTCAGTGAAATTTGGGGGTGGAGGAGGAGAAATCAAAGAGAACGGAAACTGTGTGGGCTTTTTTCCCGAGGAAAAAGCTTAGATTTTCCTGGTATAAACATTGCCCTTCAAATACAACAGTGGCTTTGTTATAACTTTTCTTAAAAATAATGTTTAGAGTGCTAGTGAATGTCAGGTGACAAAAGATGATAGGAGGATAGTCTAACAAGTTTTTTTTCTGCCTCAAATAGGAATCAGGGATGCTTTAACTGGATTTATCATTCATCCTGCAATGTGCTTAATGCACCTCTTCACAGAACTTCGTGTCTGAGGTAGTGTCTTTTTCACTTTTAGCCAGCAGTAATGAATAAGGCCTTGATAGACCTTGTGAAAGGTAGGAACGACGTATGTTATTCTCTTTTTGTGAACTGACCATGATACCCAGGACCTCTACAAGTTGTTTGTATCATCCAGGAGGTGTGTAGTGGATCTGGGCACAGAACCCTGCGGTCCCGGCTCCTAGTCTTATACCTTTGCTGTGCTTGCCCTTGAAGTGCGACTTGCTCGCTTGTGTTCAAATAAATTGTGAAGGGTATCCGTCTTGATGAATCCATACTTTTGCATGTAGTTGCAGGAGGAAAATAAAATTTAGTACTCTGCACCTTTTGATTATGGCAGGATACATGTCTCATTTGTATACTGTGAATTCAGATATATTCTGAAGTCCTAGTTTTTAGTTCCTGAATGACTGTGCAGCTGCACCTTGGTGTAGTGTTATTTCACAGCTATGCAGCCGTTTCATGAGTGCGGAGAAGGGATTTGGAGAAGTACTGAGACGACTCAATATGAGTTAGCTGCAGGAAGTCTCGTTTATTGCGCAGTTCTTATTGCTTATATAGGCAGTATTTGCCAATAATCCTAAGACCACACCTTTTCTACACCATTATTGGATGATACATATGCTTGTCATATTTAACAGCTTATTTCAAACAGGTACCCGCCTAGCGAAGCTCTGCTCTAAGCAAACACTACTCCCTTATCATGCTGCATAGTTTTCTTATCCTTAACTTCAAGGGCATTCTGCCCCTGAGGCCTAACTTTAGAGCTCCAGTCCTTATTTACACAGGGTTTTTCTTCGTGCAGTCTCTTCAAGGATCTGCACTCCGACACATGAGCTTGTTTCTAATGCCCTTGGGAGATATTTATTGTCCAATAAACATGATCTTGGATTCACAGAATTTGAGATAATTGGTATTTGGTCACTAATGTCATTGCTCTACCATAAAATTTGGAGTATGAGTGCCTGTAGTGAGAGCGTTGATGCACTGAAGTTTGTGTGGTTGAGGTGCCCAAATACCTCACGCAGACCACTTTTTCCCTGTGGTTCCCTAAGAAATACTGCTTACATGGTGAAGCTTATGTGTGTTTCATCCCTGCAAAAGAAATCTTTAAATTGATTAAACAATTTCAGCCTAATTTGGCAAGGGAAGAGGTTTTAAGAAACATTGAATGAAAGGTTTTGGGTGGTTTCTGTCATGTCTTTGCAACAACTTTTTGTGCCAAAAGGGTTGAGGCCTTTCTAGCATCTGCATTGAGTGAACAGCAAGTGAGAACTGCACTCTTGTTAGGCATCAGTAATACGTACGTTGGAGCTGAACCTCCAGGCAGAGCTCGGCAGAAGGTGAGCTTCCTTGACTCTGTGTTCATGTGGAGCTCTGGACCGTGGACTGCATGGTTTCTACTGTGCTGCTGAAATCTGCCTTGGCTTGTGTTTTTTTTTTTTCCCCCTTTGCTGCCACTTAGGCTGTTGCCCTGTGTTTTGTTTCTCTTGCAGGTAAATGGCAGGACTGAAAGTGGTGTGAAAACTTTGAAAGGCACTGAGAAGTCCAAGTAGGTCATTCATTGCTGAAGGGTATTAGGGATGAGGTCTCCTGTTTAACTTTTTTACTCTTTTTTGGCCTGCATTCTAAAAGTCTGGCACTTTTCCATTGAGTTGGCGATTGCCTATAACATTGATGAGTAAGCTGAGCTGCTGTAGAATAGTAACACAGTCTTGATTAAATTGTTGAGAGCCTCTTTGTCTTCCCTCTCAGGTCTGGTGGCTAAACTGGAGACAAGAAAATTCTTTTTAACTCCTTTGCATGGGTGAGGATGGTAGGATATCCACACAATTCATTGTTGAAAGTTTCTGCCGAACTTCACATATCAGGCAGACAGAGTGAATCATCTCTGATCTAGTTTTTGTTACTGAAAGATGAGCCCTTAAGTCGTTTAGATCTCTTAACTTCTGCTTCTGCTTGCTCTAAAGCAATATGAAACTTCTGAGCCTGCAAAACAGGGAGGGTTTGATCAAAGGTGGTGGCTGAATAGAACATGGCTCAGTACAGGTGATTTTGGCTGAACTCTGTGTGTTTTCTGCTAATTTTTGGCCAAAATGGGTCCCTATCCACACTGAAAAGAGAAATATGGACGACCTGTCAAACTCTGAAATGAGGTTATCAAAGAGCAATATCAAAGCTAAAATGCACCTAACAAAGAGGCATCTGATGTTAACGTAGCAAGGGCAGAGATGTATTCTGCTAACAAGTAGTTCCTCTGCCAAGAATTTTTCGAAGTGCAAAAAGCATAAACCTCGAAAGCCCCAGAAGAATTCGGGTTCATGTTTCTTCTGTTTTCTGTCACTGTTTTCTCCCTTCTCTCAACAGACAGGGTACTTTCCTTCAGAAGTATTAAAGGGAAAATCTAGAAGTTTTTTTTCTCCCACAAGAAATTTTTGATGCAACATGAAGTTATTCTGTGATTTCACTTATGATAGCTCTGTGGGGAGGGGGAGTGGAATCCAAATAGTGAATTTCCCCAGCAAATGTCCAGCTGGGTTACAGGAGAGCAAGCTGTCCGTGTTACTGATACCAGAAAATACATAATTAGGTCAGAACAGGAGCAACTCTCCAGATGATCTCTCAACACGTTGATTGAAAGGTTGCCCATTCCAAAGGGAGCCCCAGGTGTGCGGGCAGGGAAGGCAGACTTTACAACATCTTCTGAGAAGTAAACTAACCCAAATAGGAGTGCCAGTTTTCTAATTCAAAGGCACTGATGGACAAGATAGAACTAACTCTCATCCGCGTATTTTTGTACAACACTTCTTTGTGGAGTGGTTGGGTTTGGGTGGGGTTTTTTTTTGTTCTTTGAAAATTACTCCCATTCTGCTGTAACTGGTATACCTCTTCATGATTGGCTGGCCTTCCACTTTAACTGTAATGAAAGTCCTTTCTCTGGCAGGACTAAGCAACCCGAATTACCTCTCACTACTTTGGACTTTCCAGCCACTCCTTTCTTGTGCCGAGTAACCTTTAAACTTGACTTTGAAGCTCGTGCCCAGCTTTCTGTTTCTAAATTCGAAGTCTTTGTTTTGATGTGTTAACATATTAATCTGTATTTTTCTCTTTTTCAGTTCTTGTTACCTGTTGTACGTGAAGTTTTACCTCTAAAGTTTTCACCTCTAAAGTTTTCCTCAAAAATTCTTCTGAAGCTCACCAAAAAAATCCCAAAGAAACTCTAACCCAGTTTTCCTCCTCTCATTGTTTGTTGGTAATTTTGTTTTCTGAGTGTGGTTTTTTTTTCAGCATATATTTATATTCAAATAGCATGCACTGCCAAGTTCAAGAGTGCTTGAGAAATAAAAAGAATTTTCCATGCAAATTTGAACCCCAGCTTCTTGCTATCTTATGAGAGTTTTATTGCGAGGCAAATTGTTTACAAGAAAAATATAAATAGAGACTTTATACATTTTGAACAAAGCGATATGTGGATTTAACAGAAAAGGCCTGATAGAGGTAATACTGTTTGCTTGATTATAGTTTAAATTAAAAAAAAGGTTTGTTTTCCATATGTAAATCTTTAACCAAACTACACCTGCTCACAACATACAGGTTTCTGGAGTATGGGAGCTTCTTTCTAGTCTTTTTTTTTTAATTAATTTCTCTAAATTTTGTGTTTCAGTACTGAATCATGTATATCCTGCTGTGCGTTTGTTTTTCTGTATTGCATGTGCCAGGCCTTGCAGAGAAGCATGCTTAAAAGCCTACAAGATCTTTAATTGTATTTGTGTAGTTCATACTTAGGTAGCCTGATGCTTTGGCATGTATACATAGAATTATTTCCTATTGCAAATGTTAGTCTTCTAAAATCCAAGCCTTAGGTAATTCAAGATATTAATTCTGTGAAAAAGCATTCATGTTCCAGGCTTTTTTGTTACCTTATTACTGTTCTCCAAGTTGAATGCTCTAATGACCTCTTAAATAAAGCACCAACAAAATAATCTTTAGGTAACAGACTTTCATTAGAAATTTTGAATAAGGTTGAATCAAGCTATTCTAGCTGCTGATGGTATGGGATACATGTGGCTTTGTAGCTGACTAATATATGAAACTGTCTGTATTTTCTTACAATATTGCTGTGACGACCCTCCCAATATCAGTGCCTGGTGTGTGCATGTAGGGGTAAAATTCTGGGATAACCTGTTTTTCTGTGAAAAGCTTTGTATGGAAGTGCATAGAGGTGTAAGCCTTTGGGGGAGCTTGTGGTTTGTGTTTTAAAGAGAGATCTGTTTCCAAGTCCTTGCAATTTGTTTATTTAGAAAATAGGAACTGGGCGTATAAAAGGCTTTGTGTTTCTTGTTCTTCATGAGACTTGTGTTGCTATATGAGTTTTTATTGCACGTCTCCAGCTGACTTAGTTCTGCCATCTCTGTGATGTCACTTTTGTTGTTGACTGATCAAAACAGCAGTCTGTAGCATAGGTAGTTCATTTGGAAGAAAACTTTTGTTCTGGAACTGTTGGTCACCATTAAGGTTTCTGGCACAGCATCTTCTAGTACTTCAGTGGTTTGAAGAAAACACAGGAATAGGCTTTGAAACCTACTCTGTGTGCTGCTGTCTAGTGATACTTCTGCAGCAGTAGCAGCGTGTGCTGTTCCTCTGCCGTGATTCATTTCTACCATATGCCACCACTGGCCTGGTTGTACCAACGCAGTTGAATGTGATACTACTCAATGAACTGGGTGAAACAGCTCCTTACCCTGAGGAGGTGGCATGCTACCTGGGTGGGAAAGGGGATACAGGGTTTGGAAATGTCTGAAGGCAGCCTTCCTGCTGGAGAGAGCATGGCAGTGTCTCAAAGCAGGAGGGATAGCAGCAGCACAGACCAGGATGCTGAGTTACAATTGTATCTTCAGGTAGAACAGTGTTAGAGTATTAAAATACATCCGCTCTTCTGTCGCTGTTTGCTGTAGCACTCAGACCCTTTGTATTTGGAAATGCTATGTTGTATGCTGCCAGTAACAGTGTTCAACCTCTATTAATAATATAAGGCTAAAACCGTTTCATTTGTAATGTTTTAAATGATTTTATATTAAAAGGGGTTTTGACTTCCGGTTTGCAAAATGCAAGAAATGTTTCTAAGCCTCTAATTTGACAGAACTTACCTATTTAATTTTTTTTTTTTTTCCCCCCTCAGCCCTGTTAAATGAAACTCTTGGTGCAACTGTTCTGGAATAATATATGCAGCCCTGCTGTCAGCTTTTGCTGATCAGTGCTGTTCTTTGTTTTACTGATCACCTTTACAATGTGTATTTGCATACATATCTCTCTGACTGGAGCCTTGAAATGGGATCACTGATTTTTTTGATGTATGATGAAACTCACATGCATGCTTTTCTGCCAAGGCTCTAAAGTACTTGCCAGATTTCATTTCAGGTGATTCATGTTTTAGAAATGTAATTCCTGCCATTTTCAAAAAAGGTAGAACTACTTCTGCATCTTCCTCCGGTTTGTTTTCCTCTAAATTCTTCCCCTCCAATGTCCTGCTGGGACTTTCTGGAGCAAGGTTTCTGCTTCCCACCACTGCTTGGTTTTCAGTAGTGCCTGTGCATATACATTGATACTTCCATAAGTACTGTATGTTGTCGTGACCACAGTTGGTACCACTCCAGGTGCCTGGTGCAGATTTGTGCTCAAAGCGGTGTGTTTTCACTTACTGCAGAAGAATTGTGCGTACTCCCAGTGGGAAGACAACAGCATGTGGATCCAGATAAAGACTTTGTTAAAAAGGACAAAGCTGAGACTTAAGTGGTAACAAGTTGGTGATTTGTTCAGAGGAAGTTGGAGAGGGGGAGTTTCATGACTTTAAATGAAGTACTTCACTGTTGCTTATTTTCACATGTTTCTTTTGCTATTTTGATGGTGTTGGTACTGTGATCTTTCTGGAATATGCGATGTAGTTCCTCCTACTGTTTGTTTCTTCTGTTTGAAGCAGCATATTTGCTGCGGGTTGCAAGTTGAGGATTACTGATAGTACCTCAAAGGCATTTGGGTAAGAAGGCAGATGCAAGTTCCTTCTTGTTCAGACTAGCAGTGGAAGCTCCAGCATACAACAAATGTGCAACAAATGACTGCCTGTAGTTGTTTCATGCTGTTTTCAAAGTTCCTGCTTTTCATGTGATGAAAGTTTAGAATGAATTGAGTTTTACGCCATATCAATTTGATTATCAAACCTACTCTTCACATATCAAGAAAAGGATAGGGAAGCCTTTAAGTGTCAGATATCTTCTGTAACAATCACCCAGTCTGCACAGGAAGGCTGTTTGGTTGCTGATCTTTTACAGCATGTATTTTCCTAATGCTTAGTGTAAGCTTTCAAGCCTATTAAGTTCTGCTTGTTCTGTCACTGATTAGTGAGAATAATCTGTTCTTGGCTTCTTTAGAAAAATTCTTTGTGTATTCTAATCTGGGTGCTATGGCTAGTTATATTTCAAAGAACAGCTTTTCTAGTACATGCTACTTTCTGAACCTTTTATCTGGTGTCCTCTAAATAACGCAGTCTCTTGAGGTCTGATTGATCTTGAGTTGAGTGAATTATTTATAGTAAACAGTAGCAGTGCAGCCCAGCAATGGGTATCTTGGTTTATTATATAATTTTTGGACCTTTCTTTGTGGTAAACTGTTTAGGCAGTAGAGTACGTAGACAAGAAGTGTGAATCTTGGAGGGGGGGTGTATGTGTGAACCTACAAATGACAGATTATTACTAGGTCTGAGGTCACAATCTCTTTCCACTTGAAGGTATCTTTAAGGACTTGTCCCTTTGCCTGTGGGAAACTGGCAGTAAGGCAAGTCTCTGGGAATTTGGCTAATTTATACTTACATGGTTGGAATGCAGCCAGTTGTCACTGAGCTCTCAGCTCATCGTATCTCTATTTCACTATTGTCTTTCTAGCCTGTGAACTCTTTCTGATGGCTTCTGAGACAATGGGTGTGTCTACCTGTGATAAGAAATTGTTAGCAATGTTAAAAACACTTGTTAAAGCTAATCTTCTAAAATTACTGTCATTGACTGTGCTTTTCCTAACTTTTTTCCTTGCTTTGTGCAGGACTTCGTTTCTGGATAAAGAATGCAGACTATAAAGTGCGTAGTTGTTGGAGATGGCGCTGTGGGAAAAACTTGCCTTCTCATCAGCTATACCACCAATGCCTTCCCAGAGGAGTACATTCCTACCGTGTTTGACAACTACAGTGCCCAGATGACTGTTGATGGCCGGACAGTTAGCCTCAATCTATGGGACACTGCAGGCCAGGAAGAATACGACCGCCTGCGCACGCTCTCGTACCCTCAAACCAATGTGTTCATCATCTGTTTCTCCATTGGTTGCCCCTCTTCCTATGCCAATGTCAGGCACAAATGGCATCCTGAAGTTTCTCACCACTGTCCAAATGTTCCCGTTCTTTTAGTGGGCACGAAGAGAGACTTGAGAAATGACCTGGAAACAGTTAAAAAGTTGAAAGAGCAAAGCTTGGCTCCTACTACCCCACAGCAGGGGACTTCGCTGGCTAAACAAATTGGAGCAGTCAAATATTTGGAGTGCTCAGCGTTGAATCAGGAAGGTGTTCGGGAGGTGTTTGCTGAAGCTGTGCGTGCAGTTCTGTATCCTGTGACAAAGAAGAACACAAGAAAATGTATTTTATTGTAGTTACCTCGGGTGATGGATGTTCAAAGTTGAATATTGACTAGAATCTTGGAGGGCTCTTTAATGAGTTAAATTGAAGATTTTTTTCATCTTGCACTAACAGCTCTAAGCAGAAATGGTTTATGCAATGAATATTCTTGCAGTCTTATTGCTTCAGGGAAACTGAAACAGAACAGTTTTTTGTTTTTTTTTTTTTTTTTTTTCAACTGAGAGGTCAAATATGTACTTTATTTTTAAAGTTCCAGTCTTGGGATCACTTGGCTTCTGTCCTTGTTTAGTGTGGAGGAAAATAAGGAACTTCTTTGAAGCCAGACTTCTTTACTTGATAGCCATCAGTTACTAGATTTGCTGAAAAGCACAAATTCTGATAATTCTGCTTTAAGTGTAGCTGCTGCTTTTTCTATCCCTTGTTTACTGTTTGAATTTGTTTTACAAACAGAAGTCTGGTTGTCCAGTTGTTTTAATTTGTCAGTTTAAAGATTGAAACCAATTTGTTTACGTTCAAAAACGCCTGAAATATTACTGAGATTCACCTCACAGTGAACTGCCATCGTTTCTGTGAAGAGCGAGCATGAGGCATGTTTAATGCGGTGAGCAGGACCCAGGGAACACCTGCAGTGATTTTATTAATAGCGGCAGGAGCTGTTTTCTCCTAATGTGAGGAACTGAGGATAATGATGAATCGCTCAAGTGATTTTCATACTTTTGAAGTGGAGAGGTGGAAGAGTAGTTTAGATGCAAGTCTTCCATAATCTTCTAAACTGAATTTTTGTTTCACTCTGCAAAGAGACTTTGCACCCTGAGAATAAAGTTAACAATTACCTTCTTGGACTGACTGAGGTAGTTGGGATGACACTTCTCAAAATGAGATTTTCAATGTGATCCCTTTGAATCCCAGAGACTTTATAGCAGCCTGTTTGCTCTTGAGGAATTCATTGCTTCACTTCTTGATGTTCTTGGGGCCACCACCTGAGATTCTTATGAAAATTCCTTTGTTGTTTTTTTTTCTGGGAGAACACTGGCAGAAAATTTGGAGGTTCTATTTATAGGAACCAGGAGCCTTCATTTCTTCCTGGCAACTCAGTGATGATTTTAGTTAAATTTGTGATGGTTAGCCAGTCACTGGATAGGTTTACCTGAGCAGTTTTCTCCTCTCTACTAGGTGATCGGTTATTATAAACTCTTTTAACTACAGTTCTGTTTATGTACTTGTTAACTTTCTTTAGCAGCTCTAGTGAGTGGCAGCTGGCTTTTATTTTCAGGATGTGAACTGTTCTTTATGTGTGATTCTGGGACCAGCTGAGGAATGAATGCACGAAACCTTCCTTAGACTTAACCTTACAGCTTGGTGGTATGAAAGCAGTATGCTTCAAAGAAACTTTGTGTGAAACCAATGGTGCTGGACTGGGCTTTGTTGTCTGAAGTTGACAGTGCTGTCTTTGTCCGGATGCAGCCTCAATTTGTAATTCAGTACTTGCTTTCTTGTGATTCCCACACATGCAAAACTGTACTGGTGTGTATCCTGGGCAGAAAAAAACACCTCATTTTAGCAAGGTAACAGAAAATACATCAACAAGGTTATTAGGGATCTTTTGTTAATTTGACCTTGCTTTATCTGATGTGGGCAAAATACCGGGTGGACAGAAACATTTGTGTTTGTGCCCTGATTCCCCTCTTTGAAGAGGATGTGCCTTTTTTAAGCTTATGTGACTGATGCCGACGCTAACTGCAGTTTTTGTGTATCTGAGGTGTGCTCATACTGCTACCACTTTAGCGAACTGCAACTCACAGATTATAAACTGCAGTTAATCCAAATACTGGTGTACCAACGATGAGTTCCAAACATTGCCTGATCACAGGCAGCACCAAAACACCCACTGTGCATGATGTTTGCAGAAGCCTGGAGACTCTACACATTTTTCTCCACGAAGTGCCATTGCTTGGAGTGTCTTTGCATCTTCTGCACTTGCAGAAGTGCTGTTCCAGATGTGGCTCCCACCGCAGTGCCCTGCAGGCTGTGAGGGCACTGGAGTATTTCAGTGAGGTGACCTCTACTCACCATGTCCTGCCTTTACGTTAGTAGTAGGCCTTTAGTGTGGGCTTGACTTGCAGGCAGCAATTAACTCTGTGCCTTGTAATTCAAGATTATTTTCTGTAGGTAAATTTCAGTAACCGAGTAAATAGAGTTTTAATGTTTAAAATGTATTTATTTAAGCCAGTGCACATGTTGTGGGTTTTTGTTTTTTTTTTTTTAATGCTGATCAGGCCTAAATCAACTGTCTAGTTACGCTGGTGCAAACCCATAACCTTTGTTTCATTCAGAGATGTACTTGTGATATGTTTGAACTGCTCTTAAATAGACTTCTACTTTCAACTACAGGCACCTCTTTTTTTTTTTTTTTTTGCTGCATGTATTTGCAGTTTTGTACTGAAGCTACTACTGGTTTAAAAAGTTTTTACTTTTTTACATGCTGAAATATTTTAGTTCTGCATCTTTTGTGGTTTTTCCTAACTGGATTACAATAATTTTATGGAGAAGAAATCCTGTGAGCAGGTATTATTGCACACCCCGCCACATTTCTGTAGGCTCACAGAGCAGCCCTCCTGGTGTTAACTGGAAAAGAGTATGGTGAGATAAAATTCAACTACTTAATCAGTTTATTTGAATTGATCACATTATGCTAGATCACTTTATCCCTGTCTAGATTACTTAATGAATGGCTTGCACAACAGGACTGAGGAAAATAATGTGGTAGTGATGATAATGAGCAGAAAGTGAACTTTGAACACGGTCAAAAACTTCTTCCTGACTTTGGAGTACCTTGTTAATAGTCATGGAGATGCCTTGTATTTCTGTTGCCTTCTGCCAGGAGCAAAAGTCCTGCTGGCTGACAAATGGTTTCCTCCTGCTTCTGCTTTTCATGAGAATGAGCTTCAGGTGTACACAGATCCAAGGAGCTTTTCCATTCAGTGGGCATTCTCAGTTTGTGATCTTCCTCCTCACACTGCCCTGCAATTCTTGATGTGTTTTAGTGTAAGTAGTCCAGTGCTTCAGTCTACAATCCACTCTGTTCCTCCCACTTTTTCTTTCCTGTGGGCAGGTAACAAATACAGACTTCACACAATCCGATGGGTAGATGTTGTCTGGTTTTGGGAGATCAGAAAACCCAGGTGAAGCTGTGTGGGTCTCCTGAGCTGTGCAAGATTCCTCAGTTTGTTACTGAATAGAAACACAGGGTGTATGTCTTAATTCACAGAAGAGACTCTCTGTGAAGAGACCGATTTTTGTGAATAATTTCTGAAATACTTAAGTGGTTTTTTAATAATAGCTGAAGCCATCCACAGGGAGCTGAGCAGTTCAGGAATTCTGTATCCAAAGGATGTTATGAGGCATGCTTACATGTAGGAGTGCTTTCTCCAGTTTACAGCTGTAGCTATTTCTGTGAAAATTAAACTAGAAGAGCCTCACCATGCTTTGTTTCTGAGTGCTAAACCTTGCTCTGTCAGAACATTGGTGCTGCTCGGGCTGTTCCCGGGAAGTGGATGGATCTCACGGGGTCCCGACTTCCGAGGGGGCTGCCGGGAGCGCCGGCAGCAGTGGGAGCCCAGGGCTCTTCAGCGTGGTACTGAGACAGACACTGGCGACTTGATTTTATACTACAAAATAATTTGTACTACAGCTAACAGTTTTAAGGGATTTTTTTTTTTTTAAATTATGTGGAATTAAGTTGTAATAAACCTTTCCTCATCTCTCTGGCTGTCGTGTTAACCCACCCTGCTGTTTGTATCGCGCTTGTTCGCAACGTCGTTCTTTCCTGTGGAAAGCCGGACCCTGTTTCTGAAACGCAATAAACGATTGTTTTGGCGAACCCCAGAGCTTCTACGGTTCCTTGGGGCGGGCGGGGCCGGGCGGGGCGGTGCTCGCCGGGCGGGGCGGTGGTGGCGGCGGCGGCCGCTCCGATCGGGGCCGGGCCGTGGTTCCGGTTCCGGGTCGGTGTAGCCGCGATGTCAGACTCGGAGAGCGAGGAGGAGGCGGATGGCGGCCGCGCGCAGCCTTTCTCGCTGGCTGGGTTCCTCTTTGGCAACATCAATGAGGCGGGGCAGCTGGAAGGGGACAGCGTCCTCGACAAGGTGCGGCCGTGTCGCTTCGGGGGGGGCCGCGCTTCGGCCCGGCCGGCTCGGGGGCGCGGGCCAAGCGGAAGGGAGGAATCGGTTCCAGCTGCGCGGCTGCGGGGCCGGCTGGCCAGGGGGTGTCGGCGGGCTCCGGGCCGGCCCGGGGAGTGTCGGTGCGGCGGGCTGCGGGCCGGCACCGAGCAGGCGGTGAGGGTGCTGGCCCCGCACGGCTGGCAGAGCCTCCTAGCCGGGACGTGACCTGCTCTCTCCAGGAATCCAAGAAGCACCTGGCTGGGCTGGGAGTGCTGGGACTGGGCAACCTGATCACCGAGATCACAGCCAGCGAGGAGGACGGCCCGGAGGCCGATGGAGCCCACCTGGACGAGGAAGGTCAGGCACGGGGTACCTGTAGGTGAACGTCGGAGGGGCTGCAGGATCAGGGCTCTCACCAGAGAGGGGAGACACACCCCGGTCATCTGGGGCTGCAGGGAATATTGTGATGTTCTCTGGTCAGAGCTCCTCTGGGAAAGGCCTTGCCTTCTCCTTCTTGCCAGAGTGAATCCCACAGTATCTCCTGGTCACTTTTGCACTTGTTCTCTTCATTTTTATAAGTTGGTGGTTTTTTTTTTTTTTTTTTTTTACTTGTTTTTCTCCCTTGTAAATAATTTTATTCTCGGTTTTCCCTTTTGTTAAACAAGCCTATTTAGTGCGCAATATTATTATATATTGTTTTTATTTCCAGTCTTGTTGAACAGTTTCTCTAAGTAAGTGAAAGATGTTCCTTGTGCTTAAATTGGTTACTTACCAATCTTTAGAGGAAATTCAGAGTTCTTGGAGCTTTTGATTGGAATGAAGGGGAAGATACTCCAATGGAAGATGTTAATCAGATATTTTTGTCCTTCTAAGAAAATTAGGAAAGGATTCATAGAATCATAGAATAGAATCATAGAATGGTTAGGGTTGGAAGGGACCTCAAAGACCATCTAGTTCCAACCCCCCTGCCATGAGCAGAGAAATCCTCCACTACACCAGGTTGCCCAAAGCCTCATCTAACCTGACCTTGAACACTTCCAGGGATGGGGCATCCACAGCTTCTCTGGGCAACCTGTTCCACTGCCTCACCACCCTCAATATAAAAAATGTCTTCCTTATATCTAATCTAAATCTGCCCTCTTTCAGTTTAAATCCATTGCCCCTTGTCCTATCACTACACGCCCTTGTAAAAAGTCCCTCTCCAGCTTTCCTGTAGGCCCCCTTTAGGTACTGGAAAGCTGCTATAAGATCACCCCGGAGCCACCTCTTCTCCAGGCTGAACAACCCCAACTCTCTCAGCCTGTCTTCATAGCAGAGGTGCTCCAGCCCTCGAATCATCTTCGTGGCCCTCCTCTGGACTCGTTCCAGTAGCTCCATGTGCTTCTTATGTTGGGGTCTCCAGAGCTGAAAGCAGTATTCCAGGTGGGGTCTCACAAGAGCAGAGTAGAGGGGCAGAATCACTTCCCTTGACCTGCTGGCCACACTTCTTTTGATACAGCCCAGGATACGGTTGGCTTTCTGGGCTGCCAGTGCACATTGCCGGCTCATGTTGAGCTTCTCATCCATCCATCCATCCATTCCTCAGGGCTGCTCTCGATCCATTCTCCGCCCAGCCTGTACTTATGCTTGGGATTGCCCCGACCCACATGCAGGACCTTGCGCTTGGCCTTGTTGAACTTCATGAGGTTCTTACAGGTCCATCTCTCCAGCCTGTCAAGGTCCCTCGGGATGGCATCCCTTCCCTCCAGCGTGTCCACAACAGCACACAACTTGGTGTCATCTGCAAACTTGCTGAGGGTGCACTCGATTCCACTGTCCATGTCACTGACAAAGATGTTAAATAGCACTGTCCCAGTACTGACCCCTGAGGAACACCACTTGTCACAGGCCTCCACGTGGACATTGAACTGTTGACCACAACTCCTTGAGTTTGACCATCCAGCCAATTCCTTATCCACCGAGTGGTCCATCCATCAAAACCATGTCTTTCCAGTTTGGAGACAAGGATGTCATGTGGGACAGTATCAAATGCTTTGGATAAGTCCAGGTAGATGATGTCAGTTGCTCTTCCCCTATCCATCAATGCTGTAACCTCATCATAGAAGGCCGCCAAATTAGTCAGGCATGATTTGCCCTTAGTGAAGCCATGTTGGCTGTCAACAATCACCTCCTTATTTTCTATGTGCCTTAGCATAGTTGCCAGGAGGATCTGCTCCATGATCTTGCCAAGCACAGAGGTGAGACTGACTGGCTTGTAGTTCCCTGGGTCTTCTTTTTTCCCCTTTTTAAAGATGGGGGCTATGTTTCCCCTTTTCCAGTCATTGGGAACTTCACCAGATTGCCACAACTTCTGAAATATGATGGATAGTGGCTTAGAAACTTCATCTGTCAGTTCCTTCAGGACCCGCGGATGCACATCGTCTGGTCCCATGGACTTGTGCACCTTCAGGTTCTTTAGATGGTCTCGGACGTGATCTTCTCCTACAGTGGGCGGTTCTTCATTCTCCCAATCCCTGCCTTTGCCTTCTATGACTTGGGTTGTGCCGCTGGAGCTCTTGCTGGTGAAGACTGAGGCAAAGAAATAATTGAGAACCTCAGCCTTCTCCATATGCCGGGTAACCAGGTTTCCTGTTTCCTTCCGGAGAGGGCCTACATCTTCCCTAGATCTCTTTTTATCACTGACATATCTATAGAAGTTTTTCTTGTTACCCTTCATGTCCCTGGCCAGATTTAACCCTATCAGGGCTTTAGCTTTTCTAACCTGATCTCTGGTTGCTTGGACAATCGCTCTGTATTCTTCCCAGGCTACCTGTCCTTGCTTCCACCCCCTATAGGCCTTCTTTTTGTGTCCTAGTTTGTCCAGGAGCTCCTTGTTCATCCATGCAGGCCTCCTGGTGTTCCTACCTGACTTTCTCTTTGTTGGGATGCACCGCTCCTGAGCTTGGAGGAGGTGATCCTTGAATATTAACCAGCTTTCTTGGGCCCCTCTTCCCTGCAGGGCCTCGTCCCATTGTACTCTACCAAGGAGATCCCTGAAGAGGCCAAAGTCTGCTCTCCTGAAATCCAGGGTAGTGAGCCTGCTATGCACCCTCCTTGCTTCTCTAAGTATTTTGAATTCTACCATTTCATGATCGCTGCAGCCAAGGCTGTCCTTGAGCGTCACGTTCCCCACCAGCCCCTCATTGTTGGTGAGAACAAGGTCCAGCAAAGCACCTCTCCTCGTTGGTTCCTCTGCCACTTGGAGAAGGAAGTTATCATTAATGCATTCCAGGAACCTCCTGGATTGCCTATGCCCTGCTGTGTTGTCCTTCCAACAGATATCAGAGTGGTTGAAGTCCCCCATGAGGACCAGGGCTCGTGAACGTGAGGCTGCTCCTATCTGTCTGTAGAGGGCCTCATCCACCCAGTCCTCCTGGTCAGGTAGTCTGTAGCAGACCCCTACTACTATGTCCCCTGTCCCTGCTCTGCCTTTAATCCTAACCCATAAGCTCTCAGTCGGGACCTCATTCGTCCCCAGGTGCAGCTCCGTGCACTCTAGCTGGTCCTTGACATAGAGGACAACTCCTCCTCCTCTTCTCCCCTGCCTATCCTTTCTAAAGAGCCTGTACCCTTCTATTCTGACACTCCAGTCATAGAAGTCATCCCACCACGTCTCTGTGATGCCAATAAGATCATATCCCAACAGGCGCGCACACACTTCTAACTCCTCTTGCTTATTCCCCATGCTGCGCGCATTGAGATAAAGGCATTTGAGTTGGGCCCCAGATGAATCTGACTTCCTGGCTGGAGGAGCTGGAATTCCCTTCTTCTGTTCTACAGGTACTTCCAGCATATCTTTACCATTCTTGATATTCCCTCCCTCCCCCTTCAAATCTAGTTTAAAGCCCTGTCAATGAGCCCTGCTAGCTTTTGCGCTAAGACACTCGTTCCCCTCTGAGAAAGACAAGTTCTATCTGCTGCCAGTAGGCCGGGTGCCATGTGACCCATGCCAAAGAAGCCAAAATTGTGGCAATGATACCAGCCATGGAGCCACTTATTAATTGATTGAATGGACTTGCTTCTTCCAGTGTCATTGGTCGCAACTGGAAGGATGGATGAAAAGATTACCTGTGCCCCAGATCTTCTTACCAACTGTCCCAGGGTCCTGAAATCCCTCTTGATCAACTGTGGACTCCGTGTTTTGGTTTCGTCTCCATCCACATGGAAGAGTAGTAAAGGATAGTAGTCTGTGGGCTGTACCAGGCTAGGAAGTTTCCTAGCAACGTCTTTAACCCGGGCTCCAAGGAGGCAGCAGACTTCCCTCAGAGCAGGGAAGTTTCATATGTACATAGTGAAGTCTGAAGTTAGTAATATATATTAGGATAAAGTTTTGTGTGACTGGATTTCTTTCTTTCCTAGGGTGGGTTAAGAGCACAGAAGATGCTGTTGATTATTCAGACATTAATGAAGTTGCAGAAGATGAGAGCCGTAGGTATAAGCAGGCCATGGGCAGCCTGCAGCCAATTCGAAGACCAGGTAAATGGGATGAGCGTCACAGCTCTAGCTGTAGAAGATATTTTGAGGCAGTGGGCCTTGACAGTCTCTTATATGGGTGACATTGTGCCTTTTCACTCCTTGTTTCAAGAAACTAATGTAAACTTTCGTGAAACTGTTCACTGGCTGAAGCCACTGCTTGATCATTTTTTAAGTAATTGGTTCCTCATTAGAGTTAAACTATATTTAGAAGAGAAACCAGGATCCTTTTGCTCTGGGATCCCCTGCAGAGAATACCTAATACTTGCTTGTATTTCTTTAAACTATGTTCTTAGAAGGTTATGCAGGAGGCCAGTTACTTCTTGGAAGTACTGAGAGATAAGGTGCTGATCCCTTAGAGAGTCACTTCAGTCTTACTATCTCCCTCCTGTTTTACCCTTGAATTCTTTTTTCTGAAATTACTTTTTGCAGAAGGCACTTTGCTTCTTTTATCAGTCGCAGGGATCTCTGTCTGGCCTAGAACAGATTTTCAAAACCATGCAGCTTTTCCCTTTCCGTAGCTGTTGGTGCAAATGCCAAATCTTTGCATGTTCCCTAAAGCTGTCTTGCGCTTAACCTTCCTGTTGACATATTGTGGTTAGTGGCATGTAGAGGTGGTTTGGGCTTTTTGACCACATTTTTCTTACTTCTTTAGTCGCTTTATTTGTTCTGCAAAGCATGAATAAGGGGAGGTGATGGCAGGAAAAAACAAATGAATTAAGTGCTTCAGTCATCTTTCTGTCAGTTTGGCTTTTTCCCTCCTTCCCACTCTTTCTTAAATTTCAGTCTTGCAAATGAGTTTGTGGAGGAAGCTGAACTTGTAAGAGTTTTGCATCTAGTTACAAAATGAGAATGCTCTCCTTACTAACGAGAAGACATGGTCTTCTTATCAGATTGGGACAGGTATGAGGGGCATAAATGGGAAGGGTGCCTGGTTCCCTTTTATTGCCTGCTTAATATGCAGTCTTGTCTCCTGACTGGTTAGATGAAGATGAGGATGATTATGATGCTGACTGTGAAGATATTGATTCCAAGTTGATGCCACCGCCACCACCACCTCCAGTACCTGGAAAGAAAGAAGATGAAAAGGATGCAGCTACCACTGGTGAGTGAGGATTTTCCTCTTCTCTCTGGCGATATGAATATCTGAAGGAAGCAAACGCTGCAGTTCATTCTGCAGAAAGCACCACGCATCGTCAAAATGCGGTCTGCAGACTGCATCTAAAGGTGGGTCTTTTTCCTGATACGCAATTTATAGGATTGTCTGAAACGTAGGATGAAATACTCTATTTCCAGTGATTGTTAAAATACTGATATTGACAATGAAACTGCTTTTTTATCTCATCCTCTCAGTTGTGGCTGGGAAATTCACCTGGAACGCTTAGGATAAAATGAAAGGTTAAACCAGAATGGTACTCATAACACCTGCAGAGGCTTATTTTTTCCATAACTTTATATAAACAGTAGATGTGACATTATGGGGTTGTACTAGGGGACAGGGAGGAAACCTGTTTGTTTATAAGGTGCTTGTTCTATTGTAGTATCTGAAGATGGAGACGGTATCATTTTGCCCTCCATCATTGCTCCTTCCTCTGCTGCCTCCGACAAGGTGGATTTCAGCAGCAGCTCTGATTCTGAGTCAGAGATGGGACCTCAAGAAGCCAGGCAGGCAGAATCCAAGGAAGGCAAACTCACACTTCCTCTTGCAGGAATCATGCAGCGAGATGCTACCAAACAGTTGCCAAGCGTTACAGAGCTCTTCCCGGAATTTCGACCAGGCAAGGTATTGTAAGAGATGTGTGGAAGTGACAGAAACTGTATCATGTAAGCCACCTAAATATTAATCATATAGTAGTAATTAAGGGTGTGTAGCAAGTAATTTCATAGATGTTCTTGCTCACCTGAGCAGTTTCTTTAGTTTCTGTGTGTTGCTGTTTCCAGACTGCTTAACATGTAATGCTTTTCCTGCCATTTGCAGGAGCCTCTTAAAAAGTGTCATATAAATCAGGGTGTGAAATAAGTTTTGCTGTTCTGTAAGACTATAGCATAGACCTGTTGATTTGTGAAAATTGTTTTCCTGAGGTAGTAGAGGATACTTTTGCCAGATAATTAAAAACCATAATGCCAACCTGTCTGCTTTTTGGCTTTTATGGCAAATACTTGCTCCTCCTTTCATGCTTTTCTGAACTTGGTGTGCTCTTCCTGAAACAATTTGTGATCTGTATCCTGTACTTAGTTCTGTCTCACAGCTGCTCTGAGTATGGATCAGAAATTAACAATGAGTTGGTTGAAAGAATAATCTTTTTTTGCAGAAAGTGAATTCATTAAAGTACTTTCTTAAAAGGTCCCAAATAGCAAATGTAGTCGATGTATTTTCAATAATTATTTTGAAAGTTTTAAAGCAGTCAAGAGGAGAGGAAATGTGGGAGGAGAAGGAGAATAAAGGTGAGCTTATAGTTGCCAAACAGATGGTTGTGAGCCAGAATAACTTGTTTTTATATGTGTCTCCATCACAGGCTTTGTGTAAGGAGCTGAGCAATTTGCGTAATTAAATGTCATGTTTTAATGATTTAGCTAACTTCTGTCCATTAGAAATCTAGGTGAGGCTTTAGTACAGAAGTTAGCATTCTGGATGCTCTCCTGTCTTGCAAATTTGGTGTTTCCTATGTTACTGTATTTTGTATCAGTTGCTGCATTCATTTCTTTGGTGCTCAACCTGTCATGTCAGGGACTGGTTAAGTGTTGAATGTGCCCAGTGGGTGCAGAAATCAGTTTGAGCTGTTAATGCTGAGCACTTTTCCTAATTAATTCATGAGCACTAGGGCTGGCAAAGCCTGCAATCCTGTAGATTTGGCTGTGAGGGTTGGTTGATGTCTGAGACTGGGCATGTTAATGTAGCACTGTTTTGCTTGATGGAGCCACTTGAAATAGCATGTGGAGAAGCAGACTTTGTGTTTTGTTAAACTGTCAGCACCTTAACTGTGTCTGAGACCTTTGCCCTTGGTGAAAGGTCATTGAAATTGGCCAAAGCATTCAGAAGTAATCTGGGAGAGTTTTGGGAAGAAGGATAATGCGATGTGGGCAGAGATGGGCAGAGTGGTCGTATAAACATTATTTCCTTTGAGGATCAGTGTAGTGGATTAACAGAGAACATTAAGAGGATGTCTTTTTACAAATTTTTGGTTCTAATTCCCGTTTCCTAAATCTGTTGGTTAATTTGGGAGCAATGCTTTCCGTCTTTACAAGAGTGCTCTGAAAAAAACAATTATCAGTGCTTAAAACCTGGCAGTCATAATTGTACAAGAAACAGAAGAGAATGTTTGTCATTGTTATTAGTGCATGCTTTGGAGGTATCCAGTATGCATATAGAGAAACTGCATTACGATGGAAATAAAAATGAGTGTATTATTTCTGGACCATGATATTTGTTTTTTCCTGGTTACTTGAGAAATCTCTTCTTTATGTAACTGTCTCCTATCTTTGTCTCTTTTGCTAGTAGTTTTATCAACTCTTTTTCAGTCTCCATGTGTCTTTCTGAAGGTTGTGGATTGTTCAAAATGAAAATAAACATTTCCAGGTGGTGTCTTGCCACATGCCTAATATGTAAATGCAATCTTTCTTCCCTTTGTTTAGTTTCTTTGTATCTGAAATTAAGAATAAATCGTTTTGAAAAGGAAGGATCCATCAAACAGATGGATCAAACTTTTCTTCAAGTATAACCAAGAGATGGTTGATTGCATCAGGGCTTGGGATTGTAGCACAAGCCAAGCTTCTGAATTTCAGAGTGTTGTCTTTCATTACTGCTTTTCAGATGAGGGACAGACAGACAAGCATTCCACAGTGTTTTTTTTTCTCTGACCCTCTTGTTTTTTTGTGTTCTAGGTGCTGCGTTTCCTGCGTCTCTTTGGCCCTGGAAAGAATGTTCCATCGGTTTGGCGTAGTGCCCGAAGGAAACGCAAGAAGAAGCATCGGGAGTTGGCACAAGAATTGCAGATACAAGAGGGTGAAGTTGTAGTTGAGAGTGGAATGGAAGGAAAATCTCCTTGGGAATATGAGTTTGCTGCTCCTCCCCCTCCTGAGCAGTGCCTTTCAGATGATGAGGTGGGATATCTGAGACTTAGAGAGGGTCGCCAGCTAGCACTGGGGGTAGTAGTGGATTGGACAGCGACTTTTAGAGTAAAGAGCTTTTCCTCTGAAATAAAACTGGAGGACAGGGTTGGCTTGTATTCCAGCTGTGCAGAAGCTCTTCTCCAGATACTAGTTAGTGACTTCAGGTGATTGCTTCTTACTGAGAAGGCTGCATCCGTGGTATAGGATCAATAGGAGAGCTTATCCTCTTTGTATCAAGAAGAAATCACTGTGTTCTTGGAAGTCTAATTGCAGAACATTCTTAAGGCAGCTAGTAAGTATGGACAAGCACTTCTTAGAAATACTTTTCTCCTCTGAGAATAAGCTGAGAAACTTGGAAGGAAGAAACCTCTTACTGACACTTGCATAGACCATCAGTGTAACCATTCCCTCCTTTGCTGTGCTTCAGATTACCATGATGGCACCTGTGGAATCAAAATTTTCCCAGTCAGCTGGTGATGCAGACAAAGTAACGGATACAAAGCCTAAAGTGGCAGAATGGCGCTATGGCCCTGCACAGCTCTGGTATGATATGCTGGGGATCCCTGAAGATGGCAGTGGATTTGATTATGGTTTCAAGCTGAAAGAGAAGAAGAAGGAACAGGAGGTTAAAGGACACACGGATGAGGGGGTGAGAGGGGAACTGTGGGGAAAGGTGTGGAGATGTGTGTGGCACTAGGGATTTCTGCGCAATGAGAACTTGTTGATAGGCTGATGGCTGGTTGTGCACCATGCAAAATGAGATTTTTAATTTTCCTCCTTTAGTTTGAAAGTGTTAAGTCAGTGCAGGTCTTCAAGCAACTATTCTTTTCTTCCAGGATGCAGGGATGGATGAGAAGGATGATCTGCTGGCTGATGAGCACTTCCTTATGGTGACACAGCTCCAATGGGAGGATGATGTTATCTGGAATGGGGAAGATGTCAAGCACAAAGGGACTAAGACACAGCGGGCAAGTTTGGCAGGCTGGCTGCCGTCCAGCATGACCAGAAATGCCACTGCATACAATGCCCAACAAGGTAATCAGTGATCTGATAGGAATTGTATTTGCTGTAGTTGAGCTGACTCATTGCGTGCTTTCATCTCAAAACCAGAAAATAATTCTCCCTGTCAGGGAATATTTTTTGGCAAAATCACAGCTCCATTCAGAATTCTGCGACTCTTACTTTCTTTCCAAAAACAGAGTAGATCCCTTCTGTTAAAGAAAATTATCAACTCTGGCTTTCTTCTCTCCATGTGGAATACCAGATGCTAGATCCATCTACATTAGTATCAAGCACTGCTACACTTAGGATGTCTGCTGTTTATAGGCCAATGGAATTTTCTTTATATTTTTTTTTTTAATTGGAAGAATTGTGTAGAAGTCCTGTGAAGTTTCTCCTGAACTAATAATGATTTTTTTTTTTTCTAGATAGGAAGTAACAATTCTTATAAACCTCAGACTTTTCTTAGACACAGATGCGTTTTATGTTAAAATTGCTTTATCATCTGTTATCCTGCTTCTACAAGGAAAGACTCATAGGACTGTCAGATCTTTATTGGGTATTAGTGTCAAACCTTTACTGTTCAGGTATGAGTACAAGACACTCTGAGGAGTTGGGTAGATGAATTGGAGATAGCTTTTTGTAACAGTTTTCATTTCAGCACAGTTGTGCCTAAGCTATCTAGGCCTGGGCTTGCTGTGTTTGAGTCCCATCAAAAGCTACAGTAACTTGTTAAACATGGTTGGTCTGTTCACATGCGTTAGGTCTTAGGCCTTCCAGAAGCATTAACTTAAGTAACATAAGTGATATGTGAGCGTAGCTGAGTTGGCCTGCCCTGGGAGGAGCTGGCTCCGCAGACAGTTTGACATAAGACAGGAAGCTGCTGGAGGCCAGACCAGCTGTTGTGTCGATGGCAACTGTCTGCTCAAGGCCTTTCACTTTTATAGGGACCATACTGAAACACTCCCTATCGTTGTCATTCAGCACATGCAAAGCAAGCCAAACGTAACTTTGAAGAGGCTGCGGACTCCAGCAGTAAGCTGTGAGTGAGTGTTTTTGTAAGTCCTACCCATACTGATGACACATGACACTCTCTGTGATGTGAACCATCCTAGTTCAGGCTGGAAATCACTCTCCATGCAACTCCCCGGTGCTGGTTTAAGGCAATGCAATGCCCCCTAACCTTCCCACTCAAGCTAACCTTACTTTTGTTTTCCTTTTCTCTAGGTTTGAACCGCAGTGGCTCTTTGCTTAATCCACCAATTCCACTAGCACAGAAACCAAATGTAGCAGGAGTCCTAGGTATAGCAAAGGGCAAAGAAAAGCAGGCCTCTGAACAACAAGGTAATGAGGGTGTCAGTCTTTGGCCTATGAATAGGTGCATGTGACATATTTCTGTATGGACTTGTGTTCTACATAATAGCAAAGTCGGTTTTGGCAACAAGTTATAGATAAATGGGATGCTTGTTTGCTCTTCAGCCCTTTAGAGGCCCTATTTGATTCTTGGAGGTTCTCTATATGTCAATGGAGCAAAATCTTTAGGTGTTGGTAAAGCTGAGACTTGGGGCTCTGCTTCCTCTTTGCTTCCAAAATGAGTTTTCTTCTGCCTTGTAGAGGTCCTGCCTCAGAAAGTCCTGAAAGATGGGGAAGGTTGACGGAATAAGATGTGAGGGTGAACTTTGAAATTATTTTCTGCCAAGGTAGCATATAAAACTCTTAAGGATTCTATCTTATGATTGCTGCAGTTTCCCTGGATGAAGACAAGCCCTGGTACTCTATTTTCCCAATTGATAATGAAGAGTTAGTATATGGCCGCTGGGAAGATAATATCATCTGGGATGATCAGGCAATGGAAACCTACTTGGATCCCCCTGTCTTAACACTTGATCCAAATGATGAAAACATAATTCTAGGTATGTTTATGGCATCCAGAAATTTGACTCAAATGGGAAAAGACAAGTGGAAATGGAAACAATGATTTATAGTCACACTGTAATAGAAATAAATGATCTGGGGTCCACTGCAAAGAAACAACCTTTCATTGTTCTGGCTTCTGAAGATAATTTGTGAGTAATCAAAGGCCTAACCAGAAGAAGGTGACACTAATAGCTCTAATGGTGTGGTATAAGCTTTCAGCTCCCAAGTTAAAAGCAGTAACAGGAGAGTAAAAATTAATGCCCTGAAATTTATATTTAATGCAATTAATCTGACTCTTGGTGTGTTTTAGAAGCAACTGTCTTAATTTTGCTTGCATGCATGTTGGTTTGAAGAGGAAAGGTAGAAAAGTAAACCACAAACTAGCCCATGCCATTTTCAGCACGGCTCGTATTCAAAGCCTGAAGCATCAGATTCCTTAAACCTCTTTCAGGCTATGGTAATGACACGTGGGAGCAATGACTTCGCATAATGCCTGTCAGCATTTTTGTGACTGCAACAAACTTACTCAGTATTTCTGGAGTTTGATTTGAATGTACTCCCTGCTTATATTGCTACAAGATGGATTTTTGTCTTATTTGGACCACTAAAGTCACCACTTTCTCTTAGATCTGTGCATTGGTAATCTTCAAGCAGCCTTATGTAATTTAAGGATAGGCATGTCTTGCTACATTTTTATATGGCCTGGATTGCATTTTCTTCCTCAGGAAAGTGGGTCAGTTCTAAGAATTTCTATATGTGTTGATTGGAATGTTTTGGTATTAGCCAGCAGCCTTGAAAATTACTCTTAATTTGAGCTTCGTTAAAGTAAAGACAAACAGACTGCAAATATTTTTTTTCCTAGTTTGAAATACAGCACAAAATTGCAGATGTTTGTATAAATAGTGACAAAGGTGAACCCATTTATATAGAGTGACGTGAGATTTGGGCATGAAGTTGATACAGTGTTTACCAAGCCCATGTCACTAGGCCTTGCTTCTCATCTGAAAATTGTACTTGGAGGATCCGTGCTTCACAAATTGTTAACTTTTAAAATTCATAATACTTTCCTGGAATTTTCAGGAGTCCCTTTTGGGTTCAGGTCCGTGTTATGTTTGGATTCACTCACTTTCATGTTGTATGTATGCGGGGAAGAAAAAGATGATTAATGCATGTAGTTGGCAAACAGTATTGGCTCTCCTGTCACCTTGCCTCTCAACTCTTTAGAATAGTTTTGGTGGAAGAGATGCTATTTCTTGTACTTTCATTGATCAAATTATTAGTAAATTTTGTGTTGAGCAGTGGATACCCCAAGCAATCCCCACAGTCACCCTCCTCCCACTCAAATCTATCCACTGTGTGGACCTTCTTTGTGTTTGTTGAGCTTGTTTCATATTAACCTATATGGAGGAGAAGGAGGAGAATTGTAGGAGGACAGTCACCCAGAAACAGAACAAAAAGGCTAAAATGTCTGGAACCCAGCTGCAGCTCAGTAGGAGGTTGCAGTGCTGAACAGGAAACCCTAGGACAAGTGCTCTACAGTGTGATTGCTTGTGTTTTTAGAAATTCCTGATGAAAAGGAAGAGATGACTTTGAATTCTCCATCCAAGGAGAACAAGAAAGAATCTTCTCTAAAGAAGAGTCGAATCCTGTTGGGAAAAACAGGTGTCATCAAGGAAGAACCCCAGCAGGTCAGCATAAGATTTAGAACTTCGCAGGAATGACATGGAAGGAATGACTTTTTTTTTTTTTGACACCTCTCTCTCTGTTTAAAATTGTATTAGAATATGTCTCAGCCAGAGGTGAAGGATCCCTGGAACCTCTCCAATGATGAATTTTACTACCCCAAACAGCAGGGACTTCGAGGAACCTTTGGAGGCAACATCATTCAGGTAGTCACAGTAGTGTTGGCTAAAGAATGACAGATAGTGTCTTGGTAGGAGGTTTCTAGCTGACAGTATGATTTAGGATTTGTAGAAAAACATAATTTAGATTACAGCGGGTGAGGTAAGTGTTCATGAGGGAGATCATAGTTAACTGTATGCGTATGATTTAGGATTTGTAGAAAAACATAATTTAGATTACAGTTAATGGTTTGAGTTAGAAAGGACCTTAAAGATCACCTAGTTCCAACCCCCCTGCCTTTGGCAAGGATACCTTCCACTAGATCAGGTTGCTCAAAGCCTCATCCAGCCTGACCTTGAACACTTCCAGGGATGGGGCAGCCACAACTTCTCTGGGCAACCTGTTCCAGTTTCTCACAGCCCTCATTGTAAATTTTTTTCCTTAACATCTAATCTAAATCTGCCCTCTTTCAGTTTAAATCCATTGCCCCTTGTCCTATCACTACACGCCCCTGTAGAAAAGCTCCTCTCCAGCTTTCCTGTAGGCCCCTTCTAGGTACTGGAAGGCTGCAATAAGGTCTCCCCAGAGCCTTCTCTATTCCTGGCTGAGCAACCCCAACTCTCTCAGCCTGTCATCATAGCAGAGGTACTCCAGCCCTCGGATCATCTCTGTGGCCCTCCTCAGGATGGGGGGGACTCCTGTCCATGTCACCAACAAAGACGTTTAACAGCACCAACCCCTGAGAGACATCAGTCATCACTGGTCTCCACTTGGACATTGAGCAGTTGACCGCAACTCTGAGTGTGACCATCCAGCCGATTCCTTATCCACCGTGTGGGACAGTGTCAAATGCTTTGCACAAGTCCAAGTAGATGATGTCAGTTGCTCTTCCCTCATCCACCAATGCTGTAAGCCCATCGCAGAAGGCCACCAAATTTGTCAGGCACAGTTTGTCCTTAGTGAAGCCACGTTGGCTGTCACCAATCAACTCCTTTTTTTCCATATGCCTTAGCATAGTCTCCAGGAGCATCTGCTCCATGATCTTGCCAAGCACAGAGGTGAGACTGACCCGTAGTTCCCTGGGTCTTCCTTTTTTCCCTTTTTAAAGATGATGGCTATGTTTCCCCTTCTCTAGTCATTGGGAACTTCACCAGACTGCCACGACTTCTCAAACATTATGGATAGTGGCTTAGCAATTTCTTCCGCCAGTTCCCTCAGGACCTGTAGATGCATCTCACCAGATCCCATGGACTTGTGCACCTTCAGGTTCCTTGGGTTGTCTTGAACCTGATCTTCTTCTACAGTGGGCGGTTCTTCATTCTCCCAGTCCCTGCCTTTGCCTTCTGTGACTTGAGCTGTGCAGCTGGTGCTCTTACCAGTGAAGACCGAGGCAAAAAATCATTGAGAACCTCAGCTTTCTCCATATGCCGGGTAACCAGGTTTCCTGTTTCCTTCTGGAGAGGGCCCACATTTTCCCTAGTCCTCCTTTTATCACTGACGTACCTATAGAAGCTTTTCTTGTTGCCCTTCATGTCCCTGGCCAGATTTAACCCTATCAGGGCTTTAGCTTTCCTAACCTGATTCCTGGTTGCTCAGACAATTTCTCTGTATTCCTCCCAGGCTACCTGTCCTTGCTTCCACCCTCTGTAGGCTTCCCTTTTTGTGTTTGAGTTTGTCCAGGAGCTCCTTGTTCATCTATGCAGGCCTCCTGATGTTTTTGCCTGACTTCCTCTTTGTTGGGATGCACCACTCCTGAGCTTGAAGGAGGTGATCCTTGAATATTATCCAGGTTTCTTGGGCCCCTCTTCCCGGCAGGGCTTTCTCCCATTGTACTCTACCACGCAGATCCCTGAAGAGGCCAAAGTCTGCTTTCTTGAAATCCAGGGCAGTGAGCTTCCTGTGCCTCTCCTTGCCGCCCTAAGAATCTTGAACTCCACCATTTCATGATCACTGCAGCCAAGGCTGCCCTTAAGCTTTGCATTCCCCACCGTTCCCTCCTTGTTGGTAAGAACAAGGCCCAGCATAGCACCTCTCCTCGTTAGTTCCTCTGTCACTTGGAGAAAGGAGTTATTGTCAATGCATTCCAGGAACCTCCACTATAATGTGACCTGTCCCTGCCCTCTCTTTAATCCTAATCCATAAACTCTCGGTCAACTCCTTATCCATCCCCAGGCAGAGCTCCATGCACTCCAACTGGTCACTGACATAGAGCGTGACATGTCCTCCTCATCTTCCCCGCCTGTCCTTCCTAAAGAGTCTGTATCCTTCCATTCCAACACTCGAGTCATAGGATTCATCCCACCATGTCTCCTTGATGCCAATAAGATCGTATTCCTGCAGGCACGCACACACTTCTAATTCCTCTTGTTTATTCCCCGTGCTGCCTGCATTTGCATAGAGGCATTTAATTTGGGCCCCAGATGAATCTGACTTCCTAGCTGGAGTGGCTGGAATTTCTTACTGCTGCTCTTCAGGTGCTGTCAGCGTGCCTTAGGCAAGCCTGTTATTATCCCCACCCCCCCACACCCCTTTAAGACTAGAGATTTTTAATGTTGTTTAATTAAAATGATTATAAAGGACTAACTAACTAAAACTAACTTTTCTCGGTTGCCCCATCACGCTGAGGTTTATATGCTAGATTTTGCTGTGTCATACTTGCCATCCTTTTGTTTGGTGTTTCTTTCTGTAGTAGTCTTTCTGAAGCATAGTGGGAGGGGGGGAAGTGGTGCAGATAATTAAGAGGTGAGGCTGTACTGCTACTAGTGTGTGTTTTAATCTGGATATTGTGTAAATAATTTAGATAATTATGAATTGAAACTGCTGCTCACTAGCCCTAGGTGAAGAGGTGGTACTTTTTTCCTCCTTCATTTGGAAGAGGGACCTCTTCTAAAACCTCACCTCACCTTCTAAAACCTCTCACCTAACTTCTAAAACCTCTCCTCACCAGCCTCTTCTGTAATGGGAAAAATGTATGTAATTCCAAATGTACTTCTCTCCCGCTGATAGGGATAATGGCTTTGCATGCTTGTAGTTAATAAAAAAATCTTCTCATTGAGTACCATTTGAAACAGTAAAATTAAAGTAATCTCTGTATAGGAAGGAAAGATCTAGGTATGGACCTAAGCACTTTCTGTCAAAAGACAATACATATGATAACAAGTGACTTTCAATGCACTAGTGCTACTGCTAGCAGGCTAAAAATATTACTAGGTTCTGTTATATAAGGGTTAGCGGGATAGGAGGATGGTCTTGGTTTTGAGATGGTATGTGTCATTCTTAACATGCATTTTGTTCCTGCATTAGCACTCTATCCCAGCAGTAGAACTTCGGCAGCCGTTCTTTCCCACCCATATGGGTCCTATGAAACTCCGACAATTTCATCGGCCTCCCCTGAAGAAATACTCTTTTGGTGCCTTGTCCCAGCCAGGGCCCCATGCTGTGCAACCTCTGCTGAAGCACATAAAAAAGAAAGCCAAGGTAGTTATTTTTCTTTGTATCTGATGTCTGCTGTGGCTCCATTTGCACAGCAGATCTGTTTGATGTGCTGTTTTCCAAACGCTGTCTTTTCACTGGCACAGATGAGAGAGCAGGAGCGTCAAGCTTCTGGTGGGGGTGAAATGTTCTTCATGCGCACACCACAGGACCTAACTGGAAAGGATGGAGATCTCATCCTTGCTGAATACAGTGAGGAGAATGCCCCTTTAATGATGCAGGTTGGCATGGCAACAAAGATTAAAAATTACTACAAAAGGGTGAGTATGCAGCTTTCGCTGTTGGACAGTGATTTTCTTCTGCCTCTCTGAGTGCTAACTGCACCTCCATTGCATGTTGCAGAAACCTGGCAAAGATCCGGGAGCTCCAGACTGTAAATATGGAGAGACTGTTTATTGTCACACTTCTCCGTTCCTGGGTTCTCTGCATCCGGGCCAGTTACTGCAGGTGAGAAAAGCAAGCATAAGGGGACTGAAAAATTGAAAAATAATAGGCAGAATGTTTCATGTCATGTTTATTGAAAGAATCACAAATAATGCTCAACTTCCAAAAAAAACCAGATTCAGTTTCGTTTCCAGTTTGTCTCTTTGTTTACTGATGATAATTTAGTTCTTGGATTTTTTCCTTATAATACCTCTCTGTTGTGTGTTTTTAAAAATTGTTGTAGGAATGATAGGAATTGCAGGAAGTGAATCTTTGCTGCTTTGCTTTGTAATGGCATTAGAAGTACTGCCAGAGAGGACTGAGTGGAAGCCAAAACTGCTTGAATGTTGGGGAGCTCAGTAAATAGGTACTGGAGGGCACAGTAAATGTGAATTTGTCATGGTCCAGGATGTGTGAACAAAACCTTATGTGTACTTTCTGAGAATTGCACTGCTAGTTGTCTGCTGGATGCCAGTTACTATTCAGGTGTGTCTGCTTTTATGAGCCTTTCTCTTATTGAAATACATCAGTTGAGATGGAGAGAGGAATTAAGAATGTGGTAAAGACCACCTGGTTACAAAATCTATGATAAATGTAAAAAAAAAAATCTATTTCAGTTAATGCTAGCTGCTCTTGCTGCAGCAGTAATTCTGTCCATGCTGTGCCACAGGAAAAAAGTAAGATGAAGGTTGATATTAGAGATTCATTGCTGAACTGGCAATGGTGATTATTCAAGCCTAACAGGACTTCATAATGGGTAAAACAGGACTTCATCGTGTACAAAACAAGACTTCTGGAAAACTTGAAGTGAGGACAGGGCCATCTCAGGGAAAGCTTTGCCATGTGGATGAGGGTAGTGTGGGAGAGTAACAGTGGGTAAGGCTTGTGGAAGCCCTATGGGTGGAGAAAACCACTTATACAAGAGGATGGTCTTTCCAGTTCCACTCACTCGGTCTGGTGCCTCCTTGGTGCTAGTTTAAACTTTCTTACCTTTAAATGCTGAACTCTGTTGCTCTCTACTTTTCTAGTTAGGTTTTTACAACATTCTTTCCGGAGCAAAGTCTTCAGTCCTTGCTTCTGTTGCCTTCTCCCATTCCCAGACTGTGCATGTGTCTTGGGCTGGTTTCTGTGGCTATAGTGTTCTTCTGCATATGTGTTCTTTCTGTGCCTTTTTGAAGTACCCCCTTTAAGGTCAGTTCAAAGAGCCCTTCAGACTCTTTCTGCATTTGTTCTAGGTCTCCTTATGCTTTTGTGCTTCATCCTGGGTTATTCTCTGCATAAGCAAAAAATATTCTGACTGCACATCTACATATATTGTGATACAAATGATGGTGTACCATTTTTTTTCCCAGATCTTTTTTTGTAGATTGAGTTACAGAAAATTTGATCAAAACCTGACTCAAACTTCGATTTGTTTCTCTTATTAGGCATTTGAAAACAACCTTTTCCGTGCCCCTATATATTTGCATAAGATGCCTGAAACGGATTTCCTGATCATCCGGACACGGCAAGGCTATTATGTTCGAGAATTAGTGGATATTTTTGTAGTTGGCCAGGAGTGCCCACTTTATGAAGTACCTGGCCCCAACTCTAAACGTGCTAACACCCATATCAGAGATTTTCTGCAGGTATGTGATAAGAGACAGTTTGGGGATCTGAGAGGTCTTTGGAGAAAGCCCGTGGCGTAGGCATGGGCCTCATCTGGACAGCTTTGATTTGAGAAGCTCGTTGCCCTGCTGTGGCTCCCTTTGTGTTTTGGTTTGGTGTTCTTTTTGTTGTAAGGTGAGAGCACTACAAGAGTTGGATGTTAACCATACAGACCATCTTGGTTGTCATTTAACCAATGATTTATAGCATGCTGTTTCTGTTTGCTTGCATCCTATCTGATGTGACAGAGGCTTTTTATTAGACAAAATAACAGGTTATAAGATTATATAAAAGTGTAGGAAACACAATAAATTAGAATGAACTTTGAAGTGGTTGTGCTGTATAAAATAACAGTTACATGGTTTTTACTAAGAGGCAATTAAGGAATCTTATCACAGTTCTATTACATAGCACAGAATTAGAGTTGCTTCGTAGGTCTTTGCTGATTTCCTAGATCTTGAGGCAATTACAATTTGGGACTGTCTGAACATTCAAATAAATATCCCCAAATTTAGATTTTGGAGAAAATTTCTGGTAATTTACTGTCAGTTTAATTCAAAATCATAACTCAAGAGGTACTGGCAGAGCAGGAAAATCCCTGCCGATCCCAGAGTTCAAGTTTCTGTACCAAAGCATGAACATTTCTAATGTGATAATACAAAATTTCAAGACAAATACTTTTTCCACATCTCATTCTCAAAAATAGCTGAACCTGAAGCAGATATGTGGCTTGGAAAACTTAATAAGTAAATTTTATAAGAAACAATGGGTTTTCAGTAGGAAGTCTGAAGTAGTCACTAGAAACAGCATTGTCTGTACTGTCTGCAGGTTTGTTGCATTCTTTCTTCGGACATCACAAATGAGTCTTGTTTTGTAGGTTTTTATTTATCGCCTCTTCTGGAAAAGCAGAGACCGTCCTCGGAGAATTCGCATGGAGGATATCAAGAAGGCCTTTCCCTCGCACTCAGAGAGTAGCATCCGAAAGCGGCTAAAGCTTTGTGCTGATTTCAAACGCACAGGTATTTAAAAATTTTATGTGGCAGCCAGCCATTCTTTGCTGCTCTTGGAGTTTCAAACAGAGCAGGAGGAGGCAACATCTCCTCCTGTTGAAAACATCTATTTCAAGAACCAAAGTGTAATCTGATAGGTTTTTTGTTCCAGTTTTTATAAATGTACATTTTCTTTTGACATAAGTGTGCATGATGGTGAAAAGTGACTACAGTTTGGATGGGTTTTTTTTATAACCCTTTGGGCAATGATTTACTTGTAAAGTGACAATGTACGACACCAACACACGCACGCGTTCCCTTCCCTCTGTGCATGGCTGTGTTGTGTTTTGCAAGCAATACATGCCAGTAGAAGCTTGTTCCATCTTCATGTGTCTAATAGAGCTCTGATCTTTGTGTATGCAGAATGATAAACAGATGGTAATACAAAGCTTTTTAGCCTAGCCACAGGGAAAAGTAGTTTGAGGTGAGGAAGTGGAAGGTGGATTAAATGCTTTTGGAATGTAGTTTATACACTGAACGAGCGTGCATGCATGAGAGTTTGCTGATACAACAGGTGCTAAGTTAGGGGGCATTGATTTAGACAAATGCTGAACGAAAAAACCTATCACTTTTAGTGGTCTAAGTGTCACAGATTTGTCATACTTGCTCCTTTTGCCATCATTGAAGCAGGGTACCAAATCTTGAAATACAGTTAGGATTATGATGGAATCCAGCATCTGTGAGAAACTACTCAGTGTTTGATCCGTGCATTTTTCAGGGATGGACTCAAATTGGTGGGTTTTAAAGCCAGATTTCCGACTGCCGACAGAGGAAGAGATCAGAGCAATGGTATCCCCAGAACAGTGCTGTGCTTACTACAGCATGATTGCGGCTGAGCAGCGGCTGAAGGTAAATGCTCCTTGCAGGCTATAAGGCAGGTTATGGACAAGTAGTTCCGTGAAGGATGAGGCTAGATAACACCTTCTGCCTAAGGCTAATTTTGAAATAAAGTACGGAAATCAGCTTGCTAAGTTTTCTGTTCCATAAAAAGGGAGTTAAGTTCTTAAAGACACAGGGACATTACATTCTTACCACCTATTGTTTAGATATTGAGTTAGCTACGCTCAAAGGTAGTAAAAGGAAGGCCATATGAGAAGGGGCTTATGTTTTTACCTTCCTACAGCAGAAAGTAACCAGTATGTGGCTGTGAGAGAGACTGGTTTTTGAAGTTGAGTGCAGTATTTAATTAGAGAGTTCGTCAAAATACTGGGCAGTTTGACATCTGTTTTACTGTGGGTCACAATGAATCTTGTGAACAACTGTCTTATTCAATGTGACAGGTGTCTGCAAGTGATTCATAATACGCTTCTAGATCTCTGTCCAGTAACATTTTTAAGACTTTAGGTTCTCGTTTTTTCCTAATATTTCTCTGCAGGATGCAGGTTACGGGGAGAAATCCTTCTTTGCGCCAGAAGAGGAGAATGAAGAGGATTTCCAAATGAAGATTGATGATGAGGTATTGTCAGAGTGATTCATGAGCATGCATACCAATATACAAATCTGCATGACAGGAGAGAAATGAGGTCTTTAAGGCTAAAGGTCATACTTAAAGTAGGATTCTGTAGTTCAGATGTTCTTGTGACTTTCCTGGGAGCTATGCTGCCAAGCTTATACCTGTGTTTTGGGATCCTTCTTGCCAGGTCCTTTCAGGACTAGTTTTTTTTGCCTTAAATGCCTTTTGTGAGTTATCTAGCTGTTTGGTTCTTCATAGAAGTTTCATCAGGGCAGCTGAAAGATCAAGAAGTGGATGCACGCTCATTATGTCAGTTGAAAAGTTCTCAGTGTAATTGGAGGAATCCAAAATAAAAAGTGTGGAATTCTCCTCGATGGTAGCAGAATTGTGAGAGCATGTTTCTCTTCTTGCTCGCAGGTGCGAACAGCTCCATGGAACACCACACGAGCCTTCATTGCTGCTATGAAGGGCAAGTGCCTCCTAGAAGTGACCGGTGTAGCAGATCCTACTGGTTGTGGTGAAGGATTTTCTTATGTGAAGATTCCAAACAAACCAACTCAGCAGAAGGTATAGTTCCCAGGTTGAGTTGGACAAGGAACAATAACGGGGAAGTCATGTGGGAGAAAAGGAGTAAATATGAGGCTTCAGGAAGAGAAAATACCAGAAAATGACTCTAAGAAAGACTGTTATCTGATGACATTAATATATTGCCATCTTCCTCTGAACAGGATGATAAAGAACCTCAGCCAGTGAAAAGACAGTGACTGGGACAGATGCTGATCTGCGCCGACTTTCTCTCAAAAATGCCAAACAGCTTCTGCGTAAATTTGGAGTGCCTGAAGAGGAGGTGAGCATGAACCTGGAGCAGGTTACAGAGTTCTTCTTCACTAACAGATTCAGAAGCTGATGGTGGAAGGAATGGATATGTTTCTGCTCTGACCTTGTGTGGAAAGAGTTGAAATCCACAGTCAGCTACCTCAGTTGTGTGTCTCTAAAGCCATTTCTAATCTGTCTTCCTCTTTCCAGATAAAGAAACTGTCCCGGTGGGAAGTGATTGATGTGGTACGTACGATGTCTACAGAGCAGGCTCGTTCAGGGGAAGGTCCTATGAGCAAATTTGCACGTGGGTCTCGGTTTTCTGTAGCAGAACATCAGGAGAGATACAAAGAAGAGTGTCAGCGCATCTTTGATTTACAAAATAAGTAAGTTCTTATCTTATGTTTACAGCCTTGAACCCCACCCTGTCCCTGCCTTAAAAATCCAGAACTATGTATGCCCGGGGCTCACTGATATGTAGTGGTATGGATGTTGATTCAGCTGGTTGGACCCACAAAAGACAGCACTGAGAAAGAGGGCTTTGGCTGTTAATAGAAACTTCTGGGCCAGCCTCAGTGTCTTGCTGTTGTAGAGCTTTTGGAAAGGTAGAATGAGTTGCATGAGATATTCCACTGTTCCACAGAGCAGTAGTTCAGCACTCTGTTTCCTTTTTGTGGTTTGTTTGTTGTTTTGTTAACAGCAGTTTTGCCATCCCTCGTGTGGGTAGCATGGTACCAATTCTATGTCCTGTTCTTTAAAACTGCCAGAAGAATTCATGTGTTGTTCCTTGTTCTGGCCCAAGACCTGAGAGTGGGGAGGGAATATAGCACTGTTGATGATGAGGAGATCAACTTGTTGGAGAAGATTGGCTTGGAACAATTGATCTTTTGGACATGGAGATTACAGGAGGACTGAGAAGGGAACATGTTATGGCTATTCTTGTAGTAGTAATTTGCAACATGAATTTTCAAACCTTGTGTCGTTTTTACCTTTCTGTTTCTGGGAGGTAACAGGCTGATTTTTTTCTTTTTTTTTTGCGAGGAGAGGACTCACTGACTTTCAAGGTGCTTCCTGTTCAGGGTTCTGGAATCCACTGAGATCCTGTCAACAGACACAGATAGCAGCTCAGCTGAAGACAGTGACTTTGAAGAGATGGGAAAGAATATTGAGAATATGTTACAGAACAAGAAAACTAGTTCTCAGCTCTCTCGGGAAAGAGAAGAGCAGGAACGAAAGGAATTGCAAAGGATGCTTCTGGGAGAAGACAGTGGCAATGACAAAGAGAGGGGCAAAAAGGACAGAAGAGACAAAAAGGGGCTATGTAAGTAACTGAAGCCACCAGAATGTGCCTGGGAAGAGATGCACAACTTTGTCAGGCTGTAAAGGGTGCTGATCTGGCCTCTCAGATGAGAGTGTGGGTTCCTTACAGAGACAATGTAGACATGCTTATCTGGGGCTTCTTCCTTCTCCTGAGCAGTTACTGGCTGAAAATGCATTTAAAGTGTTTTCTTTGCTCCATAGATTTGCTTATTTTGAACTGTAAACTTACTCTGGTATTTCTTTAAATACTCACTAATATGATCAAGCAGCTGCTTGCTGCTTAAGTGTCCCTTTTTTGGGGATGGTGGTGGTGGGTTTGTTTTGAGTAGTTTTTCCAAGATGCGTTCATAAATTGTTCCTGCAACCAACTTAAGGTACTCTAATTGGATCTGTGTGTAGACACAGCCATGTATGTGAAACAGGCACAATACACAGGCTCATAGCAGTGTCTGTTGTACTGTGTGCTGCAGCAGTGTGTTTGGGAGGTAATTGGGCAGCTGCCAGACTTGGATCTCCTGGAGATGCGTTTGTTTTAAGTGCATTCCAACAGAGAACTTGGCATGTCCCTAACCGCCAGGTAAAAGTGTTCGACCTGTGAATGAACTTCTGTCTGTATGATGGTACTCATGGCCACTGTTACTTGTTGCATGTGTATGAGCAAAGTTGAGCTTTGCTGCAACTGGGTCAACATTATTGTTACTGTTGGGAACCCAGAATAGGATTAAATTGCTATTTAAGTAATTACTGGAATAATTTAGTAAGGAATATGTGGAAGATTTGCTTATGATTGTTGCCTTATGAAAAGATATCCAGTGTTATTTTGAACAAAATCTCTCCACCAAAATTATAGATGGTGCTGGAAAGATTCTGTGGTCACATGAGACAAGGCTAGCTCACTGGTTGTAGCACTAGTTGGACAACTGGATAACTGTTGACTTTCAGTTTCTACCAGGTCTCCATACCTGTGATCAAAACCACTCTAACTATGAGCAATCTGCAGGGTCATGTTGCAGTTGCTTTACAGGTTGCACTTAGGCACCTGTGGGTCCTTGTTGACTGTTCCTTCTGGCTTTATAGTCCATGTGGATAAAAGTAGCTTGCTTTTGTTTCAGATTGATATATGTCATGATACAAGAACATGAACAAGCAAGGGAAAGACTTCTGTTGCTTAGGTTTTCCTGAATTTGTGTCTTGGAAGTTTTTAAGCCAAAACTATCTGCTGTATTTAAACAATGATGTTTCTACAACGTGGAAGAAATTAGAAGTAAATAAAACACTCTCTCGTAGCATCAGCTTCAGGAGCCTCAGCAAACTCTCACAAAGATGATGACACTGCCTCTGTAACCAGCCTTAATTCCTCTGCCACTGGCCGCCGCCTCAAAATCTATCGCACGTTTCGAGATGAGGATGGGAAGGAATATGTGAGGTGCGAGACAGTTCGGAAACCTGCTGTTATTGATGCCTACTGCCGAATACGGACTACCAAGGATGAAGAGTTCATGTAAGACCTATTTGATTTTTTTCTTTTTTTTTTTTCCTTTTAAACTTTGCCCATAGGCTATTCATTCTATTGGCAGAATGAAGAAATGTAGAATTGAGTGTAGAAGCCTAGCACTGTATTTGTGTAGACAGAGAGAGATTTAATGGCTGTCCATTCAGACGGTATTATGAATTTTGTGCAGTGATTGACCTGGCAAAAGAGTACCTGGTAAATCATCAACTCAGATGAAAAAATTGTGTGTTTTGATTTGATTTGTTTTTTTGCTCTTTTTTTTTTCCCCCAGACGAAAGTTTGCTCTATTTGACGAACAGCACCGTGAGGAAATGCGAAGGAGCGGCGCAGGATCCAGGAACAATTACGGCGATTAAAACGGAACCAAGAAAAGAAAAACTCAAGGGCCCTCCAGAAAAGAAGCCCAAGAAAATGAAAGAGCGTCCAGACTTGAAAGTAAACATATCCATACGTAAAGCCTGCTAACTGGTCTTGGGTATTGGAGAGTTTTCTGTTCTAGTGATGTACTAAGGTCTGACTAGGGAATTTTAATGATACTTTGCCTCTGAACTAGGAGCCTATGTACGAATTCTGATCTGCCATCTTTCTTGTATTTTTTCAGCTAAAATGTGGAGCATGTGGTGCAATTGGCCATATGAGGACTAATAAGTTCTGCCCTCTTTACTACCAAACAAATGCCCCACCCTTCTAATCCCGTTGCAATGACAGAGGAGCAGGAGGAAGAGCTGGAAAAAAACAGTCATTCACAATGATAATGAAGAACTCATCAAAGTAGAAGGAACAAAAATTGTCCTGGGAAAACAACTGATTGAGAGGTAAGGGAAGAAGCAGAGATACTGATTGGTGGTAAGAAAAAACAATTAGAGTTCAGTGCAGAATACTTATACATCTACTAATCGCAGGAATAGTGACAGGGCTTTACATACACTTTTCCTACAGTATTTCGATTGTGTATTGAGTATTGTGGCAGATGAGACCAGAGCCAATACTGAGGGATAAATGGTCTTGATTCACGAGAGGGCTGGAGAAAGTATTACGCTTTCTTTTTTTTTTTTTTTTTTTTCTACCTAGTGCTGATGAGGTTCGCAGGAAATCACTGGTCTTGAAGTTTCCTAAACAGCAGCTTCCTCCAAAGAAGAAGCGGCGAGTAGGGACAACCGTTCACTGTGATTATCTGAATGTGAGTGAAGATGCTACTGAGCTGGTTGCAACATCTCTGTTTCTGTTTGTACCAACTGGCCAGTTTCTTTACTACTCCTGTGCATCCTCTGCATGCAACACAGATACCTGCCCAGTAAATTAACTAAATTGCCTAGGATTTCTGTGGGTAAATATTTTGCATCTTGGAACTACCTTAATTTTTCTGCCTCTCATTTCTTTAGCGTCCTCATAAATCTATCCACCGACGGCGAACAGATCCCATGGTGACACTGTCATCCATCTTAGAGGGCATCATCAATGACATAAGGGATCTTCCTAATGTAAGTTTAAGCTACGAGACCAAAAACATGTGCCTTAAACAATATGGTTGAAGTAGGTTATGTGTTGTAGACACCAAAATTAGAATAGACTTTTCTCAGGTGAGTGGTGTGCCACCCCTTTCCCCCGTGCCCTGCACACAGTTGGTATGCATTATTTCATAAGTTTTCTCAGCTCAGAATCTTTTTTGAGATGAAAACGTCCATATCAGAAAATAATGGTGAATAGTTCTTTATGGATGCATATTTAAAGCCTGGGATGTGTTTGTTTTTTGGTTTGGTTTTTTTTTTTTTTTTCAACAAAACCAGAACAAGATGCATAGCAATGTGGAATACTTTTATATATGTGACACTGAAGAAGATTGTGTACTTCACTGTTTCTGACCAGGTTTTACCAGAAACTTGCAAAATCAAAGATTAAATGGAAGATTTGAGTTGAAATGAGAATTTAAAGTTGTTTCTTGACTTTTGTGCTGCATAACCAAAAATATAATCTGAGAATTCTTCGTTAAGATTTTTCTTGATAACAATGGTATTGAAGAACATTTTGTAGAAGAAAGTGATAGCCACTGTGGGGCTGAGCTTACTGTATTTTCCCTGATGCAGTTAAGGAACCGATTGTGTAAAGGTTTTATACATTAGTGCCTATTCAACTGTGGAGGTTAAACTGAGATTAGCTGTGCTAGTACTGTGTTAATAAGCTTTGATTTTTTTCTTTTCGTTCTCAGACATACCCCTTTCATACACCTGTAAATCCAAAAGTTGTCAAAGATTATTACAAGATTATTACTCGGCCCATGGATTTACAGACCCTGCGTGAAAACGTTCGTAAGAGGCAGTACCCATCCCGAGAAGAGTTCAGAGAACATCTAGAACTAATTGTGAAGAACAGTGCGACATACAATGGTAGGCTATTAACAATGCAGGGTAACTGTTTCTGCTAATTTGTTGTACATATATGAAGCGTAGATCTTTAACTTTTAGAAATAATGAAAGCAACAGAAAAGCAGAATAAATTCCCTGTCAGATGGCAACAATAAGATAGTTTTTCCAGATATACCTGAAAGACTGTATTAATGTTAATGAGCTAATTCATAGATAAGAGAGAAGTGGAACCTAGCATTTAACAGTAACTAAATGATGACTGTGATGTATTAACTGAAGTACAGTTATGGACCTGTCAATGACTGAAGGCACTGGTGCATGTATTAAGTCAAACTTCACTGAAGCGAAGTCCTGCATATGCCCTTCATATAGAGTGAAGCCAAGCACAACATTGTTTTCTGTAGACTACGTTATGAGTGTCCTTCCTTTTTACTTTCAGATATGGATCGGTGGGGAGATACTTGTGAACTTTTCTCAATATTATGGTTTAGCGAGTGAATCTTTCAATACGAATAGTCACACCTTTTGAACCCATTACCTTGGAGCACGCAGCTTTGAGTAGAGTTTACTGTAATGATTTTACAATAAATTTTTCCCCATTTGAGAAGGTCAGAAAGCTAGTTAAAAAAAAAAGAAAACGCATAGATTCTGTAGTAGAACATGCATCTGCTGGGGAAAAGTGCTGATTCATTGAGCAACTATGGGTCAGCTGTATTCTGACCGCTGATGGAAGGGTCTTTGTCCAAAAAGTATTTATTCAACAGATTAAAAAACCTCCCAGTCGCATTGAGTCTCTCTGGGCTGTGTAACTTTTGAGATGACACTAACATTATTTTTACACCTAAGTCCCTATTTCATCCTAATAAATGAGATTTTTTTTCCTATGTCTGTTGCAAATACTTGTTTCCATGTCTGAGGAATCATGAAATTATTTAAAGCTGTGGTTTTCTGAATATTCCTTAAATGTCGATCTTGCCTTACTTAGTAGTTCTGCTTCACTGACTGGATTTAGTGAAGGAAACAGAAATTTAATGAGTTACACTCTGAAAGTTTGGCAAAGGTGGAAGGCATAGAGGCCAGTCTTCCACAGGTACAGCTGCTTTCCCATAGGATTTCCAAACCTTAACAGAATATTTACCCCAAGTGTGAATATTTGCTACGAATAACCTTTTCTCATATAAAGTCCATACTAAACTTTAGTAATTGTTTGTATTGAGAATATACATGAGGATATACTCCCAACTGTGCTAGAAATGTAATCAGTGATGCTTTAGGAGTAAAGATTAGTTCATACTGTGACATAACTGGCCTTTTTAATAAGTCTGGAGTGTCTCACTGTACTTGCTATGTGTTTGCAGGGCCAAAGCACTCACTGACACAGATATCTCAGTCCATGCTTGACCTGTGTGATGAAAAGCTAAAAGAGGCAAGTCTTGTGAATGAGTTGTGATCAGAGTGGACAGGGAGGGATGGTCAGGGGTGGTTGAGGGGTTTGAGGATAGACAATGTGAGTAGGCAAAATGCACGCATTAAGAAGAGTAGAAGAGTAAGGGAACTCCTCCCTCCACCCTGGGTGTATTGGATTTTTTATGATTTTAACAGTTCACATTGGAGTCTTTCTCAAAAAACAGATGCTTGTTTGTTACTCTAGTTACTTTATCTTGTATGTAGGTTTATATCTAGACTATTATCCTCCCTTATTTACAAGTGTCTTCATAAAAAGCTGAATAGGAGTCTCTGGGACAGAGTATGCTGATATTACCAATTATTAATTTAGGGTCTGATATTCCTTACTTTTATTGCAGAAGGAAGATAAACTGGCTCGATTAGAAAAAGCAATTAATCCTCTCCTGGATGATGATGATCAAGTAGCCTTTTCCTTCATTTTGGATAACATTGTCACTCAAAAGATGATGGCAGTCCCAGATGTATGTAGCTTGAGTAGAGTGTGTGTGTGATCTGCAAACATGCTGATTATAGTCCTTTGGCTGTATATTTACATTGTGGTTGTTAGTGCACTGCAAAAAAAAAAAAAGAGTACTCTGTCAGGGAGCTGCCCTGTGACTTTCTGACTGTCACAGACACGCTTGTACTCACCCCCTTTACTGGAGCAAAGGTCCAGAAGTGAAGGCACTCTTCCAGTTTGTTTTCCTGCTGCTGTTATTCCTGGGTAGTGCCTCTGTCAACCTCCCATTAGTATGAAGTCACTGACCTTCATTAAGCATGGTCATTATAAAACATAATCTTCTCCAGCTGCTCGTAGCACTTGCTTTGGTAGATCTCAAAGCACTTTGCAAAGGTACAGTTTTCAGGTGTAAATGAAACACAAGCTGATTTCTAATTGATCAGGTTTACCTAGTGATGTACTAATTCGTTAGTATTAAAAAAAAATCCAACACATTAAGCTTACCAAATAAAACCACACAGATAAGGACTTGAGTGTCATTCATTCATAATCTGTATTATGTCTGAATGGAGTAAAGAATGAGAGTCTGTAGTGGTTAGACTGAATGAGAGAGGGCTTATTGCCTGTCCTCTTTAAAACTTCGTTGGTCCATCTCTGTTGCCACCAAGTTCTCATTTCTGCTGTTTAGAAACAGATATTACAGTTTTCTATGCCATCACCCCATGATGAACTGTTAAATTTGTGTATACATAACCCCCATTGTGGGATCAGACCTAGGTTTCTATTCTTTGTTTATTGTACAAGCAATGAATGTTCTTGCTGGACACAGCAGTTATGTTGTGGAGGAAACAGTGATATTAAATAGAAAAGTCTTTTGCATGGTTATTATTTTGTATTACATGTTCCTACTGTCAAACAGGTAACAACAGGCCAAGTTAAAAATCCAACCGGTAGATCATTTTTCTGTGTCACTCCTGAAGCTAAATGATTGGATTCAAGATGCTTTGTGATAAATATTTCTCATACATTTTGAGTGTTAATCAGTTCTGGAGACTTGTTTTATGAAATTTGTAGCTCAAACTGTAAAAAATTCTACACAGCAGCTTTCTAAACTTGCGTGTTTTCTTTCCTTCAGTCTTGGCCGTTTCATCATCCAGTTAACAAAAGTTTGTTCCTGATTATTACAAGGTGATTGCTAATCCAATGGATCTGGAGACAATCCGCAAGGTGTGTAGCTTGAACTGAGCAACCGCTTGAGAGATATTTAGACTTGATTGCTTACTGGGTGACAATCTCTTCCAGAATATCTCCAAACACAAATACCAGAACAGAGAGACTTTCCTGGATGATGTTAACCTCATCCTTGCCAACAGCATTAAGTACAACGGTAGGTGGTGAAAATGAAACTTCAATTGCCTTCTGTACTTAAATGAATACATCTAGGCACCTGTTCTGTAGTGCTGTCAAAGCCCGTAGCTGTGAATTCTGAGCTTGATTGTTGCTTTCCTTTCCTACTGAGGAAAGAGATGCTTAAACTGATGTTTTCACTGTCATGTGGCGCTTTATTTAGCATCCTGTGCAGAATGAGGCAGTTACACTTGGGGGAGATTTTCTACTTGTTCAGTACACATCTCTGCCTCAGTGATTTGTTTCTGGGAATTTCCTTGAGATTGACAGGGTACAACCTTCCTGCCTCCTAAATCATATTTTTAATGCTGGAACAAACTGGTTGCTCTTTGTTAGCGGAATGTGAATCCTGCTTAGATCAGAAGGTGCTGGGATTTAGGGACCTGTGTTGTGAGAGCTGTGTAACCAAAACCAGTCTTTCTGTCTCAACATCTGGAACTGAGCAAATGTCAAAATGCATAAAGAGATTTGTTTCTTACTACAGGGCCAGACAGTCAGTACACAAAAACAGCCCAGGAGATTGTAAACATCTGTTATCAAACTTTAGCTGAGGTATGTGGACAAGTCTACTGTAGTATCCTTTGTATGTTTGAATTTTCTGTTCTGTAAACTTAGCAAGCTTCTTTGTCCTTAGTATGATGAGCACCTGACTCAACTTGAGAGAGACATCTCTACTGCTAAGGAAGCAGCACTAGAGGAGGCAGATCTGGAGAGTCTTGATCCTATGACCCCTGGTCCCTACACTCCACAGGCAAGTGACCAAACAATGTTTTCAGTTCCTTTTTTTTTAGTTTCAATCTCCTGGATGTTTGATCTAGAGATGCCTCTTTGTTTACTGTTCTCCATCTGTCTGCAGTTTGTCTTTTAGTAGAGTATCTTGTTGGATGGTGTGCTAACAGCTGTTTTTTAAGGATAAATATTAGAAGCAGTTATGATGCTTCATAGAGTGAGATACCTAAGATAAGGTAATTTCCCAAGAAACTTGCAAAACTGATCTCAAGATGAGCTGTGTACAGTCAGGTACAACTGAATGTTGGTTGGAAATACAAAGGCTGTGCAAGTGTAGCAGGTAGAAACGCTCTGAAGGCAAGCAGTGAAAAGGTAAGAACCTGAGGAAAAAACATCAATGCTGTAGTGCTGAGAAGTCAGAGAGCTGTTTGATGGGGATATTGCTGAAGAGGCTTATTGCTATGAGCAAAGAATCTGCCTAATATGGTGTGCAAGGATTATGTGGTGGGGTTTTGGTAGTGGGGGAGGGGCTGCAGAGATAGTCCCTGTAAGGAGATGCAAGAAGCTTCCCTGGCTCCAAAACCATTCGGACTCACTTCTGGCCAGGGCTGAGCCAATCGGCACCTCTGTGAATAAACACATTTAAGAATATGAGTCCTTCCCATGGAATCCAGTCGTTATCCAACAGACTCTTCCAGCACGGGCTTTTTCCCATGAAGCCATAGCTCCTTAAGGCACAGCCACCTGCCTGGTGTGGAGCCCTCCACGGACTGCAGATGCATCTCTGCTCCACTCTTTCTCTCAGCCATGTGGAGTCCTTTCCCACGGGAGACAATCCTCTATGAACTCCTTTGGGCGCAGGCATGTCAGCTTTGGCATGGGGTCCTCCACGGGCCACAGGTAGATCTCTGCTCCACCATTAATCTTCATGGGCTTCAGGGGGACAGCCTGCTGTCTCACTGTGGGCTGCAGGTGAATCTCAGCTCCGACACACCTCCTCCCACTCCATCTTCACTGACCTTGGTGTCTGCATAGCTGTTTCTCTCAGATCTCAGTCCTGTCTCTGCTGCAGCTGTGTTGGGTCCAATGAACCCTGGTTCTGGCAGAACAAACTCTGCCCAGTGGGTGCCCTGGGAGCAGGGCGCTTCGCAGCACTCCAGTCTGCAGCACCGCAGCCATCTCCAGATATTATTATTTTATAGCAAACAACTGGGTGTGTCAGTTGGGGTTTCTTATGTGTTATAGACCAAGTTAAAAGCGAAATTTGTACTGGAGATTGTGTGACAGACTGCTTTTTCAGTGTTAACAGTTTGGCAAAGTTTTATAAGCTATTTAGACTTTTTTTTTAAAAAAAAAAAAACAACCCGCTGCTTCTTGCCTTTGTCTGGTTGTTTTAAAAACATCAGTAAAAAACTTCCACTAGGAATGACAAGTCATTCCTGAAAAATAAAATGGCCTTTGGAATTTGCCTGATAAAATTAGGTAATGGTTCAGGGAATGTCATCCTAGTGTCTTAGATGTGCCTTTTGTTTATTTGAAAAAAATGTTGAAGTTCATAAGCTTTGGAAAAGATCCCTCTGCTAATAACTGCATGATCAAAATTTAAATGTTGTATATTCAGTGTAGGAAAAAAGCTTTCTTTGTGGTTGTTCATCCCAATTGTAGACCAATAATTTTTCTATTCTGTTCAAATCTGGGGTGATTACATCTGGAAAGTTGCATTTAATTTTAGTAAAGACAGAGCAGAAAAGAGGGACTTGAAGTTCAGGAACAATTTAAGCTCTCATAAAGATTATTTTTAAGAGAAAAATGAGTTTAAATTTTTTTTAAGCAATAAATACACAAAGATTACATAGCTGGAGCCAGGATAGCAGGCTACAAATAATTCTGGGGCAATATTAACACCCTGCGTCTATCTCTCCCCACAAAAAACAAACAACAAAATGTAGCATTTTAAGAAGCTAGAAAGAACTTGCTAGGAATGATGATTGAATTCAATGGGGTGGGAATACTGAAACTGAGTATCACAGAAAAAGACCTTCCTGGCAATGGGAAGTGTCAGGCTGCAAGAGAGTCTTTGGAGATCAGTTGTTAAAACTATCTATTGACACGTATCAAGGAAGATGAGATGGAATTGAGAATGATCCCAATACCTCAGAGAACGAGGGAGGAAAATGTCATTCTTCTCTCTCTTTTGCTTCCCAAGAGCAGTATTACCTGCTCTGATTTTTTCCCAAGTTGGTCATCAGGAGAGAGGAAAAGAGGCCTGAGCAGTGAACTGCCTTTTAGCTGTCTGCTCCTTCTCTGTGCGTGCCGAAGGAGAGAGCTTCCTGAGCTTCTCCCTTGAACTTGTCATCTGAAGGCCACCCTTTCCCTCTGCTTCTTGGCTGGAGGTACACTCTCGCTTCCCACACTCCCAAACTTGTCACAGATGGCAGGACTGGTGATGGTTGCTTGGCTTTAGTTCCCTTTATTTCAAATGCAGTTGTGATGACTAATATTTATCTCCCCATATGTGTCTTCAGGAGTTGGAGTCCAGGATATAGAAAGCAAATACAGCAAGTAGAGAGCTGTCTGTGGTTTACATGTCTGTTTGAATTCTTAGGAAGCCTGTTTTGCCTAACTTAATAATGCTGCTGCTCTTAACACTTTTAGGATTGTTGTGATACATAAACTGTTTATTATAAGGACATTTTATCAAAATGCCAATCTGTAATTCCTTATTAACTCTTCAGAGGTCAAATGGCGTGCAAACTACAGATTGGCTTTTAGAACACTTTATCCAACCTCCTTCCCCTTTATTCTTGCCTTTGTCAGCTTTAGGGACTCTTGAGACAGTGATTTACATAGAATTGATTGAAAGTTGACGCTTTGCTATTTCATGATAGACTTTTTCCACTTCTGATAACAGCATTTGTGGTTGCAACACCATTTCCAGTGTAGGAATAGCAATTAAAAGGGCCATGCTGAGTCAAACCAAAGGTTGATGTAATCAAGTCTCTGGCAGGGACCAGAAGTAAGTGGATGCAAACATAAAGAGATCCTTCCTACAGTGAAGCCGCTCTGCTTCTGGCAATTGGCTGTTCAGGCACCTTAAACTGGTGTTGCATCTGGACCATTGTACTTATGAGTTGCAGAGAGGCCTATTCTCTGTAAATCTGTCTAATCCTTTTGGAGTCCATTTGGATTTTGGCCTCTGTAGGATTGCACTGCATAGAAGTACTGACTTCTATTTTAAAATCTGCTATTTGGCAATCTTCAAACCTGAGGTTGCGAGCCATTGCATTTTACCATGTTTGTTCTTTAAGAATAAATAGCTTATTTTGATTAAACAGTGCTTAATAATATAAACACCGTGCCAAAAAAATGCATTTTGCATTTAGTCCTCAAATCCCAGTTTTGCCTCTCAAGATACTGTTCTAGTCTCAGTTCAGTGCCTGAGAATGTTATGTCTCCTGTTTCCACATATACTTTAGCCACCTGATTTCTATGATACCAACACTTCCCTCAGTGTGTCACATGATGCTTCAGTCTATCAAGATGAGAGCAATTTGTCTGCTATGGACACTCCCATCACTACCTCAGAGAAGCGAGGAACTCAGGTCAGAATCCTCCATTTTTTCATGTGGTTGGAGAGTTGGGTTGTGTAGCAAATTACTGAAAGGAGGCCGTACTTAGCAGGAAACAGGTGACAAAGATCAGCAGGTTTTCCAAACAGAGAAGTGAATCCATTTCAAAACTTATGCAATTTCCTTAATTTTGACTGCTCTGAGGGAAAAAAAAAATTTAAAGAGCACTGAGAATTGAGACACTGCAAAACAAAGAATAGAGAATCAACAGCTGCAAAAGAATCTGCCTAAGGTCAGATATTTGTTTGCTTCACTGCTTCTGGGAGTAGAAACCTGGTGACTCATGCTACAAAGGGCTAATACGCAATCCATTGTTGATGCTGAATAGGGAAATAGTGAAGTATATTCTACAGATTTGGAAGATGATAACTAGATTATTATGGTTGCATCCAGTGACAATTAGAAGCTTTACAAACACCTAGGAATAGATGGTTGCCACTGTAGATACTTTATAGTTGTAAAAAAACCCCACAAACAGAGAGGTTAAAGGTATTAATTATACATGAAGTTGTTACAGTAACCACAGAATATTTTTTCTTAGTCTTTATTCTGTATTAAAAAAATATCGGAGGAGACTGAATAGCAGAAGGAAATGCAGTAATATGACCATGAAAATAAATCACTAGGAGGAGGAAGAAGGTGAGGAGGGCCACGAAACCAAAGGTAGTACCAGAAAGATTAGTGAGAGCTATTCTGAACAATCCAGACAAGCAGAGATTGAATATGAATAGTTCAATCTAGTATTGTGACTGGCTGTAGCTTTGAAAATGCTTTCTAGATTTGGAAGTCTTCAAGCTTTCTGTAGACTTTCAATTTATAGTGTTTGGGACAGAATCTGCATGTTGTCTTTACCTTGGACACATGGTGACTGAGGGAGGAACAGGAGACAGAAGGGCAGGAGGAGATTTGTTTGAAATTGCTGTCTGCTTTAAAATATTTTGTGAAAATAAGCATTTTCTAAGATTTAGTGGTATTTTCCAGAAATAAACAAAGAACTCTGGTGCTGCAAGGCTGGAGATTTCCTTTTCAAGGACGAGCACATGAGGATAAATGTGTGTGGACACTGTGTGCTCTCTGATCTTGGCATAAAAAGAGAAAGGATCCTTGCTATGAGAGTCATATACATATGTTTTTCATTTTGTCTTTCCCCCCTGTACTCCCGCACCCATCATTGTGGTCCAGATGTCAGCCATACCCTTTGGTTTATGTCCAGCAGTGCCTTCCTCAATGGTATTGTTATTTGTGTTCCCCATTCAGATGCGCCAGGGGCGAGGTAGGCTGGGCGAGGAAGACTCTGATGTAGATATTGAAGGGTTTGATGAGGAGGATGATGGGAAACCTAAGACTCCAGCCCCAGTGAGTATATTTACAGAAATCCCAGCCAACAGTCTACATGTTGACTTGCATACTTGTAGTAGAAGTCTCCATAGTACAAGGGTTGTCTGCTGTGTCTGCCACCCTGGAAGACAGCAGTATTCACAGCAGTAGCTAGACTTAAACATTTAGTTTTAAACTGTTAGCATGATGAAATGGTTGAATACTTCAGAATGAACAGTGTGATGAAAAATAAGCATATGCTCGAAATGGCAGCAGTAGTTTGTATGTTGTTGATCTTCACTGTTCCTGTTCTGTATGACCTAGGAAGTTGAAGATGCAGATGGTGACCTTGCTGATGAAGAAGAAGGATCAGCCCAGCAGCCCCAGGCTAGCGTCCTCTATGAAGATTTGCTCATGTCAGATGGAGAGGATGATGATGATGGGAGTGATGAAGAGGGAGATAATCCTTTCTCATGTAGGTGTCCCTTTTTATAAAAGTGTGAATAGGAACTGGTTGTTCACAAACCCAACTTATCTTTTCATGCTTCCATCACAAAAACTTGCAGTAGAGAGCATAGAGCATAATTGGGATATGTAGGCCAGGTGGTCTAGTAGTCAAAAGGAAGAGAGACCAAAGGGCAAGATGAGAAAACTGGATGAACATAAATGGAACTGAAAACAAAGTGGAATAGGAGTGCTGTAAGTACGGACACAAAAGAAAGCAGAGTTAAGACAAGATCTGGTCGATTGTGTTTCATAAAGTGAAACTGCAAATGTTCCTGAAAAGACTGGGACAATGATTTGGTGTGCAGAGCTAGGAACGGGCAGTTTAGTAAAAGCATAACATTTATTTTGATATGAAACAGTGTGGTCAGTGTTATCGAGAACTGGAAGAGGGTCTGGAGGTTGTTCAGATTGCTTCTCTGTTTTTCTAAAAAACTTGCCATGCAGAAAAGCTTATGGTGGTATTTCTTGATGCCGTTTGAAAATTATTAGGAGGGAAGAAAGGGGAATTGTTCAGAGTAGACAAGCAAATAAGGCCTTTTTGAATAATGGTGGTAATGAGATCACTTATGAGTAACATCAGAATTGCGTACTTGGTAAGTGGCATCATCTCCCAGATACCCCATCTGCTACTTTGTGGAAACACTACTTTGTATATGTTCCTTACAGTGTTGTAGCCTTTAAACAGAGATAATGGGTAGGTAACTGACAGAGTAAAACTGTTGATTTGTGACCAGATGTTGGTTTCTTACACAGCCATCCAACTGAGCGAGAGTGGCAGTGACTCAGATGTGGAGCCCAGTGCAGTGAGACCTAAACAACCTCATGTTCTTCAAGAGAACACGCGAATGGGCATGGACAATGAAGAAAGCATGATGTCTTACGAAGGAGATGGTGGGGAGACATCTCATATTATGGAGGATAGTAATATCAGGTAATAAGAGCAAAGAATCTTGTTAAAATAATTCTTCAGTCCAAAATCCCTTCTCTTAAAGATTTCTGAAGTGTTTATCATAAAAAGCTGACTATCTCAGGTTTTTTCTTTTAAATTATTTTGTCACAGTTTTTAGTGTTGCAACCATAATTATCATAATTGCAATTTACTTTTTATTGACAGAAATTTGGTTTTGCTGTTGGATTTTCACTAATGTTAGTTAAATTTAAAAAAAAAAAAATGTTCATGGAAGTTAGATGATTTCCTGTACGTAGTGGGTTTTGAAGGCAGGGTAAGTAAAGGTGTTTATAGGTTATCTTGGAAACTACAAGATGCCTTTGAAGTTAAAAGATGATTTAGCTGATTAAGTTCATGGTGTTTTTTTTTTTTTTTTCCTCTAAGAATAAGCATTTCCTTACTTGAAAGGAAACTGCTTAGTTGAAGTCCAAAAGAAGAGGAATATGCATATGCTGTATTTTGGAAGGAGTGAATATTATTAGAAAATGACAAGTACAGCAATATCAGCTTTATTTTTTTGCATTTGCTTGAGGGAATACTGACCTACTCTTCCTTCTGTGGCCATTCTGTAGAGTAATAGCTTTAGAATCTCCGTTCTTTTTCTGCTCATGGAATTCAGTCCCTTAATGCTATTATTGATATTTGCTTAATAAATTATTGTACAGGTAGTTATCCTGGGTCACGAGAATGGTCGGTCCAGCCCAGTACCACGATGGTAGTCAGCAGAAAGTGCTAAAGATGATGATGAGAATGGGCTATCTGCTTTGCTATCTGCAGTAAAGGTGACAGATGGAAGGTGTTGGAGCAATTGGTTTTTCCTGTCCCCGGTGTATCAAAGCGGGATAAGGATGCTGGTAGATAATTGTTTCATCAGGAGGACTGTTTTATTTTCAAAAGCTGGCCATGGACAGAATGAAGTGCATAGTTGTTCCGAGTGTTGCACAAGGACTTCAAGGCAGGGACCTTTTGCAGGAGTTAAATACAGAGTTCTCAGTATCAGAAGCTGATTTGAAATGATGATATAGTAAGAGTATCTTCTTTCTTCTAGTTACGGCAGCTATGAAGAACCAGACCCAAAATCCAACACAAGAGATACTAGTTTCAGCAGTATTGGAGGGTATGAGATCTCAGAAGAGGAGGAAGAGGAGGAGCAGCAGCGCTGTGGGCCAAGCGTATTAAGTCAGGTCCATCTATCAGAGGATGAGGAAGACAGTGAGGACTTCCATTCCATTGCAGGAGACAGTGACCTGGACTCAGATGAATAAACTTTCCCAAGATGATGGTCATCCTGGGCCACTCTTGGCTTCTGAATTTCTCATCCCAGTTTGGTATAAGGAACAGTGTAGCATGGACTGTGTGGAGAACTAGATTTTTAAAACACAGTATTTTAATCAGTTGCAAAACATGTTATGTGACTGAGTAAATTGTGAAAAATAAGCTTTAGACAAGCATGCCCTGCTCAAGTTTTGGGTTGTTGTAGCCTATACTAGTTCCAGAATCCAGATGAAGATTTGTATTGTTACAGATGTAAAATAATTTTTCATAATACTGGCCTGTTGGATACATGCATGTCTGTCAGGAGAAAAAAGCTCACTCAGAATAAAATACCTGCTTCTGATAAACAACCATAAACTAATTTTCATTTCACAGAGGGAAGGTTTTTCTCTGGGACCATGGCATGAACGCAGCGTCTGAAGTCCTACCCCAGGCTGGTTTTTGGTAATTGCCTGACTACTTTTAATACAAAGCAGCAGTAAACAGCTGCCCTATTTTTTTTTCAAAAGTTGCACTTAATCCCAGAAGTCAGAATTTGGAAATTTGAGTCTTCAAGAAGCCTCGTAATTGACAGGAGATTCCTCATTTTCAGCCGCCTGGAAAGCATGCGCAGACCGGGGGCTTCGGTACCGAATTCTGCCGTGGAACCCCGGAGTTGGTGTAAAGACAATTCGAGGTTCACAGACGCTCCTGCTGCGCCCGCACCGCAACCGCCGCCGCCGCAGCGCTCCGCGCGACAGAGGGCGGTTGCGCACGCGCAGTTCCGCTGCGTTTGTCGCAACGACTTTGCGCGGAAGGATACCGAGGCTGGCACATACGGCTCTGCGCTTGGCAAGCGCCCGCTTGCGCGCCGGAGGGCGGGCTTGGCGGAAGAAGACGGAGGCAGTTCCGGTGGGGGGTCCGTCCGCCGCACGAGGGCGTACGACCGCTGGCTGGCTCCGCCCGGACTACTTGCCGGAGGGAGCTAGTTCCGGCCGCAGCCATCCGGGACTTTGCTGCGTTCGCCACCGCCATTTCGGGAGCCGCCGCCTCCGCGCGCGGGGACTGCGGGCACCTCGGGCTTGTGCTGCCGGCTTCAGCCGAGTGGGCCTCTCCGAACCTGCGGCCCTTCTGCGGTCTCCGCCAGAGCCTCGCTGGCCCCCTTTCCCGATGGCGACCTCCGTGGGGAATGTAGCTGACAGCACAGGTACCGCGCCGGGACGGGACGGGCCGGGCGCGCCGGGGCGGCTCACCCGAGGCCGCGCGGCGGCACGCGCACCCCGGGGCTGCGCCTCGCCGCGAGCGCTGCGCTCGCGGGTCGGCGGGCCGGTTCCGGCGGAACTTTCCAGAAGCGGTGGCCTGGGCGAGGCGGAGGCTCCCGCCGCGGCCCCCGCCGCCTTTGTGCTTGCCTCCGCTCGCCTCAGGCGCGCCGGCGGCGTGTCGCGGCTGCCGGCGGGCCCGGGCCCGTCCCGCGGCCAGCTCCCGTCGTCGCTGCCCGCCCGCAGCCGGCGCGCCGCTCCCGGAGGAGCGCGGTGTGAGGCGTTCTCGGTGCGGTGCGCTCTGGCCGCTATATTTATCTAGCCGTCAGGTGACTGCGTTTTCGTAGAGGGCGCAGGAGGGTGAAAACCTGACCCAGAACGCACGTTGCCTGGTGCGGAACTCGATGCGCTTCAGGAGCAGGTCTTCTGTGACATAACCGCGAAGCGCAGCGCTCCTCTGGGCAGCTGATAGCCTGCTCTCGTTAAGATCCTGTCCTACATTTAGTGTACGGATTCAGAACTTGAGGGGCGGGGGAGAGAAGAGGAAAAGTCTTATTTTCCTTGTAGAGCAAGAAAAAGAAGTATTCTGCTTACTGAAAGGATGAAAGGACAACACTGCTTTATCCCTCAGATTTTTGGGGGTTTCTATAATTAGAGGGAAGGAAGAGGATGAAAAGCTGAAACGATGTTCAGGAGAGGCAGGAAAAAAAACCCTGTTAGGAAGGAGATGGGATAGTAATGCAGAGATAGGGATGTAAAGGGAAGTGGTAGTGATAGACTTGGAGATGGAGAGGCTCAGTGCTGCAGTACGATGTTTCGTTGTTCCTCAGCTGGAACTGCATGTCTGCTCGATGAGGCTGCAGCATCCTCTTGCAGCCTTGATCTGTGGAGGTGAAAAGAACATGTGAGCACGTTGGGAGAGTCCTCTCCTCCTGATCACCTTCACCTCTCAGAGGTGGCAACTGCTCCTGTCTGGGCCTAGATTTCTATCTAAATGTAAGGTTGAACATGAGCGTATGGTGAGTGCTTGGGATGTTATTTCTTGGGACAAAATGACCTTGGGTACGTTTGTGATAGTTCTGCGTGGGTTTTTATTTCGCTTCTATTTCATGGAAGTCTCAGGAAATGTCGTTGTCAGAGCACGTACTAGGCTTTTTCAAGGTCATAGTCAAAGCATGTAGCACAAGTTAGCCAAGGTACATAAACTCATGTATGCTGGACTTGGTAAGGGATTTTTATGGCTGTGACTCTTCACTGCAAATGTGTTCTTTAGAAATGGATTCAGGGACCAGCCATTCATAGCTGTCTTATTGATTCTTTGGGTTGTAGAACTTTTCTTCCAGCCAGCTTTGCATTGAAACTTTAGCTTATATGATACAGCTGTCCACTTCCTACTTTTCAATTAACTTTTCAAGGGTCATTGCTGAAATACTTGTTCGGAGGTAGATAATTGGCTGTTTTATGCTGAGTGATTGGTTTGCTTTATCTCTTCCAGAGGGGTTTGTTTTGTGAAGAGACTTGATAAAGAAATTTAAGTGAGACACTAATTTTGTTGCTTTTGTTAGCAATTCTTATTCCCAGGTGTTAAATACAGTATTTCTGCATCACTTTCTCTCTTGCCCTGGGAGTTGCAACTTCAGTTTCACTTTTCACTTGAGTGGGCAAAATGTATCATTTAAATAATGGTTGAAAGCTTCTTTCCCAGTGGTCTTAAGAATTTAGGTCTAAGTTTTTGGATGTTTTTTTTTCACTTTAGCTTTGAAATTTAGTAACAGTATTGAAATTTATTTGAAGAAGAAATTATCAGCTAGGTCCATGGGACATGCTCTTCCTCTGTCCAACTTCCCCATGTTTGTGCCATCAGCAGAACTTGAAAATACGCCGACTGCCAGCAGGAGTGAGGAACAGCGTTTTGGTACTGCAGTATTGTTTTACTGTAGGCACCTTGGGCTTTCATGAACAGTGCAGACATTTTCATGTTGAGTAACAGTTGTATTTGTTTATTGCCAGTAGGTTTAACCAGATACTGAAATCCACTTTTCTCTTAGTCAGTGTTTGGAAAACTAGTAGGCTTCTGGAAACAGGAATCTAATCTGGATGAAGATACTTGTAATTTGTCAAGTATCTGAAGGCGTGTACCTTTGCTAGTTCCAACTTAGTGTGAAACAAATTTTTTAGCACTGACAGATACAATATATTGTCTGGAAAAAAACAGCTTTATGTTATGTAGTGTTTTCAATCTTATCTTCAAAACCTACTAGTGCTGAAAAAGCATTTTTAAAAATTTAGTTTACATCAATCCCAATTTCATAACATAAACACTAGATAGTAACTCTGTACCTAGTCTCTTTGTGATTACTTTGCTGTCTTTAAAGTTCTCACTGAAGAATTCAAGTCTCAGGGGATTTTTGTGGTACCTAACTGCAAAAATATATGTACTCAGAGGCTGAGGTGCTTCCTTGAATTAGGAAGGATTTATCTGTTTTCATTTAAATTTGAAACTTTAAAACTCTGTAGGTCCAGATGAGAAGTGTTTCATGAATCGAATTGACTGCGGAGTACGGGAAATGCTGAACTTGAGGAAGAAATACAAGAGATACTTGCAGTAATCAAACCTGTAATAGTAAGAGTCATTGGTATAAAAGCAGAATTTGAAGGCCAGCACTTCCTAGGATGAACAGTTGTGTGTTTTTCCAAGCTGCGCTTGTCTATATTTTAATACAGGACTGTACTTTGTAAGAAACTATTTACTTTTCACAGTTAAGTTTTGTCTGAAACAGGTGATGTTTTATTTAAGTATTTTGTTTTCTACAATTGTATCTTAAATGGTAAAACCATTTTGTCACTCCTGTTCCAGCGAAACCTGCAGAAACAGTAACTCCTTTCCTGTACCCTGACTGTTTAATGGTTCCTGCTGTAGGCCAGTTGCATAATCATTGAAGTGTGTGTCTCAGATATTTTTCCAAGGCCAATTTTTTTTTCTATGAAGGGAGTTTTTACTCATTCTAGAGAATGGAGGAGGATGATATTCAAGGGATGTCACACATTGTTTTTTTTTTTTTTAAAGGGCTTTTACTACTGGCACAGCAAAGATTTCTTTTATTCAAGTCCCTTTAAGTCTTTGTCTGCAGTTCTTCGTTTCCCTATTAAATTTTTAGAACTTATTTTTAATACTGCAAAGCATAAAATTTACAGTCTTGGGGGAGAGTGAGGAGAGTTGGTGTTCTGTTACCAGCACTTCTACTGTTACGAACCGAAGTACAGTATCATGTCAGGATCTCTTTAAATATATTTCGGGTTAATGAAAAATGATTGACATGAATATTCACAGTCATTACAGTCTGCATGTTTCGTGTTGTTAGCTGATAAAGTCGTGGACTCATTCAGATAATGTTATAAATATCAGAGTGATGGGCTGTGGCGTGAGGATCTGAGAGTTGAAACGGCCACATGCTGTAGCGTTTTATGTAATTTCAAACGTTTTCATCCTTCGGTTGTGTATGCATCTTTTTCCACATTGGTTTGATTTGTGTTTGTTTCCATTATCTAACTTTTGTTTTCCCCACTTAAATGTTTTGGTGATTCTCCAGAACCAATGAAACGTATGCTTTCCTTCCAAGGGTTAGCGGAGTTGGCTCATCGTGAATATCAAGCAGGAGACTTTGAAGCAGCAGAGAGACACTGCATGCAGCTTTGGAGACAAGAGCCTGATAATACTGGTGTGCTTTTATTACTGTCGTCCATTCACTTCCAGTGTCGCAGATTGGACAGGTAGGAGACTGGAGGTGTTCTGTCAAGCTTGCTTTATAGTTTGCATCTCTAATAGTACTGAGCGTAGCTGACAAAAGTTGTATTCTAACATTGAGTTCTTTCTTTTATCACTGAATGCAAATACTGACTAACTTCATGGCAGCAGTAAGGACTGGTCAAAAATAGTGTTCTTCATTTTTGAATTTTGTTAGGTCAAGAGAAATTCAAATTGGAATCACTAGCTTTACAACGAACAACAGCTCTTGCCATTATTCTCATGTTATTGTAACATCATACACATTAATACCAGAGGGTCAGCCACAGTTGTGAGTACTGGAGGTATTCACATGTGTAAACAAAGACTTTTGTGTATTTATTCCACCTGCAGTGCGGGGGTTTGTGTTTTTGGTGATCAGTTAAGGATTTTTGTCATCTGAAATTTGTCTCTGTATCTGCTTGCCTGTTCCTGATCTTGTTTTCTGTACCTCAAGCGTTTTGAACTCTACTTGTTCTAGCTGTAAATCTTTGTGTGCTTGTGAAGGAAGTAAGGACTTTTGACCGAGAGTTATTTTACATAGGCTTCTGAATAAAGTTGTAATAATAGTTCAGATATGAGAAAATAAAATCAGGGAGGATGCAACAGAATTTTACATCTGTCCTGCTTCTTGAAAAGAGTATTGACTGCAATGTTGCTTCAAGCATATGAATGTTGCAAGAGGCTTCACATGATTTCTCTGGAGTTTTCTCCAAGTGCATTGAGTTCAGGTTTGGTGAGGTGACTTGAACCGTACTGATGAGAGTTGTCTTTCTTCAGTAGAATCTGGAATAGGGACAGGAGAGATTATATAAGCTAGGAGAAGCTAAACATACAAGACAGCATCATAAGTCCAGATTTGTTGGCTGTATGTTTGGGGCTCATTTAAGCACGAATGTTCATTAAGTAACTAGGTAAACAAGCAAACACAAAGTCAAGGGTGGAGGGTTGGTTTTTTCCTGACTTGTCTAATTTTCTCCAGGTCTGCTCACTTCAGCACTCTGGCTATTAAGCAGAATCCACTGTTGGCCGAAGCCTACTCAAATCTAGGCAATGTGTACAAGGAACGTGGACAGCTACAAGAAGCAATTGAACATTATAGACACGCACTACGCCTCAAACCAGATTTCATTGATGGATATATTAATTTGGCTGCTGCGCTGGTAGCTGCAGGTGATATGGAAGGAGCAGTACAGGCGTATGTGTCTGCCCTTCAGTACAACCCTGTAAGTAACATTTTGTCTTAGAAGAGCTCCGTACTTCCTACTGCCTCAGGACACACAAATAGCAGCTTTCAGAGAATGAACAAGTGATAACCATTCCCTCTAACCTGTGCACCATAAACTTAATGATCTACTTCATACTATTCTTAAGGATCTTTGAAAGACTTCTGTCACAAGAAGTTTTATATTGCAGTACGATAAGGGCTGCTGGTTGTGTGCTTATCTGTATTACGGACATAACAGAAAAGCAAGGAATTGGGTGTTTTGTTTTTTTTTTCTCAAGTCAGAAGTTTCAGTGAATAAGCTCATATTTAGCTTTGCTTGCTTTAAGGCAGTATTACAGTGAGAGAATCACTGCTTCACTGCTCAGACTTGAATGTGAGATCTTGAAAAATCATCAGGTATTACTGTATCGCAAAGTCAGAAATTTCATGGTGATGAAAGTTGCCTTGGCTAGATTTCCGCTGTACACTGATTTACAGAAGCATCATTTTTATGTTTTATAGGCTGAAACTGAGTGTCTGTCTATAAGTGACTCCTGTAATATAGATCTGGTGTTTGGATTTTTGGTTGCAACTGTTTCGAATTGACATTTTCAGTAAACAGCGTATCAGCCTGCTGTCTTCTGTGTATTTGGCATTGTACTTGAGTAATTTGTATAGTATTACCCTGCATGGCAAAGGTATCTGCTTGCTATATAGTCATCTGTTTTGTAAAAAAAAAAAAAAAAAAAAAATTCTTAAAAGGCAGTCTGGTGTGCATATATCCTTTTTCCTTTGGAAAAGCAAACCCAAACGCAAACCCAGTCAAACAAGAGCTCAGAATCTTCTTTCTTCAGCCTAGGTGAACTTCCCTAACTTACTGTGCTCAGTGGTGTGACTAATGGAGTTTATGCACTCGTTAGAAGTACTGTAAGATGGTGTTTTCTTACAGGAGTTGAGCCTTCTTTAGGTTAGAAACTTCTTTTGTTAGCGTTGAGAAAAACGTCCCCATACCAGTGCTATTTGACATCTTTGTTGGAGACATGGACAGTGGGATCGAATGCACCCTCAGCAAGTTTGCAGATGACACCAAGTTGTGTGGTGGTGTGGACACGCTGGAGGGAAGGGATGCCATCCAGAGGGACCTTGACAGGCTGGAGAGGTGGGCCTGTGTGAACCTCATGAAGTTCAACAGGCCAAGTGCAAGGTCCTGCATGTGGGTCGGGGCAATCCCAAGCACAAGTACAGGCTGGGCAGAGAATGGATCGAGAGCAGCCCTGAGGAAAAGGACTTGGGAGTGCTGGTGGATGAGAAGCTCAACATGAGCCGGCAATGTGCGCTGGCAGCCCAGAAAGCAAATCGTATCCTGGGCTGTATCAAAAGAAGTGTGGCCAGCAGATCGAGGGAAGTGATTCTGCCCCTCTACTCTGCTCTCGTGAGACCCCACCTAGAATACTGTGTTCAGCTCTGGAGTCCCCAACATAAGAAGGACATGGAGCTACTGGAACGAGTCCAGAGGAGGGCCACGAAGATGATTCGAGGGCTGGAGCACCTCTGCTATGAAGACAGGCTGAGAGAGTTGGGGCTGTTCAGCCTGGAGAAGAGAAGGCTCCAGGGTGATCTTTTAGCAGCTTTCCAGTACCTGAAGGGGGCCTACAGGAAAGCTGGAGAGGGACTTTTTGCAAGGGCGTGTAGTGATAGGACAAGGGGCAATGGATTTAAACTGAAAGAGGGCAGATTTAGATTAGATATAAGGAAGAAATTTTTTACATTGAGGGTGGTGAGGCAGTGGAACAGGTTGCCCAGAGAAGTTGTGGCTGCCCCATCCCTGGAAGTGTTCAAGGCCAGGTTAGATGAGGCTTTGGGCAGCCTGATGTAGTGGAGGATTTCTCTGCCCATGGCAGCGCAGTTGGAACTAGGTGGTCTTTGAGGTCCCTTGCAACCCTAACCATTCTATGATTCTCTGTGGTCTTTACTGCTAGATAACGCAGTTGCAGCCTGTGCTGTGGTTGCAAATGAAAGAATAAGAACACATGGCAAGGCTGTTGAAAATAGATGGATTAGTGGGAGAAACAGGGAGAAAATCTGCTTTGGAGATACAGGTGCATCACTATACAAAATCACTATATATAATCTATTTAAAAGCCATAATGGCAATGATGTAGCTGGAGAATATGAATTTGCAGTCATGCTTTAAAAAAAAAGGGGGGTGCATCAAATACTTAATGTATGGCAAAAGAACGTAAGCTGCTGGGGGGGGCATTTGTTTTCTGTTTTCTTTTATATTTCTGTATAAAGAGGAATTGTATGATTTACTGCTTTCTTCTTCTGACTTCTTTATGGTTGTATTTTTACAGTACTAAAATCAGTGAGGTTATCTGTTGGCTGTAATCTTGAGTCAAGAAAAATAATTTACATTTGTGATATATTTATTAAGAATTAAGCTGTAGAGGACTGGGGCATTCCTTTGCAAGTTCTCTAATCTGTCCCGCTGATAGTGTGACCTTGGTTTTTCAGGACTTGTACTGTGTTCGTAGTGACCTGGGGAACCTGCTCAAAGCCCTGGGTCGCTTGGAAGAAGCCAAGGTAGGTGTTGGGTAGAATACATGTAAACGTCAGTGTTTTGAAAACTTGAACTTTGCACCAAGTCTTCAAATCTGCGTTGACCTACAGACAATCTGAGAAACTGCTGAAAACTGAAGGCACTGAAACACCCCAGAGTAGTTGCAGGGCAAGATATGATATGTCCATGTTTAAAAGTTGGTTTAAGTCAAGAAATGGAACATTACCAAGCCTTTCTACTGAACTAGACTATCTGAAACCATTCTGAAGTATTATTGGGCAGGGGCTTCATCATGCTCTTATCTGGAAATAAGTAACAGTCCTTCAAATCTGAGGCTTGCCTGCTGGTGCCAAGCAGAGAGCCTGTGGTTAGCTCAAGATCCCTGTACGATGCAGGTGCTATTGAAAATGCTGCTCTTCTAAAGTCCTTTGTGACTTGTAAGTGGAGAAGAAACTTATCCAAATGTTACCTTGTAATATTGGCTTTTAAAGATTTTTATTCTTTTAACTTTTCCCTTCCCTTGATAGTGGAAGAAAGGCTAGTAAATGATGATTAGCTGCAGTATGCGAACCCTCTGAATATCTTTTTTCCATGTCTTCCCTCTCCCCTCCCCCAAAATAAAGAAATCAGAAGGACAAAGCTGGTTTGTTTGGGAAATGAACTGATCGAAAGAAAACTTGCTCTAGTGGAAAGGTGGCTTCTAGCAGTGTTGTGTTTCCTGAACTGAGAATTTGAACACCAAGATGAGTTTAAAATTCTTGGCATGGTAAAACTTGAATTGCACAAAGAAATTGTCTTGTTACAAGCCACCTTACGCGACCGCGCTGCAGGGGTGAGGAGTGTGGAGAAATGGGAAATGCTCTGGACTCCACAGCTGTCACTCCAAGCCCCACGCGCATGCTCAAAGTGGAGTGTATGAACAGCGTAGCTGTCTGTTTGGCTGCAGCACCATTTGGGGAGGGTTACCATCTTTACGGGGTAATGGGAGTGCAGGTTCAAAGTTCATTGGTATTTTTGCTTTCTCTTAGCAACTTGGATGTGTGTACCATCCTAGGGCAGCCTAATTGATTTGGTCAGATCCAGGTTGAAAATATTTTGTAGCAGCATTTAGAGTTCGAACAGTCTTTGAGACACTTGGTTCTCAGCCCTCCAAGCGGACAGCTAACATGAATTGCACTTCACTGCAGCTTTAGTGTGACTGGTATAGGCCAAGACACTGCGCCTGCCTTAGGTTGCTGACTTCTTTGTTTCAGAGCTCTGGAGACACCTAGTTTGAAAGTGTTATTCTGTTTTGTGAGAACTTAATAAATGAGGAAAAACATCTTGAGTAAATTGCAATGTGTTTCTTTGGTTATCAGTCCATTTGAAAGATCAAGCCAGCAGATTCCTTACAGTTTGAACTAAAATTCAATTTCTTTCTAGATATTTCAGAGCCTTTCTTCCAAAAAAAAAAGTCCCTGCTGTATGCTATTGCCCTGATTAACCCTCTCCCTTCTGCATGTCTCCCTTGTTACAGACAGATTGTCCTCATTCCCATGTGTTAAGACATATCCAAAAAAATGCAATTGCTTTGTTGAACTCTTACTAATGATCTTGTTTTATTTTCTCTCTTGTTTTTGGTTTTTCACCACTGATATTGTATTTAGAAGGTTTCAGGTGGGTGAAACCTCCTATTCCATGCGTAAGGTGCCTCGCTGAAGGGAGCTCGAGGCCTGGATCTAGGGCAGACACACACCTCCTCCTCCTCTTCCAGCAAGGAACGCACCGAAAGGTCACATGATGAGAAATATGGTAACGGGTTTGTAACTGCCACAGCAAAACCATTTGCCTCCATGCCTGAATCTTCTGTCTTGTGGCTTCAGAAACAGCTTAAAATAATTAATTACAAGCAAGTAATGTAAAAATATTTTATGCTAGTAGCCACAAATTCTTTCAAAGAAATAAAGTAAAAGTAAATTAAAATATTTTTTTAAAGAAATAATTGGAGATAGTTAATAGTAAAAGCTTCTAACTCTTCTGGTTGTTCATTTTTTTCCTTTTTTCTTCTTTGTTTGGATTGCAGCGTTCTGCTCTTCTGATGACGCGCTGTGATCCTGCAGTAGCGCAAAGGCTGCGCAGCGGTAACGCGCATTGCGTGCGATTAAGCCCTCGTGAACGGTTGACTAGATGATTAATCTCTGATTGGGTGACTGCCCAAGCTCCAGGCTGTAGCCTTTTGGATAAAATTGGGATGTAACGCGTTTAGAGTCCAGACATCAAATTTAATATGTGAGTTTGTGTGTGGGCCGGTCTGGCAGATTAATGTTTCTGGTTGGCCGTTCACTGGACCTAGGGCAATGGATAGAGCAAAGCAGTTCGCAGCGATAGCGTGGCGCCGTGCTCGTTAGGATGCGCAGCGATTTCTTGCGCTTGCATTACAGGGACCTAAACCTTCATGCAATCCTGTCATTTGAGGTTTGGAGGCTGCAGATCAGTGAATGCGTTTGAAGAAACTGCGTAACAAGATATGGATTGGGCGTGTCATCTTGTCAAGGACAGTTAGTTAAAACCAAAGAATGCCTTCATCTTATTCAGCCGTTTTTCTGATTTTTTTTTAAAGTAATTTCTATCTATATTTCACAATTTAATAATTTTATTCCACAGCAAAGTTGTTTTTATGCAGTGAATTTTTTTGGTTTTTTTAATGCAGTTAAGGGTGGCACATATTTCTGCTGAACTACTTGAATTATTTCTAAGATGACTTCTGTGGTGACCTGGTGTCTAAAGGCGTGTTGTTATCAGCATAACTGAAGAATGGTGGGCTTGCACCTGGGTTTTGGTTTGCGCTCGCGCAGGATCAACAACAGTTTGCAGCGCATTAGTTTTGGCGCAAGCTAGCCTATACTGCAGGGTCACTTTTGGCTGGTTAGAGGAGGCATACTAACAATTATTTTTTCTCATTTTTTTCTTTTTACAAATATTCCCCTTCCCTGTATCTCTCTTCTTTAACTGTTCCAAGGCCTGTTACTTAAAAGCAATTGAGACTCAACCAAACTTTGCAGTGGCTTGGAGTAATCTTGGCTGTGTTTTCAATGCCCAAGGAGAAATCTGGCTTGCAATTCATCACTTTGAAAAGGTAACTGTCTGAGCCAGTCAGCTTCGTGACTAGATTGTGATGTACATGCAGTGTTCTGCTTGTGGATGATAGAAGTATTTTGATCAGCAGAGAACTTCTTATGATCCTATTAGTTAACATCCTATGTTCATAATTTTTTTTACTTCCTTATGTTTCACACTGCCTGTAGAGAGATACGTTTAGAGTTGCCGTAAGGACTTAACACGCATGTCCAATACAAGAAAATTCATTAAATTGTTTTACAGTCCCTTTCCAGAGTAAATTTTTTAAAAATCTAATTTGGTGGGAATAGTGTTTTGTGTGTGAGGGAGAAACAACTTTCTGCTTAAAATTCTTTATTGTGATTTTGTTTCAGGTATTACTGGCTTTTGGGTAACAGGAGAAAGTTTTAAGTGACACACTAGTTCCTCCTTTCTGGGATTATTTTTACCACTGTTGTTTCAGGCTTCTCTAGATTGATGTCATTAACTAGTTGTCTGATACCTTCTAGTTAGTATTTATTTAGCTTCTTAATTCAGTTTGCACTCATCTCTCAAGTTTCTAAAGTGACCTAAAACCAGATTTAAGATAACGTGAACAGTTTCTTCCTGATATTTATGACTTAAGATCTACAAAAATAATTAAAAACACTCGGGATCTGTTGTCTAGTTAGTGATATATTATGAAGTATTTTAATTTGGAAATAATAGGTCCCACAAGAAGGACTGTAAGAGTGTGGCCTGTCAGATAGATGTAGCTGATTACTGTGTCTCCTCTAACTTTATTGGTTCTTAAGTTTTTTGTGGGGTTTTTTTGGTTTTGAACGTAGTGAAAATATTTTTTTAATTAAACGACTACTGAATTTTCCCTACACACACGATGTATTTGCTCTTTTCTTGCTCTTGTTCAACTGTCTCTATTTTCCTGGGCTGCTAAAGTTTTAAAACGCTGTCTTATTTTGCAGTAGATAAAGGATATGGATCAGGCTTTTCAGATTAAAGGCAGCATAGCATGGCTAGACAAGAGTGTTAAGTATGATCAGCCTAACACGAAATGAATGTGTAACACTTTTTTCTGCATTTGCAACTGACTAAGTAAGCAAATGGATAAATTTGAAGGTAGTGTATGCTGTCATTTCTACGGATAAATAACTTTGGTACTCTGTGATTGATTTATATAACTAAGTTTTCCTTCTTCGCTAGGTTATTGGTAAAGTCTTAGATGATTACAGGTTGGGTTTGTCAAATTAAAAAAAAAAATTAAAAAAAAAACAACCAACCAACCAAAAAAAAACCCCAACGCAACAAAAAATACAGCTAGATTTCATAGAGAATGTTTGTGTGTGTGTTAATGCTCAAAACTGTTACTTCAAAAATATTTTCAGGCAGTAACACTTGACCCAAACTTTTTGGATGCTTACATCAATCTGGGAAATGTCCTGAAGGAGGCAAGGATATTTGACAGGTAAGCAGATAAGTACTGTTGCTCTATCAGTGGCCTGTCAGATGTATCAAGATACAAATTAGATTCCTGATGTAAAATCTTTTGGACAGTGTAATAAAGACTTCTGCTGTAAGCTAAGCAAGGAAATGGCTTTGAAATGCATACACAGCAGGTTACTGGAATTTTAAAAAAAAATAAATCATGGGGAATATATTGCTTTATGTAACTTTCCTGTACATAGTAAAATGTTACAAATGAGAGTTTCTGAAGGTATTGATGAAAATAAATTTGAAATTAAGGCTGGGGATGGGTAAAGATAAGATATCCGAACAAACCTTTGAGTTCTCTGTTTTCATTATGTGATTCAGGACATGACCTACAATTGTATCTGGTTTAAAATTTTTCTTCTATGTAAGAGAAACTAAAATGCTGAAATTCAGCGAAGCATCTGGTTGAATATTCTGTGTTACACGTTGACATCACGTTGTTGCATGGGGTTGCAGTACTGTTGCTGTCTTTTTGAACGAACTTGTTTTGAGAGCTGGAATCTCATATATGAATCTTATTTTTGTTTCTGGAAGAAGATGCAGGCTGAGTTATTTATATACAGTGTACTGTATTGGATCTATTAATTGGATTATAGTAGCTGTGATTTGTGGCTCCCAATTTAATAAAAACTTGCAAGGAATAGGTTAATTAGTCTAATTAGTTGTATTGCACATAGTGTAAATCATTCAGTGATTTCTGTTTTAACCACAAATTAATGGGCCAAACAAGAGTGTGTTTCCTCATCGTTTTAGACTTTACATCACCTTTTTGAGAATTTAGTCATCATGTATACTGTTGTGATTTTTCTAGAAATCACATTTGGGTACAACAGTCATTTATATAGTGCTATAGGAGCATATAATTAAAGATCTCACTTTTGAACAACGTAAAGTTTGAAGTGTTAAATGAAGCATGAGAGGTTAGCAGAGAGAATAAAGATGTGATAGTATGATACTGTTGATGTTGTTACAATTGAATAATAAACTGGGGGGAAAAAAAATGGAGCAAAAATCTCATGCTTATTCTAGTAATGAAGAGCATTTAAAAAGGTAGGCAGAAGCTTTACTTTTTTCCCAGAAGACTTAATGTTGATCACTATACAGTGGGAAGAAAACAGTCCTGTTTTATGAAGTATTTCTTCTAGTCTGCTAGTCAGTAGAGATTTGATCATAGCTTTAAAATAACATTTTAATTAAAATAATAATAATAATTCATCCCTTTATTGGGCTTTTAATTCAGGCAGTACTCTTCTGTGTTTTCAGTAACATCTTACAGAACAGACTTGTGTGTGTTAATAATACCTGACCCTTGAAGTTTGTTTTTTTTATGTAGTTTGTTTTTATGACCAAGATAAATATAATTGCTGCTCTGTGGATGATTGCTTATCTTTTCTGTCTTGTTGCAGAGCTGTAGCAGCTTATCTACGAGCCTTGAGTTTGAGTCCGAATCACGCAGTTGTGCACGGCAACCTTGCCTGTGTGTATTATGAGCAAGGACTAATTGACCTGGCAATAGACACCTACAGGAGGGCTATTGAACTACAACCCCACTTCCCTGATGCCTATTGTAACTTGGCCAATGCCTTAAAGGAGAAAGGCAGTGTAAGGAGCACTTTTTTCCTTTTTAAAATCTTTGAAAGTACAGTGAATGCTTATTTTAGTCACCATATGTCACTAACTTCATTAAGATGGAATGTTAATGCTCGTTTAGTTAGTCATAAGGGAAGAATAATTCAGGAAATCTCTACCTTGAACCTGTTAAAAGTGTTTGTGTAATGACTTCTCATAAACAGTGCTATTACAACAAATATCACTGTATTAACAGTATCCCTTTCTTTTGAAGGTGGTAGAAGCAGAAGAATGCTACAATACAGCTCTTCGACTTTGTCCCACTCATGCGGATTCTCTCAACAATCTAGCAAACATCAAACGGGAACAGGGGAATATTGAGGAAGCTGTCCGTCTTTATCGGAAGGCTCTTGAGGTACAGTTGAATGTGGTGAGGGAGAGGTGGGGAATTAAAACTGGCAATGTGTAATATGACGTGGGTTTTTTCTGTGTTTGGTTGTAAATGGAGGAACGTCTGCTCAGTGACCTTCGTCTTATAAAAAGAAGACTTAAGAAATGCACAATTTTTTTTTTTAGTGTGGGTTTTTTTTTAAATATGGTCTACTTGGGGCATTCGAGACAGATCCTACTACTTTTTCTTCCAGGTGTTTCCAGAGTTTGCTGCTGCGCATTCAAATTTAGCAAGTGTTCTGCAACAGCAAGGAAAGTTACAGGAAGCTCTGATGCATTACAAAGAGGCTATTAGGTAAATGGATATTATTTGTAATAGTCGCAGCGATTCATAACAGGAAAGTGCCATAGATTTGTACAGAAAGTGACTCACAGTAGTGTATTTTAATTCAGATTAAGTAGTGTAATTTAATTCAAATTGGCTTTGCGAATCAAAAAGTCTGGGGATGGTTTCTCGTTGGAGGAGGAGCTTTTATTGTTCATGACATGTATTATCTGTATTTCTCAGAATCAGCCCCACGTTTGCAGATGCTTACTCGAATATGGGAAATACGTTGAAGGAGATGCAGGATGTTCAAGGAGCTCTACAGTGCTACACCCGTGCTATTCAGATTAACCCAGCTTTTGCTGATGCGCACAGCAACCTGGCCTCTATTCACAAGGTAGCACATGCGAACGATTCACTCTTAAGAGTATGGTGGGGCACTCTGAATGCTTATCTTGAGTATGGTTTTATCTGCTGATTCATTTCTGTGTCTTCACAGGATTCAGGGAACATACCAGAAGCCATTGCGTCCTATCGCACTGCTCTGAAACTGAAACCTGATTTCCCAGATGCCTACTGCAACTTGGCCCACTGTTTGCAGGTGAGGAAGACGAGGCTTTGATTGCAGTTCTTAAGATTCCTCTGCAGCAAATGCTAAAGTTAATCACCTCAACCAGTCACTAATTTAAGTGTGGAGAGTAGATGTAAGTCTTAAATCAGAAGGTAAGATTAGACAGCAGCAGTAATTACTGAAGATCTTGCTTCCACTTTGGGAAGAAGCATTAGTCTCAACTTATGAAATACCTGATACAGATTAAAGGAAGCTGTTGTCCTAATCTTTTAAATTTTCTTTTTTCTAGATTGTCTGTGACTGGACAGACTATGATGAAAGAATGAAGAAGCTGGTTAGCATTGTAGCTGATCAACTGGAGAAAAACAGATTGCCTTCTGTCCACCCTCATCATAGCATGCTATATCCCCTTTCTCACAGTTTTAGGAAGGCTATTGCTGAGAGACATGGAAATCTGTGTTTGGACAAGGTAGGAAGCTTTACACAGGCCAATTGTGATTGAAGTACATTGTGGTTTTGCCTGTTCCTACTGAAAATCTAGTATTCACATAGTTAGTATTGTCCTTTCTAAGGCTTCTGAGTCACTGACCTGGAGAGATATGACATAGTGTTACTCATCTAGTTTTGCAAAGTATATGCAAGGGGTGTTTTGGAAAAGCAGAGAGAGTGAATTACTCTTTCCTGACAGTAAAACAGTGATAGTATTTCTCAAAATCAGGTCCTTTCCGGCATCTGTAGCACTTGAAACCTCACCTTACCTCTATTGCGTCCTTGCCGGAACATAGGAGCTTTGTGTTTGATCGGCTCTGGGATTTCCAAATGCACTCGCTTTAGTGGTGACAGCAGCAGTGTTACAGGGGTGGCGCATCACAGTAGGAAGTGCTTGAGTATTCATCATGATTCTGTTTTGGAGGACTTCGTGTACATCAGTTCCTCTAAAAACGTATCTTCTTTTGCTGTAATTTCTTAGCTGTGTGATGTTTCCGTGAGACTGCACAGCACCTCAAGCTGCCAAGAGTGCAGTTGTGATCAATGACAAATTCTTTAACTAATATTTGATGCAATTTCTTTTTCTCTTCAATCAGAGAGTCATAGCTGTTGGCACTTGTGAATGTTGAGATGCACTACTTGAGCAGGTTGCCAGTTACAATTGAAAATATGTTGTCAGCCGGTGGTAGGGTCTGGTTAGCTAATGTAAAGATGTCAAACTTCAGAACATAACGTTTAGCTTTCAAACTGGCTTGTTTTAATAGCCTGATAATCCTGTCAGTGGTAGTGGCTGCAAGCTGATGTCTGGGGAAGACAGGTAAGAACAAAAAGCATGCTATGGTGCTTCAGAGGAATACTGGTCTGGTCACAAGTGGCTTGTAGTTGGAGAACTTCCTGCTGTGGTATCAGTGTATATGTAATGATTAGGGGTGGAATACTTAAACTGGTAGAAAAGCAGAAGTGTCACCTTGCAGTCTGTCTTTATTTGACTGAACGTAGGTATGTGACAGCTCATAACATAGTTCATGGGCAGTATGCTTTGCTCCAGTGGAATAAGTGTAATGGACGTTTGGAACAATAGATCCCACAGACCCATGAATGTGGGATATGGCTAATTGTACGAACTCCTGGGATTTTTTTTGTTCTTCTATTTAGCATTTAGGTTTGGTTCCTGAGTTTATAAACAGTTGTGTGTGTTTTCTTGACAGATTAATGTTCTTCATAAGCCACCATATGAGCATCCCAAGGATTTGAAGGCCAGTGAAGGTCGACTTCGTATTGGCTATGTGAGCTCTGATTTTGGAAACCATCCAACCTCTCACCTAATGCAGTCAATCCCAGGCATGCATAACCCAGACAAATTTGAGGTAAAAATACAAATGGCATGCTTAAAGCTTTAAATGTGGCTGTAAGTAGCACTTTTTATTGTTGCATGCAGGTAAACTAGGGAAAGACAAATTTTCGTTTCTAGGGTTTGTATGGTTGTTTTCGTTGTTGTTAGCAGGCCTTTTTTTTTTAATGGGTTGAAGAATTTTCCAGCCTGAGTCATCCTCCTTTACCAATATGAAGTGTTATTAGAAGGTAGGTGAATTAGACACCTGTCCTTAGAATTACTGTAGGTTTGTGGCCCGTGGAAAACTTTGTTTAAGCTTCAGCTGCTTTTCTTTGAGTAGATGTGTTTCAACATTGGGCTACTACTGCCTGGTTACTTCTCGTTTACAGATAAGCATCTGGTGCTGACTTTTTTTTATGTGTATTTTTCTCTGGGATGCGTGAATCACAAACATGAACTTCAGAGTGGTCTGGCTACTGCTTTCTCAAAAGGAAACGATACACTACACTTACTCCAGGCGGAGCGTACACAATTTAGCAATGCTAAAGACAGTCATGTCTGTGTGTGTTTGGGGTGTCATGTTAAGGGATTGAGGCTGTAAATAGAACTAATTACCAGTTATGTTGTTTGCCTGTTGAAATTGCCTCGGTTTTGAGCTCCTGTATTCCAAGACATGAGAATTTGCTTATCTTTGTAAAGGGGTGTAAGTCTTTCCTTCTTGCAAAAATGTTTTTGTTGTGGTTTAACCTGGAGGGCAGCTAAACTCCTCGTTCACCTTCCCCCACCCCCAGGGAATGGGAAAGAGAATTAAAGGGGAAAAGAGAAGGAGACTTGTGAGTTAAGAACAATTTAGTAATGATGATGATATAAAATTAAAAGCAGTGATAATATATGAATATATGTAAATGATAATGTGTACAGACAAGTGATGCACAGTATAATTGCTCACCACCCAGTGGCAAGTGCCTGTCCTGTCCCAGCAAACGATCCTGAAACAGATATGCCCCAACACTGCAATCTCAGACAAGTGAGCAAAAGAGAGATAGAACTCAGAAAGTCTGAGAGAGTCCTCCCAGAAGAGAGTTCCTATACTTCCCGGCCAATCCTTGTCTACTGAGCATGATGTTGCATGATACAGTATATTCCATTGACCAGTTTGGCCCTCTAATCCCAAGTCTAAATTCAAATCATAAGAGGAGTTGTGGGCCCTCTGTCCTGGCTGTGCTCCCCCCCAGCCTGTTGTGCTCCTGCACGCTGGCGAAACACGGGAAGCTGAAAAGTTCTTGGTGTCTCAGCACTGACTATAAACAGCGTGTTTTCAATATTCTTCTCATAATAAGTGCCATACTAAATAGAAAACACAAGGTGCTAAAATGGAAAACTAACTCTGTCTCAGCTGAAACCAGGATGGTTTTTTTTTTAATCTTTTTTTCTTTGTTTGTTTGTTTTGTTTTGGGGCTTTTTTCCCTTTACCTTCTTGCATTTTCCTGGTCATGAAGTCTTTGTAGTCTGGAAGTCTTTGTGGCAAAGCTACATGCTTGAATTGTTACCGGAAGTGTGACTATGAAGCAGCCTTTTTCATTAAACAATTAAATTGGTGGTCTGAATATGTGGGGGGTGGGAGAATATACCATTTAACCTTGAATAAGCTCAAGGCAAAGGGCAGTCTGTCTTGTTTTGGATTTATAAAGCTCTACAGAGCTTAATTTAAGTATTAAATAGAAGTTACCTATTATTTTACTAAAGCCATGCTTTTGTCCTGCAAGATGGTAAATTCTCTGCATATTGGTTCTATTTGTTTTATATCTGAATGTGCTAGGGCAGCTAAAGGTGCCTGTTTACATAACCTGTCACCCTCGATTTTCTCAGATACATTTGCAGTTTAATTGGAGAGAACTACTCACTGCTTAGAGAATCGGTTAAACTAAGCCTTGGGGAGGCTTTTTATCTGTTCAACCTGAGTCATAATTACGATTCTCACTAATTACAAATTCAAAGGTGACTTATAAAAGGTATTCTTAGAGAATTTATTGCTTTTACAAATCCATTTGTTAAAATTACTTTACCTTACGCTAATGAAAACATCGTATATATGTCTACGCAAGATACAGCGCCCTACTCTAGCACCAGAAGTAGGTAAAACTGGGACCTGTTGCAAATGTGTCAAATGCCCAATGTCCCCTTTTTTCTTTTTTTTTAGACTTATTTCTCAACTGGTAAATGCCACACAAATAAATGTAATATAATTTGTGTGAAACTAGATGTAATTTTGCTAATGTAATTTAAAATTGCAATACCGTGTGTTTTATAGCAGAGCTATTTTGTTGGCAAGTTGTTGCAGATACTCAATTTTTGGTGCCTCATGTTCTAGGTATTCTGTTACGCCCTGAGTCCTGATGATGGTACAAACTTCCGTGTAAAAGTGATGGCTGAAGCAAATCATTTCGTTGACTTATCTCAGGTGAGCTGTTTTGATGCATTGATCTTTTAGCAAAACTAAATGAAGGAAGAGATTAGGCTGTAGTTTGAGATTTTTGGTTGCAATCGTTTCTTGAATTAGGCTGATGATAGTCTTGAGAATTTTGGAGTTTGTAGATGTATTGGTGTTACGCCTTACCTGGGATGCAGTGGTTATTGTGTGACCTCTGTGTGATTATTAAAAAGTAATATTGGCAATATTGAATAACTATTCCATTAGATCTTAAGATAGTAGTCATATCTCAATGTCATGTATAATTCAAGATGCCACAACTGCAAATACATTTAAGCTTGCTTTACTCCAGTGAAGCTGGACAGAAGCTTAATGATTAATGGGGAGTTTTTTCCTCTCCTATCAAAGGGCTCATTTGATAACATTTGCAGGTGGTTTTGTTTTTTTTAAGTTCCATGTGAAAACTGAAGGGGATTTCAGTATACACAGAAGTCAGGGAGTTGTTACACTATCTCAAGATAACTGGTAAAACCTTAAAGCAACATGGGATAATTGGTGTACATTAATAATTGAGGGGGATTGGCACCTGGACAGTCCCAGGTGATAAATAAAGCTTGCATGTAGTTTTTAAACTCATCATATTGTTCAGAACCTGCTCTCATAAGAAAAGATGCTAAATTGATGTCAGTAGAATTGCTCTTTGAGATGGATTTTGCAAAGTTGATCTTTTAAAACGTTCTTCTAGAATAACGAGCTTCAGTTAGGCTTGCGGAAAGCCACCTGTCCTCCCCCTGCTTTTGCAGCTGGGGATGTTGAAAGCCCTGGGTCATAGTAAAACAAGGCAGCAATTTCATATTTGTTGTTGCACTTAACAGCTATCCAGGAAAGGTTCTTTCCTTTGCCCAGGGGGATACACTGAGTTTTTTTTATTTAAAATTCTTGAGGCATCAAACTCGTATTTTTAGGTTACAGTGCAACTCTTAGAGATTTGTACAGGAGGGTCAAACAGGTAGAAACAGTTTGCTGAGATCGATTGCATTAGTGTAATTTACTGAAAGTTAAGGTAAGATGGGAGCTCAGACTGTTGTCCACTCAGACATACAGCTGCCTACGTGCATGTGTTTATGCTGCTGTAAAATGTCAAGCAGCTTTCCCTTGTGACAAAAATGAAGTACTTTTATGATGCGTCTTAATTGTAGAGTGAGTCAGCGTTAGCAGTAGCTGCAGAGTACTTAGCTTACTCTTGATTTTCAGTTTGAAGTAATTTCTCTTTATTACCACTACTTGCCCTGTGTGGGCTTTGATCGTTAATTAGCCTGACAGGAGTGGTGGTGAGGCTGTTCTGGTTTGTATAGCCTCAGTTTCTAACCTTTGGTTTTTGTTTTACTGCTGCTGAACTAGAGACATCTGCCAAATATTTTCTTTTATGCGCTTGTACTAATTGTGTAATTAATTCACGGAGGAATTTAAAAGTGTTGAAAATTGTTTACCTTTCAGCATTAGGCAGGAAGACACACATAGTAATTTCCAAGGCTTCTCTGTTCTTCTTGAAGGTCGTTGGTAATACCTTGTGTGAAGTTCCACTGTTCTTTTGGTTTTGATTTAGCCAGGTACTGAAGCAGTTTGTGTTGCTTGGAGTTCCTTCTGTGGTCCATTTGTGATGTTTTTCTGCATGACTTGCTGAGCTTGGCAACGCTAGATGTCACTCCTCTGATTTGAATGTGCAGAGGCAATCTTCAAGTACCACAGTTAAAATTTGTCAGCAACTGCTTCAACTGTGTCTAGCAAGCTTAGTTTTTCTTGGCTTCAGTAGGGGTTTTTTTGATCCAGTTCAGGACTTTTACCTCTGTAAAACCAGGAGTAACGACAAATTAAATGATGCAGGTGATGTTTATGCATTGGTACACTGTTGACTAACCACACTAATTACTGAAAGACTGAAAACAAAAATAACTTTTTTTATGTATGTATTTATTCTTCAGATACCATGTAATGGAAAGGCAGCAGACCGCATCCATCAGGATGGGATACACATTCTCATTAATATGAATGGCTACACCAAAGGAGCCCGAAATGAATTATTTGCCCTGAGACCAGCACCTATTCAGGTAACTAAGTTAGAGGGCTCTGTATCTCCAAAAAACTACTTGTGAGTAGGAAGAGTTTCTCTTTTTCTTCTGGCAGAGTGAAAAAAAATTTGAACGCTCATGTTGATTGGTGAGACTTTTCAGGGCTTAGCATACGTGAGGCAAATAGGATCGTTCTGTTGAAGCAGAGTAATTAGGGGTTTTTATGTGCTTTGTGGGCAGTTGACGGGAAAGTTCTGAAAGAGAACTCCTTAATTCTGTGAGGTTCCTGTACACCACTGGCTTTCTTGCATTCATAAGAACAAAGAAAGTATTTGAAGCAGTTGTGGAAATGAGTTGTTGTGTTTTAATCTCTTTAGGCTTAGTGAAATTAGAAGTCAGAATCAATGTCAGAGTTGTTTTTTTGTAGTCAAAAAGTTTTCTAAAATGTCTATGGAAAGAGGTTGGGAGAAACCTGAATCAGAGTCACTCTAGGCTACAGAAGTTCTCAGGTAAGAGAAGCTCTAATCACTGATGGTTACTATTCTGGCTACAGCTGCATGTAGTTGGATGTTTTGGCCTTTTGCTTGAGGGATCAATTTTAGAACATCTTTGGAACTGTTCACTGTCTCAGTAGTGAAAGTTTGGGGTTAGTGGTTGCCCTTCAGTTGATAAGGTGGAAAATTTAATTTAAAATGCATTGATTTTCAACTTCCTTAATTTCTGCAATGCACCTGGGACTAGAGCCTTGCTTCCTTGTGTTTTTTAGGCAATGTGGCTAGGGTATCCTGGAACCAGTGGGGCGTTGTTCATGGATTATATCATCACAGATAAAGAAACTTCCCCAGTCGAGGTGGCTGAGCAATATTCAGAGAAATTAGCTTACATGCCAAACACTTTCTTTATTGGAGACCATGCCAACATGTTCCCCCATCTGAAGGTATGTAGGAAGACAGGGCAAGAAAAGTAGGCTTTTTCCATATCTGTCTTTCTAAAGTGGCACTTCATATAATACTTGGTAAGGGATCTTGTAACTTTTTTGAAACTTTTTTTAACAGAAAAAAGCAGTCATTGATTTCAAGTCCAATGGTCATATTTACGATAACAGAATTGTTTTGAATGGCATTGACTTGAAGGCCTTCCTTGACAGCCTCCCTGATGTCAAGATTGTTAAGGTGAGAGCTACTCCTTTGTGTGTTCAGTCTTAGGAACTGCAGCTAGTTCTTTCTCTGATGCTTGTGTGATGTATCTTAGATGAAGTGCCCTGACAGTTGTGACAATGCAGATGGCAATGCCGCCCTCAGTATGCCTGTCATTCCTATGAACACAATCGCAGAAGCTGTGATTGAGATGATTAATCGTGGGCAAATTCAGATAACTATCAATGGATTCAACATCAGTAATGGATTAGCAACTACTCAGGTGAGGCACATCAGGACACTGTTCTCTTGGGTTTTGTGTTATATCTATGGGTTTTAACAAGAAAGAAAAACCTCCAAGCAAATATCTGTCTCCTGTCATGTTGATTTGTTTAGTTCTCATACTGAAGGAAACTCACAAATGTGTTATAAACCACAGATGTACTGTAAGATGATCATTTCCCCCAGAGAGAGAGGGGTTATGTCAAGAGGTATCTAAAATCCAAAGAAATTTAGTATCGTTACATAAAGAGGACACTTGGTTGTTCAGAATTTGAAGGAAAGATTTTCTCATTGCATGCAGCCTACAGGGCATTTGTGAGCTGTTACCCACTTTCAGCTGTGTTTTTCATTTAGAAAAAAATTGCTGGGTAATACAGGCAAAGTTACTCCACTGTATCTCAACAGTGTTCATCTTCCTACATTGTTCTGAACTGTGCACTATACGCACCTCTCAGTGCGTAACAGTTCATGGGGTTTTAGTGACAGTGACAGTTACTGGTTTTGTTTAATACTTGTTCCTTTGCAGAACAGTTCTTCCTTTTTGGAAATACCGTACTTTGACATTGGCATAACTCTTGACTTGTGAGTTTTATTCAGCTTATAGTCCTTCAGGATACTCCCTTACGTCATTTTATGAGACCTTTTATTATCACTGCTCTATCTAATTCCTTGGTTTCTTTTTGAGTTCTTTGGTTCACAGCTGAGACTTTTCTTGAAGTTGGTAATAGATTATGTCTTAGTTTTGTCAGTCAGCTTATTAGCATTTTTTTCTGAAATGGTTGTCCCATCAGAAATCTTGTCTTGGGACTCCACCACCAAGATGAAACAATCTAGCTCTATTGATGCGCTTTTAAACCAGAATCTCTGTCTTCTGATTACGATGATATAACTGCTCTTTGTGCTTGTTCTAATTTGATATCAGCCACTTTTGGGCATAGGTTGATGAGTACTGTGCATTGTGTTTCTGAGGTCTCTTGAGTGACCTGGATAAGTCACACTTTTACCAGCTTTTGTTAAACTAATTATCTTGTGCATCTTCTAACAGAGTCAGTGACAGTGAGTCACTGTCATTCATGTCAAGTTTGCCAACAGTATGTTTATTTCAGCTGGCTGCACTGCCACTGCGCTAGATTTGAAAATATGTATGTATGTAAAATATGTATATAAAAGACTCCTATCTGTACTGATGTGTCTGTCTGTCTTTGATCCCACCATTGTCTGTCATCATTAAAAATATTAAAAATCATACTTCATTCTACTAATCTGCAAGACTCTTGCATGGTATTCTGATTACCCCACCTTCATCCTCTGCTCTTCTTTATTAGCATGTTGCTATTCTTTGTGAAGGCTGTAAGATTCATTCTTTTTTGAAAGTCCGTTTGTAACTCTTCTAGTCTGATTTTCAGCATTTCCCATTATTTCCTTGTCAGCTAGTTCATTGCAGTCAGTTACGTATTAGTCTACATCTTCAGTCTTGGCTATCTGTTCTGTGCCTGTTGTCTTATCTTAAAAAAATCCCCCCCAAACCCACCAAAAGACAAACCACAAAGCCCCAAAGAAACCAAAACACCCCTTTGCTTTCTAAATACTTTTATATTTTCCTTGAAGTCTTAATTTTGTTTTTGGTCTCAAGGAAATGAAGTGACCTTAAGGAGGGGGAGGATTCCATGCCTCTTGATATGATTCTTCTTTCCAGTCATACCAGTCTTGGAATTTCAGGGAGATACAGCAAGGGCATGAAAATGCCCAGTGTTTTGTGCCTTGGTGGTTGCAATGTTGTGGCATCCACAAGTGTGTACACATACCAGTTAAATTCTTGCTATAGCTAAGTAGACAATTTTGTTTTCATGTAATAAACCCAAAGATATGCTTACAGTAACTTATGATGCTGACAAATGTTGCAGTGTGTCTCAGGACAGTTCCACAGGGCATAGTCTTGTTTCCTGCAGTTTCAGTGTTCCAGTAGCTATATTTTTTTTTTTTTTAGATTAACAACAAAGCAGCAACTGGCGAAGAAGTTCCACGAACTATAATTGTTACTACCCGTTCCCAGTATGGCTTACCGGAGGATGCTGTTGTATACTGTAACTTTAATCAGCTGTACAAGATTGATCCTTCCACTTTACAGATGTGGGCTAATGTGAGTGTCTGTATCTAATACAAAATCTAAGATCAGGCTTCTGGAACATAGTTGGTCTGTTCAAGATAGCAGAAACTTCATGCAAATTAAAACTGTGACTGTTCTGTGGAAAACATTTAACCCTGAGCTGTTTGAATCCTTAGAATGCTCATGTTGCAGGACTTAGTGTTAATAGAATATAGAGCTTTTTAGATTAATTTCAAATCCCATCTGTGCTTCTAGCCAGTGAAAAACTGTCTTGGACAGCTTAAGTATGCTAGCACTCCATTGCGGAATAAGTTTGGTCTTCCCTAGTCTGCATAGTTAAGTCATAAATGACCTTGGCAGTTGATGGGTTGATAGAAGTGAGCACCGAGTGTATCAAGGTCCAGTTTATAGTGTATTGCTGAGAGTTACTTGGGGGTAGGTTTTTTTTATATTCCATAGCGTGGGCCTATAAATAAATGAGATCATAAATTTCAAGACTTACTCTAAGTACTGCTCTCTGAACTGTTGCTCAGAGTTGCTGTCTCTTTCAGTGGGATTAGAAATGCAGTCCTAGTTGTTCCGCTCAAAATGGTGATCTATTTTTTCCCTACTGTATACCTCAAAAGATTAAAGTATTGAATGAATTGTTTCGTTTTGGTATGTGGTAACTTCTTGTATGGAAAAGGAAATGTTTCTGACTGAACTTTCTGTATTTGCTTCTTTATTTTTGCTACAGATCTTAAAAAGAGTTCCAAACAGCGTGCTGTGGCTGCTACGTTTCCCAGCTGTAGGAGAACCCAATATTCAGCAATATGCACAAAACTTGGGTCTTTCCCAAAACCGGATTATCTTTTCTCCTGTTGCCCCCAAAGAAGAACATGTGAGAAGAGGGCAGTTGGCTGATGTTTGTCTAGACACTCCACTTTGCAATGGGCATACAACTGGGATGGATGTACTCTGGGCTGGGACTCCGATGGTCACTATGCCAGGTAATGCAGCAGGGAACCTACATAGAACAGATGAGTTTGAATATTATTGGTTTTTTAATAACAAACAGCAAGCCCAGCAAACTTTATTGCCTCTTGTAAAGGCAGAAGGAAAGTAACTTACGTTCTGCAATATGTTACTCAATAAGCTTACTGCTATATAATTGTATTTTTTTTTTTATAGGCGAGACTCTTGCATCACGAGTTGCTGCCTCCCAGCTCACTTGCCTGGGTTGTCTTGAGCTCATTGCAAAAAGTAGACAGGAATATGAGGATATTGCTGTGAAACTGGGAACTGATCTGGAATAGTAAGCAAACTTGTACTGTGTAATGTGTTAACAGGGAGAATGTAAGGTGCTGTGTTTGAACACAGTGCTGAGACTTATCAGGAGTTTTAATCTTGCAGATATTTTAATATTTGAAATAGCCAGGCAATCCATCTCTAGAGGTTTCTCATCTTACAGCTAACAGCTTCTGCTTTTACAGTAAACTTAAGTGCTCGCAATTGAGTAACAGTGCTGCCTGTTCTGCAGAAATTGCTCATGTGCAGGCTCTTACCTGGTAAAAAGTGCATTATAGTTCACCTTTTGTTCTTTTTGAATTGGAGATGAAGCAGTTTGTCACTTACTACAAGACAAAACTGCGCTGTAAAAAGTTACGTAGTACAGACAACGCAACAAGTGAATATGTTAATGTCACAGCTCTTCTGAGCTGAAGTGGTTGCACTGGTCTGTGTCAGGAGTGATGAGGGGGTGAAGCAGCTGTACGAATTTGGTGGAAGGGGGGGAGCAAGTGTTTTTGAAACAGTTGTACTGACGGTTCTGGGTTAGCTGAAAATAGCAGATTTCAAAAGTAAACAGTATTACGAAGTGTTCGGAAACTCTCGTGACTGCTTTAACTTTTTTTTGTAGCCTGAAAAAAGTACGTGGCAAAGTCTGGAAGCAGAGAATATCCAGTCCTTTGTTCAACACGAAGCAGTACACAATGGACCTGGAGCGGCTTTATCTTCAGATGTGGGATCACTGTGCTGCTGGCAACAAACCGGACCACATGATTAAGCCAGTAGAGGCCAGTGAGTCTGTGTGAAGAGAGACTCTGTGCCCACCCAGAACTCTCCTGGAGCTGAGCCTTTTCAACACTTGTGCAGAGATACGAGCTAAAACTGTGCATTTCTACTTAATCTGCCTGGTACTCTGTGGCTGAAGTATTACATGATGGTGATTAAAGCACAGCCAGACATTTCTTGCATGATAGGGAAAGACTCAACAGAGCCTGGAATCGTTTTATTCCGTGAGGAATTTGAGTGGGATTGAGCTGTGTACATGTGAGCCTGTGTGTATGAGTGATGTGGTGGTCGCTGGGGAAAGTTTGAACTGCTCAACCAATTATGATTTCATGAACTGATTTAATCTTCCTATGAATCTCTCTCCTTTTCTGTGGATTGGGAACTGGAGCATTTTAACATTTGATTTTGGGTACTCCTGTTGGTATAAGTGTGGTTCTCCCATGACAAATTTCCAGCTAGTGAGTGTTGCTCCCTGCATTAATTTCTGAACTGTGGACTGAAAAGGCATATTTGCTGGTGTAGTCTTTTTTTATAGGTTTTATAAACCACTTGAGCCTATATCAGCCTTTTAATGTTTGACCTCTGTTTTGGAGCTCCCTGTAATGTGTTGGTTTAGATAAGGACGTGGAGTTTTTTGTTTTGTTTTTAGGCTTCTCCAATAACTCAGCTGATTGGCTTCATGATGGTAGCTCCTGTTCTGTTGAAAAACCAAATTTTATTTGAAATTAATCCTCCCCACAAGTGTTTGAGGTAAACACAAACTGGTGCCAAATACAGAACTTTCAGGAATGATTGTTAATTATGTATAGAGGTGCAGTCCTAAGTACTGTAGCAAAGACTTTAAACAAAAAATAAAGCTTTGGTTTGCCAGTTTGATTTGACCAGCGTTTTACGTCTTCTGCTGCCCTTCTTGTGCTGCTGTCAGAAAAGTGCTCTGAACTGCTGGCCTTTCAGCTTCCGTTCTTAATTTTGCTTTAATAATGCCATTTATTTCAGCAGAAGTAATCCCAGTTAGTGTCGATCTTGTGCAGAGATGTTTCTGGTTCCACTAGGTTAGACAGAACGCGCCCAGACACAAAAGTGCTGCAGGGTGTGTGTGGTTAGTTCAGAAGTGTTCTGGGGCCTCCTGGCAGCTTGTTTCTTCTGGCTTTCATGGTCCTGCGACCTCAGGTCACGCTCTGCAGTACCTTGAAGGTCATGGCCTGTGTCTAAGTTAATTTTTTTTGTTTTGAATAATGCACAGTAGCGTTCCCCAGCTCCTGTGTCCCTGGTGGGCCAAGGACTGCGATTGGAAGTCCCTGTCGGCCCTGCTCACTGCGGCAGGGCTGTTGCTGCAGGGGGGTTTGGCTCCTGGTTGTGCGTGGCGTGAGGCTCCAGCTCCTGCCCGCTGCCGAGGTCACGGTCCGTGCCGGCGCGGGGTGCGCCCTGCGCCATGGGCACCGCTCTGGGCAGGGAGCCCGGCTGCGGGGACTCCGCGACCTCTCCTGTTGGCACCGGCTGCCGCGAAGCACGAGGGGCGTTACCGCGAGTTTTGCGACCGCGTTTGTGTCGCCCAGGGCCGGCCCAGCCGGGCCCGCCGTCGGGAGCGGCGAACGCACGGACGGTTCCGCGCGCGCCTTTGGCCTTTGTGCGCAGGCGCGGGGGCGGCGCGCATGCGCCCTGGCGCGGTGCCCCGGAAGCGCTGCTGGGGCGCGGGGTTCGAAGCGGGATGGAGCGGGCAGCGGTACGCCCGGGCCGCCACCCCCGTGCCCCGCGCCGCCCGGCTCGGCCCGGGCCCGGCGGGCGCCACTCACGTTTCTCTCGTTTTCGGCTCCAGGAGGCGCGGCGCGGGGCCGGCCCGCAGGACCGCCGGGGCGGTGAGAGCCGCGCGGAGCGCCGGGGACGGGCGGAGAGCGCGGCCGCAGCCGCGTGCGGAGGCGGCTCCGGCCGCCGCTCGGCCGCAGCGAGCCGGGGCCGGCGGGTGAGGCGGTGTTCGGCGGGCCGGCTGTCACTGATCATCTCCAGATAGGATTTCAAATTCCATCTTCGGTTTCTCCATGGCAGCTGGGGGGGCGGTACCGTGTTGCGGAATTACGGTCTTTAAGGTTTGGGGACCAAATGTAATCAAAAGAAGCTGCTTTCGTGTTTTTAAGCAACTGCATAGTGCATTTTTCAAGCTAGTTTTTTTTTTTGGGGGGAGTGTCAGAAAATGAAATAAATAATTTGGGAAGAGTACTATGGCTTGCCTCTACGTTTCCCCAAGAACAGCAGTCCAAGTGCTCATGCTTCCACTCTGTGTCTCAAAGTAGCTTTATGAAAGCTGCTGCGGATTGCTGAGTGCTCACGGCAGCCGTGTTAGAGTGCATGTTATGCAAAAGCAGCTTGTTTCTCATTGTTGCACGTTTTCATTTAATACAATGCAGCGTTCTCTCCCTGATCATGTGCCACGTGTAAGGTGAGAAACAAGCGTTGTGTCCCTTCTGCGTTCTGGTACCCAGTTTGAACTTAAACCAATGTCATGGCCAAAGCCTGGGTCTTCAAATGGCTCAGTCTTTCGGATTTTGGCAGCCAGTGATTACTATGTGAATATCGAACGTGTATGGTTGTTACAAATTTTAATGTACAGCCTCTAATATTTCTGTTTTAAATAACTTAAGACAGTTCACCCTGTTTGAGATGTTCAGTGGTTTTCAGTATATATTTGGTTCTTAGTGTCCACAGGCAGTTCAGCCCAGTAGAGATGCAGATCTGCTTGCTCTTGATACTCTTCTGCGTTTCGTTTTTTGCAGCCATGCCCTGTACTTCTCTTCCAGCAGTGATGACGAGTTTGAAATGTGTAAGTAAGAAGTTAGTTTGTTTTCGGAAGGAGTGTGGAAAAGACACGTTTCTGTCTAGTGTAGCGAAGTAGTTTTCATGCACGGTTTTCTTTCATGGCTTCTGCTGCAGTGCTCCCTGCAGTAGAGTGTTGGGAACGATTTGCCACAGTGGGTGTTCCTGAATCTCCTGTCTCAGTCTTGGATGCTTTTTGCCTTGCGTTATTTTTTCTTGCTGCCTCAGTTCTGTCTGTTTCCTGTCACTCACTTGCTTCCTCCTTAGTCCACTGAGCATCTCCGAATAAACATTTTCTCTGAGCAGTTTCTGTTCCAAACACATCTGAACTACTCGGAATTCCCTCTTGCTTGTCATGGCTTTGGTGGCATAAGTTTTAATCAGCCAGAGGGATGTTTTTGGCCTTTCATAGTGGCCCAAGGTGTTGGTGAGATGGAACTGAATACTAAATTTTACATGGTGGCTTCTGCTGTGCCAGATAACTTCCTATCTTTATGTTTAGCCTGTACATACAAAACCTGATACTCATCATTTTCTTTTTAGTAATAGCCATTATGACTATCATTCTGTGCTAGGGTAGTTGAGTACGCACTGTTTTTTTTTTTCCTGTTGCAAGAGTTCTGTTTAGCTCCTTTAGATGGACTAATCATGACTCTACCATATCTCAAGTGAGTTTCAGACTGGTAAGTAATTTAAAGGTTTATAAATCTTGCAGTATGTTCCTCATTATGTATTCAGTATTTGAACAGAAATGGTAAGGCAACAAGTTGTTATCTGTTTATTTTGCCTTTTGCATATCAATCTCGTGTTAGTCTACCTGCTTTTAAAGCAGATTTCTCACTACTTTGGTGTTCATGCTGTGTTCCAGCTCAGTGCCATGTGAATGATCTTAAGCGTTGTCCAGCGTTGCTGTTTCCATCCAGTTGAATTAAAACATACGATGTGTAATTCCTGCACTACCTCTGCATTTTTAAATCTGATAAATGTTTCAATACTGTCCGTTATTAGGTCATTGTTCGCTTTCCTGTCATTTTCTAAACTTAAATATTTACTCTTCCCCCTCCCCGCCCACCCCTAGACTGTTTTTTAGCCTCTTCCATCCAGGAAGCTGTTGAGCCCAAAGTCATGTGTCAGCTCTGGCATGGAAGGTAGCTGAGAGAAACTAGTTGACGCTTAGAGGATATTTGCAAAGCTGTTCTGTTGCCATGCGATCACTACAGTGCCAGTGTAGTCACTGAGCGAAATGAAACTGTGTGCCAAGGGACAAGAAACTAAAGAGAATTGATTTATTAAGTGGCAAGTCATGTTTTTCTGTAAGCTTTCGCTTTCCTGTGACCAGCTGTCAGCTTTACTAGTTTGGTGCTGTTTCATGGTCTAGGAACACTGGTTATGATCATCTGGGAAAGCTTCTGGCTCGTAGCCATTTGTGTTTCAGTGAGCCACCCTGATGTGGTGGCTTGGGAGGCAGCAGGGTTTACCTCTTTTGCAATGAAGGCAGTGGTGAAGATTACTGGGTGCTGAAACTGAAAATAATTTATTGCTCCAAGTACTTTTTGAGCTTCAAGATCTTGAATTTTTTTTTCCCCTCCTTGTGCTTCTCTTCTAAGAGGACAACACTCTGTCCCATCCTATGCTTTTTACATTGCAGTGTGCTTTCAGGGTAGCATTTGTGTGCAGTTCAGCTGCTCTTCCTGGTACTAGGATTTACTGATCAGCCATAAAAGCTTTACCAAGGAAACCTACTGGTTTTGGGCTTATGGCATATTGCAAAAGTTTGTAACCCCATTGAAGTCATGCATGCAGCTTCAGATTGTGAGAATGAACACTTCTTAATTGCTATATTGGCCCATTATGGGCCAGAAGGGATAGTTGTTTCACTCTTCCTCAGCCTGATTTATGCTTCAATGAAATTTCTTCCCCTTCAGCTTTCCTGAATCTCTCCTCATGACGGTCTGTGAAAATTTCATGGCGTTTCTGATAATCTCTCAAAAGTCACTGTTTCAAGCATGTGCAGTACTGCTGCCTGAATCTTGTTTTCTTGTTTAGCAGTCACCACAGTATTCCTGGAGTAATTAAAACACATTTATTTCTGAGTAGTAGTATTGAATTACTGTTCTGTAGTGGGATATGATTGTTACCATTTTGTTTGAATTTTTTTTGTGAAGTAAGCATCTGGACACCTCTTTGCAGTAGGAAAACTTGGAGAAAATATTGATAAACCCATTCAATTCCACCCCCAATGATCCACCTGTATGAGGAGGCTATACTGGATGCTGTAAAATACATAACAGCACTTGTTATCTGCCCTTGTGCTGGGCACCGATTGAATAATGAAGGAAGTGCTAGACAGCTGCTGTCAGCTTTGAGGAATTGAGGGTTGGAATTACATGTAAAGGATTCTTATGTCTGCGGGTTTTTTTAAGACTTTAGACTGAATTTTTACTAGTTGCAAACATTTCTCTTAAAAAAAAAAAAAACTACAAAAGAAACAGAACCTTGTTCTTAATTAATCTTTTACTGTTTCAGTTTTAGCCAGAATGAAAACTCCCCAGTCTGTTTCTAAAAAGGCAGATGCAAGGTGAGCACTGTGATTAATGACTTTTCAATGTTTATTAGTTTTCTGTATCACATCTACTATTCAGAAAAATGATAAAAAGTTTTAGTGATTCATAGGCAGATATGTGGATAGGAGTGTGCTCAGTCTGTGTGTTGAGGTCAAATGTAAAAGGGGATTTTGGAGGTGTACGTGCTCTACTGCCATTCTTATTGATGGACACAGATGTAGTTGGTAACGTTTGCTGGGAGCAACTGATAATATATTGGGTGAGGTTTTTTGGTTTGCTTTTTCAGTATGGCAAGCTTATGCTTCAATATCCTGCTTACGCCTACCTTTTTCACATTGTTTGCTTGTTTTACAGTTTGAACGACTTAAGTGATGACTCGGATGATTTCTTCTTGGACTTTAAAGTGAGAAAGAGCACAACAAAGAATGGCAAGTAATTGTCAAACAATAGACATGAAGCAGGAATTTTAATGGGTGGAAAGACAGTATTCATTGCTGAGCTTATAAATTTCTGAGAGAGCTTGTTGAATGTAAGATCACTTTGTCCCTTCATGTGGAGTAACGGAGGAGAGGCCTTTTTGTTTCCTCTGGTAACGGACGAAAGCATGGTCATACTTTTCCAACAGGTGGATATCCTCAAGCATTGCAGTAGGTCTGCAGGTATTGTGGACTAACCACATAGTATTTGGGTCTGTGAAAAGAGTAGCAACTCGTGATTGATTAGGCTGAGCCGCAAATATGGGATGATCACTGTGGAGAGAGGTGTGAGCAGCAAGGAGGGGCACAGCAAGCTCACTGCCATGGACTTCGGGAGAGCAGAGTTTGGCCTCTTCAGGGATCTGCGTGGTAGAGTACCATGGGATAAAGCCCTGCAGGGAACAGGGGCCCAAGAAAGCTGGTTAATATTCAAGGATCACCTCCTCCAAGCTCAGGAGTGGCACATCCCAACAAAGAGAAAGTCAGGCAAAAACATCAGGAGGCCTGCATGAATGAACAAGGAGCTACTGGACAAACTCAAACACAAAAAGGGAAGCCTACAGAGGGTGGAAGCAAGGACAGGTAGCCTGGGAGGAATACAGAGAAATTGTCTGAGCAACCAGGAATCAGGTTAGGAAAGCTAAAGCCCTGGTAGAGTTAAATCTGGCCAAGGACATGAAGGGCAACAAGAAAAGCTTCTATAGGTGCGTCAGTGATAAACGGAAGACTAGGGAAAATGTGGGCCCTCTCCAGAAGGAAACAGGAAACCTGGCTACCCAGGATATGGAGAAGGCTGAGGTTCTCAATGATTTTTTGCCTCGGTCTTCACTGGCAAGAGCTCCAGCTGCACAGCTCAAGTCACAGAAGGCAAAGGCAGGGACTGTGAGAATGAAGAACCGCCCACTATAGGACAAGATCAGGTTCGAGACCGTATAAGGAACCCAAAGATGCAGAAGTCCATGGGCCCTGATGAGGTGCATCCGTGGCTCCTGAGGGAACTGGCAGATGAAGTTGCTAAGCCACTATCCATCATATTGGCAGTCCAGTGAAGTTCCCAGTGACTGGAAAAGGGGAAACATAGCCCCCATTTTTAAAAAGGGAAAAAAAAGGAAGACCTGGGGAACCGCAGGCCAGTCAGTCTCACCTCCGTGCCCAGCAAGATCATGGAGCAGATCCTCCTGGCAACTATGCTAAGGCACATGGAGAATAAGGAGGTGATTGGTGACAGCTAACATGGCTTCACTAAGGGCAAATCCTGCCTGACTAATTTGGTGGCCTTCTATGATGAGGTTACAGCATTGATGGATAAGGGAAGAGCAACTGACATCGTCTACCTGAACTTGTCCAAAGCATTTGATACTGTCGCACATGACATCCTTGTGTCTAAACTGGAGAGACATGGATTTAATTGATGGACCAGTCGGTGGATAAGGAATTGGCTGGATGGTCGAACTCAGAGAGTTGCTGTCAACGACTCAATGTCCAAGTGGAGGCCAGTGATGACTGATGTCTCTCAGGGGTTGATATTGGGATCGGTGCTGTTCAACATCTTTTTTGGCTACGTGAACAGTGGGATCGAGCGCATCCTCAGCAAGTTTGCTGACAATACCAAGCTGTGTGGTGTTGTGGACACGCTGGAGGGAAGGGATGCCATCCAGAGGGACCTTGACAGGCTGGAGAGGTGGGCCTGTGAGAACCTCATGAAGTTCAACAAGGCCAAGTGCAAGGTCCTGCACGTGGGTCGGGGCAATCCCAAGCACAAGTACAGGCTGGGCAGAGAATGGATCGAGAGCAGTCCTGAGGAAAAGGACTTGGAAGTGCTGGTGGATGAGAAGCTCAACATGAGCCGGCAATGTGTGCTGGCAGCCCAGAAAGCCAACCGCATCCTGGGCTGGAGTGGGTCCAGAGGAGGGCCACGAAGATGATTAGAGGGCTGGAGCACCTCTATTATGAAGACAGGCTGAGAGAGGTTGTTCAGCCTACAAGAAAGCTGGTGAGGGACTTTTTACAAGGGTGTGTAGTGATAGAACAAGGGGAAATGACTTGAAACTGAAAGAGGGGAGATTTAGATTAGATCTAAGGAAAAAATTCTTCACTCTGAGAGTGGTGAGGCACTGGAACAGGTTGCCCAGGGAAGTTGTAGCTGCCCGATCCCTGGAAGCAACCTGATCTAGTAGAAAGTGTCCCTGCCCATGGCAGGGGGGTTGGAACTAGATGATCTTTAAGGTCTTTTCCAACCTAAACAATTCTATGATTCTATGACTTAGTATATGCAAAACAGCATTCCCGTGGCTGTACCAGCTCATTCTGTGGCCAAAAGACACTGAGCAAAGAAAGCAGGGAACTGTTTTCAAGCTAGGTACCTGTAATTTGATGCAGATGTTAGCTATCATCAGACCTGTCTTGCCTATGGATGTTGCAGCACCACAGATAGGGTCCTTTAATTTGAAGCTTCTTTAGGCAAGGTCCTAGGAGTCATCCTGTTAACACTGGCTTTGAGATGCTCTGACAAACCATGAATTGAGGGGTTTCGGTGCTTGTCTCAGCAGACAATCCCTGATTTCCCCCAAGGGATGGAAAGTGCCTTGGTTTACTGACATGCACAGCCTGACTGCATCTGTCTAGTGCACTTCTCTCACTGATACGAGCAAACTGAACTTTCCTAGAAAGAGTGAACATGGACACAGCCACTAGGCCAGCAATCAGCTGAAAGAATTCTAGTAGATGTGGGATGATAGCAGTGATCTCATATGAACCTGGAGAAGCTCTAACCCCTGATCAAGAAGGGCAGGATCTCTTGCAGCTGGTGTGAATGTCAGACCTGAAACATGTATCCTAGCTGTGGACTGTAAAAAGCTAATGGAATGGTTTCTGAAGGGTAAAGGGGAGAAGCAAACTGGAACAGAAGCATAATTTTAAAAAGTCACCAGTAGATCTGACGGGATCCCTTGATCTTGAAGGATCAAATCTGAGATGTCAGAAGCCTTGTTTGTTGGCAGTTGTGCACTTTGTGCTGTAGGCTATGGTTCGATCAACTAAGGCTGAGCATTAAGTTATCCTACATTTGGTGGTTTTATAAAACTTTAATATGACATGTTCTGCCTTACTCGTACATGCATGTAGCTTTTGTTACTGGGAAAAAAGATGATGACAGTGCTAGCTACCTATTCAGGATTGTTAGGCCTGATGGCTGATGTATGCATACATGGGGTTTAAGCTACATTTTTTTTTATATACGTCCATTAACTTTCCATTTAGTATCATGGTAAATGAGCAGGGGGCGATAAAGAAAACGCAAAGATTGTTTCTGTTTTTCTGTGTTTTCCTGTCTTTCAAGTGATTTTTTTTTGTGTTAAGACAAAGGCAGATCTCCTAAACGAAATTACCGAAACTTTAAGCTGTTTCTTTTGAACTGCAGCACAGAAGGATCTTCAGACCCTGAAGAAGGTGATGACTTCTGGAAAGAAAAACAGTTGCTGCCAAGAGTTGGAGTATTCAGAGACTTCAAGTGACACTGAAGATTCTGTCTTTGTAGAAAGTTCATGGCATGACTACCAAAAAGAGGAAGTGAAAGACTTGAAAGAGAGTCAAAGGTGCATAAAACTCCCACCTCCACAAAACTCGAGACAGTCAGTTTCCAGAGGCAGTCCAGACTTGCTTGTTAGAAGGAAAGAAAGAAGCTGTGAAAACAGTACGGAAAATGAAGTGCCAACTGCGGCACTGCGACAAAGTACAGAGGTAGAATCAGACAGCTCAGGTGACGAATTTGAGTCGTTAATGGAACGGGTAAGGAAACGAAGTACACCCCGAAAACCAATCTTAAGCACAAGTAAAACTGTCTACCAGCCAAGCACAACAGGTAAGTAATTGTTCTGAGCTGACTTGCACACGACCTGTCGGCAGCAATGCTGGCGCTAAGTGCTTGATTATTTTCATTTCTGTGGCACGTGCTTTAGAAGTGCAAGCCAGCATCTTGCAGTCGAATTTGATGCAATCAGAAATCATTCCTCTGAGCATTCTGAAAAGCGATTCTCTTAGTCTTGTGGTATCAAGATGTAAGTTTTTCACTATTGCTTGTTGTAATTTCTATAATTGTAGGTATTTTTGGTTTTTAAAATTATTTTGAAAACCAATCTAACTGGTGGTTTTGAATGATGTTAACTATTTTTTTATGTATTAGAGCAGTTAATGGGAGGCTGTCATTTTGGTAAGACTGAAATTTAACGGTTTAGATGCTGTTAATTTAGTATTTGGATTTCTAATTTACTTTATTTAAAATACAATTTATAATGAGATTTTCCTAAATCAGTTGCTCTTTCTCTCCTTTTGACTAACTGAAGTGAGCTCCAACTGAAAGACTGCAAATGGGAAAAAGGGCTATTGCTGTGTAAGAGCAGGTGAAAAGAAATCTCTTTCTAGAAGAGTAAACATGGGATGCCTTCCTCACTGACAAAGACTAGTTCAGGGCAAGGATACTTATGAAAGAGGATGGCTGACAGCATAGAAATATGCCCTGGAAAAGGCTTTTTTTTTTTTTAATGGAATATGTCAATGTGGTCTATAAAATCTATTCATGAAGTGAGCTGGAAGCTGCATTGGCTTCTCTGTATATGGCTGAGTAGTGAAAGAAGAAGTGGCCCCAGTAGGGGAACAGTGACAGAAAATTCAGCAGAGAAAATGTCTGCTGAAACTGCAAACCTTGAAGTGGTCCTTGATTTCTGGTGGTTGGTCACTTTAGCAGTCTGTGCAGACATAGACTGGGAAATAGGCAGCATCTGATCAGAACTTGCCCGTGAAATGAGCGATATGACTTAAAGCACCCAACAGAAGGTCAGAACAGTTTCTTTGTTCAAATGGTGTTTCTGCATTACTTCTCCCAATGTGCTGGTGATGTATTTTGAATTGATGAAGTGTCAGAGAAAGGCCTGAGTGAGGTCACAAATGCTTTTCGTTCCACTTCCTTCTAGCCGAATGTTTGAAAGCTTGGAGTCTGCCACTCCTTCACCGAGTGGTAATTTTTGTAGTGTGTAACAGCAAATTATCTTTCCGTCAGTTGTAAAAGCCTTTGCGTTCGAGTATGCACAGTAAGAGTGTGTATGCCGAGGTGGAATATTTTCCTTTTTTCACTATTGTCTGTCACCTGGTTGCTGATGGCTGTGCTCCCAATTCTTTGGCAATATGTAATCCTGCGACTCCTCCTGTTGAACTAGAAAACATGAAGCCACTCCGTGAAGATGTCCAGCTCTTGAAAGGGGAGGGAGTCAAGACACCAAGGCCAAACTCTGTTTTACTTCACGAAACACCTTCTAGGATAATTGATTCTGCAAGAATTCCTAGGAATGGATGGATCAATTGCTCACAATCAACAAAGACAGAGAAAAGGCAAGAGTTTCTCCATCTTTACTATATTCTAGGACCATTATAGATGGACAAAGAGATGGTAAACATTTTGCCTAGTATGTTCTGATCTTTTCTGGTACCTAGAAACTTCTGCCACCAGTTCAGCAGTTGTTAATGGTTAAGTAGCTAGAAATCAAAGTGTTCAGTCTCGAGTATGACAGGGAGAATATAAGCTAATCTCTGTTTAGAGGAGTTGACAAATAAATCTGAAAAATGTCAACTCTTTGTAAATGTTAGCGCTCTTGCTATTCCTTGTTTTGGCACAGCATACTTCTAGCCCTACAGATTCTATCTAACCAGCTGGCTGTCTCTGAAAAATACATCAAAACTACTTCTATTAGTAATTCTTGCCTTTTAACAAGCTTGTCTTTGTATTTTTGACCTATATCCTTATAACTTGAAGAATTCATGTTTCTTTTCCTATATGTGGAGGCAGCTTAAGCTTTTCAGAAGAATGGCCTTTTCATTTCTAATAGCTGTCTTTATTCTGCCTTTTAGCCATGCGCTGTTTCCTTTAGGCATTTTATGATTGTGTATACCAATACAAAACATTTAAATGATGTCTTCTAAGCTGATGTTTTGTCAGAATGCTGCAGTGTTGGAATTAGTCGTCCTAGTGGAATATCTACTTCCCCTGAATGAATTCCTGAGGATTCTCAGAACATCTTTGGCTATGTTTCTGAAAATGTACTTTTATTGTGGGTTGGTTTTATTGTTGGGGCTGTTCATATATTGATCAAGTTTTGGTATAATTGTGGCTTGCTGTTTCACAAAGACTTGAGCCACTCTCTCTTCCTGCTCAGGAGTCCTCATAATCTAGTTTTGTGAATTAGTGAAATAACTGCAGAACCTGGTGTAGTGGAGAGTGTCAGGGGGGTTGGAACTAGATGATCTCTGAGGTCCCTTCCAACCCAAACCATTCTATGATTGTCTATCAAGTAGCCATTATATTTCAGTGTGATATCTCTGAACTTCAGTAAACTGCTTTATGGCTTTTCTTGCAGGCCCAGGGTGTGCTCAGTGCCTGGCTGTTTCTTGCAAGATCTCTCAAATCCAGCTTCCCTCTATGTGAAGTATTTCAAGAAAAATAAAGAGAAGCTGGCACAGAAGCTCTACTGTCTGTATAATAGTACCATCTTTGAGCAGAAGGTTGGCTTCAAAACAAAAACTACGATTTTAAAACGCTGGTTAATGTGTTGCCCCTCACTATTTGATGTGATTGCTCTTTATCCTATTCAGTTAGTAGAAGTTAAGCTTTACGGCAATGGCGTATGTTTGAATTAGTTTAAGCAATTTCTTTGAAAGTGGTTTATCACCACTGTGATGCAGCAGTTTTCAACTCAGCTTGCTTTCCCAGTTGTAATGGTGCACCATCCTTAAGTGAGCAGTCTGGATGGTGTCCAAGAGTCCTTGATGAGAGAAACTTCTACATGAGGGGCCTTGGATCAGTTTCATCTTTGAATGATGTTTATCTTCATGTATTTTTTAGTAACTGCATGGTCATCAACTCAGCAGCCTGGGAATGTTTCTGTTGCTGCCTCTGTGGTAGTAGACCTCAGCAAAGGCAGCCATGGCTTTCTGCTGCTGAAAGAGGCTAAAGATTGCCTGCCACCATTGCTCATTCAGCTTTTACTGAAGTAGTACATGCCAGTGAACTCTGCAGCTACCACAGCCTGATAGCTAGTTGTAGCACACTGTCTTGCCTGCAACTGACAAAAGGCAAGTGATGGGAGTGTGCACTGAGGAGCCAGGAGCTGATGGATGAAAGCAGTTCCCTTTGTCCTTAGGGCCTGTTGCCTCATGCTTAGTTATGCTACATGTAGCCTTCATTCACTCCTATTGTGTGTTCACGTCTGCCATTCCAGAACAGATTAAAAAGCTGCTTATCTTTTGAATGACAGTTTTGGGTGAACCCAAAGTTGTAAGTTGGATTCAAATTGAAGGTTCAATTTCAGAGAACTGCTGTCTTGTCCTGTATATCTTCTGGGATACTGGAGACCCTTCTCTGGTGAGAAACATCCTTGAAAGGAAGGATGCTGTACTCAGTAATTCCAATAGAATTTCCTTCAAGAAGGCAAATGTTTCTGTGCAGCTGAGAAAATATTGTTGAGCTGACTAAGAACAGGCTGCGGTCATGATTTCACATAAAGCAGAGCTGAACAGGCTTGCTGTTGCTGGAAGCAAAACATCTTACTTCCCAGTGCTTCAGCCCTGCACCTGTGCTGGCACTTACTTCTGTTGGACCTTTACTTAAGCTTGTTAACTAATTTAAATGACAGAAAACTGTTTGTAAAAGAACAGAGCTAACCAAGATAGATATGATAAAGGCTCATAAAGCCAGGAGCAGCACAGAGGATAAGCAAGGGATGACTATTCACTCTCTCACAGCGCGAAGGTGCATCAGATTAAAACGTCAAGTTTGCAGGTTCAGAACAACCAAAGCAGATGATATTTGACCTGTAAATTATTAAGCTGTAGAACTTGTGATCATAGACTATTGTGGATGCTAACAATGTATGTGTATTCTTAAATATGCACACATACTCTTCCCAAAACACCAGGAAACAACTTTAGAGGCTATTTAATGCAGAGGAACCACCTGTGGCTCAGTGAGGCAGTTGGGAAGAGTACTTTTTTTAGAGAGGAAATTCTGTTTTATGCCTGACCTGTCCATGTATTTCCTCTTAAGCAGCATGTGTTAGCCACTGTTGGAGGCAGAATAGAGGAACTAAGGGACTTTTGTCTTGTCCTGCATTGTGAAACTCCCAGTGTTGGTTACAGAAAAACTGATGGGAATAAGAAGCTGTGGAGGGTAGGTTTGCATCTTCAAAGACAACAATGTTAAGGACAGTAACGGACATCGTGTACTAGCTTTGCGCAAATATAAGGGGAAGCCAGAGGGCCAGAAGAAGATGAGAGGTAGGAGAGGGCAGATTACATGTACTGTTTTGTTTTTCAGTTACCAGAGAAAATGGTAATAATCTGGAATAAGAAAATGAGAAAAACAGCAGGATATTGTGTAACCGGGCAGACAGAAGGTCCTGAAGCAAAGCGTTATGCTCGCATAGAACTTTCTGAGAAAGTCTGTGACTCTGCAGGTAGGTGAAAAAAAAAAAGATATATTGATTCTTCTTTGAGAAAGTGAATTCTAGAGATAAAGACATGAATCTGAGGCCCAAGAGATCTGGAACGGGACCCTGCTTTGAAATTTCATATTACCTTGAATAAATAAAACCATTAATGGTAGTACTTGTCCTCACAACCGTTCTAAGAGGCTTGGCAAATTTACAAACTGTGAGAACAGAGATGTATTCATGCAAACTGTAATATTTTGTTTATACTTTATTGATTTTGAAGACTTACAGGTTACTCTAATTCTATACGTACTATAATGGCAATCTAAAATCTGACTTATTCCATCATAGCTAGCCACCTTGTTGATAGCATTTAAAGCTGAAATAAAGGCAGGTCAGTGCTAAAATAAGTTCTATTATATGGTGAGTACTGTAACTTATTTCTCCCTCATCCCCTCCCAATTTGGGGAACTGCATGTTGCAGTTACTGTAGGAGGATCAGTTCTGTAATTAATATATTTAAGTAATATATTAATATTTTGAAGCAAGCGTAATAAATTCAATTTGAGAGAGAAAAAAAGTGTATCTTGGGAATCTGCTTTTGAGGGCTTAGGAGTCCCTGAGTGCTGGTCAGTTTTAAGAAGCACCTTTTAGATGCATAGGAGCAGGTAATCCCATTGTGTCGTAAGTCAAGCAAGCAGGGCAGAAGACCTGCTTAGCTGAACAGGGAACTCCTCATGGAGCTCAAGAGAAAGAAGAAACTGTATGATCTCTAGAAGTGAGGTCAAGGCTTCACAGGAAGATCACAGAGCACACAAAAGGCTAAAGCTCAATTAGAGTTGAAACTGGCCAGCGTTGTGTCAGATAACAAGAAGGGCTTTTTAAAGTATGTTAATAGCAAGAGGAGATCTAAAGAAAACATTGGACTGTTGCTTGTTGAAGATGGTCATCTGAATAATAGGGATGAAAAAGCAGAGCCTTTCAGTGCTGCTTTTTTTTTTCCCCCTCAGTCTTTAATACAACTGACAGGCCTTGAGCTGCCCAGTCCCATGAGTCGGAGAACCACGAGTGTGGGAACAGTGACTCCCCATTTGTGGACACTGGAATTGTCAGGGACCAGCTGTATCAGATGAAAGTTCGCAAGTCCGTGGGGCCTGATAGGATTCCCCCCAGGTGCTGAAGGAGCTAGTGGATGTTATGGCAGGACCCCTCTCAATCATCTACCAAAGGTCTTGAGAGTCTGGGGAGGTCCCTGCTGACTGGAAGCTGGCTAACGTTATTCCAATTTACAAGAAGGGTGTGAGGGAAAACCCAGGAAACTACAGATGTGTTAGTCTAACCTCACTTCCTGAGAAAATTATGGTCATACTGGGTACTATTGAAAGACATTTAAAGAATAATGCAATTATCAGGCACAGTCAACATGGGTTCACAAAGGGGAAAGTCCTGTTTAACTCATTTGATACCCTTGTATGATAAGGTTGTCCACCTGGTGGATGTAGTCTTTCTGGATTTTAGTAAGACTTTTGATACTGTCCCTCACAGCATCCTTCTGCACAAATTGTCCAACAGTGAGATGAGCAAGTTCATGGTGTGCTGAGAGAAGAACTGTCCGAAGGGCAGAGCTCAAAGTGTTGCAGTGAATGGGGCTACATCTGGCTGGCGACCATTTGCCAGTGGTGTTCCTCAGGCTTCAATTCTAGGGCCAGTCCTGTTCAATATATTTATCTATGATCTTGATGCAGCAGTTGAATTCACCATTGGCAAGTTTGGTGATGATACCAAACTAGGAGGTGCTAGTCACTCTCTTGAGGTACAAGATGCCTTGCAGAGGAATCTAGGTAGACTGGCGCATTGAACAATGATTAATGGGATGAAACTTAACAAGTCCAGATGCTGGATTTTGCACCTGGGGTGGAGTAACGCTGGGCACAAGTATAAATTGGGAGAGGAGTGGCTGGAGAGCAGCCCTGCAGAAAGGGATCTGGGGTGCTGGTCAGCAGCAGGATCAATATGAGTCAGCAGTGTGCCCTGGCTTCCTGGGGTACATCAAACACAGCTGGTCAAAAGAGGTGACTTATCCCGGTGTATTCAGGGTTGGTGTGGCCTTGCTTCCCCACAATTTAAGAAGGATGTGAAGGTACTTGAATGTGTCCAGGGATGGGCAACAAAGCTGGTCCAAGGTCTGAAGCAGTGACCAAGTCTGTACTTCCCCATATCTCAGGTCTGATCTTAATGTCTTTTGTTTGCCTTGCCCCGAGATCGTCTTCGAGACACGCTAGTTCATGAGGCTTGCCATGCAGCCACTTGGCTGATCAATGGTGTTCGCGATGGACATGGACGATTCTGGAGATTCTATGCCAATAAATCAGCTGTGATTCATCCCGAACTGCCAGTAGTTACGCGATGCCACAGCTATGAGATTAATTACAAATTCATCTATGAGTGTGTTCTGTGCAAAGCTACGTGAGTAATGTTTTGATCTTGCATATGCCTATGTATTAACTTTCTCTCTACCTTGACAGTCTCCTGTGTCTAAAAATCATAGATCTCTTAAACTGTGAAGCAATTGAGATACTCTTTGTGTTGTCGCTTCACATTTCCTGAGCCCACAGAACCTCACTACGTGATTCCATGTGTTTGTTTCCAGGTAGTTTCAGTTCCAGTTCAGTGGTCAAGACAGGCAGAAGTGTCTTTGAGGGCCATTGGTGATTATGGAAGGTCTTTGGGAAGCAGTAAGACATCAGAATACATGCCTCAGCTTTGAAGGATGTCAGGGAAAGGTCCACACATGGGACTGCTCTCACGTTTCAAAGATTGTTCAAGTGATGTAAATTTGGATTCACTTCCTACTGTAGTTAATATTGAGTGAACTTGTCAAAGTTTTTGACTGCTTATCTCTGATTTAACGATGAACACTGATCCCATTACAGGCTTTTTGGTAGGGGGTTGTATTTCCAGTCTTAACAAGTATTACATCAGAAGTACTTCTTGTGGGCCTACACTGACAGAGCAATGACTGGATCTGGCACATCCCTGTGGAATGCATGTAGGCAAAGTACTAGCGTGTGTTGCAGAAATAAGATGTTCCAAGTTCTTTTGAAATATATACACGTTTTACAAAGTAACATGTTTGAATGTGCCATGACAACAGTGCAGGTTTGCTCTAAGGAAAAACAGCCCACAAGGGAGTGTTAGACTTGGCATGGTGTACTGAATTACTTTTATAGGCCCATCATTGTGAAGATACTGAGGACCATTTGATGCTGAAAGATGTCAGTCAGTAGTAACTGGAATTAAAAAGCTGAACAAGTCACCATAAAAACTACGCACAAAATGTGTGACAGTAATTAGATATTAGAACAAAGAACCAGAGGAAGCTTTCTGCATTTTGTATACTGATGGCTTTGAATTAAGACTAAATGCTTTGACTAATCTTGTATCTTTGTTATGGTGGTACTGAGTAAAACACATAGACTAACAATATAACGATTTCTATTGGTTTAAAACTCTATAAAAGCTGGAGTCAGTTTTCTAGTTGATCTTTTACTTAATGGACTCTTTCAGCTTGTGTATGTATTGAAGGAAGAAGAGATGTCTGCAACCACACAGATGTAAGCAGCACTGTGATGTGGAAGATTGAAGCTAGGACACAGGTGTACTGGTAGATTGTAACACTGGTCATCAGACTTCTGTCTTGCTTACTGCATTTGTGAAATGAGAACTATATATGTTGCTGAGATCAAGCAGAAGAAAGAGTTGCTATAGTAATTTCACAGGTTTTCATGGGTACGGAAGGTGTTGCCTTTTCTGGAAGATTGTAGCTGACCACAGGCTTCTGTATGTAATGACTTCAGTCTCAGTGGAGGAGCATGAAGTTTTGTGAATTCAGTTCTGCATTTTTCTCAGGATGGTATGTGCTACTTCTGGAAGCACTGAAAGGAAACAGTATTTCACATATGAAAGAATCTTCCTGAAGTGTTTAATATGACTATGCAGTGCTTAGATGCAACAGAGCGTTGAGAACATTTGATGGTGATGGCTTTGAGGAGAAACTCAGGGCTGAGTTGATACATGGATTGTGGAGGTGTTCTGAAATGTTGTAGCACTTCATACTACTCAGCTGAAAGTAAAAGAGACAGAGGAAGGAATCAAACTGAACAGACAGTGGAAAAAGTTCTAGGATAGAGAAATGTGTAATACAGATTTGATTCTTCCACTGTGTGAAGTATGTAGTCTTATTTCCTGTTCTAAGATGCTAGCTTAGAAATCTGACCTAAGTAGCCTGGCAAAGAAGAAAGGAGCCCTTTTCCACAAGTTCTTTGTACCACAAGTGTGAAATCAAAGTACTTATTTTTCCATTTCAGGACTGGACGTCATTCCAAGTCTCTGGACACAGAGCGCTTTGTGTGTGCGTTCTGCGGGGGGCAGCTGGTCCTGAGTCAGCCTGCTCGGAAGGATGGCACTCCTGCTAGAGCACATCTAATGCCCTCTGCAAAGTTTGGGGAAGAAAACTGTGAACTTACTGAAAGAGAGCAGCATGGGCTGAGTCATGCAGAAGTCATGAGGAAACTCAGTGCTGATTTTGCTTTAAAAACTAGTCTTCAAGATTCCTTGTAATATCTCAATATACTTCCTTTCTTGATGCCATTTAAATTTTCTATGTAGTAGTAAACGAGTGCAACATGAGTCTAAGAATGTGTTTAAAAAGACTTCAGATAATTTTAATATTTTAGTGTTGAATACTTCTAATAAAGACAACCTTAAGACCTTTTCTAAAACGGGCAAGAGTGAGCAAGAAATGATGATAGAAAGTCCATGGCGATGCACAAGTCAGAATATCCGTAGACTTCAGGTACACCACCTGTGCCTGGGAAGATGCAGTTCTAGGCCCTTCATGGGACTGACTCACTATGTTTGTCTGGAATTTTCTCCAGTATTTACACATAGTGCTTCATAGCCTATCTTCAGTGAGCAATGGATTTACTCTTTCATCTAGGTAGCTGATATGCTATAAACTCTGTACAGGTGCTGAAGAACTGCTAAGTATACATCCATCTGGGATTGCCATATGCCAGAAGAATCCAGGCCTGTGAGCCAAAGTCCTCTAATTCTGTCTGGATTACTTCCAGGCAGGAAAAGGGGCAGACCTGAGGAAGGCTTCAACATGGGTTGAGGCATTCTCCCAAGGAGAGTTTCTTGAGGGATGCTTGGCTGGTTTTGTTAAAAATAAGTGGTAGGTAGATGATGCCTCAAATCTGTTAGAGAAAGCCTGAGTTTCTGCAAAGCCTTCTGGCCCTTAGTGAGATCAAAGCTCTTTCTGATTAAATTTTGATTACAGTTGTGCCTCTATCACTGAAATTTCATAGAAGCAAGAAGAGATGCAAAAGGTCAGGTTGGGGAAAGCAAATTCAAACACTTCTCTGTAGATGAAGGGACTCTCAGATGACTAGGACAACACGTAGAATCATAGAATGGTTTGGGTTGGAAGGGACCATCTAGTTCCAACCTCTCTGCCATGGGCAGGGACACCTTCCCCTGGATCAGGTTTCTCAAAGCCTCATCCAACCTGGCCTTGAACACTTCCAGGGATGGGGCAGCCACAGCTTCTCTGGGCAACCTGTTCCAGTGCCTCACCACCCTCAGTGTAAAAAAAAGTCTTCCTTAGATCTAATCTAAATCTGGCTGTTACCCCTTGTCCTATTCACTACACGCCCTTGTAAAAAGTTCCTCTCCAGCTTTCTTGTAGGCCTCCTTTAGGTACGGGAAGACTGCAATAAGATCTCCCTGGAGCCTTCTCTAGGCTGAAGAAGTAAGGATTTACATAACACAACCATTTGAACAAATAAAACATCATTGTGAAGAGCAACTATTAATCTAATATATTGTATGCTTATAATGATTTTGTTTTAATGTGCTCTGATCAGGTTTGTTGTTATCTCAACTTGTTGGACATCTAAAGGACTGTGGTAGTTTAAGCAGCTAAACATGACACAGCTGTTTGCTTAACCTCCTCCTTGGGTGGCATGGAGGAGAGAATTGGAAAAAAGAGTCAAATTTGTGGGTTGAGATAAAGACAGTTTAAAAGAACAGAAAAGGAAGGGAAAATAATAATAATAATAAAAGAATATACAAAGCAAGTGATGCACAATGCAATTGCTGACCAATGCCCAGCCTGGCCCCTTCCAGCAGTGGCCTCTGGGGCTAACTTCCCCCCCTCTTCACATAGTGAGCAGGATGTCATATGGTATGGAATACCCCTTTAGCCAATTTCAGTAAGCTGTCCTGGCTCTGGTCCCTCCCAGCTTCTTGGGCATTTCCTCACTGGCAGAGCATGGGAATTGGAAAAGTCCTTGATTTAGTATAAGCACTACTTAGCAACAACTGAACCAGCAGTGTGTTATCAACATTATTCTCATACTAAATCCAAAACACAACACTATACCAGCTACCAGGAAGAAAATGAACTCTATTCTGGATGGATAAAAGACACTCTGTGACCTACTGATCCCCTCTCTAACTCTAGCTGAGCTCCAAAACTGAAAATGTCCAGTGAGGGCTCTCACAAAAGGTGCCAGGACTGAAAGCTCTTGCTAGCCTTCAGCTTCCATTGGCAGTCTCTTCAAAGCTCCAGCAAAACTGAATCGCTGAGCTTTGTTTGTGTCCTGGTTTCAGCTGGGACAGAGTTAGTTCTTTTAGCAGCTAGAAGAGCTCTGTGTTTGGGTTTTAGTCTGAGATTTGTTCTGAGAAGAACACTGATAGTGCACTGATGTTTGTAGTCAGCAGTGAGGCCTTAAGGACTTTTCATCTTGCTGTGTTCTTGCCAGTGTGCAGGAGCACAACAGGATAGGGGGGAGTTTAGCTGGGAGAGAGGGTCCATAACTAAGATTTGTACTTAGATTTAGGATTGAGGGCCAAACTGGCCAATGAAGTATTCTGTATCATGCAGCATCATGTCCAGTATAAAAATGAGGGTTGACTGGAAAGAAGGGCCTTTGCTCTTCCGAGGCTCTCACTCTCAGACTCTCTGAGTGCTCTCCCTCTCTCTCACACTCCCTTTTCCAGGCCTCTCACTTGTCCAAGGTTGTGGTGTTGGGACGTGTTTGTTTCAGGATCATTAGTCCAGGATGAGACAGGCCTTGGTCAACGGGTGGTGAGCAATGACACTGTGCATCTCTTGTTTGTATATATTATCATTGTACATGTATATATTCATATATTAGTAGCAGTATTAAATTGTTCTTATCTCAACCCATGTGTCTCTTTCCCTTTTCTCCTTTAATTCCCTTCCCTATCCCCTGGGGGTGGAGGAGGGTGAGTGAGCAGGTGTGTGCAGTTTAGTTGTCAGCTGGCCTAAACCACAACAGTTTGCCACCTAACAACTTCCGTGCTCTCACTCTATCCAGAGCCCAGCTCCAAAATTTGAAATGACTAGCAAATGCTCCCCCCCAAAAGCTGCCAGCACTGAAAGCACTTGCTGGCCCTCACCTTCCCTTGGAGCCTCTCCAAAGACCCACAAACACTAGGGCTCTGCGTTTTCATACCCAGCTAATGCTTCTCTTCACTCTTTTTAGCCAGAGCTGAGCTCCAAAATTGAAAGTGTCCAGCAAGGACTCCCACAGAGAAGGTGCCAGGACTGAAAGCTCTTGCTGGCCCTCTCCCCACAGCAGCCTCTGCAAAGTCCCACCAACACTGGGGCTCTGTGATTTCTCTTCCACCTACTGATCTTTACAGGTATTGGAACAGGCTGCCCAGGGAGGTGGTGGAGTCCCCATCCCTGGAGGTGTTTAAAAACCATGTGGATTTGGTGTTGAGGAACATAGTTTAGGGACTCTGACAGTGCAGGGTGAATGGCTGGACTCGATGATCTTGAGGGTCTCTTCCAAACAGATGATTCTATGATCCCATTACTCACTCGATCTAGCTAGAGCCCAGCTCTAACACTGAAAATGTCCAGTAAGGACTCCCACACAGAAGGTGGCAGGCCTGAAAGCTATTGCAAGCCCTCACCTTCCCCTGCTAGTCTCTTCAAAGCACCACCAACACTGGGGCTCTGTGCTTTGTCTTCCATCTAGAGATCCCATCTCACTAGCCAGAGCACAGCTCCAAAATGGAAAACCTATAGCTAGGGTTCACACATGAAAGGAGTTGATGTGTGATCAACATCACACTGTTGATGACCCTCACGTTCCTTTGGTAGCCATTTCATAACCCTACCAACACTGGTGCTCTGTGCTTGTTTTTACCACCAAACAGTCAATCTGATTTGCATCCAGTAACAAAACAGGCACTTTCCACATAGTGCTCCTGCACAGAAGTTTCCAGAAGGAAAAGCTCTTGGTGGCCCTCACCTCTCTCTTGGTAGCCCCTTCACAGCCCCACCAACTCTTGAGCTCTATGCTTGCCTGGCCATGTAACAGTCCCCTCTCACTTTCTCACTCTTACCAGGGCCCAACTTTGAAACTAAAAACAGCCAGCGACTGCTCCCACACGGAAGATGTTGGGACTGAAATCTATTGCTAGTCCTCACCTTCCCTTGGCAGCCCTTTCACAGCCCTGCCAACACTGGGGATCCATACTTCCACAGCCACCTAACAGTCCCCTCACTCTTTCTCCGTCTCACCAGGACCCATCTCCAAAGTTGAAAACATCCAACAAGGGCTTCCACACAGAAGGTGCCAAGGCCTTAAAGCTGTTGCTGGCCCTTACCTTCCCTTGGCAGCCCCTTCACAGCTTCACCAACAATGGGGATCTTCCCTTTGCCTAGAAACCTAACCATCCTCTCACTCCAAAATTGAAAACTCTTCTTTTGTGGAAGTAATCACTCTTTTAAGTAGTTATTGCTAAACAGTGCAGAAGCAATAAAAAAAAAACCTTAAAGCAAGTACTTTTATCCTCAGAAGATGCATATAATTGAAATGTTTCTCATACTAAATTCTTTACTCTAAAAGGTCCCCCATTTTCTCAGCTCCCAAGAAAAACTCCAGAGCTATTATGGGTTTTCAAAGAAAGGAACATGTTGTTTACCTGCCATTTAAAAAACAAAACAAATCAAAGGTACTCAGAGCTATAAATGGAGAACACTTACAAAACACTGTAAAGACAAATTAATCAAAGAGCAAGCATTAATGGGAAAACCTGGGAGCGAAATGAGAAGCTTCACAAAAGTAAAACTATCTAAGCACTTAGGCCTCCATCAAGGACCACAAGCCTGGACGTTGACTATGGCTGTTGGATATGTTTCTCTCCCCCAGGTGGCAACACCTCTCACTACACTGTGCTGAGACCAAAGAAGGAAAAAGCAATACATCCCCCCTATAGCTAAAGGCAGGCAACTCAATTCAAATGTAAATTTTGATTTATTTAGATAAACTACCTGGCTAGTTATAACAAATGCCTATAGAGTATACCCACTTCATCCATCCTTACCCACAAAAGCCTTTGACATGCTGAGTAAGGGTGGAGAGTCAGTTACTTAGACACACACACTGCTACCAGACAAATGTTTTTTTTTAAACCTATTTTCAAGTTTCTGATGCTTTGAAGCGGCCTAAGGGTCAGCAAGCCCTTGCTACTGGAGGTTCTTGCTCTGTGTAGGCACTAAAGACGACATTTCTGGTGGTAGATTATTTTAAACCACTGAAGCAAAGCGGACACTTTATGAGCTTCTGAGAATCATCTCCCAGACAAATCAGGAACAAGGGCAAAGCCTGTATATTTAAAATGCCTTTGAGTTACATGACTCTGAAACATATGCTATTACACCATTTTATTAGACTGAAGGCTGACAGCAGTGCACCAGGACAGTCCTTTCTGGACACCTCACTCCTGGATAGAAACCTAGAGACTTCCTTCAAGGACAGAAATCCAAAGATCTAAAGAAGTTTTTTTAAATTAAGTGGAGCAAATAGAAAGCAAGCAAGCAAACAAAAGCTACCAGTAAACCCCTGAGGTACTAATGAGGAACAAAAGGTCTCCTGTTGAGTCCACTACCTCTCACAAAACAGACAAGTGTCTTAAAAACAGATTTCTGCAAAGAGACCAAAGCACTTAGAACACACAGACAAACCAGAACCATTTTTAAAGCGAGGTTTCAAGTCACTTGATACTCAGTCCAGAACTTTACAAGATATCCTTAAACTTAACGATAGCAGCCTCTTTATAGGTCTCTTACTAAAAAGCAAAAACCAAAAATCCATGTACCCTTGGGGGAACCCTTGTCCTTCTGTGTAGCTGGTGTCTTCCCATGGCTCTTCCTCAAAGCAAGAGAAATGACCATGAATTTGGGAGTGCACACAAATTCAGAAGCACACTTAGTCTTCCAATAGTTAATATCTATGGGTCAGAAGTCCTCCCACACCTCCGAAGTGCCAATTAGTCCTGCAGCAGTCATCCTCTATGGATTGCAAGTCCTCCATAGCTCCCTACCTACTGACTTACTGGAAATGCGACGGACCACAGCAGAAGTGACACTGACCAACCCGTTCAGACACACTAGACCACAAATGGCAGTTACAAGACAGAAAATGCAACATCAACCAGAACAACAACAACAAACATCACCATTAGAAACATACACAAATCAAAAGCCCCTATCAAACCCTAAAAAGGCAAACAAGCTTTGCTTACAAGTACAGCTTGTGGTTTACCTACTAAACTCTATCTCAACTCGAGTTTTCTCATTTTAACTCTTCCTGTTCTCTCTGCATCCCACTGGGGAGGGGAGTGAGTGGCTGTGTGGTGTTTAGTTGCTGACTGGAATTAAACCACGACAAGTGACTAGGCAAGAACAGAGCCCTAGTGTTGGTGAGACTGTGAAAGGGCTGCCAAGGGAAGGTGACAGCCAACCAGTGCATTTAGTCCTGGTACCTTCTGTGTGGGAGCAGTCGCTGTGTCATGATTTAGCCCCGCTGGCAGCTAAGCTACCACGAGGCCACTCGCTCACCAAGGGTCGAGATAAGGACAGAGAGGGATCACACACCAACCATGGTCCCGGGCAAAACAGACTCAGCTTGGGAATAAAACAATTCAATTTATTAACAGTTACTTGAGAGGACAGAGAGAAACAAAGCCAGATCTTAAAAACAACACCTCCCCTGCTTCCCACTTTTCCTTTCTTCCCAGATCTACCTCCTCCCCCAGCGGCACAGGGGGACCAGGAATGGGGGCTGCAGGTCAGTTCATCACAGGTTGTTTCTGCTGCTCATTTCTCAAAGGAGGAGGAGTCCTGACATTCCTTGCTCCAGTGGATCCCCTCCTCACGGAACAGTCCACAGACTTCTCCACCATGAGTCCTTCCCACAGGATGCAATTCTGACCCATTGGATCGCTCTGGCGCAGGCTGCTACCACAGTCCCAGATCCTTAGGGAGCTGCCGCCCGCTCCAGCATGGACCATCCCACGGACTTTAGATGTGTCTCTGCTTCGCCGTGAGTCCCACTCCCCACGGCCTCCCTCAGGCTCAGCATCTCTGCCCACCGCGGGCTCTCCCCGGGCTGCGGTGGGTCCGTGCCCCACCGAGCGTGTCACGGCTGCAGCGGGGCCGCCGCCCCTCACCGCGGGCTCAGGGCACGCCCCGCTCCGGCACCTCCTCCCGCCCCCCCACACTGACCGCGGCCCGCGGGGCCGTTTCTCTCCGCTCTCCGCCCTTTCCGGGTCACTCGGCCCCGCGCACCCGGCACGGGGCGCTCCCGCGCTCTCCCGCCGCGGCCACCTCCAGCCGGTGGCACCGGCCCGGCGCGGGCAGAGCCGCCTGGGGTGGGGAGGGGGCAGCCCCCGCTCCTCCCTGCAGCTCCAAAACCACCTTTCCGGCTTCTTTGTCCCGACTGAAATGGGGCATCGGCAGAGGCGCTGATGGCTCAGCCCGGCCCGAGGGGATGGGGGGTCCGACCGGGCAGAGAGCGTCCCGACCGCTGTTGGAGCCCGGGAAGGGACAGGGGGTGCAGCCCCTCTCCCGCCACCAGAACCCTTCGCACAAACCCAGCGCACTAGGCGAGCGCAGAGCTGCAGTGTTGCTCGGGCTGTTAAAAGGCTGCCAAGGGAAGAGGAGTTCCAGCAACAGCTTTCAGTTCTGCCACCTGTGCGTAAGCACTCGCTGGGAGTTTTCAATTTTGAAACTGCGCTCTGAATAGAGGGAGATCATATGATGGGACTGTTACATAATTACACTACTTACTGCCCCATCGGCTCCAGTGCCCATATTCTGCTGCACTTTTTGCTTCACACCTTCAAAATGAACCAAATCCCCAACGTCAGCACAGTCCCATCTTGCCTCTGACACCCAACGGCAACTCACTGTGTCACAGCTTTTTTTTTTTACCTCCTCACCTGATTTTTACCTACCCATCTGTCTTTTTTTTTCCCTCCTCACCTGCATTTCACCAACCCACTTTTTTTTTTTAACCTCCCTGCCTGCTTTGCTTGCTTTATTACCAACCCACCTTAGCCAACAGAGGCTCCGAGCTCCTGGTGCCATGTGCAGGTGTCTGCTCTATCAGGGAGTGCTCAGAGGGATCCTTCCTCACCACAGGGACTGGCTGTTGGCACCTGCCTGTGGGACCCCCTGGATTCACTCCTCAGCCAGTTCCCCTCCATCAGCCCCCACAGACAGGTATGCCCAGGCAGCCCCTTTTACAACCACAGCCCCACCGGCCACACCTGGGGCTGTCCCAGCCCCAGCTGGAGCCCATTGGGAAGAGGGGCCAATGCCTCTAGGATTTCCCTGGGGGGTTCTAGGGGCTTTAAGAGGGTTCTGGGGGTGTATAGAATGGGTCCTGGGGGATCTAGGGGTCTCTAGGATGGGTCTGGGGTCTCTAGGAGGGGTCTAAAGGCTCTAAGAGGTTTCTGGGGAAGTGTAGAATGGGTCTGGAGAGATCTGGGTGTCTTAATTTTTCTGGGGGCTAAAGGAAGCATCTGGGGGCTCTAAGATAGGCATGGGAGGTGTAGTATGGGTCTGGGGGCACTAGGTTTCATCTTTTAGGGCGTAAAATAAGTCAGGGGGGATCTGGGTGTTTTAAGAGTGGTCTGAAAGCTCTAGGATAGGCCTTGGGGGGTGTAGAATGGTTCTGTAGGATGTGGCTGTCTCTACGAGTCTGAGACTCTAGGAGGGATCTGGGAGCTCTAGGATAAGTGTAGAGGGGTGTAGAATGAGTCTGAGGGGATCTAGGATGGGTCTGAGGGCTCTAGGAAGAGTCCATGGGGGTGCAGAATGGGTATGAAGGGTTCTGGAGATCTCTAAACTGTGTCTGGGGGCTCTAGGATGGGTCTGAGGGAATATGGGGGTCTCCAGGATGAGTCTGGGGTCTCTCTGATAGATGTGGAGGCTCTAGGAGGGGTCTGTGGGTATGTAGAATGGGTCTGGGGGGATCTGGGAGTCTCTAGGATGGGTCTGGGTGCTTTAAGGAGGGTCTGGGAGCTCTAGGATGTGCCTATGAGGTGTAGAATGGATCTGAAAAGATCAGGGGGTCTCTAAAATGAGTCTGGGGGCTGTAAGAGGGGTCTGGAAAGATCTGGGGGCTCAAGAAGGGGTCGGGGGGGGGCATAGATGGGGTCTGGGGGGAACTGAGGGTCTCTAGGATGGGTTTGGAGAAATGTAGAATGGGTCCACGGGGATCTAGGATGGATCTGAGGGCTGTAAGAGGGGTCTCGGGGTGTGTAGAATTGGTTTGCATGGATCTGGGGGTCTCTAGATTGGGTCTGGCATTTCTAGGAGGGGTCTGGGTACTCTCGGATAAGCCTAGAGGGGTGTAGAATAAGTCTAGGGGCATCTGTGGGTCTCTAGGATGAATCTGGGGGCTGAAAGAAAGGTCTGCAGGTGTGTAGAATAGGTCTGGGAGGATCTGGGGGTCTCTAGAATAGGTCTGGGGTCTCGAGGTGGGGTGCAGCGGCTCTAGGATAGACCAGGAGGGGTGTAGAATAAGTCTAGGGCGATCTGGTGGTCTTTAGGAGGGGTCTAGGGAATTTAAGAGGGATCTGGGGGCTCTAGGATAGGCCTGGGGTGGTGTAGAATGGGTCTGGAATGATCTGTGGGTCTCTAGGATGGGTCTGGGGACTCTACGAATAGCATGGGGGCTGTAAGAGGAGTCTGGGGCTATGTAGAATGGGTCCCCTTGGAGGGGTCTGGGGTGTGTAGAATGGAGATAGAAATATCTGAGGGTCTCTACAATGGGTCTGGGGGCTGTAGGAGGGGTCTGGGGGTGTGTAGAATAAGGTTGGGGGGACCTGAGGGATTTCTAGGATGGGTCTGAGGGCTGTGAGATGGGTCTGGGAATTGTAAGATCATTCTTGGGGCTCTAGGTTATGGCTGGGTGGGTGTAGAATGGGTCTGGGAGGATCTGGAGCTCTCTTGGATGGGTCTGGGGAATGTAAGAAGGGTCTAGGGACTCTAGGATGGGCCTGGGGTGGTGCAGAATGGGTCTGAGGGGATGTGGGAGTCTCTAGGATGGGTCTGCTGGCTTTAAGAAGAATATGGGGGTCTAGGATAGGCCTGGGTGGGTATAGAATGGGTCTGGGGGTCTCTAGGAGGGTTCTGGGGCCTGTAAGAGGGGTCTAGAGGCATGTAATATGGGTCCAGGGAGATCTAGGTGTCTCTAGGATGAATCTGGGGGCTATAGGAGGGGTCTGGGGGCTCTACGATTGGCCTTGGAAGGTGTAGAATGGGTGTGAGGGGATCTGGGAGTCTCTAGGATGGGTGTAAAGACTGTAGGTGTGGTCTAGGGTCTCTAGGAAGGATCTGAGGGCTCTAGAATTGGCTTGGGAAGATCTAGAATAGGTCTGGTAGGATCTAGAAGTCTCTAGGATGAGTCTGGGGGCTGTCAAATCTCTGGGCACTCTAGGATTGACATTGGGGAGTGTAGAATTGGTGTGTGGGGGATCTGGGGGTCTGTGGGTTAGGTCCAAGAGCTCTAAGAGGGGTCTGGGGGCTCTAGGATAGGCCCGGGGAAGTGTAGAATGGGTCCAGAGGGATCTAGGAATCTCTAGGAGGGGTCTGGGGACTCTAGGAGGGGTCTTGGGGCTCCAGGATAGGGCTGGAAGGTTGTAGAATGGGTCTGAGGGGATCTGAGTGTGTCTGGGATAAGTGTGGGGGCTGTAAGAGAGGTCTGAGGGTATGTAGAATGGGTCCAGAGAGATCTGGGGGCCTCTAGGAGGGGTCTGGGGCCTCTTGGAGGGGTTGAGGAGTGTATAGAATAAGGCTGAGGGGATCTGGGGGTCTTTAGGATTGGTATGGAGATTGTAAGAGGGGTCTAGGGGCTCTAGGATAGGCCTGAAGGGGTGTAGAATAAGTCTGGATGTATCTGGGGGTCTCTAGAATGGGTCTGGGGGCTGTAGGAGTGTTCTGGGGGTGTATAGAATGGGTCCTGGGGGATCTAGGGGTCTCTAGGATGGGTCTGGGGTCTCTAGGAGGGGTCTAAAGGCTCTCAGAGGTTTCTGGGGAAGTGTGGAATGGGTTTGGAGGGATCTAGGGGTCTTAATTTTTCTGGGGGCTAAAGGAAGGGTCTGGAGTCTCTAGGATAGGCATGGGGGTGTAGTATGGGTCTGGGGGCACTAGAAGGGGTCTAGGGGCTCTAGATTTGATCTTTTAGGGTGTAAAATAAGTCTGAGGGGGCTGTAGAATTGGTTTGGGTGGATCTGGGGGTCTCTAAAATGGGTCTAGCATCTCTAGGAGGGGTCTGGGTACTCCAGGATAAACCTAGAGGGGTGTAGAGTAAGTCTGGGGGGATCTGTGGGTCTCTAGGATGAATCTGGGGGCTGAAAGAAAGGTCTGCAGGTGTGTAGAATAGGTCTGGGAGGATCTGGGGGTCTCTAGAATGGGTCTGAGGTCTCAAGGGGAGTGTGGGGGCTCTAGGATAGGCCAGGAGGGGTGTAGAATAAGTCTAGGGGGAATCTGGGGGTCTTTAGGAAGGGTCTAGAGAATTTAAGAGGGATTTGTGGGCTCTAGGATAAGCCTGGGGAGGTGTAGAATGGGTCTGGAATGATCTGTGGGTCTCTAGGATGGGTCTGGGGACGCTATAAAGAGTCTGGGGACTGTAAGAAGGGTCTGGTGGTATGCAGAATGAATCCAGGGAGAGCTGAGGGGCGGTAGGAGGGGTCCGGGGCCAGGTGGGAGTCTCTAGGATGGGTCTGAGGGCTGTAAGAAAGGTCTAGGAGCTCTAGAATGGACCTAGGGGCGTGGAGAATGGGTCTGGGCAAATGCGGGAGTCTCTAGGATGGGTCTGGGAGAACTAGGAGGCATCTGGGGAGGTGTAGAATGGTTCTGGTGGGACATAGGGGTCTCTAGGATCCACGCGAGAGGTCTAAGAGGGGTCTGGGGGCTCTAGGATATGCCTGGGGGGGTATAGAATGGATCTGGAGCAATTTGGCGATCTCTAGGATGGGTCTGGGGGCTGTAATAGGGGTCTTGGGGCTCTAGGATAGGCCTAGGGGGATCTAGAATAGGTCTGGTGGGACCTGGAGTTTTCAAGGATCAGTCAGGTGGGCTCTAGGGTAGGCCTGGGGATGTGTGGAAGTGGTCCAGGGGTCTCTAGGATGAGTCTGGCAGCTGCAGAAGGGTTCTGGGGGCTCTAGGATAGGCCTGAAGGGGTGTAGAATAAGTCTAAGGGGATCTGGCAATATCCATGATGGGTCTGGGGACAGTATGAGGAGTCTGAGGCTGTGTAGAATGTGTCCGGGGGGAATCTGGGGGTCTCTAGATGGGTCTGGGATCTCTAGGAGGGGTCTAAAGGCTCTAGAAGGGGTCTGGTGAAGTGTAGAATGGGTCTAGGGGGATCTGGGGATCTTAAGAATTGGTCAGGGGGCTGTAGGATGGGTCTGGCGGCTCTAGGATAGGCATGGGAGGGTGTAGTATGGGTCGGGCGGGATCTGGGGGTCTCTAAGATGAGTCTGAGGAAGGGGTCTGAATGGTCTAGAAGGTGTCTGTGGGCATGTAGAATGGGTCTGGTGGCTCTAGGATCTGAGGTCTCTAGGATGGGTCTGGGAATCTAGGAGGTGTCTGGAAGCTCTAGGATAGGCCTGGAGGGTTCTAAAATGGGTTGGAGGGAAATGTGGAGGTCTCTAGGATGTATCTGGGGGCTCCAAGATGGGCCCGAGATCCTTATGATGGGTCTTCTGGGCTCTCAGATAAGACTGGGAGGATGTGGGGGTCTCTAGAATGGGTCTGGTGGCTGCAAGAGGGATCTGGGGGCTCTAGGATTGGCCTGAGGCATTCTAGAAGGGGTCTGGGGGGCATAGAATGAGACTGGATTGATCTGGGGGTTGTAGGAGGGGTCTGGGGGGTCTAGGATAGGCATGATGGGGTGTAGTATGGGTCTGGGGGGAGCTCAGTGTCTCCGAGATGGGTCTGAGGACTCTAGGGGAGATCTGGGGGGTGTAGCATAAGTCTGGGGTAACGTGGGGGTCTCTAGGATGGGACTGACGGCTGTAAGAAAGGTCTGGGGGCTCTAGGATGGGTCTGGGAAGATCTGTGGGTCTCTAGAATAGGTCTGGGGTCTCTAGGAGGGGTCTAAGGGCTCTAGGAAAGGCCTGGAGGAGCGTAGAATAAGTCAAGGGGATCTGGAGATCTCTAGGATAATTCTGGCATCTTAAAGAGGGGTCTGGTCGTCTCTAGGATGGGTCTGGGGGCTTTTGAATACAACTAGATGGATATAGAATGTGTCCGGAGAGATCTGGAGGTCTCTAAGAGGGGTCTGGGGTCTTTAGGAGGGGTCTAGGGGCATGTTAGAATGGGTTTGAGGGGATCGGAAAGTCTCTAAAATGAGTCTGGGGTCTGTAGGACAAGCCTGGAGTCTCTAAGAAGGGTCAGAGGGCTCTCGAATATGACTGGGAGGGTGTAGAATGTGTCTCAGGGGACCTGGAGGTCTCTAAGAGGGGTCTGGGGCTGTGTAGAAAGAGTTTGAGGGGATCTGGAAGTCTTTAAAATGAGTCTGGGGGCTCTTGGAGAGGTCCAGGGGCATGTAGAATGGATCTAAGGGAACCTGAGAGTCTCTAAGACTGGTTTGGGGTGGTCTAGGTTTCACCTTTGGCAGTATATAATAGGTCTGGGGGGGTCTGGGGGTCTCTAGGACGGGCCTAAAAGGGTTTAGAAGGGGTCTGGGGGATATCTAGGGTCTCTAGGATGGGTCTAATGGCTCTAAGAAGGGTCTGGGGGCTCTAGGATGGGCCTTTAAGATGTAGAATGGGTCTGAAGAGATCGTGGGGGCCGTAGGCAGGGCGTGGGGGCCATATAGAATGGCTCCAGGGAGATCTGGGGTCTCTAGGAGGGGTCTGGGGGTGTTTAGAATGAGCCCAGGGGGATCTGGGAGTCTCTAGAATGGGTCTGGAGGGGTGTAGAATAAGTCTGCAGGGATCTGGGGGTCTCTAGAAGGGGTTTGTGGTCTCTAAGAGGGGTCTGGGGTCGTGTAGAATGGGTCTGGCAGTATCTAGCGTCTCTAGGATGGGTCTAGGGACTGCAGGAGGGGTCTGAATGGGTGTAGATTGGGTCTGGGAGTTGTTGAATGGGTCTGTGGGGGTGTAGAATGGGTCTGGAAAAATCTGGGGGTACCTAGGATGGGTCTTGGGGCTGTAAAAGGGGTCTAGGGTCTTTAGGATAAGCCTAGAGGGGTGTAGAATGCATCCGGGGGGATCTAGGGGTCTCTAGGATGAGTCTGAGGGCTCTAGGAAGGGTCTAGGGGCTGTAATAGGGGTCTGGGGGCTCTAGGATAGGCCTGGGAGGGTGTAAAATGGGGCTGAAAAGATCTGGGACTCTCTAGGATGGGTCTGGGGCTTCTCAGATACGACTGAAAGCATGTAAAATGTGTCTGGGGAAATCTGGGGGTCTCTACGATGGGACTGGGGGCTCTAGAACAGGCCTGAGGGGTGTAGAATAGGTCTAAGGAGATCTGGGAGTCTCTAGGATGGTTCTGGGGCCTGTAATAGGGGTCTGAGGGCTCTAGGATAGGTCTGGGAGGGTTTAGAATGGGTCTAGAGGGGATCTGGGGGTCCATAGGCTAGGTCTGGGAGGTCTAGGTTTCACCTTTGGTGGTGTAGAATGGGTCTGGGGTGATCTAGGGCACCTTAGGAAAGGTCTGGGGTATCTAGGAGGCATCTGGGGAAGTGTAGAATGGCTCTTGGGGGATCTGGGGTTCTTAAGAATTGGTCTGGGTGCTGTAGGATGGGTCTGATGGAGTCTGGGGGCTCTAAGATAGACCTGAAAGGGTGTAGAAGGGATCTGGGGGGATCTAGAAGACTCTAGGATGGGTCTGAGGGCTGTAAGAGGGGTCTGGTGGCTCTAGGATAGGCCTGGGAAGGTGTGACAAAAGCCACATTGTCCGACCAGGATATTCCTCCAGTCGCCAGGTTCCTGTTTGTCATTAGCTAAAGAATGCCAGCAGAAAGCCTGATGTTGGTTGACACCAACCTCTTCCACAACACCCCCTTCCTCAAAAGCACTGTGATGTTCCACTCACCTGCTCTGCACCGATTCCACAGTCAGATGCTGTGGCCGTCGTCACTTCTGGCATCTAAGATACCAAGAGACAAAATTACTGACACGCTTGTGAGAAATCACCAGACCTGTGCTCCTCCTTGCTCCCACCTGCATCCCAATCCACATTCATCCCTACATGCACAAGCCTGAACACCTTTGAGATTCAGTCTCTTCAGCCTATGCTACATTCGGGTTACACTCTCACAGCTGAGTCCAGGTTGTAATTACATCTGTTCAAGAACAATCCTCCCCATGCCCTTTCTCACAGCTGAGTGCACTTAGTAATTTTCCATTTTGACTCTACTCAGACCATCATCTACAATCCAATACACAGCCAGGGAGTCAGAGAGAGACACAGACATAGAAAGAAAACTTAAAAACCACTCAGATAAAGAAAGGAGCAAGAAGAAATAACAAACCAAGAAAAGGGAGGTATTAAAAATTAGAGTCAGGGAACCAGTTAGTGGGAGACATGAAAAACAATTTCAAAAGCAGCATTTTAAATTTTAAAACACTCCTTGTCTGCAACCCTTCCTCAATACACAGCAGCTCACCTACATAGGCAACAGAGGGCCCGAGCTCCTGGTGCCATGTCCACTGTCAGAGACGGCTCAGGGAATCTTTCCTCACTGCAGGGACTAGCTGTTCCTGGCTAGAGGAACCTGCCTGTGGAAACCCCCTGGATTCACTCCTCAGCCAGTTTCTCTCCATTAGCCACCAACAGGTGTGCCCAGGCAGCCCCTTTTATAGCCATAGCCACAGCCCCACCCTCAGCCTCACTGGCCACACCTGGGGTGCTCCCAGCCCCAGCTGGAGCCCATTGCAAAGAGGGGCCATGGCCAAAGCCCCACAGCACATGGCCCTCTCCTCTCGACCTGGCCACAGCCACCAGCTCCACATCTGGGAGCTGCAAACACATCCAGGGGCTGCAAACACTCACATCCCGGGGCATGGAGGAGGTAGGAACAGTTTCTTCCTTAACAGGTGGAAGAAATCCCAGCAGTGAGTTGGCTATGAGGCTCAGAGCCCAAACACAGCAGGACAGAGGGAGAGAAAGGGAAGAGAAAAGCAGGAGTGAAGGACAGTGGGTCAGGGAGGCAGAAAATGGGATGCTGTGATCCAGAGAGGGACGGGGACCGGGACAACAGTGTAGAGAGCTTGAGCTAAAAATCAGGGACAGAGAGATGGAGGAATGAAGAAAAGAGGGAGTGGGAGAGAAAGGCAGGAGGGACCGTCAGGAAAAGGAGATGGAGCTGAGACAGGGAAAATCCTTAAGTTATTGATGGAAAAGAAACAGAGAAAGGAAATAAGAAACAGAAACGAGGAGCCTTGAAAAGCAAAGAGAAAATGAGAGTTTGGAAAAGCGACGAGGTAGTAGAAACACGGGCAGGAATGGATATGAGGTCAAGGAGAGGGAGGGAAAGGCAGCTGGAGAATGTGAAAGGGTTCAAGAAAATTCACATGAATTTAAACTTTAAAAAACTATAAAAAAATTTATAGTTTAAAAACCCTATAGAGCCCCATGGAGTCCTACAGAGCCCTATAGACCATTATAGAACCCTACAGAAGTCCTATAGAGCCCCATAAAGCCCTGTAGAGCTTTACGGAGCCCTACAAAGCTCTATAAACACCTACAGAAGCCCTATAGACCCTTATATAGCCATACAGAGTACTATAAAAAAATTATACAAGTCCTATAGTGTGGATACTAAAAGGCTAGAAGCAGAAATTTTCCAGCTACTGCAGCGTCCTGTGAAAGTTCCTTTTCCCATGCAGGCTAGCTGAGAAACAGTTTGAGGTTTTTGTAAACTAAGACTTTATCTTGCACCTGTAGCTTGTTATGCAGTCTTGTTTATGGCACACTGGGAAAGTTGTTTTGAAATGGGTGTTGTAGCATTTAGCCAATCACTCTGGGAGGTGGATGGTCAAGCGACCAATTGCCTTGGCCATCCTTGTGAACCATGTTATATATATACACAGATTTGTAATTAATAAACGGCTGATGCTGCTGCTGCCGCTGCTGATACTGCTGCTGCTGCTCCTGCTGTTGGCGTTGGCTCTTTCTCCTGCACCTGAATTCTGTGTCGTTCTTCTCTCCGTCCCCGAGACGGCTGCGACACTATAGAGCCCCATAAAGCCCTATAGACCCCTATAGAAGCCCCACAGAACACTACACATCCCTATAGAGGCCTATAGAGCCTTATAGAACATGAAGATTCTGCCCAGTCTGTCCCGTTTCTTGCCCCCCCTGCCCCCCCATCACTTTGGTTCCACATCACAAAGGTTCCGGTCCATCACTTTTTCTGTCCCTGTCCCCACCTCCCCCACCCCATCGCTTTCCCCTATAGAAGCCCCACAGACACCTACAGAACACGCCCAGACCCACCCTTCACCCTTCTTTTCTTTCCTCCTCACATGCTTTTTACCAACTCGACTTTGTTTTACCTCATCTGCTTTTTACTGACCCACTGTTTTTTTTTTCCTTTTTGCCTGCTTTATCCCAACCCACCCTTCCATCTCTTCTTACAGACCGATCCTTCTTACAGACTCTTATAGAGCCCCATAGACCTTTATAGGCCCCAATAGAGCCCCATGGAGCCTTACAGAAGTTCTAGAGCCCTATAGAGTTCCATAGAGGCCTACAGGCCCCTATAGAAGCCCCACAGAACGCTATAGAAGCCCTATAGAGTCCCACGGACGCCTACAGATCTTTACAGAAGCCATATATAAGCCCCATAGAGCCCTAAAGAATCTTATAGAGCTTCATAGAGCCATACAGAGTTCTACAGAGCCTGAGAGAGCCCCATAGACACCTATAGACCATTACAGAAGCTCTAAAGAGTGCCATAGAAGCCCAATAGAGAGGCCCATGGGCCCTGTTGAAGCCCTATACAGCACTATAGAGTTTTATAGAGTCACAGAAGGCAAAGGCAGGGACTGGGAGAACGAAGAACCGCCTGCTGTAGGAGATGAGGTTCGAGACCATCTAAAGAACCTGAAGGTGCACAAGTCCATGGGACCTGATGAGGTGCATCCGCGGGTCCTGAGGGAGCTGGCAGATGAAGTTGCTAAACCATTATTCATCATATTTGAGAGGTCATGGCAGTCTAGTGAAGTTCCCAGTGACTGGAAAAGGGAAAACATAGCCCCCATCTTTAAAAAGGGGAAAAAAAGAAGACCCAGGAAACTACAGGCCAGTCAGTCTCACCTCCATGCCTGGCAAGATCATGGAGCAGATCCTCCTGGCAACTATGCTAAGGCACATGGAAAATAAGGAGGTGATTGGTGACAGCCAACATGGTTTCACTAAGGGCAAATCCTGCCTGACTAATTTGGTGGCCTTGATGAGGTTACAGCATTGATGGATAGGAGAAGAGCAACTGACATCGTCTACCTGGACTCATCTAAAGCATTTGATACTGTCCCACACAACATCCTTGTCTCTAAACTGGAAAGACATGGTTTTGATGGGTGGACCAGTCGGTGGATAAGGAATTGGCTGGATGGTCGAACTCAGAGAGTTGCAGTCAACAGTTCAATGTCCAAGTGGAGACCAGTGATGAGTGGTGTTCCTCAGGGGCCAGTACTGGGACCAGTGCTATTTAACATCTTTGTTGGCAACACGGACAGTGGGATTGAGTGCACCCTCAGCAAGTTTGCTGACAACACCAACTGTGTGGTGTTGTGGACACGCTGGAGGGAAGAGATGCCATCCCGAGGGACCTTGACAGGCTGGAGAGATGGGCCTGTAAGAACCTCATGAAGTTCAACAAGGCCAAGTGCAAGGTCCTGCATGTGGGTTGGGGCAATCCCAAGCACAAGTACAGGCTAGGTGGAGAATGGATTTAGAGTAGCCCTGAGGAAAAGGACTTGGGAGTGCTGGTGGATGAGAAGCTCAACATGAGCCGGCAATGTGTGCTGGCAGCCCAGAAAGCCAACCGTGTCCTGGGCTGCATCAAAAGGAGTGTGGCCAGCAGGTCGAGGGAGGTGATTCTGCCCCTCTGCTCTGCTCTTGTGAGATCCCACCTGGAATACTGCAGACAGCTCTGGAGTCCCCAACACAAGAAGGACATGGAGCTGCTGGAGCAGGTCCAGAGGAGGGCCACGAAGATGATCCGAGGGCTGGAGCAGGTCCAGAGGAGGGCCACAAAGATGATCCGAGGGCTGGAGCACCTCTCCTGTGAAGACAAGCTGAGAGAGTTGCAGCTGTTCAGCCTGGAGAAGAGAAGGCTCCATCCGGGGTGATCTTATTGCAGCCTTCCAGTACCTAAAGGGGGCCTACAGGAAAGCTGGAGAGGGACTTTTTACAAGGGCGTGTAGTGATAGGACAAGGGGCAATGGATTTAAACTGAAAGAGGGCAGATTTAGATTAGATCTAAGGAAGAAATTTTTCACTCAGAGGGTGGTGAGGCACTGGAACAGGTTGCCCAGAGAAGTTGTGGCTGCCCTGTCCCTGGAAGTGTTCAAGGCCAGGTTGGATGAGGCTTTGGGCAACCTGATGTAGTGGAGGGTTTCCCTGCCCATGGCAGGGGAGTTGGAACTAGATGATCTTTGAGGTCCCTTCCCACCCAAACCATTCTGTGATTCTACGATTCTATGATTTATAGAGGCCTATGGACCCCTGCAGAAGCCCTGCAGAGCGCTGTAGACCCCTACAGAGCCCCACAGAGTGCCATAGACCCCCATAGAGCCCCACAGAGGCCTCTAGACCCCCTCTAGACACCCTAGAAGTTCTAGGATTTTCCTGGGGCTCTAGGAGGGGTCTGTGGGCTCAAGGATAGGCCCGTGAGTGTCTTGAATAGGTCTGTGAGAATCTGGGTGTCTCTAGGATGGGTCTGGGGGCTCTAAAAGGGCTCTTAGAAAGCGTAGAATAGGTATCAGGGCATCTGGGGGTCTCTAGGAGGGGTCTAGGGGCTCTAAAATAGGCCTGAGTGGGTGTAGAATGGGTCTGTGGGTCTACAGGATGAGTCTGAGGGCTCTAGGATAGGCCTCAAGGGTCTAGAATTGGTCTGGCGGCATCTGGGGGTCTCTACAATGGGTCTGGGGGCTCTAGGAAGGATCTGGAGTCTCTAGGATGTGTCTGAGGGCTCTGGAATTACCCTGGGGGAGTCTAGAATGGGTCTAGGGGGATCTGGGGGTCTCTAGGATGGGTCTGGAGGCTCTTGGTTAAGGCTGGGAGGGTGTAGAATGGGTCTGGGGGATTCTGGGGTTCTCGAGGATGGGTCTGCTGTCTCTAAGAGGAGTCTGGGGTGTCTAGAATTGGCCTGGAGAGGTGTTGAATGGGGGGGGAGGGGATCTGTGAGTCTCTAAGATGAATCTGGGGGCTGAAGAAGGGGTCTGGAAGCTCTAGGATAGGTCTGGAGGGGCGTAGAACTGGTCTGGTGGGATATGGGGGTCCCTAGGATGGGTCTGGGGGCTCTAGGAGGGGTCTAGGGGCTCAAAGATAGGCCTGTGAAGGTCTAGAATGAGTCTGGGAGAATCTGGGGGTCTCTAGGTATTATAATATTATAATGAGCAAAATTCACCCAAAAGGCCAGCCACCTGGCAACTTGTTAAATATTAACACACCTAAATGGCCTAGGTGAATGCTTGTTTAGGTTCACCATTGTTGAGGCGAGGGCCGCGATCCGTCTTCCTTGCCAGCTGTGCGGTTCCCTTTGCCAGCCATTCTTCTATCCCGGAGAACAGGGACGAGCCATGACACCTTCGTTCCCCATGACACCTCTGCTCCCCATTTCAAGGACATTGCATGTTCTGTTCGGCCAGGGCAGGCCTTGTTCATGCCAACCGCATTGTGTTCCCGGGAGCAGCAGCTGCACCTCGCTTCAAAACTACCTTTAATATTGCAGCTTTTGAGCTGAACTTTGCGAAGCAGTACTTTTCCATTTCCCCAATTTGGGTTATTTTCCCACATAATCCAGCTGGTGACTATAGTCACTCGAGCTTCACAATGCCTAACTGGTTTTGGGGATGTCCATAGTATGTGGAACATCAATTGTATTATGTGCACTAGATATGGATTTAAAAAGGTTAAGCTTTTCATAAACAAAACATAGTGAGGTTAGAATTAGAAGAACAACAACAGGGTGAAGCGTTCTGTTGACAGTTCCTGTGTCAGTTGGGTGACCATCTGAAAAGGGTGTCCCACCATTGATGTTCCGCATCTCTTTTCACCTGTTCCAGGACACGATGTATTTCATCGGTATCATGATGTATGGTAATCAGAGTCCCTTTACCATCGTCCTGAACTTGTCCCAGCAGTTCCTTTAAATCCTGATGTTGTAGTAACTTTTTCCTTTAAGGTGAAGTTCATGTCAACAGGTACAGGTGAAGGTTGAGAAGAAAATCACATCCTATAATTTCAATGAAATCACATCCTATAATTTCAATGAAATTATAAACAGAAAAGTTTTTTCTGTTTATAAAGATTTTTTGCAAATTTTTTTTTGCATCTATAACATCATTGTTAATAGATATGGAATTACAAAAGGTTCTAAGATACACACAACCTTTGCCAGTAAGTTCAAGTATTGTTTTGGCATTCTCATTAGGACGAATTTCAAAACGACAAACATTTTGTTCAGTGTCAAGACAAATGTCTTGAGCCTGGATGGTGTTACCTTCACAAATGAATCCTTGTTGTTCTTGCACAATGCACGAATTGACATCAATTGTTTGCCATTTATCTCCATTTTTCCGGGCCCATACTCTGTGCTGCAGAGGACAGAGTTATAGTTCTGCTGTGATTCACTCCTAACGCAATGATTGGGTGTACTGTGAATACTGAAGCATTGTATATGGTTGGCACAAAAGCTGTGGCTGTGCTGGTGGTGGGGTCATAAGTAAAATTCACTAAGTACCACCAGGATTGGAATTTCTTTTCGAAGTCAATTGCATTATCCCAAATCACCTTTCTAATTTCAGCAGGTAAGGTGCCTTCTTCGCCTTTCCTTATAATTGAAGCAGTTATTGATTGTATCCATAGTTGAGCTTGGATATAGCTGAGAACCAAGGAAACATTATTTTGGACTGTACCAATTGTATCTATGATTAGCTTGTGATCTTTTTCATTCCTCTTTTCCCATTTGGGTAATATATCTGTTAAAAGCCATTGATAGTTCCCAAAGCCAATAGGGAAGATCGTAAAGGATGCTCCAATTTATTCAAGTCGCGGTTGTCGTGACTAGTTCGTTCATCAATATGGCAACCAATCATTATTACCCAGCTGGACTGAGTTAAAGACTAATTAATTAACTCAAGGTACAGACCCTGCCTACAAGAGGCAGGCCATTTCCTCCTGGCTGTGGGAGATGCAACAGTGTTCTTGGTGCTGCAGCCCAGGCTGGTGAGCAACAACTGGTGACCCTGACGTGATACATCCATGAGACCCTGGGAAGCCCCAACTCCCTCGCTGGAGCTCAGAGCCCGAGCTGAGCCTGAGCCAAAAGAGCCAGAGCTGGAGCCGGGAGCCTGAGCCAGAGTCCTTTGGAGAAGAAGGTAAAGCCTCAAGCCCCGATGTGGTATTCGCGGGAGGGAAGTGTGCTGGAGTTGGATGAATGGACCAGGTCTCTGCTCACCTTAAAGCCTTCGTGAAAACAAAAATTGTAAAACAAAAAGGGGGAATTATGGCAACCAATCATTATTACCCAGCTGGACTGAGTTAAAGACTAATTAATTAACTCAAGGTACAGACCCTGCCTACAAGAGGCAGGCCATTTCCTCCTGGCTGTGGAAGATGCAACAGTGTCCTTGGTGCCACAGCCCAGGCTGGTGAGCAACACATCAATACTTCAGAATCCATGCTAGTTAGAATTCCCAATCCTATTCCCAGGATGCCAGTCAGGTCCCTTTTTGTTCGCTTTGGGGTTCGTTTCAGCAGCCAGGTTGTCCATCCTTCATAGGAGGTTCTTAGAAATGATGAGCAGGCTGGCTGGACTCCTGAAACGTTATTTTGCATTAATAATTCAACTCGTTTGAGAGACCATGATGGGTTAAACAACATTTGTTGCTGGCCTGTGTTTCTGAGCACATATGGTCCAATTTAAGAAATTTTTGGGTTGGTTACAATGGGCAGTTTGGTACCATTTATTTTGAATTCTCCCCAGTATTTTGTGTGGTTTTTGTTGTATGTGACCCTATAAGGATCTTGTACAGAGGTCAAATTTAACCAACAATCTTGGTTTTGGTCCTCACATAGTATAATAGGACCTTGGGATCCAGTTCCGTAACTATTTACAAGTTTAGCAAGAGATTCACTAATCAATTTATATTGTACAGTAATGTTATCACCATTTACTACGGTGAAAAAGGGTATAATTCCATCTTTGTTTTTCAAGATGATCAGGATATCTGCGCCATGATATGTGACTACTGCAACAAGTACCATTAAGGGTTTGGCCACAGCATTTATTTTAAATTTAAATGTAAGGCCCAGCAGGGCAGGTTGCTTTTGCTGCCAATGGCATGTCACATAAACAGGTTTAATCAAGGTAAAATTGTGCCAACAGTTCCCTTGTTCACTGATAGAAGGTTTGGTGACTTCAGTGTTTACTGTACTAATATGTTGCTGCTGGGGTACCGTCCCGTGCTGCTTGTATAGCGAATGAAAGCTTGAGATCATGGCCATTCTGGGTCTTTTGGTTACAAGTCAAGGGTAAGATGTGGAATAATACCACAAACTCAACTTGTTGATTAGCTTTTTTTTTTAGAATTTAGGTTAACAGATTACCATGACCAGTAAGAATAGTATTACAGCTAAAATTAATATTAATAGGAGGCGTATCCACTTGTCCACATGCAGTTTATCCAAGATTCCTGAAAGAGAAAAAAAAAAGAAAAAGAACCATGCTCGGTTGCGAATACAACCGGCAAATGTTAATTAAAATGAGGATATTTATCCACCATCTGCAATGTTTGGTACAGCTACCGTTGAAGGTGCAGTGTTGGCATTCAATTGCCTGTAATCGATGGTGAGCTTCCATTGCCCGTTCGTCTTTTTAACTGGCCAGACAAGAGAATTACAGGGGGAGTGAGTGAGTGCGGGTAATAATACCTTGCTCCTCTAAGTTCAGGTTTACAAAATCAGAGACAACCCACAGCTGATCTTCATCGCTCTGTCCTGCAAAACTCCATAAGGAACCGTCAGGCAATTTCCATGATGGGCCATACAGCAAATCCAAGCCTAATGTGTCAGTACAGGCAGCACTGACTGGCACTCCAGCACGGGTTAGTTTTTCCTCTCCTGGAAGCCACAGAGCTGGTTTTGCTGTTGGACATTCTTTTACAACTCCTTCAATTTCAACAAGCTTCACTTTGTGGCGACTGGGTTTTATGCTGAGATCCTCAGCAGCTTTTATTTATTTATTTATTTTCCCACACCCTTAGAAAGGGGTATCCTGTGCTTTCATTCAGCTGACAGCCATCCACCAGTCTGTTCCCTTCCATGTAATGCCAGAAACTCCTACCTCTGCAAACAAGGCATGGCTGCTGGGCTGAGAGCCAGGGGTCTCACACCTGCACCCTACACATGTTCACCAAAAATCAAGTTCTTACAAACATCAGAGTCAGAACTGAAACACCACCTCAGTCCCAAATGTCATGACATTAGGCTTGACCTACTTGTCAGGCAATATTGCAGCATGAAGTATTCATAACCCAAATATCCGGAAACAAACAGTACTTGAGCTGAATCTTCCAACTCTGTACCTCCTATTCAGGAACCATGATGTGTGGATATTAAAAAGCTAGAAGCAGAGAAATTTTCCAGCTGCTGCAGCATCCTGTGAAAGTTCTTTCCCCATGCAGGCTAGCTGAGAAACACCTGTAGCTTGTTACACTGGGAAAGTTGTTTTGAAATGGGTGTCGTAGCGTTTAGCCAATCACTCTGGGAGGTGGATGGTCAAGTGACCAATAGCCTTGACCCTTTTTGTGAACCACATTAGATATATGGATTTGTAATTAATTAAGGTGGGGTATTTCCTCCTGGGTGTGGGAGCTGCATCAACCTGCTTTGGAGCTACACCCTGGAGCCTTCTCCTGAGTGACATTTGGTGACTCCGATGTGATACAACCGCAACTGAATTTAGAAGGTACATGCACCACACCCTGGGGCTCCAGGGACAGACCTTTAGACTGAAAAGATGGAGCAAAGCTCTGCGAAAGAAAACATGATATTTTTTGCATTCAAATCTGTGATAACAGTTGCGGGAGCTGATACAAGTGACGAAACTCTGTTAATTGCTAAATTGGGCAGCAGAACTTGAGTTTGTAGCTGATCCTAACACTGTCCTTAGCCCAGAAGCTTGGAAACTGCTAGGGGATAAGTTAATTCATGAGACTGCGTTTGGAGATAAGAGCATACTCGACCCTGCTACGTATGTGGGGGTCCCTATATGACATAATGCAGAAGTGGACAGCAGGAAGAGAAGAAAAAGAATTACTGGGCTCTGACGAATCTGAGGGTGAAGGTTCTGAAGGAGACGATGAGTTATTTGAGGGAGGGCTGACCCCGGACAGCACGGGCAGCGTACCCGTCGTGTCTCTGCTGCCCTCGGACACTGGGAAAGCCATGGGGACTGTGTGGCGGTCCTACCCCTGCCTGCGGGATTATGTTCCGCCTAAGTATCCTTCTCCACACAATTTTGTGATGACGAAATACCTCTCCAGACAAAGCAAAGCGTTGGAGCGTCCCCCACCCTTTGCCCCAGCTCCTCTGCACTACAGCCACCCGCACAGCTAGTTACTTCAGATACTACAGTGGGATTCGTCTTACCTACGGCTCCGCCATTTGCTCCTCAGCCGGGCCAGGTGCCGCCGCTTGCCACTCCGCGATCAGCCCTGGTGGCACCACAAGGACCGTCCGTGCTGCTCCCGGGCGTGACCATAGCGCCCAGGTCTTCCGCGGCTCCGTTTCCAGCACCTTCGCGTCCCGTGCCGACACCCGTGGTGCTCGGCTATCTGGCATATGCACCAGCATCTGGGCATTCTCCGGTACAGGTGCAGACAGCGCTACCACTGATGGCGGATTTCTTGACACATCAGTTTATGGCAGTTTTGTGAGAAATATCACAGCAACCAGCGGCACTGACGGAGGTGGTGTGGCAGGCTACTGCTGGTGGACCTGCGCTGGGATGACCTGGGCTGGCTATACCAACCAGCCCAGCAATGGCCCCGGAAGTGGCACCAAGCGTGGCGCCGGCAGCCCCGGCGGCAGTGCCTTCACAGACAGTGGTGCCACCGCAAGCTGCAACGCCCCAAGCTGCATTGCTGTGCGTAGCTCCGCAACCGTTCACAGCCTCCGCCGCTACACCGCCTGCTAGCCCAGCGCCTGTACCTGCCAGCCTTCCTCATCCGTGAGGCCTGACGATGCAGGCAGTGTTACTACCGACAAGCTTACTACACCGCGGGAAACTGTGGCGGCGGTCAGATGCCGGCAACCAGTAACACAGCTGGCCCACAACCATCCTTGGACGTTTCCAGAATGTAAGGTGACTGTGCGTCCAAAATATTCAAAATGTTTTGGGAAGCCGTCAAGTGGCGGGCTCTGGAGGCTGGGGACTGGGATTTAATAGAGAAAGTCGGAATGCCTGAATATGAAAAGGACCTGAGCAAGTTGTCATAGTACCTCAAAGTGGTGTGCAGGTGGATCAAGGTGGTAGTGAACCCACAGAGGGTATCATCCAAGCCTTTCCTGTACAGAAAGCTCTTCCTCACTCAGGTCAGTCTGACAAACATGAGATTATTGCTTGGAGAGTGGTCCAAGATCTACAATCCAAAGTGGCACAAAATGGGCTAGGTTCTCCTCAAGTCATGCAGATAATTAGAGTGCTGAATACTGACCTGCTCTCTCCATCTGATATTAAGCATTTAGGTCAGGTATTATTTCAACCTGTACAAAAAACAGTTTTTGAGGCCAATTGGAGAAGGATGGCTGAAAGAGCTGCAGCTGGGAATATGCAAGTGCCTCCATCTGATCCTAGATATGGAGTCCCAGCAGATGCTCTTATGGGAGCTAATGCCTTTTCTGATCCTGATCTTCAAGCCACCTGGCATCCTCAGGTCCTTGAGCAGGCTCAGAAGATTGGTATAGGAGCCCTATTAAAAGGCATGGACATGGCTGCTCCTAGAACACGATATGTGAAAATAACTCAGGCAGAAAGAGCACTTTTTATCTTTTGTGGAAAAGATTGCTGCAGCCCTCGAGAAGCAGGTCGAAGATGAGACCTTGCGGCAGCTGTTGTGCAGACAACTAGCAAGAGATAATGCCAATGATGAGTGTAGGAAGATCATAGATGCTTTGCCAGGGGAACCCACAATAACAGAGATGGTTGAAGCCTGCTCTAAGGTGGGATCTGGGGATCATAAATCTGCTCTGGCTGCAGTTCCGCGGCCTATTCAATCAAATTCTGATCATGGACTAAAAAGGCAACCTAAGGTTGAGAGCAAGCAGAAACGCATCAGACAAAAGAAAAAAAATAATGAGAACAGGGGAGCTGCTTGCTGCGAGAGATGTGATAGGCCAGGTCATTTTGCAAAATACTGTCAATCTAGCCAATGGTCGACTCCTGATACGCTCGGGAAACTTGACCAGGAGCGCCAAGGGAATGTATGCTCAGACACAAATACTTCCCCAGGGCATGGCACTGACACAGGCCTACTCAGCCAGTTTAGAGCCAGCACCCAGGGATCAGCTGGAGTGGATGTGCACAGCGCAGCAACAGCACCTACACATCACAGGCAAAATTTCTAAAAGTGGTCAAAGGCCAAATTTCCTTTGCCTCTTGGTTTCGGGACCTAAAGATAGAGGCATTCTCTGAGAAGGCTTATCCAAAGTGTCTGAACAGATTAGTGCTTAAAAAACACTGAAATAATCCAAGCTAATAACTTCCCAAAAGGACACAAGACTTCCTTGCCACAAACAACATGAGAGATCAAATGCAAGTGACTGAATACAACATGTAAACACACAACCAGCTGGGAACACCTCCCAGAGGTTTTATTTAATTATCAGTGAAGAGCTAGAGAAAAATAATTATGCACGTAAAGTATTACTGTAAATGACAGCTAATAAAACAGAAGGCTCAAACAGTTGCTGCTTCAGAGAGCAAGTAAGCAAACACAATCCTAGTGTAAATGACAAATCGTCATGCAGAATGTCGCTTCAAAAATGCCACTTCACTTAAATGGCACAAGGAATTCTAATTAATGGAAAGCATTAGACTAGAACATAAGGCAGCAAACATCACTAAAGAATAAACATATTCTCCTATGAAGGAAAATTTTCTCTGATCATGTTGCCAAGCTGACAGGAGCGTCTTCCAGGAGCAAGTGGATCCAAGTTATCAGCTGTGCCGTAATGGCCATTTTCAGTACTTACACTTCCTTTGATTCAAGAATAATTAAGCCTCAGCTGTAGAGAGAAGAATAGTATCATGAAGCCACCTAGCAAGCGTAATAAGAATAAACACCTGTTTATACTTCAGGAATGGAGGAACACTGGGGAGCGTTAGCAGGCTGGACAGATAGTTGAGGCATTTGTTTAGTTACAGGATCTCACACCAGCTGACGTGGATCCATATCCAAGTCGCAGCTTCAGCCTGTTCAAGTGAAACTCATGTATGACACTCAATAACAGTGTCCTGGTTTTAGCTGGGACAGAGTTAGCTCTTCTTTTTAACAGCTAGAAGAGCTCCGTGTTTTGGTTTTACTCAGAGGCTCGCTCTGAGAAGAATGTTGATAGCAAGTTGATGTTTGTGGTTGGACGTGAGACTTCAAGGACTTTTCAGTGTGCCGGAGTGCAGAAGCACGGCGGGATAAGGGGGGAGCATAGCCGGGACAAGGGGGCCACGATTCTCCTTGTGATTTGTGGTGGAACTTAAGATTGAGGGCCAAACTGGCCAATTAGTATTCCATATCATACAGCGTCATGCCCAGTATAAAAGTGAGGGTCAGCCGGGAAGAAGGGCTTTTGCGCTTTGGCTCTTTCGCCACTTCTGCTCTTTTGTGCTTGCTGCGCTTTTGCTCTATTGCTTTTTTTCCCCCTCTCTCTCTCAGTACTCCCACTCTCGGAGTACTATCTCTCTCTCTGCCTCTCTCTATTTTGGGGCCTTGCGTTCGTCCGGGATTGCAGCTTTGGGACGAGACGGGCTGCGGATAAGAGGGGGTGGTGAGCATCTACACTGTGTATTACTTATCTGTATTAAATTGTTCTTATCTCAACCTACGGGTTTCCCATTTCTCCTTTAATTCTCTCCCTCATTCCTGGGGGTGGGGGAGGGTGAGTGACCGGCTTGTGGGGTTCGGTTGCTGGAGCGGCTTAACCCATGACAAACAGCCAAGATTCCCTCATTTCCCCAGGATGCTGTGATGACTCCCAAGTGGCGTTTTAAACGGCAATGGTGTGGCCAGGGTTCCTCCAGTTGTTTGTCCTATGTCTCTTCCAGAGGTTGCTCCTGCAGCAGGACCAGCCAAGAGGAAAAGACTCAACTTCAAAGCCAGATGAACTAAAGTTACCAGCAATCAGTGTCTGCTCTCTGCAGCAAAGTGGGATGCAAGCTGTGGTCACAGAGGAGCTGCTACACTTCCTATTCAACCAGGTTCTGGGATAATCATTGTTCAGCATGCCAGGCTCCAGCACCAACACACATCGGCACACCGTGGCTTGGCACTGTGAGGCAGGAGGTTTCCATGTAACTGCTTCTATCTACGTTTAATAGGGAGACGGGGTAAAATAACTACCTTAATATCTGCCTCTCTCACAACCAAAACTTCACAGCATGGAAAAATCAATCATTTTTGCAGAAGAAAAAAAAAGTGTCATTAGACACTTTGAGCTCAAATCAATCCTGAATTACTCTTGTGAAAACTCAGTTCATTCAGTTGAAGTGAAGAAAGATGCTCATTATCAGTTGGTCTGTATATGCTGCAAAATTCATGCAAAGCAGACAATCAACTCAAAGCTAAGGTTAGCAGCAGTCATTAGGTCTTAGGTATTTCCTGCTGGAATTCTATTTAAGTGTTGAGGTTACCAAAGCAAAATTAACTCTTTATCTGCAAAGGAACTTCCAAAAGCAGCACAGGATGTTCTCGTCTGGACTTTTCTAAAGATATCCATTGATTTTTGTAACAGCAGACTTAACCAACAGCTGGGGCTCTGGAAAATCCCACTGCTTTTGTTATTAGAGGAGCTGTGAAATGAGATTCCGTAAATTAATGCTGAAAAGTTACATTTGTTCCTAGGAGGAGCAGTAGAATCTACCATAGTCCCTTGTGCTCCGTAACAGTTATATACACATTTAATACTTTTTTTACTATACAACAAATACACAATACATGGACTATATAACATAGATCACCCTCCCTATGACTCAGATTGAAATCATCTTTGATTATCAAGTTCTATTTTAATATTCCATATTTTCGACAAGGAAGAAAACCACAGCTTTGCCAGAGATTTCTTAGATTTGCTCATATGGCAGTTTTAAGAAAAGTAATACACACTGTAGGCCAAATTATGTTTTGAGTTACCAGGGTTGCATAAGAGTCAGAACAGAATTTGGCCTGCGAGATCTGTAATTCTGAATTACGATAACGTTCAAGGCAGAAAAAACATAGACTGTCTTTATATCAAGGGCCAGCAGTTGGGAGAAAAGACCAGCTCCCTTCTGTAGACTAATAAAATGTGGTACAGTGCCACCAAATAAGGGCAAATAAAGATGTCTGAACATCCCATTTTCAAAACGCATTTCAAGGGAAATAGTGATTATTAACAGTATACATGTCCGGTAATAATCACAGCTTTGGGAGTGGGGGAGGAAATCCATATAAACTAAATGGGCTCAGTATTCTGCTATTCACAGCCCACACGGCAGCCTATAGAACATCCTATCCTGCAAAATGCCAGTTTTAACAGGAGGGGAAAACACTTTGCATTTGGAGCATAGCTGACAGCGCACCTACAAATTTCAGAAAGTCCTTTTTCTCCATGCATTTTCATTCTTTGCTCACTTCCTAGAGCATTACAATTGCAATTGTACCCTCTTGGCATTTGATAAAAATACCAATTACTCTCTTTTAATCATGGAGTGCACTTTGATCACTACACAAAAGAGGTCCTCAGCCTGCAACTAGCTGAGGACCACTTGTTTGAAAAATCCTGCTACTTCAGTAAGGTTTCGTGTGCACATCCCACAACAGAATCACGGCCTGAATGAAAATCTCCTTTTAAGTTTTCTTCAGGGTATCTGCCTGATGTGCGTAAATCGCTCGTCGTTATCTATAAAGATCATAAAAAAATCCCAAAAGTATTCTAAGCAGAGGAACCTTTTGCCATAAGCAGTTTCAGAGAAAGTTAACATATTTATAATTTTTACTCCAAGTCTATTTCCAAAGTGGTTTAATAACTTGCTTTACTTGAACTAGCAATAAAGCAAAATCCCTGGGAATTTTCTGTATGTACTTAGCTGTGCGATGGGACTAGAGCAAGAAAGCAGTTTTCAGTTGACATGATTCAAACTAAATCACGCTGGCATTCATTTAGCACAAAATAAAAGAGGGGCAAGGAAAAAGCATAAAAAGGAAAACACTAGTACAAATTTGGAGGACAAACCTGCTGTAAATCTAGTGAACACAGAAGAGGCACTTGGAGTTGAAACTGAATTAAGTGGTACTGGCTAAGCAAGCTGTCTACCCTCTCCCCTTTGCCAATAACACACCATTTGACAGGTCTTATCGTTCTGCATCACTGGGAGGGGAGCGGAGAGCTGGAAAGGGCACTAAATCAACAAAATCAACATAAATAAGACATAGCATTGTGCAGCAGCGGCAAGAGACTAAGCACCATGCACTGCCATTTAATGGAGAGAGATGACGTTTGCAGTCTTCCTGAGGGAAATTTTCAGGGGTCTGATTGCAGCTGCTATGACAACAAGGGAGAGGATGTGATGTCACCCAATGACCCGAGTGACTGCTGTCACATTGTCCCAGCACAGGGCTCGACTCGCCAGCTGGAAAGCCAGTAGAGACCTCATTAAGTGCATCTGTTCAGTGATTACTACAACTTTCCCTGCACCACGCTTTCAACTTTGCACACAGCCGTAGCACAAGGCGATGGATGAAGTCACGAGGGTTAAGTTCCCAGGCCTGAAGAGTTCGAGCCTGTAGCTATTAGAAATCTGGGATCGAGTTTCAGCAAGATGGTTAGATACAAGCTCTGTCTCCAGGCAGGGAGAAGTGGGGAGCAAAATCCTATGAGCATAATCTTGATGAAGTCTTGGAAGCGAGCCGTGGAAAAGCTGCGTGATTTGCTTTCCTTGTAATGTAGGGCAGCTCCTTCTCTAACCTACAGCAGCATTCACTTTAACTGGAAAAGACTGTCCAGGACACATGCTTTGCTCATTTAAATCATTGCGGTTCTCCCAACTGCAGTGGAGTGATGCAGATTCACCACTGGCCAGGATCCTGCCTCTTGACTTGATTTGCACTAGTACACAAATAAATGCAAGACACATCCAGGAGCCTTTTGCTTTCTTATTCATGCAGAGCTACAGAACTTGGAAAAATGAGCTTGCATTTACACTAAGTCAGGAAAATAGACCAATTAGTGCAGCACAAGGGTTTAAAATAGAAGATCTGCAGCAGAAATGCAAATGCCCAAAGGAAATTAGGTTTAAAAGCTCCTCAACTCTGGTCCTTGCAGTGGCAGTATGAGGAGGAAGATGCAGACCTCTGGTTTTTGACACAGGAGAGGGAGCCAGCTGGGGCTGCGAATGAGGGAAGTGCCTGGCTGCCTGCCTAATACTGAGCTTAAAAGGCACAGAAGAGTTCTTGCCTGTTCATTTCTTTTGAATTTTGTGTGTTCTAGAAAATCCTAAATTTGTAATTAATCATTCTCCGTGAATTCAGAAGGCATCGGGAGGAGGAGTAGTTGACCAAAGACCAGAGAGGAGACAAAAGCAGGGGCAGTGCTATTTCTCACCATGGTAGGATGAGGCCCCTCTTGCCAGGGAGCAACAACCACTTGTTGTCTCTAGGAGAGGACTCACTGTGTTTCCTTCCCTCACAGGGAGATGAGCAAGAGGACAAACAACACTGTGAGTCTGAGATCTGGCACAAAGGGAACAGAGTGCCCCTTGCCAGCCAGGGGTCTTCACCTTCTGCCCTATTTGCACCTTCTCTTGGGGGATCTGCTGCCCTACAAGCCCAGTTTTCATAGCTGCTTCCCCATCAGGGAATCTTATTTCCAACGCATTGAGGGGTTTAGACCATTTGGTGACATTTAGTCCTGAAGCTAGATTCACAGATGACAGAGCACCAACACCTTGATATATGTAATTTGTCAACCTTAAAATATCGGGACCTTGTAGATGCCACAGACATCACCATCTCCACCTCTTTATAGAAGCAGCTACAGGTTCTATAGAAGTACCAGTTTCTATAGTCTACAGCTACAGAAGTACCAACAGTAGGAATTCCTATTGCCCATCACGGTGGCAGAAACCATCCACCCCACACACAAAGGGCCAGCTGGGTATCTCACCTGTACGCATGCCAACTATGCAGGCTCCTTTCAGGTGTATTGTCAGGCAGAGACCAGACTGGTTTGAAGCTAAAACACAACTTTGTAATGGAGCGAGCAGAAAAAAACTCTCATAACTTTAGAGCTTTATTTCACAACCTATTTGCTGACTACCTTCTTTAGGTGCATTTGTTGGGGGTAGGGCTATGTTGCAAGAGATCTTAATTCTTTCTAGTCTGTTATAGCTACATCAGACTTCCTTAAACTACATTAAAAATCTCACGTCCTATTGCAAGCTTAGTATTTGTATTATATTAAGAAACTTAGATTTCCCAGTTCCTAGATTTCAGGTGACAGCATTCCACTGCTTACACAGAAATCATCAGTGCTTCCTATCAGTTCTTACTGGCAAAATATCCTCTTAGTAAGGTCTATCAGGAGAGAGAGGGCAAGGAACAAAGCAGTGTTTTGGAGGTTTCATTGTTGTTTTTCGAGTCTTTTGTAATATTTCATAACAAAGAAAATGATAGAGTTTAGGTACAAAGACAGGGAGAAGCTATAATCCACAGCAGGAGGAGTGGCTGTGCCTTCCCCCTTCACCTTTTTGCCAAGGACACTGTTCGTATGCAAGCAGAGATACCTCTCCCCCTCCCCGAAAGCGGACTGACCCCACAGACAGACGTTTCTCCCAGAAATGCCTCTCCATTTCCTTTGACGGAAGGCTACAAGTGACGCACGTGCAGAATTAGAGATTCGTCAGGACCTTATAATTACAGCGTGCTTTCAAGACAGAATGACACTTTTTATTATAAGCAACTAAGGGCAGAATTAAAGTAAATTTCCATGAAAACGCACTGCGTATGGGCCTAGAGGTGTCTTCTGCTGAAACCTGCCTCTTTTGTGGGTTGCGAAGGTGTCATTGCCCTTAGATGAACGACAAACTTCAATAAGGCTGAAAATCAATACAGAAGAACAAAACAGTTAATTCCTACAATGTACACAGTTCTCTGACCAGAATACAGTTCAAAAAGTGAAACTGCTCTTATTTATCTGATTTCTTTCTAGAATAATTTTCAAACGCCATTCCTGTCTATTCCACTCCTAATGGACAACCTTTCAAGAGAGAAAAACAGAAATTCCACAGCAGCGTTTTCTTTGACACTAAAGCACACGACAGAGCTGAAGGTATTTTTCCTTGTCCTAATAAATTTGAGTTCAAGATTTAGTTTGCTTCCAATCTTCCTCACCCCAGCTGAGACCAACACAGCACACACACCTCCTCAAGCAACGGTTTCTTCGACCAAAACACAGAAGCGACCTGTCAGAGGGACCGGCAAAAACTGCTGTGGCTGTTCTAACTGTGACATTGAAAGGGATGTTGAAATTGGTTTCAAGTAATGAACATGAGAAACTCCAGCAACATTAAGAAAACCACATTTTAAAAGAACTATTTAAAAAGAGGGCCCGAAGCACCACCAAGCAAAACTCAGACCTTCCGTAATAATTGAAGGGAAAGCCTTTGCACGCAAAACGGAGACCGTCCTCCTAAAGAAGTTTTCCTGCAAGATTTAGAAACAACTGCTGTGAGCTACACTAAGTGCTTTAATGCCACATCCCTCCTCTCCAGTAACACCTGAGTTACAGCAGAACTCCCCATCACTTCATTGCATTCTAATCTATAAAATTAAATTTACTAGATACTTTGGATGGGACAAAACAGTGTTGCCAGGTGCTTCTGGATATGAAAAGCAGAGAGTGGGAGCTTTAATGAAGTTAGCTCTTAGTCATAGGAAGGTGATAAATGCAGAAAGAAAATATCCTCTTGTTAACGTTTGTGTTTACCATTTTTCCAGGTTTAAAGACAATGGATGTTCCTCTGTCTTGCACCTTTAGTCAGTCAATTACAGCAGCAAAGTCAGCAATTAACACACTGGCATTCTGATTCAATAGCCTTTCATTTGCACAGGAGTGATGAGAAAAGGCACAGGACAAAAAAAAAAAAAAAAGAGGCCTTAACTCTTAATTTCTTTTTTGCTCAACTCAGGGCTGTTCTGTTATGTTTTAGTTTTAGTGGAGGAAAATTTAGCCAAAGTTAAACAAGAGCTGAAATACAATAACTTGTGTATACAAAACTTCATGAACTCTGAAATTTGCTGACATAGACCATGGCAAACAAAGATCTTGACGCTTTCACTGAGATACACTGAACTTTCCAGAGCAAACTAAATTGCATGATTCTTGTCTTGAGTGATCCCACTAAATGGCTTACACTGTGGCTCCACTATGGTCCCTTTACATCACGCTACCAGTGCAAAAAGTCCATTAAGAGCAGAATATCCAAAACCACATGGAGATCGTCAGTGGGCGTGGAGCAGCACAGCTCAGTCTTCCTCAGGGTCTCTGTCGAAAGGGATCTGGAGGAAAGGGATTTGCAACTAACTTGTTCCTTAGTACAGAAGAAAGCTAGAGAGCATTGACAAACATTTGCCTTTCTGGTATGGCACATGCCTTTTTTCTGCAGGGATCTGTGAAGTCCTTGGGAAGCACAGAGTTCCCACAGCTCTCCTGTCCCACCACCAGTACTGTAGGCAGCCAAGGTGAAAATTATAGAGCAGTCAAGAAGCTGCTCTAGGTTGCACTGCCACGTGAACGGACGCTGACCATCTCCAGAGACAGGAGGCTATCTAACTGCAAGCTATCTGCAAGGAGCTCTTCTTGCACCAGCCTTCTTCCATGCCCACATGCTTTCATGTTTGATGTTAGGCCTAGCTCTTTCATTAAAATTTCCATAAAGTCTCACTGTAAGCGATCATTTCTCAAAACACTGTGAAGATCGTCCTTTCTTAGCAGTTAGTATAAGGGTGAATCAATGCGAAAAATTTTCTTTTGCACCCAAATGGAAACTCATTTCTCTCAGCCAGATATCACTGTTCCTCAAGACTATCAGCCTTTTCTCCCAGCTGATGCTTCAACAGCAGGTGCAGCAGCTCAGTATTTCCCAAGAACTTCTTCAAAAATTGCAGTACTCAAAACTAGATACCTGCACAGAAGTCTCCTCTGACAGAAAAAAAAGAAGTTGAAGCCTATCCCTGACACACTAATGTTGCTGTGGGATCTTTTGGAGACATTAATTTTCTTCAGTATAAAGATTAACAAATACATGAATCATTTGGGTCTGTCTACCACACAGTGCTGGTAATACCAGATAGCATGTTTACAAAGTTTGCATGGTTATGTGAGTCAATCCAATGCACACTTGCCCAGATATAAAAATAAATGTTATATAATGCACAGATCACAGAATCAATACGCTGGTTGTGTGCACCGAATAGAAGAAAATAGCACAGGAACTCCTATGCAACAACTGTCCTGAGAAGCAGAAGCTGCTGCAATTCTAAATCTGAGTCACTTGATCCAGAATTTGGTCTGGTTATTTTGTGAGCACGAGTAGCAATAAAGACAGCAGAGCAACAAATACAGCAATCCTGTTGGTTTGTCCCTGAACTAGAAAAAATAATTAGGCACAGTCATAAACATTCAGCGTCTTAACATAACGTGCCTGGGCTGAAAATATTTTTCGTCCAGACTGACACAAACTAATGAAATAACACTGTTAGTAATGATATTGAGAGACGGAGAAATGAAAATAGGGAGTTCAAAAGTCAGCATGTTGCAACTTAACCTGTGGAGAGACTACCACCTTCCCATTAGGGAAAGAAATTTGAAAAGTAGTATTTGCATGGCAGTTTCACCTTTGAAATGCTATATGCACATTAACAGATCACTACATGAAGATATTTTAATGAAATGTATGTTTCCATCTCCAATTTTTTCATTAAGTTTAATGTTTGCATGATGTTAATGATTGCAAAACAAGTCTTCCGTAAAGCAGAGGAAAAACAGGTACCTCCTCCCACACCAATAAAAAGCTTGTATCCATCATTATTAGATGAAATTGTGACCCAATTACACCACCACAATCTTGATTTCACAATTACAAGGAAGTAGAATCACTGTCATCTTAAAGGTATTCAAGCGGAATTTGTATCGAGTGATTATTACAAGTTATCTGTTTATTTTAATTTGGATTCTATCTAAAAATTAAAATGGGATGTAAGCTTGCACTTCTTTTAAGATATATAGGGATTTATATAAGGTAGCCTAGTGTGATATGCAGTTTTAACACAGCAGCCTGCTCAGATAATCCTCAGATTTTACCTTTTACACAGCAAGTCTCTTGGAAAAACACACAGACACCTGTCGCTTTGAGAAGCCTCAGTTTTCCCGAAGACATTGAACACAGACAATAAATTGCACCCTTCAAACAGCTACAACCATCAGTCCTAAAATTCCTAATCTCTCCTCACATCTTTCCCTGCCCAAGCAATTTTGCTTTTTGTGTTTGAGAGGCTACAAGAACTGTTACATACATCTTCACGCAAATTGAGAAATGGCAAAAGGTTACAGAATTTGGAAACACTGGCTAAGTGGACAAGGAAATACTGGAAACAAAGCCAAGGCTGCCAAGGGTTATGTTCTGGGCTCATCGGAAGGAAACAATAATGAGCAAAAGACTGTTCATGTCCAAAAGTGTAACAGTCAATACATAGGCTGTAGAAATACTACTATTATTATTAACAGTGACAGCTGGTGCAGAGGCAGCAAATTCAGCTCTCACTATCAGCGTTACCAGCACGACCCTAAAGGCAGAGATCGCCCTGGCATTTCTGCAACAGCTTCTTCTCCTTTATTCCCGATGATTCAAAACCAGTTTTGTATTCAGCAAGAAGTCCATGAAGGACCAATGTTAATTCACTCACATAGTAACTGTCCTGAGGGATTTATTAAATAGCTGGACTCCAGAAAAATTAGCCAAGTCTTTAAAAAAGAGGTAATCAAAAACTGTACCCAAGAAAAAAAAAAAGACATGCAATCTGATGAAAAAGGAAAGAGGATTCTACCTCTGCAATCTATCAGCTATAGCAGGCTGAGAGGCCCTTTGGTCAACCTCCTCCAGAGTCATACATGCCTTCCCAAGCATGGTCATATCACAACACTGTCCAAGAAAGAGAACTCGCCCATACGCTCAGGCCAAGGAAATGGCCCAGACTCAATCTGCCTCTGACCAGCAAGAGCTAACCCTATCTCCTCGTCTAGTCCTGCTCGTGCAGCATGTTGGCAGCAAGTATGGGATGAATCTAGAAACGGTGTCCTCAATCTCCATCATCCAGATCGTCTTGTGTTACATGAATCTGACACTGTGCGTCAGCACCACTGCTCTGCAGCTCTTCCTTCTGCAGAGCCAGGGCAGCTCTGCCGCCTTCTTCAACCACCCATTCGGTAGCTTAGGCCAGAACTGGCCGGGGACAGCCATCCTCCATGGGCCTTCCCCTCCTCACACTGGACACCCCCCTCCAGGCCCCAATGCCCCCACTAGCCCTGCAGTGGACTCCTCCCGCAGCAGCAGCAGCCCGCAGGACGCTGGGCCCTCTCCTCCCCTCTGCCCCTCTCTGCTACTGGCGTCTGCAGGGATGATGCCACGTGCAGGCAGCCAAGTGCTTGGAGAGTCATGGAGACTCCCAGACCTGACCGGACCCTCCTGGGAAAATGGGGCCGCTGTTCCCTTGAAGAGACCCCAGGCCTGGCACCAGGAGGGGCTGGAGTCCAGGGCACACGGAGCAGCTGGCAGGCAGGCCACTGCCCAAGGGGCAGCCCTTTTCTCTGGCAGGCAGAATGGCAGCCCAGAATGGACCTGCAGGGCCCCATGGGCACTGACCAGCCACGCTAACTGCCGCTGCTGACGTCAGCAGCTCCATCACACCAGCAGCCAATCATGCGGCTGGCCCACAGCGCGCTCAGCACCCAGAGAGCCTGGCAGCAAACGCGCGTGGCAGACGAGGACCCCGCAAAGCCAGGCCACTGCCCACAGTGAGTGGGACGCACGACAAGAGGGTCTCTGAAGCCCTGAGGATGCCTCCACCTCCCAGAAAATGGCAGCGGGCTGACAGCCGCAGCAGCAATGATACCAGGAGAACAGTGGCTGGTGCTCACCTGGGCAGTGATGTTGAGCCCATGGATGTCAACCCACCACACAACGGTGATAAGCCCATGGAGGTCGACCCACCACACACCACTGATGAGCCCATGCAGATCGATTCTCCACAAACTGGTGATGAGCCCATGGAGGTGGATCCTGCAGAGTAGGAAGAGCCAACGGTGGTGGATCCACCTTGCGGAGGCCTGGTGGGGCACCGCACCACCACTGCCGGAGTGCCTCACACATCGTGGTGCCCAAAGCGCCACAGGACTGATGGGGACTCTCAGGGACCCTCCCAACGGCCAGCTCCCATCAAGCGGCGCCACTCCCACTGCCAACTGTAGCGGTAAGTCAACCATCCACACCGACAGCTGGTGGGCTCGCCGGGAAGATCACCTGGCTGTCAAGCCACTCATGAGCCCTGCTTCCCCACCCCGCAATGCTGCCTATCATGAAGGGGGGCATCTCCTTTGTCCTGAGCCCTGGGGAAGAGGGGAGGAGAGGGGTTCCCATCTTATGGACCTCCCATGGACCCGCCTCAACAGGTCCATGTTCCCAACATAAGCAGGACATGGACCTGTGTGAGTGAGTCCACAGGAGGGACATAAAGATGATCCAAGGGCTGGAGCACCTCTCCAATGAAGACAGGCTGAGAGAGCTGGCGTTGTTCAGCCTGGAGAACAGAAGCCTCTGCGGAGATCTTAGAGCAGCTTTCAAGGACCTAGAGGGGGCCTGTAAGAAAGCTGGAGGTCTTCGTACAAGGGCGTGTAGCGACAGGACAAGGGGCGATGACTTGAAACTGACAGAGGGGAGATTTCCATTAGATCTAAGGAAGAAATTCTTCACTCAGGGTGGTGAGGCACTGGACCAGCTTGCCCAGAGAAGTTGGGGATACTCCATCCCTGGAAGTGTTCAAGGCCAGGTTGGAAGAGGCTTTGAGAAACCTGATCTAGAGGAAGGTGTCCCTGCCCATGGGACTCCACGGGGGTTGGAACTAGATGATCTTTAAGGTCCCTTCCAACCCAAACCATTCTATCATTCTATGATTTGATGACTCTGGACAGCAGCCCCATAGCACCAGGAGGAGTCCCTTGGAGTCCACTGGACACCACTGGAGACCGCTGGGGACCACTGGACACCGTCAGACACTGCCGGAGACCGTCGCAGACCGCCAGAGACCATCAGAGACCACCAGACACCGCTGGAGACTGACGGAGACCATCAGAGACCGCTGGACACCACCAGACCCCGCTGAAGACCACTGCAGACCGCCAGACGACACTGGACTCTGCCGGATGGATATTTTTCTATATTTTTATATTCACGCCTAAGATTTTCATCTTTGTAAATTCTTCTCCAGCTTTTCGTATTATGAGAGTCACTAAATTTATGTTTGAGCCATACTTCTGTAGTCTCTTCTCTTTTCCTATTTCTTTTACATAAGTTTCCGAGTGAGCAATCATAATCCTCGGCAATGCTATGGTCCTTCCTGCATACCATTTGTTTTTTCTAAGATTTAGGACAAGAGCTTCAGAAAAAATCTACTCCGAACACAAAAGTGGGATTGTCATCCAGAAGAAATTAGTTACAAACCTCAGATCCATGCAGAACTTCAATTACTCTTTTCTTCAACAGAAATCCCAGGCTGATTATTTTTTATTCATATGGTCTTCTCCACAAATTCACAATTTTCTTCTTTAGGAAGCTGGGCTATATCTAACAAATAGAGCAGAGCTACCAGCTACCACAAGCACTGCTCACCTCTGATGGTGGTCTACTCCTAGACATAAACCATCCTACTGCCCAGGTAAACCTTACCCATCTCAAGAAGTCTCACTGCACATAAGCCAAGTTGTTATTGTTAAGAAATGCAAAAAGGACAAACAAATTAAGATTACTATGGTAATGGTGTAATAGCTGGTGATTCTTAAGTAAAATATTACCTCTGAGTAGTATCTCTGAAGAACTGTGGGGCTGTTTTCTTTGTTTGTTGTTAGCTATGCACCGAGAAAGAAAATTCCTTTGGGAAAATTCCAACTGACTTTTCCAAGAGCTTCCATTTCACAGCAGCTCTCACTTTCCTTTCTTTCTCATAAATACACGCAGTGTGAGCTGTTATAAAAAACCACATAAATTATGTCAACCAGTTAGTTTTCTTAGTATAGGCTGATGTTGTCAGTCCAACATTTTTATTGCCTTAGCGGGAAAGAAAATTTCAAGCAGAAAATAAAAATATCTACTAGCCCATTCAGAGAAGCAATAAGCTACACTTAATCAGCAGCATCACTGAGCTGCCTCTATAAACCAAATTTCAGAGCAGTAAGAGTGACGCCAGACTGCACTTTCCTCCAGGAACTGAGGATGAGATTTAAACACATGGGAGATCTCATTACTGCACGAGATAACGGCCCGTACTTCAGACTTTTTCTTTTTTGAAATTACACTAAACAGTAAGTTACAGATTAGAATTAAGAAGAAATCATTCACTTGCCAAAGCTGGACTGTTCCTTGCAGCTTATCCTGGGTTCCCTACACTCTATTTATTATATAACGGCACTTCTGTTGGAGCTGAGGAACAATATGGAATTACATGCCTTATTTTTATAATTTGAGCCTCTGGGTAGCATTTTATTGACGAGATTTTCTTTGAGCACTATTCTTTTACAGTTCTTTCAAAAACAATCTCTTCCTCTGATTTCCATGGAGAATCTTAATTACTAAAGAGTACAGTCTCTAGTAATCACTGATTTAAATAACCAGAACTGAATCATTACAAAGGTTAAAGAGAGAACACCGTCTGAGTGCATTAAGAGATACGGTTTTTAATTTTTTTTCTCTCTCACTAAATTTGCCTGTGCTCTTGGACCCAGGTCTTTTGAACTTTCTAGGGTATTCTAATGTACGTTTAGCAGCAGAACAGTGCTAATGGAAGAAACTTTAACTGGATTTTTCTCATTTTCAACCTTCGGCAACCAACCTGACACACCTGGACAGAAACCATCCCAGACTTCATTTTTCTCTGCCATTAATCTGCACTTGACTGTACTGTTGTGTAACCACCTTGTAAAATGAAAAGTTACACCTTTTTGTTTCTTTTCCAGAGAGTAGGATCAACCGTGCTTTTCCAAAAACAGGATCGATCTGAAAGCGCTTCCTGGGAAAACCTTGCCAGGAACATTGGGAACTTCTTTTTGTTTAGCTGTTGTATGCTACAGTGTTTCCCCATCTGGACAGATACCTTGAAGACTGTTTGGAAAAGGGAAAATAAGGAAAGGATTCTCACAGTAAAAAAGGAGATGATAACCCTTTTACCAAAGAAATCAAACAAAAAAAACTGGAGATGTAACTTCGAGACTTAGAGAAATTCAGAAAGAACAGAAGTCTCAAAAGGGGGAAAATCGGTGTATGTCACCACATTACCAGATCGATGATCAAGTCAGGTCACAAGGACCGGGCTCAGCATTTCAACTTAAGTAATGAGGAGCCTCATCCCATTGGACCAGGATCTTAGCAATTTGGCCATGTAAATGCTTCACTAGTTGCCAAATTCTCATCCTTTAGCTGAACTTTACTCATTTGAAGAACACCCCCCCATTGCTGAAGTTACAAACCTCCTGAAGAAGACCCTCACCCTCTGAGGTCTTTAACCTCACAGCCAGCAGGGAGCAGGCCATGGTGTCTACTTTTTTACACCCTGGCTTCCAGTCAACAGCACTACTTGGTTTGACCCCACGTGGAGCCATGGAGACCACTGGCAGGTATTCATCAAAGCTGACTGGAACCCAGGACTTCCAGCACACCAGGGCACACGCTAAACTGACACTCTTCGGGCGCCTCAATGACTTCGTATCAAGTTTGCTCTGTGCAATCTCTACTGAGCAAGAAATGTTCATGGACTGAGAGCCTTCTTGGGAATGGCTGGGTGGTGCCGACTCTGGATCAGGAATTACGGTCTCACAGCTAAACCCTTGTACGAGGCAAAGAAGGTGGTACCATTTGTATGGGGCCTGGAACAACAAAGGGCCTTTGAGGACTTAAAAAGGGCCTTGATGATGGCACCAGCACTGGGAATCCCAGACCGAACCAAAGATTTCCAGTTGTTTGTTCACGAAAGGCAACATCCTGCCCTCAGAGTGTTGACCCAAAAGACGGGGAGCTGGAAAAGACCAGTTGGGTATTTCTCCAGACCACTGGAGGCCATAAGCAGGGGGTGCCCTACTCGCCTCCGAGCAGTTGCTGCAACAGTGATGCTCATACAGGAGGCTGGAAACTGACTGTGGGAAGAACAAGAATGGTGTATGTGCCAACTAACCTGATTAACCCTGCAGTCTTTTTAAATTCTGCACAGGAAGAAGGACAAAGAGAACACGACTGGCGACGATCAACCACATGTATTCCATTTGAGAGGACTTAATGGACACACCACTGGAAAAACCTGGTTGGGAGCTGTACACAGATGGCAGCAGCTTTGTGGAAAATGGAATTCGCTATGCAGGATATGCGGTGACAATTGAAAATTCTGTTATAAAACCAAATTTGTTACCTTGCACAACTTCAGCTCAAAAAGCAGAGCTGATAGCCTTGACCAGAGTGTTAGAACTAAGCAAGAAAAAGAAAGTAAATATTTGGACTGATTCGAAATATGCCTTTGATACAGTACATGTCCATGGAATCCTATGGAAAGAAAGAGGATTATCAACCTCTCAAGGAACTAACATCAAATGTAAGGAAGAAATTTTACAATTAATACAAGCAGTTCAGACACTGACTAAGGCAGCACTGTAAAGCACCAGTCAGGAAACACCAAAACAATTATAGGAAACAATTTGGCAGATAGAACTGCAAGGGAAATTGCAAAAAGAAAAGCTTTACAAATGGCATTAATTCCTACCAGAACCATTACATTACCAAGAGATACACCTAAATACTCAGAGGAAGATGAAAAATTAGGTAAGTTACTAAATGCAAAGAAGAATTTGGCAGGATGGTGGGTGACGATAACAAGTCAAGTAGTAATCTCACCACTTTTAATGAGGGGAATAACACAAAACATAAGGAATGTCACTGGGGAGCAGTGGTAGCTCTCCTAAGGAGACACATATTCTCATTGAAAATGCTATAAATAGCTAAAATGAGAACTGCAAAATGTGGGATATGTTTAAAAAAAACCCAATCCAGTTATAAAGAGAAAAGTTCAAATGGAAATACTGAAATCAGGAATGGAACCAGGAGATTACTGGCAAGTACATTTTTCAAAATTACCTGAGGAGCAACGTGGGTATCGATACATTGTGGTAGGGGCTGACACTTTTACTGGACAGCTGGAAGCTTTTCCCGGTTGAACCAATGAAGCAAAGGAAGTCATTCAATGGCTACTGTAAGAAATTATCCCAAGATTTGGGGTACCCATTGGAATTTCCTCGGATAGAGGTTCACATTTCACAGCAGAAAAGTACAAGGTGTTAGTAAAATTCTGGGAATCACATGGGATTTACATAAACCTTGGAGACCGCAATCTAGCAGGAAGGTAGAAAGAATGAATCAAATGTTGGAAAGACAAATTAGTAAAATATGTCAGGAAACTAATTTGAAATGGCTTCAGGCACTCCCCCTAATCCTTTTACAAATTCGAGTTCAACCAAAAAGCAGAACATTAGTCAGTCCATATGAGTTATTGCATGGAAAGCCATAGGAGTCTCCTGAGCCAAATCTGAATATGCATCTGAAAGGAAAACAAGATGTAAACAACTATCTGCTTTCTTTAGGAAAAACTCTAACTGCGCTTCGGGGTGCGGTTGTCTGGAACAGACCTCTGTCTTTGGAGAATCCAGTGCACAACTTCCTACCAGGAGATTATGTCTATGTAAAGATGTGTACTTCTCTACCTCTTCAAGAAGGCTGGAAAAGACCTTTTCAAGTATTACTGACTGCCTTCACCGCCACTAAGATTGCTGAATCGGATGCTTGAATACATGACACAAGGGTAAAGAAAGCCCCACCATTGTGGAGAATTGTGAATAAGAATCCTGAGACTTCAAAATTGATTTTGAAATACGTTTAATTTTGTGCATCATTCTGAAATCTTTGGAAAATGAATAATGGGGTGAAGATTCATGTTAGTGGAGTCTGTTTCGAGATTAAAAATTAAACAATAAGAAGTATCAGTGAAATATGAAAATCAATTAAAATTGAGATGTAATTTTACTCAAATTCCAGACTTTAGTTTTGACAAATTGCAGGTGAATTGGAAAAAAAAAATTATATTTAAAGTTAGATGCAAAAAATAAATGAAGTAATAGTACACTCTGACTATAAAAATACAGTGCACAAACAAAATGAAAGAAGCTTATTAAAGGTGATTAACGACACCTTGAAAGATGAAAGTCAATATCATTGTTGCTGACCAAAAATATGGAAAATGAGTTTATAAAATCTCTACAATAAAAACCCAGGTCCCTACACAGGTCAAAAAGGAAAAAAAGATTAAGAAAAAAATAAATAGAAGCAGAACAATTAATACACCTCCCAAGAAAAACTCAAGAAAAAAATACAATGTTGCGATTGATCAAGGAATTTGCCAAACTGCAAAACGCATCGCAAATTACTGCTTGTTTATCCACACCAAGAGCAGTAGGCGAATCAATTCCACGGGGAATTCTAACCATGAATTTGATTAAATCGGAACATTAAAATGAAACTACACAATGTAAACAAAAACAGTTATTAAATGACAAGAAAAAAAAGAAATTATTAGAAAACAGTGAAAATCACCAGGAAATCAAGCTGATTGTGAAAAACTATTAAATCATGTTTTTACCAGAATAGGAAGGTTTTGGAATATAAAATGGCGTTCTTATAATTGACCAATAAAAAAAAAAGTAAGCCAAATGATCATGGAATGGAAATGCGATAAAACTAATCAAACATCAAATAAAGTGACAAATTAGGACTCTGTTTGGTCAATGACCATTTTATCACAATTCCAGTACATGGCAAAGGCTACTTCATGTTTTACTTGGGATGGGTATATTTTTGCAACTTGGCCATGGGTACAGAATAAAGGAAACTCAACACGAGAGAAGGAAAATCTAGTGTCATGGTGGAAATGTGAAAAGAAATAGAATTGCAGTATTGTTGACAGAATAATCCTAAATAATCCCCTCTAGCTGCTGCTTTAAAACATGCATGTCTTTGACAAGGCCTTAAAAATAGCCTCGTATTGACTGAAACATAAACTCCCAAAAAAGGAACAATATTTAGTTGTAAAAATCTTCATCAGAGGTAAAAATTAGTTGAGCGTTGGAATCATTGATTCTTCTGGCAATACATAGGAACAGAGAATGGATATATCAACTAACAGGTCAGGTAGAAAAGCTGAGAAATGTGACCAGAAAGGGATTTAAAGATTTAAATATACAATTACAAGCCACTTCAAGGATGACTTTACAAAATAAAATGGCTTTAGATATGTTCTTACTTAAAGAGCATGGTGTGTGTAAACACCTAAAAAAATAAAATTGATCATTGTTGTATACACATTCCAAATGTGACTCAAGATGTAGAACATGACTCAAACTTACTAAAAAAAATAGAAGAAAGCACTCACGAACTTCAGCAAAACATGCAAGAAAGTTAGACAGATAACATTTGATAACAGATTAAGATAGAATTTGAGTTCTTGGATAAAATCATTAACTAGTACTGCAATTATCTTGTTAATAATCTTTTTGGCAATTATTTTGATTTATTATTTTTTAAAGAAACAAATAAATAACAAAATTGCATTTAATCGGACAATTATCCAGGTAGTGGCCAGACAGCAGGAGGAAACAGAATCAATCCCAAGGCTCCTATCAGCATATAGCAAATGCAATACTAATAATGTACTGCAGAGTATTAGAATATTCAACTTCTCATATTAGGATGAAAGTACTGAAATTATTTTCAAAACTTTGAAAGGGGGGAAACGTTACAAAACTTTGACAAAGTAATCAAGATTTAATCAAGCAGAACAGTTAGGTAGAAAACTGAAAAGCACAATGTATAGGGTAGGATTGTTAAGTTTAATAAGTAACTGTAGAGACCTCACTAGCAAATTTGGATCTTCCTCTCTATTGTTTTAAACCAAGGAACCATGGATGCCTCATCACCCAGCTACTGCATTTTTCTGTGTTTTAAGAAACTCAGGAAACCGTCACGGACACCAGTTACGCTGTTTGGAAACCCCTTTACACCTTCCTATTTTGATTTAAATAGAAAGCACCCCAACTAATAGAGTTAAGTAAAAATAATCAGCGATTGTTATAGGAGAAGAATATTGATAAGGTTATATAACTAGTGAAACCAATTGCTTTAAAGGTCAAATTTAAGAGCAAGAATTATATGCAATTTTATGTAAAAAAAAACCTGATGTAACAATGACTCAACAAAACAAGTGTATAAAAACCTATGGATTTTGATGCTAAGGTGGACACGCTTGGACAGAGCTATCCCTCGTGACTCCCAGTGCTGGAATAAAGGAGTGCCCGTTTATCTACTTTGTGTAGATGAATTTTCTTCCCAGCCACTAGCAGTTTTGCTAACACCAGGACAGCGGGATAGAACCAAAGATGATTAAAGGGAAGAGGGGCAGCGAGGTTGCAGACAGCAAAAATAATGATACGCAACAAGACAGAGGGACCGACAGAGAAGTAAGGGACAAGAGCCGAACAGAGGAGTGGAAGGAAGACAATACTGATGAGCAAGAGGACAAAGGGATACAGACAAAGAGAAGGAGGGAAAAGGAAGGAAGGAGACAAAGATGGAGACGGAGCACGGGAGAGAGAGAGACAAAAAGCAGGAGAAGGAACACGACAGAGGGATGGCAAAAGAGAAGTAAGGAGAGAAAGAGAGAGGAAGGCAGGAACACTGGGCGGCACAGTAAGGAAAAGAATGCCAGGTAACAGGCCAGAGACATTGTAGGGAGGAAAAAAGAGGCAAATGCAGATCAGGACAAAGAGATGGAAAAGGGAACAAAACCAAAATGACGGGCTGCAGGACAGAGACAGAGGATAAAAAAAAGAGGGAGCAGGACACAAGGATAGAGAAGAGAGGTACAGAGAAGCCAAAAGAAACTCTGAGCAGCACGGGAAAGAGAGGGGTCCAGGTGTGAAATGTGTTCACCTGATTCGTGTCAATATAAAACAATGCTAGGGCCGCATAGTGAAATATGATCTTCTCTGTATATGTAACCTTTAACCAATCTGTTTGTTCTTGTATAACTGCAGCCCTAGAAGAAGCAGGATGGTACGTGTTAGACAAGAGGAGCCTGTATGCGCTTAATCTTGCTTAACCACTTTTAAGTCAGCTCAGCTCAAGCCACATATCTGTAAGTTGCACAACCCTTGTGTAGGATAAGCAGGAGCCAAGATAAAGAACAGGGATGGCCCTGATGACTCCGCAGAGAACAATCATGATGACTTCACTGGTTTTCGGGGAGGTGAAAAGGTCCTCTCGAGGAACATATACAGCCTTCGTCCCTGAGACCCCTACACACGACCACCAGGAGACACTGCGCCCATGCAACTGGGGGGGGTTAGGGGTGGAGACTATGGAAGTGACTTCTCAGAACTCATTGTAATAAGACCGCTTTTTTTTTTCCGAAATAATTAAGAATATGTATGAGTAAAAGAAATATAAACCAGCAACAGGAACTGTATGGTGTGCATCTTGGTGGAGCAGAGACTCCCGGCGCACCCAGCGCTGTTTGCTTGCCTCTATTCGCTTAATAAATTGTAAACTTTAATTGGAGCTCTGTTTTGGGACAGATTCAATTATCACAATTGGGGGCTCGTCCAGGAGGGTCTTAGTTTCTAAATTCTGATTCGATCTAGGAGGGGCGCCCCCACCATTTTGGTGGCTCCGGGTCAGGTTGGGACTAATGCCAACCTGAACCTGAATCAGGGCAAGCAAAGAATTTGGTTTTTTATGATCTCCCTTGCTGGCTGCAGCAAAATAATTGCCCATAATTCTGCGCGCGAAGATCCGAATGAAGACGACGGAGTCTGTGGATACTAAAAGGCTAGAAGCAGAAATTTTCCAGCTACTGCAGCATCCTGTGAAAGTTCTTTTTCCCATGCAGGCTAGCTGAGAAACAGTTTGAGGTTTTTGTAAACTAAGACTTTATCTTGCACCTGTAGCTTGTTATGCAGTCTTGTTTATGGCACACTGGGAAAGTTGTTTTGAAATGGGTGTTGTAGCATTTAGCCAATCACTCTGGGAGGTGGATGGTCAAGCGGCCAATTGCCTTGGCCATCCTTGTGAACCATGTTATATATATATACGGATTTGTATTTAATAAACGGCTGCTGCTGCTGCTGCCGCTGCTGATACTACTGCTGCTGCTCCTGCTGTTGGCGTTGGTATTTTCTCCTGCACCTGAATTCTGTGTCGTTCTTCTCTCCGTCCCCGGCATGGCAGCGACAGGAGTCGTAAGTATTTGCAGAGTATACCGTTCTCTTGGGTGGGATTCGGTTGCCTGCGCGTGTAAGAGTGTGACTGAGATGGAACATAGTTCCGAAGTGAGTGTGGAGGTCTTCTAACCGCAGTTCCAATCTCCTGTGAGGTACTTGGCCGGTGAAGGACCGAAGCGATTCCTATAGGATTCATGGGTGGGTGATAGGTCCTAAACCCCCTGCAAGACACTCCTACCGGTGACCAAGGGCTGTAGGAATTGCCACAGTAAAATTCCTAGATGGGTCAAAAGAAGTTAAAGACCCCGGACCAGAAGAAAGGGAGCAAAAATTACCAGATAAATCGTAAGAAAGTCCATTAGAAGTAATGATTGAAAATTGGAATAAAAGGGGCCCCAGAAAATGGAAAAAAAAAAAAAAAAGTAAATTAACATTGATTCAATATTGCGTGGTTGAACAGCCAAAGGAACCTCTAAGACCACATGTCTTTGGGCCTGTTTTTGGAACCTTTGAAGACTGAGTTTGCCAGGCCTGAAATATATATGTTAACCTAAAGGAACCTTTTAGTCAGGAGGAAAGCGATTATGCAGGATTATGGATCAAGACTTCACGTCTTTTTCCAGCCTCAATACTTACATTAAAAACAAATGAGAAGTGTGAGGAAGGAGATGAAAAGGGAAAAGAAATAGATGATAAACGAGGAGCCAATAGATAACCTACCGCCTCCATATCTTAACAGTCCACCTCCAGCGGCGGCCCCCCCTCCGGTGGCCATAATACCTCCACCAGTACCACCATTGCCCCTGCCTCCATCACCAACAGCACCAGAATTAAAACGATCTCCGGCTGCATGTACAAGAAGTAAGACTGCCATATCCGAGAGAGTTTCTTTATATCTCTTACGGGAGGTACCCCTCGGAAGCAATCAGGGAGGCATTGGGTTTGTGGCAGTCCCATTAAATACCACAGATGTAAGAAATTTTAAGAAAGAAATGGGGACCCTATTAGATGATCCCCTCGGAGTAGCTAAAAAAACTAGATCAATTTCTAGGCCCAATACTTCTACCTGGGAGGAAATACAAATCCATTTTAGGGATCTTATTTACTTAGGAAAGACAGAATCAAGCAGGACTCCCGGGAGATCAAAAATGGCCAAAGGTGGATCCCCACTGGGACCATCAACAACCCCAGGGGAGACAGAATATGAGGGATCTGAGAACACTAATCATACAGGGCATAAGGGAAGCAGTTCCCCGAGGTTAAGGAAAAGCTTACAAATGTATTTTGGAGTTGATTCAGATACAGTGGCTGGGACCGCACTTCTGAGTACACGATTTGTAGCTAAATCCTGGGGGGGCATATAAGAAGGAAATTAGAAAAATTAGAAGAATTACTTAGAGAAGCCCAGAAAGTCGATGTTAGGAAAGACGAAGAAAAACAGAAAGCGAGAGCAAGAATCTTTATAGCAGCAGTAAAAGAGAGTCAGAAAGATAAGACTCCGTCTGGAGAGAAAAAGGGAAAAAATAGACCACACACCTCGGGGACTATCTTCTCGAGAAAGGTTCACAGTTCCCGTCTGTTACTACTGTAACAAGAGGGGACATGTTCAGAAGAACTGCTGTAAGCGGGAACAAGATAAAAAAAAAAATAAAATGTTTTAAAGAGGAATAGGGGTGTCAGGGACTATATCTTCTGGGGACTTCAACATCAACAAAGCCCTTGATAAAATTATTAATAGGTCCCCATAAAGAGGAAGTTTTATTTTAATGGATACAGGGACCAAAATATAAAGAAAAAGGAATTAGAAAAGTAAAAATGGACCCCATAAGCGTTCACATAATAAATCTACGTCGCCCAATCAGAATCAAGCAATACCCTATACCCATGGAGGGTTGAAAAGGATTAAAACCCATAGTTGATGGACTTTTAGAAAAAGGAACTTTGGAACCATGTATGTCACCTCATAATAAATCCATCCTCCTCGTAAAGAAACCGGATGTGTCATATAGAATGGCACAAGACCTGAGAGCTGTAAATCAGTGAACAATCACTAAATTCCCTGTGGTAACAAATTCTTATATTTTACTGAGTCATATACCCTCCCCAAACATACTTGGTATAGCGTAATAAATTTGAAAGATGCCTTTCGGGCCTGTTCTCTGGATGAAAGATCCAGAAATTATTTTGCCTTTGAGTGGGAGGAACCCTGAAACGGGACGAAAACAACAAAAAAGAGGGACAGTACTACCACAGGGGTTTACAGAATCATCAAATTTATTTAGACAAACTTTAGAGAAAATCTTACAAGAATTCACATTACCCAAGGGGGTAAAATTAATGCAATATGTAGATGATTTATTAATAGCAGGAGAAACTGAAGAGGAGAGAGAAAAGAAATTTACCCCTGAGGAACGAACAAAATTGGAGAAAATAGCAGACAAATATTAGAACATCTGCATGCACAAAAACATTGGGGTACAAAGGCATTAAGTGATCACTTCCTTAAACAATTTGGCTGTATTGGGATCTTTGAAATAACAAAGCAAATCACACAAGGCTGCGTAACTTGTCAAAAAAAAAAAAAGGTATTTCAACAAGTGACTACGGGAGGGAGAAAAACAGCTTACAGACCTTTTAAGAAAATACAAGTTGATTTCACTGACATGTCCAAGGTAGGAAGGATAAAATATTTATTAGTAATAGTAAATCATTTAACACGATGGGCAGAAGCTTACCTTGTAGCACGAGCTACGGCACTGATGGTGGTAAAAATTTTATTAAAACATTTGATACCCAGATATGGGATAATCCAGTACATTGATTCTGATTAAAACACACACTTCACTTCTAAAATAATAAAACTATTATGTCAGTCATTAGTTATTCAATGGGAATACCACACTCCGTGGCATCCACAAAGACAATAAAACAACCGTTGGCTAAATTAATGCTTGAAACCAAAATGCCTTAAACAAAATGCTTCCCATTGGCACTTCTAAACATAAGGACAAAATCACACAGTGAGACTGGATTATCGCCATATGAAATGTTATATGGTATGCCTTATTCCCAAGGAATGCCCTTGGGAAACAATGTAATTGAGGATCATAATCATTATTGGGAAAAGATTAAAAGAGTTAAGAGAAATTAAAATGATAGCTATTTGCAATTCATCAGTTAAAACCAGGAGATAGGGTTTTGATAGAAACAAAAGAAAGAGAAAACCCTATCTCCCCTCTGGGAAGGATCTTTTCTTGTTTTATTAACCACAGAAACAGCTGTAAGAACTGCTGAAAAGGATGGACACACGTCGCGAGTAAAAGGTCCAGTGAAGGAGGGGAAAATAACATCTGAACCAGGAGAAACTAAGCTCACCATCAGATGAACTTAAAGAGACCTCCACCGGAGAAATATAAGCTAAGTTACTGTGGGAATTTTATAAGGGCAACTCCTATAAAAATTATACAGAATAAATAAGAAGATTAGCAGGAGGCTATACTTGTATAAGCCCCGGGGGGGTGGAGCTGGCACTAGTGCCTGTCCACTGTGTAAACAGTGTTGTTTGTTTATCAGAGCTAAGTGTTCTAAGTGTTTAAAATATATCATTTCCCCAGGGAGAAAACAAGGAAAACATCTACATAACAGTTTAGATTTTTGGTGTATTTGCCATCGAGCTACCACCCCCTTATATAATTTACCATGAGTAAGATTTTATTGTTGTCAATATAAACAGAAAATTTTGGACATAACATACTAATTGGAAAGAGCTAACCTTGCAACCCCACGAGTGCTCAGAAAAAAAACCCCATCCCTTGAGATTAAGAAAGAGGGCAAGACCGGACAGGGAACTGGTGGTGCGGCTTGAAAGGTCTGCCAAGGGCTGCAACCCCTTCAGGCTGTGACCACCGACCACTATGGCCCTTACCAGACCTCCTCTAGTCCTACTTGGGGTGAGTTTCTTGACCCTGACTACGGCAAACGATTGCAGTCAATGTGTGGTCACTACCAGACAGGGACGGGTAAGCTCCCAAACCTTGGTATATCATACTATCTACAACTGTAAGGGTCAGAAAGTAGGAAGCTGCATTCATAACCAAACCCAATATGATCTATGCAAAGAAGGAAACAGGATTGTATGCTATGATCCAAAAGAACTCCCCTATCAATACTGGATAGAAATAAGGACAAATTCGGAAGGAGGTAAACTGATGGGAACAAGTAGAGTTATAGCCAATTTGGATACCCCGGTATCGATAACTTTTGACGCCTGTGAAGCCATTGATGAGGACCCCTATTCCAACTGTGGTAACATGGGATGGAGAAGGTACTATAGCAATAGTGAGAAATATACATGTCCCAGACCTAAGTCGTTACCACCTTCTAATTGCTATATCAGCGATATAGATACAATTGCCAGGAGCTATTACTATTGTGGGGCGCAGGGTGGAGCTGTGCCTGTTGGAGTACAGCTCCCTCATGGGGATGGCCCCAGTGATGTAAGGGGACTCAATTGAAAGCAGAAATTAAAAAAGGGACAGCTTTCCCCAATTGTACAGCCCATTCCTTAACTGGGTTACAGTTAACCCAGAATGTAACCCATTCTGTAACTGGGTTACAACCCAGTTAACCCAGAATATAACCCATTCTGTAACTGGGTTACAACCCAGTTAACCTAACTATTTGGAATCCAAAACAACGGAAAGACCAGGACGTAAAAATTGGATGAGTAATTTATGGGCCTGGGGAAGATCCGGGAGCTGTTCTACAAGTAATAATTAAAGAAAAGACAAGAGAATCAGTACAGCACAGACTATTATTCAACTCATTCTACCATGAAATGGAAACAGGAGTGAAGTACGAAATTCCCACAATAGCTAAAAATCTGTTCGTAAATCTTGCTGAGAATATTGCTAAATCATTATATGTAACTAATTGTTATGTTTGTGGAGGAACCAATCAAGGGGAACGATGGCCATGGGAAGCTATGGAAAGTAATATAAGTAATCCCCAGGTATGGACAACAATGGGGAAGGGAAATAGGAAACAATAATGGGTACTCCAAATGAGTATAATTGGAAGGAGCTGTTGGCAAAATCTACAAGATTATGGAAGACAAGTAGGTAACCTGGAATGTGAAGGAGGTTACCTATGGAATGAAACTCGGAATAATTGGGATAAGTGGGGAAGCCCACTGGAAATGAATAATCAATTTAAGAATTAAGAACAAATATACCAAATGGTTGGCCAACTCCTGAAGGACATTATTGGATTTGTGGCAAATTAGCTTATGCATTTTTGCCGAAAAATTGGACAGGGTCCTGTGTATTGGGAACCATAACACCCATTTTTTTTCCTGTTACCCATAAATCGGGGAGAGCAACTAGGAGTTCAAGTATATACAGAAACCGATGAATTAAAAAGAAGGTGCTATAAGCAGAGTTTGCAAATTGGAAATTGGAAAGATAACGAATGGCCACCTGAAAGAATCATTGCCTATTATGATCCAGCTACATGGGCAGAAGATGGGTCCTGGGGCTACAGGACCCCAATATACATGCTTAATAGAATAATAAGATTACAAGCCATAGTGGAAATAGTTGTAAATAAAACCGGGGATGCACTTGGATTAATTGCAAAACAAAATACCAAGACGAGAACTGCTTTATATCAAGATCGCCTAGCTTTGGATTATTTACTAGCACAAGAAGGGGGTGTTTGTGGAAAATTTAATCTTAGTAATTGTTGCTTAGAAATTGATGATGAGGGAAAAGCTATAAATGAACTCATAAGAGAAATGGAAAAAATAGCACATGTCCCAGTCCAAACCTGAAACGGAATCAACTTAGGAGGATTAGAGTCTTGGGGAAACTTTTCAGTGGAGATTGGCTTACTAAAATTGGAATAGTTGTATTAGGAATATGTGGAGGATTGTTAATAATTCCATGTTTAATACCTTGTGTTATTAGATTAATACATTTGGTTATACAAGGAATGCAAATATCTGCAGTACCTGTTGATCCAGAACCAGGGAAAGAGAAGACTCATTCCCTGATGGTAATAAAAACAAAGGAAGATCCAAAACTAATACCAACTCAGCAAGTGTTGACATGATTTGAAACAAAAACATGAATCAATACCATAAAAAAGAAGATGGGGAATTGTGAAATGTGTTCACCTGATTCGTGTCAATATAAAACAATGCTAGGGCCACACAGTGAAATATGATCTTCTCTGTATATGTAACCTTTAACCATTCTGTTTGTTCTTGTATAACCGCAGCCCTAGAGGAAGCAGGATGGTACGTATATAGTTCTCGCTTCTGGCAAAAGCCACTTAACATTTTAGTATACCAGCCTATTTTGTTGCTAATTGCAAAGTGTTAGACAAGAGGAGCCTGTATGCGCTTAATCTTGCTTAACCACTTTTAAGTCAGCTCAGCTCAAGCCATATATCTGTAAGTTGCACAACCCTTGTGTAGGATAAGCAGGAGCCAAGATAAAGAACAGGGATGGTCCTGATGACTCCGCAGAGAACAATCATGATGACTTCACTGGTTTTCGGGGAGGTGAAAAGGTCCTTACGAGGAAGACATACAGCCTTTGTCCCTGAGACCCCTACGCACGACCACCAGGAGACACTGCGCCCGCGCAACTGGGGGGGGGGGGTTAGGGGTGGAGACTATGGAAATGACTTCTCAGAACTCATTGTAATAAGACCGCTGTTTTTTTTTTCCGAAATAATTAAGAATATGTATGAGTAAAAGAAATATAAACCAGAAACCGGAACTGTACGGTGTCCGTCTTGGTGAAGCAGAGACTCCCGGCGTACTCAGCGCTGTTTGCTTGTCTCTATTCGCTTAATAAATTGTAAACTTTAATTGGAATTCTATTTGGGACAGATTCAATTATCACACCGGGGAGGGGCGGGGAGGCCCAAGGCACACAGGCGGGGCAAAATCCCGTGACTCACGGCAGCTCTCGCTCCCAGCACTGCCGGGAATCTGACAGCTCAGACGCTTCTTTCTTTCTCTCCCCCTTCCTCTTCTGGAGCTCTGGTCGCTCGGCCGCCCCTCCCCCTGCGGGAACACGCGGGTGTCTCACGGCTCTGACCAGACGAGGCTTCCCAGACACGATCCCCGCGCGCTCGGGCGTTACATGCCGTGCGGCGCGGCGGGTTCCGCGCACGGCACCGCAGAGCGCGCTGGAGGTCCGGCCCGCTGCGGAGGGATCTCTCCTCACCGGAGAGGCGCTCTCTCCCTGCGGTGGAAGGCAGCTGCCCCCCATGGCCTGTGATTTCTCCTTCACCCCTCTCCGGCCTCTCCCGCCTCACCGCGGCAGCTCCTGCCCGCAGCTCGCGAGTGCACCCGTCCGGCCCTGCCTGCCCCGCGGCGCCAGCGGAGCGCGGCCGGGCACAGACCGCCGCACGGGCTGAGGGGGTGCAGTCGGCGGCGTCCCAGGGGCGTCCCAGGGCAGGAACGGGCCGCCGCGTCCTCGGCGCAGCCCTGCGGGAGGGAAAGCAGCAGCGGCCCGGCAGCGTGCCCCGGCCGAGCCCGCTCCTTCGGTGGGGGTTCTGCAGACACGCCGCGGGCCGCTCGCTGCCGTTCCGAGAGCGCCCGGGGCTGAGGGCTCCGCAGACCGGCAGCCTGCCGCAGCGGGCGGCGTCCAGCTGCCCGTCCCGCCTCCCCGGGGACTCGGAGCCACCCCCGCACCCGCCAAAGGGGCTCCCTCACGCCCCGGTGCCCTCAGCCCTCACGCGCCGCGCCGAGACCTGCGCCGCGCTCTCCGGCACACTGCTCCCGGGGACCGCGCATGCGCACGGCCGCCGCCAGAGAGCCCAGAGCCGGCGCGCCAAAGCCGGGCTCCAGTACCGCATTTCGGCCGCGAAGCGACCGACCGCCAACACCGGGCAAACGGGGCAGCAACGGCGTTTCCTTACACAGAGGCAGCAGCGAGCGCGGCGGCAACACCGCGCCAGAACCGCTATATTGCAGCGGGGGAACCGCCATATTGCAGCACCAGCACCGACGCACGGCACCGCGGAGCAGTGCGCGGCGCCAGACCGCAGTGCGGAACACTGGCGAGCGGGCACGGCACGGCGCGACAGCGCTCTGCCAGCTGCCGGTAGCCCGTTCCGGGCAGCAGCTCCGCTTTAACCCTTCTGTTCCCAGCACGGATAGTGGGATGAGCAGCGACTGCTCCTCAGCCCGCTCTGCAGCATGCAAAGGCAGCAGCTACTTCCCGGCTGTACAGGGCTTCAGTCTCTCTGCCCTTTTCCCCCTCGCAGCTCAGGCAGCGATTCCGACACCATCAGGGAGAGAGGAGCGGACGTGTGGGTCGAAATACGCGTGAGGAATAGGCATGGGGATGACTCCGGCGTCCACCTGGACGTCCATCTGTTACCTGTAACAGATAAGCCATACCGGATAATCCACAGCAGGATAACACCCTGCAACGCCCCTCAAAGTGCCAGAATTTCACCCCAAATTAGGGTGTTGTGTTTTTTTTTTTTTTTTACTCTCCCACAATATAAAAGCTGAGGATTTGGCTTTTCCAAAATACTCTACTTAAGGTGTTTTTCAGCACATTTTCACAACATAAAAATTGGTGATTTTTGCTTCTGGTTTCATGCATGAAAACAGGGGTAAATCTAGGCAAATTCGGGTGTCTTGGTGGTGTCCCAAATCTGGGGCTTGTTTACCCAGTGCGCAGCACACCAATATACATCCAGAGGCAAGATCTATTCCATTTTTGTGCAAAGATGTGTGCCTGTCCCAATAGAGAACACTCCTTTGAAAACTCAGTTCAGGCTTTATCTTCACATTTTTCATTTTCCAAATTAAAAACGCAGTTTTCCATTTTTAATGCTATCTCTATGCATAGAAAGCCTTCTCATCAGAGATTTATCGAATTTGGATTCTGCACAGAATTTTAGATGATTCTCTGATAACTGAGATTCTCTTGCATTCAAATACAAACACTGCATCAAATGATTGCAACTGAGCGGGAAGAAACAAGAAATTCAGTTGCAATGCTTTTTGGGTGTTTTTCACTTAAATGCCATACCAAGACTAGCATACATTTACAGATAATAATTTACAGATAATAATTACTAGCATACACTCCTAGCCCAGCACCTTAAGTTTACGTTTAACAAAGTTTATCTTTGTTAGTTTTAACTGCAAAAGTCTATCCATTCTCAATATGGACGTTCAAAGGCTAATAACTTTGCTGAATTAAAATAAACTAACACGTGAATAACAGAAGACATTGAATTAAGACCACCTGCCTCAGATCCCTTCTGAAAGGGAAACGAGAATTTTTCTAAGAGAAAACAGCTGGAGTTTTTCCTCTAACGGAGTGGAAACATACCATCAAGTTTCACTTCTTATAAAAAATTAATATACTTGCTAAAATTTTCCATATAAAGGCTGAAGGTGGCTAATATATAACTTGGAACAAAATTTTCCATTTTAGCGAAGTTATGTGCAACTAAAAATCAAGTTCTGCTTGAAAATAAAAAACTCTATCACAACTAATAATAGCCTGGTACAAGAATCCAGGCAGTTAATAGATGTTAAAGAAATACTAGTGATACAAAGGCAATGCCTTGACCACTAAATTAGAGGTTAAAAATGAATAAAATAAAATATCTAGTTTTCCATCTACAATGCAAGATTGTTAATCCAATGTCTTCAAGATCTCCTGTAAGGTAGTGTGAAGAGCCTTCAAATTAGCATATTTTTCAGTGCAGCTTGAGTATTTTTTTTGTCTCTAAGAAAAAAAAAAGATAGCAAGAAAGGAAATTCACAGTTTACTTGGACTTGTCCCTTTTGTAATATGTCAACAATTATATCTGTATGAGGTACTGTGAATTATCTGATTTCAGTATTATGGCACCCTTCCTTGTATTAATTCGAGCATTTTCTTCTTTTTCTTTTCTTTCTAAAAAAGATACTTTATTTTTTCTTTTTACAAAGGAAATTCAGTGAGAACAAAGAATACTTTAAGAGTCCATAAACTGAGTTTTACTGTTAAAATCATCAGTTCAATCAAAAACTTAGCTTACTTGCACACAAAAAATTCTTATGTACACAAAGAACTTCTTTCAAGGTACTGAAAAGAAGTAACTGGCTAATCCAAGAGTGAACCCCTTTGGAACTGGCACGGGCATATCCCACACAAGTGCCTGCCACACTTGACATGTCTGTTTTCAGCAGCACAGACTCTCCTACAGCCACGTCATCCTTGGTTGAGCTTATTTCTAGACACATATCACAAAACCCCAAAGTTTCTGAATAGAAATTCCATCTCTCTCATTTTTATATGATATGAGAGAAAGCAGATGAAGCTTTTCCTGCATGTTTCTAGAAAGCACCAAGTATTTCCCTAACGAGTAATCCCTTATCTTTCTATTTTCTCCATTTAAGAAAAGTTTCTTTCCAGGCACTGATCTGCCTCAAGTGTATTTATATTATCTTACAACCTTCCAGGATTTAAAAGTCAAAGCAAAAAAACCCAGTCATGTATTTAAGCGTGGAATGCATCCTGATCTATTAGTGGTGAGTAATTTGGTTACTTTTAGAATGGATACATGAATATAAGATCTGAGACTAGTACATATCTTTAGGTTGACAAGAAAGAACAGAAACATACTTATTCTGAGAAATGCATATATGGAATTCACAAAAAGTTCTAAATATAGAGTATATAAACAAGAATTCTTTTTTATTTTTTTACTTGATAGACTGTCCATACTATTGAACTGATGAACATGCACCAAAATAGAACATCCATAAATTCAATTTGCATATAAGACTTGGCTATTTTATTAGGAAATCAGGTGAAAATATCAGTCTTACAGAATTCCCACACAAAGATGTTCATAGTATGAGATGTTGTCAAGGGGAAAATTAGATAGAGCTGAGCAAAGTAGCACACACTTACTTCTTCACCAAACACCATCTACTTGCATTATTGGGTTTTAATAAACACAGAGATCACATCTGTCTGAAGGACATATCTGTTCTCACAACAGCATGTCTGCACCATCTGTATGGGACATGACAAACCTGTAAAGCAGCCTCACAGATTTCCTGTTTGTGTTAACATACACACTTTTCATTCGGGGAACGAATGGTTTTATGTCACAACTAAGTTTCTTTTTTTTTCTTTTTTTAAATCATTATATTTCAGTTCACCTCACAAACCAGATTCTATCGTAAGCCAAATGAGAGACAATTACTTTCATTTATGATGGAATCTCAGCTACAACTTATTATTTGAAAGAATTTTGCAAAGAATCCTTTATATATTTCCTTTAAAATGCCTTTCATAACCATCAATCCAGAAGAAGCACATTTCCTGAGGAGATACTTATACAGTCTAAAAAAAGACAACTACACCTAAAGACAGGGCCTAAGACAGGCTTAGCATGTGCTGGCTTCAGCATCTTAAACCAACACAGAAACGTCAGCTGGTACACTGGTGTCCTAGTTTTAGCTGGGACAGAGTTTTTTAACAGCTAGAAGAGCTCCGTGTTTTGGTTTTACTCAGAGGCTCACTCTGAGAAGAATGTTGATAGCAAGCTGATGTTTGTGGTTGGAAGTGAAACTCCAAGGACTTTTCAGTGTGCTGGAGTGCAGGAACACGGTGGGACAAGGGGCACACGATTCCCCTTGTGATTTGTGGTGGAACTTAAGATTGAGGGCCAAACTGGCCAATTAGTATTCCATATCATGCAGCGTCATGCCTAGTATAAAAGCGAGAGTCAGCCGGGAAGAAGGGCTTTTGCGCTTTGGCTCTTTTGCACTTTTGCTCTTCTGTGCTTGCTGCGCTGTTGCTCTGCTGTTTTTCTTTCTTTTATCTCTCTCTCTCTCTCTGCCCCTCTCTATTTCAGGGCCTCGCGTTCATCCGGGATTGCAACTTCGGGACGAGATGGGCTTCGCATACGAGGGGGTGGTGAGCACCTACATTGTATTAAATCATCTGTATTAAATCATTCTTATCTCAACCCACGGGTTTCCCGTTTATCCTTTAATTCTCTCCCTCATTCCTGGGGGTGGGGGAGGGGGAGTGACCGGCTGTGTGTGGGGGGGCGGTTCAACCTAACCCACAACAGTCTTAATTGGCGCCCAACGTGGGGCCCGAAGGGGTTGAGATAACGATGTTGCTGGCTGGAATGCTGTTTGTTATGCTCGCATACATGTTACCGGACATTTATAATTTATTGCCTTATTTACCCTATATGATGTTAGGCGGAATGTTTATGCGGTTTTCTGGCTCTGGGTGTTGGACCAGCATGAAAAGTATGTTATCGGTAATTAAGGGTTTTGCTATACTGTACGGTGTAACTCTGATAAGATCATCGGTGCTGGGACCGGCTCAGTCTTTGTATTCGGCGGTGCAGAGGGGGATGGTGATGTGGAGCTCGTTTATTAATTTTGAGCATCACCTGGCGGATAGCATCGCCAATTATACCGGTGACTTTTCATTCACAAAAGCTTACGTTGATTTTGATAATGCCGAACATCATTGGAATAATTTAACCAGTTTGATTGTCCTGCAAGGTCTCCTGAATATATGTTTAATTATCTATATATTCAAAATCAATTGGCCATTTAGGGGTGTATATCAATTTATTTCTTGGGTTATTGTGCTTGCCATCTCAACTCCCATGACAAGCACTATAGCTACTCCGACTACAACGGTATCAGTTGCCCCCATAAGGAAAAGAAAATGTATACAAAAGTTAGAAGATGAAGAAGAGCAATCAGGGCCATCACAACAACCAAATGAGGAAGAGCAACCAGGGCCATCAGAGCAACCAGACAAAGAAGAGCAACCAGGGCCATCACAACAATTGGAGGAAGAGCAACCGAGGAAATGTGTGCGAAAGTCAGAACGCAGAGGAGAGGATGATGATGATGAAGACCGACCAGGGCCATCATGAGAAATGAAGCGGGAGCGTTCTGTTTCGCCCCAGAGAAAATCTCAATGGAGGAGGAGTGACATCATAGATGAGACGATAACCACCAGATCTCTAAAAATGAGCGAGCTGCAAGATATTAGAAAAGATTATGGCCATCTTAAAGGTGAGCCCATTGTCTCTTGGTTGCTCAGATGCTGGGACATGGGAGCCAATAGTCTGGAGTTAGATGGTAACGAAGCCAGGCAGCTAGGAGCCCTTGCTATGGATGGAGGCATTGATAAAGCAATTGGAAGAGAGACACAAATTCGCAGCCTCTGGAGACGGCTCCTGGCAGCTATAAAGGAAAGGTATCCCTACAAGGACGAGGTGCCATGTAATGTAAGCAAGTGGACCAACATAGAAAAAGCTATTCAGTATCTGAGAGAACTGGCTGTGCGAGAGTTGATTTATCTTGACTCAAGAAGCGGACCAAGACTCGAAGATCCAGATGATGTCCGGTGCACACGACCAATGTGGCAGAAGATTATACGGAGTACGCCAGCAGCATATTCCACCTCATTTGCAATAATGGACTTCGGAGACAATGAAGCACCACTATCCGTAGGTAATCTGGTCACCTACCTCCGATGATATGATGATAATACTTCTATACGAACCTGTGTTGCCGCTGTGGAAAAGCTGTCTGAGGAGGTCCGAGAATTAAGAGAAAAAGTAGATTTCCCACCACCTGAATGTTTTAGAATTTCAGCTGTCAGAACCAGCTGATCATGGAGAAGACATGAGAAGGTGGGATGGAAAACCCACCTCCGCTTTAGAGGCCAGGGTACGCCAGTTGGGAGGAAGAACCAACAGAAATAGAACTTTCTCCAATTCCTCCAGGACAGCTGTTGCCCCAGTCTACAGTGAGCAGTCCACTAGTCAAAATGGGAGGGCTGATCCTCCTAGCCACGCTGACTCTAATCCTGCTGATTCCTCTGATGAATATGATAACAGGCATTAGAGGGGCCCTGCCTCCAGCCAGGTGGAGGAGAGGGATAATTGAGTTTACTGGACTGTGTGGATTCGGTGGCCTGGCACATCATACCCCAGAAAGTATAAGGCTCTAGTGGATACTGGTGCCCAATGCACCTTGATACCATCGAACTTCAGAGGGGCAGAATCCATCTGTATTTCTAGAGTGACAGGGGGGTCTCAACAACTGACTGTGTTAGAGGCTGAAGTGAGCCTAATTGGAGAGCAGTGGCAAAAACACCCTATTGTAACTGGCCCAGAAGCACCGTGCATCCTTGGCATAGATTATCTTAAGAGAGGATATTTCAAAGACCCAAAAGGGTATCGGTGGGCTTTTGGCATAGCTGCAGTAGAGACAGAAGAAGGCAGACAGCTGTCTACTTTGCCTGGTCTCTCAACGGACCCTTCTGCTGTGGGGTTACTGAGGGTCGAAGAACAACAGGTGCCAATTGCTAATACAACAGTGCACCGACGGCAATATCGTACCAACCGAGACTCTCTAATTCCTATCCATAAGTTGATTCGTCAACTGGAGAGTCAAGGAGTCATCACAAAGACCCGATCACCTTTTAACAGCCCTATATGGCCTGTACGTAAGTCCAATGGCGAGTGGAGGCTGACGGTAGACTATCGTGGCTTGAATGAAGTTACACCACCATTGAGTGCTGCCGTGCCAGATATGCTGGAACTTCAGTATGAACTGGAGTCAAAGGCAGCCAGGTGGTACGCTACAATTGATATCACTAATGCGTTTTTCTCAATTCCTTTGGCACCGGAATGCATGCCACAGTTTGCCTTCACTTGGAGGGGCATCCAGTATACCTGGAATCGACTGCCCCAGGGGTGGAAACACAGCCCCACTATTTGCCATGGACTGATCCAGACCACACTGGAACAGGGTGATGCCTCAGAACATTTGCAATACATTGATGACATCATTGTATGGGGCAACACAGCAGAAGAAGTTTTTGAGAAAGGTGAAAAGATAATCCAAATCCTTCTGAAAGCAGGCTTTGCCATAAAACAGAGTAAAGTCAAGGGACCTGCCCAGGAGATTCAGTTTTTGGGAATAAAATGGCAAGATGGGCGTCGTCAGATTCCGATGGACGTGATTAATAAAATAACAGCTATGTCCCCACCAACCAACAAAAAGGAAGCACAAGCTTTCTTAGGCATTGTGGGTTTCTGGCGAATGCATATTCCCGACTACAGCCAGATTGTAAAACCCCTCTATCAAATAACCCGGAAGAAGAATAGTTTTGAATGGGGCCCAGAGCAAAAACAAGCCTTTGAACAAATTAAACAAGAAATAGTCCATGCAGTAGCCCTGGGACCAGTCCAGACAGGACAAGATGTCAAAAACGTGCTCTACACTGCAGCCGGGGAGAATGGTCCTACCTGGAGTCTCTGGCAAAAAGCGCCAGGGGAGACGCGAGGTTGACCTCTTGGGTTTTGGAGTTGAGGATACAAAGGATCCGAAACCAACTATACTCCAACTGAAAAAGAGATATTGGCAGCATATGAAGGAGTCTGAGCTGCTTCTGAAGTGATTGGTACGGAAGCACAGTTGCTCCTGGCACCCTGATTGCCAGTGCTCGGCTGGATGTTCAAAGGGAGCGTCCCGTCTACACACCACGCAACTGATGCCACATGGAGCAAGTGGATCGCACTGATCACACAAAGAGCTCGGATAGGAAACCTCAATCGCCCAGGAATTTTGGAAGTGATCACTAACTGGGCTGAAGGTAAAGACTTTCGAATGTCGCCAGAGAAGGAGGAGGTGACACGTGCTGAGGAGGCTCCACCTTATAATGAACTATCAGACAATGAGAAGAAATACGCTCTGTTTACCGACGGATCCTGTCGCCTTGTAGGAAAACATCGAAAATGGAAAGCTGCTGTATGGAGTCCTACTCGACGGGTCGCAGAAGCTACCGAAGGTGAAGGCGAATCAAGTCAGTTCGCAGAGGTGAAAGCCATCCAACTGGCTTTAGACATCGCTGAACGAGAAAAGTGGCCAATGCTCTATCTCTATACCGACTCTTGGATGGTAGCAAATGCCCTGTGGGGATGGCTACGGCAATGGAAGCAGAGCAGCTGGCAACGCAGAGGTAAACCCATCTGGGCTGCCCCGTTGTGGAAAGACATTGCTGCTCAAGTAGAGAAGCTGATTGTGAAAGTACGACATGTAGATGCCCATGTACCCAAGAGTCGGGCCACAGAAGAACATGAAAACAATCAACAGGTGGATCAGGCCACCAAGATTAAAGTGGCTCAGGTGGATCTGGACTGGCAACATAAAGGTGAAAAATTTCTAGCTCGTTGGGCCCATGATGCCTCAGGCCATCAAGGAAGGGACGCCACATACAAATGGGCTCGTGACCAAGGGGTGGACCTAACTATGGACACCATTGCAGAGGTGATCCATGAATGTGAAACGTGTGCTGCAATCAAGCAAGCCAAGCGGTTAAAACCTCTTTGGTATGGAGGGCGTTGGTTGAAATATCAGTATGGAGAAGCTTGGCAAATTGACTATATCACACTTCCGCAAACTCGCAGTGGCAAGTGTTACGTGCTTACAATGGTGGAAGCGACCACTGGATGGCTGGAAACCTATGCTGTGCCCCATGCCACCGCCCGGAACACTATCTTGGGCCTTGAAAAGCAAGTCTTGTGGAGGCATGGCACCCCAGAAAGAACTGAGTCAGACAACGGGACTCATTTCCATAACAATCTTATAGACACCTGGGCCAAAGAGCATGGCATCGAGTGGGTATATCACATCCCCTATCATGCACCAGCTTCTGGGAAGATTGAACGATATAATGGATTGCTAAAAACCACACTGAAAGCAATGGGTGGTGGAACCTTCAAACATTGGGATACGCATTTAGCAAAAGCCACCTGGTTAGTCAACACTAGAGGATCTGCCAATCGAGCTGGTCCTGCGCAATCAGAACTTCTACGTACTGTAGAAGGAGATAAAGTCCCTGTAGTGCACATGAGGAATATACTCGGGAAGACAGTTTGGGTTATTCCTGCCTCGGGTAAAGGTAAACCCATTCGTGGGATTGCTTTTGCTCAGGGACCTGGGTGCACTTGGTGGGTGATGCAGAAGGACGGGGAAGTCCAATGTGTACCTCAAGGGGATTTGATGTTGGGTGAAAATAGATGATAAAATGAATTGAATTGTGTGATATTAATTGCTGAATAACCCTGTCCCTGCATACCATGATTGCTATGGTTGTCACATTGTACTAATGCCATTATATTAAGAATCATCCAGGTTGATGAAGAATGAACTTCATCAGAATCCAAACACCCAGCAACTTCTTCGAGATCAACATCTTCAACCTGCAGATGGCGGCTGGATACACCAACTACGAGCTCCAGATGCCACACACAACAAAGATTACGTGTCATCCGTTCTACCGACTGAGCAAATTCCACGTCATCTTTCCTGCACTGAGAGACTGCTACAACAGATGAAGACACATTTAGGAGGGATGACCCATGGCTAAGGGAATAGTATATATGTAAGGTTTGAGCATGACGTGCATGGTATGGAATAAGGGGTGGATACTGTCCTAGTTTTAGCTGGGACAGAGTTTTTTTTTTTAACAGCTAGAAGAGCTCCGTGTTTTGGTTTTACTCAGAGGCTCACTCTGAGAAGAATGTTGAAGCTGATGTTTGTGGTTGGAAGTGAAACTCCAAGGACTTTTCAGTGTGCCGGAGTGCAGGAACACGGTGGGACAAAGGGGACACGATTCCCCTTGTGATTTGTGGTGGAACTTAAGATTGAGGGCCAAACTGGCCAATTAGTATCCCATATCATGCAGCGTCATGCCTAGTATAAAAGCGAGGGGCAGCTGGGAAGAAGGGCTTTTGCGCTTTGGCTCTTTTGCACTTTTGCTCTTTTGCGCTTGCTGCGCTGTTCTCTGCTGTTTTTCTTTCTTTTCTCTCTCTCCCCCTCTCTCTCTCTCTGCCCCTCTCTATTTCGGGGCCTCGCGTTCGTCTGGGATTGCAGCTTCGGGACGAGACGGGCTTCGCATACGAGGGGGTGGTGAGCACCTACATTGTATTAAATCATCTGTATTAAATCATTCTTATCTCAACCCACGGGTTTCCCGTTTATCCTTTAATTCTCTCCCTCATTCCTGGGGGTGGGGGAGGGGGAGTGACCGGCTGTCGGGGGTGGGCGGTTCAACCTAACCCACGACAACTGGAGACTATTCTATTATTACTCTGCCCGTCTGCATTTCTGGTATTGAACTTAATCACTTTGCATAAACCAATTGGCCAGTTCCTCAGTTGAAAACCTTATCCATTCACTCTGTACACAGATCAGCAATGAGGAAGTGTCGCTTAGTTTTGGGAAAAGAGTGACTCAGGATAACTTCTTACAGCTAATGCATGTTGTCAAATTGCACTACTGCAAAACTAAAAGAAACTAATAACAAATACATAATTAGGAAGGGGGAGCTAGCACCCTTTACTTAGAGCTTCCCTTGAAACACAAACATTAGAAAAAAAAAAATTCTATCAAAATTAAAAAAAAAAAAATCCCTCAAAAGTGTACTTAAGCTCCATCCTCAAACACAAAGACCACTCAGCATGACAGTTTCGTATTAAATCAGCCTGCCTCTGCAAACTGAAATGTAAGCACTGATTTTACCATACACTAGATTTTTTGTAACAACCAAGATGAGATGGCAGCTAGGTGGAATAAAACTAATTTTTAAATGAAACATTCTTTGCAACAGCAACAACATTTTTACTATGCTTGAAGTGGGTAATTTTATATACAATTTTTAAAAATTTCTGCTTACCTATATCACAGTGAGATATTTACAGAGATGACATCTTTGTTTTACTGTAGAACCTTAAAATACAACTTCAATAAGATCAAAGGGTCAAAAAGAAAGTACTCCCGATCAGCACTGCCAGGTGCAGAAATCACTGGGATACAGTATGCTCCTATGTTATGTTCTCAGGCTTTGCCCAGCATTAACCATGTGAGCTTCTTCCAGGAAAAAACAATCGCAGCCAATGTAACCTCCAGCTTTGACAGACGTTCCCAATGTGGCTTTGGACAAAATCCTTCCAGTTTTACCGGATCGAGATTGCAAGTTGTCTGGGGCAGAGACCAAGTCAGAAAGCATGTAGTGCAAAGAAGGGCTATTCTGGGCCTTAAGGTACATAGAAGGTAATAAGTGCAGTTTATATTTCCCCGTAACTGATCATGACTTTACACTACTGGGAAGAAATGCTGAAGTAGGGAGAAAGGACAAAAAGTTCTCTGCACTGCAAAACTGGAAGATTTCCAAGTAAGTAATAACAAATAACTAAAATTTGTAACAAACCAAAATGCTGAGTACTAAGACAAGTTCAAACACCACCTCTTTTACGGGCCATTAAAAAACCTTAACATTTTTATGTGCTGAACTGGAAAGTTATGCTACGAGCTTAAAAATGAATACTGTAAATTGCTTATGAGAGTCTTACAGCACTATCTGGTTATTCCTACTGTAATTAAGAATACTACCAGATAATACAGCATTTTATTCAAAGTTCCTGACATGTTCAGTTCATTTAGAAACTTTTTAACTTTATCAATTTAATATTCTATTGTATAATAGTAGTAAGTTTTTACAGAGCACCTCGTAGATCATTCCCTTACTCCATTCAAGTATGGAGATCGTCCTTGATTTTTCTAGGAGATAGTGAAATTGTTTACATTCCTGTACATTCTGGGATGCAAAGAAACTCCAGGAGGGCCAGGAGAGAAGGCACAACTGATGGCTGTGGCTGGAGGTAGTTGCCGTATACATACAGACAACAGTTACGCATCTACTGAGTGCTCGACATGCCTACCCTTTCAGTAACACAAAGCAAAGGCATTTTGTGACAGGATTTTTCATTCTGACTAAGGAATATCTGTACATTCTCAAAATGTGTCAAACACTACACATATTTTTCCTCTTTCAATATATTTTGCAAACATTAAGAGCTCAGTATTCAAAATTGTCCTGAGAAAGACAATTATCAAACAAAACACTTAAAAGAAATACCAAGCAGAATACCCAAAAGACAAACACCAAGCAAAATGTTCTATAAGCAAATATGAAAGACAATATTCATAAAACAAATAGGCAGAATACACAATAAACAAATACTCAAAACACAGGTACCAGACAGGACACGCAAACCAGGACAAACAAATATCAAAACCAAGTACTCGAAAGAGTCACCAAACAAAGTCCGACCCAGCAATAGCTTTCTCCTTTGACTTACAGGCAGATGACGTGGCTTCAAACACAGCCCAGCGGGTGCCCTCTGAGCCCGACGCTGCGTAGCTTTCGCTGCGCCTTACGGGCAGGCTGTGTCACCCAATTCTGAAAGAAGTGTCTTGCACTTTTCCGAGGAACGTTGTGAGGAGCTTTATGGGTCAAGGGTGATGGTCCTCCCTGAGAATTCCTCGGCGCCAGCCGGAGTTCGATCAGCACTCGATCCCTTCCAGTCTCACTCGCAAGGTCCCACCTGGGTCGCCAAAACTGTTACCAGCCAGGAAGAAAATTAATCTCACAAGGCAGGTAAACAGGTACTCCTTTATTTCAGCGCTGGGGACACGGGGGCAGCTCCATCCAAGCATGTCCACTTTAGCATCAAAATCCATAGATTTTTATACACTCATTTTGTTGAATCATCGTTACATAAGTTCTTTTACATAAAATTGCATATTATTCTCTCTATTAAATTTGACCCTTAAAATGATTGGTTTTGCTAGTTACATCGTCTTATCAATATTCCTACCCTATAACAATCATTGGTTAATTCTATTTATTTTTACTGATTATAATCCTTGATATTCAAATCAAGATGGGAGGGGGTAATGAAGGGGGGTTTCAAGCAGCAGAACTGGTGTCTGTGACCACTTAATTTGTTTCTTAATACAATAAAAGAACTCCCAGTGGTTAGCTGGTGAGAACTCCATGGTTCTCTAGCTTAAATTAAAGCATTAAATAACTGGAGGGGAAGATCAGACAGTGTGTTAATGACCTGGATCACAGCCTGAATGAGGGGAACATGTATTGCAGATCAAAAACTTAGTTGACTTTAAATTTTCTTTCTGTGTTTTGATGCTATTTTTTTACAGAAGGCATACAAGCTTGTAACCTGAGCTGACACTCTTTCAGGTGAGAATGAACTGAATGAACAGGAGGTCCCAGCCCAGGCATGACTCTGTGAGCAGTTTTCTGTAAGCCACGGGCGATTTGATCTAGACGGACCTCTGTTAGCCTGCTTCCAGGAACAGCAGGTGAGAGGGTGTGGGAGCGTTATGGAGTCTGGCTCAGGTACCCGTTCTCAACAAGGCATGACGCTGTCAGAGAAGGAAACGGATTTGTTGTTCCTTTTGCAGTCTCCTCTTTGATGTCATTTGCTGTTATTGCCTGAACACACATGAACTCTTGGATACTGATTGTCTTTGAGTGAATTGAAATGTAACTCTCGAGTTAAAGTAATGTGATTCAATTTTTAAATGCCACGAATTAATTTTCAATGGACTTTCATTTTTCTTTGCTTCTCTTGCCTGTGAATTCTTCACTGTCCTGCCATGACAAACCAAAGTTGTGTGTGAACAAAGAGGGAAGGAGAGATTTGCTCAAGTAGGGAGTTTTACCAAGTTTATTGCCCGTTTATTCCTTGCTAGTTTTGCTCCAGTGAGTCAACTTGAAGGTTGTGGATACTGATGTGAGAACAGCACAGGGCTTTGCTAAATGCCCAGTCAACCGTGAGGAGGACTTTGTGGATGTGGTGCCCTCTGGAACACGCACACCGTATGTTTTGACCGTCTCGTGTGCCCATGTTGTTGTTGGGAACAGGCTCCTCTTGGGGAAAGATCCAAGGGGGAAGCAAAGCCACCATTAACTGGGCCTCACCACTCCTGCCATGAGCTGTGCACGGCCTCAGCCCAAGCCCACCTGCTCCCCTTGTGTTGGGGCTGCGTTGGGACGGGCAGTGTGGCCCGGTGGCTCTGCGTGCCATGGCCTGCCCTGGCCTGTGGCTGCTGGAGGGCCCGAGTGGCTCCTCTCCCATCGCAGCTCCAGGAAGCTTCAGGGGGTGAGGGCCAGCACGAGGCGAGAGGGACATTAAAAGTAACGTCCGCCAGCACGCAGCGCTGCGTGTGGAGCTGCTGGAGTGGCGCTGCCTGGAGGAGGGGGCGCAGGAGGAGGGCATCTTCGGGGAGGATGGCCAGCGGAGCGAACACCTTGTCCTGAGGTATTGGCGAGGGGAGAAAGCCACTTTTGTCTGGGAGCAGGCAGCGGGCAGCCCGCTAAGAGGCGCAGAGCCTGCCCCAGCCCTCCCGTGCCGGCCCAGTGCTGCCCCAGGTCATGGTGTGCCTGAGGGTGTGGAACACGGGTGTGCCAGGGGGTGTCTGGAGCCTGAGGTGGCAGCAGTGCAGAGGTTGAGCACTGCAGTGAGAGACTGGGGACCTCAAGTGCTGCCTGTTTCCCCCTCCACAGTGGTCATTACACCCCCTGCCCTTGGTATCTGCACAATAACAGAGTTGGTTCAGTGTGGAAACAAGGGGCAGGGGAGAAGGTTCATGAACACGAGCACTTTCCAAACCTGTTCTTCAGAGCAAACGATTTGTGTGGAAGAAATGAAGCCTGGCCCAGGCACAGAGCTACGGCTGAGGGGGTGGGGGGGTAGAAACCAGGCAAGGGCTTTGTGCTCAGGGAGCTCCATCCAGTCTTTCTGTGCTGGACATGGGGAGAAGGGGATGTAAGTGACCCCCGAGGCAAGCAGGAGGTGCCTGAACAGGCTCAGTTCTGGCACTGGCCAGCTTTATGGTGTGTGATGGAAAAGGTGGTGTGGAGTCGTCTTTGCAGAGTAGTGTCCCAGTTGTGTCTTTGCTTGTGATGTGTGTGCCTGTTGCTTTTCCATCACTGCTGCTGTCAATGGGAGGAGGTGACTCGCTTTCAGAGAGGCCCCTCTGCCCTCATAGGTGTGCAAGTCTTGTAGGATCTCTTGTCTGTAGGGCACTGGCTTGCTCGTTGCTTTCCCTCTAAGTACCCGTTTGCAGAATTTGCTGTATTCTGGTGTATGGCAGCCCAGAAATGAATCTCTGCTTTCTCTTTCTTCTGGAACAGACTGTAGTACTGCAGCTAGTGAGTCATCTCTCTGGTCTATAGGCAGCCTCCATTCCACGTACAGGCAGAAGAGCCCCTGTGTGCACCAAGTCTTTGCTCTGCAAAGAGGAAAGCCTCCCCTTCCCCGTTTGTGTTTTGCTATAGGCAGAATGTGCCTTATGTCCAGAGATTCCCCCCTCCTCCACCCTTCACCCTCTAGTCTCCCTAGATTTCACATGCAGGTGGGTCGAAAAGCCCTGCCTCACCTGGCCAGTCTCTGCTCTGTAGGCAGAATACGTTCTGCCTCCCGACAGGAATGTGCTCCCCACATGTATTCTTCATACAGCCGTTTTATCGTCTGTATGGTGCCAGAAAGGTATTGCCCTCCCGTCACCCTTCTGTTGTTTTCTATTCTCTATACATCTAGGGTACACTGAGTAGGCAGACGAAAAAGCCCTGCCTTGATGGTATCTAGTCTGTCACTAGACAGAAAAGGCATGTTTTGCCTGGATACAGTCTATCTGTAGGTGGAACTAGTCTATACCTGGAGAGAAAAGCCTCACTGTCTGTTTTCTGTGGGCAGAGTATATCCTGTTGTATGCTACATACTGAGAAACCCAGCCTGGCTTGGTCTATCCATGTGTAGTCTTGAGGAAGACAGTAGGTAGCATGTATAGTGACAGAAATCCTGCCCTTCTTGCTGGCATGTGGTGCGTATGCAACTGGCTCGCCAGCAGTTTCTATCCTCACGCTTTTCTCTGTCATCCTGTACAACAATTTCTTCTCCTCTCGCACCATTATCATGTGCAGAACAACACCTCTGCCTCTGTTTACAAGTTGCTTTCGCTGACCGCTTCTTTTTGCCTTTGTCGCCTCTCTCTGCCCTCTGCACATTACCATTACCATCACTGTTATCAGTGTCTCCCCATCTCTGCCGGGGAGCCACCATCAACTCCAGATACTCTTTCTTACCACTATACTTCAAACACCTCTTTCCAATGCTACATGCTGAACAGTATCTTTTCAGTTTTTCATTTTGCTTATTTTTATCCTTTTCTAATGCCAAAACAAGGGGGGCCAAATTTATAACATATTCCTTTTGTCACTCAGGATGATTTCTTCAAGTAAAAAACATATCAGCATATACCTCCTCATTCCATTTATAATTTCTTCTGAGAAACAGCATCAATTGCAATAAAGTGTTATAATTCCATTATAAATATTATTATTCAGCCATTGTTTCTCATTTTCCAATTTATATAACAGCCACCACTGGTTTCAGTATTTGATTAAAGTTTTCTTATTTACGTTTCCTCCCGGGGACCCTCAATAACTTTCCAATGTTCCAGGACACATCCTAACGGACTTTTCTTCAAAATTCCCTTGCTCTATTGGTTACTCATTATTTACTGGATTATTATTATCCCAATCCTGTTGTTACCAAACAAATGACTAAAATTAAAATCACACCTCCTAGGTATAACTAATTATTAGTAAAATAACTCATTCACTCTCATTTTTCAATTGCTTCATCTGTCTTCGGGTGTTTCCCTCGTGGGAGAACAGAACCACGGATCATGACTCCGTGCTCGCTTCGTGCTATAAGTACGTCTCAGTCACTCACGCACAAACAGGACAAAAACAAGTTTTACAATCACAAAAATATCCAGCCATACAAACAATTAATACAACTCCTAGAATCACACAAACAATCAGATAGGCTTTAGTCATTAATATTTCAGTTTCCAGATAGTTACCGACTCTGGTGGGGCTCTCACCCCCAATCCCAATCGATTAAGGGTACACCATTAAGGCAATAGCTGCCCAGTATACACTGTCCTGCGCAAGTTTCACCTTGCGGCTTATGGAGAGCTACCCAGTGGATCGGTCCCCAGCCCAAGGAATAAAAGAAAACTTTTTCTAAGATGGTCCTTGTCTGTTCCCACAGTGATCCGATTAAGGTGAGGAGTCTGTTTGGATAAATTTCCAGGGTACCCAAGGGAGTCCTGTTCTCCACGGGTCCTGCAGCCGAAGAGAGAGGATTCCACTTGGGGTGCCAATTCTGAGTCAAAGAAACTTAACTGTAGCATAGTAAACACATGGACTCTGCAAGTGCCAGGGATAGAATCTAAGTTTATTTTCCCTTTACCAAATTTATAGCATACAGAGCCCCTTCCCATGCTCCAATCAACAGTGGAATCGTGTATTTCTGTATTTTTAAGTCTTACACAGTAATCTAAGCGTGGAGAAACCTTTTGGCTGCTGCAGCATTGTGTGAAAGTTCTTTCCCTATGCAGGCTAACTAAGAAACACCTGTAGCTCGTTACACTGGGAAAGTTACCTTGAAACAGGTGCTGTAGCATTCAGCCAATCACTCTGGGAGATGGATGGTCAAGTGACCAATAGCTTTGACCCATCTAGCAAACCATGTGACTCCTGACTATTTAAGGCAGGGCGTTTACTCCTAAGGGTGAGGCATTTCCTCCTGAGCCTTGGAGGAGTGTGGGTCTTCCTTACAGTAGAGCCTAAAGCCTTCGCATTAGAACATTGGTCTGCTTGGAGCCACCTGAAGCCTTCCAGCTGCGACAACTGGTGACCCCGACGTGATCCAGCCGCAACTAAGATCTGAAGGTACGTGCTTCCGTACACAGGGCTCCAAGGGATGAACTCCAAATTAGAATGATGGGACAAAGCTCCACAAAAGAAAGCATGATGTTTTCCATTCTCAAACCTGCAATGACAATCGCAGGTGCTAAAATAAGTGATGAAGCTCTCTGTGAGCTGTTAAATTGGGCGGCAGAGCATGAATGCCTGACTGACCTCAACACCCCCTTTAGCTCAGAAGCGTGGAAGCAGCTATGGGATAAGCTAATCTATGAAACAGTGTTTGGATGTAAGAACCTGACTGGTCTACTACGTATTTGGGGAACTGTATATGATGTAATGCAGAAATGGACAGTAGAAAGGAAAGAAAAAGTATTGCCAGATTCTGATGAATCCGCAAGTGAAGTTACTGAAGGGGACGATGAGTTATCTGAAAGGGGACTGACCACAGGTAGTGCACCAGTTGTGCCCCCTCTGTCCTCAGATATGGAGAAAGTTGTGGGGACTGCACAGAAGCTTTATCCCTCCCTGCGAGATTATGTCCAACCCAAGTGTCCTCCTTGTGATTTTTTGATGCGAGAATACTCCTCCGGACAAGACAAAGCATCGGAGCGTCCCCCACCCTTTGCCCCAACAGCCTCCCCTTCTTCTGCATCTCAACCGGCTACTTCAGCCATTACAGCAGAACGTGCTCTTCCTACTGCTCCGTCATTGGCCCCTCAACCAGACTAGGCACCACAAGGACAGTTCCCGGGCATGGCACCCTGGTTTACTGCAACTTCATGTCCTGCAGCATCACCCATACCGCCCGGCTATCTGCCACGGGCACAAATAGAGCAACCCCGAACAACGCATTTCATAATACACCAGGTTATGGCAGGTTTGCAAGGAATGTCGCAACAGCTAACGGCACTGATGGAAATGTTGCGGCAGGTTACTGCTGCCGAATCTGTACCGGGACAACCTGGGCTGGCCGTGCCAACCGGCCCAGCAACGACCCTGGAAGTGGCGCCAAGCATGCCACTGACAACAGCAGTGGCACCTTCACGGACAGTGGTGCCGACACAAGTTTCCGCAACCCAGACTGCATCTCCGTGGACTGTTCCACAACCGGCCACAGCCTCTGCCTTTACACAACCCATTGGCCCAGCGTCTGCATCCTGTCAGAAGCCATTGGACATACCCCTGCCTGATAATGTTTCATCACTGCAGGAAGCCGTGGCGACAGTCAGACGACAACAAACATGGCCAGCCCACAACGGTCCCTGGACGCTTCCCGAATGCAAGGTGACTGTGCGTCCAAAAAATTCAAAATGGTTCTGGGAAGAAGTCAAGAGGCGGGCTCTGGAAGCTGGCGACTGGGATCTAATAGAAAAAGTTGGGTTGCCTGAAAAGGGGTCTGAGCAGATTGTTCAGGGAAGTAATGAACAAACAGAGGATCTTATCCAAGCCTTTCCAGTACAAAAGGCGCTTCCTAATTCAGGTCAAATTGACAAACACGAAACCATCACCTGGAAGGTAGTCCAAGACCTGCAAACCAAGGTAGCACAATACAGGTTAGACTCTCCTCAGGTCATGCAGATCATCAGGATATTAAATAGTGACCTACTCTCCCCATTCGACATTAAACATCTAGGTCAGGTATTATTTCAACCAGTACAATATACGGTCTTCGAGGCCAATTGGAGAAGAATGGCTGAGAGAGCTGCAGCCGGAAACATGCAATTACCCCCAACTGACCCCAGATACGGAGCTCCAGCAGATGCTCTACTGGGAGCCAATGCTTTCACTGACCCCGATTTTCAAGCTACATGGCACCCCCAAGTTCTTGAGCAAGCCCAAAAGATCGGCGTGGGAGCTCTATTAAAGGGCATAGATATGGCTGCCCCAAAAACACGGTACGTGAAGATTTATCAGGGGCAGAAAGAACACTTTTTATCTTTCGTAGAGAAAGTTGCTGCAGCCCTTGAAAAACAGGTCGAAGATGAAAATTTGAGACAGTTATTATGTAAGCAGCTGGCAAAAGACAATGCCAATGAAGAATGTAGAAAAATCATAAATTCCATGCCAGGGGAACCTGCACTGACAGAAATGATCGAAGCATGCTCTAAGCTAGAATCTGAAAGCTATAAGTCTGCTCTGGCCACAATTCTGCGGCCTATTCAACCCAAAAATGCTGACCCGGTATCGAAAAGACAACCTAAGAGGGACAATAGACAAAGACAGACGAGACAAAGAAGAAACAAGGATAACAGGAGACCTGCTCGCTGCATAAGATGTGATAAGCCAGGCCATTCTGCGAGATATTGTGAATCCTTGTATCATGCCAATGGCCGACCCCTGACACGTTCGGGAAACTTCCCCAGGAGCGCAATGGGGATGTGCGCTCAGACAGAAATGTTTCCCCAGGGCATGATACCAACCCAGGCTTACTCAGCCAGCTTTCAGCCAGCACAAAGGGATCAGCCAGGGTGGATGTATGCACCGCAACAACAGTCGTCTTAGAATCCTGTCGGGTCTATAAGGTTCCCTTGGATGCATTTGGGCCTCTAGGACATGGGCTAAGTGCATTATTGGTGGGAAGATCTAGTACCACCATTCAAGGGATCTTTGTTCACCCAGGAGTTATTGATGCTGACTTCACAGGACAAATTTGTGCGATGATTTCCACGCCAACCCCCCCGTCACAATACCAGAAAAGACTCGGATCGCTCAACTTGTACCCTTCAAATCAAGCGTTCCTAAGGCAAAACAACAGAGTCGTGAAGGTGGTGGCTTTGGTTCCACAGGACTTCCGCAAGTTTACTGGACTGCGGATATCTCCAGCCAAAAGCCACAGATGACTTGCACCTTAATATTGCCAGATGCCCAGCCGTCCAGGATTCAGCTCCGAGGTTTGATTGACACAGGGGCTGATGTGACAATCGTCTCCTTCTCTGCATGGCCTCCTACATGGCCTTTAGCCCCCGCGGGGTCAGCCATTGCAGGACTGGGAGGAACTGCACAGAGTTATCGAAGCGAACGACCTGTGGTGGTAAAGAACGCAGAGGGTCAAACAGCTACAATTCGGCCCTATGTCACTACAGCTCCACTCAACCTCTGGGGGCGGGATGTCTTGGCGGCCTGGGGAGTACGTATCGGGACAAATTTTTGATGGGGGCCACTGTACTGAAGGGTGCACAGTATCCTACGTTGCCTTTGCAATCGTTAGCAAACAAACCCATCTGGCAACCCCAGTGGCCCCTACCAAAAGAAAAATTAGTCGCCCTTCATCAACTAGTTAAGGAACAATTACAACAGGGACACCTTGAACCTTCTACCAGTCCCTGGAATATGCCTGTCTTCGTAATTAAGAAGAAATCAGGAAAATGGAGATTGCTACAAGATCTCCGAAAAATCAGTGCAGTAATGGAAAGCATGGGGGCATTGCAGCCTGGTATGCCCTCACCCACCATGATTCCAGCAGGGTGGGAAATCTTGATCATTGATTTGAAGGACTGCTTTTTCACGATCCCCTTACATCCTAATGACAAACCAAAATTTGCCTTTACTGTACCTGCGGTTAACAACGCTGAACCTGCAAAGAGATATCAATGGAAGGTCCTACCTCAGGGCATGAAGAACAGCCCGACTATCTGTCAATGGTACGTTGCTCAAGCTTTGTCCGGAATCCGTAAGCAGTTCCCTGAAGCATACTGCTACCATTACATGGATGATATCCTGGTAGCAGCATCCACCCAGGACGAGCTGCTGAAGATACAGCCTCGGCTACTCACTGCTCTGCATTCTTATGGATTGTAAGTGACTCCGGAGAAAGTTCAACAGCATCCTCCTTGGAGATATTTAGGAGTCAAAATTTTGGACCAAACTATACAACACCAAGAGGTGCAATTCTTGAGTTCTATTAAGACCTTGAATGACGCTCAGAAACTGTTGGGCGTCATCAATTGGTTACGTCCCTATCTAGGGCTAACCATGGCGCAACTTGCGCCGCTCTTCAATATTTTAAAGGGGGACCCCGAGTTGAATTCAGCTCGGAAATTGACTCCTGAAGCGCGACAAGCGCTGGAGGAGGTTCAACAGGCTGTTTCTGCTCGTCAGGTTTATCAAGTGGATCCCTCCATTGATATCACTGTTTTCATTACCACTCCATATTTTCATCCTACAGGTATCATTGGCCAGTGGAATAAACAGTGGCCCGACCCTTTGCATATTCTGGAATGGGTCTTTTTGCCACATCAGCCAAAAAAGACAGCATCCACATTGTTTGAATTGATCGCTTGTCTGATAATCAAATGCCGCCAACGGTGTTTGCAATTAATGGCAGCGGATCCTGCAACAATTGTTCTTCCAGTACAGCAGGAACACTTTGAGTGGAGCCTTACTAACAGTGCTCCTCTGCAAAGTGCGCTGCAAAACTTTTCGGGACAGATTGCTTATCATCTGCCCACCATAAATTACTGCAATTGGCAAAATCGACAAGCTTTACCTTGTGGCCAAAAAATAGTCGGGTGCCAGTGCAAGGACCCACCGTCTTCACTGATGGGTCTGGGAAAACCGGGAAAGCTATTGTTACCTGGAAGGAGGAATCTGAGTGGCAGGTGCTGGAAGGCCACCAGTTGGTTGAACTGAGGGCTGTTGCCATGGTTTTTCAGTGGTTCTCGCAGGTACCTTTGAACTTAGTCACCAATTCTGCTTATGTGGCTGATACAACGCAATGCTTAGATTGTTCACTTCTGAAAGAAGTGAATAATGCGGCTCTGTTTTCTCTATTAAAAACCTTATGGTGTGCAATTCAAGATCGAGTTCACCCATATTACATCCTGCATATCCATAGTCATACTAATTTGCCAGGCTTTATAACGGAAGGCAACGCCAGGGCTGACATGCTAGCTAACCCCGCATGGGTAGCACCTCAGCCCGATAAAATCGCACAAGCCAAGGCATCGCATAATTTCTTCCATCAAAGTGCGCATACCCTGCAGAAACAGTTCCACTTAATGCCCACTGAGGCTCGGGACATTGTCAGTGCTTGCGCTGACTGCCACGGACTTGCGGCACCTCTGCCATCGGGGGTAAACCCCAGGGGCCTAAAGGCCCTGCAGCTTTGGCAGACGGATGTAATGCATGTTCCTGAATTTGGCAGGTTTAAGTATGTGCACGTGTCTATTGACACTTTCTCCTCAGCTATGTGGGCAACTGCTCATACTGGGGAGAAAAGTCGTGATGCCATTGCCCATTGGAAACTCGCTTTTGTGGTCTTGGGCGTGCCTTTTTCTATAAAAAACGATAATGGCCCGGCCTACGTCTCACAGAAGACGCGGCAGTTTTTACAACTACGGGGTGTAAATCATACTTTGGGTATTCCGCATTCTCCTACTGGCCAAGCCATTGTTGAACGCGCTCATGGCACCTTGAAGCGTGTTTTAGAAAAACAAAAAGGGGGAATGCATGGAGAAACCCCGCAGAGTCGCCTAGAAAAAGCGTTATACACAATTAACCATCTTACGGTGCCATCAAATTCAAATAATCCCATTATTTTGAATCACTTTCTTTCGTTGCAGTCTTCAGGAGAGACGCACCTGCCCTGAGCGAAAGTCTGGATACGGGACCTACTCACTAAGACGTGGGAAGGCCCGTGTGAGCTTATTGCTTGGGGTTGTGGGTATGCTTGCGTTTCCACAGATACTGGGATACAATGGCTACCCGCAAGATGCGTTCGCCCTGACCTGCAACATCAGAAACAGAACAGGCAACGTCTGAACTATGGCCAGAACGGAGATCATCCATCAAATGACCCTTCTAATGGAAATAATGACATTGGCCATCAACCTGTTCCTTCCATGAGTAGAGACTAAATTTCAAGTCTCCATCGCAGTCAGAATGTTAGAATTAATAACTAAATGTATGACTGGTTTGCTAGATGTATCTCCCATGGTATTGCTGAAAAATCTCCCTGCTTGATTTAAACTAATCTTAAAACAAAAAGGGGGAATTGTGGAGAAACCTTTTGGCTGCTGCAGCATTGTGTGAAAGTTCTTTCCCTATGCAGGCTAACTAAAACACCTGTAGCTCATTACACTGGGAAAGTTACCTTGAAACAGGTGCTGTAGCATTCAGCCAATCACTCTGGGAGATGGATGGTCAAGTGACCAATAGCCTTGACCCATCTAGCAAACCATGTGACTCCTGACTATTTAAGGCAGGGCATTTACTCCTAAGGGTGAGGCATTTCCTCCTGAGCCTTGGAGGAGTGTGGGTCTTCCTTAGAGTAGAGCCTAAAGCCTTCGCATTAGAACATTGGTCTGCTTGGAGCCGCCTGAAGCCTTCCAGCTGCAACAATCTAAGTGTGTACACAGTCCCCTGTTTATGCCAGGTGTTCTTCTCATGGGATGTGCACGGTCTTGATGCCGACCTGGCTGCATGCTTCACTTTATTGAACAACGATATCCTTTGTTTGGTCTCTGAAACATCTTGATATTATTGCAGGGCTCAGAGACGAACAACAGCCGTGAGAACCCTGTCTTTTCCCACAGCTCAGAATCCTCTTCTCTATCCATAATTCCCTCTTTTTTGTTTATCGCAACTCTGTTGATTACTAAAGCCACCGTGACGTGTGCTTCTACCTTTTATGCTCATCATATTGCAGTCCAAGGAAACTGAAACAACACTAGAAATAAAATCAACAAAAACCTCCAACAGCAATAAGAATCTGTGTGTGCAAGTTAAGGTCAGAGAAACATTTTTTTGGATTAATCCAGGATAAAATTTAGCTTGTGCAATGCAACTTAAAAAGATAGAATTTTCTAAAAACCTACAATACTATTCATTGCTATCAATACATTTAAAACAGAGGTTAATGCAAACACATAAGGATAAGAAGTACATATCACTACAGAGTTGTTACGTAACAATGTCAGATTCGCTTGAGTGCCACTTTTTGTCATGTGTACTTGAAACATGAGTCTGTCAAAATGGCAAGGTTAATCTCTAAATTTGCTCATGAATGGGGGTATAAAGGGGGAATAAGACCCATTATATACCATTTGCAAAAGAGATGTGGAAGACCCCTTGCCATGTCATACTGATGGATGACAGCCATGGTGGAGCAGTAGAATAGTCCCATTACCATCCCAAAACGCTCGATATGGTCCCCAATCTATAATCCGGTCTGTTGTATCATTTCATGTTTCTAGGAATTTTTTTTGTTTTCTTTTGTTATGTTGTTGTTTGTTTTCCAGTTGAATTGATCTAAACCATTCAGTTTAATGAAGGCATAAAGAAACACACTGGGAATATGTTTACTCACTTCCTGATGGCTACTGTTGTTAAACATAACCTCTTTCTCAAACTGCCTCTCTCTTTTTTTAGTTATTATTTAATTATTTTATTTTATTTTAATGGAAAAGCACAACAGTATATTTTGTTCTGTCATAGCTTTGCAAGAAGCAGCTTCTAGCAAAAGCACAACAGTATTTAGTATTCTATTATAGCCTTGCAGAAGCAGTTACTGGCATATTGTTTCCCTTTCTGGGAGTCTTACCATCCTGACTACGCCCGAGACTCTGCCGAGCAGCCGAGTGGCAATCAGCAGGGTCATCGCATAGAAGGGAGGCAGGCACGGCACCTTCAGGGCGTTCCCTGTTTATTCACAAAGTGTGCTCTGCAGCCTTCCCTCCTCCATTCTGAGCCACCTCTTTTATACCCTCAACAGAATCTATGAAAAGGTGCTGACGTGGCGTTGCTGCACGCGTGGCCAGTGCGTGCAACAAGGCCTGCCGGGTATGTGCTCTGCTGGCCAACAGCGGCTTTTGCGGATCGAAACATGTTGTTCAACAACAACCCTCCCAGCTCCCTTTTTCAAAGTTACGTACTCACAACTAAGTCCAGTTTGTAATTCTTTGTCATTAATTTGATACCAGTCAATTCTTTTCCTTCCAGTAGCTATGGGTGGAATCCATACACCTTCCAACCAGAAAAGACACACAAAGCATATATACAAGCAACTTTCACACGTGTAACATACCAAATAATAAGAAACATAAAACCAGTTTATATATTAATGTGAAATCTTCTATTACGAGTCTATCCATTTGAACCATTCTCCTCATTTGGTGTTTCTGTGATCTCTGCTTGCTCTGCTCATTCTTGGATCTCCCTTTCTCTATCTGTAGTTTCAAAGTCCTGGCTGGCTTTACGTTTCTTGCCAGTAACCAGTATGGACCTGTGGGAAGAAGAACACAAGCACACACTCTTCCCCATGTAAGCAGAGGCACAGGGCCCTCCCAATGAGTTGAGCCCAGTTCCTTACTGTTGGTTTTTCTACAAAAATGGCATTGGTTTTAAAATGATGATCCACAGCTGCAGTATGTTGCCTAGAAGCAGACAAATTAAGAAAATTTAAAACATATGTAGCATTGTCTAAGGATTCCTGCGGGGAAGTATATGGAAGGCTCCTCCTTTTTTGTTTACCAAGCATTTGTTTTAATGTTAAATGAGTTTGTTCAACAATAGCTTGTCCCGTAGGTGAATGAGGGATACTGGTAGTGTGAGTCACTCCCTGATCCTGCAAAAAGGCACCATACCAGACCATTGTCTGTTGTGATCTTTTTCGGTACTCCCATGGTTTTCTCCAGTGTGAGCAGTAGACATATCAACAGTTACATGTACGTATTTAGATCGATGAAACGATTTAATATAAGTAACATCAGTTTGCCAGAATTCATTGGCACATAAACCTCTTGGATTTACTCCTGCTGGAGTATTTGAAGGCACAATATGCTGACAGTCAGGGCAGGCGTGTACAATTTGCTGAGCTTGATTTGCTGTCTGACCTGATGGAGAGCATCATCTACCACCAATTGACAAATTGTAGGACTATTCATCATTCCTTGAGGCAGTACAATCCAATGATGTGGTTGCGTGGGTTGTTCGTTGTTAAGCATCGGAACTGAAAAGGCAATCTAGGACAATCGTTAAGGTGTAATAAAAAGAAAGTAAAAAAGTAAAGAAACCCAATCTTTTAAATCAATCACCATCAAATGCTAGCATTCTGGAATCGTAGTAGGATTTGATACACCCGGTTGTAATGCTCCCATTGGTGACATAATTGCATTAATAGCTCTTAAATCTTGTAATAATCTCAATTTTCCTGATTTATTTGGGATAACAAATATTGGAGCATTCCATGGGCTAGTGGAGGGAACTACATTTCCTAATTTGAGCTGTTCATCAACTGATTTTTGAGCCCACTCCAGCTGCTCACCTTTTAATGGCCACTGATCGACCCAGACTGGCCTGTCAGTCAACCAGGCCAGCTTGAGTGGGGGCTGGACATCAGTGACCTGTGCTAAAATTTGTGGTTAGCCTCACATTCCACTGATTCAAGAAATCCCGACCCCATAATGTACATGGGACACCAAGAACATATGGTTTCGGCATAGCTTGTCTGTTATATGGGCCTACTACTAGCAAGGACTGCGCACTCCGCTGTTGGATCTGTGTTCCACCTACTCCCATCACAGCTGCCAGGGCTCGTATCAGAGGCCAAAAGGGCGGCCAGCCAGATTTTTTTTTTTTGCTATAGATACATAAGCCTCTGTATCAACTGGGCTAGAAAAAGCCTTCCCATTAATGATTACTGTTAAAAGAGGTTGTGCAGCCATGACTTTCTGTGTTCAAAAATTTTTTGGCTGGCCTATACTACCAAATGCTCCTATACCTCTATCTATGTTACACAATGGAGGTGATGTGGTGCTTTGAGGCATCAAAAGCAATTGTGCTATTTTTTCTCCAGCCAGAATAGTGCATGGTGGTGAAGGAGTCTATGCTATGATCTCTCTTTTTTTTTTTTTTTTTTGTACTCAGAATCAATTACCCTCGGGAGTACAAACAATCCTGATTTCATGGTGGATGATCGTCCCAGCAATAGTGCACATAATCCTGTGGTATAGGACCAAAGACACCAGTAGGAATTAAATGCACCAACATGTCAGTGATTACTGTTGATCAAACATTTAGCTGCCAGTATCTCTGCTTTATAGTGGTCCAAGCCCACATTCCGACACGCCTTTATTAAATCTGCAATTTTTTTTGCCTGATGTCTTATAGGATCAATAGTTCACTGGCAGTCTGCATTAGCATTTTCAATCCCTAACTGGAATAACAAGACATCTGCAGCAGCCAGATTTTCTATTTGTCTCTGAACTGCCATTTGTAGCCGATTAAGGAAATGTTCATAAGGTTCCTGTGCTCCCTGCCGAATGGAAGCCAAGGAAACCTCCCCTGTCGCAAAATCAGGGACACATCTTAATGCTCTCATTGCCAATTCAATCAGTTGTTGGAAAGCCACCTGCTGTAACCCTGCCTGTGCCTGATCTTGACTGATGTGTGACATTTTATCCATCCCAAGATGTTTGGCCATCAATTTAAGAAATTATAACACCTATATTATTTACACCTATAACACTTTAGCTATTGTTTCAGTGGGAGATTTCCCTATCATTCCCCCTTCTTGTTTTAAAAAGTATATTCTCCAAAGTACCATGTGCCCATTCTATGATTGGTTGCCAAGTAGGATCTCAAGGAATACCAGTTACATGCTCAATACCCCATGATGACAAAAATACAAGTATCCAATGAGAGATGTATGCCAAAGCTCCTGCGAGTGCAAACCACAAGGATTAACACAATTCAATTGGTGGCATGATCATATTTTGACAGCTACTACATGATCGTACGATTGAACGGGCTTGCTCTCGTGTTAAGCCAAATTGTCGCCTAATAGCGTCAGCGTTTCTGATGGTAGAATGTTAAGGAAGTTCCTGGCTGCTACATGGGAAGCACCTGTGCCTTGTCGAGACAGGTGCTGTGAATCACGTTGGTCAGCCGGAGACCACGTGACCTATGGGAGGTTTAAAGGCGGGGCACTCCCAAGAGGGAGTGGGGCAGTTCCTTCCTGGAGATTGGAGTGGTAGGAGCCCCTGGAGAGTGTGAGTCAGAGCTCTCTGCTGGAGTGAGATAATAGCGAGTTTGGATCAGCCTTCTGATCGTGAGATACATCATGGTCGCAACAGCTGTTTGGTTGTGACCCACTGTGAGAAGATACAGGCAGTCCGCAACAGTAGAAGTCATGTGAGATTTTTGCCTGCATTAACGAGTTTGGCACAAGAGCTGCACTCGTGAGAGGGTCAGCTCACCTGTTCCCTTCTGCTATAAGCCCTGGAAGCATGGTGTGCGCTCGCAGATGTGCAATGAAATATGTGTGTTAATAGTTTTGCAACACTGATATTAATTGCTGAAATTGTTGGAACAGAAGAGGATTAGTTATTTTCCCACACTGTCGATTGAGATGATTCAATTTAAGTATTAGATGTGCTGTCTCTTGGTGAAACCTGGGTCATGCGTCTGGGGGGGCGCAGGCGGCAGCAAGCAGCCGGGGAGGGGGGCCGGGGGGGACGACGACGCAGCCGCCCTGTGACGGCCGCCCGCCTTGTTGTTGCTGTTCTTTTTGCTGCCGCGGCTCCGGCTGCTCGCGCTCCGTGACCGCCGCCGACCCCTCCCACCGAGGACCATCAGCCGCCATAGAACCGGCACGGCGGGGCACGCGGCGAGTCTCCGTCCCTCCAGCCGCGTTTCGCTCCCGCACAATGAGCGGCACGCGCCGAGGCAGACGCCATGCCCACGGCCCCGGCCGGGGGTGCCGGCCTACCGACATCGTTGCCGGGGGGGGGGGGGGGGGGGGAAGGAATAATTCTGGCTCTTGTTCGGGGCCCTGGATCAAAAGGATTCGATGATAGCTTTTCCACGCTGGCAGCTCCTCTGCCGATGGGGCCACGGGGAAAGCGGGGCCGGGGCTGCCAGTGGGGCCGGGGCTGCCAGTGCCGCAGGAACTGCGGGCGGAGGCAGACGCCGACACCCCCCTCGCCCCCAGTCTCTCCCACTGCGCCTTCAGGCCTCGAACACAGCACGCCAGGCTGTTGGCTGTCACTGGGTGGCGGCATCCCCACAGGTGGCTGCGTCCCAAAGTTTAACACCTAAAGTGTCGCAAGTCCCTGTCATATATACATTGAAGAGTTTGCCTCGGGTACATGGGCTGATACCCAAATCAGGAGTACCAGGAGTTTTATCAAGTCAGTATTATTAATAGTGCCGTTCTGTTTCTCTACCACTTTTGTCAACACCTTAAATACAGACTACGTTCTGTTGGAGCCATGCTTCCCATCGTTCCCAGTCGCTTACCTCCTCCTGTTGAGGTAATTGTCGCTTTTTCTCTTTCGGTTCCTATTTCTTTTTTTTTCCCCGACCTGTATCCTGCAAGTGTCACTGGTCCGGACTCTTCAGCTCTCATATCCAGTGATAATTTTGGTCCGGACCATCCAGCTTTTCAACTGCCCATTGTCCAGCCAGGCTCTGCTGCCATTCACTCACACTCCACGACTCAAAAGCCCGTCAGTCGACTTGAATATCAGGTCCCTGTTCAGGCGCCATTTGCGGTGGCTGAATGCACGGACTCCACAAATGTGATCCCAGAGACGGTTATTACAATTTACAAGCAGCTTTTATAGATCATTTTTCCAGTCATGATGTGTCCACGCACCCTTTGCTTAGTTATGATGGGTTACAACCAGCAGTGCACACACACCTGTTTTAGCTTTGCTATTGGCTATGCCTAAAACCCCATTATTTTCTATCTGCTAAGCTGAATGTCAGCTTCTCACACTCCCTTTTCCATTTTATCAGCATTCTTTCTCTTTATCGGTGTTTTCCAACTTCATCAAGAACACAGGCTTAAATCATCAAGGTCAAACCCCAACTGTAACTGTGTGTATGATTCCACAGGGACACTGCTCGCACCATCCTGGCTGAAACCCACCACCTTGAGAAAGCACCCGAAGAGCCTTAGTGCCTCTTCAAGCAACACCTCCTTGGGCAGTGCAGGGTTGCCAGCTGGGTCCCCTAGGGCTTGGTGGGGGGGGGGCACCAGAGGGGCTGGGGTGGGGGATGCCACCGCCCAGGCAGATGTTACTCCCGGGGGTGTCGTGAGGCAGTGGCCGTGTCCAAGGTGACCTCTGCAGGCTGCCCGTTGGTGTGCTGGTAGCCAGAGATGGATGCTGACAACACCGAGGGGCCTGAGGCCACCACTCTCCCCTCACCCACAGTGTCACCAGCATCCCCAGGCATGGGGACACTGATGTCACCATCCTGGCTGACTCCCACCATATCCTGGGAGTGACAGAAGAGTCTGAGAGCCTCTTCCAGAAGCATTTCCTCGGTCACTTCCAGATCACCAGCCGGGACACCAGGGCCTGGTGTGGGGGAGCAGCAGAGGGGCTGGGGAGGACATCACTGCCTGGGGGAATGTTGTTGCCCGGGAGCACCCCCGCAGTGGTGGTGGTGGGAGGGCATGGTTGGCCCTGGGAGGTCCCAGGGCTGCCCAGGCTGGGGTGGTCCAGCAGCCCCTGGGGCCCCACAGGGCAGCAGCCAGCACTGCAGCGGTGCCATGGCCCAGCATGGAGGTGCTAGGACACAGCAGGATGGTGCTGCTCCACTGGTCTCTGAAGACACTGGGGTCAAACCAGCTGTCGCATGGTGCCATGTGCAGCCCTGTGTGGGTGATGGGGGAGCCATGCTGGGCCAGGGGGACTGTCCAGGGGCACCCACCCAGCCAGGGGGACGGGGTGGTGGGGATGCTGGGAATTCCCAGGGATGCCCAAGGTGCCAGGGAAGAGAGAGGTGCCATACCTGCTGGGGGGGCTGTTGCTCACCAGCCTGGACTGCAGCTCCAAGGATGCCATTGCATCTTCCACAACCAGGAGGAAATGGCCCACCTTTTGTAGACAGGGTCTATACCTTAGTTAATTAGTGTCAATTCATGCCAGCTGGGTAATAACAGGATACCATAATCCCCTTTTTGTTTTACAATTTTTTGGTTTAGAAGAAAGTGAAGGCTTTACAGTGAGCAGAGACCCAGTCCATTCATTTCAACTCCAGCACACTTCCCTCCCACAAATACCACGTCAGGGCTGTGGCTTTACCTTCTTACCAAAGGACTCTCACTCCGGCCCTAGCTACTCTGGCTCCGGCAAGGGAGTCACAGTCCTCAGACGCATCACATCAGGGTCACCAGATGTTACTCACCAACCTGGACTGCAGCTCCAAGGATGCCATTGCATCTTCCACAGCCAGGAGAAAATGGCCCACCTTTTGTAGGCAGGGTCTATACCTTAGTTAATTAGTTCATTAGTTTCAATTCATGCCAGCCAGGTAATAACAGGATACCATAGGGGGCCACCCCCACTGCAGGTGCCCAAGCTACAAAGAGGGGCTGCTCCTGCCCGGGCAGGTGGCACAGAGTGGCTGACGCTGGAAGAGAGATGGAGCTGTGGCCAGTGGTCACCTCTGCTCTGGCCCCCCAAGAGCCTCCTCGGGCTACAGGGATCGGAGTGGGTCCCTACCTCGGGGGAAAAAGGTTTCGGGATGCACAGAAGGCTGTAGCAGCCAGGGCACCGGGGGGGCCCAGGGGCCATGTGCTGGGAGCTGCAGTGTCATTTGTTCTGGCACTCAGCTGCTAAGGACTCTCTGGGTCTCCCAGGATGGAATTTTGGGGCTCCCCATGTTCTGCCCCACCCCCAACAGCCTCCCATCTCCTCCTGGGGAGGGAAAGGATTCTGGAGGGCTGGGGTGGCCCTGGCCTCTTCAGGCAGCTCTTGAGGACTGTTGGTGCAAGTGCTTTTTGCTTTAAATATTATTTTTCAGGGGGAAAGAACAAATTGATTCTGCTGAGCTGTGTGGGGATCTGGCTCATCCATGATGAGATGCTGGGGCTGTTTGTGCTCTACAGACACCAGGGATGGGGTTAGTACATCCCCCCTCCTACTTGGAGGATCTGTCCCTACCAAGGAACAGAGGCCACTTGCTCCTGCTGTGGGAACAGTGTGGGGCCTGGCAGTTGGGACAACTCCTGCCCTGAACTGGAGGTCAAAGATCTCTTCTGGCCTCTGTCCTCTTAATTAATTGCTCTCTGTTAGTGAGGCACCTCTGGCTGCAAGATCGTACAAGGCCGTCTGCTGCGTACCTTGGGGCAGGGACCGAGGCCGGGGGGCGTGAAGGCAACCGTGTGTCCAACAACATAAAACTTTTTTCATTTTGGAGCACAGTTGAGCTGCCCCGCTCCTCAACACACACTGGCCCAATGCCTCCTCTTGACTTGCTGCCGTGGGAAAGGGCCTCAAACCATCACACAGCCCCATCTGTAGGAACATGCCTTGTGTTTAGGCAGGAAGGTGAAGCTGCTAGGTGCGGGTCCCAGAAGCAGTTCACTGGGAGAAAGAAAGAAAGAAAGAAAAAAAATAAAACCAAAACAGAAACCAAGGAGAGGTTTGTGTTCAGTACAAGAGCCACCGGTACCCAGCTGTGGCTCTACAGCGATGGTGATGCAGCTAGATGTGTCAAACCAGCCTTTACCCTACCAAAAATTTCCAGCTGCTGCACAAAACCATTCTGATGCTGAGCTTTAACCCTGGACCACAGCACCGGAGGGACACAGCCCCCAGATAAGGGCAGTGCCCTTCTTGCCGGGGAGGCACCCAGAGTCGATGCCAAAACGGGTTCCTACATTTGGTGACCTGAATACCAGCCTCAGCACTGGCAACGACATGCCTAAAATCAACATGAGCCTCTGAAAAAGCTCCTCCCTGCTCTTGCTGTGCTTATGCAGAGCCAAAACCCTCTTAGTGCCAAAGAGTATTAAGGTCAGATCCTAAAATGATGTCAGCCAGGTCTGTCGTGATCAGAATTACCCCAGCGTAAGACTTCAACTCTTTGATGCTTTGGAACACACGTATTTTCAGTGCAGAGAAATTTTCTTTACAGTCAAGGAGGCTTCATTTATCTCCTGCATGCCGGTTCCATACAGCATCCCTAAAACTTTCCGTCAGACATGTCAGAGAGAGTATCCCGGCAGGGCAGAGAATTGCCTGGTGAGAGCCTGAATCTACAGCGCCAAAGTAGAAACAGAGTGTGCTCGGAGAACCCCGCTGCTGGTTAGTGGCTGCTTCAAATGAGCTTTAATGAATAAACGTAAATTGCTTTAAAATTTTGCCTTCTTGTGGCTATAAATGCCTAACACATGGCACTGGAAAGACCACAGGTTGCAAAGCTTTGTGCAGCCTCACGCAGGCAGTTCCATTGGTAGAAGAGCATTTAAAAATTCTGATCAAGCCTTGATGCACTTGGAACAGTTTTTTTTTGCTAATCTCTGTTTCCAGGAGATGGGAAACAGCAGCTGGCTGCTCCAGCTCTCATTTCAGCTGGCTTTGAGCTTGCAAAGTCATTTCAAGTGCCTGAGGACTCGTAGGTGCAGGGAAAAACAGTTTCCTGCACTTTGTGACATGAACTCAGGAATCTGACACTGAGAAACGGGACAACCCTCAGCTCTCCTCAGCTGGGGAGGAGGACTGTCTGGGCAGAGCACAGAGGGATCTGGTGCTGAAAGCCCGAGACGTCCCATCGCTGTGCTCTCCTCAGGGGTTTCCTACCACTGTCCTGGGATGAACAGTGTGTCACGAGACAGTCAGCTCTTCTGGACTTGCAGCGGTTACTGGGTGACCTGCTGAAGCACATACGGGGATTGAGAGAGCTCTTCATGGCAACTCCAAGCCCAGGGAAAACCTCAGAGTAAAGCCCTGGTTAACCCTTGCTGCTTTCTTACAACCTCTTCAATTGATGGGAGAGTTGTCACCCCTTCTTTGGAGGACACACCCAGGCACAGTCACTCTGTGTGGCTCTGCCATGGCCCTTCCCAGCAATGTAAATGAAATTCAATGCTTTATTACCTCATTAGAATCCAATTGGCCACGTTTTGGCTCACCGTCAGCATCTCCAGATACTCTCTCCCCATGGAGGACGGCAGCCGCTTAATTATTTTCTGAGGGAGGTATTCTAATAAGCCAACTGGAACGTACCCTCAGTGGAATGTAACGGCACTGGGTGCTACTGCTCAAACGGTCCAGGCTGGCTGTGCGAAAGACCGTCTCGGCTGGGGATAATTACCTGCACAGAAACGACAGCCATTCCAGCAGGAACTTCCTGGTCTTCCCCACTCCCTATCTGACCCTCTGTGCTCCAGGCCATAGTTGGTGAGGTCTCTCGCTGGAGGAGATATCCCAGTGTCTCTGTTCCTTAATTTCAGTGAAAAGCCACGGTTTGATGAGCGCCTCTCTGTAGCCAAAAAAATAACTAAGTGTGAATTGTTATTCCCACACCTGATGCTTCCGTAGGAGACCAACATTGAAGAGCTGTTCCAATCTAACACCATGGTGAACTTGTGACCCCGGAACAAAGAACTGTTTGCTCCCAAGGTGCAGACAGCTGCAGGGGACAAAATCTGCATAAGGGAACAGGGGCGGAGATTCCCTGAGGCTTTCCCAGGTGTCTCAAACACTCAGAAGGTGCAAAACCCCTGAAGTGAAACACCGAGCTGGGCCCTGAAACAAAACTGCCACCGGGCAGAGGGGCAGTCCGCAGTGAGTGGCGGAGATAAAAGGGAGTGGCGAGTGCCGTTGGGGGAACTTCTGAACAAGCGCTCCTGCACACCAGAGACCCCAATGGCTGAACCAATGCTGGAACCAGGGCCAGCGATGTACCTCTTTTTCTCTCCCTCCGTTCCCCTTTCTTCTTCTTTTCTCTTCCTTTTGATTCCTTCCTTTTCTAGTGAGTAACGCAAGCTATAAAACCCCCCACACATAGTGAGCAATAAGTATTTCTGCTATCCAATTATTTACCAATGAGCTTAACTGTGGAATAAAGGGTTTTGTTTACCCACAGATGTTGAGTGCATTCTCTCCTGAATCCACACAGAGGGGATCGGCGAATCTGAGTCACTTCTCCCTCTTTCCTGCCACTGTATCTGTGGACCCTTAATTGGGACATGATGTGGTCCTGGGCAGGTATTTGGGATGTGACATCTTCTGAACATGTCAACTGATTTAAGAGACTTTCCAGCACTTACTTGCCAGCCAAGGCTGTTTTACGTTTTTCTTTTTCAGTTCCAACAGGAAGCTGCTCTACGTTCCCACAGATGCAAACCGATTTTACTGTTTCCACGAGTAGTTTCACCAAGAGTAAAACCTCTCAGGCTTTGGGTTTGTTCAGGTATTTTTTTAATTCCTTTACTTTTGCACCAATAGAGCTCAGAAGCAAAGCGGAAATACAGGCACTTGTCTTGCAACCGTAATTCCCCAAACGCCCATCTGCCTGACTCCATTTAGCATCTTCGTAAGACAAAATATCATCGGTGCCTGTCCAGAAGGAAGGAGAAGCCGGAGATCAAAGTGATGCATGAAGGCAAGTCAAAACGAGTTACTCCAGGCATGGGATGAGGCTCAAACTGGACACAGGGTCCAAGAACCACATTGTCCAAAGTGGCTCCGGGGCTCATTTCTCTGCACAACCCTTAAAATGATAAAGGTTAAAACCTCTGCCCTCCACTTGCCTGCCTGGGCATGCCTGGACCTTCCAGCACAAGTGAGGGGAGCCTGGGTCTGCCCTGGCCCAGAGAGGGACCACAACTGCTCTGAGTGCCCATCGCTGCCCAGGGGATTTTGGGCACCCTGTAACACGCTCCCAGAAAGCTGACTGCTGGAACGTGCCACAGAAGGGCAGCCATGTACCCACTTGAGGGGACATTTCAGCACCACCCTTTACTGTCCTGCTCAGCTCACCACTCTTCACCTTCTTCCAGCCAGCCAACAGAAGTTCTCCTCTGCTCCATGATCCTCTCGCCCCTCTCCTGGCCGAGGGTCTCCAACCTCACCCGTTTGGCGGGGCGCTCGTTCTGGCAGCTCCTGACCTCCTCCTCCTTCTCCACCTCCACCTCCTCCTTGCCCCTGCTGGGCTGCTGGGCTCGTCCTGGGCCTGCAGGCAGGTGTGTGTCCTGCATTTGGCTGATTTTTGTTTTTCTTCCCATTTTCTCCTCTCATCCCACCGGGGGGAGGTGAGTGAGCAGCAACGTGGTTGCTGGGCTAAACCACGACAGTCCTTTTTTGGTGTCCAACGTGGGTCACAAAGGCTTGGGATAATGACAAATCCGACTGGAATGTGTTAAAAAACAACTTTGTTATAGTTGTTTGTTGTATTAGTTAAATATCACTGGTCACAGTGTTGTTTTGGTTGTTCCGTGGCTGTGCTACGTAAATGTTTACATGCCCCATGTATTCACTGGGGGCTGCTCATCCCTGCTGGGAGAGTGGTCCGGGCTCTCCTTGTGCTGTTCTTTCTCATATCAGTTTATGATACAATCACGACGCTGGCCACACGGCGGGGCTGGGCCATGTATGTGGCGTTGGCATCGGCATCGTGCCTGTATCTCAGGCACTACCTCTCGGAATTTGCTGGTAACCGGGCTCAGACCCTAGGAAAGGCAGGAGAGGGTCCCTTCTTCCAGTTCTTCGCTCCATCCTTCTCATTCAGGCTAATTACAACAGTCTTTGAGGATTTTGAATACTCTAGGAATGTTCTATGTTAATGTGTTAATGCTCTGTCTCCTGAAGGTGTTTCAGGTTTTGTTTGGGGTTAAACAACTATTTAAAAATATGCCGGAGAGATCCACTCTAAGCCCACATAGATATGAGTGGCAGGGTGTGTGGGCGAGCACAGGCACATGCCCCAGACTGTTGTCTGCCCAGCTGTATTCACCAGCTGAGTGTAGTTGTGGAGTGCCACGCAGAGGAGATGCAGAAGGCTACGTAAAGAACTTAGAGTTCCTGTCAATCCTTTGGGAAGTCCAAAAGGACTCCTGTTGCAAGTGTGGATGCTGCCAACATAAGCAGATGGGATTTATTCCAAAAATGCCATTTTATAGATGAGCTCAACTAGAAAGTAGCGAAGAAAGAAGATGCATCAAAAGCACCTTCAAATCTATGTCCTAAGAGTGAGCCTGGGGCTGAAAAAAGCAGTCTCTGAAAGATGAACTATCCCTCACATCTCAATGTGACCAACACCCAGGAACTAGAGAGCCATACCCATGTCTCTGAACAAAATGAGTGGGAAAGGAACACATCACACAGCCTGTACTCATTTGCTATGACGTATCTTTTATCACTGACAAATCTATAGAAGTTTTTCTTGTTGCCCTTCATGTCCCTGGCCAGATTTAACTCTATCAGGGCTTTAGGTTTCCTAACCTGATTCTGGTTGCTCGGACAATCGCTCTGTATTCTTCCCAGGCTACCTGTCCTTGCTTCCATCCCCTATAGGCCTTCCTTTGTGTCCGAGTTGGTCCAGGAGCTCCTTGTTCATCCAGTGCAGGCCTCCTGATGTTCCTACCTGACTTCCTCTTTGCTGGGATGCACCGCTCCTCAGCTTGGAGGAGGTGATCCTTGAATATTAACCAGCTTTCTTGGGCCTCTCTTCCTTCCAGTGCCTCATCCCATGTACTCTAGCGAGGAGATCCTTGAAGAGGCCAAAGTCTGCTTTCCCGAAATCCAGGGTAGCGAGCCTGCTATGCACCCTCCTGGCTTCTCTAAGTATCTTGAATTCTACCATTTCATGATCGCTGCAGCCAAGGCTGTCCTTGTCTCTCATTAGTGAGAACAAGGTCCAGCGTAGCACCTCTCCTCGTTGGTTCCTCTATCACTTGGAGAAGGAGGTTATCATCCATGCATTCCAGGAAGCTCCTGGATTGCCTGTGCCTTGCTGCGATGTCCTTCCAACCGATATCAGGGTGGTTGAAGTCCCCCATAAGGACCAGGGCTCGTGAACGTGAGGCTGCTCCAATCTGTCTGTAGAGGGCCTCATCCACCCAGTCCTCCTGGTTAGGTGGTCTGTAGCAGACCCCCTACTACTACGTCCTCTGTCCCTGCTCTGCCTTTAATCCTAACCCATAAGCTCTCAGTCAGTACCTCATTCGTCCCCAGGTGCAGCTCCATGCACTCTAGCTGGTCCGTGACATAGAGGGCAACTCCTCCTCCTCTTCTTCCCTGCCTATCCTTCCTAAAGAGCCTGTACCCTTCTATTCTGACACTCCAGTCATAGGAGTCATCCCACCGTGATGCCAATCAGATAATATCCCAACAGATGCGCACACACTTCTAACTCCTCTTGCTTATTCCCCGTGCTGCGTGCATTGGCATAAGGCATTTAAGTTGGGCCCCAGATGAATCTGACTTCCTGGCTGGAGCGGCTGGAATTCCGTTCTTCTGTTCGACAGGTACGTCCAGCATATCTTTATCATTCTTGATGTTCCCCCCTCTCCCTTCAAATCTAGTTTAAAGCCCTGTCAATGAGCCCTGCTAGCTTTCGCGCTAAGACACTCATTCCCCTCTGAGAAAGACAAGTTCTATCTGGTGCCAGTAGGGCCGGGTGCCATGTGACCCATGCCATTGTCAAAGAAGCCAAAATTGTGGAGATTACACCAGCCATGGAGCCACTTATTAATGATTGAATGGACTTGCTTCTTTCAGTGGTCATTGGTCGCAACTGGAAGGATGGATGAAAAGATTACCTGTGCCCCAGATCTTCTTACCAGCTGTCCCAGGGTCCTGAAATCCCTCTTGAGCATCCGTGGACTCCGTGTATCAGTTTCGTCTCCACCCACATGGAAGAGTAGTAAAGGATAGTAATCTGTGGGCTGTACCAGGCTAGGAAGTTTCCTAGCGACGTCTTTAACCTGGGCTCCAAGGGAGGCAGCAGACGTCCCTCAGAGCAGGGTTAGCCTGGCATATTGGACCTTCTGTCCCCTTCAGATGGGAGTCGCCTTTATAACTACTACCCTTCTTTTCTTCCCTGTGGAGGCAGTCTTGATACACGGGTAGCCCTCTCTGACCCTGGTGACATGTCCAGTGCAGATGGTCCCTCACCTTCACCATCCATCGACAGGCCTTCCACCTCCAGAGCCTCCTACCTGTTTTTCAGGGGCACGTGGGGAGCTGAGGTAGGCAAGGAGTCGGGGGGGGGGAGGGGGTCGTCTGTTGCCCTGAACACGGACTTCTTTCTATTCATGGTTCACCTTTGACCTACAGTCCTCTGCTGTGTGGGATGAGGAATCAGAATGCCCTTTGTTTTGGGTCGCCTTTTCTGGGTCTTCCTGTTTATGTTCTTGTTTCAGGTCGGGCAGTGCCCAACACTTCCAATCTTTCTCAGGCTCCTTGATACTTCTCAGCCTTTCTACTTCAGCCCACAGCTCTGCAACCATGATAAACAGATCTTCCACCTGGTCACACCTCACACAGCTGTTCTCACTACTTACCATGGAGAGGCTCAGGCGCTCCCTACAGCCTGAGACCGGGACAGCCACGACCCTCCGTGGGAGCTCTGTCTGCGCTCCCACATCCTTCTTGCCAGGTGTGGAGGTCTTTGCCTTCTGCCGGGTGGTCACCATGGCTGAGTTTTTCTGAGAATGTGACAGCTGACTACTAAACCTCCCTCTCGAGCAGCAGCCTGACTGACTGACTGCGCCCTTCCTCGCGAGCTGCCGTGCAAACTGCTGTGCCACGCCCTGGCTGACGCGCCACGCACTGTTTGCCCGTCCTGGTCGCTCGTGCTCCCTGGGCGGGTTTTTTATACGGGTGGGAGGAACTGCCGTTGCTCTGGCAATGCCCAGGACACATCAGCGTCTCCTGCGAGAGCTGCCGGCTCCTGGGGGGCGGTCACTTCACTCCCTCGGCGTCTCCCGACTTTTCGAGTCAAATGCAAGGTCCTTCACCTGGGTCGGGCCAATCCTAGGCACAAATACAAACTGGGCACAGAGTTGGTTGAGAGTAGCCCTGAAGAGGAGGATTTGGGGGTGTTTATAGATGAGTAGCGCAACATGAGCCGGCAGTGCACTCATGCGGCCCAGAAGGCCAACCGCATCCTGGGATGTATCAAGAGAAGCGTGGTCAGCAGGCCAAGAGAGGTGATTCTCCCCCTCTACTCTGCTCTTGTGAGACCCCCACCTCAAATACTGCATCCAGTTATGGTGTCCCCACCATAAGAGAGACATAGGTCTGTTGGAGCGTGTTCAGAGGAGGGCCACGAAGATGATCCGGGTGCTAGAGCACCTCTGCTACAAGTACAGGTTGCGGGAGCTGGGATTGTTCAGCCTTGAAAAGAGAAGACTTTGGGGGGAACCTATTAACTGCCTTCCAATAGCTGAAGGGAACTTACAGGAAGGCTGGAGAGGGACTTTTTACAAGAGTGTCCACTGATAGGACAAGGTGAAATGGGTTTAAGTTGAAGGAGAACAGATTTAGATTAGATTTAGGAAGAAATTCTTCAGTACGAGGGTGGTAAGATTTGCAATAAATTGCCCAGAGAAGTTGTGGATGCCCCCTCCCTGGAGGTGTTCAAGGCCAGGTTGAACAGAGCCTTGAGTAGCCTGATCTAGTTGAGAGGCGTCCCTGCCCATGACAGGGAGGTTGGATTAGATGATCTCTAAGGTCCCTTCCAGCCTTTGCCATTCTGCAAAGTCGAGTTTTAACTCTGCTAAAATACCCTACATTTTTAATTACTAATCTCCTGGCCCGAGGTTTCCATTGCATAGTTGAAAGAAATAGTACTGCGTCTCTGGCATGCTTTAAAAACGCAAGCAAGCAAATTTATTATGAGGGTTACTATAGAAAAGTACCATTCAAAAATGGAATCAGACTTCCCATCAGGGATTTTGATTAATGAGCAAAGGGGTGAGATGTCTAGACTCAGGAAGAACAGAGGAAAAAAAGAATATAGGATGATGACTGATAGTTATCAGCAGTATTAACTTGCATGAGGCTAGTGAGTACCTGAAGGGGGGCCTACAAGAAAGCTGGAGAGAGACTTTTTACAAGGGTATAAGTGATAGGACTTTGAACTGAAGTTCAGAGTATATATTACCTATATACACCTATATAGGTATATATTACCTATATATTCACCTATATAGGTATGTATTACCTATATAGTGATAGGTAATGACTTTGAGCTGAAAGAGGGGAGATTTAGATTAGATGTAAGGAAGAAATGTTTTACCTTGAGGGTCGTGAGGCACTGGCACAGGTTGCCCAGAGAAGTTGTGATGCCCCTTCCAGGAGGTGTTCAAGGCCATGTTGGATGAAGCTTTGAGCAACCTGGTGTAGTGGAAGGTGTTCCTGGCCAGTGGCGGGGGGGTTGCAACTAGATGATCTTTGAGGTCCCTTCCGACCCAAATCAGAATGTGATTCTGTGACTCGATGTGCCTTCTGAGGCTAAACCACAGTAAAATCTACCCACACCAAAGAGCCGGATTAGGATTGCATGGGAAACATTGCTTCTAATACTTCCAAATTGAGGTTTTTCAAAACTAAAGCTAATTTTCCTGTGTAGTTTTCAGTAATGACATGGTACTTAAACTTACTCAGAGGGCCATTACTTTCTATTTACCTTATTATATTGAGAAATAAAGACAAGTAGGCTTACTGAATGTGCAAAGATCACTGCCTGTCTAGATCTTACCTTACTGCCTGTGCAGTGACGGCAATTTATCTGTATGCTAGAAAGGCCGTCTTCTAAAATACTTCAGAAGCTTTGACGAGAATAATGTCAATCTGAAATACTGAACAATACTGAAATAGAATAATATAACAGAAAATTGTACACAAAAATAACATAAAACTAAGTCCAAAGTGTTTGAAAAGAAGCACTGTCTTACGAAGCGGACTTCCATTCTGCTCATAACTGTGTAGTTTTTACCATATTTAATAGAACACATGATAAAGGAATGATGAATGAGCAGAAGAAAACTGAGTGTGTCTAGTAACTCTCAATAGCCTGTGAAAGACTTGTCTTGGCTGCTGACAAAACCAGTAATTTCTGCTGGTGAGAGCCACATTAAATACAAACTTAGTGTACAGGAGAGGGCTCAGAGATGAGTTGCTGCTCATTGCAACCCTGCTGCAGATGTGGTAATCCCAACACTCAGTTAAGGAGTTGCCATCAAGACTGATTTAGTTTTGGCCTTGAGTGTGGTTCATGAATTATTTGGAAACCTGCAAACCATTTGGCCGCGGCCAATAATGTGATTCATTGTTCTTGCAGCAGAGCCTAACGCATATGTTTACAGAACTCATAGGAGGATAGACTGAAGATGATAGTAGAATCCTCGATTATCTTTTAGCTTTGTAATTCAAGAAGTTGTCCCAGTCTGCTGCAGCAGACACACAGTAACAAGGTAGGGATGGAGAGGAGATGTGTGGGTTTAAGGTAATGAGAATGTGGTCTGTGTTGATGGGGTATTAATGGTCTTCAAGAGAACGTCTCTCCCATTCAGGGACAGAATTGTTTCCTCATACTACTACACTTCCTCAGTTGTTTCACCTGACCATGTGTCGTGGTTTTAGGCTGATCCAGCAACTAAAACTCACGCAGTCTCTCCTTCTCCAGTAAAGTAGAGAGGAGAGAAAAAAAACAAAGGGACTGAGGGTTGGGACAAGAACAGAGGGAGCACCCACCAACCATGGTCCTGGCAAAACAGACAGGGCTTTCTCAAAGCAAAACAGTTATTAATGATTACTTAGAAGGACAAAGGGAAACAAAACCTGTTACTCGAGAGGACAGAAAGAAACAAAACCAGATCTTAAAACCGACACCTTCCCCCCTTCCTTTCCTCCTGTCTCTACCCTCCTCCCCCCAGCAGCACAGGGAGCAGGGACTGGGGGAGTGCAGGTCAGTTCATTCCGTGCTGTTCTTTCTTAAAGGAGGAGGAGTCCTTACACCCTTTTCCCTGCTCCAATGGATCCCCTACCCACGAGGAAAAATCCACAAACTTCTCCAGTGTGAGTCCAGCCCACTGGAAACAATTCTTCCCCACAGATTGCTCCGGTGTGGGCTTTACCACAGTCTCGGATACTTAAGGAGTTGAAGCCACTCGCTCCGGCGTGGGTCGTCACGCAGACTCCAGATGCCTCTCTGCCTTGTCGTGCGTCCCAACACGACCATCCTCAGGCTCAGGCATCTTCTCCCCACGGGCTGCGAGTGGGTCTCTGCTCCACCGAGGCCGTCCTGGTTGCGGGGGGGGGGGGGGGGCGGGCCGCCTGCTATCTTACCATCAGCCGCAGGGGAAACTCGGCTCCGGCACACCTCCTCCCGCTCCGTCCTCACTGACCTGGTGTCGATGCAGCTGTTTCTCTCAGATCTCAGTCCTCTCCAGGTGAACTCAGCCCAGTGGGCACCCCGCAGTGGGGTGCCCCCGAGTTCCCCAGCTGGCTCCGCCGCCGCCATTCTCCGTGGGCGGCGGCCGGCCCGACGTAGGCAGCCGCCCGGCCGGGAGCCAGGGAGCGGGGGCAGTGCCCTCCTCCCTTCTCTCCTCGATCCTGTGCAAAGCACCTTTTCCGGTTCCTTTGTCCTGACTTAAATAGGGCAATTCGCAGAGGTGCCCTACTGGCTCAACCCCGAGGGGGATGGCAGTCTGATCTGGTGGCCAGAACTAAGCCTAACCCGGTTCCAAAACCGCGGAGGTCGCAGGGAGCAAAACCCCTCTCCTGCCACCAGAACCACCCCCCCCCACATCAAACCATGACACCATGGTACAATTTAGACAAGTAATGACATTTCAAAACGCCTCAGATCGAAAATTAATTCTTATTCTCTGTCACAGAGCTAGGTACACAATATACTTGTATGTATTGTCCACACAACCGAATTATACTGCTTTAACAATTCGGTTTAAAGAAAGTAGGAAAAATTCCACAGGAAAAACTTTTGGGGTTCTTTTGGTGCGCATTGTTTTTGTAAGGTTTAGTATAAACTTGACACCAGGTCAACTGTCTTTGTACTATTCTAATGCAATTTCAAAAAGGGAGGAGAATAGCCCACAAATTCCAGACCCTGAAACGTCATCAGCTTTGTCCTGTGACAGGTGACTCGCCAGCCCAGTGACCGATCCTGGAGGGAGCTGGCACGCTAGAGTGGCAGTAGGCATTCTGGAATTGTGCGTGCAGCTGGCTGAGTCAGGACAGGGAATGCTGCTGCAGGTGACAGAGTTGCAGCTGTGGGCAAACATTCTCCAGATGCGCCAATGTAGACTTCGCTTAAGCGTCATTAACTAAATCCCTGTTTCTTTTCGTGGCAGCTTCACCTAAAGTCATGGGATCTGATGTAAAACGAGATCGTTACCTATCAGCGCAAACTCATGGCACAGTCTGCCCATATCATTGCTTGTCTCAAGGAGTGCACAGGGGCTGCAACATGCCAAGCAAAGCCTGTTGGTGAGGGAGTTTCTATGTAAGCTTTCAAAAGAAGCGTTTCCTTTTTAACCATGATACTGTGTGGCAAAAAGTATACCAAACATTTTTCTGTAAGAGACCAGAAGATTTACGTAATTCTTCTGCTTCCTTGAAAAGAGAAGAAACGCCAATACAACATTGTGTTATGACTGTAAATTTTGCATTTGCCTCTGCTGCGGAAATTTAGTTTCCTGTTTTCTGAGACGCATTTCTCAGAAGAGGATGGTTTTGAAGGTGACTTCGATAGAGGCGTTGTTGCTCCCCATGAAAGGGTTCCTTCTGGAATCTTGGTGAGTTCGACAGATTTATCGCTAAGTATGGGTATATATAATTTCTCATAGCATAGTTAAAATCCATAAAAATTGACTGCCTGTATTTAATATTAATTAGGCATTCAACAGACTGACTTTGTTTCCCATTTTTGTTCCATAAGTGCTCTGGGACGTACTAGGAGCAATCCTAGCAACCCCACTTAAAGTCTTTACTTAGGAGCAAAGATGTTTTCGTTTGCTTGTTTCTTTGGAGTAGGCATAATGCTACAGTGATCTTGTTTCATGTGGCCGTTTTTTCCCCTCCAGCATTTTCACGGTGCAAAATAGAAATTAGTAAAACGCTTCCTAAAGTCTGAAGTTCCTGAAGTTCCTAAAGTCTAGTCTCTGGTTAAGCAAAGCTCCTGTCTCATAAATATATTTAAATTGATAAAAGAGATAGACTGAGGGAAACCATTGTTATGCATGTTTTTATTTTGATTTTCTACCTAATCTCTTGAAACAAATGCAGCTAGGAATTAATAGCAATTAATTGCTCATTCTGGACAATGACATTTAACAAATGTATCCTAACCATGAAAGACTGTTATTGAGGAAATACTTTGTCTTACTAGCTATTCTGTGATCATCACAAGTTTTCCAAAAATATACAATAAACTTAAACAAACAAAACCCACCAAAATTTTAAAATCTCCTATCTGGTGTTCTATTGACATTTGAGATAAAACGTCTCATGTTTCTCAAGTATGCAGTCACACTTGCTATTTGATCATTTGCTTGCCACAGTTTGGACCTTCTTAAATAACGTGTTTATCTTACAAAGTGAATTGTTACGTTAAAGGCTGAACTGCAACCTGATAAATGATAATATAGTTTTTGTTCTACAATTTTGTTTACTTACAGTGTACAAACCAGTGTTTGCATTGACTTGGATGATAAAAACCTTTCCTTATAAAGTCTTACTAGGTTCAAAAGTTCATAACTCTTTCAGTGTAAGAGGTTTTTCTCTTTATGTATGATCATCGAAGTGGCTGTGCTGTGAGCTACAGAAATACAACTGAGCCAAACGTTTCTTTTCACAAATTCAGTCTCCTTGGTGACAAGAAATCAACTTTTCCTTGTAAGCCAATACCATAGACTGCTCTTGGAAGTGGACACGGTATAGCCATGAATGATAATGACTATGTGTTAGAGAACTTTTCCTAAGACTGAGAATAAAGATTGAGTATCGTGGTAGGGGAAGACTAATTGCTTGAACTGTAAAGCAGATGCTGCTACCTTTGTGTCTTGGGTTACACTTCCAGGAGATGCAGCACACACGTCACTTGTCAAAGGGAAGAGGTTCGGTTCCCCGCCCTTGCCTTTTTCTTTCTAGCTCTCTGGTGCTGCTGTGTGCCTCGTGACTCTGGTGTTTGTCATGTTCTTCTTCACGAGCTCATCTAACTTACTAACCCACTGAAGCAAAGAGCAACAAGACGGGCAGACTGCTGCTAGTTGTGTCAGTGAGATAAAATCAGCTCATTAAGATGGTCAGGTGAGGAAGGGGTTTTAGAACTTTTTAGCAGAGTGAGCTGTTGTTTCATTAGCAAGCAGTCAATTTTATCGTTGTACATGAAACCACTTAGAGATGAAACTGAATTTTATTAGGTCTGAGGTTGATAGGGAGTCAATTCCGATAACCTCATTAGTCACTCAATGACAGTCTGTTCTTTTTGTCTTCATCGACCACGTTGTACAAAAGCTACGGGAGAAAATTCTCTAGCATGTTACCTAGTATAGTAATTCTGCGGGTAATATCCGAACATTTTTAAATGTGGATTGGAAAACCCCATCATCCTTTCTGAGTCTTGTGGAGAGGAAGGAATATTTTTTCAAAATCTAAATATGACTAGGTAATGTATGTTAGGCTAGAGAAGCCTGAGATGGAGAAAAAAATACTTCCATAGCTGCTCTGAGTGTCTGAAAGTAGTTTTAGATTTCCTGTATGTTCAGCATTGTATTGGTACTGTTAGAGGAAAAAAATGTTGCTTACCTTTGAATGAATGCACTATACCCTCTGTTACCGTGAGGACGACTTTGAAGGCTCAGAACAGAAAAAATGTATTAATTACTTAAATAATGAAAGCAGTATCAGGAAGAAGAACTCTTGTAGTGCAATACGGTTTTGCTTAGAGGCATTAAGAGTAATCCTAATCCTTCATAAGCTAATAAAGCTAGATTAGCAGATAGACAAAGAAATTCACTGTAGCTAGGAGGGAATGATTAGTTTTCCTTGTGGGGTAAGAGCCCAGCCTTCATTGTTATATGACCCTCCTAAATCAGTAAATAAGCTTCTGATCCTCTCTAGTATATTCTGGCTTATCTTCTAGGGAGATCTTTCCATCAGGAATCAAAGCTCCTTCGACTCTTACCTTTGTTTTGGCTACCTGTTTTGCCTCTCTGTCCACCAGCTCATTTCCTTTTTCCAATTCGGAGCTTACTTTCTGATGTGCTTTAATGTGCATGATCGCTATTTTTCTGGGGAGTTGGACTGCTTCCACAAGTTTCAAGATTTCCTCTGCGTGCTTAATATGTTTGCCCTGTGAGTTCAATAGTCCTCTTTCTTTCCATATTTCCCCATGCGCATGCATGACTCCAAAGGCATATTTAGAGTTTTTGTAGCTGTTCACAAAATTGTTCCTTGGGCCAATTCCAAGGCGCGAGTCAGAACAATTATTTCTGCCTTCTGTGCAGAAGTGTTCATGGGTAGAGGTCTTGACTCAATTACCTTTTGACTGGTGGTAATGGCATATCCGGCATGTCTTTTAGTGCTCAGGACATAGCTGCTCCCATCCGTGAACCAGTTCTCTGTGTTTTCCATGAGATTCTCTCTCAGATCCGGATGGCTGGAATAAGTTGATTCAATAGTCTCCAGACAGTCGTGGTGCACTGGCTCGCCTGTAAAACTAATGTGTTTGCAGCATTTCACATAAGCAGTGTATGTATTCACACAGCCTTATCTCCTAAAATTGTTAAAAATCAAGTATCAAACTTGATGACATTATTGCAACGTTAATGTGTGTAATTATGTGCATTAATGAATCAATATCTGTTATTAAAAAAGTTCAGACTATTTAGTCACAACAGCCAGGTATCAGAGAGAGTAAAACAGTTAATTTTTAAATTTCAAAAGATAATCATGAGAATGTCTGTAATTTGAGGTACAGCAAGCTCTCTGAGTTTAAAGAACTGGTGTCAAATTATTGATAATTTCACTTAGTATGACAGGAAGCCAATTCAAAGATGATCAGCAGGTCACTCCAGCCTGGGCTTCCAGGACACACACCCTAAAAGCAAGTGTCACATCTTTTCCATCCTCTAGAGTGCAAACAAGAGTATGACTTGCTCTTCCCCATACCTGATAGCTATGTTTATTACTCAGCATTAGCATATCTTTAATAATGATTGCATTTCAGCAGCAGCTTATCTCTACTACTTTATCTTCAAAAATCTGTCCTCCTGCCTCCCTCCTTTTGATAGAACTGTGAGGGAACGCAAGTGGGCCACCTCCCAGACAATAGGCTGGATTCTACTTTTCTTTGCTTCGGAGATGTACGTGTCCCTGAAAGTTACAGTAATAGCTGCTGCTAAACATATTGCTGACAGGGATTCGGTTACTTTCAGTGGTTTCAAACTGAATTTGTGATGCATCAACATTTCTCGCTTGTGTACTTTTTGTTTTTGCTTTGCTTCAGGTGATTGTGATTTCTGTGTCAGGACAGACTGGCACAGTCTAAAGACAACGATCAAAATAATATAACTGTACGTAAAAAGAAAAAAACGACAGCAAGCAAACAGAAGGCAGGAGAAAAGAAGGGCAGGAGTATTTTCCCCTCTGTAGTCTTCTACTCCATGAAAAAATTGTTAAACATTGTGCCAATTGTCTGTGCCAATCAATATTTCCCAGGTCCCAAACAAAGAATTTTACAGTGCGTATGCTCTAAATTAACAAAAAATGCAAGGTTATGAACTGGCAGGTTAAACCTCAGTGAACGAGATTTCAATCAACGCTTTTAAAATCACTTTCTGCTGGGCTGTGAGTTCTCACCTTGGCTCACCTGGCTGATGAAAGTTTTTTAAACCATAGTGTGGGAAAATAAACGAAATTGGGGAACATGGAGAAATATAGCTTTGCAAAGTTAAGCTAAAGGCTGCGATATTAGAGCAGCTTTGAGGTGAGAAACAGTTGCTGCTTCCAGGACGGACACGGCCTGCTGCTCAGATGAAATGAGCACTCATAGAATCACAGAATGGTTAGGGTTGGAAGGGACCTCAAAGATCATCTAGCTCCAACCTCCCTGCCATGGGCAGAGAAATCCTCCACTACACCAGGTTGCCCAAAGCCTCGTCCAACCTGGCCTTGAACCCTTCCAGGGAAGGGGCATCCACAACTTCTCTGGGCAACCTGTTCCAGTGCCTCACCGCCCTCAATGTAAAGAATTTCTTCCTTATATCTAATCGAAATCTGTCCTCTTTCAGTTTAAATCCATTGCCCCTTGTCCTATCACTACACGTCCTTGCAAAAAGTCCCTCTCCAGCTTTCCTGTAGGCCCCCTTTAAATACTGGAAAGCTGCTATAAGATCACCCCGGAGCCTTCTCTTCTCCAGGCTGAACAGCCCCAACTCTCTCAGCCTGTCTTCATAGCAGAGGTGCTCCAGCCCTCGGACCATGTTCGTGGCCCTCCTCTGGACTCGCTCCAGCAGCTCCATGTCCTTCTTATGTTGGGGACTCCAGAGCTGAACACAGTATTCTAGGTGGGGGTCTCAAGAGAGCTGAGGGGCAGAATCACTTCCCTCGACTCGCTGGCCACACTCCTTTTGATACAGCCCAGGATACGGCTGGCTTTCTGGGCTGCCAGCGCACATTGCCGGCTCTTGTTGAGCTTCTCATCCACCAGCGCTCCCAAGTCCTTTTCCTCAGGGCTGCTCTCAATCTGTTCTCCGCCCAGCCTGTACTTGTGCTTGGGATTGCCCCGACCCACGTGCAGGACCTTGCACTTGGCCTTGTTGAACTTCATGAGGTTCTCACAGGCCCACCTCTCCAGCCTGTCAAGGTCCCTCGGGATGGCATCCCTTCCCTCCAGCGTGTCCACAACACCACACAACTTGATGTCATCTGCAAACTTGCTGAGGGTGCACTCGATCCCACTGTCCATGTCTCCACTCGTCACAGGCTTCCACGTGGACTTTGAACCGTTGACCACAACTATTTGAGAGCGACCATCCAGCCAATTCCTTATCCACCGAGTGGTCCATCCATCAAAACCACGTCTTTCCGGTTTAGAGACAAGGATGTCGTGTGGGACAGTATCAAATGCTTTGGATAAGTCCAGGTAGACGATGTCAGTTGCTCTTCCCCATCCATCAATGCTGTAACCTCATCATAGAAGGCCACCAAATTAGTCAGGCAGGATTTGCCCTTAGTGAAGCCATGTTGACTGTCACCAATCACCTCCTTGTTTTCTATGTGCCTTAGCATAGTCGCCAGGAGGATGTGCTCCATGATCTTGCCGGGCACAGAGGTGAGACTGACTGGCCTGTAGTTCCCTGGGTCTTCTTTTTTCCCCTTTTTAAAGATGGGGGCTATGTTTTCCCTTTTCCAGTCATTGGGAACTTCTTGGAACCAAATTGCCACGACTTCTGAAATATGATGGATAGTGGCTTAGCAACTTCATCTGCCAGTTCCCTCAGGACCCGTGGATGCACCTCGTCTGGTCCACCTTCAGTTTCTTAAGATGGTCTTGGACCTGATCTTCTCCTACAGTGGGCGTTTCTTCATTCTCACAGTCCCTGCCTTTGCCTTCTGTGACTTGGGCTGTGCCGCTGAAGCTCTTGCCAGTGAAGACTGAGGCAAAGAAGTCATTGAGAACCTCAGCTTTCTCCATATCCCGGGTAGCCAGGTCCCCTGTTTCCTTCCGGAGAGGGCCTACATTTTCCCTAGATCTCTTCCAAGCCTGATACAGCCCTTGAACTATTACCCATTACTACTCTTCCATGTGGGTGGTGATGAAGCCGTAATGCAAAGTCCAAAAGTGGTCAAGAGAGACTTCAGGGCCCTGGTACTGCTCGTAAGGGAAACTGTGGCACAGGTTATCTTTATCTCTTTCCAGTTGCGGGCAGTGACATTGGAAGAAATATCCTGGTCTATTAATACATGGCACAGTGACTGGTGTCATCGCCATAATTTTGTTTTTTTCAGCAATGGGTTGGCCTAGACAGCACCAAGCTTGCTGGCACCAGATGGGATTCACCTTTCTCAAAGGAATGACGGTCTTTGCACAATAGCTAGCAGGGCTTGCTGACAGGGCTTTAAACTATTTTTGAAGGGGGAGGGGGATAATATCAAGCTTGCCCAAGACAAGCTGACACCACCTGAAGAGCAGCAGAAAGGAATTCCAGCCAGGAAGTCAGATTCATTGAGTGCCAAACTTACATGCATCTATGCAAAAGCACATAGCATTAGGAATAAACAAGAGATGTGTGCACGTCTGCAGGACTGTGATCTTATTGGCATGAATCATGCAACTGGAGTGTCAGAATGGAAAGATACAGGCTCTTCAAGAAAGACAGACGGGGAGACGAGGAGAAGGTGTCGCCCTCTATTTAAAGACCAACTGGAGTGCGCGGAGCACTGCCTGGAGATGGATGAGGAGCTGACTGAGAGCTTATGGGTCATGATTAAAGAGAGGGCAGGGACAGGTGACATTGTAGTAGGGTCTGCTACAGGCCACCTGACTGGGAAGACCAAGTGGATGAGGTGACGACCCTTTACAGACAGATAGGAGCAGCCTTATATTCACAGGCCTTTGTCCTATTGGGGAACTTCAACCACTCCTATATCTGTTGGAAGGACAACACAGCAGGGCAGAAGCAATCCAGAAGGTTTCTGGAATGCATTGATGATCACTTTCTTCTCTAAGTGATAGAATAACCAACGAGGAGCGCTGCTATGCTGGATATCATTCTCACCATCAAGGAGGTGCTTGTGGAGAATGTGAAATTCAAGGGCAGTCTTAGCCATGAAATGATCAAGTTCAAGATACTTAGGACAGCAAGGACGGTGCTTAGCAAGCTCCTTACCCTGGATTTCAGGAGAGCAGACTTTAGCCTTTTCCAGCATCTTCTTGGTAGACTACCATGAGAGAAAGCTCTGGACGGAAGAGGGGCCCAAGAAAACTGGATAATATTCAAGGATCACGTCCTCCAAGCTCAGGAGTGATGGATGCATCACAACAAAGAGGAAGTCAGGCAAAAACACCAGGAGGCCTGCATGGATGAACAAGGAGATCCTGGACAAACTCATAAGGGCTGCCTACAGAGGGTGGAAGCAAGGACAGGCAGCCTGGGAAGAATACAGATATATAGTTCAAGCAGCCAGGGATCAAGTTAGGAAGGCTAAAGCCCTGAGAAAATTTGATCTGCCAGAGACAACAAGGGCAACAAGAAAAGCTTCTGCAGGTATGTCAGTGATAAAAAGAGTACTAGGGAAAATGTGGGCCCTCTCCAGAAGGAAACGGGAGACCTGATTACCCAGGATGTGGAGAAGGCTGACTTAATTACTTTTTTGCCTCAGTCTTCACTGGCAAGAGCTCTAGCTACACAGTTCAAGTCACAGAAGGCAAAGGCAGGGACTGGGAGAATGAAGAACTGCCCACTGTAGGAGAAGATCAGGTCCGAGACCATCTAAAGAACCTGAAGGTACACAAGTCCATGGGACCTGATGAGGTGCATCTGCGGGTCCTGAGGGAACTGGCAGATGAAGTTGCTAAACAATTATCCATCATATTTGAGAAGTCACGGCAATCTAGTGAAGTTCCCACCAACTGGAAAACTTTCCTATCTGTAAAGAAGGGGGAAAAAAGGAAGAATCAGGAAACTACAGACAGTCAGTCTCACCTCTGTGCCTAGCAGGATCATGGAGCAGATGCTCCTGGAAATTGTGTTAACGCATATGGAAAAAAAGGAGGCGATTGGTGACAGCCGGCATGGCTTCACTAAGAGCAAATCCTGCCTGACTAATTTGGTAGCTTTTTACAATGGGGTTACAGTGTTGGTGGATAAGGAACGGGTGACTTATATCATCTGTTTGGACTTGTGCAAAGTATTTGAGACTGTCCTGTATGACATCCTTGTCTCTAAACTGGAGAGACCACTCATAGGATCAGGAATTGGTCAGGTGGTCGTACTCAAATTGTTGTAGTCAACAGCTCAATGTACAAGCGGAGACTAGTGACGAGTGGCATTCCTCATGGTTTGGTTTCGGGGCTGGTGCTTTTTAACACCTTTTTTGGTGACATAGACAGTGGGATTGAGTGCACCCTCAGCAAGTTGGCTCTCACTCAAAAGGTTTTCTGTGCTTCTGTTTCTTCGTGCATACAAATTAATTAAAAGTTGTTAAGTTTTGTGTGGAGTATTGGGGGTTTTTTGTTTACTCAAAAGGCACACTTTTCAGATTAACATACCCTAAATACTGTGTTAGCTTGATATATAGAAATGTCCTTAAATGGATAGACTTAATTATTAAGAAAAAATCTATTAATTCAACCCTCCATTTCTTATATTTATCCAACTTGAACTTCTGTGTCACAATTTATCTTTTACCAACAAAATTCAAGATTTTTTTGTAATATGTTGCATTTAGTAAGCAAAAAGAGCTCTGAATTAGATGATAATACATAAATGTTAGCAGACCTTTAAACATCAGTACTTCTGTGTTCAAAGATTTATGAAAAATGAACTACACATATGCCAAAAAAGAGGTAAAAAATGATGCGATTTCCTGAAATTCTTCAATATCTTGTTGTCGTTTTGATTTGTACTTTCAGTGCACTTTGGATAATACACTTTTAATATAATATTTTTTTCTAGAGCTCACACAGGGGGACAATCAATCTTTTGTTCCATTCCTATTGTTTATCTGTATACAAAACCAGCAAAGTATCTAATGCTTTAGAAATAATATATGAAATCTAAATCCCTTCCCCTAAATGTGAGTACTCCATGGAAGATTGTTATGATGTCTGTGCTGTAAAGCTGCCATTGATTTTTATGATGATCACTAGTTGCTCTTGAGAATCTCCTCCAATAACTGCAGTTTCAAGGTATTGGAAATTTAGTGGACTAAAAGAAAAGTTTAGAATGTCTTATGCTTCTCTCATGAATTTTATACAAACTTATTTTCATTAATCTACTCATTTCTCTCTGGATAAAAGATTATAAATGATTAAATATCATTTAGTAAGATGCTGACATTTCTTATTATTGGAGAATAATTTTTGGTGAGGAAATAAATGTACAGTGTTTAGGAAAATTACATAAATAATGCTAATGGACTTAATTAATCATAAATCTTAGTGAACATTTCGTGTTTATATCTTAATCAAGATATAAATCTGTAAGTCTTGCCATCACCATAATCAAAAGGTAGTAGTGTTTATTATTAATTATATTATATTACGCTACATTTTTATAACTGTAAATAACTGCAAAAAACAGAACTGACTTAATTGTCCCTCTGATGTAATTTCTGTGCAAACTTGAGGAAAAAACACAGAACCTTTTAAACACCACAGCAGTAAACTAATCCATCATCAAAATTAACATATTTTTTAACTAGAGTTTAGTTTAGCCAAAGAAGGGCAAAAGGAGAAGAAAGAGTTTACTTTTCCCATCTATGACCCTTTCCCTGCTCCTTCTCTTTTCATGAAAGCTTCTCAGGATCTAACTGCAAAACCAGGGACTTAGACTGCTAGTGCGTTGGGAAGTTGCTTTCTATCAGTCAAGTTCCATTGCACATTTTGTTGTAGTAAAATCCTCATTTAATTGCAACAATAAATATGATTCAGGTCTCTTGCAAGAAGTGCACGTCACAAAAGAAACACAAAGAAAAGGAATGGGGCAGAAGGAATCAGTGTAAGGAGGAAAGAGCTCAGAAATATCAGATTAGGATAACAGAATCACAGAATCGCGGGATTGGAAGGGACCGTAAAGAATAATCTAGTTTATTCTCCCTGCCAGAGCAGGACAACCTAGATCAAATCACACAAGAACGCCTCCAGGCAGGTTTGGAACATCTCCAGAGAAGGAGACTCCACAACCTCTCTGGGCAGCCTGTTCCAGTGTTCTGTTACCGTTACTGGGAAGAAGTTCTTCCTCATGTTTAAGTGGAACCTCCTATGTTCCAGCTTATGTCCATTTCCCCTAGTCCTATCATTGGATGCCACTGAGAAGAGCCTGGCTCCATCCTCATGACAGTCACCCTTTACATATTTAAAGGCTCCCTCAGCCTTTCCTCATAAGGGAGATGCTCCACTCCCTTCATCATCTTTGTGGCCCTGCGCTGGACTCTCTCAAGCAGTTCCTTGTCCTTCTTGAACTGAGGGGCCCAGAACTGGACACAATATTCCAGATGCGGCCTCACCAGGTCAGAGTTGAGGGGGAGGAGACCCTCTCTCGACCTTCTAATAAACCCCAGGATGCCATCGGCCTTCTTGGCCACAAGGGCACATTGCTGGCTCATGGGCATCCTGCTGTCCACCAGGACCCCCAGGTCCCTTTCCCTTGTGTTGTTCCCCAACAGTTCAGTCCCCAACTTGTACTGGTACATGGGGTTGTTCTTACCTAAATGTAAGACTCTACACTTGCCCTTGTTGAATTTCATTAAATTTCTCCCTGCCCAACTCTCCAGCCTGTCGAGGTCTCTCTGAGTGGCAGCACAGCCTTCTGGTGTGTCAGCTACTCCTTCCAGTTTAGCGTCATCAGCGAACTTGCTGACCGTGCACTCTATTCCCTCATCCAAGTCATTGATGAATATGTTGAACAATATAGGTCCCAGTACCGACCTTTGAGGGACTCCACTGGACACAGGCCTCCAACTGGACTTTGTCCCATTGACCACTACTCTCTGGCTTCTATCCTTCAGCCAGTTCACAATCCACCTCACTACGCGATCATTCAGACCACAGTTCCTCAGTTTAGCTGTAAGGATGCTGTCAAATGCTTTACTGAAGTCAAGATAGACCACATCCACTGCTCTACCACCATCCACCCACTAGGTGATATCCTCATCAAAGGCTATCAGGTTTGTCAAGCACAACTTCCCCTTAGTGAAGCCATGTTGACTGCCCCAATGATCCTCTTATCCTTGATATGCCTAGAGATAGCACCAAGGATAAGTTGTTCCATTATCTTTCTAGAGATGGAGGTGAGGCTGACTGGTCTATAGTTACCGGGGTCTTCCTTCTTGCCCTTTTTGAAGACCAGAGTGACATTTGCTTCCCTGCAGTCCTCAGGCACCTCTCCTGTTCCCCACGATTTAACAAAGGTGATGGCGAGTGGCCTGGCAATAACATCCACCAGCTCCCTCAGCCCCCGCGGGTGCATCCCATCAGGACCCATGGATTTATGAATGGCCATGTTGCTTAACTCGTCCCTAACCAAGTCCCCATCAACCAGGGTAGACTCCTCCTCTATCCTGATTTCCTCAGGAGCCTCAGGGTTCCGGGGCTTGTCAGGATAGCCTCCAGCAGTACAGACTGAGGCAAAGAAGGCATTCAGTAACTCTGCCTTCTTCTCACCCTCTGTCACCAGGGCATCCTCTTCATTCACCAGTGGGCCTACATTGCCTCTATTGTTAGTTTTATCTGCAATGTATTTGAAGAAGCCCTTTCTGTTGTCCTTGACATTTCTTGCAAGTTTTAATTCCAAGGAGCTCTTAACTTTCATAGTTGCCTCCCTACATCCTCTGACAGCAGACCTATATTCTTCCCAAGTGGTCTGCCCCTCCTTCCATGATCTGTACACTCTCTTTTTCCACTTGAGTTTGCCCAACAGTTCCCCATTTAACCATGCAGGTCTCTTGGTGCCCTTTCTTGACTTCCTACCTGTTGGGATGCACTGGTCTTGAGCTGGGAAGAAGAGGTCCTTTAAGGCTAACCAACTATCTTGGGCCCCTTTACCTTCCAGTACCCTGTCCCATGGGGTTTCTCCTGGCAATTGTTTGAAAAGATCAAAGTTGGCCCTACTGAAGTCCAGGGTTCTAGTTCTGCTAGGTATTCTCTTCCTGCCACATGAGATCCTGAACACCACCATTTCAGGGTCACTACAACCAAGGCTACCCTTGACCTTCAGCACTTCAACCAGACCCTCCTTATTAGTGAGAATAAGATCCAGCAGCGCTCGTCTCCTAATAGTGTCATCTGCCATTTGCATCAGGAAGTTATCATAAATGCACTGAAGGAACCTCCTGGACTGTGGATGGATGGCTGAGTAGGCCTTCCAGCATATATCAGGATAGTTGAAGTCCCCCATGACAACCAGGGCCTGCATTTACGAGACCGCTATCAGCTGCCTGTAGAAGGACTCATTAACCTCCTCATCCTGATCCGGTGGTCTGTAATAGACATCAATGACAGTATCACACATTCCAGATTGTCCTTTAATTCACACCCACAAGCTCTCAACTTGCTCCTGATCGGCCCCTGGACAGAACTCAATGCACCCTAGTTTCTCCGTCATGTAAAGAGCAACTCCAACACCTCGCCTTGCTGGCCTGTCTTTCCTGAAGAGGGCATAGCCATCCATGACCACATTCCAGTCATGCGAGCTGTCCCACCAAGTCTCAGTAATTGCTACCAGATCATAACACCCTGATCAAACACAGATTTCTAACTCCTCCTGTTTGTTCCTCATGCTGCATGCATTGGTGTACAGGCATTTCAGAGAGCCAGCTGAGCACCCTGATTTCACCCTAGGGGGATGGGAGGCCTTATTCCCTGGGCCTAGTTTACTGAGCCTAGTTATATCCTCCTCCCCCCTTCAAACCTAGTTTAAAGCCGTCTCGATGAGCCCCTCCAGGTCATGTGAGCAAGAATCCTTTTTCCCCTTTGAGGCAGCTGAAATCCATCAGTTGCCATCAGGCCCGGTTCTGTAAAAGCCTCCCATGATCAAAGAAAACAAATTTCTGTCAGTGGCATCAGCCTCTGAGCCATCTGTTAATCAGTTGTGTTTTCATGTTTCTTTCTGTATATTCTTTCCTGCCACTAAAGGGATTGAGGAAAACACTACCTGCACTCCTGACCCTTCAACTAGTCGCCCCAAAGCCCTGAAGTCCCTTTTGATGGACTCTCTCTGCTACCTCATCAGTTTTGACCTGCATGACCAGGATCATCATATGGCCTCTAACCGAGAACTTATTTCAAAGAGAAGAGAAAGGCAAATCAGTAAATGTAACCCACAATCTTAATGATAATAATAACAATAATATTTTAATAACAATAGTAATAAAACCTATTATCTTTGAGTAAATATTGGCAATTTATATTTATATTCTATAAAATATATTCAAAGGACATAAAATATGTGTCAACCTGGAGCAGATTTTGGAAGTTTTATCTGCGAGTATAAGTACTATTATCTCGTACTATGTGTATTTGTAAAAATATTGCTATGCGCATATTTATGTATATACATAGGCTTGTGATAAATGAGTGAGTCCCAAACAGCACTCCAATTAAAGTTTACAATTTATTAGGCGAATAAAAGCAAGCAAACAGCGCTGGGTGCGCCGGGAGTCTCCGCTCCACCAAGACGCACACCTGCCGTGGCAGTTTTTCTTGTATTTATACAAACATACTCATAGCCCCCCCAAAAAGGTCAGTTTTTTCCCATGAGACCATTTCTATAGTCCCCGCCTTAGGATCCGCCTCAGGCTCCTCCTCGACATGCCTCCTGGTGGTCGTGGGCCTGGGACTTCAGGATGAAGGCCGGAGGTCTTCCTCACATGGGCAGGGGTCTTCAGGATGAAGGCCGTAGGTCTTCCTCACTGTGCACTTTTCACCTCTTCTCTAAAATTCCCGATTTGGCTGCGTTTGCAGAGCCAAACCGGTTCCAGCCTGGTCTGTCCTTGAGTGGACATCTGGTTGTCTCTTACCTATTACTGCCTGAAGACAAATGTTAGTTCTTGTTAGTCCTTATCTTGCCCACATAGGTTAGTTTTTGTCTCCCTTCCTCCCTACAGATGTGTGGGTCCTGAGTTACGACTTTGCTGGCATCTGTCTTATCTCTCTCACCAACCTCCTCCCTGGGCAGCCAGCAGGGACTGGGACTTCACACTTTAATTAAGGCAAGCAATAATGCATACAGCAGTTAATGTAGCAGTTAGTATTGAATGTTTAAACAATAACTTGTTAGTATTTAAACAATAACTAATATATACCCTCTATGTGATTTTGTTAGTATTTCTATATTCCCTCTGTCAGCCCTCCCCTTTTTATTAAATCAAGTAAATTCTTTTACTTGCATAAGTTTTCTGATTGATATAACACTTTGTGCACTGAAAATATACACAGCAAACCCATATGTACAGCAGTGTCAGTAGCAATATTAAAGCAGCTGCAGCTATTAACAGTATTGTCACAGGATATTTTAAATGACTGAAAAATCCTGGAGCTGAAGGTGACCACCTGAAGAGAGATTCCCAGCATCTATGCTCTCCATCCTTTTCTACTTTTCACCATTTCCTTTTATCTCGTTTTGCATCACGATGAACTGTCACCAGAGCTCTTTGTTCTGCAGTGCCAGAGCATCCTGTGTATCACTCTGGTGATTAGGAGCATCATGAGGCATTTCGCAAGTTTATGTTTTTGCATTTCACAGAGATCTTAAACTAAGATAATCACTTCTCTTAAATAGGCACACCCCGCTCCTTACCACCATATTGACACGAATCAAAGGAACATATTTCACAGGCTCAAAAATTAAAGTTGTCAAATGAAACTGAACTTGAATTTGTACACTGCTCCATTCAGGAAAGACAATCTCATTGTCATGGTTTAGGCCGATCTGGCAACGAAACTCCACACAGCTGCTCTCTCACTCCTTCCCTGTGGAGGAGTTCCTCACTGGCAATAATATTCTTTCGGGTATGGACAATCCCTGTTTGGGCCCCAGAGCACAAGGTTACCAGCTAGATTACTTTTGTCCTTCAAGTTAGCCTAACGGCCTTAAAAGGAAATGTAGATTGATTGCCTGCCAAGATGCACTCCTCCCGGATGCCTCTCCGATGACCGCAATGAGGAGACTAAAGGGATGAGCTTATTACCTGTGTTCTGCTAGCGCTGCCCTATCACTATAGCCCACGAGAGTTTGTTTACGTTAAGCAAGCCAATTGTAGTATGTAGTCGTGTCACGCCACATTCTGCTATATAACCTGTGTGTTGTTTGTAATAAACGGAGCATGATTTTCTAACCATATTGGTGTATGGTCATGACTCTGGGCCGTCCACAGAAGGGCTCCTGCAACAAGTGGCGCATGAGCAGGGACCCTGAACTCGCTCAAATGCGGATAAACTCGCTTAAATGCGGACAAACTCGCTTAAATGCGGAAAAACTTGCTTAAATGCGGAAAACCTCGCTTAAATGCGGAAAACCTCGCTTAAATGCGGAATACCTCGCTTAAATGTGGAAAAACTCACTTAAATGCGGATAAACGCGCTTAAATGCAGAAGTCTCCATAGCATCGTGAATACGGTATTGGGAGCCTGTGGACGTGCAGCAGGGAAGGGCACGGGACGAAGAGAATCGCCGGAGCCTGGAAAGTTTCGCAGCGGCCGAGCGAACCCCTGCAAGGTAAGACCGCGATGGAAACGGATGCGGCAATCAAGTTGCTAACCAGTATACTCTCTAAGAGAGGAGAAACGGTTAACCTTAAGGAGATAGAAAGCCTCATTAAGTGGGCGAAAACAAACGGACATTGTAAAACCTCTCCGCTACTCTTTAATGTTGATGAATGGCATGAAGTGGGGGAACATCTCTGGGAGGCCACCTTAGTGGGAGGAAAAGAGGAAAAAAACAGCAAAAGAAGTGGGACAGACGTGGCGTGTCGTAATTAACACCTTACGGGAGATAAAGCTGAGCGAAAAGTTGCTGCTGCGGCCATAGAAGCCCTGCAGCCGGATAACACCTCTGGCGAGCCGCACGAACCGCCACCGCCGCCCTCCGTATTGCGCAGTTCTTTGGGGTCGGACATTAATCCCAACAAAAGGCATGCAAGCTCCCACCTCTTCTACTATCACTGAGGTGTGGAAACAAGCTGAGGGGCTGGGAGAAACTGTGTCAGAACAAAAAACTGAGTCTAAAGAGCCTACGGGGCCCCCAGCCTGCTCAAGGACAACAGAGGAAGTGCCCGCCGCCCCTCCAGCGCCAACTGGGCACAAAGCGGAAGTGCCAGCCCAAGGGAACTCGGAGGGTGGTGACTGTACGGCTTTGTCATCGCTGTCGTCGGGCCAAGGAGGAGCGTCCTGCCACCCAAAACTTAACCCTGCTTTGCCCTCCTCTGGCGTGTCGGTTCTTTTGCAGCTGATGGTCCTGTGGAGGGGTCGGCAGCGGTTATGGAGCGCGAGAGGCCGAAGCCGCGACAACGACAACAAAAACAACAGCAATATCAAGGGGGGCGGCCGGCACAGGGCGGCTGGGTCGTCGTCCCCACCCTGCCCCCCCGCCCCCCCGCCCGGCTGAGGCGAGGCAGGGTTGACCCCTCGCCGCCGCTACTACCCCTGCGCCCCCCAACCCCCTTCCCCCCGCAAGCCGTGCCTGGAGAGCGGCCAGCTCGCCGCTGCCCGTGGCCCGGGTTTTACCACGAGACAGCACATTTAACTTAGATCGTCTCGATCGACATCGCGGGAAATAACTAATCCTCCTTTGTTCCAGCAATTTGAACAGTTAATATCAGTATTGCAAAATCGTAAACATGCATATTCCATGGTACATCTGCGAGCGCACACCACGCTTCCAAGGCCTATAGCAGAAAGGAACAGGTGAGCTGAGCCTCTGACGAGTGCAGCTCTGGTACCGAACTCGTTAATACAGGCAAAATCTTGCATGACTGCTACCATCAGAATGCTGACGCTACTAAGTAACAATTTGGTTTAAGACGACAACAAGCCCGCTCAATCGTACAATTGTGTACTAGCTGTTAAAATATGATCATGCCACCAATGAATGGTGTTAAACCTCGTGGTTTACGTTTGCAGGAACTTTGGCATACACTTCTTATCAGACATATGTATTTTTGTCATCATGAGGTATTGAGCATCTTACTGGTATTCCTTACAATCCTGCTGGGCAACCGATCATAGGATACTCACATGGCACTTTGGAGAATATGCTTTTAAAACAAAAAGGGGGAATGACAGGGAAATCTCCCAATGAAACAATAGCTAAAGTGTTATAGGTGTTAAATTTCTTAAATCGAGAGCTAAACATTTTGGGATGAATAAAATGTCACACGTCAAAATCAGGCGCAAGCAGGGTTACAGCAAGTGGCTTTCCAACAACTGACTGAATTGGTTATGAGAGCATTAAGACATGTCCCTGATTTTTGGGACAGGGGAGGCTTCCTTTGCTTCCATTCGGCAGGGAGCACAGGAACCTTATGAACATTTCCTTGATCGGCTGCAAACAGCAGTTCAGAGACAAACAGAATATCCAGCTGCTGCAGATGTCTTGCTATTCCAGTTAGTAATTGAAGATATCCTCTTAAGCACGTGCCAAGCCCATGTATACAGCAGTGTTGGTGACAATATTGGGGCAGCTGTAGCTATTGGCAGTGTTATAACAGGATGTTTTAAATGGCTGAAAAATCCTGAAGCGGAAGGTGACCATCTAAAGAGTGCTTCCCAGCATCTATGCTCTCCATCCTTTTCTACCTTTTTACAATTTCGTTTTATTTCGTTTTGCATCATGATGAACTGTCACCAGAGTTCTCTGCTCTGTAGTGACAGAGCATTCTGTGTATCACTCTGGTGGTTAGCAGCATCATGAGGCATTTCGCAGGTTCACGTTTTTTGCATTTCACAGAGATCTTAAGCTAAGACAATCACTTATCTTGAATAGGCACACCCTACTCCTCGCAACCTATTTGCACATCCATTGTCCCATATTGACATGAATCAAATGAATACTTTTTGCACAGGCAAGCTCCTGATCCTATCAGAAATCGGGCAAAAACAATTGCAGATTTAATAAAGGGTGTCAGAATGTGGGCTCAAAAATTAGGCGATGAACAGCTCAAATTAGGACATATAATTCCTTCCACTACCCTATGGATTACTCCAATATTTGCTAACCCAAAGAAATCAGGAAAATGAAGATTTACGTTAAAAGTTTTAAGAGTTATTAAAGCAATCATTTCACCAATGGGTGCATTACAACCGGGTGTATCAAATCCTACTATGATTCCAGAATGTTAGCATTTGATGATGATTGATTTAAAAGACTGGTTTGGTTTTTTTTAACTTTCTTACCTTTTTATTTATTTACACCCTAACGATTGTCCTAGATTTGCCTTTTCAGTTCCAGTGCTTAACAATGAATGACCCACGCAACAATATCATTGGATTGTACTGCCTCAAGGAATGATGATTAGTCCTACAGTTTGTCAATTGGTGGTTGATGATACTTCCCATCAGGTCAGACAGCAGATCAAGCTCAGCAGATTGTACACGCCTGCCCTGACCGTCAGCGTATTGTGCCTTCAAATACTCCAGCAGGAGTAAGTCCAAAAGGTTTATGTGTCAATGAATTATGGCAGACTGATATTACTTATATTCAATCGTTTCTTCGATCTAAATATGTCCATTTAACTGTTGATATATTTTCTGCCTTTGTTGTTGCTACTGCTCACACTGAAGAAAACCATAGGAGTACCAAAGAAAATCGGGACAGACAGTGATCCAGTATGGTGCCTTTTTACAGGATTGGGGAGTGACTCACACTACCGGTATCCTTCATTTGCGTACGGGGCAAGCTGTTATTGAACGAACTCATTTAATGTTAAAACAAATGCTTGATAAACAAAAAAGGGGGAGTCTTCCGCATATTTCCCCGCAAGAATCCTTGGACAAAGCCACATATGTTTTAAATCTTCTTAATTTGTCTGCTTCTAGGCAACATACTATGGCTGTGGATCACAATTTTAAACCCAGTGCCATTTTTTCAGAAAAATCAACAGCACGTTATAAGAAACTGGATTCAACTCATGGGATGGCCCTGTGTCTCTGCTTACATGAGGAAGAGGGTATGCTCGTGTTCTCTTTCCCACAGGTCCATACTGGTTACCAGCAAGAAACGCAAAGCCAACCAGGACTTTTGAAACTACAAATAGAGAAAGGGAGATCCAAGAATTAGCAAAGCAAGCAGAGATCACAGAAACACCAAATGAGGAGAATGTTTCAAATGGACAGACTCGTAATAGAAGATTTCATGTTAATATATCAACTGTTCTTATGTTTCTCATTGTTAGGTATATTATGTGTGTGAAAGTTGCTTGTATATATGCTTTGTGTGTTTTCTCCGATCGGAAGTTGTATGGATTCCACCCGTAGCTACTGGAAGGAAAAGAATTGACTGGTATCAAACTAATGACAAAGAATTACTAACTGGACTTAGTTGTGAGCACGTAACTTTGAAAAAGGAAGCTAGGAGGATTGTTATTAAAAAACATGTTGTGATTCGCAAAAACCGCTGTTAGCCAGCAGAGCACATACTGGGCAGCCTTGTTGCGCGCACTGGCCACGCGTGCGGCAACGCCGTGTCAGTACCTTTTTCATAGACTCTGCTGAGGGTGTAAGAAGGATGGCTCAGAGCGGAGCGGAAGGAGGCTGCAGAGCACACTGTGTGGATAAACAGGGGACGCCCTGAAGGTGCTGTGCCTGCCTCCCTTCTCCATGATGACCCTGTTGATTGACACCCTCCTGCTCAGCAGAATCTTGGGCATAGTCGAGATGGTAAGACTCCCAGAAAGGGAAACAATATGCTAGTAACCGCTTCTGCAAGGCTGTACCGAAACAATATGCTAGTAACTGCTTCTGCAAGGCTGTACCGAAACAAAATGCTAGTAACTGCTTCTGTAGGGCTATAGTAGAGCTTACGGTATTCCTTCACATATAAGGGGAGATCTATGTACTATAGGGACTTTAGGAATGTATTTACCTCATACCACCATGATCCTAAGTCATAGACACACGTGGAATAGGCAAAGCACGCACGCTTATGATAGCTAGTGCAATTCCAGAGCAGAATTTGGGAAACCAGCTAAAGTCATTGTAGCTTCAATATTTGCACCAGGAGTTGAAGTGGCACAGACGTTAACTACACTGAATAAGTTGGGTCACTTGGGCTAACAAAACCAACGTCTCACAATTCTGTTTATCTATGCAAATTGCCTCTGACCCATTTCGCACGTGCCTTATTGGTGTGCCAATACTTTTGGCCAAATAATAGCACTAACATTACAGAGTTTCAAAGATTCGTCAATACCTCTGCCCTCTCATACCAACAACCCAGTGGCATGAGACGGATCTGCAGTGGGTGGGATTGGCCTTTCGATGTAGGATCGGAAGTCCAAGCCGCCTTGATTAGATCACTCAATGTGACCATCCCCGTAGGACTGCAAGAACTTGATCTTCTCGGTAGCTTGTTACCAGGGACATGGAAAAATGTTTCTGGCTTATGGAACCAGTCGATGAGCCACGACGCGATATGTAAAGTCATTCGCCCTCCTATGCAACTTCTAAATGGCTCTGGAGTGGTTTGGTTCCATACGCTGAAGCAAGCCTATCAGGCTAAATTAGGACGCAGCTTTTTCTTCCAAGACAAACCGCGTTTCAATGTGTCCGGCACATCAATGTAGAGAGATGTAAAAACTGGAGCACTCATTGGGAAAGTATTTACACACGATACGCTCCTGCCCCCCGGAATTTTTCTGATGTGTGAAGATCGTGCCTGGACCGGAATTCCACAAGGACCTATCGGTGGTCCTGACTATTTGGGTTGCCTAACTCTCTTTGCCCCTAGCATTCATGATTTTCTAGTTGAACGAACAACCCGAACAAGTCGGGGTAAGAGGAGCCTAAAAGAATTTGACAGCACTTGTAATGACAACGTGCAGCTGCTGAATCCAGCTAAAATAGCAGCACTATCTGTTTTCCTTCTAGGAGCCTCTGACGGCAATGCTAATAGTCAGTTGGCTAAGCTTGCTTGTTGGGCATTGAAACAATTTAATCTTACCTCTAATATTCTCACTTCTCTATTGCTTGATGTAGATGATATCCAGCATGCTATATTGCAAAATTGTACTGCTATTGATTTTTATTGTTAGCTCAAGGCCATGATTGTACTGACTTTGAAGGCATGTGCTGTATGGACCTATCTGATCACTCTCAAAGCATTCATAAGCAACTTGCAAACCTCCAAAGTAACATGCATCATATCACAACACAAGATGATCGGTTCTCAAACTGGTTTGGTAGTTGAAACATACCAGGTTGGATAAAAGGATTAATCATACAAGGCATAACGATATTAGTTGCATTGCTGTTTATGATTCTCTTAGCAGGGTGTGTCCTGAAGTGTGCCTCTCGGGTCCTCCTTAAAGCAGTGCCAGGGCTATGGACTGTCCAAAAACAAAAAGGGGGAAATGTGGAGGAGTTCCTCTCCGAGACTGGCAATAATATTCTTTCGGGTATGGACAATCCCTGTTTGGGCCCCAGAGCACAAGGTTACCAGCTAGATTACTTTTGTCCTTCAAGTTAGCCTAACGGCCTTAAAAGGAAACGTAGATTGATTGCCTGCCAAGATGCACTCCTCCCGGATGCCTCTCCGATGACCGCAATGAGGAGACTAAAGGGATGAGCTTATTACCTGTGGTCTGCTAGCGCTGCCCTATCACTATAGCCCACGAGAGTGTGTTTACACTAAGCAAGCCAATTGTAGAATGTAGTCGTGTCACGCCACATTCTGCTATATAACCTGTGTGTTGTTTGTAATAAACGGAGCATGATTTCCTAACCATATTGATGTATGTCATGACTCTGGGCCGTCCACAGAAGGACTCCTGCAACACTTCCCCAGTGAAGTGGAGAGGAGAAAATAAAGAAAGGACTGAGGGTTGAGACAAGAACAGAGAATGAGCACCCACCAACCATGGTCCCGGTCAAAACAGACTCGGCTTTCTTAAAGCAAAGCAATTTATTAACGGTTACTTAAAAGGAAAAAGGGAAACACAACCAATTACTTGAGAGGCTAAAAAGAAACAAAGCCAGATCTTATAAACAACACCTCACCCCCCTTTCCTTTTCTTTCCGGCTCTACCTCCTCCCCCAGTGGCGCAGGGGGACAGGGAATGGGGGAGTGCAGGTCAGTTCATCCCATGTTGTTACTGCTGCTCCTTTTCTTAAAGGAGAAGGAGTCCTTACACCCTTTTCCCTTGTTCCAGTGGATCCTCTACTCACGAGGAAAATCCACAAACTTCTCCAGCGTGAGTCCTACCTGCAGGATGCAATCCTTCCCCATCAGATTGCTCCAGTGGGGGCTTTACCTCAACACTGTTTGCTTCTTCTAGTAGCAAAACCAGGTTTGCACTTCTTGTAGAGGGAACCCCACTAAAACTGCTGATGTGCACTGGATAGCAAGAGTCCTATGGTGTTGAATCCAAAAGACGGCCACGGCTATGATATTTGATCATGCATCAATTCCCAACATGGCATTGTACATGCTGTTTATGTAGCTGTAAGGCCAAACAGATATTTTAACTCGGTTAATTAGAATTAATTTAATCAATCAGAAAAAGTATTTCCTACTCACTCTTTTATGTTGCTGACAAGAAGTACGACTGACTTTCAAAAATACAAATCATTGATTTGATGTATAACAGCTCAAGGTCTGAAATAGAAAAAGTAAAGACAAGACATCTAGTGTCAATCTATAGCACTGTTGAGACGGCCATGGCAGACACAGGTTCAAGTTGAATTCATCAGCGTAAGCCTTTATTGCAAGTTTTATATACCCTTTTATACAATTTCTAACAGTGCACGCGACATAAGCACTTAGGTGATTGGTTGACTATAGCTGTTCATGCACCTTAGCTTAATACGTGATTGGTGAATGTTTGGTGATCACGTGTTCCATATACTCTAAGTCAAATACATTACAGCATGCAGTCAGTGCAAAAACTAGTCTAAGGCCTTATCTTATGGTTCCTTTTTATCTTACAGTTACCTGACTTTCCCAGTGCCTGAAAGTTGTTTCTGATTCTTCTGTTCAGGGAGTATCCAGCTCTCAGGGAGTATTCAGCTCTTCAGGGGTACACAGCAATCTGTCCAAGGTCAATCTCTTCTTCTTTCCTGGGAACGGCAAGTCTGGGATCTGCAGGCCCGTCATAGTTCCCCACAATTCCCCCTTTTTTATTTGTGCTACAAAAATTTCTTGGACAGTTTGTTGCAAGGCCCTTTGCTAGGGGCAACATCAGTAACACAACTACAACAATAATTAGAATTAACGATCTTTTTTCAGCAATGATAACAACTAAACAGAAAAAGCCTTATCCCCTGAACAATTTATTTAACCAATCCCATCCATCATCTGTTTGCAATTTTTTAACTCCATCTTTCAGAAGCTGTATGCTCCTGTGTATTGATTCTGAGTGATTAGACAAAATCATACAGCACATTCCTTCAAAATTTTCACATCCACGTCTTTGTGCTAACAATAAAAAATCAAGTGCAGCTCTATTTTGCAGTGTAGCATGCCTAACACTATCTACGTCAGCTAATAAATTACTCAGTGCTGTTGATGTAACATTGGTTTGCTCACTTAGTCAACATCCCAAGTTTGTTAACTTCTTTAAGGCGGCTGCTGCTGCAAATCCAGGTGCTAATGCTAAAGTTACTATAATTTCTCCAGGCCCCCAAAAGGTGACCTGGTCATTACAGGCAGATTCAAATTGACGAATGTTTCGTTTTACCCGCTCCTTTTTATTGCGAATCATCGTGAGGCTGGGAGTTAGCAATGTAAGCTTTCCAAAGCTACATGTTCTACCAACAGCTCTTCCAGGAATGCCCTTCCAGGCTCGGTTGCCACATAACAGAAAAATATTTTTGGGACAGCCACACAGGACTGTCCCCTAATGCCAATTGTTTTGGTAATGTTTCATTACACCAGGCTGATTGATTTCGATATATACCAACACTAGGTGACACATCAATCCCAGCCTTGTTCAAATTGTGCCCACTGGTGTAATTAACAACCAAACAAAATGTAGATGGTAAACTTTCCAAAAGGTCTAACTCTTCAGGTTCCGTGGACATTGCAGGGAAATTATTCACATCATTGAGCTTAACCTTAAGCCACCCTGCCTTACTGATGTTTTGTCTCCATGATTCTCGGCACAACCAAAGAGGTTGCAAACGTCCTGGAGAAGTACAATTAATTGGAACCATGGCATTATACAAGCCATCCTACTCAGCTTCAGACAAAGGCATTCCCACAAGAGAGGTGGAAAAAGGATTCTCTGGAGAAGCAGTAGATAGACACAAGGTATCCTGTCCTATTGCATTAGCTAAGGTAATCCATATATTTGTTTTGGGTTGCTTTGGTATTTTCCATATCTCCGGGGTGCTCTCGACGTACAGTGACAGTCTCATCAGGAGACAATACAGGTTGCACACACCGAGCAGGAACACAGAGCGGACCAGCATCTGTGGAAGCACAAACATACCCTCATCCCCAGATTAGCAGATCACAGGGATCAGACCACTGACCTGTCTGTAGATCTCGAACCCTAACCTTGATTCCTGGGGACACCCTGCAGGTGGTGGTTAATGAGCTAAAATGACTTATTATTGGAGGTTCCTGAGAATCATCAGAAACCTGTAAAAAATTCAAGATATACATAGCTTTGTTCAATCGAGCTTCTGGAGGATCCCCTACCATTCCCTCTTTTTGTTTTTGCAGAAGCTGTTTAAATGTGCCATGAGCACCGTTCCACAATACGTTGTCCAGTGGAAGAATGAGGGAAACCAGTAACACGGGTCACACCCCACAGATGTAAAAATGAAGCAACCTTTTGATATACGTAAGCTGGACCATTATCCGTTTTTATCTGATGTGAGATAGCTTTGGTGAAAACATTGAGGAGAAGCAATAGCTTGTTGTTTAATGTTTGGAGTAGGTCCCATTGCTATGCCTGATACTAATGCATCTGCTCTTGCATTTCCTTCTACCAAAAAGCCAGGAAGGGTAGTATGATTTTGAATATGCAATGCATAATAAGGAGAGCGTCGCTTTTGAATTTCTGTCCACAGTAATTTCAAAATTCCAAAAAGTTTTTCCTGGTTAACATGGCCAAGGACAGCTTTGTCTAAACGATGCACTAACCCAGCTACATAGGCTGAATCAGTAACAACGTTAACAGGACAAAATAAATGCTGAAATACCATAGGCATAGCTCTCAATTCAACATCCTGAGGAGAGCCTTCTTGGTATTCCACTCTATTTTGCATTGATGTCCATCATACCAGACAATAGCAGCTTTTCCTGTTTTTCCTGAACCATCAGTGAACACTGTGGGACCAAGCACAGCGTCAGGTTTACTTAATTGTTTTTGCGCACATCGAATTTGACTACCCATTTTTATTAATGGATGTGAAGGCAAGTGATAACTAATTTGACCTGTATAATTTGTCATTGCTGCTTTCAAGCAGCAGTGCTGAACTATTGGCAAGGCACCAATCAAAGTGTACATTCACTTTGTACAGATATCACAATGTATTCAGGATCTCTTGCCAACAATTTTACACGATGAGCTCTAGTTTTTATAATAATTTGAGCTAAAAGTCCAGGAGCAGTTTTTTTAGTTTTAAAAGGTGAAAAGGCCCATTCCAAAACTTGCAACGTATTTGGCCGATAAGAATTCCACTGTGCTAGCATTGTAAAAGGTATCAGATAATCTATCAAAACAAACACTTGCACTGATACAGGTAAATCAATTCTACATACACGTTTCTGTATGATTGCCTGTTCTACTTCAATCACCTCTTTCGCTTCTGGAGTTAGAACTCGTGCTGCAGAAATGGTAACCACTCCAGAAGTGGTTGTGATTTAGAAGATGTCAATCCCAAATAAGGTCGAAACCAATTAATCATTCCTACTAGTTTTTGGACATCATTCAGGGTTTTTACCTAAATTCTCAACTGAATTAGTGCTGGCATTACTGTTTGATCTAGCACTTTCAAGCCTAAGTACAACCATGACTGCTGACATTTTACTTTCAATCAACCACGCACAGCAATCACCAACGCACAGTGTTGTAATGATTTTTGTGTTTCAGCCTCCATTTCAATTAGCCTTACCTGGGAAGGTGCAGCTAATGAGATGTCATCCATATAATGATAACAATAACGTGATGGAAAGGCAGCTCGAACAAAGCTCAAGGCTTCTGCCACGAACCACTGACAAATAGTAGGTGAATTTTTATGTTACGCCCTGCAGCACAGTGACCCTATTAAAAATCCATTGTAATTCTCACTCCCTGTTGTCCAAGACAGTCCCTCCCCTACAAATTTAAGGGTGCTGTGGTCACATATTGTCTAATAGTAGCTTTTTGTCCCTCAGGATTATTAATGAGAACAGGTTTGCTGGACGTAAAACTGTTAGCAACCCCCCAGACCCATTACTCCTGCACTATTCAACACTAGAGGGCAGGTGGAAGGCCAGTCACGCTGTGCGATGATAGCAACATCAGCTCCTGTGTCCAACAAACTAGTTAGTTTTGTCTGCGATGGGATTGTATGATCCCATCGTAAGTGTGCAAATTATTTGTGGTCTCTTGTCGGTGACAGTCTAGGACCAAAAAATAGATGGTTTCCCTGTAGATCCAAGTATCTCCAAAAGAATACTTTTTCATTTTCATTCACGCAAAAGCCCAGCTCCAGATTCCTAAATGCCCAGTGATTCCTCCCAAACCAAAGGAGCCAGGAGAGAATATCTTCGCTGGTTCTCACTAGCCCTTTGCCCGCTATTGAAAGCACTTAGAAAACTGGGTATCTGGCCTCTGTGCTTTCCTTAGTCACCAAAAGAATACTTTTTACTTTCTCATTTTCGCTTTTGCAAAAGGCCACCTCCGAACTCCTAAATGTAAAGTGATTCCTCACAAACCAAAAGTGCCAGGAGGCAAAATCTTGGCTTGTTCTCACTTGCCGTTTGCCCTGTAGTGAACGCATCAATGGAACAGGGAATTTGGCCTCTGCTCCTTTCTCAAACACCAAAAGCACCTTTCAATTTCTCATTCACGTAAGAGCACAGCTCCAGATTCCTAAATGTAAAGTGATACCTCCCAAACCAAAGGAGCCAGGAGAGAATATCTTCTCACTATCCCCTTGCCCTCTAGTGAATGCACCAAGAGAACTGGGGCTCTGCCTCTACAGTTTTCTTAGTCAACTAAGACTCCCTTTCTCAGAGGGGAACCAGGGTCTTAGCGCAAAAGCTAGCAGGGCTCATTGACAGGGCTTTAAACTAGATTTGAAGGGAGAATATCAAGAATGAGAAAGATATGCTGGAGGCAGCTGTAGAACAGAAGAATGGAATTCCAGCCGCTCCAGCCAGGAAGTCAGATTCATCTGGGGCCCAACTTAAATGCCTTTATGCCAATGCACGCAGCATGGAGAATAAGCAAGAGGAGTTAGAAATGTGTGCGCATCTGTTGGGATATGATCTGATTGGCATCACGGTGGGATGACTCCTATGACTGGAGTGTCAGAATAGAAGGGTACAGGCTCTTTAGGAAGGATAGGCAGGGAAGAAGAGGAGGAGGAGTTGCCCTCTATGTCAAGGACCAGCTAGAGTGCATGGAGCTGCACCTGGGGATGAATGAGGTCCCGACTGAGAGTTTATGGATCAGGATTAAAAGCAGAGCAGGGACAGGGGATGTAGTAGTAGGGGTCTGCTACAGACCACCTGACCAGGAGGACTGGGTGGATGAAGCCCTCTACAGACAGATAGAAGCTGCCTCACGTTCACGAGCCCTGGTCCTCAAGGGGACTTCAACCACCCTGATATCTGTTGGAAGGACAACACAGCAAGGCACAGGCAATCCAGGAGGTTCCTGGAATGCATGAATGATAACTTCCTTCTCCAAGTGGTAGAGGAACCAACGAGGAGAGGTGCTACGCTGGACCTTGTTCTCACTAACAGTGAAGGGCTGGTGGGGAATGTGACGCTCAAGGACAGCCTTGGCTGCAGCGATCATGAAATGGTTGAATTCAAGGCGGGTGCATAGCAAGGTCACTACCCTGGATTTCAGGAAAGCAGACTGGCTTCTTCAGGGATCTCCTCTCTAGAGTACAATGGGACGAGGCCATGCAGGGAAGAGGGGCACAAGAAAGCTGGTTAATATTCAAGGATCACCTCCTCCAAGCTCAGCAGCGGTGCATCCCAACAAAGAGAAAGTCAGGTAGGAAAACAAGGAGACCCGCATGAATAAGGAGCTCCTGGACCAACTCGAGCACAAAAAGAAAGCCTATAGGGGGTGGAAGCAAGGACAGGTAGCCTGGGAAGAATACAGAGAGATTGTCCGAGTAACCAGAGATCAGGTTAGGAAAGCCAAAGCCCTGATAGAGTTAAATCTGGCCAGGGACATGAAGGGCAACAAGAAAAACTTCTATAGATGTGTCAGTGATAAAAAGAGAGCTATGGTAAATGTAGGCCCTCTCTGGAAAGAAATGGGGGACCTGGTCACCCAGGATATGGAGAAGGCTGAGGTTCTCAATGACTGCTTTGCCTCAGTCTTCACTGGCAAGAGCTTCAGCGGCACAGCCCAAGTCACAGAAGGCAAAGGCAGGGACTGTGAGAATGAAGAACCACCCACTGTAGGAGAAGAGCAGGTTTGAAACCATCTAAAGAACCTGAAGGTGCACAAGTCCATGGGACCTGATGAGGTGCATCCATGGGTCCTGAGGGAACTGGCAGATGAAGTTGCTAAGACACTATCCATCATATTTCAGAAGTCGTGGCAATCTGGTGAAGTTCCCAATGACTGGAAAAGGGGAAACATAGCCCCCATCTTTAAAAAGGGGAAAAAAGAAGACCCAGGGAACTACAGGCCAGTCAGTCTCACCTCTGTGCCCGGCAAGATCATGGAGCAGATCTTCCTGGCGACTATGCTAAGGCACATAGAAAACAAGGAGGTGATTGGTGACAGCCAACATGGCTTCACTAAGGGCAAATCCTGCCGGATCAATTTGGTGGCCTTCTATGATGAGGTTACAGCATCGATGGATAGGGGAAGAGCAACTGACATCGTCTACCTGGACTTATCCAAAGCATTTGATACTGTCCCACACGACATCCTTATCTCTAAACTGGTGTCGTGGGTTAGGCTGAGTCCGTCAACCAAACCCACGCAGCTCTCCCAGTCCAGTAAAATGGAGAGGAGAGAAAAAATGTAATAAAAGAGCTGAGGATCGAGACAGGAACAGAGGAGCACCCACCAACCACGGTCCCGGGCAAAAGAGGCTTTTTCTTAATGCAAAACTATTTATTAACAGCTACCTAGAAAGAGAAAAGCACACAAAAACGGTTACTTAAGAGAATAACGAGAAAACAAGGCCAGGTCTTAAAACCAACACCACTCTCCCCCACCTTTGCCTCTTCTTCCCAGCTCTACCTCCTCCCCCCAGTGGCGCAGGGGGCAGGGAATGGGGGAGTGCAGGTCAGTTCATTCCAAGTTGTTACTGCCGCTTCTCTTAAAGGAAAAGGAGTCCTTACACCATTGTCCCTTGCTCCAGCGGATATCCTACTCACGGCGAAGGCGTGAATCCTGCCCGCTGGGGGGCAAATCCTTACCCCATCGGATTTGCCCCAAGTGCGGGCTTTACCAGTCCTGGGCTTTTAAGGAGCTGCAGCCACTCGCTCTGGCGTGGGTCATCAACAAACTTTAAATGTGCTCCGGCGTGGGTCGTCATGTCGACCTTAAATGCGTCTCCGTACAGACTCTGAATGCGTAAAATGCGTAAAATGCGTAAAATGCGTAAAAGTGTCTCTACCTGTGCCCATGATTCACAATAGTCTCAGGCTTAGGCATCTCTTTCCAACGTGGGTCATCCACTGGTTGCGAGTGGGTTTTCTGCTTGCTCCACCGAGGACTGTTTGTTAGAAGGGGCCGCTCACAAGGGGGACTCAGCCACGGCACACGTTGTTCCGTTCCATCTTCACTGACCTCTTAGCTGTGTGGCCGTTTCTCTTAGATTTCAGTCCTGTCTGGGTGAACTCGGCCCGGTGGGCGCCCCGGCAGCGGGGCTCTCCCCGAGTTCCCCAAGTGGCTCCGCCGCCGCCATCCTCGACGGAGCGGGCACCGGCATGGAGCGGGCCCGGCCCGGACCAGGCCAGGCCGCCGGCCCGGCCGGGAGCCGGGAGCGGGGGCCATGCCCCCCTCTCCCCTCTCCTCGCTCCTGGGCACAGGCACACCTTTCCGGTTCCTTTGTCCGACGTAAATAGGGCAATTCGCAGAGGCGCCGATTGGCTCAAGCCCCGAGGGGGACGGGAGTCCAGTCTGATGGGCAGCTTGTGCCACCCGGACCTCCCCCCCCCACTTCAAACCATAACAACTGGAAAGACGTGGTTTTGATAGATGGACCACTCGGTGGATAAGGAATTTGCTGGATGGTCGCTGTCAAAGAGTTGTGGTCAACGGTTCAAAGTCCACGTGGAAGCCTGTGACGAGTGGTGTTCCTCAGGGGTCAGTACTGGGACCAGTGCTATTTAACATCTTTGTTGGAGACATGGACAGTGAGCTCGAGTGCACCCTCAGCAAGTTTGCAGATGACACCAAGTTGTGTAGTGTTGTGGACACGCTGGAGGGAAGGGATGTCATCCAGAGGGACCTTGGCAGGCTGGAGAGATGGGCCTGTGGGAACTTCATGAAGTTCAACAAGGCCAAGTGCAAGGTCCTGCACGTGGGTTGGGGCAATCTCAAGCACAAGTACAGGCTGGGCGGAGAATGGATTGAGAGCAGCTCTGAGGAAAAGGACTTGGGAGTGCTTGTGGATGATAAGCTCAACACGAGCCGGCAATGTGCGCTGGCAGCCCAGAAAGTCAAACGTATCCTAGGCTGTAACAAAAGAAGTGTGGCCAGCAGGTCGAGGGAGGTGATTCTGCCCCTCTACTCTGCTCTCATGAGACCCCACCTGGAATACCGTGTTCAGCTCTGGAGTCCCCAACACAAGAAGGACATGGAGCTACTGGAACGAGTCCAGAGGAGACGATCAGAGGGTTGGAGCACCTCTGCTTTGAAGACAGGCTGAGAGAGTTGGGGCTGTTCAGCCTGGAGAAGAGAAGGCTCCGGGGTGATCTTATAGCAGCTTTCCAGTACCTAAAGGGGGCCTACAGGAAAGCTGGAGAGGGACTGTTTACAAGGGTGTGTAGTGATAGGACAAGGGATTTAAACTGAAAGAGGGCAGATTTAGGTTAGATATAAGAAAGAAATTCTTTACATTGAGGGTGGTGAGGTACTTAAACAAGTTGCCCAGAGAAGTTGTGGCTGCCCTGTCCCTGGAAGTGTTCAAGGCCAGGTTGGATGAGGCTTTGGGCAACCTAATGTAGTGGAGGATTTCCCTGCCCATGGCAGGGGGGGTTGGAGCTAAATGATCTTTGAAGTCCCTTCCAACCCTAATCATTCTATGATTCTATGAACTAAAGCCCCCTTCACTTTCTCATTCACGCAAAAGCCCAGCTTCATATCCCTAAATGTAAAGTCATTCCTCCCAAACCAGAAGTGCGAGGAGACAAAATCTTGGCTTGTTCTCACTTGCCGTTTGCCCTCTAGTGAATGCTTCGAGAACTATGGCTCTGATTCATGCCTTTTCTTCTGTTCTGTTCAAAAGGGAATCACCTCTAACAATTACCCTCCTTTTTTATTTAACAGAGGCAGTCTGAATGCTGGGGGCAGACTCTCTCATCTTAGGCAACCCCCTGGGTGGGCCCTCATCTATATTTTCCTCTTCATTTGCAGGATCCTCAATTTCCAGAACCCCATACCTGTTGTCTAAGGGCAGGAGGGTAGGTGAGGGAGGCCTGGACGGAGCTCGCCTGCCACCCCTAGCATGGACCTCTTTCCGTTCCCCTTGGTCTCTTAGGTCCCCTCCCTCAGCCTGGTGGGAAGAGGGTAGGACATCCTCTGCTTCTTGCGGAGTCTGCTGCCTTTGCCTCAGGGATGATACGGTGTGGCTTTACCAGTCTATCTCCCTCTCACACTCCCTGATAATCCTTAGCCTTTCCACTTCTTTCATCTCTGCCACCAGGCAGAGCAGATCATTCACCTGGTCACAGTGCACACAGTTGTCTCTGCTGCTTTCCAATGACAGATTCAGGCACTCCATGCAGCCGGAGACCTGGACAGCCACATATTTGCATGGGACCTCCATCTGAGTAGCCACACTCTTCCTGGTGCTGGTTTTCAGCTGAGCGGCAACCATAGCTGTGTGTCCCTCAGGGAAAGCAATGACCACTGCTTGTGTCAGCCTCTCTGAATCAGGAAAGACCTCTGCCCTTCCCGCACACCTGCCTGCGCAGACTGCTGAGGGCCGACGCGCACGCTCTGAACCCTGCACATGCTCAACATCAAATCCACACAGTTTTTCAACACCTCCAGGGATGGGGACTCCACCACCTCCCTGGGCAGCCTGTTCCAGCACTTCACAACACACTCTGTAAAGAAATTTTTCCTGATATCTAACCTATATTTCCCCTGGTGCAACTTGAAGCCATTCCCTCTCGTCCTGTCGTTCATAACGTGGGAGAAGAGACCGACCCCCATTTCCCTACAACTTCCTTTCAGGGAATTGTAGAAAGCGAGAAGGTCCCCTCTGAGCCTCTTCTTCTCCAGACTAAACAGTCCCAGCTCCCTCAGCCGCTCCTCATAGGACAAGTTCTCTAAACCCTTCACTAGTTTTGTTGCTCTTCTCTTAACCCACTCCAGCACCTCAACACCCTTCTTGAAGTGAGGGGCCCAAAACTGGACACAGTACTCCAGGTGTGGCCTCACCAGTGCTGAGTATAGGGGGACAATCACTTCCCTGCTCCTGCTGGCCACACTGTTTCTGACACATGCCAGGATTCCATTGGCTGCGTGGGCACACTGCTGGCCCATGTTCAATGGGCTGTTGACCAGCACGCCCAGGTCCTTCTCTGTTGTGCAGCTTTCCAGCCACACTTCCCCCAGCCTGTAACGCTGCAGGGGGTTGTTGTGGTCCAAGTGCAGGACCCGGCAATTGGTCTTGTTGAATTTCATACAGTTGGCCTCGGCCCATCAATCCAGTCTGTCCAGGTCCCTCTGTAGAGCCTCCTAATCCTTAGGCAGATCAACACTACCTCCCAATTTAGTGTCATCTGCAAAATTGCTGAGGGTGCACTCGATCCCTCATCCAGATCATTGATAAAGATGTTAAAGAGAACAGGCCCCAACACTGAGCCCTGTGGAACAGCACTGGTGACCGGCCGCCAGCTAGATTTAACTCCATTCACCACCACGCTCTGGGCCCAGCCGTCCAGCCAGTTTTTGATCCAGCGAAGCGTACACTCTTCCAAGCCATAGGCAGCCAGCTTCTGCAGAAGAATATTATGGGAAATAGTGTCAAAGGCTTTGCTACAATTGAGGTAAACAACACCCACAGTTCTTCTCTCATCCACTAAACAGGTCATTTTATCACAGAAGGAGATCGGGTTGGTCAAACAAGATCTGCCCTTCATAAACCCATGTTGGCTGGGCCTCATCATCTGACTGTCCTGTACATGAAGCATGATAAGGATAACTAAGGAAAATGAAGGCCCTCTCTGGAAGGAAACAGAAGCCCTGCTTACCCAGGATATAGCCTGGGGTACTCAAGGACTTTTTTGCCTCAGTCTTCACTGGCAAGTGCTCTAGCCGCAGCACTCAAGTCACAGAAGGCAAAGGCAGGGACTGGGAGAATGAAGAACTGCCCAGTGTAGGAGAGGATCAGGTCCAAGACCATCTCAGGAACCTGAAGGGTGCGTAAGGACTTGATGAGATGCATCTGCAGGTCCTGAGGGAACTGGCAGATGAAGTTGCTAAGACACTATTCATCCTACTTGAGAAGTCGTGGCAGTCCAGTGAACTTCCCACTGACTGCAAAAGGGAAAAAAGGAAGACCTGCAGAACTAAAGGCTGGTCAGTCTCACTTCTGTGCCTGTCAAGATCATGGAGCAGATCCTCCTGGCAACTATGCTAAGGCATATGGAAAATAAGGACGTGATTTATGACAGCATGGCTTCACTAATGACAAATTAGTCTGTCTTACTAATTTGGTGGCCTTTCACAATGGGGTTTCAGCATTGGTGGATAAGGGGAGAGCAACTGACATCGTCTACCTGGACTTATGCAAAGCATTTGACACTGTCTTGCACAACATCCTTGTTTCTAATTTGGTGAGACACGGGATTGATGCATGGACCACTCAGTGGATAAGGAAATTGGCTGGACGGTCACACTCAGAGAGTTGTGGTCAATGGCTTGATGTCTGAGTGGAGACCAGTAACAAGTGGTGTTCCTCAGGGTTTGGTGTTGCCCGTGCTGTTTAACATCTTTGTCCGTGACAGTGAGAGTGTGATTGAGTGCACCCTCAGCAAGTTTGCTGACAATACAAGCTGTGTGGTGTAGTTGACATGCTGGAGGGAAGGGATGCCATCCAGAGGAACCTTGATAGGCTGGAGAGGTGGGCCTGTGCAAGCCTCATGAAGTTCAACAAAGCCAAGTGCAAGGTCCTGCACACGGATCAGGGCACAAATACAGACTGAACGGAGAATGGACTGAGAGCAGCCCTGAGGAAAGGACTTGGGATTGTTGATTGATGAGAATCTCAACACGAGCTGGCAACGTGCGCTGGCAGCCCAGAAAGCCAACTGTATTCTGGGCTGCATCAAAAGAAGCATGACCAGCAGGTCGAGGGAGGAGTTTCTCTTCCTCTACTCTGCTTTTGTGAGACCCCACCTGGAGTACTGCATTCAGCTTTTGGGCCCACAACATAAGAAGGACATGGACATGTTGGAGCAGGTCCAGAAGAGGGCCACGAAGATGATCAGAGGGCTGGAGCACATCTCCTATGAAGACAAGCTGAGAGAGTTGGGGTAGTTCAATCTGGAGAAGAGAAGGCTCTGGGGAGATCTTCTAGCAGCCTTCAAGATAGCTGGAGTGGGACTTTTTACAAGGGGCAATGGATTTAAACTGAAAGAGGGTCAATTTAGATTAGATATAAGGAAGAAATTCCTCACTCTGAGGGTGGTGAGTCACAGGAACAGGTTGCCCAGAGGAGTTATGGCTGCCCCATCCCTGTAAGTGTTCCAGGCCAGGTTGGATGAGGCTTTGAACAACCTGATGTAGTGGAAGGTGTCCCTGCTCAGGGCGGGGGGTCCGCAATTAGATGATCTTTAAGGTCCTTTCCAACCCAAATCATTCTATGATTCTGGGATTCTACAACGGTTTCAGCCTTGCTTTGCAGTGCAGTGGCTAAGGGACATATTGAGCCCCTCCCCATAGCAGTACCTGAAGACATCAACTTGTCAGCTTCTCCATTGCCTGGAGACCCCACAGGGGAGGCCAGTGCAGTCCCTCTTGCCCTGGCAGAGCACAAGGCTGGAGAAAATATGGCTTCACTCACATCTGGAGAGAATCAGGGAGAGGCCAGCACAGCCTCTCTCTCCTTGTCAGAGTGTGATGCTGCAGAGGAAGTGGCATCTTTATTGTGTGGAGCCTCCGAGGATGAAGCCAGCACTTACTTCTTTGCCCCAGCAATGCATGAGAAGAATGTTAGAAGCAGTGCCTTCTTCCATGTCTGGAAAGCCTCAGAGAGAGACCAGCACCACCATTCTCACCCTGGTACCACACAAGGATGAAGAAGAAATTGCTTCTCCATTGCCTTGAGACCCAAGATGCCCACTCCCAGGAGAACGAATCTATCAGGAGGAAGCGTCTCCCCTTTGTGCCCATGGTAGGTCTCTGGCAAAGCACCCTGGAGACGCCCATGGATGCGGAGGCAAAAATCTCACTCCCAGCCTGCCGATTGGCTGCTGAGCCTGCAGGAATGCTGGCAGGTGAGAGACAGGGCTGGAGGGAGAGGCCAGTGTTGGTGTGGGGCTGGGTATGCCAGCAATGTGAGGGCCACTGTGCCAAGGCAGCAGCCTTCATCCCATGTGTCCTCTTGCCCAGAGCCTCATCACTCCATGGGGATAGACTGCAATGGCTCCCCCACCCAGAGTACTCACAGGACACTGGGTACCACCATGCACAGGCAGAGAGCCCAAGGGAGATGGGGCTGAACATCTTCCCAGCCCAAGGAGCTGCTGCAGGTGGGAGCTGCAGGATGGGAAAGGCAGGCCTGGGCCCCATAGCAAGCTGAGCCCTATGAGCTGTGCCTGGCAGGCTGCTGTGGCATGTCGGGGTGCCCCTGGAAGTCACTGCAGGCTGCATGTGGATCAGCCCGCTCACCAGCCAGCTCTGGGAGCAGGGTGTCAGCCAACCTGCGGGGCTGAGCACTGCCCTGGGGGCTGGCAGGGGAGCCTGACCACAAGAGCTCTTCCAGCTGTCACATGAGTTTGTGGGAGAAAGTCATGTGGCCTCTTTCCTCAGCTTCTCTTGCAGACAGACAGCTCAGCGCACAGGGAGGCACTGCCCTGAGCAGAGGGATGCAAGGGGAGACAGCCTGTCTGCCAGCCTTGCCACCTCTCCCCAGGCAGGTAGCAACAGAGGCAGTGGCACCCTGGCATGCACCTGCAGCTCAGCCAAGCACCTCCTGAAAGCTGCCTCCTCTGCCAGTGGCACCCTCTGCATCTTCTGATGAAACAGTCATCGGCATGACAGCCAGCAGTCACTGAGAGCTTTCCCAACCTGCTCTGGGCATCCCTGGTGACCAGGGCACAGCCACGAGGGTGGAGAGACAGAAGCCTGTCACACATGGCGTCGCAGCCCATGCCACAGCTCTACATGTCACAAACTGGTGCATCATGAGTGAGGTCCTGGACCAGGCTGTAAGTGCAAGCCAGAGACTCAGCCAGCAGCTGGTGACACAGCAGGTCTAGGCATACAGCACAGGTTCATTGAAGGCAGCAAAACCAGCCAAGGTTAGGATGGTTGATGGTGGCAATTCCCTGATCCCCATGCAAGTGGGGGCACTGGTACTGCTGGCCAGGCCTCTGCATCAGCTTAATCAGTCAGGGACGCAGGGCCAGGGTCCTGGGGACAAGCGGCAGAGCATGATCCAGCAAGGCTGGCAGCGCGATACAGTTCCTTCAGCAGCAAATCACTGCAAGTGCACCATGAGGCTGTTGTAGAGCATCTGGCTGTCCTTCCCATCAAGATGGAGCCTCTGGAGGAGCTGGAGAGGAGCTGCCTGGCCTGCACTGGGCACAGCCTGGGCCAGGTCAGGCAAGCTGCTCTGCAGGGGCAGCAGGATGGCCCATAGGAGAGTAAGCTCCAGCAACAGGAAGGCAAGGGGCAGTCTTTCTCCCTAACACGACAGGGACAGCTGGATGTCGGCCTCAGCCAAGGATGGGACAGGACAGAGCACTGAGATCCCTCTGCCTGCGGCAGCACTACTGCAGCTGTACCATCCCCTGTTGGAGCGTGGATCTTTAAAGAGACTGCACAAAGAAAACTCCGTGTAAATAAGGACTGGAGCTCGAAAGTTAAGCCTCAAGGGCAGAATGCCCTTGAAGTTAAGGCTAAGAAATCTATGCTGTATGATAAGGGAGTAGTGTTTGCTTAGAGCAGAGCTTCGCTAGGGGGGTATCTGTTTGAAATAAGCTGTTAAATATGACAAGCATATGTATCTCCAATAATGCTGTAGAAAAGGTGTGGTCTCAGGATTATTGGCAAAAACTGTCTATATAAGCAATAAGAATTGCGCAACAAACGAGACTTCTTGCAGCTAACTCATATTGAGTCATCTCAGTATTTCTCCAAATCCCTTCTCCGCAATTTGGCGCCTGAACAGAGACAGGAAGAATGAGCTGGACTCACTATCGCTTCGCTGGAACCCATAGTGGTCCATTTTCAGTTTTTAGTTACACATGATTTTCTTCGCGCAATCTTTCCAATGATCCATGTCCATTGGCTATAAGCCAAGCTCCAACAATCCCCCACATCCCTGTCTCCGCAGTCACTGCTGGCAGGTCCCAGCAAGCATTCGCTGGTAGAAGCCAGGCTGTCTTTACAAATCTCCTTCTCTTTTCAGATCTCTAGGGTGAAATCATTTGTCAACCTGTGGCAGCTGATGCTGACACGTGTGGAGCTCCTGAAGGATTTCAGAAGCAAGCAGGACATGCTGGAGTGGTGGCGTAGCCCATGTCCCCAGGAAGCAGTCGGAGTGGGCAGCAGAGTGGGCAGTCCTGCGAGCGCAAGAGGATGAGTTAGGAGCCTTGGCTAAGGAGGATGACTGGGAAGACAACAGCGATGAACTGCTGCCATAAGAGGAAGTTAACATTAACTTCTTCAACACTTAACTTCTTCAACCATTAACATCTTCAACACCTAGGTCAACCCCTTGGTCCCAGAGCTCTTCCAGGACTCTCACACTGACTCCTATGAAGGACCTGACTGGCCTAGTAGCATGGGCACAGAGGAGGCAGCTGGTGACATGAAGAGCGCATATCCCATCCCAGCGGATTCCACGGACACTGGGTCAGCAGCTTCTGCCCTGGCTGGAGCTCCTGAGAAAGAGGGGCACCACGTGCCTATCACCCCAGCAGCACCTCAAGACACAGAGTATCCAATGGCTGGAGTGCCTCAGGAAGAGACCAGGATAGCCCCTCTCATTCTAACAGCATGTGAGGACGGAGAAGACATGACTTCTCCCATGTCTGGAGACCCTCAGGGAAAGGCCATTACAGCCATTCTCATCCCATATGCAACGCTGAAAAAGTGATTTCTCCCATGTTGAGAGAAGCCATCAGAGCTTCTCTCATTCCAGCAGCATGCAAGGATGGAGAATTGGCTTCTCCATTGCCTCAAGACACCTGACAGATGCTGGTACACCCCACCTTGCCTTAAAAGTGCTTGAGGAGATGTGTTCTTCAGCTCTGCTTAGCAGTCCAGGAGCCAAGGGGCACAGCAAGCCTCTCCCCATAGCAGCATGTGAAGATACCAACTTGTTGGCTTTTCCTTGCTTGAAGACGCTATGGGGGAGGCCAGAACAGCCCCTCTCACCTCAGCAGAACATGAGGATGGAGAAGTGGCTTTTCCTTTGTTGGGAGACCCTCAAAGGGAGGCCAGCAATGCTCTTCTCTATCGCAGCAGTACATAAGGAATAAATGGCATCTCCCTTGCCTGGAGACCCTCTGAGAGAGGCCAGCATAGCCCCTTTTGCCCTGGCAGAACATGAGGATGGAGAAGTAGCTTCTCCTGTATCTGGAGACCCTCTGTGGGAGGCCTGGCTAAGAGTGCACACCCTCCCACGGGGGAGGCCAGAAGTGGCTCATGTGCCTGTAGGGTAGCTTTGGGAGCAAGTGGAGGTGTGCAAGTGAGTGTGCAATCACTCACCATGAATGCGAGACCAAGCTGGATGAGTCAGTCCTTTCAGAACCTTGTGACTCAATGGGAGGGTCTCCCTTACAGTTTTGTCTTACTCTGTCCTCTGTGCAGGTAATAATCCAGTATACCTTGTGTGATGGGTTGATGTAAAGGGGTTCTGGTGGCAGGAGAGGGAATTTGCTCCCTGTGACTTCCCTGGTTTCGGAACCGGGTCAGACCCGGTTCTGGCCTCCAGATTGGACTCCCATCCGCCTCGGGGTTGAGCCAATCAGTGCCTCTGCGAATTGTCCTATTTAAGTTGGGACAAAGGAAACAGAAAATGGTGCTTTGCCCTGGAGTGAGGAGAGAAGGGAGGAGGGCGCTGCCCCCGCTCCCTGGGTCCCGGCCAGGCGGCTGCCCACACCAGGCTGGCGCCACTCTCTGACAATGGTGGCGGCAGAGCCGTCAGGGGAACTGGGGGAGCACCCCACTCTCGGGGTGCCTGCTGGGCCGAGTTCACCCAGAGAGGACTGAGAGAAACGGCCACACCAACACCAGGTCAGTGAAGATGGAACGGGACAAGATGTGCTGGAGCTGAGTTTCCCCTGCAACCAGTGGCGAGATGGCAGGTGGCTCCCCTGCAGCCAGGACAGACTTGGTGGAGCAGAGACCCATGTTGGAGAAGAGATGCCTGAGCCTGAGGATGGTTGTGGAGCATGGGACACACGATAAGGTAGAGACGCATCTAGAGTCCGTGCGACGACGCAGGCCACAGCGAGTGGCAACAACTCTCTAAGAATCCGTGACTGTGGTAAGAACCCGCACTGGAGCAATCCGATGGGGAAGGATTGCATCCTGCAGGTAGGACTCACTCTGGAGAAGTCTGTGGATTTTCCTTGCGAGTAGGGGATCCACTGGAACAAGGGAAAAGGGTGTAAGGACTCCTCCTCCTTTAAGAAAGGAGCAGCAGTAACAACATGGGATGAACTGACCTGCACTCCCCCATTCCCTGTCCCCCTGCACCACTGGGGGAGGAGGTAGAGCCGGGAAGAAAAGGAATGGAGGGGGAAGGTGTTGTTTTTAAGATCTGGCTTTGTTTCTTTTTATCCTCTCAAGTAACTGGTTTTGTTTTTTCTTTATCCTTTCAAGTAACTGTTAATAAATTGTTTTGCTTTATTCCCAAGCCAAGTCTGTTTTGCCCAGGACCATGGTCAGTGGGTGCTCCCTCTGTTCTTGTCTCGACTCTCAGTCCTTTTATTATATTTTTCTCCTCTCCACTTCACTGGCGAAGGAGTGAGAGAGCGGCTGTGTGGAGTTTAGCTGCCAGATCAGCCTAAACCACGACACCTTGCCATCAAATCTTGTTAAACCACTGTCACATTTACCATTGAACTTGCTTAACTCACTGTCTTATAACAATAAAATATATTGCTGCTTCTCTCTTACAAGTGAAGTGCATCACTCCACCCACAACAGTATGTAGAAAACTTGTGACCTCCAATGGAATGGGACCTCACTCCCAAACAAGTGCAGGATCCTGATGAAGTGAGAGAAGGTTTGAAAAAAAGATGCCCTGGCTATTCCAGAGAGGCACAACTCATCGCACTGTGCTGAACCCTGGCCTGCACCTACCAAACACTGCTCAGTACTTTTCAGCATCCTCCAGGAGAAGAGAGTCTTTTCATCTGAAGACATACCAACTGTCACTGGCTAAACCAGAGATCTAGCCTTCAACTATATCAGTTGTCTCTCTGTAATTAAGAAGAAACAATGGAAGCAGCAGTCAACTCAGTTAAAGATGAAGCTTCTCCTTCTAAGAGGCAGCAGAAGAGAGAATCAAAGGAGACTGCAGCTCCTGTTCTGCAGCAGAGCATTCACGAGAACAAGTAGGGGAAAGGACTGAAATCACAATGAGACAGAAACCATCCAAACCCTATCCCAAAGTGAGCTGAAATACATGTGAAAATATTCAGCCGTCAATCAGATGAGCAAATTACCAGCTGGTTACTCCGATGCCAGGATATTGGGGCCAGGAATCAGGATCAGGGGTAAGAAAGCCCAGCAGCAGAGATCCCTTGCTAAGGATAAGGCCATTGACAAAGGGATTGGCAAAGGCACAGGAGTCCCTGGTCTTTGAAGGCGACTTCTGTCAAGAGTGAGGGACAGATATCCCTTCAAGGAAGATCTTGCAAATTCCTGAAGCAAGTAGACCACCATTGAGGGAGGTATCCCATATTTGGGGAATTAGCCATGGTGGAGATGATCTAGAGCAAACTGGATGACAACCAGGCAAAGAACATCTGGTGAAGATAACTGTCTAATTGCCATCAAGGAAGATGGATTGCAACTGTTACCCCCAGGAAATCTTGTCCTTTAGTTGAACTTTGCTCATTATAATGTCGTTATAATAACAAAACACATTATAATGTCGTTATAATACCAAAACACACCTCCACCTCAAAAGCTACCCGCCTCCGGGCTGCGACCACCCCTCACTGAGCAGGCGCCCTGAATTTCTTCTTGCCTATACCTTAAATCGAAGCGAGAAAAGTTTACACCAATCCTAACAAAGGTACGTATGACTAGAGTCACTCGAGCTCCACTTGAAAGTAAAGAAAAGGTATAAAATGGCAAAAGACAAAGGGGATGTTAGGGAGAAGCCCCTCCATCGAAACGTCTGGGATCAGTCGATGGGCTGAACCTCTCTTCTCCTCCCGATAGGGATGCCTATTGGGTAAGAGCTCTGTGTTATGCGCATTTATTTACTAACATCTTACTAGTTATTTGGTATTATCACTGATCAGTAATAGTTTTGTATTAGCGCTGCAGTATTTCAATTAAAGTGTTTTTGTAGTCAGTCACTATCACCGGCTAGCTAAGAATCTATATCCTGCCACAAATAAAATCTTACATATACAAAAGTTCTGGAACCTTTGCCTTATATAAGGAGGTTGGGCTACAGTATTACCAAACTGGTGTACTCGCCAAAGATATACACAAAGGTCTCAGCAACTTTTGACCTTATTATACAGACCGGTCATTTTAACTTCAAAATGTGACACTGGTCCGGAGGCTCAACGTGTCGTTGGCATAGACTACCTCAGGAGAGCTTACTTCAGGGATGCGAAAGGGTCCCATTGGGCATTTGGTATAGCTGCCTTGAGTATAGAGAAGATGAAACAGCTGTCTAGCTTGTCTGGTCTCTCAGATGATCTGTCTATGGTGGAGTTGCTGTTTGCGTAAAGAAGAGCAGATTCCAATTGCTACCATGACAGTGCATCAGCAACAATATCACATCAATCAACATGCCCTGGTTCCCATCCATAAACTGGTTGGGCGATTGGAAAGTCTAGGAGTGATCATTAAGACTCATTCACCCTTTAATAGTCCCATATGGCCAGTGCAAAAATCTAATGGAGAGTGAAGACTGAAGGCTAACATTGGACTACCATGGCCTGAACAAGTGCTGCCATACCAGACATGCTAGAACTCTGATGTGAACCAGAGTCAAAGACAGCCAAGAGATAAGCAACAATTGATATTGCTGTCGTGGTTTAGCCTGGCTGGCTACTAAACTCCACACAGCCACTCGCTCACCCTCCCTCACCTCCCGGGGATGGGGAAGAGAATTAAAGGAGAAAAGGGAAAGAGACCTGTGGGTTGAGATAAGAACAATTTAATACTACTACTACTAATATATTAATATATACATATATGTACAATGATAATAATACACGCAAACAAGTGATGCACAGTGTAATTGCTCACCACCCCTTGACCGAGGCCCGGCCTGGCCCGTCCTGGACTAATGATCTCGAAAGAGATTAAGTCCCGACACCACAATCCCAGATGAGCAAGAGGCCTGAAGAGAGAGTGCCTGGGAAGAGCAAAGGCCCTTCTTTCCAGCTGACCCTTTTTTTATACTGGGCATGACGCTGCATGATATGGAATACCCCATTGGCCAATTTAGCCCTCAATCCTAAGCCTAAATTCAAATCATAAAGGAAATTGTGGACTCTCTGTTCCAGCCATGCTCCCCCCTATCGTGCTCTGCTCCTGCACACTGGCAAGAACATGGGAAGCTGAAAATTCCTTGAGGTCTCAGTACCAACTATAAACCTCAGTGCGCTATCAACACTCTGCTCATAACGAGTCCCAGACTAAAACCCAAACACAGAGCTCTTCTAGCCGCTAAAACAAAAAAACTGTCCCAGCTGAAACCAGGACAATTGCTAAGTCATTTTTCTTGATTCCTTTGGCAGCAGAGCTCAGGCCACAGTCCGCTTTCATGTTGAGGGGTATCCAGCACACCTGGAGTTGACTACCCCAGGGGTGGAAACACAGCCCTACTATTTGCTATGGTTCACTACAGACTGCACTGGAACAAGGTGAAGCTCCTGAACACCTGCAGTATGTTGATGACAAGCTGCCCCTAGGGATGTCCCACTGTATGTGCTGACACAGGCTCTGAGTCACATGAGACTTTGGTCTTGGGTGCCAGAAGGGCTGCAATAGCACTGAAAGAAACTTTATTCGTGTTTGTTCCAAGCAGCGCCTCACTTTTACGGTATGCATGGTTCTGGACTCAGAGCCTGAATTGGCTTTGGCAGGTTGTGGTTTTGGTGCCTCCTTGAAAGCCAGGACAGTCCTCTCCGAAAAGACCTGTTTGCACCTGAACCATTGCCTTCTGCCATGCAGCGGACCGGGGTGCTCATGAAGGTTGTGTCTCGAAGAGGCAAGTCATGGAATAGACTGTGTGCTCTTGCCAAGAACTTGATACTCCTCACCTGCTTTTTCTTTAGAAGAGTGATTTGCTCTATTTGAGTTTTGCTGGTCCCTGTCCTTTGGATTGAAATTGATTTGAAACTCTTTTAGAAAACTGCTTACTGCAGTATTGTGCTCCTCTTGAAGCCAATTCCAACTGTAAAAACCTTTTGCAGACTCTTGTGTTCAAGTTTGATGGGGGGATAGGGTATTTTGGTTTTAAGTTTAACTCTCTTCCTCAGGGAAGTAAATGACACGGGTATCTTTTTTACATTAGGCCCTTCTACTGGGCTTTTGTTGGACAATTTCTCTTTGGCCAAGCTCTGGGAGGAGGATTTTGCCACTTTTTCTGCCTGTGAAGGAAAGACTTGCTCCCATTTCGGTTTCCTGATGGGATGTGGCTCCTTCTCCTGTTTTTCAGAGCGTCAAGCTGTGGTTCATCCTACTCTCCGAACAGGGATCTGCCAGATCACTGCTGAAGAGAGACAGATGAGATATTGGCAGTCAAACGGAGCATAGGTAAACTCTCCAGTCAGGGAACACTTGCTGAGCAGGGTATGGGTAGTGGTGTAGTTAGGGTGTCCTATGATACAGGCAGCCAGGGGCTGCCCTGCACTAGTCAGTCAGTTCAGCACAAGGAAGCCAGAGGCACAGAGATGCAATAAGCTGTATCTGCTGGACTGACAGCTGAAGGGTGTTCACATCTCAGCACACTCACAAACTGCGGCCCTCTGATGCAGTCCCAGAACCCTATACCAGCCCAGCTCTGCTTGCTGGAGAGCCAGGCTGTGGATCAGCAGATCACAATTAACAACTCATTCTTTTGTCATTGGGATTACAACCCAAACATCACCATTCTAGCTGTGCTAGTGTGCTCCAAGCAGAGCTCTGCCCTTCTTGCAGGCTGCATCCAAGGGCAAATACAGGATTTCAGCTTCGTCCTAGAGCTCACCACATATGCCAGCATGGGGACAGTAGCCTATCAAGTATCAGGAGTCTAAAAGGACAAAACTTGTTGCTTGGGGAGTGGATAGGTGGTGGCTATGCTCAAAACCAAACTAACTTCTTTCTACTGATAAGTAGAGGCAGTCTCTGGTGAGACAGTGCAACAGGTTGCCCAGAGAAGTTGTGGATGCCCCATCCCTGGCAGTGTTCAAGGCCAGGTTGGACGAGGCTTTGGGCAACCTGGTGTAGTGGAGGGTTTCCCTGCCCACGGCAGGGGGGTTGGAACTAGATGATCTTTAAGGTCCCTTCCAACCCAAACCATTCTATGATTCTACTGTGAGCTGTCTGTAACCTGAAGTGGGAAAGGCCTAGCCTAGAGAAGGGTGGCAATCCAGAGATCCTGGTAAGGATCTTGAGAGAAGTAAAACAAAACAAGTTACAGAATTGCTGACCTGGACTACAGGAGAACTCGTTTTGGCTTTATCTGGGATGTGCTTGGCAGGATGCCCTGGGAGTTGCACCAAAGGCCATGAGGCCCAGGGCTGTTGGGTCATCTCCAAGGAGTTCTCATCAAGCCTAGGGGCAGTGAGGCACACCCCTCCTCACCCACCCCACCCCCATGAAGATCACAGTAAGGAACACTTGAACTAGAAAACAATAACAAAACCAACAGAACAAAGACACCAACCATTCAAAAACAATTTAAATCAAAATACTACTCAGAGCACTTTTAAGGGGGGGAAAATGTCGTGAGCATTTTATTTCAAAGAAGTTCTACTGTTTGGGGTTTTGCTAACATCAATGCAAAAAGATTGAAAAGTTAAGTCTGACAAAAACAAGCTGGCTAAGGGGCTTCCAGGTCTGACAGCAATTTACGGTTGCTAACCAATGGTGGCCATTCACTGGAAAGGGAGTGCCTCTTTGTCAGCCATTATTAGCTTGACTGTTGCTTTGGGAGAATGAAAGTGAGTTGTCAGGAATGTCACAACCTCCATTGCAGTAATGCAGGCAGCTCATTTTCATCTGCTTAAGCATGTAAGTATTTAGGTTAGAACCAAGGAGCTGAAACAGAAGTTTGTGCTGCTGGTTCCTTCACTCACATGAGACAGACTTCACGTAACAGAATACAGATGACGATGTACATGATGGGGGATACTCTGAAATGCAACAGCAAGAACATTTAAAGGATTAGTTCAATAACAGGTATTTTATTCCATTTCAATCTACTGAAATTTCTGCAATTAAGTTCAGCATGTGAGAATGACAGGTTTGCGTATCTATCAGCTCTCTTCTCAGTATCTTAACTTATTTCCCTCTGAGAAGGGACTACACTGCTCCCACTGAGCCAGCAGAAAGAGACCATTTTATAGAGAACCTCAGTGCTGGGCATGCAGAGGCATTACGTGAAGTAAGAGAATACAGACTGTGTCCAAAAAACGCAGGCACTGGCATGTTGTAGCATCCATTTCATTTCTACTCCGAACAGCTCTGGCTTTGGATTTCTCTATTTAGTTTGAAGTATGCTGAACACAGATCCTATGTCAAAGTTCTCCCAGGTCTCTTCCCAAGCTTCCCTCCCACCTCTCACCTGCCTGGGTGGATAACCAGTAATCCACAACATTATTAGATATAAGATCACGTTCAACTGAAGCTACTGAAAGAAGGCAGAAGTTAGCAGCATCAGATATGAATGCAGGGACACACTTTTCCCCTTCAACCCTCCTGTTCTAGGCTCCTGGAATACATGTAAAGCAGTAAGACTTCTGCAAAATACAGGGAAGGGAGAAACAACACGTTCCCTAGGTGTGTGCCCTCCAGAACCAAAGTCTCTTCAGGTGATGCCCAACCCCACCACTGAGCTTAGAACTGCACTGCATCAAGCAGCATCTGGAGAGATACCACTGCTTTCCACCAAGCTGGGGCAGATAAAGCCCTTGTCCTGTAGAAGTGCTCTCTGCTGCATGGGGCAAGAGAAGAGACACAGCTAGTATTTCCACTGTAAGGCAATGTAGGGCCACCTTTCAGCCAGGAGTAGGTATTGTAGAGTTTTTTTCAGTCTCTTTTCTGAAGGGTCTGCATTTCTTCCTTCACTCTAAAGCAGCTAGTTCCTTCAGGAGCTGCTCTTTCTCCTGCTGCAGCTCCTGCACCCGCTGTTTGTTCTGCTCTAGTCTGTCCTCCAGCCACTGAAGGAGCGGCCCACTGATGGCAGACATCTGGCTGCAGAGGTTCTTTGTGAACACTGGAAAGAGCAAGAACATATCATGCCAGTGCAAACACACAAAAGATTCCGTGTGCTACAACAACCCGAAAGCCAAGAGCGTTAGACAGCCAAGGAAACCCTCCGTTTGGTTTCCATTTGGAAATCCTGGCCAAGCCAACCAGACATCCCCACAGGAAAGCCAGAATCTGTAGCTTGCTAAACAGGGAAATAAAATATTTCAATCTGACCTTTAGACACCCAGGGGAGGGATGACAGATCTACAGAGAAATCTGGAAATCTGCATATAAGTCATCATTGATGCTAAGTAATTTCTAAATTCAGATGCAAAAAAATGCCTCATTTATTGAACAAGTGAGAATGGACAATGGGGTATTCATCTCGGAACAGAAGCGAGATTAGGATTCGCCCTATCTCATCGGCAAAAACAAAGACATCATATGCACGTAAGATACAGGATGTGCCAGAAGATGAAAGCATGTGTATAGATCAGATGAGCATTACTTTAAAATTCACCAAATCCAACACCTCCTTGCTGTTGTAACAGAAAAAAAAAAAAAAAGCTATAGTAATTTTAACCAATTGTACAGAGGTTGAAGGATACAACAGCATTCATAAACCCATGGATTAGGTTATTTTACAGCCCTTGATGTTTTCCTTTAAAGTGTTTAGCTACAATTCTGTTCCTCCACCAGACTTTATGTAACAAGGTTAACAGTCTTAGGGAATTCTTTAGGTTACACAGTGATTGTAAATTAACTGTATGGAAAAGAAAAAGACAAAAAGTTTGTGCTTCCATAGCTATTTACAAATGCCTTTATGGCAAAAGGAGGACTGTTACACAACTGTGGTCTACTGTCCCTGAAGCTAGAGCCAAACCAACCCCTGCTCAAGACCTACTGTTTTGACCCTGGGAGCAGCATCCTGGATTCTCACATACAAAAAAGGAATCTTTACCTGAGCCATTATGAATCTTGGTTACGGAGTCTAGATGGGTGAGGCTAAGAGAATGAACAGAATGCAGGTTAGTGACAAGATAAAGTGAACTGCACCTTAGGCAAACCCAGGCTATAGAACCAGCTACCTACAAGTCACTGACACTGCAGGTATATCTAAAGCTCCTCATTGTTGAAGCTGCACATTCACAAAGATAACAAGAGCTTACTGTACAGAAACACCAGTGTTCAGCACCAGAGGGTAGGGAAAAAAACCACACCACAACCCACACACAAGCTGATTTTTCATCTAATTTTCTAGACTTCTTCTCAGCACTCTTACCCTGGTTAAAAACTAACTATACACACAGACACATCACTGAAGTGCCACCATTAGATCACACACACTCTAGCTCTTTTTTTGTTGCAGCAAAGGAGCAGTTACACTTAGCTCTTGTGTGCAAGGCTGGGAAAACCTGAACTCCTTATTGTGAAGGTATTCAATCAGTTCTCCTACAAAGGCAGGTGAGCTGGTAATGCCTCTTATTTTCTATACCCCTGCTAAGGTTATGATACTTTAAGCAATGGTAGAACATGTTAGCAAAGACAGTCTTGGAGAGGGGTGCAGCCCCAGCGTTGTTACCTGTGAATTCTTCTGTAGGCATCTTGCTCTTCTTGGCACAGGATCTTGGGCAGCTCTACAGCTGATTCCAGACACACTTTCCCAACAGTTTCATGAGGGACAACATGAATAGGAATTTCAATCCTTTCGTATCTAAAACGGTATCAGAAATAATTAACTTCGAAGCAGCAGAGGAAAAAAAAGGACTTGTACAAACCTGCAACAGTCTGTCCAACTTATGGCATTGCTGCAGGTTTACTTTTGGGAATACATGCCTAAGTTGATAGGCAAATTGAAGCCTTTTATAGCCACATAATAGCCTTAAATTTTGATGATAAAACACTAAAGCAACTAGATGGCTAGTACTGACAATATGATGCACATGATGCAATGTGTGTGCAGTTGGTGGGGACTCTACACCATGCCAGCTTGAAGCCTCAACCTCTAGAGTTGAAAGCAAAAGGGTGGGCCTTCTACATAATGGATTACAGCACAAATTCATACCCAGACTACAGTGTCCTACATCAAATATTAAGATACTACATTATCTAGGCTAAATTAATCAGTCCTAATCTTTACATTCTCTTCAAGAAGCCTGCATTAGCAGAAGTAAGGAGACCTCATTCAGGCATCTCTATACAATATTTGCTCCTCTTGATAAGCCTAGGAGCCACTTATTTGAGACAATCCAGAAAGGAGAGACAAGATGAAATACAATCTGACGCTGGACATAATATTCTTCTGCTGTACTCACTCTGAGCTCTTCTGGGCCTGAACGGACTGGAAACAGGTGTAGAGAATCCTGCCTGTCTAAGAAAGACAGCAGAATGTCAGATTCCAAGAGCAAAAACTAATCTAAACCCACTATTGCTTTAGGAAGCAGAATATACTTTCAAATAGCATTGTAACGGGTTGCAAAGGTAAGCTTTTCACGTTGATTGGTATGCCGGAACTGTTTACAAGGAGATTTTGACAGACTCATTAACTATGAAAAAAAATCTTAAACAATAGCTACCTGGAAAACCTAGACAAGACAGTCCACTGTCAGTTTACCTCACACTACAGCAGCACCTCCTAAAGAGGCCAGAGGCACAGAGATGCAATAAGCTGTATCTGCTGGACTGACAGCTGAAGGGTGTTCACATCTCAGCACACTCACAAACTGCAGCCCTCTGATGCAGCCCCAGAACCCTATACCAGCCCAGCTCTGCTTGCTGGAGAGCCAGGCTGTGGATCAGCAGATCACAATTAACAACTCATTCTTTTGTCATTGGGATTACGATCCAAACATCACCATTCTAGCTGTGCTTTGAGTGTGAGTCTGAGTCCAAGCAGACTTCAGCCCTTCTTGCAGGCTGCATCCAAGGATATCAGCTTTGCCCCGGGGCTGATGTTTCTCTTGAGTACTTGGAGGGTTTATTGCTATTTTTAAGTTGCCTACCTTTGTGTTTTTGTCCTCAATGAAGCAGGAAAAGATAAGCCCTACAAAACCTTGGTCCATCATCTGATACATAGCTTGCGTGCGGACATCTGCAGACAAAGAAATAAGAGAATGAGAACTGAATTAGTCATCTGAAGGAGCAGAAAAAGATTTGCCACCTGGTGAAGGGTGACCTGGAATTTGGTAACAAATGTCACAAGCTTTATTTTAAAGTACTTAATAAAGGTGACTAAGTTAAAAAAAGAAAAATTAGTCCAATTTAAAATGTAATTCAATAGCAAATCTTAAAAATACAAGATGAGTCAACAAAACAAGGAATTATCTTACCATCAGCCTGGTGCCACAGATCACTATATAACCATAATGTCCAACATGTAAAAAATACTCACACATTTATTCTGAAAAAGTTTTCATCTTTGAATTAACATTCTACAGATGTCAAAAATCATCACAGCAGGCTTATGATTCCAACAGCTTTTTTTGCTATTCCTCGCATCCTAGATCTAGTTTTCCTGTAAGAACAGTAGCACCAGCACACTAGCAGTACTGATCTGTGACTACTGAGTCATGGACAGTTGGAGCACCTGGAGCACACAGGCAGGAATGGGTCTATACTGGCAGAGGTTCCTGAAGCCCACCCAGACAACCTGTCCTACCAGAGGACATCTGAGAAACCAGACTTTGATAGTTGGGATGCGCAGCTCTGAAAATCCAGTAAATTGAGTAACACAATTAGCGAGCTGCGGGTCTGCATATAGAACCCAGACCAAGAATGCTCTTACCAACATGTGACGGCCAGACAGTAATATGAGGATGAGAGTGATACCAGCCCACAACTCTCATGGGACGTCCTGTCATTTCAGCCAACCTGTGTGTGAGTCAAGGTACATTTGAAACCAACAGAGCAAATAGAAAAAGTTTTTTGTACAAAGAAAAACAATAGAGTTGAGTTTCTCATCAGTCAACAGTACTCCAAATCCCTTTAGAGGGCTGACAAGACACTCAGCAGGAAGCTGATGGAAGCCTCTTCTGCAGCACTGGCAGGATGCCAGTGCTGCAGACGCAAACTGGATTTTGTTTGCATGTGGCAGTAAGCGACACGGCAGCAAGCTGTCCAGAACAGCATCCTTGAGTGTACATAGGGAAAAGGCTCTCCAGCACACCATGCTTGGAAACAGGGACTCATCAATCTTTCATCTTCTACTAAATCTCCCTGCTGAACTGCTACCCTCTACCAAAAACATACTTCAGTTTTACTTGTGACCAAATACAAATAAACTACAAAAACCAGTTATAACACAATTCCACTGCAAATGCTGGAACCAACAAAGACTCCACAGAACGGAAACTGCCAGCACAGCCCTCCAAACTGGACAGCTGTAGGAGGGAAGCAGCAGACAACTTCAAGCCAACCAGAACAAGTCTAAAACACGGCACATGAAAAGAGGTCCAAGGTGAACCATTCCACTGGCAAGTTTGCTGCTGTCTCTACGAAAGGATATCTCTGCTTCTGTCGAAGCAGCCGAAAGCTGCTCTGGTGAAATTTCCACACGGTCTTTTCTCTTATCAGAGCGGCGCAGGATGATCACAGAATGGATATGAACGATTCGGCTGGTGTCAACCTAATGACACGGAGGGAAAAATCAATCATTCCTTTGCTAAAGAAATAACCACTCTCGAGGAAAAGACCGGCTCCTGTGCCTTCGGCAGGGACAAGGCGCACACCGGAGCACAGCCAGGGGTGACGACAGGAACCTTCCCGGGCTCTAAGATCTGACGTTCACCGCAGCTGAACTGCGGGCCGGCACCCGCCGGGAGCGGGGCGGGGAGCGGCAGAGTTCTGCCGGGACCGCCCCTCCACGGCCCGCACAGCGCTGCCAGCCGCCGCGACAGCCCGCCTGGCAGGTAAGAGCCCGCGGACCGCCGGCCCGCCGCCCGCGGCGGCGAAGGCCGCGAGCCCCGCCCGGGCGGCATTCCCTCCCGCCTCTCCTCGCGGCAGCCCCGCCCAGCGCCGCGGCCCCGGTACCTCGCCGATGCAGAGCCCCATGACCTCCTCCTTCTCGGTGCTCAGCGCGTGGTTGAGACACACCAGGAACGCGTCAGCCTCCAGATGCACGCCCTGCACCGCCATCTTTCCGTCGCCCGCCCGCCTGTCTCCCCCGCCCCGGAAGCAGGCGGGGCCGAGCTCCACGGCCGCCGCCGCGCTCGGCAGCAGGGCCAATCCCGGCGGGGCGAAGGCGCAGTCTGGCTGCCGGAAAGGCGAGGGGTGCGGCGCCGCGGAAGCGCCGTGTCACGCGTGCAAACAGCGGCCCTGGGGTTCCGTGGGGCGGCCTCTGTCCGCGGGGCGGGGTGGGCGGCGGAGTGGAGCGGGGCGAAACGGGACGGAACGGAACGAGACGGAGCGGTGCGGTGCGGCCCGGCGGGGCTCGGGGCGGGGCTCCGCTGCGCGCCGGCCGCTGGGGGCTGCGAGCCGCCGGGGAGGCCGGCGGGTCGGGCGGGAGGGCGGGGGAAGGCTTTGCGCGGCGCACACGGCGCTGGCTGTCACCTGGCGCGGGGCTGCAGGTAGGTCACGGGCGGGCGGCCCGAGGGGCCTGGCCCGGCGCCTTCCGCTCCGCCCGGCGCTGTCTCATGCCGAGGGGCGGCCGCCGAGCCCCGCAGGCCCTGCCCGGGTGGGAGGTGGTCGCTATGGAGACGTGCTTCGCCCTCTTCTCGCCGTGGCGGCCGGGCCTCTCCGGCCCTCCCCAACTCCTCCCCGCCATGGCCGGGCCGCCGCCCGCACCGGCCCCGCATCCCCTCCCCTTGTCTGCGCTGCCCCCCTCACCCCCTTCCGGTCGGCCCTTCACCAGGCCCCGCTCCCGCACCCCTTGCCTTGTCCTCCCCTTCCTTCTTCGCGGCTCCCCGCACACCGTGTCCATCTTTTTTGTCTCCCTGTTTCTTTAGATCCTACCAAAGGTAGACCTTCCCTCCCTAAACTGCTGGACAGCCCTGGCTGGTCGGTGAGCATCTGCTACCCCTCCGTAGGTCGGGCAGAGCGGAGAGTGGAGTCTCGGAGGTGCTTGCTTGAGGCAAGTGCTCCAGGCAGAGTAGAGTCCGAACCTCCCAGAAGCAGCTTTAGAGTGAGTCAACAGGCTCTTACATCAGCAGACAGCTCGTCTGATCCCTGGCTTGTTGCAAGACGCAGACGGGCTTTTTCAGGAAAGCTCAGCTCCCTTTTAGCTGTCTGAAGGCTGCATGCACAGAGGTGTGCAGGCAGCTGTACGCTCCACCAGAAGGCCAAACTGGCCAGCTTCGGTCCAGAAGCTGTGTAGCTGTCTTAGCACAACACTGTGCCCAGTTCACTAAGCCTTGGCATCACTTTTTTTCCTTGGCACCTAAATGACAGCTGAACTCTTCTAACAGTTTGACCCAGTCTCCTTTTAAAATAGAAGGTGGTAAAGGGTGGAGTTTGTTCAGCATACTGAGCTGCAGCTCTGGGGATCATCCAGGCAGCAGCTGGAGCAATTTCTTTCACACAATATTTTATTGTTTATTTATTATTTATTTCATACAATATTTTAATGTACCCAATTTAAAAGCAAATAAATTGTCTTCACCACAAGATGCAGTCCTCCTCCTGGCCATTTTCATATTTTCATGTTTATTCATGTATTGCATGGCTCAGAAATCCACCAAGGTCCCAGAACAGCATTAAACTTCTAAGGCCTGATGCTGAGATGCACAGAGTATCTGCAAGTCTTGTTCCTGTCCATGGGGATTGGGCTTCGAATCTCCCCAAATTGATACCTTAAACAGCTCAAACTTCTGCAATTATGTTGATGGGAACATTAAAATCTATGTCAAAGGATGCTGCTGCAATCTTGAAAATTCAAGCTGATTGTTTTTTTGTTGGATGTGGTGGGGTTTTTTTAATAGATTATGAAGCAGGCCATATAAGAAACAGGTTTTACAACTTGTTTTAAATATAAGTAAGCTTACTTCCCCTTTCACTCATGTCTTCCTTCAGGCTTTTTTATTGCTTTCTGATAAAATCTGCAAGAATAGGAATTGTTTATATTTTTCCCTTCTTAAAGTTTCAAGTGCAAATGTCAAATCTCCTATTTCTTTTGTATCTTTGAGTACTAAAGACAGATCTTTCTTACTTCAATCCCAATTGACGGTTTTACCTGACCTCAAGATTTTATTTGTGGCATTAACTGGGCACCTTCATAACAGTCTTAGAGACTGTTGAAAAGAGAGGCCAGACTGGGCCTTTGAACTTTGCCAACTGAACTCAGAGCCATGGAGTTTGGAGGAACAAATTCCTGGGACAAATTAGTGGGGCAAAGGGTGAAAAGACATGTTAACTGCTGCCCATTCTGCACAATGTCCTCTGCATGAGACCTTTGTTCTGTCAGTCCTGTATCTATCATTAGTACCATGTTACACACAATAAAAACAAACATACTTGTTGTGCTTTAGTCCTCCTACCTGTAGTTCAGCAAGAGTAAACCAGGTTAGTATTTGGATAGGAGACCTTCCAGGAGAGTTTACTTGCTGTAGGAAATAGTGTTGAAAACTGAGTAATGTTTTTCCAATACTGAATTCAGTCTTGAGTCTTCTGGTTCTGGGAATGATAAGCTGTAGAAATTCCAGCCTTGAATGGAATAAAAGCAAGTTCTTGAGCATTTTTGGTCATGATGGAGCCTTTGGCAGTTTACTGCAGAGTAGGAGAGTATCCTGGCCAAATTCCAACCTGGGTGATTATATTCAGCTGACTGAAAATGAGCAGTGGCGATTGCTGCATTTCACTGTTGGGCGAAGTGATTTCCACACATGGGCTTAAATTTGTAAAGTGACTTAGGGTAAAGCAGAATGAAAAGGACTTACAGAAATGTCCTTTTAACCCTCATAGCTTATTCTTGAAGGCCCTGTGAGGCTGGTAGGTCTGCTGTCTCATTCCTCTAAATGCCAGTGATCCAGCTGCTGGGGCATTGCTTGGAATGGCTGTACCACATCACAGGATGGTCTTCAGAACAGTGGTGCTTTTTATAATGCACATACACATTCCCACACATCAAGCAAGGAAACAAACAGAATGGGAGAAAAAGAAATAATAAAAGAACATTCAAAGTTTTCTTGTTAGAAATTAAAATACTGTGACAGTGCTGTCAGGCTGATCCATGGTTGGTGTTTTGTTTTCAAAAGATTAAGTGATCCTTTGATTCAAAAAGGCAGAGAAGCACTGATGTAGGATATAGAAGGCAACATGGAAGTGTATTTCCTGTTATATATGTACCTCAATGTATAACAATTTTTTTTTCTTTCCCTGCCTTCCCTACTTATTTTGTACTCAGATTTCTTGCTCCTGTCTTGAAATATGCCTTATAACTTTACAAGTTTTCAGAAGACCACTATGTTTTACTGGGATAGGAATATTGCATCTGCTTCATAGCAGGAGGTTGTTATATGTATTACAGCTTAATTCTGTTCTACTTTAAACCTAGATAAAGAATGAAGACTGTCTGTACCATTTTGATTACCTCTTCTAGGTTCAAAGAGAGAATCATTTCCCCTGACCTTCATTTGCTAATGGCTCAGCTTGATCTAACTGGTATACAGATAAACTTGCTGTTAAACAAAAAATTCCAGTAGGAAGAACCACCTCAATGTCCAAAATTCCTTTGCCCCTGCTGGTATCGTTGGCTCTCTGTAACCATCTAAAAGCTGAACTACGCAAAGTCACAAGAGCTGTTCACGAGAAGTTGGTGCAATGGACAATGCTGCCATCCTCTTGAGAGATGAGACGAAGGACCGTTCACAATGACAGCTCTGCAAGTTCCAAATATGAGAGTCATGCATATGGAGTTCATGCTTTGTCTCCAGAGTGATCTTCGTTCTTGTTAAGCTAATTTCACCTCCTGTCACAAGTCTGATTTTGGGATTAGACCATCATTAGCCACGGAACTCCTTTGTAAATCACTTTTTTTTTTCTCTATTTACACAAAGACTGTTAATACGACTGTTACTAGAATAAGCAAAGCCAATATTCATAGGGTTTAGCTGTGTACCAGTAGCACCTTTTGCCCCAGAATGCCTTATGAACGCCATGCAGCACGCATGTCCCAGTGTACAACTTGTCATGAAATTTCTGTTCATTTAGGCACCACCTTAGTTTACCAAGCTGACTTTTAGGGACATTTCAGCACATAACATCTCATACAGTAACTCAGACACCACCCAGAGGTGCCTTTCAGGTCTGAGAGCTTTCTCCGTGAATGTATTCAGAGCTAAAGAGACCATGCGTGCATCCTGCGGGTCAATGCCATCCACCTAATGGGAGCATCCTGAAGTGACTGAGGGAATGGCAGAAGGAGGGCACGCTGGCGCTCCTCCTGTCCGACTGTGGGTGCGACGCGTAGGCGTTTACTGCGATGAGCACCGCAAAACGTGGCTTGTGGCTGCAGAAGAGGCAAGTGTCCTTTGAGCTTCCCAGTGATTGTAGCTTTGCTATTGCAGGTGCCTCTACTGCATTGCCAGTAACTGCCTGCTCTCTTTGTTACTTTCCCCCAGGAGGAAGGTATGCTGAGGGCTCGGATCCAAAGAGTTCAGGTTCCCCTGGGTGAGGCGCTGCGACCCAGCCAGCTCCCCCCATCCCGGCTGCCTCATATGTGGCAGCTGTCCCAGGGTGAGCAGTACAGGGATAGTAACTCTCGCGTTTGGGAGATAGAGCACCATCTCATGGTAAGGATGGTGGCAACAACAGACCATAGTCATGCCTGTTTGTGAAGTCATTTGAGATCCTTGAGGGACGGCAAAGGACTGTTATTTTGTTGAAGTCCATTAGCTCAGCCACAGTAACTGTAGACGTATTGAACTTTTCCTTGTCACTTACAGCTTGGTGGTGTTGAAGAACTGCTGCTTAAACTCGTGCCTGGTGATTAATCTGGTATGTGTAGACATTACCCCTGCTTTATACTGTGCTCTGTTTATTCCCAGTCATTCTTTAATATGAATTTTTGTCTTTCAGGAGCGGTGGCTCTAGGAAGATGTCGTTGCATATTTTGTACAATAAATGATTCTCTCTCCACTGAAATGCAGCCACCTCTGAGGTGGAAGCAGTTAAACAACACACAGCAACATTACACAAGAGTTTAGCACAGGCAGTGAAGAATTGTGTCCAAGTGAAACATCAGGGGGAGTTCTAGGTAGGCAGAATGTAGTTGCCCCAAGTGGAGCTTGGCCAGGATGCTGAAAGTAATGCCCTAGCATTATTTAAAAGTGCTGTGTGCTGGCGAATTATAAGAAGTTTGAAAGGCAGCACCGCCCTAGCTCTGCACAGGGACAGGAGCTGAACTGTGGCTCAGATGGAGGTGAAGTCCCACCACCACTTTCTGTCACAGTGGTGCTTTCCTCTAGAGGTCTCCCATCCAACTACTATTACTGCCAGTTTTTGCTCATCTTTTGATCTCACAGAAGATCACAGTTACAGGTGTCACAGCTGCAGAAGGTCAAATTGAGTGTCTGAAATCCTGCTTTCTAGGGATTTGAACAAGATGGAGCTGCCTTCCAGTGTGTTTGGGTGGGAGTGGGATTTCTAAGAGACTTTCTCCTGGAACAAGGAAAAAAGCCCTCCTTGTTGTCTTTATGGGACATATACAACTAAGTTGTTTCCTTGGGTTGTTTTTTTAAATGCCTCCTCCATATACAGTTCTATGACTAACACCAAATCCTTGGTTGAGTAGAGCTCACAGAGAGGGCGTTTACACAAATACATCTTTTAGTATAAGGTCTAGAGGCATAGAACTGTTAAAAGTTAGTCAGCCATGTTAATTTGAATCTTTGCTGAAATCTTTGTGCAACCAAGTGGAAAAGGACTCATTTTGACCAGACAAAAGAAAAAGGCCTTCAAGCCTAGCAAACTTCCCATATTCATTGTCCACATTATCATCCTTCAGCCAGACACAGAGAATTTTTGTGTGTTGGCAGGCATCTGCAAGCAGCAATAGATGTTTTCTGAACTGTCTGGGACAGAGAGGGAAACTGGGAACTCTTTAAAGCCTTGGCTTTAAGACAGTGTCTTGCCTCCTTGCCCCCTGAAAAGCACTTTGTTTCTACAGTAACATTTTCCTATCATTTTAGTTCTCTGAACATGTCCCAGAAGGATCCCTGCCAGAAACAAGCCTGTGAAATACAGAAATGCTTGCAAGGTACCAAGTGTCATTTTGTCTTTTTGGTGTCTTGATTTTTGGTGGAACTTAATTCTTTTAACTTAACCCTGTCTCCTTTCATATTGAGAAAGAAAAAAGCAAGCACATTTGCATCACCTGGTTGCAAAGCAAACAAAATTTTAATGTCTGGTTTTAATAGAATTCCCTTGTGCGTGTTTGTGAATAATGAGACACCACTAGTACAAGCCAGACCATTTGTAACAGTAATGTTATGCTTATTTCAAAATGTTCTCTGTGCTGGTAGTAAGATGCCATGTGTAGTCTTGGGACTCAGCTGTAGGCGGGAAGAGCCAGACATTATAATAAGCTCTCTTACAGAGTGGGTAGTGACTGGATTGTGTGAGAAGACTGCAGAGCTGCTAGCTGCAGGAGTATTTTAAGAGCAGGTCAGACAGAGGTCTGTTAGGAATGGGTTAGGTATATGTGATCTGGCCTCAAGCTATGAGATGGTCTCTGGAGACCTTTAACAGCTGTTTTGTATTAGCTTAGCTAAATATTTGTAGGGGCAAAGGAGATTATGTGATAATGTGTTTTGGGAGCCTGAGTTGGGGAGAGCAGGCTTGTTAGTTGTAGTGGACAATATTTTAAAAAAATTTTTGGTTGCTTCTTGGAAAAGGATTTGCCTTATGGAATGAATAAGAGAAAACATTCTTCTGTGCCAAGGCAGCTCAGCCACATAGGAAAGAGTTCTTCCTAACTCACCTGATGGATCCCTTAGCCAGCATGCTCTGATCTTCACGTGATAATAACTCATGGTGTTAGCCCAGGTATGATGAGGTAGGAGGCTAGTGACACCACAGCTGAAATTAGCCAGGCCAGTTCCTCAGCAACTCATTTCTGCCTTTAATTTATTTGCAGGCTACAAGCAGGTTAGCTAAGATGTATGAGGGAGGAAGCAGGAGGTCCTGCTGTGGAAGTAGAGGGATGACTTTTCAGGCTGCAGCAAACATAGTGGTTGCAATCTGTGCAGGTAACACAACCACCCCGGTGGCTGGGGTGGAGCATAGGAGCAAAAGCATCTGGGAAAAAGTAAGGAAATAATGTTTATTGGTAGATGTCTGTCGTTCCCAGGATTGTTTTTTGGAAGCTGTGTTCAGCTCAAAGCAAGGGCTCAAACAACCTCCTCTATGTGTCCCCAGCATTTGTCTAGATATTACCTTTTACTGTCTTTATGGTTTGGAGAGCATTCTCCCATGAAGGGCTGCCTTCTTTCCCCATAGTGACTGCACTTGAAAGCTAATGTTTCACCCTAGTTTAGTTGCATCTGTGACAATGTTCTTATTATAACAGTCATGGAAGTTATTTCAAGTGTTTTACCGGTGTGGGTTTGTGTACAGATTCGATCTGAATGGTTGAGTGTTAGCAAAGAAATGCTCTGACTCTGCTATATGCACACTTCTCTATCCAACACTTCTCTAGCTGTCGTTTTGGAGTGCTGTTGTTGTTCATGTATTACTGTGCTGCAGAGTTGTCCAAGTTGCACAGATGAAGCAGCCAAGTTGACAGACAGCAAAACAATTTTTCCCTGTAAGAATTAATGTGATAGAGTGTGTATACAGAGCCTGAACTGACAAATACACAGACAGTGTACACAGCAGGGTGTGCCTGTATGTAACTGTAGTTTTAGAAACAAACCTACACAGGCAGAGGAACAATTAGGAGAGCCTTGGAGCACTCATCAATGGCAGATTATGGCAGAGAGAGATTAGCTCTCCTCTTCAAGGGCCTGCCATGCCTCCTAGGCTGCCAGCTTGCACAAAGCAGTAACATCACCATAATGTTTTTCTCGGGGATGACCTCTGTGCTTGTGTTACATGTCACTCACCAACCCGGTTAGGGAATTTGTAGCCCAGTGAACAGAGTGGGCTGGCTTTGTCGTTAACCAGGAGGTGTTCACTGCTGCTTTCTGGGCTCTCTAGTGGGTGCTGTGTTTGTCACATCAGGCTGCTGTTTCTTCTTTTAGTCTTTTAAAAATCAGTGGTGAGTGAGGGGGTGAGCGCAGCTGCGTAGTGGTTGCGTAGCTCATCCAAGGCAGAGCGGGTAGCTCTGCACACCCTGCACTTCTATGCAGACAGTTATTAATTCAAGCTACAGACTCAGTCTGCTCACATACCCACAGAGCTTCTCTCCGAGAGCCTGGTGGCCAGCCCTGCAAAGCACTGGGGGCTTTGCCACCTCAGCTGACAGTGCAGCCAGCACAGCACGGGGGCAGAAAGGCTGCTGGACAAATCACCTGTATCCTGCAGTGCCTGAACCTGCCAGTGCAGTGAAATCTCTCAGAGCCTGAAACAAAGGCAATACGGAGAAAGTACAGAGGTGGGCATAGCTATGCCGTGCACAAATACGTAAGCCCAGTTATCTCAGGTCAGACTAGGAGCTCATTTAGCCCTGTGTCCCAGCTCTGGCCGTGTCCAAGAGGAGAAGCCTAGGGAGGAAAGTGAGAAGTCAAGTAACAGTTGTGTGGCTAAGTGACCTCCTGAGATAGAGGTGGGACCTTTGTGTGGAAAGTGGTCATGTCACTGGCTCTGTGTGGTTGGATTCAGCTGCTGGCGTCTGGCTAAGCGTTCCTGCTAGTGTGCTGCGTGCTTCAGTTATGCTGCAAAGCTACAGCCAGCCCTCAACAGGTCACCAGTAGGAGGCTGACAGCCATGCTCCACACTCCTCCTTTTTACAAACCCCACGGTGCTGAAGGGTGCACACATCCCTGTTTATATGAGGTCCTCTTTGGGTGCTCTTATATTTACACTCAGCTGTAAACCTTATAGTGACATGGCAGCTGGGTTGCAGACCATGGATGACAAGATCAAGCTTAAAAGCGCACAGGCTAAAGAAAGTAAGGATTGAAGGCTAAAGAAAGTAAGGATTGAAGGGTAGCATTAAGGGAAACTTCATTGTTAACTATAGTGAGATGTTATAGCTACAAAACTCAAGAGACTGAAGGTGCTCCCATCCACAATAACAAGGCTGCCTTTGTGTGGCTTTAGAGAGCTGAAACTAAGGAAAGATTTTTGTAGAGCAGAGAAAGTGATTAAATGCTTGTAAGCAGCTCTTGTTTTTCAGAGAAACGTGCTGCCCAGCAGCTGAAGGGCTGGGCTAGATGTGTCCCCTCTGGGGACTAAATCTGTTCACCTCTGCAGACTTAGTCTTCCTCCTTATTTTCCAGTGAACAACTACATGGAGTCTAAGTGTGAAACCGTGCTTCAGGAAATGCGGAAGTGCTGCGCCCAGTACCCCAAAGGCAGATCCATCTGTTGCTCAGGGTTTGAGAAAGAAGAAAGAGAGAGAGAAGAATTTAAAGCGACTTCAGAAGGAATTCCCCCACAACCTCAGTAACACAATGCAGCTCCAGCAGGTGCCAGAACATGGACTTACCTTCAAAGCTTGTGTGTGTTTTTTCAAGCCTTCTTTAGACTTTCAGGAAAGCCAGATCGCTCCTAGAACACACCATCCGGCACACCAAAAAGTATAACCAGTACCAACAGATGGCCTGGTTAACAGACTTTATTTTCTGTACTAAAACATCATTTACATTGTCTTCGCATTGCATCTGTGTCTGTGAGAAGTCAACTTGATGTTTTCAGAATGCTTACCTTACTCTAATCCATCTTTGCTCTCAAAATGGAGAACTGGAACCAAGTAATTCTGGCTTCTGGTGCGAGAGGTACAGGAAGTGAGCTCAGAAGAGTGAGTGACTTTAAGCGTAACACATGAAACAAGCCCATCTTGACACAGCAAAAGCATTGCTGCCATCACGCAGTAGTTCCAGACATTTGCCTGTCCAGTGGTTCAAGCTCAAGAATGGGAATCAGGTCTGGGGATTGTTCCTAGGTCTTGCATAGATCATGAGTGACTACAAGTCACTTTGCCTAAGTGCCTCACTTTCCCACTGGACAGACTTTTGGTTACTTATATTTGAATTGCCTACATGCTGCTATTTGCATGACAAAGATGTTACAGGAACATTATTTCAGGGAATGCTACAGGAATAATTTTTTTTTTTAAAAGCAATATTCATTTGAAAGATCTGACTGTTGATATAAAATTTATAAATTTATGTATAATTGAACACCTTTAAGCAATATGTGACAAACCCAGCGTAGTTCAACCCACTGGTACCCAGAAGCCTGTCACAAAGCCCTGGGCTAGATCCAAGAACTGATTTAGGTGCTGCTTACTGAACAAGCAGTTGCAGGCACTCACTTTCAACACAGCATTCCAGACTCACTCACAAGCCGGCTGTGTCTGGACCCCAGGGAAAGATGGCTGGACCCCAGGGAAAGATGGCTTTTCAGAAGCTCTAACCCATGCAGCAGAATTTCCTGTGATCTGTAGGAAGAGCTCAGTAGACAGGTTCCTGCATCACCCTTCAGAGCTGCCTAAGTCTCTCCGTCCCCTGTAGCAGGAGTCCAGGCACCTCAGTGGGTGACAAGTCCATCATAGGGTCTAGGCACCTAAATATCAGACTTCGAACCCACTAGGCCCCTAACTCTGTCATTAGATCTAGCCATTGAGGACTTTTGTGCTATGATCAACTACAACTTACTTACGAAATACAGCTTCTATAAACAAACCACTGTAGTCTAGGCACAATAGTTGAGTGTATTGAAGCCTAGAAGAGCAAACCATCTGTATTCACTGCTCTGAAATATCATGATACAAAATAAATGACTGGAACAACTTGTAGTCTCGGTTTGGTTGTTTATTAAGAATACAACATAGCTACAAGCCCAGCAGCTTGGCTGACATTCAGTCCAGAGCTACATGTGATGTTGTCATGTTTAAATAGAGGCTGCTTGATATTTTTATAACTGGGGCTCAAGATCAGAATAATTCAGGGCTAGCCTTCCACTCATGCCTCCCTCCCCCCAAAAAAGAACCTTAAGACAAAGCAGAGGGTTTAGTATTGTTGAAAAGTAGGGGAAAGTGATAATAATGTCGTGAAGCAGCTCAAACACTTGACAAGTATCTCATTTTTTCCCTTTTGCCCTATCTGAGCAGTAGCAGTGGAAAGTAAGTCACTAATAAATGATAAAAAATAAATATTTAGGCTTCTGTTGCACCTATTAAAAAGAAGAGCATCTCATCATGCCCATTTCTACTTGGGTGGAGCAAACTTGCTCAACAGGGAGACTCTGAAGCCAGGCTGGCAGCAGAATCACCTCCTGCCCCAGAACCATCCCACCTTTTGAGAATATAGGTGATTGCTGCCAGGATTATCAAGCAGAGGGATTTACTAAGGCAGCCCACGGTTACCTGCAGAGGAGAGGGAAGGCTGGTGGCTCCATGCTACCAGACTGGCTGCAACTGCTCCAAATGCAACATGCAGGGTAAGACAAAAACCACACTGGTTCCCAAGAAGTCAACAGACCTTACGCTTAGAAGCTATGAGAGCAAAACTGATTTATTAGTTTAATAAAATATCACTTCAACAAGCATTTACATACAATATATAAAAACACTTTAAAAGCCTAGTGTGTCTGAAACCTTCTCATACTGAAACAGATGCCAGAAATTGTTGAAACAAGACAAAATGGAGCAGGGGCAGGGAAGGGGGGGGTAACACCTCATTCTTGGCACCTGCAACAATGAAAACGCATCCCCACAGAGGCTGATTCAGCATCAAAGCTTCCAAAGTGGGCTCACAGCATCAAACAGTGCCAGCCATGAGCCAATATTGGCATAGCAGAAAGATTTGCGAGATCCTGATGTCCTTATCCGTTCCCTATCTGCATTCATATCAAACTCAACATGTCAATTTGTTTCCCCTTTCAGCAGGAATTGAGGCATTTTAGCTACCTCTCTGGGCCATTTCTCTCCATAGCAGCAAGTTGGGACCCTGTGGAGCAGAACCCAGTACGCTCTTCCCTGGGGCTGAGCAGAAAGTGACTTATTTGAGCCTCAAAAACATCTCTAAGGTTTGCTAATGATTTACTTTGAGCTTTGTCATTGGAGAAAACTTTGTGATTAGTGCATCTCAGAAGAACTTTTTAGGTAGCACACCAGGCAGAGGGGCAGCCATGCTGTTTTTCTACAGAAGCGATACCCTGCAATACAAATGTATCAATGCATGCATGTTCAGCTCTGCAGTGTTCCCCCAAAAAAAAAACCAAAACCCACTCAAAATCACCACCATCACCTGTCACTCCACTCTCAAACACCAATTTATTGCATCACATCACTCCTGCAGTCCTGGCTTGCCTTTAGGAAGACCAGACCCAGCCCAATCCACAGCGGAGAGGCAGATCTTGACACACACAGGGTTTTCCTGAAGCAGGGAAATGCCAGAGTGAAGAGATCTGTCAGGAGCCAGCAGCTCTCACAGGAACTGCTGACGAGGTCTGGGTGTTGCAAGAGCACGCCCAGCCACCCCCACTCTACAAAAAGCAGCACAGTCAGTGCTGGTGACTCGGAGTGCTGCGAACAGAGTGAGCAAACAGGACATGGTGCAGAAAGGCATGCAGGAAGGCTGTAGTCACCCCCGCCAGCTCAAGAGGCGAGCTCAGTTTGTTGGCCATCACCCTCTCAGAAGCCTAGCTATGGTATTCACCCAGCAGATAACTACGACCTCTGCATTTCACAGAATGGATGTGGTAACCCAGACAGAGCTCCCACGAAGATGTGCAGCTGCCCAGGCCTCAGGCTGCAGGGAGTGTCAGAGCCTTTCCCTGGTAAGGGATGGCAGTGGTGAGAACAGCTGTCTGAGGTGTGGCCAGGTGGATGATCTGCTCAGCATAGTGGCAGAGCTGCAAGAGGAAGTACAAAGGTTATGGAGCATCGGGGAATCTGAGAAAAGTTATAGACTGGTGGAATCACGCTCTGCCCTCCCTGAGACAGAAATAGCAAAAGCAACATGAAAAAAATGAACATCAAGGAGATCTTGTATCCTCCCCCACCAGGCTGAAGGCAGTGGCTTAAAGGAAAGGAATGAATGGGGGCAAGTGCATGCTTGGCGCAGCAAGCGGACTCCCTCCTTGCCCACCTCACCTTCCCAGGTGCCTTTATGAGGCTCTGGATGTGGAAGGCCAGTCAACAGATGATGGTCCATCTACACCAGAGGTGTTGCCCGGGTCAGAGAGAGCCTACCCACCGTATCCCCGACCACCTCCATGAGGAAGAAAAGATGGGTTACAGTTGTAGGCGACTCCCTTCTAAGGGGAACAGAGGGTCAAACATGCCAGACAGAGCCTCCTCTTAGGGAAGTCTGCTGCCTCCCTGGCACCTGGGTTAAGGACATCACTAGGAAACTTCCTAGCCTGGTATGGCCCTCGGACTATTACTTCTCTTCCATGTGGGTGGCAATGAAGCCACAATGCATAGTCCAAAGGCAATCAAGAGAGACTTTAGGGCCTTGCATAGGTTATTTTTTTCACTCTTCTTAGAGTTGTGGGCAGCGACATGGGAAGAAACAGACACACTCAGTCTATTAATACTTGGCTCTGTGCTTGGTGTCACCACTGCAATTTTGGGTTTTTCAATAATGGGATGACCTACACAGCACCAGGCTAGCTGGCACCAGATGGGATTCACCTTTCCTCAAAGGGGAAGAGAGTCTTTGCTCATGAGCTAGTGGGACTCATTGACAGAGCTTTAAACTAGACTTGAAGAGGGAGGGGGAATAGTACGAAGCTTGCCCAGACAAGCTGAGACCACCCTGAAGAACAGGCAGAAAGGTATTCCAGCCACTCCAGCTAGTAAATCAGCTTCATCAAGGGCCCAACTTAAATGCCTCTATGCAAACGCATGTAGCATAGGAATAAACAATAGCATTAGAGATGTATGCATGTCTGCAGAACTATGATTTTATTGGTATCACAGAGGTGTGGAGGCATGGCTTCTATGACTGCAGCAGCATCAGAATGAGGGACATAGGCTCTTTAGGAAGGACAGGCAGAGAAGACGAGGAGATGTCACTCTCTATGCAATGACCAGGGGGAGGGCATGGAGCTCCTCCTGGAGACGGATAAGGAACTGACAAGAGTTACGGGTCAGGCTTAAGGGAGACAGGGACAGGTGACGTTATAATGGGGGTTTGCTACAGGCCACCTGACCAGGAAGACAAGTAGATGAGGCCCTCTACAGACACATAGGAGCAGCCTCACGTTCACGAGCCCTGGTCCTCATGAGGGGCTTCAACCACTCCAATATCTGTTGGAGAGGGACAACACAGCAGGGCATAGGCAATCCAGGAGGCTCCTGGAATGCGTTGGTGATAACTCCTTCTCCAAGTCACAGACAAACCAATGAGAAGATGGTGCTACGCTGGACCTTGTTCTCACCAAACAAGGAGGGGCTGGTGGGGAAAGGCTCAAGGGCGGCCTGGCTGTAGCCAACATGAAACTGGAGTTCAGGATCCTTAGGGCATGAAGAGGGTACTCGGCAAAGCTCACTACCCTGGTCTTTGGGAGAGCAGACTCCGGCCTCTTCAGGGATCTGCTTGGTAGAGTACCATGGGATAAAGCCCTGGAGGGAAGAGGGGCCCAAGATGGTTAATATTCAAGGATCACCTCTTCCAAGCTCAGGAGCAGTGCATCCAACAAAGAGGAAGTCTGGCAAAAATGCAAGGAGGCCTGCATGGATGAACGAGGAGCTCCTGAACAACTTAAGCACAAAGGGAAGCCTCCAGAGGGTGGAAGCAAGTACAGGTAGCCTGGGAGGAATACAGAGAAATTGTCTGAGCAGCCAGGGATCAGGTAGGAAAGTGAAGCCCTGCTGATAGAATTAAATCTGGCCAGGGACATCAAGAAAATCTTCTACAGGTATGTCAGTGATAAAAGGAGAACTAGGGAAAATGTGGGCCCTCTCTGGAAGGAAACAGGAGCCCTGGCTACCCAGGATATGGAAAAGCCTCAGGTACTCAAGGACTTTTTTGCCTCAGTCTTCACTGGCAAGTGCTCTAGCCGCACCATCAAGTCACAGAAGGCAAAGGCAGGGACTGGGAGAATGAAGAACTGCCCAGTGTAGGAGAGGATCAGGTTTGAGACCATCTAAAGAACCTAACGGTACATGAGTCCATGGGAATTAGATGCATCCACGGGTCCTAAGGGAACTGCAGATGAAGTTCCTAAGCCACTATTCATCATACCTAAGAAGTCATGGCAGTCCAGTGAAGTTCCCACCGACTGCAAAAGGGGAAACATAGCCTCATTTTTAAAAGGGGAAAAAGGAAGACCTGCAGAACTAAAGGCCAGTCAGTCTCACTTCTGCGCCTGGCAAGATCATGGAGCAGATCTCCTGGCAACTATGCTAAGGCATAAGGAAAATAAGGAGGTGATTGGTGACAGCCAACATGGCTTCACTAAGGGCAAATCCTGCCTGACTAATTTGGTGGCCTTTCGCAATGGGGTTACAGCATTGGTGGATAAGGGGAGAGCAACTGACATCGTCTACCTGGACTTATGCAAAGCATTTGACACTGTCTTGCACAACATCCTTGTCTCTAATTCGGTGAGACACGGGGTTGATGCATGGACACACTCAGTGGATAAGGAAATTGGCTGGACGGTCACACTCAGAGAGTTGTGGTCAATGGCTTGATGTCTGAGTGGAGACCAGTAACAGTGGTGTTCCTCAGGGTTTGGTGTTGCCGTGCTGTTTAACATCTTTGTCCGTGACAGTGAGAGTGTGATTGAGTGCACCCTCAGCAAGTTTGCTGACAATACAAGCGTGTGGTGTAGTTGACATGGGAGGGAAGGGATGCCATCCAGAGGAACCTGATAGGCTGGAGAGGTGGGCCTGTGCAAGCCTCATGAAGTTCAACAAGGCCACGTGCAAGGTCAGGGCAATCTCAAGCACAAATACGGGCTGGGCGGAGAATGGACTGAGAGCAGCCTTCAGGAAAAGGACTTGGGACTGCTGGTTGATGAGAAATCAACATGAGACGGCAATATGTGGCCTGCAGCCCAGAAAGCCAACTGTATTCTGGGCTGCATCAAAAGAAAGCATGACCAGCAGGTACTAAGGGAGGTGTTTCTCTGCCTCTACTTACTCTCGCAAGACTCCACCTGGAGTACTGCGTTCAGCTCTGGAACTCCCCGCATAAGAAGGATATGGAACCAATGACCAAGTCCAAAGGAGGTCCACGAAGATTATCAGAGGGCTGGAGCCATCTCCTATTGAAGACAGCCAGAGAGTTGGGGATAGCAGTCCTTTCCAGTACCTAAAGGGGGACTATAAGGAAAGCTGAGAGGGCTTTTACAAGGGCATGTATTAACAGAAGGGGTAATGGCTTTAAACTGAAAGAGGGTAGATTTTGATTACATCGAAGGAAGAAATTCCTCACTCTGAGGTGGTGAGGCACTGGAACAGGTTGCCAGAGAAGCTGTGGATGCTCATCCCTAGACGTGTTCAAGGCCAGGTTGGATGAGGCTTTGAGCAACGTGATCTAGTGGAAGATGACCCTGTCAAGGCAGGGGGTTTGGAAATAGATGATCTTTAAGGTCCCTTTCAACCAAAACCATTCTATGATTTCTATGAAGACCATGATTAAATGGATGTGAGACCAGCTGCTGCTTCATTCTCCTTGGCCATGTATGGCAGGACAGGAGCAAAGATATCAGCTTCTGTTTCCTGATTACCTGCAGCCTCTTTTCACATCCTGAAGGTAAGAAAACCTCAGCTGAATCAATGTATTGCTACACTGACACTTCAATCAACAGAGCTGAAACAAAATTAACAACTTCAAGTGCTCATCACAAAACCTTGCGTGGAAGAACCCAATGTTCGAATCTTCCAGCACCTCTCCGGGGAAAGATCTCCATTTCTAGCCATACTGAGAGCAGCAGCTGGTGATCAGAAAGGCATTACACAGCACTGGAGGTGGGGTGCAGCTGCTGAGACAGGTGCTGTGTCCCAATCACCCACACACATCATCATTCCCTAGCGCATTTCCCATTGAAGGATGGGCTCACTTTCATATTAAAAAAAAAAAACATTCTTGCACCTGCTGGAGGACATCACCTTGCCATCATGCAAGTCCCCGCACTCTGGAAAGCGATTATGCTAGCCCAGCACAAGCAATGCAGACACCTCTAAGGATTTTTTTTTTTTCCCCCCTCTTGTAGCTTAGATTTCTGCTCTGCACACAGCTGCACTGGGACACACTGTCCAAAAACAGCTAGCTCCCACATCTGGGCTGCTCATCACCTGCAGGAGAAGGCTGCAGCTGATGGAATGAAGCAAGCAGCTTTTTTTGTGGAAACGGTAACGCAAAGAACATAACCAAAGCAGAAAGCTGGCCTCTTACACAAGAGCATACTCTGGTTTTCCCAAAAGTTTTGTCATTTCTGTGCTTGCAGAGACTGGGGAGACGAAGTTTGTGCTCTGCAGAGGCAGGTAAAGGACTGCACTCCAGATTTCTCAACCTCCCCCACCACCATTCCAGTAGAGCTGGCAACAGGGACCCTGTACCAGTACAATGTACCCTAAACAGGGATGCATTTCCTGTCTACAATCCTGTCCCACATGGCTACAGCTCTAAGACCATCACCAACGCCAAAGTGGCCAGTAAGGTCATGACAGACCTAGAAACACCAGTCTGAGGCCCAAGGTGATTTACAGTAAGTGGCACAGCCAGCTAGCCTGACACAGAGAGATCAAGCACGCTGGAAGCCTGCCCACCACCAGAGAGCGCCTCAGCACCTGTCAAAGGCTAAGCAGTCAGCTAGCAAGGGAGAAAGGTGATCTACAGTGCAGAACGTTTGGTGACTTTCAGAACACACGATGAGGAAAGGGCCTGCAGAGTCACCACAGTGCTCGGTTTCCATCAGCAGCGCCAGTGCTGCAATTCCAGTAAGGGTATAAATAACAGCAGAGGAGAAGCCAAAGAGCACCCTACCTACAATGCAATGGCAGGGAGAGGGTAGGAAAGTCCCCAGCACCACATATAGTCTTTATCCACTTGGCCAGACTGTCCCCTGACGATTCTGCATCTACGCCAGGACAGGCAAGCACATGTTAGATTGCACACACCATTTCTGCGCAGAGGGAAGCACAGGCTTTCCAGGTACCAGGGCAGGCAAAAGTGCAAGCTAAATAGCAGTGAACAGCTGACAGCTGTTGTACACATACAGTGGCAGACAAATATACATGTAACAGCCCTGAGCACCTGGGAAGAGGTGCATTAAGAGACTTCTCTGCCACTACATGTTTATGAGGCTGCAACTCATCCAAAATTTTGGACTGGGCTTATTGGTGGAGAAAGGAATCACAATGACACACTGGGAGTCATAGCTTTCAGATAAATCCCAGCACCCTAACAGCCCAGACAGAGGAAAATGTTGGAAGTCAAAAGCAGCGTTCTAAGAAATAAGGGCTGGAATCTGTAAGCAAAGGGAACTGAGCCTATCAGCAGCATCCTTTCACTTCTAAATGAGAGAGAACAGTAGTAGAGGAGGGTAGGGAAAGCTGGGCACGAAGGGAGAGTTGAGCGCAGTTTCTAGGATGCCATTCCAAGTAAGAATCCTCCAGCAAACCCTCCAGTCAGGATAACATTCTTCTTCAGAAATATGATCACCTAAAGCAGGGGAGAGAAGAGTCAACAGTGTTCAACGACAGCAGGTCACCCATCCACCCTCCCCATAAGAAGACATCCCTCAGACTGTTCTCCGAGGTGAATGATGCTTGGAGAGAGTTCACTGCTCGGGTCTGGGAAAATATGCTACCCAATGACCTCCCCTCCCTAATCTCCTGGCTGCATGTATAGCTCCTGAACTGATCTAGTCTCAGATCTCAGCCCAGATCATCCAAGAGCTGCAGTCCAAGCCTACATGCTCCAGGGCTCTCTCACAACCAGCACAGTCAGTCAGACAGATGGGGCTGCTGACTGTGCACACCGGACAAGGGTACAGCAGAGTCCAGGGTAACTAAGCGACTCTGCTGCCAGAACTGCTTAGCTTTTCTTGTCAGACTGAACAGACACTTTTCCCAAAAATCCCAGCACACTTTCTCTCAACTTCATGGAATTTGCAGCAACATATGGTGAGCTGGCGTCATGCCTAAGAAGCAATCCTTGCTGTTTCAAATATGCATAAATAGCTTTGCCATCTCTCCAGTTTTGCTGTCATGCAAGCATTCCCTCCTTGTATTTGCACAATGGAAGATCTATAAGTGCCCAGGAATCAATCCTGTTTTGTGCTGTCCCTCCAGCCAAGCACCTGCACACGCCCTTGGAGAGCTGCCTCACCTCATCCACTCTGCTTTTCACTTCTGTAGACGTTTTGTTACCACTGCTGTGAAATTCAGCTGCTGCTTGGCTTTGTTCACATCCCGTTCCACCAGCTTCCAGTCCACTTTGATGTATCCCGTATGGTTTGCAATCTAGAGTTTTGAGGGGTGGAAAGAAAGCTCCTGGAGTAACGTCCTGCGTGACCATGGCTAAAAAGACTCCCTTGCCCACAACCTTCCCTGACCACAGCCACCTCCACAGTCCAGTGGGCTAAGAGGATGAGCACATCAGCTTAAAACTGGACAAAGGACCACCCCTATGGCTGTATTAAATGTCCTGCAACATCTGTCTCCCACAGTAATTCCCCTATCAGCAGGGCACACATTGCAGCTTAGACTGTTTCAGCCTCTATTCTCTAACGCAAAGCTGACATCAACTCCCCTTCACAACTGCCATGTATATCATTGGGGCTCTCTGTAGTTCTCTTGCTGCTGTGGGTGGACACAGCTATTAATATAGCCTGTTCCTCTCCAAATAGTTCACACAGACCTGAAGCAGGAAAAAGCCACCTCCCACCGCTGTTGCTGCCAGCTTTCCAACTTTCTGGAAGATGAATCCAGTGCACCTGTAAATCAACAAGGATCCAGTCAGGAGAACAAAATACCGAACACAGGCTCCTCAGCATGCTTCCCACGGGCAAGGCTGCCTTTGGCAGTAATTACCCAAGACTTGGAGACAGCCTGAGAAACAGCAGAAGAAACCATATGCAACCAGAGAAAAGAGAAAGGATATAACTTTTTACCTCTCACTACCACATTTCAGCCTTTTGCAGGTTTTATTCTTATCTCTTCAGCATCAACTTTCTCCCAAAAGAGTAATCAGAAACACATGATTTCACCAAAACCAACAAGTGATTTTAACTTTTTTTTTTTTTACTGGTATCATCTCTGAAGGGAAATTAGGCGGCTCATCTGCTGCTGCTCCATGATAGAGCATAGGAAGCAGATCACAAGGCAAGCTTCTTCGTTGCCCAAACAACTGCTTACTTCTCATTTCTCAGAAGAGAAAAATGCTGAAGCAAGCAGACAGCAGTGGTCTAAAGCTATACTGGTCTCCAAACTGGGTTACAAGCTTTCAACATGAAAGACACCACTGCAGCCACCAGAACTCAAGCAAGTGCCACCCCATTGCTCAGTCATGCAGCAAAGGGCCAGTGTACTGTATCATCCAAAACAGACTTTACTATGACCACAGTTTCCTTATCAACATGGCAAAACAACACAGCAACCTGCTCTTACCCATTTCTCAATACATACACTTAATGAAGATACAAGAGAGAGGTCGCCAGCTCGTATTTTTACCAGATCTGTCATACACTTTTAAACGATTACCCCTGTGCCAGACAAAGATGACAGGCAGGGCAAGCAGCAAAGCAGTGTGATTACACCAAGTTTTCAACTTGGACCATGCTGCTGTGAGAATGAAGTTGCAAATAGTGCCACAAGCCACCAGCCCCAGCACTTGCTACAAGCAACACGAAACCTCAGGAACCATGCTCACAGGCACAATAAGCCACCTACGTAGAAATTTTTATGCAGATAACTGAAGCGCACCTATCTCCAGGGAAGAAGGTATCCTTGTTCCAAGAGGCTCATATTTGCCTGTCCTAAATTCAACAGCACCACTTTATGCTAGAAGCTAAAGAGAACTATCTCACCTCAAAAAATCCTGATGCTATTTTCTTCCCTAGGAGATAGCCTCAGTTATTCAGCTCCATGTTAGAGACAGCTTTTAAGACCTCTCACAGTTCAGCAGAGGATGCCAGTGCACAGTGAGCTGAGCACGCTGGACACCTGCCTTCTTTGCAAGTCTGCCTGATGACTACCCTGCACCTGTCAGCATGTTTCCAAAAGTATGGCTAGTGCCCACAGGCACCCTGCCTGCCACAAGCAGCAACAGCAACCTCAGCACATCTTACCATCCTGTGACCCCTCCAATCACCAGCTGTGTGGCCACGTTGTATTTCTCAGCACTCGACCCCGAGCTGGGGGCGAAGACCTTGCGCCACCAGGGCCGGTTCTTGGTGTACTCCGCCAGGTCCAGCACATTGAACGAGTCCTCCTTCACACCTGCAGGCACGTGGAGAAGCTCAGTGCCAGGGCTGCTGTACCACAGTCCCCTGCCAGCTGCCCAGGGCCCCCCCAGGGACCCGGGCCCACTCACACAGCTCACAGGGTCCGGTGCTCCCCCCAGGCCTTTAGGAATCCAAAGGCCCCACGCTCTCCCCCAGGGCCCCTCAGACTCCTCCAGGGCCCCTCAGACCCCCTCGGATCCCGTCCCCGGGACCCCTCACGCCCCTCGGTGCTCCGGCAGATCATGCCCCTGAGGAAGGGGCGCGGGCTGAGGAGTCCTGTCCCGGCAGCCACCCCGGAGCGTCCTCAGGTAGCGCCAGGCCCCGGCACCGCGCAGGGCACGGGCCTTGCTCTCCGCCGGCGGGGCCGAGCTGGGGGTCCGAGGACTCCTCCACCGCCGCCCCGGTCCGGCCCACCTCCGCCCGGCACCGCCATGGCCCCGCTGGGCTCCGCTCCGCCGCCGCCGCCCGCACGTGACCGCGCTGCGCAGGCGCGCGGCGGCTGCCTGGCACGGCCACGCCCCGCTACGCCCCCGGCGCGTCACTGAGCCGAGGCGCGCGCGCCGGGAGCGCTTGTGGCCCAAGGAGCCGAGTGGGGACGTTCGGGGCGCCGACGTATTGTTATTGGCCTTTTACAGCTGGGGAAGCTGCTGCAGGGTCAGCAGGACTTGCCCGCAGTCAAGGGCAGCGGCAAGTCAGAGAGTGCCTGTGTCACCTGCGCAGCCACTCGGTGTCACTTGCTGTGCTCCAGGCCGCCTGTGTCCATTCGCTGTCCAAAATCAGCGCTTCTCGCAGGTGCGATGGCTTGAGGGGCGGCCAGGGGCTCACTGCCGCGCTCAGCACAGCTGTGTGCCTGGCGACAGGTTGCTCAGCTGCCCTCCTGTTCCCTAAACCTGGCTGGCAGAAATCCCAGCTGCTGGCAGGAGGGAGCAGAAAGCCCCTTCCTTTGCAGCATGAAAGTGAGGGAGGCTGGGGGCGAGCCAGCCTGCACTGAAAAGTCCCCACAGCAGCTGTGGGGGAGTGAAGGAGAAGGGCTGTCACCCCTGCTCATAGCCACCACGTGGCATGAAGGGCTGGAGCCTGAGTTTGTTTCATTTCCAGAAAATGAGAAAAGAGAGACAGCAGCAGAGAGAGGAATCCCACTGAAAATCCCTGCGCTTTTGCTTCGACAAGGTTGAGCTGCAAATTTCCTTTCTGCAGGCTGCAGCATGCCCGAGCCGGCCACTGAACTTGGGCTGTCCCTGTATGGCTGTGGGACACCAGCGCAGATGTCACAGTCAGTAGGAGGGGAATTCAGATGTTGCTTTTCACCATACTAAAGCAGCAACGTGGTGGAGGCCTCAGCGGAGTGCCGTGGGGCCGCAAGCATCAGGGCCACATCACGCTAAGATACCGGAGTAGCAGCTTGGGAGCGCTAGGACACTGCAGCCCTCCAGGTCCCTGTGCACTGGGAACATGTTTCCTATCAACAGGGACCCTGGCATCTAGCAGAGGTGGCCAGGTACGGTGCCTCTCTGAGGCGCCTGGAGGGGCATCGTGTGTCCATTTACAGAGCATTTTTGGGGGCTCTGTAAGTGAGGACTCACCCAGGGGATAGGGTTTTGCTGACCACGTTATTGCCCTGTACCACTTGCCTTGACCATGCATGGCTGCTGGAAGCCCACATAGGCTGGCAAGCTGTGGCTCAGTCTGGTCACACAGGCTGAGAGGCACTGGTGGTGCCAGAAGGGAGAAGAAGCCTTTGAGACAGGGAACAGCTTTTTGTGCCTGTGTGTCCTGAGCTGAATAGGGCTGCTTGCCAGGAAGGTGCCTTGCAGGGAGCACCAGTGGCCGTGGGGTGCTGAGGTGCTAGTGCTGGGTTCTGAAGCTGTACCTGCTGGCCCCTGTGCCACCCTCTGTACCAAGCTGGGTCTGACCCCACAGCACAGGAGCCCCAAGCCCTGCAGCCCCTCCAGCCCTCCTATCAGCCCAGCTCCTTCCCTGCTGCAGAAGGAAGCCGAGCGCCTGCCCCAGGCAATGGTGCATGCATGCCACAGAAGATGCTGCAGATGTTCGGGCCAGCAGGTGCCCCTGGGACCACGTGTTTGTAGCACCAGGGAGGAGGCACAAGAGAAATCCGGCCTGGCCCCAGGGCACCTGGGCAGCCCTTTTCTCAGGGCAAGGAGACAAAACCAGGGACACGTGCTGCACGGGGATGGGAGCCAACCACGTACCAGACTTGCAGGAGACCCCAGTGCCACCTGACATTGGTGTTTGGATGGGATTTCCAAGCTGAAACACTGCTGCCAGGCACCCAGCCATTCCTCTCCATGGGCCATCCTCTCCTTGGCCACTATATCTTCTTTTCCCAGGGGAAGCTGCTCTGTTCACTGCCAGCCCTGCCTAGAGCTGAGGCTGAGACCCAGCAGAGACGCAGTGCTCTTGGCCGCTCAGTAGTCAGTGTAGGATCTGTCCAACAATCTTGCTAACAGCTACGTCTGATTACTGGGTCACCAAAGGGCGACCGCACTGCAGCCACAGGAGCTGCCCTCTGATCTGCTGGGGACAGGACGACTGGGAATCTCTGGGAGTGTGCAGGGGCGGAGGGGAGCCCTGATCCTGGACAATGCCATGGGGCTTTGGCTGCTAAGAAGAGCAAATGCAGGAGCTTCCCAATTGCCAGAGAGTAAATAAACACTTGTGGAGTGCAGTCTCCTTCTCCAAGTGATTATGAGAGCAAAAGCCTTTTGGACCATCCTGTCTACAGGGTCCTTGAGGATCAAAGTCTGGACACCCAGCTTCTCTCCTACTGTACCCCCACGGCACCCATCCCTCCAGCTGTGTCTTGCCTGGCCCTTCTCACATCAAACAGCCGAGACCCAAGGCCCAAACCTGCTGTGGGCAGCAGTCACCGGTCCCAACAAGCCAACTGTGTACAAAACATTACACCTTGATCCCTGGGGAAGCACTCTCCTGCCACTTTGGTCTGGGTGTGCATGCACTGCTCCAGCCAGTTCCCCCTAATCAGGACAGTGCAGGAAACACGTGTGATGCTGCTATAGCGCCTAACATGTCTCCATCTGCCTGCAAAGGGGAAGGAGCCACCATGGCAGAGTGCTGCTGTTGATTCCTCGTATATTGTCTGTTCCCCCACCTGGCCCATGCCACCTGAACTCCTGCTCCCACTCATGCACTGGTTTCCATTAACCTCATAGGAGAGTCAAGCTCACTTCTTTGCTTACTCTCTCTCCAGGAGGCTTTTTTTTGTTGTTTATTGTGTCTCAGGCTTTGCTACTAGCTGGGGAGGTGTGTCCCCAGGTGGGAAGCAGGTGACTTTAGTTCTGCAGGAGTTCAAGAGAGTAATGGCTCAGAAATTGGAGGGATCACTGTTTCAGGGGAGACAGTAAAATGTGTTCCTGCCAGGCAGCATGCCTGGGCTGCCCAAACCAACTTAGGGGCAGGCAGGGCCATACCAGGGCAGAGCAGCGTGTGTGCACCAGATGCAGTGCAGCAGACTCTCCGCACTACTTCCAACACGCCTGAGTCCCCACCTCAGCCACACACCTGGCCCGCTCCTCTGTGTGACCCAACATGGGAAAAGAAGTCCTGGGGCACACACCAGGAGGCTGAGCTGCCTAAGAATCATAGAATCATAGCATGGCGTAGGCTGGAAGGGACCTTAGAGATCATCTAATCCAGCCTCCCTGTCATGGGCAGGGATGCCTCTCAACTAGATCAGGCTACTCAAGGTTCCATCCAACTTGGCCTTGAACACCTCCAGGGAGGGGGCATCCACAACTTCTCTGGGCAATCTATTCCAAAGTCTTACCAACCTCGTACTGAAAAATTTCTTCCTAAGATCTAATCAAAAGCTTTTCTCCTTCAACTTAAACCCATTTCCCCTTGTCCTATCAGTGGACACTTTTGTAAAAAGTCCCTCCCCAGCCTTCCTGTAGGTTCCCTTCAGGTATTGGAAGGCAGCTATTAGGTCCCCCGAAGTCTTCTCTTTTCAAGGCTGAACAATCCCAGCTCCCGCAACCTGTCCTTGTAGCAGAGGTGCTCCAGCCCCTGGATCATCTTTGTGGCCCTCCTCTGAACACGCTCCAACAGATCTATGTCTCTCTTATGGTGGGGACACCAGAACTGGAAGCAGTATTTGAGGTGGGGTCTCACAAGAGCAGAGTAAAGGGGGAGAATCACCTCTCTTGACCTGCTGACCACGCTTCTCTTGATACATCCCAGGATGCGGTTGGCCTTCTGGGCCGCATGAGCGCACTGCCGGCTCATGTTGAGCTTCTCATCTATAAACACCCCCAAATCCTTCTCTTCAGGGCTACTCTCAACCTGTTGCAGAGCCCTTCTGCGGATGGCCCAGAGTCATGAACATACACCAATATGGTTAAAAGATCATGCTCTGTTTATTACAAACAACACACAGGTTATATAGCGGAATGTGATGTGACACGACTACATTCTACAATTGGCTTGCTTAGCGTAAACACACTCTCGTGGGCTATAGTGATAGGGCAGCGCTAGCAGACCACAGGTAATAAGCTCATCCCTTCAGTCTCCTCATTGCGGTCATCGGAGAGGCATCCAGGAGGCGTGCATCTTGGCAGGCTATCAGTCTACATTTCCTTTTAAGGCCATTGAGATAACTTGAAGGACAAAAGTAATCTAGTTGGTAACCTTGTGCTCTGGGGCCCAAACAGGGATTGTCCATACCTGAGAGAATATTATGGCCAGTCTCGGAAAGGAATTCCTCCACACTTCCCCCTTTCTGTTTTTGGACAATCCATAGTCCTGGCATTGCTTTAAGGAGGACCCGAGAGGCGCACTTCAGGACACACCCTGCTAAGAGAATCATAAACAGCAATGCAACTAATATCGTTATGCCTTGTATGATTAATCCTTTTATCCAACCTGGTATGTTCCAACTACCAAACCAGTTTGAGGACCGGTCATCTCGTGTCGTGATATGATGCATGTTACTTTGAAGGTTTGCAAGTTGCTTATGAATGCTTTGAGAGTGATCAGGTAGGTCCATACAGCACATGCCTTCAAAGTCAGTACAACCATAGCCTTGAGCTAACAATAAAAAATCAATAGAAGTGCAATTTTGCAATACAGCATGCTGGATATCATCTACATCAAGCAATAGAGAAGTGAGAATATCAGAGGTAAGATTAAATTGTTTCAATGCCCAACAAGCAAGCTTAGCCAACTGACTATTAGCATTGCCGTCAGAGGCTCCTAGAAGGAAGACAGATAGTGCTGCTATTTCAGCTGGATTCAGCAGCTGCACGTTGTCATTACAAGTGCTGTCAAATTCTTTTAGGCTCCTCTTACCCCGACTTGTTCGGGTTGTTCGTTCAGCTTGAAAATCATGAATGCTAGGGGCAAAGAGAGTTAGGCAACCCAAATAGCCAGGACCACCGATAGGTCCTTGTGGAATTCCGGTCCAGGCACGATCTTCACAGATCAGAAAAATTCCGGGGGGCAGGAGCGTATCATGTGTAAATACTTTCCCAATGAGCGCTCCAGTTTTTACATTTCCCCACATTGATGTGCCGGACACATTGAAACGCGGTTTATCTTGGAAGAAGAAACTGTGTCCTAATTTAGTCTAATAGGCTTGCTTCAGCGTTTGGAACCAAACCACTCCAGAGCCAGTTACAAGTTGCATGGGAGGGCGAATGATTTTACATATGGCGTCATGACTCATTAACTGGTTCCATAAACCAGAAACATTTTTCCATGTCCCTGGTAACAAGCTACCTAAAAGATCAAGTTCTTGCAGTCCTGCGGGGATGGTCACATTGAGTGATCTAATCAAGGCGGCTTGGACTTCCGATCCCACATCGAAAGGCCAATCCCACCCACTGCAGATCCGTCTCATGCCACTGGGTTGTTGGTATGAGAGGGCAGAGGCATTGACGAATCTTTGAAACTCTGTAATGTTAGTGCTATTATTTGGCCAAAAGTATTGGCACACCAATAAGGCACATGCGAAATGGGTCAGAGGCAATTTGCATAGATAAACAGAATTGCGAGACGTTGGTTTTGTTAGCCCAAGTGACCCAACTTATTCAGTGTAGTTAACGTCTGTGCCACTTCAACTCCTGGTGCAAATATTGAAGCTGCAATGATTTTAGCTGGTTTCCCAAATTCTGCTCTGGAATTGCACTAGCTATCATAAGCGTGCGTGCTTTGCCTATTCCAGGTGTGTCTATGACTTAGGATCATGGTGGTATGAGGTAAATACATTCCTAAAGTTCCTATAGTACATAGATCTCCCCTTATATGCGAAGGAATACCCTAAGCTCTACTATAGCCCTACAGAAGCAGTTACTAGCGTTTTGTTTTGGTACAGCCTTGCAGAAGCAGTTACTAGCATATTGTTTCCCTTTCTGGGAGCCTTACTATTTCGACTATGCCCAAGATTCCGCTGAGCAGGAGGGTAACAATCAGCAGGGTCATCGCAGAGAAGAGAGGCAGGCACAGCACCTTCAGGGCGTCCCCTGTTTATCCACACAGTGTGCTCTGCAGCCTCCCTCAGCTCCGCTCTGAGCCATCTCTTTTCACCCTCAACAGAGTCTATGACAAAGGTACTGACACGGCGTTGCCGCACGCGTGGCCAGTGCGCGCAACAAGGCTGCCCAGTATGTGCTCTGCCGGCTAACAGCGGTTTTTGCGAATCGCAACATGTTCAATAACAATCCTCCTAGCTTCTCTTTTCAAAGTTACGTGCTCACAATTAGGTCCAGTCAGTAATTCTTTGTCATTAATTTGGTACCAGTTAATTCTTTTCCTTCCAGTAGCTACGGGTGGAATCCATACACCTTCCGATCGGAGAAAACACACAAAGCATATATACAAGCAACTTTCACACACATACTATACCTAACAATGAGAAACATAAGAACAGTTGATATATTAACATGAAATCTTCTATTACGAGTCTGTCCATTTGAACCATTCTCCTCATTCGGTGTTTCTGTGATCTCTGCTTGCTCTGCTAATTCTTGGATCTTCCTTTCTCTATTTGTAGTTTCAAAAGTCCTGGCTGGCTTTACGTTTCTTGCTGGTAACCAGTACGGACCTGTGGGAAAGAGAACACGAGCATACCCTCTTCCCCATGCAAGCAGAGACACAGGGCCATCCCATGAGTTGAGCCCAGTTTCTTATAACATGCTGTTGATTTTTCTGCAAAAATGGCACTGGGTTTAAAATTGTGATCCACAGCCGTAGTATGTTGCCTAGAAGCAGACAAATGAAGAAAATTTAAAACATATGTGGCTTTGTCCAAGGATTCTTGCTGGGAAATATACGGAAGACTGCCCCCTTTTTTTTTTTATCAAGCATTTGTTTTAACGTTAAATGAGTTTGTTCAATAACAGCTTGTCCCATAGGTGAATGAGGGATACTGGTAGTGTGAGTCACTCCCCAATCCTGTAAAAAGGCACCATACTGGATCACTGTCTGTCCCAATTTTCTTTGGTACTCCCATGGTTTTCTCCAGTGTGAGCAGTAGCAACAACAAAGGCAGAAAATATATCAACAGGTATATGTACATATTTAGATCGAAGAAACGATTGAATATAAGTAATATCAGTTTGCCACAATTCATTGACACATAAACCTTTTGGATTTACTCCTGCTGGATTATTTGAAGGCACAATACGCTGACGGTCAGGGCAGGCGTGTACAATCTGCTGAGCTTGATCTACTGTCTGACCTGATGGGAAGTATCATCAACCAGCAATTGACAAACTGTAGGACTAATCATCATTCCTTGAGGCAGTACAATCCAATGATATTGTTGCGTGGGTTGTTCATCGTTAAGTACTGGAACTGAAAAGGCAAATCTAGGACAATCGTTAGGGTGTAAATAAATAAAAGAGTAAAAAGGTAGAAAAACCCAGTCTTTTAAATCAATCACCATCAAATGCGAACATTCTGAAATCATAGTAGGATTTGATACACCCGGTTGTAATGCACCCATTGGTGAAATGATTGCATTAATAGCTCTTAAATCTTTTAACATAAATATCCATTTTCCTGATTTCTTTGGGTTAGCAAATATTGGAGTAATCCATAGGGTAGTGGAGGGAATTATATGTCCTAATTTGAGCTGTTCATCGCCTAATTTTTGAGCCCACATTCTGACACCCTTTATTAAATCTGCAATTGTTTTTGCCCGATTTCTGATAGGATCAGGAGCTTGCCTGTGCAAAAAGTATTCATTTGATTCATGTCAATATGGGACAATGGATGTGCAAAGAGATTGCGAGGAGTAGGGTGTGCTATTCAAGATAAGTGATTGTCTTAGTTTAAGATCTCTGTGAAATGCAAAAACGTAAACCTTCGAAATGCCTCATGATGCTGCGAACCACCAGTGATACACAGAATGCTCTGTCACTACAGAGCAGAGAACTCTGGTGAGAGTTCATCATGATGCAAAACGAAATAAAACGAAATTGTAAAAAGGTAGAAAAGGATGGAGAGCATAGATGCTGGGAAGCACTCTTTAGATGGTCACCTTCCGCTTCAGGATTTTTCAGCCATTTAAGACATCCTGTTATAACACTGCCAATAGCTACAGCTGCCCCAATATTGTCACCAACACTGCTGTATACATGGGCTTGGCACGTGCTTAAGAGGATATCTTCAATTACTAACTGGAATAGCAAGACATCTGCAGCAGCTGGATTTTCTGTTTGTCTCTGAACTGCTGCTTGCAGCCGATCAAGGAAATGTTCATAAGGTTCCTGTGCTCCCTGCCGAATGGAAGCAAAGGAAGCCTCCCCGTCCCCAAAAATCAGGGACACGTCTTAATGCTCTCATAGCCAATTCAGTCAGTTGTTGGAAAGCCACTTGCTGTAACCCTGCCTGTGCCTGATTTTGACATGTGTGACATTTTATTCATCCCAAAATGTTTAGCTCTCGATTTAAGAAATTTAACAGCTATAACACTTTAGCTATTGTTTCATTGGGAGATTTCCCTGTCATTCCCCCTTTTTGTTTTAAAGGCATATTCTCCAAAGTACCATGTGCATGTTCTATGATCGGTTGCTCAGTAGGATTGTATGGAATACCAGTAACATGCTCAATACCTCATGATGACAAAAATACATACGTCTGATAAGAAGTGTATGCCAAAGTTCCTGCAAGCGTAAACCATGAGGATTAACACCATTCATTGGTGGCATGATCATATTTTAACAGCTAGTACACAATTGTACGATTGAGCGGGCTTGTTGTCGTGTTAAACCAAATTATCACCTAATAGCATTAGCATTCTGATGGTAGCAGTCATGCAAGATTTTGCCTGCATTAACGAGTTCGGTACCAGAGCTGCACTCGTGAGAGGCTCAGCTCGCCTGTTCCCTTCTGCTATAGGCCTTGGAAGCGTGGTGTGCGCTCGCAGATGTACCATGGAATATGCATGTTTACGGTTTTGCAATACTGATATTAACTGTTCAAATTGCTGGAACAAAGGAGGATTAGTTATTTCCCGCGATGTCGATCGAGTTAAAATGTGCTGTCTCGTGGTAAAACTCGGGCCACGGGCAGCGGCGAGACGGCCGCTCTCCAGGCTCGGCCTGCGGCGGGGGGGGGGGGGGAAGCGGCGGTGGCGGGCTCCAGCCCTGCCTCGCCTCAGCCGGGCAGGGGAGCGGGGGAGCGGGGTGGCCACGACGACCCAGCTGCCCTATGCCGGCCGCCCCGCTTGTTGTTGCTGTTGCTGTCGTTGTTGTCGTTGTCGCGGCTCCGGCCGCTTGCGCTCCGTAACTGCTGCCGACCCCTCCCACCGAAGACCATCAGCTGCAAAAGAACCGACACGCCAGAGGAGGGCAAAGCAGGGTTAAGTTTTGGGTGGCAGGACGCTCTTCCTTGGCCCGACGACAGCGATGACAAAGCCGTACAGTCACCACCCTCCGAGTTCCCTTGGGCTGGCACTTCCGCTTTGTGCCCAGTTGGCGCTGGAGGGGCGGCGGGCACTTCCTCTGCTGTCCCTGAGCAGGCTGGGGGCCCCGTAGGCTCTTTAGACTCAGTTTTTTGTTCTGACACAGTTTCTCCCAGCCCCTCGGCTTGTTTCCACACCTCAGTGATAGTAGAACAGGTGGGAGCTCGCATGCCTTTTGTTGGGTGTAAATGTCCGACCCCAAAGAACTGCGCAATACGGGAGGGTGGCGGCGGCGGCTCGTGCAGCTCGCCAGAGGTGTTATCCGGCTGCAGGGCTTCTATGGCCGCAGCAGCAACTTTTCGCTCAGCTTTGATCTCCCGTAAGGTGTTAATTACGACACGCCACGTCTGTCCCACTTCTTTTGCTGTTTTTTCCTCTTTTCCTCCCGCTAAGGTGGTCTCCCAGAGATGTTCCCCCACTTCACGCCATTCGTCAACATTAAAGAGTAGCGGACAGGTTTTACAATGTCCATTTGCTTTCGCCCACTTCATGAGGCTTTCTATTTCCTTAGGGTTAACCGTTTCTCCTCTCTTAGAGAGTATACTGGTTAACAGCTTGATTGCTGCCTCCGTTTCCATCGCGGTCTTACCTTGCAGGGGTTCGCTCGGCCGCTGCGAAACTTTCCAGGCTCCGGCGATTCTCTTCGTCCCGTGCCCTTCCCTGCTGCACGTCCACAGGCTCCCAATACCGTATTCACGATGCTATGGAGACTTCCGCATTTAAGCGAGTTTATCCGCATTTAAGCAATTTTTCCGCATTTAAGCGACTTTTTCCGCATTTAAGCAATTTCAGGGTCCCTGCTCATGCGCCACTTGTTGCAGAGCCCTTCTGTGGACGGCCCAGAGTCATGAACATACACCAATATGGTTAAAAGATCATGCTCCATTTATTACAAACAACACACAGGTTATATAGCAGAATGTGATGTGACACGACTACATACTACAATTGGCTTGCTTAGCGTAAACACACTCTTGTGGGCTATAGTGATAGGGCAGCGCTAGCAGAACACAGGTAATAAGCTCATCCCTTCAGTCTCCTCATTGCGGTCATCGGAGAGGCATCCAGGAGGCGTGCATCTTGGCAGGCTATCAGTCTACATTTCCTTTTAAGGCCATTGAGATAACTTGAAGGACAAAAGTAATCTAGTTGGTAACCTTGTGCTCTGGGGCCCAAACAGGGATTGTCCATACCCGAGAGAATATTATGGCCAGTCTCGGAAAGGAATTCCTCCACATCAACCCACTCTGTGCCCAGTTTGTATTTGTGCCTAGGATTGGCCTGACCCAGGTGAAGGACCTTGCATTTTGACTTGTTGAAGCTCATGCAGTTAGCACTGGCCTAATTCTCAAGCCTATCAAGGTCCCTCTGGATGGCATCTCTTCCCTCAAGTGAGTCCACGGCACACACAACTTGGTGTCATCGGCAAACTTACTGAGGGTGCACTCAATGCCATCATCCATGTCGCTGACAAAGATGTTGAACAGCACTGGACCCAGAACAGACCCCTGATGGACACCGTGTGACACTGGTCTCCATGTAGACATCGCACCATTGACCGCAACTCTTTGAGTGCGACCATCCAGCCAGTTCTTTATCCACCGAGTTGTCAATCTGTCAAATCCATGTCTCTCCATTTTAGAAACAAGGATGTCATATAGGACAGTGTCAAATGCCTTGCAAAAGTCCAGGAAAATGACATCTGTTGCTTTACCTATGTCAACCAGCACCGTAGCTTTGTCATGGAAAGCCAGTAAATTAGTCAGGCACGATGCCCCTAGTGAAGCCATGTTGGCTGTCACCAAACACTTGGGTTTTTTTATGTGCCTTAGTACAGCTACCAGGAGAATCTCTTGTGTTTGTTTTAAGCAAACGACAAAAGGCACTGTTTCTGTGAAGCGACAGCTCGCAGATGAGCACAGGCCTCCCACATCAGAGGGAGCAAACTGCCATGGACTCTGGGACACTGAGGATACCCTTGGAGCTCCCTTTGTCCCTCCCTGGGATGCCACAGGCCCCTTGTGCTGTGCTGATGCTCTGAGCTGCTCCTCCCAGGAGACTCCAGGGCAGAGCCGCCCATGGCACAGGGGACAGGGACTGAGGGTGCCCATGGAACCACACCTGAGCTGGCAGTGCTGCCGCAGCAGCAGCGGGGACGATCGTGCACAAGGGCACACCAGTGGACACAGCGCGTGCACGGCGCTGGCCTGGCGCACATGGTCAGGATCCTGGTCCATGTTCCCTGACAATCCCTTTATCTCATGAGTCTGCACCCTCTCCTGTCACTGCCTGGCCAACAGGCACCCCTGCCAGCCCTAAGGCCTGGGCTGGGCACGTAGAGACAAGTTGAGCACAGTGCAGGGACAACCATGGACACTTGGTGCAGCAGCATCCCCAGGCTCAGGGCTCTGCCTCAGCGACAGGCACAGCCTCGGGCTGGGGACCAGCTGGGTGGAAGGCTTCAGGCTGTGCAGGAGCTTGCTACAGATCACTGGATCCAGTTGTCCTTTCTTTGTGGCAACAATTGAGAGAGGAGTTTTCTGGGACAGCGCTTCTCTTGAACAGCCATTCCCATGGAGTGCTGTTAAATTCCTGTTGTTAAATTTAGCTCCTTTTCTGGCTTGCCAGGAGCTCTATCAGTGCGAGGATGCCAGGGTCCAGCAACACTGAATACCAGGGGTACAGGTAAGGCAGGGCACCATCATGCCCCTTTCTCATGGCCTCAACCACAGGAGGAGAGCCACTTCTTGGGGGGTGCAGATGAAGCTTTGCTGAATATGAGCAGCCCTGGGGGCTTGAGGCTTATTCCAAGAGTTTTTGTAGCAGCCAGGATGTCTCAGGAGACAACCTAAGCACAGCACACAACAGACATCAAAAACCAGACACCTCCTGGGAATTTGACCCTATCTCCAAGCTGACTTAGTAGGAGCAACCCTCAAAGCAAGCCCAGGGAAGAGCAATTGCTCTGAGCTTCATTTAATCAGCCAGAGTAAATAGGTAACTTCTAAAGGACTTGTGTGCCTGGAGGCTGGTCTGGTTTTCCCTGGGCTGCTCTGACACTTGAGGAAAAAAGATCCTTTTATAATAGCCATGTGAAGCCAGCAGCCATTCGGAGCAGCCTCTGGCCGGTGTGCCCCTCGAAATGCTTGTCCTCCCCAGCTTCTGCAGGCACAGCCCCCAGGTGCCCTGAGTTAGGAGCATGGCCATTGTGCTCCGGCTGCCTAAATCATTCAGAGACGCCTCTGATGTGAGAAATGAGGAAGTAGAAGTGCTCCACTGACCCAATTACTGCAAGGAAAGCCAAGGGAGAAAAGCAGGCTTAAATTTGGGACCTCCTCTACATCAGTATTTCTGCTCCGGGGCTGGGGAACCTCAGGGCCATATTTGCTGGATACGCAGGGCTGTTGGTGCCATCAGCTTCACTGTGCTGCTGCTTCTCCTTCAGGGTCCTGCTGTCTGTGGGTCAGCTGCTCTGTGAGCTGCACAGGGCTGCAGCCCCTCTTTGCTCTGTTATTGCTGGGGTGCAGCTGCCAAGCAAAGTCAACCAGGCATTTCTCCGCTAGCCTGGAGCTTTGATTCCAAAGGAGAGAGTTTTTTCACCCCGAGGACAGGGTTGGGTTTTGCTCCTGCTTTGATTTATTTGCACTAGGGCCAGGGTTTGTCTCTCCACTTAGACTGATTTTGCAGCAGCCTGGATGGAGACAAAAGCACTAAGAGATGCTTTCTTTGGCTGATGGTTTGGTTTACTGGTTTTGCTTCCTAACTGAGACAATGAGTCTGAAAAAAGCAGCTTCCCTAAAGCACCTCTGCCCTTGCAGAGCACAGTGGGCCTGGTTACATGGGATAAACATGTCTCCTGTGACTAAACCCTAGACCTGGCTCCAGAGAGGAGGTTGGAAACCCCTGCAGCATCCTTCACACCACCTGTACAGGGAGTCGCTGGCAAAGTGAAAGGGATTTCCTGTGGTGTTTGGTGAAATGAGTCAGCGCGGCATGCATCCAGCTGGGCATGGCTGGCAGGCTGGCCAGGAACCAGCCAGCAGCTTGTGCCCAGCAGCATGAGGAGGAAGCGTGACAAGCGCACACAGAGGTGACTTGCCCATGGCATGTCTGTGGAATAGCAGGGATGTGTCCTGCCCACCGTTGGGCTGCTGTTCTCTTTCTGAAGCAGCCATGCACCAAAACCAAGCCCTCGCCAGGGCAGGCAGGGTCCAGGTGGGATACGGGCAGCAGTGGGAGATGCTTCAGCTCAGAAGCACTGGTACAAGGGGCCATGCCTGGTCCTTCTACTGTGGACCTCCACCAGTGCCACGCAGCATAGCCAGTGTCTCGGTGCCCTTTGCCCATCTGAGTGCTGGAAAGGTTGAGTGCCTTATGGGTGGCATTTCCAAGATACTCTGCATTCCAGAGAAGCTACCATGAGTCACTCACTTGCTGTCTCACATACATACACACATGCACACAAAAAGTCCCAGGAGAGATTAGACATGGCTCACTTTGTTCTAAGTCATTTTTATCTGCCTCAGCCCCATATTGAACTGAGAACTGCACAATGTGGGGAAACAAATGGTGCTTTCTGCATGCAGGTGGGTCCTTGGCTCTGGTCAAGCAGATTTCTCCGACTCTCAGTGGCAGGAGCCTGTCCTAGCTTTCCCATCACATTTGCATGGGAGGACAGTGTCCTGGCGCTGTCTCTTGGGGAGGCTGGGGGTGGGCAGATGTGCTCATGCTGTGCCTCACTTCAGGCAGGACCAGGATGCCACTGCTTCTATGCAGCTCTCTCAAAGGCACAGCCATCTGCTACTGCCTGGCCCAGCCAGCCCAGCCATGCATGGGTGATGCTGACACTTTGCAGTGGCACCCACATCGGTTTGCAGAGCCCTCGGAAGTGCCAGAGCTGCTATTGATGCCCCACTTTCTGGGGCCACGTGTGCTCTTTTTGGGGCACGTGGGCTCTGGCTTAGCAGGTTATGCCAGGGAGCTGGGCTCCCTGCAGATGCCTGGCTGTCCTCGGCACACTTCACTCTGCACTGGCTCTCACATGCCTGCACAAAGCTACCCACTGCATGCAGCCAGTGCAGGATCTCGGCCCCTTGCCTAAGTTATTTCCAAGTGTCCTCCAGTTTCACACCTGGAGTCCCATTCCTTCAGCCTCAAGTATCTTGATACTATAATTTTCTTTCTGCTCCCTCAGATTAGACCCCATATCTCCAGTTTACTCTTATGGCTCTGGGTCAGGAACCTGGAGCTACCTCTTTTTAGCTGATAATTTTTAAACTCAGCAATTCAGCACCTGCCAGTGTCATAACCATTAATTTCTGACTGTGTCCAGGCTCCTGGCACTGCAGCCCCCAAGTAAAGCTTTGCCTTACTCCCCTCCATGATTTCTGGATGTTGTCATCCCATGGTGCCTGGAGCATGCCTGTTGGGGTTAGAGGCAAGAAACCCCTATGCTGCCCCATGCAGATCTCCAGCACCGAGAGCTGGAGGACCCCTCCCGACAGCCAAGCCCAACCCTCCTGCGTGCCTATCCTGCGCTGCCACACCCAGCTGTCCTCTTCACAGTCACGTTGTCTGCTTGGCGATGTTTTCTCCATCTACTTGTTTCTAGAAGAAACATCTTTTCCAGCCTTTCCAGGTGAGCATAGTCTCACAGCACCGGGAAATCCCCAGATGGGATGACTAAAATAAAGTCATGTCCATAGTGCCGGAAACACCGGTACCAGAAGCGCAGCCCGAGACTCCCATGCCTCTCCTGGACCTCCAGACAACCCTTTTCCCCTCCAGCACTGACCAATAACTCTTCTACTTCACCATGCCAGAGCAGGTGGTGCGAAGCACCTGGGCCATTCCCAAATGTAACATACCACTGATTCTTCCCCAAAATACTGGGAAACATAAGGCGGATTGTTGCTCATCTTCCTCACAAAGAAAAAGAGCCTCAGGCTGGGCACGGAGCCAGCCACCAGCACACAAGCCAGAGGAAATGTGTTTCTCTGACTTTTTGCCTCTCCATATGCAAGGTGGGTGCTGCACCAGCCTGGGAGCGCTTTCTGCCCCAGCTCCTGATGCGCCAGCCAGGAAGCGCTTTCTGCCCCAGCTTCTGCTGCGCCAGCCTGGGAGCACTTTCTGTTGTGGCTCCTGCCACGCCAGCCAAGCCTGGCGTGAGTGCAGGAGGGAGTGGGCAGCCCCTCTGCGGGTTGAGGTTTTACACGGGTCAAATGGAAGTCCCCTCAGGTGCTCCTGCTGGTGCTTTGAGTGCTCCAGCCAGACACAGCTGCCAGGGATGGTTTTACCCCTCAGGCCCAGAGGCTGCCATAAGGAGAGGGGTGGGAAGAGATGAGATGTCCTCAGGGAGGTGGCAAGAACTTGCCCCACTCTGAGGGAGGGGGACAGAGTGCCATCAATGACCTCATGCACATGGGGTGCTCCTGCACGCTGAGCCTGTGCGACTGTGATTCTTAAGGTCATTCCCAGGCTACGATGTGCTACACAGGGCAGTGGGACATTGAGGAATATGTCCACATATCTGATGGGATTGCCTCTACCTGGGAGGCTCATCTGTCTCCCACCAGTCCCACCCCATGCTAAGCATTCAGATCTGGGACCCGAAAACACCCATCACTCCACCATCCCCATCACTCCCTCTGCTGCTCCGGCATCAAGACCTGTCACATGGATGGAATTGTCACCAAAGGGGCTGCTGCCGCCGTTGCAGTCCAGCTGGCCTACAGTGTGATTTATGGGATGTTTCCCCACCTCACTCACCCAGCAGACACTGAGACCATGCAGGGCATTCCTCCTCATCTTCCTGCCTCTGTGAGCCAAAGAACCACCACATGCCTCTGTGTGTGTGAGCATACATGTGTGCCTTGGGGTGAGTGTGGGGGATTTCCTGGGCTTTTAAAAAGATACGGAAAATTTGTGATTTTAAAACAGAAAAAATTTGCAGAAATGTTTCAGTGCATCTTCTCTGAGCTGTTCTGCAGGACCCTGCAAGAAGAGAAAGGTGAGGAGCAATTGGCAGGAGGGGGCCTCCCAGGGGTCACCTCAACCCTCTCCCTCCCATGTGGCTTGAAGTGAGGTTGTGTGGCTAAATCATCACTGCTTGGGGTGCAGGCACCCAGGGCACAGGGATACACCCCACGAGTCATAGAATCACCTGGTTGGAAGAGACCTTCAAGATCATCGAGTCCAACCATTCGCCCTGCACTGTCAGGGTCTCTAAACCATATTGCTCAACACCAAATCTACACGGTTTTAAAACACTTCCAGGGATGGGGACTCCACCACCTCCCTGGGCAGCCTGTTCCAATACTTCACAACCCTCTCTGTAAAGAAATTTTTCCTGCTAAAGTCACTAAATTTCCCCTGGTGCAACTTGAGGCCATTCCCTCTCGTCCTGTTATTCATAACGTGGGAGAAGAGACCGACCCCCATCTCCCTACAACTTCCTTTCAGGTAATTGTAGAGAGCGAGAAGGTCCCCCCTGAGCCTCCTCTTCTCCAGACTAAACAGTCCCAGCTCCCTCAGTCGCTCCTCATAGGACAAGTTCTCTAAACCCTTCACTAGTTTTGTTGCCCTTCTCTGAACCCACTCCAGCACCTCAACACCCTTCTTGAAGTGAGGTGCCCCAAACTAGACACAGTACTCCAGGTGTGGCCTCACCAGTGCTGAGTATAGGGGGACAATCACTTCCCTGCTCCTGCTGGCCACACTGTTTCTGATATATGCCAGGATTCTGTTGGCTGCGTGGGCACACTGCTGGCCCATGTTCAATGGGCTGTTGACCAGCACGCCCAGGTTCTTCTCTGCTGTGCAGCTTTCCAGCTGCAATTCCCCAAGCCTGTAACGCTACAGGGGTTTGTGGTGGCCTAAGTGCAGGGCCCGGCAATTGGTCTTGTTGAATTTCATACAGTTGGCCTCGGCCCATCAATCCAGTCTGTCCAGGTCCCTCTGTAGAGCCTCCTGACCCTTAGGCAGATCAACACTACCTCCCAATTTAGTGTCATCTGCAAAATTGCTGAGGGTGCACTCAATCCCTCATCCAGATAATTGATAAAGATGTTAAAGAGAACAGGCCCCAACACTGAGCCCTGTGGAACAGCACTGGTGACCGGCCGCCAGCTAGATTTAACTCCATTCACCACCACGCTCTGGGCCCAGCCGTCCAGCCAGTTTTTGATCCAGCGAAGCGTACACTCTTCCAAGCCATAGGCAGCCAGCTTCTGCAGAAGAATATTATGGGAAACAGTGTCAAAGGCTTTGCTAAAATTGAGGTAAACAACACCCACAGTTCTTCTCTCATCCACTAAACGGGTCATTTTATCATAGGAGATCGGGTTGGTCAAACAAGACCTTGCCCTTCATAAATCCATGTTGGCTGGGCCTGATCATCTGACTGTCTTGTACATGACAACACTAAGGATGATCTGTTCCAGGAGTTTACCTGGCGATGAGGTCAGACTGACAGGCCGGTAGTTCCCTGGGTCTTCCCTCTTACCTTTCTTGTTGATCGATGTCAGGTTTGCCAACCTCCAGTCAGCTGGTACCTCCCTTGTTAGCCAGGTATACGTGCATCTCTTGCTGTTTCCTGGCCTCCAGCCCTGCCCCTGCAAATGCAAAGTGCCTTGCAGATTCCCAGCGCTGGGGGACGAGGGGACAGCCTCTCCTGCTTCATAGCAATAAGCCATCTGCATCCTGAAGGCAAATTCCCCCCCCAAATTGCCATTTCCTCAGGCTTTGTAAACTAGCAGGTACTGAAGGCAGCTGCCAACTCCCTGGGGCACTCCAGCCTCAGGTACAAGCCCAGACTGATCTGTGGAGGGAAATAAAGGCTCCTGTAGCCTGAGAGCAGCAGGGCACTGCCTGCAACCCAGTCTCCTCCTCCCCCTCTTCAGTGAGAAGGAATGTTGGTCCAGGCAGAGACCACACCTAAATTCCCCTTCCTCTGTAACCCTCCCTTTCCTCACCTTGCTGCTGGACACAGGCCAGGACACCGAGCCAACTGGGTTCTGCAGCAGAGCTTACCACTGCTCTTGTCCTCCCTTTCCTTTTGTTTTTTCCTCTACTCCTGACACTGCCACCCCAGAGGAAGAGAGGGGGAGTTTCTTGCTCACTCGCTCCTGTTTACACAAACCCGCTCGAGTGAATCCTCTCCTGATGTCTTTGAGAAACTACAGCACTCTGAGTGAGCCCGTGGGTGCTGGCTTTAAATCGTCATCTTCTGTGGATTACAATAGCTGGATGAGAAGATAAATTTTTTCTCTCTTCTTTCCTTTCTCATTCCTTCCTTTTCACTTCTCCTTCTGAAGCCGGAGCAGTTCCCAGCTGGTGGGCACAATGCTGGTGGGAGCCCTGAGCAGCCTCCTGCTCCTCTGCCTGGTTGACGAGGGCATCAGCAAAGTCAAGAGATACTATATTGGTGCAGTGGAGACTGCCTGGGATTACATGCACAGCGACCTTCTCTCCGTGCTGCAAGCACCTGCACGGTAAAGTTCTTTCTATTGCAATTCCAGCACCCTCCTGTTGGTGTTCTTCCACCCTGGCATGCACAGTGCTGTGAGCCTGGGTCCAGGTAGGCAGATGTATGGGGACAACTTGTCAGGGTGGGCTCACTGAGCTGCTGGTACAGCTGGGAATGGGTGTTTCTGTGCAATGAGGAGCAACTAAATGCAACCTCTGATAATGCACAGGTGAAATAAATCTGCAGAGAGATATGCAGACCTGCTCTGCACTGCTGCTCTGTGCTGCTTTATCTTAATGCTCTTTGCTTGTGACCCTTTAAAGTCTGTGCCAAGAGCTGTTTCTCCAGCTTGTGGTCTGCATCCTGGGAGCTTTGGGGACGTGTGATAGGAGATGGCATCCTGTGCCTCCCTTCCTCAGGGCTGCAGAGGTTGGCTGTGCCTCCTGACATAACTAGGAGCAGTTAAAGGCTCTCCACTGTGTCTGGCCTTGGTAAAACCCAGCTTTAGTTATTTGTATGTTTGTGTACATTACAATGCTGGGGCTGAAACTTTTTTCTTTAGGAAATGAAAATAATTTTTAGTTTTTGGGCAAAGAATGGTGTTTTTACTCAGTGACAAGAGAGAGGAAGGCATGGTGGTTTTGCCCAAACACTTTGGATTAGGAAGGAAAAGTGGCAGTTGCATTGCTCGGACATCAGAATGGTGTCTGGAGACGCAGCTGCTTTGGACATGCACCACTGTGCATGGGCTGTTCTGAGCTCAGTATGGGGAGCAGAGCTGAAGAGCTGCATCCCTTGTGGATCAATCCGTACCCCTTCCCTCTGCCCTGCTGTCACATCCCCTTCCCCGGGCTCCGTGCTGAGGCGATGTTAGCCCACGGCCTCGTCTCAGACCCACGCTGGCTTGACAGCAAGGAGTTGTGGTCAGGTATGGGAAACTGGACTCTGGTGATGACCCAGGTCAGCCTGCCATAGTCACTGTATCAAAGTTACGTTGTTTTAGCCCTGCTTTGGTTACTTCAATAGGAAAACTGCCTCCAGCACCCCCTGCTTCACTAATGTCGCCCCCCCGCCCTCCTTTTACTAATGTTGCACTCAGATACATTAGGCTACAGTGGAGGTGAGGTCACTCACGCTGTTAATTTAACTCTTTGGCTTTCCATTTCAGGTCTGGCTTTAATGACATGCTTGCACACTGTTTCTGGCCCAGGAATGATACAGGGAGCTGGCTCTGCCCTAGGGACAAGCAGGGCACCAGTAGTCAGTCTGAGGTCACTCGTCCTTTTCTAAAATGGGGAACTTCGGCTTTCCCAGAAGAGCTTGGTGGTGTGCAGTGTGCCCTACCCAGAGAGATAAGGCACACCTGGGCAGCCTGGCTCCCTGGGGAGTCGTGATGGGAACTGGGGCTTGCTTGGCATGGTTGTTCACAGCTGGATGACAGTGTCTTTTCCCTAGCCCTGCAGCATCAGCCTGGTTCCCCTCGTGTGGGGAAGGCACAGGAAAATAGCCAGGCTGGGGAGAAGGGGCATGCAGGAATGTGCCAGGAAAGCGTAGCAGGAGCAGAGCTGCCGCTGAAATTGAGGTGCCTCCAATCTGTGCATAAGGTGTCTTCTGCTCCACCCGTTATCCCTTGTGGTACCAGCATCTCATGGCAGCCCCCAAGGGTGCACCTCCAGGCAGTGTCTCCAAAACCCCTGTATGTATCCAGTGGTTTCTCTGGCATGTTTGTGGAAAGCTCTGCCAAATGAATGGGCTACAGCACACCAGGCCAGAGCTGCTTACACCTTTCCCATGATTTCAGTTTCTCTTCCTCCCAAACACAACCCTATCAGCAGAGTCAGAGCTAGGACTAGAACGACCTGTGATGGCCCCAGAGATCTCTGCTCCGGCTCGGAGCTGGCAGTCATGTAGCAGCAGCAGCCCGTGTTTGAGTTCTTCGGCGGTGCAGTGTTTACCTTGTCCATCTCCCGGCTCTGAGATGAACAGATAGTGCGGCTAACAATGCTGATTGAAGGCGCCAGGAACCTATCTCCCTGCCTTGGCTTCAGCTACCCTTGACATAGGAAGTCCACGGGGAACCCAAGTGCAGAGGACTATCCAGAAGCACTTGGATCAGATGTCCCTGTGCCAAACTCTGTCTCCTCATCCCCTGCAAAGGCTTTGCTGTGCCAGCTGGGACCTAGCACTGATGTCACGACATCTTCTCCTAGCCATGCCTCTGCATGCCAGCAAAATCTCCCTGGCTCCGCAGGATTTCTGCCTTGTTTACCACAGAATTAGCAGGACCAGACCTTCATATGTCAGGGATGAGATTCCTTGAGTTAGAGATTAAGGCACAGCTTCCCCACAGTGGAAAGCCCAGTGCCAGCAACCCCATGGCATTGCTGCCTTCCAGCATGAGGTCACGCTAGAGAGCAAAGTTTGGTCTAGAGCCTACTGCCATCAAGCAAGGAATGATAACAACTCGAAGGCAAAGTCAGCTGAATGATAACAACTCCAACAAAGTCAACTGAAGCCATGTCTGCTAGGGGCTTCCTGCCAGCCTGAACACGGGGTTCTAGCCATGGTGGGAAAGGCTGGAGGTGGGCATGCATGGCTTTTTTTGCGTGCTCATCCTGCTCTGGCCCCAGGAGGGTGAACCGTGAACTCCTACTCTCCCCACAGTATTCTCCAGCTGCAGGTGGCTTCCAGCCAGCAGCGTGGGGGTGAGTGTGCGTCACCGCTTCCTAAATTTGAGTCACTGTGGCTCCTTCCTCTTCCTCTTGAGGAAGAGTCACAAAAGGAACCACTGCTTGAATGAAGGCTTAGTCAGAGGGGAATCTCCTTGCTTCTTCAGAGAGAAGAAAATACCACCTGTTTTTTGCAAATAAAACAAGACTGGAAGCAGCTTATCTGATTACTGGAAATGGTCTCAGTCCTGAGGCTGATAAGCCAGCCTCTAAAATCCCTGGAGAAATTAATGGGTTTTGTTATCATAATTCCTGGATTCCTTCTGGAAAATGAATTTGTTAAACTGCTTATAGAAAGAAAATGGCCAGTGGAGGTAAGTGTAGCAAAAAATGTGTTCAAGGCTCCTTTATGCTTCTGCTGCAAGGAGTAGTTTTTTAGGGGCTGGCTGTAAACTCCAGTTTGGTCAGAAAAGAAACAAATGTGGGGACATTGCTCAGACTGTGGAGCAAACTGCTGTGACCTGCCATGCAGCCCAACACAGTTTCTTTCCGAGGGAGGATGCTCAAGGTTATGTGTGATGTCATGTGTCTGCCACTCCTGAACGTGCTGGGGATGGGGTGGGGCGCAGCTGCGGGACAGAGGCCAACATGGCACTGCTATCGCAGCACTCTCAGTGCCCCGGGTCTCCGCTGGTGGGGAAGCACAAAGTCAGGAAAGGCACAAGACAGGAGGCTGGCAGTGATGCCTATGGCTATGCCCACTCCCATCTGCAGCTGGGTACAACGCTGTGCCTCCTGCCGTTATGTCTTCTTTCATTGTGACTAACACTGTGACATTGATCATTGCCACATTGTCATCCTTGAGCTGAGAAAAACATTTCCAAACACACCTTAGGGTTGTCAGGAAACCCAAAGTACACAACAGGGTGAGTGACCTCTGGAGCCAGCATGGCACAGGCAAGAGGATGGCTGCTGCCCATCCATGGATGGGGTTGTGCAATCAGCCTTGGCTTTTTCTTCCTCCTGCAGCATGTCGGGGCACCTGGGCCCACGGCTCCCCACACCTGGTGTTTCTCCCCAGTACAGGAAGGCTGTGTTTGTGGAGTACCCTGATGCCTCGTTCACACAGCCCAAGCCCAAGCCAGCATGGATGGGTAAGAAGCACCTGCAGCGTGGTGAGCCCTAGTTCTCTTTGACAGCAGCCAACTGTTCCTGGGTTGGGGGCTGGCAGCTCCTTGGCTAGGAATGGGAAAGCACCTGGCTAGAGTCCCAGTACAGCAGGGCTGCTGGGGAGCCTTGCTGGTGCCGGAGCTGTTGATGCTGCCATGCTACATGAGGGACAACCGCTAATTGTGCAGGTGGAAAGCCCAAACCCTTTGGGGCCCGTGGCTGGGTGTGAGATGCCTGACCCCTGCTGCCTGACTCTGGTGTCTTCTCTCCTTCAGGTCTTTTGGGCCCCACTATCCAAGCAGAAGTCTATGACACGGTGGTCATCATGTTTAAGAACCTGGCCTCCCGCCCGTACAACCTCCATGCCGTTGGAGTCTCCTACTGGAAAGCGTCAGAGGGTAAGTCAGCCAATAGCCAGGTGCTGCAAGCCTTGTGCCGTGCATCCCGCTCTGCTGCCTGCCAGGAAGGAGCACATCCCTCCCTGACCCTGCGATTCATATGAATCTATGTGAACAGACAGTCACGGAGATGCCTTAGCCTGGGGGAACAACAAGACCATGTCCAGCCCAGAAATGTGCTGAGATGAGCAAACCTGTATCAGTTATAGAGGTAATACATAGGTTAAACCAGAGGTCTGGATGCTTAGTGCTAGGAAGACTGTGCCCTCCAGCACCAGGGCACATGGTGGGTGCACAGCAAGTGCAGAGCAAGTCTCCAGCACAGCTCTGCTCACTGCCCTGAGACCAGCCATCACCGGTGGGAGCTGGGCTGGGCCTAGGGGCTGGGGTGGAGAAAGGCTGTGCTCCGGGTTGGGGAAAGAGGTATTTCTGTAGCCACAGTGTGTTTGGGATGAGCCTCCACTGAAATGTGTCTGTTCCTTTGGCTTTAGGTGCAGGGTATGAAGATGAGACCAGCCAGCAGGAGAAGGAGGGTGACAGGGTGGATCCAGGAAAGACACACACATACATCTGGGAAATCCAGCAAAACCAAGGCCCAATGGATGGCGACACACTATGCTTGACCCACTCCTACTCCTCCAACACCGACAGTGTGAAGGATATCAACTCTGGTTTGATCGGTGCCCTGCTGGTGTGCCGACCTGGTAAGGACAGTAGAGGATGAGGACAGGTCACATGCAATCATGAACTGAAAAGCAGAAAAATCAAAGATGCCTTCCAGTGGCTGAACATGGCAGTGGAGTCAGTAAGTTGTGGTCTACAACAGTACTTTTAGGGTTTGGCCCTTTCCTCAAAGAGTCTTTCCCAGTGCAGGAGCCAAACACACTTTGGATTTCCCTTCTGGTGAGAAATCAGTTGCTTCTTTCCTGTGCAATATTTCAGACCACAGCTGAAATCTTCTACCTTTTATCTGGACCTTATCTATCCATAAGGTAAATTGCTATGGAGGCATAAATTATGGACTCACGGAATGGGCTGGGCTGGAAGGGACCTCAAAGATCCTCTAGTTCCAACTCCCCTGCCATGGGCAGGGAAACCCTCCACTACACCAGGTTGCCCAAAGCCTCATCCAACCTGGCCTTGAACACTTCCAGAGATGGGGCATCTATAACTTCTCTGGGCAACCTGTTCCAGTGCCTCACCACCCTCAATGTAAAAAATTTCTTTCTTATATCTAATCTGAATCTGCCCTCTTTCAATTTAAAGCCATTTACCCTGTCCTATCACTACACACCCTTGTAAAAAGTCCCTCCTCAGCTTTCCTGTAGGCCCCCTTTAGGTACTGGAAAGCTGCTATAAGATCACCCCGGAGCCTTCTCTTCTCCAGGCTGAACAGCCCCAACTCTCTCAGCCTGTCTTCATAGCAGAGGTGCTCCAGCCCTCAGATCATCTTTGTGGCCTCCTCTGGATCCGCTCCAGCAGCTCCATGTCCTTCTTGTGTTGCGGACTCCAGAGCTGAACACGGTATTCCAGGTGGGGTGTCACGAGAGCAGAGTAGAGGGGCAGAATCACTTCCCTCGATCTGCTGGCCACGCTCCTTTTGATACAGCCCAGGATACGGCTGGCTTTCTGGGCTGCCAGCGCACATTGCCGGCTCATGTTGAGCTTCTCATCCACCAGCACTTCCAAGTCCTTTTCCTCAGGGCTGCTCTCGATCCATTCTCCGCCCAGCCTGTACTTGTGCATGGAATTGCCCCAACCCACGTGTCGGACTTTGCACTTGGCCTTGTTGAACTTCATGAGGTCCTCACAGGCCCACCTCTCCAGCCTGTCAAGGTCCCTCTGAATTTTTGTCTTTCAGAGCTTCACTAAGCTTGGATCAGTAAGTGTCAGCCAGGGTGCTTTGTCAAAAAGGGTTTTGTTGGAAGAAATAGAGGGGAGTTTGTATCAGCAGGGGTTAAGGATCAGGCAGGAGAGAGGCAAGACACCTAGGGCACTGCCTGGTCCACGACACCTGTGCCTGCTCTCCTTCCTTCAGTAAACACTGGAGGTGCTGGAATCCTACCTGTTAATACTTGCTGGGTGCAAGGCACTGAGAAGTGTACCTAGGGTGAGACTGGTCATCCCTGGTTGAGCCATCTCCTGGAAGCAGTTGTCTGGACCCCTCTATAGTCACTGGAGAGGAATGAGTGCAAGTCATGTTCCAGGGCACTGTCTGCAGGCTCCAGTGATTCACCAGGAGCAGTTTCTCCACAAGTGCAAGTGCAGACAATGGTGCTGATGAAGGGGCTAGATAAAATGGGCTCTTGCAGGTGACTAAGTGAAGACAGTAAGACTGAGAGCCTGCAAGGGGAAAGCAGCACAAACTGACATTTCAATGCCTTCTGAGGGCAGCTGCCTCTCAACCATGGGCTTTCGGGGACTGCAAGGCTGGAAACAAGGCTGTGCCAGTCTTGAGACATGACAAAAGCAATCCACAGCCTGGCCTTGATTTACCAGTTCTCGGAGGGCACAAAGGGAATTCCCTGGGGAGATGAGCATGCTGCTTGCTGACTTGTAATGAGATCCATCCCATGGCATCTTGCAGGGACCCTGGCAAGTGATGGGAACGAGGACATGCAGCAAAAGTTTGTGATGCTCTTCGCAGTGTTTGATGAAGGTAACTACCCTGCCGACTGGTGTCAGACCCTGAATTCAGCCTGATTTGGTGCGCACGTTTTGGCCATGGTGTGAGCTCCCACTCTGCCTCCCAAGGGTTTGAGCCTTTTACAGGCCCTGCAACCAGTGCTCCTGGTGAAGTACTGCCACTCCTTCTGTGTCTCAGGCGCAGGGAACTTGCAGCCGCCTCAGCTCTCCTCTCCCATGCCCTGGCCTTGTTCCCATCACGCAGGCTAAAGCTGTGGGGAAATAATGCTCTCTCATGTGCAATGGTCACCACCACATTGATGCAGAGTTGTGGCCAGGCCTGCTGTGGATTTCCAACAGGTACCACACATCTGATCTCCCAGGATTTTGGCTTTCATATTTTCACAACAGTGGGAAGGTTTCTTTTTTCTTAGAAATGCTCTCAAGTGAAAGCTCACTTGCATCCTCCTCTCTCCACAGGGAAAAGCTGGTACTCTGAGACTGGTTCTGCAACAGCTCCCCTGCCACACAACAGGCCAGAGATGCACACCATCAATGGCTACATCAATGGCTCACTGCCTGGTGAGTACTGGTGTGCTGGGGACAGGGATAGAGGACATGGGAGGAGTAGGAACAGGGGTGTAGCCAGGTCTATAAACTCAAGGTAGGTTGTGAAAGGATGTGAGAAGGCACATCAAGAGAAGTTTCCAGGTGATGGATCTGTTGGGCTGTTTTCACCCCAGGGGACTATCACATCCTCAACTCCTTGATCTGCCTTGCCCATTTACAGTGAGGCAGGACCTGTTTCTGTTGCTGACCTCCTTACAGCTGACCTCCTCAGAGGTCTCCAGGAATAGTGCTGGTAAAAAAGAGTTTTATCTCTAGTAGCCCTGTGAATGATGCTGGAGGTAGCATTTAGGGGAAAATTCAGCGCTCACTAGGCTGGCTCTAACAACACACCTCTGTAGGATTTGGGGAATAGAATCATAGAATTATTTAGGTTGGAAAAGACCCTTAAGATCATCAAGTCAAATCATAAACCTACTACTGCTAAGTCCACCACTAAACCATGTACTGAAGTGCCACATCTTTCAAATAATGGCAGGGATGGTCACTCAACCACTTCCCTGGGCAGCCTTTTCCAGTGTTTAATAAATCTTTCAGTGAAGAAATTTTTCCTAATATCTAATCTAAAACCCCCCTGGTGCAACTTGAGGATATTTCTTCTTGCCTTATCACTTGTTACTTGGGAGAAGGGACTGACACCCACCTTGCTACAACTTCCTTTCAGATAGTTGTAGAGAGTGATAAGGTCTCCCCTCAGCCTTCTTTTCTCCAGAAAAGCAAAAGAAAAGGTTGTTGGTGGTCTCATTGAAGAGAAAAGTTAGCGTTTCCTGATGTTCTTCTTGGAGAAGGTCAAGAGCTGCTTGAGAGTGAAGAATCTCCAAGGAAAATTGGGAAACACTGTCAGGAGAGTGACAGTGTTTACCATTAGCAACCTGGTGCTAATGAACCACACCCTGAAACCTCCCACCTGGGTCTGGCTGTTCTCCAATAAAAGGCAAAAGCAAAACTTCCCTGAATTCCCTGTCCTGGTGAATCAAAGGAGCTTAAGAGCTAAGTAGAATCTGGTGGTCAGCCACTGTGTCTGCACAGTGGGTTTCCCCTCAAGAAGGTATCCACCTCCACCCAGCAACCTCCTGTCTGGCTGGGGTACTTGGCCTGAGAGGTGGCAATGGAGTGCTGAGGGCCTCAGGATAGAGCCTCCACCCTGTCTCCTTCTGGGCTCTTGGATCTGTTCCAGTCACCTATCGTGCTCAGGGCCAAAAACAAGTGCTTGACTCTGTATTTGACTTTCTTTGGCTTCAGCTTCCAAGAACTTGTTCTTGTTATTCATTTCCGTGCTAGATTAGAGCCCTTCAGCACACCCTGATTTCTCCCCAGGAAAATATTTTTACAATGCAGTCAAGTCCTCTCCCATTTCCTAAGGACACTGAGCTCTTTGAGTCTCTCCAAGGAAGGAATTTTCTCCAGCCTTCAAATAACCCTGGTGACCTCGTTCTTCTCTTTTGGGGATATTTCAACTATTGCTGAGGAGTCATGCCCCAGATGCAATGTTTTAGTAGTGAGATTGCCAGTGTTGGGATCAGACAAACAATTCCCCTTTCCTGTTCCTAATTCCCTTATTTATGGAGTCAAGGAGCACATCTACCTCTTTTACCACTGCATCCCATTGCGAGCTCCCATCAGCACACCTCCCAAAGCCTCCACTCTGTAAAGCTAGTCTTATCTCAGGGACATGATTTGGTCTGTGCTTCTGTTTTGCTCAGACACTCCACATTCACATGTGACTTCTCCAGCTTGAAGCCACCACCTTATGAGGCAGAGGACTCTGCTTAGCATGTTAGGCTCCGAGTCCATGACACCAAGAGCAGGGAAAAGGGATGGACGCAGTGCTGATTGCTTTCCTTCTCTCCTGGCAGGTCTTACACTGTGCCTCAAGAAGCAGGTCCACTGGCATGTGATCGGGTTGGGCACAGGGCCAGAAGTGCACTCCATCTTCTTTGAAGCCCACACATTCCTGGTGAGAGGCCACCGTCTCAGCAGCCTAGAAATCTCCCCTGCCACTTATCTCACAGCCCAGACCATGCCAGGAACAGTTGGCTGGTTTCGGATGTTCTGCCAAATACCGTCCCATCAGCAAGGTAAATTATTCTGCAAGAGCTCGGGGGAAAAGAAGTTCAGGGGATGGACCAGGCTCAGAGTTTTATGCAGTGCTGCAGCTCCAAAGCCCCTCCTGCTCCATGGTGTTACATGCACGCACAATCTGGCCTGCAATCAGGATGGCATAGGTTGACCCATTTGATGGGGACAGTAGTGGAGAGGACATCTCCCCATCAGTCTAGGGGAGTGTGCACTTGTGCTGTCATGTCGATGTGACCATTTCTGCTTGGCTTGTCTATACACAGCTGGGATGGAGGCAATTGTAAAGGTGGAGGAGTGTCTGGAGGAGCGCCTGGTGAGGATGGGAAAGCTGTCAGATGAGCCAGAGGATTACCTTGAAGAAGATGAGGAAACTTATCATGTGATCCAAGCGCGCTCTTTTGCTAAAGAGAAGCCTGTGACCTGGACTCACTACATTGCAGCTGAAGAAATGGACTGGGACTATGCCCCTGTGAAGCCAGTGTCTCTGGACAGGTGAGAGTGGGCATGTGTGCCCATAAGGCTGCTCCTTGAGGCACTCCTGCCAGCTCTTCCTTTTTCCCCCAGAAATTTATTTTCCTTGTGCCCAACCTGGACAGTTTTATTCTTCCTTATTAATGTTAACAATATGGATGCAGGACAAGGAAGGTCTTGGGGAGAAGATGAGAAGGGAGGAAGTGGCTTTGCTCCATTTTACCAAATGCCCTGCAGAGATATTTGTCTCTGAGGCATTTGTCTGCCACCCAGGTCTCTGCAGTCAGCCCCTTCTGAGCTGGCAGCAATGCCTGGTGACCCTTGTCACCCTCTAGCCAGGAGGCCCTGCACAGCCAGGACATGTGCCTGCAGTCCCAGAGTGTGGATCTCCTTGCCCTGTCTGGAAGGACCTGTCTTAGATGGTAGAAACACTTCAAGGGAGAAGTGATGCAAGTGCAATATCTCAGCAAAAGTACCTTACTTGTCATCAGTCCCAACATCACTCTGCTGACACAGGCTGTGTGAGATAGAGCTGGCTTGGTAGTGGGATCACTGGGTTCTGCCCTAGACGAGAATCCCAGCTAGCAGCCACTGGACCAAAGCACGTGGGACAGAAATCCCTACCTGCAGCCCCACCAGCAGGGTAAGCCAAAGGAGGTCCTCTTGGGCCTAGGGCTGGCGTTGCTCCTGGGGGAGCTGGGATGATCAAGAAAAGGCAGCTGCTCTGTTGCCTTATGTCCACGTATTGGGAATGTTCCCTGACACAGGACAACCTGCCATGCTCTCAACTTTCAGTCCCCACTTCCCTCCAAGACAGGGCAGTGTCAGCCTGAGGCTCCTGCTGTGCAACATAGTTGAAGCTTTCTCCGTTAAAGAAGCACTAAATCACTTGAAACATTATTCCCCAGGATGCATATTGTGATTGCATGTATGTGTCCCCACTGCACTGGTAGTCCCCAGGCAGCTATGTAAGTCCTTGCATGATGGAAGGTCTTGCTCTGGTTCTGACAGCATCCCGCATGTGGCGGTTTGCTCTTTCTCTGCCTTGCCTGCAGAAACATCACGAGCCTGTTCTTGGAGGCTGGCCCTCAGCGGATTGGTTCGAAGTATAAGAAAGTGATGTTCGTGGAGTATGAGGATGCAACCTTCAAGAAGCGCAAGGTGTCAGATCAACTGGACAAGGGAATTCTGGGGCCTGTCATTAAGGGAGAGGTTGGAGATCAGTTTAAGGTGAGAGATATTGCTATCCACAAAGAGAGACTGAAAGGGGAAATTTCAAATCTCAGTGCTGTTCCTCCTAATAGCTCTTCGTTTGTGACTAAGGTCTGACTAAGGTGTAGCTAAGGTCTTGAGGTGTTCAATTATTTTTTATAATGTCCAAAGTTCACCAGAAAGACAGATGTTACTGAAAGCTAAAGCTAAGTACTCTCAGTTAGATCAGCACAGATGTGCAGGATGTGGCTCAGTCCCCTTGATTTGACTTTATTACAGGCGTCTTGGGAATCATGTAAATTAATCTGTGACACATGACATCCAGCGCCTTCCTCTGATGCAGGAGGGTCCTTGCATCCTTCACTCTTCTCCATCCATGTATGCTTACCATACAGTATTGGGGACCGTCACTTGTGTCTCCCCAAGTGCCTCTACTGACCACTTGACTTGTTTGCTGCTAGAATGGGGTGGTTTCCAGGAGCTTCACATTTCTGCTCCCTGCCTGGAGTTCCCTGGGCAGTTGTGGGCATGAAGCTGAAGTTAACGCCAGTGGCAAAGCCCTGACAGAAATGTTTAGAGAAATAAATGAAGGGCTTCATGCAGTGAAGTGGAAAGCTATTGACTGCTATGCATATTTACTCTCTTGGTCCTTTGAGGCCTCCTGGATTGACAGACATCTTCTGTCTCATATGCAAAGTGAGACTAAAGACTTTCCCTTTAATAAATTTTATATTTTCATGCCTTCCTTAAAATGGGCACTTCCCAAAAAAAAAGATGGGCAGTGTAGACTGATAGAGAAATAAAGACACTTTTTCTATTCTGACTCCTACTTTGTGGTCCCAGATACATCCGGCTTCCTCCCCATTGGACGCTGGCAGGTAGACAATCCCAGAGCACCACTCCCCGTCATTTCCCTCCCTGCAAGAACACTGAGGGCAGCCTCGAGGGCTCACAACGTTCAGAAAGCATTAAATATTCCCACTGGCTGTCCTCATTTTAGATCGTGTTCAGGAACCTGGCAAGCCGACCATACAACATCTACCCTCATGGCCTCACCAACGTAAGCTCATACCACTCCTTGAAGCCCTCTCAAGGTAAGGCAGGCCACAAGAGTTTGGGACATCACTTGGCCATTGTTATTCTTATGGGCCAAGAGAGCTTGCTGCAGCTCGTAGTAAGCCTGGTTGTTCAACCCATCCATTCAAGTGCCTAAGCCCTGAAATCCCAGAGATGATGACGACTCGATTCATGTGCCCCTTGGTGCCATGTAACCCTGTCTTTAAGGAAGGCTTGGGTGATGGCTGGAAGAAGGAGCATTATCAACCAGGAAGCTGGGACCATGTTGTCTAGTCCATCCTGGAGCCCTTCACTTTTTGATGAGGCAGGAACCGCCCTGGTGATCCTGCCTGTTTTTGCCAGTTTGCTTACAGTCCTCATTCCCTGGGCTCCCCACTGCCCAACTTTAATATGAGGGATTTATCCCCCTCTCCCAGCATCGTGGTTTTTGCTCCAAGGTTGTTGAACTATCATGTCCCCTTCCCAGAACTTCTTTCATCCCCTGCTGGCATGCTTCTAGGATCGTGACTTGTGCAAGGCCATCCCACCAGGGCAAAATTATGCCCCATCCCTCTACCCTCCTCCTCTCCGACCTTTTGGGTACATCACAATGTTGGGAGCAATTGCAGAGGCTGAAGAAAAGCTCCTCTGCTGCAGCAGAGATGGCAGCCGCCAAGGAGTTCAAGTTCACTAAGGAGCAAACTAGGTCAGCTTTGTTACCTGTTACTATTTAAAGTTTTCCTTCAGGAGAGTCAAAAGGGCAAGGTGGCCCATTGGCTGGCAGAACTAAAGGAGCCGAGCCACACAGAAGAGCTGGGAGACCTGCCCCTGCTCCTCCATCAACATCCTTAGCCGAATATGGCTCGCCAGCTTTGCCAGCAATTCAACTCTGTAAAAGTGGGCGAGTCGTGTTCCTGGAGCCACAGAGACGATGGTCTTTAAGGGAGTATAAATAAAAGGAGCTATTCCTACCCTGACTGGAACATGAGCTTTGAAAACCATGCTCTTACAGTGGCTCAGCTGGGCACTTGGAGCAAAGAAAAGTCTTTTCCTAAGGCTATGTCAGTGCAAGATCCTGCTGAATACTCAGAGGATTTATTTGCATTTGAGTTTTCCTTCTGTTCCTTCCAGATCTTCTCTTTGCTTTTCTCATAGTCTAGCTGTATTTGCTTAAAAATCTCTTTATTTGCTTTGTTTTTCACTCAGTTCCGCCCTGCCCAGCTCTGTACCTTCATCTGCAAACTCCTCTAGGAAGCCCAACACAGCTGAAACTGAGTAAATTTTCCAGTTTGCAGGAGTTTTAAGGGCTTTCAAAATTAGGCACATGCCTCTCCATCCTCACCTGGTCCCAGGGGCTCCTTTTGTCTAGATCACCTTTCCATGCAAGCAGCCAGTGTGCTGTTCCAGGGTGGGTGTGAGGCTCGGTAGTTTTCTATACAACTTGTTTGGTCAGGAAACCTCGTTTCTGAGGGCTTTTAAAAAGTGGGATCACCTTTTGCAGAAGCAGCCCAGACCTAACTGATTTGCCCTTGGGCTGTGTGTTGCCAGATAAGGATGTGAAAGACATTCCTATCTTCCCTGGCCAGTCATTCACCTACAGCTGGAGGGTCACCACTGAGGATGGGCCAACTCAGGCGGATCCTCGCTGCCTCACTCGTTTCTACTACAGCTCCATCGACCAAGTCCGAGACATGGCCTCAGGCCTGATTGGTCCTCTCCTGATCTGCTTTAAGAAGTCCATGGATCAGAGGGGAAATCAGGTGGGTCTTTCCTTTGTCCCCTCAAATGCCAGGCTGAAAGGCTGGAATAACTGTGAAGGGTGAAATATTTGAGTAAAACCAAATTTGTTATGTTCTTTTCAACCCTACCATCAGTCCCAATGCCCCTGCCTTCCCCATCCTTGTATGTCCCCTTGTCTCCAAACCTGGACCCTAATTCCTGTGAAATAGCAGTAAACTGTTACCCGTGCACCCAGGCTAAGACCTGGCAGGTATGCTGGGCCCCAGGGATGCTCTGATCAGACCAGGAATAACCACTTCCCTCTCCATCTTCTAGATAATGTCAGACAACACGAGGTTGGTGCTGTTTTCAGTCTTTGATGAGAACCGCAGCTGGTACCTGGAGGAGAACATCAGGCGGTTCTGCACTGACGCAGCCCATGTGGATAAGCAGGACCCACAGTTTTATGCGTCCAACATGATGTATGGTGAGTGGTCAGCCAGTGACTCCCTGCAAAGCTCCAGCAGACAGAGGCTCATCCCTGCCCCAGGGAACAAGCAAGGAACATGCAGCAGCTTGGCAGCCACCGGGGAATCAGCTCCTGATTAAATATTTCACCTCTGCTCTCTTCCAGCTATTAATGGCTTTGTGTTTGACAACCTCCACCCAAAACTCTGCCTGCATGAAGTTGTGTACTGGTATGTCCTCAGTGTTGGGGCCCAAACAGATTTCCTCTCCATCTTCTTCTCTGGAAACACATTCAAGCACAACACGGTATTTGAGGATGTGCTTACCCTTTTCCCGTTTTCTGGAGAAACAGTCTTCATGAGTTTGGAAAAGCCAGGTTAGTAACATGGGCTATTCTATAAATCATGGGCTTGACATCACAGTGGAGATAAGCGAGCATCTTGAGCCAGGTCTCTGGTATCTGATTGCATTTTGGCAGCCCTGAGAGGAAAGGGATGCACAACCTGCTGGAACAGCAACGTGAGAGGCAATGACAAAAACATTCCAAAGCTTAAATCAAAGAAATTAAATTACTGTATTTTACTTCATTAATAGGATGCATTAAGGCCACACATGCTACCAACTCAGTAAGCTGGCCGCAGTAACATGAGCCCTGTGGACCTTGCATCTGCACCATTGGCTCTGAGCTCGGAGGTCACGGGGAGTGGCAGTGCTCTCCCTGCTGTGGGTTCAGTGGTTGGTCACAGCTTGCCATTTATCTCCACACCTTTGCAAGGATGGAAGTTGCAGCCATGGAGCAATCCTAGAAAGGATTTGCTTCAGAGTTTGGTTTTATTTCCCCCCACTCAGCATTTTTTCCTTAGCATTTGCAAAAGCTGTGCCATTAACCTTTTCCTCACTCACAGAGGAAACACAGAATTTACCATGTGATTGCAAACACTGATATGATGGTCACGAGCCCTGCACCCTCAGCCAAGCTGACAGGGTGTCTAGATACCTCAGGAAGTTTCTAAAACCCAGCCAAACACTGCGTACATTTGAGCTCTGATTTTTGCCTGCTGATCTGAAACAGGCAAGCAGCTTGACCAGCAGCAGAGCTGGTTATTACACACCTCCTCACCCAGTCTTAGCAGCTGGAGAAGAGGTGCTTGTTGCAGGGAGTAAACATGTTGCCTGAGAACGTGAGCAAGAGGCAGTCTTTTCATTTCTTTCTCGAGTGGGAGAGACATGACGACTGTGTCTGGGAAAGAGTTGTATTTGACAGCACCAGCATGTCTTTGGGGAGTGGAATATGGCAATTATGGTGATTACTCTGCTGCTGGCAATAATCCTAGAGGCTCCGTGGGTTCTCCGTGCATGATCTATTTTCACCAAGCTATTGTTGGGGCCTCACGACTGTGTGTAGCTTGCTAAGTTCTGGCAGAAAACACCAGCCCTGCTGATGGTGCTTGTCAGGACTGGCTCTGATGTTGCCAGCAACCGTGATGTCTTGTGAGTCCAGCTGTAAGATAATCTAGGCATTATGAAAACATGAAATCACTGCCATGAACCAGAGGCTGCTTGAAAATATCAGTTGTACTAGCAAGGGAGTGGCATGGGGATGGCAGCTCTTCTGATTTTCCCACTGTGGTGGGCTGATGGTGTTCTCTTGTCGTCTCTTGAGACAGGCGTCTGGATGCTGGGGTGCCTGAATCCTGATTTCAGAGACCGAGGGATGCGTGCCAAGTTCACAGTCTCACAGTGCCAGCATGAGCAATACCCTGATGGGGAAGTTTATGTGGATTTTGAGGAGGAGGGTGCCTTTGACTTCCAACCCAGGGGCTTCTCTAAAACAAAGAGATGGCGCAGGCCATGTGTGTATGAGCAAATGAAGGACGTCATCTCTTCCAGAAATGAGACAGAGGAGCCAAGGTTGTGCTTGACAGAGCCTAGGCATGGCAGCTTCCTGAGCAATGGCAAGATTTCTGATCCCCCTTCCAATGGCACGTCAACACTTTTAGAAACAATCTCACATCCACCTGCTATTTCCATGTCTTCTCTGCCAGAAACAAACTATGAGCCAGTGTCCTATGAATCCTTCCTGAAAGATGAAGAGGAATTGTCAAAAACCATCAACCAGGATGAAAGGTTTGGAGCTCTCCCACCTGAGGAACACTTGGCAAGTGTCAGTGGAAGGGTCTATGATACTGTGAGCTCAGAAGAAGGTCAGCATTGGCTGCACCAAGCCACACCAGATGCTCTGGCACGACAGAAGGTGACAAAAATCTCAGAGGCACAGAAGTCAGTAAAAAGGATGATGGTTCAGACTGGTAGTACATTAGAGATCTTGGAAAAAGAGCCTCAAAAAACAACTTCTCATGCAACAAGCTTGTGGGACTCAATAGCTTATGCTGCTAGCAAAGCTCCTTTTCAAGAGAACAGGAGCTCATTTCACCAGAATGTCCTGGAGCACAATCTGGGACTTCAAGACATGTCTTCACAAGATGCTGAGGACAATTTGCTAAGAGAGGCTGATAAAATATATTTAGATCTACATGAGTCAAATGAGACAACCAATACAGAATTGTCTTTAAGTACTGATCATAACTTTTCCTCCACACTGGACAATCCTTCTGCATCTTCAGATGAGACAGAAGACAAGAGGACTTCTCATGCTGTGGCTCACAGTCACACCAGAGAAAGCAATTATTCATCAAATGAACTAGATGCTAGGCTGGAAAAAAGACATCACAAAGCTATTTTGCAAGACTTTTATGAATCTTTTCAAGGGAAAAATGTTTCTTTCTCAGATCTGGGACCCAGCAAAGCTACAGAAGAACAAATCCTCACAGATGAGAATAACTCCTTGCCTGCAAAAAGTAGCACAGAACAAGAAACCAGTGAACCGGTCAAAGGCACAAGCATTGTAGAAACCACCTTTGCACACACCAATGACCTTGAGCCTTCCAGCTATATAATGACGGAAGAGAGGGATGAATTAATTTTGGAGGCAGTGTTTCAAGATGCTACAGCCACCAAGGAAATGCCAGAGATGAACAGTCTTGCCTTATCTGAATCAAATGTCATGACCAATGACACAAGACTGTTCCCAAATGCTTTCTTAAACAGCCCTGAGCAGTTTTTGAGGCACAGAGATCCACCCCCAAGCACGAGTGGCCCTGAGTGGAGGTCTCGACAAGCCAGGTCACTGGAAAGCAGAGGTTTGATGCATGATCTGGGTCTTCCCAACACCAGTTGGCCTGGCAGCAGGGAGCCCCTCTCTCAGGGTAACAGAACAGAGCAGGATCCGGCCAGACAGACCCCTGAGACAGTGGTGAATAAGAAAGCCCCAGAGATGTGTGGAACTCATTCGCCTTTCTGCAGTGCTCACTTCAAAAAGAGGTCAAGCAACACTTTGTCCAAGGTGATGGTGGCCCAGCAAAGCCTGGAAGAAATATCAAACATGGTTGAGGCGACACTGCACCTGGGCAGGGATGCTCCACAGGATCTGCTTGCAGATAGTGCTGACGAGATGCATCCTGAGGGGCGGTCAAGCACAGATGAGGGTGCACAGAGTAGCAGTGAGGCAGCCCCAGCACGGTGGACGCTCCTTCCCCATGTGGAGAGCACTGGGGAGTGAGGTGGCGATGGCAGCAAGCAGCCTCAGAAATGCAGGCTGCTGCCGTGGCTGCTGACCTGGCCTCAAACTGGGACCCAGTCTCCCTGGGGGTGGTGGGTCATGCAAGGGGCTTGCAGAGCCCAGCTTTGGACGAGCTGCAGCCAGCCAGAGGTGCTCTCTGGGAGCCTCCTGGGAGCAAGCAAACTCAGGAGAGAAGCCAGATGGAGGAGGAGACAAACTCTGTGGAGCAGCTGGGGCAGTTCAGTCCTCAGCCTCAGCACCTCAAGGCCACAGAGAAATATCTGGCTGAGAGCATGTCTGGGCAAAGCCCAGAAGAAATGTCTATGAAAGCAGCCTCCAAAGACAACTATTCCCTCTCTCTAAGCAGCCCTGTTCACAACCACAGCACTACCAAAAAAACAGCCAACTATGTGCAAACCAGTCCAGATAGATTGCAGCTGTTCAGTGAGGAACATGTCCTCAGAGAGACAACGAAGAGAGAGGGCCAGGGCCTAGGAGATCCCAAGGAGGATGAAGAAAGCAACAAAACAGCTGAGAAGCAGAACCATGCCCTTGGACATAGGGAGAGCCCGGCTCTGAACAACAGGACCCATTCCAGCCCCTTGAGGCCAAAGGCTGACAAGCTGGACTACGACGAGTATGGCAACACAGAGCAAACTGTGGAGGATTTTGACATCTATGGGGAAAAGGAGCATGACCCACGCTCCTTCCAGGGGGAGGTACGGCAATACTTCATTGCAGCAGTGGAGGTGATGTGGGAATATGGAAATCAGAGACCCCAGCACTTCCTAAAAGCCATGTAAGTGTGACTGTCCCTCATGTATTCCTCCTGCACTGCATGGCATGGCTTGATGCATGAGTTGTCATGTCCTGACAGGCAGGATCACAGGTCTATGACTGTATAATCCAGCCAAGCAGCCCAGGGCAAGGATGCTCCCAGCATCTCCCCTCCATCTGGGGAGTTTTGTAACTCCATCAACCTTCAGCTTCATTGAAAGTGGGTCAGGGATGCTCTAGGTTCTGCATCACCCTTGCCCTGCAGCAGCCCTGCCATGGCTGCCCTCCCTACGGGACAGTATCACCTGACTTGCTTAACTGCCTTCACCCCAGCAGGGACCCCTGGAGTGGCAGGAGGAAGCCTTTCCAGCGGTACCGCAAGGTGGTTTTCCGAGAGTACATGGATGATTCCTTCACGCAGCCACTGGTGAGGGGAGAGCTGGATGAGCACTTGGGCATCCTTGGACCATACATCAGGGCAGAAGTAGAAGATGTCATCATGGTGAATTGAAAGTTTTCATTTCCTATAAAACCTGAAATCCACCTGTTGCTGGTTGGGCTCAATCAGAGGAAGTGCTAAGATGGGCTTGCAGGCTCTGATGGGTTCACCTTCAGAGCTCAGAGGCAGGAGCTGCCCTTTTGGCACTCTGTGTGGCACATGGATGGCACCAGATTGCGAGGCAAAGCCACCATTCAGAGGGACCTCAGTGGCTGCAGGAATGGGCTAGTAGGAACCTCAGAGTGTTCAGGTGCAAAGACCTGAACCTGTGACAGACCCAACCCCTGTAACTGTACAGCCTGAGAAGCACCTGGGCTCCATGGGGAGCCTTTTGGGTGAAGGGTTGTAAAAAGGGTAATGAGCTAAGCAAGGTTCAGTACAGCTTCTTTAAGTGCGCTATATGAGGGCATGCTTGGGCTTCCCTCACCACCAAAGGTCCTTCATCACCTATCTAAGGAAGAGGTGACAGGCTCTTCATCAGGCTCAGGACTCATATGCCTGAAGAAGTCACCTGGTTTTCACTGAAATCTTCACCAGGATAGATTCAGCACCTTTGGGCTCCAGAGACAGTAGTGTCGCTGCTCCCATGGAGCCCGGAGAGAGACTCATCCTGCTAACATGACTGGGATGCTCTTTCCACTGGGGGTCACACTGTACAGCAACAGCTTGTGGTTCAGCAGGTGTTGACCACTGCATGGGTCACAGCTGGAGGTCTAGGCACCGGGGACATGGCTGTCTTCTTCCCACCAGCTGGCTGAATTCAACCCCAGGGTCCAGGGCACTCTCAGCGCTGCACCTAGCCCCCTCCCACACTCTCTTTGCTTTGCCTTCCCTCCCGGGCAGGTGACGTTCAAGAACCTGGCCTCGCGGCCCTTCTCCTTCCACTCCACACTGCAAGCCTACGAGGAGACACAGGACTCAATGGAGGGTGGAGAGGTGGTGGAGCCCGGTGAGCTCCAGAAGTACTCCTGGAAAGTCCTGCCCCAGATGGCACCCACCACACAGGAGTTTGACTGCAAGGCCTGGGCTTACTTCTCCAACGTGGACCTGGTAGGTGCAAGCCTGCTCCATGGGGCATCCCAGGAAGCAGCGATGAGCAGTACGCCTGGTCCTGGCTGTGAGGTCAAGGCTTTTCCTATGGTTCTGTGCTGAAAGCAGCCTGTGGCTGAGTAGATTCTCAGATGCCTAATACAGTGATGAACGCATGCTGATGCTTTCATTTTGCTTCATTGGGTTTCCCCCTTTTCCCCAGTTGTACCAGCTTATGAGAATTGTAGGGAACTGGCATTCTGCAGTCCCCTCTGCTGAATTTGGCTCATGGGTTCCAATGTTAGTGGGATAGGTACTGTTGGACAGACACCACTTCTCTCAAAAGCATGTGCAAACACTTGATGCACTGCCTTTCTTAGCTAAGGGCAGAGTGAGGATCTCCCAGTTAACCCAGCACGTCCTTCCCACCCTGTACGTGCCGTGCCCTGTGCATGAGTGGATCCAAGCCAGGGAGGCAGGGCCACTGCTTTTCTTGCTGCTGTGCCACTTGCAGGCATCAGCACTGTCTCCCCTTCTAAGGCAAACCCTTCTTTCCTGGCTCCCTGGCAGGAGAAGGACCTGCACTCAGGCCTCATTGGGCCACTGATCATCTGCCGCCGTGGGGTGCTCAGCTTCGTTTTCAGGCAGCAGCTGGCTGTGCAGGAGTTCTCCTTGCTCTTCACCATCTTTGATGAGACCAAAAGCTGGTACTTCCTGGAGAACATGGAGAGGAACTGCCACCCTCCCTGCCGCATCCAGCTGGACAACCCTGACTTTAAGAGAAACCATTCCTTCCATGGTGAGGACCCTTGCCCTTGCCCTTTCCATCTGTCCTGGTTTCGGCTGCGGTAGAGCTGATTTTCTTCTTAGTAGCTGGTATAGTGCTGTTTTCAAATTTAGTATGAGAAGAATACTGATACTACACTGATGTTTTTAGTTGTTGCTAAACAGTCAAAGACTTTCAGGTTCCCAGGTGCACAAGAAGATGGGAGGCATCATATCCAGGACAGCTGACCCAAAATGACCAAAGGGGTATTCCATACAATATAACATCATGCTCAGTATATAAAGTGGGGGTGTTGACCGGGAGGGCACAATTGCTGCTTGGGAACAGGCTGGGCATCGGTCAGTGAGTGGTGAGCAATTATACTGTGCTTTGCTTGTTTTATATATTCTTTTATTATAATTGGGGTTTTTTGCTTGCTTGCTTGTTTTTCCTGTCCTATTAAACTGTCTTTATCTCAAGCTACAAGTGTTTTTCCGATTCTCTTCCCCATTCCTTCCCATGAGGGAAGAGTGACCAAGCGGCTGCATGATGCTTAGTTTCAGCTGGGGTTAAACCACGACACCATTCCACAATCTATATTGGGATGGAAAAACCCTGGAACCTTGAGCCACTCCTGACTGTTGCCTTCCCCAGCCATCAATGGCTACGTGAGTGACACACTGCCCGGGCTGGTGATGGCTCAGCAGCAACGGGTCCGATGGCACCTCCTGAACATGGGCAGCACTGAGGATATCCACTCCGTCCACTTTCATGGGCAGCTGTTCAGCGTCAGGAGTAGCCAGGAGTATCGCATGGCAGTCTACAATCTTTATCCTGGTGAGATACAGTGCGGTGCACACCGCAGCTACCGCGGCTTCATGTCCATGACCATTAGGAATTGCCAAGCCTGTGGGGGGATAGCAAGGAAGGGTGATGGATCTGGAAGAGTCTGGCTCTGGGTTTACACAGCACTTGGCACTGGGGCATTCCATTACAGCCAGTAACTTCCCTCTGCTCTCCATTCCTGGCCAGGTGTATTTGGGACGGTGGAGATGTGGCCCTCACATGCCGGAATCTGGCGGGTAGAGTGCAAAGTGGGAGAGCACCAGCAAGCCGGGATGACTGCTCTCTTCCTCGTGTACAACTTGAGTGAGTGATCCTCTTTGTGCCCTGGCGTGCTTGCTGCCATGGCCATGGCCAGCATGTTTTTGAGATCACTCCCACAGGGCTCTCAGTGTTTCCCCGGGTTGGCCCAAGTGAGGACTTCTGGATTTTCACGCTGAAAGAAGGTCACTACTTCAGCCCTTGCCACCCTACACAGCCCAGCAGAAAGCACAGAGTCAAGGACACGGTTGGGGTGAAGGCTAGGAGACCAGCTTCATTTACCTACAACTATTTGCTCTCAGAGCTCATTTTCCAAAATTGAGGGTCCCTCGACCTCCTATAAAATGTACTTACCCCAGAAACTGCATGCATATACTGGTGCCTGCCCATGCTGTCAGGAACGTTCAGTGCCCAGCTGCCTAACCACACGTCAAGAGGTAAACTGAGGCACAGAGTGACGGCAGGAGGCAGAAGGTGACACTGCCTCACTACAGGTTGATCTAACAGAAATAGTCCCAAGAGAAACTGCAAAATCCACAGGAAACCTGAGTCCATTCACCCCAGAACAACACGTTTCTACCTTACCTCTAAGCACTGGGGAGGTGGTTTGTGAGATTAGTATTTTATCATGCAGTGACAGTCTCTCTCCTCTTCCTAAAGCAGTATTAAATGTCAGCCAGAAAATGTTTCCATAAGCTAAAAATCTGTTTAAGATTTCAAATTTGCATTTTTTCCCCAGAAGCATTGCAGCGGAGATGCTAAGATCTGACGAGTTGCTAATAATAGTTATTATAGGAGACAAACAACCTTTTGCTCAGCAGATCGGAAGAGAGACACAGAGACAGGAATGTCAGGCAGACATTCCTTTAGCGACGTGACATTTGTTTTTTAAAAGACGCTGCCTAGCAACAAAAGGCACAGGAGTAAGACATGGGTATGGAAGAGACACTTGTCAGCATTGCTGGGAGATCAGAATGTGGGAATGGGAGGTCAGAGACTCAGGGACAGGAGTTTGACAAGAGGCTGGTGTGGATGATGCTGAGAACTCTCTGCTGCTGACATTGGGCTTGGGAGCAAGAACATTCAGCACCCTCAAAATTCAGAGATGCATGTGGAGGCATCTGAAACCCACCTTTTGGTGTGAGACAAATGAGCCTGGGGGCTCCTGGAGACTTGGAACTACCTCCCTGAGCCTGGAGGCTGCTAGCCAGCCTAGGATTTTCCATCAAAGGCCTTATTATCTAATCAACTCTCTCTGCTTTTCGCCCTCCTTCTCCTTGTTTGTGGTCTGCAGACTGCCAAAACTCCCTCGGCCTGGCCTCGGGCCACATTGCAGATGCTCAGATCACAGCATCGGGGCAGTATGGTGAGTAGGTGCTCTTGCTGTAAGGAAGGCAGGTGAGGCTGGGCAGCTTCATCCAGCTCAATTCATGTGCTTGCCTGCCCAAGGCTCTGCTACACTGGCTCCCTGACAGAGTCCTTCCTTCATCCGTGCACAAGTCAGTGTCCCACTCAGGACCTGGAGGTGCCTTCCCATGTCTTGCCCATCATGTCAGTGCTCTGCCACTCTGTATGTGGCTAATAAACCCTAGGGTGATCCTGAGGCCTCATCCTGTGGATGAACTTCTCACCACCTCAGGCTGGGCAGTGCCCGGGGCCAGCAGCACCCTCATACCTGTGCACTCTCCTCGCAGGGCAGTGGGCTCCTTACCTGGCCAGGCTGCATAACACCGGCTCCATCAATGCTTGGAGCACTGACTGCAGCAACGCTTGGATCCAGGTAAGAGGGGCCTTGTGGCTGGAGGCATCACTGTGCAGGACCCACACAGATGGCCAGTGTTTCCTCAGCTATGTCCTGCTATTTCCCCTGCTTCCCCTCTGGGACGGGAGCTCTGAGATCCTGGTGGCAGTTGGTCTGACCATGGTTGCTGCTGGTTCATCCTCAGTGCAGCAGAGGAATCACTTGGTGGTCTGGTTGCAGCGTTGGATTTTGCAAAAATCCCCCAAGACCTAATGAGAACAGCTCACCTCTCCAAACAGCTCTCTCCTGCCCTCTTCCAGCTGTTGGCTGACTTGTGCCTTTAGGAACAACAATTTTAGCTAGTTTCATAACCTGTGCTCAGTTACGTCATGAGGAAGCGCGTTCCATGTGTTTACCTGGCTTGCGTTTTCTGTCAGAAATGAATCTCTGACTTTTGTTCTCAGGTGGACCTTTTGCATCTCATGATTATTCACTGCATAAAAACCCAAGGGGCTCGACAAAAGTTCTCCAGCCTTTACGTCTCCCAGTTTGTTGTATTCTACAGCCTTGACGGGCAAAGGTGGAGGAAATACAAGGGGAAAGCCACCAGCACCCAGAAGGTAAGATGAATGAGTTTTGAGGAGAGTGTCTTTCCAGAATGGTGTATCTTGGGGTGATGAGAGCTAGGGAGCTCTGTACGCAAGGCAGAGATCTCCTGAGCCCCTGAGATATTTGATTAGGGCAGGAACAGTGAGCAGTCACTGTCAGGATGACTGAATCCCAGATCACAGATCTGCAAGGAACTTGCTGTCTGCATCCATCTGTCTCATTTTAAATCAATTGAGCTATTTCTTTCCATGATCTCAGGTGGCTGCAAGATCCACTGCTTAACAATATGTTGCATGTTACTTAGAGCATAAGCTGATCATTCCAGTGGGAGAAGTATCCAGAAAAGCCTCCATCATGTACACCAACTGTGCCCAAAATATTTCCCAGGTTCAAGTGTCCCAGGACTGACATTTTTCTTCTTTTTCTCCCCTCTGTTTGGTGAAAATACAAAAACATGTTCATTTGCATGAACTCCAGTTTTTTTCTCCTCCTGTTTCTCAGTGGTTCACCCTGATTTGGCCCACTCACACTTCTTTGGTTTGAATCACATCTAAAATCATTTTCCTGAGTTGTCTTTCTCTTGCTAGGATGGTGATAAGATACAGAAGTGCCAGATAGAAATGTTCTTCACTCCACTAATCCTTGCCCTGTCTAGCTCTTTTTCCACTAGTACAACAATCCTTTTTCTCCCTTTCCTTGCAGCTTTTCTTTGCAAATGTGGATGCAACCAGAGTGAAAGAAAATCACTTCAACCCTCCGATCATAGCCCGGTACATCCGCATTAACCCCACACACTACAACATCCGGACCACACTGCGCATGGAGCTCATTGGCTGTGATCTGAACAGTACGTCCCACCTCCAGATACCAAGCGCCAAAGCAGGGCCCTGATCCAGTGGAGTGCTGAGCATCAGCTCCGTGTGTTTCAGGACTCCGCAGGCAGTTGTGGAGGGAGAAGGAGGAACTTGGAGATGGCATTAAGACGTTGGGGGAACAAAGCTGGAGAATCTCATTATGGTCTTAGAGCTAGCAATACCAAAGGGAGAGGATGAGGCCAGCTCTCACCACTGCTTTTTCCTGAATCATCAGAAACCTTCAGCAGCAGCTAAGCTGATAGCTGGAGAGCTGCTGCCTCGATGTGGGGAAGCAGGGAACAAACAGAGATAGAGGTCATTGGCTTTTCCTCTAGTTTTGCCACTCCCAGGTGAGACTGCTCTGGCCCATAGCGTGGCCTGGGACAGTGGTGCTCTGGGATCCTTTCTTTAGCTTCGCACACCAGCAAGGTGGACTCTCCAGCAGCAGCAACTGTGCTGTCACCCCATGCCACAAACATGCCAGCTCCGACGCAGCTGTGCACATGCATACTCAATCACACCCTCTGCAGTGTGTCTCCCTGCCAGGTATTCTTGTCTTTCCCCTGGAGATAGCTTCTCCTTATGTCTTGGCAGAAGCACAAAATTTTTCACGTTCCTCCTAGATAAAATCTCCAGGGAGAAAAGCAGGTGGGACTAGTGGCAAGCACAGTCTGGCACTTCCCAACACAGGGGCCCTGAGCAGCACACGGACCGTGATATTGCAGCAAGGCACAGGAGAACCTGTAACCAGGGGAAGTGTATGGAGGACAGCTGGAGCACTGAGCATTCAGAAGCCATCTCCAAGATGTGTCTGTTCCCTGCTCTGACAAGCATCGCTCGTCTCTTCCAGGCTGCTCCATGCCTCTAGGAATGGAGAACAGAGGGATCCCTGACCAGTGCATCTCTGCATCCTCCTCCAGCACAAACGTCTTCTCCAGCTGGTCACCCTCTCATGCCCGCCTGAATCTGCAGGGGAGGATCAACGCATGGAGGCCAAAGGTAACCCATGCAAGGAGATCCTCAGGCAGGCAGCTGGGGCACAGGCAGGCAGGTGGGATCCCAGCAGGCAGGCTGGGTGCTTGCAGTCTCTCCTACCCTGGGCTGTGTGGAGAGTGTGTACAGCCATGTGCACCTACACACAGGCAGGAGAGTTGCCACACTCGTTTAGCACCCAGCAGCTCCAACCAGATGCCTGGTAGGGCAGGTGAAGTCCTAGGCTATAATGCAGAGATAGGTCGGCTTCAGCTGCAACGAACATGTCTTTCTCATTGCTGCTGAAGGGTTGAAGGCAGTCTGTCCTTCCCCAGAGCAACAGCCCCAGTGAGTGGTTGCAGGTGGACTTTGAAGTAACCAAGAAAGTGACTGCAATCATAACGCAAGGTGCCAAAGCTGTCTTCACCCACATGTTTGTGAAGGAGTTTGCTGTCTCCAGCAGCCAGAACAGCGTGCACTGGAGCCCAATGCTGCAGGATGGCAAGGAGAAGGTAGGCAGAGCTGCCATGGCCAGAGGCAGCCCATGGCCACCCCCAGGGCATCAAGCAGACCCCTTGGCAGCAAACATGCTCACAGGACTTTTTGCAAGAACAGTGAGCCTAGCTGTGCTTTTTCCTCCTTAAAGGGTTCCCAAGTGGTGCTTCTCTGGGTTGATTGTCCTCAAGTCATGGGCTTAATATACCAGCAGAGGAGAGCACACCCCTGATTTCTCTCTCATCTCCAGATCTTCAAGGCAAACCAAGACCACACTAGCACAGTGATGAATACCCTGGAGCCTCCCCTCTTTGCCCGCTTTGTGAGGATACACCCCCGCCAGTGGCACAACCACATTGCCCTGCGGATAGAATTCCTTGGCTGCGACACTCAGCAGGAGTACTGACAGCTGTGGGGCCAGGCATGGGAGGCACGAGCCTGAGGACCTGCATCCAGCTGGACACTGAACTCTCACCAAGAGAGTTGGCCAGCCCCCCAAGGCCCTGGCCACCCTTGCTGCTGAGGCAGAGCAGACCTGCAGAGCTGTGGCAGTGGCTGGCTCGTTATCAGCCTCTTCCTGTCCTTTATCTACCAAATGCCATATAGTCAGATGTAATGCTGAAGAACTAAACAGTAATTTTCCAGTGTAATGCTGAAAAATAAAAAAGGAATTTTCCAGTATCTCTTTGCAGTTTCTCCTCTGCTCCAGCCTTGGAGTCTTCAGGGGCTCAGTCAGCATTACCAGCAGCTAGTAATTAATTAGACACAGAGCTGCTCAGCTTTTTTTTCACAAGCTCCCACTGCCCAGGCACAGTCCCAGAGAAAGAGGAAGCAGCAAAGATAAGGGCTGGGGGAGGAGGCCCTGCCCCAGGCCCCAGAGACCATTGGTGTAGACCAGTGGCTTGTGGGAGGCAGTGCTTGCTCAGCCTGACTCAACAACGGGCTTTGGACCTCCACTTCATCTCCTTCCCATAATACTCCTGCTGCCGTGGCCGGGTGCCACTGTCCTGCTTTCCGTGGCTGCCTCAAGCAATCCCTCCTTGCTTACTCACTGGAGGAGTTCTGTGGCTCCCGGGGGCTCTGGTGGGACATTGACTGCTGGATGAGCTGCCGCCTTGCCATGATCCCCAGCAAGGTGTCTCAGTGGTAGATGTTTCCCCTCCCAGGATGGCAATGAGTGGTGTGACACGGACTCCTGCCTCATGCCTCTCAGGGGGTGGGGACCTTCTGAAACAATTGCCACCTCACAACGGCCCAGAGCACCTAGTGGGCTGTGAAGCAGGTGTGGGGTCATGCCCGCTGGGCAACACATTTCGCCTCCATGGCAGTGGCAGCATTGTCATCGCCACTGGCTCATCAGACCCTGCACCAACCCAACCCCAGCACTGTGAGTCCTCCCTCTATGGTGGGGGAGCCAGGTGGCTCCACAAACACCTCTAGCAGCCGGCGTGGGGCGGGAAGCGGGGCGATGAGAGGGATTTGGAAAATGGTGGGGATCATCCAGGTGCTGGCCGCCGTCACAATGGGATGTGTAGGATGAGTGCGCCAGGCTAGCAACAGCCAGCAATTGGCTTGTGAATTCCCATGGAGCCCCATCAGCCAGGCAGTCTCTGCTCACACCTATGAGAGAAGCAGCCTGGGGCAGCTCTGAGGAGAGCTCTACCAGCAGCACCAGGGAACTGTCACGGTGGAGACCCCAGGGCCTTGCCACGAGGCAGGGTGGTGGTGTGAGGAACTGCTGCCCTGAGCCACCCAGCTCCTGCTCACCCTCGGGAGCACTGGGCCTGCTGTGGGGCAGACAGATGCCTCCCCATCATGGCTCGGGTCCGGAGGACACAGGGACACATGCTGCAGGTCAGCCAGGTGACATGACCTGTCTGGGAACCCACATCCAGCGGAGATCATAAGCTGATATCTCAAATGAAGCAGGGCTCACAAAAAGCCTCATGCAACTGCTGGGCTCTACGTCACTGTACAAGGAGCCTTTGCTCCAGGGCCACAGGCCCTGGCAGTGATTACATTACAGCCTCAAGCAGGAGTTACAATCACCCTCTGGCTTCATTGCATTCCGACACCAACCAGGCACAGAGAGGAGGGGCTGCCTGGCAAACACTGGCCTGAAGAGAGGAACTGGAGCCATAAGCTTCTCAAAGGGGAACACCCCTGCTTGAGGCAGCGTAGCCTTCAGCCTGGGAGGACAAAGCCTGCCACCTTGGCCCCTTCCCAAGGCAAGCCTCCTCAGCTCCAAGGCAGCTACATCTCCTGTGAACGCAGTGGCCAATGCTGCACAAGGACAGCTGGCTGCATTCTCTGGACCACCAGTGCAGAAGAGTATTGCAGGCATGGTGAAGGGCGTGATGGCAGAGAGAGCAGAGACAACAGCTCAGCCCCAAACAGCAGCTGGACTGTAGACAGAGACCTACACATCCTTGCTGAGGTCCAGTTCCCCATGTTGATGCCCTTGGACAAGGACAGACATCTGCATCCTCTGCCCATGGCTACCACTGCAGGCCAGGCTGGGCTTGATCAGCTGAAGCTTAAATACTCATCAGGGTGAGAAACTGACAGGGATTGGTCAAGAGCAGGGTTTTTTCACAACACAAAATTGGTGAGGACCGCAAGCCCACCCAGGATTAGGCTCAGATGCATGTGTAGTCAGTCATGCAGGGCTGGCTGCTCCATATGGTCCTGGTTGCCTTGTCTCTCAGGACTGGTATCCAGCTCTGCTTGGTGAAGGAGGGACATGGTCCCTGCTTGTATCAGTGAATGCTCAGGCTCATCTTGCCTCCAGAAACAGGCTGCTGTGTTGTGGCACATTTGTCTGGTGACACAGGTTTAGATCAGAGAAAAAGCTGTGTGCACCAGAGCCCCCTCTGGATCATTTTCAAAGAGGAAATGGCCAAAATCTCTGCAGGTGACAATAGCCTTCACAAACCAGCCCCGAGCAGCTTCAGGATGCTCTCCAGCCACTCAGGAAGCAGTGAAGGGGCTGTGCTTTGTGAGAGCACTGGGAAGTGGCTGTGGGTAGCCAAATTGTCAGATGTGTCAGAGCCTGACAAGCTCTAGTATCCGTTACTGGAAGCGTCTCTTGATATCTTGTGGAGAATGGAGACCAGATACTGTTTCCTTCTAGCATTACGCAGATCTGAGATGCATTGCAGCCTCTACCAAGCCACACACATTTCCGTGCAGGGGAAGGGCTGGGCCAGCACAAAGGCCCCTGCCTGGTCACCACCTCATGAAGAGCCTTGCTGCAGTGGGGGATGCCTGGCTGAATCCTCCCGACACCAGGGATCTTATTCTCTTTCATGATTCGGCTGCTAGGATTGCCTGGGTTGGGTGATCATACAGCTATCTAGTGTCTCTAGGAAGATAAGACACATCCCTGCCATCTCTCCCTAGTATAGCCCAAGCAGGGATTATTTTGTAAGCCAAAGTGTGCAAGGTGTTTCAATGCTGAGCTCCAGCCAGATAAGCCATGGGCCAGGGCTGCTTCTAAATCCAGCTTCTCCCATGTTGGATGGAGAGCCCCTGGTACACAGTCCCCACCTGAGCCAGATGTGGGGATGTATGCAGGTATTGCAGCTAGGCAGACAGGCACCATTTTCAGAAAAAGTTGGCAGCTCATAACAGAAACAGGCAGCAGTACAGTGAAGAGAGCACCTGAGCAGGAACCATGGCCAACAGGGAGCGAAGCAAACTCGGGAAAGCACAGCTGAATTCTCAGCTCAGCCATGAAGCGAGGGCCAAGCTGCTTACCACCTCCTCTGCTTTGGTTTCCCAAGAGGGAAAGAAATGACTTAGTCTTCTCTTTTCTGTCTATCAGGTGTCTCTTGTCACATTTCTCCCTTCTACTATGTATTCTACAACTGTAGGGCTCCTCTCTGCTCTCCATAGCTCTTACCTCCTACCCCACATTGTTTCCAGCCTGTTTCTAGCCTGTGATTTCAAGAGGAGCCTGGAGTCAGGATGTACTCAGGGCAACATGTCTCAAAGCCATGTTCCACGATGTCACTGTATGTCCATACTTGCCTCTCAACCCACTCTCTCCAGGAGAGGCAAGGCTTGCTCTCGATGAGTGCTCCTCCTCCCAGGCTGCCTCAGCCACTAGGTAAGGATGCTCCAAAGTGCTCTGCAGATCCTTCTTTGTCAGCCAGGAAGGGCTAGGGGAGATGATGGTTCAAGCAGCATCCTCTAGCCTAGGAGACACATCTATTGTTGCTGAACACAGGCACCCCAGGACTTTTGTTGGCCTAGGTTTCTCATCCTAATCTGATTTTACAGGCTTTACAGGGAACCACACAGATGAAGTCTGTGCCACAGGTCCCACCATGCCCAGCTGCAAAACGAGACCCTCATAGCTGTCTTTTTCTGCTCCTGGTGCAGACCGCCATGATCTTCTACTGTCACTGCAAGCCTGTTGTGCCATTTGGTATACTACTTAGACAGAACTTGCTTAGCATATCTTGCTGAGCATTAGTAGCTAAATTTGCTGAAGCCTCAGGCTGCAAGCTGGGAACTTTCACCCAGGTATGCTAGTTTTACCTAGCTGAGTAAAGTAAGGCCCCAGAGCTCATTTGAGCTGGAAGATAAGGAAGCAAGGAAGGTCGCTACTATCATCAGCTGATGCAGCTACCTTAGAGATAACAGAAAAAAACACCCACTCATAGGCAATGAAGGAACCAAACGAAGAATGGGAAGACCCCAGACCCTAATATTGCTACTGGTCACAACTATCGGATGAGCAATGGGGAACTTAGATTGCAAGGCTATAATTGCCCAAGGATTTCTTTGTTCGGTGTCCCTCTTTGGAGACACATAGTTTGAACTGCTCTGCGTGTCAGATAAACAAACTGCATGTTTACTCAGCAGATTGGTGACTCCTCTTTTGCAAGTAGGAACCTAGCAGGAAAAGAACCAAGCCCGGTTAACAGTGGCATAATTCTTGGTCCGTGGCATGATTCCCTCAACAAAGCCCAAGGCCACCACCCAACTGGGCAGTGTGAGGCTGAGGATAGGGCAGGAAGTGGGTCTAGAGCTACATATGGGTGATGCAGAAGATTCTAGCCAGGTGATCCCAACTAAGTGCACAAGAGCTGCCACAGGAGAAGGACTGATGAGAAGAGCTTGCCTCGAGCAGAACTGACTGCCCACTCCAGCCACCTCTGAGCAGCAGATCCGTGGCTTTCTGCCTCTTAATCCCCATCCACTTGACATATCTGCTGTGGAGGAGAAAGGGGTGGGTAGCTAGCCCTACAAGACAGTCCTGGGCTGGAGACCACTGCAGGAACTTCAGCCCAGGGGCTGGAGTTTTCCAGGAAGTTTCTTGGGAAGGATGAAGTTTTTCAACATTGGAGAGGAAGACACACTACCCCTTGTGATCTGGGAACTCCCTGTCCATCCTGTTGGCCTCAGCCTGCAGCAGACAAGGCACCCAGTAGTCCTGACTGGGGAACACTCTTGCTGCCCCAAATGACCCTCTTGTCCTCTATGTACACGGGTGCACGACCAGGCTCGCTCCTTCACTTGCTGTGTGCACAAGTAAAATCAGTTTGCACAGAGGGCACCAGCTTTGTCCTGGGGCTGAAGTTCTTTATGGTGACCCCAGAGTGAGGAAAGTGGCGTGTATCTGTGTGGAGTGAGAGGGGCTGGATGCTGCACATCAGCACAAGGAAGAAGGCCTCATCCTATCTCAAAATAGATCCAAGAAAAAGGAAGGTTTCTCGTGTCTCTGCTCTCCCCAGTTTTGCTGCAAGACTTAGCTTCTGGGATCGGATGGATTCATTTTGGCGGCATCAGGCACGTGAAATCTGAGTCAATATTGAACATCCTCAGAGCTGCCACCAGCAAATCCTCTGAGGCAAGCAGCCCTGACCACTGCCTGTCCCACAAAGACCTTCTGGGAGCACGGGCCCTGGATCACATCCCTCTCCCATCACTTCCTTGCAGTCACTAGGACACGTCTCATCTGCGGGCATCCACTAGTCCTGGCTGGCAGATTATCTGAGTGACAGGTAGTCTCACCTTCAACAGAACTTCCCACAGATGTTGCTCACCAGCCTGGGCTGCGGCACCAAGGACGCTGTTGCATCCTCCACAGCGAGGAGGAAATGGCCTGCCTCTTGTAGGCAGGATAGGTACCTTGATCTCAACTCAGTCCAGCTGGGTAAGAATGATTGGTGCCATAATTCCCCCTTTTTGTTTTACCATTTTTTGTCATTATCTCAACTCAATCCAGCTGGGTAATAATAACTGGTTGCCATAATTCCCCCTTTTTGTTTTACCATTTTTGTTTTCACAAAGGCTTTAAGGTGAGCAGAGACCCAGCCCATTCATCCAACTCCAGCACACTTCCCTCCCGTGAATACCACGTCGGGGCTTGCAGCTTTACCTTCTTCTCCGAAGGACTCTCGCTCAAGCTCCCGGCTCAGGCTCCTTTGGCTCGGGCTCTCGGCTCGGCAAGGGAGTCGGGGCTTCCCAGGGTCTCACCGATGTATCACGTCGGGGTCACCAGTTGTCGCTCACCAGCCTGGGCTGCGGCACCAAGGACGCTGTTGCATCTTCCGCAGCCAGGAGGAAATGGCCTCCCTCTTGTAGGCAGGATAGGTACCTTGAGTTGATTAGTAATTAGTTCATTATCTCAACTCAATCCAGCTGGGTAATAATAACTGGTTGCCATACACAGGCACTCCTGTACATCCTCCCTTTCACCCTGCTGATTCTGTCACTCCTCTGCTGCCTCACTTGTATGTGTGTGTCACCCGCCATCTGGTGATCCTTTCTTTGGGGCAGGTTTGCTCCTCTGGGTCGTGCTGTCTGGATCATAGCTCCAAAATCCCCACTGTCATGAGCAAGACGTGGCAGCGAGGAGGTGCTCCTCTGGCCAACGTGTGAAAGATGCAGTGGGAGATTTACAGGGAAGGATGCTGACCACAAGCTATTACCCAGTCTATGAGGCCATAGTCAAAAATAAATTCAAAAAAAAGCAGACGGAGCCCCAGAGCACAAAGCTTATATCAGAACTTTTCCAAAGTTTCCAGATTATGGCATCTGCTCAAGAAGTAAGCTTTCTGGCTCCGTTTGTGTACAAAGATGGTGCATTCCTGGTGACACAACCTGAATCCACCTGTGGGATGCATCGGGGGCAGACCCCCAGCACCTTTCCCGCCTCTGAGCACCCACCTTGTGAGGGGCTGGACTAGGCTGACTTGCTGCAGCAGAGCTCTCTCCTGCTGCCTGCCCAGGCTGTGCTGCTGAGGCTCTTTCCTCCTGGCTGGAGCCAGTCACGCCAGTGCCTGCAACTCCCACTCCTCCTCTTCCCCATGTCCTTGGGCTTTCTGAAAGCCCAATCAGGAGCAGTTTTACTCCCACAAGGCAGGAGAAACATGCTGTCAGAACAAGGTAGATTTTCTTTCTTTTCTTTTTGTCCTGCTTTATTCCCTCATTTTCCTGTTTCCTTTCTCTAGGGATTTACACCCTTCTTTTCCATGTATTTCTTAGTGCAATTTTAGACTGAGGCAACCTGGGGAACTTGTATACAGCAGTGTGGGAGTCTAGCAAGGAAACCTCAAAACCTCCAGGATCCCAGAGATGAAAAATCCTTTCAGTAATTATCTTAAAGAACATTCTACCAGAATTAATTTCCCATCTGCAAATAAAGCTCAGATTTCACCTGAGGCTCTGGCATCAGTGAGACTCATAGCAAGAGCACAAAACAAGCTTGACAGCAGCCTTTCCCATCACGCACAGCTCACAAATGCCATCCCACCCACAGCCATGTGAATTGCAGGTGCATGAGGAAGTGGAAGAGCCAGAACAGCACAAGAACAGGGCTGTTCCTGCTGCAGCACAGGGAAATCCGTGGGTCTCCTCACATTAGAGGCCCCTTGGAGCCCAGCACACCCTGCTCAGCACACCAGTGGGGCCTGGAGATGACCATCAGCTTGTGAGAACCAGCTATGCACCAATGCTGCTTTGGAGAGGGGGTCCCCATGTCATTGCTGGGCTTCTGCCCTGGCTATGAGAGGACAAATCTTTCTCAGATCCAGCCTCCTGCCCTGGTTTTGGCAACCAAGTGAGCTGGTGTGAGCGGTGCAGGCAGCCCCCACCCCCGGCAGAGTCGCATGAGAGTTCAGACTTGTCAGCACCCTCGCTGGTGCGTGCCGGCTAACAGCTCTGCTGGCGCTCGGGCACGTCGGGGGGCCGGCATGGGGCAGGGGCTGTTCCCAGCAGAGACACGATGGGGACACGCCGAGTGGCAGCTGCCGGTGCTGATATGCCATCTGTGCGGGGACGTCTTGCCCCATCCGTTCCACTTCTGGGATCGAACCCCTCCGCTCCCGCACCTCCGGGTGCCGGCTGCGCGGCCCCGACCCGCCTCCCGGGAAGGCGCAGCGCGGAAGTGACACCCCCGCGGCAGCAATACCCGGGGGCCGGCCTCAGCACACCCCCGGCCCCCTGGCTCCGCCCGGCGCCGCGCCGCCCGCTCTCGGGCCTCCCACCGCTGCCAAGCGGGCGGAGCGTGCGGGCAGAGCGCGGCGCTGCTGGAGCACGGGCCGGGGCCGGGCCGATCTCCTGTAGCCAGCGGAACCGGCTGCAGCTGTTGGCGGCGGCGGGATGACCCTCAAGTCGGGGCGCAGCGACAGCGCCGGCAGCATGCGGACTGCACTCTCCGACCTCTACCTGGAGCACCTCCTGCAGAACCGGGCCAAGCCCGAGGTGAGCGGCCCCTCCATCCGCCCCCGTGGCGGCCCCGGCACCCCGAGGCAGAGCGCGCCTCCGCCCTCCGGTCCCCTTGCCCGCGGGTCCTTAGCCGAGCGCTGAGCCCAGCTCCGGCCCAGTGCGGAGCCCCCGGGGTCCCCCTCCATGCGGTCCCTCCCGCACACGCTGGAGGGATCAGGGTTCCTAGGGCAGAGGCTCCACGGTGGGCAGGAGGTGAGCGTCCAGATCCGTGCCCTATACGTGGCATTGCTGATCGCCAGCACCCCAGGAGCAGGGCTTCTTGCTGGAGACGTGGGGCGCCGTGAGGAAACGGTCAGCCAGCGTGGCCAGCACAGCGTGGCCGAGCAGGAAAGGAGCTGGGTAGAGAGGAGGAAGGCTTCAGCATCCTGCCACGGAGGAGCTTGTGCTTGTTTTGCTGCAAAGTTGTAGCTGGTCTGAACTGGAACTGCCTGTCACATGAGCTGATTCAGCTGCTGAGCAACCTCCAGGTCCACAGCATGGGCTGGAGGGGGGTGGGGAGTGGGTCTCAGCCCCAGAGAAGGAGGATGCAACCAGCCCTTCTCATACCTACCCCAGGGGAGGGAATGGGCTGGGGGCGGGGGGAGGCGGGGCGTGTACGCCCCATCTCCAACAGAAGGAGAGCAGACTGCACCAGCTGTCTCTCTTGTGCTGGGAGGGCTCCTTCCCCAGCTGATGTCATTTGGGGTAGCTTGGGTGCAACCAGGAGAAGGTCAGCAGTTCCCAGTGCTAAGCAGCTGGTGCTCCCAGCAGAGATTTTTGACTTTGAACAGGAGTCCCTGACGGAGTCATGGTACAGTGTACCAGGGCTGAGATTTTCTTGTCTCTCTGGGGAGCCTCAGAGAGCAGGGAGGAAATTTCCTGAAGTGCTGTCCTTGGCCCATCCTGTTGGACGCTACAGCATCCAAGAGGCTTGTCAGATCTGTCCCACACCAGCGGTTTGTGCGCTTTTTATGGCTCAACCCTGGCAGAGTGCTTCAAACAAAAAGAAAAAAGCTTTTACAACAAAATGCCTAAATCAGGCAACTGCTGAGAGGAGCTCTCCCATCCCTCTACCTGCAGGATCAAGGCAGAGAGCCTGCCTGACTGCAGGCAGAGCAGGGATAAATCACCAATGGCAGTGGGGCATGAAAAATGTAGGATCTGGCCTGCAGCTCCCTGGTGTTATGGTATATTTATTCCAGTAGGGATAAAGAGAGAGATGGAAAACCAGGATCTGTCTGGGGCCTTTTAGGAATCATAGAATCATAGAGTGGTATGGGTTGGAAGGTATCTTAAAGACCATCTAGTGCCAACCCCCTGCTATGGACAGGGATACTCTGAAAGTGGACAGAGAGGAGGAGGAGCTCTGTAGGGCTGGCACCCAACTGAGGTTATGTGTTCTGAGCTTGCCAGTTGCTCATCCCCGTGTCACATGCATGCAGAGGCAGTGCTGGCCCATGGTGGCTGTGGGCCCCTCTGTGAGACAGCAGGGACATCGCCCAGCAGCAGCTCTCGGGAGGGCTGCTGGGTCTGGCTGGCTGCATCTTGGCTGGAGTCGAACAGGGCAACTGGGAGGTTTCTATTCCCCATTTCCTGTGGCAGAGTCACACGCTGGGAAATGCTGTCCTGCGTTCCTTCCGTGGTGGCAGGGCACGCAAACCCTCAGAAAGTGGAAGTCATGTCATTGCTAGAAAACAAGCCAAGGTGGAGGAAGCCACTCACCCTCTTCCCTTGAGCCCCACCACATGCCTGCATATCTTTTCTTTATCTCTCAACTGGCAAATACAGATTTACCATAGAGGTGTGGGCTTTATTCCTTGGTTGGCAGGGTGACCTTAGGCAGATGCCATTATTGGCCATGACTCAGTTCCCCAGCTGTAAAATGGGCAGCAAATGTGACCTTTGGGAGTTCGGTGGGGAAAAGGAGGGTACTTCTGGAGAGAGCTGAGCCTGAGCATGCAGAGGAGACACTGTGCTTCCCTGTGGGCAGCAGTTCCTGGCATCCGACTGGCACCAGCTCCAGAGCAGACTGAGGCCACAGTCCACAGGGACCAAATCCTGAAACGACCACGGGCAAAACTAGTGGTTGAAAGCTGAGCAAAACTTCTGGGCTTGACCAAAATGAAGTGGGGAGGGCTGATTCCAACTTTTTTCATCTCAAGTTCAGTTTGCCATGTTCCAGTCTGTAGCATCTACAGGGGAAAAGCTGTTTTGCAGGGCTTGTTCTGGAAGGTGAGGATGGAGCAGCTGAGCAGCTTCTCAAGATTTCCTCTGGCAGTGTTGTGGTTTTACTGACTCTCCCTTGGAGGTGAGGAATTTCACAAACACATCTGAAAGGCAGCATCAGCCTTTCCTGGTGGGAAGATGGTGCCTCAGCAAAACTGTGCTCCCTTGAAAATCTGACTCTTCTCTATTGCACCACTCCATGATCTGGAGTCAGTGTGAGGGCACACAGAGCTAGCGGCGTGTTCTGACCTCCACAACTGCTTGTATCCCTCCTATTTCTTTGTTCCCCTTCCCACTTGTTGTGTTTTATCCTGGCCAGCAACTAAACACCATGCAGTTGCTCACTCACTCTCCCACACCCCTGGGGAATGGGGAAGAGAATTAAAGGGGAAAAAGGGAAGGAGACTCGCAAGTTGAGATACGAACAATTTAATAAGAACAATAATATAAAATTAAAAGTAATAATGATAAAATAATAACAATATATGAATATATAGATATGATAATAATATGTACAAACAGGGGATGCACAGTGTAATTGCTCACTACCAGGTGGCAAACTCCCATTCCATCCCATCCCAGCAAGTGATCTCGAAACAAGTGCTCGACACCTCAATCCCGGATTAGTCAGAGGCTCAGAGAGAGAGAGAGCTCCAAGAGATTGAGAGAGTCCCACAGATGAGAATTCCCCAACTTCCCAGTCAACCCTCATCTATATACTGGGCATGACGTTGCATGATACGGAAAACTCAGTTGGCCAATTTGGTGCTCAATCCTAAATCTAAGTTCAAATAATGAGGAGAGTTGTGAGCCCTTTGTCCTGGCCATGCTTCCTCCCATCCTGTTGTGCTCCTGCACACTGGCAAAAACACAGGAAGCTGAAAGGTCCTTGATGTCTCAGCATCAACTATAAACGAGTCCCAGACTAAAACCCAAACACAGAGCTCTTCTACCTGCTAAAAAGAAAAACTAACTCTCCCAGCCGAAACCAGGACACCACTGCAACCTGTTGGTGTTGCTGGGCCTTTTCACATTGTCAGCAATATAATCCTGTTTGGTTTAAATGCTTTTTTTTTTTTTAAAAAAAAAAAAAGGATCATATTGCTGGAAGGGATCTTGGATGAGGTTGCTCCTGTGGTTGTGCTGGCAGACCTGAGAAGGCAGTAGCTCCTGAAAGAAGGCAGGGATTAATTACTTCTAAATGTCCACATGGCTGTTGCTCCCCAGCCTGCTGGAGCAGCCCCAAAGCAACTCCCAAGCTCAAATTTTTTTGCTAGTTTGCTCTTTTTACACATTGTTGTGGTTTTTAAGCTGTACTGAGACTGTGATGCACACATCTGCTGGACGATGGGAAGGCAAAGTTGGAGCACTAGAGGGCAGGAATTGAGGTTGCTGGGCCAGGACATCGCTGCACCAAACAGTGCTCCAACCTACTTGTGCATGCCCACGCCCATGGTGATTATAATGTGAGGGGAGCTGGGATTTTGTTGCTCACTGTGGGCAGCAGAGTGTGTCTCCCTGCCAGCCAAGAGGGCAGTACTGGGGGATGTTGGCTCTAGGGTTCCCTCCTACATCCAAGGTGCTGTGCTTTGGGTACCTGTTTGGCAAAGCCAGCAGTGTCTGACCTTTCTCCACATGCTCTTCAGGGAGCCCTGCTCTTCCAAGGCCATCTGATATTGAAGTCTCTTGGTGAGATCAGCAAGGAGAGCCCAGGAAGTAAACAACCAGATGTGCCCTTTGCACTATGGTGCTGCTTCAGGCTCCTGCAAACGAGCTGCCCAGTTAAAGTTTGATTTGCACAGTGACATGCAGTCCAGCTTAGCGAGTGCAGCAGCAGGACAATGCTGACCCCACTGGGGGACAGGACGCCAAGCCCTGGGGTCTTTGCTGAGGATTGCTCCACATTTACTGTTTGCCGTGTTGGCAAATACTGGCCGAGGAGCTGGTGCCCTTCCCTCCACCCTGGGATACAGGGCAGAAAGCCAGGGTCTTGAGGAAAATGCAGGCAGGGAGCTGAGGTGCACCTCTTTGACCTGTGAAGCTGGTGGCTCCTCTGTGCTTCGCCACCTGGAGCATGATTTCTGAATGAGGATTTGTACCCTTGCCAGCCAGCTGCAAGGCACTCACAGGGCTGCTCGGCCCTGCCCAGCAGGTCTATTGCACAGCTCAGCCCCCTCGCCCCGTGCCTGCACCAAGGCTGACCCCAGTAGTGACTGAACCTAGGGCTGTGCAGAACTGGCAGTGGCTGGTGGCCACGGAGCCAGCTCTTGGCAGCACTTATAGATGTTTCCTGCAGATCAGTGCATAAGTAGCAGGGTCTGGCCCGCCACCAGCATGACTTGAAGGGCTCTCGAGGTCACAGGCTACACCAGCCTGAGCAGGCCAGTAGCATTGTGGCTGCCAGGAGCGCGCACTTTAGGTGATCTGGCCGGCTGGCTTACGTGCATGGAGCACAAGAGCTGTGCACATCTCCTGTCTCCAGCTTCTGGATGCCCAGCATGGAGGCTGGGATCTGCTACTTCATGGGTCCTGGTCCTCCTTGTGAGCCTAGCATTTTCCCATCCCCATCCACTGGCTACCCAGTGCAGTCAGCAAAAGCCCATGCCGTCCCAGAGTGGCTCTGTTTGGAGCACAGGGAGTTGCCAGAGGACCCTGCTGGGTTCAGGGCTGCCATCAAGTGACTGGTGGCCATCTCCAGGCACACAACAAGGCTCTAATAACAAGGCTTGCTCTCTGGGAGTCACCAGGGTGACACTGATGCTGTGTCAGCATTGAGGGCCAGGTGTTTTCTTCAGCTCTCAGCAAAATGCAAAGGTCAGGGCTGGGAGGCTTAGCTGGCGGGGACGGGAACTCCCAGCCCCTGGAGCAGACTGTGCTGTGTCCCGGGTCATCAGCCTCTGCTGAGCTCAGAGGTTTGAAGCCAGGGATTGCACGGTGTAATGCTTTCCCAATGCATGACCAAGATAGGTGTGATCTGTGCTGACTCAAACCACCTCATGGGCACTTTGGCCTCAGGCAGGGCTACAAAAGTTCCTCATCATCCTCTTCCTCCTGCCACCCGCTGGCTCAGCAGAGCTGGGGCAGCTGGCGGAGAGCTGAGGGCTGGCTCTAGGCACCCACACTGCTGGATCTGTCCCTCTGCCCTGTGATCAGCACGGTAGCATGCCCTGTTGGGGCTGGCAAGCCAGGCTGGGGGGCTGTGAGTCGCTCTTCCTTCCACCCTGTGAGTCCTTGACCTGGGCACTGCTGTGGACTGGGATTCAGCTGCCTCCTCCATGTTTAAGCCATTGGCAGCCAGAGCCCAAGTGATGCCTTTTTCCTGAGAGGAGGAGGTTGGTTGTCTCTTTTAGAAGTAGTTGGCTTAAAAATAAATCACACATCTTCCCTGTCACTGCAGCGTGGGCACATGGCTCCCTGCAGCCTCTCCTCCCCGCCCTTGCTAGCACTCTTTTGTCAAGGGTGCAGTGGTGCCCGTGCCTTGATGCTGGTCCGTCCCTCTCTGCAAGTGCCTCTCCTGCTAGCCCAGCTAGCCCTGGCTCTGCTGCCCTTGCCTTTGGTTCCCTCCCTGCTTTCAGCCACTGCACAAGGCTGGGCCGCTGTCTCAGCCCGGCAGCACACTGGCACATACCTACCAAAGTTAATTTTGTTGTGGTTTAGTGCCGTGGGTGCACCCCACCAGCAAATGCTCTTCACCCCAGTTGCACGTGCATGAACCTCCTCACGGCCCAGCTGGATCTCACCCCTTGGTGGCGTGGGGCTGCAGCCTCTTTGCTCCGGGCGAGGTGTCTGCAATGGACGAGAGTGAGCCAGGGCAGGGGGGTTAGGCTTGGAGCCCCAGGGTCCAGCACTTGGTCAGATGTTGGCAAATCGGCATGCAGCAGGGAGAGGTGTTGGCTCTGTCTGGGCATGCGTGTGGCATCACTTGTGCAGAACTAAAGCTGATGAGGACCTTGCTGGGTGCTGCTGGGAGGGAGGGTGCAAGCTGCAAACTGGGCAGCAAAGCTGGCAGCCTGGTGTGGAGTGGGGCAGCTGGGAGGGTTTGCTTTGCCTTATGGGCTGGCATAGGGATTTGAGTGTGCTGACAAGGTGGGCAGGGGCTGCAGATCAAAGCTGACCTGGCTTTTGCTGGGCCAGCACCGATTTGGGAGAGGCTCAAGGGAAGTCCACTGCGTTTGGGGCCAAACCAGTGTGTCTGCGAGCTGTGTGAAGATGTTGCCCAGCATACCTGCGGAGTTTAACAGGACCATGCCAGGCTTTCTTAGGCTGGGAGGTGGCAGCTCACTTTGCAGTGTCCCTGCTGCATGGCAGGGCAGGTTTGGTGGTGTCTGCCCGGGACCCCATGCACCCTCCACCTGCCCCAGTGCCTGTGCCTGCTGGAGATGCAGAGCAGGGGTTTCCCCATGGCTGAAAACCTCTGCTTGGCTTCCCAGTGCCAGCCAGCATGAACTAGGCTGTAGCTGAGAGGAGGGGTACGGGGGGTTTCTGGCTGGCTTGGGAGCACATTGCCTTCAGTGCCTGGATGTAGACGTGGCTCTGCATCGTTTCAGTTGCCCATTGATGCAGATGATGAATGGCTGAACTTGCAAACTAAACAAAAGCAGAGCCTGGCCTCAGTTCTTCAGCAGTGAGTTTGAAACTGCTCTGTTCGTTCACTCAGTGAAGCTGCCTGAGCTTTATGCTCTGCAACAAGCCAGCTGTGGACCGAGTGCTGCTGCAACACACAAGTAGGGTTTGGGACTTGTTGCTGCAGAAGATGATCAGCTGTGGACTCTTTTGGCTTCTGCTACCTGTAGCTTTTCCAAAGTTTTCTTACCTCCTGTGTTTCCCAGGCTGGAAAACTGCAGATCAAGCCCACATCCACATCTTCATGGGTGCAGCTCTTTTGCTCTTTTTCTTTTCTTGCTCTTACTGCCCTCTCCTCCAGCACATAGATGTCTCCTCCTTCTGTGTCTCAGGCACCCTAACACAGTGAGGTAGCTCAGCCCGACAGCGGGGAGCCAGCACTCCCGGCCCCGTTCAGGTGGAGCCCCTAAAGCCCGGTCTTTGTTTTGCCCTGACAGGCCATCACTCAGTCCCCGAACACCACGACTGAGGACATTTATACCAATGGCTCAGCGACTCTGGGCAGCCCCTCCTACAGCAATGGCCGTGAGGTGCGGAAGATACGCCTCATCCAGTTTGAGAAGGTCACGGAGGAGCCCATGGTGAGAGCTGGCAAGATCCCGAAGCCTGGCGGCACCCCAGGGGCGGAAGGGCAGGTAGAGCCGTGCCAATGGGCTGGCCTCGGGGGAAGCAGGAGTTCACTAGAGACCTTGGCCATGGGAAGAGGGTGCTGGATCCTGCCTTCTGCCTGGGGACCCAGAGCGAGCCCGATCAAAGAGTGGTGAAGCTTGTGCCAAGAGGAGCTGCAGCAGGCTGCGCTGGCCAAGCAGGGGGCTTCATCCCAGCCACTGGACAGCCCACCGCAGATGTGGGCCTGGACAAAACTTTGCTGAGAGTGTGGGAGCTCTCCTTTCCAGCAAGCAGTCAGGGATTTTCCTGTCTTCCAGGGAATCACACTGAAGCTCAACGACAAGCAGAGCTGCATGGTGGCCAGGATCTTCCACGGGGGCATGATTCACAGACAAGGTAACAAGGCCCTTATAGAGGCAGTGTATGAGGTGCACATCTGCAGCTGGTTTCTTTCCATGCAGAGATAAGGCAGCCTCCCAGCACTGCAGACTTTCGCCTGTGAGGTGGACATCTGTATTGGTTCCTCCACTAGGAATATGTCAGGAACTCAGGACTCTCTGGTCTCACTGCATGGTTGTCATGTAAATACCCTGGAGCCTTTAGGGAGAAATGAAGGGTTGAGGAAAGGGCCCTCTCGAAAAGGAACCAGAGACTGACTGTTTCCATCTCATTATGGGGTCACAGTAACAAGAGATGGATCATACCCTGGAGACTGCAGGGGAAGCTCTTCCCATTCCTAAAGTGCACAGGTGGGACAGGCTTGCTGTGGATTGGCTCTGCAGACCAAAAGAAGGTGCCAAGAGAAATAGATAGGTGCTATTTTCTGGGTTTGGGCCTTGCCAAGGGGCATGTAAATGACATGTTCTGTGCTTAAAAGAGGCCCCTTTTCCAGCCTTGGATCCAAGTGGGAAGTCTGAGCTTACCCCTGCCAAAATAACCCAGGAGCCATTCCAGTAGTGCTACTGGAGCCTTATTTATAGCAGTATATCTGAGGCTGCAATCTGACTGGGTATATAAACTGAAAACACACAAAGTGAAGAATGCTTATGTTAAGGACCTTATAGGGAGGCTGTCATTTGGCTTCAGGTGAGGTACTTGGGTTTGGGTTTGAATAACTCTGAAACAGGTGCTTTGACTAGTCTGAAGTACTGAAGGACACACAATGGAAAGCTACCTGGTGACATTCGGACTGGATGAAGTGTGTGTATCGGGTGGAGGGGGAATGAATTCTCCTTGTGCTTTAGTCCCATGTGCTTAGGTGACATGTGGCTGCACAAGCATTGCCTAGGCAAACACCGCAGAGTCCTGGCACAGGTTGACCAGTGGGTCGGGAGGCTGGTGGAGCTGCGTAGTTTGGCTTTAGTGAGCAGCTCTTGTCTGGTCCTACGTTTTCATGTTTCTCCCATTGCTGGCAGGCTCCCTTCACGTGGGTGATGAAATCATAGAAATCAATGGGCAGAGTGTGAGCAACCACTCAGTTGACCAGCTGCAGAAGATGCTGGTAGGTATTTGTGTTTGGCAGGGCGGTTCCCCAGTAAGAACTCCTTTGGCTTGCAGCTGTGCATGCTGGCTGAGCATTTACCCCCTCCTAGATACCAGGGCCAACACACAGCTGCATGAAGCAGTGTGATGCAGCAGGAGCCAGGGCTGCTGTGCCAGGGTGCTGTAATACAGCCAAGTGCTGGTTCTCTGTACGCAGCCTTGTTGGTCTGTGCTTGCTGCTTGTTTCTGGCCTCTCAAGAGCAGCAGTGAAGGCTGTTGGCTGGGTCCCTGACATGTGCTGATGCGCATGGGTCTTGGAAACCACCTCTGCTTGTCAGAGCTGCGGTACAACTCCAGCCCAAGGGCTGGCTGCTCTTGCAGACCTGAGCCACTCCTGAAGGTCACCCTTGTGCCATTTTCCTGCTGCTGAGGTCACAGTGATCCTGTCAGGCCCTTGCTAGGGACAGCTTTGGACAGGGTCTCTGACCTGCCTTGGGTTCACATGCTGAGACCATCCTGATCCATGCCCAACATGTGGGACCTGGCCGGAGGGAGGTGGTGGTGGAGCTGAGGACACCCACCAGCAGCCTAAGCAGGAGGCCTGTAGTGTCCCCCAGCTTTCACAGCATGGATGTTTGCCTTTGCGGGTCCTGGCACTCAGCAGCTCCTTGCAGTTTGCTGCTGTCAGGCTGCCTCTGGACACCACCTCCTTCAACTCTTCTTTCTCCCCTTCCTTTGTTCACTAGAAAGAAACCAAGGGGATGGTCTCAATAAAAGTAATTCCCAACCAACAAAGCCGCCTCCCTGCTCTCCAGGTAAGTGCAGCCTCCAGACCTGCGGGCTGTGCCGGGACATGGCTGTGGGGCTGGGTGGGACCAAAGCACACAACAGGGGACCAGCACTGCAGAGGGAGCTGTGCTGAGGCAGGGGAAAGACAAGGGGATGGCTGCCCAGTCATCTTGCCTGAGCTGCTGGAGGACGGAGGGACCTGTCCTGTGCTTACATTGCTGTGAACAAGCAGGTTTTGGCCCTGTGTGGATGTATTTACCCAACGTGTGTAGGAATGTGGGCCTGGGATGCCTGAGCCACAGTGGTACATGTGCGGAGTGTTCAGTGATGGGAAAGCAGCAGCATGTGCGCAGCAGGAGCCACGAGAGAGTTTCCTGCTACCTTCCCAGACGCGGCTGTTAGAGCCACATCCCCGTTACAGGGCCACAGCACCACCAGAGCACTGAGCTCTCACTGCTCCCTGCAGTCACTGTGGCAGGGGGTTACACCTGCCTGGCTTCGCCTTCAAAGTCCTGCTGTAGCCGAAATACTCAGGATAGTGGGGAGGGCTGGCTCCTCTGCCAAGACTTCAGTGTGTGGTGGCTGGGATGCTGTCCTGTCTCTAGGTGCAGGAACTAACTCCAGTGCAGCCCCCCACCCGCATAGACAGGCAGGAGTGGGAGAGGAGCTCAGAGGCAGAGGGAGGAGGCTGGATGGTGCTGGGATGGGCTGGAGGAGCCCATGTCACCCTTCTTAGCCAGAGAAGCTGAAGTCTCTGAACATGGTGGCAAGTGAAAACTGTCTCTGTTTCTTGCTCAGCCCATGCTGGCCCCATTCCAGCTCAAGCAGCCTTGCACGTGTTTGTTTATTAAGCACTGGCCCATGTCTGCCCTTTCCTGCTGTACATCTGCTCTCCCTGGCCTGACCCTGCCAGCTCCCATCAGCCAGGCCAGCTCAGTGCCAGGAGAAAAGGTACCTCTGAGAAAAAGAACACAGTTGCTGGCTCGCCCAAGGCTGGCCATGTGCTCAGGGAAGGACACAGGGACAAAGTCCTTCCCAACAGCAGTTGTCCTCCCTCTTGCTGTGTCCAGGGCTGTGCTGCTGTCTACTCCCCAGAACCGCCGCTCATGGGCTGCCCACATCTCTTCTTGTTGTAGTCCGCTGCTGAGAGTGGACTTTTGTTTCAACTCCTGGATCCCCATGATCACCTTCATTTCAGGGCCTGACAGGGAGGACAGTGAACATCCTGGCATCATGATGCCCCCCTGCCCTGGCTTGCCCCACAGCCTAGCAGCCAGCCACCTTGAGGCCAGCTGAGTGTCTCTTGGGGCAGGTTTGCTTGGGAGAATCCTCATGAGAAGCACTGAGCACTCAAGGGTCTCAAGGTCGTGTCCAGCCTGTTCCCAGGTGTAAACCACAGCCTTTTGACTTTAAAGACCAGGGCTTCTCATGCTGGAGCCTGCTCAGTATCTGGGCTTGCAGACCCAGTGAGGGTGCTGGCAGCAGGCACGCAAATAGCTTGCATTTGGAGCTAGCCCTTGGCAATTTGTGGGTGATGCCTGGAGCTGTCTGATGCTAACTCCTAACTGGTGTGAGGGAGAGTCTGTGACCTGGCTGTGTCTAGCTTGGAGTAGCAGAGCTGCGGGAGCAAAGGGCTTGAGGCGGGTGCCTGGGCAGTGCTTGCTATGTGTCCCTTGTGTGTTTGTGTTGACCACCAGCTTCCATGTGTCCCTTGTGTGTTTGTGTTGACCACCAGCTTCCTGGTGCCAGCAAGTGCTTGTAAAGCAAGCATTATTCCTCATTCTGAAAGGAGATTCCACTTTTGTTGTCTTCCATTGTAAGAGATCTTATGTCGCAGCTTGATCCATATGCTCTGCTTTTCTGGCAGTAAAAGGGAACCATGTTTGTGTCCTGCTGGCCCTATGCCTCCAACAGCACTGCTGAAGGAGGACATACTGTGGGAAATTGTTTTAACATGGAACAAGGACAGCATGGTCTACTCTACCCAGGGAGGATGATTTTCTAGGCCCTACCTATCTGAGGACAGTACGTAGGCATCACCCCACCGCACATTAATCCCTTTGCCTGCTTGCTATGTGCTGCGTTTCTGGGATAAATCGTAGAATCTTAGAATGATGTGGGTTGGAAAGGACCCTAAAGATCATCTATTTCCAAACGCCCTGCCATGGGCAGGGATGCCTTCCCCTAGATCAGGTTGCTCAAAGCCTCATCCAACCTGGCCCTGAACACTTCCAGGGATGAGGCAGCCACAGCTTCTCTGGGCAACCTGTTCCAGTGCCTCACCGCCCTCAGAGTGAAGAATTTCTTCCTTAGATCTAATCTAAATCTCCCCTCTTTCAGTTAAAAGCCATTGCCCCTTGTCCTACCACTACATACCCTTGTAAAAAGTCCTTCTCCAGCTTTCTTGTAGGCCCCCTTTAGGTACTGGAAGGCTGCTATAAGGTCTCCCCAGAGCCTTCTCTTCGCCAGACTGAACTACCCCAACTCAGCCTGTCTTGATAAAAGAGGTACTCCAGCCCTCGGATCATCTTCATCATAACTTGATAGGGTTGTGCTCAGGGGAAGCTTGGATTAGCATAAGCATCAGGCTGAGTCTGATAGTGCTGCTTGCCCTGTAGATGATCTCCTGCTGGTGGCATGACTGCTGTGCAGCCCCAGGCATGCCACCGGCTCCGAGCTTAGCACCCTCCCAAGTGATCACAGAAGTCTCAAACCGGGGAGCACCCATGACTTGTGGGATAGCCTGCAGGACTTTGCACCATGACTGGGGGCTCCCAGCAGCCTCAGAGGCCCACAGGAAAAAAAAACCCAGGAGGGAACAAGGACAATGTGAGGTCTGTGCTTAGCCACAGCTTTACTTTGTTCCCTAAACTCTGCCTTTCACTGCTCATCCTCTCTACCCTGCCTTGGATTTGCCTCCACACTAGCCCTGACCTGGTCCTGATCTTGCCGAGTCTGCTGGCGAGAGACAAACTGCAGCTGCAGCAGCATTTTGGATGAGAAACCATTCATCCAGGCACTGAGCAAATGGCAGTGCACAAAACACTGAATACACATGCGTGGTCTGCCCTCCTGGGGACAGGTGACTCTCATCTGTCCTGTTATTCTCTGACAGTCTTTCTGAAAAGCCTTCCTGGAAAACAAGGTCTGTGTTTTAAAAGCCACATGCTGTTTCTCTCCTGACCTTGCAAAGATGCCCGGGGGCAGTGAGAGGCCAAGGGCACCTGGCTGCCTGCTGGCTTCAGGAGGGCTTAAGGCCAGGGGAGGCAGCAGGGCGGACTGCCCCAGCGCAAGCAAGTGCTGTAGGCTCCCTCCCAAAGAGCTGAGTGAGCAGAATGGACAGAGAAAGGCCAAATTCTCATGCCTTCTTGGTTCCCAGGGCCTCCTCAGCCCCAGGAGGGTGGCACAGTGGCCTGGGAAGCAGCAGCAGTTCGTTTCCAGTTGCAGCTGTGATGAACGTTGCAAAAGTAGCCAATGCAGAAGAGGCCGGGACAGACGCAGGCAGGGATGGACACACGACCACAGTCTTGGCTTCCTGAAGGCCCTGTGCCATGCAGGAGAGTGCCTGGTGCTGGGTAGAGACCAGGGCACAGCAGCTGGGGATTGAGACATGGCATTCCCTGGGGTGCCCAGGACATAGGATTGCAGGGCACACTGTTGCGATGGCTCCTCTCCACTCACCCCATTGCAGACCCTAGTTGCTGTGCACCATGATGGGACTCATCTCTGGTTGGCTTGGCTCAGCACCACTGTGCAGCACTCGGGCAGCTGCAGGGGGGGATACATGTCAGGGTTCAAGCACCAGCTATGAGGCACACAGGCCTGCCTAGAGGCAGCAGCTGTTTCACTGGCTCCCAGTAGGGCCAAGATGCCATTCTCCTCCCACCCTCACCCACCAGCAGGTCTCACTGCAGCTCCATGCCCAAGAGCTTCCCCCAAGGTTTTGTGCATCCCTTTTCTCCTCACCCAGCCTCGTGGGGCCTGGGAAGCGGCAGGGGTTAGGGTCCCTCCTGGAGAACGGACCTTGTGCCAGGAGCTGGCTCTGCAGCCACTGCCGGGAGATGCAATGTGGAGCTGGGAGCTGGACATGACCAAGTTCAGCCACCCTGCATGGCGATGCTGACTCCAGCACACTCTCTCTTTGCAGATGTTCATGAGAGCGCAGTTTGACTATGACCCCAAAAAAGACAATCTGATTCCCTGCAAGGAAGTGGGGCTGAAGTTTCAGACCGGCGACGTGATTCAAATCATAAACAAAGACGACAGCAACTGGTGGCAGGGCCGAGTGGAGGGCTCCTGCACTGATTCGGCAGGACTCATCCCTTCTCCAGAGCTGCAGGAATGGTAGGTCCCTGGCTTTGGCCAGAAGGGTTGGATCTGGGAGTGGAGGCGGGAAGAGGGACCATGTGCTACCAGAAATGTGACAGTATTGGGTAACACCAGCATCACTGCTGGGAAAAGGAGGCAAATGTCCCCTTCATCTGTCGCAGAGTGAGCCTTTATCTGTCCCAACAGCCACCCTGCTCCTCTTGCTCTTGCATGTCTGGCGGACAATCCCACTGCTCCCCTAGGGCTTGAGGTCACAGCTGGACCACAGTGGTGTCCTCCTCTCTTGGCAGGCGTGTGGCAAGCATCACCCAGTCCAGTCAGAGCGAATCCCCGAGCTGTAGCCCCTTTGGGAAGAAGAAGAAGTGCAAAGATAAATACCTGGCCAAGCACAGCTCAAGTAAGTGTGAGCAGGGCAATGGGCTCCATCCCCAGCTTTGGCCATCACTCCTGCCTCTGGGCAGGGTCAGATCTGTCTGCCACAGGAGTCAGACCAAACAGCCCAGCTGTGTTGGCAGTGGGACCTCAGGAGGACAGCCCATGCTATCAGCTTTTTTGAGTCCCTTCTCCAAAGTCCTCATACCCCTCAGGTGGCCACAGCTGTGTCCCCATGCAGCTCTGTAGTGCACAAAGCTGGGGCTGGCTCACCTGGGAACCAGGCACAGAGCTCCTGTGCTCTTCTACGGTGACAATCCCTGGCACTCCTGGCCCCAAGCTCCTTGGGAAGTTGGGCTCCCAGGCCCTCAAACCCCACAGGCTGCTGAACACTGGGCAGGCAGTGTCCTTGCGGCTGCTCAGCAGTTAGGGAACAACCTGAACTGCTGCCCTCAGCTGCCAAGCTGTGTCCCTGGTGGGGCAGAGAGCCTGCCCCTCAGCCATCTGTGCAAATGCGCCATGCCAAGCAGGCACTGGGCCGGCAAAGGTGGGTGCCCGAGGACATGGTGGCTCCTAGCCTGGCCTGAAGCTCCAACCAGCAAGAAACAGGCCCATAAATCAGCAAATAAAGCATCCCCAGCAACAGGCTCCCTGCAATGTCCTGCCACCTTCCCACCCAGCTCCTAGGTCCTGCTGTCCTAAGCAGAATTACTAAGCAAGAGCAGCCCTGCCTTCTCCTTCATCAGCTGCTAATCCAGCTCCTCGGGACACCCTTTGCACCTCCCTTGCTGCTTGCTGCCGAGACTGCTGTCCTTTTCCCCCCAAGCAGCCAAACTGGAATGTGCTCTCAGCCCAGTCTTGGTTGCTCCCTCCAGTTTTGCCTGAGGACCTAGCTTCAGTCTGACGTGCATGTGGTCCTGCTCCCATGGCCAAGCCAGCTCTGACCGCTCACTGTCTCTTCTCTGTCCCAGTTTTTGACCAGCTGGATGTGGTTTCATATGAGGAGGTGGTGAGGCTGCCTGCCTTCAAGAGGAAGACGCTGGTGCTCATCGGTAGGTCCTGCCCAAGGCATCCTGTGCAGAACAGGGGCTGCATGTGGTGGGTCCCAGGGGAACAAGGACTGGACATGGGCTGGGACAGTGCTGCCCTTCAAAATCCAGTAAGCTCTAAGAAGCATTTCTTCTGCCTGCAGCAGTCACTAAGCAGGCTGACCTCCTCCATGTGGCATTGTGCATGATCTGGCACCTGCACCGCAATGCTAAGGCAGAGTTAATTCAGGAGTTTCCAGATGGATAACTTTTATTAAACACAGCTCTGGTCTGCGCAGCTGCACCAAAGCAAGCACTCTCATGCTGTGTGTTCTGAGCACTTGTCAGCAGACCCTGCGGGCATGGGCAGCCCAGCCGTGCTGGCCACTCAGCGGGTACTGATCCTGTCTCCAGTTGGGGCTGGAGGTGAGTGTGCCCAGGGCAGGGAGAACCTCCTCCAGGGCCAGAAGACACCATAGACCAGCTCAGCAAGCAGATCCTAGGCAAAGCCACAGGAGATCTGTACCCTTCCTCAGACCCAGAGCTGCAAGGGGGCCCAGCATCTCCTGCCAGGCATCTCTGAGCCCAGCTCCAGCATCCATCCCTCCTTCTCTGCAGGGGCCAGCGGCGTGGGCCGTAGCCACATCAAGAATGCTCTGCTCAGCAACAACCCAGAGAAGTTCATGTACCCACCCCCATGTAAGTACCCAGCTGAGGCGGAGGGGACAGCACAGGGCGCCTTTCCTCTCACTTCCTTGAGCCAAGACCTTCTAACAGCAGATGGGAAGTGGGGAGATGTTCCTCAGGCACCATCAAGCCCCTGATGTCAGAGGTCAACACCCAGGGCACTGTAGGGCCCCCCTGCCTGCTGTCCCATGGACTGAACCTACCCACAGATGGCTGCAGGGCTGCTATCACCCACATTGCAGAGACACCTCACTTCACATGTCAGTGGCTCTCCTTGGCTCCTAGGCTGAGTCCTCTACTTGTTGGAGGAGTTGAAAGAGGATTAATACAGCCTAGTCTTGAGGTACACAGATCCTTCATGCCCTAGCCCCATGCTCAGAAAGGGAAGGCAAGATGCTCAGGTCACCCAGAGCAGAGGCTGTCTGCTCTGCTCCCCAGTCCTTCTAGAGCCAGCACTCACCATCTCCCTCCCTCCTCAGACACCACACGCCCCCAGAAGAAGAATGAGGTGGACGGGAAGGACTACTACTTTGTCTCCACTGAGGAAATGACCCGGGACATCTCCGCCAATGAGTTCCTGGAGTTTGGAAGCTACCAGGGAAACATGTTTGGCACCAAGTTTGAAACGGTGCACAAGATCCACCAGCAGGACAAAGTCGCTATTTTGGACATTGAGCCCCAGGTAGGGAGCAGGGGAAAGGGTGGACAGGACAAGGGGTACTGCAGATTCAACTACCAGTGTGGTGGCTGTGATTGTCTCTGCCTTCCCCAGTGCACTGCCCTTCCACCCTTCCCAAAGGAAAAAGCCTTGGAGTGCTAAGGTGGCATTTCAGTTCCCGAGACAAGGGTGCAATGAGGGTACTCCCCACCCCAGCATGCACTTGGCTGTGACAGCACAGCCAGGGCCAGACTGCCGGGGGTGGGGTGGGGTGCAGGGCCAGCACAGGCCTCGCACAGGGACCCTTTCCCTCTCCAACACCAAGTGTGTGGGTGCTGCTTTGCAAAGTGTCCAGTAGCCAGCAGGGCTGGGGATGCCCTTACATCTTCCTCCATGAGGTGCAAAGGAAGCCATGATGGGACCCCTGGCTCCAGCTTCACCCAACTGCCCCCAGGCTCAGAAATCCACCAAGAGAGCCCATGACCCCAGACTAGGGGCTGCCCCTTTAGCCCACCACTGTATCACGGGCACCATCACACCCTGGCTGGGGGGCACCATGGACTAGTGAGGGACAGCAGGCAGCGCTTGCCCACCCTGAGGAACAGCCACACTGGTAACTACACCCCTCTCTCCACAGACCCTGAAGATCATCCGCACGGCCGAGCTCTCCCCGTTCATAGTCTTCATTGCCCCAACAGACAAGGCAGAGCAGGTGAGTGGCAGGGCACCAAGGCTGTCTCACTCCGGCTGGGCTTGCCTGCTCAACACAGGGGGAGAAGGAGCCTGCTGCAGCAGCCCAGGACTCTCCCTGCTCCACGTCAGCTCCTTCCAGTCCACACTGATTTTTGTGGTCCAGGAGAGCAGGGCAACTTCCTCAGCCCAGACCTGAGAAACAGGAATTGGTGATTCCTGGAGTCACAGACTCTCCCAGATTGACTCCCCCCAGCAACCATCATCCCTGCAGCATCATCAGCTGCTAACATGTAGTGGGTTGCACAGCCCAGCACTCAGAGCCATCTCCAGCTGCAGCAGTGCTGCAGAGCAGAAACATTTATCCTGCCACAAGCTATGTAAATGGAGGGACACAAACAGAAGCTCTTTACATTCCTTGCCTCATTAAGATGCTCATCCCTCCAAAATAAGGATGAAAGCAGCACTGATGCTGCAGTTAAAACTCACAGTGCCAGGCACCGTGAGTTTTTGCTACCAGTGCTGGCAGCCACATGCCATTTCCTCAGAAGCCCCCGCCATGGGGAGCAGTGCTGCCTACTCTGCCCTGCTGGAGTCTGGACTAGCTCCTCTAAGGGCTAACCTCTGCAAGGAGATGGGAAGTGATGAGAGAACAGGGAGATCCACAGAGCAGTACTCCTCCCGGACTCATGGGCAGCCAAGGCCACCTCTCCCAACCTATTCATTCAGGGTTCATTCATTCGGGGTTCGTAAAGCTGAAGATACAGATAGGTCGCAGGGAGGATGCAGCCTTCAGAGAAATCAGTGCACAGGCATGCAGAGGCATGTTAACCTGCAGGGGATTGTAAAGCCAGATGCAGCAGGCTGGTGTCAGGGCAGAAAGGGCAGTTAGGCAGCCTTCTGCCCCCACCTCCATGCCCATCACCCACCGCTGCCTCCAGGCAGAGGAATTAACTCCTGCTGCAGTGGGCAGAGCCAGCCCTGCTGGTGCAGGCTCTATATATAGCTAGCTGCTGCGGCTCAGGTAACTGCTTACTAGCAGGGATGCAGCAGAGCCAGAATGTGACCCAGCAAACTGCTTATCACTCTCCCCTCTCCACCCAAGAGCTGACGGGCAACACAGAGCGGAGCTGCAGCAAGCACAGCACCCCAAGATCATCCCCCCTGCCAGACACAGATGCAGGGAGCTGCCTGCGTTTCAAACTGTTCAGGAGATAGGTGGAAATCTGTCTGGACTTCACTGTTGATGGCACAGCTGCCCGCAGGGACACACTTTGGGATGCCTCTGCTAGCTGGAGAGCCGTGCAAACTAGCCACACCGGCAGGAGGGGGCAGACAGCTTTGATTTTACTGTGAAGAAATTTAACTCTAATCCCAGCGAAAACAAGTAGAGGGAGGCTGGTGTTGCTCTGCCAGCCAGCACTGTTCTGGTCAAAAGCCTGTGGGAAGGGACCATCCTGCAGGGAGACTACCTTGAAACCAGCCTTGGGCCTTGAGCTGGCTACACTGCATAGCATAGTAATGAGCAGCCTGCTGCTCAGTGAACCTTCTCCTCACAGGAAGCTGCCACAAAGCATTTTAAAGATAAATACAAGACCAAGCAGGTCTGGCCTTACTCCAGCAGGTAACCTGATGCTCCTAGCATTGCATAAAAGTCCAGCAAAACCCCTAGATGCGCACTCAGAGATCACACACCACCTCCTAGCTTGTCAGACAAGCAGGGATGCTCTGTGCTCTGATGCTTAGCAACTACCTGAGTTGTGCTGGTGGCAGGAAAGAGTTTGCCTGTTGGGGTGGGCTGTGAAATTCCCTTCCTCCTCAGCCTCCTGAGCACTCTCTCCCATTTCCTGCAGTCAGAGGCGTTGCAGCAGCTCCAGAAGGATTCAGAGATCATCCGGAGCAGATACGCACACTACTTCGACCTCTCACTGGTCAACAACGGGGTGGAAGAAAGCCTCCAGCTGCTGCAGGAAGCCTTTGAGCAGGCCTGCAGCTCTCCACAGTGGGTACCCATCTCCTGGGTCTACTGAGAGGGCATCCAACCCCAGCTGCTTCCCATCAATCATCCTGCAGCCATGGGGAGAAACCTCCTCAGCTTACCCTAATCCACACACAGCTCAGCACAACTCCCTCTGCTGCTCCATGGACATGGTCTCAATTAGTTGACACACACACACACACACAGAGGGTTTCTGGATCTTCTCTCCAGGGGAACGCAGGACAGGGGCTGCCCAGGGGACGGCCACCTCCCTCAACACTGCAATACAGTGCTAAGTTAGTGGCTACAGCAGAGCCTAGGGCACCATTAGCTCGGAGCACAGCTCACCACCTCACCGGGTAAGGGAAAGCAGTCCTGCTGTAGCACCCAGCCGATCTCTGCATCAGTCCCAAACAAAGTGGTAGAGCAGGGGCTTTCCAGGCTATCACGGGAGTGCACACTGTGCCACAAACACCTTGAAAGCCTGGCTGGTGTTCACGATGTGTCAAGGAAGCACACAGCTTAGGAGGCTTCACACAGACCACACAAGAGCTCCTGTATCCAAGGATTTCCCTTCACAAATGGAATAGAGCAGAAAAAGGCAAGCATGGATTTGAGTGGCATGGAACATGCCACCATCAGGCATGTCTCCCCCCGTGTTCTGAGGGTGGAGTTTTCTGATTCACCGTGTGCAACTGTAGTTGTAAAGTCACTGTATTTAAATTGTCACCATGCATCTTGGGTTGTTACCACCTGGTCAGGGAAACTCAGCAGCACCTGAGGAAGTCGCACAGATCAAACCCCAGAGGGACAGTTCAATGGGTAAACTAGATCCAGCCACAAGTATCTGTTGCATGCAATAGAAACAGTATCTACAAAGATCATCCAGGCATGTTTTCCAGTCTAGGGTGTCTTGCACACTGTACGCAAACGTAAAAGCCACCCACACGAAGGGGTTCCTTCTTCTGCAGGAAGACCACTGTCTGGAAAGCATCACCTTGGCTCCTGGGCAAACCATAGCCATCATTTGGGTGAAAGAATCTCATCTGTGTGTTCAGCAGTCAGCTAGGGGAAGAGGGTTAAGAAGTCCTGTGCAATTTTTTAAGGATGCCAAAAATAAAATCTGTTGATGTGCAATAGGGACCTTAGTTCTGATCCACTGCAGGGAAACAATAAGCAGCAATAAACGTGTGCTGAAATATTGCCGTGACTGGTGTTTTACCTCTTAGGCTGAGCACTTGCTCACAGCTGGAGATCTGTTCCCACCTCCCTGACCCTAACACACTCAAGGTGAGGCAGGCCAGGACCAAACAGTCTCTCCAGCCACCGTCAGACCTCTCCAGCACAGGCAAAGGAGGAAAGAGAACACAGAGTTTCCAGGCACACATCCCAGTGGGTTTTACCAAAGTGGAGGGTGGCCCCTAAACATCTGCAAAGTCCTGACCATCAACAAAGGCCCCTCTAGTGATGGTCCATGTGAACATGATCACCTCTCTGCACCAGCAGCTTCTTCAGGAGAGCAGCACAAAGGCTGGGCAGAAAGGGCAGCCATTTACCTGCCCAGCTACACCACGCACATGCATTAACTTACCTCCCCTCCCCACAAACAGACCGCTGACCTCTTCTAGGAGCCAGATGAGCAAGAAAATCACCTGTTCAAAAATAGGACTTTTATTTTTAAGTAAAAAAGTAAATAAAAATGGACTCTCTGTTCAGGTTCTGACAGCCACCAGCTGCTGGCCCCACTGCCTGTGTGTATCTCCAGCATCAGAGGGGAGAAAAGTCAGACAGTTAAGACAAAAGCAATGCATGAGCCTAAGACATTACGTTACAGAATCTCTGGAGGAATGAAGCTCAGAACAAAGCAGCCTGGATCCTTCCTCATTAAAAGGGGCTAAAATCCTGGCTCAGCACCACCCCTGTGGCATAGGCCTCCCACTCCCAGCAAGCCACTCCAGACAGGAAGGAAATTAGGACAAGTATTTCTGAAGCCTCACAGCTAGTGCCTCTTGCAGAGCTGCCTCTGGCCAAACTTTTCCTCGCAAGGATTCCAGTCCCACAGCCCTTTAGAAAAGCATACTGGCCAGCCACCTTCTGGTCACTTTGCTTCCAGCACCCAGCAGCATCCCCACTTCTAGCTTTCAGAGTATATTAAATATCAAAACCAGGGAAGGCAACTGAAAGCGCTGCGGTCCCATTCCAACAACTAGGTAAAGAAGAGCAAAGAGCCAGCAAGAGGTACACACTGGGGATCAGCCAACAACTAAGCAGCAGGTCCCTGCACTATCAAGAAAAAGCAGGAATTTAATGTTCTAATTCTTTTATGACAAAGGTAAAAAAAAATACTAAAGAATATCTGGGTGGACTATTTGATCTCATCTAGCTGAGGGTCAAGCCAAGCACACAGCCAGGTTAAAACAAACCAGAGCCCTTCAAATAACCAATTTGACTGTCCCTATCCAAACCCATCCAGATGAGCCGTCACAAAGCCAGTCCTCCAGACACCAACACATTCTGCAACTGTCAGGTAACAGCTCCAACCTTGGAAGGAAGAAAGATGCAGGACAAGAGGAGAGAGAAATGTTATTCCTCCCTCTCAAGGTGTAAACAGAGACACCAAGTAAGAGCCAGGAGCTACAGCTTCCCTGAAGATATCGTTTCTATTGGCATCACGGTGTTCAGCTTCAGAGAGTAATTCAGTGCAGGGGCAGTCAGGCACCCCACTCCTCTGGCAACCCTTAAAACAGGATGAGGAGGGGCGCCTGAGCAGGGCTTATCCTGGGCAAACACACCCACTCAATCATATACACAGCAGAAAAGGAACTTGTAATTTGCTGGCCCCTCTGCCATGCAGCCAGTCCTCTTTTTCTCAAGGCCTCAGAGTCCTCCCTCCCTACTGACAAGGTCGCCTGCTTTGGACAGATCCAGTCTCTCACTCCGAGCTTTCTTCTACCTCCTTTTGTTTCTTTTTCTTCTTCTTCTTCTTGTTGCTGGTCTCACTGGTCTGTGAAGAGGTTGGAAAGGTCAGGAAAGAATCAAAAAGGAATCCATCACCGCTTATTTCAGAAGGAACTCTAGATGCAGCGCAGGCTCCCCATGGCCACAATCCTCTTGCCACCATACCAGGCACCATCCTCCCACCAGGGCCTGTTACAGGGCACCAGAGCCCAGAGGTGGCCTGGCAGGAACATGTACCCATCCCTTTCCCACTGCAGGTCCACCGCCACAAGTCTCACCTGCCCAGTCTCCCACCACCCTCAACCAATTTAGTTTACAAATGCACCTAAACAGACATTTTTTTTCTGCCTCTTAGGACCCTGGTACTTTGGGGACATGCACAGCAGGATGCTGATGCATTTATCCTGGAGGTATTAGGGAAGAGATACCACTCTCTCCCATGCTTGCACTGCACCAGGGTAGCACCAAGTTACATACCACTTCTATTTGCTCTCCTCCACTCTCGGCTGCCTCTTTGGCCTTCTTCTCCTTCTTCTTCTTTTTCTTTTTGCTCAGCTCCTCTGGTGGTGGGGTGGCAGGGGATGGTGGGGTCACAGCCTCCTCACTTTCGCTCTCCAACTCTCGCTTCCTCTGTTAGGGGGAACGTGTTGTCAGACACCATCTTCCAGAGGAGCTCAAGCAATGGGAAAACTGCAAGCCCGTTACAACTATATTGCCTGACGCAATCAAACCACACAGTTAACAATGCTTTGAGCAGGAGGGTGAGCTACAGACTGCCAGCAGTCTTCTCCAGCATACACTGTCTAGGATTTGCTTCTGCCAGAATTACACTCCGTATTTCTCAGTGTTTCCTCTACCTCAAATGCTCCGGTTTGAAACACTGCTGCAGCTTTCCAAGTGCATGCACAAGCTCTGACTTAGGAAACTTTAGATGTAATTCTTGCATGGACATTTCTGCAACTGTTTGTAGCCTCCAGAAAGGTTCTCTGGCACAACAAACCTCCATTGTGGCTCCATACAACGTATTTCCTTGGATGCTGCAGCTTGTACATCGCAAGTCAGAGCTCCTCCTTCTCATACAGTGCTACAGGACACACACCCAAAGTACAACATCACATCCCAGAGAGAAACACCCAGGGGGGTAAGGCCCTAAACAGATCACCCTACAGCTGGCTCATAGGCCATGCAACCGCAACTCACATTGGGGCACTAGGCTCCCAGAATATGAAAGTTTCCCCTGTAAAACAACCAATTGAAGCAGCACACAATCCAGTGCCTGATACTAACTGCCTAAAGGAACTGGCACGTATCCACTCTTCATCAGGGCCCTAACAACCATACAGCCAGACAGCACTAATGATACTCACTTTTGGAGCCCTCTCCAGCTCTGAAACAGCTCGGGGAATGGCACCTGCCTCTTTCTTGGACGCATCCCTGAAAGAGAAGATCCCCAGGCTGAGCAGGGCAGCTGCTGCCTCACGCTGCTCTGTACAAGTACAAAGCTCTGGCCCTGCCACAAGGACTCCATAACCTGTGCCAGGTGCTGGAGGGCGACACTGGTGTGGGAAAGACCTGCATCCTGCACCAGGGCTGGCTGGGCAACAGCAAGGCCTCCCCCATTTAATTTAGCAGACTGACTCCCTCTAAAACCACAAGCACAGGCTAGAAAGGGATAACTGTCTGCTGAGGGCCTTTCCCTCCGCTGCTGCCCACTAGCAGCACATTTCCTGGGACTGAAAGAAATGCCACCACACCCCACAGGTCCAGACAGCCAACAGCCTTGGGCCAGGCCCTAACACACTCCAAGCACAAATGGCAGCACCCAGCCCAGCCCTTGCTGCATGGGGCTCCCCTCTGCCCACCATGCAAGAGCCACACACCCTGTACCCACCTGTAATCCACATACTCCTCCTTCCAAGAATCCGGTGTGCTCTCGTTGGGCTTTCCGTGCTTGTCCAGCAGACCCTTCTGGATCATCATCTTCTTTTGACTGGCCTGAGAGAAACATGCATCAAGTCAGACTGCAGCTCCAGGGGGGAGAAATTCTCCCCAGGGCTTCAGCCACTCAGCCTAAGAGGAGGTAACTCAGGAACAAGCTAAGCCAACAACTAGAGCGGTACTGATTGAACACTTCTCCAAGGACCTTCTAACAAATCACACAAAACATCCCCCACACAGTAGCCTACAAATCTCAGACAGGAGGCATCTTCGTGAGTAAATAAGGGCTAATTTGTGGAGGAAATAGCAGCAGAAAAAAATAACACTGCACACCATGGAGCTCAATTATTTGACCAGGTTTCTCCAGCTTAACGACCTGCCACATTTTAGCTGAACCACTCCAGCTGCAAATGCAAGACTTTGTTAAAGACTCCAAGATGCTTGAACCAGTCTGCATTACCTCACATTTGCTGTGAGACAGATGTGCATGCATCCCCACAGCTTTCTGCATTTCACCTGAACCACAGGAATGGAGTAAGCCACAGCAACTCAACACCAAGTTTTAAGTCCGAGCTGCATCACTTACTGCAGTGATACACCAGTCTGGCTGCAGTTAAGCTAGCATTTCTGATTTCCATGACTACCACATGCTTGAGACAGGAACCCAACAATGGCTGTTCCCACTGCTCCCGTCCTTCAGGCACAATTTCCTGTCTCACAAGACAGTTTGCATTTTGGCATTGTTGCAGTTGCACCAGAAGGAAAAGCAGCTCCTTGCCCAGCCCCTCCAGAGCCATCAGTACAGGGTGATAGATGAAGGTCATCTTTGCACAGAGCGCTAATGTCATCCACTTCACATCATTTGGCTATTTAACAGAGGAGGGCTGGTGCCGTACATACCTGAGGAGCCCACGTCTGAGCACCAGCAGCAGCCCCAGCTGGGCCTCAGGTAGAGCTACCCTGCCTCTGTTGAGAGGGCAAGTCTTGCTCCCACTAGTGCTGGGCTAACACAGTCCTGGAACTGGGAAGCATCACCATCGTGGTGCTAGGAGAGCACAGAAGAATTACATCAAGGCCTTGGAGAAGATACAAGTGCAGCTCTGCCCACGAGGTCCAGAGTTCCACATCCTGACAGCTGGGCTCCCATTGCTACCCTGGGACTGACCGCACCTCCGTGTCGCTCACCTTGGGACCGAGACCCCATTTGCGGGGATACGTGTCTCTCTCCATGATCACTCTCTTGATCTTTGCCACAATGCCATGGTCGCAGGTAGAAATGACTGCTGTGGTCATCAAGGCAATGGCTGCAGAAGCAGGCAAAGAGTTCATTAACTCTTTACAGCAGAACTGCAACAGCGACACAGGAACCTGCTGCGTCCAGCCTGTTCTTCCTCTGTCAGCACAAAGAGGAGCAACATCCCCCACCAGTGCCATTTCACTCCAAAACCTCACTGGAGGTAAGTTCTGGACTAGTGCTTCAGAGAGCTATGCTGTTCAAAGGCAGCAAACACACCAGTTGTGAATTAACCACATCCCAAGCACAGGCCTCTCTGGCTTACACCAAAGACTGGTTCTAGATCAGTGAACACAGTTAAGACCAATCATTTCACAGAGCAGCACCAACATCATCACTGGATGGGGAAGAGGTTTGTGAGCAGCTGCTGGAGTACTTCCAAGTAGCTCAAGGAACCACAGCACTAAAGAAAGGAGCAGTGCTGCTCCACCAGCTCCCAAAACCTTGCAGAGCCAAACCAGAGGAGACTAATCCTACTGATAAATTATGTTTTTCTTGCCAGGTCCCCAAGATGACCGGAGTTCAGGCAGTACAAACAACAAGGTGGAATGCCTTGGCTGCATTACACCTCAAAGGCCCCTCAGTCCCATGGCTCTGGACAGGGCATGAGGCTGTGAGCACTGAGTGCTATGACAGACCATCTGTACAGTATGCCAGCACCTGCTACCTAAACAGTGACCCTTTCAAGTCACTTCACAGAAGCCGGTCATTGCTCAAGTCCTTTTACACTGATCTGCTCAGGAAGGGTGATGTGCCAGGTAGCAGTATGTGATCAGACATTGTCCCTCATCTCAATGAGGATGGAGTCCCTCCAAAGAGGGGCTCCAACCCTGCCAGCACTTCACTCCTGCAGGCAGCCAGCCACACACCACAGCAGCCCCGAGTAGGACACTGGGAGACTGGAGGGTATCTGCAGGCTGCACAGCACCCATATCCTAGAACAGGAATCAGGGTGCTGCAGGAGGGCAGCACCATTGCACTCAGAGAATGGATAGACTTCGTCATCACCTCACACACAGAGCACACTTGAGCATCCCATAGCTGAAGTCAGCCCGAGGCACTCTTCACACCTTGCCAAGGACTGAGGTAGCTGTTGTTTCCTAACATCCTGCCCAACATCAGCTTGCCTTGGGCCACGCGGACCCACAGTCCCCATCAGGAAGCACTATTTAAACCTTCTGCACATGGGGACTCGTTTGCTGTGCATTCACTGGAACACAGTTATTTCTGCAGCTAGCTAGGCACAAGAAGAACAAGGAGTTTCATACCTAGGCAGATAGCTTCCCCTTTTGTGGTGATGACAACAATCTCCTGATTAAGCTCAATACCATCTTCATATCTCAGGACACCAGGAAGCATGATTTTGGCTCCATAGCAAATGGCATTAACCTGAAAACATAAGGAACAGGAGGGCTTATAAGCTATTAGAGAATAAAAAGAAGGTAAGAAGTGCCTCTAATATTTTAGCTTCCCATTGCCATTACTGTCCCAGCACTAACTTTCCTATATTTCGATTTTTTATCATCCACTATGTAAAACTTTGGGGCTTGGGAAAAAGTAAGCAAAGCAAAGCACCTATCACAGCAAACAACATGTGAGGCAGATCTCTTATAAACATCAGCATCCTCCTGAAGTGAGGAGAGCAGCTTCTCTGCCACTCAATTCTTGGCTCTTGCATCTTACTGCTCATCTGGCAGTGGCCCATACTAGGTCCTACACAGCTCACAATCAGGACAGTGTTGGACACCATGTGGATCCTGATCCCCCATTCATTATATTAGCTGTACAAGTTAGGAGGATACTTTGCAGTCTCTGGCTGTCAACTGGCACTATCCCTGGAACTCACCGCACTGTCTTTCATGACTACCCGCTTGTGTGAAGTCAGCAGTTTCTCCAGGGGCAGGATAACTCTTCGCAGGTAGCTGTCATCCTTGTTGTTGTCGTACTGCCACTGTGCATCCAGTACATCGTGCATAGTCACCATGTTGTCCTGCAAAGACACCACCCCTCTAAACTCTCCTACCAGCCACCAACTCGAAGCATACACAAGAAAATAGCTGAAGTCCACCAACAAACAGCATGCTGAAAGGGAGTGAAAACCAGATGCCCAACTCAGAAGCATCAAAAAAGGAACCTAAAAGAGGCAAGAATACTTTCCATCAACAGCCTGAGGTCAGCCTGACTTGTGCTATGACAGACTTCAACCTTCCTAATCTGACACAGCACTTGGATCTAGCGTATAAGGTCTGTCCACATGAAACTTTGAAACACAACCAAACTTAAACAAATACCTGGGACTTCTAGACAAAGATTAGTGAGTAGAAGTCTAAATTAACCAGCTCTTCAACCTGTGACACAGAATAAATTCCTGAAGCAGATGTAAGCACCCACCACCTGGAATTCAGAAATGACTGCCAGTGACTACAGCTGTGGTAAGAGCACAGATGGGTGGGGAAGCACTTGCACTCTAGTACTGCTGCTTTGCAAGAAAAAAAAAAAAAAGGTTTTTTTTGAAGTTTGGACCTGGAGCAGGATGCAGCTATGACCAGACTGAAAAGACTGCACAAGTGTTGAAGATCACACAAGCCTGCATCTCCCAGGCTCATTTCGATGAAGCACGTTCCCTACATTGTGTCCTGACACCAAGCAGTCACAGATTGCCAAGCAGATGGCTCACACACCTGAAGTTGTGGCACATGCATGGTTTGTAGGCTGAGAAACACAGGTGGCATAAAACAAACTTTCAGTCACCATGATGTACTTCCCAGTCACTCACTGTCCCAAAGCTTAATTACCAGAACAGGGGCAACACCCTGAACTGAACTCAACACTTTGGTTACAGACCATCTATGACAAGAACTCTCATGTTTTTGCCACTATTCACAAAACTGCTCCCAGCCACCATGCACCTACACCTTCTCCTAACACTGTAAAACTAACACAGTTCCAAGGAACTTTTGCAATTCTGACAATTTCAAATTTCCCAGTTATAGTTAGAGATACCACTCTACCTTCTCTCCCAGGATGCCTGAGCGCACTCTGCGGAGCTCTTGCATCTGGCCTCCCACACCAAGCAGCAAGCCAAGGTGAACACAGAGTGTTCGGATATATGTGCCTGCTTCACAGCTCACCCAGAAGATACCTGAAATGCAGGACAGGACAGAAGATACATAAATACATATCTAGAAACGAACCACATCTAGAAGCTCCCTCTGAGAGAAGCTGTATCTCCAACCTTTCACAGAGCCATCAGCCTCGGGTGATAGATGAAGGTCATCTTTGCACTGAGTGCTAATGCCATCTAATTGACATCATTTGGCTCTTCAATGAAGGATGCAGCAGTACAAAAAATAAATGGGATTTGCTTCTCAGCACACCAAAGTAACACATGAAGCAGTTACTGCTTGATGGTGATGATTTATGTCTTAAGACATCTGTCAAGAACAGGAAGTAGTCTATTTCACATGAAATTTTATCAGTTGTTAAGCTTAATAGGAAGAAGGCAGGAAAGCACTATTTTACCTAATCTTCTCTCAGGATCATACTCCACCAGCTTGCTCTCATAGATGGTTCTGACTCTCAGTTGTCGTTTGACAGCAGCAATGAGGGGTGGTCGCTGAAATAGTGCGCCTGTCAGAGTTTCTATTGCCTGAGGGTAGAAGCAGAAGTAGCAGCTCACACCAGTGCCCTAACATAGGAACACCCTGGGGTGTCCATCAACTACGACCACTTCCATGAGTGAGAAACCACAAGGTTCATCATAATTTGGTGATGTTATATTTAATAAAGTGAATCTGAATCAGTAGTGTGGCCAAAATGCTATCCCAGCTGCCAGTGAGCACAGGTGGGCTTTTTCATCAGGTGGCAGTATGTGATCAGACATTATTCCTCATCTCAGTGGGGACAGAGCCCCCCAAAGAGGGGCTCCAACCCTGCCAGCACCACTTCACTCCTGCAGGCAGCCAGCCACACACCACAGCAGCCCCGAGTAGGACACTGGGAGACTGGAGGATATCTGGAGGCTGCACAGCACCCAGACCCTAGAACAGGAATCAGGGTGCTGCAGGAGGGCAGCACCACTGCACTCAGAGAATGGATAAACTTCGTCATCACCTCACACACAGAGCACATCTGAGCTTTGCTCCTACTCTCTCATCTCCCACCAATGTTGAACACTTTGCATGTCAAGTGCCAGCACGGCTAAGAGCATGCCGAGACTTACCCTGGCAAGCTGAGCCTCACTTTCAATTGCATTGTGCAGCCGAACAATTCCCACATACTCTTTGCCTGAAAAAACGACAAGAGCAGTCAGGAGCGGCCACTTGCATTTAATGTTAACCTCAAAGTCTACACTGCTTCACAGCCACACATCCACAGAGCCCTGAATTTTTCACAATCAGCTCTCCTAGGAATTGTGCACAGTTTATTATAGAGCTGGTTATTCTTCCAGCAAAATAAATCTAAGCTACATTTATTTTGCGCTCAAGTTTTATTTCACTGGACTGGTAGAGGCTGAGGCCATAAGTTCAATTAGTACATGAAACCAGTCCGTAACAAGCATTTTCACTGACTTCAAACAGCACAAGCCCCAGAGAGGCAATAAAAAAAAAAGCCTTGTGACAGTATGGATGTGCCCTCACTGGGGTGAAGTGAGAAAGATAAGCAATCCTGAAGCTCAAGGCAGTGAAGACCAGGGGTAGCCCTTTCAAAGACTGGAAATTTCCATTTTGTCTCCAAAAGAACTCCACACCTCCCCAGTCACTTAGAGTGTAAAGGTCCCAGGCAATAAACATACCTGCGCTCTGCTGAGATTTGACCAGTCGTGTTGCCCTCTCAATGCACACAATGAGGCACCCAGTCACCTTAGGATCCAAAGTGCCACTGTGTCCAGTTTTCTCTACTCGAAGGATTCGTCGGATCCATGCAACCACCTCATGGGAAGATGGATTGGAAGGTTTGTCGAGGTTAATAAAGCCAGACCTACAGTGCAAGATGGCAGACAGCAGCAGCTAAGAATCAGGGTAAGCACAGCAGGAGTACAAAAACTTTGACAATATTTGTCATGGCTGCAAAGAAACATATTTCTATACAGCCATACAAGCAATGAGCCTCACAGCTGCTCTCAGCGACCACGCACCAAGCTGCTCTGTGCACAGCAAGTGATATATTCCACAAGGAATTCTCCTCTGCCCAGACTGCTCATCACTGCTCTGCACTTAAACCAAATCAAATGCTACAAACAAACTCCAAGTCTCAAAGTCTAGAAGGCCAAAGGACTCTCCATAATACCCCAGAGAATTCCTCAAGTATTTGCATATCTGTCCACAGACCAGCTGCAACTCCAGAACAAAGCAAACTTTACGGTAAGTGACCAGCGGGTCATATTTAGACATCTACTGGTTAGCAGCAAAACACCCAGTTAAGTGGAAAGGTACAAGGGGAATCCGAAACAAAACACGTTTTGAACATATTAACTGTGAAAGAAAAATAAATCACTCTGGCCCTTATTGCACTCACCTAACGTAGTCAGAAATCTCTCTCTTCAGCGGATTAGCACCAGAAGGAAGAGGTGTGTAGTGTGCCGTCATCACATTTAACTTGTCAAAGTTCTACAAAATCCAAGCAAAAGTTACGTCATCTTGAGCTCATCTTGCTTTGTGGCATTGCTTTGTATTGTGGCATTGCTTTGCCACAATACATCTCTCCAATTACACAATGTATGATTTGTATACACTTCAGTGATTAACAGCCTCTTCTAAAAGAGCCAACAATGAAACCATGTTTTACAGATAAAGAAACAGAAGTCCTGCACTGAAAGAGATGGGAAAGCAGCAGAATACCAGCCTTTACAATGCACAATAAATCCAGCATGCCCCAGAAACTCAGCACAAGCAACTCAGAATACACAGACCACTGTCAGACCAAAATGAAAAGCTGAAAAATATCTAGTAGGGTCTTTACAGAAGGTGGTAAGCTTAGAAAGCAGGCACACAAACGGCACTGCCGGACAAACTTTATAACATGATTTCTGCGCGCAGAGGGTTTGCCTCTGCTGCAAGCATCACACAGGCTATTCCTTAGCTGCAGGTTACACAGAGAAGCAGCTGTGCATCTCCATGGGCCTACACTGAGGCCAGAGGAGCAGCAGGAGCAGGGATGGACCACAGGGTTGTCTGTAACCCACCCCACCTTCAGCAGCAGGGGCCACTGCGACGTGTCCAACTGAGCGATCCGAGACTCGGGCTTGATGAAAAATTCCTCCGTGTGCTGAATGTCCTGCGAGCATACGAAGTTATCCTCGATCAGAAAAGGAAAAGCCGGAGGCCCGCGCTCCCGCCACCTCCACGCGGCTCGGGAACCTCCACCAAAGCGGCGGCTCCGCTCCCCGCCGCGCGGCCACGCTCCGCCGGTGCTGGCCGGCAGGAAGTCCGTCGGGCGCGCTGCGAGGCACCGCTCCTCCTGGGCCCAGTCCTACCCCCAGGCCCCACGGACCGCCCCGCCTCGCCGCCACGGATCGGGCTCGGGAAGCCCCCCAGCACGCCGAGCCCGCCGCGGCCAGCCCGCGCCCCGAGCCGGACCGGCGGCCCCACGCTCACCGCCACATCCTCATCGGGAAGCGCCCGCTTCTCCTTCTTCCGCCGCTTCTTCACGCTGGAACCTGAGGGAGCGACAGGCTAAGCGCCGCCGCCAAGGGCTCGCCAGCCCCGCCGCGCACGGGAGCGAGCCCGCAACCCCGAGCCCCTCCGCACCAGGCCCGCACCTGCCCTCCCTCACGTAGCGCCGCGCTGCGGCCCCCGGCCCCGCGCCAACCCCTCCTCGCAGGGCGACCCCAGCCCCCCAGCCATGCACAACGCGCCCGCGGGGCGAGGTGCCACGCCAGCACGTTCGCGCCGCTGCGCACCATCCCCCTCCGCCATAGTCACGCCGCGTGGTGAGGCCGCCGCCGCGCAGAGACCGGAAAGGCCGCCCCCTCCCGACAAGCCCCGCGTCAGCACGTGACCGCCGCGCGCCTCGAGCGCGCCGCCGTCCGCGGTAACCACGCCCCGCCCTGCCCCGCCCCCTGCCCCCCTCCTGAGCAGCACGGCCGGTTCACTCTGCTCGGAGCTGCCGTGCGGCGCTCGTAGCGGAACGAGTGTCTGGCCCGGCCCGGGTCGGACGGGAGGCGCGGGCGGCAGAGGCAGCTAAACGCGAACGTGTCCCGGCAGCTCCACAGCAGTCCGGCGCCCAGGGCCGCCTGTGCTCGGGGAATGCTGCAGGGCAGGCCGGCGGGCGCGCAGGGCATGAGACCGCCCTGCAGAGCCGGGCACGGGCACTCCTGCTTACGCCCACCCGCGGAGGCGGCATCAGACCGTGTCACCGCAGCTCTCCCCGAAGGGTCTCTGCCCGTTCGGGCACCTGAAATAAAGAAGGGCAGCGGTGGGTGCGATCGGCTCCCATCCCTCCTGCCCCGGGATTCGAGCAAACGTGCGGCCCCCAGCTCCCGGGTGTGCGGGAGAAGGAAACTGTCCGGGGACACCCCCACACTGGCCCCAGAGCCTCTCCCGGAGTCCTTCCTGCTGGCACACAAGGCTGCACAGCACAGCTCGTCTGCTCGGTTTTGCTGGCACAAATTGCAATTCCTGTGGTTATGGTCGCCCTCACACCTGGTGCCTCGAGGAAAGTTCTCAATCAACAGTGACCAAAAATTGCCTGTAGGCAGTTTTTATATATTCTGATTTCAGATAATCTAGGTATCCTACTCACCCACCTTGTCTGGGAATTAACTCTACACAGCTACAACCCCAACCTCTAAAAAGTTAAGTAGAGCAGTCACTTCTTCTTGATAACCACCACCACATAATATTCTAGTAACAGTTTCTTCTATTTTAGTTCAAAAAGAGGGGGTCATAAGTACTCTTGATGCATGCGTTTTTAGTTTTCCTTCACGGCACTGCACATCCATAGTTAACTACAAAATAACATCAAATTCTGAATTAAGCATTAATCAACTATAATTTCATCTAGGCAAAAAAAGGTTTGTGGTAATTAACTCTTCTTAAAGTTATTTTGTGGGAAAAAATATTGTGGCAATTCTCCCATATTGTGGGAATGAACGTTTGCATTTCAGCTAGGAAAACTGAAAGTTCCTAGTTACTTGAGTGTGGAACCTGAAAAGCCATCTGAAAAACAAACGCCAGAAAAGCATTTGAAAAAAGCCTTCTGTCTCTAGACCCAAATATTAAAATCAGAAGTACATGTGATACCCCTTGTTACACCAGAATTACCTCTTGCCTCTCTCTTCTCTCCCAGGTGTGCAAATGGGATTGCTCTCTCCCTCAAAGCCCCAGCCTTCTGCAGGGTCTCTGCGGAGTGCTTGCTGCAAGCATTTGTTCATTTACCATTAGCTGAGTGTGCGAGAATTGCTATTTACACAACATGGACAATTATCTGGGGACCACCAGGGCACCTCCAGCCTCCAGATTAAAGCATCCCCTTCTTGAGAGTGCATCTTTACACTGCAGAAACTTGGCTAGGCCTGTAGGCAACAGCTGGGTGCACCAAAGACAGCAGGTTCACTTCTCTTCTGATAGACAACCCGCCGCCTTCACCTAAATACCAGAAAAAGTCCCAAAAAGCAGAAGGCAAGAGGCAGAAGTGCCCAAGAGCAGACAAGAACAGCAGCTGAAGAGAACTGAGCAAACAGTCCATTCCAATAACTCCTCCTTCTCCATCTCCACCATGAATTTTGCTTCCTCAGCTGTAGTGGATCTGCCATCTTCTAGGCTCAGTTCTCTAGGTTACCTGCTGCTCTACAGAACGTGCAGTCAGGTCACCACCACTGGTCCTCAGGCAACCACCTGCAGGTCAGCCACCAACTCCTTTAGTCTGCCACGAGAGCCAAGTGCATAGCCTTACAATGGGCTGCAGTGTCTGTTCTTTCGAGGAGGGGGAAAAAAAAAAATCTCATTTTAATGTCGTTTTGTCTTTTTTTAAAAAAAAAAAAACACAACTCCAGCAACATTTGACACCTAGATGTGCAAACCCTCCAACACATGTACCCCAGCTGATATCCTCCCCTAGCAAGTTTTCCTGTCTGCAAATTGCAGCCAGCTCTTTAAGGAAAAGCCTGGTTCTGCCTTGAATTGGCCTTTCTGCTTTGGGATTACACTTTCTCAAGCATGACAACTTCCACGACATTCAGCGAGTAGTTTACTCCGACACAAGATAAATGACTAGATGAACACATTCGCTCATCAATCGTTACCTGCTTCTGTTACAGGACTCACATTTAAAATAAATAACGAAAGAGAGGGTACACCGATACAGATCGTGGCTTAAGTAAGGAGTCCAAGCCGGGCACTGTTGCCCTGCAGTAGGTATGGCAAGGCCCGTCCATGCCAGCGGCGGTGCTCAGAGCCCCTGTCCGGCGGGGCTGAGCATCTCCTGCAGCACCAGGTGCAGCAGGTGGTTCTGTTCGGCGCTAAGCAGTGGCCAGAGCTCGGCCTGCAGGGCCTTCAGCGACTCGGCGTCCTTCTCCTGGCACGCCAGCACGGCCGACTGCAGCAGCAGGAAGAGCTCGGCCGGCAGGTAGGTCGCCGCCGGCAGCAGCCCGCCGCCCGCCCCGGGGCCGCCCCCTCGCCCCGGCCCCGCGCCGCCCTCCGGCGCCTCCCAGCAGTACTGCTCCAGCGTCCGGGCGTGCTCGGGCAGCAGCTTGGCGGGCGGCGGCTGCAGCAAGAGCAGCAGCAGCACCCGCGACACCTCGCAGCGCGCCAGCACGTCCAAGAAGGCGCCGCCGCCAGCACCGCCAACGCCGCCCAGCCCGGCCCCGATCAGCGCCTGCGCCCGGGTCAGCGTCGCCAGCGCGCCCGCGTAGTCCCGGCCCAGCAGCAGGCAGGAGGCGCGCTCGGCCAGGCAGCGCAGCGCCTCCAGGGGCAGCCGCGCCGCCGCCAGCAGCTCGGCCGCCCGCTGTAGGTGTACGGCAGCGCGGGAGGGCCGGCCCATGTCGCGCAGCGCCACCGCCAGCTCCAGGTACAGCCCAGCCGCCAGCGCCGGCTGCCCCCTCTCCAGGTGCAGGCGGGCGGCGAAGGCGCCGCAGCTCTGCGCCGCCGCCACGTGCTCGCCGAAGCCGCCGCGCAGCCCCAGGCGCTGCCGCAGGTCTCGCTCCTGGTGCAGGAAGAGCCGCGCCGCCTCGGCCAGCGCGGCGGCCTCGGCGGGCCCGTGGAAGAGGCTCTGGGCACAGCGCGCCACGGCCAGCTGGCACCAGGCCGCGTAGGGCAGGCTCTCCTGGGCGCGCAGCTCCCGCGCCAGTGCCGCGAACTGCTCCGCCGCCTCCGCCACGTTCGGCTTCCGCAGGAACCGCCGCCGCAGCTTGGCCGACACCAGCCGGTAACGCGACAGGAAGTCCCCGTCCCCGCCGAGGCCGGTCCCGGAGCCGCCCGCCGCCGCCAGCATCGCGCACCGCCCGGAACTGACGCAGCTCGCTCCGCTGCGCCCCGCCTCGCGTGCTGCGGCCAATCGGCGCCCACTCCGTGGTCACGCGGACGGCGGGCCGGTGAAGAGGCCGCAAGGGGGCGTGGCTACCGCAGTCAGAGGCGGCCGCCCGTGCGCCCCGCCCCTTAGGCGTGGTCTCACGGTGGGCCCCGCCCCAGGCACGGAGCGGGGCTGGGCAGCGTTGCGCCCTTCAGCGGCTGGGCGGCCCCGGCCCCGCGTGCGGGCGGGGGGGCCGCGGGGCGGGGGGGCCAGCAGCAGGCTGCTTCAAACAAGAATTCACCCAAACGGTAGCGTGTGGGTGAGACTCTGGGCCAAAGGATGTGCGGGGGCAGGAGTTTTAGGCGAGTTCAAGGAGTGACAGATGAACACTTGGATGAGAGAGCTCTTGGGGTTCTTAAACGGATAAACCACATCCGACCCGGCAAATCCCCAGCGCTGAAAATATTTGGTGCTGGAGCGAGTAAGTGGGTGGGGGAAGTGTCATGCGTGCTTGCCTGCTTCTTGCTTTTTCCTGAGCATCTGCTTACAGCACTGCTAGAGGCAAGATCCTGGGCTGGGCAGGCCCTTGGTCTGGCTGAGAGAGGCTGTTATTACACTCATATACCATATACACACTGTGAGCTAAGGTGACATGGCTTGGGAGCCCTGTGCGATCCACTGCATACAGCCTTCCCTCCTGCTCTCTCCCCACTCCTGAATATCATATCGCACAGGCTTGGTGACAGGCAGCACTCAGCTTTGAGCTTGTTCCAAATAAGCTCAGAGAGGCCATGTGGTTGCTGTGGCATGGGCACTTTCCTACATGTGTCCCATCTGTGCACTGGTAAAAGCCTGGTTCCAAAGGACAGTGTGGGTGTCAATGCCTGAATCCGAAGTTCAAGTTCAGTACTTCGCATTGATGCTCAGAGTTCAATTCATACCGTGGAAAAACCCAACAGAATTGTAAGAAAAACCCACTCTGACCTCTTAGTTCACAAAAGGTACTGCAAAGCTGGCAAGTGAAACTGAAGTGTGATCAATAATGTAGCTTATCCCTCTGTGATTCTTCAGAATGAGTAAAAAATTCTCCCAGCGAGTGATGCTGCTGCAGCATAACAATGCTCACAAAACACTCGCTCACAACAGCCGCACGGACCACAAGCTGTCAGCGTCTTGCTGTGCCACATGACAGCCTGCAAGCTGTGGGTCACTCTGTGGTTCCTGCACTTCAGGCACTGGCAGTAACCACCCATCCTCAGGGCTAAAGACCTTATTTCTGCTCCCAGTCCCAGCAGACCCCTCTGCACTGCCAACCTGTACTCTAGACTGGGCTGCACAGCCAGGCTGATGCCATTCCAGTGGTACCAGCTGATCTAATAGAAGATGACTGTCCCTGTGAGCCTGGCCTTGCATCTCTCATTTATGCCCTCGTGGCTCCCACCCAGAGTGGCAGAAACCGGGAGCTCACTCCTCCCAGCTCTGTCCCTAGACCCTTTCAGGAACCGAATCGCTGCAAACGGGCTGGGCAGGAACACAGAGGGCACAAGTGTGGCAGTGTGCTTATCCATATAGATGTGTTTGAAAGTGGCTGACACCAGCCAACTGATGCTGTGAAAATTCACTTTCAAATCTCCCAGCCTTTCCCAGTTTACAGTTACTTTTCTGCCTGCTGGCTGGCAGGTCTGCTTAGGCTTATCTTTCCTAATTACTCAACAAGGGCTGGAGGTGAAGCTGATGCAGCACAAGATGCCAGAACCAGCTAGAAAAAATAGGGGTTTGACAGCCTCTGACCTCCATTCTTCAGGCTTTAAGATTTCCATGGTTGGGACAAACCCTCCTCCCTTACTCATCTCCTACACTGGCCCTGCAGGGAAGCCACAGTTTCTCTCTGGAGCAAAGCAGCATCTTGAGCTCACCCAGGCAAAGGATGCTGTCGTGGCACAAGGTGTCCAAGTTGCACAGCCAAGGTGTTTCAAATCAAGTCACATGCGTCCTGTGGTAAAGCACCCCATGGATCTGGATTTCATTCCTGTTTCCCAGAGCCACTAAGTCATTAAGTGACAGTGCCTTGTGGTGAAACGAAGGACGGCAGGTGACCTAGCCCATCCCCAGGTCTGGGTTAGACTTCAGGATCAAGCCTGAGGCTGCCAATACTGGGAAGGCAGCCCGTGGGTTGAGGGGCTCCTGCTGAGGAAGAGCAAATAAGCAGGACATTTCCGCTGGCCTGGGAAGCAGCATTACTGCAGGAAGGTGGCTGGTGCTGGCACAAGCCCCAGCAGCACAGTGCCTGCCCACAGGCTTCCTGTGCGAGTCCCTGCCAAGGGGTAAGAGCACAGGCAGGGGTTTCTCTACGGCCTGCATTGAAGTAGGTGACTTGACCTACTTTTGAGGGGTCTGAACGCAGCTGGACCTAAAGCCTCTCACAGGGCAGCTGCAGGGTGAGAAGCAGGAGGGCAGGATGTAGACACATCGTTTCTCAAAGGGCTCAGACCCTGTAGCCCCCACGAGCTGCCCAGCAGCCCCCAAGCTCTGATCTGAGCAGGGATTTCTGTTGCCGGCGCTCCTGACAGATGTTTCGTACTGCTAACTTTTGGACACATGTGACTGGAGGACTGACTTGTTCCTTGGGACCTGCTTCATTTACTGCCTTTTGGGGCTTGTGCTGGAACATGAGTTGCAGGTGAAGAGGTCTCGAGTTCACATCCCTCCAGGGGGCATGAGGAGCTGCCTGGGTGGCTGGAGAGTAGTGTTTGTGGGAAGAGGGGCTACAGCACTTGCCATGCACGCATGCCTCATTTGGTAAATGAAGCCCCCATTGGAGGGCCAGCACCCAGCTCTGCGACCCTGGAACATGCCGAGCTGCAGGGACCCTGGCTCAGATGTGCCCATGGCACCTCCTGGAAGGAGCTGACCCAGCCCACTTCTTACGGAGCAAGGGATAGTAGCAGCAGGAGCTGTCTTTGCCATCAAGGAAAGAAGACATGGCGTGGGGCACCTGCTTCTCGGAAGTGTCAGCCCCTTCGCCCTGTGGCTTCTCCTACTCCCCAGGGGCTGCCTCTGCTTCCCTGCCAGCCTCCTGCTTCCTCCTGCCTGCCAGCCCCCCCACCTGCACTTGGAGTCCCATCTCCTCTCACCTGCACCATCATCCCTCTTGTTTTCCACAAAAAGGAAACCTGCACTGGTCCTGCGAGTCCTGCATGGCTCTCCGCTGTGGAGCAGGGAGCAGGGTGCTGGCCAGGTGTGGGGTCATGAGGATTTCTAGCCGCTGTGCTGCTATCAGGCAGGGAGGTGTTGATGGACTCTGCTTTATGAGGGGGGAAACTTGACTTCCCACAAGCTGTATAGGGAGTGCATACTCTGGTGTTGCAGTGCTGAGGCTTCTGAACCACATACCATTTCTGCTTTGACTCTTGTTAATACTAGTCAGAAAATGAGAACAATTTTGTGACTTTTAGTTGCAGCTTTCCACAGGAAGATCTTGGCTTTCAGTGTTTCCCCTCACCCCCATTTAAAGAGAAAAATATCCCTCTCTTGCTCTTAATGTTTTTAGTAGCAGAAATGAAGCAGCACAGTGAGTTTTGTCCTCTGATTTTTAAGGTGCTCCTTCAACAGAGCTACTGTGGGTTTGGGGTTGCTCAGACCATAACTGGAAAGATCAGAGGATTCAGTCTTTAATGGAAGAGGCGAGCTGCTGCCCGAGCACGCCCGGACGCTGGAGCAGTACTGCTGGGAGGCGCCGGAGGGCGGCGCGGGGCCGGGGCGAGGGGGCGGCCCCGGGGCGGGCGGCGGGCTGCTGCCGGCGGCGACCTACCTGCCGGCCGAGCTCTTCCTGCTGCTGCAGTCGGCCGTGCTGGCGTGCCAGGAGAAGGACGCCGAGTTGCTGAAGGCCCTGCAGGCCGAGCTCTGGCCACTGCTTAGCGCCGAACAGAACCACCTGCTGCACCTGGTGCTGCAGGAGATGCTCAGCCCCGCCGGACAGGGGCTCTGAGCGCCGCCGCTGGCATGGACGGGCCTTGCCATACCTACTGCAGGGCAACAGTGCCCGGCTTGGACTCCTTACTTAAGCCACGATCTGTATCGGTGTACCCTCTCTTTCGTTATTTATTTTAAATGTGAGTCCTGTAACAGAAGCAGGTAACGATTGATGAGCGAATGTGTTCATCTAGTCATTTATCTTGTGTCGGAGTAAACTACTCGCTGAATGTCGTGGAAGTTGTCATGCTTGAGAAAGTGTAATCCCAAAGCAGAAAGGCCAATTCAAGGCAGAACCAGGCTTTTCCTTAAAGAGCTGGCTGCAATTTGCAGACAGGAAAACTTGCTAGGGGAGGATATCAGCTGGGGTACATGTGTTGGAGGGTTTGCACATCTAGGTGTCAAATGTTGCTGGAGTTGTGTTTTTTTTTTTTAAAAAAAGACAAAACGACATTAAAATGAGATTTTTTTTTTTCCCCCTCCTCGAAAGAACAGACACTGCAGCCCATTGTAAGGCTATGCACTTGGCTCTCGTGGCAGACTAAAGGAGTTGGTGGCTGACCTGCAGGTGGTTGCCTGAGGACCAGTGGTGGTGACCTGACTGCATGTTCTGTAGAGCAGCAGGTAACCTAGAGAACTGAGCCTAGAAGATGGCAGATCCACTACAGCTGAGGAAGCAAAATTCATGGTGGAGATGGAGAAGGAGGAGTTATTGGAATGGACTGTTTGCTCAGTTCTCTTCAGCTGCTGTTCTTGTCTGCTCTTGGGCACTTCTGCCTCTTGCCTTCTGCTTTTTGGGACTTTTTCTGGTATTTAGGTGAAGGCGGCGGGTTGTCTATCAGAAGAGAAGTGAACCTGCTGTCTTTGGTGCACCCAGCTGTTGCCTACAGGCCTAGCCAAGTTTCTGCAGTGTAAAGATGCACTCTCAAGAAGGGGATGCTTTAATCTGGAGGCTGGAGGTGCCCTGGTGGTCCCCAGATAATTGTCCATGTTGTGTAAATAGCAATTCTCGCACACTCAGCTAATGGTAAATGAACAAATGCTTGCAGCAAGCACTCCGCAGAGACCCTGCAGAAGGCTGGGGCTTTGAGGGAGAGAGCAATCCCATTTGCACACCTGGGAGAGAAGAGAGAGGCAAGAGGTAATTCTGGTGTAACAAGGGGTATCACATGTACTTCTGATTTTAATATTTGGGTCTAGAGACAGAAGGCTTTTTTCAAATGCTTTTCTGGCGTTTGTTTTTCAGATGGCTTTTCAGGTTCCACACTCAAGTAACTAGGAACTTTCAGTTTTCCTAGCTGAAATGCAAACGTTCATTCCCACAATATGGGAGAATTGCCACAATATTTTTTCCCACAAAATAACTTTAAGAAGAGTTAATTACCACAAACCTTTTTTTGCCTAGATGAAATTATAGTTGATTAATGCTTAATTCAGAATTTGATGTTATTTTGTAGTTAACTATGGATGTGCAGTGCCGTGAAGGAAAACTAAAAACGCATGCATCAAGAGTACTTATGACCCCCTCTTTTTGAACTAAAATAGAAGAAACTGTTACTAGAATATTATGTGGTGGTGGTTATCAAGAAGAAGTGACTGCTCTACTTAACTTTTTAGAGGTTGGGGTTGTAGCTGTGTAGAGTTAATTCCCAGACAAGGTGGGTGAGTAGGATACCTAGATTATCTGAAATCAGAATATATAAAAACTGCCTACAGGCAATTTTTGGTCACTGTTGATTGAGAACTTTCCTCGAGGCACCAGGTGTGAGGGCGACCATAACCACAGGAATTGCAATTTGTGCCAGCAAAACCGAGCAGACGAGCTGTGCTGTGCAGCCTTGTGTGCCAGCAGGAAGGACTCCGGGAGAGGCTCTGGGGCCAGTGTGGGGGTGTCCCCGGACAGTTTCCTTCTCCCGCACACCCGGGAGCTGGGGGCCGCACGTTTGCTCGAATCCCGGGGCAGGAGGGATGGGAGCCGATCGCACCCACCGCTGCCCTCTTTATTTCAGGTGCCCGAACGGGCAGAGACCCTTCGGGGAGAGCTGCGGTGACACGGTCTGATGCCGCCTCCGCGGGTGGGCGTAAGCAGGAGTGCCCGTGCCCGGCTCTGCAGGGCGGTCTCATGCCCTGCGCGCCCGCCGGCCTGCCCTGCAGCATTCCCCGACCACAGGCGGCCCTGGGCGCCGGACTGCTGTGGAGCTGCCGCGGGTCTGTGCGGACCGGAAGGGCTGTGGCGTCCATCGCTGCGACCCCACGCCGGTAGCAGAAGGCCGGCGTGTGCTGGACACGGCTCGCTGCCCCGGGGCGGCGAGGGGAGCGGGTCGGGCATCATGGTCGCTGACGCGCTCGGTGAGCACAGGGCGCCGGGCGGGGAGCCCGCGGCGGTGCTGGGCTTGTACCGGGAGGTACGCCGCGGGCCCCCGCAGCGCGGCGGGGCCCGCTCCCAGCGAGCAGCAGTGCCCCTGGGGCAGGGGGCCCCGGCTCCTTGGCCGCCTCGCAGCGCGGTGAGGAGCCCGCGGCCCGGGGAGGTTTCTCGGTCGTAAGCACTGCGCAGCGCGGCGCAAACGCGGCGCGCTGCATCCCGCCCCGGGAGACCCGAACACCCACGGAGGCTGCCGGCCGCGCGCGGAAGGAGCGATTTTTGCGTGACGCGAGAGAAGAGCTGCGCCATGAAAGCACCGGCAGGGCCTGGGGTGAGCGGGGCGCGTAGCGGGTGGTGCTGCTGGAGACCGGTTCCCAGCGGCTGAGGAAGGAACCTCCGCGTTCAGCTGCCTCTGCCGCCCGTGCTTCCCGTCCGGCCCGAGCCGGGCACTCGCTGCGCTGCAAGTGAAACACCCGCTGGGTCGGACTGGCCGCGGGTAGTTTTAAACGAAGTGGTTCATTTTCTGGAGCTGAGCTGCCCACGAGCATGGTGTTTTTCTCAATCCAGCTTCAGGTGCGTAGCTGATGTGCTGCTCTGTGGGAGGCTGACGGCGGGCTTGCTGTGCCTCTTGCCTGGGCGCGTCCCCTCTTCTTCCCACCATGGCTCTGTCCTGCGCCTTGAGGCTGCCGTGCTGGCACGTTCGCCCTTCGAGTGTTCTCCTGAGCACTCTGCCGGGTCGGTACCGCAGCCTGCTGACGGCGAAGAAGACGGTAGGAAAGCGGAAGGAAAAGAAGACGGCTAGAGAGGGCAGCAGCCTGCCGGGCGCCTTCTGGGAGGAGAGGTATGACTCTTCCAAAATGACCAAGCACTCTTCTAAGCACTAAGCACCTGAAGTGTTTAAAGCAGTGGGTTGGGGGGGTTCACCTCCACTTAGCTCTCCCCAGTAGGAATAGAAGAGCCAGGGCTCAGCTGGCTTTCCTGGAACTTGGCCTGGGGATAGGAATAATGGAAAAGATAAATGAAAAGGTCTAAGAAGAAAGGATCAGGAGCAGAGCAGTTGCTGTACTGGCAAGTGAAAAGTAATAGTGCACTTGATTTGCAGTTCCGTACCTGAAAGTAGTTGGCACTGGATGCTTTAGAAGCAGCTCCAAAAATTCCAGTAAGCAGTAACAACACCTTATCCAGCTATGAGGAGAGGTTCTCCGTGGGCTCAGTGAGTCAATAGTTGATGGATAGTTATAATAGTTTGGATCATTATCAACCTTTCCCCTTACTCTGTCGTCTTTTTTTTTTTAAATTGGCTTTTATGTGTTTTGTTCTGGCTCGCCCTGCCTCAAATACAATTAGTGTCAAGTTCTGAGGTTTATCTCTAAAATGCCACTGTGTGGGTGGCCTGGTCAGTGAGAGTGGGCAGCCTGTAATTCCCTGCCTGCCACACACAAACTGCATTTCACTGTGATTAATTTAATCTAGTAGAGCATTAGCAAAAAAAGTGTACTAGTAGCTGGAAATGTGAGCAGGTAGATGACGCAGGATGGAGGCATCGAGTGATGAGAGAAGCATCTTGCTCTTTTAGGGGAAAATTCCAGGCAGACGGGACTAAGGCTGTCCTCGGAGCACCGAGGGATGGCCAAAGCCTCTGATTCAGTGGGAGAAAGCAACAGAGCCTATCTGAAGCTACAACTTGATCTCTTTTTTTCCGTTCTCTGCCTGCACTTTGTGTTTTGTTTTGTTTTGTTTTTCCCCCTGTGACCTGAGTAACATTTGAATACTCATTTCCTTGGCTTTACCAGCCTAGAGTCAGATCTCACCCAGGGCTTGGCAGGGCCTCCATGGGTCCCTGTGAGGGGGAAACGCTGTTCCTGGCCCTGTCCCCTAAAGGAGGATCAGAAAGATACCTGGGTTACCCAGGATACCCAGACATTACTGGTCAATCTTTTGCCAAAGGCTCAGCCTCTCCTCTGGAGAGCTGGTCATTGTGGTTCCTGGGTTTCCTGTTCCAGCAACAAGTATCGTGCACCACGAAGGTGCCATGAAAAGAGAGTTTGGATGTTCACAGCCAGCAATTGTGCAGAGCCTGTACCAGAACAGTCCTGCCCATGAAGCAGCTGGCAAGGATGTTATGCCATAAGTATCAAGAGGTGAGTAGTGCTGGACACTACCCAGATGTTGTGCTTTCCAGGTTGGCAAATGCAGCGACTCCACTGTGGAGACTTCTCTGTCAAGAGCAGCTGCAGGTAAGATGTGCTTACGTGGACTTTTCTCTGTCATGTTGCCCCAACTGTCCCTTCTATCCTCCTTGAGCAAAGCCACTAGCATCTTAGTCACTTAATGCTGTAAACTTTTCAGACCCCATTTACTGCTGCTTTAATTCTTCAGTTATTGTGAAGGATAGAACTGGGAGGATCCCTGTGGGTCATGCGTGTGATCACTAGCAGCACAGAGGATGGGCACTTGTACAGTGATCTTGTCTAGTGCATGACAGCAGGTTCACTGGGGCTTCACATTGGACCAAGTGCTTCAGGCCAGTGCTTGGGGACCATGGACATGGGATTTCTCTCTCCCAGTTGCTCCAAGCAGCTGCAGTGATGAGAAAGGCAGAGTTCCTCTGGGGCTATATCCCACTTGCTATATTCCCTCCTGTTGGCCTTCCCAGAGGTGGGTAATGAAGAGCTGCCCACCATCATGTGGTCCCATGAGAGTGTTTCTGGCTTATCACTCTTCTGCAGGTGAAGTATGAAAGCCAGAGGAAGATTTTGCAGACACTGACATCTCGTCTTGAGGAGCTGGGCATAGATGCACAGAAACCTGATGGACTCTGCTGTCCTCTTCAGCCTGTAGTCCCTTCAGTGAGTATCACACGGGAACACTGTCCCCTCTGAGCCAGCAACAGTCTCTCACTTGGCTCCTGAAGAGTCTCACGGTGAGGATTACTTGGTTGCAGAGAATGTATCTGTGGCAGTCCTTGCTAGCTTCTGCTTTGCAGCCTGTGACTGCCAGAGAGTGAAACAAGCCCAGTGATTAGGAACCCTTTTTTGTGCCCAAGCCTTCTCTGATAAACCTGTCACCATTCTGTCACAGAGAGCCATTTCTTCTTAGCAAGGGGAAGTAGTAGGAGTCTCTCACAGAAACTCCATTTCTGCGTTTTGCACGTTTGTGTGCACGTTCCCATGTTGCCAACAGAACAACCAGGCTGGGTTTTGGCTTTCCTCCATTACTTTTTCTTCTCTTCTCTCTCAGCCCATCATCAATGGCTACTGAAATAAATCCACTTGCTCTGTGAACCGAGGACCGGATGGGAACCCCAAAACCGTGGGGTTGTATGTGGGAACTGGCAGAGGTCAGTGCAGCACAAGGAGCTGGACAGAAAACTGCTGGCATGGGCTGGGTTGGGGCAAAGCTCTGCTGTGACAGTCTCCATCTGAGTTAGAAGTCTGAATCCTGGGGGATCACAGAATGCTAGGGACCTCAAAGGGACCTCAAAGGATGATCTAGTCCAATCCCCCTGCCTGAGCAGGACCACCTAGATTAGATCACACAAGAACGCGTCCAGGCGGGTTTGGAACATCTCCAGAGAAGGAGACTCCACAACCTCTCTGGGCAGCCTGTTCCAGTGTTCTGGTACCCTTACTGGGAAGAAGTTCTTCCTCATGTTTAAACAGAACCTCCTATGTTCCAGCTTATATCCATTTCCTCTTGTCCTATCATTGGATGCCACTGAGAAGAGCCTGGCTCCATCCTCATGACAGTCACCCTTTACATATGGATGCCAACAAAAACACCGCAAAGTCTGGGGCAGCAATTTTAAAACCTCAGTTTATCTTCTTAACACGAGCTTCTAATTTGCTAAATGCAGCAGTAAGGACAACAGCTGTGGTAGCAGCCCCTCCAGGATTTAGCTTTGTTTTTCTTAATTATGCTGTTCCTGTGGTTTTGACATGCTCCAGGAGCCTGTGCTGAGCCGGGAAAGCATGGTGGGCTGTGCACATCCATAGGCAGCAGAGCAATGTTGGAAAGTGAAGGATGCGTTTGGGATGTGTGAGGCAGTTTGGTTTTGTGCAATGAAGATGTGAGCTATGTGCCCCTTGCAAGCTGCTTAGTGGTGAACTCCTTCACACCATTGATAGTAGCTTTTGCCTCTCAACATCCAAAGCAAGAGGTGCTGCGGTGGTTGCTGTATGCTTTTCTCATTGAAAAAAATAATTCCATGGATGCATTTTACCTCTGACAGCAGAAGTTTAGCATTTAAACTGCAGTGGGAATGCTGTCTTCCAGGCAACCTAAACTGCTTTGCTGCTGTAAGCCCACACCATTATTCTCCAGTTAGAAAACCAGCTTGTTCTGCTCTAGCTCCCTTAGTTTAAGAACAGTACAGTGACTCCTTTGGGAGTTGCTAGAGGACATTTAAAAAGCTTCCAGAGCGCCAGCCTCTTCATGGAAGTTAGTGACAGTAACCACCGGCAAAGGGAATCCTGGCAGTCCCGCAGACTGCGGGTACCTAGAACATCACAGGATTTAGTGGGGTGCTTGGATAACATTTTGTTCTTTTTTCTTCCTTTTTTTTTGTACAATGAGAGAATTCAGGGGAAAGGTCTCTCCACAGTTTATCATGTCAGATGCTACAGTTTTACATGCCCTGAAACAAAATAATTACATACCGGTCTGTCTTTCTCCAGCAAGAAATATTGTCTGTGTGAAAGCTGACCACATGGAGAACATACCGCCAAAACACAAACAAGTAGCCCAGGTAAATGTCATGTCTGTCCTTAGACTGTGGGATAGAGCGGCTGCCATAACTCTTATTTGGGAGAACGTTGTATTTTTAGTTATGGTGGATTTTCAAGTCCACTTTCATGTTCAGAGAAGTTTCAGGCCTGGTTCTGGTTGGGCCTGGATGGATAAATATTTTTTTAAAAAGCTTGCATGTTAATGTTGTAGCCTCTAAACTGTCCCAAAGAATCAAGTTAATCATGTGACAATGAATTCCTGCCAATCTATTACAATACATAAGAATCACAAATTAAAATTATTAAAATATCTTGCCTTCCAAGAACTTTGAAAGAGCTTTCACTCAATGTATTGAAATCAAACAGAAAGAAACAGATGATACTGGTGAAAGGGCCACCTGCTTGGGGTGCACAGTTATGCTGAGACCACAGCAGTTGTCTTTGCTGTCCTACAAGTGCTGTTTCCCCTCTGCTCAGTGCTATGAGGAGTTCATCCGTTGCTCCCCCCTGGACCCCTGCATCCTCTTCCACGAAGGTGGACACTGGCGGGAGCTCGTGGTACGCACCACCAGCTGTGGCCACGCTATGGCTATCATCACCTTCCACCCCCAGGAGCTGGGCCAGGTGAGTACGTGGAGGACAGGATCCCTGGCATCGGGTATCTGGCTGACCTGAGCTTGATGGGTGTCTCGCTGTGGAGAAGCGTCTAATCAAATTACCCAAACAGCTAGGTTTTCCTTTCTTGCTCTGGACAGGAGGCACTGGCTACTCAGAAAGCATTGCTTAAGGAGTTCTTCACATGTGGACCTGGAACAGCCTGTGCCTTGACTTCACTTTATTTCCAAGAGAGGTATATGTCTTGATGCAGGGAAAGAGTGGAAACAAAGCCACCCCCTTTTTCTCCTACCTTTCTGATCAAATTTAAATTTTGCCAGTTCAAGGAGTGCTTAAAGAGAATGACAGATGTTTGGATGCCTCCTGCAGATGTGGTCACATCTTTGTTTTTCCACATCTGAAATACTTGAATACACTATGGCTCTACCTCATGGGAGTTATGAGCCTGGGAACTAAACAAAAAAAACCTACAGTGACTTTCCCAAGACAGTAAATCACGTTAGCAGCAAAACTGGGGAACAGACCTGTGAAGTCATTTTAATCCTTTTAATGAATTCTAGGCTGTGCAAGTTACAGATCCCTTACAAAGAATCAGAATTCTTTGATCGTGTTGAAAGGCTCACATGAAATAAAGGGTGGAGGGGTCAGGGGGAGAACCATCCTCCCCTCACATGAGCACCTTGGGAATGGAAATGGTAATCAGCTGCCTCTCTGCTGCCTTCTAACGGCTGGTTTTTGTGTGCTCTGCTAGCACCATGACACGCTGCTCGCACGAGCAGTCCCCCTTCCAACTACTGCATGGAGAACCACACATATTTGAAGAAATGCTTGGCCTGAAGTTTCGCATCTCTCCAGATGCCTTTTTCCAAGTAAACACAGGTGGAGCAGAAGTTCTGTACCAGGCAGTCGCGGAGCTGAGTCAGGCTGGGGGGGACACTGTCCTCCTCGACATCTGCTGTGGAACAGGTGAGCAGTGGCTGTGTGAGCCTGGCTCCCAGGGCTGGTGCCCTGCATGCCAAAAATGAACCCTGCTATCTAAAGACTTGTTTCTTGAGCATGGATGTAAGGAGCACTTTTGTATCCCTCATTTCCAGGCACAATTGGTCTCTCTCTGGCTCACCAAGTGTCCAAGATTATTGGTATTGAGGTGGTGGAGAAGGCAATAGAGGATGCCAGGTGGAATGCAGCATTCAATGGTGAGTTCAAACTCACTATGGCAGAAAGTTTCAAACTAACTGCTGAAAAATTGGAAGCAGAAGTGATCAAAGGGATCCTAACAAGTTACCTTCATGCAGCAAGTTACCTTCATGTTATGCCTAATGTTTGGTGAGACTGACTCTGATCATTTCATGTGGTTGCTTTTTGCTTCACAGGAATCTCAAACTGTGAGTTTCACAGTGGAAAGGCAGAGGCTGTGCTACCACAACTCCTGTTGTCATGGGACGATACCCGACCCGTTGTTGCTGTGGTGAACCCATCTCGGGCTGGGCTCCGTGAGAGAATATGCTATTTATTTTCATCTTGAAAACAGAGAATTTTGAACAAGTTCTGTGAGACCTGTTATATTGGCTCCAAACCTGCTGCTCACTTAGTCTCTAGTTTCTTACCTTGTTGGTGATGGCAGCTAAAATCCCATAGCGTCTGCTGGTTTCAGTGCCTTTATCATGCTTTCTCTTTAAAGCAGACAGCTTTAATCTTCTTTTCCATCTTTCATAGGCTCACAGAATTATTTAGGAGAGAAGGAGCCTGTGGAGGTCTGTGGTGCAATCTCCCAACTTCAGAGTTGCACCAAGCAAGGCCATCTTCAGAGTTGTGTATGGTTGCACAGGGCTATAAAGTCCAGTATATCCAAGGGTGGACACCCTTTCCTGAAAACGTTTTCCCTAATATATGTAATCAGAATTTCCCTTTGCTGCAGTGCATCTGTTGCCTCTCATCCTCTTCTCATGCCCCTTTGAGAAGATTCTGGCTCTGTCTTCTCTATAATCCCCTGTGAGGACCCTTAAGATAGCAAATGGATGCCTGCTCACCTCTTCTCCAGGCTGAATATCCCCAGCCCTCATACTCTCCTCATGCATGCTGAGCCCCAGCCCTCTGACTGTCGTAGTGGTCTCTGCTGGACTCGCTCCAGTGTGTACAGGGAAGTTCCAAAGTGGTCCTGGTGCCCAGATGTGGTCTCAGAAGCGTGTGTGGAAGGTTTTACGTGCTTCTGCTTAATTAAATGACAATTCTTTTCCTTCATCCCCCTGGGAAGCAGAGGGATTTTTCCAGCTGCTCTACCCTGCTGAATCAGCTAAGCGGTTATCAGTGTGGGTCGTATCCCTGGCTTCCTGAGAGCCTGCATCTGAGACAAGAAATGGCAAAATGTGTATATTCTTTTTTGCCTGTATTTTTGACAGTTCAGTGCAGTTCTGTGATGCTTGCTAAGCAGTCATTCCTTCTGGAAAGCTCGTGGTGGTGGGTTGCTGCGAAAGCACGGTATCTGTTTTTGCAGATTACAGGGTTGTGCGAGCCATCCGAAACTGCAAGTCCATCCAAAGGCTGCTCTACATTTCCTGCAAGCCAGAGGGTGAAGCCATGAGGAACTTCCTTGAGTGAGCAATCTTCTTTCTTCCTTTCCACTGACCTTAGTGACAGACCTTATTATGTCCAGACAAGGGCATAAATATCTGACCTTCACTGTCGTGGGTTAGGTTGAACCCCCCCCCCCCACACAGCCGGTCACTCCCCCTCCCCCACCCCCAGGAATGAGGGAGAGAATTAAAGGATAAACGTGAAACCCGTGGGTTGAGATAAGAGTGATTTAATACAGATGATTTAATACAATGTAGGTGCTCACCACCCCCTCGTATGCGAAGCCCGTCTCGTCCCGAAAACTGCAAAATCCCGGACGAACGCGAGGCCTCGAAATAGAGAGGGGCAGAGAGGGAGAGATAGTACTCCGAGAGTGGGAGTACTGGGAGAGAGAGAGGAAAGAAAAAAAAGAAAGAAAAGCAATAGAGCGAAAAACACAGCAAGCGCAGAAGAGCAAAAGCGGCAAAAGCCAAAGCGCAAAAGCCAAAGCGCAAAAGCCCTTCTTCCCGGCTGACGCTCGCTTTTATACTGGGCATGACGCCGCATGATATGGAATACTGATTGGCCAGTTTGGCCCTCAGTCTTAAGTTCGCCACAAATCACAAGGGGAATGGTGTCCCCCTTGTCCCAGCTATGCTCCCCCCTTATCCCGCCGTGCTTCTGCACTCCGGCACACTGAAAAGTCCTTGGAGTTTCACATCCAACCACAAACATCAACTTGCTATCAGCATTCTTCTCAGAGTGAGCCTCTGAGTAAAACCAAAACACGGAGCTCTTCTAGCTGTTAAAAAAAAGAAGAGCTAACACTGTCCCAGCTAAAACTGGAACATTCACTTAGGAAGGTTTTGGTTGCAGCTGAATATCACTGGGTGAGTTCTGCAGGTGTGATCCAGGACTAGTCAGTGCATGGTCAGAAGTGTTTTATGTTTCTGCTTTACTTTGCATTTATCTGCAAGCTGCACTCACTGGTTTAAGGTAGTGGGTATTCTTTGGGGTTTATGTTCCAGAAGGATGCTTTAGTGCATCAGTAAGGAGTAGAAAATAATGCAAACATACTATAATAGCATTGTGCATCCTTCCCCAACAGAACAGCGCATCTGGATGAGGGATACTGAGTCCAGTGACTTCACTGCAGGGATGTTGGCCCCTAGCCAACAAAGTAGAATCATAGAATCATAGAATCATAGAATGGTTAGGGCTGGAAGGGACCTTCAAAGGTCATCTAGTCCAACCCCCCTGCAAGGAACAGGGATATCTCCAACTAGATCAGGTTGCTCAGGGCCTTGTCCAAGCTGGCCTTGAATGTCTCCAGGGATGGAGCATCCACCACCTCTCTGGGCAACCTGTTCCAGTGTTCTACCACTCTCATAGTAAAAAATTTTTTCCTAATATCCAACCTGAACCTACCTCCCTCTATTTTAAAACCATTACCCCTTGTCCTATCATAACTGGCCCTCCTGAACAGCCTCTCCCCATCTTTCCTGTACACGCAAGGGGATTAGTCACCTGCTTAGGATTAATCGTATAGCTAAGTCTTTATCTGGGGCAGGTCCGTTTGCAGGTGATAAATCTGTCTGCAGGTAACCTATGAAGGTAGTGCAAAACTGAGGATTATTTCCTAAGGGTATTAAGCTTGCGAGAAAGGGAATGGCTTTAAACCAGCCATTGACTCTTCAGCTTGTCTGTGAGGTTTTCAGAGCTGGTTTGGGATTCAGTATTGATGGTTGCAGACCTCAGCCAGTGTCAGCTGCAGACTCCGAGGGATGTTAGCCAAATACACGATACCTCCTTAGTATCACATACCTCTGTGCTATTGTGCTACCGATAATGGTGGGAAGGTTTCTGCTATTGGTCTAAAGGATGCTCTCTTTGCTTTCCACAGGCTGTGCTGCCCATCTGACCCAGGGAAGAAGCTGGTAGGAGAGCCATTTGCCCCCATGTTGGCTATACCTTTTGACATGTTTCCTCATACTGTTCATTGTGAGCTGGTGCTGCTGTTCACCCGCTGACAAGGAGATAAGTATGCCAGTTCTGAGAGCTTGGGAAGCAACCTCCTACTGTTCTGAAGACCAGTGTTGATGTAGTTAGGATTTTATCTTATTTTCTTGAAAATTGTATAAAAATAAATAATTTTGCTTTTGCTCTTACTTTGGGTTGTCTAACTACACTTTTCTGTACAGAAACACTCAGATTTCTGGGCTGAAAAAGTCCTCTGTAGCATTTCATCACCCTTCCCTCCCTGCAAACCTCTTCTTGGGCTGCTGGTTAAAGCAGCCTGGGAAATACTCTCTCCCTGGCGTTGTGAGTTTTCACCATCAATATATGAATACATATGAATATAATATGTGAATATATGTAATATATGAATACTAAAATCCACTGTACTTTCTAATAGTGCCATGCCATTAGTTCTCTGCTTGCTTCAAGGATATTTCAAGTGTTTTTCAAGTTGATAGTGAACTTAATATGAAGAAACCATAGGAACTAGAAATCCTCATGCTTCACTGGGAAAATAATGACTTTTAGGATCAGGGAAATATTTCCTTTTTAAACTTCCAAAACCAATATTGAATTGCTGTCAGTTGCGTGGGTAAGTTGGAGGCAATGAGAAAAAAATTACTTTTTTTTATAAAACAAAATAGAGAACATATTTCAGTGTATCTTCTTCCACACCTGCCCTCCCTTCTCCACTAATGCTTGTTGATACCTAAATATGAAATGCCCTGTGAAAAGGTCAGCAGCAACAAGTTATTTCCTCATCAGGTTGCTCTGCAGTAGCCAATTCAAAAATCTGATGTGTTTTGTATCTGTCCTGCCATGCTCACTGACTGGTAAGCTGTGAGCCTCAATGTTATACGAAGTTCTCTCCAGCTCTTCATGGAACTGCTACAACCTGGAGGTAGGTCTGAGTAAGCAGAGTTCCCTTGTGTTTTGTGAACTCCAGGGTTTTTTGAGGGCTCCTTTTATTTTTAATTTTTACTTTTTATGTTGTATTGAAGTTACCCTTTGATGTATCCTGGTCATCTGGGTCAGACCAGTTGCAGAACATGTTTCTATAGTCAGGCTATTAAATTTGACTCTTTCCTCTGAAAGAGGAGTTTCCTGTCTGATTTGGGTGAATCAAGGCTGATAAACTCCCAAGGAAACAGGAAGAGCTGCCTATATTTTTTCAGACTTTTAACTCCAGTCTTACGGAACCCTGAGCTTGGAATAATAATGACAACCACCAGTTCTCAAGCCATGGGGGCTTAAAATACATGAGTTTAGGACTTGAGACTTATACACCAGAAAGGAAGGTCATGGGGGAGATTCCTGACAAGCACAGGAAGCGTCACTTTTGTACTACCCCAGGAGTGTAAGATTTATGCAGTGTTACAGACTCTTGTTTTCAGTTCATAGCGAGGGATGCAGTTTTCTAGCAGTTCTGTATTGTAAAATTATACCTTGGCTTCTCACTGTGAGATCTGAATGGATTTCTGCTTAGCCTGGCTATGCTTTTGTCAAGAGGAAAATTGCTGCAAAGTAGAGGGAGAAAGATAATGACTTTACATCTGAAAGTAATAGATCAGGAAACCTTTCCACTAGTTTCTGGAGAGCTGAACATACAGGACAGGCTTTATCTGCAATGGGAGAGAGTGGCCCTTTTGGGAATCAGGTTCCAGGACAGCCACAGGGGCAAGACATCATTTTTGCTTTTCTGGGGCAAATACATTAAGCAATATGTTGTCTGGTGTGTATTAGCGTCTGATCATCTGAAAGTGAAAGCTGCCTATGTACAAGAGACCTCTGACCACTTTTTCTCCATAGCATGTTACTCCCGTGCCCTCTGCTAACTTGTCCTCAATTTCTCACTAGTGAGCAATTGTGCTATGCATTTGGCTGCCATCCTGCATCCCTGGAACTGGCTCAGTTTTGCTTTTTTGTGGGTAATTAATGGAACAGGCAAGGAAACAGAGGATGACTTAACGGTACGAGCAGTGGGAATGCTTATCGCTCAGGTGCTAGAGCTGCCTGGCTCCGGCTGCACGGCTGCAGGGCATTAGGACCCGGAGGTTGCTGAGTGGAGGAGGCTGAATCCCCCTCCCGCTGTCATCCTCACTGCCTCTGCAGCTTTATTCCTCATCTCCTTCAATGGTGACGGACTACCTGCCGCCTGGGCTGGCAGCCAGGACCGGCTCCCAGCAGCTCCATGGCATCTCCCAGGACTATCACCATCGTTGCCCTCTCGGTGGCCCTGGGGCTCTTCTTCATCTTTATGGGGACCATCAAACTGACCCCTCGGCTCAGCAGAGATGCCTACAATGAGATGGTGAGTATGGCATTGGCAGCATGAAGGGAGCCATATTAGGGCTCTCTCCTCTCAACCTTGCAGCAGAAGCAGTGTTTGCAGCAGGGTACACGGAGGGTGACCGTTCTGGAGCCCTGAGCAACGGGAGGGAGAGGGAAGAAGCTTATCTGTCTCCTTATTTGATGGATATGGAGAGAAACAAATAATGCACAGTGCCGAGGATATCCTGGCAGCCTTTGCCTGGGCTCTGTCTGAGCCTATCCATGGAGAAACCTCTTGGATAAGGACGGGGAGGGGAGGTGAACAGGATGGGGTAGCACAGCACACTGATGCCTGCAAAAATATGAGGACACAAGGATCTCTGAAAAGCAAGGTCTGAAAAGTGCCATATATGTAGCAGGCAGGTACAGCTGATCCCTGGGAGAATACCTACCCCCTGGACTGTGGGTAGGAAAAGCAGATGCCGGCTTTGGCAGCGAGATGATCATCCTCCAAATTCTGTGCTTCAAAGCAAGGGTAAGACACTGACTGTACCTACGTCACCAGACTTGTGCAGGGATTAATTCATGACCATGAAACACTTTTAGATTCTTAGCTGGCAGAAGAAGATGTTATTAATAGTCACTTTATTATTCCCTTTAGCCTGTGAAATGAGCCTCTCCTCCTCTTGCCTAGTGGGAAAGGGGTGGGGAGAGGAAGAAGTCACTGTATGCATTTCTCAGCTAGTTTATGCTCCTCTGCCCAGGGCTAACCCTGCAATACAGCTTTGCTGGCTGCAAGCTGCAGGCAGGTGAGGGACTGGCTGCCACGTTTTGCTTCCTTGTCTAGGTTTGTTTATTCTCCTGCTGCCATCCCTGCTGCCCCTGCTAAAAAGCAATGGTATAATTTTTGTGCCCCTGAAAAAGTAGTTCTGGAAGTTTCCAGCACATTCTGTTTTCTCCCTTTGCTCCATCTGCCCAGTTGCTTTTCCCTAGCTCTCAAATAACATCTGAATTGCAGTGCCTCGTCTGCAGCCCAGTACAGGGATCTCACAGAGAAGAATCACCAAGAAGTAACTCTAGAGCAAGAGACTGAGATAAAATGCCCAGAAAACAAAGCTATTAAGCTTTTGCTACATAAGGGACAGAAAAAAGCACTGAGACTTTAGAAGCATTGCAAGGTCCGTGCTCTGTAAAATATTTCGCTTCTCTGGCCCTTTCTGCTTTATCAAGAGTCAAGCCTCCATGTACGAATGATCTCCGTTTTTACAAAGGGAAAGCAGAGACACTCACGTACTCCACAGCACCATCATACTTAATAGCGCATATTGTAACATGTTCACGGCTCACTAGGCTTTCATGCTTTTGCTGGGCTGCATACCAGTGTGGCCTGTCATGTAATGGAGACAGTGAAAACCTGATCTTGCCAATCAATAAGCATGGCTTCTTTCCCTGCGCAAATAGAGAACCTCTGTCATTTACCCACAACACCAAACCTGCAGTTTTTCATTCAGCAAAAAACCAGACACACTAGTTTGTCTATTAAAATACTTCAAATACCAGAGTACTGTAGGACATGCTGATAGTACATTTCTTTGTAAAGGTGTATTTTTTATAACTGTTTAAAAATACACTGCTCTCAGAGGTTTTATTCACTGAAGGTTTAAAATGCATCCTTACAATGCATACACTTAAGAGTAAATGTGTCATGAGATCTTCAATTATTTAGTAGGAAAAATGACAGTGCTGTATATTTTTCAACTACATCTGCAGTGTCAGCTCCTCTTAGAAGGAAGCAGAAAAATTTAGAGAAGCAAGGAAGCTCTGTATGCCTGTAGTGCGGGTTTCCAAAATCACATGGAAGTAAATCTACAATCTGATCAGCAACTGTGAGAGCTTAACAACTCTTTATGTGAGATTTGGCTTCCATTTCCCTCTCCCTGATTAGAAAGCAGAGAACATAATAGCAAGAATATCTGCAGAGATAGTATACCCAAGTGTAAGCAGAAATAATTTCAGTGTCTCCAATTACTAGGAGCTTTATTAAAATATAAAAAAAAAGGGAAATGCTTGATTGAAAAAGAAAAATAAAACACACAAAACCAATAAACCTACGAGCATCTAACATTCAAATGCAAGAACTTGAACATGTGTAAGCACAAAGGTTGTTTCTTCCCTAAACAATGAGGCAGCTGTGTAAGGAGGCTGAGTCTTCCAACTTGTACTGCATCTAAATCAAGCATAGACCAGGGAGCAAAGGATGTCAAATGTCAGCTTGCTTTCATCTGAGGAGAAAAAGGATCATAAAGATATGTAAGCACAGGATAGGGTTGGTGAAGCTCAGCTACGATGTATAGTCCCATGCTAAGACTGTACTGCCCATAAACACTGGGATGGTGTTAAGTTGCTTTGAGGTAGAAATAGATTTCTGGTATTTCTTGCTGTGCCTTGGCTTTACAGGGACTAGATGCAAAAGAGAGAGGGACTTTTTTTTTAACAACATGGTTCTGCATTGCTAATTCTAGCAATTGTAACTTCAGATTTCAGGAGAAGGTACACCTGGCCTAGTCCTAGCTCCAAAGACAGGTGCTAGATTGCAGAACTGTTTTCCAGTGAGGAGACAACAGCTTAAAAAGAGGGAATTCCACATTGATGGTGTCAATATCCCTCCAACAGAAGCTTTAGGGGTACAGATTGGATATTGTGCCAGAGGGGTCTGTGACGAATGAAGTGATCTTTAGGTCATATTGACATCAATCTATTTCATTGGAGGTCACCTTTGCCATTATTCTCTCACATTATGGTGTTCTCCACTATTACTGCTTGATTTCAGAAACGAGCATATAAAAGCTACGTGCGGGCCCTCCCCATGCTAAAGAAGATGGGAGTCAGCTCCATCCTTCTCCGCAAGAGCATTGGTGCCCTAGAAGTGGTGTGTGGCATTGTCATGACACTGGTGCCTGGTCGCCCCAAAGACGTGGCCAACTTTCTCCTCCTCCTCCTTGTGCTGGCTGTGCTCTTTTTCCACCAGCTAGTGGGGGATCCACTCAAGCGTTATGCCCATGCCCTAGTCTTTGGGATCCTGCTTACCTGTCGTCTCCTGATTGCCCGCCAGCCTGAGGAGCAGCTGCCAGAAAAGAGGATCCTCTCAGTCAATGGGGATGAGCAGCCAATCAACCATGAAGCAGCTCCTGAGAAAGGCAAAATGAAGGTATCCTAGTTGAGTGTGTGTGAGAAATACAGACCCTCGAGGCAGCTCTCTCCAAAATCACCCAGAAGATTTGTTTTTTATTTACCTATTTATATTTATATTTTTTGTCTGTCTAAATAAAGTTGCACTTGGGGTCTGAGACACACATGGTATGTCTACACTGTAGTCTTGCTTTTGCTGCTGCCCTGTAAGGTAGAAAAATACAAGCTAGCTTTAACCAGGACAGCTTGGAGGCAGTTAGCAGCCTGGCTGAAGTAGTGCTGGCCTCAGCAGGAGCCGCAAAACCAGCCTGAGAGCATAGGCGAAGACTTGGGCAGGTAGTCATGCTAACTCGGCATTGCTGCAGAGGGGAAGTTAGTCCTTGAGCATCAGCCTCAAGCCCCATAGGAGTTGAAACCTACCCTGGATGCACTTCTGCTGTGTGGCAGTCTCGGCAACAGCAGCTGGGTAGAACATAACCATAGTGTCCCTGTACTGGCTTGTGCAGCCCCATCTACAAATCTGTTTCCTTTTCCATAGTCGAGGGGGGAAAGGACCTTACAGAGCATAAAAGTGCTGTTTGTTGTGTTTGAGAATGGGATCCTTTAGTCTTTGCTGTCTCTGTGCCCAGTCCTTTCTTTCAACTGGTTACCCAGGGAAAACATGGAGGCACTATTTGCCTCTTCCTCAATTTCCACACTTTACAGAGGCTCTGAAACTGAGACAGTGGCCTAGTAACAGTAATTTTTTGCCTGCTTCACACAAGGCAATGGCATCTCTTTATCCCTCTTGGCAGAGAGTACGGATTCCCTCATGAGGGGGTGAGGAGCAGAACTGCCCAAAGAACTCCAAAATATCTGTCTGCTGTTGGAAAATAGCATCATGCTCCCTATTTCCTTGCAAGAAAAACATTCTTTTCCACAACTACTGCAACTTTACAGAATTGTCAGTTATTGTTGATAGATGAGGTTCTGAACGTGTCCAGGTACCTCATAGTTCATCCCACATACAGGTTCAGTGCGCTAGGTAAAGTCTTGTCACCAGAGCCTGAATCCATCTGTTGTATCTGAAATCTTACAGAGCGTCATAAGAAGCATGTGTTACCTCTGAGTTTGTTTTTCTTGATGTATGTCTGTTTTCAGTTTTTCCTTCTTTTCTTACTTATTCATGAAAATAAACTTTTTGAAATTTGGAGAAAAATGTCTTGACAGAAACAAATGTCTTTTTTAAGAGACACATCTGAAAATATTTTTCCTGTGCTCAAACACTGCACCTAAAATGGCAGAATCATGTCAAGGGAATTTCAGAGAAAGACAAGATGATGCAGGATGGAAGCCATATGAACACTACCAGGCTATATATTAATAACCACAGGCATTTAAAAGAGATGTTTGAACATTTTCATGAAACAGTCTCAGATAAATTTCTGCTTCAGTACAATGTGGCAGCGAGAAAAGATATTAAAACACCAGTAACATGTGAGTATTATGTCTTTATAAAAATTGATGATGTTCATATGCAACATATCCAGTTTTCTTCCTAAGTTTGCTGCTAAAACAGGTGTAGTTGTAAATATAGATACATGCTGAAAAATCTCCTCTTAGAGCCCCAAAGAGTGACTATTTATCTTATCAGATGTGTGCCCTGAACACAGGAAACTATCAATGGACCACCTTTGATGGACAATCTCTCATCTTTACAGATTACCTCAAGGTCATGCCAAATGTATGCAGAATTTGCTTCACTTCCCAAAAGACACACTTCATCTACCATGCCCTGACTGGAGGTATTACATCACTTTTTAATTCAAAACCAAATAAAAATACTGCCAACCACACCATGATGTGTATTCATACACCTTTTGGCCAGCTGCCCCTCACATGCGCATCCAGCTCAGTAAACTTTTGGAAATGTTTGTCTTTTGTAACACTCTTCATTGAAACCTGTATAGGAGCCAAGATACAAAACGTAAAACCTGCAAAAACTTCAGCGTGTTAATAAATTCCCCCTTTCCACATTTGCAACAGTTGAGTTACTGCTCTGCAGTAGCGGCGACATGTTCTTCACTACAGGGGCAGACAAGACGCTTCTTTAAGTCCGGTAACAAGAATTCCGTATTCATCTGTAATGGGTGGACCTCCATCATTGCCCCTCAGCATCAGCCAACTATTTTGGGAGCTACCGGTCACCTTTGCTTGCTAGAGGTGGTGAGGCGCCACGCACTGATTGAGTTCTTTTTAAGGCCACAATGCTAATTTATTCTACCTATTCCCTCCCCGCCCCCCCCCTCCCCCCGCGCTTTTCTTTCTATTTTTTATCGGCAAACCGATAATTTCACGAAAAGGGATGAAAAGGATGAAAAAGAGCGCTGCGTTCCACCGACACGACTCCATTTCCCAGCGCTTAGCCCCACCCCCCACGGGCGTTCCGAGCGGCACCGCCGCGGGATCGCGCACACTCCGAAACGCCCGGGACGGGGCGGAAGCGCGGCCGTTCCCGTCCGGAACGGGCTGTGCTGGGCATGCGCGGAACGAGGAGGAGCAGGAGGAGGGCAAGATGGGCCCGCCGGCTGCTTGCGCATGCGCGTTGTGTGGCGCGGAGGTTTGAACTGCGGGGCGGTTGGAGCCGATGCTGGCGGGAGGTAACTGCGGTGCGCGCTGTGGAGGGCCCTGGGGATGGGCCTCCCCGGGGGATCCCTGCCGCCGCTCTTGGGGCCCCGGAGCCGGTATGCCAGAGTGCGGCGGCGGGGCCGGCCCGGCCCGGCCCGAGCCGGGCCGACCGTGGCTCCCTCCGTTCCCGCAGGGCCGCTCCTGGCGCCGGGCGGCCGGAGCATCACAGAGGCCTTTGCGAGGGCGTCCGCGGGGAGCCGCTGCGGGAGCCGGAGGGAGAAGGGCGGGCGGGCGTGGTCTGGGGAGGAGTGGGAGGGATGTTCGTGCCCAGTGTCCGCCTGGAAATGTCTGGTACTGTACAACTGTGCAATGGTCGGGTCGCTGTTAGTGACAACCGACGTTACAGCCTGTATGTTCGTTCCGTTTTAAGGTCTGGCAGCGCGCTCTTCCCCACCAGACCTCTCTGGTAGAGCTCTTGCAAGGCAAAAGGAAAAAATCAGGTGGAGCAGGTACTGAGGAACCCGTGGGAACGCTGCTGTTGTCCTTCCAGAGTGTGGTGGCCGAGGACTGAGTGCGATCTGCTTCCTGAGGTGCTGACACTGTGCTGGGATGGTTCAGGATGGAACAGGCAGGATTCCAGAGCACCTGGGGTTTTCTGCAGCTCTCACATGTCAGCCCAGCTCGTGTCAATCTAAGCATGGCGTAGCTGCTATCAGGAATTTTCAGTGTTTTGAAGCATCTCAGTCACCATCTGAGTGCCACATTTAGCAAAACAGAAGCGTCAGAGCATTAGATGCTCAGAAGCATCTTGGTAGGAGTTCCGATGTACTTAGGATTGTCCTGTAGCACTGAGGGGGAACGTTTCATCTGACATCAGTGGATTTCATTTGCAAAAGTGAGTGCCCTGTGTTGATATATCAGTGTGTGCTTCAGAGGAGGTCTTGACATAGCCAGCCAGACATTTTTTTCTTGGTGTGCAGCACAGGGAAGTTAGTGACAAACAAACCTATAGGAAAATATAGCCAGAGAGTAGTGGTCAATGGGACAGAGTCCAGTTGGAGGCCTGTATCCAGTGGAGTCCCTCAAGGGTCAGTACTGGCACCAGTATTGTTCAACATATTCATCAATGACTTGGATAAGGGAATAGAATGCATGGTCAGCAAGTTTGCTGATGACACCAAACTGGGAGGAGTGGCTGACACACCTGAAGGCTGTGCTGCCATTCAGAGAGACCTGGACAGGCTGACGAGTTGGGTGGGGAGAAATTTAATGAAATACAATAAGGGCAAGTGTAGAGTCTTGCATCTGGGTAAGAACAACCCCATGTACCAGTACAAGTTGGGGACTGAACTGCTGGGGAGCAGCACAGGGGAAAGGGACCTGGGGGTCCTGGTGGACAGCAGGATGACCATGAGCCAGCAATGTGCCCTTGTGGCCAAGAAGGCCAATGGCATCCTGGGGTGTATTAGAAGGGGTGTGGTTAGTAGGTCAAGAGAGGGTCTCCTCCCCCTCTACTCTGCCCTGGTGAGGCCGCATCTGGAATATTGTGTCCAGTTCTGGGCCCCTCAGTTCAAGAAGGACAAGGAACTGCTTGAGAGAGTCCAGCGCAGGGCCACAAAGATGATGAAGGGAGTGGAGCATCTCCCTTATGAGGAAAGGCTGAGAGAGCTGGGTCTCTCTAGCTTGGAGAAGAGGAGACTGAGGGGGGACCTCATTAATGTTTATAAATATGTAAAGGGTGACTGTCATGAGGATGGAGCCAGGCTCTTCTCAGTGGCATCCAATGATAGGACAAGGGGAAATGAATATAAGCTGGAACATAGGAGGTTCCGTTTAAACATGAAGAAGAACTTCTTCCCAGTAAGGGTACCAGAACACTGGAACAGGCTGCCCAGAGAGGTTGTGGAGTCTCCTTCTCTGGAGATGTTCCAAACCCGCCTGGATGCGTTCTTGTGTGATCTGATGTAGGTGGTCCTGCTCAGGCAGGGGGATTGGACTAGATGATCCTTTGAGATCCCTTTCAATCCCTAACATTCTGTGGTTCTGTGAAAATAGGGATGATTCTAACGTCTTAAGGAAGTGAGAGCTGAAGAGGGAGCATGAATTGAAAATCATTCTGGTTTGTTGTGTCAGAAAACCTGGGAAGCAAAAGATAGGCTCCAGCAGTCCAGAGACATGCATGTATACTCTACCAAATTGAAATTGTAGCAAAATTTCAGATTTGTGGATAAAAGGTTGATCTCTCCAGCATACTGAGGAGAAAATGCCACTTCTCACAGTTGTATTTCACCCAGAGCTAGACAGTTTTGCAGCATTGGTACCTCTCGTGCTTCACTTGAGCATTCAATATATTTTCAATCCTAGCTGCTAGGTACAAAGGCTGCAGAAGAATCTAATTTTTGTAAAAAAGCGTTGTTTTGACTCTCTAAAATCTGGGCATTACCTTGCAGGTAATCATGACTTGTTGACTGATTACACTGACATACACAATACAAGTAATGAAACTGATAATGCACAGAATAATCTCAGAAGAAAACTGTTGATTATGTTTTGCTAACTTTCTGCTTATATTAATTTTTGCATCAAAATACTATATAAAATTTTATCAGGTAATTTTTAAATTGAAAAGAGTTTGTGTTAACTTATGAGTTTTTTTCTTCCCTTTTTAATGAAAGAAAAATGGAGTTTTGATACCCTGTTGTCTGTGCATCTTTTAAGTATATTATCTCATCTTTTTGTGAGCAGGTGGCTTTAAATTATTTCCTCTGAAGTTACTCTATAACGTTATGCAGGATCCTTCTAAAATCTGTTTTTCAGGAAAATAAATTTTTCTTTTCTTGCAGGGAACTGACTGTCTGATGTTCGTCAGCTCTATTTGGTTGATCTATTTTCTTGCCTTTTCGTGATGAGGGATTGGAACTCACATGACAAATGAGTAAAATTCTCCAGTCTCAGCTGGGAGTCTGAAAAGATGAAGCGAAGACAGAGTTCTAAGACCCAAAAGCAGCCTCTGCAAGTTCACTATAAAAATCAAACTGATCTCTCTTCATGGCAAAAAGGAGGGAGAATTGACCCTGAGAAAAGTGTCCAGAATAATCAGTCTCCTAACAATCAGAAAAATGACAGCAAGCAAGACTCCCTTGAGCAAGCTTTGAGCTACTTTGAGAAAGGTAAGAGCAGTTTTAAGGTTGACTACCTAGGATTGAAAAGATAATAATTGAATTCTTAATAATAATAATAACAATAACAACAACAACAATAATAATAAATCTAATTTTATCTGCTGTTTTCTCTCTTTAATGCATGAACTTTGTAATATTCCTTAATCTTAAAAGATTTTCCCCTTTCTTTCACTATATAAAGAACACAACAACAAAAAATATATGTAGGGACAGTTCAGAGAAGTTTAAAATAGGTCATTTTCAGTTCAGAGGTTGTTTCATCCTTATGTTTGTTGTCTTTTTTTTTGTCCTAGTACAAGACCATGTTTCACTGAAAAAGAACAATGTTAACAATGTTCTGCAGAAACACTTGACTACTGTGGAAAGCATTGCCCTGCAAAGGGGACTACCCCCTGAAGGATTTGATGTTTTGCTAAATGTGGCACTCAGTGGCAAACTTGGTAAAATGTTTATATACTGCTAGCATGTCTTCTCTGAACATCTTTTTCCCCTCTAACCAAACCTGTTTGAGATAATGTGTTTGTGGTGACTGTATTGTTAGGTACTTTAGAGTAAAATTACATTGAAGGATGCCAGAAAGATTAATTTCTGAGTTCATAACCTCAGTTATTGCTACAGGGGAGTGATACCCAGAAAAATATTATGGCAAATATTTTTTTAAAAGCTTATTTCCTTCATTCGTAACTGCAGGCCTCTGAAAGGCTTAAAGTGTGACCTTAGCAACCATTGTGTCTTTTCCTTGTTGTAACTGTTCGTGTAAACTCCTTTTGCCCAAGATCAAAATAATTGAACGAGCTGACATAGTCGTATTAGTGAAATTTGCTAAAATTAAAATGTCATCCTAACAATCGATTCAGCAATGTCACTGCAGCCCTCTTGCTGTTTTCTTAGAAATGGTGGCCACCATTTATACTTCTAAATAATGAAATATTAAATTAAAAAAACTCTAAACTTTCCCCTCCCTCCAACTGAAGAGGAGCACACAGGATTGTTTCCTCATTATGCAAGTAGTTTAGTGCTTTTCTTGATTTAAAATTACTAGTTTATCTCCAGAACACTAATCTGCTGATGATTGAACGACAGTCATATACTCTTTTGTTGAAGGAATTGGTCGTTTAATATTACCAGAAATTTGTGGTTCTGTTGGTTGTCTGTTTCAGTGCCAAAATATTCAATATTCCATTTTCTTTAAGATGGAAATAATTATTTCTCATAATTTTTTGAGGTATAGGTAAATCCCTACTAGATTCTTGTGCACTGTTACTTTAAGCAATGAAGCTCCAAATAATCTTGTCCAGAGGGAATTTTGACCTAAGCTGCAAAACCATATCAAAGAACCTGGTACATGAACACCATCTTATTTTAAATTGTTTGTTTTCCAGCTGATACAGTTAATACTCGTTTACTGAAGAGCCTGATTCCAGCCTCAGTAATACCAGAAACTTCTGTGGTTTCATCTGTATCTTGGTTCTGTGTTGGCAAATGCTCAGGCAACATCCAGGTAACTTAGTAAATGTTTACAGTAGTTACTGCTTCTGCACAGGAGTGATGAGGACAGATTATTTTCAGGAAGCAGAAATCCTGAGGTCTTGATGTACAAGGTTCTTACATAAGATACTGTCATTTAGAAAGATTGACAGACACATCCATTGCTGGAACGGCAGTGGGAACTCAGGAACACTTTTTAAGTGTGAGTGGAAATTTGCAGAATTCCTGCTTGTCTTGTATCTCTGAATTCCTTAGGAATTGTTTCTCCACCAATATTTCTGTGAAATACTTCGGCTATGTGAGGTGTTCTTCACCAACCTCAGCAAGGTATCCCTTAGGTTCTGTCCCTTGGCCAGGACAGCATGAATTAAAAATAGTCTTTTTTCATTTTGTGTAGTCTGCTCAAATGTTTGCATCATCGAATCGTAGAATCGTTTAGGTTGGAAAAGACCCTTGAGATCATCCAGTCCAACCGTAAACCTAACACTGCCAAGTCCACCACTGAACTATGTCCCTAAGTGCCACATCTACATGTCTTTGTCTTCTAAATACCTCCAGGGATGGTGACTCAATCACTTCCTTGGGCAGCCTATTCCAATGCTCGATAACCCTTTGAATAAATTTTTACAAATATCCAATCTAAAACCTCCCCTGGTGCAGCTTGAGGCTGCTTCCTCTTGTCCTATCACTTTTTATCTGGGAAAAGAGGCTCACACCCACCTTGCTACAAGCTTCTTTCAGATTGCTGTAGAGATTGATAAGGTCTCCCTCAGCCTCCTTTTTCTCCAGACTAAACCACCCCAGTTCTCTCAGCTGCTCCTCATCAGACTTGTGCTCTAGACCTGTCCTGGTTTTGACTGGGACAGAGTTCGTTTTTCTTTTTAGCAGCTAGAAGAGCTCTGTGTTTGAGTTTTAGTCTGGGACTCATTATGAGCAGAGCGTTGATAGTGCACTGAGGTTTATAGTTGGTACTGAGACCTCAAGGACTTTTCAGCTTCCTGTGTTCTTGCCAGTGTGCAGGAGCACGGCAGACTGCGAGGGAACATCATAGCTGGGACAAAGGGTCCACAGCTCCCCTTAGAACTTAGACTTAGGATTGAGGGCTAAATTCACTAATGGAGTATTCCATATCATGCAATGTCATACCCAGTGTATAGATGGGGGTTGACTGGAAAAAACTTTCTTGCTCTTCTGAGGGCTCTTGGACTCTCAGTCTCTGAGTGCTCTCTCTCTCGTTCTCTTTTCCGGCCTCTTGTTCATCTAGGATTGTGGTGTCAGGACTTACCTGTTTTGAGATCGTTGCTGGGATGGGACAGGCATTGCTCACTGGTTGGTGAGCAATTACACTGTGCATCGCTTGTTTGTATATGTTATCATTATACATATATATGCACACATGTATTATTATTATTACTACTGCTACTTTTAATTTTATATTATTATTAAATTGCTCTCATCTCAACCCACGAGTTTCCTTCCCTTTTCCCCTTTAATTCTCTTCCCTATTCCTGGGCAGTGGGGAAGGATGAGCAAGTGGCTATGTGGTGTTTAGTTCCTGGCTGGGCTAAACCTTGACAAGGCCCTTCACCAGTTTCGTTGTTCTGCTTTGGACATGTTCCAGCTCCTCAATGTCTGTCTTGTAGTGAGAGGCCCTCAGATCATATCTTAGGGTTAGCACATATTCAGAACTGAGCTGTGTTTTTCCATTCTGATATGGCAGTTGCTACTCTTGGCAGGCTTTCTTCCACAGCTGAATTATCCCCGTACTGTTCATCTGTAGCTGTTTGTCCTTGAGAGGGGAATGTATCCCTAATGATTGTGTCTTTTAAATTGGCCGGTGACTGGTCTGTCTTGCTTTTGTGCATCGCTTAATCTAATATGGCTTTTTTCCTGTCTGCAGCTGCTTTTTTTAAGATGGCTAATCACAATGTTTGACTTCATTGATCACAAAGAACAACTTCATGCCCTCTATGGTTTCTTCTTTTCCTTCCTGCAAGATGAGAAGATGGTAAGGAGAGATGAAGAATATATGGAATTGACAAATTAAACCTAAGTGTTCATTAGTAGTATGCATATTAATGCTAGAATTAGTCTGGAGTAGCTGTTGGTTAGAGACGATTTTCTGATGGTTGGCATTTATTCTATATTTTTTTTTTTTCATTTTGCATTCTAAGATAGCTGGGTAATTTAGATTCAGAAACACGGAAGTATGGTAGGATTATTTTAATTTCACTGCTGTGGTCTGATTGTTTAAACATGTTTCCAAGAATTGCTATTCTGCTTCATAAATAGAGTGACGTTATATACTGTCTAAATTTCCAAGAGTAACCGTGATGCTTCAGTCTCTGGGATTGCCTTTGATGTCAGACATCAACAGGTGAACTCTCCTACTCCTGGGGAGAAACTGACTTGCATATCTTAGGCAAAAAGAAGAAAACCTTTTAGAGCAATGTTTATTTAAAGATAAGAAGTTCTAAATGCTGTTGTACTTAGTTGGTTTGAAGTATAGCTTAAATGAGAACAAGCTATCAGGAGATTTCTGCTACATGGCAACTGTAAAATCCAGGTGCTAGAATATTGAAGTGTTTGGGTTTAGTTCATATTAAGATGATCTTGGCAGTCATATTAGACAGATAGGAAATTGTTAATATTCTTTCAGTTTAGAATATTTTGTGGTTAAGATTTCTAAAGTTCCTAAAGTTCTGAGTTATATTTCCTGCAAGTTTTTAATGGTTTTAGGTCAACATTAGTTACAATTTTTTCATAAAACTGGATTTAATTTCTTACTGTTTAAAATAGCATTTTCAGTCATGATGGGCCAACTGGAAAGTGCACAAGAGTCAGTGCGAAACTAATTTAAGACCCTTACAGCCTCAACTGTAGTTAGAAGCTCTAATAAATTATTTTGATTCAAAGATGCCTTTATTTTCGAAAATAAAATGGTACTTTCACTGCTGACTCTTGAAATATCTAGATCATGTTCCAAAAAAGATCCAAGCTCACTGAATAGCTTGATTACTGTAGGGACTGCTCACAGTGCAGAGAAGGGTTCTAAAGAAAATTGCCATGTGATATGTAAAAAACATGCTACTTCCTAAGGGAAGGAAGGTGTGCTCTGCCCTATTGGGGACATCACGGTGGCTTGAGGCAGCCCTCTGAATGAAGCAATACCAGCCTGTGGAGCCTGTACGTTGCTTGTGGTGTATCCTTGTCAGCAGTCTGCACGAGCAGGATCGTTAATTGCGACCTTTTCTTTGCAGTGCCCCTATGTCTGCCACCTGCTTTACCTGCTGACCAGGAAGGAAAGTGGTGAGTCTACCCAGTTGTATGAGATGGAATACTGTTTTGTTTCTTATCCTGTTTGCTGGCACTATCTTTTTTTTCTAATGGAGCTGATACAATGACTAGCCAATATATTGCTTTTAAGGAAAGAAAGCATGAGTGGTGGTTCAGCCTGATTTGTGTAACGTGTTCTGAATTGGAAAGCTGTCTGTTAGCCTAGAAATATGACTGTTTCGTTCTGCTTGCTTTGACATGACTTTCTATAATAAAAGTGATATTGCATTTTTGCTTAAATGTCTGATAAAGTGGTTTTTAAATCCATTATGTTCTTAATTGTATTTCCAGTCAAGCCTTTTCGGATTAGGAGGCTGCTTGACCTCCAAGTAAAAATGGTGAGTTTATTTCAGATCTTGTAGGTTAATAATGTATGTAATGTGGTTAATGCAGTATGTAAGACTAATGTCCTTACAAGATGGAGTGAAGTGGCTAGTGTCTCAGGATAGAGTTAGACTTGAAATTGGAGGTTGTAGTCTTCGTAGCACCAGGGCTTTTCTGTCTTGCATGTTCATCCCTAAGTTTCATTTGTGTTTTGTGAGCACATGCAATGACCTGCATGAAGTTATACGTTTTGTGGCTAGGTGTGGTAAAATCTCTGAAGCAAGGGGCAGCTTCATTTATCTATTGCCATCTTCAATTTTCTGTTCATCTTCCTTTTTCAAGTGGTATCAAAAAATGACAGAGAATATAAGGTTGTAGAGGATCTTGCTCCCTTTTTTATAAGAAAAAATGTAGCTATGTGTTTGGAGCATTTAGCAGAAGACTGTATTTTTCATAGCTTTGATTGTTAAATTCCTTTTTATTAGAGTTATGACTCCAGAAAGTTTGTTTTTCAATCCCCTTCCTATGGTATTTCATTGACACAGGTTCTGCTCTTCCTTTCATTTTCAGTTGTTCATCTGTGGTTACTTACTGATATGTAGCTTTCTAAAGCTTTTAGTAATCACTGGGTTTTTTTTTTTTCTTCTAGAATACAGCATTCAATTTCTATATTCAAAACATACCTTGCATGTTTTTCCTTTTGTTCTGCTATTTGACAGGGAATGCAGTCTCATCTGCAGGCTCTACTATCACTTTACAAACTCTTCTGTCCTGAGCTGGTGACCATAACCCTTCCTGGGAAATGAAGGTAAGGAATTAGATTAAATCTGTTTGGAACCAGTACTCATGACAGTATTTTTGTCAAGCTTTCCATTTAAGCAATAGCATGATTTGGTGGTGAAAATCAATTCTATTTCCTCTTTTCACTGAGTAAAATCAGGTTTAGATGAGGATTCCTCGCCTTGATTTTTGTTTCCTTTTTCAGCATAAAGAGGTGATTTGAAGTGGAATGGCATCTACCTTTATTCTTATGAGGATTACTTTAATCCTCCTTTTGATGTTCTTGCTGAGTTTGACTTGTTTCACACAATGTAAAGTTCTTCAGGAAACAAACTGTCTTCTTTGTACAAGGCTTTGTCCAAATTGCTGGCTTCTCAAGTACAAACAACAATGGAAGTCGGCAAGTAACTTCCCACTTGGAAAGCCTATGTCATAGGAAAGGGGAAAAAAAAAAAGGGTGTGGGAAAATGCAGTAAGCTGATTTGTCAGAGCCTCAAGGTAACAGCAAAAAATATGACTTTGCTTTTAGAGAAGTCTATGTGTATGCTTAGCCCTTTGACCAGGTAGAATATATGTAGCAGAAACTGAATATATAACAGAAAAATAGCAGCAGGTGAGACCTAAATCCTGCAACAACTTTTCTTTTGGTACTTCAATGGGATAAGTGTAAGGTTTGTTGGTTTTTAGTTTTGAGGGATTTTTTTTGAGACATTTAATTTATATGTAGGCAAGTTGTGTTTCTATAAAAGAAAATTTGTTTTATTTCAATTTGCTTGTGTACTTACATTGCTCTGTAAATTTCTACTTTGCATTGTACAGCACAGTCATCTGTTGGAGAATTTGTTTTTTGGCATGCATGGAAGTGAAGTAAATAACTAACAACTAAAACCCAAATACATCTTCAACTGTTTTAGGAACACACTGTGTTAACTTTTGTAATAAAAGTTTGATTACTTAAGCCCAAACCAATCTGAGTACTTTTGTGATGGTTTGGCACTTAATTAGTATTTAAAGACTGATTGCAATTGAAGTGACAAAACATAAGTTTTGTGCAGAAAAGGCTCATTTTTCCAATTTTCTTTTTAGCTGTAGTATCTATATTAATTTGAGAATTCATTGAATCCTTCTGTTTGGCAGATATCACTGATGCTTGATTTGGGAAGCTTTACTAGTAACTTGCATAACGTACCTTGGTCATGTTTTGTTTTAATGGATACTCGAGATTTACTCTATGAATTGATGATTGATCTGAATGAGGATTATAAATCAGAAGTGTTGGAGAACTGTTCTGAAAAAGGGGACATCATTTCAGAAAGAAATAGAAGTGTAACTGTTGAACTATAGTCAAATGGTAATGAAACTGAGGAACGATGAGAGTCCTGTGCTGTGAAACCCCAGCTTCTTGGTCTGTCAAGCAGAGCTGAGTGTATATCCATCACTCTGGTGACGTTTATCAGAGTAGAAACTGATCTTTCTGTTGCTTTGTCTTAGTTTGGCTTCTTGCATAGATGTCTGATTTATGTTTTCAGACTTTCTTCAAGAATTCAGATGGCCCGTGGAAAGCAGCAATCAATGCAGTAAGGCGAAGAAAACACGAAAATTTTCCAGTATCCCAGCCACTGTTTTTAGGCACAGCTCAACCTCGGTCACGAAAAAGGGTAGGTTATGGGCCTAAGGTAGACCCTAGAAGGTGCCAAAAAAGCTGTTTTATTATGTATATTGGCAAATAATGAGAGTCAGCTTTATTTCAGCACTGGGAAGGGTGGAGTAGCTATATAGAAATGCAACTTTTCCATTATAGTGAAAGCCTGGATATTTTTTTTGCAAAACAGGATCTTTATGGGAACACTGGTTACAAGTGCACTTGATTGCATTGGAAACCGAGTCATTGCTATTCATTTGTGTTTCTTTTCTACAGAAATGGGAATACCCAGTTGGTTATACCTGCAAGCAGTACAAACAAAAATAATTTAAAAGATGACAAGGAAAAGAACCATGTTGATTTGTACAGTACAAATGAGTCTTTTCCAGTGGAGCAGCTGCAGACCTTTTCCTCAGCTCCTACAAAATATCTGTCATCTAGAGGTGAGTTTCAGGAAGGTCTTAGTAAGCTCACTGAATGTTCTGAGAGATCAGAGGATATTCCTTTATTCCCTGTTTCTATGTGAATAGTGTGTGGGTTACCTGGTTCTGACAAAGCACCTAGTCCTACCTGAGGATGATGAATGAGTCCTAGAGATGGTCTTGTTGCCAGTAAAAGGACTGGACAGCTCTGATAAAATGAGATTCTCTGGCAATTTGCTGATGTAAATACTGAATAACTCTTTATTTCTTTCTTTTTATTTTCCTTGATTTCTCTTGCAGTTTCCTTCCCAGATGGGTTCAGTGCTAACAAACCCTTTATTGCTTCACTACATGAATTGTATCAAAGATGAATCTATTTACCTAAGGCTCTACTATTGGATGGGGCAGACTCTTCAGGAAGGTAGGAACTTAGTATTACCTTTCATGGGAGGGAGGTAAAGGATGTCTGAGGCTTTCACCTTTCAGTAATGGTACTTTCCTATTTAGATCTATACTGATATCATATAGTGTTAAAACAACTGCTGGAGAACTGAATTTTGTTTCTGATTGTTCTTATTCTTGCTGTGCTCATATTCAAGTACAGTATTCTCTCCTGTTTAGAATGCACCTGGTGTGTGGCTGATAATAACCAATATGAAGAAGAATTCAAGGACTTCCTGGAAACTGTCTACAAGACAGAGTGTTTCTTGCAGGTAAGTACCTGTTTTGTGGAAGCCAAGGGTTTCACAAAGTCTTTCCATTAAAGTACTTTTGGGACTTCCCTGTTTCCTGCAGTATCTCTGAGAAGCGACAGTATCTCAAGTAATAAAAATACATATTCCTATAGCGAGTCAAATTCTGGAGATGGCCTTGTTTTCTACAGGAAAGATAATTTGAGAATGGTATTGAGAGTGATTATTTGAATGTCCTGGTAAATTGTCATGGCAGGAAGGAGGTGTAAGCCTCTTTCTTGCTCCAGGGTGAAGTGAGCATGGCAAGGTGCAGACATATGAAATGAGTTTTTGAATGTTCATCTTCTGCTTTGTAGGAAGGATTTTCTTCCTGTGAAGAGTTTCTGTACAAGAGCCTTCCTCTCTGGGATGGCTTCTGCTGCCGATCACAAATCCTCAGACTTGTGAGCTGGATCCCCCTCAGCAGCTTCTCTGGTATGTGTTGCAGATCCTTTGGGTGAGACTGGACAGTGTCTGATCTTGGGGAATAGAATTTGTGCAGAGATATACTGCTTTCTCATTTGTTTCAGAAATGAAGTCCACATCTCTACGATCCTCTGGCACAGCTCTTTTTCACATCGTCCCTTTACTTTAAGGTAATTTAAGTGATTACAGTGGCTGTTTACTTCTAGTTAATATTATTATCTGTGCTTGTCAGGTGTAGCAGTCTTAGGGATTGTATAGTGGACTTCTTTTGGGGAAGTATGTGCCCAACGAGGGTAAAATACATACTTACAACTTAAATTCTTAGGAATTTAAGTGTCTTTAATATATTTTCTTTTTTGACTGAAATTAAACTAGGGCACTGAAAATATTAAACTGGGGCACTGGAAATAAAAAGAACTGATAGTACACAAGACAATAGTTGGTTTGGTTTATTGCACTTTTAACTCAACTTTTCCTGGAGTATGAGAGTTTCAAATACTGTGTAATGCATACATTCAGTTCAAGGGGTCATGCAATTATCTCACTGCTCTTTGTGGGTCCTGAGAAACTCTTGATATCTTTCCTTGTATATGTCAATTGTCATGGCATTTTTTGTTTAGTATTATTCACTTGTGCAAATTGTCATCAACCCATTTTCTTTTGCCTCTTGCAGTGCAGTGTTCTCCGAGAGCCTGAAACAGCTGTTGCAGAACTGGTTAAATTGGCATGTAAGTAATCTGGATTCAGAGTCTGACTCTCAATTCCATTCCTTGTAAGTTTGTCTGAAATAAATGCAATTCAGTGTTCTAGGCATTGTTCACTAGCGTATTTAGGTATATATTATAGCCCCATTACCTAGCATAAAGACTGACTGGAAGGTTAATAATGCTGTAATGTTTCTGCTATATTGTAAGCTACCTTGTCAATCCTGTTCTTTTCTTTGAAGAGGAAGACACTGAAATGTCCAGAAGTCAAAATCCTTGTAACACTGACAGCTGGGTCACATTTGTAATAATGTTGGTAACATATTGTTACTTGGTATATTGAAGAACAAATGCATGTTGCCGAATGCTTGGCGAGGGGGAAGGATAAACTTCAGTTTCTTTTTTTTTACCATTCATGAAGAGGTGTATGTACTAATGTTGCATCATGTCATTGCTGCAGGAATACCACCCTTTCTGGACTGGTGAATGTGGTGGCTGAAACTGATCCACTTTGTTGGATGGATCTCTACTGTTGCGTTGCGTTTGGAAAACAATTCTACTTTCTTGCTGTACTTCATCTTGGATTTCTATGAGACTGTATGTATCCCATTCATTTGGCTTTCAAAATCCCAGTACTCTAAGGCTGTTTGCATTTTTTTAAGCTAAAACAGCTTCCTCATTATATTTTACAGAACTTTGTGATTAAATGCAAGAATGTTCCAAATACTTGCGAGATCTACAGGTGATAGCTGCTGCTGTTGCATCCATAGGCAGAACTAAATGTGCTGCTAGAAAGTGGTTTCTCTTAAGTCAGAGGTGAACTGTGGAAAGGGAAGAAACAATATGGCATAACATGCTTTTTAATGCTAATTTATAGAAAAGAACAACGTTCAGTTCAATTTCAAAAAACATATCCTGAATTTTTCTTTAAATGTTTTCTTAAAAAATGGTATTGTTTTCCCAGTTTGTCCTGTAAACAAACTAAGCAGCACCAAATAGGCTTAAGCCTATTCTCTAGCTTCCTCACATACTCTCTGCAGATGTGCTAAATGCCATGTGAACTCCAGCCATGCTGTTGTTGCTCCTATGATTTGGATAAACTGTGAAGATTTGAAAAAACAATGATAGTTCTGGGATCTACTTGTAACTAAAACTTGTCCAGTAAAAATGCACAAAACTAATGGGCAACAACATCTGTGTAAGGCAGTGTGTTTAAAATAAGTAAATGCTCATTTAATGGGAACATACAGAGAATCATACACCCTTCGATATATGATTATTGGTGCTCTAGCAGACATCTAGGATTTGAATTCAGAACTCTAGAGATTTCTGAAATCAAGCAGCTGAGATTAAGTAAAGAGTCCAGATTTCTGAAAATACCAGTAATTCAGTTACATACAGATACCTGCCTGTCTCTTACATGGTATGGCTGTACTGAAGGCAAGAGGGAAAAGTGAAGGTCTGGCAAACAATCTTGAGTGAACTAAAGTCTGTAATGAGATTAAGGGAAGGAGTCCTAAAACAACTGTTCGCCTAATTAAGAAAATGTAAAAAGTATTCATCTTTGGTATGGAGGCTGTCACAGCTTAATTTTTTATGGTCTGAGCTGTTTTAACTAGATACGTGTATTAGACCACTGCTCTTCTGAGAACAATGCCTACCTTCCTCAAAAGCATACCTGTGGGAATATTTAGTGTGGCTGAGCTATAGAGGACAGTAATGTGTTAAGTTACAGCAATATTACTTTCAATTATTTATCCATACTATCATTATAGCTGAAGATTTTGTTAAATTTGCAGAAATTTTAAAATATCTTTTTTACTCGAAACTCAACCTTGAATTCTAAGCATGAGTCTGATAATAACCCCATGTTTTATGGCCATATCATCTTGTCTTAGAGCAAAACTTTAATTGTGTGTTCCTGCAATTCCAGCAAAGTCAAATAGATTTAATTTCCCAGTTGGAAGAGATGTATGGTCTGTTTGGCTTGCTGCTATCAGCAAACTAGGTTAGGAACAAGGTCAGGTCTAATGCAATCCCAGCTATGTATGTTGGAATGATCTAAAAGATCAGAAAAATTGGCTGCTACAGAGATCTGGGTAGATTTGACTCAACAAGTAACCATGTCAAAACATCTGGTATACCTAAACGTTGAAGCAGAGACTGAGATATGAACTGATGAACATATACTGAGAAAGAAACAAATGGAATTGCTTCACCCTGGCCTTCCTCCTAGGTCAAGTTGATGGAGCTGGCTCAAATGGAGTGTCATGCCCTCTTTTGCTCTTAGATGCTTCGGGGTTTGTTAATGGCAGTAATAATCTGCTTGGATTTGCTTTGTTCCTGCAGGTGTGTGACGTGTATCTGAGGTACAGTCTGCCTTTGTTGATTATGCCTCCTGCTGGAGTTTTCTACCCAGCACTTCTCAGCATGGATTCTGTCAGCTTGAATCAGCTCTGCTATATTATGTACAGGTACTATAAATGGGGTGAGCTGTAGGGACTTCTTGTTGTCTCTTCAGTCTTTTGGAAATAAAATTACTTTGGTGTAAAACCTGAGATCTACTTTTTCTTACCATGTAAGACAAAGGTGAAAGTTGCAGTTGTGCCCAGCTTTCATAATAGAGGAATTCATAGCTGTAGTTCCTACTCTTCTTTTCTCAGTCTGTTATCCAAAATAGCAGGATTCTGACCTCTTTCCTATATCGTTTCCATATCTTTGATATGTGAAGGAAGGAGTTGCTATATTATTTTGAGAGAATTTAAGTCAGCCAGCTGGAATCGCTAGTAGTTAATTATACAACTCCTCACTCCAGTGCTTTGACCACTAGACTTGAGCTTTTCCTTACAGTCTCCATATGTGTTGAGTAGGAAGCACTTCTGCCACCTCCAAACTTAGTGGAATTAGGGACTGCCTTGTGCTGCCTGCAGGTCCAAAGACAGCCCTGTTTAGCTCTCTGCAGGATCCACCACCATGGCTGCTGTTCTTGGCCGTCTTAGTTTTAGTGGTTGCATCTGAGAAGAAGAGGAGTAGCCAATTGCTGACAGCTGGTGCAGGGGCTCTCCATGTGGCTTTTTCTCTAAGGAGTCTGCAGGGTAATTAACATGACATGATGGTCTCTGGGAAATAGGAGGCACTAGTGTTTGTTCTGTGGAACAACTGTCAAGCTGCATTACTTTCAGTGGCTCCTGTTTCTCTGCCTAGCGAATGGAAGTCTCTCTCCTTAAAATACACTGTATTTTTCTGCTTGATTTTAAGGCTGTATGCCAATTCTTGCATGTTGCCTTTATGAAGGTGACTGTCCCAAGCAAAACTGGTCATGTCTTAATCATTTAAGAGGTGAATATTATTGGATGTCTCCCTGCTCTGCCTGGAAAAGTAGGGTCTATGCCAAGTGATGAGTCCCTTTGAATTCTTTTTCGTATCTCTCTTTTTGACTAGTAAAGTTTGAAGATCTCTTTCATGGGCAAAATAAGCTTTCTTTTAATACATTCCTCCAGCTTTTTTCAACACTGGTAGGTAGTAAAAATTTACAGGCACCTGTCTTTCTCTTTTGTTTGTTTTTTCAGGTATCGAACCAACCTGGTGGCTGCAAAAGAAAATGAGCTGAGTAAAAAGGTATTGTGGAAAAACCTGCTGTGTGCTAGAATGGACCTTAGCAAGGAGTTGAATTGAATGGAGATGAGGTGTTCTGATGGCATTCTTTAAAGACTGGAGGGAGCACACAACTGCTTTGAGGATGCTATTATTATTGTTTTCTTGTCCCTCAGAAAATACTGCAATTCAAGTTCAGTAGCCAGACTACCAGGAGTACAACCAGTATATAATAGCTATGGTGGGTTGTCTGTGGACATCCAGTGCATTCCAGAAGGATGTTCATCCTCAAGGTCTTCAAATGAATGATGAACTGCTGAAGAAAACCACAGTGCAGGAATTCAAAAACCAGCTTTAACATTGTCTACCACCCAGCCATGAGGGCTATGCTATCCTCTTCCTGCAGCAGGTAATGGGTGTAGGCCAACATGTGGGCGTTTGGCAGCACCAGATGTTCCATCTTCATGGTTTCTCTAGAGAAGTGTCTCTCAGCGTGCTGGCTGACTTACAGGGTCCACTGAGCTTTCAAAATCTGGTAGGGCATTCTGTGTTTGCGTCAGATCAGTGGAACAATTTCAGTAGTCTTTGCATGGTGAAAGTGTGAATGTAACAGTTTCAGATGCGAATTTGTGCTTATGATCATTTTGAGGGTAGAACTGAAATAGCTAAATAACGAAATGACTAATTCAGTAAAAGCTTCCTATAGTGCATTCTGCCCCACAAAATATGAAGCATGACCTAAGCATTTAAACTCTAGAAAATCAAGAAATACGTTGTTAAATTGTATACGAGTGCGCACAGTACTTTTAGCAGGGCTTTCTGGCTCTTGCAGTAGCTTTTGAGAATGACTTATTAAAAAAGAAACAGAAGCAGCTACTTCAAGTACAGAAGTAAGATATATGGTGCAGTATTGTATTGTCTGATATGAGTTCTGGTAGTAGTTGTCTTGAATTCTGGTTGCCATCATGTGTTCAATGCAGCTACTGAATAGTGGAGGGAGCAGCTTGCCAGAGTTGTTGTTCCCAGATGTGCGTACTGCTCTGAGAAAATCAGGTTTTGTAGGCTCTCCAAGGGGTGCACACAGATGCTGTTTTGTTGTGAGGAACACTGGCAGACTGAAGGTGTGTGTAGGTGTGACTCCTGGAACGAAGCAAGGGAAACCTGAGGTTAACATTGAAGCAAAGAATGCTGGTTAGGAACACTTCACAAATTTGCCTTTGTTTATATACTCAGTGTCCTGAATCTAGGTAGTTTGTGTCTTACTGCTGATTAAAACCAAGTTTTGTCTTTGCCAGAAGAGGGTATTTTATTTTTCTTATATACAACTTCTTTTCCTTGATCTTTCTCCTGTTGTGGCAGGATTAGTTTTTGATATCTTTTGTCTAGATCCTTTCTGTTCTGAGACTTCCTGATTCCTCTTTGTAACTTTTGTAAGGAAAAAAACAAACAAAAACCCACAAACCCAAACACATACCCCCCCCAAAAGAAACAAAACAAAACACCAAAAACCAAACACGCACAAAAAAAACACCACTAAACTGAAAAAAGCCCAAACCTTTCTGGTGGAGAATTTTTTTGTTCTTCCTGCTGCAGGAACAAGACAGAGATTTTGCTTAGCAGCTATCACAGATGTATCTTGAGACAGGAAAAAATATTTAGCTGCTGTGCCATCTTTTTTAAAACACTTCAGTGCTGAGCACCAGAGGGCACTGCTCTGCAGCACGCTGGGAGAACACAAGGAATAATCTAAATGTCAGTAGGTTCTCTCCTTCTATTCCTATTGCTGGGAATTATCTATCTAATGTTTTGAAGAGATAAAGGTTAAACATACCTACAAGTATTCTCTGTTGCTATCCAGTAATGCAGCTGCACAGGACAAGAGGGTCTCCACATTACCTTGCCACTTGTGGCAGTATGATACTGAAAGCCCATTCTGAAGCATGATTAAAAAATCTCTGAATTTCTTTGCACACCAGCAATTTCTGGTTGAGGAGGGGACTAAACAGAGGCCCAGCAACTCTGGACATTTTTTTTTTTTTTATCTGACTTGATACTGCTTTTATTCCCTCTCCTTAAGGCTTGGCCAGATGATACCGCCTTCAACTTCAGTTTAATTAAGGTAAGATTTCTTGTTCTAGTGAAGTGAAAACAGGCAATTTTCAGCAACTATGTAGAAAAGAATGAGGTGATAATATTCATCAATTCTCAAATGCTCTATAAAATTTTTGAAAGGGGAAAATTCCAGCTGTAGACTTTGGTTCAATAGGGCCAAATATGAGGACGTCAACATCTGAGAAGTTATGTATCTAGCCATCTGTGGGTAGTGATCTGAGATTTTTATATATTTCCTCCACAAGCCAGTGCAGCATCAGGACAAGGCAGTTGATTGTTCTCTGCAGGCTCCAGAAAAAGTTATGGAGTTTGTGTACTTGAAGCAGAATTTCTGTCATCTATAAACTTTAATATTACGTTTCTGAGATGCATGTGTAGCTTTGTTACAGCTTTGAACAGGCATCCTCCACTGAGCAAGTACAGTGGTGTCCCGCTTTCCCCCGCCCCCCCCCTTTCCCCTCCCCCTTCTGGAATAAAGGCTTTAATACCAATGTTCATTTGGTTCCTGACACCTTCACTGTTGATCCAATAGGCTTTACTCTTTTTTGAACTGGGATTTATAAACATCTTCAGCATTAAAAAAAAAAAACAATAATTTGTCATGTTCAAGCTAAGAATATGTAATACATAAGTGAAAACTTTGGGTGTTTGGGAACAGGATGTGACCCTATATATTTGTGGGTATCTACAGACTAGGATGGATATTGTCAAACTGTGGAAGGTGGTATTTGCAGACCTTTTCAGATTGGCCTAAGAAGGAGACAAAGCTATGTCCTGCTCATCTGACTATTCTTTCCTTTTTATAGGGAAAGAAGTGGAACTGGTATCTGGAATATCTCTATGCACAAGGTTTAAAGGGCCTGAAGGTCTTTATTGAAAGCAGCATCAATCGTGTTTCCCAGGCCTCACAGTAAAGCAGGGAATGTGCAAGTGTGACCCTGGGACTCACTGGAGCCTTTTTATCATCTGGAATAGGAAAGCAGAATATAATGAACTATGTCACTAATTCTTCCTTCCTCAGAGGAAAGAAACAGCAATTACCATTGTCTGCATTTTTGTACTGACATCTGTTTTAGGAAAGTGAAAACACGGAAGGAAGGCTTAGGCTGACTTGGTTCACTAATGTTGAACTTCCTCTTGTCCCTGCTGAACTTCTCTGATCTGAACATGGTGAGCTCATATGTATCATCCACATTTTTCATCCTCATTTTTAACTGTTGCAGTATCTGCTTTGAGAAACAAACATTTTACATCTAAAAACTGTGATGAGCAGTGCTGCTTCATTTATAAGTAATGTTGATCCCTGACCTGCATTGCCTTCCTTGACAGAAAGTAATGAGAAACAGTTTAATCAGCCTTTCACAGATACCATGTTTGTACTGCACTGGAGCGTTGTTGAGTTTCCCGGTTCCCTGTTGTTGAGTTTCCCGGTTCCCTGTTGTTGAGTTTCCCGGTTCCCTGTTGTACCATGTAGATACTGACTTTTAACAGGCTGACCAAACTGACCTTCCTGAACTTCATTTTTGTTATGAAGCTTCCAAGGAGACTTTTTGCTAACATTGCCGATAACATTCTTTTAATGCAGCTGGAAAATTTGGTTCTCAGTTGATAGTTTATTGATGATTTGAGCACTTGAGCAGTGTTGCCACTAGCTCACCATTTTCTGTTGATAAGTGCAAATGTAGCTTTCCTTTTTGTGATTTTAGCTCTGTATGTGTTGTATATTCTGTGAGTATATATATAATTTGTATTCTGTAAAATGTTTCCAACGTGCCATTTTGAAGGAACTCTGCTACAAAATGTATCTTGTCATTTCATTTTAACACTGAGTTCAGCTGAACTCAAGTCTCCAAAATTTGAGTGAACTTTATTTCACTGCTGTAAAATGAAGTTGTAACCACTTGAAAGATGGGTCAGAGTATACTGAATTTCGCATTGTGAATCTGTACTTTGATCCAGTAAAGGAATCAGTCCTGAGAGTGACTCCAGAGCCGCTAAGGATGTGTTTGGTCTCTTCATCTTCTCAAAATCAGACCGCCTCTAAGTTGAATACCATACTTCTCTGCTCAAATAGATGATCTCTGCTCATCATCTACTGGGGCTTGTTGACAGGGCTTTAGACTAGCTTTGAAGGGGGAGAGGGATAACATCAGGCTTCATCAAGACAAGCTGAGAGCACCTGAAGAGCAGCAGAAAGGAATTCCAGCCTCTCCAACCAGTAAGTCAACTTCATCAGGGGCCCAACTTATGTGCATAACAAATCTACAAACGCATGTAGCATAGGGAATAAACAAGAGTGTTAGAGATGTGTGTGTGCCTGCAGAGCTATGATCTGGAGGTGTGATGGCATGGCTCCTCTGACTGGAGTGTCAGAATGGAAGTACACAGACTTTAGGAAGGACAGGCAGAGGAGACGAGGAAGAGATGTCACTCTCTATGTCAGTGACCAGCTGGAAGGCATGTAGCTCTGCCTGATGATGGATGGGGAACTGACCGGGAGCTTATAGGTCAGCATTAAAAAGAGGACAGGGACAGGTGATGTTATAGTGGGGGTCTGCTACAGGCCACTTGACCAGGAAGACTGAGTGGAAGAGGCCCTCTTAAACAGTTAGGAGCAGCCTCACATTTCCAAGCCCTGGTCCTCATGGGGGGCTTCAACCACTCCAATATCTGTTGGAGGGACAACACAGCAGGGCATAAGCAATCCAGGAGGTTCCTGGAATGCGTTGGTGATAACATCGTTCTCCAAGTGGTAGATGAACCAATGAGGAGAGGTGCTACGCTGGACCTTGTTCTCACCAACAAGGAGGGGCTGGTGAGGAATGTGAAGCTCAAGGGCAGCCTTGGCTGTAGTGGTCATGAAATGGTGGAGTTCAGGATCCTGAGGGCACTTGGCAAGCTCACTACCCTGGTCTTCAGGAGAGCAGCCTTTGGCCTCTTCAGGGATCTGCTTGGTAGAGTACCATAGGATAAAGCCCTGGAGGGAAGAAGGGCCCAAGATGGTTAATATTCAAGGATCACCTCTTCCAAGCTCAGGAGCCATGCATCCCAACAAAGAAGAAATCGGGCAAAAATGCAAGGAGGCCTGCGTGGATGAACAAGGAGCTCCTGAACAAACTTAAGCACAAAAGGGAAGCCTCCAGAGGGTGGAAGCAAGTACAGGTAGCCTGGGAGGAACACAGAGAAATTGTCTGAGCAGCCAGGGATCAGGTTAGGAAAGCTGAAGCCCTGACAGAATTAAATCCGGCCAGGGACATCAAGGGCAACAAGAAAAGCTTCTGTAGGTATGTCAGTGATAAAAGGAGAACTAGGGAAAATGTGGGCCCTCTCTGGAAGGAAACGAGAGACCTGGTTACCCAGGATATGGAGAAGCCACAGGTACTCAAGGACTTTTTTTGCCTCAGCCTTCACTGGCAAGTGCTCTGGCTGCAGTGTCCAAGTCACACGAGGCAAAGGCAGGGACTGGGAAAATGGAGAACCGCCCACTGTAGGTGAAGATCAGGTTCAAGACCATCTAAGGAACACAAAGATGAGATGCATCTGCAGGTCCTGAGGGAACTGGCAGATGAAGTTCCTAAGCCACTATCCATCATATTTGAGAAGTTGCGACAGTCTGATGAAGTTTCCACCGACTGGAAAAAGAGAAACATAGCCCCATTTTTAAAAAGGGAAAAAAGAAGACCCAGGGAACTACAGGCCAGTCAGTCTCACCTCTGTGCCTGGCAAGACCATGGAGCAGATCCTCCTGGCAACTATGCTAAGGCACATGGGAAATAAGGGGGTGATTGGTGGCAGCCAGCATGGTTTCACTAAGGGCAAATCGTGCCTAATAAATTTGGTGGCCTTCCTCAATGGGGTTACAGTGTTGATGGATAAGAAAAGAGCAACTGACATCATTACCTGGACTTGCCCAAAGCATTTGACACTGTCCTGCACAACATCGTTGTCTTTAAATTGAAGAGACGTGGATTTGAGGGATGGACCACTCGTGGGATAAGGAATTGACTGGATGGTCACGCTCAGAGAGTTGCAGTCAATGGCTCGATGTCCAAGCAGAGAGCAGTGATGAGTGGTGTTTCTCAGGGGTCAGTATTAAGACTGACACTGTTTGACATCTTTGTTGGCAACATGGACAGTGGGATCAAGTGCACCCTCAGCAAGTTTGCTGATGACACCAAACCGTGTGGTGTGGTCGACATGCTGGAGGGAAGGGATGCTATCCAGTGAGACCTTGACAGGCTTGAGAGAGGGCCAAGTGCAAGCTCCTGCACATGGGTTGGGGTAATCCCAAGCACAAGTACAGGAGAATGGATCAAGAGCAGCCCTGAGAAGAACTTGGGGTGTTGAGAAGTTGACAAGCTCAGCATGAGCCGGCAATGTGCACTTGCAGCCCATAAAGCCAACTGTATCCTGGGCTGCATTCAAAGAAGTGTGGCCAGCAGGTTGAGGGAGGGGATCCTGCCCCTCTACTCTGCTATTGGGAGACCCCATCTGCAGTACTGTGTTCAGCTCTGGGGCCCCCAACATAAGAAGGACGTGGACCTGTTGGAGAGGTTCCAGAGGAGGGCCACAAAGATGATCTGAGGGCTGGAACACCTCTGCTATGAAGAGAGGCTGAGAGAGTTGGGGTAGTTCGATCTGGAGAAGAGAAGGCTCTAGAGAGACCTTATACCAGCCTTCCAGTACCTGAAGGGGGCCTATGAGAAAGCTGGAGAAGGACTTTTTGCAAAGGTGTGTAGTGGTAGGACAAGGAGCAATGGCTTTAAACTGGTAGATTTAGATTAGATAGAAGGAAAAAAATTTTACAGTGAGGGTGGTGAGGCACTGGAACAGGTTTCTCAGACAAGTTGTGGCTGCCCCATCCCTGGAAGTGTTCAAGGCCAGGTTGAATGAGGCTTTGAGCAACCTGATCTAGTGGAAGGTGTCCCTGCCAAAGGCAGGGGGTTTGGAACTAGGTGATCTTGAAGGTCCCTTCCAACCCAAACTGTTCTATGATTCTATTGTCTGGTTAATATGTATACATATTTATATGTGTGTATGTATATTATCTCCAGAGAATAAGAAAATCTTTCACTGAAGACTTTGAAAGATAAATTTGCAGAGAGATCTGCTTAGACAGAAGTATTGCCCTTTCTCATTGTGCCTTGTTATTCCAGCTAATTCAAGTGCTGCTTGCTAATTTCTGTCAAGAGAAAAAGATTTTCAAAAATCCTGATTATATTTTCTCAACAGGGGAAACTCAACAAATTACAAATTCCTCCAGTTGGATATGTCTCAAGATGTGGCCCTCACATATAACCAGTTATCTCCTTTAAAGGCTAATCCTATTATTTGGGACCAGCTCAGCTTGTTGGCTGAGGACTATCCCAACACCTCTGGCTGGCAATCCTTATCAGAGTGTTGCCTATTGTTCGTAACCTCCTTACAGGTTTCAGCTAAGGACCTAAGGAGGAGAGCTCCCATGGTTGTTGTTATAATTTTTCTATGAAGCTACCTTTAGAAAGATATTGGAAATGCTAGCACTTATGCTGGAAACCCTGTGTACTGCATTCCTTAAAGACAACTTAATCCTTAGCTTTTGTCCATACACCATGCAATTGTCTTCAGCTGTTGACCAGACTTGTCCTTCCATATTGCTGCACTGGGATTCTGTGTAGGAATAGGGCTGGAGGGATTGACAGTCCTAGGAAAACATGAGGTGAAGACATGGACCCAGTTATAGCATGGACCCAGTTATAGATCTATGTATATGGCAGGCTCATTCAATGGGGAAATGAGCAAATACAGAACATCTCAAAGAAGCAGATTTCATGTTACCTGGGTGCTGTTTATGTGACGTTTATGTGGAAGGAACAGAACTCTGTAGCATTCCTGTCAGACCAGAGGGTGCTGTCAGAGACTTCATTTCAGTTGTGAAAGGTGCCTAGATTCTTAAGAGTGTGTGTCGTGGGTTAGGTTGAAAACTCCCCCTCCACACACAGCCCGTCACTCCCCCTCCCCCACCCCCAGGAATGAGGGAGAGAATTAAAGGATAAACGGGAAACCCGTGGGTTGAGATAAGAATGATTTAATACAGATAATTTAATACAGTATAGGTTCTCACCACCCCCTTGTATGCGGAGCCCATCTTGTCCCGAAGCTGCAATCCCGGACGAACGCGAGGCCCCGAAATAGAGAGGGGCAGAAAGAGAGAGAGAGAGAGAAAAACAGCAGAGCAACAGCGCAGCAAGCGCAAAAGAGCAAAAGTGCAAAAGAGCCAAAGCGCAAAAGCCCTTCTTCCCAGCTGCCCCTCGCTTTTATACTGGGCATGATGCTGCATGATATGGAATACTAATTGGCCAGTTTGGCCCTCAGTCTTAAGTTCCACACAAATCACAAGGGGAATCGTGTCCCCCTTGTCCCATCTATGCTCCCCCCGTATCCTGCCGTGCTTCTGCACTCCGGCACACTGAAAAGTCCTTGGCAGCTTGTTATCAGCGTTCTTCTCAGAGTGAGCCTCTTGAGTAAAACCAAAACACGGAGCTCTTCTAGCTGTTAAAAAAAACCTCTGTCCTAGCTAAAGCTAGGACAGTATCCACCCCTTATTCCATACCATGCACGTCATGCTCAAATCTTACATATATACTATTCCCTTAGCCATGGGTCATCGCTCCAAAATGTGTCTTCATCTGTTGTAGCAGTCTCTCAGGGCAGGAAAGATGACGTGGAATTCGCTCAGTCGGTAGAATGGATGACATGTAGTCTTTGTTGCGTGTGGCGCCTGGAGCTCGTAGTTGGTGTATCCAGCCGCTGTCTGCAGGTTGAAGATGTTGATCTCGAAGAAGTTGCTGGGTGTTTGGATTCTGATGAAGTTCATTCTTCATTAACCTGGATGATTCTTAATATAATGGCACTAGTACAATGTGACAACCATAGCAATCGTGGTATGCAGGGACAGGGTTATTCAGCAATTAATATCACACAATTCAATTCATTTTCTCATCTATTTTCACCCAACATCAAATCCCCTTGAGGTACACATCGGACTTCCCCGTCCTTCTGCATCACCCACCAAGTGCACCCAGGTCCCTGAGCAAAAGCAATCCCACGAATGGGTTTACCTTTACCCGAAGCAGGAATAACCCAAACTGTCTTCCCGAGTATATTCCTCATGTGCACTACAGGGACTTTATCTCCTTCTACAGTACGTAGAAATTCTGATTGCACAGGACCAGCTCGATTGGCAGATCCTCTAGTGTTGACTAACCAGGTGGCTTTTGCTAAATGCGTATCCCAATGTTTGAAGGTTCCACCACCCATTGCTTTCAGTGTGGTTTTTAGCAATCCATTATATCGTTCAATCTTCCCAGAAGCTGGTGCATGATAGGGGATGTGATATACCCACTCGATGCCATGCTCTTTGCCCCAGGTGTCTATAAGATTGTTACAGAAATGAGTCCCGTTGTCTGACTCAATTCTTTCTGGGGTGCCATGCCGCCACAAGACTTGCTTTTCAAGGCCCAAGATAGTGTTCCGGGTGGTGGCATGGGGCACAGCATAGGTTTCCAGCCACCCAGTGGTCGCTTCCACCATTGTAAGCACGTAACGCTTGCCACTGCGAGTTTGTGGAAGTGTGATATCATCAATTTGCCAAGCCTCTCCATATTGATATTTCAACCAACGCCCTCCATACCAAAGAGGTTTTAACCGCTTGGCTTGCTTGATTGCACCACACGTTTCACATTCATGGATCACCTCTGCAATAGTGTCCATAGTTAGGTCCACCCCTCGATCGCGAGCCCATTTGTATGTGGCGTCCCTTCCTTGATGGCCTGAGGCATCATGGGCCCAACGAGCTAGAAATTTTTCACCTTTATGTTGCCAGTCCAGATCCACCTGAGCCACTTTAATCTTGGCGGCCTGATCCACCTGTTGATTGTTTTCATGTTCTTCTGTGGCCCGACTCTTGGGTACATGGGCATCTACATGTTGTACTTTCACAATCAGCTTCTCTACTCAAGCAGCAATGTCTTTCCACAACGGGGCAGCCCAGATGGGTTTACCTCTGCGTTGCCAGCTGCTCTGCTTCCATTGCCGTAGCCATCCCCACAGGGCATTTGCTACCATCCAAGAGTTGGTATAGAGATAGAGCATTGGCCACTTTTCTCATTCAGCGATGTCTAAAGCCAGTTGAATGGCTTTCGCCTCTGCGAACTGACTTGATTCGCCTTCTCCTTCGGTAGCTTCTGCGACCCGTCGAGTAGGACTCCATACAGCAGCTTTCCATTTTCGATGTTTTCCTACAAGGCGACAGGATCCGTCCGTAAACAGAGTGTATTTCTTCTCATTGTCTGATAGTTCATTATAAGGTGGAGCCTCCTCAGCACGTGTCACCTCCTCCTCCTCTGGTGACATTCCAAAGTCTTTACCTTCAGCCCAGTTAATGATCACTTCCAAAATTCCTGGGCGATTGAGGTTTCCTATCCGAGCTCTTTGTGTGATCAGCGCGATCCACTTGCTCCATGTGGCATCAGTTGCGTGGTGTGTAGACGGGACGCTCCCTTTGAACATCCAGCCGAGCACTGGCAATCGGGGTGCCAGGAGCAACTGCGCTTCCGTACCAATCACTTCAGAAGCAGCTCGGACTCCTTCATATGCTGCCAATATCTCTTTTTCAGTTGGAGTATAGTTGGCTTCGGATCCTTTGTATCCTTGACTCCAAAACCCAAGAGGTCGACCTCGCGTCTCCCCTGGCGCTTTTTGCCAGAGACTCCAGGTAGGGCCATTCTCCCCGGCTGCAGTGTAGAGCACGTTTTTGACATCTTGTCCTGTCCGGACTGGTCCCAGGGCTACCGCATGGACTATTTCTTGTTTAATTTGTTCAAAGGCTTGTTTTTGCTCTGGGCCCCATTCAAAATTATTCTTCTTTTGGGTTATTTGATAGAGGGGTTTTACAATCTGGCTGTAGTTGGGAATATGCATTCGCCAGAAACCCACAATGCCTAAGAAAGCTTGTGCTTCCTTTTTGTTGGTTGGTGGGGACATAGCTGCTATTTTATTAATCACGTCCATTGGAATCTGACGACGCCCATCTTGCCATTTTATTCCCCAAAACTGAATCTCCTGGGCAGGTCCCTTGACTTTACTCTGTTTTATGGCAAAGCCTGCTTTCAGAAGGATTTGGATTATCTTTTCACCTTTCTCAAAAACTTCTTCTGCTGTGTTGCCCCATACAATGATGTCATCAATGTATTGCAAATGTTCTGGGGCATCACCCTGTTCCAGTGTGGTCTGGATCAGTCCATGGCAAATAGTGGGGCTGTGTTTCCACCCCTGGGGCAGTCGATTCCAGGTATACTGGATGCCCCTCCAAGTGAAAGCGAACTGTTAAAAGGTGAGCAGGTCTTTGTGATGACTCCTTGACTCTCCAGTTGACGAATCAACTTATGGATAGGAATTAGAGAGTCTCGGTTGGTACGATATTGCCGTCGGTGCACTGTTGTATTAGCAATTGGCACCTGTTGTTCTTCGACCCTCAGTAACCCCACAGCAGAAGGATCTGTTGAGAGACCAGGCAAAGTAGACAGCTGCCTGCTTTCTTCTGTCTCTACTGCAGCTATGCCAAAAGCCCACCGATACCCTTTTGGGTCTTTGAAATACCCTCTCTTAAAATAATCTATGCCAAGGATGCACGGTGCTTCTGGGCCAATTACAACAGGGTGTTTTTGCCACTGCTCTCCAGTTAGACTCACTTCAGCCTCTAACACAGTCAGTTGTTGAGACCCCCCTGTCACTCCAGAAATAGAGATGGATTCTGCCCCTCTGAAGTTCGATGGTATCAAGGTGCATTGGGCACCAGTATCCACTACAGCCTTATACTTTCTGGGGTATGATGTGCCAGGCCACCGAATCCACACAGTCCAGTAAACTCGATTATCCCTCTCCTCCACCTGGCTGGAGGCAGGGCCCTCTAAAGCGGAGGTGGGTTTTCCATCCCACCTTCTCATGTCTTCTCCATGATCACGGAGGTAGAACCACAGCTCACCCTGTGATCTGTACTGTCTCTCTTGTCTCTCTCGAGGAGGGTAACGCCTGGTTCTGACAGCTGAAATTCTAGAACGTTCAGGTGGTGGGAAATCTACTTTTTCTCTTAATTCTCGGACCTCCTCAGACACCTACGGATAGTGCTGCTTCATCGTCTCCGAAATCCATTATTGCCAATGAGGTGGAATATGCTGCTGGCGCACTCCGTATAATCTTCTGCCACATTGGTCGTGTGCACCGGACATCATCTGGATCTTCGACTCTTGGTCCGCTTCTCGAGTCAAGATAAATCATCTCTCGCACAGCCAGTTCTCTCAGATACTGAATAGCTTTTTCTATGTTGGTCCACTTGCTTACATTACATGGCACCTCGTCCTTGTAGGGATACCTTCCTTTATAGCTGCCAGGAGCCGTCTCCAGAGGCTGCGGACTTGTGTCTGCCTTCCAATTGCTTTATCATAGAATCAATCATAGAATCATAGAATCGTTAGGGCTGGAAGGGACCTTCAAAGGTCATCTAGTCCAACCCCCCTGCAAGGAACAGGGATATCTCCAACTAGATCAGGTTGCTCAGGGCCTCATCCAACCGGGCCTTGAACGTCTCCAGGGATGGAGCATCCACCACCTCTCTGGGCAACCTGTTCCAGTGTTCTACAACTCTCATGGTAAAAAATTTTTTCCTAATATCCAACCTGAATCTACCTCCCTCTATTTTACAACCATTACCCCTTGTCCTATCACAACTGGCCCTCCTGAACAGCCTCTCCCCATCTTTCTTGTAGGCCCCCTTGAGGTACTGGAAGACCGCTATAAGGTCACCCCGGAGCCTCCTCTTCTCCAGGCTGAACAGCCCCAACTCTTTCAGCCTGTCCTCATAGGAAAGGTGCTCCAGCCCTCTTATCATCTTCGTGGCCCTCCTCTGGACCCTCTCCAACTGGTCCATGTCCTTCTTATGTTGGGGACTCCAGAACTGGACGCAATACTCCAAGTGAGGTCTCACGAGGGCAGAGTAGAGGGGGAGAATCACCTCCCTTGACCTGCTGGCCACGCTCCTCTTGATGCAGCCCAGGATGCGGTTGGCCTTCTGGGCCGCAAGAGCACATTGCCGGCTCATATTGAGCTTCTCGTCCACCAGTACTCCCAAGTCCTTCTCCTCAGGGCTGCTCATCGATCCATTCTCCACCCAGTCTGTATTTGTGCCTGGGATTGCCATGACCCAGATGTAGGACCTTGCACTTGGCCTGGTTAAACTTCATGAGGTTGGTACGGGCCCACCTCTCCAGCCTGTCGAGGTCCCTCTGGATGGCATTCCTCCCTTCCAGCGTGTCGACGGCACCACACAGCTTGGTGTCATCGGCGAACTTGCTGAGGGTGCACTCCATGCCACTGTCCACGTCACCGACAAAGATGTTGAAGAGGGCCAGGCCCAACACGGACCCCTGAGGGACGCCACTCGTGACCGGTCTCCACATGGACATCGAGCCGTTGACCACTACTCTCTGAGTGCGGCCATTGAGCCAATTCCTTATCCACCGAGTGGTCCATCCATCAAACCCATGCCTCTCTAGTTTAGAGAGAAGAATGTCGTGCGGGACAGTGTCAAAAGCTTTGCACAAGTCCAGGTAGATGATATCCGTTGGTCGACCCTTGTCCACCGATGCTGTCACCCCATCATAAAAGGCCACCAAGTTGGTCAGGCACGATCTGCCTTTGGTGAAGCCATGTTGGCTGTCACCCACCACCTCCTTGCTCTCCATGTGCCTTAGCATGGTTCCCAGGAGAATCTGCTCCATGACCTTGCCAGGCACAGAGGTGAGGCTGACCGGCCTGTAGTTGCCCGGGTCCTCCTTGTTCCCCTTTTTAAATATGGGGGTTATGTTCCCTCTCTTCCAGTCATCGGGGACCTCGCCAGACCGCCACGACTTCTCAAATACAATGGCCAGTGGCTTGGCAACTTCATCCGCCAGTTCCTTCAGGACCCGCAGATGGATCTCATCAGGTCCCATGGACTTGTGCACCTTCAAGTTCCTCAGATGTTCCCGAACCTGCTCTTCAAGTACAGTGGGCGGTGGTTCATCCTCACAGTCCCTGCTAGTTCTTTCCACAGCTTGGGTGGTAAGACAAGAGGCTTTATCAATGAAGACTGAGGCAAAAAAGTCATTGAGTAACTCAGCCTTCTCTATGTCCCGGGTAACCAGAGCACCAGTATCCTTCCAGAGGGGGCCTACATTCTCCTTGGACTTCCTTTTGTCCCCTACATACCTATAGAAGCTTTTCTTATTGCTTTTTATATCCCTTGCCAAATTCAATTCCTTCAGGGCTTTAGCCTTCCTCACCTGATCCCTGGTCACTCGTACAGCTTCTCCGTATTCCTCCCAGGCTATCTGTCTCCGCTTCCACCCTCTATAGGCTAACCTCTTCATTTTCAGTTGGTCCAGGAGCTCCTTGCTCATCCACGCGGGCTTCCTGGTCTTTTTGCCCGACTTGTTCTTCATCGGGATGCACCTCCGCTGAGCTTGGAGGAGGTGCTCCTTGAATGTGGACCAACTTTCCTGGGCCCCTCGTCCCTCCAGGGCTGCTTCCCATGGCACTTTGCCCATCAGGTCCTTGAAGAGGCCGAAGTCCGCCTTCTTGAAGTCTAGGGCACAGAGCTTGCTGTATAGTTTCCTTGCTGCCCCATGGATCTTGAACTCCACCGTGTCGTGGTCACTGCAGCCAAGGCTGTCCTTAAGTTTCACATTGCCCACCAGTCCCTCCCTGTTGGTGAGCACAAGGTCAAGCATGGCACCCCTCCTTGTCGGCTCCTCTATCGCCTGCAGGAGGAAGTTGTCGTCCACGCATTCCAGGAACCTCCTGGACTGCCTGTGCCCTGCCGTATTGTCTCTCCAACAGATGTCAGGGTGGTTGAAGTCCCCCATGAGGGCCAGGGCTTGTGACCGCGAGGCTGCTCCTATCTGGCTATAAAGCGCCTCATCTGCTCTGTACTCCTGGCCAGGTGGCCTGTAACAGACTCCTACCCTAACGTCCCCTCTCCTGTCCCCGTCCTCTAATCTTGACCCATAAGCTCTCTGTCAGCTCGTCCTCCAACCCCAGGCGAAGCTCCACGCACTCCAGCCGGTTGCTGACATAGAGAGCGACACCCCCTCCTCGTCTCCCCTTCCTGTCCTTTTTAAAAAGCTTATACCCCTCCATGTTGACACTCCAGTCATAGGAGTCGTCCTACCACGTCTCCGTGATGCCAATAAGGTCGTAGCCCTGCTCATGTGCACGCATCTCCAGCTCATCCTGTTTATTTCCCATGCTGCGTGCGTTGGTGTACATACACTTCAGCTGGGCCTCCGACAAAGCCGACTCGCTGGCTGGAGCGACAGGGGTTCTCTTGGACGGCAGTGTAAGATCGTTTGAACATACCTGCGATCCTTCCTCAGCCTCTGGACCCTCGGTGCTGGCACTGGTGCCATGCTGACAGCAGTATGAATCTGACTTCTTGGCTGGAGCGGCTGGAATTCCCTTCTTCTGTTCTACAGGTACTTCCACCATATCTTTATCATTCTTGATATTCCCCCCCTCCCCCTTCAAACCTAGTTTAAAGCCCTGCCAATGAGCCCTGCTAGCTTTTGAGCTAAGACCCTGGTTCCCCTCTGAGAAAGGCATGTCCCATCCGGTGCCATCAGACCTGGTTCAGCGAAAGCCTCCCCATGATCAAAGAAACCAAATTTCCGTCGGTGACACCAGCCTCTGAGCCATCTGTTAATCAAATCTGATTTTCTGTTCCTTTCTATGTTCTTTCCTGCCACTAAAGGGATTGAAGAAAACACTAGCTGGGCTCCTGACCCTTCGACCAATCGCCCCAATGCCCTAAAGTCCCTTTTGATGGCCTTTGGACTTCTCTCTGTTAGCTCATCAGTACCAACTTGCATTACCAGTAATGGATAATAATCAGAGGGCCGTACCAGACCAGGGAGTTTCCTAGTGACGTCCCTGACGCGGGCCCCAGGGAGGCAGCAGACTTCCCTGTGGGTTGGGTCTGGTCGACATATTGGCCCCTCTGTTCCCTTCAGAAGGGAATCACCTATGACAATTACCCTCCTTTTTCTTTTAACAGAGGCAGTCAGAAATCGTGGAGCAGACTGACTCCCCTTAGGCAACCCTCTGCGTGGGCCCTCGTCTATGTTTTCTTCTTTTGATGAGGTTTTAATACCGACGGCAGTCCGACCCGTCTTTGGAGACACCTCCAAGCAGGGACAACCATCACCCTCCCTGTCATCCAGTTCCCCTCGCAGAGCACTGTACCTGTTACATAAGGACACCTGGGGGGGCGAGGGAATTGCCAGGCAATTGCGCTTGCCACGCTGAGCAGGGACCTTGTGCCATTGCTCCTTGTCCCCTAATTCCTCACATTCCCTGATCCCCTTTACCCTCTCCACTTCTTCATTCTGCTCTGCCACAACCAGGTTATAGAAGCTGTCAATTTCCCTCTCCCTTTCCCTAATTATTCTTAACCTGCTCACCTCCTCCCTGAGCTCCAGCACTTCATCCTGGAACAGCGCCACCTGGCTTAGCAGGTCATCAACCTGCTCGCACCTCACGCAGCCATCCTCAGGGTTGCTCCCAGCTACCAAGGATAAGCTGTGACATTCCTCACAGCCTGTGATCTGAACACCCACATCCCTTCGAGTGGGTGCTGAAAGCACATTTTTCCTCCTCCGAGTCGCCACCATGACTCCTTGATAAGATGAAGTACTTCAAATCCCGTCCAAGGAGCTGTAGACTGCAGCAGTTGTCCCCCTCGTTTAGGCAGGAACAATAGCCTTCCTCAGCTCGTTCTGGGTGGACAACGACCAAATGCCTCCATCCCTGCAAGGGCTCCCAGCTGCCTGGCTTCATTACCATCTAACTCCAGACTATTGGCTCCCATGTCCCAGCATCTGAGCAACAAGAGACAATGGGCTCACCTTTAAGACGGCCATAACCTTTTCGAATATCTCGCAACTCGCTCCATTTTAGAGATCTGGTAGTTATCGTCTCATCTATGATGTCACTTCTCCTCCATTGGATTTTCTCTGGGGCAAAACAGAACGCTCCCGCTTCATTTCTCGTGATGGCCCTGGTCGCTCTTCATCATCATCATCCTCTCCTCTGCGTTCTGACTTTCGCACACATTTCCTCGGTTGCTCTTCCTCCATCATTGTGATGGCCCTGGTTGCTCTTCTTTGTCTGGTTGCTATGATGCCCTGGTTGCTCTTCCTCATTTGGTTGTTGTGATGGCCCTGATTGCTCTTCTTCATCTTCTAACTTTTGTATACATTTTCTTTTCCTTACGGGGGCAACTGATACAGTTGTAGTCTGAGTAGCTATAGTGCTTGTCATGGGAGTTGAGATGGCAAGCACAATAACCCGAGAAATAAATTGATAATACCCCTAAATGGCCGATTGATTTTGAATATATAGATAATTAAACATATATTCAGGAGACCTTGCAGGACATCAAACCGGTTAAATTATTCCAATGATGTTGGCATTATCAAAATCAACGTAAGCTTTTGTGAATGAAAAGTCACCGGTATAATTGGCGATGAATATCCGCCAGGTGACGCTCAAAATTAATAAACGAGCTCCACATCACCATCCCCCTCTGCACCGCCGAATACAAAGGACTGAGCCGGTCCCAGCACCGATGATTCTTATCAGAGTTACAACCGTACAGTATAGCAAGACCCTTAATTACCGATAACATACTTTTCATGCCGGTCCAACACCCAGAGCCAGAAACCGCATAAACATTCCACCTAACATCATATAGGGTAAATAAGGCAATAAATTATAAATGGTCCGGTACATGTACGCAAGCATAACAAACAGCATTCTGGCCAGCCCACATCCTTATCTCAACCCCTTCGAGCCCCACATTGGGCGTCAATTAAGACTGTCGTGGGTTAGGTTGAAAACTCCCCCCCCACACACAGCCTGTCACTCCCCCTCCCCCACCCCCAGAATGAGGGAGAGAATTAAAGGATAAACTGGAACCCGTGGGTTGAGATAAGAATGATTAATACAGATGATTTAATACAATTAGGTTGCTCACCACCCCCTCGTATGCGAAGCCCGTCTCGTCCCGAAGCTGCAATCCCGGATGAACGCGAGGCCCCGAAATAGAGAGGGGCAGAGAGAGAGAAAGAGAGAGAGAGAGAAAGAAAAACAGCAGAGCAACAGCGCAGCAAGCGCAAAAGAGCAAAAGAGCCAAAGCGCAAAAGCCCTTCTTCCCGGCTGACCCTCGCTTTTATACTGGGCATGACGCTGCATGATATGGAATACTAATTGGCCAGTTTGGCCCTCAGTCTTAAGTTCCACACAAATCACAAGGGGAATCATGTCCCCCCTGTCCCAACTATGCTCCCCCCTTATCCCGCCATGTTTCTGCACTCCGGCACACTGAAAAGTCCTTGGCAGCTTGTTATCAGCGTTCTTCTCAGAGCGAGCCTCTGAGTAAAACCAAAACACGGAGCTCTTCTAGCTGTTAAAAAAAACCTCTGTCCTAGCTAAAGCTAGGACAGTGTGTGATGTATGTAAATGGATTTAAAGAAGCTTATAGTAGAATCCTTTAGCATTTAGCACTGTTATTGATCCCTAAGATCAGTTTCCCTTAAGGTTGATGTTTGGTTGAGAAAACATGGAATCATGTTATGGAAGACTGTTGCAGCATCACAGGTCTTTTATTATACCCTGTGTTACAAAAGTCTTTAAACAAATTGAGTACAATTTGTCATTCAAATGCACAGGCTGAATGCTCAGAAGTGTGGAAATGACAGGGCAGGTAACTTGCCTTAATGTCAGCTTTGTTGTCCAGATGGTTGTTCAAAATCCTTCCCGTGCAGCACTGGTGTGCCTAGCATCACTGGGCACTTGAGATGACTTTTAGCCTCTTTGTACACCTTGGTCAAGTTCCTGTCTTCTTTCACATATGGACATTTTTTCTTCTTTTTGCTCTAAATTTTGACTTCACTAACATTCCACTTGATGGAAGAATGGACTAATATTCCACTTGAATGGAAGAATGATCCTTTTAGGGAGGAATGTGCTGTACCTCTTCCTTTTTTTTCCTTTTTTCTCCCCCTGCTCGCTCTTTACCATCTAATCACAATTTTGTAACCCTTTTCTATTTCAAGCATATGGCCAAAGACTTGACTGACCACAGCATCTGCTCTGAGGACTCAATGGAGATAGTCAAGACCCATCCATTTCCTGGTAAGTGACAAATCACTGATTTACCTCTCGTGCCCATTTCCGCCTGTTGTGTAAAGTGCCACACTTGTATATATACACTATGAAGCTGTAGCAGAAACGACTGTTTGTGGTACCATTAATAGAAACAATGCAGGATTTAAGGCTCACATCGTGTTGTCAACCAACACCCCAGAATATTAAGTTTAGGTCAGGCTTGCAGCCTCCCTCTGAGGGGATTATATTCAATACAATTCACTAGAAATAAAGTGCATGCTTTCATATTATTGGGTCTGCTCTTGAGTGTGTTTTTTCTTTCTAGAGGATGCTGTTTCAACATCCAAATTTCTAGTATCAGCTGATCTCAGGGAATGCTGGTTTGTGTCCTGTCTCCCCAGGAATAAAAGTTAATGACTTGCTCCAATTTCTGCCTGGCCTCCTTTCTCAGGAGGCTTCTACGTGCTTTCAGTTTAGGGGTTTTTTAATATTACAAGCAGGCCAGGGCAGTGGTCATTTCAGCTTAACCACATTCTGCAGCTTTTCTAGTAGCCTGTTTAGATGCTTCCAAAAACTGAGGCCTTTCCATTTAGAAAAACCTCTGAACGGGTATTAGATAGCATTTCAAAGTACAGGGCCAGAATCCTGTCTGTGGTAAGCAGGCAAAGCTCCACTAATTTCTCATGGATCCATGTTGAGTTGCACCAGCTGAACATCTGGTCCACAGTTCACAGAACCAAAGCCATTAACCCCTCCCCTGCCAGATACAGTGCCCTGAGCATTGTGCATCTGAAAATGCAAACGCCTTGGGCTAGGGTTAAGCTGCGTTCTTTTTCTGAAGCCATGCTTGCTTTGTGTTTCTGTTAATCATGAAGTTATTTTGTGGGCAGAGACTCATTTGTAAATTTTCATGCATCAGGCTGTGTTGCCCTTTCAGATAGAGCTTGCTCTGAAAGAGTTAATAATTTCAACCTGTTTTCAACTGCAATGAAGGAACTGGTTCCTCTGTGTCCCTGCTTTCTATTTTCTTGTTGGCCTACTTCCCTCTGCTTGCATTTTGCATTCTTAATTCCATGAATAAATCAGGACCCAAGGATTTAGAAGGTGATACAGCTGTAGCCACTCAGAAAATTGAACCTCTGAGGCTTATACTGCAGCTCTAACAACAGCTGATATGTGTGCTCCTGAACTTTCTAATAACATTTAACTGGCACCAAAATAAAATTCACTTTGCCCTTTTTTATATAATGTTTAAGATTTTTGTGCCTCTACCCAGCATCCTCTCACTTGGCTCTCTTTGTCTTTTAGTTAAAGCTCAGTAGTTGTAAGCCCTTTAGGGCAGAGCAATTGCCTTCTGGCTGCCATGACAAAATGGTTTATCACAATTCCTTAAGGTCCTACATCTGGGTCGTGGCAATCCCAGGCACAAATACAGACTGGGCGGAGAATGGATCGAGAGCAGCCCTGAGGAGAAGGACTTGGGAGTACTGGTGGATGAGAAGCTCAATATGAGCCGGCAATGTGCTCTTGCGGCCCAGAAGGCCAACCGCGTCCTGGGCTGCATCAAGAGGAGTGTGGCCAGCAGGTCGAGAGAGGTGATTCTTCCCCTCTACTCTGCCCTCGTGAGACCTCACCTGGAGTACTGCGTCCAGTTCTGGAGCCCCCAACATAAGAAGGACATGGACCAGTTGGAGAGGGTCCAGAGGAGGGCCACGAAGATGATAAGAGGGCTGGAGCACCTTTCCTATGAGGACAGGCTGAAAGAGTTGGGGCTGTTCAGCCTGGAGAAGAGGAGGCTCCGGGGTGACCTTATAGCGGTCTTCCAGTACCTCAAGGGGGCCTACAGGAAAGATGGGGAGAGGCTGTTCAGGAGGACCAGTTGTGATAGGACAAGGGGTAATGGTTTTAAAACAGAGGAAGGTAGATTCAGATTGGATATTAGAAAAAAATTTTTTACCATGAGAGTTGTAGAACACTGGAACAGGTTGCCCAGAGAGGTGGTGGATGCTCCATCCCTGGAGACGTTCAAGGCCAGGTTGGATGAGGCCCTGAGCAACCTGATCTAGTTGGAGATATCCCTGTTCCTTGCAGGGGGGTTGGACTAGATGACCTTCGAAGGTCCCTTCCAGCCCTAACCATTCTATGATTCTATGATTCTATGAATTCTTTGCACAGGAAACTGAGGCATCTGACTTGGCTAAGGGTTCATCTCTACAGAATCACAGCACAGTGGAACTCCTGTCTGGCTGTGGTCTTATATCCTCTGATAACTTGCAGTTAATAATACACACAGGATTGCTTTTATTTGTAGTGCTGTGGCTCCTGAGTGTGTGAGGAAGCTCTTTATGTGCTTTTTAGTCAGAGGATACATCCAGTCTGGGTAAAGAACAACAGATGTTTGTAACAAGCTTGCTCTGGAAGATGACTATCTTGAAAGAACATAGTCTCCAAGTGTTTTCTTCCAGGAAAGATGATTTATGTTGTACCGATGGCTTTCCCTCATTATGGCTCTGCTTTTTGGAGTAAAAGTAATGATTTTGGTCTGATGATGGTTTGATTTCACCAAACTTTGCTTTTGACAAAGAATGTATTTTATGACCTTCTTAGCATATGGTGATGTGGTTTTCCATACAGAATTCCTGAGATCTGTATCTAGCTGTTAGAACTGCCAAGTAACCCCAAGTAATTATAGTTGGCAAGAGAGGTACTGAAGTGCATAAAGAATGCTCGGTAAAGCGCATATCTTGTGATGCTGCTTCATTTCTCTGCTTCTCAGTTTCCTGTCTTGTAGGAGTAAGAAGTCTGCATAGCAGAGGGTAAGATGCCTTCATTATTTTGTTATCTAATTTCCATTTTTAGTCTCACTACAGTCTTTCATAAATGTAGAAACTGAAACAGTTGGTCTCCAAAAAAAAAGCCGTGGGTACCTTACACAGGCTCTAAATACTATTTTATCCTTGACAGCATTTAGAAATCTGTAGACTCAGACATGATCCCATTCTGCAGCTTAATGACTGAACATGCATCAGGCAAGCTTTGGTACGTGCCAGAAATGTGGCACAAAATGAACTGTTCTAGTATAGGCTAGGTGATGGGATATTAAGTCACTGGAACGTGGCTGAGCTCCTGAGCCTCAGGCTCAGGGTTTAGCTGCAAATTGCAATGGATACTTTTGAAAAATTTATTTTCTGCTTGAATCATTTGGGCTCTTCCTTTAAAGAATTCAGTGATAAGCTTCTTGTGTATATGTACATTTTTATGTGCAGCTGTATTCCCGTGTAGTTTGGCTTGGTGTCCTCCAATATTTGTGCTGCCTGTAGCTCTGTAATAGAGTGTGATCTCTGCAGGAAGAGGCTGCTCTCTGCAGGTTTTCTCCCAACCCTCTCTCTAGAGTCTCTAGGCCTGTAACATTCCCATCGTGGTTTGTTGTACATGGATCACTAAGCAGTTTCCTTTCTCTTAGGGCACCTCTGTTGTATGTCTAAGTGAATCTTCAGCAGCTCCTGTGCATTTGCTTTCCTGCTCCTTTGTGTGCACGGCCCAGTAAATAACGAGGGGGATGGAAAGCACATTGTAAATGCATTGACAGCTTTTGAAGAAAAAAAAATGGCCCCTGAAAACCACCAGTCTGCCTTCCCTTTCTTTCCTGCATGTTTTTGCTTTCTTTTCTACCATTTTCTCCTTTCTCTTTTCTTTCTCTACCTCTGCCCTGAATTCTTTTACACCCTTTTGACACTAACCTCTTGTTCTTTCAATGCTTGCTGCTCTGAAAAGATTTCCTCTCTGCCCTATAGTCCTTCTCATTTCTCATTCAGGGGGGACTGTTTCAATCCCCGTGCAGGAACAACTGAAAACAGGGATTCATTCTGTTTCTGAGCACAAGTCAGCTGTCTGCTTGGATCAGTTCTCTATCAGTTTTCTTCTCTCACCCCAGGTACCGTGCTTTTACAAAGTAATCCAGCTGTTTTTCTAAATGCTTTCAGCAGGGTAGAATCTATTCTTGGAAGATTTTTGGTGCTTATTGGTGCTAGCAAAGGAGGTGCAGTTATTTATTTGACATCAGTTATTTAACAAAAACAGGAACAAGATGGTACAATATCTGGGCAACCATTCTTAGATTCTTCTCAAGCTGAATTTAGGGCCCCTAATTCTAGTTTTGTTCCTTCTTGTTGAAAGAGACTCTGTGTGCTCTATTCACGAAGCATGCTTGCCTTTCTAATGTACTGGAAATCGATGGACAAGTGTGTGACATCTACTCCTTCTGTCTTTCCCTTTGCAGGTAGGCACAGCGTAACCACTGAGATCAATGATCCTGCAGCAAAACCAAATTACTGTCATTTTGGTAGGGTTGACTGTGCAAGAACTCAGTCTCATCTGTTACTTCAATTAGGAGGAGATCCGATGGGAGAGCCCTGTGTCCCAGAAAAACAGGGGATTCGTAGGCTTTTGGGGGGCGAAATACAATTTCTTCAAGCCGTAAGAGGTATTTTCCTGGCTCACAGGCCTTTCACCAAATACTTCTTCAGCAGCTGAATCCACAAGGACACTGTTGGTGTATGACTCTTGGGAAAGTGCTCTCTTTTTGTCTCTTCCTGTATTCTCCTTTTAGCAAGGATGTGCTTTCATATTTTTCTCAGTCAATGTTTAGCTCTGTTCTTTGGTTTAGGTGTTTGGGTTTGGAGGCTGATAGGGTATCAATGATTTTTTGTGCATATAGGAACTTCGCAACATTCCAACTGCTTGGAAGTTTGGGAATTAAGCTGATTCAGGCTCCACCAGCTGCTTCTCTGCTCGAAATATCACGTGGGTTCCTCATCAGAGGTCGCTTGTCAAAATGCCATGGCACTTTGTGCAAGCAAAGATCAGTTGAATACAGGTATATGAACATGCTCTAATCTACTGCCTTCCTTTGCTGCTGCGTTGTGCTCCCTGAAGCCTTTCTTCACTTTGCGTTCTCTGTGTGTGTTCTTGGTAGTGCTCTATATGAGGAATTTTTGAGAATTTATTCCGCACTGCTAAATTGTAATCGTCCTCGCACTATCTACATGCTAGGTTCCCAGATAAAGCACTGTTCTCTAAAATAGTTTAATTGGGATAAATTAGGCTTTACTCAGGAAGGGAAAGAATCTAGCAAAGTTTCCAAGAGATGGTAACAGTACTTCCTTTTCTGTACAAGAGGAAAGATGATCCTCCTATTTCAGGAGGTATGAGATTTCAAAGGAGAGAAGTTGCATTGTCTGAAGAGGAGAGAGACAGTGTGCATTTGGGGAAACAATTCTGTGTGACAAGGACTATTTAGAAGAGGAAGTTAATGGGTGGGAAGTTATGGGAAGTAAAAAAGTAAAAGTAATAGCCTTCAACTGTATTGACACTTTAAGTGTTGTGTTGAAAATGCAAATGCTAGAATTTCAATTAATGTTTTTATTGGTTGGTAATGCAAGATACTTAGTGTTATGGATGTTCCAGCTTACAATTGATTTGTCCAAATTAATACTGACTTTGAATAACAGAGACTTTAGGGTCAGGTCAGACATAGACCTTACTTCTAGCTTTTTAAAATTTTCAAACTAAAAATGCTGTTGGTATATTTCCATATAGCACAGTTTTCACCAGTCATTTTCAGCAAACATATTTGTATTCAGGGTGTTCTGCATTTTGTGACTTTGTATGTTTAGTCAGTGTGGCTGATTCTGATTTCACAAGTGTAAACTGAAATCTGTTTCAATGATTTAAATTGATTTAAACTCCAGTGTTTTAAAGGGAGCGATTCTGGTGTAAATCAGAATCTGATTTCAATTTCATGTTCATGCCTTATAAAACCTGGCTTGATTTTTATGTATGGTATGTTTGTACACTGTATTTAGCATTGTGCTTGTTGAGATGTCCCTGTTGGGTAGGTGGAGATTCTCAGTTTTGGTAACAAGGTACCTATTTGCCATTTAGTAAAACACAAAATGTCTGAAATGTTTTATTAGGGAAAGACATACTGTAGGTACTACTGTCTCTCCTGGAAGCTGGGTTCCTGGAATTCCTTGGAAGATTTTTTTAAACTAAATTCTCTTCAGAACTCAAAGCACACCAAGTTTAGCATCCCATCTAACATAAACCGTCCCATACAGTTTAAAAATTTGTAAAGCTTATGTGAAAGTCTGCGTTTATGACAAATCTGATTTTGTCTCCTTGATTTCCTTTGAGTTCTGAATTGCTTGGCTGTTTGTCCTAATTATATCCTTAAAATAGAAGGTATTGGGGGACTTCGGAAGATGCTTCCAGCCATGGAAGCAACTCTTTCCTCAGAGGTTGTGGTTTGTCTCAAAATTTAAGTTAAACTGACCTAAGAGATTTTTTTCCTGCTGTATTTTCCTGAATCTAAACTGTTAGTAATTTAGGATGCATGTATGTCGTGGTTCAGCCCAGCCGGTGGCTCCGGTACTGCTCGCTGCTCGCTGCCCCCTCAGGGAGGGGGAGAGGAGAGAAGCGTGACTGAAGGCTGAGGGTGACAGGAACAGGGAGGAAGCACCCACCGACCATGGCCTGGGCAAAACAGACTCAGTCTGGAGACAAATCAATTTAATTTGTTACCAGTTACTTCAGAGAGGATAAGGAGAGACAAAGCCAGATGTCAAAACCAACACAAACACACACCCCCCCACTTCTTCCCGGCTCTACCTCCTCCCCAGCGGCGCAGGGGGACGGGGAATGGGGGCTGCAGGTCAGCTCATCACACGTTGTTTCTGCTGCTCCTTTCCCAAAGGAGGACTCCTGACACTCTTTCCCTGCTCCAGTGGATCCCCTCCTCACAGGACAGTCCACAGACTTCTCGACCGTGAGTCCTTCCCACAGGATGCGATCCTGACCCATCGGATCGCTCCGGCGCGGGCTGTTACCGCAGTCACGGATCCTTAGGGAGCCGTCACCCGCTCCGGCGTGGGCTTTTCCACGGACTTTAGATGTGTCTCTGCTTCGCCGTGAGTCCCACTCCCCACGGCCTCCCTCAGGCTCAGCATCTCTGCCCACCGCGGGCTCTCCCCGGGCTGCGGTGGGTCCGTGCCCCACCGAGCGTGTCACGGCTGCAGCGGGGCCGCCGCCCCTCACCGCGGGCTCAGGGCACGCCCCGCTCCGGCACCTCCTCCCGCCCCCCCGCACTGACCGCGGCCCGCGGGGCCGTTTCTCTCCGCTCTCCGCCCTTTCCGGGTCACTCGGCCCCGCGCACCCGGCACGGGGCGCTCCCGCGCTCTCCCGCCGCGGCCACCTCCAGCCGGTGGCACCGGCCCGGCGCGGGCAGAGCCGCCCGGGGTGGGGAGGGGGCAGCCCCCGCTCTCCCCGCTCCTCCCTGCAGCTCCAAAACCACCTTTCCGGCTCCTTTGTCCCGACTTAAATGGGGCATCGGCAGAGACGCTGCTGGCCCGGCCCGGCCCGAGGGGATGGGGGATCCGAGCGGGCAGAGAGCGGCCCGACTGCCGTTGGAGCCCGGGAAGGGACAGGGAGTGAATCCCCTCTCCCACCACCAGAACCCTTTCACATACCCCAGCACAACGTACTGCAAAGCACCTCGATGTTGTGGTCCATGCTGTCTGTTTAATGTCTCTGTGCTGATGTCTGTCTTGTGTGCGTGTGTAACTTGGCTTGATGTACTCACTTGGTTTATCCATGTTATGTCCCTTACAGATACTGCTGGTGACAGATGCATGCAGCAGTTGGATTTGGTCATGGATCTCTGTAGAATGATGTGTTCGGAGTTGCCTGGATGGCCCTTCCAGCACTGTTGCGTTTTTTTTTTTCCCTTCACTCTCCTAACTTTACCCAGGACTTATTTGTGTGTGTGTATGCATGCACAAAAATAACCCAGCAGAAACTGCTCATTTCTATCTTCCTATCCATATCTTTTTTTTTTTTTTTGTCCAAATACAGCTTTTCAGAATGAGTTTTGCTGTATCAGTACAGCTGTTGTGAAAGCAGAAGTTATTGAAGAATCTTTTAAAAGCAGAAGGTGTGCAGAGTAAGTACATATTCTTTGGTTAGGACTCAGCATTGCTCCTTTTGGAACCAACTGTAAAGAGGTTGCTGTTCAAAAATCTTCTTTCAGCGTAGTTACATAAGGTTTTGGTGCATCTTGCCTCAATATGTGCTGATGAGCTCCGCTCCTGACTCCTGGTTCACCTACCCAGGATGAAAGGAGAGGTTCCTCAGGGTCAGCCACCCACCTGCTGGAGGTTCTAGCTGGTACTTCCATGAGGAGGACACTGGTTTCTTGAGGACTCTCTCAAACATATTTTACTGAAGATCAACTATATTTTGACTGCCGTTTCCAGTTTTAAATTGGTGACCTAGAAAAGCTTTTGATCTGTTCACATCCACCTTCCAACAATAGTGTGAGGTTAGAAAGTCTTGTTCTAAGGTCCCAAAACTGGCTGAAAGTTTGACTTGGCCTCCCCATCATGCTGGTCACAGCAGTGGGCAACTGAGGCATGTTGGGCACTGCTGGTCTACGCAACAGTATTTCTTGACCAACATTCCTCAATGCACAGCCCATGGGAAGCCCAGTGCCACTGTGAGCAGTTTGCCAGTGGGTGTTTTCCATTGCTGCAAGAGAGGTGTCTTGGCCAGAAATGATTTTCAGAATGTAGTGGAATTGTGAAGTTGTTGTTACATATCCATTCACTGGGTCTGAATGAAGCTGGGTGAAGCCTGCGTTTTCAGGTACACCCAACTTATCATTTGTCAGGAATAAATATATGAAAAATGGGCAACCTTTATAAAGAGCAGTGATATTTCTGCACAACATGACTGTATGAGTAGAAATTAACATCTTTAGTCTGTCATTTCTGGGAAAAGAAGGGCTAAGGCTCCTTAATGTTGTTCCAGCAAGGACCAGGAAGAGCCATGTTTCCCAAGTTTAGTTTTCCCAGGGAGAGGCCAAGACAGGCTAGACCATCCTAGCACAAGGCTGGGATAGGATTTGACTCCTCTATTTGACCAAGTCATTTAAATCTGTTTCTTTTTGTGTAATACAGGTATACATCACTGGCATCTTGAGCAGTTTGAAATCCTAGGGTAGAATGATCTGAAGAACTGCAAACTATTTGTTAGTATGGGACTGAAATCCCAACTCCAGGTCTGCTTGTGTCCTCAGCCAAGTTAGCAGCTCAAATCCTTCTGTTTGTCATAAGCTGAGAGAGATACCCCGACATTTAAAAAATCTTGGATCAGGATTGCTCCCCAGCTTGGAGAATTGTCTCTTCCTTTACTTACTTTTTTTCTAAGAAGAATAGGGAGCGTATCTGAAATTAAGTGATCATCCTATTTTTTGCTCCTTAACTTAATTTAAAATCAGCTATTTTTAAGCTATTAAATCTTATGCCAGTGACCCAAATTGTGGTTAAGAAAGGAGGTGAATGTGTCTGGCATTTTCTGGCACATGCAGGGCCACATCTAACCTAAAATGAGAGCAGCCAGTCCTGAAAGGCAGTGGGGAGATGTTGGTAAGCAATGGGAAACATGTCTGAGCCCAGCAGCCTGTGTCAGGTCTCCCGAGGTCAGACCACAGTGCCTTTTGTGTGTTTGTGTTTCTCTCCCCCTCCCTTTTGCTTCTCCCTCTCCATATGTATTTTGTCTCCTCCTCCTGTGCCTGTTCTTTATTTGTGTCTCCACTCCCTCCCCTCCTCCGGATAGATTGCTGGCTGAAGAGGACCTCCAAAGGGCTGTATGGAATCCTCGGTCCTCCTGCATTTTCCGAGTCAAGGGTTGCAAGCTTGGAGAGATGCTGTACTCCTGGTGATGTGATTGCATAGCAACACAGCAGTGCGGGAGGTGGAGGAGGAGAGGCAGGGAGCGTGCAGACAGCGACACTCAGCCTCAGCATGCATCCCTGTCACAGGGACTCCTTTGCTGATTCACAGAGCAGCCCCAGTCCGTGCTCCTGAAGCCCATCGGCCGCTGCCCCCACATCTCAGACGTGGTGGACCTGGAAGGTAGGCCATGACAGAATTTTGTTTCCCACTCAGATCCTGGCTGGGCTGGAAAAGGGGAAATATCGACAGATGGTTAACCTGGGAAATACACTCTTTGGCGTGTGTGCATGTATATATGCTTTCACAGTAATACTGTTCATGTATGTGTGGGTGAGGAAACTTGCAGAGGAGAAAAGAAGGGTGTTATTAAGGGGGACACAGTGGGAACAAGAGAGGTGGCCAAGACCATTTCCACAGGGAGAGGCTTGTAAGTGATGCGGCAAACAATAGTAGCCGCATCCCGATTCACCAGCTTTCTTTGCATACTGAAGGCTTATTTACCCTGGGCAGTATTTTTGCCTGAGCTGAAGGACTGCTCTGGGCAGGGTACATGGTGGCTTTCTAGCATCCTCCTGGGAGGATTAGACAGCAGGGCAAGGCAGGCACCCAAATATATCTTGAATAGTACGCTGGGATCAGACTCTAGTCCCAGCTCTGCCCTTTTCATTCACCACCCTGCCCAGTCCAGCCTTGCTCCTTTATGTGTCTTCCCTCCCCTCCCCCAGCTTCTCCCCCATCCCTTTCACTCATTCCTCTTCCTCCTTCTCAAGGCCTTATATTGCCATCGCTGGCCTTCTCCTTGATGTGGGCAGCCCTGACCAGCTGCAGAATCACCCACAGGAGGCACAGGACCTTTCCTGCTCCCCAGGACTCAGCACTCTGCCTCTCTCTCCATGTCAGACAGGGCAGCCTGGGCAGCAGTTCACAAGAGTTTAGTGCCACTTTGCACAACAGATTATTACCGGTCCTTGGTCCAACCTGTTCCCTTCAGTCTTCCCCCCGGCACAACATCGCAGGTGTAGAGCCCTGCTGGGTTCCACCAGCATCCTACTAATGGGTCTCAACGCTGAGATTGCCCAGGTGTAGTGACAGGGGTGTGGAAGAAATTACTCCCACACTTTTAAACGCAGTACTGTCTGTGGGAGAAACCAGTGTTTGTTTGGGTTTTGGTTTTTAGTGTTGTAAAAAATCTCTAGTCAAATCTTTGTCAGTCTGTGTTTTACCTGCTCCCTAATCTGAAGTTGTTCACACCTTCTTTCTTTCTGCTGCTTACCCATCTCTCTGGAGCTATGAGAGTTCTTGCTTGATTATTCTGTTTAATGACGTTTATTGCCCGACCGTAGTACCCTACAGCAATACACCATGCGAAGTCCCAGTGACAAGGCTCAGTTGCACTGGGGAGGTTCTGTTTTTCTGGCAGCTGTGTGTAGCGCATGTGCCTGCCGTGGCTCTGGTGCCATCTCAATCCTCCCCTGCCAGTTCCTCATGCTGAAAAGCTGCTTTCTCTGCTGCTGCAGGAATTGGCCAGGGCAAGGCTCTGGTGACAACAAGCATGTGATGGCACCTCCGGAAATCGACCAGACTATACATGTGCAATTTCAAACTATCTTGTTTTGCAGCACTGTGCCCAGGAATGTGGGTTCTTGGAGTGCTGGGATGGGAAGGCATTGAAGTGGGCACTGTGATGTGATACTGTGTTTCAGGGTCCTCTTTGTTAATTGAAGACATTAAGATGAGGACCATCTCTGTCTGTATTAATATCTGAAATAGATCAATTCTGCTTGTTAAAATTGGCCAGGACTGTAACCGTGAATGAATTTGGTCAGTTTGGAGTGACTCTTCAAAACTAAACAAAGTGAGATAGCGAAGAGATTAAATGAATGGGTTCAAACAAAAGCCCTGAGTTCTGGAGAGGTAATAGTGAATTTCTGATTATAATACTATTTGAGAAATATATACAAGAAGTATATACAAGGCCTCCAGTATATATTTTTATGATAAAAACATAGAAGAGAAATTTTAAGTCTCATGAAACAAGACATGCTGACCAAAAGAATTCAGTCCTTCAGAAAACCCTCATTTTCACAGGTGTATAAAGATGAAACTGAGCTTTTCAGTTGAGCTAAATATCTCCATCCTGTTTCCCTTTGTTGTTTCCCTTAGCATAAGAATAAGGTTGCTCTGATACATCTCAAGAAAGGAAAGGAATGTGACTTCAGGTGGCACACAGCCTGCTTATGAAATGCATAGCCTCAGAAGGCCAGAGAACTCTGTGCTTTGACTGGGAGTTTATTATAAAGACAAGCTTGTTGGAGGCAAGATGGAATATTCAGTACAGAGAACAGGTATTAGTTTGACACTGAAAATAAGAAACAAAGCGTCAAGGAAGCCAAAAGTTAGCACAGCATCGCCTTGGCTATCACTGCGTGGTGAGTGTGCTCTTTCCCACTATCACTGATCAGTTATACAGTGTGGCAAATTAATTATGTTTTTTCACAATGCAGCAGACTCATTCCTGCCTCTAGCAGCAGGGAAGGGAATGCTCAGGTTTTTAGAGGAGAAAGACAAAGACAAGACTCAGGATTTTAGTAGGTTTAAATAGGCTGGTTTCAGGGCTACAGGACAAGGCCGAGTCTCTGAAGAACTGGATTCACTTTTTATGGTTGCTGCAACCTTCTTTTGGTCATTAGGCAAGTTATTGCCCCTGGTTGTCCCTTTGAGGAGGTTGGAGGATGTTTGCTACTTCCCACGCTCCTTTTGTCTGTCAGGTCTATCAGATAGCTACTTCTCTGTCACACTAGGGCTGTGTGTTTACAACTGGGTCTTCAAGGTGCTTGGGGACTTTGTAGTCTTTGTAGTACTTGTCTAATCAGAGGAGGAGGAGAAGAGTGGGAAGAATTCCTAGGCAAGTGAGTTTTGGAGAGAGGCAGCTTAAACTCAGCTGAAAGTCTGAAACAGCATGTGAAAAGAAATTTAGATTTCAGTGTTCCTAAATAATCCCCATAAGTTATTTTTAAGTAGAGAGAGGAGCTGTCAGTTCTGCACGGCCCTGTTGTGGGTATGCACCCACACTCACCTGGTTAGCTGGGGACATCATCGTTTCCAGTTTCCTGGTGCAAGACTAAGTGATAGCATTTTTCAGCTTGGATTTTTGTGTGAATGTGTTGTTATCTTTTGCTTGAGAAAACAGAGAGTGAATGAGCCAGCAGAAGAGATGCTGCTTCTTTATTAGGACCTGTGGCACCTATTTATCCATTGAATTACAGTAACATTTTGGTTATGAGCTCAAAGTCTAAATGGCCATTAAGAATGTAGCTCATTAGATGCGAGAGTGCCCCACTTCACCCACCCTCAGTGAATAAAACATCTTCTGTGCCACTTGCTCACTATGGAATATGGCAAAGATTATATGTTACTTCTTAAGGATAGCTGCTTATTGAAGTATCCTTCATTATAATTAATGAAGGGGACCTGTACTTAGGTGGAAGTGCAGTGTGAAGCCCAGCTGCAGCTTGGCATCTGGGTTTTTTAGCCCTTGGATGACAGGGTTGTAAATACCCTGTCATGTGAAAACTCATAGTCCTTTTCCCCTTTCCTTGTATGCAGGAGGTAGGGAGAACCAGGAGACTGTTGGGTGATTTTTTAAGGAGTGAGTTTGGGTATCTATTCCTGGTTTGTAAAGAGATGGAGACTAAGGGCCCATGCTCTAAGAGGGAGTCGTGTTGTGTGCTTGGTTCCAGTGGGACAAAGACTTCTCTTCCTTCTCTGCTACAAGGACAGGTTGTGGGAGCTGGGATTGTTCAGCCTTGAAAAGAGAAGACTTTGGGGAGACCTAATAGCTGCCTTCCAATACCTGAAAGGAACTTACAGGAAGGCTGGGGAGGGACTTTTTACAAGAGTGTCCACTGATAGGACAAGGGGAAATGGGTTTAAGTTGAAGGAGAACAGATTTAGATTAAATCTTAGGAAGAAATTCTTCAGTACGAGGGTGGTAAGACTTTGGAATAAATTGCCCAGAGAAGTGGTGGATGCCCCCTCTCTGGAGGTGTTCAAGGCCAGGTTGGACAGTGCCTTGAGTAGCCTGGTCTAGTTGAGAGGCGTCCCTGCCCATGACAGGGAGGTTGGATTAGATGATCTCTGAGGTCCCTTCCAGCCTATGCCATTCTATGATTCTATGATTCTCTCTCAGCAAACCTTAACCTAGTGGGGTCTTGGGAAGTAGATCTGCTGGCCCTCGTTCTCAGGCTTAAGCTGTTTATTTACACATGTAGAAAACAATTTTGCTGGAACAGGATGTGCTATTTTGCTATTGAGGGAGTCATGCTGTCTGTCAGCTTGGGAATGCTTCCCTTATTAGCATCTACATGGGAGCTGAACTTTGAAATATCCACGAGCCTCCCACCTTTCCCCTTAAAGGACACAGAGCATGCTGAGCTAAAATGTTATTACTTCTCTTGTACAGTAAGTTAAACAACAACAAAGTTATTAACATTTCCAGCAGCAGGAAACATGTTTGTATTTCGTTCCCCTCGCGGGCTAACGGCTGAGCTGCCTTGCCTCGAAATACTGCTAATTTTTTTTTTGCTGATAGGCCAAGATCTGAAGTGGAAAGTTTCAGCCCAGAAATTAGCAATTCAAAGCATAAGCCTTGCGATCCAGAGACCTCTTGACCTATATGCTGTATTTGCTGCTGTTGTATGTGGTAGAGAGCTGGAAATTCAACATCTGACATTGGAATCTAGCTTCCTTGGCAGGTCTCTAATCTTAGGGGTTACCTTTGGCGATGCAGGTCACCTGCAGTGTGAATTCCCTTGATGTTTGGGAGAATTTGGATCTGGGTTTATATCAGGAAGATTTTAAACAAATGCAGCAGCTGCAAGGTGTGCACGGGTGGCAAGCTGCCGTCTTACTGTTGGCTGGGATGGAGAAGAGATGCTGCAGAAGATGGCGCATGGCCTGTGCACCTGAGCGCTGCCTCTCTGGCCAGCCAGTGTTGCTGCTGCAATGAGTCTGTAAGTAGGAAGGGTGCAGAGATCCCTGAGCAGAGCAGTAACTTGTGTGTTAGAGCTGAAGCAGAACTGGTTGAGCAAAGGCCATTCCAGCTGCCTTTATCAGACTGCCTGGGAAGCAGTGTGGTGAGCCAGGCTCTCCAGTACTGAATTTGTAACAGGTACAGCTCATGTAGGAAGAGGAAAAAGACAACTACTTTGTTTTGAGTACTACCTGATGCCCAAGCATTCAACTGTTGAAATGTAACATCAAGACTTTTGGCTTTCTTATTTTTCAGCTAGAGAATGATTTTCATCATTATGGTCTTCAATGAGGCTAACAGTTGTGACTTGGTTACTAAAGTATTGGAAGCTGTAACACAGCCCTGTGAATCATCTAATGCTTCATTTCTTAAGGTGTACTAAGAGCAGAAGCAAGTGTTGGGTGCTTTTCATGTGGGAGGATACAAAACAGCATCATGTAATGAGGTTGTACCTGATCCTTCTGAGGAAGAGTCTGATCACCTTTGAGCCTGAAGTGAAGACCTCCAGCAAAGACTAGGTGAGACACAGCAGTGGGAAAGGTTCACATCCTTGCTCTCTCTACATTGTGTGGGTGCAGTGCCCCAGTGTCTGCTCCATGGAAACTGTAAGGCTGTTTCTTGCAATGTCCTTCTGTGGAAATTGTCATGTGCTTCTGCTCACATAGGCCTTGATGTTTTTCCTTCTTGCACAGAAATGTGCCTGGAGGATCAACCTCGCTTTAAATCTGGTGGGACTGCCTAACCACATTGCTCCCTAAGTTCTTCAAAGGAGGATTTTTCAACTCCTTTTCAAGAAAAGGCTTGTAGTAGGCTGCAGGGATGGCACTTTTAGTTGCCAAAAACGTAAATCTTTTTTGATTGCTGTTGTCCCTTGGCTGTAGCATGCTGGGTCTCCAGCACCAATAGAGTAGAGTGCAGAGGGTGAACACTGGTGTGGGAGAGGTAAGGCGGATCACAGGTTCAATGCTTGACAGGTGTAGGCAGCAAGTAATAGATAGTTAGCCAGGAAGCATCCAAAAAACATCTACTCTACATGCTGCAGTGCCCAGGCACAGGGCTATACTGAAGCACTAAATTATAAGTACAAGAGTTGGAGCTATTTTGTGTGCCATGGCAGAGGAGCAGAACAGATCAAGAGTATTTCTTCTTGCTTAATTCCTGTAACATCAGGGAATTTGGCAAGGGATCATACGTAGCTGTTGGTTTGCTTGCAGTTGTGCCTCATCGTCTAGTTGTCTGTTTCTCCCACTAACTGTCCTCCTCTGTGCTGGCTGCCATGAAGCTGAGTTATTTCCACATTATCTTGGATTCTTTATATCTGGGCTTTGTCATTGCTATTGCAGAGTGGCAAAGAGCAGCTGAGCCATTGCCATCACACCTGCAATAAAGTTTCTGTGTCAGCAAGTTATAGCACAGGACATGATTGAGGTAGTGTCCTTTGCTGGCACTTAGCTTCCCAGCTCGATCTTGTTCTTTGACTGCTGCTTGGGACAGGCTTTAGTTCCCTTGTGCCATGGCTCTGTGTCCTGATGGACCTTGTCATTGCTGAAAGAGTTCAGGAACCCAGCACTCAGGAGGTGATGCAAGGGCTGTTCTTATATCCATAATTCTGTCAGAGTGCATGGAGACTCACCATGTCCTACACATGGATACCCATAGGACATGGTTTACCATCTTTGTCTCCAGAACTGCACCTGCCTTGTGCATGGGAGACTTATCCTTGGGCAAGATGCAGTAATATCAGAGCTAGTGACCTTCCCAAGTATTGCCTCTGTTCTGCAGTGCTGGTGGAGGAACAAGAGACCAGGCTGGTGCAGAGAGGACCGGAAATGGAAAGCCTCTGTGTGTGTTTTTGGAGGCTGGTTGAACCTGCCTGGCCAAGCACACACCACTGCCATTACACCGCACCGTGCCGCAGAAAAACTGAGGCCTCAGATGGCAGCTGCAATGAGACATCACAGAACCTCATCAGCAAAAGCCATGGATTTCCTAGTCATGTGCGCAATAGCATTCCTCTCATGGAGCTTTGAGGCAAAATAAATTTTCATTCCCTGAGAATTGTATCTCGCTAGACTGAGCTACAGTGTAGAGGTCATTTAGAGGATCAGGGTCAGCTCAGACCCCAAATAGCACAAGCACTGGAGGAATAGGCCACAGTGTTAACCTGCTGTCGAAGACAGAAATCACCCACTGTACCCTGGAGTTGTATAGGTGACTTTGCCCCACGAGGCTGGGGGACTTTGAAGACCCTGGAATTTATAACTATTAATGTGTCCCTGGACACAGTAAAGTGTAGAGGACAGGACCCTGGATTATTGGCATTTAGAGAGCTCAGCACAGGCTTTTCTGCTGGAGAGAGAGAGAGAGAATTATGGCTGTAGAAGATTGCTAAGGGATTAAAAAAATCATAACAGGTTAACCTTTTTTCTAATGTGTGTAATGGAGGGGGGAGAGGCAGTGAAAGTTCAGGCAGGGGAGTGAGGAATATGCAAGTGTGAGAGATGGGCAGCATGTACCAGGGCCTGGGGGCTTTCTTCTCGTCTGGCTGTCCAGTATGATTGCTGGCTGTGCAGGACATGTTGCCTGCTCCTGCCCTGCCAGAACCAGCAAAATTTTCTCAGCTGGTTGAAGTGAGCTGGGTGCAAAGGAGCCAACGACCTTCTTCCGCAGCATTGCTCCATCTGTACCTTAGAAGCAGCCCCATTTCTGCTTGGACATGAGGTCTGGCTGCTGGAGCCAGGTGATAGCTCCTTCTAAAAGTAGGAAAGCAATCACCAAGTTAGGCAGTGGGTTGGACAAGAAACGGCACAGTCCTTCAGCACTGCCTCATGACCCATCACAAGCAGTATTCAAGCATCACTCTTGATTTGCTCATCTGACCTTAGAGGTGCTGAGTCTGGTCTGGGCCTGTATAGTGCTCACAGCTTTTGTACGTTAGGTAGCCCTCCTGCTATGAGCATGTTGGTGCTCAACTCCTTTCACAGTGGCCAAATGTAGAGTTGTGGGATTGTGCTTCGGTCCCAGAAATTCGCCAGATTCAGGTAAATATTGCCTTGCACCGTTTTCTCTGGGCTTTATTTTCTCATGGCTTTTTGTAAAGCTGAGATGATGCTGGCAGTGCAATAAATCACTATTTTAGCTTATTCAGAGTCCAAACCATGAAAAAAGCAGAGTTGTGACCAGAGGTTGCATTTCAGATCTATAGAATAGACAAGAGGCCACTGCTAACTGGCTTTACAGGTCATACGGTTTTAAAAACAGAATAAAAAAGGGAATTTTTTAAACAGGTTGCCCAGAGAGGTGGTGGATGCTCCATCCCTGGAGACGTTCAAGGCCTGGTTGGATGAAGCCCTGAGCAACCTGATCTAGTTGGAGATATCCCTGTTCCTTGCAGGGGGGTTGGACTAGATGACCTTTGAAGGTCCCTTCCAGCCCTAACGATTCTATGATTCTATGATTCTATGATTTTATGACTCAGTGAGTAAAAACTCATAAAAAGGTAGCAGACAGTGTGAGATGTGTGTATGGGGGACTGAGGCTCTAGGCAATTTTTTCTGAACATTAAAGGAAAAAATAACATGTTTGAAAATATTGTCTGTTATGGGGATATGTCTATTATCTCTAAACATAAGTAGTCATGACAGTGAGATCCTCTCTCCCCTCTTCCTTTAAATCTTGGGCATCTCCTGTACTTGAAGACACCCAACCCTTTTAAAAAATGCAACATAATCTGTGGGACTCACACAGGACATCATTACAGCAAATTGTATAACTAAATGCAAAAAAGAGTAGGACGTTTAGATGGAAAAAGATTGCAACATTAGTACAAATATATAAAAAAGAAAACTGCATCCTTTTAGTCTTCAGCCTTCACAAACACAGCATGTCAGGCAGCTGGGAAGCAGGTCAGCTCCTTGAGGAGGTGCAAGCTGACCCAGGGACTCTTACACTGCTTTCAGGTGCTCGTGCCCAGAGTTGTCTCCGTCCCCATGAACATCAGTTTCTGATGCAGCCCCTGGTGATGCAGGAATGGCCCTGTGTCCTCCCACGATGTCCTGAGTGGCACATAACAGACCAGGCACAGCACAGCAACGCTGCCCACCCACTGTCTCAGGTAAGAGCTGGGTCTGGGAGCCTTTCTCATGGCAGTGTTTTGCAGTGGTTGCAAATGTCTGTGGAGCAAACTGGGACCACTGTTCCTGGCAGCAGGGAAAGCTGTTAGCTCCAGCTCCTCATCAGCTTGCACTTAATGACAATGTTATCTCTCCTTGAGCATTTTGGCTGCAAAGTGTTTCCCAAAGCAGAGCAATAGGCAACCTGCGGAGCTGGATTTCAAGCTTCTTTCAAAATAAAGAGAAGCCCCAGTTAACAGCTCTTGTGTATTTGGCTGAGTTTACTTTTTTCCTGGAAACTTGGAAGAACATCAGCTTTTGCTGAAAATGTAGATTTCTAACCTTCCTGGTTGCAGAGAAGAGCTTGGAAATAAGCCCCTGGTGAATACCGTAAGGCAGAGGAGGAGTCTAACCTCTTTCTAATCTGATTGTCTTGAGAAACAGAGAGTGGGTGCTCACACTGCTGGTCTCCCTCCTCCTTCCACCAGGCTCTCTGAGTTGGCAGGCCAGGCGTCTCACCAAATCTGAACAGAGAGGTGAAGGTCTCTGAGATCCCCAAGTAAATGGCAGGGCAGAGTGGAGAAGAACAGAAAGGTGTGCTGGCAACTGCAAAGCTGCCTGTGCTCTGCACTGAGCTGTCACAAGCTAGTTTAGCACCTGGTCCTGAGTCTCCCACGACAGCAAAGCTGGGGAAATGGTGCCTCGGCTCTGCTAGAGCATGACTTCCCCTTTGCTGCCTGTAGCTGTTGGCCCCAGAGTACTTTTCACCTGGCGAAGACTGATGGACGGTGCCAAAGTATTCCTTGGGCACTGGCAGTGTTATTCCCAGGACGAATGAGGTCCCTGCATCTGCCTTTTTTCTTTTTCATCCTGCTTCAAACATGAAGAGCAAAGGCTGAGCCTTGGGCTCCTGCATGCCATGGCAAGCCATCAGCCTGGACCCATCCTGTCCCAGAGAGCTGTAGTCTGCAGGAGGATGGCAGAGCTCTTTCTGGAATGGCTCCAGCATGCAAGGATGAGGCTTGCAGCTGGGGCAGGCTCTTGATAGCTGAGTCAGGGCTTATTGGCCCTGCAGTGGCTGTTAGGTAGCTACTACCAGGCCAGTGCATGGGTGGTTAAAGAATGGCCCAGCAGATGAAGCAAGGAGGGAGAGGGATAGAAAAGGATGAGCAGGCAAATGCCCTTCTGAGCTGCCTGAGCAGTCCAAGCCTCTTCGAGGTGTCAGAGCCCTGTGGGATTTGCTGGGAGAAGGAAAGGGAGTTGGAGCAGGACGCCCTGTGGGATGCACCAACATTGTATCTGCAAGACTCACGGGGAGGATGCATACATCCTCAGCTCAAGTCATATCCACCACAGGTTTTCCCCAGTCCCTGTCTGAGCCTGGCTTTCTGCTGTGTGGACATCAGTGTGTTGGGTGCCATGAACCAGCTGGCTCCTGGCTCCTGCAATGCTAATGACAGACCACCTTGTTCAAAGGGTCTGCTGTGCCCTCCTTCTCACAGGTGTAGGTGTTGCCTCCAAGGAAACAGCCTTCCTCTCTTGTCCTGAAAGCTCCTGGCAGACTGCAGACAACCTATCCTTAGTTGTGCCCTGGCCTTGCTGAAGCCCCGTCTGCAGTCTGGGAGCTGGTCCTGCGTCTGTCGGGTGTGGGAGGTGGTGGGGAGAGGAGACTGGCTGTGCTGGTCCCAGAGAGAGAGAGAGCAGCAGTCAAATGTTCAGACAGGGAAGGAGGGGAAGAGAGAGAGACACAGGGAGCTTTTCATTCCTTCCCTGTAGGTGGAGGAGAGCATGGAAACAATGCTGGGTGGCAGGAGGCGGGAGGGGACACAAGGAGCCAGCTCAGAGCTTTTTGGCAAAAACAAATTATTTGCACCCAGGCCAAGCAGACAGGAACATCTGTGCTGGCACCCAGTGCTGGGCTGGGCCACGCTGAGGGCAAGGAGGGCACCTTTGACTTCTTGGGGGTTAGGTCTCAAGGACCTGACTATTTACCTTCCAAGTAACCAAAACTTGCTGGGACCATTCCCTGGGTAAATCTCTTCCCTCTCAAACACCCCTGTCTGCCTTGCATGTGCTCCAGCATCTGAGGGCATGATCTCTGCTGGTCACCCCATCCCAGCCCACCATCACCTTTGCCATGCCCTTGCAGAGATAGATCTTCCCCAGTGCCTGGAGCAATCCCTCTGCACATGGTCAACTTCTCACAAGGTGACTTCCCACACTGGGGTGCCCTGCAGTGTGCAAATCTCTGCCCCTCTTTGTGCTTTGCGGGCAGTCACAATGGCACCACTGGGGTTAAGGCAGGTTGGAGGCCACTGGAATGCCAGCGGACAAAGCTGGGATTGAGGCTGGCTGGGAGGCACTGCCGCCCCCCTCCAGATTCCTTCGGGGTCAGGTCTCAGAGCAGCCCTGCTCTGCTAAGCACACAGCACTTGCCTGCTTCCTTGACGGGTGCTGCCTGGCAGCACCCGGAGAGATGGGAGGCAATGCCTGCTCCTCCAGCGAAGCTGAGCGGCCCCGCGGCAGATCTGTGGCTAAGCATAGGTAGATGCGCTCGCCAGAGCCTGTGTGAGTGTTCTGCGCGTGAAAATAAAGCTGTTCAAGGGTGGAGGGGGAATTCGGATCCAGGCTGCTGCTGCTGGGCCTCTGAGGAAGGGATGTTTAGGGAATGCTCAGAGGGAAAGCACTGCTTTTTCCCTCTGCTGGCTTGCAGGGGTTTTGTCCTAGGGGAGCAGATGTTCAACACCTGGCCCCTGCGTGGCCACTGCTACAGGCTCATCTACTGGACACGGTCTGTGTGTTGCAGGCTTGGTGGGCTGTGTTGTCTGCAGAGCTGGGAGGGCTGTGTTGTCTGCAGAGCTGGGAGGACTGTGTTGTCTGCAGAGCTGTGCTGCAGTTACACTTTCACCCAGGTAGAGCTGATCCCCTCCTTTGGTATCCCCTGGGATAGAGGGGAGGGCTGGATTTTTCCCTGGCAGTACTGCGGGGCTAACCTACTTCAGTGTCATGAGGATGTGCATATGCAGAGTATTGATTTTTCTACAGGTAAGCAGCAGTTTTATCTTAAGTATTTTATTATTCTTGGCCTCAAGATTCCTGTGAACCCTGTGATGGTTTTCTCTGTTTTCTTGATGCTCCTGGAGTGGGGGGGTGGGGAGGCAGAGAACAACCTGGTGTTACTTGTTTATATAGGAAGCAAACTTAGCACCAGTCTCAGCGATCATTTGATTTCTTTGTGAGAGCTGGTGGGGGTGGAGTGTTGTTTTAGCTGTGTGGTGAAATTCCTTGTCTGGTGGCTTCCTTCTGCCTGTTCTCCTTGGCTTGGCTGGATCTGTCCGCTGGATACCTCTGGGAGCCCTTGGATAGGACAAGTGACAAGTATCTGCACGTTTCCCTTGGAAGAGCTGCTGCTTTACCCCAGAGGCAGCTGCCCTTCTCTGGCAAAGGAGTGGCTGTTGTTATGTGCTGTTTAGAAAGTGCTAATGCAGTTAATTATGGATGATTAATCACCTGGTGATAATTATCACAAATGAAGTTTGATACTAGAGTAGCATTAGATCAAAATACTGCCATTTCCCCAACAAAGTGCATCAATGTCTCACGTGTGGAAATGCAATGTATCCTTGTGTTTTGCACAACAAACTGTTTTTCAGAGAGGAAATCTCACTCACTGAGTCCTATGTGAGAGCTACCAGTCCTACTGGTGTGTGTTACTGTCACCAGCAAGTGCGATGATGTCTTTGCTGCCATCATGAGCAGGAGCAGGATAGAGTGCTTAAAGGCTTATGAGAGGATGCCTTCCCTCATTCATGGAGGATTTGTTGTCCGGGGGATCAGTATCCTATTTTCCAGACTGAGTAGCGCAGTGTAAAGTGTGCTTCCTTCACGTGGCTGGGTTAGGATTTGCTGTCATCTGCTCCATGGCTTCTCAGAGCATCCTTCCTACCACAGCTCATTGTGGAGAGGTGCAGAGGAGAAGCAGTATCTGTGGAGAAGAAGGAGCATCTCAGATTTGCTGTGCAGTCAGGGAATATCCTTGTGCTTCTGTAGAGGAGCAGGTGGCAACTCCCAGTACTGGGGATGGCATAAAGGAGGTTTGCAGGTCCCCATGGCCCCTAGGAACAACAGGACCCATGGTGCTCACCTCTTCTTGAAGCACAGCAGCCCTGTATGGCATGGAAAGAAATGACCATTAGCCCTGCAGGGACTGTAACACACAAGGGCCAGCTCTGATTTTAATACCTAGCAGTGAAATAAGTTCGTTGCTGGATAACTGAGGAGCACAGAGAACCTGCAGAAGAGGAGGTGTGCAGTAAGCCTTTCCTTCAACATTTGCTCACTGGAGCTGGCACTGCATCCTTCCTCCAGGCATGACCACGAGCTTCCCTGGAGCTGCTAACAGACCTCTCCGGGAGAAAGGCAGTCCCTTGAAAGTTGAAAAGCTAGGCAGGGTCAGGACAGAGGGATGTAGGTATCTCCAAGCAAGTGCCATAAGCACTGGGCAGCGATCTCTGGATGCAGCATGGTTCTGTTTCTGCCCAGGTTGAAGTCTTGCAGGATGGTGCAGGACCTTCGTGTGTAACCCCCCAGGCTCCGAGCAGTGCCGCCAGGACCCAGGCCCCTCTGGAGATGAATCTTTGCTGGAACGAGATCAAAAAGAAATCCCACAGCCTTCGGTAAGAGTCCCTGCCTGGAGCAAGCTCTGGGGCTGGCCTGGATTTCTAGCCGTGCCTTGTCAGGAGGTTTTTTAACTTGTTTGCTTCATGAGCCACATGAATTCATGGTGACACTGGCTCATTTTCCCCTATTGTCCACAGACCTCTGACTCTTTCTCCCTGTGCTGAAAAGCATTCCCTCCATTTCCACCCATCCCATCCTCCTCTCCCTGCCCTTCTTCACTCCTGCTTGCTTTCTGCTGCTTTGTCCATCCTCTGTTGCTGCTGTCTCTGCAGCTTGTATCTTTCTGCCCCATGGCCTTTCCACCACTGCGTCTGCACTTGTCCCTTCACTGGGAGCCTTCTCCACTGCGCGGGAGGAACACACCTTCCAGACTGTCAGAGGCTGCAGCTCCACAGCCAGCATGACATGATGATAACTGGGGCATGTTAATTGTTTCCTGCCCTACTGCAAGGCTCCTGAAAGCTGCCCAGTCATGTAAATCTTAAGCCAAGCCCCTGTGCTAGCCAAAGCACAGCCCCAACCCACAGGCAAATGCGGAGTGTCTCTGCTCTGGGCTCCAGGGTGATGAATAGCCTCAGAGTTTCCTTTCCCCAATGCCTCTGTGCTTCCCCACACCTCCACGGTGTCTGTGCTGATGGAACATCATGCACAGTGCATGCTGAGGTGTGCTGCCAGTCACTGGTGGGTCCTGTGGGTGCCCAGCGCTCACCACCCCAGCCTCAGTGCTGTGCCTCCCCTCCCTGGGCAACCTGCTCCTCTTCTGTCTGACCACCATCCTGCTGTCCTTGCTCTCCTGCCAGGGCTCGGCTAGAGGCTTTTTCTGACCACAGTGGGAAGCTGCAGGTGCCTCTCCAGGAAATCATAGACTGGCTTGGACAGAAGGATGAGGAGCTCTCAGCACAGTTGCCTCTACGGGGTGATGTCCTCCTGGTGCAGCAGGAAAAGGAGACGCATGCGGTACGTTCCCTCACACCTCCCCGGCTGCCGTTCACTGCTAAGATGAGCTGCAGGTGGGCAGCCCTGCCTGGAACCCCTGCCTTGTGTCACTGCCCATGCCCACAGCCTGAATGCACCAGTCCTTGCCCGTCTCCATCTCTGCTTCTCGTGGAAGGGCAGAGCCCCAATCCTGTAGCAACTACCCATGGCACATGACAGGTGAAGCCCATCTGGTTTTAGACAATAAATCTGCATTATAGTCTCAAGTCACCTGCAGGTACTGCAGCTGGTAGTGGGCCCCATCACTTCTCTCCTAGTTTCCTCCTTACGTCCTGCCTCTGCAACAGAGGGAATTGTCTCTCGCTGGCCTCTGCTTTTGGGAACCCAGGGCCTGAGGAGGTGGGTTGGTCTAAAGGCAACTCAGTGGTAGGGACATGATTCCTGCAGTAGCACATTATCCCCATATCTGAAGCTGAGTTAAACCCAGACAGATCAGAGTTTCTCGCTTCCCTGATCAAAGCTTTTCCTTCTCATTGCCAGTGGCTGTTGGGCTTTAGTTGTTTTCACTTTGAAAGCAAAACTGTTGCTTACTGTCACTGTTGCTCATCCTTGCTGAAGCTAGCCACTTCCCTGGTGCAGAAATAGCCGATTCAGCAGATAGCACCAGTGGGGGGCTGCAGTTGGAGGGGAGGAGAGGTCATCCTAAACCATCCTGCCTCTGAAGTCTGACCTGGCAGATGTGCTGCTTTGGGGCATCCTGCTGTTCCCTTCGTTGCTCCTTCAGCAGCTGGACCTGTTGCCTAACAGCTGCTGGAAAGACTGTTTGCATGACCATGCTCTCACTGCATGAGTGAGGAGTGTCACCAAGCAGTGCCTGTGAAAGCATCATCAACAAACCAGTTTCTTTTGCACAGCCGTGGCTCAACACACTCTTCTGGGCTTGCCGTTCCACCTCCCCCCACCAGCAAAGCTGCAGTCCAGACCTTTGCAGGAGCCATCTTCTTGCAGGTGGTCATTCCTTCCCCGAACTGCAAAAATATTTCTCTGTTAACTTCTCTCTATGTCTCCAGTGAGATTTGGGCCCTGGAATGAGTAAATCACTGCAGCCCTTGGCGAGGGGGCAGCAGGTGCATGATTCTTCAGCTCAGCCTGCAGTTTCATCTCTGTGCTCTCCTCTCCAGGCTTTCATGGAAGAGGTGAAGTCTCGGGGACCATACATTTACTCTGTACTGGAGTCAGCACAGGCTTTCCTTTCCCAGCATCCATTTGAGGAATTAGAAGAACCAACTTCAGAAAGCAAAGGTCTGTGGAGCTCCCCTTTCCTTTTTCCCACATAGCACAGCACAGCTCTTCCAGGGCTGGACCGGAGAGGATGGAGTTGACCGGAGGGGATGGTTGGAGGTGGTCGGTGTGGCACAAAGCAACACGTCAGTGCTCTGCCTTGTGCCATCATGCACCAGGCTGTTTCCAGTCCTTTGGACAAAGGTCAGACTGGAGTAGGGCGATGCTTCTGTCCTGGGTAAAGGCAGAGGCTGCTGGTGCAGCCCATGACAAGTTGCTCCTCATGAGATAGCATCAGATGTCCTCTGGGGTAGGTTTTTAAAGGACAGCAGGGCTTCTGCCTGTGAGAAGAAACAGACAGAGAGCAGACAGAGGTCTGTGGGCAGGCTGGATACCTAGCAGAGCTGGTGCAGAGATCATCTGCACCATTATCACTTGGTTTCCCTCCTTTTTTCCAATTTTCCCTAGATTTATTTTATTTCCTTTTTCTCTGCCCTCCCTCCATCTCTCGCCCACTCTCTTCTGGGCTGAACTCTCATTTTTACTTTCTGTTCCCCTTCTGCTTTGCCTTCACAGATGTCTCTCCACGGCACCGGATCCAAAACATCAGCCGATTTGTCTGGAAGCAGGCAAACGTGGCCAGTGAGCTGTGGGAGAAGCTCACAGCCCGGTGTGTGGACCAGCACCGTCACATTGAACGGACACTGGAACAGCTGCTAGAGATTAAAGGGGCCATGGAAGAGCTCAGCATGACACTGGACCAGGCTGAAAGTGTGCGCGAAACCTGGGAACCCATTGGGGACCTCTTCATTGACTCCTTGCCAGAGCACATCCAGTCAACCAAGGTACTTCTGGGTCTGAGAAGGCTCCAGCCTTGACCCCAGAGGTGATCAGATGCTGCTTCCCAGGAGGGCAGTGCTACTTCTCTTGACTGCTCAGTCCAATGCAGCCTTGTTACTTGAGGTCTCAGGGGCCAAGTCCTCTCTCCAACAGTCTCCTAGTTTTGTAAAAGTGGATTTGGCCCACGGTGTCCTGAGCACCTTGTCATGGCGCAGACTTTACACCTTGTCATGGCTCAGCATAGATGAGCCGTTGTCCATGTCCCACTTCTCAGGAGATTTGAGTAATCTCCAGCCTGGCTGGTTTGTTTTGTTCTTTTTTTTCACCTCTAAGGTACCCTGTGGGAAGGTTAGTCAGCAGTGTCTTGCCAGCCGTTAGCCCACCCTAGCTTCTAGGGAAGGAATCAGATCCAAATCCTGACCACTCATGTACTTCTTTTCCTTCTTCTCCTGCCTGTGCCTGTTCCCCCGGCACGGGACTCCAGCTGTTCAAAGAGGAGCTCTCCCCCATGAAGGATGGGGTGAAAGTAGTCAATGATCTTGCACACCAGCTTGCCATCTCTGATGTCCACCTGTCCATGGAGAACTCCCGTACCCTGGAGCAGATCAACATGCGCTGGAAGCAGCTGCAGGTGGGAAGAAGTCAGGACTAAGCACTGCAAATAAACTACAGGTGGGAGGACACTGGGGAAGGGCTGTCACTGCTGAGCTTCAGGGACAATAAAGTAAGGCTTGGCATAGCAGGGATAGTATAGCTGGTATTCCTGGAGGAGGGGAGCATCAGTTCAGTGTGAGGAAAGTGGCTGGTAAATCTGTAGAGGTCTTAGGCAGGAAAAGACAATGGAAGGGAACAAAGGATGCTGTCTGAGGAGAATCGGGACCTGATGGCAGGATCCGTACCAGTTGTGGCTTTGTTGATGTCTGTGAAAATATGGATACAGGTGAGCTGGAGATATGGCCTGTGCTGCCTCAGTCTGTGGGAGGAGGTGTAGAGGGTTGAGCAGACCGGGGAATGAAAATAGCAAGGCCAGTGAGGAAGGAAGAGGACCTGTGTGCTGAGGCATGTCTGTGTCCATCCACAAGCCTTTCTGAATGGGGCTTCAATCTGAAATGCCTGATGCGCTGCCATTTAATTTTTCTGTCCCATTCTCCAGGCCTCCATAAATGAACGCCTGAAGCAGCTCCAAGATGCCCACCGGGACTTCGGACCAGGATCCCAGCACTTCCTCTCCTGTACGTGAGCGGATCATTCTGGCTTCCTACCATGAGGCTGCCTCTGCAGAGTGGCTTAGCATGGGCTGTGGCACAGGAGAAAGGGGTGCACAATCCTGTTGCTGAGCCCAGAGCCCCTAGAGCCATGAACGCAGCTAGAAGAGGGCCCAGGTCAGTGCCTGGTGCACGGGAATCAGAGCAGGAGGCATCTCCCAAAGTTAGCGTTGTGCCACCTCACCTCATGGGACCAAGACTGGGATATGAGTGTGGTTCCTCTTCAGAGCGCAGAGCTGTGACACTCACAGCAGCACCTCCCAGATGATACTGGGACTGTGCCAGCCTCAGAGACTGAGTGGGCAGGATGACAGATGGCAGAAAAAGGCAGTCCTGTATATCCCATGTTAGTCATTCAGAGGCCAAAAATGCGTGCATTAAGGAGGTTTTCATTCACGTGGTGAGGCAGAAGGATGCTGTTCCTACAGAGCTGAGCTGCTGCTGGCTGACGGCTCTCAGACTTGCAAAGGATGGGCAGCATGTTGTCCTCCAGAGTCTGGAGTCCCTTCTTAGAAGTGCTGAGCCCTGCAGGGTCTCCAGATGTCAGTGGGGTTTGTTGGCCTGTGTTCCTCTGCACACCATGTCCTCCTATCTGAAAGGAAGAGTGACTTTTCCAGTTGCTGGAATTGATAAGCTCTCTGTGACAGGGGAAAATAGCTGAGGGTTGTAAAAGGGCTTTTTTCCTCTAGATAACAAACAGGGTGGCAGGTAACTGGTATGGGATGCGTTCTCGTTCTCATCTTCCCCAGATACTGCAGCTGGCACAGAGAACATGAGTCATGGGAACAGCAGATGCTGTAGGTGTCCGAGCCTGGCTATAATACGCAGTGCTGTGTGTGTGCCCAAATCCCAGCTGCTATGAGCTCTGCCCACTGGTGACCATAGTGTTGCCTTGGGCATCATCAAAAGCATCAGAAAGTGTCTCTTCCTGAGTTCTGAGCTCAGCTGGGTTCAGAGCCCCTGTCTCAAGAGAGGCAAGATGCCTCTGACAAGACCAGTAGTCTTGTTCCTCTCTTACAGGCAGCATCCACTTGCCTGCTCCAACAGGCCCAGCTGCGGATTTGGGAAGGCACAGCCTCTTCAGAGGCACCGACCTGCTGGCACAGTCCCACCAGAAACAGCATCAACCTAAAGGAGCATTTGGTCTTGATCTGACATCTGTGTCTTTCTCCTTTCAGCCTCTGTCCAGGTCCCCTGGGAGAGAGCCATTTCCCCCAACAAAGTGCCATACTACATCAAGTGAGTGTGCTCCCAACTGCAGCCTGTTATCTTCTTTGGACCAGGGGGAACAGGAATTGGGGGCCAATTAGGAGTGGGGGGCAGTGAGAGGACTGGTCTGAGCACTGACCTCCAGCGAAGTGTGTTATGCCCAACCTGGCAAAGTCAGGCTTTCCCTGCCCGCTGAGATGCCCAAAATGAGGGCAGGGAAAAGCCTCATGGCTGGCTGGAAGGTGTGTGGGGGCATCTCCATGCTGCTGTGGCTGGGGAATGTGCTTGCTGGAGTGCAGCACCCCCAGCATTTGCAGGCACTGACTGGGGGACTCACTCCCAGGGCTGACCAGGTCCTTTTTTTAGTCTCTGATGGCAGCTGCTTAATTCCCGTCTTGACTCTTGGTTTCCTTCTATTTTCCTTCCAGCCACCAGGCCCAGACGACATGCTGGGACCACCCGAAGATGACAGAGTTGTACCAGACGCTGGGTAAGGAGGCTGCCACAAAATCATTTGAGTAGCATCCGCCTTTTCGCAGCGTGAGGTACTATGTCAGATCCCCCACCCCACCTGCTCTCCTGTGTGGCACAGGGCCCCCCAAAGCAATGGGGTGCGACCCCCTGCCAGGTTCTGCCCCTCCTCCTCCTGCACACACTCTTATTCTGCTGGTCGGGCTGGTGTCAGAACTGCCACTGCTGCTTCCTGCCCTGGAGATAAGGATGTTGAGCTGTGGTTCTATTCTTTTCCTGTGTTATTGCAGCGGATTTGAACAACATCAAGTTCTCAGCATATCGGACAGCTATGAAACTACGACGGGTGCAAAAAGCCTTGAGATGTGAGTATGGGAAGTATTTCCCTCCTGCTGGTTTTCCATCGATAAAGGCATTAAACTAGCACAAGCTTTTATCAGCACATCAAAGGCAGGAGCCCACCAGAAACTGGTAGCTGAGGCGAGAAGCACTAGGAAAATGAGCCTGTGGCTGGAAAGCTGAGGAAACCCACCAGTCAAATGTCTGTGTCAGCACCTTTCTTTGCAGGCTTAAGAGTGGAAATGCCTCAAGGGCAGGTGTTAGTCAAAGGTATTTGAGAACAAAGTGGTCCAGCTCAGAGTTACAAAGCTGTGGGATCAGGCAGGGACTCATCCAGGAGCTCCAAGAGAGCCTGGAGAAGCCGTGGATGTAACTGAGAGCAGAAACCAGCCTCGCTGGCAGGGGAAGAGGGGTCTCCACTACATAAAAAGAAGGAAGGGAGCAAATAAGCCTGACTTCTACACTGTTGGTAAAACTAACTCCAGTTAAACCAAGGATTAACAGCCAGGCGAATATGATGAGATAGGAGTTCAACATGATGCATGGCTCTCCATAAGGCAGCTGCTTCTTGGAAACTGCCGAGGAGTTGGGGGAGTCAGTGAGCAGGCAGATGAGAATCTGATATATGCAGCATTCTTGGCTGCTGGAGAGCTTTTGGCAAGTCCTCTTGCCTAAGGCCCTGTCAAAATTAAACAGCGGCACGATGAGGGAAAACCTCCTCCTGAATTAATCATTGATGATGGGGAGGAGATACAGCCAGGTGGCAGTGGGATCCATGGCAGACCTGTGCTCCTTGCAGTCTTGTGAAAGGCCTGGAAGAAGGCAATGAGTGAGGTTGAGAGGAGATTTGGTACTCAGCGGGGTTGAACCCTGGCTGCAGAGTAGTTTCGTGACACTGCAGTGACCAGGCTGTCCCATACCCAGGGACATTCAGGGCTGATGTAGTGCAAATGAGGCAGAGCAGCAGCTAGCTTTCACCGCCCTGCAAAGATGTCCATGCAGCAGCAGCCACAGAAACACCAGGCATGATGAGGAAAAGGGCAGAGAGCAAAGCAGAACCCTTCCGTGTGCTGCTTGTGCATCTTTGGTTGCCCGGCTCTTGCATCTCATGTGCTGCACTGGCTCCTTCTTCCCAGCCCAAAAATGACATGGAAGAACATGAATAAGTACTTCTTATTCAAGACCTCCTTGAGGAGGGCAAGGGGGCTGCCAAGGCAGCTTCCCTACGATGAGAGGTTTGGTGGAGTGAGTGGCCATGTAGAAAAGAGGCAGTGTGGGACATGTCAGAGTCATATGCAGTTATGGGTGGTGTGGACGTGAGGGCAAGTGACAGTCCTCACGACGACAGGGCATGTGAGTTGGTGCAGCTGTCAGCAGCTTTGACAGGAGAAGGGGGGACTTTTCCACAGAGTGAAGGTACAGTGTGGAAATGGCATACGAGCCTCCAGGCACTGAGAACATAAATGGTCTCAGAAATGAAAAGACTTTCAGGAAAGGAAGATTACTGGCTGATAAACACAGTAACACATAAAACCTGCAGCCATAGAAATCTGAAAGCAGGGTAGCCAGGGTAGCTCACACTGTCTTAGCCCTGGTTTGGGTCTGTGCCTCGACACTCACTGCTGGTCAGAGCTGGAGACGGGACTGCTCCACCTCTCGGCAGCTGTTTGTAGGGTCTGTGTGGCTCTGTGCCCCCTTACCTCCCCACACCAGCCCCACAGGGACCCAGCATGTGCAGAGACTGGCTCTGGGCACCTGCAGCTCCACGCAGAGCCTTTCATGGCTAGTGTTTTTGTGGCCATGGCTGGCCACAGCAACAGGGAAGGAAGGTCACACAGAATGATGGCTCAAGTTAACTATAGGTAGAGACGTGGGTATTTTGGAATGGGCTTACGGGCGAGAGAGCAATTCTAGGAGTTGTTGCCCATCCTGCCAGCATCTTCCCCACCACAGTGCAGCTGAGACTGCCCCAGGGCAGGGCTGCGTCTCCTTCCTCTTGGTTCTCACCTCTCCCATTTTCCTCTTTGCCTCTGATCCTTCCACCTGTGCTTTCTGCTCAGTGGACATGGTGACCCTGACCACGGCCTTGGAAATCTTCAATGAGCATGATCTGCAGCCCAGCGACCGGGCAATGGATGTGGTGGAGGTCATACACTGCCTGACTGCCCTCTACGAGAGGCTGGAGGAGGAGCGGGGCATCCTGGTGAATGTGCCACTCTGTGTGGACATGAGCCTCAACTGGCTGCTGAATGTCTTTGACAGGTACCGGCCCCTTCAGTGTCCCTCTGAGCTGAGAGGCTGCCATGCTTGGAAGTAAACCATGCTGCTCTTCCAGTCGGCAGTGCTGCAAAAAGGCCCTGGCTGCTAGCGAGGGGGCTGCCTGGCACGGGCTTGCCTTGCTGACCCCCCGCATAAAAAATCTTCCAAACATTTGCAAACTTGTGCAATATATCGCCTTGCAGTGGCCGCAGCGGGAAGATGAGGGCTCTCTCCTTCAAGACTGGCATTGCATGTCTGTGTGGGACAGAGGTCAAGGAGAAGTTCCAGTGTGAGTCTCACATCTACCTCCCTCCCTGCCTGGTGTGGAGTAACCTGGGGAAAGTGGGAGTGCTTTTATTTCCTGGCGTAGCATTTCTTTGCCCAGAAAGAGCAGAGGCTAATCTGCTTGCATTGTCACCTCTCCCTCCCCAAGCCTACGTTGCCTAAACTAGGAGGCGTTTTTTCAGACTGGTGCTGTGGTGATCTTGCTTGTATGGCGCTTTAAGAAACAGCGCCGAGAAGGCAAACAGGCAGCAGTTATTCAGTGCTTCCTAGAAGGAAAAAAACTTGGGGTGCATGGCTGGGAAGTAGGTTTCAGACAAATTAAAGGAAGCCCCTTTTCTCGCTGTGATTTAACCATGGTACTTTCTGCCATGGGATACTGTGGAGGGGTTAGCATAGGGAGCACCAAAGGGTTAAATAAAGGGATTGATTGGGCAGATGCATAGTGGACAGGCCAGCTGTGGCTCTTAAAGTGATATATGTAACCTCTGTCTCAAGAAGACTCAACTCCTGGTTATTGGGAGCTGTAAGGATACTGGTAAAGGTTGTTTAATCACAGCTCAGTTTTTCCCTCTTATTTGAGCTCCCTGATGAAGACAGGCAATGGGGCCTCTGGTCTGATCTGCACAGTGCTCCCCTGTGCCTGCATTCTTCCTAGTGTGTCAGCTGTGTCTCTAACTGGGCTGTGTGTCCTTCCTTCTGGCAGATCTGTTCAGCCAAGTGGCAAACGCTGGGGGACTCTGTGACCCGCGGCACCTTGGCATTCTGCTCCATGAGGCCATCCAGGTTCCGCGCCAGCTGGGGGAGGTGGCGGCGTTCGGGGGCAGCAATGTGGAGCCCAGCATCCGCAGCTGCTTCCGCTTTGTGAGTCGGGGGCTGTGGCCTGTGCTGTGCCCTTGGCAGCAGCTGTGCCAGGGAGAGGCTTCTGGAGGTGGCAAGGACGTTTCACCCCATCACAGCCAGGTCCCAGCTCTGAGCAGCCCTTTCTTCTCCCCTCCCCAGAGCAATGGGAAGCCTGCCATTGAGGCGTCCCAGTTCCTGGAGTGGGCCAACCTGGAGCCACAGTCCATGGTGTGGCTGGCAGTGCTGCACCGGGTGACCATGGCTGAGCAGGTGAAGCACCAAACCAAGTGCTCCGTTTGCCGGCAGTGCCCCATCAAAGGCTTCAGGTAGGGGTTATGATACGGGACCTTGGCCCCCAAGGGTGGGGGTGTCCTGCAGGAGGGAGCTGAATTTGCTCTATGCTGTTGGGGAAACCTAGAGCTCTGCAGCAGCAGTGTTTCAGGCAGATCAGACAAGGTGCCAGCAGAGGGGAAGGAGCAGGATGCTTTTCTGAGGCGTTCAGCCATCAGCACTGTGGGTTCAGTGGGGTGCAAGAGAAACACAGACCACTTCTATCTCCTGCTGAGCTCTCCTTGGGCTTCAAAATGATGCACTTTTGCTGACTCTCACTGCCTCCATATGGCCTCGTGATCTTCCCAGGTATCGGAGCCTGAAGCAGTTCAATGTGGATATCTGCCAGACTTGCTTCCTCACCGGACGAGCCAGCAAGGGCAGCAAGCTGCACTACCCCATCATGGAGTACTATACTCCGGTACAGAACTGGGCTGGGCTGGGAGGGTCTTGGCTGAGAACACATCCTCATTGATGGCAGCAGCCTTGTGATTCTTAGGCTGATACAGCCCCAGAAGTTAATGTCTTGTGTGTTTTTGTTCCTCTCCACACGCTGGAGGTTGCCTGTGTCACTGCTATTCTGGGGCTCGTGGTGAGCAGGGTGCATGGCATGCACTGATGCCCAGCCATGTTAGGCCCCATGACAGGCTGGCAGATCTGCTGTGTGCCCTCCTCACTTTCTCAGTTGTGTCTGCCTCTTCCCACATGGAGCTTGTGCCCAGCCTTGAAGGGTCTTCTCTGCTGTGGCTGCTGACCTGTGGCCCCGCATTTTTCATTAAGCAGCACCTTGGTAATGTTTGTGTCTCTGCAGACCACATCCAGTGAGAACATGAGAGACTTTGCCACAACGCTGAAGAACAAGTTTCGGACCAAGCAGTACTTCAGCAAGCACCCGCAGAGAGGTTACCTGCCTGTCCAGTCCGTACTCGAGGCTGACTTCTCCGAGACGTGAGTTGGCTGGGCCCTGGGCTGTGCCTTTCAACCCTGCCTGATATGTGGGCTCCACAGATGGCAGCAGCATCTCAGCTTCAAGACAGGGATCCTGTGGGAGGGCTGGAATGGGCACTTGCTCTGGGGGTGATATGGTACCTAGTTCTGGGAGGAGCAGAGATTTCAGTCTCCCTCTCCCACCTGTCCCTGGCTCTTCCCAGCCCAGTTGAGACCAGGGCAGCCTCTCTAAGCCCTAGCTTTGAGTGAGGACTGCCAAGCCTTGCTGACCAGTGTGCATCTCTTCCAGACCAGCCTCCTCCCCGATGTTACCACACGCCGACACCCACTCCCGGATCGAGCACTTTGCCAGCAGGTATCTGAGCACTGCTGTCACACCAGGGCACGGAGCATGACTCCAGTGGGTGTGAAGGGGTTTCGGGGCAGACTCATGGTGAGCTCCTGCTGCCTGCAGCCCCCTCCATGCCATCCAGGATGCTGCCTGGCAGGCAGAGGCTGGCTGCAGTGGCTCAGGGTGCAGTGCAATTTGAAAGAGGCAGCTGTGGGGCCAGGCAAACCTGCCTGCATCACTTTGCTCCTGCCTGGGAGGTGACTGATGCCACACAAATTGGCAGCAAACACCATACATTTGACAGCAGATGTCTTAGTGAAGAAGCAGCCTCCATGTACCCTCCTGCTCATCCCAATATGAGCTGCTGGTTGGATTCTCAGCAGGCAGATCCCTCAATGTCTTGCTCTCTGCCAGTGCACTCACCAGTGCTGCTTGCATGCTTCCCATTGCTGCTGCCTTGTGGTTTGTAATGTCTCTACCCTCACCATGGGTCCAGGCAGAGTGGGAACTGGAGGAGCACAGGGAGTCAGTAGCTCAGGCCCTAAGGTGGAGCTGGTACGCTTTCACCTCTTTTGCTTATGTGAGAGGAGGGCTGAGCCAGCTGCATGGCAGCAGCCCTCCATTCTAGGGACTGTCACCCCAGAGCAGCAGTGTCTTCTGCTTTCTAAAAAGGCAAAACTCTCTAGAGCCTGTAAAGAGAGGCAGACTGGTGCAGGGAGACCCTGCCAGAGAGGGAACTTGCAGGGACTGCCGTAAGTAGGGTGCATTGAGCAGACATTCAGGGTGTCTCTGACCATATCTCAACCTGTTTCTCCTTCCTCCAGGCTTGCACAGATGGAAAGCCAGAACTGTTCCTTCTTCAATGACAGCCTGTCCCCTGATGATAGCCTGTGAGTTCTGCCTCCTTTCCCTCCTCCTCACCTCCTGCTAAGTCAGGGCTCCTGTGTCTCCATCCCTGCCTAGCCAGGGCATAGAAACACTCTCCTTCCCAGCTCCTTTGAGTCTGAGACTCTTGGGCACCCCCAGCTACCCAGAGCTGCTGAGCCACTTCTGAGCTCTAGACCCGGAGCAGCCAAAACAAGCTCCCATACAAAACCACCTCCCTCCAGGCTGTCCTTCCCCAAGGGCACACAAATCCCACCAGACTGATGTTCCTCGCTAAGGTGTTTCTCCACCTGCTGCAACAGGGATGAGGACCAGTATCTGCTGCGCCATTCCAGCCCCATCACTGACAGAGAGCCTGGGGGCAGCCAGCAGGTTCCGGGAATCCTCAACATGGATGACAGGGGAGAGCTGGAGCAAATCCTGGCCCACTTAGAAGATGAAAACAGGTAGGAGAATGGGCAATTCTGAAAGTGGGGCTTATAGCCTCAGGGGAAGGGGCTGGAGAAACCTGGCAAAGGTCAGAGTGATAGGGTATAGCTGTTGGGGCTGGAGGTGGGGTTCAGAGGAACTGAGTAGGCTGGTTTGGAGGGTGTCTAGGCTGAGCCCTAAAACCTTCATGGAAGCACTCAGTGAGGATGTGTTCTCCATGGAAGGGAGAAAACTCTGTTACTCAAAGTGTTCCTGCCCTCATCTCCAGAACGTGTTCCCCTCCTGAACGCCAAACTGATTGAAGTGAGCCCAGGGCACTGCTGTCTCTCTTGGCCCTGAGCCCCTTGCAAACAGTGGTGGTGTTGCTCTGGACCACATGAGGTGAGGCTCTAGGCAGGGCAGATCAGCTCAGGAAGAGGTGATGCTTTCCCTCCCCTTGTTCTCAGCCTCTTGGGAAGCAGTTACATGTCTTTTTGTAAACTGCCCCAGTAGGGTAGAGCTGCAGGCAGGCCACCCCTGCAGGGACGAAGTCCAGGAGCATGCTGGTCCTCAAGCTTCACATGTGGCAAAGCCTCCAAGGGTGCTTTGCCTCTGAGTCATGGGCCATCCCCAGTGCACAGCTATTGAGTGTTTCCAGCAGTCTCTAGAAAGGAGAGCAGTGATGCTGACCTAGGCTATCTTGCAGGATCCTCCAGGGAGAGCTGAAACGTTTGAAATGGCAGCATGATGAGGCAGTGGAGTCTCCAACCTTGGCTACAGGCTCCCCTGAATCAGTGCAAGACCCACGTAACGATGAGCTCCTGGCAGAAGCACGAATCCTCCGGCAGCACAAGAGTCGCCTGGAGACCCGCATGCAGATCCTGGAGGATCATAACAAGCAGCTGGAGTCTCAGTTGCACCGGCTGAGGGAGCTACTACTACAGGTACTTGCAGAGTAAGGATCTGGGGAAGCTCATCCTTGGGGTGGGCTTTGCCATAACAGAGATGGGGCAGTAGCAGAAAGGGACAGTCAGAATGGGGGGAGGACAAGGACAGAGGGCTGTGACAACCCCTCTTCTCTCTCCAGCCTCCGACAGAGTCAGATGGCAATGGTTCAGCAGCCTCTTCCTTGGCTTCATCTCCACATCAGTCTGAAGGCAGCCAGGCAAAGGAGAAAGAGCACAACACCCCTGACACTGAAGCTGCAGGTGAGGATTGGAGTTGAGCTGAGGTCTCGGCTCTGCTCCCTTGGTTCATTGCTGCAGGAAGCTGCCTGTGCCCTGTCGTCCTGCAGAGATGCTGGCCAGTGAGGGAGATGTCCAGAGAGACTGCTCACCTCTCCCTGCCCTCTTTCCCACTGCAGATGAGGTGGACGCCAAAACCCAGGAAGTCAGCATGTGCCTGGAAGACATCATGGGGAAGCTGCGGAGCGCCTTCCCCAACTCTCGAGGTACTCGAGTGAAATCCCCCTCTTTGGCCTCTTACTGCTCCCTGAGATGAGGTTTTCCCCACAGAGCCCTGCCCTGATCCCAGCTTCCCTGCAACGGCCAATCCCCCCCAGTGCCTACAGCCAAGAGCTATGCTGCCACAGTGCTGCTGGGACTGGTGCGTGGCCTGGGCACAGAGAGGATGGGGCAGAGGTTTCACACCTGCAAGGAGAGGAGATCAGAGCTGCCAAGAGTACGGACCAACTAGATTTCCCAAGACGAGCTGCAAGGCAGCCTCCTGCCCGGCTCGGGACCCCACACTCCGGGGCTCCTCACTGCGAAGATGGACAGACCTGCCAACATCGAGTTTGCAGCGATCACCTTGAGCCACCTTTTTGCTTCATCCCTGTCCAGACCTCTCTCCAGGAGAGATGGAAGGAATGGTGCGAGCTCTCCTCACTGCTTGTGGACGGCTTTTTCCGGCAGGGATCGGAACTTGGGGGTGTGTGTGTGGATGGTGCTCCACTCGCCCAGTGGGTTTTGGTGTTGGTCTTTCTGCGGCCCCTCTGTGCTCCAGCCCAGCAGCAGCACTCAGTCCCTTGCCCATGCTGCCCACGTGCATGCTGGGGGAGATATTGCTTGGTGCCAGCACTAACACGAGGTGGAGGAGAGCTTACTTCTCTGCCCACACAGACCCTTGCCCACTTTCTGCCATCCCTGAGCTGGATCCTCCTGGCTCTGCAGCTGCCCCGTTCTAACCAGGTGGCTCCAGGTCCTATTTTCCTGACGTCTCTATTTCTCTTTCAGGTATGACCTCCCTTATGTAACACCTCCTGTCAGCCAGAGGCTTTTCCTAACCAGCTACCTGGCTGCTTTTTTCCCCTCTTCTCTCCCTGCCATGCTCCCTTTGCTGTGGCAGACCTCGCACAGACTCCTTCCAAGCCAGTTGTGCAGGATGCTTGCCAACTCCAGAAGATCTCAGGGGAACATAGATCGTGCAGGAGCAGGACTGTGGGCTCCCCAGGAGGCTGGCTTGGTCACTCGACCACCTTGTCCAAGCTTGGTTGGAAAGGTGCAGAAGAAATAACTGAAGCTGTGAAAGCTGCCTGGCTCCCCCAGTGCTTGCAGGCTGCTGCTGCCTTTGACGGCAGCCCTCGGGGGATGCAGAGCACAGCATCCTGCTCCTCTTCAGCTGTGCCCAGGGCCTCCAGGTTTACGGGCACCAAAACACTCCTGGAGCCACCCGGTTTTTAAAAGAACTCTTTCTAACAGCATCCAGCTACCAGCCTTATGAATTGAACTCTCTCTGCCACCCAGGGCTCCGCAGCCAGCCAGGCACATACCATCTAGTCAGGAGAGTCTGCAAGGTTTATGGAATAGGGATGAGTCCATGTTAGAGCATCAGCCCAGCTCATAGCCTTATCTTGAGAGGGTCTTTATAACAGAGCCTTATCTTTTAATTTGCTTATATTTCTATTTATATTATATATATATATTCTGTACTTAAATACTCTCATGGACTCCATTAAATTCTAATACTGTAAGTGCAGCTGTCCTTCACTTTCAGTCCAGCCCAACATCTGCTCCCATGGGGACCAGCACCTTCCCTGTTGCTGGTGCTGCCTTGGAGCAGGGCTGCTGTGAGGAGAGCTCAGCAGAGGGCCAGACCAGCAGCCGATAATCTGTCCTGCCTGGTTTTGTGGGGAGCTCTGCCTTTGCTGTGGCACAGAGAGCCTGCCCTGCCAGCACCCAGCTCCATCCCAGGGAAGCCTCAGCTCCTGCAGCCGCCCATCCCCACAGTGCTGCAGGGAAGGGTTTCTCCAGCCATAGTTCCAGCCCTGAGGCCACCAGGATGTTGAACTATGATGCAGGAGCGTATTGGTGCCCCCACAAGGAGCAGCTGCCCTACTGCTGTCCCCTCGATTTGAGGTGGGCTGAGGGGCTGGAGACACTTGTTGGAAGCAGACGAGTCCAGGTGGGCAGTGGAGGAGGCTGTTCTGCAAGCTGGCAGGGTGGCTTGGTGATGGTGGCTCATGGTCCTGAAGGCTCCCTCAGGCTGGCTCATGCTGTGTTATGTCGAGAAAGAGGTAGAGTCAGACGCTGTGGAGGCTGCGATGGCCCTGGTGCTCTGGGGCCACAGGCTGCAGAGGGACGAGATGCCTGAGCCCTTGGAGCAGGGCAAGGGCACGAGCAGGGTTGTAGGCTGGTGTGAAGCATCCTGCCCGAAACAGGGCTTACTGCAAGGACAGGGATGGAGCTGTTGTTGCTGGCTGGGATAGGACGCGGTGGTGAGCTGTTCAGGGAGATTCGGACCAAAGCAGCACAGGGCTGTGTGCTCAGCTTTGGTGTGTGGGCAGAGGTGTGAAGCCGTGCCCACATCAGGGATTTGGTGGCATGAGCCTTACAGCCTGGTGTTCGGGGTCTGGTGCTGCAGCGTCCGCTGGCAGCGATGCAGGGTGCTGTCCTTGCCAGCCCCTCTAGCACCCAGGCAAGTGGCAGGAGTGCAGTAGCAGTGGCATTGGTGTTAGGCTGGCTGTAAGCATGCTGTGTGGCAGGCTACTTGTTTGACTGTGGTGAGGGACCACATGCCATCCTCCAAGACCCATTTGCCCCCTCTGTTATCCCAGTGACAGGATGGGGGGAGCATGGGGAGGAGCGAGGTTTAGGCCTGTGGATGAGGCTGGGAGTTATCCAGCCTGGGGGTAGCTGGAGGAAGGAAAAGACAGGAAAAGGGCACAGCTGTAGGCCCTGGTGCCAGGTGCAGGGAGCAGTGGCAGCCAGGCTGTGTGCTCAGGCTGCATTGGGGAGCCAGGATGTGGCAGGGAGGGGAGCAGGCTGGCTAATGCTTTGGTAACCATGTACTGTGGTGCTGCTGTCCTTGACGCTTCACACCATCTCTGCTCTGGAAAGAGAATAAATTTGTATTTATACTGAGACCCTGATCAGTGCTCTGGCTCTTCTATCTGTGCATCTCAGCTGAGCTAGGGCAGCTTCTGGCACCGTGCCATCCTGGCACTGCTCCTGTAAGGCTTCTGGGACATGGATGTCCCCATCTCCCGTGTCACCCTGACTGTCCACACCATTCGAGGCAGAGCAGAAGGTGTGAGCAGGGGCCTCGGGCAGTCAAGACACGAGTGCAACTCCCCATGACCATCTTCTTCACCCTCTTCCAGCAAGGTCTGCTCAGGGCCACGCAGCGGGCTGAGATAGAGGCTGTATGAGAACAGTCCCTCTTCCTCACCCAGGAACTTCTGCTGTAGGAAACCCTTCAGCTCCAGGAAGGATGTAGGCAGCAGAGGGATGCTGAGCAAGCAATCCTCTCCCTCTGTGCCTTCTCCCTGGAGCCCCATTAGGTCTCAATTGCCCAGAGGTGTCTAGGTTCCTCTGCCCCAAGTGCTGCCCATGTGCCTCATGTCTCTATGGCACAGCGAGGGGTTCAGCTGAAGACTAGCCCAGGGCAAGCCTGGGGGCTCTCAGGCCCTCCCCATTACATAGGGTGCAGCCCAGCCTTGGCTGATGGTGAAGCCTGCCCAGGACTGAGACTTGTAGGACCCTGCCTGGAAGCGCTGGCAGTGTTGGGCAAAGGCTTAACACGGTGCTGCTGCAGGGAAACACGGGGACAGCTCTCACACGAGAGATTAAGGAGCTTAAATGGGGGTGAAATGCAGCCTCTTTAACTCCCCCTCTCAACGGTAGAGCAGAATGCCCCAGCCCCATCCCTCTGCCTCAGGCTCCAGGGCAAGGCAGGAGGCATGGGCTGCGATCAGGGAAACCAATCACGACCAGAAACACATCCAGCACATGGTGCCAGGGAAGAGCTTTTATTTCTCAGCCAGCAAAGTTCAGTGGGGCCCAGCTAAAGGCACTGGAGCCGATGAGTCAGGGCAAGGAGGCAGCAGACACTACTGCATAGTGGGCAGGGTGAGGACAGCATTGTTCTTGTGTCACTGCAGGGCCCGTCCCCAGCCCTTGGGCCTCCCTCTTGGGGTACAGCAGCCCTGCTGCCTCTGCTGTGCCCCCTCATCAGTGGTCCAGCAGCCTTTCCCCCAGCCAGGGGGAGCCGGCCCTGCTCAGGGCTGGCTGTGCCCCAGAGCTGTCACCTCGAGCTCTCTGCTCTCGCTGCACTGCCCTGTGGCTGCACCCCCCTCCTTCCCTGGCTGGTACGGGGGAGGCGGGTACTTCTGCCCCTCTGCCCAGCTCCTCGTCTGCCCCCGAGTGCCCAGCCTGGAGCACTGTCCCAGGGGTGCTGTCTGGGAGGACGGTGCCTTCCCCAGAATTTCCTTGGCTGCTGCCTACTTGCTGCTCCCTGCAGCTCCCCTCTCTCAGCACCTCTCCAGATGGTTCATCCCCGAGCTCTGAGTGCCCCCCAGCTGGCCCCAGCCCTTTGGTGAGGGACCCTGGCTCTGGGGCTCTGCCTGGCTCAGCACTGGCCACACTCCTTGTTCCACTTCCCTTTGTCCCGCTGGCTCCCTGCTCCAGCCCCTGCCGGAGCTCTGCTGCCTCTGTTCCTGCTGCTGCCCCACATTGCCCTACAGCCAGCTTTTTCATCTCTGCTGCTGGGCTCTCTTCCTCGTCATCCTCCTCCACTTTCTCCTCCTCTACCTTCTCTCCCTCCTCACTCTTCCCCTCTTCTTTTTCTTCCTCCTCCTCCTCCTTCTGATCTTCCTCCTCTGCCCCCCTCCCTGCTCCCCAGCTCTCTGGCTCTGCCCCACAGGTGCCCAGGTCTGCTTCTTCCCCCAGTCCTGTCCCATTCCTCGCTTCCACCTTTGCCCCCGCAGGCTGACCCTGGGCTGCTGCTCCTCCTGGTGCTGCCCCTTTACACCCAGTCCTGGGAGTCCCTTGTTCTGCTTGGTCAGCCCCTGGTTGTTCTGCTTCTTCAGTCTCTGCACTCCACTCCCCCTGCCCAGGGGTCTCCAGGACCGCAATCTCACCCTGAGGTGCCTCTTCCTGCAGCATCACCCCGTCCCCCACCTCCCCGCTCCCCTGCCCCTTGCTGGCCGGCAGCCCCTGAGGAGGCTGGAATAGCCCCTGGTATCGCTTCCGATCCTCCATGTGCTTCTTCCTCATCCTCTCCCCAAGCTGCTTCAGCTCCTTCTTGACGGCAGCTGCCATGGAGGGGTCAAGGTGAGCCACCCGCAGGAAGTCCTCTCGTGCCTCCCGCTCATTCCAGACAGCAGCATGAGCCTTTGCCCGTTTGAAATAGGCCTTGGCGTTGTCTGCTGGGACAGGAGAGCCCCCAGCTGGGGTCCTGCAGCTCAGGGCACCAGCCACAGGAGCTGGAGACCCTGGGAACGCAGGGGACATGAAGTACAGGTACCATCATAGGTGGACACACTTGTAGGTAGGGGTACCATCATGGGCAGGGGCACCTGGGCCATGCACGTACCACCATGGGACATGGGGTGCAGGGACCATCATGGGCAAGGAGAACCATGGTGGGCAGGGAGTCTGGATGACGTGGGACAACATCGTGGGCAGAGGGACCTAGAGGATGCAGGGTGCAGGTACCATCGTGGGCAAGGGAAACCAGGGACATGGGCACTGTCAAGGGCAGGGGGACCTGGGGCACAGGTTCTGCAGTGGACATGGGGATCCAGATGACATAGGTACCATCACGGGCAGAGGGATGTGACATAAACATTGTCATGGACGGGGGATCCAGAGGACAGAGGCCCCGGGAGCCGCGGGAACAGCAGCAGCAAGGGTGGGATGCAGGGCACAGGTACCGTTGTGTTTCTGGAGGAGCTCTGTCGTGTGCTCCAGCACCTCGTAGTACTCGCCCAGCTCCAGCTGGCACTGGCAGTAGTTGAGCACCAGTGGTGTGACCAGGCTCTCCAGCTTCAGCCAGCCATCCTCCCACGGTTTCTCCTGCCCAAGGAGCCACAGCGGGTGGTTCACAGCTGTCGCTATCCCCTCCCCAGCACCCAGGGCCCACAGGGCAGTGCTTTGCCGAGGAAACCCAGGCAGGGATGACAGGAGGTGGCTGGGTCCTGCTCACCTTGGCCTGGAGGTTCCTCAGGCAGATGACAGCCTCCTGGTACTTTTCTGCCGCCTGGCCAAACTCCTTGCGGAGGACGAGGCGGTTGCCCTCGCTGTGCAGCACAGGCACTGCTGCCAGCTTCTCCTCCTTGCTCATGGCCCAGGTGTCACGCTTGTATGCCGAGGGCTCCTCCACCTGCATGGGTGGCGTGAACTGAGTTGCCTGCCCTGACCGTTCCCATGCTGGCAGCCATCCCCACCATCCCCCTTACCCGGAACAACTCCATGATGAAGATGAGGGGCTGTGGTGTCCGCTGCAACTCATCCAGGTCGTCATAGCCCGTGCTGTGGTAGTCAAACATGTTGCCCATGCCACAGCGGTGCTTCTGCCCTTCCAGGGGGTCCCGGCCCTCCGCAATCCTCCGCATGCCCCTAGAGACCAGGGCGTACATGCCCGTGTGCTGCAAGGAGAGGGAATGCTCCCACTCAGCTGCGTGGGGCCAGCCTGAACCCCCTTCCTCTGGGGAAGTCCCCCAGTGCCATGACTAAGTGACACCTGTGTCCCCTGTGCTTGCACCAGGCAGGCCCAGAGCATCTTTGGGGTGCATGATGCTGGGCCCTGGCTCTGTAGAAAGGAGAGTGGGCTCCTGCGGGCCCCTCACTCACGATGGCATCACACCAGAACTCTGCCACCTCCCCAGCTCTCATGGAGCTGAGCAGCGTCTCCCAGATCTCCAGCTTGAACATCTTGCCCACGATGATCTCCATGGGGATGCCAGCTTTCCGGCTGTCGTCGATCACTGTCCGCTCAAAGTCATCCTTCAGTGTCTGGAAGTGGAACGTGATCTGCCCCAGAGAAAACTTCGTGTTGAGCCAGGCTAGACACTGCAATGAGGACCCTCCATCCCCTTGTCAGCCCCGAATCCCTCTGCCACAGGGCCAGGATGTGGGCCCAAGCCTGGTCCCAGTAAGGTGCTGGTTTGATTGGCTGCTCTCCAACTGCAGTAGGAGATTATGCCTCCTACCCACTTGTCTTAGACAACAAGCAGATGGTGGAGTGTCTTAACGCCCACCGGTGCCGTATCTTGCTGTTCTCTTTGGATCCCCCTTTATAACACAGTGCAGAGAGTGCTCCCACAGCATTCACCAGGACCTGGCAGAATGCACACTGGTCTGCCCACATCCACGGGCTGAGAAGTCTCGGAAACCCCCAAGACCTCCCTGTTGGCACCCCTCACTTCTGCTTGACACACACCAGGAAAGGCAAATTTCCAGCAACCCCTTGTGGCCGCTGAGCTCCAATGGCCCCAGGACAGAAGGAGGTAGGTAACAGCACCAGTGCAAGGTGAAGGCAGTAGCCAATGTCAGCCATCACTGTGAGAGCAATGTGGCTGCCTGTGCCCAAAACAGCCCTGCCTGCATCCCACTTGCAAGGGATCTCCTGGAGACAGCACTTCCCCATCCCACAGACCTGGAGCGTGGCTTGTGAGCAGGGAATCTGCCATGGGCAGGGATGGCAGTGCTGGACCCTCTCCCCTCTCCTAGGGCTCTGGGCTAACAAGCAAAACAACTTACCTTGCTCCCATCCTGCAACTTTGGCAGCTCCCCTTGGCCTCCATGCAGAATCTTCTTTTTGACCCCTTCCACATTCAGCAGGTAGGTTTCCTCCATGGCTACTCCTGCTGGTCCCCAAGAGCTGGTCACAGGCACATGTTCACAGGCGTGCTCCAGCCCTTCCCCGAGCCCTATGTCTTCTTCAGAGTATCTCCATTTCTTGACTATCTGGACACATATATCATCACCCAGGCTGCCACTGGCCTTTTGCTTTCTGTGCTGCGGGCAGAGCTTGGAAACCTCCCCTTCCCCTGCCCTTTGGGTTGTGAGAGTGGCGTCCTGCCGCAGCACACCCTTGCTGAAGCTGGCAGTGCCCTCTGTTGTGTTCTGGAACTGCCTTTCTAATCCTCTTCCCACCCTGCCAGGTTAATCTGGGATTTGCCTGCCTAGTCTGCGAGGAATAAAAGAAACTCCCTGATCTCGTTCCTCCTGCAGTGACAGCTCTGGGGTCCCCTTCGCACACAGTCTCACTTTGAGCCGTGAAAGGAGCATTTCGGCGAAGGAGCCAGCAGTGCTGATGTGAGCAGCAGCCAGGGGCTGCATGTGGTCAGGTACGAGATGGCAAGAGGTAGTGCTAGTCTGTGCTCTGGAGACCACGGAAGAACAGACCAGGGTTGGACATGGTACTTTACTGAGTCTGGTTTGCAGACACAAGCATTCCTTAAACACAAGAACAAGCTCCTACCAGGCTACAGTCCATCAAGTCCAAGACTCAATAAAATGCAGAAAGCTGCATCGCACTGCCCCAGGGAGAACTAAACCCTTCTGAGAGAATGGTGCTGAATATTTACATTAATTTCAGTGTTTTGCTTTCTCTCACAGGCATAGTCCAATTCTTTAGCTCTACCAGTCAAGCCCAGCACAATGTGTGCGAGAGCAGCTCTAGACACGGAGCCTCTAGCACTACCCAGCAGCACACCTGGGAGCAGAGGTGCACAACTAAAGCAAAAACTTCAGCACGGCAGGTGAACGCCACTTCCATCTCTGCTCACGGGTACAAAGACCCAGGCCTGCTCCTCACTTCTCCATGAGGGACTCCAGCTGCTCCTGCAGGGACGTCATCTGGGAAGAGAGAGTGAGGCATTACAGTTAAGGCATGGCTGGGACTCCAGGCAGCTCCAGCCCAAGCACTTCTGTGTGTCTGCGGATCTTCCACCTACACCAGTGGCTGCTTTGCCTCTGTACTGCAGAGAGCCGTGCCTGGGCACCTCTGGGGCAGAACTCAGCACTGCCCACAAGGTGAAGCTGCACAACAGGAACCCCAGAGTGAGAACCTCCTGCTTTGGTACCTGGTTGAAACTCAGCAGAGCCGCACGGGCAGGAAATCTGCCAAGAATCTACAGCTACTGCCTTTCTTCTACATGGGCGCTAGTGGGTTTCTGTGTCATGCTTTACCCCAGGCAGCAATCCCAGCAGCCTTGGACTGCTGACTAGACATGGTTTAGCTCACTGCTCATCTAGAAGGAAGGCTGCAATCAATCCCACTTCCTATACCTCCTTGTGCCTTAGGAAGCTCCATGCAACTACAGATGAGGTACAACCACATCTGACCCGTAACACTGGAGTTCAAAGCAGCTGGTGTGGTACAAGATTCAGGAAACTTTGTCAGAAGCCAAGCCTAGAACTGTGTCATGCCCCAGTCCTTCCCACTCCACTGTGCAAGTTTCCTCACCTGCTGCTTCTCTCTCTCTTCCTGCTGCTTGAACTCATCCAGCACAGCCTGGAGACGGGTCTGCAGAGATAAACACATCAGACCACAGTTACCAATGCATTCTCAACTGAAAGGGTGCTGGCACAACATGCTAAATGCTGCAGCAAGCCCCAGGCTGCACTGACAACCAGCCCCCTTATTGCCTGCAGTTTCATGAACTGCTTTGCCTCCACAGGGAAATGCTGGAGTATGTAAGGTCACACCATGATTATTTTTAACCTAGCAGGCAAAGGCCCCTGGCTTTTCCATGGCAGCAGCTCAATCAGTCTGCTGGATATAATGGCAAGCCAGTGCTGAGCAGAAGACCTGAAGAGACCCTAGGAGAGCTCTCACCTTGAGGGCTAGGTTCTCCACTTTCATGATGAGATCTTCCTGGCGCTTCCTCCTGTCCTGGGTCTCCTGGAGTTTACTTTTCAGGTTGTCAATCTGTTTCTGAATCCCCATGACTGGAAGAGAGAGTGAGCTCGGATCCAGAGTAGCAGCAGCACACCTGGGCAGCACAGCCTGCCTAGCACCCCAGTGATTCTGCTGCGCTTTGCCACCCACTCACCTATCTGGTTGGAACCCTCATTCTCCTGTTGCTGCCCATCGGACTCATTCAGCTTGTCCTGCAGCTGCCTCTCCAAGTCCTCCTCAGTGTCCATAATGTTAAGGTCTTCATCATCATGATGATCCCTCTCATCTTCATCTTCACTGCTGCTGCTGATGTCATTAAATATCTCCCGCAGTTCATCATGTTCTAGAGGGATGCAACAGAGAAAAACACAGCTGATGACCTCCCAGCATGCCTTGCCTGCCAGGGACCATGTCAGTACAGAGTGCCTGTCTCAACGTCCTCTCTCCTTCGCCCTGGTTAGGGCTTACCCTAGAGAGAATGGGCTCAGCTGATTACTTAGTGGCTAGAAAGAAAACAACAGCCTTCTCCACCGCACCTGAGGAGCCATGTCCTTGCTTATGTCCCGACATCCCTGGGGAAGAGAGGTCCAGGCTTGTGAGTGAACCATGGTTGTCTACTTCTTTTGTTTCATCTTCAGCAATGACTTCCCAGCCTGACAGCATGAACAGATGAGTCAAAGGAAAAAGTAGAACATGAAAGATGCAATACCATGAAATAATGCTAAAAGCTGCAGGAGATCACTGCCCCTCCGACAAGTCTGGCCCTGCAGCTATGGATATCCAGGACGAACCACCCCAGTCCCCTCAAGTTTCGTCTCAGCACAATAGTACAGTCCACAATGAAGGTCACCACAAAGAAATAATGAGCTTTGAACAAGGCAAAGATGAAGCTTCAGATGAAGCTGAGCTTGTCTCTCCGCAATCCCCAGCTCACACGTAGTGTCCTGTCCCCAACTTGAGCCTTTTTTCTCCTAAAAGGATACGGACACTGACAGCTTCTGCATCTGTGCTCAGGAGACGCTTCACCTCTTTTTCCACATCAGGAGACTCAATATACTGGGTCAGAGAAGAGAAAAAGAACAGAGACACTGTTAAATGCCTCCTGCACGCTGCTGGTGCTGGTCAGCTGCAACTCTCCACCTCTGGACAGAGCCTTATTTCACACCTCTCTTTTATGCCTTCTGCTCACCCTTTGCTTATGCTCATCCTAAAAGTAATTTATGCACCTCCAGAAGCAATCCCTCTTTTTTGTACAGAGCTCCTTGGTGGGTTGTATGCTCTCATTTTCCTATTTATACTACTTATGAAATAACACTTTCTGTGTGTATGCAGGAAGTCCTTGAGGTGCTGTTTCCTGATGGATGGTCACCTCAACTCCTTCCCATCTCATCAAAAAGATTTCATTTTTCACTTTTAAATTAGACAGGAATCTTAATGCAGTGACATCAAATCTCTCCCGTAGGCTGTAAGAATGTCTCAAGTAATTTGTTTCCCAAATGTCATGTAGAATAGCAATCCATGCTGTTCTCGGAAACTGCAAAGCAGAGAACAAATCTTCCCAGCCTCACAGTGGTGCCTCGCCCTAACACCTTGCCTGGCTTGTGCATATGCACAGAGGCAGCCTGAGCTCCATCTGTTGTCACTCCCCCAGCTGAAATGACAGTTATTCTATTTGTAGGGCTGCTTGTTGGGAAAGTGAACGGGCCATGCATAGAGAGAAGATTTCAGCCGAGAAAGCAGGAATGAGTGAAGCCTCATTTCCACGCAAGTCTTCCTTTTTTCTCTGTGAGCAGGAAGAAACGTGCTATGGCAAGGCAGCTGCAGGAATGCAGTCCAGCTGTTCTCTGCAAAGAGGATTTTCCCCTCAGGAGCATCTTGGAAACCATGGAAGAACCAGCCAAAGAAGTGTTTAAATCTACTACCCTCCCTCCACCCTCACTTCAGGCAAGGAAACGTGAAGCAATGGTAAGAAATTACATGTTTTCTGGATTAATAGACAGTTACAGCTCTAAAGTCTCTGCCTTCCTATCCCTTGGCTATTGCACCTGCACCTGTGTAAGAAGCAACTCACCTTCTTCTTAGCTGTCTTCCGGAATCGTCTCTTCCGTACATTTTTCAGGGGAAGAGTGACTGTGACAGAGGAAACATACGCATGTGTCAGGCAGATGGGCTAATGGGTGAGCTGCATGCCAAAGGGAGAAGATCCCTTCAGGAACAGAGAGTACTGAAAATGGAGCAGCAGCATGGCTGGGACATGGCAGTGGTGAGTGTCCTGCACAGCTGTGGGGACACTGGGTGGTGGGATGGAGGGGTTTGGCATGGCCTCTACTCACTGCCATGGTTCCAGATGAATTTCTTCTCTCTGTCCTTGTCCTTCTTCTTGTTTGCCTTGGGGTCAGTGCTCACAGTTTGCTCTTCCAAAGGTGGATAGAGATCACCATCCACAGTGCAAACAAGCATCTGGAATCCCCACATAAACACAAAGGGTGCTTATTGTAACACAAAGACCAAAGGATGTGAAAACTTTTCTGGAAAATTAACAGTGACTGCCCACTGCATGTTGTGAGCCAAAGGGATTCATGGACATGGGCTATGAGAAACACAGATTCACACCCGGCTCAGTTCACATCTAAACACAGCAGCAGTTAAGCTGTTACAAGGAAAAACACATTTCATGCTTCAGAAATGGGATTTCTAAACACCAAGCGGAGTAGGGAATTTTAAACTGCTAATATTGTGAGAATACAGAAATTGGCTATGTTATACTGGGTGTTCAGCTGCTAAAGTGTATAAGGGTTTTCCTGGAGAGAGGAGCAAGGAATTAAGCTGTTCGGCAGGCAAGAAGGACAGCCCATACCTGGCAAATATCTGCTGTCTTATAGAAGGTCTTCTTGTCAATGGTTTTTAAGCTCTCGATGATGCAGGGCAGATCCACCAGCTTGGCTGCCAGCGGCACTCGGTCTACACGGACAATCCCATGGCGTCCATCTGCTGCAGAAAGCCATGGGACAGGTCAGTGCTCTCGCTAAACAACTAAACTGAGCAATACAATACATTCCTGGGCAGCAGAAATTTCATGGGAAAACACATGCAAGTTGCACAGCTTCACTTGTGGACAGTCAGAGGAGTTTTAAGATGCCCTGATCCTGTGCACTCACCATGTAGCTCAATAGTGAGCCTGTCCTTCAAGTTGACATTCCCGGACTGTACCGCTCGCCGCACAGTGGAGGCATATTCCTGGGAAGTTTGGACAGATTTACGTCAGGGCTGGGTGTGCTTCCTTCAAGAATCATTGAAGGTTTCTGTACAGCCTACTCAGCTTTAAACACCCCTGCCATCCCAACACAGAAAACCAACTGCAAGAGCCACAGTAAAAATTGCACCCTCCCCCCAATATCACAGGTTACCTCTGTGACTCTGCTGCTCCCAGCACCCTTCACACACCCTGATGTGATATGGCTGTGACCGTGGTGTGAGGCCCCTGCCAGAGGACCACAGCTCCGGGGGAAGCTACAGCTCCCCTCACCAAGCTCTTGTGATCTCAGCAGGACAGTCTCAGCTTTAAGCATCTAAGAGCCACAAGTGAACTGACAGCCATAGCAACAGAAGACTCAGCGCTTGCTGAAGCTCTACGTTACAGAAATTTCCTCCCTCATCCCCTAAATTGTCTTCCGAGCCTCCTGCTCTACGTCACAGGAGCACCTCTCAAGACGAGGTCGTGGAAAACCTGCTCAAATGAGTGGGAATGGGCTACCCAAGGCCAAAAGCATCTGGATTGCTTTCACGTCCCTTGCCCGGTCTGCAGATTTCTCCGTGGCTTCCTCCACCCCGCTAACCCCCCTCCCACGCTCGGTGCTCGCCGAGCAAAGCGGCCTGAGCCGCGTGTAAGACCCGAAGGCCGCCGCCGCACCGTGCCGGACTGAACGGTCCCTTACCGGCGGCAGCCGCAGCACGAACTGACTCTCCAGCTCATGCGGAGCATCATCCTTGCTCTTACTCATCCTTCTCCTTCAGATCGGAAAACAAGACACGACCCCTTGGGCACCAAGAAGGGTCCTACCGGATAATCCCAGCCCAGCACCCCCGGGGCCCGGCTCTCGCCCACGGGCGTGCCGCACCCGAGCGGGGGGAGCTGCGGCCCGGGACCGCGCTGTCGGGATGCCGCTCCCGGCAAGGCCTGGCCGGCGCTCACGGGCACCCCGAGACCCCGCCCCAGCCGCGCTCAGCCGCGCCCGGCCGCTGCCCCGGGCGGAAGCCAGGCCCGGTGCGCCGTCATAGGCTCCCCCGGTCCTGCAGTGCCCGTTCCGTTCCGGCGCCGGGGGAAGGATGTTGGCGGCGTACCGGACGCGGCGGCCGCCAGAGGTGGGACTGCCATGGGGGGCGTGGGCGGGCGGGCCGGCTTCTCCGTGGGGCTCGGCCTGGCCCTGGCCTCCAGCGCCTTCATCGGCGGCAGCTTCATCCTCAAGAAGAAGGGGCTGCTGCGGCTGTGCCGCCGCGGCCGCGCCCGGGCAGGTACCGCGGGCCGAGGGGCGGTGGGGCGGGGAGCGCCGAGCGCCGCGGCACCTCCGCCGAGGCTCGCGGGCGGGCAGCCCCCGGGCTGCCGCTGCGGCCGCTCGTTCCCCGGACACTGCGGCCGCCTCGGCCTGCCCTCGGCCGCACCTCTCCATGCTGTGGGTTTTTTTGGTGGAAAAGTGGGCTTTTTCCGCTGGGACGGCCGGCCATCGCCCGTGACCAACACAGACACGGTTCTAGAACCGCTCACGTGTTGTCGAAACTGCTTCTTTTCAAATCCGGGAGAACCAGGGGATTTTTATCTTTGGCTTCAGGCTGAAAGAATGAGTGTGGCCCATGTCTGGGACCGGCCGGTGTGTGACAAGGCCGGCAGACCCAAGGCGGCCGGGCACTGCGGGGAGATCACGCCGCTTCTCCGAGGCGGTTCTGGCAGGATGACGAGTCTTCTGTGCGGTTCCATCTGAGGTTTCTGTTTCTTTTCCTTCCTTCTCTCCTTAGGGCAAGGCGGTCACGCGTACCTGCGAGAATGGCTTTGGTGGGCAGGGCTGCTGTGCAGTAAGTACCCACTGAAACTGTAGCAAGACATACTTAAAAGTGTGCTTGTCTTTGTTTCTGGTTGCTTTCATGTTTTATTATTACGATTGTTGTTTCGCTAGTTGATTTTTATCTGAGTGTCTGAGGATGATGTTGATCTAATTAGAAATCTAAAGTGTTCTAAAGTCTCATGCATTACCAGGTTTCTCTGCTAAATGGGAATTGAGGAGCTGGTCTAACTGGGTTGTGTTAAGTGCTTCTGAAATGGCCTGCCCAGACAATGTAGTTATAACGACACATCCAGCACTGTGGGTTTAGTGCTACAGCAATTTCAGCAGTTCTGGTTTACACTTTTCAATGTTAATAACCAATTGGAGTTGATTTACCCTTTAAAAAGCTGTTCCAGGAGAAGAACATGACTTAGAAATGTGAAACAGGTCAAAACTCCTTTCAGCTTTATGGAAATATTTTTCTGTGGTTACTGCTCAACTGCATAGCCACGTGTGACTAAGGATCACCTTGTGTAACCATGAGCCTTCTCTTCCTAAGAGAACTTATATTGTGTTTCTGCTTGTTCTTGCTGATGCTGTTCCTTCCTGGTTGCACAACATATCTCAGAGAAATGCAGGATCCTCAGGTGGAAACTGAGGCTCTCTTCTGACTGCACTCAAACTTGTATTACACAGAATTGCTCCCACTTTGACGCTCACCTGGCAAAGTTTCTATTGCAGTGGGAGTTGGAGAAGCAGCAAATTTTGCTGCCTATGCCTTTGCCCCTGCAACGCTGGTAACTCCACTGGGTGCTCTAAGTGTCCTTGTTAGGTAAGCAGCCTCAGAAACACCCTTACCTCACCTACCACCCCTTAGTGGTAAAAGCAGTTGCTCTGCTTTCCTCTCTGTCTTCCCTCTGGTACTCCATCCCTTGACCTAATTAATTATTTTGGGGTTTTTTATTGTCTTTCAGTGCAGTTCTGTCTTCCACCTTCCTGAATGAGCAGCTGAATGTTCATGGGAAGATTGGCTGCATCCTGAGTATATTGGGCTCCACGGTGATGGTGATCCATGCTCCGCAGGAAGAAGAGGTTTCCAGCCTGGAGTCAATGGCAGAGAAACTGAAAGATCCAGGTACTTGAATAAAAGAGGTCCTGTCAGCTTCAGGCTTGGAAATGACAGTAGAAGGTAGGATACAACTTGGCTAGATTGGGAAGGACTGAACTAAAGGGTAATTGAGCTGTTTCTTGTTCTGCGCACCAGTGGAGGAGAGATTCCCCTGTGTCCAGGATGGCTTGTGGGTTGCCTTCTATGGTGGGGAAAGGCTGGGGTCTCCATGGTCTAAATATGAGAGATTGCTGACAGTGAAACAACATTTATTGAGTGTGCTCAGAGGATTTACACCTTTTTAACTAGCTCAAAACACAGGGGAAAACATAGGAGGACCTGTCAGCTTCAGAATGGCTTTTTAGGATCATTGAATCCTCTTGACCCTGGGTGAAAGAAGCAGACGGGAAACCCACATCACAGAGAGGAAGTCTGGGTCATGCTCCCAAGTCACTGGGTCTGTGCCAAAGCAAGGATGAGAACTTGGATCATTAACAGTTACCAATCGTGCTTTTTTTTGTACTGTCTATGAGGTATAGATGCAAAAAATGAAGAGCATGGGAATTAGCTGCAGCTGTCAGCAGAAGGGTTGGACTGTGGCAGTGCTGGGATAGGAGAGGGAATTCTTGTACACAAGGGTGGCAGTAGTGCAGCTGAGGGAAGACAGAGGAGGAACCTCAGGCAAAGATGAACAAGTGATTTAACAAGTCACACCCAAGATCAAGTAGTACTGATGTTAGAGGATGAATCAGGTTGCAAGGATATGATTTGGGCAATAGCATGAATGGCAAAATAAGCCACAGGAGATGGAGGAAGGAAGCACACACGTAGAAGAGCAAAGCAGAGTAACAGGTAGATGCTGCAGCTCATTAGGAGGAGTGCTCTGGCAGGGCCTCACGCTCCTGTGATGTGGCGCTTTCCTCTTTATCCCACCACAGCCTGCAGAGTTCAGCTAGGCCTTCCCAAGCCTTCTGCCACCCTCCTGGGCCTCCTGCAGAGCTATGCCCCCTCGTCCTTGTGGACTACAAACCCCCCACCTCCACTAGTGCCATAGACCGTGGCTGTGCTCCTACTCCTTCCAGCACAGGTGGCTGTATCCCCTGACAGGCTGACCTGTGGGGTGGTGCTGTGATCTGCAAAGAGCTGCTGTTTTCTCTGCAACTTTGCTTAGGCTGGAGACCAACTGTTTCCCAACCCTGGTTCCTACAGGTGGAGGCTAAAAAGACAGACTGATGGGGCAGTTTTCCACCTGTCCTCCATTTCTACTTGCTGTTCAGTTACATCTGTCAGTGGTGCTACTGTGCTCTGATAGAGGTCTTTTAATTCTTCTTTCCCCAAGGATTCATTGTATTTGCTGCGTGTGTCCTGGTGAGCTCCCTTCTGCTTATCTTCGTGGCTGGACCTCGTTATGGGCAGAGCAACGTCCTAGTTTATGTTTTGGTCTGCTCTGCCATCGGCTCACTTTCTGTGTCCTGTGTCAAAGGCCTGGGGATTGCCCTGAAAGAACTGTTTTCTGGGAAGCCCGTCCTGAAAGAACCACTGGGCTGGGTGCTCCTGGTGTGCCTGGTGATCTGCATCAGCATCCAGATCAACTATCTGAACAAAGCCTTGGACATCTTCAACACATCTGTGGTCACACCCATTTACTATGTGCTGTTCACCACAGCAGTCATGATGTGCTCTGCCATCCTCTTCAAGGAGTGGCAACACATGGTGCTAGACAACATCATCGGCACCATCAGTGGCTTCCTCACCATCGTGTCCGGCATCTTCCTCCTGCACGTCTTCAAGGACATGCCCTTCACCCCTGACCTCCTGCCCCTCTTCCTACAGCAAGGCAGGGCAGACCTGCATACCTCATGGAGGAGTGCAGACAGACACCAGTCATGTCAGCACCAGCCTCTTCTGCCCTCAGAGGACAAAGGCTCCCAGAGCACAGAGGAGGAAGAAGGTGAAAGCGTGTGAGGAAGCCTCTGAACTGCTAGCTTTCTGCTCCCACTGCTGAGCAGCTCCACTGCAAGGTTGAACATGCTGCCTCAGCTGCTGCTAGGTACTGCTGCACTAGCAGGAGTTGGCAGTTACCATCTACGTGCCCCAGGCACAATACGGGTGACCTGCCACTGCCAGGAGGCTGACGGGGACAGCAGTCTCCTGTGGCTACAGGTAGGAGTCCTGGCAACCACCCAGTTCCTGGGATCTGATGCCTCTTCACTGTTCTTTTATGTGAAAAATTGATCTGCCCTCATCAGGGCACAGGCTTCAGCTGTGCAGAGACCTGCAGCACTAACAGAGTGCTAACCCTTACTGAATGCGAAGACCATGCATCTGGGGAGGTCTCACGAGGTTTTTTTTTTAAAATATACTTAGAAGATTAACAGTTACAAAATAATCTAACATGGTGCTAAGATTACATGGAGAGAAGATCGATGTCTGGCTTTAAAGAGGACATACTTGGAACATTAATTCAGAAATTCCCATCAAGTACTTGTTTTGCTTGCTCTGCTAGAATTTATTTACAGATTCACATCCAAAACAGAATACAGCCAAAACTGGAAAACTTCAGTGGTGCTGCCACGTGCTGCTGTCGCTCTTATGGAGGGATCAGCCTCTTCACGCAACATCTGCTGTGCAGGCTGATGAAGCACCTGCTTACTGTATTCTATTAAAAACCTATTTGTTCAGTTTCTGAGTGCCTAGTGATACATTTGTAACAAGAGCTGGGCCAGTGCTGAAAAGTGTGAAAGATTACAGGGGCAGGAAGAACCATATGGATATTTGAGAGAAGCTCAAGATAGGGATAGGAGAGGGAATCACTTAATGTGGGAACAAGAGTGATCTAAGAGTCCTTAAATATGCAGGTAACTTTCTGAAAGATAACTAGACAGCTGTTTCCTTGCTTACGTCGGTTTGTATCTGCACAGCTTTGTTTAACGCATCCTGAATTTGTTCCCAGGAAGGCTGCTGGCTACAAGCCACCCACATTTGGAACTCTCACATACCCTGTCCAGCATCTACAGCAAATGGATGTGCACAGAACTGTTTTATGAGGTTCCTGTGTAGAGCTTCAAGCCCCTGTCAGTGGGTCACTCCACACTTCCCAGAGCCATGCTGTACATAAACACTATTGAAATGCTATGCTGCCTTTCCAGAAGGCAGACCAGTAGTTTGTTATTTTTCCAGTTAGAAGCTCTTCTCTGTGTCCTGGGGGCAGAGGTACAGAAGACACAGCCATAGGCCTTCTTCCCTCCAGTATCTCCACAGGTAAAGGTGCCTAAGGTTATAAAGTAGCTGGTTACTTATTTCCTGCATTCAGTTTCTCTGAAGAAACTACTTTGCACATCAGCAGGAGCTCTTAACCCTTTGGGGAAGGGGAGGAAAGGCCACAGCCTCTCCCAGAACTAAGTTTGATTCAAGGGACCAAGTTAATTGAGCAACAAATCAGCATTCAGAACAGACCTTCTAGCCAGAAGACAATTACACCCCCTCCCTACTAATTTTGCAATAAACAGGATCACTGGGAAGGAGGAGGAGTGGCAAGAAGGCCAGATTTTCAATTCTCAGTGGTCATTTACCTGAACAAAGGAGAATCTCAGGTTAAAATTTGACCCAGTTGATATTTATTATATTGACCAGGGGAAAGCAGTTAATGGAGCAAGTCAGTACTGACAGAGTTGCGCTGCAATTTGAAAATTTGTCACTTGGCCACATGACTGATTTACCTATGGGAGTATTTTCCAGTAGTGACACTGCCTGGGGTGATGAGAGTGCCCAACAAGCTCTCCTCGCTAAGGGTACCTGTACTGGACTGCCCAGTGACAGCGCCTGCAGGGCTTGTTAGCATCTACCCAGGAGGGTTCGTTTTGTGCAGCACCATTTAAGGCAGTGGTTGCAGGCCGGCCTTGCCCAGAGCTGAGGTTCGCATCGGTGCTGGGAGCACCCTCTGACATGAGCATCACCATCCCTCCATTCAGCTGAGTGGGGGCGTTTCGAACACTCCCTGCACAGCATCAGTAGCCCTGGAGTCCCAGCACACAGACAGCTGCTGGCCTGCGGCGCTGGGAGCAGCATGTCACCCCAAGGAGTGACCGTGCCTCTGTCGTGGGCTCTCATCTGGCTGCAACTTCCCCGAGACTGGCATTTAATTAAATCCTAAACCCCAGAGCTGATCCTGGCTTACTGAGGTGACAGAGCGACCAGGAGCTGGCGTGGCGGAGGGCCTGGCCTCGGGGGGAGGGTCTGGTCTGGCCAGCGTCCCCCAGGGCGCGGGTCCCACTCAATCAGACAGGCTCTCCGAGAAGGCCGACTTCGACTTCTGCGTCTGCTCCAGTCGGTTCAGGATGAACTGGCTGGTGTCGATGAAGCGCTCCACGCAGTTCACAAAGCACGTCTCCGCCCGGCTGTCCAGCTTCGGGCCTGGCTTGTCCATGCACTTCTCCTGCGCACAGCGACGGACCCGTTGGTCCCGGGGCACCGCGGTCCGACCGCCCTGCCCGGGGCCGAGCCTCCTGCGCTTCTTCAGCCCCCGGGCACAGCGGCATCATCCCCCCTCCCCGGGAACCTCATCCTCTCGGGCACAGCGAGGCCCCCCCCCACACTCCCCGCCCAGGGTTCTCCCCCTCCCGTCCCCTCGGGCTCCCCGTTCCCCGACCGCACTTCCCCAGGCTCACGGACTGCTCCGACGAAGGCTCCATTTTGTCCTCCTCCCCCTCCTCCCGCCGGGGGCAAGGGTCAGCGCGGCGGCCCAGCCCGCCTTGCCGCCTGTTTCACCGCCGCGACCCGCGCGCCCGCCCGCCCTCCCTCCTGCCGCCCCGGTCCCCGAAGCCGGCGACCGCGCCCGCCGCTCGCGGGCCGCCCGTACCCAGCACAGCTCGGTCATCTGGTGCACCAGCTGCTGGAAGCGCTGCTTCTGCGTCTCCACCTCGATGAAGCGCTGAAGCTGGGGGTCGGCGCCGCCCAGCCCGCCGGCGGACGGCGCGTCCATCCCACCGCCGGTACCACCACCGCTACCGGGACCGCCGCGCCGCGACCTTCACGTGCCGCGCCGCGCGGCCGCCGCGCATGCGCCGCACCCGCCTCTTCCGCGCGCGCGGCGCATGCTCCCGCCCTCTGCCGGCGGGGCGGAACGCGCGGGCCGGCAGCAGGGACGCCTCCGCGTTGGCAACCGTTTATTGTGCGCGGCCCGCGCGGGGCGGCCCGCGCCGCTGCCGTCCTGGGCTGCGCAGTGCGCGGCCGGTGACAGCGGCTGCGGGGCGGCCGTGAGGGCCCCGGCGCGCGCGGGAGGCGAGCGGCGCCGTGTCCGTGACAGCAGTGCCGAGGTGCCGCGCGGTGCGCTGCGCAGGTCCGTCCCGGCCCAGAAACACCATCCACCGGCAGCGGGCAGGGCTCAGCGGGCCGGGCCCGGGCCGGGTCAGGGCTCTTCGTCCGTCATGTCCAGGATGCTGCCCAGCAGCGCAGCGAAGGTGGGGCGCTCCTCGGCCTTCTGCCGGGGGAGAAGGGCAACCCGCTGGAGCTGGCCAGCTGCTGCTGCTCCCTGCACGCCGGGGAAGCTGCAGAGCTGTGCCAGCCCTCCTGGGCAGCGGGCTGATCACCTAGGGTGAGAGCAACTTACCTCGTGCCAGCAGCTGTACATAATGGCGTAGACCTGCTCCGAGGCCTGCTGTGGCCGGTAGAGGCGCAGGCCTTGGATGACATGCTCTGTTGTCTCACTGTTGTTAAACCGCTCGTAAGGCATTTTTCCCAGAGAGTAAACTTCCCACATCAGAACACCTGTTACAAGAAATGGCAGCGACAGTTCGTGGCACAGGAGCGTCTCTGCCTGAAGCTGGTTTGCAGAGGAGCTCACTGTTGTTGGGACACCCTCTCTTCCTGACCTCCAAGTCACTCATGCCGTGCTCTTACCAAAAGCCCAGACATCAGACTTGCTGCTGAACTTGTTGTACAGAAGCACCTCAGGGGGAGACCACCGCACTGGAAACTTTGACCCCATGGAGCTTGTATACTCGTCATCTAGAACGTACCTGCCGCAGATAAACGGATTTCACATTCCACTGCTCCATGCAACTGACCAAGCCCGAAAGGAATCGACAGCTCTCAGAGTGAGCAGGAGCTGCACTCTGCATGGGTTTCACCCGGCAGAAACAAGCGTATGTTAATCAAGATTGGGGAAGGGATTGAGTGACACACAAGCATAGCAAAAAGGGGATGTGGAGAGAAAGCTGCATCCATGGGACTAGAGGTGGGGGAAAGAAGAAGCAAAGAGGGGGAAAAGGGACAGGGGAAGTAAGAAAGGGATGGTGGAAAGTGGAGAGGCAGAAGGTTAAGCCAGATAGATGAAGCGGAAACACAGGAGAAAGCAGAAGAAAAGCAGAGCTGGAGGATTATGGTGAGAAAGATTAAAGTGCAGAAGAGACTGAAGGATCCCTTCAGATGGGGGACTGAGACAGGAAGGGTGACACAGACGTATCTACCAGACCTGGAAAGGCCAAAATCTGATACTTTCACAATTCCTTGGTCGTTCACCAAACAGTTGCGAGCAGCCTGTGGATGGAAAGATGGAGGCAGTCACTCCTTCCTGCTCCTGCCTCTCTCATCCCCCTGTACTATCTGGAACCCCCACCCAGTTAACACTTTGCCTCACTTTGTCCTGCAGGTTCACCTGGACTGGGGCAAGCTACTAAGTCCTCAGCAAAGATAGCAAGAGAGGCCTCCAGGCATCCTGTTCATGTACAGAGGAACGACTTCCCTGGTGGGATTTTGCCTGAACAAAGCAGCACCAGGAGATCAGGTGCGGCACCTAGCAGGACTGCAAGCTGGCAATGCCAGCCCAAGACCTGACAAACTACAGGCTCAGCTTTTTATGGAGGTCGAGAGGTCCCTTTTCATGCCTGAGCCAGCGATGCTGCCTGTGCTGCCTAATGCAAATCCTGCCCTAGCCATAAATGCGTTTCCTGTCCCCTGGAAAACTACCTAGTCCTGCCCTTTCTGTAATCTCTGCCAACTCATTGCAGAGCAGTGACTTCAGAGTATCCTGCCTGTGCTCAGGTGTGCAGGGAAGCTTAGAGGGATGTTCTGCAGAGAGGGCTGCAGAGCTGCCTCTCCTCATGTTGATGAACTAGCTGGACCCTGTCTAGGACATGCTGTGGCTGTCGCTGAGCTGGAGATGTGTCCTTCAGCCACAGCCCTACCAGGTCTCGGTGCAGGAACTGCTTGGATTCCAGGTACTCCATAGCTTCACAGACATCCTTGCACATCTCCAGCAGCTCGGCAGGCTGGAACCGCCGCCGAGTTTCCCTCAGGAAGTTCAGAAGGCAGCCATTGGCCATGTACTCGGTGATGATGAAGATGGGACGCTGCTTGGTGCAGACCCCATAGAGCTGCACCAGCTTCTCATGAGACAGGTTCCTGTGTTGGGCACAAAAGGGCAATTCTGAGCATCTGGAAGGCGAAGCAGCAAAAGAAACACCTGTGAATAAAGAAAGTTTGGGAAGAAAAGGTGTTTCTGGCCCAGCTGACAGCGGAAAAGCTCACTGGGGAACCAGCACAAAGCCAGTAGGTTCTTGGATGCATTTTGCAGAGTGTGAGGCTGCCTGAGTCTGTCCCTCCACACCACCCAGGAGTGCAGCCATTCTGGCAAGGCATATCCAGCACTACCTGCAGGCTGCTCGTCACTTACATCATGACTTTGGCTTCATCAATAAACTCATCCTCTGACATGGAGCCCTCCCTGATCATCTTGATAGCAACGTTGTACTGGCCTCTCCATTTCCCGTACTTCACCACGCCAAACTGCCCTGTCCCCAGTTCCTTCAGGAAGGTCAGATCCTTTGGGTCAATCTCCCACGACCCTAGGACAGAGAGTGTGAGTGTTATGTGGGTGCAGGTGACCTCTGTGCAGGGTGCTCCCAGTCATTTGATGTAGCAAGCCCAAGAAGAGCTCATGAGCATGTGCTGCCTGAAAAAAACATTCCAAAAAAACCATGAAATCTGAGACCTGTTATTCCAGGAGATGGGGAGCAAAGTATCTTGTGGCATCTCTTGGTCAGTACTGTCAGCAGAGAGCCAGTGAGTGCTGGGAGGTGATTCCTGGGAAGGCTATGAGCCCAGCTGCATTGGGACAGCCAGGGTCCCAGCCTTGGAAAGTTACTGCTGGTAGAGACGGGCCCTGCAATCAGGGAATCGTGAAGAAGCCCAGGCCAGCTTACCATAGCCAAGGCCAGCTGTGGAAGGAGCACTTTTCTGGTGTTGAGACACGGGGTACTTCAGTCTGGATATGAGTCCTGAAACACAACAAGGTAGATTGCTGCACCATGCTTACCTGTCACGTTGCAGCAGGGAACACAAGCCTCCTGCCTTCAGCACCTCAGGAGGGTGAGGATACTGCCTTGTCAGTAAAAACACTGCTGGCCTCACTCTGTCCCCCGAACACTGACCGGCAGAATTGTGCTGATGGTACGTGATGAGCTCTGGGATGGTATCGAACAAGTGCTTTTCTGCCAGGTAATACTGATTCTGGGGGGTGCAGCATACAACGTAATGGCGGATCATGCCTTGGGGGTCTCTGGAGAGACAGTACATGGGGTCAGTACACGGGCATGGAGAGGACAGGCAGAGGGAGAGGGATGCCTGGAGGGACCCTCTGAGGTAGGAACAACCTGTTCTTAGATCCACTTACACAGAGGACTTGGCATAGACGGAGACAGTGTATTTCCCTGTCTTGCTGGTGGAGTCTCGGACAATGAAGCCCCCTTCCTTACCCTAAAACAGAAAGGGGAGAGGGATGGAGTACTTGTGGGGAGGCATGACTGTAACAGGCCAGACTTAAAGTGAGTGAAGTTTACAATATGGCTGAAGAGAGTGTGCTAAGTCAGATGAGTCCTACTTCCAGTCCCTGCCTGGGGGCCACCTCCTGAAGTGCCTACCAGGAGGAGGTCACGTTGGGGTAGAGATGGTTCCTGGGGTTGTTGGTGTGACACTCCCCTCCCAGCACAAGCCACGGTTGGTCCCATGCTGGACATAACGTGACAGCAGCCCACAGAGGGTTGGTGTGTAGAAAGCACTCAGCCTCAAGAGTCAACACTTACCTCCTGTTTCAGCAGCTGCTCCGCTTGGCTCCGAGTGATATTCTTTGAGTACCACCTGGAACAGGGACACAGCTGTCAGAGAGATCACCGCAGCCACCGCTGTCCCCAGCTTAGTCTGACCCTGGCCCAGCCAGGACAGGTGATGCAGGGAGCAGGGCAGGGATGGCTGTCACAGGGCCAGAGGCTCTCGAATGGTGTGCAGGAGGGAGAGTGACCCAGACAGGCTGGGCTCGCAGGCTGCATAGGTTAACAGAACTGAACGTAAAAAGTCTCCGACCAAGTGCAACTTGCCGTGTCCCTGTGCCTTCTCTTACTCACTCAAAGATTTCCAGGGAATTGCTGGTTTCAGTGACATAGTTGCTGGGGATGTATCCTTCCCTCCTGAAGGAGAAAAGGGGCTGGTTACACACTGATGGGGAGGCCAAGGGGAAAGCAGGTTCCTGACCCAGAAGGCTGAGTACAAACGGGCTCAAAACCCCATTTTGGGTTCATGCTTGGGGAGGGCTGATACCACAGCTTGCTTCAGTCTCCCTCAGCCTCATCATGTGCCATCCCATGCAGGAGCTCACAGGCAGGCAGGCAGCGTGTCCTTAACCCCATGATGCTGGTGTTTGCCCACCAGTGCCTTGGCATTGGGAGAGGGCACCATTGCGGGGTGAGTGCTGCAGGCAGTGGAAGCTCTTACCCATTCTTGTCGCAGGCTTTCCACCAGGGCAGGTGGCTTTCCTCCAGGATGAAGTACTCCTCGCCCTTCTGCAGTTGCAGGTCCTGTGCGTTCATCGGCAGGTAGTTGTAGAGGGCCACCACCTTCTTCATCTCGCCTGCTGTGCTAGGGGCTGGCTCAGGGGGCAGTGGCTTCATCACCATCTTCCCCAAAGTGAGGGAGAGTATGGAACACGGTGAGGTTGGCAGGCACACTGTTTCACAGGCAAGACCCTCCCCAAGCCTGGCAGGGAAGTGGGCTCAGGCCAGGTCAGCACAGCATTCGTCTCAGCTCCCACATATATGTCCACCAGGAGACCAATCCCCCCCAGCACTTTTTATTGCAACATTTCCTCCTTGGAGACCTGTCTTCACAAAAGATAACTCTTTTCTCTCTACCTTTTGGCTTAACCTGTGACTCTTCCATCCTATATCAGGGCTTCTCTATCCTCCCAGTTTCCCCTGGGGGACCTCAGGGGTGAGATCATTTGACTTTCCTCCAGGCCTTCGGGCTTCATCCCCTGGTTCAAACTCTTTCTCCCTTAGGGCACCATCTTGACGTCCCTCTCCAGAGCAGAGCCCTGGCCTGTACATCTCTGATCAATATCCTGTCAGCCATTGAACGTGTTAGCTTTTCCCAGGTGGACCTTGGAGCAAACCCGCATGCTGATGGTGGCCCCTACCTGGTCCTCTTCAGGAGTTGGGGGAAGAGGCTTCTTTGTCTTGCGATGCGACCGCCCAACTTTTAAACCTTCAGAACATAAAAGGGACTACGGTGAGAAGAGATCCCTGGTGGTGTGCTGCAGTGATCGCCAGGGGCTGGGGACGGGGCAAGAGGAGGGCGCCTAGTGTCTTACTGCCATTCCTATTCTCCAGGATCTGGCAGCCCATGGCGTTCTTGGCTGTCTGGGAGCAGCACAGGTACTGGCCGTCAATCCAGAAGCAGGGGTGATACTTCTGTACCAGGTCGCTGTTGTACCGGATCACTGTGGCAGAGGAGGAGAGAGAGGTCAGGATTAAAGGGAGGGCAGGGACAGGTGACATTATAGTGGGGGTCTGCTACAGGCCACCTGACCAGGAAGACTCAGCGGGTGAGGCCCTCTATAAACAGACAAGAGCAGCCTCATGTTCACAAGACCTGGTCCTCATGGGGGACTTTTTGCAAGGGCATGTAGCGATAGGACAAGGAGCAATGGCTTTGAATTGAAAGAGGGCAGATTTAGATTAGATATAAGAAAGAAATTCTTCACTCTGAGGTGAAGCACTGGAAGAGGTTGCCCAGGGAAGTTGTGGCTGCCCCATCCCTAGAAATGTTCAAGGCCAGGTTGCATGAGGCTTTGAGCAACCTGATCTAGTGGAAGATGTCCCTGCCCATGACAGAGAGGTTGGACCTAGATGATCTTTAAGGTCCCTTCCAACTCAAACCATTCCATGATTCTATGTGTGCGACTGGGGGCTGTCTCCCAGCCCACTGCAGAAAGCTCTCTGCTCCCTGAATGCAGATGATCAGCTCCATTAAATCATTTGACCCTCTGCTGCGCTACTGATCCACAGTCACACATGCCCCTGTTGCTCAGATTTCCCTCAGTTCATGCTTCAGTGCTGTGGCTATGCAAACCCTGTGCCATGGAACTCCTAGCTCAGGGAGGGCCAGGCCTTTCCTCTCAGATTTGACCAAAGCTCTTCAGCAGCTCTGCAAAGGGACTTGAGCATGCTTGGAGGGCCAGGTCCCGCTGTGACCGGCCCTCCTGCTAGCCAAAACATCTAGCATCCCCCAGAGTGCTGAGGCCCACAGTTCACAGCTCTTTTGAACCCTTTTTTTCAGAAGTAAGGAGGGTGGCCAATGCTGTGCCTGGCTTGTCCATGGGGAGAGCAGGGCACTTCCACCATCCCCTGGGGGATGCTGGGAGACCAGTCCCTTGCCAGGCAGATGCCAGCTGGCTTCTTCATACTTCTCCCCAGGCTAGAGGGACAACTGGATGTGCCTGAACACCACTGCAGCACTGTGTTGGCCCACAGCAGCTCCGCAAGGTGCAGAGAGCCCCTGCTCTGGTGGAACAGGACAAGGGTGTTCCAGCAGCAAAAGGCCAGCATTTTCTCTCCCCTTTTCCCTGTGGATTTCACGCTCAGTTCAGCTGCCACAGCAACCCTGCTCCCAAAGCAGGGAAGTGGGGAGAGAGCTGGCCACCTGCCAGGGCAGAACATCAGGGGTCTCATGAAATAACTGACTTCCCTGTTATCAGCCTGCTCTGCTTCCGCCTCGGTCAGGCAAACTTCCCTGTGTCAATTCAAGCAGCTAATCTCGCCCCACCAGCACAAAGCCACAGAAAGATACACACATAGCAAGAGACACACATGGGCAGCTCCAGCAGATGTCAGCTGACTGCAAGCACGCAAGCTCCTCTGCGCAGTGCTGCTGCAAGACGCTCTCAGCTCAAGGAGGTAGCACCCACACAGCTGAGCATGAGCTCAGCAGCACCAGGCAAGGCTCAGGGTGGGTTGAAAGAGCCAGAGCACCTGGCTTCCAGCAGGCTTTTTGTTTGTTTCCCAAAGCACTGGAGGCTCTACCCTTGCCTTGCATGTCAGTACAGCTGCATAGCCTCATCTGCTATTTCCTCTTGCCCTCAATAACTTCTAAGCCTGCTTGAGCTAATTTGGAGTAGGCTTGTGAAAGGGCAAAAAGCTTCAACCGAGGTGGCTGCAGTGCTGCAGAAGTCAGAGAGTGACAGAGGTTAGTGTTCAATTTCCCTGGTCAGGAGCGGCTGGTGTCAGCTCAGGGATGTTGGGGAGCGTGCATGTGGGGGCACAGCCACACATGACTGTGCTTGTCATGGGATGAGTTTCTTATCAGCGCTCGCTCTTCCGTAGACGTGGGATAACATAACCACAAGATAGCAAGCCCCCAGAAACCCAGCACTCTGGGTCATGCCACGCACACTGCCAAATGCTTGTGTTTGCTTTCTGAAGGAGCCACAGAGCCCCCAGACTCACCACTCTTCAGCTGATGGATCCAGCGTTTGCGCAGCTCCTCGGTCGGAGAGAAGACGTAGAGGGGCCCTTCGTCGTATACCACCTGCAGGACCACATACCTCAGCGCCCTGGCCAGGGGTCTCTCAGGGTACACAGGGGGAGTTGAGGCTTGTGGCCACCCTAAGCAGTCACTGCAGAGCATGAGCCGTGCCAGTGTCTGCTGGCCTCACACAGTGCTTGTAGGACCGTGACAGAGAGGTTATAAATAAGCCCCCTCCCCCTGAGACTTTCCACTTCCTTCTCTGACTTTTGGTGTTGGGTGCCAGCAGGGGCAGGCAGCTGGGTTGGAGGCTGAGTGGGCAGCCAGCAGACATCATCCCTCCAGCATCAGCCAAGTGACCAAAAGGAGCAGGACAGAGCTCAGAAGCAGGCTTCCATCTAAGCAGCCCCTTTAAACAGAGCTGCCCAATTCCTCAGGGCTTGCAGAGGCTCACCTGCCGGCCCTACACAGCGTGGATAGCAGCAGGGCATCCCCAAACAGCTGAGTGACACCTGGCACTGGGGCAGCAATGCCATGTTTGGCCCCAGGTCCCTCTGGGGTCCTCCCCTGAGCACCTTGCAGCCAGGTAGAGCAGACTGGCAAAGGGAGTGCAGTGAGGACTCACCTGGAAGGGGTAGGGGAACCGTTCGATGATTGAGATCTGCTCCATGTTGTTGTAATCCTCTCCTTTCCTCTGGAAGAGAGAGGCAGAGATGGACGCTGGCATCACCCCTGGGACCCACAGCCTTTAGCATCCCCCTGCTCCCCCTGCCCTGCATCAAGCCAGACCCCTGGTATGGTATGGGCTGTGAGTGCAGAGCCTCCTGTGCCAAGCAGGGCTGTTCCCTGTTGCCACACAGCAGGGCAGGGTAACTCTCCCTACTTCCCCAGCAAGGGGATGGGAACACAAGCGGGGACCCTAGAACCTTCCTCACCGGGACCTGCCGCTCAGGGGGAGGGTTGTTTTCAGGCACCACTGTCTCCACACAGGTGATCTTCTCAATGTCCACTGAGCCCTTCTTACTGCCCCGACGCTGCAAGAGACAGGGTTGGTTCAAACAATCTGCAAGGGGGAGCCTCAAGCCAACCACCATCCCTGGCCAACGACCCCTTGGGCTGGGTGCTGGTGAGAGACAACTGGTGATCCATGGGCACTGCCATGGCACAGCTCCTGTGACCCTGGGGCTGCCGACTCACCCCGCGCTCAAAGTCGTACTCATAGTAGGACAGCTTGCTCTCTGTCAACAGGAACAGGCGCTTCTTGAAGTTGAGGGGAGACGTTTTCTTCTTCTGCTGCGAGCGCTTCAAGAAGATGCTCTCCAGGATGATGCTGGCCATGTCACCCCCACCAGCCTCCTCTGCGCTGCGCTCGATGGGTTGCTGTGGGCAGGACAACACCAACACGGCACTTGCTCAGTCAAAAACCTGTCCTCTGCTGGACCTCGGTCAGGTGCAGTCTCTCCCCTGCCCGAGGGGCAGCCAGGGGTGCTGGGTCCCCCACGGAAGGAATCAGCTGCCAAGGTGTGCAAGCAGGTCTGTGCAGGGAATTTGCGATGTCATGTCTCCCTCTCTCATCCCCTCTCTGATGCCAGGCTGCAGACCAAGCCACCAACCAGCTGGCTTCAGCTCCTGCCGGATGCTGGAGGGGCCTCCTGGGTGTGCCGATGGACAGACCCAAACAGCTGGAGAGGGAGGGAGCTGGGGAGGCTGCAAGAAGCGTAGCTCCGGGGAGGAGCGCAGAGCCTAAGCAGCGACACCCAGTCGGCTTCCTCCTCCCCTCCAACGTCCTACATATGTTTGTGGGGCCGTTTCTTCCTGCTGCACAGCAAGGACTTCATGCCAGGGACGTGCTGACTTGGCAGTGTGCAAGGGACGGCTGTGGGAGGCCAGTCCCTAAAAAGTTGTGGGTAGGTCTTAGCTCGGAATAGCCATAGAGCCATGGTGCTGAGAGCATGGAGTAGCCCTAAGGCCACTCTCTCTGCGTCCATGGAGCCTGTAGGAGTGCAGGGACGATGCTCAACCCCCTTTCCTCTCCTGTGGCCAGGCTCAAAGGGCTGCCTCCAGCCAGCAACCAGAGAGGTTAAATCCTCCCCAGCACTTTTCAGCAAAGCTCTCTTCCTGAGCCTCTCCAGGGAAGGTCCAGGCAGGAAAGGGCTCAGATGAGAGCACCATGTCTCACTGCTGCCCTGCCTTGGGGGGGCTGGAAACCTGCCCTAGCCCATCTGTTAGAGCAGCCCATCCATCTCGCCCTGTGCCCCTCCATGCTGCACCCAGGCACTGCAACATCCAGATGGTTCCATGGGGATGCAACTTCCCCATTGAGCCATGCGACCGGAGTTGTAGGCTTCTCCTCTCAGGGCTGTAACCAACACCTGACTCCAGCCTGGACCTATCAGGGAGCTGATGAGCTATGTGGAGCCGCTGCTGAACTGTAATCCCCTGGAGCCCTCCTCCATGTCTCCTGCGCCAACCGCCTACAAGCCCTGCTCCCCATTCACCTCCACCTTGTTCCCTTTTTCTCTTATGAACACAGCTTTGGAGGGCAACCTGGGAGAAGCTGTTCCTCTCCCCTGCTGTGTGCAGCCCATCTCCTCCAGGGGAGGCTCGGAGATGGGCTAGAGTGAGGGGTTGAGCCCCCTGCTACCTGGCTGGGCAGACCATCCACTCCCCCCGCACAGGAGACAGGCATTGGCTCACTCATGACAGGGGCCAGGTGGGGACCAAAGATGCCAGGAGCTGGTCCCACCGGCTGTGCTCCTGGGGACAGGAGCAGGGGCATGCCCCATCCAGACGCCCAGACCCTCCCAGCACAGATTCTGCTGCTGCAATCCTGACCCTGCCCCACTGCAGGAACTATAGCCAGGGACTGGGGACAAGCAGGGTTTCCCCCTCCTAGGGTCCCCCCTTCCCTCCCCTTGTGGCCCTCATGGACCAGGCCTTTGCAGCTTGTTTGGCTAGTTTAAACGAACAAACAGACAAACAAAAAACACCTTAAAAAATAAGTCATTGGAGTCTTTTAGAAAAAGCAGCAGCCTCCGCTGGCTAATCCAGGTCTGGGAAGGAAGGAACTGGAGTCCTTGCTACTGGGGATACGGCAGGTGGCTGGGGTGGCCACTGACCCCAGACTGCTGGCAAGGAGGTGGGTGAGCCCAGAGCAACCCCAGCATCCCCCTGTAGCCCCATGCCTCAGTGTCCCTGGCTACAAAATGTGGCTGCTGGTCCTGTGTCCCAAGAGCAGGTGGACTCCCATTCCCCCCTGGCACAGACACAGGGGCTTAGCAGAGCGGCCCTGGGCTTCAGCCCATCCCGACTGCAGTGCTGGGTCCCCGAAGCTTTACCTGGAGTTGCAACAGCTGGGTCACCACCAGCAGTGTCGGGCAGATGGGACACGACCTCGCTGTGTCCTCTGGGACAGCGCCACCAGAGAGAAAAAGATGGATGAGTATCTCAGAGGGCTGTTCTGCCCCAGCATGGCACAGCCACCCAGTCCCCAGCACTGTCTCCTTGCCCTCAGCATGGCACAGCCTCCCTCTCACCAGCACTGCCACTGGCCTTGCTCTGTCCCTGCCTGTTCTTTGGGGTGGTGGATGCCCCGTGGTACTCAACCTCGCAGCCAGCCATCACTGCCGTGCTGTGGCAGCAGAGGTGGTGAGTGGGTGGGTGGAAGCATGTCCTGTGTGTCCCCCCCACAGCTAATGTGACTTCCTGCCACTGTCACACCTCAGCCAAGCATGCTCTAACATCACCACTGGCACCCAGCACAGACCACTGGCCCTGTGCCACCAGACACTGTGCCCCACGGTGGTCCTGGGGCCACTCCCCTGCAGGCAGGCTCTCTGGCCTCTGTCTGTGTCCTGCTAAGGAGCCAAGCCTGCCTGCCACTGCTGTTTGATGGGAGGCTGGTGGGGAGCTGGCATGCTTGGGGCAGATGGGAAGGGTGACGAGGTGTCTGAGAATGACAAACTCCACAACTCTGATGTTTCAGGTGCGGCCTGGAAGGACCTGCAGGGTGGGAGGGACAGAGGAGAGAATCTCCCGCATAGGAGAGACTTGGGAACAAACCTAGAGCTGCACCCCAGCAGCTCCCACTGCAAAAGGCGTGAGTAAAGGAGTGGTCAAAGGCCCTGTCAGCACCTCAACCCCCTGCTCTGGAGCACCCCTGAGGTCCCTAGCACCTACACGCCACCCTGATCCTGTGCTCTGCTGCAGCCCCAGAGCCTACGGCACCCACCCCCCACCCCACCCTCCAGCTCCTGTGCAGCCCTAGGGTCCCTGGCACCTACAGACCACTCTGACTCCCTGCTCCAGTGCACATCCACAGCCCCTGGCTCCCACACCGCATCCCACCGCCCCACTCTGCTGCATCCCCACTACCCCTGGCACTGTGGCCCCATGGCAGCTGTCCCACCCCAGCTGGACGCCGACTGCTCAGAGCTGGCTGGGCTGCAGGACAAGGCTCAGCCTTCCCAGCTCGGCTCACCTGCAGCTTGGCCGTATGTGGCCTGTGCTGGGATGGCTTTTGCACGCCCAGCAGGTGCCATGGCCTCTGGCCCTGCCCAGGAGGTGAGCAGAGCTGCGAGGCCACGAGCAGGTACCACATGGAGCCTCCCGCCGCCATGGCTGCCCCTCAGCAACGTTAATGGGGCTATGCTATCACCCAGGACACCACTGCCCTCGCGCTCCCCACCGCGCCTCTGCCCATGCCATGCGGTGCTGGGACGTGGCTCCCCTGGGCCCCGCGCCCCGGCGCACTCACCGAGCCCTCCTACCGCTGCTCCGGCCGCGGTCCTGCCGCGCCCGCTGCCCCGTGCCCGCCGAGCGGCCCAGCCTGGCCGGCCAAGGTGGCTGCGCTGACGGGGAGGCAGAGGCACGGCGGGGTCGGCTGCGCAGGGAGGAAGGACAGGGCCGGCCAACCCCCCCTTTCGGTTCCCCTTTTCGTGCTTTCTGACTCAAAAGCAGCGGCTGTGTTTCCTCCTGGAGATGGCCGGGCCGCCTCCGTGGGGCTGCCGGGACTCAGCGCCTGCCCTACCCGGAGGGACGGGGCGCTCGGACATGGCGCCGGGGGTGCAGGGCCGGGCCGGGCTGTGGGGCGGACAAGGGGCAGCACTGGGCTTCCGCTGGCTGCCTGCACTGCTTCTCATGCCGCGCACCCCGCAGACCTCCCACCCCAGCGCCCCGCGCTCCCCTCGGCCCCGCCCGCTGCCGGCGCCCCGCTCTCCTCCCACCAGCAGGGGGCGCTGCATGCCCAGTGCCTGACGGGCGCCCAGCCCTCCCTGCGCACCTCCTCTTTATTGTTCCCCTCTCTGCTTCCGCTTCCGGGGCGCTCTCTCTCTTGGGCCGCCGCTGGCAAGATGGTGAGTGCTGGCGCAGCGGGCCCTCGGCCCGACTCCATCCGCTGCCATCCGCGCCGGCGGCGCCTCGCTCCGCCCGCTCGAGACGCCAGCCGCTGCGCTGGGCCGGCGGCTAGGCCGGGCCGGGACAGCGCGGGTGGCCGCAGGCCCGGGATGGCAGCGCAGGGCCTGTCTGAGGAGGGGGGAGGCCGGTCGGGCGGCGCCGACTGGCTTCTTCCTGCGTTCTCAGGTGAACGTGCCGAAAACCCGTCGGACCTACTGCAAGAAGTGCGGGAAGCACCAGCCGCACAAGGTCACGCAGTACAAGAAGGGAAAGGACTCTCTCTATGCCCAGGGTAGGGACGGGCGCTCTCTGGGCTCTGGCGCGGGGCTCGGGTGGTTGTGCCCCGCGCCAGCCTGGTGGCTGCGGGCTGAGAAGGCGGCCTTGCTTTTGATCAGCTGCAGCTGCAGGTTGGGCTCTGCTGGAGTTCGGTAACAGTGCCTGCTGCGTTTGGAGCGTGTTTTGAGCTGTTGCCTAAACTGAGCCGTTTCCTCCCGTAGGAAAAAGACGCTATGACAGGAAGCAAAGTGGCTATGGGGGCCAGACAAAGCCCATCTTCCGTAAGAAGGTGAGTGCTGCTCCTGGAAACCTGGTAGTCCGCATTCCTGGCTGAAGAGGAACACTTCAGCCTCCTGCAGCCTTGTGGTGGTCCTGTGCTCAAGCCATGTTGCAGCAGCTCTGTGCTGGTAGTGCTGTTTGGGGAGCGTCAGTGCCCCATCCACGTCTGCTCATCTTCCCTGCTGCTCCCGTCTCATGCAAGTGCTCCTTTTTTTGCAGGAGTGACATTGCATATGTTTGCAGAGCAGGTTCTGCAGGGAGCCGTGGTGCTGTAGCAGAGCAGAGTCTTACTGGAAGTGATACTTTTAACGAAATGAGTGTTTTCCTCACTGCTTGCCGAAGGGGAGGAGTACGGCGAAGGGAAAGCCTGCTGCTTGCTTTCCTTGTGTTCTTGAAGTGTTGGTAGTTTATCACTGAAACTTTTTGTTGCGTTTGTGAGGCTCTCTGTGTGGTGGGGCTGCCGTTTCAGACAAAGGTATGATAGAAGCAAAGCATTTGCAAGTCCTGGGGGTATGCAGAACACAACATGGTTTTCTTGCAGTCTGCTATCTCCAAGAAAATCCGTATTATCAAGCCAGTAAATGAGAGCTGCTGCATTAGGCCTTTCCATAGAGTCTCCAAAGCAGCAGTGAAGGGCAGCAGTGCATTCTGTTACAGAAGAGTTGCAGAAACCTGCTGTTGTCATCACTGTGGGTGCCTGGAAATATCATGTTGCAGCATATTTTCTCTCTGTGCCTCCTGCCAAGGAGTTGGTGGGGGGAGGCACAATCTATGGTATTTACAGCAGGGAAGCCAAACTTGATGGGCTGATTGGTTACAGTTTTTGTGTGAACTGTTTAGTTAAGCTTCTAGAGCTACTTGGCTCATTGCTGGAAAGCCCTGGTGTTCTGCTGGAGACATTCAGGAAGTCTTCCAGCAAGAGGAAAAAAATGGGACAGCAGTTTTTCAAGTTGACTTTCTGCCAGGAAGTGGGGAGACCTTGCAGAAAATGCTTGTGCAAGCAGACTGCACAAATCTGTTCTGCTCTTCCAGTTTGGTGCTCTCCAGCTGTACGTTGCCATCCCCATTTCTGTTTTTTCCCAGTGTGTTACATGGACGATTGGCTGAGGCTTATAACTAGTGGTTGCAGCTCTGTCCAGCTGCTGCAGGAGCCTCACAGCTTTGAATTCTTCCCTCTGGAGTCTTTTGGGTTTCACCTAACTTCTCTGTAGCTGCGAGACTGCACTGAGCATGCTGTGTTGCTGTTCCTTCTGGGGAAGGCTTGTTAGTCATGCTGCTTTCAGGTGTTTCTTCTGCCTGGCTTTCTGCCAAACTTCTCCTGAGCAGTGTCAGTCTGTTCTTTCACACTGCAGAAGTGCCTGTTCTTCGGTGTGTTCACTGGCACAGACTTTGTTCCAGCGCGGCTGATCTTTGCGGGGAACCAGCCCTGCCCCACTGAATGCTTTTGTCAGTGTCCTTTATCATGAAGGTACAGATCCACTGTACTCCTGTACTGGTCCTTCAAGTGTCGTTTTTAATGGAGGGAGCCTACACTGTCTGGGTAGTCTTTCTCTTTACGCTTTGAGAAGAAGCTGCTGAATCTTTAGGAGGGCAGATAACAAGCATTGCCTGAGAGCAGCAATGTGTCTGCTTGTGGACATTTTGTGTGTTGATACGAACTCTGCTCCTCCCCTGCCAGGCTAAGACCACAAAGAAGATTGTGCTGAGGCTGGAGTGCGTGGAGCCCAACTGCAGGTCCAAGAGGATGCTGGCAATTAAGAGGTGCAAGCACTTTGAACTGGGAGGAGACAAGAAGAGAAAGGTAAATTTGTGTACTGTAAGCAGCTGAGAAAGGGTGGTGACATTCAGTGGTGAATAAACTCACTCTGTCCCTTCCTTCTTACAGGGTCAGGTGATCCAGTTCTAAGCTCCATCCTACTTGTTACGGACCATATTAAAGTATTTGGAAGTGATCCATTGCTTGTTTTTGTGTGTCTTCTCTCGATAGGGTGTGACTTGCAAGTACATCAACTCGACAGGAAGGTGTTGCTTGCAAAGCTGCTTAGTAAACTAACAGTTTGTAATCTGAAGGCTTTTAAAAAAAAAACTGACAACAGCTGAGATGTCCTTACTGTGTTACCAAGAGGTGTTTTAGAATACGTACTGTAGAGCTGTGATGGATTTTGGCACCAGTGGCTTCTCTGCATGAGCGTTGTGCTGCTGCTTTTCTCCAGGCTTGTTTATGAGCTTCTGTGGTAGAAAATCATCTTCAAAAGGGCCTTCTCTAAACTGCTGCAGCTTGTTTCATGTAAAACACTTTGTCTGTTTTGCCGCAGTTCAAGTTCAGGAATGCTAGGGTGACTTCGAATTGTTGGCCGACGAAGTAGTGGGGAGGGGGAGGGGGGGAAGGCCTTTTTTTCTCTCTAAGCCCTTGCCTGAGAGGAGAGGCAGGTGAGATTCTTTGCTCCCAGCAGTGGTTTCAACATAGTAGGGACTGGAGTAATCCGAGCTCCCCCAAACCGCCTCTGCTGTTCCAGCCCCCCTTCATAAACAGTGGTACCACCCTAAGGGGCAAGGCCTGAGCAAAGGCCCCAGAGCAGGTAGTGGGTTTGGTACCAGGGGCCTCAGCTGGTTCGGTGTCACCTGCACCATTAGGCAGTGGTGACACATGGTGGCTGTCTTGTGGTATCTCAGAGAGGAGAGCAGCTTCATGCCCATGGTTCCCTCAGCTGCATGCTGTCACACAAAGTGGTAATGCGACACACCTCAGCTGCCTGCCCCATGTCTGACTGTGCTGGCACCTCTTAAAGAGTTTTCCTTAAAAGAAACAGCCCAAGCACACCACTGAAGTTTCTGAGCAGTGACTTAAGCGTGGTGCACATGGTATATAGCATCCAATCATTATTACCCAGCTGGACTGAGTTGAATAACTAATTAACTCAAGGTACAGACGCTGCCTACAAAAGGCAGGCCATTTCCTCCTGGCTGTGGAAGATGCAACAGTGTCCTTGGTGCTGCAGCCCAGGCTGGTGAGCAACAACTGGTGACCCCAACGTGATACATCGAGACCCTGAGAAGCCCCGACTCCCTCGCCAAGAGCTGGAGCCGGGAGCCCGAGCGAGAGTCCTTCGGTGAAGAAGGTAAAGCCGCAAGCCCTGACGTGGTATTCACGGGAGGGAAGCGTGCTGGAGTTGGATGAATGGACCGGGTCTCTGCTCACCTTAAAGCCTTCTTGAAAAAACCTTTGAAAACAAAAAATTGTAAAACAAAAAGGGGGAATTATGGCATCCAATCATTATTACCCAGCTGGACTGAGCTGAATAACTAATTAACTCAAGGTACAGACCCTGCCTACAAAAGGCAGGCCATTTCCTCCTGGCTGTGGAAGATGCAACAGTGTCCTTGGTGCCGCAGCCGAGGCTGGTGAGCGACAACGGTACATTACAGCACAGCCTACCCTGAGCTTGGACGGATCAGCCGCTGGAGGCAGCACTTCCTGCCTGTAAGTAGGAAGTCCCAGCAGGTGCTGGGACCACAATGTGTGAGTGCTCTCTGGAAAGTCACTTTCTTGTAGCAGAAATAGACCTGGTGGATGGAGAAACGCCCCTTTACATCTCCATAGGGACTGGGAGTGTGAGTTTACCAGGTAAACACTGACAGAATCTATAATTTTGCTCATTCAGTACTGGCCGATGTGATGGGCGTTTCCAAACTGCTGCTGCTTAAGCTGTTGGCAGTGGTGGCTTCGGCCTCTGCCTGTGAGATGGCCCGAATGGCTGCATTGTGTCACCTTACCGAGCGCTGTTGGTAGTAATCATGACAAACTTCACAACGTAGTGACCGGAACAAGCTGGCCTGTTTTCTAAAACTGGATTTGATTTCAGATACCATGCTGTACTGCTGTGCAGTGGACTAAGAAAGAGCTTAGCCTTTTTAATGGATGCTTTAATCAAAAGTGCTTAATCACAGAAATAAGAACAAATCAAGGCATCCTGATTGTGTAGTAGTCAGAAGAGAACATACTTGTACGTGATGGTTGTGTGATTAAGTATCCATCTTGTGTCTCAGAAGGACTTCAACCTGAAGGCTACTGCCAGCAGTGGAATGCAAGCACACAGGTATTTCTGGAAGGCGGCTCCCTAAGGAAGAGGATCCCAGTGCCCCATGAAGGATGGAGAGGGCATTGTCATCTAAAGGAAAGTGAGAGCCACTGGTGAAACAAAGTCTCCTGGGGTAAGGAGAAACCCTCAAAAGCTGAGTCCTAAGGCATGATACTTAACCACACTTACACTAAGCAGATAGCTGTCAAAGCAGTTGCTGAGGAGTGCAGTGATTAGACCAGTCCCTGAGTTGTCAGAAGGCAGAAGTAGATGTCTGTGCTCTGAGGAGAGCATTGGGTTTCCTCAGTGAGCAGCTTTTCTTGTTCTTGGGCTGCGTGCCCTGGCCTGGCAAAGCAAGAGCAGGGCAGCCTGGGTGTGTTTCCCCTGTCGTCCCTGAAATGCTCATGGAGAGCCAAAGATGCTGCAGGCATCCTCTGCATTTCTTTGGTTGGTAGCAGCAGTGGGCATCAACAGGAGTTGCTGCCCTGCTGGGGCCCCATAGCTCCTTGGAGAAGAAATTAAGTGAGATGCCAGAGAAAGGGTAAACAGAAGAGAAGCAGCACCCCTTTCTCCATTATCTCTTAGTGATGGATGATGGTATGTGTCAGCATTAGGCTGAAGGTTCAAAGTCCACATAGGAGCACTTGAGTAGTGAATGCCTGAGGGGAGAACAAAGGCACCCTACTTGGAGGAAGGAGACGGGCTTCTTGTGACAAGTTTAGGCGGAGGCTGAGGCTTATGAAAAGATTGTCTTTGTGCCTCCTATAGTGGCACTGCTTTCAGCAGCACAGTGCCTGTTGGGTTCACCTCCACGCTCAGGGAGGAGACCCAGCTGTAAACCCCCCAGTCCCTGCTGACTGGCAGGACCTGCTGGACAGAGCATGCTGGGTTGCAGGCCAGCCCATTGCCAAGGAAGGTGAGGGAGAAGGTGAAGTTCCGGGGTCCCCCAATCTCCTGCTGGTTCAGCACTGCCACAGCATAGGCTCGGCCAGACAGGGGCCGCTCCCACAGCTCGAAGTTCTTGTTCTGCCAAGGAAAAAATAAACCCAGGGCTTACGTTAGAGGAGGCAGAACTGATAGTCTTCATGCCTGTCTGTTTGAGCAGGCTTCAAGAACAAGGGAGCTCACTGGCTCCTGTTCCCAAACTGAGCGTTCCTCTATACCCCCACGTGTCTCCAGTGTTCCCTTTCTGAGGAGGCTGTCTGCCTGTACCCCACACCGCACTCCCAGCCCAGTCCTGCTGTACCTTGGTGATCTGGTATCCCTGCTTGCCCAGTGGATCCTGGTTGATGGCAATCACCTCTTTGTTCTGGAGCAGCCACTTGGCCTCAGGACTAATGTGCCGCAGGTCATTGGACATGAAGAGGGGAGCTGCCATAATAGCCCACATTGCCATCTGAGTCACTGCTTGGTCCCAGCTCAGCCCAAAGTTTCCAATCACCAGCTGTGACAAGAAAACAAAAACACTCAGTAATGCTGCCAGCCAAGGAGAAACTGGGCCACCAACCTGAGCACTGGTAAATGACAGGATGCTGAGGGTGGGACCCCTGTTTTTGGACTGGTTAGACAGGCTAAGCACTTGGAGCAGGACCAGCTGGTTGGGAAAGGCAAGGCATGACTAGTGTGGCAATTTAGGATGAACCATGGGTGGAGGTAAAGAAGGATCCTTCACTGGCTAGGCAGCATTTTGAGAATCTGCTTTTGGATGCAGCTATTCCTTCCTTGTGATGCTGGTGTGCAAGGGTTTTCCCTCTGGTGGGAGATCAGCACTTTGGGACTGCCTCCCACTACCACACCTGTGTTCTGAACTGGCACTGCTTGTAGAGACTGCAGTACTCAGAAACAGTGCTTCCTCAGTGTTGTGTGTAGCTCTCTTTCCCTTTCCAGCCAGGGACCCTCATTGAGTTCCTGATCCTAGGGCCCCATCAGAGCCCTTCCCCTCAGTGCTTCTGCCCTGATTCTGTCCCTCACCATCCTTCTCAGCCTACAGCCAAGGAAAGGATTTTTTTGCTGGTGCTGCAAGAGGTGGGTGTTGCTCTACTTGCCATGTCAGGATCATTCCAGCCCCCTGGCCCAGCTATCTTCACAATGCTGTCCTGGTGAAGTGCTGTCCAGTCCAAGATACTCTTGATGCTGCTCCAGGAATCGTAGACATCAAAAAAGTTCCTCCAGTGATTGCAGTACTGTTTGATCTCTGTGTAATTGGGCTGCCAAAACAAAAGACTGTGGAAGAGACTGGGTGTACAAGAACAAGACTATACACACGGCTAGACTGGATCAGGGATAATTTAGGAGAGACTATGATAACACTTTCCACCACCAGCTACCTGGATGATCTAGTGCGTGTTGGTTCCATAGGATGCCTTGTGCCCAGTAACTCCAGGCTGCCATGCTCCAGACAACACTATTGCTTCTCTTGGGAGAACAGTTGTGGCAACCTAACTCTGTTAGAAAATTCCTTTGAGCGCTATTTTACTGAAGGTGTGACGGGGTCAGTGAGATTAAACGGTGACATCTCAGTAATTACTGCCATTTCCTGGGTTTACAGCCTTTGGTGACTAATGCATTTAACTCCTGGTGGGAGGGAATGGCAGCATCCTGTCATGGTGGCACAGGGGAAACCAGCTATGGGTGGAGAGCAACCTGCCAGTCATGGACCCTGGCTGGCAGAAATCTGTCAGTAAACAATGTGGAGAATTCCTGTTAAATAGGCTGTCCTAAAGTCTCTCTCTTGGTCCCTAGAGGTGACTGTAAGGCTGAGTCTGCAGCACTCTGCATCCACAAGGAATAACACCAAGCTATCCACTAGCTGTGTATCTGCATTGCCAATGTTTTGTTGCTTGATTCCTTGGAGACAGAAAGCAGAGGGATGCTGCAATGTTCTTTGGCATGCTCCAGCTGGATCCTACAGGATTCTTTTCAGCAGAGTAATGACTTGCCTCAAGTATACTTCAGGGCTCTAGAGGAAAAAGTGGTTTTCCTCCACTTTACAGACTTGTTCTCTGTCAGCCCAGAGAGCAGCATTCTCAGGATGCTGTTCTGCAGTCTTAATGCTCTTTCGTTCTTCCTGCTTTCAGCCCCAGGATAAGTCTTGAGAAACACTCCTTACCTGCTGCACGGGCCTCAAGTAGAAGGGCCACTCACAGGAGTACACAATGCTCCTTCCAGTCTTGTTCAGGGCCAGGGACATGTGCCTGTAACCTAAAGAAAGAGGACAGACAGAGGTTACGCAATCTCCTTGGTCAGACAGAGGAAGTAATCCAATGTCCCAGGTCCAAGTTTCAGTTCAAGTTTTGCAAAGTCAAAGCTGAACACATTATCACAGCTGAAACACTACAGGGACAGGTAAGCTTCTTCACAGCGTTGATACAGGTCATGGGCAGGCCTACTGCTGCAAGACTGCTGATCTCTTTGTGCATACAGCGATAGGAAGAGGCTGCGGTTTTGCTGTGTGGCATTTCTTCCTGCAACATTACCTGGGAAATACAAGTTTGTACCTATCAAGCTGCTGGGTACAGCTTTGCTGGGTAATGTTGCAGGAATATGTTTCTTATGAGGCGTTTGTGCCATATGGGCTGGGCAGGAATTCAAAAGCACTATTTTTTTCCTGTCCTTGTCCCCAGACAGCCCTGTTAAGTCTCTTTTAATCAGCAAAGAGGGAAAGAAAAGTTTGCGCTCTCTCCTGGAACTGTTTTAATACGACTGGATTGTATCTGGATTACACATATGATCCAACAAGAGGTTTCAGCTCAGCTGTCACAGTGCTGAACTGTGCTTCTGGCTGCAGCAGCTGGCACATGCCCAACCAACTGGCTTCGATGGGATTGTCACTTGGGCAGGTTCTCCCTGCCAGGCAGAGCCAGGACCGCGTGCAGGATTCCTGCTGCCAAACACCGTAGTGTGACTGTGCCAGCAGCGAGAGCCCAGTCAAGAGAAAATCGCCTTCTGAGTTGCATCATTCTTCACAGAAATCTGCTCCTGTGGCACTGGGATTTGCTTGTGCTTGCAGAGAGTCTGTAGCCAAACCCCCTCGGCACAGTGAGCTACTGAGCTTTCAGCTGCTGACTTGCCAGCTTGTGTGCAAGTAACTTCAGAACTGGGATTTACAATGACATGCTTTAAAATGAAAACCCCAGTAGGATTTTCATGCCAAGAATTCCCTTTTGGTTTTTTTTCCTGTTAATAGGCCTGATAACTGCCCTTTTTACAGCTGACACAAGCTGTTCTAACTTCAAGCTGATCCACATCAACATGGCCTCTCCAAAGGGATTAAGTGTGAAACACTTTGAGCTTTCCAGTAAACGCCCTGCAGAACTGCATTAAGAGCTGAGGCAGCAGTCTGCAAAGAGCCCTCAGAGTACACAGTCAATGTTCCTGTGCTTGGCACGATGTGGTTTCTGGTGTGAGAAAGCTGCTTTTTTAAGCTGTGCACAGCTGTGAAAGCTCCAGGAGGATGAACAGGTAAAAAACACCTGCACCAGCAACATTCACTACCTTGGGCTTGGGAACAGAGTCTCATACCTGCTTTAGTAACTAAATCCCTTAAATGAGTATGCTCAGGGAAAAGCAACTCCCTGGAGCCCCCCTTGGGCCTAGAATTGCTGCTGCCTGCAGAATATTCCCATAGAATCATAGAATGGTTAGGGCTGGAAGGGACCTTCAAGGGTCATCTAGTCCAACCCCCCTGCAACGAACAGGGATATCTCCAACTAGATCAGGTTGCTCAGGGCCTCATCCAACCTGGCCTTGAACGTCTCCAGGGATGGAGCATCCACCACCTCTCTGGGCAACCTGTTCCAGTGTTCTACAACTCTCATCTCGTGGTGCAGTGCTGCCTCGAGCCCATGCCCACCTTCTGCCAGCAGCTCCAGTGTGCCAGAGTTGCAGCCGTCAAACTTCAGCAGGTCCACACCCCAGGAGGCAAAAGTTTGGGCATCCAGGTCGTAGTGGTTGTAACTGCCAGGGAAGCCAGCACACGTCTTGTTCCCAACATCACTGTAGATTCCCAGCTTCAGTCCCCTTGAATGGACCTGCAGTTGCAGGCAGAAAGAGAACCGGGGTTGGGGCAGCCATGAGGCAGGAGGAAACAGAGCTGGGCTGGCAAGGGAAGCTAAACTCCATTGTGACAGGCAGGGCCTTCGCTCAGCAGCTACACTGCCGCTCTCCACCCGACCTTCCCTCTCCTCCCAGCACAGCGGCAGGTCAGGCCTCCGGCTGCTGTCGCTGCCCTGCGCTGCAGCAGATGGCACTCACGTAGTCGGCCAGCTTGCGGATCCCGCTGGGAAACCGCTGTGGGTCAGCCTGGAGCCTGCCGTGTTCATCTCGAGTCGCGGCCATCCAGCAGTCGTCAATGCAGACGAACTCATAGCCCGTGTCCCTCCAGCCCTCGGCGGCCATCACGTCAGCCATCTCCATGAAGAGCTGCTCGCTGGGCACGGGGAGGCAGCACGGCCGGGGAAGAAAGCGGAGAGTGTGGCAGCCGATTTCTAGAACCGGCACAGGAACGGTGCCACCCTTCCGCCACGGGGCCGGGCCGGCCGTAAGCACGCAAAAGGCAGCAGAGCTCGGGGAAGGCCCCAGCCCCAGCACGGGGGCGAGCCCGGCTCTCCGCCCCGGCACGGGGAAGGCACACCGGGTGCCAGGCCACAGGGCCGCAGAGCATCGCCCCGGACCGGCTGTCCCCGGCCCCGACACCCCCACCGCCGGTACCCGGGCTCCCCTGGCGCTGGTACCCCCACCACAGTCCCGCGGCCGGGCTGCGGCGCACCCCCACTGCCGCCGCCGGTACCTGACGCAGCGGCGCGGGTCGGCGGCGCAGTCGGTTGCGCAGAGGAAGCGCTCCCAGTGCAGCCAGCCCATCGGCGGCGTCCGGGCCAGCCCGTTGTCCAGCGCCAGCGCCGCCGCCAGCGCCGCGGCCGCCAGGGTGCAGCTCAGCCACCGCCGCTCCGCCGCCATGGCCGCCGCCGGGCGCGCGCCGCACTTGCGCGCATGCTGAGTAGGGGCGCGCCACAGCCCGCCCTCTCCCGGGGAAGTCACGTGGGCGGTGATCACGTAAGCGAAACGGGAGGGCACATGGCGGCGGATGCGACGCGTGGTGTGGTTGGTGTCTGCTCGGTGCCCGTGCGGGCCTGGCCTGGCCCTTCCCCGGGTGCCGTGCCGCTCCTGCCGCCGGGCCTGGTCCCGCGGCAGCATAGCCCCGCACCTAGGCTGAGGAATGCCAGCGCTGCCCGTGGGGGCTGGCGGGGCCCGGGGCTGCCGTGAGCACAGCAGCGGTAGGGTCGTGTGTTCTCTGTGGTGCCAACGTGGACTGTGTGGGCACAGGGCCCTGAGGATGGGCAATTTGTTCCCCTGGGCCCGAGGCTTGGTTCTGTGTCTGGTCTTCAGCCCTGCCTCAAACCTGCTGTGCACAGCTCCCGAATGAGCCCTCTGGCAGTGCCTTCTGTCTGCTTACCCCGGTTCTCCCTCCTCTGCCACCACTGCTCTTCACCTGCCTGGGTTCCTTCACCCCTCTCAGACACACTGTCAGGTTCATCTCCCTTGCTCTGCCTTTTACCTTGAGCTCCGCTGCTCCTTGGCTGTGGCAGCTTGTCCAACACCGATGGAGGAGGACGGGTCTGGAGTTACAGCGTTTCCTCAGGCAGCACCTTGTGGCCTGCTTATCGTGACTGCGGGGGGTGTTTGGAGCACAGGACTCTTGGGCGCTTCAGCTGTGCAGAGGGGCTGGCAGGGCCTCTGCCGTGAGCTCGGGGTGTTTGATGGTACTGTAGTTTGGGAGGTAAGGAAGGGGAACGGGGTCTCTGCAGAGCCTGGTTCTCTTCTTGCAGGGATCTGAAGATGAGAGTGAAGGCCAGGGCTGGATCCAGCGCTGGCAAGAGGCCAACACAGAGCATGGGGTATGGCCAGGCTGTTCACTGCTGGTCTGCCTGCTCGTGGGGATCCCTGAGGGGCTGGCACCAGTGCATCTCTGTTTGGGATGCCTGTACCCATCCAGATCTCTGCACTCAAAGACTGTGGTCCCTTCAGACAAGTTTAGCCACAAGAATAAGTCATGGTCACAGGGTATTGCCCTGTTTGCACCAGTAATATCAGCTTGACTGGGGGGTGAGATGAGAATCTCTGGGAAGGGGCAATGCTGGTGTCAGCAGGACCCAGGGAGCTGTAAGGGGCACCTGCATTCTGCTGAGATGAGCCCCACATTTAATCCCTGTTTTTGCAGGAATCACACAGCTGTGAGCACTGCTGGGCCTCACCCTGCTGGAGGTATCAGCATTGGCAGCACGTGTGGCCTGTCAGGGAGGCATGGAGGCTCTCGCTGCCGAGGAGCCGATTCTTCCCAGCTGTGCATCTCCCCCAGGGCTGGACCAGCCCCTGCAGCCCTGCTGGAGCTCTCGTCATGGGCCCCACCACTAGCAGGAAGAAGGGAGCAGGATGGGACATTTGCAGGGCTGGGGCTGCCACAGCACTGGGCTCTGGGTGCCACTGGTGCGTGGGGCCATTGAGGCATCTCGCTAGGTGTCCTCCGATCCCTGCTGTGGTGCATCCAGGGAACAAAAGCTCTTCAGAGCCCATGGTTTGATAATTGCTTCTTGTTTCAGTGCCCGGGTCCTCCCCCTGCCCCTTGAGAGGCTGAAGCTCAGAGGCTTCTCAAAGTCAGACAAAACAAGTCACATCGGGGCTGGAAAGCCTCATTGCTTTGTTTTTTCTTGTGCAAAACTACAGCTTGGAGCGGGGCAGTTATACCTTATTCCCAGGGCTTGGGAGCTCTGCAGGGCTAATCCCTGCTTGCCTCTGGGCTCCAGCCCTCCCTTGCTGCCCCTTCCCAGATGTCCTGCTTGCCCTCGGGAGTACGTGGCACACCCACACCCCTTGGGCTAGGGAGCATGTGGGGTGCCCTGTGGTTTGCATGTGCTGGCTGGCTTCCCCTGAGCAGTGCAGGCTGATCCCAAAGCGATGCTGGGGGGTGGATGTGGCTGTGGGGGCATGGGGTTTGGCAGGGCACTGGTGAAGCCCCTCTGAGTGGGTGGAGGTGACAGGCTGTGGTGTGATGCTGCAGCTTAGATGGCAGAGGTGCACTGGGACCACAGAGTCTCTTGGCTTCTGGGGCTCCTCTGTCCACGGGGCAGCGCTGGCAGAGCTGTGCTGAGGGCTGGGGTACTGGCACAGCCACGCTGCCTCAGTGCCCCGCACCTGGACCTTCCCTGTAGTGGAAGGATCCTGCCTCCATGGGGCTGGCTGCAGCGGGTCTGTGGTCCTGCGACGGCCCCGTGCACTGTGGCATGGCCAGGTCCTAGCAGGGCACACTGCCAGTCCAGCTCCTGGTGCTTTCCTTGTGCCTCTGTTTTCCCAGAGCAGCCCTAGCCCACTCAGGACTGGATGGCTGATTTCAGAGCTTGATATTTTCTTTAAAAATTATCCATGCCTGGGTGTGGTGCTCAGAGCCCTGGCAGAGCCGTCGCCTGTTCTTCCTGCATTGAACTTGCCTGGCTCCGAACCTGGTGTCTCCAACAGCGTTGGACATGCTGTCCTGCAGGCATCGGTCTGCTCAGACAGGGTGATTTGCTAAACCTCTGGCAGTTGATGTTGCCCCAAGGCAGCTCCAGGCTGTGGGTGTGAGCAGGAGGCCCTGGGGAGGGATGGGGAGAGGAAGAGGAGGTTTGGCACCCTGATGCCGCCATGTGCAGCAGTAGAGCTTGGCTCCAGCAGGATCAAGCCTTCTGCGGCTGGTGGAGCGGGGGCCTGGCTGGCATGCCATCACAGTTCCCGGCCAAGGGCATTTTTCCTCTGCTCCACGCAAGTGCCCCAGGGAGCCCTTGGCGCTGGCAAGGGGCCATGCTGCCACAAACCTGTGCATGCCTGTGGCCACCCAGCGCTGAGTACACTATTGGCAGGCTGTTGGGAAGCTGCCAGTTCCAATGATGATCATTTTACTGCCTGGGAGTCCTGTTGACCTGGTGTAACTCCATTAACTTCAATTTAAACCAGCAATTAACTTGGCCATGACTGTTGGTCCTGTGCTCGCTGCTGCTTCCCATGGTGTCTGGGATGCATCCCCCAATGCACAGCCTTGGGCACAAAACGGAAAACCAACTCTGTCCAAAGGCTTTGCTGAGGAATGGAGCCACCTGGGCTGGCCCCTGGCCATGCTGCAACCTGCAGGAGGGCACGGGGCTCAGCACTGCCAGCCTGGGCACTGCTGCTGGTCCCCACGATGCAGGGCCTTTAGGTTAAGAAGGATGCGTTGAGTTTTTACCATTTTCATTTTTCCAGGATGCACTGGTTCCCAGAACCAGGTGACTTAGGGCTGACCACAGCGTTTATCTCCAAACAGATGGTGGGTGCCCAGACCTGACGTTCAGAAAGGGAGAGAAAGTTGAGCAGGGACTGAAGAAACCGGATGTACCGCACCAGCACAAAACAGCTCCTGGCTCTCCCCTTGGCCGCATCCTCTCTAGGTTCGGGGTGGGAGCAGGGGAAGGACCTTGGAGGGATTTGGTTTGTCCCACCTACAGAACAACCTCAGCACCAAACTGCTGTGAGTGTACCTTGCTTTCTCTCCTCCTTGCTACAGAAGACCCCAGTAGGGCCTGGCAGGCGATGGGGCTGCGAGGTACCAACAGAGCCGGTCTGTGAAACTTGGCCGGGAGGACAGAGGGAGATTGATGTTTGCTTGGGCGCTCAGCCCTCAGCTGCAGGCTCTGCCTGCCCCTGCACCAGCTGGGGACAAAAGCGCCGGCCCTGGATGGCACTGCAAGGCTGGCATAAGTCCCCTGGGACAGCTGGCAGCTCTGTAAGGCTGGCACCTGCCCAGCAAGCTAGCACGAAGGGGCCATGCAGGGAGGCTCGCCCGTTGGGGTGCTCGCCTGTGTTTTGGTGTCTGAGCTCCACCATGAAGCCAGAGGCTCCCTCCCAGTCCCACATCTGTCCCATCTTGAATCCTGTACCCTGGCCAAGCCTGGATGGGTGGAAAGGAGTTGAGGTGACCACGGGGAGCACCCCACAGAGCTGGGTGAGGCGAGGAGAGTGATCGGATTTAGGGCTGGCAGCCTGTGGGGGGCTCCCACCCAACCCTGCTGGCATCTCTCATGTGGGAGATAAAACCCAACAGTCACCACCAAGTACATCAGAAAAATTACCCATGGAGGTAATGAAATCTGGGTGTAATTGCAGGTCAGGGCTGCAGTCTGCACAGAGCTCTTGTGCCCTCATCCCCATGTCCCTTCCACACCTGAGGGGGCCCTGCCGGGAGCTGGAGCTGGCCACAGGGTCCTTGGCAGAGACAAACCCTTAGCACACCACTGAAAATCCCAGAAAGGCTTTATTTGCGTAGGAAGATTGATGCTGTTTAAAAACCCACCACTGCTAGAGAGTGGCTTGGCTGCCCAGTGCCTGCGGGTGCTGCCTGGGTGCTGGCACCTCCTGGTTTGGTGCTGCCTCGAGGGGCGGGTGCCAGGCAAGCTGAGGAGATGAGGTGCACCCCTTTCTCTGGCTCCAAGCAGAGCCTCTTCAAAAACAAGTCTTGAAACCCTGGGCTGGACACACAGTGGGGCTCTGTGAGGACCTCCGCAGTGGGGAAGGCATGCACAGCAATGATGGGTGGAGCTGGCTTGGTCCGTGCTGGTGGGTCCTGGGCATGGCCTGGGGCCAGTTCTCTTCCAGTTGCCCTGTCTGTGAAATGGGTGCATGTGGCTGAGTGCCCTGTGGGGTTTAGGGGGCTGGGTGGGGGATGAGGGGCTTTGCTCCTGGTGAGTCATGCGAGGGAGAGAGTGATGCCTGCCCAAGGAGCGGGGCCAGGGGCCATGGCAGGGATTTCTGCCTGGGTCTGGCTTCAGCAGACAGTGCTGGCCTACCACGTGTGTCCCCCTGCCCTGCAGAGTCCCTTTTGCCATGACGGATGGGTCACCAGGGCCCTTGCCATGCCATGGTGGTACCACAACCTCCAAAGAAACAGGTGAATCCTGTTTCCATCCTGTCCTGCCTGGAAGACCCTGGGTCCTCTCCTGCACCCGGGGCCATTGGGGGACAGATCCCACCGGGCTGTGAGCCTCCCTGGGCTGGCTGTAAGTAGTTGGGAAAGGAGAGCATCAACACATATCTTTCTGTAGGACCTACATAGACATCACCTACTGCTTTTATTTCCTGCTAAGCACAGAGGATATTTGGGTCTGGAGGGCTGGAAGCCTTGCTGAGCTTGTCCTGTTGAGGTTTTGGATGCTCTCCTCTCTGGTGGAGAAGCAGCAGGGGTTAACCCACCCAGGGGATGCTGCACCAGGGTGCCGGGGTGGGAAGAAAGCTGGGGAACTGGGGAACAGGGTGGTTTTCACCTTCGACTCTCTGCTGGCACTGTGGTGCCATGGGAACGCAGCAGTCTGTGGATGCCACCACTCACTGTACTCCTCCAAAGGGACTGGCCAAGCTGCCCCCACTACTTTAATCCTGAAAAATCTCCCTTGGAAGATGGACTGTGGGCCCTACCCTGCAGGTAGTGTAGTGCTGGCTCCTGTCTGCAGCTGCAATGGCTGTCTATGCCCCTTGATCGTCAGTGAGATGGGGCTCACCTGCTGCCTGCCCCAGGGCTAGTGTTTCCTTGGAGGAAATGGACCCTCCTGCCCAGTGTCCCTGCGACAGTGCTGCCTATGGCCATGGGCAGCTCTGGGCTCTGCTTCCCCACCCCGCTGCTTTGCTGTGTGTTGGAGCTGGCTGGGGGCCCGAGGAGCCCTGTCTCTTGCTGGGCTGGGGGCTGTGGGGCCACAGCCAGCACCTCACACAGTCCGGGTGCTGTTTCCTGCAACTAAGCTCTGAGCCTGGGGAAGAGAGAGGACTGCAGCCTCTCACCTGGCTGCTCGTGGCCCACAGCTCAGTGATGCAGCCTGGAGAAGCAGCAGCCTGATGTGGAAGGTGCAGAGAGGTGGAGGGTGTTTGGCTGGAAGGTGGTGTTCTCTGGTCACCCGCTGTGCAGCATCCCAAAGTACCAGGGCCTCCCTGTGCCATGGCAGCACAGCATCCCAAAGTACCAGGGGCTCTCCGTGCCATGGCAGTGCAGCATCCCGAAGTACCAGGGGCTCCCTGTGCCATGGCAGTGCAGCATCCCAAAGTACCAGGGGCTCCCTGTGCCATGGCAGTGCAGCATGCCTGGGTAGCTGGGGCTGCCCCAGCAGCACAGCATCCCTGAGTACCCACAGGTGACACCTTGCAGGAGACAGGAAGAGTCCCTCTCTCTAGCTGATTGTGGGGACCTGGGATTGCTGATCCCCCCTCCATGGCTCAGCATCTGAAGGGACATGGGGGCTGCCACATTCGGGCTCTGAGGCTCAGCCCAGCTCTGCGCTGCTGCTCCAGGACAGAGGGAAATGTGGTTCTGGCTGAGTGTGTGGCACCCGGGTGCAGTGCGGGGGTCAGAGCGAGAGGCAGTCATGCTTTTCCAGGCCTCAGGGCACCAAGGGGATGTCAGAGCGCAGCACTTTGTAGATGACCCAGTAGAAGATATTGAAGACCAGGAAGGCGAAGGGGAAGACGGCTCGGGAGATGGTGTCGATGCGCTTGGCCCGGTCAATGTAGCGCCTGTGAAGGCTCTCCCCTTCCCGCAGCAGGGTGGTGGCCGGAGCGGGGCTGTAGATGCCAGGGCCCTCCCCAGCCTCATCCTTTGGCTGCAGGCAGTGGCCCAGCTCGTAGCCTCGCAAGTAGAAGTGACTCTCGCGGACGAGCTCTTCTTCCTGGCAAAGGGAAAGGCTGTCAGCCAGGACACCCCATGGGCACTGATACTGCAAGGTGAGCAGACACTTGTGGCTGCATGTCCTACACACCCCCCATCAGGTGATACCGGTCATGTGCGTGCCTGGCACAAGGTTAAATGCTTCTTCAGAAAGCCTGAAATGTGCAGGCAAAAGCGTGGGGCCGGCAGGCTGTGGGCAGAGGCAGACAGTGATGTGCAAGGGGTGTGGGAGTGCGCACTGACATTGCCTTGTCACCTGGCACGTGGTTTTAGGGTGCATCTAAAGGCAATCCCGACCCTGGCAGCCCAACACTGATAGCCCCTGGCCTCCTCCCAGCTCTGGCTCAGGGGCTTGGGAAGACCAGCTCTCTACAGCCAGGGGGATGGGGGTGAAATGGGGCAGGGGAGGAGATGGGCACATGGATACAAGTTGCATGGGGATGCAGGGCACAGGGGTTCAGGGTGCACTGGGGTGCAGGGAGCTCGGGGTTGCAGGGAGCTCAGGAGTACAGGCAGTGCTGCTGTGGCAGCCGTGCTTGCTGTGGGTGGAAGCATACCTGTGCCAGTGAATAGGAGGGGGCAGGCAGCTTGCTGGGGCAAAGCTGGGCAGGAATGCAGGAGCCTGGCAACCAGCAGGGCTTGCAGGGCCTTCCAGTCCCTCCAAGGGCCCAGACCTCCGTTTGTCCTCATGGCTGCTTGGTGGGGGCTGCCCAGTGTAGCAGAGGAGGGAGGCTGAGAGAGCTGGAACTCCTTGCTGGTCTCTCTGCCCTTGCTCACCCCATCTCCCCGATGGTGGCACGGGCCTGCAGGGAGTGCAGCGTGCCCGTGGGTCTGCACGTCCATGATTAAGACTGGAAAAATGCTGTGAGAGCCAGGTGCCTGCCCTCACCCTTGGGTCGCAGCCCACTGCATCATTCATGGCACAATCCTGCTTGCCTTGCAGCCCCTCTGGTGCAGCCAGCAGTACCTGTGCTCCACCATGCTGACAGCTGTGCATCCTGAGCAACTCGCCTCATCCTGCTCTTTTATCCTTGGTGGGGAAGTTGTGTGCACAAAGATCTGGCAAGGTTCTAGCACATGCAAACCCATACTCCACGTCCGGCTTCACCAAGGCCCCAGGCTACTCATTTGGTCTCTGGCTCATCCCTGCTCTGCTCCACTGGTGCCACATCTGGCTGCAGCAGGTCTCTTCTCCCAGGGCATGTTGCAGGCCAGCCCTCACCCCGCGCCATGCCCACACGCAGCCCGATGCTGGATCCCAAACACTGTCTCCAACCTCACTGCCCTCCAAACTGCAGAGAGCAGCCGCCCCGCTGCTGTCAGCCCGCACAGGCGCTGAGCTGGCAAAGGAGCTCTCATGCGGAGAGCTCGCACCCTGACATCTTTATTTAACTTAGCAAGCTGCCAGCTAAGCAGCCTTTCTTACTGGGAGGAGCACCATCGGCTCAAATTGCCGAGATTAGTTCTCATTTGCAGCGGAGTTTTGTCCGCCTGCCTCAGGCTGAACGCTTGCAGCTGCCCCATAGCACGCGGGTGCGGGGGGAGCCGGGACGCCCTGCATACTCCGGAGGCAGCAACTACGCCCCCAGCCCAGGGAGCCAGTCGGCCCAACCAGGGCATTCGGGGGAGGAGAGAGCAGACTGGGAGTGCTGATCCTCCCACCTGGGTCCCTCCGGGCTGGAGCAACCCAGGGGCACTCACTGGGTGCCGAGGCTAGGTGCAGGGAGCTCTCTGGGCTTTGCTGGGGCTGTGGGAAGGCTTTGCCGTCGGGCTGCGGCAGGCGGGCTGCGCTGTCAGGCAGCGATGTCTTTTGTCATCCAAGGGCTGGCGACGGCAGACGGGAGCAGAGGGGAGGGTCGGGGCAGCCCAGCTGGGCGGGCAGGCTACGATGTCCCAGGCCTGATCTCCTCCCTGGAGCTGCGGTCATCCCCCAGCATCTCCCTGCCAGCCTCGGAGCCTGCTCTGCCCCACCGCTCCTCCCTACACTTTGAGCTGCAAAGTGCCGTGTGCCCTGAGACACTGCCCACGCTGGAGCTACTGCAGGCAGCTGTGAGTGCCTCAAACATGCCTGTGCCAGGAGAGCTGGGCAGGCAGAGCCCTTGCCCCACCAGAAGTGTGGGCACGGCCTGGGAGCTGGGCAGCAGCCTAGAAGCAGCCATTGGTCTGCCCCAGCAAGGGCGCTGCGTTGGTCCTGCATTACAGAAAGGGAAACTGAGGCACGGAGCGGGGGTGTCTGCAGAGAAGTCCGCTCCATTCCCATCCCTCTCACAAATTTCTTATCAGCCCAGGGAGTGGCAGCTTCATTCTGTGGGCACATGCTCTGTGCAAATCACTGCCCTGCTTCTTCCACGGGCCTCTGCTGGCCCCTGTGGCCAGCTCCTGGGGGGCTGTTTTGGAAAGAGGGAGTGAGACTGGCTGGGGGTGCACCGTGCTGCACTGTGCAAGGGGCTGCCGGAGGGTCGTGTTTTCCCCAGGAGCTGGAGAGCTGCGAGAGCGTTGCATAGGTGTGCTCGCCGCCGTGCCGGCTGCTCAGCTGCCGCAGGGAGTCCAGGCTGGCCGTCCCACTGCTCAGGCCCTTTTGGCATCCAGTAGTGTGCACCAAACAGAAACAGGACAGTGGGTGACCGATGGCTCTGCCCTGGGGACAGCAGCTCTGGGCGCTGGGATAGGGATGGCAGGATGGGGATGGGGGGTCCGCATGGTGGGAAAACGCCCCCTCAGCAGTACCCAAGCACCAGGATTCATCTTCAGCACATGCCAAAGGGATTCGGCTGCACAGGGCACTGTGAGCCTGTGCGGTGTGTATGTGTACTCATGTTTTCCATTAAAGTTTGGTGCCTCTCAGTGCGCTTACGGCTGGAAAATGAGAGTGGGGCAGCCACGTGCCTTCCCCGAGCATCTCACAGGCTTGACACCTGTGCCAGTGAGTACAGGAGGGGAGGGCTGTCCTCCGAGCGTGGGACCTTGCCTCTCCTGCCTGCAGCCCAGACCCTATCTCTGGGTGCCACCAGGCCTCCTTGGTCCTTCACCACCCTGATGCAGCAGTGAGCCCCCGTCGCCACTGCAGCACAGCGAGCAGCCTGGCTTTGGGGCTGCAGGTAGGGGAAAGTCCGTTTCCCCCACCCTTGCTGTTTATTTTTCCGCTTTTTTAGAGGAGGTAGAGCCTGAGGATGTCCCAGCAGGAGGACAACAGCACCCTGGGCATGTTTGTGCTGGCAGGGCCTGGAGCATCCATGGGTGCTGTGCTCTCTGCTGCCCAGGCAGGCAGGACTGCAATGCCCATGGGTCCCTGGTGTGTTGGAGGGGCCGCTGCAAGCCCCAAGCAATGAGACGCAACCCAGTGTGGAGTCCTGCCCTGGCGGCTGCTGAAAAACTGGCCCTGCAGCCCCCAGGTGTCCCCTCAGCAGCCTAGGGTGGGCTGACATTGTGACAGCAGTGGCAGGAGGGACTCACCATCCTCCGCCGCCGCTGGCGCCGGCGCAGGCGCATGAACTCCTTGTGCTGGCGGGAGACGAAGTTGACGGCTGCGTACTCCAGCAAGGCAGCGAAGACAAAGAGCAGGCACACAGCCATCCAGATGTCGATGGCCTTCACGTAGGAGACCTGTAAGGGTGAAAGGGGGCTCAGGGACCCGCTGCCCTCCACCTTGCTCATCCTCCCCGTCCTGGTTTTAGCTGGGAAAGAGTTAGCTCTTCTTTTTAGCAGCTAGAAGAGCTCCGTGGTTTGGTTTTACTCAGAGGCTCGCTCTGAGAAGAATATTGATAGCAAGTTGATGTTTATAGTTGGCACTGAGGTCTCAAGGACTTTTCAGCTTGCCGGGTTCTTGCCAGTGTGCAGGAGCAAAACAGGATAAGGGGAGAGCATGGCCAGGACAAGGGGTCCACAACTCTCCTTACGATTTGTACTTGGACTTAAGATTGAGGGCCAAACTGGCCAATTAGTATTCCATATCATGCAGTGTCATGCCCAGTATAAAAGTGAGGGTCGGCCGGGAAGAAGGGCTTTTGCGCTTTGGCTCTTTCGCCGCTTCTGCTCTTTTGCGCTTGCTGCGCTTTTGCTCTATTGCCTCTTTTTTCCCTCTCCCAGTACTCCCACTCTCAGAGTACTCTCTCTCTCTGCCCCTCTCTATTTCCGGGCCTCGCGTTCGTCCGGGATTGCAGCTTCGGGAGGAGACGGGCTTTGCATACGAGGGGGTGGTGAGCATCTACACTGTGTATTAAATCATCTGTATTAAATTGTTCTTATCTCAACCCGCGGGTTTCCCATTTCTCCTTTAATTCTCTCCCTCATTCCTGGGGGTGGGGGAGGGTGAGTGACCAGCTGTGTGTGGGGTTCGGTTGCTGGAGCTACCAAGAGGCACAGGAACCCTCTCAGCTGGGACACATGGGCCAGAGCTCACCCAGCCGAACAGTGCCACGTTCCCCTTGGCACACACGGTGCCCCAGCTGGCAAGGCTATAGAGCCAGCGATTCCCAAGGGAAGGCTGCCCCTGCCCCTGGGGTGCTGGGGGTGGCAGTGGGCACCCTGGCTGCCTCAGGCAGGCTACAGCATGGGAGCCCTGCATGGAGTTAGCATTGACCTTGGGCAGGGAGGCACGGGAGCCGGCACTCTGCGTGGTCATGGTGAGCACAGTGGTGATGCCTAAGCCCACCCGGGCTGGTGCTGCATCCATGTTGATCCAGAAGGACACCCAGGAGAGGATGACGATGAGCAGGCTGGGGATGTACATCTGGATCAGGTAGTAACCCATCTGCCTCTCCAGGTGGAACTTCACCTCGATGCAGGTGAACTTGCCTGCAGGGAAAGACAGCCCTGATGGGTGAGAGAGACCCCTGGATCATGGCAGGGGGGTTGCAGCAGGTCCCTGAGGTGCTCACCTGTGTTGTAGTACTTGGTGCAATAGCCTAGGTCCTTCTCATCCCTGAGGATGAACTGCGGGAGTGTCAAGCCCTCTGCCACCTGCACAGCCTCCTGCTCCTCCAGCCACTCGAAGATGAGGTCGTTCATGGTGTAGCCAACTGGAGAGGACAGAGGGAGCCATGGGACGGGGCGGGGAACACACTCCGTTTATCCCCACTCTGAACGATGGCTCCTTCCTGCTCACCTCACTCAGAAGCAAGGAGATGCCAGCCTTTGGGATGGGATGGGATGGGATGGGATGGGGTGGGATGGGATGGGATGGGATGGGATGGGATGAAGGGAATGAAGCACAGCTTGAACCTCCCTAGGTACTTACAGCTTTCCAGCTGCATGGTGCATGTCTGGATGTCCATGGGGAAGTTCTTAAGGTCCATGGGGCAGGACAGGATCAGTGTCAGCCTGGAGAAGGCAGAGGAAAGGAGGGGGTTGCTGGGGGCTGGGGCAGTCGAGGGGGAAAAGCTGCCCCACAGGAGGGGCAAGAGGAAAGCTTTGCCTCCCCACTCAGGCACTGTACCAGAGGAGAAGCGTTCTACCTAATGCTGTAGAGCACGTTGCCATTCTTGAATATGCGCAGCAGCTTGTTAGCAGTGGTGACCTCGTGGAAACTGGCCCCTTTCTCATTGGCGAAGAACAAATCTGGCTTCCAGATGGAGTCGAGCATAGAGGGGTCAAGGTCGAGGGAGTCATCGGGGTACTCGCGGTACGCCAGGCGGGGATCGTTCCACTGCTGCCGCAGGAAGACATTCACTCGGTAGTCCTGGGGCAGAGGGCACAGTGTTCGCTAGGAGCACTGCCTGACACTAACCACACATGGGACAGGGGCAGTGCAGGAGCCTTCCCATGCTGTCAGCAGCCAGGGGAAATTGAAAAGCCAAAGCCACAGCAGCCGAAGAGGAGAAGGAGGAGGAGGACCAATATCTCCTGCCTGCAGCATTCCTCACAGGGCTCTGTGGCCCTGTGGGGGGTCAATGTGATGGTTGACGGTATTCAGGCTTTGCAGCAAAACAAATAGGGAATTTTTAGCCCTGGAGCTTCCTCAGAGGAGCTCCTCATGCACCTGAGGAGGCTGGGGATGGCAAGGACAAAGAGCTCACAAGCCTGCGAACAGCGAGGGGGCTACCACCAGCTGCCTCGCTCTGACCCTTCGGGGTGTTTCTCCCAGTTCAGGCATGGGGAATGTGGCCCACACAGCCAAGCGCTGCTTCACTGACCCCACAAATGCCACAGCCATTTGCTATGGCTCTGCATGTCCCCACTGTAGTGTAAGGGCTGGCTCTGGAGAAGGGCTCACAGGACCCCCATAAGCATGGCCACAGGCTCGGGCACTGGGACCCACACGCTGCCCGGCAGAGGCACCGCCAGCCCTGAGGTGCTAGGAGAGGAGCCTGTTATGCTGGTGAAACCCTCACCATGGTGGTCTCGGTGACGGAGCCGAAGCTGTTGATGAAGATGTTGCATGTCACGTTGACAGGCGGACCTGGAAAAGAGTGAAGCCTCCTCTCGCCGCTGGCCGGGGAGACACGTGCACTGCACAGGCACATGTGGGGATGCCGCCTCCTAACCACACTGTGCGGATGAATGCACACAAGCATCCCCCTGTCCGCTGGGGTCACCCCTGTAGTGTGCCAGGGAGAACTCCAGCACACTCTGCAAGCACTGCAGCCACCCGTGCTGTCAGGCAAAGCGGGCACATGCAGGGCAGCTGGGACTGCAGGAGCAGCCGTGACTCTCGGAAGGGTGTTGGGACAGAGAGACACGGGTTAGGGTCCTGCCCCAAAACTAATACCTTCCCGTTCCCTGGTTTTGGGCAGCCATAAGTGTGGGTCGCTGCCAGATTTGGGAGCCTCACGTCCTCTGCTTACCTTTGAAGTTGGGTCGAATACGGGCATCGTACCCTGATGTTCGTCCCATAAGCTTGTCCAGAAAATCAGAGGGTGACATGGGCTGGGGTGAGCTTCGGGAAGGAGCTTTAATCTCCTCCCGCCCTGAGACCAGCCTGCAGGGCAGAGGAGGCAAGTTAGCTGCCTGCTGGCACCAAGCATCTGCAGGCACATTTCAACACCCCACAGGCACTGTCAGCTGCCAGGGGAAGCGTCTGTGCCCACACCACATCAACTCCAGTGGTGAGTCAGTGCATTGACCCTGGGACCCCTTCCTCCTTCTGCTGCGATCCCAGCAGCTTCCCCTCTTGCCTGACACAGCCTGAGTGCTGCATGCCTGTGTCTTGCCTGTCCTGCTGCCAGCAAAGCCCCTGCCCACTGTGTCCCTTGGCATGGCATTCAGGGCTGGATGCCTCCTGGTGCCAGGGCTGTGGTGGGGACAGGGTGCAGTGGGCAATGGCCTTGTGCTGGCACGCACAGTCTGCCGGGGCTGGAGGGGAAAGGCAGGGAGGGTCCCTCCAGGGTTCAATCGCCAGTCCCAGCTTGAGTTGCTGAGCAAACGTCCATACCCTGCCTGGCATGGACTCATGGCTTAGGGAACTTGAGGGACACATACTCCCCAGAGCCACGGGCTGGCCTGGTATGAGTGAGAAGGTGCCCAGGAGCACAGCAGGGGTTGTGATACCTTGCCAGGGGCCAAGACGATGTGGCAGGAGTGGAGCAGCAAAGCCCACCTCTGCACCGGTCATGGCGCAGAGCTGACATAAGCTCTCCCACACAGCGCTCCCAACGATGATGAAGACTTATTTAAACTGACCTTGGAGGGCATATTTTTGTGAATGCATCTTAGCCTGCCAGTTTCTCTCCTTCTGTCACTCTGTAATGATCATTTCAAGGAACAACGCAGGAGATGTTTGGTCACCACATTGCCAGGCATGTGGCTGTGATGGAGAGGAATAAGCTGGAGACCTCTGGACACAAAGGGAGCTTTGAGCACACTGCTGGTGCTGCGGTACGCTGCCTCATAACTCTGCCAGGTCCACGCCTAGGTGGGTCCCATTCCTACTTGGAGCTACAACCCCATTATCCCAGCAGATACTGGGAGATGAGATCCTCTGGAGTCCTTGTTCCTACCTCCTTGTTCCTACCAACACGTCATGTTCCTACCTCCTCCCAGGGGAGCGGGATTCTTCCTGGAGGGGCTTATGTGCATCCTTGCCAGCTAGAAGTGGCCACAATGGCCACCCCAAAATGATCCAGCCAAGGTTTTCGCTTAGTTGGAGATGGGCAGCAGAGAGTACCTGAGACTGGTCCTGGCCAAGAACAAAAGGCTGGGAGAAATTCCCCCTCCAGGAGATGCATGAGAGAGGTGCATCTTTGGGAGGAGGGCTGTGGGAGGCCAGGGTAACAAGGAGTTAAGTCAGGCCTCTGCCTTCCACATAGCTGTGAACCATATCCTCCTCTCCCAGACCATGTGGGATGAAGGCTCCTTTGGCACCATGGCAGGTGGTGCCTTGAAGAGGCTCACCTAACTGGCCAAGCAGTGGCAGACCTGCAGCCCCAGTGATGCTTGGACCTTGGGGACTGAAGGAAGTGCAGAAATGCCCCAGGTGCAGCCACCTCCAGCGGCATCCCTGGCACAGCCCCTGGGTCCTAGCTCTTCTCAAGGTTTGGCTGCAGCTCCCCATTTCTGGCACAGCCTGCCCCGGGGGACTCTGCCACTAACCTGGCCCAGGCACAGCGGGGCCCTGGAGCTCAGTACCTCCCTGGAGCGAGGGGATTGTGGGGCTGGAAAACACTCACGGCTGCACAAAAATGCTACCCAAGACAAGCAGCTTCCACATGTGAAGTGATGACATTTTGATATGATTTCCCCCTTCCCTGCAGCAAATGTGTTTCCCCATGCCCCCATGCTGCTCTAGCTGCACTGGCTGAGTAGTTGGGGGGGGCGTGGGGGCAGGGAGCAGGCTCAGCCCAAGGTCACTGCAGCCCCTCAACCTCTCACTGCCTGGTCTGCTCTCCCCTGCATCTTACCTTGTCCCAGATAGCACCCAAGGTGGCCGGAGACGGAAAAACAGACCCAGGGACTTTCGATTTTCCACCCAAGTGGGCCAAGAATTGTTCCTGCACCCATGGGACCTGAGGCACTCATTGGCCTGGGTGACCCAGAGGCTGGGTCAGGGACTGTCCTGCTCTCCCCCCCCAAACACCCTGAGCTAGGAGAGGGTCTGGGCATCACAGGTGCTTTGCAGCACTGAAGAAGGAGCTGCCAGGGCCGTCATCTGGCTCAGCTCACCCCATTTCCCACCATGGCAAGAGTCCTCAGCTGGCCTAGGCAAGGGGGACCCAGCCCTGGGGCAGGGGCTGGTGGGGACAGGCAGAGCCGGGCTGTGTGTGGCTGGGGCTGGAGGCGGAAGGCCTGGTGAGTCCTAAGGGGTCAGGGTCCAAGGGAATGGGGGACAATGCCAGATTTGGGGGAGCTCCGGTGGCTTGCGAGGAGGTTCGGATCAGGACTGGGAGGGTTCTGGCTGGGGGAGCAGCCCCTGGAGAGAGGTCCGGATTGGGGGTGGGGGTGCAGGTCCCGGGGCTCCTCCAGGTCTGGGAGGGGATGCCCGAGTCTTGCAGAAGAGATCTGACTCCGAGAGGGGGTGATGCCCAGGTCTCGGGGGGGGGGGGGGGCGGGGGGAAATGTGGCTCCCCGGGGATGGGGGCCGGGGGCCGGAGGAGGGGTTCCGGGAGGGCAGCAGCCCCCAGAGCCCCACGGCCCGCGAGTGGGGGCCGCCCCGCTGGACGCGCAGCGTCGAGCACCCGCGCCGTGCGCTCACCTGAGCGGGCCGCGCCGGGGCAGGAGGCAGCCGAAGAGGAGAACGAGGAGGAAGGCGAGGGCGCCTGCCCGGAGCGCGCCCATCCCGCCGCAGCCCGCAGCCCCGCCGCCCTGGGCGCACGAGCATGACCCGGCCGGCAGCGGCGGCGCCCCCGCTCCAGCTCCCGCCGCTCCGGGGCCGCTGCCGCCGCCGCTGCCGCCGCCGCTGCTGCCGCCGCCCGCCCGGTCCCGCTCCTCATAGTCCGAGCGAGCGGTAGCCCGCCGCGAGGTGGGCGCCGGCCGGCTGCGGGCCCCGGGAGCCGGGCGGAGCCTCGCCTGCCGCGGCGGGGAGGAGGCGGGCACGGCGGCGGGGAGCTCCCCGCCGCCGTGCCCGCCTCCTTCCCGTCGCCTCGGGGACCTCTGCCGCCCCGTCGAGGTTGTCCTGGAGCCCACGTCCCCCCGTGAGGGCTTCTCGGCTCGGGGCGGCAGAGCTCTGCCCTGGTGCTGGGGAGGGAGGCAGCTCCCTGCGGGGTTTGCGAGGGTCCGGGATCGGGGGGTGCGCCGGAGCTGGGGGATGTGCTGGTGCGCTGGGACCGAGGGATGCGCCGGGATTTAGGGATGCGGCAGAGCTGATGGCTGTGCTGGGAGCAAAGGATGCGCTGGGCTAAGGGACTCACCGGGAACGAGGGATATGCTGACATCGAGGGCTGTGGCAGGGGCTGGGGAATGCCCTGGAGGTATTCTCTGCCCGACTGGGAGGGAGCGGCTGGGAACAGCCGGACTCCTTGCTCCCTTTGCCTGGCCTGGCGGTGCCTGCCCCGGGGCTGCAGCTCAGGGCCGGCCCTCAGACAGGCTGGGACAGAGTCCCCCCACCCCCCGCCGTGGTCTTAGCCCCCCTGCTGGGACTCCTGCTCTTGCCTTTCCCAGACGCTCAGCGGATGGGCAATCCTAACCCTCGGGAGAGGCAGGCAAGCTCGTTGGAGAAGGCGTGACTGTGTGATGCGAGGAGCTGCAGTGGCTGCTAGGGAGAGGGAAACTGAGGCAGAGGAAGGGGAGCTGCTTGTTAACCAGAGGGGCGTAGGCAGCTCTGGGACTCAGGCTGCTCGGCTGCTTCTTCCCTGTCCCCTGAGGCCACCTGGCTGAGCCGCACAGTTGCCTCTGGTCCTTGGCAATCTGTGATGAATTTACAATAGAGTGAATAGTATTAAAAAAAGAGAAAAGCACAGAATACGTGATTCCCGGCAGATATGTCATTCAGGTTTCAGTTCACCCTACTGTGGCTGGCTCATTTCATTTATTTGTATTAATTACAGTTCGGTAATGGCTAGGAGCCACTGTATGAAGCCATTGCTGCAGGGGTCTGCAGAGGACATCAGCAGAGGAGGAGGAGACCGTGGTCCTCCCTGCTCCTGCTCTCCCCAGGGCAAGTAAGGGGCTCAGGTCTGTGTCGGCTTCTCCTCGGCAGAAAGCAAGCATAGGATTTTGAGAGTTTGCTGTGGAAAGGCAGTGTGAGTGAGTGCTCGCTATGTGAAGCTGAGCCTGCAGTGCCTTGTCCAGCGCAGGGTAGAGGACAGGGGGCTGTAGGCAGTGGGCACTTAGCTTCGAGGCAGCATGCAGGCATCCTCGTCCCCACTCATTGGCTGTCCCAGCACCAGGAGCTGGGAGAAGTCTCCTCTGATTACCGTTTCCATTAACGTTTATCGGGCTGTGGTGCTGGGAGGTGCAAGGCAGGATCTGGAGCCTCAGGGCACTGAGGAAACGTACGCTGCGCGACAGCTCCTCTTCCAAAGACAGTTCAAGCTAAGTGGACCTGACACTGTTGGGAGGAGGGGAGCCAGCCTCATCCTCTCCACCCTCTGGGGAAACTGAGGCACCCACATGGCGTGCCTGCGTCCGCCAAGGGGCCTGGGGATGATTGCAGTGGCTGTGGAGCCAGTTTTGCAGGCGACCATGAACATGGGCTGTCAAGATAACCAGCTACAAGCCTCGGCTGCACGTGCTGCGGTTAGCAGGGCACCGAGCCTGAGATAATGAGGCCCTTGGAGAGGCCAGCGAAGCCAATGCAGCAGCGCGACTCCCTGACAGGCAAGGCTTCTGGGGATGGTGCAGCCATAGCCCTCCTGCCTGCCTTACAGCTCTGCAGGCACCCAGTGCTGCAAGGAGCAAAGCAGTGCTGAAAATAAAGGCAGCGAGCATCCCAAAGGAAGGCAAAGGCAGCGCTGATTTGTTGCCGGCCAGGTCCGGGGGATGAAGCAGGAGCTGCAAAAGCAGACCTTGGCTGTGCGGGGGGGACCCTAGGCACTGTGCCGCATCCTGACCAGGGCTTTTTTGAGAGTGACAAAAACAGGCTTCTCCCCCATGTTCCTCAAATCAAAGTATGAGGTGATTTTTCTGTGAACACCAAAGATGCCAGTCAGCAGGCAGCTGCCAGCAATGGGCTCCCGAGGCAGGCATCCACCCAGGCTGCCCTGCAGCCACTCTCCCTGGCGGCGGTGAGGCGAGGGGGACTACGACCCGGGGTGTGAGCAGCAGCTTCCAGCCTGGTGCAGTCCCCAGGGTTGCCATTGGCATGGCCCTCTCTGGTGATCCCCCACTTCTCTGCCCTGAAGTCCTCCCCGTCACAGTGCCAGGCACTGCTCATAGGAAAGACACAGGCAGCAGAGGCTGGGGTTGCTGAGACAGAGAAGAAAGTGGGAAATCTTCTTTTCCGTTTCCCCCTCCTCTATCTCTGAGTCCTCATCAAACTTTTCCCATGGGGCTGGACTCTTACCTGCTGCAAATCTGGCTGGAGGAGGGCTGTGCCAATCCACACTGCCTGGATCCAGACCCCTTTCTGCTGCTCAGCCCCTGCACTGCCACATCTATATATTTAATCCTGCCTCATAAACCCTATAGTGCTTTTGCAGACAACACAATTCTGAAGGGCTGAGTGCTACAACCCCTTGAAAAGAGGTTTGTTCATTTTCCAGAGAAAAGGCTGAGAGGTGCTTAAGCTTGAATTTGGGATAAACAGTTGCCTGTAAGACCAATTTTGTGCTGTTCATGTTGGGAGCAGTGAGGGGGGGGAGCTGGGGGGTGGGGGGTGGGAGGGAGGGCAGTGGGCCAGTGGGCAAAGGATTGTACTTTGCTCTTTGGGTAGGGCCACAGAGACCCCTGGGGCTCTTCTGTCAGCACTCCTGCTCGGGGCCTGGGGGCTGGGATGCTGCTGCCCATGCTGCTCCTTGGTCTGTCCTTCGGAGTCAGCTTGGAGCTTTGCCTTTGCCCTGGAGCCAGGAGAACTTGCAGCACCAGGAGGGACAGAAGCGTCAGGTGGGCACGGGTTTGTGGTGGGCTTTAAGCAGTCTGCTCCAGCTCCCCTCCAGCAGGCTTGGGGGGCTCCGGAGGGGGTTTGATAGCAGCTCAGAGACAGCTCCTATTTCTGGGGCGTTTTGCATGCTCTGCATCTCGCAGCCGCAGCCCCAGATCCAGTGAGGGGCTGGCCCATGGGCCACCCTCATGCCAAAGACAGGATGAAGACTCCTTGATTAATCGGGGCAGAGGGAGATGCTCTAGGAGACTGCTTATTTTAATTAGAGAGCACCACACAGCAGGCACTGTCTCCCAATTCCCTCCTGCCTTCCTTCTCCTCTCCCAAGACTCCCAGCCAAGCCAACTTGCTCTGGACATCCTCCTCTCTCTTTTGCCCTAGGACTGGGATTTTTTTTTCAGAAAGCAAGGTGTAAACCAGAGCTCTCGGCGTAGTGCAGAGAGCTCTGCCAGCCAGCTGGCACGCAAGCACTGCTGTGTGCTTCTGCTCTGTACCAACTGCTTAAATGCTTAGTAGGAGCTGGTGAGCAAAGCGCTCCTTGTGAAAGATTCAAGGATCTGTGCCTTCGGTAGGTTGGCAGCTCCCCTTTCCAGTTTTTAATCCTCCGACCAGTGAAAGCAAGGGAAAGCAGACACAGTCTAATCACTGTTTCTAAGGAAAACAGCAAAACAAATAGGAAAACCCTGCCTGCCTGCCTTCGGGGAGAGGCCAGCCCCTCCGCCCCAGGGTGGGTATGGTGGCAGGCTCCCCTGAAGCAAACATTTTGAGGTGTCTAACTGTGCGTGAAATAAGTGCCAGGGAAAACTCATTCTCGAGGGTGGCTGGGCACTGCTGCCAGCCTGCAGCTCTGCCTGGCCACCCAGCGTGTGCCCAGCTTGGGCGTTTAATCCCATTTAATGGCACATTTGTCTGGTTCTGCAGTGTCGTGCTGGTCCCTGTCTTTCTCTGGAGAAGCTGTATAACGGGCTGCGGATGCTTTCCTTTCTCAGCAGGAGCAAGAATCATCTCAGGGGAATAAATGCACGGTTAAGGGATGAATAACTGCAGTGGTGCTTTGGTGGGGAGAGTAGGGTCCCAGTGGCACAAGAGCACAGGCAGAGAGCCCAAACGCTCACCACACCTCAGCAGGGCAAGCAGGCACAGGGTTCGAGGGTAGCCACCGGTGGGATGGGGCTGGACGTCCCTCCAGTGGCCTGGGAAGGTCATGGGGTGCCGGGGGAATATGAGGCTGCTCCTAGGGGAAGGTGGCACCATGGCATGGGAGGAGGGGACAGGATGGCAGTGGTGCTGGGGAGTCCAGTGGGTGCTTGGTGCTCATGTGGGGCTGCCGGCAGGACCCAGTGCCTCACCAAGCTGGGCAGAGTGACCTGGAAGAGATTGCAAGGTGAACCGAGACATTGGTCCCAACTCCAGCTAATGTTGCTCTATGATTTTGTGGCGCTTTTCCAAGCTAAAAATACCCATGCTGTTGGTATGGTGTGGAGTGGGCGCTGCGTGTGGTGACTGTGGAGGGATGCTCCGTGCTGTGGGACCGACCAAGGACAAACAGCGCAGAGGTCAACTCTTCCCTCCTTCTGCTCCAAGGTGACCTGGCACCTCTCTCCAGGGCTGTGCCAGATGCAGCCACTCAGCCAGCAGTCCTCAAAATACTGTATGGGGAGAGAGCATGTGAGCTGTGTTTCAGCCCAGCGCTGCATCCTTTACTGATCCCGGAGGGTCACACTGGCACATTGGGGTGCTCCACTGCTGGGGAGCTGTGGTTAGGGCATACAGGCTCCTCTGGGTCCTCCTTGGGGTGTGTCTGGCTCATGTGGGGATCAGCCTGGGGGTGGGATACTGCAACTGGGCTCATTTCCACAACGAGGGGCAAGGCCTGAGGAGCTCAGCCCATCACTGTGGCTGTGGGGCTGTTTCATGTGCTAAGGAGATGTGTTCCCGATCCCTCCATACAGCCAGAGGTGAGGGTGTCAGGCTGAGGAACCTCACCTGTCCCTGTGTGTCCAAGCTGCTGGAGAGCTGAGTTTGGGACACATGAGTGGGTGGCCAGAAGGGACAGGGTTGTCAAGCCTCTCCCAGGCTTGGAGGCAGTCTCAGCATGGCAGGACCTGGCTAGGCCAGCCCCATCCACCTTCACTACCCTCCTCACCATGGAGAGCAGCTCAGCCCTGCGCCGCTCTGCTGCTGCAAGCAGATCACTCAGAGCGGGGCAATGAGAAATGCAGGATCTGGCCCTGGGCCCATGTCTACATTCATGATGAGACTTTTCAGGGTGACCCATAGGGATTTGGTCCCCTGTGCCATCATGCAGCCTTGGGATAGGTCATGCCATCCTGGGGACTGCTGTGACAGAGGCCACGTGGGCACAGTGCGGCTGCCAACGGGGCCGGATGCTGTTCTGGATGGGAGCTGGCTGGGCAGCCAAGGAAGGGCTGGGGCATGCTCAGCAGCCATGTGCCGATGGCTGTGCAGCTCAGCCCTGCCTTGGGGAGCTCTTCTGTACTCTGTCAAGTTGGTTGTCCCTTGCACAAAGGCTGCCTGAGCCCTGCCCAGCATCCTGGAGCCCTTGGGCATCCTTCATGCAGGCTGGGGAGTATTTTGGATGTTGCTCTCCTGAAAGCTATTAAAGAACAGACAGTCCAACACCTGTTCTTCAAAACCAACACCTCATCTAACAGGCTCTTATCCACATGTGTCTAATATATTTCTGATATGTTATGGCAAGTTCTCCAGGAAATATTTCGTGTATGTCCCCCCCATCATGTAGAAGCAGAGGACTCCCTCCCTGGCCTGCACACATGGACTAGATGGTCCTTTTCCCATCTGTGCGCTGCAGACCTTGTGCCTCCTGGCACCAATGGTGCTCTGCTTTGGATAAACTATGTGGATCGCATTTGCAGATAGAGCAAGTGTGGAGGGAACTGCAGACAGAGGGAAGGCTGGAGCAATGGTACCAGCTGATCCTGTGACCTTGGCAAGCGGGGAGATTTAATTTAGATAAGTGTAGAGTGAGACTCTTGGGGCCCGCAGCAAAGCCTGGCACAGATTCCAAAACCCTCAGTGGGTGCCTTGCTCCCTCAGGGTGACCTGGCCCTTTTCCATCTTCATGTCCCTTCTCTTTTCCTATGGGTCACCCCTTTGCTGTCTGCCTTGTCTCCAAATCACCTTGCAGTGTGGGCTGGTTCCCTCTCGAGCCTGGGGATGCAGGAGGGGAATTACAGGGAGGAAGCTTGGACTGGAGCAGAGATTGCTCTTGGCTGAGGATGCTCCCATCTCTGCTCCCAGAAATGGCTCTGCTTGGCAAGGATGGTGATCGGATGGAGTTGGGGTCTGCTGACTGGCTGCAGGGAGCAGTGCTGGGGGAGACCATACTGGCCTGACCCCTGTTCCAGTTGCCTCCAGCATTTCCAGTTACACTGGGGAAAATCTACTGGATTTTGACACTGCAAGATCCCCTGGCCTCCTCTAGCCCTGCTGCCCTGCAGCATTTTGTCCTGCCTGAGTCTGGGAAGGAGAGCAGTTGCTGTGTAAAATCTATGCCTCAGCCAGTGCTGGGCTAAAGGGTGTTGTATCAGCAAAGGCAGGTGGGGGATGTGGGACAGGGTCTGCGTGGTCCCTCAATCCCCTCCCCACTTTGGGGTACCTGGCTCTGTGCATCCTTGGCCATTGTTGCCATGGCGATGTGCATTCCTTGCTACCGCAGGAGCACTTGTGGGGTTTGATGAGCTCTGTTCACTGTTCTTGCCTCTGCGGCTCTCCTGCCCTTGGCCCCAGTGGTCTCCAAGCGCGAAAGGGGAAGGAGATCACCAGGAGCAAAACACGCGATAGCGTTGCGTGGCATTAACCACAGGCTGCCTGTCTCAGCCTAATGGGACGGGATTTTTTTTTCACTGGAGACTCACAGGAGGGACAACTTTGGAAAATTAAGTGTTGCACATCTGCAGCATCAGGCAGCAAGCAGTGGGGAGGAAGGAATAAGAACCCAGCCCTGTGCCGCCCCACCACTTCCTCCCTGGCATGGCTGCTGCAGTGGAGATGAAGGATTTGTTTAATTAGACAGCAAATCCTCCCGCTGCTGCACAGATGCAAACAGCAGCAGCTCAGGCAGCAGCTGCTTCCTGGGGGAGTCTGGGCTGCGAGAGTCAGAGTGCAGGGCCACCGTGATGGCACCTGTACCCCACAGAGCTGGTGGGTGTCACAGTGCCAATGAAGCTGTGACTGAGGAGGGGACAGCATGCTGGATGCCCCTTGAGAGTGGTGGTCATGTGGCTGCAGAGGATGGTGCCGTGAGGAGCCTGGTGTGACCCCAGGTTCACTCTCCCACTCTGTCTTCTGCCTCCCACAGTGGTACGGGCTCTAGGGTGGCTGTCCTGGGGTCCTTGCTGCATGTGGTACCCTGGCAAAGGCATCTCATCCATCCCCATGTCTCATCACCTTGCCGTCCCCAGGAAGTGAGGTCAGTTCTCACTGTGCAGCTTGCTGGCACAGAGGGGCTATGCAGTGGCATCACCTAAGTGAATGTAACAACTAGAGCAGCAAATGAATCCGTCATCCCCAGAGCCACCCTGGGAGAGGAGCCTGCGTGGTGTTTGTGGGTTGTTTCAGCCTGGCTCAGCTGCTGGGAGGATGCAAGAGGGTTGTGCGGCCACTGCTCTCCAGCTCACTCTCCAAGAGCCTCCTGAGTCTGTAACTCTGGAGTGAGGCATTGTGTGTCAGGTAGGAAATGCCTGCATCTCTCACACCAATCTTTTGGTCCTACCATTGGGTTTGCTCTCCAGGAAATGCCACAGCATGCTTTCTGTTCCTTGGGCGTGTGGTGCTGTGACAGTAATGCCACCCCAGGGGCTCTCACTGCTGTCTTTTTGCTGTGCAGACCGGCCACACCTCCCCAGCGCGCACTTGCTCGTCCCTCCGGAGAGTCCTGCCGCGCCTGGCACCTGCTGGCCATTGGAAAGGTCCTGCCAGCCCCGGGACAGGGCTCAGGGCAGCCGAGTCAGACTCTGTCCCCTAGTCTCTGGGTGAGGCATCACCCCTGGCACATGTGGGCAAGCTGGGGCTGGGGCAGACAGGAGGAGAAGCATCTTCCCAGGCTCTGGAGGGAAATACAGAGAAAAGCTCCCTCTCCGGGTAGAAATCCAAGACAGAACTCCGCAGGCACAACTTCCGTCTCTCAAGGACTGTCCTGGCTAACGCAGGACCTCCTTTAGCATCGCTCCTCTGGGCTCAGGGGAAGTGTGGGACAAGTTAGCACCTCAGCTGTTTGGAGGCACACGAATTCACCCAAGTCTTTCAAAATGGGTCCCATGGGCAGCAAGAAATAAATGAAGGTGCCCCAGAGCAGAGCCTGGCCCCTGTGCTGCCTGTACTCACCCTTTACAGAGCCCACTGCAGCTTCACAGGGACAAGCAGAAACAGAGTGATTCTGGGCTGTATTTGCTCTTCTCAGACACCATCAGCTGCAAGGAGGCAGAACGACATTTGTCTTCCCCTTCCAGGATTTTCTGAGAGGTATATGAGAACAGTTCAAGAATATGACACCATGACCAGCAGAGCGAGAGAGTAATGAACAGCCCAGGGAACATCAGGGTGAGGCATCTGTTTACTCTCCTTTAGGAAGAAAATCAAGGAGAAAGGCAGTAGACGTGAAAGGCAAATCTGCTGGAAAATCAGCCAGGGAAAAAAAAAATCACCCACTCCTCAAACCTGTAATTAACCCAAGGGACTTGCTGCATTGGGCGAGGAGCTTGGTGAGAATTTGAGGGGGAGATTAGAAACTAGGATAGAAAGCAGTTTGGACCAGCATATTATCACCAATTTCTGCAGTAAATAACAGGGCTATTCTGTGGGTAAATGAGCAGGGAGCAGCCAGCAGCCTGGGCTGCCTCTCACATCAGCTGGGCCCCGGGTTGTGCTGCCAGCAGCAGTCTGCACCCCTGATACCCCCCCAGGCATGGGCAGTTATGCCCACATGACTGTGCCATGTGGCCCTTCCACCCTGGACTTCACAGCCCGCAAAAGATGTGAGTACAGCAGAGTGGCAGCAGGGCTCCTGCATGCATCATCTTTGGGATGTCAGAAGCATGGCTGGGGGGCTGGCAGCCCCCTCTGCCCCCTAGGCTCACGACTCCTCCTACACCAGCAAGCCCAGGCACAGTGTACAGGCTGGATGAGCAAACCTTCCAAATTTTAAAACTCAGTATTTTAAAATAATCAGGCTCCTGCAGGGGAAAACGTCAACCGGGCACCCCAAAAAAGGAGGTGTCGGCATCTGCTCATCTTCTCTAAAGGATGACTAGGGAGGTGAGCTCAGCTGGGGTGTAATCTCAGCTGCCTGGCACCTCTGTGGCTGCCACTGTGGTCTCAGATAAAGTCCGGCAGCTGATGCAGGCCAGAGATAGGCACTGGTGCCAGGGGAGAGGGCTATGCCCTGGGTTGTCCGGCAGGGCTTTGGTACACTGCCTGCAGCCTTGCCTGCCGGGGGATCCAAGAGCCTTGGAGCATCCCTGGGGGACTTAGGGTACAGGGTCCCAGGGCTGCCCACCCCCACGCCCAAGGCTGGCACCCACTGCCCAGTGCTCGGCTGAGCCCTGTGAGGGTTTTAGCTCACTCCTCTCCCGAACAGCCCCTGCCCTTCCTCTGTCATCCCGCAACACTGACCTATCCATCTGTCCTTCGCTGTGCCTCCCCTGTCCTCTGACAGCCTCTGACAGCATTTTTTTTGTTTAATTTAGCATGTTTTGCAGCCTTGCAGCAACCCAGGAATACATCCAGGACAGCGAGCGCAGCCAAGCCTGGGCAGCGGCGAGCGGGGCCAGCTCTGTGGGCGTCCTTGGCACTGCTGGGAGGAGGCAGCTGGACAGAAGCTGCCGGTACCACTGCGACCTTCCTGCGGTTGTCATCTCCTCCTCTCCACTTGGATGAGGCTGCCTGGGAGGGCGGGAGATTTTGCAGGGCAGTAAAATCTCTGGGCATTCCTGGCTGCTGTGGGGAGCTGCCTGGCTCTCCCTGGCTGCGGAGCTGCCCTGGGACACTCGATAGCAGGACATGTCTCAGGCTCCCCGGCCAGGGTGTTTTTGCCTTGCTAGTGGGTGAACCGAGGCAGCAAGGCAGGTGAAGGACAGTTAAAAGCAGCAGCAGATGATGAGAAATTCAGTCCGGCCAGGGAAGTGGCTGCCTAAAAATAGCAGCAAGGTTCTCAGCTGTGACAAGATACACCGGGATTTCTCCTGCTGCCCCATCTATAATGGATAAGGGCACTGCACGCACCGTTGTTGGTACACTGTTGGGTGTACTGGGGCTGTGCTTGTATTCTGGGGGTGCAGGGTGGAGAGGCTTTCTCTGTTTTGCAGGGTCAACACCCACCGAGTGTGTGATTTTGGTCACCGTGTGCCTTTGAAAACCTGGCCCCGTGCCCAGGGCAGTGCAGAAAATGAGCCCGTGGGGATGTAAGCAAAGAAGTCATGGGCGGGAGGGGGAAATCCTCCCTGAAACTGCTAGGGCTCTGGCAGCCAGGAGTGAGCAGGAAACCTTCTTCTCCCAGCTGGCCCCTGCTGTGAGTGGCCTCCCCACTGCCTCCCACCTTGCTCTGGGGACGACTGCCCATGTGCCCAGTGTGCCTGGTGTGTGCTGGGGGGCCAGGGCAAGCAGGCAGCTGTCCCATGCCATCAGCGTGATGGGGGCAGGTGTGACAGGCTGTCTGCAGCATTATGGGTGAGGTGGCTGCACATGGGGATGGGGACAGGGAGAATGCTTTGGTCTTCTGTCCTGTATGCTCCTGCTTGCTTTCCCATCTTGCTTCTTTGCCCTCATGTGGTGGAGCAGTGCAGATTGGCAGTGCCCGTGTGGCTCTCCCTTTGTCATTGCTGTCACCTGGTTGTCCCTCCAGCCCCAAACTTGCCTTCCCCATGGCCCAGAGAAAGACTGAGTATGAGCTGCAGCTGTAAAGTACGGAGGAAGAGAAAAACCCACAAACATCCCAGAGAGGCCTTACCATACAGGGGGGTGTATTAGAGGCACACATGTGTGTTTTCCTCCATATACATCATTTTGGTGCTGCAGCCCACTCCAGTATCTTAGTGCAGAACGTGGGTGGCTGGGGAAGGAAAGCCTTCTCCATGTCTAGCCCTGGCATGCCTTGCAAGGGGCAGCATGACAGTCGCAGGCTCTATCCATGACTGCAAGTAGCTAAGCCCTTAATTGCCCTGTGGGGTGGTTTTGGACATAATTGGCCACTGTCCCAGGGTCAGAGAAAACTGCAAGGTGATCCAGATTGATTTATAAGTGTGTTTATTTTTACCAACCTGGCATGGCCCTCTCCCAGCTGGCAAACAGGGATGTGTCTCCCCTTCCCTGTCTGAGAAATAGTAGCATTTGTTCTGGCAGGGATGAGCCAACAAGTAAACTTTTATGCAGGCTGGCACACTCCCTGCAGCTGCACACTGCCCTTTGGGCCTCATCCACGAATTTTAAGCCACTTTGTGCAGAAATCCCTCTTAGTTGCCCACCTTCTCCCCGATGGGGTAAACCTGCCAGTTCCTTCTCGGAGTGTTCAGAAACTGCAGAGTCAGCAAGACTGGAATTTCACACAGTCATAGAATTGTTTAGGTTGGAAAAGACCTCCAAGATCATTGAGTCCAACCATTAACCTAGCACTGCCAAGTCCACCACTAAACCACATGCCTAAGTGCCACATCTACACATCTTCTACATACCTCCAGGGATGGCGACTCAACTGCTTTCCTGGGCAGCCTGTTCCAATGCTTGACAACTCTTTCTGTGAAAACATTTTCCCTAATATCCAATCTAAAACTCCCTGGAAAGAAAAAGAAAGGCTTATATTTTTTCCCCAATGTTATATACTTTTTTTTATGTTATGTTATATCATATGTGTTATATTTATGGGGTTCTTTTTACATCATGTTTTTTCTTCCTGGTGGCCAGAGATGCAGGCTGGGCACTGGTGGTTTCCAGTGGCTGTAGGGGTCACAGATTATTTCCAAAGGGATGTCGCAAGGCTGTCACCCTCCCATGGCCACTACAAGGTGATTGTGGCCATGTGACATCTCTGCCTGGGTGCCACCTGGAGGGCTAAGGGATACGCCCAAGGACATGGCCCACAGCAGTGGCAGAGGGTCTCCCTGCTCTGTTGTCCCTCTCCAGCCCTTCCCATCCCACATCTGGCTGCAGACATCAGGCAGTCCTCTGCCACCCTGCTTCATAGTGGTAAACTGAGGCAGAGAGTGGTGCTGGGGGCCAGGAGCTGGGTGCCACCAATGCAGGGTGCAGCTGGCCACCAGGAAGCCCTGGCAGCATTTGCACAGCTGCCCAAGTGGTGTTTCGCCCCACCCAATCTGTGGGGAAGCCAAGGGGAGGATGTTTGTGTAGGCAAGGAAGGGGCCGGGGTCCCCCCAAGGTGGCCCATCCTGCTCCTGGCCTGCCACAGCCCAGGGACCACCCAAGCCCACCAGCATCCCCAGACCCAGGGACAGCCAGGCCCTGCTACCTTGCTGCCTGGCACAAAGCGAGGCATTGAGGGACACAGCAGGGCTTTGTCCACCCTGTGCCCGCCGGGAAGGGGTCGGTTGCCCTCTTCAGGCTTCCTGTGCTGGCTCTGCAGCCGCAGCACCCAGGGAGCTGAGGGCACCCATGGGAGCTGTGGCACCCATGGGACACGGGGCACCCAAGAGAGCTAGCTCCATCTGCTGCGGCCCTGGAGCCATACCCATCACTTGTATGGCTGTGCCCACCCGAGCGCCATTCTCCCACGGGCATCAAGGGGCTGGGGAAAGCGGCTGCAGGATTCCCACGAAAGGGTGAAAACTCCTAGTTTGGAGCCCTCCATGCTGAAAGCAGGTCACTGGGACCACTGCTGGTGGGTGCTGGGGGATCAAAGAGGTGACAAAGAGGCATTACTGCTGCCCTGTGGGGCCGGTCTCCCACACTGCCACAGCAGGCACGCCGGGGCAAACCCAGCCTGGCCAGGCCCGGGGGGGCTCCTCAGAGCCGCCGATGAGGGGACACCCCATGAACCTCCCCCCTGCCCCCCAAGCTGCTCTCTTTCCTTTGCAGAAGCCTTTTCCCAAAAAAAGCCCTGCACAGGGCCGTGGGGCGGCTGTGCCCACGCAGCCGCCGGGCACCCAGGAGCTGGCAGCCAAGGGGTGCCGAGGGGGCCGGGGGGAGGGGCGGGGTCCTGTCCCTTTAAGGGGGGTGGCTGTCACTCAGAGAGCCCTTTTCTTTGCTGGAGAGCGGGAGGGGCACCCAGAGCGGGAGGCAGAGGGCGAGGGACCGCCAGGCCGGCGAGCGCTTCCGCAGACAGCATCGCAGCAGCCGAACGGGCGGTCGGGGCACTTGACCAAGTCCAGCGCCATGGGTGAGTATGGGGTGCGGGTGGCAGACGCTCGCAGAGCTGTCGCTGGGGACTTGTTCCCACAGCAGAGCCCCCTGAAACTTTCCTCTGGCACCAGTCAGGTCCCGCTGGCCGTGGTGTGGCCATGCCAGCCGTGGGAGCTGCTGGGGGAGGATGCCTTGGCACGGTGGGGATGGCATGTTTTTTCCCAAAGCGGTTTTCTGTCCCTATATGCTCATGTGCTGTCTGTGGGGACAGATGCCATTCCCACAGCCAGTCCCACCCAAGCCCTCGCCACACAGGCTGGAGAGATGAGAGCTCCTGACCCTGGGCTGGCGGGAGCTGGGAGGTCCAGGCAGGGCATGAGACCTGTCACAGCTTGTGCTGCTTGTATGCCAGCAGCCTTGGGAAAATAAGGCAGTCCTCGTGCCTTAGTTTCCCTGTCGATACAGCAGAGCTAATACTTACCGGCATACTGCCCAGGGCATCGGGGTGCTCTGTTCCCAGGGGTGCCCATGGGTGCCGGCATCCTGCCTCCTCCTGTCTGCAGTGTATTGTTTGTCTCCAGCAGCAGCTGAGTCCGGGTACAAGGCCTGGGATTGTGCGGCACAAGGGCTCTTTCTCTCCTCCCTTCCCCTCCCCAGGCTTCCCCAGCACAGCTTCCCAAAGCCCAATGGGCCAGACCTGTGGCAGGGAGCCTGCCAGGTCCTGCCATGTACTGGGACCCACAGCCCCCTGGAGACAGAATCATTCACTGTGCCCCAGCCCCAGGTACCTGCCACACCCCTTCCCAAGTGACCAAAAATGAAAATAAAATAAGCATGTTTGGCCCAGCACCCCGCTGGGTGTGCAGGGCCGTCCCCATGGGTCCCAGAAAGGTTCAGGGAGCAGTGCTGGCCAGGAGGAGTGGGACCTCCCCTGGACCTGCTGCATCCAAGGCAAACAAGCAAGAGGGGTCCCAGTGATCCCCATAGTGCTGCCTTTGTTCCCTGTTTGCTCTCAGTATGGGCAGCCGCCAGCGTGGCAGTGCCAGGACAATCCCTCATTGTCCTTGGTGCCACTTCGCGACCTTGCTCCCAGCAGCGAGGGGAGGGCACTGCTGGCCAGGACCCCACAGCTTTCTTGTCCTTTGAGGGAGGAGATAAGCACTGTGGGACCTGTGGAGGGAGCGTGGGTTTGGGAACGCTTCCCACGGGTGCCTTTTTGGCATTCAAGGCACAGATGTTATGCCCAGACAGGATGTGCCCATGCCCCGGACAGTGGGGTGCCAGAGCCCGTGGCTTGGGGAAGGGGAGCAGCTTTCTTGCACAGAGGAGGATGCTGGTGGGTGCAAACCCACCTGGCTGCTTGCCCCCAAACCAGGCATGAGAGTGGCTGGCTGAGCCCCTCCAAACCCAGCCCATCGGGAACCTGAGCTAAGGATCCTGCATGTTAGAGCCCAGGCATGCAGAAGGAGCAGGTGCCCATAGCTTCACTGCTGAAAAAATCCAGCATTTAGGCAATCCAAGCAGCATGCTGGCACACGCCCTCGCTTTCCCTACCCACACAGGTACACATGCTCTCTTGACAAATAGCTGTCCTGGAGGACTAATTAATTACACAAGCGCTGATGTTTGGGGAACTAACGTGGCTCCTCTCCATAAACACATCTGCCTGTGTGATGGGGCTGCTGCAGCCCGAGCTGCCCACAGGGTGCCAGGAGAGGAGACAAGTGCATCTCAGCATGCCACCTGGAAGCTCAGGGTGCTTGGAGTGCATCCCAGCTCCTCCCATGCTCTTCCAAGGCCAGGCCATGTTGCTGGGTCTCCACTGGGGTTTGTCTCAATGGAAGTGCTGGGTTCCCCTCCATCTTCGATGGTTAAAGAAAAATGCAGGCAGCTGGCATCACTGTTGCCTGCAGCTGGGCTGTGCCAGCAGCAGGGAGCCCATTAGCAGCTTGTTGGCCAGGTCCCACTGGCATTACGCTACATCACCTTTTGTTTCCGTCTTGTTTTGCAAGGGTCTGGCACGGCTGGCTCGCCTTGTCTGCCCCTCCGTCTCATACCCAGGGGCTGCCTTGTGGCCCTGGTCCCCCACACTGCTGTCATCCCCTGTCCGTGGGCACGCTTGGATGTGAAATTGCCTGGCTGCTTAGAGAGCTCTCAGGGAAGCCGCTCTCCAGCACCACAATGAATCATTTCTGGGTTTTCCTTCAACCTGCTTCCCTCTTCCCATCAGGCACCTTGCTCACCCTGTGCTTGCCTGCTGCTGAGCTGCAGGCTCCAAGCACTCCCCATCCTGGCAGTTCCGTCCCACTTCACTTCTCTTCTCCCTAGGTTTGCTCGAGTGCTGTGCCAGATGTCTTATTGGGGCACCTTTTGCTTCGCTGGTTGCCACTGGCTTGTGCTTCTTTGGAGTAGCGCTGTTTTGTGGCTGTGGGCACGAAGCCCTCACAGGCACTGAGCAGCTCATTGAGACCTACTTCTCCAAAAACTACCAGGACTATGAGTATCTCATTGACGTGTAAGTACCCTGCTGCGGTGCATTGCCCTCGCGCTAGGGCCCCTTGTGTCTCCATCTTGCTCTGTGCTGGGAGGAGGTGTCCAGCCAGGCTGGCCAAGGCAATGCTGTCACCCGGGCACCACGGAGACCCCAGGCTGCATTTGCCATGTGCCAGTGCCGTGGCTACATGGCAGGGTCCAATGGCCACTTGCTTCCGTTTCATGCCTGTTTTTATCTGACCCTTGCTAGGTGCCCTCGCTAGTGCTGGACCTCTGCACAGGGTAGGTATGGAGGGCATGGGGGAGCTGGCAGTGGCCCACAGCGTTGCTTGCCATGGCTTTGCCCTGGCTTGTTCCTCTCGTGGCTTCACCCTCTGTTTCGGTTCCCCTGGGGTGGTGTGGGGTGGGCAAGTCATGGCTGCCCTGGCCATGCCGCACGCAGGGCTGAGCTCCGCGGCACTGCCCCAGCACCTGAACATCCCTGCCCACTCCTCTCCCTGGCAGCATCCACGCTTTTCAGTACGTCATCTATGGCACGGCCTCCTTCTTCTTCCTCTACGGAGCCCTGCTGCTGGCCGAAGGCTTCTACACCACTGGCGCCGTCCGGCAAATCTTCGGGGACTACCGGACCACCATCTGTGGCAAGGGCCTCAGCGCAACGGTAACCGGGGGCCCGAAAGGGAGGGGAGCGCGAGGCCCCCAGCGAGCTCACTCATTGCAGCGGGTGTGTCAGTGTTTGGGAAAGTGGCTAGGACATCCTGACAAGGTGATCTTAACTGGGGTTTGACACTCCTTCGCGCGCCTGCAGCGGGTTCGCCACGCTCGGCGTGGCCAAAGGGCAGGAGACTGCGGCCGTCCGGGTTTCGGGGTATTCCGAAGGGAAGCGCAGCCCAGCTGCCCTCCCCCAGGCCTGCCGTGGCTCCCGGGGACCAAAGCAGCCCAAATGGCCACACGTTTAACGAAACTGCTTCATGTTTAAGCGTTGGTGGGGAGAGCCATGAGCATCTCCGTGGTGCCGGCAGCCTGAGGCTCTCCAGCACACAGTGCCCCCAGGGTTGTCCTCTCTGCTGTGCTTGGGGACCACAACAAAGTGCTGGCAAGGGGAGACCATGGCCTGGGGAAGCAGAGGGGGATGGCTGCGGTTCCCTTGGGAGTCGGTCGGGGTGGCACCGCAGAGGGAGGGCAGGAGAGCTGCACGTGCATGCCGAGGCGGGTTTTGCAGCTGCCCTCTCGCAGAGGCCAAACCCTGCTCGGCCGTGGCTGCGGTTCCTCCCCTCCCCACCACAGGACGTGACAGCCATTCTGCTGCCGCTGCTGGTCACCCCACGCACGTGTAGGTGACCACGAACTTGGGGCTGGCACTGGCCCTGTGAGCCACTGGGACACCCAGCTTGGGCTGCTGCTCTGTGCTGGCTACTTGGGGATATGCTGGGTTTGGTGGGCGGTGTGGAACCAAATGCAGGCAGCATCTCCGTTTCCTGCCTGTCCTATGCCATCTCCTGCCTGGAGACCCTTGCGCTCCCCTGTCCCTGGCCCCTCGGTAACCATGGCTCTGCCTGGCTTGTCCTGCCCCTTGCAGTTTGTGGGCATTACCTATGTCCTGACCATCATCTGGCTCCTGGTCTTTGCCTGCTCCGCGGTGCCTGTCTACATATACTTTAACACTTGGACCACCTGCCAGTCCATCGCCAACCCCAGCAAGACCTCAGCCAGCATTGGCACCCTGTGTGTGGATGCCAGGATGTACGGTGAGTGCTGGCATCATCACCCAAAAGCCAGGGCTCAGGGCGGAGGAGAGGGGATGGAGGAGAGGGCCCAGGCAGATAAGGCTGGGATAAAGCAGGGGCAAGTGCTGAACACCCCCAAAACACTGGTTGTACGTGACACATGTGGCTGTAGGAGGCTGAGCAAGGCAGCCAGCTGGTGGCCATGCCCTGCTCACCTGGTTCTCTGCATCTCACAGGTGTCCTGCCCTGGAATGCTTTCCCTGGAAAGGTGTGCGGCTCCAACCTGCTCTCCATCTGCAAGACCAGCGAGGTGAGCACCTCCTGTCACTCCACATGCACTCCCCTCAGTGGGTGGCCTTGGCACTGGCCTCCCCATCTGGCACACAGGACCCTAGGAGCTCACCCCACCTCTTCCCTCACAGTTCCAGATGACTTTTCACCTCTTCATCGCGGCCTTCGTGGGGGCGGCTGCCACACTAGTCTCACTGGTGAGTCGATGCTCCCCCTGCCTGGCCATTCTCCTCCACCCAGTGAGGATGTGGGGGCAGAGGACAGCGGAGGTGGTGGGCATGGACATGACAGAGCCTGTGCTCGTCATTTTCTGGCACGTAAGTGCAGATGGCAAACTCAGGCCATAAGAAGGTAGAGGTGGCTGCTGGAGGGGATCTGAAGAGGCTTTAGGAGACCACTGGGGAGAGGTCCTGCTGCCAGTGCACTGTTCCTTGCCTTTCCCCGGCTCTCCTCTTGGTTTACACCTGTGGTGAGACACTGTGGTGTCCCACCAGTGCAGTGAGGCCATGGAGCTCCATGGGACAACTGCCCTATTGGGGTGCTGGGCTGAGGGATGCCACCTCAGGCACACCCCAGCGAGGAGTCCCACTCCGCTTGCCCTCCTCGCCCACAGGATCTTTGTTTCTCCTTCTCCCTTGCTCACTCTCTTCCTACCCACAGCTCACCTTCATCATCGCCGCCACCTACAACTTTGCCGTCCTCAAGCTGATGGGCCGAGGCACCAAGTTCTAGCCCGTGTGGTAGAGCCCAGCCAGACCCAATGCCCTTCTTTTCTCTAACCCCAAGGCTTTAACACTGCAGCCACCCGACACCAGGTCTCCTGCGTTAACTGCCTTCGCTGCTGACTCTCCTCCTCTTCTTCCCTCACATCCATTGTGCTGAGCATGACCAGGAAGGAGAGCTTCCCACCAATGGACACCTCTTCATGCACTTTTCTCTCTCTGCTCATCCATAACTGGCTCACTGTAGGGCCAAGTCCATCAAAACCAGCCAGAGAAGAGGAGGGACTTACTCCAGTGTCCCAATGTTGCCTAGGGATGAGCAAAGGCCTTCATGCTCCAGGGAGGAGAAAAATCCGTGTAGGTTGCTCCATGAGTAGCAAGAGTCTACCTAGAGAGAAAAGGAAGTTGGCCCACTCCTCGTACCATTGCTAGAGACTCTCCTGGAGCTGTCTGCTGTCACCACCCATGGATGGAGTATAAGAGAAGGATTTTTTTTTCCCTTAGTAAAGAAAGATGAATTTACCCCAAATTGACTGCTGCAGCTAAGGCAAAGGGAGTTCAGGGCAAGGATCTTCCCACTGCAGAGAAGAGAGTGCTGACCCCGATGCTGATAAAGCCCTAACCCAGCTGCCTCTATTAAAGCCCAAAGAAGTTTGGTGTCTGTAGACAAGGCGGACTCTTGGCTTTACCCTTCAGGCAGCAGAGAGGCAGCAGATAGGTTCGACTGAGAGGAGACATCTCTGCATTGTGCCCCAGGAGTGTAAAGCCAGAGCCATCCCTCCGTGGGCAAGGGATGACCCTCTGGACTGCGCGCCTTCGCCCGCCGTGCCCTGCAAGTGCCGCACTTGCCGCACGCTCTTGTCCTTCACAATGGTGCTCTTCTCTGGGGTGATGTCTGCTTCTCTAACCTCCGCTGTGTCGGAGAGCTTCATTTGTTTCTCATCCATGTCAAACGTAACTTTCTCTCATTCTGTCTCCCTCTTCCCCTCACTTTTTTCCCCACGTTTCCTGCAAGTCAGGACAACTGGCAGCACCTTGCTTCCAGCCAAAACCCATGAACGTCGTGAGGAGGGAAGGAAAGGCGGTGGTTTGGGGGTCACTGGGCAGAAACACAGCTGGTCCCTGCAAACCAGGTCCTTTCCGGTGTCAGTTCAGTCTTTTCCCATGGAGGGGGGCAGCGGGGCAAGGGGTTTGGTGGAGATGACCTCTCCCCTATGATCAGTCTCCATGGCAGCTGGAGGAAAGCCCTCTGGCTGGGTAGCATGGGTCCAGCCAGACCTGCCAAAATGTTGTTTCCAGCCCTCCCTGCCAACTGGTATTTTATTTTGCTCTTCCCTGCCTCTCCTTAATGCTAATCTTAGTGTTTATTTATTGGAGAAACTACTTTCAGTGGCAGACTATAGCTCCATCTTGCATGGATTTTTTTTTCTCTGTATTTTTTTTCTTTTTTAAGTGCCAGTTTCAGCAGAGGCAAGGATAAAGGAGCAGATCTGCTGAGCAGAGCATTCGAAGGATCCTTGCTGCCAGGAATGCTGAAATAGGTTGGCCAGGCTACCAACGCACACAGGCTGGGGAGGGGGGAGATGCCAGAAGGGATGGCAGGGTGGGGAGAAACCAGTCAAGATCTGGAAATTCACATCAAGGTTATCTCTCTTGGGGGTTTGCTGGGGTTTTTTTGGTATCCATTTAACAAAAAAATAACTAGATCCTCCTTCCCACCCTTGTCCCCAGACCCCAAATACACACACGTATGCACACATGTGCACACACACGCAAAAAGAGAGTTAATCAACTGAAAGTGTTTCCTTCATTTCTGATCTAGAATTTCAACTTGTTAACAAGCAATAAAAACGAGCAAGTTTTTAGAGACTTATCTTACAAGATGTATTTTATAAAAATTAAAGAAAATAAATTAAAATTAAGAACATTCTGAACAAGATATATGTCTGTCCATCCATTTGTTGCACTGTCTTTCTCACTCTCCTCTCGCCTCGGCTGAAAAAAAAAGTAGGGAAGGGGAGGCTGCAGAGGAGCAGCACTCGTCAGCCCCACATGTGGGCCAGCAGCCCCCGTGGGACTCTGCCCAGCCCTCCTTCCCACCCCAGCCATGAGGTTCACAACCCTGACTTCAAAATCTTTGTTCCTAGCTGGGGAGCCCGTAAAACTTCTGTTTCTCCTCCAGCCACCCAGAGGAAAGCTGGGGTCTTGTAGGAGCCACTTGCTCATATTTGGTGATGTGCTGCTGCCCTTTAATACTCAGGCTATGTGGTGACAGCCTCTGCCACATCTCCTAATGTAGCACCTACAGCGCAACCACCCCAAAACCAATTGGCACAGCTCAAGCGAAGCTCACCAGCTCGCATCAGGTAACGCACATGGCACGAGCACATCCATAGCCATGCAGGATGCATGATTCTCTTACTTGCCGAGAGCCCTGTGTGAAGTACAAGTCTTGTTTGGGCATGATGGTGACTCGACTATTGCAGGGCCCTGTATGTCCTGTCTGCGTGCTCCATGGGTGTCTGTGTGCTCCATATGGGTGTCCACGTCCTCCGTGGGTGTCTGCGTGCTCCATGGGTGTCCATGTTCTCTGTGGGTGTCTGCGTGCTCCGTGGGTGTCCGTGTGCTTCGTGGGTGTCCGTGTGCTCCGTGGGTGTCCACGTGCTCCAGGGGTGTCTGCATGCTCTATGGGTGTTTGCGTGCTCCATGGGTGTCTGCATGCTCCGTGGGTGTCTGCGTGCTCTGTGGGTGTTCGTGTGTTCTGTGGGTTTCTGTGTGCTCTGTGGGCGTCTGCGTGCTCTGTGGGCGTCTGCATGCTCTGTGGGCATCTGCGTGCTCCATGGGCGTCTTGTGTGCTCCGTGGGTGTCCGCGTGCTCCGTGGGTGTCTGCGTGCTCCATGGGCGTCTTGTGTGCTCCGTGGGTGTCCGCGTGCTCCGTGGGTGTCTGCGTGCTCCATGGGTGTCCATGTTCTCTGTGGGTGTCTGCGTGCTCCATGGGTGTCTGTGTGCTTCGTGGGTGTCCGTGTGCTCCGTGGGTGTCCGTGTGCTCCATGGGTGTCTGCATGCTCCATGGGTGTCTGCGTGCTCTGTGGGCATCTGCATGCTCCATGGGCGTCTTGTGTGCTCCATGGGCATCTGTGTGCTCCGTGGGCATCTGTGTGCTCTGTGGGTGTCTGTGTGCCATTTGCCACAGGGTCGTTAACAGTTTGCGCAGGGCTGGTGCATGCAGACGTCATCGGCTGGTGTCTTTGTGCCCCTGAGCAGAGGAATGCTACCCTTAGATGCATATTTCCACAGCAGCTATTCAAAAATGTGGCTTCTCTTGGAAATTCCACGAGGAACTGTGCTCAGGAACCTCTGGGGAACAAGACCATGGAGGGATGCTCCTAGCCCCATGTTCAAATCCTGGCACCACTCCCGTTTGCAGCGGATCTGCCCGAGAGATAGATTTCAGCAATGACTAGGTTCCCATGAGCAGCAGGGTGGGCTGAGAGCCAGCAGGCTGCTACTTACCCACGGCCAGGACCCTTGCTGCTCTTCCTAAACAGCTCTCTAGCCCAAAACCCACCCTCTCCTCTCTCCCCTGGCTTCACCCCATCCAGGCAGGCAGCAAGGCTTCCCATGCAGCCTGGCCAGAGGAGGTTTAGCTCATGCATTGCTGCTGCCCCAGCTCAGTGCACATCTGTGCCTGCACACTGGCCGTGCTACAGCTCACAGAAACCCATGGGGTTGCAGCCAGCATCAATGAGGCCCTTTGTTCCCTGCATTCCCAGATGCCATCACCCTCCTCTCCCCATGCTGAAAGGGCCCTGTGTGTGTACGACCAGCCGCTGGGCAGGAGCAATCCAGGGAACAAAACATCATCTCTTTCTCTTGGCAGAGACTGGTGCCCCCTGGCTGGGGTGAGGGTTGGGGACAGCAGTGCGAGGTAGAGTGTGAAAGTGGCCAGCATGACCAGGACACTGGGCAAGTCTGAGGGCCAAAGGACACATGTAGCCTCTTGTTGAGCATGCCCTTGGCTGTGTCTTGCTGCCACTCCACCTGCGGATATGGGACCTGCCCTCACAGCTCCCTCCCTAGGCACCCAATGCCCTCCAGGAATCAGCTGAGAAAAGACAGGGAATAAACATCTTTGTAAGTGGCCCATCATTAGAGCTCCAAGGAGGGAAGCCAGTGCAATAAAACACTTTCCCTCTGTCTAGTGGCTGAAATGTGGCTGCAGTTTGATCCCACAAAAGCTGGACCAGAGGAAGGGACCCTGGAGCAGGTCCCATGGACTCCCACCCTTTCATCCCATGCCATGCCGAACTGAGATACAGCCCTGTGCTGCTGCTAGCTAGGGACACTGAGCAAGCGAGGCCCTGGCACAGTGAACACAGAAACCTCCCCTGCAGGGAAAGGTGAGGGGGGGCGGATGGCGGCACCCAAGGGTGTTCGTGTAGGGACGGCCATGGGTCCCCAGCCCGCCGCTGACACGGCTTCCAGCGGCAAAGCCCCACCAGGCTCATGCTCCCCCTGGCCGTCTCCCTCGTCCGGGGCGGGATCGACTCTCCCGGTCTGCCGGCTCCTGAATCTCCGGTCCTCCGGCTCCTCCCCGCGGCCGCCGGCCGCAGCAGCAGCTGCCCGGGCCGGCGCTGCCGGGGCGCAGCGAGGCGAGGGGGCGTCGTGCCCCGGTTCTCCCCCCGGCCCTGCCTCCCGTGCGCTGCGTGCCCCCCGCCGGGGCACTGCCCTGCTTCCCTGAGGAAGCCCTCCCTGCCAAGGCACGTCTCTTGCTGAGGGTGCCCTGGGAGCCTTCAAAACACAGTCAGCCCACAGGCCATGCATCAGAAAAAATAACTACCGTTTCCCTCTAGTGCCTTCATTTATACTGGGCTGTCCTGCACGGTCCAGCAAACAAAAGCCACCCGAAACACCCAGCTGCTGCCGTTCAAAGCACAAGCAATTCCCTAACTACACGGCATATCCCTCTGAAGCCATGCAGGCAGGCGCGCTCCCCTGCCTTGCTCTCCTGAGGAAAGACTGCGCAGGACGAGCAGGAAGGCTCAGGGAGAGGAGGCAGTGCCAGAGGCAAAACCAACAGCCACCTGCTGCCCTGGCTCAGCCCTCCATCCCTCCACCATCACTCGGCAGAGCAGGCAGCGGGCACACCAGCCATGGCAGGGCACGCTCATGCTGCTCCTCACCGGCAGCTTGCCCAGCCCTGTCCTGGCTTCAGCTCGGGCAGGGAAAGGGCTGCGAGGGGCGAGCCACGCACTGGCACAGGCAGAAGCTGGTGACCAGCCCTGCCTGCCAGGGCAACGGCATGGTACTGCTGCCCATCTGCCCTAGAGGAAGGTCTCACCTGCTGCCTTCTCAGGTACCCAGTTAGTTTTTCTCCATTTCTATGCACAGTTTGGCTCTGCTAGGGAGATGCCTGGGGGCGAGGAGGGAACAGCAAGCAGGAAGTCACACAGAATCACAGAATGTTAGGGACTGGAAGAGACCTCAAAGGATCATCTAGTCCAATTCCCCTGCCGGAGCAGGACCACCTACATCAGATCACATAAGAACGCGTCCAGGCAGGTTTGGAACATCTCCAGAGAAGGAGACTCCACAACCTCTCTGGGCAGCCTGTTCCAGTGTTCTGGTACCCTTACTGGGAAGTTCTTCCTCATGTTTAAGCGGAACCTCCTATGTTCCAGCTTATATCCATTTCCCCTTGTCCTATCACTGGATGCCACTGAGAAGAGCCTGGCTCCATCCTCATGACAGTCACCCTTTACATATTTATAAACATTAATGAGGTCCCCCTTCAGTCTCCTCTTCTCCAAGCTAAAGAGACTCAGCTCCCTCAGCCTTTCCTCATAAGGGAGATGCTCCACTCCCTTCATCATCTTTGTGGCCCTGCGCTGGACTCTCTCAAGCAGTTCCTTGTCCTTCTTGAACTGAGGGGCCCAGAACTGGACACAATATTCCAGATGCGGCCTCACCAGGGCAGAGTAGAGGGGGAGGAGACCCTCTCTTGACCTACTAACCACGCCCCTTCTAATACACCCCAGGATGCCATTGGCCTTCTTGGCCACAAGGGCACATTGCTGGGTCATGGTCATCCTGCTGTCCACCAGGACCCCCAGGTCCCGTTCCTCTGTGCTGCTCCCCAACAGTTCAGTCCCCAACTTGTACTGGTACATGGGGTTGTTCTTACCCAGATGCAAGACTCTATACTTGCCCTTGTTGTAAGGACTGACAATAGCACAGGCAGACTCTACTTGGCTGCTCATGAAGACAGGAATCCTGTGTCTGCACACGGCCACATGCAACCTAAGGACCTAAAGGACCCCTTGAAGCCACCAGGAAAGAGCTACTCCACCAGCCATGCAAGCACTGGGATCAAGGGGTATCTCTGCCCACCCCCAATTGCTTTTGCCAGAGCAATTGCCTCAGCAGGTAACCCACCATTTCACTGACTGTCCCAGGCCTGGGTCTCCCAGATGAGGGACTCTGACTCAGCTGAGGCCTTCAGGCAACCACTGTCAGAGCTGCCATCACCTCCCACCTTGGCAGAGCAGGGAGTGCTCCTTACTCCACAGCAGAGCACGTCAGTGCCCCGGCACCGGAGCTGCAAAACTCTCTGTTAAGAACTGGAGCCTGAGTGGGGTTCAGAGGCTCCTGAAAGGCATTTTTCAAATGTTTCGAATGCAGGGGTCTTTTTCGAAAAGTTTTCTAGCCGGGACCAGATCTGCCACTGTTGGGGGCGGTGTAGGCGTAGGCGGGTTGCTGCGAGAGCCGGGGCGGTGCCAGCACACCCGCGGCTCACTGGGTTATAAATAGCCTCAGGGAGGGCAACGACCGGTAGTTGCCCGCCGAGTACAAGGCAAGCAAGCCTATTGTTCCTGCCTAACGGAAGGGGGGCAACTGCTGCTGCTTACAGTTCGTTGGACAGGATTTGAAGTGCTTCACCTTATCAGGGAGTCATGGTGGCTTCCCGGAGGAGGAGAATTGTGCTTTCTGCATCCACTCGAAGAGATATTGGTGTTCAGGTCACAGGCTGTGAGGAATGTCATAGCTTTTCCCTGGTAGCTGGGAGCCATCCTGAGGATGGCTGTGTGAGGTGTGAGCAGGTTGATGACCTGCTAAACCGGGTGGCGCAGCTCCAGGATGAAGTGTTGGAGCTCAGGGAGGAGGTAAATTAAGAAAAATTAGGGAAAGCGAGAGGGAAATTGACAACTTCCATAATCTGGTTGTGGCAGAGCTGAAAGAAGAAGTGAAGAGGTTAGAGGGGATCAGGGAATGTGAGGAATTAGGGGACGGGGGCAATGGCACAAGGTCCCTGCTCGGAGTGGCAAGTGTAACCCCCGCCCCCCTAGGTGTCCTTGCATAACAGGTACGGTGCTCTGCAAGGGGAACTGGATAACACTGAGGATGATGGTTCTCCCTGCTTGGAGGCGTCACCAAAGCCTAGTCAGACTGCCGTCGGCATTAAAACCTCATCAGTAAGGAATAAAAGATGGGTCATTGTCATTGGTGACTCACTACTTAAGGGAACAGAAGGCCCAATATGCAGACTGGACCCACTGCACAGGGAGGTCTGTTGCCTCCCAGGGGTCAGAGTTAAAGATGTCAGGAAGAAGCTTCCTTCCCTAGTATGGCCCTCAGATTATTACCCCCTTTTGTTGTTTCAGGTAGGCAGTGAGGAATTAGTAAGAACCACTCCAAGGACAATGAAGAAGGACTTCAGAGCCTTGGGGCACCTGGTCAAGGGATCAGGAGCACAGGTCGTGTTCTCCTCTATCCCTCCAGCTGTGGGCAATGATGAGGGATTAGGCAGGAAGTACCAGCAGATTAATACCTGGCTCCGAGCCTGGTGTGTCCAGCAGGGGTTTGGGTTTTTTTGACAGTGGCTGGATCTGCAGGAGGCCAGGTCTGTTAGAAAGGCATGGTAATAGCCTGTCCCACAGAGGGAGAAGAGTTTTGGGAAGGGAGCTGGCAGGGCTCATAGACAGAGCTTTAAACTAGGTATGAAAGGGGGTGGGGGTGAAATCAGGATCACTGGAAGGGAGCCGGAATGCAGTATGCCAGTGCTTGTGGGGGAGGAATGCACTAGCACGATCGCGCAGTCTTGTGAATTAGCAAGGGATCAAGGTGTCATGCCGGGTTGCAGACAGAGCACAGGGGTTGTTGAGGGGTTGGTTACTGTGGAAACATCTGAGCATCTTCAGGGGGCTCCAGGTACCTCATCAGGGACCCAACTCAAATGCCTCTATATGAATGCCCACAGCTTGGGCAATAAACAAGAGGAGCTGGAGATGCTTGTGAGCCTGCAGCGCTATGACCTGATCGGCATCACAGAGACATGGTGGAATGACTCCTGCGATTGGTGTGTTGGACTAGAGGGGTATAAACTGTTCAGGAAGGACAGGCAGGGGAGACGAGGAGGGGGTGTTGCCCTATATGTCAACGAACAGCTAGAATGCATGGAGCTCCACCTGGCAAGTGATGATGATAGAACCGAGTGCCTGTGGGCCAGGGTGAAAGGAAGGGTAGGAGACTTTACAGTGGGAGTCTGCTACAGACCACCCAACCAGGAGGACCAAGTGGATGAGACCCTACATAGGCAGATAGGAGTTGCTGCTCGTTCACAAGCCCTGGTCCTCATGGGGGATTTTAACCACCCTGATATCAGTTGGAAAAACAACATGGCAGGGAACGAGCAATCCAGGGGATTCCTGGAATGCATTAATGATAACTTCCTTATCCAAGTGATAGAGGAACCAATGAGGAGAGGTGCCATGTTAGACCTCGTTTTTGTCAATAGGGAAGGGCTGGTAGGTAATGTTGAACTCGTGGGTAGCCTTGGATGCAGTGACCATGAGATGGTGGAGTTTGAGATCCTAAGGGCAGCTAAGAGGGGGAAGGTCAGCAAGCTTGAAACCCTCGATTTCAGAAGAGCTGACTTTCGCCACTTCAGGAACCTCCTTGGTAGTGTGCCATGGGATAAAGCCCTGGAAGGACTGGGAGCCCAAGATTGCTGGTTGACTTTCAAGGATCATCTCCTCCAAGTTCAAAGGCATTGCATCCCTAAAAGGATGAAATCAGGCAAAAACACCAGGAGACCTATATGGATAAAGAAAGAACTCCTGGCTAAAATCAAATACAAAAGGGGAATACACAAAGTATGGAAGCAGGGACTGGTAACCTGGGATGAGTACAAGGAGGTTGCTCGTGCACTCAGAGACCAGGTTGGAAAAGCTAAGGCCCTGACAGAGTCAAATCTGGCCAGCAATATTAGAAATAACAGAAAAGAATTTTATAGGTATGTGAGAGAAAAAAGAAAAACGAGAGAGAATGTGGGGCCTCTCCAGAAGGATACAGGTGACCTGGTTACTGAGTACATGGAGAAGGCTGAAATATTCAACAACTTTTTTGCCTCAGTCTTCACTGGCAACCACTCAAACCACACCACCCAAATCACAGAGGATGCTGGCTGGGTCTGGGATAGTGAAGAACCACCTGGGGTAGGAGTAGATCAGGTCCGGGAACACCTAGAGAACCTGAAGGTGCACAAGTCCATGGGACCTGATGAGATACATCCACGGGTCCTGAAGGAACTGGCGGCTGAAGTTGCTAGGCCACTAGCCATCATATTTGAGAGGTCCTGGCAGTCTGGTGAGGTTCCTACAGATTGGAAAAGGGCAAACGTAACCCCTATCTTTAAAAAAGGGACCAAGGACAACCCGGGAAACTACAGACCAGTCAGCCTTACCTCTGTGCCAGGTAAAATCATGGAACAGATTCTCCTGGTGGCTGTACTAAGGCACATAAAAAATAACCAAGTGGTTGGTGACAGCCAACATGGCTTCACTAGGGGCAAGTCATGCCTGACTAATTTAGTGGCTTTCTATGACAAAGCTACAGCGCTGGTTGACGTGGGTAAAGCAACGGATGTAATTTTCCTGAACTCGTGCAAGGCGTTTGACACTGTCCCACATGACATCCTTGTCTCTAAAATGGAGAGACATGGATTTGACAGATGGACCACTCAGTGGATAAAGAACTGGCTGGATGGTCGCACTCAAAGAGTTGTGGTCAATGGTGCGATGTCTACATGGACACCAGTGTCAAGCGGTGTCCCTCAGGGGTCTGTTCTGCGTCCAGTGCTGTTCAACATCTTTGTCAGCGACATGGATGACGGCATTGAGTGCACTCTCAGTAAGTTTGCTGATGACACCAAGTTGTATGGTGCTGTGGACTCACTTGAGGGAAGAGATGCCATCCAGGGGGACCTTGATAGGCTTGAGAATTGGGCCAGTGCAAACTGCATGAGCTTCAACAAGTCAAAATGCAAGGTCCTTCACCTGGGTCGGGCCAATCCTAGGCACAAATACAAACTGGGCACAGAGTGGGTTGAGAGTAGCCCTGAAGAGAAGGATTTGGGGGTATTTATAGATGAGAAGCTTAACATGAGCCAGCAGTGTGCTCATGCGGCCCAGAAGGCCAACCGCATCCTGGGATGTATCAAGAGAGCGTGGTCAGCAGGTCAAAAGAGGTGATTCTCCCCCTTTACTCTGCTCTTGTAAGACCCCACCTCGAATACTGTGTCCAGTTCTGGTGTCCCCACCATAAGAGAGACATAGGTCTGTTGGAGCATGTTCAGAGGAGGGTCACAGAGATGATCCGGGGGCTGGACCACCCCTGCTACAAGGACAGGTTGCAGGAGCTGGGATTGTTCAGCCTTGAAAAGAGAAGACTTCGGGGGACCTAATAGCTGCCTTCCAATACCTGAAGGGAACCTACAGGAAGGCTGGGGAGGGACTTTTTACAAGAGTGTCCACTGATAGGACAAGGGGAAATGGGTTTAAGTTGAAGGAGAACAGATTTAGATTAGATCTTAGGAAGAAATTCTTCAGTATGAGGGTGGTAAGACTTTGAAATAAATTGCCCAGAGAAGTTGTGGATGCTCCCTCCCTGGAGGTGTTCAAGGCCAGGTTGGACAGAGCCTTGAGTAGCCTGGTCTAGTTGAGAGGCATCCCTGCCCATGACAGGGAGGTTGGATTAGATGATCTCTAAGGTCCCTTACAGCCTATGCCATTCTAGGATTCTATGATTTTTTGACTCTTTACATTTTTTTGCTCATCGTCAAATGCATGCAAGAACATGCAGTCCCCAAAGACTGTGTTCCCATAAACCTCCTTACAGCTGTACTGCTGGGGAGTCAGGCTCTGGAGCTAGGGAGTAGCTGCACTCAGGAAACACAACGTGTGAGCAGCCTCAGGCACCCAGAGAGCAACCTCAGGGCATTTGCAGCCACGTGGAGCTACTTGGCTAGCAGTTCTAGAGAAGATTTCAGTTTCCTCAGCCCACCAAGCAGCTGCACAGCCTTACTGCTGCAATACCTGGTCCAGAGTAGCAAAATCCTCAAGAGGGCTGTGGGAGAGGGATGGATGGGACCAGAGGTCTCCCCATCACTCCTCCTCCTCTGCAAGCACACAGGCATATGCTACAGTACTGGTTCCACATAGAAGCAGCTTACTGCTTTCCTTTGGAGACATTCCTTTGCCCTCCAGGGATCCATCCTTTCTCCAACCCATGACAAAACCCACTGGGCCCTCCACTATTGCTTGTGGTGGCAAAGCAGGGAATGAGCGAACAGCCTCACTATTGCTTCTGCCTCTGCTCTGCATTTCCTCACAAACTTCTCACATCAGGGGAGTCAGTAGTTCTGATCGTTTTAGACCGTCACTGACGTGTGACAGCCTCACCCAAACCCTGCGACTCCTCCAAGGCTGGGACCATCACTCCTCAGGTTACATTGGCTATGTTTTCAGCTGTGTTTTGAAACAGCTGAACTGGGGTGCTGGAGGCCTCCAGATACTCCAGCCCACATTTAAAAAGCAGGATTCTCAAGGACTTGAATGTTGCTCACCAGCCTGGACTGCGGCACCAAGGACACTGTTGCATCTTCCACAGCCAGGAGGAAATGGCCTGCCTCTTGTAGGCAGGATCTGTACCTTGAGTTAATTGGTTAATTAGTTAACTCAGTCCAGCTGGGTAATAATGATCAGATGCCATACTTGAAACCCTACACTGCCTCTGGAAGCACCGATAGGCAGGCAGACATTGGAGAAAAATAAACTAAAAGGTTCTGCCAACAGAAACAGCAGGCAGGGACTCTGCAAACACAGAGAAAGTCTCGCAAAATAAGAGACCATCCTGGCAGGACAGCGGAAAAGAACAGTCTCCATATGCTGATTTCTAACTCAGCATCCTAAGGAAATCATGCTTGATTACAACCCCCTGGAGTCTAAGGGACTGGTTCCAAGTTTGCAGGAAGAAATCAAAGGGAAGTACCTGGCTTGCTGCTGAGAGCCCAGGCTGACAATTACAATGTAGAGAGAGGGGGAAGCAACATGGAATACTTCTTTTATGAAAGTGTTTTCTGACACAGTCTTGAAAAGACAAAATGGGGCCCTGGATTCAGCTGGTAAATAAGTTATATCCCTCCTGGTCTAGCTAGGTACATTCAGGAATAACCATCCCCTTGGATCTCTTAGTGACTTCTCTCTGCTAGATGCTATAACCAGCCCAGTTCCACATCTCTCAGAACAGCTGACTTGAACTTCAACAAACCAAGAAAGCAGCCACTTACCGAGTTCACTTGAATACATCCATGTTTTATTTGCTTAAATAAAGGCGGAATCTCAATTTTACAATTCCAGTTCTGCAGTAATAGCAACAACCGCAGCAGTATGAGTGGATACAGGGAGAGGATGGCTGTTGTTACAGAACTTTGCAACAGAGAGTTCAAAATCCTGGCTCCTTTGGAAATCATTTAAAACAAATTCAACAATTTAAATATATTACACTGTACTTTTTAAATGGATTTTTAAAACACATAAGCCTAATAAAATAGCCTGTTAGGAATAAAAGATGCTGTGTAACACCCTCTGGCAATATGTACCACCTGCACAGTCTGTGCACAATGAGGCTCTTGAGCTTCAGCTATCAGGATCAACACGCACCCAGGGTACTGCACCCATGCCTCCTGCACTGTGGCTTGTTCAGGCTCTGCCCTCTCCTACAGGAGGTGCCAGTGGGATTCCACGAGAACTGTGCTGGGGAAGCAGCAGTTTCACCTGCAGGGAGATCCCTCAGCAGCCTCTCTCGCAGAGCCGGGAGCACACAAGTTCCCTGTTCTGACGCTGGGACCCTGTGCAAAGCAGCTCTGGGGGAACACATCTGTTCAGAGGATACCTCGAAGGGACCTGGTTTTCTGGAGCCCACAAGCACTCCCTATCTATCCCTGCGAACATCAGCGTCCAGCCCTGTTTAGAAAGATCCTTCGGAAGAACTTTGCATTAAAACTTCAGTCCCTTCCACACACGGCTGCTCTGCAGAGAAGGGCAGGATCACTCTGAGTTCCCCTACAGAAGACTCCTTGCATGCTCAGGGACTGCACGTGGGCAGTGATTGCCTGCTCTAAAGCACAGAGCGAGGCTGCTCGATTTGAGCTACAAAATTTACCATCCAGTCGTTCATCACAGTGGGAACTGTATTCAGCAGCTAGCGGATACACACTCAGGGGAAGCTCTCCCCACGGCAGGCTCCTGTGTTCAAAACTGTGACTTTGCCCATAAGCACAAACTCTCACGCGGGAAGTTGCAGGACATGAGGTTATAATGGTGAAGACAGCAGTCAGCAAGCACTTGTCTCTTTGCTTACAGATAGCTCGGGACTAACACCTAGCAGGGGGCAGGAGCTGGGATCAGCAAAGCCTGGTGTCCTTTTCTAGGGGGTTTCCTGCCTCCCCCCAACACCATTTTTTCTGCCTTGAACAGAGGTAGAACCAGTGCAGCTCTCTCCCCAGCGGGCTGAACACAGCAGCCATTAACAAAGGCGAGTTAACTGAGAGGATATCTTCTACCAATAAAATCTGTCATATGAAGTAGATAAAACATCCCAGATTCCTCGTTAGGCAGCAAGCGCCAGGACAATGGCAGGAGTTACCTGTGCTCAGCAGCACTGCATCTGACACAGCAGGTAACAAAGCGAACGGTTCTACGTTGCAGCACCCAGACGGGAACATCCGTGCTGCAGCAACTGAAGGCGCAATCCACCCACTAACACAGCACCGCAGTCCCAGCCCCGCACACCGAGTGATTTAACAGCTGACCATGCCTGACTCCCCCGGCCACCTGCACATCTGGAAGACATCCCACGCATCTACCATCCGGTCTGCTAGAGCATACACTGGATGCTGGACACAGCAATTACTTGGGACAGAAACTAGCTGAAGTTTCACACTCCTGAACTCCTGAGCTAACTCTAAACCCTTTGACATGACCTGGTAAGCATCCACATCAGTATTTTTCACCCAGGGCTGCAAGGTATGAGAAGTGAGATCCAGTGTTGAGCCTCCAGAAGACAGGAAACATATATTAAACAAGAAGCAGACAGTCTCTCCACAAAATAACACCCTCACAAGACAAAGGTAAGGAAAACCAGACCAGAAATAAGCAGCGACGAAGAATTGATGCTGCCACATTCAAACACAGGTCCATCTCTCCTTCAGATGTTGCTTCAGATCAGAGCTCTTAACAATTCTCAGCACAATTCAGTCTCAGGACACAATATACTTATCCCAAACAGATACACACATCTCAGCCACTCCAGTATTCAGCATTCTCACAGTCGCATGGGCTAGAGTCTCTACGGCAGGTTTAGTTCAGGACGCTAAGCAGACTTTCCTTTGACAGTAAGGTCATTAGTTTAGTGTGTCTAGTATTTTTTTTTTTTTTTTAGTTCAGGAGTAAAATACTTCAGAGAGCGTCTAGAGTGCTCTCAGCTTTGTTCTGCAGGCAGTTCTTGGTACAGATCATATCACTACTGTCTTTAGTGGATTTAAAGGACGCTAACCCAGTCCTTTAAACCTGCTAAAATAGGCAGAGATGGAAGCAGGACTATGCTGACATGCTCTTTTAACAACTCCCTCCTGCAGATACATACTCCGTGCCCGAAAACTCCAGCCAGAATTCCAGTGGTGAGGCTGCAACTCCCCAGTGAGCAAACCACCTACTGTCCTTGTGGTTATTCTCCTCAGAGTGCCCCAGAGCTGCCCATGCTTATTCCAATCCAGCCACTGGCTTGAGCAACATTCCCAAAGCAGCAGCCACTGTTAACAACAAGAAGACCCTGATTTTGAGCTGGAGTGCAGGTCGATGGTGTGGCCCAGCATGCAGTGCTCTAGCTGCTCCTCCACCGCCAGCACTTGTCGCACAGCCTCCTCAAAGGCCACTGCCACATTGGTGTCATCCTTGGCACTAGTCTCCAGGTATGGATAGTTACCGTTTTCCATGCACCAGGCCTGGGCCTCCTCTGTGCTCACTTGTCTCTCGAGTTTGTCTATCTTGTTGCCCAGGACAACGAATGGGAAGTGTTCAGGGTCCTTCACATCAGCATAATAGACAAACTCCTTCTGCCAGTTACTGAGGTTCTCAAAGCTCTGCCGGTCATCCACACTGAAAGTCAGCAGGCAGCAGTCTGCTCCCCTGTAAAAGGGGGTTCGCAGGCTCTTGAATCTCTCCTGTCCTGCAGTGTCCCAAATCTGCAGGGTCACAAAACGTCCATCCACCTCCAGGTCCCGGTTTAAGAACTCCACACCAATCGTGTGGAAAGCCTGCGAGTCGAACTTGTTGGTGACGTACCGGTTCATGAGGGAACTTTTCCCAACTCCACCATCCCCAAGGAGAATGACCTTTAAGAGCAAGGACTTCCCACTCATTGCAGCAGGACGGAAAGGAGCAGTACCAAGGCAATCTGCAGGGTTCAGAAACAGTAAAAAATAGCTATATGACTTGTGGATTCTGCAAAAAGTCGCACATGGAAGAACAAAATATGGTATTTCCATCCTCATTTTGGAATAAGCTTTGTATATAGGAGGTAAACTCTCTGGTAAGATAAGCTCTGATAAGATGGGAATAGGACAAGCTTTCAGACACACAAGTCCTCCCTCAGATCCAAAATGGAAGCAGCAGGTCACCACTGCAAGTGCAAGGTGAGAACAACTGTTGAGAGTTTAGTATCAATTATACCACTTTTGGTGAAAACTCGGTATCTGAAAGCTTGACTAGTTTTTCCAAACATACCATCACTAGTTAAACATCTCTTCTGGCCTGTGTCCTCAGGCTATCACAGAAACAGCAAAATCACCAGGGATCATCATCACCAGGCCTTCCTTTCCACTGTACAGTCACTAGCTAAATAATTTCTCCTATCTGACTCGCTCTGCTGGAAGGATGTGAAAGATGTACAGGCCTAACTCAATACAAACCAGTTGTTAATCACCCCAGGGACACTGACCTTACAAGTGGAGCTGCACTTGCTTCCTGCACGTGATCTCTATGGCTCAGAAGGGGTTTCCCAGGCACAGAGACCCAGCTTCTCTGCTGCTCTTTTCTGGCAAAGCTTTTCACAGGCCAGCTTGCTAGGGCACGGGTGCAAGTTCACATTGCAACAACTGCAACACCACAGGTTCCTTAGTCAGAAGTCACAAGAGAAAGGCCAAGTGCCAACCAGTCCTCTCCCTCTCAGGGACATTCTGCAAGCAAAGGTAAAGGCCTGGCATGGAATAAGAGATTTGTTTGGCTGCTGTCTGCACTGCACCTGGTCCAGAAATACAGCGTTTCTGCCTCCAGGCCTCTCCAGGGAATGTCTTCCTCCAGCATAACAGTCGCTAAAAACCAAATATCAGTCAATGAGGTTGCCAGAGCTGTGCTTGGCGCACTGCCTTTCAATTTGTAATGTTGACCCAGACTGGAAGAACAACAGGAGAGCTCTAGGAAGCAGAAAGTGCGGTACTGATGGCTGGAGTACAACAGGCAAGAACAAGGCACTAAGAACAGTTTCCCTTGCCCTAAGTAAAATGGAACACAGCCCATTTCTGACCAGGACAGAACCAGTACATTATGGATGCTAAACCCAAAGTAAGAAAAACATAAATTGAAAGAGCTCTGGCGTGAGTGCACAGGCTGTGTAACCCATGTCTCCCCTCAATCCAGGGGATGTGAATAGCGTTGATCTGCTTAGCCTGCCTATCCACACACTGGATCACTCTGGAATCTGATCTGAGGATTGAACATACACCTGAATCTGCTAACCAGAAAAGTGAGCTAGCTGGCAGGAGCCTGGCACAACAAGAGAGAGGATTTGGCTTGCTTACACCTGCTACCAACATTCCTGGGAAGGGTGTGGACACTTAGTGCTGCTTAGTGATGACACCACCACACCAGCCTCCAAACAAATGAAACAGGAGCACTGAGCACTGCTCAGATCAGCACTCCTATTTCCTCCAGGCCAAAACCCACTCTCTGTATTAATTGCAGGGGGCCCTGTTCAGCTTTGTTTGTTCTTTTTGCAGCTCTTTCAACCAGTGCTTACCACAAAGCCAAGATCAGAAACTTCTGTTTCAAGTTAGTTTTTGCGGAAAGTGCAGAATCTAACTAAAGCCTCACCAATTTCACTTCCCCTGCCCAGCAACACCCCAAATCAAGCATGTCTGAACTAACTTGATGGGACATTTGAGAAGCATCTGTGCAACCCAGTGGTTCTGAAGTAAAGAACAAAATGCCAATGTCATGAGACAAAGAGGAATTGCAGCATAGCTCCCTGGGGCTGATGGCTTTGGAAAATTCTGCCCTGCGCAGGCAAGCTTTTCAAAACCCATGCTCTTCCTTTTCCAAACCCTTGCTGAGAGGGTTTAAGATGGTCCCTGTCCTCTGTCCCAAAGCCCTTCCTGACACACACCATCAGCCCTGACAAGAGTTTCTGTTTAGAAACGGTTTGTCAGCGAGTGACTAGCAGGCTTTTTAAAAACGACTAACAGGTATGCCAGGCTACTGCAGAGCCTGGCAGGTCAGCAGATTGCTGACAGTCACGACACAGCCATGACACCGATGGGCACACTGCCATCCATGACATAGACAGTAGCCACGCTGTTTGCAATTCGGGTTCACTGACCAGCCCTTGGCAAGCTGCTTCGGAAGCTAACCTGCAGCAGGACGGACACCCCTCACACAAGGCGGCAGCACCTGTTTGCAGACAAAACCAGCTGCGCGCTGGGCCGTGCCCCCCGCTGCTGCCCAGGCCCCAGCTCCCAGCTCGGCGGGAGGCGAGACCCTCGGGCGGACCCTTACCTGGCCGGCCGGCCCTCGCCCGACCCACAGCGGACTCCTGGGGCGGAACGGCCGAGCACAGGCGCAGGAAGAGGGGCCGCGGCTGAGGAGCTGCGCTCCGCGAGGGGGATGCCAGCCCCCCCCCTCAGCCTCGGAGCGGGTGTCGGGGCCCCTCGGAAGGGGCCGGGGCGAAGGGGCGGCCCGCCAGCTCCGAGAGGTGTCTGGGGCCGGGGTAAGCGGTGCCGAGCCCGCCCGCCCGCCCTTACCTCCCTCCGCGCCGCCGCCACCGCCCACCGGACCCGCCGGGCGCAGTTGCCGGCTGCCCCCGCGCCTGCGCTGCGCACGCGCCCTGGCGGCAGCGGCCGCGCGCGGCAGCGAGGCGGGGCCGGCGTGAGGCGTCACCGCAGCCGTTCCCGCCGCTGGCGCGCGCGTCGCCTCCCGCCCCGCCGTGGTGCTGCGCTGCGGCGCGCCGGGCCGTGCTGCCCGGGCCCCTACTCCGCCCACTGCCGCCCGCCCCAGTCCTCGCCTGTGCCCTCGAGCTCCCTGCCGGACCCCTCGCTGCTCCCCTCGCAGTGCCCTCTTGTTGCCCTTTGTCTCTTCGCTCCCCGCTCCCGCCGCTCCCACGCTATCCGCCTGAGATGCTCCCTCATCACAAACGCCCCTTGCCTGCCCGCAGGACGCAGCCTCTTCCCCAGTGGCCCCGCTGGGCTGCGGTGGGGCCGTGTCCAAACTCGCGCACCCCCGCACCTGTTCCTGGGGGCCTGTCCCTCTCTCTGCCAGCGGGAGCCCAGCTGCTGCGCGAGGGGAATGCACAGAAATAAATGAACAAACACCGCAAACGTCTCCTCCCTGACTCCCCGTTCGGCACTGAGGCAGGCAAATGGCTGGCAGCTGCCTTGAAGGAGCGCGGCTCCCCCCACCCTCACCGTTACCTGTGGCGCCAGGAGGGAGAGTGTCTCGAAGGAGGAGGTTTCTGGGGAAAAGCAGCAAATACAAACATTTCAGATAGTTGAAAGGAAAAATAGTAGCAAGGTCACCCCAGCCTGGGGCAGACAGTGAGGGGAGAGGGGAGACCAGACACCCCGTGGCTGCAGGGGGTTTTGGGGAGCAGCAGCTGCCCACCCCCCCTGGCATTGTCAGCCCTTCTTCCTACCAGTGCCTGCTGCCCCCAGACACAGCTCCCGGACTGGGGACACCTCTTGCCAAGGGCTGCAACACAACCCAGGGGGCAAGAGCAGGGGCCCCCCCCGTGGACATCCCAGACTTTCCGACCCCCCACACTCAACGTCAGCTCCAGGGCTGAGTGGGTGCCACAAAAGTGCGTCAATTCCCTCTGCCACCCTGGAAAAACATGAGATGGCAGGAGGCTTTAAATTAAGACAGGGATTATAGTAATACCAGCCTCAGCAATATGTTGGCAGAGATGGGGAACAAGAGCAGCATAGCGGGGTGAGGAGGGGATGGCAGGGTGAGGGCACAAGGGCACAGGGTGTTGACAGTCTGGGACCAGGGGAGCTTGGGGAATACGGAGGTGCTTCTTGGGTGCATATTTGGGGCACCAATGTATGCGCCAGGGCCAAAAGCACAGGATGCTGCTGGTGCAGTTGTCAGACCCAGCCCACACTGCTGGCTGGGGCTCACTCTGAACCAGTCCAGACTCCTGCACCGCTGGAGTGAGCCTCCAAGCACAGCACACCTCCCTCTGCCAGCTCCCTTTGCCTGGCTGCCGTTTAATTCCATCATTTGTCATTACTTATTTATTAGACATCCAATTTAGCATGTAAGAATACGGAGGCCAGGAGGGGAGAGACACTTTCTGAGTGACGTAGAGCTGCCAGGACATCCTGCTAAGGCAAGAGGGGCGTGGTGCTCTGCATAAGCACCATGCTGTGCCCTAACGTCCCGGACCACTCCAGGCAGGGCTGGAAAACACCAAAGCTTCAGGGGATGCTATTTGCAGAGTTTAGGGAGGGCAGCATGTCCCTGCAGTGCGGCCAAGGACATGACAGGGCCAGTGGCCCCAGCTGACTGTCCCAGTGTTCAAGGAGCCTCCATGTTCTCCTGGGCTCAGCCGAAGGTGCTGGGAGCCGTTGGAGAGTCACCTGCCTGCCTGAGCAGGGATGTGCCTGGGCAGGTTTGGCTCCGAGTGGCCATGCAGCTTGGCAGCCTTGCTGAGATGGGCAGCAACCTGTTTGGCATCTGTAGTGGGTTGACCTTGGCTAGCCACCAGGTGGCCACCAAGCCGTTCTACCACTCCTCTCATCAGCAGGACAGGGGGGAGAAAACGAGATGGACAAGAACTTGTGGGTCAAGATAAAGGCAGTTTAATAAAGCAAAAGCAAAAGCTGCGCACGGAGGAAAGAAAAACAAAATATTTTTTCTCTACTTCCCATCAGCAGATGATATCCAGCCACTTCCCAGGAAGCACAGCTTCAGTATGCGTAGCGATTGCTCCGGAAGACAAATGTTTGGAGCTAAGAAGGCACTCTTTCAACAGCAGATATCCATACCCAGGCAAAACATCATTATTGAGCTGTTAGCATGTGACGCTGCAGCACTTTGAATCACTTTCCTCCACATGGCCTGTGTGCACAGGACATCCTCTGCATCTTTGGAGACCTCACCATTGTCTAGATCACTGTAGATGACTTTCAGCACCGCTAATTCTCTCAGGTACTGAATGCTTTTGTCTGTGGTAGTCCTCTTTCCTGAGTAGTCCACAAGCTCTTCCTTGAATGGATATCTTACCATCACACTTGAGAGGAGCTGTCTCCAGAGACTGCGAATTTCTGACTCTTTTCCAATTCCTCTCTCAGTTCCTGATTCCTAGCAAGGGATCCCAGCTGTTGGCTTTCCCTGCCTTCCAATTTCTGACTGTTGGCCCTGTTATCTCAGCATCGTGGCAGCAAGGCAGCAATCCACTCACTTGGCTGGTGGCTGTAATCTTTCTGAATGTCTCAAAGTTCTGATGAGGTCAGAAACCAGGTAGTTTCCATTTCTTGTCTGAATTCCCTCACTCCTTCCTCCAATTTATTTGCTGAAGGACCAGCTTATTAATCAAACCCTCTTCTTTCTCCTCCCTCACTAATCGATGATATGGACCCATTGACCTCCTTGTCCACTGTTTCTTTTTCACTACTGGGACAATTATTGTAGTCATTGTTGTTTGGGTCCCTATCTCAACCGTGGTGACCTCAGTTGCAGTTTGGGTCCCTATCTCCACTATCATGTAGTTTGCACCCTGGTCTCAGTCAAGAGTGGTTTGGATCCCTACCTTAACCACAATCCTCTAACAGTACTGAACTGTGGCTCGGTAGGCACAGATGGAGCCCAAGTATCATAGAATCATATAATGGTTTGGGTTGGAAGGGACCTTAAAGATCATCCAGTTCCAAGCCACCTGCCATGGGCAGGGACATCTTCCACTAGGTCATGTTGCTCAAAGCCCCATCAGCCTGGCCTTGAACACTTCCAGGGATGGGGCATCCACAGCTTCTCTGGGCAACCTGTTCCAGTGCCTCACCACCCTCAGAGTGAAGAATTTCTTCCTTAGATCTGATCTAAATCTGCCCTCTTTCAGTTTAAAGCCATTGCCCCTTGTCCTGTCACTACATGCCCTTGTAAAAAGTCCCTCTCCAACTTTCCTGTAGGCCCCTTTTAGGTACTGAAAGGCTGCCAGAAGGTCTCCCTAGAGCCTTCTCTTCTCCAGGCTGAACAGCCCCAACTCGCTCAACCTGTCTTCATAGCAGAGGTGCTCCAGCCCTCAGATCATCTTCGTGGCTCTTCTCTGGACTCGCTCCAACAGCTTCATGTCCTTCTTATGTTGGGGACTCCAGAGCTGAACACAGTATTCCAGGTGGGGTCTCACAGAGCAGAGTAGAGGGGCAGAATAACCTCCCTCAACCTGCTGGCCACACTTCTTTTGATGCGGCCCAGGATATGGTTGGCTTTCTGGGCTGCCAGCGCACATTGCCGGCTCATGCTGAGCTTCTCATCAATCAACACTCCCAAGTCCTTTTCCTCAGGGCTGTTCTCAATCCATTCTCCGCCCAGCCTGCATGTGTGCTTGGGATTGCCCGGACCCATGTGCAAGACCTTGCACTTGGCCTTGTTGAACTTCATGAGGCTCACCTCTCCAGCCTGTCAAGGTCCCTCTGGATGGCATCCCTTCCCTCCAGTGTGTCAACCACACCACACAGCTTGGTGTTGTTGGGAAACTTGCTGAGGGTGCACTCGATCCCACTGTCCATGTTGCCGACAAAGATGTTGAATAGTGTCAGTCTCAATACTGACCCCTGAGGAACACCACTCATCACTGCTCTCTGCTTGGACATTGAGCACAACACTTTGAGTGTGACCATCCAGCCAATTCCTTATCCCACGAGTGGTCCACATCTCTCCAATTTAGAGACAAGGATGTGTTCAGGACAGTGTCAAATGCTTTGCACAAGTCCAGGTAGATGACATCAGTTGCTCTTCCCTTATCCACAAATGCTGTAACCCCGTTGTAGAAGGCCACCAAATTATTAGGCATGATTTGCCCTTAGTGAAAGCCATGTTGGCCGTCACCAATCACCTCCTTGTTTTCTGTGTGCCTTAGCATAGTTTCCAGGAGGATCTGCTCCATGATCTCACCGGCTCAGAGGTGAGACTGACTGGCCTGTAGTTCCCTGGGTCTTTCTTTTTTCCCTTTTTAAAAATGGGGGCTATGTTTCCCCTTTTCCAGTCGGTGGAAACTTCACTGGATTGTCACGACTTCTCAAGTATGATGGATAGTGGCTTAGCAACTTCATCTGCCAGTTCCCTTAGGACCCGTGGATGCATCTCATCAAGTCCCACAGACTTGTGTACCTTGAGTTTCCTTTAGGTGGTCTTGAACCCAATCTTCACCTGCAGTGGGTGGTTCTCCATTCTTCCCGTCCCTGCCTTTGCCTCCTGTGACTTGGACACTGCAGCCAGAGCACTTGCCAGTGAAGACGGAGGCAAAAAAAGTCCTTGAGTACCTGAGGCTTCTCCATATCCTGGGTAACCAGGTCTCCCGTTTCCTTCCGGAGAGGGCCCACATTTTCCCTAGTTCTCCTTTTATCACTGACATACCTGTAGAAGCTTTTCTTGTTGTCCCTGGCCAGATTTAATTCTATCAGCAGGGCTTCACTTTCCTAACCTGATCCCTGGCTGCTCAGATAATTTCTCTGTATTCCTCCCAGGCTACCTGTACTTGCTTCTACCCTCTGGAGGCTTCCCTTTTGTGCTTAAGTTTGTTCAGGAGCTCCTTGCTCATCCATGCAGGCCTCTCTGGTTTTGCCCAACTTCCTCTTTGTTGGGATGCACTGCTCCTGAGCTTGGAAGAGGTGATCCTTGAATATTAACCATCTTGGGCCCCTCTTCCCTCCAGGGCTTTATCCCATGGTACTCTACCAAGCACATCCCTGTAGAGGCCAAAAGCTGCTCTCTTGAAGACCAGGGTAATGAGCTTGCTGAATGCCCTTCTTGCCTCCCTAAGAATCTTGAACTCCACCATTTCATGATCACTACAGCCAAGGCTGCCCTTGAGCTTCACATTCCTCACCAGCCCCTCCTTGTTGGTGAGAACAAGGTCCAGCACAGCACCTTGCATCGTGCTGGATTTACGTGGTGGGGTTTTGGTAGCGTGAGGGGCCATAGGGGTAGTCCCTGTAAGGAACTGCTAGAAGTTTCCCAGGCTCCAAAACCAGTTGGACCTGCCTCTGGCTAGGGCTGAGCCACTCAGTGAATAAACATATTTAAGAAGGGGACAAAGGAACTGCACTATGCAGTACTTGCAGTGAAGAGAAGAGGGAGGCAGGGGGCTGTCTCCCCCCAGCTTCCTGCACAGGTGGTGGCTGCCTGTGCTGGGCCACCACCACTCAACTGGAGGTGGCCATGGTGGTGCATCTTGGAGAGCTCCAAAGCACCCGGCTCCCAGGGCACCTGCTGCGTGGAGTTCGTTCCTGCCAGGACTGCTGGGGTTCGTCAGGCTGGTCAGGCCCAGCACAGCTACAGTGGAGGGAGGACTGAGATCTGAGAGAAACGGCTACGCAGACACCAGGTCAGTGAAGATGGAGTGGGAGGAGGTGTGCTGGAGCTGAGATTCCCCTGCAGCCTGTAGTGAAATGGCAGCAGCCCCTCTGCTGCCCATGAGAGAAACAGTGGGGCAGAGACCCACCTGCAGCCCACGGAGGACCCTATGCTGGAGCAGAGATGCCTGTGCCCAAAGGTGTTCATAGAGGACAGTCTCCCTAGGAAAGGACTCCATGCCGCTGAGAGAAACAGTCGCGCGGAGATACATGTACAGTCCATGGGGGGCTCCGTGCTGGGGGAGGTAGCTGCACCTTCAGAAGCTCTGACTCCATGCAAAAAGCCTGTGCTGGAACAGTCTGATGGGTAAGAACTGGATTCTGTGGGAACGACTCATGTTGGAGAAGTTTGTGGAGGACTGTCTCCCATGAGAAGGGACTCCACGTTGGAGCAGGGGAAGAATGTGAGGAGTCCTCCCCCTTGAGGAAGGAGCAGCAGAAACAACGTGTGATGAACTGACCTGCAGCCCCCATTCCCCATCCGCCTGTGCCACTGGGGGAGGAGGTAGAGCGGGAAGAAGGAAGGGGTGGGGGGAAGGTGTTTTAAAGATCCAACTTCATGTCTCATGAACTGGTAACAAATTAAATTGATTTGTGCCCAAGCTCAATCTGTTTTGCCCTTGGCCACCCTCAAGCCTTTTGTTACATTTTTCTCCTCTCCACCCCTCCGGGTGTGTGTAGGGGTGTGTGTGGAGTGACTAGGCGGAGGGGGAGGGGGGCTGCAGCTCCAAGGATGTCCTTGCATCTCTTGCAGCCAGGAGGAAATGGCTCACCTTTTGTAGGCAGGATCTAAACCTTAATTAGGAAATTCAATCAATTCAACCCAGCTGGGCAATAGCCACAGTTGCAATAGCCATAATTACCCCTTTTTGCTTTACCAGTTTTTGTTTTTAAAGGAAGGTGAAGGCTTTACAGTGAACAGAGACCCAGTCCATTCATTCCAACTCCAGCACGCTTCCCTCCTTTGGGCTTGCAGCTTTACCGAAGGGCTCTCACTCCAGCCCCGGCTAAGGCTACTCTGGCTTCGGCGAGGGAGTCACGGTCTTCAGGGTCTCTCAGACATATCATGTCAGGGAGTCACAGTCTCCAGAGTCTCTCAGATGTATCACACCAGGGTCACCAGTTGTTGCTCACCAGCCTAGGCTGCAGCTCCAAGAACATCATTGCATCTCCCACAACCAGGGGGAAATGGCCCACCTTTTGTAGGCAGGGTCTAAACCTTAATTAGGAAATTCAATCAATTCAACCCAGCTGGGCAATCTGGGCAATAGCCACAGTTGCCAATAGCGATAGGGGGGTTGTGAACGAGTGTCTGCATGGTGCTTAGCTGCTGCCAGGGGCTAAACCATGACACTCTGTCACTTGGAGAAGGAAGTTATCACCAACGCATTCTAAGAACCTCCTGGATTGCCTATGCCCTGCTGTGTTGTCCCTCCAACAGGTATCAGGGTGGTTGAAGTCCCCCATGAGGACCAGGGCTCGTGAACGTGAGGCTGCTCCTATCCGTTTGTAGAGGGTCTCATCCACTCGGTCTTCCTGGTCAGGTGGCCTGTAGCAGACCCCCTCTACTATGTCCCCTGTTTCTGTCTTCCCTTTGATCCTGACCTGTAAGCTCTCAGTCAGCTCCTAATCCATCCCCAGGCAGAGCTCCATGTACTCCAGCTGGTCATTAACACCTTTTCCTTGTCTTCCCTGCCTGTCCTTCCTAAAGAGCCTGTGTCCTTCCATTCCCACTGTCCAGTCATAGGAGCCATCCCATCTCTAGCACAGTGCTGGAAGCTGCTGGTTTCCATCCGGGTAGGCAAGGCACTCTTCTGTCAGGTGGCACATGAGTTTGCCAGGGTTACTGCCTATTTAGGTGTAAAGTCCCAAGCGATGGGAGGTGATGATGCCCTAGGCACCTGCCAAACCCTTCCACACACCTTGCTACCCAGAGACTGGATTCCTCAGGGTGCGTTTCAGTATTGCCTCACCCAAAAGCTGTCTTCTCTTAAATCCAGAGGACAGCGGATTCCACAAACCCCAGAATACGTTACACTAATGTAACGGTGTTAATTAGTAGCATTAAACAGCTCAGGTAAGGGTGAGCAAGGACCTCGGGGGCCGCACAATAAAAACACCCACATCAGTCCTGGGTAGGAAGAGGGAGGTGTATCCTCTCCTCCTCTCCACAAGACAGCTCCCCCGGCACAGCAAGGCTCGTCATTCCGGGCAGGGCAAAGCACACAGCCATTGCTTGTACTAACACGTTCCCAAGCTCTGCAAAACAAGCAGTGCAGCCAACAAACTCTATGAGCCCCGGGGAAACCTGCTACTTAATAACTACTATAGCTATAGCACTCAGTACCAAACTGCTGTTGTCTCCTGCCCCACCTTGGGCACCAACAATGGCTGTAGTGGGTTGACCTTGGCATCCTACCAAGCCACTTTACCACTCCCTTCCTCGGTAGGACAAGGAGGGAGAAAATAAGACGGAAAAGAACTCATGGGTCAAGATAAAGGCAGTTTAATAAAGCAAAAGCAAAGTCCACGTATGGAATCAAAGGAAAATAAAAGACATTCTCTACTTCCCTTCAGCAGGAGATAGCCAACCACTGCCTGGGAAGGAGGGCTTCAGTACATGTAGCAATTGCTCCGGAAGACAAATTTAATAACAAATGCTCCCCTCCCCACCTCCTCCTTTCTCAGCTTTTGTTGCTGAGCAGACATCACATGTTATGGAATATCCCTTCAGTCCATTTGGGTCAGCTGTCCTGGCTACGTGCCCTCCCAAGATCTCGCCCACCCCCAGCCTACTGGCCTTTGAGGGTAAGAGGGCAAATGTTGGAGAGACAGCCTTGGTGCTGTGGGAGCACTGCTCAGCAGCAGCCAAAACGTGTGTTATCAACACCTTTCTAGCTACCCATACAAAGCACAGCACTATGAGGGCTGCTAGGGGGAAAATTAACTCCATCTTGGCCAGACCCAGTACAGCATCTTGGGGAAAAATATATTTTATAAATGAAAGAAGACCTCCGAGGAGACTAACCATGGCTCGATGGGTTGCCAACAGCGTCCCTGGTGCACTGACACAGCCTGGCAGCACAACCCAGCACGGCTTGCTTGGCTGTATAGCGAGGAGGAGGGCCTGGACCCTGTCCTGAGGAGGTCTCGCAGGGACAAGGGAGAATTAAATAGGAGGTGAATTGCAGAAGTGGGGCTCCCTGCTGAGCCCCCAGAAGAGAAGAGTGGGAGGGAGGCAGTGGGGAGCTGCTGGGAGGGCTGGTGCTTCCCACAGTGCCTGGGAACCCGAGCCCTGGGCTCAAGGGCGAAGAAGGAATGGGGCTTATCTAGGCATGACCTTGTGCTTCTGGGAAGCCTGCTGAGAGCCAGCATCACCCCAGTGCTGCAGTCAGGGCAGAACCTTGCCGGCAGGCCCTGGGAACAGTCACCAGCTGCTGCAGGGAAATTTGTCTGGAGATGGGGATGTTGCCCAGGAGCCATATGCTGGGCGAGGAGTGCCAGGGCAGTGGGGACAGCAGCAGGGCAGGGACTTGCAGGGCACTGGGCTCCTGGAGCATGAGAGGTTTTACTCCCCTGGGCTTGGCTGCATCCTTAACCAGAGAGGCTGCGACACATGCACCGACTGCCTGGCTCTCACTCCTGGCTCTGGATGTTACGGCAAACATGGGGAAGCCGCTGCCAAGGTAAGGAGCCCTGATACAGCCTCATCCCTGCTGCCAGCCTGTGGCTATGCAAAGCGCTGCCAGCTCATGCCCGGATGAACTCATCACACGTCCTGTGCTGCAGCTGGAGCTTGGGCCTCTTCCTTTGTTCCAGCCCCAGTGCCTCGGTCTGCAGCTGCTTCTCCAAGGCCTGAAGCCGGCAGCAGCTCCAGCCCACAGAACTGCTCTGAAACACCCTTCAGCACATGTTCCCCGCCCCAAACAGCCCTGTCACCCCTAGCCTTGTCCACCACAATTTCCCTCAAGCCCACGGCTTTGAGCAGTGGCTGCCAGGCACTTTGGCACCTGTTTCCCCCTCCAGGACCACCACAGCTGGAGCAAAGCTGGGGAAAGACCCCCATGCACCCCCCCCCTCCACCCTACACAGTTCAAGATGCGGCGAAGAAGTGCCCCGTGTGGTTTTCGTGAGATGGGCTAAGGCCTTGCAAGCTCAACACTCACCAGCTGCTGCACAGGCAGCAGTAGCTCAGGGATGTAGCAGTGTCCCTGAACAGTGTCATCCACAGCAGCCAGACCACGAATCTGACTGGAGACGGAGCAGCTGCCAACACTGCAGGGGAATTGGGACTGTGGCAGCAGGGATGGGATGCATGCTGCCTCCTCAGCACCTCCTCCCCACCATGGCACTGGGATGCTGGAGGTGCTGTTGGAGCCTTCCCTGTGTAAACTGCAGCCCCGTGAGGTTCCCTCCTGCTTAGCTGGGAGTGGCGAGGGAGAGGCAGCAGGGAGAGGAACACGCCCGAGCTGCTGAGCTGCCTCTCCAAGACACAACACTGCAAGCAGGGGCTTGTTCCAGCTCCATTACAGTCCTGGGGCTGCCAGTGGCTGAGCTGCGTGCCACTGCTGCAGCATTTGCCCTCACCTCGTTGCCCGTCCCCAGCTCGCCCCCGTGGTCAGTTATCAGGGACATGTTGGGTGATGGGATGGCAGAGCAGGTAGCACCATAGGAGGAAGCACAAGACATGATTTTAACCTGATGTAGGCTTTGGGAGGCAGCACAAGGCATCTATTGCAACACGCTTATCTGCTGCCCGTCACTTCTGCACTGGTTCCTGGAAAGCTGCGGAGGCGGCTGGCAGGTGCTGGCTTGCAGCCTCGCAGCAGGGAGGGCTCTGCTTGAAGACTCACAGCAAAGGCACTCAGTGGCAGGGTGGGCTTTGTGATGGCAGGGACAGAGGAGGGGGACAGAGGAGCACACGGCGTCCTGGCTGCCTCTCCGCGAGGGAAACTGCCTGGGCAGAGAGCTGGAGGAAGCTGCTTCTGCCACTGCTTCCAGGGTGCCTCCTCCCTACCCACAGGTGATTAGGGGTGAAGAGGCAAAGGGCTGTAGTCCCATGCTGCACCAGACTCTTGGTGCCCATCTAGTAACCTGCGCTGTGCTCTGTGCACCTAGCCTGGCCCCAGTTCCCTGTGGGCAGCGGGACATTCCCCCACAGGCTCATCCAGGCGGGTTTGGAGCTGTGACACCACGTGGTGCCACCAGCACTGGAGTGGGGTACCTGGGCTTGGGGACAGTAGTGTCTCTGGGAAGGGGACACTGACCTCTGCCTTGTGTGGACAAAGCGAGGTAACACCGCTGCACAGGTGACACCCACCACGGAAAGGCTTTGATGTTGTTTTTCCACCTCTTGAGGTTTCCTCACATCATGCAGGTGCTCACAGTCGATAGCGACCTCGAGCACCCCCAGCAAACTCCAGTGGCCGTGCAGCAGCTTGGGCACTGCATGCACCCCTGCTGCCACCACTGCTGCAGGTCTGAGCCCCCACCTCATCTGCCCCTAGCCCCTGGGGGTGCTGTGCCACAGCTACTGCCTGCAGAGAGAAACGAATCACAGAGTGGGGGCTATGCATTGGGAGCAGGGGAACAAAATGGCTTTTCATGCCATAATCCTTTGTAATAAAGCACCAGAGGGGAAAAAGACGATAAACAATGTCTCCTGTGTAAGCCAGCTGCTTCCTAAAATAAAGCACTCCTCTCGGCCGTCAGCTGCCCTGGCGCGGACACAAGTGCAGGCACTGCTGCGTGACATCGGAGCCGCATCCCCTGTGGGAGCACATGCTCCTGCAGCTCCCAGTGCGGCCCCACGAGAATCTGCAGAATGCAACTGGAGGGGCCAGAAACGAGCAATTAATTCTGGCCACTCTTGGGAGCGCTCTGTGAGCCACCAAAGGGCTTGGCACCCTCAGGCACCAGCAACATGTGTGCCACATGGCAAAGGCATGTGGCAAAGCTGCTCCCACCTGCGCCCCACACCAGCAACAACCGGAGCAAATGTGGGGAGTGCAGCAGGGTGCAGGGTGGCTCAGTGCCTAATTCCCCAGCTTTATCTAGACCTGGCTGCAAGCACGAGTCCGATCCTCACCAGGGCTCTGGAGACAAGGGCAGGAGCGCTCCTGGTTCATCATTACTTGGGCTGAGCCCTCGCTGGCAGGGGATGAGTAACTGCTGCTGGTAAACTTGACCTCCCAGGCATTATTTCGAGAGCAGCAATAATTTCTCTGCTGCTGGGGAAGGTGTCAGGGTGTGCTGAGTGTGGCAGCCCCGCTCTGCCAGCCACCAACACAGCCTGCAGCTGAGTTACTAGTGTGGGTGTCCGGAGGCACCCAGCTCACTGTGCTGGTGTCTTTGCGCCCACTGATCAGAGCTGGTGGCTTTGCTGCCACGTGGGCTCTTGCTCCCTGCTGCAGGATGGAGACAGCTTGTCTCTTAATCCTCTCCCTGTGTCACTGAGTGTCCCCAAGCTATGGTCTGACCTACAGTGCCACATTGCACACACTCTCTCACCCCGTGGTGGCCTCCCATCAGCTCCATTCCCAAAGGACTATGGTCACCAGCTCACACATCACTTCCATTACCCTGTTACTGCTCAGTCTCTTCTGCTTTCCGCTTTTACAGCCAAACATAGTCCCCATACGCATACGCATGCACATATCCTCCCTGACTCCCAGCAGACATTTTCCCTGGCAGCTCATGCTTGTTGCCCCCTCGCCTCGCCTCCCCTCCCCTCTCCACCACTGCCACCATGGGTTTGGGCTCTGCACTTGGCGATGTGTTCACTTGGGCAGAGGAGACCTGAAAAGGGGAAATTCTGACCCAAGTGACACGTTTTCCCCGGGGATGCAGGGAGTGGTGGGTGGAGAGGACCTGCAGCATCTGCCCAGCCATGCATCCTGGCTTTGCTTTATTCTTTTCACTCTGGTGATAAACCTTCCGAGCGTGTGTTTGCTTGGACCGACTGTGCTGTGAGCTGGGGCTGGCGATTTGCTGCTGTCCAAACTGGGGAAGTGCCTCAGGCCCTGGTCACTGCCACCTCTCAGCACTTTCTGCCACAGCTCCGAGGGCTGTCAGATGGAGAGTGGCCAAGGGAAAACGCCAGCTACTGGCATGCAAAAGCAGCCCAAACCCAGCTGCATCAGCGCCTCTGTCTTCACACCTCAGCTCTCTGGGATGCAGCAAGGTGGTCCCATGGGCCGGTTCCATGAGAACGCTGGAGTGTTGCTGGCTCCTGGCACCGGCAACTCTGCCATTTGGGGCAACTGCTGGGGAGCTGCAGCCCTTGCCCCGGCTGGTGAACTGGTCAGCCCCCTAAGAAGGGGGTGCATGGTCAGTGGGCACTTGGTGCCCTGCACCCCTGGACAAAGTCTCTGCTGCCCATGTGTGGTTTTGTGGGCACAGCGGTGCCAGGGATGGGACACTCCTGCCGTGACCTTGTAGAGGTCTGAGTGACTCAGGGAGAGATAAGTCGACTGGTGGTTTTCCATGCCTGCAGAGTGGCCCATTGCAGCATGACTAAGAGCATGCAGAAGGGAGAGGCACTGGGGTGGTGTTGGGAGCAACCAGGGTGCTGAGACCTCCCTAACCCCAAAAGCCTCACTAAGGAGAAAGGATCAGCTTTGCCACCTTGTGTTTCCCACAAGCATCCCAAAAGCTTCATTTGAGTCAGCTCATGCTCTGGCTTTCAGGGTCAGGGAAAGGGCTCAGCCTGGCTTTACCTCTGGATTTGACGCAACTCCCTTTCTGCAGGAGAGGGAAGTGCTGAAGCAGTGAGAAGGTGCTTAACCTTTAGTGCTCTGCAAGCCCTGCCTGCTGCTCCCAGGCCCAGCTCTTGCTGACATGACCTTTTCTACCTTCTGCTTTCACAGAATGATCTGAAGAGGCTCTCTGCCCCCTCCCCAGCACAGGGCTGAGCCTGCCCCTGCCCAGTGAGAGAAACCACCCCCAAGAACGGACAAGCCCTGCCAGGGCAATGAGTGGCTGCTGCCACCCTAGCAGCCCACCCCAGCTGTCAGCACTAGAAAAAGGACTCCCACATCCACGATAGGGTGGTGTCCTGGGGAAATCAGGGTGCTGAGGGGGCACAGCCGCTCTGGCATGTGCTGAGCTTCCCAGTGCTCAGCCAGCGTAGCAGCAGCTGGGCCTCAGCATCGCTTCCCACCACCCTTACCCCATGGAAAACCCCACACGCTGCCCTCAGAGCACACAAACATCTTACCTTCAGCTCTTTCAATTCTGCTTTTTAAGAGGTGAAGGCCGTTGCAGCCACATAAGCAGTGTTATTTGCAGTCCTTGTCAGGCAGTGTGGGTGGAGGTGACAGGCAGATAGGCACTGTGTCCAGACAGGCACAACAGCCCTGTGATTGTCTCCAGCTGACCAGGCTCACTAGCCAAAACTGTTAGTTGACATTTGTCTCCAGCTGACCAGGCTCACTAGCCAAAACTGTTAGTTGACAAGTCTGCCTCCATATCTTCCACAAGCAGCTGGTTCAGTGGCACTCCAGGCCACATAGAGGTGAAGAAATCCTGGCAGCACCCAGGAAGCCTCAGCATAGACCCAGAGGCACTATCAGCTCAGCTTTCCCTTGCCCACACTGGACTGGAGGCTGATTGCATGACATAAGGATCTCTGATCCTGCAAGGCAGGGCTGGCATCAGCATAGAGGGTATCAAAGGGGTCTACTGCATTAATCCATCCTTATAAGGCTGTAAAAACCTTCTTCAACCAAGGGCAGGGGAAGAGGTTGGCTCAAGGTGAAGGGCTATAGCAGGCAGCAAGGGGAGAACTCTGTTCAAAGAAGCGGGTGGACAGAGTCAGCCTGGCCACAGCACCAGCAGGAGCCAGGCAAGTATCCACATTGTCAGAACAGGCACCTCCAGCCATGCAGGTGAGCAGTCAGCCCAGCTCCACAAGTGATGTTTGGGCAGTGGATACGAACCTCTTTGAAGCAGGAGGCTCAACCTTCAGGTGGGCAGGAAGGCCTAGGTTAGCCCCTACTTGAAGATGCACCAGGAAACCACTATGGTGGTGAGATTGATGGTGGAACACAGTGACCTCAGTGGGTTGAGCCCCCAGCACCACACCAGCAATGATCCTCACGCTGGTCTCCCCTCAGACCACCAGGAACTGAGCCCTACACAAAGCTGGACTTTCCCAGCAGGGAACCATCCTATATGGCCCTTTGAGCAACACCAAACTACCAGCAGTGCTGCTGCACCTGGCAGAGACCTTCCCATCCCACTGGGCAAGCTGGGCTGCAGCCTGAACCTTTACCAGAGGAAAAGCCACAAGCCATATGTAGGTCATTACATTTTTTATTTTATAATAAACTTCTCGTTTTTCTCCCAAGGAAGACAAAAAACTGTGAGTGAGGCTACAGAACACCATCAGTGAAGAGTATGTGAGACAGACCCAGGCCAGAAAGGATTCCCACTCCCCCAGGCAGAAGGGGTCCATCCCCAGGAGCCTCCATAGCCCTTGCTCACCTCCCCACTGCATTAGAGCAAGATCAGTGGTGTCAACAGGAGTCAGCAGCAGAGATGGGGTTGGGTCAGACTACTGATGGACTGAGAGGGCCACACTTTGTTCCCCTACCCATCGAAGCTGCCAGCAAGGTGGACAGTGGGTTAGGTGATGCAGCTGCTTTCTATACATGTACGTGATGCAAATTTTAAAAAAACACATGATTTAACTCAAAGCAAAAAAAATCAAGTGGTAGTTCTTCCTGCCAGGCCATCTCATTCTAGGAAGACTTCACACATTCCTTCTCCTGCTCAATAGCTGCAAGAGAAGAGAGATCCGTTAGTCTTTAGCACTTTTTTGTGGTAACACTCAGTGGAGAAGGATCACTCAGGCCATGGCACCCAGTTACATGGTTTGACCCCAAGTGGGGTAGACAAACACTTCAAGTCAGAATGATGAGACGCACACGGTGACAGCAAGCTGGGCACCTGCCTTCGGCACTCCTCAGGGAAGTCATGCCCTGACACAACAGCCCCCCGCACACTATCATGCCTACAGCACCCAAAGGGTACACCCCGAGCGCTCTCACCTCTCCACCACTGGCTTTCTCCAGGGCAGAGCCCAAGTGCCCCAAACCACCTCCCTCCACTGGATGCCTCGGCAGCGAGATCAGCACCCGAGGACACCCACTGCACCGGCCGTGGCCAACACGTGCCTCCAGCACAAGCACCGGGGCACCACCCTGGCCTCCGCCGGCCCCTCCGGCCCCCGCGCCCGGTGCTGTACTCACTCTCCTTGGAAGGCAGCGTGTTCTTCTCCTCCGTGTTGGTTTTCTTCAGCTTCTTCTTGTCGAATTTCTCCACCTCCGAGAGGTCTGGCTTGTCGCACATTTTGCCTGCGAGACCCCCTCCCGCCGTCAGCCGAGCTCCCCGGGGATGGGGATCGGCAGACAAAGGCGGCCCGCCTCGGGGCACCGCCCGCCCCGGACAATAGCGCAGGGCGGGGCGGGCCACCGCCCCGGCTCCGGGCGGCCCCGCCCCGGCTGCGCGACCACCTGGGATGCCCCCCCCCCCCCCAGTGTCCGCATCCATTGCGGGAGACCTCCCCGCCCTCGCCAGCCGCGGTCCTCGCTGCCGCAGCCCGTCCCGCTCGGGACTTCCCCCGCGCCCGCAGCCCTCGCCCAGGGCAGCCCCTCCTAGCACCAGCGCCGCGTGCAGCTCTCCCCGGCACAGCCCGCACCGCCGGCGCGGGCAGCCCCGCGGCGAGAGAGCCGCGCCGTACCGGTGTACCGTACCGGTGCGCCGCACCGCTCCGCCGCGCCGACCTGACCTGACCTGACCGGACCCGTCCCGCTCCGCTCCTAGGTGCGGCTACAGCGCGCACCGCCGGACGACCCCTTATATAGCCCGGCCCCGCCCCGTCGGCGCGCCCATTGCCTGCCGCCGCCCGCGGAGCCTGCTGGGAAGCGCAGTCCGCCCGCCGGCTGCCGCGGCCGCCGGAAGAACTGCCGGTCCCGCGCTGCCCCGCGGCGGGGGCGCGCCGCTGCGCGGGATCGCGCACGTCGGGGAGCGGGGATCTGCGCGGCGCGTGACTGAGTGTGAGGCGGTGTGTCACCCGGTGTGTCACCCGTTGTAGGGCGCCGCGGACACGGCTCCCGCTGCGCCCCGCGCGCTCACACTCCGCCGTGCAGCCTTCGCATACGGCCGCCCCTGCGCGCGCCAGCCGCCGCCCGCGTGCTCCCGAATCGCACCGTGCCTTGCACGCACCGCGGCACGCGCACTGCATGGGCACACAGAGTACGCACTGCACAGCACGTGTGCGCGCGTGCCCGGCCCCGTCCTCCCCGCCCCGGCGACAGCCGAGGGGCGGCAGCGCGGTCCTCAAGGCGCTGGGTGTCCCCGGGGCCCCTGTCCCGGCCCCAAGCCCCCCCAGAAGCAGGTGCCCCGGGGCAGCCACGCTGCACACACGTGCCCAGGGATGCACTACCCGCTCACCCTGCTGAAGCACAACTCTTCCTTGGCATAAAACCAGCACCGTATTCTCACAGCTGTGGGAGATGCCTCAGCTCGACCCACAGCTGCTCTGGCTCCAGCCACAGCACTTCCTGGCAGATCTGGGCACTGAAGCAGTAGTGCAGGTGGGCAAGGAGCAGATGACACTTGTGGGCAAAGGCTCTCACTTAGCTGTAGCAAGACAATAGGGTGTAGAAAGCCTGGAGCGCACATGATAAAAAATACTTTTTTTGGGAAAAAGGCCGAGTGTAAGTGCAGGCAGCCTATGTGTTCCCAGCTGGGCTGGGGACCCGGGAGGGTAGCAGCAGACCAGGGGGCACCTACACACCAGCTACCAGATAGGGAGTGACTGGAAGGCCAGGATGCCTGGCAGGCCCTGCAGTAGAGTCCTGTAGGTGCTGAAGGGAATGAGGAGGAAAAAAACCCCACCCTGACCCCCATGGCAGGCTTGCCAAAACTCTTCTGCAGACTATAGTGTCACAGCGAGCAGGAATCCGCTGTAGAGCACCAGGGGCAGCAGTTGAACTGGAGCAACTCTCACACTAGCCTCCACCTCCTCCCGGCCTGCCAGCCTTTGGGTTTCTCTCCAGGTTTATTGGAGATTTTGCAGAAAAAATCTCCACCAAGCCTGAGGAAACATTTGTTTTGTGTTTTTTAGCTAGAAGACTGTTGTCTTGGGAGAGGGGCTTGGTGCTCCCCAGTGACAGCAGGTCTTGGCTGGTGGTGGCCCTTTGCAGCGAGCCCTGAGGATACAGGCACCTTCCAGCTCCAGCCGGCAAGCAGGCTCTGAACTAAAGAAATGCCAATGGTTGGTGTACGCAGAAAAGACAATGGCCAACATCTAAGGCCAGGACCTAAGATGTGGTCACTGCTCTGAGAGAAGTCTGGATGGCAAACAGCCATCCCCCAGGGGGGAGAGGAAGAGGCTGCAGGCGAAGACCTAGGCCAGGCTGCTCCCAGAGCAGCTTTGATGTGGTGCTGCAGCCCCCTCAGCAGGGCCAAGTTTGGAGGGTGCCACACAGCCAGGGGCAGCAAGCCCAGGGTGGGCTGCCCTCACAAGCATCCTTCAAACTCACCCTCCTGCAGAACCTGCATCACAAAGCCCACTCCGAGCTGAGAAAGGGCTCACTTTTCCTGCACAGCTAAAAGGAAACAAAAACCCCAGTCGGTCTCGAAACAAAAGCAGGAAATCTTTTTTGCCTTCATGCGAAGAGTCAGACGAGTGTTTTACCATGTGTTTACACTCCAGCTGCGCCCACCTTCCCCCCCAGCTTCCCCCTCTTTCCCTGCCTGTTCTCCACGCACTTCTTTGCAGATGCTGCACTGTCTGCTGTAGCTTTTGTCCCCAGCAGGCAATGAGTGCGAGAGGACCTGGTCCCCGTTCTCCAGCATCAGCTGCACCCAGCCCAGCCAAGGTGCAGCCCCAGTGCGATGTGTTGCATCTCCTTGATGCTGCAGCGCTTTGCAAACCCCAGGGTCCACCTAGGCACAAAGGCCCCATGGTGGATGCACAGGCAGGGGAGCTCCCCCTTCCCCGAGTCAGCCTTGGCCATGCGGGCACTGCCACACTTCTCAAAACCACAGCCAGAGCAGCTTTAAAGCCAACCCTCTGCACTTCCAGCTGCAAGGTGAGGGGCTGCTGCTGGGGAGCTTTTGAAAGCCATCTTGCACAAAGAAGAAGCAGCTTATATCCCAGCAAGAGCTTTTTCACCTGACAAATTTGCAAAGCCTCCTGTAACTGCACAACCCGCTTCTTTCTCATGTTTTGGTATTTCTGCTTTCAATAATTTATAACAAAAGAACTGAGACATCAATAGATAGTGGGAAAGCAAAAACAGCCCTGACCTGAAATAGAAGAGAACAACTGCCAGCCATTTTAGATGGGTTTTAAATCTCCCACAGAACAAGGCTGTCAGGGCACAGATACAGCCTCGCTGATGGCCATTTCCAGGAATGCTTTATTCTCTTCTACAGGAAGAAGGAGGCAGCAGGTTTTCCGCATCTGATCGGAGAGGTTTTTTCAGCCTCCTGCCTACTCACCCTTCTGCCTGCAGGGACTGGCAGGGAACCACCGCAGCCAGCCATAACCTGAGCCCCCTTCAGCCACCACTGCCTGGCTGTGAGCTGGACCTCCTATTCTGCAGGGCCACAGTTCACTTTTTCCTGCTCATTTTTAACCCCAGCCTCCTGCCACGACCAATTCCTTCCACCGGGGTGGGAGCAGAGCCGCAGGAAGGCAGCCAGCACACTCAGGCTGTTGGGTCTTACACATTCCTCCCGTGGATTTTGCTGCTCCTTGTAGTTTAGAGAAGGGCTTTCTGTTAGTTAACCCTTACTACTTTCCCACTGCCCAAAACCAGCTGCTGCTTTCTCTAGATCCCAGAAACACTGATTCCAGGAGATGAGAAATCATCTGTACACTAGCAAAGCACAGGGAGAAGCAGTGACAGCAATTTGAGATGTGTCTTGTCTTGCTCCAAACAGTGGACAAGTCCTGCATATTGGGAGACAGTTGAGGTTCGACCTGGAGAAGAGAAGGTTCTGGGGAGACCTTATAGCAGTCTAAAGGGGGCCTACAAGAAGCTTTTATAAGGGCGTGTAGTGAAAGGACAAGGGGCAATGAATTTAAACTGAAAGAGGGCAGATTTAGATTAGATCTAAGGAAGAAATTTTTTACAATGAGGGTGGTGAGGCACTGGAACAGGTTGCTCAGAAGAGTTGTGGATGCCCCATCCCTAGAAGTGTTCAAGGCCAGGTTGGATGAGGCTTTGGGCAACCTGGTATAGTGGAAGGTGTCCCTGCCCATAGCAGGCAGTTTGGAACTGGATGATCTTTAAGGTCCCTTCCAACCCAAACCATTCTATGATTTTATGTGTTCCCTTCTGATGCTGCTTTTACAGCAGGCAGCAGACTGAAGACAGCTACTGACACCAATATCAGCATCTGCACACCTGCAGCCATGCTCAAGCTGTGTCTGTGGCACAGCAAGCTGCTGTAGCTCTGTCCTGCTCTTCCAGCTCTCCAACTACAAAAGCACAGCAAATTACTCTTGGGATTTTCTCCTGGGGAAGTAATGACTTGCTTTCTGTGGCATTTCTTCAGCGACTGTGAAGAAAGCCTGGAAAGACACCACACAATTCACCTCAAAAGCACCCTGCATGCTCTGTAGTCACGCCAGCAGCTCTCCAGGATAATCACCTCCACTACAGCAAGTAGCTTAAGACAGTACAAGTGCTTCACAGCATAGTTGATGCTGCTGGAGCTGAACTTGTCTGGGCTAAGGGATGAGCATCCCAGCATCACTCCTGAACTTGGAGGAACTTGGCTTTCTGCCTTTCACATCTCAGGGGCTGGTTCCCTCCCAGGCTACACTGCAGTGAAGGGAGACCCTTCCCACAGCTGCCTGTACTACATCCATGACTGTCCTCAACAGGGAAAAGAGTGTTTTAATTATACTACATGCACATGCTAAAGGCAGCCATACTCACTCTAACAGCACAACAGTCACTCTACTCAGTCAGTCACAACCCACCTACAAATGGGTTTAGTAATTATAAAGTTTGTTTTGTGGTTTGTTTTTTTTTAATTTAGGGAAGGAACTTTGGTAACGTGTTCAGCCCTTCTGATCTGAAGGTTTCCAGAGCAGAGGAGCTTTACCTCCTTGGGATAGTTCTCATACCCTGTGTATCACCCACCCTTTTAAGACCTACCGTGCTGTCATACAGCATTTTAAGTTTGTGCCCTCCCCCACTCCAACCCCCAAGGTTTTACGGAAGTAACTAAGACGACAGTATATACACACCAATAGCAATGGTGACCTTTGTACAAATTTTTGACTGTTAAGCTTGTGTTGTTTCTCCTCTAAGGAAGGTGAAGTCTGCTACATCATGCCCCTGCTATTGGAAGGAAAAAAAAGGTAGAGCTCACTTATTCATTGACCAGTACTGAAAAATGTTTTAACAGATGAATGACAGTAGCGATCCTCAGCAGAAGTCTACCTTAGGCCATGGTTGTGTTCCCTGAAGCAATATTCAGTCTAGGCCTTGAATTCTATTGTAAGGCCAAAGACCTTTCTTTAGACCTGCCATCTCATCCTTCTGACTTCATTTATCCTTTCACAGTTGACAACACACAAGGAAGAAAGATCATGGTTTAGTTAGAACAAGCGCTTCTCGGGACATAATCCTGCTGCCTCTGATCATTAGCTTTATGCAAGACACTTAGCAATTCTTCGTTTGTACTTGCTAAAGTATTCAGGTTTTCCCCTACCTGAACATTATGTGAACAGATCTGCTCAGACACGTAACTGAACAGTACAAGAGAAACTGCATTACCACCTCTAACAAGTCTAGGAAATCAGGTCCAGACAAAAGCCACTATCTACTAAGAGAAGTAGCTTGGTCCCAAGCTTTTTCTTCCATGCAATGTCAACACAGCCAAGCTGAACCTCACAGTCAGCACTGCTGCAAGAGGGTAAAACTAGATAACCTTCCAAGGTCCCTTCCAAGTAACATTACTCCATTATCTACCTTGCAAATGACCTAAGTCAGAAGATGTGCATCGCCTTTGTAAGGTTTTTAGAAGCATTTATAGGCACAGGCCATGGTTTTTAAATAAAAGTTTAATTCCTTCATCAGGTCTTAAGTTTAAACAGAAATGCTGCTGAAAATCCTCACACGCTGCTCTGATGTCCTGGCTCTTGGCTTTCAGGGCACTGGCAGTGCAGCAGCAGAGGCTCCGACACAGGAGGCAGGAATCGGGCTCTCAGTAGAGCTCAGTGCAGGATGCAAAGCAAAGAAGCAAGAGAGACACTTTCCAGACAAGCATCAATTCTTATACAAAAAGAAAAACCCTACACTAATAGAATTGTTAACATTGCCACAGGACAGGAGTTCTAGGAAGGGAGAGAAGTCTTCAGTAAAAGGCACAACTAAAGAAGTACTTCCCTATATCTTAACCAAGTTTTTCAGTTATTTCCACTTACATCCCCAGCCCCTAGCCTCTCAAAGCCATGCTGGTTACTCTAGTAGAGTAATTTCAAGTTCCTTCTTTTCCCTTTTTCCCTTCCTCCAGCTCAAAAACAAATAATAGAGGAGTGCTTATAGAAACCAGAGCATAAACCAGCTTGGTCTATAACGCCGTAAGAGTCCAGGAGAGACTTAAGAGTTTACCTTATGATTGTCTGGTACAGTTACTAAGTATTCAAGTTTCAGATGACACTTATTACATCCAGGAGCCTCAGTCAGCTCTAGTTTTGGTATTTTTCTTTCAGGCACTTTGCTGCCTGTCAGGTTGGTCTTACATATACAGTTTTTCCAGTACTACGTATCACCAGCCTCTTTAACCCATTGCCATAAGCACTCATTAGCAGCATCAAACCCACTCCAATGACTTCTTCAGGTTTTGTAGTCCTGTAACCTCCTGTGCTCCTTGGTTTAAGATCTTTTGCAAGGAGCAACACTTTCAAGGCAAAGCAGACAGCGACCACGACAAGCAATCAGAATGTGTTAGTAACTTACAGGACAACAGGATTGCAGGCAATGAGAGGTTAAGACAGCTGGACACAAAGCTGTTGCATATTAAGTCACCCCAGCATCCGAACAGGCACTTACTAGATGCAACAACCAAGCTACTATGGGATAAAGAGGCTCAGTTTACTAGTGTACTAGCAAAAAAAGGATCATGGATTTGTACAGCAAGTCAAGGTGCAGCTATAGTACATGACAGCAGACCTCTAACTGCTATCAAGGCTAACAGTAAGCTGTGAAATTGAGAAACTGGTTTTAGCCCTACCCTAGAAACTAAAGCATTTATACCCACCATGAGTCCTCTACACAAGAGGGAGAGGAATGCTTGTCTAGGATGCACCTTCACCACCAAGTGAACACAGCAAGGCAGTACTGCACAGACTATGCTCTCACCTTCACTTTGCTGTGTAGCATGCTAAAGGGCATTTAATTTCATTAAGATGAATTCAAGTTTGCAAGCTACGCTGATCTCCTTTCATGGGAAGAAGCTGTAGCAGACCCACCTCCCAAGTGTCCCCCAGGTCAAGCTTGGGCAAGATATAAGCCTTCCCCATCACTCTTCAGGGGCTTGTCAGGTATGCACTGGTAAGACAGCCAGCAGTCTCTCAGGCTCTTGCTGTAGATCCATATCAACATGACCTAGGGAGCTCTACTTCCCAAACAATTTAGGATGTGCATGCCAGATCACCTAACCCTGCCCACAGAAAAATCCTCTCCCTCCCCACCCCCTTAAAATAATTGTGGCAATTAGCCATGTGTCAGTCCTGCTCTCCACAGATCTGCAGAATTGAGTCAATACTACTGATGAGTCCCAATAAACAGGGCTGCTGGTGGAGCTGGAGTGTGACAGATGAGCTGCCCCTCCCCAGCCTCCCAGTGTTGGGATCAGAGGCAGGAAGCCTGCCTTAAGCAGGAGGAGCTGTGGAGAACTGCACTGGAACAAGCAGAGTCTTCTACTGAACTTTACAACACGCTGAACAACTTTTGGTTTTAAAAAAAGCCATACAAGCAGCAGCTGGCATCTGTTGTTATAAAGGGACATGGCTGAATAGGTAGGAGACAGATTCCCCATTATGAGTCCTCCTGATGGCCTCCGCAAGGATCATTGAGATGTCAATCACCTGGAGGGGAAGAAAGATGCATCAGCATCACTGAGAAAAGACATCAAGCCTGGAAGAACAGCTGGTTAAGTTAGAAAGAACTTAAGTAAACTCATCACCCAAATTTATAACATGTAAGATGCAGACAAATGACTTCTGAACAGGACTGGGATTTAATTATGTATAATTCTGAAGAAATTCTACATATAGCACTACAAGAACTATTTCACTGTCGATATTTGTCAGGATGACAGTCTAGTCACCTTTCTTTGCTGAGACTCCCTAAGCTCAGTCTGTTTACCTTAGGACTATTTTTCTTACTTTGTGTAAGTTGCAGAGAAGTTAGGGGAGTCTAAATCAAGATCACATTCCTTCCCTTGAGTCATGAGGCCTTACCATCACTGCCAGCAGGCTAAGAAAGATGAAACTACTGTGCTGCAACTTAGCTCCCAGTCACCGAGCCGGCTCCCCCTGGCGGGGTAATCCAGCTAACAGGAGGGAAAATTAAATCTTTATAATCTCTCGCTCTGAACCTCAGCAGCCAAAGCACTTCAATATATGCAGTCTCAGTAAGATGCACCATGTTCATGCTGTGTTAAGGAAACTAAGTGAAACGCATGTTTAACATTTTCTTTCTTCCATATAGTTTGTCTTCTAAGGAAGGAAAGAAAAAACTTCAGAGCTGCAGAGCAGACAGAACATGAGATTTATTACAAATGCTTTAGTTCCGTATTTCTCAACACTGAACATCAGATGTTAGTGTAAAAGAGTGAGGTGTTAAGTGAGAGCCTGAAAAACTACTCCACTGCAATCTTTGGCTACTATTTACATACTGATTACCAGTTTAACATTTTGCCTACATTAACTATAGCGTGGAGCTTGGAAAGAAGTTGAAGCATCAGACATCTTTTAGATGTGCTCAGCTGCAGGGATACAATCCAGCAGTTAGTGTCAAGAAAATGCAACCCAATGGCAGTCTGCAATCAGCTTATAACTCACTTCCAACAGCAGCTTAAGATTCACTGCAGCTTCAACCAGTTGAGCTTCCTTTTCACCAAAGCCCCAGTACTGGGGAATCTGCTACACTTACAACAGTACTAGCAGAGTTTTAGCAGCACCATTCACTTTTCAGAACTTCTCCAAATACCTGTCCCCACATGTCTATGCTGTGAAGTTAGTATTTCAGATGTCCTTGGCTGTGTATATGCTATAGCAATATCTGAAGTTTCTGATGGACCTATTATGCTTGAATGCTCAGGTAAAGCTGCAACTTCCAGCTTTTCATCAACACAGGAAATTCTCAAGTTCTGCCTAGCTCAAGTTGAACAGCCAATTTTTTTCTTCCAGGAAAGTCAGTCTCAGCTTGGGCAACAAAATACCACAGTACTTTCCCTAAATGGAAAACCCGAGACAGACTGAGCATCAAGAGACCAGCTTTTAGCTTTCATACGGATGGCAAAGTGTTTTTGTTTATCTTTGGCAAGTATCTGAACATTGTACTGTGGAGCTGTGCCAAGTGCTCTTAGTCAAACCAGCAAGACACATCTGTGGGATAAGACTGCACTCCTCCTCCAGCTCACCTGCACTGCTGCTATGACCAGACATGAAGCATTCACCTTCCCCAGGCAAGGCCTACTTTGCTTCACAAAAGGAAGGGACACTCTGCTTAAAGGGCTGGGCATTAGGTGATAGATACACAACTGAAGCTGGCATTAGCAACTTCTATGAAGTACCTATCTGCTTCTGCATCAGTATTACATGTCATCAGCATATCACTCCTCCAAAGCATACAGATAAAACTGCTTGCTTACATCGTGGCTCCATTAGATCAGTGATCTGATCTAGGTAAAACCCCTGAAAAAAATTTCCTTAAATGAACCATTTAAGATAAGATGGATTAGAAGCTGCATTTTATCAGTGTAACAGGTTTGTTATCCTACAGCAATAGGAACAAGAGAACTCGTCAACATCACCACTGATTCCAGTACCAATGAAACTGCTGGAAGCACTAGACAGTACTATGGAGTTTTCCCACCAACAGAAGGACAGACAAGTGCTACTGCCCCTCAGGAGAGACAGGAGAGAAAGTGGATGCTCACCTGGATCTTAGGGCACTGCTTCATCTTGTCCTCCTGGGGTATTGTGTTTGTGACTACAACTGCCTCAAAACAGGCATTGTTGATCCGAGAAATTGCTGGCCCAGAAAAGATCCCATGAGTTAAGATGGCATAAACTTTGGTGGCTCCAGCTGACACAAGCCTACAAGGCAAGGAAAAAGGAGAAGGATGAGAAATTCTTAGCAAGTATCAAACTGACATTTTTGCAGTGCACATGGTAAGCATGAAAGGAGACAATGCTGTATGCTTAGCGGACGGGCTACCTTTGATTCTCCCCTCCAGCCCACTATTGATTTGGGGGAAGAAAACAGTTTAACAAGTACCATAAAATACACCACAGCAAAGTATACATTGAAAAAAATATTGTTCTTAGCCCTGGGACATTTGGACTAGACCATACAAATCACCTTGCATGATTTTTGCTAACACAAGTTAGCAGATATTTAATACTGAGTGTTGCATACACTGGTGTTTCTAGTGTAGGCAGCTTGAAAAGCTTACTCCTTGCAGAAAGTCAGATGTATGACCTTAAGGTGATGGACCAGACAGCTCTTAGTTCTACCTAGCATAGTCAGTGATGGAAGACATACTTCCAACATGTGCGTTTTTCAAATGAAAAAAGACATACTATGGTCTTCTAGCTATTCCCACTGTGAGAACTTTAGGTTTTTTACTTAGTCGGTATGACATGAGATAGAAAAATCAAGAAACTGTATGTTACTTTGTGAAACTTGAAACACAAAGAATCTGATTAACTCATTACACAGTGCTCACTAACAATAGGTTTCTGATTTAGGAAAGAATCAGTCAGCCCTACTCACTTGTCCGCAGCGTGACAGATGGTACCACACGTGTCTGCCATATCATCTACCAGAATGGCCACTCTGTCCTTCACATCACCCACCAGCACCATACGATCCACCTCATTGGCCTTCTTGCGCTCCTTGTGAATGAGGGCAAAGTCCACATTCAATCGATCTGCAATGGAGGTGACTCTGAAGAGAGAAGTTTCCAAACAACACTTAACTCCACACATCAGCTTCAAATGACTCTCTTTTAAAACTATTAAGCACAAACTGCCACTGCAACAAGAGAAGCTGTCAACCACACATTACTGCTCCCAAGCAATTAACAGAAGACACTCTGCCACCTTAGTTTCCCTTCAAGCAGTTAAACTGCAATCTCCAATCTAATCTCTCCTGATGACAGCAACTAAATTAAGATAAAACAGCCTTTAATCCCAACCGCTGTAAATTAATTTGCATATAAAGCTCAAAACAAACTTTAACCAGCAAGTTTAGCAAATCTGAAGTCATTAGAATGCTTGGAAAGTTGTCATCTTTATCACACTACACTGGAAAGGCTTAAGTTGAGCTACGACAAGGGTCTACTTGCACTCATATAAGCATTCATTAGCATACAAGTGCTGGCACAAGGACACTGACAGGAGTACACATCCAAGAAATGCAAGTCCACCACTCCACATTTACTTTGGTTAAAGTCACCACAGAACAACCTTACTAAAGGGACCTAAACTTTATGTATTGATACCGATGAACAGTAAAGAGCTTAAAAGCATAAACAGCGAGAAGGAAAAATACACATGCCCCTAAGAAATTCTACACTTGAGATGAGTAAACTCCTAGCCCCAGTAGACCAGACTCATCACCCTGGGAGTCCTACACAAGATTGTTACACTGAACTGTACTAAATTCTACTAAAGTATTTAGTCCTGCAGTATCTCCATAAAATATTGCACCAGCTAGGATCAACACATTTTAGTTTAAGTGGCTTTTGAAAAGTTTTTTTCAGGACTCAGATGACTGAGCTGGCTGACTTAGCATTTCATATACTGCATTATGCAACAAGCTACAGAAGTAGCTGAATAGACAAAAGGTCTTGTCCAATACACAGGCCACAACAAAGCTACTGAAGACCTACAGTGGTACTATCTCTTGGCAGTTTGTAGCTTAAAACACTCTGAAGTACGTGAATCAGGTCAGCACACACCAACATTTTGGCATGACAATCCTGGATTATGAATACATCTGCATCCCTTTGCGTTCACATGTGGCCCTTACAAAGACTCAAGGAACAGCCTAGTTTCTCCTTACAAGCACCTGAGAACATTCTGAACTGCCCACAAGCTAGCATGTTTATCTGCAGAAAGATGGGAGATTTTAGAGTCTAAGAAAGACTACTTAGAGTCAGACTATCTAAGTAGAAACGTGCTATAACTTATGCTGCTTTTTGGAAAGGGACCATCTATATTCCTTGCTCTCAGGGAAGAGGAAGAGTAGCAGCAAGTTTAAGTCTCAGCTAGATATTCAAATCAAGAGTAAAGTAAGAAAATGCCTCAGTAGACTAAGCTTAATACTGCAAAGAAAACAGCCTGGATAAAAACATATCATTAACCAGTAGCAGTCACCTTGTCATGAGCTACATGATTCCCTCCTTCAACCTGAACAATTAACCTTCTTAAAAAAATTGTTTTAGTCCAAGTGATGCAGTAATTGTGCAATTCCTACCTATGCAGCTGTGATTCTAGAAGCTATTTAATTCTCCATGTAGCCCAAGAAACCCTCTAAACATTTCCTATGAAGAACACCTGACCACTTTTCACTAGTTGCCACAGACTGTCTTACCTTCAGAAGGTAGGCCGGCAGAGGGAATATGTCTTAAGAATAAGGTCACAAGCATTCTCAGGAATTCAAGCAGATATGGAAGCAGCACCTCAAGTTCACTGTCTGACAGCTTACCTCTTGGCTCCACCAGCATCTGGTGAAACAATGGTGCAGTTCTTCCACTCTGCAATATTCTCTTTGATCCATTTCAGTACAGCAGGCTCGGCATATAAGTTATCAACAGGGATATCAAAAAAACCCTGCAAGGAAGATGACAGGAACAAATGTAGCTGAAGGTCACATTTCAAACAGCTGGAAGGAGCCTTCTATATGATCAGGCATGCAGCCACTGCCTTTCCACAGCTTTCCCTTCCACTTCCCTTAATGCAAGGGCAGTAGCCTTTGGGATACACAGAACAGTAATGTAAGAAGTCTTCAGAGCCAGAAATAGTTTAGCAGCATAAATAACACTTTACATCTGACACCTTCACAACATGGAACTAGTTCTATACTAAGGGGGTGCAGAAAACCAAACACACTCATTTTCCGAGCAGCTACTGCCTGTTCACAAAGTCAATCTTTACAGCTCATTACCTACACTGTTTGCATCTACAGGAAACCTATGAAAAAGGCTTGAGTAACATTTGTTTTTAAACTAATACAGCTGGTTCCACAACTTCACACTGACCCAGCAGACTCCTCCAAGGTAAACCTCAAAGGTCACTAAAAGCCAGGAGTTAATACTGGACAGGGAATAATAGGCGGGGGGGGGGGGGGGGGGGGGGAGCAGCTACTCTAGAGGAATGCTCCAAGACAAAGGGGTAACAGATCCTTCTACCATCACTCCTCCTGTGCTCAGCAACTAGAAGAACCAGGCTGAAACAAGCCAGATGCTGAAAGCTTATATACAAAAACCAAATTATTCAACTGAATCTCACCATTGCTGCTGGTGAAAGGTCAACACTATGGCACACATCACAACTCCAAGCCTCTTATGGAAGAGGCATACCCCCTTGGGCTCTGTCCTTCTATTTCATGATCTTTCTGAAAGTCTTCTCAGCTGTGCCCCCATAGGTTTTTTCCACCTGGACAAAGTATTTCTGGGCAAATTATACTGGAAGAAATTATACTGAAGTGCGAATGGCTGCATTTTCAACTGTTAAAATGACAGCCAGCCCACCTGCTTCACCAGGCAGTAGATATCTTACCCTTCTGGATTCAGTGTTTGCAGCAATAAAATAGATATCCTCCCCTCTGCCACACCTCTCTCAGTTGCATTGAACTGGTTTCTTGGTCTCAGACCACTTGCTCAAGGTGGAAAGACACAAGACTGATAATTTAACAGCTTGCTGTCCCTCCTCTCCATGTTATATGCTCTTGCCACTTCTCTTACACAGCTCTGATCAAGATTTCAGCCAGTCCATCAGACTATTCTGTTCACTAAGACAGGAAAATCCATGAATAATGTTCAATTTACCAGCAGCTTGGGAGAGAACCACAGCCAGCTTATGTGGAAAGGTAGCACTGAATAGATACAAGTGGGATTTCCCATCTTGTCAGCAGCAAGCTGTCAGATCACTGTCCTGGTCAACTGAACCCTTGCAAGCAGCTGTGCCAGTACACCTGGAGGCAGAGCTAACCTCAGGGCAGCAGCACTACCAGCCACTATGTCAAACAGAGCACAGCTCACTTCTCCCTGAGAAGCTCTACTTAATATTTAAGAACACTCTTGATAAAGCCATCTTCCATCTCAAATTCCTCAAAGGACCATGGCAATAAAGTCGTATGGCCCAACACTCATTTACACAGGACTCATTATGCTTAGTCTGATCAAGAACAGCTATAATTTCATTTACAGATGAACCTGTTACCCATGTCCCCATCCTCTTCTGACTGATTCTACAATCCCTTCCAGTTCCAAATTCCCAAGTCCTGATCACTGCCATCAAAAAAGCACATCACTGGAAAGCCTGCAAGGCAGTAAAGAGGCTGAGACTGGAGCAAGTACTTCCCTGATTTTAGTTCCTACCTGAATCTGAGATGCATGCAGGTCCATGGTGATTATATGATCTGCACCTGCCACAGACAGCATGTTTGCAACCAGCTTGGCAGAGATCGGAGCTCGACTCTAGTATAGGAAAAAAACAGTATTTAAGACAAGTTCAACTCTTTCATCAAGATGTCAGTCTTCCATTTCTAGGCAATGATTCATAAGCAGTTACTAAAAGGAGTACTCATTAACACTGCATCTTTACATCAACTGGTGTATTTTCAAGAAGAACTAGATCTTTACGAAAAGATCAATTTGCAGTCCAATGCCCTGAGGTTTAAAAGAAATTAAAATAAGTTTTATCTCTTCCTGTACATACTCAACTTCATCCAATCTCTATCCAGCAGTCAGGACTTTCAAGGTGTGCATTCATCTTCCCAGCAGAAAGCTTCACCACATCCCTTACCTTGTCCTTTTTGTCCTGCCGAGCGTAAGGGAAGCAGGGTATGACAGCTGTGACTCTGCTGGCTGAGGCAATCTTACAGGCATTTATCATGATGAGGAGCTCCATCAGATTGTCGTTGATTTCACCACAGCCACTCTGGACAATGTAGACATCCTCCCCACGTACACTCTCGCCTATTTCCACACTGGGGATAGATGAGGAAAGGACAGTGTATCCAAATGCAAATTAAAACACAATCATTACATATGCCTGCAGAGCAACCAAGGAATTGCATTGCCAAGGGTCTGTGGGTGAGTGTCATATATTCAAGGGTGTTGAGCAGGAACGCTGTTGCTTATTTGCTCAGTAACTATTTTACTTTGCTCACTGATCAAATTTAATGGTTCAGTCAGTAAGGCTAAAAGCACTCAGCTTGTACTCTTGATCTCAACACAAGCTGAACATGTAAACACCCCAGACTAGGCCTCATTCCCCCGGAACCAGAAGTACCACCACCTCCACTAAAAGCAGCAGTGTACAAAGGAAGCAAGGATGATGGCCAGTCAGCAGAGAAAGCTGAGCCAAAATTCTATCAGAAGCTATGCTGCAAATGATTATTAGATTTAGTCATAACAGCTATTCACTGGCTTGAACAGAGAAGCCATCCAGCATTTCACTTTGGAAAGGCTTTTGGGGTTAATTTGCTACTGGATGTAATGCACACTAATCCCTGCTGATGAAGGGACTGAATACAAGCCAAAGGTCCTGTTTGCCAGCAGCAAACTGCCAGTTTCAGCATGTGTATCAAGACACCTGCACTAGAGGCAGAGTTGGAAAGAAAGCAGTAGCCCTTAGGTTTGAGGTTTCACACAAGGCAATGCTGCATAAGGCCTTTTGTAGGAATGGATTAACTGTTAAGTACTTCCAACATTTCAGTTTAGAGAACATCTGGAAGTAACCAGAAGTCACTCTACTGAGGACAAAGCTCTTCCATGGTTTTTTTTTCTTCTTGCACTGGAGATGCTCACCCATTCTCCAGACTGCTGCCACATCAAACTTCAAGAACAACTAGACAGACAATCACCCAACCCACTCCTAATGGCTTCATTAATAGAGCACCTTAGGGTAGATTTATAATTTTCATACTGCATTCTCTGATCTTCCTCCCCTCTTCTTCAACATGTTTTTGATCACTGCTAGGTATTTATAGTCTTACTGCTCAATAACCATGAGCAAACTGCTGTCATCTTTACTGCACGGTGACTTACAGCATACACCAACCTCTCATGAAGAATTCCAGCCAGCATGAGATCTTCCTGCTAGGTAAATGTCTGAATTAACATTAGCATACAAGTGTCATGTCCAGCTGCACTTACTAAATGTCTAATATTAAGCTGATTCAAGATATTTATTGTACAAAAGTATCAATGAACTATTCTGTTAAAATAATCTTACTTTTTCTGGGAAGCATCTGCTATTGGTTTATGAGAGTAAATACAACATCTAGTAGGTCTTAAAATCACATTACCTGCTGACACAAGAACCTGCTGGCTAGGCAGCTAATAAAGAGCTAGGAGAACGGTGCAATGGCAATGACTGTAAACCAAACAGACTCTTTTTACAACTATCCTCCACAGCTCTTTGTACTACCTTTGAAGTTTTCAGTTACAATCAATACCCATGCAATAGAAACATAACATTCTACATCATATGTACATCCTGGATTGTCCCAGAAAAAAATACTCTCTCCAGAAAAGAGAAGAGGATTCAAGCAATCATTCGAGGTTCTTCGTATTTTACTGTGCTTAGTGCATTTCTCTAAACCAAGCTTTAAGAGCTCTGAATAATTTTTAGCCTCTCCTTTCTTTTAGCTTCTTCAGGTAGGATGGCAGCAAGGCTTACAAAGCATAGACACAGAAAACAAGACAAATCTCAGGCTTCAGAGCTTGGGGCGAACACAGACTGCATGACTGCCACGGTGTCATGGACTGCAAGGTGGTGCCAGCCTGTGATCTTTCCTGAATAATTTTATCAATACCTTTAAGACTCTGACGGTCTTCAGAGTAGTTCTGAGGCACCAGCTACATTTTAAACAGAAAACTGTCGAGCCTCAAGTCATCGCAGTCTAGACTAATCATGGAAGAGGCTAATCAAACCCTGGGAGATGCATTCCTATCAGCTCTGAGTTTCTGGGGTGGTGGGAGCAAGGTCCGGCCGGGGACTTGTCCGCTCCAACCTCTGCCACAGCAGCCGGGTGACACGAACCCTTTCCTCCAGGTGCGGGAGCCCCGCGCCGCCCAGGGTTCGGCGTCGCGGGGCGGCCCGGTCCGCACAGGAGACAGCGGCGTCTCGGCGGAGGCCGCTAGAAGCATCGCCGGGGCTGTGCTGCCGGGCAGCACATGGCTCACCGCCAGGAGCTCCCCGGGGAGCACCACAGCCCGGCTTCTCCCGGTACGAATGCCCACCCGCCCGGGGCTCCACCGCTCCGGGGTGTCACGCTTCATTCGGCCGGTTGGTTCCGCTCGCTCTCACTCAGCACCCGCAGCCCAGCGCCGCGATCGCCGTGCTGCTCCCTGCCGCGCTCCGCAGAAACGTGCTCCGGGCGGGGAGCTGCTGAAGCGGGGCCAGCGGTGCTGCACGGCTGCTCCTTGGCCGAACGACGCCCACGGGAGCCCGGCCCCGGCCGCGGCCCTGCGCGGCTGCTGCCTGCACGGGAAAGGCAGGATGCGCTGGAGGCCCCCGGCCTAGCAAGGCCCAGTCAGGAGCGCCCCGCACTTCACGGAGGTCTCAGCGCGGCCGCCGTGCCCCCGGGGCCAGGCTGTCCGCCGTAAGCACCCACCGGCCCCTCCGCCACGCCGCGACCCCCCCCCTCCCCCCCGCGCCTCATACTACAAGTCCCAGCAGCCCCTGCGCGGCGGCTGCCCGGACCCCGGCGCGGCGGCGCCCCGCGGCTCGCCGGGAGCTGCAGTGCGGGCCCCGCCCCCGCCTCACCATGTCTCCTGGTTGCTGAACTTCTTCGTGACCACCTTGCCCAGCTCCAGGCCCAGGCGGTCGGCGATCTTCTGGGACAGGTCCTGGTGCGAGCTCCCGCTGAAGATCTTAATGTTGGGCATGATGGCGGCTGCGGCGCTGTCCTCTTCCGCGCTCCGCCTCGCACCGCAACCGCCTGCCGCACGGGGACCCACCCGCCGTCTGCGCGGGGATGCAGCACGCTGAGCGCAAGCCACGCCGACCCGCGCCTACTCCGCCATCTTACTCCTTCCCGCCGGCCGCGCCGCCCCTTTATAGACTCCCGGACCCCAGGGACACGCCTCGGCGCGCTTCCCATTGGCTCCCTAGCGGCCCTGCCCGCCCCCGCAGCGGCGCGAGGGTGGTGGGCGTGGCTCAGCGGTCTCCTTCCCGCCCCGCCGCCCGCCTGAGCGACGGCCCCTGGCGGGGGGGGGGGGGGGGAGCGAGGGAGGTGCGCGCGGCTGCTCGGTAGCCCCGCCAGGGGGCGGGGCGCAGCGCAAGAGGAGGCCTGCGATTGGTCCTGGCGGCCGCAGCTGGCCGATGGCCCTGCGTCACGTGGTCCTGGGGGCGGGGTTCGCCAGTGGCGTGATTGGCAGTCGATCCCCCCCTCCCCCGGTGGTCATGATGGCTCTTTTAGTCATGGGAGGCCCTGGGGAGTGGTAGGGCCAGGGAGAGAAAATGGCCCCGGTCCCTCCGCAGGGCACCATTCCCGCGTCACCTGCCGCCCTCCGACCCCGGCGGGTGAGGAGCCCCGTGGCGGCGGGGTGGGGGTTACCTCAGCATGCTGGCGTGACTGCGCCCGCTGTCTCCTTCGTGCACCGCGGCGGGCCGCCAGGGCTTGCCCTGCGCTCAGAGGGCGTCACCTGGCCGGGCCGCAGTGCCGCGGCGTGATGCAGCACCCGGCGGCATGCTGTGTGGGCGGCATCGTGCCCGGCTGCGGCACTGCCGGCGCGCTGCGCGGGCACCACCTCACCGGGGCTGTGCCCCCACCATGGGCCGTACGGGCACCACCTCACCGGGCTTGTGCCCCCACGACGGGCTGTACAGGCACCACCTCACCGGGCTGCTGCACAGGGCTCATCACCCCACTGCGCCTCGGGCAGTTCTGCGTGGCCATCATCTCGCCATCCCACTGGGTGCTGCCTGTTGTGCTGCTGCGAGTGACTCGGTGTGCATTGCAGCCGCAGCTCACACCGCGCTGCAGCTGTTTCCAGGCAACGTCCCCGAGTGACAGCCTGTGGAGCCTCAGGCACAGTGATGCCCTGCAGTGGCTGCAGCACTGGCTGGGCACCCACCATTTCATGTTTCTCTGTGATTTTCACAGCAAACAGGCATTTGTTAAGAGAAGTTGTAGCTTTTCCAGCACAAATGGAAGCCCAGGTGCCTCAGCTGAGGGCTGCGTGCAAAGGCAGCAGGGGAGACAGGAGCTCTGCTGCCTGATCAGCCGTGCCCAGACAAGCCACACTGAGCCCAGTGGTTGGGACCAGTCCCTGGCTTTTAGCTTCAAAGGTTGGGTGGAGTGATATGTCAACATTAAGTTGGAGCAAGTTTTTAATTTTTGAAGGATGGTGCTTATCTTACTTGAAGGTTAACCTGTTCGCGTTTTTGTCTTGCAAACTTCTAGTCTACAAAAATACCAATGATTGATTTTTTTTTTTCCCCTTCAGGTTTGCTGTGCTCAGACTCTTTTCCTTTGGCTGAATCCAATTTGATCCCATTTCAAAAGTGAAATGATGGTACCAGGCTTTATGTGTGAAGAGGCATTGACTTCTCACATATATAGCCAATGGGACTGGTCTCCCTGCAAACTCAGTGAGAAAAAGTATCATGATTGTTACCCAGCAATAAAGGGGTTAAAGCTTTTGTGTAAGAACTTCATGAGGGGTTTAGTAGGCAGTAGGTGATTCACACATACCTAAAGAAACCAACAAGATGACCATCCTTGGAGCTGTCAGGAGTGATTAAAAGGGAGACTCTTTATCAAGAACTGTCTGCCCTTGGAGGGAACATCCCAGAAACTTTGTTCTCATGTTTCTCTGACTGTGAACATGCGCAGCACTGACCTGGGGAAAAGGGAATTCCGGCAGGGGGCGATGGCGACCACCGACTCGCGGACCACCTGCCCTGGACATACCCCAGACCCAACAGAAAGGGGCGGAGGGGAGAACTGAGCGTGCGAAGGAATTTCCATGTAAAGCGAGAGAAAAGGAACGGATTGTTGAAGAGAATAACAATGAATATGTAAACAGGTTATGAATAGGCATGATCGCAGTGTGTAACTAAGTTTCTGTCCAGGGGCCGGGTGTTATCCCCCGTGCACCCGGCGCCGCAATAAAGAATGCCGCTTTCCAAAACTCCAGAATGAGTCTCGGAAAGTTCACTTTCAAGTGCACCGACTTTTCGGGTATCAGATTTGGCGACCCAGGTGGCACCCTCTGTGTTCGGCTGCAGGACCCGCTGAGAACAGGACTCCCTGGGGCGCCCCCGGGGATTTCTCCAGAGGGACTCGTCGCCTCAGTCGGATCACTGCGGGAACAGACAAGGACCATCTTAGAAAAGGTGTTCTGTTTGGGTTGGGGACTGGTCCTTTGGGTAGCTCTCTGTAAGGAGAGACTTGCGCAGGACAGCGTGTACCGGGCAGCCAGCGCCTTAATGGTGTACTGTGGTTATTTAATCGATTTTGATTGTGGCTTCCAGTCCCACCAGAGTCAGAAAAAAAAAAAAAGCGCGATTACAATTGTGGGTTCGAGTCCCACCAGAGTCGGTAACCATCTGGAAGCTGAAATACTAACGACTGAATCCAATGTGATTGTTTGTGTGATTCCAGGAGTTGTATTAATTGTTTGTACGGTTGGATATTTTTGTGGTTGTAAAACTGTTTTTTGTCCTGTTTGCGTGTGAGCGACTGAGACGTACTTATCGTTCGAAGTGAGTGTGGAGTCTGGATCCGCGGTTCTGTTCTGCCATGAGGGAAACAGCCGGAGACGCACAAAGTGATTGAAAAATGAGAGTGAATGAGTTATTTTAATGATAATTAGTTGTATCTAGGAGGCGTGATTTTAATTTTAGTCGTTTGTTTGGTAACAACAGGATTGGGATAATAATCATAATAATAATCCAGTAAATAATGGAATTGTAATACTTTATTGCAATTTATGCTGTTTCTCAGAAGAAATTATAAATGGGATGAGGTGGTATATGCTGATATGTTTTCCGCTTTAAGAAATCATCCTGAGTGGCAAAAGGAATGTGCTGGAAATTTGCACCCCCCTCCCCGTTTTGGCATTGGTTTGAATTAATTATTAAAATTCCAGACGCAGACTGGAAAGATGCAGACATAATGTGAGATGCAGTGACTGAAACTGAGAAACAGTTAAAATCCGCCCGAACTCATGTGCAGGCTCCAATGACAGCTGGAACGCTGGCAGGGGGAGTCAATCTGTGTGACTGACCTGCACTGAGATCCGAACGGAACGCTGGCAGGGCAGTCGATCAGTGTGTTCCCCTGACCCGCATTGGGATCCGAACGGAACTCTGGCAGGGGGAGTCGATCATCGTGTTCCCCTGACCGACCCGCATTGGGATCCGAACGGAACGCTGGCGGGGGAGTTGATCCATGTGTTCCCCTGACTGCCCTGCATTGGGATCTGAAGGGAACGCTGGCAGGGGCAGTCGATCCGTATGTTCTCCTGACTGCCCCACGTTGGGATCCGAAGGGAATGCTGGCAGGGGCAGTTGGTCAGCGTGTTCTCCTGACTGCCCCGCATTGGGATCCGAAGGGAACGCTGGCAGGGGGAGTCGATCAGTGTGGTCCCCTGACCGACCCACACTGGGATCCGAAGGGAATGCTGGCAGGGTTTTGAAACTGTCTGTGTGAGCAGACTGGACCTGAAAGAAGAACCACTGGAAGTGGCCGATCATTCCTGGTATATGGATGGGAGCAGCTTTGTGAAGAATGGAGTCCGAATGGCCAGGTATGCGGTGACAACAGATCAGGTAACAGAAGCAAGATCCCTCCCAAAAGGTACGTGGGCACGGAGGGCAGAGATAATTGCCTTGGTGAGAGCGCTGGAGCTTGCTGAGGGGCTGCAAGTAAATCCATGGACAGATTTCAAAGTCTGCCTTTGGTGTAGTTCATGCTCATGGAGCGATCCGGAAAGAACGAGGACTTTTAACCAAACGAGGAAAAGGTATTAAACATGCCGATATGATACTGCGACTTTCAGAAGCAGTTCAGCTTCCGACAGCTGTGGCCATCATGCATTGTAACGGACATCAGAAAGGTAACACTGGCAAGGAGGTGGGTAACGAATTGGCTGATCATAAGGCGAGGCAAGCAGCGGAACAAGGTGAGGTATTCAGTTTGATCCCTAAAAAAAAAATATTACTACCTGAAATGATAGAAAATGATGGAAAAGATAAAAAGCTTATCAAAGATTTAAAAGCTAAGGTTAATCCGTCAGGATGGGCAACAGTAGAGGACAATCGAGTAATAGTTGCTTTTAGAATACTATGGACGTTTGATAAGAACTGAGCATGGCAAAACTCGATGGGAAACAGAAGCTTTATACAATGCTCTCTAAGCAAATAATAGCCCGAAGTTTATTTCAAACTGTGAAAAATGCGGTTAGTAACATGTTTAAAGAATAAATAAATAAGTAAATATTTACAGAATAACACAAAGGTAGAGAATCGAGTAAAGTTTGGAAACATTGGCAAAGGATGTGTTCCAGGCCAAAACTGGCAAAGAAACTTCTTGGAATTGCCTAGAAAAGGGGGGTGTCTTCCGGCTGGCCTGAAGCATTTCCCTGTTAGACTAACAAAGCCCGAGAAGTGACTAAAGTTTTGTTAAGGGAAATCATCCCTCGGTTTGGAGTTCCTGAAGTAATCTCTTCAGACAGAGGGCTGCACTTCGTATCGCAAGTAGTACAATCTGTTAGGAAATTTTTAGAAATCGACTGGAAATTGCGTACACCTTATCACCCTCAAGCAAGCGGGCAGGTGGAGAAAATGAATCACGTAATAAAAACACAACTAAGCAAAATTTGTCAAGAAACCAACTTGAGATGGGATCAGGACCTTCCAATTGCCTTATCAAGGCTTCAAACTAAACCAAGAACCAAAGAAAAATTGAGTCCCTTTGGAATCTTATATGGGAAACCATTTCAAACTCGATATTGAGGGCAAGATCTCAGTCAAGTTGGAGAAATGAGCTTACAGCAATATTTGATAGCATTAGGAAAACAATTGGAAGAAGTAAACAAAGTAGGGATGTCTACCAGGGCATAGGGATTAGATTCTCCAGTGCATGCATTCAAACCTGGAGATTTGGTTTATGTTAAAACCATTTCAGGTCACCTCCTTGAGGAAAAGTGGAATGGACCTGTTCCAGATGCTGCTGACAACCTACACGGTGATCAAGATCGGAGAACGACCTGCTTGGATTCATTATTCCCAGGTGAAGAAAGTGCCTGAGGAACAACGGACAGCAGAAGCCACAGGACCCACTACTATGACTGCCCCGGTGTTGATTGTCGCAGTTCTGAGAAGCATGACTGAAACGGTAAACACGTCCGCTCTACGTTGGCCACGGTCTCACGCCTACCTTAAGTCCGCAGGAAGTAGGGGACCATCTTTTAAATGGTTGAACTTAAATTTAGCTACTGTAGTTATGCACGAAATGCAAATATACTCGGAAGATGATTGGGGCTGGGACAGAGACAACGAGGCTCCCCTCTCGATGGGAACAATCGGAGAAGGGATCCAAATAGGTTGCCGAATGATCAATGGATCCATTCACGAAAAAGCAACCCGAATTACTATAGAAGGCACAGCGAGTCAAAAGCACTCTGACTTCAGACTGCTCCACAAAACCATCGGTGAAATCATTTCAGTAATCCGAAGGGCCTCGTTTCCTTCCTTAAAGCCCCACGTGCGATCTCACCTCTGTCCCACGGGCACATGCAACTCTGACGTGCCCATAAACAAACTCCAGCTGTGGCAGTTCCCCAACGCCACAGGCACGGCTGCTCTTCGCCAGCTTCCAGCAACCGCTAAAGGCAAAAACCATGAGTTACCTCCTGCCTCTTCTTCTTGGGACCTGCGCTCCAAGGCAGGGCTGGAACCGCCTTCCAGCCTGCTTGCCTGGGGTCATGGAAACTAAGAGGCAATTTTTTGATTTGCATAAAAAGGGCCTGGCAAAACCTTTGGATCCAGTGCAAAGAGGGGCACAAGAAAGAAGGTGGAGCACAGGTCTGTCTTCATTCGGACTTCACAGCTATTTCTCATCCTCTCGGCAGCCCAGGCCAAACACGAGTCCAACTACACAAAGAGAAGACTTCGGGGGGACCTAATAGCTGCCTTCCAATACCTGAAGGGAACTTACAGGAAGGCTGGGGAGGGACTTTTTACAAGAGTGTCCACTGATAGGACGAGGGGAAATGGGTTTAAGTTGAAGGAGAACAGATTTAGATTAGACCTTAGGAAGAAATTCTTCAGTACGAGGGTGGTAAGGCTTTGGAATAAATTGCCCAGAGAAGTTGTGGGTGCTCCCTCTCTGGAGGTGTTCAAGGCCAGGTGGGACGGAGCCTTGAGTAGCCTGGTCTAGTTGAGAGGCGTCCCTGCCCATGACAGGGAGGTTGGATTAGATGGTCTCTGAGGTCCCTTCCAGCCTATGCCATTCTATGACACGGCTGTGCCGATGGCGGAGCGTTAATCACAAAGGAAGGGACGCGAGCCTAAGCTGGAAAGGAAACGTCATCCAGCAGAGCTCCCAACATGTCACCCCAGGAGACACCAAGCCCTCACTCTACAAATCTGTCTTGCTCCAGGCCCACACACACCAGGCACAGGTTCGGGGGATCACAGAGGAGGCGATTGCAGTTTCGGGCCTGCAGGGACTATGGACCAGGAGAAGGTGGACCGAGTGTCCCAAACACATGGGGAAGATGTGACAGCTACAGAGGAGGAAGCAGACGTCAGCGTGTACCATGTCACACTGAACACCCCACGCCTGACATGTCGGCTTGTTGGTGCTAACCCCATCGCGGGGGTCCTGTAGAGCACAAACAGCCCCAGCATCTCCTCATGGATGAGCCAGGTCCCCGCACAGCTCGGCTGGAGGAACTCGTTCTTTCTCCCCTTGAAAGACACGATTTAAGGCAAAAACCAGTTGCACTTACAGCCCTCGAGAGCCACCTGAAGGGGCCAGGGCCACCCCGGCCCCTGGAATCCTCTCCCTCTCCAGGAGGAGCTGGGGTGGCTGTTGGGGGAGGGGTGGAACACGGGGAGCCCCAACATTCCGTCCCGGGATACCCAGAGAGTCCTTAGCACCCAACTGCCAGAACGGAACATGGCGCGGTTACCGGCGCAGCTCTCCGTGTGGGGCTCCCAGCCTGCCCTGGCCCTGTGGCTGTTTCAGCCTCTTGGGCCACCCGAAATGTTCCCCCCTCGAGGTAAGGACCTACCCTGCAGCCCGGGGACGCTCCTGGGGCCAGAGCGGAGGTGACCGCCCGCCACGGCTCCCGTCTCTCCTCCAGCCTCAGCCACCCTGTGCCGCCTGCCCGGGCAGGAGCAGCCCCTCCCCGCAGCATCAGCACCCACAGTGGGGATGGCCCCCCAGGCCCCACCAGCAGGTACGGCACCCCTGTCTGCTCTGCCAGCCCGGCACCTTCGGCTTTCCCGGGCACTCCCAGCATCCCCACCGACCCTGTACCCCCTGGCGGGTCAAGTGCCCCTGTAGGGTCCCCCCAGCCCAGCACGGCTCCCCCTCACCCACACAGGGCTAAACAGGCTTCCATGCAGCTGTTGCTTTGAGCCCCGCTACTTCAGAGCACACTGGAGCAGCACCAGCCTGCCATGGCCCAGCACCTCCACGCTGGGCCATGGCACCGCTCCAGTGCCGCCTGCTGCCCTGTGGGGCCCTGGAGGCTGCTGGACCACCCCGGCCTGGGAAGCCGCTGGGACCCCTCAGAGCCAATCGCACCACCCCACCACCACCCCTGCGGGGGAAACCCCGGGCACCAGCGTCTCCGTGGGCAGTGATGTCCCTGCCAGCCTATCTGCTGCCCCCCACAAACAAGACCTTGGGGACCTGGCGGAGGACCTTGAAGTCACAGAGGAGATGTTGCTGCAGGAAGCCCTGAGGCTCTTCGGTGTCTCCCAGGATGAGGTGGAGATCAGGCAGGATGGTGCCACCAGCGTCCCCATGCCTGGGGACGGAGGTGCCACCAGCGTCGCCATGCCTGGGGACGTTGGTGCCACCAGCGTCCCCATGCCTGGGGACGGAGGTGCCACCAGCGTCGCCATGCCTGGGGACGTTGGTGCCACCAGCGTCCCCATGCCTGGGGACGGAGGTGCCACCAGTGTCACCATGCCTGGGGACGGAGGTGCCACCAGCGTCACCATGCCTGGGGACGTTGGTCACCACGCCATGGCTGGGGACACTGATGGCACCAGCGCAGCCGTCTCCCCCTGCGACATCCCCTCCTTGGATCTACCTGATGAGCTGCTCCACCCCGGCTACACCATCCCCGAGACCACGGATGGCACCCGGAGCCTGGGAGAAATCTATCTGGGGATGGCGGCAGAGGAGCTGTGGGGAGACGTGGGCTGGGACCTGCCACCGTCCCAGCCTGCTGCAGCAGAGCAGCGGAGGAAGAAGCGGGGGGCGAGCACCTGGCCAGAGCTCCCCAGCAAGCGCAGGGCTCTGGGAGGCAGCACGGGGGTGGCCGGGGGGGATTAGAGGGAGATGGGGGGACTCGGGGGTGGGAGGGGAGGAGGGGTGGTGTGTTTTGCGGTGGGGGGAGGGGGGTTAGTGTAGATGCGGTGGGAACTTTTCTGTTGTGTTTTTCTTCCATTAAATGTTGTTTCTTCAGAATGGCTCCGTGGCTGTGTGGGAGGGGAGGGAGCACAGGGGGCACCGGGAAAGGGCACCCAAGAGGTGCCAAAGCCCCGCTGAGCCCCACGTCAGAGCCGTCAGAAAGGCACCGAGTTGCCCCCAGGGGGGCAGGCCATGGCGGGGGCAGGGGGACGGACGGACACACACTCCCCTGGCGCCTCCCCCGGGGAAGCAGCCCTTTGGCGGGGGAGCCAGGGCAGACGGGTCCCTGCAGGACTCACGGACACGGCCCCATGCAGAAAGCAGCCCCAAGGCTCCCGCCCGGCTCCAGCTCGGCTCCCGCTTGGCAAAATCCAAATATACTCTCCAAATAAGAGATCCAAATAGGCTGCCGAATGATCAATGGATCCATCCATGAGAAGGCAACCCAAATTACTGTAGAAGAAACTAACAATTCTGTACTCACAAGGAACCTTTGTGCCCTCGAAAAGGAAAAACTGGAATGCTGGAGCAATCTTACACTAAGCCAGCCTGTCTTTGTAGTATGCCTCTGCAATACCCAGAAAGGTGACCTGGCTCTCACATTTAAATTTAAAATGGGCATTGTTGAACCAGTGACAATGACCACCCCCAGCCCTAACACGACAACAAGTTCTCCTAGCACAACGCCACCTATGCCAAGTGCTCTATTTTTTGAAATTGGACCCTACGTAATTCAAAATTCGGGTCAACAACAGATGTTCAACCCATCACGGTCCCTCAGATCCTGGGAATAGGAATGGGATTTCTAAATAATATAGACTCTGAGGTCTTAACGAATAAGTTAGTTACAATAACTAGTGACCTAAATGAATTGGAACATCCTTTACCGTTTTCCCTTTTAGCTCTGGGAAGTGAACAATGGCTTTTATCACGTACATTACCTCAGTGCGAGAACATAAACGAAAACGACCATCAATTCATTATAGATGCACTTGGTGCAGCCCAAAACAATGTCTCTTTAGCTCTCAGTTGCATCCAAGCTCAATTGTGGATCCAATCCACAACAGCCATGATTATAAAGGAGGGTGGAGAAGGCACTTTACCCAATGAAATTTGGAAAGTGATTTGGGACAATGCAAACAATTTTGAAAAAACATTCCAGTCTTGGGGGCGGCTAGTTAGTTTTACTTATGATCCCCAAAACGATAGGGTCACAGCCTTTGTGTTAACTATACACCATGCTTTGGTATACGCTATATACCCAATCATTGCATTGGGATTGAATCACAATGGAACGACACTATATCCCTTGGAACATAGAGTGTGGGCACGAAAGAGTGAGAATAAATGGCAAACTACTGACACTAGCACATGCGTTGTGCAAGGGCAACAAGGATTCATTCGTGAAAGCAATACCATCAGAGCTCAAGACATTTGTCTTGACATGGAACAGAACGTCTGCCATTTTGAGATACATCCTGACTAAACCCTAAAACTGTACTTGTATATATAGGTAATGGATGTGTTTGCATGAGAACTTCCTGTGATTCCATTTTAGTAGATAATGTTACTAGAAATACGAATGACCACTCTAACCTTTGTATCTGTAATTTTGTAACTATCGCAGGATGTGATTTTACTTATTTAGCTCCCATCACATCATATCAATTACTAAAATCTAACTAGACATTGTATCATGACCTGCTGCCTACCCCTATTGGAATGAACTTGGCGTTGCTGAAAAGTCTGGTACAACATGAAGACTTAATTAAGACAATTGGTGAAGCAAGCCGAGAAAATGGACAAAAAACTCTGATAACTGTCCATCATGACACAGAAGAAATACACCATATCCTGGAACGAGTAAAGAAAGATGGAGAACATCATTGGTGGGAAATTTTTGTAGGATATTCACCCTCGGCAACGGAAGAGTTGAACTTATTAATACATCCTTTGCTTGTAGTACTGGTAGCAGTAACAATATTAACAATTGTAAACCTTATCTTCTGGTAGAAATGAACCAAACTGACTAGAAGAGTTTGCGCGCTACCCACAGTTCTTAAATACGAACTTTTGCAAAAGAATTCGCAAGGATGAAGCAAAGGTGGGAATTGTTACCCAGCAATAAAGGGGTTAAAGTTTTTGTGTAAGAATTTCATGAGGGGTTTAGTAGGCAGTAGGTGATTCACACATACCTAAAGAAACCAACAAGATGACCATCCTTGGAGCTGTCAGGAGTGATTAAAAGGGAGACTCTTTATCAAGAACTGTCTGCCCTTGGAGGGAACATCCCAGAAACTTTGTTCTCATGTTTCTCTGACTGTGAACATGCGCAGCACTGACCTGGGGAAAAGGGAATTCCGGCAGGGGGCGATGGCGACCACCGACTCGCGGACCACCTGCCCTGGACATACCCCAGACCCAACAGAAAGGGGCGGAGGGGAGAACTGAGCGTGCGAAGGAATTTCCATGTAAAGCGAGAGAAAAGGAACGGATTGTTGAAGAGAATAACAATGAATATGTAAACAGGTTATGAATAGGCATGATCGCAGTGTGTAACTAAGTTTCTGTCCAGGGGCCGGGTGTTATCCCCCGTGCACCCGGCGCCGCAATAAAGAATGCCGCTTTCCAAAACTCCAGAATGAGTCTCGGAAAGTTCACTTTCAAGTGCACCGACTTTTCGGGTATCAGATTTGGCGACCCAGGTGGCACCCTCTGTGTTCGGCTGCAGGACCCGCTGAGAACAGGACTCCCTGGGGCGCCCCCGGGGATTTCTCCAGAGGGACTCGTCGCCTCAGTCGGATCACTGCGGGAACAGACAAGGACCATCTTAGAAAAGGTGTTCTGTTTGGGTTGGGGACTGGTCCTTTGGGTAGCTCTCTGTAAGGAGAGACTTGCGCAGGACAGCGTGTACCGGGCAGCCAGCGCCTTAATGGTGTACTGTGGTTATTTAATCGATTTTGATTGTGGCTTCCAGTCCCACCAGAGTCAGAAAAAAAAAAAAAGCGCGATTACAATTGTGGGTTCGAGTCCCACCAGAGTCGGTAACCATCTGGAAGCTGAAATACTAACGACTGAATCCAATGTGATTGTTTGTGTGATTCCAGGAGTTGTATTAATTGTTTGTACGGTTGGATATTTTTGTGGTTGTAAAACTGTTTTTTGTCCTGTTTGCGTGTGAGCGACTGAGACGTACTTATCGTTCGAAGTGAGTGTGGAGTCTGGATCCGCGGTTCTGTTCTGCCATGAGGGAAACAGCCGGAGACGCACAAAGTGATTGAAAAATGAGAGTGAATGAGTTATTTTAATGATAATTAGTTGTATCTAGGAGGCGTGATTTTAATTTTAGTCGTTTGTTTGGTAACAACAGGATTGGGATAATAATCATAATAATAATCCAGTAAATAATGGAATTGTAATACTTTATTGCAATTTATGCTGTTTCTCAGAAGAAATTATAAATGGGATGAGGTGGTATATGCTGATATGTTTTCCGCTTTAAGAAATCATCCTGAGTGGCAAAAGGAATGTGCTGGAAATTTGCACCCCCCTCCCCGTTTTGGCATTGGTTTGAATTAATTATTAAAATTCCAGACGCAGACTGGAAAGATGCAGACATAATGTGAGATGCAGTGACTGAAACTGAGAAACAGTTAAAATCCGCCCAAACTCATGTGCAGGCTCCAATGACAGCTGGAACGCTGGCAGGGGGAGTCAATCTGTGTGACTGACCTGCACTGAGATCCGAACGGAACGCTGGCAGGGCAGTCGATCAGTGTGTTCCCCTGACCCGCATTGGGATCCGAACGGAACTCTGGCAGGGGGAGTCGATCATCGTGTTCCCCTGACCGACCCGCATTGGGATCCGAACGGAACGCTGGCGGGGGAGTTGATCCATGTGTTCCCCTGACTGCCCTGCATTGGGATCTGAAGGGAACGCTGGCAGGGGCAGTCGATCCGTATGTTCTCCTGACTGCCCCACGTTGGGATCCGAAGGGAATGCTGGCAGGGGCAGTTGGTCAGCGTGTTCTCCTGACTGCCCCGCATTGGGATCCGAAGGGAACGCTGGCAGGGGGAGTCGATCAGTGTGGTCCCCTGACCGACCCACACTGGGATCCGAAGGGAATGCTGGCAGGGTTTTGAAACTGTCTGTGTGAGCAGACTGGACCTGAAAGAAGAACCACTGGAAGTGGCCGATCATTCCTGGTATATGGATGGGAGCAGCTTTGTGAAGAATGGAGTCCGAATGGCCAGGTATGCGGTGACAACAGATCAGGTAACAGAAGCAAGATCCCTCCCAAAAGGTACGTGGGCACGGAGGGCAGAGATAATTGCCTTGGTGAGAGCGCTGGAGCTTGCTGAGGGGCTGCAAGTAAATCCATGGACAGATTTCAAAGTCTGCCTTTGGTGTAGTTCATGCTCATGGAGCGATCCGGAAAGAACGAGGACTTTTAACCAAACGAGGAAAAGGTATTAAACATGCCGATATGATACTGCGACTTTCAGAAGCAGTTCAGCTTCCGACAGCTGTGGCCATCATGCATTGTAACGGACATCAGAAAGGTAACACTGGCAAGGAGGTGGGTAACGAATTGGCTGATCATAAGGCGAGGCAAGCAGCGAAACAAGGTGAGGTATTCAGTTTGATCCCTAAAAAAAAAATATTACTACCTGAAATGATAGAAAATGATGGAAAAGATAAAAAGCTTATCAAAGATTTAAAAGCTAAGGTTAATCCGTCAGGATGGGCAACAGTAGAGGACAATCGAGTAATAGTTGCTTTTAGAATACTATGGACGTTTGATAAGAACTGAGCATGGCAAAACTCGATGGGAAACAGAAGCTTTATACAATGCTCTCTAAGCAAATAATAGCCCGAAGTTTATTTCAAACTGTGAAAAATGCGGTTAGTAACATGTTTAAAGAATAAATAAATAAGTAAATATTTACAGAATAACACAAAGGTAGAGAATCGAGTAAAGTTTGGAAACATTGGCAAAGGATGTGTTCCAGGCCAAAACTGGCAAAGAAACTTCTTGGAATTGCCTAGAAAAGGGGGGTGTCTTCCGGCTGGCCTGAAGCATTTCCCTGTTAGACTAACAAAGCCCGAGAAGTGACTAAAGTTTTGTTAAGGGAAATCATCCCTCGGTTTGGAGTTCCTGAAGTAATCTCTTCAGACAGAGGGCTGCACTTCGTATCGCAAGTAGTACAATCTGTTAGGAAATTTTTAGAAATCGACTGGAAATTGCGTACACCTTATCACCCTCAAGCAAGCGGGCAGGTGGAGAAAATGAATCACGTAATAAAAACACAACTAAGCAAAATTTGTCAAGAAACCAACTTGAGATGGGATCAGGACCTTCCAATTGCCTTATCAAGGCTTCAAACTAAACCAAGAACCAAAGAAAAATTGAGTCCCTTTGGAATCTTATATGGGAAACCATTTCAAACTCGATATCGAGGGCAAGATCTCAGTCAAGTTGGAGAAATGAGCTTACAGCAATATTTGATAGCATTAGGAAAACAATTGGAAGAAGTAAACAAAGTAGGGATGTCTACCAGGGCATAGGGATTAGATTCTCCAGTGCATGCATTCAAACCTGGAGATTTGGTTTATGTTAAAACCATTTCAGGTCACCTCCTTGAGGAAAAGTGGAATGGACCGTTCCAGATGCTGCTGACAACCTACACGGTGATCAAGATCGGAGAACGACCTGCTTGGATTCATTATTCCCAGGTGAAGAAAGTGCCTGAGGAACAACGGACAGCAGAAGCCACAGGACCCACTACTATGACTGCCCCGGTGTTGATTGTCGCAGTTCTGAGAAGCATGACTGAAACGGTAAACACGTCCGCTCTACGTTGGCCACGGTCTCACGCCTACCTTAAGTCCGCAGGAAGTAGGGGACCATCTTTTAAATGGTTGAACTTAAATTTAGCTACTGTAGTTATGCACGAAATGCAAATATACTCGGAAGATGATTGGGGCTGGGACAGAGACAACGAGGCTCCCCTCTCGATGGGAACAATCGGAGAAGGGATCCAAATAGGTTGCCGAATGATCAATGGATCCATTCACGAAAAAGCAACCCGAATTACTATAGAAGGCACAGCGAGTCAAAAGCACTCTGACTTCAGACTGCTCCACAAAACCATCGGTGAAATCATTTCAGTAATCCGAAGGGCCTCGTTTCCTTCCTTAAAGCCCCACGTGCGATCTCACCTCTGTCCCACGGGCACATGCAACTCTGACGTGCCCATAAACAAACTCCAGCTGTGGCAATTCCCCAACGCCACAGGCACGGCTGCTCTTCGCCAGCTTCCAGCAACCCCTAAAGGCAAAAACCATGAGTTACCTCCTGCCTCTTCTTCTTGGGACCTGCGCTCCAAGGCAGGGCTGGAACCGCCTTCCAGCCTGCTTGCCTGGGGTCATGGAAACTAAGAGGCAATTTTTTGATTTGCATAAAAAGGGCCTGGCAAAACCTTTGGATCCAGTGCAAAGAGGGGCAGCAAGAAAGAAGGTGGAGCACAGGTCTGTCTTCATTCGGACTTCACAGCTATTTCTCATCCTCTCGGCAGCCCAGGCCAAACACGAGTCCAACTACACAAAGAGAAGACTTCGGGGGGACCTAATAGCTGCCTTCCAATACCTGAAGGGAACTTACAGGAAGGCTGGGGAGGGACTTTTTACAAGAGTGTCCACTGATAGGACGAGGGGAAATGGGTTTAAGTTGAAGGAGAACAGATTTAGATTAGACCTTAGGAAGAAATTCTTCAGTACGAGGGTGGTAAGGCTTTGGAATAAATTGCCCAGAGAAGTTGTGGGTGCTCCCTCTCTGGAGGTGTTCAAGGCCAGGTGGGACGGAGCCTTGAGTAGCCTGGTCTAGTTGAGAGGCGTCCCTGCCCATGACAGGGAGGTTGGATTAGATGGTCTCTGAGGTCCCTTCCAGCCTATGCCATTCTATGACACGGCTGTGCCGATGGCGGAGCGTTAATCACAAAGGAAGGGACGCGAGCCTAAGCTGGAAAGGAAACGTCATCCAGCAGAGCTCCCAACATGTCACCCCAGGAGACACCAAGCCCTCACTCTACAAATCTGTCTTGCTCCAGGCCCACACACACCAGGCACAGGTTCGGGGGATCACAGAGGAGGCGATTGCAGTTTCGGGCCTGCAGGGACTATGGACCAGGAGAAGGTGGACCGAGTGTCCCAAACACATGGGGAAGATGTGACAGCTACAGAGGAGGAAGCAGACGTCAGCGTGTACCATGTCACACTGAACACCCCACGCCTGACATGTCGGCTTGTTGGTGCTAACCCCATCGCGGGGGTCCTGTAGAGCACAAACAGCCCCAGCATCTCCTCATGGATGAGCCAGGTCCCCGCACAGCTCGGCTGGAGGAACTCGTTCTTTCTCCCCTTGAAAGACACGATTTAAGGCAAAAACCAGTTGCACTTACAGCCCTCGAGAGCCACCTGAAGGGGCCAGGGCCACCCCGGCCCCTGGAATCCTCTCCCTCTCCAGGAGGAGCTGGGGTGGCTGTTGGGGGAGGGGTGGAACACGGGGAGCCCCAACATTCCGTCCCGGGATACCCAGAGAGTCCTTAGCACCCAACTGCCAGAACGGAACATGGCGCGGTTACCGGCGCAGCTCTCCGTGTGGGGCTCCCAGCCTGCCCTGGCCCTGTGGCTGTTTCAGCCTCTTGGGCCACCCGAAATGTTCCCCCCTCGAGGTAAGGACCTACCCTGCAGCCCGGGGACGCTCCTGGGGCCAGAGCGGAGGTGACCGCCCGCCACGGCTCCCGTCTCTCCTCCAGCCTCAGCCACCCTGTGCCGCCTGCCCGGGCAGGAGCAGCCCCTCCCCGCAGCATCAGCACCCACAGTGGGGATGGCCCCCCAGGCCCCACCAGCAGGTACGGCACCCCTGTCTGCTCTGCCAGCCCGGCACCTTCGGCTTTCCCGGGCACTCCCAGCATCCCCACCGACCCTGTACCCCCTGGCGGGTCAAGTGCCCCTGTAGGGTCCCCCCAGCCCAGCACGGCTCCCCCTCACCCACACAGGGCTAAACAGGCTTCCATGCAGCTGTTGCTTTGAGCCCCGCTACTTCAGAGCACACTGGAGCAGCACCAGCCTGCCATGGCCCAGCACCTCCACGCTGGGCCATGGCACCGCTCCAGTGCCGCCTGCTGCCCTGTGGGGCCCTGGAGGCTGCTGGACCACCCCGGCCTGGGAAGCCGCTGGGACCCCTCAGAGCCAATCGCACCACCCCACCACCACCCCTGCGGGGGAAACCCCGGGCACCAGCGTCTCCGTGGGCAGTGATGTCCCTGCCAGCCTATCTGCTGCCCCCCACAAACAAGACCTTGGGGACCTGGCGGAGGACCTTGAAGTCACAGAGGAGATGTTGCTGCAGGAAGCCCTGAGGCTCTTCGGTGTCTCCCAGGATGAGGTGGAGATCAGGCAGGATGGTGCCACCAGCGTCCCCATGCCTGGGGACGGAGGTGCCACCAGCGTCGCCATGCCTGGGGACGTTGGTGCCACCAGCGTCCCCATGCCTGGGGACGGAGGTGCCACCAGCGTCGCCATGCCTGGGGACGTTGGTGCCACCAGCGTCCCCATGCCTGGGGACGGAGGTGCCACCAGTGTCACCATGCCTGGGGACGGAGGTGCCACCAGCGTCACCATGCCTGGGGACGTTGGTCACCACGCCATGGCTGGGGACACTGATGGCACCAGCGCAGCCGTCTCCCCCTGCGACATCCCCTCCTTGGATCTACCTGATGAGCTGCTCCACCCCGGCTACACCATCCCCGAGACCACGGATGGCACCCGGAGCCTGGGAGAAATCTATCTGGGGATGGCGGCAGAGGAGCTGTGGGGAGACGTGGGCTGGGACCTGCCACCGTCCCAGCCTGCTGCAGCAGAGCAGCGGAGGAAGAAGCGGGGGGCGAGCGCCTGGCCAGAGCCCCCCAGCAAGCGCAGGGCTCTGGGAGGCAGCACGGGGGTGGCCGGGGGGGATTAGAGGGAGATGGGGGGACTCGGGGGTGGGAGGGGAGGAGGGGTGGTGTGTTTTGCGGTGGGGGGAGGGGGGTTAGTGTAGATGCGGTGGGAACTTTTCTGTTGTGTTTTTCTTCCATTAAATGTTGTTTCTTCAGAATGGCTCCGTGGCTGTGTGGGAGGGGAGGGAGCGCAGGGGGCACCGGGAAAGGGCACCCAAGAGGTGCCAAAGCCCCGCTGAGCCCCACGTCAGAGCCGTCAGAAAGGCACCGAGTTGCCCCCAGGGGGGCAGGCCATGGCGGGGGCAGGGGGACGGACGGACACACACTCCCCTGGCGCCTCCCCCGGGGAAGCAGCCCTTTGGCGGGGGAGCCAGGGCAGACGGGTCCCTGCAGGACTCACGGACACGGCCCCATGCAGAAAGCAGCCCCAAGGCTCCCGCCCGGCTCCAGCTCGGCTCCCGCTTGGCAAAATCCAAATATACTCTCCAAATAAGAGATCCAAATAGGCTGCCGAATGATCAATGGATCCATCCATGAGAAGGCAACCCAAATTACTGTAGAAGAAACTAACAATTCTGTACTCACAAGGAACCTTTGTGCCCTCGAAAAGGAAAAACTGGAATGCTGGAGCAATCTTACACTAAGCCAGCCTGTCTTTGTAGTATGCCTCTGCAATACCCAGAAAGGTGACCTGGCTCTCACATTTAAATTTAAAATGGGCATTGTTGAACCAGTGACAATGACCACCCCCAGCCCTAACACGACAACAAGTTCTCCTAGCACAACGCCACCTATGCCAAGTGCTCTATTTTTTGAAATTGGACCCTATGTAATTCAAAATACGGGTCAACAACAGATGTTTAACCCGTCACGGTCCCTCAGCTCCCGGGAACAGCAATGGGAGTTCTAAATAATATAGACTCTGAGGTCTTAACGAATAAGTTAGTTACAATAACTAGTGACCTAAATGAATTGGAACATCCTTTACCGTTTTCCCTTTTAGCTCTGGGAAGTGAACAATGGCTTTTATCACGTACATTACCTCAGAGGGAGAACATAAATGAAAAAGACCATCAATTCATTATAGATGCACTTGGTGCAGCCCAAAACAATGTCTCTTTAGCTCTCAGCTGCATCCAAGCTCAACTGTGGATCCAATCCACAACAGCCATGATTATAAAGGAGGGTGGAGAAGGCACTTTACCCAATGAAATTTGGAAAGTGATTTGGGACAATGCAAACAATTTTGAAAAAACATTCCAGTCTTGGGGGCGGCTAGTTAGTTTTACTTATGATCCCCAAAACGATAGGGTCACAGCCTTTGTGTTAACTATACACCATGCTTTGGTATACGCTATATACCCAATCATTGCATTGGGATTGAATCACAATGGAACGACACTATATCCCTTGGAACATAGAGTGTGGGCACGAAAGAGTGAGAATAAATGGCAAACTACTGACACTAGCACATGCGTTGTGCAAGGGCAACAAGGATTCATTCGTGAAAGCAATACCATCAGAGCTCAAGACATTTGTCTTGACATGGAACAGAACGTCTGCCATTTTGAGATACATCCTGACTAAACCCTAAAACTGTACTTGTATATATAGGTAATGGATGTGTTTGCATGAGAACTTCCTGTGATTCCATTTTAGTAGATAATGTTACTAGAAATACGAATGACCACTCTAACCTTTGTATCTGTAATTTTGTAACTATCGCAGGATGTGATTTTACTTATTTAGCTCCCATCACATCATATCAATTACTAAAATCTAACTAGACATTGTATCATGACCTGCTGCCTACCCCTATTGGAATGAACTTGGCGTTGCTGAAAAGTCTGGTACAACATGAAGACTTAATTAAGACAATTGGTGAAGCAAGCCGAGAAAATGGACAAAAAACTCTGATAACTGTCCATCATGACACAGAAGAAATACACCATATCCTGGAACGAGTAAAGAAAGATGGAGAACATCATTGGTGGGAAATTTTTGTAGGATATTCACCCTCGGCAACGGAAGAGTTGAACTTATTAATACATCCTTTGCTTGTAGTACTAGTAGCATTAACAATATTAACAATTCTAAACCTTATCTTCTGGTACAAATTAACCAAACTGACTAGAAGAGTTTGGGCGCTACCCACAGTTCTTTAATATGAACTTTTGTGAAAGAATTCGCAAGGATGAAGCAAAGGTGGGAATTGTTACCCAGCAATAAAGGGGTTAAAGTTTTTGTGTAAGAATTTCATGAGGGGTTTAGTAGGCAGTAGGTGATTCACACATACCTAAAGAAACCAACAAGATGACCATCCTTGGAGCTGTCAGGAGTGATTAAAAGGGAGACTCTTTATCAAGAACTGTCTGCCCTTGGAGGGAACATCCCAGAAACTTTGTTCTCATGTTTCTCTGACTGTGAACATGCGCAGCACTGACCTGGGGAAAAGGGAATTCCGGCAGGGGGCGATGGCGACCACCGACTCGCGGACCACCTGCCCTGGACATACCCCAGACCCAACAGAAAGGGGCGGAGGGGAGAACTGAGCGTGCGAAGGAATTTCCATGTAAAGCGAGAGAAAAGGAACGGATTGTTGAAGAGAATAACAATGAATATGTAAACAGGTTATGAATAGGCATGATCGCAGTGTGTAACTAAGTTTCTGTCCAGGGGCCGGGTGTTATCCCCCGTGCACCCGGCGCCGCAATAAAGAATGCCGCTTTCCAAAACTCCAGAATGAGTCTCGGAAAGTTCACTTTCAAGTGCACCGACTTTTCGGGTATCAGATTTGGCGACCCAGGTGGCACCCTCTGTGTTCGGCTGCAGGACCCGCTGAGAACAGGACTCCCTGGGGCGCCCCCGGGGATTTCTCCAGAGGGACTCGTCGCCTCAGTCGGATCACTGCGGGAACAGACAAGGACCATCTTAGAAAAGGTGTTCTGTTTGGGTTGGGGACTGGTCCTTTGGGTAGCTCTCTGTAAGGAGAGACTTGCGCAGGACAGCGTGTACCGGGCAGCCAGCGCCTTAATGGTGTACTGTGGTTATTTAATCGATTTTGATTGTGGCTTCCAGTCCCACCAGAGTCAGAAAAAAAAAAAAAGCGCGATTACAATTGTGGGTTCGAGTCCCACCAGAGTCGGTAACCATCTGGAAGCTGAAATACTAACGACTGAATCCAATGTGATTGTTTGTGTGATTCCAGGAGTTGTATTAATTGTTTGTACGGTTGGATATTTTTGTGGTTGTAAAACTGTTTTTTGTCCTGTTTGCGTGTGAGCGACTGAGACGTACTTATCGTTCGAAGTGAGTGTGGAGTCTGGATCCGCGGTTCTGTTCTGCCATGAGGGAAACAGCCGGAGACGCACAAAGTGATTGAAAAATGAGAGTGAATGAGTTATTTTAATGATAATTAGTTGTATCTAGGAGGCGTGATTTTAATTTTAGTCGTTTGTTTGGTAACAACAGGATTGGGATAATAATCATAATAATAATCCAGTAAATAATGGAATTGTAATACTTTATTGCAATTTATGCTGTTTCTCAGAAGAAATTATAAATGGGATGAGGTGGTATATGCTGATATGTTTTCCGCTTTAAGAAATCATCCTGAGTGGCAAAAGGAATGTGCTGGAAATTTGCACCCCCCTCCCCGTTTTGGCATTGGTTTGAATTAATTATTAAAATTCCAGACGCAGACTGGAAAGATGCAGACATAATGTGAGATGCAGTGACTGAAACTGAGAAACAGTTAAAATCCGCCCAAACTCATGTGCAGGCTCCAATGACAGCTGGAACGCTGGCAGGGGGAGTCAATCTGTGTGACTGACCTGCACTGAGATCCGAACGGAACGCTGGCAGGGCAGTCGATCAGTGTGTTCCCCTGACCCGCATTGGGATCCAAACGGAACTCTGGCAGGGGGAGTCGATCATCGTGTTCCCCTGACCGACCCGCATTGGGATCCGAACGGAACGCTGGCGGGGGAGTTGATCCATGTGTTCCCCTGACTGCCCTGCATTGGGATCTGAAGGGAACGCTGGCAGGGGCAGTCGATCCGTATGTTCTCCTGACTGCCCCACGTTGGGATCCGAAGGGAATGCTGGCAGGGGCAGTTGGTCAGCGTGTTCTCCTGACTGCCCCGCATTGGGATCCGAAGGGAACGCTGGCAGGGGGAGTCGATCAGTGTGGTCCCCTGACCGACCCACACTGGGATCCGAAGGGAATGCTGGCAGGGTTTTGAAACTGTCTGTGTGAGCAGACTGGACCTGAAAGAAGAACCACTGGAAGCGGCCGATCATTCCTGGTATATGGATGGGAGCAGCTTTGTGAAGAATGGAGTCCGAATGGCCAGGTATGCGGTGACAACAGATCAGGTAACAGAAGCAAGATCCCTCCCAAAAGGTACGTGGGCACGGAGGGCAGAGATAATTGCCTTGGTGAGAGCGCTGGAGCTTGCTGAGGGGCTGCAAGTAAATCCATGGACAGATTTCAAAGTCTGCCTTTGGTGTAGTTCATGCTCATGGAGCGATCCGGAAAGAACGAGGACTTTTAACCAAACGAGGAAAAGGTATTAAACATGCCGATATGATACTGCGACTTTCAGAAGCAGTTCAGCTTCCGACAGCTGTGGCCATCATGCATTGTAACGGACATCAGAAAGGTAACACTGGCAAGGAGGTGGGTAACGAATTGGCTGATCATAAGGCGAGGCAAGCAGCGGAACAAGGTGAGGTATTCAGTTTGATCCCTAAAAAAAAAATATTACTACCTGAAATGATAGAAAATGATGGAAAAGATAAAAAGCTTATCAAAGATTTAAAAGCTAAGGTTAATCCGTCAGGATGGGCAACAGTAGAGGACAATCGAGTAATAGTTGCTTTTAGAATACTATGGACGTTTGATAAGAACTGAGCATGGCAAAACTCGATGGGAAACAGAAGCTTTATACAATGCTCTCTAAGCAAATAATAGCCCGAAGTTTATTTCAAACTGTGAAAAATGCGGTTAGTAACATGTTTAAAGAATAAATAAATAAGTAAATATTTACAGAATAACACAAAGGTAGAGAATCGAGTAAAGTTTGGAAACATTGGCAAAGGATGTGTTCCAGGCCAAAACTGGCAAAGAAACTTCTTGGAATTGCCTAGAAAAGGGGGGTGTCTTCCGGCTGGCCTGAAGCATTTCCCTGTTAGACTAACAAAGCCCGAGAAGTGACTAAAGTTTTGTTAAGGGAAATCATCCCTCGGTTTGGAGTTCCTGAAGTAATCTCTTCAGACAGAGGGCTGCACTTCGTATCGCAAGTAGTACAATCTGTTAGGAAATTTTTAGAAATCGACTGGAAATTGCGTACACCTTATCACCCTCAAGCAAGCGGGCAGGTGGAGAAAATGAATCACGTAATAAAAACACAACTAAGCAAAATTTGTCAAGAAACCAACTTGAGATGGGATCAGGACCTTCCAATTGCCTTATCAAGGCTTCAAACTAAACCAAGAACCAAAGAAAAATTGAGTCCCTTTGGAATCTTATATGGGAAACCATTTCAAACTCGATATCGAGGGCAAGATCTCAGTCAAGTTGGAGAAATGAGCTTACAGCAATATTTGATAGCATTAGGAAAACAATTGGAAGAAGTAAACAAAGTAGGGATGTCTACCAGGGCATAGGGATTAGATTCTCCAGTGCATGCATTCAAACCTGGAGATTTGGTTTATGTTAAAACCATTTCAGGTCACCTCCTTGAGGAAAAGTGGAATGGACCGTTCCAGATGCTGCTGACAACCTACACGGTGATCAAGATCGGAGAACGACCTGCTTGGATTCATTATTCCCAGGTGAAGAAAGTGCCTGAGGAACAACGGACAGCAGAAGCCACAGGACCCACTACTATGACTGCCCCGGTGTTGATTGTCGCAGTTCTGAGAAGCATGACTGAAACGGTAAACACGTCCGCTCTACGTTGGCCACGGTCTCACGCCTACCTTAAGTCCGCAGGAAGTAGGGGACCATCTTTTAAATGGTTGAACTTAAATTTAGCTACTGTAGTTATGCACGAAATGCAAATATACTCGGAAGATGATTGGGGCTGGGACAGAGACAACGAGGCTCCCCTCTCGATGGGAACAATCGGAGAAGGGATCCAAATAGGTTGCCGAATGATCAATGGATCCATTCACGAAAAAGCAACCCGAATTACTATAGAAGGCACAGCGAGTCAAAAGCACTCTGACTTCAGACTGCTCCACAAAACCATCGGTGAAATCATTTCAGTAATCCGAAGGGCCTCGTTTCCTTCCTTAAAGCCCCACATGCGATCTCACCTCTGTCCCACGGGCACATGCAACTCTGACGTGCCCATAAACAAACTCCAGCTGTGGCAGTTCCCCAACGCCACAGGCACGGCTGCTCTTCGCCAGCTTCCAGCAACCGCTAAAGGCAAAAACCATGAGTTACCTCCTGCCTCTTCTTCTTGGGACCTGCGCTCCAAGGCAGGGCTGGAACCGCCTTCCAGCCTGCTTGCCTGGGGTCATGGAAACTAAGAGGCAATTTTTTGATTTGCATAAAAAGGGCCTGGCAAAACCTTTGGATCCAGTGCAAAGAGGGGCACAAGAAAGAAGGTGGAGCACAGGTCTGTCTTCATTCGGACTTCACAGCTATTTCTCATCCTCTCGGCAGCCCAGGCCAAACACGAGTCCAACTACACAAAGAGAAGACTTCGGGGGGACCTAATAGCTGCCTTCCAATACCTGAAGGGAACTTACAGGAAGGCTGGGGAGGGACTTTTTACAAGAGTGTCCACTGATAGGACGAGGGGAAATGGGTTTAAGTTGAAGGAGAACAGATTTAGATTAGACCTTAGGAAGAAATTCTTCAGTACGAGGGTGGTAAGGCTTTGGAATAAATTGCCCAGAGAAGTTGTGGGTGCTCCCTCTCTGGAGGTGTTCAAGGCCAGGTGGGACGGAGCCTTGAGTAGCCTGGTCTAGTTGAGAGGCGTCCCTGCCCATGACAGGGAGGTTGGATTAGATGGTCTCTGAGGTCCCTTCCAGCCTATGCCATTCTATGACACGGCTGTGCCGATGGCGGAGCGTTAATCACAAAGGAAGGGACGCGAGCCTAAGCTGGAAAGGAAACGTCATCCAGCAGAGCTCCCAACATGTCACCCCAGGAGACACCAAGCCCTCACTCTACAAATCTGTCTTGCTCCAGGCCCACACACACCAGGCACAGGTTCGGGGGATCACAGAGGAGGCGATTGCAGTTTCGGGCCTGCAGGGACTATGGACCAGGAGAAGGTGGACCGAGTGTCCCAAACACATGGGGAAGATGTGACAGCTACAGAGGAGGAAGCAGACGTCAGCGTGTACCATGTCACACTGAACACCCCACGCCTGACATGTCGGCTTGTTGGTGCTAACCCCATCGCGGGGGTCCTGTAGAGCACAAACAGCCCCAGCATCTCCTCATGGATGAGCCAGGTCCCCGCACAGCTCGGCTGGAGGAACTCGTTCTTTCTCCCCTTGAAAGACACGATTTAAGGCAAAAACCAGTTGCACTTACAGCCCTCGAGAGCCACCTGAAGGGGCCAGGGCCACCCCGGCCCCTGGAATCCTCTCCCTCTCCAGGAGGAGCTGGGGTGGCTGTTGGGGGAGGGGTGGAACACGGGGAGCCCCAACATTCCGTCCCGGGATACCCAGAGAGTCCTTAGCACCCAACTGCCAGAACGGAACATGGCGCGGTTACCGGCGCAGCTCTCCGTGTGGGGCTCCCAGCCTGCCCTGGCCCTGTGGCTGTTTCAGCCTCTTGGGCCACCCGAAATGTTCCCCCCTCGAGGTAAGGACCTACCCTGCAGCCCGGGGACGCTCCTGGGGCCAGAGCGGAGGTGACCGCCCGCCACGGCTCCCGTCTCTCCTCCAGCCTCAGCCACCCTGTGCCGCCTGCCCGGGCAGGAGCAGCCCCTCCCCGCAGCATCAGCACCCACAGTGGGGATGGCCCCCCAGGCCCCACCAGCAGGTACGGCACCCCTGTCTGCTCTGCCAGCCCGGCACCTTCGGCTTTCCCGGGCACTCCCAGCATCCCCACCGACCCTGTACCCCCTGGCGGGTCAAGTGCCCCTGTAGGGTCCCCCCAGCCCAGCACGGCTCCCCCTCACCCACACAGGGCTAAACAGGCTTCCATGCAGCTGTTGCTTTGAGCCCCGCTACTTCAGAGCACACTGGAGCAGCACCAGCCTGCCATGGCCCAGCACCTCCACGCTGGGCCATGGCACCGCTCCAGTGCCGCCTGCTGCCCTGTGGGGCCCTGGAGGCTGCTGGACCACCCCGGCCTGGGAAGCCGCTGGGACCCCTCAGAGCCAATCGCACCACCCCACCACCACCCCTGCGGGGGAAACCCCGGGCACCAGCGTCTCCGTGGGCAGTGATGTCCCTGCCAGCCTATCTGCTGCCCCCCACAAACAAGACCTTGGGGACCTGGCGGAGGACCTTGAAGTCACAGAGGAGATGTTGCTGCAGGAAGCCCTGAGGCTCTTCGGTGTCTCCCAGGATGAGGTGGAGATCAGGCAGGATGGTGCCACCAGCGTCCCCATGCCTGGGGACGGAGGTGCCACCAGCGTCGCCATGCCTGGGGACGTTGGTGCCACCAGCGTCCCCATGCCTGGGGACGGAGGTGCCACCAGCGTCGCCATGCCTGGGGACGTTGGTGCCACCAGCGTCCCCATGCCTGGGGACGGAGGTGCCACCAGTGTCACCATGCCTGGGGACGGAGGTGCCACCAGCGTCACCATGCCTGGGGACGTTGGTCACCACGCCATGGCTGGGGACACTGATGGCACCAGCGCAGCCGTCTCCCCCTGCGACATCCCCTCCTTGGATCTACCTGATGAGCTGCTCCACCCCGGCTACACCATCCCCGAGACCACGGATGGCACCCGGAGCCTGGGAGAAATCTATCTGGGGATGGCGGCAGAGGAGCTGTGGGGAGACGTGGGCTGGGACCTGCCACCGTCCCAGCCTGCTGCAGCAGAGCAGCGGAGGAAGAAGCGGGGGGCGAGCGCCTGGCCAGAGCCCCCCAGCAAGCGCAGGGCTCTGGGAGGCAGCACGGGGGTGGCCGGGGGGGATTAGAGGGAGATGGGGGGACTCGGGGGTGGGAGGGGAGGAGGGGTGGTGTGTTTTGCGGTGGGGGGAGGGGGGTTAGTGTAGATGCGGTGGGAACTTTTCTGTTGTGTTTTTCTTCCATTAAATGTTGTTTCTTCAGAATGGCTCCGTGGCTGTGTGGGAGGGGAGGGAGCGCAGGGGGCACCGGGAAAGGGCACCCAAGAGGTGCCAAAGCCCCGCTGAGCCCCACGTCAGAGCCGTCAGAAAGGCACCGAGTTGCCCCCAGGGGGGCAGGCCATGGCGGGGGCAGGGGGACGGACGGACACACACTCCCCTGGCGCCTCCCCCGGGGAAGCAGCCCTTTGGCGGGGGAGCCAGGGCAGACGGGTCCCTGCAGGACTCACGGACACGGCCCCATGCAGAAAGCAGCCCCAAGGCTCCCGCCCGGCTCCAGCTCGGCTCCCGCTTGGCAAAATCCAAATATACTCTCCAAATAAGAGATCCAAATAGGCTGCCGAATGATCAATGGATCCATCCATGAGAAGGCAACCCAAATTACTGTAGAAGAAACTAACAATTCTGTACTCACAAGGAACCTTTGTGCCCTCGAAAAGGAAAAACTGGAATGCTGGAGCAATCTTACACTAAGCCAGCCTGTCTTTGTAGTATGCCTCTGGAATACCCAGAAAGGTGACATGGCACTCACATTTAAATTCAAAATGGGCATTATTGAACCAGTGACAACAACCACCCCCAGCCCTAATACGACAACAAGTTCTCCTAGCGCAACGCCACCTATGCCAGATACTCTATTTTTTGAAATTGAACCCTATGTAATTCAAAATACGGGTCAACAACAGATGTTTAACCCATCACGGTCCCTCAGATCCTGGGAATAGGAATGGGATTTCTAAATAATATAGACTCTGAGGTCTTAACGAATAAGTTAGTTACAATAACTAGTGACCTAAATGAATTGGAACATCCTTTACCGTTTTCCCTTTTAGCTCTGGGAAGTGAACAATGGCTTTTATCACGTACATTACCTCAGTGGGAGAACATAAACGAAAAAGACCATCAGTTCATTATAGATGCACTTGGTGCAGCCCAAAACAATGTCTCTCTAGCTCTCAGTTGCATCCAAGCTCAATTGTGGATCCAATCCACAACAGCCATGATTATAAAGGAGGGTGGAGAAGGCACTTTACCCAATGAAATTTGGAAAGTGATTTGGGACAATGCAAACAATTTTGAAAAAACATTCCAGTCTTGGGGGCGGCTAGTTAGTTTTACTTATGATCCCCAAAACGATAGGGTCACAGCCTTTGTGTTAACTATACACCATGCTTTGGTATACGCTATATACCCAATCATTGCATTGGGATTGAATCACAATGGAACGACACTATATCCCTTGGAACATAGAGTGTGGGCACGAAAGAGTGAGAATAAATGGCAAACTACTGACACTAGCACATGCGTTGTGCAAGGGCAACAAGGATTCATTCGTGAAAGCAATACCATCAGAGCTCAAGACATTTGTCTTGACATGGAACAGAACGTCTGCCATTTTGAGATACATCCTGACTAAACCCTAAAACTGTACTTGTATATATAGGTAATGGATGTGTTTGCATGAGAACTTCCTGTGATTCCATTTTAGTAGATAATGTTACTAGAAATACGAATGACCACTCTAACCTTTGTATCTGTAATTTTGTAACTATCGCAGGATGTGATTTTACTTATTTAGCTCCCATCACATCATATCAATTACTAAAATCTAACTAGACATTGTATCATGACCTGCTGCCTACCCCTATTGGAATGAACTTGGCGTTGCTGAAAAGTCTGGTACAACATGAAGACTTAATTAAGACAATTGGTGAAGCAAGCCGAGAAAATGGACAAAAAACTCTGATAACTGTCCATCATGACACAGAAGAAATACACCATATCCTGGAACGAGTAAAGAAAGATGGAGAACATCATTGGTGGGAAATTTTTGTAGGATATTCACCCTCGGCAACGGAAGAGTTGAACTTATTAATACATCCTTTGCTTGTAGTACTGGTAGCAGTAACAATATTAACAATTGTAAACCTTATCTTCTGGTAGAAATGAACCAAACTGACTAGAAGAGTTTGCGCGCTACCCACAGTTCTTAAATACGAACTTTTGCAAAAGAATTCGCAAGGATGAAGCAAAGGTGGGAATTGTTACCCAGCAATAAAGGGGTTAAAGTTTTTGTGTAAGAATTTCATGAGGGGTTTAGTAGGCAGTAGGTGATTCACACATACCTAAAGAAACCAACAAGATGACCATCCTTGGAGCTGTCAGGAGTGATTAAAAGGGAGACTCTTTATCAAGAACTGTCTGCCCTTGGAGGGAACATCCCAGAAACTTTGTTCTCATGTTTCTCTGACTGTGAACATGCGCAGCACTGACCTGGGGAAAAGGGAATTCCGGCAGGGGGCGATGGCGACCACCGACTCGCGGACCACCTGCCCTGGACATACCCCAGACCCAACAGAAAGGGGCGGAGGGGAGAACTGAGCGTGCGAAGGAATTTCCATGTAAAGCGAGAGAAAAGGAACGGATTGTTGAAGAGAATAACAATGAATATGTAAACAGGTTATGAATAGGCATGATCGCAGTGTGTAACTAAGTTTCTGTCCAGGGGCCGGGTGTTATCCCCCGTGCACCCGGCGCCGCAATAAAGAATGCCGCTTTCCAAAACTCCAAAATGAGTCTCGGAAAGTTCACTTTCAAGTGCACCGACTTTTTGGGTATCATGATAGCCGTAATCAATATTTTCTGCACTGGTCCTCAGAATTTGCAGCTGTACTCTCCTATTTATTTTTCTGTTGGAAATAACATTTGGCCATGTCTTGAGATTAAAAAATCGTAATTGTGGTGGATACTCTGAATTGCAAATACAGAGGTGTTTTTTTCTGTCTTCTGGATCACTATTTAAACTCATGTGTGTACTATTTTAATAGGCCTCTTAATTTAATTTCTGAGTGTTTTTTTACATGTATAATTGGAGTTTTTTACCTAATTCTGTAATTAGTCTCCTGTGAACTTCCAGCATGTATGTGATTACATTATGCAGATTAATTTAGCTTTTGCAAAAATAAACATCGTGTTGAAAGGTTTTTAAACATATAAACTAAGCTGCAAATGGCTTATTCAAAATTTGCATGTGGTTGTGTAATTCCTACTTGTTTTACTTGACTGTCTCATAGATAAAAATCTTCTGCAAAGAATTTGGCATTGATAAGTTATCATTTGGAGTCCTTGAGAATTCAACCAGAAGAAATGTCTGCAATTCACAGAGGCTGGCCTGTGTGAATAAATTTTCTCTGATTCATCTTGCAGCTGTCCTGGCCCAAATGCTGTCGCTATTGCCAAAAGCCAATGAAATAATGATTACAAGAGCGTACTTTGATAAAATAACCCTTTGTAGGGTGTCATTAAACTTGGTATTCATCTGGATTAAAATAGGTATTAATTCTCATACTTAGCATTGATGGGAATTGGAATATATCTGGTAATATATATGGTAATATATATTTCAATATATGGTAATATGGATTTCTTTGGTGTAACTGTAGCAGCTTGTGAAATGCTGCGACATACACCAAATCCAAGGAAGAATACAGCCCTTTGCTTCTATTTTTTTTCTAAACATTGCTCATCTTAATAACAGGGAAGAAAACTTCACTGTCAGATGGCTACTTGGTGGTTCAAGGGACAGAATTTGTGGATACATCCCAAATTTCTAGCAGCCATACTCTTGCACAAATCCACGTCACTGTAACCATTCCCTACTAATGACTCCTGTACTTTTGTCTGGAGGACATCTAAAAAAATCCAGCAGTTTCGTTGGCATTCTTACATGGGCCTTTCACAGTTCACAACATTTTTTTCAAACGATGGTTTGGGATAACTGCAAGTTTGCAATGGCTGTTAGTACATATTTTTCAGTGATAAAGCTATGTAGTTTAAAAATAACTTCAAGGCTTCTCCTCCCTGCTACAGACTACAGAAGGTTTGTTGCTGCTGTTGCAGTTTGAAGAATTTGGAAGATGGATAACTTCTTTCCAGTCCCCAAAATATTTGTTTCTGGTTTTGGACCATTTGCTTCAGTCTTATTTTAAATTTCTTTTTTTTTTTTCACCCTGCTCTTGAATGCAGAACGTGTGTCTTCTGTGCCCCAACATCCCTGTCCCCTCTCAGTTTATTTGTGAACCAGCCACTGGGAACCTGAGACTGAAGGCAGCAGAAGGTATATTAAAACATGGGAATTACACTTCTCATTGATGAACTCTGTCTGAGTTTCTCATACACAGGACTTTTGAAGTAGCATGTCTATGAATTTCTCCTGGGATCACAGAGATGGGATTTGCAGGAGTGAAAGAATTGGAGAAAAGATGACATTAGATCCTTAATCAGATCTAGAGCTCCAGTGAGCGGGTGGAAGCTCTCCCCCAGGAGGGAAGATTAGCAGAGCTGCTGGTGGATGGCACCTTCTTTTCCTTCAAGGCAAACAGAGCCAGGGTCTGAGTGCTGTGGCTGCTCATAGTCTCTCCAATTCTATGTTGTCTTGCTGCCTTGCACTCTTCACAGCAATCTTAAATGACCATGCGTGCCATCGAAGAAGAGTCCCTGCTACCTTTCAGTGTTTCAGCTACCACGATGTCTTCGTAGGTTAGTCAGCACTTTGGTTATGAGGACAAAAGTCCACAGCACTTTGGGTATGGGGACAAAAGTCCACCTACCTTAATAATTTATCACTATCACTAGTAGAGCTCTTAGAACAGGATAATCTCAGAGATTTGATTGAGTAGCTGCTCTTAATGCACAGAAGCCTTAACTAAACAAAGGCAAAAAGCCTGCTCATGAGGTTCCTCAGCCATAGCTTGTCTACTAGCAGCTTGCATTGCCATTAACTGAAGAAGGGACAAGGAGAACTAACTTTGAAGAGGGAGATGGTTATCTGGTTCTTGGCCTAAATGGCATGAAGGGAGAGACTGTGGCTTAAAGCCATTGGCCTGTGAGTCAGATTGTCTGTCAAAGGACACTCAGGAAAATGATCACAGCCTAAGTGAAGCTTGGATGTGAAAGTGCATTGCAGTATCTCAACTTCTATGTTGACACCCTTATTCAGAATTAAAGCACCTAATTTCAGTTGGCTTGCTTCATTTTGAAAGCAAAATATAAATTGAATTATCTACTTCCAAACTAAAGAATTTTATTTATTTTTCCTGTGATTTACAATGCGGATGAGCACAAGTTAGTTTTGGTAGCAGAAAGAATAAGCTCATAGCCTGACCTGCTGTGTTCCCTCATTGTGAAGTAAATTACTGTTCCACTAAGGAGAACCTGAAAGCACACAAATGGCAAAAAGCTTTTTATTTACCTGATTCTATGGATGTGCATTTAAACAGAAGTACCTTTGTGTTTCCTGACCTGCAAATATATTTTCCAGGAAGTGTTGGAGTGTGGATCTTCGAAGAGACTGCACGAAGAAAACCCTGTGTGAATAAAGATGGGAGCTGGGAAGTTAGGCCTCCAGGGCGGAATGCCCTTGAAGTAAAGGATAAGAAAACTATGCAGTATGATAAGGGAGTAGTGTTTGCTTAGAGCAGAGCTTCGCTAGGCGGGTGTTTTTTGAAATAGTCTGTTAAACACGACAAGCATATGTATCATCCAATAATGGTGTAGAAAAGGTGTGGTCTCAGGATGACTGACAAAAGTTGTCTATATAAGCAATAAGAACTGCGCAATAAACGAGATTCCTGCAGCTAACTCATATTGAGTCGTCTCTGGGGTCTTCAAATCCCGCTTCCGCAAGTGGCAGCCAACGTGGGGCAAGCCACGGCCCCGGAGAATGAGCTGGACTCACGTTCAGGACTTACCCGGAGAATGAGCTAAACTCACGTTCAGGATATACCTGAAGAATGAGCTAAACTCACGTTTGGGACATTCCGGAGAATGAGCTAAACTCACGTTCGGGAGATTCCCGAAGAATGAGCTAAACTCACGTTCGGAATGTTTATTACTTGTCGTGAACGAGTGTTTCGCGGAAGGAAGGACGAGCGACTACAGGCGGCCTGTAGAGGAAAGCCGGAGTGGATCCACTGTCGCGCCGGAGAATGAGCCAAGCTCACGTTCGGCACCTACCTGAAGAATGAGCTAACCTCACGTTCGGGATATTCTCAGAGAATGAGCTAACCTCATGTTTGGGACCTTATTACTTGTGAACGAGTGTGCTAATTTCGCAGAAAGAAGGACGAGTGACTACATGCGGCCTATAGAGGAAAGCCGGAGCAGATCTACTGTCACAAATCAGGAACCAAAAGAAAGAAGAAGTAAGAATCTAAAGACAGAAAAAAAAATAAGCGACAACTGCCTCAACAGGAGGAGGTAAGAGACTGGGAACGATGGGAAGCACAGCTTTAACAGAACGTAAGTCTATAGTTAAGGTGTTGACAAAAGTGCTAGAGAAACAGAACAGCACCATTAACAGTACTGACTTGATAAAACTCCTGGTACTCCTGGTTTGGGTATCAGCTCACATACCAGAGGCAAACTCTTCAAATATATACATGACAAGGACTTGGGACACTATAGATGTTAAACTTTGGGACGCAGCCACCCGTGGGGATGCTGCCGTGCACCGACAGCTGACAGCCTGGTATGCTGGGTTCGAGGCCTTGAAGGGCGCGGCGGGAGAGAGCGAGGGCGAGGGAACACCAGCGTCCGCCTCCCTCGGTAGCCCCGGCAGCGCTGCTGGCACCGGCAGAGCCAGCAGCCCCATCCCTGCCTCCCCCGCGGCCCCACCGGCAGAGGAGCTGTGTGGAGCTGCCGGCCTGGAAAAGTCATCATCGAATCCTTTTGATCCAGGGCCCCGAACGAAAGACAGACTTATTGCTTTCCCCCTCTTCCAACGAAGTCGGTACATCGAACCCCCGCGCCGCGCCGCCCACCGCGCCCGGCGGCGCCCCGGGAACGCCGCTGCTGCTGCCGGCCGGGGCCGCGGGCGCGGCGTTTGCCTCGGCGCTGCCGCTCGTGTGCGGGGCGAGCCGCGGCTGGAAGGGACGGAGACGCGGCAACAACAACAGCAACAACGACAACAAGGGGGGCGGCCGGCACAGGGCTGCTGGGTCGTCGTCCCCGTCCCCCCCCCCCCGTTCTCCCCCCCCCCCATCCCCCATCCGGCTGAGGCGAGGGAGGGCTGACCCTCCGCCGCCGCCGCCCCCCCCCACCCGCCGGCCGCGCCTGGCGAGCGGCCGCTTGGCCCCGCCCCCCCGGCCCGGCTGAGGCCCGGTGCCCAGGTTGTACCGAGAGACAGCGCATCTTAACTTGGATCGTCTTGATCGGCATTGCGGGGAATAACTAATCCTCCTTTGTTCCAGCAATTTCAGCAATTAATATCAGTGTTGCAAAACCGTAAACATGCATATTCCATTGTACATCTGCGAGCGCACCGCACTGCCAGGGCCTATAGCAGAAGGGAACAGGCGAGCTGAGCCTCTCACGAGTGCAGCTCTTGTGCCAAACTCGCTCATGCAGGCAAACATCTTGCATGACTTCTACCATCAGAATGCTAATGCTATTAGGTGACAATTTGGTATAACAAGAGAACAAGCCCGCTCAATTGTACAATTGTGTACTAGCTGTTAAAATATGATTATGCCACCAGTGAATGGTGTTAATCCTCGTGGTTTACGCTTCGCAGGAACTTTGGCATACACTTCTTATCAGACATATGTATTTTTGTCATCATAAGGTATTGAGCATGTTACTGGTATTCCGTACAATCCTACTGGGCAACCGATCATAGAACACACACATGGTACTTTGGAGAATATGCTTTTAAAACAAGAAGGGGGAATGATGGGGAAATCTCCCAATGAAACAATAGCTAAAGTGTTATAGGTGTTAAATTTCTTAAATTGAGAGATAAATATTTTAGGATGAATAAAATGTCACACATGTCAAAATCAGGCACAGGCAGGGTTACAGCAAGTGGCTTTCCAACAACTGACTGAATTGGCTAAGAGAGCATTAAGACATGTCCCTGACTTTTGGGACAGGGGAGGCTTCCTCTGCTTCCATTTGGCAGGGAGCACAGGAACCTGTCGCGGACTGCCTGTGTCTTCTTCCAATGGGTCGCAACCAAACAGCTGTTGCGACCACAATGTATTCCACAATCAGAAGGCTCTTCTTAAACTCACTGCTATCTTACTTCAACAGAGAGCTCTAACTCACGCTCTCCAGGGGCTCCTGCCACTCCAAACTCCAGGAGGGAAATGCCCCACTCCCTCTTGGGAGTGCCCCACCTTTAAGCCTCCATGGGTCACGTGATCTCCAGCCAATCAACGTGACTCAGCACCTGTCTTGATGAGGCACAGGTGCTTCCCATGTAGCAGCCAGGAAACTTCCCCGACAATTCCCCCTTTTCTTTTAAAAAAAAAAAATTGCTTCGCGGCCTTTAGGGGTTTCCAACATTTCAATTCCATTTTCCGTCGCCGTTTGTCAAACACCTTGGGACCAGGTCATGGGGAAGTCGTTTTCATATTTTCTTATCATACCACGTTGGCGGTGGATATATCCATTGTTCTGACGACGATGGATACATCCACCCTGGCTGCTCTGGCTGCTTCTCTGGTTGCTTTAGCATTCCCTCTGCGGTCTTTTCTGGACTGGTCTGCGGCTGTTGCAGCGTTCCGGCAAAGGGCTTGCCTGGACCATAAGACATCTGTGCATACTTTCTCTTTCTGCTGCTTCCCGGCCGGCCATTAGATTTGCAGTTTTTGGCGAGATGACCTATTCTCCCACAAATATAACATCTTTGTTTGGTTAGAGCCGTGGCCAATGTGGTCATCTCGCTTTTTACGGGCCCGACTTTCGCACAAGCAATCACCATTTCTTCTAGGGAGGGGTCCCCCGGCAATACTTCAATGACTCTCCGGCAATCGGGGTTGGCATTGTCCTTTGCCAACTGTTTTGTCAACAGTGCCCGTAGTCTACTGTCAAATATCTGCTTTTCTATTGCCCCCTGCAATCTCTCAACGAACTGTAGAAAAGGTTCGTTGGCCCCCTGTTTAATTGTTGAATATTTTGCCTTAGGCTCAGCCATTTCTGCTGTACGTAATAGTGCCTGCATCCCTATTTGTTTAACCTGTTCGAGGATCTGGGGATGCCATTGAGCCTGTATTGCCGGGTTACTAAATACTTGACCCGTTCCCATCAATACATCAGTGCCTATAGCATAGCATGGGTCGCTTTGGGGTAATTGGATATTCTGTAATGCCTGCTGGTCGGCCAATTGTCTCCAAACATTTGTGAAAACGGAGCGCTGCACTGGTTGGAACATGACCTGGGCTAGATGTTGAAAATCGTATGGCACCAAAACTTCTAAATTTAATAATCGTAATAATTGTGTTACCGCCAGTGAGTTTGGCCCGTATCGCGCTACCGCTTTCTGCATGTCCTGGATCACCTTCCATGACCAGCCCAAATGTTTATTGGGCTGGTTAGCACCCGGGAGGGCCAGTTCTACGGGAAATGCACTCGGCTCTCCTTCTATTTCCATTACAGATAGTTTTTTATTACTAACTGGTAACCCCAAAGCTTGTATCAAATTCCAGTCCCCGGCCTCTATTGCCTCTTTCTTAACTTCGTTCCAGAAAAGTACTGGATCACGATGAACTGTCATGGCAGGCGGGGTAATTTCTGTCATTTCTAACTGTGGAGCGGGGGATAAGCATGTCTCTAGAGGGGCCGGCCGGGCGGATTTTGGCGACTTTTTCTTTGGTGGAGAAACCGGTGGAAACTTTCCGGCTGAACTGTCACTTGCTTTAGGGGTTTCTCCTGAAATCTCTTTCACTGCAGGGGGGGTCATGGCCTGCTGCAGCGTCTTCACTACGGTTGCTAACTGCTGGGATATACCTTGCAGTATTGTCATAACTTGCTGTAGTATTATTGGCTGCACCAAACGTACCTGGGCCGGATAACCAGATACCGCGGGATATGAAGTTGCCAAGGGTGGGGCCAATTGCTCAAATGGCGGAGCCGTAGGCATAATAATGGGGGAAGGGGGGGCTGTTGGGGCAAAGGGTGGGGGACGTTTTAACACCTCCTGCAGGGTGGGGCAAAGTCCCTGCCCAGTCCCCGCAACTTCCTTGATCTCCTTGAACAGTGAAGATAGACCCAATTCACTGTCCGTGCTGTCTGAGGCCAGTCCTCCCTCAGACAGTTCGTCGTCTTCCTCAAAACCTTTGCCCATTGATACATAATCTGTTGCTTGAATTATATTATCCAACGCCCCCCATGTACGCAACAGGTCAGTTTTGGTCGAGTCCTTATTCTCAAAGACTACTTCATAAAGCAACTTATCCCCCAACTTCTTCCATAGCTCTAGGTTAAAGGAGGCACTGAGACTCACTAGGTCTTCACGCTCCACTGCCCAGTTGAGTAAATTATATAGATCCTTGCTTCTTATATTGGCCCCCGCAGCCATTATCGCAGATTCAAGAAATGCAAAAGTCTGGCCTTCCTTTACAGAGTTCTGCCTCATGTCCATTCCCAGCGGCTCACCTTGTTCCAGGTGTCTAGGTCAAAACTGGTCACTCCGCAGCTCCTGCTGCTCTCAAGCTTCGCTGGGTTTTATCTCCACCGCAGTTCACCCTGCGGTCCAGGCAGTTCACGTTTTGACGAATCACGTCAGGGTCACCAGATGTCACGGACTGCCTGTGTCTTCTTCCAATGGGTCGCAACCAAACAGCTGTTGCGACCACAATGTATTCCACAATCAGAAGGCTCTTCTTAAACTCACTGCTATCTTACTTCAACAGAGAGCTCTAACTCATGCTCTCCAGGGGCTCCTGCCACTCCAAACTCCAGGAGGAAAATGCCCCACTCCCTCTTGGGAGTGCCCCACCTTTAAGCCTCCATGGGTCACGTGATCTCCAGCCAATCAACGTGACTCAGCACCTGTCTTGATGAGGCACAGGTGCTTCCCATGTAGCAGCCAGGAAACTTCCCCGACAGGAACCTTATGAGCATTTCTTTGATCAGCTACAAATGGCAGTTCAGAGATAAACAGAAAATCCGGCTACTGCAGATGTGTTGATATTCCAGTTAGCCATTGAAAATGCTAACACAGACTGCCAACGAGCTCTTGATCTTATCGGAAATCGGGAAAAAACGATTGCAGATTTAGTAAAGGCGTGTCAAAATGTGGGCTGGGAACACTATAAAGCAGAGATATTGGCAGCTAAATGTTTTGGTCAACAGTAATCACTGACATGTTGGTGCATTTAATTCCTATTAGTGTCTCTGGTCTTATATCACGAGGATTATGTGCACTAGCTGGGACGATCATCCACCACAAATTACGATTGTTTGTACTCCCAAGGGTAATTGATTCTGAGAAAAAAAAAAAAAAAAAAAGGAGAAAAAAAAAAAAGGGAAAAACAAAAAGGGGGGAGCCGTCCGTATATTTCCCCACAAGAATCCTCAGACAAAGCTACATACCAGCAGGAGCAGGGAAGTGATCCTGCCCCTGTACTCGGCACTGGTGAGGCCGCACCTGGAATATTGTGTCCAGTTTTGGGCCCCTCGCTTTAAGAGAGATATTGAGCTCCTGGAGCGAGTCCAAAGAAGGGCGACCAAACTGGTCAAGGGGCTGGAAAATAAAACTTATGAAGAGAGGCTGAGGGAGTTGGGGCTCTTTAGCCTGGAGAAGAGGAGGCTGAGGGGAGACCTGATTACGGCCTATAAATACTTGAGAAAAGATGGTGGGGAGGTAGGGGAAGGACTCTTTACATTAGTGATGGGTGATAGAACAAGAGGAAATGGGCATAAGCTTAGTCAGGGGAGATTCAGGTTGGATGTTAGGAAGTATTTCTTCTCTGAAAGGGTTGTCAGCCACTGGAATAGGCTGCCCAGGGAGGTGGTTGAGTACCCATCCCTGGATGTGTTTAAGAATAGGGTGGATGATCTACTTGAGGATATGGTTTAATGGGGATTAGGGATGGTTGGACTCGATGATCTCTAAGGTCTTTTCCAACCTAGAAATCTATGAATCTATGAATCTATGATATGTTTTAAATTTTCTTAATTCGTCTGCTTCTAGGCAATATACTACGGCTGTGGATCATAATTTTAAATCCAGTGCCATTTTTGTACGAAAAAACAACGGTATATTATAAGAAACTGGGCTCAACTCATGGGATGGCCCTGTGCCTCTGCTTACATGGGGAAGAGGGTATGCTTGTGTTCTCTTTCCCACAGGTCCATACTGGTTACCAGCAAGAAACGTAAAGCGATGACAGAGACGCAGAATGAGGAAAATGGCTCAAAAGAATTGTAATAGAAGATTGCATATTGATATGTAAACTGTCTTTATGTTTATTATGATTTAGTATATTACGTGTGTGAAAGTTGCTTGTATATATGCCTGTATATATGCTTTGTGTGTTTTTTTCCAAGCAGAAAGGAGCTACTGGAAGGAGAAGAATTAACTGGTACCGAATTAATGACAAAGAATTACAAACTAGACTTAGTTGTGAGCACGTAACTTTGAAAAGGGAAGCTAGGAGGATTGTTATTGAACAACATGTTGCGATTCGCAAAAACCGCTGTTAGCCGGCAGAGCACATACTGGGCAGCCTTGTTGCACGCACTGGCCACGCGTGCGGCAACGCCGTGTCAGTACCTTTGTCATAGACTCTGCTGAGGGTGAAAAGGGATGGCTCAGAGCGGAGCTGAGGGAGGCTGCAGAGCACACTGTGTGGATAAACAGGGGACGCCCTGAAGGTGCCGTGCCTGCCTCCCTTCTCCACAACGACCCTGCCGATTGACACCCTCCTGCTCAGCGGAATCTTGGGCATAGTGGAAATAGTAAAGCTCTCGGAAAGGGAAGTAGTATGCTAGAAACTGCTTTTGCAAGGCTGTACCAAAACAATATGCTAGTAACTGGAATTGCCAGCCTCGTACACAGGGTTTTATTCGTGCAAGAAAAGAAAGGGGGAATTTGTTGGAGTGTGGCTCTTTGAAGAGACTGCACGAAGAAAACCCTGTGTGAATAAAGATGGGAGCTGGGAAGTTAGGCCTCCAGGGCGGAATGCCCTTGAAGTAAAGGATAAGAAAACTATGCAGTATGATAAGGGAGTAGTGTTTGCTTAGAGCAGAGCTTCGCTAGGCGGGTGTTTTTTGAAATAGTCTGTTAAACACGACAAGCATATGTATCATCCAATAATGGTGTAGAAAAGGTGTGGTCTCAGGATGACTGACAAAAGTTGTCTATATAAGCAATAAGAACTGTGCAATAAACGAGATTCCTGCAGCTAACTCATATTGAGTTGTCTCTGGGGTCTTCAAATCCCGCTTCCGCAAGGAAGTCTTAAGCAGTGCATTGACACCATCAAATTTTATGGTGATGCCAATCAAGACAAGTAGCCCTTGTCCCTCTCTTGGCACATTTCTGCATACAATTGCCAGACAAGAACATACATTTCTGCATACATTTCTGCATACATTTCTGCATACAATTGCCAATCAAGAACACATTTTCATGCAGTGAGCCTTTGGCTGAGGGTTTTTTTTTCCCTATCTGTTGCCCTGTCACTGCATTGCCTCTATTAATGTTCTATTAATGAATGGTACTTAATAGGAATAACACAAGGCTCTGCCCTTTGCCTTGGTGGCTGAAAGAAAAGTTGAAGCTGGGAAAAAGTGGAGACCAGAAAACGGTGGGAGACAGAAAGAAAGGAGAGGTGGAGAATGGGTGGGAGGATGAATAGGAAAGTAGAGGCTGAGAAAAAGTAAAGGCTGAAAAGGGTTGGGAGGCTGAAAAGGAAAAGAGAGGCTGAAAAGAGGAGGGAGGTTGAAAGAAAAGTGGATGCCAGAAAGGAGTGGGAAGCCTCAACTGTGGTGTGAGGACAAAAGGGAGTGGGAGGACAGAAAGGTGGGAGGCTGAAAGGGAAGGAGAGGCCATAAAGAGGTGAGAGGCCAAAAAGCAGTGCGAGACTGACAAGGAGTGGGAGGCCAAAAACGGATGTAGAGGTTGAGAATAAGTTAGGGCTGAAAAGAAGTGGGAGGCCAAAAAGGAGTCAGCAGCTCTTGGCATTGGGACTCCGTGCACACGACATATTCCAGTCCCACAAACGTCTTGATGAGGCTGCTTAGTTGGTATGCTGCTTAGTAGCCTTCCTTAGGCTGCTTAGTAGTCCTACCCCCCTATGTGGGTAGGACTCTTGTCAACAGCTGCTATACTGCAGCAGGACACCCGAAACTCCTTGAACTTGAGGGTGAGCTCTTGCTTGTACTCAGACAGCTGGGAGATGTAGGGTTTGCAGTCCCGGATGCCAGGGCTCACCACACACTGACTGTTCACCTTCTGCCCACTTCCTCGCCTCTGTCATTTGTTTTGCAGGGATTACTTTTAGATAAACCCTCTCTCTGCTACTCAAAGGCACTTGGATGCAGTGAGAACCATCTCAGTTCAAATTTTTACTGACTCTACAAGAATCTTCCATTCTTTCCTTTGTAGAGAAGATCATTTTATCAGAGGTATCCCACTGGGCCTGATGGGTTGTATTTAGGAATGACTCTCACCCACAGCACTGTGAATGCCATCAGTTACACAGGACGCAGCTGAACCAGAGCACATCCACCAGGATAAAAGCTCACCATTTGTCAGGAAAAGGAGAAAACTTTGGGAAACAAATATTATTTTCAAGTCTCCACTAGAAACAATAAGGACTTAGGGATGAAAAGCTCTTTAAAGGAGCCCGACCAGTACCTTTGTGTCCCTGATATTTCTACTCAGTGGTTTTACTGTGCTTTTCTAAGGAGCCCAACTAAAAGTAAGAGAGTGGAGTCCTGTTGCTCTAGAAAGAAGTGAATATTCATAGAATCATATAGAATCATAGAATGGTTAGGCTTGGAAGGGACCTGAAAGATCATCGAGTTCCAACCCCCCTATTCACTAGATTCAGGAATATTTCCAAGGTGCTTTTCAAAATTAGGATTTAGTGGAGTGTTATACAGTGTTTTGGACAGTGTGTGTAGACCTGGTGCACATCCCCAGCCCTCAGCATGTTCAACAAACCTCAGAGAGACAGCACTGGGATTTCTGCCGCTTTGAACACAGTGTGTTTGCTTTTTACTGACTTTATAATCCAGCTGCAGAAAAGACTGTCTCTGTTCACTCGGTATCTGGGGGCAGGTGACAGCAAGGGGCACCATCTCAGCTAGTCTAGAAGGCTGTGCAGTGGCTGCAGTGGGATGAGGCATGGGCAGGTTCCTCGTCTGCTCATGCCCTGACATGGAATTACATAGCCTGACACAGAAACCTTTGGCAAAGTTGTACATGTACGGTTGTGTATGGACTGTTTTCATACATACTAAGTAAGGCTGAGCGATGTAAATAAGCTGAGATACCTGTCTTCCCTGGCAGACTTCTCCCGTGTCCAATTAAAGCCATGGGTGTCCCAGCTACCTCCACTGTATCTGCCTACGCGGGGAACTTGTTAGGATGTTTTACACGGGAATCCAGACACTGTGCTTTAAATGAGGATAAAATGTAGACATTACTCATTTCTCTTTGACTGTCAGCTCCCTTGGGCGTGATGAAACAGCAATGGGTCCTAGCTATTCAGCTCGCCCCGCTGTTGTATCTGGGGCTGCTGTGATTCCTGTGTAGTGTTGCCAGGACCTTGGAGAGGATGGAAATCCCGACAGGAGAATGCAGTCGCTACGCTGCGGGGATTAGAGTTCAAAGTGGTTTAAACCACGGTGCCCAGTTGTTGTCTCCAGCTGACAATGACCAGCAAAGTCCACAGAGACATAAGCAATTTTATCCAAACCTCTCTTGGGACTACTGCTTGAGATTTGGTAATTTTCCAGCTCCTGCTTTCTACATTTTAACCCCTGAAAGCCAAGTCTTCTGTTTTTCTCATGTGTATTACAGGGACCACCAATGGCCCAATTTTTGATCCTTTTCTATCCATTGTCACTAGAGCCCTGGTGAGGACTCCTTGCGAGCAGACATAATTTAGAGAAGATTAAGATAGGGAGCAGACTATGGCATGGGAGTGCAGTGACATCAGATGGTCATGACGGCATGTCATGGCTGAGCAATGCTCACGGAGGCTGTGAAGGCCCTTGAGGAAACCTGCATCAGCTGTAACACTACAGCAAAAAACTCCAGGCAAAGGCAGTATGAGAAGGGCAGTTAGCATTAGCGCTGCTCTGAGAGGGTGCTAAAGTGCAGGCGAACACAGCCCACCATGCTCAGGCAGATTGCTTTGGTGGGAGGGGGTGGAGAAAAATTGATTCATCTTTATGCATACACATCTGCAAAACGATATTGTCCTTTTTCGAGAACCGTAAGCTTTGCTTTAACTTGCTGGAGGCAGTGGCTTCGATCTGAAGAAATGCTGATGCTAAATGAGAACAAGACAGTCTGCAGGTAGATAAACTAGATGGACAGTGAAATCAGAACTAGCTTTGGAAAAAAAAATACTTAGTCTTAGTTCTCTGCACTGTGTAACTGACCTGCAGTTTTTTGAAAAATCCGTGATTCAAAAACATTACTGGAATGTTTCACCTGGATCATTTCCTTTAAAACTATCTACAAGTGCCCAGCAGAGGCTGCAGGGACAGCACCTAAAAGATGAGTACAGTAACAATAAAGGCAGGGCTTCATGATCCTTCTTGGGTACATAGCAGCATAGCTCCTCCTTTCACACAGGGACGTTTGACTGATCCTGGAGCACCTATCGCCACCACTGTACAAATAATAACTGTGTGCTGTGAAGAGATAGTTCCTTTCTGACAGGGTACTGATTGCCCACTAGATGGTACTAAGCATTGACTCTGAAATTGCTGATTAAACTGCCTGCTGTCAATAATATTTTCAGGCTCTGGGGATTGCTAGAAAACCTCTTGGCTTTTCCGTTTTTTGGATCCATAGCCAGCTTTATAAACAGGTGGGTTTTGTCCCATTCAGTGTCATCGTTAGTTAGTTCAGCACGGGAAATGATGTGATGCAGATTAAAATAATGAGCCTGGAGGCACAGAGAATGTGTGTGAGTCTCGACTGCTGCTGCCTTTGCTTCAGACAACACCTTCAACCCCCGTACAGAGAATGACCCAGTTCCTAAGTGTGGGGTTTTTTTTTTTTTTGTGTTGGATCTTTATCAGACTTGGCTTTTATAGTTCCTGGAGGCTTTGAGGCACATAGAGGGCACACATCAATACCTCCCTCTCTGATAAATAGAGAGCAATTCATTGTGTCTCGAGAGGGAAAAGGATGTTGGAAATGTCATCTGTAGCTAGGAAATTGTTTGCCTCACTCAGATTTCTCCCTGTGTCTGGCATTATGCTTTTGTGGAGCTTTCCCCTGCAGACACACCACAGCAGTCTCACAGGGCAGAACCATCAGGCAGGTTGCATGCCATCACCTCTTCCCAGGCAGAAGAGCAAGCGCCAGGCAGAGGCTGCAACTTGGCTGAAAACACGCACTGGAGCTGGTCAGTGGGTGCTCAACATGGCTCATCCAAAAGGGATCAGGCAGGAGTTTGCTAGCAGAGAGGTGGCTTAAAGCATGTCCCAGCTCTCCCCTGCTTTAGGGGCCAGAGGGTGTCCTGCAGGTACCAGGAGGACCACACGTTCCCCAGCACAGCTGCAGTGACCAGAGCCAGCGGTAAAGGGGTGAGTGCCACTGGAGGGGAATTAAGGGGGGGAATTAAAAGGAGAATTCCCCGGAGGGGAATTAAGCCAAAATGCCCATTAACAACACAAAACTGTGCCAAATCAAAAAGTTCATTTCAAACCTGCATTTTTGCTGCTTCATGGCTTCCTTCATAGCCTGGTACTTAACTGCTGTGGAGTCCACTGACATTGCGGAGTCCTTAAGCTGTGCCCTTGCAATACGGTGATGCGTGCGTTTCTATGGCAACAAAAATTGGGGGTTTTGCTTATGACCATTGTTTTGTACAGTTAAGAATAGCCACATTTCCACAAAGTTCTTAAAAAAAGACACAAATGCTAGTTTGGATATTAAGCTTAATATATTTAATCTTTCTTGTTTGTAAAACAAGACATAAATTTGTGTATATATATAATTTATATTTTTTTTATTTATATATACTATATACAGATAATAAAAAAGTTTTCCTCTGTATTAGACTGAGAGATTTATGGAGGAATGATAGAGGCATAACTGGGAGCTTGAAGAAACTCAGGGTTTCATAATAGGTAATTCATAGGGAAAAGAAAAACACGGCTCCCTGTCAGTCTTCAGCATTATAACAGGCTTTGCCCACCGTGGACTGAAATCCGAATTGGCTCTTCCACTGTGTATTTGCTACATGGTTCTTGAAAGCAGGAGGCTGTCCCCACAGCAGGATCCTCTCTGCCTTGGCCGCAGTCCAGGACAGCCATGAGCCAAAGGTTGTTATTGCACTCGGTAGAGGATGCGCATGTTAAAAAGCACATTGTGCATTTCCATAACTCCTATGGAAGAACGAGAGATTTTGAATGTGCGTATTTATAAAAAATAATAGAGATGGGAAGCGACTGATCATACGGAGATCCCTGATCATCCCCAAGCACTGGGGCAAGCTGGCTGGGTTTGACAACCGGTCTCACTCCTGGCACTCTAGAGGCCAATGCCATGATCTCCCTTTCCAGCTGGAGGTGGGTGTGATGGGGAGAAGCGCAGGGACCTCAGCAGGACCTGCTCTCCCCGTGCACACGTTAAGCGCAGTGGGTGGCAGGGTAAGGGCAATGCAATGTGTAACCTTGCATTTTTCTCCTCGCTCTGTTTTGGAAGGTGGGTGACTGCAGTGAAGCACCAATTAAGGCAGAATGATTGATTAGGTCTAGAAGCTACACTGGGAGGAGGAGAGGAACCTTGGGGTGCGAAGGGAAACAATTAGGAAGCATTTTACCATTCACCTGGCAGTGAAAAAAACCAATCCAAAAACCCCAACTCCAACTAAATAACAACCACACAGTACTAAATAATGCTTCTTATGGCAGTCAGTCTGGTGGAAACAGGAAAAGGACCCCAATGCCCTGGCAAGGAGGGCAGCTCCTTTGGCCAATGGCAGTAGCACTGCCTGGCTTGGGGGGCAAGCTGTGGCTCATGGACAAAGCTCATCTGGGGTTCCTCTCTAATGGGCATGATGAAAGGAAATAGGAGAGGGTTTGAGCTGAGCCTTGGAGGCTCTGGAGAATGGTGTGAAAGAGGTCTCTTCTCAGATGCTAGCCCAGCTTCTGGCTTGCAATTGTCAAAGATCAATCTGGGTTCCTTGCAGGCTCTCCAGTGTGGACACAGCCATCCAGCGGAGGAAGGGGAACACAGAATCATAGAATCAAAGAATCATTTAGGTTGGAAAAGACTCTTACGATGATCCAGTCTAACCATAAACCTAACCGCCAAGTCCACCACTAAACTATGGCCCTAAGCGCCATGTCTACATGTCTCTTACACACCTCCAGGGATGGTGACTCAACCACTCTCCTGGGCAGCCTCTTCCAATGCTTGACAACCCTTTTGGTGAAGAAATTTTTCCTAATATCCAATATAAACCTCCCCTGGCACAACTTGAGGCCATTTCCTCTTGTCCTGTCTCTTGTTACTTGGGAAGAGACTGACATTCACCTCCCTAGAACCTCCTTTCAGGTAGTTTTAGAGATTGATAAGGTCTCCCCTGAGCCTCCTTTTCTCCAGACTAAACCACCTCAGTTCCCTCAGTCGCTCCTCATAAGATTTGTGCTCCAGACCTTTCACCAGCTTCACTGCCCTTCTTTGGACACACTCCAGCACCTCAATGTCTCTCTCGTAGTGAGGGGCCCAAAATGAACACAGCATTCAAGGTGTGGCCTCACCAGTGTCGAGTACAAGGAGACGATCACTTCCTTAGTCCTGCTGGCCACACTATTTCTGATACAAGCTAGGATGCTATCGGCCTTCTTGGCCACCTGGGCACACTGCTGGCTCATATTCAGCCAGCTGTTGACCAACACCCCCAGGTCGTTTTCCACCAGGCAGCTTTCCAGCCACTCTTCCCCAAGCCTGTATTGTTTCATGAGGTTGTTGTGACCCAAGTGTAGGACCTGGCACTTGGCCTTGCTGAACCTCATACAATTGGCCTTGGCTCATTGATCCACCCTGTCCAGATCCCTCGGTAGAGCCTTCCTACCCTCAAGCAGATCAACAATCCTGCCCAACTTGATGTCATCTGTAAAGATACCGATGGTGCACTCAATCCCCTCCTCCAGAGCATTGGTTAAGATATTAAAGAGAACTGGCCCCAGTACTGAGCCTTGGGGAACACCACTTGTGACCGGCCACCAACTGGATTTACCTCCATTCACCACAGTTCTTTGAGCCCAGCCATCTAGCCAGCTTTTTACCCAGTGAACAGTACTGTGCAAGCCATGAGCAGTTTCTCCAGGAGAATGCTGTGGGAAACAGTGTCAAAGGCTTTACTAAAGTCTAAGTAGACAACATTCACAGCCTCTCCCTCACCCACTAAGCGGGTCACCTTGTCATAGAAGGAGATCAGGTTAGTCAGGCAGAACCTGCCTTTCATAAACCCATGCTGACTGGGTCTGATCAGCTGGTTGTCCTGCACGTGCTGTGTGATGGCACTTAAAAGGATCTCTTCCATAATCTTCCCCAGTACTGTGGCCAGATTGACAGGCCTGCAGTCCCTTAGCTCCTCCTCACTCGCACGCATTAAGCCCTCGCCTTTTGCACAGGCAGTGTCTCTGCTCAGGACCAGGGTACTGGTGCCTAAGCTGTGCGAGGAGAGCCTGCTTGGGTGACCTAGTTCTGCCCCAGGACTATGGCGTGCTGCCCATGCTAGGACAACTTCCCAGGCCCTCGCACAGCAGCAGGGACTCACACTCCAGAGATCCCTTCTGCTGCTATATCCTGTTGCATTTGTGGGCCAGGAAAACCCTGGAGTCAGAAGAGCTGTTTACATGGCAAGACACTGGCTTGGCTCCAAACTGCCCAAGTGAAGCCAGGAGATCTCAGCTCAGTTCCTGCTAACTCACTGTCCCACCATACACCGTGACAAAGGTCTTTGCACAAGTCAGGCCCAGAACCGCATGAAATCAAACTAGTGTGGAGATGGGATGAGTGTGCCCCCAAGTACCGTCACCAACAAGCCAGCATGGGGGAGCAAGCAGAACAGCTGCTTGGGACCCTTTACGAGCTGACTGCACAGCTTGCAACAGGGCATGAATTTACCCTTCAAAAATCCCACCAACACCACCATCCATTCTGCAGAGATAGAAGAGCGTTTTGGCTACTGCAAACCCTGGTAGATGTGGGCCTGTAGACACGCATCCTCACCAGAGCTATGTGATTTGAGAACCACCAGCACATGGCCTGGCACACACTGGCTTGTTGGTTTTCATAGCTGGCTTACTTATTAATCAATGTCTTTAGGGAGCGTGTGACCGTGCTCATGACAGTGGCAACTGTGGCTGACTGACGGGCGAGCTGCTCCACCGTCTGCTGGTGGCTCAGTGTTCTGGACGTGGACTCTTCCGCAGCCTTCAGGAGGAAGGTATAGTTTCTCACCACTTCCTCCACCTTTGTCAGCAGCTCTTGGCGCTGGGATTCTGAGCGCACAACGTACACCAGCCTCACAAATGTCTCGATGAGGCTGCTTAGCACCTGGAAGCTGCTCGTGATGGCAGAGAGCATGTGAGCCGGACTCTTGTCGACAGCTGCCACGCGGCGGCAGGACGCCCGAAACTCCTTGAACTTGACAGCAAGCTCTTGCTTGTACTCAGACAGCTGGGAGATGTAAGGTTTGCAGTCCCGGATGTCAGGGCTCACCACACACTGCCTCAGGATAGTCAAGAGCTCATTGGTGTCCAGCTGCACTTGCAGAAACCCATTGGGAAAGCTGTAGGCATGGCCTCGTAGGGTGTTGATCTTTGCCAAGCTCCCCTCAAAACTGGAGGTTCTCAAATCTATTTCCTGGGTCTGACTGTCATTGGGACTGCTACAAGCTGTTGCATCTAGGACCTGAAGAGTCCTGCTCATGACTGGGACCATCTGATTGTCCAGCTTCATTCCTGGGAGTATCTGCATGGGGATGGAATAGGACAGCTCATCCTTTTCACTCCCATCATCTGCAACATCGCATTTCCTGTAGTAGAAGCAGTATCGGATGGAGCAGCACTTCTCATCCTCCATGTCTTCATCCTGCAGCTCAGCAGGACTTGGATACATCTCCTCCTGGACAGAGAACACTGCTGAACCCTTCTGGTTCTTTTTCTCCTGTGCTATGTGGACATAGGAGGGCTCAGCCACTCCAGATGCTTCCTGGATTTTGCTTTTCAGAACAGGACAAAGGATGCTGGGCTCAAGCTCTTTCTGGGGACCTTTCTGCTTGGTTGTGTACGCGTTCTGGTAGATGTCAGAAGACAAGGATGTCCTATCAGTCTTATCTATTTCACTGACACTGTAGCGACGCAAGAGCTTCCTGTAGTGTGGAGCACGCATGCACTCCCCCTGGGAAGTGCACGTTGTCAAACAGGACATGCTGTTCTCTGGATCTGACCGGTAGTCTCTGGACTCTAAACTTGTGGATCGTATCCGCTTACCTTTGGAAGGGCTGCTCACGCTTGTCAACCTAATGGCTTCTGCCTGCTTCTGGTCATTGGTAACTTTTTCCCTCCCTCGCCTGTCCAGTTCTGGCATCACAAACGGGTTAGGGGGTGGCCTCACCCCCCTGCAAATCCGCTTGCAGTCGCAGCTGCGCCTTTGCTCCCTGGACATCCCTGGGACTTTTTGCACAGGACTGCTCCTCAGCTGGCAGCTGCAGCGCCCAGGGGCAGGAGGGTGCAGATAATCCTGTGGTGGGAGATCACCTTTGCTCTTTGGCTTGAGCAGTTCTTCAAGGAATTCCAGCTCATACTGCTTCACCTTCTGCAGCTGGGCCTGCCGCTCATCCGTCTCCTTCTTCAGCCGGGTCGGAAATGTTGCAGAGAACAGGTTCCTCAACCTGAAGGGAGCTTTTGGAGCTTTAGGTTTAGCTAGGACATCAGCTTCTTGTTGAGCCACCTCCAGGACTTTTTCTACTTTTTTGGAAGGCACAGTACTGATCTGCAGGCTCTCGGATCTGGGCACCAGCTGGATTGGCCCTTTAGGTTCCTCACTGGTGCTCCTGAAAGTGCTACCAGGTGATGGAGAGTGCAGATTGCTACTCTCAGCTTTCAAGCTTCTGGCTGAACTTTCCTGCTGCATTTTCTGTCCTTGGTTAGAAGGAACTGTGTGTTTTAGAAAGACGAGGCTTGTGGCTTCCCCACCTGCCTTCTGACCCGGCTCTCCACTTGCAGCTTTTCCTGGAGTGTCTCTACTCGCTTTTTGCTGGTAGCTTTTAGAGGCAAAAGTCTTACCGGGCATCGTTTCCTCACCTGCTGAGGTGAGGTGGAAAGCTTCAGCCTTACTGCCATGAGCTTCTTTAGGACTTGGAGAAACTTCACAGTGCTGCTGCGGAGATTGCTGCTGCTGCTGACAGTTGCATAATGTCTCTGCAGTTTGTGGACCTCCTTTAAGTTTCAAAGGCTTACTGCTGGCTGATGTACAGCTGCTGGTACTGTTCATGTTCTTGTCTTCTTTTGAGGCTGCTGCCATTTGGGGAGCGGAGCCTTTTGCATTTGCCACTTGCTGCAGAGCAGCTGAAATGATGGCTGGAGTTATACCACTTTTTTGATCCAGGAGAAGCTTGGAGCTCAGCTGGACCTCTTTGGGCATCTTCTCTTGTAGATCGTGTGCCTGCTCCCTGCTTGGGGCTGCTGTGGCATGCAGAGATACCTCAAAGGCAGCTTTTGTGTGACCTGCATCTTTGCATTCAGAGCCTGGTACTGGAGCCCCCATGTTCTGGTCATTAAGCTGAGGGGTCAGCACTGGCTGGACAGCCAAGGTGCAGCTTCGCTCAGCATGCTGCTGCTCCTGTTTGCTCTTGCAATTGGTAAGGTTGGGGCTTTGGTGAGAGAAAGCTGGCTTCAATGAAGGGCTCGGCTCCTGGCAGCTGAAGGGGTAGGGTGAGGTGAGAACAGCCTGGGCAGCACAGCTCTGGATTCGGAAAGGCAAGTCCTTTCTGGCCAGGAGGTTTTCTTTGTTGATGCGTTGAGCAAGGAAGTAGGCTGCATTCTGATGCTGCTTCATAGCAGAGACCATTTCCGAGACATCAGTTAGCTCTGAAGAGTTGGTTTCATGGCCAGAATCCAAGGATGACTCAGGAGTGATGGCAGCCAGGACAATAAGACCTGAGGAGGGACACAAAGAAAACCCCACAACAACACTCACACCTCCACGCGGCAGGAGGGTCCCAGGATCACAGGACACAGTATCCCATCAGAGAAACTTTAGTGACTTCCCGCAACTAAGAGTTAATGCTTTTAAAAGAGATCACTTGTCAGCACTGAGCTGGCTTGCTAGCTCAATTCAGCAAGAGCTCTTGGCCCAGGAAAAGGTCCTGGGAAGCTTTCCCGTGTTAGCGATAGCAGAGTGAGAGGGACATATCTGGAGCAAGAAGGAAAATTGGGCAACAGCTACTCTGCCACAGTGAGTAGGGCAACCAAGGTGGGGTGAGGTACAAAGGACTGTGCTGCCAGCAGGCTGGTCCCAGAGACACCGATCTGGCAGCAGGTTTGCCCTGTGAAGGACTCACACACTTGAAAACCTGGGTGGGAACCTGTGAAGACTGAGGGCCAAAGGTACCAGCTGAGAGGGGTCACAGCAGGGAGGAATTCATGCTCACAGTACTGGTTTGTTAGTGTCTTATCCCAGCATCATGGCATGTGGACCATGGCAGATACGGGATAACCAAGAGACTCCTTAAGCCACTGTCAGGGAAGGGAGTCCCACCTCAGCTTCTTAGAAATCTTCTGAGCAGCAGCTTGGCTGCTTCTGCTAGAGCCTATTGCCACAACTTCATTTTTACTAGAAGCTGCTCCACAATCACATATAGGATGGGAGAAGGAAAGGCTATAGGGAAAAATGAAAGTCATGGCCACTGAAATACCTGCTGTCTGCTGCGGTGGGGGATGCGGACAATCCTCTGAAGCAGCCAAGGCTTCCAGTGCCTGCAGGGTAGACACCAGGGCATCATCCAGCTCTTGGGCATGGTCTCGGACTGTCCGTGGTTGCACGTTGTCTATCAGTGTGACAGGGATCTCATCGTAGAGGATGCCACAGAGGTGTCGGCCCTGCTCCTGGCTCTGGGCAGCTGCCCGGCGCTTGGGATCGTCCTCATCTGAGCTGTTGTCTCGGAAGCCGGGAGGGGGGGCGGCGATGGCAGGGAGCAGGGACGTTGTCTCATCTTCTTCCTCATCGCTCCCGGGAGGGGGAAGTGACATCAAGTCCACCATATTGTCTCGGGTGCTGCTGGGCTTGCCCCCCTTGCATGAGGCCAGACGGCTCTTGATTGTAGCTTGGCAGGACTCGCAGTAGAAGTGCGAGGCGTTGCTCCGCAGGTGGGTGTCTATGGTGTGTGCCCTGGCCCTGCTCACGTGCCTGTCTTGGTCAAGCCCATCCAGGTTGTACTCATTAGCTGCCCCGTTGTAGCCTTGGCCAGAGCTTTTGGAAGTGGGATCAGATTTGGTCCTGGGACGAGTTTCCTCAAAAAAAATCAGGTTTTCATTGATATCCATCCTGCTCTCTCTTTCCTTCCTCTGCTCTCGCATGTGCAGGTAGCAAAAGCTGATGAGCTCCGAATCGGAAGCCCGGGCGGCTGGAGCCCCAGCTGCTCCGGTGCTGGCAGCAGAGCCACCCACCAGCCCGCTCTCTTTCTTTCCTGTGTGCCCTGCCACAGCAGGCCGGTGGAGGTTGTGTGCGTTGATGTAATCTAAACCAAAATCACAACAGGCACATTAGCAGCAGCACCCAGGAGAAGGGAAAACAGCATGGGGAAGCTCCTGCTCACCCTGGAGAAGCATCCATGTGCTCTCTGCCCTCCAGCCCTCGGCATGCCAGACTGCAGTGGGACATGCGTGTCCCCTGAGGCACCGCCAGGCCACCTGGCTAGTCTTTGAAAAACTACCTTCAGCAACCCGCTGGGCCTATCTGCCAGTAATGAGTGCACGAAGAAACGTCCTGCACGTGCAGATCACAGTATCATAGAATGGTTTGGGTTGGAAGGCACAGTTAAAGGTCATCTAGTCCAACGCTCCTCCAATGACCAGGGACATCTTCAACTAGATCAGGTTGCTCAGAGCCCTGTCCAACCTAACCTTAAATGTTTCCAGGGATGGGGCATCTACCACCTCTCTGGGCAATGTGTTCCAGTGTTTCACCATCCTCAGAGTGAAAAATTTCTTCCTTACATCTAGATTAAATCAACCCTCTTTCAGTTTAAAACCATTACTCCTTGTCCTATCACTACAGGAGTAGTAGTGGAAACTACTCATGTGTAGTGTCACTACACTAAAATGTTTGTCCTTATCTTCTTATAAGCCCCCTTTAAGTTTTGAAAGGCTATAGTAAGGTCTCCCTGGAGCCTTCTCTTCTCCAGGCTGAATAACCCCAACTCTCTCAGCTTGTCCTCCTCGGAGAGGTGTTCCAGCCCTCTGGTCATTTTCATGGCCCTCCTCTGGACCCACTCCAACAGATCCATGTCTTGTAGTGAAGACTACAGAGCTGGACGCAGTACTCCAGGTGGGGTCTCACCAGAGTGGAGTAGGGAGGCAGAATCACTTCCCTCGACCTGCTGGCCACGCTTCTTTTGATGTAGCCCGGGATACAGTTGGCTTTCTGGGCTGCGAGTGCTAGCTTGTTTCCAGCTTTTCGTCCATCAGTACCCCCAAGTCCCTCTCTGCAGGGCTACTCTCAATCCCTCCATCCGCCAGCCTCTATTGATATTGGTGGTTGCCCTGACCCAGGTACAGGACCTTGCACTTGGCCTTGTGGAACCTTATGAGGTTCACATGGACTCATTTCTTGAGCTTGTCCAGGTCCCTCTGGATAGCATCCCATCCCTCAGGTGTGTCAACCGCACCATTCAGCTTGGTGTCATCTGCAAATTTGCTGAGGGGGCAATTGATCCCACTGTCTATGTCATTGATGAAGATGTTAAACAGTACTGGTCCCAGTACGGACCCCTGAGGGACACCGCTCGTCACTGATCTCCATCTGGACATTGAGCTGTTGGTCACTACTCTCTGGATGTGACCATCCAGCCAATTCCTTATTCACTGAACAGTCCATTCATCAAATCCATCTCTCTCCAATTTAGAGAGAAGGATGTTGTGGAGGACCATGTCAAAGGCCTTACAGAAGTCCAGATAGATTACCTCAGTAGCTCTCCCCTTGCCCACTGTTGTAGTCACTCCATCATAGAAGGCCACTAGGTTGCTCAGTTGAAGCCATACTGGCTGGCTCGAATCATTTCCCTGTCCTCCATATAGCTTAGCATAGTTTCTAGGGGGATCTGTTCCATGACCTTCCCAGGCACAGAGATGAGGCAGGCTGACAGGTTGGTAGTTCCCAGGGGCCTCCTTTCTATCCTTTTTTAAAATGGGTGCAATGTTTCCCTTTTTCCAGCGACTGAGGACTTGACCTGACTGCTATGACCTTTCAAATATCATGGAGAGTGACTTTGTAACTACATCAGTCAATTCCCTCAGAACTCTGGGGTGCATCTCATCAGGTCCCATAGACTTATGTATGTTCAGAAAACTGAGCAAAAAAGTTTTTGAGTATTATTTCAGCCTTTTCCTCGTTTATTTTTACCAGTTTGCCAGTTGTGTTCATCAGGGTGGGTACATTTTTTTTGACCATCCGTTTCAGGCTGACATACCTATAGCAGCCCTTATTATTATTCTTCGCGTCCCTTGTCAAGTTCAGCTCCACCCATGCCTTGGCCTTCCTGACCCCATCCCTACACAATTGGGCAGTGTCTCTACACTCCTTCCAGGATACTCGTCCCTGCTTCCACTGCCTGTGCATTTCCTTCTTACCTTTTAGATTGACCAGCAGGTCTCAGCTCATCCATGCCAGTCTCTTGCCTTCCTTTCCTGATTTCTTACACCTGGGGATCGAGAGCTCTTGTGCTCTATGGAAAGCATCCTCAAAGACCTGCCAGCTCTATTCTGTTCCCTTGTCCCTGAGGGCAGTTTCCCAAGGGGTCCTATTGATTAAGTCCTCAAACAGATCATGGGCTGGAAGGGATTTCGGGTGATCAGCTTGTTTGTACCCCACCTCTGATGCAGGAAAACTGTAACTAAAGCAACTTTCATAAACAGGTGTGAAGGAGTGGAGCACATTCCCATAGGCAGCTTTGTATGCACCACACTTGCCCTGGCCTCCCCACCCGAGTGCGTGGGTCTCTCTAGAGGAAATGGTTAAGCTCTGAGGGATAGCATGTGTGTTGCCACCAAGAGCAGGAGGGGACTGCTGACACTGAATACCAGGGACCTTCTGGCTCTGAGACACCAAGCCCTCCCTGCAATAAGGAGAGAAGGGAACACTTGGAAGAGGCAGAAGGGAGAGGGACAGAGATTTACATGTGGACGTGGAAGGTGGCCAGTTCAAAAAAAGCCCACGTGGTATCAAAGAAGCTGACGTGCCTTTTTTTCCTAAATCAATAAAATCTGGATTGCCATTAACAAAGAGCTGTTGAAAGTGTTTAGTGAGGCCCTTAGGTGTGGCTGGGGTACAGCGATGATGGAGGCCAGAAGAGCCTAGAGGGTAACTGGACAGGACTTAGGCACAGTTGAGCTCCAGCCAGCAAAAGCCCTGTGACACACCGATGGAGCAGGCCACGTCCTCATGTGGTTTGCTCCATTGTCTCCAAAATGATTATGTGCTATAGAGTTTAATCATATAAATTTTATAAAGTTAAGTATTAATGACATTTCTGATAAGAAAGTATTGAACCTAAAGCTGTTTTTTTTTGTGAGGAATTAGATCAATGACACCATGGACCAGCAGCACAACTGATCGGTGCCCTTTTACTAACAACTTTTAGACATGAGAAATATTGTCCTGTTCCTCCCGCTCCATCTCCCCACACGTCTCTCTTCTAGACTAACCACAGCAAATGCCTTTAACCTTTCCCGACAGGTCTGTTTCCTAAATGTCTTCGCTTTCTTACTGCTCTGGTCTGGACTCCATCCATGCTGGCTACCTGCGAAAATGTCTTGTTTCTGTGCTGCGTTACAGCAGCAGGGAGCGGTGGCAAGATTCCAGTAGCTTTCTGGGAGGCACACCTGGGCAGAATCAGAGGAGGGCTGGCCAGCACAGTGGGCACTGAGACATGGGGATGCGGGTGCCGCATTACCGAGCCACCAGCTATATTCAGAGGGAACAGGGAGCAGCCTGGCTGCATGTGTGAACAAGGACCTTTAGCCTCAGTCTGCCAGTTCACATGTTACACGGCAAGAAGGAATTGTTGTCACCATTTTTGCATAACCATTTTGCACAAGCAGTTTCCTCAGGAGACTGCTAAACGTGGTGCAATATTGCCTTTCAGGGAGACATCCAATGTAGCTGGGCTGACTAAGTGAGACACCTCTCAGTCCCTTGTCCCTCGCTGCCCATGATCCATGCATTGCCTCTGTCTGTCTGGCAGCTATCAGATCAGGCTAGTTCCGAAAAATCCCTCTGCTCCTGCTGAGCTTGCAACAGCTTCCCCTTGCTCCCTTGTGTGAGGCAAGGGTCTGAAATATTGCTTGAACTTCTGGCCAGTGGTCCAGCCCTCAGGAGGGGCATCTGTCTGCATTACAGGTTGAACTGTGCAGCTGTGTGGACAATAGTTGCCAGGGGATGCAGGCTCCATTTTACCAAGTCTAAATTAAATAAAATAAATCCCAATTAAATTCATTAGCTCAACAAATTGGACAATTCGTCTCCCCAAACACACATTTGTATTATACTGTTCATCACCTGCAATGCTAAAATCCCAGTCAAAACAATATCTCTCTCACTTATGGACATACCAGTACTCAGATATGACAGCTGTGTGAGTGAACACAAGGCTGCTGCAAGCTGGGGATGTGTGTTCCGCGCTGGGCTGTGGTGGGGTGGCCTGGGCCAAACCAAAGGCTTTCCCAAAGCCAGACACCTCTGCTGGGTCATGCCAGCAGCCTGCCTCGCTGGCTGCCTATGCCCAGCTAGGGCCTGTTTGCTGAATGGGACCAAAACCCTAAAATCTATAATCCAGCTGCCGGATGCTCTGGGGAAAAAGGTCCTGATGAAGAGCTGAGAGCAACCAAGGGCACAGAGCTGCTCTGCTGACGATGGTTGCTGGTGGGAGCGGGAAGAGGAAGGGGCAGGGAGGTGAAGTGCCTAGGCAGCTCCAGCACGGCACAACCCTTCCTGCGGAGGGCAAAGATCTGGCATATGGCTCTGCAGGGAAATGCGGAGAGATGGATCTAACTGACAGCATCCAGACAGACTGTGCATTTCTAAAAATGTCTGAAGTTCAGCAAGAGACTTTAATGGGCCTCAGGGAAGAGGGATGTGCTCCTCCTCTAGGCAAAAAGCACGGACCAGGGCTTGATTTTACATTTAAGATTCTGGCACAGCCTGCCTGCAGCCTGGAAAGTCAAAGCCTGGGCTAAATTGATTCATCCCAGTGAGGTTTTCTTATAATTCCTCTAGAGATGTGCTAATTACCAGCAGTCCCTGCTCCCTATGCTCCGCCTAGCTCCTAACAGCTCAGCCTGCAGCTGTAGCGAGACCAGAACTATATGCAGACTTCGTTTTCTCAACACACACTAAATTCACTCCTTCTGAAGGATGCCTGAGTGGCTGGGATGAGTGCACTGGGTCTACAGGGAAACTGTTCCACTCCACTGGTCAGAGAGGTTTTCATTGCACCCCTGAGGATAGACCAGGCCATCCAGAGAAGGGCTAGCTCTTTGGTATGAAGACCATGGATCCATTACTCCATCACTGTCCTACCCACACTGTGACCTTCCCAGCACAGCCATGTGCCCCTTGTGTCCCTGTGGCCCATTTCAGTGTGACGTGACCCAAGGAAGGACCACTCTGATGATAGCCAGTTGAGCTGGAAACATCCTCCACCCATAGCAAGTTGTGACTAAATGTGTTTCTGTAGGGCACCCAGAGCAGAGACCACAGTGACAGCTGTCAATAAGAGGTGCAGATGAAGAAACAAAAGGAAATCACGTGCGTGTTATACTTACACCAACATCACCTGCTAGGTCTTTCCCTGGATTCACTGAGGTTGACGCAGATGCTTTCCTTATGCCTCTTGTGAGCGTGTCCTCCCACATGTGCTAAGTCCGTGGCTGGGTGACTACCTCAGAGGCACTAAGCCCCTTCCCAAGGATCCTGCTAGCTCTTGGCACTCCTCCCACCTCCCCATGCTAGTCCCATCTTGAGGAGGCAGTTTTGACACTCTGCCAGCTAAGCTGAAGACTTGTCACAGCTCTTGGAGCTGCAGTGTCAGTTGGGAGGTCTGGGGGCAACCTTTCAGAGCTAGCTGGGTTGGTATTTTGCCCATCTCCAGCCACTGATCCTGTATTTTATAATTCCCTATACAAAACATATTTGATGTGAACACTTGCATGGAACAACAGCATGCAGCTCATGGTTGGCTCTTGTCTGAAATCACTCTTGAGAATCATCCATCATTTTGAGCGTGACTCACACCTACAATGCATCCTCAAGAGCATCAGTGCCTGGGGTCACAGAACCTGTCTTTAGCTGTTCTGGTCTCCCACTTCTTCCACTGTGCCTAGACAGCCCTCTGCTCCATGCATCAGGCTGGGCACCTGAAAAGCTGGGACACCAAAGTTTCCTTCCTGATTTAGGAAATCAGCAGAGCAGCCGTGCTTGCAGAGCTGCCCAGATCTCCACCGATGAAGGCAGCAGCGTCCAAAGGCAGCAGGAGCACAGTCCCTAGCGGAGTGCATGCACCCACGTTGGTCTCCAGATGCCGGCCAAGGATCATGTGCTACAGCCCTGTTGCAATGCACGGGCTGCTCTGTGATGACCCAGCATTTAGGTGGCAGCATTACAGGTCTCTTCAAACAGCACCTCCTGGATCTGCTCTAGGAGCTGCCAGAATGACACCTGCAGCGAATGTTTAGGGCCCAAGCTGACACCACAAGTCAGAGCTTATCCAAAATGAGGACTTGTCTCCCTTCTCCTTGTTTTCTGGTTAAAAGAGGGTCTGCTGGTTCTGCAGGGGGAATGGGAGCAGGGGGGAGATGCCAGAGAAACCTTTCACCTTTCTAATGCTACAGAACCCTGGGTGGAGAGAGGAGGAGGAGGGGGACACTGGGGAAGGGGCTCACACAGAAAGCAGAGGCTGAAACGTACCTGCCTTGATAATCTGAGGTGGGAGTGGCTGGCTGGGGGCCCTGGACAATATCATCTTCTTGGAGTCCACCAGGAGACGGCAGTAGCCTGCGATCAGACAGGCGAAGTTGGTGGCTTCAGGCCACTCCATCAGCAACACCAACGGCTGGAAGGCAAGAGAAGCAAAGCACGTGAGGGCCACGCACCTCAGCTGACCCAGGACCAGTGCTCCAAACGCGTTGCACTGGGGCCCTGTTCTCATGTAACTGGTGAGGTGGCTGGCACTTTTAGCACCCACACAGGAAAAACCAGCCAGGTGCACATCCTTGCTCCGGATCACCCAAAAAACGGCTGTGCACAAGAAAGCACCTTGCTGCAGCTGTAGTTCCCACTTGCTGATTTCCCTAAGGATGATGAAGGAAGTGGAGCCCCACAGGGAACAGGCTGTGCATGGCAGGGCTCCTGAGCATTTGTCTGCGTGTCAATGCTCTAAGCCTACCTGCAAGCACCAGTTTAACCATCAGACCCTGGATCAGGCCCTGGGGAGCTCAGGGAGTTTGTGAAGTCTCCAGCTGCCAGAATCCCTCTTTCATTGCAGGCACCACATCACCCTCCCATAAACTAAGACATCTGCTTCCAGTAAGATGCAGAAGGGGCAAAAACTCATTACAAGCTCCCCCAGCAACCACTTTGAGCCTCTGATCTTATTTAAATCTAGCCCTTCGGAAAACTAAGTTTGTGCTTAGGAGCAGATGGTGTCTTCCCTTTTAGGAGAGCATTTATTTGCATGCTAAAAAAAGTCTTTGCTTTAAAGAGAAGAAAAAATCAGACATGATCTGTGTGCCACATATCCTGTGCACATATCACTGCACAATCCTACAGCAGACATTGTGACCCCCTGGCTCCTGGCTTGTCCCAAGGAGAAGGTTAGCTAGCCTGGGGAAGCTGTCGGGGGTAGGATCCACTCTTACCCGCCCAGTGAGGTCCCATGCACTGCTGGGATCTGGCTCAGTAGAGCAGCCTGCACCAGCACCGCTCGGTCGAGCAGTCTGTGCTCAGTCTGAGCCCCCAGCACTGCTCAAGGCAGATCCATGAGATGGAAAAAAACTTGTCAGTACCTTCAATAACGTTATTGCATGGCAGCTCTAGCCCTCATCTACACCTTTCACAAAGCACCTCCACTTAAAGCACCTTTACAGGGCTTATCTGAGGCAACTGGGAGACATTTAGCTACTGCTGTGGCTCAGGCTGCCTGTCCTGCCATGCTTGGTCTCTTGCACACTGACAGTCCTCCAGGACTCAGAAGAACTCGTTTACCACATCCAGGGCAAACCAAACCTGTTTTAAAAACCTCTTCAGCCTACACATGAAAAGCATTAAAGCTATTTTGGTTTTCTTGTTTTATAACCACAGGAGGTTCCTAGTACCCACTGGCCAGTTCTGTGCTCTGCTCAACTCTTGCTTTTTTAAGCCACCAAGCCAACTCTGGCAAAGGAAGACCTGGCCTTACAGCACATCACGCTCTGGACCTTACAACACAATAAACCTGAGTCGAACCCATCAGCCCCAGGCAAAGCCAAGCCATGCCAGCCCTGGCAGGTGCTGATTCCTCCTAGAGCCAGGGAGAAGTTCCCTCCTTGGCTGATGTGCAGGAAGAGAAAGGAAAAGAAATAAACCGATACAGAAGAGAAATAACCTGACATGCGAGCGTATTCTGATGAGAGGCTCTGCCCCTGACTGCTTGATGAGGCTCTTTCTGCATCATGGAAAATGAACCTGAGATGATATAGATCAAAGGGAAAGCATCAAGATAGAGAGAAAGAAGAGATTCTCCACATAGCTCAAAGGAAGCAGGCATGCAGCGGTGAGCGGGGTGACACCTCTTAGCCCAGCTCCAGTCTTGACATAAGTAATGAAAGGAAACCATGCGTTCCAGTTCTGCCATATGAAGCATCCTTAAAACAAGTGCCTTCTACATAGGGCTAAGCCTTCTTGAGTTTTTCAAGCCATCTGTTGAAGAAAGAGACATTTGCACATTTCCCCCCTTCTGTTATGCAGCAGTATGGGTTTGAGTGCTAGCAACAAGAAAGGAAGCAAACACCAAGGGGAGGGAGGCAGTGGCTGATGAGTAGTATCCACTACTGGGAGATTAAATTAAGAGGCCAAGGCAGGTTAAGAATTCACTTTGAAAAGGAAAACTAGGGGGATAGTTTCTACCATGTGCGAGTCACACGCTAGAGATTCACAGCTAGCTCTCGGGGACACCAAGGCTGAGTGGCACAGAGTCACGGACCTTCAGTGCCTCCCTACCAGTGCTTGCCATTCAGCCCGCAGTGCAGTCCCAGTACCCCAGTTGGGTACCAGTACCTCTGAGACCCAGCCCTATTGCCATCTTTGCTCTGCTTCAGGATGCTCCCACTCATCCAGAGATGGGATTGTAGGTTTGTGCTGGCAAGAAGCAGCCTCTGGATCAGTGCTCTTGAAGGGAGACAGGACTGAGACACGAGCACTCTGAGTGGTGTTTCTTGCTTACAAGTAAAACACACACAACGCACTGAGATGCTGCAAGCTCCCTGCCAGGTTTCCAAGCAAGCCCAGCCTCCAGACCCACTTTCAGCAATCAGTGTGTGGCATGCTGGGGTTAACTGTACCACTCTGCTCTGAAAAAGAGGAATCTTAATACTGATTAGCATTATAGCTTATCGAGGGGTCTTCGAAATTATTACTCTCGCATCCTGGCAAGCAAGCGGTGTGAGAGTTCTTCTCTAATTCTCAAGTGTTCAAATATTGTTATTAGGGATTAAATCACTTCAGGGGCAGCTTGAAGCCATCCACCTGCACTGCTGGCAGTGCTCCAGTGAGCTCCCCAGGGGCTGGGAGCCCCCGCTGCAGGGCCTCTGTGTCCTGCCGATGCATATCGGCTGCTCAAAAAGTTATCAAATGTGAGCAAAGCTGCTGCAGTCAGGCTGTGCATCTCCCCTGGCCTCAGTGGCTTCTCTGCTGCTCACTAACAGAGGTCTGGCTGCAACCCTTTCCCATGTGGCATTACAAGACTGGATTTCTCCCTTCCACCCACCCAGATAATTTTGCTGAGAGTGCAGCAGCTCAGCTGCCTTCAAGACTTCCACCCTGCTGCCACACGTCCCTGAAAGCAGCCAACAGATCTGAAAGCAACTTGTGGGGTCAAGAGGCAAAGAGGCAACACAATTGCACCAGCCTTGTTTCCTTGGGATACCGGGCTACAAAGAGGAGGTGTCAGGGATGGCAGCTAATGGAGACGTTATTTTTAGACGTTGGCGATCTTGGTCACCCTGTTCCACGCAGGCAAGGCAAACGAGATCTCATGGAGACAGCCAGGCACAGACGAGCTGAACAAATGTTTACTTTCTGAATAGTTGCATGAAAAATTTCCAATTAATATTGCTATGGGTTTTAGATGGTAGAATGGTAGTCTGTGCTTTAGGCTTCCTTGTGATACCCATGTCTTGCAGCAAACGGGATTGACCTCCTATCCTTCGGAAACATCCTGCAATGAGCAGTGAGGACTCACGCCTGTGCTCAGTATTGGCCTGGTCACCAAGGGGTTGGGGCTCATGCAGCATCCCTGCCTACCCCTGTGATTTTTTTAACTTACTGCTCAATCTCAACCAGACCTGACAAAAAGGCAGCAACCGGAAAAAGCATGAATCTTCGTTAAGTTTTCTAAACCCAGCAGTGTGGTAGAGCAGAGAGAATTCTGCGAGCAGCAAAAAGGCAGGGAAGGATGCAGAAGGAGAAAAACTGGTGTTGTTCCTCTAAGACCTGCTCCTTGCCCTCTTGGCACTGAATTTTTGGAAGCGGCCACAAAAGGCAGTACCTCTTTCCCAGCTGTTAATCGGGAAATGGTGTTAATCACCAATGAGGATCAACTTATTAACTAGGATAACTCCCCTGGTATCCTCCCGCCACACACTGATGGCATGTCTCATGCCAACCAGTCCATCCTCTTCATCTTCCTCACCAGCACATTCTTGCTGCAACAGCAATGGGGGCTCATACCTCAGTGGCCCCTGAGGTATGCCAGAGCAGAAATGCCTGTCTGATTTTTTGTCAGGGCAGCAGCATCTTTAGGATGAAAGCTGGTTTTACACAGAAGCAAACTTCCTGGGATAATCCTACTGCTCTAAAAATGCCAAACATCAGATTCCTAGTGGGACGGACAGGTAAGGGTTCACCTCTGACCTGTAATATGCCAAGAAGAAAAGAAGCAAATTTTAAAGAGAATGCTCTTTCTACATCTACATGCATAACACAAGTCTGAAATTATTGATGTTTTGATCTTTCACTCATACTGGTTTTCTAGATTTTCTAGTCCTAATGAGAAAAGGACATATTTTTCACTCAAAGTTTCCTGCTTGGCAACTAGTCTCTCTGAAAAGTAAAACAAAATACATTTATACTGGATATAAGAGATGAGTTTTCCATTAGCTTATTAAGGATATAGTGCTTTTTCTATTATGCCCCTTGGTTAAATCAAACCTCAATGTCCTTCTGGAGGATATTCTCTTGTTCAGACAAAGGTGAAGGTTTCATAGAAGAACGTCTGGAGGAAATTTTATGGCCAGGGTTATGCTAGAGGTTCTTAACAGTCCTATATTTAAATCAGTGTATGACCTGATCTATGCATGCTATAACCTTTAAGCTTACGTGCATTTCCTTTTAACCCTTCGTTTATGATGTGCTTTTTGTCTTACCCTGCTTCCTTTAATGTAGTGCAGTAGAATGATGGAAAATGAATTTGCATAATTTATGTTCCCTGTTTTACTTGAGGTGCACCACAAAGTTTATATTTAATAATATAGGCATCTGGGCCTCACAAGACAGCAGTCAATTTTCCACTTGTACATTGACCTTTCCTTCCCTCCCTTTAAGCATTATTAACTCAGCTCTATCAATACCAGGCTGCTTGTGATCAGGACCATTATTTCCCACGTGTTGATCAATAGACCTCCTGCCTTTGTTAGCAGTAGACCTTCAGGTTTCTGCAGCAGCATCTACTTCCTTAGGGTGTGAGCAGCCGCCACCTCTGCCGGGTGAACGCCCTCCTTGTTCCCTGCATGGTCCCACAAAACATCACAGCAGATGGAGAGGTACCTCTGTAGACTGTGAACTTGTAGATGTCTCCTTCCCCCCGCTTCGATGGTGGTGCTGGGTCCCAGGGAAGGTGCAAGTCCAGCCTACACCTTCCCATCACGCTGCAGCTACCACACTGGTCAGCTTTCATCTCCCCTCCGGGTCCTCAAAGTGCTCGTGCTCTTCCCTTGTGGGATTTCTAATAACCATAACCAGAGCCTGCCAGCACTTTTGGCATCCTCCACATTTCCTATTTGTTGAAGCAAGTTCTCATCAGGACTCCCAGGGTTGCAGCACCACTGGGCTGCACTCATGCCCACAGCACTGGATGCCTGAGGTCTGCTTGTTTGGGTTTTTTGTGTTTTTTTTTTTTTTTCATTCTGTTTGTTGCTTTTTTAAATAAACAAATCAAATCTGGCTTTGCAGGCTTGGAAACTCATCCTCTCCACATGTTGTCTGACTCTTGTTTCTGGCTGGCTTCTGTGTTTCTGGCTGACTCCCGACCTGGGTGCCCACCCGCAGCACTGTGGGCGGCACCGGGGCTGGCACCACACACTGGTATGTGCTTTGTTTTACATTCCACTAGAAAGGCTCTGCGAGGGGGGAAACCACATCCGCGCCTCCCACCCCGGGTGCTGTGCCAAAGGAAATCTCAATCCCTCCCTCTCTCTCCCATGAGATGACAGTGTTTCAGAATGGCTTAATGCAAATAAAGATGAATTTAGCTCAGGGAACCAGAGTTCCATCATCACTCCAAAGCCTTGCTTTTTGTGTAGGATAAACCTGAAGGGCTTCAGTCATTCCTTGCACAAGTGGGAGCAATGCCAGCCTTGCCTGCCCTCATCAGTTTGATGGGGCTCCCCATCGTTTCTGGACTATAATTTGGCAAATGCACATACAGCACCGGCCTCGGCACCCGCAGCGGATCCCTGTCACGCTCAGCTAGGGGAAGCACCGCTGGGCTCGGGGCTGGCTGTGGCCTCGCTGGCACCTGCTGCCACGGCTCCAGCAGGGAAGGCTTGGAGGCAGAGGGGTCAGCATCCCATCACCAGGGAGAGGGAGGGGCAGCCCATGGGCAGGACTTGGCTCCTTCCACAGGGAGAGGAGAAGGCGGCACCCCAGCTATGTACGCGGGCTTTTTATTTCCATGGTGCGCTGGGACCCCTGGGTCACCGACATCAACAGCCAGATTCCAGGCACAGCAGCAGTCAAGGAGCTTTCTGAATTAATTTTTCCTTTGTTTTCCTCTGTCGAGTCTTGATCTCGGCTAAAGTGTCGGCTGACTGCAGCCCCTGCTGGGAGACACGAAGTCAATTACCCTGACGTCTTTGATGGAATTGTGCTTGGCAAGTGGCCAGCCACCGTGGACTCCTGCCCCGCAGCCTGGCATGGGGACGAGGCACAGCTCCTCTGTTAAACTGCAGACACTTGTCCGGGCTCAGGCGATCCAGCTGCCCCCCCGAGCGTTCCTCTTTCATTCCCATTCAGAGGGCTTCGGCAGCTTTTTTGCCAATGTCAAGACTGTTAATAATAAAAAGCGCAGCAGCGTGTAGCTGTGTAAATCAGAAAGGAGAAATGCTCCACTTGAAAAGGCATTTCAGTAAGAACAAAACCTTTGCTTCCGCAGGAGCTGCGGAGCTGCACAGCCAGAGGTACAACCCAGTGGAGCCACTTGGCTGGATGTCAGGAGCTGGCTCCCATGTCCTCACGGAGCTGAGCAGCTCTCCCCATGCCTCCTGCACTGGGGAGCTTGGTGAACGTGGTGAGCAGCAGCCCCTCTGCCTCCTCTGTGCCCTATCAGTGCTGCTGGGCTTGCCCAGATGCCAGGCAGGAGATGCCGACACTGCCCTTCCCAGGATGCTGGGAGGTAGAAGAGAACTTTGCAGTCCTGCACTGTGGAGGAGGGGTGATACATGCCTGGAAGCCCAAATCTAAGCTGGCTCAGAAGCATTGGCCACTCTCTAATGCAGGTCTCAGCACTGCTGGGCAGCTGGAGGGGGAAGCCCCTGGGAGATGCAGGCCTATGGGACCCCCAGACCACTGAAAAGAGCTGCATTTAATGCACAAAGATCTCAGGAGACACCATGTGCCACCACCTTGTCCCCAGAGAATCCGTGAGCTCCAGAATCAATGGTGAAACTCTGGCAAGTCCAGAGCCCAGGAGGAAGAGCAGAGAAGTGACGGCCCCAGCAGAGAGGGGACTTTACCAGGTGGGAACGACCACACGATCCTGCAAAACACCTGCGTTGCTGAAGCACAGCTAGGGAAGCACTGTCCTGCCCCCAGCCACGTGCTGTGAACTTTCTCAGCATTTCCAGGCAAAGCTGCCCTGCTCTCTCAGTGGCTGCTGAGGCAAAACCTGCTCCTCTCCTCCCAGCAGCTCCCTTGGACATTGCAGGGAATAAAAATCCTTCTTGGACCCAACAGCAGAGGCCTGGGGCTTTTGTTCCTCTGTGCTGAGGTTGCACAGCTTCTCTATAAGGGGTCCTGCCAGCATTTGCCCCCACTCCTTGCCAACCTTGCAGTAGAAAACAGCTAAAGGAAGCAAAGCAGAGGCACCAGCTTTGGGTTTGTACCCCAAATGGGCTGTTTTAAACAGAAACTGAAGCCCAGGATGGAAAAGCTCCAAAACAAACCAATTAACTACCCAGTGAATAATTTACAAGACAAACACCATTTCTTGCCTTCCTGGACTACATGCAAATGGTTTATGATATCCTCAAGCCTGCTTGCTACCTGAAAATCTTGCCCAGCTCCTTCCCAGCAGGTACATCTGGGCTGTGGTTGCAGGCATGCAGTGGATAAGGACATTTGGGTGGTGCTGGCTTGGTCGAGGTGTGCAGACCTCCTGGCTGATGGCTACTCTGTGACCTGACCCCTTTTTTTTAACCCTTAGGATCAACTACATAACATCAATAAACTTGGCGCTTAGAAATTCAAAATGGCCTTTCTGCACAAATCCCTTAACCGTCACTGAACATCTGCCGTTTCCACAGTAACCCAGCAGGCAGCTGCAATGGGCCACTGCCACCCCACTGACTCCGGCTGGCTGACCCACATCCCTGCTGTCACCTGAGCTGCCCCAGCACCAGCATTTCGCAACACAGCACCAGGCATCGTGGGGCAACAGCGCCAGAGGGACACCCCCACCTGCTCTGCAATCCGCAGGGCTCCAGCAGGCTTCCAGGGGCAGCATGGATTTCAGCACAGGTCCCCAGAGCAGTTGGGACACTACTTTGGGCACAACCCTCTAATGGTTTACGACTCACGGCCGAAACAGATTTATTTGCAACCCAGGGCTTTAGCCAGCGACACGTTCAGTGCAATAGAATAACTGCAGAAAGCAGATCAGCACTGTGAGCTAACGATCTTTTTGTCTGCTTTTCTTAGCCTGCCTCATCCATTGCTGTCCTGCATAGGAATAGCATATGCCTCACTTTAGAGCAGACATTCTGGCTTTAAAACCCAGACCTTTGGGTAACAGTTAAATGAAGACAGATAACAGCAGGCTCTGCCCTGGCAGGGTGCTGCTGAGCCTGCTGAGGTTCACAAATGGGATGCTTGCTCCACTCCAGGCAGGCAGAGAGGCTTTCAGTGGCTGTAGGCAGCTGCCTGGAATTTCTTAGGGATATAAAGCCATCGTGCATGCACATGTGTTTGCGGGAAGTTGTGTGCGAGCTGCCTCTTCTCCAGCACTTGGCAGGCTGGATAGAGGAGACACGGGAGAAACTCTGCTCCTACAGCAGGTGGTTTTACGGAGTTGATTACTGCTGCAGAGCATGGCTGAGGGGAGCAGAACTGCAGGATGTGTGGAGAAGCCACGTGGGAATTGCCACCTAATTTATAGCCAATGGATGTCAGCATCACCTGCCGCTCCTGCGCCCAGTCTCAGCCACGCACTGGACTGCGCTGGGGGGCATGACTGCCCTCTCCCATGCCAGGGAGGGGATGGCAGCACCAGAGGGGCCCATGCAGCCTACCGTGAGCTGGATGCACTGCTGGGGCTGAGCAGTGCCATGTGGAGCAGAGCTAACGCTGTGCAGTACTCGCAGCTGGCAAGACGGCCGTGGAGCTACGTGACAGCAGGAACACACTGTGCTCTGAGTGCTTGCAGTGAGCCACCAGCAGTCAATCATGGGCTCGTGACCAGCCTATTACTCATGTATTAATATCGTGATTTATACACACATATCTGAGGGGTGCAGGCACCAGGAGGAACCAGAAGGGTTACTCAAAATGCAGATGATATCCCTTGGTTCTGCCAGCTCTGCAGGCAGTAAGGAGGAGAGCTGGTGTGCTCCTGCACAGCCCAGGCATCTGGAAGGGCCGGGCAGGGAGGGCTTCCACCTCCCAGGATGCAAGGGGGGAGGTTTGAGGGTTTTGAAGGGTAGGGACTTGGAGGAATTAATGAGCCTGGTGGGAAGAAGTGCTAAAATCCACCAGGAGAGGAGGTAGCAGGAGAATCCTAAACAAACCCACCATGATTACATCTGTGAGGCTATGGCTGAAATAGAGTGCAAGGAAAGGGCTGCAGAGAGGGCTGAGGCTTAGAGACCTTGCAGGAGATGAGGAAACACAGAGGCAGCCAGCAAAGCAGTGCAGCTTTATCAGCCTCGGGCAGAAAAGGGATGAATGGAGGGGCAGTAAAACTGACCAACAGCTGAAAGCTTGGAGGGCTTGTGCAGATACACCCTGTCTGCTGTGCAGCAGCATCTCCATGCCCCACAGTGGTCACAGCTCTGCTGCGCCAGATGTCATGGCATCCGCCAAGGTGTAATTTAGTCCAAACTTGATCCTAACTCTGTCCTGTTGAATTCAAGGTGGGAGAAGAGGAGAGGATGAGGCTTGGCATTTATCTGTCAGATCACCACCTCTCAGCTCTGTCCTTCCCCACGGGGCAGGAAAGAGCTGGGCGTGGGGAGGCAGTGAAACTGAGGATGCTCTGGAGCAGGCACACGGCTACATGTCCCAGCTTATTAAAAACCTGAGCAAAGGCCAATGGAAGATCTCCTTGGGATCTTGTGGCTGCTGGACCAGACACTGAAGAAGTCAGTAAAGCTCTTACTGTATTGCTCACAGTCTTGAAGGATTTGGGACCCAGAGATAGGAGACTGCAAGAGGTGAGGAGGGGTGGCAGTGACCATGGGGATCGACTGCCAGAACCAGCATTGCACCATGCAACACCTTAGCAGGAGATGGCATGATGATAACATACAGGGCCCAGGAGGGCATGTACACCAAGGAGTGAAAAGACTGCTTTGTGGGCTGAAGGGGAGGATAACAGAGGCAGCTGGCAAGATACCTGGAGCGGGGTGGCTTACTGGAGCCAGGGCCACCCATGTCCAGGGACATCCAGTGATCTCTTCTTGTACTCTGAGCCTGACACACCCTGTCCCATCATTTCCAGTTCATTCAACAATCCTGCTTGGCTTGACAAGTTCCACAAGTGCTGCTAATGCATGAAACCCCACCAGTCCCCTCCAGTACCTGCATCCAGCCCAGGTAAGGCTACGGACCGCTACTCTCCAGCCCTGCGCATAGGTGAGGCACTGTCCTGCCTCCAAAGAGTCTTGCTACCTGCCTGTCACCCCCATCTGCCTCCAGAACCCTGCCCAAACTGTTGGGTAGGTGTTTGGGTCATGGCCAGAACACCACCATGCCTGCACCATGCACCCTCCGTGTCAGTCTTCTATGGCACAAGGAGCCAGACAGGCAGTGGAGATGCTGCAGACCACACGCCCTGTGACCGTAATGTGAAAGGGGCTTTTGAGTCCCTAGAAATCTCCAAGCAGATGCTCCAACATGCACTTGTGTCCTGAGCCCCCTCAAAGGCGAGCACCGAACCCCCAACCACAGCCTCTGCACTAGCCCCTCTCCCTGGTGCCTACCTTGGCATCCAGGATGCTCGTCTCCACCCGGGCCACGCCCTGGTTCTCCCTGAACAGCTGGATCTTGCTGACCTTGCTGAACTCCGACAGCACCGTGGTGAGGTTGGTCTTCAGGTCGATGACGTGGCTAATGCCGTGCCGGGGTCCCACCAGAAGTGTGGTGGCTGGCTGCTTCTCATCCTGGTAGCATGGGCACATGGAGAAAGAGAGACAGATGGACAGGAGTGAATACACACCCTGGGGCTGCACGGGCTGTGCCTGGCTCTCTCCATGGAGCCAAGCCTCCACGTTGGCAGCTCAGCCAGGTCCCAGATGGCTTTTGCAGAGCAGCAGTTGAAGCTGGTGACATGAACCCTCCTCTCTGAGCCTCTCTGCAGAGCTGGCAACGGTGTGCAGGATGCCACTGTTTTATTTAAAAATAAAGCACTGAACTGACTGTCCACATGAAATATTCAGGCCTGCTGGTGTCACTACAGAAAAGTAAGAGCATGTTACAGATCTGCCTGATCTGACATTGCCTCTGAGAGAAGGAAGCAGAGGGGGAAGCAAATACATTTTTGAAAAGAAGAAAGACTAAAGCCTTGACTGAAAATAGAGATTTTTCTTGCTCTGGTCTGCCCAGGAAGGATGCTTCAAGCCAGACCTGGAGGTAAAGAGGAGCTGGGAAGACCAGTGCAGAAGAGAATAAGGGAATGCTTTTTACCACTTACTCGTGGTTCAACTCCTAGGCTGGCTCAGAGTCATTGCTTTGGTGTCAAAGATGAAAAAAAAAAGGCAGGGCACCCTGACTAGAGGTGAGTTGCCCAACGCTTGCACACCCAGGCAGTGTCGGAGGCGAGCTCTGACAGCTCAGCCCCAGCACCGACCAGACACCACGCGGTCTGCCTTCACCGATTTTGTACAAGCAGCCCTTTGAGATGCGTGGTGAGGAGCTCTGAGGTGTGGTGGAAGCAGAGCAGATCAAAGGCTGCAAGAGAGACAAAGCAAGGGAAACCCCGGAAGTGCTGAGACCTTGGGTGGGGGTAAAGGGAGGGATGGCAAGGAGGTGACTCTTACATGGAGGTCTCTGAATGGGAGGTGGAGCAAGAGGGATGGAGAGGTGAGCCAGGCAGCAGGGAGGCTTAGTGGGTCCACTGTTCTCCTGTTTGGCTTGGTGGCTTTCCTTCTGCTGTGGAGAAAGTGAGGTGGCTTGGATGAGGGGTGGTGATGCCTCTGATGGAGACGAGGGAGGAGGGGGCCATGGTAGTGACAGCTTCCTGAGAGCTCTCAAACAGTGGTCGGGCTGGACCACTGCTGATGGAGACAGTAAGGCCAGCCAGGCTATTCTGTTTATGGACAAGCGAGGAATGTGGTGGCCTTTACCACGGGTGGCTCTCCTCCAAGATGGATGGCAGGATGCTGCCACGGCAGGACCAAGCTATAAGGATGTGTCTGAAACTACTCTGACTTCATTGAGCAGGTCATCTCGTTGCCCAAAAGGCAGGCAAGAACAGAGCCAACCCTGACCCTGTGGAGCTGGAGATCTACTGTCAGTAGAGGCTCTGAAGGCTTTTCTGGATGGGCCAGGACCCCAGCAGGGCAGAGCAAGAGACTGATGGAAGTAATTTCTGTGGGACCCGCATCTCCCCAGGCTCTCCCCTCCAGTTCACACTCAGGATCAGTGCCAAGCACCTCCCAGCCCATCCTGAATTACCGTACCAGTCCCACTGTGTTGAAGAGGACCCCAGCAAAGGTGGGCAGCTCGTTCAGGATCCTCAGGTACTGCAGCTTTGCCTGGGCCGTGGAGACCTGACAAAAAACATCACATGGGTGATTACCACTAGCACAACAGGAAGAAATGCAAGAGACTGGTGCAAACCTGGGAGCTCTCAAGCAGGGGTGCATAGCGCATTGGTGGGCAGCTCAGGGCACGGGCTGTGCTGGCAGCAGGCCTGGGGGCTTGACATGGGGTGGAGGGGTTCTCCGGTCCCCTGCCATCCTGGACAGATGCTGGGAGGTAACTCAGAGCAGAGGCACAGCCAGGGAGGAGCCCAGACACTTGATGTATAACCCCCTTGGGGATGTATAATCCTCCCCAAGAGGTATAACCCTCCTGGGGGATATATAACCCGCTCCAGGGAGCTCTGATGGCTGCAGGGACCAAGGCAGTGGCTCAGCAGCCTCCTCCAGACCTTTCCAAGCCCAGAAGCAGAGATAATGATAAACATAGGCTTAACTGATGTGTGCCGCTTCAGCTAAGCTGAGAGCCGGCTCTTGGTTGATCTCACCCTACTGATCCTCGCTGCAGTCCCCAAAATCCAGATCAGCTCTCAGAAGTGGATTCAGGAGAAAAAGCAGCTGCCTGGCTGTCACCTCGGGATTTATCTCCCGTCCAAGGTGATTTAACCAGCAATAACAGGAGTCCCCAAGCAGCCAGGGACAATAGGATGGCTGGGGCAGAGGGCACGCTGCCGCCTCACCAGCCCTGAGCCGTGGCCACGCGGGTTGGGCTCACCTTGGTGCCGCCAGGCTGGTTCTGATGGGCTTTAAGCTGCTGTGAGAGGGATTTCCGGAGGCTCTTCTCTTTGATGAGCTGCAGGAGCGAGGGGGGCAGGAAGGGCTCCAGGCCCCACTCCTTCCTGTGGGGAGGGAAGCCTGCCTGAGCTGCCAGGCCAGAGATCCCACCGATGGGCAGAGAAGGCCAGAAACCAGGGACGCTGCCCGAGAGCATCTTCTTGCCATCGGAGGGAGCTGGAGCTGCACCAACACTTCCTTGTTGTTGCAGCGGGAGCAGGGGCAGACCCCAGCCTGGGTTCCCAAGGGGATGGGACCCCCAGGTGGTGTCACAGCCACCAGCACTGGGCTGGGGAATGCAGCGGTGCCACACTGCAGCAGAGCCCTGCTCCCACTCACCCTTTAAGGTTAACGGATGCAGGGCAAATCCCCAAACCTCTTTTGGGGTCCTCCCAGGGTGCCATCTCCCACCCTCCTCCCTGTGCACACTGGGCAAGGCCAGCCTGCATAGATAGACTCCGTATGGATTTAAGAACACCAGGAGCTGCAGGAGGGCTGAACCAGGGTTGCGCAGCTTGGTGATGGGCTGATATTAGTCAGTCACAGTGCCTTCTCCTTGCCTTGGATGCCAGGCAGAAAACCAGCCCAGGTTCCCATGGAAATGATCACAGCAAATATTGCCACCAGACCTGGCAAGGCTGCCATGTGTGGCTGGATGTCGGTGTGCATGGTGGGACCTGGGGCTGCGTGGCACTGCTGCCAAGTCCGTGAGCCACTGGTCAGCTCACTCAGCACCCCGAAACATTGCTGGGAGCGCCCCAGTTACACGAGGTTGTGAGCAGGAGTACAGCAGGGGACACAGAGGAGGGCTGCGCGGCGGGGTGAGGAGAGGGAGGACTCACTCCACGTTCTTGAGGGAGACCTTCTGGCTGGGGCGAGTGGCTGAGACGGTGATGTAGATGTGGAGGGCAGCCAGTCCCAGCAGCACCTCTGGCTTGGGGTCTGCGCCGAAGCGCTCTCTGATCACATCGTTGCGGCTCTGCAGGAGGGAGGAGAGGTGTCCTCAGCCGGCCATGGAGACAGGGCATCGGCCACCTGAGGGATGCCACCACAGGGCCCAGCCTGGGCAGGTGCGTGGGCCATGGGCACCATCAGCTCCTAGTTCTGAGGGGCAAGTCCCCTACCTGGATGTACAGGTACTCGAACGCTGCAGGATCCCGGCGTAGCAGCTCCACTGGGTCCTTGGGGAAGAAGCTCACACGGAAGAGGCATCTCATGTCATGGTAGTGTGTCCTCTGCACAACCTGTGGCAGGAGCAGAGGGGAGCGGTGAGCCCAGGAGCCGTGTATATTTGCCTGCAGGGCAGGAGACCCCCTCTCCTCACCCCTGGCAAGGGATTTGATTTTTCTCCTCCACATACCACCTGATCCTTTCATCCTGGGAAGAGCCCAGCCTTCCTTTGTGCAACAGCTTTGCCAGGTGCTGCAGGGGTTTATGCCACTGAGGCTAATGCTTTTTCCACGACCTCCATTTAGTCCCTGGTCCCGTGCATTCCCAGCTTCCTGGCTCTCCCAGGCATGCCAAGGATGTTCATGAATGCTGTCTGCAGCTGCCCAGGCTGGACCAGAGCATCTCCATGGTGCCGTCACAGTGGGATGGGTAAAACCCTGATCGTCTCCCTCTTGGGCCACCCTTCGCACCCCTGAGCCCACAGGACCATGCCAGAAGCGAGGAAAGGTTATACCACCCCATGGCACAACCCCGGCTGAGCCCCACACTGGTGGGAGAACAGCCTCCTTGTGCTCACTCACCCACCACAGCTGTCCCAATGCCTCCCGCACCCAGTGGCTTACGTGGGCCAGCGGCTGCTTGTCCTGGAGCAGCAGGAATTGGTGGCTCTGCTCCGGGCTGGAGTACTCCAGGACCAGGGCAAAGTGCTCGATGTGTCTCAGGGACAGGCGGTCCTGCAACGTCACCATCACGTCCTGCAAACGCCACGGACAGGCTTGGGTGCACAGCACTGGCTCCCTCCCAGGGTGGGAGCTGGCACCCCGCTGAGACCCTCCCTCCTTCCTGGCACCTGGGGCCGTGCCAGTGCAGGATGAGGCTCTGCAGTGCTGAGAGGGGCTGTTGGATGGTACCAGCCACTGCCACACAAAGTGACCTCAGCCAGACCCCCAGCACCTCGGGTAACACCGTGGTGTTTCAGAGCGGGGCTGCAGAGTGCTGCCCCTGGCAGGGGGACTCAAAGAAGCACCCATCCTGGCTGGAGGGCAGGCTCACAGCAAGGATAACAGTTCAGAGTGGGAGAAAGACCACAAAAACTCCATCCCTGCCAGCTGCAAAGCATGTCGCCAGGGAGGCAGAGGGGCTATCTATCACACGACAACAGTTCGCTGCTAGCCAAGTGCCGCTGCGGTGTTTGTGCAAGGAAGCAGGAGACAAGGAAAAACGGATCGGGCAGGCGGGAGGGAAGAAGCGCCACAGTGCCGTGGGGGGAGTGGAGGAGCCCACCTTCACAGTGGTTCGGCCATCGAACGTGAAGGATTTGATCTGCCCGTTCTCCAGGAAAACCTTCAGCACGTTGGGAATGAGGAGGAGAGCTTCTTTCTTCAACATGTCCTGGCACGTGGGGCCGGCAATGGGGCAGGAGAGGAGGACAGGGGGCACAGAGAGATGATGTGGAGAGAGAATGAGTGTCAGTGATGGAGCAGTTACAGCATCCTCCAGTTCTCTGGGGTTATGTGCTAAGAGGCACATTTCCCTTGAAAATCCAGCATCTCTGCTGAGCCATGGAGAAGCACAGAGCTGGAGCAAGTCAGAGCTGCCTGACAGATTCACCTTCCCAGCTCCCAGCAGCTGTGGTGGGAATGGAGCATCTCACCCTGTCCGGCACATCCCAGAGCCATGCCCATGGCTGTCAGCTGTCCAGAGGGGAGGTGATGGAGGAGGTGCCTCAGATCTGACCCCTCCTTTCCTGACCCGTAACCCAAGCCTAGCCCACTTCAACCTTGGACATGCTCTGTGCAGGCAGCTGAGTGAAGGCTGATTTTATTTAGCGAGAAGCATTTCGATCAGAGAGTTACTTAAATGATTTTCCTTAAAAATAGAATTTGCTACAAGTGCTTTACAGTTTTTTTTTGCGTTTGTTTTGTTTTTTTTTTTTTTGTATGCTGCTTAATAAAACCTTTCTGCAACTAAGAGGGAATGGCACTGGGCTGGAATGCTACTGCACCATAACAACTTCCATTGCCACGCACCAGTGCCCTGGTCACCCTACCGCACGCACAGATGCTCCTGCGAAGTCTGTGGCGCTGGGTTGGAAGCTGCAGACCCTTGGGGCAGGTGCTGGCACTGCCCAAATGTCACCCTTGTTTGCCCAGGGGGACTCAGGTGGGATCGGGTTTCCAAGGACAGTTTCTGGGGCTCCTTCCAGACAGAAGGACAGGGGAGGACAAAGCATTTTCCCCCCAGCACTGACCCAATGCCTGGAGTGTGCCCAAGGATACCTGCCCTGTGTGGCTCGCTGGGCCAGAGGGCTGCTCTCACCTGCAGAGCCCAAATCAGGGGAGAGGAGCCCCGTGGCCTCCGGCCACCTCCCGCCCCATGGCCCCGGGGACACCTCAGGGAGGTGAAACACAGAGGAAGGCAGGGAAGGACTTACTGGGTCCGTCTCGCCGACTGTCACCTGCTCTGAAAATCGGACCTTCACCGGGTTGGACCTTAGCTTCGCCTTCTTGGCTGCGCTGATGAAAGCAGATTTGGGAGACTGGAAAGAGAGCACTGGGTAAATCACCTGCCTGCCCTGGGAGCCGTGGCGTGGGGAAGGCCAGGCACTGGGCTGGGAGAAAGTCCCTCCAAAGCCAGCATGACAGTGGAGAGCAGAGTGAACCATGAAACAGGGTGTGGTGGGAATCAAGTCCCTTCACTGTGGTTATGCAGTGCTGCAGGCAGGGCCAGAGTGACAAGCAGCAGCCCCCGCAGTCACACCAGCACCCCCAACGTGACAGGGAGGCTGCACTCCCAGCAGGCACGCATGCCTGGCACCCCCTGTGCGGGCTGAGCTCCAGCAGACACAGCCAGGGCTCACCCAGAGGCACCAGCACTGCTTCGACGGGAGAGATGAGCTCCTCAGATGTGGGTCTGCAGCCGCAGGGAAGAGCCAGGTAGCTGGAAGATGGGAGATGGCAGCACCCCAGGCAGCCCTGTGAGATGTCTGGTGGCAGTGCTGGGCGCTGGGGGAGCCTCTGCCTGCACATGCTGCGGCACAGAGGTGGTTGTGCCATAGAGCCATGTGCGTCTGACGGTGCTGAAGGTAGCCGAGCTTCCTGTCCTGGCTGGTGGCCATCCAGGGCCAGGAGGAAAAATACTTTTTTGGAGCCTGGCACACACCTCCCTCCTGATGGCACAGCACTGGGCGGTGGCATCTCATTCCCAGGGAGGAGAGGAGCACAGGGGAGCTCTCACACTTATCTCTGTCACCAATATCGAAGGGCTCGGTAAAGCAGAAATGACGCCCTGCCACCAATGCTGCCTGCACGACAGTCCAATCTGTTCCAGTGCCACGGGCACTGAACCCCAGTGCACCATCCCTATGTGGTGCCAGTACCACTGCTTGGGGTCTGCAGCCTGGCACGCTCATCTCCCCAAGGAGTCCCTTGCCGAGCCCACTGGGAACAGCAATGGCATGTCCCTCCATGCCGCCTCTGGCATGATGGGTCACATCAGCAGACACACCTGATGCCTCAGCAAACCACATGAGTTTGGGGATATTCTTCCTTCCTCGCTCCAGCGAGGCAGTGACAAGGACAGGGAGATGGCTGCGTGTGCACGCTGACTCTGGGGCTGCGACAGATCTCAGACCCGACAGCCTGGAAGGGCCTTGGGGTGGTGGGACACAGTCCAACACCTCAGCTGAGCTGCCTGAGTGGTCATCTGGGGCCTCCAGGGACCCCACCTCGGTCTACCAAAGGCCACTTAAATCCCTTTCTGGATCCCCAGTGCTGGCCACAGCCCCGACTGTCTCACCTGGTGGGCGTGCAGGACTGTGAGGATGATGAAGTCCTTGGCCTTCCTGTGACAGAAAGGAGAAACGAAGGTGGGTGGGACCTCACGGTGGTGGAGCTCAACACGTGCATTTGGCTATCAAGAGGGCACATTCCACCCTCCTCAGCCCAATGGTGGCTGGGACCTTCGTGGGCTCCTCGGGGTGCTCGGTACTATGGCTGTGGGTGCCCCTCCAGTGCTGCCCACCCCTTGACCAGCCAGGCACAGCTACGGCACTTGCTCCAAGGCACTCCCCTTGCTGGGGCTGAGGCTCCCCCACACCAACAGTGACCACTGGTGACAGTGCAGCCTGGGGGTGTACACTGAACCCCGAGGCTCCAGTCCGGACACAGCAGCCTGGCACAAGCCCTGTCCCCTGAGGTGATGAGGGATGAGTGTTGTCCTCACCTGACAAGCTCGATGAATCTCTCTCTGGGGGCTTCACTCACGTCCTCATCATTGATGGCCAAGATCTGGTCTCCTGGCAGGAGTTTATCCTCAGAGGGGCCGCCTGCCAGGAGAGAGGGTCAGCCCAGGCGTCCAGGGGCTGCAGGGCTGGGGGGAAGCAGGAGGGTCTCAAGCACCCCCAAGGCATTTGCCGGTGTATGTGGCTGTGGAGGGCATCCCGCAGGCCCACGGAGGGGACAGGTAGGCCAGGGAGGGGTCCCACCAAGGGAAGGTGCCACTGTGCTGCCTGGCACCCTGCAGCAGTGTCCAGGGACCCGCCACCGCACACCCTACCTGCTGCCACCGAGCGCACCACCACCGGCCTCTCGCTGCCAGCCACAAAGCCAAATCCGTAGCGGGGGTGGCGCTGGACCGTCACCTGTCGGAGCGTGTCCGAAGGCAGCTGCCCACATTCCATATCATCGCCACCACGCTCCTCCGGCATCACATGGCTGCGCTGCGGAGCGGAGGGGCAGGCTGTCACACACCCATCACAGCTGCCCTCCCAGCTCATCCCAAGCCCTCTGCGACCTGGAGGGCAGCCCCATCCCACCTGCCTCCTGCGTCACCGCTGGCACTGCGGGTCCCGGAAGCTTGCTGGGAGATCCGCAGCCCCAGTGGTGCCTCTCAGTGCCCGTTCCTGCCACAGCACCAGCAGCTCAGGCAGGGGGACATTCATGGAGATGACACACCCCAAGGGTAAGTCATGCCATCCTCTCCCAGCACCTCGCTGTCCCATCCCTGTCCCAGCATCTCACTTCATTAAATGGGAGACCTGTGCGGGATAAACTCCTGGTGGTGTGACTGTGGCCATTACCTGAAGGATGCCACTGCCACGAGGTTCAGAACAGGTGGCAGCCCTGGCATGGCCGGAGTGCCATCTCTCTGCCCATTCTGCAGAGATTTAAGAGCAAACTCAAGGGTTGGCTTTTTCATGTCATGTAACACAGCTGTACAATATCAGAAATAAGTGGAAACAAGTTCAGCCAGTCTAAAAACTGGGATTAAGGCAGGCTTAGCCATGGCTGCTGGCACTACAACTGAGTCTCCACTGCCAGCCCCAGGACTCCTTGAAACACTAACAGCCGGAAGCCAGGAAAACCCAGCCTAGGGTAAGGTCATGCCAAACCTGCCCTTGGCATCCCAGAGCAATGCCAGCTGTGGCTCCAGGCCGCTTGGCAGGGCTGTGAGTTTGCTACCCGGGAGCAATCCCAGCACCATTGGGATGGCAGTGGAGCACAGCACAGACAGATAGCAACGTGCACAGCTGTGACCAGAAAAACAGTGTGATGAACGCACCATTGTTTCTGTGCTGCTCATTGCTTGTTCCTGTCCAGGCTATTTAGCCTGCTTAAAAAAGATCCTTCCCAGCCTTTTGGCCACACATGAATTGTTTTGTCTCTTATCAGTTTAGGATTTGATGCATCATCCATTTAATGCAATCTGTCTGCATTTCCAACACCCCCTGCCCATTCCCAGCACTGCATGTTGGCACCCATTGCAGAGTGAAGAGGGATGGCACATGGTGCCGAAAGAGGATGGGAGCTTCTTGCAGCTCTGCGACAGCACATGAGCAGCTTTGGGCTTGAGCACATCACTGCCAGGAAAGCCAGCCCTGATCCCCAGGTGACCTGTCTGAATAACCTTTAAGGAAGCAGAGGCTGGCCCTGGCCTCTTGCCTTGTCTCCCATAGGAGCCAGGTGGGCTCTGGGAACCAGGTGCCTCCACCCAGTGTCAGGGATACAGCGCTGGCTGTGGATGAGCTGTGCTCACCCTGACCCATTCCAGGTTCCCAGTCCGATGGGCACCCGTGGCTTTCCCCTCTCTCATGAAGCGGCACATGGCTGGAGAAGTAAAACAATGAGACCCAGGGAAGGGAACTGCTGAGGAGCAGAAGAGTGTAGGCATCTCCCAGGGTGGCGGGGGAGTCCTGCACCCGTCAGCGGTCCCAGCGGGGATGCAGCATCCGCAGGCGTGGGGTGCAGGGCCAGCTTCATCACCAGGAGAGCGCAGCTGCGGGGATGTGCAGGTGAGACCACGTCCCCTGCAACTGGCTACGCGCCACCTCATTAGCTGCTCTGCTACTCCCATGAGCATTTAAAAGAACAACAGCAATAACAACAACAAAAAAACCACACAATTCAATCAATTTTCTCAAACGAACGCTATCCAAAGCCATTGTCTGTGGCTGAAAAGGGGACTGAATGCAGCACTGCATCTCTGCACGCTCGGTATGGCCGAGGAGAATGTCTACTGTTTGCAGAGATGGAGCTGGCTGCCAAGAGACAGCAGAGCTGCCGAGTTGCTGGCTTCCCAGGTGATGCCCCCCCACTTTCATACCCCGCCCCCTCCCCCTCAAATGTCCGCAGCAGCTCCAGCCCCCACACTGAACAAGCCCCCCCAGTGCATGAACATGAGGATGAACTGCGGGGCTCGAGGCACTGGGATGCTTCAGAAATGTGCCTGAGCTCAGTGCGATTGTGCTGGAGAAACCGAGGCAAGAGTTTGCTCACTGAGTCACAGCCATCTGTCCTTTTATGTGCAATTTGGGAGTGGGTCTCAAACCACACACCCCACCCCAGCCCCCTCGCTCTGATGCCCAGGAGCAGCAGCCTCTCAGGCAGCTGAATTACCATCAGAAAAGCTTAGTGGGGAAATCTTCGCTGCTTAAATGGACAAAAAGAAAAGAAAGCACACCTCATTTCAGCCACAACCAGTTTGCCGTCCAGCGTTAAAGGGAAGAGGGGAATAAAGAGCTGGATACCGACAATAAAATTCCTTTACCAGGCTCTTAAGCTGGTCCTCTCCTGATAAGACTTCGATGCTTCAGAAGCATTACCAAGAAATTAAATAAAAGAGGACCAGTGTCCTTGTAAGCAGGACTTAGCCACTCCCAGAGAAGCAGTACTGTGCTCAGCAGCAGGTACGATTTGCCTTCTCCCAGCTGCAGCTCTGAACGTCCTTCCTGTGGCAGCTCTCCCATGCTGGGCTTGAGGCACGACTTGTGCTCGCCCTGGACCAGAGCAAGAGGTTGGAGAAAACCAGAAGCAGCAGTAGGTAATGCTCTCCCTAGTACTGGTAATTACAGCTCGGCTGCACCCCAGGACCGCAGGAGCCATTGCTTCCCTGAAGCCTGTTTTTTTGTGTTTCTTCTAATTCCTGGAGAAGTGCACTGGGCTGCAATCTCTCAGCCTCGCTCTTGCAGCAGAGAACTGGGTCTATAAAACAACAGCTGGAACTCAGCAGCTCTGCCTCATCATCAGCATTCAAACCCAGGCCCATCCCAGGCTCAGAGGCTGGTGTTATGGGCCATGCTGCTTGGAAAACACCTGCCACTGCCCTCGGTGGGCACAGACCAGTGGCCTCATCCCACCACAGGGAGCAGATGGCCATTCATGTCTTATGCCCCCACCCTGCCTATGTCCGTGCCTGCCTACTGCCCACCCCCAGCCTGAGAGGATGCACTGTGTCCCTTCATGTTCCGGGGACCACCATGGCACAAGGCCACTGAGTCACAAGGCCATAGGAAAACGGCTCAGCACAAGGTAAAAAGACTCGCCAGGAGAACCACCCCTGTGCCTGTCAGTACCAGGAGCCCACCACAGATGTGCCCTGCGGGGGGATGTCTGCTCCTCACCCAGCTCTTCATGGTGTCTTGACCAACATGGCATGAAGATATCCCCCCTCCTGGGGCTTGGGTGCTTATCTTCTGTGCTCAGAGCTCAGTCACTGATACAGTCATGCTCTGCCGCTCAAGGTAAGAGAGACATCAGCTCTGTCCAGTCACTCCCCACCACAATATGTCACCAAGGGATGTGCCTTCAGCTTCCTGAGCACCTTCAGACCTCTGTGCTACAGAGCAGGGCTGAATCCAGAGCCCTCATTCCCCTCAAGACAGATAAAGGCAGAGCAAGAGTTACTCAAAAGCTGACACGTACATTTTTACTTTCCTACTGTAATAAATCTCTGCTCCCTCTGAGGAGTGAGTTTTTAGTGCTTTTAGTGCTGACTGACCATCTCTGCTAGCGGGAAAAGCCACCAGACCAAACCAGTACCACCTGCCTGGGAGGAGTGATGGTGTCCACCTATCCAGGACACTCGCACCATTTCCAACTGCCTTTAAACAGGACAGTACCAGTGGAAACACTTCCTGCAGCTGAAGAAGGGCTTACGGCTGAGCCTCAGGATGGGCAGTGGGTACGGAAAGGTCTCGAGCTTTTTGTGGAGGGGCACTTTGCACAGATGGTGCTGCAAGGGTGGGTGCCAGCTCTCCTCCCCCTTCCTCTGCTGCTGTGAACACCCTGAGAACAAACAGAGCCTGTGGATTCCTGTCTCTCCTGCTGCAAAACTGAGCCCAGCTCTTCCATCTGCTGGGCTGCAGTTGGTGAACGGCTTGCGAGGCACGTGGGATCCTGAGCACGTGTGGCAGCAGCAGGAAAAGCTGGGGAATAGGCCAAGAAGTGTTTTTATGGGGAGCATATGGCAGCTCTAGCCTCGTGTGCTGGTCTCCATCTCAGACGGAGCCCACAGAGCTGCCAGGGCTTGTGGGGACAAAAGCAGAGCGGGCAGAGCTGGCTGGCGCGGGACCCACCGCAACATGAGTCTCTGCTCCATCAGCCCTGCACATCTGTGCCCAGCAAGCATCCAGTCACCCTGGAAGACACTGTTTGGACCATGTTAACATGTCAGATGTCCCCAGCAAGGGCAAACAGATAATTCCAGACCACTGCAAAGCTGCTCAGACACGCAATGCTCATGGAGGTGGCTTTTGATGGCCCTGGCTTGGCAGCTGTTCATGGCTGGTTGAAGTGAGGGTGGCTGGACTGAGGGGTGCCAGCCTGGCTGCGACTGATGTTAAAGGCAGCAGAACGACTCAGGCCTTCACGGCTGAAGTCTTTCATGAACCCAGCCTAGAGAACTGCAGCCTGCATATGGCTCTGCCATATGGCCCAGGACTTTACTCCCTGTGCTCCAGCTTGGATTTGCTGTCAATATTAGGAAGCAATTTAAAATCAGTAGAGCTCTTCAAAAGGATTAGCAAGGGTTAGTTAGCTTTACTGTTGGCGCTGGGTCTGTTCTGAGCTGGCAGGTACACCAGGTATCCTGCTGGTACAGACGTTGAGTGCCAGATGGCAACGGTTCGAGGGCAAAAGTACTACGGGCTTTCAGTGCAGGAACAAGCAGACGGCAAACAGCATACCCCAGTACAGCCAGAGCTGAGCTGCTGGAGAGGCCAGAGAGTGGCCAAAGGCAGCTGTAAATAACGAAGCAGCAGGTGCAGCCTGGCTCCGGACAGCAGCCGCAGCTCTCTGCTGCTCAGCCTGCAGCTTTTTAAATGGTCCTGGTATCTCAGCTAGAGATAAACATAGGCAGAGGGCAAGGACGGATGGGGGCCAGGTGGAAATTCCAGGACCTGTGATACCCCGGGGTGGCAGAGAGGGATGGAGAGGGGTTCAGCCCTCCAGCAGGGTGTGGGACTGGCCTGACCTGGCACTCAGAGCTGTGTCTTGGAAGGTGAGAGGGACCATTCCCAAAGTAATGCTGCTTATTAACAGAAAATACAGCATGAGCATGGCTAAACAAAGACCCAGCACCCCAATCTCCAGACACGCACAGGTCAACACAAGAGACAGCTTCTGCGCAGGGAGAGACTGCCCTGAAACAAGCCCTGTGAGACATAGCCAGAAGCACCACCAAGAATATGAAGCCCACCCCGGATCACACCTTCCGCAGGCAAACACAAACATCATCTTCCCCATCTAAGACTCGAGCTCTCCAGCCTGGAAAGAAAAGGAAGAGGGACTGTGATGGGGCCCTTTAAAACCAGCCTGACATGGGGCAGGGAGCCAGCATCGCCTGAGAACAGGAGGGCACCTGTGGAAGGAGGTTTAAGACATGGAAAAGGCAGGATTTTGCCACCCATGAGCCAATTAATCCCTGGAGCTCACTGCCACAGTATGCTGGGGAGGCTGTAAATTCAACTGGGTTTGAAAAGCAATACCAGCTACTAAAGCCAGAGACCTTCAAAATTCCCATGCTACAGCTCCCAAAACCTGGGAGAATTTAGACCAAGAAGAGTCAGATCAGAGCTCAATACCTGAGCCCCTGTCTCCAGCACATGGATGGGCGCGTACCCACCTGTGTGTGTCAGGCCACGGGCATGGGCTCCCCAAGAGGCGCGTGAGCACGGCAGAGATGGGACCCCGATGGCACGCACCCGAGCGTTGCTGCCAGCTGCCTTCAGGAGGTAGTGGGGCTCCAGGGCAGGCGCTTGGCAGCAGCACCGCAGGGCATCGGGTACCTGTGGGAGAAAAGGATGCCGAGTGTGAGATGATGAAGACCTCAGGGTGTCCACACACACAGCCTGGCTGTGCCCGCACAAACTGGGGACAGGCTGGGCTGCTGTGCAGCCTGCCTGAATGCCTCCCAAAGACAGGGGGTTGCCTCATTTGTGGGGGTTTCCACACTGTTACAGACACCATTCTCCTATAAATGTGAATTGCTTTCACCTGAGGGCTCCCACCATTTTCTCTCCAATTTTCCCTATGATTTTTGGCTGTTTAAGGGACTTTTGTTCTCCCCAGCTGGAGAAGCACTTTGCTGAGAAGAGGATCAAAGCAAAATCCTTTAGCAACAGTGTCAGGCCCAGAGGCTCGTGCTCCTGCGTCACTCAGCATCAGGCAGGGGAGCTGCACACTGGGGCTGTCAGCAAAACCGAGCTGAGCTGGAGAGCCTGGGCCAGAGGAGAGGGACTTGGGACAGGCAGGGTGGCCCTTGCAGGGCTCCAACCACTCTACCTGCAATGAGAGCTGTGGCGAGAGGAAAGTCTGGCTCCTCTCTAGTGCATTGAGTATCTGCCCTGAGCACGGGCTGCAAAGACACACCATGGGATAATTTTTTTAGGGTATTTTTCTCTCCCTTTGGGGATGTCCAAGCGGCTGGGCACTCATCTAGGGCTTGGGAGAAACTGGTTTCCAGCCTCCTCTGCTACCATCCGCCACGGTAACCGCAGGCACGTTACCTTCGTGCACTCTTTGGTGGCGCTCCAGCGGTGTCAGTGGGCAGGAGCCCTCCTCGCCCAGCCAGGGCAAGGCTGGGGAAGACGTTACAGGCTCGGCAGGGTTTTTATCTCTGTGAGGACTATAGGAATACAGTAAACAGTCAACACTGGACTAAAATGAGATGAACGCATAAGAGGATTAATCAGAGGTATGCAGCGATGGAATAAAATTCGCAGCACTTTTCTCCCCTAGTTGCATGACACTTCGACTACGTGACAGGAGTGTGGAGCCTCTCCTGCAAGAGACCCCAAATGCATGCAGCATGTCCCCAGAGCCTTGCGCTCCTTGGGGACCAGCTGTGGCTGCTGCATGGCATGGCTGCTCCTCTCCGGCAGCGAGGCAGCAGGAGCACGGCTCCCTCCACGCCTGCCCAGGCACCAGGCAAGGGATCCCCTAGCTGCTCGCCTTGCTCCAAAGGATTTGCAGGAGAAGTTTATTGCTGCACACAAAGTCCAGAGGGGAGTTAAACAAAGCAGGGAGAGTTACGGATCCTTTACATCCCATTAGTGAGAGGGCACAGTCTGCATCCCCTCCCAGGCAGCAGTGAGGAAGATTCAAGGAGGCTGTCAGCCCCTCTCTCCCAGTGCCACAGAAAGAGGCTTGAAAATCCAATCAAGCACTTTCCTTTGGGCCCTCATGTACCCCAGGACTTTCACTCTGAATTACAGAGAGCAATTTGCTCAGCTGATGACTTGCTGGAGGTTTTGGGGACTGCCATCTCCACTCAGCGCAGCACAGAGCAGGGAAGGAGCCAGGTGGAAGGGATGCCAACAGAGGCAGGACTGCAGAAGTGACAGCAACACCGCCAGCCCAGACGGCTGCTTGACAGTCCCTGGGTGCAGAGGGAGCATGAGTTGGACCCATTAACTCACCCAGCAACTCCCAGTATGGTCCAGCAACCCACAGCTCATCCCTGCCAGCCCGTCCAGGGTAAGAGCTTGCCTTGACATAGAGGTGGCAAATCCTGGCGCACTTCTGGCAGCATAAGAGAGAAGATGAGAAGGTCCCCCCGAGCTATCACAGCACTGGCCCACGAGTTTTCCTGCATGGCAGCGGGGACTGTTGCACCAAGCCCCCGATACTGTCACGAGCCTTGACCAGCGCTACACAGGCACCTGTTTACAGGAGGTGACAAACACAGCATCACTGGGTCTCTCTCCACCCCTGCCTTTTCTGGGAGCCCTTTCCATGCTCCGAGGCTCACTAAAGCTCTTGAGCTGATGCCAGATAAAGGCAAAACCATTAAAAAAGGCAAAAAGCAAAGGAGCAGGGGGAGCCTTTGAGCACGATGCTTTCAGCCTGAGGCTGCCAGCATTTCTAGAAGAGAGGCTTAATTTATACTTCTTTATAATCTCTTTATAACCCGCTCTGAGCTCTGCTGCCTGTGCCAGCGTGCTCCCAGGGGCACAGGGCGAGGAGGGGACCCTGCAAGCTGCAGCAAGTGGGCTTGCGAGTGCGGTGCACCTCCGAGGTAGCCAGGTTTATATTTAGAGACACACCTGCTGATGTGTACTCTGTTTCTACATGTGTGTGTACAAACACTGCACCAAACTAGCAGCCTCAGGAGAGCGTCTGTCTGTTTGTCAACAGGAGACACACGCGTCTCTCCAGCCACATGTCTGCTCGCCCACAAAACACCCAAAGGTGCTCACCTGGGGAAACGGTGCGGGCACGGGGATGTGGAGCTGCTCCTGTGGTGGCACAGCCTGAAAAGTGTGCCCCAGGGTCCCCGTGGGATGCATGCAAGCACCCTTCCCTGTGGGATGCAGGTACATACGGTCCCTCGTGGGATGAAGGCACCTGGGGTCCTCATGGGATGCATGCATGCATGGTCCCCAGTGGAACGCTGGCACCTGGGGTCCCTGTAGGATGCAGACACACACAGTCCCCTGTGGGACACAGGCAGGGATACTGGGAATGTCCAGGGGATCTCCCTTCCACCAGGGCCAAATACCACCCAAAAGCTACTGCGTGCCCACAGCACACATCCCTGCTGCTCACTCACCAGGCTGCCTGCCCACTGGCACACGGCCCCAGTGCTCTGCCAGGGCTCCCACGCAGCACCCAAGGTCACACTCGCCTGGCTGTGGCAGAAGCACAGATGCCAGTGCAGCCTTTTGGTCCCTGGTGTACCAGATGGGACCAAATTACCAGCAAGAGCGCTCGTTACCGCTCGTTACCTCTCCAGCACTCGTTACCGACACACTGTGCGGGTGCCCCTGCCGCCTGCAGTGTGGTTCTGCCCATGCCAGCAGGCGCTGCTCTGCGGGGCCATCGCGGTTCACACGCGCCACAGCATTTGGAAAGCATCAATAATGCAGAGAAACACCCCAACAGGTTTCTAAACCAGACTAAATTATTTATAAATGATTGAGGTCATGAGTTTTCTTCCCTTGTCAGATGAGGGTGAGCAACAGCTCAGGCTGCTGCTGGCAGGTGAGCTGCGACCGCCCCAGACAGAGCTGGCACGCTGGCCATGTCCCGCGCACGGCTCCTGGTGGAGATGTCCATGTGGCTGCTGCTGAAGGCATGGTAATGCTGGCAGGCATCTACGCACTCAGCTTCATAGCAGCAAACCTCAGCACTCCTGCTGCATAAGAATCTGATGATTTTCTGAGTTCTTGCTGTAGTAATTAGCTTGATCAGCCCATGCAAATCAGTTTCTATTTGAAACCAGCCTTATTTAATGGGAGCAGCTCAGTATTTGCCTCCTTAAGTTTTCACACAGATCAATCTTCCCCATTTCATGTGTGAAAGGCAACTGGTCAGGGAATGGTTTCACCTGTCCCAGCACAGGACCCAGCTCGGTGTTTGCCAGCAATTTTCCGGCTTCATTTCTCACACATGAGTTGATATTGTTTCCAGAAACAAAGGGGCTTAGGCTCTGAAAACCCATCTCCTCTGGCAATGGATTATGTCGTTAGATTGTTCCAATCATTTAGAGGAGCGTTTGGATAACTGAATTTACACCATTTTGCCCTTGGTGTCAGTGGGTTCAGGAGAGCCTCTCTGCTGTGGCCTATTTCGAATAGGCAAATCAACCACACACAAGGAGATTCATTTTGTAAGCTGCAAGCTGAAAAAGCAATGCCAGTTCTCATCTATTTCTGGCTGACATTTTATTTAATAGGCTATTCATTTGCCCCGGCGTCCCCAGCAGCAGTAACAACTACCTCTTCAACCTCCCATAACTCACCACGAGCACCTTTCCTGGGAGCCAAACCAGGGGTCCTGGTGTCTCAGCGGGATTTAACTCTCCTGATCCCCGTGGGAGCATGCATATTCTCTGCCTGGCAGTTAATGAGCCCTCGGGGCAGGGGTTCCCCTGATAGCTGTGTCCTAGAGGAGGCTGATTGCATTAGCAGTGGCGAAGGCATTAAGCCAGCTGCCCTGAGCTGTTCAATGCTGCATCCTCAGCGCTGGCTCCAGGAGCCTTGAGCACCCCCATGTCTTCCAGCACTGACTGATAACCCCAAATGCACAGATAACCCCAAGACCTCATCCCCCAGGCCTGATCCTTCCAGGCACACAGAAGCCTGAACTCCCTTCAAACCACTGGGACAGGGTCCCCCTGAACTCCTTAGAGAGCCTGGGCTGGAGCCCAAGCCCACTCACGCAGACTGGGTCTGTGCTGCACAGACCTTCCCCAGCTCCACGGACCCCGGACCAGGTGTTTTGGCATGCTCTGCCCCAAGACATGTACAAGCCCACCAGCCAGTGAAACCCCTGGGATGCACACAGGTCTGCTCTGAGCCCCTGCCCAGGGCCCACAACCCTCTTGCTGCCTGTCCTGCTTGGGTTTGTCTCACTCCCTTCTACTTCTTTTCTGTTCATCTCCAGAGCCCTCCTACAGTGCTCCCGGCTGATCTGCAGGGGCTTTAGCTCACTGTCCCCCAGGCTGGACTTGGCATCTCAACCCTGGCCAGGGCAGGTACAGGGAGCAGGTCCCAGAGGCTGTGCTCCCAGTGCTCCCAGACCAGGCTTGCACAGGGCAGACACTAAGCCTAAATGAGTTTTGCCACAGGGAAGAACTTCTCTGGCAGAAAGGAAGGGTGATGTCTGGAAGGGTGTCTCAGCCCTGCACAGAGGGGACAGGGCTGCCAGGAGGGAGCTGGGCAGCAGGGTGAGGAGCTGTCCCTGGGAATGGAGCGTGTGCTTGAAACAGCCAGCTGCCCTGGGAGACCAGAACTGGCACAGCTCTCCCCACCAACTGCGCTGTTCTCCTCTTTTTTTCTCCCTCTTCTTTTCTCTAATTTATCTTTTTGACACGTTCAGTGATGCTCCTGCAGACTGAAAACAATAGAGACAGAGTTTCAGCCAAGGCAATTTCGGAGCTGCATCAAAGCTAAAATAACCCAGGCATGGAGCAGCTGAGCAAAGACATCTCAGTGAGGGGGGACAGAGCAGTGTGGGTGTCCTGTCCCCCTCCACAGCTCCGACTGCCTGGCTGGCTGGTATAGGGGACAGTGAGTCCCACCCAGAAGCTCAGTGTCTCGATTTCCTCTGCTTGCCTAAAATCCCCTTCTGGCCCTGGCAGCATCATTTCTCCCCTCCCATGGATGCGAGCCTTCACCCCAGCGCAAAGCCAGTCTTCACAGCTGCAGCTAAGTACCTATTTGCCTGACACACCGGTGCTGTACTCTGCATAGCAAGCACCAGCTTTTGCTTTCCTGACCTTACAGCCCTGCAGAGCAACCTATATCTTCCAGGTAGAATTTTTTTTTTCATACACATGCTACGCTGCTGCTACAAAGGAGCTGTGAGGGATGGACAGACAGGTGGGGAGAGGTGGCTGATGAGCTGATTTCTGCCAAGCAAATATCGTATCTGGACTCTTAAAAAGGAACAAGACACAATCTTCAGCATGACTCAGCCTGCAAATGCATGCTGCTTCCCAGCCCCACCGCTGGGACTGCTGCATCCCTATGGCTCAGACACTGTCCGACGAGGGAGTGGTTCATGGCTGCTGCCCCAGCACCCACCTCAAATGCATCTCACAGCCAGGACAGGAAGAGCCAGGCAGCTCCCGAGAGGCAGACAGGCGGTGCGTGTGGAAAGGCAGTTGGGCAAAACAGGGGCTGATGCTCTGCAGCAACGAGCTGTGTGTGGCTGACATGTTACTCGGTCTCTCACAGACCTCCTGAAAGCAGCTGTCAGAGCCTGTCTTGTTCCAGCTCCCTGCCTCTCCAAACACGCCGGTAATTTTGCTTTGCCGTGCATGTTCCCAGTTTGTTTCTCTCTGAGAGTGAAAGGGTTTGAGCACTGGGAGCCTCACTGGTCTTAGAGAGCATCAAGAGTACCCAGCAGAGCAAAGAAATGGAAGGCACAGGACCACAAGCATCCCCCTGGGCTGGTTTGTGATGGCATCTGGCATCCCAGAGCTCCTGCAAGAGGGACAGTGGTCTGTACAGGACGTTGCTCGCATCCTGGGTCAAGTTGAGGGGGCTGGGGAAGGCAGAAGGGGATATGTCCTTCTGTTCCTGTGTTTTACATGCGAAACTCCACATTCAGCTCCAGGGTTAACTGGGGGGGCTGGGCAGGATCTGCCTCAAGCACCTTCTCTGGGTGAGCCCCACATGAGCATCTCCAGTTCCTTCCTTCCTAAAGCAGCTCCCTGAGCCTGGCAGAGGTCAGTGCTACCCCAGCCCCAAGAGCCAATGCCATCCCCACCCGCTCCCCAGCCAGGGCATCATGAACGCCATATGCAGTGGCAGCTGTGGCTCACCCAAATGGGTGCAAAACCCCTTGCTGGGGCTGGGTGGGAGCGAGCCCCAGAGCAAGTCACAGCAATGCTGGGCTCCTGCCAGAGACGTGAATCTTCTAAGGGAGGTACTCAGCATCACTTCCTCAGACCAGGGGGATGTTAGACCTCCCTCCTCTCCACCCTCCTCCCAGCCGGCTCCATCTCCATCTCCATCTCCATCTCCATCTCTCTGGAGGATACAGCCCAGTGCCGATTAATGTGGGGCTGAGCATCTTCCTGAGGACATGCAAATAAAACCACAGCCCTTCTCACTCCTTAAACACGGGGGAAAGAGTTCCCCACACTGCCTGTTTATGATAAATGCCATAGTGCGGAAGCCAAAGAGTGACAGCTCTGAAGATGGCATGTCAACTCCGGCTGTCCCAGGAGGACCTGTCAAACTGTCACACAGCATTAGCTGCAACACTTTACTGCACGGTGCCCTGCAACCCACACCACCACGGGCTGCGGCACCCCTGCTGTGCCACAGCACTCAGAGCCCCCAGGTCCCTCCGTTACCCCTCTGGGCAGCCCTCTAGCCAAGGGGCGCCAGCCACCACTTTTGTCACTTGGCCCCTGGCATCAATTCTGCAGCAGGACACCCACGGCCTGCTGCTCACGGGCTTTGCAGACCATGACAGACCGATGGGAGCAGGCTGAAACAACCAACTGGCTGCGACTTGAGCACCTGCTCCCCATCCCCTCCCTTGTCCATCCCACCTGCCCATCTGCGCGCCTGAGCCCCTGCGGTGTGAATAGATCTGCCTACAGCATCACTACTTTGCTTTCACTAAGAGGGATTGAAACAAACTCGTTTGGTGACAGGTCAGACCTGCTGCTGGGCAGTGGCCGAGCCTCGGAGGAGAGGTGGCACTGCCCAGCATGGCAGCAGAGGCTCCCTAAAGCACTGTGCCCTTCACACCGGCCACGTTAGCATTTGGAGAGCACTGCAGGGCCAGGACGTACACTGCTCCTCATCTGCAAGTGAAACCACTGCCCGGGGTCTCCACAGCTGTTGCCTTGGCACTTTGGTGAATGACAATTGGTAGCCACTGGCAGGAACACGTCAGATGACTTTGTCTGTCCTGAGTCACAAGAAGCGGGATGGAGAGATGAAGCTGGGCCTTGGGAGCTCGCCTCCCCTTCCTCCACCTTCTGAGACCAATGCTTTGAGGCAGCAACCAGCTCTGGCAGCTGTGAGACCAGGGTCAAGCACTGCTGGCTGTCTGGGCACCAGATGGGCCACGGATAACACAAGGGGCAGCTGCAGTCCCGCGAGGCCAGTCAAGGAACACCTCTCCCTGACACTCTGAGTTTGGCTGAGAGCATCAAAATCACCCCCCAGAGACGTCAACAAGGAGCCACCAGCCTCCGCTGCCTCCTTGGCTTGCTCCAGGCACAGCTTCTCCCATTTCCTACTTCACTGTCCAGAATAAAATCCTTCTGCTAGCCTATAAAAAAGGTAATCAAAATGATAACAACAACAATCAAACTTTCTCAGCAGATGAGCCAGTTGATCCTTAATACCTCCTGGCTCCCAGCAGCTCATTGTCACTGGGAGATGTGAGCTACAAGCTCTATCCTGGTGATACGATGGACATCCATCTGGGAAAGCTGGGAGGCTCCCAGGGCAAGGAGTGGGAAGAGACACGTAGAGGGTTCAGTTCAAGCCCTGGAGTTGAGTGATGACCGAGGCAGTGGCCAAGCCCTCACCAGGGTGGAATGGTTTCCATAACAGCCCTATGCAGTGGAGCACAAAGGATGGAAGGCCACCAGGATGGGTGGACAGAAGGCCACCAAGGCAGATGGAAGGAAGGCCATCAGGACGGGTGGAAGGAAGGCCACCAACCCAAAGGGCATCCTGGGAGAAGGTCAGTCACAGCCCTGCAAACTCTTCCAACTCAGAAAGCCACCCACTGGGCAAAGGTGCCCTGGGAGGGAGGTACATACAGGACCTCAGGAAAGAGGAGCTGGGCTCCAGGCCCATCGTCTTGGTGCTAGTTTCATACAAAACAGTCTCTCCTCCTGCCTGTTAACCAGGCATGGTAACAGTCTCTCTACAAGCCCGAAGGGTCACAATGAGGTTGGAGGGGAGCAGGCAGCCTGCCTGGCTCCAGGGGAAGATGACTAGCACAGACCTCTCTCCTTGTTGAACATGCTGGGATGCTCTGGCACCCTATGGGCACTCGGATAGCCAGCTGCTCTGAGCTGGGGAGGGAGCTGAGCCTCTATTCATGCCTGACAGCTGGCAGGGAGCTGCATGGGTGCCAGGGAGGAAGGAGACCTCACAGGCTTCCCACTTGTGCTCAACCTCAAAACCAATTATCCTCGTTGCAATTGAAAAGGAGGAAAGACAAAACTCTCTGACTCAGAGCACCTGCAAATCATGGAGCCAGTGCCCACAGCAGAGGAAGAAGGAGCAGATCTCCCGGAGGCACAGCTCCAGCCTATTCACATATTGGGGACGGTTACGCAGCAGCACTTCCAGTAAAGACAGGTAGTACCACAAATCTGCAGGACAGGGATAAGAAGCTCCCAAGCCCTTGGTCACCTCCTTACAGCCACACCAGTCCTGCTGCTGCAGACATGGTGGCCGAGGTGTTTCGGTAGCTACAGGCAATAAGAGGCTCAGGGTCTAGAGGCAGTTTCCAAATGATGCCCTAGGGCCTCTGAGGCAGAGACTCAGCAATACTGACTCAGGGATGCTTCCCAGTCTCCTCAGAGTTGTGGCTGGGGACATCGCTTACACCCTGTGTGGGACTGGGAGATGGGAGATTTATGTGGCCCAGCTGCTTCACAGACAGGCAGGAGCAGGGCTCTGCAGCCAGATCACGCAGGAACTGGGAGACCTGCAGGTGTTACACCTGGCCTTTGCTCTTCATGCCAAGCAGAGCGATTCCTGGGGAAGAAGTCTGTGCTGAAGCTTGCGTAAAAAACCGGCACCTTCTCAGCAGAGGAGCCTGCAGAAACTGTGGTTGGCACACGTGAAGTTCAAGCCATTTCCACAGGACTCGCTGTTGAACAAGGGCCAGGTAACCCTTGAGCAGGTAGCAAGGGAAGGCATTGCCAGAAAGAGATCTCCTCTGAAGAGCTGAGACAAAGCAAACCCTGGCAGCCTCCTCTTGCAGAGCCAAGGGATGGGAACTCAGACCGGAGCATCCAGCTTCTCACACACAGCCACGATATCTTTCTCCCTCCCCCGAGGAACCCACGGGTCTGGGACCCCAGCTCTCTAGGCAACACTCCCTTAGCTCAGACCTGGGTTCTCTCTGGGACTAGATGATTTTGACTGAGGAAAGCACTTAAAAAAAAAAAAAATCAGCATTTTATTGCAGTTAAGCATCAGTGAGGCACACGCTATGCTGTGTCGGTTGTGATCGTACAGACCCTCAGGTTGACGACCACAGCTAACGGAGCGGGAATGCTGCTCGTGAGGTCTCTTCTCTGTGTCTCTACCCCAGGGAGGACCAGGTATCTAACGCCTTCTCAGAAACAGCTCTCTAATCAGTAGGGTTACAGTAGGAGCAGACCTAAAGCTCTTCTGTTCAAGTTCTCTGTACAGCCAGGGAAAAGAGGAGTCTCACAAGAGCTGCTCAGAGGTGACGCGGCAGCAGCTAGGAGGAGAATAACCAGCTGCTCCACATGTGGAATACAATTCCATTAAAAGGAGTTTAAAAAAAAGCAAAGCACAAAAAAACAACTGAGCACTGAACCACTTCAAAGCGTCCTCTGTCTAACTTGAAGAAAGGATCCTCTGCCAGTGAAAGCCCCCAGCCTGGGAGATGTCCCACCACCTACCCTGCTCGTGAGACGATAACAAGCTGCTTCCAGAGGGGCTGCAGAGAGAAACCTCCATGGGGTCCACGGAGTCTCTGAGGCAAGGCGTTGGGTGCAAAGTGCTTTGAAGCCCTACCTGGTGCAGGAGGTATCGCTCACCTCCCCTGCAAGGAATCAAAGCGGGGAGTCTGCAGGGTGTGGGGCAAACACTCCCACAGTGTCCCAGCACCCCAGGCTCACCCAGCCTCAGGTTTGGCTGCCTGGGGATGGGGAGTACCCTCCATACCCTCTGTCAGAGATGGGCACTGGGCTAGGCAAGAACTGCCAGGAGGAGAGGGCACGGACTCCACCACAGCCAAGCCCCCACGCCCCACACGGCCAGAACACTTCTTCAGGGAGAAGGACCAGGAGAGGAGCCACGAGGGGTTGTTAACTGGGCATCCCACTGATGGGAAAGGGAATTAAGGGCTTCCCAGAGAGATTGGCACTGGGATCCAAATTTACCAGCATCATTCCTTGGGGATCACGAAGCCAACGTAAACTCCTGGGAGATTAAACCTGAGGAGGACATCAAACTAGCAGGGAGAGAGGAGAGGCCAGTACCGTAGGAGGGACAACGATTACAGAATTACCTGCCAGCCTTTAGGAAGATAAATGACATGAGACAATACAGATAAACCAAGACTCAAAACAGCCAGGGAGACGACTGGTGCTGGGACAGAAGCAGCCTTCACTGCCTGGCTGCTGGCAGCACACGAGCAAGGCTGGAGGGCAGAGAGGCAATAAGGAGGAGCTGAGTTGGCACAGCAGAGCCACGCCGGGAGCGACACCAGCACAGGGGAGCGGGGACAGGCGCAGCGCCCCGCTCCTGCCCAGAGAAGGGTGGGGGCACAGCGCCTGGCGCGCACCAAGCCTGGTGCTGCCAGGAGCCTCAGCCGCTGCTTAGCAGTCCGGTCAGGCACACTGATGCCGCCCGGGCGTCTGGAAGAGGATGCGCTATTTTTCCTCTTGCAGTCAGAGCTCAGGGATGGTTTAACCTCTGCACCGCAGGCCAGGCTGGTTTTTGCATTGCTGCCTGTCCCAGATGCACAGGTGTGCCAGGACCTGTGGACAGCATGCATGGGCCTCACTAGAGCAAGACACAGAAATAATCCAAGACCAGAACAGGCTCCACTTCCCCATGTTTAACGGGCAGCAAACCCCAGCACCAGCTTGCAAGCCTGCGGAGAGCTGGCTGCCTGCCTCTCCCGGAGCTGGGCACTTCCCTCGCTCTCCACCACATCCCAGACCACAAGCAGCCGCCTCCTCACAGTCTTTCCAACCTTTGCCAACACTAGGCAAGACCAGGCTCAGCTGCTTTCCACTCCAATGCAAGCTGCCCAGTTTGCCACTCCAGGTGCGGGGTTCCTGCCACCCAGTCGGCTGCTTCCCAGCTCTCCTTGGCATGGGGTGGGCACACACCCTCTGCCCGGGCCTCGGGGACAAGGGCCTGGGCTGCCCGTTCAGCCGCTGCCGTTTGGAGACATCGCCTCAGTCTCTTGGAAACACTGCCGCGTGGGAGCTGCCGCTCGGGGAGTGAGTCACACTGCCGGGCAGGCGCGGGCAGCACATGAGCGTGCCAGGCACCGGCCACCGCTCGCCCCCTGAGATCCCTTGCTCTCCCGGGTGCTGCACCGCGGTGATGCGGCGTGTCCCCATGGAGCAGCATCTCCTGTGGCTGGGTGACAGCCCCACACCGCCCACCCTGCTCCGCTGCTCTGGTAGCTGCTAAAGCACTGCCAAGCGTTTCCCAACAGCTGCCTTTCCATGCCACGGCATCAGGGAGAGAGGGAGCAACCCTGGGAAGGCAGCTCCTGCAGAGATGGAGGCCACGTGTACCACTGCGTAGAGGCATGTGGTGTGAGAAAAATCCTGTCCCCCAGCTTGGAGGCTCTGGAACCAAGGGGAAACTGAGGCACAGGTCAAGGAAGGGACTTTCAGCAGGATATCACTGACAGTGCAGAAGCCCGTGGGCAAAAGGTTGCCCTGAGCCTCCTCGCACCGGGGGAGGCATCCCTTGAGCCACAGGGCAGCAGTCCAGCCACCCCCCTTTGGGGACCACCTTCTCACCTGGCCTCAAAGATGGCACAAGCTCCCCAAAAACTGATAGGATGATAAGCGCCTCTTTTGAAAGGGAGCAATTACCACAAAATACAGATTATGCAAATACCTTAGTTACCAAAAAGATGCTCTCTGAATGCTGAGTAGGAAAGAAAAGAGCCGTGGAGAATGAAAATTCATTTAGCCAAGAGCTGCATCACATCTCTTCGAAGCACTGAAAGGCAGAGGGGCTTCCCTGGGCAGAGGGACTCCAGGAGGCCACCACAGCCCACTGACCATCACATCAGGGACAGAGATGGTGCTCAGCGTTTCCCTTTCCTCCCAAAGCACTTCAGAGCCGTTAATATCACTCCTCTTGGAAGAACGAGGAAACTGAGGCACAGAAGGAGAAGGCACTTGGCCATTAAGACCCAGCATGTGGAGAGAGAGAAGAGGTTAAGGTGCTGCTGCCAGGATGCCCCAAGACAGGCACGGAGCGGGGCACCTCGCTGCTTCCCACTCCCCGACAAGTGCTCCCAGCAGTGGGTATTCGTTGCTGTGGCATGATGGGTTGGACCTGCCAGAGACAGCTTCATGTGGAGCAGAGGTGCTGAGAGAGGCAACAAGATCACAGGGATGGGGAAAAAAATGCTACATGGGCTACCAGGATGGGCTGGGACGGCAGCAGCCACAACGACAGGCAGGAGGCTGGTTAGGGGAAGGCTAAGGGGGAACCTGTAAGTCTTGATTCAGGGACTGCCCTGCCTTGGCACATGTTCGCCCTGATGGAGGGCGATGCACACAAGACAAGGGCCATCAGGCAGCATGGCAACAGTGGCACCGTTTCACACCTGACCACCAAACTTCCCCTGGTGCAAGGCGGGTATAACAGAGAGCTGATACGATACTGCCATGCCATAACCACACAGCATCCCTGAGCTGCTTCTCACAACGTTGCTGGAGCCATCAGATCCTCACAAGGGCCTGAGCTCACAGCACCCCGGTCCCTGCCCTGCGTGAGCTCACCTGCCTTAGCAGCAGTCGCTCGCCAAGTCCCACTGATGTTGCACAGGGAGGAAGGACAACTCATGACGCAGTAAAAGCCAGCAAAGCCAGCCGCGCAATGCTATTTCCTATCCCTATGGAGCAGGGAAGCCATAAGTCAGTGGGAATGCTCTTTGCGTCATTCCCACGCACCAGTGGCAGGCAGATTTATGGTAGCGGTGCAGGCACTGCCACGCCGCGCTGGCAGCCCAGCATCCCCTCCCGCAGCCAGCGACAGCAGCAAGTCCCCAGTGGGAGCGTCTCTGTGGGCAGCACCGGTGGCCCTCTCCCACCGCCAGTACTGGCTGGCGAGAGACAGCGAAGCATCTTCTCTGGTGTTCCAGGGTGGGTGGGCACTTGTGGACTTTGCAAAACCAAGGTGCCCACCCACCTTGGAGCACCGGAGAAGACACTGCACTGCAGCAGCCAGCCCGCCGCCGGCTCAGCTGCTCCCGACAGCCTGGCTGTCCCAGCATGGGGGAACCCCGTGTTGCAAGGCAGCCCTTTATGCTCCTGGTCCTGCAGGAAGACCCTGCCCTCCCTTCTCTTGTCACAGCCCCTCTCTTTGGGCACCTTTCCAGCCCAGCCTGGTGCAGCTATTGCACACATTTAGCCTGGATCAGTGGCTAAACAACAGCCAGCCCTTCTGTTTACCCAATGACTCCTATCCACTCAAGAAGAGGAACGAGGAGAAGGAAAAAAGACCTGTGGGTTGAGATAAGAACTACTTCATCATTGAAATAAAAATAAAATAAAAATGAAAATAATAACAACAATAATAATATATACAGACAAGTGATGTACAGTGCAGCTGCTCACCACCCCTTGGCCAATGTCCCATTCCCAGTCAGCTATCCCAGAGCAGAAAAGTCCCAAAACCACAATCCTGATAGAGAGAGTAGGCCTCGGGAGCAGAACAATGAGCGAGACCTTCCAGGGGCAGCAGCCATGGGGGAAGAGAGAGTGAGAGTGACAAGAGGGGGCAAAGAGAGCTCGTCCCCAACAAACTTTCCAGTTTATAGCAAGCATGACTTTATACGGCATGGAATACCAATTTGTCAATTTAGGTGTCAGTCTCGCTGGCCTAACTCCCCCCAGGTTCTTGGACATCTGGGACGTTAGTAAACACAAATTGAAAAGTCCTTGAGCACTTATGGACACCTCTATACCATGGCTGGCTAGAGACTAAAACAAAGCATCTAATTAACTTTGTTCTCACCAAATTGGGTCCTGCAGTCTTCTTAAAAAAGGAACTTACTTTAGAAATTTAGCTTCTGTGAATAGAAAATTGATTCTGTCCCAGAGAAAGCAGGACACACACATGGGTGGTGCCACACATACGTAGACAGACCACTGGCATCACTTACTCAGGAGGTACGTGGCTCCTCCGGTGGTTGCCCTGGTGCCGGTGGCTGCTGTGGGGGCTCAGGCAGCAGGACAGGGCCAATCCAAACCAGCATCAGCAAGAGCTGCAAAGTCAGCTGAGCCTTTTCCATTTTCAGGGTGAAATGCCTTCCTGAGGATCAAGACTTTCCTCACTTGGACCATGACAGCAGCTGCCTCTTCAATCAAAGATTTGAGTGCCCCAAAGATACTTCCAGAATCCAGCAGTTTCTTCCCACCCCCAAGCTGAGATGGATCTCACTCCAAGCTGCTCCACAAGCCCCTGTCCTGCTGCAGAGCCCCTTCCCAACACTGCCTTGCCCTCAGGCAGGTCCCTCCACCACAGAAAGCTGTGTTTGGCCCCTCGGCAGCAAACAGCACAGGCACTTTGCAGATCCTCCGTGACACCAGTAATCCCACCTGCTATCGATACATCTCCTGACTACTCTCAGTTAGCTCTAACTTACTCTTTCCCAAAATCAAGCACCCTGTGCTCTGATGGGGGAGTGAGGGCTTGCTGGAGGAGACAGTCCACCCAGCAGGACTAACCTCAGTTTCTGTACACCCGAGGTAGCACAAGCCTGGCCCTGACTGCTACATGATGCTGGAGACCAAGTGACTGGGAGGCAGCGCCTGGTCTCTCCTCCCTCCCATCCAGCACTCCACTCCAGCTCGCTTCAGCATCCTGCAGGCTCCTCCAACACCTTTCTTGCCCCAGCAACCCCACCAAGCCACTCTGAGGCCCCCAGCCCCACTGCTGTTGCAACCCTGCACCCAAACCAAAGGACGGGTTTGACAAGTTGCCAAGCCTTTATCTGAACATGGAGCCGTAACACACCAACTGTGGATGGTTGGAGGCAGGGAGGGTGGCAGATCCACTTGCAGCATTGCTGGTGCTGCGAGAGCAGGACGCTGCACTGGCACACTGGCACCGCATGGCTTCACACCAGAGATAGCTTATGGAGGAGTGTGCAGGTCTGCCTGGTGGGATCAGAGCTCCAGCCTCTGGCACGGACAAGGCAGACTTGTTCCGGCTGCCTGTCACCTCCCAGCCACGCTCACTCCCTTTGCCAAAGAAAGGGCTTAGCTTTGGGGATCAGAGCTCACACGCTGGTGAGCCCCAGCGCGGGGTCTCTCCTCCCTCAGGCTCAGGCTCCCGGGAGCTCAGAAGACCTGGAAGGAGCCCTGCTAATGCTGCCGGCCTCTCCCACTGACGCCAACTGGCCCCAGGGAAGCATCTTGGCACTCCTTCCCATGCTTTTGCTGATGGGGATGAAGGCAGAGACCCTGATGTGCCTCCTCCTATGAGCATACAGCAATGCTACGGGGCGGGGGGGGGGGGGCTTTTTGCAGACAGACAAAGCCCTCAGCTGTCCACACACCGCCCATATCCCCAGGCCAACAAGCTGCAGCCTGTGTTTTCACTACCCTCAGGAAAAATAGCTCAGGCATCGAGGCGGTAAGATCCCCTGTGTTGTATGTGAACTTCCCCAGGCATCATCACAGTTCTTTGGAGATGTTTGGGGGTATTTGCAGCCAGCCCACTTAGAAACACTCATTGCCCATATAATAAAGAGCTGCTAGATCACTCTTGGTCCCTGGCCAGAGCACAGTGCAGGGATCTCTGTTTGCCCCTGGGATGGAAGAGGCTTGCACAGGGCCGGAGAGCCACTGGCCCTGGTAGATACTATCCAGACACCATCTCAAGTCTCCCCCAGAGAGACCTAGGTCCAACCTCAGCAGAAGAGAGAAGGGATGTGACAGCCAAGGTGGGCTGGTTCTACCCACTGATGGCAGCACGCTCCTGCTGACCTCCTGGCCCACCTCCCACCAGCACCGTGCCAGCCTCCCAGGACCGTGTGCAGCAGTGGAAGGAGCATTTCCAGCTCGTGTTTGTAAAGGAATGGAGGGAGCAACCTCCAAACCACTCCCTGTGGAGGAACAGATTTCTTCAAGTGCCTGCAGACAGTGCCTTCCTGCTGCTCTCTCCACCCCAACACAGTACTGTGTGGTAATTCCCAGTGCTGAACAGTCCATGGTCTTTGCATGGGCAAGACCCTCCAGTGCAGCCCAAAGTCAACGGGAATAAGCAACCAAGCAACAACAAAGATGAAGAGAGGGGGATGGATGCTCAAAGGTGGCTGCAGACAGCAACAGAAGAGGGTGCAGGATGCAAGGGAGCATCAAAACAGTGGAAATACAGAGCAGCAGAGCAAGGACATATGTCCTGAAAGAAGCACTTAAGCTTCCAGAGAGGAAGCGCACAGCACGTGTCCTAGTTTTAGCTGGGACAGAGGTTTTTTTTTAACAGCTAGAAAAGCTCCATGTTTTGGTTTTACTCAGAGGCTCACTCTGAGAAGAACGCTGATAACAAGCTGCCAAGGACTTTTCAGTGTGCTGAAGGGGAGGGGAGAGCATAGATGGGACAAGGGGGACACGATTCCCCTTGTGATTTGTGTGGAACTTAAGACTGCGGGCCAAACTGGCCAATTAGTATTCCATATCATGCAGCGTCATGCCCAGTATAAAAGCGAGCGTCAGCCGGGAAGAAGGGCTTTTGCGCTTTGGCTTTTGCGCTTTGGCTTTTGCCGCTTTTGCTCTTTTGCGCTTGCTGTGTTTTTCGCTCTATTGCTTTTCTTTTTTTTTTTCTTTCCTCTCTCTCTCCCAGTACTCCCACTCTCGGAGTACTATCTCTCCCTCTCTGCCCCTCTCTATTTCGAGGCCTCGCGTTCGTCCGGGATTGCAGTTTCGGGACGAGACGGGCTTCACATACGAGGGGGTGGTGAGCACCTACATTGTATTAAATCATCTGTATTAAATCACTCTTATCTCAACCCACGGGTTTCCCGTTTATCCTTTAATTCTCTCCCTCATTCCTGGGGGTGGGGGAGGGGGAGTGACCGCTGTGTGTGGGGGGGGGGCGGTTCAACCTAACCCACGACAGTCTTAATTGGCGCCCAACGTGGGGCTCGAAGGGGTTGAGATAACGATGTTGCTGGCCAGAATGCTGTTTGTTATCCTTGCGTACATGTTACCGGACATTCATAATTTATTGTCTTATCTACCCTATATGATGTTAGGTGGAATGTTTATGCGGTTTTCTGGCTCTGGGTGTTGGACCAGCATGAAAAGTATGTTATCGGTAATTAAGGGTCTTGCTATACTGTACGGTGTAACTCTGATAAGATCGTCGGTGCTGGGACCGGCTCAGTCTTTGTATTCAGCAGTGCAGAGGGGGATGGTGATGTGGAGCTCGTTTATTAATTTTGAGCATCACCTGGCGGATATCATCGCCAATTATACCGGTGACTTTTCATTCACAAAAGCTTATGTTGATTTTGATAATGCCGAACATCATTGGAATAATTTAACCGGTTTGATTGTCCTGCAAGGTCTCCTGAATATATGTTTAATTATCTATATATTCAAAATCAATCAGCCATTTAGGGGTGTATATCAATTTATTTCTCGGGTTATTGTGCTTGCCATCTCAACTCCCATGACAAGCACTATAGCTACTCAGACTACAACTGTATCAGTTGCCCCCGTAAGGAAAAGAAAATGTATACAAAAGTTAGACGATGAAGAAGAGGAATCAGGGCCATCACAACAACCAAATGAGGAAGAGCAACCAGGGCCATCAGAGCAACCAGACAAAGAAGAGCAACCAGGGCCATCACAACGATTGGCGGAAGAGCAACCGAGGAAATGTGTGCGAAAGTCAGAACGCAGAGGAGGAGGAGGTGACACGTGCTGAGGAGGCTCCACCTTATAATGAACTATCAGACAATGAGAAGAAATACACTCTGTTTACGGACGGATCCTGTCGCCTTGTAGGAAAACATCGAAAATGGAAAGCTGCTGTATGGAGCCCTACTCGACGGGTCGCAGAAGCTACCGAAGGAGAAGGCGAATCAAGCCAGTTCGCAGAGGTGAAAGCCATCCAACTGGCTTTAGACATCGCTGAACGAGAAAAGTGGCCAATGCTCTATCTCTATACTGACTCTTGGATGGTAGCAAATGCCCTGTGGGGATGGCTACGGCAATGGAAGCAGAGCAGCTGGCAACGCAGAGGTAAACCCATCTGGGCTGCCCCGTTGTGGAAAGACATTGCTGCTCGAGTAGAGAAGCTGATTGTGAAAGTACGACATGTAGATGCCCATGTACCCAAGAGTCGGGCCACAGAAGAACATGAAAACAATCAACAGGTGGATCAGGCCGCCAAGATTAAAGTGGCTCAAGTGGATCTGGACTGGCAACATAAAGGTGAAAAATTTCTAGCTCGTTGGGCCCATGATGCCTCAGGCCATCAAGGAAGGGACGCCACATACAAATGGGCTCGCGATCGAGGGGTGGACCTAACTATGGACACTATTGCAGAGGCGATCCATGAATGTGAAACGTGTGCTGCAATCAAGCAAGCCAAGCGGTTAAAACCTCTTTGGTATGGAGGGCGTTGGTTGAAATATCAATATGGAGAGGCTTGGCAAATTGATGATATCGCACTTCCACAAACTCGCAGTGGCAAGCGTTACAATGGTGGAAGCGACCACTGGATTGCTGGAAACCTATGCTGTGCCCCATGCCACCGCCCGGAACACGATCTTGGGCCTTGAAAAGCAAGTCTTGTGGCGACATGGCACCCCAGAAAGAATTGAGTCGGACAACGGGACTCATTTCCGTAACAATCTTATAGACACCTGGGCCAAAGAGCATGGCATCGAGTGGGTATATCACATCCCCCATCATGCACCAGCTTCTGGGAAGATTGAACGATATAATGGATTGCTAAAAACAACACTGAAAGCAATGGGTGGTGGAACCTTCAAACATTGGGATACGCATTTAGCAAAAGCCACCTGGTTAGTCAACACTAGAGGATCTGCCAATCGAGCTGGTCCTGCGCAATCAGAACTTCTACGTACTGTAGAAGGAGATAAAGTCCCTGTAGTGCACATGAGGAATATACTCGGGAAGACAGTTTGGGTTATTCCTGCCTCGGGTAAAAGTAAACCCATTCGTGGGATTGCTTTTGCTCAGGGACCTGGGTGCACTTGGTGGGTGATGCAGAAGGACGGGGAAGTCTGATGTGTACCTCAAGGGGATTTGATGTTGGGTGAAAATAGATGATAAAATGAATTGAATTGTGTGATATTAATTGCTGAATAACCCTGTCCCTGCATACCATCATCGCTATGGTTGTCACATTGTACTAATGTCATTATATTAAGAATCATCCAGGTTAATGAAGAATGAACTTCGTCAGAATCAGAACCGATTCCCAACACCCAGCAACTTCTTTGAGATCAACATCTTCAACCTGCAGACAGCGGCTGGATACACCAACTACGAGCTCCAGGCGCCACACGCAACAAAGACTACATGTCATCCGTTCTACCGACTGAGCGAATTCCTCGTCATCTTTCCTGCCCTGAGAGACTGCTACAACAGATGAAGACACATTTAGGAGGGATGACCCATGGCTAAGGGAATAGTATATATGTAAGGTTTGAGCATGACGTGCATGGTATGGAATAAGGGGTGGATACTGTCCTAGTTTTAGCTGGGACAGAGGTTTTTTTTTTAACAGCTAGAAAAGCTCCATGTTTTGGTTTTACTCAGAGGCTCACTCTGAGAAGAACGCTGATAACAAGCTGCCAAGGACTTTTCAGTGTGCTGGAGTGCAGAAGCACGGCGGGATAAGGGGAGAGCATAGATGGGACAAGGGGGACACGATTCCCCTTGTGATTTGTGTGGAACTTAAGACTGAGGGCCAAACTGGCCAATCAGTATTCCATATCATGCAGCGTCATGCCCAGTATAAAAGCGAGCGTCAGCCGGGAAGAAGGGCTTTTGCGCTTTGGCTTTTGCGCTTTGGCTTTTGCCGCTTTTGCTCTTTTGCGCTTGCTGTGTTTTTCGCTCTATTGCTTTTCTTTTTTTTTTCTTTCCTCTCTCTCTCCCAGTACTCCCACTCTCGGAGTACTATCTCTCCCTCTCTGCCCCTCTCTATTTCGGGGCCTCGCGTTCGTCCGGGATTGCAGTCTTCGGGACGAGACGGGCTTTGCATACGAGGGGGTGGTGAGCACCTACATTGTATTAAATCATCTGTATTAAATCACTCTTATCTCAACCCACGGGTTTCCCGTTTATCCTTTAATTCTCTCCCTCATTCCTGGGGGTGGGGGAGGGGGAGTGACCGGCTTGGGGGGGGGAGGGGGGGACGGTTCAACCTAACCCACGACAGCATGGCATGGACCGAGGATGGATATCCGCACAGGGAGATGGACTCACCAGTTCCAAGATGAGAAGAGCACTTGCTGTAGGCTATGCCACAGCTGGTCAACGCTGGGGAACAGATCTGCTCAGAAAAGGCCTCAAAGGTGGATGGAGGCTCGAGACACAAGTTCTTTTGCATCCTCTGCCTCTGTCCCAGCACCCAGCTGAAGAGCTCGCAGTTCAGCAGGGCCCTGTACTCAGCCCGCCCGCAGCACTCGTCGGAGCAGGCTGGAACCAAAGCTGGCTGCAGTCTTGCTGGGTCTCTGGAGGCATTTCAGCTGAGACATGCCTCCAGATTCGTTAAAGCACTTATGATATGAGGGATGGCAGAAGGACACTGGCTACCCCACATCAGCTGCCCTCCCGCAGTCTTTTTAGCGTTGCTCCTTTTAATAACTCCAGCTAATATTCCATGCTTCTACCAAGGGTCCTTTTAGACCAGCAGCCTCTGAGTTGCTTGGGAACTGTTTGCTGCAGTGACCAAAGCTGCTGTCGAGAGGACTTGATGCCAGCCTGCTTCCTGGCGCTGCCAGCTCTGGGAACCCAGTGGAACAGCCACGCTTCCTTTCCTGGCATGCGCTGGGAGCCGGAGGACGCAGAGAAGAGATGGGAGCAGCTCCGACACGCACCGAGGCCGAGAGCGCCACGAAAGGCTCGGGGACTGCAGGGCTTGTTGGAGGACTCAGAGATCCCACGGCTGCATGTCAGAACATTTCCGGCCAGAGGGTATGGGTGAATTTCCAGACCAGCATTCATGGAAAACGTGCTTGCCCTCACCAGATTTATTTGGCCAAATCTGGACATTAATTCAAATCTGGACATTTCATCAAATTCAATCATTAAGAAGTGAGGGAGAGGATTTTGCTTTACGGGCGAGTCTCGGTGCGGCCTTAATGGTGAAGTCATTTACCGACACCTCCGTAATACTCTATGAATAATTAGGTATCTCTTCCAGTTTAGAGTTTACCATAAAATGCTGCTACAGTTTTGGAGACAGTACTTTTTTTTACACTGTAGCAATGACAAAAAGCATATTTTATTGCAGGAATGGCAGTGTAAGTATATTTATCCATTGGCCAGGATTCTGTGATATACTTTCCTCTCTAATGGCTGTACAAACATGTATACATCCCAGATTTATACTCAGATTTTCCATGCTTTGCTTTTTAATTTACATAATATGTGAAATTTTCTACATAAAATGGAGAAGAGCACCAAGCCGCTCCTGCCAACCCGCCTGCCTGAATTCAGCGCTCCCTGCGTCTCGCACCACTCCTGTTTCCCTGCAATGACAATGCTCTATGGATCCTGCAACTGTCTTTAGGATCCCACCTTTTAGCTCGGTGCTGCTGGAGAGAAGGAAGGCCGAGGGGGAGGTGGGTGAGGACCTCAGGGCCAGCTCAGCACAGGAATCCCCAAGAGAAGAAACGTGAGGGGCGCAGGTTCTGCCAACGCTGGTGAAATGCATCTCCAACACCATCCCACCTGACATCTTCCTCCATCACTCTGGTGAAGCACTACTTTTTTTTTTTTTTTAAATATTGTGGAATTAGAAGTCTGATTGATATGAATATGTAACAACGCTGCTTTATTAATAGCAGTTGCATTATCAGTTCGCTCCCTGCTATTGGCAGGAGATCTGGGACAATATGTGGTTTGAAAACTAAAGAGAAATGTAACCCGCAAAGGCAGCGGCAGCAAAATAATTTCATTCCTTTTCCCAGTGAGCAGGCCAGGCTGACACAAACACGATGGTCACTGATACATCACCATTGCTCTTTCTGCCCAGTCGCGGGAGCAGGCACTGGGACGGCTCCACGGCGTGGATGGTCCCAAGCACACCACTCAGCCATCTGCAACAGGATTTGCAGCCAAGACTGCCAGCACAGGCAGGAGACACCCTTTCAAGCTGGGGAGCGCCACAGCCAACTTTAATTTCCACAAATTGAGGCCATTCGGTATGGAGCATCACGCAGATCTCCCTGGCACGGGAAATAAACTCCCTTCACAGTTTGCTTTCCTTACTCCCCCCATCACCACCCTGGAGGCTTGAATGAAAACAAGATTACAAAGGAGATTAGATTGGACATATTTCTGATGTGCTATTTTAGCTGTAAATTATGCCAGCTTCATAAAACCCCAACTGTTCTTTCTGGAGATCGCTGCATAGATTGGCTTGCTCAGATGAGGCGACCGGGTGCTCACTGCGGGCAGGAGTTGTCTGGAAAAACACTTACGGGGTCCAAACAGTAGCAAGATGCTACAGCGCTACGTACATATATGCACACACACATATATGCACATATACACAGGCACAACAGCACCCAAGAACTTCCCATGCCTGTTGATTAGCTAAACAGTGACACACACACAGAGGTCTTTCAAGCCCCCATCTGCCAGGCTTCGCCAATCGACCCTACGGATCATCTGTGTCGTTTCAGCTGCCTGTGCCACTGCAGCTGACACTTTCCTCAGCCCTGGCTAGTCCCAGGAGAGAGCAGAGCATCAGGCAGCACAGTCTGAAGCAAGGCTGGATGCAAGGCATGGGACATGGGGCCACGGTCTGTCATGCCACACGGAGCGAGCATGAGTTAGCACGCGTGGCAAGGGGAGCGAGGCTTGCTGCTGTGGCAGCCCAGGGCTGGGCAGCGGAGCTCTGCAGCATCGACGCAAAATGGCCACGGCCTGAACTTTGCTACGGCAAACCTGGCAAGAGATTTTGCAATTCCTCTCACGAGCATCACTGCACCTTGGCTGTGCTCCACGACCCTGGAGGACAGAGCAGCCAGGCTCCCAGCACACGGTGCTGCTAGGGAGAGCCTAGCAGCGCTACCCAAAATTAAAAGGACAACAGCTCGGTTCACACTCAGCTCCAGTCCCCAGCCCCTCCCCTACAGTGCTACCAATACCTGCTCCCCCGACGCATTAGGGGCTGCCTCCACGCCGTGCTCGCTGCCTGCACTACAGAGGTGCGCACGGTGCAGGCAGCCAGGCAACGGAGACCTTGAGCAGAGTGCCGTAACTCCAGCTGCTGCAAGCACTCTGCCACCTCCGAGGGACAAGAGCCACTCTGAGCCCTGAGGAGATGAAGCCAGTGAAGCCCCCGCAGCCCATGGGAGCCCTCTGCCACCCATTCCCCATTACCTGGAGGGAGACGGCTCAAGAGCGGCAGCACACTTGGCCTTTCCCCGAGCAGACACGGCAGCGAGCTGTCTCCTGTCACACTCCTACGACTCCACCTGCTCAGAGTTGAGCCTGGTCCCACCGCGTTTCCTGCACAATTCGGCTCACAGCCCGTGCCGCCAGCTCGGGGAGCCACACACAGGAAAACCCTCCCTGGCAGGACGGGTCCAGCCTGTCTCATCCATTGCCCTCTCCACCGGGCAATGCTACAGCAGATTTCACTTTGCACATCTGTTCCAAGTCTCCCACATAAAGAATCTCTGCAAGATCAGTGACCTTCGAGAAGACCATGCAATTTGTGAACAGACACCTGCATGTTGTCTCCTAAGGAAGGATATAGCATCCTATCTGCAAACCAAGAAGCAATGCAAGCTGGCAGAGGTGTTTGCATCACAACATCATGTATATGATATAATATATCATACCATGTTGTATCCCAGAGACAGACAGATGTGAAAGGGTTCATACCCAAAGACCCTGGGGTGCCTCACCTTGCTTTCCGATACGGAGCTGCATCTCCCTCACGCAGACACACATGGATGTCCTCACATGCAACATGCCATCTCCACACGTTACACCATGCCTTTCACCACCGGAACCTGGCACGGGGCTTGTCTGCATGTATATGCATCTATCAATACCAAACCAGGCTTCCTAGGCAATCAATAATGCTATTTAAGAGATAAATCTCACTATTGACTGGCTGCTGAAGCCAGCTCCTGATTAATTTAAGAGAGAGACAATGGCAAGGGAGCACAGAAGTGTTCCCAATGTCATTGGGCATCAGTCCTGCGTGCTCAGGCTGTGCAGGCTGGGATGGATTGGGCTGTCTGTCTCTGCGATACAACAGCACAGGGCTGTGCAGGAACCCATCTTCTAAGGGGGATGCAACTCCACTGCCAAACACCTCCGTGACCCGAGACCAGAGCCTCGGGTCTCTTTAAACCCAGCAGGGACCACAAGATATAGCTAGGCAGATACACGCTGATTTTTACACACTGAGGATCCGTGCACCTTTCAGGAAGAAAAGACCCATCTGTGAACATGGACAAGCACTTGCCGTGCCATGCACAAATTTAAACCAGACATTGCGTTCCTTGAGTCCAGATGTGGCTGTGCTGGATTTGAGGCTCCTCCACCATCCCACACCCAGCTTTGGTGTTTCCATCGTCAATTTGAGTGGGTCAAAGGGGCTTGTCGGCTGCCAAGCCCTCAAAGATGGCTCCTGGTCACCCTGTCTCTGGCCTGGCTGCAGGAGAAGTCTCTGCTGTGGTGCACGTAGGGCCTCCTCCAACCCACATCCGGCCCTCCATTTTCAGGAAAGGACAACTCCCACCAGAACAGGTCAGAGCATGGGATAGGCAGAGCTCACCCAGCCTCGCAGGAGAAGGCTGGGAAGGAACCATCCCTCTCTTCCCTGTGGAGAAGAGCCATCCCTTACAAGCAGTCAAGGGACAACGACAGATGGGAAAGCCCTCTGAAGCCAAAGGACAGCACTGCCGCACCAACAAACTGCCACTGCACTGCCCAGAGATAATATCCAGCCAGATAGAGACTGCCAGCCCTCCAAGCAGCAATGATCTGAACAGACTCCCAGCAGGAAACACGAAAGACTGTTTTAGGTAGGCTGAATCACTTGGAAAAAGATGTGTCCTTCAACAATCCAGGGGCATCTTCCAGCCCACAGTGCTCGAGGCCACCACCTCCCTGAGCTGCATGACTTGAGGATGGATGGTGCCACATTTCCTTCCACATTTCCAAACACTTCTCCCTGGCTGATGTGGATCCATGCCTCTGTTCCCTAATTTCAAAGATGAAGCAACCCAACAGCATCAAGTGTTGTGGATGGGTACTGGATGGGGAGGAACACGTCCAAACACGCCTGGCTCTGCCGGGGAGCAAAAGGCCCTATTACATCAGCTCATCTCCCTCCTCCTGTTGCAGGCTCTGAGACATCACCGAGCGATGCCATGGATGAGTGCTGGGAGGGGAAGGTGGCATTGAAAAGCATCTCAGCCCCAGGAGATCCAGGCTGCTTTCTAACCCAGAGCAGGACAGATGGAAGCAGTCCTGCTGCCCCAAGCTCCAGCAGTGATGGGGTGCTCGTCCAGTGGAAGACCCTCAGCTGATCTGAGCCTTGTTCCAGCCAGGCTAGAGGCTCCTCAAGGCAGCAGCCAACTTGATCATTACATAAACACATTTTTCATTACAGAAACATGGTGCCTGTGGGCTGGAGCTGCTCTGGCAAACGACACCGAACTCACAGGTACGGATCAGGAGAAAGGCTTGCTGCTGATTTCAGCAGGAGGGGGTGAAGGTCCGGTGCTGAGGACTTGAGGCTTTATCCTTCGGTGCGAGGGAACAGCTGCCAAGCAAATGATAAAAGCATCTTCCTGGTATCATGGGACTGCAATTGGAGGCAAAACCCCAGCCCTGCAGACCCATGGGCAAGTCCCAGAGCCCTGCTTCCCACTGCAGCATGCAGGTCAGCTCCCACGAGCTCAGGCGGTGAAGCAAAACACAAAGGCAGCTGGTGCAAACAGCACCTTATCTCCTGACTGCTTCCTGCTTGGGGAATTCTCCCGTGCTAGACTGGACTTTACGCTTCTAGGCTTCAGTTCAAAGCTCGAAGTAACTTACTTCAAGACAGAAATGAGCTCCAGAGCTTGCTACAAGACTCACTACAGGCACACTGTTGTTTACTGCAGGTATCAAGCCGCTCTCCTGCCTCAGGAAGGTTAAGGCCCATCGGTCTCTGTCCACCCTAACTCAGTGAGTGGCACCCCTTCCCTTGTGCCCAGCACCCTGCTCCTTGGCTTACAGGGAGAGACCAAGCCTGAGCCTGTTCCAGTTGCATCCCCAGTGTGCTCCCCACACCCACCACTGTACAAAGAGTACACTGTACAAAGATGCGGTTTTGTATCTGCTCCACAGGCCCTTCCTTAACAAGCGATCCCAATTCCCCTGTGCTGGGAAAGCCTCCTGGGAAACCGAGTCAGCTGCTGGCAGCCAGCAGCACTGGCCTCTGGGACAGGATCAGGGACTTCACGCTGGAACAAGCTGCAACAGCTGGGACTGCTGCAGGGACAGCCCTTGGTGCCAGCGGTGCCAAAGCCCTGGGCAAAGGCGGACACGTCTGACCACGAGGCACTAGCAGCTCAGTGTGACCCACGCTGGAGCACCCAGCCAGCAGCACCCCATGTCCCCTTCATGGGTGGGTCCCGCAGTGATTGCCAGCAACAAAGCTGAAGTTGGGGCTTCGACGCGGTGCTGCAGCATGACAGCGGCTGTTGCCATGCCAATCCAGTGGGCAGTCAGCACACTGAACAGCCAAACCAGGAAAGCAGCCACGCTACTGGAGATGGACCCACGCTAGGGTGCCCGGGGGGCTGCTTTCCCCCGTAGGTTCCTGCAGCAGCATCATACAGCCCGAGGATCTCAGCTGCTCTCGGCTGATGCCCTCACCAAGCACCAGGCACTGCTCGGCACACGCAGCCCCCAGAGCCCGTTCCCCACTGCAGCCCTGCACCCTCACACCCCAGCCCCAGCACCCAGCTGTTTACAAACAGGAGCGCTGGCTCAGCTCGTCTGCACTGCTCCGGCGGCTGCTTGGCAATAGCGGTGCTGGAAGGAGGGGAACAGCATGTCAGCAAATACAAGGGAAAGTTCAGCATCAGGGGGTGAGCACGGACGGCAGCTGGTCCTCAGCAAACAGCCAGAGAGTGGGAGGCTGCAGGCTCAGCCGCACATTGGTGCTCAAAAGCATGGGGAGAGGGCACTGTCTGGGCAGACGATGACTGGAGGGGATGTCGGAGCAGTCCCTTCTTAAAAAAAAACAAAACAACAAACCAAAACAAACAGACTATAAAAAAGCCAAGATTTTTTTTGTTTGCTGCTCAGGTTCAGCATGAACTCCTCACTGCAGGACGACATGGATGCCAGCAGCTCACGCAGGGGCATGGATGAGTATGGAGGGCTGCTAAGCAGAGGGAAGCACCCTGCCTGGGTCTCTGCCCAGAATGAAGGTGGTGCCAGCCCTCCCCTGCCCTTAGCACCTGCCTCCACAGGCTCAACATCCCTTGGGCCTGACCCAGAAGCGCTCTTGCCCTCGAGGTAGTCCTGTGCCCAGCAAGGCTTTCACCCACGAGAACACACATCCCAACCTGCCCCACTGCAAACCAGCTTTCCTCTCCTCTACCCTTCCCTTGTAGACATGGGGAAACTGAGGCATGGGAAGGTGGAAGGTGGCACACAGCTCACTGGTTGAGAGAGGAGAGGAGAGGAGAGGGAGAGGAGAGGGAGAGGAGAGGGAGAGGAGAGGGAGAGGAGAGGGAGAGGAGAGGGAGAGGAGAGGGAGAGGAGAGGGAGAGGAGAGGGAGAGGAGAGGGAGAGGAGAGGAGAAGAGAAATGTTTTTGAATCACTCTTCCCCAAAAGCAAGCCACATCTCTCCACCAGTCATGCTGCTGACAAGGAGGAAAACTCACCCCATCCAAATTGCTCCAGAACAGGGAACTGAGGAAAAAAACCCAAAGAAGCCCCAAGCCAGGAGCCAAGTGCATTCGTCTCTGTTCTTTCGGCACAATCAGCCACGATCCATGCCAGCGACTGCCACGATACCAGACTAACACCAAGAATGTCACCACCCAGGAGAGTGCCAAGGTGACCTGGGGGGCAGCAGTGGGGCTCCCTGCCCTGTGCCCCACTTCCTCTGTGCAGCCTTGCCGTTCCCAGGGACCCCGCGATGGGGAAAGACATCTCATCTGAGAGCAGCGCTCAGCAGCACTGATGTGATTCAGATCGTGCGAGCCCCTCAAACCAGATTCCCTCTCCCGTGCACCATGGTGCATACTTCCTGCAGATACACCATCTGCGGGCCACCGAGGCTGTCACAGGGAGATGGGGCAGTGGGACGTCTGGGAAGGGGATACCCCATCACTGCCCTGGCACCTGTAGAAGGCCACACGCGTGTCTCCAGCAGACCCTGCGGCCCGGGCTCTGGCAGGAGGACGAGGCAGAGCCCTGCTCCAGCACCTCCACGCTACTGGCGGCTTCCAGGCGCCCAGAGCCCAGGGAGCTGGGCATCCCTCCCGACACGCCATGGGAAACGCAGAGCCGCCTGGCATTAGCGTGCTAGAAAGTGCTGGGGAGAAGACGTCAGGCCTCCAGCCACCTCGCGATCACCTCGCTCCAGCCAGCGCATCCCGGGAGGAAGCCAGCTAACTCCGGCGAACTGGCAGCAGCCGAGACGGAGCGCAAGACCGACGAGTCTCCCTGCCGCCGTGCCCCGCAGCATCCCAGCAGACACCCCCTCTCCCCCCGGCACAAGGGCTCACCTGGGTTCCGCCGCCGCCGCTCCCTCCGTAACCCCCGCGGAGCCTCAGGCAGGCGGCGCGGGCGGGCGGGGCGGCGCGGCGGGCGGGCAGGGCAGGGCACTCGCAGCCCCCCGCCGCCGCCGCCCCCATGGCCCGCCGCCGCCGCCCTCAGTGCTCAGCCAGGAGGGGCCGCCGCCTCTGCTGCCTCCGACCCGCGGCGCCCGCCCCCGCCATGCCGGCCCGGCCCGGTGCTCCCCGTTCCCCTCGGCCGGCCGGCGGCGGCGGGCGCTGTGCGCGGCTCTGCGGGGCGAAGGCGGCGGCGTGGGGCGGGGCGGGCGGAGGCGGGCGCCCCAAGGGGGGGCTGCGGGGTCCGCCCGCCTCTGCCCGCCCCGCTTGGGGAGCCGGCGGGCATCGCTCCCCTTCCCCTACCGGCAACAGTCACCTTTGATGGGTACCGAGGACCTGGACTCCATCAGCGGTCACCGGAGAAGAGCCTCGTCCACCTCCTCACGCCCATCTGTCCAGTCCCTCCTGCTGGGTGTCCCCCCGCAGTCCCGCACCTCCGCTCTGCTCTCTTTCCCCTTCCAAGCAGACTTGGGCGCCTTTCCCACCGCGGCTGGGTGCTGAGCCCGCAGCGGCGGAGGCTCCTTCCCGCGCAGCAGCCCATTTCAGGGCCACCGCTGCGCCCGCCCTGCTGCCTCTGCAAGCCCCTCTGCCTGTGGCACTTTTCCTCGAATGCCACTTGCCATTTTGTTATCCGCTCATTCAACATCATGAGGCGCTTCTGCAGTGCTCCCTTGGCTTTTTTTTTTCTTTTTTAATTACCTGTAGACATTATGTATGATGTGCAAACATTGACACCTTACTCTTCAGCCTCTTTTCCAAATGCATGGGCTTGTCTGCTCACCCATCTGTAGGTAACTCCATGGTAACCTCCCTCTAATCTCGGGGGGGGGGGGGGGGGGGAGAATCAACAAAAGCTCTTAAGGAAGCTGTGTTATCAGCACATAAAAGGAGGTTTGTGTGCGTTTCTTATTAAAAAATTGGGAAACGAAGGCTAGGAGGGAGGTTACCATGGATTTGGGGAATTCAAGTACACTATTAGCTGGATAACATTCTCGAGAAAGGATGCTAATAGGTTTGCAAGTCACGATTTCCTCCTTTGAAAATCTGACCGACTTCCATAATATTATTTTCCAAATCTCCCCTTTCTATTCTTTATTGGAGCTTTGAGAAACTCATCTGCTCTGTACAGAAGTTGGACTTGTCTATAGTTTCCTGGCTGTAAGCTTTTACAAAAATTGCAGTCACGTTTGCTGCCTCCCATTTGTACGATACCAGTGCTCGTCTCAGCAGCAGGGTACCTTGCCCCCTTGGTAGCTCAGTAGCTCCATGCTGCTCTTCCTCCAGAGCCCTTAGGGAAATCCTGCCCAATCCTGGCAATTCCTTGCTCTCCATTTCATCATTTTTTTTTCCAAAAACCTCTCTTGACATTTCAGTGTGAGAGAGTTCTTCAGATTTATCTGCCATAGGAAAGGGCACAGTATGTGAATTTTCCTGCATCCTCCATGGCAGATATTGATGTAAATAAGTTAATTTTGGTTTTATGTGATGCCCTTATCTCAGAGCATTTTGCAGCCACAGAAACCCCACAAACCAGCACAGCACTGACTGCTTTCCTTCTAATGATGTTGGCATAGTCTCCATTACATGTCTTTCAGCATGTCTCACCTTAAGACTTACCTCATCCTAGACATTTACTTTTATCTCACCCAAATTTATGTCCTCTCCTGTTTTCCTTGTTTGAACACAACATGCACCTTCTAAAGGCTGTCTGTTGGCATCTAATTGTCTCTTCTACATGGCTATTTTAAAACTGTTGGCATTTTTTTTGCCCTTTACAAATACAGCTATGAAAAAATATTTCCAGAACGAAGATTGAGAAGATATAACAAAGCTCAAATGGTTTTCTAGATTTTAATATCAATATTTACTCCATAAAAAAGAATGCCCTCTCTCTGCCTGCCTGTACATGAAGACATCCTTCACAAAACGTAAGCTGTTAATTGCAAAGTATTAGGATTTGTTTGCATCCACCTGCTTATAAACACCTAAGACTTCTCCTTTCTTTCAGTTTGGATGCTGATGTAGAGCCTGCTTAAAGGCAGGAGGTAAGGGCCCCAGAGCAGCAGTATCATCTGTGAGAATTTTACTCTTTTCAGCTGCTTCTTTGGCCAAGTTTCCTTACTTTTGCACGACTTTTTTTCCAGAAGGCTGTTTGTTCTGTAGTTGGTGTTAGGTGAAAGCTGGGAAGCAGTGGGAAACTATAACACGTGCAACTTGCTCCCTGTCCTGTGTGCTGCCCGGGAGTGAAACACAAAGTTATTTCTCTTCCTTGGATATCTGAATAGCTGCTCCGAGGGTATTCTCTGCCTTCTTCAAAGGTTCTAAGGCTCATTGCCAGCTACAATTAATTCAGAGACCCTCTTCTGGCATCTCCTAACCTCACAATGTGACCACCAAACACATTCTCCATTTCTTAGCCCATGCTTCCCATGGGTGCTGTGGGCTTGCTGGCAGGGCTGGTACCGCGCCCCATGCTGCATGTCCCCAGCTCCTTGCTGCGGGATGAGAAGACCACTACTGGGTTCGCACTGTAACTCTTCCACCCTTCTGCTCGATACTGGATTAGCTTCTCATTAATTAGCTGCTTTATTGACCAACCCCCCAGGGACTTTCACTGTCCATGATGACAAGCTGAGGGGTTTCACTGCAGAGTGCCATATGGGAGGAACCTCAGGCAAGACTCTGCTGGGGCTTTTGATGGTCAGAAAGAACAGCAGAATGGAGGTGAGACCAAGACAACAAACATACACCACATTGCTCATAGAAAGCAAGAAGCAACTTCATGGGGGGTCTTGTTCTCCAAAGAAACTGCATACCAGAGGGCACAGCTATGCCAGCAGTGGAGGCTCAGGTAAAGGAAGATGACACCAGCATGTGGCAGAGGTATCACGGAGCCAATGTGCACAGCCGCTGATCAAACCAGTGATGCTGGTGGTATCAATTGCTGCTGTAAGAACACCTGCTCTGGTACAAGCCTCAGTGCCCTGTGGGCAGCACACAGCAGGGATCAAATGAGGACAGGAGACGGACAGGAGACGGGGAGCGCGGCGTCACACTCATGTAAGAGGGACAGATGAAAAAATGATCTGTGCATACCTGGGTTTTCTCTCTTCTACAAGAAAAGCAGAGCAGCCCCCTCCTACTCTGTCCCTCGCTCCAAGCCAGAGCGAGTAGGAGAAATCACGACTACCTGATGGCTGTTTGGCAGTTGTCATGAAACAAGCCTGACAGTTGTCAAGCTGGATCCTTGTCGCCTGGTTATAGCTGCACTGTCACGACATGGCAGGACTCTGGCGCATGCCCCAGCCTCAGCCCTGCCTGCTGAAGGCTGAAGAATCTTCAGACTCCAAACCAAATGAGGAGCTTTTTCACCAGGCAGAAATGAGCTCAGCCAGGCACAAGCCCTCTTAGTGGGATGTGGGGACCAGTATCCAACCCCAGCAACACCAGGAGGTGCAGCAAAGAGGGAGCTCGCATCTGCACCCAGCTCGGTGGGAAAGTCAGAGTATTGTTGGGGTGATGGTTCAGAGGCCCTCCTGCTGGGTGTTGAAGGAAAGCTGTTGTGGAGTAAACATCCCATTAAGCCAAGAAAAAATAAAATGAGCTTGCAGAGCCCAGTGGGGTGGGAAGAAAACAGCTCTATCAGCTTTTGAGAGTGAGCAGTTTATATAAGCAACAGGCTCACCAGCTGAGAGGAGAGCAGCAGCACAAGGGAGCAGAGCTAGGAGCAGAGGGAGACCATTGCCTTTCCAAAGCGTATGTCACCAGCGGCCAGGGCACGCTAGGACCTGCAATTATTTCAGGGGACTATGGAGATGCTCCCTTGCATAGGACGCTGAGGAGAGCGACAAGCCCCAGGCAGCCCAGAAGTGGCAATTTCAAACCTGCAGCTGCGAGGAGGCTTCTCTCTTCTCCTTCCCTATGCCCAGGGTCACTGACAGGCAGAGAGGGCATGAAGCATTCAAGCCACCTTCTCCACAGCTTTCACAGCAAGGGAACCTGAGATACAGACAGAACCAGGCTGAAGGGACCTGCAAGGTGGGCACAGGCACCTTGCACAAGCTGGGGACCATGAGTCCCCAGGGTGACATAGTGACTCCTGAAGAGTCACCAGTGTGTTTGGTAGCTGCATCTGCCCCACTCACAGGAGTGTGGTGCCCAGTCCAGGCCTTGGGAGGAAAGTCCAACAGTGGCCATGGCATAGGGACCACCAGTCTCCAGGTCACCGTTTTCCTGCCTCTCCCAGGTTTGTCTCTCCATGTGCCCAAAGCCTGTCTTCTGCAACATGTTCCTCAGCCCAGCCTTTTCCTTTTCAATCCCCAAAGGCCTCAATTAAACATACAATTAGAAACGCATTCCAATTACAGCAAAACAACCCTTCAAACTGGAAAAAAAGAGCGTTCTTCACACAGCAATTTAGCTAGATGAGTGCAAGTTTGCGTGCCTACAGGAGCTCACCGGAGGCAAAGCCCAACGCTTTCAGCAGAAGGTGGGTGATTTTGTCTGTAAAGAGTTATTTTCCTGTTTGGCAGGACTGCAGTCCAGCTGTGGCTGACTCCTGCCCTGGGAGCTGTACCTGGCCTCATGTTGCTCCTTGTGGGGAAAAATTTACAGCAGCCCGGGCACTGCCAAACAGGTGCCACAAGGCTGCCTTTGCATGCAACAGTGGCACAGCTTTAGGTGCAAGGCAATGGACACTCACTTCTGGCCATCATAGCAAGGTTTTTGGCTCAGTCTATCCAGTACTTGTCAGCTCAGTGCTATTGCCATGGGTGTGCTAAGGAGCCTTTCTGATGCGGACAGACTGGGACAGCTCTGGGTTCTCATCTCATGCTCCTCCCAGGACAGAGATGCTCTGTACCAGGGATGCTACAATTGCTCATGTCTGGGCCAAATGGACCAAGTAGAAAGTCAGGGGTTTGACAGGTACCAAGGAAGGCCATTGCCCTGTGGATTTGTCTCTCAGACCTGAAATCAGCCTCCCTTGAAGATGTCAGGATGAAGTGAAGTTTATTTGGGAGGAGACACTCAAACTCTCCCATCTGGTATTATTAAGGAGTCATTAATCTTAGACAGCAGATTTTTTCCCCACCACGGAGGGCAGGAAAAGGGCTTTCTGTCTTCCACAATGTTGCTGATTTTCAAGAAACCTGTCAGATATTATCTCTGAGATCTCAGATTTAAGCTGGTATCTGGTTTCACTCCAAAGCTGAGGGCAGGCCAGGTGGCCAAGCATGCACAGGCAACATAGCTGCCTTCGGAAGCCAGGCTGAGAGCATGAATCATCAAAGCCAGGAGCACTCACAGACCAAAGCCCTTGGGGCAGATCAAGGTGCTCAGCTGGGGCTCCAAGCACAGCCCCACAGCCTCTGCAGGGTGCAGCATCCCGGGAACGGCACCTCTGTGGGCTGCCATGGGTGCTGTCCTGCAGGGAGGCCCCAGCAGGATCAGGCTGGGTGCAGGAGAGGTGATGGATATTGGCCATCTGCTCCTACCTGCAGCAACAAATAAAGAGCAGAAAAATGCCAGAGACAGTTGGGGAGATGGCACCTTTCCAGCTCCTTACCTGACTAAATTGGTCCATCTGCGCAAAGCTGCTGGGGCTGCCAGTCATCTCACCCAGCCCCTTCCAAAAGCCAGCAGCGATGGCAATTGGTGCTGGGAAGCTAAATGCCTTTGCTAATTGGACCTGTTACCGTGGCTATTTTCCTTCCAGGTTGTGGTAGGACCCTGCTGGGGTTATCAGGGCCTGTCAGGTGCTCTCACTTACGTTGACATGCAAGACCTGGAGGGCAAAGTGTTGAATTATCTGGAAGAGCAAATTGCTTTCCCCATGCCACTGACAGGGAATGCAGAGCATTCCCCCAACAAGGCTCACTGCAGGCCAGGTGCTCCCTTGGCAGGGAGGGTCAGTGGCCCCTGCCCCGTCCGTGTCACACGGGGCTTGGACCTCATCGTGCTACTGATTCTGCTACAAGGAGCTACAGAGGCTTCTCCCCACCTTGCTGCTCCTGCTCTTTCTCCCTTGCTGTTCAACTAGTGGTAAACAGAAGCAACTGTATATTGAGGAGAGAATAAATAGCTTTGATTTGGCCATGGAAAGGAGATGGAGGCATTTGCTAGAGAGCATCTGACAGTTTGGGGAGAGCAGGCAGAGCTGGCTCTGGAGGAGCTGTGGTAATCAGAGTCTGTGTTCGCGCTCACTCTTTCATTTAGCACCAGAGGTTGCCATACTCGGAAGCAGCCCTGTCACTACCAGATTACAACCCCTACGGCTCACACCCCGTCTCGCCGAGACACCGCCGCCCCAACATTTCAATACTGCAGTCTGCTGGGAGGCATCCTGGCAGCAGCCAGGCACCTCCACCCCTTCCTGCTGCACCCCGGCACAGCTCCAGGGATGCTGGGGCCGGGCAGTGCTCCCCCCCAGCACCCAGCACCCGTCGTGAGTCAGATAAGGAGCAAGGCAGCATGGAGCTGAATTGTCGTGGCACGCATGCTGCTCCACCGGCAGAGATTTACCGCCGCGACAGCAGGCTTGATTCATCACCCATCTCCCCACACCCCATTACTGGAGGAGCCAGCAGTGAAATTACACCTTCTGCTCCACACCCTGGCATTCCCTTACCGTCTCCTGGCCAGACTCCGCTGCCTGGTGTTATTTTTAGCTCCAGGAACTCTGATCTTTTTCTTAATGGAACACGTGTGCTGTGAAATGTGTGCAGGCAGATCGCTCCAGCCGCAGCCTTGCGTGGGGAGCTGCCGGGTGGTCGCCTGTGTCTCCAGGCACGGGAAGGGAGCAGCAGGTCCCGCCGCAGCCGGCAGCCCTGGGCAGGGACTGGAATGGCATTGATTTGCCCCTGTGGCTTCCTTTACTCAGGGCTAGGTCTCCACACTGCTGCCTGCATCCAACACGTTCCTACTGCATCAGTCACCTGTCATGGGATCGAGCAGAGTCAAACCATCCCGGGCCCTCCCAGAGGCTGGGAAGGCCACATGCAGCAGGGATGTGCTACAGAGGCACTATGTCGAGGTGTCAGAAACTCCCTAGGGCATAACCAGGCTGAGATGCATCCTCCAGCCCACCCCAGGGATGCTGAGGCTGGGTACCAGGCTGCTTATGAACGATGCTAATTAATAGCTGCTGGAGCAGCCGCTTGCCAGCCACCAGGCTCCTGCAGCCCTGGGAGGGCTCTCCCCTCCAGGGATGGGGAAACTGCTGCAGCTACTCCTTTCTCATGCTTTGACTTCTACCAAGGGTAAATCAGGGATACAGGAGGATTTGGGCTTCTTACACCTGGTGCTGCCGGATTGTACTGACTTGCCCAAGAACAGAACACCTCCCTGGAAACCTCTGGGTGCTGAGCAGTGCCAGGGAGGAGAAAGGAAAAGGCAAATCAGTCTATTTATTGAAGTACCTAAATTAGTAGGTGGGAGTCTAATTTTAGGCACCTGACATTGCCCTTCAAAATGATGAATTAAGCACTGCAAGGGCTTGGGTGTGCATTGCTCCTTTCCTAACACTGCAAGAGAGAACCTGTGTGCCTGAGGCTGAGGCAGCACCTTGCTGAGATCACCCCTTGCTGCCAGCCTGGCCCATTGCACGGGCACTGGAGCTGCTCAGACATGCGGTAATGGACCAGTTTAACACTGACTTTACAGCCTGTTTTGTGACAGAGCCTGGCTGTGACTCAGCAGCAGGGGACACTAAGGGCTAGAACCACCCGGCACTGACAGCACGTCCCTTCTGTTGATCAGCTCCCTGGGGCTGGAGACACCTTCAGCTGAGCCCTACCACTGTGCCCCTGCAGTAGAACTAGGCATGCTTCGTTAATGCTAATGAATTAAATCTCCCAGCACCCGGCGAGGAGGGGAAGGTTGAGCTGCTGCTGTACCGAGGAGGAAGCCAGCATGCAGAGGTACTGAGGTCAGAAAGGGAGATAGTGGGAGCAGAGATCTCCACCACTCTCTGCATCCCAGCTGGGGACAGCCACTGCTCTGGCTCCACGCCTTCTGTGGCAGGACAGGCCCTTCCCATGTTTGACATTGCTTCATGATCCCTGGAAAGCAGATTAGCTGCCCAAATGCTAGACCTCTGCTGCTGGAGGAGATTTCCTCCCTGTCCTGTCCCACAGGAGGACACCAGGGCCACTTGTGGTCACCTTAGGCACCCTGGGCAGCACAAGAAGCTTGAAACCATCTTGTGGCTAAGCAGAAAGACAAATGGAGAGAAAAGCACCGCGCTGGCAGATTGCTTCTTGGCAATTGCCCCTTGGAGGACACCTTCTCTGCAGCTCTGCTAGCCGGCTGCTCTCGTTCAAGACTTTCCAATCATCGTATAGAGTAAAACCTTATTTACTGCCCTGATCCCAGCTTTCTAAAGTGGCCATGGGCACACAGCAGACCTCTTTCCTTCTGCACTAACAAGACCACCTTAATGGCTTTTCTGTCACAGCACAAATTAACCCCAAATAAATGTGGTGGGTGCTAAGGGAAGGCTGTAAGTGGTGGCCAGAGCAGGGTCAGGGAAGGGAGGGCAAGGGTTGCCAGACGTCTGGCTGGCATCCGCAGGCAAAGGTCTGTCTCTGAGCAAGGGACAGTGAGCTTGTCAGGGTGGCCACAGGCTTCAGCTGCTGCTGGGGAGCAATGGCATGTTCATCCATGTTTTAAATGGTCCCACTTCGACTGAAGGGCAACTGTTGGCAGACACCAGCAGGGAGGCGGGGGTGCTGCTCCATGCTGAGCACACATAGACTCATCACATGCAGGCCTCACCACTGGCCATTGTTTTGGGGAAGCCTCAGGCACAGCACTGTGTCCATGCCAGGCAGCCAGGAAGCCCTGGGATGGGCACCATGTCCCAGGGACATGTTGGGGCAGAGTGGTTCCCCGGGGCCAGGCAAGGCTGACCAGGCAGGACCTCACCCCCGGGCAGACACCAGAAGGGTGAGAAACCTGACAAGCAGCACTGCCTGTATCCAGCCCCTAGGGCTGTCTCCCAAAATGTGGGTCACAGAAGCCTCCTTTTCCAGGAAGTGTGAATGGATCTGCGGTTTCAGAAAAGACAGGGGTAAAGCTGGGCAGCCCCACTCTTCCACCTGTGCTCTGGTCCCACGTAGGGCCGTGATGATGAGATGGGAGAGTGGAGGTGCAAAGAGACACTGGATCAAAGGCAGGCACATGTGTGTCACACCACAGCATCAGGACCTGCCGGAGCTGCCTGCCAGGGCACAAACGCTGGGTTTTGCAAGAGCATCTCAAGGCTGCTGATTTCGTCCGAGGAGCTTCTTGGCCCAAACCTCTGCAGCATTAGAGATGCAAGAGCATTTTCCTAATTGGCCAGCTCTATCAGTGCAGGGGACACCAGCTCCCGATCCATTCGGTACAATGCAGTCTCTCCACCATTGTGCTCTAACCAAGGCTCCACCAAGAGCGTCATCAGGAGAGAAACTTCCCAATAGGGTCGAGCACGAAATACAAGTGCACAGAAACACCAGTGCCCACGTCAGAGCTGGGCTGCTGTGGCTGCAGAAACAGCACCTCCGGCTCAGCTGTTTGGGTATGGGGCAAAACTGCTCCCGAGTGGATTAGCAAATTGGTGCTCAGAGAGCAGAGACACTCCTGCCCCCAACCCTGCAGGAGGGGACCCCCAGCCAGACCCCGTCTCATTTTGTCAATGTCATTAGCAGAGCTGTTTCCCGCAGGTTGCCGTGGCGATGTGAAAGTCCTGCCACCTCCCACCCCTGTCCCCACCGTGGGACAGCAAGGTGCCCAGGCAGCAGGTTTCCCTCGGGCAGGTCTGGGGCTCGGTGTGCCTCCCATCACACAGCTCTGGGGCGCACCCCACTCCTCCATCCTGTCACCCCAGCTGCAAGCGAGGGCTCAGCACTGGCTGTCCCCGCTCCTGGTTTGGGGAGCCACTGGAGCTGGAGAGGTGGGGGAAGGAGCTGCTGGGGGGAGCCAAGTGGTTTCTCTCCATTTCTCTTCCGTTCCTTTCCATGATTTTCTCTTCCCCTTTCTTGCCCTTCCCAGCCCTGTGGCTGGACCAGCTCCACACCCATTATGTGTGCATTAGTGTTGTCAGGAGCAGAGCGTGCTTTACAGAGCCATGGATGGGGCCTGAGAAGACAAAATGTTCTCATGCACTAGAGAGCAATTTCTGCTTGAGCTGAGACGGGAGGAAGTAACAGGCAAGTCATCAGCTGTAAGACAGAGTGGCGGGGCTGCTGCTGGCCTGCCTGTGCTTTCTCCCTTCAGCTGGTTCACAAGGAGGGTTTCATCCAGGAGTCCCCACTCCTTGCGTGCTCCAAAATGCAGATGCGTCCTGGCCAGGTGCGATCAGAAGAATGGATCTCATCCTTTGTATTTCATAGAATCATAGAATCATAGAATGGTTTGGGTTAGAAGGGACCTCAAAGATCATCTAGTTCCAACCCCCCTGCCATGGGCAGGGAAACCCTCCACTGCACCAGGTTGCCCAAAGCCTCATCCAACCTGGCCTTGAACACCTCCAGGGATGGGGCATCCACAACTTCTCTGGGCAACCTGTTCCACTGCGTCACCACCCTCTGAGTTAAAAATTTCTTCCTTAGATCTAATCTAAATCTGCCCTCTTTCAGTTTAAATCCATTGCCCCTTGTCCTATCACTACATGCCCTTGTAAAAAGTCCCTCTCCAGCTTTCCTGTAGGCCCCCTTTAAGTACTGCAAGGCTGCTATAAGATCACCCCGGAGCCTTCTCTTCTCCAGGCTGAACAGCCCCAACTCTCTCAGCCTGTCTTCATAGCAGAGATGTTCCAGCCCTCAGATCATCTTCGTGGCCCTCCTCTGGACTCACTCCAGCATCTGCATGTCCTTCTTTGTGTTGGGGACTCCAGAGCTGAACACGGTATTCCAGGTGGGGTCTCACGAGAGCTGAGTAGAGGGGCAGAATCACTTCCCTCGATCTGCTGGCCACACTCCTTTTGATACAGCCCAGGATACGATTTGCTTTCTGGGCTGCCAGCGCACATTGCCGGCTCATGCTGAGCTTCTCATCCACCAGCACTCCCAAGTCCTTTTCCTCAGGGCTGCTCTCAATCCATTCTCCGCCCAGCCTGTACTTGCGCTTGATATTGCTCTGACCCATGGGCAGGACCTTGCACTTGGCCTTGTTGAACTTCATTAGGTTCTCACAGGCCCATCTCTCCAGCCTGTCAAGGTCCCTCTGGATGGCATCCCTTCCCTCCAGCGTGTCCACAACACCCCACAACTTGGTGTCATCTGCAAACTTGCTGAGGGTGCACTCAATCCCACTGTCCGTGTCTCCAACAAAGATGTTAAATAGCACTGGTCCCAGTACCGACCTCTGAGGAACACCACTCGTCACTGGCCTCCACGTGGACATTGAGGATGCCCAGCAACCAAATTTTCTGCAAGAAAAACCAGAGGCTGCCTGTGCCTTTTCTTATTTTAATCTATGTTGCAATGAATTAAACATGTTTTAAATATCAAAAATGAAAGATCAAGGATCAGCAGTAATAAATACTCCACACTTATTTTCCGTATTAAGCCAGTGTGTACCCAGGACAAGGACAATAATTAGAGTCATTGCGGTGGTTTATTTGGAGGAAGGAACTGAAGGCATTCAGATATTGACATTCTCAGTCTTGGCTGGTGTTCATGCCCCAGTTCCCTGCCTATGTTATAAATCTCTCCATGGTGGGGACTCTGCAGGAGTGGGACTCTTGTGACAGTGGGATGCATGGGTCTGGTATGTGCAATGAGGCTCTAGTTCAGGACGCTCTCTGCCAACATGAAGCAAAGGGCACCCAATGGGCAGCAGGCTGAAAGGAAGGACGTATCTGGGGTTAAAATTGGCCTTTGCCTGTCCCAGGAGACTATAGCTGCGTTCTCAGGGGGCTGGTGGGGGTAACATCATCCAGGAAGGTCCCTTCACTGAGGACAGGGAAGGGTGCAGCTCTGGATGACCCCAGGAGAGGCTTGAGCTTGTGTAAGCAGCTTTGGGATAGGAGGTCATTAGTGTTCCTCAGCTTTTGACTTTCCATCTCTCTCAAGTGCTCCCCACTTTTGGTACAGGACCTCCCAACACTGGGCTGAGGATGCTGCCATCCCTAGCATCATCCTCAGCCCCAGGAGCAGAGCATTTTCCTGGGCCATTTCCCAGGCTCCAGCTACAGCACAGCAGGGTCAGCAGTAGGCATCTGCATTCCAGGTGTGCATTGCAGAGAGGAAGCCATGGTTACACACATTTTTCTATTTTGGCAGTCATTTTCAGAATCGTTTATAACTTTCTCCTGTCTTTTCACCTTTTTGGACAGGAAGTGGTATTTTTTTTTTGCAACATGGGTGTGAATTCTAGTGGGCAGTTTGTGCCTTTTTGAAGGCTGGAGAGGACCTCTTGCTGGGGAAATGTGACTGCAGACTTTCCTCCCCACCCGCTCCAGCCCAGCAGCAGCAGGCAGCAGGGCTGTGAAGTGTGATGGGTATTCCTCAGGTGGTGAGTGGGTTTTTGGGCAGTCTGCTGAAATCTGCAGATTCCCCAGCAGCTGGATGAGGCCATGGACTTCAAAACATATGAAGGGGGAAGGGACCTCCAGCTAGGCTTGCAAATATCTGGAAACTTCATGCCAACGATTCCATGGCTCAGGGGCTGCTTTGTTCTTTGGCAGCCGCAAACCACGTGTGAGAGACTTTGCATATGCCTTTGAATTTTCCCCAGGAGGCACAATCCCCCCAGAAATTCATCCCGCACATGTACAGACTTGAGACACTTTATCTTTTTGCTTACCCCAAGCAGTAATCCATGGATGCCCTGGGTCTGTGGATCACAAGCAGAAGGCCTTGCCCTGAAGAAAGTGGAGGCTTTTGCCTCCTCTTAACATGGGAGAAAGGGGAACATCAGCAGCTACTCAAAGCACAGGGTCCATCAGTTCATGGAGTGGAAAGTGTGGGGTTTGCGGGAAGCACTACTGCAGGTCCCAAGCAGGGGTGTGCGTCTGCACTAATGTCACCAATAATGAGTCCCAAAAGTCAAGGGGGTCTCACACTTCATGCTTCAGGGCCTGTGGCAGTCTCTAACACACAGAGGTCAAGACCAGAGCACAGGTCGCTGGAGCGCAGGGGCTGCTGAGGCTGGATTGCCCTTCCTGGGCGGGCGGCGGGGTGACAATCCTGCCACCCCAGCCCCACTCCTGCACGGCAGTGACCCTGTGCCCACCCCAGCGCGGCAGCCCCGGCTCCTCCTGCAGTAAAACTGCTCAGCATCACACTCTTTCAATCAGCGTTATAAATGCCCTGGGCTGGCGCTGGCTGTCGCTCCCCTGGAGCAATCAGTATGGGGCTCCTGACATCCTGATCCCTCGGGCATGAAACGCTGCCAGTTCCCACTGTCTCACCACACGTCTCAAGATGGTAATTTTTTCCTGCAGACCTCAGCCTCCAAAATCACAGGACTGCACGAGGAACTGAATTTTTAATGTATTCTTTAAGGATTAAATTTCAAGATCTCATAAACACCCAGGGAGGCTTAGAAGCACCTAGAAGCAGAGGATAAGAATCCAAGAGCTGGTATTTAAAAATGAATGAACCAAAGTTTTCAAGTCAATCCTGGTGTATTTAAAAGCCTGATTCTTGAAGGACCACTGCTTACCCCAAAAGTGCCTGGTGTTGGCGCCGGCACGTGTTGTGAAACCCCAGCAGGGACGCAGCGTGGGTGCCCCACTGCCAGCAGCAAGGGCATGTGCTGCTGTAAGTGCTGGGGGGTCCAAATCTCTCCAAGAGAGGGCTGGGGTGGGGGTTACAGTTTTCCCTGACACGGCACTGAATAATTTGGCAAAATTCCTGGCAAGGGCGGATCACTGCAAAGGTTCACGGGGAAAAGCAAAATTTAGATCAAATGTTCTCAAGTCTCCTTGAGAGCCCACATGGGAAAGTCAGAGCAACATATCCTTTTGTGAGACGGGAAGTCCACTCCTGAACCATGTTGCTGGAGCACCTGGAGCTGGATGGTGCCAGGTCTTAAATTAACTCAAAACAAGGAGATTTTTCCCTTCCTTAAAGCAATGGCAATCATAAAGAAGGTCCAAAGGATCCTGGCTTTCTGGACAGTGCCTGCACAGCTCCTTGTGGAGATGTCCTGGCTGCTGCTCAGAGAAGGGAGACGCTTTTCCTGCTCTTGGAGGATGGAGCTGGGAGAAACCTCCTGTGGATGTCCAGTGGAAAAGACTATGTTTCTTCCAGATTTAAAAATTCTCAATAATTCCCATGACTCCAGGAGCTGGGGCTTACTTCAGCCACTTGGTATCACAAGGCTGATGCTTCCAGGGCTGGCAAAGGTGTTCATAGCTCTTAAATATCCTGCCATTAAATCATAGTCTCCTTCAGCTTGTCTTGGTAGATCCAGGGCACTTGGCACTGCTAGGAGCCCAAAGCAAAGCACTGCAGCAGCACGGAGAAAGAAGAGGAATACATTATTTTTAGCTGCAAAGCATTTGCTTTTTTCCTTTTTTGCAGAGATGGGCTGAAAACAGTGAGAACAGCCTATTGCATTGAACTTCCCATCTAACACTTCAAATGCTTGTCATCAAAATAGAAACTTATCTGCGGTCTTGCAAAAACACATGGGGTTGGGTCTGTCTTTCCAGCATGGAGGAGGTGAAGCCCTGGGCTGAGCACAGGTGACCCGGAGGCAGCAGGAGGTTGCCAGGCTGCGCTAGGAGCAGCCACCGTGTTTGGCTGGGAGCATCTCTCCGTGCCTGTCACTCACTGGACATGCTAAAATGCATAGAGATGCCTTTTGATGTTCCCTTTGAATCACTTCTCTCTCTTCCTTCCCATCCCCAGGGTATTTTATTGGACTTCGTAATAAAGCTAGAGGGGAGCAGAGGGGGAAAACTTCTTTGAGCTTATTGTAATGAGTAGAACCTTATCATCTGTCTGCTTCCTTTTTAGATTTACCTTGTAATCTTATTTACAAGCTGAATACCGAGTGCTGGAGTAATCAGCAGGTGATCAATAACAGAGAGAGGCTCTTTCTTGATCTGCAACCATTTAAAGTCAATCTGTTCACGTGCATGCAGGCATGGAAGCTGCTTTTTGAGTGGAAAGGTGCTGTTGCGAGAGCCCACCACAGTCTCCTCCATGCAGACCAAACCAGGAGTCTGACAAGTCCCAGTCTTCCTCTCAGGAGTCCTCCTCCCTGAGCCACCAGCCTTGCCATGAACTGAATTCTCAGCATGAGCCATGGTTTTGGGATGGGGGCAGCTAAATCATCCCCAGTGGGCATCCCCTTCCCTGCCTTGAAGTAAGGTTGGGGGACCACAGTCACCAACTCTCCTCCCACTCAGCTCAGTGTAATCTGGAGCAATGGTCCCCAAACACAGTGATGTGCTTCTGCTTGGGGAGGTGGGACCCGATGCTGGATCCATGGGAAGCTTGGGCTGGTGTGCTGGGGAACACTCCAGCCGCTGCCTGCTGCTAATTAGCAGGACTGCTCTCCTCTGGGATTACTAATCTTATTGTTTCTTGCCACCCTCTCTTTCGCATTCAGCTTTGCCTTTCATTTACCTGATGACACTGGCAAACCCAGGGCGCTTTTAATTTAAAATAAATAAATAAATCTAATTTTTAAGAAGAGCTACAGGAAGGATGGAGAGAAGACTTGTCATCTCTTTGTTAATATGCAGACCAGACCTGGCAAAAATCAAGTGGCTAAATTCTGATGTCACCTCTCGTGTGATCGCCCTGAGCAGAGGGGACAGGACACAGGTACTCGCCCATCCTGCCTGCCCACTGCCTGCCCCTCAAGCTCCCACACTGGCTGAGGCGCAGCTGGGACAGTGCCTGCTGGGTCCCAGCCTGTTGCTGCCTCCCTCTCACTACCTTCTCCTTACTCAGCAGTAGCATCCCCCCCAGCTCATCCATCACCCCAGATTAGCCATTAGTAAAGCCACCCATTTGCAGTGCTGCAGCTCAAATGAATTGTGTTAGCATTCCAGCTACCGCAATGAATGGCCTGACATCGAAACCATTTTGGATCGCAGGGAGAAAGCAATCAATTATTTCATTCCCCTGCCTGCTGCCAGTACCCAGGCATGCAGGGCTGGAGCACACCCTGATCCCTTAATGGCATTTTGAAACCCTGGTCAAGAGGAATGGTGCATTTCATTTCACTCCATGCATGGCAAGCACCAAAAGGGTGTTACTATAAACCCCTGTGGTGGGACAGGCTGTCCTGCTGCTCTCTGGACCTGCCTGCTGGCCCCTGCACCCCTCCTGTATCACACCAGGTCCCTCCCAGTCCCTGCCCAGGGACACACACCCCTGCTCCCCTACAGCCACCTCCTGCCGGGGGGAGCACTGCAAGTAGTCCAGCCTCCCAGGTAGGAAATGGAAAGGATAGAAATTACATGCAAAAGGAAAAAACTTAATTGGAGTGCCCTGTCTGTCAATTCATCCACCTAAGGCCATCAAGTTCCCAGCACCAGTATGTGTCTCTCGCTCGCTCCCCCTATCTCATGTATATATACAGCAGCAACAATTAGATGAGGGCTCTTCGCCCTCTCACTGGCATCTCATTCTGCACAGAGCACACTCAGGCAAATGGCATGGCATGTGGTCCTCTGCAGACCCAGCTGGCCCTGCCGGGCAGCTGGCTGTAGAGCATCTTCTGGATACATGCTCTCCTGCTGCATCCCGAAACACTCCTCTTGCACGCAAAATGGTGTGGAATGGCTTCAACCCCCACCAGCTCCAATGTGATGCAGCACGGCTGGGCTTACCAAGGGAAAAAGCATCCTCTCTGCTAGATGCAGGTCACTTAGGGTCAATGAGCAACCAAGGGTTATGGTGCTGCGTCTTGTTTTAAGGCACTGCGTCATCCAAACACTGTCCCTCTAGACGGCCATCCCAAAACTGTGGTCATTGGGAGGGGATGAGCGGGAAGGACAATTTTTCTGCCCACTGCCTCAGTTTCTGCGGTGCTGGGGAGAGCACAGCTCTTGGTGGCAGAGCCAGCGTTCACCGAAGAGAACTTGTTGCAGCAGTTTCTGTTCCTGAGGCTGTGTGTAAAGAGAAAAAACAGGCTGGGACATGCCGAGGCTGCTCCCAGTTCCCTTCTGCTGGTGTTAAATCCAAGGAAGAATGACTTCAGGGCAAACAATCTCATTTCCTGGTTTACAGCACTCATTTTCAGAAGAAGTCTCCAGCTCTTTGGGGTCCTGAGCAGATGCTTTCTCCCCTCGCTGAGCTCTGCCTTTCACTTCCAATGAAAGAGAGATGCAGAGCTCATCTCACACTCACGTAGTAAGAGGGACTCTCAGCTGCTCCCTCCTCTGCTGTATGGATCTTAGTGGCTTTGTATGTGCTTGGAAGACTTTTTCACTCTGTAACGATGAACAAAGTGAAGGAAGTGTCCTAACTGTGCTCAACAGTAAGGCAAATGCTATAGGACATGACGGTCTCCTTGACACCATGTCCCAAGTCAGCTGCAGTGGCAGGGCTGGAGGATAGTTTTCAAACCCTTCTGTGAACAGCAAGATTGCATGGCTTTTCTCCATGCAGGTGTTGAGAAGCAGACTGAACAGAAGGTACGAGCTAAATATAAGCTCTGATTTAAAAGATAAGTGATGGTAAGTGGCTTTATTATTTAGAAGCAAGGACCTCCAAACTGTACACTGGAAGAGGCACAACCAGCCCCAGCAGAGCCAGTAATTAAAGGTAACTATAGCCCAAAGCAGTTACAGCACTAATAATGCAATGAATGGAGGTAACGTCCCCCTGCTGCGACTGTAAAACCAGCACTCTTGGGCGGCTGGGCATCCGAGGGAGTACTCAGCTGCAATTGCACTGAAAGCACTAATTGGAGAGAAAGATTTCTCTCCATCATTGCTTACAGGACAGCGAGGCAGCCCGAGGAGCAGCCACATGCGAGGAAGGAGAAATGTAGATGCTTCAGCTGGAAGGAGATTAGAAATCCAGTGCTGGCAGCCTCTCCCGCAGGCTTTTTCCCTTTTTTCCACCCAGAGAAAGCCATTTTTGCCCAAAAGGGTGGAAAAGTCTCACGTCAGTGCCAGCTGAACAACAAAACAGCCTCCTAAGGATCTGTGTGCCCTGGGAGGTCATTCACCAGCCACCCCAGTGCCTATGGCAGGGCCTGGGCTGACGGGCAGCAGCACCATCCAGCCACCACCCACCTACCCTTCACCAGTCCCAGTACCCTCACACGGAGAGCAATCTTCAGCCTCCCGGCCCGTGAGGAAATACGTTTCTTGAAGACATAATCTTCACTGCACTCACTCTGCCTTATCAGGTTTTGGAGTGGGCTGTAGTATTTAAATGAGGTGAACTGAAAAGATTTAAGAGGCAGCAGGAAGCCTCTTGAAGAGAATGAAAGGAATCATCTACAGTGATGGAGAGAAGAGACAGCCTGAATGGGCAAGGAAAGGAAAGTTCTGAGAAGCAGTGAGCCACAGCACTAGTTAGACACTTGCAGCACAGGGGATGCTGTGCATGTGTTTCATGTGCCAAACTTGCACTGGCAGAGGTGGGAGTCCTGCAGCTTGACACAAGTGGAGCGTGTCCGCCTGCGATGTTAGCCTTCTTCAAAGATGATCTTACACCCTGTCCATTGGTCAGGAGTCCACACAGGTCCTATGGTACCTGAGTGAGGAAGACTGTCCCTTGCAACTCCTCTTCAGGACATCTGCTGCCCTTTACTTGAAAGCCAGTCAGCTTTGACATAGGGATGACTTCATGCGGGGTGTGAAATGTGTCATCAGTTGCACTAGGTACATGTGCCCAAGTGTGACAGGACATCAGTACCCACAAAACAGAGGTCTTTCAACCTCTACTAGCCCTCTTCTGCAGAAGGTAGCAGTGTTGTCCCTGCTTCACAGCTGGGGAAACTGAGGCACAGAACAGCTCCAGGATAGGAAAAAAACTCCAAACCAGAAAACTTCAAAAGTGAGATCAAAGGAGCCTAGAGCTGCAAAGAGACAAAACACATAAAGGCACTTACAGCAGCAGGGATGCTCCTGGTGGGCACCAACAGCCCACAGCTTCAGAGCGGCTGTGGCACGCAAGGGGTCTGAGCACACTGCTGGGGGTCTGCGTTACGTGTCCAGCAGTGGCTGTGACCTGCTGACCAGCAGAGCCTGGGTGAAAAGGGCCAGTGGGAACACGACTGGGACTGCTGCAGGATGCCTAGCTCCAACCCCACCCACCACAGGGAAGCAGAAGCCTCCAACCACCAGCATTTTCTCACACCAGCCTTGCTCCTCTCCCAGGGCTCTCCAGGGGAGGGGGCACTGCCTTGGTCCTCTGGCCATACAGGGTGTTGGGTTGCTACCTCGGAGAACAGGAATGACTACCTAGCCCTGGCCCACAGGGATTTTCAAACACAAGCGTCACCTCAGTCCCTGAGGTACAGAAAGAGGCTGAAACAATTTGAAAGCCAGGGCAGATAACAAGAAGCCTGGATAGCATGTCGAAACCTCTGTAGGCATCTAGATCCCCTTGAAAATTTAAACTGGCTTGACTGGATTGGGGTCTCAGAGTATATAAGCAGCTCGGACAGAGCAGCTTGCCCAGGGAAGCTCAGAGCCAAGGCAGGAGCTGGTGGCAGATACAGTGAATCCCAGACGCATGCACTAGCCTTGAGCTTCCCTCCCAGCCTCTGGGGCTTTGCAACCCCCTTCTCCATGTTCTCAGCCATGGTTTGCCTCCTCTCCCCTCCCCGCAGGAAGCTGTACCCTGACATCAGCAAAACTAAGTACCTGTCCAGGAGAAGAAAGTAAGATTGATTTGACTCCAAATGCTGCCAAATGCATAAAGCCAACACACTGGGAAAAATAAGGCAGGCAATTTTGTCCTACTCGCTTTCACCAACAGCAACATTAGGTGTTATTTGATACAAGAGAAGAGCCAATATTTCCGAACTGAAGGGCAATTATTTAAACCGATGTCTTTAGAGGATCTGGAAGTGGCTCAGAACAGGAGCACTGGGGAACAGCTTCTGACTCAAGATCATGTTTACCGAGGGCTCAACACGTTTCTTGATGGTTTCACCCTAGTCCAGACTTTCCATTTAAACAAAACCTCAGGCAAGGTTTCCAAAAGCAGTGTTGTCCTGACCCCTCACCGCCATTCATAACCATCAGCTGGATCAGTGCTAAAAGCCAGTGCCAAAAGCTTTTGCAAACCCCGTACTTCCAGCTAGGGGCGAAGGAAGAGCCCTGTGCACCTGGGTGGGTGCGAACACTGGACTCTCAGCCTAATAACGTAAATGTCAGTCGCTGAACCTCCAGCCAGCCTTTGTGGGTGTCTCTGGCACAGTAACGCCTTGCCAAGATTGTGAAATATTAAATGAGGTGTTAGAGTCAAAAGAACAAAATTACGCATCTGAAGGCCACTTTCCAGTACCCTCAGGGTTTGGCTCCAACTGCCTGTGATGTAAGCGGGTATGGATTTATGGCAAACCTGCCCCAGCACGGGCGCCGGCGCTGGCAGGGAACAGGAGGTGGTTCCTGCTCGGTCCCCGCGGGCCAGCATCTCATGCCTGCCGGAGGCGAGTGCACAGCCACGAACTCCAGTGCAGTGCTGGGTCCCTCCTGTTCCAAATAGGAGGTTGGACTTTCAGGGCTCAGAGCTCCCCACAGAGCCTGAGGCAGAGGAGGGTGATGGATGGAGGCTCCCCAGTGCCATGCTATTGCTTTCCCCATAAGTCCATTCCATTTTGCCGCAGGAATAGCCAGCAAGCCTCAGCAGGAGGCTGCCGTAGGTGCTTGTGAAAAGCCCCCTTCAGTGCCTCAGTACATCCGCTGGCCCCTGAGCAGCTTTGCAAGTTTGAGCTTCACAGACCTGATCTGACAGAAATGAAATAAGAAGGCTCTGCCAGAATGGCAGAGACATCCTGGAGAGCAGGAAGGAAAACAGAGCAGGTGCAGAAGGGAGAGATGCTGAGATACGGCAGGCATGGAAATTCAATTCCTTGTTAAATTGGAAAAAGGCAGAGCTTTGAAGATAATGCTGACAGGGTAACATCTCTCAAACAGAGATGAGGCTGCAGGTTGGAGATGTGGAAAGGCACTCGTGTGTACACACGGGCATGTAAGTGTAATACTGGAGAATATGTAAATTAAAACAGAAAACAGCCTGGGAAATTCAAATAACCAGCGCCACGTAATGGGCTAAATGGATCTCGAGCAGCAAGCTGCCGAGCACTCGAGGGAGACACCACACAAGAGTGACGCAACGTCCAAGACATCGGGGCCAGCCATTAGGGTCACTCAGCTTCTAAGATTTTTTAGGAGCTGTTTTTGCAATTCTATGCAGTTATTCTGCAGGATGTTCAGCCCCCAGTCTTCCCCAGAGAGTGTCATCCTTTTCTCTTGGCATAACCTCTCCATCTGTTTGAGGTGAAAGGTGGAGGCCTGGATGACACAGCCATCAGGAAGGCAGGCTTCCTGGCCTCGGATCTGCAGCCAGCTCCCCGCAGCAGCAGAGCCTAAGGAGACCTAGAGGCAGGTCTCCAGTCTTATCCCACAAGGTGAGTGCAAGAGGGAGCTGTGCTCATCCATATACCAGCTGCGCCAGCCCTGCAGCTGCTGCCCCAGCACTGCCCCGCCAGTCCCATCCTTCAGTGCTGTTATTCACAATGACCCCTCTGCCATGTCGTTATGGTGGGAGCACGGTGCCATTATCCATCAGCATCCTGGCAGAGAGATGGAAACTGTAATTACAGTTTGCTGTCAGGTGCTTTGGTTGAGTACAGTGTTTGTCATGCCCTTGAGTGCCATGTGAAGCTCCTTCCCTGGCACTGCAGCCCCCCAGCATAGCTGCTTGGCTGCAGCTTTGTATTAGGGCCAGCTCCATCAACAGCCCTGTGCACAGGGAAGTCCTGTGCTGAGGTGCATGAAGACATGTCCGTGCTTGCAGCCAAGCACCCCAGCCTCAAAGGGCTTGAACCTTCCTGGGAGGGTCTGGTGGAGTCAGTGCCCACCAAAGCTGGGTAAGGTCTGGTATGTCGTAAAGGAAACTGCCTCTCCTTCAGAAGGGGAGGGAAGGATGTTTGCAAAGTGTGACTGAGAAGTGACAACCGTAGGAGGTCCTGCCACCTTCAATCTCCAACTGCTCCCAACACACCAGCCAGGATGGAACTGCCAACATCTCTATTCTGTTAATGAAGAACATGGCATGGACTGCGCTCATGGTTTAGTCCCAGGCAGCAACTAAGCACTGTGCAGCCAGGCACTCCCTAGATCACTCCTCCCTCCTGGGGTGGGTGGAGGGACAAAAAAAAAAGTAACAAAAGGCCTGAAGGTCAAGACAAGGACAGGGCGGGTTCACCCAGGGACCCTGGCCCTGGGCAAAATGGACTCAGCTTGAGGACAAGTCAATTTGTTACTAGTCACTTCAGAGAGGATAATGAGAAACAAAGAGGGATCTTAAAAACACCTTCCCCCACCCCTCCCTTCTCCCCAGCTCTACCTCCTCCCCCAGCAGCACAGGGGGATGGGGAATGGGAGTTGCAGGTCAGTTCATCACATGCCATTTCTGCCACTCCTTCTTTCAAGGGGAGGACTCCTACTCTTCCCCTGCTCCAGCGTGGAGTCCCTCCTCACAGGAGACAGTCTGCCACTAACTCCAACATGAGTCCTTCCCACAGGATGCAATCCCTGCCCATCAGATTGCTCTTCTGTGGGCTTTTTGCACAGTGTCACGGCTTCTTAGGTTGTAGCCACATGCTCCAGCATGGAGTCCCTTCTCATGGACTGCAGATGCATCTCTGCTTCACTGTTTCACTCAGCAGTGTGGGGTCCTTTCCCATGGGAGACTGTCCTCTATGAACTCCTTTGGGCACAGGCATCTCTGCCCCACTGAGCATGTCACGGCTGCAGCGGGGCCACTGCCCCTCACCGCGGGCTCAGGGCATTCCCCGCTCCGGCACCTCCTCCCACCTCACCCGCACTGACCGCGGCCCGTGGGGCCACTTCTCTCAGATCTCAGCCCTCTCTCTGCTGCAGCCACACTGGGCCTCACGAGAATGAGCTCTGCCCGGTGGGCACCTCGGGAGTGGGGCACTTGGGAGCTCTCCCAGCCCCACCACTGCAGCCATCACCAGTCAAGTGGCAGTGGCCAAGTGTGGGCAGCTGCCCACCTGGAAGGCCGAGGTCCAGGCTCCCCACCTCCCCTCCATCTTCACTGCAGGTCCCGCATGGCAGGAGTTTCTGTGTCCCTTTCTTCAATATGCTTATTCACAGAAGTGTTGATCAGCTTAGCCCTGGCCAGAGATGGGTCTGATCAGGAGCCAGGGAAGCTTCTCACAGCCCTTCACCTGCTACCAAAATCCCACCACATAAACCCAGCACACCACGTTTACAAAAAATATTTAAAACACAACTATCTTACTACTATATCTCCCTACATCTGTGTTGAACCAAGATCCTTGATACTCCTGGTCTTTAGGTTAGAGCATTTTATCTGAAGTCACCACAAAATTGCCATTTCACACCCAAATCCTGAGCTCTATTTTCCTCTCCTACACCTTGATGGGTCTATAAAACCTACGATGCAGCCTCACACCGTGGCAGAGAGGTGAGTGGGAAGGGGCAGGCACAGGGAGGGGTGCAGGGGGCCAAGCAGACAAAAGAAGTACCTGGAATCACCAGTTGCCATGGATAGAGCAAGTGCTGTCTCAGCAACTTGGACCCCGGACAAAAGGAGTCCCTGGAACGACAGGGTTCCATAGTGCTGGGGGTGTTATCCCAGCAAGAAAGGCCCCCCTGATGCATGACACCAAGAAACCCACCCCTCCCCAGCTCAGAAGTCCCTGCCCTGCACGCAGCTGTCTCTTGGAATGGCGACACCTCAACCTGCAAATCTCAGGAACTACTGCTCCCACAGCTGCAAGGACAGGGGCTTTAATACAGCATATACATTTACAGTGTGCCATAGACACTGAGCACAAAGCCTAGGGCTGTCTCTGGAAGTCAGGCTGCTGCAGAACAGATGCATTACAGCTTGGGGTCTGCTAACAGGAGAAGAGGCTGTGGGTGAAGAGCTCCTGCTAGGATAGGCAGAGCTATTTCCAGTCTGCCTGTCACAGCTCTAAACCGGTCCTGCAGGTCAAGGAGGAGAGCTCCTACGGTTGACCTGCAGGTCAACCAAGAGAGCTCATACGGCTGAAGGGAAGGAAAGATGTAAGTACCCTTAATCATAATGTGCCCCACGAGTCAAGAGATAAGGGCTCCTGATGATGTTGAGAGTGAGGAAAAACCAATGATAGTGGCAGGATATTGGGATAGGAGATCCAGGCTTCCCTGGACAGAGGCAGCAGCTGTCAGGGAGGCCGGAAAGCAGCTTCCAGTATTGCATGTACAGGGCTTGGGAATTTCAAAGGGCGTTAAGGCCATACAAGTACATGTCTTCCTAATCGTAACTTTTTTCACCCTTCTTCTCCTAGGAATAAACCAGGAACAACCTCCAAACAGCTCTTCTGTTTGCCCAGGTGAATTTACCACAAGAGGTGGTAAGCTTTGCTCTACAGTCCTGTCGCAGCCCCTACATGGCCTGTGAGCAGCCCTTAGCAACTGTCCCGCTGACTATGTGTAGTCTGAACTACAGGCTCGTGTTGTGCAACCGATCCTTTGTGTCCTGCCAAGCATCTCTTACGACAGATTCCTTTACTCACAAAATCCTCACAAGTATTTTTGACACTAGCTCTCCCGCAAAATTATTTCTGCATAAATAGTCACTGTTCTCTGTTTGCAAGTATTTTTGTGCCTGGAAACTCATTGACTGAAGGAAAGAAGGTCCCTGCAGCCTTGACACCTGTCCCTGAACTTGAGAGCACCATTTTTGTACAGTGCCAGACTTTTCCCAGACTAATTAGGGCTGTCTGAGTCTGAGTAAAACCAGTCCTTCCCTGTGTGGCCAGATGCTTCGTTGTGCCGCTAGTCCAGAGAGAAAGCAAGCAACTTAGGCTGTACTGACAGAATTCCTAATGGAATAATTAAACTCAAATAATTCAATTAACATTGCAATTGAGTAATTGCATTTAGAGCATTGCTGTAATTGAGCAATGTTTGTATTGTCCCAGCAATGAGGACAGGCACAGTTGCCTTTCAACAGGCAGTGCAAGACAGATGGTGCTAATGAAGGGCAGAAGATAAATGCAAGGTCACTAGATTAAGTGCTCTTCCTTTTTTTGGCTAGAGAAGAAAGCCAAGCCACTGTGATCCTGTTGCCTTTAAAAGCCTAAGTAACAGAAATAGAAGAGACTGCAGGATTGCAGGAGTCTGCTTTACCATTAATTACTTTTCATTGAAACCTCGCAGTCTGCTTGGCATTGCATCAACAAGAGAGCAGCCATGGTCCCTGCCCAGCTAGTCCATGATCTTAATCGAATGCTCAGACATCAGCAGCAGACAGGGAGCTAAGACTTCAGGAGGAATTTCTGCCTCTCCTAGCAACCTGAATGAGCCTGCAGTAAGTGTCAGGCTGGAATTCAAGAGACCATATCTCGGTAAGATAGAACAGAGACAGAAAAAGAAAACATTCAGTTTTCAGATGTCTCACTTGTGCTAGGTGTAGCTGCATCTTGAGAGTCTGCAGGACTGAGAGCAGTGAGGACGCTCTGGGTCAGTGAAGATGGCAGTTCAGTTACCACCCATGCCACCCACACTTGCATTGCAGCCTAGTTCTGGGGAAGTGCCCAAACTGGCTGCCCCATCATCTTTCAAGTTTGACCCAAGCAAATCCACTAAAATTTCCCTAAAAGAAGTGGCATTGCAGTGAATGTAAAAGCTGGTTTCTCCGGTTCACTAGTTAGTACAGGGCTTCAGGTGCTGGGTGTTAGTCTTTCCTTTGAGGCTCAAGCTGATGATCAGCTTTGGGAGTACAGGCACTTGGTTTTTTCAAGGATTAGCCCCTAACCAAACAAGAGCTGCAGATTACAGCTTCCTTGCCTGTATTTGGAGATATGGGTGCTTCCTGGGAACTCAACTGTATCATATAGCCTAAAGTGCTTGGAATGGAAATGTTAACAGCATGGTTAACTCCTTCAAGTCTGTGAAGTCAGTGCAAGCATGACGTACATCACCTCTAGCTACTCTGACCTGGGGGTACTTTGCAGCTGTGTTACAGTACCACAAATTCACCTCTCTCTTCCTCTACTCAAGCAATTTCAGTTTCGTTTCCCCAATCTCAGACCTCTATAAGCAATTTAAACTTGTTTAGCAGAATTTTTTTTTTTTTTTTTTTTTAAGAAAGAGGCAGCTGAAACTATTGTGCACTTTGCAGTTCATCTCCCCTCCCACTCTCAGCAAATCCTGAGCTTGGTGGTTAATTACTATGAGACCTCTATGCCTCTATCAGTATTAGCTGGAATGATGGTATTTTACACCTTGCATATCAACAAGCAACTAGACGGAAAATAAACCTGCTGACGCTCTCACTGTCAGGGAAACCAGCATGCTGATTCAGGTTTTATCAGGCATCTGAATCCATGTGGATGACAGGCACATCCTGCTCTGCAGGAGAGCTCTGATCACCACAGTCCAGCTAGGCTTTGGGAATTCAGTTCATTGCTCTCTTTCAAGGCAAGTTGTCCATACGTGCAAAGTTGACTCAGTTTAACTGTACTTGAAATACATTTTGAACGTCTTTTCCCAGGCACCCATAGCCAGGAAGGAGCATGGGACCCTCTCTGGGTTCGATAGCACGGCGAACAAGCACAGGGTCCCTTCTAGCCTGTGACTAGGGAGGGCAGCTGGCCATGGGCTGCCTGCATCTCAGTCCCCATGCTGTCAGTTGGGTTTGCAGAAAGAGAAAAGCAGATCTGTTCCTTTGGGCACTGAATGCCTTGCTACAGCCCTGTGGCAGCATAAGCCACAGAACTGAATTCTGGTTCCTTTTCCTTCA